>NW_027269286.1:0-9180000 GCF_023055355.1 Agelaius tricolor | reverse complement strand
AAAACGGGCATTTTTATACTGGTTTAGGTATTTCTGAACAAAGCAAGAGCACTAGAAAATTGACATAACACAGGAAGATCAAAAGATGAAGACATTTTGGAGTATAAAAATAGCAATAAGACAGTGCATAGGATTCTGCTGTGGAAAACAAGGAACATTTTAATTACATGGGAACACTGCATGTGAGTGTTAGGAATATTGGTGTGTGGGACATATAGCCAGTGTATGATCAGGACTACTCTGTATTATGTGATAATGCATAGATATGAATGATCCATGCATAACAAATCAGTCTTAAGTATTTAAAGAATTTATTCTTTTAATATCCGTACAATGGAAAAATATTCAGAACTGTATGTTGTCAGTATATTCATATTATGTACATACTTTAAATTTATTTATAACACTGAACTGCATGTTGTAATTATATTTAGAGATGATCTAAATTTTATTTAGATTTACTAAACACATTGTTGTTATTGATGTTGTTTACACTTTGAATTATTGGCAAATTTTGTAATTTGAATTGTCTCATGTGTAATGGGTCAGATAAATCAGATGCTTTTATTTCCAGAACTTGATTATCAAATACACTTAAAACAGATTATTTCACAAATGCAAACAAAATGTTTCTGCAAAAAATGTGTGTAAACAAAATGTAACAGTCCACAGGAGATACAAAGTGGTTACATTTTGATTCATAAATACATTGTAGGAACAGGAAAATAAAAACACAACTAATGTTTTCAGTATGTCAGATCATAGCTATCATCAGCTCTCAAACCCTTTTGGTGATTTACTGTAGTGGAGTAAACTCATATCTTGGCCCATCTCTTGAAATCTGGGTAACTAGGGATGGTCTCTCTAACACTATATGCCTTCTTCTTTGGGTCTTACTCTTAAGAAAACAATATTGAAACAATCTTATTCACTCTTGTGAATTACTTTCTGAAGACTTTACTGCAAATTGTTGAAAAGATCTTGCTGACTGGAACAAATTCTGTGCAATCAAGGACAATTGCTTTACAGTGGCAAATGAGCATTTATTGGATGCTTGTGTGCCCACGATCCAAGAATGAGCTATCATGACCTCATACAAATAATGACAATATTCAACCTGAGCTGCAGATGAGCTTATTCCTTTTACAGGGCAGTCAGCATGCAAGCACTGATCTAAGATAGTTGGAGTAAATCAGATTTCAAATTGTTTAAAGCAGGAGTTATGACCTACGTTAACGTTATTAATCCGCCTATCCTTTAAGCAATATGAATAGAAATAGTTACATTCAACTCAAATATTTCAAATGTGCTAAAAGACAAGAAATTTTAGGTCATATACTTGCAGTATATATATATATATATAAATTAGGTCATATACATGCAGTATGGCAAGGACTTCCTGCTTTCCTTCTGTGCTTCCATAAAATCTCTCATCTGTTTCAGACTTGGGTCTACAATCTGGTTATCTTTAATGTCTATATTCTATTTATTTTAGAGCTAAAAAATGTATTATATCATATCTACATTATACTGAATTATATATATATGAATTATTTTATTTTCACATATCAAAACTGAACTGCTAGGCTTGCAGCTGCAAAATGGAAAAAAAAAATCCAAATCAGAATAAATTCCTTTATGCAGAAAGAAGACTTTAGTATTGGTGTATTTGTGACTTTCTGGAAAAACAAAACAAAACAAAACAAAAAAAATCACATGACTTTTCCAATTATATTCTCCTTTTAATGTGATCCTAAGTAATATGATTCTATACTATCTTGCTTGATGCTGTTTATTTTTTATAACATCATATAGAAGGGTTTTTTTGCTTTTTTTTTTTTTTTAACTTCTAAAATGAAAGTAATTAAACATAGTACTTTATGCCCACATTGTCCCTGAAGAGGTTTGCTCCTCAACCAGATGGCACCTTACCTCCTTGCAAGGTCAATTTAGAGACTTTGTAGCAGCCAAAGTTAATGAGAATAGCAAACATAACATATTTTTAGTAGAGAAGTACCTGCTGACCTGTACTGCTGTATTCATTATACTGCTGGCACAAATTATATTTCTCTTGCCCACAAATGTCTCCAAAGACACAAAACACACACCAGAATGGAATAAGCTGACTGTTTTTAACAGGAGAAAACCAGAAAAAACCTAGCCAACCAACCAACCAACCAACCAACCAACCAACCAACCAACCAACCAAAATCTCACCCCAATAACAAGAAAAATCAAAACAACAAACCCCACAGTGCAAGCCCCTCATAAATAGCTACTCTGTGTTAAACATTATGTGATAATCTGCTTTACTCAGCATGAATGACTTTTAAAAAATTATTTCAGTAAGACAGAGCACTCTTACCACCCATCAAGTGGCACTCTGTAAAACAGGCACAAACAGTGCAGCCCAGGAGTTAATCAGATCTCTGGCTTTCCACCCTTTGTTGAAACAATGTTCTTCAGTAACCTCAACAGCCTATCTACATACCACATTGACATTTTTCTCAGACCCTCAAGCACTGTTTGCTTCTTTCTCAAACCCTTGTGATATGCAGGAATGCTCCAGGCGCTGAACAAGTCGAGAATTCCTCTTGGTATTTGCTTGAGTATTTTCATTGAGAGATTTTCCTTTAATCAAAATAAATAGTCTGTTTCATGCCAAAGGTGATCTTATTGACAGATCCTAAAAATGTTAAATGAGAAACCTGTTCTGTAAATGTTGCTTTTCTAATTTAAAATCATTACAGCACTGGAGCATTGACATGGTGTTATTTGTTATAATTTCTTGTTTGGTTAGTGTAAGTTATTCCTGTGATTTCTTCTTTGATTTTAGCTTTGTTTAAAATCATTAGCAAGCATTTACATTTATATTTAGAATCCTGACAGTGAACCAACACCTGGAAGTAATGGAAAACAATACTGTTTTAATATTGGGTTTGGAATTTGCTAAATTAGATCTCGTAGCTTTTCAATATTCAACAGATTCTTGTTTCTAAGTTAGTCCTTTAATAGATTTCATATTTCTCTTGGTATTCAGCTATTTCTATTTTTTTCTGTGTTAATTCATAATACATGCAATGAACAATGAAGCAATAGTCATAAAATAAAGTGAATAACTAGGTGAGGTAGCATATGGACAATTGGAACACAGCATTTTAGCATCAAATCCTTGGATTATAAGCCTTGCTATATTTCTAAGAGAAGTCAGGCCCATGGTTTTGCACTCTGATTTTTAAAAATATATTTTTATTTAAAATACATAGAAATCATCCCACAGCAGAAGTATTACTGAGCAGAGCAAGATCATGATTATTTCAGAAAATAAAAAAAATTAGTTACACAGGTGTATAAAGAAAAGCCAATTCATAGATTGCCAGTGCCTCTTATCCATATATTCCACATTGATTTTATATGGAAAATTTCAAGAATTTGCTTTAGGAACATATCTAAAACAGAACTGAAGACCTTTATGGTAACAATATTGTTGATTTAGCTAAGAACATTCCAAAATCTTTCTTCAATTCATGTTTAGTTTCAGCCTCATGGAAACTGAACAGATTTAATCTTTGGGTGCAGATAAGTAGCATTATTATTGAAATAGTTCAATTCTGATGTAATCCAGTTTCATTTATTTCTATGTAGTTACATCAGTGATAAATAATATTAATGAAGGTAAGAGTGTATCACAGTCTCCTGTTATATAAGTAGCAATTAAAAGTGCTCAAAATATAGTCTTGAAAATATGAGTCTCTTCTATAGTATTTGAGTCCAGACAATAAGAATGATAATGCATAAAGTATTTATTTATAAGAAGCTAACATTATGAAACCAAGGATTTAATGATAACTGCTGTGTAGGTACCATTTCTATACATTCTGGAGGAAAAATAGTCTAAACATTAAACTTGCTTATTTTTAAAACCCTACAAATCACTACTTTTTTTTTTCTTCACAACATGATTTTTCTTATTTTTGCCAGTTTCTAATGCTAAGTTGTCTTTTGCACATTTATTATAATTCAAATAATGAAATTTAGCATATAATCATAAAATCACCACCCCAATAAAAAAAACAAACAAAAAACCCCCCAAAAACCCCAGCAACAAAGCCCCCAACAAACTATAATCAATAATGCAGCAGACTTAGATTTATATTTTTCTAAAGACAAAACATAAATTATCCATCCTCAGAAATAGAGAATACACTAAAATACACCAAATAGCATTTACGGTGGGCTTTTCCTGTTAGAAATCTCAAAGCCTTGTTAAGGTCATGGTAGATCTCCATCCATACTTTTACTGGGTCACTGTTACAAATTTTCCTGGAGGCTTCCTATTTTCATAGTGATCATGATGAACCTTACAACTGTTATGTTCCTTTTTTTTTTTCCCTTTTATTTCACATTGCTGTGTGCATAATATTGTAAGAAATATTGTATTTCTACCATGAAATTAAAGGGCAGGCAGGTGTTCAGACATCCCCAGGAAAATAGGGCTTCATCACATCTAATGTTGACTTCTGAAGACAAATATCATCACTCTTAACATCCTCCTGCTCTCCTTGGCTGAACATGATGCCATCACAAATCCAAAAGCTAGGCCCCATACAAGCTACTATGGAGAAAAAATAATTCTTTCTCAGTGAATACCAGTACACTGTGAGATCAGAGATAGTCTGTTTTGGTTGTTAGTTTTGTTTTGTTGTCATGTATTTCCACATGTATGTTTTTGGGCTTCGTAACTGTCCCTTGTTCTGCAAACATCTCAAGGGTTGAATAGTGAAATTATACATGTTTTAGTTAAAAAAAATTAAAAAATTTATTTGCTTTGACTTTCAAAAGCAAAGGAGTCTCTGATCATTATTTGGTAAAGAATTATGTGCAAGCAGTGCACAAGCAGGAAAACACAGAAAAAGCTTGGGTTTTTTTGTGCTTATCTTAATTCTTTTATTGCTTTCTTCTATCTGAAGACATTTCTAATTCTAATCTCCATTCCCCTGGAGTATTCAGCGTATTTAATTTTAGTCTTTGAAACCTGTGTTTTAATGACAACTGTGATGGCTGGACAATGCCAAGAGATTTCTGCAAAAAGATCTTCCCCAGCCTGGTGTGAACTTCTCATTATTCTGTCCTTACCGTTCTGTAATGGGGAAGACATGCAGCTTTTAGCTGTCATTGTTCAAATTAAGCTGGACTGACTGTTTACTGTCCAGGACCCTTAGGTGGAGCTCTGATGAGAGGTACGTGGTTGCTAAAATTTAGGTGTGCCCACGCCCAGCAACCACGCTGCGATTATGTACCTTTATCCTTTCACCGGGAAGCTACTTGTTTCAAAATCCTTAGCAACCTCTCACTGAGATTTACAGAGAGTGAAAATAGATGGGTCACTTACAAATTCCGTGGGAGGTACACCCCTTCCCCTCCGCTTCCCTCCAGTGTTAGGGAGGCATTTCTGAGGGCCTGGGGGTGTTTACACACTGCCACCTGCTGCTCTGATCGCCTTGATCTGAGTTTGTTCTGCTCTCAGCAGCACTGGGGATCTGCTCCTCTCTGCCTAAGCCTGCTTGTCCTCCTGCAGTTTGATCCAGAGCCCAGAGGAGTCAAAGACTCCTAAGACTTCCTTTGGCTTCAGTGGATTTTGGAGTCTGCCAGATACATAATTAATTTATTCCAATGGGCTATGAATCAGGCTTTTTGTACTGCCAGATGTATAATTAATATTTCAGGATGAATTCCAGGTAGCTTGCTGGTTTGTAAGGTTCTTCCTACTGTCTCAGTTCCTGTCTTCTGTGTAGTAAGGTCATAAATTAAACTCTTATATTCTTAAAAGAACAAGCAAATTGATAAAATTAATAAAACCGTGTTTCGATGCTTTTAAACACTTAACATTTCCAAAAGAAAAATACCTCAAAGGACATTGCAGTCTCAAGACCAATAGTTTTTTCACCCCAAAGTCTCCTAATGAGGTTGTTTTTACACCATCTCATAAAATACATCTTTGGCTACAGTTTTTTAATTCTTTATAACTTGAGGGAGACTTTCAAATTGTTTGTATAGAAAAAAACATAGGTGAATTTCCTGAGCTTACACATGGTTGCAAAAATCTTTCTTACAGCAATGATTTAAAAGTGGTCAAATGAGAGAACTGGAGTATTTCATTCTTCTGCAAGGGCTTGTCCTGAAATTAAATGCATTCCTTTTCTATACCCATGCAAGCAGCTTTTTCTTCCTTTGAAGTCTTACACAGACTCCAAGACAAGACAGCCTGCTAACAGAGTCTCACTCCTCAAAAGAGTACAGTCTGCAGCCTACAGCTGCCACAGTTTTTACTAATGCATCCTCTCACCTTTTTAGTTCAAGGCAAATTTTCATTTTCCCCAAGTGTTGTTTTACACCAGAAAAGTGTGTCTGGTCTAGCCTTACGAATTAAGAGCCCAACTAAAATAAACATGCTGGTAAGGCCACAAAGGAGCTCAGATGCACTCTAATTGCATTTCATGTCATTGGTACAGCTTTGTCAGCAAACTGACATGTAAAAATCAGTGGATATTTGAGATAGTTAAGTACCAAAAGTGTTCTGTGATCTGACCAAAAGAATGTTTTTCTTTCACTGATCACATGCCTAACTTTTGATTGGATGACCCAGACTGGTTTTCCTTTTTTGTTTTTTTGTTTGTTTGTTTGGTTGGGTTTTTTGTTTGTTAATTTTTTTCTTTTTGCTTTCTTTGTTTTTGTTTGTGGGGTTTTTTTTTGGGGGGGGGGGGAGAGGGTTTTCTTTTTTTTTTTAATTTCAGATAAATCAAAAATATTTGCAAAGCTGTGCTCTGACATTCCAGCAAGTATTAGGAAAACAAAGGTAGTATTGCATTGTATTTCCATTGATTGTTGTTCCTGATTCTCACATGATAGAAAATTGTATATAAAGAGTAACTTAGAAACTGGTTCTGATGAGCCTTAAAGATGTGATCAACTTAAAAAGGAAATCTTAACAAAAACTTTAAAATTCACTGCTGGAGCTTTCTTTCCAATAGTTACTTCTTTGATTTCAGTAGAAAATCATAAGCCTCATAAATTAAGTTCATTTTTTCAAAAATAGGTTATTTTTATTTAATGAGGGCAGTTTGTAAACAATGAATGATTATCTTAATGAAATTCACAAACTGCTTCATGAATCACCACGTCTTGAAAAAGATGGAAGCAAGAGTAGAGGAAAAAATCTTTCTTGGTAATATTATGATTTATTTTAAGTGTAGGAAGTACTGCACGGCTATCTTTTAAAAACTGGGAGGTCATCAAAAGATTGTCAGGTACTGAAGCTCTCAAATTTTGTTTTAAATATTTTGGCAGTTGCTATTAACTAGGGTTTTCTGCTGTTCTGTGCTTTAAATAGACAATGTGCAAAATATTCAGAGCTGTTACTGGTGCTTGAGGATGAGTCCTATCCACTATTGCATTTTCTCTAAGCTTTAAAGAAAAGTTGTTGACACAGTTTAGCAAAAACACTTAGTCTCTTAGATATCACTCTGCTTCTGAATAATCTTTTTAGTGTAGAGATCAAAAGAAAAGCTTTCATCATAGATCTTGAATTGGACTCTAATCAGTGTAAGAGTTCCATAAGCTTCAGTGCAAGACCTTTTCATTTTTCTCATGTGAAGATCAATTAGATCATAAGCTTTTCAGAACAAACATCAGATTCTTTCAGTGTTTACTACACTAAACAATGCAAAGCACCACAGTTTTGGCTTCAAGAAAACAAACTGTAATTGACATGTTTGTCTCAGAGTGTGGAAAGATCAAAACCAGTGAACTACTTTCACTACTCAACTATGTAAATTGAATCAAGACTAAACTAGACATAGACAGTCCCACAGATCAGGATGAGTGCACAGGTGTTAGATGCTCTTTTAAAGATCACATTCTTATTTTCAGTTTCAGCAAAAATAGTTTGCCTTCCCTTTGATTTTAAAAAGGCAATGTATTTTGTTTCCTCCATGGTAGCGCGGAGTTATTTTTTTAGTGTAAGTGGACAGGAAAGGTATAAGAGAAATGCTGCCATGCCAGAGTTTTGCTAAATTATATCTTTGGGAGGAAATATGACTTCATCTTTTATCTTTTCCCCCAAAGCACAAAATTCTTATTAACCATGTATGATAAGGCAGTGTGTGGCTGGAATTCCTACTGTAAATAATATAAATTGGACATTTGGAGAACTTATTCAAACGTTATTTGAAGCCAGTGGGGATCTTTCCATTGATTTTTAAAGGGTTAGAAATCGGCCTTTAGCCTTGCTTTCTGTTCATGAATCATTCAGAAGCCAATCCTGATGTCTAGTTATTTTGTAAGTATTGGACAAATAGTTTGGACAAGCAGCTTCTGGCCTATGGGATGTTTCCAAAATGTTAATTTTGACTGTTTGCTGTTCAATATTCATAATGTGTGATCAGTCATCTACATCACCATGATATTACATCTATCTAATTGACAGGCTCCAACTATCTAAGCTATAGCATCTATCCATTTACATTCTTACAATGGAGCAGCTCATTGTTGTAGTATATGAATGAATAATAAATAGCAAATGTTGAATGGTGAATAATGAATAGTAAATAATTTATGCACTCTGGTAAGATTTTTAAAACAAATATTCACTTATGCTAATGCCTGTAAAAGTTTTGGATTTAAGAACACTTTTACTAATTTCAGCAGCTACGGGAAGATTTTAAAATAACGTGTAATAAGTTGAATATTATTTATTATTATATTTTGAACTGAAAATTAACTTCTTTTTTTAAAAGTTTTGGATTAGGTGTGAAGTATAAAAAAGGAAGGCATCTACATTATCGATAACAAAAGTGGTCAAGGGCTTTTTTGACTTTTGCTTTTCTTCCACTCAGAGGCATCCTGGACCTAAGGGAGTACTGATGTTCCATATTTTCTTCTTCACATCTGAGTTAAGCATGTCCTCTGGTTTAACTGCCCAGGCTATATACTTCATTAGCTTGGGAGAATCAATATAAATATTGCAACATAAAAAAAAAATAAAATTACAATTCTTTTGAGTCAATTGTATCTTAAAATATAAGCATCTTTCAAGATCTTGAAGCCTGTTATTCACCATATTCCCAATCATAATTGTTCCTAGTGTTTTTTCCTTTCTCTGGTAGTATTTTCATGTTTATTTATCTTTTTGAGGGGGGAGGGATTAGGAGGATTTTTAATTTTTAGTGGTTTTTTTGGTTTTTTGGGGGGGGTGGGTTTGGTTTGGTTTTTTTAGGTTTTTGTTTGTTTGTTTGTTTTAGGCTTTTGTTTGTTTGTTTTAGGTTTTGAGTTTTTTTTCTGTTTCTGGTGTTGTTTTTTTCCCTTCTTTTTATCGTAGGTCTTTGGATGTTTTAATTGTACTTTTATGTTGTCACTTTTCCACTCATTGACTTTCTTTTATTTTTCTCTGTTCAATTTTTGGGTTTTTTTCTAATTATGCCACTACCTTTAGTCAACGTCAGTGTTTTGCACTTTATTTTACTAACATATTCTTTATTCTTTTCAGTAATCACTTTCTCGTACACAGCTTCCCTCTTTGCTTGCCCACCTTTTTTCCTTATCACTTTTTTTCCTATGTATCAGCCAAGTTGTCTCTTGCAGAAAAGGTGGCAAGTGATTCTGATGAAAACGGAACACTTCTTGCAAACCTTGTAACGCATGGCATATTATCAATTGTATTTCTAATGCTCACGGATGTCTTCCTATCCTCTTCGGCTGCAAATCTGTTATTTGTCATTTTCTCTAATTCATTTCATCCAGGGCTCATTTCCAATAAATTCTGCCTGGCACCTTCTGCCTTGCAAGGCTACTTTTTTTCTGAATACTTATATCACTCTTAACACAGACTGAGAAGACTCCTCCACATACAACTTCCACCTCTTGATCTTTTATAATCTGACAATTAAACCAAAACAAGATAAATTATAAGAGAATGACTGAGAGCTAATCCCTAAGTCAAATCAATGCCTGGCTTAGTGAGAAACCACTACTGCAGATTTAGAGACATTTGATGTTGAATAACATCATAATCAAATCCTGTCCATTAGACATAATTAAATCCCATTAGTAATGTGGCAATACAAAATATCTTTTAATTCTTCAGTCTGACTGTGTCACGGTGTATTACTCTCTGACCTGGCTCTTTGAGCTTGTGCTAGGTCTAGCTGGGATGGAGTTAACTGCCCTCCCAGCAGCCCATACACTGTAGTGCTTTGTTCTGGTAGTTAGCACAGAATCTCTAAGCCACCAGAGTTTTGGCTACTGCTGAGCAATGCTGGCACTGCATCAGTGCTGTCTCTCCACACCAGAACACACCTTTCCCCAAACCTTCACAAAGATCAATAGGCTGATGATGGACAAGAGGTAGGATGGGAAGGACACAGCCAGGACAGCAGATACAAAACTACCAAAGGGACAGTCTGTGCCACAGGACACCAGGCTGAGCAATAAAAGCTAAGAGAAAAGAGTGTGCATGTGTATAAGACATTAAATATTAAGGAATCTGTCTTCCAAAGTAACTCTTATGCCATTTGAGGCCCGTCTTCTCAGTAAGTGACTGGTATCACCTGCTGATGGAAGTAGAGAAAGTTTTTCTTTGTTTCTGCATGTGACCCTTATTTTCTTTTTAGCGCTTTTTTTATTCTTTATAAATTTCTTTCCTTTCTTGCCTTTGTCTTGACTCGCCAGTTTTTTATCTCATTTTGTTATCCTGCACTGCTGAGGAGGTGGAGTGTGAGAGCAGCTTTGTGGGCACTCATTAGCCAGCCAAGGTCAACTCATCACACAGATATTTCACATGACAGGAGTTTAATATTTGAATACCAAATTTACTTTGAAGATATTTGAAACTACATGGGGTTTTCATTTAACAAAGTGATACAGCAGCATACTGAAATCACAATGCAAGCATGATATAAAAATTAAAGAATAAAGTTGGAACACAGTATAAATTTGATTCCCATTTCCAGTCTCTGCATGCTGCCTTTCAGCTTATTGGATGAGTGAGCCAGCACAGTTCTCCAAATGAGGAGTAAAGATGAGCCCAGGAAGAAGGGAGGGAGAGGTGGAGGGAAGATGGTTCAAGATTTAGTTTTTACATCTCATTATCAGAATCTGATTTAATTTCTGATAAACGAAACTAACTTTCCCAAGTTAATTCCATTTTGCCCATGACAGTGATCAGTGAGTGATCTCTCTCTGTCCTTGTCTCAAAACATGAGCCTTTTGTTGCATTTTCTCCCGGTTGACCTGTGAGGAGGACAATGATAGAGCAGCTTTGGTGAGCACCTGGCATCCAGCCAGGGTCAACCATCCCAGCTGAGGACTATACAACAAAAAAAAAGATAAAAGAGGGGCTTACCATCTATGTTTGGAAATTCTCACTTTTCGACACTGTCAGCATGCAAGTAAAATCAAAGTGTTGGTAACTTTTTTTCGGTTAATTGTGTTTATAAACAGCAATTCCCAGTAGAGACTGAAAATGGCAACAAGTCAAAGGTTTAATCAAGATGATCTTTGATTTTTTTGTAGGAGCAGCACATTTTTCTACAAACTGTGTTTAAATTTACCCATAGCTGGCAGAAGATATACTAGGAACTTTACATAACTTCTTTTTACCCTTCTGTCTTAGACAAGCAACTGCTTCAAGAAGAGAGGAGAAATTTCACCTGATTTTTGTCCTGAGATGCAAATCCTTTGTATATTTGTCATCCTAGGTAGAGTCCTGAGCTGCAGTGTTCAGTATGACTATAGGAGAAACAGCACCTACAAGAAAAGATAAAAATCAGTGGAACAAAACTTGAGGAAATATACTGAGAGGAATTTTCACAAACACACATGAAAGTTGTTGCAGGGAGGAAGAGGATAAACTATTTTCCAAGTCATATTCTTTCAGATTACAACCAAAAGCAAAGGGCTTGAAGTGTAGCAAGACCAACAGATTTCTATTGATAAGTATGCAAAGCAAGAAGGGACAATGAGATCCTTGGGAAAACTGTAAAATTCTCACATGAACAGACAGAATAATTTTTGAAGCAGATTACATACATATCTGTCAGGAATGTTACAGTCATATTAAGTCTTCATAAGGCTAGAAGTAGACTAAGGTAGCATTTGATAAATCTTTTAGAACAGTTTTCTATGACTCTATAGCAGAAAACTTAGTTTCTGGAATAACTGTTGAACCTGTTTCCTTTCTGTAACAGGGAAGGGTCTTTGCTGCCTTGGTTTAGGAAAAGTTCCCCTGACAGATCCCTACACAGATCAGATATTACCTAGCAAAACATTTGCTATGCCAATATAGATATGCTGAATGGATACATTTCCTTTTTAACTACACTAATCATCTGAGGATTTATAGACAACAAAGGGAAATAGACACACAGAGTGTATGATTCATCTGACCTACTTTAGATATCTATTTAAGGAAGTAAATTCTGTCCTTAAAGCACCGATTAATCTCCAAAAGAGCGACTAGGATTTCTATCTCAAATGAAAATACCTTAAATGAGATTCCCATCCACTTTTGCTAAACTTATGATGGCAAGGTTGATATGAGCACTATATAAAGAAGAATAAATGATATGACGTTTGTCCCATGGGAGTCCTGATGGACAAAGTAACTATCATCACAGATGAGCAATTTATTTGAGGTCTGTAGTGCTTTTTGAGATGGCCTGACTCACAGCAACAATATTCTGCAACTTCAGTATATTTCACAGAAATTTTTAACATTTTGCTAATTTGTTTTATCTTTTCTCCGCATATACACAAACTTTAACAGATAAAAATGACACATCTCAGGCTGCATCCAGGTACACTATAAATGTTGGGAAGCAGTTTCACTATGCAACCACTGCAACCTCATGATTGCAACAGAGAACCTTATGAATTGAAAGAAGTAAAAATGAAAAAAATGCAAACATCTTAGAATTGAATCACTAAGTGCATAAACCTCATTGAATTTTGAGGAAGTTTTACTGATTGTTTTTTATAGCAGATTAGATCTACTATTGCCAAAATTAATGTTCCTCTTCTATACATTAAATAACATGTTCTTATAAGGAAGACAAGATTGTATTTTTTTACTTCTTACAAATAAATCAAATAATGCTTTTACTTCAGCATGGACATAACCCATTATTTAGACTGTTAGAAAGACAAACAGTATATTTTAAATCAACTTCTCATCAGATTTTTTTTCATTTCTTTGTTACAGATACCACAGTTCTAGAGAAATTAAATGCTAAACATAATTTTATTTCTTCCCTGCAAAATAAATAAATAAATTTATGGAAACCACTTGCCTAGAGCAATTAACAATTAGAGTTTTACAAAACTGTTTCAGACAAAGTAGAGGCTTCATGGTTCACTTTCTGAGATCAGATCCCAAATCCAGCTGTATTCAAACAAAATAAATTGCAGAGAAGAACTTCTAGAACTTCATTTTAAAGGAAAATTGACAAAACACAGGCGATTTCTAGATGTTAGAGAGTGATGATGCTTATTTTGTATTTAATACATGCTGTATTATTAAATATTAGTTAAAATATAACACTCGTCTTTTTTTTAAAGGTACCTCTTCTGGTTCTCTGGGATTTAGCAGAATTGGATCCTTAATGTCCTGTGAAACTGTAATGGTACCTTGTCTTGCCCATAGAAAATTAATAGAATGGCATCAGCAAATATACTAATTGGAAAATTAGAGAATATGCAAAAAAAAAGACTATGAGCATTAAAAAATTTGCAAATTCTATGCCATCAGCAGAGAAAAGATTAGGAGACCATTTCTGATGCATTAATCATATTTAGAGTGATGCAGAGGTCAATGGAATCAAGAAACTTCAGCATGTGCATAAAATTGAACTTCAAGGCTACTTCAGAAGAGAGAATGAAAAAGATAATTAGTTTAACATAAAATGTTAATTAAATACAATCAAAAAATGACCACAGGCCCTATCACCCATTTCAGTGTGTAACAAGAAAATACAAGCTGTGATTCTTACTACAATACTACATGTGAAATTATCTCAGTGGCAGTATCCAAGAGAATAGATGTGTCACTGGCACTGCACAAAGAGATTCTGTATTTCTTCAGCCAAAGGATTTTGATGTCAAGATCTTGTTCAGCATTCACCACTGGTTTCCTATGCCATTTCCATTTCCTCAGAGTAAGTGTAGTGCAAATTGACCTGAAGTAGAGACTGAATACTGTCATTTACAACAGAAAAGAGCATTGCTTATGACTATACATTGTTCTTTTCTCTTATATATATTTGTGTTTGGATTTAGCTGATAATTACTCTTCTGACATATACCTTATACCAACCAGGTGCTCCTTTTCTTTTCAGTTACATCTGTAAACATAACAGATGACATTTTCATAAATTGCAGGTACTGAAATTACTCAGTATGGACCAGATCCTGAAGCTGTTGCCATGTCAGCACCTTCTTCAACAAAAACATGGAATAATTGTGGGAATGGTTGTTTGACCAGTTGAGGACTGAATAGAAACTGGTGGGGGTTTTTATTGCCCAATATTACATGATTTTGCTCTATGCATTTTTCATAAAGCTTTAGAGAATTTCTGTGCCAGCAACTCAAAAGTATTACTTATTTGATTAAAGCAAGTCCACTAGAAGCAAGTTAAACATTAATGTTCGAGATGAATCTGATGAAGACTGTTGAATGTACAAAGGTTCCACTAGGCATAAAGAACTTCTGTAAGTACAGAAACAGGAGGATGATGAGTAAGGAAAATGTGGGCCTGTTGTTGAGTGGACCAGGGGCCCTGGTCACAGTGTATGGACAAGGCTGAGGTACTGACAGCCTTCTTTGCCCCAAATTTCACCAATAAGACTGTTCTTTGGAAAGTCAAGACCCCAGAAACAAGGTAAATCTGGAACAATAATTTTAGAGATAATAATTTTAGAGACTGATACAGATTAAATTTAATTACATGATCTAACCCAGTTGACCAAGACCTGACCTTTATTTTACATCACACCTATCACAAATAGTAAAGACATTTAAATACACTGTACCAGAAACCAACTTTAATAGTCAGTGAGACTAATAAATTAGATTGTTTCTGGGCAGATATCATCTTGTGATTGACATGATAAAGGTCCTAGGTTTTTAATTTAACAGAGCAACTTTCTCACAAGAAATATGAAAGCTATAATTAATTAACTTGTTACTATCTTTATGTCAAAACATTGAAGCAAAACATATGTTTTCACTAAAACCTTTCAAGACTTGAGGACAGCACAGATTTTTTTAAATCAACTTAACACTATATTCTAAAAAAGTGGCAATAATGAATTCCTTGTCTATTTAAAGCACATTTTTAAACAGAATTTAATTCCAAATTAAAAATCAACATCTACCTTGTACCTTCAATTTCTGAGGAAAGAAGTATTTCCATGGTGTCATAAAATGCAAACAGCAGAGTTAAATTTCATTTCAAATTTTAATAGGTGGCTATTTATTGAAGGAATTGATTAATAACATATAAATATTTTACAAATAATTGTTACAGATTTCAATTTTTTTTTCCAAATCATGTTTTAAAACACAGTTATCCAGTATTCTGGGAATACTGACTGTAGAGTAGTTAAAAACCATCTCAGATTCATCTTGAGTCAGATAAGCTACAGCATTGGAGCCTTCCCCCTGCTTAACATTGCCTCAGTTAGTTGTGTGCCTAGTTGTGTCCCTCTGTTAGTGTGTCCCTGTGAGGAGAGGACATCCTTAGCAATGTGGGGATAACTCATCAGTGCCCCTGGTGGCTCTCAATCAGCCTGTGGTACTTTTTATTTATTCTACTATTTAATAGTAGGCTCAGATGGGAGGCTTCTAATTGAGGAGAAATAGAGCTGATGTTTGCTGCAGAGAATAGTATGTTAAAGGTGATTTGAAGTGACACATATCCATTTATCAGAGTTTATAGTAATCTTCAGAGTGGCACCAAGCTGTGTGGAGTGGTCAGTGCACTGGAGAAAAGGGATGCCATCCAGAGGGACCTGGACAGGCTTGACAGGTGGGCTGATGGATGCTCACAAAGTTCAACAAGGTCAGCTGCAGGCTCCTGCACATGTGGAGGGGTAATCCCAGTTCCAAGTACAGGCTGGGCAGAGAATGGATTGAGAAAAGCCCCGAGGAAAAAGACTTGCAGATGTTGGCTGATGTGTAACCCAAGAGGAGCTGCAATGTGCACTCACAGGCCAGAAAACCAGCTGTGTCCTGGGCTGCATCAAACACAGCATGGCCAGCAGGCCAGGGACTGTGATCCTCCCCCTCTACTCCACTCATGTAAGACCCCACCTGGAGTGCTGCATCCAGCTCTGGGGCCCCAGATTGAAGAAGGACATGGATGTGAAGAGGCAAATTCAGAGGAGGGCCATAAAGATAAACAGAGTGTTGGAGCACCTCTCCTGTGAAGACAGATGGAGAGAGATGGGGGTGTTCATCCTGAAAAAGAACAGGCTCCAGGCTTCCACTACCTAAAGGGACTACAAGAGAGCTGGAGAGGGACTTTTTACAAGGCTCACAGTGATGGGACAAAGAGCAATGTCTTCAAACTGTAAGTAGATTTAGATAAGAAATAAGGAAGAGATTCTTTACTGTGAGGGTGGTGAGGTACTGGAACAGGTTTCCTACTCAAGTTTTGGATGCCTCATTCCTGGAAGTGTTCGGGCCAGATGAAATGGGACTCTGAGAAACCTGGTCTAATAGAAAGTGCTGGAACTAGGTGATCTAGAAGATCTTTTCAAACCCAGCCCATTCTATAATACTGTGAACAGTCTGGACCTAGCAAACTAATCACCCCACTTGACTTCTTGCAGGACAGAGTAATCTTTCTGACCCACATGAAATTTCAAAAATGTCAACACTCATTCGAGACATAGTTCCAGCAGTTCTTAATTACTTTTATTTTGAAAATTATACAACAACCAGAAAATCCCTTTAGTTTCTGGCCTTGCTAATTTATGTGTCTCTCTGTTTCCCTTATTTCTCAAAGTTTATCCATCCCTGCACTTAGACATGGTGCTATTGCTATACCTTTCTGCTGCTAAACTATATAATACTGAAATTAGTGAATATATGTTTAATTTTGTCTTTTGCTTTCACATTTCAGTAATTGGCAAACCAGTAATTGAAAACTTTGTAGTGAGTTTCTTTCAGGTGTGATCTGTACTATTATTTCAAAAATTCCTTGATCTTTGGACATTTCAGCAAACGGTCATGGATCACGTTTCATGCTGTGCATTTGTAACAATTCTCCAAGTACATTTCTTATCATTTTAGTATTGACAACACAAAGTGTATTTTCATTAGGATCACTGTAGATAAACATATGCATAGATTAAAATCAACCTAATTCTTCTTTATGTTGATTATTATCATTACTTATAAGCAATGTCCTAAATAGTGAGTTTATTTTCTTAGAAGTTTTATATTTATTCATCATCTAAGCCTTCTTCCTGAGAATAGCCCAGTGCTGTAATATTGGTTAAGTGGTGAATGGATATAGATATTCTAGTTTCATTCTTAGGAAAACTGGAGAGAAGAACTTAAAGTAACAGAGCTGTGTTTTGTTGGTAAGGTTCTGAGAATTTCTTAAAAGATAAAAAGACACAACTCTAAAAGGCTGAGATAGAACTTGTCTCCTTTTTTATGCATAAGTGTAAAAGAAGTGAGAGGAGTAGCCCGGGGTGAGAAATTGCCTGGCAAGAAGGAATATTGTGTACTGGACCATATATATGGAAGATATATTTATTTTGAGCTCATTCATTGAACTTAGGTAAGGAGATAAAAGAAAAAATTGCTGAATGTCTGTTTCTATGTACTGTCATTATGAGCCACAGTAAGTATCTTACAGGATGGCTTTTATATAGACCAGTAACTCAATATTCTTTGCATAGCTTGTAAAACTTTGTTACCCATGCAAACCTATAGACTTCATAGGTTCCTATACAAAATTTAATTGTGTAAACTTCAAAAGATGTATTAAACAATTACTATAGAACCTTTGGTCAGAAAAGTAAAACAAAAACAAAACTAAAAAACTCCCAAAAAGAGGCCACCATTCCCCTTCTATTGCTTTATTATCTATGTGTATGTGTCCTGGAGAAAAACGTAAAGTTAATTTATGGTAACCACACAATTTATCTTTGAAATCGTCAGATCATAAACCTTACCTGGAAACATGAGATGCAACTGTAGAAAAAGCTGTTCTATAGGGCCAGTGAAGCACCCTGGGGTCTGTATGAGTGTTGCCGGCTCAAAAAATCAGTATGTTTGAGCCAACAGATACTGAACTAACGCATGAACAGCTATTGCTTCTACAGGAAAAGCTCAGCACAGTCACTTGTGTTCTTCCCAGAAACTGTGCACTTTCTGGAAAACAGGAAGATTTGGAGCATCTCAAGAAAAAAAGACACTGGTACACAGGACATCCACCTTCTCCATGGAGATGGAAAGCCTTGGCTCCAAATGCATATTTTGAAATAAAAAACTAACCCCTGTTGGAATTGTCTCTGTGCTTATTTATTAAAGGACTTTATTAAAAACATCTAATTTCAGGAGAGGGCTTTGAAAGCCAAATGAATTAAGATGTCTCTAGACCAAAAATGCAGGGAGTAAATTCTGGAGCTTGAAGGAGCATAATGATATGTCCAGCTCAATAGTAGATTCATTTCCAGCTACCATAATATTTATAGGTCCTGGTTTGTGGCCTTCACTTTTCTAAGTTTTGTATATACAGTTGTGGCATGAAGCTTTCTCCATAACTGGGAGATTTGCTGTGAGATAGCCCAGCATATTTGAATGTCTGAGAGAACAGATTTTTTTAACCTTTCTTAGTGTTTATAACTTATGCTGAAGCTTATATTGGTGCTTCCTTTCCACTATGAATAACAAAAATTGCAAACATCTTTCATGACTTACCGACTATATGAGCTGATGCTTGAATGCCAGCAAAAATGCAATCATCTTTTGGGTGCTTATGACTCACAAAATTTCTTCTTCATTACTATTTCAGACTAAAATATTGGTCAGCCTGCCTGATCTTCCTTTGTGAATATGTATCATTCCAGTTCATAACTAAAAGAGAGCACTTAGTTTTCCTCACAAAAACTACCTTCTGCTCCCTTTCCTGAATTTGTGGAATTTCTAGTCTTTCACTCAAACCCAAAATCTCAAAACCCATCCTTGAAACCCACAACTTGGATGTGCTTCTTCTCAGTGTGATTTCACGGCTCTCTGGATTTTGCAGGCTACATCTCTCTTTTTCTGTAGTGATGTCTACCTTCCTTATCCAACCAAGTTACCTAAGTAGCTTTATATAACATTTTCATTTGTCTTGGCAATTGAGTCCTATTTATATATCTAGAATTAGTCTTCTCAGTGATATTATTTTGGCAATGTCACCTCTTTTTGCATACCTGTACTGCTCCTTGCTTTGTTTTGTTGCATCAAGCATGAAATGTTGTTTCTTTCAAAGTCCTGCTCCATTTATCCTCACTTGATCATCATTTCTTGTTTAAAAAGTCACATCCTCATGCCATTATGTCAGCCTTCCTTCCTTCTTAGTTCAGTATTCAAACATTGCCTTTCTGAATACTTTGGAATGCATTGGGTTTTCATGGCAAGGTTTTGGCAGTGTAGGAGCTACAGGGGTAGTTTTTGTGAGAGGCTGCCAGAAGATACTCCTGTGTTAATGTCCTGCTTTCAGCCAGGACAGGATTAATTTTTGCAGTAGCCAGGAGGCTAATTTTCTCACATCGAGTCTATTTTGCCTGTGATAGTCATTGGTAGGTGATCTCTCCCTGCTCTTATCTTTATCCATGAATCTTTTTTTTATATTTTGTGTTCACTGTCCAGCTGAAGAGGTGAGTAATGGAGCAGCTTTGGTGGATATCAAACATTCAGCCAGGATCAACCCACAATAGAGAAGAACTTCATTAAAATGTGATCAAGACTATTTCATTAAGTTCCTTTGATCTTCTTCATCTTTGGGACCTCCATTTAGAAATGTGCTAATGAAGATGACTAAATTATACCCCTTTATTGTATTTCTCTATCTCAATGCATAGTTTGTTTTGGGTTGGTTTTTTTTTTGTTTTTTGTATTTTATTTTGGAATTTGAGTGTCTGTGGATTGGGAAATGGAAGGTTTTCCCATCCCATGTTTCTGAAACATCTATAAGATCAGAATCCAAACACTCCCAGGCAAGATCTGAACTATCACCTAACTCATAACATATGTCCAAAGGATAACAAAAGTACAAACACAAATTTCTCTATCAACTGTTTAGGGCCTAAGAGACAGATACATGTTCATTTTCTCTAGAAATCTAGTCAAAATCTCAGAACCCCTGCTGCTACATATGGGCAGATCTGATATTCTGGCTGAATAAAGCATTTAGATGTATATTTTATAGTTAAAGTCACATGGGCACCACAAAATAGCACATTTGTGCTAGAGAAACGTCAGTATTCCAGACAAGAGTGGGAAGTTAGCATTAATTTTTTCTAATTTGGAAATTAGACATTTTGTGTTATGGGACACAAACTTCACAAAAGTACTAAACTATTAAGTAATTAGATTGAGAGTAACAGTACCCTTCACATATGGTAAAGAGAGGATTTTTGGCTGTTAAAAATATGTTTCCAAAAGAAACCTCTTGAATGCTCTATTTCCAGATTCTCTGCAGTCTTACATGACCAGTAGTAAAAATGAAATAAGAGCTTTTTGCCTTGACAGCCATAGGGAAACATACAAAATACATGTGAAGGAATATGTGCTCTGACAGCTTTTTTTATCCAGAATCCTAACGGCATTAAGTATTTTAAGAGACTAGGTTTATTTTCATCTAGACCAATGTACAGCTTTTCTGGACCATTCTTAAATTCTGGTGCCATCCACTTTTCTCGCCTGCCTGTAATCCCTGTGTCCTAGCTAATCTAAAAAGTAATTCCCATGTGACAGCTTCTAAGATAAGGATCTATGCCTTAATTTCTGCATCCTCTGAATAAATCTGTCCTCAATTATCTTGACTATTCTTATGTGAGCTCTTTGACTTTGTGTATGCTATTAAAGCATACTTATACTCCAATGAGCAATCTGTAAAAAAATGTATAATTGGATTCTCTGTGTGTTGTCTCTCATTAACTCTGTCTTAAGTGTACACTGTTGACAAGTTTTTAAAAAAACTGAGTACCTTTTCTGACAGTCAACCTTGCAAATTCGTCCTTAGATCTGCAAGTCAAATTCTGACACTATTTAAATTCTACAAGTGGAGCTTTGTTAATAATGCCTTGATTATCTATGAGCACAAAAAAAAAAAAAGCCAGCAACCACCACAGTAGTTCATATTCTCACAGGCTCATAGGTACTGGAGTATGGTGCTAAGAAGAATAAAACAGTAAATATACAATCAGTACAATAAGCACATCTCTAAATAAGTATGTGTAAATCATGCTAACTACATGAAGAAATGAGGCATTTAAATGTAAAAGAGTTGTCATTTTAAACATACTCAGTATTTCAGAGAAAATATTTAGATGTTTGTTCATGTTCACTATGAAATTAACAAATTTTATGTGACTGCTTTGTAACACTATCTTGTCTAAGTAGTAAACTACCCTGTGATGTTACATAAGTTTTTCAGTAATTTTTTGAAAAAAAGATATGTGCATGGGCAAGGAATTAATAGCAAAAAAATTCTTTATCATATTTATTATATAAATTATATACATAATATCACAAATGAAGGAGACAGAAAAAGACAGAATTTTAAATCCACCTTTGAACTTCTTTCTGTGTTTTAGAATGCCAGCTGCTACTGGCAAAGCCTAAGCAATAATCCATCCTCCCCAAGTCTTCAATATTGCTGGATCCGAACCAAACTCAAGCTCAATGCTGCCTTGGCTGTTTCCTGCAGGAATTCCTGTGGCTGCTAAGGAATGGATGGAGCTCTGCATATTCTAATCCACCTCCCTTCCCTTGTTTGATTCTGGCATGACCCTGACATGCCCCACACCAAGGAATGGGGTAACAGATCGGCTGTAAGGACATTTGTCCAACAGAATTTTGTGTGGCTTAACAAGAATCCCCTTCCACTCTTTCTATCCTGCTTTTTCAGCTCTGTGCTACATTGTTAAGCAAAACTAGTTTTAATGAGCATTTAAATATCTCTTCTAATTGTTTTTTAAACTAAGATACATATGTATTTACTATGTTTCCTATTCTACTGTACATACAAGTATACGAATGAACCAATGCACAACATAATCTGTTCTCACTCCCCCTGAGGTACTTGGAAACAGATTCTAATGTTATAACTGCATTTTTCCATATAGTTTCCAGCATCTTTTTGTTGTGATTTATAATACAGTATCAAGTATGAGTTAATACTTTAGTCTCTCCTGCATTTGTTACCATTCTTTCCACTGGGACCAGCAGTCAGAGGAGATTCTCATTAAAGCTCTTGGTTGTATTAAACACTTCTAGTGCGACCACTGATAAACTGCTTTGGGAGGAATCTTACACATGAATCTATTTTTTCCCAATTAGTCTTTGAGATTATTAGGAAGGGTGGGGTTTTGGTTTTTTTTTTAATATTAACATGCTGTTGTCTGTTTCATCGTCTGTTTATTAAATGTCCTTTTATTAACTCCTACACTATGAACAAACTTTTCTGATAATTTTGATCTTTTTCTAGTGGAGGGGACTTGTAATTATTTTTACTGTCATGTCTAATTTTCCCTCATGTTTTAATGTTAATCCTGTGAGAAACAGACTGAAAATACTTTTTTTCTTCTACTATTTTCAAGAAAATAGAGCTTAAATTATAGTCATTATTTCATTATTTAAACCCTATGTTTACATAGTAAGTAATTTGTTTATTTACAAATAAACAAATTTGATTTCACAGACTCTGATAATGCCAAAGTGAAACTAGTTTGACAGTACTTGTTGATGGCAGAAACCATAATTTCTTATAAAACATCTTTTTTCCTTCTCTCCTAAAATGAACCAAAGCAAAACAAAACCTCTCTGTGGATGAAATGCAGACTGCATTGAAATAATTCAATAAATTGTTGCTAGTTTCAGTGAGGTAAGAATTTTATCTTTATTTCTTGTCATCTTGTTTTATCTTATTATTCCAAAAGAGTCTAATCCACAGTCATGAGAAATCACTGTAAAGATTCCTGCTGATATCATGTGACTCACAAAATTTAATATGGTTTTGTGGGTGCTATTTAATATTTACCTCAGCTTTTAGTCAAGGAAATATATGGAGATGACAACGTATTTTCATGTATATGCACTGAAGTTTGCATTCTAAACCTTAGGTTATGGGGTTATTTGTGTTTAAAATATTGATTGACTGCAAGTGAAATGCTATCACATGCATAAGAATTTTGTGGCTGCTAACAAACCTTGTCTTTATTTTTAGGGGAAGAAGAAAATTATACTGTTCTCAACTAAAAGGACAACTGTGATTTCTTAAATAAAAGGAACATAATTACCCATGCTGGATTTGGGCTAAGAATTGAAAATTAAAACTCTGTCTCTTATAAAAGTATCATGGGGCTTTTAATTTTAAAAATTGTCACTAGCTGACATTCATTTATGCATTCTCTGAAAACAAAGTTAGTCTGGCTTCGAAAACATTAATTTTCCATAGCACGGCTCTTAAAATTGGATATTTATTTTAAAATAATTTCAGCTGCAATTTTCAGAGAACTAGGATTAAGGAGTGATTGCATCTCTTCCTGAGGGTCATTTGTGCACCCAGATACATCACTGAAATTAAATCTACATGAGTATTAAACCTACCCTTTAACTAGTATTACAAGATAAGATACTAATTACTCCAGCTCCATTAATACTCCAACTGATAAGCATTTGTGCACTTCAGTTATTTTCTAGGTACATTTTTTTTTAATATTCAACAGGTATAATCATTTAATCCCAAACTCATTCAATCCCCTTGATTTCAAACACAAATGTCTGTTCTTCTCCCTAGGAAAATAGTGCTTTTTTACACAGGGTTGAAAAAAACAAAACAAAACAAAACAAAACAAAACAAAACAAAACAAAACAAAACCAACCAAACAAACAAACCCAAAAAACTAAAAAAAAAACCAAAAACCTAAACTCTTTGTGTCATCAAGTCCCTTGGAGTTTTACACCCACAGGGGCTTACCATGGAAGGATAATATATATAATCAACATGTGAAGGAGTCTTCCATAACAAGAACATCTTGCATTTTTATTTTCTCAAAAATTTCTAAATATGATAAGTGCTGTGTCACTAGCAAGAAATAGAAATAGATGTGAGAAGAACTTCACCGACTTTTCAAAATACAAACTGTTAGGATGAATTCTGAGAAGTTTCTTCATTAATGGAATGATAATTATGCATTGTTAAGGCAGCAGAGAGGTTGCACAGTTAAACAACCAATAGACCAGATGACATTTCAGCTGTACAGCTGTCACAGGCAGGTTGCTTACTCATATCCGTTAAGCTTTGTAGGTTTTTTCAGTTGCAAGAGGCAAACTGTGGTGGGATTCCACAGTGGAGACAGAATAAAGCATGTTTCAGCCATTAAATTTTACAAGCAGTTTATCAGCTGGTAGCACAGAAACCTTGGGTAGCAGTTCAAAAAAGGAGCCTGACAAGCACAGATGCTCATGTGAAAATTCTTCACTAAGCACATCTGAGAGCTGGAATTGCACAGTGCATTTTCTTTTGCAAAGAGGCTCTTCTCTGAGTCCTTCATTGCTGCCTCAGCAACTGTTTCAATGCAAGCTTTCTCTATTTCCTTTTTTTTCTTTGTTAATTTGGTCTCTTTTGTTTCCTCTTGATTTCCTGAAGGGAATAAGCTGTCTGGCAGTACTGCCAAAAATGTTATAACAAAAGCCCATTCCTGTTGTTTTAATTTCAGAATAAAAAGGCTGAATTTGGCCAATACTACTTCATTTAGTTGAGGATTATTGAAATGTTCATGGCAGGAGGAGAAAGTTAATAGGCTGACCCAAGTAATGTTGATTAATTAAATTATGAACCTGTGTGTGAGTTCTCTAAAGTTACTGAAAGTGGCTAATATCTACAATAATATTTTTCCACTTGCATTAATAGACACAAAATGGCTACTGGCCATGAAATTTATGCATAAGTACAAAAAAATTGTATAAAGGAATTTGTTTTCCTTATGATCTCTGTGTCTAATGGTTGTAGTTGTGCAATGCATCCACAAATACTCAGTAGTTTAAAACCACAGAATTGCTACTGAATGCAAAATGATGTGCACATTTTAAGAATGGATAAGACCAAATGGTAAGATCAACAACTGATGTAATATTCCATCCTTTTCTTTTGTATTAGAAAAAAATACAAAGTTTTAATATTATGTACGGTAAACTGACCAAGAATATTTTTGATGCTAAATATTTCAGTACAATATAAAATATTTTTTATTTACTAAAGAGCTGAAACTCTACATTTCCAGGGGGTTTGGAGTTTTTTTTTCAGCTTTAACTATCACTACAGGGTTCAGAGGGCATCGAAAGGTTCCCTTTGAAACAAAAAATTTCCAATTTGGAATGAATTCTAGTTGGATAGCAATATCTGAATTGTTGATCTCACCTTCTCCAAACCAACTCTCTGTGGCCTCTAAGCCGACTTGTCTTTTTCTACATTCATGACTTACTAGTAAGTTAGGATGTTATTCATAGAGATTTAAGTATGCATTTCTCTCTGAAGCTAACTTTTTCCATTACCTTTACTTCATTAGTTTATCCTGAAATATATTATATTGTACAGCTCTGCTTTTAGGTTTTCTAGAATATTTATTTCATACTGCACTTCTAATGGGCTTTTTTTTTGCTGAATAGCCATCAAACAATTTTGATGGAAAGTTCTGTTGTGGTTTATAAATTTTTCAATTTCACCAAGCCCATACCTTTAAGTTATTGGCTATTTTGTATGTTCTTAATGATTGTATATAGTAGGGTTTGTTTTTTTTTTCTTTGAGACAATACTCTGTGACCATAGAGTATGGGGGAAAACATCATCACAGAGCTGTTAGGATGAGAAGGAAAAACATGTTTCACAGACCTCAGGTTAATTAAGGCAAGCAGAATGAAATTCCCTACTTCAAGTTCAGCAAAGAGAACATTATGAGAAATACCATACAATTTGTAATGACCACTTTTGTTCAGCACCTTGTTTTATGTTTCATCTGAAAGATGAGATCTCTAGCAATGGGATTACATCTAACATGATGTCTGGGCAGTACTAAGGCTGTGAAATATTGTCAACTGCTGCATTACTCACTAATAGTGTCTCCTTAAATACTACAGAGGTCCACAGAGGTCTTCCTTCCATCTGTATACAGACTAGGCTGATGTCATTTAATACAGGGGTTCTTGTGTGATTACAATTTAAACGTGTTTTTCTGCAGCACTACAGATGATTACATTATCTCTCACAGCCAGCACTCTGAAATGGAGCAGCACTCTAGAAATACACCCTTTTGAGGACAATCTACAGTTTGATTAGCATCACAGTTTAGGGCCAATGGGGTGCCAGGAGTAATTCTGTAATAAACCTCTGCATTAAACACTGATAGAAGAGCAGAAGTGGTGTTTAGGCATTCCTCCTTCACATCAAAGGGGAAAACTGACAGGGGTATAATGTTTTCAGGCATGAATGGAGTTTTGGATCTATACCCTAAATACTGGCAATCATAAACATGCTGCCTGGAAATCAGAATAATTTATACTATCTTTAAGTCTGGTTGAATCTTTTTCAGTCTGTCTCCCTTTTGCTATCTGTCTGCTCAATGGACAATATGTCTAATTTAAGTTTTATGGTTAAGTCAGAACTTCAGCTGTCTGCTTGCAGCTCTAAGACGAAGTAGGTGAACTCAAACAAATATGCAAAATATTTTTGTAGGGCTGGTGCACAATTTTCAGTGGAAATGTTAAGCATTTCAGTTGGCACATATAGGAACAGTCTTTCATAGAAAAAATAAATTTATTATTACTATGCCAATTTTGATGACATCTTCACTTAAAAGCGTTTACCATGTTTTTATTGAAAACATTAAGGCAAGTTGTTATAAAAATGCTTCAACTTGCTCTTTCTCAAAATCATTCTTGGAATTATGTCAATATTTTTCTTTTGTTATGAATCTTTCATGAAAGATTTGGATATGATTAAAGGCTGTTTTGAGTTCTGCCCCACATAAAGTCAAAGGCTGTGTAGTAAGACTTCTTTCATACCCTCATAATTCTTCTTATGTGTTCTTTTCCTTGTATCTAGGTCTGACATTTTTCCTAGTCTTCCTGTGAATCTTAGTTTTTGTAAACCATTAGTAGGGTTACTCTTACAGTAGAAGGGTCTAGGCATTGATCTGACAAATCCCTACTCTATTGGTAAGTTTAGTCATATAAGAATATCTTCTCAAGTCAATGCCATTTTTTGTGATGATAAATTACACTGGTGTTCATTATAAAATGAATCTTCATTTTTAATAGTTATAAACAAAATGGAAACAGATTTGCATTCTATAGTAATAGTGTTTTCCTGTCAAACTATTTTATTGTCCTTTCAGTCCACAAAACTTTAGAGCCATTTCCCAGGAGAAAGCCTTCAGCAAAGTAGAGACACTTCAGAGCACAGCTAGGTACAGAATACAAGAATTATAAAACTGTCATAAATGTCAGGATGTATTGTAATCAGCAGCACAGTAGCTCTGCCTGGAAACCAGCCATTTATTCTAAAGAGTTCTTTATGGTCTGGTAAATTGCATTAAATTTAAACAAGATTGTAATGACATTTTATACAAAATAATATTTTAATAATCCAATACATTGCCAGTTTCATGGGAATTACATTTTTTTTATTATTCCATATTATCTTTCTATACTTTACTTTATTCTCAGACTTTGATTTTACTATACATGCAAGCACATCATCTCTCTTTCTGTTGTACATATACGCTTCCTTGCACAATTCTTTACAACATCAACACTCTGAATTTAGTCTCCCAAGTGCTAGTTTTGCACCAGTGTGTCTTCATTGATCGTGGTGGAGTTTCCAGAAGTTCAGATGACAGCACAGAAGATCAGACTGAAACTCTGTAACTTTACAATTATTTAACTGGTGTATAGTTTAGTTTTCAGGTGTATGAAAACTAAAGCTCCAAAAAAAAAGCAACCTCTAGACACAGTAAGGAAGCAAAGTCAAACAAGAGAAAAAAATCAGTATGTTGGAAAAAAAAGAGTATTTCTGAAAGAAAATAATTAAACAAGCAGAAGTTAGAACAATATAAAAGAATTCTACATTTCTCTATAGACAACACAGAAGGCAAAATTCTTACAAATAAATAATTAATATTTAACCCTTATGTAGTCTAATATACATTATCTGTGCAGCTATAGTTAGCCATGTTAACAGAATAATTGCTGTTCTGTGGCAGACTGTTCTCTCCCTCTGCTATCCTCTTTTCTTCTGTCTCCCCTACCCATCCCTGCTTCAGTTCATTTTCTGTTACATGCCTTAAACTTGCATCCAACTTTTCTGTTGCTTTTGACACTTTCTGTAGTCTAGTAATGGTGAGCACAGGTAATATATTATTTATTTATTGAGCACCGTGCACACTGGGAGGTAAATTAGTATTCTGTCCCTATCCCTCACTGCTAGACACTGCACGCACTTGGAACACATTACCACATTAGACCAGTTGTGAGGCTTTAAATTAGATTTGTGACTTGAAAGTCTGAATAAGAAAACTAATAGAACACAAAACGAAGCAGAGGGAAAATGAGATTAATTATCTACAACATTTGGAGTGACCTGTTGCTGATGCACTGTGTTGTAGAAGGCTATTTTTGTGCTACAAATGTGCCTTAATTTTGCCGACATTAAGATACTTGAATGGTTGTGAAAACACATTTATTTACAATTTCTAATATACTAGACTTATTTTTTATATTGGATATTTTAAAAGTGTTGTATAATTTTCCCCTCTGATGTTTTGCTTTACTATTTTGAGATAGGATGAATTGTAAACACCACAGGGACTGTAGAAAATAATAGTTGAAATAAAAATTTGAACCCGAATGCTGAATTACAGGAAAATTAGGTAAGAATTTTTAATGTAAACGTCTTCATTTTGTGTCACATTAAAAGTATAAGAGAAAATTATGTATTCAGTGAACGCATCAATGCAGTTTTTGAACAGGGAACTGTACACACAATGCAAAAACAGATAAGTTTTTTCACCCTTTCCATTTTCCTTCTCACCCATGTGAAAGGCTGTCTCACATTCAGTATGAAAAAATAGTAAAGACGAACACAGGCAGTAGCCAAATTGCACATTTACAAGTCTGATTTATCATCACCTCTGCAAAGGCTGAGCTCTCGCTTCATTTCTAAAACTATTTCCCAGTGATTTAGGCAATTCAGGTAGACTGAGACAATTCACCTGCAAGTAGTATTGAGTTCAGGGACCTATATTCTTAGATCATTGAGTTTCTTTTACTTGTTCCTTCTTTTTTTCTTACTTATTCCTTACTTCTTTTCTTATTAACTGAAACTGCTGATATTTATTAAAGGCAAATTTATGGTGGAACATCAAAAAATGTTCAAACAAACCAGACTTCCCCTAAGGAATCTCATCAGTTTTGCTATATATTACTCCCTCTTCAATATTTGTACATGTTTTTCTTTACATAAATAGCCTTCATCTACTGTAAACACTTATTTTTACAATTTCAATATAATTTATTTTTTCTAGTTGATTGGATTAGGAAAATATTTTCTACTGTGTTTGGACTTTTAGGAAGCTTGGCTAAATGAATATCTAGTTCCTGTACCTATGCAAAAAGAATACATAGAAGTAGTGTATAACCCCAGTGTATTTTAAAAATTCACTATCTAAAACTGGAAGAGAAGTTATGGATGAAGAAAAATGGGATAAAACCTCTTTCTTTTTATATTCATATATGCATGGTTATACTGACTACACCCACACATAAATATGTATGATTGAAATGTGTTTAAGATGTTTTGTTGGGTATCCAAAACATATTTTTTTCTTCAGAAAATATTTACTAAAAATATCTGAGTTATAAAGAAATTTTTTTTTGCATCTTTTGGTTGCCGTATTTTGAAAGAACAAAGGTATATTTTAAAAAAAAAAGTAATGTGTGGATATTTATAGGTAAGGAATTCAGACAGTTGATAAGGATAGCTAAAATAAATATGAGTGAAATATATATATATATATATATATATACACGTGTACCTCTGTTCTGATGTGTGTACTCCAGAACCACACCAGTTAGTGGCATTTACTGATATGGATATTAAACAGAGATGTCAAAATCAGGTACCATGATGCAAGGTTTGATATTGATAATTACATTTATTACAAAGGGTACTAAAAATGTTAATGAAGTTTAGCATTTATTTAAATGCAGAACTAGAACACTCAAATCTAAGAACACCCAAGGAATTATCCACAAATGTCTGTGAGCTGTTTAAAATAGACATATTCACACAGAAACAATGAAAAAGTCACAGAGAGTTTCAAAACAGCTGAACTGCTGTACTGGTGTTTTAAAAGGTTATAGGAGAGGAAATTAAAGGACAGCTAGTTGATATCAATCTCAGACAGTTATAAAAAAGCTGGCATGGATGCAATCAGTAAATAACTAGGAGTTCAGTAGTGTTCAAAATTAATGTAAGCCAATGCAGTTTGATGGAAAATAGCCCTTCTTATATTCTTATACAAATTCTTTACTGTTTTTTATGAGGTTACAAGGTTGGTTGATAAAGGTCAATATGATGAATAAAATATTCAGGCTTCTGTAGAGTACTTGACTTCACATCACGTGATTTCATGGTCTGAAAAAAGATTATTATAAAGAAAGGTATCCATGTTTCATGCACATATAATTGTCTCTAGTACTAAGCTGCAATAAGAAAATAGATGAGAAATCATTAAGCAGTATGGATGAAATTTTGTGTGATTTCATGAATATATCTTAGCCCAAGGTTATTTACTGTCTGTATTGGTAGTTTAATATAAAATATGAATGAAGATTGAGTAAAATTACTGAAACCACCAGAATAGAAAGTGTGGCAATAAATAAATAAAGAGGTAAGCCAGGTAAACATATTAAGGTGAGACATATTATTTAGTAGAATGAAGTTTATTTTAACACTTTACTTTTTAAGATGAAGGGGTGAAAAATTGTGTCAGAATAAACATCAAATCACACTAGTGATTTGAGCTGATCTAACTACTAGGTGCTTATCCAAGCTGCACTCTCCCTAGACTATGAAAAACACAGAGGTCTTCTTTCTCCTTTACCTGTGCACTGAAAAGTGAGGTTTATTTTTCCTCTACCACTTCCAAGAAGTAGAATGAAATAAGAATATATAGTACAGGATACAGCTGACGTTTTGACATACAACCTTTACACTTCTGCGGCATTTGCCACCCATGACCTTGCCTTTCCTGCTGCCACTGACTACAGCTAACATGATTTTCCCAGGGTTTTCATTCTAATCCTTACTTCCAATTTTGCCTCTCACTTTGTACTTCCTTCCTTCATCTCAAAGGTATCTACATTTCAAGTCCACGTGTGAAAGCTCATGTCAGTACTGTTCGAAAGATAATCAACAAAATTAATTTACCCAGACATGATTCAGAAATTAAGCTGCATCACCAGCTATGCAAGAAGAAAAGGAGCATTTCTGCACCACAAAACGAGATTAATGATGCTATTACTTGACTACTATGACAAGTTCTGGTGCTTGTACTTTAGGAAAGATGTTGCAATTTTAGAAGCTTTTGAAAATAATAACTGGAATGAGGAGGGATGAAGAAAATGGCTCATGTGAAGAAGCTGCAAAAGCTTCATGTATTGAATTTCTTCAAGGACATGATTTCATCACAATCTGCAAATGTCTAGCTGAGAAACTTTGTGGCATTAGGCAAAATGAGATGCAGTGGTTTGAAGGCAAAGTCAGCTAAATTAGACTAGATATAAAGGTCATTTCAGAGAGATCTAAACAGAACAACTTCCTAGGAAAACAATGGCTTATCTATTTAGTTACAAAATTAAGTTACTTAAAAAAAATCAAAAAGAAGTTAGTAACAGAGTTGCTAAGTGTGCTGCTGTTGTCTGTATTATATAAAATAAATAAGATTAAGTAACTGTAACAGTCCTCTTGGTTTTAAAATCTTAGCAATTCTCTATATACAGCCTTTGCTCACTTTTGTATGCCTAGTGCTTTTTAGTTAATGGCTAAAAACATTGAGACAGTCACTGGAAAGTGTATCTGAACACCTTAAATTCATTTTCTATGGAATTTGGAAAGTCATCTGAAGAAATTTTTCAGAAATAAGCTTCAGAAATGATAGTGGTTCCTATCTAAGGTGAAGAAGCTTTCTTACTTAGAAGATAGTCCTTCTCTAAGCTCAATGTTTGTGTGCTTACATCCTGCATGCATATTTGCTTTATCCAGGAGATAAAACAGCCATCTTTGAGAAAAGGGCTGCTGAGTTTCTGCCACAGCTCTGACACCCAAGTGGACTGCTAGCCCCTCTAGGTGACTTAATCACCCATGCTAATTTCAGAATACAAGCTTTCTCGGCTCTGGATTGGCCCATACTGGGTAATCGTTTGGTGTAGTCTTTATAATCTGTAATGTGGAATTTCATCCCACGACCATTTTCCAGAGGAAGACACATTCGTTCCTTGACCTTCTGGGTAGACACAGATCAGAGAAACGCCACTATGTTACAAGGATAATTTGGACTATTTTCATTACTCATATTAAAATTTTCTTATTTCACATGAGACTATCTGGGGCTCATTTGGGATTCCTCTAAAAAGTTTAAAGTAATGCAAATCAGAGACTATTTTATCCTGCAAGCACAGACTCTCACTTGTTCACTAGGAAGGTGCATCATTGAAAATTTTATAATTAAAACCATAAGAGTTCCCTTATGGAACATGGCCCATGTACTGGTGTCTCTGTTCAGCCTGACAAGTGTACAAGAATTTGCAATGAGCACCGCACCTCCTATTGAGTGGGTTGTGATAGCCATGTCCAGTCATTTCTTGAGCACTTCCAAGGATGGTGACTCTACCACCTGCCCCGGGCACTCTGTTCCAATGCTCAGCCCCTCTTTCCATGAAGAAATTCTTCTTGATATCCAATGTGAACTGCCCCTGGTGCAGCTTGAGACTGTTCTCTCGTTCTATTATTTCTTACCTGGAAGAAGAGGCCAACTCCCTCCTGGCTACACCCTCCTTTCCAGTGGTCATAGAGATGATGAAATCTTTCCTGAGTCTCCTTTTCTCCAGTCTCACCACCACAGCTCCCACAGCTGCTCCTCATAAAGTTTACTCTCTATACCCTTAACAATCTTTATTGCCCTTCTCTGGACTCACTCAAGCACCTCAATGTCCTTCTTGTAGGGAGGGCCCAAGAACTGAAGACACAACTTGAGGTGTGGCCTCACCAGTGCCAAGTTCAAGGGAGCAAACACTGCCCTGTCCCTGCTGGCCACACTATTGCCTATATAGGCCAGAATGCCATTGGCCTTCTTGGCTGCCTGGGAACGCATTGGCTCATGTTCAGCTGACTGTCACCCAACACCTCTAGGTCCTTTCCATTGGGCCTCTTTCCAGCCACTGTGGTGATGTCTTATTAATTTCAAAGGCAACAAAATCTTAATATCTGTCCTGATGTTCTCTTTTCTGTGCTTGATTGTTCTGCTTACCCATCCTTGAGGCTTTGTCTGCTAAACCAGCTACAAAAGTTAATGGACAACAAAACCCACTTAGCTTGTAATTAAGATGCAAGGAAAAAAAAAAGATTAGATAATTCTTAGCACCAATTCAGATGCAAAAGGGAAAAAAAAGGAGAAAACAATAAAAGGGACAATCTTAAAGTATTAAAAAAATACTAAGAGGTTGAGAATAAGATGTTCAAGTCCTTCAGGTGAGATTAAAAAAATAAGCTTAGATCATTCTGCAACTATGTCCTTCAAGACCCTTTAATTTGGGCTTCTCAAGTTATTGTTGTCTGACGCACCCATTTGAGATATGAGTGAGTGAAAAAGAGAATGGTTTGATAACCTGGTGGCTAAGTACCTGCATAGATGAGGAAGAAGAATATAGCATCCATATTCTATCTTTTATCAGCATATTGAGGTGACTCAAAAGACCTTATTTAAAAGGGAAATTAAACTTCAGTCCAGTCTATGTTACAGAGTAAGTAAAAACAAAAAAGGCTTGTATTTCTATTCTCTGAGGAGAGTAAATGAATTAATGAGGTAGACAGTAAAAAGGAGGTCTTTCCATCTCTGTAATATTTTTAATGTGTCCGCTAATTACTTTTATTCTTTGCTTCTAAATTCAGTTCATGGGTGTGGGCTTTTATTTGTCGTCATTCTTTGTTTTATTTTATTTATACTTAGTTGCTTAATAAAGATAGGATTTTTTTAAGTATTCATAGGACATAAGACTTAGCATGTAGGCTCATCCAATTTCCCACCACTTTCTTAATCTAATTGAGCTCATGAATATGTGTGATCACACACACGTATCTATGCATACATATATATATATGCACCTATACTTTCCAAAGGCCTACAACAACAAATCTGTGATTAAAGAACAACCATACAATGGCTCAGATTATTTTAATTCTTGTTTTTTTCACATTCCAAAAATTAGGCGCAACAGCTCCTTTTCTCTTTTCTACATGAACAGAAAAATTATAAGAAAGCTCTAGGGAGAACTTATGAGTAAACACTACAGAAGAACAATTTGACTTTCAGGTATAATGGTTCAAAGCAGCTAGAAAGGCCTAAAACTGATAATAATTATGAAAGGGAGGATTTATTTTATCAAAAATGTAATATAATATGAGGAAGAAAAAGGCTATCATTGGTATTTATATCTTTTATATGTTAGCAGTGATACCAGAAACAAAAAACTAGAGGACTGACAATCATAAATCTGTAAATATTGAGAATAACCAGGAGATTCAGAAAAAAACAGTGAGATCAAGTTGTTCACAAAGGGTAGGATAACAGTGTACAAATTACTACTTCAAAGAGTAGAAGAAAAGGCATTTTTAGAGTAGTGTAAGGAGTGTTAATAAAATATAATATAGTTTAATTTTCTGAAAACTATGTAAGAATTTCCAGTTACAAAGCTGTGTCAAATGTGTAATAGGGAAGCTTTTTTGCTTAAACCATTAAAAAAAAGACCAAATAACATACTTTGAAATAATATTGTACCAGAAGGAGGAAGAACTAGTAGACTTCACCCTTTTAAGATGTCTCTGTCCCTTCAGTGCTTGATCCTAATCCATTTAATTAGTTATGAAAACATTAATCAATAGGCTCTTTTCTGCCAGTTCAAAAATAGGAGCTTCTGAAACAGTTAATGTAAAAATGCTATTTATATAACATCCATAAATTTTTTATTTTTGTGTTAATAGATGGTGCTACACTCTTTTGTTTTAATAGATGGTACTACACTCTTATTAAGTGTTTCTGCAATTTTTTTTTCTTCTGAACTGAAGAAATTCTTAACATTCTTTGGAGAACAGTCAGGTCTGTATAATAGTTATGAGAGTGTCTACAGCTTTTTCTGTGGATTATGACTCCTCCTTTTCTTTCCATTTTTATAAATTTTGTATGAATCAAAATATTAATTTTGAAATAAGGATCAGAGTTTCTGATCCTTATTCTTATTCCTTATTCCTTATTATGATCTGCTGTTTTAAAGACAAGAAGTATATTTACATAACACTTCATAATGCTTGTTTTTCTTTAAAACACTAGAAAGGATATTATAGTTTATATTCATATGGCTGAACTTGCCTGTTAATGATAATATGAGAAATGACAAAATGTCTTTGGGAACATGAAGTAGCAGTGTGTGTACAGTGTGTACATTTTATACAGGAATCCATTTGCATTGGAAACTGGTTTTAGGTGGGAGAAAGGAAGATTATTAGAAATGGGGTATAGATAGGCACATACAGGTGGTGCTGAAACAACTGATACTGAGAAGAGAAAAAAATGTGCAAGTCAGTTATTTAATATTATTGAGGTTTGACAAGGACATCTGAATTCCAAAGAAACTAATATTATCTGATATATTATAAACAGACAACTTCAATGGCAAAGCACTATTAGTCCTGTACAATCTTGATTGTTAATCTTCACATTGCATTCTTTTTGCATAACAATACTTTCAGTATTGAAAATACTTTTCAATATTTTTAAGGGCAATCATTTCTAGTAATGACAGTGATAACCACTATTAAGTACCCATTTTTTCCCACTGAACTAATAATGAAAATAGTTTAGCAGAATACATTTAAAGTGCTAGTCTATATGATCTTGATGTTAAGAAACACTAACACTTATGTCTAAAACTATTCTTAATTTTATGTAATAAAGGAAGTCTTTAGCTGAAATGAATAGGTTAAATTTCAATTAATCATATCATTAAAAATGCTGCTCTGCTAAACATAAGATAAAAATATCTTCTTACCCTTCATTTCTTAACTATGTTGTATTGCCAGACATTTCCAGCTGTATAACAATTAAGAAATGTATTGAGAGAAGAATCTAAGGCATTAGTCTTTTTTTTTTCTTGAGAATACATGCCAAATCATATATTGACACTCCAAGAAGGGCCTTAGGCTGTTCTAAATGTTATTAATGACTCTTGATGGGTTCAAAGGTCTTTTGATATGTCCTGCATAGGAATTGGATGTTCAACTGCTAAATTGGAGATTTGAAAACCAAGGTTTGGATCCAGAAATTGTGAAGATATGGCCAAGTGGTACTTTAATCATCTTTCCATTTATTATTTATGTAAGAAAGCTTTTAGGACATTCTGTAGATAAAGAACACTTTTTAAAAAATATTTCTAAGAAAACAACAATGTTGATATGAACACATAATAGAGAAAAGTTGCTCATTACTTCATAGTACTCACTATCTTTGACTGACAGTGAAAGCAGCAACAGCAGTATGCTTTTCTGCAGAGGACACTGTCCATTTTTGGCAGACTTTGACAAATTCAAAAGCTAGAAGCTTTGAATCGGGGTCACAGCCACTATTAAAATCTTAGTGTTTCAGCTACAAAGAAAATACTGCATAACAGTTTCAAATTGGCTTTCTTATAAAATGGTGATGTTACAACCATAGTGTACCATCATCTATGCAAATCAGACTTTCTAGAGTCAAAATGTTAGTTTGCTTTTCATGAATCAATTTTGATCCTGAAATAAGTAGGCACCTCTCCAGCTGAACTTACTGAGAGTGACAGCCCTGGTCTATGATTAGGCACATTGGTCAACATTCACAGTAGCAAAAATAACTGAGATGCCTAAAACAGGTGAAGTCCAGTTGCTGTTCACTCTCTCAGGTGCTAATAGTGAGAGAGATGGGAACTTTCAGCAGGCATTTTGTGAGGGTGCCTGCACACTCCCTTGGCAGATAGGTAGGATAACTTAGAAATAAAAATGTGAGTGTGCATGGAGATTGAATGTAGTCAGAATGGTCTGGAGGGTGTTTGCACTCAAAATGATCCCATTAAGGACCTAACTGCAGCCCAGACAGGGCAGCCCAACACCACAAAGGATGCTGAGGAAGGGTCTGTACCCACAGTGAGCTGTCACATGTGACCAGCACTCAGCGCCACCTCACTTCTAGGTGCAGAGGACCTTGTAGGGGGCTTTGTCATACAGCTGGAGAGCTCACATCTCTCACAGGAGGTGAGCAACTGGAAAATCTGTACTGCTGGAGAGGGATGACACTGGTCTCTGGTTATAGTATAGGGGAACTGTAGGAAGGCATGAAAATTTTGGAAGATTTAATCACTTAAGGGTGTTTAGAAACTTATAGGAGCTTATTAGCATTTTGTAAGTGTCCAGTGTTGTGGTTTAACTGCTGCATTACTGCTATTGATCCTAATATATAGCTCACTGATTTCTGGATAATTACTTGTCATTAATAAATCACTAAACTGCTTTGATCTTAATTTCATTTAAACTATTTAACTGAGCAATTTTTCAGACCAATTCAGGGTATCTAAATGTTGAAATACCTTCAGGAGTTTCTGTTCCTCTCCACTAGCAATAGTTTTTGACTGTTCTAACTTAGGAGCCTTAGAGAAAAGATGGAAGTATATCTGAGTTAATGCAACTAACAACAGAATCTGAATAGGTATCTGCATTGCAGGGAATGAAGCTGCAAGACTCCATCCACATATTAAAGAAGTTCTCACAAGTGGAACAACAATCCCTGGGGCAGGGACATGTAAATGAGAGAAACTGGATTTTAAAATCTTGTTCTGGAGAGTTGTACTGTTTCTGACAGTGAAAGATGGTTGCTAAAAGCTCTCAAACTTCATTGAAGTTGCTAAGCAATGATCAGGAAAAAGAACTACATTGTCCTACCAGTATTGTGTAAGTTTTCAGGTTTTCTTGTTCTGTTTTTTCTCTTCAAGGGGTGAAGAAGGACTGGATGATCATGAAGGTTGATACCTTTTGGGCTATTTTTTGCAAAGCAAGGACTACAGGGAAGTGTCCATACATCATGAAAGTGCTTCTATTTTGCATAGATCAAAAAAAGAAACAGAAGAATTAGGTAGGGCAGGCTATAAAGGGACCCAATAAACAAATAATTTCAATTATCTCATACAAATTAAGTAGGTCTGGTCTCAGCATGTGTAGCCAGGGAAAGAAGAGGTGCAAGGGCCTTACACAGAGAAAAAACTCTGTTAATTATGATGCCTGGCAAAGGATTTTTTCTTTTAGATCACTATAAGCAAATGGCTCTTAGTGTTACCCCTAATTATTTTCACTTTAAATTTTCATGGTGCTACACAGCCATTCAAATGTAATTAAACAACAAAACTATTTTATGCAATGATGTCTCTTTTTTTTTCTCTTAGTCTGGCTATCAACATCTTGCACAGGAAAACAACAGGCATGCTGCCCCAAGCTCTACCTGCTGTAGACACAGCCAGCCCTCCTCCCCCTCTGCTGTCACTCCTGCTGAGACTAACAGCAACCATGTGTCATCCCAGCTCCTCCTAAACTCGCTGATTCTCCTGAGAAGATCCGCCTGTCTCTGCAAATCTGTTAACTGATTGTCTCCTACCATAACTAACTGACAACACGTAATACATTCTCTTACCTGCTCCCTCTTAATATTCATGCACACTCCATATACAATATGCACCAAGTGCAACTGGTGTCATAGCAGATGGATAGAGCAAAAAGTGCATATATTAGAGGAGAAAAAAATCACGGGTTTTTTTTGTCCATTTTCTTTTCTCTTCTAAGTAAGCAAAACACTTATTATATTTTGTTTACATTCAAAGCCCCTTGGTACCTAAACAAGATACAACAATTTAAGATATAGATTTCCTTGTATTTATTAGATTTTGAAGAAGAACAGTAGCTTTTTATTGCTCACATTTTTGAATAACTATTACATTTCTATTCTGCCAGAAAGACTCACTTCTGTCTGCCAATCAGTGTCAACAGCCAATCTCATCAATGTAACTGGACGTTTATTTCACAAAATTAACTTACATTCTGGTTAGTGTTATTGATTATGACAAGTCATACTGTAGGATTACTAACTAGGTAACTTCAAACATATGGAAAATCTCATTTCTGATTTCTTTACGATGTGATTATCCAGGAGAGAAAGTCATAGTAGAAAATGGTGTTGAGTTTAATAGTTATTGAAATATAAAATAATAATTGCTGCTCTATTGGTTCCTTGATATATAATTAAACAATACATACTTTAAGAAGTCTCATATTGTATATCCTTATGGCAGGCAACTACTTCCATGGGGAGCATTTTGTAAACGGAGGAAATTAACGGGCTAAAAGCCAAATTATCACAGACACTGACAAAAGCAAGGGAAAAATCAGTGTGAAGGATAATACTCCAGGCTTGACTTGTTCCATTATGCTTAGTCATTACAGAGAGGCTCTCAGGTCACTGAATGATTTGTTCTGCAATACCTGTAACTGTGCACAATAGGCTAAGTGAAAGGCAGTATCCATCATAACTTTAAATTGCCTTGCTTTTGTCAGTTCGTGCTGTGCCTTAAACATTACTTAAGTATACTACGGGGAATATTGTTATTAAAGACAGATTGTTCCTGAATTATCCAACCAAAAAGAATCTAAAAAAATATACCTAAAAGGTCAAAAAATGCCAGGTGTTTGGTACCTAAGCTTATTATCTGAAATGGAGTTACTTATCTTGCACATATTTTGCCATGTCAATTAATTTTTTTGACAAGACAAGCTGCAATATCAAAAGAAAGAAGCTGGGAAAATAGGCATAGGAAAATATTGAACAGCAAAGCATATTGGTGTTTTTTGGTTTTGGTTTGGGTTTTTTTTTGGGGAGGGGGAGTGGGGGAGTTGATAAATTATTTTCTCCCTGTCCCACTTTTGTTTTTATTAAAATAATTGTTATATAAACAACATAGTTTTCTGTTTCAGAATGAAATTGATGAATAGTGATACACGAACTTGTGGGTATGCGCACATTATGTCAGTGTCATCTTTAGAGTGTGGGGAATAGCTCTATGACTTCAACATCAAACCCACAAAATCCTTGAACTAAAATGAAGCTATCATGAAGGCAGAAAGTCTGAAAATAATTATTAAAAAAATTAGCATCTAAATCCAGCAAGGATGCTGAATGTTGTGTTTTTATGACGGTAGATTCCCAGTGGGTTTCATACATGGATATGGACATGGATTTGAACATAGAAGTGTGGACAGTGCCTCCAAGTACCGTTTTAGGAAAGCTGAGGATTTAAGGTAGAGCTTAAAGATCATAAAAAAGAGTAGATATGAGAATAGTCCTGTGGCCTTCGAGTTACATGTTCTGTTTAATAGCTTAATGTGAGTTCTATTTAATATCTTTCGCAGTTATTTGGACAAAGGGATCAAATGTGCCCTCAGTTAGTTTGCAGGTGACACCAAGTTGGGTGGGAGTGTTGATTTTCTGGAGGGCAGGAAGGCTCTGCAGGGGGATCTGGACAGGCTGGATCAATGGGTTGAGGCCAGATGGGGGAAACTCAGCAAGGCTAGGTGCTGGGTCACAACATCCCCGTGTAATGTGATGTGCTGGGGGCAGAGGGCTGAAAAGAGGAGCAGGAGAAAAGGACCCGGGGGACTGGTTGACACCCAGCTGAACATGAGCCAGCGTGTGCCTAGATGGCCAAGAAGGTCAGTGACATCCTGGCCTGTATCAGCAATTGTGCAGCCAGCAGGACCAGGGCAGGGATTGTTCCCCTGTACTTGGCACTGGTGAGGCCACACCTTGAGTGCTGTATTCAGTCCTGGGCCCCTCACTACAGGGACACTGAGGTGCTTGAGCATGTCCAGAGAAGGGCAACAAAGATGGTGAAAGTTCTAAGAGCACAAGTCTTATGAGGAGCAGCTAAGGGAGCTGGGGTTGTTTAAACCTGGTTGTTTATTGTCACTCTTTAAAACTACCTGAAAGGAAGCTGGGGAGAGGTAGGATATTAGGAAAAATTTTTTCACTAAAAGGGTTGTCAAGCCTTGGAACAGGCTGCCTGGGGAGAGCTTGAGTCACCATCCCTGGAAGTATCTAAACTTAGGTGCATGGTTTAGTGTGTTGTAAATTTGACAGTGGTAGACCTGGGCACGTCTTGAACTTTATGATCTTAAAGTTGTTTTCTAACCTAAACGATTCTGTAGTTCTATAACCCCTGAACTACATGGTACATATAAGATGTCTCACTTCCATTGGCTCTAGCCCATTCCAATACAGCGAAAATTTGGATTTGAAATCATGCCCGTGTAAAGGCTCTAAGTAGGACTCTTGAGACTGAGGGTGTTGTACAAATGTGAACAGGAAGGAGCTCTAGGTGTCTGCAGGCCAAGATAGCCAGCTTAGTAGGAATTTAGAAGAGCTAATTTATATTTTAATATGCACAGAGCCACAAAATGTTTGTGTTGAAAGGGACTTCTCAAGGTCATCTGGTCTGGCCCTCCGTTCCAACAGGGCCTGTATCCAGAGAGCTTCTGGATATGCGTAGAGATGGAGACTCCACAACCTCCCTGAGCAATTAGTGCCAGTGATCAGTCATCTCATGTTGCCTGATGTTCAAGAGGAATATTCTGTCTTATAGCTTATGCCACTGGTTCTTCCACTGGGTGTCAATGAAAAGAGCCTTTGCTTCATCTCCTTTCCTCCAGAATGAACCCAGACTTTGGGGTTAAACCTCCTTAGGTGCAGGAGTTGCCACTTCCTTTCAGTGAAGTTTCACTGTATGAAATTTCTGCTAGACTTCCATATTAAATGAAAATACTGAAATGTTTTTTCCTCATACTTAACTTTGGGAAGCTAACTAACTTTAGGTAAGAAGGAAAGATCCACATGTCCTTACATAGTCAATGGCAGTTCCTACTTGTCTCTAGAATGCATAAAAGAAGTTTACTGTCACCTGAATACATTGACATATAAACATGATTTACAGGTTTCTAAACCAGAGACAGTTTAGGAGTTCAGTTACATGCAGCTTACATTTTCATTATTCCAGAATGCAGCAGTGTTCAGAAGGCAGAATAAAAGCAGTCAGAGAAGTTAATGCTGCTGCCTCATCCTTCTGAAAGAGGAAGGATCAGAGGATCAGTCTGGACCCCCAAAACCTTGCTCCTGAGCCCCCGTGTTAAAAAAAAAAAAACAACAAAGTGTATTTGTGTCTGATACTAACACTTCTAAGTTTAAAAACTTATTTCACAGTGGTTTACATAAAATAATTCTCCTGAGTACAGAAAATTGAGCAAATAAAAAAATTGGTTATTGGTTTACATATTTTTTTTTTCCTAAGAAAAAGTATTGTTTCCAAACTACATATTACAGGAATAGTTTTAAGGAATAAATTAGTACTTATGGCCTGGCTCATCAGTTCAACTCATTATCTGGAAAAGTATTTAAGCTACAAATGAAAATCACATAAGTAGTTAATGCCACAGTGTTGGAGCAACATCAATGACTGCTGAGAATTAACAGAACAGTGTGATAATACGTTTTGGGACTAATAAAACAAAACATGACTATTCAATAGGACTCGGAACACTAGGAAAACGTTTGGTAGGTGGAAAGGATTGGCTCACAGATTACATGTCTGCCTGCAGTGCAGCAATGTAGCAGAGGTTCCAGAAGTGCCCCTGATATGAGGTATGGCACAATTCCAGGCCAATATAGCTGCTCATCAGTTCTGCATCAATATGGTTCTTCCTACATGACACTGTACAGTGTCATATAAATGTATCTTCACAGAGAAGGGACTAGAAAAGAAATCGTGGCAAAAAAACCCCTCCAGCAACAGGAAGACATCTTCAGTGTCCTGTTATGTTTTATTTTCACAGAATTCAATAGCACATTTCCTGCTGATCATGGTTGTTCCTGATCAGACTGTGGGTGTGCAGATGACTCACAGAAAAAGTACTAATATTAATGAAATATGTAGCTATATGAATTATATAAGTTGTTTCATCCATCACAGTCAATTTTGCTTGATAAACTAAATAAAGCTGAAAAATCTGCAAAAGTGGGACCCCTACGTGTAAATTCATGAAAAGCAAATTGTCTACTTATCATTCCTGTCTCTGTGAACACATTATATACAGAAGTACTCCTTCAACAACTACTCTCTTATAACCTAAGCCAGGGAACATACATGACAAATATAAACTACAAGCTTGTAGCAGTAGAAATGTAATGTTAGTTTATTTCTTTGCTGAGGTACGGAAGTGTAGATAGCTTGTTTTGATACCACAAAATCAATTCAGTGCTTTTGGCTGTGAAAAACTACCAATTTTTGCTTAGCAAGTACTTGTGAATTTGATTTATTGTGAATTTTTTCTAATCCATAGCAAAGAAGCTTTATTTTTTTTTATATATATATGAAATGGCAAGTTTCCAAGTCTAAAAACTGACTTTCATTTGTATAGAAAATAAGAAAAACCTTGAGGAGAAAGCAAAAGAATGTATCTCTATTTCCATACTATAAAAAAGCCCCTTTTTTATGTGTTTCACTCACATATCTTCATTCCCTCTTTTCAAGTTAATTGGGATTTTTTCCTTCTTAATTTTTAATATAATTTGCTCCTTCTTTTTTTAAATTTTTTTCTTTTCTTTTTCTTGTTTTTTTTTTTTTTTTTTTTTTTTTTAATACAAGCTCTTGGAAATGTAAATTGTCTTTAAAATAATATTCCTGGAATATTTTCATAATTATATTTCTTACAAATCTGTTAACGACAGATTCTTACTGTTTGTGCAGTCAGACGTTAAATATATTCATCTGTTGCATGACAGGTTTAAGGGAAAGGACAAACAGTTCTATAAAGGATTATAATTTATAGACAAGCATCATGGTCCTATGCACCTTTAATGATAGGAGGTCTGCCTAGGGAAAAGACATGAAAAGACTAGTGATTTGGGCATTGCTCATATAAGACTTGATGTCTATGGTCAACATAAACCACAATAATAATCTCGAAATTAATGGGATGAGTCTCATTTAAGCAACATTGGCTTGCTGTAATGCATTAGCAATATATTGCCAGAATTGACTTAGTAGGCACAATAAGTGATAAAACTGCAAAATCAGAGAAGAATTACCCCCAGTAGCATAACTTGAACTCAGTGAATAATGGCTTAAATTTATTGGAATACAGCCCATCCCATATAAGACAGTAAACAAATCACATATAAAGCATAAAGATGTACATATCTGCTCATAGTAGGTATCGTTTACCTTTTGACACTGTTACCTTTCTACAAACAGTATAAACTGGACTGGGCAAAAGACATATTAACTCAAGCAAAAAAAATGCCCTTTTCAAATGTATTCTTTTAGTGAGGTTTTTAAATATTATGTTTACCTTATCATCAGTTTTAATCTGCCATCATTTTTCATTGCCAGTTGTGGATATTTGCATTATTCACTGGATGTCTTATATGCATTGATGAGTTATTACCAAGACATAATAAATGTGCACATTTGCTGGCTTTATAGTTTTGCAATAGTCTTGTCTATGTCATGAAAGTCCAGTTTCATGACATGGTTTCTGAAAAATATATAAAATACCTGCATAGTTCTTTCTGGTTAAATATTTATATGATACTTTACAACAAATAATCATTCAAAGCCCTGTAATATAACCTGATTGTAAAATTAAACTACATTTTTAGCTATATATGAATTCTAAGCTCAAATGTATTTATTATCCATTGTATATGTAACATAATACAAATTGTTATTTTATGAGTTATCTCTAACTATCATGTAGCAAAACGTGACTTCTAATGCTACTAAGGTTTACATGCTTCTGTATGAAGCTAACTAAAATCAATAGAATAAAATTCTGGTCTGGCCTTAAATTTTTTTTTTTTTGAGGAAAAAACAAATTACCATATATTAAAAAATTTTTCTACACTCATTGGCTTTCCCTGATCTTGCCCCCCTTCCATGATCTTTTCACACAATATTGACTTTTTTGTTATTTTTAACTAATGAACAGCATTCATACAGGCATTTAAGTTACAAGTGATTTTTTTTTCCTTGACTGTAAACAGACAAAGTATGAAATTATATACATGGTGTTTTCTGGTCTTTTTCTATACATAATTTTTTATTTCAGTAACAAGCAGATACAAATACGCAGGGAGGAATAACAAGCATATACAGGGTGCAGAGTGACACAGAAAAGAAAGACCTCAGAGGCTGCAAAAGATAGCAGCAGGGTGTCCACCCAAGTGTATGACATAGATAGGGAAGCACCTTACAGGTAATTATGGGAAGTGGAATCCCATGGGGGCTCCCTGATAGGGTTGCCTTACAGGGAAAGTATTATGGGGAAGCTCTGCTATCTTTCTCTTGTGAAAGAAAAATATCTGGGCACCTCTTTGAAGTGCCTGTACACTGCACAGAGTTACACATACAGAGAAAGTAGAGGGATTTTTTGTTTGTTTATTTTAATTTGTGTGAGGGTTAAAATGTGTAGCAGCTAGTCTACCTTTTATTGGCTAAATCAATTTTTTTTCTTCTTCTTCTTCTACTGTGATCTCTATGTAGTCTTTGGAGCGGTTTTTCTTTTTTTCTTTTTTTTTCTGTTTTTTCAACTAACTGAAACTTTGACAAAGGTAAAGATTGACCAGTGAGACAACTATAGCAATGACTAAATCAAATCTGGTGTGTTTTTACAATCTGTTTTTCAGAGACTAGGTCTTTAGGGTACAAAAGAAGTGATAATACAAATAAAACACAAGGGAAGAAGGAAAATGTTTCCTTATTGCATTCGGTCAAATAACCCATGATCCTATAAGAATTTTATTTTCCTTTTCTGATTGAATACATTCATCTTAGCCTAATATTAACCTTAGTTTAGGTTAAGAGTGATCAACCTCTAATTTGTTCATAAGAACATCAGGTGAAGTTAATCCCACCTAAACATAGAAAACTAAACTGAAACATCTTGGAAGACCCCTTTTATTAAAAATGGGCTCAAATTTTTGAAGCCCTGAGTAATCTCACTGATCTGGAGACATTGAATTTAGGATGCAATGAATTACACCCTAAAAGTGCCTATTAAGTTATTTTGACTACTCCATTAACTTCTTCTGTTAGCTAAAAATGTACTGACTGTAAGTAACTGAGACAATTACAACATAAACTTTGAGACCTAAAAAGTTGTATTCCAGTCCCACACTTTCAGCTGGGATAATTTTGCTCATTCAGCCGAGAATGAAATTAGGGTGCTAATTTTTTGGAGCTGAGTCAAGAAATACAGGTGGCTCTCTATGCCCCAAATTAAATGTTTCAGCTTCTACACCACTTTTCAAATGTGTGCATGTTTTTCCAGCGAACTTGGAGAAGGGTAAGGCTTAAATGTTGTTTTTCCCATCAGTAGGATTTCTTGTTTAACTCTGAGCTCTTCTTGCTTAGACTGCCAATTTTTGATTGTTTCTAACAAGAAGCAATGCCCTCTTCAATGCTTAGTTGTACCTGTCCTGTTCTAAGGAAAGGGAGGATCCTCACAAAGGGTTCTGTGTTCAAATGCAGAACAGAGTTTTCTTTGAGTGTCAATTATTTTATAAAAAGACAAGCTGAAATCTGAGTAGTGCAAGTTCTGTCTTTTTGGGTACATAACTCCTGAGAAACCTAGTTGGGAACTACAGAGGAAAATATGGTATAAGTCAAACTTCAAAACAGAATTGATAGACCAAGTCAACCAAGTAGCCTGCCTGGATTTCTGCACTCCTTTTTTGGAGGGGAAAAAAAAAATTTATATATCCTTAAGAATATTTTAAAACTGAAACAGATGTATATGAGATTGGCAGCATACCTGAAAAAATTTTACAAATATATTTCAAGACAAAAAGATGCATTCCAGTTGTCAGAAAGCAAATTGCATGTTTCTGATACAATGAGAGTTCATAAGTTTATCTTACTTGACTTTGATTAGAGCAAGCTTCTGCTTTGAGAATGACTGAGGCTGGTTTGCATAGAGGTGAAACATTGAAAGACTACAATCTTTTTAATTGCAGAGAAGCATCAAGACATACTGTTATTTCAGGAGAAAAAATAAATTATGTCTTAAAAATTGATCCAAAGTGTTCTTTTTTTGGCAACTTTTTAAGAGTAGTTCATGACCCAGTAACCAGAAGGGTTAAGTGTTTCCAACCCTCCAGTGTCAGGGTACCTGTATGACAGCCTGTTCACTTGTGATTTGTTCAGTGTGAGCAGGTAAGCTCTCAGTGCTTTGATCCACTATGCTGTTATAATGAACCCATTTGACATTGGCTGAACTCCAGATGGCACATTCAACAGGCATTGCTGTTCTTCAAAGGCTCTGGAAACATTAGCTTTAACCTTTGTAAATCCTGTACTGAAATTCTCCTCCATTTAATACATCCCCCCCCTTTAAGGTCATCTTCATTCTATATTAGTTTCCTAGCTTGTTCCATCAGTGTTTAAGATCTTAGAGTGAACATCTTCTTGATGAAATATTTTCTATTTTGGTTGGGATGCTTGGTCTCAAAAGCCATTGTAAGCTAGCAGTATCCTGTATTTGGTATAAAGGGCAAGGTTTAGGCAGTGGAAAGGGCGCTGCAGGAGCAGCCTTTATGAAACAAGGCCAGCAGGTGCCTTGTGATAGATGCAGCCAGGTTCAGACGGTTCCAACCAGCTCCACGACACAGCCACCACTGCCCACAGCTGAGCCTGTCACTAAGGCTGGTGGCACAAAGTTAAGAAAGGGCAAAATCCTGAGAATAAAAAAGGAACAAAAAACCCAAAGCAGTGTGTGGTGCTCTGTGACAGGGCAGGTAAGACCTAGAAAGAGCCTGTGAGCCATGGGTAACCCACACCAGAGCAGATACTTCTCCAGAAGGACTGCTGCCCATGTAGGATTCACACTAATGCACAGGAAACAAGAATGAAGGGAGGAGCACCAGAAGACAAAGCAATGAGAACAAAGCATGGCAGACAGAAACTCTTGTATCCCAACCCTAACATCCTGTGCCAACCATCACCTCACCAAAGGGACTGAGAATTGCCTGTGAGATAACAAGGGGAGTGGATAGCTGGAAGGGGGGATGCTAGAATCAGGAGTGAAGCTAATCTTGTGAAGGGGGGAAAGAGAGGTGCTTTGCCTAAATTTTTGTTCACCCATTTTTCCTCAATGAGGAGGAGGAACTGTCTTCTGCTTTTTTAAAAATTTTAATTAGTTTGGCAATAAATGTAATTCCCCCAATTCGAGTCTTTTGTACCCATAACATATCCAAACCATGTTCTGTGTGGTTTTCTACACAAATCAAAAAAACTATCCCCAGCTATGCAGAGCGCTGCCCGTCCCCCCTGACACTGCACTGTCAGGAAAATGGATTAAACAAATGCTGTATCCCAGTATGGTGGCTATTGTTAATGGTGTTATCATCCATATCAGAGTAGGTGATTTCCTGAGTGGGTCAGTCTGTTAAAAACTTTAGTGATCTTAGTAGACAGTAGTACCCTATGCTGATGGTTTTTTTTTTTTCAATGTTTTTAAATATTTTTTTTTTTCAGTGAAGAGCTTGCTGGGAAAAAAAAAAAGCCAAACATTAAGTTAATTACTGTGTTTAATGCAATAAAACTTACTTGGTAAATATTTCAAGTGTTAATCCAAGTCTCTAATACTTTTTCAAAATTGAAGGTATGTCAAAGTGATATGTAAGGAATCAATTCTAATTTAATTTCTGTCTCTTGAATGCCTGTTGAGAAAACTGTAACCTATCCTGTAGCTACAGGAAACATTTTTATATAGACAAAACCAGAAGATTTTCTTTCTTCCTTTCCTTTCCTTTCCTTTCCTTTCCTTTCCTTTCCTTTCCTTTCCTTTCCTTTCCTTTCCTTTCCTTTCCTTTCCTTTCCTTTCCTTTCCTTTCCCTTTTCCCTTTTCCCTTTCCCTTTCCCTTTCCCTTCTCCTTCTCCTTCCCTTCCCCTTTCCTTTCCCTTTTTTCTTTCAGTTTTTTTTTCTTTTTTTTTCCAAAATGGTTGTCAATAAAAATAACAACAAAAAAGTTAACAAAATCTCATTAGCTAATTTCCATAAAAGAAAGACAATAATGTGTATCTCAGCATTCAGTGCCTGACAAAAACCTCCTCAGATTCTCTCACAACTCCTACCACTCCCACCAGATAATTTTCTCATGAGAGATATTGGCCTAATATCAGCCAATAACACGCCAAGAAGTTTGAGCAGGAGTTGAAAATCTGTAGATATCTTTTAAGGAGTTTGTGATTTACACACCACTTTTCTTCAGTGCTAAGACAGCTTTTAGCTGCCTACACGGACATGGTTATTTGTGATCTAATGCCAGTGTAGGTGCTGTAGGGTGTTCAACGCATTGCTTGGCTGTAATGATAAGGGACCTCCTACACGTGGGAGGCCACATCATTCAGAGGCAGCAGCTGGCACCCAGGTAGCTGAAAGAGTCACCTGTGTTCAGGCAACTGCATCTTAGGCTGCTGCCCACTCTGTATGTAAATTGCACACTAGCCTGGGGAGAGGAAAACCTGCACAGTGTTGTAACACCAATGGGCCACAATACAATGGCAAGTGAACCCCTAATCATAGCTGCATAGGAAATAGTTCTCTCCACACTGAGAGGTACTGAAACAAGAAACAATTGATTGTGAAGACGAGAAATAATATTTGCCCTGAGATGAAAATTTAAGAAAAAAAAAAAAAGAAATAGGAAAAAATCCTGAAAGTACAAATAAAATCTCATGTTTGAGTCTTGAAACATCCTGGTTTCAAGGGTTTTTCTCCTTTATGTCTCCTAGGAGAAAGACAAAACAAAACACTAAAACAATTATAATTTTTCATTTTGAAGTTCAAAATGAAATGGAAAAATTTTGAACCTGAAGAGACATATCATTTTTCACTGCTCCTAAGGCCTGTAGTGAGGGATATTCTTTAAGAATTATAGATATAATCCACATTTTTATTTGAGTTACAGATTAATTGGTGAAGTGGAACACTGATGATATGTTTAGAATGAAGCTTGGATCCCATACTTGACCAATCTTATAGAACATGAATGATAAATTTAAACTGGGAGATACACCCACCTATCATACACTTCAGTTCATGGGAACAAGCCAGAGCCACCCTGAAGAAAATCTCCTGAAACTAATACAATATAGAAGTTGATAGCTTGACACCACATGCTTCCAACTGTACAGAAAGCTTCAACTGGGCCAAAATAATTGCTGATGTAGATGTAACCATGGGAAATGTGGACTGTATTTCTTCTCCTTCTCCCTGTGCTCATTTCAGTTAGGTGCATTCCTCTTTTGTTTGAATGAAAAACAAAATACCAAAAAGAGTTATGAAGAGGAAGACTCACACTTCAGAGGATTCTGCTGTTCCTATTCCCTAAGTATTCCTGAAGGAGTGCATGTGTGTGCGTGTGTGTGCAATTTTGCTTAAAAAAATAAATTGCAATTGATAAAATCCTTCAAATTTTTTATTTCCTAAGTTGTTGATGTTTTTGACTGAGTTTATGCTAGATGGGAGAGTTAGTTCAGAGGTTAAAAGGCCTAGGGCCAAGCTTGCCATTATCACTCTGCCTGGGGACCACTTCTCTCCCTTTGGAATGAGTCGTCAATGACAATTGTATTGTTACAGATCACAAGCAAATAATATGCTGACATTTTCTTGAATTCCTCAGCACCATCACATTTGGGTTCCACTTTTCCTTTTGGGAGGCTCCAGACCATAGCATCACTTTTGTTGAGAAGCAGTGTTTAGTCAGTAGTCTTTTGAAGCCTATAGCTCTTAGGTTTATTGTAATCTTAGCATTCCTGAGTTTAGGCCAGTCTCTGTGGATCTGCAGACAACAGTTTTTCAGGGAGGTGCCAGCCATTGCAAAGCACAAATGCCTTTATTTAAAACTTAAATATGACAGAAGGCAGCATATTTTAAAAATTAAACACCATAAACTCATTACTACAACTTAATATCCATCTAATAGAGGCATCTATCAGAATCTGAAAGTATGTGACTCCAGAATCCAGATTAGGACAGTTTCTGACATATTTTGCTGTCAGGCTTCCTAAGAAAGCAAAGCTGTTCCCTTCAGGAAATAAAAAAAAATAAAAATTAAAAGCTCAGAATTTATACAAAGAGTATTAAGATTGGGCTTGTGATTTTTGTTCCTGAACCCCCAGGAATACTGCAATACTTGGCAATCATTAGAAATCCTGTAGAAAAGACAAATCATAAAAAACCACTGAAATTTTTGCTGTCAGCTGTCACGTACTGTGAATTTACAGTGTTAAACTTGAAACATGTATTGTAGATCCCTAAATCAAGAATGCAGGTTGTTTCACAGTACTATTCACACGACAGTCTGCATCTCTCTATTGACTAAATAAAGACTTAGAAACTGAATTGAGAGGCTTAATAATAGACATTGCAAATACTTCCTGTCCCCTCTGTCAATGCCATTTATTTGAAATATAAGTCTGAAAGTTTTCTTGTTTCCAAAGGAGGAAATTTGAGTCATGTGATGTCACGAGGAGTTATTTAATGTCACACAGCATTATCAATAGCAAGGTCTTCTATTGAAAATTGCTCTCATACTTTGCTCAGCTTTTTCTCCCTTAAATGAAAGGAAAATAGATTTCCTTTCATTTTAATGAAGAAGAGAAAAAAGAGCACAATGAAACTGTTTATTAGTGATCCTGTCAGTGATCAGTGAAGAGGTGGTTTACCCCAAATGTGACTGTCAAAAAGAAAAGGAGAAAGGAGAAACAGTTACAAAGGTGATATGATTTTATCCATGGAATCCCAAAATAATGAGCTCCACTGAAAATATTGTGCCCCATAATATCTCCTTTCTTCTTTCTTTCAAGGAATAAGTGACCATTTGAAGTATGAATTAGAGAATCAATAAGGATGGAAAAGACCTCCAAAATGAACTAGTCCAACCTTTGACCAAACACCACCATGTCAACCACAGCACTCAGTGCCAGACAATTTTGGAATGCTCCCAGGGATGGTCACTCCATCAACTCCCTCATCCTGGTCTTCAATAAAAATGTTAAACAGGACTGGGCCCAGCTCTGAGCCTGGGGGAATGCCATTAGTGACAAGCTGCCAACTGGATGCAGCACAATTCATTCTCTGGACACAGCCATTCAGCCAGTTCTTAATCCAGAGATGAGTGTACCTGTCCATGCCCTGGGTTGCCAGAATCTTCAGGAGAATGTTTTGGGAGAGAGTGCTTTACTGAAGTCAAGGTAGACTAAATCTGCAGCCTTCCCTCATCTGCTAGGCAGGTCACTTGGTTATAAAAAGAGATCAGGTTGGTCAAGTAGGACTTGCCTTTCCTAAATGCATGCTGGTTGGGTCTGATCCCCTGGTTGTCCTCTATGTGCTGTATGCACTCAAGATAATCTGTTCCACGACTTTCCCCAACAACAAAGGCTGGCAGGCTGTAGTTCCCTAGATCTTCCTTCTGACCTTTCTGAGAGATGGGTGTCACACTGGCCAACCTGCAGTAATCTGGGACCTTCCTAGTTAACCAGGGCTGAAGATAAGTGGTGGAGTGACTTGGCAAGCTCTTCTATTAGCTCCTTTAATACTCTTGGGTGAATCCCATCCAGGCCCCATAGACTTGTGTAAGTACAGAGCAGATCCCTAACTACTTTCTCCTGAGTTGTAGGGGGCTTATTCTGCTGCCCATCTCTGTCTACCAGCTCATGGGGCTGATTTCCCTGAATTTATCTGTTTTTTCTGTTAAAGACTGAGGCAAAGAAAGCATTAGGTACCTCAGTCTTTTCCTCATTTTTGGCGACCATGTTCCCCCCTTCCCCACATCCAATAAAGGATGGAGATTTTCCTTGGTCCTCCTTTAGTTGTTAATGTACTTATAAAAACACTTTTTAATGTTTTTCACAGTTGTGTCCAGGATGAGTTCTATTTGAGCTTTCACCTTTCTAATTTTTTCAATGACTTAATGACATTCTTGTACCCTTCCTGAGTTGCCTGCCTCTTCTTCCAAAGATCATAAATTCTCTTTCTTTCCCCTGAATTCAAGCAACAGTGCCCTGTTCAGCCAGACCAGTCTTCTTCTTGATCAGCTTTGGTGCAGGGATGGCTTGCTCTTGTTACTTAAAGTATGTCTATCATTCCTTAACCCCTTCGTTATTAAGGATTCTTTCCCAGGGGACTCTCTGCATCAATGTCCTGGCCAAATGAACTGGCCAAAATCCACCCTCCGGAAGTCCAAACCAGAGGTTTTGTTGACCCACTTTGTTACCTCACCAATCATGCCAAGGTCACTGTGCCCACGATTGCGTCTGACCACCCCATCTCCCACCATCTTCCCTTCTATATGTGTAAAGAGCAGGTCTAGTGGGGCATCACCCCTGGTAGGCTCACTTATCAGCTGTGCCTGGGAATTTTCTTCCACACTCTGGAGGAACACCTCACACTGCCTCTTCTCTGCTCTATTGAGTTTCCAGTAGACATCTGTCAAGCCTTCCACAAGAACAAGAGCTAGTGACTGTGAAACATCAGGCAGATAGATGCTTACAGAATACTCCATCCATATTTTCTGCCACAATGCTCCTTCCAGCTGTGGCCTTTGACTGTGTGGAAACTTTTGTTGCCTGGAGGGGTGGCTGTGCTCTCCTACACAAACTGCTGCACAAAGTATCCTTCTGCACATCCTCTTTGTCTGTGGTTGTTTGTGAGAGCTGCCACGTCCTGCCAGGTATCTCTTCTCTTTTTGGGGGTTCTCTGACTCCAGTAACCTCCTCCTTATCTCCTTCAGGTGTTTTGCCACAGAGCTTGCCATAGTTGCCACTGCTATTGCTGCATATCTTGCTGACTGAATTCCTGTAATGACCAATATCTGTCAACCTGGGCAGGTTAATCTATTTGAGAAAATCCACTTAGATGTTCCAAGTATTAGTATTGATATTACTGCAAGAAAAAGACTAAATATATGCTCTTAGAAAAGGTAACATGAAAAATTCCTGTTTATCCTGAAAAGCGTTAGGGAGTTTTTAGCTTGTTTGTTTGTTTGGTTTTAGTTTCTTTTTCTCAAATTTTCTTCAAGTTTAATCCCATTAGTTCTACATTAGAATTTAGTGCGGTTTGCAGCACTTAAGTTTTATTACTTTGTATTTGTCAATCTTACATTTAATTCCCTCTGTGACAACTTATTTACAAATCAAATCTAACTCCCTTTTAAGTTTAGCTGTCTGTATGCCCTTCATTCATCATCTTTCATTTTTTGGTCCTCAAAAAATGCTACTGTACTGCAGCTGTTCTTTGTGTTTGTAGGTCATTTTTCTAAATTAAAGCACAGAACATGCAGCACTAGCCCCTGTGGACTTAAAAAAACACTTTCTCTGGTTTGACATAGCTTCTTTCACAGGAACTATCTATAGTCACTGCTTTGCTATTTTTCAACAGGTTCTGTATCTCTGCCTGTATTCTGCCCTGAATCTTTGCATCATCCTGGACCTTGACTAGGAACGTGTCATGTGGAATGTTACAAAAAGTTTTCTGAAAATCTAGATTCTGAAAATATATTATGTCATCTGCTGGGCCCTTGGCAGCCCTGTCAGTAGCCTTTGCGTAAATTCTTCTTCCCAAAAATGAAACCAACAAAACCACTGGGAAAATTATTAAGGACATAATTAATAGCTCTTTATTTACAGACAAGTGAAATAGGACACGCACTCTGCCAGAAAGGTACCATGCAAACACTCCACTATGTATTTACCCTGACTTTCCCCACTAATAGTAGTGATGAAAGTAATAATAATAATAATAATAATAACAACAGTTCTGTAATTCTTATCTACTGCCTTACACTGTCTAAGCTGCTTGATAACTCCAGAAAAGCCCTATTTGCAAAGGTAGTCCAATTAAATACATATAAATGAATTGAAATGTTTAATTGGCTGGCAACTCATTAAGTGTCTGTAAAACATGGCTGCTCCTTAATCAGAAGACAAAAATGAGCTGTCATATATTGTTATCCACTTGCTGTTTGAAAACCAGAGCTCTGAGGCAAAGACGCTGCCTTTCTTTTATTACTACGCCCCAACTCAGAATGAGAAAAAAAGAGAGACAGAGCAGATAATGGACCCCATTCATGAATGCAAAAGGTTATTTCTGAGCAGTTATTGCATTGTTTATGCCAGCAAAAATTGCATAACTCTCACTCTCTACACAAATTACATGTTTTCTATGCTTCATTGGACTTTTTACATAGAACATAAATGAAGCTTTTGTAATAGATGGTACAAAGAATGCTATTGGAGCCAGTCTAAGCCTCATTATCAGGGCTGGATGAAGAGTTTGGCTTTCTTCAGGTTTGCTGCAAAGTCAACAAAGTCAAAAATTCCCTTTATGTTTTTATTTCCTTTCAGCACCCAGTTTCTTGAGTTTTTTAATGAAATGAAAATGGAGGTTTTCCAACCAAAGTTGTGCTAATTGCTTTAAGACACAAATCAGAGCTTAGTATGATCCGTTAAATGTTGCCAGCCCAGGACAGGGAAAGGGCTTCATGTGTTGACTGAACAGCAGGACTGCCTGGCCAAGGAAAAGGTCACACAGTTCCACAGAGCCAAAACACAGCACAACAAAAAATTTCAACTGGATTGCTGCTGTGAATATGGGGAGGTCATGTGAAAGGAACTTCCATTTCTCAATCCATGGGCTGCTAAAGTGGTATCCATTCACCCCCATATAATGCTATAGATTACCTTTCAAAAGAACTTTTGATGGGTTTTTGGTGTCTAATTTGTCCCTGAAGTTCAGGCTAGCTACCCTGTAGTTCCACAACTGAATTTGAAAATAGTGGTTAGTTCTGCTCTTGGAAATCATATTCAATGCATGTCCTAGGCTCAGCTGAGGCTGTAAATTCTGGGTGCAGCAATGCAGCAGAAGCTGCCAAGGCCATAGCTTTCCCAAGAGCGTCATCCCTAGAGAGAGGTGGATAGCTCAGGGCAAGCGCCAGACACTCATGTCACCAGGTGTAGAGCACAGCTCAAGAAAATGAAGAAGCAGGAGTTCTTTGTTTGGAATTCCAGCAGCAGTTTATTCACTAGCACACCAAAGGGGCCCAGGCAGAGGGGAACCAAGAACAAAGGAGGGCCCAGGGTTTTACATGGGATGAGGGGAGGAGCATCAGTCTGAGGGCCAATGGGTATAGGGACCAGGGGTGGTGCAAAGGTGGAGTCAGAGGGAAATGACCAACAGGGATACAGAGGAGTTGCAGGGATGGGAACCAATAGGGAAGGCAGTAGTAGGGAACATTCTAGAACAGGGGAGGAGCACAGGGGGTGATCTAACTGGGGTCATTAACATAAAGAAGCAGAGAACTGTTGGAAAGTGTCTCACTGCATTGCCCTATCTCAAAGTGTGTGTCCTGCTAGGGCATCCCAGTTTCTGCATCTCCTTTGATGATGCTCCTGGGGTGCAACATTTGGGCCCCCTCACTACAAGAAAGACATCAAAGTGCTGGATCATGTCCAGAGAAGGGCAACAAAGCTGATCTGGAGGGTCTGGAGCATAAATTTTATGAGGTGCAGCTGAGGGAGCTGAGAATTTTTAGTCTGGAGATGGAAGTTTCAGGGTGGACCTTGTGGCTCTCTACAAATGCATGAAAGGAGGTTGTGTGAGTGAAAGTGAGGTAGGGATTTGCCTCTTCTCCCAAATAGAAAGCAACACAAAATGGTGTCAGGTTTGGTGAGGGACAGTTTAGATTCGATATTGAGAGAAATTTCTTCAACAAAAGACTTTAAAGAACTGGAACAATATGCCCAGGGAAGTGGTTGAGTCACCAGCTCTGGAATTATTTAAAAGGTGTGTAAATACTGATCTGAGTAACACAGTTCAGTGGTGGACTTGCAGTGTTCAGTCAATGGTTGGACATGATGATCTTGAAGGTCTTTTCCAACCAAAATGAATCTATCATTATATGAAAGCACGTATATTTTGCACACGTTATTATGGCAGTAGAGTTGGATTTAGCCTGACTATGCTGCCTTTGTAAGAGAGGGATTTACAACACTACTGCTACCTCTTATTATAATTACTGCATAGAAGTAATATTTATGTATAGAGAATCTTTTACATAAAGAAGCATTCCTACCTGTGAGATTGCCCATATACATAAACGGATTATTTTTGCTCTATTGAATTGTCTGCCTCTCTTGCAAGAAGACTACAAAACATTCATGCCAAACCTTTTTTTCCAACATTTGATTCAGAGTAGATGCATATTTGTCAGTTTGATGAGCCTCTCTCTTTTCCCTTGTTGATAGTTAGGCATGAAAATATTGCTGTTAGGTCCCATGGGTCTTTTTACAATTATTCCCTGAATAACTAATACCTAAAAACTCTTACAACTGAAGCAGTTTGTAAACAAAGAGATTTACCAAGGTAGCATCAGAAGTCAAGATGAATGCCAAAAATTGTGTCTATCAAATCTAAATCCTTATTTTCATCTACTAATCAGAGACCCTACTGCCCAGCTAAGAGCAGGACTTTAATTCTGTCTGAAGTCAAAAAGCATGCCTTCACTCTCATTCTAGTATTCATCTATATTCTGAAGCACAGAAATTACCCATTAAAGTTATTTTTATGATTAGCTTTTGCTTGCTTGGGTGGGGTGTGTGCTATCTTATTAGCTACTCTGAATCAGCCTCAGCCCCTTTGGTGCCTTCTCCAGAAATATTACTTTGGAATCACTACATTTCATTTGCTGATGAGGTGAAAAGAACCTAATTATTCTGACAATTTTATCTAAGGCTTGCAGATTTTATGTACTGAGTATATAAAAAATAACTTCTTGATGAATAATCCTCTAGGAGTACATTTTTGTAGCCATCATCTGAAATGGTCCTTTTTACACACAGATATGCAATTCTTCCACTGGATGATAAATAAATTTGCTTTACTTCAGGGATCGCTGTCCCAACATATACACATATAGATAAATATACATATACATACATATAAATTTTAATTGAGCTATAGCAACCTCTCTACAGAACTGTGAATGACATTGAGACAACTACTAAATCTTTTATAATTTTAACACATTAGCCATGTGGTTTCTGTTGTATGATTTTCTGTCCTTTACTTGAAATGATGAGTAGCTTTTACTGTTGACATGTAAGAACCGAGAACTATAGCAATATAAAAGCCAGATATGGCCTATTAATAAAAAACATCCATTCCAAAAATGCATAAAAATAAAAATAACTTTAACACAGATGAGTTTAAAAAGTCAAAATTTTAAAGTGTGAAAATGTTAGTGAATATGATTGGTCTCAATGACTGTAATGGTCTTCTCCAACCTAAATGACTCCATGATAACACCGTTAAAATTTTGCTGTTTCTGGTAGCACAATTGAGGGAAAGGCACTACAGCTCTCTCTTTCTGAGCACAGCCACTGGCAAGGCTGAGCATGCATTCCCCAAATGGCACGTACAGAAACATTGGCAATACACATGGAAAGCCATACAGAACCGGACAGATAGAAAGATCCAAACACAGCACAAACAGTTGCCTAATTTTGTAACCCTTTCTGCCAGTCCAATGTGAAGTTAGTGGAAAAGACTGAAGATTTACAAAGCTGATCATCTCAGCAGCATGGGCTTGTGCATTAAGGGCAGGAACTTGACCCAGAACCCTGTTTTCCCAATTTCTAGCACTCCCAAAGCCAGTGATGCCCTTTCAATTCCTTACAGTTCAGAGCCCCTCACACATACACTTGTGTGCATACATATTTTTGTACACACACACCCACACACACCCATTCATGAGCCCACACACACTGTTGATCCAGTCCCTCTAGTAAATAACCTTGAATACTCAATCTGCCCCGTAGATCCTTGGGATTCTCTTGATTCCAGTAAAACCAAATGCATGTAAATATGTCAGTAAGCCAACCCTTAGACCTCTTGGTCACTCTAGTAGATGATTTGGACACCTCTGGTCTCCACTGTCACACTCTCCAGATGTCAATTTTCAGACATTCTGGTCTCTCCAGTATCTGGCTCATGGTTCTGACTGCTTTATTACCTGGCTGTCAAGCTTCTTATCCTACTCATGGGCTACTCTGCCATGATATTTGCAAGCAATCACACAGACATATATAGTCACACAATATGCAGGTGCTGACACTTAGACATGTTGTCCCTTATGACCCATGGTCCCACATAATTTGCTGGCAGTCAGACACCCATATGAACATATGTGCACAAATTAAGGGGCTCCTCACCCAGGAAAATAATTAGACATGCAATTTGGTAAGAAGACAGGACAGACTTCACTGATCACTCCCAGAGCATGACAATCTGTCTCTTATTGCACCTTTGGTGGTTCCCCTAAACATCCTGTAATTATATAATCCCAAGGTAATCTTCAGCTGCATCCCATACCTAATAAATCCCATATCCCTAGGCAGTGACACCCTGCTGTGAGGTAAGGCAAACAGCATTTCCCACTGACTGATCTTGACATGCCTCAACTGGTGCCCTTGGGGCTGCTGCTCTCTCATAGCAGCTCAGGGAGGAGTGGGGCCAGAGCTTCTTTCTCTGATTATCTTATTGGGATTCTGCTGACCGATATTGCTTCTCTGTGTTCCAGTGCGTTCACGGTTACGATCCTTTAACCAAGTAACTGAAAATGTAGAGATAATCATATTCTTATTTTCTTTCAAAGGATTGAAAACAAGGATAGAATCTGGTTTAAAGTAAGAGGTTTTATTTCTTTGAATTCACAAGGCCCCTGTAGAGGGGATCCACATATTTTTGTTGAGCTTTGTCACTCTTCTTAAGCATCCTCTCTTTTCCATGTGTTAAGTGGAGAGTTATAGATTCCCTCAAAGGATGAAGATAACATAACTGAGATCCCCTACTTGGAATTATTCTCTGAATATTAGTCTCCAAGTCTAAGATCAGCTTCTTCCCTGGTCTTTACTGTCTCTACAATATCCTCTATATTTTCTTATTGTCTTCTGCCTAATTAGTTGTATGTCCTGTATTAATGACAGAGTCTGTTTCAAGTGTGAAATACAAGACAGCCCTGCACCTCTGTTTCACTTCATTGCTACTCAGCTCAGAGCTTCTTTCTGGTCCTTTCTCTTAAGGCCAGCTCAGGAAAATAATGTTCCAGAAGAATGTAGCCCCAAAGGGATGTTGCCAGTGGTATTACTATGAGGGCTTTGTGCTTGGGTTTCTTTTATTTTTCAGCCTAGATTACAAATAATGAGCAAGAGGTACGTGACTATGTCATGATGGGTAGCATCTGTTTGTCCCTAATATATATGTTGTGGTGGTTTAAGAAAATGTATTACTAAGTCATGTGAAAATTTCTGACAATAAAACTGCTCCTTCCCTTTAGGACTGCTGAGAATGCTTGGAATAGCTTCAATGATAGTAGGAGAGTTTTGTGAGGGAAAAATGAGAAGCTACTCTAGACCAGAGCAATGAGACTCAGATAACACTGAAAGGGGCTGGAAGCTGACAGAGAAGTCTCTGCTGTAACAGGAAGTCTTCCTAAGACTGGATGGTCTGTACTGAGCTCACTGCAACTCCTGTATTTCTTAGACCAACTGAAACCAAGGGTAAAAACTGGCAACCATCTTCCAAGAATGCATGTGAATAGAGAGGAGGTCTCATAAACATCTATTGTTTCTCTGCTCTCATTCTGTATTTGAAAGGTAACTGTTATGATTCATATTCTAATATAAAATTGGCTTTCTATTGTGAATGTCCTTTCAGTCTTTTTTTTTCTTCTCTTTAGGGAAATATTCTATTAGGAAAATGCATGAGCAGTTGTATACTTAGTTTCAAACACAGAATATGAGACTGAATTCCTTGCCAGGGTCCAAAGTGAGGATGTGCAAAAAGCATCAACATGGGTATCCATGTGACTGTTCAAGAGAGAACAGAGCAAAGCTGCAAAAGAAAGGAACATAAATTAAACATTAAGCCACTGTAAAATCATTAGAGATAAAGAGGACACAATGGGAAACTGAACTGACCAGATGGTCTGAAGATCAAATATGCTTTTAGAGTTTTGTTTTCATCTTTAATATTCATGGAAGCTGCGAAAAGAAGATATACTCTGAGTGCATTCTGAAGGAATCACTAACAGTAGAAAATTTTACTAAAAGGTGTTTTTTTATGTTGAAGATGATAAAGTAAAATTCACAAAACCTGAACTCTATTTTATTGGAATTATATTGTTGGAGGTTTTTAAAATTATTATTAGAAACTGTTATTATTTAAATAGTGTTTTAATAGCTTTATGTATTACTTTATTTTATATTTACTATATAAATCCATATTCCCTTCTGAATTCAAAAACTATTCACAAAGATGGATGATAGGCTATTTTGCATTTAATATGACATATCTACTCAATAATAAAGACATGAAATTATATTTGTACAAACTTCTACAAATGGAAAACAATGCTCCATTTCTTTGTAGTCCTCACCTATTTTATTAAAATTTGTGAATACAGGAGTTTAAAGCAGAAATGTTGAAGTGAGAGAAGAATAGGAATAAATATAAATAGATCCTAATTTGACCTACTGCCACCAGAAATAGCATTAAGGTCACTTCAACATTCATTTAAATACAACTAAATAAAAGTGGGTTAAAAGAAAGACAAAAAAAAAGAAATATGAAAAAAATCTTGGCACCATCATCTTACTGTCTTCAAACTATTACTATTAATAAGAAGTAGAAGAGCAAATGAGTGAAGTTTTTCCCTCATTTTGTTCATGTGAACTAGATGTCTGCACTCCTATTATAATTAATAGAGACTTAGGGCAGGATTCAGCTACATAAACATGGGTATATTCTGCCACCTCAGATGCCAATACACCTAAATGGAGTTGGCAGGTTCGAGACAGAACTTATGGAAGATATGCAGCCTTTTGGAGATCAGCTGCTAGAGTCTGGGCACGATGCCTTGTCTGTCTTACGTTTTGGTACCTGAAGCCTGCCAAAATGACTGCTGTAGTTACAGCTGCAGAGATATGCAGCAAATTCTGATCCCAGAAACTGGCATGCTACTTGCCAAAAACCAGGAGTCTATTGTGATTTCAGGTATTTTAGTGTATTAAAAACATCTGGTCTAGCATCCAAGTCATAGGACCTACAGGAGACCTATTCCCTTGGCAAGTGACAGATAGAGGCCAGGAAAGCATCTCAAATAGCTAAATATATTTAGGAAAGCTTAGTAAGGCCAAATTATTTTTGTTGTTGTTGTTGTGTGTCATTTGTAAGAAATACCCAGTAAAAAGTAACTGAAATGTGTGTAAGGATAATAGTATTCATATAATGGTGTACGTGTATATATGAGAGCATATGTGTGTGCCTATTGCGTATGCATTAGGTTACATAATGATTTTTTTTGTCAGTAGATAATTATTTTACTATAACCTTCATTCTTAGCTATTTCTGGGCTACCTCCTTTATTGAGCACTCACAGGGAAATAAATCTATTATCAGTGTGGATATAATCATCATGGGGGTATATCAGTGTGGGTGTTCTGTCAATCTAGTGCACTTAGCTGTGATACCCTGAAGTCAAGGAATTTATGTGTCCTTTTCCTGGTAGCTCTACAACCCAGGTTTAATAGCATCTTTCCTCTCTCTTTCTACTAGGTTTATGAATTTTCTACTAGGTAAATTAAATTTATTTCATTTGCAAAATGTATTAGCATTTTGATCCAAGAAACTCAGGGTTCTGTAATTACATGGGAAAAATTAATAGGACATGAATATTTGTAAATGAGATTCAGAATCTTTAAATTCCAAGCTCCGACTTGTGGCAATTTGGGATCTTCCTTTCAAACAAAGATTAACTTGTCTGGTCCCTGGGCTCTGGATTATTGCTGTAGAAGCCTAAAATTGATTTACACTGCCATTCTGGATCACAGAGTTCCTTCTACCCTAAACAGAAGTGCTCAGATGTCTTTAGATCAATCTTTAGCTAAGCAGTTAGATGCATGATGTTTTATCTAAGCTCCATCGTGATTCAAATACAGACTGAATAAGCACACAAATTGTAATTCCCTGGTGAGAATCCCTGGTGAGAATCCCACTATTGACAACTTCTGAATCACCTTTGTGAACATATTCCTTCATTTTGGCTGTTTCATTGTGCCAAGTCTGAATCTAAAAATAGCCTGAATGATTTGAATACTCAAATGAAGTTTTAATAAATCCTACAAATCTCCTATAAAAATCTGATCTCACTTCTCCCTCTCATATTTGAAAGTCTTCAAAGTACAAGTGTCCTCTTCATCCTCATTAAAGACAGTTCAGTAAGAAAACCTTTGGACTTTGTTGCCTTTTTTTTTTCCTTTTTCCTTTTTCCCTTTGCTTATCCTCACCCATATCACACTTTCAGAGTTGTGAGTTTTAAGGACAATAATCTTTTCTGTATTTATATTTCAAAGGCAAGTCAGGATATTCAGTACCAGGAGCAACTCACAACAGCAGAGCTAATTTGCACTTGTCTAAAAAAATGCATATCTGCACATAAATACAACAACCCTCAATAACTGTTACCAAACAGGAAGGTAAACTAAAAGTTGTTTTTTTTTTAAACAAAATTACTTAATCTCTGATAAGCTTCTGTCAGACTCTTTTGTCAAAAAAATGGTATTTCATCCATCTCTGTGTTATCAGAATTTGAATTTGTTCACTGAAATATGAATTCCATGTCTCTGTGTTCTTTGTGGATATAATTTTGTATCCATTGTTACAAAATAGTCCTGAAAATGCATCCATTTGGTTTTAGTGACAATATCTTAACCTCTATATACTTATTTCCTGTCAAAATAATGCATTAATATCTGAATTGTGTGGAACAGGATATTTTCACCAGCTGGACATCTCCTTACAAAGAGAATATGTCTGCATAGCTAATTTACACATTGCAAGACGAAACTAGCATCCCATCACTCTGAGAATGGGATAAATTCATACAAATTTTAATTCTCATTAAATCATTGTGCTAGAGATAGAGAAATGCTGTGCTGTTTCTGTTTTCCAGGTTTTGGGTTTTGTTGCTGCCTTGTTGAAACTGATTTACCCCCCCCCCCTTACATTCTTGTGCACTTAAAAAAATAATTCAGGCTATTTCCATACAAATTATACTTTTCCTGGATTCATTAAATGCTCTTTGCTGAGACCATAACTGGACTGTCTTCTCTCAAATTGCCTATGCAGAATATTGAAAGGGTCAAAATAGTGCAGCATGCTACGGTATTTCACAGAGTAGAAGAACATGCAGATTGCTCTTGTTTCTCATTCTTGTAATAAGGGATAGTAACAAGAAAAGAAAATGGCTGAAAATGCTTTTGTTCCCATGTGTCAAATACCATAATTAGAATAAGAAATGCTACAAATTAACCCATTCTCATTACAGTCACTATATTATAATTTCATGGTCCTCTTCTGATGCTGTACTCTTGCTAAGCACATTTACATCTCATCAGTGAACACAAGCAGCAGATCCGCTGGCGGTGAATGCTTGATTCACTCCAATTTATGTCTTCTTTTCAGCTGGGGAATCCATTGTGTGAGCTAATAGCAGGTTTCCCATTTGAAATGACTGCAGATCTCTTCACATTTGGATACAGTACGAGCATTGTCATAATTTTTTTTTTAATGTGTGACATAATTGTTGTATTATACTATGTGCAAGCACAAGAAATGAAATTTTCAACATTAAATGTAACACAAAGGGCAATACTATGCTTTACTCTCAGAGATGTGTGGGGGAAAGACAAGAACCCTTTTCTCTTAAGCCAAGAGGCAAGTATAGCTGCAATCTTTGTGTTCACCTGCATAAAAGACTTAAAATTTTCACCATTAACCACACTATTTATGCAAAGGTAGTTGTCAAAAAAGAGGATTTTACTAAAACAATTAATGGGATGAATGTATCCTTTTGTAGAGTGTTTGAATTTCCATGTTCCTCTTAGCTTAGTTTAGAAGCATAATTTCCATTAAATTCTCACCAAATATTCATAGTATTTCTATTTCTAATTTAGCGCTGTACAAGTAAAAAGTGAACATGAGTGACATGCTTATCTAACAATATTAGTTTGGGGTTTGTTTTTTTTTTCCCAAAAAAAATACAGGTCCAGTGAACTCTCCTGTGTGGAGAGGAAAAGCCATATTTGAGGTGTTTTGCTTGTTCTGTTGTGCCTGGCCTGACAACTAAAGAAAGCACAACCAACTAAAAGCTAATGGAGGTTTCCTGTTGATGTTAGTGGAAGAGGATTTCATTGAAAAGATTTTGTCCTACTAGACAGGAGGGCTACATGCATTATCTGTAAAACGTTGGAGATTGACATAAGAGATGCACGATCAGTGACTCAAAACACGGGGTTATTTCACCTGTCCTTAATCATTAGTGCTTGGATTCACTTAATCTAGCTTTGGACATTTCCAGTATGAGTGTTGACGTCCTGGGCAAGATTCAGTTGCCTAAGCACAGGAACTTAGTGTCACTGGAGGTCTTTTAGGATATTGAAGGCATACACAGGCCACCTAGCTAGGGCACAGAAGTTACAGAGACACGTGCATTCTGGTGCCAAAGCTGAGTATCACGTCTGCTTTAGCACAATACAAATAAATGATACTGTATGCCTACATTAAGGTGTCTGAATGTCACTCTTAACCTGTCTATTTGGATGTTCTAAGGTCAATTCAGTTGTCAATACATTGGTGTATTTGTTTCTTGTGTCTACATCAGTTATGCCAAAGGTTATGAATATTCTGCATGAATTGTATCATATGTGTTTACCTTAATGAAAATTAAGGTATGGATGAAAATTTCCTTGTTAATGAAAATCTCAAAGCTTCCAGCTGAATCAATTTTGGCTTTGCTAGTTAAATCAGGCTAATATCATAATTAATATTTCCTTTCAGGTCACGATTCCTCTCATCAGTTTACATGTTTACTTTTGGATGAGATGAACAATACCCAGTAAGCTTTTTGGGCTTATTTTTTCATTTGTTTGGGATTTTGTTTTTCCTTTTTCTTTTTGTAGAGACAGTTTTATAAGATTCAGGTTTCTCAGCAATGAAGATTGACAGGTATCCTTGCTTTGCATTTCTTTTCCTAGTTTTTTTATATAACTGAGAGTTCAGTAATTCAATAATTATATAGTGATGTGGAAGCCAGGCTAACAACTGGCATGAAAGGAAGATTAGAGGTAAAAATATGCCCTCACCCATGCCAGCACAGTTACAAGAACTTATCAGTCACAAACTTGAAATTTATTCTATTCAATGACCCCATATTTCAAACAATTAGTAGTAGAGATCTGAAGAATACTTCTTCAACTTCTGGCATTAAGCTGTTTTGGATATCCTGAAACTGTAGTTGTGCTCAGATTACTAATTACTAGATTAGTAAATTTGACTTTTCATGTTTCCATGTGAATCTTTGAGTTTTAAATCTGCTTTATGTTCAAGTTCCACAGAGTAAGCCATAATTCACTGGAAAAAGAACACTAATTTACTTTATGATTCATAGAGCTCTTCTATACCCATTTTGGTTGTACTTTCTAATGGTGAAAACCATTTTTTTAAACTATTCTCATACAAAAAAAGTCCCATACTTCTTATCATAAATTTCACCTTTCTGTATTTTTTCTCATTCTGCTTTTTTCTTTTTTAACATAAGGAAACCACGATACAAAGTAGTGTAGCAACTAAAAGAAACATGATGAAGGCTGTGAAATTTCACCAGAATGCTTGAAAAGTTCACTGGACCTGTGACTATGTTTGCACTCATATGATGAAGACAAAAATCAGTTTCAACCTTAGTAGTATTTGTCCAGCTACAATATGGAATATTAAATCTCAAAGAAAGGACCTAATTCTCCAATTGCTGAAGGAATTTTCAGAATTTCCATGAACTTCCATGCATCAGACATGATTTTTTGACACACTAAGCCTCTTCTATGCGCATCACTGAACAGAATTTTTCAGCTACCTCTGACCCAAGTTAGATTTCAGTGAGTAGAATCCAAATCAACAGCTCTCTGCTGCATTTAAATACCATGAGTGATCCAGACCCTTCCTGGCTTCATTTTAATATTAATATTAAAAAAAAAAAGAAGCCAAAAACCTCCAATCTGTCATGGATGTGTATGATAATTGACATAATAGGCCCTAACGGCTACTTTGGAGCATAATGGACCATGACAGATCCATTGGAGCTTACTCAGAGATTGAGATATTTTAATATAATTTAATTTAAAAATAAAACCTAGATAAAATTATCATTCATTTGTATACAATATTATTATTAATTTAAATATTAAACTGCAACTCTCACATGCATATACATACAATAAGTACCTTAAAACAAATGGTAAGAATAGAATTTCTAGAAAGCCTTCTCAGAACTTACCTGATCAGAATGAAGAGTTCTCCTCACATATCTAACCTGGCTAGGTGAATGAGATATGCATTGTGGTAATTACAAGTTGAAGATTTTGTGCATGTTAGTCACAGAAGTAAAGAATGCAGAACCTGCAAAGTTCATCTTAGCATTTTAGTGACCTGACCAAGCTGGTAGCAAAATTTCGTTGTCCAGAGTAATGGAGAGAGAAGGGAAAGCTAAGAGTAAATCACACTGAGAGGAGGTCATTTTCCAGTGGTTCTAAAAGCTGCTTAGCTGGGCACATGCTGACTCATGTTCAGATGGCTGTCATCCAGCATTCCCAGATCCCATTGTGACAATATCATGTTTTGCATGCTAATACCACAAAATTCAGAAAGAAAAACAAGAAATCCATATAAAAACATCCATACCTTGAATATTTTCTTACATACTGAATCTAATTTTTTATTTAATTTTTGTCCTAATTTTTTTTAGGGTTCTATGTCACTATTTAGAGTGCCAAGAAATGGCGTGCAGTGGGGAAACATGGTTGAAAGAAATAGTGCAAGGGAAAACAATTTGGTCATCAGACCTTTGCTTATCAGTAGCATTTACTGTCCCACATTTGACTTAAGCCATGTTGCATTACTCACCAAAGCCCACAGACTTCATTCCATGGACCTTGACCTAAGTACCCAGTTACATTAACTTCACTGAAACAGGTCTTTTTCTTGTAATCAAAATAGCTGAGTCAAAATATGTGATTGTACAAGTGCAGAAACCATATTTTAAGAAATCAAAAGCTTCAATCTAGGATATGAAGATTTTGCTACTGGGCATATTTTGTATTAGAACAATATACTCTTCCTTTAAGTTAAGAAGATTTTAGTTTTCCACCTCAATACTTTGGAACCTCTCTGGAGTCAAAAGAAAATTATTAGAACCTCAAGAGACACCTGAGATATTTCAAACCTCTCCTTCAGCTTTGGAATGAAACTTTTCTCCATCAAGTAGAGAGGAACTCTTAATTGCCATCTTCCACATTATGATTGGGATTTATCTCCTCACTGACTAAAGAGGAAGCATGGTTGACAAGATTAAACAAACTGAAGAGCTCTTAGGAAACTTCAGAGAGATTATTTCCTTTATGGAGACAGACATTCTGAATTGCCTTCCCAGAACTCCTGACAGTTTTTGATCTAGCTTATAGGAAGTTAATTCAGCAGGAAGCATCTTGCCTATTTGGCATGTGAGGAAAACACAACTTCCAACAGGAGGGCTCATATTCTGGCGGCAGAACACCAGGCTGCATGTTAGCCATCACTGAGCTCCAGAATGGGATTGAAGTTCAGATATATCTCCCTGATTAATTCCATTTTGTTTGTTCTATAAACAATTTAGGGGCTTAAAGTCAGCAATGTTTACAGTATTTGTACTAATTGTAATGTTTGTAATTTCACCATGCAATTTTCTTATATCCTTCCTCTGTGTGCTCTAAGAAAGGCCACTATATTTAGGGAGTGGTCTAAACTCAGTTGACATCATTCCCTCTACTTCAAACAACTCTAAATAGGACCTGACAGAGAAAAACTGCAAATTGGCCCAATATTTGATGAATTAAGGCCAAAGAGTAAGACTAATCAAACAATAGGATGGAAAGCTCCCATGTGTCCTGAACAAAATTCACTGCTATGTGTAACTATGCACTTAAGCCAAGAATGCCAAATATAGACTTTGTTAAATTGTTAATTACACCAGGTTGTTAGGAGTTTTTTTTTCTTACTTATGTTATAAATGTAAATAATTTAGGAAAGAAATGCAGTGCAGTGACATCATAAATATTTTACTTGCTCGTTTGAAGGGCATAGTGTTATTGAAATACATATGGCTGTACATGCAAATGTAGACTTTGGACTTATCACTGTATGTTCACAAAGTTGTCTTGGAAGATATATAATTTAGGATAGTGGACTGATAGTATAATATTTCATCGTGGTAGTAACATTTTTAAGTGTAATAATTTCCAAACAATGCTTTCAGAACATGTAAATAAAATAAAAATATTTTTAAATCTATGCCCTTTTTCAGAACCAAGCTGTCTCCTATTTTTGCCCAACACTGGCCAGCACAGTTACTTGCTAACTAATTTGAGGGGATTGTCAGTCTAACTTAAACACTGAAATGTTTCTGTCTACTAAGTTTAGTTCTGGTCAGAGCTTTGAGATGCTCCGGTGAAAATTGGAAATGAATCTGTCTCTCTTTTCAGAGACAGGGTTAGTCTGTGCTAATGGGAAAGGTCTTTTATCAGAAGTTCATGGAAACAATTAATTAAATACTTGTGATGGAGAACTTCGGCAAGTATGTTCTGAACCTGTTTTATGGTTGCTTAGATCTTTCACAGTGCAGTGACATCATTTTGTATCTTGCTCTTCTGTTGGGACTGTGCAGAATATCTAGTGCTTGTAATGTCATTTTTCAGAGATTTTCTGAGACACTGTGTTCTTTGATGTCTATAAGTAAAAATAATCTAATTTACCAGTTGTCGTTCGAAAGACTGTAAAAAATGTAGAATATATCAATATTCAGGTTTCTCCTTTTCATTTTCATTTCTTTGAATAGCTTCTATATCACACAAAGTATGTCTTTATTATTCAGAACAGTCACTTTTAATAAAGAGACTCAAAAAGATTGATTTGAAAAAGTTCTCTATTTCTATTGTGATAGTCATCAGATTTAGTTTGAAAAGTGGTGCTAGGACTTATTTTAACACAAGAAATAAATCTAAAATAAGCCACAATCAGTAAAATTTTGTACCACAAATTAAAGCTGTCTGAAACATACTGTTTTCTACTTGTCTTTTAAAATTTATATTTATTTTTTCCCATATATATTCTTTAGATATTCTGATCCTCTGATCCATGCCTATTTGAGGTTTTGTGAAGACAAAATGAAAGGAACACCTTACCCCCAAGTATCCTTTTGTTGCAAGTTGTTTCCTGTTATCAGTTTTTGACATGCTTGCTGCTACATGAGACTGTGATTACTGTTTAAGTTGCAAATGAGATTTCTATAAATCAGCACCTGAGCCCTCTCTAGGTCTCTCTGGCCATGCAACTTGAACATGTGGCTTACATTTCAATGAAACAGAACCATACAAGAACATACTTGCAGCAGATTGAGCAAAGCCACAGCTCTTAGAGAGTATAATGTCCAGGTCTACCTGTGCATTTTTTTTCCCACTCATTTGGCTACTTCATTTTCAGTTCTGTCAAAGTGCTACCCTTTTGGTGAATTATTTGGTGCTGGTTGTTATTATTGTCTGCTGGTTTGCTCTGTTTTGAATTAACAGATTTATCTGCTGAGAAGAAACCCTCAGGACAGTAAGATTATGCTTTCATAAACACCTCTGCTACATACATCTGTAATGTCACCAGAAGAACTACCAGATGGAAGTCCCTGCTTATTAAAAGCTGAGCTTTGTGCTTTTATCACCTCCTGTTTAGATTTATGAATGTTGTTTGACTTCTGTGGGCCTTGTGGACATTTATCAAATAAATAACAATTCTTAGAGTATAGCAGTATGAATATACCCAGCTTTCAGGTGGTACCATGTTCCATGGCCTGAATTAATTACCTGAAATTTTTCATAGGGCAGAAATATCCTGTCATAAGCACATCCTGCTTCCCCAGTGTTCCCACTCAGATCCCTGGCTGTTTATTTGCCACTGTCAAAGTTTCAGGGTTTTCAAAACATGCACATTCTGTGCTTGCCCTGCTTTTGAATGCAGTCATAACCCTGTATATGCAAGGCTAAAATAAAGAAGACTGCCACTAACATCACTTTTAATTTTTTAAATTTAAATTAAAAAATTTTGACTCCAGTGGTAAGTTGAATGAAGGGACAAGCATTGGACAGGAGATATTTCACTCATGCTATATTTGTCAGAATCTCTACATTTGACTAGTCAGAGATCCAAACAGCTAGTTTAATTTCTTCATCCTCATCTCAAAAACAGCAGTTAAGTGATTACTTTTAGCAATAGTTTTTCCCTAATTCCCTGCTCATTTTGCTATATCACAAAGCCCAGATGCTTTCTTTAAAAACAGCACCAAATGTAATCCTCCCTTAGGCTGCTCTCACTGTGCTTCAGCTGCCCCTGTGTCAGTGTCACTCTACAGATCACAAATTTTCTTCTGTTTTTTTGACATCTCAGAATTATTAGAACTGTGATAATAACTGTATTTTAATAAAATATATTCCACCATTTCCTTTGGACTTCAGGCTGCTGAAAGAGGAGATCCAGTCATAGATTAGAGTACAGATAGGAAGTCCTATTTCTTCTAGTAAATTAAATCCAACACTGCCCTCTTCCTTAGGAATCAGAAAAGGAGGATCAGCTCTGGCTTTCTCATTGATAATAAATGTGTTTTATTCATTTTTCAGGGTGTGATAGCTCATGATGTTTTAATTTTAATAGCTTAGACTGATGAGTTCACAGCTCCACCGTTAGTATTCATTAGTTATGTAGCAGCATGGTGAAGTGACAGATCTAAACACCCCCCTCTCAGGGGTTAATACCGATTAATGTGAAAAAGACACTGGAGAAGGAAAAAAATTTACTTGGATACTCTTTCCTCCCTTCTTTCCTTTGTATTGCATTTTACTGCAGAAATTGTATGCAATTGTATTGTATGACCTAGTGGTTGCAACAGCAGCAGCAATAATAATAATAATAATAATAATAATAATAATAATAATAATATACCCTCATTGAAAGTGGCGATTAAGAGAAATGGGAATATACATGAATTGTACCTTTACCTAATAAGTGGATTTGGTGTTTTGAATGAATTTGTGATGACTATTATCTGTGAGAATCTATAGGATCACAGATCTTGTAATATTTCCCCTTATTTTCTGGTCAATCATATTGAAAAAAAATCAAAACAAAGTATAAGTAATAGTAAGGTAAAAATGTCATTTCAATATTGTAAAATATTCCTTTTATTCCTGGTATTTCTTTTTCTGCTGCCATCCCAAATTAGCTGTACATTTGATACAAACTTAAATTAATTTCTGATATTCCCCAAGTATCTGAACAGAAGCCAAAAAAGAGGGTCTCATCACAACTACTTCTGGAAACTTCTGTAATGTAAATATCTAAACTTCATGTTTAGGCTTTTTTTTAGAATCCTTGTTAAGAAACTCTGAGGGTACTGTTTGATTCATGCTACAGTGGTTGCCTAAAATGAGTCTGCTGAACTGGACTTTTACAGTATTTATTATTGCTAAATGATTCAAGTATGCTGCAGCAAAAGAGTGAGCAAACCTAAGGGTGGAAAGAGCAGTCCCGGTTCAAGTCACAACTCGAATCAAATCTTACTGTCCATCATAAATCAATAAACTAATCTTATTGCTAGTCTATTTGAATAGGTATCAAACTGTTGAGTATATAAGGTTGCTATATTATTCAGTACAGAGCTGGGAAGGTCTCTTCTGAGATTATTTTCTTGAAATCTCTTGCCTCAAAGCTTGGTCAAGATAAATGCACTATCTACTCTGAGCTGATCATGTTATTGCAAATGATCATTCAAAAAGATTTTGTTTTAACAAGAGCAAGGGGCCAGATTATGCACCTGGGACAGGATAACCCTGGTTATCCATGCAAACTGGGGGATGAGAAGTTGGAGTGCAGCACTGTGGAAAGATATCTGGGGGATTTGGGCTGATAGCAGGTTTCACATCATGCATCAGCAGTGTTCCCTTGCATCTTAAAGGACCATCATCCAATGCCTTGTGATGTACAAGGCACGGAATGGCAGCTGGTTGAGGGCAATGATTGTTCTACTCTACATTGCACTGCTGCAGCCTCACCTCCAGTATTGTGTGGAGTTTTGGACACACAAAGTATAAGAAAGACATCAGACTGTTAGAGTGTGCCCAGAGAAGGATGGTGGTAGTCATGTATCGTCTGAACAGAGAGAGACATTGTTCTCCTAGGATTTTCCTGGGAAACTGTGAGAAGCTGTGGGGAACTTAGAGAAAAGAATTAAAACAATTATTATCTCTCTTTCTGTAACTGGTATTTATAGATATGATTCTCCTGAGTGTGCTATTCATAGCTCACCAATAGTGTGAAATGTTTTTACCTTGATACCAATCAAGTCTCACCTTAGCAAGTCACATTATAAAAAGACATGCTACTTTCATTAAACACCTTCTGATTCACCTTCTGAAGACTGGAATATTTTCTTTCCATCCCTGACTCAACAGCATCAGAGGGTGAAAGGTCTTGAAGGCAAGAGGAGCCGCTGAGGTTGCTTGGTTTGTTCAGCTTGGAGAAAAGAAGGATGCAAGGTGCCCTCATCAAAGTCCACAGCTTCCTCAGGGAGAACAGAGGAGGCAGAGGGGCTGGTTTCCTCCCTCTGGTGACCAGTAACAGGACATGAGGAGATGGAATGAAGCTGCACCAAGGGAAGTTCAGGCTGGTCATTAAGAAAAGGTTTTTCACTTAGAGGATGGGTGATCACTGGAAAAGTCTCCCTGGAAATGTGGATATGGCAACAAGCCTGACAGAGTTCAAGGAACATCTGATTAGTACCCTTAGTCATATAGTTTAGTTTTATGTTTCTGTGATGCTTTTTAATTGTCTGAACATATTTTGATCATTCATTTAAATGAAATTTCTGTTTTATAATTTTTTTGTTTATTGTTATTCTATTATCTTCAGAAACTGGCCAAGTGTCAGTTTGGTTTGGTTTCATAGACAGTTCTTAGTTCTTATGCAAAGGATGACTTACACTATATACCAACTAGCTCTAGTTCTTGTTCTAACTCACCTCAAATGTATCATTCCAAGAATGTGTGCACATTTCTAAGAACTCCTGTACTATTCATTTTATACTCACTTTTACTTAACCTCTAGCTGCACATAAGAATAATGAGTTCTTTAGAATTTAAGTGAGAAGACATTTTAGATATTACTTGTATACCATGAAGGTGATAAGTTTCTGCAATATGTTTATATTATTTCTTGTGCTACTAGTTTAAGCACAAGCAAAATGATGCAATTTACCATCTGGGTGCAGGACAAGCACAGGTCTGTAGATCAGTATGTTTTTAGTTTCTATAGATGTTGCCATATTGATACTAATTCTATAGCTAAGAAATTAATTGTACTATGCTTATTCATACTGATTAGGATGTTCCTACATCTCTATGTTAATAATTCTGATAGGTTGAATTGTGTAGTACTGCTCATCATTTGTAAATCACAGTGGGATTAAGTAAATACACTCACATGCACATTCATAAGTCATCTATACTCTAAAATCTTTATTTCATTAATTCAGTTAAAAAGTATTTTTAATGTCAATTTTAGGATGGTCTTTTGATTTTCTGATGTACTTATTTTAGAAGTTGTTTGCTTAGCTTATGTGTCTTACTAGATTAGATGCAATGTTTCAAATGAGCAAACATTTTAAAAGTCTTCAAAAACAGAATTTGGAAGTGTAAATTCAAGCTCCTCTTTAAAAAGACTTTTTATCAAACAGAATGAGACTTTTTAAAGAGCTTAGTTGTCATTGAAAAGACACTGATGCAAACTAGTTGAATAACTAGGACATTTTTGCCAATCAACTTTTTAACAATATTTTTTATTTTTAATCTCCTGACTGCAAAGTATAGCTGATGGGCTTTTGTCATGTTTTATGTATAAAGTTGATATACATCAATTATTTCAGAAGCAAATGTATTGTATGCTAAGCTGATTGCAAAGTATTGCTTGCCTTGCCGGAAGAAAAGTAAAAAGAAGACCAAAAAAAAGGCTCCGAAACACAGGGAAAAAAACCCTCCACTTTAAAGTTTGGCAAGTCTGTAAGAAACTATTAAAAACATACAAGGGAAAACATCCATTCAAAAATATGTGAATTAGTTCTGTTTCATTTTAGGAAGAAGATAGAATTGAACTCCATAATCCAGAAATCCAAACTCCAATATTGATGGTAAAGATGGATTAGTAAACAAGACAACTGTGTGTGTTATGCATAAAACCACTTAACAGTGCAAACCATATAATGCAGAGCTCTTCAGAGAGCAGAACTAAAGTGTATCACAGGCCTGTTTGTGTTTCCACTGTTAGACTAGGATTTAGAATTACTTGAACTCATGACATAATGGGGAGAAAGTGGCAGCTGGTTGAACCTGTGGAAGGTGGAAGAGAGCATAGTGCTGTGATGAAAAGTTAATAACTGTTGATATCCAAAGCTTCACCCAGTGCAGCTTCCATTGGAACATGATTAGAAGAAACTGAAGATTTAGAGATTTCCTGTCATCAGAAGGCATGAAGATTATCCATGAGCATAGGCACAGGGTAGGACAGCAGACTACTGCTTCAGAAGAACCTAAATATGAGCTGGAGGAAAGACAGATTTGGGGCTACAACTCTTCCTCTCTCAAATTAGAATCTTGTGGAGGAACAGATTCACTCTGCCAAGGGGACACCAAACACAGGTCAGAGAAAAGGAAAGAGGAAAACTGGAAAATATAGGGTTATTTTCCAAGGAACTGTGCCTCCAAAGAGCAACATTACTCTGGCAGGCTGCAAAGGGCTTAGGGACCTGAGTGCATAGGCTGCAAGTTCAGGGTGCAATGACAAAGAAGGGGGAGTTTGTTTTGAGTGACACATTTCCTCATCAGCAACTTTAGGGGTTGATGCTGTCACAGATAACACAATTTTAAGGTAATGCTGAAGCCATTAATTCAATGGAGGAAGTAGGAAATAGTAACCAGGAATGGCATATTTCTCCCTAAAATTTCTTGTCGGTGAATATTCAAAAAAGACCTGGGGGTTTACCTATAATTAACACAGATTGATGCAATATGCCACGTGAAATTGGACAAGCTCTCCTAATGACCCAGGAAACACAGATAAAAAGAGGTATGTGAACCCAGTTCTTTCTACCCAGTTTGAAGTGAAAGAAAACACAATTCAAACCACTTACCTATAGATGCCTGTGCAAAGAGGTTAGTCCCCTAAATGACCTGTTTAGAGAATGGAGTAAGGCAGACCCTCACAGACAATAGTCCAGACTCCAGGTGTGCTGAACTGGACTCCAGTGTCTCTTTTTCCTTTGTGATAGTTATAGATGCAATACAAACTTGACTGATTATGCACATGCCAGCACAAATCTTGGTCTTTATTAAATATACGATTGCTGTAGGTAAGTATATAACACAAATGCCACTTTGGCAATATTCATCAACAGTGTGGTTGCAAGCCCTGCCACACCAGCCAGATTCAATACTATTTCCAATTGCTGAAATGCAGGAAGAAATAAAAGTGTTTTATTATTTTATAGCATCTTTAGCTCTTCTGTGCTGACAATAAAGAGCTTGATTGTTTTTTTAAGATGAAATCTGTTCTGGAATAGTGGTGTCTTTTTTTTAGTTAGTATATAGTGAAACTGTCAAAGGAAGGACAGTTGATGTCAGAAGGGTTCATATTTATTCATGTTTAAATTGAGGTTGGCTGTGTTTGCTCTCATTACTGCTGTCATAAATGGTCAAGGACATCTAGGTATGTGTTTTCATAAATGATGTGATCATTCCAATCCAACAATTTTGAATACTAAATCCTATAGCTCCATTACAGTTTCTAAAGTGCTCCTATTGCAGCACTATTTAGGAATCTGAAACCTACTTATCTCTCTTAGAAATGCAATTTTTATGACAACTCAAAGCAGCTTAATATCACGTCTTGAGACTGAGATTTCAAAATCAGAATTGTGTGGTCAGCCAATCCACTGTGATAGCGGGCAGTGCAGTGGAAGTGAATGAGAATTGCTTATGCCTTGGGGAACACATTTATTTATCGATATTGAAATAGCTTCATTTTAAACAGCAAGGACAGAGAGAAGCAAAGGTGAAAAATCCTCTATCTAATATTTATCAATTTCAGACACGCATCTAAGACCACAGACAATTTGATTCATACATTGCAGTGATCTTTCTCTTTGCTGCATGCAGTATCTCTGAATTTTCTTTCAATTAAAATATAAAGGCACATATCAAATCATTTCTGCTTACAAGGACAAGACCACCTAGTGGTTTTTGTATGTTTAATTCGCTGTCTCCTGCCACAAATGCTTGAGGCTTTGATTAGCTTTATCTTACTTGAAAGAGGCACCCCATGTAGAAGGAGACAGGGTGATAAGCTTTCCTGTTGTCTCTGCAATTCTGAGGGAAGGTTGCTCCATTCTGATCCCTGAGCTACCTGGAAAATGCACTTTAGAAATCAAAGAGGCTGTTATTCTTAACCACTTAGCCTATTTCAAACACCAAAACTTGATGAATTTTCTGATGATTGACATCTTGAACTAAGCATGTTTCCTAAACCAAGGACTGCAAAGTCCTTTTTTCAATCTGTTAAATAGAGATTCATTTTATTTCCTATATACTTTTCTACTACTTTTTATGTTATTTATGTGTCTGTGCCAATATTTGTGTCTGCTTAATTATCTGCAGTTTACTTTGAAGACTTTCATAAACTTGACAAGTCCATCTTTTTGTTTTTCCTGCAGACATTTAAAGATGGAAGGGGAAAAGACTGAGCCTGAAGAAGAGGAGTGCTGAAGGAAAAAGTAAATTTGTAATTTTGAGAAGCCTTGGATTGGGTGTAACATTTAGACAGAACTGAATGAATACACTTTGCCAGGGCTAGATTTCAGCTGTGCTACAATTTATAGTTATGTCAAGCTTGCCTGCAGCAGGTGGATCAACTCTTTTTTTTTTTTTTCAAGTATGTATAAATTTAAAGAAAAACTGTTCCTTTGCAATTACAGCTACAGGGTGGGTTTAAATAAAAATAATGATGATTGTTAGCCACTTACAAAGCACCTTTAACTCAGTAATGAAGCCTGAGTTAAAATACAAAATACAAAATGATTCAATGTCCACAAAATATTAGAGCAATGAGAAATGGTACATTATGAGTACTCATTTTTCTTGTGTCTGCTTGGTTCTTAGGTAGTTAATTATGGGTATCACCTACAGGGATAAAAATTTTACATTTGTCCTACATAGATATACACATGGCACTGGATATGATGGCAATAAATAACCTTAAATTATATGCTTAAAAATAATATCTTAAACAGATATCAAATTAACTGAGGAATCTCTACCCATAGCTTGTAATTTTTCTTCTGTTTGTAGATTCCTTGTCTTGCAAAGAAAGCTTCTTTTTCTCTTGTGTTTTTAATTACATTTTAACTTTGATTCTCTTTTTTTTTTAACCTTTTTTTCTCTGTAGCATAGCAATTAGGTATACACCATTATTATTAATAATTAAATTATCAAAAACATGGAGCATTAAAACAGAAATAATTTTCCATGTGCATTATATATTGGCCTTATTTAGTTCCAAAACTCTTAAAAAACCAGCAATAAATGCATTTTTCCTCACTTGCATTTGCTTACACTGTAAAATCAGGAAATGTGTTAAAGGTCACAGATCAGGAAAAAAATATTCCATGAAACTGAAAGCAGAAGTCATCAGAATTAAAATATAGGAAATTTCCAAAATCTTCAAATACAAAATATTATATCTCAGAACACTGAACAATGAAACTGTCCAATCACATGCTCTATTGTCAACTGGAAATCTTAGCCTTCTCTAAAGGATATTTGAGGAATGGAAATAGAGCATATATAGACAAACTTGCCTGGACTATGGGAATCTGAAAGTTCAAAACAGTTTCAGATTTTAATTTAAAATGTGTTTAACTCCTAATTAACCTATGAAGTTCAGATAGAAAGTGAATTGTGAAAGATTAAAAAAACCCAAAAAAAACCCCAAAAAAAACAAAACAAACCAAAAAAAAACCGAACCCAAAAAAAGCATGTTTCCAGTATAACAGATAAATAGGTAGCTATTACCTAGATATTGTTTTTAGATAGTTTACCTCCTTAGACATCCTAAAATGGGATTGCTTACCAGTAATGAGTTTTTCCCTAGGTAAGCAATTGTTTTTGCAAACATGTACTATGTTGAAAGGACATATTTGCTTGTAGCCTATATATACCTGTAATTTGCCAGTGAACTATATAGAGTATTTATAGGGAAAAAGTAAAAAAAATGTACTTAGTTCTGAAGGATTTTATTCTGGTTCTGGCTTTTTCATATGCATTGTTTTCTTTAAGTATTTAGGTTAACATTAAAGTTCATTAAGATGCTTAAGCTTAGTTGCATAAGGAGCATAACAGAGTAGGCCAGATAGCTTACTAAAATTGCAGCTCAGCTGGAGATTTTATTTTAGTACATTTCAGAAAAAATAATGTCCATCTTTCAAGTCTAAACAAAACAAGGCACTTTTTTTTTTTTATAGCCTTTGGTGCTTTAAGGATAAAACAGTCAGCAAAGCATTCCACCTCCCCAGATGTCATGCCCCATTTCATTTAACAACAAGAAGTGCTGGGAAAAGGTGTTGCACTGTTTCATCACGGCTGTGTTTTTGGTATGGCTCCACAACACTGCACCAAATGTTAAACAGGAAAAGCAGAAAGAGGAGATACTGTGGTTCTTGTGTCTCTGAATAGGCTGGACAGGGTTGTCCTTTCCAAGGGTCCCAAGCTTCCTTGCAATATTGGTGCAAAATTTAAGGAGAGGGGTACAGGGATCAAGTGCTGTGACATTGGATCTGTTTGAGGAGGGACATTGGGAAAGGGGTGTTTAAGTAGTGTGAATATCTGTGAAAGAGCTGGAATGCAAAATAATATTATAGTTAATAATTAAATAAGACATTGAGTTTTACTATCAATATGCCATTCACAAAGCTATAGCTAAGGTTCGGTTTTGCATTTAAAAAGAGTTTCTATCTTTTCATTGTTTACAGAGGTCCCAAACAAATTAAAAGCACTTCCTATTTGTGTGTGGCATTTTTACTGGTGGATGAAAATATGCAGAGAAAATTAGATTTAAAAAAACCCTGTGACGGTGTTCACAGGGGTTTTCAGGTGAGGGAAGAGACGAGAATGTTGACTCCATGTTCAGAAGGCTTGATTTATTATTTTATGATATATATATTAAATTATAACTATACTAAAAAGAATAGAAGGAAAAGTTTCATCTCAGAAGGCTAGCTAAGCTAAGAATAGAAAGGAATGAATCATAAAGGTTTGTGTGTCGGACAGAGAGTCCAAGCTAACTGGGCTGGGATTGGCCATTAATTGTAAACATTCAAGATGGGCCAATCACAGATGTACTTGTTGCATTCCACAGCAGCAGATAACCATTGTTTACATTTTGTTCCTGAAGCCTCTCAGCTTCTCAGGAAGAAAAATCCTAAGAAAGGATTTTTAATGAAAAGATGTCTGTGAAAAAACCCCACGCCTTAAAACCAGTCAGTATCAGAAGGTTCATTTGTCCTCCCAGGTCTTAATAATGCAATCAGTTTCCAGAGAAAAATAAAATTGAAAACTAGTGAATTTCTCATTTGAATATATTCTGAGAGGTTAAGATTCATTTTCCTATTCTACATTAATACAAGTTTTCTTGGACTCAAGCAACTAAAGTTACTTGGAAAAAAAGTGCAGTTAATGCATAAAGAGAAAGAAGGTAAAAAATATGTAACCAAATGGTTTTAAAATATATTATCATAAATTTCAGTTCAGCAGGTTTGGATTTTTACTTTATACTCAAGATTGGATACAATATATTAATGTGAGTGTTACTTCAGCCCTTTTAAAGGTTTGACTTTTTTGGTTGCATAATTCATAGCATTAATATTCATATATTATAGGATGCATTGGTTCTGAAAGTCTGTTTAAATACTGCAGTATTTTAAATGGATATTTAAATCTTAAAATAATGTTGGTGTCTAGGCTTAAAGCTGCAAGCCCTCAACACAGACTACCTTTGCCCTGATTGAAGAAAGCCATTAAACTTTGTCTCATTAAAGTTTATTGACTTAAGCATAGGCCTGAAGCCAATCATGTGTTTAAATTCTGCTCCTCAAATAGATCTGATTTCCTGACTGCTGAATTAAATTCTAATGCATATTGTGTTGAATGGATCATTGGCTATTAATGCAATCACACAGAATGGGTGTGCAATATCAGAAAAAAGTTTAAGATACTGTGTTCTTGAACTAGAAAGAGATTCTTGGATCCTGGGGATCCAGTGGTGGATTCAAATAGAGAGAAGATACTATGAAGTAGAATGTCCAAACAAAAGATAATCCATAGCCTGCTTGCTCTCTTTTTTTTCCAAAATATGGTAAAAAAAATCTTTCTCTTGAAGGGGATTGACATTGTCCTTTCCCAAAACTGATTAATCTCTAACAAAAGTGTATTGTTCCCCTCTTCTTCCCTTCATTAACACTTATTCCCATCCTTATACCAATGAAGGCATTCTGGAAAAATTTAAAGTGTCCAGCCTGCTTGTGTGGCCCTTAAAAACAGTCTCACATGCAAAAAGGTGCATATCTTTATACTGTGAATGGCTACATCACACTCCTCCTCACCGCTGCTCTGTGCCCTGGTGACAGCAGCACGAAGATGCTGATGGGGCGAGAGCTGCCCTGTGCTCTGTCTTTGGGGCCTGGATTAAACTGAACCTGCAGCCCTGCTTGGGCCACACCTTGTCACAGCATATACTTAGGTGATGCACTGCAGCAGTACATCACCACAGGATTGTCAGTCAGAAGATGGCACAAGCTTGGATAAACAGATCCAAGAGCAGGTTCAGTTTAATTACAGGACAGAAGGTGCCATGATGTTCCTTGGAGAAAAAACACCTGTGCCAAGAATTAATATGCTCTGCATTGCTGTGCAGTGGTCTGACAAATATGTTGAAGCATCTGAAGAGAGTTCACACAGACTTTGTCAAAACAGTAATTCTAAAACAAAGATGAAAATTGAAAATCCTAATACCTTCTTCATACCCCTCAGCCCCCCCAGATTCTAACTATAATCTGTATTTCAGTACTTCAGAGAAGGTTTTCAGGGACACTGTCAGATTAGATTTGGCTTATAATGTAAGCTATATAAAGATAAGCTGTTATTGGAGGAAACAGTTTTGTTATCTTTCTTAAGGATAAAGATTCTTTTTGTGCAGTGTTACAACAAATAGCTAAACAAGGAAGTCACTGCTACTTGGGAGAATGAAGTAACCATAAAAAACTGTACACCAATCCTATTTAACATTTCATTTGCTTTATGAGCCACTATCATACTTATGTGTTTATTTTTTTTTTAATTTGTTTTAAAATTGAACAGATGAGGTCATGTTCACAATTTATTACTACATAGTTGGTGGTCAAGATAGTAGTTTATTTGCAGGGTGTTGTGTTTCTGTTGTTATTTTTCTGAGCTCAGCTATTGCAAGTTGAACTCAGAATCTTACAGTAGTATGAGAGCATTTTCAAAATAAAGTCTAATTTTATGGCAAGTTTGAGCAACTAGTTTATAAAGTCAAATATAAAATAGTGCAGAATATTTATATATATACTACATATAGCAGTATAACTGCATTAAGCATATGTACACATATGTTTATATATAAATATATAAGTATCTGAACTTTAGCACTTTCTTCTATATATTCTTTTTTTAGTCTATTTATATATATAAAAATATATGCTTTTGTATGTGTTAACATATATGTGATAGCAAATACATGAACACCAAAAACAACACAGTTTTCCACATACTGTCATCTTTCTGCCAAGTTAAACCTAGTTTATGCCATTCCCAGATTGTCTGAAGTTAGATATCTGTACTGACAACACATGATTTTTTTCTGAAGCTGTTAGGGAGAAGCCAGAACGTTTGGCTTCTGGGTTACATGTAGGTTTTGAAGGGGAAGGTTTGGCTACTTATTAAAACATTCAGATGCTGTATTGGCAAATGTGGAGCTGGAACTGTAATCTTTTTTTTTTTTTTTTTTTTTTTTTGCACAGGGTGGTATGCATAAAAATAAATGCATAAAACACTAAATTGTTGGGATTATAAAATCAGAGTAATATTCTTTATCAGAGGATTATTAGTGAAGGAGTTTTATATGTTCCTATTTTATCACCCTAACTATCAAATTTCTTAGGAATCGAACAAAACCTATTGTTCTGTTCTCCGTGCAAGCAGAATAAAAGGTCTGGTGCATTTATAATCGAGACAAGGCAGCTAAAAAAAAAATAAATATCAGGGAACATCAGAAGCAGCGAGATCAGCCTACTGTTTTCTTGTTAGAGTTTGGAGCTTTTTTTTTTTGCTTTGTTTTGTTCTCTGTCTGGTGTTTTTCTTTCCTGGTTAGTAATTTTTGATTTCTTAGTGGGGATCGTGTTAGCAGGAAGATAATGGGATGAAAACTAATAAAGACAGAGAAGTTTGAGATTTGGAGTCATGTCCGAACACTCTGGGCTTCAGGGAATGAACCACACAGCCAGTTACTTCAGGGACAGGATATTCTCTATATAATCTGCAAGAAATAAAATAGAACTGAGATCAATCCCTACAAAAAAAAAATCTGTTGAGAGGTGAACTCTGTTCTTTGCCCCTTAAAATCTTTCTACAACAGCTGTCCTGGTTTAAGTTTTTGCCTGGCTTATCCCTGTAATTCTTTTCTTGAGCATTTCAGGGCTTAGGGAGAGCTGAAGTACAGGGGAGGAGGGATTGCCCCAGACATCCAAGTTGCTCCTGGATCTTCCTTAGCTAGTGAAATAATGTACACAACACAAAAGAATGGGGTTTTTTCCTATAAAAAACAACTATTTATTAGTGCATATCAGCATAATTATGCCTGTAACTGTTTCTGTTACTGTATAATGCATACTAAACCCCTTTGCCTGTCCAAATAAGCTGGATAAATCTGCTTAAAGCCACAATCTAAATTATACTAAAAATATTTTCCTGTATTGTACAAAGTTACCATGAAGAGAGAAAAGTTGTTTTATTAAAGTTTAAACTCCATTGCTCATGGGAGCAAAGGACATCAGACAAGGTTAAGCGTCTGTCTTTGAGAAGTCCTACAGGTGCATTCTCTGCAACCTTGTCATGTAATCATTGAAATCACAGTCTTTCTTGGAGCACACCACTGATCTCATCTGACTTGCACACCTGGGTCACAGTCTGTAGAGAGCAGAGCATGCAGAAGGCAGGAGGGAAGGGACTTGGGCACACCTTGCAATGGGTTGAAAACATATCCAGCATGTCTGTCCAGACCTGTTTGTTTGGAGGTGTCCTTGGGTCATTCAGCTCAAAAGAGCAGGAGTTAACCAGGCATTAAGACAAATGGGCCAGATCATCTACTGGACCAGGGTTTTTTTTGGAGTTACTGTTTCAAGCTGTTGGCAATATATGAAAGTCATCACTGTCCCGGTTTATACTCATTTGATGTTTTCATGGTTATCTTCACTACCATCTGTGTTATAAATATTGGTTTTTAATGAAAGCTTAATATTTCCATTATCTAAAAAGAAAAGAATAGAATTGCTAAAAAAAATATGGAGAAAAAAGGAGAAAAATAAAATTGAAAATTGCCTCTGTTTCAGAATAATCTAACAAAGGATTCTTAAACATATTTTTCCTCCATATTTCTTCTACCTATCTCCATCTTTGATAAAGTAACCGAGATAGTGATGCTCCTACTACTTTATGTTTGTGTATTTTTCTCTCTGGATATTTTTTTACTGTTTGACTGTAAGGATTTCTGGCGTACTGTGTTGCTCGTATCATACAGTTTACTTTAACTAATAGAGACGTTTCGTGTGCCAAAACTCTGCTGCTGCACTGCTGTCTGCTAGTCTAAAGCTCAAAGAAACATACCACAGGAGGAGAAAACACGTTATAATTGTATAACTTTCTGGGTTTTGCTTTTTTTTGTTATATATTTTTTGTTTTCCTGAGGGCTGGGGGAGGAGGGAAAGGGTGCAGAAATAGGAATACTGGCATGGTCCCTGATTTGTTTGTATTCAGGTCAGTAGACAGCGGCAGGACTGCTTCTGAGTGTTTCTCTCCTACTGTTGTACCCTATCCAGCCCTGTGACAGGGACATCAAAAAAATTTGGCTTGTATTTCTGTTTTGTAATATCTGCCAGAGTGCTGCTCTATTTTCATCCTGAAGCACTGAGAAGCTAGAAAAACAACTGTATTATGTAAGAAACCTTTTCCAAAACAAAGATTCTGCACTATTTGAAGAATAATTGCCAGCAGCCATTTAGTTACCAATATATGCAGAGAAAGGTAATGTTCAAATTCCATTAAATATTGCATATCAGACTATGGTGTATCTGGATACACAAGCACACATAGCACAATCATTTTGTACTACCACTCTCTGTGCTTCGTATGGCCTTGGGCTGAATACAAAATATCTGATCCAAGTTCTGCGTCAGAAATACAAAACTGACTCCACTGCCTTTCTTTTTTTTTCCAGGAAAATGTGAAGCACACAAACGGGAAGAAATTAAGATCTGCTTGTAAGACTGGGAATTTCTCACTAAAATACTTTGGCACATACTAAACCTCTGAGAGATACCTGGCATGGTCTATATATTTTACTTGCTATTTATTTTTGTTGCTTGTTTTCTTCATTTGAGAGACACTATTGGAAAAGCAGTGTATCAACAGGTTGTCAAGATTAAAAGTCTCAGCCTTGGGAACAGCCCATTTTCATCATATCAGACATATCATCCTGTCTCATACATTACTCAGTTGAAGGAAAGAGACCAGAAGCTAGGAAAATCGAAAAGCATAAAGTAGAAATTATCAGTAAACAGATGAAATACATTGCTTTAATGGAGTCTACAGAGTTACTCTGACAGCCTTTCCCTAAAATGTTATGAGCCACCTGGAACTTGGGGAAATTCAGAGAAAGGATAATAACAATACTCTGTAGGTTTTAGTGCCTTTCAAATAAGGGTCTCAAAACACTTTGCAAACATTAATCAAATGTCATAACAGTGCTGTGAGATAATAATCTATTATTATTCAAAACCAACAAAAGATCCTTTAAAAATAAAAGCAAGCTAATGTTTCAGTGTATTTGAGTGCAATCCAATTAAACAGTCTTCCTTGGTGTAGCTTTAGCAGTTACTTTCCCTAATTGTGATGAACAAGGGATTGGGTCAGCATTGTGCCCGGAACCACTACCAGCCCTTACACATTGTACACTATCCTGAGATGTAATCTAATATCTAACAAAGCATCCATTACCCTGGATCCTAGAATTTTATCCCCCCATTTGAAAAACAGAGAGTAGTACCTTTGCATTCAACCAAGACTTTGAAAATGTTTCTCTCAATTTCCCCTGTTAAGAACTAGATCAGAGATCCACATGGAAAGAAGAAGAAGAAACAGGGCTAGTTATGCATGCAAACCAGTTTGATCAGGAAAGAAAAAAAGACTGGGACAAGAAGATTTAATAAAAAAAGTATCTAAAGTTATGGTTAAGCAGATGCCTAGAGAGGGCTAACGACTATGCAGTGTTTTACTGTGTGACTATCAATGTTTTACCACATAGCTGGTGAATCTAAAAATCTTTTTATGAGTATTTGTTAACTGTCCAATACTAATAATTACTCAGCCCTGGATGATGTATGCACTAGAGCTCCTGTAGTTAATATACGTTGATTTGATTACATATAAGAGGATGGACTCAAGTGAAAAATTAATTATAACCATAAAGGTTGCAGGAAATGGCTGACTGCTTAATTTGTACCTAATGTGAGGTTTAGGTTGTTTTTATTATTATAACTTGCTTCATCTTATAACTGAGTTACTGGGTTAAAACATTCATAAATATGTCTTGGAATGTTAGTTCATTACTAGTAACAGTGTCAAGAAAGCTTAGCAGTCATATCATGCAAACATCTATCTTATAATTAAAACTCAATTAATATGTTTGCAACAAATATTTGCTGCTTAGGATGTCTACAAAAATTGCTTAATGGAATCTAAATTTAATCCCTATTAGGAACACTTTAAATTTGATCACAAATCTTTATCTCCACTTCACATTTTAAACATAAAAAGGAGCTCAAGAAGCCACATCATTTTAATCACAAAAGATCTATATCTTGTCTAGATCAATCTTTAATAAATTATGTTATTGTGGCAGTCTGCACATAAGGGGAAAAAGAGTTTTTGCAGAAAAAATCAACCAAACAAATCCATATACCCAAACAACATGTAATTGCTGTGCTTTTAAAATGCAGTCTCTTGTTTCCCTCCCTTGTGTGGGGAAGCATCAAATTCACCTAGATAAGCAGATTCCTGCATTCACTGAAAGCCTCAGAAAATCCAGGCAGTAGTGCTGGTGAAACTAGTATTTAGCTGAAAAAAAGCAGCAGGATTGGGTCTAGGACTAATATGTGGTGCTGTCAGTCTGAACTGTGTCCCTAGTGGACTTATACATTTAGAAGTTGATGGTGATGGTGACATTACTGAAAGGCAAAAGAAAGTATAAAACATCTGCTGGCAAAGAGAGCAAAACAAAACTGATATGTGCCCCATAAGGGTTGTAAAGAGAAATGGGGTTAACATCCATAGCAAATGCAAGAGGAAATAATTCTCTCAAAAACTAAACAAGGTGAAAGCCTGATTCCAGCATTCTACATTAACATTAGGAATCAGAAAACACAGCAGAAAACAGCTTTTGTTGACAGAGAGAGGGGAAATGGAGGGAAGGAAAAAATCCACAAACCCTACACACCCCCCTAAATTGAAGGAGGGTAGCAGACTTAAATGTCCACAGCTACTTTTCAAGAGCTAGACTCTTTCCAGACAGAAGGAGAGGATGGATTTCATGATGTTCCCCCTTTTCCACTCTGACATCATTGGTATGGGGTGCAACCAAGTAATACTAGGCAAGCAAGGCAGTTCATCTGTTCTTCCTAAGTTCATATGTGCATTGAAACAGTAGCTGTATGCCCTATATGTACTGTATGAAGAATTTTGCAGGATCTGGCAGCCAGGACTGTCTAAACCTGTGCAGGCAAACTGAGGACACTCATCATGTTCCTGTGTCACACTTTCAGAGACTAAATTCAAGATTGTTGTTGCCATAAACTTTATTAGACTTGCTACATAGATGCATATTGTGTTGAATAGTACCTGAGAGTAGTCACTTCGTTGACTTTTAGGAAAATGACAGAAAAATCTGCAACATGACATTTGATCCGGTAATCAGGTGAGAACCCCTGAGCTATAGGCAATGTCTGGAAATCACAATTCTGGTTAATGGCCTTGGAGTCCTCTTTCAAATGAAACAGTGTTAAATGTCATGTTATGGGCCACTAACATGATTGAACAAGCAGATGATGAATGATGCTTTTGGACTGTTGCCTTATTTTCCTGCAGGCTTCTTTGTCTGTGTATATGACTGCCCTCTTTCTATCTCCAGGCTCCCAAAACTGTGGGAACATAGTTAAAATTGTAAAGATGGAAAAACAGTACACGTAAAACTTCTAATTCATGTACCACCCTTAGTTTAAACCTTATGTTTTCTTAGGTGTCTGAGAGGGGCTAGAAGCATCTGGTAAATAGAAAATAGACAAATGTTGTGGTTAAGTGCCCCCTCTGAGACCATGTTGTCATTTGCCTCTTCTCCCCCTCCAACTGACAGCACAAAGGGTAAAGATCATGGGTTGAGATAAGAACAATTTAATGAAAACAGCAATGAGATAAGAAAACAAACAGTAACAGCAACAATATTAAAAACAAAAGGTATAAGAGAAAGAAAACATTTATCCAGAAAGTCCACTACAATTCCAGCTGTTCCTCCTGCTGCACTTTGTTGCCCCAGAAGGAACTTCTCGAATACCAGTAAGACAGCCCCTTTGCCCCACCCCTGACAAGGACATGCGATGGAATTCAATAAAATTTAGATTTTGGCCATGCCCACACATATACAAACTCCATCCCCTCATACTTACTGAAAAAAAAAAACCCTGTCCTTGGCTGAAACCAGGACAAATACATGTAGGCCTTTACTTACATTGCTGAGTGGCTTCAGGTACAAAGTAGGACTTCTGTCATGCTAAAGTATTTGAAAATTTGTGTCCTGATATGAATTGTGTCTTTTTCAATGTTTAGGTTAGTTATTTGCCTTAATTAATGTGATGCTTGAGTTTATTTACAGAAAATATGTATAAACTACTCTTCATTCTAACAAACATTCTAACCAAAATAGCTAAAAGAAGGACTTATCTGTCTTAAAATCAAGTATGCAATCTAAACCAGTTGTGTAACTCCTTTTATATTTGCTGAAGAGAGATAAGCACTGCCAGAGAGCTATATATCTCACCTGTCTTAAACACCTATCTTAGGATACAGGAATTGCTCTTCAGAGTTTGTCTGCATGTCTCCTTCTTACAGAGGAAAATTTCAAGGCTTATTTAAAAATAAACCCTACCACCTGAATGTCAGAAAGCCAAGGTGAGTCTCTTCCTCTCTCTTCCTCTGTGTTGACTTCCCTTAGTGAAGGTCTGTTCACCTCAGTAAAAAGACCTATCCAGAATCCTCATCCAAGTTATTTTTATTCCTTAACACAATCAATGAGCATGTCCAAAATGCAGTGTAGGATTTTCCAATCTGTTCAGTGCTCAAGCCTGAAAAAGTAAGTATCAAGACAGTGAAACCTTCAAAGCTTCATCCTTCCTCCACACAAGCTGTTCAATTCATCATTTCCTTATTGAAACTTGTTTTTTCCTAAATGCTACTAAACAGATTACAGAGTACCCTATGGAGAAGTAAGTTCTCCTTATGTTATTCTCTACTTGGGAGCGAATTTTTCTTTGCCTTTTTTACTGTGCCACATTTATCTGCAGTTTCAGTCTCTTATTTGCTGTTCTTTGTCACTGTGGTACAAATACTGGGCAGTAGACAATAAGACTAATTTACATGAATACTCTTCCTGGTTATTAGATCCATTAGTTGTAAAAGTTGCATAAACAAGTTGCTAAAGATCTCTTTGCTCTGCTACTTTTCATATTTGTACGCTTATTACAGTCCTTTGCCTCCTTTATACTCTTAATGGAGCAGCATAAAGGTGCTGTGGGTACAAAGAGCAGCTGTGAGGAAGAAGAAGAGGAGGCAGTGTCAGCAGCATTAGCTGTTTCATTTTCATGCATATCCATGCTGCCTGGTCCTGAATGCATCGTGTTGATGTGTAATCACAAATGGCTGTGAAAATAGTTGACAGTCGTCATTGAAGAGAGACAGCACAGGAACTGCAGAGCTGAGTAAGTGACCTTGTCTGGACACACTGTGTGTGTGTGAAAGGTATGTCCTCACTCATTTCAATTGACTTATTAATATCCTCCTTGCTGAGTTGAAAATCAGAGTAACAAGATGCAGTAGCTGGTTTTGAATACTCACTGTCAGAAGAACTTATGTCATAGGTCCTATTGGCTTTAAAACTCAGGAAGCTGTGAGATATAACATTGGAACAACTCACCACTTCCATGAACAAAGTCAAGAGTGTCACAGATGGAGCGATGCACTTCCTTTGTAAGAGAGAAGTATCAGCTTATTGATACAGAACTATAATTTGACTAAGTTTGTAAGTAAATGCAACGGTGATTTAATCAGATTGAGCTGCAAGGTTGGTCTTCATTGCTTGTTGCATAGCGGACAGGGTCAGACAAAACTGTCAGGGAAACATTAAACATTCCTGTTGAGACATGAGGCTCAGAAAGGACCACTTTCTGTTCTAAATTCCTTTCTTAGGGGAGCTTATGTGCAGCTGGATCTGTACATACTTGGCTAAAAGGCTATAAATGCACAATCAATCCTTTATACCACTTAGCTCAGATTTCAAAGCTTTAGTGTGTTTATTCCAATTTACTTACTGAGCCTTAGATGTAATAAAGACTCTCTCAGCCTTAAGGAGTAACCTTGAGACATGTCTGTCAAGGGGCATGCAGCCCACTGCCATGCAGGGTTCCCCTATGGGCCCTGGTTGGTCCACTACTTATGGAGTAAGATGATTGACTTATATTTGCAAACCAGTGATATTTTGGGTTGGCATCCAATCAACAAGCCCTCAGCTGTTGAATGAGTTTTATTTTACTTTACCTATTGTGTTGTTTTGTGCCTCCCCAGAGTACAATTTAAGCCAGATGTAGCCATCAAAACCACCACTGGTGGCCATTGCTCAAGCAGAAAAGAAAGAAGGGAGAGCACACAACCACAGTCTGGGATTATACAAATCAATGCTAATGTTAAGTAAATTATACAGAGATATATGTGAACATACAGACATATATCTGTATGAACTCATGAATGTTAGCCTGGAAATTTTAACTCCCCTTGGATTATTGAATGGTTTTATTGTCACAATTGTCTTCTTTTATGGTTTTCCTCTTAACACTTCATCATCTTTCTGACTGCATCAATTCATTTACATATTTAAAACAACTATTTAGTACGTGTCTGCTTGGTGTCTGTACATGTACCTCTTCTAAACAGGATCCCAAATTTTTGTAATGAGTACGTCATGAAGACTTATATTTTACATATGTAAAATTTATTTTGTTCCACAAGAGAAATGAAAATGTAGTAATACCAGCTATCAATGTACAATTCAAAACTATGGGATCCTTTTCACTTTGGTAGAATAAAAGACAGCATACATCTGAAAATCCAATCATTTTAACACAGTCTACCAGCTGCATTGTATGGCCAAGAGGATGTCTCCCTTATTATTGGTTCTGTAATAAAATTATGTGCCTGCTTACGTAAGATAATAGAAGGATGTTATATCATACTAATTGTAGGTGTCTGTCTGCTCCTTTCTGTTTCAACCCAAATATGTTTCAACTTGAGTAGGATGAAGTACACACACCCTTCTAAAAATAAGCCGAATCAGTCATTTCAAGAATTAAAAACAGTCAGTTTTGAAAAACAAAGTGTTAGTTACGTGAAAAGCAGAGCTAAAGAAGCTTAATTTCCTATGGCTCTGTTTCTGTTTGTGGCCCACCATAATGTGCACTCCCATCTCTTTCTTTGGTCTCTTTTTCTTTTCTTTGGTCTCTTTTTCCTTTCTTCTTTTTTTTTTTTTTTTTTTTTTAACAAAGCATCAGGTTCTATAACTTGAGATGAATTACAGTTATGAATAAATAGTGTGCATGGACCTCTGACTTCTGCTTCCTGTAATGCTAACTGAACAAGCTTCTCCGTATTGTTGGTAGTGCAAACTGTTTACAAATTGTGTCTGTAGCCTTTACACTATATTATACAGGGCTATTATGGAAACTTTACACCTTTGATAGCTCTGTCACCTTGTCAAAATTGAATTTGCAAAGAGAGCTTAGAAGGACCAATATACTTCTTTTGGTACTATTTAGGGTTTTCTTAATAGTGTGAGATCCAGATATCCACTCCTAATGCCTCCACATCCAGGTTTTCAACATCTCTGTGACTAAATTGTATGCATTTATTTTATTGGTGTTTAACCAATTCAAAACTTTTCAGTCATTCTGGTATTTTGACTTCAGTTAAAGGACTATTTTTTACCTTGTACCTAAACAAAGATTTTTTCCATGCCCTTATAAACATGGTTTCTCAGATACTGTGTTTTGCCATCAGAATTTCTTGTGCATTATCTAGATATTTCACTATATTTTAGACTGGACGTAGACATTCCCTTCACAGTTATCTTACAATACTAGATTTTGCAAAGAAAAAATGTTAAACGTTCTCTAGCAATGAAATAAGAAGTGGAAAAGTATAAAGAAATGCATCAATGACACTGTAAGCATTTTTTTTAGATTAAATATATTCTTGGCTTGACCTTAAAATTACATGAGTAGTACCTGTGAGGACAAAAGAAGATGAAGTTTAATAATGGATAGTGACAATTAATAAGCATTTCTGCAAAATTTTAAACCTTCTCTGTTATTAAGAAGAGTGAAGAAGAAAGATGATATGTGGTAATTGGCTGCAAGATTATGATATTTCTCTAATATAATGTCACTATGAAAAAGAAATTACAATCAGAAGAGATGCTTTTGGCAAAGAATAAGAAATTTGGGTAGTAATGTAGAGAGCACTGGTATAACCTTATCTGAAATTCTGGACATCGTGCTGTTCATCCATATGCAAGATGACCAAACTAAACAGGTGTGGAAAATAAGCATTAAAGTGATAGAGAAACAGACATTTATTCATAACCGAGAAATGTAGTTGAGAAATTTGAAGACTGATATAATTCCTTACAGAAATGGAAATGAAGTAAAGTATCGTAAAGCCACAAGAAGGAGATAAATAAAGCACTCTTGCCAAAAGAAACAAATGTGTATAAACTAGATCTGAATAAATTCAATCTGAAATAAAAGGTTCATATAATACAAAAAAGGCAGGGGGAGTGAGAAGGAGTTATCCTAGCAAGCATTTATGAGATTATTGATACTTATATTAACAAGTCACTTTCTAGGCAACTGGAATGAATGTTCTAGTATTCCTCTGCAGTTGTGTTCTCCAGGTATATTTTGTAAGTACGACATCTCTGTTTATGTTTCTTCTCAATGTGAACTGTCAAAAAGCACCCAGATTCTTGTCATATACTGTTTAAGAAATAGCTGAAAACATGGTTCAATTTTTTTCATGTTTTTTGAGTTGTAAAAGGACTGAGCTCCAGAGGTACTAGAATGCTGAATGCAAGAATACCATGCCATACATAATTAACACTAGACTTAAGCAAATCTGACAACTGAGCATGGAACTTATACTGAAAACTATATCTAGGAAAGTGCTTATGACTTTATTTTCCCAATTTATTTTTTGCTTATTATATTGTGTTCAAGAAAGAACACCTGCTGTACAGGGGTAATGCTTTTCCATGAATTTAATTGAAATTACTTATTATTTGTTAAGCATGGCAAAAAAACAAACAAACAAACAAAAAGTAAAACACCTCTTGTACCCCTCCCCTGCAAAAATTAATGCTTTGTGAAAAAATATTTTGCAACATCATTATACTGAAACAATTATTACAGGAAGATAAGTGGGAACACAGATAAAAGAGAAACATCAAATTCTCTGCTGATGTGCCTGTGCTTGCTTCTTTCTTGGTCAGCAGAAATATGGCCCCCAGAACAAGATAAAATTTTTAAGCATCAGCAGCATCTTCACTTCTGTGAAGGCCTGAAAATAGGAGACCGTTCATGAGAACACTGATAATAAGAACTTTGCTAAAGGGCAACTTGGGCCCCTGTTCTTCATAAAGGTTAATTGGGTCTGTCACTTTTGTGTCCTTAGATTCTTCTAAAATCAAAGGTGTATCAATCTCATTTCAAGGCAGTTGCTTTACTCATTCACTCTGCTGTGTGAGAGGCACTGGTCAAGGAGAGATTAACATTACTTCAGTCAGTGGCTACATTACACTTCCCAACACTTTTTAGAAGAAAGAAAAAAATTAACTATCCTTACCACTAAGCAATGTTTGTTCAACTGATTTTAATATAAAAATTACTGATTTTTGATAAATAATGCATGACTTCTTGCCAGACATACATCCAGTCCAGTAGATGTCAAATCTACTGGAAGACTCAAATGTTTGGCAGTTAGGGAAGCAAGACCACTGTGGAGGCAATTTAGGGAGCGTCTACTTTGTTAGTAGTGCAACTATTCTATGATTTCTCAGAATGCAAAGATGCAAGGATGTAGAAACCCTACTTCACAGTGAGAATCTATAGTGGAATTTTAGCAACTGCTGTTGATTTTAATATTCTGATAGCCATCATATCAGCTTCCCAATACCTGTCATGTGGACAAGTCTTTAAAATAAAATAAAAATAACCACCTTTTAGAGCAGCCATGAAATAGCTGTTTTGTGGCAGCTGTTTCATGCTGCTTTTACATTTCTAAAAATTCTACAGGGTATTGGTTAGTGGGATGCAGGACAAGACATGAAGGTTGTGAAAGAGATTTAAAGCTTGTCTGACAAGTATACCCAGGTCTGCTTACACATTGCTATACAATTTGTAACTGATGTACTTGAAGACTGATTTTGTTGTCATTTATAGTTATCGGTATTTCATCAGAATAACTTAGCAGAACTCACTGGCATTTTATCTGTTATATATGAGAATAAATCCAATTAGAGTCCAGCCCTAAATTTTGAAAATGATTATAACAAATCCATTTAAGTTACATACTTCAGTTTTTTTTCTTCCTGCTTGCTAGGGAATTTATCTTCTGTCTCATTCAATATGGAAGTCAACTATTGGCTAATTTTTTACAACAAATTTGTCTTTAAAAAAGAAAATCCAGAGAATAGGGATTTTCTCACATAGAGAGGTGAGACCAGCAGGTTTTTATTTTTCAAGATGCTGAAGTTAATAAAAATTACCAAGCAAAGAACCTTGCTCAGAGGTTTTCCTGACAAGTCCTAACATGACATTTAGAGAGGTTTCACAGTGTGTGTAAAAGACAGTATACCAAATTTAATCACCCAGGGCATAATATCCAGGTGCACAGATGTGTATCTCTACAGAAAGATGACAAGTATGATGCTTTTATTTTCCCCCTGTTCTTGAGCAAGGTTGAAGGTTGGACTAGTTTCTCAGACACTCTAGAGCTTGTGTCTCAGACCTGCACTAAATGGACCCAAGGGATGGCATTAATTATGTATAAGCAGTGGATTTAGATACATTATTCCAGTTATTCATCCCACCCTATTAGATGTGTCAAGGTACCTGGAGGGAGTTGCACTCTGTGTTTTGCTTTCCTCAACAGGAGATAACTTTAGTCCAGGCCTTACATTTTGGAGATGAAAGTTAGGTGAGAAAACTGGCCTTTAATGGCTGTTTGATGTTCCTTAATGTCAGCATAAGATGCTAATGCAGTACTTCCCTCCCTCAGCCCAGGAAGGTTCTCCACACCTTGACCATAGAGAGTACCTTCTGCATCTGTAGAATAAGGAGGGTGTGGTATAAATTATATTTAACATTGTTTTAAGGCACTCTACTGAATCCTGAAGACCCACTCTGCCTGTGAGTGTTTATTGTGGGGTAGTACTGCCCCGTGTGTTAAGAGCAGAAAAGAGTTAATTGTATCAAAATCCCGGGGGACCTCTTGTTGAAATTTCAGTCACTGTGTTCAGCCCAAGATAATATGCTCTAATTTAGCCCAGTGGTATTGAGAGTTGCTTGCCTGGTAGATTTTCAGTCCTGCTATTTTCCTTAGCTCTGGCAGAGCAAATTCAATTTACTGGTCAGACATCTCTGTTCCATATACCATTCAGTATTAACTTCTGTTTTATTTTGTTTTGTTTTCCTTTTTAAACAAAAACTTCAAAGAATGGCATTTGTCTGTGTGTGGGTGCATTTATATCTTGGCTGCATATTTCCTCCAAATTGCCTGTTCAATTACTGTAAAACAGTGCAATTGGAACATTTTCTTAGCACCGTTTTAATACACATGCTCCCTGTGAAGGTGGTGGTGGGTGAACTGCATAGTTATGCAATAGATCTGTATTTCTTCTTTAAGCCTACTAATTAATGTAATTGAAGAGGATTCCAATTACTTTCTGGATAGGGCTTAGTTTAATTTATGTCTGTGCAGTTCATTTTCCCATGCAAATCCAAATTTTTGGCTATGAAATCAAATAACTTATAGCTCCCAGACAGCGATTTTAGACCTTCTCCTTTCAAAAATTAATTAAACTGATGCATGCAGTTTTACATGCCAGTATTAGAAGGGAGGTCAGCAACTAAGAAAAAGTACCCTACATATCATGGTTCTGATCCTGACTCTCTTGACTATCTTTAGCATCAGATAAAGTTCAGTGGCACTCTTCAATGCCCTGGCTATTAACATCAGAATTAGAAAGAGTGACACAGTCTTGAGAAAAACCTTGGAGAAACACACTGCAGCAGTAGCAATCACTTCAAAATATACTAGAAAAACAGGTTTTTAAAGGGAAAAATTGGTATTTGCTGAGGTCAGAGAATGTTATTTCACCAAGTATACAAATGCCAAGATTTCAACCTGCATATGCTTTGCCAGGACTTAGCAACTATCATTAAGGTTAATGAAGCATGGGAGGTAGGAAAGATTTTATTATTTATTCATTATATTTATTATTTCAAACCACAATGCTCTATAAATCCTGCTGTGTGCTGAAAAATAAGTGCCATCTGTAATGGAGACACAGTTTTCAATGGCAATCTTATAATTTTCCATATCTTCCTACTCTTATAAGGCTTTTCTTAAGTAGCTGCATGAGAGACGAGTGAAATATAGTTTTGGAAGCATATTTTATATACTCTACGTCTACAAACATGCATTACAAAAGACACAAAAGACATTCTACTGAAGCATATGTTTATTGTTTAACACAGTCCACAAGTCATTAAGTACAGTAAATAATTTACACATCAGAAAATTGATTGCTACTCATAAATGATTTCAACTCCTCTTTATTAGATTTTCAAACATTTTCCACTTTCAATAGCCAAATATGCTCAGTTTGAAAAACCTTGAAGGCATCTAGAAAAGAAGCTTGGTATACATAAAAGTGTTTTTACCTTTCTTTGTGCACTGAATTTACCCAATACAGTACCTAGGGTGATGGCAGAGATGCAGGCTCTTCAGATAACTGCTTTCAGTTTAATCTCAGTAGCAATTTTATTAGTAAGAAATGTGAGAAGAATGTGAGTTAAAACGAGCACAAACCTCTCCTCCCACCTCTTGCTTCCCTTTCTACCTTAAAGTCATAGTGGTCTAGATCAGTCAATTTATGTGAAACCAGACTTGAGTCTGAGAATAGCAAACAGGTTAAAATAAAAGGTGCTATACCCCATCATGAGCTGGATTAAATTAGTAATCTTTCAGATGGCATAGTAAATAGATTGGGTATAGAAGGGTGGATAAATAACATCGATGTCTTCACTCCTTTTTCTCAATTTACTGCCCTTTAAACCTACTTAAGTTTTGCATGTTATTGACTCTTTTGATCCAAATGCTTACTTAAATTCAGGATGTTGAGGTTGTTTCTATTAGGAAAATAAATTAATAATGAAATCATGTGGTGGGGTTTTGGCTGTAGTTAAAAATATTAAGAAAAAAGCTTTTTCTCAAATATCTTTTCACATTGGGGTTACCATGGATTGTGTGGATTTCTGATCTGTCTCAGACACTTCTTTTCAGATTGTTCAACTCTCATTCCCTGATGAATTGACCACCAAAAAAAAATTCCCTTCATTAAAACTTTCTGCCTATTTGTTGAACATGTATCCATACTTTGCAAGGTTCTAAGTACAATTTTTCTGTGGTATCAGTATCTAGCTTACTTAAGAAGCTTAAATTGGTTGAATTATACTAAAAGTAAGGCATGAGTTATTATGTATTTCAAATATTTTGAGAATTCTGACAGACTCAAAAAAGTATCAGAATTGTATCTTATTTTCCATTTATTTGAATGAAAGTAAAAATAAATATTAATTACCTATTGAAAGGTATTCTAAAGGTTTTATATTTCAGAATAAGCATGACAGTGGTCTCACTTGGGAAGTCTCACCTTCAGGAATCAAGCCAGGTATTGATTGTTCCAACCAATTATGTCACCATCTGAAAATGTAATTAAAAAGAGCTTTTGCATTACTTACTGTTTGACTAGCCATGAACAAAGAAGTGCACACAGGGGGACATATTTTGCAGTCCTTAATGAAATGAAATCCTGTTGTTTTCAGTGGTAGTTCCACTCAATTAAGAACCACAGATTTTGGCCCATGCATTATAATGCACAAGGACATTGTGTGTAGTGGCATCAGAGATGATTTTAGGATGAATATATGTATGAAGGAAATGCAGAATAAAAGGAGCGCTTCATTCTACATGGAGTGTTACACAATATTCATCAGGTTTACATATTCTTCATCTCTTTCCCTTTCTGTAAGGATTTCTTCATTACTGAAAAATAAGAGAATAAAAGTTTCTTGCCTTCTTGCCTTTTAGCTTATTTCAACAATTTGTAAACTTTCCTTCCATTATTGCTATGAATTGAGTTTTTAACGTTGCATAACAAGAAACATCTCCCCATACCAACAAACTGAATGCCTGTATTTAGCTCTTAAAACTTAATTCATTACTTTTGCAAGAGGATGAACTGTATTACTTGACTAGACAACTTCTGCCATACCTTGTAAAATGAAAATAATGTGAATGGGCTGGAAGATGTGACAGCAGGATCTGTGGGAGCCTGTTCTGGAGCAGCAGACTGGGAAGTTTTCCTAGACTATGGATCCTCCTTTTCTTTTATACAACAGAACTGAGCTCTAGGTATTTTACCTGTTATCACATTCCAGGAATCAATCTTTCTGCAGGCTTGATATATTTGAAGATATAAGAGTACATCCAATTGGTTGTTTTATTTAGTGGAAATACTTGAGTACATTTTAAGGGACCTTTCAGGGGCCTCTATCAGCAGGAGCTGCATGTTTCAAGAAGCTGAAGCAGGCGCCAGGGAATTCATCACACATATCTGTACCAGCCTGCAGCATGTTCTGTCTCCTCTCTGAATGAAGCAAACAGCAGAGTTTGAAAGTCACTATCCTTCAAAAATGTTTGTGACTTTTCCCATTGCCTTGCACAGCTTGAATGTTTGTTTTGTCATGGCAACAGTATTGCTTTGATACAACACTTATGGCAGCTACTGAGTGAAAAGATGACACAATTTTGCTGGGACAGAGAGGAAAACCAAAACACTGTATTAATGAATAAAAAAATACAACTGGTAAGAACTAGTAACCCACTATATGGAGGCCATATTTTATTCTTGGCACCCAAGCCTATACTACTTGGGAGTAATATCTGAAGCTGGGTTGTATAAGAAATCATGAGGCCAACAGGACTAAGGAAGGAATTTTCCTTCTGCACTGGTGAGGCTGCAGTTCAAGTCCTGGGTCCAGTTCTGGGCCCCTCGTAACAGGAAGGGCATTGAGGTGCTGGAGCACACCCAGAGAAAGGCAATGGAACTGCTGAAAGGTCTGCGGTGTAAATCTGATGAGGAGCTACTGAGTGAGCTGGGATTGCTTAGCCTGGAGACAAGAAGGCTTAGGGGAGACTTTGTGGCTCTCCATACCTACCTGAAAGGAGGCTGTGGTGAGGTGGGGGTCAATCTCTTCTCCCACGCAATAGTACAAGAGGAAATGGCTTCAAATTGTGCCAGAGGAGGTTTAGACTGGATATTGGGAAACATTTCTTACATGTAAGAGTTATGAAGCACTGGAACGGGAAGTGCTTCAGTCACCATCCCCTGAAATATTTAAAATATGTGAGGATATGGTGCTTAGAGACATGGTTTAGTGGTGGATTTGGTAGTGATTGGTTAATAACTGGACTCAAGGATCTTAATGTTTTTTTCTTACCTAAATAAATCTATGATTCTACAAAAAAAAAGGGGGAATACTTATTTGCTCTTTGAAAAGGGCATTCATTCAGACTCACCTGCACATCACCAGAGTACAGAATCCCTTGTGGTGACAGAGAAATGCTTTGAGGGAAGCAGCTATGAAGAACAATTTCAATTCATGGTCCTGAACAAAGTAAAAAATTAGTGAAAGAAAATTTTTCCCAAATGTAAATTGTAATGTAAATCTTACTTGCATGAGTAAATTAAAAAACAAAACAAAACAAAACAAAACAACTAAAACAACAACAACAACAACAAAACCAAAAACAAAAACAAAAAACCAACCAACCAAAAAAACTCCTCACAACAGATCGTTTCAGAGTATAAGCAAATGAGTCTGCAGGGTAATCATCTAAAAGTAATCTCTTGTGTCTGGGATGATTTTATCACTCCCTGAGCTACTCGTTCCCTGCATTTCACTTGGGAAGCACAGTAGCATTACAGACAGCTGCCACAGTGGAATAAGCTCATAGCACTAAATTTCTTATAAAAAAAATCACAAAAATCTTGAAAGTGTGTCTTAATTAGTTTTGATATGTAATTAAGTTGTTTTCTTGTCAAGTGTCTTCCCCATTCAGATTTACAGACTCTTGTGTAATTTTCAGATATATTAATTGTATTTCAAAAGAAAAAAATCTTTTTTGGGAGTTATATACTACCTGATATGAACTTGTCTATACTAATGTCAATACCATTTATAAAGTATTTGTTCCATAAACTCTAGAAGAATGAGATTTTTTTCATCCCAGAAGTACATTTAATTTTCTATTAAAACCTATATTTGATTAATAAATTGTGATAAGAGACTGGCCTTACATTTTAGAAATCAACCAAATACGTAGACCAAGTTGATCTCAGGACTCTCAAGACCACTATAACAGGGGGATTGCACACAGAAAATCATAGAAATAGCACTACATAGTGGAAGAATTCTTTTTAAGATAATATTTGTGGGGAGAATATTGCATTGATAGAATCTGGTTAGTTAGCAAGAGAAGATGAGTTTTTATCTCTTGGGCCACACAAAGAGATTGTAGTGAAGGAAAACGTAATCTGAGGAACAAAAGCATTGTGGCCCTGTTTCAAAATTATTAAGTTCAGTGACAATCTGTGGAGCCATCTGATTCCATCTTCCTCCTAGGCATTGACCTGTGTTCCATCAGTTTAACTATTTAGATCATGACTAACTTGATGAGTTGTTGTGAGAGACTGAAATGTTAATGACTAATGACTCAAAAACTTGGCCATTTGCTGACAAGGTGTAAAGTTGCAGCCCAGGTGCAGAGGGTGTGAGCACCAGAGGATGGTCATGACAAAACTAACTTTGTTTAGCAACAAGCTGGGGTTTCAGCCAGTTAAGGGAAGAGACTGATGAGAAGTAGGTCCTGTGAGGGGGGATAATGCTTTTTGTCATGCCCTTACACAGCCAGCTCAAGTGTGAAAATTACCCTTTCAGGAAGTACTGGGGCATTTACACATAGGCCAGAGGGTTTTCATCCCTGCTGATTTGACACAACCAGCTCAACTAATTTCTAAAATGTAAGGCAAATCTCTTATCAAAATTTATTAATCAAATACAGGTTTGAATAGAAAATTAAATGAACTTCTGGGATGACAGAATCTCATTTTTCTAGAGCTTCTGGAACATAATTTTTTTTTAATGGTATTTACATGAGTATATACAAGTTCCTATCAGGCAGTATAAAAATATCTGGGTTAAGTGCGAGGGGGCAGTCAGGTAGACAGATGTGAGAAACTGAAAAAGAAGCAAAACTAAAGCAAAGAAAAGAAGAGAGTGATCAGAATTAAGGCAACCAGAAGATTGGGCAGAACTTCAGTTAAGTGGCATATTGAACATCAACATCAGCTGAAGGGGATGGTGCATATAAAAATGCTGTGATTAATCCCTGGTTAAGGTAAAAAATGAGGTTGACATGTCATGGAAGGTGTTATAAACCATCAATGAGCCCTGAAATGCTCCCAAACTCATTTCTGGGGCTTTCCACCAGAGGAATTCACATGCTCCTGGGCTGCAACAGATCCATGGTGTTATTTTGGACAGTGTAAAACTCTGCTCCCAGGGGAGGTATTCTGGGCATTCCCATGTAAATGTAAGAGTATGTTAGCCCACTGAACTTTTCAGTGTTTCACAGGCTTCCCCCACCGTGATGGATCAAGACTGCAACTGTCATTTCAACCAATGGACATCAAAATTGAAACAGTAAAATCTTTTCACTCATTCTAATTGTTTGTTTTTTAATTTGTACTCTTATAATTTCTTTCTCTTTCTTTCTTTTCCTTATATATCTATGTCATTGATATTTTTATGGTTTTATGTTTTTATATTTCTATAGATAATTGGATAAATACCTCCTTTCCCTTGCAATGAAATTGTCTAAAATAAACCCTACACTTTTATATATTTGTATACACCTATTATCCAGTGTCATTTCACTGTAATCCACTCTAAGAGATCTATTAACAAGAATCTGACCTACCCTTGCCTTCAGGGGCATATTGTAACCATTGTGTAACTATTAGCTGTGTTATGTATCCTGTAAGTCCTCTCCATATCCTCTTTAAAGGACTAGAAAGGCACTAGTACAGCTTGAATTAAAAAAATGTTCTATTTTATGCTATTTCATCTTCTTCAAGATTCATTAGTGAATTACTAAGTAGGTAATAACCATATCAATAATAAAATGAATATGCAACAACGACAAAGTTCTCTTTTCAAATTACTTATGTTTATTTTTGCAGCAAAAGAGATTTATCAGCACGTATTTTACTAAAGACAGGGAAGAACAACTGGTAGATGTTCTTTGAGACAATAAATCTGCTCTAAGTTCAATTCTAACTTCTTTTTCTAAATGCAGTATGTAAGAAAAAAAAGAGTTGTAATGTAATAGTTATAATTTCACTTTACAATAGCTTTGGTCACTAGGTGATCAGCTGACTGTCACTGTCAAAATAATTATGAAACCATAATACATATTTTTCAGTGTTCTCTGTAGATGACAAGCTATTGTTTTTCCAAGAAAATGTGAACAGTGTACATATCTTACTTTTGAAATTAAATACTTATTACTAAATTGAAAAACAGTAGTTTATAAAGCATTTTTGAGTTTTAATACCAAGTTAACCACAAAACTAAGATTTCAAAGATATATCTTTGTGTTCTTAAACACTCTTTTGGGAATGAGTGGTTATTTTGCTTCTTGTAATTGGAAAATATTACTTTTTACATTTAATAATAACCTGTCAGAGCTAGGTACCTGAAAGTCTAGATATTTAAGTACCAAGAGGAAGCCTGACTACCAAAATCACCAAAACTGCATTTTATAAATTTCTTCTTTCCCATTGTTTCTCTTCTGGTTTTTTCAAACCCTTGCACATTTCCTCTTTTGTCATGAGGTCAAATTTACAAAGAAACCCTCAGTTTTTACCTCTAAACCAGTGATTAATCACAGTATTTTCATATGTACTATCCCCTTCAGTTTATGTTGCTGTTCAATATGCCACTTAACTGAAGTTCTGCCCAAACTTCTTGTTAGCTTAACTCTGATCACTCTCTTATTTTCTTTGTTTTAGTTTTACTTCTTTATCAGTTTCTCACATCTGTCTACTTGACTGCCACCCAGCATTTAACCCACATATTTTTTATTCCAATGAAGTTTCTGATTTCTTGACCTTTAACCTAAGTTCTGAGCATAGTTATTGCCCAGACTTTTATTTTTTTACTATACCCAGTTTCTCCTGAGTTTTGGTTCTTTCTTTCCAATGGTATTAACCCCTCACCAGAAAGATTGTAGGAAAAAAGAAAACCATTAGGAGAAAGATATAATGGCACAAAGGAATGAGGAAATCAAACACATGCATTTTGAAAATTCTCTAACAATACTTAGGGAAAACAAATAAAATCTCACAGTAATTTTTTTTTTCAGTAACAGCAAGATATAAGAGGACACCAGCTCAAAAGAGCATTTATGAAATAATTATTAGAAACAGCTATCTGTGTTTTAGAAAAAGGAAGATTTTTTACCCAGTACCACAGCAACAGAGACATGTCATACAGGAAGTCCTTTGCAGATAAAAATGTGAAATATAGACATTCCAGCTGAGTTGATTATTAAAACTGAATTTGCAATGCATGCAATTTACCTCACCTACAACTTCAGCACAAATTTATCCTGCCTTCTCTGTGTGTCAGCCATATTGGTTTGCATCTAAGCTTTGTGTTTAGGTTCCTGTTCAAAGGAACAGATTTCTGTTACTTACTTGAGTTGTTGATTCAGACATATAAGATTTGTTTCAGAAATAGGAACATCTAAAACAAAATACCTAAATATGTGTAGGTACAACACAGGCTGCATAAATGACCTTCTAAAATAAAAGCCAGATTTGATCCGGAATCCCCTGGTGAAGCACAAACCAACCTCCTGCACTGTGGTTTGGGCAGATCAAAACACACTTCATCTCTCTAAAAGTGCATGTTTGCTATATTATAAAGTGAATTGATCCTTTCACTGTATTGACTGAAGTCTTGATTAAGTTATTCACATAAAAATATCTAATGCTCTTTTCCGTGACCTAGCATATCCTGCTACCTTAAAGATTCTTACACAGAAGATCATGAGTCCCTTCTAATCCCTATGCCATAAACACCAGCACATATACCTTAGATGTTCTAGAGCAGTTCAAAAGGCATCCAAGTAGCCACTGAAGTCCAAATTTCTAAAAACTATGACACGTAATGAAGAGAAAACATGCAATGAAGCATTGCAGAGCATCCCTATGGAGAAAAGTGACTATATATAGTAATAATGCAAGAAGTAAGTCAAAGCTGAACTAAAATTAAGATTATTATCTATATTCCAGAACCTTATTTGGATATACTTTTTTGGTAATAACTGAAAGTATTAGAGAGTAAAGCCATTTTAACTTCCAGGGAAAAGGAAAAAATACTGTCTAAAAATTGTAGCTGAATATTTTATTTGCTTTTGAGAAGGCTATCCTTTTAAAGTGGCAGATTAGAACATGTCAAAAGTATTGAACATCCTATTTTTATGCATATATGTTTTGTGCCAAAATAAAATGTTAGTGAGCTTGACGTGATTTTGGAAAGCAGTTTGATTTTTGACTGAAATGTTTTCAAAGGGAAAAGAGGTCTGAGTTTTTCTGATGCCATCTAGTAACAATATTTAAAATTTGAATATAGTAGATGGTATGTTTTTTCTAAAAAATAATTATAATATTATAACTAAAAACTTTTATAAGTTTCTGAAATGGAATCATACGAAAAGACTGAAGAAATTCTGCATAGTAGCCTCCTCAAAAAGCATATGGATTTTATACAATAGGATGATTACTGCCTTTTCCCTATTGTCATGGTTGAAATCATTCTGGCTACCGGCAGTATCTTAGGAGACAGGAGATAACCTTCTTAAAAAAGAGACAGAGAGACACTTCTTGAAGTGGAATATTTGTGCAACAGATACAGAAAGGCTTAGTTTTGGCTTGTTAAAACGATTTCCTATGTTTTTATTTTCACATTGAAAATGCATGTCTTCACTGAAACCGCAAGTAGTGCTGGTTCAGGTTCAATTCACAGCTGAGGAGAGTTGATTTATCAGAGCTATGCCTTCCTGCTGACTAGGACAGATATTGTTATGTGGGTGAAGCAGTCTTTGTCAGATTGGTAGAGGAATCCATCCCAAATTACATTCTCTCTGGAGTGTTCTGCCCTGCCTATTGCAGTTGTCCTTTAGAGAAAGAGTCAGAGCTCACCACTATAAATCAATATCAGCTAATTTTAAACCCAAATAAAGTATGTAGGGAAGATTTCATTGAGAATTAGGGTCCTAAATACACATATCAGTCAAGGCCTAACTTCCTAATCACAAAATTGTCACTAAACACTAAATTCTGCCCCCAAATGTCATCAACCTTGGAGGTATCCAAATTCATAAAGAAAATAGTGTTCTTAGAGACCTCCATATGACCAGAAAGCAAGCTGGAGAACATACCTACCCAGCTCTCTAAAATACAGAAATTAATGATACTTGAGTGTTCATTCTTACTGGGACTGATCCAAAAAGCATTTTAGAGACATTCTACTTCCCATGGACTGAGTTTTCTCTATAAGTACTTCTATTCTCTATAAAGTACTTCTATAAGCAAAATCTATTCAGCTTCAAATATACAGCAGATGCTGGCTTTCTTGTGAAAACCATGGCTGCAATGGTTAGTGCATGAAATCAGTGCAGGGCTGCACATATACTCTTGGCCAATAGTCTGGATAACACCACCTGTTAAGAATATGAGTGTTTGTGTGTATTGAAGAGACAAAACTGAATGGTGCTTGTCCAAAAAAAAAAATAATGCTAAAGAGAAAGAAGACTCCTCACCCCCAACTGTCATCTTTAGGAGGGAAGACAGTGACCAGCTAGGTTAAACACTATCCATGAATCTTCAGACACTTCTGCAGCAAAGAAAGCTTAAAGAAAAAATTATGTTAAAATTTTAAATTTAAAAAAAATCATAACAAAAGCCACCATGAAAATTCATTGCAGATGGGAAAGACTGAGAAGAAACCCCAACAATTGCACTGGACTTGTGCCAGACAGGGTGGCCTTGCAGCACCCCAACCTCAGCCCAAGCCACACAGCATACTTGCCCCAAAGGGCACCAGGAGCAGCTCGCTTGGTTTGGGTGTTAGCATGAGATCAGCACCACGCCCTCCCACTGCTGGATGGGACTTTATGACCTTGTGGGGGTTTTCCTCACACAGCTGGAGAGGGAGCAAGCAGTCAATCTGCACTGCTGGAGAGGGGTACTAGTGACCTCCAGACCAGGATCAGAGGAATTGCAGGGGGAAGATGAAATTTTAGAGGATTATTGTTAAATAAGGGTGTCTGGAAATATGTCCATGTTTATCAACATTTTGAAAGAATCTAGAGCTGTGGTTTCTCAGTTGTATAACTGATACTGATCCTGAAAGTGTAGCTCACTGGTTACTAATTAATTATGTGATATTAATAAAACGATAAACTATTTTTCTCCTTATTTTAGTTAGACTTTTCAAACTGAGCAGTTGTTTTCTTGAGACAGTCAGGAAGAACAAGTTTATATCTCAAAATGCCCTATTCAATTCTGGTTTACCTCCTTTGCTTTTTGAGCAAGAAGAAAAAAGACCAAGTTTGCATCCATTTTTGATATAGCTGACATATCTAGAGATGTACTGAGGTCCAAGGCATAAATTTCTGTTGATATTATTTCCCATATATCCAGGAGATCCTGTCCCCTACATCCAAGAAGTACATATATACTGTGTTTAGATATTTTCAATACAAGCATTTTTGCTTGGCTAACTCTATAGTCAACACAAAGTAATGGGATGCAATTAGTTTGCCATATTTTATAAATATATTTAGGGAAATATATTAGAAATTAACTGCTTCTTAAAATAATTATTTTTTCTGAGTTTATAAGGGATTTTAAAGGATTAAATTATATCTGGACAGGTGAATACTGTTTCTACTGCTAAGATTTTTTTTCCATCATTCTTATCATAAATAAAAGAAGATGCCTGCTGGGAAAAAATGTATTAGAGAGCTAAACATGGGGAAGTACTTATGAACATCTTTCTGTTTAATGTTTATTTTGCTGATTTCTGGGAATAGGTTATTTGGATTGCCATGCTCCAACAACCTGACATTTCATTCACTGCATTAGGAGTGTGTTGTGTTGTGACCTATTGCATGGATAATAAAAAGGCAGACAATGGGATCCTTATACCCTTCTTAGGTCCAGTCTGTGACTGCCATTTTAACTTCAAGACTGGAACACACATTTGGGATTTCCTGAAATATTTTAACTTTGATTTTCTGGCTAATCTAAACCAAAATATTTATTATAGGCCTTCGGCTTCATATTTTTCATGTAAAACTTTTGAATACTTAGTTATCAGACTTAAAAGATTCCTTAAAAAAATTTAAAAAGGATAGGGATAATGCAGTAGGATGTTTACAATGAGTTGTGGAAACCCAGCTTCTAGATGCTGCCCTGAATAATGCACAGAGCAACCTAAAGAAGCCTCCAGGTATTATAGGCCGTGTTAGCTTGTCTGCTTAGCAGCAGAGGTCATGATGAGCACATCACCCTGGTGGTCCATTATCTCCTCATGAAATTCAGAGGCCAAATCAAGGATTCTCCTCTAGTATTAAGACTCTCTACAGGATTGGCACTAGCTGGCAGAAAAATTATTTTTCTCTGCATGATCCTGACCTTCCAAGACATAACATTCTAGTGAGGCTTTGAAACTCTTGACCAATGGAATAAAGATCATGTGAAATATCTGACAGCATCTGGACATCTAACTGTGAAGAAGAGTTACTGTCATGCATGCGTTTGTATAAGTAATGCAGGAGTAATTGCTTCTCTGTAGCTTTCCTTTAAGCTTTGTATATATGCATTTTACTTTCATATAGCCACAAAAAGGCAAGTAGCCTCCAGCCTCCTTCCCCAACCCAAGAAAAGAAAATAAAACAAAAAATCAAGCAAACAACTAAACTCAGCACATCAATACAAAAAAACCTATAGGCTAGATAAAGCAGAGGAAAGACAGAGATTATTCTTCACATTTTTCTCTTTATACACATGGGATGAGGATCAGGAAAGTTTTTGAGATAAAAAGGCTCAAGTGCTGGATTTTGAAATAACTATTTATAAATTAAAACTTTATATTTTTATTTTGAAAAATAAACAAAAATGGGGAAGTATGGAGACTTGGTGGGGGGGGTGGGGGAAGATGTGGATATTGTCTACTTTGATGCCAGTAAAACTTTGGACACTGTGTTACTAAAGTTCTTAATAGACTGCTGATGTACAGGCTGGAGGAGAAGGCAGTAGAATAGGTTGAAAACAGACCCAGTCCAGTGGACAGTGGGCAGTGGTACAAAGAGGGCAGTCACTAATGGTGTACCCCAGGATCAGTAGTGGGTCTAAAGCTGCTTAACATCTTCATAAATTATCTGAATGAATGGGCAGAGCACACCTTAACAAGTTTTCTGAGCAAACAATGCCCAGAGGAATGGTTGATATGCCAGAAGGCTGAGCTGCCATCCAGAGGAACCTCAACATGCTGGAGAAATGAGCTGAGAGGAACCTCATGGAGCACAAGAAGAAAAATGTTAAGTCCTGTCTTAGGTGACAGAAAATTTCTTTAGCTGAAATGCGGATTTTTTTTCAAGGTGAATTTGCAGGCTTTCTAGTTTTGAATGTAGATTTCAAGAAATTAGATATGAGGAAAATCAATGTCTTTAACACTGCTTTACCAAAGATGTATTACCAGCTTTCAACAAGCTGTAAAAATATTTGTGCACATATGGGTGTATAAACACAGAAATATAAATGAATTTGCCAATATGTGTAACCATGTACAAGTGCACACAGACCTCAATACATATGTACATACATACATTCAGAGACAGATTTTTTAGGAAGATGTTTATGTGTACATTTGTATATACGGAGGCTTATTGAAAGTTAAAAGGTCAGGCACTACAATGGCATATTTTAAACAAATAGGATTTAAATACAAATGCAAAAATAAAACAACTGTTTTTAGTACTATCTTACCTCTTGTAGAGTTTATGGAAAAAATGTATTTTCTACAGCTGGGAATTGAATTTCTGCTGAAGTAGGCTAGTTTAAGCTACTTGTGTTTCTTGCAAATACTCATTAAAAGAAAGTAAAATCAATAAAGATATTCCTTCTAGAACTTGAGAAATATTTGCAAAAGCTGTAGCAGGTATTTTTTGCTAGAACAGAGATAAATAAATATATATATATATATCTTAGAAATAATGGAATTCATTTAAAGATCTGGGATCAGAGCTTAGGACTGTATAGTAAACAGTTCCAAAAGCATTAGCATAAGTCAGAGAATCTGAAGATTTCCCAGCTTAATATTCACATGGGGGAGTTTTTTAGGTAGGGTGATGGGAAGGAACAGTAGATAAGAAACACTAACAAAGCAGTGGAAAGTATTTCAGTGCTGTTCTGGACAGAGCTGAGCAATCACCTTTTTCCTGAACTTGGCACCCAAACTGTAATTTCTAAAATATACTTGATACCTTGTTTTGATTATGCTACCATAAGTTACAAGCATTAAATCTTAATGGAAAATTCCAAATAATGCAGGCATCAGAACAGGCCTTTAGTGGTTCTGAAGGACATTTCACTCAGAATGCCACAAAATGCACAAACCTGCTTTGCTGGACTACAGTACCCCTGATGTCAGATTGCCTTCTGTCTCCTCTACAGTTAACAGTTCCTTTTGAGAAGTGACTTATTCCAAGAAGCTGACAACCTCATATTCAGTTCCACTATGAAATTGATGTGAAAAGGTTTTGGTCAATGTTTTGGTATCAGCATCCTGTGTGTTGAACAACCAGGGATGTCAGCCGGAAGAAGCAACCAATTAAAGGGGCTCTGGAGAGTCAAATAACTTGTGTTATCCTTTCACTGCTCATTGACTTTTAGAATAAATTTGAAATCGCAGACAAAATCAATGTAGGTTTTCCACAGAGAGTGTCAAAATACCTTACTAATTTGTGGAAGTAATGTAATTTAATATAAGTGTATGTAATGCAAACATTTTCATCTGCAGCACAGACAGGATAAAATGTATCAAATTCAAAATATGCTGAATCAATGTATTACAATGATGAAAAACCAGCACAATTTTCCATTTGTTAATAAAAGTAAAAATTGGTCCAATATAATATAATTGTAATATTATTGATAACATATAATCATCAAACAATAATATTTGGCCAGAGTGCTGAGACATTCAGACATATGTTATGATAGATTTCCTTAATATTCCACTCAGAGTAACTATAGCTTTTAGTGTTTGGATTTTTTTTTCCCTCCTTCATATTACACAGATGAAAAAACATGCTATGTCAGAACCCAAATGGAATTTTTATTTTGAGCTTGTCTAGGAGGAAACATCTTTTGAGACACCAGATTAGTTTCTAATACACTTGGTTTTCTCTTGGAATTTACTTTGCAAGAACTGATCTGGTCCAGCCATCCTCAGTGAGTTATAGGAAAGACCAGAACACAGCTCAGAAAGCTACACTTTTTCTGCCTGTAAAGGCTGGGTTGCAATAACAGCATTGCCTTTTTTTTATGGTATGCACAGCACTGGTAGGTATCTAACTGCTTTCTTACAACTTTCCACTCATTTTTGAGGGGAAGTGGCTCATTTCACAGCAGCTACATGGCACTGGGAAATGAGGTTTTGTGGCGAAGTATCCTGCATGATAGTATTTGAAGTGACTAGGAAATGAGGCACAGGGAGATTGCTGTGCAGTACGATGGTTACTGTGAGTAATTCAAATGTTTATCATTATACACTACATTGACAAGATTTTTACCCAGTTTGATGTCTTGTTGTTGAACAAGCATAGCTCTTCTAACACTGAATAAAAAAATAATTTTTATTACATTTAAGCCGAATAGACAATAATAGGACAATAGTTGTTTTCCTGTGCCTCGTTGGTTTGAAGATACTGCTTAGGACAAGATTTTTGGCAAGTTTTTATATGAAGAAAAAGTCATAGAATGGTTTAGGGTTAGAAGGGACCTTAAGGTTTATGTATTTCTAAAGCCCCTGCCTCCTGCAGGGATGCCTTCTGCAAGACCAGATTACTCAAAGCTCCACCCAGCCTAGTCTTGAACATCTCCAGAATGGAGAAGTGACAGCTTTTCTGGCCAAAGTTCCAGTGGCTCACCACTTCATAATACCTAACCTAAACCTAGCCTGTTTAACTTAAGGCCATTCTCCTTGACATATCACTACATGGTCTTGTCAAAAGTCCCTCTCCAGCCTCCTTATAGCCTCTTTTAAATACTGCTAAAAGATGTCCCCAAAATCTTTTTTTGAACTCTCTCAGCCTGTCATCATAGGAGAGAAAAATCCTTGTGACCACCTTTTGTGCATCACACAGGGCTGGCTAGAGACTTCATAGAAGTTTTATTATCCTAATACAAAGACCATTGGTCATTGTATTAAGGAGTTTAATTATCTAAGTTACCTTAATTTCCAATCAGATATGTACAAAGCCACTGTTCCCACAGAATCAAATGCACTCACACTGGGAAACAGCTGGACAGGCATGTGCCAGACAGCAAATCAGCAAGGCACAAAAATTGCACTCAGTTCCTTACTTATAAAAATAAGTAAGATTTAGATATTGTCTTATATTTGCATTACTTTTCTCAGAGCCACAGTTCAAGAACAAATTTATTCACTATTACTAAGTTTATAAGGATTATAGTTCTCATGGAGATAATAAAAGGTAATGTTTTAGACTACTAGGTTGTTTGTAGAAGATTTCATCTTTGAAATTCTGATAAGGACAAAACTCCCATTGGCGTCAAGGAGAATTTTGCCTGCCAAAAGACTGCAAGATCAACCAGAAAGTACTTACAATAAATTTACATAAAATTGAAGGGCTTTTATGACTTCAAAAATTGTTTTGGGAGTTCCCACATAATAGGTCTTTACACTTCTCATGAACTAACTTGCAGATACTTCTTCATGGACATTAGTTTACACACACTTCAGATAAATGTAAAAATTAGAATATCTTTTATAATGAATTTTGCCCTATCTTAAACTTCAGGGAGATAGGAAAAAATGAACCATCAGCATTTTGTTTGGTTTTGGTCCAACACTCCACATAACCAAAGAGACTCATGATTCACGCAAAAAATACTTTATGCTGGAGAGAGAGAGCTAAATTTTCTCTGATTATCTCATGGTAAACAGAAGTACTTACCTTTTTTATTTGCATGAAAAATACATTTGACTCTTGTGAAGTATTTTACTCTAATTAATGCTATTAATCTAAACATACACTTTCTAATTTTGCATTAAAATGGGGGTAGTAAAAATATGCTACTGTAAGAGTAATTTAGAAGTCCTCTTGGTGCTTTAAATTACCTAGGGAGGAAGTGGGAGAGGGGCAGAGGAAGAAAAAGAGAAAACTAAGAAGGGATTAAGAGAAAGAGAGGAGAAAATAATGTTGGAAGAAGGGAGAAACTCTTTTGAATGGTGATCCAGATCAGAAACGCTATAGAAAGTAACTGATTGTGATCAGAAATTCCCATGTCAGTTGCCTATATTTAAATGCTTCTAATAACTCTCAAGATGTCATGAAGAAAGAAAATAATTGAGTCACTTTTACTATACTTTGCACAATGATGTTTTTATTCTGATTAAATCATATGGATTTAGACATCATGACAGATCTTTTCTGATACAGTAACATAAAATGGCTCCTTATAATTTATTAATTTTGTTCCTTTGCCCTCCTAGAAAAGTCAAATCTGAAGACAAATATATGAGCTTACAATTATTATCACTATTTCATTAAACTGCTACAACCCATTTTTCGTATATAAGAAGTCTAGAACTGGATAATTGCAGCATGACTGAAGTACTGATTTTCTCCTTTTGTCAATGACTTTGTACTAATGACAATTCTATTGCTCACAACCTTTGAATACCAGACAGGTAATTTTGTTCTGATTTATTATACCTTAAATAATATTTGATTGGTATGACCTACATGATGGTATCACTTACTCTAGGCATCACAAATGCATCTGAGTGTTTACCACACTGAGAAATTCATCACAGCAGTCTGAAAATAGGTTTTGGACACTAAATAAAATTACTTATTTCATAAAGTGGCTTTTAAATAGATTTCAAAATTTCACATCACTAGAAAACTCAGATCTAGAAGCATTCTTTTCTTAAGAGAAAAAATAAGGCTCAGTTTTCTCTCTCTAAATAGACACATATAGATTACAGATCTGATACTAAATGGTCTGGCTCTGAAAATTGCATACAGATCCATCAACAAAATGGTACAGTACAGTTTTATAATTCCCCTATCCAGTGTGATCTCGGTATACTTTTTATGAGATTGCATAGCAAAAGATTACCCTGCTGCACCTTTTTTCTTTTTTTTTTTTTTAATGGGGAATAGAAATGTGGACTGTTTGAAAGAAATCATCCAAAGGTATACAGAAACTGCTACAATTTTTTCTCTTCCACTTACTTCTTCTGATTAGTTCATAGGGAGGTCAACTATGGGAAAATAGAGAAATGGCCCAACAGGGAACAGAAATGAGAAACTGTTAGACCTATTCTCTTCTCAGCACTGAGATATCAGTACTTTGTAAATACAAAAAGATCCCTCCTTCACCTCTGGTTTTAGCTAACCTACAAGAGTCATCTGGTATTTGTATGAGCCTAGTTCCTTTAGTTTTGATTTGATCTTCTACCAGAGTAAAGTGGTTGAGAAATAATGTTTAAATCTCAATACAGGATTTTCACAAAACCACTAAAGTTCTTACAAGGTTTTTTTGTGAAAAAAAAGTCTTTAGTAGACAGTTATCTACTTTTTAAAATAATAAAACAGGTAAAAAAGGAAAAAGAAAATGTCTTTCCTATATATTTTCAGATATAGTCTGTATCCAACTGTCCACAGGGAAAGGCATTTTCACCAGTTATCTATACACACAGAGACACATGTGTCTATATACCTGGAAACATTTACATGGAATTTTGTTTTATCTTAGAAACGTGGTACTTCCCTGGCCACTGGTATAACTCTTACCAAATCTTTGAGTTTTGATTAAGTTTTTAAAGAAAGCATTATGCTGTAAAGCTTATAATTTTATCTTCAATTAGTAAAAAATCAGTAAACAAAAGAGGTGTTTTCATGTTTTCTTTCATTTTTTGAATGGCTTTTCTGTCTTTTAAAAATATCCCATACATATGTGGTTACAGCAGCAGAAGGACTTATTTATGAAGTAAAAGGTATAAATAACAAATATCTCGTTTAAATGCAAACCTACAGACAGCTGAGTAAAGGAGGCAAACATCACAATTTAAACTTTAGGAAATTAATCATGTCTTAGCACTGGGTACTCAAAGTTAACAGAATGTATATTACAAAGTGAAGAAGAACTTTTGGGAAAAGGAAGGAATTAAAAATAAATAATGTACAGCAGTGTGTCTGTTCAATGACAGTGAACTGACCTTTTAAATATATCATATTTATTTTTCTTTAATTATCATTCTCCACAGATACAGGGTTTAGTCTGAACTGAAGTGTGTGCTACAGAAGTAGCACAGCTACTAGCAACTTGCATTATATTGCCTGCCAGTCATTTTATTAAGCATGTACTACCTTGAGTTTTATCACAGCAGACAGCAAATGAGTAAGAGAATTTTAGGAAAATTGAAAACATTACTTTATTCACTTTTATAATACAGATTTTCAGTTAACAGTTTTCTAAAAAAATAAAAAAATAAAATGTACAAACTCCATATGCCACTCTCACTAGCAATAGCAAATAAGACAAGTGCTCCTGCTAGGAATGTCTTTTAGACTCATCATTAGAAAACTCAGTAACAGCTATTTGAACACAGTCTAGTTAACCAAGAAACACTATTCATAAAAGAATAAATAATTGTCCCTTCAAGACACATAGGTTTCTCCAGCAACTATCAGAGAAGCAAGTTCTAAAGGCAATAGGGATTCACCATTTTGCTCAGCCCACCAATATAGTGTTCAGTACATCACAGCAGTGTCTTAACAGATGTACTAAGCCCTTTTCATAAGTGACAAGTTCTGCATTATATAGAATTTTGTAAATTACTTCCAATTTGAACAGCTTATAGATGAAACAAAATACTTTTAAAAGCATGAGTAAAGGGGGAGGATATGAGTTTTGAAGGTCTACCTACCTAAAAATCACAGGAAATTTCATACAGTTTTCTGTTCACTGCTTTCACTCTGAGAAAATAATATGTTGAAATTATTTAGCCTTCAAGGACTGGGCACACATGATCAAGTATAGATATCTACAGCACTGAAATCATCAATTTAGTTCCTCAAAGTGCCCCAAAACTTTTTGACCCATATTAACTAATGAATGGCAGTAAGACTCATTCTCAGGGAAAAAAAAATAACCTCATCTTAACATAAACTTGTAGAACAAGTAAAATGAATTGTGTTCCTAAAAGTGAAATATATTTTGTTTAAATATAAAGACACTTAGATGATTAGTTCTTCTGTGGTTTCCTGAAGTGCATATGTTTAAGATAATCAAACTGTGTAGTCTTATCAGAAAACATGAGCTATGTTGAAATGGTTGTGGAAACCTGGTTTGTCCTCTGTGACAAAGGAATCTACCAGAAGGTACTGGAAAACTGCTGAAATCTATAGTGACACCCACTCTTCAAAATAAAAAATAAAAAATAAAAAATAAAACAAACAAACAGCAACAACAAACAAACATAAAACAAAGCCAAAACCAATAGGAAAACAAAAACAAAACAAAAAAAATCCCCACTCCACAAACAAAAAAAAAATCTCCAAATCAACAAACTAGAAACCCCAAAAAACCTTCTAATAAAAACTGAAATCAATCCAGTGTAGAGTTTTTCCCACAATCTAATTTTCAGGGAAAGAAGATATGTGAAAGACCTTCCATGAAGACATGCTCTTTCATATAACACCCTATCCACCATATCTAAACAGGTCAGATTCTAGTCACATTTATTTTGAATCATATGTTTTATGACAACTGGGCATCCTTAACACATTGTATAGACTGTAAGTCTCCTATTTTTTAACTTATAGGAATGACCTTCATGGAAAAGTTATGCTATAGAATTTTTTTTTTAAATTGAAGACATAATATTCCTCCAAGCTTGCAGTCTGATTGAATATGCAATGTAACTCAAAATGTGCGAATGTCATAGGACATCAGAGGAAAGGAGGTAGAAATACACACTTTGAAAATAATGATTTTTTTTTATTTTTATACTCAATTCCATCGTCCTTTCCCTTTTCTAATTAGCTTTACTCCATAACTTCTCTTATAGCTATTTAACCTCCGGCTGGGATGGTGACATGTGGAAAAATTCCCCTGAGGCCAATGGTAATGTGGTTCTCTGGATTGCCCAGTAATAGTCACAAAGTATTGTTGATAAAACCTCTCAAGCACAACACCTCCAGGATAACAGCTCGTGGCCATGAAGTAGGAATGACCTGAAGTTCATTTCCCTTTTTGTATGAAAAGAGAATGACCCTATCTCTCCTCTGCTGTTATTCATTTCAAGGTCAACTCAAGACATTATATATTAACTTAAAATATTTTATGATACATGATTATTCAGTACGTACACAGTACTCTTGTATTTTCTATTTGTTATTGTGTATGACTAAACATGGAAATGGAAAATAAATGCCCTAAGTGCAAGTAGAGAATAAATGTACTAGAGACCATTGACCAATCAACCAGTTGTTGCTGATTGAGGAATCTGATACATGTTTTAAAAATCAATACCTCTGCAGGTTCCTGTGTTCATAAATAGGGTTTATTAGAGACAAGAGCTAGATCTCTGATCCTAACCCTGAGAGTCTGAGATTCAGAATGCTCAGTGTTGTGCCTCACAGAGTGTCAGTGATTGAAGCAATTTTTAATGTGTAATTTTTTGTTTATTTTCTGGGCAACTGCTTCATTTTATATTGTCCAATTATGAAAACCATATGTAGATCCTGCTGTATTATGAAGAACATAATTACTCTCTTGTTGAAGTCTTTTGATTCATCAGCAATGACATAGATTCATACAGGGATGTACAGCATATAGAAGAATTTTCCCTTGTTTCTCAAATGTCAATTATTTTAAAGCCTGTTTTAAAAATAAGCCCAGACATTAAATTTGCTTTTTATTTGAAGTCCTCTACAGGATGGAGCTGTAATCAGAAATGAAGATGAAAGCTATTTTCAGATGAAAAAAAGGAATTGTTCATTTCAGAAATTCCTAATGAACTCTTAGTGCATACTGTATGCCTTCTGAACATAGGACTAGTGAATAGCAGCATAAGAAAAAAAAATCAAGCAGCCATTATAGTTACTGTCATCATCATCAGTCATCAGCTCCATCACACAGGTTTGTGCATATGCTGTAATGAAAGAAAAAAAAAGGAAGCAAAGAAAAGGATAAAAAAAATGAAAAAGATAAAAGGGTCCTGGTAATTCTAGATTGCTGAATAATTTTATCTAAGAAGTACACTACCCCCCTGAATGACCTCCGAAAGGAGGTTGCAACTCATCAGCCCTGTCATTAGCCTAATCAATATAATCCCATTATATTTGCTGCTTTTTTTGGGGTTTTTTTTTTGGGTTTGTTTTTTTTTTTTTTGTTTTATAGAGACGCTCCTAGGAAAGGTTATCAGCAACTCCTGTGTGAGAATTCTTCTGTCCCCATGGATGCACAACATGTCACCCACTGTCAGTCAGATCATCACCGACACGGACAAGAAGCAGTGGCTGTGTGATTGGCCTATGCAACATACCATATTCTTCCAGAAGAATGAACTTGAGTCCAAAGGGACCATCATTGATGTTGTCAAGCACGAAGATTTGGTGCGAATTCCCTGCTAAGTCAGTCAGACCAAATTATTTTTTATGATGTGTTCCTAAGGAGGCCCCTGGTAAAGATAGTGGATTTTCTACTTTTGTTTTCTACTTGTCAGGATGCTCAAAAGGAGCTTTTTATAAATTTCCCATAACTTTTACAGGAGTAAAAATGGGAGTTTTGAGTCACTGAAATTTTGTGGGGAATGTGCTGGGCTGAGCATTAGCATTGCAATTTTCAGCATAAAATGCTAATAAATACAGAAATTTCTTTTCTTGTAATGACAGTTCTTTAACATCTCTCACCAACCACAGTAAGCAGCAGGAGTAAAAATGTCACTGTAGATGGCTTTAAATTTGATTAGGGACCATGAGACTTTTAGAGCAAACTATAGGTAAAAAAATTCACACCTAAATTTAGGAAAATGTTATTTAGATGGAGAAGTTTGTGTTCTGTTCTTTTGCTGTTGTTTGGTTTTTTTTTTTAGTATTGTTAAAAATCACAATGTTTCTGTGTTCACTGACAGAGAGACAGAGAGAATAATTGTGCAGAATTAGGCTATTTTAGAGTTCCAGGACCAGAGCCATATGAAGTTTATAAGATAACCATATACAGAGGTCCAGGAAAAATCATTTAAAGCTTGATGCAACCTTTAAGTTCCCTAGATAAGCTGGGAACAAAATTTTATTAATGACGTCTAAACTTTTAAACTTGCACCAAAATGAGATAGGAAGAAATTGCTTTCTAACATCTAAATAAACACATTAAAAAATCTTATCTATCATTGCCACTGCACTATAATCCATTATCTTAGACATCTGCATGTACTTCAGAATTAGACACCGATGTTTGTTGATGACTTTATGGTCATGTCATCAGTTAAAGATGATCAATACCTTTTTCTGACTTGCGTGAAATATTTAAAAAATAATTCAATGCAAACTGCCCTGGTATGAAAATGAAAAGCAAACTGTAGCAGGTTATGTTTGCACTTTCTCAAGCCTCAGCTGTCAAAACAGCTCTGCAGGGTTTGATGAATTTTTGCTTTTGTTTTGTTTTCAACCTAGGTATGATAAGCCGCTCTGTAATTTTGCTCTAAAAGCATTTTTTTGCGGTTGGTTAGCCTTGCTTGGATACCAGAGGCCCACAGAGTCTCTCTATGACTCCCCTCTTAAGCAGGGCAGGGGTGGGAGGGCAAAGAAAATTTGATCGAAAAACCCTCTAATAAGAGGATCAAAATAAAAGCAAAAGCCAAGGCAACATAAGGAAGCAAAGTAAAACAAAACCAGGTAAGGTCCAACTCAGGAAACAGGGTTTCAGTGTTTGTAGTGGTTGCTCTGTAAGAAAAACACCGTAATAACAAATGCCAAGATCCTCATTTCTCTTACTTTGTGTTGAAGAGTAGGCATCACGTGGAATATCTCTCTCATCAGTTTGGGTCAGGTATCCTGGCTATGTCCCCTCCCAAGATTTTGCCCACCCCCAGCCGACTGGTGCGGGCGGAATATTGGGACAGACAGTGCTGATGTTGTGCCAGCCCTGATTAGCACTAGAGTTTTATCAACACCTTTCCAGCTACCATTGCAGAGTACAGAACTATAAGGACAGCTATGAGGAAAATTAAATCCTTTTCAGCCAGGGCCAAAACACCTTTCTATGATCTGAAACAAAACATAAAAAATTATTATAAGATTTTTAAAATACTTAATTACTTGAAGTATATGCTGGGAAGGCTTATATAGATTTTTTTGACTTTTTATTTATTTTTCCCTAGAAAAGAACTGGTCACAAAGGGTTCTGGCTCTGGTTTTCCTCATTTCAGTGGGAGGAAATAACTGTTATAGAGCCAGGCTCTTCCTATGGATAAAGCATACCTTAAATAATGAAAAAACAGAGAGAGAAAACTGGATGATGACTGACTTCTCCAAGTCAGTCCAGACTACATATGATGAAGAACTCAGATGCAAGTTCAGTTTTAAAATGGTGCGAGATGGCAATTTCTAGAATGTGTTAGACAACAATTTTTATATCTTGGCCAAGTGTTGCTATAGATTCATCACTTCAATGTACCTAAGAGGATGATTTATCATAAACTAATCTTAAAAGTATTTAACCCAGGAAATTATTCCCTATTATCAGTTCAAAAATTTCTTGTGACAGCTTTGATTCAACTTCTCAGAGAAAGTAGAATAAACAGAGGAATTTAGGACAAAATATGTTTTAAATGCCAATTACTTATAGTTTTCTTAAGAAAGAATCAAGAAACTAATTCAACCTTTTGGAAAATGAATAGATTTTTTTCCTATGTGCCAGTAAGAATTGAGTCTTCATAACTTCTCTTAGTGAATTAGGTCAATGGTAGCAATGGGTCAAAACACAACTCTTTGACAAACATTCATCTATCGAATATTAGAGCAAAATTTTAAAATTGGTAATATTTTATCAATACTTAAATATTTATTTATTTATTTATTATTTGGCAGTGATTTAAAAAGTTTCTTAGGCCTTCCTTTTAAAAATATAAACTCTTTTTTGAGTCTTGGAGATGAAATTTAAGTTTCATTTAAGTTCTTATGCTTTCAAAGATACACTGACAGATCTATAACAAGCATTTATTACATTCTTAAAAGTTTTTCTCAAGTAGTAGACAACAACACAACAGTTTAAAAAAACCCAGAACACACAACTCAAAACCAAACCAGAGCAATACAAAATATTTTAAGGCAATTTTTAATTTTCTTTAGGTTCCCCTCATCTATACCCTCTACTCTTTGCATTCTAATCAAATGAAGATTCACACATACCATTTAAGCCCTTTACTCCTCCTGTACCACCACACACAAATACTCAGAGGCAACCACATACAAAGACTCGGACAGTCTTATCATGGCATCTCCTTGCAGACAAGGAGATTTTCTGTATGAACCAAATCCCTTTTCAATATGATAATACCATGGACTTTGGCTTGACCTTTGCTTTATATATTATGTTTATGACAACATGAATTATCAAGACTCTGCATAATAAAGCCAGATAAAAACTGACTAGAGAGTAGAGCTATTATTATCTTTTCATATGCTTATATAGAAAACAGATCTTCCTCCTCTCTTTCATTATGTCAACTTAAAACACACTCCTGAGAACTTCCAAATGAAGTACTGTTGATGCATGGAAGATATTTACCTAATTTTCATTAGCAGGGGAAAAGAACATGAAAACATAAAACATAGAAAAAAAATTATCTCTCTAGAGGTAAATTTCCCATGTTTGTGTTAACTATTTCCAGAAAAATGAAACAGGCCTATTTCTAAAATTGGAGCAATCTCTGGAAGTTCACATGCATACACTGGACTATGGCATGGGACTATGGCATCAACTGTTTCCAGTATATTCAAGTAATGTTTGATTTCTTTGCTCAGAAAAGGAAATTAACTTTTCCTAGGCTAGACAACATATAAACTATTCAGTACTGGCAGAAGTGTGTGCCTAATAAGCCCCAATTGAGTTCACACCAACCGGCATGTTCGACCTGACTTAGGCATTTATTCCCCATATCGTGTCTCTTCTGTAACATATGCTTTGCAAACTCTCAGAGGAGATAGTACTCATACTCAATATCATGGAGGAAACAGGCTAAGAGTAAACAGAAGTGAGCAGATTTTAACAATCCAGTATTCAAAAGAGGTCTGTTCCACAGTTTCAGAAAGATCACTTAGTCTAGACCTCAATAGCACTGGTAGGCAGTTTTTCCTGGGCCTAAATAATGCTCTTTGGAGCTTAATAGCTGAAAACATAATATTATCAGAATCATGTTGTTAGCCAAAATAAGGAATGCAATTAAAAACCTTTTAAAGTCCATTTAATGAAAGCAGCAAAATATTCATTGGAAACTAGGAAATCTGCTTTAGAGATGACCCCAGTTGTCTTTTGATGTTTGTAAGTTATGAGTTTTCTAAATAAGGTTTCCAGTTCATTGTTACCCATGCTTTTTCATTATAATGAAGATTGCAACAAATTGGCATGTACAATGGGTTCACAGGAGGAACGACCTCCTGTAAATGTATTTGTAAACATCACAGAGTGCTGCTATTGTTCAGTGCTATTTCATTTCATCACTGATTGTCAGAATTTAAATGAATTTAGTACATCTGAAAGTTTCCAAATTGACATTCAGGAAAGTTGCAGAATCTTAAATATAGGGGAGAAAAAAAAAAAAAGGAAAGACCCAAGTGGAATGTTATCCACTCTTTTATCATCTGATCTTTTCATTGGATGATTGTCTGACAGGTCCATTCTAGACAACATTAATTCCACTACTTAGTTTATTTTTTTTTTTTGCATAATTCAAAATTATTTTTAAAAAATTGAAAAGGTTAGGGTGGATTGTTTTTATGCATAGAAGCAGTCTTATGAGGAATATGATAAAATGTTGATTTGTATATATAAATTTTATTTTTAACTATGCCCAACCAGCTAATATGAGAACTAAGCCAAACCCCTTTGTCATGCATAATTTAATTAGAGTTTGTATATGCCAAAAATTTCCATTCAGATGACATATTCTAATTGGAGAACTAAAATTAATCTTTTAGTATAAGAAAAATTATCTCTTTTAGACATGGTGATCATGTCTAAAAATTCTGTTAACAACGGCTTTGAAAATTGTGGTTTGCCAAAAATTCATTGCAAGATAGGAACTGAGTAGCATATGTTGTGGCTTAACCCCATCTAGCAACCAATCACCACACAGCCATTCATTCACTCCCCCACCAGTGGGATCAGGGAGAAAATGAGAAGGGCAAAAGCTAGAAAAACTATAGGTTGAGATAAAGACATTTGCATGGGGAAAGCAAAAGTTGCATGCACAAGCAGAGCAAACAAAGGAATTAATTCACTGCTTCCCATGAGCAGGAAGGTGTTCAGCCATCTCTGGGAGAACAGAGCCCCATAACATGTAATGATTACTTGGAAAGACAAACACCATCACTCCAAATGTCCCCCCCTTCATCCTTCTTCCCCCACTTTATATACTGAGCATGACAGTCTGAAATATCCCTTTGGTCAGTTGGAGCCAGCTGTCCTGGCTGTGTCTCCTCCCAGCCTCCAACACCTTGAACTTCTTGGCAGTCTGGCAGTCCGAAATGCAGAAAAGGCCTTGGGTCTGTGTAAGCACTGCTCAATAATAACAAAAACTACTCTCTATTATCAACTCTCTGTTCAGCCCAAATCCAAACATAACCCTACACCATCCACTGCTAAGAACACTAACTCTGCCCCAACTGAAACCAGAAGATTTCTCAGAAATTGGAGGAATTTGTAACACATTGACTTGAAAGACAGTTTGTCTTTCAAGTTGTCATCATGCATTAAAAGGTGAAAAAGTATTTTGTTATGACCAGGTAATGAAGTTATTTCTTCCTTTAATTGTTTGCTATTCTTTTGATAGCATTTTTTTAACCCAGATTTTCCCTTCCTTTCAGTTTTGTAATATTTACTGTCCAGAGCCAAACCTGGTTGCATTACTGTAGTTACAGCCAAGCTAGTTTCACCATATGCTGTCTGTACTATCTATATTATGCAGAATGAATCCAGCAGTTGTGACTGTTGGTGGTTCATGAGCCATCAAAAACTTTCCCCTAAGAATTGAAAGGAGCACTCCACCCAAGCACAGGCATGGCACAATAATAATTTTTGTATGAGTACAGTTTTTCAGATTTAATACAGCACACATTGAACACCAGGTCTGAGTCTGTGTTTGAATAGTGCTGTGCAAAATTAAATTGTTCCAGAGTGGTTTTTATTGTCTAGCTTATTTCATATAATGTTATGCCTGCTTCTATTTCTCCTTCTGGGCTTAAGTCTGTTTTGATTTTGTTTAATACAGCTGAGGGTGTTGTCTACTACATCTAATTTTCTATATAACTCATAGAAGCCCAATCAGAAATTTTTGTGATGATATCTTATTGACAGAGTATCACTTTCTCATTCTTCATTTGTAACTATAACGACCACCAGAAAGATTCTCTCAGTTTAGATGTATGATTTAGTAATATGACCAAAAATATTATCAGTATGTGATTAGTTTGATATGCATGGGTAATATTTAATTAATGATATATACATATATAAGTTAATCACAAATTAACTGGATTACTTCTGTTGACTCAATATAAGCAAACTGTTGGCAGTAACCTTTCTAATGAGCTATAGATAATAGGAAATTTAACATCTACTTCAAAAAAGAAAAGCAAAGAGGGAAGTCAAGCAACTAAAGCAAAGAAATTTATTAAGTTTAGGTCATCTAACCTAACTTTTACCTTCTGAAAATTTCATCAGCAATTTATAAAACAACTTATTTGCAAGTACATAGGAGACAAGAATGGAATACACAGCAAGCAAAATGCAGCTCTATAAAGAATAGGCAGGGTAAAGCCAGCCTAAACCACCTAATCTTTCTACACAAAGACAAATAGAAAGGGAATTATGTGTCATATAGTTTCATTTTTTGTATCATATTTATTGCTCTTTGCACATGACATTTTCTTAAGAAAATAATAGAAATGTAGTTAAATTACATTGGGGGAGTTAAGCCAGTTTGGATACCCATAGTCACAGAGAAGGATGTGAAATTTTCCTCTGTAATCTTCATGTATCAGAGAAGAATTAATGAGCTTCAAAATCAACACAGAAAATTCAGAATAGACACTGGGGAAACATGAAAAGGTAAGGTAGTGAATTACAGTCACAGGTAGCTGTGGGAATCTCTATCATAGAAGTCTTTAAAAATGTAAAAAAGTCTATGAAGAATCATAGAGACAACTGATTTTGCCTTAGGGCAGGGAAAAGGACCAGATGACCTCTCAATGCCTTCTTACTCCTGGTTTTCTGAGATTTATTATGCAGATGTCTAAATTTGAATACAGTATTAAAACATTGTAATACTTCAGTTAATATTTTAAAATAATACTAAAATTGTTAATACTATCCAACAAATATTGATAATGACAGTAGTATTATTTGCTTATAGTTTAAATTATTATTGGTATTTGAATGGATATTACTGAGTAGAAATGTCATCCATTAACTAAGATTTAATATGTGAATAAATATTCAAATAAAATACTCAAGGTCACTACTTTTTACTATTATTTCACAGCTATAAATTTTATTTCCTGATAGACCCATTTGGATTGATAGAAAATTTTTATGAAAAAAAAGAACCAGTGGAATAGTTCCAAGGATACATGTGCTCTGGTCTCTTTAATCTCAATGACATTAATTCTATTCATCCATTTAGTGTGGCAGAATAGCAAGCTTGAGTTTCAGTAATGAAGATAAGAATGTAATTCAGCTTTTTTTCAAGACACTGATAGGCTGGATCCCATGGGAAACTTATCTGAACAGTAAAGGGACTGGTGAGATCAGGTTTTCTTCTCAGAAAGACTCTTTTAAACACAAGGAGGTCAATCCCAATATGAGCAAGAATGTGTAGCAGAGGGCCAGGTACTCAATACAGAAATCCAGAATGAGCTCAAGCCAAAAAAGAAAGTACAGGGTGGAGCTGGGAACACTCCACTAAGAAGCAATACAGAAACAGTGCCTAGGTGTCCAGAGCAAGAATTAGCAAAACTGAAGTTCAGCTGATACCAAAAATGGCAGGAGATGTGAAAGGGAACAAGAAAAAATTCTATAGGTAATTAAAGAAGTGGCATAAAGCAAAATATGCAGCTGCTGCTGAATGTGAAAGATATCTGGATATTTAGGATATTAGAAAACTTGAAATTCTCAGCATCTTATCTACTCAGCACTTTCTCTAGTCCCACTCAGTCCCTGTCCCTAGAGGCAGAGTACAGGGTGAATAAGTGCTTCAAAAGGTACCAGAAAACAATTAGATGGACCATGTCTAAGTGATTGCTATAGCAAGTTTTAGATATACAAGTCCATGGGACCAGACCATGGGAGCAAAATGCATTAACAACATGAGCAGGAGAAAAGAGGAGGATGGGTAGGACTGACATTTTGCAAACCTTGAGTAGCCCAGTGAAACTCTGTGAAAACAAATGTAAAATTGTGCACCTGGAATGGAGTTACCCCATGTGACAGGACAGGCTAGGAATGAGATGTGCAAAGGAGTCACAATCAGCAGAAGATCAAACAAAGATTGAAACAACAGAGTGCTCATGTTGACTGGAGATAAGACATCCAGATTCTCCTAGATATGCTCAGTGACAGATGCAACAGACAGAAAAAAGCTATGGCAAGTAAAATTCTGATCAAATATATAGAAGAAAATATTCTTCATGGTGATGGTGGTCAAGCACTGGAATCATGGAATATGTGAAATATCCATCCCTCCTAGAAATTCTCAAATCTAATGGATCTAATAGAAGAGTCTAAATTCAAAGCTATCCCTGCTTTAATGAGAAGCTTGGGTAGCTGGCCTACTCTATCTCTTCCACCTAATAATTTTTATGGTATCTTTCTTACATTTTTTTTTCAAAATTATAGTAAATATATCTGTAATATCATATTTGTTGATTTAACCTTAGCTTCTTCTTCCAGGAGTACCTGCGATTTCATCAAGCTTCCCTTTAGCTCATACTGTTTTTAAAAGCTCCTGTTGGCACTACCTTCCTTTACATGTTGTATTCATTTTCATATAGCCACTACCTGGCCGTATTGTGATTATTTCTTTACATTTCATTCCTTTTGAACACATAATCATTTTTGTTGCACTTTTCTGAACTCCCTGTGATTTGTTAATATACGTGTGATATTGTGGTTCCCAGAATAGAACTTATTCTTGCAGGTACAATCACAGTGGTGTCATATAAAATGGAACTATTGTCTGCCTGCTGTGTGACATCAATGTGACAGATTCTTTGGCCTCTAACAATAAATCTTGTTTTGTTTTAAATAGGAAGAGGAATGATCATTTCTGTGTTTTTGAGAAACTGGAGCATAAATATGCACAAACATGCACACTCAAGCATGCATAAGGATACACAGATATACAGAGTTGAGAGAGATAGAGCTAACTTCTATCTAACATCTCGTGTACAAAATGATTGCTACAGGAGAAAAAAACAACAAAAAAACCCGACAGAAATAGAAAATTAACATAATGGACTTTTTACAATAGGAAAAATAGGGAAATGGCTAGAAATAACAGTAATTAACAAAACACAACAGAAAAGATGCAGAAGTATATTAGTCATTGATTCATTTCCCTTGAATGGTGCACTGTCGCAGACATCTTTTTGTAAAAATCTTTTCTTTAGGATTTTCCTGCTGAAGCTGAGAAGTTTCAGCAACAAATGTAAACAATTATTATCTGCTGCTGTGGAATGCAACAGGTCTACGTGTGATTGGCCCCTCTTGGATGTTTATAATTAATGGCCAATCAAGACGGAGCTATCTCGGACAGAGTCCAAGAGAGCTGCCTTTGTAATCATTCTTTTCTTTTCTATTCTTAGCTTAGCAGCCTCTGAAGGAACCTTTTCCTTCCTTTTCTTTTTAGTATAGTTATAATGTAATATATATATCATAAAATAATAAATCAAGCCTTCTGATCATGGAGTCAACATTCTCGTCTCTCTCTTCACCTGCAAACCCCTGTGACCACTGTCACAGTGCACCTTTTCATAGAGTGATATGGTGAGATGTTTTCATAAAATCTTTTGGTATGACAGTAAATTATAGCACTTTTTGATTAAATAAATCACAAAGTATAACTGAGCAAGTCCTGGAGGAAAATATCTTTGGGTACAGGGAGCAGAAATGTTCTCTAAAGCTGTCTGCACTTAACTCTGCCTCACTGGCAGACTATCATCTGGTTTCAAACTAGCAATGTCAGTTAGGCTATTTGTTCTGTTTTAACACAATTTTCTTAGTCTGGTCTTGATAGTTTGAGATTTTCTCTCAGACTGTCCCAAGAGAATCATCGTCAATGCAAAAGCTTCTGTCTCCACTTCACACCTGACTCAGTGAGATGAAGCATAGACTAAAGGATCTTGCTCCCCCTTGACTGTATTCCTAGATGAAATATATTTCAGACAGGTGCACAGGAGAAGGTTATGAACTGCAAGAAAAAAATGAGTTCAGAGGGTAAATGTGACAATTATTTTTCTACCTGAACAAAAATGTGAAAATTATTGGCCATTTACTTAAAAATGTATCAGTGTTTCTGATGCTTTCTCATGCCAATTCCGATGCTTTTGTAGTCTTTCTTCACATAAGTATCCCAAAATCCCTAAAGAAGATCTAACAAGCACCAGTTTTTTATATGATCACCTGACTGCTGTTCCTTAAGAGGAAATGTCTAGAAAGCATGTATTGCAAATAATTCTTTACAAATGAAAGTAGACTTGGTAATCTTGTGCTACTTACCTATAGCCTCTTATTTACCCATTGAAAAATAACAATTTGTGTCTCAAGGAAATGCAACTGGAACATAACCTGCTTAAAACCAGATCTGGACTGCATTCCATGTCATTAATTTACAATCCTTGAAACTAAAAGGAGCTCAGAAAGAGGATTTTGAAGGGGTTTTGGCATGCATTTCATCTTCCGACACATTTGTGTTTGTCAGCTGATCCTAAAGGGGTACACAGTGAAATTAATTTCTGCAACCAGAGCTAGTATGGCTTAAATCTGATCAAGGAGCTGACCTAGTGAATTGAGGGACTAGTCTGTCTCTTTCCAAGAGTCTCCACCACTGAAAGACAGTTTTCAAGCTAAGGTCATCTTGCCTCACTGAAGAGAGATTTTAATTCAAAAGAAATTATTCAGATGTAACTGAGTATTTTCAGATGGGATCTAGTAGGTAGGTGATGAAAGTCCATTTGACCTATTCTGCTTACATTCTGGGTTAGTAGTCTTCTTGTGCATTTTTTCCCCCAAGTTGCTAAATATATTTTCATTGGCTATGTATCATCCCCATGCTTGTAATTTTAACTTCATGCTCAAGCATATGAACTTCACTTTTAACTTGTGCTAAAGCTCATCTAGATGATTGCTGAAGAAGAGCATCATAGAAAAAAAGCATGTAGAAGAACAATATATCCTCTAGTACTTTGTGTACAATGTTGTAATATATGTTTTAGTTATTCCACAATGAATTTTGGTCATAAAAACATATCCGCAGCCTAACTTGCCTGCATAAACTTTTGATTTTATTCCTTTACATAGTCAATTTTAGTTTTCCATTCAGGATGATCACTTAATTTTTTGAAAAGTAATTTCCCCTTTTCTTATGGTTTTTGATTTGGTTTGGTTTGGGTTTGTTTGGGTTTTTGTTTGTTTTTTTGTTCTTTGTTTTAGTTTGTTTTTTTGTTTTTTTCTGGATACATCTGTTCTGTAAATAAAACCCCTAAGGGATTAAAAGTCCTCTTACTTGAAACATGCTTTTTTGCTGACTGATTTCACCTGTTTTCTGTTGGGAAACAGAAGAAAGTTCCATCAAAACTTCCACCCATTTGGATTACATGACACCAGACAGAAAATTTTGGTCTTGTTTTTTAGTATGTGTATGCATACTTTCTTGCATATTATGTCACTGATATTTCCATAAATGTCATTTTTCAAAATAAATATGCATTTATTTTCTCATATTATAAACTAATCCCAGGGCACATTGAGTGATCACAACATGTACGACAACATTTTCAAAAATGTATGTGGAAGAAGAAGCTACCATATTTTGCTCATTAAAATGCTGGTGCTACTGAGATTAAACATATCAGCATCAGTTTTGGTACTGAGTGTCATGACTGTGTATTTTTTTTTTTAAAGTGTAATTTGCCCTATTTTCCTGCTGAAAAAACAGAGGTTTCAGTGGGTGTTATTTATGCTTTTTGACGAAGGATAGGCGTCTCTTTGAACTTGAGTTCTCTTTACATGTACTGACAGATAATAATATACAGGTAAAATAGAATTAATTATAATGCCAGATATGAATATTAATGCATGAACATAATCTTACATTTTTTTGATAAGTATTCTTATTCAATGCTAATAATCAGTATCTTTTTTTCTAATGATGGGGCTCCCTAATCTCTTTTCAACAGCACTTTTGCTAATCAACATGAAACAAAACAGCAGCTTGTTCAGAGAAAAACTTTGTCTATGTGGTCTGAACAGTAATGGAGCCTGACAACAGGTTATAAACAAAATTTTATTCAGGCACTAGGAAAGATGAGCAGCAATGCAGCCAAATTGTGGCTCACCTGATCCCTGAGAGCAAACACAGGGTCAGAAACTATGCCATGGCTCTGGTGGACTATCAAGAACTCTATGTCAAGTCAATCGTGCAAATGAATTTTGAATGTGAATGAGAGTCATGTCACTCCTTGGCTCCACCAACATGAGTGTGAGTTGAGAGAATCACACCTTACATGGCAGAAGCACGGACTACGTGTCATCTCAGATGATGTGGGTGACATCCTGCCTACATGACAATGGGGGCAGGCTGCAAGAAAAGAGACAGTTGCACAAATAGAACAAGCTAGCAGTAAAGACACTCCTATAAAATTTCAAACGTTTTTCTGCTTCTCCTGTATGGTCAAGATTAGATCTGAAGGCACATTGTCTACAGCACCAATAGATATTTATCTAGAAACTTTAGATGAGTTCTGTTCATTTTCCCAAACGATATTCCCTGGTTCATTTATTGTTCTTTAATAGAAACTCTTTGTGAAAGGAAGCTGCCGCTTGCAAAGACTTGTCGGACTTGTGGACAAAATACCCATGAAGAACAAAATCGGATATGAGCATAAAATTTACTGAATAGCATTTTCTGAACCCAATGCTTATGAGGATTAAGAAATAATTTTTTTGCCCCATTTAATTTCAAACAAAGTCTTGTATGTAGAAAAGGCATGCTAATTATCTGCTAGTATACTTTTATTTTGATGGCAGTGGGGATGTGATTCTTCAATAAAAGCAAATAGAACTGTGGTTTGTGATTATATCTCCTCAAAGAGTCATAATCTGTTTTTCTGTTTGTTGCTCTCTGACTGACTGAACAAAAAATACACAGCAGCTATTTATACTTTAAAAGCCCATTCTCATTACACTGTGCTGGACTTGAGGCTCTCTGTTTATCTGACTTACCTTCAGTCGGGGTGCAGAACTGGACCAGAGCTCTAGTTGCAGTCTCATTAGAGTCAAGCAGTGCAGAAAGATTAACTTACATACCTTATGCACAAAACTTCTGTTTCTACAACTCAAGACAGTAGAACATCCTGACATACTCAGAATCCAACCTACAGAAGGTTGCACAGGATTGCATCCAGGTGGAATTTCAGTGTCTCTAGGGAAGGTGAATCTGCAACCGTTATGGGCAGCCTGGTTCAATGCACTGTCACCTTTGCAATAAACAAACTTTCCCTCATATTCAGATGGAACTTCGTTTCCATTCGTACCCACTGTACCTTGTCCTAAACTTCTAAATTTTCTTTGTTAAATATTATCAGTTTGTCTGTTTTCTGATCACTTCCCCAGTCTGTATTTCAGCATTTAAATTTTTCATGAAAAGCCAAAAATGTACAAGACATGAGAAAACTTTTGCAGAACCTGCCCAAATACTACCTTCTGATTTGATAGAAAATCATTGTTTAAGACTTTTTGGGCACATTTGATAATTTTGCACATCTTTAATACTAATCATCTTAATCTTATCTTTTGCTTATAAGTGTCACATAAAGCAGCTTCAAAAGATTTTGTAAGTTCAAAATATCTAACATATACATTTCTTCTCCTTTATCTGTAAGACTGTTTTGCTATCACAAGAAGGAAATTAGATTATTCTGACAAGCTTTGTTCCCAAGAAAACTGTGCTTGCAGTTAGTCTACTCTTACGTTATCTCTAGGTGCTTATAGATTGTTTGAATATTTGTTTCAGCTTTTTACAAAAGGAACTAAAGCTAACTCATGCATAATTCTCAATTCCTAGTTTTTCACCTTTTTGAAGATGAGAACTGTGATTTTCCTTTTTTCCCAGCTCTCCAGAACTTCATAACCTTTCATGAAATCTATATGGTTTCAGCAAATCTTTAAAGTTTTCTGAGTAAAATTCAATTGGACTATCCAACATAAAACTTCTAACTTACATTAGAGCTCCTTAATGTACTTTTCCTTTCTCCAGACTGAATCTTTGCCCCTTTCTTGTTGATTATGTGTCAGCTGCCTAATCTCAGACAATCTTTTTAGCAATATCTGAAGCTAAAAAGAACATTAAACACTTCAGCTTTCTTGGTATCATAATCAGTTCTTCTTTCTTCTGTTCAGCATTTCCCTTTATCTTCATCTTGATACTAACCTGCTTACTGAATGTCTTCCTGTTTTTCTTTATAACTCTTGCCAGTTGTGTCGTATTTTACATCTTGGGCTTTTACAAATTTTTTTCCACACATTTTGTCCCTAACAATTTTACCTCTTTTTCTGTGTTCCATATACTCCTGTCATGCAATTAAAATCCTTGAAGAGTCAATACTTTACCCAAGCTGTGTTGTTTTTCTAAACTTCCTATTCTTTCAGTATTTGTGGGCTGTGATTATGCTTTTAATATAGTTTCCTCATTAAGCTGCCAAATTTCTTATTCTTTAGACTTGTTTCTCACAGAATGTAAGTTCCCAAAACTCTTAATTATTGCTCTAATAAATTTGCATGTTCAAGGTTTATTTAATCTAACGTCTGAGAGTCAGGAGTTTTCCCCAAGGAAAATCTATAAAAGCAGTTGAAAGCATTTTAGCTGTCCCTGTTCTGTGGGTTTTGACCTATTTCCCACAACTACCCAGGCATTTTCATATAACAAATTCCCTGCTATTGAACGACATACCCTGAATCTCTCCTGCTCTCTTGCTGTGCCACATTGTAATTTGTTATTACCATTGTTACTGGTCTTATTTTTTTTTTTCTAAGGGACTAAAAATAATCTTGGGGGTTGGAGTTATGAAGAAATATGTGAAGGATATTATTAGAGAAACTTACCTATTATTTACTTAGTCGTAATTCTCCAGGGATATTGACATAAGGGCCAATAAATCTTCATTAGTTGCTGTATCTTCAACATTAAATAAATGTGTGCAGTTGCTAATTTTCTTTGTATCTTTCATTAAAATTACCATTCAAATTTTTACCTTAGTATGAAATACTAGTACAAAGTGGTCTACTATCTAATGAGTTCTTCAGCATTTGTTAACCAATTATTTGTGCTAAACCAGAGAACCATAATTTGTTCCTTTTATAAGTTTCCTTTATACTCTCTCTCAGAAGACAACTAGAAAATAAAAAGAAGCTCAGGAAAACAAAATTTCATGATGAAATGTGAAAAATGTAAATTATGTGTAGCTGATATCAGGCGTAGCTGCTACCTATACTTTTGCTGCAGTTGCATTTATACTATGTATTTCTTGACTGAGAGACAGAGAGAAAGAAAAACCAAATTTATGAAATATAGCCTCAATGAAATGAAATAACAGTTGAAGGTCTTCTTATCCAATTCAGAAATATCCAACCCAAAACGCAACATATACTTGATGGAGAAGTTGTACTCATTATCAGATAGGCATATGGCTTATTTCAAATCTATTTGCAGAGAAGGGATACTGCTACAGAGAGTTAATCGCATATGATGCTCATAATGTAATATGAATCACAATAACAATCCTAAATAGCCATTATGGTAAGAGCAGTGAAATGGAACTTGAAATAAACAGTGCAATGAGTGCATATCAGTTAGCTTGAAAGGACAAGAGCTTTCCGGTGGAGGAAGAGCACCAAATACAGTATCTATTAAAGGACTATTAAACGTGAATACTAAGTGTCTCCCTAAAGCCAAGTGCAACTATTTGCCATATGAGTGGGAAAAAACAAATTCATAGCTTTGTTGCCATAGGCAAAGTTCCTATTAATTTCCTAAGTCTCTCCTCTATAGGATTCTTAGGCATCTAATAACATGGTTGAACTCAAATTGCAAAATTTACTTCAATGCAGACACTCATCTGTCTCTATTCTGTGCATATTGTCAGTAAACTTTTTCATCATGCCTTCCCACTATGAAATCTGTTCACATTTTGAAAGTGGCCAAAGTATTCAACTGTTACTGGAGACAAGGGAAAGTCTGTCAGAAAGAAATACAGACAAGACAGTGAGAATCCATCATCACCACTTGAAAAAGTTTTTTTTTTTAGAGTGTATCTTTTCATCAGGGAAGGTAGGGTAGACATGGAATGACTTTCTTATTGCTGCCGACACAATATGTACAAGCACAAAACCTTGAGGGCACTTGGGGGTACTTGGGGGCACTCAAATTCATGCTTTCCATTTAAATGATTGTCTTATATTTCAGCTGGTTCTCCACCCAAGCAAATGAATTTTATGTTGCAGCACAGGGACATTTCCCAGTGCCATCTTTAAGTAAGTGAGAAAGGGAACCAAGGGAACATATTTATGAAGAATAACCTGATACTGAACATGGATTAGTAAGTAGAAGAATACTCTCTGTCTGCTGCATTCATGCTTCTGTCTTTGCAGACATTTTATACAAGTAGCTTGATTAAAACTGTTGCACAGTAAACTGATTCATATTAGTCATGCTAGAAAACAAAGGCAAGTAAATTTATTTTCATAATATTGTTCATTCTTACAGAGGACATTAGGTGATCATTAGTCTGCAATCAACACCACTGGGATCTGATTTGTTCCATTGTATTGTGACCCAGTATCTTCTTTTGGTGAAGTTTGTCAGGATCTTTTGGTACAAAAGAGGAACAAATTGCTTATACACAAAGCTTTATTTAAGTGAAACCTTTTAAGTATGATTTCTTTGAATAATTAAATAGTCACAATAAAAAAGGCAGTTTCTTTAACAAAAGTGTTTTCTTATTAAAATGTCAGTTTCATGAAAGCTTTTACCTTGAAGAATAAAATAAAAGATAAACATTTTTTATCTGACTATTACTCCATGACTGCAGTACATATTATGGAGATAATATTAAGATATGCCTCATTGTCAGCTGACCAAGTGGTACAGGATTTTATAGGGATATCAAAAAAATATATTTATCCAAACTTTCACTTAACCTCTGAAAATACCCAAAGCAGACTTCAGGTAAAATATTGAAATATGTTAGTTCTTCACAGCAACAGATATATAGAACGGGAGAATAAATAACACACAAAATTATGACTATATATATGATATCTTTTGACTCAGGAAAATAGACCTGCCTAAAATATACAGCTCAATTTTGAGATCCAGCTGTGAAAATATTTCACCCATGTCCAACACTGGTTCTGTTTCCAAGGCGCTCTCCCTCTCTGAGATCAGACAGATGTGCATAGGTAGCATGCAGTATGTAAGTATGGAAAAAAGAGAAAAGGGAAATTATTGTAATTTATATTTAAGTTTGATGCAAACTGTGTGATGATAATTCACTTCTCTAATGAAAGTTCACTTCTTTATCTTCAAAAGGGATTGCAGATTCATTCAGAAAGGAGTCAAAATTCTGACTTTCACCACATGTTATCCAAATCATTGTTGTCTGGATGCAAGAAAATATCTAATGAAAACTAGGCTTCTTAAAAATTGTCATACCTAAAAGACCCATAAATATTACCAGTCTGTGGAAACACTTTCAGCTAGGTTTACCCGACTTATGATGTGTGTCTACATTGGGAAAACATAATTCACACTTGTAAGTGTTTCCATTGACTGTAAAAGCAGTTAAGGATTAAACATTGATGTTGCCCTAATCTGGACTAAATAAATTTAATTTAGAGTACAAATTACTTACTCAGAGTTAATATCAGTTAACCATCTATGTAAACAAAAGAAAACTGCTGTGTATGTGTTGTAAAGAGTGAGAATAAATTAAAATGCAAAATCTGTGACCAAAGTAAGGTTTAAGCTCTGAGGCCCTTCCCAGTATCACACACTCAGCCCATGAAGACAAAACTGTAGCCTACAAAGACACCAAGCAAACAATCCATAGGCTTTCTACTGGAACTAGCCTGTGGAATGGTGGGGCCATTTTTTGTAACACATTAGCAGTTCAGGTATGTTAGCAGCCAAGTTGTCCGCAAAAATTTCTTCCAGCCATTTTTAAATCAGCTGCCAGCCTCTTAGGGTTTGGAGTGTAACTGGATAATGAAGTCTCCAATGTTTTGTTTCATTTGGGGACTGTATTTTGACTTATTTGATTCCTAATTCCATCTTCTCCTGAGGAAGGTAAAACATTAAAACCATTTTTACACCAGTATTTCCAGCAAGGTATGCTCAGAACTCAGCTTCATTCACATAACTCTATGGTAACTCCAGTGTTCTTCACAGCTTTGTTATGTACCTAACCAAATTGTCTATGAACTAAGTGAAATTAAACAATGGGCCCAAATCTCCTCTATAATTCCTATGCTGCCATGTTACCATACTACACAGTAATTTTTATCATATTTGATGAAACAGCCTAAAATATTTCATATAGTATGTATCATTGTTGAAACCAAAGCACTTTGTTTACAGCTTAGTGCCAAAGGGACAGGGAGAGTTGCACTGGCAAGCTGCACAGCAGTGAGGGCTTTGAGACTGAAAAGTCTGCACAAGGGTGGAAAGTGTTTAAGTAACATAAGGAACACCTCCTAGAACCTCTGCAGCTGGACCTTATTTTCATCTCAGAGAAGTTTTCGTGGCTCCTTAAAAAATAGGCACTTCATCTGCAGCATGGAATGGAAGTATGGGCCCAGAAACAATCTGAGCCACAAAAATATATGACACAGAAAATTAATTTTATGTTATTGATTCCTAAATATCATGTAGTCATTTCACGTCACTTAAAAGCTAAACATGCAATTTAAAATTCTCATCCTGCTGGTTGACAAAACCAGTCAACAAAGACACATGAGTACCTCCAGTAAACAGTATAAAGCAATTTATTCTATCTGGCTTCACATCTATGTTCAAAACAGAGGTACTGGAATGGATGTAGCTCTTAGTCTTGGTTGCCAATTTAATAAGCTTAGATGAATACTTTCCTTCTTTATTGGTTTAGGTGAACTAAAGATAAATGAGATAAATCCCAGCACACAAGTGAAGTATAATGGGAACTGAAGCAATTATTTTTTTCAAACCTTTCAATTCTTATCCTTACACCATGATGCTCTTTAAAAGCTACATCATTCTAGGGAAGTTTGATTATCCATTTTTCCTTAACTAATCACCTTCTCAAAATACAAGAAAAACCCTGCATCTTTTCCACACTCCAGGGATTCACTAAAAGGTGGTAGACCACAGCATAACAGGTCATCTTCCAGATTTTCAACACAGGCTACTGTGTTGGAAAAGAAGGACCCCATTCCAAAATGTCAAAAGCAGACGAGGCAGAAGGGCAGCTTGGCTGAACAGGGATCTTTTAGAACTTAAGCAAAAAATAGAAGGTGTATGGCCAATGGAGGCAGGGTCGAGAGACATGAGAGGAATACAGAGATGCTGCCCATCACTGTAGGGAGATTTGGAGATTTGTGTGGCCAAAGCTCAGCTGGAGTGGAAGCTGCCTAGAAACTTGTGGGACAATAAAAAAATTTAAGATAAAGTCTCCTGGATGATCTGATATATGTTTGAAAGTGCTACAAGTTTATCACAGAGGAATGAAAAACAGAAAATAACTTTTTAGGTCATATAGTCCACACCTTGCTATTACAGCATTTCAAATTCACAGGGTTGGGGTGTTTTCTGTGAGTTTTGCTAACTCCAAAATCCCGGATGTTGGTTTCATGTTGCTTATTTAATATGTTTAAATATATAGTGTATATACAAACACATTTAAACAAACATATGGGGGACTTCAGCACGATGAATTCCTGCTAGTGTATTTGGCAGGTTCCATCTCCTCCTACATTCAGGCTGTTCTATATAAGGGCCTTAAATCTCTTCTCAATACAGTAAGCTATACCAACATCATCTTGCATTACTGCAATTTAAATTCCTCTTTCAGTTTCTCTTTCAGGTGTGTATGGTTTCTCCTTCTAATGCACTCATAAAGTGTCTCAGCTTCTCTCCCACACTTTGTCTCACCTCTTGCCCAACACACAGACAAACACTCACTCACCTAACAGATTTTCAGTTGCCTGAGATTTTTCTGCTGCCACAGAAATGTTCCTTCATTCACCCCAAGTATTGTAGGTTAATTTAGTACCAGCTTAACCTACTTTTCATCTAAAGAAATGGTCAGAAACTGAGGTGCCTAGACATTAAGTGGGTAGCCAGGGAAAGCTTTGAGAGGAAGGAGAAGAAATGGAGTGGACTCCCTGGTGCACAGCTTTGAAGAGCCATAAAAATGGTTTTGGATACGGACTGTGAGTTTTCCTTGTAGCCATTAGTTCCAAATTAGGAGTAGCATCAAGATATTGCTTCCCTCACAAATATTGCAAGAAGCCTCTAGATATCATATTAAATGAACATTTTCTAGTTTTCTTTAAAATAGTGTTGCAATTCAGACACAAAATTCTGAAAGGAGCAGATACTGGGATCAGTAGATCATCATGAATGACAACTCATAAACAAACAGAGCAAGTCCTGTGAGACATCTTCCACTGGTATTTATATCAATACACAAAAAACACAATGACAGTCACTCTACAGTCTTATAATTAAAAAAAAAAAGACAGTATGGTCATCTTTGCTTATTTAAATTGCCTTACTCAAAGTCAATATGATAAGCAAATGCATTCCATGATGAGTAAGGGTTGCACATTCTGAATAGTGATCAGATAAGAACATCAACAATTTCTGAAGTACTAAGAAAAACATTTAATAAAACATGCTGTGTTGCCAAAACAAAGCATGAACAGGGACAGAAACCAAGATTATAAAGGTTAACAGTCAGAATTATTTACATATTTATAGCATTCATTAAAAAAATACACTAAATTAAATTGTTTTTAGGACATAACTGTTTCATGGATTCCAGTTTGGCCCTGACAATACTCAACAATAATATTTTTATTGTTCATAGTGCCCATCAATTAAAATGTACCTGTTCCCTAGTTGGACTTCGAAAACTTTAGTCTTATGAAAAGAGCATACCAAAGTTTTTTCCAGTTTAATGTAAGTCATACATAACTGATTAGCAAAAATTTGTTCTGAGTTATAGTTGTGGGCCAGGAAATACATTTTCTAATAATTTAATTCACTGGGAATATAAGCACTCAGGTAAAATTAGACCCCCTTGAAATTTTCCCTATTGCATTACTTGGGACTAAAAAGTGGTTTTTTACCTTTTCTTATTCAAACAAATATTGCAATCATTGTTCCCATTTAAATATAGATGTAAACTGTAAAACATGTAAAACCCAATTTAATTCTTATTGTAATACCACAGACTGAGAGTTAAGTTTAAAATATCTTTATATGTATGCACAGGAATATGTGTTCTTGAATATATATGTATATGCGTGTGTATACAGTGTAAAATTACAAACTATATAATGAGAATAAATGAGAAACTGAAAATTGCCAATATTATATTCAGTTGCTGCCTGCTTCCTGAAGATAGTCACCTTGCAATAGAAGGCTAACCAGGCTCCTCTGCTGTAAACATCTGCTTTTATTAGTAAAGCTCATCAACAGAAGTTAGGTGCAATTAATTTATGCAGCTTTAATGAAACATACAAAACAGCAATTATAGCCATAATTATAATATAATTAAATTTCAATCATATAATCAAAGTTAGCTACATAAAAACTTTGCCTTTGAAACAACTCAAAAGAACGTTGTACCTTTTTTTACAGACTTCTATCTAGCTCTTTGTACCTTTTTCTTCCAAGTATATAGTCAGACAATAGTATAAATTTAATGGGAAAGAGCAACATACAAAACTTACATACTTTACTTGACAGCCTTGCATGGATTTTCAGTGCATTGAATTTTTACTGAGCAAAAACCTACACAAGTGCAGATACACTTATATCTGTGGCTTTGTCAAGTTTCATTAGGAAAGCAAGTTTGGGTCTGGTCAACACAGAGACAACAGAGCTCCAAGGATACATCATGTGTTGCAGGAAATGGTATTAGAGGTTACATAAATAGTGTCTTCTAAGTAGATCTCACAACAATGTTAAGTAACACTATGATATCTAGGTGCTGTCATTGGAGGATATGATGGGAGATCTACTGTCATTTATGGATACCAAACAAGTATAACAGTATCTTATAAAAGAAAAGAAAGAAAAACACCTAAAACTCAAAGGTCAGTATGCCTATAAGGAAAACTGTTTTTTTATTCCAAGTATTTGGGTGACAATCTATTCTCCTTCCTGCCTAGTGACCTGTCTACCCATTTGTGTCTTCTCTGTTCCTGAAGATGAACACAAATATGATATGAATATGGCCCATTCCTTTCAGGAACAAAAATGGGCATTTGCTTTTGTTTTGGTTTTTATCTCCTCCCACCCTGAACAAGGAAAAGAATATTTAAATGGCGAGGTCATCATGTGAGTATCTCTCTCATGTACACTGTTTTGGATCTTTTTCATTTGCTAACTAGATACAGTTAGAAAATGCCTGACTTTTTATTTCTCCAGATCAGGATTTTTCTTTTAAAAAACAAGACACAATAAAGTTAGACCTTTGATTCCAGGGCTGCTTGGTTATTACTAAGTCATATATTTTCTCTATAGGTCTGCTTTGGATATAGAGTGGAAATAAAATCTAATCTATTTTGTCTGGTTTATCTTTTGAATCTTTGTTTTTTTTTTGTTCTCTCAACTTACTGCTGGGAGTCACAGAATCTAGTTTTGAAGGCAATTTTTATTTTAGTTAAACAAGAAAATAAATATTAGATTTTTTTATGGCTTTGCATTTTTATTTGAATGAAAGCTATGAGCTGAAACAGGAAGAAAAATAAGCTTTGCATAATAAATGTGTGGTTTATATCAGGTATGAAAGCCAGAAAATCACCAAGTCTTCTTTTACTGTCAAGATTTTAAGTAAGAAGACATTTGCAGAAAGTTACAATCCAAGAGCAAATTTCAGGAAAATGTGGTTTCACAGAAATCTTCAAACTTTTTTTCTCAAGTGTTCATGTCATAGAGAGTTTTGGTCAACATACAAGACTAGTCACAGAGTTAAGACACCAGGATGGGATTCATGAGGCCCATCTTCTACATTTATTTTTTCACCCTATCCCATTTACCTTTAAAACTACACTCATAAAACTTCTAGTTCTCGAAGTTCCTTCCATGTATTAAATTTATATGTGTACAGTTTATAAACCAGGAGCAGCTGCAAATCATTTGCAACTAAACATGCTAAAGATGAGTGTAGGGGTGAGACACTGAATTAATTTGCAGGTTAAAGATCCTTTGTTTTGGCTGTGGAGTTTTTTTGGATACCCCAAAGCCCAAAGCCCAGAGGGATACCCAAGCTGGAAGAGTTTGTTCCTGAAGGTCCGTGGCCTTTTGAAGGGACCCACACTGCAGCAGTTCACTAAGAACTGCAACCATGGGAAGGACTCACACTGGAGAAGCTCATAGAGTGTTGCCTCCTGTGGGAGAAACCCCACACTGGAGCAGGTGAAGAGTATGAGAACTCCTCCCCCTGAGGAGGAAGGAGCAGCAGAGAAAAGTGTGATGAAGTGACCAGAGTCCCTATTACCCATCCCCCTGCACCGCTATGCTGCAAAGAGGTAGAGAAAATCCTGAGTGATGTTGAGCCTGGGAATGAGGAAGAGTTGGATGGAAGGTGTTGTAGGATTTGTTTTTATTTCTCACAATCCTCTTCTGATTTGATTGGCAATAAATTAAACTAATTTTCCCAAGTCAATACTCTATTGCCTGGGATGGTAATTGTTGACTGATCTCTCCTGGTCCTTTTCCCATGAGACTCTTGGGTTTTTTTCTTCCCCTGTCAGATTGAGCTGGGGAGTAGCTTTAGTGGGCACTTGGCAAATAGCCACGGTCATTTCACAACTATAGTTTTTATTACTCTCTATAACTCTATTTTTTTTGGTCTCTTTACATGCAAATCTGTATTACTGACAAAAAACTTGTTATTCTGACCAAAACTTGTTATTCTGATATAAATCTCTGTGTTGCAAACATTTTCTCTGCAATATGTCAAAATTGGAAATATATTCTCCTTGTAAATGGATCAGCTAAATACTACAGCGAAACATTAAAGAAGCATGAAGCTGTGAGCTAATGATGATTTGCTGATTTTTCCCTCAACAGCATCTTACTATTGTTGTTCCATTTTGCCTTTTTATTTATTCATAACTGAATTACCAAAGATATTAAACTAAAGTGAGAAGTAAAATGGATATCTAGTCACAAGAGGCATCATCTCTAACTACCAGTGACCCCTCTGATTTTGGCAACTTTGATTCATGGATCTTACTTACTTGTGAAAATTACAAGTTACCCTCATCCCAAAGCTGTCCTTTAAGTAATGCAGAAAATATTTTTAAGCTCATAGTTTCTTTAACTTAAGAACATCCTGTATTTGGAGTACTAAGTAGGTGTTCTGTAAACAAACAAAACCATCATGTTCTTATTCAGTCTGCAAATGGGAAACTAAAGCAATAAAGTTAGACATCATTCGTGAGGTTTTGACTGTTTTTTTTTAAACTCGTACATACCAACCCATGTACATGTCATGTCTTGACACCCCATATGATCTGCTACATATGATCTGCTAGGTCTCTTGTTCTCTTAGTGTTGGCAGATTGTGGGGAAAAAAAAAGATTTTTGGAGTTGCCTAAATATAATATTTAATTTATTTTAAGATGAATTATTATAAAATGAAACTGAAAATGAGCAAGTTTAGATTAGATGTTAGAAATAAATTCTTTACTGTGAAGTTGGTGAAGCACTGGAACATGTTGCTCAGAGCTGTGGAAGCCCCATCCCTGGACGTGCTCCAGGCCAGGTTGGATAGTCTCATGAAAGGTGTCCCTGAACATGCCAGGAAGGTTAGAACTAGATAATCTTTAAGATCGTTTCCAACTTAAGTCATTCTACAATTCTATAATTCTACAATCCTATTAAATTTATTTACAAGAAGAAATTACATGTGATGCACAGTTTGCACTAGCATGACTTTTGCAAAACAGTGATAAATGATCCTTATAAATGCTTTGTATGTGAAGGCAAAAGGAATAATTTCAAAAGGCACAGCAGTGAGTTTATGCATGCCATTTCTTACAGGACCTGATATGTGAAGAGTTTTTGGGAAAGGGCCTTTCTGTTATCATCTGCTGATATAACCAACTATTAATAGAGACCAACCACAAAAGCAAAAATTCATAAATGTGCACAGGATGTTGCTGACTGCCCAATAAAATCAGCATTTCACATGTGGTGAAATATAATTCATTGCTAATCCAAAATGTTTTGTGAAGCAATCATTTTAAAAGCAGAGTATAAATACCAATGAAGTCATGAAATCAAATGCTGAATAATTCTGGTTTCAGACTAAAAGGAATTAGCAGAAAAAAGTGGTGTTAGAGTAAAATAGCATTAAGTTTATTTTCTGCTTAGTTTCATAGTTTTCATAGGCTAGATAGTTCTGATGATACTTTTCAATTCTTCAAACATACTGCAACAATGCAAGATTCCTTGCCAATTTCAAGATACTAGTTCATAAAGAAAGTCTGATATCCTAAAACTTTTCTGCCAGGAGTCAATGAGTAGGTCTACACTTGTTCTGGAAGACAATAATGTGAACTGTTCCCAAAAATAGAAACATAGAAGGAGAAAAAAGGCATTAAAGTAGAAACAGCTGAAAACAAATGATCAAACAAAAATTTGCACTGTTATATGCCTAATTAGATTAAAAAATACTTTTTCTGCGTACAGTGGGTATAGGCACAGAGATCAGGTTTGATATTGATTTTTGCTCTTGAAAATGTAGGCTATGATGTACTCCTAAAATAGACCTTGAGGATAACTTTTACAAAATAAACTTTTCTCAAGTCTTGCAGAATTCTTATTTGATGTTTTCTCCCTCAGCTTGTCAGCTGTTGAAGCTTTATTCAACCCAAACAATCACTCATTTTCCTGAACATTAATATGTAGTACTAGCCCTGGAGTATCCCTTGTGGCTTCTTCTGTGACTTGAGAAGGACACAGCAGTACCAATGTCTCAGGTCACACCTAGCAGCTCTATGTGAATTCTTTTAATATCCTAGGGCATCTCATGCAGCACTAGATGCCTGCATTTGGAGAAATGCGTCCCCTTTCACAGTTTTCTTTCAGTGACAATACAACTTGTGTTGGTCACTCATGGGTTGGTGGAGTAGGATGATTTTTTTCACTCCCTATCAATTTCTGCACTGGATAGATGGCAGAGAGGATGTGCTGAGTAGCATAGACACATGAAGACTGAATTACCTCATATTTTCAGAGGAAGTTTCCCTTCTTAGTTTAATTTTTGTTTGTTTACTTGGTGGGGGCTTTTTTTTTTTTAATTTTGTTAATCTAATTTTCCAGAATCAAAAATAACAGAGCTCTGGAGCAATATTTGCTCTTCCAGGCAATATTTGGAGTCACATGTTCCAGCATGGGGTGAAATTTCCCCAGTATATTTCATCTAGCTTTCTGTGCTTTCTGAATACCGTTTTTCTACTTAATGTTCTCTTTTAATGCAATATTTTCCTTTTAATATAAAGGAAATTATAAGAAAATACAGGCTCAAATGAATCCATCTGAGGGCTGTAATAGCTTCACAGCAGATTTTGACCTCTCTTCCCTGCAAGGCCTGGGTCAGGTAAGTATCTGGTGTTAGGTAAAATTTGTTTAGGACCCAGGGTTCCTTTCTCTATTGCTTAAAATTTCACACCCTTTTATATGAAATTTCTCATTCTCTCTGCACAAGAGCAAACCTCAGAAAATCAAATAAAATGGAAGAGACAACAGGAAAAAATACAAGGCTATTTTTCCTAAAATTTGAAGTCTGCGTTGTCCAGATTTTTAACTCAGATTCTTTAATTGAAAAGGTATAAATAAGCCTTTGTCTTCAGATTTAAAGCATTTAAAGCTGGTGGAAAGAAGCACTCAGAAATCTACTTAATTTATAGACATGTGGCAATGATTTAGTTTTCACTGTGGGCTATTGGTAGAAAAGTAATAAAGTAACATATCCTTAATCTCTACCACAACACACAAATTCAATAAGAAAGAGATTAATTTTGCAGTGTTGTTTTTCAAGTGTTACATAGTCTTTATAGCCAATAAGCAGCAATCTTTTTCCCCATGCAAGAAACTCCAGTATTAGTATAGCATATATGTTCATCTAGAAAAATGATAATAATTTTTAAAAATAGAAGAAAGAGGTGAGGAGGTATTCCAGGTATCAGAGCAGAAAGTCTCTTTGCAGTTTTTTGACAAGACCATGTCGAAGCAGGTTTTTGCTTTTGCAGTAGGTGAACTGGGACAGAGCAGACTGCATCTTGTTGAGGCCCCTGTGTCAGAGCTGGTGGATAGGTCCTAGAGGAAGATAAAGCCCATGTAGATCCCACATCAGACCAGAGAGAAAGTCTGAGGAAGAGGGAGCTGCAGAGAGGAGCTGTTATGGATTAATCACAAACCCCATTCCCTATCTGCCTGCATGGCTCTCTGTGGGGGTAAAGGGGTAAAGCTGAGCTTCAGTAAAAGTTCAAGGAGTAGTGCTTTTCTTTTGATTTTATCTTTGTTTCTCACCATAGTACTATGATTCATGGCCATGAATAAACGTTCTCTAAGTCATAGGATGATAGAATCATGGGATAGTTTTGGTTGAAAGATACCTTAAAATCATCTAGTTGCAAACCCTATGCTGTGGGCAGGGCACCTTCTTCTAAAGCTGCTCAGAGGCCATCCAACCTGGCGTTGAACATTTCCAGGGAACAGCTCCTCTTGGCAATCTGTTCCACTGCCTCACCATCCTCATTGTAATGAATTTCTTCCTAATATCTCATCTAAACCTATTCTCTTTCAGAGAATGCCATTCCCCCTAGTCCTACCACTACAAGCCCTTGCAAAAAGTGCCCCTCCAGTGCCTTGTAGGCCTCCTTTAGGCAATGGAAGGCTGCTCAAAGGTCTCTCTGGATTCTTCTCTTCCCCAGGCAGAACTCCAGCTCTCTTCACAGAGGTGCTCCAGCCTTCTGATCATCTTTGTGAGTCTCCTCTGGATCTCCTCCAGCAGATCAACACCCTTCTTACAGCAGGAGGCCCAGGGGTGGTTGCAGCATTCCATGTGGGGTCACACAAAGGCAGCGCAGAGGGGCAAAATCACCTCCCTCCACCTGGCTGGCCACACCTCTTTTGATGCAGCTTTTTGGTGGTTGGCTTTCTGGGCTGTGAGCACACGTTGCTGGGTGATACAAAGTTTATTCAGTCAAGTCTGTTTTGCCTTCAATGATAACTGGTGAATGATTTCTCTCTCTTTAGGTTTCTTTATGTTCACAAAATTATTCATCCTATTTTCTCCCCCTGTCCTGTGTGGGAGGGGCAGTGAGAGAACAGTTCTGTGTGCCTGGCAGCCAGCCAAGGTTCTCTACCACACAGATGGTGAGAACTGGATGAGGATGTTAAGGATTTTAAGAACAGCCACCTCCTGAGCAGGACTCCTGCCCTGTGGTCTGTGCTCAGGCAGAGGGAGGCAGCTGCCCCTTTGCTGTTTGCAGCTTCAACGAGTAGCAAAGCTGAGCACACATTTCAGAGACACAGACACACAGAGGACACGGACACAGACAAGAACAGAGAAGGTGCTGCCCCAGAAGCCCCCCCATTCAGACTCACAGCAGACACAGGCATACAGGGACATGTCCCCTTCTCCTCTTGGGCTGCAGAGGCAGAGGGTGACAAGTGCAGCACACAACCCACTCTCCCTGGGTTCACAAGCACACACACACACTGGCAGATCCCCTGAGCACCAACATGGTCCCCCTGCTCAACCTGCAGTCCTGCTTGGATCCTGTCATCTTGAAATGATGTGCTATTATTTTGAAGTGTCATTTTTGTCCATACTTATTTTATCTTTGTTCCTTGACATGTAGCCTTAATCCTCAAACTGTCTAAAATGGCTGTTTGGTCTAAACTTGCCTACTGATCTCCCATTAGCTTTATCTTCATTATTACTATGGACATAACTCTCCAGATGAGTGCTAATTATGTTTGAGGACCTAATCCTGGTTTCGTTATTAACAGGAATGATAAGTGTGAGATAGAGAGATATATTTCTGGCACCTTGATGTACAAAACCTTAAATGTTTTCTGCACCACAACGGTGTATTTTTTTGACTCAGATATGAATAACTTCTATTACTCAGTTATGACATTTTCAATGTTATTAACGATTCAAAAAAATAATTTTAAACACAAATTATTTTCTTCTGAACTTCAAGAAATTTGGGTTGATTCAGTACTGTTACAAGACAATGTAGGCCCAGAAACACGTTCGTGACCTATAGGTGACAAGGGATAAATTTAATTGAAAATTGCTGTTTGAGGCATCCAATTTTGTCCAATTTTAATAGTTTTGATATAGTCTTTATTACTCATAAACCCATGATCACAAAGACTGGCTTTATGACATTACTCAGCCTTAACCTCAGTCATGCAAGTACAGTTATCCATTTGTAAAGAACAGTCCAAATCTCTTAAATCTGTACCTCTCATCATACTGCTATCAGCTGCAGCCACCTGCACTGGGGTGCCCAAGTAATTCAAACATAGATAATTCAGGTCTTTGTTGAAAAAATGTTTACATTAATATATTTTATAAAAATTAAATTTGAATAAACTAAGACATGAAGAAACTTCAATACTTTTAAGCATTTGGTTGGAAATCTATCACGAAATAGGCAAAATTTATGTCATTTTCAATGAACTGTAGAAAACAAGTTATTGGAGACAAACAGAGCAACATTGCAATGAACCCTCAACTCTTTAATTCCATCCACAGAATAAAGAAATGGGCTTCCATTTTTCCTTAAGCTGACAAGAACTCTGACTTATGATAGAAAAATGCCAACAGCAAACACTACAGGAATACTATGCCTACTATGCCCACTGATAAAGCATTGAGGTAGTCTGACATCCAAAAAATCCCTCAGAAATTTAGCAGAAAGTATTTGTAAAAATCCTAAATTTGAAATCTTGCAGGAAATGAGTAATTCTCAAAGAATTCAGATAGTTATTTCAAATAGCCACAGGGCTGAGAGGTTAAATGTATACAGAAGCTTCTCTGGTCTTGGGACTTCCCCCTCAGCTCTACATCATTATAATCTTCTTCATTACCTAATCATAAACCTATAACATATACCTATTCTGTATCTCTGTGAACTATCTGTGACAATTTATTTTTTCTGCCTGACAGTGAATTCTCATCATACTTAAGTCCGCAGTTAAGAGGCACATGCTAAAAATGAAATATTTATTGAATTGTAGTAATAGCTCACAATGCTCTTATAGTCTAGGAATAAAACAAAAATATTGCAACTTTTAAAAAAATAATATAGCAATAAATATTGCTTTTTAAATATTTACAACTATATGCACCCTTTTGCATCACAGAAGTAAGGCAGGCTAAATAGACTGTAAAATCTGCTTAGTAATATTTTCACCTTTGCCTAATAAAATAATAACACAATTTATTCTCATTTAAATTTTGACGTCTAAACCCACAAATGCATTTACAAAATTTTTTCATCTAAATCAATGTAAAGCAGATCCCTAAAATAGTTACCATCTATCATTTAATAAGATACAGTATAGTTATATTTGCCATTTATGTCAACCACTGTGCAACACTAATATGCAAGATCAATATATTTTTACATTTTCTACTCCTGATGAAATTTTAACTGAAGACCTGATTTTTCTCTGAAAAAATAGATTTGATCAAATGGAGTTGGCAATGTATGAAAAAAAAAAAACCTTTTGCAATTAAATGAATAGAATACTTAAAAAAACACCTGACCTAAATATAAAAAGCAAACAAACAAACCAAAAGATTACAATTATTTCTTATTAAATAACATAATAAAAGAAATTTCCTGAGTGAAGAATTTTGGGATAACTTCTGAGGCCTGAGGAAGTCAGATTCTAAAAAGAATGAAAGAGGAACAAGACACACTATTTTAAAGTTGTTTTTTTTATTTCTGAGCTATTAAAAATACCCATATATATGCAGATAAATAAAACCTGGCAAATGTTACTTTCACCTTGACATTGATTATGATATTTACAATAATTTCTGGTACAGGAAGGAGATTTGGTAATAGTCTTTCAACAATTCTGCTTAACCCCTATTTTGTAATGCTAATCAGGATAGATAAATATTAAATGAAGCAAACATCTAAATTCCTTTGAGGGCATTGTCTCTCTGTAACTTAAAAGCAAAACAAAAAAACAGGAAGCAATAGGAATGTGACTAAAATTATGATTAAGCGATGACCTAAAGCATGATCTCATTGTTCTGTCAGCAGCAGTCGAATTTAAAAGACTTTGTCACATTCTCTAGACACATTGACTGTGAATAAAACACATACCTTAGATAACTGAGGACCTGGTCAAGGATTAGTCCTGACTTGACATAATTGACTTTGAAGGCTTGAAGAGGAATTTAAATCATTGTAGCTTAACAGGAAAAATGTCTAAGGAAATCAGATTAATAAAAGCTTGTCTTAAATGAAAGTGCACTGTTGATAAAGGACAGGTTCACAACTATTATCTTAACATTAATCACTGTAAGTGAATCCATAAATTATCAAAACTCTTAAAAATATGTAATCAGTTGAATCTGAGTTTATTAGAGAAACAAAAACCCCAAGCCTTTGTAGTCTATTCAGAAATTCTGAATGGTGTAAATAGGCATTATGGACTATGTAGTGCTTGGAATTTTTTGGAGGACTAAAAATACAATTGTACTGAAGGAGATATTTTATTCTTTGACAGTGTCAGTTTCTGTCCAATGACTGTACAAATATTCCAAAAAAGAATTTTAGACAGACTTCTCATTACAAATGCTTTCTAGAAGTAGAAGGTTTTAAGTAGTCTTGGAGTGGTTGAATAAACAATAGCAAAGTATGGCTTCCAAGTTTTCTGTTTTCTACAGTTAACCATGCAAATCTTTTTGTAGTTTATTTTTTTGGGGGTTTTTGTTTTCAGCTGCCTTTTCAGAAGTTTAATACCTTCCCCTAAATACTGCAATAGTTAGCCTGAAAGGTCCTTGGATTTCACTGGAAACAAATCTACAGACACTGAAAACTTGAAAGGAGATTACCTCCTGGACAGAACACACAAGCCCTTATGCTTCTTCAACACTGACAAACAACCATGAAAATGTATACTGCCTCATGCACATGCCTCATGCACATCCGGTGAATCCGTTCCTGTACAAGGGAATAATTTCAGAACTTAAGCGGAGCAATATCAATGGAGGGAAACGCAGCATTAAGCAGAATGAAAAAGATTGTATAGGAATCAAGATGAACTTTCATAAAAAGACCTTGAAGTTAAATAGATTATGATTTTCTAGGTCTGAAAAAAACACATTCTTTTCCTTATTTCTGTCCAGAATAAATATTGGTCTGGGCCATCAGCATTTGCAGAAATATTCCAAGAGAAGGATAAAAAAATAAAAAAGCAAGCCAAAATTAATCAGACTTTCCTCCTAATTTCCCCAAAACTTCAAAACTTAATTCTGAAGGTGTGTGAATATCTTTTTCCCTCATGAACGATTCTTTACATAGAAAGCAATATTAATCTAACTCCTAGGAAGGAGTGAGACTAGATTAATGCAGAAAAGTTCTTTGCTATAGCTTTCTTGTTGCTCCATAAGGGTCCTTTCACTCTACTTGCTTCTCTCTATTTTTCCTTTATGTATCTCATTTTTCTTTTTTTCACAGGATGATGCCTTTCTTTCGTGCTATAGCACAGTGGTTAGAGCACTCAGGATGTGGGAGAATAGGTAAAGAACAAAATGTATTATGTGGCTGTGCTACATGATAATTTATTTGGATTACGCTTGCCAGAGATGATTTTTATTTAGCTTTAAAACAGTTCCTGTGTCATGAATTAAAACAAAAATGAGATTGTCTTTATCGAAAGAAGGAATGCATTTCAGGAACAGAAGTAACAAGAAATGTGACATGGAATCAAATATATTACTTGGACACTGTCTGTTTTGCAAATCTGTTAGGAGTCAGATTTTTATTGAATTTGTTTTGAAAGCTGCATCAGAATTCATTAATACTTTAACATTAACATGATCTAAAATTGCTAAGGTCAAGTCCAAGCAGGTAGGAACTCGTTTCTAGCCTCTTGCAATCATATTGTAAGGGTTAAAAAAAACCCCACCATTTTCTTAAAATTTTTAGCTATGTTGAGTTACATAAATTATCCACATCATCCTAAGAAAAGATTGCTTTTTAAGCTCAATAAATGCACCACAGCATTTTCCAAATAATCAGCAATTTTCCCTCTTGAGTTGTCTGAAAACGACTGTGAATTCAGAGACCATCTAGCAAAATCTTGCTTAGCTGTGAAAATAAGCCTGAGGATGCTCTGCCAAGCATTGCAACAAACTAGCTAAATCATTGACTATAGCCCACAACAGAAAGGCTTCTAAATGGAAGATGATATGTGCTAAAAACCTTTCCCTGAGTATCAAAAATAGCAGCAGGACAGGGACAAGTACATAAAAGAAAAGATTTTCAAGAGCCATACTCTATCCCACAGAAGAATAAGGGCATCATGTTATTTACTAGAGACATTATTCAACACACCACTTGAGTTTTATCTCTGAATATTTAACTTCTATTGAAATATTTCTTGAAAATAAAGAAATATAATCTAAAATTCTTCTGCTGTTCTTCAATCCAATAACACTAGTTAATATGTAAAAATATCAGATATTTAAGGTTATGTAGCCATTGTTTTTGGAAGACATAAACTATCACATACTTAGGGTTTTATGTTTCAGATCCAGCATGTCTTTTGGATTAATCTAGAATGTAATTTATAACAACAGAAGCAGGTAGAAATCTTTAAACTGGCTTTTTATTCTTCCTCCCAGCAGTCAAATGGTTTCCCATGGGCATCTTTATCCTGTTCCTGTTGCACTGAAAAAAAAAATTAGATGTGACCCAAAAAATAGAAAATGCAGGTGGACATGCTGTTTTTTGTGTCTGATTCTTCTTTCTCTTCTTGCTAAGATTTCAGAAGAACATTTACAGACAGTTTACAGAGCAATGAAATCTTTATTTGTGTATTTATCAGTATTTTTTTATTTGTGTATTTATAATTATTTTTGTATATTGAGCTGTACAAAATAACCTGGGGATGAAAAAAAATCTAATCTCTAAGCTCACAAAATTAATTAAATTAAAATGCTTAATTTTAAAATATTTCTAATAGTTTTTTTATTTAATTACACTATATAATGCATCTAAATGTAAGTCTTATGCTTGTAGGCTCCTGATCAACCACCTAAATATACTTAAATGCTCCTCAGTTCTAATACTCAGTTTTAGGAGTTACGTAAGAGAATATAAATAATAATGAAAAACATTTTGCTAATATGTGTGTTGTATAGTGCTGTAAGAAGATTTAAAAAATATCAATGAAAACCAGCAAGTTCATTATAACTTCTGGTCCTATTAGTCCTACAGAGATTTGAGAAAAATCATGATGCAGACAAAATGATATGTCTTCTTCCAGGACATTCTGTTGTAAAGGGAAGAATATCAGTGTTTTTAGCAGACCAGAAGCAATTGCTTTGAAAGCTCTAAAGTAAAATGCTTAGAGGCTAGGGAATGTGACAATACTTAAGATGCAGCATGCTTCATGACATTTACAGCCACTTCCCAATTAACAGTAGGACCCTAACCCTTCTCCTACCCTCTTTTCTCCCCAGAGATGAAATCTGAACATTTGTGTTTCTGCCTGTCTTTGGGGAAACAAACATAGCTTATCAAGTCTTTCTTTCTTTCTTTTTCTTTCTTTCTTTCTTTCTTTCTTTCTTTCTTTCTTTCTTTCTTTCTTTCTTTCTTTCTTTCTTTCTTTCTCTCTCTCTCTCTCTCTTTCTCTCTTTCTCTCTTTCTCTCCCTCCCTTCCTTCCTTCCTTCCTTCCTTCCTTCCTTCCTTCCTTCCTTCCTTCCTTCCTTCCTTCCTTCCTTCCTTCTGTCACCTCCGCCACTTCCTTCCACCACTTCCTTCCACCACTTCCTTCCACCACTTCCTTCCACCACTTCCTTCCTTCCTCTCTCATGGAAAAAAATTAACTGTTTAAGTCTTAGAAAACTATTTGAAGTTTATGTTGCATGTGTTTGGTGTTTTCTTCCTTTTTAACTCTCCTAATTATTAAAGATACCTGCAAAAATCTTATGCCAGCTTCAGAGAAATGAAGGGAATTTCTTGTCTCCCATTAATTTTGGAGCTGAAACTTGTTATTCTTCCATTTTTTTCTGATTGCTGTTTTTTCTAGGTTAAAAAAAATAAAGCAAAGAAACTGCAATGCATAAAACTTTTGATAAAATTGTACATGTAAAGAAATTATAAGACTGAATTATATAATCAATACCTACAATAAACTCAAGTATTATCTCTAACTTGTAACAGCATCACTGGGACTGATAGCATCAGCATTATTAAAGAGGTTTCTTTGTATGTCTTGGATTCTTGCAAAAAACATTTAAAGTATTTTTTTATTTTTACAGATGTAGTATATAATTTTTTACAAATGATACTTCTTTTTCTAACTGTAACATAGGAGTGGGACAGAGGTGCCTTGTATTAAATGAAAAATGTATTTGAGCAGGACTAACAATTCTATGGGCAGTGTGACACCAGCTGCTAACAAGCTAGGAAGGAAATCAACAAATAAAAGAAAGAAAACCAAGAAAGTTCAGGCAGCAAAGCAGCATACTTGTAACATTATTTGGGACAGAAAGAGAGGAGAAAATCATTCCTGCATTGCATCGTGCTAGAGGTCACTGGTGCCAAAGACCTTGGAAAGGTACCATGTGAAAAACTGTAGGTGCGAAGAAATTTCATCCTTACTATTTCATAAACCGCTTCTTGCAGGGAATTACACTGTGTCCCCCTGCACAGAGGGAGGATTGGCAACACATGAGGAGAAACAACTGTCATCAGGCAAATGAGTTATGCAAAATGAGAGAAAGTTATTAGTGTTCCAGTAAGAAGTATGCCCGTGTTTTCACCATTTCCCCTGAGTAACCCCCACTGTTTCTTGCTGCAGGGTAAAAAGAAGGAACATTGTGTCTCTGCCTCTGAAGCTACTTTCCCTCACTGGGAAATGTATCTCTCCTATTCAATCTTTCCAACCACAAATTCTTTATTGAGTGACTCCGGAAAAAACAAACCTATATGAACAATTCCAGAAGGGCAGGAACTTCTCTTGAGTGTAAATTTAATGCATACTACCGCAAAAGTATCCCACTACACCACGGCACACATGCACCAAATAAATGCATTCAGCACAGAAAACAGAGACTATCAGTATGAATTTCATGGGGAAAAAAAAAGAGCAAGATCTCATTTTCTTTCTTTGTTGTGATACTATGATGCTACATGCTGCCAGATCCTTCTCTTAAATTGCTCTCTAACAGCTAGATGCCCTCCACAAAGCTGTCACCAGAGAAGAATAGCACACACCAAGGTTGTTTTCGTTTGTTTAAGCTCCTGCTGTGCTGCTTGTCTCCAGTATCAAAGCATTCTTTTTTCAGAACAAATTTCTTTTAACATATTGTTCTCCCTTTTTAAGATTCTGCTTGGTTCGCATAACAAAATCTCCACCAAACACTCATTGATTTATTGAAAGAAGTTACATTTTCCAAAGGTAAAAAAAAAAAGCTGCTGAGGTATAGATTTTCACATATTTTATCAGAAAGCATGTGCTGATGTATTGGTAAAATATGATCCAAAATCATTATTATTAGCTTTGCTGGACCTCACTGCCATGAAATGATATTGTCATCTATTTCTTTTGTTTTCATAGCAGAATAATAACTTTAAATCTTCTGGTACCATACCTTGAAGCATGTCCTTTCTGTCACCTACACAGCTTAATGTGATAAGGATCAATCTTTGCAGGTATTTCTGGGAACATATATACATATATATAAACCGTTTATAGACATATATATGTGTAAATATAAAAAGTAATGTCAGTATTTAAAAGCAGGCAGTATCTTGTAAATATTGTCTGAGTTAGTGGCATTCAAGGTGTCAATCCCTATGGATTGACAAATGATACTTCTTTTTTTAATGTTTTCTTATGTTTTTTTTAACTTTTGCATTTTATGCAATATTAATAAGCATGTAAGGCAATACAGTAAACTAAAGTTACTACTAAAGAGTGAGAACAACATTGTTAAAAAAACCCAAGAAAGAATAGGCAATTACTTAATAAATATTTAATTTTTATGTTTATTGATGCAGACTTTTGAATATCAGATATATTAATAAAATAAATGGAACCATAAGGAGAGATATTCCAGAAAGGAAGCATCATCCCACCTGCAGTTTATTTTTCGTCTCCCAAATGATAGTCACAAATCTGTACTATTTATTAGCACTGTAGTGAGAGCACACTGCTTGATTTAGTCAACAGTGTCCTCCCTCCCAGAAGTTTTAGGATAGTCTCTGCCATTGTGTTCTCATAGCACTATTTTTAGTGCCAGGAGAACTTTTAGTCTTTTTTTTTTTTATCACGTCTTTCCTTGTGACTGGCTCAGCAAGTCAACATGATGAAAACAAATGTTATTAGACCTTCATTTTCACACTAAAATCCCAGAAGGGGAGCTATCCTGCTTACAGCTCTAATTGCTTTAACAGCACATCTTTCAGGGCTTGTTCTTGTGGGTTTGATTTGGCAGCCCTTACTCAGCTTGACTAGTACAGCTCTTCTGAGTAGTTTCATTGGTAGCCAGGAGCCTCCTCTCGCTATTAAGTGCTTCTCAGCAAGCATAAGGATTGTAGAACTGAGCAGTGTGAGCTTATTTCAAAAGGGTGAAGAAACTAGGCACAGATTCCAGTGAAAGGGAACACAAGCTTTGCTTATCTCACATTTGCCTTCCACACAGAGACATCCCCTCCTCCCCCCCCCCCCATTTGCCCCCACCACCCTTCAGTTCCCAAGTCTCTCAAGCACAAAATAAACAGAATTCTAGCAAGGTAGAAACAGCCAATTCAGCTGATGATGTACTTCATTTTTAAGCCAATGCATGTTATTTAGGATATTTCTATACAGTGGAAAAAGTACAACTGCAAGTGTTTGCAGAGCTCCTGGTTTGCTCTCTTAAGATAATTTTGTTGAGACAGTCTCCACTAAAGTTTTAAAATATAGATGGAAAAATCTGCTAATTAATCTATGAGGTTAAGCATACAATTACAATATAACATAATTTAATAAAAATAATCAATACTTTTGTCATAGATATATACCTTCATAAGGTCATTGCAATTATTCATTATTTTGAAGAAGACAACATAAGTAAAAATTTTTAAAGTTAATGTCTCCTGAAATTGAAGGTAAGATGTAGTGGAGGTTATGAAGATATATATTGGCATATATAAATTATTATTATTATTATTATTATTATTATTATTATTATTATTATTATTATTATTATTATTATTATTATTTAGCTCTCTGAAAATTTGGCATATTTTATGTCTCCTTTGACCTCAGATCAGAGGATAACTGTCTAATACCATCCAGAGTCTAATTCTTTATTCAAAATATCAAAACTCAAACTACTTTGCCCAACAGGTGTTTGGCTCCATTTCTGAAATTCCCCAAGAGATTTTGAACTGCCAATGTTCTCTAAATTTGCACAGCGCAGGCTATGTAGCCTACTAGTGGAGTTGATCACAGTTTCTTTTTACACTGATTTTGTAATGACAATCCAGGCATATTTTGAACATATTTGGTGATCAATCACAAAAACTAGCTCCTGATTATCTCTTATCCAAAGTGGATAATCTTTTTCCTTCTACAGGAAACGTCTGTGCAAAAGTCAACATTTTCCCCCCTCCCCAGTATTTGTGGCCTGACTCATTTCCAAGGCCTGATGTGTATCTACCTGCTGCAAGAACAATCTTTCACACATAGAGCTTGGGTTTGTGGGTATTTTGGTTTGTCGGTTGGTTTTGGATTGGGTTGGGTTTTTTCACATACAGTTATCTGAAGCAGTCCTATCTCAACTAAGGTTTCTAGGAGTCTGTTGTCATTTTCATGTTCATGTCATTCTGGACTACTGGCATTTTGATCTTTGAATTACCCATTACTAACAATTATGTTTAGTATTTTTTCCCTTTTGTTTCTATCTTCTTTCCTCTGACATTATGGAACTTGCAGTGATGTAAATGTTTAGCAGAATCACACATCTGTACAGGGCTTCTAATAAGGCTTCCTTGATTAATTTTTCATGATCCTGTGTGTCTTTTGATACTGTAAAACCAAAATTTTCCAGAATGTATTTAATTTATTATCTTTTTATGTTTTAAGATCACTCAATTTAAGTTCCTCCTACATAGTTGAACCTTTTAAAATGTTTCTGGAATTACTCAGTCGAATTACAATATGAGCCATTCTTCTCATATTCTGCAGCATATTCTGCATAAGTTTCAGCTAATTCAGCAGCAGAATATGAAACTGATATATAAAAATGCAACCTTTGTTTAGTTTTCTTATTTGACTTATAATCAAAAATCAGGTAGTATATTTCTAATTCTGTTCTTAGCAAAACAATCCTTGTGAATTAATATCTCAAAACTCACAGCAGATTTCTCTTTAAAAAGCAGCCAGATTTCTCTTTTAAAGTAAGATAGTAAACCTTTATCATGTTGGATATTCAGCACAGATAAATTTAGACTGAAATCTGCAGCAGTGTCCAGCTTTAGATTCCCACTGGAAGTTGTGGAAGTCTGATCCTAGGCTCCAATTTTAAGTGAATGTTGAAGCTGCTACCTGAAATGTTTCACCCGGTTGTTTAATACAGCCTTTCAAGTGCAATTTATGACTTTGTTCACTATCTACAAAGTATATTAATTAATCAGTGCTTTATGAACCTAACACTTTATGTGTTTTGTTGCTTAGCAACAGAATTTCCTCCAATAAGGGGCCATATCCAGAGTCCTTTAACCAGCTTTCATCCTCCATGACATTTTTAAATTCGGTTGTTTCATTACTTTTAGAAAACAAAGCACATCTAATTTCAAAGGAAAAATTCTTTTATTTAAATTTTTACTTCTATTTCAAATACTAAGATGACACTTAGGAATGGCTATAGCTGCACTAACATATTATTCACTGTAAATATGTACAGTGAAATCCAAACAACAGTAAAGTAATCACATCAGCCAAATGTTGGCAGTTCTTTTCATTGCTGTGGGAAAAACACTCTCACTCATTCCAAAATCCCTATTAAATCTGTATTAATGCCCTCCATCTCTGGAAGCAAGCAATAGACTAGTAAATTATACTTCTGTGTAAACTGAATTCAGAAATTGAGAACAGGACCTTTGCAATTTACAGACATTTTAACTTCTAATGCTGTTAAAATAGATGTTTCTCAGTCCATGAGCTCTTCTGTGGCACAAATAACAGCTCTGTTTGTGCATCAATGGTTCAGTTTTTAATTCCACTGTTATGCATAACAATTTTAGAATTAATATTAGTTTCTCTATTTTAAAGGACTCATTTGCTGAAAGCTAAATTTATCCCCACCCATGAAGACATCAGTTGCAGAAGGTACCCACTAAATTTTCATCCTTTACAAGAAGTGCAAACATTTAACAAATATTTAGTCTGATTCTTGGAAATGTTGTATATCCACTTTATTCCTGTGTCAGAGGTTCAGTACTGGAATTATGCCTGTGTCTAATTTAGGAGTAGTTACTGGTTTGCTACTGCAGAGTAGCTATTTGGATAAAAATGTGATCCTGCCCTTTCTCTTTTTGCATTATGTGATATAACTTCATAGGCATAACCTTTCACATCTGTGGAATGCCACCTTTTAAAAAAATCTAATGAGAATATTGTGGGATGCAACTGGTTTCAGGAAAGTACCTCATCTGACAAACATTCCCTTAAAATCTTTTTCCATCTTCCACATTCCCTTTCATGTGGAACATGAAAGATATATTTAAGCTGATAATATCTTTTCTAGAACTTCTAGATATACCATGCATGCTTGGTATATCCTGCATAGTATGTTGCATGAGCACTAACCAAAAGTTTGGATTACAGCAGTTATTTTACAGACAGCTTTTGAGAAACATTTTATTTTGCTTTGGATTTTTTCCTTTTGGAGTCCCTGAATTCTGTTCTTATCTTAGCTACAGATGAAAAGATGAAATACAGAGAGAACAAAGTTATATTGAAATAAAAGATGCCTCAAAAATCCTTTGTAATTCTTACTTTAAATACTGTCCCTCCTTCAGATGCTCATTGTCTCCATTTCACACATTTTGTCTTCATTAAGAGCCTTGTGAAAGACTGAGAAAACAAAGGATAAGTCTTAATTTTTTACCCTTTTTTCACCTGGGCAAAACTTGTTCCTCTCAGCTATTCAGCTAGCATCACAGGAAAAAGTCCTGAGGGCTACTGTTCACTTACATGACATTAATAAGGCAAAAACTTCTTGCTTACCACGATGTATTCCATAAACATAATAAAGACAAACGGCCTGCATTTTTTTTTTTTCACATTTCTCTGTGCAATCACTGCTCAGGAGAAAGAAATTGTGAATGTAGTTTTGTTCTACTTTTTACTTTTGACAAAACAGTTGTGGAATTTTTCAAATATTTTATTTTCCATGGTAACATAATCAGTGCATAATATTTCTTAAAATGTAATAAAGCATAAATAAATTTGTGCAAACTTTTTTTTCAAGTAACTCCAAATATTTAAAACTTCTAATCCCTGCAATGCAGTGGTCTGTTGAAAAAATGGTTCTCAGAAAAAAAAAAGAAAAAATCAAGATCTCATTCACTATTCATGGCTGGGAATGGATGTCTCAAAATTTTGATTACATTTGTGGAGAAAGGCAAGAAGTTGTGCAAGGGCGGAAGTTTGGTTTAGACTAACGTATAGAAATAGTGTCAAGTAGACATTATTAATGGACCAAGACATGATAACCATTAAGGTTTCTGCCACCCCTGAAATAAACTTTATTCACCTCCTACTGCCAACACAGTGACTTTCCACACCATTCTATAGACCTACTAACTTCAGTTACCCAGTCAGGGACCAGGCAAGAATTGTTCTTGAGGTTCAGAGAAAAAAGTCTCCATTTGTCTGCATAATGACATGTAGATTTTCCTAAAGAAATGTCAGTGGTCAGAAGTAATTAGCAGAATATTTGGAAAAGGAAGAATTTTTAAAGATTAGCCATGAAGGTATTTAAGAAAAAAATTACTGATTCGCCTGAGGAAATTAAAATAATATTCTTTATATACTACCAAAATGCAGCTGAGAATTATTAAGATAATCATTAACAGAGTTTATCCTCATCATTCTGCTAAATTTTTTTCCAGTGTTCATAAATACTGAACTTTAAGTTGTTACAACTGAAGCTATGGGAGTATTTAAACAGAGTTCTTAAATCTAAATTAGTATTTGAAGGTACCTTAGAGTGGTGTGTGTTATGAAGGACTCTACTCAACTGACTGAATTAGGACTTCAACAGTGCTAGGATATTCAAGATACCCAAAGAACCTGGTAATGGCAAGTGAAACATCCATGCACCTAGAGGACAGTAGGAATACCACTAGGAATTTCAAATGGCAATAGATACCCCTGTAAAAGTAACTGAATAAAGGGCTATGTATTGTTTGTGGATCTTTTGACTACAGAGCTCAGAAATACTAGAAGTTGCCTGTAATTTGGAGTTTAATCCCTCTCTAAAAGTGAATATTTGATAACCTTAGGAGCCCAAAGTCATTTGAGTTGATCTAATGTATATCAGCTGGCTTTCATCAGCCTCTGCAAAAAGGTGCCTCTCAAAGCTCTCCTTCTGTTCCTCTGTGAATATTTTGGCTAGTCCAGCAGATTTCACACGTCATCTGACTCCAGTATTTAGGCAACTGATGTCCATCATGGGTAGACAGTCAAGAGTAAAGAGAAGAGTAAAGCAGAGAGATATATTAGAGTGATTCATTTCATAATCTGACCCCTTTCAAAACCTTAAATCATCCCACTGATGTTAAACACTTGTGTTTCATCAGTGACTACAGACATCTTCCCTTTAGGAGGTCAGAACTAGATGTGATTAGTCCAGCTACAGGCTGATTTCTGAGTACCTTTCATCCAATCCATTGATGGCTAAGTAGGCAGACCTTTTTGGAAAGTTCATGACACACTCGTCTGCTTTTGCAATCATCTGTCTACTTTGAAATATCTGGCAATTAGCTGGTTGATTCTATTTTTAAAAGTCTTAGTTAATAAGAACACACTGTCCAAAAGAGAAAGTATATCTCAAAAGTAAGTTTGGATGGAAAACAACATAGGGTATAAAAACTGTAATGAATGTAATGAATGTTTTAAAGTGCTATTTCAAATTATTGTGATATTCATGGGAGCTGGAAGCAGAGAAAAAACTGCCTGCATATTGAAGATACCTCATTTTTTCTTGTTTATAAAATTCATATTTCATTCTCTAGCAAGTTCTGAATTATTGATTTGCATGTTGATAAAATTCACCCTAAAGTTAAAAAATGATGAAAAGAGAAATTTGAATTGTAAATATTTCTATTAAAGTAATTGTTTAAAAAATGAATAAAAAGCCCAACAAAACCCACAGAAATTTAGCATATAGGTAAATCATGCATATTGTACAAGATAATAGCCTTTCATCTCAACAGTTTGTCTAACACTGAAGCATAAGATGAATTCAGAATCCACAGTTTTTGTGAAGTTATTTGTTTGGGACTGTTCCTCTGAGATGTATGGAGAACTGTGAACTATTCCTTTGATTTTGCCTTGTTGACTTACCTATAATTGCTTGCAGACATACTTCCCTGAAACATTAATCTTAAATTTTTTTGTGAATTTACTGGATACTAAACCTGACTGGACTTTGTCCATTATATTGTGTTTCTGAAAATAGATCTGATAATATGGCCTTTGAATTTATCTTTTTAACCTTTTCTATATCTGTGTTGCTCCCAAACACAAAAAATCATCTCTCTTTACTCTATCCTTACCATACAAATATGCTACATTATTTTCTTTCACCTTTTATTTAATAAATGGTTAAATGGGTAGTGTTTTTAATTTTAATAACTTCATTAATGAAAACCCTGCTGAAAGATATATCCAAGGACACCTCCTCTGGCCCAGGAAATACCTGAAGCATAAACCACTTTAAGCTCGAAGAAAACGCTTATAATATTCATGTAGTGGATTCTCTGGAATTCTCCACTCGTGGTTTCTGTGAATTGGACACCAGATGGGTCATTGATCTCGTATAGTTTTGAAGACATTAACAAAATCATATAAGGATATCCTTCGGCTCTTTTCTGCAAAATTTCACAATTCTAAGGCAGGGAAGAAATTCTGATATCCATATAAAAACGAGGATGTTCTGTCTTAAATAGTAGTCTATTAAAAAGGAAAGGTTTTAAAACATGTTATGATTTACACATAGTTTTACCTGAATGTATGTCACTAGATAAAATAAGAGTTACAGTTTATCATGATAACCAGTGGGTTTTGCCTATGGTATGGTTAACAAGACTATAGTAAGACATTTTTTTGCTTCCCTCTTCGATTTTAATTTTTTCTCCTTTCCTTTCATTAGAGGAAAGTTTATATAACAAAGTAAATGCCTAGTAAAGAAACTATAAAGAAACAATAGTCTTTCCTCAAAAGAAAGATGAGGTATCATTTGTAACTCATGCAAGACATAAATAAAAGAACAAAAGTATAAATCAAGTGATTTTGGATGATGGAGTAGTACATCTAATCTTGTGACATTTTCTTTGCTAAAGTCAAAAAAAGTATTCAATATTTAAGCAATGGCCACAACTTGCAATCTCCCATTATTCTAAAAAATAATTTCAAAAAATGTAAAGGGGAAAAGTCAGCACATTGAAGTAGGCTGATTGGAGGATCAGTTTATACAAGAATATTTAAAGCTATTATTAAAAAATTGGGAAATTTATTGCATATTTTTTTATTATAAAGGCCTTATTAAAAATGCTATTAAGAAATTAGACAAAAATCATAGAACTGTGAAGACCAGTAAATGTATGGTTATGCACAAACACAGACATAAAAACCCGGACTCAAATATTCATTTATGAACTGCCTGTAATGAAGTCCATATTATATTCAATGGCTTCTTGGGTTTTCCTGTTAACTCTTCCATCCAATTATGTTAATTGAAACAACCAAACCAATATAAAAAAAAAAATCTAAAAGGCTTTGATACTGTAAAAATATTTTAGCTTTGTCAACATGCCACAAATAACATATTCATCTAGCCAGGATGATCCTCTTATGGATCTTCCAAAGAACTGCTGTAACTCCTCCCTTTGTCTTAAAGCTGGCAAAACTGAAGTTATTAACCTGACTCAGGATGTGATACTTAGCAAAATTTTAACATGACCATATTGTCTTTAATGTTCAAACAAATTGAACTAAAATATAAAGACTTTACAGGTTATTTTCAGAGGGAGTGTGAGAGTGAACCCTCTGTCCTTTTCTTTTGTACAATTAGGTGCCTTTCTTCACACTCAGCTCTATTCTTCATCTAGAAGACACTATTAAATCCTCATTCTGGAAAAAAAAAAGAAAGTTTTGTTAGACCAAGACCATTTCTTATTGACACAGAAATAAAGTAACAAAAGAGACTTAAAAGATCTTCACACTTTTTTTTTTATCACCATTATAAATAAAATTATTAGAAATTGTCATTCATAAACAGTACCAGATACTGCATTTTTTTTGCTGTTCTTAATATGAGTAGTTAAGTTTTGTTTAGAAGCATCATTGAATTTTGAAAGTTTTCCCTTTTCCTCTTTATAATATTATCAGATTTTCCTTTCTCAGATTCATGTATTAGTGTAATAAGCTACTGGATTTACAACATGAAAGAAACAGAGGTACAAGTTTAGCCTAAGTTCTCCTAGTTTCCTATGACATCATGAAAAAAGGACTATTACTTTTGGCCTCTGTATTGGTTCATTACCATATTGCTCAGAGCAATTTTTTGAAGGGAGTGTGATGCAGTTTTTTACATTGAAGCATTTACAGAGTAAATGTCTAGGTTTGTCCTTTTTTTATTTATTATTATTCAGGAATATGAATTCCTTTTAATTTCTGCAAATCACTGACTTGTCTTCCCATGAAAGGACTGCATGAATATTTTATAAGGCAATCTATTTTTCTAAATTTGTTATTTCAAGATGTTTATAGGTGTTCTTATTTCTTGATACAAAAAACAGAACACAAGTTCCCCTGTATTTTATGGTGGGAGTCTCATTGCAATATATCTAGTGGCTTCAGTCGTATAAAGTTGTGAAAATGTGATTGTGCTTGTCTGCCTTAGTAGAGCGTGCTGGGACTACCAAGGAAAACAACTTTCTAAAAATTATTCAACAGCCGTATCTGGGAAAATGCAGACTAAATAACCCATCACTTCAGCACTTTGCCAAACTGAAATAAAATAATATATTCTTTTAGATATCTGTTCTCAAGGAAGGCTGAGTTTTCAATGACAAATCTGGTGCTGCGTCAGCACCTGAAACTTGTTTGCACTAGTGTTGTTTGACAATATTCATAGGTTTTATATGGGTAATTTATTTTGTGTCTGGTACATGCAAGTCAGAGCTACCAGCACACTGCTTGCTTCAATCTCTTCAACTTGCAATGCAGTTACATGTCCTTCATGGAAGGATGAATAATCAGTTCTTCATTATTCTGCATTATCAGAGCAGTCCACAGGTGTTGGTGAGTTTGGCTCAAACATCAGTCTCTGCTCAATGGGTGAGAAAGAGATAGTCCATGGGTAGAATCCTGACCTATAATTCTGTAGCCATATGATATTGTATTTCCAGTTTGACAAGTCCATAAGTTCTTTACTGAGTTTGCAAAGGCTCAGGACTACAACTTGTCAGGCCCATTCCACGTGGACTTGTCTTGATCAAGAATTATTTTTAATCAAAAGTAATTATTACAGAAGGAAGACATTTATCTAGAAAAAGTTTAATATTAATAATGATGCCGGTAAAGTTGTCATACTGCACTCATTAGTTTTTATCCCTTTTCTTGGATCACTAGTCAGGTGGGAAGATCCCAGAATCATAGAAATGAGAATCATGGAACCATAGAATCATAGAATCATCAAAGCTGGAAGAGACCTTCAAGATTATCCAGTCCAGCGATCCACTGTAATACCTAAACCACCATCCATATCACCCAGCCACATGCCTCTTGAACACCTCCAGAAGGGCATGTTGGCTAAAAGTCTTGATATCACGTTCTAGGTATTCCCATCTCTTGGTTAGCATTTCAAGTGATGGAACACTATCTTCAGGCAACAATATCTTGCCCACAAAATCATTTTTAGGCATTGTAGGCACCAAAATAGAATGTTTTCCTCAACTTTATTATCCAGTGCAACAGGCTGCCCAGAGAAGCTGCAGATGCCCCATCCCTGGAAATGTTCAAGACCAGGTTGGATGGGGGGGTCCTGAGGAACCTGATTTAGTTGAAGGTGTCCCTGATTTTTTTCCCTACATTTTGGGAAAAAAATTATTAGGTATCTTCAATTAATATATGGACAGCCTCAAATCTAATCCATTTTCTGAACCAGACTGGACAACACACCTGAGTTTGTGTTCCTTATTTCCTAGAAACTAAATATTTAAAGCACTTGCCTAACAAGTAAATGTGAAATGTGAATTTTCCCCTTTTTTAAGATGAAGGAATTAGTCAAATTCAGCATAGATTTTTCAAATTTAATCACTGAATTATAATTTGGGAGGAATTAATCAAATTAAGTATTAAAATAGAATAGATGTCAACCTGTCCCTGTCTTAATTAACTTTATCAGAGTTCCTTTTAGTATTAGTTGTCTAGGTGCTATTTTGTGAAATACTAGGGCATCTTAACACTCTCAGTGATATTTACACTGTATTAGCTGTCATCTTATATTTTAAATCAAATCCCACTTGCCTCAACTTTAACCCTTAGCTTTGCTACCATGCATGCTGCATCCGTTTTAGAAGGGGGAAATAATATTTTTCTTTTAAATTTCTTCTTTCTCCCACCTCTGTCCTTTTTTTTCCCTCTTTATTTATTTGGAAAATAAATTATAATAATTCTTGGTAAACAATGCTTTCTGTTTCATTATGACAGAGGGTTTATGTAGAGAAAAAAATAAGTGTCATACATGCAATCTGTAGCATATGACATGTTGGACCAAACTATTTCACACTACGTAGCATATCATATGCCAAATAGGGCCAGGATATTTATTTATAATCAGTTTAATTGCTTATTACTCAGAAAATTCAAAAGAGCCACAGTTCAATATTTTAATTTTCATTTTCACAAAATATTCACAATACATACCTAACTAATCACATTCCCTACAAAGGTAGCAATTTACAGTTTTGCCACGTATTTCATTACTGTGTGTTTGCCAAGATATTTTTTTTACTATTCTGCTGCTGTCACCTGTCACTCAGTGAAAACACTTGGCTGGCATTATACAGCATCATTGATCTTTACCTACTGTGAAGTAGGTGACATAGCTTACGGCTTCTTCAATCATTTCTTGAATGTGAAAACTTTGCCAAGTCCCTTTAGATGTGTAGGCCATCAGACTGTTGATCATGACTTTCATTTGGAAAATAAGGTTATTAATTCCTAACAAGAAATTAACAGCAAAAGAAGGAAGGATTGTCCTATTATAATAAACCTGTGATTTTCCTAAAATGAACAATTAATAATACTTTAAAAGAAGAAGGAATATTCCAAAACAAGACGTCTTCTTGAAAGGTGTATTATGCAAATCTATTCTTATTAAAGGTTGTAGAACTGAACACAGTCTTAAGGAATACCATGAAATGCTTTTATTATAATAATAATTCATTCAAATTCTGCTTTTAGGCACAAAAAGAACCTTTATACATTTGGGATTTATCAAGAATATACTCAAAATAGTACTAAGATTTGTATAACTTCACCAAAGTCTCGCAGTTTGCTTTAGAAATGGAGTATTTTTGGAGATACAATTTTTTTATGTACCTAAATATGTCAAGATGGGTTTTAAAACCTTGCACCACATATTTATTTTAATTGAATTGCTTTATCTTAGCATAAAATCTATCACACTTGAACTTTTATATTATTATAGTAGATAAGAAGTGGGTTTATAGCACTATGAAGTCAAGAGCTGAGTTAAAAAAAGAGCGAGAGAATAAAAGCTCAGTTTTCAAATATCTAGAAAGTGTGGAAGATGATGTATTTGATGAACTTCATTACTGTTGCTATGATTTCTAACACTCATTTTATATCTAAAAATGCAATTTTTTTTTAAATTTTGTTTTATATTTTATTGATAATGAAGATTTTGATGTCTAGATATTCAGTAAGTCAAGAAAAGCTCTAACAGAACCTCCTAAACCAGCAGTTTTTGCAACCTACTTGAAAGGATTCTGAACATAGTGTCTGAATAGCACACTGACTCACTAACACTGGTTTTTAGTTAGTGTTACAGCACTGGGGAAACCACAGAATAAGAAGAAAGCTAATGCTGGATTAACACTTTAAAAAAACAGGATGACTTGTGTCAGACAATAAGATATCAGCCCTGGCTAATATTTAACTAATGAAGAATTAAAGCCATATAATTTATGCTACTAAATATTGGTAACTGATTTTTTGTCTTTCTTCAAAGGACTTCAGATGTGGTATGCAAAATGTCATTCATTTTGGATTCTGCAAGGAATATTACTCATTAACAAGCGAATATGATCACTATGATCTTATCCCTGTGTGGCATGTTAAATGGATTAAGAACTTGCCAACCCATAGATCTTAGCCTGATGATATTTGACACTCACAAGCAGAGGGAAATGCGAGAGGAGTGGGATTTCACATGGGTTGGTACTGGTGTGACTGTCTCAGAAGTTTCTGTTCATTCCCTGATCAAAAAAAGGGGATGTGGTAGTGAGCTTGTCTACAGATATGAAGAATCAGAGAGGTACCATATATGAAGAGATCCCTAGTGCTCTGATTTAAGAAGAAAACTACAGACACAACTGACCAAAAAGTTTTTTTTTTCCAGAGGAATACTTTAATTCAGACAGTAAAAGTTTCTGCAAAGTTCTATTCTGAAGCTTATAACATCATATTGATAAATCATTACACATATAATGGATATTGGACATAAAAATACTAATTTCAAAAAGTCAAAGGGTTTAAAGTCTACAGTGATAACTATAGGAGATGGTTTTCACACAGAACAATTTCATGTTAGCCACAGATTCAGATACAAAAGACAAAATAGAGAGAAGAAAAAGGAGAATAAATTTCTAACGTGACCATGAATAATACAATGAAGGAAGAGGGAGCATGTACAGAGATGTTATAAAAATTGGTGTGAGAGATGGAAAAAATTATTACTGGCTTAAAACAACTGAAGTGTGTGTGTGTGGAGGGGTGGGCAATGACAAGCTCTGCAAAGAGTGGATGGTGCACTGCTCCACAGCCTGCCCTTGGACACTCTAGTCCTGCCCAGAACGGCTATCAGCCACTGGCACACCAGAAGGTCAGCCTGGAGGGCCCCAGGAGACCAAAAAAGATAAAAGCATTTGCACAAAGGCATACATGGGCACAGTACATAGTTTTTATTTTCTAGTAGCTAAGGTAGTGCTGGAATTCAAGCAGTGATTATGAATCTTTCTCTGCTCCCTTTCTTTTCTCTCTCTCTCTCTCCCACACCCCTCCCCTCCCGCCCCCTCTCTCTCTCTCTCATTCTTTCTTCTCCCAATCTCCATTACTCAAAATCTGGGTAACTTAAAGTTTTGTGTGTTAGAGTTTGCTAAGTCCGTGGAATGTTTTATTTCGACTGAATGTTGCTTTAAAATTTGCCAAGCACAATTCTTTTCCAAAGTTTGCCAGTAAAAGTTCGTTGTTTAAACTCCTGAGAATGTTGTCACGTTCCTGCTGTGCACCTGCCTCAGGACATTAAAAAACCTAAGCCCATGTAAGGAACTTGTTGAGTGAGTCCACAGCTTTACAGATGACAGGAAGAATTTGTGCACCAGAATATGCCAGCTTCTCTAGTGAAGAAGAGTGGCCATGAGCCTAAGGAGCCATTGAAACCAGTGTTCATTCATGTGTTTTTTGAGGCATGCATGAGGTGTAGAACACTCATGGGAGATGTAGCAGCTCATGTCTGAATGTAGAATGTAGCTTTATTTAATTGTGAGTTATTTATTCTTTATTATCATATATATCAGAGACATAAGTAGTGGCAAATCTACCTCAGCTTATGCCTACATTTTAATAATATTTCCCTTCCAAATGACCTTATGTAACTATCTTCTGACTACATATTTCCTACAGGTATTGCACAAACTTTACTGTCATTCATTGAGTCTCATTTACACATCAGCGTGCCAGGTAAATGGCACACCTCTTTCAGTAGTGTACAGAAGGATCTTGCTATTTTGAACTAAAAACTGCATTTAACAAAATGTAAAAAAACTCTGTGACAAGTCTAACCAAGTAAAACTACTTAAAATGCATCTGCTTGAAGGAAATTGTCAGTAACAAAGACCTAGATAATTTTGGAAGCCATTTTTCAAGGTGTGTTATTATTACAGAGAGAACAGTATTCTCTCCCATAATATATATGCAAGGCATGCTATGTGCTTTACATTCACTCTTTAACTATGTTTAAATTCCTTCCTTTTCATCTTCACTATAAGCTCCAGAATGATAGATTTGATAAGGTGCAAAGTGCATATTTTCAAAATATGATTGCTAAAATATCAAAAGAAAGATCTGCTTTTCCTTCAATGAAGCAGCTGTGTGCTGGGATTTGTTCTCCAAATCATGAGGAAGCTTGAAGTCTAATATCATTGAGGAGTGTATTTCATATGCTACATGTACTTTGTTCAGCTACAACCATTTGGCAAAGGAAAAAGTAATAAAAATTCTTTATTGAAATTGTACTTCATATTTGTCTGTAAATTCTAGCTACTCTGATAGTGAACACAGCTTTATGTAAAGAAATAATCAAATGTCTTTTCTGATGTTTTTATACTAACCAGAAAATAAAGTTAAAGTTATACAATGAAGTCAGTAACTCCAGAGGCAATATGCAATAAAACCAGGCATAGACATTCACCCTATTCCAAGTGCATATAGAATCAAAGAGAAAATTATAGATTCCTGAGAAGCTGAAACCATATATCCTTAGCCACATTATCTGAAGTTACTGGGGTTTCCAAAAGAACTCAAGCTCTCTCCTAATGCAAACAGACATCTGAAGTTGAAACCCCTTTTAGTAGGGCAGTCTTTACTCACCAACAGTGCTAGGTTCTCCCTTGTATTACAGTTCCAGAATGTGCATGTAAATTATTTCTATCCTCTGAGGCAAGATAAAAGTTTCCTCAAATAGAGTAATTTTCTCATCTGAAATAATGATGCTTCAATGAAGTAATAAGCATCAAAAACAAGTGAAGACCCAAATCAGAGCACTGGAGAAGGCACAAGGCTGAGCAGTGGGAAGTAAAAATAGATTTCCAGTGCTGCAGGTTCTCTTGAGTAGCCTCCATTTATGGTTCCAGAGGCTGCAAATTATTTTCACCATGTTCAATCAGCCATCACCACGTAAAAGTTTTGGATGTCTTCAGGCTTAAGAAAATCATCCCATATGCTGGATAACAGTCGGATATGTGTGTATATATATACATACATATATATATATATATAAAACCTTAGAAATGTGATGGGCTTTGTATTCCAGGACATCTTGACCTGGTTCTGAATGTAATTTGATAAAATGTCTGGGGCTGTGTCATCTGTAAGCTTTTCATTAAGTTATTCTAAGACAGATGCTTGGAAAGAAAGAGATGTCATACAAGGTTATAACATGTCACAAACACTGCAGAACTACTGTCTGTACATATACATACTGTTAAGATCTAAAATGTGAAGCCAGAAAAATGTAATTAGTACTAAAATGCTGGATATACTGTTCTCTGGAATTTTAAAAAGCTCTTCTAGCTTTCGTTGCCTTTTATAATTGCATAGTACTTTCTCATTTTATTGTGCTTTTCACAACTAACTATTGATGGCTATATGTATTAAATATGTTTAATATGACCAACCTATCAAAATTGGGGGTTATATTTTTAATGAGGTTTAAAAACACAATCCAAACAGCACAAGTCTAGAAAATAGATGTTGCTATATCACAAAAAACCCCCTAATTAAGACCCTTAGCGCTTCCATTACTTTCTTTATCAAAGAGTAGAAATCCATGTACACCGAGATATTTTAGAGAAAATATTACATTTTCACCAGCTGTAATCTCTGTAATTTAACAGGTCTGTTCCATAACACAAAAACAGCATTCTCCTGCATGCTGGCTTTTTAATGGACAAATGTGTCAGGAATGTGGAGCAATAGAAGAGATGTTTTGCTCCATTCTGACCTTTTGTAGTAGCAGTGATGCGATTAAACCAAATGAAAGCATGCTGTCCTAATAGTGCAGCTTCAGAGTGGAAATTCTTGCCAAATAGTATATAATTATCTGCTAAATGTATTTCTGTACTAAAATGTGCTAAAACCTTAAAATTTATGGGTTTCTCAGAATAGGAAAGCTTAAGCTGCTAGAGAGAACAATGGTTCTTCATATAATAGCCTTGGAAGTGAGGTACAGGGCCCATAACTAGGTATCCATTTGTTCTCTGGCATTACCTAAACCTATGTAACTCAACCATACTGAAGGCCCACAGACCCTTTCCATAACAGCTTACAATCTATTCACCTAGAACCTGCAGACACACAGAAAAAAAATTGCTAAGCTAAAAAATGTCAGGTTTGTGTGTTACATAAATGTCCAAGTTCATGTTTTTTCCTCAAAATATGTCAAAATGACAGATAAATACCATCGGCAGAAGACCCCAAATCACTTTTTCAACAAGAGAGTTCTAATCCACATGAAAAGAGGCAGTGCAAGGGGTTTTGTTCTGAACTGCTCTTTTCTTCTGAATAGATTTCTCTGAATCTGTTGCACATCATCAAAAGTAATTAAGTACTTATTGATACTAAGATAAACAGTAAGACAAACAAGGACACTTGTTCAGATGGCCATACATCTAATATAGGTTTTTACCTCAATACCTGTAGAGAACCAAAGGATAATTATCTGGTTTACGCTCACTCTTGGTTAAAGTATCAATACAGGCACTAGCTAAAGATGACTCAAGTGTCTCTCTAAAAATGGATTATCACAACCACCTAATGGTCTGTATCTTTCCATTAATATGAAGGCATTTTTGTTAACTACAATACAGACTATTTCAGATGTCTAAGTTAATTGGAATGCAACTGACTTAAAGACATGCATCTCTGGTGTAAATTGTCTTTATTAACAGCCAATCAAAAAATGTCATTCTGAGGATCCCTCATTCATGGTTATGTCTTCAGGGGGATGCTCTATCTCATAGCAGGAAAAGGGGTTTGAGACTCTCCTCAGTGTCAGGCAGAACACAGAAACAACCACAGAACCACAAATTAAATGCAAGGAGTAAATTTATCTTTGTTACCTTGACAACCATTAGATACCAAGCACCTATGCAGAAGCACAAAAATACAATGCAGGCACTGCAGAACTCAGTCCATGCTAGAGGACCACCAGACCTGCTGTCTCCAACTGTACTTCAGGGATTCACCCAGAAGTGGTTTACCGCTGCACTTTAATATTTCACCTGGAAGGGCAGGAATCTCAAGCATGTTCAGTGGGGTCCCTCTAAGTTTATCTCAGACCTATGGTATCAAAACATGTAGGTTCCTGTCAAACACAAGACTAAACAATAATTATTATGATACTTGTGCAATATTTAAATGGCTTGATTTACCTTTTATTTCCTCATTTTCATGAAGAAAATCATAAACCTCTACTTAAATCAAACTTTGATGGGGAGTAAGATCTTCCACCAACTTCCTCTTCATTGTACTGAGTGCTTGATTGCTTGTGTATGGCACAACAAAAACTACTCCCCTAAGTCTGGAGATGTGGGCTTCCTTTCCTTTTTTGCATTTTGGGTCTCCTTTAGCTTTTATGGATAAAATGCAAAAGGGCAGTATCACATGCAATGCAGATGATATCTCAGACATTATGATATGAGTGCATGATCTGCAAATCATAATTATGTTGCTCTTAATATATAATAGCCCAGTAATTTGGTTTGAAGACAAAACTGTGTCAGTCTTGTTGATTTTTTTTTTTAAGCCATTTACTTGAAGTTCAGTAAGTTAAATGATAGTCTGTTTCTATGCTATGGGAAATTATTTCATGCCTTCATATGTATGAGATTTTTCATATCTATGGGTAAAGAAAATATCACCATGAAAATTCAGACTCAAAAATTAAGAAATGTTACAATTTAAAAAGTAAAGAAATTACCTTGCATGGTCCAAAATCTCCTGAGATTTTAAGCTGTTTTTAACATTTGTGGCCAGCATTCAGATACTTAATTTTGAATACATTTTTTATAAAGCCTATGTTACAACATCATTGTATAATTGTTCTTTCACATTAAGAAAAGAAAAAAGAAGGTTTACAGCCTTAGGTTGTTTGAATATTTTAGAGTCAGGAGAGTGACTTTAGCTTTTCCTTGTGATATTCCCTATTGCTTCTTTACAGTGACTTCTATAACAAAATTCAAAGTCAAGCACAAACATAAATATGAAAATCACATTCAAGTCTGCCTTTGATTTTAAGCCTATAATCAAGCTGTTGAACATAAATAAGGTAAAACATAATTCAATTCTTCTGCTTCTTTCTGTCAGTTAAGGAATCTCTTTTTAAAGATATCCAAGGCACAAATATGACTAAGATCATCACTCTTTTTAGGATCAATTTATCTATTAAAGGTTATAAAACATAGCCTGATCCTTTACAGTACAAAGTTGAAATCAATGTCATGACATTTAATAAATGTTATAATAAATAGCATTAATATATTAAAATCAATAAATATATTCATGGACAGTATCTTATGAATTCTCAGATAGATGCACCATAGTGGCAAGATCAATAACATGATTGAAATTTTCCTAGATAACTTTAGATATCAAAAATAGTGTTGGTAAATCATGTACATCCCCTACAGTCAGTGAAGATAAAGGAAATGCACTTGGTAGAAAAATTAATATAATATGTTATAGACACCTGTGTAGGGTGAGGGAAAATTTCTAGGGAAATGAGACAAAATAAACCTAACTTTTCTTTCTTCCTGAAAAAGAAGGCTAAGATGAAATATAATGAAGGGGGTAAGAGAAAGATATATAATATAATATATAATGGAGAGAATCCATTCCTGGAGAAAGAGTGATTTGCCAGGTCAATTGAAAAAAGAATTTCATCTCTGAAGTCAATATTGTTCCTTGTCAATGTCTGTGCAGCAGTATTACGTCAAAAGACTATGGGTATGTACAGGTGGAGCATATCAAGCTTCCATTATGTAGTGCAGCAATAGGCACATTTTATTTGACCAAACACTACACACTTAGTAACTGCTGTTGGACAAATAACAGTAAATGCAGATAGAGCTTAGTCTATCCTTTTGAATAAAACAGTGGTAGATGCAATCTGACTATCTTATACAGCAATTACTTTTTCTAAGTTCAATTAAAGTTGGAGTTTTATATTTCTTTTTCTTCAGGTGGCCTAAAGGAGCCTACTATTGTAAACACAGGTTATGAAGCTCAGGTACAGAGAATAGCCAATTTGACCTTGCTTTCAGAAAGAGCATAATACTGTCCATGAAATTGGAGCGTGAGATAAACTGCCACAAAAAGCAGTTCATTTAACAGTGCCCATAAAATTTAAAAACACTGATGAGAGGTCCTCAAGATGTTTGCGAAGTCCTCAAAGTCAATAATCTCACAAAGATGGCAAATCATGCCATATAATTTATATAGGAAATGAGCTATGTCAAAATTTCATTAATTTTAGATCATGGCAGGAGTAACTTTATATAAAGAAATATTCCTAAATATAATTATTGTATATACCAATAATTAGAACTATTATGAACATATTCTCAAATAGATAGGGGGTTGTAAATATATAAAACTAAACACTAATATGAAAGTTACTCAAGATTAACCCTAAATTTTCAAAAGTGCCATTAGTAAAAGGAAATTAAGATATTACAGACATTAATAAAATCACATACAAGAGTGTCATAGGAAAAAATATTTGCCAGATTAAAATAGCAGAATGAAATTAATGTTAAGGTATCAAACTGATAATACATTAGAGAGAGTGCTGAAAACCACAAAGCCAAGGGCACCAAGCACACTGCAGCCGCAAAAGGCATGCCAAGGGGAACACAGAACTTCCACAACATGGCTCCACCATTCCTTTGAATGTTCAGCCAGCCTGAGCCAAAGGCTGCTTCCACTGCTCTGCCTAAGGTTAGGGTTCCTCCTAGGGTTAGCATTCCGCCTAGGGTTAGCGTTCCAAAAACCACAAAGCCCAGAGCTCCAATCAAACCGCAGCCGCAAAAGGCATGCCAAGGGGAACACAGAACTGCACAACATGGCACCCTCCACAGTTTTCTTCTTTCTGCCAGCCTTAGCCCAAGGAGGCTTTTACTACTGCTCTTACAGTTAGGGTTCCACCTAGGTTTAGGGTTCTGAAAACCTCAAGGCCCAGGGCTCCAAGGACCCTGCAACTTCAAAAGGCATGCCAAGGGGAACACAGAATTGCCACAACATAGCTATTTTTGCTCCATTGTCCTTCGCACTCACCTCATTGCCATGCTCTACTTTCCCCCTTGTGGTTCCGGTCCTCCTGAGCCTATGCTTCAGTTAGACTGCCATTACAGAGGGTATTCCTTGGGAACACAATTGTTTGACGTATAATTTACTGCCTGATAATCTCTGCTTTTCAGAGTATGATTTTTGTTTCTCTTTTTCAAAGACATTAGGTTTTAGGTGAAAATAAATTTCTTACTTTGATTCTTGAAATACTGAATGTAGATACCTAAAATATTTCTATATAAACATGTGTATATTTTTTTGAAAGCCAGCTCTACCTACATTCCTTTTTAGATCTTGTGTCTTTTTACCAATTTCAAGTGATTGACCTGTTTTAATAAAGACTGGCAGAAGTAGCACCAGTGAGTATATCATTAAGCTTAAGTTTAATAGGTGGCTGGAATAGACTGTGAGGTTGTGTTTGCTAGAGCTTTATTTAAAGATTCACAGAAAGTTGGCAGACATACAAGAGGAGTATTCATCTGTTTCAAAAGTTCTATAATATGGAAAGATATATGTATGGCAATACTTGCATTCATATTTAGCTCAATTACAGATACTTCTAGAAGGTTTGAAGACAGAGAATGATTTTGCACTTGCAGTTTTTATAGTTTTATACTTTATTTAATGCTTTGCAGTCACAGCAAAAAGGACTTAAAATAGAGCCTGTTATTGTACTATTCATAGTGTTACCTGATAAAAGCTAAAAGCATCTGGTCCCACATGTAGAGAATCAGCCAAATGTCTATTAACCCATACAGTGTACCTCCAAAATTAGGGGAAACACCTCAGCTATAACTAATGAATATTAATTTCTTGAAGGGATACCAATATCTGAAAAGAAGATTTTTCTAGAAGACAAGGGTTCAGTTCATGATTGGAGCAGCAGTTCAAGCTCACATTTTCTGAAGTTTATTAGAGTTAGCCAGTGAAAAGATTTTAACAAATAACTCTCTTGGTTAATTCAATATTTTCCCTTTTCATGGATTATATGCTATTATCTCAAGTGCTTTCAATTTACCAATAAAAATGAAAGCCTGCATATCTGCTATTTTGCTACAATTAAGCAATAATTAAAACAATTTTTTTTCTTTTTTTAACAATTAAAACAAACACTAATAGAAAAGAAACTATACTTACCATATGAACCTTTTAGATTCTGGCTCTTGTGTGAATTGTGTATTTTGGCAGTTATTCTTGCAGACTCCTCGGGACTTTCATCTCATTCCTTGGGATGAAAGATGTAACTAGGCGTTCCTGTAGTTAAATTTTGTAACGATGGCTTTTCAGGCCGTAAATCTCGGAGAGAGGCTGAGTAGGAATTTATGATAGAATTTGTTTTATTTTTAGGGCTGTGTTTTGTTCTAGGGGCGTTGGCAGCTGCATCTAACCCCTCCCCTTACTACGGGGTGCTGGGGCTAGTTGTAGCTGCAGTTGCAGGGTGCTGTTGACTGGTAAGTTTGGGAGTCTCTTTTGTCTCTTTGGTGCTTGTTATGGTTTATTTAGGGGGTATGTTGGTAGCTCTTGTTTATTCAGAATCATTAGCGGCGGGTCCTTATCCTGAGGCTTGGGGTAGTTGAGGTGTTGCTGGTTATGGTCTTGGGATGGGGTTGGTTGAGCTGGTGGGGCTTGTTATGGGGGGTGTGTTGGGATTGTTGGCAGATGAGGGGACAGTGAATAGTGGGGGGTTGTCAGTTTGATCCAATTTTAGTGGGGTGGCTGTGTTGTATTCAGAGGGGATGGGGTTGCTTTTGATTGGGGGGTGAGGTCCCATCTAAAGCTACCTGAGCATCATCATCAGTCTAGATGTGGCTCAGAGCAACAAGACTGCGCCATATGATTTTGTCCCACCGAGGTCCTCTTCTAACTGGGCTAACTGGAACACCAGAGATGTAGATACAGAAAGTTTCTACATGGTGTTCATCTGTACAGCAGGAAGATTTCCTAAGGCTGGGAAGAATTCATTAATATATTATCTTTTCTGACTCTTTTTGTATAGAAGACTGTAATGAGAGTGAAAAAAAGCCCAATAAACTATAGTGTTTTGGGAGTAGTCTGTGTACATTTCAGATGTGTAGTCAGACATATGCTCAATATTTTGCAGATTTTCTTTTTGGATGGTCATTTCTTCTTTCCTTTTTTTTTTTTTTTTCCCCAGGATGGCAAGTTATATTCTCATATTTTGCAGAAAACATGTAAAATCTGTTCTTACAGTTGCACTGTAATTCATCAATCTACTCAAGCACTAGAAAAGTTTCCTGCTCTGAGGAACATATAGCTGCATACAAAAATAAAATTAACTAGAAAAGATTGCACCAATAGCACAAGAATTCTCTACTATAACTGGAAAATAGAATGCAGAAGGAAAGAATTATAGATGATTCCTTAATCTTGTTCTTTGTTAAAGCTAATATGAACCTTATTTTACCTGAAATGGCAAATATAATGTAAATAAAGAAAAATGCAATGTCAGAAGAAGTCAATATTGTTAAAAAAAAGGAACAGCCAATTTTTATATTATTCAAGCTCACGAAATCAAATCATTACTGGACAAGTTCAGAAACTATAAAATATTTAATGACAATATATATTTCTTTACTAGGAGGGCTTTTTTGGCAACCAGTCACTTTTCAGGGAGCTGGTAGCTTTGAATCATTTAGAAACCTCACCCTTCCCTATGAAAATGCTACTCTGAGCAGTGAACTGTGAAAGCTCCGTGTCTTATCATGGATTGGCACCCATGGAGCCTAATGCTGGTTCAAGAACAACAGCAATATTTTTGCAGTGTTATTCATACAGGATATCTCATGATACTTTAAAATAAAGTAACAAAACCAAGAGTCTGCACACTCTGGCAAAAGCCCATCAGAAAGTATTGGATTTCAATCTATCCATATCATAAGGCAGAGGCTCAGGGTTTTTTTTGATGAAAGGCTTTGATTCTGGAAGTGTGGAGGTGAATAATGGGGAGGAAGATGTTCTTCCTCTCAATTTATTTTAAAAATAAGAAATTGGACACTCCACACGCTTTGTGCTCCGTGGTGTCTGAGAAAGACAATGGAGAATTATAAATTCATAGATACTGAAACAATATGAGACCCTTAGACAATGCAGGGGAGAGGTATATAAACTGGAAATGCTTCAGGCAACCGTGGAGGAAACTCCAGTCCTGAAGCAATATGCTGAACATTTTCAGTCTTAGTTAAAACTTCATAATAGCAGTTTGTATTCAGTGAAAATAGTGGATTGATCTTCTTGTAAATACAGAAGAACAGAGAGAAAAAACTTACTCAATATCATCTGAGTCTGGTGTTCTAAACCTGAAAATATAAAAGAAAGGAGTGGGAAGCAGTGAAGAGGGAAGCCTATTTTTTGAAGGTACTTAAAGGAGGACTATTGTGCTAACTCACCTTCAATCCTTTAAAAATGATAGAAAAAAATTCTGCTAGAATCAATCAATCAATCTGCTAGAATTCTGCTAAACTGTAAGCTAAAGGAAAAAAATATTTACAGATTTGTGCTATACTAAAAGAAAAAATATAATCCTGTAAACTCACCACAAAATGAATTGCTGAATCTGTAAAGGTTAGACACAAAGGACATATTTATTGTCTAAATGTCTGCATACTTCAGTCAAATTGAAAATTTTCACTGGTGCTGAATTTGTGGAATCAGATTTTCTGCTGTTGACAGTGATTGCAATTTTACTGAAAACAAGATTGTTTTGCACATCAGATTAACTCAGAAGCCTTTCCTAGTAGCTTTTGCTTTTCTTTAGCATAGCATACACATATTTTCCTGTTGTGTGATGTGATCAGGTTGTTTGCAAGCTGGAGATGGAATGAGATTTGTTTGGGTAATTCCCAGCTAAAGTGTGATCCCCTGGGGAATCACAGCCTAGAGTCATAATTTAGAGCAATATCTAAATTGGGCAAATTCATTCAAGTGCAAGAACACTTAGAGTTTTAAATAGCAAAAACTGTAATCAGCCTCTTGGTATATATGTTTCCAACACACCACAGACATACAGAACCATGAAGAACATTCTCCCAATTGCTTTAGTTATGTAAAACACAATCATCAATACCTTATTTTTCTTCATAGCAAATAAAGACTAGATCCCTGTTTATTTTGAAAGAAGAGAATTTGTTTCATATACTGTGATGTAGATAACCTTCATTGACCTTGAATCTGTTAAATGCATGCCTAATAAGTAAACATCTAATTGATTAATGAGATTAAATTTAGCAAGTAAAAACAAAATCACCTTTTGAAAGGTAGCAAAAAAACCATAACAGTATAAAACAAGGTTATCTTATTCTTATTTAGTCTTCTACATTGTTCTTTGTGCTAAGTCAATGCATCTTTTAGAGGGACATGTAATTCCTAGTGTGTCCACCTCCCAGTGACCTATTCTTACTCTACAAATCCTTGTTCCTCATTCCATGCTGCTGGAATTCTCTCATGCATCATTGTCCCAATAAAATGCACAAAAGCTAGGTCAGGAACAGTTTTAAATTATTTTAGATTCTAATGAAGAAGAGAATAAACAACACCCTGGGGACTGAGAAACACTGTAACAAAAAATTGAGGTCAATGAATTCCTGAATTTCTATGGACCCAGACAACAATACTAAGTGACAAAGTATCACATTATACAAATTTTATAAATTTCTTTATGTCTTTCTTATGAAAAAAGAGAGAATTTCTTTCTCTCTTTTTTCATAACACATTTCATAAGGGCATTAGTAGCTTTTTGTGGTCAGCAAATAAGATTAGGAGAAGGAATTGGTGTCCATGAAACAATTTCTAGAGGTCATGGATTTTTGTGGGTGAAGATACTATATACCTAAATGAAGCATGAAACTGAAAATGCAAATTTATGTATGGATTTTTATATTTGGACTATTATGCAGAAAGGACACAATAGTTCAACCTATTTTAAAGCTTGAGCAACCAAATACAGGTTAGGCTTTTTAGGGTGATGCTGATTTTTGTTTATTTTTTAATGATGTTTTTTAGACATAACATACAGCAGTGATCAAATTTCATCAGTGTCACTGCCTCTTGAATGACAATTTTACTTCTGAATAGGCCACACAGAGTCTGGTGAGTTGTTAATGAGCAAATGAATTCAGTGGTTGTGGTTTAAAATTGACAGAGAAATACAGAGAGATTATTGGCTCACATGATATCTGTCAAATATTACTTCTGAAAACAGCAGTATCTACTTCTTGAACATGATTGTTCTGCTAGTTGGCACCACATATTATAGAATAATAGAATCATCAAGTTTGGAAGAGACTTTTAAGATGCTCAAGTCCAACCACTGATGAGCTCTTTGTTCTTCTCACATAGGGAGCTATCAGGCATTGCTGTTATAGCAGACACTCTCCTACAGCCCATGCAGAAGACCACTATGAAGCAGCTGGTCCCCTGCAGCCCATGGAGGCCCACAGTGGAGCAGAGATTGCCATTCAGCCCATAAGAAACCTGAAGCAAGAGCAGATGGATATGTGCTAAAAGAAGCTGCAACCTATGGAAAGCTCATGGTAGGGCAGGCTCTTGTCAGGAGAAGCATCCCATGAGGATACCAGGACACCTCAGGGATTAGGACATCTTTTCCGCCATTGTGTTTCTATGCTTAGTAGAGAAGTCCAACTTCAGTACTTTTTATATTTTAAATATCAATATTTAAATATCAATATTTAATATCAATATTTAAAATATATATACATTAAATTAATCAGTCATTCACTATCATCTGCTATTTCTCTGTATAAAACAGAAGATAAATAACAACTTGTGCTACCATATTATACATGGGATGAAACAATAGGTAAGACCACTTCTTACTCAGTGTATCATATATTTCTGAAGACATAGCACTTTTAAGGCAGTTACTCCTGAATTTCTTCACACTGACATTGTAACCTTTATGAATGGTTGGCTCTTTGTGTTAATGATATAGGAAATTAACAGATACAGTACAGTGGTGATGAGGGGTGCTACTTTGGATGGCTGCTCTTTTTATGGTTTGATCCAAAATCCATTAGTGTCAGTGGAACTTCTTTCATGCTCGAAGGTCAACATGCTCCAAGGAGTTTGCAAGAGTAGACTGAATTGCTAAGGTAGGTGTACCTTTCAGGATATTATGAAAAATTTTAGGAATTCCTAGTAGAAAAATCTATAAAATTTTATCAAAAGCCTTAGATGTCATCGATAACTATTATCTACAAAAACACACCTAAGGTTTCTGAATTTCTGCTTCAAAATAATATCGGAGATTTTTTTACAGAATACTGAAGAAAAAATTACTTTTAATTTTTTTTCCTACAATAATACAGCAATATTTTTAAATTAATAAAATTGCAATTAAAAAGCATGAATATTTACAATAAAGGTATCAACCAACTTAAATAAAGTATCACATTATAAGTCTATTTTCTAAATCTTAACTTACGAATTTTACTTCAATTTGTTCTATAGATTTGTTCCTATGAACAATAAAACCAGGGCTAGATAAATGAAGGCAAATATAATAAGTGCCTTTTGCTGTATATCATATATTTTCAATATTTCTGTCCCTCCCCCCACGTGGTTTGTTGCTTTGTTTAGTTATTTACATATGCATTTATTTATGTATTTGAAATTGTAGTTTCTGACATCCAAATATGCAAACTATAGTATACAATTTGCCATTGGAACTGCAAGGAGCATGTGTAGTATGTGTGTTTGTCTGTAACCACAGAGGAATACACAAGAGTATCTAGATAAATTACTAATTGCAGAAGCCTAAACAGAGTTTTTAAAACCCCTTTGGTTAGGTTTGATCGGATGCACAAATCACATGTTATGTGATTTGCTCTTCACTGGCTAACTGCAATTTTTTATAATCAAGTTTTCAGTGTGTATGTTTTTTTAAATAAGCTTGTCATGACTATGCTTAATATTCATTTAAAAATGGCTGTTTCTGGGAAAATTCCAGTGATAATTTCCTTGTTAGAATAAGCATCTGAAGAAAGGGAATTGGTGGTAGTGTGTGTGTGTGGGGGGGGGGGGGGGATCTTAAGAAAGAGAATAAAATTCTGGTTTTATGGTTTTCCCTTGGATATTCATAGTCCATGTTTTTGAAGTATTTATCTATCACTACGTCAAATCCTTATTTGTTTGAATAGAGCAAGTGAATAGAGCATGATACTGGGCATCTGTGAAAGCACAGGAAATATACACAATTCATCAGAGTCTGTTTAGGACTAGAAAACTTCTCAGACTATATTATAATAGCAAAACTTGCCAGAAGAGTACAGAAATTGATCTGAAGTCCTTTTGGCTTTAACAGGCTAAATGTGCTCATTGAAGTAATTTCAGTGTTCAAAAAGAACACAGTTTATAGAAAATGGTATTTTTTCTTAAAGTCTGTTTAAGATCATTTCTTTACATTTTCTGGCTTAGTAAAACTGTCTGGATACTAAATGTGTTAATGACCTTCCTTAAATTGATATAAATACATAAATCAAAGTATAACTATACTTTTTGCTTTACCATTAAGTATTTTTTTTTTAGCTAAAGCCAATTATATCTGTTGTGGCTTATCACAGCAATTATATGAAGCAGCAGGCCAGTTAGTAATGACTTTTTTGTTAGGGGAGTGCTAAGAACACTTCCAGCAGAGCTCCATTACCTGGATTACAATCACAGTTTTAAATTAGGTACCAATGCAACTAATTTAGTTTTGTTTTTGTACTTAATTGGTCATTAACTTGTTCATGCCAATAATTCTATTTCTATGCCACTCAGTCATTAAATACTCCCTGCATCTACTCAGAAACATTCCCTCCTGCAGAAGAAACAGGAGATTGCTATGAAACATTTCTATGTCTGCATGCCACCTTTATCTCTTCATGAACAAATTTGAATGATAAAACCTTTCTTTTTCCACCGTAGTACCCATAAGGTCATGGGGTCAATAACATAAGTCAATAGGAGCCTGGTAATTGCTATTTTGGATCAAGCAGTCTTTGTGTGTAGTCCAGTATCTTGTTGCTACCAGGGACTAGAACCACATGCTCATAAAGAAGATGAAATGAACAATTTTGCAATAACTTTACTGAGAGGGGAGATCTCTTCATATTCTTGATGACTATGTTTTGTTTTATGTCCTGAAATAAGATAGTTTGTAACTTTTTGTTTCAAAGAAATAATTCTAATTCCATGCAAATGTAAATGCTCTCATTATCCATATAAATGTTTAATCCTTTTTAAAATTCTGCTAATCTTTTAGGCCTCAGTGATATTTTTGTGGCAATGAGCTCTCTAGGTTAATTATGCATGTGTAACAAAGTATATCCTTTTATCAGTTTTAAATTTAAATCCTGCCTATTTACTTCTACACACAGGAACTTTATAAATCTATATTGTGCAATTTTCTGCTCCAGGCATTTTCCTCGAATGTATGCATGATTATAATGCCAGGAGGATGCCTTAATAGACTCTTCCCATCTCTAACTCCTCTCATCAGTGTGTTTCTCCATGAAACTAATTTTTGGATCAGTGGATTTGGTTTAGAGCTGTGTCCAAGGTAGAAAGTTAAGTGCAGACTTCTCCAAACATCTTAGGAAGCAAGTTAAAAAGAGTAAACTTTCTGTAGTAAAAATGAAATAAGTTTTTAAAGCCATACTCAGACTAGGCAATAACCAAGGATAAATAATGAGGGAAAACAGTATGTGAATATGCACATAACCCACAAATTAGTGTGATTTTCTTGCCCTCCATAGTGACTGGACTACAAATCATTTTTTAATCTAATCTAGCCTTTGAGCTAGGAAAGCTAGGTCAAGTAGTTCAGGCAGTAAGTTCTAACAGCAGTTACATCCAGAGGTCCAGCTGCTCCTCCCCAAGAGACATCTATCACATTTGTTAAATTTCAAATGTTTTATTTCAGTAATATTTGGATATATGCTGTGTCCAAAGACCAACAGTATTTGTGCAAATAGGTTTTATATGAGACACTGTTTTGAAGGATTATTAAGTAACTGATTAAAATTAATGTTATGAGGTCCTCCTGCTGACTTTTTAACATCAGCCAAATAACATTTGAATGATTAAGTAATTCTCGATTTCTGCAGAATTCTCATTGATTTAAGAGTTTCTTACATACTGACTTTGCAAGGTTATTTTCATTCACCCTAGTTCAAAGGAAAAGTTGAGGAAAACAAAAAAGGTGATGGGAGATTATTCACAAGAATAGAGCAGCCAACTCTTGAGATAACAGAAAGATGGAAGCAAGATATTCAGATATTGGAGTGTCAGAAGCAAGAATGATAACAGTTAACAGGCCTATTCCATGAATGGGCCACACAAAAGCATTTGACCCAGTTTCTTGCAAGACAGAACCAGAAGTACAAGCCTGGAATCAATCAAATGTCTTTGTCCTGAGAAGCAAATGGACTCCTACACAACTGTGATGGGTTGACCTGGATGGCAGGTGGCCACCAAGACACTAGATAGTTTCCTTCTTCAGTAGTATGGTGGGGAGAGAAAATAAGATGGAAAAAAAAGCCTTATGAGTCAAGATATGGGCAGTTTAATGAAGCAAAACCAAAGTATGCACAAATAATACAAAGAAAGCAGAAGTTTCATTCTCTATTTCCCAGGACTTTAGTATATATAGTGGCTGCTCCAGAAGACAGAGAAGTAGTTAATTTCCTTCCCTGCTTCCTTCTCCTTTCTCTGAGATTTTTTTTTTTTCATAGAGTGGGGGATATTCCTTTGGTCAGGCAATTGACTTTGGGTCAGCTGTCCTGATTATGTCCCCTCCTAAGATATTGCCCACCCTCAGCCTGCTGGTGAGGGTGGAATGATGGAGAGATGGTGCTGATGCTGTGCCAGCCCTGCTCAGCAGCAGCCAAACACCGGTGTATTGCCAACTCCTTCCCACCTACCATAAAAGAGCACAACGCTGAGGGCTGCTCTGGGGAAAGTGAACTCCATCTCAGACTCACCCAATAGAGCAACATTTTAAGTCTGGATATAGAAGGAGTAGAATTTTGTCAAGAGTAGAAGAGGTGCTTGTATTCTACATTTCAAGTACCTGAAATGCTCATTTATATTGGTCTAAGGGTGTGAGTTTAAGGTTTTCTTTTTTTAAATTTAGTAACATAGGAAGATTTATAGATTTTTAATCAGTATGATTGGCAATTGTTTGTTTAATCTCATGACTTTGAAATACCCAGACTGCTTCAGACAAGATGGTCTGGACGTAAATGGAGCATAGAAGGCTGGAATTGGTAGGGACCACTAAGGACTGTCTAACTGTTAGCTTTATTAAGGAAAGAAAACCCAAACCACAAAAACTGGTCCTGTATCTGCAGTGAATCTGGAGATTCAAAAAGTGTGCTTACATAATTAAGAAGTGCTAGGAAGACCTGAGAAATCGTGAACAAGACTTTTATCTGGGAAACGTTACAATGAGAAACTCCTCTAAGAATGAATGTGGAATCTGAGACATGCCAAAAAAACCAGAGGTTCGGATGATAGACAAGTAGAGATTGGAAAGGACCACTGAACTGTCTTCAGTCTTCAAGGTTAGGAGAGGAAATGAAGTTTAGCAAGCAGGAGAACAAGAGGAGATGAGAAAGCGGGGAAAGTAACTTCTAATGCTGCTATTAATACTTGTGATGCAAGAAAAATTGTTGCATAAGGGAATAAGGGAACTATAGTAGAGGAAATGTATTTGAATATGTGTATAGAGGCTTTGCCCCAGAGGTCCCGGTTGCCCTTGATGGGTTGCAGCTGTGATGTCCTTAATTGGGCTGCAGCTGTAACTGATGAAGATGACTGGGATAAAAGAGGGCGGGTAAGCTGGTCGGGGAGAGCCTTGGAGGAGCTCTGACCTGAGAGAGAACAGCATGCAGCAGAAGGAGTCAGGGAAGATCTGCAGCCATGAGAATACATCAGAGAGGTATGGACTTTGGAAATCTAATAACAACAATATGGGACTCTAGAAATAATAGAAGAACAACAAGGAACAGTAGCAGATAGAGAGTGTCAGTAAAGAAAAGGGAAAAAGAAGAAAAGTACCTGAGGGTTTTGGTCAACAGCGTGTTCAGATGACAAAGAAGACCAATGGCATGATGGCTTGCATCAGAAATGGTCTGGCCAGGAGGATTATGGCAATTATGGCAGAGATTTTCTCTCTGTGCTCAGCACTAGTGAGGCCTCACCCCAAGTCTTGTGTTCCATTCTAGGCCCCTTACTACAAAAAGGACAATGAGGTGCTGGACCAAGCCCAGAGAAAGGCAACAAAGTTAATGGAGGGTCTAGAGCACAAGTCTGATGAGTAGTAGCTGAGAGAACTGGGATTGTTTAGTCTGGAGAAAATAAGACTTGGGGGAGACCTTATCACTCTCTACAACTGCCTGAGAGGTTGTAGTGAGGTGGGTGTTGGTCTCTTGTTCATAGTAACAAGCAAATGGACAAGCAGACATGACCTCAAGTTGAGCAATTTTAGGAGGTTTAGATTGGATAGAAGAAAAAATTTCATCACTGTAAGGGTGGTCAGGCTCTGGAATGGGCTGTCCAAGAAAGTGTTGGAGCCACCAGCCCTAGAGGTGCTTAAATGATACGTAGATGTAGCACTTAGGGACATGGTTTAATGGTGGACTTGGAAGTGCTGGGTTAACAGTCACAGTTGATGGTCTTAGAGGTCTTTCCCAACCTGTGTTCTGAGCTTTTATATGAGGCACTTAGGGACATTAGTAGCAGACTTGGCAGTGTTCAGTTAATATTTGGACTCCATGATCTTTAAGATCTTTTCCAACACAAATGATTCTATCATTCATAGATATGAATATGATATATTCATAGATTTTATGAAATGGTCAGTGGGAAGAAAGACAATACCACCATTGGTAAGATCCTCAGGTGTGATAATAAGACAGAAAGTGGTCGACAAGAAAGCTTAATTTTTTGTTAACTTAAGAAGTTCAGAAAAGTGAAAGGAAGAACTCTGTAATTTATATACTCTATAAAGGGATAATGGAATGGCAACAGAACCTTAGAACAACAGTCAGGACTGCATGTATGAAATGCATTATGTCATCAGGCAGACAAACAAAAGAAAAATAATGAGAAATATCACCCTATAAATGGCATCACCAAATAATTATCCAAAGAAAGCAAAGGTATCACTAAAACTTAAAGAGTCAAAGATAATGTTGGAGAAATACCATAAAAACTGTTCTGCTGGAGGGAGAAAAGTTAGTTGTCTGTAATTGTTTCTTATGATGCTCTTTGACTATATTAAAAAAAAAAAAGAAAATACATTAAAAATCAATTATAAGACCCAGACCACAAAACCGTGCATGCTCCAGAAAAGTCATTCAAAACATATATATATTATCTACAAAGTAGACTTATTAAAGTATTGAAGGAATTAATAGTATATCATATGTTGAAAAGGTAGAAAACTGGAGTTTTAGTTCACCAATATTTGATGGAGAAACAGGGCAGTTGCCAGTAAGTATATGGAGATAAAATGAGGGAAATACCAATTATTCTACAAGACAAGTCTAGAATAAGAATTAAATGGGATAGAATGACAATTGATATACTTAATATAAAAATAGTAGGTCATAAAGACATCTCACCAGTGACATCCCATAGTAAGCAATGATTGTTATTGTTATAATGCAAAATAAACCATTCAACTTGGCTTAAATATTTCAGAGTTTGATTATGTTAGGTGATTTCTCCTTAAGAATGTGGAGGTTTAATGAGGTGGGCAGTGTAAGAAATATTGTTTGTTCAGAGTCCAAGTTGTGAGAAAAGAAAGGTACAAAAATGGCCAAGCTGACAATGAACAAAATCTGTAGCTTAAAAACCTGTTGTCAGTCATCAGAAATTATATTCAAAGTAATAGAAGAAAGGTCAAGAATACAGAAATAAATGTAGTTTTAAGCAGGAAACATGTAAAATAGTTTTAGTAAGTAATTTACATGATAATTGTGTGCAGGCAATTGACTCCAGTTAATGACTCCATTCCAATTCGCCAGCTGCACTTAGCTTACTTTAATGCCTAGAGGTACTTCAGAGAAGACTCAATCACAACCAAGGAGGGGAATTTTATGAGTAAGGGGAAAAACCAGAAGATTTTTTAAAATCATTAATACAAATATTGCAAGAGTCTTCAAAATGTATGTGTTGGACACGCAATTCAATCTGAAAAACTCCAGGTATCTGAAGAAAAAGCATCCAAGACTTACTTGTATGGGTTTTAGTTCTTCTTACTTGAGCTAACATTTTGCTATTTTTAACTCATGGTGCACAGCCTAACTTGAAAAATAACAAGTTGAAGGACACATGTTTCAGAGACAAAAAAGGCAAGGGAAAAAACAAACAGCATTGTCCTTGTGGTTAGCTGGAAAAGGACTTTGTATATGGTGAGCCATACATATTGTTTTTGTTGAATGGATGTTGCTTGGTATTCCAAAATAATGGTAGTGCTTTTATTCTGCCAAAAGATGAAATTAGAAGTAAGAAGGGAGTATATTTCTGACAGAAAGCTAGTCAGTTGTCTCAGAGCCACAGCTCTGGGTTCCAGGGACACATTTAACCATTTCAGGACTGAGATCATGGTGCAATAGCTACCTACCTTCCCTTATCCAGATGCATACAGTAGGTGAGGTTACATAGGGAGCAAAAGGAGTGTCCACCTTTGAACAGGGGAGATGACACACAGTGGGCATGCTGCAGAACATCTGTGAAAGAGAAGACAGGTAGATAAATATCTTATTTTCCAGTTTTGCTGAGGGAAGAAAAAGAAGAACATGGAGCAAGAGGGGGCTGAGGAGCTAAACATCCGCATGATGAACTGCCACTATCAAGAGCTGACTGCATCTCATTAGTTTATCATTATTTTTTGAGTGTCAGTTTATTTTAGGATGCAATACCCAAAATTACTGAATTATTACTCCTCAAATTTAACAGGATCATCAAAAGTGATCCAGGCATAGAGTAAACTACTTATTGAATACTTTCAAATTAAAATCAATTAATTGCAGCTACCACTGCCCTTAAATTTACAGTATTTTTGACTTTACCAAGAAAGGGCTGAAGAGTCAGTCAAATAACTGAGGTTCATTATTTTTTTTTTTTTACTTGAAAAACTGAATAATAGATGCTCTTCTGGGTACCATTTTTCATAACTAACAGCTTACAAGAAAAAAACAGCTTTTTCAAGCAATCTTCAAATTGAATTCTGTGGACAGACTTGCATATTTTGTGGAAGTTGCAGTCCATCCAGCGGTTTTAGAAACTTGCTTAATATTTGTGAACTCCTGTAACCACTAAATAGCATTAGTGTCAAATAATCAAAGAATGATATTTAACTGTCAGAGAAACACAGAAAGAGTAAATTTAAAGTAAAAGGCTCAGGACAGAAGATTGTGAAATATTCTTGATAAGATTTTGCTGTTCTTCCAAAAATGTGTGATTCCTAGGCTAGGGTTTTGCTGTCGTCTTATTGCAAAAGTCCCATACCTTCTCAGTGATTTCTTATGGGCATCTCCTCATAGCACAGACTCCTTCACAGCACAACCAACAGACACCATCTATCTTCTCAACCAGCTAACCCATTCTTTTATAGCACTCATCCTTATTAGACACAGTGTGGCCTGCTAAGGGCAGGCCTGTTCCTAATCTTTGGGGACTAGTACAGCTGCAACTCCTCAGGGGTGAGACTACCTTCTGCACTGCCTTTATTTTCTAACATTCTATCCCCCCACAGGGTTTGATACTGCCTTTTGAAATTCTGACACAATCAGAGATGTCTCCAGCAGTGTGACAGGACTTAGACATTAAATGTCTAAAGATGTTTGTGCAAACCTGAATCAGCTGAAAGAGGACATAATACTTCACCTCAATCCCCTAAAAATGATGAAAATATTTGCACATGTATAAACTAAGGAAACTGGTCATGTCATTTGAATGTCTACTTTTTTTTTCTTATCTCATGGTATGTTTTCCCTAAAAAACTTATTATAAAATTGTAATGTCAGTAGCTATTATTATGTTAATTCTCTGGGAGCACAGCATCATAGTTTCAGCTGGTGTAAATCTGCTGAAACTAGTAGAGCTTTTATTATTGTTTATCACTGTCAGTGCAAAACAGCTGAAGCTACATAAGAGGTGAACTAATTGGCACTTAGGGGTATGTCAGGAGAGAACTGGGACCATACAGCCAATCCATCTTGAGTAAAGGTTTAACTTCTCTTTCAACAACCTCTAGTTTTTACTGCAGAAATCTGTACTGGCATAGATGTTAAATTATATTTTTATGTGTGTGTAAGTTAATGATACAGAACCAAAGTATGCCTCAGATTGGTCTCACAGTTTATTTAGGGTCTCCAAAAAGAAGTACATATCTTCATATGAAAAATGAAATTATTTAAATCAGTGAATAAAATCAAAGACTGAGCTCTTGAAAATAAGCTATATGCCAAATAGCACTTTGGGGTGATTTACCACATCATAGCTCAAAGAACATAAAGAAATATGCACGTTGCAACACCTAGACTATTAATAAAAACAGCAACCAATTATCTTGATGACATTGGTTTTGCTTTTTATTAATTTTACATCATTGTATGTTATTCTAACTTTCTTTCTCCCAGTTTTGAACCCAATTGGATTAAGTTTTTTGATAAAATATGCTATCCATTACAGAAAATAATATTGACAATATTTGTCTTTGTGTATATTGTATTTTTCATGTGCTCTGTATGTATAATTAGAGTCCTAAAAAGCTAACCTGTTGTTGTTCTATTATTTCAAGTCCCATACTGTTATCAGATTCCTAAACTCCATACCTCCTCAGCATGTTCTCATGGCTGCAGATCTTCACAGCACAGACTCCTTCTTCTGCATGTTGTTCTCTCTCAGGTCAGGACTCCTCCAAGGCTCTCCCTGCCTGGCTAACCCACCCCCTTTTATCCCAGTTATCTTCATTGGTCACAGCTGCAGCCCAATTAAGGACATCACAGCTGCAGCCCATCAAGGACAACCAGGACCTCCTGGGGCAAAGCCTCTATACAGATATTCAAGTACAATACATTTCCTCTACCATATAACCTTTTTAATAACAAATATAGTATGTCAAGAAAATGATGCATAATTCAGCTTAAAGATAATGAATCTAAGGTTAGGCAAAACCCTGACCCTAGGCATAACCTTAACCCTAGGATGAGCAATATAAGCAGCCTTGGGTAAGGTTGGTTCAAAGGAGAAAGCTGTGGAGGAAGCCATGTTGTGGCAGTTTTTTGTTCCCCTTGGCATGCCTTTTGTAGCTTCAATGTGCCTGGAGCTCTGGGCTTTATGGTTTTTGGAACCCTAACCCTAGGTGTAACCCTAACCCTAGGCATAATCCTAACCCTGGGTGAGTGAGTAAAAGGTGTATGGGGGTGAGGCTGGTGCCAAGCAGAAAGGTTGTGGCAGTTCTGTGTTCCCCTTGGCATGCCTTGAATCGATTTGATAATTTAGGGAAAATGGTTTTGAATTGCTGGGTGAAGGTAGGAAGCATTTGTATTTCTTAACTGGAAATCATGAAACTGGAATCATACAAAGTTGGGCATTGTGTGCACTACAGATGCCTTTAATTGTAATTTAAAAAACTAGGTTCAAATAAACTTACCTTTCTTTTTTTCTCACTTCAAGCAAATATCTCTACTAGGGTTAATGCTTACCGTTTTAAGATTGATTTCGATAAGGTAGGTAAATCATTCTCCAGATGTGTGAACTTCTCATTATTGATTACAAAGAGAAGTGATTGCCTCAGACTTATGCTTTTGATTGCCAGATACAAATCAGTTCAAATGAATTCTATCCAAAGGAAAGAAATTCAAGATCGTTTATTCCAATAAGCTAACCAACTTATCCTCATGTGGCAAAAGCAAATTCTTCTCTTATATTCTTGTTGCATGTCTACACATTGGTAAGGTCAGTCTAAATGACAGACTGGGCTGAATTTCCATCAGCAGTGTATTGCTGGACACAAACACAGCACCCCTTCTCTGCAAGTTATAATACCACAGGAAATTCAGGCATTACTTCTCTGTATATTATTTGTCTTTTCCTTCTTCCTAACAGATATTTTATTTTAACTGTCATTAGGGTGAGATTCTCAAACAGTGTACCTCTGTAGTGTTTGAAGAAAGAAGAGGATTGTAATCTGACTGAAAATTGAAACTCTTTCCATTCTGATTTGTGTGGTTTGTTTTTGGGGTTCTAGAAATGTAGACACTTTGACAAATCTGTAACTCCACCAAAAGAAAGAGAATTTTTAATATTTGCACTTTAAGTTATGGCAAGTGTTCCCAGAGTAAAAAGAGTGGATATGAAATCTAAGCAAATTAATTAAAGTTCTTTTAGGAAAATGATATACATCTCTCTAGAGAGATATTTTGATATGGTTTATACAAACCCATCCTGCAATTTTAAAATAAGCAACTCCATTTTGATGGTAATTTAAAATTTATTAGCATATTTTGAGAGTAAATACTTTGCTGGAAACAATGTTCAGTAGCAAAATACATTACTAGGTTTGCCACGTGCTAACCTGGAAACTCCTCACATGAGACACATTTTCTCATCATTAAAGGAGAAATTAACAAGTCGGTAATTAGCACCTTGAACTTCATTAGTGTATAGCTCACCAACAACATACCTCAGTATCTGTGGGTCAGGAGACAGCCACTGTAGAACAACATCCTCTTCTTAAGACCATTTTAAGTGAAAATGTATTCATCCTTGTAACAACATTCACCTTCTCTATTTACATACACAAGGTTAGTTCCCAAGACTATTTCCATCTGGTCAGAGAGCACAGATCTGTCTTTTGTAGGGCAGAAAACAAAAACGATTATTGGAGGAACTCCTAGGACAAATACTGCATATTCTTCAAACTAATTCGAAGAACGACTAAGTTGCAGTACAGTGGAGATGGGGGGGAGTAGGGCAAGAAAGTGAAAATAGTAAGTGAAATAGAGAGAGAAAATGGCGGAGAGAAAATGGTATTGAGAAATGGAGAGAAAGAAGAAATGGAAAAAGAAAGAAGGAGAGAAAGATGTAAGAGAAGGAAGGAAGTGGCGGAAGGAAGGAAGGAGAAAAAGAAAAAGTTAAGATGAAGGTATGAAGGTTGAGGAAGAGGAATAAGAAAAAGAAGAGGAAGAAAATAAAGAAAAGCAGATTATACAATGCCCTGTAGAGTTTGTTTAGAGGTTGAATTGTTTTCATTTGCTGATAATCATGAAAGAATAATTTCTAATTGTACTGTTTAATAACGTTTTTCAGATTTAAGTTTTTTTTTTTAATTTATTTCTATTAGTGAAGTCCATAGCAAGTGGATGTCAATTTGCCAATTTGTCACTTTGTCAATTAAGTGAACACATATTTTAGTCTTAATTTTAAAAGATTTTAATGATTGTGTGGCATGTACTGTATGCAGGACAACAACATTTTACTTAATGCAATTCAAGGAAGTTTTGAGGAGTTGCTTATTCTGGTTTGTTCAAGTTTTTTGCTATCTGATCATGGGGTTTGGTGTAATTTTTATTCAAGAAGAAATCTGTTCTATTTGTACAGGACAATGCCATGAAAGTTGGGTTTCCAATTTCTTAATTAGGACATAATTCTCAGAAGACCTCCATATGCATGTATAATTCTGTAATCAAATAGCAGGTAAGGTCCATTGAGAAGTTTAAGATTTTTCTCATTATAGTTTTATTAAAAGTTGTAAATATTTATTGTTATTTCAGATGAGAAAAAGGGAGAAGGATCTGTTACTAAAAACAGTCTGTAGAAAAATACAATTGCAAATTCCATCACTAAGACTCTGGCTATGTTAATAAATAAAATAGTCCAGGGACTCTTTGGACCTCAGGCTGATTGGCACAGCAGAGTAGTTTTCCTTGCAACTAAACTCTCTTTCCTTCCTAAATAGATCAGCTATGCTCAAACTGCTATGGGGAATGATCCTTGGCTCAGTTTTGACTGGGAGAAAGTTGCTGATCTTAGGGACTCTGCTGGCAGTTTTGCAGTATAGGTAACTACATGCCAGTGATCAGCCCCTCGACACATCCTGTTAGGTTAACTCCTACAGGAATGTCCCAAAGGCACAGATTGCTTGGCTCACAGTACTTGGAGCAGATGGTTACCCACAGTGACATCTATCTACAAGGCTGAATAGGGTGGGTCTGGACCCATGTAAGTTTGGATCCTGGCAGAGTTGGCAAGTCTACTAGGACACTTAGATGCACTTATGTATTTTATTCATATTCAAAATAAAGTTATGAGTGCATTTACCCTATTTCTTTATGCAGATATAAGGAACAATTTATTTTTTTCTCCAGTGTAAATATACCTGTGTTAAATAGTGTTTTGATGTCTAAGTTTGTTAAAAACCTAAGCCAGATCTTTCACTAATTGTTATGCCAATAACTGTGACTAAAGCAAATGGGACAAACCTGGTCCCTGGATCATCCAAGAATCTACCTGTTAAATAGTCCATAATCCTTCTTCAGATTTTCTATTCAATAAATAGTGTAAAAAAAAAGAAAAAAAAAATACAGAAGATGTATTTGTGTGTATTACCTTGCAACTACCTCTGTGTGGTTTCCACTCCATTAAATTTCTTCGTGCAATTCAGAAATTCTCCTCATTTCTTCAAATTAATCTGGTTGAAACTTTGACATTAATGAAGACATCTGTTCTGTTTCAGCCCAGTTTTCCTAGATGGTGTCTAGAAAAGTACAAAAGGATTTTTAGTCTCCCAAAAGATTTATTAGATTGAGAAATATAAGAAAATATTCACCTTATTCAGAAACAGGTTTAGAGATTGATGAAGTTACCTTTGGCAATAATGTTTGATGAATTCAACAGAAACAATAGATGGAAAAAAATTTGAAAGGCTGAAAACAGAAGTTATGAAATTCACACAATAGATTCAGTAACAATTTGTTAATAACAAGATAATGAAAACATTGCAATAACTTGCTAAGGAATATGGGAAAATACTTAATGTTTAAAATGCATTTTCAAAACCTTATGTTGTAAACTTTTCTCGGGATGAGGTTGCAGGAGCCAACATGAGTTAGGCCTGGTTTAGTATAGTGTTAGTGAATTAACACAGGAAAGGGAAGTAGTCTCAGTTTAAGGATAGAGTAGCATCTCTGATCTGCACAACCCATCAGTCACTGAGAAAGCTGCAAACATATGGAGAACCTCCCAGGGGCGCAGAGTTAGAGCACCAGAGATGGCAACAGCCAGGTCTTATGCACGACTGGCTGATCAGGCATCTCATTTTCTCTACTTTATCAGACCAGTGTTGGTATCCAGTAAGAGGATAAAAAAGAGGCCTGGGCACACTATGGCCCAGCTCCAGGATCACACAATGCTTGCCGGGGACTTCAATGCCAACTTGCCAAACCTTCACTGTTCTCTAACTCCCAAACAAGTCCTAAAAGAGTGCATTTATCTGTGGTTAAAATGCATTGGTATCCAAGTTTCTGCACCGTCCTTTGGTGTCAGAAGTAAGGTAGTGATTACATGAATCACAGATGGCTTTGGGAAAGGGAGCAAGAAAGACTAATATCTGGTCCCTTCACAGGAGGATGAAAAATACTCTTAACACAGCATTTGACCCAAATACATGCCCCTGTTGGAAGGGGAATGTAGAAAACTCTGGATTCTGGAGAAAATTATGTTCAGGAAAGTTTCGGACTTTATAAAGGAAATAGGAAAAATTGTGAAACATTTAGTGTGGATTTGTATTTTTGCATACGAGATTTAAGTGGAAAAAAACCCAAATCCTGAAAGACTAGAAGAATGATCCAGAAAGAAAGGAAGTTAATTAAAAAAAGCTTATAACCTGCTAAAGAGAAATTGATGTCTGTGCGTCAAGGATGTGATATAGAGCAGAAAAATGCACAGAGAGCAGTGGTGGAGCTGGCTTGCCCCAAAATAAGAGGGGCTGCCAAGTGAAAAAGGCTGTGTTCTTGTTTTCCTGATGTTGCCACAGGCATTTGCTCCTGATTGAGACCTGGAACATTTGAATGGAGATATCTGATCTTGCTTTTTCTTCTCCTCCTCCTCCAAGGACAAGAGGGTTTGCTGGCCCTAGAGAAAGGGAAGTCCCCATCACAAAGGGGACTTTGTGTGGGACAGTCCCCATTAAACAAAGGTAGGAATGACCCAGGTGTATTTGCACCATCAGCTGGCTGAGGCACATAAGTCTGGGGACAGGGCAAGGTGTCCAGGTTGCTACAATGCAGCCTGGGTGGCCACAATGGCATGTCACCATCTGGCCCTGCATCCTAGCAGGTTGTGAGAGCCAAAGGGGGAATGATCACATGGTTACTGAAGTGCTGGGAAATAATCTAATTTATAAAACTGCATGATTAAATGCTCTGGTGTTCAGTTCTATTTAGTCTCTATACTCTCATTGGTCCTGAACTGTGACAGATGTGTCAGGGGTGTACATCTAATTTTTTCAGCAGTTCATTGTGATGCTGCAGCAGAGCATAGATGTAAAGCTCTTACCACTTCCAACCATTATAAGGATTTTTGGCTTTAGCTACAGATTAAAAACAAACCATTATGTTCATGACATGACTGTCTTTTCTGAAGAGCTGGTGAAGCAGAATGGCCATTTTACTCTCTTCCACCCTTTGGTAAAAATTTATTCCAGTGCACTGAAATTTCTCAGATAAGCAGCAGTTTGAATTGGGACCTCTCCAAAGGCAAATGTCAGAAATAAAACTCTCACAGAACTATGGAAACAAATCTAAAGTCACAAACAGACTGATTGAACTAGGCACACAGCTTTTGCCTGAAGTGAGACAAGGTAACTCCATCTCAATATTCTTTGCTTAGTTGCCTCAGCTGCATAAAAGTTGCCTTCAGGTATATGAAACCTGGAACTCAATATTAATGAGCTTCTTTATTTCAAATGAGAGTTATTTTCAATAACCTAGTGTTATTGAAATCATAAGATTATTCACTCATCACAGAGCATTCATCTTCCTATGTCTGTATGCTGAATTTGGAACAGACAGCCAACAACTGTGACAGGAAATCCCAAGTTGCTCTTAGGAATGCAGAATTTAGGTCAGATCATGGTTTGGGCCCAAATCAGTGGAGCTCACCTCGGGCCAGGTCAGGGCTGTGGTGGATCTGGAATCTGGCATGCCTACAACATCACTAAGGAATGGTACATCTGAACCTGGGCTGAGCTGAAATGGGGCTCCTGGGCCAATGGACAAGGATTGGGAAGAGGACCACAGGGAGCACAGGACTAGTCAGAACAAGGGCCCATAATAGCATTCAGACAAAGCCCTGAAATTTTCATTAATGAAAGTTGTGTATGCAGAACAAATATGGAATGATAGACATTTAGAGGAAATTCAAACTGTTTCAGGGTGGGATCTAGGATTCATAGAATCATTAAAGCTGGAAAAGATCCCTAAGAGCATTAAGTCCAATCATTAGGCTATCTCTGCCACAACCATCACTAAACCATGTTCCTATGCACATTTACAGGCATCAAATCATCATTGCACCGATTTTGTCTGATGCTTATGTTTTCCCAGATGTATTTCATCATCTCATACAGGTTTGTTTTTTTTTAATTTTGTTGCTGGGATTTTTTTCCCCACAGAATTATAATAGAGTTAGTAGCGGAGGAGTTTTGTTTGGGTTTTTTTTTTTCTTCTTTGGTTCTTCTTTTTTTTTTTTGGGGGGGGTGTCTGTTTGTTTTTGTTTTATTTTTCTGGTTGACTTTGCTGCTTTTATTATTTTTCCATAGCACTTCATTCACTGACAGTCATGCTCCTATTTGTTCTTCAGCAGAACTTAGGAGCATGTTTTGTAGTGCCATAGTCATAAAAACAAAGGTTAATACTTCAGTGGAAACATGAAAAAAACATGGACAATGTGGAGATGAACCTCACAACACTGAAAGAGTTAAACACTGATTGCAATGGCATGCCAATATAAAGTATAAATGGCTCACAGATTTGTGCTGAGTGCCTACTTATCAAGGAAGTTTGTCGGTAGAGGTAAGGATATTTGCGTCCACAGAAGCTCTACTTTCCAATTTAATTCTATTGATTAATAGGTTTATCTACTTCCTTATTACCTGTAGGCATTAGATAATGTGAATTTAAAAAACAGAACAGAGTAGGACTCTGTAGCCACATTCACGTATTGTGCAATTTATAGTATCTTCAAGGAAGACCACGTGTCAGAATCAATACAGGAAGAACAACTCCACCAGAAAAACTCTGGGAGTAATTGTGGTTGAAAGAGTAATTCCTTCTGTGACTTTGAAGACTAGAGAGGAAATACGGATATAATTCCCTAAATTATAATTTTAACCTTTTCCCAACAAGCTTTGAAATCTGACAGAGAAAAGATGGGTTGATAAGAGATATCACTTTGCAGAAACCAGTGACAATTTCATGACACACTTGGGATTTAAAAACCTCTTGCACAAGGGAAAAACAAATATTCACATTTTTCCTGATCTTTATTTGATGAAACAAGATCTTCTTCTCTCTCAACAGTCAAAGCAAGGGCATTTGTACAAAACTTTAAGGGATGCACAAAACTACATAATCTTTGTCTGTAAATGGTATATCAGGTGTTGCATAATGTCAGCTGCTTTAAAATTAGACCTTTTATTTCTATTTGAAGCTAAATGAACCACAGAAAATAATTCAATTGAAAACACATCAAAATCAAATACAGAATGGATTTTGCCTGCAAGTAGCACATAGCTCATTCCATATTCTAAATTTTGTCCACAAAGGAAATTAGTAACCATCATATTCTATAGCCATGACAACAGTCATACTGTACTTTTTGATTTATTAATTTATCTGATTATGTTAAAAAGTACTAAAAGTTAATCCATGTTGTAACTGAGTACCAGACCTTCCCAATTCCATTGCTCTGATGGCCAAAGATTTAAGACATTATTACCAGGTGCATAGATTTCTCAAATAGGTAAGAACATGTGAATTCTGAATTCATGTTTTATGGTGTTGAAAAGTTGCTGCTTTAGACATTACTGAGATTATTTAATAACAATTACTCAATAGAGTAATTTTAGAGATTATTTAATAGAGAATATTTAATAACAATTAATAATAGAGATTATTTAATAATAATTAGATATAATTTATAGATAAGATTATAGATTATAATTATAATTAGATATAATTTATATAATTTAATTAGATATAATAATAATTTAATAATAATAATTAATTTAATAGAGATTATTTAATAGAGATTATTTAATAACAATTAGTATCTTCAGAGAAGATTTTTAAGACTTCCAAGAAAGTTTGGTTATGGCAAAAGTAGCTCAAGCAAACAAAAAACTCTTCGCCCACTAAAATAGCCTGTGGTATTTGATCTTCACTTGAACAGTAAATCTTCAGTCTTTTAGGAAATTCAAGGCCATTTTAAGGTGTAGTTCTGCCTAAAACAGAATCTGAAATACAGCTGATGAATGGCACTCTGGTAGTGCTTATTTCTCCTCTTAGACTATAAAAGGGCAACTGCTTGTGACCTTGACAGTAAACTTTAGACCTTTACAGTGAGTTTAATCCCACCCAAGAAAATTCACTCTTTTACTGATGAGATACATAATCATGGCTGTGCCACATGCATCCTTTTTGGTTAAACAACGTAGACTCAAAATGCTGAGGCACGAGATGAGAACGGCAGTCAGGTAACCCAACATCCATTTCACACATTATAGGTAGTATAACACTGGCAACAGGAAAAAGTAGGGTAAAAAAGTGAAACAATAGAGTAGTTCTGTATTCCTCCTTAGTATTGTTTTTGAGATTTTTAGGACCATGCAAAGAACAAAATATATGAAATATCTTATTAACTAGTAATGAAAGCATTCACTTGAAAAGGGAACTGTTGTCTGTTCCAGGTAGATCTTAATCATTTACATTAAATATTCACTGTATAAAATCCTAACAGACATTAGAGTAAGCTGTCTTCCATAAGATACTGATTCATTATAGCCTTTAATAATAATAATAATAATAATAATTTTTGAACATCTGTATTTTTCTAGAGTCCCTTTTAAAATCTGGACTTCATCACTATGAAATATCCTAACATATGTCTCAGAATATTCACTTCCAATATAAAATATCGTAGTTTGTCATGACTTACACAGGAAATATGCATCTTCCTAATTAATCCCAATCCAAATTTTCCACTTTTTCTAACCACCTTCTATCTCCTGCAGCATCATTAATGCACCATAGACCACCTGATCTCTCTTGGCCTTCCCATAAAAAACTGCCCTTTCTCTGATTCATCACTGCCAGAATTCCTTCAGTGTTGCTAATTTACACATATGCCATTTGGCACTCAGCAAGACCTATCAGAATTTCTAATTTATTGGATGCCCTCTATTCTTCACTTGGCTCCCTCTCCTCAAATAATAACATGTTCTCTGTTATTATCTTACAGCCACAATGCAGAACACACTGACAAGAGCTTACGAAAAAATAAAGAGAGGAAATGGAATAAAGAACCTTGTTGTGTTGTGTACTAATCTGCTACTTTTCATCTCTCCTCCCAGACCTCCTACCCTGTTTAATCAAGTCTCTTATGCCTGTGTTCTCTGTTTTTTATGACTCTGGCTTACTTTAATAATTGTGTGAATTTTCAGTGTATTTTCCTCAAATAATAACTATTTTTAGTTTTCAGATGAATAAAAGGCTAGTTTAAATATATGAAGCTCTTGATGTTCTCTTCCACGTCAGGAACATGTGTCGTCCAGGTAAGCATATGCTCTCTAAGATTTCACACCTGCCAAAGGCTCATTTACCAGCAGTATACTTTGCATCTTTCTTATACATTAACATGTGGTCTCAGTTGTGGCAATACCAGTTGAGGGAATGTCTTTTACTATCCCTGGCACAGATACAATCACCAGGGTCAGTGATTTCTTATGTCCTGGTAAAACATATGCTAGTGTTCACAAACAGGACTTTATTATTAGAGACAAAGGCTAACTGTCTCATAATCTATTTTTAAGATAAGCTGCCATAAGCAGCCCTTTAAATGGAAGGAAGTCCATGAATAATGGCTTGTCATCGGAACAGGAGCCAATAGTTATGTACTCAGGAATGACCTTAGTATGTTAATCCATTTTCAAGTAAAGCTGAACAGTCACCTATCTGGGCTGCCTCCAAAGCTGACCCATTTAATTTTCTACCTGGGAGACATATCCACGTTCCACCTTCTCCTCCAGACCAGAGTGAATAGTTACTTGCCTGGGAGGCACTGTACCAAGTTTGATGAATTACCTCACAGGCTGACCCAAACCTATTCCTGTCTGGAAGGCACTGTCTTTCTATTGACCTAATTATTAAACAGACTGTAACAGTTACGTATCCTAAGATGTGTAATGTAAATTATATCTAAAATTGACTGTCTGTAGCTTTAGATTAATAATTCATATTTAAAGTCATCTTGATTTTTAAAAGTAGCAGTGACTTTTCCATCTGAAAAATATTAGAACATTCACTTAACTCTTGTGAATAATTTTTTTTTAATTGCTCATTTTTCTGATCTTTATACTTCAAAATGTAGAAAAATGGGAATTTGTATTTCAGGTTTTCAAGGTGATTGTGAAGCTCAATTTATGATCTTATATTTCATTTTAATCTTCATTTAAAAGATGTTCTAAATGCAAAATAGTGATAGTATTTCTGAAATCTGTTCTGGAGTTCACAAAGCTCTTAAAAAAAGAGCCATATACATGACATCTAAGATTTATAGGTGAACATTGTCAATGACTACAGAAGAATACACAGGTGAATTTGATAATGGATTAATAATATTATTTAATAACAAATTATATGTTAAAAAAAAGACAAGTAAAAAATTTTCATGGTAGTAAGACTAAAAGAATAATAGTATGAATAAAACTAAAACTGGAAAAATCATGAGTTGAGAACTTTCAATGATTATAACTTAGCATCAAAATGCTAAAATCCCTTACTTAAGAAGTGTTATCTCCACCATTATCACAGTAAGATAAACATGTTTTATCTGCACAATTTTTCAGAAGAAAAAAACAGCAGAGAAAACACAGCAAGAAATAGATTGCTAAAATCAACCTCTAAATTATTGATAAAGCATTATTTAAATTGCTGTGATGACCCCAGTTTCATTTCACATAGAAGCTGAATGCTCCTCCCAAGACAAAAAATGGAAAATTTTTTCTTTTGGGTGTATTTGGAGTTCTCTGTTTCTGCAGATGTGTGTCAGAGAAGTTGGTCAAGCAAATTAAAAAGTGCAGAATCATGTAGTCCAACCAATTAAAATGTGTACTGCTATTTTTAATGGTTTTTAGACTCATCTGACCTTTTCCCTGCAGTACTCAGAGATATCTGCGTAAATATTTTCTTCCAGTTTTTTATTTAGAAAGTGTACGCTTTTGAAATAAGTGTTTAAGCGATACGATTTCCCAATGTGGTCAATCAGACATAAGTACTTGCACATGTGCAGTAGGAAGAGCTGTAGAGGGATTTAGAGATATGATAACACAGCCAACCTTCAAAGTAAATAATTCATTTTCAAGGTTAGGGCTGTGAATAGCATTACAGAATACAACAGAGAGATCAGAGAAGGCCTCTGAATGCAAGAAATAAAAGAGAGGAGGCCCAAGTCACACAAGACTGTCTATGACAGAGCTGCAGGCTGTCTGTCTGAGATCCACAAATAAGATACATTCTGCACCATGGACAGTCTCAAGGAAAACTGCTCCATCTTCTTTCTCCATACTGTGGCTTGGTTTGAAGAGTGCTCAGTCATCATTGTGACAGAAATTAGGTGCAAAATCTACCCAAATAATTGACTTCTTTGCCCTGGCTGACAACTAGTTTTCTCCTTTTTTTTTTTTTTTGACACTCCAACCCTCCCAAATCTAAAAGTTTTCTGTCCTGTCACGTGAATCTGGGTGAAAATCCTTGTGGTGTTTTCTACTACCTCATCATGCTATCTCAAACTCTGAAAATATATCACAGCTTTGTATGCAAATTAGCATTCATTTTCAGTCATTCCCATATTGAAAGAGGTAGGAACACCCTGCTTCTCTGTTTAAAGTAAAAATTAAGGCATTTCATACATTGTGAATTGTGCTTTATCCTTACTATTACTGCCAGTGCTGTTACCACTAGAATTCTTCGCTAAACTGTGCCAGTGGTTTTATAAACTTCCAGAAAATCAAATGAAACACATCAAACAGTTTTCCCAGTCATATAAACTTAGTAAAAAGGCAAACCAGCTTGAGTCTTTTGCTCTTAACAAAGTTTACGAGGAAAGAAAAAGGAAAAAAGAAGAAACAAAAAAATAGCAGAATGTCCAGACTGCTTTGTCTATGGAATCAAATGTCTAAAGATAGAGATCTCTGTTTTCTAATGAACAGAACTGCTGAATAATTAGAATTTCTGTCCCACAAAATTCTTTATATTTAACAGGCATCATTTTACTTTGAGTCAGCATATATAGCTGAAAATGTAGCTGTTCCCCTGGAAGCAAAATTTTCAGAAATAATTAAGTTACTTATTGTATTCCCCCATTCTTCTACTATGGAGTACAGATCAGAAGGGGTTTTCTCTTTATTTTTTTCCCGTTCTTTCCTTTTTTTTTAAGCATAGGAAGACAAAAATATTTTAAAATTATTTAATATATCAGAGTTGCAGACTTTCAGAAAACATATTTAAATATGAGAAAAATATATTAAACTTAGTCTTACTGCTTAAATTAAATGCACTTATTGGCTGTGTATCATGGATTTCATGCTCTCTCCTTCTTTTAAGTCTTCCAACTGAAAAATGTCAGAGAGGATCTTGGGTTTTTGAATAGTGAAAAGGTGAGTTCTATAATTTTGCACACGTTTGTATTTAAAAATATTTCTCGGATATTTTTTATACTATAATTAAAGAAATAATATAAATGCATGAGGAAAATGATGGAATGAAAAAAAAATCCACCCTAAAATCTCAAGTCAGCTTGAAAGATCTGTGTTAAAAATGTGCTTCTGTTAAGATGTGGCTAAAAGCAAACAGCCTGGCGAATGTAAAAAAAAAAAATCTTTAACTTGTGCTTTAAAGCCCTAAGGGCTCTACTTACAATGTGTCACCTTATCACTCATTCTTGAAGTGCTTTACTGCTTAATCATGTAATACTCACATCTTGAACAATATCTGAGGGAATGAAGAACCTCTGTCTTCTTCAAATCTCACTAGAGCATTATGTGTGATAGAATAGAAGGTTTGGTCAATATGCTTTTGCTTTTTTACTCCTTGATAAATTCTGTAAAACTTACTGCAAAATTCTGAAAGTGGTAGTTAGAAAACTCTCCTCCACTAGGATTTTTCACAGCCCACTTTTAAACATGATCCATAATTTGATCAAATGCTCTTGGGCACTATTAAATAGTAATAATGAACTTCACCTAAAGCCCTTAGTAATTTTGTTCCACATTTCCTTCTCTAATTATCCACTATTCCCTATTTATTATTGCTTCATTCCCTGCCTTGAGGCCTTCTAAAAATACTAAGAATGATAAATTAAACAATACATTTTGGCACCAAGTTAACCAGTGGGGAGGGTTATAATTTAATGGGATGTCTTCTAAATTAATTATTTTTGAATTATTTAATTGCGGCTTCTAAACAAAATTTCTTACTCAAAGTGTGATACTGAAAGCCAAATTATCTTCCTATATTCTTTAGCAAAATGAAAAGCAAAATATTAAAAACCATACATGTTTAAATTAAATTCACAAGGTGTCACAGATCGATGGATAACTTCTATTTTCTTTTATATTTATATTTTTGGAAATCAGCTGTGATTTGTCCCCAGAGTCATGACAGTATTTTTCAAGGTAATCTCACAAGTGTAATCACTAGGCAAATGCCACACTGGAGTTAATGTGTTTTTTCTCCCATCTTTAAGTGAAAATAGTCATTGGCTTTTATATGGCATCCTTATACTTTTCCTTCAGAATCAAATTTAAATAAAGCTCTGATTTTATTTTTAATCTTAGAACTCTCTGTTCGCCCCCTGTTTTTTACAGATTTGTTATTAATTCCTGATATAATTTCACTTGTTCTTAATGAACAAGTGAAATTATACCAGGAATTAATAACAAATTCTAAAATAATTAGTTTCTAAAATAATTTTAGTTTCTAAAATAATTTTTTTATTCTTTTGAGAAATATAACATTTGGGGGAATGATAAATAGGTGGTAGCATTTGTGTGTGTTATCTCACAAGTTTACACGGATTAATAAAGATTTTGCTGAGACACAGCAAAGAAAATTTATCAGTATCTATATGCATACTCTACACACTTTTCTGCATTGATACTGAAAATTCTTATTTGGGAAATAATTAAGCATGTTATGCAGCTTGTCACTTCTCTGGGATTGACAAAAGGAAAAGAAAATCAGGTCATGTGATCCATTTAACATGATTCCCTACATTTTGCAAGACTGTGTGCTTTCCTAAATAAAGGAGGGCCATATAGTTGTTGCACTTAGTAGCCATGTGGAAACTGGAGTTTTATTCCTCATCCCATTAATTATTTTCTCTGATTCAACATAAAATTTTTAATACCATTGTGTACACAGTTTCCATGGATACACTGTTCTATTTCAGACTTGTTTGTTTTCCTGCTATTTTTGGTGCAATGGCTATAAAGTGCCAGTGATACTTCAGTATTTATCACCCTATCAAAAACTGGTGCAGAGAAAAAAAAAGAAAACATCCCAGTCACTCAGAAATTCCAGATAAGTTTAGTGTAAATTTGTTAATTCTCAAGTAGCCACAACAGAGAAGAATATACTCTGCTTTCACCATGTAAACAGAAATTTGCTGAAGCTTTTGTTGGCATATTTTTTTAACATCTATTAAGCAGGGTTGTTCCTTCAAATCCATCTTATAGCTATTTTTGTTTCTCCGTACTAGCCTTGGGCATATCTGCAGAAGCATCTGGATTTACTTTAAGATATTAACTATCTTTAAATTAAGAATGCATAATTTACGGAATATATTTGATGAGTGATAGAACAAAAAAAAAAAAACCTCCAAAAAAGTATGGAAGATCATATGAGCTAAAATTCAGCATCTTACCATTTTATTTATGTCTTCATCCCTCCCAGACCCATATTTGTCCCCTTTAAATTTACCAGGATACTTCAGAATACATTGCTTCCAGTCACTCATTCATGTACTGGGTGTGGGGCAGAGAAACCCTCTGACCCAGCTTTTGTCAGGTAATATGCCACTTTTCTAACTCAAGACTAAGCTATGAGCAGTGGTGTCTGTAGCAGCTGTCTTCCTGGCACAAGGGAAAGATGATGAAAAAGTGACATGAGCTATACTTGCCTAGAGGATCCCAAGCTGTAAGGCAAGGCAGCAAATTAAAGCATCTGAATCTTCAGTATCCTGAATTTTTTCCGTGTATTATCTGAAGCAAGGTAAGAGTCCATGGACCAGAGTTTTCCTTACTTTCCTGGCAATTCTGCTCCAGCCTACTCTGAATTGCTGTCTGAATCTCTTAGAGGAATTTGGGTCCAAGAAGGAGAGTCAAAAGCCTGACAATCTGTTGATAGAAAAATGTCCATGTATTTGTGCTGCTCCTTGGTGCAAGACCTCATCATTACACAGTGTTTAGTCTTGGGGCTAAAATGGAAAGTGTGGTAGATTGTATAGGTGTTTAGGGTACAAAGACTAAGTATTGGATGATTGTTGGATATGCAGCAGTGAAGAAGACTAGATATTTGCATTACCTCATTTTCTGATTTCAAATTAACTATGGACAACATCCATGTCCTCTTGGAACAGCATTCTGCAGAGTAGAACAGAGACAGTTCTGCAGAGTAGAACAGAGACAGAGAAAGGAATAGAGCAACCTGTGATCTTTTGGCATATGATGAGGTTAGGAAATTCCTGAGACCAGTGTACTTTCTTGCATTAAAAAAGATCCAAGCCTTAGAATTGAGGAAATTTTCTAAAGTACCAAAAGATGACTGTGTCACATTCTGTGGTTCACAGATTCATAGACTGAAGTAGAAGATCTGCCTTGTGAAAATGCAGAGGCATAAGTTTATTTTTATTTAATTTGACTCATAAATACACCTGCACTTTTCTCTGTTTGAAGAATTGTTCTGTTCTAGAATCTTATTTTCTGTTTCAAGCACATCATTGATCTAAATTCTGGAAGCAAATGGAAAGACAGGCTTACTGGAACAACTTCATAAAGCAACCATTTTCCTGTGTTTCTCTGATCTCTGTGAGCCACTTAGAGGCAGTGGGTTGATGAGTATCTTTTCTTCTGTTGTTAAACTTGATCATCCAGGACATAATTAGCGATAAAGATGTTCCAAATTGCAGATCTTCCAAGTCCAGCTGATAAAATGTAGACATAATGGCCTCAATCTCTTTAATAAGCCTCCTTAATGGATCTACCTTATTTTACAATCTGGAAGCTGTTAATCATATAGGTGTATGATATATGCAGGTGATTTTGCTTTCCTTTAGCCATCTTTTTCTATAAATATTTAGCACATTTATAGCAATGAAATAACTTGCTTGATGAAAGTATGTAGTCATGTATACCAACAGTGGCATGAAATCTTGACTACTGACAATAAAAATATCTCATTTTCAGAAGACAAATAAAATCTATCTAAAGACAAAATTACAATAATTATATTGGATGAAATTAATATGTTAATAAGGTGAGAAAATAAACTAGGAAAAGTGTTTGAAACAATGGGGGAAAATTTTTTTCTATATTTTTGTATTGTTATTTCACCATTTTGCATTAGACAAAACTGAGGGAAAAATGTTTCAAAGCTTATTTATCCATTTACTAGTAAGCTGGATAAGCAAGCATGAACAAGGATGTGTTTATTAGGGAAAAATCCTGTTTCCACAAAACGATAATCCCCCAATATTCAGTAAATTCTACAAAATCTGAAATAGCCATGTAAGTTTTGAACATGGAAACATAATATGGTTTTAAATAGCTGCACAGAAGAGTCACCATTTGGTACTTACAGATAGCTATGACTGAGTAGCTCTGATCATTTTGAAAATATATTTATAATTTTCTTAGCTAATTCTTTTGAAATAGTATCCAAAAAAAAATACTGGGTTCTCTTCTATTTATTTTGCAAACATCATAAAATATTTTTGTTCAAGTAATCGGTCCTTTTTTTCCCAATGGACCTTTTTGCAAGGGCATGTACTGACAGGACAATGGGGAATGGCTTCAGACTGAAAGAGGGTAAGTTTACATTAGATACTGGGAAAAAATCCTTTTCTGTGAGGGTGATGAGGCACTAGCATAAGTTGGCCATAGAAGCTGTGGATGCCTCACCCCTGGCTGTGGTCAAGGCCAGGTTGGATGGGGCTCTGAGCAAACTGATCTAGTGGAAATTGTCCCTATCCCTTGTAGATTCCCTACAATCAAAACTATTTGATTATTACATAATTTAGTATTAAAATAACCTGGAGTTCATAAATAGAAATGCAACATATATTCAAAGTATTTTACCTACTTCTATGAAGCTTTGTGTCTGTAAGTAAAACCACATTCTCTTCCTTCAATCCATACCATAATGTTTCTGATTATCTAAATAAAAATTTTAACCTGTATTTTGATGCTTTTTCACACTGATTTAAGAGAATACATATGTAATTGTTTTTGCTAATGTGCTAACCAGTCAAATGAGCTAATACTACTAAAATAAATATGTGGAATTTGTCTTTAATAGAAGAAGATTAAAAAGTACTGCCATTCATAGCTGTTTTGAAATAAAGATCAGAGTGATTCTAGTATAATCTATATTCACAAATCTTTCTTACAGTGTGCACATGATTTTACTAGTAGCTCTATCAGCACAAATTTGATTTTTTTCCCTTTAATTTCAGTGTGAGGTTCATGAGTAGCAGCCTGCTATGTTTTCTGTTCTATTTCTGCATTTTTCATTATCCCACTGTCATGTACCTGACATCCTGAAGCAAATGTACAGAGTGATCTGTTCTACTCACAGTTATTCAGAGCTAAGTACTTTAGTTATTTTAAGTGACTGAAAAGACTGAAGTAGCATTTTGAGCCTCAATGTGAATTTTTCAACTAAATATAGCAATCACTTAATGTATATTCTTCATTGAGCTTCATATTTATTTTGTACAAAAATGGTATTAAGTCCTTTGATCACTTTAAAAGTCTCTACGTTAAGTTCATAAAAATGTTAAAGTTTATAAAAATGTTAAAAACATTGTGAGGAATTAGATAATTTTTTTTGGTGTACTGGTGGAAGGTAAATCAGTCAGATGCTTTTTCAGAATACGTAATGTAATCAATTTTGACTTAAGTGTCATATGCACAAAAATAGATGCTTATAAACTAGTATTAGCAAATATTTCTTTCACGGAGAAAGAGCCAGACCTTCATACATTTTCTGCCTTTTCTGTCTTGACAAAAACAGGCATTAGAATTCCTGTTATTCCAGAAATGTAAAATCTGCATGCAGAAAATTCTGGCATGTATAATTACCCTGGAGTTCTTAAGCAAGAATATGCATTTAAGCATTTAAGGCCCAAAAAGTACATGTATGTGAAGTGATTCTAACATATCTGCTTAGTGAATTCCACAGTCCAGACTTGCTGTTTACTTTAGGCATAAAGTGGGGGACAAAATAAATCATACTGAAATTGGGTTTTTTTCCTACACAATAGCTACAGCAAAAACTAGCAGATATCTGCTCCTTGTAGAATATTCCTATCCTAAATATTTCTATTTCACTGAGTATTTGTTTTAATTAAAATCTAATTCTGTAACCTTGCTAATTTTTTTCAGAGAACTCCTCGTACTTTTTTAGAAATAAGACTAAGAAAGATGTTAAGTTAGAAAACTAAATCAAAATTCCAAATTCTTGAAGTATTCTTCTTAGAGAATATATTCCTCTTAGATCAACTTGCAGATCAGGGGGAAAGGATCAAATTTGTTTTCCATCTGTACTTTATAGCTGGGAAGGTGATTCCCTTTAATGCTTAAGGAAGTCCTGAGTTTTCTTAAAGCTTAGAAAGCATGGGCTTCTCACAGCACTGCACCTCCAGCTCAGATCAACAGCAGCCAACTTTATCCAAACCCTGAACCCAAAGCCAGAGAGCTGGCTGGTACAGTAGGAATTGTGCTGAAGGCCTCTCTATCAGAAGAGCTGGCATATTTTGACTCTTTCATTATCGCTGAAAATCTTAATAGCACTCTGCTCTGTAGGCTGCCCTAGAGACACCTCTTTTCTATCTGAACTTGTACCAGGATTACCCTATGGTGTTTTCTTCAGCCTTTGTACTGTGACATGTAAGGCAGTTGAGGTGTAGGGGAAAAGCAAAGTTAAATTGTTTCTTTGTCCTCCTTTCCGCCATAAGGACCTTGGGAAGTCATAGCTGGTCTCTGAAGTTTAATTTCTTCATCAGTAAATTGGAATGAGCTCTAGTTCTTCCTAAGCAAAGAGTTTTTTGTTCCCTGGCTGAAAAAGAAGCAACAGACAGTAATTAGGTATTATGGAAATATTAAAGAGCTTAATAGCAAGCACTCCTACGTGTAGAAGACAGAGAGTTCTCTTGTACATATTTGTAAAAAAGGTATAGTGTTATGATTTCTAGAATCACCAAGTGAACCTGTTATTGACATGTTTCTATCTTCATTGTATGATTTGAAAGCATCTTTTTCCTTTAGTGCTGCTACCTTGAGGGAGATAGAGAAAAAAAGCAATAGAATAAGATTGATTGTAAATCACTGATTACTCAGAGAGTCAGACCTCTTGCAGGGCTCTGCTGTGGAGAAGACCACAGTAGTATTGTTTTATTACCTCTGCTTTCAAGATAACATGCTACGAATACTAATGTTAAAAGGAAACAATGAACAAGAGATGGGGTGCAGGTATACAATAGCCAAAAATAGAATGTGGTTGTCAGCTGGTATTTCCATCTTTTATAGAATAACTAGGTCTAATCTATAGGCTATTAATTTTGTTAAAAGTGGTGTACATTCACATTGTGGTGCATGGATTCCAATTTTCTGAGCTGCTCCTAAACTAGACCATTTTTTTCATTAGGCACGTATAGTGTCCTGAAACTAGAAAACTCATTAGTTCTCTTTTAGAGAATACTTAAACAACAATGTAGAAACATTATAGTTCAAAAATTCCTAAAACACCCTCAAAAAAACCCAAAACCTAAAGTTTCAGCATATGTCACATAATGATAGTCATGGCTAGCTGGCTATGTGGCAGGATAAGATATGTTATCATAAAAAGTAGGTAACAAAACAAAGTATTAAAGGAAAGCAAAATATTTCACTATGAACATACAGTACCTTAGACTGGACAGTCATCTGATCTCATCTCCTGCAATATGTTAGGTGAGGGTGCTCAGGACCTTCTACTGCTGAGTTTTTAACACCTCCAAAAATTAAGATTCTCCAAACTCTTTGGAGAACTTCTTCCAGTGTTTGACTGTCCTCACTGTGAATTCGTACATACAATTTCCATTATGGCAGCTGTCAATTTCCATGGTCTGTAAACTTTGTACTTTGCAGCTTGGACAATATTCTGGCACTCTACTTTCTCTTACGAATAAAAGTAGATGAATGCAGCAAACAAATTGTCTCTCAACATTCTCTTTTTCATGTTGAATAAACCAAACTTCCTCAGTCTTTCTGTATTTCTTATGTTCCTCCTGTCACTTCATTTCTCAGTTTTTCAATCCTTCTCCTGAAACCCCAAACCAGAAACATTTTTTTTCAAGTGCAGCCTCGAAAATGCCCTGCAGGAGAGCAAAGCTGCTTCCAACTGTCTGCTGGCTATGCTTGTCCTAATTCAGACCAGTAAAACTTTAGCCTTCACTAAAACAGAGTGCTGATTCATGCTCAACTGGTGGACAACTAGGCTCACCAGATCCATTCATACAAAATTACTCCCCATCCAGTCAGCATCCACCCACATTGTGGCACTGTCTTATTGCATCCCAAGCACAGCAGATTTTGTTTGTATAGGATGAATATCATGATGTTTCTGCCAGCCAATTTCTCCAGCTCCTGGAGTTCTCTCTGAATGACTGTATATTAACTATTTCCCAAATTTGCTTTCTTCTGCAAATTCACTAAGTCCTTGTTGTGGATAGAGTGGCATACTTCATTTTTAAGAGAGAGAAATAGTGGTATGTTTATTGATACAGAACAGCAATTTAACTATCTTTGATAGTAAATGCAACAGTGATTCAACAAGATTCAATAGCAAGGTACTTATTTACTGCATAGAGTACAGTCAAGTAAAACCCTCAGGAAGACAATTTTGATGAGGCATGAGATTCAAAAAGGATCTCCTTGGGTTCTAAACTCCATTCTGAGAGGAGTTTAGGTGTGACTGGATCCACATAGACAAGACAATATGGAACACCAGGCTTGGTCAGTGGTTTGTGCCTAAAGGACTACATGTGCACAAGCAATCCTTTCTATCACTCAGGTGAGATTTCAGATTGAGTGCACTTATTCCAAGTTACTTACCGACTGTCTGATGAGATAAGGATTCCCTCAGACTCCAGGAGTAACCTTGTGAGGTATTGCTGTGCAAGGTGAGATCCTGGTGAACAGAACACTGCTGTGCAGGAGATCTCTGTAGGCCCTGAACTGTCCACTCTTTATGGAGTAAGATGACTGACTTATAAGCCCTTTTTGCAAGGCCGACATTTTTTGAGTTGGCACATACTTGACTATCCCTCAGCTGTTGAGCAAGATTTATGTCCCTTAGGTGCTGAGCAAGATTTATGGCCCTTAAATATTGGATTACCTGTATGCCAGATGCAGCCATCATTCAACATTGGAGGCTACTCCTCAAGGAGAAAAAGTGAGAGTGGGTACCACATTATCACAGTCATTAACAAAGATCTCAAACAGGATGAACCTGAGCAATAATCCCAAATGAGCAACACATAAAAATATGCTTTTGAACAGTTGATGACTTATAAGCAAGTTTTTTATCAGTCCAGTGAGTCTTACCTACCTTTTCTCTATCTCTTTAGGCCACTTCTTTTCAGTTATACTGTAGAGATTTTATAGCTGACCCTGCTGCTCTTGCCCATTCAGCCCACTCAGTTAACATGGTGTAGAAGACAATCATACCAAACAGGCGTGATTTGCCCATAGTGAATCCATGCTAGCTATTTCCAACCACTTTTTTCCTTGGAAATATATTCCAAAAAGATTTGCTGCATTTTCCTCACAGACAGACTGTATTACCTTGGCTCTTCATTCCAGTTTAGAAGATGGGCATAATAATTGTCTTTTTCCGTGCCACAGGGAACTCCTTTGACAGATACAACCCTTTGAAGATAACAGACAGGGACCTTGAAATGGCATCTGACAGGTGTCTTAGAAGCCTTGAATGTTTGTACAGTTTGTTAACATGGTCCCTAACTTGATATTTTCCTGCTGTTAAGTTGTACTTCATTTAGTAGACATGGGAGGCCTGACAGCAGACATTGCAAGTACAAACTGATACAAATGAGAAAATTAGTATCTTTGCCTTTTAATTTTCCGTCATCAGCAATTCACTGGCTCAGTAATAGCGAGACTACATCATCTTTGGTTTCTGTTCTGGTTGTTGCCAACGTACTTACAAAACCTTTCTTGTTGACTTTCACATTACCAGTTTAAACTACCAGCTTTAGTTTACTTAATTTCCTAATTCCATCCATGCATCTCGTGTCAAATTCCTATTATTTTTTTTCCCTCCTGGTATGAAATTTCTATTTCCTCCTTCCATACTCTTTCTATTTGCATCTGAGTACAATCAGGATATTATGTCAAGCCAATCTAATTACATGGACCATCCTTGTGCTTTGAAGAGTTTCTCCTCTGCAATAACCAGCTATCTTGAGATTTGGGGAGTTTCTTTTTTTTTTCTTTTTATTTTTTTTCCATTTGAAACAGCATCCAAGGGATTCTTTTTATCAATTACCTAAACGAGCAAAGGCTCATCTTCTAGATCCCATGCCTCGACTATACCTTCTCTTTTTCTCATTTTCCTGAGGACACAGGAAATCATCTGACAGCACTTGAAATGAAGGTTGTTGTTTACCAATCACATGGCTCAGTTTTATTGAGAAGCAGTAGTTCTGGCAGATGACTCCTCACCTTCTGTCCATACAGTATTGGCAATCAAAACACGAGAATTCTCCTGGTTTGCTTGTGTTCAGCCATATCCAGAAGATGTTGGAGTAGTTGAAGTCCTTTGCAATAACTTTGTATTGGCAACCATGAGACTTGCTCATCTGTTTTGAAGCATTAATGAAAAACTGTTTGTTAAGGAGGTCAGTAGCCAACACCTGCATCATATTCTGTCTGTTTCTCAAATGCAGTTTCAAAGGTGACTGATCAGCCTTTTGTATCTTCTATAACACAGCTCTATATGTTTAGGTAATTTACTGACATAAAGAACAATATCTCTTTGTTTTCTTCTCTGACTCTTTTTCCAATATGAACCTATAAAAACACACCCCACATTCCACTAGCACCTGACTGTAAATTTAGCAAGATTTGTAATAACATTAGAACTAACTTTGTTCCTAAATTATCCATCTGCCACAAAATCTGTTTGTCTCTCCTGTTTTCCTTTTAACTACTGTAACTTCCATTACCATTCTGAATTTGCTGGGATTAAGTCAGGTTTTATCTCTGAAAATAAATCCAATATAGCTCCATCATGTACTTCCTGAGAATAAGAATATAATTAATATATTTTCTGTAACTTGTTAATTCGTCCAGAGTTCTGGGGTTTTGGTTTGGCTTTTTTTTGTGTGTGTGTGGTTTTTTTTCTGTGCGTTTTTTTTTCTTTTTTTATTTTTTCTTGTTCACATATTCACATCCTCAGACAATTATGCCTCAATAGCATAGTATGTTACAACACTTAGCAGTCTTTTTACTACAACTTATCAGCAAAAATGCATTAGATTTCAATTATTGCTGCGTTCAGGCTTGCATTTCAACTATCCTTTAAACAAGAATTGTATATTTTAATTTATATTTGTGCATAAATGAAGAATAAGCTGTTACACCATAACTTCATGCATGTAAATTAATTACATGCTTATTATCTGAAAGAAAAATAATGTGAAAATACCAATCCTCCTGAGTCTTTGAAAACTTCTAACTGAAGCCCCTCTAAAAATGCACGTATTTCTTGTTTTCATTGTTTTCTGAAGTGATCTCTGCATGTTTTGATACATCCAACTTGACTTTCCAAGGCAATTTGTATGTGTGATGCATCAGTCAACACAGCTAGGGGACCATTCCCGATCAACAATTTGGATGTTGACATTTTTTAGAGGATAAAAGAGTTTAAAAGTATCAACACAATCTAGTCTGTACCAGTTGGCCTCAGGGACAAATATGGACTATGTACATTTTCTCTCTTGATATACTCACATATGGCGGACAGTTCATTTTTACTTATCACACGTACTGAGTTTTAATTTCAGTAATTCTTTATCGTGTATTGTAAAAAGTCTAAAGATCAGATACTTTATAAATACAGAGTAGGGATTCAGTTTTTCATGTGAGAGGAATCACTCATAAGTAGAAACACAACATAAATACAAATAAATTACAATGGCACTCTAGATAAATAATTGTTCTCACTACTTTTCTGTCACATTGATTTACAAGGCTTCTTCTTCTAGCCTTAGGTTTAAGGACATCTCAATTATAGTCAGTTTAGAACAATAACTTGATTTTGAGACTTAATTACAACTATCTTCTTAAAGTGCTTTTTAAAATCACATGTATTATGATGTAGAGCGCTGATTGGTGTCATGGAGTCTCGGGTCGGCTGTCTGTTCTCTGCCCCGAGATGCGTGGGAGGTTCTGCGGCAGCCCACGCTCTGAAGAATGAGTCTGGACTCTTCACTTTTTCGGTCCTCAGGCTGTTTATTATTTCTTATCTACAAAGTTTTCTTTCTGCCCAGCCGAGGTCCACTCAGCACGGCAGCCACAAGCACTCTCCACTGCCCCTGAGGCGGTGTCGTCTTTTTATACTACAAACTACGTATAACATATTTACTTTTAATTCCCAATACCTATCACCTATGTTAGACAGTGCATCTCCATTCCAAACCAATCCCCAAGTGCCAACATCACAGCTGAAAATGGAGAACAACAAGAAGAACGACTAGACACGCCCTGATTCCTCCATCTTGTCCCCATAACCCCTATACCAAAAATCCTAAAATCTACATTTTCACCCTGTGAATACTTTGTTATTACACCATTCAAACCTGTGTGGCTTTCACAGCCCCATACCAAGCTGGCAATTCACTGGAAGGATCAAAATCAAGCAACCAGGTGCTCCAGGCAGCATGCCAGGGTCTCAGAGCCCCCGACGGGGGGGGGAGTTCTCAGCAACTCTGGACATCCGGGGGGATGTGCTGAGTTCCCACAATGGAGAGGTTTAATTGCCTTGATTGAAAGATGATTAACTGGATCTGGGATACTCTTCAGCCATTCAGATCACAATTTTCTTCCAAGTCATTACATATTTTCCTTTTGTCAATTCAATGTTCCCATTCAATTTATGAAATTGTACAGGCAGTCACACATTATAAATTGAATATATATTCACAATCTATTCTATCCTTAAATCCAAATGTTTTAAACTAGACTGGTGGTTAAAAAGACTGAAATGAATTAAAGATGTCAGGATTGGTGTGTTATGCTTTTATTTTAATTGGAAACCTATTGGAATGGCTACAAAGAAGAGATCCAGAAATGAGGGAAATCAGGTGCTAGCTTCTCTGATCTAAGACATATGGACATGAAACTACACATTAAATTGTACCTGCCTAAAACAGCACCTTCCTATTCCTATTCTCATGTCTGCTTAACACTTAATTGTTTTTATACTTTGTACAGCGGTATAGACTAGACTAATGAGTTCTCAAACTAGACATAGTCTATAGACTAATAGTCATAGACTATTCATTAATAGTCCATGTGGCTGCATTGCCTGGCTCATTGGAGAGAGAGTATAAATTTTCCTTTCATTATCTTTTTTTTTTCCATATACATATATTTTGTGATGCAGGTCAGCAGTGTAAGATTATAGGATCCCCTTATACTTCCTGAAAATAACACAGGAGATAGAAAAATCTTATCTTGAAAAATTAAAGTTCATACTCTGACTTACCCTAACTTAGTCATCTAAGAATTCAATGTCTAACAGATGTATGTCACATAATATTTTTGCAGTCAGTAAGACACAATTAGCCACCTCCAGAAGGTATTTCGTGTCATGTTAGGATGGGTAACAAAAATTACATTAATAAACCTCTGGAGGTTCCTACATTTTTTACTAGGATATAAAAGATGACAGAAGATGACTACAGTATAGATATCTTACTTTTCGACATACAAAATAAGGCTAAATTAATTTTACCTTCTATTTAACACATGGTAAAATTGTATTATATGTGGTAAAAATTATTTTTAGATAATTACTACATGTTTAGACAAATACTACCCTTGAAACACAAGTGCTGGACAACAGCTTTATATCAAAACTTCTGGGATTAGTTTTAGAAAAAATTTGAAAGCCAGATTTTCTCACAAAAAAAAGGGCAATCCATACAAGTTTATAATATATAACGTGATTTGTATTGGTTATTTTTTTTCTAGTAGAATGAAATTTTAATCCAGTCTCATGACTCTTCTAAAAAAAATTTGTGTTTGGCAATATTAATAATTTTTAATAAAATATTTGGTTATTTCTTAATTACAGAGAGTCAAAAGTAGGTAAAGATCTTGACCTTCAGCACGAATCCTGTTAAAGCACTCTTTATAACCAGTTAGGCACTTAACACAGATGAAATACCAGCAGATTGTATCACAACTACTACTGCTATCTATGACATTTTACTGAGCAAGTTTCTGATTGCCAAACAGAGGAACAGTGGAACTGATAGTGCTGCAGAAGGTACAGTACTAACCATATCAACTCAAGGCAGAAAAAAGAGAGATAAAAGTCAGAGGTAGATAATGCTATCTTATTAATTGGTGTGTTACAGGAAGATCTAGGAGGCAGTCCATGCTCCCTGAAGAGTTTTCTAAAACTTGAATGGTTTTAAAAAACATAGGCTGCCGAAACAGGTTTTAATTGGAGTTTGATATGACATCATTTGTAATTCCACCAGCATACATGTATAAACACTTACATACTTTTAAGATACAAGCATTCAGCAATTCAGAGCAGATTTAACACAAGTATACACGATGAAGTTCTACCCTACATAGTGGCAGTGTGGACTTCTATCTTTAATAGAAAGGTTATATCGATTCAAACCCTACCAAAAAGTGTCATTTGGCAGAATATGATAAATATATGGTATATGTTAACTCAAAATCATATCCTTATTCTTTTAAGCACAAAACTGGAGGCTACATAAAACTCTGCCAGTGCTGTTCCATGTTCTCACCCTTTCTGCCTCTTCTACCCTGAGCCACCTAACTGTTCTGCAATTTGCATTTTTATTCCAGATTTGGAGCTTCCCTTAACAATCATCTATGGCCCATGTACATATGCAATAATGAATGTTAAAAATCATCTTGTCTATTTTGTATAATTGCCTGCATATATTTAAAGAAAATGCAAAGATCGCAGCAATGACACCAGGGTTCTTTTGGTCAGAAAATCTGTTTATGGCTATCTAATCCTGGCAGAGATATTTTAAACCTTCATTGCAGGAGAGGAAGAGGTTAAGTATTAAAACCCAATTTCTTAAACTTTGACATCCATATTGGCAAAAACATTATCACACAAAGATCTAAAGTTGCTTCTTTACCTCTGTAAAATGCAGATAAATATGTTTAGCTGCTCTGTGAAAGCACAGCAAAATATCTGGATAGACATACAAACAACTTATGGAGTATTTTTGTGTTATAACTTTTTCTAAATGATATCTTAGTATATGTTGAACCTGTCCAAGAGTATAATAATTTCTAGCAATACAGCTAGAAGTGTATTTTTCATGTTTAATGTAAGGAAACAACACTGTAAAGAGCGGTTTATCAGTGAAAGGCAAGCTTCCACTTCCTTGAAAAAAGGACCTTAAACCTCAACACATGTCAGAAACACTCAGAATCAGGAAAATTAACTATTATTCTTACTCACGTAGTCTGTGACCTGAAAGGATATTTTCATTGCTTTAACAAGCAAAGAAATAGCCTGTCTTTTGGTTTATGCTTCCACCTGAATTTTTCACTTCATCCTTCACCTGTATGTCTACAGGATAGAAAGGAAACTGATAGCATTTCAGATTAGAATTGAAAAATACAAAATGTACAAGAAATTCTTTAGATAGATATGTCACAATATGATAACCACAAGAAAGAATAACGTGGGCTTCATACTGCTGTACCATTCCTTATGTTTCATCACATTTTATTCAAGCAGTTTCACATTTGAAAATTCCTACATGGTAGAGGAATGGACTGAAGATTTTACCTCCAGAGTTTGAAATAACTTTAGAATATATACATATAGTTCTCTGTGTTATAACTGAAAATCTAGCCAGAAATATCTGTGCTAATGAAATCAGTAGTCATTATAAGGTGTTGTCTGTCTGCATTTTGACACAGCTTTCTTAACTTTGGCCTTTTATATATGTTGAATTACTACTCCTATGTGCATAAACTCTCTGACAAATCAGTGGAGAAGGTGCTCCACTTGTGAGCATTTTGCTTAGTTCGTCTTTGGATTCAGAGTTTCAAACATGATGATGAGTTTTCCTTAAAAAAATTATTTATTCCTGGGACAGAAACTTTAACAATAGGGCTCTTTGGAAAAAAAAAAAGAAAGGGTAACCATCAGAAACATCCACATTTGCTATCTCTCCATTCCAGACTAGAATTATTATACAGAAGACTAGGATTATTATAGAGAAACTACTGGAAAGACTATGAGAAACCTCCTGCTCCACGTAAAACTGGGATAATTCCTTCTTTTTGTAGGTTGTCTGCTGAGTTGCTTCCTTGGTCTTTCCTCTGTGGGCATGCAATTTGCATGCTAGTATTAATAACAGCAGCCTTATTTTGAACAATTTTGTCATCTACAGTTACTGGAGTTAATGGGACTGTTTATATGCCCAAAAGCATTACAGTGCTGAATCAGGGTCTTTATGATGAATTCTATTGATTAAACGAGAAGTGATGACATATATCATTGCAGAGGAATTTCTCATGATTGTTCTCCCAGTGCAAACTGTCATCTCCAAATGTTACAGTAATACCTGTTCACTGGAAAAACACTGACTCTTTACCTAGAATTTCTTAACATCAATTATTTGCTGAAATTATGATAGGAAAATTATATTTCTTTTCTCTTCAAAACAGAAACTCAGACAAATACTTCCCCTTCAAAATTTTTCCCAAAAGGAATCCTGCATTCCACAAAGATTTGTCTCAAAAGTAATTATCAATGAGGCTTATGCACATAAACCCCTCCAAAGTATCATGGTAAAGAAATAAGACATTCACACTTGCATGGCATTAGAAGTTTAGCAAGCAAGCCTAAAGCAGAATGTTTTCCTCTGGGAAGAGGTTGTAGATCAAAGGAAAGGCTAATATTTACTTTTTCTAAAATACATTGCATCAGAATTTTAATGCACGACAATTTTAGTTGTGGACTGTTTAATTTCCTAATTTTTTTGTCTTTTTTTTGTTCCTACCTTTGTAGTTTGGAAAGATTAATCTTCATCTCTCAGCAGCTGGCTATTGAGACTGAAAAATGAACCAGAATGAGAATAGTGGCTGGAGCAGATAATCTAGCTAAAAATGTTATGTACACTAGCTTGGATTGTAGACAATGTGTTGCATTCATTTTATTTTCTGGACTGAGAGAACAATAAGATTCTTCAATGAACAGTGCAAAATTGTGATGCATAATGTAAATAGGTCAGCAAGTTGGATACAGCTGGCAATAAAAATAAACAAACACAAAAAGAATAATTCAGTCTGAGTTCCTTGTTAAAATTTCAATTGCAAGCTTTTAAATTCACAAACACAAATTATTTTTTCTCCAGGAGGCAAAAGGAAAAAAAACCCAAAACCTCAAAACTAAGTGGAAGCTTTACTGAAAGTATCAATGTTAAGTTGCTTTATCTGACTTACAAACAAGCAAATTGCTTTTTAAGAGTCTTTCCAATGTGTATTTCTTACAAAATATTGACTGTATGATAATTTTTAGAAAACATTGACTGTATATTTGTTAGAACTGAGCCAAATTCTCAATCTTACAGTGAAGTCAAAGGTCCCCAGCAAAGAAAGGATATCAACCTGTTGGAATGAGTCCAAAGAAGGGCCACTGCTTTGATCAGAGGGATGAAGCAACTTTTCTATGAGGAAAAGCTGAGGGAATTGAGATTGTTCACCCTGGAAAAGAGAAGGCTTCAAAGTGACCTAATTGCAGCCTTTCAGTACCTGAGGGAGCCAGAAGAAAGATGGAGAGAGACTTTTACAAGGACATATAGTGACAGAAGTAGTGGAAATAGCTTCAGACTGAGACAGAATAGTTTTAAGCTAGATGTTAGGAAGAAATTATTTACTATAAGGTTTAATGAGGCACAGGAACAGGTGGCCTATATAAGTTGTGGCTACCACATCCCTGAGAGTGTTCAAAGTCAGGTTGGATGAGGCTTTGAGCAACCTGGTCTAGTCAAAGGTGTCCCTGCCCACTGCAGGTTGGAACCAGACAATTTTTAAGGGCCCTTCCAACTCAAGCCATTCCATAAATCTGTGATTCTGATACTTAAATTATATTCATGGAATAAAGAATACTCACTGTTTAAACAAAGAGCTGGAGAAAGTAACATTTTCCAGCCTCAGTGACTCTGTGATTCTGAAACTGTTATCCGGCAAATCTTGCTTGCAACACTTCTTGTCCCATTCAGTGCCTCTTGTTCTGTTTATTTGTTTGTTTGCTTGCTTATTGCAAACATTTAGAAGACAGATTTTGTTCTGTACAAACATTTCAAAAAGAGCTTTAATTAATAGAAGTGCATAGACTGATGTGCAAATGAGTGTTCTTGTGTTTGATTACACATTCTTAAGTGCAATTATGGGCATTCACTTCAAAAGTGCTATCATAGCCCTCCATAATGTATATTCATGTCCACTGGTACAACTCCTATTTCAAACCTTTGAGCTGATCTAATCAGCCCAAATTTAAAAACAAATTTTTCTTCCTACACATGAAGCCCATTATCATTACCAGAATCCAATCCTTAAACCTATAAATCTATAAATTATACATCAAACTGCAGTCTAGTCGTGTTCTCTTCCAACTTGCCTTCACTTCAAAATATTGCTTACACGGTGGTGTAAACACCGGCTGTTGGCTATCACCTTTCTCCATTAATATGAACAAATGACCCTTAATAAATCTCAATAAATTACAATAAATCTCACAAGTCCAAAAGAAGCTGAACACCAATAAAAGTTTTCCAGATAAATATTAAGCCATACAGTTAGTGATTAAATCCCAATTTCAATTAGAGTGAAATGAAAGAAGCAAAAAAGGAATCCAGTCCACCTAATACAGACATGTAATTAATAATTGTATTTTGTGCCCTCTTTAAACCAGTGTGCCTAAAAGTCATGTGATTCATGAGCACAATAAATGAAGGTTCCTCCCAAATGGCCATGGGGCAGTGTGTTCTGTAGGGGTGAAAACTGCATCTGACCCCACTAATTTTAACCTTAAAATCAGAAAAAGTTATGGAAACTTTTTGAAAACCTAAGGTAAGATGAAATTCACTTCTTTAAAAAAAAATAAAAAGATTTCTGAGTTTGTCTCTATAAGCTTCCTTCACAATCAGTAGAAAGAAGTAGCTCCTTTTATAGAGCAATTAATCTAATTCTGAGACAAAAAACTGTAATAGGTCAGATGGGACACCTTTAAGGATTCATGGGACTGCTCTGTTGTACAGTTCTATGGCTGTAAAGAGAAACTGGGAAGTCTTCTTAGATTAGATGGCTAGACAGCAAAAGTTAGGTAAGAATAATCTTACCCTTAGTACCTATTGGTTTATATGCTTCCCACATAATTCCAAAGCCTGATACAACAAATACAGCCTGAAAATGGTGGCTATAGTCTATATTTTTTCCAATACTGATTTAAATTTTAGATGATGCTTATGCTATTTTTTAAGTAAGAGCAGGTCATTAAAATTATTGAAGGAGAAAACAATAAGAGTTGCAAACTACAAAGATTTATCCCCACACCTCTCTAGAGTGCACCATACATTATAACTGCCTTAGCAAGAGAGGCATAAAATTGCTGAGTTGCAGCTCTGACCTATGCTGGTAAGAGCAATGTACAACTCTCATGCTGCTTAATTCACTTTAGTTAGAGACTTACTCCTCTTGGTCTGAGAATTTTAATAAGGAGACTATGGGATGGAAATATAGAAATAATGTTAAAATAAAAGGAACAGTTAATAAAGTCTGAATGGATAGATAAGCGAGTACTGGTGAACCTGTGACTTTGTTTTTAATGACTTGCTGCAAAATTTAAATAACAGTTTAACATATACCATTCAAATAAAACGCCTGGTGAATAAGATTACAAGAGACTTTTCTTACCCTTGCATTTAATTTTTATTTTATTTCTCATCCTGATTAGAACAAATTCTTTAATAATCAAGGCATCAAAATGAGCCAAGAATATGCTGTAATATTGATGGTTTGAGAACACTGCTAAAAAAGACTTCTACAAGAAGTGGGCATAATTCCCTTTTAAAATTCAAGACTCTGATTTGCTGACCATAAGGGGGTATTACTAGAGTTCACCATGTTACATGAAGTATGTCAAAGAATTGTCCCTATACACACTGAATAAAGAGAACTCTTATTGGATATTTTCCTTGGGTGGATGTAGATTAAAAATTTATGATAATACTGTGTTATCTTATATGTAAAAGTTCCATACCTTCTCAGTGATTTCTCATGGGCAGTCCTTCGCAGCACTGACTCCACCTCCCTCACAGCATAGCCAAGAACGCCAGCTCTCTCCTCACCTAGCTAACCCACTCTTTTATAGCAGTCATCATCTTATTTCACACAGCTGTGGCCTGTCAAGGGCAGGCCTGTTCCTAATCTTTGCTGATTAGTACAGCTGCAGCTCCTCAGGTATGAGATTACCTTCTGCACTATTCTCTTACATTCTATCCCTCCACAATACCATTCTCTAGAAAACAAAAACAAGCGTTTTACTGAGCTTTTTCAGACATTTGGAAATTCATTCCGTTTATGGAAGGCTGGTGCCAAATTTACTATGAAAAGTACTTGAGTTTCCTTAATCAAACTCTGAAAAGTGTCACTGCTTCCTGAAAAATTAGAAACATATATAATGGTTATTCTCTTTTTTAGAGAATTTAATGCATACCCTTGTTGCGGTTCGCTTTGTGTTTTTTCAGTTCTCCCCCCATAGTTATGTTAATGGGTCTGCCCAGGTTCCAGTTTTATGTCAATCATTGTACCCCTCCCAAGTTGTTATGGTTACCCAATGTCTTTTGTTTGTTCCCCTCCCCTGGCTGCCTGCCTATCACTCGGCACCCCTGCCTCCTTTTCCAGAAGCTTCTGGCTGGGGTGTCGGGTGATTGGTTGAGGGGCCAGGGCTCTACCCCCAACCGAGTTCTGTTGGTCCCTTACCACTGTCAATCTCGAATGTATCTTTCTCACCTCCCTTCTGATTTGTTATCCCGAGCCCCTCCTTTTTCCTTTATAACCCGAGGTTTTCGCGCCCTCGGGGCTCTCGGATTTCTCCTCTCCTATCCCCCACACCTCTCCTCATTAAAACCCCTTACCCGGAGAATCTGAGAGTCGCCTCTTCTTTTCTTGCCTGCAACCTCTGGAGTCTTACCGCGCCAATCTGCCCACAAGCATAACATCGCTTAGGCACAGGGCCTTTGCTACGAGTCGAGGCAGTGCCTGACTGGCTGGAGGTTGGCTGGACACTATTTCTCTAGCCTGGGCGTTTCTCTCCAACCGGCCACCGCTCCATACCCTATATAGGTCTCTTGACTCTAATATCTCTGTATATGTCAGGACCATGAAGGAGCAATAGGTTTTAATGCCTCTGCCCATCCTCACCAAGGACCTCTCTACACCCTACCCACAGACTCAGGATCTCCAGCTCAGCTTAGCCCAGGGCTGCTCGCCCCAGCACCAGCATTGTGACAGGAGTGCTGGTCTCCAGCTGTGCCACAGCCTTGCCCTGTCTCATCACAGAATCCCTTGACCTGAACTTCAACTCCTGGGCTGAGTTGCTGGCCTGACCCCTGCCACCACTGTCACTATAGACCTGCCTGGTCACTACAAAGAGCTGGTCTCAACTCTGACCTATGGATTGGCTTTCCAACTTGACCCCAGACTTGCCTCCTCACTATGACACCCCCTGTGATCCAGACACTTCTTTGGCTCTGACCATCCTCTCTCAGTTTACCCTGCTCACCCCACTGGGTCCTGTGAGACAGTGTCTGCTGGCCTTGGGATCTTCCCCTGGGTGCCTGGTTAAACTTTTCTGGCATCATATCAGCAGTATTGATCATATTAGGATGAAGGAATTTTGTGTTGGCTTTCAAGAAGCATTAAGAAACAAAGGATTGCCTTACATCCTTGTGGGGGCACCACCTGGAATTCCAGAGTTAAATATCCCCAAGAGTTGCAGGGGAGCATTCAAAAGAAAGCTTGAAAATGACATGAAATAAAATGCCTTAGAGTCCAGTTATGCTATTTTTTCTGATAAATGGATAAACAAATGACAATTTCCAGGTGGTCAAATCCTCTTTGCAAATATTCTTGTCCCAGTGTCAAAAAATAACATATCTATAACTGTTGTTTATAGTCTAAAAGAAAATCCCTAAATATCCCTAAACAAATACAAGATGAAAACAAACAATGCTAAAGTGGACATATTGATTTTATTCAAAATTCAGAGAAAAATCAGACTGGAAATATGACCTTATATTTTTCTGAATGTTTTCTACAGTAATATATGAGCAATACAAGATCTGAAAATTTTCACCAAGTGAATTTCCAGAAAGCCACAGACCAAAGAAATACATTTTAATTTTTTTTCATATAGAATTAGCATTCACCTCCTCTGAGATCTGCTGTATGCATCCTCTTTATGGGTAAATAAACCTTAAAGATAGTTTCTGTTTTTTGTTACCCTGGAAAAAGCACATCTATATCTACAATCTAGCCATTAAGTAGTCATAACATATAAAAAGTGGTTTCCACCTATAAAAGAAATAAAATTTAGGATTGGGGCACAATAATATGTTCTAGACAAGCAGATTTTTGGGGTTTGTGTTATTTTTTATCTACTTTGACAAGCTCATCTAGGGAAATATAAACTTCCTGCACTTTCTACTTTTAGAAAATACAGAGAGAATTGATTCAGGTCATAAAAGTCAGTGCATTAAGAGCATTAACCAAGAAAAGAACTCTTGGAGATTTATAAATTAATGTCTGCCCTACTGACCATTAAAAACCATGAACCTTGCTTTTATCCTGTTTATAAGGTTGCTGTGAGGTTGGACAGAACAAAGTTGACATATCTGTAATCTCCACCAGTCTACTAATCTCTCACCCTACTTCTGTCCGAGCATTAACCTGTGACATGACTTGAGATGAGGCTCTCATCAATGCCAAATGTCTGGCAGGTACACAACACCTATTGTATAAAAGTGAATAAAGGTTTATAATTTTTAATACAAATCCTGCAACTTTTGTATTTATATTCCATATGTTAATGTGGGCAATCTTTTGACTCATAATGTTGAGCTCAAATACATTTTCTTCTGAGCTCCTGAATTCCTAAAAGATTAAACCAAAAGGGATTTGTCCATCACAGCAAATTACATAATTTATATGATAGACAAAGAGAATTAACTAGGATATACTGGCTTTTAAAAGCTTTTGCCTCTGTAAATCAGGTTTTCTGGTTTTGAGAATAATGTAATATAGGATAACTGATAAAATATTGCCATTTGTTCCTATTAATATATAAAGCAAAATGTGATTGCCATAAACCATAAAATACAATTATAATTTTAAACCCCTAGTGGCTTCTTTCACAATTCCTTTGACTTTATTGCTTTTATTATTCAACAAAGTTTGTAGTGGAATGGAAATTCTGGATGAAATGCTGTAGACCAGTGCCCTTCAAATCCCAGTGACAGTGGAGTTGAAAATGAGGGGCAGGGGGAACACAGGGCTGGGGGACATGGGGCAGCACAGATAACAAAACTACACCTTCCAGACATGTGTTCACTTATTAAAGACCTGCATTCAGTGGGGGAAACTCCTCTCCAGATCATGACCCTCACTGGTAGGTGCAGTGAACCACCTAAAGAAAAGCAGTTACTTTAGATAAGTTAATGCAGCATAGAACTCAGGAGAGGGATATTGAAGGCAATGAAGGAAGAGATGTTGGTGAGCTGTAAATGAACATGTAAAATTAAATTGCATAGGAAAGGGTGTGATCTATTTTCTTTGTGACCTGTGCTAGGAAGCAAGTCTGAAAGATGCCAGTAATTGTATTTTTGTACATGGAGTAAGACTTGCTTTATTATCAGAGGGTGAAATTAATCAGGAAGGAAAAAAAAGTGAGTCCAGAACAATGACAACAAAATTGAGTTTTACTCTTCTCCCTGCCAATTTTATCATTGACTTTGTAATTAAAGCTTTAAGATTTTCCTGCTTTATTTGTCTAGATTTCTTTAGAAGAGAGTAAAAAAAAGAGGTGGACTTAAAATGCAAAGTTCATTCTCTCCTGCTACATGCACTAGAACTGTATATTCAGGACAAAATGTTTTGTTTGAGTTATCTCAGGCTTCACCCAACTTAAATAAATCCAAGGCCCAGTACAGCAAAAGTCTGCACCTGGACCTTAATATCTGAATCTGTGACTTTTGTGTGGCATCTTCCTCTCCATGCAGTGAGAAAAGTTACTTTAGGAAAAATGCAGCCAGCACTCTCTTTGGGTCTATCTCAGCTTGGAACATTGTCAGCAGCTTGAATGGAGGCCACTCTGATGGTTGCCTTCTTCTGGAACCTAGCAGCCCAAGGAAATAATACCAAAGGTGGATTGTAGCACAACAATTTTCCTTTTCATCTTATACATCTGGTCTGCTTAACCTGTTTGTTGGGGTACTTGGCCAAGTACTTAACATATATATGAGAGAGTTCATCTAAGGTTTCTGGATGCAGACACTCATGCCTGTAACAACTTATAATTGTGAAAACACCACTGCCTTTCCCTAGCAATCCTGATCTTAGCTTTTTCTAGAGCTTCTAATTCTTCTGTAATATAGATTTACAGATTGTGCCAACTAAACTCTAAATTTACTTATTCTTTTGGGAAATGTATCAACATAAGTTAAGGAACACAGAGACTTTGAAAGGCTGTCAAAGAATTTGCATCTTATTTTATACAGGACAAAAATAAGACTATATGTACTAAATATACAATGCCTATTCATGTCACAACACTTAAACTAATTTCTGTCTACTGTTGAACCACTATTTTGTATAATAGGAAATCATCTTCTTTTGGGTTTTTTTTTTTGATTATTTTTATTTTCTTCTTTTTTTCTGACTTGCATCACAAAATGCAATTTCTCTCCCTGATCCCTACCCTCCCTTCTGTCTGTAACAACATTCCTTTCATTCCATTTCTGTAAAAGCAAATTATGAGTGATGTGTTTCATAATTTCCAGGACTTTTATCAAAGAAAGTCCTTGCTAGTTCATCCTTCCTATGTGAACTTACTGGTTTATGTGATTTGGCCTCTTCATTTTTCCTTAATAAAGCTAATAAGGTGCCAGTGTATGTCTACATGAAAGACCTGTGAAGGTCAAAGGTATCAGGGCTGCACAATTGTCCATTAGATGTGTATTTCTTACATAAAGTACCTCCAAACAGAAAACAACCTCACTAGAACAAATAGTTAAACTAAGAAATACTATATTTAATAATGTTGGGGTTTTTGACAAATCACATTTGATGAAGTTTAGATTTTTAATTTTAGAGAAGGTGCTGTTTAACAAAGTAAAATATCCTCCAATATTGCTTACTTGGTACTGCTTTCAGAACTGGATTGCCCATAACTTTTGTTAGCTTTCAAAAACACATAATCACACAAGCAATTATATGCAGTGCTTTTTATTAAGAGCTCTGGGTGTCAGGAGTATTCAACTCAAATCTGACTCTGACCATACATTCGAGGTGAATGTGTTTTATACTCTATCATTACATAACTTTCATGTTAGTTATTAAACTTGTTCTATTATATACACAGATTTCAGCTAAACATAGCCCCCCTTTAAATTTCCAACATAGTTTCTCATGATTCTTATGGTTATATAATAATTATATTTAATTACTAAAAAATCATCACATCTAACAATTATATCTTTCATCATACTGCTTACGCAGGTGCAGTGATCTGAGAAAACACAAAGCCTAATATTTTCAAAGACTATTTTTAACATTTCCCAGGGCTCCACTATCAACTTGAGTTTTCTTTTACCCTTAAATAGGAGATGTTCATAATTGGCATTAAAATTTGAACCTGTCCAAACAAGAAAAGCATTGAAGAGCAGCAACAAGAGCACACCAGAATACAGGTGATAATTACTATAAACCAGAAAAAAAAGAGTAGAGGAAGAAAAGCTCGCATAGGCCCAGAAACAACACTATTCTCTTGACTCATTTTCAATAGGTTATATTCAAACTAGATGCAATATTCTGTCATATTCTAAAACAGAAGTGGTTCTGCCCCCCAAAAATAAATCAGTTCTTTAAAATGGAGATTCAGAAGAGTGAAAGAAGGTTATGATGCCTAAAGCATGGTATTTTTGCATTTTTATGTGTATTTTTGTAGTGTGTAAGTCAGTGGTACTGTTCAGTCAACAGAATTAAGGGAAAAAAACAACACTGCAGTTTTGCACATTTAGCAGTTTTGACTTAAGTCAGTACCAGCTGTCCTTGGAGAAGATGAGTCTTCTGCAGAATGTGATGTTATGAGATGTAGTGCTGTTTCAAGGTCTTTGAAACAAAAGGAAAAACTTCTCCTTTCTTTTTAGAAGAAAAACCACTGCAATGACCTTAACTTCCCTTCACCTTCATGTTTTTACATAGGAAAAAACTATAATTTCCCTAATAATAGTGCTACTTCCAGAGTCCATTATAGATATTATAAAAAAGGTAATCATTCTATAGTACTTGGACCTAACACTTATTTCTAAAGACCTCCTGTACAATTAGTCTCAAGACCATTATATATTTTGATGTCTCTTCTGACAGTGAAGGGAAAGCTGCATTTTATTTCACATGTCTGATGATCACCTCTGGTTTTAGTTTGTTAATTTTGTCTCAAACCCCACAGTTATCTGACTGTCCAAATGCCTTTGAGTGCATCATGAGTGGTCTCAAATATAAGAAAACAGGAATACATTACTGTTCTTGGATTGTCATGGTCACAAGGACCCGCACTTCACAGACATCCTGTCCAATCATACTCAGCAAATCAGTTTAGAAACTCACATCTGAAATTGATGGCAAGTATCTGATTCAAAGTAGGCTTTCTCCTAAGTTGCAGCCATCATAATAAATTAAATCATATTATGCTGTGTCACATTGATATACTAGGTGCTACTTAAGTCCAAATAGACAACAATCACAGCATTTCCCTCATCCACCAAATTGGTCACACTGTCATGAAGAGCAGGTTAGTCAAGCAGAACCTGCCTTTCATAAACCTTTGCTGGCTGGGTCTGATCCCTTGGCTGTTCTGCATGTGTTACATGATGGTCCTTAGGTTGGTCTGCTCCATGATGTTCCCTGACACTGAGGTCAGACTGACAGGCTTGCAGTTCCCTGGGTCCTCTTTCTAGTCTTCCCTGTGGGTGGGTTTGCTAACTTCCAGTCAGTTGTGATCTGGCTGGCTACCCATGACAGCTGATAAATAGTGAAAAGTGGCTTGTCAAGCTCTTCTGACAGCTCCCTCAGTACCCAGATGATGGCTCCCATCCAGCCTCACAGATCTGTGTCTCTCATTGCAGTAGCAGATCCCTGACCATTTACCTTTGGGTTCACCTTCTGCCTATAATTTCCCACACTTGTTTGTGCTCAGCTCCTGCTGGTCTTCCTCTTTCATTTGTCCAGTTTCCTCCTGCTGAGTTTCAGTGGAAGAATCTTGGTCTAAGCTCTCGCCCGTGATGGCCATAGGAAATATGCCAATTGGAAAATGTTGTTCTTCTATTTTTCTAGAGTCCCATAATGATATTATCAGACTTCTAAAGTCCATACCTCTTTGGTGTATTCTCATGGCTGCAGATCTTCACTGACTCCTTCTTCTGCATGTTGTTCTCTCTCAGGTCAGGGCTCCTCCAAGGTTCTCCCTGACTGGCTAACCCACCCCCTTTTATCCCAGTTATCTTCATTGGTCACAGCTGCAGCCCAATTAAGGACATCACAGCTGCAGCCCATCAAGGACAACTAGGACCTCTGGGGCAAAGCCTCTATACAGATATTCAAATACATTTCCTCTACTATTATTTCCCCCTTTTCTTTTACTTGAGTTAACAGTTGTACAGATGTTCAAGTACAATACATTCATTTTCCCATGACTCACAGGCCATGTACAACACCCATATTTTCCCAGGATTCACAGGCCATGTACAACACCCATATTCTCCCAGGACTCACAGGCCATGTACACACACACATAGCTCCTTGCTCAAAGGCCATACTCTTTCACAGCTCCTTGACCCAAAGGCTATGTTCTGTCACAGCTCTTGGCTGCCACAGCTCTCAGCTGTCTTATCTTCTGTTAACTATCACATTGGGGTCACCAATTGTTGTTGTTGTTCTATTTCTCTAGAGTCTCATAATGATAGTATCAGACTTCTAAAGTCCATACTTTGGTGTAGTCTCATGGCTGTGGCTCTTCACTGACTCCTTCTTCTGCACACTGTTCTCTCTCAGTTCAAGGCTCCTCCAAGGCTCTCCCTGACTGGCTAACCCACCCCCTTTTATCCCAGGTTATCTTCATTGGTCACAGCTGCAGCCCAATTAAGGACATCACAGCTGCAGCCCATCAAGGGCAACCAGGACCTCTGGGGCAAAGCCTCTATACAGATATTCAAGTACATTTCCTCTACTATAGGAATATTGCAATATTCCTTTTGTTCCTCTATCCATTACACCAATTCCTCTGATCCTCCCTCATATTTGTGTTTACCCCGATTAGCCATTTATCACAGTACGTAGGTAAGTAGTAGTGTGTAATGTATAGAACAAAAACACCTTCCTCATACACCGTCCTTGAGAAGAACAGAAAGATGAAGTAGCAAAACACCACCTGCAGATTGTTTCTACTTTACAAGTTATCACATCCTTACAACTCCCTAAAAATTCACACAAGCCACTGTGAGAAACATTTGCCATTTCTCTCTCTCTGTCCCATGGCATCCACACCTAATCAGTCCCTTTTTTACCTAAAACACATATTTTTAAAGAAGAGACATCTAGTCTTACTTGAGAAAGTACTACTGATATAAAATTCACTATAGCTATTGATCAGTAAACTTTTCATTCACATTTCATAAATCACTAACTCAAATGGTAAAAATTATATATTTTTTCTAGATGGGTCTACACTGTTACTTTATTGCCTATTTTTATGTAAAAACTGCAGTGACACAGCCCAAGATCAGAAAGGAAATTTCTGATTCTGAATTATTCTCTACCAATGAGATTAAGTTTAAAAATTATGTTGAACCCTGTTGACTAGAGTCTCAAATATTGGAACAACTTGAGTACCTCAAAGCAATTTTGTGAAGTATACAAGATTGAAGAAAAAATGGTTATTACTAACCTTCCTTGACTTCAAGAGTTGGATATCTAGATCCTTGTTCACCTGCAACAAGATTCTAGTCTTCTGTGAGAAAAGAATTTAGCTAAAGAGCCAGTAAGATATGAAAAAAAAAAAAAGGTAGCTGTGTAAAACTTATTTTCAACATTCTAAAAGTAAGATACATGTAGAAGTCATTAAAATACTAAGGCCCTTATGAAATGTATACAAAAATAAGACTATTAGCAATAACTATATTAAGAACATGTGCATGCATTTCCTGAATCAGGGTTATATGTTTATAGATATTAAAATTTCTTCACATCAATTTTCAAATAAAATTAAAATCTCTTCTCATGCCCTTCATGTATTACTCCAATTATACTGATGCCTTGTGAAGGCTGACCGAGGTCAGAGACTAGGGGGAGTCAAAATAGGGGTTTATTAGAAGGCCTCAATGGATACACCTTGGCAGCACAAGAGCCCAGCAAGGGCCACACCCAAAATGAACCCAAAATGGTCACAAAATGGACGACCGGTTGTGGGGGTGTCTCACTTTTATAAGTTCTGGTCCATTAGCATATTGGTGTTAATTGTCCAGTTATAGATTTAGGTTATGAAGTCCATCCTTCTTGTTTTTCTCTCCTCATTCCACCATTGTTTATGCTCTTGGGCCTGAAATTCAGATCAGTTGTCCTTGGTCCCCAGCTAGAGAAGGAATTGTTTTGTCTAGCTACTCTGTGAAAAGAGCTTACTATCCCCTAATATGAAGCTCAGAAATACACACTAAATCAGTACAGAATCTGAAAAATATAAAAGCTAAAACCAGAGGTATCAATACTCTGTTCATCTACCAAGTCTTCTTTTTGGCTTCACTTATATACATACAAAACCAAAATTCTATATGCCTATAGGTAAGTATTTTTAACTACTGATCTGTAACTAGCAAATTTGAGAGGAAGAAAAACATCAGAAAATAAATGCAGTAGGAATTTTTTAGTTGAATAAAGAAGAAAAATACAAAATAGTAACTCCTATTCCTTATAAATCTACACTGGAAGAGACACTAACAGATCTAAGCTATAATGTAATACATTTGGCAGAATTCAGATATCCAGCAGGCATGCATACTATTACAGACATGGCGCAGACATGGCGTATTTTATTGTTGAAAATGACATATGTGAAAGTAGTAAGGGAAAGGCTTAGAGTTATTAACAGTGGAAAGATGGACGTGAAGGACACAGATGTGTAGAAAACCAGGTTTCATTAACTCTATTCTTTGCAGAACAAACCCTGCAATTGAAGAACTACTCCCATGAAATAAATAGGAATAATAGATAGTACTAATCACATGAAAAAATCCACCAAAATCCTTTTCTACTTCTGAGTTTTCCTGTGATGAAAAAGACAGCTGTGTGTTGAAGTACCTTAGACAGAAAGTCAAAGAGCATTTTGATAGCTGCAGTCACTTGAAATACAATTCTCATAATAAGCGGACTTTTTTTTCAGGATACAGAGACCTCAAAAGAAAGAATATAATCAGGCAGAAGTAGAGAAGCATCAGAAGGAGAAAGATCAAGCAGCTACATAAAGTAAGCTGAAGTTGCTTATTTGATTGTAGTTCTCCGATCTGCAAATTCAGCTGTTCTCATAATAAAATACTTAAAAGAAATAAACATATTGTCTATTTTTTATTAAAAAAATTAACAAGCTAATGGAATTTTTATAAGATAATATTTGAAAAAAGGTGATTTATTTTCTAGTAGGGTATAGGAGGAGCTTGATCCAGAATTCAAATCAAAACAGGTGATAAAGATGAATTAAGTAATGAAATCATCAATTGCTATTATCTATACTACCACTGGGATCAGATTAAGAATATAGAATTACTGTCATTTCTTATTTACCTTTCTTTGAAATTAGAAATATCTTCTGTATTCAAGTGATTCTACTGTTGATAATATTAATGAAATTATTAATTTTTCTCAGTGTATAGAATTTTAAAGTGACAAAGAGGATCAGAATTTGTCTGTCACTGAACATCACATCATCTGTCAGCCACATGTTGCCCAAGGAAATAGGCAAGCTGTTAGCCTGTTACTAATTTTAGTTTGTCTTTATTCAGCCTGGGTTGTTCTCTTGGGTCACTAATTAAAGTTTATGTGCTATGATTCAAAATAAAAAGTTCTTTTTCTTCCTGAAAATATCTGCTATAATGATCAAAACATTTATTATTTAGAGTGCAAAGTGTTGCATTTTTGCCTTTACAGAAACAGAGAAAAGCACAATATTTTGTAATTTTGATTGATCTGACATTTCCCATCATAATTACTGTTGTAAAATAGTATTTCTTGATAAGACTGTATTTATGTGCTCCCAAAAACTTTGGAAAAATTATCAACTGTGGGGGTGAATTTTTCACTAAGAGCAAAATGAAGAAAAACACAATGTTGAATTCCATGAAGAATAAATTACAGCTTCACACTGTTTTCAAACTGCTATTCAAAAAGCCATTTTGAGACACAGTGGCAAATTGACCAACATACAATTGAAGGCAGACTTGACATTGAATGCAAATATTTTCAACTCTTTTCTTGGTTGTACTACTTTTTGTTCTGGTAACCAACAGCACAATTTAGGAAGTTCATATGAATTTTAGTGAAAAGCTATTGCTAGCTTTTTTCTCCTTCTTTTAAGCCCTGATTGCAAATCACAGGATAATTTAAGTCTAAAGGAACCTCAGGAGGTCATCTGATCCAACCTCAATAAGACTTGTCACCTTCAATTGTTCAAATAGAACAGAGGATCAGGTGTAGTATGCTATACAGAACACCGTGATAACATTGTTAACACAAACCCTGCAACTCCTAATGTAATAAAACAATCTATGCATAATGATCACACCCCAAATATTCTCAGTCAGAAACATGGTGATACATATTTGCTACCAACTGGAATTATTTGACTCTTTTCCAGTATACAGATTTACATAGACTTTTTGACATGAATTTACAACATTGTTTCTATCATTCTATCTAACATTGTCTTCTATCGAAACTATAGATCTGGAGTAAAAAGCTAAAGTAAATAGATTACCATAAAGTTTATTAATGTGACCTCTTGGTGAGCCCAGGTCCTCTCTCGTCAAGTTTATTAAAAATGTCCTTAAGGTACTGCTATTCTCTGAGGTGAGTACAAAGGAGAACTTGACAAAAGTTCCCAGGGGGTTCAAAAATAAATTTACTGGTAAACTTTGGAACATCAAGAATTTGGCAAAATTTAAAACAAGTATTCAGTCAAAATAAAGAATTTCACAAAGCTTTGATTTAGCAAACTCCACCCATTTGACCTAAATTACCCATATTTCAAGAAGAGGAAATTAGGAGTAGAAAATAAGTGAAAGAAAGAATAAGAAAGAGAGAAAAGCAAGATACAACTACTGCCTTTGATCATAGAGTAGTCTCAGCTGTCATACAAACCAAGGACAAGAGGGACATGACCACTTGCATCTCAGGGCAATGAGCTTTACCTGCACTGATCTCCTGTGGCCACATCCGCCACTCCTATTACCCCCAGTTGGGGTTTCTGGTCATCCAGCTACTCTGGGGCTGGACTGGGGCTCAAGGGAAAGAGTGTGGGGCATTACTTCTACTGTGCCAGGTGTGTCAGTGACTGAAAACCATTCTGGGCTGGATTAGAGGGCTGGGGTGTGGAGCAATGCATGTCCCACTTTCTGTAGAATTTGCGTTGCTCCTCCTCACTCCATTTCATTTTTTTTCTGAGCCAGTAATCATTTTGTCTAGTCTCACACCTCTACTTCATACTCTCATTCTTACTCATATTCTCATACATGGTAACTGGAGAAGGAGGAGGAGTTAGGGTTGTTACTTGTATACTAATCTGTACTACCATTAAGAGACCACAGTTGTTGATGGGATGGGAAAGTCAGCATTTTTTACTCTGTCTACAAAAATGGATAACTTTTGTTTCAGGCAATACCTCTGTCTAGAACAAGATAGTTTCCCTAATGTCTCTGAAGACCCTAAAACAGAAAACCATAAAAAGAATAACCATGGAATCCTAGAATACATTTGGTATCCCTTGAAAGGGACTCTCAAGGATTATTGAGTCCAACTCTGGGCCCTATACAACATCATTCTCAAGTGTCACACCATGTGCCTGAGAGCTTTGTCCAAATGCTTCTTGAGCTCTGTCAGGCTGGTGCTGTGACCACTTCCCTGGGGAGGCTGTTCCAGTGCCCAACAACCCTTTGGCTGAAGAACCTTTTCTTGACATCCAACCTAAACCTCCCCTGACACAACCTCAGGCCATTCCTTTGGGTTCTGTCACTGTCACCACAGAGCAGAGATCAGCACCTGCACCTCCTCTTCCCCTCACAAGGAAGCTGTAACTGCAAAAGGAGGGCTCCCCTCAGTCTCCTCCAGGCTGAACAGACCAAATGACCTCAGCTGCTTCTCATACAGCTTTCCCTCAAGGCCCTTCACATCCTCACCAATATCAATACAAATAATATTACTCTGTTTTAGACCCAAAGAGCATTTTACTCTTGCATTTTTTACATAAAGCTGATGGTTGGGTTTTGGTTTTTTTAAATACCAGGGAACTAAAATGCTATATATATAGCCAAGACTGCTTTAGAGTTTAAATACTAAGAAAATAACAATATGGGACACAATCAACAATTATATGAATTTCAGGAAAACCATATGACTAAATGCTTTACTGGAACTTAGTTACATCCAGCCAGTGAAATAGGAACTAATTAACCTGGCTATTTTGGTTTTTTTCTGGAGTTTTTAATCATGTTTGTTCACTCGTGTAGACTTACCTTCAATCCATGATTCAGAAAAATGTTTTTTTCATACTGGCCCATATGATATGCTTGAGCTTCAGCTTAAATGGGGATTTACTTGTGCATATCCCTTCATGACTTCTTAGTCTTTTATTAGACTCATTAGCATCATATCCTAAATTAATACTACCATGTGAGGATGTGTTTCAGTTTTTTTGGGTTTTTTCCTGAGAGATATTTTTAATGTCATTGATCTGATGCACAGATAATATTTAATGAAATATGTCACAGACATCTTTTTGTGAAAATCTTTCCTTTAGGATTTTCCTGCTGAAGCTGAGAAGTTTCAGCAACAAATGTAAACAATTATTATCTGCTGCTGTGGAATGCAACAGGTCCACCTGTGATTGGCCCCTCTTGGATGTTTATAATTAATGGCCAATCAAGACGGAGCTATCTCAGAGAGAGTCCGAGAGAGCTGCCTTTGTAATCATTCTTCTTGTCTATTCTTAGCTTAGCAGCCTCTGAAGGAACCTTTTCCTTCCTTTTCTTTTTAGTATAGTTATAATGTAACATATATATCATAAAATAATAAATCAAGCCTTCTGATCATGGAGTCAACATTCTTGTCTCTCTCTTCACCTACAAACCCCTGTGACCACTGTCACAGAAATATATTGAATTTCAACAAAATAATTTGCATTCCTTTTTAAGAGCTATGAGTTGAATTTACTTAACCACTTACATGAAATTTGAAATAGTGGAACCACTGGAAACTAATGTTAATCTTTTGGCAGAAGTAGCCTTTTTTAAATAGGGCACTATTAAAGAGAAAAGAAAGGAATAAAATTGTATTGATTATAGACAAACCGTGAACACAAATTAATATTACATTTTGTTGAATTTGAAAAAACAAATTATGTAGATATTAGTTTTGGTGTTTCAGTGGATTTGAGAATAAGGAAAATATGTAGCATGACTAAGAAATATCCAGAAGTTTGCACCCCCTAAATACATAAATGATATTTTAAAAGCTGAAACAAAAACAGAAAACCCATCCAGTGTTCTCTCTGGGATCTTCAGTCATCTTTCTGGTTCCTATTTTACCAATTCCAACCACAGCCATCCAAAAACTCTGTGTACCGTAGTTCTGCAAAATGAAAATTACAGAGATGTAGAAAAAGATGAAAATTCTCTTATATGGGAGCTAATTTTCACACAGAGAATATTCTTCATATTTTTACCAAATTTCCTGTCACTTTTTATCAAAATCTCTCTTGGACAATGGTATAGGAAGAAAGTACAAGCTTTACTCTAGAGAACCATATTGTAAGGATAAAGAAATGGTGTGCATGATTCCTACGCATAAGGACAAAGTAGGTGATTTTCTCTGATTAATTTTTAGGTAATTCTACAAAGTAAGAAAAAGAGAAATACCCACGAACAAGTTTATTTTGTTTCTCTCCATAAACAGATTTATTTTCTTTGCTTTGTTTAACATGTTTCTTTGAAAGATCTCCACTGGGGATTAAGGAGATTATCACATTAGTGTGATCTTTGATTAGTCAGGCTTTTTTTTTTCTCTTCTGCAGTCATAAAATCACAAAACATAAGAAAATCTGAAGCTAATGATTTTGAATCCATTCTAGAGGGAAGGATGGAATGCATAAAGGAAGGGAGCACACCTCCAAAAATATCTTTATAAAGGTTTGTCATCCTTAAGTTGATATCCTGTGAAATAAAGTATTTTATTAACTCTCTTGTAAGTATGGCTCTTAGTTTTGCTAGGAAGAGTATTGCAACTATTTTATGAAGTCATAAATTAGTGGTTATAGCTGAAAACTTCTGAAAAACTGGTGTTTTGACCAATTTTCTGACTATTTAAAATTTTACTTGGCCAAGGAATGTCTTTCAGGGAAGACTTACATATTTAAAAATATGTTTTCTCTATGGATTGCTGTTAGAAAAAAGGGAGAAGTGAGCAACTTAATATTTTTTCTGATTATATTTATGTTCATGCAGTTTTCTTTAAGAGATTCAGATGAATGAAAAGCCAAGAATTTGAAAGAATACTAGAACATACATAAATGTGCAGGAATCTTTGCTATGTCTTCTTGAGCTGATGTACTTGAATTCTGAGCAAAGCTGAGGATTATTTTTTTTCTGATTCATGATTGCAGCTAGAACCCATAGATTAAATCATGAATGGAGTAGATCCCTAAGGCAAAAAGAACTAATTGTGAGAATGGCCCAGATTAGATTTTACATAAGTACTAATTGAAAACAAGTTAGGAGACTAATGGAATATCATAATTCATGCAGATATCTTTCAGAATCCCAAAATTCATTACCTTATTTTCTTAAACTTGCTGAAGATCCTTGATACTGTTGTAAAAAGGTATAGTATTATTTCAGGTCCTACAGAAGTTCCCTAAAAGACAACAAGAATCTTTAAGCCTGAAGTCAATGACTGCACTGCTTTGTGACATTGGACTTGTACACAAATAAGGAGAAGGCTGGTTTTCTGGGGAAGAATTTTTTTTTTTCAGTAATAGGAAATCAAGGAGGAATGGAAATTATGTCTGTAATTAACCTCTACTGGCTGTTATTGCGTAGTGTCTCCTCACTTTTGCTTTAACAAGATCAGTCACTTAAACGAGTAAAAATAAAACCCCAAGAACACAAGAACACAAGTAAAATATCTCTCCCAGATATACTTCTGAATACTGAAAAGTGAGTGAATAAGATGTGAAACCCACTAATTCTATTGCTTTATGCTTTACTGGAAATGTTTAAAGGAACAGCAAATTCAGTAAACACACTAGAGAAAAAGTAACATACAAAAAGAAACTAAATGCTGAAAGTAGATAATAGAATGTGGTTGTTCAAGATAAGTCAAAGTTAAAAAGTAAATTATTTAGGTTACTTACTAAAAGCTTTATTTGTAAAGCTTAGTAGTTCTCAAAACAGTCTACGTAAGTGTCCATTTTCAGTGCAGACTTGTACCAAAAGGTTTTACTTCATGTGTCACTCCTAGCAGTTACACTACCACCATGTTTGTTATAAGACTTGTGTCATTTATCTAATATATTTACTGCTCTGGAAAGTTCTTGTCTCTTTCCAGGCTATGTTTTTATATTAATCAGCTTCTCTCAAAAAGAATACTGTTTTTTTTGGTTTCCATCTAGACTTCTACAAACTACTACTTCAAAGGGAATAAGAAGCAAAAGAGACATCAAGGATCAAATTTAACGGTGCAAATCAAAGGAGAGAAAAGATAGGAAGAAGGGCTCAAGATTGTCCCTAAGGGTTCTTCAGAACAGCTGCCAGGTCAGCTGTAGGAAAAAATTATTTTCATAATATAAAGTCCGAATAATTTACTTATAAACACAGAACATAATTAAAATAAAAAAAAAGGAACTGATATAGTTGGTGGGCAAATATTAAATGTAAACTACATCTAGCTAAAAAGAGTTTGTTTTTTTCATATTTTATTATTTTTTCACAAGACTAAGCTTCACAATAACTTCATTTTCTACATGTTTAAGCAATAAAGAAATCTAGGATAAATTATGGAATTTAGCTGGGTATTTGCCTCTTGAAAAAAAGTTGTGCACATAATGTGTAATCTTGATGCAGTATACGCAGGAGTGTAATTGGGTTTTGTTTATCCAATATGTATGCCAATACGTGGACAGCACAACAGTCTATTGTATTTGCTGGCAGGTAAATTTCTCATTTAGTGAGAAGATAGCTCTTCTAAAAAAGCAAACACGGAACTTAATTGATAGTGAATGTTTAATTCATTTTCATAAAAATCAATAGTGTTTCTCAAGGGGATAAAGGTGAATTAATTCATTTATCTAGATCTTTAAAGCTGATGCATAGTAAATATGAGGCGTTTAACAAAGGTTAAAGAGTGCTTGCTGATAGGCCTTCAAAATAGCAACATTATTTTGATTTGTTTGGTTTCTTAACACCAGGAGGATTATTTATATTAAATTATCACTATATCATTCCACACTTAAATGGGTGCTTCTTCATGTCATATTCCTAAGTAAATTCATAACACATGAAGAACAATCAAAACAGAAAAAACCCACATTTTTTAATGAACATGAGTGAATTCAATTGTTTTGATATGACAACCATTTAAAAATATATATAGGGTACTAAATGCCAGCAAAAATCTCACCAATGTAAAGAAACAGACCCCACTTTTACAAGCTTATTAGACTTCCTGTGCCTTGAGCATTTTACAGTCTCAGTAATAATAAAAAGAATGAAGGATGGGAAAAAGGGTAGATGTCTGACAATTGCAGGGCTTTCATACTAATCCATTATTATTTATTCTATTTTCTATTCCCTCCTTTGATGATTCCATCACATGGGGCTTGGGGTGGGCTGTTTTGGTTTGCTTTTTCGCCACAATCTTTACTGTCTGCTACAAATCTCAAAATTTAAAGAGTCATAAATCAGCCAAGCAAATAAAGAAACAAACTTTGGAAAGAAATAAGGCTCTTTTGGTGGATTTAAATTTTGTTTAAAAATATGTACAAAATTTAAATGCATTGAGACTTATATTTCACAAATTTGTTAGCGCAAGCATAAATCTCCCCTGCAGGACATTTCTGGAGTTCCCTGTTGATAAAATTGGTACTGAAGAATTGTAAAATTATCACCAGGAGAGGAGATGACCTTGTTGAGACTGAAGAGTTGAAGATATAACAATTAAGATACAATTTCTCTTCATATTTATAATAAAAAAAAATGAATGCCTCAGTCACTGGCATTTCTTTTATTATAAAACATCATTTGATCTGCTTCCCTTTGAGATAAGGATCTAACAACTTATTAACAATGGTCATCCAAATCCTAGTTTTGAACAACAGTAAGTGCCCATTGCATTTCTAACTTGTCTGCTTCCTCCAAAACTGGCAAAACGGAAACAGAACTACTGGTTCAGATAGGTTCAGCCTCACGTTTACAAGACACACAAATTCAGCTTCCCCATATATAAGGATTTAGTCACTCACTTGCACTGGGATTTCTCTGCTGACGGACATTTACAACTACAAAGTTGCTTTAAAGGCTATTGATTATAACAAGGCTTGTGTCTTATTTTTATCAAGAATTGCCAGGAATCTTTGAGTATGAGAAGACTAAATTTCACCAGTTGAAAATGCACTGAGAGGTGGCATAGCTACAAGACCTTAACGGAACTCAGGAATCAAGAACAAAACTGTATACCCCAGTTCTGTCCTGTGCAACACTGCAAACTAGGGGAACCTTGGAGTGTTTTACATTCAGCCTGGTAAATTGGGTATGATGCCATTTAGTCAGTTTTATGATGATTGATCCAAACATAATGGCCAGTCAATAAGATATCCAGGAATAGATTGCAAGTTGTATATGAAGGTCTAGTCAAGGTCTCACTTTTAGCATGCAGCTACTATAATAGCATGAGGTAAGCAAAAGTCTGAATCAATTGCAAATTAAGTATGTGCTATATCTAATACAAATAAAGGAAGCTATAGGCAAATCCCACCAAATAGCAAATGCGATAGAGTTTATTTATCTATGCTTATGTATCAGCTACATTAAAGAGGGTAAAAGAGTGCAGCTGGATGCTGTTAAAGAGTAGTTAGCTATCTGATATGTTATCTTATCTTTTGCTATTAACTACACAGACAGCTTCAAGATATCTTGTTTATATGCCCATACTTTTATTCACAATATGTAGCCTTGGTTGGTGTTTTTTTATCACTGCAGTAAAATGGTCTGCATGTGGTTTTACTTAGAAATTTTTCCCCCCTAAGGAATGCTATTATTGCAGCTGTTCCAGGGGGAGAAAAAAAAAGTGAAAAGTTTTAATCAGCTTCCAAACCAAATAAAAAACAAAAAAGCATGCAATAGTAAACAGATACAGCCATAGATTACAAAAAGTGCTTTCCTTATTTTGTTTTAATTTTTAAAGTAAATGAGAAATTAACTCACCTTCATTTGGTGAGTGTTGATTCATTCTGATAAATCTTTCTAATGAAGTTGATGTTTGGGTGAAACATTTATTCTCAGTGGCTTCTGCTGGAAGATAATTATCAGCCACCACATAATAAATCATTTCAGTTTCTATAAATAAATATGTTAAAATCAGGTGCAGTATAATAGCAAAACTGTTACATCACTTAAAAAGCTGCACTTAGATATACAAGAAATCAAGAGTGGGTTCATGATGTATACAGATCTACACTGCATCACTCAGTCCCATACAGAGATATGCAAGCTAGCCCAGCACAAGACAGATCTGGAACAAGAAGCAGCACTGTTGTGCCAACATTGTGCTGTGCCAGAGCCAAATAATCCTGTTAGGAGACTGTGCTGCTGCCAAGACCCAAGTGTATATCTCTATCCGATACTGCACAGTTTGTTATATACATACTAGGTTGTTTGGACATTCATTACATGGAACTGCATTGCATGGTACAGGAATACACAGATATCCTTATTTACCATGCAAAACACAATGGGCCTTGATAGGCAGCATTCAGCATTTATTCCCCTACTGTTATGGAAACAACTTACATTTTCAAAACTCATTATCTGGCAACAGGATTTCACAGTATCTAAAATTAAGATTCTTCTAACTCTACTCAAAGAAATGCTGACACTGTTCCAGGATAGAGGGGTTTTTTTGTACTTCAAAAGTGCAACAGAGGTTCATGTAAATCTATGGAAGTAAAAGTCAAACCAGGTAACCTTCCAAACCTTGGAACTTCTGGCAGCCTATCCATGACAACATAGATGGTGGAGTAAGTGTGCTATGAAATACTGGGTAAGTATTCAGAGGGTAACGTCTGCTGCATTATGGTCTCAAGGTGAAAAAGTTACATTTGTTCAAGGAAATTAGGAGGGTAAGGCAGCTATTCTTGTATGCTGCCTTTAGTTTCTAAGCTGTCTGTTTTCAAGAGACCTCATGTTTGCCTACACAAGCTGTAGTTGCACATTTAAACACCAATGTGCTTGTACAGAGGTGTGAATCACGTGCATGCCTTAATTATAAAATTAGCCCTGTCCTTGTTAATAAGAAAACATTTGCTTCTTTGAATCAGAAAGCAACAAAAAAAGTAATTTACCTGAGATCTTGTCTGCTCTGAATATGTCTTCTACTCTGAATGTTCTCTTTTCCATAGGATGTTGATTCTGTGTGTTGTTGATCCCTCAAGCTATTAAACTGTGTACTACTGTTGTCTCTAGATATGCATATTAGAATACATTCTACATGTACACTTTAAAAAGATCATGTTAGACAGGAGACCAAGCACCATTAAGCTAAAATATCATCAAAAGCAATGTAGAGTATGCATGACTTGGGTTTGAATTCAGCCCCTTTCTTGCTGTTATTGAAAATGCACCAGAAACTTCCATGTTTGATGGAAGGAAACAAGGTTACAGTTTTTCTTTGGACTTCATCCACATCCCAGAACGAATATAGTTTCATACCTGTACCACTGCAATAAAAACTATAGAGGTTTGACATCAGTTAAAGGAAACTAAGGCAATAACAAGGTAGATGCTATCTGAGTGTCAAAAAGGATCCAGATCACTTTCATGGTGGAGCCAACTGCAGCTCTGTTTAATATTTTTCCAGCTGTTTCATTATGGTCTGCAGTATTTAAAAGTTCAAAAAGCAAAATTTGCCCAGTTCTATAGACTGACAAAATACCATTATTGCTCAAATTGCAATAAGATAGAACACTCTTTATGTATACACCAAGTTTTATGACCCTGTGCCTGAGTATTTTCTTAAGCAATTTTGCCCACTCACAGTGTGAAACATGTGATGTATTTTTACAATAATAAGAATAGTGGTCTAAATTGTGTAATTAGGTACACTACAAAGACCGATACCTGATTGAGTCACCTTAGAAAGTGACTAAATTCTAATTGAAGATAATGTTTATATTAAAAATCTTGGTAAAACATTTATTGCAAATTTTTAATTTGTTTTTTCTCCGACTATCAAATCTTATCTCCTTTCAGAAAAGTAACAGGAAAAGTAGATTTCACTACACTTTAGTCTTTTCTTAATAAAATATTTCCACTTGTCAGACTTTTACCTCACTTTTATGATTTCTCTAAGGTAAGGAATCTAAATAAAAGAGCTAGTACATTATCAAATGTGGTTAATTGGAAAAAACCCTATTTTTTTCTGTGTCTGGTTGTATAGGGGAAATATAGACTAGGGAACCAGAAAATAAGCTTCGAAAACTTTTTTAATGCGATGACCCTTCATTTCCAAGTGTCTGTTCTATCTCAGTTTGCTTCCCCATAGTTTTTAAATCAATATTGATCTTGGAGCTTTGTAGAAACCCATGCTGATAACATTGCAATTACTGTCTTTTCTCCTTAATTCCTTCAAGCAAGTGGAACTTTAACATTTTCAAACAGTATGTGAGTAGCCCCATCACAACAAGCAGATGTTTAGAACATGTTGACATTTCTGGAGAAGCACCTTAGATTCTCCAACTACTCAGGGATGTAGTAGCTATTACATATGTCAGTGCCTATTTTACATCAGTAGAGAAAATGTGGCTGTCTAGGGTAAAGGAAAGAAGCCAGTTATTAAAAAAAAATGAAAGAAAGCCAGGTATAAAACAATATATAAATCAAATATACTTCAGTACAGAGAGATATATCAAGTAATAACTTATTTTTTTGCAGCATATACTGTATTCCTAAGCACATGTTTTTTCTGGGTTTATTTGTAGTCAAAAACCATTCAAAAGATCCCAATAATCTGGGGCAAAGAAAGGGTAGATGTTGCAGACTACCTTGCTCAAATATGTGATTTTCTTGGTGGGGGAGTGGACAGAGTGGGAAATGGAGTTAGAGCTTAATAGATAACTGTTTTCCTATTTCAAAGTATTATGGAGATGTGAACATTTAGGCTTCCCATTAAATGTATAGGAACCTTGAAAATCATAAATAGCGCTTCTCTCTTTGGAAATGATAGAATTAGTCAAGCAAATGTTTTGAATTTTTTTTTTAATTTGTTAATTATAATCAATATGTTAAAAGATGGCTTTCTCAAGATGAACAGTTTTCTTTTATCCAAGATGTTAAAATATGCTGCTTCAATAATTTTAAAACTGTTTTTAAAAATGTTTTTCAAATGGAAAATTCATTTAAGCAATCTTTTCTTCATAAGTTGTTACAATTTCAATACAAAAATATATGTAGGAAGAGGGAAGGTGGAAAGTTTTTTTTAAAAAACTTGACAAATTTTGCAATCTGATTTTTATAATCATTGCTAGTCTGCATCTTTGCAGTGCGTGAAGGAACATTTTCAGAGGCAGGTGAAAGATGACATTATGATTAAGGCATGAGTCTGTGACTTAGAAGACTAGTGAACATGAGAGTTTAGCTACAAGGCTCCACTGTGATATTTGGTAATTCAGTTCCTCTCTATTGCAGTCAGCTCTTCTCTTTGAAACAGGTGTACCTTGCAGAGCTATTGTAAGAGTAAAGGTATTAACATCAAGCTGCTGAGGTGATAAAGGTTCTGTAAGTGCCCACATAAAAATAGTGAATGTATTTGGACTGCAGTTTATTCAACAATTAATGAAAAGGTGTATTTCCTTGAACATGACTATGGTGGAACTATTCTATGCAGTGACTCATTATTATAATTTATTATTTATTAAATAATCACTTTCATCTTTAAAGTGAAACAGTCCCTGCAAATTTGTTGTTGTGTCCTTAGCTCTCCTGTTAAGGACTATTTGGAGGAGTATTTTAAACATCCCAATACTTGAGCTTCTTTAGAATTTAGAAAACATATAGAGATCCTGTAAAATCTTTCAAAGTACTGCAATTATATGCACAATCAATACCATTGTGTGATTTGGATGGATGTATAGATCAGCAGTATTCCACCTCCCTTAGAATTCAAGGTTCTCAAAAAATCAATTTTGTATTTCCCTTTCCATATAGATAAAAAATACCTATGATGTATAAATATAAGTTAAACATATAATTAGACATTGAAAGCATTAAAGAGGTGATTTGAAAATAAAAAATACATTCTAAGTATCTTATGCTAAATATTGTCAATTCTAAACCATTCTGCATTTAACTGATTGAAGATAGGAGTAGTACTGACCAGGTCTTGTCCCATCACAACATAGGTTATTTTATTTTGAAAACTCTTCTGCTGCTTCCAGATATGATATTGAGATACAAAACCAAAAGTAGCTACCAATTAAAAAATAAAAGTAGTCATCTAATATGAGGACCAAAAAAATGTAGATTTTTGGCACCAAGATTTGAAAATTAATGTTCTTACTGAAATAAGATTTAAGAAGATGGCTTAGTGTCACAACTGCAGTCTCCTTATTAAGTAAAAACTGGAAATTTGAAATATGCCATTTAAATCTAGGTCCTATATCTTGCAAAGAAATATGAATAAAATACACATCTGTAGATCAGTCTTTATTAAAACAGAACGCAGAACCATAGTTTTTCTAAATTTGTTTTCCTAAAGTACTCCATATTTCCTAACAAATCTATATAGAGGAGAAAGCAAAAAAGCAAGAATACAAACCAGCGGGAACACAAACAAGCAAGAGAAAGCAAGAAAACAATGCAGGGAAGCAAAAAATTACTTGCTCATGTCCACATAAATTTATTTTCAAAGCAACATAAATTTTAAAATTTGAATTCCAAAAAACTTCCTGATTTTTACTTTGCTCCATTTTTTCATGTCAAGAATGATCTGTCCATGGCTTATATAGAATAGTCATAATATTTAATTATTTTATTGTAGAACATTTAATTAATGCTTTTAAAATATACTTTGGAGCTTTTCTACTTTTAAAAAAAAGGGAAAATTAGGTAAAGAAAATTTTAAAAAGTCAAATTTTCCATATAAGAAAATATTATTGTTAAAGTCCTGGAACCAATCCTTTTTTTAACATTTAAGCTATGTGGTTTATTTAAAGAGATTTCTTTGAAAACTATACCATTAAGCATTTTAAGTCTAGTGTAGCTGAAAAGTTTATTTTTTACATTCCAATCAACAAATTTTGTTCTTTTTAGCATTTGTAACTATACATTCTGCATGCATTACTGACTTAAATTTTTCATTTCCTAGCTTTTTTCCTATTTTCAAAATTTTTCATTAAGGTGTTTTTTCAAGTAATTGATGATATTCCTCTTCTCAAAGCTGCTATAAACTTCTTTTCTTATTACTATTGCTTTATTCTAATCATGCTTGATTTGTTTTCCCTGGTAAGAAATATTTTTCTGCCTTCAGAACAGGCATTAAGACAGACACATATGATTAGCAGTATACCATAGAAATTAAAATGCCATTTTTTAAACAAAACCAACTTGACTCACTCACTAAGTCAGAAGCTTTTTTTCTACTCCCCCACAGTCCTATGCTGTTGAATTCTAATTTGTTGCAGTTGCCATAAACAGCATTTAGGAATTCAGTCAGTGTCTAGGGTGGAAATCAGAGTGCTATGTCTCCTTTAGCTCATGCCCTGTTAGATGCCCTCTTAACAGGCACTTATGTAGGGCTGTTACCTTGAGCTTTGAAAATGATGAGGCAGAGAAAGGATTGTAGAAGTGAATTTAGTTTCTCTTTTATGTTCTAACATTTGTGGTGTACATCAGCATTGGAAGTTATAGATAGTGCCAGCAAAATTCACCATCAAGGACTGAGCATAGCCCATGGGTACACCACCAGTCAAAAGTATAAACTCTTATGTGTGCTAAAATAGTCATGCATTGTTTCTTACATTCAGACTTACTTATTTGTTCTGCTTACCCTTCACTGTCATCTTTTGTGTGTAACATGCAATATGACCTGAAAGTTAAGGCTTATTGCCACACTTTAAATTTTGTTCTATTTATTCTAATTAATTTTATGTTGTTCCATTATGAACACCAATACTTTGGAGTCAGTGCAAATAAAAACGTGTTTTCCCCACAGTTTTCCAATGATTAAAAGACATAGTAGTAGCTTTTAATTTCTGCATGTAAGCATTTCTTAATTCTACAAGGCTGGGAGAACATAGAATTTTATGATCCTTAGAGGTCCCTTCTGTCCCTAACCATTCTGTGATTCTGTGATTCTCTAATTCCTTCTCATAGAAACAATCTGCTTTTTGGGTCACAATATTTCCCCTAATCCTTGGGCTCACTGTCTTCCCTAATTCCACAGGGGAACACTCTGCAGAAAGTGTGACTGGGTTAATTTGTACATCATCAAGAATTCTCTTGCTTTAGAGAGGCTAGATGTGACCCAGAGACCACATGAATATCAGATAGATTGTAAAACTTGAGCCACGTAAATGGTGACATTTATGGCTGTGTTTAGTGTATTTCATGAGGCAGAAACATTAAACTCATCCCTGTATCTCAGCACTTTTCTCTTTCCATAGATTCCAAAGTGAAACCTGCATCAAATATTAAAAAAATAAATTTTTCTTGCAAATGTAACAAATTACCCTTAACTGGAATGATCAAAGCTGGGTACACTCGCATGGTTTCTCTGCTGAAATTATTTATTCAATAAAATCCACAAACTAATAACCAAGGGCTCTGATACTTAAATTCTCTTCATTAAGCATTGCATTTTATGCTCTAAAAATGTTTTCAGCTGAATTTGTATAAAATGACTACACATATGTGGCTAGTCAAGTAGATCTAGTTTGAAATAACAACAAAAGCCACAACATTCCCTGTGGTGATCAGCAAATAGTTATTAAAGGCTTGTCTTCTGCTAGAAAAAGACATTCTTTAATGGAATTTAATATCATATTTAATCAAAGTTTAAAAAATTCCAAAATACATTGGTTTTAAGTTTACATTTTTCTCTCAACTTGCATAAATCTTGATTTTACTCCCACTCCCTTCATTGTCTACTGCCTTGAAAAATTAGTTTTGGTTTTTTGGATAGTTCCTCCAGGTTCTAACTTTCTTATTCTGTCCTCAGACCATTAACTTCAGACTCTTCTCAAACCAGTTCCCTTTCTCAAACTGATATCCTAACCAACTGCTTCAGCCTTACACTTTATGTTTTTTTTTCTCTCATCTTCTGAGAGAAAGTGTGGCCTAGTAGTAGTCAACAATACTCTTTCAGTTATTGCTCTCTGTGACAACATGCTCCAAGTTTGTGTCATTGAATTGGACAAAAATGGTTACTTTCAGAGGTAGCAATATTGGGGGTTTATCCAAAATGCTATTATTTAGATTAGAAACAGAGAATAATAAAGGTGGTAAAATAACTCCAAGGTCATCAAGTCAAACTTTGGCTGAATGCCACCCTGTCATCTAGAACATAGCACAAAGACAAAACTAAGCATTAAGCATGGCACTTCCAATCATTTCTTGAATGCTTCCAGATGACTCAATCATTTCCCTGGGCATTATTCCAATGTTTAATCACTCTTTCAGTGATTTTTTTTTCCTAATATCAAATCTGTATATTTCCCTGGTGTAACTTGAGTCCATTTCCTCTTGTCACTTGTTATCTTAGAGAAGAGGCTGACCTTAACCTTCCAACAAACTCCTTTCAGGTAGTTGTAGAGAGCAATAAGGTCACTTCTGAGCCTCCTCTTCTCCAGGCTAAACAACCCCAGTCCCCTCAGGCGCTCCTTGTAAGACTTGGTCAAGGACTGTGCAAGGCCTTGACCAGTTTTGTTGGCCTCCTCTGGACCTGATCCAGCATCTCCATATTTTCCTTGTGGTGAGAGGCCCAGAACTTAACACAGGACTTGAGGTGTGGCCTCCCCAATGCCCAGTACAGCAGGACAATGACTTTCCTAGTCCTGCTGGACACACCATTGCTGATGCAGGCCAGGGTGCCACTGGCCTTCTATCTCTCCTGGCTCATATTCAACCTCGGTTAACTAGCACCACCAGGTTCTATTCTGCCAGGCAGCATTCCAGCAGCTGTTCCCCAAGTCTTTAGCCTTATATGGGGTTGTTGTGACTCGAGTTTAAGACCCAGCTGCTCACCTTATTGAACTCGATACTTGTTGGCCTTGACCTGTTAATCCAGAGTGTCCAGATCCCTCTGCAGAGATTTCCTACTCCCCAGCAGATCAACACTGTCACCCAACCAGGTGTTGTCTGCAAAAAACTGAGGGTAAACTTCATACAGTTGACCACTCAATGATTTTGAGTCAAATGCTAATCAGGAAGTACCTCATCTCTGGCGTGTTCCCAGGGATCTGTTTCTATGCATGTAACCACCATGCATAAATTTCTCATTTGTAATTGGGGATTGTAATGCCCCATATTTCACAAATGTGTTGTTATGGTAATTGAATTAAAAGGAAAACTTAGATGGGTAAAAGAAGAGTCAAGTAGGTATCCTAAATTAAAAAAAAAAAAAAAAATTAAAGCAGATTTATTTCTCCAGATAAGGACATGGGGTTAACAGATGGAAATGGCAAGGAAAGGAGAGAAACAGATACCTCATCATGTGAACAAAAGAAATGCTGATTCAGGAAATAAATGTTTTCAGGAAACTAGGTGGGCATCTTAGGCTAGCCCCTACGGCAAAACTAATTTGCCTGGGTGATACTTGCACAGCAGAAAATGCAACCTGATGTTGACCTTGTCAGTATTGCAGTCACAGTGTTTTACAAGGAAAAAAAATCCTTGACATATGGATTTCAATAGAATGAAAACACATGGTATCCTTTCACATAGTCCAATTTTCTTCTTTTTCTGCACAAACTAGGCATGAGAAACAAAGGGGATTTCCATTTTTCAGTTTTCTGCTTTCTTGATAAGAGTGGAGAATCAATGAATACACTTTTACAATGTTTTTTCAAGGTTTTTATATAGCAGAGGCTTAGTCAACTTTTATCAGAGCAAAGTAACCTCCCACACCTATTTTTTAGTCTTGTAAAGTAGGGACACAAATTTTTGCCTTTTCTTATTGCTGCACTATAATTTTAAAATAGAAGAAACAGAAAAAAGCAAACAACAAAAATAGCATCCACAAAACACATAAAACCCCCCAAAAACCACAAATAAAAAAAAAAGTCCCCAGAATCCTCAAGAATCTTGAGGATAAAGTTGCAGTACTCTGACAGCACTACCACTATGGTGAAACTGACTGCAAAGTAAAACATTATTCCTCCACAGGATACTGAAAAAGATAAGAATTCTTCTTTCAAATGAGGCAGAGATAGTAAAAGATAGTAAGTCCTATTCAACTGCAGTCCCTTTGTTCTTCCTGTGTTCGCTTCTCCATCAGAAACCTTTTCAAAACATCTCATATGAGACTATGTATTTCAGACCATGACACTAAGAGTATGGCTCCTTGTGTAAGCTCTTGGGGAAATTTACAAATACACCAAGTGCAGATTTGCTCCCATTTCTCACACACCCATGCTTTGAGGGTCAAGAAGAATTGCAAATGGGAAATAGCTGAAGAAACCTAACTTTGTACTCCAAATAGGAAGGTATTGTCCCTAGATATGACAAGGCAGATCCTTGTATCCACATCAGCTTAGGGTTGAAAGAGAGAAACACAATGTTTTTCTGCATGATTATGCCTAGAAGCATAATTATTCTTCTGACATTTTTTATACTGATCTACAAAACTTGTAATCACATCATTTTATCACTATTAGGCATTAGGTTTGTGTTGCAAGGAATGCAGGGGTTGTTTCTGTGAAAAGTCATCAGAAGCTTCCCCTATATCTGAAATAGCCAAAATCCCATCTGGCTTCAAGGCTGAGCCCATCAGTAATGGTGGCAGCACCTCTGCGATGATAGAGTTAGAAAAACAGAGGTGTTAAAAATTGACGAAAAAAGAACAGCCTGAAGAGAGTGTGAATATAACAACCCTGCAGACACCAAGGATAGCAAAACAGAAGGGAGAGAAGGTGCTCCAGGTGCCTGATGAGAGACTCCCCTGGTGTGGTGAAGACCATGGTGAAACAGACTGTCCCTCTGCAGCCCATGGAAGACCGTGAGGGAGCAGATATCCATCTGCAGCCCATGGAGGATCCCATGTTAGAGCAAATGGATACCTGAAGAAAGCTGTGACCTGATGGGAAGCCCACACTGGAGTAGATTCCCAGCAGGACCTCTGGCCCTGTGGAGGAAGGAGGGCACACTGGAATAGGTTTGCTGGAAGTTCCCTGAGAGGGACCCATGGTAGAACAGTTAATGGAGAAGGGAAGGACCCAGGTTGGAAACTTCAGGGAGGACTATCTCCCATGGGAGGGACCCAACAGTGGGGTGGAAGAAGGATTTGAGGAGTCCTCCCCTGGAGGAGAAAGGAGTGGAAGAGACTGATGATGAACTGACTGCAACTGTGATGAACTGATTGCAACCTCCAGTTCCCATCCCCCTGTACCACTGGGACAGAGCAGATAGAGAAATCAGGAGTGAAGTTGAATTCAAGAAGAAAGGAGGGTTGGGAGAAAGTGATCTAATATTTACCTTTTATTTTTCATTACTTTTATTTTGTTTGGTGATAAAATTAAACTAATTTCCCCAAGGCAAGTGTGTTTTGCCTGTGACAGTGATTGATGAGGGATCTCTCCTAGTCCTTAGCCCATGAGCCTTTTGTTAGGTTTTCTGTCCCCTGTCCAGCTGAAGAGGGGAGTCACAAAGTGGCTTTGATGGGCACCAGATTGAGCCAAGGTTAATCCAGCACACTGTGTCAACATGTTCAGGGTCAATGAACAGAAAAATCACTCTGAAACCAGTATTCCTTATAGAAATGAAATTAAAACTGCCCATACTTACATAAACTTCTATGCTTGCCCCGAGCTCCTTTATGTTGGTCACCTGGGTTTACTTATGGTTTTGTACTTAAAGCTTTAAGTTTACAGCAGAATTAAAAAACAGCATGAGATACAAATGACTTTCTGTGGAAAGAATTATTTGTCCACATCTCAGATTAAATAGTATATGTTGATCACCAAAGAGGTGCAGCAAGTCTTACTTTTAGCTTTAAGGGAGTTGATTTGACCCAATTTTATTTAGTTACTTACTAAATTATCCAGATCATTTATCTGTTTAAAGAGCTTGTTTCCTTGGATGAAATTCCTCTGGCTTAATTTTGCATTTAAATAGCTTAAGACTTCCAAAAGATCACTTGTATCATTCTACGATAACTATTCAAAATAGAACATCTATATCATGCTTCAGTCATGATTACTTTTCTTCATTGACTTAAAATGGACATTTGATGACTTAGTGACACTTTAATGGTTAACTTTTAGACTTCTGAAGCTAGGTAAGATGAATAGCATGTACAGTATATAACCAATGCATTTTACAATGAATGCATACTAAATATGTGTATTATCAATCCAATCAAACCCAAATTGCAATAACATAGGTGGTATGTCTTATGGTATCATGGTTCTCTGAATTAATTTTTAAGTTCTGTCTTAATTTTTAAGTTCTGTCTTAAAAATATTATTACACTCTTTTTCTACCCAGTGGTAGTTATCTTGTTCATTCATCTAGCTCCTGTGAACTTCCTCTTTCCCAACCTTCCCTATATCTTCAACCATCATTTTACTGAACTTTTGATCCTTATACAACTTCCATGACATATTTGTGAGTCTATAGGTACTCTAACTTTACCAAATTCCTTGTTCTTTTTTACCTGTCCCCAGGATCCCTCTTTACTTCTTGACGTGGTTTGACAGGAAGTACGTTTTCTGGGATATGCTGTGGTCACACCAATGGGGTTCAGATTTGAATATTGGCACCTGGTGTGGCCATTGGGACATTGGATCTGCCTCTGAGAACACAGGGGTTAAAAGCAGAGCACTCTCCTGGGAAGCTCTCTTAGGTTTCTGGTGGGAAAAGAGTTCAGATCTCTCCTCCCCCCTGTCCCAGCTGCAAGCTGGACAGGGCGAGGGGAAAAGCCATGTGGCCGGGAGAGGTAGGCCTGAGCCTGGGGGTGGAAGGGTGGAAGAGAGAGAGAGAGAGACATCGGGAGCCATCGGGCAGGCCCCCCTCCCCGCCTTGGGAGGCAGAGAGAGAGTACAGCCTGTGCTTGTGACTGTGTTACCTTGAAACTTGATAAACGTGCCAACAGCACAGCTGAGAAAGAAAAGAAGAAGGAGGTGTAGCGAGAAAGTGTCCGGCCGCTTGTGAGAGCTTTTAACCCCTTTTTAGACAATGAAAACTTTACAGAACATTAACCCTTCCTAGAAGAGAGATAGAGTAGAAGATGAAAAAAGAAATGAGCAAGTGTGATGAAAGTCTGAGCCAGTGAGAGATGTTGGAAGAATAGAGAAAACTCTTAAGTAGGAAGAAATAATGGAGTAGCTTTTGCTAGACTCTTTTTGTATAGTCATGAACAGAAGCATTCCTTGTGACACAGAAACTGCATCCAGGGGGAGGCAATGCCTCAGAACCAAGAGGGTTCAGTGTTAGTACCCCTCAGCCCCAGGGGTGAAATTTGGAGGGGACAGGTGTCCCAAAGTTGAGACTGCACTCTTTTTGAAACAAGACAAAGCATCCTTAAAAAACGACCCTAGAAGCAGCTCTAGTCCCTGTTCAGTAGTGAGAGCACTAAACATGAAAAGAAGAAGTCACCATAGCCCAAAAAAGACTCCTCTCCTCTTAACGAATTGAAAATTGATTATCTACAGAGTGGTGACGAACCAAGAGCCAGTGATTTGAAGGATAGACGTATAAGAAATTTGGTGAGGGAAGGAGGACATGTATTTGTAAAGTTTTCATTTTTCCTGTGTGTTCCTTTTTATATATAGTTGTAGTGTAGTTAATAAAGTTTTGTTTTCTTTATTTCTAAGAGGGAGCCTGCTTTTCTTATTCCTAGTCACATCTAACAGCAAAAACCAAAGAGAGTGTATTTTCATAAGAGCACTAATGTTGTGCCAGCATCAAACCATGACACCACTTAATCGTGTCTCTCAGTCATAAGGCTCGAGTGGAGAGCAACAGGTAACATGAGAGACGTCTTCCTTATTTTACCAAGTGCCCTGTTGTAGGGGGTAGCTTCAGGCACTGTATGAAATAGGCTTCCCAGTGGGAGGTGGGCAAAACCTATCATTGCATTTGAACCTTCAAACAATTGAGTGGTGCTGCAATCTTGAGCAAGGTTTAAGTCTGCAGTCATTTAAATGGTGTCCGTGTTGGGGAGTTCACTTGAACAACTCTGTCCAAGAATAAGAGCATTCAAGAGTACATTTTGCTTAAACATACAGGTTTTTATTTCAGTGACTAATGTCACTACTTATTGAAAATGTGTGCACAAATTTCAATTTTATTACATGCGACATAAAACAAAAAAAAACAAAAACAACAAAAGACCAAATCTGTATCAAACTTTTAAGTTTTAAATGGTATTAAAAGATACCTTGGTTTTTTTCAGCTGCCATCTTGTAAAGCAACATACATCCAAAGCAGAAAGTTTCTACTGAAGGGCAAACCACATGAAAAAGTCTGCTATAGTTGCTGGAGCTTTTGCCTTGCATATGCCAAAAACATTCATCTGACACTTGAAAAAGGATGCAACTCCTGATATCTACTGGATTATGGAGGAAAAAGGAGTGCCCAAAACGCACACAAGTAGCAATATTTGAATTCAAACGTCTGATAGTTTTGTACTAGGTAAAAAATACATATCAGTCACAATATTTAGTAAATACTATGCTCTGATGAGAGAGGCAACAGACCCATTTTATTGACTTAATGGTGGATGACAGTAGTCTTAAATTGGGCATTTGACCATTACAAAAATTTAATTAACATGAACCCAATATTTTCACTGTTAATATGACTTATTTTTCACACAGAACTTCCTCCTAACAAAACCCCAACCCCAAACAAAAAAACCTAAACATCACTAACTTGTTTTTTAAGAAATTTTGAAGAGCATTTTCCTTATTTGTTTTTGAAGTAGGAATATTTATTGAGTCTACTTCTAGAAACATTATATAAAAATACATATTTCCTTTTTTAATTACTTGCTTATTTTTTTGTTTCCATTTATGGATATGGAACTTAGGATCTTCTATTCCTACATCTTCTGCATCCATGTCTTATCCTGTCAGTATTAAATTACTTCTTCCATTCACCATTTTTTCAGCCTAAATTCTTAGTTATTACAATGGGTTTATCCATGGGTTTTTCAATGCATTTCTTCCTCTGTTTGATCTGAGGAGAATGAAATTTTCTCTAGTTCTTTCTATTGTTACTGAATATATGGGTTACATCCATGAATTTCTATATTCCTAAAAGCTCATTATGCTGAATGGTTTTCGTGCTTTATTTGAATGCAACCATGCTATTGGTCATACTGATAGGCAGATATTTATAAAGCATTAATTCTAAGACTTGAAAAAAGAAAATAACTTATATGTTAAAAAAATCAACTATTTTATTCCAGTATTTTTCTTCAATCTCAGATGATTTCAGATTACATTTGAGAAAGTTTCATTTGAGAAAGTTTTTGTTATATTCTTAAACAATTTAATTTAATAGCTACATCTCTGCAAAATTGGTTTAGCTAAATTATACCTTAAACCTGGAATAAAATTTAAAGGCTTAAATATGTGAATTCTAAACCACACAAGAAATAAAAAAAAAAAAGAGAGGTGTGAGGAAAATGAAGAAGCTTGTTATTCTTCTTCTTCCTCCTTGTAAAGCTAGCAAATTTTTTAAGTTAATGGTAGTTCAGCTGGATGAAATCAATCTGCCAATCATAGAAACAAAATAGTTTAAGGGCTTTCTTTATAGAATTTAACATTATTCTTGAAACTCTCCAGTGATCCTTTTCAACTTGTTTTACTTTTAAGATTTTATCCCCTTTTTATTTTCATCAGATTTAGCTCTGAGTTTGAACCTCATCTTAGCAAAGCAAAATTTCAGAGTAACACTGGAATTCAAAAGGATACAGAGAAGAATAGTTTTGCTGGTTTTTTTTTTTTTTTGTTTTTGTTTTTTTTTTCCCTGTAATCATAATTGTATTTCATATTACAAGTTCTTATTTTGGTGCCTTTTTACCTATACTGGTATTTCCCAGGGTCAAGGCAGAATATCAGTTATTTAGAGTGATCATCTGAACTGACATGTTGAAATATATTTTCATGAAAAATCACTTATCATAAAAACAGTGGCAGATTTTAAAATCAGACTCCTGTCATTAACCTTCCTGTTGCCCTTGTCTCCAAATATTCTTCCAAGTGTTTTTACAATTAATTTTAAATCATTAAATGATTTACGTTCTTTTTTCACTAAAATTTCAGATGCCAGAAAAGCTTTCTATCTACATCTTTAAGCTGTCCCAAATTTATTTTCTTTGTTAATATGCAGTCTCACACTTTATAGGTTAAATCTGTAACTAGTGCTATATCCAGCAGAGAAGGCAGTCATAGGAAGATTTTGATTCCCCCACCTGCAATTCTTTCCTCATCTTCTTAGTCTCATGTTTTGATAAACTTCAGTATTCAGACAAAAGGGCTGTTAAATATCTGCTTCATATTAGTAATTTTGATTTTCTTTGTTCTTTTGTTTCTCAAAGTTCCATTGTAATTTTTCTTTTAACATATCTCTGAAGTATCTCTTTCTTCTGAGGATTATGGCAAACACTAATCCAACTTGGGTATTGAAAATGACCTAATATATCAGTTTGGAATTCTTCCAGCTGAAGAAAATCTTATTCTTCTAGTCTCTATATATTTCTTTTCAGAATGTTATCTGTCACAAAAGAGGCCTTTGATCCACCAGTTAGAGCTGCATTTTTGTTTTGCTTGGTGATTTTTGCAGATAATTTTATCATTTATTCTGTTATTTGTCATTTTTCCCGTGTAGTATGCCGCAGCCAGTAGGTGTATATAAAAACACCTAGCTATCCTCTCTGTGTCAGATTCGTGTACTTGTACCTGGTCAGATTTAATGGAAATGAGTTTTGTCATAAACAACCCAAATATTTTCAAAGCAAAGGAACTTTTCAGAGGCTTGATAGCAAACAAACCAAACCAAAACAAAACAAAAATTGTCTGAAGGTTTGTAGAATCACAGTAAGAATCACAGAATGGTTTGAGTTGGAAGGGATCTTAAAGGTCCCTATCCCATCTGCCACCTCTCCAGAGGTGGGGCATCCACAACTTCTCTGGGCAACCTGTTCCAGCACCTCACAACTCTCATCATAAAAATGTCTTCCCTATATCCAGTATAAATCTACCCAGTTTCTTACTAAAACCACTGAAAGAGAGCTGTTCTGCCATCTGGTTTTCATGTGACTACAAAACCTTATGTCATAAACTTGAATTTTCAGTTTGTATCTATGCTCGTCTTCATACATATAAATTTTTGTGTTATATAATCAGTTAAGCAGGAAAGCAGATACCTGTTTCACCACCAAAATTTTGCTTTAGGTGATAGTCACCAGACTTGCTACTGCTTAACTGATTTAGATCAGCAATTTTCAGGCAACATTGCCTCTCTAACAATTCACTACTTTCATACATGGTCTCAGATGTTTCCTCTAGGTAGAGTTAACATGGATGCATAAGGCCTTAGGCTGCTTCTGCAGAACCTCAAATTTAGGTGTATTCACCACAGGCATTATCTCTTTTATTCTTCAGGCAAAATAATAATAATAATAATAATAATAATAATAATAATAATAATAATAATAATAATAATAATAATTATTATTATTATTATTATTATTATTATTATTATTATTTATTTATTTATTACTACTCTATGTACATTACAAGAACAAATTGGGTGGAGGGGAGATAGCTATTTTTGGTTTGGTCTCGTCTTATTTCAGAAGGCAGCTGTTGACTCTTTACAGATACCATGTTTGAATCACCTGAAGATCCCATACCAGTAATGGCTAGAACCCCCAGGTTTCAGATAGACATGGAGAGGCATGGATATTTCTATTTTCAGATAGAAAGTTCTTCATGTCTAGACAACTGCAGGACAGTTTGTCTGTGAGAATGGTTTGTCCATTGATGATGAAAGATTTAAGCCCTAATTCACCTTTTGTTTGTTTAGCTCTTCACTGACTTTGGTGTCTGCAAAATTGTTTCTCTCCCCTATTCTCACTCCTCTCTCTATGAGCTGTTGAAAGACAGATTTTACCCTTAAATATTTTGTTACAGAGGCACTGAGTGATTCAGATTTGGCCAGTGGCAAGTTCATCTTAGAGCTAGCTGGACGTGGCTTTCTCCAAGATAGAGGCAGCTTCTGTTCTCTTCTCCTAGGTGCCACCTCTGCAGGACCTCCACTACTAACACTTTGACATGTGAACACCATATCCACCTACCCATGTGCCAACAAACCTCACCTCTGCCCCTGGGAAGGTGATGGAGCAAATCTTCTAAAAGCTATTATCTGGCACCTGAAAAAGAGTAAGGTGATTGCAAACAGTCACCATAGATTTACCAATAAAAAATTGTGCTTCAGTAACAGCACAGTCTTTTGTGATCAGACTTCAGTGACATGGATAAGCATTGGCTGGCAATCAGAATTCAGAGGCTGTAATCAGCAGCTACAAAGTCCAGCTGGAAGCCAGTTAACAGGTGTTTCCCTCGAGTATCAATAATGGGGCCAAACTTCTTATTAATCCTGTGTGTCATAAGTGTATTCCAGGGGGGAAACACCAAATTTTGCAGAGTAGTCAATATGGGAGGGCATGAAAGGGACCTAAGCAGGCTAGAAAATGGACTTACAGAAACCTTGTGAAATTTAATAAGGATAGACATTAAGTCATACATTTGGGATGTACTAACTCTATGCACTTGTACAGCAAGTGGGTGACATGTTTTCAGTGAGGACAAATACAATATATTTGACGAATGCAATTTTTTACAGGCTGATGAAGTTCAAAGAAGCTGTTAGAAAATAAAAAATGGAAATACAATGGGAAAATCTGAGAAATACTAGGTCATTACTCATAAAGGGAAAATATCAGAAGTAATTCCCTAAAGTATTTTGTTTATTTAGTTTTTGAGGTTAAATGGTGAGGCATTTAATTAAATCAATTAAAAGAAAAAAAGGGTTTTTCTTTTTTATTGATTCTAAGCAGTAAGAAAACATCCTAAATTATCTCATTCATAAAGATGTTGAATTGGCTGTCCAATTAGTTATAGAGCAAATATCTAGACAGAAGAACATCAGCATGGGTTTGGCCAGGGATAATGTTATTTAGCTGTGCATTTGATATATGGTTACTGATACCGCTTTTTTCTTTCCCTGGAGTATCAAGAGTGATTAACAAAGGAGGCAGGATGCAGGTTTCATTATTGATTACATTGTCTCCAACTTTGCACACAGATTTCTTTTTCCCAGTTTATAATAGCAATAATTACCTTATTAAAAGAATTTAAGAAGGATTAATGTAATTGAATGGCTAGGCTTGATAAGCCTTTTCAACCAAGATTTTGGTTGCCAACTCATCTCCAAGAAATGCTCTAACTTTCTTTTTTGTGAATATTTAGGTTCATCTTCTAGATTGGTTAAAAAGTGGCCATACAACTTCTGCCAGCACCTTCATTTAAACAGGGCAAAAAAATGACAGAGACTGATCTCAAACACATTTTACCACTAGCCCCTGTTTCCTGACTATTCACAAAAATGCTATTTCCCAAGGTAATATGTATAATTTACCATGAGGAAATGATAAAAATTTTCCTTCCACTTCTCAAATAAGTAATTTTCTGTTTAAATAGAGCTGAAAACAACATTGGACTAATACTATTGAAAGAAAAAAGGATTGTTGCATTTTCTGGAAAATAAGGGGTCATTCATGCAGAATCCAGCTCAAACATTCAAAGAGGAAGCAAGGGGAAGATGGATATATTTCCTTAAGGATATTATTGATAGGAACCAGTGCTGAGCAAGAGGAAGCTTCACAAGGATGAAATTCTAGAAGAACATGTCTTACTCTTCTACTCTGCTTTAAACCTGCAGGTAATTGTTCTATAAATACATATAGAATCATAGAATATCCTAAGTTAGAAGGGAGCCACAAGGATAATCAAAACCCAACCTCCTGGTGCTCTGACCAATTTTACCAGGCATAGTTGGTTGGTTTTTTTTGCCTTAGCTACAAAAGACCCCTGCTTAGCCAAGCCAGGCTTCTCCCTCAACTGTTTGACTTCTGGTGTTTTGGAATTGCCTATTTCTGTGTCCTCTGGAGGTGGTGCTTAAAATGACTGGCACTGATGGATGCCAGAACCTTCAAAAGCACTTTCCCAGGGGTCTTTACTCAGTAGCTCCCTGAGCAGCCCAGAGTCCGCTTTCTTCATATCTCGGCTTGAAGCTTTGCTGTCACTTTTCCTCCTGTCAACAGAGATTTTAAATTCATTTGCTTCATAGTCACTCTGCTCAAGACAGCCAGGAAACACCTCTTCACTCATGAGACCCCCATCTGTTAAGAAGCAACAAATCAAGGAGGCTATTTTCCCTTGTCAGCTTCCTGTACAAAGTTTTCATACAAGTTTTTTTGGAACCTTCTGGACCTGTTTGTGTGAGCTCTGTTAACAGCTGTTAACATTCAGCAAATTGAAGGCCCCTGTAAGGACAAGGGCAGTTGATTTTGATGTGTCTCTTAGTCCTTCAAAGACTAACTTATTGACATCATTGTCCTGGCTCAGTTATCTGTAGGAGACTCCTGTATACATTGAACTCCTGTAAAGATAGAATTTGTGATTTCATGGAAAAATATATCTTCAATCTCAGATTTAGGTTATTTATTTTTAACAGAGCATGTCTTTTGTTCTTTTTATACATAAAACCTCAGATCTCAGAAAAAAAAAAAAAACAGAAACAATGCATGTGAATATATTCCATTATGAATATATCAATAAGTTTTACATGTATATATATATATTATATACCAATAAGTTTTGGATTATTCTAGTTTATTAGTCATTAAAACAGTATAACATTTTTCAACTAATATATTTGGATTAGAAAAAAAAAGAAAGGACAGAAACACTTATTCTATTTCATTCCGGGGGCAGATAAGAAAGCAATACAGTTCTGTAGTTGCCTCCAAAGAAAGCTGCAATATTCACTTTTCCCAAACAAATAAAGATTGGGTACAACATAATTACTGACTTGTATGACAGCTACGTGGCATGAGGGGTCTGAGTATTAACTGCAAGGAGTAAATATAGACAAAATTTCAAAACTGAAAAAAAATTATTGGAAGGATATATGCATCTCCTTGTTCTGTTTGCTAGCTGATCACACACATTGCTAAAATAGGAAATTCTGAGTTGTAGACTGAACTCTTTGAAGAGTGCAGAGGCTTGCACCATGCTTTCTTTTCCATGGAAACTAGGGCAGGGTAGAAAAGATTGTCCCATGCTCAGATCTCATTCTGTATACAATCAAGAGTCAGTAAACCAAAGAGTGAAATAGAAAAGCATAAAACTGTCCATCCAGTAAGCAGGTGGAACTGAGCACTGGGAAAGAAACTTGAAATGAAAGGAAGGAGAAAGAATCATGAAAATTAAATTGAAGTGATCTTTAAAATAAATAAATACAATATAAAAATAATTTGAAAAACAAAGCTCAGAAAAGCAGACTATCATTTTTTGAACTCTGACACAATCTTCCTAAATTTTTCTAGGTCTGCTTAGCTTTTTTCATTAAAAACTTACTTTGAACTTAGATATTGACTAAGTAGTACTGTTTAGTGACTTCTAAACCCCATATGCAAAGTTCTGTCAGAGATCTTCCTCTGAATAGCAAGTTAGCAAATTGTAAAAGTTGCCACATTATTTGACTAAATGCACTGCTTGATACAGGTAGTACATCCTGCCTCAGCAATTCATGGTTGGTTCACTTCTCTCATGTTATATGTAAATAGTTTTAAAACAGCAGCTGGACCAATGAAAAATAGGTAATAAACAATGGTGTGTGTATGAGGAAAGGCACAAGAAAAACTATTAAGCTATTTTTAATACTTCAATATAACTGTGTTCACTTTCCTGTTCTGTTTTTTACTTCCAGACCTTCCTAGGAACAGCTGCAGCCTGAAGTGAAAGGGCATCACAGGTGGCCCCTCCTGCTGTGTCAGTCAGAGCAAGAGGCGACCAGAACTCCATTCCATCAATTGATGAATAAAAATATGCAAGTAGAGCTGCCCACAAGATAGGTTTTTTTTTTTTTTTTTTTTTTTTTTTTTTTTTTTTTTTTTTTAATGGGATTTGCTCTTAATATAGATTTTGGCGTTGACTTTTGGGAACCAGACCTAAGAAAGATAATGGGGAGTTGGGTGAAAGAGAGATAATCCTGCATTATCTCCTCCATGAATACCTGCAGCTGGGAGTTTAGTCTATTTGTATTAATTGTAACTTATAATGTCATGTTGTCTTTGAACTCCATTAACTTACATTTTACTTTGAGGGCTTTGTTCACTTAACTAAATATGGAATTATATTGCTATATTTTATCCCTTTGCAAATTAGTTATATTTCTGGTAATAAGGTGAAAGCTTAAGCACTAACATGACCATTAATGCAAGAAATGTTTTTGCACAGATAGATATTCTTTTCATGGAGAAAAGTCAGATAAGTATGGATAAGTACTTTGGTACACAAAATTCCCAAAGATATAAATCACAGAAAAAAGGAGGAATTAATTTGGCTAAACATACACATTAAAACTGTCTGCACCTGAGCTAATCACTTCAGGCTCCCTAGAAGTCAAAGAAGAGAAACAAGCACTTCTAGGTCACAATTCTTCTTATCCTAAAATAGGCATCTGAAGTAGGTCAGATGAACTGCGCCCTGAGAGTGCCTATTATTCTCTACCAACTATAAAGAGAGCCCTGGCTTATTAATTCAGATTCAATGTAGATGTTTAAGGAAGATGAGATGAGTCCCATTCAGGGAATCCAGAACGACTATTCAGAGACCAATAGCAAGCGATAATTCTTGTTTTCCAGATCTATGCAGGATACAAGATAATAACATACATCTAAACACTGATTTTTAGGTTCTTAAGTCATTTAGGTATTTCGGAATATTTAATCTTATTTCATGCCTTATTTTCTTTTGGCTTAGAGAAACTACTATCAACTTTTTACTACTGTATTTCAGTCTAATGATCCATGACTCATATTCTCTATCACTAAGAAAGATGAAAGCTTTCCTCAACCTTAACAGACTTTTATGAACAAAAACTTAACAAAGCAAAGAAATTCACCTTTTCATCTATTAGAAAAGTCCTGTACTACCAATAGCTTGGGAAATATAACAATAAGGACAGATCTGCTACTAGGCTCACTAGTATAGCTTGATTTCAGCAGGAGTGCTATGAACATTTTGTCAAATGAATATCCGAGTTTCAAATCAAGCCAAAAATGCCTTGGATTTTCTCTTCCAAATTTATGTGGAGAAATAATGGAGTCCAAATATATTTCTCCTCCATAACTGTGACTCTCTTTCAGCAGTGAAAATACTGCCTTATTTAAGAAGATTTTGGTTCAAATGAGAGAAGAAAACAGTAGCTAACATAAAAGGATTTTTAATGAAAGATATTTTGAAGCTGATATACCAATATCTTAACTAATAATTCAGACCATTATCCACTTAAAGTATATATGGATAGTTTATAATGCCTCTAATCAGTAAATAAGTAAATTTTACAGTGTCATTGAAAAATTTCTGATCTAAAAGGTTATTTTTGAGTCTCTATTTATCATAGCAACGAAAGTATTCCATTACATTTTATCACTGTCAATGTGGGTATATTATGTTCATCTCAAAAAGAAAATCTAAATGAAAAAGAAACCTAACTCATAAATTTTATCATTTTTCAAGTTATTTGTTGGAGAGGAACTGAAATAGTAGTTTCAGATAACATTTTTTCCTAGTCTTTGGTATCCCAAATAAGAGAAAGAGCAATGAGGATAATAGAAGAAATATTAATAGGATTTATAGCCCATTGAATTATCAGGATGCCTTCAACCGACTTTGGGCTTTTGATCAGATTCTAAAGTGAAGAAATTCATTGAATTACTTTGGGTACTTGGAGCTTGCTAACAAAAGGGGTTTGAGAAAAAAAGAAGGAATGCTGTAGCTTTTGAGATTTCTTCTAGTTCTGTCATTCTACATAAGGATACTTGTAACAAGCAAGATACATCTAAGCAGAAAGTAATAATGAGATAAATGTTATTTAACTTCTATCATCTTAAAATCTTGCTACCATCTAAAAATTAAGCATTTAAGTAGTTTATAAAGTCTTCTTCTACACAAAATAAGAACCTCTACAAACTATTGTGAAATACAGAACTTCTACACCTATTTTAGGTTAATTTCACTCTGGTTGGTGGTTCTATTTACTGACCATAAATGAAATTTAGACATCTAATGAATAAAAATTACTAGCTTCTAAAGAGCTAGAGTTTTTTGTACTGCACCCATCCTGAAACCCTTGAAACCTTGAAAAAATATAATATTAACACTTGTGTGTGTGTATTCTGGTGGGAGAAACCACCAGCAAGAAATCATTTTGTCAAGAGGAGAGAAAAAAATATCTCCACTTCATTTAGTGAATTCAATAAGTAGTACTGTTATTTAAGCTACCTAAATATACATTTGTTTAGCAATGTATTTCGGGTATTTCATACTTGAATCCTTTGGAATTTTGGTTTGATTGGGTTTTGGTGGGTTTTTTTTAAGATATCCCTACAGTAAGAGTTTTCTTAATGTTGAACTTTCTTGTGTGATTACTTTGGTTCTGAGTAGATTAAAGCCCAGATTTCAGCCTTTGCCTCCATGGAGGCATAATGGAGATTTAACAGACTTTGTTTCATAACTGAGAGCTGTTTTTTATGAACATATTAATCTCATACCTTAACCTTTCACCATTTTTCCTAACTGAAATGTTACAGGAGTATTGTGGTCCTTAATACAGGAGTATTAAGTGGTTTACTGGAAACAGACATAAAATAACAAGAAAACATGTGTATGTAATGGAACACATCGATGCAGAGTAGCACCCACATGGAAGTTTTATCTTCATTCCAAGTGCTTGAAATAATGCAAGGATGTATTCTGTCCCATGATGCTGGTGTTTTAATGAAGTTGGGGTATGTAATTCATACCATGACACCTTGTCTGTGCATATTCTCTACTCAGGGCTGCTGAGGCCACACATATGTCCAGTTCTGAGCTTCACAGTCCAAGAGAAGCATGGATAAACTGGAGAAAGGAGAGAAATGGGCTGCAAAAAACATTAAGGGAATGGAGCACCTGACATATGAAGAAAGCCTGAGAGAAGCTGTGACTCCCTAATCTGAAGAAAAGAAGGCTTGGGGGTAATCTTACCAACGTGCTTGAAGGGATGGTGTGAAGATAGACCCAGGATCTCTTCAGTGATGCCCAGTGAGAGGACCTGAGGCAGTAGACTGTCACTGAAATACACGAAGTTCCACCTGAACATCAGGTGTTCCTTTCACAGGAAACATCTGTGAAAAAATAACTGAGGTCAGGGTGGTTGAGCATTGGCACAGACTGCCCCAGGAGGCTGTGGACTTGTTCCAAAGCCCATCTGGACATTGCTCTGGGCAGCCTCATCTAGGTGGTCCTGCTTGAGCAGGGTGGCTGGACCTCAAACCTTCAGAGGTTCCTTCCAACCTCAGCCCTTTGATACTGATAACAAAACCAATGCATTGTAACTGTGCTGAACCAATATAATGAGACTCAAACTTTGTCAGGAAAGCTAGTTTATTTGTACTGCTCTAATTATACAGCACTGTGGTCTCTCACTCTGTAAATAGTATAATAGGAGCTATCTGAGCTGTCTGAGCTATATCATCACAGCAAAATGCTTTTTTTTTTAAGTCAAACACAGATTATCAGGACCACAGATTTATATCCAAGTATTTTAATATGACACAACACATCCATAGAGAAAATTACAGAATGAAATTGGATACTGTTAGCTAGACAGCAGATTGTTACTTTTAGGTGTTATTAAAAGAAGTGAATAAGCAGTTGGCAGAGTTATCAGATCATCTGTTTGCATGTCTGTTTCTCGTTCTCTCCTTCTGTTTAACTAAAGTGTCTGTACAGTCTAGCATAGCAGTCACTGGAAATTGTGCCGTTTGTCCAACAGAAATATTTTTATATGAAAATGGAACATTTTTTATTCCCTATTTTACTTAGTCTCAAGTGTCCATCCTTTTTCCATATCTGAAAAAATAGATTGAAATTTAATCCCAACAGTGTATTAGACTTTGACAAATTTCTACTCTATATGAAGAAGTAGACATCTGTAAGTTCCTGAAAGATTTCATATAATTTCTTGAAGGGATGTAAGTGGAATTCCAAGGTTTCTTTTGGAAAAGCTGCATTTAGGACATGCTTGTGGAATACATACTTTCATTATTTTACTTGTGCTCAGCCAACAACACAAATTACAAATGCTAAACTGTCAAAGACTCTCCCATCTAAGGCACCTCTCCAGATCAGTCTAAATCTGTGTCCATGAGGAAAAACAGTGCATGGAGACAAGGCTAGATTAGAAAACAGACTGAGAAACAAATTTGATTAGCACATCTAAGGCTTAAATTTTAGGGGGTTGATCTTATCCTCCCGTTGCTACAGCTTTAGTCTAGGAAAGTTTACCTTCTAAATAATCAAGATTGTGATGCTCTGTCTTTAATATTTTAATCTTGGGTTTAGTACCAGTCTTCATTTGGAAGTGGGTTACAGTTTCAGAAATTTGGGGTGCCTGTTGCCAGATCCTTAATCTGTAAAATGAGTTTGTATTACTAGCAGGAACCTAGGGGGGAAAATGAAATCCTTTACTGATCAGTAATCTTAAAATATTGAACCATAAAAATATTTTTTCATTTTTTTCCAAATTAATTTTAGAGAATAATTCTATATATATTAAAGCACAAGAAGTTATCTTTATTTTTATTTTGCTTTCTTGTGTTCCTTAGTCTTCTATTAATCCCCCACTCTTAAAACAAAAAGTATGTAATCTATTTGAAAGGTAGCAAGAATTTCCATCACACTTAAGCAAACTGCTTGGGGGAGAAGTACCAAGGTTACCCAATAATTTGAACAAAAATAAGCTACCAGCTAGTGGGGAGGGTAGAAAATATGAAAATTCTTCAAAGGAAGCAGAGAATGAATCTTCATATTTTGAACAAAATGAATGAAGCATATATTCACATCTTCAGAGTATCCTGTTCAAAGGCTATTGAAAATGTCTCTTTCTTTTAAACCTGTCCAACTCCTCTCCACAGGATATAATTTAATCGTAGTACATACGTATATATTGTGCATTCCCATCTATGTGGGCTGGAATATCACACTATGCATTCTGAAACAGAAATGTGCTTTTTTTTTTTTTGAACAATCACATCACTTATGTTACTGACAGTGCAAAGAATGTGCTTCAGTCATTGAATATTTAAGTTCTTCAAAATCCATGGATTAATGAAGACAGTATGTCCATCCAAGTGAACAATTGCTTCATGGGGAGCCCGTGCATCTCAAATTAGTTAATTTTTGGACTTTAAATTGGCCCCTGTTCCTGTTGTTTAAAGCCAGCAAAAAGTAGCACTGGCAGGAAAGCTGTCTGCCAGAAAAGGGCATTTTCAAAGTCACACAGCATGAACATCTTCTTGTCAAGACCCATTACAAGAAAGAAGTAAGTGGCATTTCAATGGAATTGTGAGGAGGGGTGTGGGGGTGAGGTTGGTGTTTGGGTTTTTTTTGTTTGGTTTTTTTTAATATTATTTGAAACCATCTGGGTATGAAGTACCTGCTACCTACTCTGAGAATATTGGGGCATCTCTCTGTGACAAGAAAACAGAGGTATGTTTGGAATAAGGAAATCTAAGTATTATATTTCTTACTTTCTTTCATGTCTTTTAAATTTTGTTTTAAATTACTCCTTTAAATTTTGATGCAGACATTTCACTTGTATTGCATTACATTAGGTTAAACATATTCTGTGATGTGACATAATTTGATGTGACTTGACCAAACCAGATGAAAATGTCTTGTTGTATCGCTTATTCAAAGAGAAAAAAACTGTCTGTATTTTAATTTGCTTTTAAAGCTATTCAAAAATTATTTATGAAAAGTTAAATAGGTCCTCTTATATGTCAATTTCTTATAGTCCTGTGACAGAAAAAGTAGCAAGTCTACTCTAAGGTTCAGATGTAGACATTAAAAACAATCAAAATCACTGACAATATTTATAAACTTTGAATTTCCACTTAGTTCATAGGCATTCTATAGGATATTGCATTATTTCTACTTGTGCAACTATTTTTTAAGTTAATAATCAGTGCCCATTTTAAGAAGGCTTTTAACTGACAAAAAATTTTGCAAATACAAATTCCAAGTTGGAGTTTTTGTGGCAATATCAATTCCTATATAAAGATCTTTGCACATATTTTTCTGCCCATTTTATATAAGTGCAGAGTTAGAATTGTAATCTTTCTTCTAGCTCTGGAAAACTCTGTTATGAGTCTGCTGTTAGAGTTTTTGCTCATAGATCTTCTTAGCAAGTAGGAAGTGTTTTACAAATTCCCACAGGCCCATGTACTTTTCTGTCTAACATTTTAAATCATCCATCAATACATTTGAGAAGAAAAATGCTGAAAAAGTGAGGAGAGGAATCAGTAGTTGACACCTTACTGATAATTAGCAGTATTGTTTCCTAGTCTTTTAATATGTGGGTCCTTGATCATCAAAACAATTGTAGTTTCTATCCTTGTGGCTGTCCAGAGACCAGGACTGCAGTTGCTAGTATTTCTTCAGACAGTTTGATGGAAACACAGGGTTTTTATGAGGCATGCTGGCAATAAATAGTGATTTATAAATGCCCTGTTATTCCATCTACTGCCAGATATGGACATGGTCCTTCAGCTGCTCACTTTGAAAGGTAATTTGGAAGAAAAACACATCCTAGTTCTGTGTATCTGCAGACCCACATCTGTCTACATGGATAGGTAAAAACAGATGACTGTCTGATAAAGGCATGTTGTTCAGCTCTAGTAAGGGCGATTTACAACTTTGTAGTGAAATTCTTTGGATTTCCTTGGTATTCATATATTCTGAATTTGCTGCCATTAACTACAGCACTGCACCGAGGAAGACACAAATCTCTGAATCTTCAAGTTATGTACAAGCAGAGGAATTCATGTTTGTCTTCACCCATCCATGCAGATCTGTTTTCCAAAGGCATGGAGAAGTTTATAACGCATGAGGATATAGGGGGAAAAGTCAACATCCAGGAGATTTCAGAAATTCTTTGTATATCACAAAGAAGTACTCTGAGAGTCCCTAGGCTGGAAAGTCATGAATAGTTACCCAGTTAGATTACCCAGATGATTACCCAGTTAGAAGATGATTACCCAATGATTACCCAGTTAGAAGTTTTTCCAGAGTGTATATCCAAAGGGGTGTTACTGAGTGATGTGGACTGAAAGATGTGGTTTGGATGACTGGACCCCCATGTTCCTGATTGCTTTACTGTGATGAAGTTCAACCATGTAGCCTCATAATACAGTATTGCCAGTGTTAGTAACAGGCCATAAACTTTGTCCCGAGTCTACCCAGGCTCAGGAAAAAGGCTTGTCAAGTCTGTTCTGAGTGTGTTTCTCTTGACCTGTCTCCAGGCCTTACCTGATTTCACTGTGGAAGCATCTCTCTAACTATGGATTATCCAATTATAATCTGGTTTACTGCTGTTTATATTTGTGTGGTACTGTAGTTTGATATATAGGTAGCAAGCATTTTTTCCAGGTAGAAAAAGATATTTCTGCCTGGAAGTACAGTAGAGGTTTTCAGAATCAGAGGCGCAGGATGCAGCACAGACAGTGCAACTGTGTGGTGATAAGGAATGGTGACAAGATGGTGAGATTGTGTACAAAAAGCTCATTTGCACCCACAAAGGAGGACAGAGACAACAGTGGATTGGTGAGCTAAAATTCTGGTCTAGTTTCTCCGAGGTTCACCACAGGAGTCATCACCCTGTTAAAAGGCCTACCTCCACAGGATCAGAGGATCACAGGGACACAGGGAGGCAGGAATCCAAATTACATGCTCCTGAGGAGCACCCTGCCCAGGCTGATCCCACTCAGCCTCACTACTGTTGGAGCTGGGGATGTGGAGCAGGGGAAATCAGCTCCAACAGCCTTACCTCTTTCAAGCTGCCAAATCTGAGTTTCCCCTAGTACTGGAGACCCCACATCTATAACCAGCTCAGTAATGATTACTTAAAAAGTAACACGTCTAGAGCTGGACAAACTTGTTTTAGAGGTAACAAAAGACACATAGAAACATCATCTGACATATATAAAAGGCATCACGCAAAGTAAACTTGGATGAAGTCTGGAGCTTCAGATCACTGAAGAAAAGAAAGTTGTAAAAGGCCCTAAATGAGGAAAAGAATACAAAAATGAATGGTGGAAGAGAAAATCATCAGCATGAGCACCATATTCCTTCCAACAAAGAGACTTCAGATGTTGGCAACATGATAACGCCCTCACCACCATGAATACCATGTTGAAACTACTGACCACAAAGTCAGTGTGTTTGATTGAATTTCAGAGAACCTGAGTGATTGAAAAAAAAAAAAAAAAGAAAAACTGGTAAAAGTGTTTCTGGTTGAAGAAGGTGTTTGAACATATCCAAGGAGGGAGCCTCCATGACAATCTGCGCCAACGCTCAGTCAACCTGACCTTACTTTTTTTCACAGTGGAAAATGTTTCCTGATGTTCAGATAGAACTTCCTGTATTATAGTGAGAGTCCATTGTCTCTGGTCCTCTCAGTGGGCATCACTGAAAGCTGTGTTGCCCTTCCACCTAATGGTAGACTTTACCTACCTTAGATTATCATGAAGGGCCACCCCTGCACCCCACACCTCAAAGACCTTGCCACCTAAAGGTAATAAAAGTATTCATGTGATTGAGGATTTGTGGCTTTTTCTTGATGCCAGCAGAAGTTGACTTATTAGTTAAAGCAGTAATTTACAAACCCCAAAAGAGGAGAAGCTAAAGGCACACACATTCAAAAAATAATCTCTTGAGTTTATGATATTTTTTGATTTCACTATGTTTAATTATCACAAGAGTGGTATGATTATAAGTGGGTACTAACTCATACTCCTTTTGTCCCTGAGGAGCTGTGATTCCATTGGGCTCCATGTAGACACAGGACTAGAAGCTTTGGACTTGGGTTTCAATCTGAAAATTTGCTGACCTAAAATGAAATATGTCAATTCGTATTTCATTTCATTTCAAAGCTCATATGTGAAACTCAGTGGCCCAGCAAGCCCTCTAATACCATTGGATATTACAATTTGATCTTTAAAAGTTGGTGTTTAACTGACCAAGAGATCTTTCCATGACAAAAAAGAATTTACAGTTATATCAAAGACACAACAAAAATCACCCATGTTAACTGTATGTAGAAGGGAAATAATAATTTGAATGAATGTGATTAAAATGCTTCAATAAAGCCTTTTTCTGATAGTAGAAACTCAGATGTGTTAAAAGTTGAGAAGCAGGTGTGCAAAGTGCCTTTTTTCATCCTAATGGTGGGAAACTCTGGTATCTGCTGACCCATGGAGAGCGTTAAGAATTATTTTACTGTAGGCTGCAGGTAGCTGCTTCTGAAATACAGGATTTCTTTAAGGTGAATATAACAGAATTTGACATGCATAAAAAATGAGTAAACAGTATGTACGTAGCATGCATCACTGTGACATTCATACAGTCTGGGTTTGGCAACAGTTTGGTTTTGTAGGCTACTTTTGACATTTAAACAGAAGCGAAGGATCTTTCTGGAAGAAGCTGTGTTTGCTCACCAGGTATGAATATAGAGATATATTTATATCATAGCAAAGGCCATTCTCAGGCAAAAAATTCTGTAGAATTTTTGTTGGAGGTGACATGTTGCAGTTGAGGTATTTTGAGGAAAAATAGCTTGAATACCACCTGAGAAAAATATATTTTGGTCTAATGGTGAATGTTTCAATTATATGAACATGACCTTCACTTGGCATAAATCATCTGAAGCTCCCTTGACTCTGTTTTATCATTTCCATTTCACTTTTTATGATGTTTATTTATCAGTATATTACACCTTCTGCTTTGTATTGAGGGATCTGGCAAATTTTTGGTACTTTGGGAATTTTCTGCTTCTGGAAATGGTATTCAAATTTACATTTAGAATGCATACTACTGGGAAAGAAGCCTCCCCCCCAAAAAACCACAAGCAAACTGTTCTACTTAAACCACTTTTTGTTTTCCTTAAGTTGAGATGAGGCATGGGTTGTTTGTTTTCTGTTTCTATTTTTTTTTTCTCTAGTAATATAGTAATGTTTGCAACCTCCTGGAAATGGACTTTGAGGGGCTAAAGCTTTTTACAACTGTGTAATAGATATAAAGATCAGACTCCAAGACTTTTAAAAAATCATAATTCAATAAACCAGCTCTGCATTAATTAGCATGTTGCTGCATTCATATAAATCACCTCCACATGTGCAATGAATGCTAAGATCCATATTGCATTTAGATAGGAAGGTTTTTGTGGCATGGACTGCAGAGGTGGCCCGTCATGATTATCTAAGATAGATAAAGTCCATCATTGCTTGGAAGGTCAGCACAGCTTCTAGCACCTGGCGAATTTTGGGTCTTGCTCATTAAGGCATTCACTGTATGTGCTGGCTGAGCGTGCCTAGTTTTCTTGATGAAAGAAGTTTAGGACTGTTGGTCTCTACATCTTTTCTGTTTTCCAGCCTTGAAGGTAGAAGAAATAGTCCTTTTTTGTATGTGTATGTACATGGATGGATGGATGGATGGATGGATGGATGGCTAGATGTTCTTTGGGGTTCTGTTCACATTGCTTTATTTTCTTTAGTTTTGCCCATGATGACTATGGGCAAAACTAAAGAAAATAAAGCAATTTGAACAGAACCCCAAAGATTTGGGGTTCTGTTTTTTGCCCACGGGTTTGGATATTCTATCTATCCTTTTCCTCATTCTATGACTCCAAAAACTATTCAAGGTTTTCTTTTGTCTTCTTCTTAAATGTAAGAAAACCCTTTCCAGAGGCATAAAGCATATGTCTGTTGGGTATTCCTAGTTCTTTTATGTGGTCTTTTGAGAGATTTCATCACATGCTTCCTCAAGTCCTCTGCTGCTCCAATGGGTAGCACACCTTATGAGACGAAAATTTTGGAAGAGTTTTGTCTCAATAATGGATAATTTTTTTCCCTCTTGCTCTTTTTAGATGCAACATACCTCTAATTCATCTGGTTCTTCTAGGAATACAGCTTAATATATTGAGTTATAATTATTCCTCTTAATTCTTCTTCACTTTTTTGCCAATATGCTCACTAATAGCATCTTTTCGTGCTTTGCAGTAGCCAGCCTAGTAGCCAGTTCCAAGGAAATCACTTGTGATTTGGGGATTTCTGTGGTGACCACAGTGAATGTTCACAGGGTAATGATAGTTCAGGGAAGAGTCAGACCTAACACTTATGCCCAGAACAAGTTGTGCATCTTTCAAAAACCATCAGTTCACTAACATTTGTGCTGTGTATTTGTAGATCATGTGTGAAACTCTGTTTTCAGCTTACTTCTGTATTGTCCTGTATTGTAAATACATGATTGTCCTGTATTGTAAATACATGATTTACAGGTTTCATTTTCCCCTGAAATAGCATACTTCTGAATTTTCTGCAGAATAGTTAGAGGATTCACAGGAGTCTGAGTAAACAATCTGAGTTAAAGAAAAACTGCATAGAACTCAAACATTGTAAACAGGGTAATTCAAGCAAGAAAGTTTTCTGAGACAGCTTTTATTTTGGGGTGTGAATTTTAAATTCAGAGTGAAAGTGTGTCCACATCTCCTTTGTTTTTCCTCCACATTTTTTTACTTGGGTTCTAAACAACCAGCTCCCTATGCAGATGTGTAAGTTGCTTTCCTGAATTTTGGTCATCAGTGAGACCTGAGAAGTGTGAGAGAGGTTTTCTGTGCTCTGTGGCTGGAGTCGATCAGCACTGTATAATTGCTGGTGCTGCATTGGGCAGCAACAACACAAACAAGCCTGTTTAGCTGTTGTAGCTTCATTCTTTGTCAGCTCACCTACAAGAGGAGATAACCGTGCACATGACTGGGCTTATACATTAGCTCCAAGCCAGAATTCATACTGAAGGATCCTTTGTGTGGAAGAAACATATGTGTAATCAGGTATATGCTTCTCTCTTTAGCTTTTTATATGCAATTGTGTGTGCAAATATGGTCTTTTTATCCATGTTTTGCTCCTGATTCAGGCAGTCTCTGCCCAGTGGGCTCTGTGCGGGAACCTGATTGCCTCAATTTGAGTGGCGACTTCTTCAACAGTTGGCTAGATTTTTGTGTGATGATTTGACTATACAAAATCTGCAACTCCACAGATTCAGACCAGAGGTATTGTTGACATCCTGTGATGTCCTGTCATACAGGTGAGTCAGACAAGAATGTATTTGAGAAACTGTTGGTGAATATTACAGGGAACATCTACATGTGTTCAGGAGCTTGTAGGCATTGAGTTTGCAACGGGTTTGCAAATGTTCATGCAACCAGGTGAGTAAAACAAAATATTTTTTAAAATAAACACATACTAACATACATGCACAAGTATTTCTTATCTGTCCATTGTAAGTATATGTTTTAGTTGAGCATCCGAAAACATGCATATATTCAATGAGCAACACTATCTAAATCTCACACATTATTGGAATCAGAATAACTATCTCAATATTAGAAAGCATTGTGGTACTAATAAAAGTGTTGTTTGAAAGAGAAGTATAATCTGAGTTCTGTATTTTCTGGCTGCCTCTTTCTCTGCAGGTTATCTGATCTCATAAGGGAGCTGAAGTTCTTGCTGGAGGCCTCCATCCTGTGTTGGAGGCTGCCTCACACATTGCCACTGATGGTGCTGAAATTCCCTTTCCCTTTCCTGTCAACATCTGGGACATAAAAGGAGATACTCCCAGCATAGACACCACTACTACTTAAGCCCAACAATTATGCTCTGGTCTGCTGCTTTGAAACTCAAACAAACAAACAAATAAACCAGCTTTAGGGACAGAAGGGGAAGGTTTCCTCAGTTTATTTTTTAACAGCACTAGAGTAAAAAGAAACATAGCTCTACCAAATGGGTTTAGAAAGCCAGAGGCTATAGCAGGTGATGGCAAAATTCAGAATCAATCATTTTTTGTATTGCATTTAGCATTGAATTTCATACATTTATAATCATCCTCTCTTCAGTACCAGCATCTTGCCCAGTATTGATATTCTGGCAGGTATTATAAATTAAGCATGATAACCCCACTATTCAATGTCTACAGAAAATACAAAATTGTTAAAAATGGACATATAATTTATGAGATTTTTTTTCTTTACTGAGTTCATGGGGTTTCATTTTTTCTTATTTTCATTGTCACTTTATATGTTCGACAACTTTGCATTACAGAACACATGACTTTATTTGCTTCTAGTAAAATCATTAAAGATTTTACTCAGCGAAAGCTAGTGAAAATAATGGGGAACAGAATATTGTTGTATATTATTTATTCAATTCAGATCAAGTAGCATTTAATATGTGCTTGTGTTTACATAATCAATTCTACCACCTCAAGAAAATAAAGGGGATTATTTTACTTCAAAATTTTAGACTATTGCTAACAGGACAAACAGACCCAATTCAAATCTTTTTCAAATGTTTTCCCCAGCAGATCAAATTTTTTAGATACAATCCATAAATAAAAAACTTCACTGTGAAATTTTTCAGAATATGTACTGATTGATACCCCCAGTTTTAGTGGTTTAAACCAAGAAAAAAAAATTATTTCAAATTTACATTTATGTGCTTATTTGGCTCTATTTTATTGTAAGTATGGTATGTTTATTGTAAAATACACTTGCATGTTGCTTCAGGTATAAAGATTATATAAAACATGTATGTGTGTGGACCTACTGCCCCCACCAGACTCTTATATGTTGAAACAAGATGGAACACCTTCAGGTATAGTATTGGTGAGGGTGGAGATATTAATCCCAAGATTGAAGTTTATAGGATATTTACTAGAGATGCCTTTCAAAAGATGAATAATTTGACACTGTTAACTTGTGTTCTTTCTAAACTGTGTTTTCATTTCTGTGCTGGAGTGTACTGTAGAATTGCATTCTCTGGTACTCAAGGATGTCAGTAAAAGTCATGAAAGGTAAATGTCTGTAAATTACTTTCAGAGTCATGTCTAACATATGTTTTATCTCTCCTTCAGCTGATTTTTTTTATTTTGCTTTCCTTCTCAGTTAAGGTGAAGGGTCTACTCTTAGGAATATTTAAGTCAAAGGCATAACCTTTACTCATCTCTATTTTTCCCCTTCTTTCAGACAGGCAACTGCAAGGCATAATTGTTAGAGAAGCAGAAATTTCAAATCCTCACATGGTTCATTAAATAGCTAACATTCTGTTCTTATGTATGAAGAACAATGTTTTAAAAATAATTTAATTGTCTAAGCCAGATAAAATTTATTCAGCATAACAGCTGTATCATACAATTTTACAGAAATGGCAAGATATAACAATGCTATTGAAAGTAAATGAAACCCTTTGTCATAGATATATATATATATATTTTTTTTTTTTTTTAAACAGGAATATAAGGCTTCCCATTAAATTATGCTTATCTTGAAATGCAGAAGCTTAGCATAGGGGCTAAGACACAGATAACTAGGCCTGCTACAATGTTAATCTTCACTCCATTCAGTGGACATTGCCATACATTTTTGACCTTTTATCTCTCACTCAAGATGTACATTTGATGTTTAATTATACCCTTGATTGTCAACAGCTGCTAAAGTAGAAAATGAGTATTAAAGCCTTCTTTAAAAAAAAATAAATTCAATATCGAACAGAGTTCTGTAATAATATTATGTCCATCCTGTGCAGCACAAGTTGAAAGCAAACATAGATTCCAGTGAGCTATGTACTTGACAACAGCCTCTTAAATTTTAATGTGTATTTTTTGTGCCAAACTATCTAAAAGGTGTAAATATGTGCTATCTGTCTTTCCACACCTAAACCATACTGCTCAGTACTCAGGAGTTCTTAGTGCACATCAGCAGTGACAAGAGTTATTGACTGAATATTCATGGGATTCCTTTCATTTTAATAGACTTTCTCATTCTGTGTCACTGTAATCTTTTCCCTTTCATAGGACTTTTTACAATGCAGAATCCCTCGACATATGTTATTCCTTCTTGATTTTCAAACATATGTTGGGCAAAGTTGTAAGGCTCATAAACAATAGTTGTTCCTGTCCTGAGCAATTGCCAGGCTGCAGATTTCCCATGGATAAAATATTACATTTTTAAGTACTGAAAAAATAAAAAACCGACCTCACTATAGAAGAATCCCACAACAGACAGTTAGCAAGTATGCAGCTCACTCAGATGTGGCTATTACAGAGCAGTCACCTAAATTTATCATGCTTTTACTGCTGCTTTCTGATTTAATCCAATTGCTATTCCAGAACAAGTGGAAGCACTAGAACTCTGTGCACCTGAGAGGGGCTGCCAACAACCTTAAATATCAGTAAAAAAAGCTGAAACACTGACCTCTATATTCCCCGGTGCTTCAGAATGTAATTAGGGGTGAAATCTTGCACACAGGATCCCGTTGCAAAACTGTCGCTCACCTCATGGGTGTTGTGTTTGATTCAAGGCTATGATTTGTGCCTTCCCTTCTTTGTAAATATTAATTTTATAGTAGAACCTGAATATGTATTGTTTCCTTTTAATTTTCTTCATAATTACTCAGAAACTCTGCCATCCTTACCCTGCCTTGACATGTCTTTCCTCAGACACTCCATACTCCTGTTCATCGGAGCACTGAGATGGGTGCTGTGAATCCCTGTCAGTGCCATGAGACACCACAGATAGCAGAGTTGACATTGGCACACTCTTTTAAAGCAGTTTTCTATTTATAAACTACACATCAGTGGCTACAAAGCTCACTCAAAACCCCTCTGAGCTCCAGGCAGAGACCTTTTCTTTTTACAAACAGCCCTGTGTTCTGCTCAGAAAACCGATGGTGTCAAAAGCAAATGCAGAAATCATCCTGCATCTTCCACCTGACATCAGTAGTCCTCACAGCTAAATTCAGTTTTAGCTCCAAAAGATTACATTTTGCTATTGTCCCTCTTTGTTCAGTACAAGCACACAGCAATTATCTCGCTTCCTATCTCTGTCTGTTTTACTGAAAGAGACAAGGATTTCTTCTTTTTTTCCATCAGAATGGAAATGTAAATATTACTATTGAAAGCAACAAATGAAAACTTTGAGGATGAAAAATGACTGTTATCCACTAACATTTCAGTGATTCCAAATATAGGATTGTGACCTTTCAAAATTACAGGTTTTACATTATAATGCAAGACGTTTTCAAAAAGAAAATAATTTTAATACTATTAGTCTAAAATAAATGTGTGCCTTCATATAATCAAAGGAAAGAGTGGGTGTATTTTGCCCCTGCTCTATAAATCAGAAAAAAAAAGTGTGAGGATACACATCAAAAGCTGGAGATATCCTTAAGCTTCATGAAACCTGTACATTTGTAGTGTTTTACACATATTCCTGTAGTGTCTTAGAACAGGCCTGCTTCTGTACAGTTGCAGTAACTGCATTTACAGGGGCTTATTTTTATTCATAGCTAGATAAAAAATAAATATATATACATTCCCTGAATCAAAGTGAATTAAAAGGAAATGACATGCAAGGGGGAAGGTAGCTCAGATTTCTCATCAGCAGTCCAATCATGAGTGACCCACAGGCAACTTGAGACCTGCCCACACAATTACTCATGGAGTCTGCTTAGAAAAAGGCATCGCTGCCAGGAAAGTCTTTGCTACCTTGAATCCAAGTTTAGTGATGACCACCTATAATAGGAATTGGAGGGAGGAATGCAAAGTGCAAAGCACTGCATTAAACTGACACTATATATCACTTCTGGGCAGGCTGTACATTTTTATGTGATGCATTTTACAGACAGAGAGAAATTTATGCAACTAAGTATGACCAACAGGGTAATTCCCAGTCTGGTTTCTCTTTTCAGTTGTGCCAGTCTCACTGAAGTTAACAGAGCTGCCTCAGTATGAGAGACAAAACTTTTTGAGTGTGCTGGATGAGAGTGGTACTTTCTCTCTCGTACCATGCTAGAGGCACACTAAATACTGTGAACTTCCAAGTAATGAAAAGCTGTGAGATCAAAGCACAACTACTTCTGTAGCCACCATGGCTAAAGTGACCACGGTTTAAGTGACTTCAAAAGGTGAGGAATGACTTCAGCATTTGAACTTAACCTGGAGTGATACTTCAGCAATATATAAAGGAGGCTTTTCTGCTGACTATCCTTCTGCTAGGGACAGACGTAATCAGTGTTCAACCATTAGAAGGGAAGTATTTATTAGTATTTTTTCACTGGAATAAATCCATGTTGGGATGTGTGTAAGGTAGGATTCAAGTAATTTCCAAAATCATACAAAGTTCTTTCAATGATTTCAACGAAAGAAGTTTGTGTGTGAAGAAAACTTGAATGTTTTTTATTGTTTAGTAGTTGGCTTTTAATGAAGTAAATACAAAATAACAACATGAACAGCATAAAAAGGATTAAAAATAATACAAAATAAATAAAATCTTTTCAGCCTAAAAATGTCTCTGTACCTGAAATAAACTTTTACTTCTAGTTATTTCCCTGAGAAAAATATCACATTAGCTAACTCTGACAGCACTGTTTTATGATTAAATGAAATTATTCTTTCCACTTATTTGACAGCTGATCTGAAATAATTGATTCACTCATTCATTTGCACATACACAGAGTGCTGTTTTTGAATAGACTGTCTTAATGTATTTTAGTAGAACATTGTTACATATCCACATGTGATATTCAGCATGAACATTGACTAATGTTACTTTACAATATATTACATATTAAAAAAACAACATTTCAGGTTGGTAGGAAAATCCAGAAGAAAGGAATCAGGCTGATTAAATGATTGAGCTGGAAGATGGCCTCTTCTCACCACATCATGTTTTCCAACTTTTTGCTATCTAATCATTTCCTTCAAGTGACAGACAGATATTTTTCTGCTATTTATTCCACCACCAAACAACTTCTAAAAAAACAGCAGTTCATATATGGCAAATCAGTGCCAAAATAATAATTTTTTAATTAATCTGAAAAATGTGGGATGCTTATGTATTGCTGTTTACTATACTAATTGAGTTTCATGTAATATTAAGAGTTTCTACTAATTAGTTCAATTATTACTGAACATACTCAGGGTTATCTCTCTAAAGAATCTGTGAAGTCACCATTTTTACTATTCTGCCATAATACTGAAAGATGTTAAAGTTATGCACTTGAAGAAGGACATTACAACATCAGTGCTTTTTTAATAGTTAACAATTTTATAAAAGCTGAGATCCTTATCTGGATGGATTTGCAAACTGAGAATTTCCACTAAAATTAACTTTTACCTTTCAATTGACAAATCTCTCTTGATTATTTCCCAGCAGTCTTGGGAAACCACAGAGGTCCCAGCTGACTGGAGGCTGGCAAATATTGTCCGGATTGGCAAGAAGGGCAAGAAGGAGGATCCTGGAAACTGCAGGCCTGCCAGTCTCTCACTTCAGTGCCAGGCAAAGTTATGGAGATTATCCTGGAAGATGTTGAAAAACACCTGTAAGACAACAGGCTCATTGGTTCATGAGAGAAAAGTCCTGCTTATCGAAACTAATTTCCTTTTATGACAATGAAATTCACCTGATTGATTAAGGGAAGACAGTTGATGTGATATTTTTGGATTTCGGTAACGTTTTTGATGAAGTCTCTCAGAGGATCCTGCTGGACAAACTGTCCAGCTCACAGCTGGACAAACACATCTGGATAAACGCATCATGCAATGGGTGAGCAACTGGCTCACAGGTTGGGCACAAAGGCTTGTAGTGAATGGGGTGACATCAGAGTGGTGACCTGTCACTAGTGGGGTTCCACAGGACTCCATCCTTGCCCCTGTGCTCTTCAACATCTTCATAAATGGCTTGGACACAGGACTGGAAGGGATGCTAAGCAAGTTCTCAGATGACACAAAACTGGGAAGAGCTGTTGACTCCCTTGAGGACAGGGAGGCCCTGCAGAGAGACCTGGACAAATCACAGGGCTGGGGAATCATCACCCATATGAAGTCCAACAAGGGCAAGTGCCAGATTCTGCACCTGGGATGGGGCAACCCTGGATGTACAGACAGACTGGGGAATGAGAGGCTGGAGAGCAGTGCCATAGAAAGGGACCTGGAGGTCCTGGTCAATGGCAAGTTGAACATGAGTCAGCAGTGCCCTGGCAGCCAGGAGGGCCAGCCCTGTCCTGGGGGCATCAGACACAGCATGGCCAGCAGGCAAGGGAGGGGATTGTCCCACTCTGCTCTGAGCTGGGGCAGCCTCAGCTCAAACACAACTTCTTTGTGAGGGAAAAAGGAGGGGGAGACACTGATCTCTTCTCTGTTGTGCCCAGGGACAGGACCTGGGAGAATGGCCTGAAGTTGTGGTAGTGGAGGTTTAGGTTGGATGTCAGGAAAAGGTTCTTCATCCAGAGGGTGCTTGGGCACTGGAACAGTTCCCCACGGAAGTGGTCACAGCACCAGCCTGACAGAGCTCCAGAATCATTTGGACAAGACTCTCAGGAACATGGTGTGACTCTTGGGGATGGTGCTGTGCAGGACCAGGAGCTGGAATGGATGATCCTTGAGGGTCCCTTCCAATCCTCCTGTGATTCTGTGATCTTTTGATCCCCAAACATGTGATCCCCAGAACGAAATTGGCTAATAGTAAGCTTTCTTTAGGGATGCACTTCTGCAAAGGCAAATATATAAGTCCCTGCATATTAAAGTATTATATGTGGAGGAAAGAAAAGGGATTGTTATGTGGACATTCTTCTTTGTTCAAGTGAAAGCACTTGTTGGGCTGAGATAGTAAAGTTATCCCAAATTGGTGAGACAAAGCAAAGTCCTCATTCAAACTAATATCAAACTCCTATAGACTCAGACTCACTATTGTGTTTAAGAAAGGGAATTCAGGAAACTCACAATATTGTGTCTGAGAAAAATGTATAGGCCTGGGCAATTTCTTTGAGAACTGTAGGTAATGATATGAGAGCTACTGTAATAAGTGAAATGAAAAGGAGACATAAAAATGATGATCTACTGTCTAATTTAGATGTATGGCGACTTCGCAGCTTATTTTTCAAGACTGACTCATTTACCCATTCTGAACACATAGAAGAGGTTTCAATAAAAAGTAAATGTAGCCATTTGATTTTGAACTCTGGTCTCCTTTGCCCTTCATTGCAAAGAGCTTCTTCCAGCTTTCTTATGCGAATTACTGCTAAATCCAAAAGGTTTTCAGTAATATTGAAAGAGGGGTGGTCATTTTTCAAGCCCAAGTTTGTCATTATTGCTTTGAGTGTGAAATTTTTCAGAATCTTACACACAGCATGAATTATAATTTCAGAAAATCATGAAAAAAAGAAAATCCTCAGTGTTACTGAGAAAACCTCTGGGATCTCAGATGTCAGTTTGAGGAGAGAGATTGCTCTACGTATAAATTCATCTCTCCCAGAACTGACATCCAAGGTCCCAGAGCCTTTTCCATATTGCCGAAGAATTTTTTCATGCAATTCCAGCAATGCAGTGCATTCAATTCTTCACAAGAAATGTTCAGCTATTTATATTGCAGACAGTCAGATATCTTGCTGACTGTCTAATAATATTAGAGCTCTTGGGAGCAGAGGTACCAAAATACCATATTGTTATAACTTTTCAATAATATTTCATAAATTAAAATCAACTATATATTTTGAAAGAAAAATATCATCTGGGAAAAGCAAACAAAATAATCCTAAGAACATCAAAACCAAAAGTCAATGAAGTATAATCTGTTAAAAATGCTGAATGTTCACATTTTAATATTGTGTGTGTATGTGTGTGTGTGTCTTTCGTGAGCATAAGGTAGAAGAAGTGCAAACTAGTATCTATTCTGGGCTATCAGTCTCACTTTGTTGTTACAGCAACTTCCTCTGTATACTGAAAACACTCTATGATTTCGGGGGAGGGGAAGGGAGAAGAAAAAAAAGAAAAAAAAGAAGAAAAAAAAATTAAAAAATCAAAAAAGAAAAGAAAAAAAAGATAAGAAAATGTAAGAAAATTTAAAAAGAAAAAAGAAAAGAAGAAAAAGAAAAAAAAGGGTGAAGAAGAGAAAAGAAAAAAGAAAAAAAAAAGAAAGAAAAGAAGAAACAGTAAGGAAGGAAACTGGAGGGGAGGAGGGAGGGAAAAGCCTTCATTTGCTTCATTTTCAGATGGTCCTCTGAAAAGCTGTATGAATGGCCCTAAGGACATGAATCTGTGCAGCACAGCAAATTCCAGCTGAGGTCAGGGAACTTCATGGAGACTAAAACATCTGTTGTTGTGTAGTCAGGTGGGCAACTAGGATTTCAACTGAGAGGAATTCTAAAGGCAGCTGAGATTTTGCTAACTATTATTTTTATACATTTCCAGCTGAAGTTTTGGAAGCTTAAGGGATCCAAATAATCATTATCAATATATATTTCAATATATATTCCTGGATTAGAATTTTTGAAGGATAGGCTTGCCTGACTAAGGTAGTTTTGTTCTGAAATTATGCTTTTTGGGACATTTTTTCTTTTGCCTGCCTTTTAGAATCACATGGCCTTATTTCAGTCATTGTCATGACTGCAGCACAATAGCTGCATCAGCCATCATTTTTAAGCAGATGCATGATTTCTGGCTGAACTGCAAAAATACTTGTTATTGTTGACAACCACTTAACATCCAGAACAAATAGCTTTTCACACTGAAAACAAAAATATTAATTGATTTTAGATACAGTTATGTTTTTTAACAGCAGATTGGACAGCTCTGCAGTCTGGGAAGCAGCTAAATTATCTTTTGTTTTCTTTGTACCAGACATGCATAAAAATTTGGGAAGTGTATTTTATCTGTCACTTATGCTAGCAGCAGACTAAATTTGCCCATATCTGGCTTCATGCCCTAAAAATAAAGTTTCTCTCCCTTTAAGCTCTGTCTTGTTTGGATTGTAATCACACAAAGGATAAAAGGGTAAGGAGCCTGTAGGGTTCTTATTTAGGTATAAGTTGAGTGCATTCCCCCCTTCACCCCTCTAAAATCCCTGAAAGAAAGAAGAGGAAGCATATTGCACCTGCACAGTTCAATATTTCCCTGACAGGATTTCCCTGAATACCACAGAGATCCCAGCAGTGGGCAAGTGGCAATCTGAGCTCAGCAAGAAAGGGACACAGAGTCATAGAATTATTTGGGTTGGAAGGGATCTTGAAGACCATCTAGTTCCAGCCATAGACAGAGAAGCCACCCAATAGATCAGGTTGCTCGGGGCCCATCCAACCTGGCCTTGAACACTTCCAAGTTTGAAACATGTGCAACATCTCTGGGCAGTCTGTTCCAGTGCCTCAACACCTTCAGAGCAAAGAATCTCTCTTTTAATTTAAAACTGTTCCTGCTTTTCCTATCACTATCTGCTGTGTAAAAAGTTACTCTCCCTCCTTTTTATCAGTCCCTTTAAGTACTGGAAGGCTGCAATGAGATCACTCTAGAGTTTTCTCTTCTCCATGCTGAGCAATTCCCTCCTGTCATAGCCTGTCTTCATAGCCCTGTGGTCAACTTCCACCCCTCTGACCAAGTTGGTGGCCCTCAAGAGGTAACAGATCCTCATCTTTATTTTGCTGACAACTCCAGAGCTGGACATATTACTCTCTGGTAGACTCTCACCAGAGCAGAGAAACAAAATCACCTCTCTCAACCTGCTGGTCACCCCCTCTTCTGATGCAGCCCAGCATGCAGTTTTCCTTCTTGGCTGCAAGCACACACTGCTGGCCCAAGTCCAGCTTTTCATTCAGAAACCACGAGTCCTTCTTCACAGGACTGTTTTTCAATGAGTTCATCCCCCAGTCTATACTCATATCTAAAATTGCTGTGATCCAGGTGCAGCACCATGCTCTTGGACTTGTTGAACTCTATGAGGTTTCTCTGAGCCCAGTTCTCACGATAGTCCAGTTCTCCCTGGATGGCATCACATCCTGTTTTTCCAACCTCACAGCTCTCTGTTTTGTGACATCTGCAAACTTGCTGAGGGTTCACTTGATGCCACTGTCTATGTCATTGATGAAGACACTGAAGAGCACCAGTCCCAAGACTGAGCCCTGGTAGACTTGAGCACCTGATGAGGGACACCAATTATCATCAGCCTCCACATGGACAAAGCCATTGACCACAATTCTTTTGGTCCATCCATCCATCCATCCATCCATCCATCCATCCATCCATCCCCTTATCCACAGAATAGTCCACCTTTCAAACCCATATCTCTCCAATTTAGAGATAAAGATGTTGTGTAGGACTGTGTTAAAATCCTTACAGAAGTCCATGTAGCTGACATCACTCTGTCTTCCCTTGTAAACTTCTGCAGTCACTCCCTCACGGAAGGTCACCAGATTGGTCAAGCATGATTTGCTCTTACTCAAGCCAGGCTGGCTGTCTCTGATCACCTTTGTGTCTTGCATATGCTCCAGCATTGCTTCCATAAGGATCCTATCCTAACACAAAAAGAGTTACAAAAGTTATACAAAGACGGCCATTTCTTTAACATGTAAGATTTAAATGTTCTCTGTTCTCATCAAGCTACTATCTCCTTGTTGATTGCCGCAGACATCTTTTGTGAAAAATCTTTTCTTCAGATTTTTCTCCCTTCTGAGAAGCTGAGGCCTCAAAAACAAGATGTAAACTGTTGTGGTGTGTTTTATGCTTGTTCAGTTTTCCCTCCATTGTTCTCTCAGAAAGTCCTGTCCTGTTACCAGTTTGTGTCAATCCCCAAACCCCTCCCCAGTTGTCTTGGATACCAAATGTATCTTTCTTGTTCCCCACCCCTGGCAGCCTGCCTGTCACTCGACACCCCTGCCTCTTTTTCTAGAGAGTTCGGGCCAGGGTGTCGAGTGATTGGGTTAGGGGCCAGGGTCCCTCCCGCAACTGTGTTTGATGGGTTCTCCGATCATGCCAATCCTTAATGTATCCCTCTCTGATTTGCTATCTTTCACCCCTCCCACCCTCAGTAAAACCGAGGCTTTTTCCCTGCCTCGGGGCTCTCAGCTTCTTCCACCGAACCTGCACGTTTCCCTACCAATAAAACCACCCCCCCGAAGAAACTGAGGGTCGCCTCTTCATTTCATCCTGCGACTTCGGAGCTCTTTACTGCGGCCACACGTCCGCAAGGTCTGACATCGCCTTGGGCACAAGCCCCTGACTCCGGGTTGGGGAAGTGCCTTACTGGCTGGAGGTTGGCTGGACACTTATCTAGCCTGGGCGTTTCACTTTTCACCGGCCACTGCTCCAGTAAACAATAGCTATCTGCTGCTGTAGAATGCAACAGGTAGATCCGTGATTGTTCTCCTGTAGATGTTTAGATTTGGTGACCAGTCACGGCAGAGCTAGCTCTCGCCCTCTCTCTGAGCCAGCTGCCTTTGTTATCATTCTTTTCTATTCTATTCTTAGCTAGCTTCTGAAAAAACTTTTTCTTCTATTTCTTTTTAGTATAGTTATAATATAATATATATATATATTATAAAATAATAAATCAAGCCTTCTGAACATAGAATCAACATTCTCGTCTCTCCCCTCATTCAAGAACCCCTGTGACCACTGTCACAGTTGATGATTATCAATTCTTCATTATATTATATTCCTGTAGGCAGAATAGAATTACTTTTTTACCTGATCCAAGATTTTACCCTAGCCACAGCCTCATACATCTGCTGCATCTGGTTCTGGGCTCTTTGTAGCATCTGCAAGCTGTACATAGGCATCCCTTGAAACTTTTCGCATGATGGTTAAGTAGTGGTGATACAAATGAAATGCTTTATTTGGGACACCATATGGTGGAGGGGATGGCTGTAAAATAGCTACATGGCAAGTGAAATTCATCCATTTCATAGAGACCTACTCACAGCCTAAAAATATCTTACTTAGGTAAGACATATAGCCTCTGTTCTGCCACTCTTCTGTTCTGCCACCCTTCTGCCTAGAGATTTGAAAAACCCCTCAAAGAGTAATGCAGTTGTTAAAAAAAAGCATAATTAATATTTTATAGGAGTGACGCCATTAAAAGGCTTTAACTGTTCCTTTTCCCCATCTGTAGAGGATTGCTTGTTTTAGCTTTTCTCAAAATTCTCTAAAACTCTTCAAAATTTCTTCAGCCGGAGATCAACTTCTCTGTATCAGTTTTCCCTAAGCAGAAGTCTCAGAGTCTGAATGCAACTGTGGAGACACCCATTAAAGAAGAATATGCAAGGGAAAAATCCCAACAAACCAAAGCCAATTAGGCCTAATTTATATGTTGCTTTCAGCATTCACAGAAACACAGCAAACTAGAGGAAAATAATTATTTTTTTTGTTTTGTTTCTTTAGCTATGAGTGTAGGTGTGTAGGAGAATGCCATGTCAAAGTTTTGCTTTTCCAACTTAAAGGTGTACAAAAGGTTAACAAGCAGACATAAAAAAATAAAAAAAACAAAAAAAACCAAAACAAAACCAAAAGGAACAGAGAAGCATAGACGGGGGAAAAAAATTTAAATCAGGAGAAAATGAAAAGTTACAAGGCAGCCGCTTTCAAAGACATAAAGGAGGAGCAGCAGAGGTACAACTGAGAGAAGTAGAATCCAAAGGCCCATGAAGACAAAGGCAATAACAATGGTCATGGCTTCAGGCACATCCCTTTTCCACGGTTTTAATAATCTAACCTCTCTGGAGTATATATCTATCATCTTTCAGTACCTCCAAGACAGTCCACCAGTGAACATTGAGGGAACTAGTGTTTTACTGAGGAAATAAAAGCAGTATATAAAAATTTAAACCTACATTTTGCTATTTAGGATATAAAGTAAATGATTAGAGTTTATTAATTAACCTGGGCTTTCATAAACCACCAATGTATTTGAACAGATTGTTTTCACTCTTTTTTAGAAGAATAAGTAGCATGCAGACATTTTAATAACCTCATGTCTCAAGCGTATATATTTCTAGTAGCTGCAAGAGGCATGATTCATCTGTCGACCACTTAATTTTCTAACTTGAAGGATGGTAAACTAAACAGAAGGCGAGAAATGTATGATGAGAAATAAAGAGGTCGTTCTATTTTTAAGAACTTAGCCTGCATCTCCTGGCTTTACTTGTTAAATGTTCTCATCCTTGATAAAATTATAGGCTACCTGCTGTCAAGCAGAAATTAAGATCATATGAGTAAGTATAATCAGGTAAAATGTAACCAGGCAGCTGATCTGATTCTTGCATCTTCATAGCTCATACGATTAAAGCATAACAAGCAGAAAAGTACAGGGATCACAGTTACACAGATCAATCTTCACTTAGGATTGTTACTTTGACGTGATCCAAGTAAATTCTTTTTACGATTTAAGGATGTGGTTGCCACTTATGGTGGTTAAATGTAATCTAATTTGATTCAATATATTACAATATAACTTTCTTTCCAGGTTCTTTTCTGAAGATTCAGGAAATTTTACACTTTTATGTTTCTGCTCACTGGGAACCTCTTTCTAGAAACTTATTAAAGCAGTAAATTGAGTGGGGGAGAAAGGTTACCAGTTTTTCTTCTTCAAAAGTATCAGACAAATGTTATTATAAATAAATTTAAATATTCTGCATCTCTTACATCTGACCTACCGAGAAGGTTAACAAAGTCCTACACCTAGTTTGTCTTTCTGAAGGCTTGCCATCTCCTCTTGACTAGACTCTCAAATGCATGGCTGGTATGTCAATATGAAATAAACCCAAACCCGGATAGCATCAAAGCAGATCTCTTTGAGCTTTTCCTCTGAGGTAAGAACATTAAAATGAATGACAAAGTTTAGAATTTAAAATTTAGTTTAAAAATTAAATTAACTAATACCATAATTTTTTGAAATAAAGGAACCACAGGACGATATATAATATAAATAGAAAATAGAAACAATAATATAAATAGAAATAATTTATTAAGAAATCTTTCTCAGAGAAACCTTTAATCAAAGCTGACTACCTGGAACTAGTGAAACTTATATAAATATCCAAACTTCTCAGCACAGGATAAATTAGAATATAAAGATTAGACAATCTGTTAGGAAGCGGGCTGTTATGTCATGACTTTTCCCTTTTTCCAGTAGAAAAAGTAGTATGCTCTTTTCTCTAATTCTCTGATGGCCATAGTGCTCAGTTTGTACTGATGAAAATTGTCTACAAAGAAGAAAAAATTAAAGATCCCATACTATTGCATTTAGCATGACTAATCAAATAAGATACATGAATTTACCCTTTGCAAACTGCACTGCACATATAAATTCGATTGATGACTGTGGTGAACAGTTTGTGAATTATATCATGATTAATGGAAACTGGGAAATTTCAATCCATGCTCTTGCCAGAGATATGAAATAGTGTGTGCAGTTGTATATGGCTTCCTGGCTGAAGGCTTGACACTTAGGCAAATAAATGAGTCTGGCAAGCATCTGGCCACTGCCTTTACAAAGGAGCCTGCACATGTCTTTGCAAGTGAAATTACCTGCAAGAGAAGCACGTAAAATCTGTTGATTAGCTCATAAATTTGTACTCTCCCTTTATCTGCCCACCTAAGTCAGGGAGATACACAGATAGATTTAAGCTGGGGAGGCTTACATAATTCTCTTTAAATTCTGAGTTTTCTAAGCTCTCTAGTAGGAAGTACTGTCCAGGCTGCTCCTTATTTCAGTCTGCTATTTAATTACATTACTTTGTTGAGAAAATGATAATATTTGGTGGATCTCCTTTCACTGAAAATCCCCACTCTAATGTTTGAGTGTTTTTCAAATAATATCAGCAATGTAAGTTCACACACCCCATGAAATCTCTCTCTCATTTTAGGACAAAATTCTGCTTGGGGTAAGTGAGAAGACAGCATAAAAGAGCACGCAAAAGAAAAAGGAGTACTGTCAATGCTTTTTCTCAATTACAATCAAAGTCCAGCTGTATCTCACTTCCCCTATTGTTAATCTTTGGTCAGTCTCTGAGTCCTTTCTCCCCCTGCAGACTTATTCTTTCTTAACTCTCTCATGTTTGTCTCCGTTAAGTCTTAACACTTTATAGCTAGAAGCTTTTTCTTCATGGCCTCTCCCCATGATATCACTCCATTACGTGAGTCCCACACTGGCTTCTGACTTCCTTCCACAATCACCCTTGAAATCCTTTTTCTTGTCTTCAAGGCCCTATTCCTGCCTATTTCTCTCCCATGTCTCTCTTATTTTGATGCCTGTGTGTATCTTATACTCTTTCAACCCAGAAGCATGACTTTCTCTAGCTCAGCTGTGCAATCTGTGCTGAAATATCATACACACATCCCCCATATTTCAGCTTCTGGGATTTTGTAGAGAGCATAAAAAAAAAAGGAAAAAAACATGCAGTGCTCAACATTGCCGTAATCAAACTTCAGATAAAAACATGTAGTAATTGGCTTTATCATAATAAAATTGAATAGAGCTCCTGGCAGTATTTTAGCTTCAAGATAACAAACCACATAAAAGTAGTGATGGCAAAGACTAGGAGACTGAAACCTACTATTGTTTGTCAGCATATAGACCTTCCTCTCAAGCAAGCTTAATGATATATCACATCTCCCATATCAGTTGTTTTCTGAAGTTGTTTCCTAAAATTGATGAAAATGGGACCAATACTGCTCATCATTTACACTGGATCTTTAAAGAAACAAAAGGCTTCCCCTATCTTTGAGACCTGTTGAGGTGGTCTTTGGCCTGGATTAGATATTTATTGTCCTGCCAGACCAGAAAGATGCCCACAAAACCACTCAGTAAAGCTGTAGAAAAATCACATATCTTTACAAAAAGTAATAGGGGAACCCCCAGAATTAAAGCAACAGGGCATGAAAAATATTAAATAGAAAATATAGGCTTTCAAAAATATTTTTGAAGAGGACACATTACTAAAAATAGTTCCTCTAAAACGAAGAAATAATTTTAATTTCCTGTTCAAAATATGTGAAAAGAAGGTGGAGCTCATAAAACTTCAGTTTTTGAAATTCCAGCCTGTAAACAATCTAATCTGAAATTCAAGTGCCCCATACAAACCTTTCCAAAATCTCCATGGGCATCAGGACAGTGAGGATGTAATATCAACCAGTGATGGAAATTCCACTGAAAACAAATGGTTTGTTGAAGATATTGAAGATACAAACCTTGACTTTGTTGAAGTCAGCAACAAAGTAACCATAAATTTCTCAAGGGCCACAATTTCAAACTGAATTTTTGTAAGAAATGTGACCATGAAGATAAGAAAATTGTCAGAATTTTGCACTGAACATGCTATATATATATATCATATATATGTACTCTCAGTTAAGTGCATACACAAATTTCTTTCAGCATTTGAAGAGCTAAAAAAATATACAGGGGAAGTAGAAAGATGATACATAAAAAACAATCTAAAAGTCTCATATCTCTATGTCTGTTCTACTATATTCTTTCAAAGCTCAATAATAAACTATGGGAAAACAACTCAAACATTTAAAATTAATATTTTCCATTTATTCTTTCTTTACTGTTTATCCCCCTAAAGCTGCCTTCCTTTGGAAAGGACATCGAGGCCTTGCTGAAAAGCACTGTGTTCCATTTTACTTTTTTCAGCAAAAACTTGAAAAAACACATGCAGATAAATCTTAAAAGCCTTCTTCTGAGAAAGGTTGACCCTGAAGACAAAGGCCATTTTAAATGTAATAAAAGGTTTTTAAACAAGCCTATGGATATTGATCAACTCTCTTTATAAACCTCTTGTAGTGAAGAAGGGCCAATATGCTGCCTTGTTTGGTGCTAATACAAGCTCTGTCCAAAATGCAGAAGTAACCCAGGAAGGTGATAAGGGATTGCACAGTCTAATAGACAGAGTGATGAAGTCCTCTTATGTTTCCATTGTTTCACCTCTATCCAGGCAATGGATGACTGAATAAGAGCCTTCAGCATGCTGGTGTCCTGGCAAGGGAAGCTTTCTTCCCAGGACAGTAGGAAGGCACACCTCACTCTGACAATCTGACTTTGCTCAGACCTTTCTGCATGTGTCTGCTGCTGTGTGCTTCCTCAGGCACCTGGAGAAGGAAGCAAACTGGACCTTTCATAAACAGTGCTGTCCTCATTGTCCATCCCCTGAAGCAGAAAGCAACACCCAGAAAACAGCCTGGTCCCAAGCCATCCCTGGAATGTTCAGTCCTCAGTCCAGTGGCTGGTACAGGCAGCTGAACCTGGGAGCTGACAGCTCTGGGGTCCCACACTGTGTACATGGGTCCACTCCATTCCCTCTACTAACACTTCCCTTAAAAATGGGAAATATTTATATGTGGTGAGGCCATTTATCTTCAAGGGCAGACTCAGAGATCTGCTTTCTTGAAATTAAAGTACCTGTAGTAATTAACAACTTTTGCTGCTACTGAAGTCTAGTGGGATGGAATTGTGAGCCTGAGAAGATTTTAGATGTCATTACCAATCCCTTGTGTCATCATTCTTTCAGTTACTCATCGAAACACTCTTTCAAGAAAACACACTTGCAGGAATAATTGAACTGTGCCTTACACTCAAATTCAATACAACTTTTCCTTCAGTTGCTTTTTGTGATTCATGGCAAGGAAAGATTCAAAAAAGTTAAGAATACAGAAAATTTCTTTTTGTTTCAGAATTGAAGAGACTAATACCTTGAAATGATCTGCTGCAGCACTTCCTGAAGATCAGATTTCAGTTGTCCTTGAGAGGTGATGGAATTGGAAATGTTCAGAGTAGCAATTCATAATAAACTGCTTTGGAAACAAATGTGACAGTAACAATTTTAATGAAAAGGAGTAAGGCTAGAAAACTCAGCTTATGTTTTCAAAGTCTCTGAAGCCTCCAAATGAGATATTTGCTGCCTCAATAATAAATGTAAGACCTACACTTTGCAAAGAAAATGGAAAAAGTAAAAAATTATGATTGACCTGACAGGAATCAAAAGGCAAAATCATGAACTGCTTATGCAGAGAACTTATCCCACTGTACAATGCAAGATTTTTGCCATCACATATTTCTTTTTCTAGTTCTATTTTTGAATATTGATGTTGTTTTATTTTTCTTATTTCCCCCTTGAACTTTAACTCTTATGGACAGAGACTTTCATTTCCATTCCTGTATAATCAGTGTCTTGCTCATTAGGGACATGGTACAACATTGCAGATTTTAAATGCTCGCAACAGAACAAGAGAGAACCTATAAAAATTACACAGCCTGGAAGTTATTGTGTTGCTGTTTCATGCAATGAAGAGACTCTTTGCTGATTTCATTATTCCTGTTGCAAACCTTTCAACCTCTATGAGATATGTGTTCATTTTGTATTACTGCTATTATTGCTAATATTCTTGTTTTACTCCTTGCAGTCATTGTTACTGTTGTTGCTGATACTACTGTCAGTATAATTCATGTATTTAATATTATTGATGATATTTTTCCCAAATCAGTGACCAAAATAGTGAGCTAATAATTGCTTCAGACTCTGCTTGAAAAAGGTGGTAGAAAAAATTTCAAAAATTAACTTTAAAAAAGACAAGCAAACCATAAAAACATCAAAAATTCAATTAATGCCTTAGTCCTATGAATGTCTTTATAGGACTGTGATTCTCTGGACAAAAGATAGGGTACTATATTTGGGTCTCAGTGGTCCAGAAAAGAGAATAGAGAAGAAAATGAGGGAAAGGATGAAATATAAGCTAGAAAGCCATATGTGAAACATATGATAAAACATATGTAAGATTTATAAAACATATGTAAGATAAAACATATGTAAGATAAAACATATGTAAGATTTTTTTTTGATAAAAAGCCAAGCAAATCTTACATATCTATGGCTGACCTTGTTTTACCTCTGATATTCTCTTGAAAGTACTGAAAACAAATCTTCTTCCATGAGATGCAGTTTCATAATTTGCAGAGGCCACAACCCTCTACTAAGGATAGATACAGCTAAGGATCTTCTCAAAACATAACTCAGGTTTTGTCCAGTTGAACATTTAATTGTATAAACAGTAAGTAAAAGACCTCCTATTCTGACTTGATATTGTTAGCATTTTCATTTCTCAGTATTAAGAAACATGAATTCAAAACATTAATGAAGTTAAGGAAAAGAAAAACAATCCAGTAACTTCAATGGTTTTTGAGACAGTAAATATTTATCTCAGAGAGTGATTCCTATTTGGATGATCTCTGTAACTACACAGCTGTTGCTTTAAAAAGCAGTAACAAGTGTCTTCAAAAAATTTAAATTGACAATGCATAAATACTTTAATAACCACTTCCACATTACAAAACTGAGTAGAATCAGAGTACAGCATATGAAAAACACTGCATCCAGATACCTATAGTGGGTTGATCATCACTGGACATCAAGTGCCCATTAAAGGTGTTCTATCAGTCCCTCCCTCAGCTGGGCAGGAGAGAAAAATTACAATGAAAGGCTCATGGATGAAGTTAAGGCCAGACAGAGGTCTCTCACCAATTACCATCACAGGCAAAACAGACCTTACATGAGGAAATTTGTTTAATTTATTAGCAATGAATCCAGAGTAGGGTAATGAGAAACAAAAATTAAATCTTAAAACACCTTCCCCTTATCATTCCCTTCTTCTTGGGTTTCCTTCAACTTCATTCTCAATTTGTCTACTTTGTCTGCCCCAGTGGCATAGGGGGATGGAAAAGGGGATTGCAGTCAGTTTATCACACATTGTCTTTGTGCTCCTTCTTCCTCAGGGGAGGGCTCCTCACTCTCTTCCCCTTCTCCGGTGTGGGGTCCTTCCCATGGAAGACAACAGTTCTCCACGAATTTCCCCAGGGCGAGTGGTTCCTACCGGCTGCAGTTTTTCACATACCACTCCATCATGGGTCCCCTCCACAGGGTCAGAATTCCTTCCAGCAAACCTACTCCTCTGTGAACTCCTCTCTGCATGGGTCCACAGGTCCTGCCAGGAGCCTGCTCAAGAACAAGCTTCCATGAAGTCACAACCTCCTTTGGGCATCCACCTGCTATGGTGTGGTGGATCCTCCACAAGCTGCAGGTGGATCTCTGCTTTCTGTGGACTTTCATGGGCTGCACGGGAACAGCCAGACTCACTATCATCTGCTCCAAGACCTGCAGGGGAATCTCAGCTCCAGCACCTGGAACACCTCCTCTCTGCCCTCCCTCAATGACCTTGGTGACTGCAGGGCTATTTCTCTCATGTGTTCTCACTCCTCTTTTCTGGCTGCTCCATTTTGTCACAAGATTTTTCCCCCTTTCTTATCTTTTCCCCATTTGTTCTTCCAGAGGTGTTACCAACATTGACCAGCAGTGAGTTTGTCTTGGAGTCAACTGGCATTGACTCTGTTGGACATGAGGGAAGCTTCTGGCAGCTCCTCACAGAACCCATGTGTTATCTCCCTGTGCTACCAAAACCTTGTCATGAAAAGCCAGTGCAATATCTCTGAGATGAATGCATGAAAACAGCATAACTACTGATAGTTCTTGTTTGAAAAATAGTGAGTTATTTTCCAAGAAGAAAAAGAAAAGCTAATAATTTCTTATCAAGTGCTTGATTATATAGAGCTGGCAGAGACCGTAAAAAGTCAAAAGTAGTAATGTCTTTTCTGAAGAGTTAAAATTTTTCACACATATATTCCTCATAACTTTGCCTAGCTGTATGTGTGCACAACTGAGCTCACCTACACTATCTAAAAAATTTCCCACCATCAGTCCTCATTCCTTTCAGCCGTATGGGAAACTTGGCATTAAATCATATGAATAATGAATGAAGAAATCATTGACACAAGTAAGAGTGGCTGGTAAGGAAGCAAATAAAGGAATCCCACTCTGAGTATTTTATTAGCAAAACAAAAATCAGAGAAGATACCAAAAAAGAAAAACACTCAATCTAACACTTGACATCAGAGAATTGTTACCTTTGATCTTAAATTTCAACATTTAATGCATTTGAATTGCATTTTTTAATAATTTTGCTAATGCACAGGGATCCTGAAATGCATGTGTAAGTCAAAAAGCTCTTCATTGGCCTGAGTCTTGCTCAAATAATTCATTGCCTATCACAGATAGATCTTCTTTCTCCAGGCATTTTCTGAATTTCTTCTGCTTTCCTGCTCTGTCAACACACATTTTTTATCTACAGTGACTGGTCTCCATCCTGTCGAGTGCCACTCACCAAACTCTAGACCTTTGCCAGCATGAGGTAATGTTACTTCCTACACTCCCTCACATATTGTTCCTTTGTCACTTTTGAAGAACACTGTCAACCACACAGTATGAGTAATAAACATCAGAGTGCACTCTTGCATGTCTCAGTTACCACCTCTTGGTTCATTTCACTGCCACCTTACAAAATCAATAAATTAAAAGCAACAAAAACAAAACAATTCCCTAAAACCCAGAACTAGACATAATATTCTTTTTTTCTTTTTTCTGAGTCTTCTGAAATAGAAAAACAATTTATCAACTGTTGAAGTAATTCCTATGGGTCAAAAAAACATCAATGAAAACTGTGTCCACCAGAGGAAGCCATATGTGTCATATATATATTCCTATGAACCATTGTTTCTGCACAAATTAAAGATAAATGAACAGTGGGTTATCCCATAATATTTTTTTCACTCAGTTACTGTAATTCATGTTAATATTTAATGATAATTTCCCTCATGTCTGGTAAGCAAAGGAAACCATCTTGGGCTGCCCACAATTTGCTTGTGCTTCCAGAGTAGAGTGAAAAAGATAATGCAGTGATACTGAATTCCTATATCAGTGGCTGATTTAACTAAAAGGATTAGCACAATATTAAAAGTTCTGAAGAAGGCAAGCATTATGGCAACTCAAACCTTTCCACTTAGAAATACACAGGTGGGGGAAAAACATCTCTTGTTCTAGGGAATACAGAAACAATAAAAGAAACACCATCTATTTTCAAGCTCTATCAATATCTCCAAAAAGACGTTGCATCTGTCTACCTATCCATGCTAATGTAATTGTGTAGGAATAACTCAAGGTAGAGATAAAAGCTTTGAGAATGTCCAGTAAAGGAGCTATTAATCAAGATGTTTAATATCTTAGAGAAAGTTGGTTTTTTTGAATGAAAATAACTTTCATTTTCTAACCAAACAAGAAAAAAGAATGAGTATAGTAAAAAAAGTTTGCAAAACTGTTCTAAATTTGCTATAAATATAACTGTATAGTTATGACTAGAAACAATTATATTTTTTAAAATGAGTTGTCCTTTTGTCCCTGCATAATGTAGAAAGTAAGAAAATATGAAGTAATTTTTGACCACCCTGAGTACTCTGTATTTCTAACACTACCAATCTTTATGAGGAATATCTTTTTTTTCTTCCAAATGATAAAGAAATTATGTGTGCTCAATATTTGCAATGCACTATAGTCTTGCACACTAAATTTACTTGCATATTCACCACTAATATCACCCATGAAGCTGAATAGTTGACCAATCAATGAAAGACCTTACGTTATATGATCCCTAATTTGGTAATAATGAATATCTGTGACAAAATCTGAAAGTAAAATTCACTGTTAGTGAATTATTGAGAGCCTCTACTTCAATGTATAGTTAAAGTTGCATTCACAGTAATCGGTGTGTGAAACTTAAAGCCATCAAATATGGCCAAGAAAACTACCAGGCTTCATCAAGGGTTTCAGAGAGGTGATTTTTTTGTTCAATGGAGATTGAAGAAGCCAGGATCGCATATCTTCCTGTTTATTCTGTGATTTAGCCAAAGTTTAAAACTTCTACAAGGAAAATCTTTCTTTCCTATTTGCTGCACCCTAATTTTTGACAATTTCAGGACTTAAACTTCTCATCAAATACTACCAATCCTTTGTAGTGCATAAAAATGCTGAGCAGTGGATGCTGACATTATCCCTTGAATTTTATGCAGCACAACATCTCATCAGACAAGATATTTCTATTATTTAGATGAAGTTTGTGTACTGAGTCCAGCTGGGAAGGCCTGCCAGTTAAGGTGGAGGAATATAAAAGTGCGCTAACATATATCATGTTTCATGGTGAGATGAAATGCAACTTTGGAAACAGGTTTGACATTTGAGATTTCCCTGTGTTGGAAAGGTAGAATTTGTTGCAGACACGAAAATGCTCAGTGTGTGCATCTGGAGGAAGCTGTGCACAGTTCTCTGAAGCACCCCTGGCAGCTGATAATGGAGAGCTGTTGGCAGTGTTTAGAGAGGCAGATGCTTACCTGTGCTCCTACAGTGTGCAGTCTTGGCTTGATGACAAGGTGAGAAGAAGGACAAGCCATCACAGAGTGGGGGCAATTGGCAGCTGGTACCCTGATGGGGAAGGGTAAACGGGTCACCTAGGGCTTCTTACTCATCTGTAGCAGAGTCATCAATCTGTGCCAGAAATATGTACTTTTCAGGAGATAAAACAATTTGTTATACAGGAGAATGGACAGAAATTAAAAAGTTGATAAATTTAATTAGAAATAAACAAATTGTTTGCAGCTTAGCATGTGATATATTGCAGACTGAAAAATATAATCTCTACCATAAAATTGCATCCAGGCAATGTGCATTATTGTGTACTAAATAAATGCAGGGCTTGCTGAGACAAATAGCAGGTGTCACACTGGCAGTGTTCAATGTCAACTGGATGCTGCTGAAACTCTGTAGAGGGCACTCCCCTAAAAAGTGCTTCTTCATACCTTTCTCTTGTTCAAGCTGCAGGGCAGATTGTCTTATTTCCCCATCTTATGAAAACAGATTATAGTTCATGAGTTGTTCATCATGACTCACTGATAGTGTGGAAGGTCAAAACCAGGAATGTGTTCAGGAAGCCAGAAAACAAAGAATCCATTTACACACAACCCCCCCCCCCCCCCCCCCCAAACAGACAATAAGAAAAAATAAATAGAACACCTAAACCCTTTCATCTTAGCAGTGGTATTTTATGTTATCTTGCTGTGGTTGGGTGTTTTTCCGTCAAAGATACTACAGCAGAACATGATACTCTGAAGTTGAAAGATCAGTGGCAAAGAACATACAGGGCATACAAGCATATTTAGTTCATGCTTAGTCAGCCAATTTAATCAGGAGTTCATTGTCAATTTTAATAGTGGCAAAAAGTTTTTTTTAAAACATTTTGAAAAACTCAGAGTACTAAATACTGAAGTATCTTATGATTTACATTTATTTAAAACTCAATGATAGTGGAAACTTTAGGCAGGAATAACACATGAGGTATCACTTTTCTTGTCCTTGGCTGAAGATGAAACCTCCTCAGGCACTGGTATTCAACATGTGTTTAAATTTGAGAATGGCCAATCATGGATAGTGAGACAGATGTCATTTAAATAAGTGAACAAAGAGCTAGTGATGCACGGGTTGCATAACATGTGACAGAACAATATCCATATTTGTCCATATTTGCCATATCCATAGATTTGTTTCCTACCCTCCTCACTGGAAAAAGGGGTCCAGGTGTTTTGATCAAAAGACTAGAGTCTTTAGGCACATCATAAACAATTGAGTCAAAAAATTTGATTTGTTGGTTAAGTTTTGCTGAAAATAATTTTCATCAAAAGACATTTACTAATTTGCTCTCAGTAAGCAAACTTTTATAGAAATTCAGTGTACTTTCCAAGCTAAGCAGTGTTTTCAATCACATTCACTGAGAATTATGTATTCTGGTACCTTAAAACATTCTGAGGTCATTCATATTGGCCAATGGATCAATGAATTATAGAGGTTTTTCTGCTAGGAAAATTAAAGCATGGCATCTGACGAAGCATTTAGTGAACTTGCCCGTATTTTGTGTCATCATCTGGATAAAGTGTCTACAAATAGGTGAAATTTACCCCCTGGAGAGATGAAGCACCTTGCCGTTAATGAAAATAAGAGCAAAATTTCTAGATGAAAAATCCAATTATTCCCCTCTGTACAATGGCTGTGGACATCCCAAAGCAGCACTATAGGTATTATAAGCATTCACATAAACTTATGATTGGACTGGTGTGGGCAGCATTTACTCCTGTCAGTTAACATGACATGAAAGCTTATTCAGACTTACAGTCAGAATAACCCAGATCTGTACGACTTTACAAAACCTGTTCCAATGGAAAACACAGTCCATTACAGGAAATGTTAATGATCAAAAATTACAGGTCACGTAGTTTTTTGGACATCTACTCCAGATTTTCCAAGTGATCCTCAGAGGTTTTTTTTCCATTTAGCCAGTGTCTTTTTATAACCATTATTTTTTATTTTTTACCTTTCCATGGTAATAACTCACTGAATGAGTCAAAGCTAGCTTTGATCAAAATGATGAGGTATTCATCACTTGTGAAGATGACTTAACCCCATAATAATACCTAACACAGAACCAAAAAAGTACTAAATATGAGAAATTTTTTCTACAGACTTCTGCCTCATTTTCCCTTATCAATTTTGATCAGCATCTTTTTCTTACACTACTTTGAAAGAAAGCTTAGACAGTAATGTTGCCAAGGCTGCATCTAGAAATGTACCTAAGACTGTCTAATGGAATTGCATCAAACAGACAACGATGTGGAGGGGTGTCTTTCTTGTTTATGTTCCAGAGCAAATCATGACTTTATAAGAAAAGGATTAGCAGAGAAAAATATATATTTTCTTACTTTGGATAAGTGCAAAAATAGGTTCCTTTGGATAAGTGCAAAAATAGGTTGGGAAGATCAACCTGGACATTCATACCAAAGAAGAAATAAAAAAATATTTCAATGCATGACATGTTTAAGGTATTCTTGAAAGGGAGATTGTTACACTCTATCCATTATATTATTTTTTATTTGGCATAGCTGTTCTCGCATTTAAATTTTCTCCACCTCTCAATGCTCAGTCCATATCATATAACTGTTTTCTGGAAAGTTCTGGAATTTTTAAGTGGGAACAATGATGTCAATCATCTCTTCTAAAAATGCAGTCATTTTTAGTAACTTCAAGAATTTACCATTTCTTCATTAAACATATTCCTTGTAAGGACCAATACTTCTCTAAATTGCATTCTCCTATTATAAGTTTTTGAAGAGGAATAAAAAAGGAAAATTAACCCACACATTGTTAACAATCATGGAAAAGGAGCATCAAGTTTCACTGAAGAATTGTTCCTCATCATAGTTACAGTAATATCTCATCTGCATTTCATATTAGTTCTTTCAAGCTTATAGAGATCAGGTAGCTTCCACACTATAGGTATATGTCATAATCATCTGATTCCTGATGCCCCTAAACCTCTCGTTGAGATTCAGCACAAGTCTGGGTGTAAGACAACCATGATTTTTAAAGTTAGAGAGCTATTCAATATCTTTAGTATTTTGCACAAATTTCACATTCTGTTTCAAGTTACCTTCTAATATGCAAAGTGAAAAGTGTCAGTATTTTTGAGGGTCATTCACATGTCCAAAACATAAGGGTAGATATGTATGCAGTGCCTTCACATAAGCTGGCCTTTCTTGCTAATTACTGCACTATGCTTGATCTCAAAATATATACCTCTTGTCTTACACCGCTGCTTATGACATAAAACAGGACTACCATGGCTTGGCTTTTCACTGCCACACATGAAATCCCTCTATAATTAATTAGTATTGTTATAGCAACACCTTTTATGACATTGCTTGACACTCAAGGGAGGGAGTGACACAGGGGTGAACTGTATGAGAAATCATGTAGTAAATTTCATTCTTGAACTCCCTGACTACATTTTTTCTCTTTTTTTTTTTTTTTTTTTTTTGCTAGAATGAGTTTCCTCCTCAAATTTGTTCCCTGCTGCATTGAAGCCACTGAGCAGTCAAATCTCAATGTTAATCTTATATTGGTCTTGCTCATGTGAATCCTGGGAGGAACATGCTAAAACTTGCTGTCAAAAAGTACAACCATAGGATGTCTTTGTATTGCAAAGTAGTTGCTTTTTATATTATTTTTGTTTCCAGAGATTACAATCAAGGATAGAAAGTTCTTGTTGTATTTCATTGTCAGTAATGGATATCACTCACTTAAATGGACAGTATTAAAGAGGTTTTCTTTGAAAATAGAGCTTCTGTCCTAGAAAAACTCTCCACTATGCATCACTTGCTGCTATGGAAAACTTTGTAACTCTCATTATTAATTAGAAGTAACTAAAATGTTGAATTAAAAAAAGAAAAAGGAAAAAAAGTTGAAGGACAAGCTTCATACCAGTTTTGCTAAAGTAGGTCCCATCCCTTTATTGAGGAATGATACACAACACTGAGCTTTGCTTTTAGGTGTCAAATAGAACTTCGCGTGAGGGAACATTCTCCAGCTACCATGACTCTGCATATTTATTACCCATATATATGTGAATGATCTCTCCAACGCTGTAAAAGCCTCAGCAGTGGCTCAGCTGTAGGTGCAGTTCTGTTGGGACACAACAGGCTCCTGTCACCACAGCCCAGGTGGGTTGCCCAAAAGTTTGCTGCTAACACAGCAGTTTCTACACTGCTAGAACAGACACTTCCTGTACTGCCCCATTCCCTGTCTCTTCCCCACATCCCACCACAAACACACAGTTTATCAGCTTGTTCTTTCTTTCCTCCTGGAGCCAACACACTCAGGCAGCAGACATTGCCAGATCTTTGATCAAGATGACTAATTTGGATGTTGCTCATCTTCTCTCAAAAGGAGTGGTTAGGAGCTTCTGCTGCTGCATCTGCAGCATGGAGCCCTCTGGGTTTCATTCTGTGATGCTCTTGTGCCATTAGTGAGACAATACAGCAAAATGAGAGATGAAAAAAATCCTAAAACAAATGGTCATTAAGAATCAAAAAAAGATCCAATGTTTTGCAACACATTAAATACACACATTATAAATAATTAACACAGTTGTTGTGTTATTATTACTGTTATTATTAAATATTATATTTAATACAAAAGTATCTAATTTCATAAGGGATAAGGTAAAAGAAGTATATATCCCATAGTTCACAGTCTAGAAGCAAACACTCATAAGTTCTTAAATGATTTTTGAAACTAATTCCCCATGTCATTAAAATCTTAAAAAAAAAAGAAGGTGCATGTTTCTTCAGAGAAATCAACTGTGAGGCCAGGAAAGTCTAATCCAAAATGTTAAATAATTTCTTGAAAACAGGGATTCATACTCACAGTAACTGTTAGTCTGTAGATTCTTTTATTCCTTCTTTCTGGCCAAATGAATCCAAGTCTGAATTTTGGCACGGCCTCTACGCAGAAGAGGATAAGGTGATCTTCCCACCTGCTGTGCTATCTAGTGGTGTAAATCTGCTTCACTAAGCTGAGAAATGGAAATACAAAGCCTGTCAGGGACAATGGGGAACAAAGCAGCCTGTTGAAATTTCTGATCAGTATATAAAAACTAAGAGTTTCTTTCTCTTCCAGCAGTGATTCAAAGGAAAGTGGAAAGTGTTAAATAACAAGACAGTTGGAAAGATGTCAGTTCTATGTCTTCTGTATTATGCACATTCTGAGATTGGCTCCACAAATCAGCTCCAGTGGGATTTAGGTAGAGGAATATCTAATTTCTGCATTTCAAGAAAACTCAAATGCTGAACTAAAATGTGTGAGGATTTAGGAACCTCTGGGTATGTATTTCTAGTCTCCAGAAAACTTTGCATTTGATTAACAGCACGCCTATGGAGATTGTTCAGGGCTTTTCTGTACCATACTCTTCCTTACAGGTATCTGCAGACTAAGTCCCACTTCACATTACTCAGTCCTTGTTTTAATATGGCTTTTAGGCATTTTGAAAATTTCATGTTATATGCCAAAAGCTGACAAGAAAAGAAAAAAGAAAAAACGAATTGAATGGAAGTGGAAAGGCAAACTAACAAGACTGTTTAGCAAAAATGTCTCATTGCTCTTTTCTTCCACCTTCAACAGTTTTGCTGGAAAGGAAATTACTATAAGCAGGGCTGAGATCCTGATTACATTTGATATTCAAATGGGCATCAGACATTTATCTTTCTGTACCAATATTGCATTCACCAGTGTGTTGTCACCCTGAGTGCTGACAAAGATGTGTGCTGGAAACCAATTAGCAAACTACAGATCTATTACAATAATATCATAAAAATAAATTCCTTTTCTAGTCTGAACTTCCTTTCTCCAGTGGAAAAAAAAAAGTATACAGTGATACAAGCAGCCATTTTTTGGCTGTGTAGTTCATTAATGGAACTAGATCAACTATTTTTTCCTTAGGTTGTATTAAAATGTCTCAATTAAAATTAGCCTTATTTAATATTCTGTAAATACTACATAACATAGGAGATGTCAATGGCAAACATTCTTTTGAATGCCACTAAATGCTAAAATGGAGAGTAACTGCTATGTCTGTGATCCCTTGAAATGTGAGAATAAGTATGTAGGGGAGCACCACAGATGAGAAGAAATGGGAAACAGGATGATAGGGATTGTAGCTTAGCATGGTAATTTTCTTACTTCCTCAAAATTTGATATAAATTATTATGTATTTAAGAAAAATTGTAAGCTTGGCATATCACTATGACACAGAAATATGTATATCAATGTTTTAAGTTAAAAGAAAAACCCACAAACAAACAAACAAAAACAAAAAAAACCCCATCAAGCAAACAAAAAAACCCAACAACAAAATAAACTTTAAAACAATAAATACATGAAAACTGAAGAACTTCTGAGTTTGAACTCTGTCAATAAAGCACACACAGATTCTAGATAGTAGAAGTAGAGTTTTGTGCCTGAGAGGAAAAAATTTGTATTTTCCACTAAAGCACATTTTAAGTTTTTAACTCTTAATTTTAATTTTTTCTTCAAAAGAATCTTAATGTGTACATTACAAAAAAAGCAAACTAGCAGGATATTTTGTACAGTTTTTTCCTTGAGCTTGTCTACTTCAACAAACCAAACACATCAGGAGTTAAAGATTTCTACGCAAATATTTCTGCGTAAAGATGAATTTGTCTGAAATTATTCATAACAAAAAGCAGTACAGAAACAAGACTTTATGTGACCTAGGCATTTCAAGGTTGAAAATGAGTGATGTTGCTTTTAATGAGATCAAGAAAGATCTTCCATTGCTTCTCTTTAGAACACACCACTAAGAATTTACAGGGATTAAGGTCACCTGCAGCTGACTGATTCTATCCCCATGACTTCCTACAAAGCCAAGAAAAGATGGTCACCTCTGCAGAGAGCGTTGTTCTCACCTAAGCCTTTTTATCCTTGGTCTTCATAACATTAGTGTGGTCCACCTCTCTTATGACTCACTGTGGGAAGGAGGCTTTCAAGACTTCTCAAATGTTCCTACCCTTTTCCATTTTGGGGCCTTTTACACTTTAGATTCTGAAACTGAAACAATATTCTTATTCAAATTCAGCAAGTCCACTGTTGTTCTGTTCCTGTTCTCTCTAATTATAACATCTTCCAAATTTCTTGGAAGAACAGTATCCTTTCTTCATTCCTTATAATTTCTTTGGTGGAAAAGAAGGAAATTAATGGTTGAATAAACATTCAACTAAATTATTTTTAGACATTTGGAAAGAGAAATCCTACTTCACATATAAGGTTACTAAAAAGTACTAAAAAGAGTATTTGAATTTTGATATTATTGTTTTCTTCTCATGAGTGCTTTTCAATCTTGAAGAAGGATTAAATGAGGTATATGTTCAAAAAAAAAATCACAAGGCTTTGGTTTCATTGTGAGTATCTGAGAGATTTTGAAAGGGCCAAATTCACACAATGAATAATCCTATTAAATTAATACCTGAAACCAAGTGGAAATATACCTGGTTATTACTATGCTACTATATTCCCATAGTATTCTGTTACTAGCCCAAAATGAACAGAAGACTTCATCAGGTGGTAAAACTTGGGACTACTCTCTGAGGCAGTTGCCTGCCCAGTGGGATATGTGCACTCACCAGGGTGTGCAAGACAATCCATTGGGGTGTGGGAACAAAGGGTATTTTGTACCATTAATAAGTCAAATTAATTAAAATTTTAAAACCAATATTTATTTCATTTGCATCTTTATCGTAACTGATTTTAACATACATTTTTCCATATGTTTTATAATTTGCATAAGATATTGGTGATGGGTTTATTTTGGAACCTGCTAGAACCAGGTGTGTGATACAAGGGGAGGGACCCAAGCTTCACCTCAGAGAGGCCCTTTCTGAGGCTCACTCTCCTGCTGCCAAAACCTTACTGGGTAAACATAAGACATTTGTGTATAATTTATAAATAAGCAAATATATATATATATTCTGAGGATTAATACTAAGTTGTTTTTTTTTTACTGTTAGAGGTGTGCAATCAAAATATTGAGAGACCACTGCTCTATTAGAGTTGTTAGTTATACTGTTTTCACACGCTGCCTGGTCATCTTGAAGCTTGAGCTGATCATTCCTACCTCTGCATAGGTGATGTAGGTACCACTCTGAAACCTTCATCTATTTCTCAGTCAGGCAAATTAAGCTAAAAGGTGTTCAAAAAGACCCTCTTTCTTTTCATTGACTACCAATGCACCTGCAGGATGATTAGTTCTGATGTTGACAGTAGAAGTCTAAAGCTCTGTTAGTCCTGCTTGAATCTACCTGCATGAATCTACCTAGAGCATATTCTCTGTGCAGAGACTGATCCTTCTACACATGTTAAGAGAGATAAGCATGTTCTCTGATGCTTTCATTTGTGACATACAGTATTCAGACCGACTTTCAAGAATTTATAATAAATAAAATTCCTCTGATGGAAGTCTTACTAGTTCCTTCCTTCAGATTAATTTAGTTTAATTAAATTAATTCCCCAACAAGGCTGGTCCTTATTGGGTCACTGTTTTTTCTACTTTTTTCATTACAAACAGTTTAGTAGTAAGAAAAGGAGTGGGGCACTGAGTAAAACCAGAAGGAAATAATAATTTTTTTTATTAATATAGCAATTTTAAATGCCTTATCCACAAAGGACTAATCAACATACTCTCTTTCATGACCTGTAGTAAAGAAATTAATGAAACACCTACCAGGATTTAGTGAACATTACTGATTCAGTACAATTCTAAAATTGTTTACATATTATCCGAGAAGTAGCAGTGCAAGGGCAGTTATATGATTATTGCTGATATTTTTCTCTACATACTAAATGGGCACAGGCAGGCATGTAAGTAGAATACATTTCAGTTCACTATAACATCATGTTTTGTTTTCATAAAAATATATATCTTTAATATTAGCTCTGCAAAACACTTCATATTTATTTTATTTTTATTTATTTTTATAGTGGCTGATCTCTGGCTTCTGAAAAGACTTGTTAGGAGTTGTAAGTTGTTCTGTAAAGGAAATGAATATCATAATTTTTTTCTTTGGTTTTATTTGCTTAGCACTTGTATTTCCTACCTATTTTCTCTCTTTGAGGAATCAAAAGAATATAACTGAAGAATTTTATATACAGCCTTTTTTTTTCATTGTCTTTCAATGTCTTTCAATGTCTTTCTAGAATTAGAAATATAAGATATTCTAGGGATTCGGGGAACAGCATGCTGAACTGATCTAGCATGCTGAGCTGATTTAGCATTCATGGCAAACACTTGATTTCTTACATTTAAAATAGCTTTTTGTTTTAGCAGTTTGATGTAAGAAGCTGTCTCTGTCACCACTGGCTGTTCACTAGCATGTCTATGTCCAATGAGCCAAACCATCAAAACTATAAATGCTCTGTCATATAAGAGTAACTAGTTTTAAGGGAAATCATGATAAAATATTGTCCTAAAGGTAGGCCATTTACTGAGATTCGGATAAAATGCCTGAAGCCTGAGACTGAAGACTATTATTACACAATAAAAGTAACAACCCTCTCCAGGGGAAATATTTTTATACAGCTATAGCTCAGAAAAGTCACCACCTCCTTTATTACAATTTTCTCTTTCTTTCTTTTAAAATGAATGGTGTAAATCTTTCCTGGACAATTCTCTTAAACAGGCTTGGTTGAATTATTCATTCTGAGTAATATTTGTTGTCAATTTAGACTTTATTTTATTCACCAGCTTCTGCAAGCTGATCTGGAAATGAAAGCTTGGCCTGAGTGAAGTCAGTGAGAAATTTGCTATGTACTTCAAAAAAGGCCAAACTTCATCTTTTTTATGTATGATATGCTCAAATTTTAAAATCCTGTTGATGTATTTGAGCCTTTGAGAAGGTACAGAATTTGAGTCTAACCCTTAATTAGAGGGGGTTTCAGTGTGGTTTCTCTTTTAAAAAATTCCAAAATTATATTAGTTTGTTTACTCTAAAGTAATGAAAATATTAGGGGATGACTCACACATACAAGTCTTCAGCCCACTATCACACAAACACATTCAAGCCAAAGGTGATAAAATACTAGAGACAAAAATGTTAAAAGTTTTGTGCAGGTTAAAACCAACTCTCCAGATTTTATGTTGATGCCTAAATTGCTATTATGTGAATTTTTCACAATTCTCTAAATTTTAGCAGACAGCAAAAAAAGGTCAAATTTAAAAGCAAAGATAAACAGTAAAAGGAATGTAATCATTAACAGCAAGCAAAAGCTAGTAATTTTAATGCACCATTATCTAGCATGAAAAAACCCTTAACATCCAAACCACACAATTGATTGGGAAGAAACATCACAGCCCAAAACAGAGGGGATTACCAACACCATTGGTAATTACCGTTAGAGAAGTTGATGTAAGCTAGGCTATGCTTGAGATACAGTTTTAACTTCATGTCCCCTGAGACAAGAAAAGGCAAAGAGGACAGAAGGCAGGACATCATCTCAGGGTGTCAGAGAAGAGCAGTGATAATTCTTCTCCTTAATGAGACCATGATGGTATGAATACAAACTTAAAGTTATCTAGAATCTGTTGTCATACAGGATACTTCTAAGTAATAATAATAACAATCCTCTCCTCCACTCCCTAAAGAAATCCCAAACAACTTCTTTTTAAGTGGATATGCAAAATTTCAGTCGGTGAATAGTCAACTGTAAAAAGTCAGTTTTAATTTTCTAAAAGATCTCTAACTTAATCCTTAATCAGTTTTCTTAGGACATTATGTGTCAGCAACAGTCATATGAGCCATCTCAAGTACTGTTTCACCAATTTATTCCTTAAAAAGCATCCCAAGCTCTTACGGTTTTGTGTTTCTTTTCATGATGCAGTGAAAATGTATGTTCTGAACTATCACACTGAATAAATGTAAATGGAAGAACTATGCCTCAACATCTGCTTATCATAAGCAATATTTGTAATTAGATAGATTAGTAAAATTTATTGTATTATTTTTTAATTTTGTAAGCATTCATTTTCAGATTGATTTTTATTTTTAAAAACTCCAAAACAACAGCAAAAAAATCTATCTGCAACCAGTGTTATTCTTTATAAAGATATATATAAATCCACAAAAGTAGATAATTTCTTGTGTGAAATTCTTTCTTTGACGTTAAAGGCCATGTTAAAAGTACTTGTGAATGGTGAGTTTAAAATTAAAGAAGCCAGAGAAAAGATCTTTTTTTCTTTTCCCTTAAATGATGAGTTATTACTGAAGCAAATAAAATACTACTGACATTTAATTTTTTAAGGAATGGATGATTAGTGGATCTGTTCTTCCCTTTAGATTGTTTCAGATAAGGGCAGATTCAGTGCAACATTATTTGGCAAAGCAATGATGTTTGTAAAAAGGAAGCCCACCTTTGGACTTCAGAGCATAACTCTGTGTGTGATCCAACTGAAGATCACTTGAACCTGAACATCTTGACTGCTGGTGCAGTGACATTTTTCCAGCATTCAGCATAAGGAGAAACCTATTAATGATAGAAATCTTAAGAGAAATCTGGTGGTTGCTCAAAATAAATCTCAGTATGATCTTGAAAACCTCATATTTGATGATGGAAGCATTTGGGGCATGCTGCTTAAATGAGCATAAGTTCATTCAGCCTGTTTAGCTGCCACTTTTCAATTTAGCCATATGGGAGGTTTCCAGTCGAGACATTTAATAGACCTAACAACTTGCTGTTCTGGAGAAATTTGATTACAGTGAATACAGCTCTGGCATGCTTCTTACATAGCTGGCAAGGATATGAAACATAGGAAAGCTGTCAGAGGCTGAACTTTTCATCTTGGCTTATCACCTCACAACCATCAGGATTACATAAGTGGATACTGTTTTACTTCTGTGGTCCTACTTCACTCAGTCAAGTTGCTATTATAGACACAAAATACTCTACATTCTGAAGTGAAAAATTAAGTTCTTGTCTTTGAAGATAATGGTTTATTTACCACTGTCATATGAAAAATAACATGGTATATATATCATGACATGATACACACTTATGTAAAAGCTGGAGGAAATATTTTGGACTAAAAAAACCCCAAAAAATAAAACAAACCTGTCTTCACACAGAAATTTTCAAGATCTGAGTATTTTGTTTAATTATTTTGCATATCATAACATATTTTTTTAATTATTCTGGCTTTGTGTTTCTTCATATGTTCATTAGTGACTACCCAATTACCTCATACAGTATCTAAATAGGGTCCGTATTTTACAGGTAGGAACAAATTATTTGATCTTCCTTTGGTAAGCCTGTTCATAAAGTGAGAAAAGTAGGTATCCTTTCTGTCTTTAAGGTATAAAGTAAGGTATTTACTAAGCTATTTTAATTTTCACATTAATAGTTCTCAATTAATTCTTTCAATTGACCTTTTGCTACTTTATCAGCTTCAGTCCTACATTGTTTGCAATATTTTGGCATTGTTTATGGTTCTAACAGTCAAACTCAGTTAAGAAAAATCAGACATAAACAGGGAAATACAAAGACATAAAGCTTAGGCTTAATCTGTAGAACTCTAGCAATTTATCAAGTAACAGTTCTAAAAGAATTGACAGCAGGATCAGTTCTGATACTGACAGTTCCACTGTCATCAAACAGCCACATTCTTCTCCATTGTCATTTTTAATTATTATTTGGATATTACAAAGAGAAAGTGACAAAGTTCTGTGGCATTTTAGGAGCAGCTGCTCCTGGCATCCTTCTCTCTTCACTTTTGTGTTGGGTTTTTTGCTTTTTTTTCTTTCTTTCTTTTTACTTTTTTTTTTTTTTTTTTTTTTACATTGCCTATTTATTTCTCCATAATATTTTGTCATATTTTTTCAGCTGTAAGATAAATATTTTCTTCCTGGGGTCCAAAAATATTTTTTATTCATTATACACTTAAAAAAATCCCACCAAAACAATACCCAATTCAAAATCAGAAGTGTACTTCTTATTTTAGGACAAAGAATGATCCAGAAATAACTTTAAAATTGAAATTCATGTCATACAACTTTAGCTGAGAACTAGCTGGTGTGAGGCTAAGTTGGCTGGGTAAGGCCAACTTGGTAGTCAGCAATAAATAGGCATCTCTAGAGGGCAATTCATCCCATTAACTTAAATGTCCTGTAATGTCTGTTAATTGCTCTGTCCTAGAGGCTTTTTCCCAAAGACTGAAGAAGCTCCTGCCAACAGTCCATTCACTAATTTTACTCAAGGTATGATACCTTCAAAAAATTATTGACAAGCTAAGAGAAGAAGAAATAAAGGACAGACAAGAGGAAATGCATTTTTAAGGCAGACTAGGGGAGATGTTTTCTGTTGATTTTTAAATACACTCTAATTTTTTGATTATTCTTGTGAGAAAAAAGGTTCAGAGAATACTGGCACTTAATTAGTACTTTAGAAAAGTGATTTTATAAGATATCTTCACACCATTACTGCTTCTGCAAAAAAAAATGTTTTCTGCAAACAAATCATATGAGAAAATGAGCTGCATTCTTGATTGGGTTATTTTTTTATTTGTTTACATCCTCTTATCCCCTTACGACACCTACATACATTTAACCTCACAGAGACACTCAGGGCAAAACAGGAAAGATTTAGGCATTTCCAGTGTTTAATTAAAATGGAAAAACACTTCCAGCATAGAGGGCAGAACATCTAATATACTTGTATATACATCTGGCCTGAGGAATTGTAGCTAAACATAAATTATTCCATTGTATCAAAGAGTTTTTCATTTAGATGCAAGCGAGGGCCATGAGGGGCTATATTATTGCTGCAGTTCCTAAGACATCACTAAAAGCAGAAGAAAATTATGTTGGCAAACTGTGGATTAAGGATGGGTGAGCCAATTTCAGAAAACAATTTGCGTCTACCCTGGAGAGAGAAACCCTAGAGGAAGTTTATTAAGGCTGAAGCATTTAGGGGACTTAAATATACATTTTTCTCCTTATTTAGTATGCTTTCCAGCATGATAGAAAAAAATCTTTTCTTCTCTCATGAGGGGAAGAAACAAATTTTGTCTAATTAATTTGTTAATTAATGCTTCTTATTGACAACATCATATTCCTGGTCATGCATCATTTTATATCATTATTTTTATCTAAGACAAAAAGAGAAAGGAATTCTACAGGGGCCAAAAGTATGAAATGTTAATAAATATTTTTGTTTGAGAACATCATTTATAAAGAAAGGAGGAAAGTGAAATAGGTTGTTCTGTCTTGTTATGTGTAAAAAAAGTCCAGTAATTACATGAACTACTATAATTCAGACATTTCTTTTTGCAAGTGACTGAATGCATTAATTCCTGAAAAAACAGTGGAATCCTATGATACAGTGAAAGATAGTAAAGGCAAGTAGAGAATCTTGAGATATTTTCTGCATACTTTTGCAGCACCATCACGGTCATATAATATTTAGGCAGTATTGAAATTTTGGGGAATGCCTTCTTTCTGTCCATACCACAGCCTCAGAAAAACACAGCTGTCTAGACCATTGTAATCATGACCATCTAAATTACTCTCTTCCCCCTTAAAAACCCAGTAGCAAATGAAGTCAGAAGTCCTGGGCAATGGGATTTCATTGGCCCTTAATCAGAACTCTACACTGTCTGAAGTTTTTATATATTTTAAATGACTTTGAAAGTAAAAATTAAATCTATGTTTTCCAAAGCTTGAAAGTGCCAGAATACATAGGTGTGGTCTACTCAGACATTCTGAAAAAAGCTGCTCACACCTGAAATTGTATAAGAACCTAGAGAAGAAGGAACGAGTGTTGTAATTGTGGAAGGTCCAATGAATGAGGTAAGTGAGAAGTAAAAGAGGATTGTGTTGAAAACATCTGTGGTAAAAGCCAGAGGGACATTTACATGCAAAACTCTTCAGGGCCATGCCAGGTCTGGTACCGTTTATCTATGACCTATTGCAGGTAAAACTTATAGACACTGAAACAATTATAGGGCTATGAAGAGTCCATGATTAAGGATGTAAATTTTAAAGGGCTTTACAGACCATAGAAGCAGGCTTTTGCAACAGAAACAGGAAAAGGCACAATGTACGTTTTTTGAAGGCAGAGCTTGATCAATCTACACAATAAGCTATGTGATGCTGTTACCTGTTTTACCAGGGCCCTGGGGCTGATGACTCATATTGACTTTTCTAGACATTTACTTAGTCTTACTTAGAAAATACACTCGCCCACTCTGTTCCTCTTTGTGATTTACTGGAGGACTGGACAGTCCGTGAGTATTTATCTTCTTTGATTGTTCACTATATCACAGCAAAAGGATTTTAAAGTGTCAGCTTTTTAGTTGATGCAGAAAGGTAAAAAAATACATTGCACCCCTTTGAAGTGGCAATTAAGTAAAGGTCTAAGAAGAGGTCGACAGGATAATATTGTAAAAGTTAAACAAATCTTGAAATAACCACTTGAATACATAATATTACAAAAAAAAAAATACAGAGTATTAAAGCTTTCATTGTAAAAGAAGTCTAGGATAAGCTTTAATCTTATTGCTGCATGCATCTTCCAAATACGCTCTTTATCTTCTTTTACACCCCTCTGTTAACTTACAGCTCAAATACCCATTAGCAGTAAGTTAAGGGTTAGGAAGGTCCAAGTGACACCAAGGAATTCCTCCAGGAATTAACGTACCAAGAGATTCATGAAAGACCTTTCCTCACAGGACACTCAGCACTGCAGATCACACTTCACCTACTGACAGCAAGGTGTAGTTGCTGTGGCATATGGACTCTGTTTTGTAAAACGTGCAGTATGGAAAAATGTAAAATGAAAAATAAAATCAAAAAAACCCAAAGCCACAAGCAAACAAACAAAAAACCCACCAAAAAACCAACGAAGAAAAAAAAAAATCACCACAAAACAAAGAAAAAAAAAAGAACAAAGACGAAATAGACAAAACTATCAAAACCCTCCACCATAAAACAACCAAAACCAACCAAAAAACAACAAAAAAGACAACAAAAAACAAACCCTAAAAAAAAAAGAACAAGCAACCAGAGAAAGACTGAACATAAGTTTTGTGAGTCTGTACAGTATTCTACTGTGGCTAGAATCTCTCACCTTACCATCTGTTTTTTGGGGTTTTTTTTAATTTCCTACCTTCTTGTGTTATGGCACTTTTTTCATATAACAGCACAGTTGTAGAGAAGCAGCAAAATATTCCCAAAATATTGCTGCAGCCAGGCAAAAGAGATTAATTTAGTTTTCCTTTGAGATACAGTGAGACTGAGAAAAAATAAGCACTTTACTACACACTATTACACTGTACTACTGTGTAGTATGAACATTTATTTTAAAGGCTCACATGAATTCCCTAGAGAGACCAGAGAGGAAGAAACCTAAGATATGTCTGTGGAGATGTCTGAGCTCTGTAGAGATTACAGTGAAATCAAGCAGATGTATTATAAATCTTCTGAAGTTAGAAACTGTTCTGGTAATATATTTATTTCTTTAAATTTATTTCTAAACATCTGCATCCTCTTTCTGTTTTGTATACCTCTGCCTTCTTCAGACATGTAAAAATTTTCTTCTACAAGAAGAAAAGCTTGAAGTCAAACATAAGTTATGAATGTAAAAAGAAGAAATTTTTGTTGGTAAAGCAGTAGTTTGAAATTTAGCTTTCCTCTCATTAGAAATTGAAACAAGAAAATGTTGAAATCTACCATTACAGGGTGATGACTGCATCAGGCTGCTTGGCTGTTGAACATGAATGCGGTAGTCCTTGAGATCCAGATGGGACACAACTGCTCCTATGCTTCAGGAATACAATGCCAACAACAGACTAATATTCACAATAACTTCTATGGGCTTCATGAGAATAGCCTGTGTGACTGGCTGACTTGGAAGCTGAGTTATGCTGGACTTGGCAAGCTGGTGACAAATGACAGAAATTTGCTTGGCAGGAACTGCTTGTAAACGTACATTGATTGGATATTTGGCTTTAGCTCTTTGGTCATTGTCTAATGCTCTGATTTCCTTAAACTGTGGCAAAACCATACTTGTCCCTTTGACAGCACTTCAAATACTTCATGCTTATTTACTTGCAAAGTCTTTCTTCTTCTTGAGGGTAGAGGATTCTACTTCTCATGCCTGTCCCCATAGACATGTCAGGGTAAAACCAGGAGGGCTGGGGACAGCTGAGGCCCAGTCTGTTACAATTGGATTTATCCCAGATGTCTCTCACTTTGAATGAATGAGACTAATGGGTTCAAGAATAAAGCCAGCTCCATTGTGACAATTCTCCAACAGCCAAAAACAGACAGAGAAATGAGGAAAAAGTTTCTGCAATTTCTGGAGATGGGAGCATCTACCCTATGAAAGCAGGAACTGCCATTCTCTCTTCCATATTTAGCATCTCCACTGTAGAGTTATTTGCATTAGGAAAGCTGTCATTTGCCCCTGAAATCTGAAGGAGCTGCAGTATAAAACTCCTGAATGTCTGTTAAGTAACTTGTTAAAAAAAAAAGAAAAAATAAAAAGGATATAGTAATAAAAATAATTTAGTAAATTTCAGATTAGTCTATTTAATTTAATAAATGTCAAATTTATAGAAAATTTAATAAATGTCAAATATATAGAAATTACAGATAACTGTACAATTAGTAGAGGAATACAAAATAAAGCAGAAGTATGGACATGAGGAGAAGGGAACAAAAGAGCTATCTTTCAGGAGGAAATTATTTTTCAGAAATTTATTAGAATTATTTTAAACTACTCAAGAAGCATGATGAGGGTATTCATGTGGATTTAGTGCACTTGGATTTTCAAAAGCTTTCTAGAGATCTTTTATAATAAGCTTTTAAAGAAATTAAGCTGTCTCAAAATAAAAGGAAAAATCCTGTCAAGCACTAAGCAATGGTTAAGTGAGAGAAAATAAATTATAAGAACAAGCTGTTATTTCATCAATGAAGGGTGACAGCCAGTGTCAGGTACCTGGGCTGCTATTTGCATTGCTCAGAGTATTCTAAATGGTCGGGATAATAAAGGAACAGACTTTGCTGATAATAAAAAATTTGCATGAGGGAAAATGTATTTCTGATTGGAAAGTTACAACTGGACATCACAACACTTACTGACTAGGTAGTTAGAAGGCAAAATAAATTGCATATCTGTACAATCAAGGTAGCAGTTATGAAGAAGAAATCACCACTCACATAAATTTAATGCTACTTATTTGCCATTTGAAATCATAAGTTGCCAAAGATAACTAATAAAGTAGGGCCAGAGATGTTCAAGTATCTGATGCAGACATTTTGGGATGTGATAATGGTGTTTCCCTGGAGCAGACACAAATAATATGGTATAAACAAGGACAAAACATGAGAAAATAATAAGATGCACATAGATAAAAGAAGAATTAGGAAGTCCGTTGAAAGTTAGAGATTCTAGGGGGAATTCCTGCTATGTGAGGACAAGAGAAAACAAGTACTGTAACCCTCAGTACTTATTTATTTGTCACCAGAAAAGGTTGTGAAATCTGACAGTAAAAATTAATTTTAAAAGGGATTAAACAAATTAATGAGGCAGAGGACAATAAATGTCTTTTGAAGACAACAATTTGAATACAATTCTCAAGCTAGGCAGACCTTAACAGATAATTGTTGGAAGCTGAGAAGATATGTCAGGGAGAGATTATATATTATCTAGGCTTTAGTTTAAGATAAAAATGAAACTGCCAGCTAATTTAACAAAATGGCATCTATATTCTAATGTAATAAGGTGTCTAAGCGAACTTCTCCTTTTTATTTTTGCACCCAAAAAATCACTGCAAAAATTGCACTATATAAATCATATCTGTCCCTTCATTTGCAATAATAAATGTGAACTCCTGACCAAAAACAAGTTTTAAAATCTGTGGTTTATAGACAAAATAAGTAGATAAAAATGCAATATATTAAACTGAGACCTAGAGATACCTACATTGGTTATGTTTTGTTCATTGTAAGAAAACTACTGCTGTCATAAATTTTTTATAAAATGTGTTAAAAATATATGGTTGAGATATACATGAGTCATAGTGTTTATGGAACCATGGTACTTACAGAATTTTTATTTGATTTACACCATTGCTCCATTTTGAGTTGATAGCTAAAAATTACCTTTGACAAGAAGGAAAATTTCAAGTTAATTCCTTGCAGCAATGCAAAATTTTTAGGTTTCACTTAGGTCCAAATATTTTTCTACAAATTCTTTAATTAATGTGAAGAACCCTCTATAGTAAAAACTCCATAATATTTATTTTATATTTGGCAAAAATAATAAATTAATATAATAGATTAATTACTTTCTGAAATGTTATTTAATTTCTTAGGTTTCAAGAACTGTCAACATATTGAAAAGTGGTTTTTATCACAGTCTTCCAGTAAAAATTCTTTTTCCCTAAGTTTATTTCTAAATTTAAAAATTCCCAGTTGTTAGTCTTAGTAATTTGATTAATTATATACCATTAATCCCATATTATAATAATTATATGTCCAGCTCTATGCATAATTATACTTGTAAATATGTATTACAATAATAATATATATTAATTACTACATATGTGATTATATGTTATATATTATAAATGTACTAAAGAAATCTCTTCCCCTCCAAGAAAATTTAGAAAGTGAACTTGGGATCACATTGATTTTTATTTTTCTTTGCTTAACATATATAGCAGATTTAGTGGTTTGATCTTAAATAGTTCAGCTCCTCTTAAAAAATTCTGAAAACTATAATACCAGCAGAAGCACTGTTTTAATTTGTGTTCTCTGCAGGATCATACTGAACTTTCAGGTAATTTTGATATGTCAATGCTTTTGAGATACTTACTGAAAATGTGCCATCATCTAAAACGTTTGCATTTACTTGAAAAATATTATGTTCTTAGAGAACTAATTTAGATACAGGCTCACTTTTCCAACAGAAATCTGCCTAAAATGTGTTTCTTGAAAATTCATATTTAGAAGACAAGCATAAAACAAGTAATTATTTGTAGTGTGATACAATACTCAGAATATATGCACACTCTTTTACGAGGAACACTTATATAATTAGTCAAAACAATTAGGCAATGTGATTTTTTCTCAGATGGCTTCAGAGGCAGATGTCTGAACATCACTACATTTTGATGTGGAATGATTTTTTTCTGGGATATTTGAGACCTGTCTGCAATGTTCCAACATAGGGCAGAACACTCATGTTCCTCAAAGTAGGAGACCTGTTCCTCAGAGAAGGCTTGCAAACTGATGTGCAGCCGGGACAGGCCTACCTTAGGAAAGTCCAGTGAAGATCGTTCAAGCCATGAACACTAATACACTTGGAAAACCAGGTAATTTCTTCCTGCCTTTAAAATAGAAAGCTTGTAGATAGCAGAAGGAAAACATGGTGGAATTTGGGCAAATACCTTGCTTCTTCAGAAACGAGAGATGGCAAGAGGGAATATGATCAGCAGTACATCTCAACCTGACCTTAAATGGGCTCCTTACCTTGAGAGAGCCCATGAAGACCATCATCCTTGCCTACTGTGTTTTTTCAAAGCATCATCCCTTGTCTCTTTGTCTTCCTGATGAGTAAGCATTTTGGTTTTGCTTTAGTCAATAGCTATTTCCATTTATGAGGATGTAAATTTTTCATGGATATTGCAATATACAGAAAAAAACAATGTGTTTTGTACATCATCAGGAGTGCCTGTGACTCCTTTCAGTGCGTACCTACATTTTCAACTCCAACTTGATATAAGTAACATGGCATTTTTGCAGGACTGATTTTAATTTGAGGAAAAGCACTTTTGACAATGAAATTGTTATTTTAATTCCATTTTAATGAGGAACTAAATCAATTTTCTTATCAGTGCTTGCCAACAAACACACTCACACACATGCATGTTTATACATACAGACCTATTGACATGCATACAGCTATGTAGAAGCTGGTAAAAGTTATATATTAAATATGTAACCTGTTCCTTATATGATTGTACTGTTCCAAATGAAATTTTTATTCTTTCACATTATACTTTTTATAATGCAAGGATATCAGTATTTTTAACTGTAGCTCGATATCATAGAACTTGTCATTGTGGTGAACTTTCCTGGTGAGTGAATTAACATTTTCCAAAATACACTTTAATTACTGTTTTTTGAACGATGGAAACATAAGCCAAACACACCTTATTTTCTTTTTGCTTCCCCTGATGTAAACTAACAGTTTAAATGAAATAATTTCACTGTATTTTAAGTGTGATCATCTCCTCTGGTAATTAAAAAGACACAACCCATATTGTCATGTACCACAGCTAAGAAAACTATTAGGAATTCAAGATGAAGGGCATGACTTTCACCTCAGTTTCAGCTTGGAAGTTAGAGAATGAGAGAAAAACTGACTTGAAAATACAGGTATGCTAAGGATCTTACACCTCACCAGCTCAGATGCAAAACCTGTTTAAGGATTGTAGGAGAATTATTTTCACATTTGTTTTCTGAACATTTTTTGTTTGCAGTTTCTGTCAGACTTTTCTGATATCTATATATTCCATTTAATATTGTTTCCTTTTTATCTACCTGCATTCATGACATGTTTAAAGGGTAGATATTTTTATAGCTCTATGTGAAATGTGCAAAAATGTTTTGAAAAGCCATAAATAAGCCATTTCTAAAGGATTCATTTTTCTTCTTTAATTACACATTAATTGTCTCATAATATTTGATGATCTTGTTGCTTAAGAGACACTGTGCAAACAGTGGAGCCCAGAGACTATAAAAACTCTATTAGTGTTCATTACCATAGTGCATCTCCTAGAAGTCTAAAGAAGACATCTGGATTAAAGCTAGGAAATGACTCAATGCAGATCACAAATCAGACCAGCAGAGCAGTGTTTATGAATTCTCATGTACACAGAATATCTATTATGTTAATAATGAAATACATTTAAGGCAACACGACTTCAAACACATACTTCAATGACTCATTTAGGAAAGAAAAAGGAAAGTGAAAGAAACATAAATTTTTAAAATCACTTTTTAATATAACTTGGGACAACAAACTATTATGCTATAGCCAGAACTGCCAATATGAAGCAGAATTAGTGATGTTTGTATTCCCTAGTTGTTCACTGTCTTACTTAAAACCATTTCTAATTATCTTAAACTTAACTTTAAAATTATATGGTTTGCAATGAGTGGTGATGAGGGATTATTGTTGAATTCCTATGTTTTTAGTCTTAGAAAGTGGATGCATAGGAAATCTGATCATCGTTTTATTTTTTTTTAGCTAGAAAAATTACTGGTATAGCACCTTGCATGCACTAGGGAGGCCTATTTGTTTCTCAAGCTGACTATAAAAATTTACTCTAAGAGGTATTAAAAACCTCTAAATTTTTAGGCCCCTCTGGTCCTGAAAAAACCTCACTATCCATGGTGATTAGAAAAATAAGAATACAAAAATCAACACTTATTTGGCTTTTTTTGTGTCACAGTGGTTGGTGGTGGAGGGCACTTTTTCAGAGGAAAATAACCTGTTTCACAACAACAAAAACACCTTTTAACACTTAAGTCTGGAAAAAGCAAATTCTGATAAAATCTAGCCATTTTACAGAAAAACTACATTAGCAGTACAATTACTAAATGCTTGGGCTTCAGAGACATAATTACAACTGAAGATACTAAGTACAGAAATCCAAACTGTGAACCACTGAAGCATAGCCTGCAAAATAAAAGTACTTACTTTTTTCCCTCTTTTTCTCACTGCATGTGTATTTCCCAGTGTGTGCACTACACACTTCCTTAAGGCACTGTTAAAGTTGCTTCAGGGATAATGTTTGTGGGCCACCAGGACCTATGTTAAATTCACTATGCAAACTCACTTTGAAAGGCATGAGGCACCTTCACCACAGATTTCAAAGTGAATTAGCATTATAAATACAGTATAGGCTTTAAATCTTCCTTTTAGGTGAATATGACAGATGTGTAAGCCATTTCTACAGTAAGTCTACTCTGAATAATTTGAAGTGCTCAGGAGATAAAATTTGGGGGCATAGGAGGATGTATAATAGCTAAAGGAAATGTATAAAGAAAATCTGTCTATATCCTTTAGTCATTTTACACATTAAAAATTTTACTAATACATTGTTTATGATTTAGGCTTACACTTATTATAAGTTCCTTGGAAATCAATACTTACATCAATACTTACTATGACTTACGTACTGCCAAGTTTTCACTCTAAGCATTCTATCTTATGACATTTTGTTTGGAACTCTTCCCAATGTTTGGAGCATCCAGATGGTGATTACACAGAGGGATCAAATTTTAATCCGATATACTTCAATGATTCTTCACAAGAAACAATGTGAGATACACAGAAATAGCATCGTGGGTCATCTTGATGTTTAGTTTCCTAAGTTCAGTTTCTGGTATTATCATCCAGGTTGTCCCAGTTCAAAATATTTTCATTATTATGCAATTTCAAAAAAAAACAAAACCAAACAAACAAAAAACCACAAAACCACAAAAAACCCACAAACAAACAAGCAAAATCTTAAAAATCCAAACACACAATTATAACAGGTTTCTAAGGAGCTAAATGAAAATCAGCTGGCAAATACAGGTAAGTTAAGATCTTGAATATTGATTGTGCTGGAAAAACTAACACAGTATGAGGATATATACAGATATCAACATTCATGTTATCTCAAGCTTCACATATAAATAGGAAAACATGCTTTACAGTTTCATTTGCTTTAACTATTGTTTGGGTTTTATTGGAATAGGATCCCAATATTACCAGGTGGAACGTGCCTGGGCTCTTCTGGCCCTTGCTGCTTGACCAGAGGCGGCAACTCTGGTGTTTTCACCTCAGAGACACCCCTGGCTGGCTGTATGTTGCAGCTAGGCACTTGGAACAAATCCAGGCAAGCAGGAATTCAGTTTTTACCTCTAATGGAAGGGCTTCAGGCAAGGTGAAGAGGAAAAGAAGCTGGATTCTGCTGGAGGGTTAATCCAGAGTTTTATTCCATGGTCACAGATCTCTGAATCTTGGTAACAGCTCCAACAGAAATCACAACCACATGGTCCCATGTCTTTTTAAGCCCGGGGAAAGGGGGAGGGGAAGGGGGAGGTATGCCATCAACCAGGTGGGAAGGAGGGAGTTTCAGAGGACAATCACACTTAGGCCAATGACCCCAGGGCATCTTTTGAACTTCACCAACAGAAAACACAGTTTTCAGAATAGGTCCCAACCAGCCCGAGAGTCCCCAGCCTTTGAACAGTCCACTCAGCCAGTCATCAGTTTCTCTCTTGATGTCTGAGGGCTTTTGCCAAGGTAGTCCATACATGCTTTGGGCTGAGGGACTATCCAGGAGATTGCGGGTGGGATGATCACGAGTAGGATGAGGAGCAGGCTTGGTCTCATGGCGTCTTGAGACTACACATGAACCATGGGATCTAAACTGGTACAAGGAAACTTAACACAAACATATTACAAACTATTCCAGAAAGGAGGCTTAAATGGAATTTCCTCCAGAGAACGCATGCGGCGTTTCCTTCTCCAGGCAGCACTGGCAACCTGGGGCGCTTCTGTCGATTTCTTTGAGACCTTGGGAACATAGGGCCTTACCCATTTGGAAGGAACCCACTTCACACCAGAGGGGGTGGACACACAGGCATATCCCCGTCCCCAAGTAACCAATTTGTAAGGTCTCACCATCTGCAACAGGTTTAACTCAAGAACACATTGAGAATTTTCACTGTGAAAAGCTATATTTGCATTTTCATTCTCTAACTAATAAAACTATGCAATTCTGTGTTTTTTCAGGCTACTTCATCTTATGATTCTACTAAGATAGATGAGAAGTTTTGTAAAATTCAACTTTTGCCTGCCTAGTGTAAGCCAGTCTTGAAACAAAGTCAATGCAAGCAGAAGAGGGATCATCACATTTAACCCAGAAGCCTTAAAGAGACAGGGTAAATTTCCCTTTGGTGATGTCCAGCTCCCTATTAACTATGAATAATTCTGAGATTAATTCCATTTTGAGTACATAATGATGAAGATAGATATTCACTAGAAGTTTTCAAATTTTTAAAATTATTTGATGTCCAAACCTCCAGTGAAAACAATAAAACAAATAATTTAATCTGATAATATAAACCACAAACCTGATCTTTGTCTTTAAATACCCAAATATCTTCTGATATCTACATTCTAACTTTCCCAATACTGTTTTTTCTTGATCTCCATTAAATTTTTATTTACAGACAATGAATTGTCTTTGTCTTACCCCTCACTAGAGAACTAAATTTTATTTTGTTAGAATATTAAATTACCTGCTGAGGTACATTTTTGAAATGCAATATTGACTGAGATATTTGAAATTCACACCACTGATTAGTTATGCAATTCAGATTTTGCTTTTGGCAATTGAGCATTCAGGCTGAAGGTATCTTTCATGAATTTTATCACTAGTAAAGCTTGATCACTGCAATATTTACAGGAAGTAAGCACAAAGCAGGCGCGAAAACAATTGAAGTGAACCCACTCAAGAAGAGGAATTCATATTCTTGCAAATGCTTTACAGTGTTCTCCCACCTTTGTTTGGTACAAACAAAAGGGAGTATCTGAAGGTGAGTTATACATTTTTTATTGGATTAAGAATGAAGCACAAAGTACATGAAGTATGCTACAGGAAATTTTCAGTGACACAGGGGAAGTCACACTCCCACCTTTTTTATTTTCAGTGGCAATCTGGAGCTAAAAATCAGTGACAGGCTTTTGGAAAGCTTCCCTAAAACACATAAGCTGTTCATGTTTCTGAAGTAGGAAAAAAACACATTAAATAGTTATGTTTGTCAGATAAACTTTTTGTTTGCTTCTTTGACAGTGATTGATAATACTGAGCCATTTTGTCCTATTCAGTGTCATCAGCATTATTTATATTGCAGTTGACAGTATTATGCCTTTCTAGGTACACAACAAAATATCATTTTCTCAAAGCACACAGTGCCTTACAAGCTGAAAAAAACCTGACACTTGAACAGCTTGAACTCAGATGGTGAATGAAAATTCTGGAAAAGATTTTTGGTCCAATATGGATTAAATTTGGGACCTCAGCAGTGGAAAATCCTGGTTCTTTTTCCTTAGCTACAGGAGCCAGCCAACTAAGGAGAAAACAATCTATTACTTGCCCTAACACAATATGTTTCAACAGAACAGCAATTTTCTTGCTACCTTTTCCTACCTCGAGATAATAGACTAGTCTTATGTTTTCTTCAGCTCCCAATTTGAAAGAAGTTTAAAAAATGCCTTTCAGTATCTTTCAATCAGGCCTCAGCCTTCTTGTCATTCAGCTCCTGCTTTATGTAACCTTCTGAAATACTTTTGTAGCAATCTCTAGAGAGATGTCATGTTAAGGACTATTATCAATGGAGTTGACAATTCCTCCTCAAGTGTGAACACTTGAATGGTGATAGAAAGGAGGCCTGTTTTAGTTTACCTTGTGACTTAAACACAATCTAACTGTTTTCTTGTTGTATGTCAGCCACAAAATTTCATGCAATGACACCTCTAGCAGTGTCAACTTCACCATTTCATGTTGACAAGTTAGGTGTGTCAAGAGATACTCTTCTGATTCAGTTTGAATGACTTCTAAAGTCCCACTGAAACAGAATGGAAATCCCCATTCTCCCAGTGAGTTGTGATATTTGAATAAATCAGCTCTGTGAGCTGTTTTAGTGAAAATTGAAATAATTTATCTGATGTAACGTGCTTTACACTGGAGAACTGTAGAAGCACTCAGGATCCACTGGGGAAGTAGTGACTTGTGAATGAAGTGTTAATTTCATGAAAGACTCAACTTTGAATGGAAGATCTCATCTAATTATATCTTTACTCATCTGTTCAACATAAGGGCTTAACACATTTAGGGAAAGGAAAAATAGCACATTTTCCATAGGCAAAAAAGGAAATAAAAGTACATATAGCACAGGTTCTGCAACATATAAGATATGTACTATGTGTCATAATGTTACAAAATTCAAAAGCTTTTTTTTCACCCCTGAAAATAATTAGATTTCTGACACAATGAAAATAATGCTTCTAAATTACTTGAAGTTATAGCCCAAGTGTGGAAAGAAAGGAGAGTAATTTTGTGGTTGGCATGGATAGATGAAAGTGGGCGGTATGAAACAACATGTACATTCTGCTTTGGAGAACAATACAAGCACATCAGCAATTTCAAAGAACACCAAAGGAAGTAAAAAAGTGAGAAGCAACATAAAGATGCAGTTCCAGCAAAGAAATAGAGAAATTACTTAAAACTTTGGAGGAGAAACTTGTTAAGTATGTATTATGATAGTCTAGTAACAGTCCAAGTGCAATTTTTGTGGGGAAGCAGACATTAGCTAAACCAATTGGAAAATAAAATAAGACAATTCTGAAGTTCACACACATTGTCAAAGAACTACAGGTAAATAAGTATCACGCATCACATAAATCATGACATTTCTTCATATGTGAGCATTTTTAGTCCTTGAAAAACATAATGTATTTTCATGTCATTTTTACTCTTCCAATTGTGCTACAGCTAATTGAATTACATTGCATTTGTTTCAGGCTTGCAACATACACATAAGCAATTCCTGCACTGCAGCTGGTGATCAGTAACTTTAAAAACCAAAACAATTTGACTATGGATCCACGGTCTATAAAGACAGGAAAGAAAACCAGTAAAGGGAAGGAAAAGTAAAAGAAATACAAAATAATTATGAAAAAAAAAAAAAGATGTGCTTTCTTTTATTAACCTATTCTTTATTTTTTTTTTATTCTGTTTGTGATAAATTAAAGCCACTGACATAGCTGTTGACCTTGTTAAAATCTTATGGTACATGGATCTGAAGAGGAAGGCTGATTCCACTTTCACCTTAGGGCTTCAGCATAGGAAGATACTCCTTTACTTGCTCAGTAGTGTCTGTCATATAAAAGTAAATTTGCACGACTGAAGTGCAGATGTGTTATATATTGAGACATACATTTTGCTTGCTTTAAAGAAGATACACCATTGTTTATCTTGAATCTGATGACATGAGACCTACCGTGAAACCATGGGGCACTTTTTTAGAAGTTACATTGTTTTTTGCTTGTAAAGGGCTGGAAATGACAAAATCAACTATAGAAGTTTACCAAAGACCAGTAAGCAGAATCTGACAGGAAAAGATTCTGTATTAAAGAGAAGAGCTGACACCTCTCATGGAGTTTAAAAATAACCTATGTAAATATTTCAAAGCATTTATAATGTTTAGAACATTATTCTGAGCTGTGGTATTTTTTTCTGTTAGCTAACACAAGACGTGTCATTGAACTATAGCATTTAAAGGTGGGGTTTTGGTTGGTATTCTTCTTTTGTTGTTGTTGTGGTGTTGGTTTTTCATTTGTCTGTTGATTTTTCTGAAAAGCCTAGAAGCTTTTGCATTTCAACAAAGTGCTGTTAACTTACAGAGGAACAAAAGAAGGCAGGCATTATCCATGGTATCAAACAAGGTTGAGTCAGTTCATTTTATTTGCAGAAAAGTATAAGAAAACATTTTTCTTTGTTACTTAGATGGTAGAAATTGTGCAGTTGCAAGGGCAGTGTTGTGCACAGAGGTACAGCCCAATTATTTAGGTTGGCTCTTCAGTATATGAATGGACGGCTGTTGCTAAATGGACATTGCACAGCTGATGAGAGCAGATTAATTATGGCCTAGACTTACTTTTTTCCCCACTGACTACAAAAAACAACTAGACAATTTGTTCACGTGTTTGATCTGCAGTGAGAGTTTTTAAAGTGAACATAGAAATTATTTAGTTGTTTAAGATGCGTATGCACCACTCATTCCTTTCATAGACCAGTCCTAGCATCAGTAGACACTTGCAATGGCTGCAATACATTCCACAGAATCACAGATGTGCTCATGGACAGCTTGCTGTTCACCAGGATCCCCAGGTCTTTCTCTGCAGAGCTGCTTTCCAACAGGTCAGACCCCACCTGTGCTGGTGCATGGGGCTGTTCCTCCACAGGTGCAAGACCCTGCACCTGCCCTTGTTGAAGTTCAGACAGCTCTTCTCTGCCCATCTCTCCAGCCTGTCCAGGTCCTTCTGAAGGGCCACACAGCACTCCGGGGTATCGGCCACTCCTCCCAGCCTTGTGTCATCAACAAACCGGATATCATGGCATCCATGGGAGCTTGATAATAAGAGAAAGGCTTCAAAAAGTGTTTCGTCATTGTGTCTGCTTACCACGATCACTCTCGAACACCTGAAAACTGTGCGGGATGGGCTGTGAGTAGCCCGGCCTTGAGGCACACAAAAAGGACGGCGACAGTGATGCAAAACGTGGAGCGGAAAGCGAGGGGCAGAAACCCTGACTTTTGCCTTCCCCCCACCACCATGGCCTGCCGCAGGACACCCTCGGGAGGTGACACCGCCCGCCTGGGGCTGCCCCGACCCTGCAGGCCCGGGCCGGAGTCACAGCGAGCCACGGGGACAGAGAGAGAGAGAGAGAGAGAGAGACAGATAGACAGAGAGAGAGAGAGAGAGACAGAGAGAGAGACAGAGACAGAGAGAGAGACAGACAGAGAGAGACAGAGAGAGAGACAGAGAGAGAGAGACAGAGAGAGAGAGAGGGAGAGAGATAGAGAGGGAGAGAGAGAGAGAGAGAGAGAGAGAGAGATAGAGAGGGAGAGGGAGAGAGAGAGAGAGAGAGAGAGAGAGAGAGAGAGAGAGAGAGAGAGAGAGAGAGAGAGGGAGGGAGAGAGAGAGAGAGAGAAAGGGAGAGAGAGGGAGAGAGAGAGAGAGAGAGAGAGGGAGAGAGAGAGAGAGAGAGAGAAAGGGAGAGAGAGGGAGAGAGCACCGCGCCTGCATCCCAGGGCAGGGGCTGCTGCATCCCTGCCACACCGCTCCCTCTGAGGCGCTCGGAACAGCAGAAAAAAAGGGCAAAACCTGCTCCGCTCTCCCCACCCCGTCTCAGCAGCAAGGAGGTAGCACAGTGTGGTGGTGACCGATCCTATGCTTTGTAAAGTAACCTTATCTCTTTCTAACTTTTCTCTATTTTTCTCTTTTTTTGCCTCTCTTACTATTAAATAAAAATATATAAATTTTTTGGCGTTAACACTTAATCTCGTTTGGATTTATCTCGGGTTTTTTGGGAATATTTCAAACCTTCAAAGTTCTTTCTGTTTTATTCACTTTTTCAGTTCTCTTTACTCATTTGTGATTAAACCAGTTCCTAACAACATCTACCGCTTCATCCAAGTCATTGATGGATAAGTTACACAGTACTGGACCCAGTGTTGAAACTTGGGGTACACCATTAGTAACAGGCATTTTTAGATCCTGCACCACTGACAACAACCTTATGGGATCTGCTGCTCAGCCAGTTCTTGATTGGTTGAGAATGTTTTGTGTGAATCTAATATTTTGAAGAAATTGAGCTACTTAAAATGTTTTCTCCTTCAGATTTTTTGGCTGCATGCTGACAACCAATCTTTTAAAACCTTCCATTTAATAACTACTGACTAGAAAGAAAAGCATCTATGACAAGGAACTAAAAAAAAATAGAATACAATAAAGTGTTTTGACATAAGCTGGAGAAAAGAGCATTTAGTATAAGGATGCAAGGTAAAGGTTCATTTTTGATTTCCAAACTGTCACAGAAGATAAACAAGAAGATGATGTCATATGGGGCCAGTGGAGCTGTTTCCAAGGTCGAATCCACAGAGACAATGATGAAGTTGCTTGAATTCCTTCATCAGCTCTTTTCTGCTTGTTCTGAAACATCCAAAAGTTATTTCTCTCCAATTGTTCTCCATTGATGTAACATCTGTTAGATTCTGGTCGAATTTGCAGGTCACTACTGTTATACAAAAGCAATACATGCCCATATATCTTCCCAGAAAATAATTTTAAAACTGAGAGACTTGGGGTTTGTTTGTTTGTTTGTTTGTTTTTAATATTAACTTTTTTTTGCTTTAAGTTTCATAGAATCACAGAAGCATCCAGCTTGGAAGAGGCCTTCAAGATCATCTAGTCCACTGTACTCCTAGCACCACCATGACCACCCCTTGAACCATATCCACAACCAGTGCCACATCCAGATGCCTCTTGGACACTTCCAGAGGTGGTGACTCCATCATCTTTCTAGGCAATTTATTCAAATGCCTAAACACTCTTTTAGTGACGTTTTATCCTCTAGTATTTACCCTGAATTTTGTCTGATCCTCTTCTTCTTCAAACTTAACAACCAGTTCTCTCAGCCACTCCTCATAAGACTTGTGCTCCAGCTCCTTCACCAGATTCACTGGCCTTGTTCCAGCACCTCACTGGTTTTTTTGAGCTGAAGAGTCCAAACTGAACACAATGCTCTCTACATGTGGCCTCACCAGCGCTGAGCAGAGGGACAATCACTTTCCTCATCCTGCTGGCCACACTCTTCTTGATACAAGCCAGGGTATCACTGACTCTCCTGGCCATCTGGGCACACTGCAGACTCATGTACAGGCAGCTGCCAACCAGCAACACCAAGCTCCTTTCTGCTGAGCAGTTCTCAAGCTACTCTTCCTCAAGTCTGGAGTCTTGCATGGGGTTGTTGAAATGCAAGTGCAGGACCTGACACTTGACCTAACTGAACACCATGCTGCTGTGCTCAGCCCATTGATCCAGTCTGTCTGGATCTCTCTGTAGAGCCTTCCTATTCTCAACCAGATCAACGCTTTGTTTGCATTAACAAACTAAATTTAAATTATGCTAGATAGTCTTTAGCACCTGCTTTTATTTTTCACCGTACTTACTGTGACCTTCAGCTGGTGTCATCCTTTCTTCAAACTCATAATGTCTTGGCATCTGCTTGTAAAACATTTGTTCAGTGATCATTATTGCAATGTCACTTTGTATAATTGCTATATTTATATAATTGTTTTGTATAAGCCAAACATGGGGTTTGTGTAGATTTTTTTTCCAAAGAAAAATACAACTGCAGTATAATAAGTACTCTGTTGACAAATTTTGACTTTTTTGTGAAGAGAGTCATTCATTTCCTACGCTGAACAGGCCAGGGACAGTTCAGCATCTCAGCAATTCCAGCAGAGTTTGTTTGCTGAGCTCACAGACTTCAAGAGTCCTGCTCCCTAAGACTGGACTTTTGCACAGTGATATGCGCAGACCTTCCTTTCCTCACAACATCATTTGGAATTGTGTATGTTTTATTTCTCTAAATAACAATCTCAAAGCCTCAGAAGCTGTATACATAAAATATCAGAATTGTCTCAGTTGACCAGACATTGCACACACTTGACTTTTCATGTCTACAAATGAATATTGCCTTTTTTTTCCCTTTCACCCTCCATTGTCTTTGAAATATGTTGAGTCAGCTTAGCCACTGGATGCTTATAGATCTATTTAGAAGTTAATAATATAAACATTAAAAAGTCATAATTCCCTAAAATTTTGGGGTATTTTTCTCATTATTATGTTCCAGAATACCTTTATTAATTTTTTGTAAGTGACCATATATTTAAAGGAGAGTTCAATTTGTTCAAGTCAAACAAATATGTTGCACCCTCGTTTTTTGTACCTTGGAATACACTACTAAATCCTCTATGGGACAAGGGAAAAATACAGATGTCTAGAAGGACTCCCAGCAGATATCTGCTGGTCACATAGATTGTAAGGATAAATACTCACAAGTCTAAAGGAAAGAATAGTTAATTAAGAAATAAAAATAACATTTTGAAGGTTATATCCTTGAGGATTTATCAGCCCTCTTACATTCTTGCATATTTTGAGAAAGTGAAACTTTAGTTTGTCTATCCTTTCATTTAAATTAAAGTATCATTTGAGTGCTACTGACCTGATCTTCTGGCTAAAGCTGATGGCCTCACATTCCTGAAGTTTAATGAATAAACTAGAAAAAAGTAATGTTAAACAATGGATTACAATAGTACTCTTTATCTGGGAAGGTATTTAATAATTTCTGAAAACAAGTATTATAGCCACACCCTGACATACAAGATAATTCATCTGATCTTTCCTAAAGATTAATCTACAACTCATTAGATTCAAATGAGTAATTCAGAGTAATTCAAATATTGAGTTGAGTTGTAGATTAATTGTTCAGCTGATTAGGGACCTTATCTCAGGTACTAGGAAGAAGTAGGGAATTTATGCTATATGTTATGTTATATGTTCTTGCTGTAGAAAATGCCCTTGTACTCCTGGTAAATGTTTGGTTTACAATGCATGGGTCTATCTGCTGTAGGCATGTGTGGCAAGTTGACCCCAACCAGCAGCCAAACACCTACCATGCATTTTGCTTATGTAGCTCTCTCAGAGGACAGGAAGAAAGGAGAAGAATGGTGAGAAGATTTGAGGAGCAAAATAATAAGAGTATAGCAGGGAAAGCAAAACAAAAAGAGAAATTTATTCACTTCTTCCTATCAGCAGACAGATATCCAACTGCTTCCTGGGAAGCAGGGCCTCAGCATGTGTAATGGTTACTTGAGAAGACAAATGGCATAACCATGAACATTTCCCCTCCTTCCTCATTTCTCTGAGCTTTTACTGTTAGACATAAAGGTCATGCAATATGTGGCTTTGGCTTTTTTGGATCAGCTGTCACTGTATCATTTCCTGGCCTCTTGGGCTCACCAGAATATTAGGACTGAGCAAGGTAACAGGGCAGAAAGATGGAAATCTTGATTCTGTGCAAAAGCTGTTTAGCAATAACCAAAGTACTGTTGTAATTTAGCCACAAATGCAAAAAACACAGAGCCATATGGGCTGGTATAAGAAAAAAGTTAGCCCCATTTCCACCAGACTCTGTAGAATATGCAATACCCTAGCCAAAATTTCTCGGTTGCCTGCAGAAGGGATAATGAGATCTGCTAAAACAGGAACTCTGGTCAGGGGAAGTCTATCTTACAGCATGACAAAACCTTCTACAGAATAACTCAGTACATTACAGTTATGAACATTTCAGCAACTGCTATGGGAACAATAATGAGAATATCTGGCTATGCTTTAGTTTGTGGAAACATATGACAGGGTGCTTAATGTCTCTTATTCACACATCCAAGAGTCTGAGTTTCAATGTCATTCTTTTGTCTTTTTGAGGACTGCTCTTGCCTGATCCATTTATAAGTGGATACTCACCCATTTCATCATGAAGTTAAAGGAAACATCATGTTAACCATCCAGTCACCTTTTGTGCAGCTGCCTACAGAACTGGAGGTGTTGCACACAAGATTCAGTGCCTTAGTACCTCCCCTGCTAGCAATAAAAGACATCTGACCTGGTTATCACCCTTTTATATTTTATATATGTTTTTATGCCTTATGCTGTTTCCCTTGAGATCATGGTCTGGTGGATTAACTTTAGAGGAGGGTAAGGCTCAGAACAATCTCAGCAGAACTGTGTTGAGGGCAGGAGGAATGTGGGAATAGGGTGAGAAAGGAACAAGGAGATTGCTTATCAGCTACTGTCTGGGACAAAACTCAATTCAGAGAAAATAAATACATTTTATTGCCATGTAAAATAGATTTGGATAGTGAGAAGCAAAAATACAGACATTAAAATGACACTTTTCATCCCCCTTTTCCCAAGCTCAGCTTCACTCTTCCTATATCTCCAATCCCCCCACTTAGTGGTTCAGGAGGGGGTGGGGCTGTAATAATTAGGTGATGCCTCTTCTCCAGTACTCCTTTATGCTCAGACCTCCTTTCTGCTCCCATCTCTATGAGCTGGACTTCCTCAGAAAATATCTACCTTCAATGTCCTCAATGAGCTGCAGGGGAATCTCTGCTCCAGTGGCTGGTACATTTTCTTTTCTCACCTTGGTGTTCCCTCTGCTGTTTCTCACTCCTTTTTGTTCTCTCCACTTTCCTCCACCTTGCATTTTTTGCCCTTTCTTAAGTATGTTTTCCACAAGAAGCCATCATCTTGGCTGAGGGGCTCAGATGTGTCCTGCAGCGCATTAGTTTGAGCTGGCAGGAACCTACAGGACAGAGCCCAAGCCTGTAGCTTCTGCTGTTGACATCTGGGCACCTGAGCCTGATACGAGGTGAAAAACTGAAGTTATGGTCTCCGGAAGTAGGTGTGGTAATTTAGTCCTACCACCTGTGCAAGATTAGGGAAAGAATCAGTCACATTTAGTTTGTCTGTGGGGCACTTCTGGATAGCAGCAATCTCTGCTAGTGGTTTCTACTTCATATCCAGTAGGTCTTCACTTCTACTTCCAGTTTTTGCTAATATTTTTTTGATATTATGTATTTTCATAGGTAGGATATGACAAATAATAATAATATTTCGGTGTTAAAATTGAAACTTCAAAACAAGTTGGTAACATAAGGTTCAGACTTTAGTACCAGTGTTCTCCTGTGGCCTCCCTTCTTTTTCTGAGTTGGCATCAAGAAGTGGATGGAATGCCAACCATCTAACTGTAAGTTTGTGTAAAGTCAGTGTCTAACAAACAGACATTCAATAGTACTATTGCTCTTTCAGTCTTAAGTGCAAAACAAATCTCATTAACAATGCAACACATAAAAACCATTATACAAGAAAGAAACTTATATTTGTATTGTTTTCAGGATCCTCTGGGTCCCGATGTTTAGTTTCAGATAAACATGAGAAATATTATGAAAGTTGTCAGCACTTGAAGGAATATGATGACAATGACTGGGTGTCTCATATTGGTGGTGATAGTTCCTTCTTCCTCCAAAGTTTTATGGGTCCATTATTATATTTTCTACCATGGTTTATTCCTTGATCTTTTTTTCACTGATCTGAAACTTCACAAAGTACATATGGTGCATTGTACATGTAAGACACTTATCCTTTGTTCTTATCTTTAGCCCCCAAAACAGCTATAATTTTGTATAACTACCATTAACTTTCTGCTGTTCAGTTGCTGATAACCCCGGAGCTTCTAGAATTATCCTGAACCAACACCTTAATGCAACATATTCAAGGAGTGTGCTGCTACCCCAATATATTCTTCCTTTACTTTGCATCTCACTGACAATTCAGAAATAATTTGCTCTAACACAGAATGAAGACTTTGTAGTTTTATATTTGTTTATATTTATATTTATAATTTCAGCAATGCATGTCACACCACACTTGTATATAAGACTTAGTAAAAGTAAAACAAACTAAGTAATAGTCGCCTACTCATTAAGAAATTTCTGTTGCGGCTAACCAAGCTAAGTTAAAGGTTTAATGCAGACAAGACAAATCTGGATAAAGCCAGACAATACATGGTCTGAGATCTGTGTTGTAGCTTACTAAAAAATCTTTAGTCCATTACTAGCAAAGGTGATCTTATATTTACTTGGAAACAGAGGTATGTTTAAGAGATTTTACTTGTGCATCACATCAATACTCATGAAAGAAAATCAAGCCAGACCAGATTTTGTCTCTAAAGACAGCTGAATTGATAGATCTTTGTAGTAACAGGAATATAAAGATATGGAAATTATTTTAGTAAGAAGAAAAAATTATTTGCACATCAAAAGCCTAAGAGTAGGAGATGACTTCAGTACTAGAAATTGTGCTTGTTCCTCGTAAATAAACTGAGGACAAAGATAGTTAGCAATCATACACATGCTTCTATGATTGCTGCAAAAATATCGTCTGATCTGTCAGCATTAGACATTGTGGTAGTGTGATCAATGCCAACAACAGATGCATGTGAGAGCTTTAATAAGGTTTTAGGGAGCAAAAGATAAGCATTTCTTTCACTGTGAGAGATGTTAAAATTGTTAATGGAGAAGATAAGGGTTTTTTAAAATATTTTTAATGGAATGTATATAAATCTCCAATCAGCTTAAAATAAAAACTTGAAACTGTGACCTATAGAAATCAACAAGATAGATTTATCTCCAGGAAGAAAGGTTGGTATTGACCACTTCATAACACATAGCACAGACAAAGCAAACCTGAAGCAATATTTTTAGGGTATAGAATTTACCAGTATGACAAGAAAAAGAAAAAGAGTTAAGGTTTTGTCTGGTTCATAAATGAATTATATACATGAGGAAATATATCAAGGATGCTGTGGACTGGTTAGCCTATAGCTGGTATGAGCAACCATTAATATAAATAATTCACACTTGAACATTTCTAACAAAATAAAAAGAAAACTAGCCATCTTTTATTTGAAACTCCCTATGTATTATGGAGGAAGATGAGGAAACCTGAGAAAAATGTCCTTAGATATAAAAATGAAATCTTACCCAGGGGCAGCAGCTTGAAAACAACAGGTAGAGATAATGAAGTCACAAATAAAGAACTGAGAAACTGACAAAACTTGAAAAGAACAAAATGTGGACAAGAACTTGGATGTGTGAACAATGTGTACTTTGTACTTGAAGATACTGAAACTACCAATGAGCACTGCAGTACAGTGTCTCCAAGCTCTCAACATTTTCAGGATGCTTGGTGAGTAGACTAGGCATCTTGGGCATCTCTTCCTGTTTTTCCATAAATTGTAGATATATAAAACAAAGCTTTTTGTTAGACAGTTGTTTTCTTGCATTTTGACTGTTCATCTAACTGATTCAGAGAGATGCTTCATGAAAAATACATTATGTATGAAAGATAAATAATCCAACAGTAATGATCTACAGGTATTAAAGCCACAGAAGGAAAACTAGAGAAGAATTATGGGAATATGTTCAGAGCTAAAATAAAAATCAGAGGTACTCAGACAAAGGAATTGCAGGCAAGCTTAATGCAAATGTAGGAAAATATGATCTAGACATACATGTTATCAACTCAACCTTATTATTATTATTTTAATTAGAAATTAAACTATATATTGCTTCAATTAAGTCCCTTTTAGGTCAGTCTGTCAATCAATTGGTATAACTACATATCTAATTATTTTAGTAGACTTTATTTTGTCTACCAAATCATGTGAATAGTCACACTACACAAAGCCCAAGAAAGAACTTAACTCCTTGGACTCCCTGTATTGAAGAAGAGTGATCACACTAGTGCTCCAGCTATTGTCTGTAACAAATAGAAATCAAGCTTCAGGGACTGGATAATAATGTAAAGGACACTCACTATGATTTTAAGCAATAGACAGAAAACTTGTTTAGGCTAGGAAAAAACTCCTATACTTCAGGACAGAGAGTTATTATGCAGCTCAGTAATATCTGATAGTGCATTTTTTATGTTATTAAAATATCTGTCTTGGGACTTATTTTTCCTAAATTTGGCTTCTAAAAGATAGTCACTCTTCAGTTCATTTGTAATCATTGAAATAGTTCAGATGAGACATTCTTTGAAACAATTTGTTTTTGTTTGTTAACTCTAAACAAAGCCTAGAATTATTAGATGAGAATTGGACATCAGATTTTGAGACATCCACAGTTCATTTCACCCACACACTGGAAGCAAGTATATAACACAACTTTATTTAGCAAATCTGCTCTGCGGTAAAAAAATGCAATCGGGCTATCTTTATACAGAATTGGACAAAAGGCAGAATGGAAATCAGTCCCCTTCCTTGTCCATTTCATATTCAATGATATTCAATTTGACATAATCTTTTAATGAATAATGTCCTTAGCATTCAGGATGGTATTCATGTCCCCTAACTTGCTATATCTGAGCTTGTCATGCTAGGCCTCTGGACTGTATCCACCTTAGTGACTGTATCCACTTAGGATAGAAACAGAATGGTACATTTCATAAAAATGCATGTATATTCACTTTTGATGATGTGCTTAAAAATTTCTAATACTCTCTATGAGCTATTAAATGAGGCCATAGTAAGCAACTTGGAAATGTGTTATCTGCATGCATCAAAATCTGTTTTAAGAATTCCAAACCTAGCTCCAATTAGATTCATTTTACTTATTAACTACTGAATTAATTTTGTAAGATTTGACCAAACATGAAGCAACTAGTCTTATTTAAAAATCTCCTAAATAGCAATAAAAAAAAACTCTACAACCTCCCACAACCAACAACAAAAATTTTTTTCATGTAATCTCTACTTGTCTTTAATCATTTGAAAATGTTCCCATTGAAGATATGGAGAAATCTCTCTTGGCTTTGGGAGGATTATTTGGCCCAAGTTATTATAGACAGATTGAAAAGTCTTCAATGAGAAAAGAAGAAACCATAAATCCAAGTGAAAGGTCTGTGTACAGAATAAAATGACACAAAAGCGGCTCATTATGACTGACTTTGCTCCTCGTTTTCATGCTGTATGTCAAGTGAAATGTAAGGCAAAAATTACTCAGTTCTGTTTGCAGTTGCTTGCCAAAATGTAGATAGTTAGTTAAAGGAACAGCTGTTGTTGCTGCAGACAAGCTGGTCTGTAGAAATTAATTATGATTCTTAAGAATAATCCTGACCTCGGTCACAGATGCAGTGACATAAGTTCCATGGTAGACAGTGATCAGAAAAGTAATTTCTTCTTGGAAAATCAAGAAGCCTCCTTAGTCTGATGAAAACTTCAGTGATGTTTTTTTCTTTTCATGATAAAGCTGTTTAAGATGTTTGTTTATAGTTTATGTGGTAGTGGGTGGGTTTTTACCTGTATCATCAATGTAGGAGAGAGTTCAAATGTTTTTCAAAGCAGAATGGAATTGCAAATTGCTTAAGGACAAATTCAGGGTGTAGCCCAGTATACTTTCAATTATATATAGCAAAATAATTTTGTTTTGACAAAATACCTTTTGAAAGTACTGAGTATTGCAGACAAAAATTCTGCATTCTGAGGGATTTTCTTATTTGATTGAGGGGTACAGGTAACAATTGTGTTGCTATGTTCAAGTTAATTGCTAGATTACATATATATACATATATGTGTGTGTGTATGTGTGTAGATTTGCATAGATTTGTGTAGATTTGGGCAGCTTGTATAAATTTTTACACAAAAAATATTTCTAAGGTTTAAGCAGATAGAACCACTTCAAGCTTCAATATTCATATTAACATAGAGATATCAAGAGAATTTCTTTGTGAACTGCTAACTGAATAAATACCAACATCAGTTTTAACACATTTTCTGGCCTGTAACAGTTTGGACATTAATTTCTGTAAGACTAGTTCCATCATGGCCTGATTTTGTTTTATTTGTTCTTTCTTCAGAGTCATCACCATTAAGCTAAGAGGTCAAGTCTTGACACAATATTTGAAAAGACAGAGCATTGGTTTTATTCTTATAAAATTACCAGGTATGCATAAAAAAAAAAAAAAGTGACTTCAGCTGGAATTTACTAGTGGGATCATTTCAAGACATGAGAGTAGGAGAAAATATCCTTTATGTTAGACAAAAGAGAAAAAGTGTGAAACATTTCTCTTTAACTTTACATTTCCCTTTCAGATTTCACGTTTCATGAGTGCCACTTTCTTTCTCTCTAGTTTTCCTATTCTTTTAATTTGTCATTTTGGAGCAGACTCTTATAAGTTTTACCTGTGGATTCAATTTTTAAAAATAAACTAAAATTAATAAACCTTGCTAAATAAGAATCAATTAAAATAGGAAACTCTGTGAAAGATTCTCTTGTAATCTTTAAGGTGATGGAAATGTCTAGTGTTCTCAAATTTCTCTGTTTTAATGATCAGGCAGTTCTACATATTTTCTCAAGCCAGCTTCAGTTGCATAGTTTCTGAGCACTTTTCAGAAATGCTTTTTAAAATCTGATGGGCATATTTGGATACTTTTTCCTTTGGCTTCTTACTCAGATGACTCCTTCTGTACACATTTGATAGAACTTCTGCCTCTCAGACAGCTGTATTACTCTTCTTAACCTCATAAAACTTTTTTTTTTTTAATATTGGGTTAAGTTGTTTGGTTTTTTTCCCAGCAAAAATAGAATCAAGTTAAAGAAATCACAGCTTAGTTGTCAGAGAGCTGATTCATTTGAATATTGACTTCCATTGACTGGCTCTCTAAAACTGTCTGTAGTGTACATGTTCTTACCTGGTACAGAAACATGGTAATTTCTTTTGGGCTATATAATCAGCAGCTACAACTCTTTCAGAAATGTCTGTGTCATTCTAAACAAAAGAGTGTTTCCAGATTTTATGAGTTTTAAAATTGCTCCAGATTCATTAACAGTGATAACAAATATAATTCAGCACTGTATTGTAGGGTGGAACACAAAAAAATCCAGTTTTATGTTGTGTATTCACAAGCAAAGAAAAATTTGCATTCAAATAGACTGGCAGGAAGCTTAAACTTCATTTTAGTTTTTTGGCCACAAGATATCACCCTCCTCTCTTAAGACCACTGTCTTTCAACTTGTACAGTGTGCATTGTGTTTGGGTTGGTTGGTTTGTGGTTTGATGAGAAGTGGAAGACAACTTTTAGTTTAACACATAATTCACATCTCTAATTTTAAATAAACCACTGTAAAATTAGATATCATTAAGATCTTGCTGTGAGCAGGCAGATAATGCACAGTACTCATCCAAGAAATATTCTCTAACAGACTGACACCTGTATTGAAGGACACAAACAAGAAAGGTAAAAATATTTACTTGAATATAATTTCATATCAGTTCTCAAGGTTAAGCAAAAAATGGTTTTACTTAGATTTGGACAAAGGAATATGAGAACAGCGATAGAGCAATAATGCATTTCAGCTTGACATTAAAAAATATGCTGAAATGACTAGTTATTCTGGCAAAACAGACTCACTTATCCATGGATATAATTTGAAATCATTGACTAAATTATTCAAATATTCACAGGTGTTTCTAAACTGTGGACTGGATGACTGCACAAATAATAGTCATACTTTTCAATTCTGTGACATTTCCTCTGTGTCTTTAAATCCCCCTGAAGTAGTCACAAACCTTCTCTGCACATTTTAGACAGTTACAAGTTAATTCAACCTTCCATAAGTGAAATAAAGGAAATTGTTTAACTGACAATGCCAGCAGAAAGTGAGAAGAGCAACAGAAAAGGGCTTTACCTACATCTATATATCTGCATCTATCTATCTATCTATCTATCTATCTATCTATCTATCTATCTATACCTGTTACACCTAAGGATGCATCAGGATGTATCAGGTAATGGCTCATAATCCAAGTGGAAACCAGTAATGAGCGGTGTCCCTAAAGGGTCTATTCTGGGATCAGTACTATTAAGTGTCTTCATTAATGACATAGATGTGATTGAGTGCACCCTCAGCAAGTTTGAGGGTAAAACCAAACTAAGTGGTGCAGGTGATTCATGGGAGGGAAGGGATGCCATACAGATCAGACCTTGACAGTCTTGAGGATTGAGCGCATGTGAACCTCATGAAGTTTGCTAATGCCAAGTGCAAAATCCCACACCTGGGTGAGGACAATCAGCAATATTGACACAGACTGGGAGTCAGATGGATGGGGAGCAGTCCCAAGAAAGGCTGGGGAATATTGGTGCATGAAAAATTAGTTCTAAGTCAGTCATGTGTGCTTGTAGCCCAGAAAGCCAACCATGATGACTGCATCAAAAGAGGGGTAGACAGCAGGTTGATAGAGATGATCCTGTCCCTCTGCTCTGGTGAGATCCCACTTGGTGTGCTGTGTTCAGCTCTGCGGCTTCCAAGAACAAGAAAGACATGAAGCCTTTAAAATATGTCTAGAGGAGGTCCAGGAAAATGGTCAGGGGCCTGGAGCATCTCTCCTATGGAGGCAGACTGAGAGAGTTGGGGTTGTCCAGCCCAAAGAAGTATCCAGGGACACTGTTTTGCAGTCTTTCAACATATAAAGTATGCTTACAAAAAAGTAAACCCATATGGTAGTATGGAGAACTACCACTGGTTAGTTGAGCAGGATGGAACAGTGTAGCATCTTTGTTTTCCCCCTCCTTTTATAGTTTCATTCCACTAACAGCATATTAAATGCATAGAGAAAGACCAAGCACATTAGACAGTCACAGGGGCACATTTTAGCTAAACTTAGTCTCTCAGATTAAGGCCATGATTATGATCTGACTGAGAAATTTGTATCATTTGCAGATGGAAGGGGAATTAGGACCACTCAATTCAGTGAAGTTGTTCTTGAATTACAACAGTGCAACTCTAGAACAGAAGTTCTAAGTTTGTATTAGAAATGTTTGGTATTTTTTTTTCAATCCTCATTGACAGTTTTCATATGAAGTTTCATAACATAAATGGATTAATCAGGGGCAGAAAGGAGTCTCCTTCTCCTGCACTGAAAGGGGAGTTACAGGCACAAGCTGAAAGCAAGTACATAAGATTCCAATTAACCTACTTAGAAAAATAAAGTTTTTAAACCTCAGTTGTATATCAGTTTTTGCCACCACATAATCAGAGGTCTATGTCACTTGACAGAAAAGGTCATTGGTGTAGCACTGTTCTGTATCCAAATTCGAACAGGATCTCCCACCCCTGATTGATTCCATGCACTTCTTTGTATTTCAGCTGCTCCATAATCAGTAGACACATTTCATGGGTGTATGTTAACCTGAAAAATATCTTCACTTAACAATTATTTCAAGTGTCTTATTAATTGGCCACTCTGTGTATGCAGAATCACTGCAATCAGACAGAACTGCAAAGCTGTTAACTATGGACATTTAAAACTGCTGCTTTGTTGCTGACTGGAAAAACACTGAACATTAAAACTATAAATACTTCAAATTTCAAACGTCTTAAGAAAAAAGCTGTAAATAATAATTAGAATTTCCGCTTCATACTTGAAAATTAAAGTAGCCATCTTAGAAAGAACTGTGATGGTTGTAAAATAAAAACTATGTATTTGGACCAATAAAAAAATTAAACTAATCTACTAAGTTCATAAAATCATAGAATCACAGAATATGCTGAGTTGGGAGGGATGCATCAGGATCACTGAGTCCAACCCCTGGTCCTGCACAGGATACCCCAAGGGTCAGACTATGTGCCTGAGAGCATTGAGCAAAGAGTTTTGGGCCCAGACAGGCTGGTGCCATGACTACTTCCCCTGGGAGCTTGTTCCAGTGTTCAACCACCCTCTGGGTGAAAAACTGATAGCCTGATATCAGCTTGATATCAGCCTGATATCATATCCTGATCGCCAGCCCGAACCTGTCCTGTCTCAGCTTCATTCTGCTCCCTTGACTCCTATCACTAATCACAAGAGTGAAGAGGTGGGTACCTGCCTCACCACTTCCCATCATGAGGGTGTTGAACAGTGATGAGACGTCCCTTCAGACTCCTCTAGGCTGTGATCTGTCAAACACTGCCAAACACCACACAGAGCTCAATTCCAAAACAGAGGAATCTAACATGAACATCTGGAAATCCATATAGAATCATACATATGCTGGGTGAATTTCCTAAAAATGTTACTATGTGCGCAACTTCAGTCACTGGACTTGTTTGTAGAGGAGTTCTCAAGTACTCTATATTTGCCTAGATAGATATGAAAGAATGATGTTAACAGATTTTCAGTGCTCCAAATCCAATTAATCTTATTAGGTTCATCAGAACTTGCCATCCTTGGCTTGTTGCCTCAGAACACTTAAATAATTTGGTCCCTATTTGTGATTTTCAAGGGAAAGATGCCTAAATTGCTAACTATCTCTATAAAGTCATGAACATGATACCTAAATATGGGGACGGAATCTTGAATTTTCTCCTAGGCACTGTTGTGACAATGTAAAAGTGATGAAAAGAGACCCTTTAATCCTTTATGGTGATTTATCCAGAAACATATAATAGGAAGCACAAAAAGCAATTGGAGTGACTTTTCCACTTTTTTAGTTTTGGTTTTGTATCCTTCTTATCCCTACCTGATACACAATTCTTTGAGGAGTTCATGTGCTTGCTATTGATTAGAGCTCATGATAGGCAACACTAATCTGCTTAGAAGATCACAAAAGCCAGAATACAACCTGAGCTCAGGAGGCAATCCTGGCATGACTGGAAAAGTGTGTGCAAAAAAAACTGGGACAGATGAGGGAATGAACAGAAGAATTTTGTATATCTTTTGGGCCCCCCTCTACAAATTCTTCATACTTTATGTCAATGCTGTGATGTTTTATGTTCTTGTTGATTGTTGTTGAAATAACTAAATAGCATTAGCATCCTACATTTTTTAATTTTCAAATGAATGTATTATAATTATTATTAAATAAAATAGCTTTAATAATATTTGATCTACATTTGTCATCAGGAGACAACATATATTTTCTGTTGGATAATCTATACCCAGAAAAGTAAGGCACAGTTCTTCTCTGGAATACAGGAAATCCAAAGCATGAAATCTTTTTTTGTGAAACTTTACTTTCTTGTATCCAGATATGATATGAAATTCTTGCAAACAATGTAAATGCCAAATGTCCATATTCTTGTCATCATGGGGATACCCAATAATGTTGTCCATTAGGTTATCTATGGCCTGGGGAGGAAAGAAGTGAAAAGCTCTTAATCTCTCTTGCAACCATAGCATTGAAAAAATAGGAGCCCTGTGATAGGAAAGCAATCAAGCTTAAGTAAATATAAACCTGTAACTCTGCAACTGCAGTATTTTCTTAGTCATGCTTGAGCCTGGTAGCAACCTTGTGGGACTACCTATAACCTTGTGGGACTACCTATTTACGTTTTTTTTCTTAATACAATGAAAATTATACTAAAATGATACTGAAAATGAAGAAGGGGAAATCTAATCTGTTTCAACCCAGGTTTCCTCCTACATGTGCTAGAGAAATGGGTGCCTATTCATGTTCCTTTTGGCTCCATAGCTGTTGAATCCCTGGTTACTTAAGGGTAACAAAAGAAAATAGAACAACATTTGTATTTTCACCTCATTACATTTCTCACAGTTTCTGCTTTACACAGAATCACAAGCTTTTCTGCTTCACTTCTGCTTCTGCTTCACACAACAGGCTGTAACCAAATTATCAAATCCACTCAAATCCCTTTCTTTTCAATGTCAGGGTAGAAATACTTTCCTCCTACAAATTTCCTCTTTGATATTCCTAATGTATGCTTGTGTCCATCTTCAGTCCATCTAGTGTCTGTAGCATGATTCAGCACAGGAGCTGAAGCTGACTCAGACTGACAGCACTTGATTGATGATACATTGCTAAGTACACAGAAGCAGCTTGATGGAAATTACTTTAATGAGTGATTTGAATATGCCTGATGCTTCTAGACTACATAAATGTGAGATACTGAACTTCTTGAATCAAGACAAATTAAATAGAGTTGGCTGAGGTAGTATAAGGAAAAGCAGCTGATTTAGCTTGTACTGAACCATGTGCTTTTTTATTTGTAGCTGTTCTAGTAATATTTTTGCTCCACCTCATGCATTACACAAATTCAGAGACAGATAAGGAAAAATGATCAATATATCTATATAGGTATATAGAGACTGACTTCTCTACTCTCTGGCTGTCCTTTTTCATCAGTTTTGTCTTCAGATCTCCTATGCTGTTTATCATAATTCACCTTAAAGCCTTCCAACCAGTAAAAAAAAAAAAAAAAGAACAATACTTCCAGAAGCAATTTACCTTGTAAATAAATTCAAATTAAAACCCCTACCCTCAAATTGGCAGCACGTTGTGAGCTAATGAACCAACACAGAGCCCCACTGTTTTGAGATAGAATAACATTCAGACCCCAGTTTTAAATAGTCTGCCTGTGGGCAAACTGTTATAACCATATGGAGCTCCACTGACTTCACAAGGGTAAAGCTGAGAGCCTAATCCTGCACAGCGTTGTCACATAATACTGACAATCCCAATTGCCAAACCCAAGGTCCAGATTTGTGCCACCAAGCTGTAGGGGTCTGAGGCATTAAATTCATGAGTAGCCTCCGCTTAGGCTACAAAGACTCTCCAGAGAAGAAATAAGACCTAAGGTCCCCACTGGTTATAGGAGAAGACAACAGCCCCACAGATCCTGCATCAAAAGCATAAATTTAAATTAAACAAATTTAGACTCTTCTCTATAAACTTCTTCTGGGGAGCAACCATAATTTGATTTGTTTGTGTGATGCATTTGATGAACTTTTAAATGGAATAAATGCATATGGATACAAATGCATGGATTTCCAGAACATTCAGTGTAGCCACTCTGACTAGTGTTATTCTTTTATCCAAAAGCTTCTGCACATGCTATTTCTGTGAGCATAGGTGTAAACATTTCCTTGATGTTGTTCATTGTATCACCATATTTTTTTTTGCAAATATAGGAAGTATCTTATAGATATATAGATATATAGATATAGAAATATAGAAATAAAGAAAGCTCACTGAAATCTAAACTCTGTTTATGCAAGCCACTATGGTGCCATAATTGTAAAACACACAAAAATAAAAATTTATTGTGATCTAAATAACCCGACCTAAATAGATAATATTGCTACATAAGAAATCTATAAAGCATCCATAACTCCTTCTTTCCTCCTTTTGACAACACATAAAACCCTGCTGTGGTGAGAAGATTTTCACAGAAAAATGCAGCATTTTCTGATTAGAAAGCATCTTTCTTTTAGGCAAAACTCTGCCAACAACAATAATTTTCAAAAGGGTCTTTTGTTCATTCGTTTGAAAACAAGATGGAGAAACAAAATGTAAATGATGTGCCTATAATGAAAAGATAGTGTGGATCATATGATGGGATGAAATAACCAACTGGATGAGACATATTCAGGAGTACACTTCAGCCATTCAAAAAAAAAAAAAAAAAGAAACCTTTCCTGCCCTATATAACATGTGAAATAGTCATCCTGATTCAGAAGATATAATTTCTTTCACATAAATACATAATTGAGATGGGGAGAATCTTTTAAAAGTGAGGGATATATGCTGAAATTATTTCATTTGATTCTTGTCACTGAATAGCTAGCATGGAAAGAGGAAAAGTCATATTTTTAATAGAGAACATATGTTGTTCACAATCTATCTTGAGCCCAAATTTTAAAGTAATAAAAAACATTCAAACTGTACTATTTTGTCAGCACCCACAGTCCTACACAATAGAAATACTTGTTATGGTAGCATAGTTTTTGGAGTAAAACTGCCAGGAAACACAGTGTTGCTGGATGGGGGCCAGTGGAGAGGAGCAACACCTCCAGATGGATAGACCAGGCTTTCATCTGATTCCCAGATACCTCCTTGGGTGTCAAGGGATGCAAAACTCTTTCAAAAGTCTTTCAGTCAAAACCTAATAAACACACAGTGAAAAATTTATACAGTATAGTCAGAGACAACCCCACAGACTGCATCATGGGTGTGTAAGCACATAACATCAGCCTTTCACCCCTAAACTCCGGTGAGCAACAGCTAGAAGAAAAGAGGCAAATCATTTATTCTGAAATCTGTGGGTTTTGGTTGGGGTATATGCATTAATTCTTCTGAAAGCCAAACTCTTTCTGTATTTTATTTTTTGTGGTCCATATGTTCACAGTGTCATGGAGTCCCAGAAGGATCTGTCATTCTCAGCACGGACAGTCTCCAGAAAGTTACAAACACCAGTGCGTTAGGTCAGATCCACAACACAGAGATCTCTTTACAGCAGATTTACTACTTAAAACAAATCTTTAAGGGAAATTAATGTAATTAACTGCAACTTGATTGCCCTTCTCTACTGCCAAGAATTTGCAAAATACACACACACACACAAAAATCTATGACTGAAATAATTCATCATATCAATAAACAGAGGAAGTATAATGAAATCCAGACTTAAAAAGAAAAAAATATGTCTGAGCATTTTTAGACCAGATAAAAGAAAGACTTTTTCCTGTCCTATTTCTGTTCACATGAAATTGGCACAGTATTAAGAATTATAAATAGAACAGGATCTACACCAATCATTTGTTTTTACTCTTAACTTTGTTTTTCTTTATTTAGGTTATCTATATCATATAATTAGAGATTGCTGTAAGGAAGCAATTTATCTCAGTAACACCTGACATTTCTAAATTTTCATGAGTTGTACTGATCAGTGAACCCCTTAAATGAATACCTGCCTTAAAACCATCTCTCTGTTTTGAGGAACAACCTTACAAATGCTGAAACCTCTGCTTCTTGGCAACTGTGGTAGCATTTGAAATGTCTGTGTCTCTGGGCACTTTAAACTAATATTTCATTAGCTGTTAAAACAGGGTAAGGTCTATGCTCTCTATCGATTGCCAAATGAATTGTTGTGAGACCTTAGTTTTCCCCTCAAGTACATAATTTTTCTTGTTTTCTTGTTTTCTGCCTCTCATTCTGGAACATGTGCAAGGGGTATGTTTTATCAGAGATTAATAATACTACTGCTATATATAATTTTTTTTATTTGCAGTTGCTTTTTACATTTATTGAAATTTGAATTTTAATGCTGCCTTTAGTTGGGTCATTAGCTAATCTTGACTCTCCTTGACAATAAAACCAAAGGTAAGAAATTTGGAAATAAATACACCTGCTATATTAAAATTCCTAAATAGTTTGTTGAATTACAAGTTAGTAGTAAGAGCATGTTGAAGAGTTGTGGAAACATCCCAAATTCTCATTGCATCCTGATGTTCATAACCTTTCTTCCCAGATAAAGGTTGTTCATGATACTACATCAGTCATTTGCATGGTAAATGAGATGGAATTCCAAGGGTGAACAAAACTCTGGGCAGTAAAAACTGGGTCTGCAGCACTTTTTTTTTTTTTTTCTATTCTTCAGCTCAGTTTCATTAACTATTGCAGAGATCAATCTCCTTTACCTAGTGCATTTCTAATCACATTTGTGCTAGATGAGAATTCATTAGGATCTGTAAATTGCACAGAAAAAGCACTGAGACCTAGCCAGTACTACTTTTATATTAAGCAACTTTAAAAGGAAGTCATGCACATTATTTCTACTATCTTTTAGATTTTGGCAACTCAAGACAGAGAAAGAAATGGTGATTTCATCTTTCTAAAACTCAGGGGATTGTTCACAGAGATGGGAACACATTTGATGAATTTAGCTTTCATTTTGTTAAAGAGTTACTTACTAATAGCTCTCATTTTGAAGTATATGGACAATTTATAAAATGTAATGTGCATATATTTTAGTATGAGAGCAGTCTTGAACCATTCCATTTACTGACATCCATAACAATGTGTTATATATTATTGACTTGACGGGCACCACTTTCATGGTTATGGATATAGAAGGAAGAGAAATTTAATTCATTGAGGTAAGTGCTTATTCTTGTAGAGACACATTATTATGAAATTTTTCTTTCTAATAAGTATTCTTACAAGCATATAAATGCTCATAAACATAGATGTTCTTTAGATAAAGAATATCTCATAAACTATTCTGAATTCCAGTCAAAAAATACCCCAAATTGTATGAGTTCCCACATATATTAAAATATTTTTTCTATTATATAAATTTGAACATTTTTTAAAGTACACACTTCTCGATATACATACATATGTAAATGGATATACTTACATATGTATGTAGTTATATCTGGCTGGAATGGAGTTAATTTTTTTCTTAAAAGTTCATTGTCATGGCATTTTGCATGAAAGTTTCACTGATCAGAAAACTAATTGTGAGAAATTCCCTAAGTTTATTCTGACTGATTAAAGAATAATTATGCCTGTCTCTGCTTTTAGGACTGGTGTGTTTTTTATTGCACAGGGGATAATCTCATATCAGAAGAGTACTTTCAAGTGGGTGATGGTAGTGGGAGACTTGACTATTAGACATAGACAGGTGGGTTTGTAATGTCTCAGAAAACTGGATGGTAATTTGCCTGCTGAACACAAAAGCAGTGAACTTCACAAGATGTTCAGAAAAGCAGGTGGGGGTCATGCGTGGTCCTTATTGTTAATGGCATAGGGGGGCACAGGAAAAAACATTCTAGAGGCTAAACTCGGACTCCAACTCAGGAGATCAACATCTTTGAGCTCCACCATAGGTTCTGTGAAACAACTCTAGTCCCACATGTGAGGCCCAGGAGGCCCAGGAGGCAGAGAGGAGGAATCAAATGCCTCAATGAATGAATGAAGGAGATTATGATAGAGAGATGAGGCATTTTGGAGGGGAAACAAAATAACCTACACAGGAAGAAAAACTTTTCCCTTAATCAAAGTGGAACAAGGTTGCTGGCACTAACAACTAAAAGATAACAGAGGAGCATTTGAAACAAAACCCAGGCAGACAGCTAGGTGTTGGGGGATTTCCATGCCTGATACTTGTCAATGTGTAACCGGGACTGCCTGACATTCACCACAGTTTCAAAGGAACCCAAGTGTGAAGTTGTAGAAGCAGAAGCCAAAATGTGTAAGACATCATCACAAACTGCAGTTGTGCCAGAGGACTGGCAGGTCACCAATGTAACTCACAGGTAGGACAGGGCTCTGAAGGGAATCCTAGGAACTGCAGACATATGAACCTGGCTTCTTTCCTGAGTATCCATCTGGCAGACTCAGTAATAAAAGTTACAACCACTGAAATAATAAAAATGTGGAAAAACATAGTCTAATAGGAAAGATCAGAAAGGATTCTTTCCTGTTAGGAAAGAATCTGAAGTTGAAAATCACCCCCAAAGTCCCTGTTGTTATTTGAGGAAGTTTGGAAGAGCAAATGGATAAGAAAGATGGGATGGTAACAAAATATTTGGAATTTTAAAAATTCAGTAACAAAAATAAGTTGTAACAGGAAAAGTTGTTTTTCTGGTTTGAAATGAGATTAAAAAGAGAGTAAATCAAGTTCAGTTTCTGGGTGGAAAAGGATCACTAATAGATTCTCCATAAATCACTGTGAGGATTAGTTTCATTCAACATTTTCATCAATGACTTGGAGTAGAAGTCTGCAGTGAAACCTTCACAAATTTAATTAAATTAAATTTCTTTTCAGGTGACAACAAATCCTTGAGTTTAAATGTAAATAAATGTAGGATGATATGTCATGGGAAAAGATTTCTAAATCACATCTGCTGAATTCTGAATTGGAGCTCACAACCTGGAGTAGAAATGTTGAAGTCAAAGTCACTGTTTTCTAGAAACATCACCTCATTATGCAATCAAAGCATTCAAAAAAATTCTTGAGCACAAGGATTGGAAAACAATGTAGAAAATGTTATCTTAGAAAATAATAGAATAAAATTTAGGTAGAAAAAACCCACTAAGATCACTGGCTCTAGTGGCTTTCAAGGCACTCTGCCCCCAGCCTGTAAAGCTGCCTGGGGTGGTTGTGACCCAAGGGCAGGACCCAGCACTTGGCCTTATTCAACCTTGTACCACTGACCTCAGCCTGTCAATACAGACTGTCCAGGGCCCTGTGTAGAGACTTCCTGACCTCCAGCAGATTAGCACTACTGCCCAACTTGTTGTCATCTGTGAATCTACTGAGGGTGCACTCAATCGCCTCATCCAAATAACTGATAAAAGTATTTAACAGACCTGGCCCTAATACTGAGCCCTGGGGAACACCACTTGTGACTGGGCACCAAATGGATTTAATTCCATTCACCACCACTCCTTTGACAGTCCATGCAGGCAGTTTTCATGCAGTGAACAGTCACCTTCCCATACCATGAGCAGCCAGTTTTTCCAGGAGGAGGTCTCAAAGGCTTTACTGAAGTCTAGAGAGAAAATATTCACTATCTTTCCCTGATCCACTAAAAGTGTTACCCTGTCATAGAAGGAGATCAGGCTGGCCAAGCAGGACTTGTCTTTCATAAACCCATTCTGGCTGTTCCTGATCCTCTAATTGTCCTTTACATGCCACACAATGGCACAGAAGATGATCTGCTCCTGTAGAATATCTTGGACTGTATGCATCTGGGCTACTGTGCAGCTGCATTTTCTCTACATTTCAAAGACAGAGTGGAGTTACAAAGGGCACAAAAAAGGGCAACTGCAGCAATTATGGAGCTTGAATAGAAGCAATCCTGCCTTTTAAAATATCTTTCTTCAATAAAAAGAGTAAGACTGAGTGTAACTTAGGTGGGTACATCCCTAGATGAATGACCCCTTAGTCATTTGCTGAAGAGAAGTGTTTAAGTCAAAGGCATTTTTAAGACATGTAGTATTTCAAAGAAATTTTAGGATATCTTAATTGGGAATTTAAATTTAATTCAAGGCCATGTCTTTGGGGCCAGAAACCTTAAAAGCAAGTATTATCTTCATCAAAATGGAGTCAATTTTCAGATTCATAAACCAAGGACTTGAATTACTTGCCTAATCAAAAGCAAAGTAAGATCCTTGCAGCACTAACATTTTTAGAATATCTGACACATCTGCACAGGTAGTGTGCATGTAACACCATGTCCTCTGAAGAAGCAGATGGAGGCCAAAACAGAAAAATTGGTGCATTTTACAGTTATGTACAGGAAATTAAACTGCACACGCTATATCCGATCTCCAATTAAAACAAAACAAAACGAAACAAAAAAAGACAACAAATACAAAAAATAAACAAACAAAACCCAACCCCCCCCCCAAAAAAAACCCACACAACCCTCCCAAAAAAGCGCAATAATAAAACCCCAAAACCACACACACAAAAAACCCAGACAAAAGAACAATCACCTGAAAAATACAGGAAAAACTTATATCAGGAGGCTAAATATTGTGCCTGTAGTTTCACTCACGTAACAGCAAATAGCAGCTTTCTTAGTTCTTAGTGACGTGGAAATGATGATGGATTTCAAACAGATAAATGCAAGTTCTATTCAGCCCAAATATGTAGATTAATATCTACATGTTCTCCTATAACATCTAAACTGTACACAATATACACTTTTACTCTTGGAATTTCTTGGCTGCAGGTCTAAAGCTTTTTACAATGAAGTATAATTTACCTGACACTTAGCTGACAAATAAAAATAGATAATGTCTTGAGCAATATCAAACTTACTTTAAATGTGCAGTTCACCAATTTCTACTGAAGAAATTCAAATGCAATATCTCAGTTTACTCTAGTAACATGGCTTTTAGTCAGTATGATTTCACTTTAAAATGTTACTTTGTCTCCCTTAAAAAATAAGACAACTGAATGTGCATTAAAATTGAATTAAAAATTATCATAGTAATAAAAGTAAGGGATAGCTGGATAAGAAACTTCTCTTGACTACCAAATAGTTGAGTTCTCATTGGAGTTTCTGTTGTACAACATAGTTCCACAAATTTTTCTTAAATGTTGGCAGAGTGCATCTGCATAATTCAGACTGAGAATTCATCTCCTATCTAGGCAACTGAGGGGGAAAGAAAAAAAGGAAAGAAAAGAAAATAAAAAAGGCAAGAATTTGGGACAATGCCTGAAGCTTTGTAAAATGCTGTTGATTGTGTTGATTATGTTTTCTTTCTAAAAAAATGCACACAAGAAAAGAAAGGTGGAAACCTTCATCACAGATTGAATGTCACGTTTTGATATTGCTTGTGCTGAATGTTTTGATTTTTATTTCCAATTTTCTTTTCAGTTAGTCTACTCTGTTAAAGTAAAATAAAACAAACTGTAAACACTGAGAAAGAGTCATGTTGACATGAAATGTTTTCACTAGGATTGTAATATTTTTTCTCATGGAATATTCAAGTTTATTTCAAATTTATAATGAAACCAAACATTGATATACTTCAGTAACAGAATCCATACAACTCTTCCCCAGTTCAAACAGTGCAGCTAAGTAGATTTAAATAAGGATGTGAGGAAAGGTAAACTTATTAAAATATTGATGAAAAAAATCTCCTCAAAAATATTTATCAAACCAGTGATAGTAGGAATAGGTTTAATAGTTCTCATGCATTTCATAACTTGTATTTAGTATTTTGATGATAAGAAGTCTCACAATTTTACATGCTTTTTTGATATTGTCTAGATAGCTGTATTCTATGCATATTTTAGACTTCACTTCAGTGGACTGTAACTGACTTCATTTGGGGGAGTAAAAGATCTGACCAAGAATTTAGATTGCAAGCAGGATCCACTTATCAGTTCAGGATGCCTGTTCCATATGAGTAATAAATTTTATTTTTGCATTAATATTTAGTAGTCCTCCATCATTTATCTGAATGGTAATGATTATTATTGCATAAGAATAATAAAATGTTTCTTGAATGAAACTATAATACATTTAACAATAAACCCAGCTGTTTTGATTGCTCATTTCCCAATTAAGCTATTCAATTGACTATCACAAAATACTATTAAAAAAGGGAAATTGACAACTTAAAAAAAAAAATTGATACATCTCTAAGCATTCAGACAGAGAAAGAGAAGAATAGTGTTTGTATGGATGTATACTGATCTCTCCCATAGTTTGCCTACAGAAAATTTAAAAATGTTTTGGTTGTTTAGAAATTTATAAAGTGACAAAGTAAGAGGTAACCTTTAAATGAACATGGAGAATGAATAAATGAATAAATGAACTTCTGGGTAGAACACTTTGTAATTGGTGGATTGCTTGTCTCCCACTAAAGGTTTTGATATTGGCTGTGGAAGAAAAATAAAACACACAGTGGTTCCCATGTAACTGCAACCAATAGCACTAAACCTGAGTACTATAATTCTTGAAGAAGAGGTAAAAGATGTTCTTAGATTAACAGGGACAAATTTTGATCTCAGATGGGAAAAAGACACCCGTAAAATTTGCACAGAAATTAATGTGTTCTGCCCAGATATTTCTATCACATATTTCACCTTCTCTGAGTTTTCAGCCTTATTTTATTTTGAAACCATTTGTGATTGGTTCTACAACTAGACTAAAAGGTACCAAGCCAACATTTCCATCTTTCTCTTATAAATATTACAACAAAAATGAGTGACCTGTTGTTTATCAGTTTCAACTACAGTTGGACTGAAGAAAAACACAAAGGACTATTAATGTTTTGCTACTCTAGGAACTTGTGCTGAGACAGAGAATGCTGAATCATTTTCCAATTTCTCTTTTCTCTTCTTTGTAATGTTTATTTTCCACAAATAATAGTTGAGAATTTCTGCAAACAAAGAAAAATGAGAAATTCCAGATACATTACAAAACCGTTTTTAGAGAAGAAGGATTGTTTTTCAGTTTTGCTGTTTCTTAGACTTTTGGAATTATGATTTTTAAGTTTTCTTGCTTTTCACTTTGCAAGTGTGTCTTTTGTGTTGATAATAGATGTATTGTACTTTCTGCAAAGCATTCAGAGAAAAAGCATTATTTTTATATATTTTGTTACTACTTTGGGGTTTTCTTTATGAACTTTTCAAGCAGCACACCATTTTTAGAAAGAAGAATTTTGCCCTCTAAAACACTGTCAGAGTGTGAACTTGTGTATTACAGGTAATTTTTGAAAAAGTAAATTATGGACTCTCCTTAAGACTGTATGGCATTTAATATAAAACCTAAGGTGATTGTTACTAGTTTGTTGAAGTTCTGAATATGAGTGACTGTTTCTCACTTTAGAATATTCTAGGTACAGAAGAATAAATCAGGCATAAATAAGGGGAGATGTAAAGCAAAGTGACAGAAAATTGCAACATAGATCATGTTTTATATGGTCAGTTATTTGTTAATTGGGATGAAATATGCAGCTCCATACAAGGCAAAAGGCCACATCTAAATGGCGAAAGGACATCTTACCTAGCCTAACCTAATAATATCCAAGGCCATCTAGAGTGATTGCATAGGCCTGATTAATTTTGCCATTGAATAATGTATTGGAACAGCCTTGCAATATTTTAATTAATTGATGAGTGTGTGGTTTCCTCATCCATATTTTAGCATTAGAGGACCAATCATTGTCTTCCAGTCAATTAGTCAAAAAATCTTTTCATAATTCTTGTTTCTCAGTGCTAGCAATTTCCTACTGTAAGATGTGACTCAATGTAAAGAATTTTACATTTGTAGCATTTGTATTTCAGCTGCTAATCTGATGAAAATATCCAGTAAATAATTCACTAGTTTATGTAAAAATCAAGTGATATTTGAAATGAAGGAGAAAAGAAAGATACAGGGATAAAGTTTCATTAATTTTTAATCCTTACTTTGGGGTTTTTTGCTTATAACTGGAATCAGTCAAATATCATGACACGTGGATTATTTAGAAAGCTCTATCTCCATGATAGAGTGAACAGTAGTTCGCACTCACTTTCCTCAATAAATTCTGGATTTCAGGTGCTTTTGACAAAGTCTTTTTTTATACCAAGCCACACAAATATTGGTAAAAGGAGTTTGAAAATGGTTTATTGTGGTTGTTCAACAAGACAGAGTGGCCTTAAATGAGAAAGCTATACAGTTATATATGTCTGAAAAGGCTGAAAAGACATTTGACTTTACAATGCGGACAAACACACAACTTTATGCAATGACTGAAAGCTGTGCAGGCAGGTGTTTAAAACTTGGAGACTATGTGAGAACTGATTTTTGATGCACTAAAAATATAACACAAAATATTACACATTTTTTGTTTTTGTGAAAAAACCCACCCACGTGGTAGGCCATAACCATTTTTCCCACAAGGAAGAAAAAGCTGTCACATCATTAGAAAAAGAAGAAAACTATCTGTTTTATTTAAGCATCAACTCTTTTCTCTCATCTCAGAAGGCTACTCAACAAAAAATTTCAGTTCTATTTCTTACACTGATTGTCTCACCTTTCTGAAACATAGATAATAGATGTCCTCCTTCCAGCTAGGTCAGATAATTGCTATTCTTTCAGACAGTGGTTCTGGTATAGAGGAAAGGATACAATCATGCTGTACCAGACACTAGAATTTCAATCACTTTTTCCTGGTTTCCTTAAATACTTCTCCTAACTCTGCTTAGAATGTCAGTGTTTTGGGGTGTTTCCACCTGCTCTGATAGCAGATTGTGTAGAGGGCAACTGCCACATGAAATCAACAGCAACTAGTTTATTCAACTCTTCCCCATTATTTTCTCAGTAGTTTATTAATTTTAAAGTGTCTCGTGAATCAGTATGGACAATAAAATACCTTTTTCCTTGGCAAAGAAATTGCACACTACTGCCTATAAGTAATCTTATTTCTCAAAAATTATATTTTCTGGTTATCCTCAAAAAAACTTTATCAGCCAAGCAGACAGTAGAAGTGACACTGAAATGTTATAGTAAATTTATTGTCATCTGTCTTAATTACATTATCATATAGAACTAGCTGGTGGTGTGCCAATTTCTTTCTGAGGTTGTTACAACTTTCTTCCTTTTCAAATGATCCAAAAATTTTGTTTTGAATATAGGTGTAAGTACTTAATATTTACTTGCATATGATTGATATTGCTAGACAAACACGCCTTGTTACTCATAACTGAAATATTTTTCTACATTACTTAGGCACAGAGGAAGAAAGCAGTTTTCCATGCCTTGCTAGGTAGAGGTGACACATATGCTTCAGCTGTTACTGTCTTGATGATTCACTTTATTCCAAAGGTTAATACAGTTTCTGAATGTCATTGACTCTGTAGTATGCATGAATTTATGATAAAATTACAGGTCAATATATTATGCCTTTCCATTTTTTACTTTATGCAGAATTTGGTGATAACACAGATGAACTACTTAGGATACTAATTAATAGAAGGTATTATATTATAGAAATCAATAGAAAGTTTTTTCTTGAGCCTAATTTTTGTTGAATAAAAATATTGCTCAAATATTATGAAAGTGTGTCAGCTGTTAACAGTGGAAAACTCTATGAAGACCCTGCCCTGAAGTGACTCTCTTAAAAGAAATTCCAATAAAACCCCTAAACTGCACAAGCCCTCTTGCAATTAGCTGAGTGACAGACTCTCACATTTCCCCCCTTCACTGGCCACTAAAGTTTAGTTCATCCATATTTACTTATGCCAGCCTCTTTTTTCCCTAAATTTCTGTAAGAAAAAGAAACAGCATTAATCAAACCTACACATCTCCTGCCTTCCTTTCCTCTGAGTTTACCTCACTTGTGTTATTCTTAGTACAATCCAAGTAATACTGAATGAGTGGCAGGAGGATTATTGTAGTATTATTCCAAGTATTCTTATTAAAAATTTTTCTATTTCCTATCTTCTTGCTTTATTTGATTGTCCCAAGAATGTATACCATCCTGTTACATGTTCAAAATGTAATTAAGACAATTTTTAAATTAGAGGCAATGTAACCAAAAAATGTAGGAAAGACCTGTATGTCTTCAGGGTAGAAATCAGAGTATATGATAGTATGCCGCCAAATACAAAAAAATCTTTATGGTACAAGGACTTCGGACGTTATCATTACTCAGGCAATTAAGATTTGGAGGAAAAAAACAAGTGTGATACCTACTTGACTCTGTTCTGAGAGCACCAAATTTGAATCATCCTTTAGGATATTCCCCTTGCTCTTGACTATAGATGAAATTCTGAGTGTTTCTTGTGCTGTGGCATATTTGTTCTACTGAATTATTATACTTTTTTCACATGATGACAATAAGCTAACAGGAATTCTTTCTATGGCTAGACTCTAAAATGAATATTTCAATATAGAGAATAATACATCTTAAATATTTCTAATAATACAGGTCTAAGATTTCTGCAACAAAGATATCTATGTGAATAGGAATGGAACAGAATACAGGATTCCTGTGTTTAGCAAATTGGCATAAGGAAGCAATCATAACAGTCTACAGAACCATGTAATCTCCTGCACACAGATGACTTAAAAAAAGATCACCTGGGCTGAGTTTATTGCATGAAATGGTCAACTGAATAAAGAAACTGTCAAGAATTCTACTACTCTTCTTCAATGATTAAGAATGGTTAATTAATACTAGCATGATTTTACAAATAATCCTGTTTGATTTCTTTTCAGTTTGCTGTTATATCATGATGGGACCTGATTATTACAGTAAGTAGTAATTTTGCTTCCCATCATGATTTAGCATTAATCTTATGATTACATACTTGGTTTCAATTATTAGCCACAAAGGAAACCAACAATATATTATTTATGGTAATGGACATCAATTTGGATTTCAGGTGTGTTTTTCTTTTGGTAACTTTACTTTGCTAGAAATTAAAAATATATCTTCTTTGGTCAAGTATTCAAATTCATGGAATGACTAAATTTGTCCTAAATATTTGAATGCCAGCTACTACAATTGAAAAAATACACCAGGAAAACAATTGTTATTTTCTTTGGTAGAGTGCGAAAACTATTGACAAATAAGAAGAGCAAGGTCTCATTTTGAAACTTTTAATGTATGTAAAACAAGAATATACCCAATCATATTGGATAGCTGTTATATACTCTGTTGCTGATTTTTACTTGTGTGAGTAAGACAAAAAGAAATTCTGGGGCAGTGAAATATAAATATGTAGAATAATGATTTTCAGTGACAAGTCTACTAGACATTGGTGAGTGAAACATAAAAGACACTCAGAAAGACCAAAAAAGAAGTCAGTTTAGGAGACATGAGAAAGTGTGAGGGTTTGTAGGATCATTGTGTTCATAGTTCTCTTATCCCAGTTCACAGAACAATATGAAAATTTGCATAACAGAGTGAATGAAGGAACTTGAACACAGTAATGAATATTCTAACTGTGTTGGATCATTATAGGTGTAGGAAGGTTATGCCCATTTGAAACCTACTGAATAAAACATTGTACAGAAGTTACTAATCAAAATATTCTAATAGTATTATACACCTTCTATTTTTAGTTTGTTTAAGTGCAGATGGATCATGTATGCTCTGATTATACTTGGTGATAGCTGCACAATTTCAGTGTGACCCTGACCTTGTTGTACACACAAGTTATCCACAACCAAATTTACTCTGGATGGCAGATGGGTGACATAGGGAGATAAGCATTACTCAAGACTTGATCTTCCCTGCTGAAAAATGTCACTAGCAGAGGAATTGTCACCAAAAAAAAAAATTAAAAAAATTCCAACATGACATTTATTATGGCTGGAGAAAGGAAGAATTTTAAAGTAAATAAGGTTTAGGTGATACAGGTGAAACTTACCTGGAGGGAGGGAAAACTTATCTACAATAAGGTACCCCCATGAAATCCAGGAAGATACACATCTAGGACCCTAGATACTTCACTGTCTGGATTGGCACTGGAACCAGAACTGCTGATCTTCCTTCCTTCCTTTCTTTCTTTCTTTCTTTCTTTCTTTCTTTCTTTCTTTCTTTCTTTCTTTCTTTCTTTCTTTCTTTCTTTCTTTCTTTCTTTCTTTCTTTCTTTCTTTCTTTCTTTCTTTCTTTCTTTCTTTCTTTCTTTCTTTCTTTCTTTCTTTCTTCCTCTCTTTCTTCCTCTCTTTCTTTCTTCCTCTCTTTCTTCCTCTCTTTCTTTCTTCCTCTCTTTCTTTCTTCCTCTCTTTCTCTCTCCCTTTCAAATTTCCTTCTCTATCTTACCTTTTACTCTGCCCATTATTCAAAACCCACTACCACAGGGTGCTTATACTAGAAGATAAGAGACTACCAATACCAATTTCCATGCAATAATAAAATTCTTTAAGCTTCTTTTGTGGACCCTTTGACTTTCTTCATTCTTTTTCAAACACAAGCATCTGTGAATCTGGAGTGCTCCTTTCCTCTTGAGTGCAGTCTGTATTAATAGGAGCTTTGAAGAATTATTGTTTCTCTCCTACCACTTCCATAACACATAACTTAGTTTCTTTCTCTCTTTCAAAACTGATCTGTATGTTTTTATTTTGTTTTGTCTCTGCCAATCACTCTGCCCTTTATTATCCTGGTAGTACAAAAGTGAGCACAGTAGCCTTATTGAGATTTCATTATGGTTTAAATGTCATTTCATAAAAACATAATTAAATGCTTTGAAAACAGAAAAAAAATAATAACCTCAACCCAAAATACAGTATCACCTGAAAGAATTAAGTGGAAGAGCAAGTCAGTTTTCTCTCTTGTATAGTGTTGACAGATCATGATGGCTAACAGCTTTCCTCATGAGAGTTCAGCAATATGGATGTGGAAGGAGAGAATTGGAGCATAGCAACATTTTGGAAGATGGTAATGCAGATGAGCAGGAAAAAAAAAATCACACACGATCTCATCACTTTTATTTACTAGTTAACCAGTGACAGAGAAAGGCAAAAGACAACTTTATTAGAGGGGGAAAAACAAAGAACAAGTTGCTAGTTTTACTGGACTTAGAAGGCAAGCAGTACACTTTTCAGTCACTGACATAGTTTATCTTTGTGCTTGCAGGTGTTGAAAAAGTTGCATAATTATTTGAAGTATACGTATCATTATATTTTTAAGCTATTTGGAAAGGAACTCTAATGTAAATTTTCACCAATTTTACTCAGTATTGTGCAGGCCACTTGTTTCAATTTAAAAGAGAACAAGAACCTTTTCCACCTTATTTATGAAAATGAGAAAGGACAAGAACAATATTATTCTATGGGAAAAGCAGAAAGCACTCCTCTGTCCCTTCCACCCCCAACAGAAAGTAGAAGCACACTGTAGCAAAGAGTGGAGGGGAAGATCATAGCTCTTAGCAGTGTCAGTGGCTCACTATTGCTTTGCATTTATGTCCCAGTACCATCTAATTAGCTTGCTTTGTGATTTACTGACCTAGCTTCATTTGGCATCTTACATCACAGAGAAACAGAGGCCCCAGTGCTATTCTGCAATAGGGCACAGAAGTCTGCCATCTACACAGGCTTTATTACAGAGTTAGGCAGAACCTTCCATGCATCAGAGAACATTATTAGAGAGAGTTGGTTATTTGGAAGCCATCTCCATTGTAACAGATATTATCCCCCCTGAGGAAAAAAAAAGAAAAGAAAATAAGAATTAAAAACTAAATCAGCCAGTACTGCAAGTGGAGAAGCTTAGCTAATTCACTGTCCATACACTCTTCTGGTTCATAGGTTACAGCCCTGACTTTGTCCATTTGCTGAAACAGTGAAATCATAGCAATGAAATTATAACAGTGAGCTATAAATCCATGGATGTTTCCACATGAAAAAGTGAAATGTAAGGAAATATGCAAGAAGGATATAAACTATACAGCAACCACACTTTTTGTTTCTTTCATTTGCATCAGTTGTGGTCTCATCCTAGCAAAACCAATCATCATAGAATCAATTGGGTTGGAAGGGGACCTTGAGCAACTAGTTCCAACTCCCTGCCATGGCAAGGGGCACCTTCAACTAGACCAGGTTGCTCAGAGCCCCATCCAGACTGCCCTTAAATGCTTCCAGGGATGGGGAACCCACAACTTCTTTGGACAACCTGTTCCTGTGTCTCGTCATCCTCACAATAAAGAATTTTTTTTCCTAATATCTAAACTAAACATTTTCTCATTCAGTTTGAACCCATTCCCCTTGTCTTGTCATTACATGTTTTTGCAAACCATCTTTCTCCATCTTCCTGTAAGTTCCCTTCAGGTACTGGAAAACTGAAATTAGGTCACCCCAAAGCCTTGTCTTTAACAATCTTACAATCCCAATTCTCTCAGCCTGTCCTAATATGAGAGTTGCTCCTTCCATCTTTCTGCACACAAAAACATTGTCTTTCATTTTGCCTAGACTAACTACATCTTCCAAGTCTCTTCAAAAGTGCTTATTTAAAAATATTAGATGCACAATAATATGAACATCTGAACATATGAACATGAAAGATATATTTAATAGATAATATTACATTACAACAATAAATATTGGTATTCCAGCTGTACACGACTTCTTGTCATGGTATAGGAATGTTATTCTCCAATTTAGTGTTTCCACTGAAACCACTCCAAGCCATGCACCCCTCAGTCACTCTCCCCTGTCCTTCCCCTGGCAGCAAGTAGGAAAGGAGAATTGAAGGCACAATAGGGAAACGTCATGGGGTGAGATAAAAAAATTAACTGGAAAGAGCAGTAAGATAATAAAGTGATCAGTAACAAAAACAATATTAATGACAGAGTGTAGAAGAAAAGAAATTCTGTTGCTCACCCTGTGTAAATATCCAACAATACCCCACTACTCCCTCCACCACCCTACTCCAACTGGAAAGTGAGACCTCCCACTGTCCCTAGAAAATTATGACAGGTGATAGAGAATAACCTCTGCGTCCTGGCCAGAGGTGTCCTGCCCCTCCTGGCTACTACAAAAATTAACTCTGGAACTAGGACACCACTTAAACAAAAGTTCCAGGGAAAGTGTTCCGAAGTGTTCCAAACAAGGTACTTCTCTGTAACAGGCCTTTAATTCTCTAATGTAAGCTATAAGAATTTACAAAAAAAAAAAAAAAAAAAAAAAAAAGAAGGAAGATAGGTCACCATGGGATAACTATTAAGAGTATAAGCAAAGTATAACCAAAAAAAGTATAAGCAAAAATGACAGACTGCTAGGGGTAAAATTTTGACCTTATTGAAGTCAGTGAAAAAGCTCTCATTAACTTCTGCAGACTGAGGATTTCCCTCCAGCTGTTTAACCATTACAGTGTTTTGTAGTCATCATCATATCAGTGTAATCATTTCCAAAAAAAGCCTTTTCCAAGCTCTACTAACTTTGGGTGATGGGATCTGTAGAATTTAAAGGATTTTGTTTTAATTAAGGTATAAACTGTATAAGAAAAAATGCAGCAAGTGACATGTTAGTTTAAAATTTTTTGAGACCTATAAGAACGGAGAAAATAGACGTGCCCTGAAGGAAAGAGAAGATTCATTGTTATACTGTATTATCTCTCTCCTTCTGAGAGAGAAGAAAACCCAGACCTGTTTTCCTCCTTTCTTACACGGTGGTAATTCTCTATCCTTTCCATTTTCACTGGTATTTGTGTCAGATGTCCTGATTTCCAGATGGTCCTAACTGGGAGCCTCATCTATGGTCAATTGCAGCATATGGTCCCAGATTTCTTTATTCTGGAATGTAATAGAGAGGAGTTTTTTTACATCCGGGCTTTCCTTGCATGTGGCGTCATGTCCCATTTAAGTACATGTGCAGGCCTTCTTCCTATTGAAATTAAGACATTAGAAAAAATGTCAGGCTCATAATCAAGTGTTGGCCAATGTCAGCTTAATAGAGGGTCCTCAAATGGCTCAGAGATGCTCTATTCAACCAAGGCACAGTCTTTTCCATTTTGTTACACAGAAAATAAACTGTTTATATGAACTGCCATGCTGGTAAATGAAAACCTTAGAAATTTTTATTCTTAAACCATTCTCCTAAGGAAATAAGTAGTATTTTCTTTCTGTATCCTCTCATTTGCAAAAACTTTTATTATAATAGGGCAGTTCCAAGCAAATTTCATAAAGGAATAAAGATCTGAAAGAGATCATGTTTCAATGAATTTTTGAGAAAAAAATCAGAGATGGATAAAGATAGAGAATCTATTAGTGTCTTCTCTAAGGGACATCTGGGAATTGACCAGCTGCGCTCTTTGCTAGCCAGACACAACAGCTGTAGCTCTTAACCAGATGTGAATGTGCTTTCATTTGCCCAGTTAGCAGCAGGCACAAAAAGAAACTCAGGATACTGTTTGAAGGCTTATGAGGTCTCATATGAAAAGAGATTGGACTATTATAATGCATGCCAGAGACATGAAATGGAAAGGAACACATTTTGGGTGCAGCTAAGGAAGCCAGAGGAGACCACAATAAGTTTTCTTTCAAATTAATTAACAAGGGGTATGTCAGTAGTGGAGTAAAAATCTTTACAGAGATAGGACACAGATACTCAGGGAAAAAGGTTTCATTGGTCATTATGAGAAAACCTCTTTGAATTATGGTAGCTACCAAACGGTTTGAAAAGGAATATTAGCAGAATATTTGCAATTTTTTCCTACATCTGTTTTCTGGCAAATGTTATTGATAGATTTACAAGTGATTATCTCAAGTGATAATTTGTTGCAATTATGTGATTGAACATTGACCACTTAGCCCTTATTGCAGGAAAGGGAAAGACATGGTTCAGTGTTTGTGCATCTTCATTCCATGGAATTTTTAATCAATGATTCATTTTAGTGTGACCAGTTATCTCAGTTATCACCTGATACTTCACTTTATCTGTGGGATTCTAATGAGATGTCTGTTTTGCTGATGCTTTAGAGTGACTCTAATAGGTTACATACTAATGGGAAGATGACAGGGTACAAATGAAGACACAAGAAAAGCGAGGACAATGTTTACAAATAGTTGTAGTGAGGCAAAATGAATCTTTAATGATCGATTTCAAATGGAAGTGCTAAATGGCTGATTGTTAAATAGCACTGAAATATTCAAGTAACTTTGTCTGTAGACTAATAAAATGCAGTTTTTAGAAAATCGTATTGATTTTATGATGAAAAAACCACTTAGTGTGTTGGATAATTTATATGAAAGTAAAATCATGCTTAAATTGGAAATCTATTGAATGCTGGTCATAACAAGTCCAGCTTTTTTTGATTATAACTGTTACTATTTAGGCTAGCTAAAAACTGATTTCAGAAAGATATTGTATATATTTTTTAATTTTCCTTTCTACAGAAGAAACTGTACCTGCTGAAACTCTTAACTTATGAAGATATTTAACAATGTTTCTATTTTATCAACCAATATTTTTCAGACTTCATAAAAAGTGAGCCTCTGTCCCTTTACAATAAAAGGTTTAGTGGAAATACACACAAATCAAAATCTAGCAGCCATCTCCTTTGTACCACAGAGCATATTAAGGCATTTTCACATTGTTCACAAGATGTTCAAAAGATTTATATTTTTTGTAGTACAGACCATTTAACTCTTAGGGATAACCCCCCCACGAGGCTTTTTCCACTCAGACTGACAACATTCTATGCACATCTAAATCTTTTAATTACCAGATGTCATTTCATTCAACATAATGGTAAATTTATATCAGGTAGTTTAAAATCCAATGCAAAGGTAAGGGTTGTTTCAATATATATAACAAAAATCTAGCTTCAAGCAGAATGATCATGTTATTTTCAAGACAACTTGGAGAGCACAGTTTGGAAAAAAATGTTTTAACAATACGTTTACTCTTAAAACAATTTTAAACAGAAGACCACAAAAGGGCAAAGAATGTACAAATATGCAAAGAAATTAATTCAAACATAAAGTAAAATATTCAGGATGTTATGCTGATTCTTGTAGAAATTTATTTCTATGAATAAATTAAAGGGAATGCTTAAGCAATCTTCATGCCTCTCTTATGTGCATACAAGCATGTAAACAAATCTAAAACATGTAGGAGGCACTTTGAAGTAAATTGAAGCACAGTGGGAAATTAAACTGAGGATGTTTAAAGCAGATGAGAATAAAACAGAAGAGGGGTTGTGTAGCTTTCTAAGAAAAAAAAAAGAAATTTACAGGAAAACAAACATCAAGTCTCAAAATACGATAAATAAGAGTATAATCCTTCAGAGCTCATCATCCTATATTTCAAAACTCAGGCCTTCAGAAGTACAGTCCTTCATAGCAAATATAGTGTGATCCCCCTTTAATATTCTAAGAATGGAACAGTTCTTTTATCAGGTTGAGGGTCTAGTGGGAGGATAAAATTCTCTATTAGATGCTGTCCCTGCAAAGGGGTAGACTTGTCTAAAGGGATATGAATACCCCAGGTTCAAACTGACTTTCAGCACCTGTAAATGTCTTCCTCAGCTCTCTTCTCAAATGCAGGTGTTGGAAGTTTGTCCAGAATGGCCTGAGATCCTTCAGAGAGGAGAGCAAGCAAGAAAATCATTACCCTCAGTAGTGTGCTTCCCTTTTGGGGTTAGAGTAACAGGAGTTTTAAAGGACGATTTCAGGTTGGTAAATGAATGACAGCTTATTCTCTGTCTCTGTTAGGAGTACTCCACACAGATGCTTCTGAGACAAGTCAGTGTTAAAGGGGCTAGTCTTAAGGACAAATCATAAAACAGTGTCATTTTTCTCCTAGGCCAGGGATCAGTTTCTCTTTCTTATTTAGCAGCTAGAGGCATTTAATATTAGAAGCATGACTGGATCAACAGTCTTATGCAATGCACTATGAATTGTTGCCTGGAATCACCACATGCATGCCAACTAATCCATATGCACAGATGTCCCAGAAGAAAGCAAAAGAATTGATCTTGCTCTAAAAATCCTATAGAGAAGCCTGCTTAGAGCTTGATCACAACCTTATGGAAGCCAAAGGTACAACTTTTCAACTGTGTATAGAGTAAAATGTATTAGGTGCTTCAGTAGGTGGAGAAATAGAAATTCCTTGTTACCTAAAGAACAGGATCATTATGCAGCAACCTGAGTATAAGCAGCAGCTGCAGACTCTTTAAAAGTAAACCCAGAAAGGAACATACTTGAGGAGTAACACAGAAATAAGTGAGTGCAAAGTGAAAAGGAAGCTCAAGCAAAGCCCAGATGTCACATCTATGTGACTGAACCCTCTCAGGCCCCCAAATATTGTGGGCAATCACAATATTTGCTCAAAATGGCTCCTTCCTGGAAACACCTGCTGCCAAGGTGAAGATGACACTCGGGCAAGGTTTTGCCTACTGTTACCAAATCTGTCAATGACTTATGAATAGTCCTGGAGTTTATCACTGAAAAGAGCCTTTTTACACAAGCAAAGTGACCATACAATACTGGGACCCAAGGATACTACTGAATTCCAGACACAGTTAAGAGTCCAGGGAATGTAAGGAAGCTGCCTAGGAAAAACAGATGGACAAAGTAATAAATAACCGCCCTGTAATAAGTATTTCCTTTTAATTTAAAGTGTGAAGTGCTAAATAAGTAAATAAATAAATAAATAATCACAGCATTCTTTAGAGAAAACATAGTGAGTTTAATGTATATTGCTTGATATATAAATAGCCAGATTATTAATCTGTAGCTATAGAAGTAGTTTACAAGAAAAAATATGTTTATATTTTTTAATATTATATTATATTTTATTTTAAAGACTATTAAATAGTCTTTTAGACTTAAATAGACTTTTAAAGTCTTAAATAGTCTTTTTGATATTATAATATCAAATATTATATTTTATTTTAAAGACTATTAAAAAGTGAGCAACATAGGGCTGAAACCTTGTCTAATTTCCTTAATTCAAAGACTGTATTCCAATGATGTTCTCAGGATGTCTCCAGATGGGTACTTTGGCATAAATACAAATTCTGCAATAGGTGAACGAAATTGTGGTATAAATTTCAATGGGTATCGTATTGGTAATATAAAGTCACATTATCTAAAAAACAAGGACATTCTAATTATGAAGTTATTCTAATTTGTGTATGAGAAAGATCTACTCTTCAGTCATGTTATTCTATTAAAGTTAAGTTGTGTGATGTATAACTAAGCTGGTCTGTTGACCTCTGCCTGGCTCATTTCTCATTTGTGACTCTTGTAACATGTCCCAGTTACTTAACCGTAACTAAAGTCAATCTGTTCTTATATTTTCTATCATTTTTATTATGCTTTGCTATGCTGCTATCTGAATTGATGTAAAGTTATTTTTAAGGTTACCTTGCACTAGGTGATATGCTTATACCTACCAGATGAGCTATAGCTATATGATAAATCTTTAGGGTATCAGGGATTGTGGTCCATCTAAGGATAGCAGCTGAACACAAGAATCAAGAGGAAAAGAGTATTCCTTCATGTTCTGAAACTTTACCATTCCTGACTGTCACATGAAAGGAAGGTTTCCTTGAACCCTTTTTGTTTGATCCATCTGTCAACACCCCAGGAAAGCTGATGCCCTTATGCCCAACCAGTCTGTCACTGTCCCATTATTGGGCCTCCACTGATCAGTCTGCTTTATTGGAGTGCAGATCAACGAACTTGTTCTGGGACATGTGCCAACAGCATATCGGAGTCAAATCCTTTAAAGAGGGACCCCCTCCTGGAACTCTTCAATTTTAGTTGAGTATGTCATCTGCTGCTGATGAGTGCTGTCACCCTTGAAACACTCAGACTCAACAGTTTAGGGAATAATACACTTTATTAATAAACACACTGATAATAGAAAATTGTGACAGGTTAAGGTTCAAAGACTGCTGATCATTAAATCTGACTGCAAAAATGTAATTGAAATAATATACACACAAGCTCTAATCACCAATGAAATCTATTTCAAGACAATCATTCAGCACACATAGAGTATGGTTTTTAATTAATAGGCATCACTATGGGGGAGAAGACAAGTTCAGTCCATTAACCTGATGCCTTAAGTTTTTAGCTTTTATATTTTTCAGATTCTCTACTGCATTAGTGTATAACTCTGAACTCTATTGACTGCCCAAGGTGTATCTATTGAAGGTCTTTAATGAATACCCACTCCCTTAACTCTGTATAGCCTCTGTTCTTGCCATTCCAAGGAACAAAACCAATTCCAGAAGTTACAATGGAGTCTTCCCCAATTTTTCCCCATCCCTAACTCATTTTTGTACTATTTCTTTACATTTAAGTAGAGCTTGAGTGACTTTAGTCATACATATATTTATTACTGATTGGTGTAAAATTCTCTTGCTCCTCTCTCAAAGATATAGTTGACAAAATATATAGCTCTTGTTCAGTGAGGGGTGGTTGTACCTTGGAGGCTGGTAGCTTTGGGCTGGAGGTGTGTGTTAGTATTACAATCAGATTATAGTGAACCAAATTCATCAACAGGTTCTGGCTTGGCAGCCAGATATTTTCTCCTATCTCCCTTGGCTGGCAGCTGCTGTGAGGTTTATCAGCTACAGTATATCATTGATTTCCTATCCCTGCAAAGATTTCAACATAGCCTGGCCACAGTATGTTCACTCTGCTCTACCCTCTATTTAGCCCCACTTAACATGTACTTAGGGTTGCAGGCTGCGTGTGGAGAATCATCGTGAAATAGATTCTGTGTATGCCAACTGTGTTCCATCCAGGAAGCAGCAACTGCATTTCAACCTGTATTTTCTGTGCTGTTATAATCTGTTATAATGTGAATAAAAATTTCCAAATTTCTCAAATTTTACTACAGGTCATCTTCCAACACTGTTGTAGTCTTGCAGCAAAAGATGTACCAAGGATGCTGAAAGATACCTCATGCCCTGGCATTTGGATGAAGACATCTTATAGATGCATGTTGGGATCAAGTATTCACAAACAACCATGGAGAAGCAAATACTCAAATGAAATCTGGAAGGAATAAGACCATTCCTTTGCCATTGCAAAATTGACAGGACAAATATTTCTCTAGTGAACAAGGAGGTAAAAGGCCACAGTCCAGAGTTAGGATCCTTAAACCAAATCTCTTTTCAAGTAAAGAGGCAGCACATATTTTTTGCAAAAACAGCTCCAGCACATTGCCAAGCAAAGGAAATCTGCCTCTTCAAAATTTTGGCAAGAGTAGTTTCCTTTATCTATTAGTTTGTTAGCCAAGAGGGGAGACAAATGCTGAGATTCCTCTTCTAATGTCTTATAGTCCAAGGGAAATTTCATAACCTCCCTTTTCCTCCCCACAGTCACTCCTTCGCCCCTGGATGCAGCTGTGTGCTCAAAGAAAGCCTCACAAAAAGTGACCTTATCCTTCACAAACACTGCTGGGTGCAAGGCCCTTGGTGGCATTGGCTGACACAACACAACAGGCAGTAAAGTAACTGCCAGTCCCAAACTCAGAACATAAATCTTGTTTAAACACTATGGGAAAAGCTTGGCTTTGGGCAGCTCAGAAGCTAAATGCCGGGGTGTTGGCTGAAATCACAGTATACCCTCCCACATGAAAGGACAAGAACAGCCTGCACTATACACCCACTCAACACTAGCTCCAGAAATGATGCCAGAAGAAAACCAATTATCAGAGACACACACTGGTTAAAGGCAGTGAACTGCAAGGCATAAGACTGCAGATGAGGCTGTGAGGGGAAATGTAATCATCAGTTATGTATTTATAAAACCCGGCTCAGTGATTTTGCTCAATATATGCCTGATCACTGAGTAGCATAGCAAAAAAAATCTGTCACAACCAAAGGGTGCAGTGCTGCAGTACAATGTATGTGAAACCATTGCCTGCAACAGCATTGCTTAATGTTAACAATAAGAGTCTTGGCTGTAATGTTGTAAATCAAATGCTACTGAAGCCTTGTAATATATCAAGTTCAAGCAGCATAACAAAACAAAAAAAAACAACAAAACCAACCAGCGTTTTTTCAGCTTAGAGAAAGGCATTCTTTGTTATGAAATAATGTCACAGTTTAGCTATTTGGTGCATGGGTTAATGGAGAAAGGGGCAAGTGTATACCACATCCAGTAGGTGAGAACACTATCAGTTATCAGTCTTGATCACAGAAGAGTTTCAGCACACTCCCAGTGCTGTAGAGATAACGCAGTGAACGCAGACTTTAGCAGCTAAGGGTCAGCATTCACCGTGCATATGTCAAAACAATTACTGAGGGTTCAGGGGCAGAAAAGTCAAACAGCAAATAACAAGCACAACAATAAGAGATACATAGTAATTCAGGGTTAAAGTGCAGGCAGTGGATTAATGAACTTTTATTTCTTTCTATCACTGCTTCCATAATCTCCAATTGCCAAAAGTGTGATCCCTCTCAAGTAGCAGGGGAAAAACTATGGTCCTGTAAGCCCCTCTCCTATCTGCTTCTTTTCCTAAGCTTACATCCAGTCCTGCTCTGTCAGTCAGTTTATGGATGAGTTCCTATACATGGTCCACGTGCTCCCTTTGGGGAAGCAACTAAAAAACACACCACCACCACTCTCCCCAACACTTAGAATATTTTGTGATAAATCAATGAGAGGAGGCTTTCATAATTATAAAGCTGAATGCAGGAGGATTCTCTCATTTCACTAAGCACAAAATATATCAACAGGGCATAAAAACATGTGGCTCCAGCCAGCATAAGGGGTAGCACCAATAAAATTGAACACCTCAAGCAGTACCACATGGTAGCAAAGTGGATGTCCTTCAACCTTCAAGATTCTCCCGTGCAAACTGGGATTTCAAGTTTTTAAAAAATTCCTGAGAGAGGATTTTGATGCTACTTTTTTCCACTCTGTGGATAAAATATCACAATTGTGCTACCACATGCTCTAACCACATCTTCTGGCAGCTGTGTTGGCAACTTTTTAAAGACATGGAAAATAACATCTTTCTCCAAATTACATGCTGTGGGAAGTAATATCAGGGCAGCATGTGAAATATGAAGCACAGAAATGAAGCCATCCACATTGGTGTTCAGTGTCAAATCCCTAAAGGTATGCTGTGTGTCTCACAGCAGAAATAAAATATGTCTTGTGTTCCCAAGAGGTTGCAATCCAAATTACAAATGAGTTACTGGGCTAAAAGAATAAAAAATAAGAGTGAAGCATAAGAGACATCTGTATCTCTGTGACAATTGTTACGTATGTGTACAAATATTTGTGTAAAAAAATAATTTCACTTATTAGTCTCCTCTCCACCTCCCTCACTTGTTTTATTTTTTTACTTATCTTCTGTAAGCCTTGGCATTCTGCAGAAATGAGTTTTCAGAATTTATTTATACCAGTCATTTAGGTTTTATCTGTTGATATATAAATGTATAGAAGCTATGTGCATATGCCTTTTATGAGCTTACATATAATACAAGGCAAAACAGGGAATGACCTTAGTTTAGGGCCAATTATTAGATATGAAAATATATAGAAAAAGTAGAGACATGCAAGTATTTCAGTATCTGATTTATTTAGAGATATGAATATTAATAGGTATGAATATTTAGTCTTCAAAATACGAATAGACAGATCAGGGGATGAAAACAGCTATAGGTAAAGCTAAGTAGAATAAATCTTTAGATTATACTGGAAAGAGTGATAGAACTGGGGAGGAAAAAAAGTGGGTCTTGGGAAAAATGGGAAGTGTTTGGATACTAAACTGATGAATTCACTAGAATTACATAACGATCTGTGCCTAAAGTGTGCCTCTATCAATATTTTCAATTAAGCCATTTTATTTGTTTCAATAAAGAAAGCATCTCTCCTTTATTTATTCTGGAAATTTTCTAAGTCCTAGAAGTGAAATTAAAGGCCTTTCATCAACATTATATGGTGTTTTGCTATAATTAAAACTGTAAAGAATAATTATATGACAGCTTTGGATATAGACAAAAATAGAGTAAGATGTTAATAGATGATATGCAGAAATAGACTATATGCCTAGTCATTACCAGCCAGGGGAAAAAATCTTAATATCAACTGGTCATTTAGAAATGCTATTGAAAGCATTTTTTATACCATTGTGAGCAAAGAATTCAAAAAAGAAAAAGAGCAAAAGTGCCTTCATTTGCCTGTTTCCAGCAGTGAAGACAAGCTGCAGTTTAAAAATGCCTCTTGTTACCAGCTGCATGGAAATACTGTGTCATACTGGATTCAGACACCCTTGATTATACTAGTTAGATGCTGAAAACTCATTGGATTTCAATATCAACTGACAAAGTAAAATAACATCACCTGCTCCTTCAGCTCTAGGAATTTCAGCATGTTCTCAACTGAGTCCAGAACTTCAGTTTAACCTCTTTTGCTATTTGGAGTGATAAGAAAGCAGGCATATATTTGAAATGATGGGTCATTTAAATGTAAGGATAGATTCCACTCATCCTTTCAGCCTGAAGGAGAAAAAAACTGTAGGCAAATAGAAGCCCAATAGAGATGTCCTGCATTTTATGTCGGGTAAACCAAGTTGTTTTTTTAATTGGAAAGGAGCAGAAAAAAAAGTCTTTCTAAATTCTGAAGTAGGAACCTGCCTACTGTTGCTAAGATTTTAATTGCTGATGACTGGTGCTTTCTACTGATCCCATTACCTGATTAATGGTTATTATTATTATTTGTTACTTGCAAAGAGCCTGAGGTGCTGAAGGTACTTCAAAAAGAAAATAAATGATGTGGTCCTTTCCCCAAGGAGCCTACAGTCTAGCAATATGAAAGATGACACAATGAGTGAGAGCAATAAAGAGCAGCAGCAATAGAGTGAGAATAATTACATGGTTACTTAGGTTCATTTTATACAAGACTTGATGGTACTGCTGTTTGCTTGATTTGTTTCTGCTTTTTTGAGTGGAAAGGAGTATATGGGTATAAGAGTATAGGGGAAATAAAACAAATTAGAGAAGCAAGGTCTTTTAATTCTTTGTGTGTGCATCATATACACGAACATGTGTGTATATCTGTGTGTGTAGAGGACAAGGGGTACAGAAATGAGATTAGATTGTAGCGGCTATGAAGACAGAGAAAACAGGTGAGATAGATTGTGAGACTGAAGAAATGAAAGGAGGTGAAGAAATAACAAAATGGAGATCATTGTCTTCTCAAGGTATCTTTAATGAGTGCTCATATTGCATGGCCAAATGAATTCAACAGGGAGCCAGGATGGATCTGGATGCCTGTGATCTGTGAAAAGAGGCTTTTGGGTAATGTGAAAGGTCGGTATTGTTATGAGTAGAACAGCTGCCCATTTTTTTTAAAAGGTTGCAGAGTTAACAGATTGGGCCAGTTGCTGCCAGGGTGGAGTTCTAACTGCTTGTTATTGTAATCACCTGTTGTTTTCTTTAACTACCTGTCCTTGATGGTTAAGAATTCTGCCTGTTGTCGAGTGACACCCTGCTGCTTCCTGGAGGATGACACCCAGGCGGTGAAGGGAAAGGGACATCGAGTCGGCACGCAAATGACATCAGATCCAGCATGCAACAGGACGGACCCCTCACCAAACCTAGCCAAAAACCCCTAAAACAACAAGCCAACACAAAATTGATGAATCAAAATGATGACTAGCTGTGAGGAATCTATTATCCGCCAAGGCCTTTTACCCTTCACCCTAACCTAAAAAGGTGCCAGCTAGACAGAGGACCTCCAATGTTGAACCGAAAAGCAAGGGATTTCCCCATGCTCATGTGAGGATGGAACCCCCAACTCTGCCCATAGACCAGTGGACAAAGCTGCACTCTTCCTCCTCCTCCAAGTCACTCCTGGGAGCAGTGGCGGTGTGAGCGTGGACCCGTCGGTTCTCCCCACATGAGCTGATCGCTTTTAATAAAGGCATTAAAAAGGACAAAGGTCTCCTGCCTGTTTTTATTTCAGCTATAACATCCATTAGGAGATTTAAGGCTGGTTTAAGATGCAAGTAACAGTTCCTCTAAAGAACAACAGTGAAGGAGCACCAGAATTCATAACCTGCTCCTTACAGCTCTTTCCTTTTTTTGCAGAACTTCAGCATGCTGTTAGTTACTATAGGACAGGTAGCTTATCCAGCTGGACACTGTACCTACTCCATTACGCTTACTGATTTTCAAGTGAATTTCTTTCTTGAATTTTTCAGTCAGTTTTGGCTTCTTGCCTCCTGTAGCAGTAAATTTCATATTGTGTTGAAAAGAAAATTTTATTTTTAAACATTGCTGATGTAGTAAGCTTTGAGTCCATCACAATGTTTCTCTCAGGCCCAGTTCTGGTGCTCCAGCTAGGTATAAAATCCCAGAATCATAAAGTTTGGAAAAGAGCCCTAATATCACTGAGTATAAGCATTAACCAACACAAAAATTTTCTCCACTAAATCATATCCCCTAATGCCACTTCCACACACCTTTTAAATACTTCTATCAAATGCTATTTGAAAAGCCTCAGCTTATTCTCCATAGCTGCTGCTCCACATCTTTTGTCAGATGTCCTAGAGTTTCTTAAATTGCACTGCTCTTATTTCTGGGTTAGGAGTGGCACTTCTAAAGGCTTTGGCCTTAAAAGCTCTCTAAGATGCATTAACTGTACTGGACAAATCTCTATAGATCTCCAGGGCAACTTAGACAACTAGTTTATGTACAGAAATTTACATATGAACACCTAAGTATAGGTGTTCTGAACTTGAAGCCTATCTTGAAAGGTTCCTTTATGGCCTAAATTTAAGTCTTCAAAGTATGGCACAAGATCCCACTCTGCATAGCTTGCTTTTAAAAGGCAAATTTCAGTAAAGCAAATTTTAACCTGTTCTACCAGTTCTCAATATTATTAATTATTGTGTATAATTTATGTTTGTAATTAACTTACAGTATGAAATAAAAAGCTATTAAAACATAACTTGAAAATCCCTCTTATTAGCAAGCATGTTCAATATTTACTAATTAGTATTTTAACTTAGGGTAAAATATAATTAAACAATTCATGTGAAAATAATTTTTCATTATAAAAGATAGCAATCATGTTTTTTAATTAGGGATGGGACTTAATCATAAAGCTTCACTTCCACCTTTCTTTTAGAATGTGAATATTCCCAAAATTTGATAACATTTTAGGTTTTATCTAATTTGTGGCCAAGTTTGTAAAATTTTCTCTACTTAAGATTGCTCTTGAGGCACTAGTGTTTGCAAAACTATTTTTATACCTTGTCTCTGCAGGCACCGGTTTCTACTTGCTGAAATATTTTACAAAACAATACTATCCTTTACACAATATCAGAGACTTTAACAGGATTAGATTTCTCGGACTATCAAGTCAATTGTATACACTATTATCCATTTCATAAACTGAAAATGTTTCACAAAGGAATTTTTCTTGATCTAACTATTCTTCTGGTCATGGATATACTGTTCAGAGTATTTCAGATAAAATCTCATCCGTGTATTTGATAAACTCAATATTAATCTTTCTACTGCCTTATTCAATACTTCCTAAGTTTTCATTTGCCATTTTCACTGTCACATCTGATGGCATGTTGTAGTTAACTAAGGTAGTACTCTCTTGACTGCAAGAAGACTGAATTTTTTTTTCCTAAGCTTACTTAGAAGTGTATTCTTCCTTCACAAGGGGAAAGAAAGTCTTAGGGTGCAATTCATCTCATTCCAAGGCTGATGCTTAAAACTGGTTCAAGTCCTCAGTTCCTAAAAGTGCCTATTTCTCTTTGCTGACTGCAAAAGTAGTTTGGGATGATCAATTCTGATATAAATATCTAAAATGTGCTATCCAAGAGTTGAAGTAAATTTCAATCTGTAATAAGAGATAGGTAGCTTGAATCTTTTCTCCTCTTCATTTTTTTCAATTGAAAATCTCATAATTTGTAGGTGAAATCCAATTTTCAGATAATTTTGAGTTCATGCTCTTAAATTTAATCTGATCTACTCCTCAAGATTATTCACATTTTTCTGGTACATTTATTCAGTCCTCTGTTTTCACAATGGTTTTTTAACTTCCAGTTGTCAAGTGATGTAATTCAATAAAAGATAAAAACTAAAAAAATTAAACCCCCCACATATGAAAGCATTTAATTATAGCTGTCTGTCTTTATCATGTCAACTACTCCAAAGTTAGCTTCATTCAATTCTGTTAGCTTCTTCTCTGTCATTACACATGGAGAAAAACATCTCAAACTGTTCTTTAAATAATCAATTATCTTAGTAAAAATCTTAACTTTGTTCACATAGGCTGATAATTTCCATCTGGTACTGTTTCTATTGAAGTCCAGATACATGAATCCTAATACAATTCTCTTGTCTAGAAAATAATTTATCAAGAAGAATGAGCTATCTTATTCTATTGCTTTAACATTTTTAACAAACTTTAGCAAATCCATGCTGCATTCAATCCCATTTTTAGTCTTCTTTTTTATTTAAAAGACTATAGAAACATAAAATTGGTAAAAACCCTAATGGGCTTAAGTGAAACTAGTTAATATAATGAGAGCTTTAAAATCAAGAGTTACATAATTTCTCTTTAAATTTCCAAATAGTCAAGGTTATTCCCTTTGGAGCTTAACACTACTCGTACTTGATATTTTTAGCTAGAAATATAGTATCATTACTTTTTGGTATTAAAGAGAAAAGGAAATCATGTCTCAATCTTTCATACTTTTCTTTTTGGTGTTATTATTCTATCAGCTTTGATATTTTTCTAACTTTTGTATTATTTTTGACCATTAGTTCATGGACTCATCTCTGTCATCACTACATGGTTTATCTTCTACTTTCATGACCATACACCTGCTGAAAACTTAAACAGTACCTTTATCTCTAATCCTTTTTAACTTTGCAACTGCTTTCTTTATAGCCTTCTACAATTTCACAACATCTAGAACACAGACATACTTATATGAGCATAATGGTCAACTCTATGGGTTGCCCATTTGTTTCAAAATCAATTGAAATGTTTCCTTTTTTCAATCCTGTACATGAGATTCCTAACAGATACGAATTTAGTGTCACACGCTCCTGTGGGGGGGGGGACAGAATGTAAGAAAATAAAGATAGTACAAAAGGTAATCTCACCTCTGAGGAGTTGCAGCTGTACTAATTACCAAAGATTAGGAACAAGCCTGCCCTTGACAGGCCACAGCTGCGTCCAGTGAGGATGAGTGCTATAAAAGAGTGGGCTAGCTTGTGTTTGTTAGTTGTACTGTGAAGAAGGAGTCAGTGCTGTGAGGAGCTGCCTATGAGAAATTGCTAAGAAGGTATGGAACTTTTGCAATAAGATGACCACGTGCTCCCTCATTTATTCTTCAGGATTTATTCAGCTCTTTCATAGTACTTGTTAATTCTAGCTCTATTTTATTCAATAAAATGACTTAGTCTTGAACTAAGTCTTTTGCATAATCAAATGCTGTTCTGACTTTGAATGACGAAGAGTAGCCACAACTTTTTCTACCCCCCAGTATTTTACTGGTAAGGTACAGTTTGAAGTCTGGGTTCAGATCAGAAGAACCCTCATCTCATTCCTTCTTAGCTGCCACTCTGCTGACAGAGACTCCTTTGTGTTAGTAGTTAACTGTCATATTTTCAGACTACTACTTTCAGTGAGATTTCAAATTATTTCCTGTAATCTCCTTACTCCTTATCCACTAACAAGGATTGCTTTGTTTTTGCTTTCATTAGATTACAAGTGATAAAAAATAAATGACTTAGACATCACAAACCCAGTCTTAGAGATGCATTAGGGTTTCTAAAGCAGAAAATATTTTTAATAACTTTATCTATGTCCCATTTGGCTGACTGCTGTATTAATATAATATCATTAATCTACCCTACTTTTGGAATCCATGACAGGTCTAAACACCACTGCAGATGAGGCACATGCATTTAGTCAGAGTTCAGTAGTCCAGCATCAGCTAGCTGATTGTCTATCATCACTGTAGATTACATGAATCTTTTCCTGAGGAATCCACACTTCTGACTAGTATCTGTATTGAGAAACCAGCTCATAACAAATACTCCTGGAAGAGGCTGCAATATGTTCTTTGAGCACAACCCCGATAAGGCTAATGTCTATATCATCCCTTCACTAATCTCACAGTTTTCTGTTATTACCTGGATTGTGAGGGGATGATCACATGTGGAGAGAGTTTGACAGAGATTTTACCTCTGAGGAAAACAGGCATCAGGGAAGAATTGAGAGCAAAGGCTGGAATTGGGACAGAATTACATATCCTACACACAGAACCTAGCATTTCATCTACAAATTTGATCTGCAAAGTAAAACAATCACTCCATATGGCCAACATTGTCATGGCATATGTGAGAAATTTACTGTGGTATATTTAGGAAATCCTGAAGGATGTGCTTATATAATCTACAGTATCCTGTGATATTCAAGTCCTTAGAAGAATGTGTGCAAACGTCAACTTCTAGTGGCCTGGTATGTGGACAAGATGATAAAATAACAGTAGTATTTGCCAAAGATGTTGGTGGGTCTCATGGAACTCCTCAAGGTTAAGAATTATCTGATAGTAATGAAGAATTATCCCCATACCACTGGCCAATGACCTGAGTTGGGGAATAACAGGCATCTCCAGACATACACCAAGGAGTGAGTACAGGATAGAGGATACCACAAACCGGGTACATCTCCTGTCTGAGACTCTCATGTCAGACCTTATTGAATAAAGCTTTGGAAGTTAGACAAAAATATTAATTTTATCTATGTAACATCTTGTCCATGTCCTCTTGAACTTGATTCTGCAGCTTGTAATAAGATTGAATTGTAAGCCCTAAGTGAGTATCAGCAGAAGTCTAGTAAACAAGGAGGCAAGCAAGAGGAGCTGAAGAGAATAATTTAGCTTCTGAAAAGAGTTGGATGATCACCTCAGGACAGATTTGTATTTTCACCTATTGCAGAAAAAAATTAATAATCTTAAATCCACTGATAAATAGAGCAACCTTTTGAAAAGTTTGAACTCTTCTGACCCCAAATGTTTAATATTTCATAATTGTATCTAGTGTAGCTCTAAAGTTTGATCTTTATCTAACATAATTCCATTTAGAAGCGTAAAAATATTCAAAAATCACAAGAAACCTGATCAATAGGAGGAAACATGCAGTTAGTCTGGCCAATGTATTTCTTTTGTATTTTTGGAATGTAAAGAAATGTTCTGATGCATTTAGTTGGGCAAATCTGGAGTAGTTTGTAGAAGGTTTTTCATCTCATTGCCATTCTCCAATTCTGTCATTCTTACACTATTTAAGTAAATTCCAAACATGTATGTTATTAGTGGTTTAGAGTTCTGACTGTTACCTCCAATTAAAAGTTAGTTGCTTCAAATCAAAAGGCAATTCATTGGATTTTATTGCTACCAAATTTACCAACTTTCTTTTATCCCACTGAGGCTGGTTTTGTACAATCAGTGACTTCAACATGATAGTTAAAAAATTCCAACAACACTCTGTGGCATTTTAGTTAATTTCTCTATTAGAGAAATTTCCTTTTTTTTCCAGTCCCAAGTGGTTAGTTGACATTCAGTTATGATGTGACTACCTGTACCAGGAGAATTATTAATGAACATTTCATAAGAGTTGCTTGGTATAATTTTGTTGGTGTTTAATTAGTCCAAAGTTAAATGATAGAATGAAGTTTGGAAGCTGAAGACTCTTTCTGAATTTGTAACATTTATCTATAATGATAATTAAAATGTTTTCCCTATATTTGTATTTTTATGTCTGACAGGGTCTGCAATGATTTTGACACCTAAATCCTTCTTTCCTCCTAGAAAATCTTCCTTGTTGATGCTCATGCTATGTGTTGTTTACAAATTAACAGCAAATAGCACTTTCATCTGGTGTTCAATACTTCTGCAACATAATGGTTGCATGCTAATAGGAGGCTGTGGTTGTCAATGGCAACAACACAGCTTCTGCATTGGAAAACAAGTACCCTTTAGTGAGAGCAGAAACACAGATCCCAGTTTGCTGGACTCCACCATAAATTTTACTATGGCAGGAGCTGAATATCCAATACCTCTTCGGCGGGATGCCATAAGCAGACAGTAGTCAAACAGATGACCTGTAAAACTGAAATGTCAGGGGCTTTGCTCCTTGGAAATAAGCAGAGGGCTGAGGAGGGGTCATCAGGACAGTTTGTCTCAGAATTAGCTACCACAGCATTGACACAGGCACCTGAAATCCTTGATGTAGCAAGAGAAAAAGAGGGTCATTCAGTTAATATTCACAAACAAAAAAGCAAGCAAATGAAAAAACAATTCTCAAATCACCATTTTTTTTTCTGAAGCCAATATAATTTCAGTCATTTCTCCTTTGCTAGGAAACCATAGCAACTTTAAAATCTGGTTTTGTTCTGCAGTGCAAATGCACAATTGGATTTTAAGTGTTGGGATTGAATGTTGTTTAATGAACTAGTAAGAAAATATTTCAGTCCAGAGTCTATTGTATTGAAAGTTCAGCTCCATTTTGTGATACACTGATATGACTTATTTATTTGGTTTAAACTATGTTTGCATGGAAATTAACTCCACTTGGGGTTCACACATAAAAGTGAAAGGAACACATTGGCGACATTGCAAGGCCACTCTGTTATTTATGAAAGGCCGTGATGATCTGGTGTGATTCCTAAGGACTAGGAGAAAGCAAATATCATCCCTATTTTCATGAAGGGGAAGAAGGAAGATGTGGGGAAACCACAAGCCAGTTGGCTTTGCCTAAGTCCTTGGGTAGATAGAGCAAATAAACCTGAAAAACCTTTCTAGACACACAAGGGACATGATAGTGATTGGAAAAAATAAACATGGGTTTACAAAGGGGCAATCACACCTGAGCAGCCTGATAATATTCCATGATGAAATTACAAGCTTGGTGGATGAATGCAGTGCAATGCAGATGGGCTGTCCTGCCCCAGGCTTGTGGAGCTCTGGGACTGGATGGGATGGGCCAGCCAGGGCATGGGAGGTTCTGGGATGGGTGGGGACAGCACAGGTGTACCCAGGGTGGAGGCCTCATTGCACAGTTCAGTGGGATTGTTTCTGTCCTGGCTCCTGAGCACTGCCTGGCAATGCAAGGGAAACAGCCCTGGGGAAAGACCAGGAAGGAGGCCTGGGCCTGCTGCTTTCCCTGCTGGAGCCAGTGAGGCCCTGACTGGAGGATGAGACATCCAAATGGGCAGTGAGGTGCCCTGGCCTTGGGGGAACCATGCCTGGGCTGTGCAGTGTGGGGGGCTCAGGCATGGCCTCTGGGGCTCCCATGGGAAGGGTAGGGTGTGAGCACACTTGATTCTGGTTTACAATAATCTTGCTCACATAAAAATTCAAAATAAAAATTCAAAATAAATAAAATCAAAATACTAGATATAGAAGTAATTTACTTTGGAGAATAAAACCCATCTAATTGTGTGATCCTTGCCATCTAATTTTCCCATTAAAAACCTGTTCCATCATGTAATGGAGAGCACAGTTCACCAGACCCATTGTGGCAATGTTCTCCAGACCAATCTATATGAGTTGAACAGGCTGGTGAGAGTGTCTGTCCTGTTTTCAGCTGAAAACAAAGTTAATTTCTTCTCAGTTCTTTTACAGTGTTGTGTTTTGGATCTGGAATGAGAAGATGACATGCTAATGTTTTTGCTTTTTGCTATGTTGTGTTTTCCGTTGTCTCATACTCTGCCAGTGAGAAGGGATGTAAAAGAAACTGGGAGGGAGCACAGCTGGGACAGGTGACCTGAACTGACCAAAGGGATATTCCACACCACAGAACATCCTGCCTAGAGTGTAGACTGTGGGGAGTTACCCAGAAGGGCAGTGTACCTGGGTTCAGGAAAGGGGCTCAGATATTGGTGAGCAATTACATTTTGCATCCACTTGGTTTTCCCTTTTTATTAAGATTTACCATAATGACTGTATTTTATTTAATTTTAAATTATTAATCTGTTCTTATCTCAGCATACAATTTTTACTTTGATCCTCAACACCATTCCCCTGAGGTAGAGAGGGAGAGAGTGAGGAGTTGAGCAAGCAGTCGTGCTTAGTTCTCAGCTGGGTTTAAAACCATGATAGCGTCACAGAGGGTTCAATGGTTTAGTGGCCCACTAATTTACTGTTTATAGGGAATTGCTTTTAGGTCCAAGTCTGGGTAGGTCTGTCAGCCAGGGAAAAATAAAAAAAGGGTACTCAGGTGGATTACAAGTGTTCCAGAGAACACAACAAGGCTGTACAAAGATTACATTTATAGGATAGGTATAGAATATACTTACAGATACATTATATTTTGTGTGTGTTACCCATGAAAATTTATATTCAAAAGCCATTGCTTCTCTAGGTTATTGTATAAAATTCAATCTAGGTAAGAATATATAGCTTTTAAAATACACCTTGTCTTTCAAAGAATTGTTGGGTTTTTTTTTTCAGAACTTGAAGATACTGTATATCCAAACTGGTAAATTTTTAGTATTTTTGAAAATAACAAGCTTCTGACTTTTGAATATCAAATCTGATTTCAGGTGTTTATTTTTAAATTTGTGAAGTGATTTCATAAACTGTGGTCCTATTTTGCTATACTTTCTATGAAAGACCAGATCATATGGGTTTTTACCACCTGGCATTCCAATAATATGAAAGTCAATTTGTCTGTTTAAGCATGTCAGGATTAACAGAGATCAAGAGAGAATGACTGTTCTAAATTAGTTTAATAAGCATTTAAAAAAGCAGGTTAAAACATCAAATGTTAGAAACTGCTCCAATGTGAAGACCTTGACTGCAGGTGATAATGCTATAAACCTTTGTACACTGTGCAGCAGAGGTGCCAAAGCTGATTCTCACATTTATTCAGAGGCATAAGAGCTGATATAGAAATCAAATTTTACAGTTTGAGTAAAAAGGAGGTGTGAATTTTTCACACTGTAAGAAAGAAAATTAAAATCTCAATAGCAAGATTAAAATCTGGAAAATATTTTTCTTTAAATGCAAGTTGGAGGATGAGGTTTATGTTACTTCTTTATACACAAGAAGATACAAAAAAGTAATGAAGTTGCATCTGTATGCTCACTTTTTGAGTATATATTTGATTCATCGTGGCAGACATTTAGAAATGTGATTTTTTGTGAACTTTGAGTACAGATCAGCTGACTATTCAATAAAGCTGCTGCATAACATTCATACTATTTCTTTAAAAAATAAATGGTTACCATACTTTCCACAATTTTCACAGATTCATTTCCATTAGTTTTGCTTATTGCTGTTAATAAGAAACAGTTCCTTATTTATAACTGTAAAAAACTACTTATCTACATTATATGCAGGACCACAGACCACATCATAAAGACCGATTTCCTTCTCAAAATCATGTCCAGGATCCATGTCCAGAAATTAATATAGGAGCTGTTAATCTTTTCACATCTAAGGAATATTTTGAATTTTTTTTTCTCATAGAACATCATGGCCCAAAATATCATTCTTAATCTGTATATAGAGGAAAAAATATTTACAAATATATGTATATAGATATATACAGATTCACGTATGTACAAATTCTGTAAAATTTCTGGTTTTTAGTTACTTCATGAAAAGTCCTCTTCACTGTCACTTTGTGGAACAGAAAAAACTGTCAGTAATTTATTTATATAATTGGTATTATAAACATTCCATTCGACTATCTCATTTTTCCATTTGGTTGTTACAAGAGATGTCTGAATTTTCATAATGAAGAGGACAGCAAAGTTTCCAGAGGAAAGAGCCCTCAGTCCATCCCTCTCCTACCAGGGCCAAGAAGAGATGAGGAGAGACTGTGGAGATGTTGCAAGTCAGCAGGAGGGCATCTGAAGAGAAGCACAAAGGAATTCCAGCCACTCTAGCCAGCAGGAAGAGGCCCAACTTGCCTCTAGGAAAACGTCATAGGGAATTAAACATGAGGAATTAGAGGCACGTGCATGCCTGTAGGGCTATGATCTCATTGACATCACAGAGATATGGTGGAATGATGCAGCTGTTGGAATGAAAGGATACAGGCTCTTTAGGAAAGACAGGGAAGACAAGATGAGGGTGATGCCTCCAACTAAATTGCATCGCCAGCAGCATCATGCTGAACTTAATTACTTCCCTTTGCAAGCAGATCTTGACAAAAATTCTCCTATTTCAAAGCACCTTCAAAAGAACAGTGGTGTCCTAATATAACCACAGTCAATAATCAAAGTTTCAATTTAAACTTTCTCAATATTTGGTTTTTTTTTAACTGTACTAATCACATTCCTTAATAAAACCAGAACTCAGTGTACTATGGATGGATGCAGATTGTTAGCCTCATCTTTCCCTGGGTCATGGAATAGCAAAACACTCATGACAAAAGGCAATTGAAATGTATCTGTAGGTTTACAAAGGATCTACTTCTAGTGGACGGGCAATAACACATTAGATTGATCTGATTTTTTTAATCTTGTTCATTGAGCAAATGCATTTGCATATCATTTATATATAATGGTTCATTTAAAAATATTTTATCTATCATCATTATAATTCAACTATTTTGCTGTTATTGGCTATTATTCTGGTAAGGAAAAAAAAAAAGCCTCAAAAACCTCCACACGAACACAACTCAGTATTTTCAAGATTGATTGCAGAATCATTAAGATTAGCTAGTTGACACTATAACCTCGAAAGGGAGGCACAATGAATATTACAAACATTTGTAATGTCAAGCCAATAGACTTTTTTCTTAGAATGCAAGAGCAACCATACAATGAGTATTTAGAGAGTTTGCCCTTGACTGAATCTTTGCCTGAGTGTTTACTTGGAGTACTGTTGCATTTGGGAAATATAATTTTTTCAATTAATTTCTTGAGGTATCTGACAGTAAGTTAGAAAAGGAAGAAATGGACTATTCAATACAGTCTATAATTAATCTTTAGTGCTCATCTTTTTGACTGCACTCATTAAACATCATTGAGTTTGTATGTGTCATCTTGAAAAATCAGGTAGCATAAAGTAGGCACTCAAAAAGTGATTGTTATATCATGAATCACTAGATACAGACAGACCACGAATGCATTTAGGATCATTATTAGAAGACTGCTTTTAACATTAAACTAGCAAGGTTCTGGATTGTCTTTTAACTAGGGTGTTGACAGCAAGAAACCTAAAAAACTCATGTGAGCACAAGTCTCATATGAGTTTAAAAGACTGCTACATGCTGTAGTACAAGGGGTGGTACATCCTGCATACTTAGGAACAATTTTGCCATATGATTTAATGGTACATAAATACCAGGCATGACAATGTATCTTATTTTGATTCCCAGTTCAGCTCTGTTATTTCTATATACACCCTTCTAAACCCTTCTAAAATTCTTTGCAATTGATTTTATGTGCAAGGTTTTGGTAGCAGGGGAGCTTCAGGGTTGGCTTCTGTGAAAACATGTCAGAAGTTGCCACTATGTCTGACAGACCCAATGCAGACCAGATCCAAAACAGATCCACTGGCAGCCAAAGCTGACCCTTCCCTGGTGGGGGAATAAAAACTTCTGTGTAACAGAAAATGTGAGAGAAGACTGAGAATATGTGACAGAAACAGCCCTGCTGTACCAAGATCAGGAAGAAGGCAGGGAAGGAGGTGCTCCAGGCACTGGAGAAGGTGTCCACCTTGTCAGAGAAGGAGGATGTACCCTGAAGGAGGTTGTGACCCTATGGAGATCTGAGACCAGAAGGAACTCCTATTTAATGGTTTGGCTGTACAGCTAAATAGAAGAGGACCAATTTTGAGTTTGAGAACTGGCTCCCTGATCATTCAGTGTCTCACTGGGAATTTACTACTCACCTCATGTTCTGATGGCTCCATAGTGCTCTGTCTGAAACAAATGCACCAAAGGGAATGGGATCTAAGTAATGATGGGAATTGCTCTGTGCTGCTTGGTTTTGAAGCAAGGTGTTCTCCCTGCACCTCTTTAAGCAATGTAGATATATCAAGCAATTATTTACACCATTGGCAGGAACTAAGATACTCCTATACTATTTACTCCATTCAGTTACTAAGAGGTATAAGGTTTCTTAGCCTGTTGATTAAAAATGAAGTTGTTGATACAATACTACATGATGCAATTTCTCTGTTCCTACTTTGCTATCAATAAATACAAAGTAAAAGCATTAAATATTTAGATAATGACAAAATTGAGGTTGTTTCCATGGGTTGGAAATGTTGGAAGCTAGGCAGGATCTGAGATAAAGAATTTTCAAATAGCAAAGCTATTCCTAAGATTTGTTTTTTCTGAGAGATTAATAGTTAAGATAGTGAATATTGATTTGATATTCCTGCTTTTACAGAATAATGTATAATGTGAAATTAATCACTTACACAAACTTTTCACAAATGCTTTTTAATCTCTTGGTAAATGCCTGACTTCAAACTAAGGCAAGTACTCATTAAAGGTTCGGTAGAGAAAAGAACAAAAAAGCAATGTACAGGACAACATTCTGAGCTTTCAGAGTAAAGCTGTAAAATGTTGTCCATCAAATGTTTAAGTCAATCTGACCTGAATTAATCTTTTTAGTCTTGTTTTTCTACCTGAATGTCCCCCCCACCCCCGCAAAAACAAAAAGTTCCTTATAGGTTAAAGAAAGGAAGGATATGAAAATATTTGAACGCTTAATACTTGTGCCACATCTGCTTCTTGTCATGGGCCAACACCTGGTCCATATACCAGGCAAACAAAGTACCTTGTAGATTATTTTAGTGTGTACTACCCTATTCTGTTAGTATCTTTTTCCTTTCCTTCTTTCAGTGAGAAGAGACAGAACAACTATTTTGTAAGCCATTGATTCTCTCTTTTCAACTGGAAAAATATAGTTCATTAAGTATCCAGTCAGTTTAATTTAATTTCCTTGTGTTTCTGTTAGAACACTTGAGCTGAATTTTTAGTAAGTGAATGTAAGTCTTTATGCTGCCAGTCAAGGCCTGGCAGAGATATTACTCATGCTATTGGATTAAGATTAACAGTTTTATCAGTTCTGGGATCCCTTTGTGGTCATTTTTAGCTACAGTGTTTTTGCCTTTTCATTCATATTTTATCATTTGAGGCTTGGCAAACTTAATCAATTTTGTATCACAACTGAAATGGGATGCTCCTGTAACTTCTGAGTTGTAGGAAGAGTTTGTCCACTTCTCTTTATTTGAGTGAGTTCTCCTCTACATTTATCTCTATCAAGGCAGATAGAATTCCATATACATTTCTTCATTTCTATTTTCCTTGTTTTGGTTTACTTCTTTATCAGAAAATTAGAAGCAAATTATAGGTTTAGGTTTTAAGACACAATACATTTGTTTAGCCTCGTTCCAGTTTTCACAAGAGATAGGTTCCACTTCTGCTTTCCTTTTTCAGTTTAAATGTCTGAATAAAATTAGCAGTTTCTTTTAATTTAATTAGCAATGTTTAGTACTGGAATGTTTGTTTTTCTTACTTCATTTCTTTACATTCTGATCTGACTTAACCTTCAGGAAGGTTAGCTTCCTAAGCAAGTGAGAGGATTTTCCATTTTTTCATACCTATTTACCAATGCTACTTTTTAAAAGTATTACCATCTCTTGGATGTTTTATTTTACATTTTCTAGTGATTTAAAAAAGCATGAAATTCCTATGAGTTTCAAGACAAAAATTTTTTAATGTCCTCACATCAGGTAACTTGGCAACATAAACCCACAATTTATTCAAATAAAGAATGCATATGGATAATTTAATTTACGTCAAAAATGCAACCCAAAACTTCCTTTCCAGTACTTTTACTTCTGTGGTTCTCTTCTGCTGTCTGATCTCATGTTTAAAGTGTATATTCAGAAAGCTGATGTGCACCCCTACGTTTTAAATACTTTGTCAGGGCTAAAAAATACCAGATCATTTTTCACTTCTTTTAGTTAAAAGCATTCCAAGATTTTCTACATATCCTTTCATTGTTTGCAGTCTCATTGAGTTAACAGATTGCTTCCTTTGATTTCCAAATATGCCCTTTGTCAAATGGATATTTGTTTATTCTTTAATTAAAACTGGTGAACCTTGATTACTGGCATCATTTTGTTTTATGCACCAGACTATGCCTTCACAGCTTTGACAAACCAATACTGAAATTATTTAATTTCTCATTGGTAAGGTGAGTATCTGGTGGGGAGCCAGTGTAGCTATCACATCCAGAACGTAAACTGTTATATTTGGCATCTTCCACTTTTAATAATTTCTTCTCAGAATTCAGTAACCATGCACACATCTCTGCATAAGGGACCTGCACCTGAAATGGCCATATGTTCCAGCAATTTAATCTCTCCCTGTGCAGCCGTGACAGTGAATGAAAATATGGCCTATGTTTTGGGCCACATGCAATGAATTAAGCCCTTGATCTGCCAGTGGTAGCAGTTCTGCCCTGGCCTGCTCTACCATCACAAGTCTCCAGTCTATCACATTCGTTCACGTTGACATCATACACAGCTTCTTCCTCAGTGTTTTATACACATCCAGAGGTGATTTTTTCCTACTTGTCCAGTTATTAAGCCTCTGCAATTTTAAAATGTTTTATATTACTTTTATGTTTTCATCTGAACTGCATCATCATTTGCACTTGTGTTTGAAATTGTCCCATAAATTTCAAAAAGCAGAAATTCACATTGCTTCTTTCCAAAACATGCCTGAGACTAAGATGTGGCCAGGGGTTGCACATCCTCTCTTTTTTTCTGCTTCTTCTATTCTGGAGAACAAATGAATGAAATCTTCCTATAAATTTTAACTCATTCTCTTTCTGTGTTATTTCCATTATAGTATGCTGGTTGTTTATGTTTTAAACTCCCTTTTTTTAATGCCAACCAAATGAATGGGAAATACTTCTAAATTATGGGTCCCTGAGAGACAGTTTTGCCAAGTTATGAGCAAATAACTACAGAACCCCAAAATCTATACAACTTTCTGCCTTTTACCCTTTCAAGTGTCATGTTTTAGGAGTGTTGCTCTTCGTTGTAGTACTCCAACTAAAACCATGTGTAGCACTCACCTCACTCTCCAGACAGAGACAAAATCACAAAGATCATGCATTGACATAAGAAAAAATTATTGGAAACAGCAATGAAATGAGAAAAAAGAGTAACGACAATATTCATATCAAAAGGTATAAGAAAAGGAAACTATTTACACAAGGAAATAATTTACACAGAATCCCCTACATCAGACAAATATTGGACTTCTCTGTCCACCATGTTTTTTTGACCCTTCTTCCCGCCAGCACTGACATGAAGTGGTACAGAATTACATCCAGACTGTGGCCTAAACCCGTCCCAGCTACTGCAATAAACTAACCCTGCCCTGGCCAAAGCTATGACATGAGGTAATGGTATATTTTTATTTTATTTGGTTTTTAGATTAAGAAAAAAAATCTCCAGAAAGTGAGATAGTTTTACCCTTTTTAAAGAAATAACTCTTAAACTTGTTCATTCAAAAGAATTTGCCAATTTACTTAAATTTATGAATGATATGGAGTGTGAATTCTACCTTTTTGAAAGCTATTTTGCACACACAAAATATAAATATAAAACCTGCACATGTGAAATATATTTGTGAATACTATCACAAGAAGTTAGACACTATTTGATTAATTATAGTGTGATCAAAAATAAATACTTTGTACTGTACTGTTAATACTGGTGTTTTGTACATGTAATTGTATTCTTCCATTATCTGGGATATATCTTGTGTAGTTAAATTGTTATTTATATTTATCTTATGGAACATTTTTTTCTTGAGGTTTATTAAAAGCTTGCCTTTCCAATTATGATGTTCAGCACATTCTAGCCATTCAATTTTTAGCATGCAATATGTACCGAAACTTCAACCCAGCCTATCTGCCTCCTTACTAACGCGTGCCAATAATTGCTAGTGACCATTTATAGTTCTGAATAATCTGGCTTTCCAAGACTGTTAATCATTTGTCATTGATATTCATTTCTTTGTCTCATTTTTTGCTTTCAACACATCACATGTTGAAGTCAAATATTGTCACACTCCAAAAAAGGTAGTCAGTTATGATCTGTTTTTCAAAGTCTTTCTATTTAAACTGGTTGGTAAGCCTTCACAAGGTCATCTGCAGAACAGCAATGCCATGGTTGCTCAAAAGTAACACACAGTTTTGCAATTTCTTTCTAAGCACATGACTGGAAGGGCTAATTTTGATGTCCTCAAAAGGAAGTAGAAGCCATGAAGGTAACACTTATCCATAAGATAAATATATGGATGGTTGTACAAAGCTGCTTGGTTCATGCACGTACGGTGGTTCACTCAGACTGCAGGTTCAGGACAGCTAGCATGGCTTCAGCAAGGGAAAATCCTGTCTGACCAACCTGGTGGCTTTTTATGATGGACAAACTACATCAGTTGATGACGTAAGAGCTATGGATTTAATTTCGCTGGGCTTCTGGATAGTGTTTGAGGAAGAAAAAAGTCTTTACAGTGAGGGTGGTAAGGCACTGGAGCAGGTTGTCCAGAGCAGCTGTGGATGCCCAACTCTGAAAGTGTTCAAGGCCAGGTTTGATGGGGCCCTGAGCAATCTGATTGGGTGGAAGATGTTCCTGCCCATGGCAGAGGGATTGGAATTAGATGATCTTCAAGGTCCGTTGCCAACCCAAAATATTCTATGTTTGCATGATTATTGGCATGAAAAAGTTGTTTTCATTTTTATACTTCATTAAACTGACACCCTTAACTGATATGCAATTGCTTTTCTTTCTAAAAAAAAAAATTAAAATCTTCCAAATGTCATCATTTTAATAAGATATTTAACAACTCTTAATTTCTCATTTATTTTTGGAACAGAAGCCTACGCCTTTGCTGAAAACAGAGTTTAGGATTGAAGCCCTCATTAGTCTTAGGTAAATATTTCAAAAATGCTGTTGTTTTTAGGCAAGAGTGTGTTAGAAGCTGATGAGTAAGCCAGTCATAAAATCATTTTTAAAGAGCTGTGATCATGAATACATTAGTAACAGGCTGGGGATAATAAAATTATCATAAGGTGGAATTTATGGTTCCTTTTAAGGAAGGTGTGATTCTTCAAAATGTAATTGAGTGCTTAGCTGAACTTGCGTTGGATATAAGGGGTTGTTTCAATCTGAAGACTTGAGTGTTTCCTAGAGCAAGATTTTGGAACATGTCAAGAGTGGGGGGAAAAAAAACCCAAACCAATCAGAAAATAAAAAGAAAGAGTTAGTAGTAGAATTCAAAAATTATGCCCCATAAATTTTAGTTTGTATTCCTCAGACAGCTTTTCTCATATAGTTTGAGCTGCGTCTCTGAATCAATATCACAATATCATCTCTTTGTGATGAAAATAACGTATCATGAAATATTTGGCTAGCTGTGCAAGATAAAAACCCGTTTGGGTGAGTGTCCTAATCTATGGAAGAGACTGGTGCATGATCTCCAATTATGTTTTTCCGAATAACTGTATTTTTCCTTACATAAATTTGTTTTTTTCTATATATACTGGGATTATCAAACTAGGAAAAATAGGTATTTTTAATGAAAATACTTATTGTAAGTAAATCGTTCCAGGATTGAAAAATGGTTTGAGCAGAATTTTTTCATCTAGATATAGTCATTACTTCAAGGACAGGGCATATTACAGAAAAATATTAATAAGAATGTTTTTGAAATTACATTTTAACATAAATTTTATGCAAAAAATGCACTCATTTCCCAAAAACATCAGATTTTAGGTACTTAAATGAAAAGGAGTTCTGTAACTTTTTTCAGAAGCTGCATAAGATTAGTAGCCTGTATACCTGCCAGGGTAGGGTTTTATGCAAATATAAACAGCACATTTGCCTATTTACAAATGCATATTAGATCTTGTGTTGTACATTATAACTAAAGTTAACCAGAATTATTTCCCTCATAAAAATCTCAGATTTATGAGGAAAAAAACAACTCATATCCCAAATAATTTTGGATCTGAAGTGCAATCTGAGTGCTTTATGGAATTGGTACCTCACAGATAAATCATTCTTTAAAAAAAATAAAAAACAAATTATATCTGACAAAAGCAAATTTTGCTAATATGGTTACAAACCAACCAACCAAAACCCACCCAATGCTTTTATTTAACCTAAACATATACTGACCCCACCTGAGCTTATGGAAATAGTCACAGGACTTAAATGATAACTAATATGGACAAAACCCAGGTTCATTCTTTAGTTCAAATTAGAGAGTAGCATAGTATCAGGGCTGCAACTATGTGCACATGCAGCACACTCCAGTTACTAATTCTCTATAGGATCCAGCAACTCTGCAATCATTTACACAGCAGGTGCCCCTATCTTGAGGTACAAGGTCTTTCACTGAATCTTCACAATTAAATATTTGGCTATCACAGGAAGCTCCTGGTTAAGAATTCTAGACAGTTCCATTAGCTCCCTGTTGCACATACTCGTGTTTATATTTGTGGATGAACATCCTGAGCAAAGCATCCTATCTAATTCCTATCTGATTCCTGTTGCAGAGTTGGCCAAATTGCGCACAGATATAAGTGGCCACTTTTGCAAGTGGTCAATAGAAACTGTAGAAAAAGCCACTTAGAATGTCAGTAAGGTATTAAAGAGATGTTTCATATCTAACAAGATATAAAGCCAGCAAAAAAATAGCATTAAATGCTGCATATGTTGAGGTGGTCATCTGGGAACTGAGTACAACAGTGGTTTTGAAGACTTTCCCCAGCTTACCTAAAAATATCATTGTAATGATATTACACCAGTGACTCCAACTGCTGCCAGCCAGTGAATGACCATCTACTTTAGAGATTTGATTCCCTTTATGAACATGACCCTCTGCTAAAATCCTAATCCATTAGTGTTTGTTTGATTCTTTTTTTCTCTTCCCCCTTTCAGCAAGCATTCTGTCCTGAGTAACTGCACAATAACCTTAAACGTCAGGGTTAAGAAACATATTGCAATCTACATGCATATGGAAAAAGGTAATTTGAGGACAAGATCATCTTACAGAGTTCTCACAAAAATATCATTGTTCAACCATTAGGATGCTGTTTGCAATTTTTGTGTGCTTCAGATGCATTGTCTCAAGACCTGCAAGGTTTTGCAAACATAAAGCAGGAGAAACCCCCCCCACCACGCTGACACATAAGGCATGCTAGAAGTTGCCATTTGCTTTCATTGTTTGTCTTTCAATTTTTGTCCATCCTGACCATATGTGTCCATATTTTATCCAGGTTAATTTGTATTCTTACCTAAATTTCCATGCTCTTTCCTTAAAACTGTTTCTCAAAAGCCTTGTTTCTTAGCTTTACCACATGTAGACTCTTATTTTGGTTTCCTACCATCTTTCTTTGATCTTTCATCTCTGCCAAAAGTTTGGCACATGCTTCCTACCCACATGCAAATGCTTTGAGACACAAAAATGTTTTGAATCCTCATCTCGTTCCTGAATGCCTCCCATCTTGTTTTCAGGTTTAAATAATTTATGGTCTTTAGTTGATTAATAATAATATATAAAAACTTTTTCTCTTGAACTTCAGATGATATTCAGCCTGAACTACATGACTCATGGTAATTACACTCATTATTGTGTGGCAGTTTATATGTCAGACTACTTGGCTTATTTGCATTTTGTGAGAAGACAAAGAAAGACAAAAGAGATGGAGTCATCTATCCCCACAATTTTTAAAATTTCACAATTGCAAGTTTTATTTGTTTGTTTGTTTTCATTAATATTAGTGAAAGAAAGACTTATTATGATGAAAATCTGATGATCATTTAGTTTTCAATGCAGTAAAATTCCAGATTAGAACAGGCAGGTAAAGTGGTGGTGGTAGTGCTGCTGCTGCTACACTTGCCACCTGTGAGCCTGCACCTGAAGAACTGTCCTCCATACATGGATGGTGCTAGGAAACTGGAATAAGTCCATCCCATGGAGAGTGACCAGGATGGGATAATTGGCTGGAGCAGCTGATGTTTAAGGCTGGAAGAACTTAGATTGATTAGCATAGAGACAAGAAATCTAGGGGAAAATTTTAATTTCTGTCTTCAGCCTTCGGCACAGACAGGGGAAGATTCTTCTCAAAGGTGCATGGTGAAAGGACCTTTCACCATGCACAATCAGAAGACACAACAATCAGACGTTGCAGTAAGGGCAGTTCCAGCTAAATATGAGAGAAGAACTGTTTCTCAGTGAGAGTAACTAAGCATGGGAACAAGCTGCCCAGAGAGGCTGTCCAGTCTCAGAACACAGAGATTTTAAAAACATGCTTTGACAAGGCCCTGAGCAACATGACCTAACTGTGAGACTAGTTCTGCTTTGAACAAGTGATTGGATTACATCATTTCTAAAGGTCGTTCCCAACCAAAATTATTCCATGCTTCACTAGACAGAAACAATTCATTCTGAAAATTACAAACTGCCTATCTAATTTTTCCTTTAGTCATGGAGTTAATTGACCATTCAAGTACAGATGGTTTCAAAAAGCAGTATATGCATCTCCAAAGAAATGAAATTATCAATTTATATTTTGAAAACAAATTAATGTAATTAGTTTATTAATGTTAAATAAGTGGTGGAATGAGAGGATGGATGTAGGGGGGAGATGTAAACAAGTTAAAAGTTTAAGGAGAGAAGATGAATTATCCGGGGGAAAAAAAAATAGCTCTAAATGAAATATGTAATAGCAAAAATAAAAAAGAAAAAATATCTGGAAGGAAAGTGAGTTTTACAAGCCATTCACTGCAGGAAGTGAACTTTTCAGTTTAAATTAATTACAGTATAAATAGATCAAGAACTTGTTTTCCCTTTCTGTTCGTTTTTCTTTTTTGTTAACATAAAGAAATAATATAGCTGCTCTGTCAATGTAGGATTAATGTCTTTTTTTTTTTTTTTGGTCTGCTTAGTAATGTTTAGAATAATTCTAAACAACCAGTTAACCAGATGCCTTTACCTCAAACTACCCCCAGCCAAGAATTAGTTTGTAAAGAGACCTTGATAAGTGTCAAAAAAGCTCCAAATTGTAATTTATAATAAGTATAATGAGATTCAACTTCCAGTTGCAAAGGCTATCTTGAGACCTAGTACCATATAGTCAACAGAGAAAGAATCTCTCAATAACTGGTGACTGACAAGGAGAGTTATCCAGAATATCTAAAGGAAGACCTGAAATTTGAAACCTTTGAGAGACCTGAGACATGAACATCCTGGTGAAATTTATGAAGGGATTTTTACACATTAAATACTGTATGCACAGCCTTTGCCAGATAAATTCCTCACCTGTGTACTATTATTGAGATGTTTGCTTCTCTGGCAAATTAATTTCAAAGGACTGGAAATACCCACAGACACAAGCTGTACTTTCTTTAAAGTTCAGATTAATAATGCCAGGCTATGAAGCTTAAAATAAGCATTAACTGCTAAAAGCTATGGCAAAAATGGAGTGTGGAAATTACACCATGTACTCAGATGTAATAATCATTTTAAAAACCAGTTGATCTTGGGAGAAGAAAATTTAGTCTAAAACCAGTATACTTTATATAGGTCATCCATCCTATGGATGGATTAAACTCAGATTAAAATACATAGTGGTTCACCAAACAACATAGCATAGAATTATCAAATTACTTAACTATATTTTTTCCCTTTAACTACAAAGAGCTTCATATAATATGGGTACACAAATGCCCAAGTATGCCTACATGAAAATGTGATATATGTGTATAAATATGTTTGTATATTTGCTTTTAGTTGCTGGCGCTTTCTCTAGGTTTCTATTTGTTTATTTTTTATTTTCTGTTTCGTGTGGAAAACCAGCATACTGCCAGTTCCTGGAAGGCCTAGGCCTTGTATGAGGTTCTAAGGTGTCAACTGGAAATCCATACTGTTGAATTTGATATTTAATGCTATATATTACAGGTGCTTTCTGAAGCTATAAACAAAACACAGTGGGTGAGATCACAGCTTTAGCACCTGGTTTCTTGTTGGCACTCGAAAGAATAACTGTATTTAAAGACAGCTGTATTTGTTACACAATATGTTTTGCAATCATTAGTAAATAACAGTTTATAATGCTTAGAGATGAAAACTTAAAGACCTGAAAAGTTTATGTTATGTTTTCAGCCTAAACAACAAGACTGAAAATATCAGTCTGAATTATTCTAAAATGCCAAGTTTGTGACTAATAGAATAAGCTATGAAGACAACTGTACTTATTAATATGTTGTAATGCATTTAGAATAAATATTCCAGAATAAAATCCTGATAAATCTGTAAACCCATTCCTAGTCAGAAGAGGCAATCTATTAACAACCATTCAAAAAATTAAGACATATTTGGAATTCTTACTTTGCATAGGGTAAAAAAGTTAGAGATATAGATAGAGACATAGATTATATAAATATAGATACACATATAGATTATAGGTATAGATATGGATATATAACTCACATGGAGATAATGAAATATTTCTGGTTTTAAGGGAATCATTAAATAACATCTTTGTATAAACAATCCTTATCCTCAATTCAGGAGTGGGATCAGGGGATTGTAAGATATTAATTTCAATATTTGAAAATGAGATAGATTCTAGAAATATATTAGTGCTATTCTAGTGTTTAGAAAGAAAAAGTGGCATGATCAAAAATTTTGAGCAAGTAATAGAAAAAGTCTGAGATGGTGTTCATATTTATATTTGTACTAGAGGTTAGAAAGATAATGAATCTGACAATTCATGTGTTTTTCATAGGAAAATACAATTGCTCTGATTCCATTATTAAGATTTTTGTGAGCAATTTTTCACTGTATTGTATGTTAAAAATGTCATATACTGTTTGATATAATGCATTTGTTCTATTTTCTACATGCTAAATAGATGAAAAAGATTGTTAAGTCCTGGATAAGCCCTAGTTTAACTTCATATATTCCAACAAAATTAAAGGTTCTCCATTTACAGGGGAACCTGGGTGATATGGTCTACATCCACATTAGTGAGCAATGAAGTCTAATGTGAGTGTATTTGTATAATGAAAACATCAGGGCTGAGGACTGCTTGCCCACACACTTTGGGGAAAAGGACGACTTTTTGAAATGTTTCATTTCCATGGTTAAACAATTCTGGATAGAAAGCACATTGAGAATAAATCAGAAATGGAAGTGTGGTTCTCCAAACTTAGAAGGCTCGAATTAAAGGCTAGAAACTTTGTGATGTAAAAATCACACCCTGGCACTCCAAAGTATGGGTTAAAAACATTTGTATTGGGATAAAATGTAATTGTCATCATCATATACATTTTCATTAGTTCCTGCACAAAATAATAATTTGAAAATCTAATAGAAATTTCAGTTGAGATTTATAATAAGATGCTGCAGGTGGAGAAGCACGGACAATAAGTGCAGCAAATCAAGATAAGTTTATTTTGCATGTGAAATCATTATCACAGCACTCCACTTGTATGGCAATGCTGGATTGCAAATATCTTTCTCAGATAATAAACTTTACATCTTTTATAGTATCAATAATAAAAAGCATGCCACTCTTATATAGATTTTTCAAACACTTGTCATATCTGAAAATAAATGAATTAGTATGATTGAGTACTGACTTACTTCTCTGGAGGAGGATGGAAAAGTCAAAAATAATCTTTTCTGAAGAACAGTATCATTTTTTGAAAGACAGCTTAATATTCAGGGGTCTTGACACTCAACTAACTAAAAAATTATTATAAAAGATGAAGCTTGAAAATCCAGTAATCCTTAATGAGTATTAATCTTTTAACTACTTTAAAAAAGAGTGTTTTATACTCATCGGGAAATCCTGCATAAGAAATTATGTCCTGAGCATGTGCTGTTCAACATTAAAGTATCACTGGAATTCGTTTCAATTAAGAAAATTAATCTGAAATTGATTAGTGAGCATTCTGATACTGCTGAAATTTGATTTTAATATACTAAACAGTTCATATAATTTTTTAATATGCAAACACTGAAGATGTGTTTCTATTCTTATCTTGTATGGATGATTATTTTCATCAGAGTTGGGAAATTGTTTTTTCCTCATTTTTATGCTGACGTGAAAATAAAACTCATGGTTTTTTTCCATTTGTAAAATTATTGCCCTTCTTTATTTTAGGGTTTTTTTTCCACTGAAAACAAAAAAGATTTATAGTCTTTCATAATATATTTTGTTTCTATGCACATCAGAGAAATTATTTTAAAACATGTACTTGAGAATCCTCCTTGTTCCATCAAAATTAGACAAAATCTTCTTCACCTGCATGGCCAGTAGTAAAACAAGGACAAAGAATAGCAGATGTCTTACTGCTTTAGGATCAATAAATTATGCAAATGGACAATGCCACAGTTTAAACTCTCTAAAGTTTTTCTTGTCGAACAAGTAGCATCAAAGATAACATCAGAGGAGCCTTTGTGACTTTGTTTTTCAATATTAGGATGGATGCCTGAATAAAAGAAGTAAACTGTTTAAAAATAGGATCTAACAAATATATTAATATCAATTTGAATAAAAATGTAAAGAAGTATATGTAAAGAGTGTGTGTACTTGTGCAGATTTGTGTGTGTCGGTGTATATAACGTGCCATTGATGTCACAACTACAGTTGATATTAGAAGTCATTGCAATGCTTATAGTAAATGACCATGTTATTCCTGGCTGACCCCTTAAAGTCTCATAGTCTTTAAGAAACTTTACCAAGATGACATGTCTGTGCTGAGTTTGTATGGCAAAGTTATGAAAATGAAGGGGCTATAGGAGCAGCTTCTGTGAAAAGCTGCCAAAAGCTTCCCCCTTGTCCCACAGACACAACTCCAGCTGGTTCCAAGAGGGACCCTCCTCCCCCCAAGTCTGAGCCCATCACTGATAGTACCAGCATCCATGTGATAGCAAAGTTAGGACGAGAAAAAGTTATTGTGCAGGAGCAAATTGAAGCCAGAAGAGAGAGGCCTGAGTACATGTGAGAAATAGCCTGAAAATATGGCTTTATGTCAGCCCTGCAAGCATAAAGATCAGTGCAGTAGGAAAGAGAGGAGGTCTCCAGGAAACAGAGACATTCCCCTGCAGCCTGTGGTCTCTACCATGGTGAAGGCAGTCTGTCCCCACTGCAGCCCATGGAGTTCCACAGTGGAGCAGATATCCACATGCAGTCCCTAGCTGGCCTGATGCCAGAGCAAGTGGATATGCCTGATGGAAGCTATGACCCTGTGGGAAACCCATGCTGGACAAGGCTCCAGAGAAGGACCTGTGGCCTTGTGGGGGACCCACACTGGAGCAGTCTGTTCCTGAAGTACTGCACCTCATGGAAGTGACCCAGATTGAAGCAGTTCATGAAGAAATGCAGCCTGTGGGAAAAACTGATATTGGAGAAGTTCACAGAGGACTGTCTCCCATGGGAGAGAACTCCTTTGCTGGAGCAGAGGGAGAGTGGGGGAAGTCCTCTCCTGAGGATGAAGGAGCAGCAGAGAAAATGTGTGATGAACTGAGCACAACTGCCATTTCTGACCCCCTGTGTCACTGGGAGGGAGGAGATAGAGAATCAGGAACAAAGTCAAGCCTGGGAAGTATGGAGGGGTGAGGGAAAGGTGCTTGGATATTTGAATTCACTTCTCTTTAATCTGTTCTGATTTGACTGGCAATAGATTCAATTATTTTTTCCCAGGTTGACTCAGTTTTACTCACAAGGGTAATCTCTGAGGCATCTCTCCATGGCCTTACTTTGACCCATGAGCCTTTAGCCATATTTTTTTCTCCTTTGTCCTTCTGAGGAGGGGAGTAATGGAGTTTTAGTGAGCACCTGGCATCAAATCAGGATCAACCCACCACAATATCTTTTTGTTTTTTCCTCTGTTCCTGATTTAGTAATTGTAAACCCCATGGCAGACTGAAAGCAGATGGTTTTGAGCTAATGAGCAGCTTTTGGGTGTATTGGGAGTGTAGAAAGAAGAGGGTAAAGCTTAACATATATTCCAGGAGTCTCACACATTTGGACTCAATGTCCTACTTCTGGCAGCTTATGCTTATGAAGTATTCTAGAAAAACAAGACAAATTCCTGTAGCTTAGTCACACAGAAGGAAAATTAGAAAAGAAATATATAAAGAAATAGGTCCAGACATCTTGGTGACTGTCCTGGCTATTCCAAAACTTTGTGAAGTTGTTTTCTAGGAGATTCTAGCCTTGATTTTCTGAAGTACAGATTTTGCTTGTTTTAAGGGCAAAAATTACCTAAAGATGAGAGTAAATATTCTGACCTTCTCTGTTCTGTTCCTATATCTCGATATCTAAGAAACTAATGAGAAAAAAAAATCTGATTTAATACTTGTGCAATTAATTTCACTTGAGCCATGCTCCTTGATAGCAGTTTAAACCTTTATGTATGCTCCAAATGTAGGAGTACTCATGCTAAGTAATAGAGCAACCCTGTAAGCCTTTTAATGTGATAACTGGCAAACGTGACCTCCAAGTATTTCAGTCAACATCTTGGGAACCACAACATTTGTATTGGTTTGTATTCTAATTTTACTGATTAATTTGATTCCCCTCAGCTGTTAAAACCAGATAATTTGATCTGAAAATGATGTGACACTTCCATTAAGACCTGAGCGTTACTCACATACTGTACAGTACAACATAAAAAATAGACCTGTCTTGCACAGGTTTGCAATACACAATGACAATGGAAAAATGAAATAGGAAATAAACTTGCTGTAATGCAATGAGCATGTAATGAACATAAAAGAGCAATATTATAGAAGTGTTAATAACTGTTTATTAAATATGAATGTTTACAATTTTCATCACACAAATCTATTTCATTTATCACAGTGTACTTTGGTGACAATGAAGGCACAAAGACGAAGACAATTTATTTGACTTCATTATCTAAACTACTGTGCTTTAATACCCCTGCTGTTCTAGCTTTCCTAACGTATCCTCTCAAGGATACCATTATGTGCCTGCTATTTTTCTAGGGATTTTTTTTTGTTTCTCTTTTTATTGTTGTGTTTGTGTAGTAATAAACCACTGGCAACACCCAAACAATTTCTTAATTTATATTCCACATGTTCATCTCAACACTTACAATTATATATCTTTGCAAGGACAAAGTAGGTCTGTTCTTTACAGATATTCACTGCTACTTTTATTGTTACATTTATTTATTAAGCAAAAGTCACAAAATATATTTGGATTCAGAGTATGAAACATGAAGATTCATATAAAGTTAAAAAATAATCATGTAGAAAGCACATAATATTTCTGTGGATATAAGGACAGTGATGCATTATGGAAAAAACTATGAATAGGAGGAGGTAAGAAAACCTAAGATAAAATGCAGAAGTTTTATTCTGTTTATTCTAGGTCTTTCAGATTCTTTTATACTCATTTCCTTTCCCTGTACAGTGTCATCCTACTGTCCCCTGATAAATGCTGAATTATCATTTACAGAAATTAATTTCATTGCCTTAGAATGGCTCTACTCCATGCTTCTCAGGATGCACCTGGAATACTGTGTCCAGCCCTGGCTGCCACCATCCAAGAAGAATTTTCATAGACTAGAAATAGTCCAAAGAAGGGCCACTAGGAAAGGCCGAGGGAGCCTGTTCTTTCCTCCCTGGAGAAGAGAAGGCTCAGGAGGAACCTCATCACAGTATTCCAGTGATCAAAGGGCAGCCATAGAGAGGACTGAGGCTCTCTCTTCAGAAGGAGCAACTGGAGAAGACAGGCAGAAACACTGCAAGTTGCGCTGGTAAAGGTTTCATTTCAGTGTAAGAAAGAAATTTTTTACAGTGAATTCAATAATTTGCTGGAACAAATTATTGTTTGTGGGGTGTGGTAGGGTGCTCATTGTTGGATGTTTTCAAGATGAAATTGGACAAGGTGCTAATTAATCTCATCTGTCTCCCTTTCCCCATGAAAAATTAAACCAGATTTTGAGGTCCCTTCAAACTTTGGCTGCTCTATGTTTCTGTGAAATGACCAACCTACTTTACAGGTTTTCACCTTTCTTTGTAGTGACATTCATGAAGTAAATTCTTGATGCTATTTGTTTTTGTAGTTGCTGCTACTAATTTTTTTTCAGAGTCAACTGCTTCCTACAGGAATGCACAAAGCTAAATGCATTTTTTAACTTGACAAATTATTATAGGAAGACTCAGCCAGAAAGTTTTTGCTTTTTATCTCTTACAATCATTGGACTTCTTGATGAAAATATTTCCCAAGAAAAAGGGTTTTTTTGGTGATTTTTCTACAAAATACCCATGTGTTGTCTCATATTTTATAGACATCATAGTACTGTTCCCTTATGGGTTTTTTTGCCTCCAGGCTCTATTGCAGGCATTAGCCTACAATATAGTCTCTTATTTATATTTTTCTTTCTTTTTTTTTTTTTTTAATAAGTGATTTTCTTTGGTTACAGGGGAACAACACTGTAAATCTTGACAGGTATCCATAAGACAGGATAAGATAGAAAACATGAGTACTTAAACAGCCATCAAAAGGTAACAGCTTATCTTTATGATACTTGTGTTCATCTGAAAAAAATTAAACTGTAACTGCAAGTACCATACATTCATTCTGGCTAAACACTACAGTGTCCTAGAGAAGGAAAATGTCTTCTTATAAAACCCAATTTATGGCTGATAAGCAATTAAAATATTTTATCAACCTTACTTGTGGTCAGAGCCTGTCATACTGATGCTCTTCTTAGAGAGAGAAACTGGTTAAATTGCAAGTCACAAATATGTTTAACAAATGCAAATTTTAGATTAGGACTAGAAGCACAAAAAAATGTTCTTGTAGGTCAAGGTTTGTATATGTTGCTGGCAAGAGAATACAGATTTCCAAACTAACCCCAAAGGAATGCACCGGATGTTTTTGTGTTTGGAATAAGGACAACTGTTGGGACTACAGCTAATACACCTAATATCAGAAGGCTTTGAATAGAAAGGGGGCCAAAGGGATGCCGGAAGAAAGTTTAAGGGGAATGAGGTGCGGATGTCTGCACACAGACAGAGGAATGACAAGATTTTTCACACGTGAGGTGTGAGATTCAGACTTGCTTCCAGAAACAGTCCTATTAAGGTACTATTAATCAGGGGAAGAAGAGTGAGTTCAAAAATACTGACGTAAAACATAACTTGGAGAATAAATATTGAGGAGCTGACAATGAAAGGGAGAGAGGAAATGTTTAAAGAGTAAAAGTTACAAAAAAAAAAAAAAAGCCCAAAACAAAAATGAAACAATGGGGTAGATACTGCAGCTAGAGAAGTAATGAGGTGACTAAGCCAAGGTTCAGTGAGCAATGCTAGAAGTAAGAAGGGAAAGCTTTCCTCCTAAACAGTTTATCTAACCAGCAGGACAATTAGCAGCATGGTGGCTAGAATCATGAGGCAGAAACTGGACTTTTTTTTTTTTAATATATTTGCAAGCAGCAAGAAATTTACAGACACTTTCTGCTTATTTCTGTACATTTATCTCAAAGAATACAGCCACCTAGCCCAAACCCCACATTTTAGACAAAATTATATAATTTACTTAATTTTAATTCACACATATTGGTTCCTCAGAAAGCTCCACTGCTTGTATGACTGATGAGTTAAGGAAACTTCCCAGTCTGACCATCCATGAGACTCCCTGGCAGTCACATCCCAAGGCCAGAGGCTGCCACTGCTGGGTCAAAGCCCCTTCACAGCAGGTGGCTCCTGTGACCCACGTGTCCCCCTTGGCTCCCCACACACCCATGCACAGTCAGACCAGCTTTCCTCACTGGTTCAACCCTGGGTTTCCCACAGCAGAGTCAGATGTCTCGCTCCATAGCCATTTATTCATAGCACAGTAACACAGGAACAGCCTGAGCTGCTGCCCCCAAGGTACACCCCTCTTAAGGAAGCCTTGGGGTTTTGTACCCTCATAGTCCACTCATGGGAATGATTCCCTCTTCCTCATGAGTCTTCAGCTCCTGTCCCCTCTTTCTGTCCCTCCACCTGGTTGGCATCACCCATCTCATCTCCTTTATCCAAAAGGTCGGTGATTCCCAGTTCCTGCTGTCCATTCCCCTGACTGATGTTGCTCACCTTGGTGCCCTTTGTTATCCCAAAGTTTGGCAGCTCACAGCCTCTTGCCTCTGGCTCCCACCCAGAGCTCAATCTGGATCTCACTCTGCAGCTTGCCAGCAGAGCTACCCAGACCAGGAGTACTCCTCAACAGATGAGTGGCTGTATCTTATACATGAATAAATGACTCGTGAGCATTTGGGACCTGCCTAGTGAATCTATCTCAGCCAGTGTAATAGGCCCCACAGTTCTCTCTGTGAACATAAACCTTTCAGTGTGATCATGAAAGTTAGAAGTGAACATTTCCAAGGTAAGGTGAGTGGAAAAGTTTTAAATGAGAACATGTGCAAAACTTTTCTCAAGGCACAAAATTAATTTTTCAACAAAACTAAAAACCCTGAAATGTGTGATTATTTTTACAGAAGTGATTATGTTTACACAATTTTCACAGTGAGCAATTCATTCTTCCTGTAGAAGTTTTTTCCCCATTTGTGCTTACACTGCATGTGCTAATATCATTTAGAAATTAAAACAGTGAAAAAGCCCACAGTAAATAGTGATGTTGACCCCTTAAAATATCAAACTTCAGAAACATTAGAGAAGCTAGCATACAATTTGATTTACAAATACCTAACTTACCCTGAATGTTCAATTTTATCTACATAACCTTTTCATTGCTGGCAAAAAATAAAATGGAAGCAGTTTCCAAGGAAGTTGAAATTATCTGAGACTACCAGCTTCAAGCCCTTCTATTAACTAGTTAATAAGTTAATTGTTTAGGTGTACTTAAGATTTTTTTTTAATCTTTCTTTTTAACTTTTTCAATTTCTTAAACTTTAAATGCTAGACCAGTTGTCAGAGACCTTTCTGGTGAAATCAATTTACTCTTGTGAATAGCTGAGAATTATTTCCTTGGCTTTTCAAAATACTGTAGAGAGCTTTGAGGGGGAATTCCAGAGTTACTACATATACAAGCGTGATAGGTGAGCTCCCCTTCAACAGAGACAGCTGAGTATTCACTCAAGGTATGAGTTTCTTGTATGATAGTGGTGAATGGGGGAAAGAAAAATTACCTCTCTAACTGATTTTTAGAGGAGTGGAAAAATAATCAAAATCCCTGCCTTGTAAACAGAACTTTCTTATTACAAATCTCTATAGAACTTTGAAAATTTAAATTCCATTTCCCCTACCAAGGGCACTAATAAACATCACTGTCTAATTCCTGTTGTGACACTTTGTATCTAGGATAGTTCCACAGGGCCAGATGATGTGACTGACTTTCCAGAGAGTCACATCTAAAATTAGATACGATGCCCTACAGAGTCTGAAATTATTCTAAATGGCAGTGCTCAGGCAACCAGATCTTCTCCACTTTGTCTAATGAGTTTTCTGAACAGATTATTTTGAGACTTTGTCCAAGGTCTTGTTGAAAACCCAACTTAAACACATCACACGACATTAATTTTTCTGCTACTATCTTGGTGTGTAGAAATAATACAGACAAAACATGGTAATATTTTTCTTTTCTTCAAATGTTTTAGTGTTGGGAGGGGTATTATTTGTTTGATTGTCTTGTTCTGTTTGTTGTTGTTGAGGTTTTGGAGGGATTTTTTTGGGCATTTTTTGACATGTTCATATTTGATCTTGAGGTTAAAGCATTCTGAACCATTATTAACAAAATCTGAAACAAATCAATTTTCTCTTGCATATTGTCTTGGAGAAAATGCTCAAGAAGTACACTGGAATCTGGAGGTGAAATTCATTGCTCAAGCCCACCTCTGGTTTAGGCTGCTTCTCCCTCTCTGTGAGACACAAGCTCTGGGTGAAATACTGGTCATCTGGGATGCTGATTGCTTCATATATCCCAGTCCCTCTGAACGTAATTTGTGGAAACAAAGTTTCGCAGACTCACCATAAGGATGTCCAGGCTTGGAATCAACGGCCAGAACTTCTTTTTGGAGTGTGAATATGAAAGAGAAAGGGAAGAAATTTACAAACAGAATTGAGACAATGAAACCATCAACAATAATCTGTTTGATCTTAAAAGGAGAAAAAAAAAAGCCAGATAAACTTGTTCATTCTTCTGACTGGAACTACAAAACTAATGAACAAAGAGAATACTCCAGATGTAATAAAGCTTTAATTTGTGAAAATATTTTAGATCATATTTTACATCAAAATCTTTCCAGAAAAGTCATTTAAGTTGGTGGGGATAGAGAAGTCCCTACAGTGTCCTCCATTATGTATCATTATGCCACCAGGCAGAAGGACAGGACCTAAAATATGGAGGGGACATGGAAAGAAGTGCCTTCTTGGGATAGCAGGAGAACCCCCTGCTGGCCTCCCTGACCTTCCCAGATGCCCTTACACAATTAGTGTGAGGCTCTGGAACTTGAGAGTCAGGCAAATGGTGTAAATAAAAAAAATCTCAGTCATGTAAAGGTAATCTTACACAATTCCTCATATATACTCCTTTCCTTAACTATTTTACCTGCTTAGTCAAAGCTGCTTAAAACCAGTACTGCTGTGTGTCCAGTAAAGTATTCTCTATGAAAATATAAACACAGGTATGTATGCATATATAAATATACATACAACGGGACTGTTCTCACCTTCTTTGCTTTGACCATCATGTACTGATATCTAAAAGGAAAAGTAGAATTTTTCTGTTTCCCCTTTTTTCATATGCTGATACAACTAGTCACATACAAAATATACAACTTACAGCACAATAATTTGTCATCAATATAATTGAATCATTGTTTCACCTCCTTATGAGTAAAACCTGTCTAACTTTGGTTTTTTTTCCCCCTTCCAGACCTGATATTTGTTATTAGAGAGGAAATTCTTTTATGAATCCTTTCAAACACTTGAGGCAAAAATCTTAAACAAGTGAATATGAATATATTTTTGGGTTTTCTAAACTAACTATTTTAAAACTTCTAAGAAATTAATATATTCACAGATGAAGAATGACTTAACATTTAGGGAAGACAAAAATAATTTTATTCTCTTTTTTATATCCTAAAATTTATCTGATTATTCTAAACCTTCTGATCCTGATAATTGCTGGCCTTCAAAATTACAAATTTCTCTCCTATATTAAGAAAAACAAACCAACAAACCATGTAGGCATGTGTAGCATTCACCATACCTACATCCTGGTATTTTGAGCCATGTCAGCTCTCCTTATGCCTATAGACACTTTGAAATTGGTGTGCCTTGACTAGAATCTGGACTTCAAAGTGAAATTGGTGTCATAAAAAACCTCACTGCTTCAGATCAGGTAAAGTTTTAAACTCTGCTCTGAAAGGGAAAAAAAAAAAGCTTTATTTTTTAACTTACTTTCCTCTTTGAAGTCTGGCTTCAATCCAATTTTAAAGAATCTGTCAGCAAAGTCAGCAAGGTTTGTGCTGGAATTTTGATTTCTGCAGGCGAGTCTGTCCTCAGCTCAGCCCATAGAGATTTACTTGGATGTGGCCCATGAACAGTAGATCACTGCTGTTCCTCCTCCTCAGGCACACACTCAGGGAGTCTGCTGCATAAGATGGGGAGAAATAGGAAAGAATAGAACTAAACCTGATGATTTTGTTGTAGAGACTTCGGGCATTCTTTTGGCCTTGCTTCACTCTCCTTCATCCATACTAAAAGTCAGGAGGAGAGAAAGGAAAAAAGGAGATATCTTTGAAATCTGAAAAAGGGTCTTGTCTTCAAGATACGTTTGTAACAAGCACTTTGTGATAGTTCCTTGCTCTCTGCATTACCTCCCACTGCTGAGTGATTCCCAGCTCCTGGAGTTCTAGTCTGAGCACATGAGAAAATTCACTGAAAGATCTACAGCTAAAGCCTGTGATGTGAGATTGCAAAGCTCTTACTCCTGCACCTATAAAAAAAAATTCAGTGCTACAGGATAGCTGCACCAGAAATGTTTCAGATTATTTTGGTCAGAGAAAGAAAGCAAAATGAGGTGGGTGGTTTTTTTGTGGGTTTTTTTTTTGTTTTGTTTTTTTGGGTTTTTTTTCTGTTGTTAACAAAGCAAGCTTAAAGCATAATCATTAAGAAACAGCAGAACATTTTATTTTACACTGGCCTCGCCCCCATACTCTGCATACTATTCCTCTTATGAGCTGAAGTTCAATTGCCTTAGTTTTTGATTGTTTTTGGTAAACCAGACTTTCTTCATCATGTCACAGTGGACTGCCTGTGACATGATGGTGGCTGAGGGAGATGGAAGGCTGCAATATGTGAGGGAGGATGCAACAACTGCATAGGAGAATGGAAGTGTGATGGAGGGACTGGACTCTTGTAGGATATCAGATATGTCAACATGGAACAGTGTAGTAATTCAAAATGCTTTGAAGATGGATGAAAGCAAAGATTACACCAATTTTTATAACATACTTTCCAATTATGCTTTTCTGAAGAAAAGGAAAATAATTTTAAAAAGTTTCTAAGACAAGACTTTTGTTCAGCAATTACTATTTCTACCAAATTAAAAAACAAAAAGAAGCAACAGCAGCATTAAGGAATAGGAAAAATCAGAGTTCTTTGATAACATTGAAATTTAAAATATTCAAGGACTCCATGTAATATCTTTTAAAAACCTCAAATTAAATATGTGTTTTCTGCTTTATCTACATAATAGAGAGCTAACATACCACACAAAGGACCTTGTTAAGGTTATAAAGATAATAAAGTATGTCCATTATATATGTTAAGGTATAAGGGTATAAAGTGTAATAAAACCAGTAGAACTTTGGAGTGAAATACAAACAGAACATGGTTCAAATGCTCTTTGCTGTAGAAGTGATGGATTTTAATTTTTTAATGTTTACAATTCATGACTAGATTAAGGGTAAATAAGCATGAATCAAATAAAATTGTTAAGTCAGTAGCTAAAAGTTGTCTGAAGCTTCTTGAAATGTTCAAGGAGCCCCAACAAAATTAAACACAGGTTTTTAATATTCTTTACGTGATATTAGCTGAATATTACTTATGAGACAAAGAATTCAAAAGAAGATGATCAGTAGTCAGAACTCATTAGTTCAAAGAGTCATAGATTTTCCCTTGTTCTTAAATAACCAATCCTATTTGTTTGGACTTTTTTTAGTATTATGATGATAAATTTGGATAATCAGCTTGGAGGAACAAGATGTGGCATCTCATTTAAAAGTTTGGAATTAGTGCCAGTACTTCTCGTTTCTATGAAAAAAGATCCTTGTTTAATTGTTGCAGAACACAATATGCATAAATGTTGCTTTCGCTCCTTCTACTACAGGATTTACATATATGTTTGCATTTTTTTTGAAATCTGAATTCTTACTTAAATTGTAGGGAAAATATATTATCCTCCAAATTTGAAAAACAGATCATCTCACATAACTTGCTGATATTTTCTATAAATAAATAAATAAAATATTGGCTTTGAATATATCTATTTTTTCTTGTCTGGACATAAATATTACATAAAAATCCAAAATATTTCTGGAATTTGCTGATAAATTTTGTGATTAAGACCTTTTCACAATTCTAATGCCCAAGCAGCAGTTGAATTCTCTGGGTTTTAGAGAGCAAGTAATTTTAAGATTCCTTTTGATTGTTCTGAGATTTTACAGCATGCCTAAATTTAAGTACATTCAGAATACCTGTTCTGCATTTATCTTCCACCTAAAGCCATCCTCAATCCAGATCTAAGAGTCCTCTTGCTCACATTCCACGTAAATGCCATTTAAAGGAGCAACTGAGGACACCCCGAACCTCATAGAAAACTTGAGCCTCTCTCCTTAGATGAATCTTGAAGGTCTGAGTCTGAAGTGTAAATTCCAAGATTTCTCTTCAGTTCCCTCTGGAATTAATGACAACAAGCTTAAAGGAAGCACCCTGGAGTGCTTCTGTGGAGGGCTCCTGGGCAGTGCTGGTGGTAAGGTGATTTCTTAAATATAAGCCAAATGCAGCGGGCACCTAAGTTACAAAAATGCACTTCCACCTTTGGAAGTTTAAGGGTTTTTTAATACATCATAATTTTTATGCAGAAATCAATGGACATAAAAATGCTAGCAAAGTTTCATAAACAGTGTAAAACTAATAACAAGTCTTAAATCTCTTCAAGTGGTTATGGAGATTAGGCGTTCAAGAAGGTTAAAAAGTAACACTGCTGGTAACCTGTACAAATCTTGCAAAAAAAAAAAAAAAAAGGATAATTGTGTAGTAAGTTCTGTCCCAGCATGCTCCTTCCTGCTCATACCACACCTTTCTGAAGGCTGTTTGCCTGGTTCAGACTGTGCTGGGCTCCTGACTTAGCTGAGGGTGCATCCACAGTTCAAGTGTACAGTGCTGGGAGGCAAACCAGCTATCCTAAAGTACCTACTGCTTACTCATCTAATTCTCTTACACTCTTCCTCCTCCACTCTCTCAGGAAAGAGCAGTGTTCTGAACCTTCCCAGAGGGTGAGTCAGTCTATCTTAATTAGGTTCCTACATTCATCATGTTGGTTATGAGCTGAAGCCTTCATTTATATCATGCAGAAGAAAGAATGTGACATCCAGCTAAATGAGATTTTAGGGTTTTTTAAGGGAATGAACTACAGTTAGATTATACAGTAACTCAAAGTTCAAACAGTACATTTGAGTGTTTTAGCTCAGTTTCTTGTGATGTTTTGTTTTACATAGACCCCTAAGTGTTAATTCAACAAAGTGCTTTTGTATGCAATTGTATAACATAACTGTTCTCATAGAGTACAAAATTATTATTGTGGTAATAAGTGAGTCCAGTGCCTGCCAAAAAAGAAAAAGGGAGGGTGCAATTTTTGAATTCTCTATTCAGCATAAAATGCAGAGGTTTTGATCTCACAGTGGTCCAAAAGGGTAACGATAGCACAAGTTGATTTTTAAAAACTATTAATCCGTTCCCACTTATTTTAGTGTCAGTTTGATATGTAAATGGCTCTAAAACTTTTGTCTGTTATAGCTGTTCATTTACTTACAAGATTGGTTGCGTAACTAGTTACCAAAAAAAGAAAAGGAGAAGAAAGAGTAACAAATGAGAGGATTAAAGTTTTGACCTTCAGCAAGATCCTAAGTATTTGCTTGTCTCTAAACATGCGAATATTCACATGCTGTTCTTAGGACTTTGGGTGAAGCATAAAATAACATTTATTTAATGCCTTACTATATGAGAATTTTTTTGTTACTACATATACAAATAGTTTAGTTCTGAACCTATTTACTAATGATATGGTTTATCACTGTAATAGTGTTTTCATAGATATATATTCTTAGTATACTATGAGAACATTTATCCTTTTGCATTAATGAAATGCAGTGAGTGAGGAATTCAGTGATAAATGTGAGGAGTGCTTTTTAGTGAAAAAAGAGGGGGTTTTAAGGATTGAGGTTTTGTGATACCTTATAAGTTTATAGAATTTAAAAATATTTTCTGGTCCATGTTAGAATTTAGAAACCCAAGACACTGAAAGGAAAATTACAAGAAACAGTCCTTATCCTGTCATGTCCCAGTGGGTTTGAATTTTTACTGTCTCTGTTCTCAGTGCCTTACCTCAGGAGAAGGAGAATGCGATAGCCAGAAAATCAGAGTAATAATGCATAAATTTTATCTATGGCACTACAGTAAGAAAAAATGCACTTTAATAATGTCTATACTTTTAGCTTCACATATTTTTTGACATCATAGGTGGAAGTTTCCATCCTATTCTGAACTGATAACACTAACATTTCAGCTCTTGGTTAAAAAGTAAAGCCAAAGAGGGATGATACAGCTGAAGAAAATGATCATTAACATCCACATGATTCTATCTTCTCTTCCTTTTACTTAAGTTAACAGTGAGGTGCTTAGTATATCACTAAACTAGTGATATATGAGAATTTGCCAGAAAACTCCATAAAAAAGGAAACATCTCTAAGAATTTTTATAACTAACAGTAAAGGGTACCTCAATGTCTATTTCAAAGCTGATTTGATGAATACAGAAAAGGTCAAACTAAAAATAACTAGACTGAATCAGTTATAAGTGTAGTAACATATGCCTCATTTAATAATGAACTCTAAATTTGCTCTGCAGTTTAAGTAGTATCATGAATGCTAATTCTGACAGTAAAGGGTTATGAACTACCTGTCTGCTTGAGTCTGGCACAAGGTCAGGCAGTTATAGAACTAATGAAAACCCTGATGTACCAAAAGATGGATGATTGACACGAGTGTGCTAGCTGAAGAAAGTGCTGAGGAACTCTGGTGTATTCAAAATGACAGTGTCCTGAAACACAATTTACAGCACTCCATTTGTTTAGCCCAAGTGTAGCATTAAGCCCAGGTGCTTATTGCCTACATAACCATGGCAGAACTCAGGGCATATTATATTGAACTTTTACACTTCAATCACCAGAGGAATTTTTTCAGGTATGGTTTGTGATGGTCAACCTAAGCCCATTATTCTCTGAATGTGTGATTATGCGTAGAAAGGCTTTTCCATATATAATTCAGAGCATCCTGAAAAGATGAAAAGGAATTATTGTTAAATCTTTGTAAGTGAAATAAAGCATAAAACTGTAAAATTGTCAGCTAATAATTTTACAATTGATTATTTAAAATTGTTTGAAAAGCCTGTATTTTTCTATATACTAGAAAACCCTTTGTTCCTTTTACCTTCTAGCTGTTCACTTTTCTTCCAGATCGTTGCATACCATAGGATTAATTTTCATCCATTTATTTCCTTTTTAGCCAAATCTACAATGCTATGATTATTTTAAGTTAATTCCCAGATTTCTGTAATGAGCTGGTTTCAGGACATGGAAATACTGTACAACAAAGCATATAGTGGATATCAGAATGGAAAGTGTCAGAAAATAATTAAACAGCAAAAGATTATTCTGAAATCTTGAGAATATCTAATAGGTAAAACAAACACCTTTCTCCCTGGAGTGCTTTTCTGAGAGGATTCATTCAGCCATGTAGAAAATTTTTAAAGGATGAATCTCAGCTACAAAATTGAGATGATAAACTGAAATATAAAGATTTCATTATTTAGAGCTATTCTGATCTAACTTTCAGAGATGTAGCAGCTCAGAAAAAATTGATTCAGTTCACTTAGGATTCTGATTTTAAGAGATAATAACAGCTGTAGTAGATAATTAGAAAGAATTTTTTTTCTCTATTTTCATCTATTATCTCCATGTTTTTTCTCCTATCCCTCCTTACATCACCTTTCTTCCAGGTTTCTCAAACAATTTCTACAAAACTTACTCTAAGTAAACACATACTTTCTTTAGAGCTGTAAAGTTCATGTTGGACAAAGCAGACCTTTCTGGACCTCCAGAAATCATCTTTAGTTACTGCATATAGAATAATGTATCTAGTTTTGAATCTCCCAATTCATCAAGTGATCAACATGAAAAAGAGGTAACTCACCAAATTAGGTGTCTGGAACATAGGATGCACATGGAGAGGCTGAGGGAATTGAGCTTGCCTAGACTCAGAAAGAAGGTCTATGGAGGGATGTGAAAGCAGTCTTCCTCCTCTACCTAATGGGGTTTAAAAAGATCATGGAGGCAGGTTCTTCTTAGAGTGGCACAGAGAAATTACACAAGGCAATGGCCGCCATTTACAGCGATGGAAATTCCAGATACGGGCACTATCAAGAACCATTAAATCAATAAAAAGTTTCTTGGGCAAAGGCTGGGCAAAAGCTGAAGTAACCTGATATCATTTCACAGCTAATACTTGAGCAGGAGGTCAGACTAAATAAACTCCATGGGTCCCTGGTAGCCCAATTAATTCTAGGAATCTTAAAGCTAATTGTGATGGAATTATTGGTCTATAATGCTGGATAAACCATCTGTATGACCTTTTTAAGGGGATAAAGATAAAACAGAAGGTTAAGAAATGAAAATAAAAGAAGTAATAGAAAAATTTAGTTTAAGAAAGCAAGTAAAGCATTCTTTATATTTGGCTCTGTGTGGCCTGTCAGCTACAATGCATGTAATGCATACATTCTTCTGTGGTTTTCAAATATGAATCTGTTGCTGCTGCATGTCACTGTAGTAAATCTATTATAGCAACAAGCTTTGACCATTAAATAGAAAAAGGAAAATGGATTTTTACACAAAGGTTAGACACCGGGTTCATGGTGGTCATACAATCTCACAAGAGCTGAAACAGAAAAACAACACCCATTACTGTTTCAACACGTGCAAGAATCAGACATGTACAAAGCTGCTGAATAGAGCAATTTTCACAGTGATTCAAGGCAAAATCATTTAGCACAGATGTTTCTGTAATTGTGATAAACTCAGAAGATTCAGTGCTCAGTGGTCCTTGAACACACATTTCCCAGCTATATGGTGTATCTTGAGTAATTAATATAGTAAAATGGAAGAAGCCTAGTCTGGGTACAGCATATCTCCCTGAAAGTTATGGGAAGCAGGGAAGAGGATGACAAGGCTTTATCTGGTGTATTTTTACTCTTATATGATCGGTTCACTATTAGCTTTATTCTGTGTTTTGGGATTTTCTTTTTGGTTTTTTTTTGCCTGATTTTTATGATAGGGATTATTTAGCACATGGTGCTTCATTCCAGCCTAAGTGAATCAAAACAGCTGTGATCAACCATCTTGGAATTCTGTTTCATTCCATAACTCAGCAATATGAAGAACACCTCAGATCTGCTCAAAAAAATAGGCATTGCTCACCAGTCATGTAGATATTTGCAGCAACCTGAATGGCAGAGCTGGCTTTCCATTAAAGTTTGACAGTTTGTCTAATTTTCCTTTGAAATAACAAACACTGGATTATGACAGAATGAGGAATATATGGAATATTCTTAGAAGAAGAGGAAGAAAAGAAGAGAGACTGTAGGAGATCACATAAAACCTGCAATCCAGAAAAACGTAATACAGGGCTTTGGACAGGACTTTAACCATCTTGGTGCAGGGGAAGGCGTTCCTGCCCATGGCAGGGAAGGATGGAGATAGGTGATCTTTAAGGTCTCTTCCAACCAACACCATTCTATGATTCTATGTTCTATTCTACAGGGATGAATTATATCAAGTAGCAACATATGACATAAAGACGATATGGGGTAACCCTGCATATCAACAGAGATTATGAGGCTAAGTATTCTGTTTAGAACAAATAGACTGAAACAGAAGCCAGTGGAGGAATTAACCATTGTTGGACTGTGCTAGTGGTTGTAACCAAGTGAAACAAAAAATTACAAGCCATTGTGCAACCAAGTACTGGAAGAGGAAAGGTTATGCACAGAATCTCTACATTAATTCAATTCATGATCGCCCCTTTCACCATTGTGTACAGACATTCTTGTTCTGTCTATATCTCCAGGTACAGCAGCAGGCTCCCTGCTAGAAATAGCACTGGTCTCACTCTCTGCAGAAGTGGAATTGCTATGTGCCATCATATCTGACTTCTTGTCTTAAAAAAATCAAGTTGTCTTACTTTTTCCATTTCTTTACCTGCCAAAGAGTATTTTTCTGAGGATGTGTCACAGTCTTCAGTCATATACATAGCTGATACTGAAAAGGACTACACAAAAGAGAGCTCCTAAAGCTTCCTATTCTTTTCCTTTTTAGCTGTTAACAATAAAACTGAGAAGAGTGATGTTGGAAGTGGAAAATCACAGATCATTTATCTTTTCCCTTTCCCGATCTGAACTTTACATGTGACTAAGAAGAGCAGAATCCTCATTCATGATCCAGAGAAAGCTTTCCCTAAATATATCTATTGATAAAGGTATATGAAAGGGGGCTGTTCCTCCTTCATCACATACACTGAAGCTTGTCATGAGGTCAGAGTGACACACTCTTGTGCTGTCTCAGGGACCATTTACTCCGTAATCACTCACATGAAGTGGAACTACTCCAGCAATAGAAATGGTGACTGACCTACTGCAGACGTCCCAGAGACTGATCTTCAAACCTCTGCTGTGGGATGTATAGATGTTACACATGAAGATGCTCAAGCCCCCTAGTACTAGATAAAAGGTACAAACCTCTCTTTTCCACAGCCTATTGTGAGATGAGGAATATATAAGTATCACAGTCTAAAACAGAGTTCAAAGTTCTGAACCCTGCTCAGGTGCTCCCAGTAGTGCAGACTGTTCCTGTGTACCTAATTAATCTTTAAACATATATGACACAGGGAAAAGGCTCTTAGGGTATAAGTGAAGAGTTTCTCCTCATTCATACTTATGTCATTCCCAGGTAGTACTTTAAGGCTTTTCTGAAAAATAGACTTTGTGGCATTTGATTCCTCTGAGCCAAAAACAAAATTTAGGGCAACGGTGACTCATGTTCTGTGTGAATGTTCACATTCAGCTGTAAAGTCGCCAGGAACTACTGGATAAAGAAAAGTAACTTTTTTTAAAGTTACTTTAGAAGTACTGACCACAATCCTATCTTGAAAGAGAAAGCTTAGTCACTTCCTTTGTGAAAAATTTCATCATTGAATAGTTATTCAGAGGTAAAATATATAAATTTTTCCAGTACTATCATAACCCTCTGAAGCAAATACATTATCCACTGGGTAGTCTTTTCCGCAGCACTTGGCCCTCCTGAAGTGTAAGGGATTTTTGCACAGAAACCTCCATTGAAAGACCCTTCTTGCAAAACTCAGGGCATTTTCAGGGCTAAACAGTGCATCAGAGCATCTGTTATTACCCTGCAGTCTTTACAGATGCTATCCAAACTCATCCTTTGATGGTTTGCAGGGTAAAATGGTGTGAGATAAAGGACAGTGTTTTACAGCTCACTATAATGTCACAGTAGAATAATCCCATTGATTTGGATGTGATTTGGATGAAGTTTCACAAGTACATGGCTCTTGTAGCTGAAAGGATAGCCAGACCAGTAGTATCAGGGGTTGAATGGAGGAGCTGAGCTCAGTTTGAGTTACCAGATGGGTAGAGTGACCTGACTACCTGCATGTAATAGCAAGAGAGGTTGGGGAGGTCAGTCTCACTTCCAGCATGATACATGTTATGTCAAAATGGTTTGTGACAGCTCCCACTGGCTCAAGAATGACTCCTGCTGACTGAGAAATACTTATGACAGCTCCTACTGACCCAGCCAGTGGGAAACACCTCTTTAACTCAACTGGGATAGATGGTACTGACAAAATACAAGAGGTCCAGGTCAGATATCAAATCTTTGTCAGTACATTGCAGTCAGAAAATGAAGTCACATAGTCTGCTCCTCTTCCAAGTAGTTAATCCAAACTGGAGTATCATAGCTTGCCTAATATGCTTAATAATGCATTGGGTAAAGATCCTAAGTGATTAATCTTTTTGCTTTCTCTCTTGCTCAGCTTTCATTGATTATAATCCTCATTATTCATTATATTTGCATACTTGTATATGAATATATATTTTCTATTTTACATTGTTATTTATATAATTGCATACAATTCTATACATTTTTATAAATGTGTTACTGAAAAAAGCCTAGAAAAAATATTGGTATAAGAAAATGCTCAACCATGAGTATTAAAATAAACCTGTGTACAATGAAATTTGAATTACATAATCTAGGTGCTACATTAATGTATTTTAAAAGAATGCCATGGTTCTGTTCTGCCTTAAAGAATATTGGGTCTCTACCCCATCATTCTTTGCAAAAGCTCTGAACATAGAATAGCAGCCATAACAGAGAAAAAAGTTCAAGCTGTTTAAACTGGTTGCCACTGAGACAGAGAGCTGAAAGTGAATGATGTGCTGAAACACAAAGCTGCAGGACGAGATCAATAGTTCTGCCTTTTAATTTTGCCTCCTCACCTTCCCTGCTTGCAAGCTTTAAAAATATGCTGCTCACAATGCTGACCAGTAATAATCACCATATTTATAATGGAATTCATCTCCTTTTCATCTGCTGGCATATGGCTTTCAAGATGCTCCATCCTTTTTTGTCAAGAATGTATAACTTCAGGGTCAATCAAGCACAATCATTTGTGTTTTACATCAGCAGAGTTCATTTATATATGGAAACAATACCTAATGAGTTATGGTGAATCATATAATAAGGATCTCTCCTGACTTATGCAAATTTCTCACATAATTTTGATCCAAATAAGATACAAAAGAGGCTTAAACTGTAAAGTGAAGTCTCCTGTTGGTGACATATACTTGATCTTTGCGTGTCTTTATCAGGCATTTCTTATAGCACTCTGTTTTAATAATTTGCATTTATCCCTGAAAGCTTTCCCTTTGAGAAGTTTGTAGTTGAACAGACATTAGTACTGAAAAATGTAAATCACTTTTCTGATAGAATGCCTTGCAAGAATGGCTCATTTAAGTAAAATATTATCCATTTGCTCAGTCCTTGTTGTTATATATGATTGATAATACAAATACAAATTCATCCTGCTAGGATTGCTGAACCATAGCATAGCCAACACAGACACCTGCTTACAGGAAGAACCGAACAAACTTTTTAAAAAAATATATATTTTTAACATCCTTATATTTCTGCTTTATCTTGCGTGCATAACTACCCAAGCAGCAAATTGGCTGGTCTCCTGTTTTCACCCAAATCAGGACCTGGAATCAAATCCATGAATAGGATACCAGCTGGATCAGTCTTACCTGCATTCATCTTATGAATCATATGGAATGTCCTACCAATCTCTGCTTCTTTCCATTCAGTGAAAAGCACAAAGCATCTAGTGCAGAAAGAGCCCTTTCTGATATCAGGTTTTTTGTCTCCACAAAAATCTGACCAATTTTCTGCCTCTGGGCTGAACCTGTCTGGCTGCTAAGCCCCCACTCTATCCCTGACTCCCCCCACCAAGATGCAGGGGAGACTTGGAAGGGAAGATTGAGACAAAACCAAACCAAACCAAACTAAAACATTTGTTGAGAAAATGATACTTTTATAAGGGAAGAAAAAAATAGAAACGAAGTAGCTGGCTCAAAGGCAGTCACTCATTACCACCTACCAACAGAACAATGAGCAATAACTACCTTGGAAAAAATCCTGTCTGTTTTATTGCTGAGGCCAGTGTTTATGGTATGGGATATCCCTTGGGTCAGTTGTCACTAGCTGTCCTGGCTGTGCTGTATCTCCTTCAAACCTCTTGCTAAGCACAAGCCTGTTCTTTGGGGCAGCAGAGTAAGAAATAGAGAACAATTTAAAGCTGCAAGAGCTAAAATACTGATGAGTTTCAACACTGTTTTGGTCACAAAGCCAAACCACAGCACTATATAACGTCTTCCAATTAGCAAATCAACTCCATAACAGCTGGACTCAGTACAAAAATTATATCTACAAAGACATTCCTTGAATGTCATTTTGCCCAAGGTTTCATGGATCATGTCTATATAAAAGAGAAAAAGCAGAGTTCCACTCTATTTCAGCTGAAGCAGTGCAGAAGCTGATAAAATAGGCATGTTTTATTTTCCAGTGGCACCTGTAACACCACAAAACTATCAGATGCAGGTGCTCAGGCATGAGCAGGCAAGGGCTGCAGAGTTGGCATCTCTAAGGAAAGATTGGGGCTGGTTCCCCATCTGCCCAGCTGGATCCAGCCATCTGCAGCAGACACACCACAGGACACAGCAGAGCCCCTCAGCAGATATGGTAGCACTTCTAAAACACTTAGAAGTGTTTTCCCTTCCAAGGGAAGGCACCTTCCCTTCCTTTAGAAGGGAAAACACTTCTAAGAAAGGGCAAAACACTGCATGACAGTGGAGTGAGGGCAAAAATGTGAGAGAGAATCCTGTGGACACCAGCCTGAGAGAAGAAAAGGGGAGGAGTTGCTCCAGCAGCTAGAGGAGAGATTCCCCTCACCTCTGAAGAGGACTAAGGTAAAGTAGATATTGCTATGCAGCCCATGGAGGACCCTACACTAAAACAGGTAAACATGCTTTGAAGGAAGATGAAGCCCATGAAGAAGAACACAGTGGAACAGGGGAAAAGTGTGGAGGAGAAAGAAATGACAGCAAAGAGCTGGTATGAGTTGACCCCCAACCTAACATTCTTCATCCTTCTGTGCCACCTGAGAAGCAGGGTCATGTAAGTGAAGCAAAGTTGAGCCTGAGAAAAAGTGAAGAGGGTTGGTTTAGTTTTCATTTTTCACCCAGATCTATTTTAATTGTCAATAAGTTAAATTTCTTTTTCCCCAAGTTGAGTCTGTTTTGCCTGTGATCATAACTGGTGAATGATCTTCCTATCCTTAATCTATGAGATTTTTCATTGCATTTTCTCCCGCCATCCTGTGGGAGAAGGAGAGTGAGACAGCTGCTGGTACAAGTAAAACATTCATGTCCATCCTCTTTATTCAAACTTTAATTCATATCCCACAGGAAGGTCCTTGTGCCAGGGGTGTACCTACTACCTTTTTGAAATATTCAGAATTACACAGGATCACAGTATCCTACATCTCAAGTGAGTTTATCTGTGCAACACATGCAATGAAAAGTGTATGTTATCACTGAGATGCTTTTTGCCCAATGAAAATAGAAATTGTGGTTATACAACATGGCTGCACCAGCAGCAGCCCTACATTTCATCACAACAGAACATAAGAAGGAAAACAACATTACAAGCTTTTAATCAATCTTCTTCCTGGACAAATAAATACTAAAAATATAGTCTGGGTCACAAGGGATGCCTAACCCAGTAAAATGTAATATTTGGAAAACAAACCCAAAAAAATGTTATGTTTGTGCTCAAGATCTTGCTTCATGTAAGAAAGTGAACATGTCTTTATAACAGTATGTACAAAATCTTGTCTTGGGAGTTATCCTTTTGGCTCAGCCTGAAGCACATAAGCCTACTCTCATATTCAGGTTTCAACACAGAAAATGTGAACAAAAGCTTAAACTCAACCGAAGGTTAGGGCCAGTACTTATAATATAGGGTAGAAATTACTATTGATTTTCCTTTTGCCATTTAATCAAAATCCTCTCAAATTTGGTTAGGTCACATAATTTTGAAAAATAAAATGTAGCCCACTCATATGATCAGAATATGCCTTTTCAGACCTTAACTAGATACACTGTAGAATACCTTGTACAAACATACTTTTGTTCCTTTGTCAACACTGCCTGGCATTACTTCGTGATTACACTTTCAAGACACAGAGGCAATTATAAGACTTTCTCTGAAGATTTTAATCTCTTAAAAGAATATGAAAAGATAAAAATGTCTCTAATGTTTAAGGCCAATGTCTATCTAACCCAGCCTCCTGTCTCTGAAGTAGTCAGTGAGGGACGTTAAAGAAAATAATTTAAACACAAGAAACTAAAAGCAAGACAAAACAGAAATCCACGGTGCTAAAGTGGAATAAACTCTCTCTTTGTTATGTCCTTTCAGCTTCTGACAATATATCCTTTAAAGATTTCCTGAGCTAGAGAATCACTTCATCATGTTTAATAGCTCTTGACGCTTTTGTTTCATTAATTTGTATAATCACTTTTAAAAAGCCATTTATGCACGTGACCTCCACAATATTTTGGCAATCAGTTCCACAATGAAATTATGTGACCTGTGAATTTTTCTTTTTCTGTCACTTGTAGACTTGTCACCTAATAATTTAATCATATGCGTGTAATTCTGACTGCTGACATGGGATATGTTCCCCCTTTCTGTGATGTTATTGCCTTTATATATTTTTATTGTTGTCTTCCTCAGTTATTCTTTCATTTTCATTTTATTTTACTTCCTTCTTTTTTTTCTTTTATTCTCCCTCCTGAGTGCATTTAAATTGTCCTTGGACATAAGCTGTTCTCTCCCTCAGATCATTGTTGTCAGCCCTCTCTGTACCTTTCTTAGTTCTCATATATCCTTTTGAAATGAGGGATTAGAAGTTTATATTGTATTCCAGATGCAAGTACCACCATAAAGTGAATTTCTATGGATCTCTATGGTTATATAGTATTTCATATTTTCTTCTAAAATCCCTCCTTAATAATTGCTAACATTCTGCTTGCCTTTGCAACCACTGCAGGGTATTGATCTCATGTTTTGTGAGAAATATCCAATGACTACAAAATCCTTTTCTTGGACTAGAGTAATGAATTTAGAGTCCATCGCAGTGTTTGAGCATTTACTGCTGTTTTAACCATGCTGATTGCTTTATACTTGTTGACATGAAATTCCATAGTACATTATATCACACAGTCAGTGAGTCTCAATTTTTTTCTGAAGCTCTTTGCAGTCAGCTTTAGTTTAGTGTTTCTTGAATAATTAAACAAGTAATTAATAACTGTAGCATAACATATACACAAGAGGACTGAACAAAGATAGAACAGACATTTCTTAACATTTCACCGCTCAGCTTTGCATGTTTAATTTCCTTTTAGTATTTTAAATCTAAGGTTTAAAAATTTAGTTTTATTGTCTCAAGTGAACATCAGCAAATAATTATGTGTACACATACATGAAACAGAAGTATCATCACTACAATGAAAAAGACTAAAGTTTATAAAAGTATTCAAAATACCAATCAGACATATAGAAACACCTTAAAGAAAAGGAAAAGAGCACAACTTATCCATAAAAATGCAAATAAGGACCCAGAGAAGCACCCACTCAGTTTCAAAAGATCTTGTACTGCTATTTCTCCTAGACCTGGTAGCATACAAGGAAAATGTCTAAGAGGCAGTGAGTATTCTTCCATTAAACACGAGTAACAGTTGTATTGTAGTCAACGCATCTTCATTTCAAGGTACATTTTCAAAACCCCTGACCTTTACTGTTAAAAAAAAAAAAAATCAAAGAAAGGAAAAGTAAATTCTTTTATTCAGGCTTGGAGATTTGCAGTGTTGTATGATTGACACAGAAAAAAAATTATGTTGTACAATTCTATGGCAGACAGGCCCAGGGCTATTCAGATGAGAGAACTAATAACCATGCTGGCAAAAGAAATTTCTTATTAAAACCTTGTTAAGGAACTACAATAATTCATTAAGGGTTATATCATTATAAAAATCCATCATTGTTATAGACTGTTTCCTGGGGCTTCGGTTTAGTAAAGTTTGACGTGCCCTTTATGCTCCAAAATTAGGTAAAGCTAAAAATGATTTATGCAGTGAAAATGTTAAAGATTTTATAAAGCACAAAAATAACTACGCACAGCTTCCTAACCTTGGCATAGTACCTCAGGGGTTCATAACAAAAGAAAAAAATGTCTTTTAAAATGGACTCTTTAAAGCCTTGTGTATCCAATGGGTCAAAACCTGCTTACATTAAAAACAGTGGGACTGCAAAAGTCTTCAGTGGAAATAAGCTATTTCACATGGAAAAAATATTTTGAGAATAACTAAAGGTAACATCAAAATGGGTTTATGAGATGAGATCAAATTAATTTTAAAAATGAAGAAAATAAGAAAAACAAAGAAGAAAAAAACCCCATCAAATATGAGCAACTGTGATTTAAAAAATATCGTGGACTAAAGCTCAATAGGTATTTTTCAGGATTAGTTTCTGTCCTTGTTCCATGCATATTTTCACTTCTAGCTAAAATTATGGAAATCATCTCATCCAAGCAAAAAATCTGTTATATTATTTAAATGAAATTAGGAAAACTGCATCAAATGAAAAGATTATTTAAGATTCCCTCTGAGAAGTAATGAGTAAACAATGTGTAAATTTTTGCCTGAATAACAGTTTGAGGATAACACCACATTATCCATTGAGGTCACCAGTAGTGCCATAGTGATGCTGGCTGCAGAGTTCAAATTCCATCCAGGACAAACTGCTCTGAACAGAGCTGCAGAAGAATGTCTGTCAGTGGCATCGGTTCATGATGAAATGGGTTGTTTGGACCTCATCTGTTAGTGAGCAGTGTTACAAATGAACACTGGCCAGTCCCTCACCGGTCATCAGCCAGATGTTTATATCCAAAGTTATGCACTTTTTCATATGCATCATTAAGATCCATTTAGTTTAATTCAATGCTCAGTTTTATTACATGCTCAAGTCACAGTACTTCCACATGCTCAGGTCACAGTACTTTCACAATATCCAGACTAGCAATTTTTGCAGTTAATGCTGAAATTAATAGAAGTATATCACGCTAATTGGCATGCTTCTTGGCTTTGATGCTTGCAGGCCAAGTGATGAATGGGTTGTGGAAACTGAAATAACCTCTCACTTTTGAGATGATCCTTGTCAACTGGAATTGAATCATACTGGAAGGAGAGGACTGTTGTTGCTTTAGCTGCACTATCTTTTTGGAAGATGGCTGTTTTTTTTCTCTCCACAGGCAGGACATTGAAAGATATTCTTTCTAAATACTAAATTTACACATGGCCACTTTTGCATGCTCTTGATGAAAATGTAAAAGTGATGCCATGCATCTACATCTACAAAACCTTACTTTGAGGAAATGTGCACATATAAAGACAATAATTTCTTGTTGAATTAACTGAAATGTTAACAAAAAAAAATCATTAATTTTCAGGGTCTAATTTTTATGGAAAAGGAAATAATAGAAATATAGTTGAAATTTCTATGCATGCACTTCCTATTTTCTAGCCCTTTTCCTGGTGGTCACTTTCCCCCTGCTCTTGGAAATCCTAAAGCTGATAGTGTTATACCACTGGAGCATTGACAGCTGGACTCCTTTTCCAGAAGAAATGTGATCTTTGTGCTGATTGTGTCTTTCTCCACATTCTAGGGTCCACTTGGGGTAATTTTTCTATGTTTGGGATATGCTTTAACTTCCTCTTCCTTTATTGCTCCACAGTTGGATTTACTATTTTTGCTACATCTAAAGTCAGTTTTACATGGCTTCAAGTCCACCTTTCTGTAACTGACTGAACTGTTTATTAGTTTGGGATCTCCAGTGCCAGCCTGCACTCAATGCCTTATCATCCCACCCCTGGGGTCCTCTACCCTGCATTCTGCATTCCCACAATTCAGGGACTCTGCTGTAGTACCAGACCTGCATTTTTCTACACCACAATGTTGCATTAGAATATGTTGCAGCTAACTGAAGGACCAGAAACCAGACCAAACTATGGTCTGGTTTCTTACAGCGCTCTGTTACAGGGCTACAGGGTAACTACAGGGTAACAAGGTAACTGTGCATCCCGCCTGTATTCCATGCAAGGAGTCTTCAAACATAAAAATAATTCTCAGATGTTAGTGTGCTTCCTTTGTGAGGGCAAAATACATCTATGAATGTTCCCATAAACACACAGATCCCAACCATTTATAGTGTGATTTCTACCCCATGATTCTTTGTAATATGTGTTTAATTGGCAGAGGAAATTTTTTTTTTCATTTTAACCAGAAAGCAAAACAGCTGACATTTCAAATTTAGAGAGAAGTAGGCAATAAAACTCTCCATGTAAAAAAAAAAAACAAAAAAACTCCCTTCTTCCTCTGACATTTACCCTAGAAAAGATATTTGACATCAGGGTCAGGAGATATGGAAGGATGACACGGGGAACAAAAGGGAACGGGTTACCAGTCAGGTCTGAATGTAAATGAAATGTAGATACTGGGGTCTTTCTGGTTTCTTTGAAGATCCAAAGTTGATACCCGATGTAATATTCCTAATAACCTATTCCTGACATTAGATTCTTCTTTTGCCAGGCAATATTTTTAAATGAAATAGGTAGTGCCACCTGCTGCGAGTGTTTAAGCCTTTCTCACTCAAACCTCTCTGAAAATGAATAGGCTCATTTATTTTAATGAAACTCCTTTTAGTATGCACTTCAGGTGTGTAATCTAAGCTACCCAACTCATCAGCAGAATAGTAGGTAAAACAATGTATAGAATTATCACACATATGGAAAATTTTTCCATTCAGTTTGAAAAATACAGACTTCCTGCTTTTTCATAATTATATGGGAATAATTCTGATTTCTGCTTAACTGCTGTTTAGCTCTCTTTGCTGGTTGCCAGCTGGTGTGGACTCGGTTCAATGTATTCAGTGTTAAATGTTAAGGCCCTGTGTGGTTGCATCCTAGTTATTTAGTTCAGTTAAGTTTCCAGATGAATAAATGCAATAAGAAGGTTGTGGCACTTCAACCTCCACAGCATGTTTTGTCTCACCTGTGCAAAATGAAGAAATAGTTAGGACATGCTGCATTCTCTGAATTGCACTGGCTCTGTGGAATGGTGTGTAAACCTGAGCAAATGCACATTTTATGCAGCTTTACAAACAGGAGACAACAGTAAGCAAAAGTTAACAAAGTTTATGACTTTAGCCACTGCTATTCCAAAAAAGGTCCACGCCATAATTCCAAGCAATGGAAAAATTGACACAAGATATTTTTCAAAGGACTTAGATATGGCAGGAATGGGAAACAAATGTTTACTGTACTTTGCTATGTCTGAACTTAATATTGTATTGCTATAATATAGATAAGGCAGATATGGTAACCACTTAAATGGTGCTATCTCATATTAAGATCTGCCTTAAAAGAGATAATTTTCTATTCTCTTATAGGTATTTCGCTGTAAATATAGTGAACTATAACTCAGGTTGCTCAGCATAAACTGTATAGGATTATTTTTCTCTAACTGACCCTTGTGTTATACATCTTCCAAATAGGCTTGATGCTGCTCCCTTAAACTGCATTATACACCAAGAATATTTAGGCCAATATTTCTTTTAAATAGGTTGACTACACCGGTATTTGTTTTCCATATTACTGTCTCAGCCAAATACGTCCACAGTCTGAACTGGACTAGCTGCTCAGGCTTATGGCTGTCACCATTTCATGTAGCCTGCATCACACGTAGGCCATGATTCAGAGCTAAAAGGCCACAGGGCAGCAAATCTCAGATGCATTAGCCATCCCAGTAAATCTGTGACTCACTAAGTTGTTTCACCTTCCTGTGGTATTGCTGGCATCTTGAGCTCTGCCTATGTGATTTGTTGCTGTTCATGACAGAAAACTGTCAAAATGAATATACAGTTAACCACCAAAGTCTAACTGACCTGAGTCTCTCTTTGTCCTTATTAGCACCTCTTCTTTCCATCAATGGCTAAGTCTCTGCTTTCACGAGAGCCTGAGGAGCTCTCTTCCTTAAAGACCAAATTGTTTCCACAAACCATCTGTCACCAGCTGAATGCCTGTTTTTCCCCAGCTAACAGCAAGTAATGCTTACTCCGGCTATAAATCCCTGATGTGGTTTCAGAGAATTTTGTCTTTAATTCTTTCTTTTATTTCTATCAATTCATCATAGGAGCATATGTTTTTGAAGTCAGGGGAAATTTCATTGTACTGGGAGATTAACAGATCAGCTTTCCCCACTCCAATTTAAAGCAAATGAACAACTTCTTACCTTCCTTTCTTCTTTGTGCTAATGATCTGAGCTGTGAGTGACTCTTGAAGAGTATCTGCAACCATAGAATTGTCTAGTTCTACAATTCCCTTCATTTTCTCTTTCTTATTCTCTTTGGTCTTGTTTCCCTTGATTATTACCACAAGGGTGTGTTTGTTATGGGCAGGAAAGAAAAAGAAACACAACATCCTCCAGCAACAACACCTTCCTGTACTTAAGTTCTTGATTGTTTCAAAACAAAAAACACCAAAACAAGTCCAGAGGAACAGAAAATGTTTGATTTGTTTGTTAGAGCCAGAAGCTATGCTTCTTTGCAAAACAAATACACATCTGTCTTGCTGAGCCAAAAGCAAACACAGTAGGAGGAAAGTCCAGATTTACTGATAGGACCGTAACTGCTCTGCAAATATGAATTATCACAAAACCATTTAGAGCTGATTTGATATACTGACCTAATAATTGATTTGAATTCCAAGAATGGTATAAAAATCAGTCATGTCTCAAAGGGGATTCTGGCTTCCTTTTGTTCTCTGTATCACCTTTGGGAACATGTTGTATGTATATCCTACCAAAAGAAGAATGTTTGTTTTTTTTTCATGTCACAGGACAGAAAATAAGAAAGACAGAAAGATACGAAACAAAAAACACACCCCCCCCCCCCCAAAAAAAAAGATAAAAGAAAAAACAAAAAACAAAAAAACCCCCACAAACAAACAAAAAAAGAGATCCCAGACAGTGTTTATGATTGCCTTCTTTTGTAAAACTGCCTTAAACAGGCAAAGTTGAAGTCGGACAAAAGCAAATACTATGATCATAGGTAGCTGCATTCACACAGCAGGCATGTAACAGTGGAGTTCACAGTCCTTCTTTCTCTGGAGTAAGACATGCAGCACTAGAAACAGCAATGAGCTTTTAGCAAAGATGCCACAGATCAGCAGTTTTATCAAAGGGACAGACTAGCTGCAGAGAATTTCCCATTCCACCACCCCATTTCAAAGAAGGCGCATAGAAGTATCTAGTGAATCAGAGACTACATTCCCATAGAGCTTCTTATGACAAGTGCTGTCAAAACCACATGGAAATAGATCCTCTTTGATTTAACTTCATGCTAGTTTGCTGGTGTTTTTGAAAGGTCTTTTCTTGTGGGGTTTTTGGGTGTTTGGTTGGTGGGATGCTTGTTTTTTTGTTTGTATTTGTTTGTTTGTTTGTTTTTTAATAAATAACCCCTTTACTGATAAGCTTCAGGTAAAAATCTGTGGGAATAAAGACATAGATTCCTGCAAATGTCAGTCTGTGTCTGGTGCAGAAGCTGAATAAAATAAATTAGAACTAAAAACCAAATGCTTTCATTTAAATTATTTGTCCTCTGCTATAAACACAGAAAAAAAAACAGTTAGCTAAATCAGCTCTTGAAATTAAATTTAACATATAGTATTTTATGAAAAAAATTGTCCTTTCCCTTTTCCTAACAACAATGACAATTATCTCTTTGAACATAGCTTGTAAAATTTGTCAAAATTAAAATCCAGTGTTTATGACATTCCCTGTCTGGAGATGCTGCAGCTAAAAAAACAGAAAACCCAAAATCAAACCAAACCAAAGAAACCCACCCACCCCAAACAAAATAAAAAAATTTAAACAAACAAATAAACAAACAAAAAAACCCCAACACACAAAAATTCCCTAACAAACAAAAAACCCAAAACCAGAATAACCAAAAAAAACGAAAGGAAGGAGGTTGTTTCTCATTTTTCTGTACTGAGAAACCAATCTCTAGAAAGACAATATTGACTTTGGAATTTTGTAAAAGAACAACAGACAGTTAATAAAAATGGCTGTCCCAGGCCTGAACTGTAAAAATGCTTTGTGTGGGAGCTGCTGGCAGTTCCAGCCTGCAATGGGAAGGAAGCTTTGTGTATCCTGTTTCTATCATCTACCTTTACAGGGTTTTGATGACTTGCCTTGCCAGGACAGCTTCTATTGAACTAAAAAATACCTCTGCATGTCCAAGTGCAGGTGGGATGAAGTCCCACCAAAAAAAAATCACCATTCTTTTTGTTTCTTAATAATTTTTAATTTTGTTATTAATTTTTTCTGTTTAAAGAAGTGTCCGTCCAATGCTTTAGGTAAATGTGCATAAAACTTGCAACAATCCCATCTGTTTTCTGAGGACCAACCAAGCAGCTGGTCTGAACAGAAAGAGCTTTCACTGGGATCCTGATTGCTCCCCAAGCAGCTCCTTTCCTCCCAAAAAGGTGCATTTCAGAAGACCTGCTGGAAGTCTTATGTGACATATAGACTCCCCTGGCAAGCCAGCCTTTAAATTCTGCTTTTAGTTCCTCTGGCAGCTCTGCTACTCCAGAGATTTCTGAGCTTCTGTTCTTTGCTCTCATGCAGAAAGGGATGGTGGTCAGGATAAACACGTGGAAAAATAGAATAATGGCACATTTCAATGTGGAAGTGAAGATGAGCAGAAAGGGAGCTAAAAGGTGAATATTTTTAGGAGATAGGAGGGCACAGATGTCCTTTTGTATTAAGTAAAAAATAAGTCATTTAAAACATGCTTTTACCTTCACTTTGCCAATCAGCATGCATGGGAATTAAACATCTGGAGCTATGGTGTGTCTGAAAAATAAGCAATAAGACAGCTGAGGACAAGTTGCCTTCTCTTTGCTGGAGAGGATTATCCATGTGTTTTGAGGGTCATACAGGGATAGAAACCATTTGTGTCTTCATATTATAAAAGTCAAGTCAGTCCTGATTGTAGTAGTGATTTAGCAGCATGTTTCCTTATCATAATCTTCAATACTTATATTGATATAAGCTTAGAAAGAATAGTTTGGTGGAATGGAATTTAGATCCAGATTTAATTTACCTGAATGTAGGTGTCTAAAAGAAAGATAAATATGTACATTTCCTATGTACTTAACAGAGGTTTAATCAATATAGCCAATGAAGCCTGGAGAGCAAATCAAAGGTCCAGCCTTTCAAAGTCTACCTAAGCTAAGAGTGAGTTGAATTACTCTCCAGGATCTTCAGATTTTCCTGACCTACAGCCTCCTCCAAAACTGCTAGGGGACCACAGGATGCTCTTGACCCAGTTTTCAGCAGTGCACTTGCATATGAACACAAAATCCCTTGCTGTAAAGTCCTTTCTTTGTGCTCTTGGTGTAGTGAGAGGGGGACAAGGCTACTGGTAAAATACAAAGTTAGAGGTAGCCTGACTTCAGAGCAGCAGCCTTTTAGTTTAAGGGCTACCCTCTAACACTCACCTCTCTATTTAGGTTCCAAAAAAAATTAGTGATATTTTCAAAAGGCCTGAGTACTGTCAGTTCTGGGTGAAGTCAGCATTCTCACAGGACAGAGGAAGTTTTAAAATTTGTTTGGGCAGCAAGTCTAAATTTAAAAATGTAGTCACATTTATCTAAAATTTAAAAGAATTGTGTTTGTGAGTCATACTGACACCCGATGGTGTGAATCGGACAATGGGAAATTTTCAACACTACAAAACTGCATTAAATTTATAATCAGAGCAATATTTTTAAAAACAGTTAAAAATTCCTGTAAAAGAATTAGTAACCTATTTCAGGAATAAAAAGAGAAAATTAGAGTTTTATACAAATTGAAGGACTGGTAATAGATGAGAAATTTCATGAGAGAACTTTAAACCTCAAAGATTTAATTCCAGCAGCACCTAAAATTCTGCATGTTGATATCAGGGCACTCAATGCCCTGCATAACCTCAGCAAGTGAACTTCAGGACAGCCTTAGGATTTTTTCTGTGCTATGGCAAAGGGAAGACTGGAGAACCATTTTGTGTGTATCTAGGGCAAAGGGAACAGTAGTATACAAATGTGGACAGAGGGGAAGGGAATGCCTGGAAAAAAAAAAGTATGGCTATGAGATTTTCCAAAATTATATTTGTGGCTCTACATGTCAATAAAGAATCACACCACAAGCATCTCATTATTATGTTAAAAAACTCTGGAAATATATATCTGCCCACCTATCAAGACTGCTATTAATAGTGAACCAAAATGGTCTGGAGATTCTGTAATCATACTTACATACACATACAACAGGTGCACACACACATGCAAGTATTAATTACAGTTAGAGGTGCATTTAATTTGGTTCTTCTCTTGTTCTGATGTAAGCCAGAATTACCTGGTAAAGTCAGTGGAGCTCTAAATGTCAATGGGATGAGAATAAAGGGGGTCTTTGTGCTGCAAATTATGAGATGAGAATAAAAGGGGTCTTATTCCTCTTTAGGAGGGTTTTCCTTCCTTCCTTCCTTCCTTCCTTCCTTCCTTCCTTCCTTCCTTCCTTCCTTCCTTCCTTCCTTCCTTCCTTCCTTCCTTCCTTCCTTCCTTCCTGTTGTGAAGCTGAACCTAAATGCTGCAAAAAATTTGTGATTTGTATAATGAAAATTAAGAAGAAGTTCTAGCATATAATTGTTCTTTTCCTTTAACTGTGAAGTAAATTTTGCCAAATGCACTGTGATCTTAACTTCAGTATTCCTTATAATGGTACAATTTATTATTTATTTAATTCCATAAAAGCAAGTGGAGTTAATCAGAACCACATTGGTATAAATAAGAGGAGAATCAGATTTTGAAAGGTAACATCTTGCTGTCTGTTACATACCTGTCAAAATGGATGAAAACACCCTGTCATGTTCCTCCAGACCATGTACCTTTAAAAGCAGAACTGTCAGTGATTGATGGAGTTCCAATGAAAGATACAACAATTATAATGTTGCTACATATGTGAACATCTCTCTGTACATCAATGTTATTTAGACACAAATGTTTTAACTTGACCCAAGCATGTTTCTTCTGCCAAAAAAAAAACCAAACCAAAACCAGCCAAACAAAAGTCCCCTTGAATCCCCTCTGAAAAATCACAAAAAAAAAAAAACAAACAAAAAAGAATTGCATGTTGAATACATTTAAATATAAAATACATTAGGTACCTATTAGAGGTTGTTCTGGTTTTAAAAACTCAGTGTCAAAATTAAGACCATTCTAGACACTCCAAAGGGTGTGGGTCAAATCAAATAGGACTTTAAACAGTGCCTATTACTAGGACAGATATTTCACTTTGAATACACAAGAGTTTCTGGGAAAAACAGGAGGAATTTGATTATTGCCTCAAGGAGTCCATCAAATAAATTAAAAGAAAAAAAAAACACACACAAAAAACCTCACCCAAACCAAACAAAACCAGTGAGAAAAAAAAGTTTCTAAAATCTTTGAAAGAGATTTTATCTAGCATTTTAGGAATTTACCCAGGATGACATAGACTCAAATTAAATCTGCTCTCCTTCTAAGGTGGTTTGAGTCTACAACATTCAAAAGAAGGACTTGATGAATAGTCCTTCCTGAATACTTATATGACATAAGCTGACACAAGATATATTCAGTACTTCTTGCCTTTAGAGAAGCCATAAAAATAGTCTTTGAAACTTAAGCTGGAAATTTTGTTGGACCTGAACTTGTAATCAAAGTGAAAAAAACCCCCTAATTTTATAGCAATTACTTTAAATTTTCACTCACTCCTTGTATTTTATGCAATATGACAAATGATGGAATGACTGCCTCTGAATATTTCCATGTTGATGGCTAAGATATTCTTCAGTGCTAGAGCTCAGTGACAACATTTTCTCTAGCTTTTTGACCTTCAAGGGAATTAGTGAAGCATTTCTTATGGCATAACTTGCTATTCATTTTGTGCAAGTAAACAAGACTGGAGGAGAGTGAGCAGCATGGGAAACTGGTAAGGGCACCCAAAAAAAAATTGAAGTTAAAAACAAAGGGAAAAAGATGGAATAGGAATTGAACAGAAAAGCAAAACTGGTGTCCTGCTTTTCTTTTTCTCCTGTTAAAATCAATTACCCCCATCCTTATCTGTCACAAAGCAAACAAGCAGACTTCTGGAAAGATGGAGCAAAAGGCAGGGCTGACAGTTCTGCAGCCAACTCAACAGCAGTAGAATCTTTACTGGGTGCCATATGCAGCGCAAAGACCGAGCTGCGTTTCCCTTTTAAGACCCCTTATGAAAACAACTTGAAATTAGTAATGATTGATGTGTCTTTTATCAAACACACATAGCTAATCCAGTAACTGGATCTTTCACATTTATGCGGCATTTTCAGGCTAATGAACAACAATTAAAACTGGACACTGGGACATTCCCTTTTTTAACATAATTCACTAATGGCTGGAGCTTCAGTCATTGCATCTTCTAAAGCTCTACAATTTTTTTCCCTATGACTATAAATGAGTTTTTTATTCTGCAGATTTTAAAACTTTGGTAGAAGTCTTTTTGTTGCTATTGTTCACAGCTGAAGGAGAAGGTTATTTGTTTTACTAAGATAAGGTTTCTAAAACATCCTGCTTAAAAAAATAGAGCAAAAACAGATGATGTTTTCTCTCTTTTTCTAGTTATCTATTATTTTCTAAAGAAACTGAAATGCCATCTTGCCTCCTGGATAAATTATCTCTTTGTTTAAAACACAGGCAAAAAGCCTCCAAGATATAAATAAAGGTCAGCTGAAGAGGTTCAGTTTAGCGCAGGCACAAAGTTGTTTAAATGGACTTAAAAAACTTGTATATTTTCCTTTTCTTACATTGAACACTCTCATTACTTTTACACTGTGCTGGTTTGCAGTAAAATCACCCAGGCCAGAGCAGGGACCCAAGCACTAGCACTGCAGTTGCCTTTCTTGTTATTCCTTAGCACAGCTCTGTCCTCTGTGAGCTCAGTCCATCTCAAACAATGTCCAATTACAGCCAGGGAGTTAGCTCAAACACCATTCTCAGAAATCAGTTTGTTTGCCGTTATATCATGTGTTAGAGCATCTAACCATTGGTTATTAACTATACTGTGCCGACTTAGTATAGATGTAATCTTATGCTCAAACCAAAATTTTACTCATTTCATCCACCATCAGATGTTTTTTGGAGCAACTTCAAAATGAATATTAAAATTGGAAATTATTTCATTTGTAGTCATACACTATATTGAAGATGTGATTTCAAATTTCTTCAATGACAGATAATTATGGAGCAGCCCTGGATGTTTGTACAGCCCTGGATGTTTGTACAGCCCTGGATGTTTGTACAGATGTTTCCTACAGTTGTAGGAAAGAGATGCTGGAGAGCAGTTTCATGGAAAGGGACCTGGGGGTCCTGGTCCATGGCAAGTTGAACATGAGTCAGCAGTGCCCTGGCAGCCAGGAGGGCCAACCCTGTCCTGGAGGCATCAGGCACAGCATGGCCAGCTGGGCAAGGGAGGGGATTGTCCTGCTCTGCTCTGAGCTGGGGCGGCCTCATCTCCAGGCCTGGGGGAACTTTTGGGTGCCACAAAATAAACAAGACATTAAACTGTTAGAGAGTGTCCAAAGGATAGCAACAATGACGGTGAAGGTCCTTGTGGGGAAGCCATATGAGAGAGCTGAGGTCACTTGGTCTGTTCAGCCTGGAGGAGGCTGAGGGGAGATCTCATAGAATCTAGAACTTCCATGTGAGGGGAAGAGGAGGGGCAGGCACTGATCTCTTCTCTGTGATAGGACCCCAGGGAATGGCCTGTAGCTGTGTCCGGGGATGTTTAGGTTGGGTATCAGGGAAAGGTTCTTCAGCCAGAGGGTGGTTTGGCATTGGAACAGGCTCCCCAGGGAAGCAGTCACAGAACCAGTCTGACAGAGCTCAAGAAGTGTTTGGACAATGCTCTCAGGCACATGGTGTGACTCTTGGGGATGGTGCTGTGCATGGCCGGGAGTTGGACTTGATGTTTGTGGGTCCCTTCCAGCTCAACATATTCTGGGATTCTGTATCTAATCTTTCAACATTTTAAGAACCTTTTCTCTTGGGTTCAATGAACCCAATTGCTGTGGTCAGTCAGTCAGCAACCAAGCCCCACACAGCCACTCACTCACTCCCCATCAGCATGATCAGAGAGCACAGGAAGGCTAAGCCAGAAAACTCATGGGTTGAGATAAAGACAATTTAATAGGGAAAGCAAAAGCTGCACACACAAGCAAAGCAAAATGAGGAATGGGCAGGAAGGTGTTCAGCCATGCCAAGGAGAGCAGGGCTCCATCACAAGTAATGGTTACTTGGAAGAACAAATGCCATCACCCCAAATGTCCCCTCCCCTCCTCCTTCTCCCCCCCATTTTATATACTCAGCATGAAGTCACATGGTCTGCAATACCTCTCTGGCCAGTTTGTGTCACCTGTCCCAGCCGTGTCTTCTCCCAACCTCCCATACACCTCCAACCTCCTTGCCAGTGTGGCAGTAGGAAGAGAGAAAAAGTCTTGGCTCTGTGCAAGTCCTGTTTAGCAATAACAAAAACATGTCTCTGTTTTTAGCCCTGTGTTCAAAAAAATCCAAAACAGAGCCCCAGACCAGCCACTGTGAAGAAAATTAACTCTGCCTCAGCCAAAACCAGTGCACCCATGAACAAAGAAGACCAGGAAATTCCACCTGAACATATAAAAGAACTTTCCTGTGAGGATGATGGAGCACTTGTGCAGGTTCCCCAGAGATTCTGGCAGTATCTCCTTCCCTAGAGAAATCCAAAGCACAATCCTGAGTAATGTACTTTAGGGAGCTGTGCTTGAGCAGGGAGGTTGGACTAGACTGACCTGCAGTGCTCCCTTCTAATCTTAAACATTATGTGATTCTGTCACCATCATCTCAGATGGAATTGATGCATATCACAAGTTTTAGCCTTTGAAGAGAGTTATTTTAAGAGACCAAACCAAAACCTTCCACCTTTTTTTACATTATAATTCTAGTTTGAGCAGGACATACCTTTGAATCAGCAGTATAACTAACAGCTCTCAAGCTCATATTGAATTTTGTTCTAGGGTGAGATATTATTAGGCAACAGGACATGTCTTCTTCATCCTTTGCCTTCTTAATTGGGGAGATATAGAAAGCCTCTTATTGGTAGCTAAAAGTCCAATATATGTTATGACTTGACATAATAGCTCAGTGAATTAAACATAAACTTCATATATAGAAAATAAAAAAAAAAATCTTCTTTTATTTATTAAGAAAGAAAAGCTTTGAATTTCAGACAAAGAAAAAAATGGTAATTTAAGGAAATTAAAGAAATATAGGACACAAGTTTTTGCACAAGCACATGGAAACTGATTGCAATCACTGACGTAAACTAACTGTAACAGAATCAAAATTCTAACCAGGTATCTTTAACATCTCTTTAGTTTGAGTGGAATAAAATAAGCTCACATTAATGGATTAATGCACTACATTATGTAAGTAAGATTAGATATTTAGATAAATAGTATGTTCTCCTGGATTACACAATTACTTAAAAAGAAAAATCCAGATTACATGTAAACAAATAGCCAAATGGAAGCTGAGTCTCTGAAATAATTTTCAGTGACACAGATTTCTAAGACTTATATGCCCAAAATGAAGTGGTTTAGTGGATGTTTGAAGACTTTGGCCTTACAAGTGTGATTTGAGAATAATGCTGCTTTAAAAAAATTTGGTGTAGCTAGAAATTTGCATTATTTAGAAGCCTAAATATATAAAAATCCCAAATTATTTCACTATTGTCTGAACTTTGACATCTTCTTTATATGCACGAATTGCTGCTGCTCATTTTACCCAACAAGGAAAATCACATAGTCAAGGTCACAGAATTTAAGAATGTAGTAGTCTTATTTGTCCAGGTGAGACTAAGACCCATCTTTTCTTTCTCTTTCCCTTTTATGAAGAAGGTAGAGGTCTCAAAGGACTGTAGTGCCAGGTCAAAAGTTAAGAGCAAAAGCTTTAGATCCTTTCTTCTGCTAAGGCATCAGAAGTCTCTTTTGAGTACTCTCTTTTTTTTTTTCTCTCTCTCTACATGAACTCCGGGTGAGAATTTCCCTTCCTTTGGGGCACTTTTAGTTTTGCTACTTTCTAGGCTTTGAGAAAACTTACTCACTGTTTTGCCTGCCTGGATCTAGTCCTTTGGTTTAAACTGAGTGGTATTGTAATTTTTCTGGTTGCACTTGGACTTGAGCTTCATAATTTTTAGACAAACTGAACTGAAAAATGTTCCAGGAATAAGGCAGGGGCTTTAGAGGTTTTGTGAAACTTTATAAATAACAAGTCTTGGATTGTCACCACAAAGTCACATATACTTGAACATAAGCTAAAATGTTCACAGTTTCCCTTTCTCCTTGCCTCTTAGAACACCTTCATCTCCTGGGCTTGACAAAGGTCCATCATAAACGGCCTCTGTCTCTGAAAATATTTTAGTATTGGGTCTCCCACAAATAAAAAGCCCTTCAACTTCACACCTTGTTATGGCTTTCTAATTCATTATCAATGTTCATAAAATTGTTCTAATTTTAAAGGGTGAGTTTTATCTGTCAGTATAAGCATATCTTTAAGAATAAACTGAAGTTAGATATTAATAAATATTGTCCTATGATCTTTTTTCCTTTTAGGAATTCTGCAAGACATTTTATATTAATTCTGTCTGTTTCCTAGGAAATTATAAGAAAACATGTAATGTTTGCCTTCAGTATTATGAGAAACCAGAAAGCACTCAAAAAATTCCAAGAAAGACCCATGAGGTTTGCTGATTTCCAGGTAAAAGCAAATGATTAAATGAAATTTAAATTAACTTACAGTAAACCAGGATCAGACAATGTGCATAATATATCAAGGTCAAAAGGCAGGTGATTCTTTGAGACAGTAACTCTGAGAGCTGGGAGTAACTTCATTTATTTTTTTTTTATCTGCAAAACCTTTGTGCGCTGTTTTGTATTCTTTACAAGTTTTAATTATGACAGTTTTCTGGTGGGTGCCCAAAGTAAATACATGTGGATATAGCACTCTGTCTCTTAAGAAATGTCTGAGGTATACAGTGTTTAAAATTTTTATGCCTTTGTGACTCTATATATCCTTTATTTCATCACTCCCTTGGTAGTGTAGCTTATTTTCCAAGTTAAACAAAGGCATTGGCAGAGAAGCTACAAAGTGTTCTAATCTCCTGACCCTCACACTGACAGTTCAATATATTTTAGAACAACTAAAGATATGGAAGTGGAATTATGAAACAAGCAGGCACTTTAGAAGAATGTTCTATAAATTTATAGCTTTACTGCATAGTGGAACTGCTGTAGTTATAAAAGAGCAAGGACATACATCTGGAAAATAAAACATAATGGTAGTGGCTCACTGGAAGAAAAAGATAAAAAGATCTGTCAAATAAAATTGTACAGAAAATGTGAGAGTATTGGTTTCATTGGGATTTATTAATTTGATAAATTTCAATTCATGTTTACTAAATGAGGGAGGGAAAACTGTAACAGGCTGATGACTTGAAATCATTTTATAACATGTTCTGGTTTTGTTTTCCACCTATATCTAAAATTCATGCAGTTAGCGAGGGAAAGGTTCTCTCCCCTCAGCGGGCAGTAACTCAAAGCACACACATTCAAGCATCAAATGTCACCACATTGCCATCTTACTGTGAGTGACTGGAATTTACTTCCTATTGTTAGTGGGGCTGAAAATTTCTACTAGATACTATAGAGTTCATAATATGTTGTCTAAACTGAAAACATTTTCAGGCACTGAACTGACCTTTTAGAAAACTGCACTTTCATCCTTAAAGTGCTGGACTATTGCAATATTTCATTTAAAAGGTTATTTAAACTTTTTTCATCTTTTTGTGGAAAAGGGTAAGGATTATTTTGTGAAAGAAGTGTCTTCATATAACTCTTCTGTGTCAAAAACCAAGGAAGAATATCACTCATTAATCTAAAACCACTTCAAGAAAACTAGGCAGAAAAGACCACGGCTGCTATTCTCCCTGAGAAATGAGTAGATTATTGTAATTACTATTTAATACTTGATTTCTAGTTCTAACTAATAGTTCTTAAAATGGCTTTTTTCTATGAACATTCTGAGAAAAGATGAGAAGAAGAAAATATTTTTCTTCTATCTTATTGACTTGGAACTGAGGTACAGAGAAATGATGAGCTGCTCACAGTCAGTCAGAAAAATCTGCAACTAAATGTGTACTTCTCCAATACCAGTTAAAAGTCCTGAAAAAAAATATCTTCCCCTACCAATTTGGCTGAAAAGGAATTTATTGCTTGTAGAGTCTAACCATAATACAGCACCTGTGCATTTAAAAGAAGGAAAAAGAAATTGAACCAGATTGCAGAGTTGCCAGCCTGAGGAGTGCTGACCACAAACAGCCTTTTCCCCTACAATTTATCAGAGGAAGGGAAAAGAAGTATTAAAGATAGGATTAATCCTCTTTAGAGGGGAGAATGTGGGAAATGATTACTGCAAGAACTGGTTGGCTGTAGTGCTAAGGGATCAGATTTTAGAAAAAAAAATAACAGCCTGCTTCCAAATGATAAATGAATATGTGAGCTTCACTGATGGCACACATGACTGTTTTTAGACTTAGAAGAAGTGACAGAGGAAGATGAGCAGTCGTGTAAGTGGCAGGGTAAGTGTATTAAAGGCATAGCATAAGAGAAACGAGCTGACATAAAGACCAGTGACCGTAAGGAGAGGTGATAAAAAAAGAGAAGAGAATATATTAAGGAAATGAGTTAACTCTTCTTGCTCTGAATCTTGTAAAACTCTTAAGTCAATGAAGAAAGCAGCATTGTCCCAGAAAATAAGTGGAGAAATGTGGAATTAAGAACAGAAAGAAAGAAATTCAGAAGATTTAACTGTATGTTTTGCTGGCATCATTCTTAGAAAACTTGATATAAATTTGATACTTTTTTTTCATGATCACAAACATGAACTTTAAATGGGCATTTGTCATTTCCAGAAGGCTCAAACACACATGATTAAATAAAGCAGACATAGCAGAGTAAGGTAGAGCCCAGCTAATTATTCCTGGCCTAGCTAGGTTGCCAAATAATGCAGATTACATGCAAATTTTTCCTTTGAAATTTACAGTAAATTGTGTTGTCTTGCAGTAGGCTGGGTTAGGAGTGCACATACATTAATGGAGGATCAGCTGCTGAATGTAATTTATTAAGCTGGTATAACATATATTTCAGACACAAATCTCAAACAAAAATGAACTAAATACAATGAAATTAGGCTTTTAGGGACAATTGTAGAATTATTGGACCAACATAAAATATTTTCTTCTAAAGAAGTATCTATCGTATTTCAGAAGAGAGTATGAGACCAAGGACCACTTAAAAAGTAGGCCACCATTTTATGGAGGCAAGAAGCCAACACACAAAGATGCTCCATTGTTGCAAGCTTCTGGGAGGAGCAAGCAGTGCAACTGAGGTTTTACTTTTTTTTGCAACTTCTACAGAGGCTGGAATAGCTGCAAGTAGATCCTGAGAGAGGAGACAGAAGCTCAGTCCACACTTTAACTCAAGCACTGGCACAAAACAGGAAGCTGCATCTGAAAGAGGATTTATCTGCTGAATAAACAGCCACTCAGATCTTTGTTGAAGTTGGAGCTGTTCCTACTGCATAAACATGAGGTTTTTAGCAACAGAACACCATAGGGAAGTAATTCTCTGGGCCCCCTATTGCCTTGTAGTAGTTGTAGCTGCTTACATCATCTCTGTCTAGGTGTAGACTATTTATAGGATCACAGAATGAATAGTGTGGGTTGAAAGGGACCTTTAAATGCCACCTGGTCCAACCCCACTGCAATGAACAGGGATGGCTTCAGCTACACTGCATTGCTCAGAGCCCCGTGTAACCTAGCCTTGAATGTTTACAGGGATGGGGCATCCACCATCTCTATGGGCACCCTATCGTTCTTTTGCACCTCTTTTTAACCCACTTTTCACAGGAAATAAGGACTGTGCATAATGTAAACAAATGGAATAGTCAACCTAAAATACTTTTTTTTTTTGATGAAATTGTACTAGAAATGATTTTTGGGTTTTTTTGCTGAGAAAGTATTTGCCTCAGAGAAGGGTAGTATAGTGATGTTCATGTAAAAAGCTGAAAAAGGTTCCACTTTTCCAAGTTGTTTTTATTTTTTTCCTAAGAGACCTTTAGTATAGAATTATAAATAGCTGTGGAAAGTAAGATGCCATGTAGCAGTAACTATGGAGATAAATGTTTACATTTAATAGTCAGCAATATATTTATGTTGCTGCATCAGGAGCATGCATCTTATGTTTACTGTTTTACTCCCCCAGGTCAAATACGTTGCACATGTTCAATGTATTAAATTATATGCACCTATATATTGAACAAAACCAAATGCAGCTATAAGAGATACTTCAAAATAATAATTAAAAATCCCCCTGAAACTGCAATTACTTCCTATCCTGAGGAAGTATCCTGGCAGTATGTTACCAATAGTCAGTGAAAAACTGAGGATGGCAATCCTTGCACACTAATTTGACACATTAGAGATGTGAAGTTAGATGAGAAAACCAATCTTTTTTGGAAAACAATCCATTTTATTTAATATAGTAAAGCATTGCTCTTTTTTTTACATACATACTTGTTTTGCATTTTTTTTAAATAAAACTATCTGGTTGGAAGTTTTACTCTCTCCTTTTAAGAACATTTTAATATATTGAGATTCTTAATAGAACTTGATACATTTCCATCAAAATCTAGTGAATGTGGAATGTGTGTTTTCCTTGATATTGACATTTTTCATGGGTAAATGTCAGATTGTTTCTTTTATTTTCGTCCCCTACTTTTCTTTTAGGGAATGTATATAGAGCATTTTCTTTCAGGTCAACATCATGGCGATACTTCTATCCACTGAAGCTCTTAATTTCCTCATAAGTACTGTAGATTGCAGGATTCTGGGGTCTTGTGATGATGAGCCTTTATTATCATGCTACAGTCAGCATGAGGGGTCTTCCTAGAAAGACACTGTCTACGTGAGAGTCTAAAACACCAGAAGAAAATCTGTGATCAAAATCAACAATACTATCTACTTATTCTATTATTATAGACCAAAACAACCATAGGATTTTGAAGGAACAGGTTCTTAACAATCCATCTCATTGCATAACTCATTGCAAATTTATGAGATGCTGAGTTTTGTTCACACATATTTAAATATCATGGAGAAACTTTTAGCTGTCCTATTGGTAGTTATAACAGCAGACAGGAACACCAGGCTATTTAGGGACAACTACTCTAATTTTCATTGATTTCACCAGGGACTCAGGCCCCAAAACCCTATTCAGCCAGGCACCATGGACAGTTGTGAAACCAGCGATCATTATTCATATTGTTGAGCACTCACCCATTAATCAGGGTAAAACTTGAGAATTGAGAATGACACATTTGTCAGTCCTCCTCACTTCCCATAAACACTTTTGTTGATTTTCACTTGTATGTACAATACTAAATGAGTGGAACAGTGCACTTTACTGAATCAATACAGAGCATGATGATTTAAAGTGTCAGGATATAAGGCATAGATAAGAAAAAAACTGGAGGCAAGAATAGCAACATTACTGAGAAATGAAATAGAATCTGCTGAGAAAAATGGCATAAACGCTTGGAATGACAGTAGAGAAAGTTTTGATAGAAATTTGGATAATAAAGGCAGTCAGGTAATTCACTGATGTAGCTACAGATCTCTTGGGCAGTTAGAGCAGATATGGCAGTACACTCAGCATGGTCTCTAAGAGCTTGGCTTTAATCTTTATCAAAGGAAAAGTAATTACCTTGATACAGATTTTGAAGTAAACTAAGCAAAACTTAAGAGGAGTTTTTTTTCCAAGGAACTGTAAATTATTGGGAGGGAGGCAATAGGGAAAGAGTGCTTGTTTTTATTTAGTTTTTTGGTTTTGTTTTTCTGCTAAATAGCCTGCATGGTTAGAGGCAGTTCTGTATGTAATGCAATGACTTGAGACAGGTATAAACACAGTTGATATTGAGAACATGCACTATGCAGCAAATAAAAAACCTTCAGATTTGGTGTACTTATAAGACTTTATGGCAGAGAAAGAAGTGCACTAGGTTTGATGTCAGAAAGTCTGACTAGGAGGGAGTGTGAAATACTCAGTGAAACTTTGGCTGATATTTTATAGCGCTGAGGAAATATACTAGGGAGACTGAAATAATGGAAGAACTGACAATTAAAATTTACTCTGATATAATCCATCCAGGGAAATAGAGAGCCAAGTAAGCTAACAATGAATGTGAATAATATTGACATGCATAACAAAAAAAAGGGAAAAAAAACCCTTTAAAGAAATATGAAAATTCTAGAAAGAACAGGGAGAAAGTAAGGTAAAAAGTGGAAGTAAAAACCAGGAGATAGAGGATAACTCTTATTTTTGCACGGAAACCATTTAATTCCTAAATTCAGAAGCTGCATAAATTATATTAGCAATAGTAATTAAATGCAGATTTGCAGTGCACATGCCACAAACACTTGGTTTAGGCTAGAAAAAATACAATTCAGGGATTGATTCTTTTTTTGTAGTAGCTGCTACAGGTCTGTTTATTGGATCCATGCTGAAAACTGTTGATGACACAGGTGTTTTCCTTACTGCTGAGCAGTGCTGACATAGGGCCAAGGCCTTTTCTGCCTCTCACCCCACCCCTCCAGGGAGGTGGTTGGGGGTGCACAAGGAGCTGGGAAGGAGCACAGCCCAGACAGGTGACCCCAAAAGACCAAAAGAATACCATATGACATCATTCCTGCCATATGGGATCCTGCTCAGGAATAAAAATCATGATGTGAGGAGAGGTTTGTAAGGGCTACTGATACTTGGATATTCGCTGGGCATCAGTTGGCTGATGAGGAACAATTGTATTTTCTTCACTTGTTTTGTTTTTCTTGGCTCTGGTTGTTTGTGCTTTAGTTTTTTTTTTTTTGCTGGCTGGTTGGTTTTTTGTGTGTTTTTTTTAACGTGTGTGTGTTTTAGGTTTTTTTGTGGTTTTTTGTTTGTGGGTTTTTTTGGGGTTTTGTATTTTTGTTTGGGGAGGACTGGGGGAGAAGTGACTTTTTTTCTTTGGTTCTTTTGGTTGGTTTTGCAGGAGGAGAAGGTTGTGAGCAAATAAGTAATTTCGTGGTTCTTAGCTGCCCAACATGGTTGAACCACGACAGCACTGAAGGTGTTGGATGGCAACAAGGAGCAATGAGCCACGTGAATTAAGGCACAATAAAAGGGGCTTTCCTTACCTGCTATTTTTGGTCACAGTTTTTTTCCCATCTCTCCTATTTGCAACTCCAACAAACAACTTCAGATTTGCTTTAGACGGTTGAAAAAGAAAACTGGTGGCTTGAAAACGTTACTGTCAAATTCTGGCCTACTTAAACCATATAAACCTCCTCAATTTAAAGCCACTTATGACCTAAATCTTCACAAATATGGGAATTTCCATTTCACAAATGTCACTGCAGATAAACTTTGGGTGCCCAAAGCTTATCCTTTATATACTTTAGAACGACAGCCTGACCTGATATTAGAATCCATTGCCTAAAAGTATGTGGCTAGAAACAGGCTAGGAACCTTCTGTCATCTTTTCAGGCTTCCAGCTGCATCTCTAGAAAGACAGATTTCCTGCAGTTCTGTGTTGCCTCTGCCAAGATCATGCATGTCTCAAGTATCCTCGGGCATCTGGTACCATATTTGTGCACTCAAAGCACCCCTTGGTAAAATAGTTCATTTCAACAATTTTATTTAGAACATGCTGAAAGATACAACAGTTAAAGAAAGAAGAGAAATAATGAGGTGCATAATTAAACTGGGCTTTTTGATCAGTGCTTTCTAAAACCTAACTAGACATTTGTTATACTTGCAAGCTGTCTTGTTCCCAGTCTTCAGCTCATTTAATCAGATGTAGCTTAACTGCATCTAATACCAAGAGCTACACAGTGATTGTTAAAAGATCTCAAATTCAGTTTAGAGTCTGCCTACACACCTTGAAATCTGTTTACAGTGAAAAGAAATTTGGCAAAACTATTTTTTTTGTGTGTTTCATTTAGCAAAGTAAAAATTTTCAGAATTTGATTGTCATTACAACATTCAGTAGTTATAGAAGCGTGTCAGCAGAGGATGGAAAGGCTGTGTAAAACCTTGTTTCCTCCATTTCTCTGGGGTTTCTGACTCAGAGTTGTAAAAAAACCCAGGAGTAAACTAGTAAACAGACAGTGACTCAGCCATGACCATTTGCTTTTCTTCTTGATCTGTTTTATTTCCTTTCAGAAAGCAGTTTATTCCCTTTTGTTCCTGGTCAAAGACGTGATGATTCCCTGCACATCTCTAGACACTTTTCTACTCTTTTGCTTACAAGGGGGATTAGTATGTCAGTCTCTCTTGCTTTCTCTTTCATACACCATGTCATAGCCTGCTCTCCCCTGCCCTGCATGGTAGAGAGATATAGCCTTAAATCAATTTCTAACAGTCTGCTTACTTGTTTTTTGGGGTTATTTTTGCCAAATTTAAATCATGTCCCATCTTCCTCTGTTGAATACTCCCTTAGTCTTCTGAAAGAAAGATTAAGACCATGAAAACAGGGGCTTTGCAATGGATAACCTGTGAGAAACACCTGGTATATTTTAGGACAGCCACAGGGGCCATCCAGAAATGGGTAGTAGTCCAGAAGAGATTGTTTAAGCAATGTGTCTATTTAGAGCATTGCCTTAGCAGGGCTAGCCTGTGGCTGCTTCTGAAGTCAGTGTTCAGCTCTGGCTCCCAGGCAGAGGAAGGAACAAGCAATCACTGTTTCCCACAGCAATACAAATGCAACTGGCCACCCACTTGCCAATATGTACCGGAGCTAGAGTAGTCCAAGGGATTTCACAAAGAAATACATTCACACAGATGCTGCTTGAAAAACATTAAGGGATAATACTTCTTCATGGAAGGACAGCTGTTAGAACATGAGATGCCCATTCTAGGATTTACTGGCATTTACTCTATTTAACTTCTGTTGCAGATCAACTTGGCAGCTTTGGTTTAATCTCAGATATTTTACTGCTTTCCTAAATCTATCCAGTAAGGGAATAAGTATCCCATACTAAAAAAGAATAAAGTCTGAAAATATCATAGGATTGGAGTAGATTACTGTGGAAACCAGATTTCTCATTTAAACTGAGGAAATGTTAAATGAGAAAAAGTTAAATATAGAAGCAACTGAAAGGAAATACCCTTGCTGTTATTCTAAAGATGCCAACTAAAAGATTGTAAAAATGATTCCTATATCCTAAATACATTACAATTTTAATATTATATCTTTGCAGGCTTTTTTTCTAAAAAGTGTTAAAGAACTATTTTATATTCCTGAAAAAATCCATTTGCCTTTTTCCATCTGCCATTTTTTCATGAAGAATATTGTTTTCTTTCTTGTCTTTTAAATACTGCAAAGCATTCAGCTAATAGCAAGAAAGCAACAGTTTATTTCAAGCTAGTGCTGTCTCAGTCACATGAGTCCTGATATTTAAAGTATTTTAATCAATATGAAAGAATAACAGATGCTAAGCTCTCCAAATACAATTATATTTACTGTATAAATCATCTTTGATAAAAACTAAAAAAAAAATACTTACTGGGCACCTCTTTGCAAACTAAGATTTTTTCTTCAATGGCTTCATTTATTTTCTAATCTCTCTTTTCTGTGAAACCTCTTGCAACACAAAACCTCCCTTCTCATCCACTTTCTAGCACAACTGCTCAGTCACTCATTTGGCCTTTTATCAATTCCACATTGACTGCAAATGTACAAGAAAAAATAAAAAAAAATTTGGAAATAGGGAAATCTTTTTTATCTACACCATCATAAGGTTTTCCTTACAGTGCATTTCAAAGTGTGCTGGTCAGTCTACTTTAAGTGAGCCATATCATGGAATCTTCTGTGTTTTGATGGACTCAGTCCCTTAAACTATAGAATTTTGCTGTTAAGAAACAGTATAATGGATTATGTCTTCCAATGATCCTTTGTTTTCACCAAAATATTGTGTAGCAGCTTGAATTGCTGCTAGTAAAGTCCAAGGTAAAGAAGCAAAAAGGGCCTTTGCATAATATCCACAGATGTTTTATTCAGCCACACGATGAGATGTTCAGGTCCCAGACCCACACACATTCAGGGTCCAGCTTTTTTTCTCACCAGGGGCTGACCCTGGTCTCAGGGCAGTACAAAGAAAAGGATCAATCAGGGAATAGGGAAGGAGTTGCTCAGGAACATAGCAACAGGGAAAAGAGCCAATGGGATGAAACTTAGGGGACGCCCCCCAGGGACTCCACAAAATTGTTTTGTATACATTGTACTGCAAATAAGTGACCATTAATGCCCTTAAAGAAAACCCTATTGCACCATACGTGAGATTTCTGAATGCACACCATACGCTTGCTAAAATACAAATAATTGGAAAGCACTCACTTCTGACTTCACCAGGGAAAGCTGGCCAGAAAGGATAAAGGAAAAGGAAAAGTTTGGGAGCTGAAATGAAAAGAAACAGAACCAGCCGGTACTGTTGGATTGATGAAAAAGCTAGATAGCTGTTAGTTTAAAATCAATAATATGTTCAGTCATGTGGTAAGTAGAATTCCATGATGAATTCATCCATGGTTGAATGAGTTATTGATATGGGAGTTTATTTGTTTTGCTGTATGCAAGGTATCACAAGCCAAAATTCAGTGGGGTGATTAATGTGGCTGAAAAAAATCTTGTAGCATCAACTGGGACTTCTGTTTCAGGATGTTGTCTCTGTCCACCTATGATGGTAATGAAATAGTGGTAGCAAGAAGCACACTTAAATACCTTGTCTTTTCAGACTAGCCACCAACAACTGGGAATGAAGGAGAAGTTCTGTAAAAGGAGCCTCCACAGTGGGGATTTTTACTTAATCCTTTCAGGCAAAATATTTTTTTAATACCTTTTTTTTAAATCTTTCCTATGATACTAGGGTTTTACAGTTATATAACACATGAGGAGTACTAGATACTCATGAGTTATTCCGGAGAATGCTTTCTGAGGCATCCAGGTGCCAGTTTGAAATAGTGAAGAGAGGTTTATCTTAAGTCTGGACTCCCTCAGAACTCATGTGCACAGAAGACAGAGCCTTCTTTTGTGAGAAGCTGACAGCACCCTTTTGTCAGTACCATGATTTGTACTTTCAATAGAGATGAAACAGAACTAATTCTGAGCCTTTGTTCTGAATCAAGCAAAGCAAAGACTGTATTTAAACTCAGCTGAGAAGTGATTGTTGTCCTCCTGCTCAAGTGACACAGAGTGGTTTGCATTCCCATGGCTGAAGACCAGTCCACTACACAGTGCACTTGGTCTCTCTATGAGTGACAGATGGTGCTCCCATGTCCCTTGAGCATAACTAATGCTAACAATAAAATTATGCAAAGATCATGAGCATAATATGGAGAATGATCAGAATGATGTTTTGCAACATGCTTCCAGCAACCTGATGCATGTTTTTGGGTATTGTGCCCAGAAATGTCAATTTTCGAGAGGCACTGAACAGAGAGAGTTGATGATGTAGTTTCCAAGAAGAACCAAAAGAGTTCATCTGACATAATTCACGCTTCCTGTAGAGAGTAGATTCTCAGAGCTGCAGTCTGATTCACTTGGAAGATATTACTTATTTTTCTCTAAAGAACCCAAGAATGAACTAGGATGTGTTGTGTGGCTTCTCAGAGGACAGGGTTTATGTATATATCAGGGAGTCAGGTTTTTCACATTAATATACATCCAAAGAATATTCTGCACCTCTACTCTTAGACCCCACTAAACAATCAGCTATTTGCACACTTTTTTCTCTTTTTTTTCAATATGAGACAGAGGCAAGACTCCATAATGGCTTTTAAAACTGATTTAGGGCACTCACCTGCAATGTAGCAGGCAAAGATTCAAGTCCCAGATTTGCACTAGGCAAAGCAGAAATTTGAATTAAAGTGTCACATTGCCCATTAAGTGTTCAATGCCCTACCCTCTGTGCTTGTTTTCCTGGGGTTGGTTCTCTATTTGGACTGGAAATTTTAGTTCTGCTTGTAAGGCAGACTTTCTAATATGTGTTTCATTAAAAACAGTATAAAAATCAGTTCCACAACAATGTGAAAGAAAAAATTATTTTGGAAAATACAGCATTTTTTACACATTGATTTTTCCAACTTATTCTTTGACATACACTTGAGTTATTAGTGAATAACTGAAATTAAAAATATAAAAAAAGGAAGTTAAATTAGAATCCAAATCAAATTGAGTGAAATAATTGTGTTGCCCTTCTCTTTTACTGAGTGTATAAATAGTTAGGTCCACAGAAGCAGGAGCTTAAAGGAAAAGTTTGACTTCTGTAGCAGCCACACATTTTACAATACATAAATAATTCTTTGTCTGTCTAGTGAACCACTATACACAAACTCACTAGAAAAAATAGTATAAATTAATGCCATTCATCAATAGAGAAACATGAGATCCTATCTCCTCTTCTATTATCAGAAAAGCATAGCATAACAGGCAAATGTGACACCAGTTTCAGAACTTCATGGTTGTTATTTACAGCATATTCTAAACTTTTTTGACAATTTTAGGATACTGTCTAAACAGAGGTTGGAAAGAAATGTGATAGAAAGAGGTATTCTGAGCCAACTGTGACCCATTTTAAACTTCAGTATATTTTCCATGTGTGCTAGCAGGAAAAAAAATATTATTCCCACTCAAAACCAAATTCAACCAAACCTTTTCTAGCCTAATTAGTTAATCAAGGGATCATTAATTCATTTAAGTCCTCATTTCTAGATAATTAATAACAGCTTTAACTATTTCCTTGTTGTTTACATCATTTAAGGGCAGATTTTTGAGGAGAATGCTGTTACAGCCTCCATAAATTTCAATACATTTCATGAGGAAGGATAATGAAATCTATTTTTGGATGTTACTCTGAAATATTTCAGATTTCTGTCTCTCACTTTCTAATTTTGAAAACTTTTGTATGCTCTTTTCTCTTTACAGCTTGTGACAATTTTCTAATCAAATATTTATAATGACATAAAGTCTATTATTGCTTAAGCATTATTATATTATTTTTACCCTAATATAAAATAATTAGTATAGCGGGTTTTATCCTCATCCTGACTACAATTTATCAAGTATTTGCTTGCAATAGACTTTTTTTTTGGTAATGTGTAGTGTGTCTTCTGAATTAAGTTGATTAGATTTTAGTTCTTACCAGTCTGAGTTTTAATTTCAGCTTTCTTTTATGCCTTTCCATGAAATATGTTCATCAGAATTTCAAAGTTGTCATGAGCACTTAACAGCCAAAAAAAAAAAAAAAACCAAACCAAATCAGTTACTTACTGTGGTGACTATCAAGTTGACTTCTTTTGGTTCCCATTATAAGTTGTTCCTCAAAGTTATGGGCACAATTTGTTATGAAAAATACATCTAGCAATTATGGTACTTGTGAAGGAGCTTTTATATAAAAATTTCCTAAAATATCAAGTTTTTATTCTGATACTTTTCCTATACCTGTTCTAGAGGAAGACATGCTTAAAAACAGCAAAATGTTTCTCCAATTACTACACTAAAACACAGATGAAATTGAGTGATTGTAGTGGTCCTTGATTTAAGGCCCGTAAATATCTTTTATCTGTTCTTTACTGTCTACCACATATACCTCAAAGACCAGGAAAATACTAATTTAAGGGCTTTCTGGGTTTGTTTTTTTGGTTCAGGGTTTGTTGTTGCTGTTATTGTTGTTTCCCTAACAATTTACATTCCCTAGCACTTTCAAATTAGACAACAAGACTGTCCACAGAAATATATAATTCCCAATAACATTATGTACTCTTTCAATCCTTTCTATTTTCTTGATACTAGCAGATCTCCTTAGCAGAGTTTTCAACAATACTTGGACAAATGTAAGAATAATTTTTACTTGTTCCACTCTGAGTCTCAAGTGGTGCTAAGCACTACTAAGGACTTCCATGTCCTTGCTTCAATATTATTAATTAGTCACTGACCACCCTCTTCCCACCACTGAAAGCATTTTGCAGAAGGGTAACCTGGGCTATTCCCAACATTGATCCATCACACTCTGTAGGATATCACTGTTTGGACAGAGAGTACCAAAGCAGCATTTCACATCCTTCTTAGAGCACATATGTGTTACCATCTTATCACAAATCTTCCATACCTTCTCTGTGATTTCTCATGGGTAGGTCCTCACAGCACAGACTCCTTCTTCTTTATAGCACAGCCAACAAACTCCAACTCTCTTCTCCTCCAGCTCACCCACTCTTTTATAGCGCTCATCCTGATTGGACACAGCTGTGGCCTATTCAGGGCAGGCCTGTTCCCAGTCTTTGGTAATTAGTACAGCTGCAACTCCTCAGGGGTGAGATTGCCTTCTGCATTATCTCTATTCTCTTACATTCTATCCCCCCACACATATGATATTTTCCAAAATTTAAACACTTCCTCTTAAAACTTCCTCCGATCACTCAGCAATGCTCTTATTAAATACTATCTCATTAATAAAGTACCTAAACAAGAACACTTTTGTAAGCCAAATTAATAGATCACAGATTCACAAAATGGTTGAGGTTGGGAGGCAGCTCTGTTGGTCAGCGGGTCCAGCTCAAGCAGTGCCCCATTGATCCAGTTGCCTTCCAGACGCCCATATCCAGATATCATTTTTAACAATCCCAAGGATGGAGAATCCATCACTTCCCTGGGAACCTTGTACCTTGGTCAAGGTGCTTGGTTACCTTTTTTCTTCACAGAAGAAAAAAACTCTTTCAGTACATTCAGACTGAACATCCTATGTTTCTGTTTGTGTAGAGTGTTTCTTGCCTTGTTAATGAGCACCCTGTGAAAAGCCTGGGTCTGCCTTAGTTAGACTCTCTCCAGAGACTCTCCCTGAACCTTATCTGCTCCAGACCGAACAGTTCCAACTCTCCAACCTTTCCATGTCTCTTCTCTACTGGTGAGCCTAGTGCTGAACAGAGAACTCCAAGTGTGGCCTCAACAGCGCTGAGGAGGGTTGGCAACTCTCCTTCTAATGAAGCCCAGAATCCCACCAGCCTTCTTTGCATCAAGGGCACGTGGCTGGCTTGTGTTCAACTAGACATCCACTAGGACCCCCAAACCTTATTTGACATGCTGTTTTCCAGCTTGGTGGCCAACAGCATGGAATTATTTCTTCCCAAGATACTGGACTCTGCACTTCTTTTTGAACTCCATGAAGCCTGAAGACCTGTCAAGGTCCTCTGGACAGCAGCAGAAGCCCCTGTCAGATCTACCACTCCCCCCAGTTTTATATTATGCTCCTCCCCATCTCAAATTCCTATTACCAGGCATTTCACTGGTATGTTATTAGAGGAGAATGCCTGGTACTTTTATCACCATGCTCATCAATATCAATATATCAAATACACGAAGTTACTTTAATCTCTGTTTGTCTCTTTGAATTTGATGAGAGTGTATACACCTGGCAGATTATACAGTTCTGAGGTTAGCAAATGTCTGTGTCTGTGTGGCTGCATACTCTGAATGATGCTCAGATGCTGTTAATTAAGTTTGGGTTTGTTACAGCTTCCCTTTTCTGCAGGATTTACATTGCAGCTTGTGGCTCTCATAATGTCTTCAAATTTGACATAAGTGTATATTTAAGGACTCTGACTAAACTTTTGCATTTTACATCATAAACAATAAACATCCCCACAACCCATTTACAGAATAGAAGAGGGAGTGAGACAAAGAGGAAAAGAAAGAGGAGTGATGTCTTATTTCTAACTAACTCTAGCCTTTGGAGGGGAAAAATAAGCATATTCTAATTTATAGGTGTAATAAGGCAAAAAATAATTTTTTGTAATTATAGTAGCAGTACTTCAATCTATTCATGTGTTTGGGATCATATTTATAGATCAAGCAGAATTATCCATTGTAAATAAAAGAAAGAGCTCCCAAGGTAAGAGAAGTGAAATAAAAAGAATAAATAAAAGAAGATCTTCCTAATTTATGATGCTTTGCTACTGATGCTAACTTGTTTACATGTCACAGTATAGGACTCTGAAATATTCAACACAAAAAGAAAAAGTAAATAATCTGGCATTGGGAAATCCTAAAGTATTTCAGTTAGGCATGATTAGGGAACTTTGTACATCAGTCCTCTGCAGTTATTTCTAGACATCACTATGTTGTGCAGATTTTTCTGCCACAGGACAAGCTTCAAACTTGTTTTTTACCTCTTATCCCTTACTTGGGCTATCATGGACAAAAACATTCAAGTTACCTGTCATTCACTAGGAACTCTGATGTCCACTGTGTCGGCTGGCTGCAAACACAACTTGAGGCTTGAAACCAGGGAAAACCACAGAGATCTCAATTACAGGCTAGCAGAACAGACTTTGTAGGATGGAGACAATACTAAATTAGTACTTTCTACACAGTGTTTCCAAAGAAATGTATAATTGTAAAGTAAGTTTGTCATCAATGATTACTGAAATTTCTTGGAATTTATTTTAAGTTATTCTATTTTGTTAAGTTAAAAAAATCTGAATAATTGAAATTTAACAAGCATACAAATAATTGAACAAGCAAATAATTAGGAAACTTTAGTTTCAAGGATGCAAGATAAGTTACAGCTGATTTTGATTTTTAAACTTCTCCATATCTGAGTTAAGAAAACTGAACAAGAAATATTTTTGTGAGGCCAGAAACTCAAAGTTTTTACAATGTATGTCCATATTCTCTTTCTCACTTTCATAAGGTCCTCACTAAGGCATTTTCAATTGCTACTTAAATTTTTGGTAACTTAATATCCTAGTCCTGAAATTGGTCCAGTAACCATAGCTTCCACGAAATGTCCTTTTCTCTTGGCAGCATCTGGATTTTTGTAAGGACAGATTTCACAGAAAGCCTTTCTGCTGAGACTTTATGGTCTTACATTCTCTTCCTGCTGCCCAAAAAGGCAAGCACTCATCCATACTCCAAATGCAATCACATGGTGGTGGGTCTCCAGGATTACATCTCTGTCACATTTATGTTGGTGGTTCTGTGTGACAAAAGCAATAGGATGTCATTATGCTTGATATGTCAGCTTATTTTATGTGCACCTGGGATGCAAAGGGATGAATCCAGACTTTAAAAATAAGATGAACACTTTAGGACCTTATATAACCTGTGGGTGTGAATAAACATTTTTTCTGTGTAGTTCATCTTGTCTGAGGAATTATTTCTAAAGTTAGAAGACATTCACTTACTGTTCAATATTTCCTGAGGTAGACTCTGTGTTGGGGAAGACACCTGTTGCCATGGGCACTCTGACAAATTCTATCATGCAAGATATGTCCTGAAGAAAAAACCAAACCAAAACAAAACAAAAACAATGTAAAATTTATGGAACTTAGTTTGTGATAAGTAATTCTTACCTTGCAGGTGCCATGTTTTGTTGAAATTTCAAGTACCATACTTCCATAATATCACCTTAAGGACCATCTTTGAGTAATAAAAATTGTTATGTTGTGGATTATGAAATATTTTCTCTCAGATGTAACCTGTTATCCATAACATGTCATATAAAATCTCCACTTACACAATCTTAAAAATTATGAGCATGCGCTCCTACAAATATGTGCATAATGTGTGTGCACATGTATGTATGTGTATGCACATATATGCTTACATCTTAAAGCCTATATAAATCCAAAATGTTTGTTCATACTCAAAGAATAACTGATTAATTTATAACTGAAGCAAGCAAATAATTTAAAAAATCAGTCATAAAACTACTTTATTTTTAATTGAATAATATCAGCTAAATATTACATCATAGCTATCATTCGAGTTTACAGCAGAACTCTTTTTTTAATGTGTCTTATCTGATTGTTTATGGTTGCTTTTATTGCACATATCTCTTTGATCTATAACCAGCTATAATTATGATGTTTTCAACATGTTTTATGTTTTTATAACTGCTGTGCTCCATCAGATTTGGTACTTACACTGTCAACTTCAGGCTTTTTATGTTCTTTCATCTTTGTTGTGGGTGGCCTTTGTTTATGGAATCTAATATTACCATTTAAGTGCATATTTCAAAGGAAATGGACCACAAGATGTCAAACATGCATTCACTTTATAATTTATCCATATTAAGCATTTTTTGCTACAGAAGTGCGCACTAAGTACCTAATTGATGTGTTCTGGTGATTTGCTTTTTTGTTTTTTTTACTAATGGCTGTTATTTACTGCTGTACTTAGATGGGCATGCAGTAATCATACAGGGGAGTCTTTGCACCTACAAACATGATCATAAATTCAGTTTTCCTTTTGATGCTTTTGTTTTCTTTGTATCCTATTTGGTTGTTTGTATGTGTTTGTTTTCTTTACAGTACTCAGGAGGTAGACATCAAGAGGTAGAATTTAGAGCCCATGATGTTCCTTGTATTGGTCTTGAAAGGATGATTGACTTTTGCTCTCTCTCTATCCATTTGCCTTCTTTTTTCCCTATCTCTCAATGTGAAACATCTCAATAGTGAAAAATAGCATTTAATGAAATCTTTTTAACCCGATTTCAATAAAATTTGTGTAAAATATTCTGTCCCCTAAAATATAGGCAGTAACTTAGAGACTCATAAGTGTGGAGTCTAATTGGTGCTTGAAAGAAAATTCATCACCATAAGTAAGAAAATACACATTACTTTGTACGCATATTCAGTATGTATGTTATTTTCTAGCTGAAGAAAGCCATTATTACAAATAGACAAGTCTGATTCCAACCTAAATCATCAGGAATAAATGTATTTCACTCACCAAATATGAAGGTCAAGAAGTCATTTATGCCAAAATTAGTATGTGGGGTCAATGACAGTCATAATCATGCCTGAGTCTATTGAGGAATTCCATTAAATGTAGAGTAACAAACAGCATGGGTGTTGTGAGGAAGAACTTGAAAACAGACATATAAAATGCAAACTGTAATTATATACAGAACTTCAGCATGACTGCAAGTAGTATTGAATGAAAACTTCAGTGAGATGTGTTAAGAGAACAAATCTCAGAGGAAAAGCGAACAGTGTAAATACACAGTTGATTCAGCAGCCCCTCCTGAAAGAGCTTACTGATTCCCTGATGAACAAGTTTCACTTTTCCCGGTAATTAAAAGAGGAATCTATGTAGCATCTTTTTTAGTCATACTTTTGTCTTATAGAATCCTGTGATATTGGAGGTAAAGTGCAGAGGCTACAAGGAAGGCCCTGAAATCTTTATATATATTCAGAACTTCCTGCAACACACGTACTAATTTAAACACTCTCTTCTATACAACAAGGGAAGTGAAGAAAATTCAATTGTAGTCCTTATTTTACAAACCTATATGTATTTTTAATATACTTATTTATATATTTATACTTTTTAATCAAAACTCAGGAAGCTCCTTTTTCACTCAAGAGACACTATAAAACAATCATTAGTAATGATAATATATAAAAGATACTGAGACAGCATAATGGACTAGAACAATACTGTAGCTGGAGTCTCAAATTTAATTTGATCTTTTGTATGTAATTTTGGAAATTTATAAAATTCAGATACAAATCATTGCTTTTGAAGTAACTTACTTTTTAATACCTTTTTGTCTGCTGGTATTTTTCTTCTCTCTCTTTATTTTTCTGCACAAAAATGGTAGAAACCCCTTCAAAAATAATTTAGCAGAACCTGGACATCTCTTTTGGTAGCTATTTTCTGCTCACATGTAGTAAGGATTTTCTTAGCATATTCTTCCATTTTGCTGTTTTATTCAGCATCCAAACCTTTTGTTCAATATTTAAATGGTATCTTAGGAACTTCACATGGGTCAGTAAAAAGTGTTATGTTTCAAACTCAGAGCATGCTGTGCCAGCAGAGAAATTTTATTTTTCGAATATTAAAACTGAGGCAAGGAGAGGTCTGTTTAATAAAAAAAATCATTCCAAGAGTTACTCCTATGCTTAACAGAAGTCGTGCATTTCTTTTCCCCATCACTTTCCTGTAAGCATCAGACCCTTTCCTAGAAGCTGTTCAATTCTGAAATGTCCTGTAAAGAACTAAAAATATGAACAGAGAAATCAATTATAAAGAAGGGATGTATTGGGTAATCAAACTTCAAACAGTTCTATTCATTTTTGGCATTGTTCTATCTGTGTTGTCTCTCACATGATGTAAAACATTTTATTATGCAGAATTAACACTGGGAAATGTCTTAATAGCCAATCAGATTGTATTTAGTGATCATCTCTAAATTTAACGAGGGTATCATTCTGTAGATCTGAAAGCCTAGTTTAGTTCATTTTACTACATTTATCATAGCAGCTACATCAACCTAAACAACAATTAGGTGACTCAACACACAGTAGGCAAATTAGTAAGTTCCGTTAAAGTAGGTTTATGGCCCTCTTGAGCAAGACTTTTGAGTAGCAAACTGTACAGAGACCAAATTCTGAGACTTCATTCTAGTAAAATTTTATTGTACACTCTCTCTGGTATTTCTCTCTATACTACAAACATAAATCAAAATAATTCAGTGATATTCTGTGATAATCCAGTTCCTGACATGGTTATTACTTTGAGGCCTGATTCCTTTCAACTGTTCCTTTTTATTAAGATTGCAATGTAGACTGACAGTTTACCCTGAGGATTTTTTTTCTTTCTTTTCAGGAATTGCTACTAGAGAATAATTTTTTTGTTTTGTTTTCCAGTTTACAAACAGTAAACTGATTATATCTGAACCAGTGTGCATTATATTGCAGAACATAAGGCAATGCCTTATGTACCAGAGCAAAGTGTTTGCATATGTTCCTTCAGAACCTTTCATTCAGCACCATGTTCTTTCATCCTAGGGTGAATTTCAGTGATATATTTCCCCTCTGGGATTTTAGAGTCCCAATTTTGTCTCTTTCTGGCTGGTCACTTCCAGCTGAATATCCCAGTTTGCTGCTGCCTTAGTTGCACTGACACAACTGTTGGCAGTTGTTGCTGTAAATAAGCTCACTGAAATTATTTGGGTTAAAAAGGAAAAAAAAAAAAAAACAAAATAAACTAAAAGTCAGATTTTATTTTAAAATACTGATCATTTGGGAATTTTGTAGCAAAGGTATACTAATTTCAGCATAACAAGAGGCCCTGAGCTACTTTGGGGAGGAGAGAAGAAGGCCTGAGGTAGAAGGGTAGGCAGAAATTTTTTACCTATTTTTTTTCAGCTAAGAAACAAATATCTGCTTGTGGCAACAGAGGAGGAAGGCCGTAGGGCATTTTAGAAGGTATTGAACAAGAACATTTCCTTTACATCCTTATTTTAGTGAAATGGATAATGCAATTTCCATTTGTTATGCTCAGAAACACAACTCAATGCAACAGTAGCACAAGACTTGCCAAGAGAGTAACACCACATGCATCGACAAATAATTTATCTGTTTCAGAATTAGTACAGTCTTCAAGTACAATTTGATGAAGAGCATACTTTGAGCAAGTAAAATTCTTTTAATTTTTAGCTTTCAAGAAAGTCATCAGGAGTATCTAGAACAGGAATTACTCATCACTTGGGTTCTTTCTCTCTGTGGCCATCTCAAAGGTAATAGGGAGTCTGGAGCTTTAAAAGTAGTACAGCTTCCCCCTACCACTTGTTGGCATCTTAATTCATAGCTGACAGTTTTCAAAACTGATGAGTGCATCCCAGCAGTGGAGTTATTAATCTTTGCACAAGATCAATTTAATAGCTTATTCAACTGATTACATACTACAGCTATTACACAAATAACAAGTGTTTCAAATTTCCTACTCTGAATCATGGTGTGCGATTGCTACATTTCCAAATGAGACTAAGTATGGTCTTCACTGGCCAGGTTCATCATAGCTGGGTTCTTGCTTCCATGTTCATTTTGAGTCTGTCTGTTTATCCACTAAAAAAAGGCCTTCAGTTAAGGGATCCAGGAGGCCTGGATCCCTTATCATCAGCCCTGTTCTAATGTTTGCTTACTTAGTTCTTTAGGATTACTCCTTTTTGCCCTCTCCGAGCCAAATGTCCTTTAGAAGAGAGTATAAATATACAAGGAAGTATAAACATAAGCTAATCTCATTAGGATGCTTATTTGTTGTTGTTTTGATTTTTTTTTTTTTTTGCTTTAGCTATTTGTTTTGTTTTGTTTAAAATGAAACAGCATAGGCAGAACTTGTTAGGCTTCTGTTTTCTGCCAATCCTTGCTTTAGGATGAAGACTGCTGTTCAGTGACTAAGGTATGACTTGCTGTAGTGAACAATTTACTCTCTATGACTAACAGTAGGAAAGGATTCTCAGCCCAGGCTTGTGAGAAAGCTACATTGCCTTGGGTCTGAACGAAGAACACTAGCTTAAATCCCTTCAGTCTTTCTGGGGTTTTTGTGTCCTGCTCTGGTCCTGCTCTGGCTAGCTTAACTCTCTTCCTGGCTCTGCTGACAGTCTTCTAAAAACACATTTCTAAACACTTAATGAAAAGTCTGTGTGCTCATATTGAAAAAGAAGATTCTCTGGTAACTGAGACTGCTTAGAGAAAGTGTAGAAAACACTCAGCAAAAAAAGTGTCTCCTCAGACTTCTAAAGTAAATATCTCCTTTGCATGACATAGGTTTCCAGGCAACCTTAACATATTCTCTTCCATTTCTTGGTTTTGATTTCTTTAATAAAAATTAGTCATTACAATTACAATGAGCCAGGCTTAAATCAATCTATTTACTATGTCTTATCCAATAACTTATTTCTCAAGTAAAACAAAAGATATTAATCTCATATACTTTAAGGACCAAATGAAAAAACACATGGTAGAAAAGTAGCCTTCTTAAGGTCTCTCTTTAGGAGTGTGAATTTGTGAATCTCCTGTTGTGAAACTCCTTCTACTTGTTCTCTTCAGAGACCATGTAAAATACAGAACTGCTCTTCACTTAGGCATGGTATTTGAAGACAGTATGAGTGTTCTTCCTATTCCACAATTGCATTTTCAGATCTTTAAAAGAAATGAAACAAAATGTAGTGAAGCATTAATTTTCTTCCACTTTAATTCTTTTAATTCACAATAGTATGTCTGGCCTTGGAACTAATGAATAAGGAAAAAAAAGCTTAAGGACACCTGGATTTATTTCAAAGAAGTAGAGAATTAAAAATACATGAAGAAATATGGGAAAACATACAATCATCTGGACATCATCCTAGATAACCGGCTCTAGGTGGCCCTGCTTGAACAAAGGTGTTGGACAAGATGATCTCAAGAGGTCCCTTACAATCTCAACTGTTCTATGATTCTGTGCCATCAATTAAAAAATAAATTAGTGTGAGAGACAAATAGCACAGTCCAAGGACATGGAGTCAAATTAAAATTCTCATACTCAGTAAAAATATCTGCAAATTAATTAAGAGTGGGTTTAAACTGATTTAGAGGAGTCCTGCCCACCTCATCCCTACCTAATGTTAATATAAAATCCATAGAAAATGGTTTATGTAGAGATGGTTGTCAAATCTGAAATATAAAGCAAAACTATCTATTTGGGTAAAATTATATTGTAAAAAATCTCTTAGCTCAAGGATGAAATTTCTATTCAAAACCAAAGAGAAATGTATCCCTCAACCACTTTGTCAGTACAGAACATCTATTAATCTGGTGGTCATTTACATACACCTGAGATAAGAGAAACTCAGATTCAAGTCCCAGCTCTAATTAATGACTAACTCAATCAAATAGAACACCTGCAAAGCCAAAATTAAGAGAGATCAGACAAAGAGTCTTACATCAGTATAATTTCATAGACTCCAAGAAAAGTAATTATTCATTTTACCAATGCATGATGAAAAGTAGCTTGTTGGTCATCTTAAAAAGTGTATTAGCATGCACTATTTTCATGGCAGTGAATAGCAGACATAGGCAGTGAATAGCATTACCACAGATTGTAGTAATAAATAATTATATAAATATGTGCTCTGTTTCAGTTGAAAACATAACACTTTGTAAAAAATGTCTTTAAAAATTGTATCATCAAAAATAAAGGCCAGGGTTCTTGTAATCTTTCTACTTTTGCATTTCTGTCTCTGGCAGTGAATATTGTGTCAAGTAGGCCCTGTGCCTGTGGCTAACCATATACATAATTTTTTTCATTATTAACCATTTCACTAATGATCAGGTACTTCATGAGTTTAGAGACTGTTTCTCTACATGCTTCTTACTTTGCATATGAATTTTTCAGAAAACATTTATTTCATTTTAGTACAGAAAAAGAATAAAATATTCATAAGGCTAGAAAACTTTTTTGACGACTTATGACTATGTGGCAACAGTCTCCTTTACAAGTTACCTGTAATAATTACTACTCCTTTTATTGAAATGTTCTTTAAAAGCAATTTTCTATTCAACACCTTGGGTAATTACAGTGGGAAATGATTGATAACATCAGTTGATATTAAATATTGTACTGCTAATCACCATGCAATCTTGCATGCACTTATTCATTAGTTACTTCTTTAATTTGAATGGCTGACAATTTACACAGAATGCTTCAGTTATATGAATTATCATATTTTTATTCCCAAGAGAAGGCCTGCACTTCATTAGAACAGAATCATTCACATTGCTTTTCTTTCATTTTCAAGAGTGAAGTACTTTGATTTGAAAATTCTGTATCTGTAGTCAGGCAAGATATTAAGCTCTTCACCATCAAATAACACTATGCAGTGCTTGTACAGTACAAAGGCACTTCTAGAATAAACAAAGTCACATTGTTATACACTGGCCTGACACTAATAAACAGCTGATTGTGGTCTCCAAGAGAACTTTGTGCTTCAGTGTCACATTCTGGGAAACGATGTCATGCCCCCAAATCTGTTCATACTATTAGCTGACTGCTAGAGTGGCTGTAGATGTCATTTGCTTTGTAAACTGCTTCACTTTATCACTCAGGACAGATCATAATGTTTTAACACTTAGACTTATATGTGATTCAGACATTTAAATCTGATGACTCTTCCAAAAAGAGCATAAATACTAAATCTAGTAAATCAGTTTTATTAATGGGAGTTAAAATTATTTTGGAAGTAACTCCTAGTAATTTGGTGGAGACAGTATATTCCTCGTGAAATATGGAACCATCTGTTGTATGGAATCTCATTATGTGATAATGCAGTGATACACACTGTATAAAATCTGAGCTTAAAAATCTTTTTTTTTTTTATTCCAGGGTCAATGTGAAGGTATTTTCTCATGAACACAAGTAACCAGAAAACAGAGGAAAAACTTACCGACTTGTGTTATACACTTTCTTGCACAAAACTTGTCTTCTGGGAACATTAGTTTTATGGTCCCCTGAAATTCACCTTGTTAACCTCCCCCCACCTCCCCACAGTGCCAGCTGCTCTTGCTCTCTACACTCTCACTAATTAACAATATGAAGTCAGACTCAGAATATTTGTTCCCAACCTGGACTTAGCTTGAAGTTTTCTCCCCCTATTTTCTATCACCTCTGTTTCAAAAGCTTCTGTGTGGGACTGGTTTTTCTGTTACCTGTTTCTACAAACTTACATGTCTCAGTAAGAGAAACTCATCAAGAGTTTCTGAGAGTAATGACATGGAAAGATATTTTTGAGAAATATGCTTTGTACAGCTATAACAATAACAGTTCTTATTAGGTCAACTTCAGACTCTTCACACACCCATTTGTTAGTATTTTCATGTCACAGTTTATATTTGTGTGCTTTACACAATCAAAAGTTTAGAGTGATGAGGTAACTATTTCAGAGAAGTCAATATGAGGTATGGATTCAATGCCTTCTGAGAAATTCCAAGATTTTTTACATATTTATATGAGCATACCTATATCTGAAATGTAAAATTTCAAACGATAAATTTAATTTCTTTTGTTATTCTGACCCATATTCTACCTATACACAATGAAACTATTATTGAGACTAAGCTCTCAGGGTAGTATTAAATACATCCCTCAGTTAAAATACTTAATTTATTTTATTCTCTTCATTCAAATTTGGCAACAGAATTTTACTCTGTCACACAAAGTGGCAGAAATCCCCGAACTATTAGCAAGTTCAGTGCTGTAAAATCACATGATCCATCAGAAATAAAAATGGAAATTGCATTTTTGTGAAAGGCTGAGATTTCTATTTTTATGTTAGAACATAAAACTTCTCACTAGTTCTGTTACTTGATGGTACTTCATTTAAAAATCCATATTCTTATGTGCACAGATAGAACTTTATGGACTTTTTAATTAATTTTTACTGTTTCTCATTAATGTCTTCTCCTCCTATATATTTGGAATCACTAGCATTGAGACTAAAGAGACACTACTAGAATAGCATCAGAAGGATCTGGTACTAAGTCTGCTTCTCCATACATATTAGCATTAAGTAGCAATAGCTCCCCCAGGATCTCAGCAGAACCACAGTGATGTGCCCAGAGGCACATTCTGTGACTCCATCCTACATCCCTTGCTTATCAGTCTCTGATGAACTCCTTTATAAGAAAACTTTAGTGCAGTTATATGAATTTTTGTTCTTAAAGTTGTTTAGATTTGGGTTTTTTTGCTTCCTTGATTCACACATTTCTCTAAATGCAAACTTTGGGGTTTGTGAACCTGCACTCTCCTAGTTTTCAGTCTCCACTGGTATCTCCTTCAGCCTCTCTTAAAAGGATATTCTTTTCTCAGTCCTCATTTCCTGTGTAGTTGTGAACAGGACAGATTTTTCCAGATAGAAGCTACCCCTTTAGGACTTGAGAAAATGAAAATCTGTAAAAAAGTTGTTATGCAAACACTCCAGGTAAATTGCCTCATTTTATATTTTACAGTGAGCCTCCTGAAGAAAATTGTACTTCTTTCAAACAGTTGAACTTCTGACCCTCAAGAGTTTGCATAAATAGTGAAAGTTCAATTTATGCACTTTTCCTGAAACAGGAGAGCATAGACACTACTTTGAGTATCCTCAAATCTGAAATACAATTTTCCAGGAATATCATTCCATTTTGGATTTAAATATATTTGTTTTTGTCTTAGAAGCACTGTGCAAAGAACTCTCCCTGGGAAAAAAATAGAAAGAAAATTAACAGAAATAAAATAAATCAAAAAGTCCAGTCTGAGTAATTACAATTAGTTTATCTGAGAAAAGTAACTTAACATTTGGGCACAATGAGAAGTTAAATTTGAAACATATCACAGGCCATTTGACATTAAAAAAGATTTTATGCTACTAAAAGGATTTAATATTTTTAGGAACACCTTTCAATATAAATATTTTTATTTTGTTCATAAATATTTTCCTATTTTTTAATCTGATTTTAGTAGCACTAGGAAGAAGAATAAATGAGGTGTTCAGGTCCCTATGGTTCTGGAAAAAGATATTTATCCCAAACTATATAGGGGTTTTTTCTTTCTGGTCACTTATCATTTATGATTATTTAGGTTGAAATAGGTACTTAAAGTAAGGAGAAGTGAAAAATAACATAAACTTTAAAAATCACACATTTAAATATTACTCTATGGTTTTGGGGGTTACGTTGGTATTTTGTTTGTTTTGTTTGGTTGTTTTTTTTCCCTGGCAGTTGTTTGCTTGCTTCTGTTTGCAAAGTTCTTCACAACTCTCAGCCATAAGATCCACCAATATATGTAATGAAAATAAAAGTTTCCTTTTATTAGTAACAAACAAGGAATTCAATATAGGACTTCCAGGACTTGTACTTTAAAACTTTTTTTCCTCTCTGTCTTCTAGTGATTAAGTGCTATCAACAGGAACAGTCAAATTCTGATATGTTATAGCCAAACCACATTTCCAAAATTCCTAGTCTTCTTCTAACAAGGTAGCTGCAACAGTATCTTCCAGGGGACTATTGTTTCTTTCATTCTATTGTTCTGTTTGGATTATATCACAAATCTGACAAATCAAACCTCATACTGTCCTCCACATTTTAGGATTATTAAGAGAGAAGTAACCTAAAATTTAACTGTAGAATCCTCTCACAATTTTCTGGTGAATAAGTTCAATAGTAAACATGACTGGGAAGGTTTCCTGAGAAATCATGGACCAAAATCACTACCTCAATACAAAAGAACAATTGAGTGTGGTTTGAAGAGTGTATGTGGTTTATGCCATCTCTGGCCTATTCTGTTCTGATAACTGAGTTATATGATTTTAACATATTAACCTTATTCACAAAACTTTAAACACTTTTGTTTCTGCTTGACCTGCTCTTTCTGTCCATGTCCTTCTGTCCTTGTATCAGTCTATTGATCTTGATGGTGCTTGGGCTATTTTTTATTTTTGTGTTTGCTTAGCACTTAAGACTATTAAATGCTTCTGTAAAACATGCTCATAGGTATAAATATATAAAAAGAAGAACTTTTCCTTTACTACTAGCAGCACTATTAGTTCAGTCTGAAGAGAAAAAAAATTGAGGATTATCATGGTGAAATTCTTTTTCATCATCTTTTTTCTTCCCCAAGACAGAAATACAATTCTTTTTTTTTTTTCCCTATGTGATAGGGAGCATTCAGTGAAAAAATGGCGCCATCCAATTTATGTAGAATTGTTAGTACTTTTTGTGTGTTTTACTAGACAAAGTGAATGGTATACTGTCCCGATATGTTTAAACTTTAAGATTATGAGATAAAATATTCATTTTTTTATAGATTTCAAACAGCTCATTGAGTTTACATTTCCTTCCTAAACTTTCATTAAATTCCAGATATTTCTACAACTATGTTCAACATTGGAGAGAAATAATACAAGGGGGATAAAAAGGAAGAAAATTAAAGAACATTTGAAATCAGCAACAAATTCCCATGATCTGGAATTACATTACATCAGAAGTATTTCAGCAAACCTTAGACTTGACCAAATATAACTTGTCACCGCTGCAAACTTGGTATATGCTCTGATTCTCTACTTCTGAGGTCTTATATTTTCTTCTCTGCATCTCGACAGCTTTTTGAAAATTTATGTCTCCTTATTTTCTCATTCTAAATTGTTCTCTGAGTTTTCAGGCAGCTCTTTGGTATTGCTAAGTAGCATGGAAGAGATTCAAGCCCCTCTACATACTTGCATCTTTTCTTCTTTTTTCAATAGTGCAAGAGTGATTAGAGTGCTCAGGAAACAGAGATGCTAATAATCCTGCTTTGAACCAGAGCTAACAGGACCAGGTGTGTACCTGTTTCCAAAGAACTGCTGGCAATCCACTTCTTACCTGCCCTGGCAGGTGTCTGTCTAGTCCTGAATTTCTTCTGAAGAAGTTTGCTAATCCTTTCACAATGGCTGGTATGAAAAAGCAGAGGAAAAATATTAGGCTTGACTAGGTCAAAGTTATGAGTGTCATTTTCTCTTGTGATCCCTTCATGATCTGAACTGAGTGTGAATTAAAGGGTAATATATTAACCTACAGCATGAGCAAGATCCTGGTGCTTGCTGCTCTGAAGTTTTACAACTAAACATCAAGCTATTCATTTGAATTCAGCCTTACAGCTCTAAAGCTTTCTTTATTTGGGCTCCAGACTCAACATTGTTTGAGAATTTCTAAACACTGAATAATTGATATCTATTGGCACATGAATAAAAACACTTTCTTGGTTTTATCCCAAGATATTCTTCTATCTGGGTTAAGCACAACCTTAACTATACAAGCAATCCTATTTAAAAAAATCTCTGCTTTCCTTTTTTTATCTATTCTATCCTATTTTTGTAAGCAGCAACTTCCTCTTCTCTGAAAATCTCACAGCATCCACAGGCATAAATAGCAAAAAAGAAATTCTAATCTTTCTATTATATTTCTGTGTGCCATGATTTTCTTCTTCTTTTTTTTTTTTTTTAATTTCTTTCCATCAGAAAATGAATTCACTTAACACACTTAAAATTATCTCCAGTGGCAGATTTTCTTCTCTCATGAAAGAGTTTGTCTTCTAGGAACAGGATTCATGGGGCCTGATTCCCTATTGACAGGACTGTCCTTTTCATAATATTAAAACAGTTAAAAAAAAAGGAAGAATTCTGTATAAGTATTATTTTACACAAACTACTCAAATACCAATTATCTAAGTGTAATTCACATTGCTGGTAAATATTAAAGTTGGCCAATAGAAATGCTTTCAATGAAAAGTAGGATGCAATCAAGCAAAAATCTAGCAGAAATATCAAATACCAACAGCACTATCAATTGTCTTATTCTTGACAGATGCTGTTGATTAATGAAAATACAATTTCTTTTTGTTGAACTCCACCGACTGCCCCACTGATTTCAAAATCACAGACTCAGAAAAACACTTTAATACGAGGCTACACAAACTTGCTCTAAACATTCTAAAAAATTATCATGGTTATGCAACTGTTCAGAGGGAGTCCAACTTCTCCAGCTGAATTACACCTAAATCAATTATCTTTTACTTCTGTCCAGTCTTGATCCTATACAAATTTTTGACTTTTGAGTACTTTACATAAGGACAAACTGGAAAGTTTTACAAACTTGCCAAGGCAGATATTGTAGAAGAGGACCTACAACCATTCAGAAAGGTAAAAGCCACAAAGGATTAAAGGTATAAGTGTAAAAAGTATGTTTATCTAATCTGATTCCTTTAATCATTCTTATTTAATAGTTTTTATCATTATCTTATATTCAGTATTGATTTTTAAACTAAGCTTTTTGACCTTCATAGGTTAAATGAGCTCATAGTGTGGACTTTTAATGGGCATGTTAATAAGCACTTTTTCACAGTTTCTAACAGTTAAAAAAGTAAAGGTAATTAGAAATTAATGAAAAAAAAAAATTGATTTGTTGAAGTAACCATGTTTCTAGTGTTAAAAATTATAGGCCCTAAAATAAAAGAATGTTTGACATAGAGAAGCCATTGGCAAAAGTCCGAAATGACTCATTAAAATGATTGTCATCTTTGAAAAAAATCACAGTATTACAATTTGACTAATTACAAAAACAGCAGGGTGGAACTATACAAGTTTAATCTTAACTGACTGCATGGGTCAGAATTGAAACAATTTCAGTCAAACACTCCTGTGCTTTGAGATCCATCCTTTAGGAAGAAATCATTCTTTGTAATAAGATCTGTGTACATCAGTGACACCACATCTGGTGACTTACTTTGCTCTGTACAGCTGGAAGAAAGAAACAGCATTTTTACTTTCAGACAAATCTGTGCTTGAATTATGCTGGCAAATTGAAGAAATCCCTTGTCTCCTTTCATTTCCATTGCAATGAATAGAACCTACTTGTCATGCTGTTGTGCATCCTCTCAACTTGAGCAACTGTTGGGTGGCTTGATGATACCTATACTATAGCTGTTCCCCTTGTATCATAAGCTTTCCAAGGACTTTGCAAAATACCTCCCATATATTTGCACTGAGCCCACAATAAGGTCTTCTCATTATAGAAAACTTTCATGTAAACATAAAGTAACAACTTGATCTCTGTAAAAATCCAATTTTTTTTCTGAGTAGTAAGTTTCACATGAATGTTTGTATTTGCTAAATATTTGCAAATTCTCTGGCTGGACTATGAAAACTAAACCACACAGGTTTTCAAGAATCACACTATTGGAGCAGTTTGAGGAAGTGAAGTGATAGTTAAGCATGATGGATGACTGGCAATCAAGTGCTTACACTTACTCCCTGGCTCCCTTCCTAATTTAGGAAGCAGCCTAGACATACATTGACTTATGTAAGACCCTGGAAATACATTATTTAGTTTCCATATAATGATTAATATTAATTTTGGCTTCTTGAAAACAGTATAAAGATATATATATAGATATATATATATATAGATATATATATAGATATATATATACTAGAGAGCTTGAGGATAACTTAATAACTTTCATATTCATATCCAGATGGCCATCAAGGCAGTGGGAGATGCTGTGGTCATCTGTCAGCCCAGAGTCACTTGTTTTCTCAGACTTTTCAGCTTTGGACTGGGGGAAAAGGAACCTAGTTTTCTGCTAATTTCTCTGCTCCCTTGTTTGCTTTGAACTAATGTGTCCCATCCTTGACCTGCTATGTATGAAAGAAACCTCATTATTACAACCTTATGATTTTCATTCCTTCTGCAATCACTTTGTATGATGTTCTATGCAACTTATACCACTCTGGCCAAAATTCTACCTCTCATTGTAAACACAAGGGAGGGATACTCGAGGAGGAAGAAGAGAAGAAGGATTTAGTTACTGGTTTTTCAAAATAGTTTGAATATCTATCAAAGCTACCAGAATACTCACAAGCATAGGTAAAAATTTGAAAATAATGGGTCTCATCTGTGCACAAATTGCATCAAAATTTGTAGTTAATATGCAGATGCTGAATAAAAAAGTTTTATTGAAGGTCATGATTCTGAGACGATTGGATTTCATCAATTTTAATAGGTTCCATAAATAAAACTTCACTAAGAACATGTCATACAAAAGCAATGATTTTAATTTTAATTTTAATTATCTTTAAAACTGAAAACACCCCCAAATATTCACAGTATAGAGGAAGGAAGGAAAATAAAGGAAAAGTTTCTTCAGGAAATTTCTTCAGCTGAATGAATCATTTGATTTAATTACAAATTTGTTTCTGCTGATTAGGAACAATTATATTTTCCCTTGTTTGTTTGTTGTTGTTGTTTTTATTTTTTCTTGGGGAATTTCTGTTCTTAAAATAATTACTTGAAATAACTACCATTTTTGTCTTAATTCAACTATTTTGATATTTTTCAAAATTTTCATTAACTTCACAAAATATGTAAATTATCTGCATTACACAGGCCCAAAAGTTCCAACACTGTTTAGTGGGATGTGGGTTTTTTGTGCTTCTGGGTCTTCTCATGTGAAAAAATTAAACATTTCCCTCAAAATTATCTTAAGCTCCCTCATAATTTCAGACATTTCTTGGACTTTCTTTACTTCTCTTTTGCTCTCTCTTTCCTATGATATAGCACAGTACTAAAATGCAGATCCTAAAGAATTGGGGACACTAGAAAAAAGTTAATTATGGTCAAAGATTATTCTGGGAAGGTGTACTGGCAAACACAGTGGAGTCCTAGGCAAGAAGGCACATGGCATTCCTATCTATTTTGATCCACAAGTAGAACTGTGACTCTTAATATGATTCTGTGGGCTTCTACAGAAATCTTTAAAAATGTGCATTTAGAGAAGATTTAGAGGTAAGGACATCATAAATCATGCCAGTTCCTGTTTGTATATGTCTGTACTGTGTTGTGACCAACCCACAACTTTTCTAAAGACAAATTGCCAGGATCTGATAAGAACTAAATTACTTTGTGAAAACTAACCTTTTTTTTCCCCCAGAGCATTTTTGTCAATGTCTACAAACAACTACTTAATGTGTAAGAAGAAAATTGAAATTCACATTTAACCAGCAATCTTTACCAAGTGAAACTAGCCTGCGTGATCAGAAATAACATAATTTAAGACAAAAGATAATAAGACAGAAGATTCAGGACATTATGGCTCCAAAAACAGAACTGCAGTTTCCTAACTCTGTTGTGCAGGCCTCGCGCTCTGTTTGGTTGCTCACACCCGTCAGTACAGCAGGGAGCTGGTATCTGCATAATGACTGTGTAACTATGCTAAATGTCTGCCTGGCTGCCTAGGTAAAAACACATTTTATAAACAAATGCACACAGGAGGGTGAAGACAGATTCAAACTCCTCAGATGTCTCCAAGTTAACTAGAACCATGCCAGCCCTGTTTCAGGAACTCTTTCTTATTGAAGAGTGTGCTCAAGGAAACAACTCTGAGCAGAGCCTGTTGCATTCAGCACAGCTCCATCTCTGCCCTATCATACAGCACTGGCCTAATTCACACTGCTCTTTTACTGCATTTTCCGGTTCTTTGGAGAAGGTGAGGATTTTCCATTCATGTCTGTGCAAAAAAACCACATCAAAGATAAATAGAATAATTATTGAAAAAGGCAAAGAATTAAAACTATTCTCCCAGTGTTTACTTAGCAAAAGCAAAATGGTCCAAATAACATAATTTTTCTCTCTTTATATTTTGAGCCATATTGCATATGCAGGTTCCCTTCCAAACCAGAGACTGGCAGGATTTGAACAGTGTCTGTGAACTGGCATTGCTTTGCACATAATGAATAGGTACCTCTGTTTCCCTAATTAATACAACAAATGGTCCATTTCAACAAATGTGCCACCACCTGCTGCTTAATCAAACATGTAGTTGCAAGTTCATCTGAAATAAAGTAATCTTTGTTGATGAGAGCACCCTCCCATGATTTGTATTTGCCTGAATCTTAAAAAAAAAGTGGTGACTTGAGCAACACAGGACATATATTTAGGAAAATAAATGAGCTATACCCTTATATACAACTTTTTCTTTCAAAGAAAGAAAAGGAGAAAAGAATAAAGCTAAGAATCAGACAAATAAAATCAATATGAAATTAAATACCAGACCAAAATGATAAATTAGAAATATTTCCTTCATATACACATATATCTCAGTGGGTTTCCTTTCAAAATTAAAGTCCAAATCAAAAACTACTAAAACAGAGAAGAAAAATGAATACCTTGTGAGCAGTAAAAACTATGATCTGACATATCATCTCAGAAGGAAACAATAACTATATATTCATGTGATAAGAACAATATCCTTATATTTATGAACTGAGAAAAATGATTGAAAACAATGTATTACCATGTTTTCAATAGACAACCATCATCTTGCATAAAAGTAGTATGATTTGTGACAGCTGCAATACAGGCTACATTTTTTATTTATTTTGAAAAAAAAAATCTACAGAACAAAACACAGCTATGATTTGCTACCTACCTGTTCTTAATTATAATACCAAGCTCCATAATAAATCACAGGGAAAAAGAATGAGTACCCTAAGGCAGATTTTAGCAGTCTCTGCTTCTTTCACACATTTATATGGTGGAAAGTTGAGAGGATCACAGAACGGTTATGGTTTTCTTGGACCTCTGAAAATTGTATAGTTCAGCTTCCCTGCTCAAGCAGGGTCAGTCTGAGCAGTTTCTCAGAGCTTTGCCCAGACAGCTTTTCAATACCTCCAAGAAGAAACACTTAAACTAGATGTCTGGGCAACCTGTCCCAGAGTTTAAACATCTGCACCCAACACAATATTCACTATGTCCTAATCCACAGCATGTAAATTTGAATAATCTAACTCAGAGGTACTGAAGGTCATTTATGCTAGTTCTAGTTCTAGTTCTTGGGTGATACTTATCCCTTTGGAACACAACTGATGTTAATTTATAATCACAAAACTTCTGAGTGAGATAAAAAATAACTGTATAGTGTAAAGATCATTCTAATAATTACATTCCTCATTTTTTAAAGCTGTAGTACATGTCTGTACATTTACTTCCCTACTCTTTCCAAAGCTTCTTTTTTCTCTGTGTCCTGTCTTCATTCTTCAGTGTACTTTATTGTACTCTCTCTTTGTTGAACAGCACTCTGTCTTTCAATTGTCATTGTCATGATGGGCATTTTGAAAGCATTTAGAGAAAGGATTTGCTTCACAATATTTCCTAAGCTGTGTGGATACGTACATGTCAGAATAATGTCTCTTGCTGTCATTCCTCTGCCACTGCTGTGTCCTATACCTTAAGATTTAATTCCTTCAAACTGGGTTTTCGTATTTATTCCATTCACGGTCTATTATCATAGCTCCTTGATTTTTTTCCAAACTTTTTTCTTCTTTGTGCATATTTTAATGAAAAACTAATGTAAAATTTCCTTGCTCATATCATAGTTCTTCAATTGATTGTGTTCTCTTCTCACCACTTTCATTGTACATCAAACATAAAAGCACAGCAAGGAAATCTATTTCTTACAGATACATCAAATGATTCAAACTAACTCTTCCACTTAATATACAGTGCATAGGGTTTGAACTCTTCAGCTCCCCCAGGAGAACTATGCAGAAACTCTGCATAATGCTTCACAAGTGTGGAAGTACAAGTAATGTAGCAGTTGTCTGCTCCTTAAAGTTTCTAAATGTTCTGTTTCTCTCACAAGTCTTATTCAAGAAAAACAGTTGTAGTTTGGCTGATTCTTTCTTTTTCATTTGCAGGGGAATATGGGGGTGTGGGGGGGGGGGGGGTTGGAAAAGGAGAAAAATAGCTTTTGTTTTTTTCTGTATGCACCAATGTACTTTGGGCATATTTTTTGACCTTAGAATTTCAGTCTTTGCTTTTTGTTTCACAATGACCTTTCTTCTATCTACCCAAATCCCTTCAGCCCATCCTTTCTTTCCTCATTGCAAAAGAAATTCAGATTGTGTGGGATAAAATTCAGCTGATTCCAATTAGTATCTTGAATTTAAGGTACTAATTATATTAAATTGTTGAAATGGGCTCCTCTACAGTTGCCTGTGTACCACAAGGGCAGGGCCACATACAGAAATTAAAGAGTTAAAAAGCAAATTACAGTTTTTCTGCACTTCCACATAAAACACTGGTTTATCTCTCACACAAAAATATCATTAGTTGCCTCAAAGGATTTATTGCATTTAATTTTATTTCCCAAAAGCTGTGCACTGAATCTGAGCAAACTATCCTGTACTTCTGTAACTGATGAAAAAAAATTCATACTTCCTGAGGTATTGAGATGAGATAACTGCAACAATTACTCTACTCTTCATTAAATACCTGGGCTAGCTTGATTGTGATATTGAACTACTACATGGCCAAAGCTAAATGAGATCAATTTTATGTTTATTATCTCCAGACACAATATTGCCATTCATCACTTCCTTTGTTTTACACTATGAGTCTAGGTCCCTCCTTAGCAAATTTTAGTACGTACTACCCAATGAGAGAAAAAAAAAAAGAAATAGATAGATAGATAGACAGATAGATAGTTAGATTTAAAATATACGCATGTAAAAGCGCAAGAGAAATACAATACATTTTTCATTCCATCTGTTTCTTGCAAAGCTGGACTTTATACTTGTTTAAATCCAACAAAACAAACTTAATCTGCTCATTGTAGTCCTAATCCTCCAATCCTTACAGACTTCAAACTACTGTTAGTTTCAATCAGCTAAGTTATTACAAATAAAAAGACGGAGAGCATCCTGTCTTTTCCAAGTCTACTGACTGTCTCACATGAGCAGAAAGTGTAGTTTCTTGTATTTAATTTTTTTGCTGTATATTGTAGTTCAATCAATTTGGCATAAGATCATGGACTGAAATGAAAACTTCTAGCTTAAGTGGACACGAATCTGAGACAACCTCCTACAAACAGCATTTAATCCACTGGAGAACTTTGTTCCAGTGGTTTTTTTCCTCCATAAACAGAGGGTTGTTTTGGATTAAGTGTTGTAAGATGAGCAGGTTAACTCCAACGGATAATCTTCTACTATGCATATCTTATCTATAAAAATAACCACCTGTATGGGACCCAGTAATAGCTGTCATCCAAAAATCTCCCCATGAAAAAATTACTGCTTTATTAAGACATGTAGAAGTGAACAAAAAAGGGAAGAAGCAACTTCTCATGCATGAAATTAAATTTTTCTGCAAGAAATAAATAATGTGTCCTATGTGCAATATCTCAATTTAATTATCTAGTCATAATCAAACCAAACAGGGAAAAATGCTGTAACTTTATATTCTTTACAGAGAATTCAGCTTTATAAAGACATTTTACTTAGACTGGGTTAGCTCTTAACAGTGAAATACTGGGGAGTTTACAATTTAATTAACGAAGAAATCTTGAAAGTAAGTGGGAAATATATAATGCCTTGTAAAGCAGACAATGGTTCCCAAAATATTCATGACATTTTGCAATGCCTTAGCAGTGCCCTATTGGTCATGTTGCCTTTATACCCTTCTTAAAAGGAAAGTATTGGGTTTTTAATGAGAACAATACATTTTGCCTCTGTGGTATCTTCTTCTAACATAATCAACATATTTTACTCCAGATGCAAACAAAAGACCATTCCTAAGGTGTCAATGTTATTTTGTAGGGAAGTAACACTTGAGAGGATGCGGTTTTTGGTTTTTTTTTTTTAATTTTTCTGAGACACCTGTGAATTCTGAAATTTGTGTAGTTTCAGAGACAATATACTGAGGATTTTGTATTGAACATTTAATGTTAAAATATTAAAGGCGGTGGAAATAATTAATTTACTGAAGTGATGCATTTACTTTGAACATTTTGAATGTCATCTATGCTTTCCATATTTGTCCTATGCATAAATTTTGAAGGTTGACATAAAAATACCGGGAGCTTTAGATTATAGACACTGAAAGAGTCCATGCTCTTTATTTTGTAATGTATTTCTTTTTATGTTTTGATCAAGATCTGGAAAGATGAAAACTTAAATATAATCTTATTCTTTTAAAAGAACTTAAAATTTTTCTACATAGCTTAGAAAAATTCCACCAAATCCAAATAATTACACAACCAAAAGAGTCCTTGTAGATGAAAAAAAGACCATTTCACTTTTTTAAAAGCCAGCATGGGTCACAAAGCCCTCCAAAAATTTAAATCTGTATTAAGCTCAACTTTTTTTGACTGAATCCTCCCATGGAGTACCTATATATTTTACTGTCGCACTGGTTACTCCACATGAAGTTAAAATTAGAAGGTATTTATTGTTGTGCATTCACAAAATCGAGTTCAATTTAAAAAAAAATTCAACATCTCATCACTTTTGGAGTTAGTTATCTTATAAATTTTGTAGCAGAAATTCTCCAGGACCACTACATTAAATATGAGAAGGAAGAATACATATGGGAAAGAAAAGAAAGACCTGCAAGAACAAAGACAGATAAGAAGAGTAGGTATTTCAGGAGTAAGGAAGACCCACAACACTGTACATGAAGAGATGGTTCTTTTGTGACATACAAAGTATACGAAATAATAATGTCTTGGAATGACTGCAAACTTGATAGTCTTACATATCACAGGAACAGGAGATCTGTAATAACCTCAAAGCCTTCTTTAGAATATTACATAGGAGAAAAATCAGAAAGTTTATTCGTTCCAGGAGCACATTCTGGAAAATATACAGGGGAAGCTGATCTGTACAAAGCCTTGTGATGACCTATAACATTTTCAATATTGAGAAGATGTGAGAATTCTAATAAGGACAGTATTCAGTGGGGTGAGACTGGGTGAAGATGTATAGACTATATAATGTAAAAGTATTTCAGTATCTCACACAGCAAAACACAAATCTCTTTAAAAGGCTGTAGGAACTGAATGAATGCTGGCATTAATCTAAATTCTCTTACTCTGAAAATATCTATATTTCCATTGGCTAGGATAAAAATATCTGGGAGATATTAACTTTGGTTCTGATATATAAGACAGCTGATAATGGTCTGGCATTATCAAGATTTTTACCATGGGTATTTTATTGCTTAATTGCCAACCAAAGGCATTTTATAACCCACAGTGCAGTATTTGGTTCTCACCACTGTCAGAAATACACTTGATTCTGGTGTATTCCCTGTGCTGTGTTCCTATATTCTCATTTAGATTTATTTTTCCACAGGATGATACCCGGTGATAAGTTACTGCACAGTCACATACTAGCCCTACTAAATTTTTATTGCTCTTTATGCGTGTCTTCAGCCAACAAATGATACTCAAAGGTCTGGCAATAGCAACCATCATCTTTGCATTTCTAAAACAATGATGACTCCTTCCTGGTTGTATGAGAAATGCAGTTTGTACCTGCTTCCAGTATGTTAATATTTTTCACTGCTACCATGTTAGCTTTGTCATTTGTTTACTGCTATATAAAGATCATTCCATTAAGGTACGGCCTTCAACATAAAGGCAGTTTGACAGTGAAGTTGTGGGTTCTGAAAGAAGTCACTATTAATTTTGATTTCTTTACAGTAACCAATATACCATCAGGTGTTAAACAGATATAAGAAACTCATCCAATGAGTTGGTTGTAACAAAGCTTTCCTCCTAATAATTCTACTTTTGGGATGCTATTTTATTTCTGTGTTTTAGCTTAATGACTGCATAATACAAAGTATTTGAACACCAGTCCTAAAGAATACCAGCAAGCAATGGTGTCTGGATCCCTTCCATTTATTTGCAAGAATCCCACTCTTCTAGTTTCTCTTGATAGAAATAAATATCTAGTACCATTTTGGAAACAATACTTATTCTCCTAAAAATGCCTTTGGGAAAAAGAAACTCAAAACCATGATAGAGAAAACATTTTTTGGTTTTCTAGCCTGGAGGTAGGTCTGCCTACAGTCTCTCCATATAAGATTCCCAGAAGGGAAAAAAAAAGTTATCAGGGTCCAGAAAGTGAGGTCTCACTAGACAATAAACTAAGATCACTAATTTATTTTAAGCAGAGAAATCTCCAGGTCTTGTTTCAGTTGCCTAAAGGCAGCTAAACAACTTGAGCATACCCAAGGTTTCTTGGTTGATTTCAGATGTTCTGGGGCATTCTACCTAGGCCCCCTCCTGTTGTTCTCGGAGGCTGGGCATCCTGGAGGCCTTGCGAGTTCTTAAATATGGAATCTCAAACAGAACTAAAGACTGATGCCAGCTGAATTATGCTTAAACTGAATAAAAAAACGTAGCATTTTCTCCCCACAGACACATTCTTTTCAAACAAGTCTTTGTTCTAGTACAAGTGTTTGCCGTCTCAGTGACTTTCCTAGGCATAACATGTTTTTCAGTGCCCTGACAAGTCCCCAGGAAGGCTCTTTGCAACAGCTTGAGTCCTGCATGCCCAACCTCTGCTAGGGCCACCCAAGGCCACTGCTCATCTCAAGTTTCTCAGCTTCTGCATGAGCCCCGAATTCCTAGATCTTCCTAGAATGAGTCTGCATGCTCTTTACCTGTACTTCCGCAAACATCTTTGACTGAAGAAGCTGAGTTACATGGGAAGAAACAACCCTCCATTCATTTGGATCTGCTGTTTTTCAATTAATATCATATTCAAATTTCAAAGGAACCTATCATATATGCTTCCTCTCACTTTTTCCCTTTTCTGCTTTGCAGAACATACAGCTTCCAGAAAAAGCTCATTATAGATTGAGAGGTACTGGGATGCTGCAGTGGTGAGAAAACCTAGGGAAGCTGAAGCTGGATTGCAATATTGTTGAGATATTAGTAAATCAATGGTGTCTGTATCCAGCAGCAGAGGAGGAGGCATCCATACTGATCAACATCAGACAGCTTTAGAAAAAGATTATGAAGCTGGAAGAGATGTAATTCCTGAACTAAGAGCAAGGACTTGCATTTGAGTAATTCATTTTGAAAGGAAGATTTTGCCTGACAAAGCAGTCCCACTTATTTTATGTGATACAAAGTGAGAGCTAATTAGATGCCCAAATTATTTATACAAATTAAGCAAAAGCCAAAACTCTGAAAGGGGTAATTAAATTTATTTGAAATTAGTATTTCATTGAAGAGGCCTGGAGAGTTGCCAACGGCAGGATGCCTCCCTCAGAAAGCCTGTTCTGCACTATTCTGTGAATCTGATGGATGCTGAAATGGTTCAGAAGGTACAAGTTTCCTAGAGCAAAAAATATCAAAACAGCAAGGACTCACTGTTTGAATAGTATTTTTTATATTTGTTCAACTAGCAACAAATGCTATTAAGGGATTATGGAAAGGAAAAAAAAAACCGTAACTGAAGAAACAAGATGAAAAAATTCACCTCTTTCTCAACAGAGGTTTAATTTTAAAATGGATAAAGACACCATTTTAATGCTACAGCTATATTGAGGCCTAGACAGAGTGGTTAAAGGATGTGTCTATCACACTTCTCTTCAGGGATGTATCTAATAGCTGCTATAGCTCAAGATGGAGCTACTTATCCTTTTTCCTAGTTGATGCAAACAGCTTAAGTTGTGCTAACTTTTTTGTAGTAAACTATAGCAATGTTTTACCTTTAGTCCATCAGAAGTCAGGCCAAAACATTATTTATCCTTTTTTCTTTCTCAAAGATCACTCTTCTTTTATTTTCCCCACAGCAATATGTTTGCAGTAATAATTCTGATCAGTTCTCATGCTCATGCAGAAGCATCCAGTGAGGGTTATGTACACATTCATACCAAGACAAACACCAGCCATCTTTGTGACTCTCAAGTCTTGTCACTGCAGCTATATGAAGTAATTCTGGAATTTTCTAAAAAAATGAGTGCTTAACTGTTTCATGACTTCATAAAATGCTACCTTGTTAAATCAGAAAGTAATCAGTGCTTTTTGAATTCAAAAATCTGGGGACTCAAGATAACATCAAAAATTTTTTAATTGTCTCAATATTAAATTTCTAAGAATACATTTATTATTGTAATGAGAAAGTGTGAAAACTGATTTTCACCATTTTGTGTGGAAAGAATAAAGCATAGGAAATTTTTCCTTCAGACTTGGGGCTGCATAAGAGAAAAAGTAGTACTTTTGAAAAATCAGAAACTATTTTTGCACTCTAACAGAAGTTAGAATATCTTCATCTTTTGGATACAATCAAAGCACAGTCACCCCCAAGTATTGGGTTTTACCCAAACCAGTGCCTAAAAGTTAAGACATATTCAAAATTAGAAATTTCTATTCTGAGTTTACCTAAGGTACTTACTGGGGTTCAGGAATGGTATTCAATAATTTAAAGTTCCTACTGACACTCTCCAGACCACATTGCCACTTGCTCCCTCCTCCTCCTCTCCTCTCCTCTCCATCCAGCAGGATGGAGAGGAGAATTGAAGGTACAAAGGATCATGATTTAAGATAAGAACAATTTTCTGGAATTTTCCCTGTGGTTCCCAGTGCCACCCAAGCTCTCCCTCCAGCTAGGAATCAGCTCCATGCTTACTTGACCAGAAGGAAACCCTTCTCCACAAAGAGATTTCCTTCCCCACGCCATCAGCAGTGATGTAACATATACTGTTTCCCCAGTTTGTATTATGGTTAAATCCTAGAAATCCCACTGCATGACTTCCTCAAATCCTTTGCTCAAAGTCATAGAAAGAACAAGTCAGTTCTTGCTCCATTTCCTTTACATTTCACTAATGACTATAGTATCTCTATGCAGTGGATCTCTTATAAATCTGTAAACCCTTTCATGGCATCTTGGACAATGCAATCCAAAACAATTATTTTTAGGTTATTTTTGAATGAAGAATAAAATTTACCTAACTTCTGGAAATCATCCCAAATCCACTGAAAATTATTCCATATTTAGATAAGAATGCTTTTTCTTTTCCCTTGCAAAATCAAAAGAAATAACTATGAATAGGATAAGACTATATTTGTAAATAGCTTATTTTTACCTTCGTAAGCATTTTACTCAACTCTGAAAATATATATACAAATATGTACACCCATATCTTTGTATGTGTGAGCCATGTTTTTAGGCCACGGGTTCTTTCTTTTTCTACATTTTATTATGCTGCTCTTTGAAGCAGTAAAATTAGTTATGGTACTTTTATTGATGTTGATTACAGGGGTGTCTGATTTCATTTAGTGTTCATATTGCACAGTAAGTGTCTTTTATAACCACCTTACTTTCACAGATGATTTGTCCCACTGTAAAATCATTAAGGACATTCATTAGAATTTGTCACTCTGTTCCAGCAAACTAATACTTTTCAAAATAAAGGTTCAATTGTTTGCATTTAATTTCAGTCGTGTTTTCTTTTGGGCTTTAAGCCATTTTGTATTTAACATACTGCTAAGTGACTCTGGCATTGCTTAGCATTTAAGAAGTCTTTCATTTCTATTCCTGGCTGCTGATCAGAATAAGATTTAGAACTACCTTGTTCTCAGTATCTTCAATGCCACAACCTCTTCCTCTTAGTTTGTAAATAATTCACTGGAATTTGTTCTCGAGGTGCAGGGGAACCCTTGGGCAAGTCTATTCGCTCCTCACTGAGAAGATGCATTAGAGCACTCAGGTCCTTCAGGTCTCATTGACCCAGTTTTGGGCCAAATGGGATATAGGGGGTGAAAAACTGTATGAAGTTGAAAACTCAGAAGATAATGATCAATGGATTAATTGGGCAATCAGCTAAAAAGAATTTTTCTTGGGAGTTGATGCAACGCCTCAATTCTCTCAATGATGGAACATAATGGAATCTCAAATACTTCATAGATGACATCAAGCCAGGGAAGGAGGTAATATGATAAAAAGATGGATGTCATCCACTGTAACTTCAACAAGCTGGAGGAACGGACTGAAAACATTTATGAAGGTCAAGCAAGACAAATGCAAATCTCATGGCTGAACTGAAATTCCTCCATAATACTGCAAAGTTAGGAACTGACTGGATAGAAAGCAGAAGGGTTCTGGAGAATTCCAGAGGACAACATCTTAAACAAGTCAGCAGTGCATCTCTGTAGGATTCTGTGGTATTATTGACTATATTTCCACTAAATCTTATAAGACACCAGCCACCCATGTTAGATTGGACACTTTATGTGAGGTGCCTACAGATTAGAGCATCTACCTCTGAGCAGATCACTTGGTGTCCCCCACCTTTTTTATAGACCTTGAAGGGAGCACTCCTGGGGAACAATTCATCTCACCTAAACTAGATTACAAAAATCTAGATCTTAACTCTGCCTGTTTCATCTACTACTTCAAAATACATCTCAGAGCTGCTTATTTATATCTATTCATTAATGAAAGAGCTAATAGGATTAAATGATGTAGACATTAGTAATAAAGTAACATGAAATATGCCTAGAGTTTTTTATTAAGTTGCAAGCCATGGAAGTAGCACTCATTGAAAGTATTAAGTAAGTTAAAGAAAAAATCTTTTCCTCATGCTGCATCAGGCACATGCACCTCTCTAAAGGATGTTTCTGCTGTTAGGAATAACCTGAAGCAATTATACAAATTTTACCTTACTGGCAGCCAGAATTAAAATGTGAGTTTTCCTGCAAGTGGCTGAAGGGCACAGCTACAAGCCAACAGATGGCAACTTCAGCTCCTCTCCCATTCCCTTACAGAGTATAGTAGTTGCTGTAATCTGTACTACTGTACCAGGGTACAGGAACTAGCTGTGTAAAAAGAACCAGAAAATGTCAGTGAACAAAGCAGCACTAGAAACCCTAGAGATGATAAATGTAAAAAATGGAAGAGGGGAGATCAAAAGGCACATATGTCAGGCAAATAAACTTTAGCAATTCAAGGGAAAAAATCTTGGTCCAGAAAACTCTGCATTCAAAACAATCTATAGACTTGAGAAGAGTTTAGGTAGAAGACAAAACAAGCAATGTTTCCTGTAAAAACATCTCACATAAGTCACTCAACCATCGGGACATGTTGTGCTTACTGTTTAGCAGACAATTAAACAATATCTTCTTCTTTAAAAAAGTATAAAATCTAATGTCAGAACACACAGAGAAAAAAATGTATTCTGAGAAAGGAAACTCAAGAGGAAGAGTATTTTTAACCACATGACATATCTTTTTATCCTCATACCTATAGAATATTAATCCCGAGGTTTCTGGGTGTGGGATGCCTGGCTTTGTCTAGCCACTGCTGCTGGACCAAAGGCGGCAGCTGTGGCGTTTTACCACAGAAATCACACTGCAACACATACCAACACACTAAAGTACCTTCAGGCTCTAGAAACCTGTTCCTGGTAGTACACAACAGGAGTTTGTCTGGCTCACACTGACTCACTGTACTGCTGACAAAACATCCATATGTTCGTTTGTACACAGAACGCTGTGCTGGATTTGGCAGGGACATTGTTGCTGGTTGTCCCTGCAGTGGTGAGTTCTGCCCTGACAGTGTTTCTCAATGTTTATGCCACCCTATTCTGTCTTAAATATGCAATGATATTATTTTCTTCCTCCTTTTCTAGTCCACTAGTAAGTGGAAGAAGCCTTTGATTTTTTGTCAGATATTACTTTTCATCAGTGTTTGCATTTGATCAAAGAAAAGAATGAATGTACTCATCTGCAGTGTGCTGAAAGGTTAAAGCACTAATTAATCATAGGACAAGTACAGCAGGATTTATCAATAGCTAACTGGAGTGTTAAGCTAACTAGGGTGTCCTGGCTGAATCAAGCCACCCAGATGCTGGATACACACAAGACCACAAGGATTGCAACACAGCTTTTCTTTCTTCATAGCCTATATATTCACATAACATCTGAAAATTGACTGATTGCTTTTAGGGTGTAAATTGGATGTATATTAGTATTTTTAGGACATAAGTATTTTAGGGTTATTATGTTAGGGTATTATATATGTACATGTTTTTCTTATTCACCATTCAGATCCACCATTACTGTCATCATCTCTTTTGCCTGAAATTAACTGAATCCCCTCCATGTAAACCTTCACTTTCAAAATATGTCAAACGAACTTCATTTACTCTCTGTTCATTTTCATCAGAGTTTCAGTCAGAGTTACTGCAAAATATTTTTGCCCTTAAAATTTGAATGGAAGTAAGACCTTTCTTCATTGCTGATTCATGAAAACTTGCAACAGGAATGAGATTGTTTTAGTCAATTGAGTCCTGATAAATTGAGCACTTCAGTTTTTCATTATGCACACATTTATCCTGAAAATCTTTTGTACCACATCTTTCCACAACTCATTTACAATAACGGCGAAGTGAGTGAGTTCAGAAAAGTTCCCTTAACTGAACTGGTCTATAATAATTAATAGAATAAAACAGATGGAGCCAGGATATTTATTTAAGAATTGCTCAAGCATATCAATTGACAAAAGGTATAAATTCCTTCATTTTTAGTCCATACAATATAATAGGAATATGTAATCCAGCAAAGGAATTCCACAGATTGACTTTCTATAGATTTATAATTTGCAATATAGTTTGATAATGCTATTTTGTCAATAGGAGAAAAAAATCAGTCATTATGAAAGCATTCCACCTTCTATTTTTACTATTTTTACTTTGATTTTTTTTTTAACTTAAGACACTCTCCATATGAGTGAATTATATATACTTTTAGAGTGGCAATGTCAACTGATATTAGGAACAGCCACTTCCTGAAGTCCCGGTGTCTCTGGCTGATGGATGTGGCTGCCGCTTTCCCCTTTTCCTTTTGTGATGTCCACAACCAGCAGCAATGCTGAGCACGTTCCCTGGAGACACAGTCACAGACACCTGTGCAGCGTCATGGACACAAATGACAGAGACTCGTAGGACACAGACATGTCTGGTCACACAGAGGGACACAGATACAGCACGGCCACAGTGAAGGTGCTGCACCCAGGTTCAAGACTCACACCACACGCAGGCACACAGGGACACGTCCCCTCCTCCTCTTGGGCTGGCAGAGGCAGAAAGTCACTAGTGCAGCACACACCCCACACACCCGCCCAGGTTCAAAGTACACACACATTCCTGAGTTCTCCAGCCCAGCATGCTATGAGAATTCCAGCCCCCCCTTACCTGCCTCGTGGGTCCCCGACTCACTGCTGGGTGCTCACTGCACACACACAGCACTCACACATTCATCTTACAGGCACCCAACACTAACAGGTTCCTCTGAATGCCAGCACAGACCCTCCACCCTGACATCTCTGCCTGGATAAGGGCACCCTACTCACTTGGCTTTTAAAACTGGGGTGACCCTTTTACATGTGAATGGCCCATTTTATACCCTTTTCTGTTTTCCTCTTCTTTGTTCCTCCCTCATCTGCTTCCCCTGCACAGTTGCCCCCCACCTGGTATAGTCCCACTGACCCCCTCCAATACCCAGGACCCTCAGGGCTAAATTGTTATCAATTACAAAACCCCAGTTTGTCTGCAGCTTCTTAATTGCTCATCAGATACCATAGCTGACCAAGTTCCGTTTTTATCTTTGTCTGCATTATGCTCACCTGTCAGGTTTGTGTATTTTTTCCTGCTTCCCCTCTTTTCCTTATTTCCCCATTTGACAAGATCTCTGATCAGATAACTGTGCTGGAATAAGTACTCTCACACTCCCAGAGATCCTCATCAATTAGTGTGACAGACCAGGTCTGACTTCCTCCCTTTTCATTTGCCAGTCAAGTTTGTATCTCTGTAAGTCCTTCTTTATGTCTTCCTCCTTTCATTGTTATCTCCTTTTACATTGAAAAGTTCTTGGCCAGACACCTTAAAGGAGCTGAACAAATGTACCTTTAGCCTTACAACAGTAGGACTATTGCTGTGGTCATATAAACCAGAGACATGGTGGAGGCATAAGTTACTTTATTGTTAAAGTAACTTATGTAGTTGAAAAATAAAAAAAAGTTTCCAAAGCAACTCTTCCTACTGAATGAAAATCAAACATGTCCCAGTAACATATGTGTATTTCCCAATGTATTTTCACAGTGTCAACAAGAGATTTTCCCTTTCAAAAATAATAATCAAAATTTGTTTATTCCTGTGTTAGTTTTAAACTTCCACATTCTAGAATAGACTGACTATCTCCAAGAAAACAGCATAGGGGAAAACAAATATCCCTATTAAACAGAAAGAATTCCTGTTCAGAGCAAACACGAAAAGAATTAATGCATCTGAAATGTGTTGGTCTCAGTTTTTGTATCAGTGATATATATATATATATATATATATATATATGCATGCCAGCTGCCCAAAGTACCTCTACAGTTAATGTGAATAGGTTTCTTCAGAATAAATTGAGATATTTCATTTCACCCTAAAGGGGTCAAAGGAAATAGGTCAGGTAGAGCAGTTTGCAGTTCTTGCCATTCTCCAGTGGCTCTAATACTGTTTTTGACTGATTGATTCAAATGTAGACCTTTACAATTGCAGGCACTTTAGAATGTTCGCAAAACTAAAGGCAGAATTTATTTTAAAAACATATAGCTTTGATTTCTGAGCTCTGATTTTTTTAAGAATCTTTAAAAGACAAACATAAGAACAAGAAGTGAAGTATTTGGAAATGAAATCCAGAAACTTCTCAAATAAACTGGCTGTGATAAGTGGAGGCAACTGAGGCAATATTAAAAATACACTTGGAAATCAATTTCCATTTTCCATGTCAGTGTAAACATAATTTCCGGGCCAAGGTTTTAGCAGTGTGAGAATTTTATTTTTCAAGAGATAATTCCCAATTCGAAGGCCTTCTCAAAGATACAGAAACCAGAAAGTCTATGCAAGTCCTAAAATAAATCCTAGAAGCTCTATAAGAATTTATGGCATATAGGAGAGACACTGCATTACTAATTTCTTGGTCCAAACTTCTAAATAATCGACTTCTTCTTTGTTTATTTGTTTATATTTCAAACTTTTTTAGCAATATGCATTATATGCTCCAGTACAGAATATATGATAAGGTCTTTTATACCCTTAATCTGAAAAAAAGCCAAACAAAACACAAACCATGCAAACCCAGTTTTCTATATTAGTATGTCTTTGCATTATCCGAATTTGGTGCTATATTTGCTGAACTGGATGTAATTGCTACATGCATCTAATAAAAAATCTTTTATTGGAGATTTAAATGTTATGCTTCCATTCATCTTCATTAGAATTTTATCATCTATATATTTGAAAAAATGTTGTATATATTTGAAAAAATGTAGTACTGTATTGCAAATTATATTTATAGCAATTATATATATAGAGAGAGAGAGAAAAGCTTTTTCAGTTCATGTCCTAAAATAATGAAAATAATGTCGAATAGGTTTGAGCATGAAAATATATTTATTGGTGTCATTTTGGCTTATAACAGAACTGTAAAGTGAGTAGGGGAAAGTATCAGTTGTCAAAATCTTTCTGAAGAAAAGCCAAATACACAGCACGTCTCTGTAGATGAGTTCACAAAGGGAGGAATGTCTCTTTGGAGGATTAGGGTTCAAGACGTTGTCATTACTGTCATGGAGTCTAGTCAGAAGGAAGCCACTAGCTCTATACTCTGGGGGTCAGTACTGGGTCCAGTTCTGTTCATCAGAGTCACAGGGCAAAGTGGACCCTCAAAAACTTTTCCAGTGACACAAAACTTGTAGGAGTGGTTTAATATGCCAGAGGATCAAACTGCCACAGAGAGGGACCTTGGCACCCTGAAGAAATAGTCTGACAGGAACCTTGTGGAGTTGCATATGGGGAAGTGCAAAGGGCTGCACCTGTGTAGTAACAACCTCACTCATCAGTACATGGTTGGACCACACAGCTGGAAAGCAGCCTGTCAGAAAAGGTTCTGGCTGTCCTGATGGACAACAAATTTTACATGAGCCCATGATGTGCCTTTGACAGAAGGAATGCCAATTATATCCTTGGATGCATTAAGAGGAGTGCTGCTGTCAATACTTAGTGAATGTTCATTGGGAGCTGAAACAAGTGATTAAGAGCCCATATATGTCCTTGACAATTTTACACTACCCACTTCAACAGTTTTTCTTATTGAAAAGCACTACTTGAAACCTGAAAAAATCTGTCTAGAGTGACCCATCCCCAGTGCATAATTCAACTAAATAATGCCCCCAGTAAAAATTGCTCTGTTCCCAAGAGCAGAGACAATAAGGAAGGACATTTAATTGCTGAATTAGTATAAGGACATTATCTGTTTCTCTGTAAATAACTTGGCGGTAACTTGAAAGTACTAGAGTGGGATATATATAACTATGCCTTGGGAAACTAACAAGCTTTGATGTCATCAGAAACACAGAAATATATGTGCATCTAGACTCACCTATCTATACATTAAGAACATGTTTTTAGAATTCTGCTATAGTGACATATAGCCTCAGTTTGTTCCATAAAGAGCAAAACCCCATCAGCTGTTCACCCACTCTGTGAAATCCAGTGTCTGTCACCATTATATTTTCTGAAAAATCCCTTCAGCAGGATTTCTTCTCGTGGAAAGCTTCCATTTCTCCCTGTTTTGCTGCTTTGGAATGTGATTTGGAGATTGTTTATCCAAACATGTGAATTGTTTTTAATTAATGACCAATCCCCATCAGCTGTGTCAGACTCTGAGCAGTAGGTCACAAGCTTTCATTATCATTCTTGTCAGCTTTCTAATATATCCTTTCTCTTTCTTTAGTATAGTTTTAGTATACCATTTTTTAATATAATATCATAAGATAATAAATCAGCCCTCTGAGAACAAGGAGTCAGATTCTCATCTCTCACCTCATCCTGGGGACTCCAGCAAACACCACAGGTGTCAACTTAAAGACCTGATGTTATTCCCTGGAAGATTATTCTGTTATAAGATTAGTCCCACTGATGGAGTGTGTACAGCCAAACCTGACTCCAAATAGCTTATCCCAAAAGTAGGTGTTTAATATATGCGTGCAATATGATACAAAATGTGTCAGTACCATTAACAGGATATGCAAAAATGAAATGTCTTAAAGTGATTAAAATGCGACTGTAAAACATCCTGGATGAGGTAAAGTACAGTAATTTAATACAATCCCAGTTCCAGAGAGAAAAGATATGGAACATGCTACAAAAAAGACAGCTTACTAGCTTAATGAAAATATGAATAATAAGGTAAAAGTAATTAAGTAGGAGCTCAGTAAGACAATTCCCATGCTTGAGACATCACTAGCAGAGTCTAAAAACGTCTACATTTTCTTCTTGTTGCACCCAAAATGCTTGTGAAAACATAGTGCCTGAGGTATAGTATTCATGTTCAGTAACCTTTGGGATTAAAATGTTTTCTTTAGAGATCCTTGAAAACTGATGCACTAAAGAAATGGGAAGATCTTTCATTCACTGCGAAACATAGTCTTAGTGGTAGTTTTACCATAAAAGTTACAGCTTTGATCCAGCTATTGTGCCTCAATTCACAGTTTAAAATTATCAGTCAATAGCATATAAACTTTCTCAGCCAAAGTAGGAAAGGTGTTATTGTGTAAGATTCAGCAAAAGTCTCAGTTAAACAGTCATATCTTCGTATACTTTTTTGAATCAGAGCTTAACTTGCTTTTTTACCACTGAATTTGGGCCTTTTTAATTATTAGATATTTTATCTAAGCTAAAATTCTTATTTTTCCTTCATAGTGTCTTCTATTGTGTTTCTTTCTAGTACATGCTTTTTAGATATTATTTGTCCTTTTTGCCTCTTTATCTCTCTTTCCTCATTTCCTTTATTTAGTCTAAATTTATCTGTAAGGCCTCACAGGCTTTAAATACATAAATGAACTGATGGTGGCCCTGAACTATGATGGAACCAAGCTTCTTTTTCAATGTTAAAGGCTCACTGTGACAGTGTTCACAGGGGTTTTCAGGTGAGGGAAGAGGTGAAATGTTGACTCCATGTTCAGAAGGCTTGATTTTTTGTTTTATGATATATATACCACATTATAATTATACTAAAAAGAATAGAAGGAAAAGTTTCATCTCAGAAGGCCAGCTAAGCTAAGAATAGAAAGGAATGAATCATAAAGGTTTGTGTCTCGAACAGAGAGTCCAAGCTAACTGGGCTGGGATTGGCCATTAATTATAAACATCCAAGATGGGCCAATCACAGATGCACCTGTTGCATTCCACAGCAGCAGATAACTATTGTTTACATTTTGTTGCTGAAGCCTCTCAGCTTCTCAGGAAGAAAAATCCTAAGAAAGGATTTTTAATGAAAAGATGTCTGCGACAGCTCACCTCACTTAATTTAGACTATAGGAACATACCTATCTACATGCTGGATGGATTCCTTACACCACTTTTCTTCAAGGAGCTCTACTCACCTGTCCCCACTTCAATGCCTGGTGCCATCTGAGATGCCACTCAGTGCCCGGGGCATGCACATGGAGATGTCAGTCACATATTGTATGAGATCTCTTGGAAACGCGTGCTGTGCTGCGATGGCAGCTGGAGGCCAGGCTGGACACACTGACATGGTGTTAGACGTTCATGTGGGCAAATGAATTGAGCTACCCGGCTTGCAGGCAGACATCAGTACCATAAATACCTGAATTTCACTGAGCTGAAGCTACTGTTGTAAATTATATTCAAAAGGCGTGACTCTTCTTTGTAACCCGTGGAATACATCAGGCAACTGCTTTCAAATGTGTGTTGAGTAGCAATCAATGGATCTCTTTGTCAGGTTTTTATGACATTTCTGTTTCATTCTAAAAATCCTCACCTCATGTACAGAAGATCCCATCGCAGTTTTCATATAACATGGTGTAGCTTTATTGTTTTCTTCTTTGTATAGAATTTTACCTATTATCTTCTTTTTCACTTTCCCTCCCTCTTCACATTCTATCTTCTTATCTCCCTTTCCTTTCTCCTTTCCTTTCTGTTCCCTTGTCAGTTGTCCCCATCTGCCAGTTTCCAGAAGAGAATTACACAGACTATTATATTCCTCAAAGGATAATAGAAAATTAGGATTTTGTCGGTATATTTTGTTGGTGATGTTATTGTTGCTATAATTATAATTACTATTATTACTACTACCACTATTACCATTATGAAAAAAAGAAGCAAGCAAAATAATGGTATTTTTTGGGGTTTTTTCTGCCAAAAATCAAGTTGTTTAGAGCGAGTCAACAAAATGTCATCTCATCACTCACATTTTTTAGCTTTGTGAAAATTGTGCTTAAAACTCATCAGCCCCTGGAACAAGATGCCACTAAATGTCCCCAGACAATTCAACAGAGCCAATACGAAAGCCAGAGACCACTGGCCAGCAGAGTGAGCCTTCCAGGTTCATGAAAGGAATAAAATAAAAGAAAACATCAAGTGGCTTGAGGGTACAGCACAATTGATATATTCCATATAACTCTCGTTGATATATTCCATATAACTCACAACAGATGTCTGTGGCCATAACCTCAGTTTCTGAAGAACAGGGTAGTTCCATGGCAGACTGGAGCTGTACTGGTTGAATCCAGTTCAGAACTCAGTTCAAGTATCTCTGTATACAATGAGTCATTTGCACAGCTGATCTCTGGGAATTCCTGTCACAACATATCTATGGATAATGTTTCATTGGAGTTCAATAAGGAACAAGTCTGAGCCCTAACTGAGGATCTTAACCAAATACAGTGAGAAATACAATATAGATCATGATTTACTGCAGTCTGCTAAAATCACTCTTAACAACCTTTGCTGATGCTGACAGGTCTGAGATTTGATAATGTAGTTGCAGGATTTCTTGAAGCTGCAAACTCTAAACCAACTAGCAAACTCAGACATGCAAAGGGTATCATCAAAGTAAGCAGTGGAAGGAATCCACAGATCTGTTAAAGTACAAAGAAAATTCCAGATCAGAACGATTCCAGTCTTCTCTGGATTAAGACATAATATTAAATTATCAGTGATACTATTATGTATTAGTACTGTCCCATTCAAACTTGAGAGGACTTTAAAACATCACTTGCAGAGATCATCACAGTCAAATTCATTGCATCATGGTTTAAATTATGATAGCTCCATTATTCTTGCTGTCTACACAATGCTTTAAATAAAATCTGCCCTAATAAAAAGCTCTTTAGCATACTGTACATAGGGGTTCTTTGTTTTTTTCTTTCTAGAGAAAATACAGATTTCTTTAATTCATGTTTATAATTCAAGGAGTGGAAGAATTAAAATTTTACAAAATTTTATTTTCCTTAAACTTAAATAATCAAATACACAGGACATAACTGGAATTTTTCTAACATAAAAAAATTGATATGCAGATATATCTGCAAAACACCAATTCATTTGGGCAAGCATATTTCATTTATCTGAGATTTTCCAAGTTTCATATACATAAAATAGATTTGCTAGGGATATAATATTGAAAGTTAGCCATGTTTATCATAAAATTTGACAGAATTGTATCTAAAAGTAAGAGTTGTGGTGGTCCTAACCCTGGCAGTGTTCAAAACCTGGTTGGATAAGGCCTTGGATAACCTGATGTCTTGGTTTAGTAAGTGGAAGTTGTACACAGCAGAGGGGATTGGGATTAGTGGTCTTTAAGGTCCTTTCCAGACCCTTAACATTTTTTGATTCTATGACTCTGTGAATACATAAGATATTGATTACTTGGACAGTGTGACAATTTTATTTTTTTTTCACTTGCATGCAATAAGTATTAAATCATCCACCTCTAACAGAGAAGCCTCTGATCTTTATAGCATTTTCAGCTGAAAAGAAAGTTTCTTCTGGAAGATAGTAGAAGTGGAACTCACTAATTTAGCACAGCCATTTCTATTTAGAATAACTGATGGAATTCCTAAAATAATTATCATAGATTGACCATTCTTGTTATCTAGTTGAGTCAGAAAGCTTGTGTGTATGAGGCCACATTTGCCTGCAGACACACTTGGGCCCCTCTATATGCCAAATGTGCCACTTGCCTACTGCAGTGCAGCGAAATCCTCCAGCAGCTCCAGTTTTCTTCCAGAATAGGCTCTTAACAGATGGCATCTTGTCATTGTCAGTGGCTTGCCATCCCAGAGAGCCGTAAGGATCCATGCAGGGACTGACGTTTCTCTTTCTCTTCCTGCGACATCTAACAAAACTAGCCAATAACAACCTTTCCCTTTCACAGACAATTCCACCTTATGCCAGCTGGTTTCTTCCAAGTCACATCGGGCCCATTCTGCTGCAAGTGCACCAAAAGGACTTATGCTGTTTGACAGCTAAGCCATACACCAGCTAATCGCCGTCAGTGAAAGCAAAATACAGGAAAAAACTTCTTTCATTTCTGGTGCTGCTTCTGGTCATCCCACTCAGCAGTGTGAGCTGTTTTTTTAGCATTCTGTCAGCCCTGTGAAGATCAGTTTAGAAATTAGAGTAGACACAGCTAGCAAATAGCTTTGAATCACTTTGAGTGTAATTAAGCGTGAAGCATAGCTGAGGGCTTTATTTGATCCAGACTGGTCATTTTATTACTAATGTACTCTGCAGAAAGTTTCTATACCCTTACTGTGGTGGCTTTCTACAGCACTGACTGAATACTCATGCTCCATGCATTTTATTTAAAAATAAATGAGAACAATTAACTTTGATTTGTTGGAACAGTTTCAAAGGGTACACATTAAGGTTTGCTCTCATGCAGTATTTGCATGTAGCTGTACCAAAACCTTCCACTGAACACAGCAGAACTTGTATCTCATCCCTGAGGTGGAACAGGCACATTAATGTTGTAGTAAATATGATGAATCACAGTTCAGTCATCCTAAAAGAGTCTAGAGGATGGATCTAAAGACTCCAGAGATCATTATTCTGTTCAGAGGAACTAAAGCAGCCATGCATGAGACCTTCCTCAAGGCAGTGATAAAATATAATTTCTCTCCTAAACTCCTGGATCTTGCCCAACCTATTCAGATAGATGTATCTGTGAGTTTAATACTGCATATGTCACATGCTCATTAATATATCCTGTATTACTAAAATAAGCTAATTATTTTTGTAATTTAAAAAAATAAATAATATATTTTACCTAAGTTCATCATATCAGGATTCAGTTCCTTCTTTTTACAATATGATTTTTCATACAAAACAAACGCTGATTTGAAATGTATTGTCCTGATCTTTATCAGTCTCTTATCTAATCGAGTTCTGAAATTTTATAAGTTGCCTTTGCAAGAAAATGAAGGAATTCATAACATGTAAGAGTTTAAAATTAGACTCAGAGAAGATTTCTTATTATTATTTCTAATCCACCAAACCTCAGATCATGACATAATGATATTAACTTATCTCACCTTATAAAAATGCTTTCTCAGGTAAATGAGTAATGCAATTTCTGGTACTGTTTCTGCTCAGTTAAGCTGGGTCAAAAACAACACTATGCAGGTCACTGTATCAAAGCCAGTGCAAGCATTGCGTAGTAAAACAAGTCATCTTGAAAGCTTGCCAGATGGCACTAATGGTTATTCATGAATTGCTACAGTAATTCAGTCTCTTAAAACAAAAGTCCTTCCTAGTGAGAGAAAAAAAAATGCTGGCACAGAGACAATTTATTTGTTATGTTTTACTGTCTAAGTGAAAGATTTAGGTCACTTAAGCTTCCCCATCTAAGAGTAAGTTACATGTCTATGTTGTCATAGATCCAGAGCAAGAAAGACTTTTCAAAGGGTGGTTAAAAGAGGAGATCTTAGTTACCCTCTACAGATTTCTTTGTTCAACTGATTTCATATTCTGTTGCCCACACATAAAGACATAGTACCATTGAATATACCCAAATATAGCTCATGAGACACAGAATGTCCAGAAAACTCCTGATCATCTCAACAGCAGCTGATAGCCCAGCAGGGAAACTTAAGAAAACTCAGTTGACTTTATATGTCAGTATATTATTATTATATTCAGCAATTAAAACAAGATTCAGACTATCCTTGACTGTAAGAAGCAACATCTAGTGACATGTGGTACTTAATACCATGGTTTAGTGATGGTGGACTTGGCATTCATTGTTAGGTTAATGGCTGGACTTGATCTTAGAAGTGTCTTCCAACCTAAATGATTCCATGATTCCAGAAAGGCATTTTAGACACCAAATTATGCATATTATCCCACTCTGTGCACTGTGAATACATACCTTTGCCTTTAAACATCTACATCTGTAGCCTGTTAGGTGAAATTGATCTAATCTGATCTAAGTTGTAAATTATGCATCAAACTGAATCACATGCAAAATATTGTCATGGTTTAACTCCAGCCAGCAACTAAGTACCAGGAGAAGAGTAGACAAAATTAGGAGGAGAATAGACAAAAAAGTAAAACTCGGATTGAGATGAAAACACCTTAACAATTAAAAAAATAGTTTTATAATAATAATAGGAGAGAGAAAAGAAATAAAATCAAAGTGACGCAGCATAAATGTGCTCACCATTCTTTGATCAATGTATAGCCTGTCCCTGAGCAGAGATTGATCCCTCACAACCAACTCCCCCCAGTCTATACACTGAATGTGACATTCTATGGCACAGAATGTTTAATATCTTTTTGGCCAGTTTGGGTCACCTGTCCCAGGTGTGCTCCCTATTAGCATCTTGTGCACCTGCTTGCTGGCAGAGCACGGGAATCTGAAAATTTCTTGACTTGGAGTTAGCACCACGTAGCAACAACTAAATCAGTGGGTTTTCAACATTAGTCTTCAGCCACTGTCACAGCTACTAAGAAGAAGATGAAACCAGGACAAATATGAACCAAGACATTGTATATTCTGCTAAATCAAGGCCCATGTAATTTTGGAAGAAGGTAAGAATTAGTGTTATGTGAGTGTCCTGGTTAGAACAGGGTGAATTTTTGTAATAGAAGGAGAATTGCTACAACTCTGAGGTTATTCTATACCATCTGACATGATGCACATGGGGCAGGTGGAAGCAGTGCCTTCTGGCTGGCAATGTGGTGGAATTGTTGGGGTATTGCCAGCTTCCACATGGTCAGCATTCAGATGTGAATCATTCACCTCTCTTCTACACACTTTTATTAATAAGAAGGGGGAGAGAGTGATTGAAGCACAGTTAGAGTGTTTCAGTAGGAATTCTACATTTGGAAATACCATTTCTAAACCACAAGACATAAACATACAAATGAAACTACACAAGCTTGATAGAGTTGGATTGAGAACCACAGTTCCTGATGGGGAGTTAAGGCATTATTTATCCAGTCTTACAACTCTTCAGAATATTCTCTACAAGGATACCTTTTACAGTAGACATGAATATAGTTTAGAGCCAAATTCAGATATCCATGTGCATTTTATATATCAACATGTGAGCTGTAAATTCCCTGCATAAGCAAAGGAAATATGACTTGAGTCATGCACTAAAATGCAGGTATCTTGAGCTGAGATGTGCTGAGGCATCTGAGAAATGCACAAAAGTGATGACTGATACACAAGATGTGCAGAATCTCTGTATATAGGTATAAGGCCCCTGTATAAGGCTGGCATTGAGATTTCTGAATTCTTGGAGCAGCAGCTGGACATCAGAAGGGAGAGTAAAGGGCGTTTCAAAGTGCAGTAAGTGTCCTTTTATTCAGATAAGCAAATAAATATCTGGAGCCTCTTATGTCATTCTCACTAATGCATTTCAGTGAGTAGAAAACATCTGATCCATAAAAGCCCATTTTACACAAAAAATATTTAGCAATAAATATGAAAAAAATCTGTATCTGAAAAAGATCAAAGTCCAAACAGCAAGCTATACCATTGTTTTCAGTGACACTGACTCTGGATTCAAGCATTGTTCAATGCAATGAGAAGTTTTGTAAAGATAAATTAAATGGACCAAAACTTCACTTATATAAAGTTACGTGAAACTCAGGTCCACCTACTTTGTTCTAAGATAGTTGCAATCATTTTATCTATTTTATTATTTACTTTTGATGATGTGGGACTGAAGAAAAAATCTGAAAAATATTTTACTTTGATTAGCTTTGGCAGCTGGGGGCTTTATTTTGCAGAGGCAAATGTTAATCATGGATGGCACAGGGCTGAATCCCACTGCAGTAAAATCCATAGGATTAGTTGGTAGAATAAACAGTTCTGGTTTTGGCCACTTACTAATATGCCTAAATGTATTTGCTGTGGGGAATGAGATTTTACAGGAGGAAATAAATATGCATTGTAAGAGCTAGTTAAGTATTTCAGTAAGTCACCTGAACATCTTGAGAAATTATTGGCAGTTCACATGTATTGTCTAAGTTCTTTTGTGTACCAATGCGACAGGGATGTAATTCTTCCCCACATGGATCTACTGTAAGCCAGAGGCACACATTGCCTGTGAGTGAAAGTGAGACTTATAGAAGCACCCATGACTAGGGAACCAGTAATTTCCCGTCATTATTCTAGCACGAAACATTTTTTAATGTAGGAAAAATCCATAGCACAGCTGTTGGAAACTTGGGGGTGTGAGTTTCTTTTTAATTTTTAATTTACTTTTTTATTTCAGTTTTGCCTTGTGCAGAAGTGGCTGCCTATTTCAATAAATAAAAAAATTGCCATGATGTCACCTTATATTTCTTAAGCAAAGGTGAGTCCATTGCATGTTCTAATATCTCAGTTTGTATTGTGCCATGTGTTGTGACTGACTCTAACCCGCAGCAATGTGAAGCCTGTAACAAATGGCTTGTGTCCCTGCTGCTCCCCACCAGCCCAGAGAGCAAAGAAATGGAGAATTATATAAGAACAGTGGGTGGAAGCAGTTAATGGGCTTTTTGCTGCTGGCATTTCTCAGACAGAAATACTGTCTAACAAAGTCTGGCATGCAGAAATCATTATTTACTCAGATGTGATCATATAAAGTTTGACAGGTATCATTCAGTTGCTGACCTGCAATGCAAATAAGAAAAAAACCACATTGCCAAAGCAAGGTTAGTTCTTGTTCTGTGATCATCGCCAAATCACTGTCAATATAAAATGGACACCCTCTGTGCAGCTGTGGTTATTTGAAAGACATTCCTATCAGACTTTTACATGGTGCATTGGGGGTTTATTCTGCATGATAGAGTGGAGTTTTATTTCCCTGTTTTGAAGGGGGTCCTTGGGGAATGAGCTGAGCAACTGGGCAGTGCGAGTGACTTTCTGACTCATGTTTTGTGAAGGAGAAACACGCAAGGAAACAACTTTCTAGCTGGTTTTCTGAGGAACTAATAAGTGTGAATAAACGTAAGTATTAATCTAATTGGCCGCACTTTGGAAGCAGTATTTCCATGACAGGTGACAGCTATGATGTTCATAAACAGCCCTATTTTTGAAGCATTACTTAATGGAAGTGACAAATAATTCAAACTGAATATATAAACGGCATCACAGTATAACACCTCCAAGTGACATATTGATTAGAGCTTAAATGAATTGATTGAATTAAATTTGGGTCATGCGGTGAGTGGCTTTTTTAGACAAGGCTAGAAGCATGAAAGCCCTCTGACTGAAATTTGAAAAAAAAAAAACCTGTTTTGAATAAAATGAAATTCTAGTTCTGCCTTCCCTCTCATTTTCCTTCCCTGCCACACTACTGTATCAGTACATCTTGAAAGGTTTAAAGGAAAGGCAGATGGTACCTTTCAAAATGTTATTGAGTAATTTTACATTAGTGTACTCTAGTGTCATTGTACTTGATATTGAGATGAAGAATATGTTAGCTCGAGGTTGTGCATCATTTTCTGTGATCTCAGCTGGAGGTAAGATTGTTCAAAACTGGCACAGCTTGAATATTGATACAAATACAATTATAACATTCCGCTAACAGAACTGAAAAATTGCTAATCAGTTTTATTAATGATTATGTGTAATTCTAAGAGTCCTGACCCCCTACTGAGCCATTTAGGAAACTCTACAAAACAAAATATGCTGTAAGCATATTTCCAGTTGAACAGCTGTATGAAGTACTGATCCATCAATTGAGAAAGAGCAAATTTTTTTAGAAACATTTTGAAAAAAAATGAGATATTATTTCCATTCATAACATAGATGGGATTCAGAGATGGAGATTCTCACTGAATACTGCAGTAGTGGAATAATGTTTGCTACCAACACTGACATGGTAAAGGGAGTAGAAAAAGGAGAAAAGAGATGGGGGGCAAGAGGAAGGCAAAAAACCTGAAAATGTAAGCTCTTTAGAAAAGAAGTATTGTATTAATTCAGTCCTTGTTTGAGGTGATTTTAAGGAGCCTTTTGTCCAGAAATATTGCAAGCAATCTCAACTGAAAAATAGTTCCTTTAAATATGTTTGCTTGGGTATTCATATGTCGAGGAACTCAAAATTGCTAGCTCCTTATAAAAGTCTTTGTCATGACTATGAAGACATACTAAAATCTTCATAAAGTACTGCTAATCTCTAAAATTTGAAAATACCTTTTCTTCCTACTGGCTTTTAAATAGGAGTAGACCTGTCATTCTACAAAGAAATAATTATTTTCCATTTGAGTGAGGGTATGTTTCTCCATGAAGGCTTGGAGCATTTCCTCTGCTTGAAACTGAAGACATTAATAAGAAGTGTTAGAAAAATATACAACTCTAGCACATAGTGAGCATATGTAGCAGTTATCTGCCAAAGGACATGGCTATTCAATATCATTCCAAAGTGTCCTCCAGCTTAGTCATTAAAAATTTTCCTTACAAATTCTATAGTCCTGTTTTAGAAAAGTCTCTTATTAGCCTGAACTTTCAGAAATCCTATTTATCTATTTTGTGTCCAATAGTAGAATTTGCCTCTTTCTTGTCAGACCCTCATCCACACTGCTTCTGACACAAGCCAGGACGCCACTGGCCTCCTTAACCTCCTGGGCACACACTGGCTCATGTACAGCATCTGTCAACCAGCACCACCAGGTCCTTTTCCACTGGGAATCTTTCCAGCCACTTCTCCTCCAGCCTGTGGTGTTGCTCATGGTTCTTGTGACACAAGGGCAGGACCCAGCACTCCATCTTGTTCATTCTTATGCCCTTGGCCTCAGCCCGCTGATCCAGCCTGTCCAGTTCCTTCTGCAGAGCCTTCCTACCCTACAGCAAATCAACATTCCTGCCCAACTTGATGTCATCAGCAAACTCTCTGAGAGTGCACTCAATCCCTCTTTGAAAGAAGAGATCTATGCCTCAGGAAGAGAAAAAAATCATCATACCTTCAAAAAATTTAATTTTTAGATTTCCTCTCAGGTATGTTAATGCATACTATCTTTAAAAGAGACTTATAAATTCACCCATGTTACCTATAGATATTAAGATCTAGAATTCTATAATACACTTTACAGAAGAGCTAGGGAAATAATGAATTTTTCAGTTTTACATAATTAAAAAAAAAGAAGCAAGAAAAACTTGATTAGATTGAAGCAAAACTTCCATATATAAAGTTTTTGAATTAACAAGCACAAAAATTAAACCTGAAGATGTCTGATAGATGGTCTGGTCTATTTGAAACGAACGGGTTTTTTCTCATTTTCAGACTATCTATTTTTATGATAGTTTTCATTTTATATTTATTGACAAATTATAAAGAAGAGAAAAATTACATACTTATTTTAAACAGTAAGCAGAAATGGTTTAACATTTCTATAAAATTAAGTGTTAAAGTTTGATGTTTTATAAGTGTTGATGAGGCTTATCTAATTTCTTGTACACAAAGACAAGCAAAAAAATTCAGTCTCATTTTGTGAATAGTACTGGCCTTTCTTATTTTATATATTTTGTTGAATTCCCTACTCACTAGCAGAATATACCAAATTATATTCTGTATCAGTTTTCAGCTAAAACCGTGCAGCCAAAACGTAAATAAGTTTGAAGTTACATATTCATGTTGAAATAGTTAAAAATTTACCAGATTTCAACAAATTATTGCCCAAAGAACTCTAACATATGAAGCACCTTACAGATGGAATTCCTCTTCATTATAATAGATATACTATTCAGAGATATTTTAATCATAGAAAGGGAAGCAACCTCTGAGGAACCTTTTAATATTCAGGAATTATATTTTTTTAATAACAGAATTAAATATATGCTAGCTAAATACATAATCAATTCTCTTTTTTCACTGGATAAGACATAAGCTTTTTTTTTTTTATATAATATTGTATGAAAATAAGCTCAAAGGGCAGCCTGTTGGATTTTGCATGACTCAGCTCTGTTTCCACGGGTGTCTCTTTACCTAGCAGCATTATTTATGCAGTTTGTTTAGTTTACTTTACAGGCATGCCAGCAGTCATAGGGTAGACCTATTGAACGAAAGTACAATAGGTCTAATACATCAATACATTTGAGCTGAACAGCTTTAATTAGGCCTTCCTGGTCATTTCATCAATTCTGTGGAGTTCCACTGGGATTTGGATAGCACCAGGCCTTCTGTAGTGCCTGAAAATTATGGCACTCCCATCCCACTCTGCCAGTCACATCACAAGCTTAGACAATCAGCATTAAATCACACAATAGTCTGTATTGCAGAACATAAATTCACCCCTAAAGTAATATATTTGAGACACTAAAATCTTTCCAACCTTAATATCTATTTGAAATTCAAGCTATCATGAAATTTTCTGTGCAACACTCTGTTGTTGCTCAAATTAAAGGTGTGCTTCACTTGAAGATTTATGCTTCTCAGATATGACAAATGTATTTGTTGCATTTGTCTGGCAGATGGGATCTGCTAGAACTTGCAGATGTTACAAACCCAAAAAAATGCTTTTCTGCTGCTGCATTAGCTCTCTTGGTTTGCACTTCATTTGAGAACCATATATCAAATAGATTATTTAGGATTTAGCAACCCTAAAGCAGGTAATTTATTCACATATATAAACTTATATCAGGATTAAATTCCTCATATTTATTCCTGGTCACACAATTGTCTAACCTATTCAAGGTACTTAGGCTTGTTTATTTAGATGCAAAGGATGAATCACAAAATAAAACAATGTTTGAGGTTGGAAGGGGTCTCCAGAGAAAAGTTTTCTGATGTTCTGGGTGAACCTCCCGTGTTGCAGTTTGTGTCCATTCACCTTGGTCCTGTGACCAGGTGCATTTGGAACGACCTGAGTTCTGAGTTCTGTCTTCTTTAGACCTTCCCTTCAGGCATTTATATACACTGATAAACCCCCTGTAAGCCTTATTTGCTCTAGGCTGGACAGTCTCTCAACCTTTAGACATATACTCCAGCCTCTCCATCTTTTTCATGGCCCTTTGTTGGACTGTGTTTAATATGCTTATGTCTGTCTTGCTCTTCTGGAGAGCCCAGAAGCAGACACAGTACTCCCAGTATGGTCTCACTGGTGCTGAGCAAAGGGGAAGGATCATTTCCCTTCACCTACTGGCTACATCCCTAATGCAGCATAGGTTTATAATTTGCCTTCTTTGTATCACAGGCACACTGCTGGCTCATGTTCAGTTTGCTGGTTCATGTTCACCAGCACTGCCAGAACCTTTCTTGCAGAGCTATTTTCCAGCCAGGCATCCCAGAAATATATTCATTCATTGTGGTTGTTATTCCTCAGTTTTGAAAGCTGAGGCCATCAGTGATGTTGGTATCACCTCTGGGATAACAAATTTAAAGGGAAAAACCTACTGTGTAACAGCAGCAGGTGAGAGGATTTACAATATGTGTAACAATTCTGCAGATACCCAGGTCCATGAAGAAAGAGGGAAAAGAAATGCCCCAGGCACTGGAGCAGATTCCCTGCAGCCCATGGTGAGGCAGGCTGTCCCCTACAGCCAGTGGAGGTCCACAATGGAGCGGGTGCCCATTTCACAGTACCAGAAAAATACTACATATGAGCAGGTGGATGTGCCCTGAAGGAAGATGTGAGCATGTAGGAAGCCCACACTGGTGCTGGCTCTTGGCAGGACCTGCAGGCCCATGGGGAGAGAAGTTCACACTGGAGCTGGTTCACTGGCAGGACTTATCATGCCAGGGGAAACCCATGCTGGAGTTCCTGAAGGACTGCACCTGTGGCAGGGACACACTCTGGAGCAGTTCATGAAGAACTGAAGTCAGTGGGAAGCACCCAGACTGGAGAAGTTCAGGGAGTGTTCTGCTGGAGGGACCCACACTGGAGCAGGGGAAGAGTGTGAGCAGGAAAGAGGCAGCGATATATGAATAACTCCCATGCCCTGTCCCCCAACCCTGCTGGTAGAGAGGAGAGGGAGAAACTGGGAGTAAAGTTCAGGCTGCATAGAGAGGCAAGGGGTGACAGAAAGTTTTCTCTATCTAGTTTTACCTCTCATTTCAGTAATCTGATTTAGATTGTCTAGAAATTAAAATAATTTTCCCAAGTAGAATCTGTTTTGTCTGTGACAGTAATTGGTGAGTAATCTCTCCCTGCTTCTATCTTGACCCATGAGCCTTTCATGATATTTTCCTTTTGCCCTATCCTGCTTAGGAGGAGAGTGATAGAGCAGGTGGGCACCTGGTAGTTAGCCATGGTCATCCCACCACAAAGGTAAAGATATAGATATGTTGCAGTCTGCTAGAATTATCTCATACTGTAAAATTGTTATTCTGGCTCCAGACATGGTGATGCACAATCTGTCATGTGTCAGATTATATATGGTCAGTCCAGGTCCTGTAGCAGGGGTAATGCTGCATTCAGTTCCATATGGAGTCCGGTGTCGCATTCACATTCTCTGAAAAATCCCTTCATCCAGCATTTTTCTCCTGGGAAGCTGAGAAGCCTCCAAGAAAAAGGAAAACAATAATTATCTCATTTGCTTTTCCTCTGTTTTGCTTGTGTGGAATGTGTTTGGAGATTGTTTACCAACAGGTGACTGTTTCATTGGTTTCTGGTGTGAGTTGTTTTCTCTCATTGGCCAATCAGTGCCAAGCTGTGTCAGGACTCTGGAAAGAGTCACAAGTTTTCATTATTATCTTTTTAGCATTCTGTAAGTATCCTTTCTGTATTCTTTAGTGTAGTATAGTTTAGTATCCTTTAATATAATACAGTATCATAACATAATAAATTAGCCTTCTGAGAACAATTCATCATTCCTTCCTTCATCTGGGCACCCCACAAATACAATAGTCCAGAGCAATGAGTTTCCTCCACATCTTGGGGAGCTCATGAAGGAAGTTGGACTGAGATTTTGAGTAGGCTGTATGGGTTAAACCAGCAATCCACTCTTTTGAACATTTTACAGATATTACCTTTTTAAATTATCTCAGAGATTGTATTCTTGCTTGGCTTCTTTCCATATGAAATGTTCTAGTCTGATATTTCTTTTCTCTACAAAAGTAGAAAGGATTAATCTGTAACTGCTTTGATGGACACACCCAAATTTTAATGAGTATAACCTTAGCAGGATTTGAACAAGCCAGTCTTTCAACTATGATATTGACTTTCATACACAAATCCTCCTAGTATTTTTTTGGCCATTTTTTAGAAAATATAGATACATTATTTTACTCTCAGCATAGGTGTCCTATATTTTCTAGTTAATGAAACAGAAAGATACTAATATTTCGCTATTGCTGTTCTGGATAGTCAGTAATTTAAAGTAAAGGTCAAAAATATAAATCTGTATATGTTATAGTAGTTCATGTCAGGGAGTCACACACATTCAAGCTCTAATTAAAAGCACAGGTAATTTATTACACTGTATATAACTCTTCTCCCAGTTAAAACAAATAGGGAAGAAGATTTCAACAAAATTTGACAGTATCTTTACCTTTCACTAGGTGATATTTATAATTACTTTATTATTTCTTCAGAAAACAGGTAGGTTTCCTTAAAAAGTAATTAAAAAACACCCACTAAATTAGAACTCCATACCATTAACTTCAAAATACAGAATTTTTTTAGTTTTGTAATGAGCTACCAAAATCTAATATCAGACATAACAAAATATATACATACACAACTAACTTCACAGTATCTGAGTACTTTATGTACTTCAGCCTCAGTAATTCCTTTTGGGTTTTCTGGGTTTTTTTTGGTTTTGTTTTTTGTTTTTTTTTCCCCACAGCATAGCTGTTTAGGTTTCAAACACCTCATAATTGCAATTCTCCTTACCCTTATTACTGTGAGTACATTCACTTTGGTGTCCCTAGAGTATAAATTTTATTCAGCTATGACTCCAGAAGCTCTGCTCTGCTGAAATAGTAATTTCAAGAGCCTTTGGCCACTTTGTAAGTTGAACTGGAAGGGCAGAAGGGTATGTTGTTGTGTGTGAAGTGGGGTCCTTCACCATCTGACAAATCCCCTGACAAGGGACAGTCTCAGGCTCAGAGTGATTGGCAGCTCCTGCAGCTTTTGGACCTGAGCAGCTGTGCATTGCAGCTGAGCTGAAAAGGGTCCTCTAATTATCACAACATTAACAATCAACTGGTTCTGGCCAAAAGGGACCGCAACTGAGAAGTCATTTTGCAAGCTACTTAAAATTTTTCATAGACCACATGCAGTCTGCAGTCTGCCCTTTGTGACATAAGACCGTCTAGTAGCAATAAAAATAGTGGTATCATGGCTAAGTAATTAAATTATGCTAGAGAAATACAGTCAAAAGTTTATTAATGCTTTTCATTGTGAAGAAAAGGGCACTTTTATACAAGAAAACACTGAAATACTGCAGACAGTTTAACCTAATTCATGAAGCTGGTTGCTGGCTATTTTTAAAAGGATAGTAATGGTTGTTTAGAGGTGTTTAATACACTGCAGTCATCTGAAGGAAAAAGGGAAGGAAAATAAACCTGACACACACCACTGCACAATCTGTAAGAATGGCAGGATAATAATGAAGGAGGTAAAATAAAGATATGCAGAGCTTTATGAGGTAACATGGCATATCTATCTGGCAACTAAAGTACCCTTAAGTTCATTCCAAACTCAGATTTTCCCCTGAAAAAAACAATTCTCACATATAATATTTATGCTAATTTAAATTCAAAGCTGGCATAAACAAAAAACCTTAAAAACAGTAATTAGCAGGTACATGGTAAGTAAAATGAGAAACAATATTAGCATTAACAGTAATGGTTATGTATATCTCTGGTAGTTTCTAATAGTATTTAATGTCAAGAACCAAGATAAAGCAAGTTCACTAATTTTAAACAATGTCCCACTGAAAAAAAATTAACAAAGTTCACAAATTTTGATTTTTTCCTGTCTTTCTAGTTGCAAAATACTTTGCATCAAATCACAGAAAATAGTGTATGTTGTGAGCCTTTTTTATTTTCAATAAAGAAATTTATTGCCTCAGTCTAACATGTGAGATATCTGTAGGGACTGTGGATATCCATCCTGAGGGCCTTTCAAGATTTGGCTGAACAAAACCACAGCTGATGTATTCTATTGCTAATAATATTCCCATTTACAGGGCAGTGGGACTGCATGACTTCCAGAGATCCTCATATTCTTGGTCATTAATTTTTCAACAGAAGTTGAAACATATAATAAGACAATAGTCACAGGAACCTTTGCCAAACAGAGAAGTGAACATGAACGTACCTAATTTACTATAAGGAAAATGAGAAACTCATTTTGTTTTTATATTGACCTGATATGTTTAAATGATTGTACTACTTGAGGCTTACCCTCAATTTTTAGGTACTTATAAACAGGCTAAAAGACTGTCTTTTGGGAAAAAAAAAGAAAGAAAAAGAAACTTCACATTTAAAAGATTCATTAAAGTTAATAGAAATGTCTCCAGATTTCTATCAAATTGACATATCAAGATTTTAAAATACTCTGGTGGTTGCCATGTAACAATCAGTGTTAGGTTCTGGTTTATTTTAATTTTTTTTATTTTACATCCTGAATTTTACTATTTTATTTTACTTTATTTTATTTTATTTTATTTTATATTTCATTGCATTTCATTTATATTGTCTCTACCACTTTAGGAAACCACCTAATATCCACACATACCAGCTTCACATTTTCAAAAGCAGTACATTAATTTTTTTTTTCACTTGAGCTGTTGTCAGGATTAATTAGTGTAGCTACCAAGACGAAAAAGAATTTGTAATTTTAAGACAGAGTAAAATACCACAGCTGTCCCATTAACTTCAGCTGGATTTTTGCCTGAATACATAATACAATATTAGTTTATTATGAGCAAACAAGATGTTCTGCTATATTTTGATTCTCCTCTTAATGGGAGTCTGGATTTTCATTTTTATTATTTGATTTGATGCTTTTGTTCCACTTTTAAAAGCCAAAAGAATGAATAAATGGAAACTAAGAAACTGTCAACTTATCCTTAAACAACGTGATGGCATTGAGAGCTCATACTGCAGAATAATCAGAAGTACGGTAAATATGACATTCCTTATGCATATGCTGCAGAAAATACAATTTCTCAAGACCTTGTTCCAGGTAAAGTGGAATAGAGTACTTTTGGCTTGATATCAGCTAAACTCCAGGTTAATCACACTTTTTGCTATCAGAGAGTGATGGCATGCAGAAGCTGAAGTGAGACTTTGCATTTAATGGATGAAATTCTATTTGCTACAAACTGATAGCGGGTTTGGCAGCTGAATGATGTATTTCCGGAAATGGGAAGATGTCCTAGAAGTAACTCATGGCTGTTTCCAAAGATTTATTAAAACTAAGTTGACACTTGCATCACTGATAGAGGTAATTTCAGAGCTCTTGAAATTCTACTGACCCTAAGATAATGAAACTACCACCTCGTGCACATTTGTATTCTGTGGCAGGTAGCACGGGCTCATGGCTTGGAATGAAAAGCACTATCATTATGTGCTGAAGGATTTCACACCAGTAACTGAGGGCAAATGCATAGACTCAAAGATATTTCAAGAAAGGTAGATACAATACTGGGAACCAAATGAGAGCACAGTGCAAAAACAACAATAACAAGTTATTTGGATTGTTAAAAAAATCTAGGGTTCTGTAAGATGAGTGCAGCCTCATAACTAAGCCATTTTAAAAGGATTTTTTTATCCTGTATCACAGCAAGAATTTTTATTATGCCCTAAAACAAACCAAATCCAGTGCATATGAAAAGTGCCATGAAATGTGCTTAAAAAAGTCTTGCTGAGGAAGAGATGTGCATATTTATGAAATAGACAGCCAAGGGCTGTACAAATTAAAGCTTTGCTTATAATCCAAATAATGTTTTTAACAGTATTTTAAGATAAGAAGGATATGTGTTAAAGTCTGATCAAAAGTATCAAATATTTAGGCTCATTCAAAATGTGGATTGGCCATGTGAAATGGGATGATTGCTTTATACTAAAATGCAGCAGAAATATTAGCAAAAATCAAGAGAAATCACTGGAACATTTCACTACTTTCAGCAACTTTGTCAAAAAACCCCAAAGCCCCTATGTCATCCTCATGATTTAATAATCCCATGCACTTTTAAAGTGTTGGAAAATTCACAGTGTTTAGAGCAACAAAGGTAATCCTGTAAATGGTCCTGAGGAGACTGATCACCACTGGGTAAACAGGAAACTGGTAATCAGAAAAAAAATTTAAAACTCCTTGCTCTGAATCTGGAGAGGACTGAAGGTTTTCATTTACAAGTCATGCCTTTTATTCAGCTGTGGACCATGTCAGAAATCAGAAAACAAATTTTGTCTCCATCAAAGACACCAAGTAGTAAGGGGGAGAGTAACATTTTGAGGAAACTAAAATTGAGGCTATGTGTATACAATATTGTTTATCTGGAATGTTAGGGTTTTTCTGGGACGCTCTTCCATCTGATTATTCTTTATGCAATGAGTCACCAACTTTGGTGCTGAATACTTTTATTGAAACAAACTTCTTTCCAGCAAAGCTTGCTATTACGCTGGTCCCAAAGTGTCACTTGGATGGAAAGTTGGTCTTAAGTTCATTAAGAACTAAAATAAGACCCCTTGTGTTTAAAATATCCACAGACCCTGTATTAGGGTTTGTGCTACACTTGCAAGCTGCATTTAGCTTTCAATTCTTGCACAGGATAGACCTTTGATCTTGGGTTTGTGTTCCTCAATCCATACAGTGTCACAGCATTTCTTCAGAACCATATTTGATTTATTAAACAAATGAGAAGTATGGGAACATACTTTTTTTAGAATTCTGTAGTCCTTACTTTTCTTTTTGAAGCTGTGCCTTGAATCTGAGTTCTCTGAATCTTCATTGGGTTTGTGTGGCCAGGTTTTGGTAGTGAGGGAGCTACAGAGGTAGGTTCTCTGGGAAGCTGCCAGAAGATTCCCCCATGTCCAACAGAGCCCATGGCAGCTGACTCCAAGATAGACTCACCACTGGCCAAGGCCAAGCCAATCAGTGATGTAGTGATGCCCCAGAGATAACATATTTAAGGAAGTAAAAGGAGCCCACATTAAAGCAGCCTGCTCCTGAAGGTCTGCACTCCACAGAAAAGGACCCATGCAGGAGCAGGTCATGGAGAACTGTAGCCCATGGGAAGGACTCATGTTGGAGAAGTTCAAGGAAGATGACCTCCCATAGGAGGGAACCCATGCTGGAGCAGGGGAAGGACATTTCTCCTTGAGGAGGCAGCAATGGCAGAAACTGCATGTGAAGAACAGACTGTAACCTCTGTCCCCTGTCTCCCTGAGCAGCTGGGAGGGAGAAGGTAGAGAACTGATAATAAAGTTAAACTCAGGAAGGAGAAAGGGGTAGGGGAAAGGTGTTTTAAAGATTGTTCTGCTTCTCATTATCCTTCTCTTGATTTTGATTGGTAATAAATTCAATTAATTTCTGTAAGTCAAATCTGGCTTGCCCATGATGACAATTGCAGAGCGATCTCTCCCTGCCCTTCTTTCAAATCATAGCCTTTTGCAATATTTTCTCTTCCCTGTCCAGTTGTGAATGGGAGTGATAAAGCAGCTTTAGTGGGCACCTGGCATCTTGCCAAGGTCAAACCACAACAGAATGTAATAATTCAATTCTAAAGTTAAGTACAAAAGCCTATATGAGTATAGTGCGCATTTACAATGAACACAGAATGTTCTCATTTGATTGTAGGGTCCAAGGATTATTTTCTTATTTCCTATTTACTATTACTATTATAGTTTACAGACACTGAAAAAATTATAGCTGCCTTTTTTACATCATATTTTAGCATAGGCTTTGCATAGACCATCTCTATCAGAGGTAATTGCCAGAAAACTTTTACATTTCTAGTTTTTTATTATCTATGAAGTATACAACAACATTTCCCCACTTTTTCCTCATTATTTTTTTATTTTATGAATTGAAGGAAGTGAGCAATTTTCAATGAAATCAGGTTTTTTTTTTTAATGTAGCCTAAGCTGATTACATATCAGTTTAATATATTCACAAACTGTCTGTGAGAATGTCTATAATGGGACATATACCATAGTTTAATTTTAAAAATTCATGCCAGTTAAATCCCACAGGTTGAAGTAGTTAGGAAACAGATTCAGCTAAAGAGATGCAACCGCTTTTAGGGCACTTTTATGTCAGCCCTATCAGTTAATTCACTCCAATTAGAAAATATGTTAATCTTCCACATTTTGCAAGAGATCTGCCTGCAAATACCAGGCTGGAACACACATAACTTGCCTCAGAAAAATAATCCTAGATATTGAGGAAAATCTGCAACAACCATTATTATGTCAAACTTGCAAAATATATTGGATTTTATTTTTTACAGGATTTCACACATGTACAGCAGTAGTGGCAGCTACTCATGTTAAAAACACACCTGTCATTAGTGAAAACAGAAGCCAGATTAAAGTAGACCTATTTTCTTAAATGGAACCGAGGAAAGTATTTTGACTCTTGCTTCTGTTAAAGGACCAATTGTCTTACCAGTTGTCAAGCCTCATTTAGATTCCATAGCTAAAAACTATTCGTTTGCTGCACACTGAAAAAAAAAACAAAAACAAAAACAAAGCCCAAAAATAAATCTTTTCAAGGTGCTATATTTTAGATCTTTTGTTTTTTTATTTTCAATAGATTAATTCAAGTTAGAAGGGGACTCTGGTAGTCAAATTTTCCAAATCCCAGCTGAAAACAGGAGAAATCTCCAATTAAAAGACATTTATATTTAGAGGGTAATACATTATTACACTACTCAATAATTTAGAGTTGCCTAACTTTATTTGGTCATTTAATGAGCATCCATTTATGCTGATTTTCAAAGATGCTTACTTTGGGAAAATTATAAATTTGCCAACAGCAAAATTTCAAAATAAGAATTAGTGAGATGCTTGGAAGTATTTTCTCCAGCTTTTCTTTTATGTTTTTTCCTCCATATGAGTGAGGAAGTATCTGGTCTAGTCACAACATCCCACCATGTGCTTTCATGCTAGATTGTTATAATTCATTGGAATATATGGTACTTGAGAAAAGCAAAGAGAAAAGGGCAATACAAATTTCCTCTTTACTTCCCAACAAATGATGATCTATTCAGGAAAGCAGAATTAACTTCTAAAAATGCATTAATTTTCACATAACCTCAATATGTTTATGAAAAATTCAGTTTAAATTTATATTAAAACTATGAATGCATCGAAATTGCTGTCTAACAAATTATCCATGGGCATATTCCAAATAATTTACTTCTTCACTTACTCTCAGGAAAGCTTAGGTAGATCAAAAGCTTATGACAAATGATTTTCACCTTATTTGCAACATCCTTTAGAAAAAAAATCAGGTCATCAGTGACAAGTGATTTGCGATTGTGGATCGACACAATGCACAACTGCATTATGACAAACATCAATCAATAATATGTCAGTCACATACTCTCATAGTCCAAAAAAACAGTCATATAAGCAAATTAATGTGTATATTTAAACGTGGTTGCAATAATAAAAATAATCTAAGAAGCGAAAATTTAGCTTTGAGTTTCCTGGAAAGCTGCACATGATTCAGATCCTCACACTAAAATGCCTAATTTAAATTCAGTTAGTTAGGTTGGAATTGTTTCTTTCCAGGCATGGGGTTTCTCCTTGGGAAAGATTTTAAAAAACAAAGGCTATATTTACAGAAAAATACCAATAATAATTTGTTTTATGAAGAGATGAGTGTTCAGCTATTTCTTTACGGGGAAAATATTTGTTTTTTCTGATATAGAACTTAAGTCTGTTTCTATTGGCAAAAAATAATTGTCAAAGTTTTCTACTGGAATGGAATTGAGGGCTATCCACCAATTTCATATCAAATCACATCATTGCTGTAAAAATATAAAGATAAAATTCAAAAGTAAAAAAAAAGTTTTAATAGGCCTGGATCTGAATTTGTGATTCCTTACCATGTTTATGAAAGCAAACAAGAAAGGATTTTTTTTTAACACTCACTTTGCACTTGTTTATCTGGCTACAAAAGGAGCAATTCTCCTTCTGGAAATTAATCATGGACTGTTATTCCCAATACAAATGGTTTGAGACAGACACAAACAAATGAACTTCTTTCTCAAAGTTCAAATCAGTATGGAAATGTTGCTAAGCCCATCTACATAAAACTCAGTGTTTCGTAGGTGACTTACATCCTGAAAAGTCTGAAATACACATACAAAGACCTAATTTTGTCATCTTTAGAAAGAGCAGAAAAATATTGTTGAGAATGAAAACAGCATAACCTATGCATGAGGAATTAAGGGAGAAAAAATATTGGTCACACACTTGTTAAAAAATTGGTCCTTTCTATCATAAAATAACTTTTCTCCTACTAATATATTTCATTGTTACACAGGCCATTGTTTGTTTGAATAAGGGGAAATAAGCTGTGAGAAAGAGTTTATATAATGCAAATGAGGGAAGTTTGGCAGAGGCATGCATGTTAATAAGCAAAGTACAATCCTGACTACAGAGCTGCTTGTCGAAAAGTTTTCATGATCTATGACCATCATGTGACTAAAGATAAGGGAGATTAGGTAATTGATAATGGCTACATTTCACATAATTTTTCTTCTTTTCTCTGGAAAGTGCTTCACACAGCAACTGAGGAGATATTCCCTTTGTTTTGCAGATGGGAAAACTGCTCAAGGGCAGTCAAAAGGAGAGAACCAAGATCCAGAGGCCCAGTGTACTTCATTGGCTCTACAGCATTGCAGTTTACAAATCTATTATTATTTCTTCCTTGAGCAGCTTTTTCCCCACCTTAGACATAGAGCCCAAAAATTTCCTACAGGAAACCTCCCTTAACCAATAAGATGTTCAGCTTCACAGAGACATGAAGTCTATGGATAACGGTTCCAGTGATCAAGATCAAAGTCCTTTCCCAGTGATATCAATGAACTCTAGTATCACAAAAACTAAGGACTTCTGTAGTGAATCATCCTTTCAGGTTTCAAACTAAGCATTCAATGAGAAATAGAGGTATTAAAAAAAAACCTGTAAACAAACCATTTATTTTCCTCCAGATTCTGAGTGACAATTTCATTCCATCTGCTATTCTTCCCCTGTAAATCAGTGGCATTGAAGTACTGTATCATCGTTCTACAGACCTCATACCTTGATTTCATTATATTTTCCTCTGGACAGTCTAAACATTAACTGGAGGTAATACACTATCTTTGGATCTGATACATTTACAGCCACTTCAATTAGCATTAAAGTTTACATTTATATTAGCACTCAAATGCACATCTGTTTTAAGACATATATATATGTCTGTCAGCTACGATGGGATCTGTGAATAACCCATTTTAATATAGTTGTCCTCACAGTGCTGCTTTAGGATTGGAAATGATTATCACTCACAATATTTGAGTGGAACCACAAAGTCTGTGATATGAGACTTGGCTGCATTTCTAAAATCATCATTCCTGATGAGGACTTAGCCATAAATCAGCTGCATTTCTGAGTGAGATGTAGGCATTAGCATTATGAATCTGACTTTTCCTGTGCAGGTATAAGAATCCCACTCTTTTCAATAATGTTATAATGAAAGTGCTGTCCAGGGAGATGTGAAGTAGGAAAAATTCAAGCCAAAGAGAGCCTGCAACGTAGGTGCCCACCTTCCACTGCAAGTAATTTTGTACTAAAGATTAATGGAGAAGAAAAAAAAAAAATAAAAAAAGAGGATACTACCACACTTTTTAGCGGTAGTAAAGCAGTTTCTGTTTCTTAAAGTGAAAAAGTGCTGTGAAGGCACTGAAATATTCACATTTGCTTTACAAGCAGTTTTAGTTTGAATTGTTTAAGGTCATACAAATATAAAGGCAGCACATACGTTCAGCCTGCTGAACCAAGAGTCCAGACCAATAGCCATTTCCCTTATTATGCAGTAGTCTTAGTGAAGTCAATACACTTCATTCTATGCTACACACTTAGTATGAATAATTATTTTGCTGAATCAGGAACTACATGCCTGGAGACACAGTGAGTCTATGAAGTGCTGAAACACTCAGGTAGCATAAACGATGTGTATCACACAAGCACGAGGATATATTTGGCTTTTAATTGCTACTACAGCTCTCAGCAAGGCTATCAGCACACTATTCCTTGAAAAGTAGAAAGCTTACAGAAAAGAAAAGCTACAATATGAAAACTTCTTTTGCTTTTCTCTAGCAGTAGATTCCCACTGTTTTTGTTTTTCAAGATAAATAAAGATACTGGTAGGAAGTAGCAGTAACAGAAATTATCTCCAACAAAGACAATGTGTGCTTTATAAGTTGGCAAAAATTGCGCTTTAAGTTTTAATCTTAGTAATGCAATCAATTTTTGCTAAGAAAATGGTAAACATGGGTCTTTGCTGAAGGTCTCTTTATGCTGAAAATTACTCTGTAGTCTTTGTTTCTGCAAAAGAAATGCATGATTTAGAGAGGGATTGAGGAATAACAAGTAGTAGAAGGAAATACAGAGAAATATACATTGTCACTTGGGTGTCTCCACCACAACACAGTGTGATGAGCTGTAGAGAAGGAACTGCTAATTAAATAATTAAAAATTATTAAAGAGAAAAGAGAGAAAACAAAGGAAGGAGAGGAATATCAAAGAGACAGGAACAGTTAATGCCTAATCCTGTTCATAAACCATTATACAGATTATTTGCATTCAGTAAAATTTTTCACGAAGTTGTATGCAGAGTTACTACCATGCTCAGAGTTGTCTGACCAACATATATAGACTCAAAAAGTAATTTAAACAAGGAAGATTTCAATGGAAGGCTAAATTCTCTCACACAGAAAGAGACCTAAATGCCACTTTAGACTTCTTATAATAAATCTTCCCATCATGAGCTTCTAGTTGATTCTCCCTAGAGGAGGAGAAATGCTTGATGCCATGTCTACATCCCTGGGCCAATGTTTCAGGCACTTTCATGGCCTCCTCTGGACCCACTCCAACAGATTCTTGTCTTTCTTGTGCTGGAGCTCCAGAGCTGGAGGTAGTACTCCAGGTGAGGTCTCACAAGGAAGGGGGGAAGAATCATCTCCCTTGACCTGCTGGTGATGCTTCTTTTGATGGAGCACAAGGTACAGTCCTACTTATAGAGGCAAATCTGTAGAGTGAAACAGTGGGTGGTGAGCACACATTTCAGAGTTCTATAGTCTGGTCTGGTGATAAAATTCACATTTGTGACTACAAAGCTTCAAATACATTTACTGAAGTTATATTCTGGTTAAATTTATTGCAAAAGAAAACAGGTTTTATGTAATCTAGAACAGTTTCATAATACAAAGCCAAATACAGAAGATGAGAACAACCAGAAGGCACATTCCAAAAGTGCATTACTGATCTAAGCTATGATTTTTGAATAAGTTTACCCTAAAATGAACAGAAATAAGAAACAGGCCTCTCTCATAGGCCACTTTCTAAAATGGCTACTGAAGCATAGCTAGGACACACTGGAATATCTCAAAGGGTGTACCAGGATGTTGTCAGTCACTCCACAAATTCTGCAACAGGTTTTAGATTCTCTGGGTGTCTCAATACAGGTGTCTGCCTATCAGCCATAGCACTTAAACTTCTACTACAGACAGTGGAGATCTAATGGTTCCTGGTTAATGCAGACTGTGAAGTCCTTAGCCCACCTGGGACATAGACACCCAGATTTGGTCAGGTCTCAGCTCTCAGACATCATTAGCTTTTCAAAGGAGCCTCAGTTCACCTTTACAGAAGATCTATGGGTACTATTTTAGGTATGTAGCCTCAAACATCTGCGGTTGTACAATACAGATCTCCAGTGGCTACTAATGGTTAGGTGTGTATTTTACATGTCCTGCATCCTTCCTGTCATGGATGGAAGTGGCTGAATGATTACATATTAGCAGAAGGGCAGCAATTGTCCTTACACAGATTTCTTCTTATAGAAATATTTAAATCACTTCAAAATTCCCAATATCCCCTCAAGTCTGAAAATGCAACACTTTGAGAGCTAAGCTTCTTAGAAATCACTCCATCTCAATTGCAAAGGTGTATTTCATTTTGCAATGGGAAAATGCTGGAATGCCTGGTGCAAGAATGACATCACAAAAGCTCAATCTCACTTTGAAAATGATAAATCATTCTGGTACTTTCACACCCTCAGTCCAGCTAATTTTAGACATCTTCCAAGTCACAGTATGCATATAAGACAATTGTTTTTGCAGTGTTCATACAAGATATAAACAATGTGGTCTCGCTCTTTTATTAAAGTAATATTAACAGAAAGGTAACTTCAGAAAATTACCTTTGGATAAAAAAAGTTACTTTCTTACACAGAATAGATATTGCATAAACAGAGTTGGATAAGCTCAAAAGCATGTGAGACTGTCTTCTGGGAACCACGACTGGCATTTTGCAATTTCTACAGTAGACTATAAAACAGATTGGTGAAAATATATTGAATGTTTCACTGCCCTTCCTATTTTTACCTTTTTCAGCAATGAACATATCCTGAAGATTCCCTCCCTCCACTAGACTGGAATGCCTTTTTAAACCAAATTATTTAGAATTCTGTGTGGTACATCTTCTTAAGTTTTTTTGAGTTTCTTTCTATTTTTGAGCCATAGAACTATTTTGTTGCCTAACACCAGATAACAAGATTTGAGGATTTTTCAGTTTTCCAGGCTTTCACCTAGCTTTAATTTCTTTTCCTGATTTTGGAAAAAGATTTTCATTTCTCTGATTTCTCTCACCAGAGAAATGAGAGAAGTTTCTCTGGTTACTTCTTACCAGACTTTGTACCCTTCTCCTCATAAAAGTTTCTTTTTTTTTTTTTCCCAAAGGATTATAATCTCTTTCAGCACCACCTCAAACAACTTGAATCTAGCTACTCACAAACTTTCCTACTGCGTACCCATTCCTTTAACATCCATACCTTACTCTAGGCCTCATATCCTCTCTTTACATCTATCCATGTCTTTCATCCTTTGAAATCCATACTATACCTTCAGGCATCCAGCACTGCCCATGGATATAATGGATTTGTCTTTCTCTGGCAGCCTGCTCCCAGACAACAAGGGTCAATTTCCTTTTCTCTTTTTTGCCAAGAGCTTATATTTTCTGCTTCCCCTTTGCCAGACTTAGCTTCAGAGTTCTACTCTCTACTGTCAAATTTTTTTTCATTGCCTAATACATGAATTTTCTTAGCAACATGTCTAATTTTCCCTTTTCTTTCTTTCTGTCTCTATCTCTCTTTTACTCTCTTTCTATCCATTTGAAGGTTATCACTGTCTAATGTCTAATCTTCCCATTCTTCTGCCAATGGGTTTTTTTGGATCTGTTCCTTGAGACCTTTTGGTTACTACAATTCAAAACACTTCCGGAAAGAGTAAAGAAAATTATTTATTTCTTTCTAATCCATTTTCTCTGGTTCTTTCCCAAGGTTTTATTACTATATAGTCTGTCATATGCCTCTTCTGTCATATGCTGGCAACACCAGCCAGTTGCTCAGCTATTTCATTTTCTACAGGAAATGCATATCTTAAGAATGAAATTATTTAAAAGCTGAAAATCTCAGTTCATGTAATTTAATAATGATTACACTAATGAATATGATTTACTTATCTCCTTTCATATGGAGACCCAAAGTGTGTTGAAACTATGCGTGTCATATCACATCTAGCTGTACAAGAAAATTATTGTCTTTATGTTTAACAAACTGAGAATATAAGGTACCCTATTTTCTCTGTGAAGTCACAAAAAAATCCCAAAAACTGCTTCAGTGGAATTTTGGGTCTTGTTCATAATAGAAAACACTTTTGTAGTTACTCATATGAATTGTGACATAGACTTTAATACACACTCCCATTTTTAATATTTTTGTTAACTACCAAATATATGTGCATTGTTTATAAACTCACCTACATCTCATCTCTGCTCTTACTCTCTGTCTTCTTAGCTACCACTTCAAAACCTAGAAAAGTTTATATCAAATGTTGGAGCAGTAGGGTATTTACAAATAACCATTCTCAAAGGAGAGATTTGCCAGTCAAACTATAAAAGGGAAAATTCTACATTCTTTCATTAAACAAAACCACACCAAAATTTATTACTTAATTCAGTCAAAAAGCACAAAAAGTCATGTCAATAGCTTCCAAAAAATGTAATTTTGAATATCAAGGAAATAAATGGACAGAAAGATACCAAAGTAATCTGTGAATAGAGTGCAATTTTAATGGGAGAAATAAAAGGATTGGATTTGTCTAATGAAAAATAGATGTCTTCAATATTAATATCTTCCAGTCTTTCTCCTAGACCAATATAACTCTGCTGTACTTTTCCCCTCATCTAAATTTAACTATTCTGAAAAATTTGGCTATTATATTTTTCTTTCCTGCTTCTCTTTCTTTTCCCTTGTATCTCTACAGGGTTCTCTGGAGCACTTTTTACCATTACGTCCCAATATAGTTGCAATATTGTTACTCTAATAATACCATCTTGAGTATGTCCCTGGCAAGCTCTCATTGATGCCTGTTGTTTGGGTTTTTTAATATGATTATGATCTGTCATTTCAAAGCTAAATGTAAATCAACAAAAGTGCTGATATATTATCAGAATCTTCTTTCATCCTAATCCTGTTTTCAGTTCTACATCTGGTGTCAGCAGTTCTCCTGTCTTACAACTTTTGTTTTTCTTTATTACCTTCTTGAATAAGTGCTTTCAGTGGGGAATTAGAAATATGTTCTTTTTCACCTAGGCCTGGTTGAAATATAGTGAGAGTATTTCATTACAGAAGATTCATAATGTTTGACAAGATGTGCAAATTTTTTATAATATATACAAAATTATCTGGTTTAAGTATGTAAGACTTAAATTCCATTATGTAAAATTAACAACCTAGGAGAAGATTAAATTGGTAGAGGGAGCTAAATATTTGTTTCACAGAAAATGAAATAAAATACTGTGGGCATCCAGATCCTAAAGTCTTTTAGCCTTGCAAACATTTGAATCATTTCAGAAAGAATTGCTGGCATATAGTTTCTTACCTCTGACTTCTAGAAAGGTGACCAAGAAAGTTTTATCTCTTATATATGAAAGAACTTCCCACCTGTCTTTATTTTTTAACTGATCTTTAAAATTTTTCAATATTTCTTCTTTTCAGACTTGTTTTTCTTACCCCGCATCTGTTCCTGTTTTTTCCATCTTATCATTTCAAGACAAAAAATGTGTAGCATAAAGGACTGTATTTTAGAAATAAATTACTTAAGAAACAGGTATTTGGGGAAACTAAGTAGCTCACGGTGATGAGCTCTTACTTTAATATGACATTTGGATAAGCAGCTATGATCCTTGTATGCATAAATAAAGAAATATTGAGTAGAAATAGAAAGCTGATCTACAGCACTAGTAAAGTTATTGCTAGAATATTACATGTGATTCTAATGTCCAAATTACAAAGGAAAATAGAAAAGAAATTGAAAGTGAAAATTAGGGCTTAGACAAAAATGTATCGGGTCAGAAAAATATTTTTTTAATCAGTTATTAAAAGAGTTTGGTTTGGTTAAATTACCTAAAAAAGACAAAAAAACCAGATTTGATCACTGTCAGCAGAACTACGACATTACTGTGTAATGTAAGTGCAGACAATCTATTCAGACATAAACAGATTCTGAAAGACATAGGGCAAATGTTGATATTATGATTCTTTCCATATTAGGATATTTTACAGTATAATAATTTTGGATCATCTCAAAAGAAGGAGCCCACAGCAAACCATTTTATGGCACTGGTAATGATACTGGTTAAAGTATGACTGATGGCACAGAGATTAGTATCTGCTAGCAACTCTTGTTGTTATGAATAATGTCACAGAATAATGTCATGTAGGTTGTAAAACACCCTTTAGCATCATCAAGTCCAACTGTTAAGCCAGCACTGCCAAATCTTTTACTAAACCATGCTTCCCAGTGCTCCATCCAGTCTTTTAAATAGCTGCAGGGATGGTGACTCAACCACTTCCCTGAGGAGCCTGCTCCAATGCTTGATAACCCTTTCAATGAAGATTTCTTTCCCCTGGCACTACTTCAGGCTGCTTCCTCTTGTCCTGTTGCTTGTTAGTTACATTAAAGATTTCAGTCAGTAAAGGTACCATGTAAAAGAGTAAAAAGATCTAGTGACCGAAAGTGGGATCTACTATGTATCCACTGCAAAGGCAAATAGCCACTAAAATAATTTACCTCGGAATAATTTACCTTGATGACTTGATGCCTTGCATTCAATGTTGTTTTAAAGAGCAATCTGATCAGCTATGAAATACTGATTTAATATAGCGTCACTGAAGAAATTTTATGGTCAGGATACATATTAGTTAACCATCAATGTGCATAAAGATCTCTTGGATTATTTGAATCTATGAAAAGAGAAAGAAACCCTACTGATACAGACCTGCAGAACTACAGAAAATTATTTTTCATTAAAAATTATTATTAAAATTTCCTGAAAATTCACTGACACTGTACTAGTAATAAGGTGGCCTCAGAAAGTGATCTGCTTTACCTTTCATCCAGTTTTGAGGACCAAAGCACAGAGTAAAGGGATAACAGAAGTTCCCCTGGCCATGCTGAAGGCAATATTTACAGAGCCACTGGAAACCCTTCCATTCCTGAAGCCTGCTAATATTTCTGCCAGCTTCAAGAGGCCTCTCTCATTGTTTGAGGTTCTGCAGCTCTGAGGCATTGTTTAAATGATTTGCTCAGACTCACTTCTGGCCAGTTTTTGAGCAGTAGTGATCAATCACAATTGAGTTCCTGGTACCGTGTCACAACAAACTGATTAAACTCTCCCTAAAGAAATCACAGCTGTTATTGGGCCTAACGATATCACCAGGACTTTAAATTACAAAGGAGATTATATTTGTGTCTCAGAGAAAACATTTTAATTTGAAAGCTCAGCAAAGAAAAGGATAAAAAATTGTTCCAACAATGCCTAGTGATCTTTGTAGGTATTTAAGAATAGTACATTTTCTTTCAGAACTGTAGTGTAAGAAAAAATTCTTCTTGTGATACCGGCTTGTAAGGTGTTCCTGTGCCTTTTACTGTTTAAATGCCCACAAGCAAATAATCCTTGTTTTGCAGGCAGCCAGCACAAATTTAACATTGGCTGCCTTAGCCAGTCCAGACTTGTGCTGAAGGGCTGCCAGGACCCACTGCAGAGATGACTCAAGTTGATAGCAGACATCCTAGCCTGGAGGAATCCTGCTGATTGCTAAGGGAGAGACTCTTAGGAAAGTAATTACCATTGCATAACCTATGATCTAAAAGTTCTGGTTTTACTTCATCTGTAAATTCAAAATACCTTATTATGGGAAGTAATGACTAAATTTAGGCCCAAAAATGTTTTACACAGAAGTACGGAAAGTCACAGCTGACACGTATGCTTAGGGATGACATGAAATGTAACTACATCCTTTAAGTGTCTCATAAAATTAACTGCATTGACTTATACAGAGTTCAGATTTCATACTACTGCTCTGTTGCTCAAAATAAAACTTGATGGATCAAGCAAGAAAAGTGTCTATGATCTCCAAGCACAAAAGAAGCAAATTATATTAGCTATATTTATTTTAAAACAAACAAACACCACAAAAAACAAAACTGAAAAGCAAAATAAAAGAAAAAAAAAATAAAACACACAAAACCCTCCTAAAAACTCAGAAAACCATTTGGATTAACTATTTAGCTGAGCCTGTACTCAGGAGGAGATGAGATGAGCTCCCTTTACAGAAACAGACTCTAGGTTTGTCAGACCTGTGCTAAGATAGTATCTTGGATAAAGAGGCAGAATAGGCCTCCAGCAATATCTAACAAATGTGGGTAATTTAGAGCATAATTTAACACATAATTTGAAGCAGCTTTTCCCTACACTCACAAGATGCTCTCGTTTTTCTCAGGGCAAAGGAGCAATGGCAAGGAGTGTGCTGGTGCCATCTTTGCATCATACATCACTACTTGCCCATGATAGATGTCTTGATTCCCTTTTGCAGTGAGCTTGCCTTACCATTTTTATATTTCAAGCAGTCACAAGCATAAAGGAAAGGGGGACAAGAGCTAAGCAAAACTCGGAGGCATGATGAACAAAATCTGATTGGAATCTGCCTGCCAGCTGAGCAAAGCTGCAATTTCCCAAAACATCTGCCTATAACATCCCCAATTACATAGAACAAGGTCAGACAGAAAGATTTGATAGATCAGGCTTGCAAACACAATATTCAGACTCATCAAAACTATTAAAAAAATGAATTCAACTAGCCATGTAGTCACACACAGGGGAAGAACTTTTTCAGTTGAATTTTGCAGAGTTTTGAAAATTCAGTGTATTTTAAGCAGATGCAGAAGTAGTTCAACTTCAGCCTGATTTCTTCAGAGATTATGATTTTGGTTTCTTGACAACTCAGATCCCAAGTGTGCCTAAAGATAAGTGAGGCTAAGAATGCTGGAAGAGCTCATGCTCTCATCTCAGATGTCCTTTCCTTTCCCCATGGCTGTTGCACTGCCCCTACCGCTGCATTCAGGGTGCAGGCCAGCAGCTCCTCATTCAGGCCATAACTCTGAGCCAGGACTTTCAGATGGGAGCACAATACAAAATATAGAAACTGTGTGTTCTCTTTGCACATGCTGAGGTCCAAACCGATTATGTTTCTGTTGTTTACACCCAGAGCTTTGAACCCAAATGTTATTTCCTCTGTATTTGCCACATCTTCAGCTTTGGCTGTATTTGCTGATGCCTGCTGTTCACTGGCCATCCAGAATAGGCAGAGTACATGTGAAATATTAAATAAAAGCAAGCTAGGGGGTGAACCTGAGACATAAATCCTTGCTCATCCACACCATGAATTGTTGGATTGCTCTTTTTTTTTTTTTCCAAATGCTTCTCCAAGACACATCTGCTAACAAAAGATTTCAGTAACATGGATACCACCAGTCCTGAACTATGTGATGTGGTTTCTAATCCTGTTTTAATCAGTATTGTAGACATGGCTACTGTACATCACATTTCCAATGTCATCCTTTGCAAACTATTTCTTTATGATGAAACCACAGCAGGAAGGAGTGGCTCATATGCATAAGCACCATCCTACTGTGGATATTCAGGACATGCCCAGCACAGGCAGAAACATGGGAAGTGGGATGTGCTCTTAGGCTATGCGGTATAGATATCTCTTCATTGAATTAAGTTCTTTCAAAGTGAAAGGTGAGTATTGACTTATTTGTAAGGTATGAAAAAGAGAAATAACCCTTCATCCTTTAAACATCCATAATATTAGGTTGATGTTTGTTAAACTTTTTCTTAAATTTAGGTCAATATAGTGTTTTTTCATAGAAAAAAAAATCCAAACCAGAATTATCTTGTTCTTGATTTTCTTTTGAAATATTTTTCATTTCTTCTCTTCCCATATGGGAAAAGGATTTATTTTATGCTAATGTTTTATATTCTAATAATGCATTAATATTAATATATTATAATACCTGAAAATTCTACAAAGCATCAAGCGTATGATGAAACAGAAACAGATTTTCATACTTTAGTTTAGGGACAAGGATGCAAGAAACAGACAGTCCTTAAGTTCCCTTATGACTCTGAAGATGGTTTTAAAGTGTAGTGTTTTGAGGTGTGTGGCAGAGAAAAACAAAAAACCGTGAAATTCACAGCAACCACAACATCCTATGATTCAACTTTACTTTTTTTTAACTGGTTGTTTGGAGAATGGTGTGGGGGAATGTGAGTGCGTATTTTTGATTTTTTTGTCTTTTAACCTCAGTTTCTGGAATCAAGTGAATATAGCAGATGCTAGATTTTAATTTCTCATTAGGCAAATTCACAACTTTCACAGCTGAGGAAGATTTTAAAGACATGGATTATCTGTTAGAATCAGTGAAAAAGCCACCCTAAATGTTGTGATTTTCTCAGGTTGGAGTCAAAATTTCTGATTGTTTCTGCTGGAATACAATACAATAAAATGACACAAACTTGGCCAAGTTGCTATATTGAGAGCATCATGCTGTAAAAGACTGCAGATTGAAACCCAGTTCCTATATGCTACAGAAATAATCAGAGAAAGGGACTATGCTCACTCCGGAGCCTATGCACATATTCCCAAATCATAAACAACATGCTGTTCACAGTGATTTAGAACTCAGAGCTTGGTAAGCAAAAGTGAAGAATAACAATATAGGAGCAAGATCTGTTTGCAGGCTAAATGTGACTGACATATTTATTACCTACAAAACTTTATTTCTGCAAGTTGCTCTCCTAAGGCATATTGAAGATACACACTTTTCCCTTTTGTGTGCTATTCAGAAACCTACAAGATATCTACAAGAAACACAAGCTTCTGTGTGATAAAAAAAAATCCCAGAAACAGTTTTAATTTTCAGATGAGCACCTGGTCTGGTCAGACTGTTCATCTTCACCACCAGTCAGCTGCACACCAGTGTCTTTCCTAAAAAACACCTTCCTCTCCTCTGTTTTTCAGACCATTTTGCATTGTGAACTTTCTTCAGTTTTTGTGTATAAAAGCCTAGCCAAATTCCCTAGGAGCTGCATCCCTAGATTTTCGCTAACCACACACAGGCACACAACTGCAGAAATTAAAATTGCTGTATTTTTTATCTTCTTTCCACTCAGCTTTTAAATGCAGACACCCCTGGTATGGACTATAGCAGCTGTTCAACACCAAGAGGAATGGGACTACGATGCTACTCCTGTTTTTTTAGTACTCCTGTACTACAGTGCTTTATCTTTCATGTCCTTAAGAGGAATATAATTACCCAAGTGGAGAATAAAATAATTTCCAAATAGTAAAGTAGGCAGACCCAAGTAGGTAGAATATACATTTGGTGAAATATGTAAAGGTAGCAAAAATATCTTTAAAATTATTTAGAAAACAGTCATCAACTCTTCAGAGCATGAAAATTTTACAAGATATTACTGTTAGAGGTGATTCAGATTTTTTTTTTCCTACAAAAAGGGTAAATCTACTCTAAAACACACAATTAATTGTGCATAAAATTTGTTTGATCTATTTTATTCTTCTCACAAAGTCTGGCCAAACCAGATAGATTGCAAGAAAATTGTAAATAATTTATTTTGAACAAAGCCAGCATTTGCTGGAGGACTATTTTCTACTAATATAGTTTTTTCAAGAATTCATGCTGAAATATTTTTAGTGAGATAGTGTTCAGGAAGATTGCAACTTGAAATCCATAATTATTAAAACAAAGAAAGGAAGGAGATAAAATATACCCCTACTTATACTTAATTTCCTCAGTGAAAAAATACTTACATCTCTGCACTGCTCTCCTGAAATCCCAACTGGAATGCTGCATCTATCTCTGGGGTCCTCAGCACAAGAAGGACATGGACCTGTTGGAGCAGGTCCAGAGGAGGCCACAAAGATGATGTGAGGGTTAGAGCACCTCTCCTATGAAAACAGGCTGCAGGAACTGGGGTTGTTCAATCCAGAGAAGAAAAGGCTCTGGGAAGAACTTATTGTGTCCTTCCAGTACCCAAAGGGGTCTTACAATAAAGTATAAGACTGACTTTATTACATGGGCTCATATTCGTAGGTCAAGACAGAAACAATTTTAAAAATAACAGAGGAGATTTAGAATAGATGATAGAGAGAAATTCTTTACTCAGAGGGTGGTGAGGCACTGGAACATGTTGCCCAGAGAAGCTGTGGATGCTCCATCCCTGGAAGTGTTCAAGACCAGGTTAGAGGGTGTGAGCAACCTGGTCTAGTGGGTGGCCTCACTGTCCATGTCAGGGGAGTTGGAACTGTATTCAGTTCAATGTCATTTCCAAACCAAGCCTTTCCATGGTTCTATGTTCCTATAAATCACTACCTTTATTCCCATTTACATCTGGATATTTTATAGAGAAATAGCACAATTCAACATATTAACCCATTCTTATAAGTAAGAAATCAAAATAACATTCACAGATGAAACCCAGTTTGTGATGAACCACAATTAGGATTTACACCTTCCTTCTTTTTTCACCTTCCTTTTGTAATGTAATTGGTCAAAATGACCTTTAGCGAAAATTTGAAGAATCTTGTACTGCTTATTTCAGACAAACTATTTTTTACTGTTAAATATCAACAGAAAAAAATGTATTGCTAGTACTCAGCCTGAACCTTCAAAGTAAAGGCATGCCAAGGGAATTTCTGAGAGTGTGGTTAATTATTGCTGTTAGGTGCACTGCCAGGGACTGAGAAAGCCAGGCTCTGTGACTGCTAATGGAGTACTCAGGGACACTGATCTTGGTACAAGGCAAGTCATGGTACTGGTGACCTTCACCAGTGGATTATGACAGTGACACCCTGGAGTGGCTCCATAGCTACAACATGTATCTGTTGGATGATTGGTGCTTTGATAGCCACATCTTTTGAGGGAAACGCATGACCTGTTCTGACCTCAAGAAAAGAACACGTACCAGAGGAAAAGGGCTCATGGTAGGTTAATAAGAGAAGGTTATGACATTTTCAAAATGAAGGAGAAAGCAAATTAGGTTGAAACTAAGTCAGATAAATCTATGTCTGCATGAACATGGATATCTGTGTTATAATTTTTTATATTTACTTGTGGACACAAAAGAAATAGATTTTTTTTTTAGCTGCACAGATCTATAGGGTGTGAATTTTAGTAAAGGGGAATAAAAGAGCCAAATCTACTTCTGAACTTCAAACAATTAAAATTGAATAAGGATGCAAAAAAATTCTTGACTGTGACTGTTATCTTATCTAAGTTTTCAAAATGAAATTCAGTTAGCAGGTGTAAGACCCCAGTAAAAAATGTGCAGATATGACTGATATTTTAAAAACCAGAGAAATAACTTTCATTTCCTGTCACAGACATCTTTTTATGAGAAATCTCTCCTTAGGATTTTTTTCCTCCTGAGAAGCTGAGTGGCCTCAGGGACAAAATGTAAACAAGGGTTATCTGCTGCTGTGGAATGCAACAGGCAGGTCTGTGATTGGCTCATGTGGATGTTTGGAATTAATGGCCAATCACAGCCCAGCTGGCTTGGATGCAGTGTCCAAGCCACAAACCTTTGTTATCATTCTTCTTTCCTTTCTATTCTTAGCTTAGCTAGCCTTCTGAGAACCTCTTCTTCTATTCTTTTAGTATAGTTTTAATATTATATATTTCATAAAATAATAAATCAAGCCTTCTGAAATATGGAGTCAAATCCTCGTCTCTTCCCTCAACCAAAGACCCCTGTGATCACCGTCACAATTTCCAAAATCCAAACAGACCACAGAGTTTTTTGTTACTGTTCTTGTGCTTTCTGTATGCGCAAACATAAAAAGGTCAATAACTTACTATTTTCTTTGAAGAACGCATACAGAAAAGATACCAGAAGAGAAATAAACTCTTGAAATTGCAGCTACCACAAATGCATTTGCTAGCTCTATTATGGAGAAAGAAACATACAGAGCAGGGAAAATATACAAAACTATTGAGACAGTGACCTCAAATAGAAGCCTTGAATTTAACTATTGCCACTATAGTAGTCTTATTGAGCATGTCAGCATAGCCAAAATGCTAAAAGAAAAAGGTTTTAATATCCAAATTTCAGGTAAAGTTTGGAATCTAATTATAAAACATGTAGAAGTTTTGATGAAGGAACAGATAGCTGTTAACTTATTCACACTAAAATCTCAGGGTCTGGCTCTTAAATCCTGGTATTTGAAGATAGACGGTATCTTAACTTGGAGAGAACTGTTTATCTCTCTTCATCCTTCTCAGATATAAACCTTACACTTAAATTAGGTAGCTAAGACACAAAATCACTTTCTCCTGAAATACAAGACAGATACTGATACCATTTTCTTCTCTAGTATATCTCACTTTGCTGACTAGACAAATGATGTGAAAATTTAAGTTGAGAATACTTAAAAACTATATTTACATATCTGTATTTCATCTTATGCAGACCAAACCCTAAAATTTTAGTTTTGTTAGATACCAAGTTAATCTGAGAGAAGTGGCTCTCAATCTTTTTTGCGCTAAATTTACTCTGCTTTGCTTAATTATCTATCAGATGGAAATAAGGTTTTATTATGAGTTTCTTCACATGTCAGATTAGTTCCTTGCCATTACTTAGTTTGGAAATTAATAAACATACTTTGTTATATTCCACCTGTCTTTAATGTAAAGACTTGTGTAATGGATATGCTCTGGGAATATCAAGGTGTTTCAACATTCCAGAGAGGGTAGGCAGACAGTCACACAACCTAAACACACTCAGCTTACATTCTAACATTACATTACATTGTAATTCTTACATTACATTACATATTGTAATCAGGATTCTAAAGTGTTCAAAAGGATAGTTTCACCGTAAAGTATGTAGTCCACCTTTTTTATCCAGCCATCATCCTTTTGCCCCTCAGCATTGGATTATCACAGACATCTTTTCATTAAAAATCCTTTCTTAGGATTTTTTATTCCTGAGAAGCTGAGAGGCTTCAGGAAGAAAATGTAAACAATGGTCATCTGCTGCTGTGGAATGCAGCAGGTACATCTGTGATTGGTCTCATGTTCTTGTTTGTAATTAATGGCCAATCACAGCAGAGCTGTCTCGGACAGTGAGTGTGAGGAAGCTGCCTTTGTTATCATTCTTTTTTTTCTATTCTTAGCCTAGCCTTCTGAGGAGAACTTTTTCTTCTTCTATTCTTTTAGTGTAGTTTTAATGTCATATATATCTTAGAATAATAAATCAAGCCTTCTGAAATATGGAGTCCAATCAAGGTCTCTTCCCTCATCCTAAGATGCCTGTGACCACCGTTACATTGGATATTATTTTCTGGATTTTTTTTGTACAAGTGAATCAGCTAGTTCCCTTGGAAAGTAAAATGGGTAATTTCTCTGAAGACCTGTAACCACTAAAACGATTAATGGTTCCAGCAACACCTCTTAGCACAGAGATTGAATTAGCTGACTGGTATGCATTAGAAAGACATTATGGATGAAGCCAAAGCGAACCAACCTCTGTTCATCATTGCCACACCTACAAAAAAAAAAAAAAATCACTTCATATGTCATTAAAAAGATTAGTGCGAGTAAATTATTTCATCAAAATACACACAATTAAATGAATTTAACCTCAAGCAAAGTGGGGGATTCTACTGGAGTAACTGAAAGAAATTTGAATTTAGCATGATAAGGAAAGCAATCATAACTGAATTGCATTTGTGGACCAACACACACAGTCTGAAACTGTAAGGGTAATATATATGGAGTTGAAGGATATAAACTCATGGCATCTAAAAGAGTGAAAAAAAAATTACACATTTTATAGATCATAAAAACAGAACTCAAAAAGCCTTTTACAGGAATTTCCAGGAGTAATCACTTTCATCCAAATAGAGTGATACTGGATTCCATTCATGGATAAAGCCTGTGCTCAGAATAAAAGGTAATTTGGGCATGTCTCAGTGGAACATCCCATAGCTATAACGGTTTTTGTGCTGGTTATGACTAGGATAGAGTTAATTTTCTCAACAGTAGGTACAGGCTGTGTTTTAGATTTGTGCTGGAAACATGGCTGATATTACTGGGATGCTTTTGTTACTGCTCACCAGCGCTTGCACCACATCAAGGCCTTTTCTGCCTCTCAGCCCACCCCAACAGAGAATGGGTTGGGGATGCACAAGCAGCTGGGAGGGGGCACAGCTGACCCCAACTGGCCAAAGGAATATCCTGTACTATATAGCATCATGCTCAGCACATGGAGTTGGGGGGAAGAAGAAGGAAGAGGGGGAATATTTGGAATGATGACATTTGTCTTCCCAAGTCACTGTTACCACATGAGGGAGCCCTGCTATCCTGGGGATGGCTGAACACCTCCCTGCCCGTGGGAAGTGGTGAATGTATTCCTTGTTTTACTTCGCTGGTGATTTCTTTACTTTTTCAACTGTCTTTATCTCAACCCATGTGTTTTCTCACTTTTACTCTTTCAATCCTCTCCCTTATCCCACTGTTGGGAGTGAGTAAGTAACTGTGGTGATGAGCTGCAAATTCAACAAAATGCTGGAAGAAGACATAAGACTGTGATTAAATATCTAGTTGACTTGGGACATCTAAGTTCCTCACTGGAGCAAAATGAAACTAGATACAGCTGGCATGTTAGTTCTGCTGCAGCATCTGAGTATCTGAGCATTTATCAACATATGGTTCGCTTCAAACTTGAAAGGCTGTGATTATGGGGAACAGGCTTACAGTTAAACAACTATTTCAGTCATTTTTTCATAAGTACTGGGTTTATTACTAGAACAACTTGCGTGAATTGATTTATCCACTCCTGCATTCTTCTTGAGGTCTCTACTTCACAGAGAGCTTTTGAAAATACGGTTTTTAGAGCTGTTGGGCATTTACCCTAGACGAAGAGTTCTAAAACAATGTAACAACTTTGGTAGTATTGGCATGGTGGTGGGGGTTTTCTGTGACCTGGAAGAAACACTCCATCAGGTATTGCTAATACAAGACCAAGAGTACTCTCTCACCTCATCTAATTTCTTGTACAGACAGTAAAAGCATCATTCCACTGTAACTGAAAGATTAGAGAAATCATCAGATGGCATTTGTCAACATAATAATATGTATCAATGTAGGTATTTGAAACTTTGAAACTCTTTTACATGATGAAAAAATTGTAAACAAGAAAACTAACTTTTCTTAAAGTACTTATACCTTTAATCTTTTGAGCTGTTAGAACAGATTAAATGCAATCCTCCTATCATGATGTAGAGATGATATTCTACAACATACTTGGTAACAGATGTTTACTAATCACTGATAAATTTTGCATATTTAAAAGGAGAAATGGCTTTTAGAGACACTGCTGATGTAATTATAAGAGCACATACAAACCATCTGAAGATTTGAAACAAAACCTAACCTGGGGATAAATAAAAAGCTATTGTAGTTTTGAATCAGGGACTAACCCACACTTAAGCTAATTTCTTTAAAACTCAAATGACATATAAATAAGCCTCCGTGTAAATATTAGAAAAAAACATTCTTTGATTGCATTGCACAAACTTGAAGTTCTGTTTTGCATTTTCTATTTTAGTAAATAGATAAATGGGTACTTTAAAAAGTTTTACAAATCCCCTCAAATGCCCATCTTTCAAACAATGCCTTCTAAAAAGAAATACCAAACTATGAACATGATACTTGCTTTGGAGACAGAAGTATCCAGCCAGAGAATTGCTCCATACAATGCAGGCAACACGTTCACTTAAACCAGACTGGCAATTGTTCATATTCCTCATAACTCTGGATGGACATGAAAAGAGCAACCCAGTTAGGCTTTCTGTATATTTGGGGACTTTTATTGTTACACATGGATTAAGGGAGTTAAATGGGCTTTTAGATCTGCTGCATTCACTGACTTTGGAGAAAATGACATCTATTGCTTTCATGGGGAAAGTGCTAACTGGTACTTCAATGTTATGGAAAAATTTACTGACTAAAGCAAGCAACACTGTAGACTAGACATCTATGTGTCTACATAGAAAACTGAGGACATAATTCTGTTAACAACCTGTCCCCAGACAGAATTTCCACAGAGTTTGTAAATGGCCAGAACATATAGAGAGCTTCTTATCTGTCAGACATTCATTCAGGGATATCACTGTTAAAAAACAACAACAATCCACAAATAAAAATTAAAAAACAACAACAATAACAACAAAAATAAAAAGACACAAACAAAAAAATAAACCCCAAGGCAGAAATGCAACTCCAGTCAACCTAACATGAAAATTGTTTGAATGTTTCTCTTCAAGTACTTTGTGCCTGTTAGGTAATAGAAAGATTGTCAGATAAACAAAATATGGAATCCTGCTGGTGTATGATGCTTCAGTTTTTTTAAAAAATGTCTTTTGTCCAAGTATCAGAATGTTTTAACAGAATAGTCTTCAGCATGTCAGAACATGAACGCACCTATTGAGAAAATTTGCTTTGTAATGAATAATATCTGTAATGAAACAAAAGGAAATTTTTAGTAGGACATACATACAGTAATCTTTACAGCAGTTTGCATGGCAACAACTGAACCCTGCAACTAGCTGCGAGGAGCTGAATCATATGCATATTAAAATATTCATAATGCTGATAAAAGGATTATTTTTATCCTTTAAAGGTATAAAGATATAGCAAAGTCTTGGACACTTTGAATGTAGAAACTTCTGCTAGCTTGCGAAGTTCTGTAGTCGATTGCTTCTATAAAGACAAAAATGTCAAATACATTTCATGCCATATCCATAGATAAAATACAGATTTACATGTAAATAAAGATTTATTCTTATTTTCTCTTTTAAGACATTTATGTTACTAAACAAATCTGACTCACACACTAGAGAAGTAATATTGTAAAATGAACAAAGAGAATGCATCATGGTTTCCATGAACACACACACAAGAAGTTTGTGTTCCGCCATGACTCACATGGCCAAATTATTTGAAATTTAAATGACTGGAGAGTTCATGCATAGGAGTTTTATAATACCTCCATATTTTATGAATTTATGAATAAATGGTTATAAAATGGAAAATCAGACAAGGAATTCTTTACTTACTGCTCTCACCTTGCCCTAACTCATACCGAGCTAGGCATATCTCCATCTTATTTGAGCACCAGTGACCCTTTCCTTAAACTTCCTGGCACACTTCCATATCACAGGGAATTTACTACATAAGGACTGGCTGCAACCATATAGCTCATGTGGATTACACACTCTCTAATTGATGCTAGATCTAAACCAAGATTTTGCAGTAGTTAATTCATAGCCTAACTCAAAATGGAACTTTAATTTCCCTGGAGACATGATGCTAAAAAAAAAAAAGACACAGCCATACTTTTTAAGGGTTCAAAATTCAACTAATTTTACAAAATATACAGAACTAGACTCAGAGAAGAAAAGCAGACAACTGTTCCCACACTAGTGAGGTTTAGAATTACTTACATGTAATCACTCACAAAAACTCTTTGTTGGAACAATTAATAATTTGTTCTTACTGAGAACAATATCCTATAAAATAAAACCCCGTCTCTCATTATGTGTAACTTGTGAATTGTAACTTGACTGAGCATGTTCTCACTTACTTGACTTGGGATATGCTGATGAATTACTTCAATCAGCTTCTGTGCTGGTGGAAATCATATTTAAAATTAACTGACTGTAACATCTGTTCCAATGCTGTAAAGTGCTGCTTTTGGACTATGGCTGACACATGCAGTTGCACAGAGGACATAAGTATGCCTAATGTCAGACAGGACTTCTTGGGTTCTTAGTGGTATATTCTGAAAGAGCAGGATTCATCTCAACCATCATTTAGTTATCCAAGCTCTCCCTTTTGCTGACAGATAATTAATTATTTCCATGAAACAGTCCAACCTATTCTAAAATATTTGTGTTCTCCAGGTCCTTCATTCTCCTCATCAGTGTTGGAAGCAGCCTGAAGAGTAGCTGAGATTTCTTGATTTTAAAAAGCTGCTGGAAGGCAAATATCCTAAGTATACATCACTCCCTCCACTCTGGCTGTAATATTTAAAGCTAATATTTTGAGTGAAGGCTTAGCATCTAGACAGCTTTTTTCTTCTTCTTCTTCTTCTTCTTCTTCTTCTTCTTCCTATTTGAAAACTAAAATTAAAAAAAAAAAAAAAAGCACAGGGAAAAACACATGGGGATTTGCTAGAAAGAAAGGTGAAAGATCAGAAGCTCTGGAGTGCTTGGCTCTGCACTTATATATGTATTTTCATGAGAAGTTGATACTGTTGTTTCTAGTGTTTTCCTCTTAGTTGATGAACTTGTGATGGAAAGGTGTGTGTAATTAGAGCTGTCAATATTGAATTCTAAATGCACAGCACACTGTGAATTTAATCTAAGTTTCCCAATCCCCAGTCCTCCCTCGCCACTGCATCTGGGAAAGGCTGAAGCACTTGACTGCTGCTGTGGCAAATTGGGTCCTGATAAGTATGATGCTTTACTGCTTCTTGTTTTTTCTCAGATACAACTACAGCATTTCAGAAGAACTCACCTGGGCATTAATTCAACAAGAAATGTTGGTAGGAGTATTATATTTTCCACGTTTTGATATCTCACAGAATGACTTGCATGTAAAAGAGACCTGGCAGCTGGTTTGTGTCAGTGAGACTGATGTGCTTGTCATTTCAGACTCAGATTTGGCAGATTCACCTCTGCCAGGCTTAAGAATAATATTCAATTTTCAGTTTTCTATTATTTTGCAATTTTAACTAGCATGAAAATAAAACTAAAAAAGAAAAGGAAAAAAACACAAAATGAGTCTGTTACTAAAGTATTTATATTTAAATGGTATAGGTTTTGCTTAATGTTTAGAAAAAGGTAATCTCAGTTTATGTCACCTTTATCAGTAATAACATGTTTATTCAGAGGTAGAAAGGGTCTAAAGTAAGGAATATTAATTTTAAGTGTGTCAAATTAGTTCCAGTCATGTGTTTACACCCTTGGGGAGCTCATTCATAACTGATAAAACGTAACCACAACTAGATAGGATATATGAGGTACTTCAATAAACACCTTATTTAAGATGGATGTTTTTATGCTATATAGACTCTCATCAGGAGTCAGGATGAATTCAAATGTTATGCAGAAATAAAAAATGCCACAAATTTTTCATCAGAAACCATGGATGCACAAGGCCATCCTCTAATCCGCAGGTTATTTTATTATTTATTGTATCTTGTATTTTTTGCTGAACTCTGAAAAGAGAAAGAAAATGACAGAAAGAGCCCACATCATTCTCATAATTAATGCAAAAAAAAAAAAAAGGAGTAGTTTTTTATTTTATTTCAGAAAAAAACCAATTCCTCCACAGTTTAAATGCCACCAGATGGGTTCTGCTGCTCTGAAATAATGGTATCATTATGCTGTATAAAATGACCTGAACTGAGGCTTCTTCAATCAGATCACAGCCATGGTAGAATGTACCAGACTTTGAAGCACTGCTTTTCATTCAGAACAGAAATAAAAATATTTTAGAACCATTTACATCAACGTCTTTGGGTTTTTCTCACAATACATTTCATTACACAGTTTTGTAGTAAGAATTTAAGCACATGGAGAATTGTAGAATATTTGCACTTGATATTTTGATCCTTGCACTAACTGGAATCAGCTGTAAAATCCCCATCAGTGTCCTCAGCAACACCACACAGGGGAAACTGAAACAGGTGAAAAATTACCCCTGCTTGATGTTGCTGTACTGCCCAGTTTGTCTGCCTAAAGCAAGGCCTGGCCTCCTCTCCCTACACTGTGGTGTATCTGACACATGCCGTATTTATGCCCTCTAATGTGGCAATGTCATTGCTAGTGCGAGGCCAGAGATTTTGTCTGAGTTTACTTGCTTTGCAGGGGCATGGCTTGCCAAACCTGCTCTACTTGAGCTTTTCTTGACCTTCCCAGAGCATTGTTTCTCCTGGCTAATCATGGCTACAATTTCTTTAACTGCCTGGATGTCTATGGCTAATTTGTTTGCCTATGGATACATTTCCTTGTAGTATAGATTGAAGCAGATAGAGGTTACTATTTGAAGAAAGTGATTTTTGGCCCTAACAGAACAAAGTGGAGAAGTGCAGTCCTGCTATGATAGCAAAGGTCTTCAAGGACCAATGCAGAGGTGCACTGGCATGAGATGAGGCATGGGGGAAAGGCTAGCACCAAAAAACCCACAGCTAAAACCTGTCATGACTGTTAACTCATCCATAGTCAGTTACAGCAATGCAGAGCTGGATCTGGGCAAAACTAGTTTAGGGGTAAGCCACAATATAAGGTCAGTTTGGATATAACAAGGATGATGATCAATGAAGACAGAGTAAAAGTTTTAAAGCATGCTAACAAACATCTAAAAATGGTTCCAAGTGGATTCTAGAATGGTAAAGCCACTAACATCGTATTCTTGCCAGAGCAAAAAGAACAACCTGACAACTGTGATGTTTCCCTCTCTAGCAGTCCAAAGCTATTTTAAGTATTCAATAGTATAAGATCCCAAAAAGTAGCCAAAGGGAAGGCATAACACCTGAAAAAGGAACATAAATTAAGAAGTGTGTATTACAATTTTAATTGCATTATTAATACTATTAAAATTTCTTTATCCATACAAGTATTATAGCTGCATTATCATTCCTTCTTTCTTCTTCCGTAAAATTAGGATGAAATACAATTCTTGAACTACAGTGTTAAAATATCAGTTATACTGAAAAAATTTCCCAGTTTGATGTATATATTTATATAGTATGCTTAATCTTTGCCCAAAACCCAGAATTTGAGAATAACATACAGTATAAAGAGCTAGTGTGAGCAATCAGTTGCATTTGCAAATCAATTTAAAACAGCTTGAAGACTTTCTGGACAGCATGAAACAATCATCAGAAAAATGGGGATGCAAGAGTGGCATTTTACAATTGCAGAAGGGATGCTGAGTAAAATAATGATACTTCTGGTGGAAAAGTCACAAATACAAGTTTCTCAATACTTAGAAGTGCATTAATGGGAAATTGCTGAAGCTGTTTTCCCAGGTGGTTTTGAATATGAATACTCAATACATATATTTATGTTTCTAAATATATTTTACTTCTCTGTAATCTTTCAGGAAAGGAAAAACCCTCACACAATAGTAAAACATGACCTGAAAATGGAAATTGTCCCCTTTGAACAGCCATGAGTAATTACGTTAGTCCCACAGTCTTTAGAAATGCCTTCTTTTGTGCTCTCGTTTTGCCTTTCCTCAAGTTCTAAGCCACTGGACAGGTAGATGCTGACTGGTGACAGCAGAGCAGCCACAGAAACTCTGAAAACACTTTTGTTTAATGTGGCTGGAACAATGGCATAGTCTTTCAAACACTTTGACATCCCTCACTGGCTGACATTCTGCTTTAAAAAAATCCCCCTTGACTGGAGCAGCTGACACATGGGCTGTAAGTCATGAGATTCAGATCATCATACGATCCACTGAATGCCTCAGTGCATTGTAAATGACAATATGAGCCTGAATGTCAACACAACGGAGCACTTAAGGAACATAATGGCCCAGTGTGATGCTTTGGACATTTATTTAGTCTCCCATACATTTCCATTTTTCTTAGTCATTCTCAGCAAGGAATGAAAAATTGAAAAGGGAAAATGGGGGAGAGAAGGAAGGAAGGAAGGAAGGAAGGAAGGAAGGAAGGAAGGAAGGAAGGAAGGAAGGAAGGAAGGAAGGAAAGAAAGAAAAAGAAAGAAAGAAAGAAAGAAAGAAAGAAAGAAAGAAAGAAAGAAAGAAAGAAAGAAAGAAAGAAAGAAAGAAAGAAAGAAAGAAAGAAAGAAAGAAAGAGAAAGAAAGAAAGAGAGTAAAGATTTGGTTTGTCATGTATTCCAGGAGGGTCATTTAGCAGCTGTACAATGTCCAGCACTGATAAATCTCTCAAGTACTGTAGCTGGCTAAAATAAATCTCCCATCTCTTTGGGGAAATTGCAATTGCTGAAAATGCTGGTAGTGAGGGAGAATTTTATGTGGTGCCACAAATGGATTCACAGACATTGATGATCAGACAGCAATTGCTGAATACAATCAAATACTTAACATGGGCAGAGCTCTGCAGTGTATAGATGGAATAAATCTAGCAATGCTACCTTTCTGGACAGTGAAAATGCACCAAGTGTATGTTGTTAACCATATTTTATCCACAAAGTTGTGTAGGAGGATTAGATTTCTCCTTTTTCTGCTTGATTCCAGTTACTTAAGGAAGTTCAAGTCTGCAGCTACTTAAGAAGGTTCCAGTCAGAGAACAAAGATTGAGTAAGTGAATTCACTTTGATTTAGTAGTGAAGTTTTGGGGTCTGTTTGGAAACTACATATGGGGAAGGACAGTATATGCCTACAGTCTATCACTGTAAGAGATAGATACTAGTAAGAGTAGGGTGGAAATATTGTATTAAAAAAAATCTTACAAGGATATTTAATGTATTTTAGAAACAAGACAAAACCAAGAATAAATGAGTTATCCTTTTTATCCTAATGTATCCTATCCTATCCAATCTTATCCTCTTTCATCTCATCCTATCCTTCATGTTGTTACTCATCTGTATGTGCTATTAGCTTGCTCTCTGAAAAAAGGTATTATATCACTGGGAAATGCCAGGGCTATGGACAGACTCCAGAGCCCTCAGTGGGATCCTTGGAGTTCTTTGCATTACTTTAAAGGGAGAAGAAGCATTCTAGATTTCTAAGAAAAAAAAAAAAAAGGCTAAATTGAAAGACTTTGGTTCTCTGAGGCACTACCTTTAGGGGGAAAAATCTGTTATCATTTCACTTTGTGGCTGAAGATCTTCATTTCAGACTTGAACTATCATCTTCCTCTGCTACCTACAGAGGTGCAGAACAGATAAGCTCCTAGCTTGAGTGGCTCACGTGAGGTAGAATGAACTTCAGTCTTTCATTGTTTGTTGGTTGATATTTCTGTTGCTCCCTAGTATCTATTTTGGATGGTACATTCCCATTTCTCTCCTGAAATATGGAACGGAAAACAAATCTTTCACATAAATTTAGTAGATTAATTAATCTCCTACATGAATGGGAATATAAATAATTTTCATGTGAATTCTGGCACAATGAATAACTAGTTTTTTAAATGCACAGTGGAAGCTGAGGGAGGAAGGAAGACTGTAATACCTAAGTCACTTTGAGTGTACTCAATTTATCCATTTGTAAATGGGAGCAATTATATGTTCCACATAATGTTTGAGAGCCTAAGTTCATGAATGTTGGCAAAGACTCCAAGATCTTTAGCTGGAGTGCTGCACAGAAGTTAAAATATTATTTCTTTAATGCAGAATTTGATTTTAAAATTGTTTGAAAGTGTTTCTGATGAATAAAATGAATTTTTTAAAAGTCTAAAAAAGGGATTGTTCTCCTTTCCAGTGCTGTAGCTTTTGCATTTTGTTACAACTAAACTATTTTAAAGTTTGAATTTTGAAAAGAAAACATTTTGAAGGGCTTTTTAAAGAAGTGTTAGTATTCTAACAGCTCTCACTAGCAATACAGGTAAGAGACTAAAAGACTTTCTGTTATAAACCTGGATTTTCAGGATTAATTTATCATCTTTTTTCAAATCCCATTGGGTTAAAACTTGTCATACAAGCTGTCAGCCCATATTTAATTTTTTTTTCCTAAAAGGAGATGTTTCAAATACTTCAGAAAAATTTTAGATATGAACCAATCCCCCAGAATAGAATTTTAATTGGCTTACATGGGTTTTTTTGATGAGATGAAGATAGAAATGCTGTCAGGCACATTTGCAACAATGCACACTAAACTATTGTTATGTATTCTAGATATTTAAGGGGTAAAATCAGCATATAATAGCCCACAGATGCCTAGGACCCCTCTTGTCTCATGGGTGAATGGAAGATTAATGAAAAGATTAATGAAGTAGGCTTGCAGCCTCTTAATGTGGATTTTACAGGATGCTAGTTAAAAGGATTGTGTTTAGTTACTGGAAAGGCTGATTGCAACCTGCAGTACTGAAGCCACATGAATCATTGCATTAGCATATAGAATTGAGACAACAAGCAATTTTAAAGGTACTTAAAATCATTTCTTGATTGATTAAATTCTTCTCCCAAGCAAGAACATTTTACTTAATGTCAGTAAATATGAAAAGCACAGTCTCACTCCCGAACAGCTACTTAGTCCTCTTTTCCCTTCTCCAGCAGGCAGCTACACAGATTTGTAACACTGTATTTTCCAAGTACCAGAAACCACTCCAGCATCACCACCTTTTACTGTGGCACTGTGAAGACAAAAGACATCCAAAATGGTGCTTTGATACTCTGAGTAAATGGAATATTGCTCTATTAGAGAGTGTGCAGAAACATACCACAGTGGATCAAAGACTGCTGGCCTTTTGATAATAGATCCAGGACAAAATTTTCACAATAGTCTGTGTAGGAGATCATTCTATAGACAGCTGTCCTCTTCTGAAAGGACCTAGCAAAGAGTAGCAACATAAATCCCTTCCCCATTCCTGCCAGGTTCCCAGCTGTATTCCGACCCTACCTGTTTCAGAGGAACAGAGCCTGTGGAGCACTTCCCTAATGCCTGTCCCATCATCCACATGTTAGAACAAAGATTCTCAAAACTCCAGAGGCAAGAGAAGCCTCGGTGCTCCTCCACACACATCTGTTTACAAGTGTAAATATTTGTGTTCATGTGAGTGCACACATTAATCCAGGTGAAGGTGGTGAGGAGGTAACCTGCCCTCCTCTCTGTCAGACTGCTCACATGCAAGAGCTCCTCTCTTGCCCTTGCATGTAGGTCTTGCTTTTGTTCCTTTGTTTTTGTTTTCACCAGTGAATACACACAGACTGCAGGGTTCAGAAGACAGGTGGAGGAGGGAAAGAAAAAGCAGCACATAAATGTTGATTTCACAAGGGTTGTTGGGTATTCATTAGAAACATATTTATAGCCACTCCCAATGCACATGCTGATTAAATTGGTCACACATTTTTTGCTGCTGTTTGCTAAACATGCTGTTGAGTTTTGCAGAATACCTATCAGTTAAATCCCAAATGGAGTTCTGCTTGAATTGAGCCTAGGTTCTTAACCATATGCTTCATGCTAAAATGTTAATTGGAAATATTTATGGCACTGAATTGTGGATAACTATTTGTTTTCCATACATACCAATCAGTTACTTGTTTCTTACTTAAATTATATTTTGTAACCTAAGAAAATAGGGAGACTGACTTTTTAAACATTTTCTATGCACACATATGCCACTGAAATTAGCTCAGTTGGTTTCAGCATGGTGCTAATAACACCAAGGTTGTGGGTTCAACCTCCATATGGGCCACTGACTTGAGAGCTGAACTTGAAGGTCTTTGTGTGTCCCTTCCAACTCAGAATGTCATCTATACATTTATTGCATGTTTCTCTACAGATTTCTAGGGCTAGGGGAGATTTGCAGACAGAGATGACTTTGTGACATCTGGGAATATACAATGGGAGAGAAAGATGTCTTTCTCCTTCCATCCAAGGGTGGAGGTACTGTAATCTATGCTGCATGGCCTCCTTCTGCCTATGGCCTTGGGCAAGGTGTTATTTGTTTTCCTCCCATTCCCTACTGCCTCAAATGCAGCTGTGTTTGAAGTTTTGTAAAACCCTTACAACTCTTTGATAGAGCATGAAAGAAAAATATTTCAGAACTTCACTGAAATTGGGATGGCAATTACATTGTAAATAGCTGAAGAGAGGCAGTTTGATGTTGAAATGGCAATATCAGATTTGTTCTGATACTTTGCTTAAAAGAAATTGGTTTTTTACAGATGGAACTGTCTCATCTCATGTAGTAATTTAAATAGTTTCTCTGTAACTCATTGTGAAAACACTATTTTATTAGTTTGCTGTCTCAAATTCACACAGTTTTAAATGGATTTTAATGATGAATTCCAGACTTTTCCATTCCAGTTTACCACACAAATAAAAGGTATTTTAAACAGAAAAAGATTGATTTTTTTTTCCCTCAAAAAAAGTAAAATTTAAAATAATTTTTGCTATTATTCTAAAACCTACATTATGCTTAAACTGCCTGTAATGACCTTAGTACTAACAGGGCATTGCAAAGAGATTCTAGTGAGAGCATAACTCAGTTTCACCCCAATCTGTGGTTAGCGATTCATATTCCGCATAGGTTTCTGCTGTCTTGTATTTGATATAGTTTTTTAGAACTGTGCAACATGGATGCTGCAAATTCAGAGTTCTTACTGTTACTCAAAATTACAGTGAGGGCACGAAGCAGTAAAACATTAGTCCCTCTCTGTCTAGTTAATAGGACATTTGTTAGATTAATCTAAGTCTTTGCTGCACTTCTTCCTCTCTGAAAACTTTGACAAAATCTCTAATTGCAGAATTTAAACTCTCAAAGCCAAATTAAAAAAAACATATATTACAAACTTTGGAAACTTTCTAGCTCTCTTAGATATACCCAATTAATCTCAGAAATATCTTGGGAGTAGAACTTTCACTTAAGCATATTCACTAAACTGAACAACATCCAAATAGTGACTTCTAACCTGGATTTATCAGCACTTTGGGCATTTTTCTTCGGTAAATTCAGTTGGGACTTCTTCACAAGCTTCAGTGAGACAAAATCCATATTTTCTGTCTTTGCTTAAATATTGTTCTTTGTCCTTATGTTTTTAAAGCTCATTATTAACCCATTCTCTTTACTTTTTTACACATCTCTTCCATGATATCACAATTTTTATTATTTCCTTTATCATTGCATCTGAATGAATAAGTGTAATTTTATTGGTGGATGATTCACTAGCATGTACTGATTTATCTGACCTGTAATAGTACTTTTGTTGGTACTTTTTCAGCCTTGAATGGTAGTTAAGCATTGAGTCCTTGCCTGTTGCTGATAAAAATATCTTTTCAACCAACTGTTGTCAGTATTCTCTGTTGTACATGAATTCCTCCTGTACGATAACATCTTTTGAGCTTTGTTGTTTCACTCTCCTTACCTTTTCATTTTCTCTCAATGTCCCCTTGAGCATGGAAGAAAGCTATAGCCCCATATAACCTGCTTTCCTCACACACCCTATTCCACTGGCAGAGGCAACCTGCTTATGTGATTGTTCCTATAAACCTGTGTAAGTTTTTAACTGGAAATACAGTTGTGTCATTCACATATGTATAAATATATGGACATCATAAAAAAAAGACAGTGATTTTTTAGTCAGCAAGAACATTTGTTGAATTAGAAAATTTGTGCACTTATCGACTTTCTGTGCAGCTACCTCTTCCATTGCTCCTTGACAAAATGATCCTTATGACCCTAAGGGGGTCATTAACTTGAAGGTTAATACCTGAAAGGCATTTTGTTTGTGTGCCACTTAAGTTGAATATAATATAAAAATACTGAAATTCTAGCTGAATATTTTTTTTGTCTGGGAGGTTTCTTTAAAAATTTCATTGATTTACAGGATGATATATCTCTCTGAATAAACACAGCTTTTAAGTATGGCACAATGCTATGTGGAAACACCTATTGCAGGATAAAGGCTAACACTGAAAAAATCATGGTGATTTTTATTAGTAGTAATATTGTTGTTATCAGTCTGATGTTTATTGGGTTTGCAAGCTGGGGCAGGGGGTCTACAGGGGTGCCTGCTGCAAGAAGCCTCCAGAAGCTTTACATGTGTCCAACAGAGTCAATGCCAGCCAGCTCCAGGGTGGACCTGCCCTGGCCAAGGCTGAGCCCACAGTGGCAGCACTGCTCAGGTAACAGAGCTACAAAAGAGGCAGAGGAGGGCATGAAATGCACAACATCTGTGGAGAGGAATGAGAATATGTGAGAGAAACAGCCCTGCAGACACCACAGGTTAGTGAAGAAGAGGAGGGAGAAGCTGCTCCAGGTGCCAGAGCAGAGATTCCCTGCATCCCATAGTGCAGCAAGAAGGAAGATTGTGGGGAGCCCTTCCCTTTAGGAGGAAGGAACAGAAGAAGCAATGCATCTTGAACTCACCACAGGCCCCATTCCCTGCTCTCCTGCATCACTACGGGTGGAGGAGGCAAAGGAGGTTGTGAGTAAAGTTCAGTTTGGGATGAAGATGGGGGGGGAAGATGTATAAAGAGATCTGTGGAGCAAAGCAAGTTCTCATTATCAGCCCAGAACAAGGCATCCAAAGAACAGATTTGGTGGGAGGTAAAGATCTTGTGGATTTGACAGCAACACAGCTCAGATATATTAGACAGAAGCAGGAAAGAAAAAAAATTATCTTTCCCAATGGAAAAAAAAATGTTTAGAGGAAAACAATGAATTGGATCTCTCTGAAAGAGGAGCAAGACAAGATAAATAGACCTACAGAGACTGGGAGAAAAGATTTTGGGTTTCTCCTTTCAGAAGATGTAGTTCAGAGTGGAAGCCAGCCCACAGAGAGGAATGGGGCATAAAGCTCAAAAGCTACATGTCCCACGAGTCTCCAAGGGAGCTCAGCCAGCACAAATGAATGTCAAGCTGGCACAAAACATTTAATTTCAATGTTACCAACGGAAAAAAAAATTAAAAACAATTAATGCTAGCAAAATCAATATTTTCAGGTAAAAATTTGGACTAGAACAGAGGACACAGGAGCCAGTGGGAAAGGGTGATTCCCCAGACTTTGTTTATTTACCCTGGCAGGTGTGTTGCTTCTCTAATTTAATCAAAGAGCTATATAAAGCTCTGATGTTGAAGAAAAGGCAGAATACTGATTAGTAGGGAAACTTGGGTCTAGTAATTCATTGGAAATGGCAGAAGAGAAACAATGTTTCTTGAAAACATTCCAGTTTGGATAGATTAATCTTGTCCCTAATTTTGGCCAGATTAGTCCCACCTTTTCCCAAAATCCTGACCAGAATCTCTCTCTGAAGAGAGATGTGTTTTTGGGAGAGCTTCAGATCTTCAGATTGCCTTACTTCTTACAGGCAATCTGAACAATGCCACACCATGTTCGTCTTTCTGTGGCCTGCATAGCCGCCCACAGGTTGCAGGAGCATGACTTTGGATGCATGCGTGTAACTCCATGAGCGTTGTGTGGGCATACAACACATACCCTTAGTGTCGTGCTGTGAGTGTCCCAGCCTGGTGACTGCAGCACATCCTTCACGTTATTTCGGACGCTTGGAGCTGAAAAGAATATCAACCTCATCCCCAAAATTGATAAACATGTCCTATGGTCGTCTGATACCATTGAGGCCCATATAATGAGTCACAACCTCTCCTCAAGTCTTATAAGCAGTGTAGGGATTGGGAATGGGGGGAAAGGAATGGAGAGAGGAGAGGAGAGGAGAGGAGAGGAGAGGAGAGGAGAGGAGAGGAGAGGAGAGGAGAGGAGAGGAGAGGAGAGGAGAGGAGAGGAGAGGAGAGGAGAGGAGAGAAGAGAAGAGAAGAGAAGAGAAGAGAAGAGAAGAGAAGAGAAGAGAAGAGAAGAGAAGAGAAGAGAAGAGAAGAGAAGAGAAGAGAAGAGAAGAGAAGAGAAGAGAAGAGAAGAGAAGAGAAGAAAGATTTCAGTTGGGAATAACCTACAACAGCCATCTACTGCAACCATCTAATTACTTCAGGGATGAACAAAAGTTAAAGCATTTTATCAAGGCCATTGTCCAAATGCCTCTTAAATGCTGACTGGTTTGGGGTATCACCCAGCTCTCTGAGAAGCTTGTATGCCTACAACAGAATAATCACCTCTTCACACCATCTGATCATGATATGTTTGGTGCACCCCATGTTTGGTGTTTGTTTTGCCCTCTTGGCTGACAGGGCTGGCTCACGTTGAGCCTCCTGCCAAACAACATTCCCAGAGCCCTGTCTGCAGAGTTGTTCTCTGGACTATTCTCTCCCAGATATTATATTGTTAAGCTTGAGGAGGAGAACTACAGATGGGTCTACAGCTCAAACTCAGAGACAGCCTCATCTTTATTTGGAAATGACAGGTAATCTGGAGAAACATATTTTTTATACCAGGTAGAGGGATCTCTCTTGATTGTAAGCTACAGCACTAGCTGCAGGACACAAAAAATGGTTTTGATCTGGTCATATCCTTGCCCCAAGACTTTCCCATTAATTCTGCTTCATTCCCTAGTGGAAAAAGTGATCGATGGCAACTTTACATGAGCTGTTATTCAGCACAGCTACTGAAACCCAGATATACTTTGGGTTTTGCACACTTCAAAATGCAGCAACAGAGGTTTACCAGAATAATTTGGCCACCAGAGTTTTTAAGACTGGTTGTTATCCTAGTTGTAGCAACTGAGTGTGTGCATCCTGAAAGTCTGCTCCAGTTATGAAACAAAACACACAAAGGTTCTTTAAGTTAATGTTTTTACCTCTCCTGACAGCCTGAGATCAGATCTCTAGCGAATGAAGTCTTTGATCTGGCTTCAGAGACCCAGGATTATTCTGAGGCAACATTTCCCTTTAAATGACAATATATACTACCACTTTTTCTCTGTACTTCTGAAACTCTTAGAGTTGTCTTGAGCTGCATAAACATCACTACACAGGTTTGAAACGACCTAAGCTGTCCCACCTGTCCTTCAGCTGCTCTTCCAGTAAGGTATAGTTTTTTTATTTTATTTTACAGTGCTGAGAGGATATCTCATATTGTCTCTGGCATTTCAAACACTAAAAGATTTCTGTCTTTAGGCAACTGAGCTGAGCCTTTAAAGGCTGAAACTGGAAAAAATGTGAAAAAAGCTCTGATCAAAGTTAATGTTTTCTTCCTTCACTGGAGTTTATTCCCTCCCACACTGCACCAATTAAGTGGGAGAATGCCTAACACCTACAGAAGAGATATGCTACTGAGGGATATGAAAATAATTTAGTGTGATGTCAGTAAACTATAAGAATTTAAAATACATTAACATAATGCAGTTTGTGTTTCTGTTGTTGTGTGTCTTAGGGGGCTTGGGATTATTTTTTTCACACAGTGGAATAAGAGATTTACCCTCCTTTTGAAAATCTAACATTTATTTTAGCAGTACAAAAAAACACATGAGAAATAATCTTAGTGTCCCTCTAACTATATCTGTAAAACTGCTCACTTAATTCTGCACTGTTTTCCCCTACATCTATTGATGTATAGATGCAAAGTAGGATAAACATCAACCAGCTCAGAATGACAACATTTTGCACCCAAGTAGGAATGACTCTGCATCAAGGTAAATGACAATCAGGCAAAACCAGCAGAAAATCTTGCTCTATAAATAATGACAGAGGCTTAAATTCAATCCATTCTTGAAGAAACAAACTGCACTGCAGAGCATGTCTGCAGTTCCATAATACAGAATTATTTTGAACTAGTATTCCTCCCTTTTTCCAAAGCAGGAGATTTGAAGATTCCTGTATTATAAATCATGCAGTGATTTAGTTGAGTAAGTGAATTTGCTTTTATTATATGTTTTAAAAATATTAGATATACAAGCTAAATAAAAGAAATAATAAGTTGATTTTAGGCATAGGTGCACCACGGATAAATTGTTTTTTCCAGGTTTAAAGAAATAAATTGTTAATTAAAATGTAATTTTTTTCTTTAGTTTTTGAAACATGTATCTGATGTGTACACATGTACATTATAAAAAAAACCAACTTCCTTATTTATTTCAAATTTCTTTTAACTATTATCAAGATTTTATTAGATTTTAATTTAAAAAAATGTTTAGTCAAAACCCAGTACAATTTTACTTGCTTTAAAGTCTGTTCAAATTTTGGGTGGTTTTTAAAAAAATTAATTTGAAAATAGATTTTTAAATGAAACAGTCTCTTTCATTCTACTCAGTTTGAAAATGAAAATGTGACATTTAAACAGGGGGAAGAAAAAAATCCCTTTTCTTTGCTTAAAGACACCTTTCAGACTATTTTTCATTCTTCATTATCAGTAAAAGAATGCAGAGCAAGAGATTTCCAGAGCTCTTATGAACAGGGACATATTGGAAGGGAATGGATATACACTGCAAGTCACATCAGCTGGAGTTATCTGCACTGGGACATTTTCACTGCTGAGTACAACAATTTCTAAAATTGTTCTGCTTGCCTTGGCCACCAGGAGGATGGCACAACATGAAACAGATAGGGAAAATGAAAAAAGTATAAAGAAAAAAGAAACCCAAACAACAAAAACAAGAAAACTCATTTGGGTGTTCATTTTAGGAGATAGAATATTGAAGATCAGAAGAAAATAACAAAATCTCATATCCAAGCATGGATGGGGATGCAATGTAACCAAAAGAAAGAGCACACACTGAAAGGAGCTGGTAAATGTGTGGTGGAAAACTTTTAAACACACAAATAATGTTTAAACCAAACACATTTTCATCTTCTTGTATCTATTTGATTCCAGGTATTCATTCAACATGTTTTACTTTATCTCATTGACTGATGTATTTGATTTAAAATTAGCATTCACTTGGAAAAAAAAAAATATAATCTATTTCCCAAAATCTATTTGCAATATTTTCTGTCATTTTGGGCTAGATTAAGATAAAAGTCTCCCTCCCCAGCTATGGTAGATCCACTGTAGAAGATCATGGCCTCTCTGTGCACATTTTTCTTCTAGGACTGGACAGTGCAACACAGCTCATATATAACACTCCACATTGTAAGTCACCCAAATTTAGGCAAGATGGATCTGATTATTCCCATCTTCTCTTTGGGAGCTAATACACTGCTAGTGTATGTAATTAAATATTTCTTAAACTAGGAAAAACTGATAGGTAGCTGAGAAATTTGGGTCAGAATATTTCATGTTAATATCATTGCTCCAAGTTGCATCCAACATTCCTTATGAACTGCTCTAAAATAGGGAGCCTCTCTCACCTAAGATAGGCTCACATAGACTCAGAAAAACTTTGCTTAACCACATACATTCTTGCTTTTTTTCTTATTCTTGAGAATGTTTTGCAATCTATTGGGTTTGGTTTTTTTTTTACACAAATACACAAATTCTTTTCACAGACATTCCTCCTCAAATCTCAGTTTCTGAGATTTCTTTTGTATTCTGTGATATTTTTGGAGATATATCAAATAATTCTTTGAAGATTTAAGCACAGAAAAAAAATCAATATTTATGTGTAACACTAAGAGTGAGCAAAATGATAATGACAAAATCTGTAGACTAAAGGATTTTGTCTATTTTAAGTAGACATTTTTTTCTAGACAGAGATGAAGATATTTTCTCAGTGATCACATCTTGAATTAAAATGAGGAGCTAGGAATTTGACAGGCTAAATTAATGCAGAAGGAAACAAGTGAAGGTTTAGTTGTATTTTTTAAGTGCATGCGGAAATAACAAAAAATTATATTTCTTTGAAAAATTCCAAATTTACAGATTTAGCATCAATTATCCGCAGAAGGGGAGGAATATAATGTTTTTAATGTTACAGTATAGAATTGAATAGATGAAACAGAGACATGCACCTAAGCACATAGCAAGTTTACTATTTATATACAGGACATCAGTGTCAGTGGAAATTACAAAGCAAGTAAGCAGCAGCCATATTTTGTGTATTTAATGTGTGGAAAGATTTTATTGTTTCCCAGTTGCACAGTTTAACTCTCAGTAAGCCAAGTGATAAAAGACATTCTATACTGAGCAGAAAAAAATATATAATGTGCATATACTTCAGCTTTCTAAAGAATTAAGGTGGCAATTTTATGCCTACCTTTCTATCTGACATTTTAGTCTCAATTAATATTGAAAGAATTTACAACAAATACCTGGTTTTATTCAGCTGAAGTAGCCCATTCTATTTTTGCAGCTAATCAGAAAGTACCTCACCCTAAAGAAGGAGATGAAAATATATAGGACTCCAATTTAACATGAAACTATTCTCCCTCAGTATCTATTGAGCAAAAGCTGGATACCATAGACTCAGAATTCCTTCAAGGTAATTGATATTTTGAGATGGGGGTTCCTGCCAAATGCTTCTTAGTGAATACAGAAATACAACAAAGGGCAATGACCACAAGCTGTGGTTCAGGAGGTCCAGATCAGACTCTAGAGAAAAAAAAAAAATGCTAGGAAAATGTTGCAGTACTGAACTGAGCAGTCCAGAGGGGTTGTGCAACACTCTGACTTGAAAGGTTTCAAGACCTAGTTAGGTAAAACCACAGTTCACATCATCTACTCTCATTTTGTGTCAGAGACTAGAAAAGCAGTCTCTAGAGGTCCCTTCTGACTAACATTTCTTTGGTTGCATGATCATTAATGATTTTTGTCTGTGTACTGGATCTGCCTGGACTGGAGCTACCGTTTTTCCTTAGCAACCCGTGTGGTGCTGGGGTGTTTTGTATTTGTAGCTGGAAAGGTGTTGGCACCACACCAATCTGCTGGCTGCTGCTGAGCAGTGCCTGCACATCAAGGCTCCCTCTGCAAACACCACATCAAAGGTTGAGAGTGGGCAAGGGGTTGGGAGGGTGACAGCTGACACAGCTGTCCCAATCTGATCAAAGAGATGTTCCACACCATGTGATGTCAGGCTCAGTGAGAAAGGCTGAGAAAATACAAGGGTGGGGCATTTGTTATTAAGGTATTTTTTTTACAATGGAACTCCTACGTATAGTGACTCAGAAGTGACTGGACATCTCCCGCTGATGGAATGTATAGAATACATGTTCAGGTTGTTTGGGTTTTTTTTTGTTTGTTTGTTTGTTTTTGCTTTGCTTAAAGATTAATGACTTTTGCTTAATTTCATTAAATTTTATCAAACTTTAAACATTTTTAAACATGCCTTTATCTCAGCCCAAAAAATTTTCATCTTATTTTCTCCTCTTTTCCTGTTAAGGAGGGTAGTGAGAAGCTGGTTTAGTAACCACCTAGCACACAGCTCAGGTCAACTTATTTCAGCCTAATTTCTGATAGATAAATATGATAGCATGTAAATATTTTTATGTCTTAAAGGAGTTATTTTTAAATTTGATGTCAATAAGAGAACTCAAATCACAAGGCACAAGAAACAAAGAATGAGACACCTTGGCTGTGTATTTAGAAAAGTCTTCTGGACTTTTACATTTTGAGTAGAGGAAAGAAGAGTTCAATGTCTGTTTCAGCAATGTTTCTCAGTAATGTCAGTGGGACTCCAGGCAATTCCTTCCCCTGTGTGGGCCCTGAACACCTCAGCTGGTCAGCCCTGCTGTCTGAAAGAAGGGATGGGGTAGCTCTCAGCCCCATCTGCATTGCACCTCTATGCTGAGGGTCACTTTAGCCTAGCATATAAGGCTGTTCCTATCTCTGTCTTTTTATTCCCTGCATCTCTAGCATATTATCTGAGATATTTACCCATCTTTAAAGTTGTTTGCAATTGGTTAAGAGAACAAAAGCTATACTATATAGGCTATTTTCTATATAGAATTATCCCTTTTGGGTCATTTCTTCATTCCTCTCACAACAAATTTCTGCCTTCCCATTCACAGCTCCAGCCCTAGGACTCCAGACTCATAAATGCCACACCTACCCCCACAACGAGCTGATATTGCTTCACAGTTCTTGCTCTTGCCATAAGGCTCTGCATCTCTTTCATCTTCCAACACCTGGATCTTGCTTCTCCACACATTCCTCATATAATCTATATTTACATTGTTTATTTCCTTTAAATATACTTTATCCTCTTTTTAGTGAGTTTCCCTTTATACTATTTTGTAATTTTTTTGACATCCTTTCTAGATCAGACGCCTGCACTGTGAAACAGTCTTGCTTCTCTATGCTTCTCCCTATTCTGCATCTATCTTCACATCCCAGCAATGCTGATAGGGAATATTTTCCTCTCCTAGCCTAGCAGGAGTCCTGCTGCTCCTCCCATTCCTCCCTTCCCTCTGCTAATGACCAGGAAGTGAGACGAACAAGATTGACAGCCTCTGAAGCACGGAAAGTGCCATCTGGGCTTTGTAGATTGAAAATCTTATTAGTTTTGCTTCCAGCCAAGTTGTGCATATGGAGCAGAGGAACTGGGGTAAGGAAAAGGCAACTAGGGGAAGAGGGAAGACCAGGAGGGAATAAGAGTAATCACTAGGTAAAAATTCAAATAAAGAAGAAATACAAGGAGATAAAGGTAGAGAGGAAGATTATAGTATCCCATTTAATCCTTCCACCTTGCTGCCAGTTTTTCACAACCAATATCCTAAGGTAATGTCTAGTCTAGATCTACAAAGAGAGTTAGGCTTTGAACTCTCACCACAGATTGATAGTGCCCCACTGACCAAATGATCCACAAAACAGACTGCTGAGTTGTTTGGGTGGTTTAAGTGCAAGACCTGCTTCAACTTTTGCTCTTATATTTTCCACTGTGGAACAGATTAACATCTTGCTGCCTACCTGCTCTCCAGAGCTATTAGCTGGCCCTATATTTTGCCTTTCTGCCTGAAGCTTTCACTCTTGGGGCATGCCTGAAAAAATGCTCAAGAAGGACTTGGTCAAGGCTCTCACTGTAGACAAATCTTGCATAGGAATCTGATGCTAAAACAGCTTGAGTAGGAAAATAAAATATCTTCTTCAGTTTCTTGGGACTTAACATAAGTCTCTCAGGAGATTACAGTCCTTCTGTTCTGTGTCCTTGCCTTTCTTCTTCATCATGTCTTGAGTTTTGCTTTCAGACTGTTCTCACACAAGTGCTTTTCACATTAAATGTATTCACATTTGCCTTCAGATATTGCAATGCCAGTGACCAAATTGCTTCAGCCCCCAGTCCTACAGCCTTTAATGGCTGTAAGCAAGAATGTACAGACACCTCCTTAGGTGATCTCTCTCTGCACAATGGCAGCTGCACATCACATGGCTTTCCCAACAACCCTTTTCCCTGCCTGCCTTGAAGGTTTCTCAGAAGCTCATAAGAGGCTGGGCAGGAGCGGCCAGGACACAATGCACCCTGGCTGCACTTCCTCTGACAGATTCTTCAGCATCCTATTGACAGCTGGTGCAAGTTATATCAGCCCCACAGCCATCATAATTTTTGCAGAGGCTGAAAGCAGACTGAAGAATCAGGAAAGCCATAATCCAAATGCACTAGCTAAAAAAATACTCACTATTAGTTATGGAACGGACTAGGCTGTACTGTGCTAAAATTGAATTTCCCCCCAAAGTCCTATCTTTCTCTGTACATTTCTTAAGGGCTCATAACTGTCATCACAATTATGCTTCCATTGCTTTGTAATGCATATGTTGATACTTCCTTTGCAAGCACACCTGATAATTCTGGTGGAGCCTTGCAGCCTCAAACCTGGCTTTAAATATTCTTTCTCATTTATATTTTCCCCTTAATCCTTCCATTTCTTTTCTGTACTCTTGGAATCCAAATTAAACTGTGTAGTTTTAAAGCTTACATCCTTCTTTTTCCTTCCTTTTTTTTTTTAAGTGAATAGATGAAACAAATATTCTCACTAAGAGAGAAATTTGAATCTCTTATCTCAGAAGTAGCAATTTCAACTTCACAGCTCTTTATCCAGTGCTTACACATCTTTCCCCTGCCCTTCAAGATTGACATGCAACATCAACACAGGTTAGTTAGTCATTGAAAATGGCTGTAGTTGTGGAATATTGTGTGGATCAGCACAAAGTTTCTAAATTCCAGTGCTTCAATAATTTTGTTAAATTCACAGTTCAGATATGCCACCATCAACACAAGGTAGCCCATAGAGCATGAAAATAACAAAGCCTTATAAACCAAGTATTCTAAAAAATTCTCAGTGTCTTTAAGAAATAAAGGAAGTTGCTGAGGCAGGGACCAGACTTCTCATGGAGTCAAGGTTGTTGCATTTAATTTTGTTGAATGGACTGTTGCACATTTGATTAGTTCTTCATGGCTGATCTCATGATTGCAATAATATCTGCATTAGCAATAACAAATGAAAATCAGATCAGACAGCTTTTTTTGTTCTTTAATCTTTTAATTCCTAACATTTCATGTCTTGCACTCCTGGTTGTCTGTGAACCCTGTTTAGACAGGATATGCTGTCCAGCACTCATACCCATCTTGTTTTTAGCCTCATTTTCAAAGTAGCTGTGTGGCCTAGCACTTAGACAAGGGCATCAAAAATCGGGAGTCATTAGTGTACTGCAGGAATGTCCAAACCAGCAAGCTCCTAAAAATGCTTTGCATTCTCTAAGGAACAGGACTGAGGGAGCTTCTTGGAGCCCTAAGTGTTTGCTAAAAACCCAAGCACTGGGCAGGAACATAATGCTGCTAGAGCCCTGTGGGGAGTGTTTGTATGGCCTCAATCAAAAAGATCTGAAGGATAAGGTAGGTGCTGCTTATTTATCACCAATAGTGTGAGAGTTTTAGGTGCATCCATGGACTAGGCAATGCTTGTAAATGGGCACATACTGAAACCTTGTCTGAAACACTAGTGGAAAAATGCAAACTGTTGTTTCTTTATTCTGTACCTATTGTGTGCCTGCACAAAGTTGCTGTGTGCAACCTTATTGCAAGGGAGGCCACCATAGTGCCCAAACATGACACAGGGCATGGTACACATCACCATAGCTGGATGGCCAGTGTGCTGGGCAAAATGTGTGTGCATTTGACTGCACTTATCTATACAGACTCGCTGTTAAGTGCCTAGATCTGACCAAATTACAATTTAGAAATTATTTAAGAGAGACTGAATCAAGCCTAGAGTAGTAATTATCTCTGCTGTGATTAATGAGAAGCCAGTGTTTTGGAACCTGACCATATTCAATCACCAATCAAAACTGCACAAGGCATTCCTTCCTGTGAATACAAATACACGGAGGCCTGGCTTCACAGCTGGTGGAAATTGGCTTAGCCCCACTGACTTCATGTAAATTGGCTTTAACTAGGCCAGCTGAGGAACTGGCTTAGAAATCTACAGCCCACCCAAAACAGACTTTGATTTACCAGAAGAGGGGGAAAAAAAGAAAAAAAAAAGTGGTGTTTAGGTTAAAAACAATTCTAAATAAACAAAAAGTGCATATTGACATTTTAAAATTACTTGAGCTGTGTTAATGAGCACTGCTCTGTGAAGCCCACCCTAGGAATACATACCCCAGTGTTCAAGTCACCAAAGGCTATTCCTGTTATTTTCTGCCTGTTTCTTTGTGTAAGCACCAGCTGCAAATACAAGCAATATAAAAGATATAAAAAGATGGGTTTGTACACATGTTGTTTAAAGATGTGCTTGCTCTTGATGACTATGTTTTCAGTGGTAAACCTCTGAAACAAAGTCTGCCTCAACACCAACTCAGCTCACTTACAAAGGGAAAATGTGTGCCTAAGGCAGAGGCCCAGCCAGATGAAAGGCAGAACATCTTTCTTCCCAGGGAGCTCAGGGGGGGTCAGTGCCTCTCCTCCCCACCAGGCAGTGCTTGTTTTCCAAGACAATACAGTCTTTATACCAAGATGTAGCAGGTGCTGTACAGAAGGGAGACAAATTCTTACTTTTTTCACAGAGGATAAGAGAGAGTGTTCTCTGGGTAAAACTCTTCCTTTACACAGGGTAATAGGACTGTGGCTGTACTGAAATGGGGACTAAAAATGGAGCAGGGGGTGGAATATATTTCCGTGGACCCTTTCCCCCAAGATCTACAAACAGATCAGAGCATATAATTCTTACATAGTTATGGACAGTGATAAAAACAGCAGTATCCATTTCTTTCTCCTAATTCTCTTTAAAATAGTAAATACTGCTAAGTTTAGCCACAAGGCAGTAAAAGCCTGTAATTCTTTTTCCCACCTACCATCTGTCCTTATTCCTGTCAATCCTTTCCCCTTCTCCTCACCCTGCTGCTACAGGCAGTGCTGTTCTGCAGGTAGCTAGGAAGCTTTGAAGTTTCCCCTCAGAAAGCTGATTATATAAATGTTAGTATATCTTCAGCTTTAAAGCAGTTGGATCATCTCAGAGCATTTTACTAATTTTTCAGAAGATTTTATACTGTTTTTTTTTCAGTGGGGATTTTTCTGAGATTATAAAGGGAAAGGATGAATCCAGAAAGCAAGAAAAACTGTCAACAAAAGCATTTTTGAGGGAAGCTGTATATTGTGACAAGATGTCATACTCAGATCTAGACTGTGCCCATGCATTCTCCATAAATATCAATTTTGCTAATATTGTGAATAGTAATTGAAGGGGTTTTTTCCCCCTATTGTGCTTGCAAGAATAGCAATTTTCTAAAAAGATTTTATCCATATTTCTAGAAGGAAATTATAATAACCGTGTGAATATCTTTCTTTGATAAAGGTTTGGAAGTAAAAGAGGTTTTAATTTTTTTTTAATCAATGTGTTAAGAGGGATTATTTGTTTGTTTTGATTTTTATGGAAATATACATTTTTGTTGTACTCTCCCATATCATGATGATGCTTGGGGGTTTTTGTAGCTGGGGAGTGTGATTCTGAATGTAGTATTCTCCACAAAGTCTACAGAGCATTTTAATGAATAAGTATGTTTTGAAAGAACTGTCATTACTGGGATCTTTTATAATGTGTTTGAAAGCCTCTCCCAGCACTCATGCTTGCTGTCTCCTGGAAGAATTATAATGTATTGGAAAAATACAATCTATCTGGAGATATATTTAAAATACTTCTATCAAAAGGATTCTGGGTTATTAAAACAGTTTTTATGCAAGCAATTATACCATGCAATCAATGAAAAAGATTCTAAAAGAGACACACAAAAATATTCAAAACAATAAGGAAAATTTACAGCTTTCCCACTTCATTTCTTTCTAAAATCTATTGGCATGTGGGATCACATGCCTAAAAGGAAAGTAGTGCCCTAAAATGCAAAGCCAGGTCTTCAAATGTATTCAGGTACCTGTATCCAACCAATGCCAGAGGAGCCAAGTGCCTAATTTCCACTTGATTCTGTGTGTTCGTCAGGTTCAAGTCTCAGATGTGCATTATCTTTTACCTCAACTGCCAGTTATGTTTTTAGTTAGTGCTAAGTGCATCTCAAGATGTGGTTTTATTTGCTATGCACAGCACTAAAAAGTGAGTCCAAGAATGCAGAGAGAGAATGGTTGCCAGGTGGCTTCCAAATAAAAAATATTATAAAATCAGTTGTGGCAATAAAAAATCAACTACCAAAATATGCAGCCTCTAATTTTGCTCCAAGATTGTATTATTTTTTATTAAGAATTTTTTCTATTTTTTATTCATTTTCTTTTAGATAAGTAAAAATCATTGTAGTGACTATCAGAAGTCTTTTAAATACTGTAGTAATCATACCTTTCTACATTTCTTGAGCTGTCTAATGATGACATCAAACAAATGTACTGCAGGTGATTATAAGGTAGAGGTTGTTTTTCTTCCATTCTGTGAGAAGATAAAAATAATGTAGATAAAAGGAACAGATCTTTTATAAGACAGAATTCAAGCAATTTGAGGTGGAAACCCATAAAAATCTCACAAGTGTTGTTTAAATGATGAGTCACTTCAGCAGCATAAAAGTAATCTATTTATCTGCATTTCTACCAAAGGCTTTGAATTTCTGTATCTCAGATAGCAATATAGATATTGAAGTACTTTGAAAAAAAGTTCAATTTTACTTTAAGGCATGAGCTTTCTCTTTAATGTGTTTCCCCTCTTTCACAACATTTCTATTTAGCATCATCTTTTATTGCTAATTTTTACTATGCCCTAGCATATGTGTTTTATAAATACATGTGTATTTCTCTGTTAAAGAAATACTATAATCAGCAGTTTAGACAATTTACTTGTCAAATAACATCATGTAAATGTTCTGGCCTTTCTGATGTTAAATCAGAAAGTCCAGTGACTAACTAGAATTTAACCCAAATCTATTAGTGGCTTGTCCTGGTAGTATAATTACATGTTTTTCTTCTTTTTCATCTGTAAAAATCTCTTTCACTCAGGACACATAGTACTATATCTAGGTTTATTGTTGTCCTTTTCTGTTATATAGCTTCACAAGAACCATTATCCTTATTTTATAAATGGGGACACTGAGGCACTTGAAAATAATTTGCAATTTATCAGGATAATTACAGGAAAAGCCATAAAAGTGATGCAAGTCAACTTTGTCTGGTTCAGTACTTTCAGAAATTGACAACAAGTACTCAAATACAGTGCTAAAATTTTATTTTGGTTTAGATAGGATGCTAAGTTTATAGCCCAAGTCTGGTTTACGGTAAACTAAGAATTAGGCTTTTAAATCATTAAAAAGGTTTTAGAAAATTTGATTATATGTGTGTACATTTCTTTGATTTCTTCACTACATGATGCTGTTTTAAATGTGTCATTTTTGAAAGTAGACAAAGCAGGCTTTTCCATACTTGTCCTATATCATGCATTCAGGGAACTATCAGTACAGTACCTTGATTACCAGATAAATGCTGGCTGTTGTCTCCTCTGAGCTCTTTTCACTTTCAGCAGTATAATTTTATGTTAAGGTTTAGTGGCACAACAATTGAATTGCATAAATCTGTTCATTATGCCACTTAAACTGTGAATTTCTGTTGTAGGCTCTGGGAAGATGAGCTTTATAAATGCTGCAATGCACACATCAAAAAAAATGAAACGAGGAAACTGACACACCCACACCCACCCAAGACCAGATGTTTCTGTTAAGCATTGGATGTGTAAATATACACATTAATCATTTATTTCTTTTCTTAATGTATAATTTGCCCTGTAATTTTCAATTTCATTTGATATGGATTTTCTTTTTGAGTTAGGTCCTTCTCCAGATAGGTTTACTAACTAGACTCATAATCTTTTGATTCTGTCTTTTCATTTACTTCTTGAAAAGAAGACACATCATTCTGAAACCTAATTTAGCCAATGCACAAACTTTATTCTCTTTCCTCACACACAAAGGGGGATTACAAGGTGTTGTGATATAGTATTCTGCTAAATATTAAAAGTTTCAAAAAAAATAGAAATTTTAGACAGTAAGCCGCCTGAAGCAAATTACAATGGGAAGATGGAATAATGCCCATGAATTGGGAAAAGAGAGGATTTGTGTAAGAATGATCCTTAATAACGTGGAACTGACATTATCCAACCTGCAACTGGTTCTGCCCCCCCGATTTCAAGCAATTTTGTCATAGCAAAATTAGGAGGTTAAACCACATTTTCCTATCAGCCTGCGTGTGCCACATCTGCTCATCGGAGTTCTTGGCTCATTTGCATGCTTCTGCCACTCACCCTGGAATTTATTGTGCTAGCACTGCATCTCAGACTTGGCTCAGAGCCAGAGCCTACTTCTCCATTCTCCCTTTATAGCTAATACAATATGAAAGTCACTAACAAAAAGAATTTCATGTCAAATTACAGGAAAAAAAATTTCAATTGCCTAATAGGATTTTAAATTCTTATCATACTGGTGACTTTCTGTAAGTAATAACATTTGAAAAGAACAACTTAGCTGATGTTTTCTTCAAATACTCTCTATGCATTGTAAGTTTTCTTACGAGCTGTGATTCACTGCTCTTCTATTACTACAGAGACAATACAGGACAATGGATCAGAGTTACACAGCCCTTCTCTTCTGTTCCCGTCCAGCTGGCCTTTACACCTCATCACAAGTACTAGCGAAGGTTGTACATTTATTTCTGTTTGGTTTAGATGTCAGGCCTATTCTCTGTACATCCAGGAAGCTGGGCTTGCATGTGTACATAATTATATATGATGAGTAGATGTACATATGTTCAAGTATAACCACAAAGGTGAGTGTGGAGACAGAGAGAGAGAGTTATATGTATGCATCCATGTATATTTTTACCTTTGGGATTACTACCCTTCTAACTGTATTCAGGAGTAAACAATGTTAATATTACTAAACTTGTTATTATGTTAATAATATGGGACTGCAGTTCTGCCCAGACTAGTTCTGTGTCCAGCACCAGCAACCAGTTCCATTACACTTCTATAATGACCTTTTCTTTCCCACCACCTCTACACCTCTCCTTCAAATTCTCGAGAGCAGTCTGGACAGATATTTGGGTAAGGAGATTAAGTCAGGCTTTGATGCCTCTCCCCAAATACGCACACTCTCCCTTGTTCCACCAAAGATTCAGACACCTGCAGATGTGTGTAGAGAGTGGGACTGTGGGAAGAGGAGGTGTTTACAATGGTGATCCAAGCTCAACAATGCTGAGTCATTCCTGATTATTATCCCCATAAATTATCACAGTTGAATTACATAGCTCAATAGTTTCTGATAGCATAGTTCTTCTCCTAGTTTCAATAGACTTTTGATGGGATTAGAATGACAGTAGAAATAAATGAAAAAAGAATTAACCCTCTGTTCTATAGTTCTCATCTAATTCAGACCCCTGATGTAATTTTGCATCTTCTGTGAAGCCTTTGACACAGTACCCCCCAACACATTTTCTCTAAACTGGTGAGGGATGGATGTGATGAGTGGACTATTAGATGGAGAGAAAGTGATTGAATGGTTGCATCAGAGGGTCAATGGCTCAGAGTCCCAGTGGAATCAGTGACAAGTGGTATCCCTCAGAGGTCTATATTGGGACCACTGTTATTTAATATTTTCATTAATGACATAGAAGGATTGAGTGCATTCTTGAAGGAATCAAGAGCACCCTTAGCAAATCTACAGATGAAACCAAGTTGAGCAGTCTGGTTGACACACCTGAAGGATGGGACACCATCCAGAGGGGCAAGCTCAAGAAGTGGGCCCAGGGGAATCTCATAAAGTTCAACCAGACCAAGTGCAAGGTGCAGCACCTGGGTCAGGGCAACCCTCAGTATCAACGCAGGCTGGGGAATGGATAGATCAAGAGCAGCCCTGATGAGAAGAAGTTGAGGTGCAGGGGAGGTGCTGGTGCATGGGGGGTTGGACATGACCCAGCAATGTGCACTTGTATCCCAGAAAGCCAGCGGTATCCTTGGCTACATAAAAAAGCAATGTGGTCAGCAGGTCAAGAGAGGTGATTCTGCATCTCTACTCCACCCTGGAAGAGCCAGGTTGGATGGGGCTCTGAGCAACCTAGTCTAATGAGAAATGTCTCTGCCTATGGCAGGGGAGTTTGGACCTAGATAATATCTGAGAACCTTTCAATAGAGACCATTCTATGACTGTGATTCTTCTGTGATGGAGAAAACAGAACATCTACAAGAATAAGGCATCATTATGAGCTTTTCAGTTGAAATTTTTAATCAAAAGTACTAGATACAACAGTGATAGAAGTTGTGTAAATATTTCATATAATTCAAACTGGTTTTAAGAACCTTACTTTGTTCCATTTGAAGTAGTGGTGTATCCATATAGTGTCTCAGAGGACTCAGATGGGCTAGCCATTGAAGTTACCCATGGAAAGAGTGGAAGAGGTCCTAGCTTGTTTACTGATAAATACAGCCTCCTTCAGTCACTATCAAATTACTCACTGGTGATCGCCAAATGAAAAAAGGCATCATAGAAACAGATGCACCTTCTGGACCCCTCTTTAACCTGATTTTTAAATAAATGAAAGATCTATTGGCAGTATCATACACTTGAATTTCAGATTAGCCCTCTGCTTCTGGATTAGAAAGGCTAACTGACATGCACACTGGGACAGAAATTTTGAAGAGGAAAGAAATTTACCAGAGGAAAAAAATCCAAATCGGATCTTATCTAATTTTATCTAGGCATATCTATTGCATCCTTTAGGACAGGGCTTTCATGGTAAGCTTTCTTAATGAAACACTGTGAGACTAGAACTCTTCTCAGATGGAAATCACATCCTCTGAGACCCAGAGAAATGAACAGGCTTTTTTTTGGTTATTCCTTTCTTGAGAAATTTGAAGTGAATGTGAACATGTGGAAGAAGAGTAACAACTGCAACTCTGAGCTCATCTTTTTTAAGCACCTCACTGCTCTGCCCCTCAGTTGGCCAGTCTTGGATTTTGGCCAACCTTATACATGTATTATATTACTTTTAAAGGGTATATCTAGGGTCTAAATTACTTTTAATCTCTACAGAAATACATGTTCAATTGCTGGTTGGATCTGTATTCAGAGTGTTGGATGAATTCCTTCATGAACCAGAAGCTCCAATTTACATAAATAATTTTTGACACTTTAAATAAATTATTTTCCAAAATATGCAGCAGTCAAGAAAACAATGCATCTTTGACTACATAAAGGCATCCACTTGCTCCTAGGAGCATGATGAACAAATTTAGGAGCATTACCACTTGCTCCTAGGAGCATGATGAACAAATTTAGGAGCATTACCCCTTCTGTGTAATCTGGACCTAATTTTGAGTATTGTGTTGAAAGGTTTTAAAGTTTCTATTTTACCACCTCAAATGGAGTTGCTTAAGGTTTAGTAATGACGCATTGTGTAAGTAGTCAGTGTCCTCACAACTCATGAAATTTCACTGAAAATTTTTTTCATCCCCAGCATCCCATCAGTATGCTGACATTAGCAAGTCATTGATCTAAACAGCAATTCATTTCGATGAAATTAAAAACTACAGAGAAGCTGGCAAGCAAAATAAATACCACAGTATAGGAAACGCTGACTGCATTTAAAATCTCTGGAGACCCTCAAACTAAAATGACACACACACAGAGTATATCCCAGCTGCTGTTGCGAACTAGTAGGAAAAACCAAGTCTAACAATAAAACCCCTAAAACTGAAGCCACAGTAGAAATAATTGAATACTCTACTTCCCACTCATTTCCCCTTTAAATTTAACATGTTTTGCTAGAAAACTGTTACAGCACCATGATGGGTTCAAAATGAAAGTACTATGTTATAGTGATATGTACCTATAATAATATCCAATATAAAATGTTGAAGTTATATTGCAGCATGATTAGCTTGGGTAAGCATTCTCCTACTGGCAATAAAAGATAAGGCTGTCTTGAACAATTCTGCTTATTTGCCTTCTAATTTTACCACAGGATAATGGAAGCCAAGGATAGAAAAGCCCTGTTGGGCTGCCTAGTTCATGTTGCTGCCAATGAAGAATTCATCATTGTATTCTGGCTTTTAGCACTGATTATTCTTTTACAGCTTCCCTTTGGAGTCTTTTCTATATTATCAGACCTATCAATATGAGGAAGTTTTTATATGAGGAAGTTTTTGTTGCTTTTCAGCCTACATCTAACTGTTCTTAATTCCAGTCCATTAAACATAGTGACAATCCCTTGCACCTCTGTAAACCTTTCCTCAATTTCTTGATGTCGGCATCCAGGTACAGGTACAACACTTGTTTTGTGGTGTTCAATGCTGAATCCTATCCAGTGTTACAATCTATTTCTGAGGAATTTTATCTTGTAATAAAATAATTTTTAAAATTTAAGTGTTTTTTTGATGCGAACAGATAGGCTTTTTGTTAGGAAGCTGGGAACTCTTCCATCTGGCCTGCTGTGGTATGGGGCTCCTCCCTGTCTGTTAGGGATGTCTATTCAGGTTCCAGCTTCACAACCAACTTTGATGTGTTACTTTGCTGGTTTAGTTGTCTTTAGCTACCTTCATTGTTCAACAGATCTCTCAAAGTTACCTTCAGGCTTTAGGAACCTCTAGGAGCAGAGGTCAAAGCATTTTACCAGTTGATTGTGGCAGCCAGCCAGAAGAGAGTCCTAACCATATCTGCCCAACCGTTTCAACACCCTAATTTACAACACCCAGAATAAGCCTACACAGAACTGTTGTTTTTTCTAAAATGCAAATGCTTTTACAATAAATAAATTATATATTTTTAAAAGAGTATGTAGGAATAGTTATGAAAAATATGGTACTTTTGGCAAAATTGCAGAGAAAGAATCAATTCTTCATAAATATTTAATAGTATCAAGTTCCTAGGCTATGTCTGAGCCAGTTTTGTGCCTTAAACATATTCTCAGGATTTTGTTTTCTGCCACAACTCTCCCATTATAGTATCCTGTATCCTCATTATTTTAATTTCACTTCCATGGGTTTTGGTTCTCATGAAGGATTATAACTGTAGGTTCAAGGTCTGTGAACCTGATAAGTTTGCTTTTATTCCAGGTTTTGTGTTTGTGAAACAGACACAGGAGGGAAAAAGGTCATGAGAACTATTTTAGAGGCTGAATCAGCTCAACCTCTGTAGGGAGACTCTTCTCAGCTACTGATGGCTGGAGAAGTAGTTGCCAAATCACCACTTAAGCCTCAGAGGAGGCATTACAGGAAGCCAGGCCTGTGGAATCTAGGAAATCTCAATTCCTTGGCTATTTCATATTTTGTGACCCTAATATTTTGCACTTTTTGAATTTTAAGGGCTATTTTAGACGTGATTAATCAGAAGCACAGAGCAGAATGAGAGGGTCAGCTTTTGTGTTTTAAAACATAAGACAGCAAAGGATAATGTCCTACTATTTTTAAACCACTGAAAAATATGACCCCCCAAGGCAGAAAAAGAGATAAAGAAAAGATGGAAGCTTATGATTCTTTTTGTTTACATTTCCCCTCCCTTTAAAACTGTTTTGATTGAACATTTATTTTATATTTTCTGTTAGGCAATAGGGGTGTTTCTACCAGCCCCAAGAGTTATGACTCTTTCTGAGCTGGTTACTCATTTCACCTGCTGACTTACTATAAGCTCCCACAGAAATATTTCTCCAGCTAGAAAACAGGGAAATCTAGGTCTCTAGCTGATAATCAAGCTCCCAGACTCAAGATAAACATTCAGGGAAGATTGAGCAGAACTTCAAAAGAAAGCAAAAGAAAGAAAGAATGAAAGGATGGAAAGAGAGACAAGGTGAGAGGGAAGAAGGGTGAAATGGGAGAAGAGAGACAGAAGGAGACAGAAGAGTATATAAACCAAAGCAAGAAGCAAAGACTTCCAGAAAAATTTTGGGGAGGAGGTTTTAAAACTTACCCAGAGGAAATTTTATCTGTACATGAGATATTTCACAGTTCTGCTGGGGAATAAGGTAAAGGTGCCATCTCTCAAATATTACTCTGCTTACAGTGGGAAAAGTGTGACTACTCAGTCATTTATATCTTTCCTACCTGAGACAGTACCAGATGGTGCCGTGTATTCTCAGGTTAATCATTGTGTGAGAGACCTGGCTGGGAGCCAGACCCACTTCACAGTCAACTGTGAGAACAAGCAGTGCTGAACCTTACATAAGATTCACAGCAGAGCCCCTGGATTTTAAGCAGACATCTGGTATGACTTTTCATATTTATTTGCTATAAGGGTTCAAACTGAGCCAAAATATCGCATTACACCATGCCAGTCTTCTCTGGGATATTTATCAATTTCTGCAGAATATAAGCTTTCACAAGAAAGAAATCTTGTGTTCTTACTGTCTGGGATGAGATTCCCAGGCAGGTAGCAATGCAGGGCTGAGTCTCCAAGCAAACAGATTGAAATAGTGCTTTTGGGAAGCAACTGTCCCTTCACTGTGCCACACAAATAAAAAGCACAAAACGTATGGCTGCAATTCTATTTTCCAAGGGCTTGGACAAATGAAAGGACTCCCCACAAATTCATTTTCCAGTGCAGAGAAAATTGCTTTTGAGTCTACCACTCTGTGACTGCAGAGTCCTACTGCCCCCATGAAAGAGGGCTTTGATTTAATCTGCTATTAAAGTGCATAGTCAGGTGAGAGGTTGTGCGTATGCACTATGAAGGTGTCAAAGTGACAGTGAGATGGCTCAGCATTTAACTCTCTGGAAAGGGGAACATCTTCCTTTCACATCAGTAGGCTCTTGACAACGAAGAGCAGTGATGTTTTGGCCAGAAGTATTTGCTGTATCACTGATTACAAAAAGGAAAAAGAAAAGGCAGCTAGGCTTTTCTGAGACTTTGAAACTGGGGTTAATGAAGAGCTGAGGAACATAGCAGCAGCTTCTCTCCTACACACACATCCACATGCTAACAGGAATTTATCCAAGCAAACAAAACAGAGCCATTATAATTTAAGGATGTTACTCTTTCCCCAGTACTTGTACTTGGCACATAATTATTCAGTGGAATTCCAGTACTGAATAAGGTTGGTAAGAGAGTACTGTACATTTCTGAAATGCAGATAATGCACATAGACATGGAACACTTAATTTTCTTCACTAAAATATTTTCTGATTCTATTTTTCAGAAATATACATAATCTTTTTTTTTTTTTTTTTTTTTTTACTTTATAGTATTTAGGAATAAAATCTGGTTTTGCCTTCTTGCAGATCAAGTTCAAATACTATGTTTCTGTGATTTATATGAGGATGCCATCAAAAGTTTTTTACCTTTGCCTTTTGCAATAAAATACTTATACTGTTTAACAGTATGGCTGTTGGGCAGAACCACATGTTGAGGGGAGTAGAATCACAATGCCTTAAAAGCAAACCTGTCATAGGAATTCTCTATGATATCAGCTATTCATTGCTGCACTCCTTGAGCCATGCAATATTTTTCTCTTTCCTCCTTGCCCACTTTGGGGTGTCTGCTGTGTCAGTTTTATACAAAATTACATTTCTGATGGAGCTCCCAGTCAGGTGGTCATCTGTTTGAACAAGTAGAATAGTCTGGCCTAAAGTTTTTACATAAGTAGGCATAAATAAAAATACACGTATATATGTGTATATACACATATATATGCATGAATGTGTGTATATACACGTATATATGCATGAATGTGTGTATCCTCTAAAGAAATATATTAAATTCCCACTTAAATATTTTTTCCTGTTCTTATCATGTGAATGTTAATAAAATGATCTAAAAATATTGCCACAATTCTGATAACAGCTACCTGACAGATTTTATAGCCCATACTTTATTTATCCAATGTCTTGCACAGATTAGAACTTTCTAAAAGGAGGTAATTAAAAAAAAAAAAACCTGAGCACATGGCAGAGATTTACAATAGTTGCATTCACTAGAGAACTGTGCTGCTAATGGAGATAATCCAATCAGAATGGATGCCCCATTGTGTTAAGTGCTGTACAATCACAAGCATCAAAGACGGGACCTGCTCTGTAATGCTCACTGGCTAATTAGCTGTAACAATAGAACATGATATATTTTCACTGATACTGGGACACTCAGTGCCCACTCAGACCCCCACCAAGCCTAGTAAGGCTCCAACCAACACTGACAGCCATTGAAGCCGGTCTTCAATGTGATCTAACAGTTCTGTGAACCAGCAAGCACAACAAGCAGGCAGAATATGAAGAAAATAGAACAGAAAAAAAAAGGAAAAAAAGTACTAGAGTATCACAGAACATACTTTGTTCATTTATTTTGACAAGGCTAGTTTAAAGAGTTTATGAAACTTCATAGTAACACTAATTAAGCATTCAAGTAATGAAGACTTGTTAATGTGGGGTCTTCATTATAGCATTCCGCCACTAAGCCTTTGATTAAAAGATTAAAAAGGTTGAAGCTTCCATTTCATTTATTTCTTTATTTTGATAAGTTCATTTGGTTTGTAGATTAGTACATGGAGAATTTCCTATTGTATCTTATTGCCCCTGGCTCTGTAGCAGAAGACAATGCAGGACTACATCCAATATACCACTTTACATGCAGTAAATGTTCTTGAACTCCACTAAAACCTGGAAGATAGAATTAGCTATCTAAATTTCTTTTAAAATTCATGGTTTCAACTCTGTTTTTAAGTGAATAACCTATGCCTTTTTCCACTCTTCTCCTGGCACCCACATCCAGCATCCCCATATCCTGCTCCCCCATATGCAGTTACTGAGAAATGGATAGAGAGGGGCTACACTAATGGCTAAGTCAATAAACTTGTGATGTTTACCTGGAGTATGAGTATACAGGGCTTCAGTCTGCTGCGGCCAAATAGACTGAAATGATTTCCTCAGTAAATGATAAGCCATATAAGAGTTACTTCAGGAAAAAATGTGGCAACATATTGCCTAATTCCTTTGATCAAAATATCAATAATGATCTTCCCTATATCTGATATGCTTTTTAAAAAGAGATTTGATAAAGAAAAACCCTTTCCAAACAGGTAAGAAATAAGCTTCCAACCTTTTACTTTCAAAGAAATTAATTGTTTCTTTAGCCAGTCTTCTTGGATAATTGTTCTCTATATAAACATCTTTAAAAGCTAGCACATATTTATCCTATCCCAATCATTGGGGGTCCTCCCTGGGTTTGGATGACAACCCAAATCCATTTGCACTCAGCAGTCACTACTTTCATGAGAGCTAATGTGTTAACTGGGATAAGGTCTGTTCACAAGCACATCTGCAATGATGACTGCAAGCTTCTAACAAGTGAAAGACCTGTAAAAGTAAATGATCCATACATGTTCTTGAAGGAAACCTGCAATCATTAAGATTGTCCTCTGCATGGATACATCAATAGTACAGTTACAGATTCTGTTGCAGATCACTTCATCTTCTAGGTTATGTGATAGAGAAAGACAGAATTTATCCTGGAGTGCAGGATAAAATGATTCCACAGAGGAAGCTATCATCCATCTGGATTCCTAAGGAGGAAAATAAATAAATAAATGGATAAATGGATTCTCTGCATTCCTATAATCTGCTATCTTAATACCTCTGGTCATGTACATAGAGAGATGACATTAACATGCTATTTCTGTTCATAATCATAAGTGAGACTAGCCTATTCTCACTAAACACTACAGGAGTGGTATATTTGCATCATGTGATTGATTAATTTTCTGTGGGAAAAATATTTTGAAAATCCGGGGATTTTTTATTACTGAAAAGGACTTAAAGGTTTTATATGACTTGGAGAAATGTTTTTATTCCTGGGAAAAGATATTAGGAGTTCTCATATATCTTGTAATTTTACAATTTGTGGATCTTTTTTTTTCCATGAAATCTTTTCCTACTTTTTTTTTCATATTTAACTACTGTATTTTCTGCAATATACTGCAGGCCCTGACAGACACAATTTAGGGGATAAAGCACTGTTTTTATTTTTTGAAACATTGCAAATCTTTTATATTATATATATCTTTTATATTATATGTCGTCTGGTTCTGTTTTTGTTTTTAAAGAATGGTTGTCATTTGTGATATTTATGAAATTATAAACAGCTGCTCTTAAATGTGTCAATATCATATTATGATGATAAACTGATATAGGCAGGCAAAATTAGGACTAACTGCCATAAAATGCAGTTACAGACATATTGCCAAAGAAAAGGCTTTCTCATCTTCATACGGGGCCTCAAATTCTAAATACACTACAACATGCTCTTTTATCAAGCAAGGTGTGATTCTGCCAGTGGTGGAAGAATTACCAGAATTAGCTGGTGTAAGAATTCTCCTTGAATTCATCAGGACTTCAGTATTTGCTTTGGATGGGATTCATGTCACTTAACTGCAAGCAATTTGAAAAGTCAAATTTCCCGTCTAAGTTACCTAAACTGCCCCAAACAGCAGTGAAGTGCCACACACAGAGGTGTGGGAATTCATCACCCCCCGAGGTAGCTGTGTCCAGCAGGTCACCTGAATACTCTATTGAGATGTTTTCAGTCACCACTGACTGCTGAGGAAGTCCACAAAACCATGTGTCTCCACTGTCTGCTTTCAAGAAAGGCAGTCACTAGATCTTTTGTTGATAATACCATGGCATATTATGAGAGGGTTTGAGGTCTCAGCTTTGCTATTTATCATGGATCTCCAGGGAGAGAGAAGATGCATCATGCACAGACCTTTTTGACATCTACAAATATCTTCATGGATCTTGCTAATTTTACATTGTGAATCATTACCTCAATGAAACTAACCAGTGAAATAGGATTACTAATTGGATTTGAATTACCATGGGTTTTTCTCTAGTGGTGGGAATGAGAGAAGTTCTTTCAAGAGGGATCATTTCCTGTGACTGTAAGACATCAAGACCTTTTTTTGCTTTCTCTTGTATATAGGTACACATAGTCAACAAACTAGATTCTGTTAAGATCTGAGACTAAGAGAAAAAAGCTATCCAAACAAATGTGCATTTTGCACTTCACAGCACAATACCCTATACAGAACCAGACTAGAAGAACTAGATAGTTCTTCTTTGAAAATTAGAGAGATTTTAAAAATTTCTGCATGATTTTGAAGAAAGGAGAGAGGATGTTCTATGAAAGCAGGTTGCAAAAACAGTTTGCTGCAATTACTGCAGAGCACTTGCCCCAAATTAAGACAAAGATTTGTTTCCCCTTTTGTGAATTACTGTCTTAACTGTCCCAATGCATCTCATTTTCATTATTTGAGTTTACAGAGACTCCTGTCCTGAGTCTCCTAACTGATTTCTGGAGACAGAGATTGCATGTAACATGCCCTCAGTTTCCTGCTCTGGAATGGCTCACATGCTGTAGCAGACTCACAGCCAGGCAGACAGGGCCACTGCAAAAGATGTCTCAACCTCCTTGACACCATGACTGGTTATCACAGCAAGTGAATGTCAAGGAGTTTTCACTTATGAAGCTTCTGGTTCATTTTCAAGCATGGTGTTCAAGAGTGACAAGTTTTATGAAGCACAGTGTTGCAAAGAGGTGGACTTGCCTATTTATGTACTAAAATACCTTTCCTCCTATGTCACATGTAAATGAGAAGGGAGAAGCCTGGCAAAACTGGCCCCATAGATTGTGTAGCCAGTGACCAAGTGGTTGTTGCTTGTCTATTCCCTGCTAAAAGGAATCATGCCTCCTGAGAAGAAAACCCAGTCTCAATTCCAGCTCTAATTTCTAGTTTGAAAACCAGTCCATTTACAGCCCTCCAAGGACAATGACATAAGCATTAACCCAGAAGCATGGTATATTTAATAAAGAATTTTTACTTCTGGGTCAGAGGACATTGTAAATGGTTAGGTTTGGTCTAATGTGGAATATCTTAGTACAGCCAATGTCTTTTAACACCCACTAAACTTTTTCTTTGTTGTGGAAATCCATTTGGATCAAGATAATAATTTTAGGAAAGAAACATTTACTTTCTCCTTCATCAGCATGCAGGTGTAACTGATAATTGCAAACAAGCTATGAGCCTGGATGGTAGAAAATAATATATAAATTTATGTGATAACTTGAAAAAAAAAACGCCAAAAGGTTTAATAATAGAATCAATTCCATTTCTTTTATTTTAACCTTTAAAATGTACTTTTTTCCTTTCTCGAAAGAACTCCATTTGAGGTCATTTAATGGAAGGGTCTGTTGCCTTTTTCAGCTTTTAAAAAACCACTCTTCATGAAGGCTGACATTTAAATCTCTAAAACTAAAATCACAAAAGGTTTTTCATGTAACATGTTATCTCAGTAGAGGTTCTTCTGTAATACAATGCAATAAGCATTTATAAAGAAGCCATTATGATCATTTATTTTGTGAAGATGAACCCTCTGCTACAATGACAATTTTTATACATTACTAAAAGAAATAGCCAAAACCAATTTTCCTTTAGGATTCAAAATGATTATGCGAAGTTTATTACAGAAATACTTTTAAAATAATTTTAGGGAAAGCTTTGTCTTCCTTTCTTATCCCTAGATGACAGCTGCAAGATCTTCACATATGAGAAAACAGTGGGGGGCTCATGTGAATAAAGGAAGACCAAAACTTTTTAATCTGACCAGAGAGAAACTCTCCCAAAGACATGATAAGGAAAATACTGTAAAAGGCAGCTGCTGCAGCCAGTATCCTTGGCCCCTACAAATAAACACTAAGATAAAATCTTCTTTTTTTTCCTTTCCTGACTAGAAGTAAAAACAGCCCTGCAAGAAGGATTATGAAGTTGTGAACTCCCTTCCATGTATCCCAGGAAATATGAAGGTGTGTAGAAAGGAGGGAGACAGGAGAGAGGAAGAACAAACAGAGAAAGAGACAAAAGGCCCTGGAAATTTCTGCAATCTCATATATGTAATGAATTCCAGTCAAATAATGGAATTGTGCAGATATTTCACCTACATCCACTTGTTGGGAGCTGAACCACAAGACAGAATGTTATGGTCTGTGTTCATCATGTCACATCAGCTCATGAACCATGCAGAAAACATACTCAGAACTGAGTTTTGGGTCTCCTGCTGGGTGTTCTGGAGCAGGACCCTCACACACCATGCATGAAGGAGCAGAAAGCAGTTTGGGGAGATCTCTGTCTCTCAGATATGACAATCTTGTTTTCCTGAGGATATAAGATGGGCAGACTGGGAATGGAAGATGTGGGTGAGAGGACACAATGACTTTTCATTTCATTTGAAACAAACAGTATTTATCTGGCATATATATACATATATATGCTAAACAATCACCATGGACCTTACTGCTGAGAAAAATATATTTTATATTAGAGACTACCTTCATTTTTGGTGGTACAGTTCATTTGTCTTGCAGGGTACTGCAGAAAGTGATCTTGATGTAATAATATAGAGCTAAACACAAAAAATGCAAATTCATTTTTAGATGCATACATTTATGAAGCAAATGCAGGATGTTTAACATCTTCCCCTTTGGCTTTATTTATAAGGCATTCATTCTCTCTCCACAGGTGAATGAAAACCAACAGGCTCACACAACCTGTTTACAAATATGTCCTGTTTTTATCTATGATTACTTCACAGCACTCCCATGCTTCTCTGATGTGCTGGGCTTCAGTCACAGCCCTGATATAAGCAACACATTACTTTCCCAACCGAAGAAAATGTAATTTCAGCAAGCTTGTCAACAGTAGGGCCCAGCAGGTAGGCAAAGCACAGAATCCAAAAGAGGGTCAGATTTCCTGGTATTTCTTTGCTAGCAAAGAAGATTAGAAGATAACACCTCTCATTTGAAAGAAATTAAGCAAGTCTTATTTGTGCAATTTATCCTCAAAAGTTTATGGTGAGAGGGAGGTTATTAATTCAATATAAAAGCAGTGCAAGTAGTAAAACTGTTTGGAAGTGATGTGCTTCATAGCATAGTGCATCTCCTCGACCTGAAAGTCAGCCTTAGGCTTATTGTACAAAACTTATTTTAAATTATTGTTATTTTAAATATTTTAAATTCTGACAGCCATAATCCTGTAAAAGACTGTTCTTAATTCCTCTCTCACCTGCCTCTTCTCCCTGTCTACTTGTTTCATTCACTGGATGGGGTGATGTTACTTGTTTTTTCTGCTTCTTGATGGGATCAAATTATCAATCTGCCTACCATCCACTTGATAAAAAAGACAATGAACACCAGAGAGAAGCCGCCACATATAAACTCATTATTCCCTCCAGAAATATAATTAATCTGGCTTTTTTTCCCTCAGAAATAATTTGCCTTGTCAACAGAAAAAATAGTAATTAGAGATCCCTTTACTTAGCAGAAACATTGATTTCATGTTCTGGAAATCTACAGTTACAGGCTTCATAAAAATAAAAACCTTCATGAGATGGTTCACTTGCTTCTCATGTACTAAGAATTGCCAATTGAAGTTATCTGAGGTCTTTTTTTACTATGACCCTTTGTGTTTGAAATCTTCAAATCATCATTCACTTAGCATCTTAAAGCTGTGTTGCCATCATAAGTATAAAAGAGTGTAATAGTCTCTGTTGCATCAGGACAATTAATGCATTTTGCATTCAGAGACAATTAATGACATTATAACCAGGAGAAAACAATGCTCTCATACTCTCTCCTCTTCACTGCTTCTAATTTTGTGTAATATAAACTGTTTAAAGTGAATTGTGTCACTCTGAGGTTTTCACAAAGCCTAAATATTATTAGAGGGTTTTTTCCCCCTACTATAAAGTCCTATAAGGGGTGAGCTCTTAGTGAAGAAGCTTTTGGAAAGCATGTTACTGGCCAGCCCGATGCCAGAGACTTCTGAATTCTTCTTTCCTAGATGCAGATGCCCAGCTGGGTGCACTTGGGGAACTTGAGGGTCCCTCCATCCCACTCTCATGCAGGTGGCTGCTGCTGTTGCTGTTTGCAGGTTCAGGCAGCAGCAGTGCTGACAGTGTAGCCCCCAGACACACACTGAGGCAGTATGACCAGGTAAACAGACAAACATTGCCCTTAGCAACATCCATGTTGCTCCTCTTCCAAATCCGCTACCAAATCCACTACCAAATCCACTTCCAAAACTCAGACAAATACCTCGTTCTGCAACACCCCAGTGTGCTACACAATAAGGACTTTACAACTAAAATTTTAAAGCAGCTGTGCTTCATTCCAGCTGGGATGCATGGGATTTTCTACCATACATGTGGACCAGAGGAAGGGGAGAAGGTGTGAGGACCAAAGTATGTCCAGGAACAGAGGAGCATGATCCAGAAACCAAGCCCACTGAAAAGAGACAGTCAAACACAGAGATAAAACAAACTCGGGCTTGCAGGTAACATGGAGAAAAAAAGAACATGGTCAGTGATGGGAGAGAGGGGTGGGAGGCAAAGCTGTGGAAGAAATCAGGAAAAGAGTAAAAGAAAGGGTGAAGCTGAATTACATGTTGAGGAAAAAAGAGAGAGAAGTTTAGAATTATAACAAGGTAAATAGGACTTTGAGCAGAGAGGGACTAGAAAGGAGACTAAAATAATAAAGTTAGGAAGGATTAAAAGCATTAGGATTTATTCCCCAATTCAGTCATTACTTATATCCTTTACTTTTCAGTCTCAACTGTCCTATATAGGAAACAGCTGTATAATTCAGAACACTGATGAAATCTGTATCTCATTCTAATCTCTTGGTTGGTCCACATGCAATATGACAACTTGATATGATATGATATGGTATGATAACTTGCTGTTATTAGTCAACGACTTATACACAAAACTTGCTTAATAATCTTTCAGTTTAACAAAATAAATATGCCACAAGTCTCAGCTAGAAACTTTTCCTTTGGATATATTTATTTTTTTCTTATTTTTAAATAGCGTCTGGCAGATCTGGGCTTACTTGCAGTAGCTATATTTTTTGTTGTTGTTGTTGTTGTTGTTTAGTTTGGTTTTTCTCTTACAATTACTTCCCCTGATGCCTTACTGACCTTTTGAATTCTCTCCATCTCAGCAGCTTTGTTTCAGGAAGACAATCCTCCCAGAAAAATCCTCCTCCCCTTTCTCCTCCTAACCAAGTACTGGGTAAATAGATCCATATTATCAGCAGCAATGCACTGCAATTCAGTCACTTTTACAAGGAGCTACCTATTAAGTTTTTTTTTTCCTCAAGACTTTCCAAGGTGCCACAAGTAAACACTTTAACTAAATGTCAAGCTGCCATCTAAATTTCCAGAAAGGATGAGGGAAAATTTCAAGGACATTGCAAGGACTATTACCTAATTATATTTCATATGCCATATTACATAATGGTTGAGTTCTCTAAGTGTAGTGGTGTTTATCAAGACAGGGGTATAAATTTAGGTATAACTATTCTTACACGTTTTCCTATCACAATTTTTTTCTTCTTGCTAAATTAAGCCTGGTCAAGATAAGGGTTGTTTTGTAATGCAATTGTGTTTGTAAATGGCATAATTATTGTTATTTTTAGACAACAGAACTGATGCAGAAAATAGAGTCCTGAAGAACTTATATAACTGAAGATGTATGCATGAAGGTAACACAGTCCTCTGCCTGTCTAGTATTTTAGCTGTATTTTACTGATTTAGGGGTATGGCCAGAAATACTTTATTGTTTCACTATAGGTGAGATGGTAAATTCTTTAGAATAAATATGTCTTTTCAGGTCTCTCAGTGAAAGGCACAGTCCTGAAGACACACCCTGAAGTGTTATTTAATTTATTATGGAGGAATAAAAGGCAAGAGTAAAAATAAAATCCCATCCTTTTAGCATTGTTAACTGTATCATATTCATTGGCTTTACTAAAAAATTCATATTCAAACCTGGAATTTTTCCTTTATTGCTCAAGGTGGATACTCATTTTTGTAAAGTGAGAACAGTTCATTCTTATTCCCAAAATATACCCTCCCTTTGTATAATGTAATCTTTAGTCCACTGCACTGTCTCAAATAGAGTACAGAGATTCCATCACTAGTCAATTGAGATAAATAAGTAACTCTAATAAAGTTAGATTAATCCTACTTATTTTAGGAGGGAGTAAAGATTCTTCTCTCTTTCTATTTACAACAGAAAGCACCTAAATAATTCACTCTGATTAGACAACTCACTTTGAGGTGGCTCAGTTTAGATGAGATAAATCCTAACTTTAAACCTCCTGCATCTGTTGTTTCAACTGAATCTCTTGCGAAGTTACAAGCTAAGGACTAAACTAAATTAAAATACTGTTTAAGCTGCCATTACATTACATAGTACAAGTTGACTTTTCAACCATATCCTTTCACAGGAAAACTTTACTTTTCTATTAAATTCTGCTCTTTCATTATCTTCCTTGTATAATGAGGAGAAGGATACAGAGACAATATGACCTGAAATGCTATTACATTTTCCATTCTGCGGCATTTCACCTTAATACCATTACAAAACACAAGACAGAATTTTATTTTCTAGACTTTGGCAAAACACTGCACATATTTAGATCTTCGAATTTTATGGTAGTAAATGCTGGTTTTATTTTTGGGATTTTTACATTCTTTATTTTCTAGAAGATTGCAAATTAAGATACAGTTCTATAATTTTATTTGTCTAATATCTTAAATACTGTATAAAGTACATTAAGACACAACTACAATACTATTAATGAATTTAAAAATTCACTACTTAGCTAATCCATTGTTTTCATAGAAATTCATCCCTTTTTTGCTGCTAGATATTTACATTTAAACGTGAGGTTATGGGTTAGTTTTCTCACTGTTCCACATTAATATATTTTTGCAGATACGTGCTTTTAAGATATGTAAAACCACTGAAAACCGCAGTCCTCCTTTAGCTCTCAGTTGTTCCCTGTCAAAATGGAAGGAGGTTGATATTTCATCCTGTGCCCAGTTTCACTCCAATATTTAATCAATAACTTAGTTGATGGATGACAGCCCAAAGCTGAGAGAATCTAAAATGATGTTGAAGGTCAGGATTCAAGACTTCAGAATTACCTTGACAAATGGGAGAAACAGTGGGAAAAAGCTGAAAAAGGGCAAATACAAGCTCAAGACTGATACGGGATCAACAACACAACATTTTCCTGGAAAAAGGATTTGGGAATTACTTTTGATCACAAGCTTAAGATGGGATAAGTGCCTGATAGGAGGTAAGGAGCTGGAAGATTTGTCAATAAGGTAAAGGTAGAAAGAGAACTTCACAGAGGAACATCAAGTTCAAAAAAAAGGCAAATATAGAAAGTGTACTACAAAGGGAAGCAGGAAGAGGTGACCAAGAAGGAATAGAGATTCACTGTCTGAGACTGCAGGAATGTGATTAGGAAAGCCAAAACCCACCTTGTACTGAATCTGATGAGTGCTTTGAATGGCAACGAGATATCTACAGATATCTCTGTAGAGCAGCAGTAAAAGATAGATTGGAGAATGTGTGGGCTGCTGAAGCAGACAGAGGACCTGGTAAAAAGTCATGTGGAAACATCCTAGGTAGTCCATAGCTTCTTCTTTCTGGTCTTTACTAGTAAAATTTGCTCTCCTCAACCCCCTGTCCATCTGACTAGTGGGAAAGTCTGGAGCAAGAAGGATTTGCCTTGCCTGGAGGAGAATTCTATTAGGGAACATTTAAGAATACTGGACATACACAATTCCATAGGCCCCAATGAGATATTCACACAAGTGCCTAAGGCACACGGCTACTATTACTGCAGGATCATCTCTAATCACCTTTTAAATATCTTTTGCATAAATATCAGATTTGTGGAAAAACAGACGTCAGAGACTCTTGCTGGCAGGAAGAGAACAAAAAAAACACAAGTATGGGATATTCAACGTAGACTTAAGGAAATACTTTTTTACTGTGAGGATGGCTAAGCATTAAAACAGGGTTCCCAGAGAGGCTATGGTCCTCCCATCCTCAAAGATATTCACAAAGCAACTGGATATGGTTCTGAGCAATCTGCTCTAGCTCATCCCACCAATCTCAACTACCCTGTGATTCTGTGACTGTAAATAAATTCAAATGCTGCATTACAAATTGCAGGGTTGTGGGTTGTGTTACATTTCACCTCATGCTATGCACTGACCTGCTTCCTCTGAGGTAAAAAATCCTGTATTTTTTGCACAGCCATGTCAGATTTTTATTTATTAATATTAATTTTGTATTATTTAGACAGCTGCATGATTTTATTGTTGTTACCTCATTTGGATGAAAACTTACATGCTGATTTAATCTGTTACTTTGGTTTTAGTCCTGAAACTTTCCTACAGTTTGGATTTCTGATTGCCTGAAGAACTTAAGAGACCATGGCAAATCAATGGAAAAATTATAACATGGTCTTTTTCTAATCAATGTGATTTTTTTTTTTGGTTCATTTTTTTTAAATTTTAGTTTAATCCAGTGTCTTTAACTTTCCATGGCAAAGATATTTTAGACTGCCTATGTACAAGTACAGAAGCAGTGCAGTTACCAAAGCAGATGGAGCTATGTTATTGTAAAGGGCAAAAAGGCAGAACGAGGAACATTAGACTAAGGAAATCCAGGCTAAATATTGCATAAAAGTTCTCAAGTGTTTGGTTTTTTGAGATTTTATTGACCCAAAGAAGTGACCAGTAGCTCATTTACTTGTGTAGTTTCAGACAATATTGGGTATTATACCATATCTAAAATATTGTTTGGGGAGAGGTTTGTCTAGATAAGATGAAGAAATTCTTTTCTGTCTATTAAACAGCCACTACTGGAAATTTTTGCCACTGAGAGAGTGTACCCATAATGTCACAATGGTAACATATACTTCAGTTTGTCATGCTTTATTTATAAAAAGAGAAAGTCAGTGTTAGGAAATAATTTAAATCCAGCACTTTGTAACTTCTCCAGTCCATGGAAACATAAATAACTACTTCACATGACACTTCTGTTGTTTCAGAGGGCATTATATTATGCAGGATCAAAGGCATCTGCAACTTTAAAGGGTTTTATTTAATCTGTGAATTATTGCTTTCCTTCCTATGTATTAGAATGAGCTACTTATCTGTATTCAAAAAGAGAGCTATAAATATTGGTTCAATTTTAAGTAGTTGAAAAGATTTATAGATTCCAGTGAGATAAATAATATCTGAAATTTTCCTTCTAAATGGTAGTACAGGTTAATGTTAGTGACAGAGCCTTTTAAAACTGTTTTACGTATGTGCTATCTTATAAAAACAAACAAGCAAACAAATATAATTTTTGGAATATTTTGGTAGTTCCAGAAAATATATGCTTGGCTTTAGGTATTCATAGGAAAATTAGTTCTTAAATTCATGCAGGTTTACATGCTGCAGGTTTAGCTGTCTACATTAAAAAGGCTCTGTGACTCTCCATGCACAGGCATCTTCTCCACACGCTCACTTGGTTCAGATATTACCTACACTGTTTGATTTCATTTGACTTGGCAGAACTTGGCCCCTAATCAGTATTGCTTTCAGATGTTGCTCAAAATATATGGTGGCATTATCCTGAAGGGTCTTATCTTTTCATTTATGAGTGGGCATCCTATACCTAAAGATCTGTAATTAAAATTTGAAGAGTGTTTTCGGTCAATATGGCCTCATTGATCCTCTTTTTCTTTGTTTAGAATAACAAGTGGCCATGAAAACATTGTTATTGTTATCTCCCACAGCTTTTAGAGGACAAAATGTTGGTTTTGTTTTTTTTTTTTTTTCCATGAAGGGGGGAAAAAACCCTGAACAGGTCATTCAACCAGATTCTCACTTAGCTGATCACTAACACTGATAATGTTAAAGAAGTTCAGTCCTAAGACACAGTATACTGATCCTTTTATAAAAGATTTTAAAACTACTGGTGCAACATCTTCAACAATTAGCCAAGTCTTTTGGTGATTTCTCTTTGAGTCTACATATTGAAGTGATGAGTAATCAGAAGTACATCAGGACAAAGGCTTCTCCAACAACAAAGGCACATCCCAGTGTATGGCTCATACATCACAGAACACTTTGGCAGTACGTTCTTACACCCTCTCTTCTCACCTAAGACAACCCTCATGGTTTGTTTCTATATGGCTGAGATAATGACTGTGGTCAATTAAAGAAAGTCACACAACAGTGTTGCTATTTTACTTTTTTATTTTTTCAGTCATAACATAGCACTGGTGATCTCAATCAGGTCAGACATCCTGTCAGAGCCCAGTCTTGACACATCAATGACAACACATATCAGAACAGTCAAAAGCTTACAACATGTAATAAAAACTGAATTGAAGTCACGCATGCTATCCTCTTGTGGCCTGAGTGGGATTGTAGGCAACTGGTGATTTGTAGGCTCCATTACTTCCCAAATGTTCAGTTCATCTAGCCCTTGGCAGGGTGTCAAGGACAAAGAATAATCAGTCTTCAGGTGCTGCTTTTGAAATCCTATGCCCTACGTTTCCTTCAGGTGCCTCATTCTTTCCATGTTGTCAAGATCCATTGATGAAAGCTGACTACTTTCAAAGGCCTCTGACAAGTGAAGCATCCTCAATACATGGAGAAAATTATATTGTGCAGTCAGTACTCACAGAACATACCCTGAGTGATGGATGAGTTACTGCTCGGCAACATGATGGTGCGCTTCTCTTCTAGACTCGAGACAAAGCCTTAGAACAGCTAAAGAGGTCTTGGACCCAGGAGGAAAATGATCACCCTGGAAAGACACTTAAGGAGTTTTTAAACCTATTTCAGAGTTCCCATAAATCTGGCTGCTGTCTTATGGATGGCAACAATATCCTATTCTTACAGCAAATCTGTGCATTTAAAATAGGGAAGACATACTGCAGAGGCATGAAAATGATGTGAAAATCGATTGTACTAATGCAGGGCAGTGCTCACAGAGCAATAGCTATTAAGAAGACATTTCTGTTTTAATACATTTTTTAATCCTTTTTATATAAATACTCTATGCAGTGTAATAAAACATTGCCAACAGATAGGGATTTAAGATGTTTCTCTTTATTCCCTTCTTTCTTCATTTTTTATTCATAGCAATAGGTACACTATTCTTTGAAAGCAATTTGAGTATAAAATCCAATGATATTGTTCTTAATGCATAAACTTGAATACCAATTCAGAGGCAGCTAAACTTTCTCAGGTAGGAAGATTTAAATTTTGTTGCCCATGTTTTGGTTTTTTTTCATAATCTGTATTTGGTTTTGAACACTCTAAGCTTCTAGAGCTTTTAAGATGTGGTTTTACTATTGTTTGACATGTTTTTCCACTTCTCCTTTTTTCCAACAAAAAAACCCCACCCCCCCCAAAAAACAACAACAACAACAACAAAAAAACCACATCAAAAAAGAACAACCAAAAAAACCCATAAACATATGACATATGCTATATGAACATACAAACATATGTTCAGATATAAGCAAGGACATAGGTGCAGCTGGTAGGCTTTAGGGACCCTTAATTACTCTATGAGTGTAAAAATCACTGATCTGAAAACCTTTATTTAGAAAACAGGTTGCTGTTTTGTCAGGAATGCACATCATAAGGCCAGAGGTAAAAGAATGCTGAAGGTAGCACCGGTCTGCTGAGCAAAGGTAAAAGCATTCACCTAGAATGGAGTAGAAAAAGACTGTGTGTGCTTTCCTGCTCTTTTTAATATGTCCATTTTAAAATTAATATTATTGGATCGCAGAATCATACAATGGATTGCTTCGGAAAGCACTCTGAATCTCATCTAGCCCAACCTCCTGACATGGTCAGGGACAACCTCCACTTAGCTGTGTTGCTCTATGTCCCAACCTGACCTTCAACACTGCCAGGGATGGGGTATCCACAAATCCTGTGGACAGTGTCCCACCACCCTCACAGAGAACTCATGGGAGTGTATTGGAATAAAAGATCCCAATATTTCCAGATGGAACGTGTCTGGGCTCGTCTGGCCTTGCTGCTGGACCAAAGGCGGAAGCTGTGGTGGTCTCACCCCAGAGACACCCCTGGCTACCTCGGTATTGCAGCTGGCACTTGGGACAAGTCCAGGCAAGCAGGAACTCAGGTTTACCTCTGGTGGAAAGGCTTTAGGCAATGGTGAAGGAAAAAGGAGACGGGTCCTGCTGGAGGGTTTGATCCAGAGCTTTATTCCTGGCACACAGGCCTCTGAACGTTGCAACAGCTCCAACAGAACCCTGAACTGCGTGGGCACCATGTCTTTTAAGCCTGGGGAGAGAGGGAAGGAAGGGGTAGGTGTGCCACCAATCAGGTAGGAGGGAGGAAGTCTCAGGGGACAATTGACACCTGGATAGCCCAATGTCCCCAGGGCTGAGAAGCATCTTTTGAAGTTCACCAATCAGATGATGCTATTGCTGGAATGTTAAGATTGACAGACAGCACTTAACAAGAGGGCAAGGGGGAGGGGAAGGAGAGGTTGTTGGCACACCTGAGGGAGGAACTGGGATAACTGAAACAGGGTATTACATCACACTGCAACATCAGTGGAGTAGCGGGGCAGAATCACACTTCTTGACACTCTGGCCATGCTTCTGTTGATGCATCCCAGTATATGACTTTTGGGGCTGCAAGCGCACACTAATGGGTCTTGTTGAGCTTCTCATCCACCAATGTCCCCAAGTATTCTTCAGGGTTGCCCTTAATCCATTCTTCATTGAGCCCATATTTATGCTTGGTGTTGCCCTGGTGCTTACGTAGGAACATTCACATGGCCTTGTTGAACTACATGGGGTTCACACACGCCCACATCTCAAGCCTGTCCAGGTCCCTCTGGATGGCATCCCTTCTCTCCAGCATGTTGACTGCACCACACAGCTTGGTGTTGTCCACAAACTTGCTGAGGGTGCACTCAATTCCTCTGTCCACACCACCAACAAAGATGTTAAACAGCCCTGACCCCAACACTTGCCCCTGAGGAATCACTGGCCTCTGCTTCATATACTTCATATAGTTCATATACTCCACATAGTTCATATACTCCATGCACTTCATATACACATCCTAAAATTGCTGCACACAGTTGCCTGGGGAGGGAATGGATTTTGGAACTTTTATCGTACAAATAAGGGAAGATTCTTCTTCTTCTACCTTCCCCGCTTTCTCTAGGTACACACATTTTATGCATGTTCAGGAAGCACAAAAATGGCTGTGGGAAGCCCTAGAGAAAGCAAAGACATATATCTTAGTATCCTTTAAACTAGGTGAAGTATCATCCAAGAAACAAATTGTTTTCTCCCAAGCACCTGATCAGTAAATAAACATATGTGAGCTGTTGTTGTTGTTGTTTTAATGTGGTTGTGCAGTATATGTTTGCAAATGCAGGACTGAACCATATGTCAACATTTGCCTTTATGTACTCCTGGAGGCTACCTGCACAGGAATCAGTCAAGTAACTTCAAAATGGCTATAAATACATGTGCCTCCCATTACGTTTCACACAGTTATATGCACAGTGGTTGCCTGGTGCATTGGGCCTAATTTACATATCTTGCCTTTTGCAAGCTGAACATAATTTGGTACACTGTTTAAAGTTTATTATTCCAGTATCGTTTGATGTTCTAATTTATGTTGTGTGCCAGCATTTAATTTACTACTAATCTTTTAAAGAATTGAGTAAGGATCATAGTAACCTCACTTTGTAAAGACTTCTGTAGAGAACTGGGTGCTAGCTCAGTTTAACAGGAAGTTAGAGTTGCAGTTCATTACAGAACAGGGAGCTCCAGCTCTATTGAATTACTGCCAGGGAATATTTACAGGCTACAGTCATAGACTTTACCCTTCAATCAATGTTGGTCTGAGGGAACACTTCCTGAAGTTTGTTAATGGATTCTGCTAGCCTGACAAGTGGGTGTAAGCTAATTCTGCCAACTTCAGTACCTTTCTGAGTGCTGCTTTGAGGCCAACAAAACATCCAAGTATTTTTTCTGAATAAACAACTCATCAAAACATATGAGAACAGAAGGTTTCAAACATAGCATAGCAATTGGCACAGTCATTTTAGAGTTAATTAGATGCACAATGGTACTTTATTCAAGCCCCCTAGACCAAGGGCCATCTGCATAACAATATTATATCTCTTATAGCCTCCTTATAACTCTATCGAGATGTGTATTAATGTCTCTCCCTTTACTGTGTCTGTGAAATGGAAAGGGAGCATTTCAATAGATATGAATAACATGCTGAAAAATTTTGCAGTCAACAGAATATGCTTTTACATTCTGTTCTATATATATGTTGCTGTTCTCCACCTTTTTATTCCAGCTGCTTTTTATCATTTGGGATGTCACAATTATTGGTTCTATTGAGGAATAGCACTTGAAAAAAAAAAGGGACCAGAGCTCCAATGAAGTAGCACCATTATAAGCAAGAACAGAAGTGCATATTTCTCTAGTCTTTATTCTGTTACATGTCATGGCTTTTTTCTGAGACATAAAGTGTCTCAGACTTCAGGGAGTAAGTGCATCCTATATTTTCCTCCTTATCTTGTGAGTAAATATGAAAAATAAATACCATATGCCTGTTAGTTTCTTTCACTGATGCTGGCTGGTGGGTGGAGTTTCAGCTCTCTGCCTGTCAGGGGAGAAAGTGCAAGTGACAGAAATCTGCTGCTTATGTCTGCCAGCAGTAAATTACCATCAACTTGCTCTCCAGTTGCTACAGTAACTGGGCCAAAGACATACAGTAAGACCCCATTCTTTCCTTTAGCTCCCTATGGAGTTGTACAACTGTGGTGTAACTTCATTATGGGTCATCTGTGTGAGACAAATTCCATCTCACCTTACCAGGGCGAGGCGGGCCATGGTGAAGGGACAAAATGCACCATGACAGAGTTGGGTAGCTCCACATATTGTTATAGACATTTGAGAGTAAGATAGCTCGGAAAGTGGGGTGAGGTTTAGTATAAATGTCATACCAGCAGTTGCTCAAAGCCATGCAGTATATTGACTATGTCATTATTTGTACCATTATTGCAGCAAACAATTTGCTAGAGTGGGAAATGTAGTAATTTACACTTGGGAAGTTTCTGTCTAGAGTAAGAAACCCTTACATTATAAGGTAAACTGTTGGATTATTTGCCCCAATTTAATTTTGATTTAATTCCAGGGACAATTACTGCTATAACTTCAAAAGACAAATTCAATAATCAAGTAGTATATCATATAGAAGAATTTTGGCTTTTAAAAAGGGTGCCTTAAATCTTTCTAGATAGCTTAACTCAGCTGAACAGATGGTTAAGTATAGAAAAAAATAGTTTTTTTTGACTATTATTTAATTAACTAGAGTAATATAGAGATCTTTGGCAGTGAAGAAAACCAAACATACAAAGCTGCCATAGCAAAGGTCTAAGATATTAGAATTAATCATTATTGTTCAGACAGATTAAAAAAATCACAATTTTCTACATTCACATCTAGAATTAATTTCTTAAAATTAAACATTTTTTCTGCTTAATCAAATATATTAAAAACCTGGTTTTTAGCGTGAATTGCTGCCATATACTTGGCATGACAGCTGTCATGCCATAAGCAGTACTGATGAGCAATAGGAATATTTCTGGTATGCATCAGAACAAAGATCTATATATTACCCCAAGTCAATACTGGGTAATCTGAGCTGGCCTGTGACTCCTGCTCTGCAATTGTACTGTCCTCACTCATGATATTTAGGCAAGAAAACTCTCAAATTTTGTGTAGTCTGTGGGAAGCTTAAGTGGTTTTAGGGTCTGAAATGGGAAATTCTCCTTATATGTTATCTATTTTCCTCTCCATTAAGAACATGGGGAACTGGTAGGACATAATCAGTCCACTTAGGAGTCACTCTGTGATTTTCATTCAGCATTATAGTTCAATAGCAGTGAAAGATACGGAGAAAGCAGGCCTAACTTGTTCTAACCCCTCTTTCTAGAGAACATTTTATATTTTCTCTAAAATCAAATATATGAATATTATGTGAGCATGATGCTGTACCGCAGCCATCACATAATTAGGCAAGAAACACTCTCTCTTCAACAAATCACTGGAGATTAAAAGATTTGTAATTCTAATCAAATACAAATTTTGTAGATCCTGTGGTGGACTTTGAAAAAGTGTAGATGATTCTCCATCCAAATTTGGATGTCAAAGGACTGTAGATGGGAGATAGATGTTGCTCTACTTCTATTGACAATTATTGTTAAGCACAAATGAGAGAACAGCTCTGTAAAGAGTTGTATCATTACAGGAACATACAAGAGATGTGCAGGGCTACAAGAAAACATATGTAATCATTCTCTGCACTACCTATAAGGTTTTCTAAAGCAAATATTTTTCTTAACTTTCCAGGGTGTGGGTGCCCCCCAGATATTAATATGTATCAAATTAGCTGATTACCAACCTAATTTCTTAAATTTGTAAATACTTTTCAGATACACTTGAATATATCAATTACTGAGACATAACCTAAGGGAAGAGTATAGAACCAGAAATCAGTTCTGAAAATAAGGTGAACAAAATGTAATCTTTTCATTTGAATGTGAAATTTATTCTCAATATGAGAAGGAGAAAATGTCCTTACCAATCCAAATAAAACTAACAGGAAGAGGTTTATACACACCATGTCTTCTTCAGTCTTATGTTGGTAACAAAATTAATTTGACATTCACATGGCAAAATGGTATAAATGATGGTTATGAGAAAACATTCTCTATAAAACACACCAGCACAGTTAATAATGTATTCTGTATAAGACTAATGCATTGGATTTAATGGAAGTAAATTCTCATTCTATATAGTCATAATTCAGAACCAGTAAGGAAAATAAAAAAAATATTTTCAGCTAGTGCCTGGAAACTGTAAAAATAAGTTCATTTGTACACAGATGAATGGCTTTCAGACTCCTTGTTTTTCTGGATTCTTGTGGAACATGAAGACTGTGATCCCTTGTTGCTTTGTTAAGATGGTCTTGAGTGACTGGAGTTCCTGCTCCTCCCGAGAGTCATCTGTGTATTAGGAGGTTTGACACTCATGAAATCAGTCCTTAATTATTTCAATGAATTGCAGCAGTTGGAAAAGCACACATTGTTTCCCCAATTTGTATTAAAGATCTCATGGTGCTAGTTCATTAGTACCCAACAGGAATAACAACCAATCATTTCTCAGCTCTACTGGGGATTTCATATCTCATAAAAAATGTATTCTTTAAAAAAAAACTCAACAAAATAAAACAACAAAAAAGCTTAGTTTTTGTTGCTAGTTTAATTTTTATATCTCTTTTCAAGTACATTCACTTTCACTGTCCCATTCTCTATTCAGATTTAGCCAGGATGAATATCAATCACAACCTTCATTTCTTACTTACCGTTTGCCTGCAGTGTGTATGTCCTGCTTCACTGCTGTCCTACTGCCTACTGTAAACCACATACCTGTATATTTTATTTGTTCATGTCAATAGATTGAAGGAAAAAAACCACAGGAGAGTATAAAGTAACAAACTCATTTCCATGGCTGAGAATTTTCAAAAATGCCTACTTATCTAAGTCACAGGTAATTCAGAGACCAAATCCCACTGCCCTTCACCGTGATTCTAAGTATTTCTCAGTGCAAAAGGGTCAGATTTACACAGGTATTTGAGGGCTTTAAGTTTCGTGTAGATGCTTGGTCAGATTTTCTGAAAGTGTCTTGCTAGTCCACTCATTGAAATTAATGTCTCTGAAATCAATAAAATTTAAGTACACTGACATTTCTAAGGAGAGAAAAATACAGCCGAGTATCTGCATATTTAAGCACCTCACCTTTCTGAGACACATTTGAAGACCTTGCTAAGAAGCCAGGTCATATACATACATGCTTTTGAAAATGTTAACTTACTTCACTAGTTCAGATCCATTTCAGGCTATCCTTGAGCAGCTGCTGTTTTGACTACATAGTGGCCTTAGCAAAGTGCTACGGCCTCAGAGTGTATTAGCAAAAGGTTTCTTGTTTAGTCTGCAGGTAAGGAAATTGCAGATCACTCTGTGAGTGGGAAGTGTCCAATGGTTGCTAATATCACTTATTTCTCAGAGAAAGAATTATTTTTGAAAACTGCTGAGCCTCAAAATTAGATAATTGTCTCATCTCCACACTTCCTGTCTTCACCCTGCCCAGCATGATCAACTTTGCACCCATTGCTATTCCCTGCAGACCGCTTTCTTTTTGTATGCTCCAGTAACAAGAGCATATTCTGTCGTTCCCTTTTAGTCCAGGTGCCTTATGTAATCATTAAGCCAAGGAAGAGGGGCTGTGCCATGCAACATACAGGATATGGAGGTTAATTTCTTAAGCAATAGTGAGATAGAATAGCAAAGATATTGCACTGTGAAAGAACAGACATAATTATGGGAAAAATTTATTTGCAAAAGAGACATGAAGACTTTTCTTCACTTACCTTCTAAATTGTTCATCTGCTTATTAGACCTGTATATTCACACACTGGTATACAGATGAGGATAGGAATGTTGAATTGCTGGCCACCTCTCAGAACCAAATGTTTTCAGCACTAACTGAGCTTCCTCATCCATGATTTCTGTTGGTCAGCAGTCAGAGTGTGCATTTATAAAACCCTATGACAGACTCATAAACCTCTAGTATGATAAGGTAGTTAATTTTGTGCAGTTAAGGACTGTTCTCTCTCCACACAGGAGAACAATACTTCATTTCACAAATGTGGAGGGGACATCTATGATTCAAATGTACTTCTTTTTGTTTAGGGCTTGAATTGAAAGAAGATGGGGAGAAGAACTTAATATTTTTCTTCTATTCTTCATGTTTAATGGGAGATATTTTCCTTTAAAAGGAATCAGTGATGTACCACAAGGCAAGAGACTTCCAGGTATACTATCTGTTATATAGTGAGCCACAGGGATCTCTAATCCCCTGTCCTTTTCCTTTTTTGTTTCCCTAGAATTTGGGTGTTATTTTGTACATAATAAACAGCAAAAGAGGGCTTTATAGTTACTAGATTCCAGCCTGCTTGTATTTTTAATTTTCCAGGATATATTGATATGATACATTGAGCACTCTGATCATCAGAAAAATTCTCAATTGCTATTGTTTCCTGTTAAAGATGATGAATTTAACAAAGTAATGGACTAAGTTCTCTTATTGTCTTACTGTGGGGTAAGAATAATGAGTTCAACAGGAAGCCCTCTGTTACTGCCACAGCTCCTACAGTACCTATTGTAAAAAAAATTGGGTAAAAGCAAAATTAAACTCTAATCTCTCTTTAAATATCTGTGACAACCCTATTATAAACCACCAAAGTCATCTTGCTCCATCTGTTCCACCCTTCTCTTCCATTTCTTCTACAGTATGCTACACTTCTTTTGTCCTTTACTGTCATTTTGCCTGAATCAGAATGGAACCATGGAAGTTAGATAGAACTCCCACAATTATTTTCACCCTGAATTTTAGATTGATTTAATAATGTAAAATATAGGCCATCATGGTCCTCTTTTTTACTTAGTTGACAAGAAGAAGTTCAGAAATAATTTTTCTCCTCACTGCTTTCATATCTGAATCATATCATATACTTAATACAGTGCCTTATGTTTATGTCCCCTGGGTAGTGGTGTCAGCAGAGGACATGAGCAAACTGTGATCCTAGAGGGAATAAGTGGTAAAGGTAGTAAAATTTAGAGTCTGGTAACAGTGACAGTATAGAGCTGGTGGAATTTTCCACCTGTCTGGGGCAGGAAATAATTTTTAAAACTTACATGTGAAATATAGTTAATGAAGAGAACAAAAATTAGGAGTTTCTTAAAGAGAAACATCCTACAAGACAGAAGGTCTTGGAGTGTGTAAAGATTTATTACAAAGCAACACAGAATCTATAGTAGAGAATGGAATTGCAATATTCTAGGCAGGAAAATATTCTTTTTATCATTTTAAACTGAAACATAGTCTCTAAATCATCTCGACTTGTTTGATCACAGTAATGAAAACTTTGACTCAAAATTCTCTTCTCAGGTGCTTCAAAGTATGTCTGTTTTTTAACTTACATCAGCTGACTCCCTGATGTATACCAGAGTAACTGAAGTCAAAGTCTTCACACGTTCTTCCAATGTTCTTTCCCCATTATGTTAATCTAGTTTTATTGCTGAGTCTGCTAGTTGGTTACTGTTATTTTTACTGATGTTGTATGTCCTGTTTGCTGCTCATGAAATCAAATGGCTCTGTCACTTCTGACTAAACAGGAATATAACCTACTATCATTTCTTCATACTGCATTGCTTAGGAAAACATAATTTTAAAGTGCCAAGAGTTGTACAGGTGTTAATTTAGGGGCTTTTTTCTAGGATATTCCCTGCTTAGAGTTTTCTAAGCAGTTTTTCTTGGGAGCAATAAATGATTTTTAAAAAGAAGGAAACTTTGTCCCTTCCACAAGCTATTTTCAATGAATTACTATTCTCTCCTGACCAGTTTGTGAAAAGTTCACTAATCAAAATTTGTGCTCCTTTGTATGTCATTATTACTCATTTGTCAACATATCATCATGTTTTAAAGTATACACTATGTGAGGCCTAATTTTCTGAGAATAATTGCTTAGAGTAGAACCAACAATTTCATCATTAACATTCAGCACCAGATGTCCAGAAACATAGGGAACAAAGAAAACAGAAACATGAAGGTAGTAGATGAAAAGGGTTGTGAAGGGTTCATTAGCCATCATATATAAAATTTCTTTTTTGGAGCATCCTAACTAAAGCATGCTAGAAAATGCAGTGTCATGTAACCATCTATAATTATGTCTGAAAAGGTTTGATCATTTTTCAGCAAAATACAGCAATGACCTTACATATATGTTCTCACATATTTTAAGGAATGGAATGAGAAAAGAAAAAAAATTCTAAAGATAAGCCAGCATACTAGCAACTGAGAAAAACTTCTTAGCTCATTTAAGATAGCAAAACTCCATTGTCTATTGCCCCATACCCACTGAGAGAAGAAATTGCAAATATGAATTAAGGATTCGATGTAGTATCAAGATACCTTGAAACATAGAATAAAAAGAAAAATAAAATCAGAAAAGGCAGATTCATTTGGGAAAAGGCTAGAAAGCTAGGGTAAGACAAAGTCATGTAACTTCTTGATTTTTAATAGCTTTTTCTACAGCAGGGAATAACATAGCCCCATAGTGTTAGAGAGTAATAGCAAAATATAATATTTAAATAGCTGGCATTCTATGTCTATAAAAGGAAAACATATCCTACAGTGAAATATGCAGGTTGATTAACAGGTTCATTCAATACTTAAATCATAATAATGTGTCCTGGTGTCCTATTTGGAGCTGCCATATTGTCTGTTAAGAACTGAGCATCCAGTTTGAGGATGATCACTTTCCAGTAGCACTGGAGGCCTCCACAGACTTTTGCAGCCAGGCTGAATGCAAAGTTCTTGAAGTGTTGATCAAAAAACGTGATGTTCTCCCATCAATCAGCTTCAGATCTTAGCTTTCAGGGAGCAGCAGAGGCCTCCAGGAAAAGGAGATAAGAACAGGGAGGACAAGGCAGGAGCAGTGAGCTCACAATTAGGAGTAGCAAGTCCAGGTCAGGATCAAGGCTTGAGATGGTGATCAGAGTCAGAAACAGCCCAGTGACCACACAGCACCAGGCACAGATAGGGGAAGCACAAACCCAAACACGGGGGTAGCTGCAGTGCTGCTTCACTGTAGTCTAGGTGGGAGCTGGTCGTACAGCTCCCATGGAAAAAGGTGTGTATGACCTTGTTTTTAGCTTCTTCACAACATTTCTTACCAGTCACCTGAGACTTGATCAGCTAAATTCCTCAACTCAGGCATCTCCTAGGAGGGAGATGCATTCCAGGCCCTGGGAGCTCTCATAAGGCCGTGCTCAGGAGCACCCACAACTAATTAATGCAGTCCTTCAGGAAATTGCTTATCCTTTCACAGAGGTTCTCAATCAAAGTTATCAGTGCCATGGGGGTTGTGTATCCCAGCCTGTCCACACCAGTCCACAAACTAGGTCTGAGAGAAGACAGTGACTACAAAACATAGCTACAGGGAAGCAACTGGAGCTACTGCATGGCCGCAGGAAGGTGCAGCACCGCATTAACCTGCACTAGGGACAGGTCTATTTGCAAGTGGAACTCAGCAGTTCTAGATGTTAAATTTCACAGCTGTGTCCATCCCACGTGGTCACCTAGGCTGGATGCACAAGGCAGCAAAATTTCAATGGCACAGCGTGCAAAAATCTAGGCATGCCCAGCTCCCTCACAGTGCCATGCTTCATACTAAACATGAACATTCCTGGCATGAGACATTGTGGTTCCTTTAGCTTGAATCTTCAACCTATGCCTGCTGCAAGTGGATCTCTGGACAACTTATCAATAGGGTCCTTGCTACTCAAATATATGAGGAACGAAGCCTTTTACTGACAGTAAAGAAATGATCTTACTAGTTGGCATCAGCATAGTTTTTCATAGTGGCTGGTAGATATATAATCTTTCTATACAATCTTTCCAAATATGTAAATTTTGTGCCTTGTGAAATATTCAAAAATAAAAAAATATTTAAAAAAAGCAAAATTATAAACCACCAAACAAAACAAATAATAAAAAAACCAAAACAAAAAAAAATCCTCCAAAGACCTCAAAACTTTGTAAAATAAAATAAGTTATTGTTTTTATTTTTATTTTATAGGAATTTTCTAGATTTTTACAGATTTTGGGATGGCTTAAAAAACAACAAAATATCAGCTACCAAAGTTTCTTTGGCTCATGAAATAAGAATGGGTCTTATTATTAAGATTCATAGGCTTGGTCATTTTGGTCAAATGTCCAGGAGAAAAGTGAAAGGGCAGAACACTGTCAAGATAAAATACTGTCCCTGAGGTCAGAAAATACTGTGGATTTATTTGTTTTCTTCCTTTTCTTCACATCTCATTCTCTACTTGAGCTACATTACAAAAACATGCAATGCTCCAGAGACAGAACTGTGTGAGAAGGCTGAGGTATCTGTTCCTTTTGTTTGTTTGCTGATTTCTTACCTCCAAGGAGGGACTTGCTGTGTCTGCTGTGATGTCTGTGTGCACATTTTGAACTAGTACTTGCCTGTTAAAAATACATTCAACAAGGTGAAACCCACTGAGTGAGACTGGAGTATGGAGAGAGATAATCACAAAGCGTGAGGTGATTCACTCATTATAGCACATCCCAAGATCATTTTAATATTTTCTTTTTCTTCCTCAATTCAAAATTCTGTATTTAAACACTTTGAACTTCTGACTCTGACTGAGGATCATAAATTCTTACATGTAGTCCTTATTGACCTTAGGGTTCTCATGTTTTCACCCCAGCAAAAACCAGGACAAGGGTCAAGGGGATTGAAGGGAAGAAAAGGTTGCACTATTTCAAATTTTATTAAGAAAGCTAAAACAAGGAACTTTTTTTTTTTTTCAGAACTTTCAGAGCTGCATTTTATAACAGCATATAGCAATAAAAAAAAGGAGAGAAAATATTAACCGTCTAAATTTCATTTTGCATACTATTTGCTCTTTCATTTTTCTTGACTTAATAAAAATATCAAGATCTATTTTGTCTTATTGGGGTGTTGGGGAGGGCATTGTGGTTGTCCCTCCACCTTTTAACTGATGAGTTAATATTCAACCAAATTTAAAAGGGGGATTTAAGTCTCTGGGGTAATTATTAAGTTCCTACAGTTTAGCACAGAAAGTCAGAAAAAGGAGTTTAAAGCAAAGGTTCTACAAGGCTGTACTACTTATCAGATATAGAAAACTTCAGTGAAGAGAAAGTCAACAACAATGCCAAAGCTGCTTCAAGTGGAGGACGTGTTATAGATAAATAGAATGGTTTGGATTGGAAGAGACCTGGTTCCAAATCCCCTGGCATGGGCAAGAATGCCACACATTAGATTACATTGCTCAAAACCCCATCCAACCTGGCCTTAAACATTTTCAGGCATGGGACAAACACAACCTCTTCTGGGCAACCTGTGCCAGTTTTTCACCAATGTGACAGGAAAGAATTTCTTCCTGATAGCTAATATTAATCCACCTGTTAATCTACATTAATCTAATTTATTTTAAAGTTATTCCCCCTTGTTCTATCATGACATGTCCTTGTGAAAAATCCCTCCCCAGCTCTCTTGTGATCCTCTTTGAGGTACTGGAAGGGTGCTATAAGGTGTCCTCTGAACCTTCTCTTCCTCAAATTGAACAACTCCAACTTTCTCAGCCTGTCTTTATAGGAGAGGTGCTCCAAAGCCTCCAACCATTTTTGTGGTTTACTCTTTTCCTGCTCTGGAAGGTCCAAGTGTTTCTGGTTTTGGAGCCCCAGAGCTGGATGCAGCACTGCAGGTGGGGTCTCTCCAGAGCAGAGCAGAGGGGCAGAATCCCCTCTCTCACCCTGCTGACCACGCTGCTTTGGATGTAGCCCAGGATGTGGTTGGACTTTTAGGCTACAAGTGCATGTTGCTGGGTCATGTCAAGCTTCTTGTCCACCAAAGGGACAAGGTACCAGTAAACTCAGGGAGAAACAGAACCCCTGCCTATATGGCTTACTGTTTCATGCATGGGACTGTCATTGTCTCTTGCATAGGGACCTGGCTGTCACATTGTCCTCCTGGGTGCTTTGCCATGTCTCTGGGTATATTGCACAAATCAGAGCTCTAATAAAAGCATAATCCAGGAAATGGATATTTTGGCAGCACTAAGAAAGTTGAAATTCAGTGCTCTATTGGCCATCTGTGTTACAGAAGAACTCTCACTGCACAATACCTGGACATCTCAGCTAAGTGGCGTAACAAAAAGGGATTAAAACCCCCTAATGGCAAATTATGACACTTCTTATTTTAACAAAACTTATATATTGAATGGCAGTCTTTTCACAGGCATTAGCAATTCGTTTGGATTTTCATAACTGCCACATTGTCAGTTTTTCCAATTTTAATACAGCTTTCATAAGTTTTGCTGAAACTGAGTTGGTGAATAAGGACTTTACAATTAAAATTGTAAAACAGGTATGTCTTATTCCAGCTGGCATGCAGGGGGGATATTTCCACCATACATGCATACCTGGTGAGACAGGTTTCGGGTTTAAGTACACATTGGTCCCCCAAGCCCACACCTCCCTGCCTGCCCATTCCCTGCCTACTCTCTGCCTCCTTGTGCTTCATACTATAATTAGTCTTCTGTGGTGCCATGCCCCCTGTGGGTCGTGGGCAAAGGTCTTCTGAAGAAGTAAGAGGTCTTCCTCAGGTGTTTGGTGTTTGACCTTTGTCTCTGGGCAGGTGTAACTGACTCCCAGGTCAGTTTGCCCTGGCCAAAACCAGAAGCCTGGTTCTTTCTGGCTCCTTAAGCAAAAGGTTCTACTTTATGGGTTTGAACTATACTTGAGTCTTGCTTTATTGAGTTTTCACAATATACATCTTATCTTTATGGCTTTTACCTAGCACCTATATTCTTGTTTCCACCTAACAAGTTACATTCCTGGTACAAGTTGTGTTCTGTACTTCTGCAAACTTGCTAAATAAGCTATATATATTTCTGTTTTCCTCCACCCACCTAGGTACATTATATGCTTCTAAAATTCTGAATTTTCATAAACATACGTGTTTCACATATCAAAACACCTGTTAAACACAAGCAATTGCACAACAAAAGTAACTCTGTTGTAACATAAAATAAAAAAGTGTTTAACTCTTGTAGCCTGGAGAAAAGCTTGAAAATGGTACCTGAATTGAATTTTTTCTTTAAAGTATATGCAAACACACAGATAGGAAATAGAATAATTAAAATTGCATGAAATTATTACATAGATGCACAGTAATAAATGATTAAAATATACAGATATCCATTAAAATCACATTATATCAATGCAGCATCATCATATTCTGGGGCCTGCCTGATGATTTAGTATTGGCAATATTTTTATCAATACAAACAACATTTCCTTTGCTAAAATGCTGTTCCAAAACTGCATCTGGTTTAAATTGACCTCCCTTTATTGATTTACATCTAACAAGGATTCAGCCCAGTATTTTAAAATTTTTTTCTTCTAACTTAAGGCACTTTTAGTAATATAAATTGATTACTCATAACTATACAACCAATTGACTCATTTTGTATTTCATATTAATCCACTATTTGTAGACTGCCAATGAAGTTCATAAAGATCCTTCTCATAGTCCATTAATATTGACTCTCAGATTTAATGAGTTCATTACAATAACCATTACTGTATTATTAAAATGCAGAAGGAAATGCAAGCCTGTTTCATGCAAATAAAGACTGATATAATTAATCAAATGATACTTTTATTATTAGCATTATCATCACCATCCAGCATTTAATAGCCCTGTTTTATGTTTCCGGATTACTTTGTACAAGGCACTATACAAAACCAACTGGTATATGAGCAAGGTATAAGCAAGTAGCAGGACATCAATTAGACAGGAACATTTAAGAACACACTGACACATTACAGATTAGTTAAGCAGATATTTTTGTCAGTCCAACAAAACCTAATTTATATATATATATTTTATTTTTTAATTTAAGGCTTGATTTGTAAGTAAGATTGCTTTAATCTTGTTTTCTGGTAATAGCTGGAGAAAAAAAAGGGCTATCTAAAGCTTTAATCCACATTCTTAGAACCAATTTTACATTCATCATTTAGTCACACACCCTTTTGTAATCTTTCTTTTTTGGTCTGTGTGCTCATTTCTCTAATAGAATCCTGCAGCAGTTCCTCTTTCTACCATAACTCAGCATAGATCCAGAGATACACAGGGACAGGGTTTTGTTGAGTCAGTAGAAAATAGACTTACTTCCAGAACACTCTTTGTTATTTCTCCTATGATATTTGATCAAATAGAAAAGTGAACATATTTTTCAGCTCTGTTAAAGAAAAAACAGAAATGTTGAAGTAAAAATCTTGGTTCAGTATTTCCAGATATTCTGTCAGTGGTTTTTGGCTTTGGCACCAAAAAACATGGTGATACTTAAGAATCATACAACATAAAAAATATAATAGGGAGGTATTTTGGACTTCTGCCCTCTCAGCTCAATACTTTGGCTATGTCTGCATGGCTGTTTCAGGTGCCATTCTCCCAGCACTTGGGCAATGTATTCAGGTTTCTGAAGTGTGGTTTCTGCAGCTACAGCATTAAACATACCTGAGAGAACCTCTCTGACTCTGAGTCCAGCCGGTAGCCACACTATATTCTGCAGATCATAGTGACTGTATGGCAAATAGAGAATGGTCCCGCCTCCATGCTAAGTCACCAACTACTGCTGGAAATAGTTTGGGAGGATGATATTTAGCACAGAAAATCACTCCCTCAGGGAGAATTGTAATGATTTAGCAACACAGATGCTGAGCTTTCAATGGTCGGGAATATTCCTATTTAGTGTTTACCACTGTATATGAACTGCAAAAATCAGGCCCCGAACGACAGCTTTCAAGTCCCTTACCTTTAAATACTTACTTGCAATACCTACAGTCGTATCAAACCTTCAAGCTATTGTAATTACTAAATGTTTCCTTTTTTTCTGCTGTGTGAAACCATTCCAAATTAATAACCTAAGAGATAAGTTATTTACATGGTTTGTCAAGGAAGGGCCTGATCCTGCAGGTACAATTTTAATAGGTATTCTGTAGAAAAGTACCTTTGCTGCCAGATGAATTAAGTACCACTTGATGGAATTGCATCTCCCTCACACCCTATGCCAATAGTGGATTTATTTCATAGTTAGTGAAGAAAAATTTTGTCCTGTGAGCCAAAAGAAGGCCTCTCTCAGGTCTGCCAAGAACTGTGCTAAGCCTTTCTTTCTTGGGAATCATTAATTGCTTATTTCCTGGAATGACGCTTTAGAGAGATACTTGTAAATGCACAAAAAATAATTATTTACTGTGGGAGTCCAAAATATAAAGTCTGTGTTCTAGCTTAGTTTGAATTCCTGTAGAAGTAAACTGAGCAGCAAAAATCAGTTTGATGCTGAAAGCAAATTAACCATGTGACTTGGAAATGTAGACTAATTCATTTTTATAGGGCTTGGGGCAGGAATCTGTCACATTGCCCTCCGTGAGAAATGAATGCGAATGAAATTGGTGCATTTCTGCTGATGTCACAGGGCAATAATGATTTGTCAGAAGACCTGTCTTAGAGGGTATTGAAGGTATTGAAAGCTTTCTGATGAATTTACATGTTCACTCAGATACTTAATGCTTTTTCATGGACTGTTAACATTTTCAAAGGCACACGTACAAATCAGCAAGACCCACTTACATTCTCATGGTGCAGCTGGATGTCACAATCCCAGCTGTGCTGGGCAGTCTAAAACTATGGGAAAGAAATTATCACTAAAGATATTTGCAACCTACTTTATTGTCTCTGCTTCAGGTGAAGCTCTCTGCAGTAAGACCTGTGCAGTTTCCCAGTGATAGATACATACGTGAACTCCTGTACTCCTGAATGAGGAATGAATTGTAGCTGCTGTTGGTTCATCTGCAATGTACTTTTCTTTCATATTTCTTGCCTTTTTAGGAAGATTCTCATAGAAACTATTGCCATACTTCAAATATTGAATCTGCTTTGTGACTTCTGAACCTGAGCATCACCTATAGCCACTCCCCAAAATTATACATGGGTAGTGAGATCCAAACATACAACTCCCAGGGAAGTGGCTGAGTCACCAGCCCTGGAGTTTTTTAAAAGATATGTAGATAAGTCACTTAGGAACATGGTTTAGTAGTGAACTTAAGTGCCAGGCTGACAGTTGGACTCGATCACCTTAAAGTTGTTTTCCTTCTTAAATGATTTTATGATTCCATGCTTAGTTCAGTAAACCAAGCTAGTAAACCAATTCAAAAACTGTTAGCTGATCTGACTTTATAAATTTTATTTGTGTCTTCGTAGAAAGGTTGTCAGACTTGTGAGTAATAGAAATAGAACTGGGTATTTTAAAAGTTACTTAGCAATACTTGATGGATCTGACACAAGACCAGGGAATTTTTGACAGACCATACAAAATCCTCTGGCCCACATCATTATTCTCCCAGGGATAGCTACAAGTTTCTTGAACTGCAAATGAAATCAGCTTGGGGATAAACATATTGGAATTGAGCAGCAAAAGCAAAATATACTGGTAATCCTGGCATTATTTACTCTCTAGTATTTGAGTAAAGAGAGGAACTTTTAGTCCCAATATATTCTAAGCTGCTACTTAGAATTCTCTGCCTGTAAAATAGTGTCAGCTACTATATTACTGATATTCAAGAGGAAAGGAATAGCACTTTTAAAATATTACTGCTGTCAATCTCTATCTTGTATCAAAGGCACAGTAAAATGCACTTAGATAGGTGTACAAAAGCATGTCTATTGCTTGGATAAATAGTTTAGATTGTTTCTATATGTGACAAAACTGTGTTAAACTATGCTAATAAAATATTAGACTACTTCATAAACTTGTTTAAATGTATTTTCAGAGGAAAGTCTGCCTGACTTGACTAAATTTTTAAGATTGCATTGCTATTCTGGCTGTAACTTTTCTTCTATCCACTATAACATGGCAAGCAATATTTTAAATGGTGTAATAAATATTTTGCTAAAAGTATTATCCCAAATGTATTCTAGTATATATAATAATGTCAGGTTAACTTATGTGTTGTTATTATTTCCTATTAATTGCTGGGGTTTTTTTCTGATAATAAGTTCTTTTAAATGCAAGAGCCTTTCTTACTTCACTTGTTTGGGAAGAGTGTGGCCAACAGGTTGAGGGAGGTGATCCTTGCCATCTACTCAGTCCTAGTGACACCACATCTGGAGTAGTGTATTCATTTCTGGTCTCCACAGCTCAGGAAAGACAAGGAGCTACTGGAGAGAGTCCAGCAGAGAACCACAAAGATGACAAGGAGTTTGGAGCATCTCTTATGAGGAGAGACTGTAGGAACTGGACCTGTTTTTGTGGAGAAGACTGAGAGAGATCTCATCAATATCTATAAATACCTCAAGGGCAGTTGCCAAGAAGGTGGTGCCAGACTCTTCAGTGATGCCCAGCAACAGGATGAGGAGTAATAGGCATAAACAAAAACACATGGAGTTCCATCTCAACATGAGGAAGGACTTCTTAACACTGAGGGTGGCAGAACACTGGAACAGGCTGCCCAGGGAGGTTGTGGAGTCTCCCTCTCTGGAGAAGTTCAAAATCCAAGTGCTTGTGTTCCTGTGTCACCCACTCCAGGTGAGCCTGCTTTGGCAGAAGGGTTGGACAAGAGGATCTCCAGAGATCCCTTTCAACCATAAGTGTTCTGTGATACTTTAAGTCAAGTCACTATTTAATAAGTGAGATGGGCTGCATTCACTAACTAAAGAAAGATGATAAATTAATAATATATTTTGTAATAAGTATTGGCATTCACCAGGAATTATCAGGCTAATTTTAATAATATTTCCCAAAGGATCCTTCTCCGGATTTGATATTTTTAGAAAACTCAGTCTTTTATATTTTTCTCTTTAAAATAAATGGTTGCAGTGACATCTTCTATCCTTTTGTGCTTTTCCACATTTTCACAGATTTGAAAGGCCTGAAAAATAGAATGGGATTCTTTATTTACAGATAAGAACATATTCACTGCTTGTGATCAATAGTGTTATATCTAGAGATTCAAGCAGCTCAGTTAGAACCATAACAGGCAGAGTTTATTACCAGTAAATCAATATGATGTCTCTTAGCCATGCATCTCTTTCAAGAATCTGTATAGTATAATGATTATCATTATAAAATAAAGTCCAGTCTCTCTTTTGCTATCTTCTGGTTTTGATCTTGTAAAACTGGGAATTGATTTTCCTAAAAATCAATATTATGTTTCCACCATGTGGCAGATACACCACTTAGCAACAGCTACAGGTGCCAGCCCTTGAGTGGGATTGGGAATGAATACATGCTGAGGGAGAAATTGCTCAAAAAATTTCAAGATCAACATCTCCAGGCTAAAGAGCTATTTATTTTCTATGCCATGGGTGCAACACAGCAGCCTTCCCTGAGCAAACATGATGTGCATTTCCAATTGATTTTTCTGTTTTCCTCAGCAGATTTAACCATCAGCAAGAAATATCTCTCATTCGTATGCTGGATTTCCACAGATGTGAATAAATCCTGCTCATCTCACATGAGAGAAAGTCAAGGAAAGCAGAAAGCCAGCTGCTGCCCTAAAGATAAGTGGAAGGTTCATCTACTTTGATAATGACAGTCATACGAAATATCAGACGTTTATGCTCTCAGCAATCCTTGTCACAACTTTATTCATTTAGGCAGACTTGATACAAGAAGAGATGTAAAGAATCACTTAATTTTGTACAGGTATTAAAGGGCTATAAGCCTTCATTAGGTAGATGAAGACTGATAACAAACCTGATTGTCTTTAGGCTATGCTGTGCCTCTGAGATCTCATCAGAATCCAAATCTGTCCTAAAGCATGCTTAACAAAAAGAAAAAATACTGTCTTTTTGGTCAACTTGCTTGCTTCATTAAGATACTGTTACTGACTTCTAACAGAGATAGGAGACTTTATAATTTTTATCTTATTTTTTCCTCTAAAAAGCCAAGATACTAGGTCTTTCACAACACCACCTTTGTGAAGAGTTTTAGACAAACTGTTTATGTCTCATAGAGAGAGCTCTTCCAGCTGTTTGTGTCTTCAGGCAAGTCCCAACAGGAAAGCACAATTGTATTCCCAGTGGCTATTTTCTGAGCACAAGCAGTGAAGTTTATTCCCAGAGTCCAAAGATCAAGAGTATTACTACATATGCACTACACAGGGATTTTTCAATACATCTGGAAATATTTTTCCCCTTTCTTTCCCTCTTTGTTTTTGACATTTATATTTTGTAATGTTTTTAAGAAAAACTTCACCTTTCTGATGTAAAGGCAGGACCTATAAAACAGTAATTGCCTTTTTAATAGGGTTTGAGTATCAAGACATCATCTTATAGAGAATGAAGTCAAAACAGTGCAGTGTCTTCCCAGTGTCTTCCCAGTTTTTCCACTCTGCCTATGGTAACAGATTTTCCCATGGTCCCCAGCTGCCATGTTGGCCATCCAAATAGCCAACATACTTTGCTTCTGCTACATACTTATTTAGCAGATATGAAAACCTGTCCTGTCCTACTGAAACATTTGAATTGTTTCGACATCAGTCTTCAAACAGCATTACCTTGTGTATTGCTTTATGACTCTACACATTTGGGTTGCTATGGAAAGAATGAACTATCCCAATAAATCTCTCTTTATGGGCAGTAAATTCAAACATGATCAAGTTTCTGAGGACGCAAAAGCTTTATTGGCAAAGATCTCATTCTCCATGCTTTTGGCCATTATGTCATGCCCCATTACCATCTCCACTGCACAGCTTTATACTTAGCAGAAAGCTTAATTCAAGATTGCAGTAGTTTGCTAAGATTTTGCCAAAACAAAATTGTTTAGATGAAAGTCTGTAGTTACTGTACTCCCTGTTTTAAAATATCTCTCTTTTGGAAGATTGTGTCCTTCTTTTAGTATCCAATTAATTTAAGAATTTCAAAACAGTATTATAATGCATGGTTTTCAATATTTTATTTTGTTTACACTATTATTTAAAATGTTATTCGATAAGGTAATAAATCATACCCTAAGATTTATTGTCATATATTCACATATTTATCATATCCATTGTTCAATAAGAGTGTTTTTGTCCAAATACTACAGTGTGTATTTTAAGCTAATGTTTCCAATTTAACAAATCACAGATATGTCCGGGCCTCCCAATTTCATTATTGTCATAAACAGCACACAATTATTCCCCACACTATTTCTTTCTCAAACAAAAAAAAAAGAAAGAAAAATCATCTAATACCTGACATCATCTTTATTTATAGGAAAGCAGCATGTGGCAATCATGACACAAGAGATTAAATGTTCTTCAAAACCCAAACATTTTTCATCTGAATTTTAAACCAGAGTCCCTCAGCATGGGGCTAGCTGTATTCTGACTTGAGAGGATCAATGCATAAAGTTTCTGGGAAGACATGGAGATGTCTGTTTCAGTAATCAGAGTTTGAGTAGCATAATTCCATGCACATAAAGTTACCTCATTCTAAGTCATCATGAAATGTTTATATTTCACAAAGCTCTCTATATTTGCAAAAGTTAAGGCTAGTTTTCTATTTCTATTATTTTGTCCTGTGCAGATCATGCATTTCAAATAAAGGTAATGTATTCCAATAGTCACTGAGTTCAAAACCACAACAGATACAGGTAAATCTCCTAAAGAAAATGGAATATTATTTACATTTCTTTTTATTTGCTTGGGTGTTTTGTTGTTTTGCTATTCTTTTTTTTTTTTTTTTAATTTCCATTTACTAAATGGAAATTGCTCCTATGGTGAACTACAATCAGTTTTGAGCTCTGATTTTCTCTCAATTAAAAATGAAATTGTTTCTGCATATTTTCTTGTGATTTCTTAGCCATTTAACTCTGCAATCTAATGGTTGAATAAGTTAAATGTGATCTTCAAATGCAGAGTGCTTCAGATAATTCTTTTCTATACTTCTAATAGCCTAGCAGCTGTGTTAAAGATCTTTCTCATTTATAAAACACACACATATATATTTTTCCCACTATATAGTGATGATAAACACAGCATTTTTTTTTATTTTTCTAGAGGTTCTGAACCAATATAGCTAAATGTTAATGACTTCTTATGATGATGATCTGACAAATTTTGCATACTGTCTAAAGCTTCATATAACATTTTAATTTTGGCATCTTCATGAGGATATGAAACCCATTAAATCTTGGTAGAAAATTACCCAAGACATGATAAAAGTATAGAAGCACACTTGATAGACATACAAATTTATTTCAGAAAGTTAGGAAACAACATTTTGAAGAAACATGAGAAGTTGTTGCCTGCTGTATATTCAAGTGTACCATGTCTACAGTGAAAATGCATGAAATTTGTGAGTGGGAGATCCAAAGTCAAAACACTTGTCCAAAGTTTAAAAAAAACAACAATTAAATAGAAAAAAAATAGTGAATATTCTTTTATTCAATATTTTTGTTAATTATAGTGAAAAATCACTGTTTTGATATACAATAAAATGTAATCAGAGTTTTGCTTTCCACTTCTATTCCACTTAGTAGATCATATTATCTCTTCATCAAATAAAACTGGGTGGAACTTTAGAAGATTTGGCACAGAATATTTTCTCTGTAGAATACTACAGGAAGATACTAATAACCTATGGAAATGTGTCATTATCAATTCAATTTGATAGTTCTTTCTATGCAATTTCTATTAAGATCTCTCAAATCCATTTAGAATTCTATAATGACTTTACCGCTCTCATTCCTATGTAGGTCTTCTGATAAAAGAAAGAGAATTTTATAACAGTAGCCTTAAATCACAGTCAGGGTTCATCACAAGGTAGAAAGGACTAAGCAGAGTTGGTGGCTGCTCAACAATTAGAATACCCTGTCTGTCCACGAGCTGCACCTACCTACATGAGCACGTGACTGTAAGGGTTGAACAAATGTGTGTAAGAATAAATGTACAGGAAAGAACAAATGTGTCTAAGAATAAATGTACAGGAAAGACTTTGGCCCTCCAGACCTGTCTGCTGCAATATCTGTGTGCATTTTAGAGCAGTACCTACACAAGAACTTAAGGAAACCTAAGATAATTATAAAAACATGAAGGAGAAAAACAGAGGTATGTTTCAGATCTTTTGCAGGTTATAAATATTTTAGTACAGTACTGTAGGAAAATCCTTCTTTTCTTGCAGGAGTGACATTCCCAAGAACTTTTGCCCTCTGTGGTGTGCCACTTAATCCTTTCCTTGGGAAGAAAATTAATAGGCAAATCTTACCTTCAAAATGAAAGTAGAATGAGGTGCTGCCTCTGTTTTTCCACACAGAACTCCACTCATCCTTGACATGGGAACAACAACTGCTCATCACATATCTGCCCAAGAGAATTTAACCATACATACACAGCATTCTAGAAGATTCTCCAAGTCCTCTCAATGTGAATTATTCAGGGTGGGAGGAAGTAAATGACATTGTCAATAATTTTTTTGTTGTTGTTGTTCAAAAAAAAACAAGAAGCAATGATATGACACTGTGAGTTTTGACAGTGATGGCAAAACATTTTGGTATTGAGTGCCAGATATATTTTGAAAGGGAATCTTGTTGATGCCAAACCAAATGTTTCCTGAAATTTAATTTGGCAGTTTAAATTTAATATAAAGTATTCGCTTCAAAGAAGACTGAAACTGAGACCCCTCCCTAATGAATCTCATGTTCCTTGACTGGAGACTTACTATCTTTCTCTTCATCCATAAAAGTACATGACAACATACACAGTTTGTTGCAGCTTTGTATAACTCAAGGAAGTGAAACTTGCTGCACATCTTACTGTCTTTTGCATTCTATCATTTTCTTTTTTTACCTCTTAGTAAAGAAATATGTCTCTTTTTATTTTCCAATATTATACTGATTTTCTTTGTTAGCATTCTATTTTGACATGAAAAGTAAAGAGTTAATAAATCATTAACAGAAACACTGGAATTCCTGGAGAGAATTAAACTGGAAATCATATTTAGGCTTTGAGGTTTTCATATATTTATGAGACTGTGGGTTTTTTTGTTAGAAGAAGTTATTACTATTATTTACATTGAATGCATGTCTATTTAAGCCAATGGATATCAATCAACAATTCATATAATAACTTGATTCCCTAGACAAAGTTGAATATCCTTTTTTGGGCTTTTTTGTTAGTTTCTTTGTTTGTTGGCTTGGTTGATTTGGTTTGGAGGTTTCCTTGGTCTTTTTTTTCTTTTCTTGGGAAAAGAACCATCCTATGTCTTCTGTCATTATTAATATCCATCAATTTTTGGATCATTCACAAGTAAGGGAGTTCATAGAGCCTTCTTTGGGGAAAAAAACCCTCAAACCAAGACTCAACTTCACACCTTTCGTCTCATTACAGCTCAGATTTCATATTCCGTTTGAAGAGAGCCATAGAGTGCCCAATGCATCGATAGATGACAATATTGTAATGACACCACTTGAAAGAAAAGAAGAGACTCTCAAGGCTCACAAATGTAAATTATTCAAGAATAAGGTGAAACAAGAAAAGATGAGAGGAATTCACTTTCTTTAAAATTCCAAGTGTTTCAGTACACCAGCCCTGGGCAATTCTTTCAAAGCTAGAAAGAGAGAGGAGATTGGTTTTGCAAAAGAAGACCCAAGGACAAACTTTAAGTGTGATTCTGTCATAGACCGACTAGGAGGGGCTGTTTGAGTAAATAGCTAAAGATTTTTGACAATAAACCCCCCAAATGGCATAATTAAATGCATTAGGTCTATCTCATTTTAACTAGACTTTCTTCACAAACAATATCTACAGGAAGGATAGGAATGATAATTTCCAGGCTTAAGGCAATTAAGATCTAGATAGGTGTGTTGATCACTGTGCCAGTGTGGTACCTGAGTTTCGATGATTCTTCTTCCTCCTCTATGTTTACCTCCTAAATATATGCATGAACAATTCCATTTTGCTGGATGGCTCTCCCAATTCCTTTCTGCCAGCATGACAAGACTTTTCCATAATTATCTGCTCATAACCTCAAACTTTGTATTGCATGCCATCCTATTATTGCTGCTGAAGTCCCAGTGTTGCCTAATTCTGTCTATAATTTGTCTGCACTGATGATACAACCTTCCAACTGAATGCTTTTAATCCATACCAGTACTATACTTGGAGTTTATATTTTCAAAATCACTCTGAAGTCTCAGGCATGTAGTGACAGGATAAGGGGGAATGGCTTCAACCTGAAAGAGTGTAGGTGTAGAATAGATATTAGGAGAAAGATTTTTACTGTGATGGTGTTGAGACACTGGCACAGATTGTCTGGAAAAGTCATGGCTGTCCCATCCTTGAAAGTGTTTAAGCCCAGCTTAGATGGGGTCTGAACAACCTGATCTAGTGAAAGGTTTTCCTGACCATGACAGACGTTTTGGAGCTAGGTGATTTTGAAGATTCCTTCCAACCCAGACCATTCTCTGATTCTATAATGTTCCACAATCCATTTAAACCTTCATTACTCTGTTTGCTGAGTTTGACTATTAGTTATCAGGTCTTTATGTGGGATGTTAAAGTGTTTTCAAAAATATTCTTGTTAGTAGGCCACATTTGTTTATTTATTTTACTTACTAAACTAAAATGTCTTGGAAAATTTACAGGATTCAAACATTTTTATGTCAATCTTTCTCCTAAATAAATTCTCTGGGTGTTTTGGTGGTTTGGGGGTTTTTTTGTTTGTTTTGGTTTTTGTGGGTCTTTTTTTGGGGGGGGTCTTTCTTTGTTTTGTTGGGGTTTTTGTCTTTTTCTTTTTTGGGTTTGGTTTGGTTTGATTTGGTTGGTTGGAATTTTTTTTGGTTTTTTGTTTTTGTTGGTGTGGTTTGGTTTTTTATTTCTTTCTATTCATTTTAGTCCTCATATTTCTCATTCCATGTCTGTTTTCTCTCTAGTTTTACCTGATAGATGTCAAAGATATTTACACTGAGAAATGAAAAAGACAAGTTCCTAAGTTCAGCACCTGACATCCAAATTTATTATTGAATTTGTTATTTATTATTAAAAATGTATTATAAAATTGAATGAGCAGAGCACATAAGCAGGAATTACCCAGGGGAAGGCATAAGTCATTTTGTGACAGGTTACATGTACCTAATGCAGCTATTCACTTTTTTATTAATGAAAAACTGTGTGGATTCTACATTAAGTGTTGAATACCTTGATGGCCTTGACTATTTTTGCAATTGAAGGCATCTTCAAATATATTTACCCATATTACATGTGGACCTGTACCCATTTACAAAGGATTAAAATTAAACATGGAATGTCAACCCTCATTATAAAACTGTGCCATATTTTATTTTAAAAAGCAGCTTCTGAGATGTTCACTAATTTCATTTATTAATTATGAAACAAAATCTGAGAGAATGGATGTTGAGAAAGGCTAGCCATGCCCTGCACAGCAAGAATGCTAGCATGAAATAACAGCCAGTGTATAGAATATAATTTTCAGTCACTCTTTATAACATTTTTTCTTCCTTTAGTAAAGCTATAGTAAATTTGTCACTATAATTTACTTACTTTTGGAAATGTAGTTTATGGCTGTCTGAAACTGTGTTAACCTGTAAGTCCATCACTGAGGTTAAGACTTGGACACATTTGTATGGGGGAATTTGCAATGAAGTTACTCTTTTCAAAAATATGGAATGGCATAAATACACCCTCCTTAGTCTTGAAATTTAATTGTCATATCTGTATTAAGGAGGTGTTGCTCAAAATTATGTAATGGCTCAAAGGACAGAAAAATCTTCTAGAAGGGCTGTACATCTGAAGAAATCTTTATAGGTGACTATTTCAATTCACTGACTGTAGACTGTCTTTAAGTGTAAATGTCTTTAAGTTTGCTAAGTTTGCTAAGTTTGCTCCATAGTCAAGCACACATTGTAGTGTTGCTCTTTAAAGCCGGATAGGATGAATTCATTTAAGACACCTCAGAATGTTTTTTGGTTTGTTTTGTGGATTGGAGTTTTGGTTGGTTGGTTGGTTGGTTGGTTGGTTGGTTGGTTGGTTGGTTTGGGATTTTTTTAACACATGCATACATTTTTGTATTAGCCTTGGGTTCACTTATATAAAAAGTCAAGATTTCTGCCGATAAGTAATCCTTTTCCATAAGTGAAAAGAATCTTTTCCAGAGTCTGCCCAATGTGACAGTACACAGCCTTCTCAAAGTACAAAACTATACAATTGTTTAAAGAATCACCATATCTGATCTGTGCATTCTGTTGCTCTGCAACCAAACCAAGTTTCTTACTTGCACAATCAACCCTTTTTATTTTTACCAGATTAAGCTTTAATTTATGTTTCTGAGACTATCTGAATGTAGGCAAGATACTGTAGAAGACAATGAAGTGCCAGTCCAACCTGGGGTTCCATGAGGTGCAACCATACAGAAAGGTCACAGGTTACAATACACTGGCCGATGTTAACAATTGTGCTCTTGGCTTTGTTTGGTTATCTCCAATTATTAAAATAGGTGAAAATCCAAATTTCCAGGTTGTGATACTAGAGTTGTGTTTCTCTTTGTCTTGGCATTCAAATTCTGTCCTTTAGGAACAGTGTTGCTGGGGGAGGTGTAGTTAGACAGTGTTATGGTAAACCTCAGTTCTGCAGTGTTTCATCAGAAATACAGAAACATAACTCTCAAAATCTGCCTAAACCTTATTTTTTCTTCCTTTAATCCTAGAACTGTAAACAATACATTAATGAAGAATTTTCATGGTTTTTACTGCAAAATTACAAATAACTTTTAAGTGTCTGGTGATAAATGTACTGTTTTCCTTGCTGTCAATTTTGAGGTAACTTACAAGGAATATTTTGATGTGCATGTTACTAGGAGTGTTGGACCTCGTAAGCTTGTGAAGAATTCAATCAGGTAATACCATGAGAGCTCAATTACTGGTTGCTATCTTCTACCAACATATATGAGAAATAAATAAATGCATGGCCCTCCATCTGCCCATGTTAAAACAATCTGCCTATATTTCTTCTGCTTCTGTTGTGCCTAAATAGTCCAACAGTCTTCTACTTCAATCTTTTCAAATTCACCTTTAATGAAAACTCCTACAAGTCTCACTTTATCAGCCATTTAATGGGTTTATCACCCTCTTATACTGTTTTCCCAAGAGTTATCTTTGCATCACATATAGTATTCTGTGGTGTAACTCATTACAGCATTTTAGAAACAACATATAATTTATCCATTTTTTAAAAGCTGTATAATATTTAATAGTAAATATCTTTTCCTAATGCTTTCATCAGGACAAAATTTTTAGCTAACACAATCAGCACTTGGGATTTGGAAGCATGGGTTTTAATATGATGAAGTTGGAAAGCAGAAAGAATGAGAAGGAGAAAGCAGTAGCAACTAAGTTCTTTGTTATGCCAAAGAATTCCCCTCACTGTTCAGTGCTCCTAAATTTAAAATTAGAAGTGTTTCACTGCACCTGAATTACTTTGGCTCAGATAAGTAATTCCAATAGATCGGCTTTAGTGATAATCTTCTAACTTTAAATTTAGACTCACTGAAATGTCTGGTTCCTTCAGAACATAATTTTCCAGGTTGAAGAAGTTGCCCTGTGGAGCTGCAGCTAGCATTAAGGGGAGAGGGAGATTAGTGATATTATACAGTATATTCAGTTACTCAAACCTTGAGTCATTTTTCATTTTCATTTCAAATGTTTATATACAAAGTTTCATTTTAGGGAATGTGTCATATCACAGTTATTAATGGGAAAAGTGACTGAAAGTTCAAAAAGCTTTACACAAGCAAAGAGATAATGGAGGCAGGCAAATACAAAATTGCAAGCGAACAGAGGCTAGCAAAAAAACTCATGATCAAGGCTAAGGAAGAGCCACAGAGCATAAAAACTCATATAATGAAATAAGTTTTAATAGATTTTTAAACATCCACCTACTTGAGATGAAGTTAATGAATGCGATATGAGAAGCTAGAAAGGTATCACATTTTATGCTTTGCAGGCACATAATAAACTTTGGGATTATAGATAAAAGATGCTAAATTCTGCCAAAAGTTGAGTCACTTTTAACTTCTTGAAAATAATCTGATTATATCTAAGAAATTCAAAAGATACTAAGGGACTTAAAGGACTAAGTGTGGATTTGCTTCACCTAATTTTTACTCAAACCTCATTCTAGGCAGACTTAAAGGTTGGAAAACTCCTAAACTAAGCTAGATGTCTGAAAGCTGCTGTCCAGTCTACATGAGCAATTTAAATTCCTTCCACTGTGAACAGAGACAGACACTCAGAACTGTAGTATTGGCCACTTCTGTTTTTTCAATAATATTATTCATACTCTTTCTCTGTGAATGATCTGTGCTATTCTCAGTGGTAACATTTTATAACCTTTATTCAAAATACAAATATTTACATAAGGTACAGTGCAGCAGAAAATAAATACAAGGTTCTGTAAGTCCGTACCCCACCTCAAAATCCTTTATCTCGTGGTCAGTCCTGTCATTCCCAGAAAAGGACTGGGTATTTGTGTTATACAAATCTATCTTCTTTTTTGAAGAGCTCTCTCTACTGTCTTCTCTCTAGAAAAAAACAAAATTTCATGTGTAAAGGCTCTTCCCATTGGAACTACTCTTTTCCATAGAGATGGCAAATGAAACATCAGTTCATTAAATTGGTGTTTAGTTGTATTTGTCTTATGTATCATTTCCACTCCATTTGTCTGTCAGTTTTGCATAAATTAAAATCTTAGTTAATCTAAAACCAGAATACATTTCTATATTTTTCCTCTGGGGTATGTAATTTCAAAAAGTATTAGTAGACTTAGTTGACATCTTAAAACACCCTAGGATACTACAGTACCCTTGAGTGAAAAGGAAAAGGAGTACTTTATGGAAAAAAATGTATGGCGATAGGAAAAAATCAACAACAAGCCAACAAAAAACAACCAAACAAAAACCCAAACAAACAAACAAAAACCACAAACAAAAAACCCCAAACAAATGAACAACAAAAAAAAAAAAAAAAAAAAGGAAGACAAAAAAAAACCAAATTGTGGAAGTAGAAGCAAGACAGAAAGATTATTACAAATGTGCTGACCTCTGTGGGATGGGCTGTGCTTCAATCAGTAGCAAAACCTTTTCAGATAATAGATGTAGCCCTCTCTGTTGTGACATTTAAAAAGGGATTGATATGAGGCATTATGTGGAAAAGTGCAGACTATGATGGTCTTCCTACAAAACAAATAAGCAAGCCAGCTTTATATGTGCCAGGTTTGAGTTTCCTGGGTTGTTGAGTATGTACACATTACTGTACACAAAAGATACTTAGGGCTGGGAGACAGTACTGAGGAGACAATTAGAGTTGAAAAGTCAGTGTGATTCTGCTTGTAACCAATTCCAGAAATGGGACTTCAACAGATGAATGTATTTGGTTTGGGAAGAAGAGAAAAAGAGTAAAATTTTTAGAAAGTCATGTAGAAAATAAGAACCCTTTAAAAAAGAGAAAGCCAAGCTTCCAATGCCTAAATTAGATCCAAATCACTAGAAAATTTTTGTGAAAATTTGTGCTTTGTTGTATCAGAGTTTGTTTGCTTATTTGTTTGTTCATTAGCATATAACTGTTTTTCATAAAAAGAGCCGCAACATGCACAGTCTGTGCTGAACTTTCTGTGGAAGAAAAGGATGTCAATTCAACCCACACACCAGAAATAGCAGAACAGAAGTCAGACAGTGGGAAAAAAACAGAACAAAACAAAAAACTTCATGGAAAGATTCAGGCAATATTATGTAAACCATAACTTGAAGGTGCAAAACAGAAATTCTCAGAATGTGTAGTGAAAGCCTGAAGCACCTATGCTAAGAGTATAAATGTTTGGGGCTCCTTCTTTAATCCATGAAGACAGAAAGAGAGTGAAAAAAATGCCTAGAGTATGATTAAGCCTGTCAGAGTTGTGAACTGTCCTCTGGAGGATCTTGATGCACTGGTGCTCCCTCATCCTATCCAGAATCAGACCAAGTGGGAGAGTGATTTTTCTTCATCAGTATCAGGAGAGTGTTTTGGGATGAAATAAATCACCTTCTTGGAATGCCAAGTTCTTTCCATTAGCTAGAAAAGAAGGTGATTCAGACCAGTTTGAGCTTTGGCAATGATCCTTTAAACATCTGGATTGGCATTCCTAAAGTATATACTTTCAGTAACTAAATTTAGATGGAATGAACTTTAGTTTTAAGGTTCTGAACCTTTATTGCTGAAATCAGTAGGAGGTGTTTTACTGAGTCAACTGAGTGTGTAAATGAGACACAAATGCTTAGTCAGTGACAATGTAATTGTCTTTCAAAGGTAGATAAAAGCAAAAGAGCAAAACAACAAAAAACACCTGAACCAGTCCAATATTCAAGAGTAATAATAATCTGATAACAAAGACGAAACAATGTGAAGTTCCCATTTGATCACCTGGTCTACCAGATCAAAATGTTTATTAATGAAAATAAGAAAGATGCAATCAAGGAAATTTAAATTATTCCATTGTATATATTGGATCCTAGTTCCATTCTATCTCCCTAGATCAAATTTTGAAGATTATTATGAAAAGGTTTTTCAATATATCTGGGCTTCTGTAATCTTCTAACAGTTCAGTTCTTCATCCCAGACAAAATCAGGAGATGAAAAGATGCATTTCTTCTCTATTTACAGATGTAGAATGTGAAATCTAAGAAATAGGACTTAAGGGGTTTAAGTTTGCTTTGAGGATATAGTCTGCCACATATTTTACTGAAAGCTATTGAAACTACAGCATATTTTATTGAAATGGCAGAGGGGCACACATACTAGATAATATCTAGAGGTCCTTTCCAGCCTAACCAGTATATGATTCTGTGGTTCCATGGAGATTATTTGTCCATCATTAGAAAATTTATGGTACTATGGTTTTTAAAGATATTTTGATAAACTACTGCACAATGTTGCAAATTACTTTTATATTGCTCATGTGATTTACAGAATAAGTAAGACTAAACTGGGCGTTAATAACTGAGTGCTAATTACTTTTTATAGCTCATTACTTATGCTACCAATTAGAGAGTCACCTTCAGAAGTATTCTGCAACTGTCTGATGTGTCCAGTTTTATTACCAAAAGTCAGTGGCTTTGCCTTCAAGAAGACTGCCAAAGAAGCACAAATTCATTTCAAAAGTAAATAGCTGATTAGAGGCTGTATTTCTGTCACTAATAACATGTTGTCTCCAACATGTAGTTTTATGTTTATGTTATTTTGCCTTTGAGTAAATATCTATAGAACAAGCAACACTGAAAATACATCAATCGCCCTAGATAACTCTTTGTAAGCAACTCATGAGAAAATGGAGATACCAACAATAATGTCCTAATTTGTTCCAAATTCATAAATCCAAGGGTACACAGACATGAACAACAATTTCTCATTCCAGATACTCAGCCAGATGCAACATTTTGGAAGAATCTGGTCTCCCCAGTTCTATTGCCCATCCTAACTCTGCTTTACTTTCAATTTCATGTCATTTTTACTTTAGTGTGTAGTAAAGCATAACAGTATATCATACTCTAATGGATAAAATACTCCTTCCCTCCAAGCAGCTCTATAAAACTAAGTGACCCTGCTGAGCTGTGTCCACTCCTTTGCATAATATTTAGCTGTAAGGGGAAAGCAGAGTTGAAAAGTAAGATTTGCTTTTAAGATTTATAATGGTAACAAACTCCTCTGGAGCAGCAGCTAGAGAAGTTATGAAAATATGTCATAGATATCATTAACTGTCAATGACTTCATCCTGAAGCTATTAGCTAGTAATTTGTAATCGTAATAACAGTTTTGTCAGAAGCCATACTTAATTACCTATATAAACTTCAGTTCTCTTAAAATAAAATGTATGTCACTCTAACTAGAAATATATGATGTTCTTGATAAGTATTCTTAAGCTGACTCTGTTCAGTATCTTTCCTTATGAGCTTTTTTTCAGCACTATGACACTTTATGATGTTCTGGTATTCAATAAGGACTGATATTGCTTTTCATAAGTTAAACCACTTTGAGACAAACTGACATTGTTAGCTAAAAGAAAACTGGCATTTCTTCATTAATCAAATAATGATGGATGAAAATATACTGAATGATCATTATTTCATCAAGAGCAAAGGCAAATCTTAATGGACATGAATAAGCTCAGTGGTCAATGTCTGATTTTAGTGTCATTGCAGTCTTATAATTAAAGTTCCAAATTGAGAAGTAAGACATATATCTAAGCACTTAATCAACCCAGTGATAGAAGCTGTAATGATTTGAGGTTGTACCTATGCATTACTTATCTATTGTGCATAACAATGGCAATTCTTTCTTTGTAACATGCTTTGTTTTGAAGGTATTGCTTGCTTATGTTTCTTCTGCTTTTTCTTTCTTTCATTCCACATTCAATATCTGTGTTCAACCTTGGTGATCATTCACCCCCAGAAAAACTCCACTAGAGACAACTGTAGTTTATCCAAATGATCAAATACAATTCATAGGTATACCTTTGGGAAGATCAGCTAGTTGAGATCTTTATCATCTGGTGAGGTAAACATGTCTTTCTTCTTGCTCTTATACAGTTTCCATGATCTGTGCACTCCAAGTGGCACCATACAATTGTGTGTTCCATAATATTTCAAAAAGGAAAACACCATACCTACTCTAAAAATTTCCCACATAGGACACACAGTTAGAATCAGATACAGAATCATGTCCTTCCACTTCAGAAGAAAAAGCTCTAATCATAATGGTATTCTGCAAAATGTGGCACTTGAAATACCATCTTCCTTTTTTTTTTTTTTTAAGAATTGCTCCTGCTCCATTTGGCATCATGGCAGGCTGGAACTCAAGTGAATGTATGCTCCCCACATTGTTTCTTGTTCATTTTATTGCCTAAGTTTGATGGAAATGATAGACATCTGAAGGTATTCATAAATATATACATTTGCTTTAGAAGGATCCCACAGAATGAGATGGCTCATAAATATAGATACATAGATATGGAATTAAACTAATGCCTCAGGCACTGTATCTCATCCTTTGGATGAAATCCCACAATACACTTGTTGAAATGGCACACTGGCACTGAACTGGATGCTATGCAAAGCTTACTGTGCATGTTGAGCAACCCCCTTAAATCCACATTTTTTCACTCTCTTGTTCCTGTCAATGAGCTTCCATTAATCAAATAATGCTGTGTAAAATAATTAGCTTACACTTGGAAAATCATGGAAGGAATATGAAAAGCTAGAAGTCACATTCAATTCCACCAACATAACATAACAACAAGGTAAGAAAGTAATTTGGTATGCTTGAAACAGGTTTGCAGATGATCTTGAAAATACAACAGATTTGTCTTGTCTTTCTGTGGCGAAGAAATCATCTTCCAAAGTATCCCTGTAAAAAAAAAAAGTCAAAAAAATGTCAAAAAGTGTAGACATTCAAAAGAATGAAAGAACTTTCTTATTTGTTTGGGATATTGAAAAAAGAAGACAAATTTGCTTAAAAAACGGGATTTAGTAAGCAACAGAAGTACTATCACGGGTGGGGAGAAATAGATTTATGATGATGCAATCAAAGCACTTTACAATCTGAAGGTTAAAAACAAGAAGCAATAATGATGAGAAGTAAAGGGACACAAAAACATTATAAAGGTCATCTGAAAACCTGAGACTGTCTCTGGTAGGTTTTTACTTAAAAGATCACATACAACCAAAATACCCTTTAACCTACCTTTTTAACCTTGTAACTATGAGGTGTAATTGAACAAGGTTAAGTGTGACAGGTCCTAGAATATGTAGCACGTAATAATAAAATCTTAATAAGAAAATAAAAACTGTAGCTTAATAGCCTCTAAATAGTTTGGTTAGAACTGATCTGTAATTACAACTGCTAGGTCATGTTTTCTATATAAAAAAAGAAATAATTATGCAGGTTTCATAGTTGTTGCTGAGCACTGATGCCAGCTAATGTGAGTTTAAAGCCTTGTAGACTTATTTAAATAGATTTGGATATCAAAACTGTTTATTCACAGATTTTCAAATAATTTTAAGTAGTACATAACCTCCCTATCTTGCAGACAGGGAGATGGCAATGTCTGTGAGGAAAGTTGGATAGGTCAGCTCTGCAGTCCCAGCTGTGCAGTGCACAATCCTAAGATGAATAGCCATGAGGAGCCCTGGAAACCAATTTGGTGCTCTCTGCTCCCATCTCTTTTAATATCCCTCAGGTTTCCCTCTGGGGTATTCCTGTAGTCTCTCATATACTCATGCATTTTTTCTGAAGCCATTTCTACCCCTGAAGCCATGTCATCTGTATGTCTCCAAAAGCATCTTTCAGAACACTTTCTGTGCATCTTGCTAAAAGTGTCTTCCCAAGTGGGGCCCCAGGAGTATCTCCCCCATGTGCCTGCCCCAAAATCGTACCTATATTTTTCCTCCAAAGCCTCTCACCTCTTTTTCCAAGAACCTATTTTCTAAGTATCTTCCTAAGTCCCCTTAAGACTCCTCCAACAGATGCTATCTGCATCTGCCCAAGCACCTTTCACCATGTCTCCCAAAAAAGCATACTACCCGTGTCTCTTGCCCCTAACAGCTGCTTCTCTTGTGCAAATATGTGTGAGCTGGAGCTCCATAGGCTTCTCTATCTGGCTGCAGAAACAGCCTTCTCCATCACTACCCCTCAGTGCTGCCAGCTATTCGCAGTACAAACCTGGGTGATAAAGCCACCAAACCACAGTACATCGGCGAAAACTGAGCAAGAGAGAGGAGGAATGGTGCTACATGGCTGCCCATAGCTTTGGTTCCACTGCACAGCCCCAGCCAGGGGAAAACACAATGCCAAGTGACCCACTCAGCACCGAGAGCTAAATAAAGCTGGACAGTTGTCACAGGGTGAGTTAAGGGTGTCTGTACAGTACAGGAAGGGTACTGGTTTTGTGTGACATGCAGCATATGCTGCAACTGACGTAGCTTTTGGAAGTACAGACTTTGTATGTCTCCACTCTGCCAGTGGACTCTTTATGTAAACCAAAACTTGTTTGAACTACATTCACTACATAGTACTTCTTAGCTCTGTGTTTTACTAGGACAGAATAGTATCTATTTTTAAACAAATCCATAAATTCAATTTAGCCTGTTTTCTGCATGTAGTACCTGTGGGCAGACTGACAATATTTAAATGGGATTTGATTTGTGTTGTTAGGATTATTATTTTTAGATAGACTCTTTTGCTGCATGGATCAGTATTCATGTTTAAAATTCATTCCCTAGCATAGGTCAGATAAAATTGCACATGATTGTTCGTGTTTGGATGAGCACAGAAGCAATTCTGTAAGAAATCCCTCTGTGTGCCAATCAGTTTGTGAAAATGCTTGTGACTTTGAAATTTACTTGTGTAAGTGATCCCGCCTGCTACATTTGATTGCCTGAAGATATGCAAGGAGGTTAAGAAATGCAAACATGTGTAAAGCAGAATAATCTACAAATGTGAATATTCATGTAATCTGAGAATTCTCTCCCCATAATTGCAATTTCTTAAAAACATGTTTATTGCATTTCAAGATACATCTATTCTTATTATTTATTTATTCACTTCTTTACTAGTGGTGGAGAGAAAACTGGATAGGCATCCTTTTTTTTCTTCTCTTCCTATGTCTAGGTTCTTATCATGTCTTTCTCCCCTCCCCTGAATACAACTCTTACTTCAGTAAGTGATGTTGGTTTCTCAGTAACTTTTGCAAATCAGCTTACTTAATTAAATTTCAAAACATAGGATATTTGGGTGAAATCCAATCTGAGATTAAGACATCTAGATTTAGAGGGTTTATTCTACTGCCTAAACACAGATGTCTATACAATTTCAAGCAACCTGTCTACCTCTAATGGGTACTTCAGAGGAGCATGAATCTCCAATAGCTCCTGTGTCATATCTGTCAGACCTGTGCAGATGTCTTTGATACTCTAGGGCTTCTAAAATTGCGGTAGAAACTGAAATGAGGGTTATGGCAGAGCACTAGACTTGAAATATTTTAGTAGTTTTCCAAGTGAGATTCAGTTACCTAAAAAAAGGCACACAATGCCATACGAAATAGCTTATCCAAAAAATCTGTAAAGAGCTGGCAGATATGATACAGTACCTGCAGAAGCTCACCATATTCAGAGTGGCATCTAAAGACAAACTACAACACATAAAAATGCATAATGAATTAGGCATAATACACTCAAATGTAGAATCCTGCATAATATTGCTGTTTGCAGGGGTATGAGTTCTCAAGAAGTAAACTCCACTCTTATCTGCCCAATTTCACAAGATTTTGTTCTTTCCTTGTAAAATTTTTACTTTTCTGTAAATGTTTCCTATCAATTATTTGAAATATTTAGACTTTGCTTTTATATAATGAACATTTTTTATAAAGAAATATATTTCCAATACAGGGATATTCTGTCCTACTTCCTTCTTGGTAGATATTCTCATGAGAGTACAAACATTCTTCTGTACACTTTCAGTACCTTTTTCCAAGCTGTAGCTGCACCTAGCAATATGCAAGAAGAGCTATTCTGAAGAAATTAATAATTTTGTGTTCATGGGACTTCAAAGTGGGAATGATATTGCCTATTTCTTTATTTGCAAATATATCAACATTCAAAAACACTTCTGTCTTTAAGAAGGAAAGATAATTGGAGACTTGTATCCTTTAAACTTTACCTACTTAATTATTTATCCAGAAAGAGCTTATCTATCAGTTGGACATCAGGCATAGATTTAGTCTCAGGAAGAGTTTCCAGGTTTTATTTAAAACAGTTTCACAGGGAATAAAGTGAATAGTACTATGCATTTGATGGGGCGTGTTGTTTTGGAGGCAATGAAACTTGCATGAGGTTAATTCTTCCTCACAGTGACGTTACTTTGGTCACCCTCACTGGGAGCTCTGCAGCAGGTATTACCATGTGTTCTAGGCTGATTTAGCCATGTAAGGAGTCATAACATAAATAAAAGACACTTCTGTGGAACAGCAATATAGTCTGAGATAATGAAGGTTTCATAATCTATAGTTTTCAGGTCAGTCAAGTCTCTGGATTTGACCTGGATTCCATATGTTCTATTGACACAGTTTAACCTTAATAGGTAACTAAGCGCCACACAGCCTCCCTCCTACTCTCCCCTAGTGGACTAGAGGGGAAAATCAGAAGGGTAAGAGAAGTAAGAAATAGGTTGAGATAAAGACAGTTTATCAATTAAAAAACAACACTCAAACCAATGAAAACAAAACAAAAGCAAACAAAACAAAACCAATAAAGGGGAACACAAGCCAAATGTTATGTAAGAGGCCTCAGGTGCTCAGCAGCAACAGACCAACACCCAGCCAGTTCCTTGGCAATATCTGCCACATCCAACCTCTCTCCACTCCCAAGTTTTATTGCTGAGTGTGATGTCACAGTGTCTGGCATATCCCTTGGGTCAGCTGGGGGCAGATGTCCTGGCTGTATCCCCTAACAACTTGTGCATTCTCAGCCTACTCTCTGGTGGGGTGGTGTGAGAGGCAGAGAAGGCCTTGACTCTGTGTCAGCACTTCTCAAAAATAATCGAAACATCTCTGTTTTATCAACATTTTTTATCACAGATCCAAAACACAGCACCATACATGCTACTGTGAAGAAACTAAACTCTATCCTAGCCAGAACCAGTGCAATATTCACCCCCTTTTCCACACCATTTACATCATGTTCACATCCCACACCATAAAACAGAGCCCTAAGAATCACGACCTTCCACCCCATCCTTTTACATATACATACAGAGATGTCATTCCCATAATTTATGGACCACCCCTGTGAAATGTCCGTAAAATGAACATAAAATACGATACTCATACAAATGTCCATTGAGTTTGTTTAGTCCAGGACATGGGTGTCCATCTGTTTTGGTGGCCACTCCAGACAGGAGATTTCTGTGTGTTATGTAGCATTATGGGGCACCAACACTAGCTCAGGTCAGATCACTGCCCTTCTTTCACTGTGTCTTGGAATCTCATCCTCCCATTCCAGGTGGTTCCTGCTACAGTATTTCCTATAGCATGCAATTTAAATCATGGGTTGCAAAAATTTAAAGGTCCATCCATTACAATATCTGTCCCAGGACCATTTGCACCAGGCCGTAGGGTTTAACATTCCAATTAATTCCTCCCCCATCTTCTACTTCATCTTGGTTAGCAGTAAGAGATTTCTGCTGTAATAGCTGTGACATGTGGCAACCACACCTCCATATAATACTGGCATCACAAATCAGTGTCATTACACAGTTCAAATAATGAGTTATGTTCACTCAAAAGAACTGTGCACACTAGTTGAAGTCTCTTAACTTGTTCCATCCTGAATCTGAGCACAGGCACTGCATACTATAAAATTAAGAATGGCAAGAGAAATTTCAGAAACTGCAGTCAGAAAGAGATTAAATATATGCTCTCTATGTAGGAAGCTAGTAGGTTTTTTTCATTAGAAACAGCACTACATGTTTTTTTCTTTCACATTTCTGTTATATTAGTTGAATACACTGCATTTTTATTAACATCAAATTGTTGGAAAAATTACTAAGGATTTTCTGTCCCAAGGGCTGCAGTAGTTAGAAAAGTTTCTTTCATATGTCAGCTAAGATGTGTAGTCCAGTATGGAGACTGAACATAAGGGAGGGATCAGTTTTCAGACCTATATATCTTTGTATAAAACCACTTTACTTTTGATCAAAATCTCTAGTGTAGGATTTTCTATTTGTTTTTGTGCAGAAGGATCATAAGATGCTCAAATGTGATTTCTGAGCAAGGCACACTTCCAAAATCCATTGATAGCTTTGCAGCCCACTCCATTCCTTGTTAGTCTGTTCAGTGAGTAGGCAATGAAAAATCTCCTCTGCAGAGAGATGAATTCCACCAGTAGCCTGGAAAATGTGTTCTCTTCCCTCTGGACTCAGAGAAGATTAATGCCCTCCAAGGCTTGCCTAGCCTTAAATAACATTGAAAGAAGAATAGCAGGCTCCCTGGTCTGATTTGTCCTAATCCAGAAAATTAAAATCAATCAGAATATAACTGTCTAAAGAAATTATATTAGAACTAGCAATAATGTTGTCTTTGTTTATATATCCAGATGGAGTTTGTGAGCATTCCATAATCTGAATTGTTAAAAGATATCCTGTTTCCATGAAAATATATTTTCAGGTGAGAGAGAGAAGAAGGATTAATTTTCTTTAAGTCCTCTTATGGATAAAAGGCAGATCTACCTTAAAAATGTAATAACATTTCTATTGGATCATACTAATAGTACCTCTAATCCAGTACTCTGTCTCAGAGAATGTCTCAGCAATGAGAAAAGCCATTCAAAGAAAGTATGTTAGCCTGCTCATTTTCTGCAGCCCTTCCCTGCTGTACTTTTCTTATATCTACAAACATTGTACTCGGGATTGGAGAAGGAAAATCCCTTCCCAAGTCCTTTTAGCATCCCTTTATGGTTCTGGGAATTTGCTCAATCCCTCTTTGGTCTGGTTGATTCTGACTGCCACCAAATTCTCCTGGAGAAGAATGTTCCAGGAATTTACTTCCCACCATGCAAAAATGTTCCTTCTCTTACATTTTTAACTGGTCTCCTATTACTTCCACAGAGTATGCTAGTTTCAGTATTTTGGGACTTGGAGAATTTTAGTACTACTTCACCTGATCATTTCCTTCCTTCTATTTTCCTCTATCTGGACAGAAATTAACGTTTCTAGTATGTCCTACCTCTCTTCTGTCAGCTTTAACCTTCTGCATCTCTGAGCTAAACCCCAAATATTACAGTACATTAAACAGCAGCTGATTTCAACAGTTCTGGATATTCATGTCAAAAGAGTGCAGGGAAAACAACATTTCATTGAAGAGTAGCCCAAAACTGGATATAGTACACCAACTGAAACTTTCCTTAATAAGGCTGAAGGATTCATACATCTTGAGGATTATACTTTTATTTACACTTTACAGTAGAATCTAGTTTTATATCTTTATGTAAATGAGAAGCCTACTAAATCCTTCTATTTTGGTGATGAAAAACCACTAGCTTTTCTCAAAATTTAGTTATTCAAATCACTTTGTTTTTTCCCTGCTTTTTCTTTTTTTAATAATTGCAGGTTTCTCTAAACAGCATTTTGAGAAAAGCCTTTGTGTCAAAGACTTTCAGATATTTTTCCCTGAAATTATTCCCAAGGACTCACATCAGCACTTTCAGAAGCATGTGCAGATGTGATGATTAATTTAGACCTTCTTATACTGGGGAGACTAGTTTCCTTAGATATCCAGACTGCCTTGACTTTCGGTGAAAATTCAGGACAGGAGTCCAAATTGAGTGTGATTGTGAAGGCCTGATTTTTGTCCTAGAGCTCTAAGATTTAAGATGTTTCTTCCTTAGATTTTTCTCAAGAATAAATTGTGCACCTTGCCTCCTCATTCATTGTCCTGAAGAAGGGTTTTTCCTCTCCTTTCTTTTCCTCTCCTTATACATAAACAAAGAATCTATAATCCTGTATTTGAGACCAGATTCTGGAACTGAAAAGAAAGGAAGTTCTCTCCAAGTTCAACCAGACTGGAAGGCTGCACATTGACAGCTATCTCACACAGTGGATGAGCATGAGCTTCACACCAAGCAAGAGGAACCCATAGGCTAAAGGTTCTTTCTCACCTCCTTTCCTCCTCCATCCTCAGCAAATCCATGCCTGAACAGAAGAGAAAATCACATTTCCTCTTCTATGACACTATGCAAAGAAAGGATAGGAGAGCAAAAAGCATACTTTACTTTCATTACTTAGCCAACACCCAGACACAGTGATGTCAAGATTTCTTGGTTGCTTGAACCAGGTTGAAAACATCCTCAGTGCATTCTAGCTCTGATGAACACAGAATGGTTTTTGTTGTTTTTTTTTTTCTTTTTTTTTTTAATGAGAATGTATCACCAGTACAGACAGCATTTGCACACCTGGCATGAATATTCCTGCACCTGATGCCACCTTACCTCAATTAGCAGAACAAGCACATCATCGTTCTGCTTAAAATGAAATCTGCCTAGATAAAAATATTTTAGAACAGTTAAACTTTTAAAAACACAGCCTAAAAAAGCCAAAAGGCTCTCAGGTGTTACTGGTGCACATTAGTCATACCCCTGCAACCTGAAGGTAAAAGGTGATTTTCTGAAAATATAATAAGCCTGTAGTGGAGGTGGACAGAGTATGCCAATACATAGACCAAGTCTTAATGACTTTACTGATATTAAATAAAAGGCAATACACAGAGTAGAGAAATTCAAAAAATAATCATTAAATAAGGGAAGCATGGGAAACTAGTTTAGCTCAGCCACACAGGGAGGCACAAGTGTCATGTATGTTAGGGTAGTGGCATTATTGAGTGACATGCTAGGAAAATAATCATTATGAATAAGTATAATGCAGCAATATTGCATTTGTCAAGGCTAGGGGAAATAATGTTATTCGTACTTCAACAAAAGACAGCCTAGTAAGTTTTAGATTTATAAAAGAAATAGGAAAGCCATTGAAGTTTTGAACCTAATCTGGATCTCAACATCCAAATTGGAAGTTGCCAACCTGTCACTCCTTAGAATTTCAGTCAGACTGTGATGCCATGAGGGCTGCTGGGAAAACATGCTAAGACATTTTGCTGTGGCTACACACAGCTGAATATCCAGAGCACTGGCATAAGGGCATAAAAGTGAAAAGAAGCAGAAGGAGACATCAAAGAAAGCTACTGAGGAAGTTCTTGAAGTGTGCACCATGGTAGGAAACATACAAGCACGAGTCTTCAGTCACTGTCTGTTGTAGTGCGTTTTTATACTTTGTAATACTTTGAAGTAGTTTTGTTTTGTATTCCCATATTTTTCCCAAATGGTTTATCCCAAACTGTACCCCCCTCCCTTTACCTGTGTTATTTCTCTCCCGGGATGAGATCATCGCCAAACCCCCACCCTGGCTCTCTGTCAATCACTCAGCCTTCCCTCCCCTCCATCCAGAAGTTTCGGTCCAGGTTGTCGAGTGATTAGCCAGAGGCTGGGAGTCAGCCCCCCAAGCCTTGCCCCATGCGCTGTCCTATATGTCTATCCCCCAGTACCCATCCCTTAGAGTTACTTATTGGTTGGTAAAATGTTATCTACTTTTGGTTTCCACCTCCCTTTAAATGTGACCTTGGCACATCTCCCCGGGCTCTCGGCAGGAGGCCCCTGAGGTGCAGGAGCTCCTTTGGGATCCTAATAAACCCTTGGATTAACCCCTGCTAAGAGTTGGCCCTTTCTCTTCTACCGATGTCTCTGGTGTCTCTTGTGCTGCACAGGCGCCCAGCCCAGGTGCCCTCAGTACCCTCGGGGCACAGAGAGTGTCTCCCTGCCAGCCCAGGTGCCCTCAGCACCCTTGGGGCACAGAGAGTGTCTCCCTGCCAGCCCAGGTGCCCTCAGCACCCTCGGGGCACACAGAGAGAGTGTATCCCTGCCAGCCCAGGTGCCCTCAGCACCCTCGGGGCACACACAGACAGTGTCTCCCTGCCAGCCCAGGTGCCCTCAGTACCCTCGGGGCACAGAGAGTGTCTGCCCGCCAGCCCAGGTGCCCTCAGCACCCTCGGGGCACACACAGAGAGTGTCTCCCCCCAGCCCAGGTGCCCTCAGCACCCTCGGGGCACACACAGACAGTGTCTCCCTGCCAGCCCAGGTGCCCTCAGTACCCTCGGGGCACACACAGACAGTGTCTCCCTGCTGTCAGCCCAGGTGCCCTCAGCACCCTCGGGGCACACACAGACAGTGTCTCCCCGCTGTCGGCCATGTCGGGGCTGCCCCCCGGTGTCTGCCGACTCAGGACTGGCCCAGGGCTCCTGAGGGGCTCGCAGAGAGACAGAGACAACTGTCCTGATTATTTCTCTTGTTTCCTCTGAAATAAACCTGATGCCATGGACTGGTAGATTCCATAGGCTTGATCCAATCTCTGGCCTTTTAATAGATCAAAACATTTTTATGAATAATATCCCATCAAGTTGTCAGATGGTCACACCATTTATGTTTTGAATTAGAAACTGAAAAAAACTTCAGAGTTTAGATTACTAGTTTATTCTCTGAGTTCATCAGCTTTCTGTATCTGGATACAATAGGTACAAATCTGCACAACAGACATAACTATAGAGATTTGCACATAGCCTTTCCTCTGAAAGCATTGATTTAGATACATATTACCTCAAATATATTTGGAACTTATTAATTAATACAGAATTTATATTACTTTCGGTCATCTCAATCTTAGCTGTAGATCAATAATTTAATGATTACAAAACTATAATCTTCAACTGATGTAATAGGTTATATTTTTAGCTTTAAACACTACATAAAGTGTTATTTATATTCCATTTTCCAAAATACTCTTAAAAATATTTAGATAAGCTCTTTAATATTTACCAGTCACTTTCAATGGCTTAGTCGATGCCATCTAAATCCATGGTCTATAAATTTAGAAGTCAAATAAATCAGAAATGTTATTTTCTCAGATTCTTTTCCATTAGTGTCATCAGTCACAAGTCAAGTTCAAAATTAGTGAAACATGACAACAAGATTGAACGCTAGTATAAGACAGACTTCTCACACCATTTTCTGTTCATTACACATCACATCACAATATACAGCATTGTAAATTCTACTTATGTTTGTTTTGGCTGACTTTTAATCTCTCTGACTTTTTTTTTTAATGCTGCCAGAACATTTTACCAGCCTCTCCTTTAGTCTTTTTATAAGTGTACTGATAATATGCATCTGAGATACCTGTCAGATCACTGGTGTAATCTTCCATGTACAGTTTCTTCTTCTACAGAAGGTTATATTGTGTTATTATGATTCTGTATATTAACTTTGTTTATACATCAGCATCTTAATTATTGTTGATTTTATTACTAGTATTAGTGCTATTATTATTATTATTTTGTCTGTGAAACAAAGAAGGATATATCTGGAGGCTGAAATCAAACCTCTTGCAGATTCTCTCAAATGAAATTTGTGCACTACTTCCCTTCAGAAATGTGTACTGTCATACACAATATTCATAATAAGGATAGATACCTCATATGAGAATAATTTAATTGTCTGTTCTCCTCAACCATTGTTAAATGAATTCCTAACAATCTGAGGGCATGCTGTTGGAGAGCTATTATTAAATTTCATATTTGCTTTGCAGCTTTCTTCACCGATGCTTCATCTACTTAGAAATATTATGACATTAACTTTTTCTTACAAATAAAAACTCTGAATATTTGTTGTTTACAAAATGTAAAGTTTAAAGTTTCATTGCAAATACTTGCTGGTCATAAAAAAAAAATATTCTAATGATGTTAATTTCTGTAGGTGTTAGCCAGTTCTTATGTTATGTAAAAGGGACACAGATGTAGGAACAAATGGGATGTCATTCACTAAATGATGATGATGATGATGATGATGATGATGATGATGATTATTATTATTATTAATTTTGTTGTTGCTATTATATAAAACTCTAACCTTCCACCTTTTATTTGTCTCTTGTATAAACTAAATTGACTTAATCTTTTTGATCGCATTTCCAGTAAAAGTTGTCTAAATATGAATGAATTCTCATTTCCCACTTTGGACTGTTACTCTTCTGCTATGTAATTTCACATCAAAATGAGCACTGCAGCAATGAATACTGAACTTTTTAAATGTGTCATTCAGTGTCTTATCCTTCAAACAATTGTTTATCTTTCAGGTTTCTCTGGTGGTTAGAGAGTAGTTCTTAACTTTTTCAGTTAAGAACTGAAATTTCCATTGTTAATCAATTAAAACTCCAAGCCATTTATAAATTTATTCAATGTGTAAATGTATTATGTACATGTATTAAATACAAATACATCAGTAAAATTAACACAAAGTCTGCAAGCTGGTCCCAGGAGCAATCAATAAATATCAGGGATTCTCAGTGGACAAGGGAAGGGTGACACATGTCATGTATCTGGACTCCTGGAAAGTCTTTGGCATGTTCCCCACAAAATCTTTCTCTCTAAATTGAAGATAGATTTGCACAGTAAACTGTTTAAATGCATAAGTGACAGGACAGTCACACCCAGAGCGTAGTGGTCAAGAGCTCAGTCCCAACAGAGATCAGTGGTGTCCCTTCAGTGGTCTGTGGAGGTACCAGTGTTATTTAATACCTTCATAGACAGAGGGACTGAGTGCATCCTCAGCAAATTTGCACATGACACCAAGATGATTGTTTCAGTTGCCAAACCTGAGGGAGAGGATACCATCCAATGGACACTGGACAAGCCTGAAAAGTGGGCCCATAGGAATCCCATGAGGTTCAACAAGGCCAAGTGCAAGGTGCTGCACCTGGGTTAGGGCAACAACACAGGCTGGGGATGAACAGATTGAGACCAGCTCTGTCGAGGACTTGGGGTGCATAAGGGGCTGGAAATTACCCAGCAATGTGCACTTGCAGCCCAGAAAACCAAAGATATTCTGGGCTGTATCAAAAGCAGCATGGCCAGCAAGGCAAGGAGGGGATTCAGCCCCTCTGCTCTGGTGAGACTCCCCCTGCAGCACATCCAGCTCTGGGATACAGCAAGTCAGAAGTTACTCCATGAGCCTTATGGCACTTAAGTGGGCGCATAGATAACCAGACTGTTTGCACACTACACGTAGTTTTATCACTGTGCAACAGTACCACTAATACAGAAACTTTTCCCAGAATGGCTGTTTTGTCTTTTTAGAAACTTGTATAATTTTGACAGATTTTCCTGAGTATAGATACTTGTATTTAATCTAAGTTGTACTTTAGTATTCAGCATTTTTATGAATCTAAGGAAAAGAAGTATTTCACTGACTTTAGGAACCTAAATACTTATGAGGATCTAACTCATGCATAACCAATAGTTCATGAATCATAAAATCTGTCGGAAAAGATCTTTAGATCATCAATTCCAACTGTTAACCTAACACGGACAGCACTAACTAGTGCTAGTCCACCATTAACAAGTGAAGAAATCCTTCCTAATATCCAATCTAAACCTCCCCTGGTGCAACTTGAGACCATTTCCACTTGTCCTATCCCTTGTTACTTGGAAGAAGACCAACAACTGCTTTGGTAGAAACTCCTTTTAGGTTGTTATAGAGAGTAATAAGGTCCTCTCTGAGCCTCCATTTCTTCAGGCTAAACAACCCCAGCTCCCTCAGCCACTCTCCTCATAAGACTCATGCTCTAGACCCTTCACCATGAAGGGCAGCTTCATTGTTCTTCTCTGGACACACTCCAACACATCAATGTTTTTCTGGTAGTGAGGGGCCCAAAATTGAACACAGGGTTTGATGTGCCACCTCACAATATGTGATAGTTGCATTTGACACTTTAACAAACCTAGCAGCAGTTTGGTATATTCTCCTAAATATGTAAAGTTGTGAGCTGTTGCTTGGCTAAAAACTCCTCTGGCAAGCCTCAGAGGTGCTGAGAGACACAGAGAGTATTGATGTCTATGAACTTGGAACATCAGTCCTGGGATTAGCACATGAATAGTAGGTCCTTTTTCTATGACTCATTTATCATAGAACCAAGAAAGTCATGGATACAAGGAATGTCTTGCATAACTTCCTAACTGCATGAAATTTTACTACACACCAACTACCTTATCCATAAATGTGACAGTCCAAATGAATCTTTTTTGAGCTCTTCCTACTAGACAGTCTGGATGCATGGCAGTGATCTTCCATTGAGCTGGGATGTCTCTCAAGGCTGCTTCTCAAGGCATAGACCTTTCACCAGGGATAGATCTTTGGAGGAACCTAATTTAAATTCTGTCTGTAATGAACACTAGATGACTCTACCTTTGGGCAGGAAAGCCTCAAGGTCTGAGATACCTTACCTGGGAGCAAGAGATTCTTTCTTACTCTAGGAGGAGAGACCTGTTATTTAAAACTGATCCTCAGAAAGTGACTGATGGCATGCTGAATTAATAGAAACATTACTAATCATGTAGTTATTCCTTATTAATTATTACAAACTTTGCACATATAATCCCGTAGAAATAAGTTGACCAAATCTGGGACTAAGTCTGGATCTATCTACTCCTAGACTCCTCTCTGGAAAGGAGGAGGGTCCTTTCAGCAAGAGAGGCCTTTCAGAATTTTGTAACTCAGTGGAAACACCTTCATTGTCTTTTTGCATCTCTGATTTCTGTGAATTATTCTACCTCAATTCTATCTCAACATTCCTTTCTATGTTTCTCTTACATAGTAACTGATAGCAAACCTTGCTATCAAACCTTAAATCACCCTTTCATAAACTCCTTCTAAAACCACTTTTGCTAATACCTTGATAGTGATTCTTTGAGAAATCCAAACCACTCATTCAATAAAAATTTATGTACTAAGTAGGCTCCTAAATCAGGAGTCACAACACCTGTGCCAAATCCAGGGTGAGTATCACTTCCTTAGTCCTGCTGGGCACATTATTTCTGATACAATCCAGGATGCCACTGGCCTTCTTGGCCACCTGGGCAAGCTGCTGGCTTATGTTCAGCTGGCTCTTGACCAGCACCCACAGGTCCTTTTCTTCCAGGCAGCTTTTCCAGCCATTCTTTCTCAAGTGTGAAGCACTGCGTGGAATTGTTATAACCCAAGTGCAAGACCTGGCATTCACCTTGTTGAACCTCATCCAATTGGCCTCATCCCATTGATCCAGCCTTTCCAGATTGCTCTGTAGAGCTTTCCTACCCTCCAGGAGGTCAACATACCTGCCCAAATTGGTTGCAGGCTGCCTGAGGATGCATTTAATCCCCTCCTCCAGATCATTGATAAAGATATGAAACACAATTGGCCCCAATATTGAACCCTGGGGAACCCTGCTAGTGCCTGGTTGCTAAGTGGATGTCACTTCATTCACCACCACTCTCTGGGCCTGGCCATTCAGGCAGTTTTTTGTGCAGTGAACAGTGAAACCATCCAGCCATGAATGCTGTGGAAAATGCTGTCAAAGATTTTGCTAAAGTCTAGGGGAGACAAAATCCACTGCTTTTCCTTCATCCACTAAGTGGGTCACCATGTCATAGAAAGAAATCAGGTGATTCAGGTAGGACCTGTCTTTTATAAACAGATGAAATTGAGCTGAACTTCAACTGAACAAAACTTCAAGTATTCTCAGACCTATTGAACACTTTTTGTTAGCCCTAGTGATATCCTTCCAAGTGCCTCCAGGCTAGAGGAGAATGTAGGCAGAGAGAGAGTGGGAAATATATATTTGAAATATTTTCTATATTTGTGTGTGTGTTTGTCTGTGTGCACTGTCTCCAAGTATGGTTATATGCCTGTTAAAAATAAAGCAAGGTGGGGTCATAAACATCTGATGAACACATCCACTATTTTCAAAAAATCACCCATATAACTGCATTGTGAAGCTGCTCATGCAGTGTACCAAAAAAAATCTCAGTACAATAAATACTGTGTTGTATTATATCCGGTCAATAAATACAAAGCAATGAAATATTACAAAAAGAGCACTTTATAAGAATTATGATGCTGGCTTCATGTTTCAAAGAAACAAATTATGTATCAGTGCACTCCATAATGAAAAAAAATCCCCAAAGTTTCACTTTTCTCAAAGAAAACTGTTTTCTTTACAATAATTGACTGACCATTTTTGTGTCTACCTATGTCTCTTCCAAAATAAAGATGAAAAATAAAATGCTTCCTAAAATCCTCTGTAAAGGGAGTATTTTTCAACCATCTCTGCTTTATGTTTTTCTCTTTTTAGGGTCAATTATGTGAGCAAAAGGAAGAGTAGAAACCACAAAGAAACTTACCGAGTCTCTTTATAAACTCTGGACATAAAAAGAATTTCAATCTTGTCAGAAAGATCTTTTTCAATCAAAAAGTATGAGACTCCCAAAAGAACACAAAATTTTCAGCAAGGTACAGGGTTTGCAGTCCTACAGTGATGGGCAGCAATACTATTTCAATTTAATACACACTGCGTGTGTATTAAAAAGCAGATCAGATACCACTGCATTTTGTCTAAGGGACATTCATGAACAGTTCAGCTTTTTCACTCATGCAAGCTTAGTTCTCATTAAGAGAGGTCTATCAGATTCAGAAAGTAACAGCAATTAACACAATGCACACTGCTCCCACCCACAACCTGCAGTACAGCTGTCCGTCTGTCTGTTCCTCTGTCTGGAAAATTGCTGGCATGCTCAAGTGCTGAACCCACTGCACCCTTTGGCCAATGACTTAGCCAGCACTCCCAGGCTGTCAGAAGACAGTATTGGCATTTACAATACATGTCCTGCTGGTTGTACCTACTTATGCACAGAACCTTGGCTTTGAGTCAAAGCTCTAGTCTAGTCTTGTAGGCCAAGCTTAGCCCTGGTTTAATGACTGCAGCAACTTCAAAGACATTGCCCTCATATGAGATATACTTTGCTGAAGGGCTCACGCTCACCCTTTTTCTTTCAAACTCCTCTTCTTAAGCTTTCCATCATTATCTGCTTTTCATCCTCATGCCTTCCACATTCTTAAATTAAACCACTGGCTTTGCCATGTTTCATTTACAGCAGCATGAGATTCTCATTATCTTTGTAGTAGGACTTACCCCATCTTGCATTGCACATTCTTTCATCTCTGCTCCTGATGTATTGTCTGATGTAAACTCCAGGGTGGGAAGGTCTGGGTTTTAAATCTCTATGAAGTGCTATTTGAAATTAAAGTGATACATACATATTTAATTAGAATATGAATAAAAATAATTACCAATATTCTTAAATGACCTGAATACAAGATGTTCTGCTTTTAGATCTAAACTCCTTTTCTTCTCTAAATATAAGCCCAGACATTTGCATCAATATTTAAAAAGATTTGGAAGAGAATGTCTCTAAAAAAAACTCTTCCAAATAGAGATGTTTATTCATGGCAAAGTATTTTATTCCATTGTGACTCACACTTTGAAGCTGAACAAATCCTCCATGTAACAGAGTAGGCAAGGACAGAAAGTTTATTGGGATCCATACAACAACCTTGTACCTCACTATTCCAGCTGGAATTGTCTGTCTACAAACTTTTATGGTCAGATATAGCAGACTCTGCCTGACTTCAGGACAACCAGAAGGACTGCAGTCCAAGACGGAATGAAATTTCCTTGAAGTAAACCTTGTTGTAAGTTGCTAAATCAGACTCAGCACAGGGATACAGAGGCTATACAAGTGCTGAGTGATATCAGAGCAGAATGATCTCATGACTCTCCGAGAAAAGAGCAATAACAGATTTGCTTTCTATATAGAAATATTCAGACACAGTCCAGTCAACAGCACACAGAGGCACTAAGTGAATGAAAGTTTGTATAGGCAAGTCCTCAGATAAGGGGTGAGATTGCTGAATTTAGATCCAAATCTAAAAAACAAGTATTATTTGCTAAATAGGTCCAGGGAGGTTTTGTGGAGTCTTTTCACTTACTGTCCAAAAATATTTCCCTGGGATAATGCAGAATTAATGGAAAAGTATTCTAGGCATAAGAAGATTCAGTAAAATATAAGCAAAGAGAAATCAATAACAGTAATGAATATATTAAGGAAAGAAGCCTAAAATTAGTTAAAATTTTCCTCATGAAAATGAAACCTTCACAAGAAAGAAGACTATAACTTTTCCCCCACCCCCCAAATGAAAAGAAAACTAAAGAGAAAATGAGGAAGACCCCTAATGGGGAAACAGATGAACCCAGAAGGGTAATTAAATAAGAAAAGGCCAGAAAAAGGCCCAAAGATACATATCACAGGTGGATGGGTGGCTTCTATATCTAATCCTGCTCTACTGCAGCTATGATCTGCCACTCTGAAACTGAGGGAACAGGGAGGATAAAGGCAGGAAATAATTTGTGTTGGACGAGATCGAAAAAATTCATTTTCATAATGGTGTTTTGAGGTGAATTGGCTGAATGATATTCAGGGGAATGTTTACACCATCTTTGCCTAAGGGTTTATCTAGCCCAGTCTCCCTTCTTCAGGTGGATCCCAGATGCACTCCTAGGTAAGGCTGAGTACACAGGTGTACTTTCTTATGATGTTCTGCTACCTTAGGCTGTTGATGTGTTTCCAGCATCCCCCTAAGGATCTCTCTTCCAAGTCATTGTCCACTTTCTCTTTGAACCCAGGCAAATTTCTTGCATCCACAATACATTTTTGTCCTCACTGATTGCAGAAATAGTTCTTGGGGTTTTTTTTCCTTTGTTGTTGTTGTTGTTAGAAAATTAAATCCTCATAGCTTCACTTCATAACTTCTGTCTTTTGCATTGGAAGAGACAGGGAGCTGTTACGGTCTACTAGTCCTCTCTCTCCTTCTCATATCTCTAGCTCATCTCCTTTTCATGCTGAACAGCCATAATTTATTTGTGCCTCCCTCTTGCAGATTTTATTCCACACCTCATTGTCCTTTTCTGCCCCTACTATTTTATTGACCAATCTCTCAGAATCATAAATTCTTCTTCAATCTTCAGTTTTCTTTTATTTTTATTGCTATGGATAAAATAATGTTTTCAGCAGATTTTCATCTGTTTTCAGTAGACTTTTATCTCCACTGTTGTTCTCTGGATGTCATAATTATGTTGCACACACAACTGAAAAAGAGATAACTCATTCAAAAGTAAGCATTCTTCTTAAATTTGCAAGAGAAGTGAAAGAGGTGTTTGAGGCTTTTTATGTTAAAAAGCTGAGAAAAATTCTTTCAAGCACACATCATTTTCCCCCCCACTGCATATTTGTCATACTCCCACATAAACTTCCATTACTCACTGCCCAAGACATTGAACTAATAACTTATGTACCCTCTCACCCTGGAGGTAGGTCACTTACAGCCTTCTGGCTAAGAGGCATCTTTCACAAGTTGGTTTGTTGTTCCATAGTAATGTTTGTTGAAGAACTCTTTATTTGCAATACAATAAAGTAAAGAAGTAAACAAGAAGTGAAGAAGTAAACTATAAAGAAGTGAAGAAAAATTGTTTACAGTATAAGAAACATCAGTTCTCCAAAAGAAGATTTAGTATCCTCACTTTAAGACTTCATCTGCTCATATGAAGAACACCCTAAGATATATGCAGAAAGGTTTAGGAAAGGCAGGTCCTGCTTGATCAGCCTGATGCCCTTCTATGATGAGATAGCTCACTCAGTGGATGAGGGAAAGGCTCTGGATGCTGTCTCCCTAGACCTTAGTAAAGTGACATCATTTCTCACAGCATTCTCCTGAAGAAGACAGCAGCCCATGGCTTGGAGATGTGCATCCTTTGCTAGGTTAAAAACTGGAGGCCATCCAGTAGGCAGCTAAGACTGGTGTCCCCAAATCTTAGTGCCGTGGTCAGTCCTGTTCAACATCTTTATTGATGATATGGATGAGGTGCATCCTCAGCAAGTTTACCAACAACACCAGGTTGTGCAGGAGTGTGATCTGCTGAAGGGTAAGAAGGATTTGCAGAAGGATCTAGTAAAGCTGGATCAGTAGACTAAGGCAAGTCATATGAGGTTCAACACGGCAGGGTGTCAGATCCTGCACCTGGGTCACAGCTATGCTACAGGCTTGAGGAAGAGTGATGGAAAAGAGAATGTTGGTTCACAGCCAGCTGAATGTGAAGTTGAGTCCAGTTGAGTCGTCACGCCTGGAGGTATTTAAAAGACGTGCAGATGTGCTGCTTTGGGACCTGGGTTAGTTAATTGGCAGTTCTGAGTTTACACAGTTGCACTTGATGTATAAGTACATTAGTTGTACTTGATGCTCTTAAAGGTCTTTAGCAACATGAATGTCTTTGTGGTTCTATGATTCTGTTGGAGAGGTGAGAATGTGTTTCATTTGTATGAACAGATGACTTTTGGGCAACAGAAAATGCAGTCAAAATGTACCCTTAGTGTGTCAGACAATAGATGCACTGAGACCTGACTGAATGTCATCTCTTGAGACCTGATAGAAAAAAAGTATTAACAGGGGTGACATTCACCTAACTGAGTAAATCATTGAGCCTGAAGTTACTTTCCTATTTACAGAAATCAAAACAGCCTCCCTAAACCCCATCACCCAGCCATTTACCAGTTTCAGCAGAAAACTTATCTTTCCAACCTTTCACCCATGTTGACCTTAGGATTGAACACTACTAGATTCACAATATACTGTAATAGATTGTAGCAGTTATCAGCACTGTATAGCTTATTTACATATCAGAGGACAGCTTCAATGAAAGCTACTTGCTTGCATTATTGCATTTAATAATAAATGCCTTTTTCCTTTCTGAAATGGAAGAAAGTATCTGGTTGGTGATGTTTTAAAGCACCATACTGTATTGTTTTCATTCTGTGTGCCACAATTTTAGTTGTTTTTCTTTTAATAATGGAAGTATCATTAAATGTGACTTTTAAATATTTTTAGATTCTCTGATCTGAGCCTTTTACCATCTTAGATAAGCTCAATATATCCAAGCTGATAGATCAAGGGAATCTATTTAGTTGGTTTAAATATTTAATGCATTTTTCCTGAACAACACCGCAAGGTCCTATGAGGCAATGCTGGGGCATTTAAAGAGAATATGGAGAATGTGTCTACATGATCCAGAGAACTACAATTAAGAGGATTGGTATGGATTTTGTGTGACAAACTGGTGGTATAAGTGGAACCTAAAGCTGTTACATGTATTCAGAATGTATATGAGGTGGAGAAATAATCAATCAATACCTTCCAATTCTGGCACAGTGCATCTTTTCTAAACAGACTATCACTGACCAGCTCCTGCCTCTCAGATCCCACTTCACAGATGCACAGTAGCACAGACTATTTAATTTGCTTTTCTAAAGTGTGTAGTGTCTGTGCAGAAACATATGTGTTCTTCCATATGTTATTGCAGTTGACTATAGTTCTCATCTTGCAGGGCATTTTTTTGTTATACATGGCCTCAGACAGTATAACTAATGTGACTCATCCCTTTTTTTCCTCACTGTTTCCCTAAAATCCCTTAAATATTACTATATTTACTATAAAGAAATATTTATGAATAATATAAAATAAATAATAAATATTTACATATTTTTATTGTGAGGAGCTAGACCACATCATGATGATATTAGTTTCTCTAGGTAGTGCTTAGCTTAAGGTAGAGGTATTTAGGTTGATAATTTGTAGATTCCTGTGATGCTGTACAGAAGGCACATACGTGGCTGAGTCAGAGATCACTAAAACTGCTACTGTGTACTACAGGCATGCTCACAGTGCTACTATGGCTATTACAGCAAGTCCAACTTGTGTAGTCCACTGATTCATGGCTGAACGTGGGACATGATTTTCCATACTGTTTCATTGCAATCCAACTGCCTATCCAACTTTTGCACATGCCAGCTAATACCCTTACAGCAAACATCTGGGCACATTTTAAGGTGTTAGCATGATACAGGGAATGTTCCAAATGTCTAGTGCAAATAAGGCTCTTCTGTCCAGAGGAAAAAGGATATTGGTTGGACAAAATTTGTACATTTGTAATTTGCTTTCAGAAATGTATCATATACCCAAGGTGGCTCCACATGAATGAGGGTGAGCACGAAAGACAGTGAAAAAGGCAAAAGGCTGATGAAGCTGCTGATGAAGCAGGCTTGCTTCCACTCCCAGAAACAGCTCAGTGTTTGTGAGAAAGCTCAATAGAAATCTGACCTGTCATCTTCAGAGGGACAGGTGTACAAATCAAGGAGTTAAAGTTAAGGTCATATGTAAAGTCATCAAAGTCATCATCAAAGTAACGACTGACCTGTCATCAAAGAACTTTTGCTTTCCCAATTCTTTCATGAAGCTGGCTGATAATTGAAGTGTTCAATCTACTACAGTTAAGAGACCTGAACTAAAAAAAACACCTTATACCAATCCTGCCCATTGATGTATAGCTTATACTGTTCTACAGATGGATTTCTCATAGAAAACTATTTGTGTATGTATATAGTATATCTGAGCCTTCAGCTGCCTAATCACACTGTGGACATGGAGTGTGCAAAAACCCAAAATCATTAACTAAGCCTGTATTTAGAAAATATTATAAAAAAGCCATTTGATTTTCAATGATGCCTAGAAACAGCAGCTTGAAAGGATAATACAGACACCTTCACAACTTTTGCAACATTTGGCTTTAAAATTATCTCTTTTTCTTTCTCCCTGATTTCCTTAACTTCAAACCCTGTCTGTCAGCATGAGTGCTCAGATGATTGCCTCTAGCATATGCTCCTCATGCTTCAGTCAAAAACATATTGGCAAGTTTATTTCATGGCCAAAGCAAAGTACACAGAGTGAGGTGCAAAGCCACATCCTGAAAAAATCAGATTCAGAACATAAATCTAGATGTTTGTTGACACAAAGTCAATTCTTGCCTTAAAAATAAACTGTCTGGCTCAAGCTAAGTTACGAAAAATAACACAAGTATTTCAAAACTCCTTATCACCTCTACTTGCTTATGAAATTTAGACAGAACACAAAAAGAAACAAGATGAAGAACACACACATGTATTCTTATCTGAGCTACTTTCTTAATTGACTATTTCAGTGACCTAAGTAGTCAAAATATGTCAGTTTTCATTGCCAGTATGAGCTGCTGGACAGAAAGACTGTAATATTTTTACAAGAGTTATAGCTATAGAAATCAAATTGTTGTATTGGCCCAAATACAGGCTTTCTTTAAGAGCAGACAGTTCTGCTTTCCCAATATCTATCTATCCCTACCCCTTTTTTTCCTTTTAGTCCCCTCTTTTATTAGCTAATATTCATACTTTGCTGTCCCTCATTTAACTAGGAAACATTTGCAGTTACTACTTTTTGTAGTTCCTCTTGGGAGAAATAAGTATTTTCCTTTCCTCCTAACTGTTCCATCCTGAAGAAGGGGCGGAAGAAGGGATGGAAAATATAAAATGTTTTCCTTTTCTGTTCCGTTCAAGTCAAAACTCCTTAAAGATGCTGTTTACTTCCCCTGGTTTGACTTCACTCTAGATAACTTTTTCCTTGATCCCTTCCCATCTGCTTTTTGCCCTCTCTGCTTCTTCAAACTACCCTATTTCTTTTTAAAGCAATTCATGACCTTGGTTTTTCATCCATTTTCAATTATAGGAATCAGTATTCTCCTCTGCATTGTACAGGTTTTCTGTTCAGGGGTTGCCAACTGACCCTTAGTTTAGCCTAAATCCTTTCAATACTGGTTTTGTCTTCTGCTTTTTACACTCCTTGATTGTGGGATTCACTTCTATCAGATATTAGAACTGTAAAGTCAGCACAGCTCTTTGGGGAACAAAAAAAGGACTTAAATTTAATTTTAAGACTTACGTCTCAATTTCAAGTTCAGAACATTCCTAAGTTTTTGTTTGTGGCATTTTTAATGTAAAGTGTTTCAAAATACTTTGTATGGACAACATTGTAAAAATTCAATTTATAGGTGTATTGTAAGGTGAACTCCATCTCCTATAAAGCCCCAAACACAGATTTTGTTTGATCTACTTCTATAACGGTAGATTTCCTACCAATTTTTGCATGATTCATGTAAGCTTGTGCCTTTCACATAAAGCAAACACATCACAATCCCTTTTTGATTGTGTTTAAAGGGTGGCAGAGTTAATGTAAGAAGCCAATCAATAGCCTAATGCTTTAACACTAATGGGAGTTTTGCACATACAAACATCTGTAAAGACACACAACCCTGCAGTAATATGTAGGGTATTATTGGGTCTTAATTTGTAATTGCTCCTAATTACAGTCTAGTCTAGTAAGCATATATTTATAAATGAAGGAAGAGTTTCATGTAAACCAAGAGTCAGATTTACTAAATCCTCATCTGGCGCACACAATTTTAAATATCTATATAACCCTCTATAATACAACTAATCTATATTTTTTTTTTCCATGTAATTGAACATTCGATTCACATTTCTAATCAGTGTAATATGATACAGTAAGTTCTCTGTAGATAAATGCAAAGGGGTGCACACAGGAGAAAACAATTCTAACCTTACATACAGAATGATGGGCTCTGAGATAGCTATTGCTACTCAGGAAATACATCTTGGGTAATTACATATGTTTCTGTGAAAATATCGACTTAATGATAGTAGCAGTCAAAAAGCAACTCAAATGGGATGACTTAATGGAAAAAAATTCAGAACAAAACAGAGAGCACTGTCATGCTAGTATAGAAATCTATTGTGTGCTTTTATCTTGAATACTGTGTGCTGTGTGACTCCCCCATCTTAAAAAAAAAGTATATAAAAGAACTAGCAAATGGAAAAAAGGAACAAGGATGATCAAAATGTGGGATTCTTCAGCCTTGAAAATACAACAAAGGTCTGCAAAATTATCATGAAGAAGATGAACTCAGAATGATTTTTCATTGTCTCTTCTAATATAAGATCCAAAGAATCTTAAACGAAACGAGCACAGGAGGCTAGAGCAAAGAAGTTTTTCATAGTATGGCTAATTAAACTTTGGAATTGTGTTGCACCAGACATTGTGTATGCTAGACATTCACAGGAATTCAATAAGAGAGCAGACAAATCCATGACTGGGGAGAGGAGAGAGAGGGAGGGAGGGAAGAAAACCCAACATCAAGAGCTATCAAATATTAAGATACTTTCTCTGGCTCAAAAAATCCTTTAGCAGTAATTGATGGGAGCAGGGGGAACATATTTAAGAAGCTTACCTCTGCTATTCCTATAGTAAGAAACAAGATAATGGACTAAAATCTTTGGATCTGAACCAAATTATGAATTTTATTTTTTGGTTTTAATAATTTATTTCTCTTTGCCACAGAATTACCATTTTTCGTATATATTTCTATTAGTGGAGGTTTTGGTTTTGGAATTTTTTTCCCTAGCATTGCAATTATGTATTTAGCATTAGAATCTACTAAGGAGAATTTGCCCATTGTCCCTTAAGGTTTAATTTCCACAAAATCTAATGGAATTATCCATCTAATTCACTGTATTTATAAACACCAATTATCATCTTTGTGTAACTTTGATAAATAACATTAAAAATGTTCACCATTGTTATTTTGTAATATTCTCCTTAAAGTTTATTTTGTCTTCCTGCAATTTGCAAGCAAAGAGACTAATATAGGCATCTGATTCAGGGTGCAAATGTATGAACAATTTAAGCACAGAACTCTGAAAGGTTAACCAGTCTCACAAGGATGCTTAAGCTAGCTAAATAGTTAATAAAAAGAAATAGTTGCTTCCAGCAGCCTGCATTTAATGATCACAAAACTTAAGAAGGAACCCACATTTCTCATAAATGCAGGAAAATCTACCACATCTCACTGGTTTCTAGACTAGCTTCAAGTGCTTGCAAAGAGGTGTGTAATGGGCTAGCTGTCTAGGTTGCCTCTACATTTAATACATCCCTATGAGAGTAAATAAGCTCTTCAACTTTACACACATGGATTGTGCAGAATCATATGATGGAAATGTCTATTTCTATCTGCAGATGACAAAGGGATTGTCATCTGCAGACAAGTGTCCGGATGAGTGTCCAGCACCCCCTCCCAGTGAAAAACATGACTCCTTGCAAGGGGTCATTGTTCATCTATTCATCTATTGAAAATACTTCCAATGATGACAGAAGGAAAGACCCTGACTTAGGCTGGGTTTTGGTCTACAAACTGCAGTCTCTTGGGGTGATTGCAAAAGGGTCAAAAGAACCTGACAGTTATTTTAAATAGCTTGCCAAATTCCAGTCCATCCAGGAGAGCAGGAAGAAAATTGGGTGCAGTTTATGAAAGTATGCTAAGCTGGTCATTTCACACTCTTTTTCAGGATTATCAACATTGTGATGCATGTCCAGAGAAGCAGACAGATAGAGAAAAATCAAGACAAATTCTCAAATAACTGGAAACATCTTGCTTTAGAGTGATCTGCATTTCCTCATTGTAGGCAGATCTCTCTTAACATTTAATGTACCTAAGTAAGCCAATGAAATCAGCCTTTTTGTTGATACAATAGGCTCAGCACTCTTATTTTAAGTGACAGTAGAATGCTTTCTGTGAAAATATGTTTTTCTTTTCTTTTTTTTTATGTTCTTGTTTGGGGTTTTTGTTTTTTGTTTGTTTTTTAGTTTCTTGTTTGTTTGGGTTTTGGGGCTTTCTGTGGGTTTTTTTGGTTGGTTGGTTGGTTGGGGATTTTTTGTTTGTTTTTGTTTGTTTGTTTGTTTGTTTGTTTGTTTTATTTTTCTGATTGGGGTTTTGGGGTTTTTGTTGGCTTTGATGGTTCATTTTTGTTTGGTGGGCATGTTTTGTCTTCCTTTTTTGTTGTTTGTTTGTTTGTTTGCTTGTAGGGTTTTTGTTGTTTTGGTTTGGGGTTTTTTGTGTTTGTTTTTTTTTTTTCCCTGATAGAAAAATTTGCAGTACTGGACAAAAGCTTGCATCTCCAGGGCATCATATTGCTTAATCTGGTTAACTGAAGTCAGGACCTGGACTCACTGAGTAATATCCAATAGTTTTGTTTCCATGTAATTACCAGAGCAAACTGGATACAGAGTATAGCAGAGAGGTCTCTAGAATGAGATATTATTGCAAATAAGCCATTTCTATATTATCCTTTTTCAGACATTTCCAAATGATTTTGTCATTGTTCCAAGTAGAATTAATTGCTATGTTTCTATGAAAACTCTGCTAGTTCTCATGGTTCCTGTGACTTGATAATAATTGCTGTGGAAATGTCTTAGGGCAAACTGTTCTTAGTAACCAAGTGGGAATTTAGTATGCAATGGCAGGATACATAATAATGACTGAAGAACAGTGCTGTGGTGTGAAAGACATAGCGTAATTCTCAGGAAAAAAAAAAAGACAGATTGAAATTCAGAATATGTTTCTGAGTAGCATACCTTAATACCACACTAAATTTTGGCTATATTATATTCTGATGTGTTGGAGCCTGAACTCTCCTTAAATTTAAAAGCAATTGTTAAAGGCCAATGATGGCATCTGTTTCAGATGAAAAAATATTTTATTGTTTTTTCGACTTTTTAATCCTCTTTTGCCTGTATAGCTCTTCTTTTTATTCCTCTGCATTGACAGAGCATGAAATTATCCCTGAGCAGGAAGCATCATTAGAAATCTGATTGCATCATTTTGAGAGGTCTATGATGTCAGGAAAATCAAACCACCATCACCATTTTTAGAGAGAGGAAGGAATCACATTCTATTCTATTCACTCCAAGGCAGGGAAAACGACCCAGTGTATAAACTTGAATCCATAAGTCACAGATTTAAGGGCTATATCCAACAAAAATCAAAGCCTTTCTGAATCACGTAATTTAGCAACTGACGCTAGTCACTTACTTTATTCTGTGGTCTGTAGAAAATTAGTTTGTCAATTTATCCCTGCTTTCTTCTGTGTGGTGAAAATACATTACCCTACTGCTATAGAGTGTCAGAGACACAAACCCACCATCTCATGCTTGCCTTAATTTAGTTTTGCAGAGATATAGAAATCTAGAAAAAACAGGAGACAGAGGTAGTAGCTGTCTATTTGTACTTTTTCCATGGAAGATCACAGTTCATGGACTGTTTTTTAGCCTGGGGATCCCCCTTGGCTCATCTACTGCTGCCCAGGAGTTGTTTCCAACATAAGGTCCCAGTCTGTGGTATGCTGAAATAAAATCTTCATTGTCCTGAACCTATAAGCTGCTTAATAACTGTGGCATAAAGGGAGGAAGCAGGATGAAAATGCAGGACATATTTCTAGAAGGTTTGTCCCCAGATTCCTTAGGGTTTTTGTTGTTTTGTTATGGCTTTTTAAATTTTTTTCCCCCAGTAGTATTCTTTTAATAACATTTTGCTTCATTATTTTAATATTCCTTCCTGCATACAAAATTATTGAGGCATGTGGTAGGTTGCAGAATGCAAGTAGTTATTCTGATCAGTACTGAATGCTGAAGTTACCTACAGCTTCTGATAAGAATACACAAGAGATGATTTCTTTTTCACTGTGAAAGCAGCTGCATTGAAATTACTGATCTCCTTGCCTAACCCAGATTTATTTAGAGGAATAAAATTGTAATCTGTCTCCTCTAATGAGAGAGTAGAATGCTGTCCAGATCGTATACTAATCCATTTTAAAGCAGGGACACTGTGCATAATTTTTTACATTAATAGAAAAAAGTAATCTTATCTACTGCATATCCTCCTTTCAAGTGTTGTGCCGGTTTAGCAAGACTAATACTGTTGATGGAAATTTCTCCACTCAGATGAGAAGGAAAGATGAGAAGAAGCAGAGCAATGGTGATAGAAAAGCTTTATATAATGAGACAAATCCCAGAATCTCCAGGGAGCTCATTCAGCATGGAAACCATTTCATGTTTCTTTCATTATGAGAATGATATTTTAGCTATTAAAAGTACAGAAGTCAGATTGTCCATAAAGTTACGTTAATAGGATGATACTGAGTGGGTTGCCATTTGGTTTTGAAAGCAAGAGGATGGAAGCCTATTTTTTTCAACCATACCATGCTTCAAACAATTCCAATCTATCACAGGCTTTAGAACCTCTGATTGTATAAACCTGTCAAGGCGTCAAGGCATTACAACATAAACAGCACAATCTACCAGAGCTGCAAAGCTATTATTTGGTAGTCTATTTAGTTTCATAGACTTTTTCCAATTCCCTGACACCTTAAACAAAATATGACAGGCATTTATACTACATAGTATACAAGAAAGATCACTTTGTGGAAAAAAAACCCCTTATCTAGGGGCTTCACCAATGAGGAGAGAGAATACAAAATAATGGAAACTGGCAACACTTTGTGATATTTTGTATTATTTTTTGAAGTACACAAGTAAGGTCATAATTCCTCTGATCTTTGCAAAGATATCTTTGCTGTCCTAGCTTTGTTTTACACAAGGAGGGAGGCTGCCTATCAGAGACATATAAAATGACCTATGCTACAATGAAGTTGAGACAAATAGAGTTGTTTTTTCTGAAGAGTCAATTTTTATTTTTTGTTGAAGACTTTTATTTTGGGATTTGTTTTTCTCTTTTCTATCCTCTGTCTTTTTAGGTATTACAGAAGATCTTGTTTCAGTACACAGTCTGAAGTGTGGTGTCATATACACTGACATGTCATCCTGTGCGAAGAGGGGGTACTAGATAATCCTTGGGAAGGAAAAGAATAAAAATTACCCTGAAGCTAAAAGCAAAACTATCTTTGGCTCAAATATCTATTTTCTGTACAGTAATTATCCTATGTAAACTGAGCTCTCCTAACAGAAAATACCCCGAGGTGAGTTTGAAACACAGCATTGTAGTTCATAGAACTGGACCAAATTTCACAAAAATAGACGATTAACGAGTCTCCCCGAGTATTAACTTGAATAGCACAGGCTGATCACACGGGAGAGCATGCTGATATGAAGAGAGACAAGTATACTTTCAAGGGACTGAGATTTGAAATATTGATTCAGTCACATTAATTGAATTTTTGCCTTGAGAAGTGATTACAAAAATGTTTCTCCAATATTAATTTGTATCTGCTTTGGATAAGATTAACATTAATTTCTTCACCAGTCCCCATTACTCTTTTATTATTCATTAGCATCTCCCTTTGCATGTGTAAGAGACCTTGATGAAGCATGTTTATTCATAGACTAACCTTTTTAAATAATTCTAACAGCTCTCTAACAGAAACCTTCCTGGCATGCTGAATATCTCATCTTTGTTTCATTATTCAATCCTTGTGCTCTATCCTCCACTTGAGATGCTGAACATGAATCATACTGCTCTTCCTACTGCTCTCTTCCTCCCACTGAAATGTCCTCTGCAGCCTGATCCCACAGGATAGCTCTGTTCACAAAACACTGCAGCAAATTGTCTCCTCTCCTCCTAGAATCCAAGACAGTATAATTTCCACAGAGCTTGAGAGCAATTATTGATTTATGCTGTCCTTAGTTCATCACATATTTGTTATCATGTTTTGATTCATTGTTCATTTACCTCTCATTAGAATATTTGGCGTGAGCTAGTCTTTGATAAGAGCTCTAGAGACAACATTTTATTTTTTTGCTGTGTATTTACAAACTAGTGACTATTTTTTGAAGCAGACAATAGGCAGAGAAAAAGGGGAAACATAAGAAAAGGAACAAATCAATTAATTTCCTCTTTCTTTGCAAAATATATATACTTATTGCTGGTACTTGCTAGTTTTTAATGAAAATGCATTGCAAAATTCACTGCAAAAAACTTATTTCAAAATACTTAACACATACATGCAGTCACATTTCTGATAAGCCCTCCTTCCACAGCAATTATATGTAGCTGCCTCCAGCAAAATGCTGTCATCCCTTGCATTATCTTTTTGTATTTATCTTGCTATAATACCCAAAGGCCCTAATAAAGAAGGTGTTACAAATGCAAGGTCTGATTCCTGCTCTAAAGAGCTTACACATTTTAATTTTCCAACCTAAAAATAAATGTGTGGACTATTTCTTTCCTTTTGCAATTAAGTTTAGGAAGAATTTCAGAAAAATGCATTGATAGTGCACTCAATTTTCACATATCTGGAAAAAAAATATATTTCACGAAGGAGAAAAAGTATACATTTATGTAAATTATATTTTTTTAATAATCAAGCAGTATAAGTAGATATCTAAGTAGCCAGAACTGCAATAGCTTTTACAGAATTCAAAATAATGAGATTTGGTTACTAATACAAATTGTTCAAAAATGCTTTAATTTTTTTATTTTTTTTTAATGGGGGAAAGAAGCCTTTATAAGCCTAATTCTTTTTTCTTTTTTGAGACGTTAGAATAGGTAGGGCAGGAAAGATATGTTACCCTAGGAGCAAATTCTGTATTTGGAAATTACTAAGTACAATTATTAAAATATGCCTAAATAACAGGTAAACAAGAGGAGAGCTAGCATTTCAAAATAGAAATATTTTCAAACATTAAATTAAAGTTATTTGAAAAATGGAAGAAAAATTTTAAGTGGTGAGTGCTTTGTGGGAAAACACAAGGAGAACCCAGGGGACCTATTATTTTGTCTCTCTCATTAGACTCATTATCTCAACATACAGAAATGTGCACCTCTGATTTCTATTAATACAAAGATAAACACTAACTTTGACTACTAACCATCCACAATCTCCAGAATAAATTCATTTTTCCCACTGTCTCTGTACACTATGCCACCCAGAAGACATAACACAGATGAGTAAACCTAGGCATTTTGTTGTTTTAAAAATGAAGCAAATGGAAACGTTAGTGAACAGACAGGAAGCAAAAGTACTTCCCTTGGCTAATGAATTGACTTGAATTCTGCTCATCCTAATATGCAGTAACTGACACAGCTCTTCCACCAGTTTCAAAATGCTGACTTCTGAAGAAGGAATTCATAAATTTCATTAGACCATTTATTTCATTTGCTGTTTATTTTCAACTGAGGACTGAAAGGGGCCTCTACCAGGAGGAAAAGAAAAAAAAAAAAAAAGACCTGAGGAATTTGATGCCTTGGATAGTCATGTGTAACTCTCTAATGGAACAAGCACTTCATCCATGCCCTACATACCCCAAGGCCTGGGTATTTAATACCTGTCTTTGTTAACACAGTCCCTGACAGCTGTGATGCCTGTGGTGAGATGCTTGAAACCTGTGGGGTTGAATGCAGGGCATCCTTTGTGTTGGGAAAGGTGAGCAAGAAAGGGCTTGGTTTGCTGAAACAGTTTTTCTGAACCCTTCACAGCCTGAATGGAAGGCCAAGGTCTTTACAGTGTTTGTAGATGGCCCCTGCCTGCTTAATCACCCACTACAGAATTTACATTTTGCCATCCTGAACTACAGATTTCTTGCAGCTATTACTTAGAGCTACTGACAGCTGATGTAACTTTCTTCAATTATTTTTTCCACTCTCAGAAGGGGCTCTTCCAGGGTAGTACAAGTATACTTTGACTTTTCACAGACTTCCTCAGACTACAAAAATTTTTGGAGTTTATGGCTCTTCAGTGTGGAACTAACTTTATGTCCAAAGTACAGAGAGCTCACACCATGTAAAGCAGGTGTTTTTTTGCAGATTTCTGACATCAGGTTTGTAGGCAATTGTTTTCTTTGGTGGCTTGCAGACTTTGAACTTACAAGCTTTTAACTTGTAGGTACACATTACTGAGGGATTCTTTTGGGCAAATATATAGTGGAGACTTTAATTTTAACCTTTCCTTTTATGAATGGAATTCAGGTATGTAGCAGTCAATTTTCAAATCTCTGTGTAGGTTTTTCAGCTGCAAGACTCACATTAAATTCAATCTGCCATATGTTATATTGGCTTGCAGGCTGCAGAGGTTAGTTTCATGATGTAACTTACTGCAAAAATGGTTTCAACAGCTCCATTTTTTGAAGAAGGGCAATGATTTTGGACAAAGGAAAGCTGAATGAAGTCCCCAGCTAATCCACATTCCTGTCTCATCTTGTGCTATGTCTTCAATGAGCACAACATTTTTAAGCCCCTTACCTCACAGTCCTTATAGCAGCATGCAAGAACGAAACAACAGGCCTACAACAGTGTAAGCCACAGTAACAAGAATGTGGAGTGTCCAAGTAAACACAAAAATGTTAAAGGCATTGTGTCTAAAACTTTGTGGAACAGCATATAAGGATGTATAATGACACTATTGTTGCTTTATTAAAGTAATAGTGTAATCAATGTTGTTTCAAACACCTTTCAGCACTGTCTCATCCACAAGTAGGAATTGGGATGAAGGATTAAGTTTCTGTAAATGGAAATCTTTATCTTTAGGACAAAGATCCAAGCCTTTTTTTTTTTTTTTAAACGAACATACTTTGTGACACTTTCTAAATAAATATGACAATAGTGCTGGAAAAGGCATTACTCTCCCCCCTGGAACCAGGGATTATTCTCCCCTCATGGAGTACTAGGGAATACCACAAAGTATGATAAAATGTATTCATAATACCTATATGTAGATAAAAAGTTCTTGCTTACAAAGTTATTTTTATATTTGTAATTGCCACCTAGAAGCAAATGCTGAAAAATGTTTACGCTATCTTTATTTTTTGTTATTGACATAAAAGATGGTGTAAAAAAAAATCTTATCATGCCCTAAAGGAAATTTCTTGCATTTTGCACTGGATGATCAATGGATGGATGCCCCTGTGGCTGAAGGAAGAAGTCTTCTTACTGACTGTACACAGTGGCACAGGATGGTAAGAAGGATTTAGTGTGGAACAGAAAAAAGGTCATCAAGCTGAAGAGATACTTTGCTACCCCCTGCATCTCCATAAATCTCAAGGAGAAAAAACAGCACAGGATTGTGCAATGGTCATAGGACTGTCCTGGCCAAGAAACCTCTGTGCTGTAAATCCTTACTAAACGGAAAATTCAGGAAAATTTGAATGAATTTAAAATTTTCTACATCTGAATCAAACAAAAGACAGATGCCTCACTTTACATTAGACATGAATGTACAGGTTCTAGATATTCAGACCATCAGAGTGAAGATTACATGTCATATTTTATTGTTTCATGAATTGGGCAGTATCTTCTTGTCATAAAGAGGAATTGAGAGACAACTGTAAGCAAAATATGGTGGTGCTATTTTTACCACCCAAACGACTGGATAATGGTTTGTTAGGCTTCATCTTGGGAGAGGGAGAAAAAGGAGATAGATGCCTTTGCTGAAATTTAAAGAAAATTTATTTTTGAAATAAACAATTTAAAAAGTCAGTGACATTGAAAAATTTTAAAAACAGACCAAACTGGTTTTGGAATCTGAGCATGCAGAAAGTTTCCAAGTTCAAAACCAACAAAACAGTCAAAATGGAAAAGGAAGAAAAATAAGAAGTGGAAAGGCAACCAGTGGAGTAGGGGCTGCAGAACTATGGAGGTTTGCACTTCGGGTGCTGGACTCCATTGTTCAAATGGTTGTGAAATATCATGTTAGAAGATGCACTCCATCTTAAATCAGCACCAAAGTCAAACCTGCTTTGAATTTAGAGGCTGCAGAATGGAAGAACAGCAGTTATTCTTCAACTCCTCTTTGGTCTGAGAGCAAATTGGAGAATACAGTAATTTTCCACTGAGGAAATTTTACACTATATTAATATTTACACACTAATTCAAAGACAGTGTTAGAGGTATTGAAAGCATCCTTACAGAATTAGAAAGAGTTTGAGAGCTGCGTGTATCCTTTATGGACTGTTGGGAATTGAACAAGCAGAAATAAGGAGTGTTGCTGCCTGCTTTTTCCAGCCCTTTTTGTACAACTGATTTCAATGGGCACTTGGTATTGCAGGCTCTTAAGATGTTGCCATAGCCTGCTAGGGGTTGGAAAGTGTATATACAGGAAATTAAAGAAAATAAAGAAAAAAGCAGATCACTTTTGAAAGAGAAAGCTGCAGTCAGCTACATTTTGTAGAAGTCTTTAGGAGGAAAGGCACTACAATTTTCTCATATGCATTTGCTGAGTGTAAGGGAAGGCAAATGCAGTGGTATCTTCTGAGGCTTGTGATCATCACATCTAAGGCAGATGGGTTCTTTGCCAGGAATTTGATACTTCTTCTGAAGTCTTTCCAGAAGGTGAGGGAGAGCACTAGTATACAGTAACAATGGAGTTTTGACAAAAAGGAACTCTGACAAGAAGATTTGCTTCCAAGGCCAAACAAAAGAGATAACGGTTTCTACATTTATTTTGCCAATGGAAACCAGACCTTCCCCAGGGGCTGAAAAACTGTTTAGAAAAATTCATGGATTCCTTCCTTCCAGGCCTGGCAATGACTCAAAGCATGCAGGGTGTCTCATTCAATGAAGGCTTTCTACAGGGTCTCTGTAGAGTCATTTCTGTTTTCTCTGTCATTCTTTCTCTCCTTGATTCACTGCTACTTCACTCCTTCTCCTCCTTCTCTAAAAAGAAAATAACTGTAATAAAATACAAATTAAATAAAATACATAAATACAGCAACACAAAACATTGTGTTCAAATAATGTTTGAATGTTTCAGTGATCATCATTTTAACCATTTCACATACCTGAGGCAAGCAGGAGTAGGCATTCATTATAATGTGCTACCAGGCAAAAGAGAATGCAAAACTAATAAACAAATAATGAAAGTAGTACATGAATATTTTTTTTCCTGGTATAGCTTTCTATTTTCAGATAGGAATAATATTTTTACCTTACCTGTTAAGAAAGCTAAGCTTATTGAAAAACATTCAATTTAATGCCACTCGTAATTATTTCACCTTTTTCTAAATGTCCTTGAATTTTTAAGATTCTGCATAGGAAAACAGGAATAGTATCAGGCTACACACATACAGAGTGAAGTCTATAAAGATAAAATTTTATGTCTTGTTGCTGCTATGCAATAAGTAAGAGATACAGAGTAACAGGAAAACCTGGATTTGGCCCACAAAAAATAATGCATTATAAAGGTACAAGATTAGCTGGGGAGGAAGAGGAGGAGAAGAGGAAGTTTGTTTCCAGGAGGAGCCTTTTTATTGGAATTTTTAGCCCATAGAATATTTTTATGGACATCTTTTGAATTCCTGAATGTAGGGGTTGATAATGGAAATGCTGACAAACATTTTGGTGTTCATAGGGTTGTAATATCCTGTTTAATGCAACCAAAATTGCAAGGTATGCTTTTTATCCTTTTCTGCTAAGAAGGCAATTACACAAGCATCTTGTTGAAGTAGTTTATAATATGATTAAACAGGCAACAGTAAATCAACTGGTGATTGAATCCTCAAGAGAGAATGTATTTCAGTTAAACTTGTGAGTTACCATACTTCTTTATATTTAAAAGCCCTATAAACGGGGCACAAGATGGTGTGATACCACTCATCCTAGACTCAGGTTGAAAATTAAGGTGTTCCAAAAGATAAATATTCTATTTTTGTTCTTTTCCTACTATCTTAATTTTAATGTTTACAGAATGTGATGAAAGCTGGTTGTATTTGCATTTTATTGAATCTTAGGGAAGACTAACTTCACACATCTGGTGAAGGCAATCTTCTAAAGTGTTTGCTTATGTAAATTAAAAATAAGATTTTACCTGCTACATTTCTAAGCAATTTATTTGTGCTCACAACTGTAACTAACAAAGATTACATTTTTGAATCCATATAATTCAATTTGTACTTTAATTCATGTTCCTATTAGCATGTTTTGTTTCTATCCACATAGTCCTATGTTCATAAATATAAATGAAAAAGAACTTGTTTGCAAAAAAAAAAAGTGAAATAGCAACTCCCATAAATAACAATTCTCAATTCTGTATTTCTTCTCTGACTAGAAACTTCAGACAAGAAATTTGCTATGAAATTCCATACTTTCAGAGAAGTTTGTATTTCAGGACTATGATTCCAGCTCAAATATATATCATCCATTAATCTTCTTCTAGGGGTGAAATGATGAAAACTAAAATATTTAACTTCATGTTTAATGTTTTACTGTAAATCAGTTACAGTCACCTTGTCCTAATTGTTGCTGTCTCCTTTGAGTGGTCTTCAACTCATGAATGTGTTTGTTAATGCAGCATCCAGACCTCTAGGCAATGCTCCATGCCAACAGCATCAGGCTCCCCTTATACATATTTTCCTACCTTTCTGAGCTGTAAAATAAACATGCATCTTGAAATCAATTTAGCCTAATTTATTTATTTGCTGCTCAGTTGTGCTATCAATTTATATTCTTCTGTCCTCAGACTGCCAAATCAACACATCTCCATACATTTCACAGCCTATCTTGGTTAAATGTCATCTGAGCATTTCGCTATCTGTGGCTGATATCCACCTCTGAACCACTGAAGATATGCAGACCCAGGAGGTCTTCTGGGGAGCCTCTAAGAATCCCCCTTGCTGCCCTATTATTTGCTGCTTATCAAAAATCTCCACTGAAGGTCCTTCAGCCCCCTTTCAATCCACGTATCAGTATTCATACCCGAGTCTCCACAAATTAATCTGAGGGTGAGATTTTGTGAGAGATTTGAAAGCTTTACTAAAATCAAACTACAGTGCATCTGCCACTTCACTCACAAACCTAAAAATTCTGCGCAATACAAAGCAAATAAAGTGAGCCTGGTAAGATTCATTCTTTACAAATCAAGCTGTGTATTGCTCATGGTTATCTTTTAGAAAAATTAATTAGACTAACAGGGCAGCTATTGCCAACAGTCAGAATAGTATAAATCTCCTGAGGACAGCTGTTCCTGTGAATTGCATCACAAATTGAGAAAGTAGGCACTTTCAGACTTCAGGAACTGGAGTGAGATAGCAGAGGATAGTTTGCAGCAGGTTTAAATAATAGGATCACTATAAACATAGTATTATGCAACCTTAAAGTTTTTGAACTTAAAAAAGAAATTATATTCCTGAATTTGAAAGAGGTGCAAGGCAAAATTCACTGCAGCTCAGTTCATAAGAATAGAAAGTAGAGAAGTGATGATTTATCCTATCTGAAAATTAGTTAGTAAACTTGATTTAGAAAGAAATCTCTCAAGTTATCATTGCAGGCACAGGAGTCAGTAGGTTTGTCTAAGAGTTTCTAATGCACATCCTAGGATAGGTAATTAAAAAAAAATAGTTCACATTTAAACATCTTTAAAAACTGTAAATTTTAAGATATGAAAGAGGTCAACCTCTTATACACTCTGTTTATCCATATGTGTGAGTCACGTGGGATGTGTCCATAAGTTAATGGAATTTCCAATGAAATTAAATGAAGAAATGCATCTCAGATTAAAATTAAGCTATAAATAGTCATACATCAAGTAAAAATTAATGTCTTTGCTTTCCTTTGTGAAGCTTTTATCAGCTCTTTCCTTCAGCTTCTTAGAGTCCCTCACAGTGAGAGTCCTGCCATGAGTGTACTGAGTACTTGCAGCAATTTTGTGTTGTATAAACCCAATGATGGTGCCTCCATTCCATTGATCACTTAACCAATGAAGACATGGAACAGCATTAGCCCTTGAATTGTCCCTTGTAGAATGCAATTTATATAGCCATTCATCTGTTCAACCCAAAGAAATCAGTTACTATTCGAAATTTTACTTTAGCAGTCCATCTCCTGAGGGCTAAGATTATTTTCATTAATGTTGCAAAGGATTTCAGGGTGAAAAGAAATCCAGATCCAAACTTCAGTGTTTTTTTCAACATAATTCTGAAGTCTACCATGTCATTGTCAAACATAAATATCAATTCAGGAGAGAAGCAGAGGTAAGAGACACACCAAAATAACTATCATTATGATTAGATTCAAAGTAAGAGTGATTTGATATAATTAAGACTGTTTATAAGAGTAGTTTCTGGATTTTAAGAAATTAATCAAGTTTATAAAAAAACTGGGCTCATGAATCTTTGTAGAATTCAAAGCTCTGTTATGTATTTGTTATTTCATCCCTTAACAAATTATTTGCCCATTTGTGACAGGAATATTAAAGCAATTTACTAGAAGAACAGGTTTTTTTTTTTCCCTCTTTTTAAAAGTTTTATCCAAGCAGTAGCCTTTGGCTAATATAAATTATCATAGCTCAGTGGTTACAGTAGCTTTTACAATTTACATTAGAAGCCTATCGAAGGCAAAGTTTTACATAGTTGTGGAAATTTTAAAGTCATAATAATCACCCATTCTTCTACTGGCTGTGTGTATAACAAAATGCAAATAACATAATCCTAAAGTACTACCACAGTAGGAAAATATGGAATTATTATGGAATCACTGCAGTGCTTAAAGTGGTGAACAGGTTTTGCTTCAGCTCAGGGCAAGAATTAATTTTTCAGGCTTTTCAAAAACTGAACCTCTCTGTATTCAAATGATAGGTAAGGTAATGTTTTGTGATCTTCTTCCTAATTTCTGAAAACCAGTCTCGGGGGAATAAACTCAATTTGCTTTTCTTACTTTCCACTTCAAGTAGACTTTTTCCTGTCTCCTTTTTTTTTTTTTTTTTGGTTCAGATGAATCAGACATTTTTGCATCAGTTTGAAAGATTCAAACCCAAAAGACAGTACAAGAGGACTTATTATTACTTTAGCTGTTGAATTTTCCCTGAAAGAATGCTATGAAATTGTAACATAAAATATCAGCTGCATCAAAGGAGTCTGTTTTAGAAAATAAGTTTTCAAACATCACACAGTACAAAGGGTGATAATATATAATCCAGCTCACTCAGCAGGTCAAGGAAGCTCAGGATGTGCTGAGCCCAGGGGGGGCCCATCACATTTCCAGTCGTAACTTATGTCATTCATGCATATCTATATAAAGTATTTCCTCACCAGCTTGTTCCTGTTAATGAAAGCTTCCATTTTACTTCTTCTTACTAAAATATAAGTAGAAAGAGATGAGATTTAGAACCCAAGCAGAAAATATCTGCACACCTACCACAGTCCAGTGCTAACTTTCTTGGGCTTTATAGTTTTGAGAAAGCTTTGGTGAACAGTTAGCAAATCATCCTAATCAGCATAATCATATATGATCAGAAGCTTATTTGAAAACCATATAGCTATGAAAATAGCTACATGCCTCTAGAAGAACTATATGGATCCGAAACATATTGACATATTTTCAGTATCTGACATACTAGCAGAATCTCTTACTTGTTGAAATCCTGACTTTGGTGGCCTCTTAGATCTCAACTTTGAACCCTGCGAGTTTGCATTAAAAGACAAAGAACATTTCACTTCCACAACGAGTGCAATTATTTTCCAATATGTCCATTTCCTAATGGTTCTTCCCTGATTTCTCTTTCCAACGTTGACAAATTGCCAAGAACTATAAAGATAATGCATATACATAACTTTGCAACTCTGACTGATAATTTAATGTTAGAGTGAAAATAAAATCAGCAGTTTTCCTCTTCTTTTACAGACAGAAGGAATCATTTATCCTGGTTTCTTGGGAACACACTGGAGATCAACAATGTCCATAACCTGCTAAACTAAACCAAAAAGATCCACAATAGAATGTAAACTTCTGTAAAATATTTTAACAGCAATATTTTGTCCAACTGAACAGGAGTCTATCTGCAATTTTCACCTGTTGAGTTACAATGTCAAGTAAGATGGGGAAAGTGGAACATCAAAATACTCACTCACAAGTGAAAGCCCACCTATGAGGGGTCAGACTCTAATATTTAAACACCAGTTGAATTTCAACTACAGAATTATCTAGAGCTTGACCAATAGTCTTTCCTGGATTTTCACATGTATGAGAGGACTGCAATTAGAAGTGGCTTTTAAAGGTCCAGTTTAGGCAAAGGGAAAAGAGGATTAATTTTCAACAAAGATGTTGTCTTCAGAATAGTTATAATTTTTTAAAACCTTTTTGGAGTGAATGGAGAGCAGCCTTTCTCATTCCAGTACTTTTCTGCTGTTTTCCATTCAACACATAGGAGAAATTTCTTGCAAAATGGAGGCAGTAGAGGTTTCCTGTCTCTCTAAAACAGAGACAGGGAAACATTACCTATGGTCCTGTCAAGACCTGTGTCTCCTTCAATCAATCACCTTTTCTCTGGCTCCTTCTGTAGTGATTCATTCTCTAAGGACATCATGGCAAGAGAAATAACAGATATAGGAAATACTTTGCAGTCATCCATCCAAGGACAAGGAGGAGAAGAAAAGCCACTAGCAAAAGACTAGTTAGTCCATATGAAGAGATACATGACCACAGTAGGCTGGAAGACTAGTAGGTGATTCCATGAATCTACAGCTGAAGTTTCCTGGGGATAGAAGTTTCTCTTCCACCCTGTTCTTTGCTAGTTTTACTGTATTAGAAGACACTTATAAGCTCCAACTTGTCATTTCTAATACCATTACTAGGGGACTCACGTTTCTTCTAAAGCTGAAACTTACATCACCACATTAGGCATTTCTTCCTAGTGGCCTTTTTTTTTTTGTTTAAATTTCTCTCTTCAGGAGTATTCAATTTGTATATACAGCAAGAATTACACTATAAAATTGATATTAATACCTAAAAAACCCCATGTGGTTAACTCTAGTGTTCCTGGCAACAGCTTTCTATGTGGAGCTTTGGTCTGAGCTAGCTGCTGCTCTCCCAGACAGCACCAACACATGTTATGGTGGAGGCACAAAAAAAGGGAAATACTCCTAAGCCAGAGGCTTGACGACAGGGACTATGCTTCAGGAGGTGACACAGCTGAAACGTGCAAAGGTCAGGAGGCCATAACACCTGCCCTTAGAGACAGCAAATGGCCCTCAGGGTGTTTTTCTTGTACAATAACGTATGTGGCAGGTTTATTTATTAGTAGTGATTAGGTGTGATGGAGAAAAGCAGCTGTCAGGATGCAGAATATGCCAGAGTCTCCATGGGGCCATGTGCTATGGAGACCCCCATGGGTACTCCCCATCAGGGCAGTGCCTGGCAGCCAGGTCCTGTCCCAGTGCCCTGGCCCTGCTGTGGCACTGCTGGGGGAGGTCTTGACAGACCTGGGGGGCTGCCATGGGGTCCTGCACTGTGACAGGGTCAGGAGAGGCCTCAGGAGGCCAGCAGGTACAATTGGACTATCAAAGCCCCAATGGCCCTGCAACAACATCAGGAGAGTGCCATTGGAGTTTATTCCCACAAATATTTATTTTCATAAGAAATTCAACATTATGAGGTTTGCTTCCTCATAAGATATGAAATTTAAATGGGTAGTAAAAGCCAGAGCAAAACAAAACTGCTGACATTTCTGCATGGCTGTGCAGCCTTCTATAAAAAAAAAACAAACAAACAAAAAAAAAACCAAAATAAAAGCTATTTATTTTGAACATGAAGTTCTATGAATTCAAGTAAAGATCACCATAAAGGATGTGACCCACAAGATACTAAAATTGCCTCTTGTCTCTTCTATTAGCAGCTGAAGGCCTCCACCCTGAACAGTTTTCAGAATGACAGTGAGCAATAGCAAAATGAGCAAAGAACTGACCTTTCTTTATATCCTGTTTTGTCTGGGATAGAGTTAATTTTCTTCCTAGTAGTTGGCACAGTGCTGTGTTTTGGATTTAGAATGAGAAAAATGTGTTGATAACACAATGATGTTTTGGTTGTGGCTCAGCAGTGCTTACTGTAAGTCAAGGTCTTTTCAGTTTCCCATGCTGTGCCAGTGGGGAGCTGCATAAGAAGCTGGGAGCACACCTGGGCCAGATGACCTGAACTGGACAAAGGGATATTCCATACCACAGGCATCATGGTATCAGTATATGAAGAGGGGGGAGTTGGCTAGGATGGGCTGATCACTGCTTGGGCATGGGCTGGGCATCAGTCAGAGGGTGGTGAGCAATTGTACAGCACATCATTTGTTTCTCTGGAGTTTTCTTGGTTTTTTTCTCTCTTTTTGTTGACTCCCTTTTCATTACAATTATGGTTACTACAACATTGTTATCATCATCATCATCATCATCATTGTCATCATCACCACTACATTCAATTTATTTATTTAAATCATTAAACTGTTATCTCAATGGGTTTAACCCTTTTTCCTATTCTCCTCCCCATCCCACTGGGCAGGGTGGGGAGTCTGAGCAAGAGGCTGCATGGTACTTAGTTGGCAAATGTAGCTTAACCAAGTCAAGTTATGCATATGCTACACTTTTGATTTGTCACCGAATGAATAATCTGTGCCAATAGCAATACTGAAAACTATTAATCAGAGACTAACACTAGTCTTGCAGGTATTGGGGGTCTTATGAACTATCCCCATCTAAAACCAAGTATCAGACATTTAGACAGGAAAGATTTGCGAACCCTTTTCTACTGTACTTTATTTTAATGGGCTGATTTATTTGACTGGTTTTTGTTTGGCTTTTATTAGCTTTTCTTGTGCCTCATTTGAAATATGCTTTAATACATGTAAAAGCTATTTTAATAAATGTATAATTGGCCTCCCAATGCAACTTCTTCCGTCCATTTAAAAAGTCATCACTCGTGTAGGCAGGTAGATGATGGCTACATAGTCAGTGACACTTCTATTCTCACAAACACAAGGGGAGCAAAGCAGCTGTTTAAGCAGAGGTATTAGACAAGGAGGATTAGGGACCCTTTAGGGAACCTTAGAAAACTCTGGCTTGTCCTCTCCTGAGTCAGTAAGAGTATTTCTTAAACATGGATTGTATTAAATCTCCCACAGCTAAGATTATGGTGCAAGAAGTTTCTTTAATACTTAAGGGTTTTTTTGACATTACATTCAAACTAAGTGCATGGATGTGAATAAACCTTCATTGTTAAAAAAAATAAAAATGTAACCATAAGTACTTTCAGGCACACTAACTTGAAAAATTCTTTCTATGAGTATCCATGGCTGTGAACAAGGATTATTCAGATGATTTTAAGAAGAGTCAGTGCTAAAAGAACATAATCCTGCAAAGTATTTCCAGGGCTTTTCGATTGTATCTACTTGCAGATCAAAGTGGATAGCCAAAATTATACTGTGTCTTGACTGTAACCCAAATAACATGTCAAACATTATCATTAACAGCCAAATCATATCTAGGAGATAATTTCTAAGGGCAAAGATAGTTTACAATAAGCTGTAATACCCAGCACTGAAATAGAGTAGGAGGACTGAAAGACTCCACTCAAGGTGGTAACATTTGGGTGGGCATAATAATTTGTTAAGCTATCTGAATTACATGACACTTGTTCATCTGAGAAAGCTGAGCATGGATCACAGAGAGTAGCACACTCTAAGTGACTGCCTACCTATAGCAATATATTTGAAGAATAAAGGTTTACTATTTCCACTGACCAGAATTTCAATGCTTACATTATGGCTTCATGAAGATTTATCAGCTGGCACTGTATAAATCCTTCAAGGATTTTTTTCTGCTATCCCCAAGAAAGCAGTGAGAAGTAATTATGTTACCTGGGAGAGGAAAAAATGAAGGCATGATAAAAGTTTGAGGGTTTGGTAAGGGTTATTTTTTGCATAAAAAAATAAGCAGCAAAGAGCACTGCTTTTGCTGCTGTTGTGGGGTAATTTTGGGGGATTTTTTCCACACCTATTGTTCACCTTCCAGCTCTATTACCAGTTCAACCCACCTGTTAAATTCCTCTTCTGAAACTCTTCTAAGTCCATTTTGCTTTAGCTTCAATATAAATTGAAGCTGCTGTTAAGGAATACCTTTATTTCAGCTAGCTCAGGGTGGGGGTGCAGATGCAGTGGAAGCTGCAGGCTGAGCTCTCTCAGCTGCAGGTTGGTGGCTGGAGCCCAAGGCAAGAGGTCATGAGCTGCATTTCAAATGGCTGTATGGAAAGAGACATCTGCCTTGGGAAACCTGGGGTTGAACTGGTCAGGAAACCTGGTCTGACTGGAGTGGGTGTGTGAGGAGCCAAGGGGGACATGTCAGTCATTGGAGCTGCCCTCAGCAAAAGGGTTTTGGTCCCAGCAGTGTCAGTCTGGGGTGGTGGGAGTGGGACTGCCAGGGAGTCTCTTACCTCATCAGTCTGGGAAGTTTCCTTAACACTGCCGCAAGTGTTTCCTTAACACTTACTTCAGTTGAGATGAGCTGCTCTACTGACTTTCCTGCAAGGAATTAGTTCAACATTTTCCCAAGGAACTTAGTCCCCCAAAATAACACTGTGATGCTTTTTGCATGGAAATTTCAAAACCCACACAGGTCAAAAACCGGAAAATATACCACAGAGAATACTGTGGAGAACATTCCTGTGTGGGCAGGAAGATGGACTGCTGGATTTAATGAGCTCTTTGGTACTGTGGCAACTTCTAAGAAATCAGATGAGATGCTGATATTCAGAGCTGGAAGTGTGATTTTAGTTCTGGATCAGTTTGGGGTATCCATTTGATACCTCTGCACTCACAGTGAACTAGGGAGATATGTATGATTGTATGTAAGTGTTTATCAGCTGTTAATCTTCACTTGGTCAGTGTCACTACTTGGAGTCCTTGTGCTCTTAGGGATAGTTGCTTCTGGAAATGATATTACAATTGCTATAAAATTGAAGTCATTCCTGGAAAACACCTCCAAGTACCTCTGATATCTCAGTCACTTCATAACATGTTAAATTATTTATAGTTCATAGCATTGCAGGTGGAAAATACTATTTCCATTGCATTGCAGTGATTGCTGATCATCAGGGCGATGCATAGCATTGTTGTTCATCTCTGTGGTAGAGATACATTTTCAAATATTCATAACTCTGTGGAAGAAATATTTTTAGCTATGAAATTATACACAAGCATTCAGTCTGTAAGTTCTTGTGTAGATACATGAACAAAGCCACTCATTGAAGGTGTTGGAGAAAAAGGAAGGAAAGGAAAGGAAAGGAAAGGAAAGGAAAGGAAAGGAAAGGAAAGGAAAGGAAAGGAAAGGAAAGGAAAGGAAAGGAAAGGAAAGGAAAGGAAAGGAAAGGAAAGGAAAGGAAAGGAAAGGAAAGGAAAGGAAAGGAAAGGAAAGGAAAGGATTTTTAGTGGAAAAAATCTGTTTATTTCTGTCTCCATAGCTCCCAGGGATTTCTACATTAATCATTTTCACTTGTGAATATACTGAGTGTAGCTAGTATTTCAGCTCTAACATTTTGAAGAAGATCATGCAAAAAATTCAACTCATGCATGCATTCCACAGGACCACCTCCTAAAATAGGCCTTCCTGCTCTTTATGCTATAGTGATCTCTTTGGGATGTGCAATCCTCTGCTTACCCAATCCTTTTTAGTCTTCTTTTAGAATGCCAGAGGTCTTGGAAAAGACAGACAGGTGACTTAAATTTTGGACTCTAAAACAGGTGATAAAATGTCATACTATTATGAAAAGTTAAAAAAAAACCCAAACTCAAAAACAATACAATAATACAATTCATTTTTCCTCGGGAAATTTCTACTCAGTTTCACCTGCAGTGCTGTTGGCAGTAGAGTGATAATTAGGCTGTACACATCCATAAATTAGCTCTTTCCTCATCCCTCTGTGTTTAATTTAAGCATCTAGCCTTCTAACAGCTCACAGTTGATCTGACACATCTCTTTATTCTCTTCAGTACAACACAGGGACATGGCAATAGTATGATAGAGCCCTGGACTTCTCTAGTCAAAGCAATGTCCAGAATGGGGACATGTAGGGGCCTTGAAGCATCAAAAGATTTGGGGACAATCCTCACTGATTCAGACTGAATGTTTGCTAACTTTTCCATGCAGCAGCAACGGCTCAGCTGTCCTATAAAGCAACTGTATGCCAACAATAGCACAATTCACAAAAGGAATTTCTGAGACACCTGTCAGCAAGTCTAGAAGTATCTAAATTGCAATGAAATAAGAATTAGGCACCTCTCTGAACTCACTAGGAAAGAAAATAATTTCCTAGTCCTTCCTGAAGAGCCAAGGAAATGAAGAAAGTACAAGCAAATAGAACATGACAGTGAACAGGGTGACAAAAATACCCAGTTCTCCATAAAGTATTCAGAAAACTTTACGTCATCCCACTGATGTTTTTCTTTTAAAACCCAGTTTTAAAACCACATATTTAATAGACACATTTTCTAAACTACAAATATAAATATATTTTTAATTTCTCTTGAATAGTAAATTCAATAACCGATCTCATCTAGGCAAGTGTAACTGTATTACCAATTAAAAATACAGCAGGTTTCTTAACACCATCAGTGACTCTGGAGGTGTTTCATGGCAGTAGTTTAGCATTTTCCTGGGAATAATATCTTTTAATATTATATTTTCTTTATTTTTCTGCTATCAACGAATTCCCCCTCTTACCCTGAAATTCCATGTTTGAAAGTCTACTTGAAATTCTCATTTCAGTTAACCAAACATTTTGTGGGCTTTTCATTATCAGTGGATGATGGAAAAAAATACTGACAGCACAGGGTTCTTGCCCTATACTTGCAAAAGTCAATATCATATCACCATAGTTATCATCTTGTCTTCACTTCATGAGCAATGCAAGAGTTCCACTTCAAACGTTTTTGCACTGCACCAAGTCAGATTAGAAATATGGATGAACCTAAAGGGGTGGTGGTCTCTTCTTTGTAGGCGTACAATCTTAATTTGGCCCACAATTTTTCAAAATCAAAATCTATCACTTAGCTATTCAACACAGAATTCTTTGTACACATTGTTTGATCTGTTTTGTTAGGTTTTTTTGCATGGTCTGTGTTCATAGTTAATTCTGACAATTGCTGCATTTTCAATAAAGGAAAAAAAAAAATATATCAGTGATAATCTAAAGCCTCCTCTCTTCAGGAAATAAGCTCACACTTATCTCACAGGATTGTAGGAGTATCAACAATCATTCCTTTCTAACACAGGAAAGCAAAATGCATTTGAGTAGATGTTGAAATTATCATTAAGCATAAGCAATAATAATCCACTGAAACAAATCCTTCTAGGATATACCCCCACTCTCAGCCAGTCTTGTGTTTGAATGTTGATCCCTGAATCCAAACACTGACTTGGGAGTCAGTGACTTCCTCTTTCCCTCTCCAGCACCCTAACACTGTATCTCTCCTGACGTCTCATGAGCTCCAGAGTTCATCCAGGGTTCTGCTTCCCCTGATCCAACACAGCCAAGCCACATTTCTCTTAGCATAAAACACTCAGATCCTTTTTGCATGTAAAGCAAGGCAGGGGAGGAAAACGAGCTGATGGAGACTGGTATGAAATGTATAGAGGGGAGAGGGGACACAGGAGATATGTGCAAGGTAAGTGTGTGGACTTAGCAAATGTGATGGTAAACAGTCTCTTGACTGTACTGCTGATGAACCAAAGTTTCATTTGTTTAGTGCCCTGGCTTTGCCTTTATTGCCTTCAGAAAGGCAGCAGACAAACAAGGAATAAAACCTCAGTAAAGAACTTTTTTTTGTACATCTTTTCTTAAGAAAAAAATAGTTTACCTTGTTTTCATTTGAAAAACAACAAATCCCAGAGCTGTCTGAGAATGATCTCACCATTTTGAGGTGAACTAGCATACATATACAGAATCCAAATCAAATTCCAGTCCAGTTCTTTAGATACACTCAGCAAACAGTATCATGCAAAGCGGGTGACAAAAGTAAAGGAATAATTCTCTCCAAGTTCATTAAAACCTTTTGAACGTCTCTCTAAGTTAGAGATCCCCAGCACCAGGAAAGCAAATAATAGTTTAGCCCAACATAATGTATAAAAAATGGACAACTGTGAAAAGAATTTTGTAGTGAACAGTGGGCTTGAGCTGGCTTTAACCCACATAATCCTTTCAAGCAACTCAGAACACCCAGGATGATGAGAGTGAAAATATTACAGAACTCAATAATGGAAATTACATTGGTAGTATGATTGAACTATGTATTACAATTACTATATTTTTCTAAGTGTAACTTAGAAGTTGTCATTGTGATTTCAATATATTTTATATTACTCTGCTAAATCAGTTATCCCATGTAGTACCTATAACCTACAAATAAGCAAATTTTAGAATAAACTTCGTTAAACACCCTCCACGTGTTGAATGTCTAAAACAACCTTGTCAGAGAGTACTGAACTCTGACAACCAGTAATGATTTGACTTTAGGCCCAGCTGGTCGTAAGTTCTATTCACTTTTTCCAGAGCTCTACTATTCCAAAGTTTAGATATAGTAAATTAAGGTGTGGGTAATTTGACCCACATCTAACTTTTTTTCCATCAAAGTCTTGCAACAGAAAGTAAACTATAAGAATTTTTATTCTTCTTTAGTTCTTTTTCAAAGCACTTTGTAAAAGGGTACTTTAAGGCATTATGTAAAAGGAAGTTATTTATTCAGTGCAGGAATGCTAACTCAAAAACATTTTTTCCACAGATATATTTTCTCTGATTATCACTTCTATTCACAGCAGTACAATTTTCTGTTCAAATAAATAGAGGTTATGTAAGGGGAAAAAAATTGTAGTGTCCTTTACAGAGGTATCTCTTAATAAAAAACAATGCGTATTGTGCAAACCAGCATGCTACTTAAGCAACGTTGGATACTAAATCCATTTGGTATCACACAGATCAAACATGGGTGATTAATTACAGACCTAATAGGAAAAGTAAACAATCCATCCTCACTGCAGAACAGTAAGCATATATCTTCTTAATCACAGTGGGATTATAACATCCTGCTCTCCACAGGTGTGTAACTTGGTGTCACCGGCATCTGTCATGAATCATATAGAGTTATTATTCTCATTTTATAGTGAATAGAGATGAAAACAACTGTACAGTATTCAATTCCTGATTGCACTAAAAGGAAAAAAAATAGTTATGTACAATTTGGACTGTAATATTTCTTTTTTGTTGTCTCATTTGGCAATGTTTTTTGCAGCTATTATCATCATTATGCAACATATAAATTCACTTATCACTGGCACCTAAGCTTATTAACTAAACAGCAATTATACTGCTATTGAAGGACTACAGTAGAGCACATAGGTAATACATTATCTTTTTTTTTTACTATGCTGTGGTATTTCTGTTAAAAACAAGATGTAAGCTAAGTACATTTCACCTAAAAATATACACTTCGAGGTTTTGCTCTGAACAGTTGTTTTTTTGTTGTTGTTTTGTTGGGGTTTTTAACTTGAAAACTGGCTTTTTCTGCCAGGGTTTTGAAACCATTTTTACTTTACCCTGATAAGTGCCACTGCTAGATGCCAAATTGGAAGTTATGTTCTGCTGTAAATAGTCTGTATGTGTTACAAACTAGAGGAAAACTTAAGTTACTCAGGACTCATGCTATCACTTCCATCGTTACTACACTGCCATTTTTGCTGCATTTTGCTAGAGGAAAGCACACAATGTTGGGTGTGACAGTGAGGGTGGGGAAGGTACTGCAGCTCCATGTTCCCTTGCCACCCCAGGCAAAGACTGTTCCCAGCAAACACACACAGAATACCCCTTTGGGCTTCCCCACCTGCCTTTGTCTCTCTCTGCTACTTTGTGGGCATGTGGTTGCGCTTTTTTGACAAAACAGATCTGTTGTATCCCTGAATTATTTTTATGGAATTTTAAGGCTGTATCCATCCAGTGCAAGACAATTGGTTTGTGACCTGATTGCAAACTTTACTCTAGGTAATGTATTTTGTGCTGTTATTGGTAACTCAGTGATTCGAAATTCAACAAAATTTGTGAAAGAGTCTTCTTTATTTTGTCACTGCATTTCCATATACATGAAGCAGAAGTGGATTTTTCTGTTTGAGTCTGATCCATGAAGCTAAACAGATTCAATCCTTTAGCAAAACTTTCTTGATTTTGAAAAAGTTTGAGGAAGATGGTGGTTTTCTTTTTTATTTCTTACAATACAGGTTTATCATGAACTGGGGGTAATCAATTTAACTATATTTAAAATATCTATAAAAATATGAAAGAAGTTCTTGGATATGAGATCTATACTTTGTCTGTGTCCTCAAAGTAAACATTTGTAGAGCAAGAGTTCTTGTCAGTTTGTCTGTCATTTATAACTAAAGTGCTCAGTAATTGACTCAGAAGAAGACAAATTCATGTGCTGATTCAAGTAAAAGAAGTTGCAAATGCCAAATTCACTCACTTTAATAATGGAAAGTCAGCATTCAGTTAGAGTAGCTGGTTATGTTCTGCAGGTTCTGCTCACGCTGCAATTATTGCTTCATTTTGTTTTGAGTGAGAGAACATGGTGTCTAGTTGTACTCTAAAATGAATCCTTTCTGTCAATTTTGCTTTTCCTGCTTCATAGATTCCTAATGATGAGTTGTAGTGAAGTGTAAAGAAAGGTATATACTGTGTTTGGGAAGCAGTATTTTTTTCATACAGTAAGATTCAATATTCAGTGTGAGGTACATGCAATAATCCAGACTCTGCAAAGCTAGTGTAACTAGAACTGCTCTTTCTTTTCATTTTCCCTTCCATTTCTCATACATAATCCAGGCATGGGCCCCTGCCCTGGCCAATTGTATAATAGCACTTTGTGGAAAAGCCATGTCACTAACTGGCTGAAAATCTGATTAAGCGCAGACAGATCCTAAGGCTAGGAAGACACAAGTGTATTTTGTGACTATCAGATTACAGTTTATTTGGTTCTGATGCTTTTTGTGTATTCCATGCCTTCTTGACCAGCAGATCCTTAACTGCCTACATCATGTTGGTTCAGCATTTTTGAACATATGCACAGATAAAAAGAACATCTGTTCAGATTCATTTGCTGAATGATGACTGAAGTTCTTATATTTATAGAATGGAGGGTCGTATTCTTTTAACAAGGTTTTGATACTTTAAAGTAGGATCTTACTGCTCATCTCTTACCCTTTTATTTCACTGCTGGTAACATAACAAAATCAAAACCTAATTGTAAGTACTTACCTTGCACAAAACAGATCAATCTGTTCCTCTAAATGTGTCACATGAGAACAGCAGTCAAGTCCAATTGATTTCAAAATTATGTGGTACAACTATCATAGTATTTTCCCTAAGATAGGTTCGGTCAATACCTTTACTACTTTTAAAAAGAAATATTCACCAGGCTGATTACTTTTTTTTTTTTTTTCACCAGTGTACTCATGCCTATTACAAATAACTTGTATAAGTATGGTTTGGGCCCATTAAAAAGTATAAAAATCTAAGAACATACTTTTCTTTAACTTGAGGCTTCTGCTTTTGCCTTGAATCTTCTGAGTCTGAGCTCACACACAGCCCATCAGTCTTACTACCAGCTCTAACAGCTCCCGAAGTGTCCTACAGACTTGAAGGTGATTATATAAAAGTTAAAATAAGATGGGTTTAGAAGGATTAAGTGATTCCATATGTTATCTCAAAGACCTGTAGTTCAAGACAGAACAGTTCAAATAATTCATTGCTTTTTTCTTTGATAAAAATGTAGGTTTTAACCTTTTGGGAAGTCTTTTTCTACAGTGTCAGCAGCAGTTCTAACCTGTCAGTTCAGCAGTACTTCATAACTACTGCAGTTCACTTTCTGTGTGATAGGGAAAAGGGAAGTGAGAATGATACTCAGGCTCTTCCAGGACCGTAAAAAATGCAAGATATGAGTGACCATATCTTGCTATGAGATATTGAAACTATAAGGTTGGTTTCAAAAAGCAGTTGAATGAGGGCAGCTTCAAGGCTTCAAGGCAGAGTAGGTAATAAATAGAAAAATGATTACAAAATGAAAAAGTTCCTCTGTGATGTGAGAACTGGTTCGGGGGACATGGGCTTAATGACTTCCTCTGTCATAGACCTCCTCAGAGACTTTAGGAAAATTACCTAATCTCTTCTGAGCCATGATATAGAGATAGTGCATTCCTTTTATTGTGACTTTCTTTCCTTTCCTTTCAATTTAAATTCAAAAAGAATTTTTCTTATGATGCACCTGCAGACATCTTTTAGCATTTCTCCCATAACTTTCTTATTGACAAAATAAAGCACAGACTAGATAGATGGACAGCAGGAATCAAACAAGTATTCTCTTGAGAACAGGCCAGGGTCTTCCGTGCGCTGGACACAAATGGTTCCAGTCAATTCCTGCTAGCTCCCCAAGGGACCCACCACACAGGACACAGCTGAGCCCATCAGAAAAGGTAGTCATGCCTTTGTAATAATATATTTAAGAAAGACAAGGAAGCACTGGAGAGAGGGAAAGAGGAGGGAATTAGAGTAAAGCACCATGCTCAGATGAGCAAGATATGCTTCATGGCAAGGCAGGCATGCCCCAGCAGGGACAGCAGTTTGTGGAGGACATTGCAGAAGAAAAATTTCCCTAATGGGAATATAGTATATGGACGATCCCATACAAAAACAGTTACACCTTCAAAGGGACTGCACCCTGTAGAAGAAGAGTGAGAAAGGAGGAGCAGCAGAGAAAAACCCCTACCACAGCTTACTTTGCCAGTTGTCCCACTGAAAGGACTCGGATTAAAATACAGTTTGGCAAAAGCAGAGGTGCTTTTGTAAGCATGTCCTTGTTTCCTTCTTTGTTTTTCTTTCCCAATAACCTAATCAGTACTCAAATATCTATATTATATGGAAATAAACAAAGTCAAATTCCTCAGAGTCATGTATCTATGTCAGTAACTGCTATGTGATCTCTCTGCCCCATGAGCTTTCTCATTCTTCCTATTTGCCTGTCAGAGTTAATGCAGCATCTGGACAACACTCTTAATCATTGTTTATATGAGTACTTGTTTCATATATTAAACCAAATAAGTATTCCAATAAGCATTAAGAGTGAACGAACATGGAAAATACTTTTTATAGAAGGAACCTTCTTTCTTATACTGAAGATGAGGGTAAAAACCTTGTTTGTAGAGGTTAGTACAGTAGAGTTACTGCCTTCAGGTGTGCAGATATCAAAATAAATATATCCTTAACAGATATCTTCAAGAATATTCATCATACAAAAAAGCAGATCTTAGGCATGTGGAGGGTAAAATACTATCTTCTACAGACTTACTTTATTAATTTGTTCAGTATTAGCCACAGACATTTTCTATAACTGTTCTTCTCAAAGTATTAAACCAGCCCCTTAGACCTGATTCATTTTCCCCCATCCTCTGGAGCTATGTTTGGTGCAAAAAAGATTTATTAGATTAGTGATGTAGATTCTGTTCAAATGTTACAGCTCATACCATTTAGGACTACGGACATACTGAAAAGTTTTATAGTAGCAATGTCATTTGGAAACTTGGACTCTTTGCAGAGACCTAACATTCAGCTTCCTTGATGACCAAACTCAGTAATCTGTCCCTATTCAAGCAGAAGATGATGCATTTCTCTAGATAATATAATATTGCAAAACCCTACAATAAAATTGCAAAGTATTAGAATAAATACAGTTAATCTACAGTAATGAAGAATCGATTTTGGTTTTTGGATGGGCTGGGGTTTTTCCTAAAGCTGAAATAAATGTGGAAATGTTCCCCAGCTACATGAGAATATCACTTGGAATTATTTCAGGACTGTTTCTTTAAAGCATTTTCTGGTCTTGTACTTTAATTTAAGCAGATTTCTATCTAAAAAAAAAAAGTACCTAATTCTCCACTCATTTTACCTATCTAACCAGAAGTAATCATTCAAAGACAATAGTTATACCTCTTCATATTTCTATCTGAATAAATCCAAATTAATTGCCTAAAAATTTGAATAATTTGTAAAAGTGACAGCAGAACTTACCCAGTTTTACTTTACAGGAGAAAAGTTCTTTCTAGAATAAAGTTAACTTTCTTCATAGTAGCCCCTTTATTATATTTTGGGTATGTGACTATAATGATGATGACAACACATCAATGTTTTGGCTATTGCCAAACAGTGCAGCATCAAGGCTTCATATCTTTCTCATGCTGTTCACCCAGGAAGTGAGCTGGGAGTGGAAAAGAGGTTGGGAGGGCAAACAGCCAACACAGCTGACCCAAACTGGCCAAAAATTGACTTCAGCATACAGGCATTTGTCATCCCAAGTAGCTGTTCTGCATGCTGTGGCCCTGCTTTCCAGGAAGTGCCAAAACATCTTCCTGCCAATGGAAAGTAGTGAAGGAATTCCTTATTTTTCTTTCCTTGGGAATGTAGCTTTTCTTCACTTATTTAACTCAATCCATGTCTCAATTCATGAGTTTTTAAATTCTTGCTTTTCTGGTACTTTTCCCTATCCTGCAGAGTGAGTGAATGAGTGAGTGAGTGACTGACTGACTGACAGACTGACTGAGTGGGTGCTTAGCTGCTGGTCAGCATCAACACATAACAAGCACCCACATCCTCAAAATCATCTCTTGGAAAATAGAAAATACATATTTCTCAGGATGGTCCACTAAAAAGTAGGACTTTTCCAAGGAATCATCCAAAGGGTTACATGAAGCTGTCATGCTACCACCATAACTAAATGGGAGAAATATAGTGGCAGATAAGAGCATAGAAGGTTTTGGTTTTGTTTTTTTTCTAAGAAAGAAGTAAATGAGAGATATCCAGGGGGCAAGTTTCACTGAACCACCATACTAAAAATTGAGTTGGTTTTGGACAGGCTGCATGCTGAAGTAAAATAAAAATTTAGAATTTGTACAGCAGATGCATCAGCAAAACAAGGTCTTCAAGCCATCACTAGGCTGGCAAGAAGTGGTAGATAAACCTGGGATGGACTCTCACATGGCGAGAAATTCTTCATATGGTTCTTGATCTGCTACTTCTGGCCTTCATATGGACAATTTCCAGCTAGAAACTCAAATGAGGAGAAATGCATTTTGTAAAAAGCATTATGTTTTTTTGCAACAATTTAGTCTTCCATTACCTACTTCTAATCCCAAGATAACTTCCTTTTTATAGCTCTCATACTTCCCATCCCTATCAGAAATATTAGGAGAGGAGAGGAAAAAAAAAAGAAGTAAAGAAATCAGAACCTGCCTGGGAGTATTGTTACCACTCTACTTCCTATCCGAATCTTAATCAAAATGTAAAATATATCTTTCCCCTGAAAACATGAGAAGGATTACCTGCTCTCAAATGAATGGCATAAATTGGGCCAAAAATTTGTTGGTTTTTTCGTATTTTGTCCTCATCACATCACAGCTGCATCTTTCTAATAAGAATGAAGTATGGATCCTCCATATTTTCCCTCTTAATTATTTTTTAATTTCTTGACTGCTCTGTATCTTTTTATCTTCTAACTTCTTTCTGTTTCTCAGGCTCATTTCTGCTTTTACCCTCTCACCTCACTTTATTTTCTCCATCCTATTTGCTCTTCTGTATTTTTAAACAACTTACTGATAGATGTCTACAGATTTATATTCCTTTCTTTCCTTCTCATTTTGGTGTTTTCTATCATTCAGTCATCCTTTGAAGTATTCCCATGTTTGCTTAAACTCAAGGGCCAATATTATACGAGTAAATATAAAACTCTGTCTGTCTTTGTGTTATAAAGCTGCCTTTGACTTTTGTAGCTGTTTTATGCTTTGCATTTAGTTGAGATTTAGGATCTGGGAATATTTCAAATATTTAAGATCATTGGGAATTTAGGAAAGAGTATAGATATAAAACACCTAGAAGAAAGATAAAATAAAAAGCCTGGATTTTGGGTTATGCAGAGAAGGTTTAAGAAAAATAGGCACTGGAGTCCTACCTTCCCATAGAACTCTGAGTGATTTTAGATATGCATTTTCTACTTCCTTTGTCCTGTGGCAAAGCTGCTGTGTTGTGAAACACAATGTCTGCTAAAGCAAAGGAAAAAATAGCAGGGCATTTGAAACATGGTTCCTGTGTCACACTGGGGGCATTGTGCTCACCAGCTGATGGCCAGCCAGCTGGAGGTAGCTATTTACCCAACACCAAATCCTCAATGGGTACAAATCATCTAGGGCACAAAGATGAGAACCAGGATATTTTGCACCATCTGAGTAGCATTTCTACAGGGAATTTAATTTTTCCAGAGGCAAACAATACGTTCTACCCACTGTACCAGGTGGACCAAAGCCTGTCTTTCTGTGCCCAGGCTAAATAAAACTATTTCAATCTCTTATCTAGGTCTGCATACATACACAATACATATATATACAAAGAAATCTATTATATAGCATATGAAAAATGTACATTGACATGTCTATAACAGATCTCAGTATTCATAATTTATAATTATGATGTGCATTCAAGCCCTACATTAAAGTTGATATCATTTGGCATCTTTTTGATCTATTCATTACTTCAGAATTTAGGAACATGCAAACTGGAATAAGTTAATGTGTTTGTTCAAGGCATAAAATGGCAGTTTATGTTTTTCAGTGTGGTGTTATATGTTTAAATGTAAAAACAAAAAATATTCAGTCCTAGTTTTATATCATTTTTTTTCTAACTGACTTCAGTGTCTATTTCACTGACCTTAATTAAGGTTGAGAGTCAACTTCACACTGTAAAAACCTGGGCCAGGATTCACCTACTGTTGACAGGTATATAAAGATAGGTTTTAAGTGTGAGTCATAGACTTCAAGTCCACTTTTCCATTGAAAAGTGATCTTTAGTCATTAGAGCTGAGTAATGAGAGAGCTCTGGCCAGTTGTATGTGGGTATTTTCAGGTAGGTTTAGCTGTTTGGTAAACTCCAGCAAGGGAATTGAATAAAGGCTGCCTTCAGAAGTGAGGTAGAGCACTCATATCAGGTGGAAGCTGGGGCAAGGTGGTGGATAGAGATGTGTATTAGGCTTGTGTTGAAGGAATAATGTCTTATATGAGAGGCTGGGGATATTTAGGTTAAATTTATATGTCTTTATAAGTGAAACACTGGCTAAAAACTAAGGGTATCACGATGTTGGAATGTGAACCCCTACAGGGAAATGAAAAAAAGTTTAAATGCATTATTTGTGCATATTTGCATTATCCACATTTGATGGTTATTGATGGGAAAAAAAAAAGAGTAAGGAAGAAGACAAGAAGGGCATGCAGAGTTTATGGCATGAAGTACTAAAGCTAAAGCAGCTGCAGGCTTCAGAAACTAACATTCTCTCCAGCCTTTACTACTTTCTCCTAGAAGCCCATTTTTGCTCTATCTTCTATCAACAGATGCAAATTTCAGTGTGTGCTGCAGTTCTGTTGCTCTCAGTGCTGGTGGTTTTCTTGTACCCCTGAAAGCTTACAAACCTAACTTGAAAGCTAAGTTAGCTCTTTCAGTAACATTATCTCTGATATTCAGTATTTTAAACTGTCACATATTTATATTAAATGACTAAAAAATAGCTCTAAACAATAAAAGTAACAAACTCAAATATTCTTGCTGCAAGAAAGTGGGGTTTTTTGAGAAGGTGAAAATTGTTGAAAGCTAGCAAACCGCAATTTGAAAAGAAGGACAATTTCAGATTTGGTCTTGGAGTAGAGTTTAACCAGTCTGCTTTCAATTTCTATTACTAGGTCCGAATCTCTCCTCATCCACGTGGTTCTGCAGGAAGTAGTGCACCACCAGACTCCAACTGTTTGTCTAAAAATATCCATGTCTTACACAGCTCCAGTGAATACTTTGGAACTTAGGGTATCTCAAAGGCATTCAATGCTTCGGTGCAGCATTCCTGCCTACTTGGTTTTCTTTTTCCCTTTCTTCTTTTTCTTCCTGAATATGGCCAAGCAAAGAATTGTTTTAAAAGTTCTACGCACAGCACTTGGAAAAGCATTTGATCATATCAATTCAGTGTAAACCAAAAATTTAAGCCCTCTATAGGGAGTGAAAAGATTTATCTGAATGTTAATAGATAATTTGTATTCTTGAGGCAGGGGTTAAAAACCTTGAGCTTTGTGTTTCACTTTGTTTTCTTTCTGTCCTGAAATCTATTTTTAAATAAATCAGGCAAACAACACACCTTACCAAGCACCATGGGGAAATGAATATAGGGATTCATAACTATTCTCCTAGTTTGTATGCATGATTCACTGTCTGGTGGCAAAAATCAATTTGTCTCTTTAAAAAGGCCCCCTTGGGGCTAGAGGAATGCAGAGCTGTAATGGTTTACTGTCTTGAGAGCCTTTGTCTGATGACAAACAGAACTGGAATTGACAACAGAGAGTTATAGTCATAAGTAAAATTATTCATGTGTTATGGCTTTTCCCTCACCTGGCTTTGCAAAACTGCACCTGCAAAACAGTGCATCTGTGTCATTCATGTAGTCACCTCAATTGCATGCTTCCCTGGTATTTACAGGGACTGATAGTGCTTGCATTTTTCTATCCATTTATATGTGCTGATATCCCTTTGCAAATCAAGCACTCTGCTGTCTGCACAAATGTACAGGCATTGGTAGATATTCAACCATGCACAACAGAGAACCTCACTGAGAATGTTCCAACCTTTATGTCATACAGTGAAGTAGATGAAAGAAAAGGTGCATGTCTGCACACATTTCATTACTGTACAGGCAGCATCAGAGAGTGGAGACAGCATTAGCCACAAACATAGAAAATACAGGTTTTATTCACAGTTCAAGACTTGATCTGCTGTATTGTTTTAAGCACATACTATTACCTGTCTGTAACTTCTCGCCTTCTATTAGATCTTATTTTCTTTAATTAAAATGTAAAAATTTGAAATACCATCCCTTTTTACTGTCACTAATGCAGAGGGACTTCTGTCTCTTACAGTCACAAGTTATTTTTGTATTACAGTTAAGATTAATCAGTAATACCATCTCCAATTTAATATCTATCTGCCAAATGTCAGTGGAATATTGCTAGTTGATACAACACAAAGGTTTGGCCCAGTACCAGAGAATTTTTTAAAGCACCTTGCTTTTTATCTACAAATAAAATATATTACTTCTTAAATTTTACACTGAAATTAACTAAGGCTTCAATATATTAAATGTGGCATAGGAAATCACAGACTGTGGCAATAAAGTGCTGGGCTGGTAAGGAAACCTTTTGAATTCTTATTTGTTCTGATTGAAAATCTTGAAGTCACTTGTATGTTTTGTAATAAAGTTGTGGTTTTACCAAGCTGGCAACTAAGCCTTACACAGCTGCTCACTCACTCCCCACCCATGTGATGGGGGAAAGAAGTGAGAGAGTAAAAGTGAGAAAACTCATGGGTTGAGATACAGTTTAATAAGTAAAACCAAAGACACACCCAAAAGCAAAGCAAAACAAGGAATCCATTCCCCACTTTCCATGGACGGACAGAGGTTCAGTCATCGACAGGAAAGCAGGGCTCCATCTCACATAACAGTGACAAGGGAAAACCAATGCCTTCAGTCCAAACATCCTCTCTTCCGTCTTCTTCCCTGCAGTATTATAGTCTGAGCATGATGCCATGTAGAAGGAATGTTCCTCTGGTCAGTTGGGGTCAGCTGTCCAGGCTGTGTCCTGTCCCAGGTCCTTGTGCACCCCAGCCCTCTCTCTGGTGGGGTGGAGTGAGAGGCCAAAAAGACCCTGACTCAGTGTCAGCCCTTCTCAGCTGTAATAAACACATCCCTGTGTTATAAGCACTGGTTTTGTCAAAAAAACAAAAACAAACAAACAAAAATTACAAAATAAAGCCTCCTGGAAGCTACTACGAAGAAAATCCATTCTACATCAAACCTAATCTGCATGAAATTTTAACTAAAAATAAATATCTTAGAAAAGCAAAAGAAAGCAGAGAGAAAAAGAAATTATTAAGAAAACTTCTTTTTCCCCTCTTGAATATGAGTTTGGTCAAACCAGAAGTATACCAACTCAATAAAATGGAAACTGACTATCGAATCTTGTTTCAGTTGAAAAATGAAGGATACTTGCAAACAAATAAAAATATGTCTGTCCTCTATTAAGGTATTCAGAGACATAAAGATATGCCCCAAGTTTACATTATGTGCAGCAAGAGGCTGTCACTGTACAAATGATAAGTTCTGTTGGCACTGGGCGCAGAAAAATAATTCAATACAGAATTAGTATGGTATTATGCATAAGGATATTCTGGATTGATTGTACAACCAGATGTTGTGTGAATTCAACCAAGAAATGGTTTTTGTCACCTCTTTTCAAACAGACATGCCAGCTTCATTCCCAGTTGAGATGAGAGTAGGAATCCATTGCTTACTCTATTAACAATAGACAATTTTTCTAATAATGAATAGATTTTTTCCAGTCTTCTGATGAAATTGTTGAGTGCCAGATATAGCTGTGATTTTTTAATTTTATTTTCTCTAGAGAGGGAGCAAGAGTTTAATTTAGGCCTGAGGAGCTTGTTTTGAATGCACCTGAAACAGAAGTAAACTGCTCAGTACCATATGCCCATAGATAATACTGTAGCCTTGTCTTACAGGAGAAGGCATATACCCCAGCTAAAGGCTAAACAGGAGATAAGTGATAAGTGAAAAAAAATCAGCATCATACATGTATACATTAATTCAATGAAAATCACTCAGTCCAGGTCAGCTAGAAGATACCACTGGTGAGACTCAGTGATTTCAAATTATGTATAAACTCACGTGGTCTCTCTGTTGTATACTGAACAATATGCACTGAAAGCAGAAAAACATGTTTAGAAACTAGAAATACTATTTTTTCTAACTTACTCAGTATTTTATTCTCTACATTAAGCCTTTTATTTATGGCCTCAAGCCCACGGTGGGGTTTAGAGTGCTCTCTTCCTTAAAAAAGAAGCCACCTTCTTTCTTTCCTTTTATACAGTGTGAGTAAATGAAAAGCATTTTAGTGTTACCTACAACCATAAAAAAAAAGAGACAGTGTCAGGTATTCCCAGCACTTTTCTCCTAATCCTGTACCTTTGCCTTTGCACGAAACTCAGTGAACTGGCATTGCATTATTCTGCATGCATTTACTGCAGAGATGTTTCCTGCAAAGCAAGGTCAGTCAATAAACTTCTTATGAAGGAGTTGGAGAATGAAGGATTTCTTCCACAACCCCCTACTGCCTCCAAAAGCTTTTATATTTTTTTCTTTAAAGACCAATCTGATCATAACCCATTGGTGTCTTGCTTAATAGGAGCATCCCAGGGCCTGCTGGGCCAGCATAACTTAATAGGAAAGGGAGATGCTGATGGGAAAATGCACACAAGAGAGATGAGTTGTAAAAGTGTAACTGGCACACACACAGAGCAAAATATCCCCAAAGACTCCAAAGACTTCTCAGTCTTGAAAACATTTACAACCAAGCACAGTGATTTATACCCCAATTCCAGTAGATTTACTCATGAGAGCAAGTAATATGCTCAGTAGTAATTAACAAGCTTGAATTTCCTCTGTTATTTTCACTGACTCTCATGCCTCTTCACACTGTCAAAGAGGTGTGAAAGAAGAAGGCCTGAGAACAGGATCTTATTTCATGTTTTTGCTTCAAAGACATTTTTGTGCAATCAAATCCAGCTTTGGAGAACAAATGTCACCAACCAAGAAAAATCAACAAATGTGTAAATCCATATGTCCCCATCTCGTTTATCTCATCATGTGTGCCCTGAAAGTCCCCCGAAACAGCATTCATCTAAAAAAATTGTGAATTTCAAAACTGACATAGTAAACTGGACAATTTGTCTATTTAGTTTTTTCAGTTTTCTTTTGCTCTGTATTTTACCCTCAAAACCCATCTGCACAAGCTGACAAATGTAAGTTGCTGCATGAAGTCAGGCACCCAGGTGTGGTCTGCAAATTGACATTCATTAAGCATGGGTTGGCTCTAGGATATTATAAACAACCTTCTTCCAAGTTTTAAGCCATCAGCTTAAGGTTCCCTATTCAAAATAGCACTCAAAGTCTTGTTGAGCTTTAAAGCTTGTGTTGAAGTTTCAGTAAATGGGACAAATGTATACTGTATGTCTTATTTGATTTCTTAACACCAAGCTCCATTTTAGCTACTTAAATGTAAATTTAGGGCTAAAGCTTCCATATACAATGAAATAAGATAAAATTACTTTTCACCTTGCAAAGGGAATTACATGACAAAACACATTTAATATTGTACTGTGCTTACATTCCTAGGAAAATTAAGGGAGGAAACTTTGGCTGAATTCAGACAATATAGTGTGCTTTTATAACTGTAATTGTTGAGAAGATTTTCTTCTCTGTAAATATTTGAGTTAGGACACTATCATTTGAGAAAAGGTATTTTTGTACATACTTAGTTCCTTTTTTAAAATTTACTTTATTCCCTGTCTTTTCTCAGAAATTTGATCCAACTCTGCATCATAGTTCTGGGTTGGTTTTTTTTTAATTTCATTTGGTATGAGTTAGAATGCTTTCTTCTACAATCAAAGATATGGTTGTATATTACAGATAGACATGTTCAATGCTCAGGGGTAGATATACATTCCAAGAGGAATTGCTAGAGTACAGGTTTTGCCTTTGAAATATTTTGGGATTTTAAAAATGATGGATCACAGAACTATTAGGGTTAGAAGGGACCTCTGGAAATCAACCAGCCCAACCCTCCTGCGAAGGGAAGGTCACCAAGAGCAGGTTATGCAGCTACATGTCAGGTTTTGAATGTCTCCAGCAAGGGACACTCCCCTGCAGCCCGTTCCAGTGCACTGCCACCAAGTTCTACCTCATGCTGAGGTGGAACTTCTTGTGCTTTTGTTTATGCCATGACTACTTTTCCTGTCATTGAGCATCACTGAAAAGAGTCTGGCACCATCCTCATGGCACCCAGTTTGAGACCCTTACATGCATTGATGAGATTACAAGATATTAAATAGGCTTAAGTAACTATCTGTACTTTCTAAGTTAAGACAGTAACACATTTCTCCTATAATTCTCAGAGAGGTTAAGTATTGATGAACATCTTTCCTTCAAAATGTTCGCTACCCAATTTTCCCTAGAAAAAATAATTTCATTAAATCTTTATTTTCGTATATCTCATTATTCAAAATTAGTATTGTTGATGGAGAAAAATTAATTAAAGTTAAGTGAAGTGGTTTTCAGTGACCAGAGGTAAAATCTCAATTATCATTCAGCTCCATGGCACAATGACCTCTGATTTCATTGCAGACAGGATCCAAAATAATTTCTGGTATTTATACTTTTCCAGCCAAGTCCTCATGATGTTCTTTAATAAATAAGGAATCTTGGATATTTTCCTGAGAAGAAAGAAGTCTGACATAGTAGAATATTTGATTTAAATATTTGGTTTTGTCTTCATCCTCACAATGGATGACCCCGGAGAGACCAGCTGAAGCAGAGGTCTCATAACACCTCAATATGTCAGAACAGTTCCTGAGAGAAGGAAAAATTAGGCTATAAGTGTCCAGTAATTCCTGAAGTTATCTTTTTCCTTTTCTTCCCATTACTGTGCCCTGGACTGCTGACTCCCAGGCATGCCAAAGCACTGTTGCAACTCCAAGTCATAAGTGAGTGGCTGGAACGCTTATGCAGAGGTTCAAGGAGGCAACAGGGCAAGGTGGAGCCTTGCAAGGCTGCTGAAGGGAGTCACTCAGAGACTGCTGTCCTTTCCACTCCTCAGCTGCTGCTTTGGAGTCCTTGCCTGAGGAGAGACATCCTTATGTGGAGACCACTGATCCAGAGATCCCAGTGAGAAATGTTCAGGTAGCATCTTTCACATAAACTCAGGGTGTATATGGACCTCCCATCTGTGCTGTTAGACTGTGTTCAGTTTCACAAAGGCCCCATCATGACAAAGGTTTTAGAAAGTGCCATTTAGGACAAACTGTGTCAGGTTACCAAACCTGATACCTAAACTCTAACGCCTGAGTGGGGATAACATCTGCAGGCAAATACAGCTTGGAGCTCTTTTCATTTTTGCATGGAACATTCTCCAGAAATGACTCCTGGTTAACACATCATATTTATTCTACAACAAAGGTAAAGAGACACTGCTGTAACTCATTCCTGAACTTAGACACATTGATTTCTCTTTCTGACTTACTGGGAAATTTTGCTGTGTTTCCAGAGAACAACTCAACAATTCTGTCTTTGTGATCTGTGTAGGTACTTCTAAGGGCAGAATTTAAAGAAAGTGTTTCAAGGTTCCCTTTTCAATGACCTAATATTATTTCACTTGAAGTAATCTGAGCATACTTAGTAGCACCAGATTGTGATAAAAAATGCTCTTTGAATAAAAAATATTTTATGCGTAAGTCACATTGTCACTTTCTATTAACTTTCTTATCCATTTCACCTTTATACTGTCCTCTGTATTCATTCATTTTTAACTAAGTTATCTTTTTTCAGTCCTGAAATAGATTTTTAAAAAGACAGGAGTGCCTGTGTTAGTCTTAAAGAAAGCTATGCTCTGGCAATTAAAAGCTTCTTGAATTCTTCATAAGCAGAGAAAATTTTGTTAGAACCATGTTCTTACTGTAAACTAATAAAGTTAATGAATAACTCTTTCACATAGCTTTCCATCCTTGAATCTTTGAATCCTTTGCAAAAAGGCACTTCAGTACTACAATGTAACTTTGCTCAGTGATTTTGACCTCCTGAGAGTTTTTCCAGTATGGAATATTCCCTAGACAGAAATGTTACTTTATATAAAAATGTACCAGATCAAATACAGTATAAATATCAAATTCTGTAAACTAAATTTTGTGAGCTCCTTGCACTGGATTTTGATTCTGAAGCACTAAATGTGAGGTTTCTGTAAATAGGCTGCTTCTGTTACACATTTCCTCAAACACTGACATGCTCTTAGCTAAAAAGATCTCCAGCCTAAAATTAGTAATGGCAGCACTCGGCATCTCTAAATGCCTGTTGTGTTTTTTTCCCTTAATTGTTCAATTTTGATCTAATATCAGATAATAGAGACAGATCAGTTAAGTGTAGTGCTGCATTATGCCATTTCTTTGGCTGCAGCAAATAGGAAGACTATTAGCTAATGTCCTTTCTATCTTCAAAATCAGTAGATCTCAGACCCTGCTGCTGTGGTTTATGTCCAGGTATAATTGCAGCACACTTCACAAAGATTCCTAAATGCACTTCAGAAGACAAAGTGACCTTAGAAAAGATGTTCTTCTTCTGCATGAGACCGTGTCAAGGATCACAGTATGCAATGACACAGTTACACTGCAAATGACTTTTGGGAATGATACTAATGATTTTGAAGCAACTTTTAAACATGTGTCTCAACAGCTCATGTTACCATGTTGTCTGTGGTGTGTCAATAGCTCATCAGAGATCACACAAATCTTCCAGTTAAGGTAAAGTAATTTCGTTACAAAAATTTTTGTAGTACTGTTCCACATTCCTTGTTTTCGTGAGTGCCTGTGGTACATGAAATGTAAATGGAAAGCATATAGCTAAGAAGTCTCTTATGGTTAGTTCTGCACTAATCTCAGCTCAGGTTAAGGAGTACCTTTGTATTCTTGTGATAGCTCTACTCCCTAAGCTGCCATATAAAACATTTAACAGGCCCCTGCTCACCCTCCCAAAATTTTCTACTGTGGGATTTTAAACAGCAACATAATAAACCTGCCTGCAAGGGCACTGCATCCACTTTCATTAGCTTGGAAGAAATTTAACTCTACAGTATGCATCAAAATCCCTGCTGTGTAACTGTCTTCTTCTAAGTGCAGTCAAAATAAGCTCTATAATCTCTTATTCATTTTAAAATCAAAATTATTCAAGCCTCTGATTTTTCCTTTATTTTTGAGCAGTAGTCTTGGTGATTTTATAAATCCTGAATAAAAATAACAGATCATTATTCACAGTCCTTTTAGTCTTCATTAGCATAGACTGACTCACCAGCTTGCTAAATAAACAGAACACATAGGTTAGACATATGTTTTTTCACCTGACTTATTTCATGATGCAGAAAGTACTTCAGCTCTATTTCAGCCCTTTCCTGTGTGAGAACAGAATGCACCAATTAATAATGTCAAATTACAGCCAGAAACCCATGCCTGAATGAGCTTGTCAGGACAATGAGACTTTTCCGCTTATTATTTTCAGAAAATTCAAATGAAAGAGAGAAGCTGTGAGCAGTTGTAAAATTCTCAGTCCTTTATCAGTGCTACAAATAAATATGTGTAAAAAGCTTGCGTGTTTAATGCTTTAAAATAACATAAAATCAAATTTAAAAAAACAAGCTTTACATATGAAGACTTTCAAAAATGCCAATTTTTATATTCTTGGCAATGACAGTATCAGCTGTTTAGAAATTAATTTAAAGTGTTTTTTAATTTCTGTTTGTACAAACCATCCTAATCCCTTATTCCACTTTTATTAGTATTATGAAAATAAGTTAACTCCAAAAGAGAGCTGGAAGGTCTTGGATTTGATGTAGGGCTTACCAAGAAAAAGAGCCAAGAGAGGATTCTCCTGCCTTTTGAATAGGGTAGCTGTCGTAGACCCTGCCTGGACATGACAAATGTGAAAGGACACCCTGTGTTTTACAGCTGCTTATGTATTCCTTATCATTCTCATGCAAAATAAATAGAATTAGTTGTTTTCAAAGACTGGGGGGATGTCCACCTCAGAAAACAGACCACACATTATTTTGTCACTGCTGAGTACCACAGCAATTATATAACTGAGAATTCCCACTCTGAGAGGTGGGTTAAAAGAAAAGCAGTTATAGAGAGTGAGTACAATAATAAGAACGCATGAGCTTGCTATGAGCTCTCTTTCCCCAAGCAGTCTTCTAACACCTCCCAAAGTCAAACAACTTGTGGGTAGCTTGTTTGGCAGCTGGCTGAGCTGCTGCACACTTGCTGGAATAACTTACCCACAGATGTCTATGCCTACTATCCTGGCAGTGGCCAGAGTCTGGAGCATTTCCCACAGTTTGCGGCAAGAAGCAGCACTGCAACAAGGACTGACTCTTCTCCCACAGGCTTGGTGCTTTATTCAGCTGTACTACAGCCATTCTCTTCATACTGGAGGAGTGCTCACAGCATTCTTAGAGCAGGTTAAAATGGAAACCAATTTATAAGTATTGTTATTACATCAGTGTATTGTGGAGACAATTAAAACAACTACGTTCCCTATCCAGTAGGAATAAATGGATTTTTGCTCTATCTTAGTCTACCAAATGAATCATGGTAAAGGAGGAATCACATCCTTCCAGCCAGGAGAGTTGATAATTGTTAAATTGGTTAGGTGTAAGCACAGTAAATAAAGTCATTCAGTCACCTGCCACCATCTAAGTAGCAGTAGCTGAACCCACTGTGGGCAGTGTCTTGTGAGGGGATTCAATAACTCAGCTAAGAGCTGAAAAATCAATCTTTCATCTAAATCAAATCAATTGATATCTTCAGTTAATACATAATTATAGAAAATTTACTTTTCCTTTGCAGTTATTTCATGCACCATTGTGTTCAAGATATCTCTGTAGAAATGGCAAAACCTTCTGTGAAGGCCTCTAGTGTGGACACATCTTTGACTATCCAGAGTCAGATGGCAGCTGCAGGTCTGCCTTAGGTCAGATGTGCCACAGTTCTATGTTTCTATAGCGCTTTTTAGTGTCTTTCTTTCATGATCAGACACCAGCTATGGAGCAATGAATCATGGAGATGTAAAACAAACGTCACATGTGCAAAAGATGCCTGTTCAGATAAGGCCACAAGCCTTCCCCTGTGGTTAATTTAAAAGAATTATCTCAATTTCTTCATTAGTTATCATGTTCATAGCTATACTCTCCTTGAAAGGAGGAACTATATACAGAGGAAAGATATCAAAATATTTACAGGGTAGCCAAATCCAGCATGAAAATTTCCCTCAGGAAAAATACACCTGTGTTTGTGAGAGCTTATTATGGTGGTTGAAAAAAATATTTTGGCTTTATTTATTCTGCCACTCTATCCGTTGTGGAGCAGGTTGGCACCTGACCTTCTATCCTCAGGAAAGGGCTAAGTACAATTGTGCTGCTCCCAGAAACCCCAGCAAGGAACTATCCTGTGCCAGCCCATTTTTTGTTGTAACTTATTTTCTCTCACTGGTCAGCAATTTGGAGGTCACTTGCATGAAAATAGGAGACAGCGGCTTATTGGCAGCTACTCTGCTGCCATGGTGATTCCTGGAGTACAGAGAATAGTGCAGGAAAGATCATAGGGGGAAACAAGGAGGTAGGAGTCATCGTTTCTATACAGAACACAAAATAATAGAGGAAGAAAAGTAATGTAGGTCTGTTGCAGCAAAAATGAAATAACATTTTATATATCAAAGAAAAAGAAGTCAGCAAAAGAGATGCAGAGATAAGGAAGGACAGGGATGCATGGCAAATTTCATCAAATTGGCTTAGTATAATTTTAAGGAGCTGTAGTGGGACTGCAGAGAATTTTGTTTGCTTTCTTTTCTCATAAATTCACAGACAGAAAAATGCTGGCCAGCTCTAAGAAAGGGGCATCAGTCATGCAGGCATTTAGCCAACATCACCACTGGGCCTATGAATGTCAGGTGCTGTTCAAAAAACTAATTAGTTTGTTTTCCTTCAACACTTTGTTGAAAGAATGTTTCATTACAATGCAAATGGTGTTAACTCACAACACAAGCTAGTCAAATTCTTTCAAAACATCCCACATAGACCCTTATCATAACCTGCCAAATAATAAATTCTAAACTCTTTAGAAGATAAAATTCATACTGGTAGCAGGATGCTGACTGTCAGACAATTTACAGCTTTTATTATTTCTGATACTTTGGGTCCCAAAGTAATTCGTCTTGTTACCTCTGTTAACAATGGATTGGCACTTGCCACTGTAGCTAGCTAGATTGATAGCTGAAAAGTAAACTACTGCCTTTGTGAAAAGAATATGGTTGAAACACGTCCTATCGTGTTTTTTTCTGCTGCTGCAGCCCCTCCTTTTCTTCCTGCCAACAGCAACTACAGCAGGGCCTCAGAGTATGAACAGGTTCAGGAAAGCTGCAGCCACATGCTCACTCCTCTGTCATCTTTCCCAGTCCAATTACACATGAATTCAGTCTCTGTGCTGTACTTTCTTGCCCAATGACTTTCTCTGAACAGATTGCTGAGCACTTTCATTCCTTTCTACTCCTGCCTTCATTTTGGCTGGATCAAGACATTTCAAAAGTCAGACTGGATCAGCTCCTGCCAACTCATTAATCATTCATTAAGTCCACTTAATATTCCTGGCCTTTCTCTTGTCAAGTTCTTTGATGCAAGCCATAGTGAAGCTCAGGTCCCAGAAGGGTGATGAGAGCTACCATGAGTAGCTCCACTGAGGGTGCCATTGGCATGAGGCACTGGTATCTGATGAAAGGTAGTTCATATCACAGCTGAATCATGGAGCCTACACTCTACACAGGCAAAGAAAAGACAAAACATGTCTTTTTGTGGGTTGCGCAACAGGTAGTTACTGTCTTCCATGAGAGAGGAAAAATGCTGGGCTACTGATGCAACTGGAGGAGGTGAGGGTCTTGGCCAGGCAGAAAAAATGCAGCTAATACAAGATGCTGATTGCTCTGCTACTCAGACCTGGAGGGTGGGCATTCAGTACCATGCTATTTCAGTGCTTACAGCTGGCAGAGTTTGCACTGATCTTACAGGACCCAAAAAACAAGCTCTGGAAAACCATTGCTGCTGAAAGGAAGAGAGTTTGAATGCCAAATGCTAAATTGGACAAGAAGAAAGGGTAAGACTCTTTTTCCTGGTGCCAGTCTTGTTACTGACTTAGCAGTCTCAGTGATTAATACAGTAGTATTCAGAAGTCCTAGAAGAGTTATGAGTAATGTTAATTCCACCATTTTCTCCAGATGAAAGTATTTTTCCCATTTTCATAGTAGGATCCAACTTAGACTCTTACTCAATTCAGGGATTCAAACATTTTGCAGGCAGAAAGAAAATAATATAGAGATTAGAAAAATGCATTATTTTTTAAGTGTAGCAATTTATTGTCAATAAAACATGCGGATAAGCAGATGTGCTTTTAGATAGAAACAGTTTAGAGACCTTAAAAATAGTAATATTCACAGCAGAGTTTCTTGTTTTGTTCTTGACTCAAATTATCTAAACAATAGGTTAATAGACTTAACCTTGCCACTGGAATGCATGCTCATATGTATGCAAAATAAAATCTTTTACAGGACTGATGGCATAACTGAAATTAAAAGTCATATATATCCATAGAGATTTTAAAGATGCAGACATAATTTTTAATATGATATTAGGATTGAAGAATCATCATTCAGAAACCTCTGGAAAAATTAAAATTTGCAGAAGAACATTGTTTTGAGTATATCAAAGCATTCAATTTTTCATAATTTCTAAAAGTGTCATTGCTATTTAAGTAATTTTCTCTTTATGTCCTATGTTTTTGGAAGAACAATTTTTTTTTATTTCTGGTTCAAAAACTTTTTGATGCAATATTTATTTCATTGAAATTCAACACTTAATATGGTGGATTTTTTACAATGTTTGAGCTTAACACTGCGATGGGAGGTTGGTTGAACTGATCACTGATTCATCAATCCTATAAGCTAATATGTCTTTGGTCTTGCCTGTTTCTAATTCACACTACTGAGCCAATGGCCCCTTCAAGAAATGTGTCCCTCTGGTTTTTGTAGGTCAGAAGCCTGTGCTCAGATCCTGGTTAGACTATTCTATAGCTCTCTTGCAGCCCATAATATGTGGGTTTCTTCCACAAGTAATCAAGACTCATGGAGAACTGGTGCACATCCCTGTCTGCTCAAATACAGAATGAAAACTTGGGAATTAGAACAACTCCTTCCAGGAGGAGACTGACTTCACGTCTTCACAAAGAAACAATTTTTTTACAATGTTCTATTAAGAACCTTTCCTTTGGATCCTCCTATAGACATTTATGAAAATAAGAAAAAGTGGCTAGCTTTTCTTTGCAAAACTCTTGACTGTTGCAAAACTCTTGACTTTGCATATCAAGGATATGGAAGGAACATATCAAGGACAAAAGGAAGGGAAAACGAAATTGTGAAGGTGGACATTGTGCAGAGGGGAAGATAAAGAGCAGAAAGAGTGTGTAGGATGTGAGAAATGAGAGATCTGGGGTGGCTGTTGCCAGACAAAGCATCTGTAAACACACCTTTGTTGCAAAGTGTTCCGTACACTCTACCAGTGTGAAGTAAAAGAGGGTCTATGCACCAATGAACCTGGATGGAGAAATAATTAGGGGATAAATCTACATTTAGATTAAGTTTGTCAGAAATATTCACTCTGTTCTCTGTATTTTCATACTCTGAAATCCTAAAACAGAAAAGCAAACCAAACCAAAAAACAAAGCAAACCACTAGTTCACCAAAATGAAATTCAGCTCACAACTGGGAAGAGTATTTACTTTTAAATATAATTGAAGTAAGGACAAGGTAAAATTACAGAACAGCAAGGCATGAACCCACTGCATTTTCTCTGTGTGATACTGTTCCAAAAACTCAGTGAAGCAAGATGTTCATACTGTGTAAAATATTAAATTATTCATTTGATTTGTATTTAATGGTTCCAAAAAACCCAAGCTGGTAAAACACAAACAACACTTAGTGCACCTTTCTTCTTTTTTTTTTTTTTTTTTGTTCTTCAGAAGGCACTTGTTCCAACACCTTCTGCATGCAGGCTAAATTATTTCCCTCAAGTTTTGATTCTATCAAACATTCTATCCAACTATTCCCATGAGGCACATATGTTTTCACACCCCCCAAGCACACAGCTTTCAACTGCTTGTTAAGCAGAGCCAATGAAACTGAGAATTCTTAAACAAAGCACGCATTAGCATGCCTCTTGTTTTCTTAGGTTTTCATTGCTCCATTTACTATTTAGAACTTCATCCCACTCCTATTGAAGTGAATAATGAAACTCCCATTGATTTCAATTTGAAAGCCTCTCAATTGCATTAACGTCTAACTGTTGAAAAAGGGAAAGCAGATCTGTGCAATGTTATCAACCAAAGTTTTGTTTCTGTATCTGCTCTATGCTTCTGTATTGTGGAAGTTACTGCTTTATCTGGGATATTTTCTGCTTGTGGCCATGTTTGCTTGTCTTTTGCATAGTTCTTCAAATTTTATCCAAGTCATAGTACTGATAGGAATAAAATGAAATTTAGAATATGCATCCTACCTTTAAAATCTTGCATGTCTAGTAGTAATCAATTATTATTTAAACTTTTGTAGCAGAAGGAGAAGAAGAGATATAAATCTGGTCCATCTTCTGTTTGATAATAAGCCTCAAAGAACACCAGCTCCTGCAGAGATAATTACCCCAAGCACTAGGGCTGCCCTGTACATTCTTCTGAAGCAACTGATAGTCCGGGAATGTTCGTGCCACTTCCCCAGCTTCCATCAGCTGCACAAGGTGTCCCCCTCCTCCCACTTCTAAACACCTCTGTGCTCTAGGGCTGTCAGCAGGGCACATGCCACTATCCATTCCTTCTCTTCCTCTCTTTCAGAGTCCTGTTACCACTTTTTTAATACCCTGCTGCACTAACCTTCACCACCTCCCTTCTTTTCCATCCTTCATGCTTGAATGATTTTATGGGTTCCAATTCATTTGAAGATATTGATGCCAGTGAAAGTGTAACTGTCCAGAAAGGGGCAGCATGCACAAATACCCTAAAACTTTTGCATGAGGCATTCAATCTCTGATGATCTGGCTGAGATCTTTCAGTGAACAGTCCTGAAAGGTTGGCTTCCAAAATCCACTTCTGCTCTCCATTCTTCTAATATTTTATATTATCCCATGTGTTGAAACTGTATCTATTTCTCAAATCCCAACACACATTCTTCTATCCCTATAACAATTCCTTTGGGAAAAGTTCCTTTGAAAAAACTCTTTGACAAATCACAGCGTATGGCTTGCATATATTAACAGACATTTGTTTATAAGCATTACTAGATCTACTTGAATTAGTTTTTTATTATATTTGTTTAAAACAGCCAAGGCTAAAATTTCTTTTTTTCTTTTCTTTTTTGAGAAATTGCATTTTGAAGCTCAACAATTTTCATATCCTCCCACCTCCTCAAGATCTACTTAAGTAAATGTAATCAGACTTGTTCTGAAGAAAAATATTTCATAGAGTCTAAGTAGAGGTTTTATATTTATGCGTAGGTGATATGTACTTTAAGTACCAGTGATTTTTCTCTTACCTAGGCCAGGCCTTTTTGATCTCATTGGGATTGGTCTGTTAAAGCCAATAGAACTGCTGTGGAGAGATGCAGCTTCATTTTAGGCAATTTTGAATGATTAAAGCAAGAGGAAACTTAGCATTGTAGCTGCTTCTTGCTCAAATTAAAAAACATTTAAAAATAATTAAAAGTAAGTAGTGAGGTTTTGAACAAGGATTTGAATTTTTCTCTGCAGGACATATCCATCTACATGTTTTACTGAAAACAAAGTATGCTTTTATTTTATGTTTTTTAATTTTTTCTAGAATTCATCATCTCCACAGAAGGTAGGCTTTCTTTCTTTTGAATATAGAAAAGCCCTGGTCCCCTGTTTCTTGTGGTGACAAGTTCATTGAAGAACTGATTCTTCTTTCTTTTCCTGATACTTTCAAGATCAACTTGCAGAATGACTTACTGCTCACCTTCACAGATGATGGCAAAAAACACCCAAAAGGAACAATCAAGAAGTTATTCAACTTTTACAACACTTTCAACCAGATGGTTTTGGAACACAGATATCCCATATTCCTCAATTATTTTTATTCATTCCCTTTAGCACATTACTGGTTGTGGAGCCAAGAGGAGGTAGAAAGAAAGATCTCTTCATGTGCTTAGCCTTTCACATAATGTAGTTTTTTCAGTGTATGTTTTTGAAGAATTAACACTTTGAATTTTTAAAATTTTTAAAATTTTAATCCCAAGTTATCTCATGCAATATTTAATAGGTTTTCAAAGACAGAGCTTTGTCTCCTCCTTTCCAGATCAGATCAGTTTGGGTCACTTCTGACTTAATTCTAGCAGGTGAGAACCTCTAGTGCCAATACTGCCAGCAAGTCACAGACACACTGTGACACAAGCAGTCATACCAAATGACTGCACATTTATGAGACCATTTTCTTCTAGTCATTGTCCAAGTGTCCTTTGAACAGGAGATATATATATATATATACAAACACACACAGACACACACACACATATATATATATATGTGTGTGTGTGTGTGTGTGTGTATATATATATATATATATATCTTCTCTGGAAAAATATGAAGGAAATTCCCAGAACCTGGGAATTAAAAAAAAAATCTCCATTCAATTATATATTACTGATCAAGGTGCTGGGAGTAGACATATATTTTTCCCTATCTAAACTCAAAAATTTCCTCCTGCAGTATCTGATTCTGCATAGCATTTTCCTGTTTGGGATTGATGATAATGGAGTTACTTTATTTTATAGACTTGGGGAAAATAAACATAAGTGGAAGGTGAATAAAAGACTCAAAACTTCACTTCATGTAAAAAACAGCACAACTATAAGAGCCATTCAACAATTCCTGAGTGTTTGTATATTGCACACAGGCTGACAAACTCATGCATTCGAAATCCTTTTGAGAGGAGGACTACTCACAGATGCCTCAGCTGTACTCTTATTATGCAAATGTATGTTGACATAAAGTTGCCCAGATATCTGAGAACTGCATTACCCTAGTGATTCCCACAGCACTGCCTTAGATCCTACCCTTCTCTACTAACACCATTGTGCTTCCATTGTGGGAGGCTTTGGAGCATACTGATGCAAAAGAGCAGAATTTGCCCCTTAAAGTAACAGAGAGATTGACATATGTTTTCTCCATCCATTTGGCTAACCTACAATAAAATGCCTGGTGCTCCATCAGAGTTTGTAATTGATTGGCCAGTAAACAGCTTGTTGATAATAACATATTCTCGCCATCTGATGTTTTGAACAATCCAGAAGCAATCTGCAGCAACGCTATTTACACTATGTTCCCTGCACTGGGCATGGATCCAGCTCTTACCACCACCAAGAACAAAGAAGCAGGAGGTCTGTCATAACCTTCAGAAGTTTTTGTGAGTAATTTTAAGGTCTTCCGAGACAGTTTGGCTTCTAGCAGAGGATTTCAACACCGAGATATTTTGCACGTTCTTTGTTTTATATATCATAATGGGGAAAGAAAGATGTACAGAATGAGTTTTCATAGTAGATAAGCATTTAAAGGACATTGTCTTTGACCTCCTGCTAAGACAGAGGTTCAAACAATGCTGAGAACATCCCATTAGTCATGTTAGGTGACCTTGGGCTGATCCTCTAGCTTGTGTAATGCAGAGTATCTCAAACCATGTGCTCTGCCTATTCAGATTGTCTGCATTATCTCCCTTTGGGATCCTTCTATGGAATTGAGATCAAAAGGGATCTTGATGTATGCACATGTTTGTTTACACACATACATACTAATATGTAGGCAGGTTTGTACTAGACCTGAGCTTGGAATCTAAGAATCTTCTTAGCTGAGTGATCCCTTTTGGGATTTTGCTCTCTATAATCAAACATTTTTAAATTATCTACAAGTATGGACATGCAAGTAATACTACTGATATAAGTCTTAGTGGAAGCAAGGTCTCTCCCAGGGGCAGAAACATTCCTCAGCTCTCTATAAATGTTCAGTACAGTCACTGAGAGTACTGGTACCAATGTGCTGAGTTGTGAGACTGAGGAACATACCAGGATGGAGATGTGTCCAGAACAGAACGTGAGCCACTGGAGAACAGTCAATTACCTTCAAAGTACTGTCTAAATTTAGGCACTTTCCTTTCTATACAACTGCAGAGCAGGGGTTGAGAAGATCTAAGCCGTACACTTCACTTTCAAACTGCTCATTTCAAGCCCTCATTTCCGTTTTAACTGTGAGTATATTTTCTTTAATAGAAGCGTATATTCTGCATGTAATCATAAGACTTAATAATGATCTCAAGTTGTGTTGTTAAAAATCAAATCCCAGTGAGTTTAACAGATTTATCTGGCCTTTTTATAACATTGAAAATGAGACCTTTCCCCCTCCCAATGGCCATGATAATCCAATATTTGCTTAATATGTATAGAGTAACAAACAAAAAGACATAGCACCTATTCAACTCAACACTTGCATTGCTTGTCTTTTAAAATATCCCCAGCTGTCCTGTTTCTTGGAGTTCCCTTTCAATTCTTTCAAGAAAACCTAAGATCCCAGTGTCAGTGGTTATTATGTTTAAGTTATTTGTTGTAGCAATAACAAGGTCTTCTTGGCCAAAGGAAATTTAATGTCTTCCATAAATTTAAAAAATATTTTCTTATAATATTCTTGTACAAAACTATAATCATGCTGCATTTCAGTGTGTTAAAAAATGTAAACCCTGCCCACATTTTTTCTTAATTAAAAAATTTCAAGCAAATAAAAAATATTAGTATTCTACTTAGTAAGTTCTTTGAAGATATCCCTTTAATTGTGAAGATTTTCATTAACACTATCTAAGAATTAACACAGTTTCTTTCAAATTATTTGTTTTATGAATACTCGTCTGAAGTTATCTCACAATTTAATCTCCAATGGAGCTTTTTATTCTTTGACAGCACATTGGCTATGTACCAGTTTGGGGGTTTTTTATCCTTTTCACAGTTTCTTCAGCTCAGCTGTTCCATATAAGCTGCCAGCATTTTTAAATGGCTGCTTTCATTATTATTTAATGTGTGTTGGTTTCAGCAAATATTGTAACTACAACTGTTGCTTATTATGGATCTTTTTTTTACCCTATAGTCAGTCAGCTGGCAACATTCCAAACTCCTTTTTAATTTCCTATGACTAGAAAACTGTGCTTGCAAGGTCTACTCACTCTTTCAGATGTTTGACATCATTACTATTTAATATGCTCCTTCAAGAAATGTTGTTGCCACAGCATTTCCTGACAGCTTTACAGTTCTTCTTCCTCATTAATACAACTGTTATTGTGCTTAAAAAAATAATTATTTTGAACACAACAATTTTCCACTCTGTCCAGCAATACCATAGGAGACTGACTCACTACAAATTTGTTATGGTCCCTGAGTTTCCTGACAACTGCACCAAAGACCTAATGTAGTTCTCAGAATTTCCCAGAAAATTTTAGTATCTACTCACCTAGGCAAAAAATATGGATAATGGAGTGGTCAGCACCTCTGGTTAGTGTTTACTCTATTTGTTTCAAAAATGGAGGGATGAAGAGGTTTCAAAATCACTGGAATCTTGCCTTAGTCATTTAAACAATTTAAACATAAACAAACTTATGCTTCCAATTCTGTTTAGAATATTTAGATCTGCAAAGCCATGGTAGAATTTTTACATGACCTTTGAATCTTGAAAAAACCTTGTGGGTTTTTTTCTCGTGATGACTTACACAATAAGTAGATGGCCCTTTCAATAATGCACCAAGGAAATGTAAATCCTCATATTTCCTAAACTTTTCTGTTCATGGCCTAGCCCTCTATTGATCCCCTAGTCAATTCTGCCTATATCTTGAAATTTCCCACAGGCATTAAAAAAAATTCTATTAAGGCACTCAGCTGTGAAAGAAACCCCTTCCTCATTTTCCTTTTCTTTGTCTCCTCTGCCTCACTTGTCCCATTCAGGACTAAACATACTCTTAAAAAAAAATGAACCTTATTTTTCTAGCACTTTCATTATAGGGTGAAGAAGGAAAAGGCATTTCTTTGTCTGAGACATTAAAAGAAAGGCAAACAGGAGGGTAGGAATGGTGATTAAAGGCATATCATCAGTAAAAAGAGCCTTGCAGGTTGATAAAATTGGAGAAAGTCCCTTGTTAGGTCGGAGAGATGCAGAACTACCAGAAGGTATATGTGCTTCTTTTTTAAGCATTTTTTCAACCATAAACAACATGGAATCCTTTTTTCTATGAGACTCTGAAGCTCTCTGTTATGTGTAGCTGAAACTCTGAGGTTCTAATCCCTAAGCACAGAAAAACCTTCACCGTGGGGTAAAGATTTACCTCATGGGAGAAGCAACTTCCTGAGGGAAGGATGGCAGTTTGAGACTGTGACCTGCTGCAGGAACTGGGGCCCTTTTAAACCCAATAGTATAATATTTGAAATGCAGGATCTTGCCTTTTTAATCAGAGATATAGTGACTTCATTTAGGATGGAACAGTATGTCTTACCAAATGCATTTTTTTTTATCTTGTCTGTTCATTTACTTCTCTTGGGGAGAGGATATGTGTATAAGAGAGGGAAAACAAACCACATGTAACAGATATTGCCAGAGTTGATCAGCAAACTCTGAGAAGTCATTCAAACACTGTTATTTGATGGCCACACATTATTTTATTCAGAAACAGGAAGTAGGTCTTGGTAAACTTCAGTAGCACAGACATTCATGGTACCTCATTCAAGCATTTGCATTTATTACAAGGAAAAATAAGCATTAATTGGCCACTGTATTTCAAGATATTTTATTTTAATCTTTATAATTACGCAGTAGTTGCAGTTTTAAATGTCATTATGCTGCCTTCAAGTTTAGGTAAGAAATGGGTCATTTTGCATCATGTAACATCATAGTCCGAGTCATCAACCATAACCTGCTGTTACAGTGATATCATTATGCAAATTAACAAAACAGACCATGAATTCAAAATTAAAACAATTTTTATATCAGGAAAACATATTCAATCTGCATTTCCGTCAGATATTTATCAGACTAAGTATCTAATGGAAGTGATTATTTGAATTATGCATAACTATTTCAATTATTTAAAACCTACACAGCTCTCACAAAATAATTGAGTTCCACCTGTCTAAAAAAAGCCTTTTCAAACTTATTATGAAGATATAGAATAATTAGATATTCACGCACTAAGAACATGTAATTGTTTGTTTCTATTTCCCAATTTCAGTTCACTAAAGACTGTTGTATTTGCATTGAGAATAGAATTTCTTACAAATGTTTCTTTCTGCTATGCTGTTTAGTTTTTAAAATCTGTTTTCATGTACAAAATTACCATCAAATTTGTTTACATCAAAACAAGAATTACATAAATTAAATTCCCAATGAGATCTACCTTAAAAGAATATTAAGGTTGAAAAGTTGAGTGCTCAAATGAAGGAATAACAAAATTAAGTATGCCTGTGTTACTCACATGCACATATATCTCCCATCCCTTGTGAATCTGTGGTTTTTCTAAATCCTCAAAAAATACCTCTTCAAATTCATGCCCATTCAATGGTCAGGAATAGCAATTATTATAATGAAGTCATTATAGTTATGTATATGTAATATTGCAATTTTAATTCCATCTTAAATATGCAATGCTTCTGTATTCATCATCCAGTGCTTTATTTGTTTTACAGAATTCATCTCACACCTAACATAAAAAAAATCAATTTAAACATAAATTTTAATGCAGGAATTTGCCACATCTGTGAGAAGGAGTCAATGGAATAAGGAGACAATACAGAACCAGGTAGACAACACAGGACCAGGTAAATCAGATAATAAGTTTCCACATTCCTTTTCCAGTGTTAAAAGTTAAGGCTATACATAAGGTTTTGGCTGGACTAAGAAGCAGACATGATTTTTTGGAAATAAAATTTGTGTTACAAACAAAAGAGAATGTTTTTCCTGAGAAAATTAATACTGGAATTCAAGTGATCCACTCCAAATACCAGACCTATAGCTCCTGGTAGATCTAAAATTAAGAGTGTGAAAAATGTCTCTTGTATTTCCCTTCAGATTCTTAATGATTCATTTTACTGATGCATTTTCTCTTGTGTTTATCTTGTCACAGTTTTCATTTTCATTCATATTTACACCAAATATGTAAATGCATTCCCAACACATTAAATAACACATATATTTAGAATGTTAAACATACACTGTACATCAAAAAATGCTCTGGAGTTGCTCCCAACAGAGTTTTGCTATCTAAAGTTAATGAGTTTTAATGTACAATTTCCTTGTACCTTTCCTTTTTCTGCACATCAATCTGTTCATGGCATCTGTCAAGCATGCAATAGCAGGGAAATATTCTCTGGGGCTGTCAGTGGAACGACACCTTTCTTCTTTACTGGAGTTTGAAAATAATGCCCATATTTCTCTGAAATTCTCTAGGCAATGTATGTCTGCCTTACAAAACCAACACCATCTGCCCAGGCAGATTCTCAGAGCCAATGACACATAAAAGATTTTATCCGATCTCTGATGTCAAAGATATCACATTAGGTTATCAAACTTCCACTTAACTAGATGACTTACCTGCACACCTGAAATTCAAATATTATGGTTAAATAGAACAGTGACTAGGGTTAATTCACCGTATTATCACAATCAATTATTATAAGCAAGGATTCTAATATATGAAGAACAATGCAATTACATGTTCAAATAAAGGATGGAACACTTTGGCATTGAATCACTGTATGGCAGATGACCTTATTGAAGCTATATGTATTTTAACATTCCTAAGAAATTTAGAAGCACACATTGTATCTGTAGGCAATATACGGACCTGTACTTACCCTGCAATTTATCATTGCAAGCAAGCCCCCACAGGTTTTCATTTTGAAGCTAGCAAACAATTTGTGGTTTCTTAAAAAAAAAAGCTCAGAATACTAAAAATTAAGAATTTCACTCACTTCTGAACAGGGCTCAAATGACTTATTCATTTATGCAACTGTAAAATGGGCGCTGTCCCCATCTGTCTTAGTTGATGGAAAGATATATATCCATATTTATTTGGTTTTTTCAGTAAATTGTTCTTGAGGATTTCTTGAAGAACTATTCTTAATTCTAATAAGCTAAATTAAAAAATTGAAGTAAAATTAGAACTGCACTTCAACCTGAAGACAATGTCCATTTGCTTCTGATAGTTGCACTTTCTCTCCAGGCCAATTGTAAAAGTACCAAATGTCAAGGCATCACCATTTATAGATGATATCAGAATTTTTACCCAAACAAATCATTCTTCTTATTACCACAGCACCTTCAAGTATGATGACTTCAAATGATTCCTCTCTAACCTGGTGATCTCATCTTCTGTAATTCCATTTCTTCAAACTGGCTCACCCTTGTCCTTTAACATTAATGGCAAAGAAATTGTGACTATTGAGTGAGAACTACACATTAAGAGAAAAACTTATTTTTAACTATCATTTTTTCCCCAAGGATATATTAGAAATCATAATAAAAGATAAATGAGGACATAGCACCAATCTCTAGAAGGAAAGAAGATAACCATGTGCTTAAGCAACATTGTCTCCAACAGGTTTGAAATGCACTGGCTAAGTGTCTTCCTGAAAAATGATGATTGATTCACTTGGTGCCAGTGTGTCTGAATTTTATTAAGTCACAGCAATGGGGATACACTGTTTTTACTTTTCTTGAATGTGGCACAACCTAATTTCAACATTTCATTTGATGAGTACGAACATTTTCTATAAAGAGTTGATTATTTTTCTGCAATATGAATCCTTTCCTAGAAACAAAATAATTAACTTCAATTTTCAGAGCAACTCAAACTGAATTCATTGTGAGATTTGGGATGTTTTCATACGAGATGTCTCTTATATGTCTTATAAGAGACTACTATTTTTAATATAAATATTTAAGCACAAAATTTGTTTTAATGTTACTGAATACAGAATTATCTAGAAGAGAAGAGCTAATTTGATGGAAGTCTAGGATGGCTATTTTGATAAGTCATTTGTAAATAATTTTCAAAATATCATTTCTGAACTCACTGCCAAAAAAGGTTTCAGTTTAGAGTGTTCCAGCACTTTCTTTCAAAGATAATTATGACCAGACAAGATATTTTTTTTACCAAGTGTACATCAGTCTATAAACACAAAACAATAAAACCAGTTCAATATTTATGCAGCAAGGCTTCTTTTATTTCATTCAAAAGTAGCTGTTTGTGTTTCTGTAATTCCTTCTGATCTTCCTTTGTTTTACTGCTTCTAAAAAAAAAATCCTTTTGTTCTATGCATCACAGTAGACAAGAAAAATATTAAATCAGAGTTATTCTAATTCTCTCAATAGCAGAGGAAGAACCAAATCCTAGTGGCTGCTTTACAAAAACAGACCTGTATGGCTTATAACTAAGCCAAGGAGACCTTGGCCCCATCAGGGTTTAAGCTGAAAAAAACACTTGTAGGAGATCAGCATTACATCACTTACCAAATATTTTTTTCAGAGAGTATCACAGCAGCCCCACCAATTCCTGCAAAACAGAAAAAAAAATGTACTTTTCATCAAATGCAGTTTCTTTTTGCTACCCCTTTTGCAAATAAGTATACATTTATTGCCCGTTTGACCAAGGAAAATCTTTCAGCCTTGGGTTAATAGTCTGTAACTGTGAGATGTGAACTCCTCTGCTAACCCACCTTCTAAACCCCTGCTGCTGGCACCTGGAAGTCGCCTCCCTGGTTCAACACTCTAAGTAAGAAAGCAAACCATGTCAGCATAAGTCACTTAAAGAGCAGCATCTGTGCTTGTCTTTCCTGTCGTCCTTTGGTACTTCAGACACGCTGAATAATTGAGCTTGCTGGACTCCTACCAAGTTATCTATCTCTGACGACTGGTGTGCTGTAAATTCATGTACAAAATATTATATTCCACTGAGCTGCAGCTCCCTAGATAAAATGGTAAATTTTCTGCAGATCTTCCTGTCAACTTCAACCTGAAGGTAGGATTTAGGAGGGTTACATTTCTCAGCAGTCAGCTGGAAGAGGTTTTTCAGCACCTCTCAGTATTTCCCTTTAGTAAAGCAAGGTGAGGGTTTTTTCAGCCCTTAAAGAAAAATAAAAATTGAAGACATTTATTATGGCTACAAGACTGCTGTAAGTTCCAGAAATGTTGTCTTGAGGTCACTGCATTGTCAGAAGACCTGAAGAATTGCTTCTCTGCATGGAATGTAACAGCAATACCAGGTTTTAGCAGCATTCCAGCCAGCAGTGAAGGAATTTGGCAGATATCACCTTTACAGTCTCATTGTTTAGTGTTTGCTCTTTCTCTTGTCTATGCTTTCAGTTGAACCCCTTTAAAAAAAAACAGAAAAAGGAGTATCAGTCTCTAAAATTGATGGCTCAGAAGACAAATAATTTTGTCTTCAGAGCAAAGAGTCAGACTCACTGCTACATTTTTTCCTAAAATTTTATTGGGTGAATATGTGTATTCTATTTAGATTCAAATTTTTTTTTTAATTTGATTTTTTTTTTACTCCCATTTTTATTTTGCACAACTGTGAGAAGCTCAGTAGATGAAAAATGATACATAGGTCTAAAAGGTCCAAAGCCTGTGCTGAGTAAGCGTCATTCCAATCTGCTGCTAAAGCTAAGTGGTCAGGCACATGTTATTACAAAGTTCCTGATTCATCTCCTTTCATTAGAAAACTTTCAACAGCAGCAACAAAAAAGAAAAAAATCCTTTTAATGCTTTTTTCTATTTTTTTTATTTTCTTTCCATACTAACACCCACTCTGGTGCTGCGAGTTTAGAAACTGCTTTTTCTGAGTCTCTTAGTGGTTTGCACTACTCCAAACACAAAGCCGTTGACTGGCACTTCAGAAAGTGATGTGAATAACTCACAGCATATTGGTTTTGACAACATAAAATAAAGGATTTGCCCCCCTGCTGTTATTGCCTGGAGATGCTCTTGTAGAAAATAAAAATAGCTTCCAGAGGTAAAACTTTGAGGGGTACAATTACACCATTTGTGTAAATGGAAAATCTGTGAGGAGAAAATGACATGAACTCTATATTATCAGGGCTCAGAACTACCACTGGTTTTTTGAATTACATGGCCACCTGTCACAATTTTACTTGAGATGTCAGTGAAATGGTAGGAGCCTGTCCTAAAAATGGGATGAATAGCATTTAAAATATTTCTTTGCTGGTGATCTTCACATCTGCATGTAATATTTTTGGACATAAATACTGTTGAAAAGTCATCAGCTTTCCTTCCTCACTGTCTCATAAAGCAACCTGATAAATACCAAATTTTCTTTTCAGTAAAATTATGCGCTAATACCTTTGTCATTCAATCAGAAGCATCACTAAATAATGCACCAAGCACTAATAATCTGAATAAAACCAAAAACTCAGGGTTTGCTTTTAAAGAGCACATTTAATCTGGAAGAAACTCTAATTGCATTACAGAGGTTACTCTTTCATCTACCACTTGTCATAGAAATGGATTTTAACACACTTTGTTAGCATGCTATATGGATCATTCAAACAGCATACAATATCCAGGAATGCCTTCATGCTGAACTGCAGCCATCTCTTCAACAAGATATAGTTATTCTTTAAAAACACACAACAACACAATGCAAGCTTTACTGAAATTAACATGAAAATATAAATATAAATAATATTTTAGTGGGAAGATCTTGGTTTTCTGTTTTGCCCTGAGTACAATAGCAATCCTTTTCATTTATATAATTTCCCAGTAGTTAGAGCATTTATAAAAAAAGGAGACTGCCCCAGCTCTAGGCCCTTGTCAATGCTTTGTCAATGGCAACAGTCTCAGCTTTAGTTGGTCACTTTGTTCAAATGTGCCTTCTGATTTTCCTTTACATGACCTGCCACAGCCTTGCTACTCTGTAAAACCACCTGCTTATTTCCTCATCACATCTGCAGGATTCACTTTTCCTGTCCCTCAGAAAATGTCATCTCTCTTTTAAGTTCCTCAATCTGGATATATACTTCTAGATCCCACTTCAGTCTCAGCTACGGATTTGCAGCCCAAATACAAACACCTCTCTCAACTCATTCTCTTTCTACTCTCCTGTACATTTGGCCCATCTAACATGCCCAAATATGAACTTCAATACACTTTGAAGACGTGCCACATCTGCTTGTCTGAAGAAGTGCAACTCAGAATTGTTGGCCATTGATGGTACTAATGTTTCTAATCTTTCCCTCCTCCTTGTTTCCTTCCAGCTGCGCTTTTCTATGTGTGTAATTATGTCATAAAACCTTAAGTGTAAGGGCTGTGAGCCCTCTTCTTGGATGAAATTTCATCCAGAAATAAATCTATCTGTCCCTCCATTTTACATATTATCACTGAGTAAAGTAAAAGAACAAGAAATAAAAAATAATATAAACTTATGTTCCATTCCTTGAATGAACTCCTGGTATCACACATGGGGGAGACTGGAGGTGCAAGAGTGACAGGGGTTTGGGGAAAAACAAGAACAATATCTACCCAACCCCTTATTATAGCATCCAAAACTTATAACTGATATAGAACTATTTGCAATTCTAACTCATCCTTAGCATTTCAATATGCTGAATCCGGAAAGATAAAAGGAACAAAGGGGAAAACAAGGGATGCAGCACATTGATAACACAGATTAGCTCTTGTCTTCACTACTCAACCTATTTTTCTTTATTGCTTCTGTTTCACAACTTGTTTCCACTTTTTGGAGTCACTTAGTGATTATCATGATGACTTCTAAATCATTTTGCTTTAATTAGTCAGGCTTTGATCCCAAATAATTTTCAATGTGGCCCAGTGCCAGTCAGGGTTGAAAATAATTTCAGTCCAGTATCAGTTTCAGAATGCAAAACAGGTCAATCTTTGTACAGCAAACTGGTGAAAGATGAGGGAAGGTTTTGTTAGATGTTGATTAGAAACAGTTCCACATGTGATTTTTTCTTCACTGAACACCAAATGAAAACACTTAATGGTTTATTTCCTTTGTGGCATGTGGTGCCATTGTAAAATAGTTGTTGCTATATTAATTCCATCAGCTTCTTAGATTTATGTCTTGATGTATATTCAATCTCCTTCCTCAATATTTTTTCCCTTCCTTTTTTTGAGTGGGTTTTTTTTTTCCCGATGCTGTTTTTCCACCAGAGTTACTTTTACATTGAGACCAAAGGGGCTTTTATTTTTTCTTTGCTTACAATTTTTATCGTGCAAATTTGAAGTTTGACAATAGTGGAGCAAGATAAGAGGCTTTCCCTAGAGCCTCTGCAAATCCTTTGCACAATGCTTTGGAATTTAGACAAAATTGCTAAGCCCTTCAGATTGGGATCTATTTAGCCAATGAGAATTTGTATTATGATCTTTGTCATAAAGAACACCATGGGACAGCAAAAAAGTACTTATAGATTATACTGAAAAAGTAAGGAGTAGAATTTTAAGATGCTTTAAATAACTTCAGGGCAGAACATGAAGCACTTAGTCATATTGGTGAAGTACAAATCACTTGAAAAGACCCACAGAATTAAGTCTTGGAATTTGTGAAGGTATTCTTCAACATGACAAACACCTCTGAAATCCAGACCATAAATTACTTTCTGTTTTGCATCCAGTAAATGATGCATGTAAGGTCCTAAATTTCATCTTGAATATAACACTGAAGAAAACTTTATTCTTTAAGTGGATAGTCATAGTTTGTGATTTATTTTACCTAACTTAGGACACTTAGGACACTTACGGTTTCTTCAGTCAATAGAGAGAGATGAACCTTCAGATGTGACACATTATTTTTGATTTAAACAACAACTGACAGAAGTTACCCTACATGCAGAGTATTCATCCAAGTCATCATGTATGGTGTTCATCCAATGAATAATTAACATAGTTTTCTTTTTTTAAAAAATCCCTTATTTCTAGCCTGCACATGGTTAGCTACCACATGCAGCTGTTGGATATCAATATGTATTTTGCCAAGAATGAAGAAACATCTATTACTAGAGGTGTATTTCTAATACATGATAATACACATTTTAAAGTACTCTTTGACAAACTGAATAGCTTTAATTTCTAAAGCCCTTTCTTTTTCTTAAAGATTTCTGTGAAACATGTAGGCAGTTCTTTCTGTTTCTTAAACATTTTCATCTTTTAATAAGAATTTGAATAATACCCCAGAAATGACAGCTAAGATACTCTTCATGATGAACTTTGGCAGTTTATTAATGACTTATTGGATTGCCCTAAAGATAGTGAACTTAAATCAAATTATTCAGGGTTACAGGAGTTATTACTGTTACAGAGATTCCAAAAATATAGGGCAGTAATGAGATTTGGCCATATAGGTATGAATGCCACCAGAAAAAAAAACCAAACCAAACCAAAACCAGAATCATTTCAAATATTAATATTTCGTCTTTAGAAATTTGAAATGTTAAAGTGGTAAAACCACAATCTAATAGCTGTTTATTCTAAATAAATTTATTTTTTCAGGATCCAACCACAGAAATAGAACTTCAAATCCATGCATAGGAGGATCAATGGCTGTCATTGTTTGATAGTACTCAAAGATGATGGAAGTAACAAATGAAAAAGTTCTACTAGTGTCAAAGAGAACCAAAGAGCACAGAGACTGAAATCCTGTTCTCTCCATGAGAGAAATCCAACCAAAAATTATAAAAAGACACATATATAAATATGCTTATATTAATCTATATAATGAAATCCAACCTATTTATATGTGTGTGCACAAATATATATAAAAATACAAAAATCATGCGGAAGTCATACAAATATCTACAGCACAGGATATCATGAAACATAAATGTAGTGAAAATCTCTGTTCCAATGCATTGATTTCAACAAATTATTGTATTAATATTAAAGTGTTTACACACATAATTCAAATTTAATTTGAATTTATTTGATGTCATGGATAAGGAATAAAATATAATATCTAAATGGATTATGATGCCTGTAATGCCCATTCCCAGCCCCAGTCTCTTTAAAAAACACCTTGGTTACAGGAACCTCTAATTTACATAATTTTATAGTGATATAATGCCACAACAGACTAAGAATAATATTATTTTTGCCTCCCAATATCACCCTGTATATAAGTATCAAAGCTGATGCAATCCTGCTTTAGGTAATCTTAGTTTCTGGGAAGATTAACAACTGGAAACAAAAGAAAGTCTGCACTCATTTTGTTCAGGGCTGTATAAATCAAACACAGAGATCACATTTCTTAGGAATTTGTAGAGGTGCTAATTTAAGCAATTCTGCTCTGTCTACTGATTCTAAATGTAATTGCATAGAAAACAAAATATTAAATTCTCATAGTAATTATATATGACAGGTGGAAAAAAAACACAAATTTTCAGCCCCTACAATTTGAAAATAAAGATATATGGGAGAGTACAGGAAAAGAACAACAGGGGAAGAGAAGGATCTACACAAAGGAGGAGCTGCAAAAAAGAAGAAAACTTCATGCTAAATGTTTTTAAAATGTCATAATTTTATAGCATTTTGAGAGTAAGCAGATATTCCTGAAGTACAAAAGAGGAGGAAGAATTTGTAGGGATTACTTAGCTCTGAAACAGAGAATAGTTTCACAAAAGTGAGAAAAGTCTGGGAAAGGAAAAGAGCACATCAAAACAAATAAGGTTGCACCACAGCAGGAAGAGTAAAAGAAGGTTTACGTGCAGCAGAGGAGAAAGATGAGAGAACTGAAAGTAGTTAGTAGCAGTAGAAACAGAAAGGCAAAGTAAAGAATGAAAGAGACAGAAGGAAATGAAAGAAGCAATAGAAGGATGTGATTAGGAGAAAAAGTAGCTTGGTGAATTAGAAGAAATGTATCCCAAAGATCCAATCTGGGATTGCACAAAGCTTTATAGAGGCACAGAGAGATAAGAATAGTCAGTGGAGGTAAAAAAGAACAGACCAAAAAATGAATGAACGAATGAGTTGGATTAATTCAACAAGTAGAAGCAGTTAGATTGAAAGCAGAAAGCACTTTAGAACTGTTCTTCAAGAGATGAATTGCATAAAAGAAGATCTAGCAACTGTATTTTCATAGGTATAGCCTGCCCCTAAACATCTCCTTGGATGCAAAAGCAGCATTCAGGGCAGTAACAAGACTTGAGGTTCCTCACCTCAAAACCTCATTGTGCACCATTCCCTAAGTCTTGTATCTGATAGACCTGAGATCCTACATCTGAGCTCCTCTACCTGAGGGTCAGCTGCCCTTCCCACAGTGCTGACCCTGTCTCTCCCAAGGTCCAAGAGCAGACTGGCTGAAGGGAGCACACCTACTCCTATGGTGGCAGCAGTCAGCACCTCCTCCCACACACCCTCCACCATCCACAGGAGCTGAGGAGGAAGGTAGAGGAGGAAGAATCAGAGGGGTGGGACTCAACCTCTCCCTTCTAAATGAAAAGTGCCTACAAGTCTGAAGGCTGTGGGTATACACTTCCCATTCATCAACCGCATTCTTATACAAGCCACAGTGCTACCCAGTGACATTTGAAATGAATCAGCTACAGGCTATGCACGTAGGATGATGGATTATGGAGCAGGAGCAGTTAAAACACCTTGAAAGAAGAGCACAGAGAAATAGACCAGGGCTCTGAGGAGCATCCCAAGATGCAGAAAGACAGAGTTGCTGGCATTTACATGCTCTTTGCCTTGCCTGTGCAGGAAAACCTCTTCTCCTTGATACACCAGCTGCTGGCACAGGTGTATCAAGGGAGGCAAGGAGCAAATCAGAACTGCCCAAATCAGGAAAACCAGTCAGAGAAAACCCACAAAAAAAAAAAAACAAAAAAAAACCCAAACCAGAACCAAAAAACAAAAACAAAACAAAACAAACAAAAAACAAACAAACAAAAAAAAACAAGCAAGAAATAAATTAACTCTGTCTGATGATGGTTTCACAGCCTGTTGGAGCACACTGCTGCTGCCCTTACAGAGACTCTTTGAACTTCCCTGAGGGAATAAATACCAGCCTGAAAGGATTAAAAACAGCACTTACCTGCTATACATCCCCTAGAATGTATTCTGGTTGCATATCCCTAGTGCAAAGCAGACACAAATTTGCTTTGAAATTTGTCCGTGACATGTAGCTTCAAGTACCAGGCCCTCAGCACTTGGTGTGAGCAGCACCTCCTGTGACAGGACCTTGTTGAGGTGAGGGATAATGGGGTGCCTCAGCAGAAGAGTGTAAGATCTCCTTAAAGTCAGGGATATTCTTTTTGTCATTGATGAGGACATAAGTGGGAGAACATGGCTGTGGCTGACAATGACAATTGTCATGGGAAGTTAGAGGAAAACCAAGGTCTTTTACTAAGTAAAAGAAAAGGTAGCCTTGACTGTCTTGTCACATTATCCAACTGGCATCAGATCTAACAACTCAGGCTAAAGCATGAGACCTTGGTAATAGAGTTTTGCAGCTATTTTGACAAAGGACTCTGCTCGAAGAACTCAAGAACTGAGCCTAGAAATTCTATCATTTAGTCCTTTATATTGCAAAACTTTAGCTCAAGAAAAGAAAATAGTTTGACTTGAGAAAACACCCATCACAAGCTACTATTAACTGGCATCTTACTGCACTGGGATGCTACCAAACAAGCACACCAAGGAACACTTTTGTTCCAACAGACTATGTGTCTTAGATACAGCTGTAGTAATTAAGATTAGAAGCTGTGAAGAAGAAACAGATCACTAGACAGAACAACACCAAAGTAGAATTCCAATGTCAATTTGAAGTTAGTTCAAAAAGGCTTAGGGCAAGGTATGGTATTGTTGCCTGATTTTTTTTTCTGTGTGATAAATGAGGTGACAAAATAAAGCTAATTTATTTGTCAGAAAAGGCTTCTGTATAATGAGAAGAATAGGTGTATGTGTTTACTAGATTGCCCATTTTGATTTCTCAAAAGAATATATAAATATTTTGTTTCTCTGATCATCCTTTTGAAAGCTATGTATTGTGTCACTCTTCCTTCCCAACAAATTATTAATAAAGGGATACAAAATTAATTGCTTAGCATTTAATTCCAAATTTCATTAATTTGTTGTCAGTATTTCCTTTAGGTAAGTGGCATCTGAGCTAGACTGTTCTTTCAGGCTCTACTATAGAGCATTGCATTCAAATTAACCATGGTATTTCTGCTCTTCTGTGTGCCTCCATACTTTCAAAAAAAACCTGCCTGTATTATAGATGCACAAAATTGCATGCATGTCTATAATATTTTATATAAATATATGCATGTCCAGCTTCGTGCTAGGTGGATGATAAAGGTGTCTGCCTTCTCCAGCTGCCTTAGTCCAGTTGCCTTCTCCTTCCTGCCCAGGCTGACACTTCCCTGTTTGCAGGTTCAACCATTTAGAAGAGCTAACCACATAGGCCAGAGGCTCATACCCACAGGCACACCCCCTACACACCCAGCAGTTGTGAGATGGTATAGGTGCTCATCAACAACACCCCCATGTCTGACTACAGCAGCAAGCCCAACATTTCACTCACGCTCCCAAGGCTCTCAGCAGGAGCTGGCAATTGCAGTTCCTGCGGCATGCAGATACACAGCATAAAGGGTGAGATCCCCCAGGGAGAGAGTTGGGAGATCATCCATTAAGAAAAGAGGACAGCTGGGTTCATCAGGTGCAGGGTTTCAGCTAGGCAACCATACTGACTGGGCCCATTTTACACATGACTGGAGCCTTTTACACTGGTTTCTCTTAATCCATACTTGTTCCTTCTGGCACCTCCCTCTTCTGCACGTAGCCTCAGCTCTAGGTACAATCCCACCAAGCCATTCCAGCACCCACGCCACTCAGTGGCTTGCATCTTCATCTGTTGTGAACTCACTTTGTCTGGAGCCCATCAGTTACCTTGACTGACCAGGTTTGTTTCTGACTATTGTTTTTTTTTAATGCTGGTCTTTTTTAAGGCTGGTTTTATTTCTATGTCTGTTTTCCTCCCTTTCCTTTCCCTATCCTCCACAAAACAATAAAACATCCTTACACATCAGATATCCATACCAATTAGTGTGAATATCCATGTTTGTTCTTATTGCAACCTGTCTTACCATGTCTCAGTCAAGTTTGTATCTGTTTGGGTTTTTTGTTTGATTGGTTGGGTTTTATTATGATTCCTTTGTCCAGATATTCTTAAAAGAATAGACACATTCCTTCCAAATACTATTAGACTTAAAATTTACAAAGTCCAGGTGGATTCAAACTCAGAATTTTTTTTCTATAGCTTGAAAGCTCAAAGGGAAGAAAAAAGAAACAGTCAGATAGATGTGTACTCTGACTACCTGCACAACAGAAATCACTATACTGAGAAATGTTCAGACACTAAAGAAGCTGAATAGCCTCTTAGCATTTCTTTTGTATTGCTTTCACTCCACCACCTTGGCATATCAAGCTTGCTCTTTGCATAGTGAAATTTTCTGAAGTGAAGGCTAAAAAAGCCAATCAACTCTTCCTCTTTAGATTAAAAAAAATAAAAAGGGCAAATTCATCCCTTCATCCCAGTCTGCTTTATGTATAAACCTATTCATAGAGTTCTGGTTAAGGGATTTTTGAAAGTTTACAAATCTCATTATTACCAATGATTACACATGGATGGTTAACCCTGGAGATGAATTTGGAAAGAATGTTAAAGCAGTGATATTTGCCTCTAGATAATCAAGCCTGGGAAGCATGGTTTAATTTGTATCCATTCTAAGCCTCTTCAAGTATAGGGCTTCTCTGCATGTAGCTCTTTCCACCAATGTTTCACTTGAAACTAATTTTAATCTTAGCAAATTACTTCTAAGGATTCATCCATGTTTCTCTTGTACACCCCAAATTAAGTCAGTTCCTTTTAAGTACTTGGGTGCAAAGGGGATATATTTTTCATCACATTAGTTTTGATACACAGAATCATCAGAATATACTCAAAACCTTTTCTATTTCCAAACAAAGAATAATATGTAAAGAGTAACAAATGCAGTTTTCATTGGTCACATAGCTTCTTCCTTAACAAAAGCCTGATTTGTATAAGTTTTTGAAAAATGATTTGAAGCGACATGGTCTTTCATCATGTTCATTGACTGAGCAAAGTTACTGTTGTGACATTGTAAAAGACTAAACACACAACACAAGTAATTATGTGCATGCCAGTTTGTGGATGAAATAGTGGAACAGCTGTTTCATGACTCAGGTCATAACTAATAGAAGACATAATTAACAGAAGCTAACAGATTTTTAGAGAATGGGTGCTGTTAAACTAGCGTTTGACTATTAAATTTGAACTCTAGTTACTAAAGAGAAGAGAATTACTGCAATGTGCTCAAGACCCTGTCCATCTCATTCCTTTCTTCCCTATCAAAAATAGCAAAAGAAATGCTTAGTGAACACCTAAGAAAATTCTTTGGTTCATATGTAATTTTAATACAGAGCAGCCTTCATTTCTACAACAAAATTGGTTATACCACTGATCTTTGATGCAGCCTTAATAAGATGACTGGAGTCAAGATCATGATTTTGTTCATGCTTTTCCCTTTAAGCCTAGTTTAGTTTCCCTTTTCATGGAGAAAACTTAAAAAAAAAAAAAATTAAAAACAGGGCAGCATTAAACTGTCCATAGGCATGACTACATGAAATTGTAATATATTTGGAAATGTTGTACTTTGATCCCATTGAAATAAGGGAAAAAAATAAACTTTTTAAGCACAGGAGTGTTTTCCTATTTCAGAAATATCACCAAGGTGACTTCTGACATATTTGGGATGTACCAATTCTAGATGTGCATGCAAGTAGGGCTTCTTTTGATTCCCACAATTTTATATCAATATAAACAATCACGAAGTTCAAAAGCTACTGTGAACCATGAAAGATTTCCCCTGAAGAAACTAAGCCTTCTACAGAGAAAAGGAAGGAACTTGAGGCAGCTCTGTTGCACCTCATGTGAAACACTGCAGATTTCCCCAAATCATATAGTTCTTATTTTAGTTTTGTTTTTTGGTTTTCCCCATCATGCATGGAAATCAGAAAGGACTAGAGTAAATGTCCTCCAAGACTTTAATAAGACACTTCAACCAGGCTTTGTTGTAGCTGTGTCCCCAAACAGCTATTGTATCCTCTGTTTTACATAGGTCCAAGAAAACCATACCACCTCTAACCAATATACTTGCTCAGGAATATGCTTACTGCCCAGAGACACATTGTCAAGCTGTGTCACGCCATCCACCTTCGCCAGGTGTTAAGTCAAATTCACAAATTGCATGCAAAGGAAAATAAAATTTAAAAATCTAAGTATGCTTAATTATGTGGTCAAAAGATCACTTTGTGCTCTCTCTGAATTTCAAAACATCCTCCTTGATTTTCTAGGGCTTCGGACACATTCTGATCTCTAGTGTAATAATTTGACCACTATATTAGAAAAATATTTTTCTCTCATAAGTCAAAACAAAGCAAAAAACCTAGAAAATTATTTATATTCTAAACAAGAAAAATATTTCTGATAAGGGATGTGCGGATAATTACTACAGCTAAGAGAACACAGAAAACCTGACTAACAGCTATTTGTTTGTTTTGCATTGAAATTCTACCAATTCTTCTGTGTAGCATAAATTTCCATGGAGCTGCTTGCATCTTGTTTTGAATCAATGTCTCTGCTGAAGCTTCAGTCTCCAGAACAGGGTTGGAATGCAGAAGTGTTTAGAATAGGACGCCCCTCACTGAAAAGCGAGTAGTTCAAGGGAAAAATTTGCTAATTTCTTTTATGAGCATTTGACTCATGCTGAACACAAATGCCATAGGAAAATCAGAATCTGATTGCATTTCATCAGTGACAAACAAATTTAAAAACTCAGTAAGATTGTTCAAGTCACACAAATCTGTGCAGTTACAATCACAGCTCCGGAAACTGAACATCCCATTCTTACTATTGTTTTTTCTTGGTTTTTTTTTCCTTGTAAATGTTCTCTAGATAGTACTGTCATACTCATACTGAAGTGTCATCCTTCCTATCTTGCAGTGGCTCAAGAAATTCATACTTAAGATGACTTTCAGGCATAATTTACTCAAGATGTGAAAGTTGGTTTTTACTCTGAAGGCACATCACCAAGAGGAGAAAAGGTTCTGGACATGGTGTTGACTGAATAAAACAGATGTACAAGCAAAAATAATTGAACTCACTTTCTCACAGTTGTCTTGACTCTACAGTACTATCAAAAACTACAAAGTAGAGCATCTAAGTACAAATTGAGTATTTGTCGCAATAAAAATTTATATTTTCTTTAATCTTCCCATGAGACACTGTGACTGAGACTGATCCTGAAAAAGTTCGCAACAAGTAATGCTTGCTTCACCTTCTACATCAACATTCTCCAGATGAATGGGTCAGACATCATCACTGAACTCAGGTTACAAATATGTAAAGATGTCAGAAAGTCTTCCTTGTTCTTCAATTCTTCCTATGTATGCACTGACTTTATATAAATACAGATATGTACACACAACATTTTGGTTCCTTATTCTTTTCACAGAAGGCATACAAAATAAGGGGCCTGCAAGATCAGAAGTCCAGAACACCAAGATGTACTGCATGAGGCATCAAAAATTTTTAGTGCTGTTTGGAAAACTACCAGTCCTTGGAATGAGCTTCATATCCAACCCAAAATTTTCACTCATGTGTGTCGAAAAATCAACATTCCCCTTCCTATCTCAGTAACACTGAGAAAAAAAAAGTCAAACTGCTGATAAAAGCCTATGGATATAGATACTCACCAGTACACACCAGTTTTCATATATCACTGTCAACAATTCATTTAAAACCATTATATGATTTAGAATGAGATCTAGGTTTGAGTTTCTGTTGGTACCTCTGTACCCATCCAGTGGCTTCAGACCATTGCTTGAAAAACAGATGTTTTGGTGGTTTAGGAGGTGTGTTTGGGGATTGTGGGTTGTTTGGGCTTTTTTGTTCCTGGTGGAGTTTTTTCAACTCAACCTTCTATTTCATATTATCTGAAGAAAAATCTGATTTTCCTTGGCACGGCCCTTACAAGACAATAATTAAAATATTATGGATCTGAACATCCTGGATCTGAACACTATTAACCACAGCACTCTGGGGTTTGTATTGCCCATTATCATATGCTCATCCATAGATGTGTCAGCCTCTGTCCTTACAAATTCCTTTAAGGTCATGGTTAAAAAATGCAAGTAAGAGCAAGGGAGAAAGAAGGGGAAAAATATGTTTTTACCCAATACTGGGAAGAGTCAATTTTGTTTGCAGCATCAGATCATATAGCTTAGAAAGCACTAATTTAATGGTCTGCATCCAATGTGCTCTGTTCCTTATAATCCAGGCAAGTTTGTTCTCTGGTATACCCTAGAGGGTTTTCTCACCATGTGAAGAGAGAAATAAATTTTATAGGCAATACATCCTTCCCATAAAATACCTGAACTACCTCATTTACATCTGAGCAATGATGAAAGACAGAAGGAGCTGGCCACTTACACCACATATGGTATCACTTCTGAGGAAATCTCTTTTTCAGGTACTATCATTATCCCTAAATTTCTACATTTAAGAAGCACCTGGCCATTCTGTGTAAATGTTGATGATGGTCTCAGCTTTGGCAGTTATCAGTAACCTGTAATGAAAGTGAAATCTTCAGGTGGCTCAAATGAGTCTGATGAATATTTAGTCTGGAAGAGGAAATCAAAAGCTAAAAATAGCAATATTTAAGGATTGGAAATTCCAGGAAATATAGAAGCATTGCTCAAATCACTCTAGATGCAAAAATTGTAGAAAAGCATTGAAAAAAATCTCTCACTTTTTAGTACTTTCAAAGGATCTCAATAGTTGACTAGGATGCCAGTGTAGGAGAAATACATAAACCTCAGAATATGCCTTTTGCAAAGAACTTGCATTCAGAGAGACAGCCAGAAATGAGAAAATAAAAATGAGATACTGGGGAATAAAAAACTGTACTTCTGACACTTCTATCACCTTAGATCTGTCTGGACATGATAGCGAGATAAATTTTAACGACATGATTGAAAAAAAAAGGAGAAATGACCAAATATGGGAAATGATTATGGGAAGCACCTAATCATAAAGATAGTAGAAGAAATCTGGCACTTGATTAAAAATCTGTTTGAGGCTGGTTTTGTGTACCAATTGATAGCAGGTGTCAACTACACTTTACTGAATGTAAAGATCATTTGTGGGGTGGGGAAGGATCGTGGAAGGGTTTTGAAGGTGAAGCCAAGCAGCTTGTGTTTGAAGTGTCAGAAAAGCAGTAGCTAGTGAAGGAAGGTGTGGAGAGAGGTGAAATGGTTGAAATGACAGGCCAGGAAAATGATCTTTGCAGAAGCTAAGATTGCATTTGTCAAAGGAAGAAGGAAAAAAGGGTGTTTCGGAAGCTGAGACGTGAGATATTTCAGCTGTGGAGATAGATAGCAAAGCCACTTCTTAGATATGGTCTGTAAAAAGAATCTGTGAAAACTAGACACTACATGAAAGGGATGATTTAGAAAGTGGATTCAATCAAACAGGATAATCATCATTCTAGATGTCACCATTACCTAAGGAAAAATTCTTCCAAAACAAAAATGGCTGAATTTTCAATAACCAGTGACTGTTCATCACTATAAAGTCCCTTTGAAATATACTTAGCTTTGCTGGGTTTCTATATGCTGGTTTTCTGCATTTCTATTTCCTCTATCACTATTTTTCCTTCCTTTGTCATCACTTTTAAAGTGTAGTCAGATGCAAAGTATGAGTGATTTGCAGTGCTTGTGCATGACAAAATGCAGTTTTATGATGAAAAACTTAAGCACTTTCTAGCAAACACATAATTTAGGGCTGAGTGCTGATGCCATAGCTTTGCAGCCAGGAGTTCAGTCACTGGCATCTCAGGTCAATAGCTACAGGAAGTTCTAGATGCTTCCTGTGTGTAGTAGCATTTGGTGTTTAATACTTCAGCAGACACCAGAATCTCTGATAGTAGGCACTGAATTAATTGTGTTGTGGTGTCCAAAAGGATTAGCTAGATAGATTTTAAGACCAGAGACATGTGATCTGAAAATCACTGGGAATCAGCACTGCTGTTTCTAATGAGCAGGAAGTTTTTTGGATAACAGATCTACTAATTTCACTCAGATACTCAGAATGATCAGAATATCACAAGAACAGAATCTATCAGCTTTTAATATAGTTACTGGAATCTTGGGCACATGTGAATGAGTAAAACACAAAGTAAACCAAAATAGTTACATGAATTTTCCATAAGGTTTAGAACGGTTTTAGTGACATCTTCAAGAGACTGAGGTCTCCCTGATACTGGATTTATGTCTCTCTACCATGAACTGTGATCCTTTATCAGAACAACACAGGAGTCCCATTTAGATTAGATTCCTGTCCAAAACTTGCCATATACCTTTCCATATGATATACTTCTGCAGCAATTTGTAACGTATTTCATTAGCATTTAGATATAGCTGTGGGTTCAGTTTCTGAATTTTCAAATGAAACAAACTATATTAATACTTCATGTTCCTCTTCTTTCACAGCCCTTTATGTGCTGGCCATTGACAAAATGTGACAAAGAAAGGAGATTATTAAGGGGAAGTGTTCAGGACTAGCTTCTTTTTCAAGTGGCATGAATATCTAGGGGACTGTTGTTTTAAAAAGGGTTTATTTTTCACCAAAATTTCTAATAATATAGTTAACCAGCTTTTGTATTAACCCAGTATTTAATTCTGGGTTACATAGTTTATCAACAACGGGCAAACCGAAATTTTTAGGTCAAACTGTTTGGTGACTACATATTATATAGAGAGATTGATGCATAGCTGTCACTAGCAGCCCGGTTTAATGAATGATATCCTTCTGGAAAAAGCTCCAATTTTTCATATTGATTGAATGAATACTACTGAGGATATCAAACTTCAAGTACTACTGAGGTATATTACTTCAAATTTCAGCACAAAACTCTGAATTCAGATATGCTTTTGGGAGAGGCCTTGTTTTACTTTAGTATTTCTAGCTGGAAATTTTAAGTATTGCAGTACTTCCTGGAGCATCTTCATACCTTGCAAAATTATATGAACAAAGTGGGTCTCAGATCTTGTTTGGTCTCTGGAAGGAAGACCAATAGACTAAGCCAATAGTCTAGGCATATTTATTCACTGAAAAAGTGCCCTAAAAAAATGTTTGATTCTGATCCTGGACATCTGCATAAAACAGTTGAGTTTCTTATAGAGCAGTTCATCTCTGCACTGATTAGATGACTAGCCTAAACCTCAAGTCTGAGAAAGAGCATTCCCACTTTATTCAACTGAAATTCAAAGTATCAATTTAGATAAATTTCTGAGTTATCTGTCTAAATATCAGTGACAGCTAGAGGAACAAATAAAGTCAAGGATTTATTTTCTAGACCAGCCCATACTAAGGAAATAATTTACCTGAAAGTAATTTTTATTGTGTAAGGGCAAGAAGGAGAAAATTCTTATTCTGTTTTTAGAAAGAGCCAGGGAAAAAAATAACAGCATTTCTCCAGCCTTAAGAGAAGAATTTGACCCAAAAACTTTGAATCTTAATCCATTCTTTGATCATTGATTAAATTCCTCATTATAAGTGATCGTGTCTTCATTTGTCTGAGGAATGCTTGGGATTCCCTGTTCCAGCATTCCACAGAAAGATTTTTATTCTGTTGTATATTTTTATTTTATTAGCACATAAATACGCAACACTACTCTAAGTTGTAGTTGAGAATACAAGATTTTTATTTATCATCTTCCACGGCAGTTGTGCTCTAGAAAATGCCCCCAGTTACCAACATTGAAAAAAGATGAAAGTCAGTCATTCCAGTTCATGCAGTCCAATATAAAGGGACTGGATGTGCTCTCTATTGAATGAAATAACACTGGGAGAGAGAAGGGACTATGTTCTTATGTGCCATGACATAATTCAAGTGATATGCTTCTAGAATCCATCCTTTAGTTGTTTTCTTGGGTGTTTTGGGCAAAAGGAGCAGGTTGGCTTGGGGTTTGGTTTGTGAGGGTTTGGGGTTTTTTCTGGAGTTTTTAAAATCTTTCATGTCAGCATGGTTTCTATACTTTTGAAAAGGATAGTGGAGCTGGGGTGAGAAATTATGTGTATTTCCTTCTTATATTTAAACTGCTTTGACTTTATCTTCAGTCCTTTTTTGGTCTTTTGATAAGCATCTTTCCTGACTTGCTTGATATCTATTCTAAGCACTGAAATGATTGATCACAAAGTATTTCAAATATGCGGTGTTTGGAGAATGTAATATCTAGTACTCTTTTAATAAAACCAATACACACAACACAGGTTTTATCTGACACTAATGCATTTTTAAATCCTTGGACTCATCAATATGATTGTAGCTAAAATACTACTAAAATGTATTTGGCACTCTCTCCTCATGTAGCTGGCAGGAGTAGGCTGGCTGTACACAGACCCCTTGGCCTTCCTTTTCCTCTGCCTATTTTTGCAGATGAGTCAACCTTTGATGCTGACTGAGAGTAGAGCTGGCAATTGCTGGGCCCAGATGCCACACTCGGGGCTCCAAGTCCTGAACAGAAGGATTTGTAGCTGGCTGCTGCCATGTGCTACTTTAGATTCACTGTCTATAACCTGGAGGGTTTATATATAATTTGCCTGCTGCCGCCTTGGTCATTGGTATCCATGAGACGTTCAGTGTTGCCTGGCTAAGACTGAGCCTACAGCCCACAGCTTGTGCATGTCCAGCTTTGTGCTCTACATTTTCCACTCCTGTCACACAGCAAATGTGTGCACTGGGTGGAAGAATAATTCTCATGCCAAACATGCACACAAGCAGCGGACAGAAAGTTTCTCAGGAAACAGAAAATTCTGTGAAGTCTTTCCATAAAGTCACACATTTTGGATGTCTGAATGCAAGTCATTTCTTCCAAAACAAATCTTTGTGCCAGTATAGTAATTCAGGTTGAGGATCTATAAATGTCCTTGAGATAAATAATTTTTTTAAGGAGGTTGATATTCACCTTTTTGAACGACTACATAAGAAAAAAATAAAAAAGAAGACACTTTCTTTATAATCAAAAAAGTTATTGATTTTGAAATAGGCAAGCTGGAAAAATAGCCAAAGGTCTCTCTAATGCACTCTTACAAGAACTTCAAAATACATAATACCTCTTTGAGTTAACTGGGTATCTAATAATTTCTCCACTTGTGGATCAGTTACCACAGCAGCCACCATATATATAAAAACTACTACAATCATAAACCTTGCTTTTATGGAGATTATATAATTGTGTTATCAGGGAGATTGGGGACAAGGAGACCATATATTTTACCATTAGTATGTTCAGTGCAATCCTATATTCAGTACAAAAAAAATCCTATTTGTTTTGGCTTTTTTGTTTTCCCCCAAGTCCCCTAACCAGGTTCTTTTAGTAGATTTGATTGTGCAAATAATACTCCCAATTATGTTTGTAGTAAGAAGTAGACACTTGAGTAAAAGACAAAGAAGCAGGCCCTAGATTTGTGAAATGGAGCATTCTATAGAGGAAAGAGGCAGCACAGGAAAAGAGGCATTAGCAAGTGAAAATCTGTAAGAAATGAGTTAAAAGTTGAATAAAGCCCTATGGGATGTAGCAGTGAAGGCCAAAGGAATATAAACTAAAAGTTTGCCAGTGACACCAAACTGGGAGAAGTTGTCGATGCTCTCAAGGGCAAAGAGGCCCTGCAGAGAGATGTGCACAAATCAGAGGCTGGGGAATCACCAAGCATTTGAAGTCCAACAAGGGCAAGTGCCGGATTCTGCACCTGGGATGGGGCAACCCTGGATGTACAGACAGACTGGGGAATGAGAGGCTGGAGAGCAGTGCCATAGAAAGGGACCTGGGGGTCCTGGTCAATGGCAATTTGAACATGAGTCAGCAGTGCCCTGGCAGCCAGGAGGGCCAGCCCTGTCCTGGGGGCACCAGGCACAGCATGGCCAGCAGGCAAGGGAGGGGATTGTCCTGCTCTGCTCTGAGCTGGGGCAGCCGCTCCTCAAGGGCTGTGTGCAGTTTTGGGTCCTGTTTAGGGCCAGGAACTGGACTTGATGATCCTGATGGTTCCCTTCCAACTCAGCATATTCTATGATTTTATGATTTTATGATTTCTGTTCCTTGGCAGAAACTGAAAAATCCTGAGGTGTCTGGCTCCACAAAGAAATGGTTCAAAAAGCCTGTGCTTTCCCTCATGTTCATAGCATGATGTCTGATACATTTTCCATAGCATACTAGAGGCAACTAAACTATCACTCAGTGATATGAACAACATAGGACCCAAATTTCTGCACTGAGACAATATTTTCCATGCTGATGCCTAGTCCTTTGAATAAAAAATACATTAAACAAAATGTTCAGTATAAATTTGACAGCAGGTATGATTCTTTTTCTGGTTCAGACAAAGAATAGCTATTTAACAAGAATTTTGACCAAATTCAATGACTTCCCTAAAGTGTAGCTCATAAGAAGGCTTATTTGCATGCATTAGATTAACTGTCTTTGTTTTTCATGTTAAAGAAATCAGATTCTTTCTTCAGCTTTCACAAAATCCAAATTGATATTATGCCATATATTCTGTTATTAGCTATTACTTTATTTGTAGCTCAAGACTCTAAAAACAGATAGGATTTAAACACAGAACTGAATAGTTGCATTAACGTTATATATTTTCAATCAGGTAATCTGTATCAGATATAGAGATAGAGAAAGACATGGGAGGAATATGAGGAGTACGATAGGCAGCCTGGAATTTCAGTACTGCAGCTGGTATTTTGTAAGCATCACAGCAAAAAGGAGATTTAAAGGAGGTATTAAAGTAGAATGGCAAAGAGGCTTATCTGATTGATTTTGTCTTTTTCTTTCCTCTTTCACTTCAGTTTACATGAGGCACAATATCATTAAGATCTGTGAAAAGGAGTTTTCAGAACCATTACACATAATAGATGCATATGGCAAAGCTGAAAAATGAATACTTGTGAACAGTAACAATACATGGACTGTTAGTGCTTGTCTTGCCTGTGCACATCCAACAGCTGTACTGCAGAGCAGCACTAATTAATTCAGAATCATTCAATGCATCTTCAACTGCTATAACTAACATGAATGTTAGTCATTCTTCCCGATGATGCCGTCGAAGGCAATGGTGAGGGTTAATTATTGCTGTCTGAAATATATCTGTCCAGAAATAATTTGGCTGTATAATTATTAGAATGTAAAATCAGGTTTTTTTCAGATGAGGTTTTTGGTGAGTCAACACTGTCTGAAAAATAAAAATTTTTTAACATAAACAAGTACAAGAACGTTTCTCAAATAGTGTCCATTTATTCTCATGTGCCTATTCTTAGGTGTCTCCTTTTCTAATTTTGAAGCTTTGGGTTATTTCTTTGTTCCTTTTTTTTTTCTTTAGGATGTGTGTTCTGTCTGCAAGCTACAGAGAAAACACTGAAGAGTCCATTCATTCTTTTTTCTTATGACTCATCATGGCTGTTGATATGGATTACAAGAATGAAATCTGAAATAATGGGTTTTTTTTGTTATTGTACAACAGGAATGCTATACTTTCAAAATGTAAGAATTGCAGAATTTTGAAGAATTCTGTTTTGGGGGGATAGAATGTAAGAAAATAAAGATGGGGCAGAAGGTAATCTTGCCCCTGAGGAGTTGCAGCTGTACTAACTACCAAAGATTAGGAACAGCCTGCCCTTGATAGGCCACGGCTGTGACTAGTAAGGAAGAGTGCTATAAAAGAGTGGGTTAGCTGCTCCAGAGGAGAGTTGGTGTTTGTTAGATGTACTGTGAAGAAAAAGGAGTCAGTGCTGCAAGGAGTTGCCTGTGAGACATCACCAAGAAGGTATGGAATTTTTGTAACAAGATGACAACACTCTGTCAGGCTCAAATATATGACATGACATATAATACAAAGGACATGTAACCTCAGTCATTTTCAGAATTACTTCAAATGGCTTTAGTCCCTGGGTTTTTTTTCACAGAATTTCGTTTTAACCTTTATGGGTATGTATGTGGCCTGTATTTAGATACATATATACCTATGTGCTGGAATGTTTACATAATTGTGGGTGTGTCTGTGTGCATGCCCAGATATATATATATATATATATGTGAGTGTGTATATGTGTGCGTGTGTCTATATACATGCATGGGACACATATGTGTGTAGATTTGCATATCTTCATGTTTACCTCTCTGACTCATGAGGGGATAGATATTCCCTGTCAGCTTTGGCCGCCTTATTTCTGGTGTACCATAAACATATTAGAAAACAAGTCTTCCTCATGAAAAAGAAACCAAAAAGACACAAAAAGCTGGTGGAGCTAGCACAGCATCCCTAAACACAACCTACTGCATATAAGGAAACTTCAGACTTGTTGCTACATAACAGATCTCCTGGTCAGATTCCTACAGGCTAGGAAGAGATACAGATACAAATCCAAGAGTATGTATGACATTGGATCAAACCATCTCAGACTGAAATGAATGTAAAACAGTACCTTGAAATGCAAAAAAGTAGGTCATCAAGTTTTCTGTCTTTTATTATTGAGGTGTCAACTTGTCATTTCTCAGGAGATTTCTGCTGTTTTCTCTTAAAAAGCCTCTTTCCTTTTCAGAGGCCAGTCTTTTTAATGTGCCTAATACAACAAAAAGTTTTCTTTTACAGTAAGAGTAAACTGCCTTCAAAGTCAGATTGGGTTGAATCAAGTTGGATGAAGAACAACAGGTGTACTTGCAAGGTTCTTAAGAACTGGTAAATGTGAATCCAGAACTAAACCTGTGTCATGAGGAAGTCTTGTGAAATGTTTTTGAATTTTGTAGAATCCCAAAGGGCAGGCCTTTGCACATCTGAGAAGTTAGCCTCAGTGACTAGCCGATGCTTTCAACATATTCAAGAAGTTCTATATTTACAAAGGAGTTTAACTGAGAAGGAAAAATGTAGAAAATGTAAACAAAATGAATAGTGATGTTGAACATTGCATGCTGTAATTTTCTATTCTAATATCAAGTTGAACCACAGGATATTTTAGTTCTACTGCAAGAAAAAAAAATCAAAATCCTGAATGAAAATAACAACAACAAAAAGGCAGAACAAATAAAAAGTCCCTGAAGAACTTGTGTCTCAAACCACTTAGTGTTTTTAAAGTAAATATTCCAAACTTTAAAGGGAAAAGGAGAGGAAATTCAGATGAGGATTGAAGAAGTTGATTAGATGTAACTAAAGGCAGAGCCACTCTGTGAACAGGAAATAAAGACAGAGGTATATTGAGAAAGCATCACCTGAGAATATCAAAAGTAGCAAAACTCTGAATTAGAAGAGCCACAGGATAAAGCAGAGCAGTACTACAACCCATCCACAGTTGCTTAAGAGAGCCTTTCAGAAATTTATTCAGCTACCACTCAGGCCAGAAGTGAGACAGATTATTTCACAAGAAACCAATGGAGACAAGCATAGTTCAGGACTATTATTTTGTGCTTAAAACATATCTAAAACATTGTTGCCAGCTGATCCATAACTGCCATCTGAATGTTTTTCAAAATACTACACAAGTCAAAATAATTGTTTGATTGCAAGTCACCACTGCTATGCTGCTTGTTGATTGCCTAAAGCTCCAGATGATGCAACTGGTGCAAGAGAGAGGGGTGAAAGAGATGCCAAGTCCTTGCTGCTGACACTCCTGGAAGAAGAATCTTGTTCCATTTCTTGTATTAAAGGTGGCAGAAACTACCAGCAATCAGTGCTGATTATTTTGTGGGGGCTCTGACTAAGAGTGTGATTGCTCAGTGAAAACAGGGGAATTATCGAGTGGATTAAATTTTGGAATAGATATAAATGTTTACACTTTAATACAGCTAAATATTGCAGCCACCACTTAACACATAATCTGTTGGTTAAATCAAAATCTGTGCTAGGGAGACAATTTACTAATTAATTGTTTAAATCATATAACTGCTTCTGGATAATAATGGAGTAGTTTTTTAATCCTGTGTAAAGAAAGAAGATTTCATTTAAATCTTTCTATAAGGAAACCATAGACATTGTAGAAAGAGTATCATTGAAAGTAACCTTAAAAGTTCCTTTAGTTCCAACCCCCTCACCATGACCAGGGACATCACCTACCAGATCATGTTGCTCAGAGTACTGTCCAACCTGGCCTGGAACACTTCCAGTGACAGAGCATTTATAACATTTACAAATTATGTTTTTGATGCATAGAAGTTACATTTTTATTTTGCAAATTGAGTGTACAGGTAAATTAACATCGATCATAGTAGAGGTTCCATATTTTTTGTGAAAACATACCAAGCCAAAACCAGAGAAGTTTATGAAATTAAACATTACTTTTTTGTCTAAATTACAAACTGTGATGAGTCTCTGTTAAATGTATTTCTTAACCACCATAGAGTGAATCAAGGAGGTGTGTGTCCTGGTGTATAATGAAGTTTTACAAGTGTCTTGAAATCAAACTCTAATCATTCTCTCTTCTTGGAGTTGCATTTTAATAGGTAGTATCATTGACATTAACAGAAATAGATGTCTACCTGGTCAAATAGCATTAAACAGACATAGCAGATGACTAAAATCTTATTTGGATTACTTTATTTTTCTCAGCTTTAGTGTGGCTACCATTAATAATCTTAGCATAATTCTAATGATATTTAATTTTTAGCTTTTTAGAACCCCATTTCCTAAAGTCACATAAAATATCAGCTTTAAAATAATAAGAAAATAATTTCTAATTTTTGTATTTGAGAAGAAGGTATTAATAAGTCAAATAAATCCTGAAGATCTGCAGGACAATAGATCTCCAAAATTATTCTTTAAACACTTTGTGATAATAAATATACCTTAAAATCTTTTTGCATCCAATTCATGATTCTAAGATAATTATGTTTGGATTAGTTCAATCATAAATTGCCAGTTGCTGATATTAGCAACTAGCAGGCTAAGAATCAGAATAGCTATGACATTAAAATTTTCAGGATCTTAGGTAAAGAACCAGATACTTTTGAGACTATATATGAAAGCCAATATCTTCAAAAAGATATTTTTGAAAAGTTTCAAGCAGCAGTTTGAAGCTTTTTTCAGAAGAGAACAAAAGACACTTTGATCTCCAGATGATGCTTCTATCAGTAGTAGCTACAAAAAAATGATTATACAAATAGCATATTTCATTATTGTGACATAGCAGTTGCAGAATTATTTTACATGTCTGTTATAACTAAAGACAAATTGTAAAAAGAGAATGTAAAATGTAATTTTTGAAACTTTCAGAAGAGTTTTTATGGAATTTTAGAATAGTTATTTATTCTCAGGAAGAATTTTCTTCCTTGTTTTCACAGAATTTCTCTGGGAAGACAGCTTTTTATTCTACTGCACAACTATCTTGTGTAAAATGCTTGGACTATTTCATCTCATGACCAATTTATAAGCTGTAGGTGACTACCATAGATAACACTTTAAGGTAGCTGAAGGTCTCTCTTAAGATCAATAGTTAAGGGCCAAGACAGACTTAAGCTCAATATTACCTCTTTTTATAAATAGAAAAAATTCCATCCTCAATTGTTCTCCTACTGCTTCAAGAATTATGTGCAATTCTTCTGTTAGTAAAAAGATTTAGGAATATAACTCCCTGCATGCTGAGATGAAGATTTGCCACTAAAGTCTAATTTGATTTATCAATCAGCCAATTAGTGTATTATTAAAAATTCACTGCAGGGTCAATCTCTTGTTGATTTACATAATTAAGTTATCTGCTTTCTAAGCTAGGGTGCTTGGTAACCAGTAAAGTCTGTAGGCCAAATTCTACCCTCCCCTTTCTACACAACTTTACAGCAAAGGGTTGTCTCATAGACTTTGGCAGAAATACTCACATAAGTAACATGCCTCATAAATATCATTGTCTATGAAACAAGAGCAGCACAGTAGAATGATTCTAGAGAGACCCTAATTTCCATAAAGGCATTAAAAGAAGGGCCTGAACACAAAGGAAGAAGAACCTTTCTTTTCTCCAAGTAGATTCAAATTAATATATGATGCTATGCAGTAATGTCAGTTTGTAATTTTAAATTCTAGCTACTTTTCATGACAGTTAACATGAAACTTAATTTGAAATTGTTGACCAGAAATGAGACTTTCAGAAGAGTGAAGGTATAAAGGTATTATGGAGAAATTACATAAAATTTGAATCATGCAGAATTTAATACAAGTACCTAAAGACATATAGGACTAACAGAGAAATACTTTTTATTTTGACATGTCTGGAACTCATTTTAAATCTTGAAATATTATTTTTGCTCAGTTCCATGTAAATTGAAACTGCAATGGAAGTTTCCATAAAGTTCAACAAAATTTCAAGTGACCAGAAACTTCATTTTCTAAAGCTTAAAGTACCAGATCTGGCAAATTCATTGTTTTGTGTATGTTCCAGTGCTTTCAGTGGAAACAAAGTATGATAAACACAAAACACTTCAAAAAACTGCTCCCCACAATTACTGTGTCAGGTCTTTGCTGGTGCATCTCACCTGCTAAAGATGAACAAAAAATATTGATGTCAAGAAGTACTGAATATGTTGAAAAAATACCATACAAAGAGGTGTAAGTTCATCAGAAACTTACGTAATGCAGTGAAAACTTCTGACTTTTTTTTTTTTTTACTAAATGCAGACTTTTGCAAACCTTGATGATCAGATGATTCTCAAATCACAAGATGTACTATAAATACTCATTAATTGGGATCATAAATTGAAAACAAGGATGTTTCTTTGGTTTTTATGCTATTTTTAAATTGAGATACTTGAAGAAATAAACTTTTAAGAAAAAAGTTTTTTAAATACTGAGATATTCAGGAAACAATGGTTAGTTTCTCCAATGAATCATATCAAAGAGCTACCTTTGGTTAATGGTTGTACTCCATTTTCTTAGAGGTTTTTTCCAATGCAAGAAATTCTACATGTATGATTCCAGAATTCTATATAAAGGATCCTTTTTTGTGCATTTCACGCTTCCCACAGATATGCCATGAGAAATAAAACAGCACTTAAAAAGATTTTTAAAAATTTACTATTTGAATTAGTCATAGATATTGCTGAAAAAAACCCCAAACAAAACAACAAAAACCAAGAGAATTATTTATCATAAGTTGCTTCCTAAATAGCATCTTAAATACTACCCACAAAATTAGTTTAATTTGTTGAGTTTTTTGTTGAGTTTTTTGTTGAGTTTTCTGAGGATGCCACTTAATAGCTTGCTGTAACTCTCCTTTATGCTGAGGATTCTGTTAGTTCTTTAATAATGTCCTTTATTTTGAACTTAAAAGGCTAAGGTGACCTTCTGTTGAAAATCAAGGAAGTTCTGCTTATTTGAAAAGGACAGAGAGGAAAAAAATTCAAATTGCACTATAAATTTAGGAGGTTGTGGATAACAGTAACAAAACCTGTATGATTGTTTAGGTCTTTCTTTCAAATATATTATTTCAATTTTTTTTTACTTCAAATCATTAAGACCCACCAGATGAGACAGGGAAAGAAGGAATTTTTAAGGGAAAGTTGGGGCATTCCTTAAAGGTCTGCCTAGATGTCTACGTATTTCAACTGGAACAGAATAAATGATTGACATTCATAATAAATACATTGGAATACAAGACTTTGACCTGTAATTCATTAGAAATTATATTATGATAAGTGGCATATCCACAGCTAGCTCATATACCACCCAGACATGCCAATATTTTTGCCCTACAAATTCCAAATGGAATGAATTTTAATATGTAATATATAAAAAAAAATTCAGAAAATCATAAGAAACTGATAATTCTTGCTGCTGTTGCTGACAAGAATGGGACTGTGAGCCTTTTACTCAAAAACATTTAAAAACCAAATTTGTCAGCAGCTATAAGCTGAAGAGATCCATTTAAAAGTGACATATGAAACTTAAAACAGAAAACTTGAAGAGTAAAAAAGAATGAAAGTTGTGAACACTAACCTTTCTGTTATGAATATTAACAACTGATACATAAGCACACATAGAAACTGATGCAAGGCTCTGAAATTAGTGCTTTTTTTTCTTTTATGTTAGCAGAAAAGATGTTGCTTTCTTTCTCAATAGTTTGGAGATTAGTCCAAAAGATAATGCTCAAGACTGCACATATCAGCATGTTGATTATTTTTCCTGTCCAGAAATACATTATGTGGCTTATAGCATCATCCCTGCAATGTATGAATACAGGACACATTCTCATTTAGAACAGTGGAGGTTAACTTACTTAAACATAATTGTCCTTACCTGCTAGTCTGAAAGAGCTCAAAATGATTTAACTGAACACTGTCAGTGACAGAATTATGCACCTATTGCTGTTTCTGTAATTTGATGCACAAAGCATTTTCCAGATAATCCAGAAGGAGTAATTGTCACAAGAAATTTGTGGCCAAAGGCCAAACAAATATGTAGAAAGTGAACATGAAAGTCATCTACCACATGTAAGTTTACTGTGAGCTGCACAGCTGAGATATAATGTTCTCTGCCAAACAAAAATTCCTTCCAAAAAAAGTATCCTGTCTTCAGTAATGGGCCGACTTGAAAGCTTAGGCAAAAGCATAAAACAGGCCAAACTACAAGGCAAGTATACAGCATGTCTCAGTGATCTATAATGTCAGTAATTCTGCAAGACAGAGATACCATCATGTTCAAGTAGCACTAAAAATATCATCTGACAGATGAGGCACAAGAGAGGCAATAGTGGAAGTGAGTCCTAGATTTGGCTTAGCATCCAGAACTTTTTTGGCTGAAGTCTTTTGAAAGTGTCCTGTGATTGTAAATGCTCACCTCAAAGGCTGCCAAGAGCAGGAGCACTCCACGTTAGCCAACAATAAAGTCCATCTCCTTGCACTTTTCTCATCTGAGGAAAGGAGAATAAGAGTCTTAATTTTTGTGGGTTTTTTACTGGGAAGTAGAAAGACAAGATTAAACTTTGTGAAAATATGACATTTAAATACATCTAAAGAGTAATCAATATCATAAATGGCTACAGTTCATTACCCTTTGAGTTAATTAAGTTAATTTATTTCAAATCCCAATGCCCTGTCTAACTCATTCTCTGCTAAGTAGATCCTGTAGTGATAGGACAAGGAGTTGTGGTTTTAAACTAAAAGGTGGTAGATTCAGACTAGATATGTTGAAGAAATTTTTACAGTGGGGAAACACTGGACTAGGTTATCCAGAGGATTTCTACATATCCCATCTATGGAAACATTGAGGACCAGGTTGAATGGGACTCTGATCAACCTGATCAAGTTGAAGATGTTCCTGCCAATTGCAGTGTGTTGAGGACTAGATTAACTGTAAAGGTCTCTTCTAACCCAAACCACTCTACGGTTCTGTGAAATGTAGGTTGTACTGATGGATGGGAAACTATGACACTTGGTGTAGTTACTTACAGTGATCATTACAGGTGTGACTTAGTCCCCAAAGGCTGAATATTCCTGCAATAAATATACTTTGTGTCAGACCCTGCCTGTATGGTTTGAAGTGTATTTTAGCTTCTGTAGTATATGAAGAGAATGTTTCCATAGATGACTGTTTGTAATGTGCCCCTACAGTGTGTCCACCAACAACACATGGATTCAGGTAAAATTCAAACAGTAGATGTATGACAAAATAGTGTTCCAGTATTTATTTCACCTACCTACATGGAATGATTTAAAGTATACTAAACTTTTGACTTAAAAAGTTCTTCATAGCAGAATAACATTCTCAGAAGCTATCCAATCTTAAAACCTCAGTATATATCTCCCAGTTAGTCATCAGATTGCAATTAGTGCAATTAGACTCTATTGTGCCCATAGCTGGTGCTAATTTATGCTGCTTTAGAGAGTATAAAACCATGTCACTAATGTTTAATTAGAAGGGAAGGGTAGATAGGTGGAGATATTAAAGAATTACAGTGCCATTAACAGAACAGATACATAGAAGTAAAAAAGATCATCTGCCACATCAGCAAGGCAGCATTTCACTATACCTTAAGAATCCTACTGAGAACTCCAGAGACACTGGGTCTGAAAAATGCATGCCAAGGGGATCACAGCAGGGTACCAACATTGCTGCCTCCACTCCTTTCAGACTTGGGCTGCACGTGGTAATGCGGACTTGAGCACCATGATGCCATTAGTGCTTGGGGTAGGGTTCAGAGAGCCACAGAGCCTAGAGCTCCAGGGAAAATGGGACTTGAAAAAGTTATTGTAAGGAGATCATGACAGGATTCCTACACTGTTATCTTCACATTTAATATAGGTCACCAGTGGTATTAGCTGAAGTTATATGAAGATAGGGCAAGATCACTTGACTTGTTTACCATAGACAGAGACTGAAGGGAGATGAGTTTGCAGGCTGCAGTTTCCTCACAAGAGTAAGGGCTGGGGTACAAGCCAATATCTCCTCATTGGTGATCAGAAAGTAAACATGAGTGAATGGTCTGAAGTTGTGTAAGGGGAGATTTAGGGAAAGGTTCTTCATACACAATGTGGCTGGGTGCTGGGAGACATTCCCCAAAGAAAAGATTGTGGCACCAGACCTGCAAGATTTTAAGATGCATTTGGACAATGCTTTCAGACATGTGGCATCATTCTTGGGGGGATTCTTCACAGGGTCAGGAGTTGGACTTTGATGGTCTTGGTGTGTCCCTTACCATTCAGATACTCTTTGATTCTATGGTCCTAAATAAAACCCACCAGGTTTTTGATGGATATTAGATGGGCAAGTTTTGCTCTTCCCACCTATTAGTATCAGAAGATCCAGACTACAAATCTATAGGATATAATTTGGTTCAGATTTAGACTACTCTTTTTAAAATAATTTCCCCAGTAACAAAGTATTTTTTAGAATATAAGTGATATCTTATTACCCAGTTCAGTTTGAGGGATATATATTTTATAGGTTGTTAATATACATCAACAAGATTTTCTTTCTGTAGGAATATTCTGGATTTACTGTATTACTTGGCTGAAACAAAAACTCCAAATATGTTGATTTCTACAAGTTGTAGCAATGTTATTTCTAATCTTACATATTTACAGCTTTAGCTCCTCTTTTATAGCAGCATCAATTCCTCACAGAGCAGCTCCCAATAACTAACTGGATTTGCAAGCTAACCAATGTATTTATGTTAGCAAAGAGAGCCAACTGCCTGTAGTCTGACAAATCATAAAAGGAACTGTGGCATGCTCTTAAATTACAATAAAAAAACTTATCTATCAAATGGAAAATTGTAATGCTTGCTGATATTTTCAGCTAAAATAAACAGTAGCACACCCCCTTGATCTCACCAGCCATTTTCTCTAAGTACCTACAAAGCAAAATTATACACCAATCTGAGAAGTGCAGAACAGTGTGTGTGAAATACTGCAATCAAGTCTTCTATGCCTACATACCATCTTTTACAAAATGCCCATTTGAAAATCACTGATTTTCAGTCAAAAAAAGATGTAATTTAAGGGACCTGATGTTTGAAATTTTCCCACTTATATATGTGACACAAATGCCATTTGAATAAAAGAAGTTATGGCAGGGAAGGGAGAGGAGAGGAGAGGAGAGGGTGAAGGCAAAGTGGGAAAATGAGAAAGAAGGAGAAGAAAAGGGGAAGTCAGGAACAGGCTCTCAATCTCCTGTCCTGTGAGGACGACTGTCCAAGAACTTATATGGGATCTAAAGCCCTAGATTTCATCTCCTGAACAGTCATTCAATCTGTGGTTCTTGTGATTTTTTTAATACCCAAACCTTATGATTTTAATTTTAGTTTAAATTAATGAAAGCATTTCACTCTACAAAATTAATTGCCAACAAAAATAGGAAAATACTATTTGGCTTTCAGAAGCCAGACTAGATTTCATGTTTTTGTCGGGATTTTTGTAGGTACAATATTCTCAACTGAAATTGTGCCATATGGGTGTGTAAAAAATAATTTTTTTCACAACAGATTTTAATAAAGAGCAAGATAAAAAAAATCCCTATGTAAAAACCATCAAATTGTGTACTTTGAACCTTGTCTTTTTTGGCAAAAAAATTAATTGTTCAGTGAAAAGATATTAATCCCACCCATCACCTTTTTTCCCTATGCTTAAATATTAATTTCTGTAAAGAGACATTATTTAAACACAAACCTTATTCATACTGTGACAAAAAAATTGGAAAAAAATCTGAGTTGATTTATAGTTTTATTTTCTTATTATAATTGAAGCTGTTTGTTCGTTTGTTTACTTTTTGGCACTTAATTCTGAATGCTGCAAACATATTATATTACTTCTCATTTTCATGTTCTAGCAGCTTTAGAATGGCAGACTTACGGTTTCTGTCCAGCTAAGGTAAAGTATGCACAGCTGTATTCCTTATTGGAAAGAACTCTAAATTCAACACTAAAACCTGTCAAAGTTTTCCCTTCTGTAACTGGATGATCTTTGATGACTGGTGAAATTACAAAAGTCTCACCTCTGTGCTGCTGTGTGTGCCTTTCTGTTACTCCGAGGTGGTTTTCTTCCTGGAATGACTGCACAGACCAATTGCACATCACATATGCAGTAAGGCTCACGTCTTAACCCTGCTGGATGTGCATTTCACTTCTGCCACATGATGTAATAAATCCTTTTTTATTTTTTAATTGACATATCTTCTATGTTTGGTTTAAACAGGTTTTTCATAGCCTCTTGTTTTCTGATTGAGGGAAGATTCCCTGAGTTTGTTATATTTCCAAAGACAAAGAGAGATAGGGAAGTTTAATTTGCCAGTGTAGAGCAAAGCACTCTGGAGTTGCTCAATCATCTTAACAGAACTTCTTTGCCCAGAGGATTTATTAATTTTTTGTCAATGGCATAGCATGCTTTGTGCATGGAGGCCATTTAAATGAAAGTCTGGAACTAGATATGGCATACCTGAAGCTGGTTTCAGCTTGAAATAATGATTTATGTAGTAGCATTTATCTCATCTAAATTTGCCTGCCAAAAAGTTGAGCAAAAGCCCAAGATAATTTTCAAGATTTCTTCTAATGCTAATGAAAGAGACAGGTGCCGTCATAGGGCAATTATCCCTACCATCATTTTGGCCAGCTGTGTAGCACTCTTGGAAATGCTGGTCTGTCTGTTGCCTGTGGAATTATTCTGGAGGGCTAGTTTGCCATTGGCTGGCTAATTTAACATACACAGTGAATTGTTCTTTGCTTTAAAAATTCATTATACATATCTCAAGGTAGGATGTCTTATCTCTGGCTTGTTTCTAAGAAGAAAGTGTTGAAATGTTCAAGTGCCCTGGGTGAGTTTTTTGGGATTTGCTTTTGGTTCTTGATCCTGGCTTTAAATCAGCAGGAGAGTACACCTGTACACACCCAGCTGTATGGGTATATGTGTGCTCTTTACATATGAGTGACTGTTTTGTTCTTATGCCTCTGAAGCCAGTTGAAGGACAAAGCACATACTGAAAGATTAAATAAACATGAGACTAGATATTGGGCTGCAGCAGGGCTGAGCTGGCACCAAAAACCTCTAACAACTAGCTCATACCAGACATTGTGCTTTCACACAGGAGGAATCTCAGGAAATATACAGCTGTCATGAAGTCTCTTTCATCATCCCCAGTCTCTAGAAATGGAGAAGGTCTGAAACTGTCCATAAGCACAGTGTTTATGACTACCAACCCTGTCCAGTAAAGTCACGCACAGCCAAGGTCTGTTCTGAGTTGCCTGCATGTGTGCTGGGAGCTTGGATTGTGCAGCTGGTTATATTTGATGGAAAACAATATTGTATAAATACCTAAATTCTAAATGAACACTTTATCTGCTCTTACAAAATAAATTTGATTTGCACTCAATTAATGACACAAGTGTGCTTCACTGAAAAGTATCTTAATCCAGTAAGTGTTGTGCTATCTTCCATAAAAGTAAAATAAATATGTTTTCCTTGAGATGCTGAAGTAATAAAAAAGCAGCATATTCTCCAGTCAAATAATTTAAGTCTTTTAGGTCTTTTCTTGTCTCCCATGAGTTCTCTACCACTTTATCAAAGAAAAGAACAGAGAGAAAAAATAACTCAGAGGAAAAGAAGAAAAGAATCATTGCTTACCAGCTTAGCAATTATAAAAAAAAAAAAAGAAAAAAAGAGAGTATCAGATAAATTTTCTTATTGCTAACAGTAGCAAAAATCCCCAGAGGAAAGTGTTTTAATGCCATCCCTAAAAGAGAAAAAAGCCTGAGCCAGCAGCTTGGTATTACAATACTTTTTAAGGTTTCTCTAGGGAGGCTAAGGAAGAGAAAATATATATATACAGTGGTGGTGAAGAAGGCCTAGACTTTGATCTAATGCAAATTCTAGTTCAAGTTAACTAGTTAAATCTCCTCAGATACTTTCATCCTGGAGAATTCCTGAGTACTAGTGTGCAAGAGTAAAATATAGAAAAATTTAGAGCAAAACATGTCACACAAAAATGTTGTCCCATCAGGAGCCTTAGGGAGGCCTTGTGTTTCCAGAAGCAGAGCTTCTCCTGTGATTCCAGGTGCTAAATGGGGAAGGAAACACTATGAGTACTGTCTCATTTGAAAAGTGTAAGCTGCTTTCTGTTCTGGCAATTGCAGGTTCCCTTTGAAAAAGCAGATAAGCAAACTGCCCCTTAATTCATGGTACATAAATTGCAAAATCACCACATCAACCTCCTTAATGCAAGCAAAAATTCTGTGATTTTTGCCAGCAAAAATTTATGGTAGACAAACTACATTACCTCACAGCAAAACATGAAATTACTTAATCCTCAAAGTCTGTTCCTCTTCCTTGGTTATAAAAAGATGACCATATTAATGGAATTTATTCTGGTTCTGGTTCATAATAATTGAAGTGCAACATTTTTCAGATGCAGGGGCCAGAGGTTGGGCATATCTGTGAATTGACTCCTCAAGTTTAAATATTCAGCATGCCAGATATGAAGGACAATAACCCCACAGTAAAGGCATTAACAATTAGAAATTGTTAATGAAATTTTGCAGCTCTGAAGTACGCAGAGATTCAATCAAAAGCTAGTTTCTCAAATACTTTTGGGATGGGATGAGAAAAAGAAACAGCAATTTACAAGAAAGGAAGAAAACCTGTGAAGTTTAGCTATCCAGTTGCATTTTAGAGATGTAGAAAGTATTAAATACATGGAAAAGCTTTATGGGATATTAGAGGATTATTTAGGTGTTTGCTTCCTGATGATAACATTGGTTATGACACTGAATCATTATAGATATATCGATGCAATAATATCACAAGATTGCCTGATAAACACTGCAGATATATTATTTATACTGTTGGATGCTGTGCAAGCAGCTTTTTGGTTAGCTGGAAATTAAAGCAAACTCCTCAGAATATAGAATCTTGAAGAAATTCAGGTGGAGATAAACAATGTTAAGATAAAGGAAACGAAAGAACCTGATTTAAGTTCAGAGGACAAACAAGCACATCCATACATAAACAAAAGTAGGCATGCAGTCACACTCAAGAGACTTAATAGATGAAACATGGAGGAGGGAAAATAGAAGGCTGCAGTTCAGTGAAGATCCTTAATTGATTAGAATGCCTACTGCAGTAAGAGACAACTGGAGGAATCAATTAAATATTACAGATGAGTTATGGCAAGCATAAAACTCTTAAATAATCAAGTGAAGGTAAAAAAAAAAATAGACAAGTGAAACAGTTCCAAGATAATGAGATATACTAAAGGTCTTCTTTTTGTGTCATGCAGAGGCAAAAGTTTTCTTTCTCCACACATTGCACTTGTTGTATTAAATGCTTCACTTCTTTGTGGAAATTAAAAGAGCACATTAAAACAACTGTGAATATTCAATATGACCAGCACGTTCAAGTGTGTCAGGAAGGGGTGTGCCATGTCTCTAGCTCAGTCTGCTGGTCGTGAGAGGAGGAAAAGACTTTCAAGTGAAATATGGTTTAACAAATTTGCATAATAAGATTCCATATCACTCCCTCATACAGAAGCCATAAATTTCTTCAAGCTGGCTATAAGTTAACCTAACACAGTTATACACTAACCACTGACGTTTTAGATAGAAGTAACTTGTTGCAAGCTTTAATAAATTCTCATGGCTCTCAAAAGGGATTGGCAGGCATTTGTAACTGAGGTAGAGACTCAGTGGAGGTTGTAACCAAGTTGTTTAGAGACCCTGTAAGCCCCAGGTAATTTCATCATGTTGTAAATGAGTTCTCAGGACTTATGGAAGCCTATTTTGAAGAATATTGGTTTACATAAACTGCTGCAGGTATGTTCAGGTTGAAGAGAATCTCAGAATATTTTGGATTGGAAGGGATTTCTGAAGTAAAATTGCACAAACACAGGAATATATGTACAGTTATACTGTATTCTATTATAGTAAAATAATAAAATGGTTTAACCCACAATATATTCCAAGGTTGTAATTTCACTTATCCCAGAGCATTTCAAAAGCCACAGTGAAATTACAAGACTTGTCTTACAATAACTTACATTCATATATTATTTTGGATTTTGGGGTTTTTTACCTTAGAAGATTGAAGAGCACCTTAGAAGCCACCTTCAGCTTTCTGTGAGTATTTACTTCTCTGAAGAGAATACTTGAAAATGTTTTTAATATCATCATATAGCTATTTAATCTTTAGCTGCAGTCAATCTGTATCTTCTGTTTAAAAAGCAGGACACCACCAATGACAACATGAAAAGTCACACTGATCTTGATTTGTGTGAAGGTTTACCTCATTTCCAGCAATTTTAAATGAACACAAACTAAGGGGAAAGTAGTTTTTAAGTTTCTGAAAGAAACTCTTAAATAGCACACACATAGTTTCTCAGGATGAAGGTCAAATGCACCACCTGAATACTGACCCTCAACAAGGTAAGATAAGTATGAAACTTTACCCTTTTACTTTTGTGACAGTGATTATGCTGCTGTCTGTGAGTAGACAGAACAAAAATTAAATATTATTTATCATTTTCTACTCCTTTGTGCACATAAACACACTCACCTCACAAACACGAAGAGTAGTCTATACATGTGGATCACTTGAGCAGATATAAGTGGGGGAAGAAAGCCATCACTGTGAGGGTGATCAAACACTGGAACAAGCTGCCTGGAAAGGCTGGTTGTAGGAACATATTCCTCAGACAAAAAAAACCTCAACTAGAATGGGCCCTGGTCAACCAAGCCTAGCTGAACCCCCTACCTTCTTTGGAACAAGAGTGAAAGTAGAACAGCTCTGTTGGTTCTTCCCAAACTAAATGATTCTGTAATTCTATGATTATGTAAATCATAAATCCTACTTAGTGTGAAAACCTCTTCCGTACTGGGAAAAAAACCCAGCCTTCTCAAAGAAAAATAATTTTTCTGAAATTCTGCAAGAAGATGTAGCTCAAGGAAAATGCAGCTTTCCACGTGATCTCCTTCCAGGTGACTCCTCAGTGTGATTTCTTCCAAGTCCTGAAAAAGTACTACAAGGAAAAGCTGAAACCCTTTTATGAATGACAACACATGTACACTGTCCTAAGCAAGATCCTGTGAACAGTTTTCAACACCTTTCACAAGTCTATTTTAGACAGGCACTAGGATCCTTAGTAACCTGCCACTGGAATTATTTACCTGTCCCTTTATAGCTAGTCGTTTTCACCTTCATGACCCCAACGACTTTATCCCTTGTACAAGACTCAGTAAAAACTTCAAAAAATAACTGAAAGCCTCTATTTTCTATAATTCCAACTCAGAGCAGTACTATTCACACAAAAAGGTAGGAAAAGATGACTACTTTCATGGATTTATGTCCCCATCTCAGGGTGAATAATGTTTCTTGATAATCAGTAAATTCAGTTAATGCAGGCTTTTGCAGCTACTGAGGTAACTGTGGATCCAACCATTTTCTGAAGGTTTCTTTGGGAGAACTCAGATATTAAGGAGAAGAAGGAAACCATAAGGAAATGTGTTAGAACTACTGAAGCATAATGAATAGGTTGTGATATTCTGACTGCATTTTTCCCAGTCTACACAAAAATAGCAATGCCAAGGCTGTGCTTTAAAATGGAAAAGTGTGAAGTGATTGCCAAAACCACCAAATCTGTCTATGGCAGCAAAACATTGTTTAAATTCCAGAGCAAATATTGCAACATGGTAGAAATTTTCATATTGCTTCTCTAGTGAGGGAAGGAGCAAAGAACACATAGCAATGAATTATTGCAAGGTTCTTCAAGACAGGCTTACAAAGGTAAATAAGAAATATAGTTTCTACTGACTAATGATCATTGTCCTGAACAATCCTACCATGTACCTATTAGCACCATCAAACACCTAGGAAGTATAATTATATATATATATATATATGCTCACATACACAGATATATCTATATGGTAATTCCTAGTCACAAATTTAGTAGAAATTGGTCTGGAATTAAAAAAAAAAAAAAAAAGAATAAAAAAGAATAAAAGACGTTAAAGTTACTTGATGTAATACAAGCATACTCATATATGAAGTCAATAGGACTATATACACACATGCACACTTAGAAACATAGGAGTTTCCTCCTTAAAAAAACAGGAATGGAGTAAAGTGCCTCCTTCCCACAGAGCTGCCTGAATAGCAAAAGGTGCTTACAAACTGGATATACCAATAAACTAGGAGATGCTAATCCACTGGACTCTTGCTGCAAATCTGCAGGTTATAAATGGTCTGCAAGGGATTCCTTTTCCTTAACTAAGCTTTTCTGTAAAAAGCTTAGTTTCAGTCTGTCATCATTAATGACCACTGAATGGTCAGTCACCATTCATTAATTTTGGGCTTTTAATTCCAGATACCAAAAGAAAGTAGAAGCTGTGTTTCCCTGATATTGCAGCTATTCCCAAGGACTATGCATGGGAAGAAGGAGCATAAGTACCTTCTTATACCAAATGCCAGCTTTGCCCTCCTTAAAGTGCACTAAAGAAAGTGTGATATTATCCACATTACCTCACTCTTTTTCCTCTGGTCTGTTTCTATCTACACATGCAAACATATAAACAAGAAGGATATAAAGAAAGAGAAAAAGATGCATATTTATTTTCCATTTTCTTGTCTTCAAAGCTTTCCAGGAAAAAAAATTCTTTTACATTTCATTTTATTTTCAATCTTTTTCTCAGCTGGGTAGCTGGGATTCCTGCTTATGTAATGAACAGCAATCCAAATTCCACTTCACACTGATACTCTTCTTCTGATAAAATTTCCCTGTTTTCTGATTTATCGGTGTATTCAAACTTCCTACTGTTAGGATTGTCTTATATATAGGAAGAAATAATCCCTCATTTGCTGGAGAAATCAATATAAAGTCATTTGGTGGCATTTGAATATGTGAATTTGTGGGGGAATGGATAATTTCATTTTAATACACAAGAATTTACATACTTTCCTATACTTGCTTAAAAAAATTGTCAAAAACCACTGCAACCAGTAAAAATAGAAGTAAACCTCTAATTTCCCAAAGAAATCTTCAAACATCATATAGGGAAAACACACTAAGCCCCACAATTCAGATTAATCATAGTTTGTCATTTCTGCAGGTTCATGAATGTGGTAAAAATGCAATATTGCGGGGTGATGTTTGATTTTTTTTCCCCTCCAGAAAAGAAATCAAAGAAAAGTAATAAAAGAAAACAGACAATACGACACAACAGAAGTATATTAAAACCCAAATATTTATACAACAGTAACTACAGAACCCTCAAACCCCCAAATGTTATTTTAACTAGCACATTCCTTCTGGTGTAAGTAAAGTGTTGTCATTGGTTTGAAGACCTTTGAATAAATTCACATTAGTGCTGTAGGCATTGCCTTCCTAGTTTAGAAGTCCTAAATCATGAAGTCTAGGCTTTTCTTTGTACTTTTAACTTTTTTAATTACCTTTCAGGCATAATGAAATTCTGAATTTCTTGGAAAGGAACCCAGGAATCTAGGAAAAGAGAGTGTGCTTAAAATTAGAAAACACTCCTGGGGTTTTTTTCCCCTCAAAAATACCCAGCAGCCTATTTTTCATGGCATTTACCTAAAGACAATCCTAATAATGAGCACATTTGCCTTCAAACCCAGGCAAGGTGTTGTTCACATCAACACTGTCTATGTATATACTTTTGTCCTTTGTTGTCCATTATAAAATAAAGGGAAGAACATTTTTTTTTTAATAGGAGATTCTTGAAGATGCAGATTTAAGATAGGGAGACATCTTTAGAGAGCTCAAACAGCAAGCAGCAACACACTAGTAACTACATTAGAGTGCCTCTTTTCATCTTACCTATGATTTGTGAAGTTACACATCTTTTACTTCACATCCCTCTGATGCCTTTAAATTTTTCCAATGACTTTTTTCTTATGTTGAATTTCAGTGATAGTAATAACAGAAAGAGAGTATGAATTATCTCAGTTTTGTCCTAAGTCAATCCAAGATGCCTGGTACAAACTGTTGTCATTAAAGGGGGATTTAGATGTCAGAGCTTTAGAAACAAGCCTAGAGAACTTGAACTTGATGATTTTTCCATGAGGAAATTGCTCAAGACAAGCTGAAACAGAGCTATTGGTGAGATATTTCAGGCCATGTCTGCGGACTGAGCTGTGAGGCTGATGCAATGTTTCATTGGAGTTTTTCGAAGTAACAACTGATTGCAGAGTTTGCAACTCTACCCTCCAGATAAGCTAAGCTTGTTCAACATGTGATAATACTGAGAGGAAAGAAATTTATGTCTTCTTCTGGGAAATAATTCCCTGTATATTATATGAATGGGAACATGTGTGTTTATTTGCACTCAAGCTAAAAAGAGTAACCAAGTTTTGGAAGAATATATTCCAGATTAACAAGAAAGTCATATAGTGGACACCATGAAAAATAATGTGCTTTCTCCTTTTTTTTTTCTTTTTTGCTTATTGTTTTTATAGTTATTGACTGAGAACACAAAAAGAAAAAGACTCAAGGTCCATAAGAGACAACTTTTGCCAAGCTCTGAGTGTCACCATAAGTGACCTGCTAACTGTTTTCCAAATAACTTAATTACTACTCACAGATCATAGCAGGAATACAATTCCTTTGCTTGTTTGAATTTATAAGTCCTTACCACATAAGCTCAAAATTTATGGCAAGAATTAGGTGATATGGAACTTTGTTCTTCTCTCTTGACAATACTTTCCAGAATATTTTCCCTCAGCTACTAATCATGACTATATGGTTTCAAGCTACCTGAAAAATTCAGTAAACTTGTCATTGACAGAAAAAAAAAACCAAAAAAAACCCCAGTTTTGTCTTCCCAGGAAGATACATACACTGCATCAACCTGTTTTCACTGTACTTTTCAAAAAACATTGGAAGCCATTCCTTCAGGACAGGAGGCCATGAGCACAAACTGAAGCATTCCATCTGAACAGGAGAAAATGCCCTTTTACTGTGAGAGTGACTGAACACTGTCAGAGAGGTTGTGGAATCTCCTTGGAGACATTCCATACCCTACTGGAAATGGTTCTGCACAGCCTGCCCTGGGTGACCCTTCTTGAGCAGGAGGATTGGACTGGATGATTTCCACAGGTGCCTTCCAATCTCAGCTGCTCTGTAATTCTGTGAAAATCTTCAGAGATTGACTAATGATGATACAGTATCAATGTGTAGCTGGAAAAATAGCAACTTTGCAGAAATAACAACCTAGCAGAATCCTTATTATGGATATAACTCTTAAAGGCAATGTCCTTGTCCTCTGCTCTTTAGAAGACGTGGTGGATGCCACTCCCTACAAATTATCTTGATCCCTCTTTGAATGTAACTTTATCTGGCTCTTTGGCGTCACTCCCAATATTCATCAAGATTTAGTACAATTTCAATAGCTCCCTCATCTGGACAATGTGGATGAGGGTACTCAGATGCCTATTTAAAAGTGCTCAAAGATTTGTGGATGTAAAGCACATGAAAAAAGGAGACACCTTTCTTGCTGGAATTCTAAAACTAAGCAAAGCTTTTTATTCTTTATATGCAAATTCAATTCTTAAACTTCCTGCATTTATATTGCAGAAATCAAATCACACCTATCAGAAACTTCAAAGTTACATATATTTTATATTAGCCATTAGCCTGGTAAGCAATATTCTGCAGAGTTAGCTCTGATTCCATTCCAAACAGCAAACCTCGTTAGCTACAATGTTTTGATGTGCTTTTATCCTTCATTAGTATTTTGGAGCTTTTTTCCCTCTTCACTTTACCTCTTTATAGCAAAGCATCTCACTCTCTTCTAATTTATGTGTAGTTGTGCCCAGCTTCAAAATGTCATTAAGTTGATAGGTCACACTTTAAATTAAGTTTGTCATATAAAAGTGTAATTTAGATCCAATAAAACAGTTATTACCACTTTTAATTAGGAAAAGTAGGAGTCGGGTCTGTCTGAGAGACATTCTTAGACATAACCACGCAGAGAGCCAGGCTGCAGGTTTTTTCATTTGAGTGGAATCACTGATTATTGCAGCAGCCCTATTCAAATTCAGCTGAGGGTGCATTCGTCTGTCAGCAGAACAAAACTCAATTAAGAAAAGAAAGATATTTGGAAATTACAGTTTCAAGTATTCATTGGATCTTGGGTTTTAGTTGATTGCAATGGTGCTGTCTCAGATTTAATAAATATGCAGTGTCCCCCTTGCAAGTGGTTACAGATGCATTCTTGCAACATCCAAGATCATGCAATTGGGATGAAGGCTAATATTGATCCACCTAAAATCAATGGATTTTTTTTTTTTCTGGTTGGTTAGTAACACTTGTCACACCCTGAGCAACAACTTATTATCTGTTCATACCTGCCAGTTTAGAAAGTACAGGTAAATACAGCAATAATTTACAGTCTCTTTCTAAGGGAGATATATATGAAACAGCAAACTTAAGTTCTGTATAGTATAAAGCTGGCTGGATATAAATGTGCAATTTGCAAAATGCACTTGACAAGTCTGCTTCTGCTGAATGTTACTGCTCCTCTCCATTTTATCAACAGTGAATACATTGCCTGTTTATCAAAGAAGCTAATAAAATACCTTTGGAAGTAAAATAATCATAAAGTGACACTTTTTATTTTAGAGACTAGTTCTAGTAACAAGTGCACAGGTTTTTAGTGGAGCTGTGCTGAGTTTCAGAGTGTTACAGCAGTGACAAAGAGGAATCAGGCCTGTGGCATGGACTCATCTGCAATTTAAAACCCTCACTAAGATGGGGTTTTTTACATGCAGTGTCTTTTACACAAAAGTACAGATTTGCTTGTGGCTGCAGAACAAGGATACCTTCTTTCACCAGAAAACTAAATGGCAAAATATAGAAAAGAATATCAGTGAGAAAATAAACAGTCCTCTATCTAAAAGCAAATACATATCTAACATGAAAAACTGTGACATTCACCTTAAAATATAGAGGTGAACTGTTTTATTTAACAATGCTATCTGGAGCTGTCTTCACAATTGTAAGGGATGCACAATATCCCACCTTTTTACAACACATTTTACTACATCAATTACCTTTTTGGGGTTTTTGCTGCAAATTTTATATATAGAGAGACAGATAGGTAGCTAAACACATACATATATGGACACATATATACATACATATATACATGTGAGTACACAGTCAAAGGGAATTTCCAAGAGAGCACTTTCCAAAGTCTTTACATTTTCAAAGGACTGACTGAATGTTAAATCTCAGTATTTTGAAAAAACTAGGTATATTTTGTATATCTTTAGTCACCAGATATTCTTGTTATCTCATATTTTCCATACAGCTGCTCCTTAAAGTATTAGAGTGGCAAGGTTATGTGCTGTAGTAGTTCATCTGTAAGGGGAAGTGATCAGCTCACCTCTGTAATTGCTTTTCTAGAGCTCCAGGCATAGATTTGCCATGAACCTTTAATTCCCTCTCATACACCACCTACTACATCTTGTCTCCTGCTCTGTTCCTATGGCATAGGTACAATTCATTTTCCCAGCATTTTGTTGCAACATCAGCCTGGCTCCACAATCTTATATGCTGGATGCAATAAATCACCCACAAGCAGAATTTCCCAAGAGTCTAGGATAGATTGCTTTTTTCAAAGTTAAACTTCATGTTGTCCTCTTGCCTAATATATGCCCTGATATTGAGAAAGTCCCCTCTCACAGAACAACCTTCAGTTCAACCACTAACCACTGTTTGCATCTGCCACTGCATTTGTTGAGCAAAACACCAAAGATTTGCCTCTTCTATTGCACCCTATTATTCTGATCTTGAGAATAGCCAAGAAATGATCCCCAGGGAGAAATGTAAGACTAAAGGAAGCATTTAGTGATATCCTTCTAATCTTCATCTCTTTGTGGCTTGAAAAGCATTGCTTCTTAGATTTGTAGATAATATGTTCTCCTTATTTTATTTATATCTTTGTAATTTTTTACTATTTGTTCAATCACTTTTTTTAACTATTTATGTTTTCAACATCTGTAGACTATGTCACTGGTTTGAAACTAAACAGAGCCAGAAAATATTCCCAAACTGGAACTACATCATCTGCTAAGCTGTTACAACAGTTGCTAGCACAGTTTTGGCTTGTACCATCTAGGTCTCTTTCAAATAATTCCCAGGCACAGTTTGGGAGTTAAGGACAAGCTAACTATTCCAAAGCTAGACCATTCCCAATAGGTAGTTTGGATGCAATTATTCTGTCTTGGAGGCTACAAGACTTTAGTGCAAATACTAGCTGTTCCTTGCCAGTTAGCCTCAGTGCCAGAAAATTACAATCTAAATGTATCTATATCTAGCATGTCTAGTCTAGACTTCTAAATATAGCAAGAAATTATCCAGTTTACTCCCGATTTGTACTAAAACCAATGTTTTCAGACCATTCCTAATCTACTGTCACATAACTTTTTCATTTCACATTCCCTAATTCTTGTTTATTTACCTTGTTCATGTAATTGCTAAGCCACATCACCAGAAGCATAAAATAGCTGCAGTATTAAGAAATAATCTAAGGGCCAGAACTGAGGCTAATGTAGCAGAAAACTAAAGCCAGATGAGGTGTCTTTACTTAAATGTGGTGATTTACTAAATTATTATTTTTAACAAAAATGTATTGAGAAAGTGTTCAGATGTGTAGCATTTAAGTATGTATATAATATATCAGGATAAACAATTAAATTTATTAAAAGACAATGTAATTGCCTGAGAAGTGGAGTGCCTGTGTCTTTAAAAGCATGCTAGCACACTGCTATATCTGGTAACTCAGTTAGGAAATATTTGGAATATTTTATTAAAAATATGCTTTCTGAAATTCAGCTGTCAGATATATTAATTTGGAGGGCAGCCAGGCTCTCTGATCCTATTAACCACATTTGAAAACCCTCATATGGCTGGAAAAATATAATATCCATCCCAAATTTCAGAATAGTAATAAGGGAACTCAGTGAGTAATTCACAATGGAAGAATTGCAAAGTCTTCACTGGACTGGCACGTGCCAGGGGACAGGGGTAACCTGGTAACATTGGCCTGATAATTCTGAGGACCCCACACTCTCCCACAGCTGGGACTTTGATTCACTCAGAAGCTTTGAGCCAAGACCTCTCTGTTGATCATTGTGTGATGAATCCCCAGCATGGGAATTCTTGAACTGCTGAGGAGTCACTGGTTGCCCACCATGTTCAAAAATTCACACTTCACATTATAATAAAAAAACTAAAAAAGCCTGTCTATGGTCTGGATGAGAATATTAACAAACCCCCACTCTTATTACAGGGCTGCATTCAACACAATGTCTTTCTTTCTGCTGTTCTGTCTGTATGGAGAAAAAAGATGGTATTTTTTATTAGACACAATTTATAGAATTAAATAAGGATTAATGTTTTTAAGAGTAGTAATTTTAAATGTATTTCTCATCACTTTTCAGTTCCACTATGGTGAGGTCAAAGTTTATACCATACTGTTCTGATGCCATAAATGGCCAACAGATAATTAGCTAACTGTACATTAAAAATAATCACCTCTCTGTTGAGTCCAATAGCATGTATGTGGCTTGAGTTAATAAAGTGACATCTACAAAGTCTTTATATGGGGGCAAACAAAGAGAGAAAGGATTCACTAATTCTCAGAGCATGAGAGATCACAGCAGCCACTCCCCATCCCTCTATCACTGAGGGGAGGAGGCAGACAATTTTTGAGTGAAGCTGAGGCTAGGAAGAAGGCAGGGGTGGGAGAAGGTGTTTTAAGATTTGGGGTTATTTTTCATTACCCTACTCTGATTTGATTGGTAACAAAAAAAAATTAATTTTCTCCAAGCCAAGTCTGTTTTTTACCATGACAGTAACTAGTGAGTGATTTCTCCCTGTCCTTATCTTGATCCATAAGTCTTTCATTACATTATCTCTTCCCTGTACAGCTGAGGAGGGGAAGGATAGAATGGATTTGGTGGGCAACTGATGTCCCAACAAGGTCAGCCCACCACACTGACACCAATAAACCAATCCATGAAAGAAAGACTCTGATCCTGTGATTTCAGAAGGATTGAGTGAAAGTAAAAACAGAGTTGTTCAAAATTAAAAAAAAAATAGAAAAGAAAGAAGTTCACACATTCAAGCACAAATATCTTCAATAATTAGCAATAACAGCAAGGGGAACACAATTACAGGCAGACTAAATTGCTTTTTATTTAAATGTTCTCTTTTTAAAATGTATCCCAGTGTGAAAGTCCCTCTTTAAATTAGTGAGAGCATGCATAATCTCAATGTCTCCACTGGGGGTTGTAAGAATATATGTCCTCTCACTTGCTTAGTTGCGCATTTAGGGGATTAGAAGAAAATTATACAGCCCTGGGTACTTTATAATGACAGATATCAATAGTAATTTAGCTAATTGAGTGTATTCCAGCTTTATTTTAATTTACTGGTGTTTTTCACTTTATTCTTTGTTATTTAGTTCTGCCTGAGTATTCCACTATAACTATAAGCCTTGACCCTGCAAATTTTGCTCGTAGAAATAGACTTTTCTTCCCATATCAAGAAAGAGTTTTACAAGTAGATCTGTAACCATTAAAGGACACTTAAAAAACTAGGGCAAAGAAATACCTACTTCAGTTTCTAAAACTTTTTTAATCTACCAAGAAAATAAATCCAAGAAATACTTCTATACAAAAGAGAAAGTTTTTTAAAATACAAGCAATTTCAATTTTGTTTATATCATTCAACTTTGTGCTCTATTTTCTGTAAAATACAAAATTAAACATGAGTAAAAATATCATTGAACTTTCAAATTCGTAAGTACCTGATGGAATATACTGAAATTGACTGGTTTTGCCAAGTTCTGACAAAAAGGAAGAAATCACCCTGCTTGGAGAAAATTTGTCATGTTTTACTGAATATTCTGAGCATGCTACAAATTCATCTGAAGGTAATAATAAAATCTAAGCAAAACTATTACCAGTTTGTAGGACAAGGGTAAGGTTTTAAAATTGAAGCCAAAAATTGATCATTGTAGAGTATTTTCTGGAAGGATTAACTCCTGTAATTCCCATACGGTACAAGAAAGACTGTCTCTTGCTATAGTTGCCCTTACTATAACGTCAGTGTACTTCAGGACTGTTACAGTATTTAAGACAGTGATGTACTATTGTGACTTGGATAGAGTTCATTTTCTCCATGGAAGCTTATATCATGCAATTTTTTTGGATTTGTGTTGAAAACAGCATCGTTAACATAGGAATGTTTTAACTATCATTGAGCAGTGCTTACACAGCATCAAGGCCTTTGTGGTTTCTCAACCTCTCCTGATAGGGAGGAGGCTGAGGGTGCACAAGTGGGAGGCGACACAGTAGGGACAACTGACCACAGCTGGCCAAAGGGATATTCCAGATCTTATGACAATAAGCTCAGCAAGAAAATCTGCAAGAAAGAAGAAGAAAGGGGGAGAAATGTGGAGTGATAGCATTTATCTTCCCAGTTTGTTGCATGTGAACGTGATGGAGCTTCCCTGGAGATGGACAAGCACTTACCTGCCCATGCCATGTGCTAGAAAGCAACCCATTGCCCATTTTTTGGTAATCTGTTACTTCCATTTGCAATGCAATCCAGAGAAAATAGCCCATGCCAAAATTATAGAATTTTCTTTAATAACTGAAAAGGATGTAGGTCAATCTCCTCACAGATAATACTAAACTAAGAACTGAATTGCATTGGGGGTTTTGGATGTACCCTCTGCAATCAATATTTTTAGCTTTTTATTTTACAAGGTGGAAGACATATTTCTTATTGTGATTAAACTGTTTCCCAAAAGTATTCCAAAACTAGAATTGCAAATATGCTTTGGTGGTGCTTCAGTTAGCTTGTTTTATTTGCAAGTCCTGACCTCCCAGTCATAGCAGTCACCGTTCCCTGAGTCTGCATAAAATCATATCTTTTCAGCCTGGGATTGCTGCAGCAGAAGACAATGAAGACATCCTTGATGTGATCCCCAGTGGTCACGTTAGTCTAAAAAATGCACAACCCTTGGCAGGCCAAAAATTCCTGCTACTTTAACATTGCAAAGTTTTTTTTTACTGAAAAACACTTTCTATTTGAAAGTTGGATACGCTGCACTTTTAGTTCAACTTAAAGGCTGACAAGGACTGAATTTTAGAAGTGTGTTTATAGTTTAAATTAGACCATATCCTAACACATTTTTGCTAATAGACATTAGCAATTAAAATAACTTTATAGATATGTAATTCCTGTAGAAAACAGTGGGTGGAAACCACACTTATTCAAAATCTTTTTAGGACAATGATAAATATAAATTCCCTGGGACAGAAACATGCAAAATGGGAATTGTCACAATAGAACCATAGAGCTGGCAATATTAAAAATATAGGTAATTTTGTGCTGGAAAGTCCAGGACATACCTTGGAATTTTACCAAAGTTTCTAAAAAGTTCTTCAAGTACTGTTTTCCCTGAATTTTACTGAGTTTTGGAGGATCAGCTTTTTTGAGTTGGTGTAAAACTGTTAAAATACTAACATTAATAACCTGACACCACAACACATTTCACCAATCTAACACTGTAGGCATCCAGAGACAAAAAAAAAGAAAGGCAGTAACTTTGAGGATAACATTTCTCCTTCTGTGGACTATACTGGAAGGGAAAACAACAAGTGAGCACATTTCATATTTTAAGACCCAAAGAGTTTTTTGTTGCAGGGTGGAAACATAGTCCACCATAGTCTAGTTTAGACCATAGTCCAGTTACACACTGAGCAGCCTGGCCCTCAAATCCATGAGAACTCCGTGCAGTGTAGGCATGGAGTTCATCCATCAGTACATGATTGTTTCCTACAGTATATTCTTGAGTGGTTTATCCAGTACAGTGTTAAATTATTCACACGGTGGGCTCCAAATACCTCCTCAGGGAGATTACTATGGACTAATAGTCCTCACAGGAAGTTTCATTGATGTAAAGCCTGCATTTTTCTTGGCTCATTTCCATTCAGTAGTTCCTAGTTATGTTCCCTTGGACCTCTCTAAGCAAATCCTGTGCATTTTAGGTGTTTACACAAGTCAATTGCCTGCAGACAGATATTGCATCCTCTAGTAACCAGTGTCTGGCCAGTGATATCCACTCTGTTATTTTTTCTCTTTCTTCCTAATCTGTCTCCTTCAGTGTATTTTTCTGTTGAGTTTCTTGACATGATAATTAGTTGTAAATTGGTAGATTAACAGCTATCCTGAAATCTCCTGCTTTAATGTGTTAAATATATGGACTAAGGACTAACTCAAAAATCTACTTCCTTGAATACTTATTTTATCATCCAGCATCAAGGATGTTTTGAAAAATTGATGTTCTTAGTGAAAACATACCAGAAGTTGAAAACTGAAGTCTCATTTGGGACTACATGATCTAATGACTCTCTCTCTTAACATCAGTCTTCTGCCATTAATTTTCTGAAACATACCATATTGACAAGCATGTCCACAAGTTATTTAGCTGTGACCTGCCACTGGTATTCAGTTGTTCATGCCAAATGGGAGCATACAATGTGACTAGAAGTCCCCTGAAATATTGCTGAAGGTTGTTCTCTGAGGCGGATGCTTGTACTTGACTGTCCTACATATTTCAGTCTTGTATACTGTGGAATTCCATTGATTCTTTCCTTCTTTTTAAGAGCTTTATGAGATGAAAATTCAAACCAAAATTCAAATTCTTCCTGAGTAATGCAAAAAAACAAAAATCGAACAACTCTGAATACATAATTTACAGGTGTACTGTAATTAATAGGAATATTTAGGAATAATTACATGGGATTCTCCTTTTCTTTCAGTGTAAGCTTTTATAAGCTATGCAATTAAGTCTCTAACAGCACCTTCCAGCTTAGTGACTTTGGTGAACATAAGAGGGATAATTTTATTATTTAAATCATTATAAAGATAAATTATTCCTTTTATTAGTAAGAAATATAGAATTTTTAAGGAAATAGTGCAATGAATTTACTCCTTTCTTTTTAGAGTTTTCAATCTTTCCACCAAGTTTCAGTTTACAGCATTTGGTTATAATCCCCACTAATGTTTTGTCCCAAAGATTAAAAATGCACTGAAAATAAAGCACGTGGATAATTAAAATCAACTGAGATTTTTTGTATTTCTAATTCAGATGCAAATTTTAATGAAAAAAATATTTCCAGGGACAATGGAGGTCATTTAAATCACTTATATTTAGACCTTCAGAACAGATATTTAAGTTAGTGTAAGTGTGCAGGTTGCCTGCAGAGTGAATGGAGACTTTCAGCTATCAAAGACCTCAATTATTCTTTGGTGATGTGCAATGAAGAAAACTGATCTAACTTAGGTACTTCTGCTTAATAATCTATAAACAACTAATAATTATGAGCTTCATATTTAGGACTACTTTATTAGTCTAAAACCAGTGTACATGACCTCCAGGTGATGTAACCTGAAGTCAGTTTGACCAATGCATTTAGTCACCACTATGGCCAGGGCATCAGAAGTCAAGAAATTTCAGGATTCTATTACCTTAGTTGGGCCACTCCTGAAGTACACCCTAAGTTTTCAAAATTTAGTGAGTCAAGGTCTCTGGCAGCATAAGCTACCTTTTTAATCCACTTGCTGCATTCCTTTAAGGGTAAGAGGAGAAAAAGTTGATGGGAAGACTTTAGTACTGAGCCACAGAAGAGGTATTAGAAAAGAAACCTCTGATGCCCATCTCTACTGTGGCAGAACTTCCTGATGGAAGCATTTGCTGGTCTCTTTCTTCCTTGAAACACTTACTTTTCTTTCTTTAGGGAAGTCCACACTAATTACAGAAATGGTTAAGCTGAACCTTCCTTTGAATTTTCTGATAAATGCAGTACTAACTGTGTATAGCCAAAATTAAAACACCAACTGCCATTTAAACATGGAAAAGAAATAAATTGTTTGTGTCTAGCTCAAATAAAATAATATTATTTATGCTGTACTTTGGAAATTATGTGGTGACAGACTCATCATGTCTGTGGGCCCCATCTAACTAAATATCATTTAGCATGATTGAAAGAAGGGAAAAATGCCAAGTGAAAGCATCATTTTATGAAAACTTTAACAGCTTGTATTCCCTCCAATTAACTGAAAGGAGGAGTAGCAGCACCACACACTGCTTTGTGCACCCACATCCTTCAGTGAGCACCTGCTACCTAATGGGGGCTTTTCCCACTTAGGTTTTACTGTCAAGGAGAAAGCTAGCAATGGGAAAAGGTTTCATGGGAACTACTGTCTTGTAATGTTATTTGTCACTTTTGTTACAACAGTTGAAAACAAAATAAAGTAGTTGTTCTTAAAACCTTCTGTATGAGAATGACACTTTATTTAAACCAGTAGATCTTTTCCAGTCTCTAGCGGCAGTTGCTTCAGAGGTGAGAGCCAAAAGGTTGCCTGTAGATTATGGGATAGATTTCATGGAGTTGTTTTTAGCTCACAAAAATTTCTGTGATTTATAGGATTGAAATGTAGGGTATGTATGCCCTTCATGTACATAACTCTTTAATGATCTATACTAATATTCCTCTGGGTTTCATTGATGTAAATATTTCTCCTTCCTTCCTTCCTTCCTTCCTTCCTTCCTTCCTTCCTTCCTTCCTTCCTTCCTTCCTTCCTTCCTTCCTTCCTTCCTTCCTTCCTTCCTTCCTTCCTTCCTTCCTTCCTTCCTTCCTCTTTCTTTCTTTCTTTTTCTTTCTTTCTTTCTTTCTTTCTTTCTTTCTTTCTTTCTTTCTTTCTTTCTTTCTTTCTTTCTTTCTTTCTTTTTCTTTCTTTCTTTCCTTTACTGATTTGATAAATTCTGCTATATCAAGAACACAGGACTACAGGACTACTGTATTTAGTGTCAGAAAATCAGCCTATGACAGCAACTGGAGGTACCCAAGGACTTTGCTGTCTCAGATGCTTATGACCGTATGTCACTCTCCTTACCTCAGCCTCACTTCGGAAGCCATATAACCTTGTTATAATAAGTCCTTTGGAGAGGCAAGATTTACTGATTCAGCCAGAAGACCAGAGTTCAAAGGTTTTTTTTACTTGTAACTCAAAGCATGAACAAAGGTTCTTGCACTTACCTGAACCCAGGAGTGTAAACATACCCTAAATGACACAATTTGTTTCTACATGTATGATGAATGTTGACCTCTGATGACTTTTGCAGTAAATAGCAGCAAAAAATATATAACTCTCTCGTGCTCTCACCTACTAGAGCACCAATATTTTCTACCATCAAGATGACAGGTTTTTAAAGTGTACCTCAAACCCTGTGCTCATTTAAACAAAAAAAAGAAAAGAAAGCAGAATTAAAGGAAGAAGGTAAGAAAGCCTTTCTCAATACCTATTCAGACCTCTTGCATTTTTGAGTATAGACTGTTCTCAGATAATGAATAAATATCATTATTCTATCAATATAACTTCCATATTTGACTCGACATTTAAAACAAACTAGCATGACAAAAGAAAATAAAACAAAACCAAAAATCTTCATACCTTTCTGAACAGCATCCAGGGAACAAAATATGCCAAGAGGAAGCCCATGTGATAGCTAGAATTCTGCCTGTCTAGGTTACAGATTTAAAGTAGATATTGAATGTAGCTAATGCAGAATGAAACTAGCAGTAGAAGATATGGAAAAGGCAAATCAACAAGAGGAAAAACCTGAGAGCTAAAACCAGTAAAGATCATAATAAAGTACCACAAGTGAGAATTTCAACCATATGTTTGGGGAGTTTATATAAATTGACTTCATGAGATGAAATAGTTTTGCACTAGGAATTAGAAAAAAAATTGTACCATGAGAAGGTACAAACAGCTGTAGGAACTGTTCATTCATGACTAGCTACTGTCACATTATGATGCATTATCTCCATTAGGGCAATGTGGGATGCTCCACCTGGCAGTCAACATTGTTGACTGATGGACAATGCACATCTGTTCTCAAAGACTGTAACTGATGGACAGAATACATCTGTTCCCAACATCTGTAACTACACAGCATCTGGGGTTTTAAGAGGATCCAAGGATGAACTCCACTGACTTGTTAACTATGCAGCTCTTGTGGTTCCAATGAAAAGCTGAAGCAAGCATTTCATCATCACCTTAGCCTTAATTTCTATTATATAGGGAGAACAGCCCATGCTAAAGTGTGATTTAGCACACCTAAGGTCTGGATTGTCTTCTAGAAGTGCCTGCCTCTGTGCCCACAGACAGAGCAAAAGACAACACACTTCTGACTCAGTCATCTTGGTTATGTATGTGAAGTACACAGGATGAATGTGGCCTCTGTATTGTGCTCAATCAAGTCCAGCAACCCAAAGTCTTTAAAATGCAATGAGGTATGAGGCCACAGAGGAGTGTTGAAGAGGAGATGTGATTTAATGATACTGTTCTGGTCTGCTCATTTAGGAGGAATTTTTTTGCCAGACATTCACCTAAGTTCATCTGGAATGATGCTTTAGTGCTGTGAATGCTTTTATATGCACCAATAAATGAAATGTCCCCATGAGTCACAAGTTCTGTAGATATTCACACTCATTAATTAGAAAAGAGGTAAATTTGATGGATGAGAAAGCAAAATCTTATTTGGTCTCACCACCCACCATCAGAAAAAATGAGAAAGGAAGATCCAAAGCTCAGATTTAAGTATTAAGATTCAAAATGCATCTTAATTTAATTGCATTTCACATCTAAATAATAAAAAATTTTGACTAATAACAGTTTATCTTAAATCACTTATAGCTTTGTGTGCTATGACCCAGATCTTGTATAGGTGAAGATACTGCAGACATGAATAAAGATTTATAGACTAGGCCAAAAGAGCACAAAGGAAGACAAAGCTCATGAATCCTCTCCCAGACAGAATCTGAACTGTTCAGCTTCAAACCATAGGCTATATCCATCAGATATTCCTGTTTCTGTTCATTTGCAGAATAATGGTACTCAGTAGCACCAAACACTGACATTGTCCAAGGACAGGAAAAGTCAGTCAAGGAGTCAGGATCTAATTTGTGAAACAATGCAAGTAGTCGGAGATCATAGAGGGAAGGTGAGGGTCATAGGGCCAGAGACATTAAATCACAGGCAAGTAGTATGTATAGATCCAATTTCAAAGTGACCTTGCACTTAAGCATATCTTTTATTTTGCTCATGATTAATTATAAGCATCAAACCTGTGATGAGAGATGTGAATGATTTTGCAATAGACTGTGTGGATTAGTCCAGAAAGGGCTTTTTTCATTGTTGTATCTATAGCCATAATACAAGTAAAATAGGATGGGAGATAATAAATTAAAGAATATGATCAATATCCAGGCCTTAGGTATGATCTTAGGTGTTTACATACCAATTAGCATGCAAATAAAATCTCCTGTGTCACAGCTGAGAATCACAGAATCACAGAATATCCTGTGCTAAAAGGGACCTAAAAGGACCAGTAAGTCCAGCTCCTCATCCTGCACAGAATAACCCCAAAAATCACACCACGTGTGTAAGAGTATTGTTCAAGTGCTTCTTGAACTCTGTCAGGCTTGGTGGTGTGACCACTTCCCTGGAAATCCTTTTCCAGTACCCAATCACCCTTTGAGCGAAGAACCTTTTCCTAATACCCAGCCTAAACCCCCTGACACAACTTCAGGCCATTCTCTTGGGTTCTGTCACTGGTCACCAGAGAGAAGAGATCAGAGCCTCTTTTTCCTTCCTCACTTCAATTCTTGTGAGGAAGCATCCGTCCTTGTAAGGAATCTGTAATTTCCCTCTCTGTCTTGTCTTTCCTAGGCTGTGTTTGTTAACAGTAGCAGCTATGAATTTGCATATGCCTCAGTATCAACTTGTGTGTTCCAATCTTATAAATCAAAAGCAAACTCAGTAAAATGTACATTTCTGTTTCACTATAAACAAATTTGACAGAATTTTGTCCAGACTATCACTTATGTCTCTCCACAGTAGCAGGTTCTGAATAAGACATGCACAACTCAAAAGATCTATTTCCAAATCATTAATAACAGCTATAAATCACATATATCCATTTCTCCTTTAGCAGAAGACAAGATATGAGCCCCAATTCAAAAGAGCATGTACATCAATAACTATGTTTATATATCAAGTATCAGAAAATTAAAATAATGCAAGTTTTCTAAGTGGTGCACAAACCATCCTGAACATTTGTGACACTTTCTCTAACACTATCAATTCAGGAACTTTGTAATTATCTGAATTGCAACAAAAATTAAATGTCCAAATACCACTAATATATGATAATTTATGGCCTATTCCTTCATGGCAAGTGGGGTATTACATGTATTATACTTAATAAATCCTATTCCAATTTTGCAGAATGACAGAATGGTTGAGGTTGACACAGACCACTGCAGATCATCTAATCCAATCCCCAGCATATTCAAAGACCAGGTTGCTTAGGACCATGATTAAAACAGTCTTCAACATTTTTAAAGATAGAAAGCATACAAGTTCTCTAGGCTTGAGGACTGTCATAGTAAAAACAAGTGTTTTCTTGTGTTCAGAAGGAATTTCATGTGTTTTGATTTATGATCATTGCCTCTTGCCCTGTCATTGTGTACCACTGACAAAAGTCTAGCTAGGTCTTCTTTCCCTCCAGTTATATGTTTATACACATTGATAAGATCCCCTGAGCCTTCTTGTCTCCAGGCTGCTCAGACTTAGCACACTCAGCCTCTCCTGATATGACAGAGGCTCCTGTCCTCTAATCACCTCAGTAGTCCTTCCCTGGATTCTCTACATGAGAAGAGAACTACATCCCTTCCTCTCTTACATGAGGAAGCCCCAAACTGGATCAGTCACTCCACATTGTCTCACCCTCATCAGTGGAGGGGAAGACTCACCACCTTTGATCTTCTGGCAGCACTCCTCCCGCTATGCCTGTTTGCTCTGGACACAGTTGGCTCATGGGCAGCCTGTTGCCCCCCAGGACCCCCAGGCCCTATTCTGCAAAACTGCTCTCCAGTCTGTGGGCCCACAGCATGTATTGGTGCATGGAGCTTTTCCTCCTCCCTTGCAGGACTGCCGAACTGCATAAGATTCCCATCTGCCCATTCCTTCAGCATGAGTAGGTCTCTCTGGATAAGAGTACAAGCACATTGTCTATCAGCCGCTACTCCCAGCTCTGTGTTCTCTGAAAACTTGCTGGCAGCATACTTGATCCCATCATCATCCAGGTCATCAATGAAGGTGTTAAACAGAATCTATATTGGCCCCTGGGATACAATGCTGGTGACTGCCCTCCAGCTAGACTTAGTGCCAGTGATCTTTGAACCAGGTAGCTCAGCCAGTTTTCTCTCCACATCCCTGGCCACCCAACTGCCCAGAACAGCCTATAATTTTAACAGGTTATGTTAATATTAAAATGCATTATATCATGTTTTAATTTATCAGTGCTAAATAGCAAAGCAATTCACCTGTTGCCAACCACACAGGGTCTGCTGTGATAAGTCATAGCTGCCCAGATATCACAGGTCCACAGTAAGCCCAGGGGATGAAAGATATTATTGACTGGTTATGTCTTCCACCTGTCTGAACTCATGTCATCCCTGCAGCCATGGCAACACATAATTCTGGCCCATCTATGGTCAAGGAGTCAAAATCAGAGGGTGCATTGTAGAAAGAAATATAACAGCAAAAAAAAATCCTCCCATGGTTACAGAAAACAGATTGTTGTGCTGAGGTGGGTCAGGAACAGTATTGCTAACCTGGAACAAATATATTTACCATAAATTTTAGAAGTATAGCCATGGATAAAGTTGGACAGCTATTAACTGAGCAAAATTGCATCAGGAGTAGAAGTCTTATGCTCTAAATCTAGAAATTTGATATTTCCAAGTCTGGAAAGATCACCTAATACTCCCTGTAAGTGCTAGTTGTGGGTAATTAATCTAAACCTAAATGAGACATTTAAGATAGAAGTAAGTCAATTTCTGTATACGCCTTTTTGTCTCAATGATTATAGAAAGTCTTTAGGGTGTCTAGGATTAGCTTAGATGCCCAATTCCTAAAGGTAGACATAATGAAATCTACAGTCTGAAAATTATCTGAATGAGGAAAACAGAGACCTTTGGAAGTAGTACACCTGTACAGATCCACAGAGAAAGAAGTCTTAAAGAGAATAAATGGGTTATTTATGGAGCTTAGTGATCAAGAGTGTGATGATGGAGGTGACAGTGACAGAAGAAAAAGAGGAGGAGTGAAAGCAGTCACAGGGCAGGACAGTAGATCACACGTGGACTTGTAAAGTTGAAACTGGCAGCAATCTAACAAGGAGATGTCAGATTTCTGCATCACCTTGATAAAATAAGCAGAGGGAGGCAAACCTAGAGAGAGAACTTAGGTTAAGATCTAGGAGTCACAGTCATTAAGCATGTGAGTGGGTAAAACCAGTTTAAAAGGTACATATAAAATGTGATAATGAAATATGTATTAACTTAATTAGCATCATCAGAGACAAATCATTCTTTTTTTATGTATTTAACTAATCTATGTGAATGGAAAAAGGTTGAAAAAAAATTTTAAATGTAGACTAAGGACAGCAAAAAGACATTAATGTTCCAGACAGTTGTCAAATTAACCAGTCAGCCTTTGATGACAGTGTTTAAGAAACCTAAAAATGTAATTGTATGAAGGTTACAATGGGTAACTCCAAGGTAGGAAGTATTTGTTCCTGGCAAAATTGCCCCAAATGTGTTTGAGAGACTTACAGACACTTTCCAGGAATTAATATTTAGAACAAAAAGAGGAATCTATTTTTTCACATTTCCTATGATTTGTAAGATATGTGGTTTACTCTGCTAGATTAAGAGCTCCTCTCTTCCCCCCACTACCAACATCCCTATGATAATATCAGCATCTCTATATCTGATATTAATGTCTTTTAGACAGGGAGTTCTACTTTCTCCTAAGGATTATGCCTATCCTCATGGAAATATTCAACTCTGAGTGGTTCCAATCTCGCTGCTCCTGGATATTTGTTTTCTGTGTTATTTTAGTCTGCCTCTGAGTCTAAATATTTTACGTTCTGCTTCCCTTCCACTCCAAGCAAATAAAGCATCATGTTGACCTTAACTTGTTCTAGGAACATTACACCAGAGTCTTGAAAAGATTCTTGTTTAGGATGATATTTTATATTTTTTCAATTGTTTGGACTGTGAATCAAAGGAGCTGCTCTATTTGCAAGATAACTTTGAGAAAGGCAAGAAAATAAATTATAAGAAAGTTATGAGTAAACTGCTTTGCATGGAAGTAGGAAAAGTGCAGAGGTGAATACTGTTATATTTTCGTCATATTGTTCATTTTAAAAATCTTCACTGTAAGCTTTTATCAATATAACCATTTATTAATATAACCATGTATCAATATAAGCAATTATTTATATTGATAAAAAGACTACTCCTGTTTAAGGTAACACAGTATTTATCACTGTGTTCATAAAGAAACATTATTAAATCCAATATTCTGTATCCAACAGTAGCCAACACTGTAGACTCCAGGGTAAATGACCAGTGCACTGATTTGTAACACTCTGCATCTCGAGCAGTGATCTATGTTGCATGTTTCAAGTGTAACTTTATTATAACTGAAAATTTAAAGCACTGCATGTATATCATACTTATTTGCTGAATTCACGACAAACTATTTGTTATTCTTTGATGATTTTTTCATCATGGGAAGGAAGATGCCCTGAAGGGTTGAGGAGAATGAGTATACATATGTAGAACCCAGAAATATTCGATCTCATTAAGCAATGAATATTGTCAGTGTAGCACAGGAATGAAAGAATATGACATTGCTAGTCTTATTTACACAGATGATTAGAAAGAGATAAAGTAGCTGACCCAGACAGCTAATAAATACAGCATTAAAAACGCAGCATTTTCTGCCTTATTTTTTCTGACCTACTTTTCTTTCCCATAATTGTCTTACAGTTATATCTGAAGTTCACATATTGGTTGCATCCATTATTCTGGCTTCCTAGTTATTTGTTAAATTTAGTGAGAATTTGTTTGATTAGCTTTGATTTAGTTCCTCTTGGGAGCCCCGAAGGACTGAGAAAGATAAGCATAGTAGGTCCTACACATGTACTCTATCTCATTAAGGAATGAAAACTGCTGGGTTAAGGGGAGAAAGGAGGAGAAGGGTTATTCCTATTTACACTGATCTTTTCAAAAGCCAAGGCATAATTCTCTATGTTGTTAAATTGGTTTTATTCTGGTTTAACTGTTTAAAGTAACTACATTCAACAAACTTTGGAGTTCATTCAAAACCAAGGAAGTTGAATACTTCTCAGTATATGAGGTTTGCATCCTTAATGAAATTTTTAAAAATTACTGGACGAAATCTTACTTTTTCCCTATAAATCTACTTTTTCAAATCACTTTGTCATAATAAGAGTGCCTCACTAATGTGCACTTCAGATCTTGATCTTAAAAATGCTGGTTGCTGGCCTTGAAAAAACCTATACATTTATTTAAGTAACAGAGAGACTATTTCAACCATTAACAAAGGTAGCACTTGGTACTCAGTCTTCTTACTATAGTTACCTAGGCCCCTTGCAAGAAGTAAAGCAGAAAGAAAATAATGCAAAATGTTAATCCTTTATTTTTTGCTACTCTTGTCAAACTGAAGTGTGTGATTTATTAGATTTTCTATGTACTCTTTGTGCAAAGCTGGCTATTTCCACACTGTGTGTCAGGCCATCCTATGCAAACTGGTGAAGTATCATTCTACCAGCTCATTAACATTTCTGTTGCATTTTTTAAAAGGAGCGTTAGTTATATTTGCAATTATAGTATTTGCTCTTGAGAAGGCAAATGAAGATGCATTTTTTTCAACATTTTGATTATTTTCTTCTTTATTTTTTTCCAAACCTTTTTCTACTTTCCCATACATACATAATTATCTAGATAAACACATAGAGAGGTACAGTGGGAACACATTTCCTTTTACATTTTTTCCTCTTTAGAGTGTAAGTATTTTATCTTCATTGAGAATTTAAAATAAAATTCCTGATATACATCAACTTTGAAAAGTTAATGAGTCACTTAGATGCATATTCAAATATAGAATTAGTTCCTAATAGACCTCCACCTCACAGAGCATATGACCTTCCTTAAAAGGACTGTCAAAATTACAACTCCAGTATGCTGGAGATTGTGGAATCATAGAATCATAAAATGGTTTAGGTTGGAAGGGGTCCTAAAGATCATCCAGTTCCAGTAGACCAGATTGCTCAGAACTCCATTCAACCTGCCCTTAAACACTTCCAGGGATGGAACATCCACAACTTCTTTGGGCAACCTGTGACAATGCCTCACCACCCTCACAGCAAAGAATTTTTCCCTAACATCCCATCTGAACCTACCCTCTGTCAATTTAAAGCCATTCCCGCTTGTCCTATCACTACATGCCCATCATGGGGACTTTTCCTTTCATGCACAGGGGCAGAGGTACAGACAACCATGCTGGGTCTTCTGAACAGCTGCATCACTTTTATGAAAACATAAAGGCTAGCTCTTTTAAAACATTAAGGATAGCTCTTTTAAAAATTAATTTTTATTTATGATGAAAAGTTAGATTCTCATGTAACCTCTTGATAAAAACAGCTTTACCCATCTGGAAAGTAATCGTCACTTGTTGTGAAAGTGTACATAAAAACCCAAAAGTTGATAATGCTTGAATTTTTTATCCCACCCCATCCTTACCCAGTGCAGAAGATTCTAACTTACTGGTTATAATGTTATCAGTTTATGAATGCATGACAGTCTTGCTGTATTCAGTAACACACTGAAGGATTACAGAAGCATAACATGAAATTTTCTTTAAAGGAAACCCAGTCCCTGAAGCCAAGTCTAAATATCTCAACAGAATGATGAGGATTTTTGTAGGAAATTGGGAAAAAAATCACCACTCAATGACAGCACTTTAGAGACTGGTCAGAGGAGATCAGACCGAGAAGGATGCCAAGGCAAGTGTCTAATCAAATGGAGAGACCTGTACCCAATGAAATCTGTACTTAATGAAATAATTATTAAATTTAGAATTAGACACTTTTCTCAACATGCAGTCAAAAGATGACAGGACCTTGTCCTTTAGGGACAGCAAAGAGAAAAGCTTTCACAATTTCAAAGAATTCCCTGCCAAGGTGTTGGAAAAGCCATAGAGCCTCATCAGAGCTAATGTTTTGAATCCTGGCCCTGTCTCCTTTCCCAAAAATGCCTCACATCTCAGAGCCTTGATGATCACCTTCATTGTTAGCCCACAGAGGGATCAGCACAGAGCAGATGCCCAGCAGCCAGGTGTTATTCACAGCCTGGTAGCCAGGGACAGGATTTTCCCCTCAGTTACAGCTTGACACTTGTCCAGGTGTTTTCTGCTGAGACATACTGAGATACTATAACTTGCACCTTTTACAGTTACTGTGAGGCAGCTTGTTCATTAAACAGACAAACAAAAGATAAATAGGGGCTCACTATTAAAAACTAACCCTGTGTCTGTGCTGTATGATTGCTACAATGTTTGAGGCCTAATTTAGTGAAGGCTATCTGAGCTTGATTAAGAAATGAGAACATTAAATAGGTTTTGTTTTGAAAAAGGTCGTTATTTTTTGATTCTTATCTATAGCAATTTGCATTCCCTTGTCCTTACTACTGTCTGGCATGTATCATAATATCATCCTATCCCTTTAGTTTTGTTCACTTTCCTTTCATACTATCACTTAATTATCCCTTTTGTACCTCTAGTCTGTGGTCTCTGGGTCTCTAATACATGGCTGCACCAATTTCACCACCCCCAAGGCTAGTCAGGTTAAAGATTAATGAGTAGACCTTACCCAGAGGCTTTACAAAGGTTACACATAATTACAAATGGGTCTTTTATGCAGTGCTGAATATGTGAAAGCTACCAAAAAAAAAAAAAAAAAAGTAAGGGAAAAAATAACAGAACTTATGTATTTAAGTCAGCCATTTAAATCTTTTCAAAAACACCCAAACAAGTTAGGAAGTTCTACCCTTTGTTCCAAAGATGGTGATAAAAACAAAAACACCATATGGTAGAAATTAGTCTACATCTCAATCTTGCAACATCACTGCCTACTAATTCTTCTTTCAAGTTGAGTAAAATGTTTTGCACTAAGATGTAGAGAGAAAAAGGTCTAAATTTGCTGGTAACTCTTCAGTTCTTCAGTTAACTAAATTCTCATATTTGACCATTTGTTAAAGGAAAAAAACAACCAACACATTTCTCCCATAGGAAAAACCTTAAAAGATTGCTTAGCCTAGCTGCTTGGTGAGAAAGACATATGTTGGCTAATTATCTTAATCTTGTGTCTTCTTAACTCACAGAAATACCTTAAAATGCAAACTTAGTATCTGAGACAACACTTTCATAAGTGCAAGTTTAAATTTAGGTTCATAGAACCATGGTATCATACTAATGAAACAGTCTGATTTTAAGTTCTAAATTCCACCAAGTCCCATTTAAGTTATGGCAAAATACTTTGGAGTCTGTCTTCAGGCACTGCTTGTTTATAAATTGAGATTAATAATAAAAAACATTTTAAAAAGACAAAAAGAAAACCCCAAAAAACTTCTACCTTTCATATTGTGATATTAGCATTTAAATAATGGGCTAAACTTGTCAGAAATGTCCAAGGAATTTGATACTTCAGTGTCAAATCTTTTTGCTTCCAATTCTGGATTGTAAGACTATGTTCTCAGAGGTGCTTTGTCTCTTAGTTTTCAGTTAAGCTTAGAGGTGACTGAAGCTCTGTGGAAACACTGCAAGTTTTAGTATTATTGCTTTTTACAAATCCTTACTGGGGAAATGACAAAACCTGATTACTCAAGAACACTTTTATGCAAAAAGTGGCACCATTCACTAGTGATGCCACTCTTCAAGAGTAAGAGACTAACAGAGAACCCATAAAACCACTGAAGTCCTACAATTGTCTTTGAAAGTGATCTAAGCCCAGATGATTTGTATGTTTATTTGGATTCTCATGTAAGCATTTACAATACAGGTGCTCTGGTTTTATCTGCTGTTTTCTTTCTCTTTTGCCTGGGAGCAGTATCCATCTAGCCTTTATTCTAGTCATATATGAGTTTAAGTCTTTCAGCAAAAGGCTGTTGAAAAGATATAATCTAAAACTTTGCATTTGACCACTAAGCAACTGGAGTTCTTATTTGAAACACAAGATAAATTGTTGGATTTCGTTGTCCTTCTGATTATTAAATATAATACTTTAGCATTGCATGGTCAGGGACCAGGTCCCTAAGTGACTTGATACACATTATGCAAACAGCTAAACAATCTTTGGATTAATTTAAAAATTATAATTTATAATATCAACTTGTAGCTCTTATGTGGTTTATGATTAGTTTATTAAATGTGAATACCAGAATTTGACATAGAGCTCAGATTTTTTTTCCTCGCACAAGTGAATTACTGCAACTCAAAGCAAACATTACCATTTTCAGTTTAAAATTTTCATTTCTGGAATTGTTCTTTCTATTCAGTAATAACATACTTTTATAGCTGATTACAAAGTAAATTTAACATCACAATATTTTCCAGAAGGAAGCAAACATTGAGAACCAAAAGGAAAGTAAAACCACCCAGACACATAAGAGAGCACTGTTTTTCACTGCAAAACTTGTCTTAAAAGTGAGACAGGTTTATTTAAGTTTTTTATTAAAGAGTGTTGAAACTCTGCATGATATGTAAGATACTTCCACATATATAACTAGTTTCTATCTCTTTTCTAGACAAAGTTGAGCTACTCTGCAAGTAAGGAAGTGATGATCCAAAGGCAAAAAAACCTCAAAATATGTGAAGAAAAGAATCTTAGAGTGCTTAAGCTGGAGGAGGGTAATTATTAAATTTTTGCTTTATTGTAGTTTTTCGACTACAAAATTATTGCTTAGTTCAAAAGAAGCCATGCTTTTGAGACCAACAGACACTGCCCTACCAGTAAGAGCCAAGTTTCCTTTTGCAGCATAACCAGAATCTCTTGATTTTTTTCTATTTTTTTTTACTTTGAAGTAAAATATTTTACAGAGTATTTCTTTGTTTTCTGAGCCATGAATAAGAATTTCTTATTTTAGGAAGAGCATTGCCAGCAGGCCGAGGGAGGGAATCCTGTCCCTCTACTCAGCCCTGCTATGGGCCACATCTGGAGTACTGTGTCCTGTTCCAGGCTCTTCAGTATGTGGAGCTCCTGGAGCAGGTCTGGTGTAGGGCTACAGAGAGGAACAAGGGACTGGAGCATCTCTCCTGTGAGGAAAGGCTGAGGGAGCTGGGCCTGTTCAGCACCAAGAAGAGATGACTCAGAGGGATCTCATCAATATCTATCAGTATCTGAAGGCAGGGTGCCAAGAGGATGAAGCCAGATTTCTTTTAGTGGTACCAAGGAGTAGGACAAGAGGCAATGGGCAGAAACTGATGCACAGGAAATTCCACCCAAGTATGAGAAGGAACTTCTTCATTGTACAGGTGACCATGCACTGAAAAAAATTTCCCAGAGAGGCTCAGGAGTCTCTCTCACTGGAGATATCCAGGAATCATCTGGCTGCAATCCCATGCCATGTGTTCTGGGATGGTCCTGCTTGAACAGGGAGGTTGGACCAGATGACCTCCTGTGGTCCCTTCCAACATGATCCATTCTGCAATGGGTACAGAAGCAGGAAATAGTCTGTGTCTAGATTCTAAATATTTTATTTTTTGGTGTACCAAATTAAGATTTCTCCTGCTGCCTTGGAGACGAGGGAAAGATTGAAAGAAAAGAAGAAAAGAAAGTAGAAAAGAAATTTTGTATTGTCTACTGATAGATTCTGCTTTTCTTCCAAAGGCTATTTTAAAATTACAAAGATGTCTCACAGTTCCCATCAATAAAAGATACAGCAGAATTCTTTCTCCTTGGACCTGCAGAGCTGAACCCTAGTCATACAAATAGATTCACACTGGCTTCACTAAAGCAGCTTGTTGGGTTGATACAAACACAGACATATATTCATATAAAATTCTGTAATTATCAATGTGCATAACAATTTGCAGGACAGCCACCTCATGTCTGTGTCTGACTGGCTTTAATTACATTAAGAACAGCTAAAAATTCTTGTCCTCCTGCCAGGCTGCCACACTTTTAACTCTGTATGAGGCTTCTAGGAAGGAAAATAAGCCTGTGTGCAATCTTTCATATTCATGGACTTCTATTGTTTATTTTACTTTCTTCTAAGCTTGAAGTAAATAGGTACCTCAGTTATCAATATGAAAACAGAGAATTTTGTACAGATTACAGTTTGCATGAAAGCAAAGGACAGCACAGCATGCTTGCCAGTGCAAAGTAGGAGAGTAGAGGCATAAACCACATCCTTATATTGTGCAGAAATCGTTCTGCTGGAACTTTCAATGTGCATGAGAGGCAGGTTTGAATGTCCAGCTGCATTTTCCACTCTTCCTTTTGAAGGCAGCGAATAGAAACTGGAAATGTTTTGATTCCTAAGCAGCATACTGAAAAAAATTTGTGAGGAAGTGGAAAGAATGAATATAGCATGTTCCTTTCTCTAAAGGGAATAGTCAAAATTACTGACAAAGCAATATCACTGCATGGATGTGGTTTCTACTGCTGTGTTAAGACTTCTCTTTTTGTCAGTGCCCACACCTGGGTACCTACAGACCCATGGCAATGTTACACTCTTACATCAGTATGCCTGAGTACTAAAGGTACAAGCCAATAGTATGGGCTGCCAAGGACTATGAGATAGTGACTCTGCTACATTTCCTTTAAAGTGTGCTCTATTGATTTGGTGGTTTTTCCTGCTGAGTGTGTTTGTATCTTGATGGCTTGCATATCTCTAATCAAGTGACAAAGAAAATATAATTTAGATTATTTGTTTTACTCAATTGTAGATCCATTTAAATTATACCAAATTTGCTTCAGTTTTCAGATGGCTGTTGCTCAAGAACAGTGAGCTGTACCAGATGGGTTTACTGCTACTGAAAACAAAAAAATTAAACAGCCAAATTGAAGCCTTTCTTCATCTGAATTTTCTCAAAGTCTTTTTCTCAAAGTTTTTTGGTGACTTGAATTTCATAACAATTGTCTCATTAGGTGGCACATGGAAGTGTCCTCAAACCATGAGCCTAGGGGTACCACTGCACTCATGTACACATCCACCAGCAAGTAACTTAAACTGAACAAAATCATAGATCATGGAGGATGGTAAAAGCAGTATAATAAGTACTTCTGCTTTTAACTCAATAGCATGGGTTTTATTCAGGTTGCATTCTAAGAAATATGTAAGCTAATGATACCTTCCATTAATATAAAATGACATCTTCTATAATTTTTTCCTGCCTTCTATGTGGTTCTTTTTATCCCAAAACCACTTTGTTTTTTCTCTGAAAATATACATACAGAAAAAATGACAGCTATTCTGCGTGGTGGAAATAGGAAGAGATTTTGAGTATATTTGAGATTAGAGGAATTTCTGAAACATGCAATATAAGTAGGGTGCTTCCGTTTTTAATGAAAACTGCATTTGTAGCAACAGAAAAAAGGAATACATGCAACATGTAGCCATTACCTTAGTGCTACAGTGTTGTGCTTAGCCTGAATGGTCAGGGCTTAAAAACTTGTGCAGCCAAGTTGAAGTTAATAAGCTAGTACCCCTAAAGAATATGTATTAATTATTGGAGAAATGTAGACCACTAGGAAAATAAACTGGGTTAAACCAAATACCCAACAGTTCATCTCCAACAATGGCCAGCAACAGATGCCAATAGAAAGGAGTAAAATAGGTCAAGCACACAATGATGCTTTCTCAGCCTCCAGCAATATGTGGCTCTTGGCTTTCCTAAGCCAGAAATGTCATTTTGAGGTGGTGTTTGGGGCCAGATTATTAGGAGTTGGGTGGCTGGGAGGGAAAAAAAGGTCTTTAAAATTGAATGTTTGTACTGTAATGTGTCTATAATAAATTCCTAAAATACTACTCAAATTCAGTTTTCTTATAGATTGTTTCCTAAAGAAAACCTACAGGAGCCTGTAATATTTATTTCTAATTGGGAGTGGGAAGGTGGTAAAATTATGCAGAGGAACTGAATGTTTTCATTAAGCTATGAAACCTCTATGATATAGCTCACAGTACTTTAAGAAAAATTACTCCTTTGCAAGTTGGTTAGTATTCACATGTACTGATGTACCTACTCTTGTGGGATATTGAGAATTAGAAAAATTATTGAAAAGAATCCTGAAATGCCACAGATGTCCCAGTTCAGAGCACCAGAGCCACAAAACATTTAAGAGGAGAAAAAATTCCAACTAACCAAAGAAACCCACAACAAAGCAAACAAAAAAAACAACTCACCAAGGAGCAAAATGAAAATAAGGCAGCATGCTGGATACACTGTCATGTAACCTTTCTATCCAGTTCTTACTTCCCCTCACACTCTACTTCTTCCCTGAAAACTCACCTAAGGGAAAGTAATCTCAACCTAGAATCAGCTTCTTGGAGATATAACCCTACAAAAGCATACTGGGGAACATTAATAGGTGGGTGGATATATGGATGAAAAAGAAACCATAGTACCTTTAATGCTAATCAATAGAGCTTAATTGGAAACAGATCTCACTGACAGGAACTGCTTTTGAGATCACAAATATGACATAGTCATCTAAGAGTACATAATTTGACACAGAAGTTCATCACATTCTAAATAATAAATTTGATATATTACCAAAAAAATTCATTATGGTATATATATATATTCAATGAATTAAAAGTGGCTGATAACCATCACCTAATAGGAATATTTTTAGTCACATCTCACCATGATCTCTTCTTGCCTCCACACTAGTCAATACTGTTATCAATGATCTGGAAGAAAACATCATTAATGGTAAGGTCTACAGATCACACAAAAGCAGTAAAGGGGTAAATTAGGATAAGGATAGGTCAGTTTGACAGAGCAATCAAGTTCACTTAGCAAGATGAGACCATCTGAGCATTATGCTTTCTAAAGCAATTGAATTTAAGGACAAGCATCTGTGAAAATGGAATTTAGGTCAAAGATGAAGGAAGGAATGTATTTGAAAAAGTGCTGGTTTTGAAGTGATAAATAGACAGTGTTTCCAACACGACCTCCTGGTAAAAAAAAGGAAAAAAAGCCAAGCTAAATTCCGAAATGTTCAGACAAGCATATTCAGAAATTAAAAATAATACCGAGAAGTACAAGCTACTTATTCCACTGTATATAACCAATATTAATATTAACAATATAGCAAAAAAAAAAATCTGTTGGCTGCAAAAGAGGATGCTTATAAATTAGAAATGTTTAGTGAAGATGTGAAATAACTTCCTAAGACCTGGAAAATCTCACTTTTCCTAGAAACCTAAAGCTGAATCCTTTTAATGTACATGGGAAACATTTTGAGTTGGTTTGATCACTGTGCATGTCAGGGAAAAAATTCTGGCTAGCAAACAATGATTAAAAAATCTTCCACTGGTTTAGAAGTTAATCTAGACAAATTTAGAGTAGCAGTAGGTGATTTTTTAACAATAAAGCTATCAATTAGTAGAAGAATTTATTTCACAACATGGTAGAACATCTGTTACTTCAAAGCCCTACCTCCTGTAAAATATATTCTTCACTCCACTCAAACTTGTAGATCCAGGAAAAAGTATTTACAGAAAAGATGCTCACAAAAATCTGTACATGAGTGGTCTAAGATGTCACTATAGATGAGAAAATAAAAAGAGAGAAAAAAGATGCCCACAATGAACCAAGAGGAAAGTAGCTTCCTTGAAATGTAAAATAAGATTATTTAACTATTTAACTAATGCTGATGAGGTATACCAGGTAACCATTTAAATATTTCTCAATTTTTTACTCTTCAGTATTCATCTCTGCAGTTCTAAACAAGGCTAGTAGCAGAGGAAATAGATTTAAGCACAACCCGGCCACAGAAAGAGAGAAGGGGATGCATTTGTTGGAAAATGGATTGCTGTATAATTTGGACAAGTTTGCTGCTGTTGAGGCACTCAGAAAATGAATGTCCAGTCACCTGTGGTTGATGACCCTCAGCCAGCAGTGTAAGTGAAAAGCAAGTGACACAGGTCAGAACACAAGGGGAAAGAATCATGTGCAGGACTGAGTCTACACAGGGATGTTGTAGGGTTGGATAAACATTTTGCACACTATGTACAGAATTGTCGCTTCTGTGCACTTCATCCAAAACGCACTGAGCTCAGCCAAGCAAGGGAAAATATGCACAGGTATTGAAGAGGTCCCCACAAGAGGTGGCTCCCTACAAGATGTGTAGCTGTGCCCACCTGTAATAGGCGAGCAGCTTCTGATGATCCAGTCTTCTCAATCAGTCACAGACACAAGTCAGAGGCTTGTGTATCTCATGTACCCCTCAACTTCCATATTGTTACCATGTTTCTGGTTATGACTTGTGAAAACATATAAATACTTTCATATTCATATTCCACAGACAGATTAAATAATTATTTTATTGTTAGAATGTTACCTAGTTTCCTTTTATTTTCAAAATCAAAGTTTAGGCAATCTAATTATCTTTAGGGTTTTATTTTTCTGTTATTATCTCCAAATCAAGAAGATCTGGGGTATTCACACAGTAGTCTACAGGAGTATTACAATTGGATTATCTTTGATGATATTTACTTAATGTACCCAATACAGGTCAAAAGCTCCTAATAAGAAAGCAGCCTGAACCACATCATAGTCCAGACAGCAGAATCTTACATACTTCAGGCTGTGCTGTGGGCTTGCATACACTCTCCCTGAAAGCCATGTATCAGCCAATCAATCAATGTTTCCAGCAGCTCCTAATTAGCAACATTCCAGAATGGACTGCATCATGAGTCGGTGCCACAGAACAGCTCAGGACAGCCTGTTTGTGTGACAGAAATGTGTTCTCAACACAAGTGCAGATTATGCCTGATGAAAGTTTTCTAAGTATTTGAGCTTCAGTGTACCCATGGCAAATAAAGCCAGAAGCTCTGTCCTGTTTATAGCTGCAATATATAAAGGTCAAGGAGGACAAGTCTTAGAGAAGCCCGTTTGCTCATAACTGGACAAATACTTCTCAAAGCAGCTGTTTTAGACAGACAATAAAACTCTCTGAGCATGACCCTATCTCTGAATGCAATAATACATTTGGGACTACTACTCCAACTCCTGAACTAGTATATACTGAGGCAGCCACCTTCCTGTCTCCTACCTTGCTAGAGTAGGTAAAGCTTTTTAAACCTGCTAATGACTATTAGTGTCATAACACAGAGGGAAAGAAATTTCTGCCAGACACTCAGACAAACATGTCTTTATTTTTAGGACCAAGAAAAAGCACTTTCACCAACAGCATCCTCCTGGAAGTTTTCAGCCAGTCAGAGTACATGTTCAGCACCCAGGAAGAGATTATCTTCTATGACTGTGAGCTTGCAGCTCAAATTCACAGCTCTCCCAGCAGAGCAATTGCTAATGCATGTTGCCTCTGTGCCCTGTAAATGTACACTCACCCTTTTACTCCATTTTGCTGGGTTCAACTTTTATTTCAGAGACACATAAAGGCCATCATCACTGGTAAGAGTGTTTATAATGGAGTAAGAAAAAATATCCTTGATCTATCACATAATTTCTATGTGTGACGACTGAAGCTTTCTAGGTGGGCTCTCTGTTTAGCAAAAACCTGCCTTGAGTATCTCACTGGTATCTCTGGTAACACAATGTGAAAAACAGTGTCTGCTCTATAACACAATAAAATTGACCTATAGCTCAGTCTGTTTCTGCTAGCTGAAGGTTATTTTGCTTTGACATATCCTTGCAGTGTCCTCTGCTTTAATTAATAATGTTGCTGCCATGTATTATGAAAGTCACTCTTTTGCACATACTGGTATCTTTCCAAATTAGGCATTTTAAAGTTTAAGCCTTAAGAAATGCGTATTTTCAATCAAAAGTCCAATCTATTTACATGCACAGGAGCTGAAAGATTTTTCATGCAAGTTGTTGTACTCTTAGTTTTTTATTATTTCTGCTTGAGCAGAAAGCAATAAATATGTCTTGAGACAAGGGAGAAAGTTAATAAAAAACTGTCCTTTCCTCTTTGTGCTAGACCCTGTTTTAAAACCAGCTTGTCTTTCATGAACAAATTAATTGGATTAGCTCTGCTTCAGCCACAAAGGACAACATTTTGAGGCACAGGCATATTTGTATAATGAACCATCACTGCACTTTTATAGTAGGGGACTGATCCTGGAATTGCATTCAAACAAGTATTATTACTAGCATCAACATTACAATTCAGTTTGTGGGATGCAAATAAGATGATTGAAATGAAAGAAAAAACTATATGGTGAAATAGGGTATAGAAGGGAGGCTTATCCTACACAAGCCAGCTAGTCAGAGGGAAGGTACTCACTGTCAAAAGATATTAAAATGGTGACCCTAGAGATAGAGTCAATGAAAATTTCACCCTGGTTTGAGAATAAGTCAACAAAATGAATAAGAATTTATTAATTTTTTTATTATTTTGAAAAGAACAAAATAGTCATCTATTTATCCTACTCCCCTTCATCATGTTAATAAAATTTTAAGTTGAAACTATTACACAGTTCATTTTACCCAACATTGCTCATTTCTGTTTATGTAAATGGCTTTACCCTTCTCATAATGGCATGCATTCCAATCTCTATACTTTACAGCTTTCATTGATCTTCATTTATGCTTTATACAAATAATTTTGGGGGGCTTCTGAGTCTTTGTGAAATAGCTCAGAATGGGTCTCTGTCTGCTACAATAAGAAATAAATGAATAAGAAATAGAATAGTCATGAAGGAACCTAACCTATGAAATTGAAATGGCTTTAGTTTATTAAAAAAAAAAAAGTTCTCCTTTAAAAATTAAAGTGATCTTTTGTTTCTGTTGCTGGCTATTCCAGGGCTGGCTATTGATACTGGAAGTCCTATAAATGACTATTTTCCAGGGTATTATTATGCCATATCCTGTATGGATCATTTATCACAGAATATTATTATTATTTGATCTTTTGCTTAAGTGTTCAAAAACCATAATGCTTAATAAGAAACAATTGGAATTCGTTCTTAATTGAGTTCCTAGTAAATTTTTTTAAAGAGGACTGGCTTGTCCCTTAGTGGTCAATGAAAACTTGCCAGTGAATTAGACCATAAGGACAAATATCCTCTCCCTCTCCAAAACATATAGAACATCTAGTCATGTCAGACTTTCTGTTGTTTGGGAAGTTGATTTCACAGAGTTATCAATTATTGCTATTTTACCTTCTTCCATTACACAAGGGCAGCAGCTAAAATAAAACCATAACTTCTCATTCTGGATGTTATACAAACAACCACCAACAATTAATGAGGGTCCCAAGAAACTTTCAGCTGCAGACTAATGAGGAGCATTTATCCCTGAGCAGAACATCCTGAAGTTATAGATTTGCATCTGCTGCTAATCTAAGGTGGGAGGGAGGTTTTTGCACCTACACCTGGCCTGAATTCACACAGGGTACCATGCATGATGGAGGGCACTGTATTCCAGGCTTCTGCATCCAAAGGAACACATACACAGATGTCTGGAACTAGGTCTGGAAGATTGGGCATTCTTTAAAGAATCTTTCTATGTAGTCACAACCTGCGGCTTGCATAGACTCTTTCTTTCTTCTTCTTTCTTCCTATATTGTTTGTGAACAAAGTACAGGTGATGAATTTTTAGCATCTGTATATATCCACTTATAGAATCTAGATACACCTTTCAGTTATGAGAGGCATAAATCCTTATTAACTATTAACTACTGTTATAGGTAGCATAGAATTATTCAAGCAATAAAAGAGTTTATTTTTTCCCTTGGTTAGTTGTAAATGAGCCTAGAGGGAGCCCAGGAGTTCTAAGTTAAGCTCATTTCATACCTACAGCAATAGCTTTAAAACCTAATCCTGGATATGTTTATACATTTTTAATAGGACCCCAATTTTACATACAGCATCCTCCAGTGGCTTCAGCTGCTGCAGAATTCTCCTGAATAGTTTTTTACTGTTAGGCTCAGCAGGTTCAATGCTTGATTATCTTTCCTCCAGTTCAATATCTTCTCTTTTCCTTTTGTTATACACCAACAAGGGGACTATATGCAGGTTCTCTGTGGAGAATGTCTTGTACGTGAACATGCAAGCAATGTGGAATCGATCCGGCTGAATCCAGTATTCAAGGAATTTAATTGAATTATTGAAATTCAGGGTTGAACCCCTGGGACATTGATCCTCTATTGTCAGCCTCAAAACCAAGGTGCACTGGCTGCTTGATAATGTGTTCATAGGATTTGCAGGAGAAGGGGTGGTGAATCAAAGCAGTGACAGTATCGCTAACTGACAGAAAACAGAGGAACTGATGCTGAATACATTTAAAAATAAATCGATATAGACTGGCCTGATTGAACAATTCTGGCAATGTGTTGTGCTGGCATGGCTGCTGACTTACCAGTTTAAGAGTAGGCTCAGGATTCATGGTAGCTGGAAAGCTGGAGAGGCCTTTTGCTGCAGCAATGCATTTAACTTCAAGACAGAATATTTGCTCATCTGTTTTCCTTGCCAGAAGCCAGAAACTATTGCTACAGCTGCCAAGTGAAACAAAACAGGATTAAAAGAGAAAATAAATGAAAAAATAATACCTACAAAAAGGTAACAAATAAAAATCCAAAGAAATGGCTTTCATCTATACTAATATAAGTGTATGTGCTTTGCTTATTTTCTGCAGATACTAAAAGGATCTTTGAGAATATGAGGCTCAGGTCAACTAAAAGAAAAAAAGAGAGAATGAGAAAGAAGTTTAAAAACATTAATGCAAATAATGCTCAGCCCTTACTATCTCTACTGAGACCTAAGTCACATCCTTCCTCAAGTCCAGCTGCTGGAAAAAGGAGACAAAGCAGAGAGAGCTGTAGGACTATTCTGCCCCACTGCATGTTGTTTCACCCATTATTCTCTCTCACCAATTCACCTGCTTCATTCAATTTATCATTGTCTGCTTCCCTTGAAATGGGACATGAGAACACTTGTCTGAGCTGGATTACACAGATGTAGCTTTAGCTGCTGCAAGAGGAGGGCAGCTTTATGGCCCATCTGCAGCCCTATTCCCTTTGGGGGGAATAGGTAATAGACAGTCATTTCTTCTATCGCCATGATGTCCTGAAGCCCTAAGCCTTCCTTCCTTCCTTCCTTCCTTCCTTCCTTCCTTCCTTCCTTCCTTCCTTCCTTCCTTCCTTCCTTCCTTCCTCCCTTCCTTCCTCCCTCCCTCCCTCCCTCCCTCCCTCCCTTCCTTCCTTCCTTCCTTCCTTCCTTCCTTCCTTCCTTCCTTCCTTCCTTCCTTCCTTCCTTCCTTCCTTCCTTCCTGCCTTCCTTCCTTCCTGCCTTCCTTCCTTCCTCTTTCTTCCTCCTTCCCTTCCTGTCCTCCCTTCCATACACAGCCAGTGTATTATCAGTGGCAAGGTCAACAGCTCCAGGCCTTCAGGGCTGATTCCTCCCTTAGCTGAGGCCAATTGCTTTCTATCCCTGCACAATCAAGGGGCTCCATGGAGGTGATCCCATCGTGTGTGTATTTCTCTGTATTCAGACTACTCATGGGCATTAGTGCTGTGCTGTATGTATGGGACCCCTGACTCCAATGGGAGCCAAGGTCATCCAACCGTGCACTGGATCATTGCCTTGCAAAACTGCAGTGTGTGCTATGCATCTGCCTGAAGCCAAGGTTTTGAGGAATAGGGTGAAGTCAAGGAGACAAAAGTAGGTCCTCGGTGCACCCTCAGAAACCACCTTTCACTTGTCACTTAATCAAAGCTGTATGTGGATGTATACAAAGTGAAAATTACTCTAAAGCCAGAAGAAATCCTTGTCTCTGAGGCCTTTGTGCTGTAAACCTCAAGCTAAAAGCCAAGTAGTTACACTCTCTGCATTAGGATGACTCACCATGTAATATGAGAGGTAATATCAGGTCAGAGTCCCTCTCTCCACACCCTGAAAATCCCCATCATGCATATCCCCCTTTCCACCCATGAATCTAGAAGATATAAAATCTCCACTGTTATTTTACAACATGAATTGCTCTGTATTTGTTAGATATTGGGGTTGTCACTGCTTTTCAAGCAACCAAGAGAGTATTTTAAAATCCATTTATTTCAAAATGTATTCCCAAACAATTTTCAATTTTCATCCTTTCTTGTTTGTTTGTTCATCTGCTTCATTCTACCCGATTCATATTTTACTTCTGTGAATTCAAAATAATAAATTAATTTATTATAAAAATGACATTGTAAGGGCTGCCTAACAGAAGACAGAAGAAGCGATGTTGAAAATGATTCAAAATAAATAATCAGTGCTGTGTCAGGGGACACTACCTTCAGTTCTGGCAAAGCATTTGCTATCCTGAAATGATTAATGTTACGCCAATTTAAAAACAAGCAGGAGTTTTGGCAGCAAGAATGCAGAAAATCCTTCTAAATGGTAAAACACTTAGTTTTCAGAACTCACTGGGCATGTCTATACTAGTGTATGAAATGAGTCAAACTGTCTGTTCTCTGGCCATGAGGGGAAGTGACAAGGCAAAGTGAGCCTCCCCACAGCTAGGAAGCTCTCTTCCTGCTAATGGAATGGCCCCCCTGTCCTTCGCACCCAGGGCTGCTCCAGATCACACCCACACCTATGCTGATAATCAAGAAATGTGTCAGGGAACATATTAACTATGAAATCAGATCCAGGAGGTAGAAACACGACTTGTGTCCTTCCTTCAGCTTATGGGAACTTCATAGCCTCTAATTCTCAACCAGGTAAATAAAGTGAGTGACCCTTTGCAACACAAGCATTTCTGCAATTCTGAGGAAAAAGAGCTTTGGTTTTGAAGTATTTGCATTAAAACAAGTTAAAACAAATTAAAACAAAACCAAACATGCAAACATGCAATCAAAGAAACAAAAAAAAACCCCACAAAAAACTCACCCAACAAACAAAATCCCAAACAAAAACCTTCCAACAACCTTCAAATATCTCCTGTTTTCTCTTTCCACATAGCTCTTTGGAAGGTGGGACTGTACTTTTTATGGAAATAAGTTTTATTTAATAAAAGCTGTTAATGAACCTCAGTATCTTTTATCCCACTAAGGATAAGAGCTAAAGCTCAGTGAAATCAGTGGAAACACTCCTGAGGAACTTAACAGGAAATGGATCCAACCCTCTTGATCTTTTGCTTCCCCTGCAGCATTTTCATGTTGGTTCCCCTTTCTCTTTTTCGCTATCATCCAATTACCATCTTCATTAACATAAATCAAATACTAACATATTATCAGTTGCATTCAAGTAAGTACAGAAGAATATACTCACATGCTAAGTGTGAATTCAGAAAAATTAAATACATTGATTTGCAAAAGTTACTTTGCTGACACCTCAGTAACTTTTTATTTAGAAGCACTAAAACATTTCCTGCATGCTTAGAGTTTCTTTGGTCTATGTGGAAACCATTATTGTAGTCCACATCCAGGAATTCTGGGGCGTCTCTAATACAGTAGGAGAATTATCGTGTAGATCTTCAGTGGGAGAAAAAAAAGGCACTCTGAAAAAGCTTTGGACTGGGCAAGTGCTATAGAAATACACTGTTTATTTGCACAAATAAAATTTCTTTTATTACACTTCAGGAGGCAAAAGAGAAAGAGAGGAAGCAAAAAAATACCTTTATTTTAAGTTCATTGGTCTCAAGCATTGGTTGGTGCAAAGGAAAATGAATTCCTTTTCCCTCTTTTGTGCAACAGCACAGAGGGAAATTACCTAGGAATGTGAATCATTTCTGTACTGCTTTTGCTGAAATAAGAGTGCTACTTCAGGGGAGACTAGACCAAATAGACCTATGTAGAATATTCAGAGCAAAATTTAAAACACACAAGATACACACCATCGCAGCTCCTGGGACTGTAGAGGGATTGCAGTGCTCTCTGCTAACCCTGATATATCCACGAGCACTTTATCAGCACTCAGATTGTTTTCAGCACTTCTGCATGCCAGAGAGAGCTTCAGCATATTGTGTTGTGGAGTGTCTCCGGTGATCCTAACTGGTTCAGATTGCATGCTCAGAAGAAACCATCTGAATTTCATGTGCTTAGATATTTTATGGGTCAGTATTGACAGAAGACATTATGTATTGACTTGGCAGGCAGTTGCCAAAGAGATATCCAGAGTGCTTCCCAACTCCTGGGCTTCTCTGCATATCCTAGCCAGATGCAGAGTCCTTGCTCATCAGCCCTCCTGATGCCCCTCAACACTGATCAAAACTGGATTTACAGATTAAAAAAGAACAGCAAAGTCTTCCTAGGTTCCTAGAAAAGAAAATATCTTTCCCCTCAATGAAGTAATAGCAGGTTATGAAAGTAGTTTACTGCCAGGGTTGATAACAACAGGGCCACTTGCAGGGGAAGGGGATCCAGGAGGTTGGGTAGTAGCAGGGCAGGCACGGAGCAGTGTCCTGCCCAACATGGTCACAGACCACTCAGCCAGGCCAGCAAAGTGGGAACATGGACAGACAGACAGTATGAGCTGCCCCTCAGACCAGGCAGCCAGCCCCTGGATAGGGAGTGATGCCCACAGGGCCCTGAGAATTAGCTTAGGTCAGTAAAACAGCATAGGGGGAAGATCTACATACAGGTATGCAATCATACATGTCACTGATGTGCAGATAGCAAAGCACAGTAAAAATTTCCCATTGGATAATTCCTTTAGAATTTTTATCCTTTCTTTACTTAGTCTTCTGCAAGTTTTAGTCTCATTGCTCATTGTTTACTGCTTTGTCCAGGTAAATGTGACTTTGGTTTTGACACACCAGGTCTATATGCATAAGGACAAGGTAGGTCTTAGTAAAACCAGATCTTTTTTGGCTTCATTTTCCCAACTTCAACATTAATTCTCTTGCTCTGGGACACTTTTTTATATCCAGCTTTCTTTCATCATAATCAATCTCATTATCAAGTCCTTTTCACTGATAACATTAAGGATTTAAACTAATTAAGGTTTTCTGCCACCACTACTTCTATTACTATGATTTTTGTAGAACATCTTTTTTTCCATTTTTGATACCACATTTATTATGTCCTATTTAGGTCAAAATTGTCCCTTACCTTTAATGGGCATTCTTTTACTTTTATCTGCTTTTATCATATCTTAATACAAATAGACCAAAAGTACTCTGATTTTTTATTTCATGACATTAAAAATTTTGATAAGATTTGGCCACAAAACAGGCTTAGCGTTCCTACAGCACTGCTATTAACTCTTTTCCTCTCTCCACCTGCTCCATTAGGAGTTTAACTTGTTGAGGTTTTATGACTGGAATTCTAAACTCCACACCAGATAATGTCTCAACAGTGCAACTTATAATTAATACTTAATGCTTTCGTTTTGCAAAAGCCTCGCTGAATACATCTGAGAATTGTATTTCCATTTTTTACTGCTACATGCACCTAGGTGGTGCATAATAATTCTTTGACTGACTAATACCCCTAAGTCTTTCTGTTTCAACCAGTGGGCCTTCTGATTGAAGGAATTCTCATTGCTCCCTGTGTTCATTACCTCGCATTTCAAACTAATTAAATCACATACCTTGTCCCAGTTCTAAAGCCTATCCATTTCTTCCCATGTGATATTCTGATCTTTTTCCATATTGTCAATGTCTGGTACATTTGTATTTCTTGAAAAAATATTAACGCTTTCCTATAACTTGTATTCAAGATATTGCTGAAATTTTCCAAAACATTGGGTCCAATTCTGATTCTTGAGGAATTACAGCCAATGATTTATTTTTACTTTAGAATAATTTTTGTAGTTCACACACTATGATCTTGTGCTAATCTTCCTTTTATTACCAATATTCAGTTATTTTCCATGCACACTGAGTCCAAGTATATTACGTGCTAAAACAATTGCTTTAGACAAGCTCAAAGTTCAGTTAGATGCAATCCACTTGGTAATTTAAAGGCCATTCTATCTTTTTCATTCATCTCCATATTCTTAAATATAACACAAAAGGTGGCCTTAATCTTCATATACAACTAATGTAAGATCAGCAGGTTTTATTGGGCCATTTCTGATACCTTTCTCAGACAGACCAAGTATGGCTCAGCTCTAGCTGTATCTTTACCATGAGATAGAGTTACTGCTTCCATCTTCTTCTGGAATTTGTCTGCTATTCTCTCTTCTGAGTAGTCCCTGGTCCATGCCTGAAGAGTTCATCTGTCTCAGCAGGATACACTGAGCACCAAGGCATCCCCTCAAGGCAGCCCCAGCAGTGGCAAGCTTTCTAAGGGGGAGCCCTGTGTGAGCAAGTCTTGCTGGTTCAGTCAGGGATCAGGACTTCCAAAGAGGCTCAGCAGCTCTTATTGCTCAAGACTGAATCTCCTAGGAAACAGCAAACTGAAGCTGTACTATCTTTTCCCTGAAGCCTGCCCATCTCCTGTCTTACAAATAGGCACAAACAGGCAGGAATAGGAATATAGACCCTTGCGTGGACCACCCTGCCTGGAGAGATGCTGGGAGCACCATGCAGGGTGACCCCAGCTAGACATTCATCCTATAGATGTTGGGTTTGCCTCTGGAGGGGGTGATCTAACTCTGTGTTGTCAGTGCAGGAAGGAAAGATAAATGCAGAGTGGAGAACAACTGATGAAAGGCAGGTTCTGAGACCAAAGCTCTGTAGGAGGTAACACAGCTTTGTGGAAAAGGTGTGCACTGAGTGGAGACTGCAAACTCCAAAGACGACTATTCTATTTGCAGGGAAAGGAAATTTTATTGAAGCTTGAGCTTCAGTGTTTGGATAAAACCCATCTTTTTCAAAGCAGTTTTTGAAAATATTGTACTATTTATTAATGAATATGGCTTTTCAGTTCAGGCATGTCATCTTATCATGGATGATAGAATGAAATAAAACAGAAAAAGATTTAATCATACTTTTGTAGATTATATCAAATCCAAAACATAATTTACACATACCATAAAAACTAGATAGAATTTATATGATTTTATGAACAGGAAATGCCATTTTTTAATATTTTTTAAAAACACTTGCCTTGCTGATAAACACCAATGCAATTGTCACGGACACATACTGTTTCTCTCTGCACATGAATAGTAACAACAGGCCCTAAAACAAGAATTTCCCGCTCTTTCATTTTCCTTGTGTCCACCCATAGCTTCTGGATTTGTTCCAGTTGCACCTGGGCTCATTAGTGTTCCATAATCCAAAGACTCCTGGTGCCACATTCACTTGGCTCCTGAGTGAGGTGTATCCACCACTGTGCCAGGTGAACATTTATAAACTGGGGCAAGTAGGATGTTAAATAAAATGGAGGGCATGTGCAGAGAACAATAAAAAAGCATCCATTTTGCACAGTCCCTGCCAGGAAATCTTAAAGGCCAAAGCCTTCTTGCTGCAAAAAGCTTGGCATTTACATAGCTTAATTGTCAGAGTGTGTCTCTAGCCATTCAAGGATATAGCCCAGTCCATAAAATTATCCATGTGCATAACAGCTGATGGGTTTAGAACAGCAGAGGTAAATGACTTATAAACAGATCTCACAGATGGCAAAACTGTTCAAAGAAGGTTCTTTTTCCCCACTGGTGTGAAGTTGACTCTGAGGTACAAAACTGCTGAAGCCTGAGAGAGGGTCAGAGAGCAGGTAGGAAAAAAGAAAGAGGCGGTGGGCATTTTTGCCTTGCAGCCTTGAGCCCTGCTAGTGGCATACAGCACACCATCCAGCCAGAGTTTGTGCAGTAGATGTAGGCTCTCAAACTGAAAATATACGTAATTTGGAGGTGTTCAGAGTTGGAATAGTAGCTTTTACAGCAAGGGGGTCCATATTCTGCATTTAATTTCTGGAGTTGAATGCGACTTTCAGAGTGAGTTCTGCTGAAGAAAGACCACTACAGGATCCTAAAAAATAAGCAAAAAAATCAATATTGTTCAGAAAGGGAGAACAGGAAGGAGGGAGAGACAGAGAAGGACTACATATGCATAAGTAGTATACCCTTCTAGAGAATAAGGAATGACTGTTCTCAGTTTTACAACACAGTACGACAAAAATTTTCCTGAAAATATGGTTACCACAAAGAAAAATAATATGAAGATGCACTGAGATTTACAAATGCTTTTTCACCTGATTAGATTTACTATGAATTCCCCAAGGCTTCTCTCTGCTTTCAGGTCTCTTTACTTTCAATGATAAACCAATTGCATTGATAATTTAACAATCCACACAATTTCCTTTTCAGAGAAGCAATGTCATATGTAGCAAATTGAGGCTTCATGACATTTTAAAATTATTAATTAATAATATCAGGTTTAGAAATCAGGGAAAGCAATGTCCATGAACTCCCCTCATTACCATAAAACTTTATATGTTAAAAAATAAAAAATAAATTGCAATGTGCAACACTGGAAATATTTCTGCACTTTCAGTTCAAGTCACAAAATATATATTTCCTCATTTATCCTCGCTATCTTAACAAACAAAAGCTCAGTAATATGGGGAGTGCGTTCATGCAAGAGCTTGCAAACCCAGCACGTAATAGGAAGATTTGCAATGTTGCAGGCAAGTATTTTGTCAGCTTCTTCAGTTTGCATGTTGTTTAGAGTGTTAGGTATTTGGATTCCATGATAATAGGCTCTACACTGGGGAAAAAAAAAAAAAACTAAGAAACTATCTAGCTAAATTTGTGGTAGATAGATGATAGATAGATAGATAGATAGATAGATAGATAGATAGATAGGTATGGGTTTATTTAGGCTTTCAAACACGTTTTTATTTTTGAGGCCTTTGTTGACCATTCAGCTGCAAGTAGAACTTATCAGCTTTCCCTGTTTCAAGAATGTGTTATGATACAGATTTCTTAATTTGATAACTTGTAGATATTTCAAAGACAGATCATATCCCTAAGCCCTGGCACAACAGTTAAGAGTACTAAATATGACTTCTAGAATAACTTTGGCTTGAAATTATTCAAGGGGAGAAGCTGTTTTTTTTTTTTTTTAAGTCTGGAGATTCTTTTTCCTGCAAATGTTGGCAATAACTAAGTATCCATGGGAAAAAATATTTAAAATAACCAGAGACCTCAATGGTATGGTTTCTCATACATCTCTAAATATAACTAATTTTATTTTGTTTCTAGACTAAATCTTAAATAGTGGTTACTAAGCAGTAATAACTAACCTATAGTAGTTTTCCTATAAAAAATAAGACCATTTCCTCTTGTTGTGATTACAAAAATGCAACAGCTTGTTATGAATAGGTGCTGCTGCAAATCAACACTTCTGGACTGTATCTTTGTTCAAAAATTATGGTTATTTCTGTCAGCAGGATATCTGCTAACAAGAGTAGCCACCCTACTCTCAAATCTAACAGGCAAGCCTCTTGCATGCATTTTTATACTATTCTTAGTGTGAGATAGCTAAATGAGGCCACCCCCTGGCCATGGTTCACCTTTGGATAAAAACATCAGTGATTTTTGTGCTTGACTTATATTTTACTGAGACATAACTAAGATAGGACAATCTATGCCTTTGGTCAGCCTGCTTAAGGCAGCCATTGGGGTGGCATACATAGTAACCACTATGTCCTAAGGACACAGAGCAATTTTTGTATGGACTGATATATTTTATTACTAACTAACACACTTTGAAAAAAAAAAAAAATCCAAACCCCCAAGCAAGACAGACTCATGAACCTGAAATGATCTAAAGAAAGACTATTGTGCCTGGAAGGCTGCCTGTTTTGTTCATCTGATAAAGATGAAAAAGATATTTTCTCTTCCTAATGTCTTTGCTTTACCTAGAAAGAATCCTTTTAGTTCAGGAGTCTTCCCAATCTTTTCAATAGCTAGAAAGTAGTACCAGTTTTCATTTCTACCAAATGTTCTACCCCATCTTTTGTCAAATACACACTGCATCTTTCTGCCAGCCTAGGCAAGATGTTTTTGTATCTCTTCTGGAAATTGCTCATATCCAAAAACACGGATCTAACTTCCTTCTTGTGATATAAGCTTATGCTAAGCAATGTCTCCACACTTCCCAAAATTACATGTGCCGGTATCATTATGTATTCTTTGATCATGTTGAAAGGATGAATCCATTGTGCTTGTTTATTAGTCCCAACAACTGTGTTCAGTACATGGGTGGAAACATTCCCTTCAGCACATTAATTACAAATTCACACTAGGGGTTCCTTTGTGTTCTGAGAGAATACAGTTCTTTGATTACACAAGACCTAAGTGGCATTTCAGAATATCAGCATTAATAACTCATTCCTACAGATCTACCAGGTAGAATTAAAATTAGGAAGAAGGGTTATAACTTGTCAAACTATGTTTCTAATTAATGGAGCTGTGTAACAACAACTACTTGCTCCTTCACAGATTGCACTGTTTTCCTAAATACTTTTGTTCTGATGTCACATGATGGAAATCTGAAGTTTTGAAAATCTATCATTATGAATGTATAGGTTAACATAGGCAAAGATATTAAAAATATATAAAATCTGCTAAAATAGGGCTTATTGCACAAAAATTTTGAATATCTTTCTGCAGAATGTTTATAGCCATGAATGATTTCAGATTATTTAATTGGTATAATTTAGCAGAAATAATTCTCTTCTTATATGGAATTGATAATAATTTCCCTAAAAGCTTTTGTTAAAAAAATTTTGTTATTCTTATGGAGAAGAAAAATATTCTCATGGAGACAGAACAGGGAGCCGAATCTTTCTGTGTTCCAGCAGTATGGTTGTGTTTTGCTTGGAAGCTATTAAAAAGCCCACTCCCTTTCATTGTTTTTTACTCTGTTTTATTAGTGAAAGTGGGTAATTTAAACGCCCTGTGTGTGGGATTAATCCCTTGTAAATTAGGCATCTAAACTCCTATTGTCTAAGTACAGAATAATTTTTGCTTTCCTTGAAGTTAATGACATGCAGTAAAGTGGTCAGCCTCAGACAGAAATCTAGCAAAGACCAGATGAATTCCTCTTTACAGATGTTTGTTTCTTTCTATTAACTACAAAAAGACCTTCGGGTGATGAGCTCAGGTTTTAACTTTCCACCTTCAATATGCATGGCAAACATTCCTTCACAAATCCACATAATTACTGTCAAATCACTATTTACAACATGACTCCCTGGTGAAACCTACAGGGCTTACAGACAATGGACAAGCTGTTAGCAAGCTCAGACTTCTGTGATAATTTGTTTATTTTGTGGTTATCTTATCCACCCTTTTCTCCCTGGTGGATGTTTTACACACCTATGTGTATCTTGCCAATCCAAAAGCAAATCCTGGCTCTGTGGAAAATGGCAGGGCCAGGATCTCTTATTCTCCCTCAAATATCATAAGATGGACAGAACAGTTCAGTCTCACTCCTTAAAATGGCTCACTAGCCTCTACATATTATTGCTCAAACCAAAAATCCACAAAGCACATATAAATAGACTGATGAAATGAAATAACTGTGACAGTAAGATCAGCTTGTTCTGCTTCTAGGGAAAAAAAAAAAAGAAACAAAAAGCCCACAAACCAACACAGAAATCATACAGTGTAAAATGATCCTTTCAATGAAAATTGAGTTTTTATGGTTCCTTATTAGAGACTTCCCTTACAACTAATTATATTAAATTTCTACATTCTCTGCTTTTTCTCATCAGTAATCTCTCAATCTCCAAATCTGTGAAAGTAAATGCTTAGTCAGTGTGTAAATTGAGGACAATTATCATTATGACCACACAGTAATACAAAAATAATTAGACCATTGCTAGCAGCAAAAATATAAATCAAATCAGTTTGTAATAGGAACATTAATAATTTGTTAAAGATACAATCTATTGCACATGAAGATGGGAAAGCAGCTAAGCTGAGCTGCTGAGCTGAAGATAGTCCTTGTTTTGAAATAAAGAGCACGGAGTTCAGTGTAGGTGCATCAGTGATAATCTAGGGGCGATTGTGTTCAAGAGAATTTACAACCTATTCCAAATGCGTGAACTCAGTGGAACTGGGAAATCAAATGGCTGAATGGTATTTATTATGCTACCCTTATCTTTGCCAAGGTAGAAAGAAAGACTGGAACAGTTCACTTTGCCTCCAGGCATCCAGTAATGAGCCAACCAGTGGTGCATTAGGAAGTAGTGGGCAAGTGACATTATCATCAGGTGCATTTTTAGTAGCAGAGTCAAGTAGCACTGGGAGCATTATAAGTAGTGCAGTCGAGTGCTAGAGCATTGGTTATTATAGCACAGAATGCACAATAGCTGGAAAGCTTTGGAAAATATAACAAGCAGAGTTAGGCCTGAAACATCCACTTTAAATACTGTCAAAGTTTGAACAGCAGCAGCTCTAAACTCAGACTTTCCCTTTGGCACCTAGGGATCAGTCTAACAGGCAAAACCTGAGTCTCAAATTTGAACTCCCCCAAATCCTAGAAAATCCTGGATGCATTTCTGATGACAAGCAACATGGTCCAGATTCTTTCGGACCACAATAGAGAGTACAGCTGAATGCCACAGAGAACATTTCAAAAAAGGAGCTATTTGGCATGGTAAGCATTAGTAGTCAGGGAGCCAAGGAAACACCAAATGTGCAATCTAAAAATTATAAAAGAATTACTTAATTACTAAAGTCTTTCCAGATAACAATACTCAAAAAAACCTCTTCACAATATCAGGGATAAAAGTAAATTTTAGGCAAAGGGATCTGTAGGATAAGACTTTCAATGGGCTCTACTGCATCACAGTAACTCTGTATTATCAGGCTGTCAAGGCCAGTTCTGAGGCAAATGTATGCCAGGAGGAAGTTACAGCACAAGGACTACTTCCCAATCCCTGTTTTTCTGCTGCCTTTGCCCAGAATCTTCCCCATATGTTCTCCTCCGGGGACCAATTGACCTAAAATACACAGTGGGTCTGCTCCAGCATTTCACTGGCAAGGCATAAATTTTGTGAATCAGAAGGGGTGAAGAGCTGTATCCAACACTAATCTATCTTTCACTTCAGAGTGGTTATGAGAGGTGCTGGGATGAGGGGATAAACACATGATGAGGTGACATACAGCAAAGCTGGTCTAATAATCACAGAATAGAGCAAAACAAGAAATAAATGTGGTATCATGGATGTTGTTACAATATTGATATATATTTAGAGCAGGTAGCTACCTCAGAGAGAATCAGACAATTATTAAAGTTGGAAGAAACCTCCAAGATGATTGCATCCAACCTTTAACCTGACACCATCAAGTCCACCATTAAACCATGTCTCTAAGTGCCACAGCTACACATCACATCACCCTCCAGGGATGGTGACTCATCCAGATTGCATCAGCTTGAACAGCACATATTTGGACTCAGGATATTTGTGCACTGGGGATGTACCATCAACAGAAGAGACTTTTGATTGATATGAGACTGGACTCTGGTCTTCCAGCTCTATACCACCAGTGAGATCATAGCAATGTTGGAAATTGTTGCAATGTTCTGAATGAGAGACATGGCAAAGTCTCCATATCTTTTGCTGTCCTCATTTCCAAATCCATGCAAAACTGTAAACCTTCAGAATATTTCAGATTCTGCAGCTCTAACATGCCTAGGTCGGCTGGCAACTGAAAGTCAGAGTGCAGGGTAGATGGAACATCTGTATAAAGCTGAAGTTCTCCACAGGAAAGATTGGGCAGACTGTGAGGAGCAGTCCTCACTCTCTGAGGTGAGACAGCAGTGAGCAGCAGGAAGGTTAACCAGGAGTAAGGTCTCAGGAAATACTACTTAGGGGTACATGGGAACTGTTTTTTTCCATGTCCTCTGACAATTGCAGGTATCTTGGACTGAGTGCAGCTTATATCTGCATGAAACCCTGCAAACAGGAACAAAAACTGCAGTAATAAATTCAGAGCAAGTAATTGAGAGTCCACTATTTATTAAGACTTTCCTCTGTGTTTGGTGACAAGGAAAGGCTTTAGTGATGGTATCAATCATGATAGGCAATGAAAATGTGGCTGGAATCCTCAGCTGGCCTCATGGGGAGATTTGTTTTATCTGATGCACAAAAGCATATGCTAGCAGCACTATCTGTGCTCACAGAGCATGGAAATATTTCTCTGCAGATAGCCAAGAGGTGACTCCCACAAAAGAAAACCAAAGACAATGAAAACCTAGACACCGAAATCTTAGCCTTTTAAGTGGGAACTAGAGACTGAAATCTGAAAATGCTAGCAAACTGGTGCAATTATGTTGGATCAAATCAGAAAAGCAGCTCATAACACATTAATAGAATTACTGTAATTGCTTCAGGAATACAAGGAGTCCAAAGGACATTTTCTTCTTTTTTCCTAACATAATAATATTTGAAATCTGTCACAAATAGTTTCTCTTCTAAAGGAAAAGAAAACTTTCAACAGACTGATACTAAAATCCAGACTGTTTGGATCTGTAACTGGTAACAAATTGAGCTGGTCCAGCAACAAATGTAGAAATAATGCCAAGATAACTTACATTTTTCTCATGTGGAACTGTCATTTATAGGGTATGCTTCTTCTTCAGGCGTCGGTCAAAATTGATAATGTGCTGCAGCCCTTGTAAAAAAAGTACATAGAAACAGTGTCTGTGCAGATTCATGTCTGAGCTTGGTGAGTGCATCTCCTCATATATCTTACATTAATTTTTATGAGATATTTTCTCTCCTGGAATTTTGGATGTTGTTCCCATTATTCAGCTGTTTTCCAAATTTGTGCTGTCTGCCTACCTGTTTCTGCTGACAGCAATCGATTGGGACTAGTCCTTTGCTATGCAGAAAAGAGATCTTTCTCCTCTGAACTTTAAAGGGTGTCACTCAGAACACTTTCTCCTACAGTACCTTTAACTGTCTGCAGAGTTTTGCCCCTATTTATGGTATGTTACGGCTTTGGTGATGGGAATCCCCTTGTTAAAATAGAGAAGATAACTGACTTTCATCCACATTCTCTCTTTGCTACTTGGGCCCCTTTTCTCTACATAGCTATCTATGTTTGTGAATTATAAAATAATTTTTTTTTTTTTGCTATGCTAGGGTCAACATTGCCAAAAAAAAAAAAAAGGAATAGATAGATAATTATCCCAGTCACAAAAAGATATGTTTTCTTGAGAATGAAGTCTAAAATATTCCACCTTAACAACCCTAAATGAGCTATTTCTGTCTGAGTGGTGCAGACAAACCTGCATATGTTGGGGCTCCTGCTGTCCCTGATGAGAGTTTTAGTGTGCTGACGTCCTGCTTCTTTTATTGTCCTCCACTAAGCTTAATTCCCTCAGGAGCAGAGGGAGTGGGGAAGACACCACTCAAAGCAGCAGCCAGAGAAAGGACCGTCAGTGCAATGGGAAGTCTTGCCCAGGGGAAGGAATTACACTCTGAATATTAGTCATGCAGATTAGCCCTTCTCAGGGGGAACTCTAGAGAGACTGGCTTACAGCACTCCAACAAATGTTTTCTGGTAGTTTCATCACTAAAAATAGTGTTGCTCTTTCAACTTTGCAATATACAGTTTGAAATTAGGAAGTTTCCATGTTTTGACCAGGGCTAAATAACATGAGAACTTTATGTACACCTCAGTGTGCTAGTGTAAGCAATCTTCTCTTGAATTAGGACATATGTCCTCGGTGAACATATATGTAATTCATTTGAGATTTTACGCATAGTTTTTAATAGAAGTTTACCCAGGTTTTCCTTTCTGTTTAGTAATATTTTTAATATTTGTATCTTTTAATTCAAAAATACTATAATCAGATTTTATTTTATTTCTTGCTACTGCCTGTGTAGTAAAAAAATGCTAAAAAGTAGTTCTGGAGAAGAGGAAAGAGCAATACTTTCTGTATTTTGTAACAGTAATGTGTGAATAGTAGAGAATATCTAAGTGTCTTTATATAGGGTTTTGATTTACACAGATAAATGACACCACATTCTCAGAACATAAACCAATTAATAAACTTCAATTATACCCTTAAATCTCAACATCTTGAGGACTTGAGACGTGTAATTGCTTAGGGAAAAATTTTATGTTAGTGAAATAGAAATATTTACACTTATTTTAATAAATTTCTAATCCAAACCCCATTATAACCCGAGTCACTTCATTATCTTCAGTGAGATTTGAGGATCAAGCCACTTGAGCAAAGGGATGAATAAACAGACTTTGACATTTCTCCTTAAGTGCAGGGTATGTGAGTTTTTTGCAGGGTTTTCCACTGTAAATGCCCTGAGATGTAAATTCAGGGACTAACATCTTCAGCGCTTTGTTTGATCTCCAGTGCCATGCCATGATTTAAGAAGAGGCAGTTTCTAAAGTGCACTTGCAGCTGACTCAGACAGGCCTTTATAGTATTGATTGCAGGTAATGTTTGCTTTATGTACTGTTCAGTACGGTAATCCTAGATATATTGAAAGTGGGATCAGGGATCAGCATAAAATGATGTGACAATGTTTAGAAAAAGGATATACCCCATACCAGATCTTTGTAATTACAATACAGGGAAGTGTGATGAGGCCATTACTGTGCTAATTCGATCTCTATAAATGTTACTGTTAAAAGGATCAACAAGATCACCATTTTTAATAGGAAAGACTTACATTTGGATCACAAGAAGCTTTTTAGTATAAATCCTCAAGATTTCTCATTGATTTGTTTAGACAGATGTCTCTAGTAGTTCAAAACTATTCCACAGTTTCATATATAATGAGGGCCATAGCATTAATTATGTATGTAATTTCATTAGAAGAAATGTTCTTTTGCAGCTACATGCAGTATGCTACATTTATTCACACTATAAGAGGTGTCACTTTTAAATCTATCAACATATATCACTACCATAACTGAATACTGCACTGTGAGAACCTTAAACTCCAGCATAAATCTGCACTTTTTCCATGAAAGCCTGGTCTCTTTCATACTGACAGTATTCCTGATGCATCTGTCTGTACTCAAGCTGTAGATAGCATAAATTACTAGCTGTCAATATATGGTGGAATTTTTTATTTTCCTCCAAGATTACACTTACCAGAGCAAGGACTTGGTGTTAAAAAGAAAAGACCCCAATAGTCAGAAAAGGTGAATTCTCAAGAGACAGAGGATCAACAATAAGTTTTATATAAAACTTATGCCTATACTCCCCAGCAGAGCTGGAGCAGAAACCTCCCAGTTCCTTCATCCACTGTGTGCAGCTGGGTCCCTACACAAAAAATTGGTACCTGATCCATGAGTAGAGTGGGACAGTTGCAGCTTCCCTTGCTGTGAACCTGCCAGTGGAGAAAGCAATAATAGATGGCAGCTCTCTGTTAGAGCTATTAAATAAGCTAATACAGCTGGAAAATGCACAGTGGTATGTATAACATTTACAGAGTTGGTTTTAGTGTAAGATTACTCAACTGTTCTAGGATTTATAGCTGTTGAACTACAAATATTCCCCACTGTGGACAGAGTTGTGTCAATATACCAATTCATTTGGGAGGTTTTAAAATCATTAGGGAAGGTTTGCAAATGATATACCCTCAAGATTCACTGTGTTTCACCACTGTGATTTACAACCTGAGATGCTTTTGCATGGGATAATCCAAATGCTGCTTAAAGCTCAATCACTTGAAGATAACTAACCTGTTAATTCCTGACTGATCTATGTCTTACCCCTTGGCACTACCCAGGATGGTTTATCTTCAGGATCAAGAAATACAGGCTGAAATCCTATAGTCATAGGAACAAAATACTAGTGTGGCTGCTAAACAAAGTGAAAAAGGAAGGGTGCCTTAACTGCAAAGCTGTAAGTTGTGCTGTGAAACCATAGAGCTATACACAGTAAAATGCACCTGCTTTTTAGTGGTATCCTTGTATGTAAAATCTCAATGTTCAGGTGAAAGGATGAAATGTATATTTTCTAAGTTTAATTACACTGAAATGATTGATTGTCATACAGTTCGACATTTGGTTTTATTTCTGCTTAGCCTCAGTCATTTTTTAACCCCCAATCTTCCTGTTAAAAAACCTTTATGTGGCTGATTTTCCTGTGCAAATTCCCAAAACCTGTTTAAAATTCAGGTTATGACTGCATACATTTTGATTAAGTAGGTCTTATTGTTTACAATTTCGTAATTTGGGAGGGAGTGCAAACCAACTACAATAGGTTACAAATGGTATTTTGTGGTGTCTTTTCTCTGCCAGCAGGTGTGGCCTATATTCTTGCTCCCACAGTGATGGAAGTTTTGGTGTGGTTTTCATCTTCTGATGTCATTCATTCTCCATCTGAACATATCTGTGCTCTTCCTGCCAGGGAATGCCTGCTGAACACCTGCTGTGTTGTCATAAGTGTCCATGACAGAGTATGAAAAATTTAATGCATACTCTATATGAAACAGTCACTGCATTAAAAAAAATCCCTAAAAGATGTATGTTAAACCTTGGGCCATACTAAATTAATTACGTTTGGTGTTCCATGGGATCTAGTCAGCATTAGCAGCCCAGTAACACAGCATCAACAGTGGATTGAACTCACTTCAGGGTACCTCATACCCTGGAAATGGGAGGTTTGTCTAGGGTGTATGTGCACATGTGCCAGGCATAGTCCTTGGGCTCCAATCATCCGCATGTTTGATACCTGCAGGGATGTTGGAATTGTGTCAGCAGCTGCACTGTAGATGCACACAAGCTCTGAACTCATCTTTTCCTCCAAGTCTCTGAGGAAGAAGGAGAAAAAGTTGGATTTCAGGTTCCTGCTGTGCTGCCTGTACCTGAAAGACCTAACCCACCTGCAATACAGACTTCAGAATCAGAAAATACAGGCTGAACTGCTGTACTGATGGAACTAAGAAGCAGTGGGAGTGTTACACCCTATTTCTTCTTTTGGGAAAGACAGCTATATACACACTGGCTGTTCAATCTGGCAGTAAGCCCCAGGCCCTCAGGAAAGGCAACCAGTTTATCAGTACCTCAATCAACACTCCAATTTGCCATGCAGAAACTCTCTCAGAGCTGCTGCCTGACAACTCCTTCATGGTGTTTCTGTGCAAGATCCAGCCAGGGGCACCATAACTGCTACAGGAGACCAGAGCTTTGCCTTGATCATTCCTTTCTTCCAAAACTACCCACTGTATTGTGATAAGGCAGCACAGAGATACAGTGGTGTCTAGAAAATCCCCATATTTGAGGAGAAAGGAGATTCCTTGCATCCCCTGCAAGACATGCTTCACAGGGGACCTATGACCCCCCTCACAGGCATCAGTTCCCTAACACATCAGGGAATCTGGTCTCTGCCACCAGTTCACTTGCCAAGTTCATTTCTGTGCTTTGAAATCATATTTTTTGTTTTAATGAGTGATGAAACAAGTGTATTTGCCATCTCCTCCTCTCTTCAAATGCTTGTTGCTTTGGAAAATGTATTTTATCACAAGCTACAGGGTATAATTTGGTGGGATCCCCCATGCTAATCTATTGGTAGTGTATCACTGAAGTGTACTTAAAATTAGGCTCCACTATGAAAAGCCATGTGTTGATTAAGCACTGCCAGCACACTTGCCACTGCCTTGAACATAAACAAAGCAAGTCTCTGCCCCAATGTGGTTACAGAAGGGGCATTCCAGAATCAATCCCTGTACAACTGGTGCTACTTGCTGCAGTCTGCAGTATGTCAAAGAAGGTGTGTGCTGCTGTGCACAACAAACTGGGGGGAAGGGGGTTGCCCCACTTTTTTCACCCAGAAACTTATCAAACCCTGCAATATCTTCTAAGGAAGATGCACAGGGAGCTGCAGGCAGAGAGCCAGGCAGTCACTAAACACTGCATCCCCAGTCACACACACACACACACACACACACACACACACACACCAGATGTAGCACACTGGAACAGTGGGGAGAGATCACACACGTCTTCTCCCTGCATCCCTTCTCCTGACACCGCCACTTACAGGAACCTTTTATTTCTCTACATCGAGCGATTTCCACCTAGGTTTGCGAGTGGGAGTCATGAACGTAGCCCAGCTCCATACCTGAAGGGGTCTTCTTGCTTCCATCACCCTTTTTCACGCTGGCCATTTCTCCTGCTTGTTTTTACACGACTCTCCGCCCCGGCTGCTGCGGCCCCGAGCCAAGCCCCGGTCTCGGCCCATGCCCATCTCAGTCCCGCTCCCCATTCCCATCCCCATCCTCATCCTGATCCCCATCCCCGGCCCCGGCGCGGCTCGGGGCGAACTGCGGGCGGGCTGTGCCACCTTGTGGCTGATAGGGGGAAAAAAACCCCAACCCGCTGCTCGTGTTACAAATTAAAATCTCCTCTCTCATAAATATCAACTTGTTAAACTCTGACTTCAGTTTTAAAAGGCAGAAAATTAAAATGTATACCTCTGTCTCAAAAATTTCGGTAATTAGACATAATCCACAGGTGTTATTTTAATGATGCCAGCTCTTCAGACACACGGGCTGAGCAAATGTAGTGTGTTGTTAACTAATTATGTTGTCTTAATTTGCCAATTTAAAAAACTTAAATGTCCTGAACAAATAAAATCATTATCTCGGATTTCTTCACTGTACCTGCTGCCTCGCTCCATCTGATGCCTGGCACTCTGGGTTTGGCTGCACGGAGCAGGATTTGGAGGGCTCTGGGAGGCTCCAGCAGCCCTCCGGCACCAGGCAGCAACTGGGTTTGCAAACGGGGGATGCTCACACCATCCTCGCTAACAATATCTGATAGTGGCTTTAAAAGCCAGCTTGTCTCCCTCTATTACCTTTCCAGCCCGTATCTTAATTGACCAGGGAGAAAGCGACGCTCAGGCAGCGTCTCCTGCTGAACGGAGCTGAGCTGATTCCCCCACCCTCCCTGCTTTAGACAGCAGGCAGGCAGGGGTGACATCTTCCCTTTCAAGGAAACACTCAGCATCTCTCAGTGCCACCGTGGCCAATGACAAACTTCCATCTAACTTTCTCCTCTCAAAAATGTAAAGTAAGAAAATAAAATCTATGCATCATTTAAAGATGCCCCAGGATAGCTTTGAATTATGCAATCCACAGTTATGTGAGCTGCTGTTTAAGGGATTCTTTGGCTCTTTTGTGACACTGATCAATCCCCTCTTGGTTTTATTTAAAAGACCCAGTCACTGAAGCATTCAAACCACATTATTCACGTCTCTCATTCACATGCCTGGAAAATAATGCAAATAAACACACAAGGAAGAATGAAATATATGCTAACTAGCTACACTTTTCACAGGTTGGCCCCTCTGTAGAAATCATTTGGAGAGGAAATAATGGGAGGATTCAAACCAGCTTTCAGTCTATTTTAATCCAGGTTCAGGTCATTGCCCTTGTCATTCAGAGGGTTTGTTCCTAAGGTGCAATCAAATTGCACAGGTTGAGGCTGTTGTGCAGAAAGGTCTGTTGCTCTGTGAAAGGTATTCCCTTGGCCTGTGTCTGAGCACTTCACAGGCTGTTCTAAATTACCCTGGCCTTTAACATCACAAGGTGCCCAGAAAAGAGATCAAGCACCGGTTTAACAGGGCATATCGGCCACCACACCATTTCCTCTCTCATATCTCTGCTTACCAGTGGCCAGCAGCAGGACAGTGGTGTGGAATGCCAGGACCAACTCTGTGTGATAAAGGTGTGCCTCTGGGGGCTAATTACCTGAGTACAATTTAAAGTGATTACCAGAGAATCTGCTCCCAACAAGGCTGTGTGTCAAGGACTGACAGTTTAAGCAATTTTCAAACATCCACAGCTGGGGTACTTATACAGGAGGATTTCAGAGCCATATTAAATTACCTGCCTTGGAAACCCTGGTTCTGAATACAGACTTGGGTTATTGATTTTGGAGAACTCCAAACACAAATTCTACAGCCCAGCTTCAGTTAGTCTCCTCCCCTGGGACCAGACATGGAAAATGATGCTGTCAAAACTGCCCACCCTTTCCAGAAGCAGCTTTAGCCCTTTGTCTCTCTCCTCTCCCAGCAGCAATCTGACTTTTCCATAGCTCATCCTGCAAGGTTATTTACCACTGTTGGAAGGACAGCTGGGAAAAATTCCTAAGAGGAGGACTATGTCCTAAAATCCAGATTCAGCACCCCATCCAGGAAATTTTAGCCATCCTGAAAAGACAAATGCCCTCTCACAAACATAACCAAGGCAAATATATGGCAATGTACCCTAGAGGATGCTATCCTGGACTGCTATTCTGTGGACCTGGACTGCAGCCTTGTTCTGCCTCTGCCTTACTTTGTATGCATTTTCTCCACCTTGCAGTCAATTTTACAGTAGCTTCTAGCTCAGGCACTTAGGCATTTGAACTGCCAAATGAGGTTTTGAAAGGTGTGCTCACATTTGCATATATTTTCCAAGAACATGTCTTTATTTATGCCTCTCTCTAGTAGTAAATTTTAATCCTACTAACAGCAGAAATAAATGTAGTGGGCAGAATAAAGTAGGCTCTAGGAGCCTAACTTTTTTTTCTTATTCTCTTCAGACAATATATAGCCTTTCAAGCTTGCCTTTAAAGGACAAAAAAACCTCTACATTGAAAAAAAGCTTTCTTTCTTTCTTTTTTTTTTGCTAAGCCATAGACAAACTTATGTCCCTCTGTAGAAAGGGAAAAGGAGATTGAAACAGCCTTAAGACAACTGAAGTATCTTTTATTTCCTATACTATTTAACGATGGTTGCTATTACTTTCAGAATCTAGTATTTTGGAGGTAATAAAAAGAGTGAAAAATCAATCAAAACAACAGAGCTCATTCCTAGAGGACAAAAAATCTTCAATATATAACTGACTGCCAGAAAGCAAGTGTTAAAATATCCTGCATCAGGTAGAAGTGCTGCAATAAGGAATGGAGACAAAACACAGAACTATAAAAGAGACAGCTCACATTTTAATTGAAGAATTGAACAGCGGCTGACAAGGCTCTGTGCTCTGTTTCCGTGGACGCTTTCAAAAGGCCGAGCTGCAAAGCATAACACCCAATTCAGGCTGCAATGCTCCTGAGAGGGTTCAGGGACACAAACTGCTTTTATTGTTGTTAGTTAGGCATCAGCAATCCACTGAAAGTGAAAATCAGACTTTCCCCACTAGGCACGCTTGGGAAGCTGACACAGAAATCTTACTCGAAAAGGTACAGAAAGGAAAAATAAGCAGGAGGTTTTACAGAGTCTTAGTGAGAAATTATTGTCATTGCTTCTCAAAGAGAACGAGGCTGTCTTTAAAGCCTCAATTCTAATGCCATTAAAGTCGGTGGAAGTTTTGGAGATACTTGAATAGCAGAGGGATTTTTTTCCCTTCTTCAGTTTTCCTCACAGATCCAATTAATACAAAAAGAAATTGACTGGTTCACCTATTGTTCAGGTCTCGCTTGCCTTGCCGTATGTAAAGCTTGCTCCTAAGGTCTGCAGAGCCATATAGCATTTATCACACTTGTGAGCACTCCATAAATAAGTAGCATGAACTGTAATGAGAATACTAATGAAATGTGTAGCTTTGTGATTGAAAAATCTCCTTTCTTGAGTTGTATTTTTTAAGGAAAATTAAAGGGATGATTTGTAGCACCTGATGTCACAAAGCCTCCCAAGCTAATATACTGGTTGCCAAGTCACAATATTATGGAAACATTGATATTTTCTGTGTGACACAGTCTTGTTATTTGAGAGGTATTCCACTGCCAATTAAAGATCCAACAGCTGCCACTGGCTAGGCAAAATTTCATTTTAAATAGAAAAGAAAAGAAAAGAGAGAAAAGATGTGAAAAGGAGAAACGTAGCACACAGGCAGAGGTACTTTCAACATGCTTCAGAGGAGCATAGAGGGGATCCAGCAGGGCACATGCTGCTGGCAGAGGAGGCTAACAGAGGGGGGGAAGGCAGAGGGCTAAAAGAGCTGCTGATCCCAAATGCTACCTTCAAACTGAAAACAGGAATTGCCATGTGGCATATCTAGTAAATGAGGCTCAGAGGATTAAAATACCACATCTGAGGCTCTACAAAGAATTGTTCTGGATGGAATTAACATCAGCGCTTCTGAGTCCTCTTGGTGCTCAGCTGCATGTCCTTCTCATGTAGCAAAGAAAAGGGTTAAATGAAATCATAGAAGCAAGTGACTTCAGCAGATGTCTGACCTACTGCAGAGATTGCTGTGGAGATCTGCCATGGGAAACTGTATCAGGGTGCACAGATGAGGCTAATTGCTCCATGAGGGACAGAAGCCAGGAAATACACACACATTAAAAAAGTGAAATGAAAAAAAAATTTTTTTAAAAATTACTTTTTCATATTCTAAATTTGGACAGACCCAAGGACCAGAGTTTCCCTGGGAAAAAGGAAAGGGAGTCTGTAGAAAATCCTTTTGCCTTGCATTTGTTTGAACTCCGATTTCAAGCAGCTTTTTGCATCTCTTTGAATTTAGACTGCATTAACAAGCACTCTGTCTAACATTTAGGCAGGTAGCCAGTAGGGATCCTGACATATTTAATGTCCCTTGTTCCTTATGTATTTTTCATTTTTTAAGCTTAAGCCTGTGAAACCAGGCATGTAAGTATTTTGTGTAATAAGACCTGTAAGGTCTTATTATCTCTGCCTTCCACTGCAGAACCTCTTCATTTCATGATGATGCTGTGGTTTTGGATTATATCATAGTGGAAAAATCTTTGGAGAAGAGACACCTTTGCTATGTGTTGCTAGTCTCCTCAGCACAGTGGATCTCTAATTCCACCGTTATCTCTGTTTTTGTATTTTTGGGACAGCTTTCAGCATACACGTGTTGACAGGTGCTGCTCTTGTCTTCCACCCTGTTGAGTCATAACAATAAAATAGATATTCAGCGCTAAAGCAGCTGGATGCTGATGGGAACCCATGTTTTCACAAAATGTTTTTGGAGCACAGGTTTAAATTATGAGTTTAATAACATATAATGGCATGGAACTTCTGTTAGTTAAACAACACAGCAGAGGAATTAAATGTATCCTTCTCAATCAGCCCTACAGCAGCAGAAAGCATTTTATATTCAAGTTTTAAACAACCTACAGAAATTATCAGGAGATTCTATTGGACTTGGTCAGGAAAAGCTTTGGCAGTTGATAAAAAAGTTAGCAAAGCCAAACTAAACTGATTTAATATTATTACAGTTCTTCTTCTAAAACATATGTTGTTTAACAACTTTTGATGCCAAATTTTACAAAAACAAGCCACTTTTATTTTCATGAAAACATGAAAAATTTCACTGCCACATTTTTCTGTGAAAATTTTCACTTTGATAGCAAAGCAGCTTTTGGTTCAATGAAAGTTGTGAATGTCTCAAAACAGATGTTTGCTGATAAATTAATCTCTATAACTGAATAACCCTTCTGTAAAGCCATAGATATAATAATTAAAATATGTAAAATCCTAGTATAAACCCTTCCTACATGGAAAATCCTTAGCATAATCTATATTTTGTTTTTAAAATTTACAACTAAAGAAGGTGGGTGAGATAAAGCATCTTTCACTGTCATTGTTTTCCATTATCTCCCTTTAAGACTGAATGAGAATGTTCCTTTCATGCCAGTGCAGAAGTTTCCTGTCACCAGTCCCTTGACAGTCTCCATACCATCAGTTCAGTGACTTCAACACCAATTTTGCGGTTGCTTCATTTCTGGGAGTATCTCCATTCAATAAAGCTGCTAGGACTGTGACTGCAAGAAACAAAAAATTACAAGAAAATTACCAGAAAATAATTAAAACTAAACCTGGACTTAACACAACTAGGATACTATCTTCTGAATACATCTATAAGCCACAGTCAAGAAAAAGACATTTCTCATAATGCAAAGGAAAATAAGAAACTACTTAAATGTTCAAGTTCTCTACTGGAACTATGCACATATGGGATTACAGTTGTGTAAAATTATTCACAGGTGTAAATTTTATTCAGGTTGAAGCTTCATATTATTCTTGATCATGTCTCATTCCTTCTTTCATTCAGAAATCTCTTTTTGAGACTCATTTCAATGATCAATCTTTTTATTATAAAAATTAAAGTATTTGCTGTAACATTAATTAATTTTTCCCTGCTGTAATTATTAGAACTGAGCAAATAATTCACAATGAATAATTCATCTGCTGAATGTAAGCTCATTTTCTGCTTGCTGAATATCCAGTAGCAAATCTACTTTCCAGTTTGTTTGTTAATCAAAACCATCTGATCATTTTGTTAAATATTTTTTTCCATGGATTGAACCTGAACAGTTCCCTGTAAGCCTTTGATATTCAAAGCTTGTGAGATTGTTACCTGATCTGCATTGGTACGTTGTAGCTGGTTTGGTGAAGCATGTGGCGTTATTTAATTTTCTCAGTTTGGTGAGTACTGCACTGTGGGCATGAGCACATCTGTATGTGAATTTAAGTATTGTTTTCCTGCCAGTAGAACTCAATTATTCAAATCTCTTTGGGGGAAAGACCCCCTAAAGGAAATGTGAATATGTGAGTCTACCAAATGCTGAGCCAGTGTTTCCAACAATTTACTTACAGCTTGCATTCAGTTTTAAACTATTTTGTTATTGAAAGACAAAATCAGTAGTATCAAATTCTGGGGCCATATTTTCTGACCTTCAGCTAAAATGTAAATTGTTTCCATGCCATGGTGGATATTAGGGAACACTTTGTGTATCTGAGAAATCCTTGCTCGTCATAATGAAAGAAATTGTGCAGATGATGAATAGTACATCTCTAAAGATTTATTGTCAAAATTGGAGAAACTGGATAAAATTTTGCCAGAAGTGAGAACAAAGGAAAAATGGTAAGAGGCGATTCTTACTTAAAGCAATCTATTCCTAACTGAAAGCCAGTAGGTACTTTCAAACATCCTTATTTTTCAGTTATGGTTTTAAGGTGACACTCCTTACCTGAATGATGAACCTGATGAATCGTGTCCATACAGTAGTGGAGGCCCATCTCCCGTGTACCTGCATGAAAAATATCACCCTTCCAACAAATGCACCATCCTCAGCCATAACCTGTTGCCCAGAATAGCTGGGTGACTGATTTGTGAGGAGACAAATTTCTTCTCCTCCTCTCCTCTCTGCATCTTTGCTCTCTGCACCTTTGCTTTGATGACATTTGTTGTTTTTTCTTTTCTTGAAAGACACATTAAAGAAATACTGTCTGTGCTCACAGAATTCAGAGACACCATGTGAAATAGTCCAAAGGCCATTTTCTTCACTGTTGAATAACCAGAAAGGAGCAGATCATTATGATATTAATTCAAGAAAATATTCTACCAAGCAGACTTATAAGCTTTTCATAAGAAAATGCAGAGGATATTGGGCAAATGGGCAATGTGTAGCAGAGTTCTGCCTGCTTGATTCCACAAGAAAAACTGTTGTTATGCTTCTTAACTGGATTAATGAGTTTTTCTTGATTGGCATAGGGTTCTGGTAAGGCAAGAATTAAAAAAGAAGTTGAAATTAACATTACCATTGCTTTAATGCAATTGAAACAATTGCCTTCTCATTCTCCCAATAACCTCTGAATATTAGCTTTAATAAAATAAGATTCCAAAATTTTAAATAGTATTGTATTACATTCTCAGTTTAATAAAATAACTTGGCATATAACAGTACAGAAACAAGGGAGAGAATATAACACCAGCAGGGTTTCTTGTTCATTAAAGAATTGACTTTTTAAACTCTCAAGCAGATAAATTTGCAGCTTCTCAGCAATAAAGCAAAATGGTACATTTTGTGCTTCAAGATTATTATTATTCCCAATAATCTTAAACCACATAATAGGACATTTTACACAGCTGAATGTTTATTTCCCTTTCTGTTTTCTTCTCTTTATCTTCAGTTTTTTGTTTTTCTACTACCTTAGAGTTTCTCAGAATCAATGTTCTGTAAAGCAAACCCTTCCATTGTCTTGCTAACCTTCTGCACTGTGGACAGGCAACAAATAAAGAGGCAAAACTGATGAAGATAGGACACTTATAGTTCAAAGACATTTTAGGAATGATGTCTCAGTAGTCAGGCAGAAATCTTAGGTGGGCATCCTGGCATAAAATAAGTTTTATTAGCATGACTGGAGTACACCTGTGGTACTGATGCCTACATTTGTGACGAGAACAAATATTTCCTTTAGAGTCACTTCCAATGCACAACCCACATAACCAATGCACAACCTACATGTTAGATATCAAACTACCAAAAGTCTTCCAGAAATGTTCTTTTTTGTGCATTTTCTTTTAAGGTAGTCTCTATGACTGGCTCAAACGTAGGATTTTGCAAAGAAGATTTATAAAATAAGGTGTCATAAAACAAGGTCCAGTTAGGTAAGTGTAGTGCTTTCTAGGTCTCTAGTCCTATTCTTAGGCATAAATTGACCATGAAATTTCAAAGGGATTTTTTTCCTCAGGTTATATTGTTAGGGACCACTGCTGTTTCTCCCTTATTCCAAAGCATGGGCAGTAATGCCAAGATGTAGCTGTCCTGATGTCTTTCAAGAGCAAAACACTGAAAAAAGACTGTGGAATGTTATACTTATAATCTGGTCTTTAATTAATATAGGGTTGCTGGGAGGCATTTTTGGATGGCAGGTATAAAGATGTGTGATCATGTGTTGTCTGGACCAGGCTTCAATAGCATAATTTCATTATTTGATGTGACTGATATCATTGAGTGAGTCCACTCAGCGACCTATAATGCTTTCCTCAGTCTTCAGGGTGTTGAACATGTGTTCTCCTAAAAATATTTTGCATTGAGCTATTTATTGCAAAATAATTTTTTCAGGAGCTTGTTATCTGTCAACTTTAAAGACCTTTTCTTATTTGAAATAAATTCACTGGTACACATACTCATCAGTTGCTTGGTGTGCCTTTAAAAGGAAGTCTGGGATATCACTTACAGGAGCACCCAGAATGGAAAATGACTGTCAAACTGTCAAAATTTTGGAGACTTTTCCTTTGACATGAACTCATAACTTCTTTCTGTTTTTTTCTTTGTTTTTTTAGCACATTACATCTTCAAAGTACTTATAAGCATTTTGTGATCACATTTATTCTTTCTATTTATAAGAAATGACTGTCTGGAGGACTAACAAGACCGAAATTGGGTTTTTTTAATTCACATACAGAAAACAACATCATCAAGTTGATAATTTCCTCATATAGCCTCTCCTTCCCTCCACTAATACCTAAAAAAATCCTATTGAGTTAAATCTAAGAGCTCTGAATTAACACTAGACATTGCTTTGATGTCTCTTTACACCAAAAGATTAATCTGGGAACATTTGAAACCATCTGTGGTTTCAGCTCAGCTTAGACAAGCACTGTTGGTCAGACAAAGCAACATAACTTTCCTTAAACTTCACTGAAACACTGTGGCAGCCCCATGAGCACCGCACAGTGCAGGCTGGTACTGCCCCTCATGGAAACATTTATGGCTGGAGGGCAGGAAGTTGATTTCTATTTCTCCTCTTCCCTGTGTGCATCAGAGCTCAATGAGTCTCCCTTACGACCAGAAAAGTATTCATGCCATCAGGCATTCCAACATTTCTAGGAGCGAGCTCTGTTTCCAAAGCCCTGTAGCCAGCAGAAGTGGTTAAACCACTGCTGAAGCAAGGACTTCAACTGACTTTCATACCTCCGAGCTAAAATGCCATAACCCGCAAACTAAAGAACCAGGCTTTCACATTTATTTCCCTGTCTGTCAAAATGAATACTCAATTATTTACAAAAAGTGGAGCAGCTTCAGCAAGTGAGACTGAAATGCACCAATAGTCATGCTAGAGAGATAGAAAATCTATATTTAAAATCAGAGAGAGAGGGGAGCTGAACCTGAAGCTTGCACTTCCCAAAAGCTGCTGCAAATATCAGGATTGAAGAGACAAGAATAAGGTGGTAAACAGAAGAATATAGCATGATACATTCACTTTTTTTAATTAATTTCCCTTGTCAATTTGATACTTGTTCCCAAATTTCCTCTATATTACTACAGTGGCAAAAATTTATCCAACATTTTTTAGAGTCAACCAAGATATTCCCTTCAATCTAAAATTATTTTAATTTTGATTCTCAGGAGCTGGAGAGAAGAAACCAAATAAATTTTCTTTTTGGGTTGACCTAAAATGTCTTTCTTTTGTTTTTGAACACTGAACCAAAAAATATCAGGGATACATCTCTGTTTTGAAGGTCAAAAAGACTCAGCAAGGCCACTAGAAGAAAACAAGGAGTGCTTCTAAGAAGCAAAGTATATTTTTCTAAAATTGTGTGATTCAAACACAGGAAAACAGCTGTGAGAATTATAAACTTTAGCAAATAACTTATTCTCAAACTTCCAAGCTAAAGAAGTGTAAAGATGACTTGTAGGATAATAGAAGTCTAAATAGTTAAAGGTGTCATAGAGAAACACTAGCATCATGAACTTCTGCCACAACTAAACTTAAAGACAGTGAACAGTTTGAAGTACTCATTACTTAATCTTAATAAGGAAAAACTCATATTTCTAATCAGTCTCATTTATTAACACTAAACTAAGATCACTTTGGACTACCTCAGATTCTACCTGGAAGAAGAAGGGACAAGACAAGGACAGTACATGCATGGAGAATAGACGGCATCTTGATAGCCAGAGATAAGTGGGGGAATAAAGCCCCAGCCCCTGGTCTTTGCTGAGAGAATATTTTCAGCCCAGTAAACTGATTCCAGAAATAAGAGGCTGAGATCTAGCAAAGCACTGAACTTGTTAACTGTAGCAATTTTGCTGTCAAAAGTATCTGGTTTGGGAGGATAAATATCCCCTTATACTCCAAACTTGCAAGTTGTTTTCCCTGGCCTACTGATATTGCTTCCAACAGAAGCTGAATTTCCCTCATATATTTTGCATTCAAGTCCTAATTTTTGCTGTACACAGCCAGGAGATGCAGCTGTCTCAGTAGGAAATCATTGTGAAGTCAATGGAGCAACAGTATTTACACCATATGGATATCCAACATGCAGACTGGAGTATCACACAGGAAGACAAGCTATTCTACCCTGTCCCTAGCAAAATTTACAGGCATAATACAGCTTTGAAGGATCCCAAAGGAAAATATTTAACATATGTCTCAGAAGACTCATATAATTCCAAATTACTAAAGTTGCTCCTAAAGGTCCCTACAGATAAGGAGACCTGGCTAGCTGTTCCAGCCACCAGCTTCATTAAAACAGTCCAAAAAATGTCAATGCTACTATGTTATCACATTTGGGAGGCAAGGAGCAGATTAAGAAAATGGGCTGCATCAGGAATGCAAGTAACCCCATGGTGGTATTCAACATCCCTTATCCTTTTGTATTGGGAAAGCCCCATTCAGAGAAATGAAATTCACATCTCCCTGGAGGGAGCAGTGGCTCTGCTCTTCCATAAGCCTGTGCCAGTCAAAGGCAATCTGCCTTTCAGCAAGAGGCAGTGTTTTTACAGAGCTCAGCAGCAGCAGGGCGATTATTGAACTCGACGTGCTTCACATGCTTAGCCACTGGTTATTCCTGAGGCTCTCTGGAACTAAAAGTCTGGCCTCCCCAGGTCACTCTGACTGTCAGCTCCATCACACCAGTGTGCCTGCACCAGCAAGGCAACACAGGGAGTGCCTCCTAGGGCTAGAAGGACAAGATGCAGAGCACAAGAAAGGCACGGGGCCAAGTGTTACGTGCCATGTGTGGATCCAGTTCGGAAAACCTCTAATACATCCAAACTTGAACAAACTTGGGTTATAAAGAGGAAACCATACTGGGAAGCAGCTACACATCTGCAGTGCATACTTCCTTCAAATGGATCCAGAGAGCATCAGGAGGCCCAGTCAGTGATAAGCAGCTGTAATTCTGCTGGAAGAGCTGACTTCCCTCTGGCGCCCACAAGTTCATAAAATGTCAATCCCAGAATTGTGAGAGATAGGCTTGAAGTGAACCTGAGAGATCTTCTCTCCACTCTTTGATCCAATTGCCATACTACATCTGCTTTTTTCCAACAGGTATTATTCATATCTTGTTGGGGTTTTTTTAATGCACAAATGGGGGACTCCAAATCTGGTCTAGACGCTCAATTCCATTGTTTCTCCTCCCTTAGTGTAAAGAGAGAGTCCTTTCTTTTGAGGAAATTCTGTGTACCCGGCAAAGTGCAATCTTGGACATGGATACTGGGTTATTACTTTCCTTTTTATTGCAGCTTTGCATAATTTCAGTTAAGATATCTTTCATATGTAGAACACTACTTAATCTCACTGAGCCTTTTTGCACAACATTCCCAGGGTACAGGTGCTCTGCAGATTGCACAGGAACAGAGGAAACCATGATCTACTGGAAGCCCTTCTTCAAAATTCTCCTCATCCTGACAGAAGACAGTGGATAGTGCCCAACCTGCTGCTAATAGCAAGGTGGAATTTTGTCCTTGTGTTCCCTACCTGTTTGAGAGGTATCAGGGACAGAGGCTGCACTTGCTCTGTGCTCCTGCTGCACACAGCTCACAATTATCTGCCTGCAGTGGGACCAGCACAAGCAACACTGAATAGTTTGAGGGGATGGTAGGGTGAGAGGCAAGACCAAAAAAATAAATCATAGTTGAGCAGTGAAGAAAATTCCCTGCTGGGAACTGGTGGTATCCTATGGTGTTATCACAAGGACATTTGTGACAGACTAAGGATCATTATTTTAATTATTTTCAATACTCCACCCCCATCAGTTCAGTGCTCTACCTTGTCAAGGCAGTGAACAGGATAAAAAGTTATACAGCAAAGCCATACATTTCCTAAAAACATAAAACTGAAATATTTAGAATATAACTAGGTGAATGAGAAACTTGTGGCTTTTATTTCGTTAGAATGACTGGAAGTACAGCTTATAATGAATCAAAGTAATCACTTTATTTTTCCTCTTTATAATCTCTTCTTCCCTTTGTGATATATTGCAGAGACAGAATGGGTAATTTTTTTTATTTATTTATCTATTTACTTATTTATTTTTAATGAACTGACTGGTCTTACAGATAATTTCTTGGCAGGTATTTTTTTTCCTCTTTCTACTAACTGACTTAATTAGAATAAAAACTAAAGTCAGTCCATGTTTCAAAAGATAAAACTGTTCCCTGGTGGGATTGAGAGCAATTCCCAGCATCTTTCAACAGAACAGTTAATTTTCTATTGCCATAGTTTTGAAAAGCTGGCAGATCTGCAAATAAGAAAATGTAAACTGCATGTCAATATAGTGTTCTGTCCTGGTTTTTTATTCCTTGATTAGTTTCACTTTAGCCATAAAACAGGAAAGTAAACAAATGAAATCATGAATCTAAAGATCCGTGTGTTATAAAGGAAACACTGTAATTCAATTCAGTAGACATTACCCGTTCAGCAAATGTTTCATGGATAAATTCATTACCAAAGCTGCTCAGGGACATTCCCAATGAGCCATTTTCTATCAGAATATGCAGTACCTTCAAAACCCTTGTAAAATCAGGTCAGTTTTCCAAAATTTAATATTGGAAATAAAAAAAGGAAGATAATTCTCCAGAGGGTTGAATTCCCTTTCACAGTGTATACAGATCAAAGTATTTTATTTAAAAAAAAAACTATCATAATCTGAATATTTTATTTGTGTATTAGTGTATTTTTTAGTGCAAAAATTGTCAGCCTCAGAATAAAATACCTCAATATTCTTGAAACAAACTGTTTCTAGCCACCTAATAAAACTTCAAAGGAAATTTCCTTCAGAGAATTTTAAAACACGCTGTTTCAATTCTCATACAGAATGCAGCCCAACTGTAAAATTTCAGAATATTTCATGTAGTGGCACTTCCTTTCAAATTCCACTTGCAGTCCTGAGGAACATGGTTTGGTAGTGGACGTGGCAGTGTTTTAGGTTAACAGCTGGATTCAATGGCCATAAGAGCTTTCTTCCCAGCCTAAAAGATTCTATGATTCTAACTCTTCTACTCACTGTGGCATGTAAATCAAACCCTCCTTGCACCACTTAACATCTATTTTTGTTCAGGAGAACAGTTTCCTCTGGAGGACAGTGTGAGAGCTGTCAAATCCACTTCAAGATAGTGCAGGTCCAGTGAGCAGTTCCAGTTAGGAACTGATTTTTGAGGTGCTAAAAAAGGCCTGAAAGTCCCAGATTCTGCCAATGTTCTACTATGGTTTTCTGTCTCACTTTATGTAAAGTCAGGATAATTTTTCATAAAGAAAGCAACCAAGCTAAAAGAAAAATAATTAAAAATATCATAACCCAGCATTTCTTTAAATGGTGTTTTACATAGTTTAGCTTGCTCCCATCGGTGTCAGTTTCCTGGGAGCCAACACTACAAATCAAGCTTAGAAATATGATTCTCATTTGAGATTGAAGATGATCCAGTAGCCAGAATCAGATCATACCTGTCAAAAGACAAGCATTCTAATTTAATATATGTTACTTATGCCCTAATAATGCCATAAGATGCATTAAAGAAACACACGTGGCATTTCTTTGTCCTGTCTTTGCTACTGTCACTCCATTTTGAGGATAAAGTAGTCTTTCACAGGTTTGCTCAAGGGACTCCAAGTTTCGTTAAGCCTCAATTTTCATTACTTCTGTCTTCCCTAAGGATTTTTCAAAACCAGGTCCCCACATTTCACATCTGTTGCTTTGGGGAAAATCGACATTGAAAATTTTATATAAGGTTTGGTTCTTTTTAAAGAGAGCCATGGTGCACCAAGCAAGTATTATTTGGCTTCACATGAAGAAGAGAGCATGGAAATAAACATAAAGATTCTAGTTTCTGGAAAGGACTGCCAGTAACCCCTGTAGACTGAGTATAGCAAAGGTGTTTAATGTTGAGATCAGAAAACAAAAAATATTTCAAGGAAAGAGAGAATTTACTTCAACACAGTCAGATGAAGCAATCTAAATCCTGGATTGAGGAAAAATTTTGCTAATGCAAATGAAAGAAAAAGGCATGACCAGGACTAATTAAAATCTGTCATTTAAAACTGAGATGCAAAGAAACTATATATTGCAACATTTATCCTATTTTAAGAAAATTATTTTTCTTAAAAAAATATTCTGCTTTAAACACATTTTTAGACTTTTTTTTTAAAAAATTCTACTTTAAAATTAATTATTTATCACTCAGCTATTATTTTGTATTTTAAAACATGACAGTGTAATTCTTCATTTATATTCATACTCAACAGGTGTGGATATGTTCTCTGTAGAGATCATATTCTCCAGCACATAAGGCAGCTGAACACATACCACACAAATTTTGCCAAATGCTGTAAAACTGATCACTTCAAATCACAGACAGTTTAGGAAATATGTGTGTATGTTTGTACTTCCAGACACAGCAGTAAATCTTATTCCTTATTCTATACATCAGAATCCTGAAAAATCCTGAGTAAGTTTCAGATTTACATAAATATGCTTTCAAGTTCAAAAGTGTAACTTCCTGAATCTTCACCTTATAACTTCTCTGGAGTACTGATTCATTTACACACATTTCCCAGCCTAGTCAGCTTCCCATTGTATTGAATCTGACTTTTCTCTGTGTGATCAGATCTGTGTCCAAGTGTGAAGCACTGAAAAAAGATTTGGATGTAACTGCTGGGAAAAAAAAAAAAGCCCAATACACAAAACAAAACACACCTCTCATATTTTATTTTAATGTAAATCATTGATACCATTCAGGTGAGATTTTTTTCTCTTGAAAGAGCTGCATCATATGTGTTGTAGGATATCCTTTTCAAGGTAGCTGGAAGTCTCTGTGCATTGAGTCTGAAGCGGGCTAGTAAAAATCCTGTAATTCTTTTGCCCGTATCCTTTGAAAACTGTATTTACCCCTTTGGTCCTTGTTCTAGTGTAGAGTTGCAAAGCATATTTCCATTCACATTCCCTCCAACAGCATTGTGGTATCATATTTTTCCAACTCTTTTCCCTAGCATGAGCATTGTTTTACCACTTCTCATTCCCTACTGCTAGCAACCTCACTGTGGAAGATTTGTGATATCTTTCAGACAGGACAGGCAATATGTGTCAGGAATCTCGCCAGCTCTAGGTGGCTCATCACATATGGTGGCACCAAATGAAACAGTTTTTTTATGAAATTAATCAGAATTTGTAATCTGAACACAGCAGATTCCCCAAGTCACATTTCACATGCTCTAAACACTAATTACAATCTGCCATTCAAAGCTGAGTTTCAAAGAAACTCTATATTGCAACATCTATTTTTTTTTGAAGAAGAGATTCTCAAAGGCAAAAGGGCTGTGCAATGCTTGTCTCACTAACATGCAGGAGGTATTAGGTGCTGCCTGGCTGAAAATTACTTTTGAAAATGAGGAATTTTACTGTGTTTCATATCACATCACAGATTTTTCATCATGCCATTGCAAAGTCATAACTCTGTTCAAGTTCATTCAAAAGGCCCATGAACTCCAGCAAACCTTTTGATAAATATCTGAGTTTTAAGGCAAATTTTATGTTACACCATCAACATTACCAACAGTTTTAATACACCTCTGTATGTTGAGTCTGTATGTGGCAGCATATGCAATCCAGGCAACCAAACAAATCACTGCAGCCATTCATTCAGGTCTGTGAGCCATTAATGCAATAATTTTATACTCATTTTGTACTAATTTGGTACTATTATCACCAAAATGTAAGTTTCTTTTTTTCCACTTTCATGCATTCATCAGTCCTAGTCACACAAAGATTATATTTTTTCTTTCTATTCTTCTTCTTCTCAGCCTTTCTCTCCCATAAAAAGTTAGAGATCTTCCAGAAGGAAAGGGACAAAGACTGGCTCGTTCCATCTCTGGTTCTGACACATATATTAAGAACTCTAATCAATTATTGCTTTTGCATCTAGTTTTTGATGCACTATGCTGCACACAGCCCTTATCTCTCTTGTCAAAATTGAAGTCATTCTTCTAACATCTTCTGCCCTTCATACCCACATATAGTACAAGTGCAATTAATTCTGTTAATTCTCTGATTACTCTTGAATTATATATCTATATATGATATATATATCTATATATATATAGATATATCTATATATCTATATATATCTATATATATATATATATGGATATATGGATAGAGATTATATATGTATATAACCAATATTTTTAAAATAAATATACTGGAAAGGAAAGACAAGAGGGAAACCCAGAGTTTAGCACTGTCCCATGTTGTTATCTATGGTAAGTTGCATGCCATTTGTGTGAGCAGAGGTGATCATGAGAGAAAGGGCCAGCCCACAGAGCTCCTAGATTCCAATTTAAGCCACCAGTGGGTTTTAATATGCATTGTGCACACAAAGCTAAATTTTCTGAGAGAAAGGAGCAAAAGGTTTCTCCCCTGCATGGAAGGAACAACCACATGTAAGCAATAAAATACATTTACCCTCAAACTAGAGTTCACAGACACTTCTCTTGTCAAAAACAGTGCTCAAATTCAGTAAAAATCAACAACTGAGATTGAGAAGTTTATAGATTTCATAAAGAATATCTCAATCTCACTAAAACATCCATAAAATTCCTTAGACTGATCTTCTTTTACCTGCAGGGTTAGCAGTGATTAAACAGGAACAATAACATTAAGTCTCAGATTAATTTTTCTACTTACAATGTTTCATTTTTAGGAATGTTTTCTGTTCACTTTAGAATTACCGTGCTTACCAGGTTACCTGTATCTTTTAAACTTTGTTCTGAATTTCTCACTCACACCTCTATTGAGCACATCTCACCCAGGAGATGACACTAACACAGTTTGCTGTACAGAAGAGAACTGGGGAACACCATCGAGCACTGCACCCATAGTCACTGACAGTGCTTCTATGCTGCTCTTCTCGTCTGCTCAGCTCTTCAAAGCTTCTTCCCAAGACAAGGGAAGACCTGGGATAGCTGTCACACCAGGGTCAGATCCTGGGAGACAGCATGGATGGCATTGTACCAGACTTGGTTTCCTCCATCTCTGTTCCTCTGGAAGTGACACAGTCCTCACAGCATATGAGATCCTTTATAGACAGTCATCAACAAAAATGTGGAGGCTCCCAGTTTTCCCTCACTGATCTGCTGGCCACTGTGGTACTGGGCTTTGAAATGTGGTCTATAAATTAAGCATAACTAAACAAAAAGCAACTCTAAGTAAAATAGCTCAGCAGGCTTTGCACTTTCAGGTACAATGTGCAGTACAGTGAAACCCTAGTTATGCAGAAAGTACCTATTTCATGTTATAATAAAACAGCACTCTGCTGGGTGACAGCACAGTCTTCATATCATTTGAGTGCCTTTGAACTGAGAAAAAAAACCCAAACAAATTCACAAAACATAGTTACTTTTTCCTAAGGACATCACATGGGCTACAGATGAGGCCAAAACTGAGTGCCACACTGCATAGAGAGTCCACTTGGAAGAGATTGAACTTCATCAGTGAGGGGATGAGCCAGGCCATGCTGACCCTCTTAGCAGCAAGAAGACAGCTGGGGGATTTCACTGCCTGCTACCACAGCTGATCACAGCAGACAATCTGATTCATAAATTCATCATCTTCTTTTTAAACCTCTGCATAAGGACAGAAGGGAGTTTTGATGTCACTAGTCCACTTGGCAGCCACTTGGAAGGATATTCTGAAAAATCATTACTCTGATCAAAAAACACTCATCTAGCTTAGAGCTCAGCTATTCCTAGCCAATTTACATACACTTGTACTTAGGCCAAAATTATTCCTTAGGTTAAGTAGCTCTCCTTTTTTTCCCTGCTGCTTACTCCTGTTTGATGCATTTGTCTGAGCTGAAGAAGTTTTAAACTTTCTTTTATAGGTGATAAGTGATTTGTCTCTTTGGTCATCTTAGCAGCTCTTCTCCAAATCCATTCTAATTTTTATTTATCACCACTTTAAAAAATGGTTATTTAATGCAAAACATATTCTAAAGTCTTCCATCTGCTGCAATTACATTAATGGCACAGCAGAAGCTTGATTTCCAGCTCTTACAGTGAGCATCTTTCCTTTATTGGTCTGTACAGTAAGAAGTCAGACATGACAGATGCCTCTAAAATCTGGATTTCTAGGCTCGCAGTTTTGTGTCTTAAAAATATTGCTTATTTTTAGATATGGGAAGCTGTATTGGGCACCATTTCTTTCATTTTTCTTTGGAGGTTCAAGTTAGCAGCTCAATATAGGTGGTATAGAGTCTGGTCTATGCAGCTGTCATCACAGTCTCCTGTAATTCTTGTGTTGCATATGCCATTTCTTTGCTGTTGTGTTGGGTTTGTGTGGCAAGGTTTTTGTGAGGGGGAGCTACAGAGATGACCTCTGTAAAAAGCTGTGAGAAGCCTTCCCAGTGCCAGGTGAGTCCCAGACAGACACTCCACTGGCCCAGCCCAAGCCCATCAGTGATGATGGCAGTGCCTTTGGGGCAACAGAGTCACAAAGGAGAAGGTAAATCTGCACAACAGCAACAGAAGAGCAACAACACATGAGAGGAACAGCCCTTCAGACACCCAGGTTAGGGCAGAGGGAGAGGGAAGAAATGCTCTGAACCAGTTGCAGAGGTTCTCCTGCAGCTTCTGTTGAAGACAGTGTTTAAGCAGCTGTGCTACTACAGCCCAAGGTGGCCCCTGGGCAGCAGAGATCCAGACAAGAGCAGGTGGATGCCCAAGGGAGGCTGTGACCTTGTGGGAAGCCTGTGCTGAAGCAGTTCATGACATATCCATGTCTCCATGGAAGAGGATCCCAAGAAAGGGCAAGTTTGCTGGAGGACATAAGAACTCATGGGGGACCACACTGGACCAGTTTCTTCCTGGGGGGTTGCATCCCACGGAAGGAATCCACAGTGGAGTTTATTAATAACTTAACCTACAGGAAGGACTTGCATCAGAGATGTTTATGGAGGACTGTCTCCCATGGGAGGGACCCCACAGGAGCAGAAACACTGCTTCTGGAGCAGAGGAAGAGTGTAAGTAGTCCTCCTCCTCAGGAAGATGGAGCAGCAGAGACAACGAATGATAAAGTGATCATAACACCCTTTCCCCATCCCCCTGTGCTGCTTTCAGGAAGGAAATAGAGAAATTGTGAGTGAATTTAGGCCTAGTGTTTTAAAATTGCCTATTATTTTCTCATTATCATACTATGATTGGATTGGTAATAAATTAATTTCCCAAGTCGAGTCTCTTTTGCTCATGACAGTGCCTAGTGAGTGATCTCTCCCTGCTCTTACTTTGACCCATGAGCCTTTTGTTATATTTTCTCTCCCCTATCTAGCTGAGGAAGAAAATGATGGAGCAACTCTAGTTGGTAACTGGCATCCATCCAGGGTCAGCTCACAGATACCTTACAGCACATCATAAGGCACTAGAAGTCCACATATAGGCAGCTGGACCACATCCTAGTATACCTCTCCTGGGGGTATTCTCATCTGAACCAGTTGCCCTACGTAATATGCAAACATTTCCCTTTGGTAACATGAATTCCATAATCTAATATTCAAACAGATGTATCCAAAGTGTAGTCCTGACTTCTGGTGAACTTTTATGACAATATTTCTTTAAAATATTTTTCGGAGTTTATTTTGAAAAAACTTTAATGGCAAATCAGGGTTTTTATACTTATTCACATATTTCATGGTACAAACAACATGAAATACAGAATCTATATTTTCAGAAATACAAGTAATGACATGACAATCTACATTGCTGCTAACATTCCTTAACATGAATAATATGATAATTAAAATGTTCTAATTTTTGAAGTGTTATTATGAACCATTATTACCCAAGACTGATAGAAAAATCTTATCTTTTTAGATTAATCTATGTTGTAATTTTAAAATCTCATGCTTTTGATCTAGAAAGTTAGATGACTGTTAATTATTGAAGGAACAGCTTTTTGCAGTATCCTAGAAAATTGTTTCTCTGCCAACACCAACGTTTTGGAAAGACCTTCTGCACTGGTGAGTATATTGGCCCAGATTCATCTTGCTCTACTTTAGGCACCAAACCTAATGTCCTAAATTGCAGTCTAGATTAATCTGTAATTTCTTTTACAGATCTTTCAACTGGCTAGGGCCATTGACAGAAAAGATTGCAGGGGTAAAATAGGATTCTTTAAAACTATGTTCTCCTTTAAGACAACAGGAAGAGAAGTGCAGTGTCTGAACACCTGTAGAGAAGGATCCTTTAATAACATCAGTTTTTTCTTCTGACAAATCTAGAATTTTCTGCAGTTCATCTTATGAAAGCTGTCAAATGTTTGCTATGAATGTAAGGAACCCATAGAATACAGTAACTACTTCAATCTGCCTGTATCTGTTTCACCTTAGTACATTAACAGATCAGAGCAAGACTCCCTCCTTCCAGCTAATTTTCTCTGACTCTTGCTTTACTGGCAGCACAGGAACTCTGTTTCAAAGGCTACTTCCAGGGCGGTTGCACACCTTTCTGCAACAGGAATGATGGCTTAAGGAGAGCCTGTTTTCCAGCTCTTACTTCCATGATGAATGGTCTAACTGCTCAGCAGACAGGCAAAAAATGATGATAAACTTATCTAACAATCCAGATTTCTCTAGCAATTTACTTCTGTAATATGGGTAGCTTGGGTGTCTCAACAGGGCTCGAAGAAGCGCTTGAGTGGGAAATAAGTGCTCAACTCCCAAGTATGAGCATGTATAGATCCCTAGAGTTAGATGCCAAAGGTTCAAGCTAAGTCCAGAGCTAACTAGTAAATTTAGATGGCATTAAGCTTAGGCAGTCCTGAAAATCTCGACAATTAAATTGATGCCTGGGACTTAAAAAATTATCAAGAGACTAGATTCCCAAATTCAGGAATTTCAACTGATGTTTCTTATTATTTTTTGCTACCTGAATGTCACTGGAAAAAGAGGTATCTCCAGAGGATTATTCATCCAACTCTGTGAATTGTGAATTGTGACTGTGACTCTGCGGATGCCCACCAACATTGATTTGAGAGTCAACTGAGTTTTTAAGTTAATTATTAAGTTAAGCTTTAAGTTAGATGAGATGCACATAAACCCGAGTACTTCTATTATTTTCATACTTCCAGGTCTTGGAAGAGGATGCTCAAAATAAGAAATTATGCTCGATACATATCATATGGATTGAGTACCACCAAACATTAAGTAGTAACTACTCATTTATATTTAAATACTTTGGTTAATATATGATGTCATTGCTGGACATCTAAGGGGCAGTTTCTCTCACCTCACCTTGACACATATTATGGAGATTCCCTTCAGAGTCAAAAGGGTGAGGTAGGTATTTCATGATTCATCTGGTACACTGAAGTTGTCTAGCTTGAGTTGACAGGTGGCACACATTAGAAGTGCCCATCTCCTTTGCCAGTTTTAAAGCAATTCTAAATGGCTAGCTCTGATTTGGATGACTACAACTCAAATGTAGTAAAAATTAACCTCTCCCCAATTCTACTTGGTATAGAGTAGCATAACATGCAATTCTGTTTGGATGTTATAAAATAATAAAAAGATACATAAAGAAAAGCATATTTCTGATGGTAATTTTAATTTCAAACTGAAATTTTGTAAAATGTTATAATTTTCTTTACAAATGGCTTTGCGGCAAGCTAACATTTAAAAAAAAACGGCTCAGAGAAAAATTGAAAATCTGGACATCTCCTGTGAAGTAGAAATGCTCAGTTTGAGCAAGCCTTTTCACTTAACACATAAGTATTTGCATAGATTATACTAGGGAGTGATAGAAATATTTGTTCCTTAAAATCAATCAGCTGATGATGTGTAGGTACAAAAAAATGTCTTTTTGTGTGGTTTGGAATAAAAGAGACCATGTAATTTTGTATTTCACACTTAAAGACACTCAGCTGAGAATGCCATGCACACATTACCATCCATAATTTAATTTTGCATGTAATTTCATGCACACTGTGAATCCATCTCAAGCCTACTGTGTCTACAGAAATCTCATATTTTGTAAGCAAATATCACTTAGGCTGCACACCTCAAGTTATTGTTAAGATAACCAATGAAAAGAGTGCAGCCCAAAGACACATGTACTAATTTGATAAATTACTTCCACAGATGTATTTATCCCTTGACTAATGAAGACTTTAAACCCCTAAATAAGTGAACAAAGGAGTAATGTTCCCAGAAGCATTTGCCTAAAGTAATTTGAGGTTATTTAGCAACCAGCACAATGCACGAAGTCACTGTAAATTCAAGATTGCATGCTGTACTCTGTTCAGCAGAGTGCTGCACTCTGTTCAGACTTTACAGACTGGCAAGGAACTGAAAGAGCAGTTCATCCCCTGCTTCAGTGATTTCTTACGAGCTAGCTTGCCACAGACCTTGCTGGATTTTTTAAAAAGGTTTTAAACCAGAAAAAAGTTAACCTAGCAGGCGACATGTATTGAGAAAAGTACTGAAAAACATTGTGCTGTATCTTCCTTTTCCTTCCATTTATTTCGCTTACTACTCTAACACAAGGCTCAGATTTTTAGTAGATTGGCTTTGTAATATATCACCTGCCTTGAGACTCCAGTGCAAGGTTACTCTGCTTCCAACTCCCACTCTCTGCTTAGATGGAGTTTAGAAGTGTTTAGAAGAGAGCTGCTAGTTAATCTGTGCATTTCCATTGGAGTGGCCCAGCACGTCAGGACCAGATTCTACCACAGGCATCATCACACCTGCCCAGATGTCCAATATCATATGTAGCCTTGGATCCACATGGAAATCCACTGAGTTGCTTGATGAACGTTCACTGCACTCTTCCAGCAAGCCTGATGAACCCAGCCTAAACTTCTCCTACTGCACATGCACAACTGCCTCACAGCCACCACATGTCCATCAAGGTGAGTGAGTGGAAATCCACAGAAGACAAAACAAGTCATCAGAAGTCCTTGATGCAGGAGCAGGAGGCAGAAAAGAAAGTTTGCGGTTTCTGGTGGTTAAGAGGTGAGGTGGCTTCACCTCAGAAATGGCCCCACTTCACAGACTAAACAAGAGCTTCATTGCAGTTGGGAAAACATTGGAAATGTTCAGAGAACTAGAACTAAATAAATATTACTGGGTTTTTTTTTTTTTCATTTCTTAATTAGACATGCTTAGGGAAACTATTTAGATGGACTAATTATAAATTAAATACTCTTTCACCAAGATATTTTTGAAGTAAGGGAGGAAGCTGTGATGCAGTCTGAAGTTATTATCAAGGATAATTGCAAAATTAAGAAGACTACAGACAATCTATTGGTTGTGAAGGTTGGAAGCTACAGTGTTGAGCAAAATAGCCTCTTCTAACATCTTCACATAGAGAACTGTTAAAAGGGCTGACCTTTCACTGATGGGAAACAAAAAAGACCTGTAGATTGTAAGACTGAAAAACATGCACGAAGAAATCTGTAAAAAAAATTAGTAAGAAAATATTCTTGGAAACCTATTCAATGAATAGCAACTAAATAATACAATTTATTTAAACAAAAAAAAAACCACAACAAATATTTTATTTCTAAATAAAGGGAGGCTTCTGACATGATAATTTGAAAATTGTTATCAGTGTGTGAATTTCCTGTGAAGCCCATTTAAACTCTCCTCACAGGAATAAAAAGATTATATGCTCAAAGCAGGAAAATACACACTTTCTTCAGCAATCAAAAACCATTTCTAGGTTCACAGTTTTACAGACCTATTTTAAAAGGTTCACAGTCTAGCGTAAAAAAAGGTGTGAAAGTAGGTAATTGCCTTTTTTCCTTTTCCCCATATATATATGAAATCTATTCTGTAGGGTGCAAAATTCAACTAAAAATAGCTAAATGTAATTGTAAATTAAAGTAAAGCTGCAAGAGTGTTAATAGCACATTTTAAATACACAAAATACTTAATAACATGGGAAGTATGTTTCACTTGGCAGATGCTGCCAGTTCATATGCAGAATTACTGCTTCCAGTGAAAAAAACTTGCCAAACAGACCTGATATCTTGTTTAGATATACATAGTATTTACAGGGAAGAAAATATTTCTTCATCTTTTGCTATGGAAGCATTACCCTTAACTTTAGAAAACCAGGACGTACAAGTTTGTGTGTGGACTGCACCTTAGGCTTTGAGTGGCATTGCAGCTCAAAGTCTGGTGCTCTGAACCCTAAAGTAGGCAAATTAACTGTACATTTAACATGTAACATTTTAATACACAAGAAAACAAAGAAAAAAGTGCTACTTTGGTAAAAATAGGAATCCGTGGTTGGAAGATGGCTACCCAGAGAAACTGTGGATGTTCCAGTCCCTGGAAGTGTCCCACGTGAGGTTACAGGGGGGCCCAAGTAACCAGATCTAGTGGGTGGCATCTCCTGTGGCAGGAGAATTGGAACTAGATGATCTTTAAGGTCCTTTCCAACACAAGCCTTTGTTTGATTCTATGAAGGAGCAAGTCGAGATAATTAAAAACTCTGTCCATGGGCTAAGCCCTCTTCAGCACCTTGTTCTGGTGGGAGGATGGTGTCAGTCCTTCTTGGACCTCCCGTCTATGAAATTCTTTCCCTATGAAGAAAATGTTGTGACAGAGGTACCTGGCATAGAGCTGATGGAGAGGGCCACATGTGGCAGTAGGATGGTCACAGTTTTACTGGCTCAGTGGATGGTCACAGTTTTACTACTCTGCTCTTTGGGTGCCTTGGAAGCCAGGACCCCTGAAGTACCCCTTTCCTTCATCAGCTCTAGAGAGAGGCAAGAAGCTTTGAAGCACAGCAAGTCAAGACACCCAGCTTGGAGTCTTCCTCTAGAAGTCTATCAAGGCCCTTTCTTCATCAGAAGTACTTCTCTAGATGTCTAAAATTTTTTACAGAAGCTCAAAGTCAATGTTAAATGAGTTGGTTTTCCCTCTGGCCTCGTCCCAACATCCCTCATTAGGAGCAGACACAGAAGTAGGTATAATATCTACTGTATTTATGTGTTGGAGATACTATCTGCTAAAATCAAGAGAAGACCTTGAGAGCTGAAGGAAAGCTATGGAAAAAATATACATAAATAATGTATCAGAGAAAGTACAGATTTAATAAGTAGAAAAAGTCATAGATAATAAATTTGACTTTTAAACAGGAACAAAAAATGTCACTCTTACTTGAGTTGGATTTTAATGCAATCTTCAAGGTGTAAGAAGTGTGGAAAATCAATAGCAAATCCCAGTGTTCTTATGCTGAGATATTCAAAATGTTAGCTCTAATGGGAGTCGTATAAAAGCAGCCATAAACCAGTGCTGATCAGTTCACACATGTGCTGTAAAGAGATACAGTTCAGAATTTAAATACCTCATATATCTTTTATAAAAACCTCCCCCCCCCCCACTACAATAATAAGTTTAAAAAACATTGCAGTCTTTCTCAAAACTGAGGCCACAGATGTGAAGATAGATAATTTTTGAGAAATTATTTTCTCTTCTTGGGTAATTATCATTAATGAATGAAAAAAAAATCTTAAATCCTAATAAATCAGAGACAGAATTGACTGACCATGCATCCAAATTGCTGCATTATTCACACTGGAATTACTCCAAAGATTAGCTACAAATTGAATTTATGGTTTCATTTTTCATAACTACTGTGTTGTGACAGATGAGAGGAATCTGAGAAAAATGACAGTGATGGACCCAATTTCTTAGTGCTCTATCTCTAAGACAGAACTAAGCTATCTCTATTTACTGTTAGGTTTTGTGCAATCTATTTTGGCAAGCATAAAAAGCTTTTATGAAATACAATATATTCTATTTTATACATCAGCCAGTAAAAAAATCAGAGAAAACCTCAACATTTCATTTGAAAAAGGAGGCCAATCAAATTAAAGTGAAGTTTTACAGACACTCTGCAGACAAAAATACCACTTTATACCTATTTACAAGTTTATACTCTATCATCACTGTGCATTTTACTCTTTTCCTGGGGATCATCAATGTTTGTGTAATACACAGAATATTGAAGAAAATTAACATACCAGTGTATCATGAAGTGGCCACATCACACCAGGGTGTGAGATCTTTGTGGGGGGGTTGTTTTGTGTTTTTCTTGTACTATTTCTAACAGAAATGGAGCTGGACTGGCCAGGGTATTGTGGCATTACAAGCTATAAATAATAATTACAACTGTAATCTCCAAGTTCAACAAAGCTTCTGGGCTAGTACATAAAAACTGAAATACTAGACTACCAGATATTAGAGACAAATGTTTTGCTCTGAAATGGCTCTTATGTATAACTTGTATCAAAGAGGAAAAATAAAAACATGGGGTTTTTTCAGGTTTTCAAACTGGGTTTGTATAGTCCAGGCCTCTTGGGCTAGAAATAATTGAAAGCAAGTTTGAGATTACACTTAGGTCACAAACACAGTTGATGCCTGAAGCTTTTCAGGGACAAAAAAATATGGGAACATTTATAATGTAAGTTAGATAAAGTCAACACAAGTGCCACAGAAAACTGCAGTTTAGGTATTGCTAGCACACTAACTGAGAACCTGAATTTTTCTTTCGTATTAGAAAAATATGGTTTAATAACAGCACTAACAATGAAAGGCCAGAGTCTTCTACACTTATTCATATTAACAATCAACATCCTTTCCAAGCAATATCTGGTACAATTTCAGAAGTTTGAAAAACAGGATAATCTATCCCACAGCACCCCCTGATTATGGTGCAGGGTATGTTTTTGGTGTGCTTTTCTTTTCCAGAACAGAGACTCATCTAATGATTCCATGATGAGTACAGGAATTCCAGCAGATCCACTAGCTCTCAGAATTTCTAGCTCTTCTCCCATAATTCAACTACTAACATTACCAATAACAGTGACATTCATGATAATTTGATTGAGGTTTTCATTATTCAGTTCTCAACTGCATTGGTATTTGTTCATTTTAAAAATACCAAAAGCCAGGGACAGAAAATATTTTGCTCAGAGAAATTCTGCCAAACAGAACCCACATCTTCAAAGTCTTAGTCCTATTCACCAAAGTCCTCTAAAAGTCAATATGAGTATTTTATCCAGAAATTAATCTTAAACCATAGGGGTGATGAACCCCATCATGTGCTACAAAATGTTGGTTTCCTGATTTTTGAATTTAATGCATCTTGAATGTGCTTTGTACCATGCAGTCATATTTTTTCAGAAGGTAGGATAGAAATCTGGCAGGGGAAGACAGAAGATAATACCTGCTCAGGCCTTGCTCAGATGTGCAATGAATCCATGGTGGGCACCCTGGTCCAGCAGCAGGGTAATTCTCCCTTCCCCTGAATACCCTAAAAGTTCCTTGTCAACTCCAGATACATTTAAAAAAATTCCATTTGCTGTCCTGATATAATGATAAAAACAATGGCATAAATATGCAGCAGGATAGATCAAGGAAGAAAAATTACCTGCCTTTGATGATAATTATATATAACTGTCAAAAAACTCTGTGGTTTTCAAAGCACTGCACAAAAAAAGTTAAACTAATGAATCAACACAACACCATCCTAGTTATTACAAAGCAAATTAGGTGATGTTAACCTTGTTTTACATAAGAAAAATAGAAAAGGAAGGACCTTATGTTTTAAACTTGGCATAATTAGAGCAGCAGCACATTTATGATTGCACACACATACTTTCTCTGTGGAAAAAGAGTCCTACATTGTTTATTCAAGGTCACAAAGAAAGTTTAAGGCAAAAAAAAAGAATAGACCAGTGCTCCACCTAATTTTTAGGCCTGTATTTTAAATGAAAGGCTCTCCCTCAATATGCACACAAGAAATTGCTAGTCTTATTCTTTTAAGTTTTTCACTTTGGCAGATACACAATCTATATGCAAATAGTTATGCACTTATTTTTCTGTAAGCGCATAAGCAATGATTTGAACTGGCTGCATTAGGGAGCAGAATGAATTTGGCAACAGAAATTATAGATGTGAATATTTTCATGTCCACTCTGTCACAGCCTTAAGAACCTGGTTTGGCACAATGAAACCAATGGATGCTGAATCCCAGTCAAGCAGAGCATGAGGTGGACTGTCTCCTAGTTTTCAATTTGTTTTCATAATAAAGGATTTTTCATGGAAGAAACATGATCAATTTGAAACAGGGATAACAGTAGGTACTTCTAACAAGTATCTTATTTGACCTGACTGCTCTTTGGTTTGAACTTTGAACACGTATTTTTGTTTAAACTGAACTCTTTTACGGGAGCATAGTTTGCAAAGAAACACATAGGAAAACTTACAGCATTTTCTAACTTTCTCATTAGTTTCTACTGTATCTAAAAAATTGGCAACTTCATTAACCATTTTTTAGACATTTGCTTTCATTTAATTTTCTACAATATTTTTTAAAATATTGAATATTAAACTGTTATTAAAGCAAGTTAAGTTACATCATTATAGGATTGCACATAGAATATTGTCTGCTGTGATGTTTCTCTATGCTTACTAACTGCATTACTTTCTAATATTATTTGAAGCTACATATTGCGATAGCCAAAAAAAATCTGTAATGTTCAACAGTTTAGAATACCTGCTTTTGTCATGATTTCATGAGAAATGTACAAATTTAAGCCTTTTTATTCAGTTTAGATGTGAAAATGGTATGAAAGGATCAATAAGCCTAGAAGAATGGAATACCTCTCTCCTGTTCTCCAGCTAGCTTCCTTTCAAAGTGCTCCTAAGAGTTCTCTTTCTTACTTTACAAGTTCCTATCAATGAGTAAGAGCATCTGTGGTACATGATGCTGAGGATTATACGCATTTGCAGAGCTGCATCATCCCATCCCTGAACATTGTACTAGAACACAGTATTCTTTGTTAGAAAATAAAAAGAGAAAAATAGAATTATCTAAGTGGAAAAGTAAGCACTGAATGGTAGTTCCATTACAAGTCTGAGAGGGAAAATAAACACAAGTAACTTAACCACTGCATTTACAGTGTCTAGACAATGCAGCATTTCAAATGCCTAATTTAGAATTATGCTCAGTTAGAGGCAGACTGCTCTCATGGCTCTCTGTTTCTTGAGCTGTGTTCCTAATGGTTTTTGCAGTTTGCAGCATTAGACTTTTCTGTTTTGTTCTGTTTGTGAGTTAGTGTGTTTTGCTGTATTTGCTTCTGTTCACAACAATAAACACCAAAATATCATGACAGTGGTTCCCAATGTGACAACACTTGGAGCTATCAGTTAAAAATGTAACAAAGTCTTAGATTAAAGCCTTTACCATCCAATTTTTGAGACTCAAAGGAGCTGAACAGTTCAGATAAATCACATAGACATCTCAAGTCTCTGTCTGTGTGTGTCAAAAATGAATGCGAATTGCAAAGCTTTTTCCAAAATTTACTCAACCAAGAGGTTCAAAGAGTTTTGGAAAGTAGCAGATTTCACCCCAAAAAAATATGATCATTGAAACTGACTGGATTCTGAAAGTCACATGCTTCCTTAGAGAAGAATAAACACCAATACTGACTCTGGATCATGCAAATTAATCACTGAAGTTCTGGAGTTCCCCTAGTTATCAGTATCAGTTCTCAATTACCAGTTAAAGCAGCAGTTGCCACAACAACAGGATTATTTCCATTGGTTTTAATCCCTAATTTTGAGGTGATTTGTTCTTTCAGACTGTTCTACATTTCCTCTTCCTTTAGCATCAGAGCTATATACAACAAAAAAATAATACATCTCCACTCAGAAAGTTCTCAAAATTGTTTGCTAAATCTCTGGATAAGTCCCTGTGCGGAACGTAAACAGCATATGAAACCTTGAGTGAGCCATCTTTTTTTGGAGGAAATTCGCAGTGAGAACAATGTTCTGGGACAATTCTCACAAGAATAAAAGTTACTGACTTTTTATGTGGTTCTCATTTTCACACATCCTGTCTTACTTCAATATATCACAGCATGGAACTCCACTGTGTAAAATACTTTTCTAGTCAGTGTACACACAGTTGTTCATTAATTAGGAGCTCAGGATCTTCTTTGCCCCAACAGAATACAATTTAAGAATTTTGTACTATGGAAATGTACTAATGAGAACTATAAAACAGTAAATACTGTGATATTCACTGTGCTTTCAATTTTCTTGCATTTATTGTGAACTAAAAAGATATTTTAGTCCATAAGAGTCTGGTTTTCCTTTTATTAGGCCAAAGAGAGATAGGAGATTGACTTCAGTGACATCAGACATATTTTCAAATGTGTAAAAAGCAAAGATAAACAAACCAAACTTTATTGATGGGAATTCGCCAGTAGAGGATTAAATATAGTGAATTTTATGCATAAAAAATGTATTTTTAATGCATTATAGCATTTAATTAATAGACTACTTACGTATGGAAGAAGTTTTCTTTTTGCAAGTATAACCAACCTCTTAATCTCACCATTTCAAGTAGTTTTGGGTTTTTTTGATCTAAGAGGAACTGGAAAAAATGAAGTCTTTTTCTATTAGGATCCAACATGTTCTGCTATAGTTGCCCTATAATTGAAACTAATGCTGAGTGAGGGTAGCACTCCTAGGTTTTGCTGCACAGTGTTATTCATGGATCAATTAAAGTTAGAAGCAGAATATTTGTCAAAAATGTATCCAGACCAGTAGAGATTATGTGTGGGGCAGAGGGAAAAAAAAAGCAGCTCTCCATTTTTTAGGGAATTAATAATCAATTTTTATATCTTCAGTTAAATTAGGAAACTGATTTTTTCCAATATGTATAGAAGTCATTTTGACATATAGAAGCATGGCAAAGTAAGACATATTGTAATAATTAGCTGAATTATTCCTGGCATGCCATGAACAATTACAGGATTAATAACTACCCAACCAAATAGTGTTATGTTGGAATAAATTGACCGACAAGGGTTTTCAGTTAGGAAATGAAGCTGAGATGGATCATCAATAAAAACTACTGCAGAGAACAGACTTTTGAGAACTTCAGTGTTTTACATTTACAAAATATGGATGTGATAACTGTGCTTAATGACTGGAAGAAGCAATTTAAAAATTCATTTAGATTATTTTGCTCCCTTTAATTGCCTGGTCAAAGCCACTGTCTTTGACAGACACACTAATGTGCCATGCAACCTATATTTAATTTTGTGTCCTGATCAAAATGAAAAACCTGATAGAGCCCTTAATTAACTCCCTGCCTTCTGTACAGTTTTTACATTTGCAATTCTGCTCAGTTTACTGCAGGTGACAATGGGTTACTTATGGCATGCAACACCCTGACATAGAATACAACACTGTTTATTAGGAAGAGTGCAATATGCAAACTCAGACTGAAATTTAGCAAGGTATTTAAGTACATTTCTAATTTGGTGCTTGCAAGAAATCCTATTTGCTACAACATAACTACTACTACTTCCAATGAAGCCCACAGTTTACTAGATAACGGAATCAGGATGTTAATTCACAATATTGGAGCTTTTCCACCCTTTTTGTAAGAGATAAGATTTATATCAACAGCACAGGAGGTTAAAACACATATTAAAGCATGGATATTGGCAGAGCATAAAAACTAGCGCATCACAGCTACACCAGAATGCTCATATGGACTTAGAGCCGTGTTTTAATTGCTTCACTGAAGCTAGCAACAGGAGTCTTATGCCAGGTGAACATTAGTCCAACCCTATAATTTTATTGGCCCTCCCAAAAGAGGACTATGATTAATTTTTCCCACCATGGTTTTTTTCTTTTTTCAGCCTATGAAAGAACACTCTCCATTTTTTATGCTATTTTCAAAGTGCACTATTTCAGAAATGAACAAAAGAAAACTTCCATTAACTCTCAATAGCAGGTAATATTGACCCATTATGTCAATGAGGAGTCTCTGAAAATGCTGCATTTTTGTGGGCTCAAAAAGCTGACACACAGCAGGCTCTTGCAATCCTTAAAGCTGGTTACCACACATCCCATTAAACACAAAACTCTTGGTGAGGAGACTGCTCACTGATTGGATCACAGGACTGGTAGGATCACAAGACATGACATTAGGGGGCTGGGCAGAGCCTAAGGACTTGCTGGCCCAGACTTTTGTGGAGGTGGTACCAGCTGCACAGCAGCGTGGGCCGCGGAGAAAGGAGGCAGTTGGACTGTGAGGCTGACTTGGGAAAGTTTCCCTCACGGCTGATCCGTTAGGGATGATGAAAGGCCTACAGAAGGTGGTAGTGGAGCTCCACTTCATGACAGGAGTCCCACTGAACAGGGTGGCAAAGGCAATTCACAGGCAAAAGCAGTAGTGTCAATAACTGCATGCAAAGACAGCGTACTTACATCTTTACTTTTTTTTTTTTTATTTTAGGTCTTTTGGAAAGGAAAGGTGCAATCTTAGATTAATTTTTCCTTCAATGTGTCCTTTTCCCCTCTTCTTAAGGTTCTGTCTCAACTCCCTACCTAAGATTCTGGTAAAAGTTAAGCATCTTCATTACTCAGATCAGACTGAACATTAAGTGCTTAATCACATATTTTCTTATGCCTGTAAGAGCAAACTGTCAGGCTGTGCCATACAAATGAATTTGGATACTTTTCAACTTATTCAGACAAGACTTCCATAGGCAGCTGCGTTGCTTGTTTGTTTTTCTAAGCCCACCTGCTATCCCAGCATTATGTAAATTTGAAGTCTTTATGAGTTTGATTCTTCATGTTTTCTATGTTCTTTGGAACCATGTGTTGCCAAGATCACTACACCCTCTCATCCACAATGCGACCTTCCTGCAATTTAAAGCTTCCTCTCCCCTGGGAGTCTCTTATGCACTTTTGCACATAATGGGCAACAGATAAGAAACTAGCACCAGAAAAACAAAAACAAAAACTGAACAAACAAAAAGAAAAAAACAAACAAACAAACAAAAAGAAACCACCACACACACACACACACACGCCTCCACACCCCACCAAACAAAATAACCATCTTGTTTACAGTTTTGAGGGGGAGGAGGCTGGAAGATCACATGCTTTTTTGGAAAAGATTTTCATGTGACCGCCATATTGCATCTGCATGCTGCTATCATGCAAATAATAATGAAATACTACACTATTCAGCTAAGAAGCCATTTACTCCAACAAAGGTCAAGTTCACAATACCCTGCAGAGCAGATATATATAAAACTGCTATCAGATTTATTTCCCTTCTAGATCAGTCCATTGAATTTACATACTTAAACAAACTAGCATCTAAAATTTTTCTCCTCGTCATTGCTTCTTTTATAGTCCTCAAAGGAAATTATTTTAGTTTCACATCTTATCCTGCATATCCAAGCATATCCTCACCTTGTTGCTGAAGATTTAGAGACCATTATCATGCATGGTTATATACCTGCTAAATTGACTTTAGTCTTTCAATGTGATCTAAATTGTGTTTAATCTGCTCCCTTAATACTAATGGTGCTCTGAGAGGTGAGCACTTCACAAGCTGAGGAACTTTAATTTGATGCCTTTTGTAGAGCCCAAATCTTCAAACACATCTTTACAGGGATAAAGACTCTGTACTTTCTGCATCAATATTGTCAATGTATATGTAACCTTTAGAGCAATCTCACTGCAAAATTATTATTTTCCCCACAGGAAAGACAAATCAAAGACAAATCACTCATTTAATTACACATTTACCTGCTCAGAATTGTCTTCAGCTGTGGCTATATGACACAGCAGTTTTCCCACACAACCTCACTGGTGGGGTTTTCTGGGGAGGAAGTTATTCCACAACTTTTTTCCTCTGGGGTATTCCTATTCTTACAGATTTGAGAATACCGTTCGCAGGTTTTCCAGTTGTAATCTCTTTTCTTGTTAACATAAAGGGGGTAATATTCTTTCCTCATTATTATTTCTGTCCTCTTTTGTCATTTATAGCTTTTGATGAGACATCAAAATGTCCATGTGTAATACCTAAAAACCTCATACTTAACACAAACTACCCAGAGAAAAAAAAACTGGAGAATACAGGGATAAAAGCTAACTTTGAATCAAGTTGTCTTTTGCTCTGCAACTTCAAAAGACTGCACTAATTGTTTTCAATCCCCTGCTTTTATGTATTTTATTGTTTGTACAACAGATGTACAAAGAGCTTTTAACCAACAAGAATCTACTGCATACATGTGAACCAAGAGGGACCCATTTGTTTGAGTAATTTCCAATAGGAGGGAAAAAGAAAAATTTAAAAACACTAATGTAGAAAATTACCCCTGGTTAAAAAAAAAAATTATGCGCTATCTTCAGCCTTTTCCACTCTAAAACATATGTATATAGAAAAATAAAGCACTCATTGCTGAGATTTGTCATGTCAGAGAAGTACAGTTTTCTTTTCCTAGAAAGAAGGGACGGATCACCACTGAGGTGGTGGTGAGCTGTAGGTGACTTTGGAGGTATTGGGAGATGGCAACTGAAATATATATCACTGATACTGTGACACTCCAGGGAAGATGAAATCTAGATCCCAAAACTGGAACACCATTGCTTTAAGCCAGTAAGCCACACTGCCTGATCCACCCTGAAACATGAAGGGAGAACACATCTGGCCCAGCCACAGAAAATCTCTGAAAGCAATTGATTCCTTGTACTCTTAGCACAATTTTTGCCATAAAATAGCAACCCTTAAAGAGTTACTTAAAATTTTGAAAAGCTCACTGCCATTATTTTGCTCTGAAATATGCCTGGCTTTGACTAAACAAAAGAAAGCTTCCATTGGCCTTTTTATTTTTTTTCTCATTTCACTCTGAGCCTGGAAACTTAAATTTTCAATACTTTCTGCTGTTGCCATATCTGATGAGTATCACCTGCCATAGCATTCACCACAGTGTCAGCAGTTGTTAACCCCCCTTGGCAGATTTTTGTTTGTTAACTTAGCTTGTCATTGCCAGCCTTGAGGTTATGCACACACAGATGGCTTATAGGCCTCGGTTTTCCTTTGTGTTTATTGTAATTGGAGCTAAAGAAGAAACTTGTAGCAAGCAATTTATTTTAAGAATTTCATTTTTTCCCATTCCTTCTCACTGCCTCTCCACCAGTCTTGAATCTAGCCATCATTTCAATTTTACAGAATGAACTCAGGAAAAAAAATTGTCCAACAATTGGATTGTAAACAAGTCAGTGGCACCTTTTGTTTTGCCAGATTCAAGTTGTTAGAGAACCAGTCTGTTCAAATATTCCACGATTACTTCTTTCTTAGATTAACTTTAGGACTGTGTCCCTGGAATTGTGTGTAAATGCTGGCATTAATAAATGCAAAAATTTGCTTTTGTCATAATTTCTACATGTAGTTAAGCTCTCTTAGCCTTTATTCTTTTCCTACAAGAGTCTTCCAAAGTTTTACTGATCAGTAGGGTTATACTAGGGGCTCTACAGTTTACCTTGATGAGTATAAGAAATAAGAAAAAGAGAAGCACATCATGCCTTTATAAAGAAATGTCTAATATTCACAGCATATATTCACTTGACTCAATTTACTATTCTCAATGGGCTCCATGGTTTTCAAAAGAACATGAAGCAAGTGCAGTTTCTTTGTGAAACTATCACTTTTGCCTATATCTGCCTTGTTTTTGCAGAATAATTCCTTTTCTGGTACCAAGAACATCTTAATCTGACCTGAATTTTAGGATGGGCATGATTAGCAGCAATTCATGCACAAAAAGTCACTTGCACTGTGAGTAGGCTGAGCCTACTCTCCTTTTTTTATTATTAGCAAATTATTTTAGAATACTGATCCATTCTGCACAAAGAAATGAAAGATACAAGCCAGTGAGTAAAAAAAAAAAAAAAAAAAAATCCACAATAAAAAAACACCAAAGCCAACAAAGAAGCAAATACACCCTTCCACAGAAAACCCACACACAGCTTCATTTGCTCCAACAGTACCAAAATGGTTGTCAGAGGACTTCCAGAGTGGAAGAAACACAACTTTATTGAGTAGGAACTCATTTCAGAAAAAAAGAAAAAGTAACCACCTTCTTTGGACTTGAAGATCTCAGCAGAGTGCACTGTGGGAGGGAAGGGAGTCACTGCAAGTAGCTCTTCACAGAAGGCTTACTTTCAGTGGTAAAAAACTGTCTCTTTTTCCATGTGCAGCTGCCTGTAATGGCTCTTGTAATGTGTTAGAACAGCAGCTCTCCCCCAGAGCTACAAAGAGCTGTTAGTGTTTTCTTTCCCCCTCTTAACATCTCAATGCACATCCAGTGTAATTAGTAGACTAGACCAAATAAATCTCATTAAACATTTTGTGATTTGCCATATATCTATCTATATGTATATGTGTGTGTGTATATATATATATATATATATATATTTGTGTGTGCAAGTATGCTGGGGCTTATTTTAAAGATTTTCTCTTTTTTTCTCTACCTCTATTCAGAGTGTATTCTGGACACCCCACAAGGGTGCACATGCCCCTCAGAGTACTAAAGAAATACACAAAGGGTTTTGAAATAAAAGTTAGATTTTTCCTCCTTTCTCCTGAAGCCACTGCCCCTACAGTTTGGAAGCCTTTCCTTCCTAGAAATCTCTCTTTCTTTCACTTTTCCATTGAAGCATTTTTTTCACTGAAGCTCTCTAGTTTTGTGTGTGTGTTCTCATGCTAGAGGCTGCTGATGGCAAGTAGCCAGGATCTCTAGGCTATCACAGGTCATCCTGAGAGCAGCGGACATGCTAATGACCCTTTGTTTAAGACAGATGTCAAAATAAATTAAATTGTTTAGTGGCTCAAACAGTAGGAAATACCAGAAAATACAGTCAGACCTCTGAAACTACAGAGAAGGGAGCAAACAGGCTGAATGGATATTTTACTCCTACTGTGTTCTACTCCAGTGCTCCAGTCCTTTCCATTTCATTAAATCACCTGCTAACTGACACCCGCTCCCACAAAATTCTGTAGGACTAATATGACATTTTGTGTCTCTTCTCAAAATGACAGAGACAGAAAGAGGCATGTGCATTTCACCATGGGCAGAGGCCACAGGCTCTACTTTCTTTATAGTCCTGCTGTGCATACCAGTCTCTGACCCCAGTGTACCAGAATCTGGCCCCAATTTTAGCAGTAACAGGATCTGTCACTGAAAACAGGATTGCCTTTTCCTCAAAGCTTTTTTTTTGTATATATCTCATAAGCCCAGAGATGTATAGAACTGATTTTTATATCTGATCACAAATTCTAACTGTTTCTAACTAGTGTTTTTTCACATTAATGAAGTTACATATAATGTTAGGGGAAAAAAAAAAAAGAAAGGTTATCTTAAACATTTTTGTGCAATAGAATATCAATAGATATTTAGAACCATATGTCTCACATGTGCAAAAAGGCATCTCTTCACTGTAGCCCTGCTCTGACAGCCAAAACTGGCCATTAGCATTGTGTAAAGTAATTTGGGTTCTAAGTGATCATTATATTAATTATCTATATTCAGGCAGATGACATCAGCCTTCAAAACAAACTTCTGCTTACACCTCCAACCAAAGTCTGAACATAGCAGCAGATGTCGATGCATATTAATATACAAACAGCTGATACAGCTACTAATTCTGGAAGCCATTTCCAGACACATGAAGGACAAGGAGGTTCTCAGAGCAGTCATCATGGATTTAAGAATGTGTCCAACCTGATAGCCTTCTACAGTGGTGTTACTAGCTTGGCTGGTTAGAGAAAAGCAATGGAAGTTATTTATCTTGACTTCAGTAAGGCTTTTGAAGCCATCTCCTGTAACACACTCATAGAAAAGTGGATACAATACAGGTTAGGTAGGTAAACAGTGATGTGGATCCAAACTTGGCTTGACAGCCAGGTTAAGCAGGTTGTGAACAATGGCACAAAATCTGGTCAGGACTTAGTAATGGTGTACCCCATGGGTCAGCTGTGGGTCAAATAGTGCTTAACTTCTTCATTAATGACATCAATGATGGGATCAAGTGTGCACTCAGCAGACAACATGGTGCTGGGAGGAGTGGATGATACATCAGACTTGGTCAGGTTGCCATTTGAAAAGACCTCACTAGGCTGGAGAAATCGGTAAGCAGGAACCTCATAGAGTTCAACAAAGGAAAATGCCAAATCCTAGATGAATAAACCCAAGCACCAGTATATGATGGTGAACAACTGGCTGGAAGCAGCTCTCCAGAGAAGGAATGGGCATCCTGGTGGTCAAGTTGAATGTGTCATCAATACTTCTTGAAGCAAAGGCAGGCAATAACATACTGCATGAGGAAGAGCACTGCCAACAGGTCAAGGAAGGTGATCCTTTCCCTCCATTCAGTTCTACAGAGGCCACACTTGAAATTTTGGATCTATTTCTGGGCTCCCCAGTATAAGAGAAACATGAACACACCTGAGAGAGTCCAACAAAGCACCAGAAGATGAGTAAGGGTCTGCATGGAGCACCTCTGATACAAGGAGAGGCTGAGAGAACTGGGAGGACAAAGCCAGGCTCTTCTCAGTGGTGTCCAGTTACACATCAAGAGACAATAGGAAAAAAGTAAAACACAGGGGGTTCCATCTGAATATCAGAAAAAACATTTCTGCTGTGAGCATGACCAAGCACTGTAACAGATTTCCAGGGAGGTTGTGAAGTCTTCATCATGGAGACAGTCAAAACTTGACTGGCTATCTGTTGTAGCTCACAGGAGCAGGAGGGCTTGAGCAGGAGGGCTGAACTTTCTGACCTCCAGAGGTACCTTTCAAGCTCACTTGTTGTGTGATTTTATGATTCAGTAACACTGGTTATCAAAGAAAGGAGATGTTATAGAAAAGTTGTAGCTCTTTGTGCACCTTTTCCTAATGTTCCACACAGCTTTCTGAAACCTGTGATCTTTTGAGAGCATGGTTTTAAGGTATTAATAAAAGAGTCCCCAGGACTACTTTTTACTTCAGATTCATTCTTAACCTGGTCAGTCCCTAAGCTGATGAGTGACACAAGGAATCCCTGTGAATGGCAGACAAACCTTGCAGTGAAACTTCCCCTCCTCCCTACCAGTCCCTGAATTTGGACATAGAAAACAATCATATCAAGCAAAAAACCTCACTCTGGCCAGTGCTACCTTGGCCACAGCAGAATCTCCATCATGAGTGGTAATATCTGCTCTGATTTCTCACCTCTCCCCTTGACAACCAGGAGGGAAAATAGTCAACACTGTTCCCTGGAGATGTGTATCTCCCAACTGTGGGAACCCAGAGGAAGAAAGTAAAAGCATTTCCTTTCACATATGGGATGGACTGAGCTGTAGGTAGAACCACAGTCTGTCCTCCAAGTGCTAAAGCTATTTTGTGGGTCAAACCAGATACATACTGTACACTGCCTGGCGATTTTGGAAGGCTTATTATCAGCAAGCCCTTGCCAGACTATTTTACACAGCATCCTTTCCAAAGTTCTTATTTATCTTGCACATTTTAATTAAATCATTTCACTTTCATATCAGCACTAATTCTGAAAGAGGACTCAACCAGTATTTGTTTATAAAAAGCTTGTTATAAGCAAAGCACTCATTAGGCTTTGCCTGATAATCTCCACTGTTCATTATCGCAGGGCAATTGCTATTGCTGTATCATTAAGCTTTAAATACTTTGCTCCCTTTATCTTCGTTAGTGATACATGCTTTAAATTATCACAAACGTGACACGTTTTATCCCCCTTAGCTGACACAAATGCCATTTCAGAGACTTCTGCTATAATAGTAAATATCCTCCAAAAAGCCTCTCTGAAGAGCATTTCTTTCTTTCAAAAACCTTTTCTCCACATACTCATTAGCTGACTGAACTCAAACATAAACCACATCTGTTCTCCAATGGGAAGCCACAAATCTCTGCTGTCAATGAGAATCATATACTGTCTTAACAAACCACTTACATTTATTGATTTAAGGAATTCTCTTTATTTTGAAAACAGTCTCTGTAATATACATTACTAGTCATTTTGGAAAAGAAATGGAACAAACTGATTCTTTCCACCTCCACACAGTATATCCCTATTTAGAAAACAACAGCCCTTTTAAAACCTTTTCCAAGTGGGAAGTCCTCAACAAAATGAAAAATAAATGTGTTTAAAAGACATTATTGAACTGTGATTTTTCTTGGAAAGCCTCTATTTTTCTTTTATTGTACTGGAACAGGAGTGAGTTTATCTGAATGACACAGATAGGTGTAAAAATTGTTTAGGAGGCTGCTCTGGCATCTAAGTTCAAATAAGCAGTGAGTGATTCATAATGGCTACCATCCATGGCTGCCAGACCTTGTATCCTGACACAGTCAGTGCACAAAGAGTTAGGATACCTGAACATTATGCTCCCACCTGAATACAGTCCCTATTTCTCTCTTCATTGTATAATATCCCTCCAGGCAGAGTAACTGCAAAGCACAGCCTCCATTTCCACACTATGTGCATGTAGCTTAGCATGAGAGAGCATTAGAGAAATTTCCATAAAAAACATGGGTGAAAAGTAAGACGAAGTAGAATCACTCAAAGTTTAGCTTCCTCAACTGATCACATATTTTACATTCAACAAAATCTTTAGGTAAAAATAGGAATGCTTACTGGCACAGGTGCCTAGAAATTCCTCATCATGCCTTATCTGTCCTCACCTTATTTAACCTCGTCATATCTCAGTATGCCCCTTTTCTACCTCAACAGGCTGTCCACTGCACCATTGTCTTTGCTGCATTTCTCTTCTTTGGGCATCTTTTGCCATGATTAGGAACTTGAAGGCAAAAACACACACAGTTCAATGAGCAAACAATAACTATGGGTTAATAGAACCCCACCAGGAGAGATCAGTGATATATTTGCCACCCCTGCCACAAGTTACCAGGTGAGTCTCTTCAAGCCAGGTGGTAGCATGGGGAAGCATAAGACCCTATGGACCTGCAGAACTGGCAGATCCTCAATCCTGCTGATGTAATCTTCCACCTCACTACATTTCCTCTCAGAGTTTTAGACCTTATCAGGTCAGTATTCTTCTGAGTCCTTGACTTACAACTACTAGCACAAAAAATTCACTTCTCTCTGTTTTTATTTTTCATATTTTGAAAATATTTTCTTTTTTTTTCACAGCACAACAACTGTGTCTTTTCTCTGTAAATCTGAGCCAAGGTCATACAGCTGTGCTTCACAAACCCAAGCCCTGGAGCACAGACAGCTGAGCCTGTGGGCTCAACCCCTGTGGGCTACTCCACAGGGTTACAAGCTTATATTTTTGCTAGCTTGTTTACTGAACCAAATGCATAGCTGGAGAAAGTTGAAGATTATTTGTTCCATACAAACATCAACACAGCCTCCACACTAACCAGGAGCTGATTATCCAGGGAAGAAAACAAGCAAATCAAAAAACCAAAACAAGGAAAGAAGGGCACCGCTCAGCAAATTTAGCTAATAGGCATCACGGAGCTATGCTGGAAGGCTCATAAAAAATAAAGACAGATACACAATCAATGGTATGACTCAGTAATTGCTTTATGCATGTGAGCAATGTTTTCAAAAGTCAAAAACAATGTCTGCAACAGAGATGTTAGCAAGACGCAATGCTAAATTCCTCAAATTCATTAGTGAATGTCATAGTGCTGGGTAATGAATTATTCTTGACACTGCTAAAGTCTTCTGTTGTCTGAAACCTTTTATCTTTGGCAGTCTAAAGTAAATGGCAGAATGGAAACGTGTGCTTCTCAAATGTATCCTGGCATCTTCTTGTAGGACAGAAATTGGCATTTTGTTGACAATTTTCATAGAGCACTTCATACTGCATTGTCAATATTCCATCTAGTGAAATGTCCTCCATCCAAAAGCGACCTAAGCTGAAAAAAAGTTAATAATCAAACATAATGCATCTTGCTGATTCTGTTCCCTGATGACACAATCCCTACCCTAAAGAGAAAACCCTTGATTTTGCAGCAAAGGACAAGGTAAACTGGTGCAGCAGCCAGGCATTTACAGTATCAGAGATTCTCAAACTGCCATCTGTGAACAAATGGTCATGCGGCTTTGAACCTTCTGTCTTATTTTTTCAGCTGCTCAAGCTCTTTGAGACAATTAGAAATAAATTTTCTAGCATTCAACAAAAAAGCACATTTTCCTAAAATTGCATTTACATTTGCAAAATAATTACTTGCAAGCTGAAATACAAAGTGGGAAAGGAGTGGGTTCTGGGTCTATGAGTGAAACACGTGTCTCTCAAGATAATCTTAGCATGATTTCATTTACCTCTGATTGCTGCTATGAGTTCATTTCTTCCCAGCTTCCTGTAAATAAAGCTGCAAATAATTCTGTGCTTTAATATGTTGTCTCATTTGGGTACCTATACTCTGCCACAGTGCACGCTACTCCAGTCAGTTTTACAATCCATCTGCACAAACTTCTAATGGCAAGATCACAAAAGCTGGATGCAACATTCATGATGATGAGGTGCCAGATGCACAATCTCTTGTTGTTTGCTGCTGCTTTGTGTGAAGAGCTCATTTATATGAAATCCTAGTCTACCTCCCTTACTCCCAGTGACTAAAGGAGTAGTTTTTCCATTGATTCCATGGGACTACTGTATACAGACATTTGTGTTTGAATACGTACAACTCAGTGTGACTTAGTGGCAGAAACTGGCATGAGGAAGAAGTCATCTGTGACTAGGAAAGGCTAGAAAACATAACGCAAATAATATATACAGAAGGGTAAAAGAAGACAAAATGGCAGAATCCTGAATGAAGCATTTCATCTTTCTGTATCCATTCACAAGCAAATAATTAATTCTGTGTGTCAAATGTGTATGGAAAGTCTCCTGGAGTGGTTTTCACTTAAACGGTTTCAGCTGATATAGGTGAACATTTGTTTTACTGCTTGATTTTCAGTTACCACTTTTTCTTTCAAGTTACCAAAAACATGTTCATGCCATTGCTAACCATTTGTTTACAGAATTCTGTTTGAGTATTTGTAGCATTCAGTGAAAACGTGCTTTAAGTACAGTATCTTTCTGACTCTTCATCCTTAGCAAGAAATCTATGTAAAAATACCTCACCTTTCAGAAAATCAGCTGAGTTAACTCTCCTTCATAAAGAAACTGTTTAATTCTTCTGCAGATACCTCTCTTAGATTTTCTTTTGATATTTATTGAATTCTTATGCTGCCTCTTTCTCTATTCTTTTGCAGGTAAAAGTGTTAAGATCGTAAATATATCTAAATGCTTACATACCTATCTAAGCACACATTTGGGAACTGTTAGTATTTTGACTTCATTTGTGTTTCATAAAGTTTTTTATGGGAAATGTTATGATAACTTTATTTCTTGCAATTTTTCAATCAGGATTGAAATCCTTATTGTGTATTTCCCAGCTCAGTTTGAAAAGGGATTTAATGCTATTTAAAGGTGATGTAAGCACACCACTGTTCTATACCCCAATCAATGATGTCAGTAGAAAAAACTTATTTCTATTGATTTAGTGGCCTTTGAATTAAATGTCTACCAAAAAAATAAAACTAACAAACCAGCAACTGTGACTTAAGAATATGTCTGGTACCACCAGTAGTGTAATCTTCATAGTTCATACCCTTATGCTGTGTATGATATATTCAGCTGTATGCACCAGAAGTTATTCAGTTAATTATATACCTAAAAACCTCTGTGGTCACAGTTGCCTCCATGAAGCTCAATATAAGATGTAGGTAGTGATCCCTTTCACAGAGGACATATTTTTACAGAAATGCTTAGTTTGCACATAAAATAAAGGTGTACTTTGACCCATACATTGTTTCAACAAACGCAGAAGAGGAAGAAGTTGAAATTTGATGCTGTGAGGGTGATATAAGTCATGATCATGTATTAAATTGTGGAGTCCTGGAGCCCAGCATGGAATTATGATGGCTGTCAATTAGCTGCCTCTTGAATCATTCTTCATAATGTGCAAGTACAAAAAAGTCCTGCACTGATGTCTTCTTCAGGCTAAAGGCATTGAGCTCATGCTGCATGGACACATTCATGACAATCTATCACAGGGAAAAAGCCCTAGAAATCTAAATGAATAAAAATAATGCTTTCTTTTTCCCTATAAAATATTTTATAACTAATTTTTTGATTAAATAATGTTAAAGCTATATGAAACTGAAACCAGAACACATATAAACACATGCCAAGCCATTAGAAGAAAGCCTTCTGTGCCAGCAGAAATAGGAGTAAACAGGGACAGGTGACAAAAACGTACAACTGTTTCTGTAGCACTTTTCGATTTTCAACGTTTTTATAGTTATTACTGAGCTATCCTTCTTGGCACTGCAAGGTGTTAATGGCTGCTAGCAAGCCTGTCTTTGAACTGCAGACAATCACAGACATCATTAAAGCTATTGAGAGTGCTAGGCATTTAGGCTAAGTGTAAGAAACTGCTCATGTACTAAAAGTGCTGAAACAGTAAATGTGACTGTCCAGAGCCAGACAGAAAGCTGTGATTGAGCTAACTCAGAGAAAATGAGAAAGCCTGCTTTCTCCCATAATTTTAAATCTGAAGTCTGACCATCTGCTTCCCTCAAGCTTTGAGCAGCACAACCAAGAAAGGAATGTCAGGAGACACTGAGATAAACACCTCAAAGCACAGCCACTAATGGAGGCAGAAGATGAACTTCTGGGAGAACAGGACTCTCCAGGAAACACAGAAAAAAAACATCTCACATCACCTTGAAAGAAGTTGGAGGTTGAACTTGAAAAAAGGCATTAAGTCTTCCAATAAATCCCTTTTCTAGCACATCAGAACAGGAAGGTTGCTGGAGAGCCTGTGCCTACATCTATTTCAATCAATGAGACTGAGAGCAGGGAACAAGGTCAAACACTGGAGTACTGTGGTCTCCACTCTTTAATTCCTTGTTCATTCTTTGACTCTGTTTATATTTTCCCCAAACTCTTATCTCTAGGACTAGTGTTCCCTAGAGCCCCAACAAGCAACTTAGATGTAAGGTAGTTGGTAAAACTTGACCTTGGAACATGGAATTCACCTGCTAGGTTTCCTTTCCTTAACAAAAGGCAGAGTCCAGAGTGTCAACAGAATCAAGGAGTGCACAATGAATGAAGTTAAGGAATTTTCTGTATCTGCATTGCAGTGTAAAGGAATCCAAGAAAGTTTGCATTTCATACCACTTTTTATTCAGAAGTTCTGTCTTAGATCAAGCAATTTGCTGATTTTATTAAGAAAAAAAAGAGGTTAGGAATCAAATGGATCAATTGAAAAGTCACATATCATCAGTTCTAAATGAACTTAAGTTGAAATAGCTGAACTTACCACTGCATGTCAATTCTCATTTAAAGCTGCCTTGTTATCAGAAGGCTTGGGAAGTAGCTAATATGGCACCAGTCTTAAGAAGTTACAGGGAAAATCTGAAAACTACAGACCAATAAAAGATCTAGCATATTCACTGAGTACATATGAGTACAAAGCAATTAGGCTGGTTTATGGGTACATGACATGTTCTAAAACAGAAGATTCTCTCTTATAAAGAGACTTTTATGTCATTTTTAATGATGATAAAATTCACAGGAATCCACCGAGCGTGCCTTAAAGCAAGTAGAAAATAATCTAGTGCAATTCCCAAAAGATAGGTGTCAGAGTCCTTTGCCAAAGGTTGTTTAGGAGCCCAGACTTGCATGGCAGAGCTGGGAAGGTCCTCACTTATATAAACAGCTGGGAGAAAGGAAGAAAACAATGTGGGAGTAAATAGTCAGCTTTCACAGTAAGAAGGAGCCATGAGTTGTTTCCCACAGGAATTTGCACAGGTACCTGGACTGTTTAAAATATTCATAAACAATGTAGAAAAAAAGGATGAAAGAACCAAGATCACTCACAATATTAGGTATTCTAGATTTACTGTGGAGAATAACAGAAGTGCTGCATGGATATTATAATACTTCTAAATAAAACAGTGAGGTACTCTTTCCAGCCCTAACCCAAATGGTACTGGCTGGTACTAACGCACATTATACAGTAGTTTCAACTGGCTTTATCTGATCTTCTTAAAGTTACCTTAAAAAGTATGAATTTGGTTTGTTTCTTTTTTATATTTATGTTCAAAGGGAATAAAAAATGTGAGGGCAGAACTATTTCATCAGAGTGGCATTTATGTAGCAAAGAAGCATATACTGATTGTACATTTGCATTTGGCTTGAAGGTAAGTATGGATGTTGCAGAGTAAAAAGTCTGTATTATATGCTGCTGGAAAACTGTGTGGGATGGAGTGAGCCAAAACTAGAATTTTCTCACCCAGCACATACCATCTCCAAACCTTGAATGAGCATTAGTTTGGAGAGTACTAGTTGTACCAGTTGGCAGGAGCCATTTTCTGACATGCTAAAAGTTAAACAGTGGCCTTATTTAGGGCTCTCATGGCCTCAGACCCTGGCTCGTGCTTTCCTGCTTTGTCATTTGTCAGCATGGTGTGGTGACCCCTGACACTGTTTTTGGATAAATCCTGGTTACTTTTTGGGAAGGAAGGCAATTGAGCCAGGATGCTTCCTAGTATAAACCAGAAAACCAATAAACCAATGCTGTGAAGACAGCAAGGAGGACAGTAAGAAGAAGGCCAGTCTTTTTTTTTCTTTTTTTTTCTTTTTTTTTTCTTTTTTTTTTTTCTTTTTTCAGTAGGAAAAGAGCATAGTCCTATTTCTGTAAGCAATGCTAGCCACCTTGAGGGACAAGTGATCATATTGGATCTACTAAATTTTCCAGCATAGATAGATGCTAATCTCAGGGGCACAGTGTTTGAAAGCCTTTTGTTGCCCTGATTCAAATTCAGAAGGACTACATGACAAGGCAAAGAAATAGTGAAATTCAATATATATGAATTTATAGGAAGGATCATGGTAGGTGGAAAAGGTCCTAATTTTATGTATGAATGAATGACCTCAGAGATGGATAATAATTACAGAAGTATGAGATCCTGGTCTTACAGACCCAGGAAAAATTCACCTTAGTGATTTCACCAGTAGTGATTGGGAGTGAGGAAAAAAAAAAGTGAAAATTAGGAACTATTAGAAAGGCTGATAGCAGTCTGAAAAACACATTCAAAACTTCTGTACAGCACTGGAAAGGAGAATATTATATAAGTCTGTAAAACCACAAGTAGTACAGGAGGATGTCTAGGATAAGTACAGCTAGCTCTTCTAGTACCAAATCTATAAGTGATCGAATGAAACTAGCATGAAATTGGTACCTAACAAATGAAACAGAGTGCTACCACTCGCTCTATGAGTTTTAACTGCCAACACCTTGCCCCACAGCCCTCACTATAAGTGGGTTCAGGAAGCAGCTGGGCAACCTCACTGAAATCTCTAAAGGAAATCTTGTCTCTGAGCCACAAATTACTGGTCAGTGGGAGAGTGTGCAGGGAAGTATCAAATACACTTGTTCTGATCCTAATCTCTTTTGCAGCCCTCTGGTTTTGGCTACCATCAGGCACTGTGACAGATGGACCTCCAGTGTGGCTTGGAACAACCATTGCTACATTCTTGTGCTCTAACTGGGTTTTACTACTACGTTCAGAGGTGCAAGACTTTCCTAGACTCTTTTCAAATAAATAGGATTGCTTTTTGTATAAACACACAAGACTGATGCTTGCAATTGATCTCGGATTATCCTGACAAAGGTTAAAATATTGACTAACTCCCTGAAGCCAAGCAACTGTACACACTTTACTTTGCACATACACACGGATATACACAGGTGCTGGCTCAAATGAACACACTAAATCTGTGCATCTTCGCTACAATGCAGGGAAGCTAATTTAAAAAAAAATCCAAAGGCTGGCATATTCAAACAATAGGTTTAAAAACACTTAACAAGTTTTAGTATCTATCCCATGAATGTGTTTGCAACTATCTTGCAGGAATGTTTAGCCAAAGGGACTTAGTTTTTATCAGACAGGGCGTGAAGCCAGAATGTCTGCCAGTGTGGCAATCTGATGGTTGGACAATTTTTGTCAAATGAATGTGTGTGAAGTGAATTTGAAATGTACAAATTCAGACCCTGGCAAGAGTTCGAAGTCATGTAACTGTCACCACTTCCAGCAAAACCTGAGCCGCTCACACTCGGCTGCCAGACACTTTGAATCAGCTGCTGCCAGACAACCAGCTATCTGAGACACCTTTCCATGCAAACACTGGATCAGAGATTTCTAAAACAACATGATTATTCCTGAGTCTCAGCCACTTCAAGGTAAGAAACACGGAAGAGAACATAGATTGAGTTAGAAATAAAACAGCTGCAGATAACAAGTATGGTAAAAGATGTTTACACCTTGCAGTATATTCAGTTGATTCAATGCCTCTGCTGCATGTTGTGATGGTGCCTGTCTGGGGGCAGAGAGATCACTTACTTGTTTATGCAGGATTCCTTTCAGTTCAAACCTTGTTTTCCAAGGAGGTTTTTGCTACTTTTCATGCATTGTAGATATGAGAAGAAGTCAGTGAGGAGGAAAAAAAGGGGTTCAGAAAATAAGAGTCAGTAGCCAGTAAGTGTCACAGTTTAGCATTATAAATGTATCAACAAAAGACCTTCATGCTTAAGTAGGTGGAATAAGAAATTTCAGGAATCCTTACATTTTAGCACAATAACATGATGACAGAAAGGCCCATGACAAATAACTTTGTGCTCTTCTAATGTGGAGACACTGGGATTAATAGCCTTTAAAACCTTCCATTCCTCTTACATTTGATAGGGGTGCCCTAAGGGGTTGGTTTTGGGTTAAACCATAGAGTGACACTGACTCATTTGAGGTCTCTTAATGCCTGTCTAGGAACTGCTGGGACTGGAGCACCTACTGCTAATGCTTAATGTGCTTTGCATTAGCACCTCATGTCAGGAGAACCTGACATTGGCAGATAAATGGATGTTTTACAGTGCAATGTTCCCTTCTGCTTCTTAACTAATCAGCAGCAGCAGGAAAGGCAATAGAGGGGATTTGACAAGGTTTAATCACAATTCAATTTGAAAACAAGTAAGTATAGCTTGAAACCTCACTGGCACAGTTTTTACAATAACTTCTAAGCCTCCTAGCCTATGGAAAACAAAACAAGGCAATTCAAAACAAGTAAACTAATGATGATAGAGCAGCTGGCATGTGAAGATTAAAGAACACTTCACAACTTCACAAACATTACTGTCAATATTTTGTTGAAGTGGGAGTTATCCATGGTTCATACATAAGGAAACTGTGGCACAGTGGAGTTGGAATCATTTTTTGAAAGGAAATCCTCAATGCTAGGCTGCATACAGCCACACACAAATGTGGTAGGCAAATTACTTACTAAAGGTAAAATTGTAATTTGTTCACTTTCCATGTTCTCAACTGAGAAAAAAATAGGCTTCACCACAGCTTTTCATTCCTCTTCTGGCTGTGAGAATTGCTGAATGCAATCTAGAGAGATGGATATCCCAAAAATGCATAAAGGGAAAGGACACAAAATTGTGCAAGTGTCACCTTCAGGGCACTCTAACATCACTGCCAAACTGGACAGCCTGGACGCTGGCTGTCAGTACCAAGCTATGATTTATTCAGATGGCCATGGGTTGGATGGGGCTTTTAGGCCTATCTTGGGAAAGTTCAGTGTTAAAATCTAACATTAGAATGAGGTAAAACCAAGTTTCTTGGTACAGAGTTTGAATTTTCTATGTGTCATTTCTCCACTTCATCCTGTACAATGACCTCCCACCCTTTTTCTTAGTTCAGCAGAAGAAACAAGTACCCTCAACAGCAAGTGTAGCTATAATGACAAATGATTTTACTTCACTTCCAGTGGCACCCTGGAAGTTTTATCTACCGTCAAAGACATAGATATGTCATGCTTAAGCTATGACAAATAATGTTACTGAGATGGCATTGCATAAAAGTCAGGAAATTATGCTCTCATGAAGATTTAATGGGATTCCTGTCTATGGTGTAATTAGGATGCAGCATTTTAAATGTTGTAAACAACTCCTTTGCTGTTATTTTGTAACAATGTACTTACATGGGCAACTTCAGAGTATTTTCTAACTTTCAAGAATTTAACATTGCTTTAAAATCTTATGCAAAATCTACATTAAAATATCCACCAACAAATGAAAACATTTTTCTTGTGTTTTTTAAAAGCAAAGAAGTAAACTTGATAATGCATTACTCCAACAATCTAGATAGATAGATAGATAGATTATAGAATGATAGATAGATAGATAGATAGATAGATGATAGAATGATAGAATGATAGAATGATAGAATGATAGAATGATAGATAGATAGATGATAGAATGATAGATAGATAGATAGATAGATAGATAGATAGATAGACAGACAGAGGAAGCATATTTTGACCTCTGGGACTACAGCACAGCTGCATAGCCTGTTTTCATGGTAACCAACTAGATGGCTCCTAAAGAGCTGTACTAACCAAAGAAGTGATATATTCATGCCTGAATGAAAAAGTGGTCATGAGGGAGAAGTCAGTCCAGGTCTTTCACTCTCCTTTTGTATTCCACAGACCTAGAGAGCTTGGGTATTATGGGAGCAGTGTGCCTTAACTTTCCTCAGCAACAGTGGCACTCTTCTAAATTCATGTACGTGGACCAAAAGCTACCTGGAAAGAGCAAAAGCTGAAAGGAAGTACTGCTCCTGCAAAGTTAGTTCACAAACAAGAGAAACTTCTCAAGGACATTAGCAATAGAATGCTAGGGACAGACTAACTGCTATTAAAACTACTAGGTTTTTTTTCCATATGATAAGGCTTTTATGATATTCCTTCTTACAGAGTCCCAAATCTTCTTCATTATGGGGAAAAAAAAAAAAACAGAAACAAAACCAAAAGACCACTGTACCCTTTTGAGTAGGGGATATTTAACGTAGTAGTGGTATGCATTGGTACTGGTGATGCTTCATGTGTCTCCTCACCAGTCCTGAATGATTTCAGAGAGTTCAGAAAGCTGATGAAGTATGAAAATACACAAATGAGTTTTTTGGAGGCTGGTCCTGTACCAGAAATGAACACATGGATCAGGAGTTTTTACAAATAAACTGCCAATCAGAGAGGTGTAAGAGGAAGAGGGAATTTAGTTTGGTGGACTGAAGAGCCGTTTTCTAACTGAGGAATTATGTGGCTTGCACTGCCTCCAGCTCATTAAAGGGGAAATCAATTTTACAGGGGACAAGCTGACTAGACTAGCAATAATGGCATTAAACTTACAACAAAAGGGGAGATTAAAAAGGGGCAGCAAATAAACACTCATTTAGCACAGTCAAGTTGTCAAGAACAAAATTAATCAAGACGCTGAATGACAGAAAGAAAATAAATTCTTTAATTGCCTATTCATGAATGGCAGGAGCTTGTGTGGTAAACAGGAAGAGTAGGAACTACTTGTACTATGAGAATGAATTTGACCTGCTCGATATTACTGGAACTTGAAGGAAGATTTCTGTGATAGGAATGTTAAACTCACTCTCTCTAAGCAATTTAGGAAAAACGCAGTGGCAAGAGAAGAGAAGAAGAGGCACTATGTGGCAATAACTGATTTCAACACACTGACAACTATGTAGTAAATGCCTTTGTGTTTACAGATCAATCTCCCTTGTCACAGAGACTGTGACAAGGACAATTAGATGCAGGCAGCTACTTACCATGAAACTATCCTGTGGAGCAAGATGATTACTCCCTTAAATCCCTTCTTAAAAGGTCTATGAAGAAGAAGAAGAGAAAAGACCTTTTGTACTGTATGAGCTTTTAAAAAAATAGGTTTTCCACAGGTTAGTATCTGGTTGAAAGGTGTAGCTCTACAGACTTGACATTTCCAGTAATAATATACCTTTGAAATTCTGAAAAAATGATTGATAAAAATTTCCTAAATCAAAAAGTTTTGTGTCTCTCCTTAGAGAATTCTGTACAAGATATCCTGACAGCTAAATCAAAATTTATTCCAGGACTAAAAGTTAGCTATTCCTTAAATGAAAGCAAGAACTTGATTACATTTGTTGCATACAAATAGAATGCAACACAACATCTATTTTAAAATGGCCACATTGAAACAGGACAAGTTTGTGCCTAATTAAAAAGAGGAAGAATTTCAAAGGAAAAAAGTATGTAAGCAATATTAAAGATATTTAAAAGTACTTTAAGAGATGATTTAAGAATTGCTATCAAGTCTATTCTACCCCAGTCTAGCTGAAAAGATGAAGACAATGTGAAATTTTAGATATAAACAGGTTGGGCAGGGAGCCAAGAGAGAAAATGGATTAGATTATTTGAATTTAGGATTTGAATGGCTACCAAAGACAGAAGAATTTAGGTGGAATTCTATGGCTATCTGAATTTAGTATGCTAAAAAGAATGTTTAATATATCTGGAGTAAAAGCAACCTTACAGAAGTGTTTGTCCATTGTTAAATGGAAAGGATGCAATTGTCAAAAATAACACAGAAGACAGTGAAATGCAGAATAAATATTTTGGCCCTGGGACTGTGAAAAAGCCAGATGTAGTCATATCATTTGAAGACAGAGATGAAATGTTACACTTAAAACAAAAAAGGCAGCGTGTTCCAAGTATCAGCTATCTAGGCTGTGTCTTTTATTTGAAAATGCATGTAGGTATGTTAGAAAAAAAAAGAGCCTAATAAGCTTTGTTAGGCCATTTATTATTATTATCATTTTTAATAAATCTTAGATTGCTGAGACAGGTCCTGAGCATTGAAAGGAAGTCAAAGTTATATCCATATTTTGCTTTCAAATGGTGGACATCATCTACTTGGATTTCTCCAAGGCTTCTCAGAGAGTGTCCCACAGTCTCCTCCCCAGAGAAGCTTATTATGCATGACAGTCTAGACAAGAGGTCTGACCAGGAACACACAGAGTGGTGGTAAAGAGCTCCTTTCCAAACAGGCAACCTGTCACAAGTGGGGTCTCCCTGGGATCAATACTGGGCCTAATGCTGTTTAATAATTTATTTGGATGATGGGATCCGGTGCACCCTGATGAAGTTTGCCAAGGATACCAAACTGAGAGGAGGAACAAGCACTCTGTAAGGGAGAGCCATCCTGCAGGAAGATCTGGGTAGACTGGAAGAGTGGGCTAAATAGAACCTTATGAAGTTCAGCAAAGACAAATGTAAGGTCTTGCACATGGGAAAACATATTCCAGAAGTCTGGCATGGACTGGAATCTGCCCAGCTGAGAAACAGCTCTGTGGAAAGGGGTCTGGGGGTCCTGGTGGACAAGCAGCAGAATACAGGTGAATGATGTGCTGCTGTGGCAAAGCAAGCCAACAGATTGCTGGATTCTATGAACAAGGGTATCACCAGCAGAGATAAAGTTACTTTTCCACTCTGCTCTTGTCAGGCCACACACTGGAATACTGTGCTCAGTTTTGGTCTCTGCTATACAAAAAAAAGATGTGGACAGGCTGGGAAAGGTCCAAAGAGGGCCTGAAAAGATGATGAAAGGACTGGGAAGCCTGGCATGTGAGGTTAGGATGAGATAATTGGGTTTGTTCAGTCTCAGGAAAAGACTAAGGGGAAGCCATCTCACAGTATTTACAGTGTGGCTACAGCAAAGATGGAGACTCCCCTTTTAAAGGAGTCATATGGAAAAGATGATGGATACAAGTTACTACTGGGTGGATTCCAATTGGAAACAGTAAGAGAATTTTTCACAATGATAACAGTGAGCCACTGGACTACTCTTCCCTAGAAGTTGTAGATTCCCCTAAACTGGACACTTAAGATTCAGCTAGACATGGTGACTGGCCACGGTTTTGCCAAGAGTGGTTGAACCAGATGATCCTTGAGGTCCCTTCCAACCTGGTATTATTCTATGAAATCCATGATAAATGGGGTAATCTAGGTAAATATATGCCTGTCTGTCTGACATCAATCTTGGGAAAAGTAATGGAACATCTGATGGAGAAACTGATGAATAAAGAATAGAGGGTAGCATATTTAATGCCATGTAACATGGTTTATGGACAAAAGAATTTGTCAAATTACTGAGATACACATTTTTTATGGGTACAGAAGTGTGAGGTAAAAGCTGCTAGATTTCAGAAGAGAATTGCACAAAAGCAGGATGCCAAATATTAAATTATTTTTAAAATAGCTAAAAGACAAGGCTTATAGGTAATTTTAAACTGGAAACATTAGGAGCATGTGCATTTTATTTGATGTTTTTCCAAGGTTGTGTTCTGGATTCCATGCTGCTAATACATTTTCACAATAACCGAGAAAAAATTAAAACAAAACCGATCAAATGTGCATATGAAAAATGTTGAGAAAATAGTAAACAGAAAGGGAAAGATCACTCAAGCAAATCCATTCTAAGCCTCTTGATAAACTTGACAAGGATATTGTCATCAGGCCATGGAAACGACAGGCTCCACTGAAGTTTTATGAGACTATTCCTGAAAGCAGTTTCTGCGCATGCAACTAGGTTTGCAGTCAGATGACTTTGGAATATCTATAGAGCAATGACTAAAAGTATTTGATTGATTGGTTGGTTTTGTAGGAAAAGAAAGTTATTGGAGGTACATTGTACTTCACATATAAGAAAAGCTGAAATTCCAGCTTACAAACCAGGTACATATAAATCCTCAATCTTCCTCTTCACATGTAGTCCAGACCTTCTAGTATAGTTCTTTGGGAGGGAGAAGAAGATGGGAAGAGAGAAAAATGACACAGCTACAACTAGATGGTCAATTTTATTCAGATCTTGTTCAATCAGCATCCAAACTAGGCAGAAGTTAGAACACATACTGGATTTCCCTTGAATTTTTGTTGCATAAATGTCCTCCTTATGGAAATTAAATGAAAGTCAAGGAAGAGAAGGATGCAGAGGAGACAGATAGAAAGGGGTGACTGAGTGCTGCACCAATCCAGCTTTTTCAGCACAGCAAATGAGACAGTGATCAACACCTTAATCTGTATTGAAGAGAATTTGTCCCAAATTTATTTCAAGTTTCCCTACCTGGATTACCTATTTATTCACTGCATACTTATTAAAAATATTTAAATCTCAATTTTCCATACCTTTGGTGATTCCGTATCCATACTCCTTTGTTGCTATTTAGGTTTGCAACTTGATTAGCTCAAGAAAGAGAGTTTCATAAGGAAGAACTGACCCAGAGAGATGAAATTACACTAGATGGCCCGTTAGCAAAAGGCAAGTTTATCATCTGGGGTTTGCAGTTCTCTGGCATGTTCATCATGTCAGAATTCTCCTATCATCCAGCTAACTCGATTCTTCACTGTGGGTGTATTTACATTTCTTTAATTTGCCCAAGAGACATGTTTCCTTAACAGAATAATGTCACTATGTGCAAGAAATGCAGCTGCTTTGTGGATCCACCTCAGTGTTAAATATTATGAACCCTTTTATTATTCCCAATAACCACTCATTAGTGATGCAGTAGATCATGCTGAATTACAGAGAGCTCAGACAGCTTTTTCTAGAGTATCTCTCTTCCCCGCAAAGAAATCCATGTATTAACTATTACCTCTTTTCATATTTCTCATCTGCCTTACCTCCCCTTCTCTGTGGTTGGAAGCTCTTTATGTCTTCTGATCTCAGACATAGATAGTCACCACCTTGCAAAGACACACGCCTGAAAAGGATGTGCTGGTTTTGTGTGCCCAGTTTCCTACTATTGACAACAAGACATTAAATCATGTGCTTATAATATTTTCACAATTAAAATTAAAATACATCTGCTTTCTTTGTTTTGACCCTATAATTATTATTAAAAACCTGTTCTTAAATGCCATGTGTTAATTTTGTCTGTATTTGTCAGGCTAAATGTATTCATGGTTAGTTTATATCCATCTGTTTCCCTGCTGATGCCATCTCCTGAGTTAAATACTGCAAGTTTTATCTTATAATAGTTTTATGGACAGTAACATGTCCTTCCTTCCCTTTCAGTTCAGGAGGGACAGCAGTCTGAACCAACCTAGCTCTATTCATAATCTCCCATAGAACAAAACTCCCACTTATTTCAATATATTTCTAGGACTTCTGCGTCCCCACACCACATTAATTGCACCTTTCTTTGAGGCAGGTGGCCAGAACTGAATATTGCTTTTCAAAGAAGGTCCCTTAAGATCATGGCCTTAGATCTCTCTGATCTCTGTTTCACTTTCATATCCCAGAACTGATTTAACTTTTTAAGTGAATACATCAAACCAGCAGCTCAAATTTATACTGTTTTTTTAGTAAACAAAATTTTTTTCATCTGCTTCTGCTTCTGACTTATGACAGCCCCCCTTTTATTATTAGTCCCTAAAATTGGTTTGTACTTTGTTCTATTAAAATTAATCTCATTTCTATTGTTCTTCTTCTCAAGACATTGCAATTTTTTTGTTACTATAAAATCCTGGTTCTCTGCTGTGCTGAAAATGCCTCTGAACTTTGAGTTATCATTAAATCTTGTTAGCAAACTGTAACTTTATGTGGCACCTACTCTGCCACAATAATTAAAGTGTTCTACTTTCTTTACAGCTGGTGTTGCAGTGTGCTGAACTATAGCAGTCATGGCTCTCTGTAAGAAAAAGCACACCAATCAGAAAATTTCCAGGCTCTTAATGACTCACGTCTGGGTGAAATTCCAAGTTTCAGTGCACGATCACAAGTTAACCTTGCGCTAGCACATTACTGTAAATGTAAAACACACAATATTGTTTTTTCACTTCAGTTTCAGAACAAAAAATAGGCTTACAATGCTATAAACTCGAACATTTGATTGTTTTCATCCTACTGATGCATTGAAGCAAAAAATAACCTTTTCAATATCTTTTATCACTAAAGAACGCTGACTGCTCCAGGGAATTAACCCATCTAATGCATTCAGAATCTTTTCTTGCAAATTTTGTATCAGAAAGTCTGTTTTTATTTTGGAAAATGCAAGTAAGGGAAAGATGGAGGAGATGGGGATAATATTTTCACTTGGTTCCCACATGTAAGTTGCCTCTTTCTTTTCTCATGAGCTCAAATATCTCCCTCTTGAGGGTTAATACTCATTATTACATTCTCTGTGAATTACCAAATGCATGTGACATTTGGTTTGAGTTTGTTCTTTCTGCTGATAAAGAAAGCACATACCCTTGAAGTAAAGGATGAATAAAATTTTAAGTCCTTGTGCTAAAGAACAAAACCTAAACAAAGGGATAGTGGTGGTGCAGCTTGACAGTATGATACCGGGATCTAATTCTTATTCATCATAAGACAAAACATCTTTCAGTTATTCTTGTCTTTGACTTTACCTCTTGGACTTCCTTATAAAAGATGAAACACATCTTCCCCTTTGTACCCAAGTATACAATAGGTGTCCTAGTTTAAAAGAGAACAAACAATGAACCAAGAGAACTGGGAGGCTGACAGCAGGGAAGTCCATCCCCCTGAAGGCAAAACACACTTCTTTTTTATTAAAGTGTGTCATGGTCATGCTAAAAGGTATTTACAGCCCTCGGTCACAGTGTTTTAAAAACACCTGCTGTGTCAAAATGTTTCTGGAGAGACATGGACCACACTAAGATGTGGAAAATCGATCTTCTGTTCCTCTTTCCTTTGTCTATTCCTGTCAATCATACATTTCAGAAACCAATTATGCTTATGATAGCAGAATACATTTAGCATTGCAGTAGTGGGCAAATGTTGTAACTGACAGCCAGTGGTGAGGAACTTCATATGCACATATTTAAATATCTGAGTCATGTGGTACAATTTTTGGCTGGTTTTGCCACACTCCAAGATCATCTTAGCTTAACCAAATAAAAATCTTTTTCTTTTTATATTTTTTTGATAAAGTGTTCATTTTCTGAAAAGGATCTATTCAAAAGCCTTATCCCAGAAAACTCTGAGGACACTGTATCACAAAGACTAAATATGTACAAGGCTCAAACTATCATACTTGCAATATACCATGGGAAATATCTGATTCATGACTGCATGGCTTATGAATCATTATTGCCAAGGTATGTCTAGGAATCCCATGACATTTAAGTAGTTTCTTTCCCCTAAAAGTACTGAGGGATAGTTTTTGAAAGATTATCTATATTTTAATATTTATATTTTTGTTTTCTTTCTTTTTTAACTAATTATGTGTTCTAAACTTTTGTGTACCTTTTAACTGCTACTGGACTATCCACAGCATGGAACATCTGGCCACATCTAGGGGCAAGGGGACAGATTACATATGGGGTCATAAGGGAGAACAAATAGTTTTAACTGTTAAAAATTCAGAGGGGTTTGTCCATTCAGGTGGCAGAGCTTTCTTGGCTCACTGATGAACTATGAAGAGGACACTGCATGGCTGATATACAGCTGCCAAGCTAACCATACCTGTTCAGTAGTTTCACAAACAGCTACAAATTTTTTTTCCACAGGGATGCACAGCATCAGCTGTGTGAATTGGGGTACACTGGCCATATTCTGTATAATGCTTTTGTGAATATTTTTGTTTTGTTGCCAGCTGAGAGGATCACCATGGGAAACAAAGAACAAACCCTTCTGGAATACAGCTACTCATTTTGAAATAAAAGCTGATTATTCCTTTCTGGCATGACAACCTCTCCAAAAGCACCTTTTACAATACAGCAAGAGCATCAAGGTTTTATTTTTCCAATTTCCAAGGACCACAAGTGCTTTTTACTAATACAAATGTGAATAGAATATTTCAGTATGCCTTGACATGCTGTACTAACCCACAAATAAATAAGCAGTCACAACAAATTTTCTCCTGCATCATATCAACATTTGATGTGGCACAAATATAGCAATATGCCTGAGGAAACTTCATGCTTAAAGAGAATATATGTTTCAAATAAAAAGTGTAATCTCATTTATATTTTAGTGGGCAACAATATATGCACAGGTAAAATAACTAAAAAGCAGAAATGAACAAATTCAAAGACAGAAGCTAAAGAGAAATAGATCTATATATTTTTTCACTACCAAAATGTTAATCCATAACATACTTAGCAGTTTCACTATTCCACCATTTCTTGAATAAACTTGCCATTAGATAGCTTGGACATTGGACAGCTGCCTAAATGTAGGTGCATGGTGCCATCCTGGATTATCCAGCTTCACTTTCATCTGCCCTTCTTGGAGCAGATGAATCTCCTGTAAATTCTGTGCCACACCCTCATGCTCCAGGCTAACATGTCAGACACTCTTGTGACCCTATGTGTCCATATTAACCAACAAAATCCCATTCTACACCTCTGTCCCACAACTGGACATATAAATTTAGTAACCCACAAATGTTGTGGGTTGCTTTGAGCTGTTGGGGATGTCTTAGGATACCAGAGACATGGTACTGGCTGCCATACCATGGGGCTTGATGGAGATCTGTGCCCTCCTGGAGCAACCCCAAAGTTCTCTCTGGAGCACTTTGGGACCTTAAATAGTACTCAACACCTAGTTCTTGACAATCAAATCAATCCATTAATTTCTCCAGCCTTGTCCAATGTATACAAGTGGTTTTCATCAGGACTTTACTTTGTATTTATTTATAAACAAAAACAAATATATAAAGCTTATAATAATACAGAAATAAGATCATATTAGTTCAGCAACAGCCTGGCCCTTTCTAACTTTTTTGCAGATGATTTAGCTGATTTTGTCATTTTTTGGTGTGCACAGACCATACAAACAAAGCATTTAAAGTTCAAATACAGAAATTTGGCCACAGCTACAAACAACAAATTGACTAGCCTTAGCAATGAAATTTTAATTGCTGTCGGAGAGATTCAGTTCACAATAAAAGACTGTACAGTGCTTAATCCTTGCCAATTTAGAATTTTTTTAGCAGATCTGATTATCAAAAGAATGAGTATATGGGGTGTTTTCATATGTAATATGTAATCAAAGAGTCACCAACAGCCTCGCCTGCAGGGAGGGATCTGTGAACACAGAGCTGCCATACCTAGTTGTTGTTATGGGTTTCTTTTTCTCTGAGGTAGAGATCTAACAGATGTATGTGGTAAAACAATAATCCTTCTTCTTCAGCTTCAGTTCTCCATATAATTTATTAATTTCTCAATTTTCCAGCCTAGAAATGTTGGCCATTACACACTACTAGGAGCAGTAGCCTGGTAAGAATGGTCCTCTTGCAACTTATGCTTGATCTTCCATACTGATTCAATGTAAAAAACAAAACACTGAGATTAATATGTCAAACTGAAGGACTTTATCCTGTGAACTGAAGTTACTTAGAGAAAAAAATGGGTGGCTAGACCAGAGTTTCTCAGCCTTGGTAGGGTGAAGAAGACAGTATGCAAGGAAGGGGAAGCACATGCAGCCCCTGCCTTTTACAAACTCTGCCTTAAGCCAGACTCAAGTTCCACAGAAAACACTTGACACAGAGGAGGGCAAGTAGCAGCTATTTCAAATAAGTTAGAAAATGGAAATAAGAAGTAAAAATACTGTAACATTCCTGCTGTTGTTCACCTGAGACCTTATACCAACTGCCCACCTCAAACACCCAATCCAAGTAATCTAAAGTTTAAAAGAAGTTTAAAGTTTAAAACTCTATGCCCAGAAGAGCTCCCACAGGCATCTTGTGCATAGTTTTTGTGTATGTACACATCTGTACACTTGTTTCCAGTCTATAGGCTCAGATTTTGCATGAGACCAAACTCACTGCACATCCAACAGTAAGGGTAGCCACATTTCAGACTTGACACCTGGAGACAGTGGTGTTTGGAATCTGGCACTGCACACCCAGGTCAGCAACCCTGGACATGGAGCCCCTTTATAGCTGGGGCTGGACCCCTGGGGGATGGTAATATGCTAGAGAACTGAGCAATCTTGTGGGTTTGATGTGTGCTCCTACACATGTGAGTGAGGTTCATCACTCCCCACTGACTCCATGTTGTCTCTGCAGAACAATAATTTTATTGCATTATGAATGGCTTTTCATTTTGCTAGGATGAGGGCAAGATCTGGGGCTGGACATATGAAAAATGGTTTAAATCTGATGGAAAACAGATGTTTTCAGATAATTGGCAAATAAATTATTCCTGGTGTCGACACATTGCCATCAGATTTCCAGATTAAGAGGAGTACTTTTTCCTACTCAACCAATACTAGCCACTCTGGCAACTCCTCTTTTGGAACATTTAATGCATAAGGATGTGCTCTTTTGCTCTTTACACATGAAAAAAGATTAGTAAAGAAATCCTTTATGCCCCAGATGACCGTGATTACAAGATGTGCATAAATATGTTTCCCCTTCTGACATCTATACTTCTCACCACACTGGTTTTCAAGTGCACGCAACATGCTGCTAAAGGTCAGGAAAGCTGATAAACTATTACTCCATAGCTGTTTACTACCAGTGAAAACTCAAGGTATCTCAAACTTACATTTTGTGGCCTATATTTTGTGAATAAATCAGAAAACAGTGAAACCCAAAGACACATTTCCTGGATAACAGCTCATTAAGATTCTTTTCCACCTCAGTGGCAGAGCTGTGACACTTGCACCAGAGCTCTATCAGATCCTCCAGCCTGATATCATTTCAATCAGAACGTGAATTTCATGACTGCAGAAGGTCGTCAAGTCAAATAATGTGTCTGATTTTTAAAAGGGTTGGATAATTTTATGACCATTAATAACACTTGCAGTTCTGCATGTTAAGACAAGGTAATCAAATGTCACGCTTCGGAGTGTAGGCTGATTGCCATATAGGTCAGGAAGAATATTTTTGCCAATGTACACCATTGCATAAAATAAACTTGCAAGTAAAGTTCAGCAAGTGAAAACCTTAACATCAAAAGCTTTAGCTTCTCTATTAAAAGTCCTGTTTATATTTGGGTGCTACATAAAACAAAGGAAGTGTGAAGGACCAAGCAGCTTCAAAAAAGCACTCAAGCAAATGCTGTCTCCAAAAAGAATCAGATGTGAATCTACTTCACAGTCTTTACAGGTGTCATGCAAGATCCAATGATTAAATTTCTAGGAAATGTTTCTTAGCATAGAATCACAGAAAATAAAGGTTGAATGAGATTTTGGGAGGTCATTGAGTTCATCTCTGTTATCCAAGCTTGGATCAGTTAAATTTGTACCAAGGAGATAGTTATCTAATCTCTCTTTAGACTCCAGTGATGGACATTCTGCAGACTTTTTTTTACCCAGAATTAGAATTTCTATGTTATTCTCAACTCATAATTTGAATCAGGTAAATTAAATTATGAATACAACATATATGTAATTTGAAGCAAGCATAGAATGCTGTTAAAACTATCTTTTGTCAATTTTTTAAAATTAGCTGCTAAGTTTTCACTCTTTCTGAAAATGACCAAGAACCTTATTACACCTGAGGGTAGCACACACTATCTGAGATTAGTAGTTTGTGGCTAAAGGACTACATTCTCAGCTCTATTTTCTAAAGTACATCTGCAGATATTATCATAATATCAGTAATATATTTTATTTATACAGTCTCCATGGTCAATCCATTTCTCAACTTTTTCAAAGTCACCTCCCCAAATCTACAGACTTTATCTTTGAAATCTACAAATCTGCCCCAAAAAGGCATGTTTTTATGATGCATCACACAGGAGTCATAAAAATACCTGCTTTGGGTTTTTTGATTTTTGTTTTTGTTTATTTGGTTGGTTGGTTTTGCTTTTTTATTAATAAAAATAACATATAAAAGATTCAGCATTAAACTAAACAGCATGGAAATGAGATTTCCACATCAAGGAAGTCTGAGAGCTTTTGCAGAGAAGCATGAGGGAGACATGATTTGTGCATGTTGATAAAACTTTCACAGTTTAATCTGCCAACAAGTTTAAAAAACCTTCAGAAATGAGGGTAGAAAGGGTTAGGTTTAGTTGTGACCAAAGAGCTATGTCTACCTTTTAAAGAGTCCTGCATCTGACAGTGATTTAGACTCTGACAAGTTGTCTGTCCAAAATATGATATGTGCTATTTTTCACCTTTTAGATTAGTACACAGAATAATGAAGGTCACTTTAACAATGGCTGTGAAGAGTAATATCATTATCACTATAATATCAAAATTAGTTTCAGGAAATTAGTTTCTTTATTTCCAACTGGTTTACCCTTAAATTTTTCAAAAAGGAAATCAAATTTTTAAGAAATTAAAGCTTGTAGGTACATTACTTTAGTCTATGTACCCCATAAGGATTTTAAACTAGATGTCACACATACATTTTCCTTTTATAATTTGACAAAATTTTTCAACATTAATTTTCCTTATGTATTATACAAGTAGATGAACTGAATGAAAAAATGGGTAAAATTGTTGGCCAGTTTTTTTAAATTATTGTTTGCTATATATTTTCTAATTTATTTATTTGATTTCTTTGGAAGATAAAAAATGGGAAAATGAGTTTCAGAAATTCGTGGTTTTTTAAAGAATTTAAAACTTACAACAATATATTTATGAAACTATAAAATACAGATTGTTATGTTAAGGTAAGTAACAGACAGACAAACCACTGAAGCATCAATAATTCTAATGTGCAGTGACAGTAGCCTCCAAATCTTTGTTTCACCTGGTTCTGCTCTTTATATTTAATCTATTATCCCCAGTTTGTGCAAAAGGCATGGGGCAGGGGCTGTTATTCTGCTCTAAACCTGCCTGACAAAAACTAAAAGTCTTCACTCATTATTGGAGGGCCAAAACAGAATAACAGCACAACATGGGAGCGCAGAATCATGTGGTCCTACAACTAGAAGAAGCAGTCACAGCAAAATTAAGGCAGGGCTTTGAGCTTGGGTCTAGGAATGTTTCAGCAAGCTCACATGAGTTTTGATTCCAGGGCACCCAGATTCTGCCCTCTTTATGTGGCAGAAATTATCTCTGCTGCCTACTCTTTTTAAAAAGATATTAATAATATCTTAATTTTAAATTATCCTAATAATAAAATAATAGATAATTGGCAGATTTTGAATGCACAGAACCAGGTTCTTCATTGTTCTTTGAGAACAAGAGACAGGCAAACAGTTTATACTAAGTCATTTTAAAGTTTAAAGAATGCTCTTTTATGTTTTCTTCTGAATTGATGTAATTTAAATAAAAGCATTGAAACCTGCCTGGAAAGTATCCTAATTCTTAGCATTTGGTTGCCTTTATTTTATCCCTTTGTAGGTCTAGACAAGTTTATTTGTGAATTATTTAATTTGAAAACATCTCTGAAGTTTAGCATATATATAATGGAACATATAGACTGTGAAATGTTTCTGGCTATCAAGCTGAGAACATTAAAAAATGTTTTCTTTGTGTGAGTGTCTTCAGTTAGCTGGGCTAACAGAAGATCAGACAGCCAAATTAGGGAAAGTGGTTGATTTTCTTGTGAGGATTGATGGGAATGACAGAATAATAGAGGACATGCAGTTAGTATCTGATGCAAAGGGAGTCACGACATCAGGGAAGGTGCACAAGCTGTGAATTCACAGCAAAAAGTTTACTTCTAAGGCATGAAAAGAAAAAAATAATGGAAGTCAGAAGAAAAGGCACTGGAAAAGAAGCAAAGGTAAGGTGAGTACTTAGAACTGAGTGAGTGGAGTAATAGTCTTGGAGAACCGAGTCACTCAATATCAGAAAGCCTGAGAAAGGCTGGGGAGAGGAGGCAGATTGTGGCCTAACATGCAAGGAAGCTGTTGAACATAGAGATGTATTCATAATAGGAGGATCAATGAAGCACTTTATAGAGAGCCATTTCTGTCAGATAAGCTGAGATAAAGGAGAAGTATCAGTCTACAAAAGCTGAAAATATTACTAGAAGTTTTATAAGAGGTAAGAAAATTAGCAATTAGTTGATATAATTGGAAATTATCTGATATTCTGCTGGTGATATAAGGTAAAAAGGAACACAACCAAGAGAGATTAGAAATGTTACCTAGAAATAGAAATATTGCTGTAGCCTTCACTTGACAGAATGCAGCCAAAGGGCGCCTTAATATTTGCAGCTGTGGTTAGGGTACTGAAATATCTTGGTGGCTGCACTCCAGGTGTCATTTGTCATTTATTGTAGTTGCCAGGGTGCAGAGAGGGATTTAAATGAGCACACAGATGAAGAGACCAGGACCTCAAGGACAATAGTTTGGGAGCATATCAAGCTGATTCTGTGAGCCTGCAGAGTCCATGGGTGGGACCCACCCCAGACAGCCAAGTGTTCTTGATGTCAGGTGGTTCCAGAGGAGAAATCTTAAACATCCTGCTAAGAGGATGTGGTCAGTAGCTCTCTGGAAGTGGGTGTCACCCTGCATCGACAAGAAAGGCATCCTAGGTGCCTGGGCCACCCTGTTCTGTCTAAATTTTAGATTCCCAAGTTAAATCAGATGAGTTCCTTGCAGGCCTTTGGCACAAGTGTGCAGCTTGGTGCAGACACTCAAATCAAGCCAGAATTATTCCGTTTCTATAGTGACTGAAAGGCTGTGTTTTACCTCCTATCAGAACTCACAGCATGCATTAAGCCAAATGCTTGCTGGTGGGGATGGTAAGTACAAAGAAGGTTTGTTAAAAACATGTGAAAAAAGTAAAAGTCCACCTAAGGTTGGAGGACGGATATTACGTTCAGGATAATAAAAGTACCTGATAAAAAGTTAAAATATTCTTGCAGTGAAAATACCATGCACTGCATAGGAAAATTAAGTTATATAGTGATTATAGGGATCATGAAGGGAAACCCTGCAATTTTATCTGACAATTGAGGCAGTTAAGTGTAATTTATAGCCAAATAGGGAGTCAAATGATTTTCAGCAAGGAACCTTTAGTGAGGTTAGAAAAAGTAGATCATGGCAACCTTTTAGAGATAAGAGACACCTCCTGAACAAGGCAGAAACATTGATCATGAGGCATTTTAATTACACTGATATTGATTAGGATAACAGAAATGCAATTATAAAGAAGAACACATTCCTAATTGTTACATATTCTCAGTGAAGATGTTGTGTTTCAAGTAATTCCTTGAGCAGGTTTTATAGTCCAAGGCTATTTCATGTCTAATACTAAGAAATGAGCTAAATACAAGAAATCACATTTAAGACACAGAGCATCCTGGATCTACTCATCAGCTTATCATGGAGTTCAAAATACTCGTGAGAGAATGCTGTGTACTAGAAGTGTTTTGACTTTGAGAAAGAGGACGGTGAAAAAAAGCTGGATGCTCTGAGGAATGTTGATTGGAATTCTATAATGTATGAGAAATCTCCTGAAGAAGGGGAGGAAATATAATATTTAAGAAACAACTGATGAGAAGGTAATTAAAATTCATCTCAAGCAAATAGCTGCTCTGCTGAATAGAGAGTAGAATGTCAAGCAAATTAAATGAAAATATAACAGAATAATAAGTCTAACTCAAAACTGAAAATTGAAGTATGTTTCTTAAACCTTCCAGTTCAATTACACACCTAAAAGTGACTGCATTTTTCTATCATCAATAGAGAAAGCCTAAGATAAACAGAACGAGGATATAAGAACATATTGCCAACAATTAAAAGCAGATTAAATCAATCACACCTCTTGCACACCATTTAATTGAGAAAATGTCATGAGTGAATTGCCTAATATTCCAATCTTGTTTATGCTACTGTTAAAATTCTTGATCTTCAATATAAGCAAATCAAGATAACAATTCAGCCATGAAATCACACAAGCTTTACAATTTATATTGGTTCTTTCCTCTTCTCAGACCGTGCAGCAGCTCACAGGAGGCGACCTCCCTACTGTCTAGGTCAGAGACAAAAATACTTGGCTGAATAGAAGAAGAATTTCTGGATATGAGCATATCCTGGAGAAGAGCATCCAATAGATATTCTGTATGGACATTTTCAAATTTAGAAACCTGAGAAATGTTCATCTGCATCCTGTATTCTAACACTTTGAAGACCTGGCCAAATGCTGGTTTATGATCAGCCTCAGTGTCTTTGTCTTAATTCATCAGACATGTCCTAGGTCAGAAAAGTTATATTCAACCATGACATCCAGAAATTATTCATTCTGCTTCTGTTTAAACAAAATCACTGACATCCTGCAGACCAGATTTACTAGAAAGTCATAAGAGATTAAGTCTTTCAACTTAAAAATCTGGGGGTTTTTGTAGAGAGCAGAGCTCTCCAGCATGCTAATGCTTTCTTGGTTTTGCAGAAGCAGGAACTGCTGGAAGGAGTTTCAAAGGATTAATGCTGTTCCCAGGACAGAGCCCAAGTACATGTATTATACACAAATGCTTACTTTGAATAAAATGATTGCTGTGTTTTTACCCACCAGTATTAGCAGCATTCCTCATCTTAAAGACATCCTAGATCCCATAAAATCTGGGCTCTCTCTGGAGTCATGTAAGCTCCAGCTCTTACTGTAATTGCACTTTATGCTACAGAGCCCTTACATCTAAAAAACCCTGCAGCTGTTTAATTCAACTGATGTGGATCATTCTAGAAAAAAAAATTCTAAGGAATAGAATATCTGGGGCAGTTTTCTTCTTACAGCAACTGTAATCACTGAGATTTCAATTATATGAGCCCTTGCTTCATAATTAAAACATAATCTCAGTCAGTTGGTATACATACATCTTGGTCAGCCTCACAGCTCGGTGTGGATCTCTGTGAAACTGAAATCTCTGCCAGCAAAGAGGAATCTGTAAAATTTTCAATCTGTAAAACTGTCAGATCAGATGTGAGACTGAGGTCTTTAAGAGAGGTAACATGAGATGAACGCACCTTTACTTTCTCACTGTCTTCACTGTGAAGTGGCAGAGGGCTGGTCAGATATATGGCATTATTTGGTCCTGATGGTGTCTCCTGTGCAAATCAGGTTCAAAATCATAACTCATAAAGTTAACCCATTGTTTTGGTAGCCTTCTTTAGAGATGATCCTGCTCAGAATAATGACCTTCCCACAATTTGGAAACATGGGGGGTTTTTTTCACTATTACATTTTTTAACTAATATTTCTCTGCTTTCTCCACAATTTCTAACATTTCTGTTATATTTACTTTTTCCCAACATCCCATTCATAGCTCTGAGGTACCCTTATAGTATTATATCAACTAAGATATCATTTCCAGGTGGTAAATTTACACCTGATAATATTTACATGAATGACCTTGCATGAGATGCAATTAGATTTCATCCCACTTTGTAATTTTATCCTCTAAGACAACTAGCTCCCCCTGTGTTAATAGACCAGACTTTTGAATTATGGTGCCTCCCAGCTTGCATCTCCACATTCCTCCCCACAATTTTCAAGTGAAAAATTAATATTTATATCTGTTCTAAAATCCCTTTGAGGATCTTTATTGACAATTTTCCTTTCAAACCAGGAATCTCACTTCCTAACATAATCCCTTGTTGTTTAACTTTTGGCCAATTTGTTAATTTTCACATAATTACAGCTGTCTTCTCCATATGAATTAATATTTTCCCACATGGCATATCTGTTTCTTTTAGAAGATCAAAGAGATTCTTTTGGTTTTTTACCCCTACTGGGAACATACACTATCTTATCAAAAAGTGTTTTAAGTTTGCTTGGCATTCTCATTTTCTCAATTTTCATATCCTTCACAACTTGTTTTGGTGTATTGTGGAGAAGAGCACCATTCCTCTCTGAATAGACTCATTACCTGAAGCCTTATTATCTAATTTTTATGAGCTAGTTTTCACAGTTAATATGTTACTAAGACCATCCAATTGGTTTTAGCAATTTATTTGAATTAAATGTTGCTGTTCCTGTTTCCATACCTCATTTTCACAGGCAATCCTGGCTTGACCCTAGAGATTTATCAAGTGCTAAAGTAGGTCACAAGTGGCTTTAATGTTAGCTAGATGGTATCCACCCACTAAAAATATTGCCTTTTTTTACCCCACACCCTCTTATTTTAAAGAGCTAATAAATGTTTCTTTTAATTTCCTTCATGAGCACAGAAAAAACCTCAAGTTTTGGTACACCTCATATTTCAGAATATGCAAGCTGTAGCCTTCTTTTCCAATTATATTCTTTTTTCATTCCTTCTTAACTCTTGGCTAATCACCAAGGTCCTGTCTGTAGTATTTTCCATGCTTACATCTGGAATTCATGCCAAAAATCTGTACTAAAAGAATAGATGAAGAGCCATTACAATTTGCAATAATTTTCAGACCACTGGTATTTATAAAAAAGCTTTTTCCAAGGTCAGCTTTAGTCTTTCTGACTTCACCAAACATTTTCCTCAATTCCTCAAGGTTGATTCTTTGTAACAGAAATGGCCCATTTTGCTTTCTGTCCATTTGATATGAACTGAGAGCTCTCCAGGTCCAAATTTATTTTCTATTCATGACTGAGGCTCAGCTTTATATTATTATATGGACTTTGAATCTGAGCATAGCCATCTATATTTTATTTCTAACAACTTCTCCACAGAATTTGTTTTGAAGTTCATCCAAGTCACATTTGGATACCTTAGCAATTTATGTTTTCTCAAATCTTTCTTCTCTCTCATCTTTGCACACATCAGTACTCAATATTGCTACATGACTTCTGTCCTTACTTCTGTATTCTTCTTTTAGAACACATACTTTAATTTTATTTCGATAATTATTGCACTGTATTTCTAACAAAAGTTAGTGCTTCTTGTCTACCCAGCATGCCAGTAATGTTTTTTGCCTTAGCATTATACTTCAAGCATTTGCATTGATTGTTTCTTGTTTCCACCTGCATTTTAACTCCTTTGTATGGTTTGGTGTTTTTTTTTGTTTTGTTTTGTTTTTCTTGTATTGTTTTGTTTTTTGGTTTTGGGGTTTTTTGTGAATAAACATCAAATTTGCTAATGGAGAGGTAACATTTGAGGAAATCTTGGAGCCCTCCAGGCACCACAAATGTTCCCCAGTTCTAATTGGAAAAAGATTAATGTGGAGCTGTGCCATCCTCCTGCAATACCACATCATCTTGGAACTCTTTGCTCCTGCGAGTAATTTTCTTCAGAAAAAAAAAATCACATTAAACAGTAGGTGTCCAAACTAATGGCAATATTTCAGTTCAGATTTTGTGTTAGGTTTTGCATCATGTTCCATCACACAGCACACGTAGTAAGATTTATCATATTCCATCAACCAGTTTTGCTAAATGTCAAGCTTTTAATAAAGGGAAAGGGCAAAAAGTTTTAAAGGGTTTGCATTGCCTTGTTAATCAGCACTTGAAAAAGTTTTGAAGAACTCAGTGACTCATTAATTTAAGAGCAAGTTTCTGGAAGCTATTACATATCTGAAATCCAAATTTTCTTTTAACAATCAGGGGACTTCAGCTGCTAGATTTCAAATGTTAAAATGTATACTTGTATGTGCTGCAAATCTGGTTTGCCTAGAAAATATATGCAGGCAGCAAAGTAATTTGTCAATACTGACTAGAAGAAGTTATCACATGAACAGACTCTGAGCAGTGCCAGTGCCTCTCATAAAACCATCTACCCACCTCTACTACAGGACAGACAAAGTCCAGTAGCAGCCATTACCAGCTATTAAAAAGTGCATCCTCACTCTTAAATAGATGAGGAAGGATGGACAATTCAGCATTACCAGGCAAGTACAGTTGTTGCTTGCCAATATTATATGAGAGACATAAAAAGTCTAAGAAAACTAACAGATGAAAACTTTCACTGTCGTGCATTGAAATTAAAAATAACCTCACCACTTCTTTTTGCTGTAATTCATAATTCCTTCTGAGTTCTCTCACAGCATCTAGCATACAGAATTGAACTCCCCAATGCCTGCACACAGTGGGTAGCATTATTTCATCTGAATAGTTCAATTATCCTCTGTGAGGGTACTTCAGTAACAGCTGCTCAATGGAAGTATGGGTGGCAGAATCAGACCCTCAGCTTATGTGGAGTTCAGCATCCCTTCACTGTTTACTTTGATTAACTACATCACTACACATTTTCAAGAGGAAATGCAGTTTTTGCTAGCAGTAACTCAGCAACTTACAGTAAAGGGGTAAAAGCTTTGAGCAGACAATTCTGGGTGCTGGAGATAGTGCAAGTGATAAAGTGATGTATAAAATGACATGATAACAAACACTGACCATATCTCTGATTTTTCTTTAGTAGCAGACAATATCATCATTCACACAGCTGTGAGCTATTCAAGAAGGTATTATCCTGTGAGTTCTGACATCAAAAAACTTATCGCTTCCAGCCCTACAGTAAAGCAGTTTAGTAGGTAATAAAAGTGAGCAGGAAATTTCCAGAGTGGTCTGAGTTGACAGCACAGACCAAATTTCCACAAAGTGGTACAGTTATATATAATTTATATCTCTCTGCAGCATCTAATCCTCCTGAGAAGATTAATTCTGGCAGAAGGCATGCCATGGAAAGACTAAATATCTTGCCTCAGGGTCTGCAGTTTTTATTTCTTCCAGAGGTTCCCCAGGAATCTCGTTTACAAAGGCCAAAAAAAACCCTTTTTTTTTTTCTCTAAGTCATTTTGCAAATCTTCTACAAGTCCCTCTCTATTCCTAATTAAGATGAAGCCCCTGGTTTTGTTCTGTCCTTATTTTTCAATGAGTTTTAAGCTAGATTTCCTGATTGTCATGGCAGGACAGGATAATAGCTAATAAATAGGAAAAGCTCAGCAGTAGTCTGTAGTGTAGTGAAAAGCATAGCACATCTACTGTGACCAAGATTCAATTCTACCTGTTCACACTGCTGTTTTCCTAACACTGCAAGAAGTCAATTAGCTAAAAGGTAGCTATGGCAGAAAAATCAATACTCAATACTCAAATAAACAATATTCCTGAGTTCTGTGTAAATAGCAGCATTGTGCAAACTCCTGTGCCAGAGGTATCCTTTGTGAGCTCAGTCCCCAGATTCCCATTATTTAAAATGCTCTCTTTTCATTTCACATTGACAAAGGAAATAAACCAGGGAAGATATGGTCAGTGTTGGAAACTGAGTCAAAAAACCCACCAAAACCCAAGAGCAGGATTCATTTCTGGACTTAGACACCTACCCATAAATATGGACCATCTGCTAGGTTTCTGAGCTCCTATTTTAATTGGAAGACTTCCAGTCCTCTATTTAGCATAAACTTTGAGTGATATTTGAAGCACATGTGAGAGTCATGTCTGGCCTCCAGCTCCTCTCTGCTTTCCTATAAGATGTTGGATATTCTGGCTACTTTATGGCATGAAAGTGACAGAAGATGCCTGCATTCAGGAAGCCGAACCGAAATCCTGGTTGACATGGTTAGTGGCATCTGCTGAGCCAAATCTCTGGGTTTGACTGTCCTTACTGATTACATCTCCCTTATCTATAATGAAGCTTTAGTGGTAGGCATGGTAGGCAACACTTGCAAAAGCACATGTGCATTTGAAATGTTCTCTGTGCATCTGGACTGGCAGATGGAGGACAGGGTGCAGCATGAGATGTTTTTATTTAGGCACTTGCATCAAGCCTCTTAATTATGTAGATGTCTGCATGTGGATGCCTTAATGCAAGGGCTAAGTCCTACCCTGGTTAACTGTAGTTTCCTGACACTTCAGCCACATATCTAAGCCAATAAATTACTAACTTCTTTAAAACTGTCTTTTCAAGGGTCCACCCCTTTTTCAATCATCTTTGACGGTGTAGGTTTTCTTGAAAATCTGGTTTTACATTCTAAACTATCTTCAATATTAAGTTCATCATCCCTCTATTGTCCCTCACTGTAAAATGGATATTTTTTATATACCTTTGTGCCACCACAGTCTTGTTTATCTTTCAAATCTTGACATCTTTCAAGAGATGCATATATCCCTTGTCTTTCAATTTCAACTGGACAAATAATGAAAAAGTATTTCAAGTAGCATATTGTTTGGAAACAAATTGTTGAAAAAACTCTGCAAATACTAGATGACTGATTCACTCTGACAGGCCTTTTTTTTTTTTTTTGCCCATTTAAATTTTTCTTTCTCTCACACACAAGTAGACACACAACAGTACATCACAAAAAAAAAAAAAAAAATCAGCTCACGAATCTTGGAATTACAGCTTTCAGAAAGCTATAGTGTTCTCAGCTACCATATCTTTTAATGAGATGTGTTTGGTCTGGTCACAATTGCTGAAATACTGTCTCTGTCATGGGTATACAGATAGCCCTCTTCACTCATCTATCATTCCTCACTCCATGATTATTTAATGTCATGATTCCCTATGAGGAAAGTATACACAGCATATTCAGAACTCAGTACAGGGTGGGTGATTTTTTCATGAAACAGGTTGTATTTCCTGACTTTCACAGAAAGAAGGAAATAGTCTTTGCAGCAAAATATCTTTTCACACAAATAAGCTTTGTGTGAAAGGGAGGCTAAACTGCAGAAAATTTACTGTGCTAGTTTATTTCTGATACATATGGATGCTTTTTCTTTCCTGACTATTGATTTTCCGTGTACTTTGAAACTGTTCACAACAGTGAGTGCTAGCAGACATTTTTGGCTTTTCTTTACTCTGAAAAGAAAAATTCAGTCTTATCCACCACCTGCCCAACAACTCTGGGCACAGCAGTGTCCCATCCTTTGGATAACTCCAGGATGTATTATAGTTATAGTAACCACCTAGAGTGCTTCCCTGCTTTAAATATTTTCCTTCCTTTTCTGAGAAATATATCTGATAGAAACTCAGTTTCTTGATTTCTGAATGCATTTTTTTTATATAATTATGTAAGCATCAGCCCTACTGGGACCTGTGAGGTGGCAGACTTCCCACACAGGGGTGGTAGGTGGGACTGGAAAATGAAGTATTTTAATTGTAACACTACTCCTCCTTTTCTGTAAATGACACTGCCAGTCTGTTTCACAGTGAGTAATTTAGGACTGGAGTCACACTCACCTACATAGAGATCGTTTTCCTTGCTGAATCCAGCATTTTGAATGTTCTATCAAGTTCATTTTTTCAAGAGCAATCCACTTGGACACAGGTTTTCTACTTCAGCTGTTACCCAACACAAAAACTGGTAAGGATCAATGTGTTGGATTTTTGTGTGCAGGAAATTTCAGCAGTCATGGGAAGAGTTGCACACATAAGGGTGACTTATGGTACGAAGAGTTTACAAGATGGACCCAAAGTACATCATACATCATACAAAGTACCTACATACATCTCATACCTGAGAACTGGTATCTGCCAGCTGACCCAGTGGGACACAAGAAACCCTGGCAAACATTGGACTGCTTAGTTAGCATGCCTAGGATCACTGAGCATGGGGAAGACTGCATTTTAAATGTCACCCTCCCTAAATATATCTTATTTACCCTTATAATGGAGAAGCTTATTTTTTAATTTATTTTCTAAAATAGCCTTAGGTCATACTACTGGTCTACATAAATAGGCAGGAAGGTTGTAATTTCGTTAAAAATATTATACAATAACATATCCTTGAGAAATTTGATAAGGCCTGTCTGTGCCACCATAAACATAGTAAGTAAAGCCTTTGTATTAAGTTCATTTGAAAGAGCTTGCTAAGAGCTAAGGCACAAAACAGTGGAATTGAATTACAGTGGCCTAATAAATTATCAGCCATTAGCTGAATTTCCTTAATTGCCTGCAGGCATGCTTTTAGTCCACTCCAATTGTGAGGTAATAAACGTTAGTGAAAGGGACTTTAGAACATTCAAAGCCCATAGGATAGTGGTGAGTCTAAATAGTTTTTTGGACTGGTGCCCATGTCCTCATATGATATTAGATAGAACAACTGATTTTTCTATTCATGTTTACAATATTATTTGTGATATGTTACTTGAACCACAGGCAAAGAGCAAAATGTAGAAAAGCTGAAGGACATAAGGAGGAAGAAAGAGATTCTGATGAGTCACAAATTTGGAAGGCCTGAAAATCCTTCTCAAAATGGGTTTGAAATTGCCAAAACATATTGAAGTAAGGGAAGAAGAGGGGGGAAAAACAACCGACCAACCAACCAACCAAAATAACAACAAAACCAACAAAACCAAAACAATAACAAAACCAACAAAACAAAACAAAGAGTTGCCAAGATAGAAGGCAGAGGTTTTTCAAACTGCACTATCTAAAAATACAGATTAAATGCCTTTATTGAAGAAGTACTATGGTAAGCACTTTGTGCTTACCTGATGGTATTTTTTGTTGGCTAGAAATGGGAATATAGTTTAGTTTATTTACATCAGTTTATCTATTTTTAAATCTATATGGATAATTTTATTGGTCCAGCACATCTCTAAATTGCAAAGTTAACATAAAGAAAAATTCTATTGTGAACATTTAATTAACAATTAAATCTCCAGAGTATTTCTGACTAGATAAAATTCTGATTTATTTAATTCATGTGAATCTATAAAGACAACTTGCTTATCATTTGAATTTCTATTCACAACTTTTAAACATTGAGCATTCTTATCACTTATGTCCTACCATGTCATGTAAAAATACATTTAGCAGTACCTAGTGGCAATACATCTTTGGTCTTCACAGTCTTATAAGGAGGTGTGACTTTGCAGTAATTCCTTATATGTGGAAATGGATTTTGATGTAATTACTGTGTAGGAAACAAAGGGTGGTGTGATTAATTGTTGCTGTTTCTGAAGCTGGGCAAATATTCTAAAATTAAAAATTACCTTCTTATGGTCTTACTTATCTGGATTCTTTCAGACTTCTGACATCTGCTTTCTGTAAGAAACTTTACTGGAAAATTATTAGTTTACATGCTTGGATAGTCATGAAAATGTGAATGATAAACATGGACATGCAAATATTCACATAAGGATATGGCATTTATATGTGAAGAGGAATACCATTTGACACAGATAAAAGAGCTCTTTAATGAGCCATAAAAAAATTTCAATCATACTATTTGCAGCTAGAGTAAACTGTACACATATTACTGAGTTCCAATCACAGCATTCCTGCATATGCTACATCAAATACACCTTTTCAAGAAATAAATACTCTTTGGCATATCAGGATTAGATATTGAGTCACTCAGCCAAAGCTTTGCTAAATGAAAATTTGGCTAGATATTTACCAACTAACACGCCCTTTATGCCCCCTCATTCACTTGTCTTTTCAGTCCCTCTTTCACATCCATTTCATTCTTCACTGCATGAAGCCCTTGTTGAGCTTTCTGAACAGCCATCACTTAAAACATCCAAGTTTTAAGCATGCACTTAAACACATTGTACACATATTTGTACATAGGTTCACAGTACCTGTAAATAGGTACCACTACTAGAATAGCATACATGAAACAGAAATTGATATTCAGTAGACACAGAAGTAAAACAAATTATTAGAAATGTGCTGTTAAGATTTGTTAAAGGCAAGAACAGTATTAAAATGTTTCATCCTAGAAATTTAATACAGATTTGAATTTACTACAGGAAAAAGAGACCTTTCCATTAGTGAAGTTCATTTTTGTGTGACCTCTGAACTTCTCTACAGAACTGCAGCTTACTTTTATCTATTACCCCAGTGTGACAGGCCAATAGGGTACTATCAAAATACCTCTGCTTTCTTTCCCTTTCTTCTATTCCTCAGCCAATTTCTCTTGCAAAATAAAAGGATTTTAAAACTGAAATTCATTATTTAAATTTCATGTCTTGAAATTTAAGAGTTTAAAATGAAACTATGTACAGTCTTAAAATTTAGTACTCAAAATATATGTAATTTAATTGTCAAATAATAATGTCCCACAAAGTGTGAAAGAATTATCTTTCATGCATATAGATGTCTGTAATCAGTATTTCAGAAAAACATGGAATGATTTGGGTTGGAAGGAACTGTAAAGACCACCTAGTTCCACACCCTTTGCCATGGCAGGGACACCTTCCACTAGACCACCTGTCACAAAGCCTTGAACACTTCCAGGGATGGCGGAATCACAGCTTCTCTGGGCAACTTGATCCAGTGCAACACCACCCTCACAGTGAAGAATTTCTTCCAAATATCTATTCTAAACCTTCCATCTCTCAGTTTAAAGCCATTTTCCCTTGAACCATCACTAAATGCCCTTGTCAAAAGTCCGCCTCCAGCTCTCTTGAAGCCCTATTTAGGAACTGGAAGGCTGCTATAAGGTGTCTCTGGAGCTTTATATTCTCCAGGATATTTACAATAATCAATTTCAAAAAAGCCATAAAGATGCTGTTCAGCACTAAGATTCTCCTGACTTGTATTCCCTTTGAACAACATTTTCAATTTCAAGGTGAGTTCTGTACTGCCATTTTTTTTTTGTATGGATACAGACAGGCAAAGGAAGGGATAGCAAAGGGGTACAAGGAAGGAAAAAATAGCAGGAAGGAGGGAGGGAAGGGAGAACTGGGGAAGATGGGAGGGAGATAAAATCTATTATAGAGTCTAACAATCAAAAAAAAATCTTAAAGAAACATAATATATTCTGGATTTATCAATTAATATTTCTACAGAACAATGAAATCAAATGGTTGTAAATTACCTAAAATTACGTATGGGATGAAAAATAGTCAATTACACAATGTCCAGCATGTCTCCAATTCAATGCAAATGTGAAAAGACAACTGCTGTAAACACGTATTGGATAAAACAGGTTCACTGATGATGAGAAAGTAGCTCTGTGTTCAAATGGGCTCGCCCCCATTCACACTTGTTCACATTTTTTCAAAGATAAATTTAACAGGAGCAGAGAACTACCAGGATGCTGAGCAGAAACTGGACATTTTTTCGAGAGAGAAGAATAAAAGAACTTTGCTTGTTCAGTAGAGTAAAACAAGACTGAGATGGGATATGACCATAAACATATAATGAAGGGACAGATGTCAGTGGGTGAAAGACCTGAAAAATCTCAAAAATTATGTCAGCACAAAAACAAAAAAGTGTTATCTGAGTATGGTATTTACTTAGACTGTGAGTTACAAGGTTATGTGATGTGTATTTTGCATTAGCAAGAAAACAGATTAATGGCCCCAAGGGGCCTGGTATGAATTTCATGTTCCTAACCAAGTTTTACTTTTAGGAATTTGCCCACAGCTACTGAAAGTTTTACTCCTGGGACAGGCAGTCACCACACTGCAGTTAAACTAAGCTGTCATGGTGAGTTACAGAGAAAAAGGTAGCATGTCAATTGAGCATAATGATGTGGCAATTAGCTTTTCATTTCAACTTTCTAAATATGTGCCATGGAATAACTAAAAGGATGCAAGAAATTTAATCTCTTCATCCTCTATTAAAAAATGGGGTATGTGAAGAAATGAAAAATATTTGACTACTCAGAAAATCTATTTGTCTTCTTTGTTCAGCATCTCCTTCTATTGATCACTATCAGTGCTGACAAATTGCTTGAAGCTGTGATCCGGAATTGATATTTAATTAAAATGAAGATCTATTCTAATTGTATGGTAAACACATCAGAGTTCTGTATGTAAATAATGTCAACAGATGTGGGATAAGAGAGGAATTTTAAATAAGTGTTAGAAAGTTTGCAAAGGGGCTAGGGAGCAAATCATGCAGAGAAAAGCAATAATTAAATTCTGTCTCTAATTTATTTTTACACTGGATTCCACTCATTACACTGAGGTTTAAAGGCTGATTTCTTATTCTCCCTGCTAGAATGAATAAATTACATGTATGATATGGGGTTTAGGGGGGGTTAAATCACAAAAGTAATGTTTTCTTCATCAAAGTGTGAAACCTAGTTGTAGTATGAGTAGACCATGTGTCTTCATGACATTGAAACATACAAAATGAAATCACTGAAGTGCCTTATAGAGAATGGTGTTTTTCAGAGAACATTTTGTCTCCCAAGTCTGGTCAGCAACTTTCTGTCACTGTGCCCTTTCTCCAAACTCACATATATATATATCATTAATGGGGAAAGCTGTACTGGTCTGTTGACTACTCAGAAGTCTCAATCAGTTTTCCTTTATCATATCCTCTACAGGCAGATAGGAACAGCCTCACATTTACAAGCCCTGGTTTTCATGGCCTCAGACACCCTGATATCTTCTGGAGGCACAGCACAGAGGAATGTAAGCAATTCAGGAGGTTCCTGGAGTACACTGATGATAATTTCTCCTTCTGAGATGGAAGAGTCAATGAGATGAGGTGCTGTGCTGGACTTCGTGCTCACAATGAATGGCTTGTTGGGGATGTGAAGGTCAAAGGCAGCCATGGCTGCAGCAGCCATGAGATGGTGGTGGAATCCAGGGCAGAGGGGAGAGTGAAAAGCAAGCTCATACTGCTGGAGAGGGGGAATGAGGAAGACAGCATCAGAGTGCTCTCAGTAGTGCCCTGTAACAGGACCGGAGGTAAAGGGCAAAAAGTGAAACACAGGAAGCTTCTCCTGAACATCAGGAAGCACTTTTTCCTGCGAAGGTGACTGAGCACTGGCAGAGATTGCCCAGGAAGACTATGGAGTCTCCATACTTGGAGATATTCAAAAGCCACCAAATTGTCCTGAGCAACTGCATTTAGGTGGTCCTGCTTGAGCAGGGTATTGGACCAGATGATGTACTGACCTCTTCTTTTCCCTTCTGATACAAGAAATACCTACAGTATCTTCCACAGGTTTTTGGTGGTACCTGTTTGGACAAATAGTTTGTGAATAGTCCTCATACATGAGTGAAGAAAAAAGTGCTCTGGAGTAGAGTGTATGCATACAGCCATCACAGCTTTTATGTGCTTAGTCATTATTTAGGGAAGAGATTGAAGAGAAAAAAAGTTTGAAGAAAATTGTCTCTGTAATTATATGGTCCATGCGGCAGTTTTTCCTCTCAGCTGGAATTCTAGGATTCAAATTATATTCAGTAGGAAGCCTTCACTGTTTTTTACTGGCACCGAAAAAGTGCTTGAGAAAAATATGTGTCCATTAAATCACTTTATTCATTTTAGTAAGTGGTTTTAAGTAATTCTTTAAATTCTCATTTTAAGATTTTTTTATTTACATACCACTATCTGATGTAATTTTTATTTTGAAATGACAAATCTTCACAATGCAGTCAGCTGTAAGCAGAATATTTTATTTTTCTTTCTTATCACAACTGTGCTTAACCCTACTGTAATTACATTAACTGCTCTGTCATGTTTATCTTTACAAGGACAAAAAGCCATCAAAGCTAATCATGTCTGTAGTAGAATGCAATGCCAGCACGTTACTAACCTGTGAATTATTTCTTCTACTGTGGGATATTAAAATAGATCTGACTTCAGCCCAGTAACCTCAGTTAATGTTTGTGAGAGTTACTTTTCCACTTTGTGTCTCAAATCAGAGAAATGAGATTGCCTTGGCCAAACAGTAAGGTGTGAAAGCTCCACTAACTTCAGTCATAGTTTAAACAGGAAGAAGGTATCAGTCTAAATTCCAGAATGAAAAGGTTTTAGCACCAAAAGCATTGGTAGGGTAGCACAGACATGTATAAATTATTACAGGGAGTTAAACCATGGGAAGTAAATGTACCTTTTAGTGAAAGAGCTTATTTTTCTGTGGTTTACCTCAATCAGAGACATGCAAAGAATAAGAAAAGAGTCAGGCACTGTGTCTTAGGTGAAAAACATTCAGCTGCATAGCTGGCACATATATCAGCCTTAGGGAGTGGTTCCTGCATACAAAGCTGAGGCCTGGGGGGCATTTTTGAGGGTGTGTGCATGCATGTGCCCTCACCCACATCCCTGTATGGCCAGACTCTTTCATCAGCAGCCTGATTGATAATTTAGTAGTCATATAGCAACACCATTTTTCTTTTACCTCTACTGTAAAAGCTTGGCTGGATTCCTGCTTCTATATGCATTCATTTACCCTCCTTCTTAATGATAAATATATAGCATGTTCAATTTGGTTCATATACTTTTTCACTTTCCTTTTTTTACTCAAAATATCTTTTGTCTTGCCTATTGAAGAGTGTAAATATGTTTCACTCAGTTATAGGGAAGTCCATGGTAATTCACTGTTGCCTGAGGCTCTTTGAGTTATACCTCTTTCACTCCCATGACAAAAACATAATATGGGTGCTTCAGGGGTAATATTTTCCATGGCAAGATGTACCTGCAAAACTATACAGTGCTAAAAAATAGAAGGAGCCTCTCAAAGGTTGTGAATATTTCCATGATAGTCCACACTGAAAATGTTGTTTCTCTGGGTGAAATTTTGTTTGGTTGTGAAACACAGCCCAGTACAGCTACAGTTTGACATCTATGTTTGAAAGAATAGAAACACAATAGTTAATACCATATTATTTTCAAGTCAATAGAAATAAGGCAAAAGTTTATCTGGGGATTCCTTCACTCCTTAAATTTCTACATAGGTAAAGGTTTCCTGGAAATCTAGTGGTATAATTGTTTTTCATCAGAAAACACCTGTTGGAAAACAGGCAAAACTTTGTGAAAACACAAAAATTTGCATTACTTTTGCTTATAAATTGACATATGGAAAGCCTTTAAATAAGACTGAAATAGAAATTCTTTACTGTTTCAAATATAATACCTGGCTCTGTTTCAAAATTAGCTGTCATGCAATATTAATTATAGGTGCTAAACACTACTTCAAAACTAAACTGAACTGCAAAGCAAAATACATTTGAAGCACTATATAAGAATTTAAAGAGTTAAAATTCTGTTATATCCTAGTAGTGTTCATTTCATTTTCTTATAATTCTTGTGAGGTTTTAGATGGGCAGAAATACTTAGCTTGCTACCAGTTAATGCTCTTAATAAGTGTAAATTAATAATCTGTTTCTTCTAAAATTTTAGTCATATTATAGATTGTTACAATTCTCTGATATTATAAATTATTTTTAATTTTTTTTTTCTATCATAAGGTGTCAGGCATTACTCAGAAAGAATGAAGATAGTCCCTTATTCAATGAATTCTCAATATATGTAAAATATTGTAACAGCAATATTAACAATTATTTTCCCTATGTACCACTTCGTTAATGATCCGTTCTCTATTTTATCAAGACCAATATGTTGTGTTAATACATGATCTGTGGAAATTCACCATAAAGTGTCTAATTCTGTTCCTTCTTTCTTTTTCTTTCTTAATATGTTCTTGTATCTCTTAATAATTCCTTAATTTTGCATAATAAGAAATAATGCAATAACATGGCAAAGACGCTAATTGTTCTTCAGTTGTAGCAGGAGCACTGCAGAGACTGAATAAAATGTGCTGGATAATGTAGGAAGAGGGAAACAAATGAGTCTGGTAGAATTAGGTTAGCAAGCAGTAGTTAATTCTGGTAGAGATACATTTTGATTTCCAAATCAAACAGATGTAGTAAAGAAATCCAATATGTTTTAAGGAAGGCAAGGGTAATCCTACAGATATAGACCTAGGCACTATGAGCTCTTACTTATTTTTGGGGAGCCATATTGAGCCATTATCCACACTGATATTCCCACTGAGGGTGGGAATCTTAGGTTCCTTTCTTTCACACAAATCCATGGGGATACCAGAAAAAAATCAGTACAGAGCCCAATCAGTGCCTGACAGCCAAAATACAAACACATAGATCAAAAAGACTTTTTTTAAAATTGGGCTGCAAATAGTTTTATAAATTAATTTGGTTCTTGATTAGTATTCATTTTACTTATGTTTTCTGCATACCTTCAGCTAGTAGCTAATATACAAATAGGAAAAACAAAGGGATTCAGAGGAATTTTTTATGAAGTATCTATGGAGAGTATATTTCTGTTTTGTAATTTACATCTCATTCTAAGTGCTACATTTAAATGTAAGGAAGAAAAATATACATGGTGATGCATGCATCAGTTCAGAGGTTCTGCTTCAATTACCACATATTCACAAGTCTTTACAAATCACTAAATACTCAAAAATGACAGAATAGTGAATACACAAAGAGGGAAGGGGAGAAGAAAGACACAACAAAAAACTCATAGCCTTTTTAAAGACTATTATCAAATAGAAAGAAAGTCAAAGCTTCCCAAGAAAGATAATAACCACAAGTTATTTGTCCATCTCCAGGAATCCCAATAGTAATAACTTTGGTTTTCAGCTTCGGAGGATCATTTCCCAGCATTTTAAGGGTAGGTACAAGAAAAAATATTCTTCCCATCAATTTCTATTATCTGAATATGAGCAGTACAAATTCTTATAGAGTAGCTAAATATTTCCCAATAGTGTAAACAAATTAATAGCTCTGAAAGATGTGTCTCTTGTTTTAAATTATTACTGTGGATACAAAAAGCCAGAGACTAAAGAGATTTTCTTTTAAATGAAAGAACACAAGGAAAAAAATTAATAAAAAGTTCAGTCTACCTATGGAATATCTAATTCCAGATGTTCACCCCCAGATGCTGCTTCTTCTCCCGTTTTTCTCCTTCCCCTTTATACTTGCTACTAGCCAAATATAAATTCCTCCTCCATCTTTATGCTTTCTATCTTTGTTTTCCCCCCCGGCACCCCTGGAAGGATGGACATTTCCTGCTCTCCCTGCTGCCAGTACCCTGCAGAAGGCTGCAATCCCAACACAGCCTCTAACACTGGCAGGCAGTGAGTGAACAGAGGGTATATTTTCTTGGGGAGTTCAAACTCACCGTGGAGTGGCAGGAAAACAGCTCAACAGCAGGAAAAGTACATTTCCTTGTATTTATTTCAGCTCTGCAATAGCAATGGGGAATAAGTCTGAGATCAGGAGGCAGTTGCCCCTTCTGCTGCCCTGTAAATTATATTCTTGCCAGGACATTGTGTAAACTCTTTCTGTTTTCTGAGAGATTTCCTGATGGGTCACCGTACTGGAAGTGACACCTACAGCTATTGGAAATAATTGCCCATAGCTGCAGCAAAAGAGAATTAACAGCAGCACTTTTTATTCAGGATAACAGCCTCGTAATCTGTATCATCACTTCAGAGTGAATTTATACAACAAAACCAAACAAGATAGACAGGTTGTTTGCGCTGTGAGTAAAATGAAAATACCATTTCCCCCCCACCACATTCTATCATCATTATTTTCCATTTTTTTCTCTCCTTTTGAGAAAGCAAAATGGTACAGATAAACCTAAATGGATCTGAATAAGAATCATGGTGTTGTACTACTGTAGACACAGCTTAGAGAAAACCCTTTTCTGTCACCAGTGAGTAGTTGAGGGATACATTGCTGAAGACCTAAGGTTTTGTCTGGGGTTTTTTTTCAACAGAAGAGATATCAATATGCTTTTTACAGAATCCTAACTGCAGTTTCAGTGTTGATCTAAAAATAAGAAAATAATTCTTCATGACACGTTTTCAATAATGCTGTAGATCTCTTTTTGTATCTCTTCTACAGGATGTGTCAGCTAATGCAGTAACATTTTATCTCTCATGTAGTGCTCTGCCTGATGCACCCCACTAAGCTGTGCTCCCACGGACACTCGTGGTGAAGGAAAAGTCTGGTTTAAACGGAGACAAGAGAAACCTGAATAGTGCCCCAGTCAGGAAATTCCAACAGTATAGATCACACCTCTGTTGTTGTGTTGTGTCATGCCTACAAAGGTACAGAATATATAGTATGAGTGGGATTTGGCTTCAAATGAAGGTGTCTTTAGCTGTGTGTCACCTGTCACCCATAGGTATAAGTTCCCACTATGGGGAGGAGAGATCAAGGCTCCAGTCAGTATTGCAGTTCATACAGATATCCAATTCCTTTTAAAATTACTGAGGGTACCTGTGAGAGCTTCAAACACTTGGTAAATATGTCAGAACATGAACAGGAGAAAAATACTTTGCCAGACCTTTAGCTGAAGGATGAGATATCCAAAGAAGTGTTCTTAAACCTCTCTAAGTGACCATAGTCAAGCAACTAAGTTACAACTTGTGAACAGTGAGCTGAACTATCTTCTAGGCTCCATTAACTGTACAGATTAAATTTCTGTCAATGGCTGGTCAAATCTCCAAGCAAATCCCATTCTCTTTCTCTAGATTTGTGAAGAGTCCTGTGGAGACAGCTGAACTCACTCTATATAGGAAACAGTTTTGATAGAAAAAGGTCAAGCTCAGGTTCTGGGTTTATTTCAGCCTAGGGGACTGCCCTGAAGCACAGCCATCCTGCTTCTTCAGCAGCTCTGTCCATGGGTCTCTGCAGAGATATAGGAATAGGAAGCATTTTGCTAATGTGCTACTAATTTTTACTCATGTCATTATGCTTTGACATGATTGCTGCCATCTGAATTTTAGAAGTTTTTTATTTCATGGGTAATTTGCAACATTTAACTTAAGTAACTTGGAAACCATATCAACTAGTGACTAAAGAAAATAATATCTGCATAACCTGCTTATTCTTCATTGAATCCTTCAGAATTCATTACCATTATTATTAAAACTAAAGTGATCCAAATATACCAACAGCATTTAGGGTCATAAACTCTTTGTCAAGTTTCAGTCCAGTACTAGTGGAAATGTCCCAGGCTAGAAATCAGACAAAAGAAGTTAAATGACATAATTTCTCAGAGATCTTCTATAAAATAGAGACTTTCAAATGAAGGAAGAAACTTATTCAAAATAGATGTAAAAATTAATGACAACTACCTGATGCTATTTAAACAGACAATTATCATCAATAAAAAAAGGTTTAACAACTGTGTTTCATCACAAAAAATATATTAACCACTTTTCACAGTCTGAAACCATCATCAATCAATAATAGATAATATTTACTCTCTCCTGCTGGGGAGCCTTTTTTATGTTTTAATGGAATACATTGAATGTAGGTTACTATAGTTACAGCTGAATTTCAGAATGAGTTTTGTTTTATCATAATTGCTGCATATTAGTATATAAACAGCTGAACCCTGTCTTCCACTGGTAGCACTAATTTGTGCCTAGAGACAATTCTCTCCCCTCAGAAAATCGAACAACGGCTTAAAATATGCTGTAAGTTTGTGGTCTTTCCCAGTGGGAGTGGAAAGTTTCTGCAAGTCAAGCTGTTTGTTGTTTAGAGCCTGGGACTGCTGGGATCGGCAGCATAGAAAGGTGAAGCTGCAAAAATCCATCACCAGCAGTAAAGGGAAATTAAAAGTGTTCCCTACCCCACCCCAGACATGTTGAATTATAACCACAATACTTCCCATCACTATTGTTTCTCAGCAGAACTGAACACTAATGAATTTGTCTGGGATTTTTACAGAACCATAAGAGAGTTCAGAAACTAACAAGGAATGCAACATAAGCTCTCTATAAAGATCCAGTTTTTATCATCATGGTGTTTTCTAACATAGAAAACTATTGTTCCCAGGTTGCAGAGGCCAGGAAGGAAGAGCTTCTCCATCATGCATTCTTTATTAATCTGCATAAAGACTAATACCTATCAGATACCTCCTTCCCTCTATAGAGAGTGGAATTGTCCAATATTTTTTTCCTGTGTGAGTAACTGGATTTTTAATCTCTCCCAGAAATATTGAAGAGCAGGAGATCACAACATCATGGAAAATTTATGTATGAGGTAAAAGGTAAAAAGCCTAACTGAGATCTCAGCTACCAGCTGAAATGCTACCTTCAAGAAGTTACATGTGCAGAACTTCCACTGCACTTCCATATTGCTCCACAATGAGACGTCAAACAAATCTTCATATAATATGGTGAAGTACTTGAAAAGCCAGCATATCTGAAATTATGGCTGTTATGTTTCCCTGAGCAAAAAATAAGTCTTCCAAAATGACTGACTTGTCAATGACTGACAGCCCAACAAGGTTTTGTTCTGTTGCTTTTAGAATGCCATTGTCCTGCAAGTAAAATGCAAAGGGAAAGACAGTATGTCATACACAATATGGAAGGACAAGAAACTAATGTCAAGTCAAGGATTACCTTCTCCACTGTGACAGCAATTGTATGGATCAGTGGATGGCAGGAGGTAGTAGTCTTAAACATGCTACACTTTAACAACTACAGTTCTGTAACAGAAGATGACTCAAGTGACACATTGCATACGGAAGCACGGAAAAAGAAGGCACATTATCTTAGTAATGCCTCTTGTTTCCCTCAGAATCAAAAAAGAAAATATTTTCATTTACATTATAAATGTCAAATTACTTTATAAAATCAATTTAAATATGTCTAGTATTATTTAATCGTTTTTTCATATCACCTTTTTAAAGCATTATGTTTTGAGGACTATTGTTATCAAGACAAGGAATTAAGCCTTCACATTCTTGGATTTATTCCTGCTCCAGTCTAGAAGGGCCATATCTTCATAATCTTCACCCTTGTGATCTTATGGATAACAATGTCCAAGAAAATACCTATTTTCATTTTAAACATGAACTTAAATGTTTACACATGAATATTCTTACCTGAAACGCTTCAGAACAGAACAAGGTGATTTACTTAAACCTAGTAGGTACAAAGGGTCCCACACATCAAATAACTTTCCTCACACAATTAGAAAAGCTGAGTACTGGAATCCAGAGCTGTCCACAGATCATCCAGGAAGAGAAAATAGGTGACATCTATTGGGTAAACTGCTACTTCTATCTCATCCAGCTCCAGTTTGGGGCCCATTTACTTTGTGTTTAGAGTTACAGCTGACAGAATAAGTGGGTTTTGTCATGCTCTGGAGAAGAAGCAGGTGCTTGTGCCCACCAAGGGTGCCTGTTTATTGCTTTTAATGCATCTTTTGATGTTTAGTTCATTTTACTCCCATTTTCCATTCTCATGTCTTTCATCTAGCAGTATACAATACTGACTGCAAAGTGCATCCTGAGACCAATAAGATTTATGTATAATAGTGTACAAGTACACAGAAAGTCAGTCTTTATCCTCAAATATTTTATCACAAATAGACAAGTTCAAGACAAAGGATGGGAAAAAAGCAGCATAATGTCTTGTCCAAAATTACATAAGAGAGACCAATCTCCTCCATTCTCCAATCTTTATAGACAGCTTTATGGTGACTTTTTTACTAGTGCCTTTGATTAATGTATTTGTACCAGTTTTCTCTTTTTTATTCCATTCAGAAAACTCCAGAGTATTTAAATGCCTGAGTTGTGTGAAACAGTGACTGAAATTTTCAATATCACTCTGCAATTAACGTCCAGCTTTCTAAACTCTTGGCCTTTTGTTTTGAGACATAAATGAGACATGAAGCACTATGAAATTTGTCTAGAATGCAGGGCTTAATTTTGGCCACTTATGTGCAAGGAATTGGTGTGTCTCCCACAAACTTCATACAGAATCAAGGCCCTCAATCACAGCATGATTCCAAGTTTTTCTGGACTGAGGTCCTACTTCATAGTATTTATTTTAACATTCCTCATACATTTGTTCTCTCCTGTTCAGGAGAGAATAAATGTATGAACTGTTTCCTTCTTCCATATAGCACCTGTATATGTTAATGCAGACTAAACCAGTAATTAATCTGCTACTTACTTCTTTTCTTCCTCAACTCTACACAACAAAAATACAGAGATGAAGAAATAGCCACTGCTAAACAAAGAATCACATGTGTGTCGAGAAAGTACTATAAGAAAGAATGGGGAAAAGGAAGGGAAACGGGAGGTTGTCCTTTAAAAGGTATTGAACCATTGATCTTAAGAGTTTTTTTATTCCTGTCTGGAGAGAAGTTGCTAAAGTACCTCACCACAGGAAAGAAATGAGAAATTTTGAGGGCTATTGAGCACTGAATTCTCATGGTGGCTCAGCAAAATGTTACTTAGAACAGGTGTTTCTGTAATTGTGATACATTGAGGAAGTGTGCAGTGTTCAATATCCCCTCAAGACTTACTAATATGTCTCTAATGTCTCTAGAAATAGTATGCTGGACTGCCAAAGAGTACGGAATAAAATGTCTCTCAAGCCTGGATGAAGATATTTACAATTCAGTATATTTTTTTTTGTAGAGCTGGCTTTTTACAGAAATGAGTTTTGGAACAGGCCCTAATAGAACCTCCCTTAGTGCAAGGGACTTTTATTATTTAAGAATGTTTGAGACTTCTATCCTGGAACCTCGACCTGCCTCTTCTCAAACAGAAAGGGAGAGCTTTTATTTCTCAAACAGAACCTTGGCTGTTCAAGAGATCAACCTGAAGGGCAGGAAATCCCCCATAGGACAAGTGCAATTTTAAGGCTCTAGGCCCATGCATCATGAGAACAGTTGGGAAGCAATCTTTCCCACAGTTTTAAATCCAGATGCTATTATTATAGCATAAACATATTATGGCCAATTTGCAATTTCAATTAACAATTAAAATATAACTATTTAATAAAAATGGAAAACAGATGGTAAAAATAAAATAAAATGCCCATGGCTATCAAATTTGCGCAGATTAAATGGAGGAGCAGGAAAGAAAAACGCATTCAATAAAAAAATAAAAGATTTACCACCTCTGAGGACATTTGGGAGGACTGGAAGAGAGAAATGACCAGAATGCATTCTCCCAAAGTAACTTAAGCATTTTTTTATGCTTAGTTCCAGTTCAGTACTTCTGAACTGGAACTATGACAAGTACTGTAAATAGGAATAAATATATAGAATATGAGTAAAGTTTGGTGCAACAATGTGACAAATGACACTGTTAGGTATCATTAAGAGTTTAGCACTGTAGAAGGTACGCGAATCATTGAATGGGCTAGGATATTTTCTCTTGTTAAGAAGAAAAATTGACATAATTAGGAGAAAAAGGAGGTGGTTGGGTTTTTCACAGTGTCAAATATGTAGGCTTCCTTTTTTATACTTAAAGTAGAGCAGGTACTTGAAGCCCTGAAAACCTGCAGTGGGAGTGAACTGTAAATAGGCATGCAACACAGCAAGGTCACAGTTTCTGACCTCTGTGATTATCCAGGGATATTTTACTAGCTGCAAGCTATTTTATTTCATAGGAAAGGTTCAGAATGGAATTGAATTCAGTATGTTACTTCAAGCTAGGCCTGTGCAAACTATTCTTGGGAAATATTTTAGCTAATAAATTATACCCTTTTTTTTGCTGGAAGATTATTAGGAAAAATTTATAATCCCTCTAAATGTGTTCATCTTCTTTAAAGAATTGAAGTGTTTTGAAAAAACATTTTTCAATCAGTCTTCCTGTTGTAAACTATTCATTTAATTATGTCCTTGACTATTCAGCATGCATTATTTCTTATTCAAAGGGTGGGATTGGCAACTTCAGTTTCATGGCAGTTGCCCTGACTATTTGCCTGAATTTCTAAATGTTCATAAATGGAGTAGAAGAATAGCTGGGGTAAATAAGAGATATCTGCATTCATAAGCAGATGGGTTTGGGTTTGCAGGCTTATTGGTTAATGAATGGAGAAGATCCAGTCCCAAATTATCCTGCTAACAGGAACACTGGCCAAATGTTCAGTGCAGATTTGACATGTGTCATTTTAGCAGGTTTAACACAAGTTCCTTTAGTCCAGTGAGGCACCTGAATCCCACATTGTCACAGATCTACAGCCCTTCTTCTTGTGTGTAAGACAAGCCAGGATATTTTGCTGCTAATCATGTCTCCCCTCAAGGACTACTGCCTTTGGCCATAAATACTGCAGAATTGAAAAGCAATTCAGGACTTGCCAGAAAGCCTGACAGTTTCTTCCGCATTTTCCAAGCTCAATTTCAGACAAACAGTACCATGATGATATAGCAAGTACTCAATACCAACATTTCAAGCCTCAGCAGAGAGAAACAGAACTGACGGTGAGCTCCTTAATCAGGATGCATGAACAAGCAACAATTCAGTTTACTCTTGCAAACCTGTGCTGGGACAAATAAATCTTCCCTTAAAGCTACAGGAGCTGAGCTAAAAAGAATCTCCTCTGTCTCTGTCTCTCTGCGAGCCTCTCAGGAGCCCTGGGCCAGTCCCGAGTCGGCAGACACCGGGGGGCAGGCCCGACATGGCTGACAGCGGGGAGACACTGTCTGTGTGTGCCCCGAGGGTGCTGAGGGCACCTGGGCTGGCAGCAGGGAGACACTGTCTGTGTGTGCCCCGAGGGTGCTGAGGGCACCTGGGCTGGCAGGGAGACACTGTCTGTGTGTGCCCCGAGGGTGCTGAGGGCACCTGGGCTGACAGCAGGGAGACACTGTCTGTGTGTGCCCCGAGGGTGCTGAGGGCACCTGGGCTGACAGCAGGGAGACACTGTCTGTGTGTGCCCCGAGGGTGCTGAGGGCACCTGGGCTGGCAGCAGGGAGACACTGTCTGTGTGTGCCCCGAGGGTGCTGAGGGCACCTGGGCTGGCAGGGAGACACTGTCTGTGTGTGCCCCGAGGGTGCTGAGGGCACCTGGGCTGGCAGCAGGGAGACACTCTCTGTGTGTGCCCCGAGGGTACTGAGGGCACCTGGGCTGGCAGGGAGACACTCTCTGTGTGTGCCCCGAGGGTGCTGAGGGCACCTGGGCTGGCAGGGAGACACTCTCTGTGTGTGCCCCGAGGGTACTGAGGGCACCTGGGCTGGGGGGAGACACTCTCTGTGTGTGTGCCCCGAGGGTGCTGAGGGCACCTGGGCTGGCAGGGAGACACTCTCTGTGCCCCGAGGGTGCTGAGGGCACCTGGGCTGGCAGGGAGACACTCTCTGTGTGTGCCCCGAGGGTGCTGAGGGCACCTGGGCTGGCAGGGAGACACTCTCTGTACCCCGAGGGAGCTGAGGGCACCTGGGCTGTGCGCCTTTGCAGCACAGGAGACACCAGAGACATCGGTAGAAGAGAAAGGGCCGACTCTTAGCAGGGGTCAATCCAAGGGTTTATTAGGATCCCAAGGGAGCTCCTGCGCCTCAGGGGCCTCCTGTCGAGAGCCCCGGGAGATGTGCCAAGGTTACATTTAAACAGAGGTGGAAACCAAAATTAGATAACATTTTACCAACCAATAAGTAACTCTAAGGGATGGGTACTGGGGGATAGACATATATCCCCCAGTACCCATCCCTTAGAGTTACTTATTGGGGCAAGGCTTGGGGAGCTGACCCCTGGCCTCTGCCTAACCACTCGACGACCTGGACCAAAACTTCTGGATGGAGGGGATGGGAGGCTGAGTGATTGACAGAGAGCCAGGGTGGGGGATTGGGGATGATCTCATCCCAGGAGAGAAATAACACAGGTAAAGGGAGGGGGGTACAGTTTGGGATAAATCATTTGGGAAAAATATGGGAATACAAAACAAAACTACTTCAAAGTATTACAAAATATAAAAACATACTACTACCTCCTCCACAAAAAAAAACCTAAAACGAAAAACAAACAAAAAAGGCAAAACAAACAAACAACCTGCCCCTCAAAACCCAAACCTGACTATTTTTGAGTCCATTAGTTCAGCTAAACCAAGCTTGAAGGCTTTTCTGCAAAACTCAAAATCTCTCATTCTCATATTTTCCAAGAAATACATTGCACCTTCTGAGCCTTTTTTATATCATAGTGGTGTAGTGGTTATGGCTTTAGTTGCTCTTTCAGATAATCCTTGAGCATCACACCTAAAGTGGTGACAAAAGTGACAGAGGCAATTCTAGCCAGTCCCATCACAAGGGATTACATGACCACGATTTTACCCTTTCATTCCACACACTAGTACTACAGAGCCCAGGGAGGAGCTCTGCTGTTATACACCTCTGAAAACCACCAGTCTTGAAAAGGAGAGGCACCCTGTCCTGAATGGTGCTCTCATCTGAATGGAACCCCTGTTGGCAGAGGAGATGTGGCCAGAGCCCTTAGATGGGGAGAAACATGCCTGTGTCTCATTGCTGGACAGATCCCTTGCATGAGCTGGGTAGTTGTGTCCTGTAAAATGCAGTGTGCAGGCCATGAGACACCATGCCAGCTGACACATGACTGGTGTTCAGAACATGAGTCTCAAGAATTCTACATATGTGCTACAACACTCCCTATTGGACCAGATACTAGAAACTGGTTTAGGGATTCCAGTTTTCCAAGCTTTTTCCCACTCCATCCATCAGTTTCAACCTCAACTACAGCCAATTGTCAATTTTACACATAGGCAAAGATATTACTATGTGTCTGCATAGAGTTGTCTACTGCCTTGTTCCTAGGTGAGACTCTTAAAAACGAAAGGTACCAACTCTAGGTGTCTGGACTAGCAGAAGTTTTCTTCCTGTTCTGCACTCTCTGCAGGATACTTGGCTAGATGGGAGTAAGGCAAACGCATTTAAATGATGGTAATTTAAGCTGGGAAGAGCCAAATTATAAAGTAATGTTATAAGACCATAATTACCCTAGAACTGTGCCTCATGTTTAACAATAGCTGTCTGCAGTGCCATTAAAATAATGACTTTCAGATTTGCCAAGAGTTTTATTATAAGAAATCCTGGCCACAAAATCTTATAGACCATTTCTTCAATTGGTTTAAATTGTTGTACATCCACTGAAGTCACTGCATGAAGATATGACCTTTATACTCAAAAGACCCAAAACATTCTGCAATTAGGTAAGCAGACAGTTCTCTGGTAACACTGGATATTATGACACATGGCTCAAATTTGCTCAGAGAAGCTGAAGTTATTTAAGCTGATATACTTAAAGGTACAGAAAATTTTGAATGTATATCAGATGGGGCAATTTTCATACTTATTTAGACCTGTCACAGCAGAACAAGTCAACAATATGCTGCCAAATGTCTGAATATATGTAATTTTAAAAATGCTGACTCAGAGAACAAATCTAGTCTTCTTTTCTACAGCCACCCTTAGCAGCCTCTCATATAGTGACAGTTTGATGACCATACTATGCTGTTACATCTTCTTTCTGTTGAAAATATGCCTTAATGAGCTTAAAAATACAATTTGATAATCATAACTTGCCATACTTTTTTGATACAGTATCAGCAATATGTATGTCTTTGTCATCATCAGGTTGCTACCACACAGCAAATGCTACTAATTCAACACTCACTCTTTTAGAGGACAGGCTGTCCTGACTTTGATATATTCACATATCTAGTGTCAGAGGCAGAGCAGTGATGTGGCATTGAATGCTGACTTTTTGCTGAATTCTGCTATAGCTCAGATAACACCTGATTTTTCTTCATGGTTTTCTCCTGGGGCCATAAGAGAACCACCCAATCCAGCCTCCTGACTATTGTGCTGTCTTTGAATTACTGCCTTATCTCTAACTGACTTTTTTAATTAATTGCATTATGGACACAGCCTGACTGCACACACTAATAGGCATCAGAGTGTCCACAAGAGCAACTCTGAGAAGGAAAAAGCAAGAAAAGGAAAGGGAAAAGAGAATCAGAAAGAAAAATAGAGAGGTTGAGAAACAGCTTAAAAATGCCACACAAAAAGCTTCACATGGACATGGACAGTTATAAAGTATTTCCACAAAAAACCCACTTCTGTCTAAATATGCTGGTATCCAGCTTAACTCCCCATTAGTTCACAAAACTTTTGTTTCAATTAATATAACTTATTGACTAGTATTGCTTTTTAGTTAATATTGCTTATTTCCAGAGTGAGACATGCACAATGCAGACTTTCCTTCTGCCAAATTTCTGTGTGGAGTTTCCTCCTCTGCTCAGTCCTGTTACCATGAAACCAGCTGGTGCCACTTGTGGTGAAACCATGGATCTGCCTAGCTTCTCTTTTGTTCGCTATTAGTCTCTAAACCTCCTCACTTCTTTGCTTGAAACTAGATAATGCATTTAATAGATACTGAAGAGATAAGAGTCAAATCTAGTGCTAACACAAAGCCCTCATTTTCTTCAAATATTAAGTTGAAAATATTTCTCATGTTTCTATCCTTCTTTTTTTTCCTCTACTTAGTCAACCAAGGCATTGATCTCAAGTGTATGGGGTGGTTACTCCACTGTTGGGGTTTTGCTGAAAGAATTTAAGTTAGCCTTCCACAAATTTAGACATTAGATTCTGTAGTTTAATTTTAAGTATTCCTAATTAGGTAAAACATTTTCCGCACCTAATTTTAGGATAAGAACAGCCATACAGAGTGATAGCCAAAGTCTATCTAACTGAAGATCTTCAGTGTAAGCTGTAAAACTTTGCATTTATTTCATTTATTCAGTCTTCCATTTGTAAATAGAGGCCATTTGTTATACCAGCATATATTTTTGTAAGGTTTAAATATCCCACCAGCAATGTAGTCCACAGTTGGTTTGTATGTACCATCTGGGCTTTGTATATAAAATGAGGCACCTAGCCTTAATTTTGGAATCATTTGCAGGAGGATCTATTATATGCTGTGCTGGTTTAGTCTGCTTCATGTTTGGAAGGTAATAATTCAGTAGTATTTCTAGGACTTGGCATTTGGCGTGCCATCTGGGGTGGTAAAGACTCTGCATATGGGAGATGGTATAGTCCCAAGTATTTTATCTCTCTAACACCCTTCCCACTAAAGGAACATTCACTTAAAGAAGCAAAATTCACTGCAAGTGTACTGTGCTGCCATGAAAAGAAAGCCAAAGAAATATGTACAGTGTTTTTCTACTCATGCAGTATCGCTCCTTCATGATACACTTCTAATATGACAAATAAATGTGGATTGTAATCACCTAATAATATTTTTTCTCAACTTTCTCCCTTTGTTCTTGATTATACTTTTCTGACACAAAATTCCTTTCCATTCTTGAGATTTGTACTTCTTTGATGTTTGGAGACTACCGGCTACCCTTCTACTTGTTAATTAAGCATACACGGAGAGCTAAATTTTCAGATAGTCTAAGCTTTTTGATACTGATTTCTAAATTCATGGCAAAAAGGTATTTCAATACTTGTAGCAATGTTTTTAATCTAGCCCTGTGCAGTTTATCCATTTAATCTTTCTTCACTGCATCTGACCATTTGTCTATCACTTCTGTTTCTTATAGTTCCTTTCATTAATCATTCCAAAAATCCAATTTTATGCTTTGAGTGCCAGTGCTGTGTAGACCAGGACTGTTTCTGTGCTCAAAATTAAAATACTATTCTCATATATGACTGCATCACCTTATTCCATGAGACAATAATATATATGCACCTATAACTTCACTTGCCCTTTTTCTTGCCCTTTCAAGTTGTGCCCATTATCTGCAACTATTATATTTTATTCTCTCATCTTTTCCAGATTGTTAAATCCTCATTCAATATTTGCCTCAAATTGTACCATCAATGGTGCCTTGCACTTTTATAATTTATTTATTATTTTATCACATCAGTCTCTGACCCACTGTAATTTTTTTTCCCCGTAAGGGCATTTAAACCTCCTCCTAATTTATGCCATGCGTAAATGTTGTCAATGAGTTGATGTATTCTTCTCTCCAAATCAGGAATGAAGATGTTAAATAAGCCTTGATTTACTACCAGCATTGCAACAAATGACTGTGTATCTCCCTTCAACTTGATCCATCAATATTCTTTGTTTATGGCCTTTGAGCTAATCTTCAATCCATGTGACAGTCCACATATTTGTCAATTTGAATTAATTGCATGAGTTTTCATGGATGCTGTACCAAATGCTTCACTGAAGTCAAACTATATTAGGTCTGCCATTTTCCTCTCATTTGCTTATTTGGTAATGCTATCAGAAGAAGTAATCAAATTTGTCTGATAAGATTTATTTTCATAAATCATGCTGCTTATTTTTCATGGTTATCTTATCCTCCATCGGCTGTTCTGTGCCAGTAAGAGCTGGTTCAGCTCAGTAAATAGTAAAATCAGAGTCAACACATTGACTCTGATTTTACTATTTACCCCTCAAAAAGCAAATTCATTGATCAACAGGCTATTCTTGATGCCCAACACTAGGTTAGAGATCTATTTCAGCACTAATCAGCAACAGCATTTTATATTTATTTCAGTGAATTTTAGGTTACATCATTGCACCAAAGGCTGGGTTATTTCTCCCATGTATTATGTGGGGTTTATTGTGGGTTAAAGAAAACCAGAAAAACTGGTAGAATTTTTTCAAGAGGCAAAGAACAATGTGTCCCTTTTGTGAATTACAGAAAACACATCAGCCATTTCCAGCTAAGACTCCTAGCATTTGAAAGGTTCATTGCCCAGGAAATAAAATCACAATCATTTCAAATACCAAGGGTTGTTCACAGCCACTGCTTTTACAGTTGCCTCCCTTTTACCTGACATAGCAGAGATTAAACAAGAGACCTCCAACATGGAAATAAATTAAACAAGATACTTTATAAAGCTAAACTCTGTAGTTAGAACTGTTAACATAATTACAACTTGTGCATTTTGATTTTCAATACACAGCACACTTACAGGGAGACATCTTCACTGTTACTTTGGCAATACTAAAACTATCCTATTTCTTAGACAACAGAGAAACAGAAAATCACAGCTAATGTCCCAGTAAAATTTCTATGTTCTCTGTACAAAAGTCATGTGGTCACTGGTCTGGTTGAATGAGGCATGGGCATTTTGGGTAATGTCTGTTGAATTTCATTTTCTGTTTGTCTCAGAATAGCAGTCACCAGACAGGGCCCTTCAGTTACCCACCAGCTCCATAGGTTCTTAAAATATATCTGTCCCCAGTGTCCCACTTCTGCCCTCACCATGTATCTTCCAGCTCTGTCCTTCACAAATATATATTTATTTCTACAATGAGTTTCCAGTTCTCAACTGGTTTTCAGTTTTCCTTTTAGGTGAGACAGATGAGAAGAGAGGCAGGTTTTCTGAGAATCATCTTATCTAGCTTCAGACATCTAAAGGACACATGAAGAAGCCCAAATTTCCGCTCTAAGCTACTCTTATTGCCAAAAGTCCTTCTAGTTTTTAGCAGACAGTGTGATCTGTCCCAGAAGCCTATTTTGTACTAAAATAATCTCTGCCTAGAATTCAACTTATCCAAAAGATGATATCTATCTATTTCACTACAGTGATGCAAAGGAACTTAGAACAATGAACACAATGAACTACATTTTAGATGCCAAAGTTATGGTGCATGAATCCTACACAATGTCTCATAAAGGCACATAAAAATAATGTCATAAGATAAACTGATAAAGGTCTTTGTGTCTCAGAAGAGCTGCTCCGAGTAAATGATCTCAGCTGAGTGTAAGTCTCAAATGACAATATTTGCCAGCTGCACAAATTTTGTGGATATGTCATTAAGGGATAATGCTATCAAATTATCTATTTTGTGGTATAAATAGTCATACCTTTATCTGTTCCACTAGGTCTCTATTGATTAATACTTGCTGAGAAGTGATTTGCATGTTTCAGATGTGGTAATGGTCTTTATTAATAACATTACTTCTTGTTTAGGAACACAGGTGTTTCTCTCCTTTTTTGTTGACACAAAATCAATGTCATGATTTACCCTAAAATTTCATTAAATTACAACTTACTTAAAGACTTTTAAAAATAATTTATAAATCTGTGGGGTTTTGCCTCTCTAAAGCCTAAACCTACATGCCAAAATAGTTTGCTTGTCCGCAATTTATCCTGAAAGTGGGTTTGTGGAACTACAAAATTTCTCACCCTTTCTTTCTCTGTCACCTTCCTTGGTTTTCTTTTCTATCCAAAAGGGACTTATTGTACCTGTCTAGCTTTAGCTCTGAAAATGTATGGGCCAATCTAAAATATATTGCCCTTTCCCCCGAAACAACAATTGACACAATGTAGTCCAGTTCTACTTACACAGAAGTGAGAGTTTCGTAGTGATCCATGACCTTGTAAGGCTCATTATTAGATAGATACCAATTTGTCATGCTGTGCCTAGCTATCAGCTTTTCTAGTCACTCACTTCATGCTTCTTGTGGCAAATTATATTTGACTTTCAATTTAAAATCCAGGGTACTTTAATGTAAAACCTCAGTATAATAATGGTGATGAAGCAGCAGGGCATGCAATTTGACAGAATGGATTTTTCTAGTTTATTGTGGCAGATTCCCCTCCCTCAACCCCAAAGATAAGAAAAGAAGGAAAGAAAGAAGAAAGGGAAGAAAGAAAGAGAAAAAGAAAGCCAGCAACACTCTCTTGAAACCCTGGTGGAAGCTGGGAAGACTGTAGATACAGCAGCAGGCTGTCATTTGAAAATAGAGGCTCTACTGTTGCTCCCTGAGCACAACTTAAAATACATTAGATGCATCATGACAAGCTATAATTCATGAATTCATGAATGAAGATTTAATTCCTTTTTAATGAAAAAAAAAATGTTCCAGTTTCTTTGGCTGACTTACTGAACTTAATATATGTTACACAGTTCCTGTCAGACATAAGTAATGCTGATCTCTTTTGTCTTGATGCCAAGCACCTACTATTAAAGGTGTCATAGGCATGAAAACCCTGATACAAGGGATGCATTATTTCAGTACTTTTTAATGAGGATTTTCTTTTTAACAATGCCTTGTACAGGATACTGCGGAGGGGAAATTTCCCACTTCAGGCAAAATTACTGTTGTTTGGGATTTATATTCTTATTATAGGAAGAGATAATGTGAATTCTGACTGGACAGTATGGCACATTATGGAACTTGTTTAATCTATGGGGTTTTTTTCCCCTTTCTTTTTCTACGTGTAGCAAAGATCATGCATGCATTTAAAATCTGAGCTTCATTTTGAAAATAATAATCACCAAATTTGGTCACCTAGACATTAAGTAACCCTGTAAAGCTAATTCTTTAAACCCATTTGAAGAGTCAACAGAAAAACAATAACTTTAAGAATAACTCAGCCTATGTATTTTAGAGTGAGATTCATCCCAACCAACCTTAGGCTTTTAATACTTTGTATTGAAGTTCTAGCAGTGCCTTAAAGCATCCTTCTTAGTAAACAGCTAGAAAGAATCATTTTTTAGAAGATGAATCATCAGATGAATCATCTGATTTATCTTACAGACATACTTTAGGATAAAATTAATTGCACTTTAGGCACATTTCTTGCTCTCTAGCAAGGAAAATATTGAGTGCTTTGATCAGACTTGCACATCCAGTTTCAAGTCATACATGTTAGCATAGGTGTTTCCTCACACTTAGCTCCCAAAATCCTGATAAACTGAATCATCTTTCAAACAAGACTTGTCTCTTGTCTCTCCCATTAATATCAAAGATTTGGTCTGGATGATTAAGTTTGAGATAAAGAAGATTGTAGACAGCAAGACTTCATTCTAAAAACTCACCCATGTAATTTCTGGGCATAAAATGGCATACAGTAAAATTTTTCCAGGCCTCAGTCTTTAACTGCTAGACTCAAGCATATTCACACTGAAGTAGTAAAACTTTGGATTGTCAATGAATTTTTGTTTCTGAGCTATTGGGTAGTACACCAGACTGAGCTATGTCATTGGGCAGGACCTTAAAGTGCATTGAGTCAGCCATAACCCTATCACTGCCAAGACCAATACTAAGCCATTTCCCAAACTACCACATCTACATGACTTTTAAACACCTCCAGCAATGGTGACCCCACCACTTTCCTGAGCACCCTGCTCCAATGCTTTACAGCCCTTTCTGTGAGCAAACTTTTCCTAATATACAATCTAAATCTCCCCTGATCTAATATTTGTTGACTCTAACTCTGTAATTTGCTGGTAAGTTGAAACCCCCAACTAACAGAATATTTCATCAGCATCTTCATCCATGTTGGGTAGCTATAACAGACTCCCACCAAGATATCTGCCTTGTTGGCATTACCCCTGATTTTGACACATAAACACTCAACCCTCTCATCACCATCATCAAGCCCTAGAGAGTTAAAACACTACCCCACACACAGGGCTCTCCCTCCTTGCCTATCCCTTCTGCAGGATTAACAGCCATCCATTGCAGCACTCCAGTTGTCTGAGTCATCGCTCCATGATTCTGTAATCGTGACTATATCACAGTTTTCCTGCTGCACAGTGGCTTCCATTTCCTCCTGGGTTTTGTGTGTTTTGGTGTAGGTGTACTTCAGTAAAGCTAGTGATCCTGCCACAGTTTTGGGAGGAAAAACCTTAATTCCTACAAGATCATTCTCAGGTGCTTCCACGGTTTCTAACAATTGGTAGTAAAAGCATTTCTTTCCTAGAAAATAGTAACACTAATACTCCAAAACAACAGACAAAATATCTTTATTTTTTAACCAGTCAGCTGCAGCTGAAAGGAAAGGAGACAGTAAAAGCAAAATTCAGAAAGAGCACACTAAATGTATAATTTAATCATCTAAACAGTGCTATTTTCTGTTGCTTTAAGTTCCAAAAAGTATCATTTCTGCCCTTTAGCTTCCATCAAAGAGATATGGATCTGCCATCTGTGACAAATTTACAGCCTATGTGGATATTCTGGATAATAAAAACTGTGAGTGGTGCTAAGAGCCTACATATGAGCAACAGAATCCCATCCTGTATGTCTACATCTCAGCTAGTTGCCCTATGTTTCCTTTACAGTTATGAGGCACTCATAGAGAATAATTCATTTGAGCAATTTCAAGTGTCCAGCGTGGAATGAATTGCGTCATTCAGTACACAACTAGATTTCTTCACTGATTCTAAATGAAGTCCAGGGTTTCTCTTTTAAGCACCTCCACTGTAGATACAGCCATTTAGTCAGAGAACTCACATCCTCAATAGAACATAACAAGCTCTTCTGACTTCTCAGAAAATAGTATCACAGGGTGGCAAACATCACAGCTTCAGTCTGTTTCCATAACATAATTCACAAAACACCCCAAACCACCACAGCTAAGGACTTTGAGTAAAAGGGATGAAAAGCCTTGAATCCAGTGTATGCTACAGGGAGAAAAGGTAAACATTACATGTGCCACTAATGTCCAAGCCCCTTCCTACAACAGAGTGTAACAAGACAATATCCAGAGGACAAGTGTGGACCCCAGTCCACCCTACAGAGGAGAGTGAAAACCTCCTAAGCTGTGACTGGAACTAGGATAAGTTTTCTTCTTGACTTAAAATTTCACAAAATATTTGACATGAAGGAGGTAATAAAAACTTTTAAAATGAAAGATGTCTTTCTTGTAATCAGGATAGCCACTGTCTGTAGAAACATCCAGTTTCTGGTCTTCCTGAGAAAGAAAGTGAGAGAAGAGCTATTCATCTCAGTCCTTGCAGACAGACAGCTGAAGCCTGGATATACCTGCATTATTTCACTGCTATACAAATCAGGTACAATATATTTCTGATACTGAAACTAATTTTTCCTCTCCATGGGCATACAACTTAGCTTGCATGAGGATCCTACCTTTTCTTTATTTTCAATCTGTCCCTAGTCTCTCTGACTAAGAGTTGGATGGCTATAAATATTGTAGAAAATTCTCTAAATTGAAAGACATTTTCATTATAGTAGTAAAAACCCAACCAATCAAAACAAAAAAACAAAACCCCACACCTTAAATTAAATATATAAGATAGATTTTAATAAATGAAAATAAGTAAATAATAAGTTGGAAAGTAGTTGGGTTTCCAGATCAAAGACAGCGCAGACTGGGATTGTAACTGGGATAAAGCAAAAAACCTTAATGATAAAAACTCACAGAAACATGCTATTAACTCATCAGGTACAATCCACTTACCATGACCAATGCCTGGAAAGTTGAGACACGGTCAGGTTGTTGCATATGACAAGCACATGGAGTCACAACTTCCTTTGACACATCTACCCCAGTGTGTAGAAGTTTTCTGAAAGAGAATTTTTATATGTGCAATTCTTACAATATTCTATAATATTTACAGGCAAAGACATCCCAGCCTAAGTAATAAAGAGGTAAGTAAGTAAGTAAATCTAGTCTGGTGGAGCCAGGAATGCCAATGGATTATGATAATATGAGCAATCTGAGATAGAGCTCTTCATCAACAAAAAAAATGTAACTAGAAAAGGCTGGAATTTCTCAGGTTTTGGTGTTTTGGTTTTTTGCAAGTAACAACTCACAAACTTGTGTGACATAGCTTTATGTAAAAGGTCTTTAAACTAACTGGTTGTGATCCCGAATTATGCTATTATAATTATACATGCAAGTTGAATAGGAATGCTATTGCGGAAACAAGTCAAGTAACAGACGGCATGACTTGAAAACAGACATGAGATTTCTAGAAGAAAACTTACTCTTTCAAATAAAATAGATTGTTTGGTGATCTCCAGCTAGTAATCCACCTTACAGGTCTCAGTAGGGTTGCCACACTTTTGAACTCATGTGTCTGTCTGATACAAAAATTTCATCTGAAATCTGTTAGGTATAAACTGCTGTTGGATCAAATGCATCTTATGACATAGGGGTTGCTTTCAGAAAATTGCTTTTCCATTCCAGTACCACAGAGGCACACTTTTTCTTGTTCTTTCCCATATGCTATGGGGTAAGACTGCTAAAGATTACAGACCTAAATACGAATTGATTTTTCTTTCATGGTTATTGTGAATTAGTATGCAAAACATTTTCTGTGTTACATCCACTCTCCTAGTAGCTCAAAATTCTTCACAATGCCGCCTGGTGAGTTGCCTGGTTACATTTTGTTCCTGTTGTCTTTTTTTCCAAGCATTAGCTGAGCAATTAATGAAAAAATCAAATAAATTGGAGCTGCTGTATTTTCCTCTAGATGCAAATGTGAAGGATAATTTTTAAAACACTTTTATATATCTCCCACATCCTCTGGGGAGGAAGTACAGGCTTCAAGCTCTAAATTACTCATTCCTGCTGGCATCAGATGTATGCCCCAAGGAGTTCCTTTTCTGCTCAACAGACAAGAATTTAACTACGTAAATTCATTTCTAAATAGAAAATAATATAATGTAACACTTTTCAGACAATCTCTCACAGGTACTTTAGCACCCATAAGGGAAAGAGCTAAAAAGGCTCGAAGAATTGATACCTTCTTTTCCATGCAGATAATCTATGGGGCTGAAATTTCCCCTACTAGCTTAAGACTTATACTAGTGAAGGATGCTTAATCCTAAATTAGATCAAACAAGTTTTGGCATGAAACACAACATTAATATAAAGTTCTTCTCCAATTTACTTCAAGTCTTCCTATCTCCATGTAGCAGTATTTCTTCAAATTCTAGCTAGGCTCATAACAGTAGGTTTCATCATAATATCCAGGGGTCGCAGTTTTGGAACTGAAATAGGAAAATTTCATCATTTTAAAGTATATAGCTACCCTATTAGGAGATAACAATTTAGAAAAATAAACCAACTGTGCTATAAAAATCAAGTCATTAAACGTAGCTCAGATGTGTTGTCATAAACAGTCTCCAGCCCCACATCCCCCAAGCCATGCTCTTAATACCAAATTTCCTTTTCTTCCAAAGTCAGAACTTGTAAGAGCAGCCCCAAGAGGAGAGCCCTAGGTTGTCTGGGAATTTCTGCTTATCTCATCTGCTGTAATTACCAAATTAGGTGACTATATCATGAGACACATCAGAATACAAACAAACAAAAAAATAATCTGTCAGCTCCAGTGGGTTTATAAAGACATAATGGAAGAGAAAGAAAAAAGAGAAAAAAGGTCACACCCACCCTGTACTCTCATGCTCCTGAGACTGCTGTTGAAGAAATGAATAGATGCAGTCAACAGGATGAACCCTACTGCTCTACACAAAACAGATGTTTAACTATTTTCTTGGTATTAGAACACCCACACCCATTTGACTGCAATGATGATTAAATTCATCCTGAGTTATTCTGTCACAGGAGGACAATTGCATCTTATGATTAGTTTCTAGCTCCATTTAGTGCAGTGAGAAGCTTGTAAACTAATGTGATGGGCCCCAGTCTTGTAATAACCCAGCCATGAGGATAACTGGCTGCAGGTAACCAAGAGTGTCAGCTTAAGTGTGAATTCACTCCACTCTACATGATTTCCCTCAGCATGATTTCCTGCAAGCAGGGAAATCTTGTCATTTAGTTAGGATTCTACAACCTATAATATACTATGCTTGTTCTTTGGTTTTGTTACAGGAGCATTCAATTTTGCCAACATCATCGTCATTTTTAAATATTTTCAATAAATATTTAGTTCTTCCTCTTACTTTGTACTTTATTCCAAAAGGAACTACATAAAGACTTCCTGAACTGGACTAACTGAGAAAAAAAAAATGGATCTTGATTGCAATAATCTTTCACTTGCACTTTGCTAGAGCCAAACAAAATTCAACATTTCAAAACATTTTATATGATCTGGATGAAGATCTAATGATGTTTTCCAGCTACAAATCCCAGGGAAGAAAAGAAAGATCTGGATTAGACCTAAGCATGAGAGTGAGGAGGTCTTGGGAAAAAAACAAAAAGTGAAATTTTGCAGGGGGTATATGTGCAGCACTGACTGGAGTGGGATTCTAAACAAATTTCTGACATATAGATAAAAAAAGGGCAACTGACTCCAGGTGACTACCCCTGCAGCGAATCACATCCTGAAAGTTAGACAAGATGATTCCCACTTCAGATATTAAATTTAACTGCAACTGATTTCTCCTTTTCTTCTGTATTTAAAGCCAAGCTAGCTAATACAAGACTAGTTAATATAAAGTAACTTTCCAGCATTTAAGACATTTTTACTGCATTGTATTCAAATTACAGGCCAGCCAATCTTCTTTAGTCTCACTTTCTCAGAATAGTGCATTTCCAGCACTCCCTCAGTTTCTCCAACTGACAATATTTTCAGTCTCTTTGTCTGACTTCAGCATCAATTCCAAGACAGGCTCCAACAGTGCAAGAGTTCAACAAATACTATCTCTAGTAATTTTATACAGTCCATTGATTGGCTGCATGAAATCAACAGATTTCATCATTCATATTACCATCATAGTGTGATCAGAATTCTTTACTTGCAGTATTAACATTTACCCAAAAACCAATCTATTATCCAGAGTACTTTAATGACCACAACATGATATTTAAATCCACCCCCAGATTTTCAGTGGAAATCTTGCTGCTGGCATTGCTTTTCTTCATGTCAGACATTGCAACCATAATGTTACTTCAAACATTGGAATAAACAAGTGACCAGAATGACCGGTGTTCAGGTCATGTCTCAAAGCCACCTGATTACACTGAAAATACATTCAAAATAAAAAGAAACTATTAAATGGACTGTGTATTCTGGCAGAAAGGAAGGAGAAAAACTAAAACCTGCAGCCAAACCTGTCATTCCTAAAATTTTTATTTTCTTATTCCCAAATAAGATATGCAGGTTGGTTTAGCTGCAGCTAGCTTTTATCAAAAACTTTGCCTCATGGCTCTTTATATGGATTCACACACTGTTAAACGATTCAGTGTAAAGCAAATGGAAAGATTAATTTTGTGATGTGGCACCAAAAGAAACAATTTAGAGCAAGGATTAGGGATTGGACCATCTCAGCAAAACTTCTGGAACAAATCCTTTATAACTACAGAACATTTCACAATAACTGTATCAGTGATCACAGGAAAGATGGAGTTTTTAACAGAATTGAGAAAATCCATACAAACAGACTTTCCTCCCCATATTTTTCCAGAAGAAATGAGAATGAGAGAGGTTTTATATAACTGAAAAAATATTGCTGAAAATAGAATCACTGGAAATTCTGAATCAGATACTACTAATGAGACATCAGACTGGTATATTGGTATTTATACCTTAATATAGAGCAAAGCTAACAACCCAGCGGTCATAATACAGCAACAAGGGCAGGATATTTTGGCAGCATGTGTGTCATTCTATGTACCTCTAAATCTGGTTTATTTTCTTTATTATTAAAAACAATTCAATCAGTAAGAAATCCATGTTTCCTTTTTCTTCATGCTCATGAATACATTGCAAAGGTTATTTTTATTAAAGCAGAATAGAGCTAAAAAAATCACCTGCAAAAAGCAATGGCAATTTCTACCTCTTTCAGATACACATTCCCAGAGGAATTTGTTCAACTAATGGCTCCTTATGTCCTGTGCCCCCTTATACAGCAGTTGTTAAAAAAATCATGTTATCAGTTGCATAGCTCCGTTGCAACCTTTTTCCTCCCTCTTATTACTTCTTTTCTGCCCTTCTTAGCTGCCTACCAGTCAGCTAAGATTTGCTCACTCACACTTAGTGTTGTGATCTGAGCAGGAAATCTCCACACAACCAGCCATGATGCAACCAGGTTATGAATCTGGACATACAGCTCTGAAGACAGTTCTGAATTAAAGAAAACCTCTTACAGCTGGTCCCTTTTTCTTTCTAACTGGTGAATGCCAGGTAAGACAGCCCTGACCTTAACAGTAAAAAATCCATGCAAATAATTTCACCATCCCATTAGCTCCAGGATGAATTGCTCTCAGATTTTCGGGGTATACACCTGATAGTGTCTAGTCACCATTATGTTGCTGTGTCACGGCAGGATGTCACCCAAAATAATAGTTTATACATAAAGTCATATTTATCTCATCTAACATCAACACAAGCACTTACAACAGGAGCATAATTCTCCTAGGTTCCATGTACTCAAAAGGTAAGAAATTCTAAATTATCATTACAGTACAGGTCCGTGAGATTAAGGTCACCCTCAACTTTTTTTAAGAGAAAATGTGAAAGCCCCTTAATTATTAGACTATATGAACAACTGAAGCAGAGAAATGTCTGAGAGTGATTATTTCATATTATTTCACATTCAATTTCATTCTATTTCTAAAATAAAACAAAAGGATAATAATTTTTAAAAAACAAACATTGAAACTTTGCAAATTAATGCTATGAATTAAAAGTCCCCCTGGTTTTTCACAGCATGCCTTCATATTTTTTGATGACTTAATTTCCATGTCTTCATGCTGATTGCTCCTAACACACCTGGTAAACAGGATGTAGCATATTCCATTCCCTTTTACAAGAACTCAAAGTCTGAGCGATTTAATCTCAGAGCAGAAGAATTACCCCAGTACTGCTCATTGCTGTTGAAGATTAATTTTTACTAGCCACTTAGAGGGCTAAGGAGTGCATTACAACGAACACTATTATTCAAGTTCAGCAGAACAAAATCCATCATTTCTGAGCAGGGGAAAATGGTTTTTATTAGAGCCATTCACACAGCTCTATAATTCAATGGCATATACCATCTCTACTTACTCATTTTCCATTGTAAATTTTATCTTGTCCAAGAAGAAAAAAGTTCATTATTTTGCTCAAAATGATTCTTAATAAGTGTGCTAATTGAGAGTGTATAAATGTATTTCAGTAGCTTCTTATGTTTGTTTCTTGAGAAGTGACACGAATTAGTCGTCTTTGTATGTTTAATGCTAGTAAGATTTTTACAGGAGGGCAACTGTGGTACCCATTGTGCTCAGAGAGTTTGAAATAGTAAAAACCACATCACCAAAATGTTTTGTGAAGGGTATTGAAAAATTAGACTGAAGGATGTTAACACTCCCTCTGTCTTTAATGAGTGAATGAGGGGAAGAAGTGTTTAATCCTATTAGGGAACATTCTCAGTAGGGCCACAGACCCAAAAGATACTTAATGCAATACATGGCAACCCACTTTCTATTTCTTACCCTGATTCAGCAGGCTCCTCAAGTGCCAGCCTCATTCTAAATGTCTGGATAGTGTCACAGAAGGCATAATAATTTATCATCCTAAAGCGGAAACCTTCATTCTTATATAGAATAGCCAAACAAATTTGACTAAGTTTGAATTTTTAAAGCCATTTGCTTCTAAAACTTCCATATTGTTATTCTAATGGTTAAATCTATCTTCATGAACTTATGATGAAGTTTGTCCATTATTAAATATGAAGAGCTCTGCTTTTCAGTCAAGCAGCACATACCCTCTCCTTATTAGCAAGTCTTTTTAACAAAGCAGGTTTTGAAATACCAACTTCTCCCCAGAAGTCTGCTTTGAAAATAGAGTCAAAGATGCATGATGAAATGTATGTTTCTTTTCACAGACCCTGCTTGGAAAAACAATGTTTCTTAGATCTGAGGTAGGAATTGAAGGAACCTGAGTCCATAAGTAAATTACTTCAAATTTTTATGAAGATGAAGAAGAAGAAAGGGATAAAAAGACCCTTCATGTGATGGAAATCATTTTAGTAACCACAAAAACAGTGCCTCATGCCCCCTTGATTCAAGAATAAATTTCTCCCCCAGTAGAAATAGCTGATACCAAATTAATTCTGACCTTAGATGCATCAGAGTGATCCCCTGGAAATTTCTGAGTTTAAAGAGAATTCTCCAAACACCAAAAAATGTGGAAAATTTATATCTCTGACATAAATATAGCAGCAGAAAGCAAGGCCCTAATTTCTTTCCATTCAGGATAGCTGCTATATCCAGAAAGTGAAAGGGAAGCTGTCTTACACTGGCCTTTAACAGAACATTCTCAGGGCGTTGTCCCTGTTCAGCATCCAGCTTCAGTCATAGCAGCTGATAGGAAAAGCCCCTGAGGACAAGCCTGGGAACCAGGAAAATGCTGCTGAGACAAAGTGGCCCAGAACTGTAGACTTTGAAGTTGTACCCATTTATCTTTCAAATCACTTTAGTTAATCTCCATTCTGTCACGTTGTTTTTAATTCAATCTCCACTTATATGTCAGGCTCCAAATGTAAAGAATATACATACCAGGCCAGTGCAAGCTCTCAAGGAAAGCAGGAGCCAAGGAAGCACAACAGCCTTCTAGAACAGATTCATCTAAATAATTGTGTGTGGAAAATAAAGAAATAAAGAAAAAGAAGTATTAACAATCACTTTCCCACCCACTGATTCTATATCAACATTAGTGATTAACAGGCAATTTTCAGTTTCAATCACTCAGTGCTAGATTCTCATTTCTATCTCATGAACAAAACAGGTCTCTAAGGTTTTACAAATTTGTTCTTGAAATGTCATGAAGACCTTCTGACTCCACTTAGATTAGAGGTAGTTTCAGTAGGCCAGATTCTGATAATTTCACTCTCTATTACTGAGAAATGCTCAGCAATAAATCCTGCCAAAACTTGCATTCAAATACAAGGAAAACGAAGGGTAAAAATGCAGCCTATGCTCTTACAGTCAGCATTAGAAATATGAAATGCTGGTATTTAAGTTTTATCCCAAATTTAATGGTTTTAATTCATGACCGTAGTTTTTTGTTGTTGGGGTTGGGGTAGGTTTTTTTTGTTGTTGTTATTTTGGGGTTTTTTGCTTTAGAGCAGAGCCTCAAGGTGGGACACACATTCATTACTCTCTAAGGTGATACAGAAAATATATTCCTAAATATTTTTATTCCCTCCTGCACTCTACCACACCACACTTTCTATATTTAGAAGTGATTAGAGTTATTTACTTTGCACAACAACTCAACTCAGAGGAGTACAGAGATGAACCTACTCTTGCAAATATCTGTTTACATACCCTGATTTCTATTTAAGTAGTGGCCAATTAAACCTTTGTAAGTAGAAGGAAGCACCCATAGCCTTTGAAATCTGAAGGTAAATATGCAACATACATGAGCATTTCAGGTTATTGCTCTCCAATTAGAGCTCAGAGCACACCATCATTGTCCTTTTGACGATGAAACCTGCCAGTCACATTTGCAAGTACACACATGAATTAAACATATCACCTAAGCATAATGTTTTTGCATCTTAGAATTGGGTCTTAGAGCTGTTCAGTCTAATGCATTATAATCATGAAAAGAAGAGCTTATGGTGCTGCTTCAGAACCCACTGCTACTGCAAGCGTCATGCAGAGGAATCACCCAGAGTGATGGGGCTCCTCCAGTGGCATACAGCTGGGAGGTAAATTCTTGTTGAGTGGCATCCAACATCTCCTCATGCACCAGCCACGTCCAGATGCCCTTGCTTCCCTTGGCATCTTGTTACAAGTTAGTTAAGGCTGTTTGCCTGCAGGCCACTCTCATCTACCCAAGGGTATCAGTCAGGCACTCAACCAACCGCAGATCAAGGAAGAGATTAGCTTGATTCCTCCTTCTCAGTCCAAATCCTCAGCTGTACTTTGTGCTTTCTGACAATGGCAGAAGTACTGAGCCAGAAGCTGAAACTCCAGGGCAATGTAAGCACTGTTGTAAGCCTGTATGTGGGAGTAGCTGACTGTGGGTCAGTGGGAAACAAAGGTAGGGAAAAGGAAAAGGGAACAGAAAAAGGATTGAAAGGACTATGCATAATGCAATATTTTAGGACAAAACCATGCTGTTGGTTCTCCAAAGCTGCAGCTTTGCTGCTGGAGACAGGGAATACTGTCCTCAGAGCCCCACTGTCAGACCGGAGTTCAGGAGCATCAGTGCTGGTTTGAATGACAGCACATTGCCTCCTGCTGGGCTGCACACCTCAGCACTGCTTCTGAGCCAAAGCAGTGACGTTATGCACTACCTAGCCCAGAGATGTTTTTAATTTGGTTTGATTTCTCTCAGACAGAATTAGAAAGATGGCGTTCAAGGCCCCCTGTCTCGTGTCGACACCACTGTACCTCACCTCCCTCTTACTGCTGTGTCACAAAGGTTGAAGATCTCTCTAGCAATGGGACAAAGAAACAGTAAAACAGGAAGCCCATATGCTTTTCTTTCAAAGCTATCATTTACAGAAAAAAATGTGTTTCAGACTTTGCCTGCTGTGTTCCAAAGACAGGAAACTTAGTTCACATTTGCAAGTTGTACAGCGTGGCTTTATAAAAACTTCTCCGGCAGAATGAACACACTCAAAATCAGCTTCTCTTTTGAAAATATAATGCTTTTCATCTGGGATGAAACAAGTGTAGGCTACTTTCAGTCAAAAAGCTGATATAATGCAACATGTAGAGTGTGCACTGCCTTTCTCTGTAAAGTTGTATTTCTGAGAAATTACAAAGGAGACATGTAAAACCAAATGAGAACATCTGTCCAACTGCTGAATGAATTGAATTTTTCCCTCACCTTTTGGCAAGGGTCATCTCTTCCTGCTATTATTAGGATGCCCACTGGGTGCAGGGTACCTCTGTAGAAAATGGTATCTGTTGGAATTAATCAGCAATGCTTTAGGTGCACCGTGCTTCCTTGCCAAAAAGTCTAGGAATCAACATTGCTGCCCATTTCCAAATGTCTCCCATGTCCTTATTAAATGTGGCTGTGCAGCAGAAAGAACATCTCTCTTAAACAGCATATTGCAGCATTAAAAAACGCAGAGACGTGCTGAGATTGTCAGTCATGCGATTCAGCTTGAACAAAGTCTTCATAGGGGGAAGCAAGGGAAGCAAGGGTGGATTCACCACCAGTTCGGTTATAGCAGGGAAATATCTCCAGTAGCAGCACCTAAATAAGAAGAAATTTGTGGTTTTAAACAGATTTGTAAAACCCATTAGAAAAATAGCTCCTGAAAAATAGGATAAATAAAATCCTGTAGAAAGTGTCCTTTAGCAGAACTAGGGCAAGCAAGGAGTTAAAATCTTGCATTTAAGTAAAAGGACAATAAAGCATTCTTCATTACCTGAGATTATTAATCATTTCAATTTAAATTTTTCCCCATATAACAAGACGGATATTACCAGCATTGTTTCCTCACGTCCAAAGACTATTTTTTGCATGTTTATAGCACTCTCACAAACAAAAGCTGAGTGAAGGCTGATGACTGGAGCAGAGGCTGCTATGGTGTCCTATGGTAGTAGTTATCTTTTCCTGGAGGGGAAGGAATGTTTTTGCAACAAGATGTAAGCCATTCTGAATAGTGGTGGTGGTCTGCCAGCTTCTCTCATAGGTCAGCTGAGCCCCAGAAAGCCTGCTGCTTGGCTTGGTAGCTCACTGCCTCCTCCTTGAAGCCCAGAACCAGTCTTGGCTTGACACGTGTGTAAGACTAACCCCAGGAGGCCCCAGTGTGGTACTGCCCCAGTGGGGCTGTGCAGGTTCAATGCCACATGTGAATAATAACCACCATCTAGCAGCACTCAGACAATAAAGCTAGGCTCAGTTTCCTCCAGAGCTTTCACAGCTGCTGATTCTCAGTTAAGTTCCTTTCTGCCCTGCTAATATCAATGCATCTGTCTACTGCTGCTGTCCTTTCACAGGCTGTGTCCTCACGTTCTGAGCACGTTTGGGCAGCCAAGACTGGGCAGCAGATGAGACCAGGTTGCACGTGAAGGGTACCAGGAGAGTCATTACTAGGTCAGCCCTTGATCTCACCACCCAGAGGAAAGCCAGTCTTGCAACCTGGATGGAGATGCCCATGTTCACCAATATTCATCTTCAAAGGCTTTCCAGATGACAAGGAGACAAAGACCTTGGTGCTAACAAAATACACAGTGAGAAGAAGGATGAGTTGAAAATACTAAGAATGTAAGCCAAATCCAAAGTGATACATAATTAGAAATTACAAACATGATGCAGCCACCAGTTCTTCAGGATGCCAGGGAAACCCATAGGGATACATCTACCTAACAGTGGAGAAATTGTTAGAAGTTGGGTGTAAAGGAATCTAAACTGCTTTAACTTATAAGCATATTTTAGGCCTCATTTTTTTCTTTTAGCTTTCAGTTTTTCCTAGCCTTGTTTCCTCTAAGGCTTTCATGCAGGCCTTGCTGTATTTCTCTGCTGAAGGCATGTCTCCAACGAGATTCAAGATGTAGCCTGAATCTGTCTGTAATTTATGGTGTTGGACCTTATTTCCCCAAAGGTACCAGTTTAAACATACTGTCAACTTCATCTTTACATTTCACCTCTTGTGCAATGTATTCTACCTTTAGCACAGCTCTGATAGCTGTGTATTTGGGATATGGAAATGTCTCAGAGGAAACCAAATGTTTACAGAAGTTCACTTGGCTACTGCATAACATAACTCTCATTTCTCTCTGCCAAATAATCTGTGAGGTGAGAACGGAGTTGTTTATTGTATAAATGCAAACCCAAGGCATACAAGAGGAAATAATGGTGGAAGAAAATTTCAACCTGAGCACTGCTTGAAGTCACACAGTGGTATATAAGCAAGTTAATAAAATTTGTGGTCTAAAGGAAAGAAAACTCTTTAGTGACTTGTAAATGTAGAAAATAAAACAGCAGATGCTTATTCCAGAACATTTTTTCTCTGTATCTGTGCCCTGTGCAAGAACTCTGCCAAAGGTTTTATTTGAGACATTGGCAGATTAGTAAAACTGTAGTGTGTGTTTGTGCTGCAGATCCCTGGCACCATCAGAAATTGTTTCCAGTTCATATGCACAATATGTCATGCTGTGCTGCATGCACATGGAGAATATTGGGGTCTTCACTTCCATCAGTATTCACTCTTGAACACACACAGATAAGTTGTTCTGTTGTGAAAATATTACGTACCTAATTATCTATTTGAATTTTACTTAGATGTCTTGGGGATTTGTAATTAATTCTAATTCAAAGAATTCTAATTTTAAAGCAATTCTAGGCAATATTTCAGCCATTCTCTACAGACAGATTCTGTATGGATGGCAGATGTGAGATCATTCATGTGCTCAAATCTAGATCTCAGCAAGCCAAAAGTGGAGGGAAATCAAAAATTTTAATATTAGTTATTATGCTCAGTACAGTTTTATCCTGTTTTCAAATGTAAAAATAATTTACATAAATAGCAGGAGCTTAAAGTGCTGCTGGTAAAATCATGCTCCACAATTTCTTTTTTTATTACCTCTGTAAGAGTTCATGTTCTTCACTGGTTCCTTGCCTATCAATAGGTTTACTAAGTTTCAGAAGTGATCCTTGGAGTTTACCAGATAGAGATGGCACTGAGTGGATCAGAACAGCAAATATTGTATCATCATTGATGAGAAGCCAGTAAAAGCACAGACATATGTCTGTTGAACTGTCAAAGAAAAAACACGGGAAGACTTGAACCTTAAGATGAGCATTGAGGTTAATGCTGCATTTTAAACAGAAGCAGCTTGTTTTGCTTCCTACTTCTAAGTTAATAGGAGCAATTGGTTTTGCAGTATTAGCTTTAGGAATACTTAAGAAAATAATTTTGAAATTTAGTAGAAAAATCCTAGGTGAGCTTCATTTTCAGATAGCTAGGCATTTGATTATAAAATGGAATGAAACTTCTGTATCAGATTTACAATGGAGGTCACAATTCAGTTTCAATTCTGGAATCACTATGGTTGTCCATATTTTATTTCCCCTACCAATCCATAAAACGAGTCAATCATCTGCTTATAAGATGGTGCCAATTAAATAAATAGAGAAGTACGTAAGGGAAAATTTCATTGGATCACTTTGTGAACTCCACAAAATATGTGTGTATGCTCATAATAGTGGTCAGTTTATGCTAGGGTACATGGTGAACTTCTAACTGAAGTTTCACTCCAAAACGAAGTTTCGGAAGATAAATTGTATAACTAGTTCTTTGCATGCACATGAACAACTAAACAGTCTATTCATACTAGGCTCATCACATTCGTAATCCATCCTGTAGGGGGTCAGTGCTAAAATTAAATTATACCTGCCTACCATTCTCAATCAAATCAGGCTGTGAACTGAAAAATAAAACAATTAAAATTAGAGAAAGGACAGCCTCCCACTGTTTATGATCTCATTCTATTTGTGAAGAGTAGGTGGAAATTCACCCATGGTGAGCATTTGGTTTATGTCAATTTTTTCTTGTTATTACAGCTGGAGCTTATTTTATGAACTGTTTGCAGCTATTTCTGCTAAAAATAGGTGGATACCAATTTAAACTTCCTGGCAATATTTCAAGCCAAAGTATCATTAGTAGATAGTTATTATGCTGCACTTTATTGTAAGAGACCCTGCCATGAAGCCAATCTATACAAATATAAATAAAGACAGTTAGAATTACCTTCCAAATGGCTCTATTGGAGGTTATTCATGTTTGGTTTAGCAAAACAAGCTAAGCTATTTGCAAGAAAATTTAGTAGTTGAAGGAACACTGAGCTAATGAGACTTTCTACAACTCCTTATCAGGTTAGACTGTAACACTTAGAGAGAGATTGGGGATCAATTTTGCCTTTTTGCCTCAGTCCTAAGTAAAGGAAACCTGTAGTTCTCTCTTGGTTTCCAAGGAATATTATTTCTTCTTATCACTACTCCCTCATCTGCTATGCAGTTTTGTGACAAAATAATCTTCTCAAAACACATTCCCTCACAAACAAACAAACAAACAAACAAACAAAAAAGTGACAATTAGATACAAAATTCCTTGTTTTCTAATGACAGCAATAGCTGACGTGAGGTCACATAATGATGATTTGGTCATCCTTCTCCATGTACTCTCCTAGTTATCCATCATGGGGTTTTTATCTCAGCCTGTGAAAACTGTCAGACCTAGCTGCCATAAAAGTTTTCAACAGGAATCCCAGAGTCTCAGGGAAACGGCTTATACCATTTCCATGATCTCCATCTCAAACTTATGAGCTGATAGTGTGGCGGCAGCTGTTATACAGTTGATATTTCATTCCCATATTAGGAAAGATTTCATCACTGAAATTGTTGTCAAGCTCTGGAACACGCTGCCCAGGAAAGTGGTTGAGTCACCAGCCTTGGAGGCATTTAAAAGATAATGTTAATGTGGCACTTAGGGACATGGCTTAGTGGTAGATTTGGCAGTTGCTGGATTCAACTGGATGATCTTAGAGGTCTTTTGCAATGTAAACAATTCTGTGATCTATGATCCTATCTGCTGTTATGTTATGTGGCTTTTGATACCAGAATGGAATATCAAGATCTTGTTTTGGCTGTGAATCTCAATGCTAAAGGTGTCTGTCAATTGTCAAAGTCAGTAACGCATTCAGGAGTTCCCAGCAATGAAATTTTACAAGGTTACTGAAGTGTGACCACTGAATGTAATGATGCGAAGGGTTAGCTAGGCTAGCCTCAGAGTTCAAGATATAATTAAGGAAATTACATCCAGCCACATTTTCTGGTCCCAAACACACGATACAGCAGTGTCTGAAAGGAATCACACCCTCTTTGGCCCTAAGCCAAAACCTGATATACACTATAGAGAATCATTTGCCAGTGCTTGTGCCTCTGCAACTGCATTAGCAGAGTTGGAAGCGTTACCATAATAGCAGAGTTGCATTTCTTCTTGGTTATAGTATTTTAGGCAATATCCTTTTGAAATAATTGTAGTGCCTCATAATGATGTCCTTCTAATTCACTTGACTAACTAGACAGCCACCTGTCTAAAATACACAGGGGTTTGCTCCAAACTAATTGTCAAGTTTACTTTGTCACTCTGTCAATTCTTCCTGCCTAATTTAGCTACTACTTTTCTGTCTGGAAAGCATCTCTGGATGTCTGTGTCCATTTCTGGCCATTATCTAGACACTGACTTTCAGACAATAAAAAGTAGCTGAAATGGGAAGAGACATGGGGAAAGAAATGGTTCTGAAAAGATGAGAAGAAGAGAGTGGAATCAGTCTGGTTCCATAACTTCAAAATCTAGGCTGTTAGGCTGGTATCCAAGAAAGTCCTTTAAGGGTAAAAGTGTTTCTTTCTAAATATCTGAAGGTTAAGAATGCAAATCTAGCATGATTAACTCAGACATTTAAGCAGAATGGTTCAGATTTCTTGTTCTGGCAGTGTAACACATAAAGCCAAATAAGATGCCTGGGGATTAATACATAAAATGGAGTAAATTTACTTATCCAGTTGGGAATTACTGGATTAATTCAGTAAGAAAACTTACTGAAGTAGAGGAAGAAAACTTCTGTTTACATTAGATTTGCTCCTTTAGTTTAGTTTGCTCCTTTAGTCCTACCTATCTGGTTTTTGAAATAACACCTCTGCAAAAATGACATTTAAAATGTTTCTTATTCTCCCAGTGCTTGGTTGCTGTCTTTCATCAGGTGCTCACACCACCCACCCTTAAACTGGGAGAAGTGGGTGCTAGGATCTCAGCAACTCATGCAAAGCTACTATTCCTGTAGACAAAGAGTTTACTCATTCTCCACCATTCACCTAAAAGCTGGGATAAGATTAGATTCAGGAAGAATTAAGAGAACAGACATCTGAAGCAGACAGAGAATCAGAAAAGCAATTATGTGAGTCAATAAGAGCCAAATAAAGAAAATTGTTGGGGAAAATGTTGTGATTGCATGTTTCGCAGAAAAAAAAATTAATTAATTCCTAAAGAATATAGCAAGAAAGATATAACAAGACCCCAAACTGTTTACTGTATTTGAATGTGGGTGTAAAACAGTGGTATCGATATACAAAGAGAAATGCATTCTCATGTGCAAAGCAAAAGCAAGAGAAAAGGAGGGTCTAAAATGACCTCCAAAGTTACAGAATCCATCAATGAGTTTTCTTAGTAGCACTGGCAGGGACTTAGCAGCTCACACAGCTTCAGAAAATGAGGAAGGAATTTGCTTTTATTTCTGTTACACTTCAAGGGAGGGGGAACATACAGAAAATCTTATGAAGACAATGCAAGTTTGATGAAAGGAGAGATGGCAATGAAGATGTTGATATGAGAGGGAATTATATAAAAATAGCAAATGAAATTTCGTCTTTAGCTGGCTTCTTAAAGAGATATTAGACCTTAACAAAATCCTGCGTCTAACAAAGGAAAGAAGGGTGTGTTCTTTTCACTGAGAGAGTGGAAAAACAGCAAGAGAAAGTACGTGGGAAACCAACAGTGAATAATAAAATATCCTACTAAAGGATAGAATAACACAAAGGAAAATGTGATCTGAAATGTAATGAAGCTTTAGAAAGTGTGAGGAATGGGGACAAAAAAGGGAGGTCAAAGCAGTCATACTTAATCTTCTTTTTTGAAAGAGTAATTAAGATATTCCATGGAGGTAAAAGGCTGGAAAACAGGAGTGTTTTAAGAAGGTGTCAAATGCTGTAATTAAGCTAAGGACAAAGGTAGGCATATAACTTGATTTCATGATATTCTGGTTACAGGGAGTGGCAAGGCGATTGAATTTTTTTTATTACCCTACTACCAACACAATTTACTTTTTAAATTTAAGAAGTAGTAGTAGCTCCATTAAATTTATTCTGCTTTTTCTAGTGCAGAGTACATCATATTTACTTAAATATATTCAGATGATTTAGCCAAATCTGTCAGGCAGATGATATGTTAATACTTCAGTCTTCTAAAACTTTGTATGGTTGTGACATTATAGCTTACATGCCTACAGTAATAATTTAATACTGATGGAATGGAGTAGAAGAACTACCAAACTGGATACCAAACTGGAATTTTTGCTCCTTTTGCTTCACTAAGTAACCGCGTACAATTAAAAGTTACCATGCAAGGTGAGAAACAGAAGGGACTATTGACATTTGTACCAAAATGAGATTTCAAATTCAGATGATGTGTGAGTCAACACAGGCAGGTGGTCAGAACAACCCCAAAGCCATTGCTGAAATGCAAAGAATAAATTTATTTCATTACCTTGCCAGCTGGAGGATCCCCAAAGAAACACCTGGGCAGCAGAGACGAGAGGGGGAACACAAGTAACACCAGGCTCATGGCAGACTCTAGGGCTGCTGTTTGCACCCATTTACCAAGGTCCTGCACACATGTAGTTTGCCACCATGCCCTGATCTCCTCTGTGCTTTTTATGATCTTTGATCACTCTCCCAACAGGGAGCTCAAACATGTCTGTGAGAGCACCTCCAAGTCTCTGTAAATACCTGTGTTATCTCCAGACAGGGACTCTACTTCACAAAACAGACAGAGAATTAACAGCAGTAGGCATAATACATGGGGTTCCCCACACTCTTACTGTCCAGGCTTCAGCATTCCCAGCTGCAAGGTCACAATCTACCATCCTCCTCACCATTCTTGCACTTTTAACCGTTTCCTCCCAACAGATGATGTTTTATAAGAGGATGGAAAGGCCTGAAGAATACTGAAAATGTATCTGATTTTGCAGATGACTGACACAAGTCAAAAGAATGTGTGCCATAATTAAGGATGTCCCCAGACATGCTGCTGTGAGCAAATCACACTCTTAGAAGGGCTTGCAAGAGAACCTTGGTTGTTCAGCTCCATCCTGATTCTCATAGGCTTCAGTTATCAGAAAGAGATCCCATCTGTCAGATGTGAAGATGTGACAGCTTTGCCTTGGGTATTCTTTACACATGACCTGCCTGAACCCTTGGAAATCTGGTATGAAGAGGACAATTTTGCAAGAGACTAAAGCAAAACAAAAACATTACATTCTCCAACTTAAAAAAACACCCTGCTAATTTCAGAGTGATGTTACACCTTAACAATTTCCAAATACTTCTTGTCTTAGAGTTTCAATAGCTGGATGATCATGCCTACAAGAATACTGCTTGTTATCACTCAGTTTTGTCAAAATTAAACCACCCAGATTGACACCTTTTTTCCTTTTTTTCTTTTCTTTCTGCAAGCACCTGTCAGAAATGACTTTTTTGCTCTTGAAAAAGTTGATAAGTCAGTTGCTTTTAAGGAACTGCAAATCTGCATGTGGTTATTTGGCAACATAATCAAATTGTGTTTATATTTTAGAGAGCAAAAATAATGGGCAATGAATTCCACTGCTGCCGGCAGTCAAAACTTCCCTAATAGACTTCTATTTCTGCATTAGTTTAAGGTGAAACATGACCAAATCTCTTCCAAACAAAAGGTGTTTCTGTCAGTGGACTGTTTCACTGAGATAAGAATAAAGGAAAAATAAGTCTTTATGCTTTTAGCACAGATTGTTTACCTTGTGATAGATGTAGGCAAGTCTATCATTGGGGAAAGTTGCATTTCAGTTGACATGATTGAAAATATATTAAATCTCTTCTTTTCTTTTTTTTTTTCCTTTTTTCTTTTTAAGCAAAGTATGACCGGAATTAACTCTTTCAGTTAATGCATTGTTTTAATGCATTGGCCTGGCTTTTTCTGTTGCTTGGTTGTGTTTTTACAAAAAAAAAACCAAAACGTATCTGTAGCTGTAAAATGCAGTCTCTTTGCTACCAGCCTAGTATCAGATTTTAGCAATTGCACAGTCATTTCTCTTCACTGACAGTTAAAGTCACAGGACATAGCTGCCATATACGTTACTGAGACCAGGATTTGAACTGCTTTGACTGGACTGATCCAGCCTGGAGTCTTCTCTGTTGTCTCTGTTATTCACCTTTCACAACCAAATACCACAATGCCTTCCAAAGGATGCCAGCACACTCCTAAGGAGCTTCTGTTATTCCTAAGCACAAGCAGTAGGTTTAGAACCACTTCTGCAGAAAATAAGGATAATCCATGCTTGGAAGGTCACGAAACTCTTAGGCTTCCAAATTTAGAGATCTCAGACTTGAAGTTTAGTGCTAAATCCTGCAAAGATACTTAGAATTTTACATCTGTCAGTTCTGTTGCTTCAGTGGCTTTACCGTTCTTAAGTTAAGCATATCATTGTGGCTTTACACAGTCAGGGTTTAAAGAGATGAAGTGAAATTGAAAAATTTGAGCAGATGAAAGGAAGCAGAGGTTCTTAGTAAAATGTGTAAGTACATAGGTGTCCATTTGGATTTTTTTGAGTGAGCATGCACAAGTGTACAAGTGCTGGATGAAATATGTCATTCCATGATCCAACCCTAATAGCCAGCCTGATTCATCTAACTGCTAACAAGAGCAGTTTCAGGAAAAATCCAACCCATCCTCTGTGCCTCTTGACCAATATTGTTCACAAGGCATGGACACGTCAGAGAATGTAGCTTTTAAACTCTACCAAGCTGCTCGATTTTTCTTAGGGATGTTGAATCAAGCAGATGGCATGTTCTCAAAGCATAGGCTAAAACCACTGTTTTAATTCAAATGTTTGTTGAAATATAGCACTAGAATTCACCTGATAAACTCTAGGAGAATTTAAAAATGATAGGACAATGTATTTTCCTAGCCCCTTGCAGAGGTTTAACCATTGCTGATGATGATTCCTGAAAAACAACAGTCTGACATAAAAACTAGTAATGGAAATACTGGGGTCAAGCAATAAGAATGTGGTGAACTTGCAAGGAAAGAATAACTCAGTGTTTTAAAAAGTATAGGAGTATGTCCATCATATAAAAATGTTATATTTCTCTTTGGTTTCACAGAAGACTGCAACAGGTTTCAGAAAATTCCCGTCTTTTTAGGGCATTTGACAAAGTGTGGATTAATGAAGCCATCCAGTGATTTGCAACTACAGCTAAAACAGAGATAAAGAGAAGAAAGACAAAAGGCTTACATCAAAACCTTTATTATCAGACTGAAAGCAAGTCTGGAAGTTTTAGTAATACAAGGAGTTGTTTTCTCTCTGTAGGCAAATTCACTATTATGATTTTGAGAGCACTTTGCAAAGTCAACACTCAAAGTCAATTCAGCTTTCTGTTTCCAGGTTTTATCTGAAGTACATATTCAATAAGGGAAAATTTCCACTGACTTCTGCAGAAAATTTCCACTGACTTTTCTTGACTAAGGCACTAGAAATTGTGTTATGCTAATTACTTGGAGCCTAAGTTATCATCCCACTATGCAGTAGAGCTACTACATCACTAGACTTGTTTTGTGACTCTCTGACACCACTGCATGACAGATTGATTCATTTTCATGTGGCTTTGTTATTATGTCATATTTAATACAATTTAATGCATTTTAGTTCACTTTAAATATGTTCAACATCAATAAAAATTAAAAGGGAGGCAGTTTGCCTCAGAGGTTTCTCATGTTTGTGGCCTGCCAGGACACTTCTTCCAGTATCTTGCAGTTGCCCATACTGTGCTGTGTATGATGTACACTATATATATATTTCTTCAGCAGAACATGGGCCAGAGAAAATCCTGTATCTAATAAAATATCTGGTCCCCATGCAAAATGATGGAAGAGTAAGCTTCTGTGCATAGAGAAAATATTGGCTTCCCAATCAACCATCTGGTGTATAGTGGGAATGGTCTGAGTATCTTTCTCAGTTGGAACATTTGGAAAATGAATATACTGTTGCTACAGCTCAGGCTGTTGGCCATGATGTTTGTGATAATGTTGTTGATTTACCAGATGTCCTGCAAATTCCTGGTGTGGTAGTGTTTCCTGCTCCTACTGAAGTCTTCATTACATGATGGGTTTATGATTGCAGTCATTTCTCACAGAGTAGGAGGGAGCTGGGAAATGTGTCCAAGCACAGCATGGAATCCATCATCCACTCAACATTCAGTTTGAAAATCAAAATCTATACCAACATGTTGCTTCTAGATCTCTAAAAATTACATGGAGATATATGTAAAGACATGAGTAATACAACTGGCATATTTTGCCATTTTTCTAAATCACTCAATGCCTAATACAGATGTGTGCTTACACATCTGTCTTCATGTATGCACACCCATTCCTTTTCCCTACTTTCCAACTAGCAGGCAGGAATACAAATAGGAGTACTGGATGCTGTGTTCACTCATTATGCTCAAGAAGTGTATCTGAGGTTTGAATAAGGATGCTTCACCACTCTGCTCCTGCTCCGTTACGGTAGATTAATGAAGATAATACACAATGCACAGCTGAGCACCTAGGCTTTGACTTCAGAAATTAACTCTTCTCTTTTACTTTCAGAAGGAATAAACACATGTGCTGCTTTCTCTATTCTGCTTCATGGTGCCAATTCATAGGCAAGATAGCTATTGGGATTACCTATGTGCTAATGGGGCTCTGAGTAACCTAGTCTGATGGAAGGTGTTGGAGCTAGATGATCTGTGGTTTGAGGTCCTCTGCAAACCAAACCATTCTGTGATTCTATATAGGTACCTGTAGAGGAAAAACATAATGGAGGCCAAGACAGATACAAACAGGAAAAAAAGTCTATTTCACAAGATAAGAAAACGTATCACTCTATTTTTATCATAATAACCTCACTATTTTGTTTTCCGGTGTGAACATTGCTTAGTCAGCACACTTTGGACATAATGACTTCGCAAAGGCCTGAAATAATAGTGGTGGTCACTGGTTGAGAAAAAGTCAGAAAATGCACAAGGATTTATAAATTCCATGTTGCTCTGTAACAAGAAATAAACCAGAAATTTAAACAAGTATGAAGAAAATATAAACACTATTTTCAAGTTCAAATAGACAACACTTTCTTCTTCCTTGGCTTTATTTTGTATGAATGTTTACAAGTGAAATTACTCATTTCTATTCAAGGAGTCCATATTGCCTAAGTATTGAGATCCCAAACTACCTAATGGATATTTAAAAGATGGATGCACCTTTCTCACAGGCATCTCAAGGTATACAACACTCAGCTTGGCTGAGTATCAGAATAAGCAGTACTTTTTTTGGTGGCAGTGTGTAAGGAGCCAAGGAGCTGCTGCTGTGAAATGCAGTTCAGGCAGCACAGTCCTCTGCACACCACAGAACTGTGTTCCATCACAAGTGCAGATAAGTCTTGTTTTAATGTATATTTAATGTTTTAATGGATATTTATGGAAATTAATCAAGAAGATATGAACATATCTGTGATCAGATAGATACTAAGTCCACAAAATCTGATATGGGAGTTTCAATATTCCAGACTTAGTATGGCAAAGCAATAATAACAAATTTCCTTCACAGCTCAATTTCTTTGTACAGAGAGGGAAGAGAATTCTATGGAGGAAAAAAAAAATCTCAATAAGAAGCAAGATTTTTCATGCCTCATGCTTCATGCAAGGGGGCATTATTTTCTGTGTACGAAAATAGGTCCTAGACTACATGTTGACTGTGGGCTATTAATCTCAAACCAGGAAATGGCATAGTGTATATTACTTGTGTTATTTCCACATTCAGAAGCAGGCAGTCTTTCAGAGATATATACAAATTCCTTATAAAGGAGCATATGTTTTCTCATGAAAGTTTCACCAGTGCTTTATTCAGATAGATTGGAAAACCTCCTTTCTTTCATATAATGTTTATCTCCAGGCTATCCAGATCCAGCTACAGTGAGAAACCATAAACCAAGTTCTGTCAGAGAGAGGAAATTTTACAAAGCCTCTCTTGTAAAGGAAAATGAAGACAGAAAATATTCAATTTGTACTGAAAAGATGGTGATTCCACATGGCTGATCCCACTGACTTTGCCCTGTGTGAGATCTCTCATTCCTCATCTCATTGCCAAGAGCTGTCTTTTAGTACACATAATTTCCCCCAATATTCTGGCTTCTTCCCAGGTGAGCTTCACACAAAAATAGGAGAGGCATGGTACAGCTGGTCCCTGATTAGGTAACCAGCAGCATTAAGGTGGGAAACCTGAAAACAATTATGTGTCTTATTAAGGTTCATTTTATGTATCACTCTTGAAGGTTGTTCCTTCAGCTTGCCGAATCAGTGATAGCACAAAGAAATGGTCATTTGAAGATCTGTCCCTGGTGATTTGCACAAGCATTCACACCAGCACACAACTCTCAGAAGTAATGTTTAAAAGACTGTTATGATCAGCAATTTCCAAGTTGTTTCCGATTGTGACTACACTTCCAGTTGAGATACGCTTGCAGAAACCATTTAATTTCTTTCAGGTGAATGCTCCTCACAATGATTATCTACAGAATTACTGCCTCTGCTGTGTCCCACTCCACAACATTGTCAGTAGAGAAGACTAAGGCAAAAACAAAAATAACAAAACCAAAAACAACAACAAACAAAGAGCTCAGGGTTGTTATGTGCTACCTTTTATAAGTCTGGCTGTGTTTAAAATGTTGTTGACTCAAATAACTCAAACACCTACATCTCTGCTGGCAGATATCATCTCAGTAATAAAGTCTGCAAAAGGCACAGCTTAAGTATTCTAGCCTGACTGGTTTTAGCTCTCTCTGCTGGTGAACTTGGATTTAACTAACATGCAAGAACATAAAGCCGTGTAGGTGGACTGCTGGCACTTCCTTTAAACCAACTTCCATGAGGGCAGTATCCTCTGGAAAGAGACAGGATAGACAACTGAAGACTGTAACACCTTATGTTATCCCAGCAAGACTTCCCAGAGATTTTGTGCCACAGTTCATACACTACAGCAGCTTCTATTCAAAACCGATACCATTTAAAAGTTAAATATTCATCTTCTCAGGGGTGAATCTGTTAACCCTTAACCTGTCTCCTGAGGGAAAAAAAGAAAAAAATACAAAGAGGAAGTGAAAATATCAGTAGGCACTGAAATTGGATTTAATCCAGTTTTATAAACCTTAATCAACTCCTGTTTGCCAAAAATTTTTTGTCTCACCTTACCTCATCCATAGTTTTGCGTCTTTCTGAATTAGCACTGCCATTCCCAAAGTTTTCTCCAAAATTAGTGAATTTCATGGTTATTTCACAAAGGATTTTTTTTTTCCCGGAAGCTGTGTGTACAGCAAATGGACTTTAATACATTTATGAATTCTGTCCTTTGTAGTTCTTCAGTTAGTAAAGCATTGAAAAGCATTAAGACAAATCATTCTGGTAACTGTAGGTCATACACTGCCTGTTGGGACTCTGAACCTTCAGATATATGGTAAATCTTTCTCTGGATATTGCAGTTGGTTGTCTTTCTCTTCATCATTAAGTGATGGGGCTGATGGAGATCAGCTGCTTCCCATTGTAAGTGGTTAGCATCCTCTCACCTGCTCTGCATGACTACTGAACTGAGGTATGTTGTGACAGTCTGCCCACTCTTCCCTGTTCAGATTAATGAATACAGCTTTAACTGTTAATTCAAAGGCAGCCAAGCTTATATCCAACAATTGGAGTACAATTTCCCCATTCAGATAGTGTACATGTAATTTGGCATAGCCTTTTGTACCAATTTGGGGTTAAAGTGTGTTTCTGTGCTGAAAACTGACTTTGTAAAAACAACTTCAGCGGGCTCTGTGCTTCTTTTCCTTCAGAGACACCCAAGGAAGATTTCCTGTTTTCTCACACAAGGATGGCTTTTTTTCCAACTTCCAGTATGCAGATTCAACCTGTGCTACAAAAAAAAAGTCCTTTTTTCACAACATGCATAATTTCCAGTCATAAAAATACTGCAGCCCAATTTTTGCCCTTAGTTACAACTGAGCAACCCAACTGAAAGCAAGACAAAAAAGATATTGTCCTGTGAGGGTTGCACAGGGAGATCCCAAGAGAGCACATGCTCAGCCCTGCAGCAGGCACAACCTTGACCATTCAGTGCTGCCTGAAATGAAGCTCTCAGAAACCTCTTCTTCCCCATCCTGAGCACATGTAAGAAACTGCTCATTTCACCATATGCTGTGATACAAGTACGCTTCCCAACATTTGCCTAAAATGTAAATTCATTCATTCACGACAGCATTTGAGTCAGATACAGGTTCCACAAATGTCAGAGGTAAACTCTTCCAGTTAATGTGACATGTTTTTTTCTTGCTCTTCCCACTTCTTTATCACACATTCATGCTGAAATGTGGAATCTGATTTTGAAATATCAAGTTTTTTAAGGCTCTCAGGGAACTTACACATCAACTGTAAAGTATCTATTTATACATCTGAACAGGATTATTTCTGCAAAGCAAAACTCCAAAGATCTGAATTCAGGCCTAGTTCTAACTTCCATGGGCTTAGTATTTTGCTATGAAATGGTAACAATAACACTTGAGTTTCATAAAAAAACTTTAATAATTAAAACATGTCTCTTCCAATAGATAGATAGATAAGCTGTCACTGCAGATCCTTAATTCAGATGATGTCTCTAGGGGGCAATATAAATATTAAAGTTAACAAGTGAGTACTTTGTAATAGACCTATCTCCAAAGCTCCATTGAACTATTCCAAAATGTATAGTGGGAAATATAATCTTCATAAAATGTGATTAAATCCTGGCAAATTTGAGACCCCTTTTAAATTCCAGAGACCCCATCTAAAACAGCAAGTGATACTTAAAAAAGAAAGAAAAGTTAATACCAGTATAAATACCTGAAGAGCCAGGAACTCTGCTATGTGACTGTCACCTTCTGCCCTCTCTTACTTGGTGGACCTTAGATTAGGAGGAGGGCTTGAGTCAGAGACCTCTGAGAACACTTCTATGACAGAAAAATTAATCACAATTTTTTTCATCAAAATTTTATACACTTTTAAATAGCACTCAAGTAATTTCATTTCAGGCTAAGTTTCAGATGCCAGGAAACTTTGTGTTTCAAAATGCATGTCCCAAATGAGCAGGGTTGACCTTGGGGTTTGGCATGCAAATCCAAACTGCTGTTCAGAAGTGCCACCAGAGACAGGTGCTTTAAGTCTGATGAAGTTTACATTTTTTTGAATTAGGAAGTCCAAAACAAATCCAGTGTTTTAAGGATGGGTTTTCTTTGGTCATTAACCCTCACTCAATCTCCCTCTTGGCAGACATTAAAGCTTGAATCAGTACAAGGAAATATCTAAGAAATGGCAAAGGAAGGGACAATTTGAGGAACCAGTCCTGTGAACTCTTCAGGTTTTTGCCAAACTTCAGAAATGCTTACCCGAGAAAAATACAAAGGCGCAAACGTTAAAATGCAATCAGTGACAGGCACTTATCAGAAGACCAAGCAACCCCAGACTAAGATTTAAGCAGTCCCAGACTGAGTGTGCTAAAAGTTCAGGTCCTTGTAGCATTGATGTTTCCTAATTAGCCAGATGCCATCATCATAAACAGCCAAAAGAAAAGTATTTGATGCCAAAATCTCAGCACTATCATCTGGCTGTATTTCAGAAACCTCCTTTTTTCTCCCTCCCCACTTGCTAGCACACAGAACTAGACTTGCAAGAGTACAGACGTGTCTGAGTGAGAAGAGCCCCTACAACATTAACATTAAAAGGTGGAGAAGGACAGAGGGCAGCAGCTGCCAACTCCAGAGGGAGGGCTACACTCACAGCACAACACCCTGACCCGAGATCTCACCAACCCTCCCCTGCTTGCTCCTGCTTTCTCTGACACTCACAGGTTTAATGCCATGTCTCTGTAGCTTTCCCAAAGAGAAGAAAAAAAAAGACTGTATTAGAAGTTAATAGTCCACTTTCACAGCTACACCGCAACTGAATGTAATCTTTCTCCTCTTGTGTGGCAGCCTTTTTGTGCATTAGATTGGAATAGACTGTTCCAGCCCCTTCCAGCAGGGTGACTTCAGTGACTTTGTAAACAGAGCCCTCGACATCAGCGGTGCGCAGGCACGCCTGTGCGCGGGGCAGCGCTTGGGATGCGCATTGGTGGTGGCGTGGCGCTGCCAGGGTTTAATCGGGTCAGGTCTCCCTCTATCTCATCCCTGAACCGCTGCAATAGATCTGAGTTAGGCAGCAGGCCATTCACGACAGGAACATCTCCCAAATAGTTTTCATTACATACCCCCAGAGGAGTCTCTGAAAGGACCTGTCGTTTTCACCTGAAACAGCCATAACGCTGCCAGTCTATTTGCTCTGACTCTGTCTTTAATAAGGTCTTAAAAACTCCTGTCTTTGAGGCTCTACAGAAAAAGCAACCTTAGCAGAGAACACAGCTGTTTTTTTCAGGGGAAAATCCCCTTGAAACCCATGATTTGGTTAATTGTAGGAGCTGGGAGGAGTGGGGGATGGAAGAGATATACACATTTTTAATATGATAACATGTTTCCAATCAAGCTTTACAAGATCCTACACAGCATGGTTTGCAGCGGAGTGCTGAGCGTTGCTGCCTGAAAAGAAACATGTTTTTTGATCATTATTTCTTCTTCCCTTTCTTTCTCTTTTCCCTTTCAGAGAATAACAAGATTTGTGCAGAGAGGAAGAGAAGACAGAGTCTGCAAAATATATTCCCCCAAACACACCAGCTAGTTAAAGCATACGAATGTGTCGACAATAAAGTTCACACTAGACAGTTAATGAAGCTGAGAAAAAAAATGTGAATTGGAACGTAATGAAAAATTCATACTTTCAGTGCATGAAAAATAAGTGAATGCCCTTTAATTGTTCAGTTTACTTTCAGAGAGGACAGCTTGAATAAATTGAAAAATTATTCCAGGTTGTTAAAAGAATAATGCTCAGCCCTCTGCACCTTGTGCTAAATTCTTCAACCCTGCTTGACATGTGAATACGTGTGGATGTGAGTCACTGTAGTCCATCTGGTAGTCCACAGGCCCAGGGACCAAATGAGGAAAAACTGTGTAAGCCTCAAACTGGTCTCATCCTTCTCCACCTACTCATGGGCTGCAACAGAAAGTGAGGTGGCTTCTGGAGACCTGGGGTACAAGATACAAGGTTTTGCAGCTAGAGGGAGGAAAGCGTTATAGATGGATAATGGATGATTGGATCTCGCAATTAAAAGATAACTATTGTGTGAATATTAAGAAAAGCTTTATTGATGTATAGTTATGTTATTGTGGTTTAGATGTCCTCTGTTCTCCCCATAGTTCCTCTTTTCCCTCCCTTTATTGTGACCATCAGACAACCAGGGTTGTCTAGGACAGAAGGCGTGCACACATGTCCCTGCGTGGGGCAGTTGGGAATGGAAAAGCTTGTTGCTTAGGGGGTATGGCATGGCAACCTCTGACCTCCAATCAAGTTACAAGAAAGCAGTTTCCACTGATAAATGGCAAAGAAGAGCTGACTGACAGACTTTGGGAGGGGCCAGGGTTAGCTGATGCAACCCCCAGGGGTATAAAAGACTGAACATCCAACTTGAAGATGAACTGGCCATGTGGTATTCATGAGGGGCAGTTCCCAGCACTGCAGCTTTTTTCCTTATATAGTCCTTTGTAGTATTTTTGTTAAGGTTTAATAAACCTCTTTAAATTTTCAAAGTGAGCAGTTGTGTCTTATAAAAGGAAAGCTGTGACTGCCACTGGAGGGACAAGAGAGGAAAGGTTGTAACTGAGGAGAGGTCTCTTGGTCCATTTTCCAGTAGCATAGCACTTCTATTCTTGTTGTCTCTGCTCTTTGGTCAAAAGCATAAATCTCTCTCAGAAAGCTTTTCCAAGCAGGCTGGAGAAAGAGGTATGGAATTATGGAGGAGCCAAGGCCAGCTGAAAGCCTGCAGTCTGAGAAAGGCTGGAGCTGTACTGCTTAGCAGGACCCTGGTTAACACAGGGGGTGAGGTGGGAGAAAAGGGATAGGAGGAAGGTGGGAAGGTTTGATGAGATTCTAAGACCAAATGGAAAACTGAGAGTAGCAGCTTAAGGGGTCTGTCCTTACTGTCTTTGTGTTCAGATGCCTCCCAAATGGCTCCTTGCACTGCTGAGCAGATTTCAAGACCCATGCTACTGTCCCTGTCTTACATCAGTATCCTTAAAGACTGTTTGCTTGTTAAATGTTTACTTCTGTGGATCTGCACTCGCTTCAGAAAGCATTTATGTCGTCTTTCATCAATAAAGCACTTGACAAATGCTTGATTAAGCCCCAAAATAGCATCACTTATGCTGAAAAGAGAAAATTTACAAGTATAAATTAATTACATTTAAAAGCAAAAAAGAACAAAGGAGAAAAAAGATAGAAGAGGAATGCAGGAGAAATTACCTTTAAAAGCTCACAAATGAAACCCACGTCAGGGTCAGGACCTGCAGCTCCTTCCTCTACTGCTGTGTTCAGCACCCCAAGCATACCTTCACAACACAAGACACTCCAGTGATATTCAATGTTTGCATTGCATCAGTTGAGTTTCTCACTGCGGGAACTGTCAATTCACGATGTTTTAAAGAAATGTGAAGGGGCACTATAAGTTCAAGTACAATCCCCTCAAACAAGAAATCTCCTCTGATTTCCAGATTATCCTCTGGTAAAGATTTTGTCTGATATCCTCAAAACCAATGATGGAGTGGCTGAAATGAATTTACCTTGGTTTTGTTCTCTGAGTACAATAACTTGTTGCAAGAGGACTTTATGGGCTTTTCGCTGTGAACAGTGCAGCAAAGCAACTCTTAATCAGCTTGCAGAGACATAAACAGGCAAGAAAGTCGTCCATTCTGGCATTCTTGGGCATTTTTTAAATGACAGTCTAAAATGCCAAGTGAATTGTTTCAATTTCTCAGCCATTAGCAGAAGAAAAGACCAAGTAGGTCGAGACTATCACGTTAGAACTACTTAAATAAATAATAGTAATAGTCTGACACCTGACCAAAGGAGGATTTCTCCCTTTAGCACATCTACTAGTTCTTTGCTAAGCCTGGTCTGAATGTGTTATAATTAAAACAGTGCAGCCTGAAGTCACAGAAGTTACAGCAAGGGAAATTTGCCCATTATTTTCCAAGCAGATAATCATCAGTAATCATTAGTCAACCTATTCAGGCAGCAGGCAATATAGATGGATTGCTTGTAGATCATGTACATACATCTGATCTTTTTATTTCTACAGAAGTGAGAAAGAAAGGAAATTCTGTGAACTGCTAGAATTGAATTTCATTTGTGTACATGACAGCAAACATAGCTTTGTAAAAGCTGGTATGTTGGCATGGGGGGACTTTCTTCTAGAGAAATCTCAATTTTTTGATGAAAACAACATAACAGTGCCTCCTTAATTTCACTCAAACCTCTACAGGAACTAAAACTACACAGGCTCATCAAGAGAATATGCAAGATACACTGAGCTAGCAATAAAAAGAAAAATGTGACTCCACATATAGGCTTTTTCACACACTTTTATATCTTTCAACTGTCATCATTAATTGCAATTCTAGAAATGTCTCGTTGTTCTGTTGCCTTTGAAAAATAGATACAGTGATTACAATAGGTTTTGCTCAGATATACTGAAAAAAAATTCCCTGACAGGTATATGCTTCTTTTAGTATGTTTCTTCAACACATGTTCATCATTATAACAATTGAATTTGAAAATTTACACATTCCTAGAGGGAAAAAAAAGATAAAATCTGTAAATTGTTTTCCTGTGGCAATTAGAATGAAAGTCAAAGCTGGAAGACTAGTGGCAACAGAGCTTTACATATTTGTATAAAAGATGAACTCTTCTGTCTGTTCACTGTTTATCAGAAAAGGAAAGAGAGAGAGATACAGCACTGCAGCCCAAGAAAGCTGATAATGAGTTTTGCTTCATGATATCTGGTGGTTCTTGTACAAATAACAACAGCAACAACAAAACCAAGGTAGGACATCACGGCAACAGCAACCTGTGCAGTAGAAATAGGATTATATTGTTGGTGCTAAGGGATAGCTATCCTTTGCAAACTGACTGATGTAACTGTGTCAAAGGAAAGCCAACTTTGTACTGATTTCCTTGTCATATAAAAGGCAATGACTCAGTGACTGTCACTTAATGTGCATCTGTTTTGAATGAATAGTCACATTCATCCACTTCATAATAAGGTTCCCATTGTGAATAATATAATAAGCATGTGCAAGATAAAACCCATCAGAAGTGAATGTGTCAGTCAGAGTGATAAATATTCTGATTTGTTGATTCCTCCTCACTGCCATCCAAAACAAGACAAAGCAAATACAGAAAAATGAAAATGTTCCCACACAAGTTAACAAATTTTGAGATCACAATAAAATGTACAGGAAGTGTTTACAGATGAAAAATAAAAATCTTTTCCTGTATTATATATACAATCTGGCATCAGTGTTAATTGGCTGAACTTTTTAGTGGGATGTCATAAGAAGTCATGACAACTACAAGGTGCTTGTCAAAGCCAAAATGACATGAACCTGTTCATTGGCAAGGAATGCCACCTGAAATATGAACTGGAGCAATTTCATTTTCTTTTAGTTGAAATCTCTTTTTTTTATGCAGTCTGTAACTAACATTTGTGGCACTCGGTTGATGTATGCTGCATGTAAATATTCCAGAAGAAGAGAGATTAGTGACCTGTAAATTGAATAGAAGGGATTCAGTTGCATAAACATAGTCAGCCAACACCCTCTGAAACATCCTAACATCATCTAGCACACATTTAGGGCTGGCAGGCAAGACTGGCAGACCAATCCTCTCCTGAACTTGTAACTGCTGCTCTGGAAGGGCACATGTCCCTCATCAGGCCTGCACCATGTCTGCCAGCCCAGGTTCAGATAAAGAATTTCAAATGAAAGTAGATGTCTGTTTTTAGGCAGCTGACTCCGCCCTTGCGGAGCTGATTAAAACTGTCCCCTAACTGTAAACTCTCAAAGCTACGGAGTCCCAAGCCAATGAATTTCTTTCAGGTTTTTCTCATCTGAGCTCTTTGGATGCCACATGTAAGACATATTATGGTGGCACTATGGGATTAATGCTTCTGACCAGCTGAAGTTCTAAAGTAGTTTTGCTATTTAAAAGCTTTCTTTGTAAAATAACTCTGACAAGAGGTACAGCTCACTAAGAGAGATTATATAATGTCACCTATCCCTTACTCAGTGTATCTGTTATTGACAGGCATGAATGTGTTTATTCACATGAACTTAATGAATCCATTTTCTTCCTGTTTTAATAGTTGTCACAATATAGGCCTAAATGCACAAGTATTACGCCTCCCCTGTGTTACTTTCCTTCTTCCTTCCAAGGATTACATGACAAAGTCACCATGAGAAATTATCCATTGTATTTAAGAAGATTTAATAGCAGCAAGCACCTGACTCTTCATCACTGGATGGTAGCAAAAGCCAGGTGCATTTTCAAGGGCTGACACAGTTTCTTTTGTTCCCCACAGCAATTTGGGGGGATTATACTTGCTCCCATCCTTTGCAGAAGTAATTACCTTCAAGCACTGCTGCTTGTATGTTGTACTTCCCACCTGCTGCCCCACTGTTTCACCTGTAAAAGCCTTAATTTGATTCTTTAAGCATTTATATACTGCTTTCATCTTCAAAGCAGTGTACATGTGTTAATTAAATTACATGCCTAGGAGATAACAAAGTACAAGATACAAAGGCATTTTAAGCACACAGACAGACTATCAAGTTCTAGCACAACAGGAATAAATTAATAATGACCTTTTATAATGACTGAATTGCATAGCTTTGTTTTTTCTTGCAAACAATAAGTCAAATAAAGCTATTAGGAATGGAAACATAACAGCTTTGATGTCAAAAGTCTGATGGACCTGCAGACCTTGAAACCAAGCTATATGCCACTGGGAAAAAAAAGGAGCTGGGTGGAGGGGGAGGATCCTAAAGTCCCAAATGAATAATTATTTAATTCATGCGCTTGGTTCCACAGAAAAGACTTCTTTATGGAAAAGACTATTTGTCACAGATGGCAATATTTATTCCACATGAAAATACAGATGGAAAGAACAGTATTTTCACGTATGCAGATGTCTTTCTATAGAGTCTTGGGGTAATTTTTGAGCAGGTAGTAGTTTCACAAAGAAATTTTAAAAAGATATAATCATGTCATGGCCACTGGCATGTTTCCTGTCCAAGTACAAGTCCTCCAGCCATTACCTAGTTGGTACGTAGGCAGGGATGTACACACAGTCTTCTGGCTTTTGAACCATCCATGATTTCACACACAAAGCTCCTTTGACACATGCAGTTCTGCTTTTAAACAAGCCCAGTATGGCTTGGCCTCAACAACACTGAAGAGTTTTCTGTCTATCAGTGATGAGGAGAGACAGGGAAGACTTTGAGGTGGTCAAAGAATACAAATTTATTGCAGAGTACAACTGCTATATACTTATTCTAGGAAGACTAGTAATGTTTTACTACAATGATTGCGTTAAAGATCACATAAACAAGCTTACACATTTTAAGCCTCTCTTTCTTCCAGAAGTCTTGATGTCATTTTCTTTTTCTGGTAAGTCAGTCTGAGCAAATCTTCTTTTAATCTTTATTTAATCCTCAAAGTTCTGTTTGCTATTGCCAAGGCATCCTGTTATCAAATCTGTTATGCTAAACCAAAATGGATGGATCCAAAATCCATCCAGTATCCCAATACTGCCTACCTGCCTTCCCAGCTTTATAAGGATCCACAAATTCTACCAGGAGCACTCCTTCAAACATTGGAGACTTTTATTCAATTTCTGCCACCATCTAAGAAAACCTGAATCTATTCCAAAAGTTTATTAGGATGGTCATACTGTCCTTTTGGAACATAGAAATGAAATGGCATCTCTTTCTTTTCCTGCACTGCAGTGGTAAAGGCCTGAGTTGCTTTTGATCCTTCAAAGATATGCTGTCAAACTCACAAGCAGGATAAAGACCTGGCCATCCTCCACAGTAAGAAAGAGGTCTGAGAGGGTCAGAGAAGCTTGGTAAATGCAAGTAAGGCTTAAAACTGTTTAGTTGAGTTGTTTTGTTTTGTTTTGTTTTTCTTTCTGGGTGAAGCTAATGAAGCTGCAATAACTATGTGACTTTTCTAGTAATTAACTGTCTGAGTTTTCTAGTAACAAGTCATGCTGTCTTTGGTGCAACCCATGCTTAATTGATCATTCTTCTTCATTGTCTAAGGGACCTAATGTTGATGTTGCAAATTCTACAGAGTGGATGAATAAGTACAGGTTAGTTAAGTCAGCATTCAACATTCAGTCATTTTAGTAGCAAGGCAACAGCTTCATTAGAGATTTCTTACAAAATAATTTTACATTTCCTCTCTCTGATCTCTGCAAATAGGACCTTTGGTAGCTAACACCAAACTTAGCTATCTGGTTTTGCTGAGGCTGACTATATAATTCATACATTGCCACATACAAACACCCAAACTAGGTCATTAAAATCTTTCCAATACGCCACACTATTCACTATATAGAATTCCTTCATTCATATCAGAAAATTAGTTTTGACTCATGGGAGAACAGTCTGTTGTTAGTCTTTTTAAATTGATTTCATTCTCCTCACAAAAATGGAAAATGAGGAACTGAGAGATTATTTGCAGTGATGTCCATATTCATTTCAGTTTGCAAAACTAATGTGTGTCTCTGTGTGTCATGAGAGAAAGAAAAAAGGGAAGAGAGAGGCATTTCTAATTCTTGCTTTAATGGCCTCCTTCTCATTTAGAAACATGTATTAGTTGTGTGAAATCAAACACACATAAAGCAAAAATAAATGCTTACAGGTTACCAGTGATTTCTTAGCATCTTTTCCAGATTTTGAGTAGGAAGTCTAATCTCTTTAAGATGAACTAACTCTTAACATTTCTCTTACCTTGAAAAGAAGTAGGGGCAGGAGATAAAAGGTAAAAAAAAAAGGACAATGTTATGGGCTGAGCTATGTCATTCTTTCCTTGTACTGATCAATATGTGAAGCCTATTGTAGTGCTCTTACAACTTTCCCTTTGAAACACAGATCAAGCTGGGTCAATGAGACAATCTTTTTGAATTAAAACTTCTTTTTTCTGCAGTCTGTGGACAACTTGTGAACCGAGTCTTCTGCTGGATAACTATAACAGCACCTGCTTTCAAATGAGGTTTGCTCATAATCAGTTCTTTGTGTCTTTTTTGGGGTTTTTTGTATGTGTGTGTGCTACTCAACTTCCATCAACGACTTAACAAGCACAGAATATTTTAAAGACTTTGATCCTAAGAGCTCTTACCTCTGCAAGTTGTCCTCAGTCCCTCCACAAATCTCACTGAAGCACTGGGTAAGAAAACTTAAATAGCATTTTGTGTAGAAATGTCTGAAAGAGAAGAGAATGTAGCATACCACAATCAGAATCTCTTTCTTTCATGGACAACTGCATTTTGGGAAAAGAATATAACATAATAATATTAAAAATATGTATTTCAGTAATATTTCATGGGCAAACACTTCATATTCAGTGTCAGAGCCAGGGGTTTAGAGGGAAACCTTTTGTATAATCCCAGAAGATACAAGATTAATGTGTATGTCCCAAGCACGTATAGCTGGATGTCTGTGGAGCCAGCAAAGGGGTGTTGGTAACAACAGATAGGAATTTTGGGTAATAACTAAAGATTATTTGTAATAACAGGCAATGGGAAGGAGCAATATATGACTGGAGAAGGGAGCCATGAAGAAATAGGGCAGCACTTTTCCAGAACAAACATCTTTGTTCTAGTTCCTGGAGGTAAACACAGCACAGCACAAGTGCAGGAACATGGCCAGGAAGTGGGCATGGACTCTAAGGAGGTATCAAGACCACCCAAGACCCCTGAAGTTCTCCAACCCATTTCCAGAAAGATCTGAAAGAGTAGATACTGCATGAGAACTATTTTGCATAGATGGTGAGAAACCTGTCTTCAGGATGGGGAACCCTATTTATAAAAAGGTACCCCCACCAGGCCCATCTGGTACCCCAGGACCCTGGACATCCCATCAGCTGGATGAATGCTAGAATCAGGACTGGTGATCTCTTTTTCTCTTCTTCTTTCTTCCTTCTTCCTTAGGTCAGGGACTAACATCCATTTCCATGGCAAGTATGTAATTTACTAATAAAACTTTGTGGTTTTTTTGCAGACCCTCTGACTTTTGTTTTTTCTTTCAACCATGAGTATTTGTTAATGTTGAGTGCTTCCTTCCCTTTAAGGGTGGGACATCACACCTTTGCTCTGGGGAGGGATTTATTCCATAGCAAAGTCTCTGGAAAAAGTCACAAATTCTGGTGTTGCCCTTAGTCCAACTGGTCTGCACTTGCACTCTATATCCAGTATAATCAGGAAGGCAGTGCAGGTTTCACAGCTCACTTGTGATGTGCCTACAAGACATTCAAAGACCAGCTTGACACCAATGACAACTCTCTTCTTCTAGCTGTGACGCTGGCTGCAGCACACCAGAGAAGGCTGAAGCTTTTTACTGTTGGTCTCTGTGGGTAGAAGTGAGCCAGGTACAATCTCATTCAGGGAAACAGATTTATAGCTTGGCCAAATGACAACCCAGGTAATAACAATAACAATAACCAAATTATTACAAAAGATCCATTTTTTTTTTGCTCAGTCATAAAAAGCAGTACTCCAAAGGCAGGAGTTTAAAACTCTTTTTCAGAAGTAAGCCTTATCTAAGCCCTATAAAGAGTAGATGACCTAAGGAAAGATCCAAGCTTTGCTGGGTAGAATTGAATTATTTGGGGGATAGGTAGATGGAATTCTGGCTCCCACTCCAAGAGATGTCTACATCTCTATTCAAATACCTGCTTAATATAAAATGTTCAAATTCATGTGAAAATTCACATTTCAAATGTGAAAAAATGCTCTGAGAACATCAATAGTCAGACACCTTTCTTTAATTCTCAAATAGCACCTTGAGTAAGTGGTGAAAAATGTAAGCAAATCATAATTAGGAAAGATTGAGCTGGCAGAGTCCTAAATTTATGTGAGAATTTAATTTTTCTGCTAGGTTAAAATTTGTGACTGTTAATGTGGGACCAACATAAGGTTCACAAGTCTTCTCAAATATGTCTTAAATTAATCCATTTCAGCCCACAACTGCTGTCAATAACAGTGGGTTTTCATGCTGTCAGAAAGTAATTAAAAGCTTTAAACCAACACTTCTGTTCTACAAGCAAATCATTATTTCAGGTATTTCATGATTTCATGACCACGTTTCAATGTCCTCATGCTAATGAATATCAAACCCAAAAAATATAACTTCTGTTTTAAATAGAAACTCTGTATGTGTACCCTCAGTTCAAGTTGTGCAATGGAGTTTCCACTTTGGCACATGACATCTGCAAGCACAGGGATATAACAATGGCCACAAAGCACAACAGCCTTTCTAAAACCTCTAATAGCACCTATAGAGTCACTACATTATCTAGAATTCATACAGATCCCAAAAATTATGTCATACCCCTGCTCTGTGAAAATTTATCTTGAAATTGAAATGGCATTATTTCTTGATTGAAGTGACATGAAAAAAGCTTAAGACTCTGTTATAGGTAAAATGGGCTGCCATTCCTCTTGAAAAGCCTGTTGTAACCAAAAAGGTGATAAGGAGAGAGCCAAGGTAATATAGGAATTACCAGAGCTTTCAGGGCTACAGGGGGTGCAGCAAAGCACAGGAAATATCTGAAGTGACAATAGGTGTCTGTGTTTAGGCATTCCAGTTGAGCCTTGCTACCACAGAAAATACATGCTGCTTAAAAAATTATATTTTTTTTCCTTCTATCAAAGATGCAGCACTCCAACTTTGAAGTAAGTTAATTTGGATTGAATTCTGTATAGCTACCAAGAACAAGCACGGATCCCATCATATTCTCCCTTCTCTGTGTGACTTGGTGCTGCTGTCTCTGCCTTGCTTCTCTTCTGGATGCCAGGTTATTAATTAAGTGACCTTGCTACATGAAAAAAACACAACAAAAGCAGTGTAAGGCACAACAGAACCCAAAATTTAATTCAGTGATGGTAATTGTAATGTGTCCTTTCTAATATATGTGGCTTCCTCTTGTTCTCCCTTTCTTGTTCTTCTCATAATTGTGCTCAATAATGTCAAGGTATAACAATGTCAATTCTTCTAAACATTTAGGCAAAAGAAACCTCATTCACACGTGTTTGTAAACAAGATGCAGATATCCCCCAAGATTTTAGACAGTTTGGCAATATCTATATATATAGAGATGTGTGTAAAAATTTATGTACTGTTGGACAGTAGACAACACTACTATTGTGCATTTTCCCTGTTGTGTGTTTTATCCACTAGCATTACAAAAATTGATGAGCTGAAGAAACAAAGGCAGATTAAGCAGCAATACTGGCGAAAGCATTGTCTACAAGGATTCAAAGCGAAGTGAGGAAAAATGCTGTAACTACAAGTAACAGTCCTCGGAGATTCCAGCAATGTTAAAAATCAAGTGATTGCCATTTAACTCCTTTCAATCAACTTTGATGTAATAACGTAGTATGAGGAGCTCAGAAAAACAGAAGCTGCAAAAAGCAGGAAATTATGTGAATAATAACCCCTTTGTTTTAAAAGTGCTTTTTATGACTGAAAGATGATTGACAGCCTCAAATGAAGTCCTCTGTGTAGCAGCAGAGAAAGCTCACCCGGCCAGCAGTGAAACAAATACTCTCCCTGTGACACCAGTGCCTTAGATTAGATTGCAAGGTTATCTGTAGGCAGGCTGGATGCACAGGTTTTCCTGGGGGAAGCTCTATGGCAGGGGAAAGTAGGCAAATTCTAACAGATGATGGTGGTAGGGATATTAGTTTACTTAAGATTTAAATGAAATGAGTTTAAAAATAAATCTAATTTGTTTAATTAAAATGTAATTTACTTATAGTAATATGATCTTATTTACAATAAAAATTTTCACTATCATAATGATTATTACTTACCTTTATAATAATATTTATTCACCATTGATCAATCTAAACCAAATGGGATATGGAACATGAACACCTAAAAGGGCAGAAAGTCCTAGGAAATCCTTAGCTTGTCCCAATCTAAAAATCATCTTTATCTCTAAGCCCAGCAAACCAATGTGTCATTGGATCAGTACATGCTAAGGCAGCAGAAGAGGCTTAGTTTGGCCCATAGTAAGACGCGTTACAGACTCACAGAGGAAAAGCTGGCATGTCACAGACTGTTTCCCTCTTGTTCATGGGAGTTTTGAAATTCTTTAGTATAAATACTGGACTGCATTTTGAAATCTTTGTTGTAGGAATGTTTGGGGACTTTTTGAGTTGCATGGAGAGACTGGAGGGGCTGGATAATGCAAATGCCAATGATCTTAATTTTATGTGGCTTGATGAATTGCACAGCACTCTTCCAAATCCAGGTCAAAGGATGCGTATTTCACATGTAGCATTGCCTTGGCAGACACCTTGCAAATGCCAGCAGAAACGAACTGGAAGACCCCTCTACAAAATCACAGATGGGGTATTTTCTCAGGTTCAGATGTTTAGATGTGGTGCTTAGAGACATGGTTTAATGGTGGACTTGGCAATGTTAGGTTAACGGTTTGACTCAGTGAGCTCCAGGGTCTCTCCCATCCTAAATTACTCTGCATTCCTACGATTCTATATAATGAGCTATGCTCTTAACTAACCTTCATATCACTGCTTTGCAGGACACTCAGATTTCTGGCCCCTCAGATATATGCCTTTCAGGCTGTGGAGACTGCAAATGTCACTAAGTTGCCAAAGAGCTGCAGGCAGCCCAGAGCCTGTGCAGGGCAGCCAGCTGGTATGACTGCAGACGTGTGTCCTATATGTAACTGGATCTATACAAGCAGAGTTAACAAATGGGAAGAAAGATTTGATCATCACAGCATTGAGAAAAAACAGAATGTGATATTATTATTTTCCTGCTATTATTTATTATTAATGACTTGATTCCTCTGAGAGGGGTCGACATCAATGTCAGTTGCCAGATCTTGACACTTCTAAGGAAGAGGCCCATTATTAATTAATTATTATTATTATTGTATTACTGCACCAGCTGTGTGATAGGTGATTTACAGACATATTCAGGCAGGGTCCCTACATGAAATGTTTAAAATCTAAAACATGAAAATTACAAACAGCATTACAGACAAACAAGCATGGGAGAGAGACAAAATGACAGAAGTGATTATGTTTGTTGCAGGGTCACTGAGTAAAACCCTGGGCTCAGTGGAGTCCACAGGAACTTTGCTGTTGATCCCACAGGCTGAGGAGCTTGCTGCTTAGTTTTGCTTCTCTTGTTGCTGATTTGGGGGGAGAGTTGGGGATTTCAATTTTATCTTCAGATGCCACTGCAGCATCAGGTCAGTGAAATGAGAAGAATCATATCAAGGCATCGGGGTCCCAGGCATAAAAATCGGAAGAAATAAACTATTGGAAGGACATGAAGATGAGCTTGAGGAAGTAGTTGGCAGTTAATTGGTGGAAAACACAAATTATGTCCTATGCATGTACTCTTTTTCTCCTCTGTCTGGCCCCTAGTACTTTAAAGGAGCACTTTATTCACTGTTATGTCTACTTCCTAAAATAGATAGAACTATTTTTCTCTCACTTACATGTATTTTAACTCAGTGCAAACTCAGTGACTTTAGAGAACTTACTTATTTCACTACATGAGAAAAATGCTGTCTCTGGTTTAATCCAACCTGAGGTTCCTAACAGAAGGGCAGCTTTGCCCAAAGAGCTCTCTGCCTTAAATATAGAGAGGCAATGACCTCCAGAGCATAATTCTGCCCACTTAGGAGCTGCATTCTTCTGGAGGTTTCTGTCTGTCTCCATTCACTATGGAGTTTAGAGTGACCAAATTCCTAGCTCCTGCAATCTCAGTGAGATGCCTAAATTGAGTAGAATGAACCCACATCTCTATGCCTATGCATAATTTAAATCTACACCTCCTTGTAGCTCTGCTGCAGACCAAGTAATTGCTGAGATATGTGACAGCAAGAGATAGTCAATAGATAGGAGGACCATTAAGGACTGCTTGGATTACTTGTATTTTGCTGGGCTCTTCAAGAGTGCTTTCTGCCCATTAACACTTCACTTCTGCTGCTCTTGAATGTCAGAACCTGACTGGACTATTTTTTTTATGAGAGGCATATAGGCAAGGTTTTTACCCTGCACCATGTTTATTTATTTACAGCCTATTTTGAAAAAAGATTAGTTCAGTCAATCAAGGATTTTAATACATTTATATGGCACAATAGTGTATAAGTTTATTGACTGTGATTTCATGATGTGGAATAGGGAGAAAGCTGTCTTGGAAAAATGTATTGTTATTTTATATGAAATTCATGATGCTATTAAGTTTTTGGTCTCGTATATTGTGGAGTGTAGCATTTCAGAGATAAACTATCTTGATGTTTTCATTTCAAAGACAGGTAATAAGTGGAATACAACAATTTCCTGGAAACCCTAGACAGGCATAATCTGCTTTATGCAACCAGTCACCATCCTGAGGCTCTTAAAAAAGTTTTACTTTATAGCCATTTTGAGAACCTGTAGGATTTGCAATCATGGCACTGGCTATAGGGTAAAGATGGATTATCTGGTTAATAAATACAAGGAGTGGGACTAAAACCAGGAATATATCATGAAAGCAAAAGGCACTTGCATTAAGGGAGACAAAATATAAAAAGTGCTGTAAATTGAAGCAGATAAATATAAGAAATTTTGCTTTTTGATGATACTTTATGGATCATTCATAATGACACCACTCAGTCTTCCTTCTCTGCAAGCATGATTCCTTTCTCCCACAGTCTCACAGAGGTGGGGAGCATTATTTGGCTTCTGTGCTGAGTGCTTTTGCAGGGTTGTGCCTGCCTCTTATTGATGCATACATAGATCCAGTTTCTTTTGCGTGTGCTCCAAACTGGCAGGATGCCATACGAGACACGAGCATGTTCGGACAGCACTGTGTCCAAAGGACTATGTCCATCAACACATTCCCAGGCACAGAGTCATTTTAGAATTGTTATGTATTTCTGAGACAGTGTTACATTAAACCAGTTCAAATGATGAAAAGAGAAAATCATGTCTACCTGTGACTGACTTCTACAGACACAGAGATTTCACCAATTTTTTGTCTCAAGCAATATATTTTTCACAGAAGCAGATCTGTTGAGTGCTTGTAGAGTGTCTAGCACTGGACACACTCTAGAAAGCAGTCTTCTGGAAAATAATCTCATGCTAATTATAAAATAATGTGAAAACAATATGAAAATAATAATGATAAAGACTAAATTATTCAGTAAAGAATGGTTTAAGCAAAGGGAATGTGATATCAAAGTCTAACTACATGGTCATTCAATCCCCAGCATGGATATGACTTCTTCATCTTTATTTAAAATGTACATATAACGTCAGTTCGTGAAGCACAGGCTCAAATTAGTCTCAACTAAACTATCTACAGTAATGCCAGAAAAATCACTATCAAAACCCTTCTGATTTACTCTGGCATAACAGGAAGCAGAAGTAGACTAATCTCATTAGGAAACACTATGATTGATTATCACCATTTCATTTTTCAGTTACAATAACATAAATTGGAATTAAATTCAGTGTAAATGAGCTCAGAATTAGGATTTTTGACTTTTTTTTTTTCCCATGGTGAAGGAAGGAGGATAATGCCAGGGAAGAATTTAACTCTGAAAGGAACTGAATGAACCTGAAGGGGCACTTACCTCACTAACTATGCAGTTTTTTGGGAGTAACTTCATTTTCATATTGCAAAACTTCCTCAAAAGTCCTTCCTCTTACTATAACCTACAATCACAGCAGAAATCTGTAGTGAATCTCCCCAGAGATAGGTCTGAACAATATTTTTGAATGAGAGGTTTAGATAGGCAATTCAGAGACAATCAATCTTTCATGTGCAGAAAATGCCATTTCAAGGAATACTAACAGGATCTGCAAATGCAAATTGTAGGGGATAATTCAAGATGGATTTCAAACACACTAGAAAAGAAATTATGTAGTTAAAAACAAAAACAAAATGAGAAACAAAAAAGGCTGTCTTTCAAAGCTTGCACATTGGATTCCTGTTTTTACAGGGACCAGGCATGTCAAGCATTCACCACAGTCCAGTTCTGCTCTAATCCTAGAACAACTCATTATTTCTTCCTGAACTGGACATCTACATCTAGTTTGCAGATGAGGTGAAACTGAGCAGTGCATTTGACATGACAGAAGAAAGTGATACCATCCAGAGGAACCTGGACATGCTTGAGAAGTGAGCAATCTTGTGAAGTTCAACAAGTCCAAATGCAAGGTGCTGCATCCAGTCAGGAGCATAGATAAGAATTTCAACTGAGATAAGGGCTCAGGGGTCTCATGGATGAAAAGCTCAACTTGAGCCAACAGTGAGCACCCACAGCCCAGAAAGCCTGGGCTGTATCCAAAACTGTGTGACAAGCAGGTCAAGGGAGGTGATCCTCCTCCTCCATTCTGCCAAGAGATCTCACCTGGATTGCTCTCCTGGTTTAGGAACAGCAGTCCCCAGTTTAATGCCACCTTTCCTGGCACCAAGACTCTCCCAAGCCAGACACCACTCATTCTCTCCCCCCAAGTTCCAATCCCTCTTCCTGCTTGAGGGATGGATTTGAGAATTGGAGGCACAAAAAGGTGAAAATTACAGGTTGAAATAAGCACAATTTACTGTGAACAGCAATGAGATAAGAAAATGAACAGTAACAGCAACAATATTAATAACAAATGTATTCAAAAGAGAGAATGATTCACAGGCAAAAATGCTCACTGCAGAGCCTGACTGAACAGAAGCCTTTTTTCCTGACCAGGAAAAGGAACTCCTTTCTTCCTGGAAACAAGAGAAAGAGTGCCTTCCCCCCACCCCCTGGCAATGACCCAAGATGTTATCAATGACATTGGGGGCTTGGCCTCACCCACTGGGCACTGCAGCCCAGAACTCCTGGGCTCAAGCCATCCTGCAGACTCAGCTTCCCACAAAGGTGGGATACAGGTATGTGCCACTGCACCCTGCTACTCTAAAAAACAACTCTGTCCTGGCCACAACTAGCACCAGTGCTGAGTCCAGGTCTGGGGCCCTCCGACACAAGAAGGATACTGATCCATTAGAGGGGATCCAGGGGAAGACCACAAGGATGATCAGAGGGATGGTGAACCTCTCCTACAAAGAGAGAGAGATGGGGTTTTTCAGCATGTAGAAGTGAAGGCTCCAGGGAGACTATAGCAGTTTTCCAGTACCTTAGGGTGTCTTATAAAAAGGAGTAGGATGAGCTTTTTATAGAGGCAGAGTGACAAGACAAGGGCAATAGTTTTAAATGGAAAGAGGGCAGGTTTAGATTAGATATCAGGATGAAATTTTTTACTGTGAGGGTGGTGAAGCACTGGAACAGGTTGCCCAGAGAAGCTGTGGGTGTCTGATACCTGGAAATGTTGAAGGACAGCTTGGATGAAACTTTGAGCAGCCTGGTCTATAGAAGGTGTTCCTGCCCACAGCAGCAGGCTGGGAACCAGGTGATCTTTAGCATCCCTTCCAAGCCAAACCATTTTATTTAGAAACCACTAGGTTTCTATCTCACCTAGTGATCTAGTAGACAGAGGTGGCTTTTGATTTTCAAAATTCATACAAAATTCAGTGGTAAAACTTCCCACATGTGTTTTCCACCCAGATAAAATACAAGTTAGACTTTTTTTATTCCCCCTAGAAACTGCTCCGGCAACCTTTTTGCAGTAAGATGCACTTATGATTCTCAGTATGGCAAACGTGTTTCATACCATCTGTTCCATATTTATAATTCTTTAGTTTATATTAAAGAAAACAGTAAACCACAGGGATATTATGCATGCAATTGAGGATTTTATAAGGTTCAATAAATTCCTTCTTAACCATCAGAGTTAAGCCCACATAAATTCTAATCTTTCTCCTGCTCTACATTTTACCTTCTCAGTTCCTCAATCAGTTTTGTTGCTCTGTACTCTACTTTGAGACATCAATTTTACAACAGGATAACAGGCTAAACTCTCTTTTTGAAGAAGACTCTGTGTGGAAGAATTGTGACATCTAACTAAAACTAAAGACATGGAAATCACTGACTTTTCAATTGGGTGGCAAGTTCAAGAGTTGGAAGGAATAGTCCAAAGAAAGAGACTTAAAATGATATGTTTTTCGGGGACGATTTGTTGTTTTTCTGACACCATGCATCTCATTCCTAGAGCTTGAAAGAAACAAATATGATAATGACCTAGATTTAGAAAATTATCAGAAAATATCACCATCTCTCTTTTACCCAAAACTTAAGTTCTGTGAGCATAGGTCAAGTGTGTGGGTGATACAGATTTAGCTCCCTTCTAGGTGGACTGGCAACACATTAATCCACCATCCATGAGACTGGACAAATGCTGGGCTACCTTGGTATCCTTACAGATCCATGTAAGTAGGGAGTAGGGACTGTCACCCCGTACCCAGGAGTGTTTTCCTATCCTGACTAAAAAGTTCTACCACATAACTAGTGATGTATTTTACAGAGCTATGTCTTCAGTACCCAGCAATAAAGACAGCCCTTTGATCAAGAGTCTCTCCCTGAACAGAGATGATCCAGGTCAGGCTTTTCCATGGAAAGTCCTTGACTGCTAGAATGAACTATTCTTTGAAAAAAAAGGTTTCAGCTCTCTCTTTTATTGGAGCTTTTCTGCTTCATATACCACATATAGACACTTACTAAGAGAAATAGCAGAACAATGAGTCTGGATCTCTGGCCAGAGAGCAGCTCACAGCACAGGAGACAGAGTTCAATCTTTACTCCACTTGTATCTAAATATTTTTGCAGGATGAAACAGTATCAGGAAATCCCTAGTAGAGTGGCATTTATGAACTTCTGGTAAGGATGTAAACATTCCAGATAGAACAAGGAAGAGATAGCACTTTTTTTCTGCATTTTAGCCAACCACTCTGCTTCCTGCTGCCCTAGCAAATGAGAATTTGTAATTCATTTTTAGATTTTAAACATGAAGTCAAAACAGTTTCCCAATTCATCTGTGCCATTAGGACAATGATTTTCTGTTGCATTGGGCTCTTTTTGAAATATGGGGGTGTGTTTCATCAGGTCACATACCATTTTCCTCACATTGCTGTGTACACTGTAAATCTAAAATAAATTTCTCTTCTTGATCTCCTTTTGAAGAATCCCTCTGACTTCACTCATTGTTCCTCAGATTTATGACAGATTATGACTCCCTGCTCTTCCTGTCATCTAGAAAGACAAGTGAAAAGGGTTAGTTTGAAATTAACATATCAAGTCTTTCAGTTTCATTCTATTTCTGGTGACACATTCCTTGTCCTCTGGAAATTATACTGAGATTCTCTATGAAAAATCATTGGTATCCAAGGAAAGCCTCATTGACATTAACAATTATGTCCTTTGGCACAGTCTTAAACATGCACTGTTTGTGGTGCAATCTTATAGCCTAAGTCAGCAATATGTTCATTGCAGCAAATGGAGAATCTTGGGGTTAACATCATCGCATTGAGAGCAGGATTGGTTCTTAGATATTTTTATGTTCTCATTTCCCCTGGTAGCTGTGCTGTCATATTGCCTGATTCATTTGAGCACACAAATAAAAAGCCAAAAGGAGTTGTGTCTATACTGCACAAGAAAACTTCTGTAGAAGGGATGTAGGCAAAGAGCAGGGAAGAGGTGCACATTTTCTTACAGGTTAACAAAGCACCTAGGAGCTTTAATATATGTCTTCAGAAAATAAATAAAGATTTTACAGAGAGATTTTATTTTCTATAAATAATATCTAGCTCTTTTATAAAAAGAGCTAGATATTGCTTGCAACTAGTGAATACTCTCAAAAAATTTAGACAGTGATAAAAATACTGTTTCTTACTAAACCAAAGGTACTGCAATTCTTGCAGATCAAAGATAGCTCACAACTGACATGTATTTTAAAGACACAGAAGTTTCAAATTGAAGAGAAAGTTCTGCAAGTGGCTGAAAGCCCAACACAGACTTTTGTTTTCTTGGAATTTCTAGAAATAAAATCTATGAGAAGATTAATGTATGTTATCCTAAGACTTTTTTACTAAATAGAAGAACATATTTCTTCATTTTTCTTTAAAAAGAGTAGATTTGAATATTTGGATTTGTTTGAGACATTAATTAACTATGTAGATTAACTGTCTCTGTAAGCACAAAGGAGATAATTCTGCAAAGGCAAAATTTGTGTTTTGGTGGGAGCTTTGGAGGAAACAAGGGGATGAGGGAAAGCAAGTGATAGTTCTGCTAATATCTACTCAGTAAGTTTTCCCAAAACAAGCCCAGTGAGCTAAGGGCTTCAATTGTGTTTCACTGCCCTCTTGGACCTCTCTTGGAACACTCATGTGCTGGATGTCACATTATGCCATGCTGACCACCACTACTGGAGCAGGACAGCTGACTGCAAGAGGAAAGTCGTGGAATTTCCTCTTTCAGGAGTGGAAACCTTTTCATGAGTTAGAACACAGGTAGGGGCCAAATAATTTCTGTTCTTATGGTTTTGTTCTTGTGGATACCCACAGTTTCTGAATCTGTTCAAATGCCAATGTCTTTTTTGTACAGTAGGCCACCTAAACTCTGAGTGCCTCCACAAGGAGGGAATACAGGAAAATGAGCATGCACCTCATCCTCCTTGATAAAAACAAGGACAGGTTTCTGTCCTTTACTTGCCTTGGGTAAACAGCACCCTCAAAATTTCTCCATAAGTGTTGTGAGAGCTCCCTCTCCTGTCACAAATGGCTTTATCAGCAGATTTAAAGTCTCAGTTCTGGTTTTCAGGGCTGAACCACAGCTGAGAGAGGGCTGAATCACAGCTGAGCTGTCAGAGATGAAGGCAGACAGACAAGGAGATGGTGCTAGGATCAGCTACAGAAATCATCTCCCAGAAAAGTGTCGAGCAAAGGAATGTCCTTTTGTCTTTTCAGAAAATGCCCTGGATGCAAGAATGAACTCAAATTGTTAGATACTTGATCCATTTTAAGGTGTAGCTGGTGGCAAGGCCATATTTAAAGAGCTTGAGCAGGGATTTATCCTGTTTATTGCCTGACTTTTATTCAATACTCGATTATTGCTTAATTGATTTATTACTTGATACCAAATAGCAAGCAAAAATAGGTCCCTTTCCACACTAGGTGACATTCAAATAATTCAAAAAGGTGAAAAACCATGCAGTCAAGTGAGGGGGAAATACAGCTTCCATCTTGTCCAGCCATTTTGTGTTGGCCTCACAGGAAAAGGAAGCAGGAAGCCTGAAGCTAAATATCCCTTTTCTCTCTGGAATACCTTCCTGTCATAGTCAACCCAAAAGTGGAGTTTTTTAGTGTAATCTTTTCTAACATATACAGATGGAGCCATGAGTCCACTACTAAGATATCCACTCCAAAAAGTCTCCACTAGCTTGACAGAGAGAACTTGAAGTCAAAGGCACATGCAGTAATATAGCAATACTGCACAAAGCAGGATCTTCCATACAGGATGTTTTAAATGGCCTCTGAAAATGAATTAGACACCAAATGCAAGTAAACATTATCAGTCATCCCTCTCTCTTCACTTATCACTGATTTTAAATTTCAGCCTGACTCAAAAATAAGAATTTGGTATCTTAAATGGGATTTCAGATATATCTGAGGGCTGGAGATAAGATACCAGGAAGTCCTGTATTTCTTTTAGGGGTGAGGGAAGAAGGTGAGCTTAAACTGCTTTAGCTGGGGAAGTGAGTTGAATGTGTCTCCCATAGCTATGTGAATACTCAGACGTGAGGCCACTCTGTGCACATTTTCAAGGAAAGCAGCAGCCAGTGCTGCACATTTGTCACAGATATCTCTGAGGTATGCCAGAAGCAGTTTCTAAGAATGCCTGATCAGGCTGAGCCTCTTGGCAGGAGGGACTGTCTGGGAGGACTTTGGTGAGAATGAAGCACTTTTCATCTGTCCTCCCCAGGCTGAGCACTTCTGGGTAGGCACAGAAGCAGAGCAGGAGGTTCTCGGGGATTTCAAAGGTTAAAAACTGGGGCATCTCTAGAGGCAGTTTGTGAGGCTTTTCAAGGTTTGGATGAGAGCTGAGCAGGGATTTTCAGGTTGCACATTTTGATGTCAGAATTCTTCATATTTCTCCTTGGAGGAACCAGCATCTTTTTGATTTGCAGGATGTAAGAGCAGGGAGCTTCACTGCCCATGGTGGGACTTCACACCTAAACACCTGCCTAAATACTTTGGAAAATGTGATTTATAGGTCATGACAGGACTCTTCCACACATTTCTTCTCTCCTACACAAAGCCTGCAATTAAGTAGCAGATAATGAGTATTATAAAACCTGTTTCTGCTGTTTCTGCTGTTTTTGAAGAATTTTTTTAGATGCAGTCCCACAGTAAAGAGCATTACTGTAATCTAATCCATATGTTGGTGGAGACAAAATAAACAAGCACATTTGGAAGAGGTAGGCTACCTTTGCCTCATGATTACTTTGTGGGGGGAAAAAAAACAATACAAATTCTTTTTTTGCCTCTTGATTTTTTTTGTGGGTAATTGGATAAACTGAGGCTGTTCTGTTAACTGAGGTTAAACTGTGGCTCTTCTGTGTTTTCCAGATAGTTAAAATAATACCACAGTTCCTTACCCACAGCAGTTAATTATCAAACACAACCAGTTGCAAAGCTATTAAATAATTATAACACATTTTACAACTGCTGAAAAATGTATATGAATTTTAGATGGTGATATTATCATATCCCTTGTTAATATTCCTCAGCAGTTTAATAGAATGACTTATGACAATTAAGTGCAGTAAACACCTTTTATTGCAGTTTTAACATAATTTCTCACTATATTTTCTACACACTAAATCACAGCTTCAAAGGAATCAAAGTGAAACATTAAAATGTCAATTATCTCAGGATCCTGAAGGGGTAAAGGTGGGAAGTGCACTTAGTACAAGTAAAACTGGACTGATTGATCTTTGGGGATGGTCCCTCCTTAGCTCAGGATGAGTTTGAAACAACCCTTAAAATTCTGAGGGTAATTTCTTGGTGCAAGGAAATTGAGTGAGCTGTGGAAGATACTAGCATGGATCAAAATCAGTGCTTTAAAGTCACTCTTGCAGAACAGAATCTGATCTCCCCATTTTATACTGCAGCAACAATTTCTCCAGTGTTGTGGGATCCCCAGAGCATGCAGGTAGATTTTAACCTTTTGGAACTTTTCCCTTATTTGCACTGTACTTTCTGAACTGCAGAACATCAACCTCAAGTTCCAGATTTCTGTAACCTTTTTATTCTGCAAGCCATGCAACTTGTCAGCAACTTGTTGACATCAGCAAGTCTTGTTCTGAGGGCTTGCAGCAGTTATGATTTGGTGCTAGTTAGCAGAGCTGTTAGCATAAGTCCATGGGCTTTAATTTACTGTTTCAGAAATAGATGAATCCTCTGTTCCAAAAACAAAAAAAAAAAAGAACTTTGAATGGATTTTTTCACATTCAATGAAAATAAATAGTCAAGCTGCATGTACAACCTTTTGAAAATCAAGAAGGTTCAAATTTGTAAATCAAAAGTGTCCAAATAGTGCCAACAACAGCAGCTGATTGTGAGCACCAACAGTAAGTCAGAAAAGGACAGTGCAATTTGTAGGGATGAGTCACCAGGCATGTATTTTCTGCCCATTCCTGTAACTAAGGAAAATAAAGAATTTACAGAGGAACTCCAGGAGCACAGACCCCAGAGGCAATCCAGGTAAAAGAAGAACTGAGTGACTTCTGGGGAGTCCTGGGGATAAAACAATCCAGATCCAGGACTAGGTACCATACAGTTGCACTCTTGCACTGACCTACCTGTCATTTGTCCCAGCCCACTTCATTGCTGCCATGAAGCAGGGAAGCCATGTAACTCATAAAAATTCATGTATCTGTGCTTTAATAGTCTCCATGCTGTCATTTGGTTGTCCTAAATGTGCCAGGGGTCATTGGAAAAATGTGTGTAGCAGTGCAGAAGGTCTACTAACTGCTGCTTAAAACCACACTTATATAAAATTCCGCTGTAGAAACATCCAAGAGTTCCAAGAACTTAATAGACAGGGTAGATATAATGAGAAACCTATAAAACATTAGCAACTAGTACTCAGTCTTGTTCTGAAAACTGACAGGTATCAGTACATGGAAAAGGAGAAATCTACTGTCTTGTCAAATCATGAACAATATATTATTCAGGTCCTAAATGCAGGAGCCTGAGGTCCTTGACCACAGTGGCCACTGTTATTTAAGGAGTTGAACAGTGATGGGAAAAAGAGGAAAGGATCAGCAATTAAAATAATAAGATTCTCTAGAAATGTAATAAGATTCTATAGGAGCTGTCCCAGAAACATCTACGATTTAACAATGATAACCAATACTTAAATGAATCATTCATTATTGAGAAATGGCCATTTCAGGGACATACTCATCTGTTAAATGCCACTGTATTATTTAAAAACAATGGTCTTTTTTTTTTTTTTTTTTTTGCTTTTGTTTTACAAAACAGCTGGGTGATTCTTTACCCATCTTACAAAGAGAAATCAGAAAGGCTGTTGCAGGAGCCCCTGTGAACTACAGCTTTGTGCCACTAAGCAGTAGAAGTCCACCAGCACATAGAAAAATACTTAATCAGATGATTCTGCATTTGATCATTCCAGATATATGCCACATAAATAGGTGTCTGCATGACAAAGTGTTGAAATAAACCAGTGTAGAACATGGCTACAATTCCTGTAGAGAAATTAATTTCTCTCAGAAGTTCAAGCCATCCTCCAGCTTGTAACATTTGTTGTTCTCAATTTCCAGGAAAATATTTGGGCTTGCTAGAAAGAGATGTATTTCAGGAGGATTCAGTAGGATTCAGCTAAAACTGTTAGAAACTAGATCTGGGATGCAGACTGAACACAGGCTCTGTGGTCACTCCCAAGCTGTTAGAGTGTCCCTCCTATTGATTTTGTAGCTCTCCACCAAGGCTTTTCAAGGAGCATTAGGGCATTAGTGATCAGCAGTGGCCCTGGGCAGCAGTCAGTGTCAGCTGGCCCCAGGGGCCTGGCTTCCTTCCACTAGTACTGCTGCCATAGGCCAAGGGTCCTTTTTGGTGGTGAATTTTCTACATATCCCACTTTGACTCAACTACCAAGGAAGTGGTTGAGTCACCATCGCCATCAATGGTCTTGGAGGTCTATTTCAACCTAAATGATTCTATGATTCCGTGCTTAGCTTATTCATTTTCAATACCGACAAGAAACAGTGTATGTAAAACTCACTTTCACTAGCTGTACCTGCAAAGCTGTACTGACCTCTCTAGATGCTCTGGTTAGACACCCAAATCACATTCTCCATACGCAAGATGCTCCCACAGTTGCTCTAAGGCTGATGGGTTCCTCCCCACAGACACTTCCACAAACATCCTAGCATCACAGACGCTTAAAATGCCAACATGCTGACTGCCAGCTTCCAAAAGATGATTCCAAAGGATGCAGATTTGCCTGAGGAAATAGCAGGAAATAAAGCTGTTCAGGCAACAGCAAGGCTCAGCAGAAGGGCATCTCCTGCTTTACCTCCGGGTGGCCCAGCAGTTACACTCACAGTCTACCCCCACTACATGCTAGAGGATTGCAAAGATATGTCCTAAAACCGGCAGTCAGTTTCCCCACGGTGGGCAAGTTGGACCAATCTGTCAAATGACTGATATGCATCTATTAAACTGTCTTTTGTAAGTCCCAGAAACACAGAGTAACAAGATAACACTTTGAATAATGCATCTCAGGATAGGGAAACTATAAAACGCAGATGCCTCACTGTCTTACAGTCATATGTCATTCTTCTGTCCAACTGCCTCTGACAAATTGACTAGTGTGATAGTTATATGGGTTCTTTGTTTCCTCATCTGCCTCTTCTCAAACCCAAGACTGAAAATAAACATGACTTTCAATCAATTTTGCAAGTTATTAAATCTGTTTGCCCCTACAGCAGATGCATGGCAAAAAGTGGTGGGTCCACCAAACCTAGTTCTTCTACTGAGGGATTGGTACACCTGTGGTATGTTCCAGGATCCTTTTCAAGGATAATCTTGACATCTGATCTTTGATGTAATTAGCACAATTGCAAATTTTCACAAGGGATTCTCTGTTCTTGTCAAAATCTTTACCATAACAACCTTTGAATTACAATACAGCAGTAAGTGTACTACAACGTTCAGCAGAGGAAAAGATACAGTAGGAACAACTCTAAATGAAATTAATTAGAATGGTTAATGTTCGTGAAGCACTCTGAAGATGGAAAGAGCTATAGTAGTGTTAAATTATAATCATTAGCATGCCAGATCCTGAAGGTCTTACTCATTTATCACCCATTTGTTACACAGACTAAACTTACATTCACTTCAGCTGAAGATTTATCTGAATGAGAGACAAATACAGATTTCAAAATTCATAAATTATAATAGTAAATATGGATTAATAAACTATTCAATTTGTAAAAAGTCTGTTTTTATAGTCCCTGGTACTTGAGTCTGCTTAGTAAAGACCCACTTGGAAACGTCCTCAGGCCAAAAAGATCCATTGTTCATTTAGTTTGAGAAAAAATTATATAAGCAAAACAATAAAACAGATTTAATAAACATTGGATTAAATAGAAGCTCTGTGCTGGGGAAAGGGAAAGGGAAAAGGAAAGAGAAAGGGAAAGGGAAAGGGAAAGGGGAAAAGAGAGCTCCCAGGGACTGGAAAATTTCAAATGACACACTGAGATGTGCAAAAGGAGGATCCAGGGAGTTAAAGACCAGTCAGCCTGGCCTCAATTCTTGTTAAGGTGATGGAGCAAATAATCCCAGAAACCATTTCCAAAAAAATATCAAGGTGATTTGAAGTAATCAGCATGGATTTATGAAGGGTAATTCATGTCTGACCAACCTGATAGCCTTGTGCAAAGAAATTATTAATCTGCATGAGTGGAGAGCAAAAGTAGACTTTAGCAAGGCATTTAACAGTCTTTCATAATATCATCAATGACAAACTGATAATGCACAGGCAAGATAAATGGACAGTGAGGCAAACTGAAAACTGGCTGATCCTTCCCCTTTACTCAGCATTGATGAGACACATCTGGATTGCTGAATACAGTCCTGGGTTCCCCACTGCAAAAGAGACATGGACATAGAGAGAGCCCAGAAAAGAGTTGCAATTATGGCTAAGGGTCTGACCATCTCTAATATAAGGAGAGACTGAGAGAGATTGGACAGTTTAACCTGGAGAAAAGATGGTTCTGGAGGAATCTTATCAATGTCTGCAAGTACCTGAAGAGCAGGTGTAATGAAGACAGAGCCAAGTTTTTCTCTGTGGTGCCCTGTAACAGGACTAGTGGCAATGGGGACAAACTGAAATACAGGAAAGTCCATCAGAACACAAGACAATTTTGTTTTGTGAGGGTGGTCAAATACTGGCACATAGTGTTCAGAGAGGTTTTGAAGTCTCCGTTCTCATAAAAGGAGGAGGAGCAGGTGGGAAGAAAACGTCCTTTGCAGATAGCTGTGATATAGTATAAGAATTCACACACTTGAGTTAAAAAAAAATGAAATACTTTGTGAAAGATTACCAAACTGACAGCCATGGAAGGTGTGAATGTACCTGAACCTCAGTCCTCAAGCACAGTCCTTTACTAACCCTCTCTTAATTCCTTTGTGTCTCCTTATTTTCATCGGTGCTTCAGATTATTCTGGGCAAAGGCTTGTGACAGAATCCAAGATCAGCAGTAATGTACATCACATATTGTCTCCCAACACCTTCATTCAATGGTGAAGAAAGTTCTTTTATGAGTGAGACGAGTTAATCTATGTTGGTTCACTGCAAAGTAGATCCCATACCTAGTAGTTATTTGGAAATGCTTTACTTTAGAAAAAAAATTCCACATTTAGTAATGCAATTAATTCCTAGAAAAGCTAAAAAAATGTCTTTGTAAAGATAATCAGAGAGATTTTAATTCACATCTTCTAAACCTCATTTTTTTCCTTAATGGTATGGTTTCTGCAAATAGTACATATCTCACCCAAACTTTATTTGGTGATCAGCTACCCACAAGAAACACACATTAAGTGCTGAGTTGCAATAATGTCCAACCTTTCCAGCTCTTACTGGAGAACTCAGCAACTCCTCCAGTACTCCAAGGGTTTGTCAAGCAGTAAACAGAAGCAGCAGCTGATCAAGATGCTAGGAGAAAAAAAAACATTAATTTGAAATAAGGTTTTTTGTTGTTGCTCTTGTTAAAAGCCTTATTACCAGAGAAGATGCATGTGACAAGGATGGGAGTGCCTGTGAGAAGATCCATGCAGACATCCAACAGAGAATTTAAAATATTGGTTAGCAGTATCAATGTATTTTGGCTGCATGCAAGTCCTTGCTTATTATTCTAGTGCCAGGAAAATACACAGCACCTCTGAGTCATATAAAAGTTCTGGTTCCTGCACATAATCTGCATTTAGGCAGAAAGTAATAACTCGTAGAGTGGAGAAGAGCACATAATAGTTCTCCCAATAGTATCACATGACAACTTGAGCTGATTTTAACTCTGTTGTCGCTCTATATGCATACCTAGAACAAAAGTGTCTTGTAAGCACATGGCAACCCCAATTTCCTGTAGAATTGTATAACTTCAGCACAGCATGCTCCTTTTGAGTCCTGGTAGGACTCAAATAAGTGCTTTGATCACACAGGTATCCATATTAAATGTGGGCATTTAAGTTACACTGTCTCATGTAGAAGCTTATGTGAGAATGGTGAAGTCTCTCCGCAGCTGAAGGAGAGACACCACCTCCTAACACAGGCTCTTGTCTCCTACCTTCTCATTGTGCAGCAAGCCTGAGATCCTACAGTGGGATTTATCTTACCTAATTTTAGCAATCCAAATGCTTAGCTTTTGGCTAAGCTGATCTCCAAGCTCCTTCTGCATTCAATGCAGACATGGGTATTTCCAGTTAAATGTTAGTGTTCTTAGACATCTTGAGGTGGGATAACTTGTTTTCTCTCAAGAGATCCTTCACAATACATTATAGCAGTGGCCCATGTGAACAGCTCAGAACAGATGCCTGTAATCTATATTATATATGACATAAAGTGAGACAGAAGAATTTAAAAACATGGCAATCATTAAGCAGTGTGAAAATTGATTTGTAACCCCCAAATCACAGCACACTTCTAACTACCTTCAGCAGCAGGGAAGAATCATAAGCAATGGAATTAGATGTCTACTTTATTCTAATACACTATTAAAGCTCTTGGAGGTTTAAACCTTCTGAAAATTATGGTACTGTTGAATTCAGTGGTATAATACAGATGAGGGTTCAAAGATATTGCAAAGATGATTAGCAACTTCTCTTATCTGTTTCCAACACTCAGGACTTTATTAAATTAAGAAGGAAGTTTCATTTAAGAGAGGAAGAGTAGCACATCAGAGGCTCTGACCAACGCTAATTGACTGAGGGCAAAACTTGGCAAATTGTAACAATTGTGAAATATTACAAAAATAGTTTGTTGGGAAATGTTAAACTTTTCCAGTAAGATAAACTAGCAAAGAGGGATTGAAAATACACACATTGATATATCTTTCTTTAATAATTTAATATAAAAAGAGAATACAATGAAATGAACTGTCAAGTATAAAAATCCTTTTAGTATTCTCTTTTCATGTTCAAAATCTTTGTTGTGTTTGAGCATCCATAATTGCTTTGCGTCAAGTTCCCTAAGACATTTCCATCTGTCTTTCAGCAAACTTGAAAACGTTTTTTCTACTTTCGGCTTTAGTAAAAATCAGATGTTTGTTTCAGCCAGCAAGGTTACTTCTGGTGATTGTTTATCCTCTGCCATTCTGTTGTGATCACTGGGGCCATCTTTCACTTTGCCATGATACATGTATATTACTGTTTGCACCATCACTCACAGCTCATAACTTGGGATAATCCAGAAGGGCATTGCATGCATCATTCCTTCTGTTTAGCCATTGAAGTAACTTTACTCAGAATCAAAAGCAGAATGAAACACCTGAGCCCAGCAAACAGAGCAGCTAACATGGGAGTTTCTGAAGGGTTGGCTGCAGACCATGTGCTCAGCAGTAGAGCAATTGCAGAAGGTGAGTTGGAAGAGTATTTGTGTGTGTGTGTGTGTGTGTGTGTGTGTGTGTGTGCATTATCTATTCAAGTTTTGTCCTTTGAGAAAGCTGTGGGGACAGTCCTGCAATCTCCTATCAGGCCGTACTGCTCAGCTTGTCAGAGTTTCTCTGAGACCCATCTGGCCATGACTAGCAGGTCTTTGATCAGAATCAGTGCCTGAAATCATCAAATAGCTAATCCCTCCCAGATTACTGAGGGAATGAGACTCTGCAGCGAGAATTTATATATAAATCATTTGCCTGGCGTCCTTTGGAACCAAGCAGATAAGGGGAGAATGAAAAGAAAGTAACTTCACATACAGGAGGGATATTTGGAAAAAACACATCTGGAAAGCATCACTGTTGAAGATTCAAGGCAGCAGGGACCCATCACTAAGGAACAAGCTATGTGACAAATCAGGGTTTGTAGAACAAGGGACAAGGGTAGCATTTTATATACCTGCTCAAGTTCCACAAAATATTCATGTCTGGGCCGCTAACACAGCCCTGTGCAAGTGATCTTGAAGGTTTATGGATTAATTTTCTAGCCAGTATAGTGCAAGCTGAGGCACAAGCCACCAGCAGCTCCTACCATCGTATCACATTTCAGAACAGCATCAACAGCTCCTTAAAACCTGCATGTCCTATATTAAGGAAAAAAGCTGAGGAGCTGACATCTTGACATGAGTGATATATATCTGAGATCTGTCAGTACAAAAACTACCTTGGAATTTCAAAAAAAAAAGTACTGACAATTTCATAACTCAAAAAATAGTGTTATGGAATGATAAATTTGATTTCATCTTGGCAGATAAAAGGGCACTGATCTAAGAACTAAAAACAAAGATTTTTTTAGGAGCAAGTCATCATGACTTAATTACATTCATTATGTGCAGACTGAAAAAAAAGTTCAAATCAGTAATAAATATGGTTGGTGATTTAAAAGAGACAGGTTCATAAAGCTGAAAACAACTGTAGGCTGATAGACCTGGAAAAAAGTATGAATAATTTGGGAGAACTGATTAAATATTTTATTTGATGGTCAAAACGCTACCATCCCACAGCTGAAAAATTAGGTGACATTAGCTATAAAAAAACTTGGCTTTAGAAGACAGAACAAAAGCAACTCCAAAAGCTAAAATATATTTGTGATCTGTATGTATGTGTTCATCAGTGGGGAGTGTGAGGTGTGGGATAGTGAAAAAAAGGGCAAGGTGACAGAAATGTATATAAATTTAGAAGATAGAAAGTTTGGGAAACTGATTAAGGAAACAAGTAAATAATAAAATAAAAAGCAAGGGATGATACAGTTGTATGTAATAAAATATCCAAATGTAAGTAAGGAATTCTGCCAAAAATTTTTTCCTAAATTAATAAAGTAGGGCTGTCAGTAATAATGCAAGAAAGTGTTCAATTATATTCTGGTTTTTATTTGGAAAAAAGACTATATATTTGGATTACATGAAAATGATGAGTACATTAATAAGAAATTTTTCAGAGGCTTTCTTAATGTTCAAAGGACTATGACAAAGAACAATACAATCTTTGTTATTTTTTTGCTTAGAAATAAAGAGGGGTTGGAATGAGATTTAATCCAAGTTACCTGGATCTATATTTAGATCTATATTTAGAAATGTTATAAACAAGCCATTTGCTAGCCACAGGGTTCCAGAAGAAACATTAATCTGGGAGTCTACATTTTTTAAAGAAGTCACTTTAAACTCCTAAAGTAGCTTCAAACTCCTAAAGCACTGAACAGATTTACTTCTTCATCTTGAAATGCTGATGCTTTCTTCAGTAGAATGACTGCTATTTGTTAGGCACTTCACAAAGTCTCATATAAATTCTTTCTGAGCATCTGATGAGATGTTGTGTTTCTGGCAAGACAGGATGTCAGTGCCTGCTGCTTTTGAAGGCAGATTTTTTGTGGAAGGTTGTATATAAATACATATTAAGGAAGAATGTTTTAACATAACGTTTGAGACATAAATATTCATTTCCTGCTGCAAACTATAGATGAGCAAGGTATAATAATTCCTTCTGATTCTTGAGCACTTATTTTTGGAATGTTTGCTACTTCTCCCATCTGTTGCTGCTTGATCCCATGTTTTCTGTACAAAGTAAAATACCTCACTGTAGACTCCCTGGATTTCAGGAAGAAAAATATGCAATGGTGAAGCTGACCAGAAGTGACTACTGCTCTCCTGTTTCCTATATGTGAAAGATGGTGAGAATATGATATTCCAATGGTGGTTCTCCCCACCAGCCTGAAATTCTTCCTGAATTCCTGTAGTTTATAAAAGCCAATAAGCAAAGCCCATCACTGGACAAGGACCAGTTCCCCTAAGGGTTTATTTGTGCAGGGTGGGCAGTGTACCAGGGCTCTCACCTGAAGTGTTGCACACCAATGACACCGTGGTACTGATGCTGCCAGGCAAGCCCAACCTCAGGCCATACAGTCTGACAAAAGGCTGAGCTCTATGCACAAGCACAAGCTGCTGCATCAATTTGAGGTAAATATCAAGGTCCCTGTTCACTGCAGCTGGAAGGAAAATGGTATTTTGTCTGGGAGTATTTCATGTCTCGCATCAAACCCACATGGGTATTTTTGCTTCCATCTAATTAAAAAAATCAAAATTGAAACCTTTTCCTCCTATTTTTAGTATTTGAAACACAGACAAAAATCTGTTTTCTCACACATAAGCAGAGGAAGCAAATATTTGCCTCCAAACTTTCCATCTAAAAGAAAAACTGCAGAAGCATTTACATGTTAATAAAAGCAGTTCCTTCTACTGGTTATTATCCTCCTTTCTCACTCATGCATATTACAGTGATCCAAGCAGAGAATGAGCAGGCTTTCAGACCTTCCTTAGCATGCAAATGAAGCATTGGCTTATGCATCACCCCTTGCATCTGAAAGCAACTTGTGTGTCGCTGCATAATATCGTTCAGAAATTTGGGGGATCTTCCTCTATTCCTTCAGTCCAGCCAGGAAATATTTTCCATGTCTGATGCGTAGGACTAAACCTATTCCAAACAGCAATAAAACTGAGATGGAAGAGCAGGTGAAGATAACGAAGGAAATTAAAATAGATGGGGGTTTTATGGAAACGTTTCAAAAAGGAGGAATTGCAGTATTTCCCTCCAGCTGTACACTCAAAATCAGATATGAAGGACTATCTGATTACTTCCTAAAATGTTCCCTGGGAGGATTAAGCACAGGCCATGGAGCAGAGCTTCTGCATAGGCAAATCACTCTATGCTTTTACACCAGCTGAAAGACTGGTCCTTCTGCATCCCATCTGCCAAATACACATAGATGCAGAACTAGTGACTGCAGTCCTCCAGAGCAGGTACATCCTTTTTCTACCACTTTTTTTTTTTTTTTTTTTTGCACCCAGGGAATTTCAGTACTCGGTTTAGCTCTTTTCCAACTTCATTTCATAGAGAACAGGAGACGGTTTTTGGCAGTGACACTTAGCTGAACTCTGCTTTGTGTGCAGTTAGATTTACTTCTAACACTTCTGAATGTCCTTACCCGCATTGTTGCTTTTGTCCCAAACTCTCTTTTTGTTGGTTGGTTTTGTATTGAAATCACAGTTAAGCCATTCAGCATGGTATTTTCTTTGCAGAGTGAAAAGTGTGTGAAAGCAGTTGAAGGTCACACGCATTATAACAAAACAAAAGAGAGAAATAATAGGGCAACCATTCTGAAGTCCTCAGACATCCAACATATTATTGCCCTGGTGATTTCAGTGTGGATAAGAAGAGTTGCAAAGGGAAGTAGGCATCTTAATCCAGCTTCTCTTTTCAGCATACAATGAGAAGGATGCAGCGGTCTTGTTCCCCAGCCTCTTCCTGCCACTTTGTGTCATGTGCTTGGAGTGGTCTGTAGAGAATATGCCTCTGTGCCACAGAGGGTACCACAGAGGAAAATGTCCAGTTTGTGGGTATCTGCAGTAGCACCCCTGAATTCCTCAGTTCATTTGCTTCCCAGGCCAGGCCCTGGGCACTGCAGTCCCTGAAGTCCCATTTCAATTATGCAAATATTCCTACATGGGACCCATGACCAGAGACATATTAACTGGCTGAACAATGAGATTTCTCCAGTAAGTATACAGCTTTTTCCTCCACCCCAGCAAAATAAGATGCCTGGGAATATGGAATCAAAGAGAAGAAAAAAAACAGTAGGGATGTATTTTATTACAGTTCCTTTCCCTCTCCAGCTCTCCAACATCTGAGTCAGGAAGAACTACCTGCATTATTTGAAGTGTAATTAATTTATTTCTGTGAAGCTCTTGCCAGCCTGCCAATGTACCCAAACCCTTCTCTTTTAGCAGATACTAGCTCTTCTTTATTGCATTTACCCTTCAGTAGTATAGGAAAAGGACTAATGATTTAAAACTAAGAAAGTATAGAATTTGGCTAGGTATAAGGAAGAAAGTTTTTATAATGCAGGTGGTGAGACACTGGAATAGGTTGCCCAGAGAAGTGGTGGATGTCCCATCCCTGGAAACATTTAAAGTCAGGCTGGACGGGGCTCTGAGAGACCTGAGTAGTTCAGGGATGTCCCTGCTCATTGGAGCAGGGCTGGACTTGATGACGTCAAAAGAAACTCTTTCCAACCTAAACTATTCTATTATTCTATTATTTGGAAATAGACATTTGACACCTTTGAAGCTGGGGGGCAACACAGCTTTTTTTTGTTTGGAGTTTTGTTTGTTTTTGTTTTGGGTTTTTGGTTTGGTTTGGTTTGGTTTTGTTTTGGGTTTTTTTTGTCTTTATATCTTTTTGTAATTATGGTGGTTTCTGTTCCATACCAAGTCACTGCTGCTGGCATAGTCAAGCAGAGAAGAGCCTGCTGAGCTCTGGTTGTTTGGGCCGGTAGGTAACCTATCCAAAGCAACTGTGCACACTCCCTTGGCATCTCTAAAGACACTGGAGTCTCACAGCTCTAACAGATAAGAAGTTCTCACACAGTTCAGTGACCCTGCTGCAGCACAGCCCCACAGTTCCAAACAGAAGGGGAAGGGAAGGTTGAGTTTCACCCTTGCTCCAGCCGACACGGGGAGGGGACACAGTATTTGTCAGTCACTAAAGCTATTTTAGGAGCAATGAGTTCCCAAAACATACCTTGCTTTCTGAGTCCTTGTCTGTTTCCATCTCTCATGGACACCAGTTTTGTCCTCGGCCTGAGAGTCTGAACATTTGACAACAAAGCCCTGACTCAACATCCAAACAGTTGAGCACAGCCATTAGTCCCAGAGCCAGCCCTTTTTTTCCCCAGGCCAGATGTTCCCTCAGATGAAGAATATAATTCTCTTAGAGTATAAAACACAATGCAGAGCCGTGTGCTGGCTTGCAGACCAAAAGAATTAAAGACACTTCCCCATCTATACAGCATCATATATATTACATCAGCACAGTACCATTCCCAGGCTAATAAAACCAGTTCAGCATTGGAGGTAATAAACCTGCTGGTTGGACTGCAGCCAGTCTCATATTGTAGCTAACCTACAAAAGGTATGAGAGCTAACTAGTGACAGACCAGATTAAGGATTTGGGTGCTTAGCCTCCATTGAACCCTGTGCTGAAGGAGTTCCATTGCTCTCAGCACCTGAGCTAGAGAGTTTAAAGCTTGCTCAGGTATGCATTACAAACTACTTGGGGGAAATATTAAGTGGTGACCTGGTGCAAAGCAGGAGAGAAGATTCTCCTCCTTTTGCCTCCCAGAAGTGGAGTTATATATGAGACCATATGTCAAAGTATATATGGTGTTGTTGGCAGGGCTGGCGAGCAGAGTGACTTTGTGCTTCCACACAGAACCCCAAATCATCAATCCTGGGTCCATACAACAAGGGTATTTCAAACAGGGAGTGTCAATATTAATATCTCATTTCATTGTTTCTAATCAGCTAAAATTATTCAGTCAGGGCAAACTCTGCTCTCTATTATACTGGTGCAATTCATTGATTTCCGCAATGGCCAAGTGTAATTGTGTGCAGAATTTGGCTATTAATGTAATTTTAATAAAAGTTTCTTCATGTATATTTCATAAATCTATTATTTTGCAGTGAGAACTTTCTAATCAGCAAGAAGGTATCTCTAGGTACTGTTGCTCATTTGGTAAGGTAGGCAATAAGTAATAAATATCTCTGCATTAGAAATGTAAGTGAAAGAGAAAATTGGAAGTTGCTTTCAGATGAAAATAGATTAAATATAGTACATTTGCTTAAGTATCTTTATAATGTGGCTTGGCTTTTCATCTTGATCTTTGGTTAAAATTACTTTCTCTGAATTTAACTTTTCGTACATGCTAGAACACCTCTGCACTATTGGAATAAACAAGACTGTTAAATTAAATGCATATTGTGCCAAAACCTTCCCTCAGCAATATATGTGCATAGGAATTTATAACAGGATTTAAAATCAGAGCTGAAGGTCACCTCTTCTGTATCACAGGCCATTACATTTCTCCCCCATAAGGAAATCCAGTAACTTTTACTCAAATTAAAACATTTCAGCTCCCTTGAGACCTTACTGTTAAGTGCTTCAGAGAGACATCGGCTGAAACAGAGCCACCACAAATGCCCATGGCCTTTGCAATGCCAGATAACAAAGAGGCACAGTACTCTTTTACAGCAGGACAAAAGCAGAGTGCCTGATGCTGTGAGTCAGGGGGAAGCCACCTTTGCCCCTGAAGGTGTGAACCTGGCATAACGGGCAAGGACCAAACCAGAGAGTCCCCTGTACCACACAGGAGCAGTGCCTAGGTCTGCCCTGGGGGAGAGTTTTCCTGATCTTGAAGACAAAAATCTGTCTGCTTGTCAACTCTGTCCTAATGGGAACACCCAGCTTCTCCTACAGCCTCATCAGTGAAGGAATGTTTGGGGAATTTGTTTGTGCTTTGTTGTATTCATCTAGTTTGGTGCTCTCTCCAAGTGTCAGCAAGCTGTGGAACTGGTCCAGTAGTCCTGATTCCCTGTGTTTAGTCAGAAATTTCCAGAATCTTATTTAAAACTCATTGGTGCAAAGTTACATTTTGTTATTTATGGGTGGTTCTTCTACCTTTGGCATTCAGATACAGTGCTTCATTTAGTGTGGGTCAACAAGTTGGAGCCTTTCTTTATGTCTCCCACCTAGCAATTAGAACTCCTCTCTTTAAAGTACTAACTAAATCCAGTGAAAAGTAAAGTCCAGAGACTGCCCCTCACCCACTTCTTCAGCAGATAGAAGAGGGTATGTTCTGATCTTATCCCGATTAGATTTTCCATATTCTCCTGTAGATGAGGGCATCCTTTCACAATACCCCTGACAATGTTGTGTACAGAGGAAAGATCACTGCACCAGTTCTGCTAAATTATCCCTTTTGCATGTGGAAACCCATCTTTTTTACCCCACAGCAACTCCTTGCATCCATCACTGATCACTTAGGCTCATGTACCCCAAATGTAATTTGTTTTTCAGGAGTCAGTGTTTCATCTGATAGATTTTGCTTGCATTCTGAAAGGCAGGAGTCTAAATCCAGATGTGAAAGAAGCAAGGAAAATGGCTTTGAGGACTGAAATCCTCAAAGGCTTTGAGACTGAATCTTTGACTGAAAGATTGCAATTACTTTCCTGGAGTTGCTGAGAACTGCAGGGATGACCTTGCTTAGTGTAATTTGGGATTTGAGAGAGGTTCCTAAGCTCAGAAGAGTTTGCATTCTCTTCAGCTGCTTATTGTTGCCTAAGGGTTACAAATAAGGGCTCAGGGAAAAAAAATACTGTTTGAATACTCAGAGTTGCAAAGCTGAGACATTTAGGGCATTTGCAAACTAGGTACTTTACATTATCCATGTGATAGATATTCAGGACTCTTCCCAGGTATCATCTTGAAAAGCCTGTGTTTTTGTGTCCTAAGAAAATAGTGACAGTTTACCTTATCAAATTGTCATACAAATAGATCAATTAGGAAAACAGAACTTGCATGCTTAGAAAGTGAAGGATATGTGAGCACAAGAAAAACCTTGAAAAAGGGGCATTTGTACTGGATCTAGCGGCATGACTTATCACAATTAGTTCAGCACGGTAGCATGTATCATACAAAATGCCATACTGATAGGAAAAAAATACTCAAATGTGTCATGTACCACACAAAAAGGGTGGAACCAAACTGTGAAGTGCTGTGAGATAAAATGTTCAAGGTGCAATACAAGATGAGCCAGAATAGAAAAAGATGACAGCAACCAGACAGCAGACCAAAATAAAATAAAATAGAAAAATGACATGCTGCCTTTGATCCTGTTTACAAGAGGAAAGCAGTAGCACAGTAAAGCTTTCATACTATCACAGAATCTGCAAGTATACCAGAGATTGCTTCTGAGAGAGGGCTTGAACCTGGAAGTTTGCATGCAGCTCTGCCATTAACTTCAGCAAGAGCTCAGTGTGTGCAGGGCGACAGGAAGATTAGAGTCGAGATAACTCCCTGAGTGTCTGGAGGACTAGAAAGACTTATGCAAAGAAAAATACCATTGATCAATATCACTCTGCACTGTCCTTCTTTACACTGTATTAGCTCACAAGCTTTGGAGTTAAAGTGCATTTTTAATGAAGCTTCAGTATTATATACGGTTTTACCAGCTACCAAAAGTAGCCACATCTTTGCAAAAGTGTTTTAGGGTTGCTAGGGGAGCGTCAGTCCAGGTGACTGCAAGGGGCAGAGGAAGGGAAGCAGTAATCTTGTGTGTGGAAAGCAAGTTTTAGAAGGATAAGCACTGCTACTTGCTTGTTGAAAGAGAAACTCTTTTTCAAAAACTAAGTGGTATTAAACAACACATTATCTCTCAAAGCCTTTTACTAGTCAGAGGCTTTGCAGCACCTATACAGGGTCAGGGAAGGAGAAAGAAGGACAAGCATTAAAATGCATGTTTTCTGATATTTTGCAGCCTCTTCTGTAGATGAGCTAGCAACCCACATTTTTGCCAGTGCTGCTATAAAGGAATTATTCTGTCCAACAAATTCAGAAATTCAAAACAAAAAAAAAAAAAAAAGGCAAGCATTATACTGAAACCTGTAAGCATTATATGTAAGAGTCACATGTAAAGGTAAACCTCATACTCTGCTTAGCACCAGGTAAAGAAAGTCTCAATGTGATGTCATGTCAGCCACCAGACATCCATAGTTCAAGACAACGGCTGACTAACATGAAAGACTCCAGAAAAAAAATTAAATGACCAGAGGTCTAAAAATCACAGTCCAGCTGGAAATATGGGAAGAACTGGTTCAATTTACTCATGGGACTAAAAGGCCACCATTTTCAAACATGAGAAATTTTGCGCCCAAAAAGGAAAGGGACTAATTGATCTTTCTTTTTAATAGGTAAGACAAGAAGTTAAAAGTTTAAGCTATTTCAAAGAAGCTTTAGAGGAGACATTAGGAGAATTTTCTTAATGTTAAGGATTAAATGGTGTGCATGGGGTAGGCTTACAGCTTTTTAAAAGGGATACATGAAAGACAGAAATGTTTACTCATAGCTATTCTGTTTTCAGACTAAGGATGGCCAAAACAGCCTGTCTAAATCATTTGAGTTTAGATCTATGAGCCAAGCTGCTCCTTCTGAAATGAATTACAATTTATTTATTTTAAAATCATACTGGAAAGTTAAGGAGAAAAACTTGACTTGACTTTAATTAAAATAGCAGAAGCAGCATGAACAGGAAACATATTTGGAGATTTGGCCTATGTTAAAACAATTTGTCTAGTGCAGCCTTTCAGGGGCATATTAATGTTTATCAGCAGTAAATATTTTGGCCACTGTCTCTCTTCTGAACGTGGAAGATGCAGAAAATCTCTTTCTCCTTGAGGCATTTATGAGGCACGATTTCATTCCTGTTTACTGGACAGATGGCCATGTGTTGACTCTCTAGATGAAGCAGTTCATTCTGCTGTATTAGTTGATTAGCTTTGAAAAACAGTTCTTTGGAGAGGGGGGAGAAATTGTTCTAAAGCTTTTTCTCTTTTTAGAGGAACTTACTGTTCCAAATTGCTTGCAGCTTTTCTCTCCATATAATGATTATGGAGTTAAACATTAGGGATTCTGTATAAGTAGAATAATGACAATAACTAGAGCAAGGAATGAAAATGTTAAACTAACAAATAAAGTGGTCGATTACTGAAACAGATGAGAAGACAGAGGGCAAATTCTAATACCAAGACATAGCTGGCACAATGATTAGACCACAGGCAAAGCTTACTGAGTTTGGATTCAGAATGCTAAAGCATCAACAGTGGAAAACAGAGAACTCAAAACACAGAAAAGGCAAAAGAAAATAACTGGAGGATATATATGAAAGCAGAAGGGAAAACGGTGCAAGTGAAAAATATTATGAGACAGAAAGTCCAAAAAGGACAAGTTTGCCTGAGGATGAGGAATTGAAATGAGAAGCAGCACTGCTGCAGTACTGTGTGGTTCTTCCTAAGGCAGAATCCCCCTCAGGCCTCCCAGCCAGCCCCTACTGACCCTCATCCCCGAAGCACAAGCATGGCAGCAGTGCCGTGATTCCTCAAATTGCCCAGCAAAATGAAACTGCAGCTGCATTTCCTTCAGACAGGATGACAATTTGTGTGCAGCGTGCATGTTGCTGATAGGGCTTTGAGACCTCCCTCTGGCCTCACTTATAAGGAATCTGGGTATCCTAGCCCTCTCTAAGGCAGTCTCCTACAGTCAGAGGAAAACAAGCTGCTGTTGATAATGACATGGCAAGGCTTATACTGTGCAGGCTTGATTGATCTGAATTCAGGTGGTGATGGAGGGGAGCTTCATGGACTAAATCATTCCATGACTACAAGTGATCTCTAGGTTGTGCTAGCAGCAATAAAGTGAAGTCCTTTGGTTTTATTTAGGTTCAAAAAAGCAAGGCAGAGAATGACTGAAGGCCTTGAGTAGGAAGGCAAACCTTGTTAGTTTCTATTTATTTTTACCATCTAATATCTAATGCTTCATAGCTCTTGTGACATTTCAGACACATGCGACAATTGCACTAAAATCTAAGTCCATAGAAGTAGTCCAATTTACAGCAACTGAGGAGCTCATTCTTCTAGGGACTGCTACTGAGACAAATCATTTTGATTTTTAGGCTTTCCTCCAGCAATCAATAATTTTATTGCTTTACTTGAGACAGAAAACAATCATATAATAACAAAAGTTGCTGGGTTTTGCTTCAGATTGTTTGTTTTACTTTTTACTGCCTTGTTTTGAGCACAGTGGGATAGCCTCTTTTCAGAGAAAATATGAAAAAGGGTGAAAAAGAATTTGTACTCTACTTTGAAGGGAAAGAAGGGGAAAGGCTTCAGTGCACTGCAGATAGGCTGAGTCTCATACTGACTGTTTATTCAGCTTTCAGAGGCTGCATTCTCATCCATGCTGCAGTTTACATGTAATCAGCATCCCTGCACAGTCATATGCTGCTGCTCGGTTTCATTTTGTTTTCTGTTCCTGTTCTTCATTCATCCCATATCAGAATTTGTGTTCCAAATGGACTGCATTGAAATATCTATAGCTGTTACAGATAATGCTGCTTTCCATCACAAAATTCATATAAGCCTTCCAGCAGGAATGAAAAGCACAGTGGCAAGCTCACCAGAGTCAGCTACCCAAACTGCCTTGTCCATAAATGTATGGCTCTGCACTTCATATGTAGCAAGTGGGTGAGGGATAGCAGTCAGAATATACTGTAAAATCATGATGTTCTGGAATGATAACCTCAGAATAACCTTAAAAATTTTTTCATGCTTTTTGTCACCAATTGTCATGGTTTAACCCCAGCCCCTCAAAAATCAAGGCCATCACAGCCATTCCCTCAATCCCCTACCAGTAGGATCAGGGAGAGAATGGGAAGGGTAAAAGCCAGAAAACTCATGGTTTGAGCTAAAGACTGTTTAATAGGAAAAGCAAGAGCTGCACACAAAAGTAAAACAAAGCCAGGAATTAGTTCACTGCTCCCCCTGGGCAGGCAGGTGTTCGGCCATCTCCAGGAGAGCAGGACCCCATCATGTGTAATGGTGACTTGGGAAGACAAATGCCATCACTCCACATGTCCTCCCCTTCCTCCTTCTTCTTTGTACACTGATTCCACATGGTCTGGAATATCCCTTTGACAGTTTGGGTCACCTGTCCTGACTGTGTCTCCTCCCAGCCTCCTATGTACCCCCAACTTCCTTGGCAGTCTGGCAGTCCAAAAAGCAGAAAAGGCCTTGGCTCTGTGTAAGCTCTGCTCAGAAATAACAAAAACATTTCTGTATTATCAATCTTGTGTTTAGAATAAATAAAAAACACAGCCCCATAGCAGCCACTGTGAAGAAAGTTAACTCTACCCCAGCTGAAACCAGCACACCAATCTAAAGTTATTCTCTCTGTCAGACCTGTTCTTTGAGGAGATTTTCAACATATCCTTAAGGTGAGCAATACTTCTTTTTCTGAATAGTGCTCATTTTTCTAGTATCACAGGCATCAATATCTGTTTCTCAGCATTTGAGGGAAGATTTAGTTCATTTATCAGTTTGTCTATTGAATTCTTTGAAAGGGGACAGATCTTTGAGTTCAGAAGTATGGAAAAAATCTTTCCAAGTATTGCTCCATTTGTTTTGCAATTTGTGGCAAGAAAAGATTAACACAAAAGAACAGATTAGTTGCTGGCTGGCAGCTTCTCTGACATTTACAACAGTTAGCTAAACTAGCTTTACCTACATAGCCTGATGTCCAGCTAAACTGGTTTAAATTCTGCGCAGTTAAATAATTGCAAGCATAATGAGTTGGATCTGTTGCTGATGTTCTTCCTTATAACTTTGCTTTACTACTTCAATTTCTTAAAAATGTGAAATCTGCAGACATTTCTGTAAATTTTGCAACAACTTTTTAAAGTCTGGAATATGGCAACAATGGAATCCTAGAGTGAAGTTCCCAGGCAGAAGCATCTATACAGAACACCAGAAAAAGAGTAAAGTAGCACAAGAGAAATCACAACCAAACAGACCCCAAAACATCCCTGTGCTGTCAAAAAAATGCAGGGATTGCCAGTCTCACTTCTGGTTCAAACACATTGTCTTACCCTGAGCATCTCTCTCCTCCATTTCCCTAAATATAAAATTATAAACTGCCAGGATTTGCTGTTGTGTACAGAAGGCCACTAGCTTACTAAGTGTTTACACATTTTTCTGTTAAGAAAAACAAAAAGGGACCTAAATTATATTTTTGAAGGAGTGAAAAAAGTAGGCATTACAAATATTCTATTGATTTGTACTTGTTTCTTATTAAATATTTCATCTGCTAAGATATTGCTCTGACAGCCTTAGCCATCTACCAGTTTGATGTCCCTTTGCAAGGACTGTCCTATTGACACAGAATCATTTCTCCCTTCATAATAATATTTTCATGCCTCATGGCATTCCCACCTGTGGCTTTTTAGTAATTAATGATGTTACAATGCAAATTCTAATCAAGCTGCATATGTATTTTGTTCATTTGTTTCCTTATGGGAAACATTTTAATTTCCCCTGGCCTTTATGCAGCAGCTGCATGTCCTTCTGATTATTTCTTCTGTTGAAAAGCGGTCAAAGTGTTGTTCAGGACAAAATTCAGTCCAGCTGTAAACATGTGAAACTCTTTTGGCCCTGAGTGTCCTAATCCACGTGCCTAATCCAATATCCAGTTTTATTAAAAGCTGGACATATCATAGAATCCTTGAGATGTAAAGTAGCAGCAAGAAACAGAGAATTTTGGGGCTGCTGAAACAGACTGCTGCAGTGGGGGTTTTGAAGATTGCAGCAGCTCTAAGACATAGAAAATAAACTTTCCTGCTATACAATTCTGTCTGTTAAGAACATACCTATAAATATCATTCCCTTATTGTTTATGTCTATGAACTAGATGAAAGAAACTAAAATAGAACTTTCTAATTAAGATACAATTTAATGTATTTTGAAAGGAATTTTAATACATATGTAGCAACTTGTCTATTATTTTAAATCTCTGCTTTGCTGCACGCAAACACAAAGACAGTCATGCAGCTGAAGTATAAACTTGGGAGTGGGGTGGTATACTAAAATCTGTCATGGCCTTTACATTTATTTTACCTCAGTCTAATGAATCTTTTGAGAAATCATTTCAATCTTCTGTAAAATTGAAACAGCTCAAACACAGATTGCAGAGCTCTGGAAGGTATATTTCTTCAAAGGTATTTGACGATCTCTGCTACAAAACATCATAACACTCTAACTATTGCTTTTACACATATCTTCTCTTCAAGGAGATCTGAAGTTGTACCTTCATTACACCTTAATAGCCTGTATTTTTTTTTCTGTTGTAGCTGGAAGCAGTGTTTTAAATTAAGTTCAAAACTCTGGGAAAAAGGCATGCTCCTTGTTCTTCATGAGTTCTCCACACTACCTTTATCTGTTTTCTCAGCTTCACAGTTTCCACACGTGAGGTCTCAGCTGAAGGGAAAAACACTCCTGAACAGTTCTTGCAAACTAGTGACCTGTCATGGGCTGTCACCTGTTCTGCAGACATTTTTCATCTGAAAGATGGTTGTGAAATGAAATCACTATCCCTGGGAAACCTCAGATATTAAATTTAACTTAATAGGGAGAGAGATTTGGGAAATTCTTTCAAGTGGTCTTTTTAATGAATAAACAAATATTTTGTAATATTGAAAATATATTATTTGATCCTATAGTTTTCTCCCAGAAAAAAAATTTCTGCCTTCAGATCCTGACTGTTTATTCAGTTTTAACTTTTGTGCTCTCTTCTCCACTTAACTATGGTGGCTATGCTGTGATTGCCCCTGGGCCCTGAAATAGAAATACTCTATCAAGATTCAGACCTCAGTTTTCACAGACAACTAAGAGAGAAGGCTGTCCCATAATTCTGAAGGCAGTATGGGAGCTAAAATAGGTTCTAAATTGAACAGGCACAACCAAATATATTGTGCTTCATAGAATGGTAAATGCTTTGTTCTTCTGCAGCCTAGACTTACTGGACACACTCTGGAGACATTTACAGACCCTTCAAGAAAGCTGTGCTCTGTTTCCCCCTTACCCTTTTTTTTAGGGACTTGTTGCAGTCCTGCTTCCTGGATATTAAGGATCTGTAATTCTTTCCCTCTGGTGAGTCTTTTCCTCTGCTTTTTTCTGCTTCCATATCCATTCTGAGCATCAAGATGTTCCATTCTCCTCCCATGTCTGTGTTCACCTCCTCTATCTTCTCCAGTTCCAATGCCTCTATGTCTCTCTTTATTAATCTGCTTCCAGTATATCAGAGACCATTGGGTCCATACAGGGTCATTTGCATCTCATTTCCACCTAGGTCTTAACCTCTCATTACCCCTTTCCTCTCTGTGAAGTCAGATGAGTTTTGAAACTTGGTTGGGGCTCACCTTACTTTAATCTAAGAAGGTGCTTTTCCACAGAGTTGCTTTGTAATCTGGAGAGAACACCAAATTTGATAACAGTGGGTGGGTTTATGCAGCAGACGCCAGGGGGAGGGTGTGCCCCCATCAAGTTTTCCAGTTGTCTGTCATTGAAATCAATTGAGCTGTGCCCCATACAGCTTGCTCCTGAGTTTTTGCAGTCAGTGGGACACGACTCTCAAGGAAAATCACCTCCAAACAGAAACACAGGGTTAATCTGAAGGCCAGTCCTCATAGTCTCAGCCAGCTCCCACACCCCTGTGAGTGCAGCAGTGTTGTGTTGAGCATGAGCAGGCAACGATTGGGATCACCAAGCACCTCAGTCAGTAAGGTTTGTGAAGAACTTTGTGTGTAGCTGAGCTCTCCATTGCAGTATTAATTAACACTGACCTGGCTTTGAAAACACACAGCATGTGTTTCTTCACTGTTTCTCTACAATCTCTGCTGATTTCTACTGCGTTCAGCATGCTGCTTTGAGACCGAGAGGATTTAAATTTTAGTTTAGCAGCTCTAAACTCCAAAAAGCGCACTCAAACAGGCACACAGGCACTTACAGACACAAAGGCTGACATTACAAAAGAGTTTTTATTCATTTTCCAGCAGAGGTCTGTCATCATAAATGATCACTAGCACTTTAGAGTACCGCTTGCTTTGTGTATGGATACACAGGCAAAGTCTTTGGGACAGCCAGATCAATTAAATTAAAATAATACAATGACATTTTTTTCAAATTTTAACCTCTTTTTAAAATGAAATAAGACTTTAGGAAAAGTACTTCATTTCTGCACTTCATAATAACATTGCTTTATCTCACTAGGATTCTGTGAAGAAAATTCATTATTCTTGTGAGAGACTCTACTACCAGAGATAAGGGGTTATAGAAAAGCCTCTCAAAAACTGGTTTTGTTTGGGCTTATCGTTGGTCACGAGTAAAGTTAAATACATTCATAAGTGCTTGCTGTCTTTGGACCAAGTTCAAGATGCGTGCAATTAGGCAAAAATACAAAGTTAGGAATTATTAAAATGAAAAAGTGATGTTCCAATTCAAGAAATCAATAATTTCGAGGTTAATGAACAATGCCTACATTTTCAGAATTTGTCTCTCTCTGAGCATCAGAATGACATTTGCTGGCACAAAAGGGAGAAAACACATTCAGAAAACTCAGCCAAGGTATTTCCATGGTTCTGGGTAGACTTATTAACTTACTGTAAGGAAATTTTGTTAACACTAGAGTGAGGAATTCTGTTCAGTGCTTCGTTTTGATATATACAGGTGAGGATACATCCTGCCCCAGGCTGCTTCAGAGATACAGAGCCATTCAACTGATGTTGCTGTTAAAGGCTCAGCCTGACCCTCTGGGAAGTATGTGGTTACTTCTTCTTCTTTTTTTTTCCACATAAGTTGGGATGGTATCAAGGTTCTACAGCAATCTTCATCACATGGCTTTTCACAGGAAGAAGAACAAAAGGTAGAACAAAAAGTACAGGTTGTCAAAGATGCTGTCACTTGGAACATAGTTCTCCTGAGCTGTATCTTAAAGGGGAGATAAAAGAAAAGAAACTAAAATATTTTATGTGCGTTTGAGATGAGCTCAATGCGATTCCTGTTGTTTCTGTGCTAAAACACATCACTGACTAAAGCAACATAAAGCTCAAAATGCTGTCTTTGAAAATAGTTAGACAAACACTACTTAGAGGCTTGGTTGTTTTGCTGTTTTCTAACTTTGCTTTAGCCTGTCAAACTCAAGAAGTGTCTTGCTGCCATTTGCAGATTCTGCCTCTGCCCCCTTGCCATTTACAAGGGTTTGAAAACTATTGTGAGTCCTTTTCCCCTTTAATTCTTTTGCCACAAATATCAAGGTGTGGAGCAATGAACATCCACAAATGCTGCTGCACCACAATGCACTAATGCATGAGGACTGCATGGCTTAGAGGAAAATAGAGCCATATATCTTAAAATTGCATAATTACTGTGTGTCTGTGCATCTGATGGCCACAGCCACTGTTGCTCACTCCTGGTTGTAACCAGGCTGTATAGGTGATGTGTTTTATGGATGCTATGTGGATGTTTCCTCCCTTGCTAGGAGTAGACAGATGTTTGATCTTTGGGCTGAAGTTTGATGTTATAACAGTCACAGTGCCTGAGAGGAGCATGGTGACCACTGCAGGAGACACTGCTGGTTACAAGCTGCTTCATCTTTGTTTTATGTCTGCAGTCAACTTTGTGTTCTACTCCACGCCAAGCTAGTGCTACACAGTTAAGGATTGTATTTTTAAAACAGTAAGGGGCAAATTCACTTCCAAACATCGATTTCCTTTTTAATCACAAAGAGCAAGAGAGCAGGAATCCTCCAGGAGTTTGTACTCACACTCCACAGGCACAAAACCATGCAGATAACAAGCAACCTATTCACCTCCCTAACTGGAAACGTCTGGTCTGAGCTAGTTGTCTGGCATCCACCTGCAGTCAGCAAAGAATGAAAAACACTGAAGAGACTGATTTATCCAGTGCTAAAGCAGATGTCTCAGAAAAGCAGCATGAATTGCCCTCTGGAGCTTATCTCCTCTTGTTAATTATAAGGGCAGCTTGGAAAACTGGTTTAGAGTAGATACTGGACTTCCAGGCAGCTTAAGTGAGATGAGCTGACTTCCAGTGCTGGTTGGAAGGAAACTACATCAGAATCCTCTCCACTACTCCTGTAGCAGGCTTTCTGCCTTCCAGAAACTTCAGGCAAAGCCCTGGCTTAATTTAAGTCCTTGGCAACTCTCTAACCAGACTAGGATTTTCCCCATCATACCTGCTTCTGATTCCTGCACTATTACAGCCTCACAAAACTACCGAGTGGGAATCGCTGCAGTAAAACCCTTGTCCAAATATTTGATAGTTTAAGAAAAGGAGTCATGCATTTTTGAACAGTTCAAAAATTCTGTTTCAAAGCTTTTAGCAGTCTTGCCTTTATTTTGTAAAATATTATCTTGCTATAAAACAATGCCCTGATTGTTAAAGTGGCTCCATTTACACTAGACAACATAAAAAATATTCACCAAAAACTCAAAGACTGTTTGGAATGTTAAAACAGCCTGTGACAGAAATGGAGCAGCTCTGGGTTAATTCCCAAATACCAAGTTTTAATCCAGTTAATCTACAGTTTACTGTAAAAAGGTGTTGGGTAAAATCAACATGGAAATCGGGAAACAATGAGAAAAGGCAGGAGACAACCTCAGACAAGATATGTCTCAACAGACACACGGGAGATATACAAATGCAGGAAGGGGAGATGACTAAAGATTTCTCCACAAAATACGACTCTTTCTGCAGAAGGGGGTAGGCTTTTCCCAGGCAGGTAAGGGAGGCAGACAGGGGTTACAGCTCTAACCACAGGCATTAAGGCTGACATGGACAGGAAGCCTGTTTAGTAGCTCTGTCAGCATTTGGCAGCAACCCAAGTAAGACAGACATGCAAATTGGCATGTGTTGTTTTAAACCCCTCATTCCTTTATCTTACCCAAATGTCTTTGCTGACTTGCTCACTCCCAGCAGTGAGTTAGCTGTCAGTCCATTCCCAGCTATGGCCCTTCTACACATCTGCACACCTTTGCAGCTCAGAGGGAGCTGCACCAGAGCTGCAGGTGGGATGCACATCTCCAGAGGGGGCTCCAGCAGATACTCATCATCAGCACACTGCAGTGCACTCCTCCCAACACCCAGATTTTGGCCACCCCGAGGCATGAGCAGTTTGCACTGACCCTCACTGTGCTGTGCAGAGCACACCTCAGCGACAAAGGGATGAGAGATTCAGCTATCCAGCAAGAAATTAATTGGAAATATGTGTGGGTATATATAAGTACATGAAGTATACAGATTCCTGTCTAGTTGGTATATCAGAAAAAAATACTCAAAATTTTATGAAGGGTAAATCTCAACATTTCCTTTGCTCTCAACACATACTTTGCCCACCAATTTCAACCTGCCTCTACCTCCCATCCCATTCAGTATAATCAAATGCACTTCAAACAATGAGTCAGTGCTCAGAACAGCCTTGCCAAGGGCAAAATATCAGTCCTGTTTTGTTATGGCAGTGATGAAGTCACACAAGGGTTGTCAGCAGTTACCAAGACAAGCTGCAGGATATCTATGGCTTGAACTTCAGTTGCCCAAGCTGGTATGGCCAAGCTGATATGGCCCCTTATCCAGTAGAAAAGCTTCTACTCAGAGTATGTGACCGAGACTTTGCTGAGCTTTGAGCACACACCAGTTGGAGGCATGCTTTACTGCACACTCCACAGCTGACCTGTGCATTCAAAATTCACAAATTATCTCTACTACAGTCTCCAAGGAATATAACTGTCTAAAAAAAAAAAGTGAAATTTTTAGCAGTCTCATGAATGCTTGTTTCTTTTAATTAATTCAGTGTTTCTGAGACCATAGGGTGAACTCAGGTCAAGTCGTCAAGGATTTCTGAGGTACCACAAGAACTACAAACCTGCTCATTTTTTAATATGAAATATGAGATATGCCCCCAGAATCTGGGACTTATAGGAAAAAAAAAAGCAAACAACAAATGTCATGAGACTCCACTAAAGCAGAAACTGACAACACTGTGACCCAGAAGTGACATGGAAAAGCCAGCACTATTTCTAGGTACAGTAAGACTCGCTGTTTCAATGCCTTCTAGAACAATATCAGACCAAATTAATTGCTGACATAAGTAATTTCCCCTGAATAAGGTGAAAATTCACCTGAATAAGGAATTTCACCAGGCTTGTCTAAGACAAACTTTGCTATGGAGTGTTTTTTCTCTGTACATTTGAGTGGAGCACAGACAATTTTCAGATCAGCATGGTATCTTTTCTGAAAAAAAAAAAGAAGGAGGCAACAGATTTTGGAAACAAAATTATTACTTGCGACTGTGACAGATTCCATGGTGACACTTACAAGAATTTTTCCTATTAAGTTTTAGCAAGTGCTAGTGCCACAATAAATAACCTTTCATACATGGACGCTTCAGAAGGAAAAATAAGGAGTAGTACAAGTAATTCTAGAAGTTTAAGAAAGGATTTCATTACTTCAAATTTAAACCAATAATGCAATAGAAAAAAAAAGAGGATGAACTATATGAATTTACTTACCAGGATGTCCTCACTCCTAATCTATCATTTATATGCACATTTATTTTACATTTTTATGAAAATAATTAGATGTTTTTGGACTCCAAATGAAAAATATCAGATTATATACAAGGTAGCACAGAAGCATCTGAGCTTAGATAACACTCCCAATGAGATGCCTATGAATCTTTTTCATACCCAGCAGTCAATAGGGGATTTTCCTCCCAATTTCCCATTCTACTGAGGCTTCAATCCCTCTTCCCCAGAGAAATTTAACTTCATGTGGATGGAAACAAAGGATTTTGAAAGTGGAAAAAATATAAAGTCAACTTAAGTGCTTTCTGCACGGATGAAATGTGCATGCAGCTGAGCTTACAGAAGGATTTCATAATATCAAGACCCACAGAGATCAAAAGTAATAATAAGGAGTCTCTCAGAATCTGTGGTGGCATGAAAAGATTGTGCATTCAGGAGAAAATTTGCATTTTGTTTGTTGATGTCTTGTAGATTGAGCTATGCCAGAGGGATATAAATCAATGAAGACGTTGCTTTAGTATTTGAGTACATTATAAATATAGTCCAATATGTTTTTATCAGACTAAGTTAAAAAAAAAGGAGATAAATGTATTTAATTTTTTAAATTCTTTGAGACAAGTTCCATTCCCTCCTGTACACATACATATATAATCTAAATGTTTTCCATTTTCAGCTGGTACTACTCAGTCATAGACATGTAAATAAACAAAATAAACTTTTACCACTGAATACAAAGAAACCCAGTTAGGATGGCTATTGTATAACAGAATCTGTAGCTATAACTCGAATTTTCCTACATAGGATCACAGATTCCGTGGATATCTCCCTGGCAGTCCTTTAATCTCCCTTCTAAGCAGCATTTCAATCTAAGCACTGCATTCAAGATTGAGACAGAAAAGCAAGGAGAAACCTTGTGCTCTTTTGGTCCAGGAAAAGATTCACTATCTCAACAAGCTGTAGTTCCACAGTGAAAATACTAGTTGGGATTCAAATAGAAAAGAAAAGCAAAGTCAAAACATGCAAAAGGAAAAATATAAAATATTTCTGAGCTAACAGTCTAGGTTGCTATATTTTTGGGGTATACTGATAGAAACAAATGTTTAAATCCTTTTGAAGTTAACTTTAGGATTCATGAAGCAACTACCAAAGTCAGCAGCTAAGATATCCTCAGCCCATAGTAATGTTTACAGGTAGAGCAGAAATAGAAAGAAAAAAGAAAGATAGATAAACCTGAAAATAGTGACTACTGAATGCTTGTATCCAACAGAGTAAAGAATGAGTTCATGTAATAAAGCACTGTAAATGTTTTTGATCCAAAAAGGAGCACTTGGAAGATCTAAGTAAACAAGAATTCAGTCCTAAAGGCAGAACTTTAATGGAAATCAAGGGGAACCTTACATGTATAAGGCTTACAAATACAAGTTACTAGGAAAAGTTGGAAGAAAGCATTAAAATCCACCATGTTTTCCAATTCCATTGTGATTAAGATTCTCTAGACTAACACGTAAAAGAATGTCAAATGAAGTAAACAATTATAGGAGGTTGTAAAGAATCTATTAAATCTATAAAAGATGGGAAAGCAAGCTGACAAAAATACAATTAGTTTTTTTAGTCAGTTATGTGGAACAAAAAAACAGAGAAGTAAAAGAGCAGGATTCATAAAAAAAAATTCAAATACCTTCACAAATACATTAGGTGAAAGAAAGGCCCACAAATCTAGAAGACCTAACATTAAATGCATAGAAATGTACAAGTAAATCCTTTTAGAAATTAAAATAAAAAGCTATCTTAATTATTAAAATGGATTCAAAGCTTTCTGAAGCATATGCTGAGCACCACTGCAGAATATGAAAAAGAGGTGGGAGTACAGCAGGACTAAGACAATAAAAGGAAGGATTCAGACATAACAGGAAGGAAAAATAGGGTGATTTTCTACACTTATGTAGAAGCAGAGGAATGGGCATGTGGAACACAAAACAATGTATTGCCTGCATCCTCTCTTTTTATTAAAAAAACATGGCTCTGCTAAATGTCAACAGAGCCGCAGCAGTTTAAAACAACAGAGTTTTGCTCATTGTGTAGCAGTATTTTTGAAGGATTCCCTTATGTTGAAGGAAAACACATTTTTCCCTCCTAGTCCATTAACGAGACATTTTTAGCATAACCCACCTTTATAAAAGTACCTCCATGGAAGGTGGAGTAACTTAGACACCACTAATGAAGAGAGATTCTCCCTTCAGGGGAATACCTGTGCATGCTCATGTGAAGGTGTTTCTCTTCCACTCTTTTACTTTTGAGACATCTCTTCTTAGGACTTTTAGGGTGAGACGCAATTGTTTCACATGTAGTCCACACCCTCGAGCCCTGTGCAGTATTTTGGCTAGCTTCAGAAGACCCTGTCAAGCACAAATTGTGCCACACACATAAAGCAAGGATCAGTTACAAAAAGATAGGCTCTGATCAATTTTTCTTCTCTGTATCTTGCTTGGCAGAGACAAACTTTTATTTACCTGCTGGGTAAATAAGAGAAAAAGTGTCCCATGAAAGTAGCATAAAACTTCCACAAAATAACTCAGTGTGTAAAAGTATTCCAAAATCGAATCTAATAACACTGCATAGAAAAATCTATTCTACCAGTCTGGAATTCAAAGTATCATAAAGCTAGGGAACTGTGCAAGCAACATTAAACAAGACAAACAAAATGTAATCCAGAGCACTTGTAACAAAAGCATAGAATAAGGAATGGGAGAATAAAAGTGTGAAGCAGCCTAATGCTTCCACAATTAATAGACTCTACTTAAAAAAAAAAATCAATTCAGTGCAAAGTTAGAAAGATGTCAGAAAGGAGCAATTATTCATGGCTAATTACTTTTTAGGGGATGATGACAATGGGTTAGTTTTCTCTGGTATTGATGAAGAAAAACCTCTGGGGAAATCATTTGCAAAGGTTACCAAGGATATGAATTATTCTCTGGTATGTATGAAGCACAAGAATACGAAAGAATGAGTAAAATACTAGTGTAGTGAAGGTCATCAAGACAACTCAGCTAATAGCATAAATTACCACTTTAGAGATTCAAACATGCCATCAATATGTCTAATAATGAATGATCTCCTGGAAGGGATGATTTGTTATGAACTGTTCAGATACTTACTAGAAAGAAGACTTTAGAAAAATTTGCTTCAAGAGAATGAAAAGATAAAATTACAGAATTCAGCCTGTAGTTGTCCCTGTCAGTGAATTAAAGAAAAAGGTAACCAAAATCCCTTAACACTGTATTACACTAAAGTCCATTCTCTTCCTGCAACATGGGGTGATGCAGGACATCCCCTTGTCTTAGACCCACTCCCTCATTCTTTTACAGAACAGCTACCATAGTCTTCTCCATTTTATTTTCTCCCTCTTACTTGTGGCTTCATTATCAGCTTTGTCTTCAGTATATCCATTCACACCCATCTTGCCTATACTAGTCTCTCAGATAGATAGCAACAGCTTTATCTCCTGGAAAATTAGCTCGTCTCACAGTCCCCCTATCCCAGTGGGGTCCCCATCCTAATTTGCTCACAACCCTTATTAGTTGTTCACATCTCTGCTCCAAGTGCCCTATAACATTTGAAAATCTGATTATAGAGTCCATAGCACTCATTATAAATTCTCCTTCTCAAGCCTCTCTCCTGCCTTTTAGCTGCCACATCACCACCTCTGCCATTTCACCTGTCCATTATACTGCTTTGCACCCATTTCTGTGGAACTCTCCCTTCATGTTTCCATTTGTTCCCATCTTGACTTTACTAAGTAGGATAGCCACACATGCTGCTGCCACATTTATATGCAACCTCTGTAATAGCTGAGGGGCTCCACCACAGCTGTATTACTACCTGCTCCTCTATAGAACTTCCTTTGCTTTCCTGATTGTGCAATTAGGCAGCAGAACCTGGACTCCAGGCAATGAACATACATGAAACCAGCATATGCTATGAAATGTCACCAATCTGCCAGCTCTTCTATTAGAAGACAACAGAAAGCTGGGGTTTTTTCAAGTTCAGCATGGAATTATTTAAAAAACACCAGGCTTATTAGCATTTGTGTAGATTTCTGCTATAAGACAGTGCATAAAAATGCCCTGCCTGTACTGATAAAAAGAATAGGCATGTGATACTCTTCTAAATGATGGGATTGATATTCAAATTGTAAAGTAAAAAAATAAACTAAAGGTCTTGACTGCCATTTTCATGTGTTTTGATCTTGAATGCTATTTAGCTTGCTGTAAGCAACTCCTCCAAACATGACTTGAATATGTCACCTACTCTTTCCAAAAATTCTTTGTTACAAGGGAGGTCTCATCTCTCCCATGTAAGCAGAAAAGGAAGAATAGCTAGTGAGCAAAACAGGCCATCAATAAAGCCAGGAAAAGGCTGAGCTACCTTTGAGATCTATCACTATGGAGAAGTCTGAGGACAAGGAGGCTGCAACTGCCTGCCAGGCAGTGCAGGAAAAGGAAAATGTTTCCCAAACAGCTCTGCCTTGGCAGATAATAAAATCTGCAGAGTTAAACTGCCATAAAAGTAGCATGGGGGGGAACCAGACCTTTATAGTAGAAATAGATTTGCGTTCAACCCTATGTACTTCTTGCCACCTAAAATCATAGCCTCCTTAGGGCTAGGGTGGGTGCAAAGGGCAGGAAAATTTTAATGTAAATATTTTTGGTAAAATCAGATTCAAACACAGATGAGTGAAAAGGTTGATATTCAAGAATAATTTCAAAGGTGTGACCTGCTTTTCTGCTGGCAGAGATACAGCTCTGCATTTTCCTGTCTCTTGAATCTGGTCTGATCACTGGGTAAACAACTCTGCACGCCCAGAATGGTGCAAAGAGGAACCAGACTTGGAGAGCAGTCATTACTTGAATGCTTTTCTAGACATCTAGCACATATGATTGTAAACACATTGAGAACTAGTAGGAAGATCAATAATAAATCAGCCTGTAAGTACAGAAGTGATCCTTTTTTTATGCAATTACAATTTTAAATAATCTAATTTGTATTTTTTTCATTTCCTCTGAGCCACCAAGCCATTAATCTCTAAAAATATTGTTTGTTCTCTTTTGATTGGCAGTCATTAAAAAAAAGAAAAGAAGGAAAGGAAGAGAGAGAAAGAGAAAAAAAAGGAGGGAGAGAGACAAAAAGAAGGAAAAAAGAAAATCCTCCTCATGCAGGGGCAAGTGTTTGCAGAGACATTTGGACTTCATTAGGCATGTTCATTAGGTTAATTAGGTGAAAGTGTCATACTCTTAAAAAGAAAATGAATAGATTTTAGCATATCCAGACAATGTATTAAAATGGTATCAAAAGTTATAAATTCCAAAGCATAATGTTTGACAGTAAGCTGTCATGGAAGCAATAGATTCATTATAAAAATGCTAGAAGTGCATACATCTCATTGACTGTTTATCATTAACTGCATGGGATGCTGATAGGAAATGTCTAGCTATAATTTATATTTCTGATGACTCTCAAATCTATTACTCACCTCTCTCGAGTTTTATAGCTCCTCTGGACAGAATAGAAATTGAACAGGCAGAGTAGGTTTGGGAGGGGAATTTTCTGCTCTTGCTGTTCTCTATTATCTCATCCCTCCAGCCTGAGCTGTCCCTGACATGTGATCAGACCCACACTGCCCAAGTGTTTCTCAGAAAATTAGGTTTGAAAATAAAAAATAAAAGGGAAATAGAGATATTAAACTACTATCTCCATTTTAAGTCTTGCTGCAATTGTACTCTAAAAAACACATTATGGGGAAAATCTTAAATGTGTAGTCAGGTGTAGCATGAAGAAAAGCTCTGTTAAGGATAGCATGAGTTTTAAGACTACAAAGACCTGGAAAAGAGTCCCCAGGAAAACAAAGAAAATAAATTCATGAAATATTCAGTAAACCAAATATTCCTTTGTGCTAAGTTGTAGGTCCAAGATAACTGATTTTCTAAAGAAATCCTTATGTGTGCAGAAACACTGTAACAGAATCAAAGCTAAAATTTGCAATTTATTCCATTCCAATTATCAACTAGAGTTTAAAATTCATATAATTGTGCATTGAGAACTATCTCTGGTTTTAAAAGTCCTGTAGCTGTTAGATCAATTACCTACCCATTAATTGCAAAAGACTTCATTGAACTTACAAAAGGAAGGGTTTATTCTGTTCTCTTTTGAACTAGTATACATGTTTGTACAGATGAGCTTCAGAACACTGTGCAATTTCTCATGGCAGACTTTATTTCTTTTTTATTGACTATGCCTATTACATTTCTTCCTTTTACAGCACTTCCACAAACTTTAGAAAGAGGACAGGCAGTAACAGAAGAGCTCAGAGGCATATTTTTCACGTGAATACCAAGTTCTCATGTAGCAAAACTTTTCTAGAGAAATCTGCATTCTCTGTTTTTCCCAGAGGGAGAAAGAGAAACAGTTCTTCTTGCTTCAGACCCCCACATAATCTAATCTGACAATTAATCCCTGAAAGAAAACACAGAATGCTCATCACATGATCAACATTCAATAATGCAATTTTATTTGAGCAGAGGTATGATGAAAGCAGGTATCTACTGTAAAGTGTGCCTCATTTCTGTGAAGGGCTGTGTGAGTGCAGTTCTGCCTCTGTATAAGATTTGAGCTGCATCTTAAATATTTCTCTTAAGAAAAGGTAATTTATATAAATATCTCATGGCAGATCTAATCCAGATTTTACCTTGGAGATAATCAAGCAAGTCTAGAACGGAAGCTCAAGCTCCTACACTCATTCCTAGAAAATCTATCTATAAAAAATTATTGTCTCTTCACTCTGCAATAAAATGATATTTTCAAATCTAACAAAAGATCTGATGTAGTCAAAGAAAGATTTTTTCCCACAGTCACTAAGATCAGTCTCTTTCTTATACCTAATATTGTTATCAAAAGATTTCTTTTGCAACATAGCAAGTTATACTGAAAAACTTCTACCTGAAAATAGAATTAAAAGTTAAATTTTCACTGATACAAGTATCTTTACTGTGATGTGATGGATAGGAAAGAGGGATCAGGTGTTTAAGCAAGACAAGTTATACAACTGAAATGCCCAAATGATGAAGACATAAAGGTTAAATTACTGTATAACTGCCTACATCAAAGCTATTTTCTTTACAACATAAGAAAGGTTTAAGTGAATGTCAAATGTGAAAATAGCCAGGCAGTAAAATTATTATTCAAAATTGTGTGATGGCTGACTAAATCACATGCCATAGTTAAAAATAAATTAATTCTCAGCAGGTTGTGTCCAGGTTGCCAGCACTAATATTAAAGCTTTGAAAGGTGTGTTACATCTGGAGTTGAGGCATATAAAATTGATATGAGTATCTTCTCCTCTCCTGTAACTTATGGGCATTTGAAAACAGCCCTATTACTTATAGTTCCAGAACATGTTGTTTACTTAATTCCAGTGTTGTTTCCATCTCAGGTTACTTGAAGGGCAAAAAAGCCTGTGGGACTTTAGTTAAAGACCCACACACATAAGATTTTCATAGAGTCATATCATAAAATCATAGAATGATTTAGGTTGGAAGAGACCTTAGAAATCATCTAGTTCCAACCCCCTTCCATGGCAAGGTCCACCTTCCACTAGACCAGGTTGCCCAGGACCCCATCTAACCTGGCCTTGAACACTCCCAGGGATAGGACATCCACAGCTTCTCTGGGCAGCCTGTTCTCCAGCCAGCCTGCACTTGTGCTTGGGATTGCCCTGTCTCAGGCGCAGGAGCTTCCATTTGGCCTTGTAGAACTTAATGAAGTTCACTGAAGCCTGTCATGGTTCCTCTGGATGGAATCCTTTCCCTTCAGTGTGTTGACTGTACCACACAGCTCGGTGTCATTGGTAAACTTGCTGAGGACACAATTTCACTGTCAATGTCACCACCAAAGATGTTAAACATATGTAAGAATGTAAAAGAAGTATAATGTAAGATTGTCCAGAAATTACAGCAGAAATTTATGCAGCATGAAACACAAGTGCCTAATATGCACAAATGTTTTAGGCAGAAATTTAAAAGAGGACACTGGCTATGAAAAGAGAGAGTGCTTCCCATTATAAAAAGACTTTAAACAAATTGAAGTGAGGAAGAATGAAAATAGAAAAGGTGCAGTATAAACCCATCCAGGACAGGACGAAGAAATGCATCCAGATGCATAGAGGACTTGTCATATCTGATAGGAAAAACTAATTGTCTCGTGCTGTTAGTCTGGACCAAAACACTTGGAATAAAGATTCAGAGGAAGATGAATATTGCAATGTCCAGCATGACGAGGAGTTTTGCTGCTGGCTGGAACAGCACCCATAGAGCTTCAGGTACAGAAAGAGATAAAAGTGATCCAACCGAGCAGGTCTCATGCTCTACAAACTTCTCCAGCTGTGGGTAGGATTGGGCAGAAGTTTTTTAAGTGAGGCACGTTTACCTTTATGGTTATTGTATCAGCCTGTCAAAACCATACCCTGGCCTCCAAGGGATGTCCCAGTCAGGTGAAACACTACCAGAAGCATTAAGGCCCCATTCAACACCCTCACTTGGTCCAAGAAAACTGGTGGCTCAGATTTATTCTCTGCATTACATATACATGTGTCTTGCCTGTTTATTTCATACCATTTCAGAGGATAAGGGTTTGGTCTTTTTCTTTCTCATAAAATATTTTGAAAAGTCTGATTTTCATTTTGATATAAAAAGAAAACAAGTTTTTTTTCAGAACTTTGACATTTTTCACGAAACAGTGTGCAGGGAATTTTTGTCAGCCTGAAGCCTCTGTGCTGAAAAGTTGTGTTTACCAGCATTGCTGGGGGAAAAAAGAAGATGGCTTCAGGTGCAAGACAGAATTGGGTGTCATTCCTGGAGGCCTGGCTTGAGTTTCATCTTGGGTAATTGGACATTTTCTGAGGAGGTTTTTTCTTCTTTTCATCAAAACAGATCCTATTACAATGATACCAGGGGGAAAAAAAAAAAGAAAAGAAAAGAAAAAGAAAATCTGTCTAGGTCACTGCATTTTGCAGGACTAACCATTACAAATCACCCCCACCCCTATATCCAGGCTGCATATGAATATCTGCCACAGAGCCCAGTGCAACGCCACTGTAAATTCACCTCCTCCACAAAACATACTTTTCCTCTCTAACCTGCAGGGAAATAGCAGAATTGCCAGACAATCAAAATACATGTTTTTGAAAAGGTCAAAGGATTCCAGCAAAATATTATATTTCATGTAGTGTACAAACCATGAAAATGTTGATGTTTCATTACTGAGAAAAAAAATTGTAACAAAAACAGAATCTGACAATATTTTTTTTTATATTTGGGACAAAGACTGTGGCAAAAAGAGAAATGGGCAGAAAGCTACCATCATATGAATATAGGGGTTTTTGTTTTATAGTAATTTTGTCTTATTTAAAAGCCCTTCAACCACCTGAATCTTTGGTTATCCATCAGTATTTACTCTGTTTCTTGTCAGGGCTACCTCTTAAAGCAAATACACTAGGAAAAAACGCAACTTGCTGTCTCTGGCCCAATTCAAGCACTTCAAATGAACCCAATTAACTTTTTTTTTCTTTTTTTTTTTTTAATCATCTCCTTCATATTGGTGGGACACCAAGGCTACCAAGCTTCTTTATTCCCATATATTTAGTTCTCACTATAGCAGTAATGCACTCTACAAGGCATCAAGCCTGTTAATCAGAAAAGCTTTCAAGGCCTCCTTAGTTCTAACAATTTTATTGCAGATAAGTAAGCAGCTGAAACTGCATAAGTTCAGGAGCTGCAGTAACTCAAATAGCCAATCTGGAATAGAAGAAAATTGAATGCACTGTTCTCAGCAGCTTTGTCTCGACTGGGAGAACGGAATTATTCTTCAAGTATTACCATGTGCCAGAAGAAAGCATTACTTAGGATTGACTATTGGCTGTCTAATTGCAGCACTGAACCGAATAATTTGAAATGATAGCTATCTAAAGCCAAATTGTAAAGTGAATAGTGAACAAAGCAATAAATAATAGAATTACACATACTATATGTGATTGCTCATTGAATCAGATTGCCGGTCATAATAAAAGTCAAAAGTAACAATCAGCCTCATTACTACAGAAAAGAGGAAATGCCACTAACTGTTTCTAACTCCTGTCATCAACATATATTTGCTGGCAAATCTCTTTTGATTATACTGGACCTAACCTTCACCTTACTCCTTTCTTATTCCTAGGGGTGGGATGTCTCATACTTTAAGGATGGTTTCCTCACTGTATAAACTGCATGTAATTCCTTGGTCTCTCACAACACTGGCTGTTTTCACTCAGAAAATGAGCTGCAAAGCACACCCAAATGGAAGGAGTAAAGGCAATGGGAAAGAGGAGCATCACTTGGGTTAAAGAAGATGCTCTCAATTTGTTTTGGTAGATGAGACTGCATGTCTCCAGTGAGATTCTCCCCAGGGACTTGGATGAGCTACAGATATTTGCAATATATATATGTCTTTCTCTATGTATATGTATGTATGTGTGTATGTGCGTGTATACACGTCAGGAATCCAAATACTGTCTCAGTTTGAGGGTCATCCCTCATTTGCCTTGAAAATGCCCAATTCAACTGCAACACAAAATAAATAAGCTAGAGACACAGTTCTCACTTTACAGCATGTGCAAATGGCATGCAAGTTTATTTAAGTCTTTCCAGTACAGCAGCAGGGTTACTTGTAAGAGGATAATTTTGCATTTTGCTGTCTGAGAGCTTTTTCTGTATAATTGTTAGTATGTGTGGCAACTGACATTCCAGGCACTGCAAGTCTATTCCTTTCCACTGTTACAAGCAATGTCAAAGGAGCTTCATATGTACCTTTTTCTGTTCTCACTGCATTATTTATCAAATGAATATGAAATCAAAATGTTGATGCACGGAACAATATGTTAAACACTCCAATGTGCAATGCCAGCTTAACCTTGTCAACCTTCCCCCACTGGCCAAAGGTAAGTTTCCTACTGTTTTAACCAGCATTTACCACTCCTCTTTTGCCTTTTATATTATTTTTTTAAGCTTTCCTGTTTTCTTTTTCCCCCTACACTTCATGTTCAGGGAAAAAAAAGTCCACATAAGCCCTTGGTGGTGCATTTTATTTTATAGCTGATGACAATGCTACCCAAGAGATTTCAGCACATACACCCTCACTCCCAACAAACCTAGAGGCAGGTTGAATCTATAATTTACTTCTAACCTTGCCTGAATACTGAGTTTTTAATGAAGTGCTTTCTCTAACTCCCTAATATTTATCTATTTATTTCTTGACATCTCATATCTACCACTGACTTGGTTTCATATTCAGGTTACTTTCTGAGCACGTCAGCACCAATTACTTGTAGGACTACGATATGCAGATTACAAGAACTTAATGGACACCTTAACTAAATAAATCACATTCTCACTACTCTAAGCACATCCTACAATCAGGTTCTTATATCATATAGGTTTAAAAATCCCAATCTTGAAGCACAAGTCCAGCAACATGGATTTCTCTAGCGGTTGTTGCACAAATACTCTTTCTCATGAGACTCAGCTTTACTGATTCCTTGTACCATCAGTATGAAAATTCATAAGGACTTGGGCCTCACTTCAACAGATCTTGGGAGGGAAATAGAAAAAGGAATCTCTGACCCAAAGATCACATTGCAGATGACAGCTTTCTTCAAAGCCCCACAAGCAGGTAAGGAAAACATGTGAGAGAATTGATCATCACTGTAGGAAATGTTTCAGATGATTTGCCTTAACAATAGGTTAACTTGACTGGACACCAGATATCCCCCAAGCCATTCTGTCATTCCATTTTCTCAGCTGGACAGGGGAGAGAAAATAAACTGTAAAACAATTCATAGGTCAAGATAAGGCCATTAATTAAGCGAAAGCTTAATTAATTAATTAATTAAGCAAAAGCAGAAGTTTGTGTGTGCACAATCAAAAAGAAAAGCCAATAATTTAATTCTCTACTTCCCATCAGCAGTGATGTTCAGCCACTCTCCAGGAAGCTGTGGGCTTCAGCACATGTGGTGGTTCTTGGGAAGGCAAACATTGTAAATAACAAATGCCCCCACTCCTACTCCTTTTCTTAGCTTCTGTATCTGATCTGATGTCATATGGCATGGAATATACCTGTGGTAACTTTGGGCCAGCTTGCCGAGATATTTCCCCTCACAGGATCTTGCCCAACCCAGAGTACTGATGGAGGGGGAAGTGCTGGGGAGACAGTGCTGGTGCTGTGCCAGCCCTGCTCAGCAGCAGCCAAACGTGTGTTATCAACACCTTTCCAGCTACCAGTGCAAGGCACAGCACTGTGAGGGCTGCTAAGGGAAAATGAACTCCATCTCAGCCAGACGCAATACAAAATGCCATGCAGTTTTGGGGGCTTCAAAGCAAATTAAGGATAAGGAGGATAAAAAATGCCCACTATATATTTCTCTGCAAAGTATCCACTCCCCACTACAGCTGTTAGCTTTAGTCCAAAGTGACTTTCTCCACATAAGAAATCATAGAAGCACTTGTGTATAGACTTTCCCAAATTACAGGGTTTGTTATTGTTTACAGTTTTTTTCTGTTCTGCTCCAATATAGAATGAGTGAATTGCCACTATCATTTTAGGTTTAGCTTGCACAGATAAATTTGGGATGTCTGGTTTTGGCTGGTTTTAAGCTAATGGAAATAAGCTTCCATTATCTCCATACTGTTTGGAAACCAAACACTACCAGATATCATGCCATTGGCATTCAGACAATACTGAAAAATTGAGATAATATTGCTGTTATCTGCACTATGTGAACCTATTTCTCTTTAAATCCTGGGCCTCAGTGATGTCTAATTATTACTGGCATTAATTTTTGCCTACAAAATCCCAAGATGCATGTCATTGAAAATTGCCAGTGCCACAAAAAGGCACTGACAAAAAAGAAATTAGGATAAACCAATTAGAACTGAATGCGACATTGCAAACTATTTGGGAGAAGGAACAAAGCAAGCTTTGATCATTTATTGCTTTGATAGGGACCTAAGGAGGATACAGGCTCAGCTTGGACACATTAGCACTGTGCTTGTGACTTCTATGGAGTTATGTTCTCTGACAGCAGCTAAGGAGCTGTTACTACATACTTCCTAACCAAAATTTTAGGTAGATTTGCATTTTATGTGCTTTTAAATATGCTGCTTCCTGTGTATGCTAAAGGCAGTCCTTTCATCATCCAACTACAGATAAAAGCAAACAAATGCAGGAAAATACAACTACATACAAATGGCCTTAGAAAACATGGATAGAAAAAAATCTAAGGGGAATTCATTGCACTAGCCAGGTTTCAAAATAATTCATTAAACAGATACCACTTGTCCTGTCACTGACTATCAGTCTGGAAATGGATAATGTTCTTAATGTGTCTGCTTTCATCACATTTTCTCCCACTATCACAGTTGGTAACATTAGCTATGTTCAGGAAGCACTTTACAGTCTCCATTGCTATCTTATCAATACCACCACAAAAAGAAGGAAATACATGGGGGAAAAATAATCATAGCAGTCTATGGTAATAGTTGAAAGCATAATGCTTCTGTCTGGCAGACAAAAAAACCAACTTGCCCTATAATCCTACATGTCTGTGGAAAACAGAACTTTAATAATCAGGTTGAGACTTGCCATTTAAGTTTACAGCAGCAAGTCTGTCATATTTGTTGTTAACATTCTGAATAATCCTTAAAAACAGTAATCTGCTTATCATTTATCTTTTAATATAGCATTATTATTTCAGGAAAGCATGCAACAAGGTTGAAATGGCCTTATTCCAACAACAATAACAACAAAATCAATCCTTTTCTACAAATTTGATATAGGCAGGCAGTGTACTATTTGAAAAAGTTCAGTGAACCATGAAGACTGGCATATGCACCATAAAATTCAAGCTTTATTTGATGAAGTTATTGAGCATTGCATTTACCTCAACCAAGGTTTAAAGCAATCATCCATATTTTTACTGTCATCTCAAGTAGGAAGATTTGAATACGAAGAAAATCAGATTGCTACTTCTGGGAGTTTCAAGGGGATCTGAGGAGGGGCACAGAAAAGATCCTTGGTGTTTAATGAAAAATATCTGTTCAGTTCAATTATGACACTAGAGGCTCAGCACAGTGCAAAAATAAAGGGGGATGAAAAAAGACAGTACAATAATAACATGAAAGAATTTTGTTCTCTAGCTTTCTGATTAAAAGTGTATTTTCATGTCAGCTTTAGGAGAAATTATGTTCAAAGCCTGTTTGCAACAGAGTCTGTTTTAATTTGTCAAAGGTTTATGTTGTATAACTCGATCACATTAATTGCAAAGATTGTCTTCCCTATTGTTTCCCTGCACTTTTAAAGACAAACAAGAGGAATCCAGCTCCTGTGGTACCACCAGGTGTGACAAGATGTTTTCTTTAGACAGATGCCTGCTCATCACAACTTAGGGCTAGCTAGTCAAAGTGGGAGCTTGCTGGAATCTGATATCTTTTTTTTTTTAATGTCAGTCAAAACATTGGAGGCATCGGTTTAGGGATCAAATTCAAAAGCTTAGGAGATGTGTCTTCCTCATGTGATCAACTTGACATTGATGCCAACATAACTAGAGAAAGCAGGTATGTGTTTCAGAGATTATATTCCCCTGCATCAAACAGAGTGTCATATAAAAGACACATCTCTCAGATGGTTACAAATAAGCTTATATTAATTGAGTCTTGCATAGGTTTAGACTCAACACAGTACAAGAGGGCACAACAAGGTCAGTGTGCCTTCCAATACACTGCTCAGTAGCAAGTTAAGCTTATTGGAGGGTACATGCCTAACACTCTCTGACTGTCCTGAACCAACATCATCAGTTCTGTGGCAAATCTTTCATCAATAATCAGGTCTTTTTAGCAATAGCACAAAAGCCTAACTTGAATTGGCTGCTCTGCCAGAGGAGATTCTGAGTCACCTCCTCCTTTTACCTTCTACACAAGTGTCCTAACCACCAAGTGGCAGAGCAGACTGAAAAGAATTGGGACCACTTGTCTTTAACCTTGCCCACAACAATCTGCCATAAAGCTGACAAAAAGGACTACGGAGGTCTAAATAGAGTAAAACTAGGAGACTGAAACTCTCTAGTATAGAGGGTAGAGACATGCAATAGATAGAAATTCCTTGTGTCCACTTCCTCTAGTGGGTCATACTAAATGAAATGTTGAATTTTTCAGAAAAGCCCAGAACTCAAGACTCCCTCTCTCCCTTCAAAGCACTGAAGTAGGCATTTGAGTGCTAGCAAGATCTCAGTACCCCAGTTAATATCTGGGCATCTTAGAATTATGACAGTATCACAGCAAAAATAAACATTGCACAGCAGTGTGTTTTATTTTTAAGGGTGACAGAAGCTTTAAAGTGATTTTTATGAACAGAGAAGGAACAGGAGAGGATTTTGGTAATATAGTAGCCCTTAAGGTTAAGAGTTCACTAGAAGCTATTTTAGTTCTAAAATAATTTTCATAGATAATAGGTTTCTGTGGTAGGGACCCCAGCAGGCAGAGAGAAACATCACTCTTACTCAGAAGCTTTGTTCACTCTGCTGAGAAAAGGAGGATTGAGCCTGAGTGTTCACCTTGTCCACGTGATTGAACTGTGAGTCCTTAATGTGACACCATGACAGCGAACTTCAATAATTTTCTAGTAAGAAAGTTGTTCTAAGTAGTGTTGACAGGAACTGGTCTGTGTCACTTGACATCTGGGCCAGAAGTCAGTCCTTGGCCCTTGTCTGTGCCTGTTGGTGCACCCAGGAAATCAGTGATTGTGTCAGCAGGGTCCTGAGTCCCTTGAATAGAGAAGCAATGGGAACTTTGCAGGTGAGTGTGAATGAGCAGACTCCAGAAAACTAACAAGAATTAATTAGGTGGCAGAAGAAGGTTCAATACAAAAATCAGTTAGTAAATAAATGGAGCTGCCTGGAAACAAAAATGTATATCTGATAGCCTACACTGTAAAGCATCAGACCTGTATCACAACCTCCCCCAGAACCAATACACTGAATAAAGTGTTCCTTCTAGCTCAAATCACCAATTTGTCAGCTAACAGAAGCAAGCAAAGGAAGACACAGCTCATGACCATATGTACTTTGGGACTCTAAACTAATTTTCTATACTGAAGCATTGCGGAATATGTTAATGTCTTTAAAAACAAACAAAAAAATGTTTCTTTTCTGACTGCAGCCCACTGGAGAAACAGTTCTTTGACGTTGCTGTCCCACCATGAATTTAAAGGATATGGATAATTTACAACCTTGATTAACAGTCTCAGAGCTGCAATAGCTCATCCTCTTCACATCCCATCCTTTTTATTGAATGTGTTTAAGTATTCATGAACACATGATGGTAATCTTGCTAACACTATGAAAAGCAATGACATCCTCATTATAAACTGCTTGAAAATGCTCATGATCCTTTCACCAGAATGAGCTTTGTACAATTAGAAGCCTGAAAAAGTCACAGGTGCGCAACACAGGGTGATAAAATTGTAATTGTAAGATACAATGGCATTGTAATGTCCAGGACAGTAGATTTTGCAGATACAGACAGAGGGCAGGAAAACCAGTACTCCTTGTAATACTAATTTCTCTTTTGTGCTCAATTGTGTCCTACTTGTATATTCAGGCTGAAAAAATCCCCTAGATTTCAGGGGACAGAAGGTAATTCTATCCAAATCCAATAAAAGGGAGCTATTTAAGACTCCGTCTTTCTCATCATGGGGAAAATAAGTTTGTTTTCTGGGATCAAAAATGACCTTAGGATGTCTGACCAATGTCTCTCTGGTTTTCTCTAGAGATGTAATATATCATTTGGGATATTTTTATCTTTTCTAATAGGTTAACTGCTTACTGTGGAAATGGGTGTGATAGAGCTTTAGTCATGGAAAGAGTGTTTAGGCAACATTCAACAGGAGGTTCAAGGTGGAGTTGACATACTGTCAGACCTTCTACATATCTCTTGTATAGTTAGTTCTGGAATTTCTATGGAATATTAATCCAAATATTTCTGGGTGGGACGTGCCTGGCCCCGTCTGACCCTTGCTGCTGGACCAAAGGTGGCAGCTGTGGTGTTTCACCTCAGAGATACCTTTGGCCGGCTGGGTGCTGCAGCTGGGCACTCGGAACAAATCCAGGCATAGTAGGAACTCAGTTTACCTCTGGTGGAAAAGGTTCAGGAGACAGTGAAGAGAAAGGAGAGGATTCTATCGTAGAGTCTTAATCCAGAGTTTTATTGCAGGATGGTAGACCTCTGAAACAGCTCCCAGTAGAATCCCGACTGCATGGTCTCGTCTCCTTTTAAGCCCGGGGACAGGGGGAGGGAAGGGACAGGTGAGGGCCAACCAGGTGTGAGGAGGGGAAGGCTCAAGGGATACAGACACTTGGACAGGCCAATGAGCCCGGACCTGAGGGGCATCTTTTGAACTTCTGCCAACCACACCACGACCCTGCTGGAATGTTAAGATTGATGGACAGCTCTTAGCAGGAGGGCAAAAGGGGAAAGGAAAGGTTGGCACACCTGAGGGGTTGGGATATGTGAAACAGGAAATGGCATCACACTACAACAAATTTCAAAATATATTCCTTTCCTTTTCTTTGCTTTCATTTTCTTTGTGCATCAGACCTCTGAATTGCTGGATATTGACAAGTAGAAGAGGCCAAAGACACATATTAAATGCCCTATGCCTACAAGTCAAGACAACCAGAGGCAGTCCTTAAAAACATAAAGGTGTGCTGTCACAAGCACTTCCACAGGTGCAGAGGGAGATAGAGACAGCAGGGATGTAGCAGATTTTAAGAAACTCTGAACCCATGTAGTAGCTGGTTTGACATTTTGTGATGGAAGTGAGGCTTTGAGATCTTAATCCCATTTATCATTTTGGCCTTTCAAGAACTGATAGGAAAAGAAAGAATTCAGGTACAGTTCAGTATTTCCACTTAGTCAGTTAATCATGCCAGCGTTAAGTGGGATAATGGCAATGAAGGAAGAAAAGATAAGGCAGATGTGTCACACTCAGTCTGGAAGAGCCATATTTGACTTAAATGCCTTCACTATCCTGGAGAGTTAGCAAAAGATTTCATTTACCTCACTGGAGACTTTCTGTTTAACAATCACTGCAGGCAAATCAAATGAGACAGAGAGGTATAAAAAAAAATCACAGAATCAGAGAATATGCTGAGTTGGAAGGGACCCATAAAGCATCAACAAGTCCAACTCCTGGCCCTGCACAGCACCATCCCCAAGAGTCACACCATGTGCCTGAGAGCATTGTCCAAACACTTTTTGAGCTCTGTCAAGGTTTGATGCTGTGACCACTTCCCTGGGGAGCCTGTTCCAGTGCCCAGCCACCATCAGGTGAGGAACCTTTTCCTGATATCCAACCTAAACATCCCCTGACACAGCTTCAGGCCATTCCCTTGGGTCCAGTCACTGTCACTACAGAGAAGAGATCAGCAGCTGCTCCTCCTCTTCCTCTCACCAGGAAGCTGTAACTGCAGCAAGGGCTCCCCTCAGTCTCCTCCAGGCTGAACAGACCAAGTGACCTCAGCTGCTCCCCATACAGCTTCCCCTCAAGGCCCTTTACCATCCTCATTGCCCTTCCTTGGACACTCTCTAACATTTTAATGTCTTTCTTACACTGTGGCACCCAAAACTGTGCACAGCCCTCAAGGTGAGGCTGTCCCAATGCAGAGCAGAGCAGGAAAATCCCCTCCCTTGACTGCTGACTCATATTCAAGGTGGTTTTTTTTAAAACTGGACCTGCTTCTCTGCTGTCAGAGAAACCTACATAAGCATAAATTCTTCTGGAAATAGGTGGAGATGTAGCAAACACTTCTGCAAAAGTGTTGCATATTGCATTTTTTTGGCACTTAGCCTGCCTGGATGTACATAAGCACATAAAGCAGAGCAGAATTCAGCCCTGTGCTTCCAGTAACAAGAATATACTTTGCATTCAGGAAAGCTTTTAAGCACATTTTTAAGGTTAAGTGTGGGATTCATCACTCTTCTTCATCCTGGAAGTCATTTCTAGCAACATTTGGGTGCATTCCTGCCAATATAAGCCGCCAGAGCTGGGCACATTTCTCTTCCTGTGAATGAACTATTCATATCCCCAAAAAGCAATTTCATCCATTCCAAAACAATTTTATGAATTCAACATTAATTTGACAAATAGTTTCAGCTGGAAGGGTTTCTTAAACTTAGACTGGTATAAAAAAATACCTGAAACAACCACTTTTTTCCTCCAGTTGTCACCAACACTGACAGAGGAGTGCTTCTTAAAATGGACTCAGGCCCCTATCTGCCTCTAAAGAAAGGTTCCTGCACAGCACAGGGTACATTATCTAAAATTATCTGCTCAATATCTCTTCTTAATACTGTTCAGCTTTGTATAAACTGCTTATAGAATTCCCTGGAACAGGGGCTGGAAGCCAGGTGTCAGATCTGTTTGCTGGCTCAAAGATCCTGCCAAGTGGTCTACTGCAAACCAACATCCAAAGAAGGAAATTAAATGCTTCTATGAACCACCACCCTTGTTCCTAAAACTGGCCTTCCTAGATAGGTAGATATTTCATGCCTTCTGTCAGGACCATCTCCAAGTAGTCTAATTGAATTCTGTTATCTCCTTTGTTCTCACATCTGACTTATTATTGTTCATTTATTTATTTATTTATTTACATTCATTTTATCCAAGCTGGTAAGCTTGGATCCTAAGACAAACTCTGATGTCACTGACCCTTGAGAGGAATACCCATTTAATCAAATAGAACTATACACAAATAATTGTGTGAAGTTGTCATTAGCCATTAAATGGCTGTCTGCTTCCCTGCTGAGGTACTTGTCTTAACAGTCACTAATCCAGTGACACAACTGAGGTCTTTACTGAAGGATCATCTGGATTTATTATCCTCAGTGGTTAAATACTGATACGGAGTGATTCCATTAGGAAACCATTTAGAGTGTGGAGCTGGAATGCAATGTGCAATTCTTAAAGCTAGTCACAAGGAAGAGAATTTGTATTTAACATGTCAACTGAAAAAGAAAAATATTCATGTATTTGAGTAACTATTTTAAAAGGAAGCCTTTCCAGGGGATTGTTCTTTTGGTTGGTTTTGGGATTTGGGGTTGTTTGGGGATTGTATTCCCAAATTTTAACTTAGCCTGAAAGAATTGAGACTTCCAGATAAAAATGGGTTGAAGACATAAAAAATGTGTCTCTGACATGTAGGAGAGAGACAGAAATATTTCTTCTTAGCTAATTCAGGGTCACTTTTTGCCAAGCACTCACAGCAGCTGATGTGGAGAAAAAACCCTGTTAACAGGACATGCTATGTCCAGAGCAGAACTTCTTCTGATCGCTTCTTAGCATTGACCCTAAAATCTTTTGAAGCAGCTACACCTCATCTTAGACTCAAAGTCAGACTTCCTAGGATGATTCATTCCCTGAAGTCTGTTAAAAGAAAGTGTTATAAATACATGCGTCCACTGACTTTTGTCTCCTTTTTAAATCAAGCACCTTACTCTATGCAAATTTGGAGTCAAAGATGCATTTCAGATGTAATAAAGCCAGCAGGCCCAGGATCAAGAAGTTTCTCAGGTGAAGAAACCAAATCTGCTTATACAAAGGAAAAAGTCTTTTCCTGCAGTGTCAGAGTAATATGTTCTTCAAGTCCTAACCATTATGCATTCCATTTATACCACTTCTTTAATCAAAGCTGAACCTGGTGAATTGCAAATAAGAACGAAAACATTAAATGTGAAAGGCCAACTTGCTCATCTATATTTTTTTGTCAAAGTGACAGTTTTAAAATTACATAGGTAAAATACTTCACTAAATAGGGTTATAAATGTGTAATTCATCATGGCAGAACATTTTTATGCGGTTTAAAACTACTCTTTTATTTCAAGAGGTGAGGACACAAAATGGTAGGCTTATTCTTCATCCTTTCATTTTGCAGTTTATTTTTGACATAGCAAAGATGCAGCACAGTTGGAAAAGCTCTTGGAATGGTATTTGTACCCTTCTCTTTCTAAGCTGTTGCTTACCAGTGAGCATATTTCAAAGCTGAGCCGGGTTAGTGTGTGTGCATACACAGCACAAGCCTGTTACTGGATAAGACCCTCAATGCTTCACAAAGCCCTAGTGCTGGTAAAATGGGAACACTTTCTGCACCTCTGCCCCTCTGCCCACTCCCACTCCACCCATACACACCACACTCCCCACACCCCCCCTGTCTTCTTTCCCCAATCCTCTAGTAAGGTTCTGTGCTGCTGAAACAGGAGAATCAGATTTGTTACCCCACTATTAATGGGAATTCCTGAGTAATCATTCTGCAGCATAGAGCTGGGTATATGGCTCCCCAGTGGCAATGGATTTGTTACTCTTTAAAACACGTATCACTGGGAAAACTTAGACAAAAAGGTAAAAATTAAACCTGAAGAAATAAGGTAAATGCTTTACTAGAAACTCTCATTGTTTTGCTGTAATTTACCTGGAATCCTTGTTCTTCATTGCAAGTGTGAATTCACATGCTGAGATTGCAACAAAGGATTAAGATAAAACTCCTGGTTATGAGTTGGGAAAGAAAAACATCATTGCAAGGTCATATAGAGAAGAACATCACTGCATCCAGGTAGTCTGCTGCATATGATGTTTTTGAGAGGCTGGCAAGTACAGAGCTTGAGGCAGGATGAGGAACTGTCACAGAGAGAAAGAAAGAAGAAAGGAAAATGTGATCTGACTCCTGTTACATCCCAGGGAGATTGCTTCCAAATTCCACACCGGTACTAGGTCAACCACAAAGACAGTGACCCAGAATAATACACCTCAGGTCTGACATTAACCCCAGTGCCTTGTGGGTCGTGGTTCAGAGCATTTCACCCGTATGATTGTGAACATCAGTCAAGGAACTAATTTCTTCCTCCCATTAAGTTCCCCGGGTGTGAGATTGAGGCCACCATGGAGACCTGAGCAATAAAGTTAACCAAGAACTGCACTTTGATTTCAAGAGCTTTCAGTTGCATACTCAGTCCCTATATGGCCCCAGCCCCAGAGGGCATTCACCAAAACAATCCCCAGTACATGAAGGCCATGAATCTCTGAATGCTTTGGCATGCATTTAGGAGAAGATGATCTCAGTGCTGCTGCTTTGAACTCTCTGCAGGAAGACATGATGCCCAGATAGATCCTTGAGGAACCTGCTGCCATTCCTGAGAAGCTCAATAGTTTGCTGCTGACTGTGCTCCTTGCCTCAGTTTTCCTTTAGTTTGGATTTAATCACAGGATTGTTTCCCATTTCCCTGTGGCTGGACAGGCAATCTCAGGTGGACAAATTTTTACTGTAGCTAGCTAGAGCTTTCAAAGTAAATGGGGTGACATCACATGTTTTATTATGAAAGGAAAACAAAAATTTTTTTGTGTGTTTTCTGATGCTTTTTTACTTACCTCTGGTAAAAAAGCAAAACAAGCTGTGATGAGGCAGTTGCATAAACCCATAATTTGGCAGCCAATTAGTCTTTGATTTAGACAGTTGCTTTTTGAATATACTTCTTTTTTTTAATGTGATTCCTTGCAGCTGAGAAATTTACATTTTAAAAAGTGCTTAATGCCAAGGCAGTAGTGGAATCCCACATTTGTCAAATAAGTAAACTGAGACAAAATCCAGCCCTTGTTAACATCCTAGGCTGGGACTGCTCTAACAGCAAATGAAAGAGAGGAGGGGGAGAATTTTTCCTCTGCTGGTGCAGGGCCTGCGGGGACATGCAGGAGAGGCAGATTCCTTGTTGCCGTTTCACCCCGGCTAGGACAGGGTATAAACAGATGTGCACAGCAGACAGAAATACCTCCCACATAGCTTAGAGCTACTGTGTAAATTTGTCACCAAAGGTGGAGATTGGACAGTTTAAAGCAGCACAGAAAAGAGGAGGTTGTGACTGTAACCTCCTCCTGCTGACTGTCCAGAGAGGCTGCAGACACAGGTGTGACACTTGAGCTGCAGGTGTGACACTGGAGAGAAAAACAAGGTGGCCTCTAAATTTAAACTCTACCAGTGCACGAATCTTGTTTGCAGTCTGGTTACAGTCAGCTCTTGAGGCTGTGTGGAGATCTAGTGGCAAGAACAAACTGCAGCTTCTGTCATAAATGCAGATGCTAGGGTTTGCTTCATTTTAAACTCAGTCATGTCAGAACCACGCTGCTTTGTACTGAATACAAAAGGAGAGAAAATATACTTCCATTCACTTTAATGAGACCCACTGCTGGAAGAAACACTAGCCTTGCTGAAACAGGAGAAACACCATGAGCGTTGAACCCTACTAGAAAAAACGATTTCTGAGTATGCAAATCTGGTCAAAGATATGGCAATTTTCATACGGGTGTACATTTTGGTGAAGAAGGTAGTTAGGAGTCAGCTGAGTTAGAGTGGATGTGGATCAAGAACTGATATCTCTTTAATATCTCTCAAAACACATTTCTATCTTCTTTTTCAGTTTCCTAACTGGAGGCCTGATGCCAGAACACCCACAAGGCTTAGTCTTGATCAAGGCTTGGTTCCTCACAACTGGGGCACACAGCACAGAGAAAACTCCTGACCTTGCTTCCTATGCTTGAAAATTTTACAGAGAAAAAACAGAAGTCTAACAGACATAGAGATAATTCCCGTAATAATTGGTCTCTCAGATGCTGCTCTTGCACTGCTCCTCCAGGAGAACAAGGGGGAGACCTGTTGTCCTTCCACATCCTGGATGAGGTTAGTGGAAATCCAGCTCCTGTTGGTGTGTGAGAAGTAGATATCTTGCAGGCTGGGGAAGAGAGGGCATCAGAGGGACCATGCAGAATACTCCAGCATCTGTGAGGAGATCATCAAGAAGATGGAGACAAGCTGTTTATGATAGTACACTCTAGGAGAGAAAGAATTGCTGAGCAGGTACCAGGAAAGCATTTCTCATTCTCAGGAAAATCAACCCATGGAAGTGGTTGCCCAGAGAAGGTTTTCCAGACCCAGCTAGATAAAGCCTTGTGCAACCTAATCTGAGCCCACAGCTGCCCTTTAGTTAGTACTGTGTTTGACTACAGACCTTCTGAGGTCCATCCCAATTTGAAAGATTTTATAACGTAACCAAGAAATTCCAGAACGAATTGTGATGATGAAGCTCTTGTGGCAATTTAGGAAGCAGAGGGCAGCACCTCAGAAGTGCCTATAGCCCTGGAGAAGAGCTATCAGCTCAGGGATTCTTTTTGTTTTCAAATTCCTTTGCAGAGGCAGTATGGGATTCACCTCAGCTAGCAGTGAGACCCTCAAAGTTAAATTTCCTGTCTCAGCCAGCTCTGACCCCCCTTCATAATCAAGGGGGATAAAGGAAAATTCATCTTATCATAACCGAGGGTCCAAAATGAGGAACTGGATAGGCACCATCACCTTGGAGGTTACAATGTCTCTTGTCTAGAGAGATGATGCTCAGGTGAATAGCTTGAGCACGTATCTTTTGCACAATAAAACCTGAAACGAGCCTGTCCTAAAACTGAGGGAGGTGCAGGAACTGCAGGAGCTCAGAGACACTCTGAGACAGGGACAGCATTTGCTAGAAGTTGGAAAAGCAGAACATGTGAGGGCATAACTCCTGCTATGATCCCCTCCAGCAACTCTGTGCAGAGTGATGCTCTGGTTAAGGCCCCAGAATTAGGCATGGGAATTTCTACACAAGTGCAGGGAGAGCAGGAAAATGCAATTTTAGTGAATTGGCTGGGATGGGATTTGCCAGATTAGCTCAGCACGTATAACTAATTGTGTTTATCCTGCCCAAGCAGCAGGCATCAGTGTAATGTGCCTGGAGTTGTTATGCACTTTATGTTTCTCATCCAGGTTTCTCTAATCCATTCTACACACACATCCCTTAGGGAATCTGTCTGCTCTAGGTGTAATACTCTGGTTTAATCTCTGCTATCCTTCTGCCAGCCCATGCAACTCAAGTCCCACTGGAGTCTCCTGTGTCTTCATGAGCTTCCAGGTGTGTAGGAGAGAGAGAATTGTGTCTGCTCAGTTCTGGTTAGGCATATAGATCAATTTCTTCTGAGTTCTTGTGCTGACTATTTAGGACTGATCCAAAAGAGCTGTTAGGTGTCTGCAAGAATCAGCATGTGGGCCGTAGGATGCAAAGACAAAACCTTTCCTTAGTTTCTCCTGGATTCTCCTAATTATAAAAGTACCCACATACTTTTTGCATCAAACTTCCCTCAGTGCCTAAAGATCTTATGGGTCTGCACAGAAAAAAATTTCAGTTCTGACAGCCCTGATGAGCTCCAACTCACACCCAAGCCCAATTAACATTCAGAAACCCACTCTAACTCCCTCTCAGTTTCATGTTTTTCACCTAACACACCTACACAATTAGGGTCCTTATCAAACACTGTGGTTTCTACAGCTTGCTTTGAAAAGGCACCCAGAAGAGGAGGCTTCTGTTCCTGCCTTTGCACAGTAGTTACAGCGGGTCTAGATCACAGAGGGGACCTGCATTCAATCCCCACCTTACCTAAAAGGGTTCAAGCTTACAACAACATCCCAAGGGAAGGTCTGAAAGACACAGGCTCTTATACTCAGGTGGTTGGCTGCTTATAGTCCTCAGCCTCTTCCTGAAGGTTTTCCACTACATAGGAAATGGTTAATTTCATAGGTGCTGGAAGCAGAAGGGAAGAGTGTCATGCACTCACTTAGCAGAGCACCAGAACCCACATCCCTCAGGAAATGCACTCGTGTTCATGCTCTGACACCGGTGATGTTTTTAATGTGCACAATCCACAGAACAAGTGAAAAGAGAGCACACTCCACACTCCAGCACCCCACAGTCAGGTGTTCACAGTACCTCCAAGGAGCAGTGAGACATGGATTGCAGCCTCCCCAAGGAAATGTGGGAGCTGAGTGTGGGCTGTTGCTTCTTGGGTGACTGCACTGGGCTGTTACATAAGGTGACACCGTTTCAGCAGCATATCTGTCTCTGAAAAAAAACAGAACAAAAACTAAAATAAAGTGTGAGACCTCTATACCATTTTGGAAGCTAAAGGTAAAAATACTCTGAGAGTAAAATAACAAGTTGTGGAGTCCAAGTGGATGACGGCCCCTGCTGCCATGGTAGCATATCAGAGGGGACAAGACCAATTCCTGTCCTTAGATTGGCTCTGGTTTGTGGTGCACTGCTTGCAGAGGTAATAGCTCAGGTCTTGGGAGCAACTTCACCACCCAACCCTTTGAAAGTTAATTTACATAGACAAAGCAGCACATGAACTGTGGCCATTCTCCTATTGCTCCAGAGCTAACCCAGCTGTCTGTAGCTGGAACTTTACCCACACCAGGTAGACACACTGCTTCCTTACAAATAAATTTTGGGTGTGATTGTTAGAATCCTCAAGACAGCAAGGCTGAAAAATGATGCTCCATGAAAAACACTTTTCATTGATTTTAGGGAAGCCAAGCCTACTTTCCTGATTTCTTGCTCTAGTGAGAGCACAAACATCCAAAACTGAAATCAATGTTATGAGGTGATAATTTTCTTTGCACCCCTCTTTACTCACCCCTGCAAATATATTTAAAAGGATTCACAGAGACAAAAAGAAAAGACAGGTTCATGATCTTAAGCTGAAAGTATCACAGAATTGAAAAGTATCCTTGCCATATATTTTTAAATCAAGATACATGTCTCTATTTTTGCCTTTTAAGTATTCTTATATGTTAGAAGGTGGTTTTTTTATTGCCACTACCTGGAAATAGTTTTTAGAAGTGTGCTCTTACTCATTTATGTTTTGATTCCCTTTTCATTAATGGTTTTAATAGACCCTTACTTTCCTGTATATTTCTGCTTGTAATTTAAAAAGATGAAACAAATGCTTTAAACAAAAGTCCTTTCTTTCAGCCAGCAATTTTTGGTTTATGTATAATATTTTACATATAGAAGGCTTAAGAAAAAATAAATTAAAATGCTTTTGCAAGGAGCAACACAGACCATTAAAGCTTTTGTTTTTTTCCATAAATAGCTCAAATCTGCCATCTAGTGATATAAAACAGAATTTAATGGAACCAGCCCCTTGGATTTTTCTCTGGAAAAATCTTGCTTACCTTCCAGACGTGCAAAAACAGTGCCATCTAGTGGATAGTCCCGAGACTACGCAGGCAAAAATTAAAAAAAAAAAAATATATATATATATATATATTTATCAAAATATCTATTGCTGCTGGCTGCACAACAAGCTACTTAGCCATTTTGGAGTGGATTCAATAGGCTTAGTGTCCTGCGACTCCATAGAAATCTTTGCTGCCATCATTTGAGGTGACATATAAACCTCTACATATATTTGTTGTTTATTTTAACAGCACCAAAACAAAAGACATTGTGCAAATTTCTCTTCAGGTTAAATGTACCCTTTATTCTTGCTTATTTTGTAGTTTTGGCTTGTTGTTATTTTTATATTCCCTTAATGGGATCATCTAAACTTTAAGGGATTTTGGAAGGATAAAAAATATTGATGGTCTTTAAGCTTGCTTTAAAAGCAGAGAGATCTAGCTCTTTTTTACAAAGACAAATATAATTTGTGAAGTCAAGTGATCTGTACTTTGTAGTATGCCACAATAATAAACAAAAGACATTTTATAATCTACAGTTTTGCTGAGTTTCATATTTCTTCCACCATTTGCTGAGTAGTGCTTCGAAATCACAAATGCATCCTGTCGAGCTCAGTAAATATGAAGAGAGTAATTTTTATTTGTACACATACCACGTACCAGGATTTCAGAAACATTGTTAAAAGTAGGGAAAAGGGACATTGCCATAGACAAGGACTGCCCTTGGGACTCAGTGCCTAAATACCTGAAGAATCAAGTAGTCAATTGCTGGGATTTTCAGATACTTACCTTCAAAATTGCTTTCAACATTTAGGCCATCTTGCTTAAGGGCGAACAAATTCAGATTCAGGTCTGATGATTCAGATCTTTTAAATGTACTTTGGTAATGATTCCTCCTGGAATCCAATGTGCAGGCAGCCTTCTATGCATGTGTTGACTTAGAGGCAGATGAAGATTTCGCAGTGCTCCCTAGTGTGCCTCTGATCAGAAAAAGAGGCTCACTGCTCACAAAAGAGTGGTGTGAGCTCCATTCTATATTCGAGAAAAGAAAAGACCCTCCTTCTCTGGCTTAGCTTTCCTTAGCTTCAGGCTTGCAAAGATTACCAGATGCTCACATCTCATCCAACTGCCTGAGGGCTCTTCTAATGGTTAAGAAAATAAATGGGTGATTTTAATGCGTTTTTCTTCTAAAATTTAGATACCTTCTCCTTCCTGTTGAAGTTAATTGAGCCACAAAGGCCCATTCTACCTTCTCTCAAGTACAAAAGAGTGTAGAAGGAGTACTCAGAGGTAAACAGCTCCAGACAGTCACAACTGATCAGGTGCAACTCTGTTTCTGGATAGAACTGGACATAGACCTAATTCTTCTCAGGAAATAATGATAATAGTCTTGCTCTTAACAAAAGTTCTCATCCTTAGCCTGGCCTAGCTCCACTATTTTCCAAAATCTTTTGGTGTTGTACATGAGGGACACTCCAGCCAGATGCCAGACAGAAAAGCTGGAGTCTTTATTTTGATAGTCAGTTTATCAGGATACAGAAAGTTTAAAACATGAGATGTCCCTTAGCAGAAATCACCCAAGACATTGAATGTCCCTCAGAGGTCATTGGAAAAGTCAAAGAGGCAAATAAAAAAAACCAAAAAGGCATTTTATCTTAACATTAAAAATATCTCTCATGCAATATAAAGCAAAAATACCTCTTTAATTCCAGCATCAAAAAGACTTTGCAAGCTCTCAGAAACTGATAAGATTATGTCATTTTAAAAACTGCGATGCCTCAATAACACAGACAGGTATATGTGGATCAAGAGATTATGTGGCCATGGGCCTTCACTCCCATGGAAAACTCATCAGCATTTGCAGAATCCAAGAAAACAGTTCTGCACTGAGCACATGAGTTAGGCAAACTAACACACCTGCAGTATGGGGGTGAGGGCTCTTTTCATCCATCTCAACACTCATCCTAAGAAATACTTTCACTCAGCAATAGACACTCAGTGGGAATTTGTCATGCATTTGGTGGTACTGGTGACACCAGTGTCATTGCCATTTAAAATGTGATCTCACAAAGGCACAGACTGTTGAGAATGAACTGGTGGAACATTCTGGTCAAGAAATAGTGGAGGTGAACTGCATCAGCTGTCAATAAGTCAAGGAGGAGGGGTGTTTTTATATGTAACAGTAATACCAAAAGTGGAAAGGAAAGAAACCATTCATGGTCTGCACACTCAGAGGGCTAAGCCAGGGTTAAGCACCTGATATTGCCCAATTGGACACAGCCATAACTCACACGATATTCCATCAGAAGGCTGTTGCACAGAACACACACCACTAAGTTAGAAACTGGAGTGAATTATGATTGTGTCCAATATCAAGTGCTGGCATATAAGGAAAATCTGACCAGAGCTCCAGCCCTTCCCAAATCCAGCCCTCCAGACCTTCAGAGCCTGCTGCTGTGAACCATGCAATAAGACACCTATCTGACAGACCCTTTCAGGTAGCCAAGACAATGCAGCTAGCTTCCAGCCTCTCTTCTGTGACCCTCAGGGACTGGAAATTTGATTTAACCATTGTACCAACAGAAGCACAACTTTGGAGGGAAAACAGCCTCAGCCTGGGAGATCTTAAACCCTAGGTCCTTAGAGGGCATTCCAAGCACTGTGGACTACCCAGCAGTGAGCACAAGGGACTGGCCTCCCTCACTGTTGAAGTTGCACCACTGGATGGGTGAGAATGCAAGTCTTTGCACCAGAAGGAGAACAATCACTGAAGACTCTGAGCCTCATCTGAGAGTAGGCATAATCTGAAAAAAAGAGTTTTTCATTCCTTACTTCCTTTCTTACCAGCCACCACCATCATCCTATCCTGTCTGATGCTCAGTCTCAGAGCCAGTTGTGCTACATTTTCAAGTAACAGCTGCCACACTTTCATGTGTGCCTCCCTCATGACTGTGGAATAATCCCCATAATTTTTAGGAAAACCTCTTTGCAGTTCATTTTCCCTCAAGATTCCCTCAGTTTTATCATATCATCCCTTTGTACTTCCCACTTTACTTTAACCACTTCTTTTTATAAACAATACTATTTGGGAAAGGGCTGTCTTTCTACTCTGTGCTTGTATTGCAGGCAGCATGTGCAAATTCATGTCCCTGAGCAGAACTCCTGAGAGTATTTGATGAATCTATAGATATAAAATTGTCATTCTGGACATTATGGAAACATCTAGTTCGTCCATATCTGTTGGAGACGCTGAGATGAAAAGAAAGTTGGCACAGAACCAAAGATGTAGATAGTCTTCTCTCAAAAACTGAAGTTATCACCTCTCTTGTCTTCAAAGTACTTTTGCCTGAGAGAGAGAGGATTTGAAACAGACTCCACACAATTTTGCTTGGGGACAGCTTACAGAATAAAAAGGTGAAGCATTACAAAGCTGAGCAAGTCAGAGTAAAGACAAATCATTCCTGTGGTGAGTAGCTCCTTGCAGAATCAAAATTCATTTGGAAGCATCTTAGCATTGAGTTTTCAGGGCCCTGTATTGAAAAATGAGACTACCACCAGCAGACCCAGGGCAGGAGTTTTATAAATGTTCACTGTTCCTCCTGTTTATTGAAGCTTTGCTCATGCATCTAAATGACAGAACTAGAACTTTGCTTGCCATTTTAGGACATTGCTGCCTGTATTTCAAAAAATACTTCTACAGTGACCTTGATCAATCAGTTTGCCCCAACTCAGTGCTTTTATCTAATGATAAGTATCACAGAGAAAATGTAATGGTACTGAATCAGTGACAAAACTACCACTGCCTCAAAGTGCCTTTGGATTTTTTCACACACATCTGCTAAAACCACAAGGGAAAGCAGTATTGGCAAACAAAAGGGACTATGATTAATCTTTTGTTTTCCAGTGTCAACATGTTGCACTGTTGCTACTTTGCCTGTGTTAATAGTAATTAAAACCCCTTCCTTTTTCAGCTTTCTTATTTGAAAAACATGTTAGTGCATAAGGGAATACTTGGATGATGTATCCAAGTACATCTACAAAATGTGTTAAAAGTATAGTAAATGCATTTGGGTGTTTTGAAAGAAATTTGGCATGTCAGATGTTTTTAACTGATTATTTTTTCTCCTGGTGTAATGAGTTAAGTGTTATAGCATTCATCACTTTCCATGATTCACTGAGCTTATATAATATCCATTTGCCTAGCACTGCTTATTTGAATACCAGTTCCACCCCTGCAAGAAAACCTGCAACCTTCACAAATATCTGTTCCCACATTCATTTTTCACCAAACTCACCTGATGTAAGTAGGACTGTAGGAGGACCATGGCAACCTAATAAAAACATTAATGAGAATTAGTGATCACAAAATAATAGTTTATAGGCATGTTGAATTTTAATTTTGCCTCATTTTACAGTACGCAAAGATATACAATGGAGCCTACTTCAAAACTTTTAATGCCAGACATATTTTGCACCAAAAGGAGCGTGAAATTTATTTCTTCTGCTTTCCCTGCTGAAAAAAAACTACCCACTGGGAGACTTTTTCAAACCTTTCTTGATTAAAATCATGTCTTTCACATTTCCAGTTAAATCATAGCATAGTAAAAGTGTGATTCCTTTAAATTTGGATTGTAATATACAGTTCATAAAAAATATGGAATCCCTGTTATATTTTTAAATCTCAGTGCAAAATTAGTAGTGAAGATACTGAAGAATCTCTGTTATACCAGAAGTTGAGATGATGAACTTGGGCATGCTTTTATTAGATATCTTCATTCAGGTTCTAGGTCATCTTCAGAAGATGCAACTGCTGTTGTTTGTTAATTGCCTTCTCACATCCCTCTGGGACAGGTGAGGTGCAGTGAGCAGATGATGGAGGCCCCAAACTGAAAGTCAATGCTTTCATCTGCCTCTGATTGACTTCTGCTAATTGACATGGTACATGCAACTGAAAGCCCACAGAACCTATCAAACCTGAGAGGGATGTATAGTTTCTGAGTCTTGAGCCTGCATCTCTCTCCAGCACTGATTCTCAATCTTCAGGTACCAAAGGTCATTTGAAATTATCCAGGAGATTTCTACTTCTAAGCAGTTTTGTAGCTTCCTAATCCTGGGCTAAAACTGGGGAGAGAACTGGGAAAGCTCCATGCAAGATCTGGACAATTCTGTCTATATCAAGAAATTGCTAAGGACACCCTGTAGGACCTTACAGAGCTCAAACTCTGTTGCCCAGCAGGGAGCCCCTGCACACCACTTTACCAGGTGTAATTCCTACCAGTGCCTGTAAGAATCCTTGCTCTGGAAGATTTTAGTTAGAACTTTAAATTACGTCTGTAATAACCATCTAAAAAGGTACAGGAAGCACTCCTGACCCCAAGATCAAGGATGAAGTTCACAATGTTTTTGATTAGCCTCTTACACATCAGTCCTTCAGAGAACTGACTGGAGCACTCTCAGACAGAGCCAGGGAGAGAGCTAAGAAACATAGGTAATCAAGGTTCAATTCCTTAATTTGTTTCCAGTCATTCTTTTTTGTGCCACCACTGAAAACTGTTCTTTTATCAAGGAAACATGGAAAAAGAATAAGCATCTGATCCAAATTAATATGAGGGTCAAGTTGTATTCCCACTCGTTGGAGTACAAAAAGCATGCCAGAAGTACATATGTTTGTTCATATGTAGGACCTTGTTCAGAAGTGTTTTGAAGCAGCCACAAGATCAGGGCTAAATCTCAAGTGTGATATTAGCAGAATCTGCCTCCTTGCAGGTCCTGCCAAGGTTACGGCATGTAGTATGTGCTGAGACATTCAGAGCTGTCAAGACTTGAGCACTTCCACAAATGCTCACCAGCAAAAATTTACACAATACCAGATTTAGGCAGAAGAAGAAAAGATCTAAACTACAGATTTGAGTACATGCATCCCCTCTGTGAATCTGTCCCTCTGTTTTCACGTTGCAAATACAGTAACCTTCTTCCCTCTCTGCCTACAAAGATCCCTAATTATATTAAAGCCTATCATCACTTATTCATGAAAGCATCTCTTTAGCACATTCAATGTGACTGATCCCCAAGGTCAGAGGTACAATGACAGAGAGAAACGTGTGTGTTTTCACAGAAGCACTCTTTAAATGAGTTTTCTAACTTTTTCAGTTGGCAAGGTCAGTTCTATTGGTTTTGTTCAGCTGGAACTCTTTAACAGTAGAAAATTAGATTGTGTAATGTATATTCTTTGCCACCTGATCTCCAACTTGAGTATGCTACCTAGCTCCAGTGATTTTCTTTAATGAGGTGGAAATATATATAACAGTTTTAAATATGCAGGCTAACATTTTCCTCCATCTACAATTATGCAAATTGTTATATAGTTGTCTCTGCATGACAGAAGTAATAACATCTTATAGAGACCCTGTTAAAATTCACTGAAATCATCTACACAGATGGATATGATTTTAGAGCAAATACAACACAGACTCATTAATTAGTTACAAACCACCCTCACCATCTCGTAGCAAGCTAGGTGACATGGACTAAGGCGTGTACTGCGTAAAGATACAATTTTCTGTTTGTAGTAGATGACTGAAACATTCTTAAACAGTTAATAAGATCAAAAGTAACTAGAAAAGTCACAAGCTGTTATTATTTTTCAAGACTTAGAGGAAATATCATATATTTTCCACATACACTCTTGATTATAGACAAGCAGTAAGATAACTATCCTTTAGCATTTTATGGGATGTTTTCTTTTCAATTCCACTTCATTTAACTTTAATGGCGATATTTTAGAAGGACTTTAATTAATATAAACATTTTTATAAACTCTGGCATTGAAAAAAATAACATTCAGAATTTTTAAACAGGTCCCATGAGCTCCATTTAGAGCACAAATGAGGTGTGAATTGGTATCTCACACCTCCGCTTCTAGCTCTTGCTTCATTTTCTTTATGAGACAACACGTAGTCCTTCCCAGTCTTTAGAAAAGTCCTAAAACAAAGTCTCCAGATGTCAATGTGAAGAAAGAAGGTACCTGCAATGGCTCTTTTTTGGCAATGGAAGAAACAGCACCCTAACAAGAAGCAGAGGCAGAAAAAGCTGAAGGCAGAAAAACGTGCCACAGGAAAACTCCTTTTCACCATATCCTCAGTAATTGTATGTTCCACTTTACCCTTTTTGGCCATGTTACTTACCTTTTCCCATTAGGGGATGATACACTCACAAGGGTTTCTGGAGGAAAGAGCAGCTGGCCTATGATTCAGACTTTCCTTTGGCTCTATGCCTTCTCTGTGTGCTCTGTCACCTGGGGAGGCCATAAAGAGGAGCTGTAGCTTCTTCACTGGTGCCTTCAACTCATTTCTGTTATGGAAAGAAAAATCACAGATTCTCTCACCCTACCCCTTGGCTCCTTGACACCCTGTCTCTCTTGCCCTTCACAAAGTTCATAAGCTTTATTCATTACCATACAAACATGCATGTTTTAGAGACATGATCCTTCTCTTTTTTCTTTTTTCCCTTATCTGCTTCTGGCCAGGACAGGGTTATTTTTTGCAGTAGCTAGGAGGGGGCATGGCTAAGACAGGGAGCTATTCTATACCGCCTTATTCATTGCTGGGGCAGGGAGAAGGGACTCTCATTTCCAGGGGAAAGAGTTCCTTGGTGTTGAGCAAGCCTGGCTTAAGGACTAGTTGGGGTCAGATGGTCCTGGCTGTGATCTGGTCAGGTTGGGCTTGGTGAGCGTTTTGTATAGGAATCACTGTCTCTTTCACATACTTTTGTTGTTAATATTGTTGGTGCTACAGTTCATTTTTCTCATCTCGGTGGTGTTTCCATTAAATTGTTCTCATCTCAACCTTTGCTTTTTGTGCCTCCAGTTGGAAGAGGGAGGGGGAGCACCACATGCTTTTGAAGGAGTACTAAACTGAAGAACACCATTCCTAAACCAGGACATTCTCATTTCAGGTCCTCTTTATCCTGCACATACCTCATCTAGCCTATCCCTACCCAGTCTAGTGAACTCTGAGGGCCCTTAATTTCACAGCCACCTTCAACAGAAGTGCTGTTTGAATGAACATGACATGCCTATCCATGCGACAAACATTCACACAAGCATAAATACACATCAAGCATGTAAATGCCCTCAAAATGCATGCAAATAATTTCTACATTGACTAAATTTCATCTGCACAGTTTTCAGGGCCATTCAGCAAGCTCCAGGCTGTGAGGGAATCTGCACGCTTGGGAGGAGGGACGTGCTCCTTGTACACCCACCAATTCAACAGGAAACATAATCAGAGAAAAGAGGTAGGAGACTAATGTCTGGGGACAAGCTGTTTCTGGGGATGAGATGCAAGAAAACACAGGAAAAAGAGAGCATCTGCACATGGGGTACTTACCTTATTCTTCATACCACATAACAGAGCCCAAATATTCAATGGATGAGAGCCTTGAATCTGAGTCATCTTGACCCCTAAATTAACATGGCAACTGAATCCACTTCTCTGGTCTACTAAAAAAAAGCTAACTATTTTTACAATTTTTAGCCTTTTCCCTGAGGAAGAAAGAAATGCTTATGTCACAGATCTATATAAAAAAAAAATTTAAAGGAAGTGCAGATACTTATCCCCAGATTACCTAATAGTCTCATAGCCCAGTCAATCCAGTCACACAGCTGGGATGTGAAAAACATATATGTTTAAAATAAAGAAATTCACTGCAGAAAGAAAAGAGAGTCCTGGTTAGTTTTTAAGGCACAAAATTTCATGTGACAGGAAACTTGCTTCTCACAAAGATGTATTAAAGCTGCCCTTTGTGGAGGAAAGAAAAATCCCCGAGGTCAAGTAGAAGAGAATATGCCTCTAGCTTCGAGAAAAAGAACATGAACTTAATGGAGATCTATTGGAGGACACTGGAGTCTGCTTCAGAGAAACAAAGGCTACAAAGAAAGAGCAGTCTTTATAATGAGAAACCTCTGCTCATTCTCTGAGTGTAAGGGACTTTGCCATTGACGTGCTATTCCTTTCCCTCTGCTCATTCAGGCCAGGTTCATTGTGCTACTATTCACAGCTTTAATAGCTATCTGCTCTGGACATCATTAAAAGTCCTGTGGCTTGAGGCAGTAATAAGTCTCCTATCTGTTTATTAATGACAGTAATCCATAAACAAATAAGTTGCATTTTGCCTGGAGACTTGCTGTGTCTAAAAACACATCTGAGAATCATTTCTGCTTTATGTTTCTGATTGTCATGAGTCCTATTAAGTCACAGAAAAATATAACTTGCACATTGCAGTGGTTATTCAGTGGTTAATGGGTCCCCTACTGTTCATGAAAAGTCTCTCTGTAAGTGCCCTCTTCACTGTAAAACTTACATAGCTCCAAAGCTACTGATGCAGCCAGCTGGAGTAACAGGCTCCTCAAAAGTGACAGATTTAAAGGAAGAAATAGTAGCGGCTTGCTAGAGGCAAGTTATTTTAATATAATGCAGCAATGACAGCTCTCTACGTTTAATCATCAAGCTCCCGATTTTCTCCTCAGCATTTGAATTTCACAGGAGTTAGGGATTTGGGTAGATGCTATTTAACATTCCTCCTTCTGGCTGTTGGGTGTACCTGCCAGGTTCACATTGGGAGCTGTGTTTATAGCTTTTCCAGCTATTTTAAACAAAGCCCTAAATAATTGCATGCATGAGAGACAGGCCTCAGAAGAGTAGCTGATACAGGATTTCCAGGACATTTCTCTGCTCAGGCATTTTCAGCATGGTTGAGACACACTGATTGCACATTCTCATCTTTGCCTGTCCCATAAAGAATTTAACTCTTTTAAATATTTCTGTGGTGCCTATCAAATATAAGCACAGCTATTTCTTTAACTAATAGCCACTATGGTCAAAGAGACATAAGAGTCCAGGGCTTTGGTTCTTGAGTTTCACAGGTTTATACAACTAATCAGTTGACTTCCTCATGATTTGTTTTGCCAAGTATAATAGAAGAACACCTTGGCTTGCACACCAGTGTCTGTATGTTTGGGAATCTCTGCATCTAGGACTCACATGTAAGGTCATGAAAAATATTAAAATTCCCCTACATTGGAGGGATTAATCAGAAAGAAAACAAAGTGTTTTTAAAAAAAAACAAATCACTGTAGCTTCCTCCTCCTGCAGCTCTAAGAAAAAAAATTTGGTAAGTTATAGTATCTTTGCCATGCAGCACTTCCAGACAAATCATGAAGCACTCCTTTCTCAGCAAGCCAGCCAGCAGACTTCTATGTGTATCTTCTACATGACTCTCTGGTTTCGAGGGAGTCAGTCCTTTGTTTCCATATCCATTCAGAATTCTCTTTAACTAATTATTTTCCTCAGAAGTATCGTCACATCTATATTGATTCTTCTTCTCATCTCCTTCATAAAAACTGAATTAGATTTATCATTACAGATGTCTTCCCTCTATGTCCAATGCTAAAAGAGAAAAACAAATGATTGAGAAGTGCTACAAGTTACAAAGGTAGAGTCCATATTGCCTTTCCTTTGATTTTTGCAATACATCTGAGTCTGTCACTCTGGACTTTCTTAGTAGGCTGTTCCAAGAAAACTTTGTTTGCAAAACAAGATTCATCTCACCCTTTTTTTTTTTTTCTGCGAGATTTAAGACAATGTGCAATTTGTATTTCTCCTTAATTTTTTGAAATCTGTAGATGCTGACTAGCTCCAGTATCTACATGTACTTTGTAGAAGACAACAGCTGGTTAGACAAATCCCAAACTGGATGATCAGAATATTCAGAGTTGAATATGGGGCTTCTAGTTGGAGTACAACGCTGGCAACACAATGAATTCACTGGCAGGACAGAGAGAGAATAAAGGTGTTGAACAAATGCTATGTCTGGGCCTATGACTCCCAGCAGACAGAGTATGAGGCAGAGGATATAAGGAAGAATCCACATTACTGGGAGAGGTGAATGTGAGCATGAGAGAGTAGGCAAACTCAAGCTGGAAGTTGGAGATTGACCTTTGTCCAGAAATTTAGAAGACTGTATGACATTCTGAGAATTAAAAATAAATCACAAGTAAATACAATAATATAATAGAATGCAACGAAATACAGTAAGAATACAATGGAAGGTTTTTATCTTGACAAATTCTTGTGGCTTTTGAAGTCTGACTTCCAAATTACTCTTTATAACTTTTTGAGGCTGGTAATACCACAACTCTAAGAGCAAATTCTCAGTTTAAATCAAGCAATATGTTTTTGGCAATTGTTGATAAGTGGGAGGGGGAAATTAACAGCAAACACAGGGGGAAAAAAAAAAAGAAAAAAAGAAAGAAGAAAATCCACATGCTGAGAGGGAAGCTATGTAAAATGTTACTTGGCTGTCACTGAGCTCAGATTGCAAAATATCAATGAGAAAGGTCTAAGCTCTCTCTGCTTCTGGCCCTCTGTGTTCCATCACATAACAGAGAAAGCTGTCCACATCTCAGCAGGGGACTCAGCAAATTTGACACAAAATCACGTAAGCTTATAAGTTTCTATCTTCACTTCCATCTCAGGTGAAATATTGCTTTGCACTGGTGCCCTTAAAAATGGAGAAAGCACACAGATTACCATTTCCAGTCACCATGGTCTTTTTTTAGCACATTTCAGGCTTGTATATCTAGTGCAAAATCCATTTTAAGGAATAGGATAGGAGGGAGACTGTAGACTGCAATTGTAAGACATTGATTTGTCTCTCATCTCCTCTTGCTGTTCTAAAACCTGATGACAAGGAAAATAATGTTCTTTCATTCAGTCCCATATTCCAACATCCTAAGCCGCCTGGCTACTCTTTGCCTTGCTCCTGTGTGAGAATAAAGGCAATTAAATTTGAACATCCCAGGGTAATATCTAGTCATCATGTGAACCTAATTCTCAAATTAATACCCAGCAGAACAGCAGCTTCCAAAAAGTTTCTATACTGTAAACAAGAAATAGATGTTAATGTATCGAACTCTAAATAATCAAACACCATCGACCTTAATGTCAATAATTCTTTTTTTTTTTAATTTATTACTTAATCTAATTCCTTTCCAGCCAAACAGGCTGGCACAGAAAGCCTCTGTTCCTTTATGCTCATGGAGGTTAATATCACACATGGGACTCATTTCACCTGACTTTGTCTATCTAAAATTTAGGCAGCCATTCTCAGATAGCTGCCTAAGTTTCATCCATTGAGAACCTGGAAGATTCATGTAATCTGTCTTCAATATTTATGTACTGTTTTATTGAAGAATCTCTACTCCTTTGAGAGAGACCATGAGTGACTTGCTAAAATTAAGGTAATCATAAGGGGCCTAATGTTACCTGAGATTAATCCCTCTATACTTCAGACAATTTGCACAGTGCCTATCAAATTCTCTCATGTCCAGTTTCTCCCTTCAAACATCGTGCAGCATTGGACATTTCAGTCTCACCAACGACTGGATGCTGAACTAGAGATGTCCAGAGGTGTCTGCAAAGCTGAATTATGCTGTGATCCTATGCTTTCCTGACAATGGCAGAATCTGATATCTTGGTCCAAGACCAAAGTCATAGAAAATCCTGTGTCCTTGACACCTCTCCCTTTTTGGTTCTATGCTTAGCAGTTGAATGAATGCTTTACAATTCATCCATTTGTCCATAGAGAGAGGGGCATTCAGAATTACTAAACCTTGCAAACTATATCAAACCTTGCAAACTATATCAAACCTTGCAAACTATATCTTTAAAAATCTCTCTCACAACCAGGACTGACTATTCATGTTCACTGTACTGTACACTACCAGAGGACTCCCTTACGAAATGAACAGTTGTGGGAGGTAATTACGCATTTGAAGCCTCCACATGCTTCCAAGATGAAGTTATTTAGCATAGATGCCTTTGTAATTTTGATGCATTAGGAAAATTCATTGTTCAGTAGAGCTCAGACTCTTGCCTTCACCTATGGAGAAAGGTGGCCAGCTGCCAATTTCAGTCTGCTGCTTCTTGAATGGTACAGAAAGACTGGCTGACTCTCAACCTTTTTTTTTTTTAATTTGCTGTCTCTTCTTTATTTAGTTAAATGCTTTCTTTAATTTTTCCCTTCACTTGAAAATAAAGATAAAAAGGAAGCTAACAAAGGTTCTCTACATGGCTAACTTTGTAAGAAAGTGCTGGGGCACATTTGTCGATTGCTTTAAATAAATTCATACAGTCTGGCTGTGCTTTCAACTCAGCTAGGCATTGATTAGTGCTTTTTTGTTCACATGCTGTAGTGTCTTCCTGGACTTCTGAAACATTATTTAAATGTATATTGCTAAGCAGATAAGCTTTGTAAATTTTCAGCTAAAGCTGTGTAATACACATTAATTATGCAATTACTGTCTTGGGCCTGAATTTGTATAAGCAATCAATTTACTTAGTTCTTTCTGCACCATTATTGACCAATATGCAGATATATATTACACATGAATGCAAAATAGTATTATAGATAAATTAAAGGCAGATCTTGCAGAATTTCCAATTCTGCTTGAACAAAACTTTTGCACATTAAAACTTACTTCACTCAACCTGGAAATTTTTGTTAAAATTTTGTCTGCCATCTTAGCATCAAATATTCCAGAATATCTGACAAAAAAAAAAAAGAATCAGCTTAGGAAAAAAAAAGTGAAATATGGGGTGGTTGTGGTTTTATTGTAGTCCTAGGAAAGACTCTTAACAAGAGTCACTAGGATGCCAATTTAATCCTAGTTTATATCCAATATATTGAAATTTCTGTAACTTTCTTTCTCAAGCTGTAGCCCTTTAAATGTGGACAATTTCAATGCTAGGGCAAAAGTACATTAAGACCTCAGTAACAGCCAGTGGTCCCCAGTGCATCATAAAACCCAAGTCTCTCCCTTGTGAACAGGCACAGTGGAATTTCTCCTGCATCGTTCTGCATGAACACACTCAGACTTGTTCTCCCCCAAGTAACCCTACACATCAGTCATGCCCCATATACACCTCTTGTTCCAAAAAAATTCTTATCAACTCACTCTCAAGGCCACTAACTCTGAGACTAGATCTTATTTGTCTTATCCCCTTTTATTGCACAATGAATGCTCACTCTTTAATGATTACTAAATGCTTGAATTTTGGAGGGTATATTTGAATTAGAAGCATCTTACTGGGCGGTGGGACATGTGGCTTCTATTTCTTCTTAACAGAGGAGCCACTGAACTCATAGGCAGCCAATGCTCATCCTATGCTTTCAGCTAAAATCTGTCTGTTAGGCAACTCAGGAACACCACAGGATTAAGTTCTGGCTAGAAGCAAAAGGGAGGATGAGAAAAACTCATCAGCCCTATCAAGACTGCAACAGTGACAAGTCCCAGCTGATGCAGGACTTGTCTGAGAGTCAAGAGAGCTGAGAAAAGTCCATTTCTCAGTGATGCTGCTTGGAATGGGAAGGGTCTGTATACCTACAGCACTACAACCTACTTCCCTCAGTCCTACAGTCTGCTTTCTTCCCACTTTGGTACCTTCTCCTTTTCAGAGACATGGGCATATCAACATGAACCAGCAAGTTTCTGAAAAACTTGTAATAGAAAATGTGGGAGCACGGCTCCTTCTAAAGGGTGGAGAAAGGGCATGGTGGTACAGGTAAAAGGGCATTTTTGCACAGATATGGGTACTAGGATTGAATTTCATGTAAATAAAACATGGCCTACAGATGGCATGGTTTAGGACTGAAGCCCTGGAGGTTTTTGCATCTACAGAAAAAGTCTGGCAGAGGGATGAATTCAAGGCTTGACACCAACCCAAGTGTTCCCAGAGAGCCAGGGTCATGGAATCATAGATATATAGAATATCTCATGTTGGACGGGACCCATAAGGACGGAGCCTAACTCCCTGTTCCTCACATGACTATCTAAAGAGAACCACATGACTAAGAGCATCCTCTAGATGCTCCATTAACTCCAACAGGCTTGGTGCCAGGACTCCTAGCTCTGGCTTTAAATTTTAACTGAGCAGAAGTGTCTGGGGGCAGGGATTGGGGCATGGGAGCATTGACTAAGTCTTTTTAAGAAACTTTTTGGAGTTCAGTAATGAGTTAAGCTGCCAACACAGATGTAGCCCTGAGAAAAGAAACAGAGAAAAAGAGAAGGAATATATTTGCAAATAAAATTAATGTTTTAGCCATTCCGTTGAGGCCAATTTTTTTCTATTTTTTGATAAAAGTAGAGAGAACAAGGAATGATATCTGAGAACTAACAACTTCCAGTGTGAATGGAAATGCTGGTATAGTTTGCTTCATATTAAGATAATGTTCAGGATCTGAATATCTAAGGATCATTAAAAAAATTCTCTGCTAGAGAAGATCTTTGCCTCCTATCCAGCATGTGGCATAATAAGGCCCTTGCTCACAGAGCCACATTTCCTAAAACTAGCTACTTGTGAAATCCATTGCTCTCTCAGGTAAGGAAAATTTTAAAGCTTTTCAAGTGTCAGAATTAGCAAGGCTACTTGGTGGTGTTTCTCCTCCTAGGAGACTTCTCTGCTGTTGTTTCAACCTGGCAGCCCAGATGAAAGAACAGCCTATGAGGGAAGAGATGAGGGGCTCTACAGGCAAGGGTAAAAGGATCATTTTCCACAATTCACAAGAATTGGATTCCTCCACTGCACAAGGAGCTAAAATTAGCCTACTCTACAGGCCTTCAACTTTTCAAGCATTTCTAACAACTCACAGACTCAAATCATGCTTTACAGAGCTGTAAGAACCGCCCTTACTGAAATTCTACGTGCATTTGCTAAAGAAAAGACTGTTAGGAAGGGTGTTATGATGCTAGCTTTTCCTCTGTTTTTTTCTTTTTACCACTAGCTCCTTGCAGAAATTCTCTCACAGCAAAGTAAATCTTTGATTTTTTTTCCTCCCTCCCTGCTTTTTATTGTTCTGGTTCTCTGTCTTTCCAAGTGAGATATCGAAAAATCATAAAGATTTATTGGTGTAAGTTATGATCAAACAATCACATTTTAGATCTCAGCAAAGATGAGCTGAAAGCCCCATTCAAAAAGACATTTGACCAGTTTTAAAAGAACCTTAATCAGAAGTTTTATTAATCAACAATTAATGAACATTATCATAAATATTTTTGACAAAATGGCATGCATGAAAGTTCATTTGTTCTAGCAGCAGAAACAGAATCAGATTAAAATCTTAATTAAAATATGAAGAAGAGGCTTGTCATGATCTTCAACACACTGAAAGATTCCTTTTTTTGAAAATCAGACTCTCTCTTGCTGTCACATTACACTTTGCTGTTAATGAGTCCTTTCGTTTCTCTGTGCACTACAATACATTCAATCTTGGCTGTATATTTTAAATGATTGATGTTCCCCTAATTACATTTTATGATATATTGTGCTGTGTCACCTCTAATGAGTAGCAAACATGACATTACCTCACTAGTACTGAACCACAGAAATCAATAACTGACATTTATTCAATGAACTGCAAATTGTGATTCACTAGCTTCTCTTTGTGTTGAGTAAATTCGAAGTGTAATTAATTTTCATGCATATTACAAACAGCAAATGCCTGTATGGGCTAACTTTAAAAGCTATTTGCTCCTTCCTTGGCTAATTACAGCACAGCAAAAACTCTCAAGCCATCATTCAGAGGGCTGAGAAAAATCAATGGCTTGACAGAAGTCATCTCCTTAGATGGGTAGAGCACAGTCTCACTTTTGAGAACATTTCAGAGCCATTTTCTAAGACACATCTAATTGAATGAAGGTGGTATCATTCATGAACAATCTTGCCTACATATATTTTTTTGTTCACAAGGATTAGAAAGAAGCTTCTTGTTAGTTTTCCTAACAGGAAACAAATATCCAACTGTAAAAAATACGTAAGTACCTTTTCTAAAAGAAAAACATTGTCAGGTGCTGTCCAGAACTTGTAAGAAGAAAGCTGACTCACTGCAATTCACAGGTTTTGCTTGTAAGCAACTTCAAAGTTTAAAAATCTAGTTCTTGTTGCTCCTTCCAAAATTTCTGCCCGTGGCTTCAGCTAGCTTGTGGTTTCTTTACTGAAAATGTCCACTCAAATCAGAGAGCACTGGGAGAGTTTAAAGTTAATGCTCTGTTTGCACACCAGTTCAGGAGCAGAGGCATAGAAATCAATCAAGCCTCAATCAAGCTCTGAAATTCATAGCAAAAGATTGTGGGTCACTTTAGGATCAGCGCTGTCCTCTGCGCTAAAGCAGAGCCCTTTGTACATGGGCATATACTGATAGGACAAGGGGGTCTAAGCTTGATTTAGACTGAAATAGGGTAGGTTTAGATTGCATGTTAAGAAGCAATTCTTCATTGAAAGGGTGGTGAGGCACTGGAACAGGTTGCCCAGAGAAGCTGTGGATGCCTTACCCTGGGAGTTGTTCAAAGCCAGATTGGAAAGAGCTTGGAGCAACCTTGTCCAGTGGAAGGTGTCCTTGCCCATGGCAGATCATGTGGAACTAGATGGCCTTTAAAGTCCATTCCCATCCAAACCAGTCTATGAATCTATAATCTAGGATTTGTCAATTTATTTTTCAATTAATCACATGAAGAAACCTCATAAATAGAATGAATTAACCACTGCTCATTTCTCAGAGTTACATCAAGTTCAGTGATGTGATTTAGCTTTAGATTTAAGACTATATCTGCTAATAAGCCAGAATTTGCTGCCTGAGCGATACAGCACAGGCTTATTCTTACCTTCAAGAAAGATACTCTTGGTCCTCTTGGTTTCCTTTGGGAGGAAAGCAGTCAAGACAGATGGGTGAAGTAGAGTTATCATCAAGATTTTAAACTAAGTGATTGAAGTTTCTTTTGAACCTTGCCCCCATTTTTAATCTTCTTTTATAAGTGTCTCAAAGATGGCCCAGGGTTGGCTCCAGACTAATTGCCAGAACTCAGTTTTAGATCTCAGGAATGTCAGAAGAACAATCATCTTTGACCTGCTTCTAGACTGTCATTGGACCTTCCACCAATATTTAAGGCAGATGAACAAAGAGCAAAACCACCAAACCTGCAATCACGACTTTTTTTAGAGAAAAAATCCACTTTGATGCCAGTTTTGACACACTAATTAAGCCACAGTAAAACCCCTTCTTAGCTTCTAAAACCTGGTTGAGCTGTGATAGAAGAAAATTACAGAAATGTATTTCCAAAGATCCTTCAACTTCTTTAAAAGATAAAAATAATGTGAATGTATGGAGTTAATTTAACCTACCCTAGGCAAATGCAATCTCTATCAGTCTTGAATGGTTAATCCATAGACAAGCCTGCTAATGAGTCTGCTATTCTGCTGAGGTTAATGAGCCCTTGAGCATCTGGTGAAAGCACAGACACTTAGCAATTAATGTCTTTTATTCAAGCCAGCTCACAGGCTAGACAGCAGCTGATTCTCCACTTTTACTATATTGTTGCCATAGTACCTTGCATGCCAGCTCTGAGCCTGCATGTGCTGGTTATGTTGGTTGAGAATGCATTCCTTCACCTGTATGCTGAGCTCAGTGATAAGGCCTTATGGACTGGATTTGAACCACAATATCTTCTTTCACGTCTCTGTGGTTTAGTGATGTATGCAAGCATGTCCACAAATCTCAGAAATGAACTCTTCCTCAGGCAAGACCAATTCAGTTCAACCATCAAAGGTCAAACAGGATAGTCAATGTAGCAATAAAATAGGCTCTAGAAAACTATTTTCTATTCCTCATTAACAATACCAAGATAGCCAAAAACATGCACACTAGAGCAGTATTCCTTCCTGGTATTCACTGTTTGCAGGACATGTTTGCTCCTGGAACACAAAGTACATACAGAAAGTGTAGGATTTTAAATTGTCTTTGTGCCACTGGAGGAAGCTGTACCTGAAAAACAATTAATATGTAATGAAAGAGTGGGGAGAAAGGAAAAATAAAAGAAATACTTTTGCTCCCCCTTAATGGATGATGAAAATGAAATTCAGAAGGAAGTAAGCACATCATCCATTTTCAGCTACTTCAGCATCTAACTTGCATGCTCTGAATTGCCCCCTGGAGGATCCTACTTCTTGTCATTGGCTGTATGTGGGAATTGCCTGCCTTACTTATTACCTTTGGAATCTAAATTATAGCTAAGATAAATCACCACAGCAGCCTAAAATAAATGTTATAGAGATACACACTTCAAACAAGCCAAGGGTTCTGTTCCAGAGTGACAGCTTCTTCCCCTGGGATGAGTCTAGTGACTCTTAATCCTAGTTACTCATCCCACCCTTCTGTCAACTTATAAATGTCTCAGCTGGGACATTGCAACTGCAAATGAGGCAGCAACCATGCTGTCATACTTCACAGGCTTGTTCAGGTAAAAGAGCTTCCCTTAATAAACTAGGCTGGCACCTGTGACAATCAAGTCTTACTTAATAATGATGTTGTGGTAGAACACATACATCAACCATTATCCTTGCCCTTGTTTCTGTTGAACCATACAGGCTGCTGGCATTCATATAACCTATCTAGGAAGGTTCATATACTCACACTTAGACTGAAAACACTAAAAAAAATTTATCACATTTAACAGCAATCTCATTTTCAATGTAACTTACACAAATATGTTTATTGGGGCACATGGATCAACCCTCTGACCCTAGACTAAGATTCAGATATGTATCACATTTCTAAGCACATCTGAAGTTAAGAGCCATCATTTAACTCCATGGTCCTATTTCAAGAATCAACTCAGTTTTCAAAAAAGCATATATAAAGTTCCTAAGTAAGTACACAATGTAAATAAAAGCTAAAAAATAGCATCGTTTAGAAGAATATGCAGCAAAAATGCAGCCATGTCTTGGAGTGCTTTAAGCTATTCAAGTGGTATATAAAGACTGTCCTAACTCATCCAATAAAATAGCTTACCTGTCCCAAATAATCTATCATTTATATTATACTTCAGATATTTTTTGCTTTTATTTTTTATGTTGTGAAGTTCTTGAGTTATGTCTTTCTGCTGTGAAAAGCAACTCATTATAAAATGATCCAAGAAGCTACCAGGATAATGTGTGCATTTCTAAATAGGAAATCTTTATTTCTTCTTTATTTACCTTGAGGGTAGAGATCCCAAAGCCTGTGCTCAAATGGTCTTCATCTAGGTTAGTTGGCCTAATAACAGCAGTTTGTTATTCATTACACAATTTTAATTAATCTTCTTTAACTAAAATCACTATTAAACTGCTCTAAGATTTTATTTTTCATTGAAAATTGAGTTAGCCTTATCTGAAATGAACAGAAACAGGTACTAAATTAGTTCTTCAGCATTTTCTGAGAGCGAACATTTTGAGATGGGACTGATACTATATGGTATGGAATATACCATTGGGAATTCCCTTTGGAGAGTTTGAATCAACTGTCCTGGCTATGTCTGCTCCCAAATTCTTGCACACCACTTTCTTAATCACTTTAGGTATAGAGTTATAAAATAGAAAGCTTTGTTATAAAATAGAAAGCTGTGTAAGCATTGCTCATTAATAGACAAAGCATTGCTCTATTATCAACAACAATTAATTGTAGGTTTATCCACAAATCCAAAACTTGGAACCATAATGGCTCCTATGAAGAATGTTAACTGCATCCCAGCCAGGCCCCTTACAATCATGAGAAGAAACACTGAAAGTTTTTTGTACATATACAGAGACATCTATTAAATCATGTTTGTGTCCAACAGTTTCCTAAACAACCTACATTCCTCATCCCTCAAGCAGAGTTATTTTCATTATTTTCTTAGTGACCTAATGCTTTCTCTCATACAGTAGCCCAGAATTCACCCAGCCATATGGGCATAAAAATCTACCTGCACTGTTAGAGATGCAGACTTAAGGCCAATTCGATGCTATTTTTAAATAGCAAAAAAAAAAAAAATAAATAGGCCACCTTAAATACTTCAGGACATGTTTGACTGTAGATTTACACTTAGATATTTTTCTTTATTTACATAACAATTTCAGAATAAAGACATGGCTTGGTTTCATCTACTGTTTCATTCCTAGCAGCAATTGCACACTTTGACATGGTTTTCACTTAGATTCACTGACAAAATATAGAAGATGATTTTAAGACAATTTATCTAGACACTGATTGATTTTGCCATAATTTAAAGTAATGTTTCATCTTGATGGGATTTTACTTACGCATCTCAGTTGGCAATGCTTTCTCATATACACCGAGAAAAGTACCCAGAACAGTTTTATGATAGTCTGTGGTATCTTCCCATTGCTCTTTCAGAATGATGTTCCTATTTCAGAGGCACTTAGGGGCAAAGTGTTCTGTGAAGGCTGATTTAATCCTCTGTGCTGTCTTGACAGGCCTGTACCTGGGCTGCTCTATCATTTAGAAATCTTTCAGATACACTCTGCAGTCTTTAGGGTTCAGGAATACTCACTTGATAGTAACATTTGCTGCTGGGGATAAAACTTACAGTTTCCACACTGCCATATGTGCTAATAAACTGGCATTGTAGAATATGTGATCATTTCCATAATGGAGAGGAAGTGTTTCCCTTGTTTTCAGCTGTTAGGAGTGAGAACTGTGATAGCTCTTTGTGTCCTCATAAGTGTTTTCCTTTGCAGAGGATACAGTACCTGGAAAAGAAGAAATATTGTGAACTCCTTCAAATTAATACAAAGTATTTTTATAGAATTAAACAATCTTAATATGTTTTACTAAATCACAAACAATTTATTATCATAGCAATGGCTGATTTTTAGCAATCTTATCCTTGGGACAACAACATAACACTCACAATAGGTAAATCTTAGATGTTTCTACTCTATCAAAACAAAGCCATTTATTATATTTACAGATAAGTATACCTACATTTCTTTATGCTGGTTTTGCAGGAGATATGCTAAAATTACACTAGGATACTAGATATTATGCTAGGATCCTAGAAGCACCTCGGTGCAGTGAGCTGTAATAAACATATACCTATGTAATACAGGTGTTCCAACACTCAGCAGCTCAATTGTTCATGTATGTCATTCCTTTTTTTGTAGTGCACACACATATGACATGCACTTTGCAACACACATGGACAGACATGGACCAAACATTTCAGGAGCACCTGGTGACTTTAATATTTGCATTTTCTGCTACTCAGTTTCAAGAAGTATTAATGAAGCAATGCTCATTCTCAGGCCTCTCTGTGGTGTGCCAAAATGAGCACCCAAACCCAGTCATATTGGGGTTTTATCCTGTGTGTGTAACATCACTGAGATGTTACACTGGTGAGTCAGGGACACTGGTGACATGGGGTCAGACATCTCCACTTTTCAATCTGCCCCTGCCTTTCCTCATCCATTGCCTTTGTAAAGGAGAATTATAAGGTTTGTTTCAGTTGATTGCCTCCATTTATGTCTTGCACTCCAAAACTGAGATGTTAAATTTTTTATTTTCCAACCTAATTTTCCATAATCTCTGATGGTGGCTTCTTTAGCCTTCCTCCACTGATAACAGAATGACTGTCATTAAATTCACTGTCTCCTCTCCTGCTGTCCTTCATGCTCAATTGATCTGGACCTGAATGGGCACTAAAAACAAAGGGAAAGTATTAAAATTTTCTTTTCCAGGCACCACAAGAAAATGAAGTACAGTAGTTTCAACTATTAATTTGGCAAAATAGACAAATTTACCTTAAACTGTATGTAGAAGTTTTCTCTCCTAAAGGAAAAAATATCTTCACTTATTTCTTTGCATAGATTTAAATATCAATGTGTCACAAATATGTTTCAGATTAAAAACTACTGAAGTGCAAGAACTAAAGGAAAGTTCAATAGTAATGTAAGTGCAGCACAAACTTCTGCATAATACTTAGCTGTAGTATAACCTGCATATTTACATTATGGACAAATCTGCTTTTCTCTCTTTAAGTTAAGCTGCAGGACATAGGAATCAGTCATTTGGGCACTGGGTAGCCCAGTCTCTGGAGATCTTCTTGGAGTTGGAAACATTCAAGTCAAGCATCAGGGAGAGGAGCAACACATCTTCCATGGAAAAAGAAAAAATAAGAACTGCAGAGAAACTTTTGCCTACTCTGATTCAGAGAGGACTTTTCTGCTTGTACACAAATGGCCAATGGGACTGAAGACATTAAGACATTGGTTACAGCTAAAAAGTGGCAGAAACTCAGTTTCATGAAGTGATGCCAAAGGGAGATGTGTAGCCCCTCTGCATTTGTCTGGCTGTTTCTGAGTTTGTGCCATTTTGTGCAGTAGTGCACTTACTGGGAAGCAATTACTCTGCTCCATTTGTTGGCCTCTGGTCCTAGCAACAGCGGCAAAATTATCTCTGAACAAGGTCTTTTTATAGGAATCATGAATATTTCTTTATCCTATAATCTCTGTACAGAAAAATCTCCCATCTGTGAATGATTTGATTTACCAATATGTCTTTTTTACTTGATAAAGCAGGAGGTTCCTTTTAGCCCACCAGGGCTGACAACTGCTGTAGCATTTCAAGATATGCTTTTGACAACAATGTTCTAGCAATTAAGGGCCAACAGTGCATGACTTATCTCTTAGTCTTACTTTTTCATAATCAAGCCTGAGGTGGCAATGTTTTTTGTTAGTTTTCTGGGGACATGTTTCTCCCTGGAATCACACTTGCTCTGGGCCTCATGGCCCTGCAGGCTGACTGACATGGGTGTGTGGTTGTCCTGTTATTTTCTTGTGTGTGCTGTAACCAGCCACTTCCAAACAAAGCAGAGCGTGCTAATGAAGGACATCTGCAGTTCATAAAAAGACATTTTCTGAGGCAAGATCAATGCTACACCCGTGAAGTGACAGGCAGGTTAGAGCAGACACTGTAGATGTGTCCCCTGGGGCATCAAGCATTGATCTGACGTGGATCACACACTCTACAGCTTAATCACAGAATCATAGAATAGTGTGGGTCAGAAGGGACCTTTAAATGTCATCTAGTGACGTCCCCCTGCAATAATAAGGGACATCTTCCAGTAAATCAGGTGAGCCCCATCCAACCTGACCTTGCATGTATCCAGGAATGAGACATCCACTGCCTCTTTGGGTTACCTGTGCCAATGTTTCACCACCCTAAATGTAAAAAGCATCTTCCTTATACCTAGTCTGAATCAACACTCCTTTAGTTTAAAACCCTTTCCCTTTATCCTATCACTTATTCCTTGTAAAAAGTCCCTCTCTGGCTCTCTTGTAGCTGTCTTCAGGTACTGGGAAGCTGCTATAAGTCCTCCCCAGATCCTTCTCTTCTGCAGGCTGAACAGCCTCGACTCTCCCAACCTGCCTTCATAGAGGGGATGGTCCAGCCTGCTCGTCATCTTCGTGGCCCTCCTATGGATTTGCCCCAACAGGTCCGTGTCTTTCCAGTGCTCAGTACTCAGCAGGCCTGCTTTGGTGCCCGGGCTGGATGTGCCCATCAGAGTCCGGGAGAAGACATCTGTCTGTACCCGATGTGTCCCCAGGCCGGGTGGGGCGGGAGCTCCCAAGGCACACACCCCGCGTCCCCCCATCCCAGGCTGTTGTCCCGCCCGTCACACGCAGGCCCAGACAAAGGGCTCGTTTTTAGGACGAATCAGCTCCTGTAGGAACCGAGAATTCCCCGCTTGAACTACAGAGGGAGCCCGGGGCTCTGCTTTGCAGAGAGGAGAGTCGGCCGGGGCTCGGTGCCGTCCCCGCCGCGGGACCGCCGGCGCTCGGAGCCGCCTCCAGGGGCGACCCCAGGGAGCTTTCCTCTCCTCCCTGTCAAAAAATAATGGGGCAACACCCTGCCACGGGGCAGAGAGAGCTGCGAATATGCAGCGTTGTACACCGCGGGTTTGGTTTCCCTCTCGAGTCCCGGTCTCGTTCTGCACATTGCACATTCTCCAGCTCTTATCATTGACCTGTCATTAGCGTGGTTCGCGAGCAAATGAAACCGCGGAGGGCTGCTTCGAGCTCCCAGAATGTTACGCAGTGAGAGGTGAGATGGCCGGTCTTAATGGAAGCATAAACTTCTGCAATACCGTGGAAACTTCTGCTCCTTTGTTTTCCCTGTGAGGTAAACAATTTCTGTTTGATTTTATCCCTGGTGCAGATTCCTGTAAAACCTGGATAGAATTTGCATTGCTCATCTGTCTGCACATTTTGTAGCTTTTACGGCAGTATGTTATCATGTGCCATAGCATCAAGATTTAAACACCGGGAATGGAAACCAAAAGAAGAAAGAGATATGTGTGAGAAATAAATATGAGGGATAGAGTTTGTGGAGCTTTGTCTTAATTTTATAATCATTCCTTGAAACAGAACCAGGGTTAATAATCTAAACCAAAAGCATACAAATGAGGTATGTCTCAGCGTCATATTATCTCATATTCTTATTAAAATCTTCGATATTACATTCTTTTGTGATTAGGGCCAGAGGGTTCAGCCTGCTAAAAAAGAAAGATATCAGTAAAAGTACTCATCTCCTTAATAAAGTGTATTCCAAAAAGATAATTCAGGTTCACACAGAGCTAAATATGCCTTATATTCAGTACCGTCATGGCAAGTTAAAATATAGTTGAGATTACTAAAGCGCAGCAGAGTAGGAACAAATCATCTTTATCAATTCAAAGCCATCTTTTCTTTAACTTGGTGGAAATTAAGGAAGAATCAGAATTAATTGGTATCTGGACCAGATGCAGAAGACGATTTCTTGAATTACATCACCTCCATCTTATCTCTAATCTTTTAAGCCTTTTTTACCCAAAGGGCCTTTTCAGACATGCTAAACTGGTGGTATTATAAGGCTGCAGCAGGACAGTATTGCTACTCTAATGATTTATAACCAAATACTTTACTTATTAGCAAAGGCTAATACTGGATCCATCAGTCCAGACGCAAGTAAATTAGCCATTAACTTTCTGACACCTAGCATAAAACAAACAGTTAAGTCCAGCCACCCAAGCAATTAATTTAGGTTCTCTTTGTGGACACCATGGGGGTTTTAAAGTGGAATGAAACTACTTGTGTATCTCTGTTGACTAATTTATATTAAATGCCCATTATTTAGACTATTGAAGCTAGGAAAAAATTAACTCTCCTCTCTTAGCTTTAGTAGGACCCACACAGGTAGATAAGTGTCTGCTCCTAGAGGTTGGAAGATACTTCAAGGTCTATGCCTAGGCAGCTTCTACACAACACTTTTCAGCCTTTATATTATAAATTATTTCACAGAGGAAAACATCAATTTGTTACTAAATTTTATATTGGGAAACTAAGGTACAAATTAAAACTCATTCTGTGAGTTTTAAAAATCCTGTGAATATTAGATTGAAGATTCCTGTGAAGGGAAATTATTTGGTCACTCTCCTTTCCAAAACTCAAGAGCATCCAGGGGAATTGGCATACAAGAGATCCAAAACGGGAGTGGGAGCTGCACCCTGGCAAGTGAATCACTGCCAGGGTGCAGCCAGGACTGCTTCCCAGCAGGAGGGAGGCTAATAGCAAGACAGGGAGAGGCAGTGTCCTCACTGGCAGGAACACTGTCCCTTCCCTGGTACCCAAGCAGAGCAGCTCTGGGGAAGCCAGGGTCATCTCAGAGCCCAGTGACTACCAGAGAGGCTTGCAGAGATGAGGCAAATCTGAGGATATTCAAGGCAGCAAGCAAGGGCCAGTGAAGAAGTTCTGATGATGCACTGACAAATATTCCTTTGCACCATACATAAGTGAACTGAGGACCTGTCCCTGTCACTTTGTAGTACAGATGCTGAAAGTTTAGTGAGCTTAAAAAACTGACAGGCAAAATTAATGAGGTAAAAAAAAAAACCTATCAAGAGCTGTTAAATTCAGCACTCTCATCTTTAGTGGACAAAGTCTTGGTACTTTGATGTATTGGAGCCTTATTGGAGTGGATTTATTCAGGAATATCAGTTACACTTTGATCCCAATCCTAACCTTCCCTAGGCTCCTGCCATCAGAACACCACTGAATAACACCACTGGTTTGGCCATGCAGGCAGAGCTGTGGCACAGTACACGGGGTGTGTGCCCTTGGCACAGCTCAGAGGTGACAACCAACACCTCCTCCCTCACCTGGCTGGCAGCTCATGGTCCATTGTAACTCAATTCCTTCATTGTCATAGGGAGAGATGCTTCTGTTATACCTGCTCTAGAACCAGGCTTCATATTCTGTGTTTGGAGGATTTAGGTCTATTCTAACTACTGGGGTTTTTTTTCTTCTGTTTAAGGCTGTTTTGCCTGCTGGGGTGATGACAAATGCACAGCCAAACTGAAATGTTGATATATCTACATTAAGAAAATGTATGTATCTCTTTTTTTACCTAATTAAACCAATTCTTTTTATAGTTATGATTCCGTAATACTACCTGCCTATGAAAATACATATAAACTTACCATGATTTTAGTCTTTATGCTTTTATTTGGTCTATACTCCTTTTTTTTGTTTTTTGAGGGGAACACAACAGCATTCTTTTAGCCCTTCCCAGTTCCCTGCAAATCCATTTGCCAGATACCACTACATCTGAAAGTCAAGAAGAAACCCAAAAACATTTTACAGTAAATAGGGACTGGAAGGACAGTTTGGAAACAGGGGAAAGGCTGCAGTGCCAATTGCTTCACTACTTTACTGGTGGCTCCATATTCTTCTGGATTTTTGCCATCTAGAAAGAGGAATCAGGTTGGATTTTTTCATAGCTTGGCTGGTCAAAGGAGATTATGTATTTGTAAAGAGAGATTCTAGAAAGTGTAAATGGATATTCTGCTCCACTTTCGTCCCAACTAATTTCAAAAAAGGTCAAAGCTGTCTTCATCAAGAAAGGCATTGTTTACAGAAATATCACAGATTTAATTGTTTTATATAGAGTTTCTTTTTGAAATCAGAGGAAGAGATCCTAAAAGATACTCTAAATGCTCTCATCTATTTTGTTGCCAAGGCAAGTTTACTTCTGCCACATATTTGCTAGTGCAGTACTCAAATAACAGTGCTTGGAGCTGCTTCTGTCACAACCATGAAGCATCACTCACTCTTTCAGCAGTGACACCTTCTGCTCTCTATAGCCTAGAACAAGATTCTTCCAGGGTTCCCAGTAGATAGTTCAACCAAGTAAATTCAAAACAACAAGTATTTCTCTGCAATCCACACAGCTGCTTCTTGTCTTTTTTTTGCTCATTTTATTTTTCTTTTTTGGTATAGCTCCAGTCAGGACCAAAACTAGGGATTTCCACAAATTGTGCAGGACTGGACTTTAGGAGGTCCTCAAAAGACTACATCTAGGAGTGCTGCAGGTCACAGGAGAAAATGCAATGCTAATAAAATCCTTCACCTGGAAAGAGATCAAATACAACACGGATCAGAGAACTACTTCAGTGCTATCCCAAAATTACTTTTGCATGTAGCAATGAGAGCATGAATTTTTAGGAAAAAAAACCTGGAGGAGGTATATGTTTCATCAATACACTTATTAAGTTAATCATTTTCATACAGGAAACTGGTATTGGTTGCCTGTGTGTCTTCGAATGCTTGTTCGTTTATTTAAAAATGTTTGTGAGTCCTGAACTTCACATTATTCTTGTTTCTCATTATCAGTTAATTGCCATCATTAATCATTGTTTTCTTGATTAAAAAGTAACAGTCAGTTCAATACCATGTGATATGGATGACTAATCACAACTCAGGAGTAATAAAGAGTTGAAGTAAGTGTTCACGAACAAGTTGTCATCTGTAATTTGTCCACATAAACTAGTTGGCAAATACTTATGTGCAATGAATACTTCTATACAAATTAAGATGAGCTTGAATATGATTTATAAACAGGGAAAAATAGTTGAATTCATTTCATATTTCATTTGCAATAAATAATGTGGACAAATACAGTTATCAGAGGGGGGAGCAGAAGGCCTTTATGGAAAGTATCTACAATGCAAATGAGTTGAAAATCACTTTTGTTATTGCCTTATGCTATCAAATTTTTAAAGTGCTAGGTGCTGATGGAATTTAGCAATGCTGTTCCATAACCTCAATAGTACTCCCTCTTCAGAAATATTGATAGATTTTTTTTTTTCCTCTCCTAATTATTTAATTTCTCTTTTTGCCACTTGATCTTTCTCTTGTGGTCATAGGGTGATAGATGGACTCCTCCATGCAGACTGCACTGCCTATTGCTTCAGTAGACTTGTTTCCACCAGTATTAAATACTCTTTGAGCAGGATTCAGTTATCTATATTAGGGCATCATCTGTAGCAATCTGAGATTCTTAGATGGGTGCAGCAGATGAGACAGAGCCTGTGGAGAGCCCATTGCCTGGTGGAGAGGAGCTGAAGACCGGTCAAAATACCTTAGGCTTCTCAAGTGGTAGTAGGAACCTGCACAGGGGCAGCTGATTGGAAGAAGAAACCTTCCTTGCCTTTAATGAATCTCAGGAAACCTCACCTGCGTGTGGAAGGCATACTTACAAACCTAATCTTAAATGGCCTAATTTGAATCAGTACCCAGTTTCCAGAAAAAGGTGACATGAATCTCACTCAGAGAGACTCCTACCTCCATGCCATAGCTTTGCATATTTTTTAAGTGCCAGCTAAAAAAGCATTCTATCTCTGTATTTTCAAGTATTTTCAAAATTATGTGGGTTTTTTGCATTCATTTGCACCTAAGTTAAGCATCTAAATTCATTGATTACACAGGTTTTTTACTTTTCCCCAAATGGATCACTCCTTTTTCCATTTTATGTTTTTCTTGACTATATGCCAGCATTCTGAGAGTCATTTTTTTTCCTCTATCCACATGCAGACTGAGCCCATTTCCCTTCCCACCCTGGCATAACAAGGTATGTGGAAACAAGCTGTCTATGTGATCTCTTAGAAAACGAATTAAGCTATTAAACGAATTAATCCATTAAGAGCATGGATAATGATGTACCACATGATACACAGGGCACACCTCTGAATTAGAAAAGGACTCCCCAAAAGCTTCCACAACATAATTGGGCAAAAGAAAGAACTTTTGCTTGTATGGATCCTTACAACAGCCAAGTCAAGAACTCACCTGAGTATTTTGATTTTAAAAAAGAGAGCGATCTAATCCAGCTAACTTGGACACCTTACTTGTACCACATTTAAATTGCCAGGTAAATAAGTTTTTCTGTAAGAAGTTTTTGTATTCACTAGAGAGAGGTAGATGCCAGTTAAGACCTCTTGAGGAGGAAAACTGCTTTCCCAAGAGCAGACAACTTGGTTTGCTGTAACTGTTCTGCCCCCAAAACCTTCAGACTCATGTACCTCTGCTCATCTACCACGCTTCAGAGACCGACAGTAGCATGAATGGGATAATCACCCAAAGAGTCCCTGTCAATCAGAGCCTGAAACAGGCAAGCTGTGTCCCACCTTTCAGATATGTTCAACAATGCCTATTCTTGTATAGAGAGGCTGTTACCATCTAGGTAGCTAGTGATAAATTTCTCTTAAGACACTGGTTCCATTTTTATCACCATGGAAGCAGCAGATAGATTCTGACAGCCGCAGTTACCAGGTTTGTGATATTCTTTTTCCTTTTGAGCACAAGCCCATTTGCTTTGATACATTACCATTGCAAAAGTGAAAAAGTGATGTGATATCTTGACATTCAGGCATTTTAAAACAACATCCTTCCTCTGACATGTTCTGTTCTATAAAGTTGAAACTATTATCAAAAAAAATTATTTTCCAGCATAAGCTTTAAGAGAAGAAAAGTATGTGAGTGAGTGTGGGCACAAGTGAGAACCTGTGAGTGTGTATGTGTAATTTTTCTAGTTAGAGATATCCTATTCAAAGCTACATACAGCACAGTAATTAGTAATACCATCCAAAGTATAAATCAAGAGATACAAATAGAAAGAAAACATCTTGCCCTCTTTGAATAGTTGCTACAGCAGATCTTTTTGTTGGCCTACAAATTACTCTAGTGTTTCTAAGGGAATGAAATACATCATCTTTTAGTATTAGCTATTATTGCTACATGCCTGAAGGGATGGAGTAGTGTGTTTCTATTTCAATTACTCAAGCTACTTTACTGGATATGGATTGAGCTGATTTGACCCTATAAGAACAAATGCTGTTATTACATTTAATGATTAAAATCCTGCTTGTACTCAGCTAAAATATAAATCAGCAGTTTGGAAGAACAGGCTTCAAGCTAAATAAAATTGCTTTGGGAGACCAAATAATTCAGAGAATTACCAATGGGCTATTCAAGCTTTCACCTCTATAGCAGGTCACTAATTGGATTTAGACCAGTTTCATAGCAGTGATGTGAATTTGGAACCAAAATTATTATGTCTGCTGTGCAGCCTTCAGTGCCTAGTAGTCTCCATCAAATTCCTGAAAAGTAACTATATCAGGATGGGCATGACAGAAAATTACTCACCCAGCCATATTAGGTAGATGTGTCATATTTTGGAGTTGCCTACTTCTCTCCATTAAACAGAGGAAGTGCCAAGATTACTAGCCCAGAACTAGACCATTTGTTTCTAGATATCGGCAATTAGAGAAAGGTATAGAGTAGCTAGTTGATGAGGGAAATTCTGTCATATGCAGAAGTTTGATAAATGCTTTTTTCCTAAATTTCTAGACCTCAAAATTCAGAAATTCTTTTCATAAGAAGAAAAAAAAAATTTAAAAAGTCTCTATAAGAACAAAAGAAATACTGATATCCTCCTTGTCTCACCATGAAATACTGGATACTAGTAGGATGCTAACAATTTCAGACATTGCCTTTGGTTTTCATTTTAGTTTCAGGCTAAATTTCAAAAATCCACAGTGATTCAGGATAGAGATGAGGGCAAAATATTCCCCTTCAATATATGGAACACATTTACAGCAGGAGGTGGGTTGGTCCATAATACTAAGAATTTATTACTTCTTTATCTATTCTATCAGCTGATATGTCCTACTTTCCTCCTTCAATTTAGTACAGACTCATGAGTCAGGAAGGGCCCTGCAGGATTATTTTATCCCAGGGGAATGCCAGGATCTCATATCATATCTCTTCAAGCTCCTTTTGATTATAATTGCTTTGTGTTTTCATGCAAAAGTTCAGCTCTAGTCTGCATTGTTCATCATACGAAGCTTTACTGGAACTAGCTGGCTGGTTTGCTGTGGGGCTTGGTGGGTTTTGTTCAGCTAGTGGCAGCTTTGCTTGAAAGCTTACAAATCTTGGACACACTTTGGTGCTGGGGCAAAGGGGCTCATTGAGTATTCTGAACTCTCAGAAGGAGGTATGAAGGGGGCAAATATCCATTAAATGGCTCTTGGCTGGGACACATTTGGTCAGTGTCTCGTTTCTTCTCCACTGTCTGAGTCTGCAACTTCTCCCTGGCAGTTGGCGTGTGTGAAAATTATTTCTGAGCTTCTAGACAGGGACAAAGCATTTGAACTGTTCTGAGGCCACGTCTTTTCTCCAAAACACTTCTAAACAAGGGTTCCAGAAGTCTCTGTTGTTAGAGTTGAAGAGGAAATCTCTTAGAATTCAGTTTGCTCTTCATTCACAGAGGAGTTTTTCAGTTTTCTTCCCAACCAAAGCAGTTTAAAGGGACAAAACAAAAAAAATACATTGCACAGTACAAGCAAGCACACATGAACCTTCTCAAAACTCAGTACCTGCATTGTAGGTAGACATTCACTGCTGATTGAAGAGGTCCAGCTATAGGCAGCATCCTATTCTAAATAAAAACAGCATGACAATGCAGCTCTGTACAAACATGCCAAACATTCCTCAGGACTTCTGACAGCAGGCAGCCAATTACTTTGAAAAGAGTGGGTTCTGTCTCATGACTGCAGCAGCAACACAAATGTATCTCCCTTGATCCCAACATCAAGGTAGAGCTTTGCATTTCCAATATTTGAATTCAATACAAAGCAAAGGTTTCAATGTTATTTGTTATTTTTTTATGGTGAGTGGCAGCTTGTTGGATTTTTCTGCAATCAGATGTAATAGCGGCAGGGTTAAAAGAGGTATATAAATAATAGATGGCTTCTCTCACCTAAAGAGGGATCTGCCAATTCTTGCCCTCCTTTTAATTTTGGGAAGGGAATATAATTTAAAAGATGACATATTTTTTCCCATCAAGTCAGAGAAGAAGGAAGCCTCCAGAAGAACAATGGTTTATGCCATAGCATGACTATCTGACAGGCTTGAAAAGTGACTGTAAAGTTGCCAACACAACAAGCCTTTTATCTTTGATGATAGTATTTGAAGCTTGTGAATTGCATCCAAGGAATAGGAGGAGATATGTGATGTCCTCCCACCTCTTTTCCTACTGTTTTAATTATCATTATTTTTAAAAAATATATAAATATTCACAAAACAGACATCCCTTTTTTTTTTTTAATTCCTCTAAATGAGTTACAGGAATATCATCACTACACTGCTGAACTTGGCTTTATTCCTAGCATAAAAATACATGACTCTTTTCAAATTTCTTTGCCTTTATGCCTATTTTCTGAGTAAATGGTAGCCCTAGATGCAAATAAATTTCTTTGGACGTTTACTCACAGGGCCATGCAGTTTCAGGGGAAAGCTTGCCCCACGTACTAGTACATCCAAGGTCTTCTTTCCATGTGAGTGGCCACCACAGAGCTTTCCTGAACAGGCTGTAGCCTTCAGCACTCAAAGGGACACACCCAAGCCACAATTACAGCACAGTTGTGTATTACAGTGAGTGGAATGTGGTTAATTAAAAGTTTTCCCCTGCTCCTGTGAGAGCATGGAGCCCCATGTGGGCAGCCCACATCCCTCATGGGGCAAGGCCAGGCTGTGACATTCACCTGGGTGCCTCGCTCCCCTCAGAGGCAGCAGAGCTTCCCTTTGAGTACAGCCAGGTGGCTTGGCTGCCACCTGCAGCCTGCCAGGACCAAGGGGACAGTGCACCTGAAATGTGGTCCCTTGCTAAGACAAGAGCACTCTGACAACTCCCAGCGTCACAGACATAGAAAACCTGATCCTGTCTTAAGCTTTGGATTTGCCTTGAGGAGAAGGCCTCACAACAGCTCTCCTCCACACATCTTATCCTGGAAATGGTGAAGCTGAGTTCATTGTCTTCCTCAGACTAACAAGGTTTGAATTTATACCTCCCAGAAGTACTGGAGGGTACATGAATCTGCAGGCTCACCTGGGTAGAAAGATGCCTCCACATCTGTTCAAGCTGCATTTTTGTGCAGCCAGGCATGCAGAATTCATGGCACTCAAAGGAAGAACAGCAGAAGAGCCCAATTCTGTAGCTGGGAATAAAAACAACTGTGTATCCAGATGTGTTTACAGGATGCTGTGCTCTCATTCTACCCTACATTGGCACTGAAGGGAAAAAGTCATCCAGGAAAAAGAAAGAGGCTTTTTCATCCCCTGGTGAGGCACCTAATATCTAAGCTGGATATATGCTCTGTCTCACCCCTTCTGACTCTCTAAATTTTTCACACCTGCTTTAGAAAAGAAGGATGTAGGGGATCTTCTTAAGATTATACCTGATTTATAGCAAGGATATCCTTCTCAGCTGTACAATCTCTCATCTTACTCTGAACAATGTGAACATTAATTTAAAACCTTGGTCTTCTACTTCCTGACCATATGCCCCACATTTGGTGGAATTAATCATCATTTGTACAATAAATTCCTCAAGTTCTTAACTGAGGTCAGTGTCACCCAAACAACCTAATCTTGGACTCAGCAAACTTAGTAATTAGATCTTTTGAAAGAGCATATACATACTTCCACAACTGCTCTAAGCCAATATAAAGTGTTATTCTCCCAAAAGAGAGTGTGTGCTCTCAGCCTGTGCTCCACATGTCTGCTTTTCAGTATGCAGGTGGCCAGATGGTTGTCATCTTGCTGATCTAGTTGACCTTGTGCAGCCACAGAAGTGCCTGCGCTCACACTGACATTTCATGGGTCCATGTGCCTATGATAGAAGGGGGAGCAAGTAGGAACAGGCTTCCCTTTGTGGCACACAGACTGGCTTAAACTGCCTGTGTCCCATCATTTAATAAAAACAAGAAATTATAACCACCAGACCTCCATCATAAGAAGCAGGCACCAAGGGAGTCTCCTCCAAAATATCAGTGACATTCTGGGACATAAGCAGGAACTTTTCAATCAAGTCCAAGCAGCTTAGAAGGAGTTTTCTGTGATCACTGTCCTCTATTTGGCCTTCCTACATGACATTTTAAGTGCCTGGAGCTGTTATCTTGAATTTGAATCCTCTGTGGAATAAGGAGAGTTAAAATGGGATTATTGGCACACTTCATGCATGGCGGTAGTATGCTGAGCTATCGAGGCAACAGGAAAAATATGTGAAATATTCCCTTTCCAGCTTTAAAAGTAACAGTTCTCAGTATAATCTGTGATTTCTTTTACAGGAACATAGGGAGCACATCACTGAGCTAGACCAAAGGCATGTTTAACCCAGGTCTTGGTTTTGACAGCAATCAATAGCAAAAGCATCAAGAAGACATTAGGAAAGAAGGAAAAAAACAAGTCAATAGCAAACCTTCCCTGTTCAACAGCTTCAGGTCTTCTTCAGCCACAAGTTATACCAGGTGCTTGTGTTTGGCTTCCTATTACAACTCAAGTAGGCTGAAAGAAATATTCCCCCCCCCAAATCTGCCCTCTGCCCATAAGTGTTTAATTCTGGGATTTCCAGTATCTCTATGGATGAGTTTCATAATTCAGTGATGTGAAAATACAGATTTTTTTGTTTTAAGTTTCCCAGGCAACTTCAGTGTGTGTTACATTAACTATTGTCTATTCACTTTTTCCATGGATTTCACTTTTTTTCAATAGTCTTTTCCCCAGTAGGTCCCTCCCCAGACTGCAGTATTTCCTTCTGCAAAATAGCTGTGCCAGATTTTCAACCACCGTTGATCGTGCCTGCGAATATTTTCTACCTCTTTTTTTTTTTGTTCAGGGGTGATGATGAAAATTACACATGAGGAAGAACTGAAAATTATCTGTAACTGAATCCTCACAATCAAGAAACCTACCCATTCAGCTGCAAATTCTCGAACTCTTTCTGCTCTCACTTCTAGTCCTGTAGCTGTTAGACATGAATGTTATAAATGCCAACAGATTTACCTCTTCACTTCTCTCCATTTCCCCATCTGTTTACTTACAGTTTGCTGGGATCCTCCTTTGGAGTGAAGAAACTTACTTGCTACTAAATTTGTTTCTTCCTACTTAACTCTCCTGGTTAGGACCTCAGCAGTGGCACAGGTGAAATGGCATCAAGTTCAGTCCTCCTCTGGTGTTTTAGACAGCACCAGCTATCTCCATTTTTTTATTTCAGATGCTTGAAATACTAGAGCTACAATGAGTGCAGAAGAGCCTGAAGGCCAGCACAGAGGGCTTGGCACTGAACAATATGAGTTCAGGACATTGACTTTGGCTTTGAGTGCAAGCACTCCGGCATGAGAATGCTGTTGTGGTATCAGATCAGGAGCAGAAAGGGCCCTCCAGGAGTGCCCACTACTGCTTTTTTTTTTTTCTCTGAGGCAACCTAGATGTGAGTCTCTGAAACAGAAGACTGAATTCAAGTCTACTGACTCCCAGATTAGCACTCCAGTCTCGAGGTTATTTCTACCTCTTTGAGCTCTGTATTTTGTGCAAAGTCCATTCTGCCAGCTGGGTGTCTCAGATCATGTCTGACAGACTGACACGAGCGTGCAACTGCCTTTACAAGTCACAGACAGACTGAGACCCACAGCCTCTGGGCATCTGTACAAGCAGAATTTAAACCATGGAGGAAAACAGGTGCTTGCATCTTCTTAGAGAGCTAAACAAATACAGAGTCTGAATCCCTCTGTTAAGAGCTTGGTGCTTAAAGTACAAGTGGCAAGCAGTGCCTAACAACCATTTATTTTTTTTCTAAAAACTCTCATGAATTTAGGGTTGTACTTATATAAGGGGGAGGAGGTAATCTGTCTATATATGTGTACCCATTTACTGTGCACATAAATCTATTAAATATACATTTTATATTAGTGTACATATGGTACATATACATGTCCAACTATATATGTACACATATACACATGTGGGTTTATGTACTTTCACATAAACTTTCTCATTTGGCTATTTAAGGCAAGATTTCTGAATGAAAATTAGTGCCAAAACCCCACTAAGTTTTCTTACTCCCTCTCACTTCTCTTAAAACTCAAGGCTCAGCCAACAAATATGGTCACAAAACCCTCTGTATTCCATTCACAGAAACTCCAGTCTCATCTTCCTGAAGTTTTTATCTGAGCCTTTACATTTTTGTTTTATTTATTTTTCCCACTTTTTCTTCGATTTCTCTACAGATATTTTAATGAGTTATTATTAGACCTTATTTTTTATCCAGGCTATCCTTCATGTCTTTTCCAAGATATTTGCATTTGTGATTCTGATTTCCATCCAACAATGGCAATTTGGGTATAAACTCTGCAGAAATGAGAGGAGGTACTACATCATCTCTGGAGGCCTCATTGCAGTTTTCTAAGCTATGGACTTCATCTTATGATGTCCTGTAGTCAGTGGAAAGAATTAAACCCCTTCCCAAGGGAACAGGGGCCATTAGTTCTAGAAGTGCCTACCTGTTTTCCATATGCACAGTACCTGCAGAGCTGTGTCATTTCATTTAGACACCTACAGTGGGATGCGTAAAGCAGAGCTTGACAATTTTTAGCTGTCTTGATGACAGTAACTTTTATTCTGAACTGAAATCTTAGACTGAAAACAGGTTTAATTAAAACAGTGAGAGCTTGTGTGTAAACCAGCCCTTAGGCACCTTCACAGAGCCATATAAATCAGAGCCATGCAAGACACGTTATGTTCCTGAATGCATCTGCCTGTCAGAGGGAGCCCACCCATGCAGGAGATCTTGTAGCATTTTATTCAGCCTAGTTTTAAAAGCCCAAATCATTCCGCCATTTATTCCAACTTGCACAATACACTCAGAGCAAATGCCCTGACTACTTAAGGTCATTTAAAAATCCTACAACACTGTACATTAAAATTGCTACCAACAATGTCCTGCTCAATTTACAAATAAGATAATTGCAGGACTATATAAATTCTTTTTACAGTTTCATCTTGTTGCAGTGCTTTTATTTATTATGACTGCTATGATTTTTTAATAACACTTTTATTTCAGTTATGGCTGTTTGTGACAGAAGTCTAAATATATTGCATTGGGAAATAGGTAATATCATTCTTTTGTAAAGGACTTTGTAAAAACTGCTGCCATGGCAGTGCAGAGCTAGAACTGAATACCAAGGCAGCAGCACAGTTAGGATCATATTTGATCTACAAGACAGAGATATATCATATCTCATCTCATTTCTCTTCAAGACAGCCCAGACCAGGTTATAACGGCCATTTTGAAGTAGCAGCCATGTTCTACTACTGCCATGATAAACTTAACCATTTCCACATAAAAACTAGTAACACAGAACAGATGAGAGAGGGCAGACATGATGTTTTCTTTAAATTCATCTGGGGGAACACACCAGAACTGAAGAATCCCTCCCCATCCCTGCAGAATCAGCATGATCCACTCTCTGCCTTCAATGCCATTCAGCTCCCAGGAGTTCTGCCAGGGACTGGAGACATCTCACAGGTGGGTTTAGGTTCCTCTGCAGCTTCATGGTATCCCTTACCTATCACTGACATCAGACACCGGTAGGGGAAAAAATACAGAAATTAAGAAAGGTAAAAATGCTATAAGATACCTCACCAGGAGCAAGTTCTGCAAGAAGGTAAGAATCTCTGCCTAAGAATTGGTCTAAGTTTATGCAACGTACACCATAAGTCTCCTGGGTGGACCCCAAACCCTTCTCTACCTCCCATTTTCTGGCACAGAATGTAAACATAAAGATATTACTGGTGGACTCGTTTGTAGCAGTATATCAGAAACAGATCTACAGTGCCAAACTGCACCATAACACATTACTTCTCTCACAAGACTGCCACAAGTTTTAACTCATTTCCACTTGTAAAGGGAAATTTTGGAAACGCAGCAGTGAAAAAGAAAAAGCCATTGATACCACTAGAAAAGAAGAAGAATGCTCTGAAAAAACACGGTTGTGAAAAGAGCATTTTCCAGCAATCATGCAGTGCTTCTGCCATTTATTCACTTCTCTGTCTTCCTCTCTTTCAAGAAGCAGGTGCCCAAATAGATTTGCTCATGTATTCAGATCCCATGTTTATTTTCCAAATGCTCATCATCAAGCACAAAAAAAAAAACAGAAAAGGAGAAAAGAAACCACACCTAGAGTTCAGCAAGTTGCTGATGAAAGGCTTTTTCTTCATAGTCAGATAGGGGATACTGAAGGTGGTAATTAAAAAAAAAAAAAGGTAGGATGTGCTTCACATTTGGGCTCCAAATAAAAATGGAGTCTGCAAAACCCAAAAGGGAAGAGAGGTTGTCATTTTAGTGCATCCTGCAGCACTGAACAAGCACAGAAGACATTTTCCTTGCAAATGCTCAGAGAGGAAATTATTCTTGCAAATAAACAGTCTCTGAGCCACGGCTTAAGACAGCGTGTAAGAGGGCATGTGTTTGAGTGCAGTCACTCCAGATTTTGCTTCACTTGCATTGGAGCATATTGTGACCTACATTAAATGTCTTCCATGCACTGACCACAGAACAAGCAGGCTCCAGTGACAGAGCCCAGCATGCAGACAGCTCTGTTTCATTAAGAAAGTGGTGCAGAATGCTACAGCTTTGCTGTTTGCCATTTTAGAACAGCAATGCACATCTGCCACAGTACAGACACTGCTGGGGAATATCGGTGGGTACTGCAGCACTGTGAGAGGGGTTAGAAGGGTCTGTGCTCCTGCCTAAGTCCCCATCTCAGCTGATCCCATCTCAAAAACGACAGTGAACCTCATGGTGCCATGTGGCAGATCAGATGCTAGTGCCCTGCTGATGTGTCTGCAGTGGTTCCAGTTTCCATGGAAGCTCCACTGTTTGAGCAGTGGAGGTGAAACACCAAAGGCCACATGGACCCTCTGTGTATTTACTGTCACTCATTCACAGCACCCTATGAGAGGCAATAAACCTTTGCACCTAAGCTGGCTTCCATGGATTCAGCTTGAAAATTATGGGCAAAAAAACCTTCTAACCCCTTAAACAGATAACAGGGAGTACATGGCAATAGTAACAATGTCCAGGTGCTAGTCAGCAGAGCTTGTCCACAGGATTACTGCAAATAATTCTATATCCCAGTTTTACAGAAAAGAAACTGAGATTGCTAAAGCTAATTGATTTTCCTGCACTGTAGCACAGATATACTAAAAATGAAATATAGTCTTTACTATGTTTTTTTTATAATGGAAAGAAATTAAAAATAAGTGGATGTGGACATGAATATATACAGAATAAAGTGCATATATATCTTACAGACATACACGAACAAATGAGTAGAAAATAAGCCCATTTCATAAGAAGAAATGACTGTGTAAATTTAGAAAATGCCAGTTCTAAAATTCCTCCTGTAACCTTCTAGCACTTAAAAAATGAGTCTTCCATTGCTACAGAAAATGCTAGATTTTTCTCAGATGTCAATAATGGCTGTAACTATAAGTAAATATGGCTATAAATACCATATATATGCAAAGGGTCAGATGTGGTATTGCATAAATAAGTTTAATAATAACTCTATTTATTCCTTAATACTGACTTTGCAATCTTATTCTTCATTAAATGTGTATGTTGAATGCAGACGGGATCACTTTCTGTATTTACACAAATGTACTCACCACATTTCTGGAATAAGTACCTTTTGGGACAGACTGGAAATACAAGGTCACCAGGAGCTATGTGATATACAGCTCTTCAGCTGTGTTATTTAGCTATGTATAGATCCACAGCCTCCTAAATGTGGTTTGTGGGATAGTTTGGGTCACCTTCTTTGTCCAAATGGTCCATCTGACGTGTCCCTTGTCACACAGGGTACCGTATGCTGGGGTATGCTCCGAGGACTTGGATCAGATGTTATCAAGCCCTCATGTTCAGTTTGCTTCTGTAAAGTAAAAACAAACAGCAGCATGTCCATTTGGACTCAGCTGTGGTATTTCTATTTACCACATCAACTCCAGGCAGCCATCATAATTAGCAGGCTCATGAAGCTTGTGCAGCATTTGGCTTTCTCCTGCCTATTTGACTCTGAGCAAATGGAAGGACATTTGGTGTGAGTGCAGCAGACAGGGAGCAGCTGGGGAGGTGTCTGCATTCCCACCTTCATACAAAGGTTCAAAGCTGCCTTTCTCCACCCCACCAGCTCAGATCCTATGATGACCCTAGACCAGACACAGGGAATCTCTGTGAATACAAAAGTCATAACCCACTCCTCTCTGCATTACCCAGACTCCTACACCACACCATGCTCTGGACACTGTCCACAATGCCAGACATTTGATTTTACAATTTTGTCATTTCTGACCCTCAAAAGAAGATTGTTTTGAGCTCACTTTAAGCCTGGGAAATTTCCCTTTACTCTGCTAGTGCTTTTTGTCATCCCCTGAAGACAGGCAGCAGAGATCTTGATCTGCACAGTGTTGTCTTTCAGGCCAGGAAGATGCAAAAGGTACAGGCATGCCGTATACAATCAAAACCTCTGGAAGCAGATTGTGCTGTTCCAATGGTCCAGTCTTTCAGCTGCTCATTATAGCAATTAACTGCACTCCTTTTTCACCAAGGAGAGCATAAAAAGAAAGACCTTTCATTTGTAGCAAAGTCTAATTTTACATTTAAGAAGGCATTGCAAATGAAAGAGTTTGCTGCAAGGGGCAGTTGTGAAATCTAGGATTTCTAATGGCTGGGCAATGGAGGGTTTGTAACAGTTGAGAAGACAACACTGTCACCAAAGGTTTAGGTACACCTGATCCTGCCTTACTGCCACCTGCAGATAGTGGCAATAAGCAATTTTTGAGGAAACTTGCAGTCAAGCATTTCTAACATTTTGTCATCTTCCTATCTGTGAGCTTTGTTTAGCTGATCTTGATGAATTTAGCAGAAAGTTTCACCTGTGACACCACCCGCCCCTCGTTCTGCAGTACACTTGAAAACAGAATGCCACACAATTCAAACTCATCACTAAAATAATGCATCTATCTCCTACGCAGCATCAGTGTGAGGAGGAGAAATTCCTAATGAATGTCTCCAAATCCTCAGGAGATGTCAGAAACAACACTAGCCCATTTTTCTTCCAAGCCCACATAAAACTGGGAGGCTATGGTTCTGCAGGGAAGTGGGATGGATATATCTGTTTAACAAGGACAAGCACACAGTAGAAGGTAGAAAGTAGGGAACAAAATAAGCTTTCAGCAGTGCAATTTGTGAGAAGTCTGTGCTGTCAGAAACTTGAAGAACAACATACGGGGACAGCTTCTCCATGATGCTCAGAGAATGAAATGTTAATCAGAAGAGTAGTTGCAGCTTGTCAGCGAGTCACTGGGTACTGCATGTATGAGAGTTTGGGACAGTTTTTCTGATTACAAAATCCACTGTTAACTCTCACTACATAATTTCAGAGCAGCATCCCAAATACCACATGGAGCAAGTCCAGCACAGCCATACCAAAATATTTTGTCACATATAAAGCTTCCATCTCCCTCATAAATTCCTTTCCACCACCACCCACAATCTGTAACTACTGATTCTGCAATCAACAGACTGTGGATATGTTGGTCTTGTTTGGCACAACAAACTCAAGGATGAGCATTCTTACTAGGATGCTGACCTTGAACCACAGAAAAAAAAATCATATTTTAGTATTTACATAGACAGATCCTCGCTGGCTAAGGTGAGAAGAACACTGAGACTATATGCCTCCTGTCTCTAGCAGTAACATGAGAATATGGGTAATCCTGCAGCATGCCTTCAAACTGTACAATGGAGTTAAGATTTAATAGCTGTACATCACTGCTTATATAAACCACAGGGGTAAATAAAGCAAAATTTTCTCCCTTTCTATCTCAAAAGCCAAAAATTTATCTTATCACTTATAACTACATCTTCTTTGCAAATCCCATATGCCTTCTCTCTTCCCACAATGTGTTTCCTCAGGAATGTCTCTTTCCTCGTATTTCTTCAACAGTGCCCCAAGGTAGACTAATTATTTTTCCTCAAAGCAGATGAAGATATAATGATGGCTTTACTATACACAGAAGTGATGCTGCAATTTCTCTGTCATTTTCAGGATGTTAATAATGAAAACGCACACTTCTACTGCAACCATTATGCCACTGCCTCTCGCCTCTTCTTCAGCCCACAGTGATGACAGGCTGATTTAGGTACTATTCCCAGAAAGATTAAAGAGCAAGGAGAAACTGTAAAATGTAGGTATGAGATCTGAAATTTCAGAAATGTTTATGATGACAGTGAGTCCTTGCAGACTGACAAAGACTGAGGTTTCCAGCAGCTGGGATTGCCAGGCAGAGGTGAGTTGGCTGCAGTAATCAACTGTACCATGCGTTTGTGGGTCTCTGCACATCAAGCCCATAACATTGAAGGTCAAGCCAGGAAGTCAGGTCAGCAAAACAAGGTCAGCATCAGCAAAATTAGAGACTGCAGTTTAGCTAAAGCAAGGATATAGGATAATGACTGATTTTAAATCACAGGATCACCAGATAATTCTGTTTGGGAGCAGCCTCAGGAAGTTGTCAGTCTGAACTCCTGCTCCAAGCACTGCCAGCTATGGTGTCAGAGAAAGTTGCTTGGGATTTTATCTAGTCAGATCTTGAAAATTTACAGGGATGAAAACTGTACAGTCTCCCAGGAAACCTCTTCCACTACTGGACTGTATTTATAGATTCTCTTTACATGTATTCTGAATCCATATTTTTTCACCACAAGCCTATTTTCTGTCATCCTATCCACACACACTACTATGAAGAGCCTGGCTTTGTCTTATCCATGCTTCTCATAGGTGCTGAGGGTTCTGTAAGATTCCCCCACATCCATGTCCTCTCCAGGCTGACCGAGTCTGGCTCCCCTGGCCTCTCCTCACAGGGCATGTGCTTCAACAGCGCATGTTCAGAGGCCTTGCTGAACTTGCTCCAGTTGGTCAATTACTTGCCTGTACTGGGACCCCAAAAGATGTTGCTGTACCTAGATGTGATCTAATGAGTGCTGAGTAGGGGGAGAAGATCTCTTCCTTCAGTTTACTGTCCCCACTCCTGGTCATGCAGTCGAGGAGGCTTTTCCCTCTGTGCCGCAGTGCTCACTGTCTGTCAGGTCCTCATTTCATCAGGTTCCTGTCAGCCCACTCCACCAGCCTGCCTCTGTGCATCTCTCTGGCAGCTCTGCCTTTGAGGGATTGACAGGTGCCTCCCAGTCAAGCTTGATGAGTTCATCACCTTCTCTAGGTCACTGATTGCAGTGGTTTTGGTTGACCAATTTGAGACTTCCCAATAAACATGTTAGACCGATCAGGACAGAGCAGAATTGATAAACCTCACTGAAGATGTGGTAGGACAAAGAAAGGCCACATAGTTCAAGGAACTCTGAGCATCCCCTGTAGATGATCCACAGCTTGGAGAATTGAGGAACTGCCTGACAATCAAATGACTACCAAAAAAAAAGAAGAAAAACAGGAGAAAAGGAGGACAGAAAAAGGAAAAAGAAGAGAGGGAACAACAGCCAAACATTTGAGTGAAGAGGTCAGAAATAAAGAAGCAGAATGTGTGCTCAAAGAGATAGTCTGATAGAACAAATAGAAACCTGCTACCATGCCCAGGGGGTTTTGTACCACACCTGATTCAGTAGCATCAACTCAGTGCATATTTTGTCTGTCACCATGGCTTAAGTACAGATATGATCACCAAGCAGACTTTATCACATTTTCCTGAAAACACTGATGACTTTCATCTGAAAGTCACTTTTTGAATATTTACAAAGTATTGTAATAGTAAATGTCTCATAAAAATAATGGTCTTGTATATACAACTTCCTGTATTTGCACTCATGACGGAACATTTAATCTTGAAGACCAGACCACTGGTCTCAGGTCCATATAAGACATTTTTTATTTCATTGACTTTATAAATGTCTGGGTTTGGGTGAGCTCATGATTTGAGTCTCCTTTTATAGTCAGTAGACAGAAATGAGCACATCCAGAGAGTGATTTATTAGAGCAGTCTTAAATGCAAATCTCCTCTGGAGATTTCAATTTCTCTCTTCAATTTCAGCGAAGGGAAGGTCATGTGTCTAGCTCAGACTTGGTTGCCTAACTGGGAGCAGAAAGCAAGAATCCTTCCTCCTGTAATTACACAGATCATTGGGAATCCCACCTGAGCCTTGCTGAGAACAGCTGATCCTTGTGGGAACAAGATTTTCATTGCATAAGACTATAACAGGAACTAAATTCTCCTGTCTGCTTTTTTTCACTACCTTTGCTTGACAGACACTGTTCTAACATATTAAGTCTTAGAGATAGTGGGGAAAAACTTGAGGAAAGATGTTGTTGTGCAAGCAGCACATTTCAAAAATTAGCACCAGAGATTTCACTATGTCAAAAAAAAATATCCCTGGCTCTTTGTATCATAGCAACAACTTGCATCCCGTGGTTGTTGAGTGGCAAAAGGAAGGCAAAAGCATTAAAATCACTCATGAACAAATTCAACATGATTTTCATTCATTTTTGATTCTGTGTCAGAAACACTTGTGCAGAGACTGTATCATGCTCCAGAGAAACTACAAATGTACTACCACCTTGGAAAAAGTAGGAATCTCAGGTGTCTTTGAGATGCATCTGCTCAGAAAACCAGAAACTTGATTTGGAATTCACTTGATCACATCTAGTGGTCTACCACAGATGTCTGAACATCTGAACTAGGCATCTTTTGTACTCAGTGGAGAAAAAGAGAGCTTTTCTGGGGAACTTCTGATCTTGCAGAAAAGCAGACATCTAATGCTCAAGTCCATTGCACATATATAGGTACCTAATGCCATTTCAGGCATCCTAGAGGGACTGCAGTATCCAATGGAGTTGTCACATATGACAAAGGACCTATGTCCTCCTGGCATAGGGGCTAGTAGCCAAGTACTTGGGAGTATCTTAAACTGCAGTAGGTGCCACAATAATTTAGGCACATTGAACTGGATTTCTACATAGTAGGGATGGAATTCAGGTCCAGAATGTAGAAGCATATGAGATACTTGAAATCAGCTGGTCACATGCAGGTATTTCTTTTAGACTATTAGCTCTCAAGACTCTACTGCATTGACTGCCTCCATCCATTGTGATGGAGGCTTAAACACTTCACTTGCATGCAAATGCAAATTTCAGTGCCTCAATGTGCATCCACTCTTGGAGTGACATAGAGCTCTCTAAGTCATAAAAGATGCCATAAGCCTTCCAGCTGCTCCAGGAGAACTTGCAACTTTTGTTAGCGATGTCTCGTTCACAAGTCAGACCCACATGGGTGTCTGAGATTCCATCAGGCACCTCAGACTGAATTAAACACTGTATTTTAATGACTGACTTGAACTTCTTGCAAACAATGGTATGGTTTGCAAGCCCAGGGCTCACAGCAGAAGAATGCCAACACATCCCTCAGCAGGTGATACATCTGCACTACAAAAACAGTGCTGCGCCTCCTCCCATGCATGCACACAGCTGAAACAATAATGATGAGCTACAACAGCAGCAATGGTTGGACAGCAGTAAGTGGACCTTAGGTACTCCTCACCGTTCCACATGCAAGGTAACCTGGAAGAGGATTTGTCCCATCCCATTTCAGAAAACACCAGTATCAATTTGATACAGATATGAACTGAGCACTGTAGAGAATGCCATTAGGATGCCATTAGGGAAGAGTTCTCCTGACATTTTCTTGGACATAGCATCATTCTTGCTCTGCAAGTGCCAGCTTCCCTTCCCTGACTGCCAAGGCAGACTACATGACCGTTTCAAATATAATTGTCTCTACTGTGAATATCAAGATCTGGTCGCATCCCCCTTTGCAGGATACAAGAATCTCAGAAGCAAGGTTGCCTCATGCTTTGTCCATCTCCTGGGGAAATGGATAAATTGGCTGAAAGAAACAGTTTGGAGAGTCTCCAGTAAGTAATCTTGCCTACACTTCAGCCACTGCTGGATTGCCCCATGAAGCAGATCTGCCTCTGCCTCTCACTGAAATGCTTTTACTTCATTTTTTTCAAGAAATGCCATATGAGGCTGACAGCTTTTGAGGAAGGACTTTGAGAGACAGAAATACATATGTATAATCTGTGTGTGTGTATGTCTAAGCTTTTTCCCCACCACACCACAGTTCTGCACAATCCTTTTCAATGGTCCAAAGTTACAGGAGTTTCATCATTTCCATAGGAAAGCTATTCTAACATTTATTACTTTAAAAGTTCACTCAATAGTTACTCTGGGCTTAGCCTATATTTTATTTCTGTGAGAACTGAAAATGTATCAAAAGCCAACAGTAAAATAGAAGCAGAAATAAAAGGAAAAAAATGTGTAGGGGCTTACAAGAAAGAGCTTGTGGCATATGCATGAGCATAAAACTTCAAGAAAAATTTAAATTAATGAAGGTAGTTCACAGTTTAAAATTAATTATTTTTGCATTTCTTTTTCTCAAAGGTTCCTCTTCAGTATTCCAAATATAAATGGTGGTGGGATTATTTAGAAACCAAGTACATTATAACTAAGGCCTATAGCAACCTCACTCAGCAGTGAAATTTGTTGTCTCCCTCTGATCCTCAGATTATGGAGATGAGGGGATGAATGTACATCAGTAAGATTCCCTACCGAGATAGTTTTTCACTCTTTTCAGTAAGAAAAAGATCAAAGGGAAAATAGCTAATTAACATACCAAAGGAGACAAAACCCCTAGAGCTTTATCGTTGTTGCAATCCAATAATAAACAGCCAAGTACAAAAAAGATTATTTGATAGTGACACACAGAATTGAAAGCCTTTGAAATGTCAGCTTCTCAAAAAAAAATATTTTTGGAAGGAAAAAATATCCATAATTATACAGAATAATGCTTAAGCATTGGGGAGTAACTCTTCACTCCTATGAGAGCTTGCTTGTAAAACTACTGTGCTTAAGAACAACAGCTTGGGTTGCCTTTATCTAAAATAAAATAAATTTTAAAAAATACCACACAAAAGGCTTCAAATACCTTCCTGTACAAACACTCAATTCTTTTATAAATTAAAAATTAAATACAGTTGTTCTATTAAAAAATATCCTCAATCTCCATTCCCAAACAATCTTCCTGCTTTTACAGACTTGAGGGCAGTGGAACACCAAGATTTCAAATGATGGCTCTCTGGGCTGATGAACTCCTATTCCATGCTGTAAGTTCTAGGTACTTTTAGAAAACCAGAGACAAAAAAGACAAAATCAAGTAGCAGTAAATCATGTGAAACTCTTCCCTGGAGAAAGCAACTGCTCAGACTACATGGATGCATCAATATCAATAAAAGAAAAGGGACCAGGGCATGGGCCCAAGTATATTAATTTGCACATAGTTTCTCTGGCACACTTCTGGCTCAGAGCAGCTTTCTTTTCACAGCACTATTAAAAAATGAGCACCACTCTGAGGCCATTCACAACAGATACTTGGGCACAGACAGCCTGAGTTTGGGGATAATTTTAGCTGCATGGATGGGAATAGTTACAGAATCACAGAATCATTTAGGTTGTAAGAGACCTCCGACATCATCAAGTCCAGCCTTTGACCAATCACTATCTTATCAATTCGACCAGAGCACTGATGGGTTGTGCCTACAGGTGTTGAGGGATCTGGCTGATGCCAGTACTTTCAATAACCTTTAAATGATCATGGTGACAGGTACCTGAGGAGGGAAGGAAAGTGAATCATCTTGTCTTGTCTTCAAAAAGGGCAAGAGGGATGATCCAGGGAACTATAGGCCAGTCACACTGATCCCTGGGAAGATGATGGAGCTGCTAATCCTGGAAACTACATCCAGGCACAGTAAGGACAAGAAAACCATCAGGAATAGTCATCATGGATCCATCAAAAGGAAGCCATACTTGACCAACCTGATGGGCTTCTATGATGAAATAACTGGTAGATGCAGGAAGAGCAGCAGGTATTGTGTAATAATAATACTGGACCTCAGTAAGGCTTTTAAGAGTGTCTCCCTTAAGATCCTCCTAGAGAAGCTGAAGTATAGGCTGGATGAGCAGACTGTGAAGTGCACTGAAAACTGGTTGCATGGCTAGGCCCAGAGGGTGGCAATCAGCAGCACTAAGTCTAGTCAGTCCAGGCATTAATTAGCAAGGCACCCCAGCCTGTCACTCTGGGATACAGGCTCCAATCTTGTTCAACACCTTCATCAATAATCAGGCTGACAGGACAAGGTGTTCTCTCCGCATATTTCCCAATAACACAAAACAAGGAGTGGCTAATACACCAGAGGGTCAAGCTGACATGCCAAAGAACTTCAACAAGCTGGAGAAATGAGTTAACAGGAGCCTCAGAAAGTTCAACAAGAAATGAAAAATCTTGCATCTGGGGAGGAAAAACCCCAGGCAGGAGCACATCCTGGGGGTCCACTCAGCTGTAAAGCAAATTCAAATGTGGACACCAGGTTGAGTATGGGCCAGCAGAGTGCCCTGTTTGCAAAGGAGGCCAATGGTATCTGCATTGGTAGGCTGCATTAATGGTAGGCTGCATTACACAAAAGACTGCTATCAGGTGGAGAGAGCTGATCCTTACCCCCTGTCCAACACTGATGTGTCCGTACTTGGAGCACTCTATCCACCTCTGGGCTCCTCCATACCAGAGAGGTGTGAGCATACTGGTGGAGAGTCCAACAAAGGGCCATGGGGATGATTAAGGGACAAGAGTACCTCATGTACAAGGAGAGAGTGAGAGAGTGGTGGAACTCTTTAGCCTGGAGAAGAGAAGGCTCAGGAGGATCTTATCAAGGAATATGAATAACTGAAGGGAGGGTGCAAAGAAGATGCAGCCAGATTCTTCTCAGTGATGCCCAGTGACAGTATAAGAGGCAATGTGCACAAATAGAAACAGAGGAAGGTCCTCCTTTTTCCCTGTAAAGGTGAACTGGAGCAGGTTGCCCATAGAGGTTACAGAGTCTCCCTCCATGGAGGTACTCAAAGCCATCTCGACATTGTCCTTAGAAGCTGCCTCTTGAGTGATCCTGCTTGAGCAAGGGATTAGACCCAATAACCTCTAGAGGTCCCTTCAAACCTCTGTTGCTCTGTGGTTGTGCAATGTCTTCTCCCATCAAAAGTATTCTCCCTTTATTGTTGTAGGAGAAAAATTGATTTCCTTTGCTTTTACTCCTCCTACTTTCTGAATAAAGATAAGTTTCAGCTTCTACTGGAACAAGTCATTACAGTAAAAAAATTCTTCATTTTACACTACAATTCCTTAATTTATTCAGCATATCTGTGACTCCCTACTGAAGTGCTAATCTATAATCCTCACTGACAGCAAAACAACAGGCTCATTTCTTGAACTCTTTTTATGCAAAGCAGGGATGCCAAGGAGAGGCAGGGCAACACCCAAAATTCACTGCCTGGCTCATCCATTGAAAGCAGAACCCATGTGAGTTAATACACAGCAAATACTGTATTTTACCTTTTAGATCCTAAAACAGGCACATCCACTGGCACTAGAGGATTGAGAAGCAAGAGTAAGTGGAGGGCCCCAGCTTTTCAGGAGAGCCTGGCCCAGTCTGGGCTATTTCAAAACGCAATCTGCTGGAGAGGAGCAAGCCCTCATGTGAACACAAGCCACATTGTGCCACACAAATCTTGGACCATGGACTGACCTCTGAATGTCCTTCTACAGCAAAGCAGCAATTTGGTCACAGTCATAAATTAACTCCTTGGGTGAGAAAGCTGCATCTGTATTCCCAGTTAAAACACAACAGTCACCAACTTGGATGCAGAGAATATTCTAAATTAAACCAGTTGGATCCAACTGAACAAAACTGAACAAAAAAGCCAATTTCAGAGGATCAGTCTTCCACTTCAATTGTGCCAAGTTTAACATATCAGCTGTTATATACAGAGAGAAAGAGCTTTCCATTGAAAAGAGACAATTATCCTTAATAAATCCCTGAAAGATGCCCAGGTGTGACATTTGAGAGGTTAAACGTGAGTACATTGTGTTTTAGTAATGTATATTGGTTCCTAAGCGCAGTACAGGCTGGCATGAAGAACCCAAAATAACCACCTGTAGCTGCAGTTGGCAGGATTGCCACTGTCACCATTCCGATACACAGGTCAAAAGCATCCAAGGTCCACACTTCTAAGTCTGCCCTTATAGTCTGGCAGCAAAGGCCTGCCTTTTACCATTAGTGGTAAACCCAAGCACATAGCATAATTTGGCCTGAAATCCCAAAATAACTAAAAACTCATTCTACTCTTCAATGAAGAAATCATCCTCATGTATTCAGCATAACTGCTAAACCCACATAGATCTGGAACTGCAAAACTGAGTTTCAACAAGTCCCTTCTAGTTGTGACTGAGTCACATCCCCTATTTAGAAAGTCAGTCTAGAAAGAAAGGAGGAGAAACTTAGCAGTCAGCTAATAAACAGTATTCTTCTATGGGTTCTTTGCATGGATGCTTTGGGCAGATTGTGAACACACCTCTGCTTTTCCAGAGTTAGTCATTTCAGTGTGAGTGAGATGATAAAAATACCCAGTTTTAACCTCTATTGTTCTTCCACTTCAAAAATACTCCAAAGACTCTCAGAAAATCTTCAGGACTGCAAAAATTTTAAATTATATTTGCTTGTGTGTCTCAATTCACCCAAATGTGACATTTAGAAGTGCTTTTGCTTAAGTGGAAACAAATGTGTACTACAGACTAGGAGAGATATTATGCCATAATGACTCTTTGGCAAGCGACCGAAACATAAAAGGCTTCTCACAAATCAATATAAGAAGTGTTTTATACAACATCATAATTGCTTTAGCTATCCACAAGACACAATTTTTTTATGTCCATTATCTTTTCACTATAAAAGCATTAGAGAATTTAGAAACATCATGTGTGTATTTTCATGTCTGACTATTCTCATGTGTACTACGAAAAATAACCCTTTCATCAGTCATTAATCATTAGTGCTAGGCAAATACTGCCCTCTTCCCAAATAAAAATCACACATCCTTGTAAATGGCAAAATTAATTCACTTCAGTCTCTATTGTGTTTCTTTTCTCCCATTGTTTTAGGGAAAGGTTCCTAGAGGAAGGGGGCAATTGTTAAAAAAGGGCATCTATGAATATCAGAAAACAGAGAGCTTAACTTACAACAGAAGATAACTGAATATTCTTACTATAAACTGAGTTCAGTGTGTTGTGACACGTTGTGACATGCCACATTACTTATAAGATCAGTCAAAACCATCCACATTCTGAATAACAAACACACACAAAGAGTCACTTATGAAATGGAGAATTATTTCCATAAATTAATTGGGAACAGATTTCCTCATGTCTATTCCCACAAAGAAGCAGCTTGTTCAACAGATAGGTTTTTCTTACTTCAATATGAGTAACCAGGAAAGTATTTGACCCTTGACAAATTATTTTGAAAAACGAGTATGTTTTTAAAATATTCCAATCTGCTCACGGGCAAATTCATCAGCAGAACAGCAGGCAAAATATTCTACCTTCATTACTTTTTATTATTTAGCCATCTATTCTAATGTCTCTTCGAAACCTCACTCTTTATAATGCCCCTTCTCCCTCCCTCTTCAACTGCGGCAGTAGAGGCTTTTGTAAAAACCTCCTGTTGATAGCATTCATTACATGTTAGTCTGCAAAGTGATGAGGTAGAGAATGCTTGGAATTAAAATAGGAAAATGATTACTACAGAGGAAATGCAGTGGCAATAATTATCAAGTACACTAAGTTTTCACTGTTTGATTACGAATCTCAACCAGCTACCATAATTTTGTATTCAGAGGTGATTGGGGTGGAGGAAAAAAGGAGTATGTTTTTTAAGGCTTTGTGAGGCTCCCTCACTTCCTCTTTATGTCAGGCTTATCTACACAAAAAGATACTCTAAATGAATATTGCTAAGATTGTAAAGTCAAGCATTCCAGTGCGAGTAAATGCCAAAATTAAGATTTCCTGAAAACATTAATTCAGTCCCTTATACATGTGCATTGTGCCACACTCTTTAATTACTTGATGACATACTATTTTTTCCTTGTTCTGTACTCATGCTTGATGGTGCTCACTTAATGAGTAAGTTATTCAACCTTTTCTTTTATCCTCCATTTTCAGTGTGGCCCCAATGCTACTTACGGCACACTCTTGAAACTCTGCTAAGAAGATGGAATTAATTTTCTCGTGGGCTTTTCTATGGCTGTCATCACTATCATATCTTAAATATTCATTAGGCCAGAGAAAGAGAGAGAGAGAGAATGCTGTAGTTTGATGTTTGGAAGACTCACCTGGGAGAGACCTCCAACACAGTATCTGCTCCTATGAATACTTAAATAGCATGTATTGAACAGAGTACTCCAAAATGAGGCACTAGCTGGGACTTGCAAACTCCTGGTTATAGCAGTCATCAGAAGAGTGGGAAGCTTAGGTTGGAGACCTTCCCTATCAGGCAGAAACTGTCCCTAGGCCTCCAGAGGGTTCCATATCACATATCAGACTGCTGCTTGCTTTTTCTACAGAAGACTACTGTGGGTAACACACTTAAGTACAGGAGGTGGCTTACCACTATGTGAAGAAAAGAAAAGCTGGCTTTCCTCTAGCTGAAGGCAAATCTCCATGGCCTGTTCAGGAAGCTCCTCACCAGACTTTCTGTTTCCTTCAGACTCTTCTTGAACATCCAATTCCCTCCACGTCCTCTACTAGTGCCCAGCATATGAGACTGTAAGCCTTTAATGGTAAGTCTAAAGTACCAGTGAAGGACCTAAGCCTAGCCTAGTCCATAAGGATCTTAAAATAGGGCAACTCAGCAACTCAGTAGGGCAATTCAGCCCCACGTTTCCTAGCACTCAGTGCACATGGTGCTACAGCACTGCATAAGACACAAAGGCATCTGCCCCAAGTAGCTCAGCACTCACAGCTCAGCACTCATCTCTTTCTCAGTGAGGTGCTCAACAAACAAGAACTTGGTGAGTTAATAGCCTTAGAGTGTGGACAGAAGCTTGAGGCCGAAATACACAACTCTTTTGTTTTTTAGGCAAAGAACCAAAGTAGGCTGGAGCATCTCTGTGCTTCTTTACTTCCATGCTTAATCACAACCCTGCCGAAGAATCAAGCAGTATCAAAAGGAGGAGAGAATAACACCACTCCAAAACATTTGGAGTCTCTTGATTAAGGTGACTTCCTGCTAAGCATAGTACTGGGTCCTATAAGCAGCTTTTTGGTTGGGAGAGATTAGCAGCTTGTTAGACTGGCTGTAGATGAATGCAGCTGTCTTTGCCTTTTAAATTTGTTCTCAGCTATGACAGTGGTAAACACCAGTTTTGCAAAGTGAGAGTCAACCTCCACCCACTTTAATTTAACTTCTTTCTAATTCAAATAAAACTTATTTATGAAATGCCTCCTTCACAGTTTCTTACTAGTTTGAGGGCTTGGTTTCTTAATTGCGGAGGATTGAAATATTTCAAGTGATTTTCTTTTGCTGACAAATATAAGCATGTTTCAGCCTGCTGTCTGCTCTTTTTTTCGACCCTCCATGTCTGCCTGTGGTCTATATAAAGCATTTTTGTAGATTTCAGACTTTTTTCCATGGAATTTTCCACCTTTCCCTGAAAATCATCCATTTGGGAATTTCAGCTTCTCTTTTAATCGTCAGAGCACACATTCAATTTGTCATAGAAACACAAGCTTTCCCACATCTAACATCCCAATTTAAATTTAAATGAACACTGATGGAGACAAAAATAATCTAAAATTTCATCTTCCTGCTGGGGAACTATTGGAAAGATTACAAGAATCTTTTCTCCAAAATTAGTCATAAACACAAAAGCAAACCCTGACTAATCTCACCTATATCTCCCAGCTGGTCATCAGGTGAGAGTAATGCCTAATCACCATTAACAAGGGTCAGATTTTAACTGGTGTCCTTAACTCTCAATGTTTTATCTGAAAATTACCAATTCTTTGAACTGTCCAGATGGTTTAATAGGCTCTTTTATTCACTCACATCTAATTACTTGTCTCCTCCAAATATTTGGTTATATTCATTAGAACACTGTGGGCTCAGGAAATTACAGTCAATTCATAAAACCTTTATTGAAGGTTACAGTTTAAACACTCTATTGCCACCCCACCTTATTTATCATTCATTGGTCCAGATTCCCTCAGCGGGCTGTGGGCATGTATCATTGAAGGGTGAAGTCTTAGACTATACAGACCTAAAAGTCCAATTATTGTAACTCTGTCACCAAAGGGCATCTGAGAATTGGTACTGTTTAGCAGCTAGACAGTAGCCTAATGAGCAGCTTGTCTGAGTTTCATCTCAGGGCTCCACAAAACATATGTGGCACTGTGTAAATAGTGCATAGGGACCAGAAAACAACCAAATAAAGAGCTCCAAGAGATATAATTTGAACTGAACACATGGTGCTGGTAATGATTGGCATTCGAGTGCATGCTGAGCACAGGGTTAAAGGAATAAACACGATTACACTATAATAGCAGGGAAAGGATCGTGAGGAGAACACGTGACACAACATATAATGAAGTAATTATTTGTGTGGGAAGGTGAGTCATGCCTGACTCTTTGGATGTGTGCTGTGTGCTTCTCCACAAAGATCAGACAGACCTATGCTTCCTAGGTGCCCTAAAAAAAGGAACCTGTCTTACCCTTTCAGTACTAAGACAAGCTGTGCCAGAGGCCTCATGGTGTCTGCAGGAAATATCAAGCTCGGAACAGGTTTTTCTCTAAAAAGTCTCAGTTGCCATGGGGTCCCCAAATGTCTGAAGTACAGGAGAGCCAGCAGGAGCCAGCACCAAAAAAAAAAAGGCAGATGACAGCAGAAGCAGCCCAGCAAATAGTTGTTCTAATGGATTTTTCTTTCTCCCCATCTGTGGCTGTACCAAGAACCTTGAGTTTGTTCAAAGTCACTCACATTAATCCTTCCCTGCTCCATTCCTACTTACTGGAAAAACAGAAAATATTTCATTATGGGCTGGTTAAAAATAATTTCTTAAGCACATACAGGTTATCTAAATGAAAAATGTAATCAGAATAATAACCAAAATTGTCCATTTACATGTATCAAGGGCCTGGAGTTAGATAACAACAGCTTCCAGCTCCTGGGGGGCATCACTCTTGCCATGGTCTCATTTTATCACCAGCAGCCCCAGAGGCAGCCAGGTGTGCACTCACCAGCACTGAGCAACAGGTGAGCCTGCAGGCAGGGAGGGGAAAGACAAAGACCTGCTCTTGCTGGTGGGCAGCCACAACAGAAGCAACTGTGAATGAGGATTTGTCTCTCCTCCTCCTCCAAGGCTGGCAACCTGCTCACACCCCCCTTGTCTCTCTAGTGAGACCCACACATAATGGGATGGAGGGCAAGGAGAGAGGTGACTCCTGCAGCATGTTCCAGCTGTCCTCTCCCTGGTGCTCTGGTGTTATCCATAGTACCTGGGTGAGCATTGCTTCTAAGCAGCTTGAGGGCAGCACCCTCTGGGAATTTCATACAGGCAAAAAATTCAGCATAGAATTACTCATTAATGTCAAGGCTACACCTCCTGCCATCCTTAAAATGTCCAAGCTTCAGAACACAGACTTGTCAGAATGATGGGTATGCATCCCAGGGAGTGGAACCTTTTCACCCTGCAGCATTCAGAAAGGAATTAAATCTTCATGGAAGGTTGAGGAGAGGAAGAGGGAAGAAGGTGAGATATGAACTTAGTAACCCAGCTAGTATTTAGCTCACCTGTGTTCAGTCTGAGCCCTGGGCTCTCAGGACTATGTCCTTCTTCATTTACACTCAGGATGTGTCTAAATGGTGTTTATTCCCTAACTGTGAATTCACAAACATTATTAAAAGCAATTAATCACAATTAATAGCTCAGGTCACACTCTTCAGAATAATGGAAGATATGAGTAGGATTCTGTTGTGCTAAGGAGAACCCTGACAAAAACCTTTTCTCCAAAGTGAGTGCTCTAACCACTGCATTATTATGCAGAAAACTGGCAGAGATATTGCCTCTTTTGACTGTGGGATTGAAGGGTTTTTTCTCCCCACACTAGAATAACATTTTTACAGCTGCAGGGATTCCAGCTCAGTGCACTGCAAAGGGAGCAGAGGGTAATCCCCTGAAATCTGCAGAACTGCTGCAAGAGCATGGGGAAGGGCAGGGGTTCATTCATCTCTTTTTGCTCAGTGTTCCCACACTCCATCAGTCCATGGGTGGGTTTGGATTCTAGCCCAAGGCATTTTGCCTCCCTCACACACAGAGGAGGGAGTATGTGTGTCTGCTTGGGGGTTGTGTAGTACATAATGAGAACCAAACACTTCATGTCTAATAACATCTGGCTTCTCCTGTTTAAGCAATAGTTTTTCAGTCTCTGATGGTAAGTTTTCTACTTGTTCCACTTAAATTATGGAAAATCATACCAGTCCATGTAAAACAGATTAGAGATACTTTAAAACCATTCTACCACCCAAAATCAGTTGCACAAGCTCAAAACCAGTGCCAAAGGTTAATAATCTAAATTAACAGAATTTTGCAGCAGATTTATATTGTCAATACATATTTTAAAAGAGAGAGTCTTCAGACTTATGTCTGTAAAACTGTCTGGATGAGAAAGTACTCACTGCCCTCTTCTCTTTTTCTTGTCATCTCTCTCAGTCACCACTGTAATCATAAGCCATCTCATCAGATTTCCTTCATAAAATGATCTCTACATTTATCTGTCATCCTGCCTTGAGTGAAGTGGCTCTTTCACTCATCTGACAGAAGTAGAGTTGGTTTGCCAAATTTCCATCACTATCACTGCATGACACAACTCTGGGATATTAATAAATAGTTTATTACCTAGGGCCACCCAACATGGATTACTTTGGAAGCATCTCTTATCTTAGTGCAACAATTATAGCATTTAATAGGTTAAGGGATATAGTGTATGTAGGATTTCAGGAAATCCTTTTGCAAGGTTTTCATTCCTTAGTTGAGATGCAGGGCACAACTATATAAGGATTAGCTGGTCCTTCTCCAAACACATGCTTCTTTGATGATACCACATCCTTCTATCTTCCTCTGTGGAACAGAAATGGAGAATAGTCACGCTGGGGGAATTATTAGCCTCAGCCTCCTTTATACCTTTAAGGCAATCACATTCCAAGACAAGAGTATCAATGTGCAGCACTTTCAGCATGTGTAACTTAGGTAGCTTATGAAGTCATGAAAACCTCCAGATATATTCCTCTTTTAAAGACTACCATATGCTATAAACCTTAAGCCAGGTTTAATGAAAGTGTTGATTTTTCAAAGTGTTTTGAAGATGGAACATGTTTTCTAATAAAATGTACGGGCATTTTTTTTACTCTGGACAGAACTCTTGAACCTTTTTTTCCCCCTGGGGGAGAACTAACTATTCTAATAACCCAGGATAATTAATTTGTTTGTATGTTTTAATTTCACACTCAGCACCATGGTATCTGAATGGAATATTGCTGCAATGGAGGAGCATATGTAATAGCCTATGGAGAGTGACAATTTTCAGCCCAGTTCATTAAAGAGCAAATACTTCTATGCACACATCTTTTGCACAGTACCCTGGACGGAGCAGATAGTGTATGTATGATTTCTACCAGAGATGTCCCAGGAAAAGCCACTCCAAATGCATCAGTCATAGTCAAGATGTAGGGAGGAAACCAGTTCACATATTTCTGAGCAGACATCTCTAGCATCACTGCCTAAAGTGATAGGAGACTGGGCATAGTAACAGGCACAGAAGGTGTCAAGGTTCCTCTGTGTTAATCAGGTAGAGCTACTTGAAAATTTCCCATCAACACGATTTTCCAAAGGAAAAGGGGGTGTTTGATAGCTATAAACAGAAGAACACCTATCTCTATGTATTTTCCTGCCTGACCAGTCCTGATCTTCATTCAACTTCATCTGCTTAGAATTGCTCTTCTCTCTCATATTTCTCAGAATCACCTCCACTCCCACAGTCAAATTTCTTCTTCCTTGGCACTTTTGCTTTGAAGTATTTCTCCCCATTCCCTCTATCCATTCATAGACTTTCTTTTTGTCTGTCAGTCCTTCTGATTTCAACTTTGTTGAGAAATTTCCCCCGAAATTTCACCAGCTTAAAACCACTTTCTACCAAGTAATGCATCACTTGGCTAACCCTCCTAGAAGTGCAGATTTTAAAAATCGCTTTGTCCAATGACACTCTGCTTTTAATGGCAGTCATTCAAGGTAGCTAGAGTTCTGCTGCTATTCATACATTAGATGCAAGAATTTTTCCTATTACAAACCATGGATTTCATTCTATTAGATGAAGAAAAGCATAACAGAGAACAGAACCATATCTTCAATATGAAATTTTTAGCCAAACATACACGGCAAATTCCCATTATCAGTCTGACCCTAGCCTTTGTACACAGGCAGGATGTCTTCACTGGACAAAATCTGTCTCTATGGGAAAACATCTGTCTTACACACAAACCCAGTTTCCATCAGGAGAACAAAACCAAAACCCTTAATTTTCCTCCTCACAAATAAGCATGTTCTCAGTTACATCCTTCCATTCCATCAGGATTTTCCACAACAAAAAGACCTGTCTCTCAAGCTGTTGTATCCAAGGGGCTTTCAAGGTCATAGCTGACTGAGTTTCACCTGGCAGCAAAATGGAAGAGATAGTAGAATGCAAGGAGAGCAATATTGCAATGGTATTTAGTGGCCAGCCCACTTCTATTTCTAGCAGATATTTATAAATCCTTTTAAAGCAGAACATGTTGCAGAAATCTTGCTTGGAACGACAAAGACATGAGTAAGTGTGACAAGCTCCTTGTCAAAGAAAAAAAGTGTTTCGGTCCTCTGTCCAAATAGATTTCAAAAGACACAATGAGACCCAAGTTTTGTCTGGAAATGGACACAGAGTGACAGGTCAAGTATGGCTTGTAACTGATGACCACATAGTAAATAGGAAGAAAATTACTCCAACAGACAATTTACACACCAACATTATCCAGTTTTCCTGACACTTACATAACCATTTCTATCTTGCATAATCTGTTCATCCTGTTCAGCTGGGGTCAGGAAACATAAAATTCTTCAACAAAATAAAAACCAAAGCAGGACTTCCATTAGCAGTACTGACATCCCTGATGGCTCACAGCCTAGCGTGGTGGACCAGCTAAGCCTCTGAAGGGAATGAAACACATCTGACCTTGCAGAGTCTAAGGAGCCGAATATTCCCTTGGAAGAGGAGCAGATAAAACACCTGTACACACACAGACACACATGTACCTACACAGTCTGCATTGGTAGAGGGTGGGTGCTCCAACCACCCTGGCCCTGCCTGGGTTGTGTGCAGGGTGAGCATCTTACCCAGCCTGTGTGGAAGCTGCCGTGGCTGTACCCAGCAGTGCAGCACTGTCCTTGTTCTCCACGAGACATTGAGGGTACCTCTCCAGCTGCCACTCCAACACCACTCAAGTCTATAAATCCAGCAGCATATCTCATACCTCTGCAGATGTCAGAGATGCATTCATGTATCTAATGCAGAAAAAACAAAAACAAAAACTTGTTTCAGTCAGTTGTATCATTCCCTTGGGGAAATACACAGTCTGAGACTGAGAACTCTAAATTTAGAAGCAGTATTCAGCTGACTAAACCAAACCATGCAGTGCCATATCAGGCAGTCTTCAGTATGTAGGACAGTCAGGTGGAGCATCCCAAGGCACCTCTAGTGGCAGGTGTGGCAGGATACCTACCCCCCTCCTCTCTACCACAAATAATTGGTCCATAAAGAGACAAACCCGGCTGAAAGGCTCAGCAAGGGCTCATCTCTGGTGCCAAAAGGGCTCAGAGCTCAGCTAAGAATCAACATCTTAGTCTGGAGAGCTGATGTGGGAAGAGTGAAAAGAAATATTCTTTACTAAGTGACATTGACAAAGTATAAAAGACACACGAGTTATCACAGCAGCAGAAGTCTTCTACACACACACCCTGCAAGTGTGAGAGACCTGGACACAGGTTCCATGGTTACTTCTCTGGGGCTGAGGGAAAGGATCTCAATGTGTGCTGCACCAACAATTGGATGGCAAGATACATTGAATCCGAGGTTATATTATTGTTGATATTATTTCTTCTACCTGTTAATGTACCTCTTTCTAAAGGTATATTAACAGGTACCTTTAACCTCACAATGTATATATTTACTGATAGTTTCTCTGTTGTCCTTATTCCTGTGTAGTTTGTTTCAAGTCTTATGTCTGTTAGTTTTCTGTCTATTAAATAAATAATGCATTCTATAATAGACAAATCAGCCAAATCAGCCATTTTCAAAGAACTTGTGAATAAGAGTGGGTTTTGGAGTGCTGGCCACCTCAAAAAAGCTACTGCCTGCTGCCAGAGGCCTGGGCAAAAGGCAAGGACTTATCTAAACCCCCACATCCATTCATAACAGCAGGAGACTCTATTGTTTTGCTCAGATGTTTACCTGTGACCTGTACAATTCCCATTATAACTAATGCAGATCCTGACTCAAGTCAGTTGCACACACATACACTTGGAATTAAATTTAAGATGTTCTATAATGTGGAAGACACTCATGTGAGGAGGATGGATATGACAGCAGGCCTACAAGAAGCAGTAACTTTCCATAGCAGTAAGTGAAAACCAGAGAGGGTATCTCAGGGAATCTAAAACATCACAGAGTCCATGTGTGGGCATCTGAATTCAGTTGCCAGTCAGAACATTCAGCAGGGCCTAGAAAGTGACTCAGGTAATGATGAAAAGTTGCAATAGGTTTTAGTTAGATTACAGTAAACACCTTCATTTAGACACCTACACTTAAAACATCTCTATCTGAAGCTGAATTCCATTTTACTGATCAGAAAGATGCAGTCAGAGCAGACACAGGATCAAGTTTGTCTACCTTTTAACACCAAGTCTGCAAGTCTTCGTTCAGAATGGCAGGAGAAATTCTGGGTCACAACACCACTTAGCACACTTGGACAGCTGTATAGTCCTTGTAAAAGGGAAAAACTAGGATTAAATTCTTCCCAGACCACATCTGTCAAAGTGGTGTGGATACCGACACTGAAGTCCCACTCATTCTACAGTAATACTGTACTGGTAATTAAAATGATCCTAGCAATTGCACTGTTTTTGCCACCTATGTGATGACCACATCACTTACCTCAGCTGACCCCACAGCTGAGTGTAACTAATAAAACAAATTATTCCATGATTCCTGGAGGTAAAAGTAGCTGGTTCACTATAATTTCTGATCTCTACTGTTTAAGAAAGATTCCACTTATGACCAAACTACCAGGAGAACATAATTGTCTTTCCTCTTCTCACTTTACTATTAAACTGCATAAATTGGAAGTCACTAAATGGGAAATGAATGCCCCAATGTTATAATAGTTCCCACCATGACCTGCAGGTGTGCATTTAATCTTGGGGAGATGGAACAGACTAATCAGAGAACATATTAGGTCTGCTTACTTTTCATAGATTCCATTGAGATTCATCCAGGTCAAATAAAATATGTCAAATATTTAGGCTGACCTCTACCAGAGGGGAAACCAGAGAATTCCACCTGATAGTTTTTTGTCAAGAAAAAAGTTCTTCCATTGTGGCAGTGGATATCAGTAGGGCAAAGAGAGGACTACTACAGCTGCACTAGAGTTCCTACATGACTAACAAACTGCCTGTGGCCAGGTATATATAGGGAAACATCGCCAATCATAACATCAAACCAACAGCAACACTTCAGTTATTTATAAGTTTTGTGTTGTTCTTGCTTGTGACCTAAATTTACAAGAAGTTCTGAGGTTAATTTTCATCTTGCTGGAGTTCACTGCTTTTGGGAACATTAAATGTTTCATTGCTATGTGCGATTCTGGCTTCTGCAGACTCTACTGTCATTCTGTCACCTCTGTGCGTTCCCTTTAGGTGATGCTAGATCTACAATCTATTACATTCTGCAAATAAACTGCCGGGGTACTGGCACTTGCTAGTCTACTTTAAAAACCTCTCTTCCAACAGTAGCTGACAAGGACTGGGCAACTAGTCAAAGGCATTCTCCTTTGGGGACCAGGAAGGCTATGCCTAGGGATGTGAAAGGAAAAGCCAAATTGTGTTAAACTCTGGTATTAAGAGAGCCAGGAAATGAAGGAAAGCAAAAAAGAAGGAGCTGAAATTAGCGTGGTAATTGTGTGGTAGCTGTTGTTGTTATTACTTTTACCTAATGTTTATTCCCAGAATTATAAGCATGAAGAATAAACATGCATCTGTCCAGATTAGACCAATTTTTTAAAGGAGCTAAACTGTGCATATTACTATAAAGGAACTAAAAAAAAAAAATTAACCTCCACTAAATGGTCTAAAAAACAGACAGTGCTGTGTCCATAAACCTTTTTTACCCTTTTTTCATTATTAAATGAATATATTTATTATTTACAAGAAGACATTATCTGCCTTAACTGCCTTGGCACTTTAGGACCTTCAGAGCTAGCTTACTGTCTTTGGGGACTAACCTTGATAAAAGGGGTATAATAAATGGGGGTATAAAAGGGGTATGATAAAAACACAGGGATTTTTTTACCTGCAAAGCCCTGGGGATTTGCCAGCACTGAGAACGGCCATCACAAATGTACAGATAAACACAGGTTAACTGATGGGGCACTGGATATTAACATCCCAGGCAGACAAGGACTGCTTTGTGCCAAATCGCAGCTCAGCAGCAATTAGCTGGCACACACCTAAGCACTGCGTTGTTGCCACCTGAAGCAAACAACGAGCACTGCGTTACGTAGCGAGAGACTAAAACATTAAATTATACTCGAGCAAAAGGACTTGTGGCCATGCTACCCCTCTTGTGGGCTGCCAGCCCCGAGAGGCGCAGCAAGGCAGGCAGCAGCTCCATCCCCGGGAAGGCAGCCGGTGTCCCGCTGCTCCACGGAGCTTTGCGAGCAGCCAGTAGATGGTAGCAGCTGTCGGTCACTACCAACCTGAGCTGGATTCCTGCCAGAGCCAGGATGCAGAAACACTCTGCCTTTGGGACCAACCGCGAGAGCTGCTCAGTCTCACAGCAAACAGCCTTTGCTACAGCTGATTTCCACTGATAGGGCAAAACGCGCTCGGAAATAGTGCTGACCTATATGTGGGCTGCTGCTTCAGCTACGCTGCTCACTTCAGTCAATATTCAGGGGAAAAGCAACACTGGGGCAGAGCTGCGTTGTCAGAGTGCGTGAAAATGCTCCGAGCAGATGGAAAGACAAGAAGAAAAAGTCTGTCTTGTCTATCCGTGCCTTTAAAAGAGGGGAAGTTAATAGAATAAGAACAAAAGGGTTATTACATATGTGCAGAACTTTCAAAAATCTGTATCCCCAAGTTTTCAAAAACCTGTCAAGTGTCTTAAACATTAATTATCTTTATGAGAAAAATATAAAAAATGCAATCATCATGCTATGAGGAATACATGAAAGGAGAAAATATCTCACTGTTAGAGAAAATAGTGCCAAGATTTCTTTTACAGGAATACTCTCTGGTGTTACTGATCGAAAATTATTAGCTTGAAACTACAGGATGTGTCTTATAAAAAAATTTGTAAATTTAATAACATACTTTCTGCATAAATTAAAATATTTTAATAGAATGTACTTGCTAAATAGTTGAATAAATGCTAATTGAGGGAAACATCTGCTCTGAACAAGAGCATTTACCACAGGCAAAGTGGTTGTCTGCAGTGGCAGTTTGCATGAGGAATAACAGGATGCAAAGCCTCAAACTGTATTTTTACTCTGACAGGGAGTTTAAGGATATGGCACATAGAGTTTAACACACATTGTGTCCCTGATTTCCATACCATACTTGCTTAGTTTTCACAGGAAAAACTGAAGGAGGTGGGAGGAGGTGGGAAGGAGATGTTGTAAATGATAAGAAATGACACTCAGAAGCTTAAACTTAAATACTTAAATAAAACTGTATTTTTCTGGCTCCCCGTTTTCTTCATTATCTCCACTAATAAGGGATATTAGACACATCTGTACATCCTCAGAAACCCCTATGTCATGCTCACATGCTGACTGTGAAGACAGTACCACTTGCTTAGAGGTCCTGCAAACAGCTTTCTATAAAAAAGAGGGCACATGATGCAGCCTAAAGAGCCTCTGTCAGCCTTCTCACTTTTTCAGAGCTGCCAAGTTATATGGGTTTGGAATCTTTGGGTTTTTTTTTTTTTTTTCCTTCCCTCCTTTTAGAAAAGCAGCATCTCTGTCCCTGAATAGACCCAGAGAGCAGAGCTGCTGAGTAAGAGGACTGAGAGCTGGTGTAGATAATAGCAAAGCCCTGCCTGCCATTTTCACGTCCCTGCTAAGCTGTCTTTAATAAGCATCACAATTAGCTTCTGATAGCTGCTTGGAGGCTTGCACCAAGCAGGCTGCCTGGCTGAGTGTGGGTCTTATTAGCGAGTTGCCTCTTCACAAAACTGCCTTCACCAGTGACACCCTTCTCAGCAGCCTCCGTGGAAGCCAGGGACTGAACCCATTCAGAGGCTGAGCAGCCTGCAAAGCCCGTACCCTAAAGGACACAATAACAGGAAAATAATGCATAGGAGAATGAAGGAGCAAGGACAGGAGTGCATAGGAGACACTGTGCTGATGCCAAAGGGAACGTGATTGTCATAAGGGTGGTTTTTTGACCTCTAAGCTATCAACCTGATCATTTTCTCTTGGGCTAAATATGCTTACAGCTAGTTTCAGCAACAAGCAATTCTCGTGCCAACATCTGTAGCTTATAGATATGAAAAAAAAAAATAGCCTCCTTTTAAAACATTGATTTATTCTCCACAATAAAATAAAATTATGGTGTTGCTGAAAATAACAGCAGCCCACAGTTCTCAAATACCTGGTAAAAACAATTTGGCTGGCTGACCTCTCGCCTGTGTTTCCTGATTATGTTGTCACTAAAATCTAGTTATAATGATATTTTCTTTATTAAATTATGTGCTCCTGGCAGGTGTGCTTGCTTTTGTAAAGGACAAAGAGTATAATGCATGATCTCAATGCAGTTAAACATCTAAATCCTCTTTAAAATACACATTGTATAAAACAAAAACAATGCCAAAATGAAAAATGTACATGCATTGAATGAACTAAGTTTAAAGTAGGGGTTGGGGTTTTTGTTTTCTCTTATCATTATTATGTTATGCTGCGTGTAATGATATTCCAGACATCATCAAGGACTTCGCACAAAATTCTGCATTTATGGAATAATTTTTTTCTACCCTCCAGCTGAGAAAATGTCTTTTAGTTTCATTTAAATCTGATCATTATTTTCCTTCCCATTCTGCATACATACTCCCTGACACAAAATCTCTCAACAGAAAAGTGAATGTACAGACAATTGCAGTGTTTTGTTTGAAGACTTATAGTACATAATTCAAGGTTTAATTCTTTTAAAAGGCAAAACTGACCAATTTCCACTCTTTTTCTGAAAAATCAAACTTGTTCTCCAGAGTGGTCTCTATCAAAGAAGCATCAAAGGCAATATAAAGCAGAATTTTTCCTACCAATGTCATCTATTGTATAACAATTCTCTGTTGGATCTATATATACAGGCACGTACATATGTATAGACAAATTCATACCTACTAGAAATGCTTTCAGCAAATTTAGGAGGGTTACATCAGCTAAGATCTTGACCAACAGTTTTGTGTAATGCAAATTCAATATTCTGAAATTGCAATGATGCAGGCTCTTCTAATAGGAATAATTATGTTGGCAAGCCCTTCCTAAATGGTAATGTAATAATAGTTTCATTCTGAAATCTGTAAGAACTGTCCTCAGGGGAAGATCAAGGATTCACAGCAGCACAGACAAAATCAAATTTTACTGTCCCAGGAATGAGGACAAATTCTTGCAGTCTCAGTAGCGGATAAGGAAATGCAGTGCCGCAGTAGCCCCAGCCCCGCCCTGCCGCAGCCAGCTGCTGAGGATGCAGAGGAGCTGGCAGGTGGAGGTGGCCATGCAGGCAGTGGGACCATGGCTAGCCACTGCTGGGGACATGGATGCCCACCAGTCACGGCATTCTGAGCTGCTCAGGAAAGACTATACCAGCAGGAGAAATCTGCCCTGCCCCAGGTGAGCCTGCATAACCTCATCTTATGAGTCCAGCAGTGCAGTAGCCACTATGACACCAAAAACATCCTTCTCATTCTTTCCCTTGCTTTCCTGGCATGATTTTTCAGCTCCCATGCCAGTCCTGGACATGTCTGACCCTGCTGAAAAGTGCCCCAGAGCAGTTCTGTAGAATAGCTCTCTGGCAAACTGAAGCATCTTGATCAAGCAAGCACCACTTCAGATGAGAGCAAAATGCTAAAAGCATTTAACAGCCAAGCAAGACTATCAGACAAAGCCATCTGACAGAAGTGACCAAAACCAAAGCACACACCAACCCTGGAGGAATTTATTTCTGCACTGAATCATCTCACTTGCCTACGTCCAACAATGACATAAACCAGAGCCATGAAAACAAGCTTTCTTAGGCCTTCTGAAATGTTTGAATCTCGGGGTTTCGGCTCAGTCTGACCCTTGGTGAAATCTTGACATCTGCAAATACAGGCCTTTCACATGCAAATAGAGGGATGTAAATAGGGAGCACAAGCATTTTGGAAATGCTTTGACATACTGGGCCCTTAGACCAACTTTTTCTGTGGTCACTTTTTTCTCAGTAGTTAAGAAATGTTAAGACATATGCCATGCAACATTGTCAGGGATTCTTCCCCTCACTACCCATGTGCCTAATGATTTAGATGGAAACATATTCAAAAGGGTCATTCACCAATCTCCCTGCAGGCTTAAATATTTTCAACTCAGTGTCAAAGGGTACTTGAATGGGAGTGATACTCTGTCCAGTCCTTTTCACAATACAAATCATCCAAGCCATGCAAGCAGAGAGTGGGTGAAAAAACACAGACAAGCCTGATTTTATTGTGAGGTTTCTGTGTTAGCACCCTTGTGCTGGGAAAGGGCTCTGCTCAAGTTCTCCTGTGGTGATGAGAGTTGCCTCTGCATAGAGCACATTTCCAGACCCTGTGTCCCTGTAAAGGCAAGCGCATGCCTTCAGCAGATAATTTAGATTTTCCCTGCACAGAATCCTCTGTGCAGCCCTCACACCCCACTCTCATTCCAGGTTACAGTCCAAATGCTAAAACGACACCCAGGTCTTTGTATGCTGGTTTAATTTTGCTCTTTTAGATCTGGAATTGTCAAAGAGCACTCTTAGAGACTTGCTGTAATCTCATAAGCAATTATGATTTGTCAAAATTACCTTGGTCCTCTTTTTGGGATACTGGCTTAAGTTACTTTCCATCTCATTCCAGCTGATTTCCTTGGTCAACACATGGACCTTATTATTCAATAACTCCTAAATCTAGTTAATTTAATGTTATTGAAGTGCCTGGATTGGCCCAGAAAAATTATATAGTCTGATTTTGACTTAGATTCCAATTTCCTCCTTCATGGAACTCACAGCACTTATGATTTCACCAGTTGAAGAGCCTTTGGCAAGTCAGTTTATTTTTGTTCTTTTGATATCAGATTTATAGTCAGGTCACTAAGAGCTTTAATGACTACAAGGTCTTCTCCAGGGAAAGTCTCTCAGTAAGAAAGATTTCTTGGAAGAGTTTTAACCTTTCTTAACCACAAAAGCATTGTAAAATTCCATCTTAAGGCAATATGTGACTGACAGTTTTTCCATTTTATTGCAATAATCTTGCAATCCTGCTTTACAATACATCTTAATCTTCCACTTTCTTCTGCACTATTGGATTGAGATCACCAACATCAATAAAGAAGCAGAAACAGCATCTACTTATATTTATCAGGAGGAAAGAATTTCTGTTGACAGTGATGAAGAAAGATTAAATTCTTGTTCACTTTCAGCCTATTCCTAGGGATTTTCTGATGTATTTTAATCTGATGGATTTTTTCAGGACCTATAAACAAACCAAACTAAAAATCAAAACAAAAAATACTGCAAAGACCCTACTTAACAAAGTTTTTTCTTCAATTCACTTGGCATGCCCTGACCCTTTCTCCTTCCTGCTAGCTCTGCTGTGATCTTTTAGAGCTAGTCAAAACATACAAATTTTTATAGCACCCAAGTTCAAAGAATAGCATGGAAATTTCTTTAAAGTATTTTGTTTGCTTGCTTTACTTTCCTTCTTTCCTTACCCACTTGACCACGTTTTCATTTTCTGTGGAAAGCTTCTGTACAAGAAGAAAACCAACTTTGAAGAAAGTTGGTTTTCCTCTTGGTGGACTAAGGTAATCAGGCCTCTTGTCAAAATCTGGATTTATTTCCCAGAAGACATAATTTCCCCTGCTGTATGTGATCCCATAAGGATGAACTGGCCTGATAATTTTATGTTCTTATTTTACAGAACACTTGCCACTAAGGTAGAGGGGCAAAGTGTAATTTTACTGTTTCAGTCTTGCAGAAGGGGAATTTAGGCCAATATTAAATATCATCTTAGAATATCATATTCTGTTGTAATAGCCTGAAGAAATGTGCAGTTGGCTTCACAGTCAAGCCTTAAGACAGCAATACTTCTGTTGGTTTCACTGGTGCAGCAAGCAATAGATACAGCTGAAATCAGGAGTTAAAGTCAGGGAAAACACAGCCTGGAGATTCAGTGGGGAAAAAAAAAGTGAGCCTGGCTCACTGCAACTTGTTACCTCAGGTAATCATTGTCATTTCTACAGGACATTGTGTAAATAGGAACATGTGACAATGGAGTGTCCTGACCAAGAAACATTTTGTACCCCCATTATGTAAACGTCAGACAGAAGAAACTGTGGCTCCTGCATAGCCAAAGTTTGTGTTCAGGCCAGAGGATCTCTCCAAGGGCTTTAGCAAGCCTTTTGGACCACTAGAAGTGGATCTACAGGCCTCAGGGGTTGGTGCAGAAGGGTTCTGGCATCCCAATAAGCATATCTCTCAGTATTTCACTTACAAAGGGTTCTAGTCTGGTTCTATGGACTAAGTGCCTGTCTGCAGCTCATCCATTAATAGGTGGTCTCCTCAGTCATCACTTCCAATTCAGTTCCAAGCCAAAATAATCATGAATTGATCATGAATGCTGAGATCACTTCACGATAGAAATCAAAGCACAGAACATGATGGAGAGTTTGCTTTTAAGGTTATGGAGAACTTTTGGAGGTTCCCAAGCAGTAAAAACAGGTTCAACTTACTAACTCCAATAATGCATTTACAGTAAGTAGTGCCTATCACACCAATGACTCCTTCAGTGGTATTAATTGCAATTTGTTATGCATGCATTCATTAGGCCCATTCCTCCAGATCTGGCTGTGCTCTGCTTGATTCAGCACCCGGGTGCAGCATAATTTTCCTTGCACTTTCCGGTGCCTGTACTCATCATTTCAGCCCCTGGCATAATTAGATTCCCCGTTGAGAATTACTGATTCAGTCAGAGATTGCTCAAAGCAACAATGATCCACCAGTGCTCTTTCCTTTAGGAAAATTTATCTCAGGGTAAGCTTGGTTCTGCACCAGCCAGGGATTACTCCCAGCTTGGGTAACCTCACAGCAGCTTGAGAAGGACAGGATCAGTTTGATTGCATATTTCCAGATTATCATACATAATATGTCACTAGCTGTCGTTCTGATTTGTTAATCACTGTATATCAGCAACAGACATTAGGCTTGTGTTCATCACTCCAGATTAAATCTAGCAACACACAAAGTTCTAGTTTTGACTTCTTTTTCTTACAGCTTGTTAAATGTCACAACCCTGTGTGAAACACTCCCTTCACTCCCTTACTTTTTTCTTTTTTTTTTTTTTTTTATTTTGTCTCTATTCTATTCGTGGGATGATGGGATGATTTCTGTAAGAATGTAAAGATGCAGCTCTAACAGAAAAAAGTGCCTAGGAAGCTCAGAGCATTTGAAATCAGAAGATGAGAAAAGAAACCATTCTGCAGACTTAATTAAGGCTTTTGCTAGCAGCAAAAACTATAATGCAACATGACAGTTATTTGAATGATTTTTCTTAAGATGACTATTGCTTTTCATTATCTAATTTGACATTAAGGTTGGTGCTGTATGTCTAGCCTGCAAAACAAAAATAAAAGTTAATAAAACACATGCTAGAAATAGAAAACAAGTTCAGAGGGAATGCTCTGGGGGTTAGGCCTTTCTCGTGCTTTAGGGAGAAATATACTACCATACCCTTGTCCTAATTTTTTCAGTGTGGTTTAGAAAAGGCCTTATGGCTAATATGTCACATCTAATATAATTTGCTATTTCTGCCTTGCATATTATTGAACCTTACTTTTTCATATTATAACTGCTCTGCTAGAAGGGCTATAGATAAAGTTGTGTCAGCATTTCATTATTAACACTGGCTTTTCAGTGCTTTTCAAGTCAGACATTAACATAATTCTCATCCCTGGCTTTAGACTGGTAGATATTTCAAACATAGGTGAGAATCATTTGGAATAATTTTTAAAGAAACATTCTGGCCTACTTTTTATCCAAAGATCCATTTTTTCCTCTCAACAGGGAAAAAAAGCAGTATTTCTACCAAGTGCTGGAGTTTAAACCACAACAAAGGCAATTTCTCCTGGTGGTTTAACCTTCCAGGATCTCTTCTTCCTAGTTCTCCAAAGTATGCCAAAAGACTTTTGAATCATAAAGTCTGCCCTTTGCAGGTGCCGAGTGCACCTCACACAAAATGAGGAACTAGTGGATCACTCAGACTCAAGAGTGTGCTTTCACAGAGCTGTCTCTGCAGAATCTGTAGATCCACACAATTGCCACACAGTTTAGTTTCAGGCTTGAAATCAAAGATTAAATGCAATGTTGTCCTAATGATAGCACTTCTAAATAAAACTGCTCATGAAGGTTTCACTGCATAGGAATAAATGACCAAATCTTCTGGGACTTTTACTTAAAACACAGCAAGAAATAAATAAATAAACACAGTAATTCTCCCTTGAATTATTGAACAGTTGAATTGGTTAATACCATCAATGCCTGCTGCATGAAGAAAATAAATAAAGAAGTGGTATTTTTAATGAAGAAAAAAGGCTCTTGTCTCAACTGTGTGCCCTTCTCTTGAGCAACGTAGATGCTGAACTGGAATACTGATTGATAGGTAATTAACAAAACATATCTAATTTAGCTGATGATTAAAGATCTAAGTATCTCTTTCAAGTGGATTAAAAGAAATTCAAATATAAGTATTCCATTTGTGAAACCGTATTGCTTAAGTAATTCTGTATTAATTACTTGCAAATGAGGTATTTTTGTTTCATATGCTTTAAACCTCAACAAATACCCTTAATGAATTAACTGATAATAAGTGTCTTTTTAAAGCAGATCAGATACTAATTTGAAGTAGCTTAATAGGTTCTTACTGCTGATATTGTCATTACCTTTTGCAAACATCAGCAAAATAATTTTTTTCTGTTTTTTTTACTGTCGCCTTTTACTATTTTCCATTAATGCATTAACATTAACCCTACATTAAGGAAGATTTCATTAGTTTATGTCTTCAGTATGATATTTTACAGGATAATAGCAGGAGGCCTTTGTTCACATAATGCCAATGAAAAGAACTTGTGCCCCTTATTGAAGGACAAATTAAAGAAAAAAATACCATGTCTCTATAAGTGAGTTGGGAAAAAAGGTATGAAATAATAGAGTGGCTGAAGTTGGAAGGGACCTCTGAAATAACCTCATGTGACACCCTGATGAAGCCAGGGTTGACCTAGCTCAGGGTTTGAGACTTCCTCAGGGCTTGAGATCTGAACACCTCTGAAAACAGAGAATGCTCAAGTTCCCATGGAGCATTGTAAGAATTTAATCTTCTCTGCCTTTCTTCATGTATTTTCTGTCTTCCTTTGATGGCTTTCACTAGCCATCCTGCACCTTCTGAGGCAGACCCAGAGTATTCAGTGCCCAGACTCTTTAGATGTTCCATTCACCAATGTTCCATCTCACCTTTCTCTCATCACATCCCCCTCCAAATTTCACTGTTTATGTCTTGGTTTCTGTATCACTTCTGAGTAGGTACTATTGCAATTTCCTTAACTGGAATAATGGTTTTCTGACATCTTTCACACCCATTAGGTCAAGGTTAGGATACTTCTAATTCTGTGTTCATATTTTTCACTGGGGTCCTCCTCTATTGTTAAAATACCACATATTCATATCAGCCTTTCTTATTCTCAAAGTTACATTCTAATTTGCAATTAGATGTTGACTTAAAATGCCTAAAATGTTATGAAAAAAAAAAGAAAAAAATTAAAAGAAAACAAACACAAACCCCCCAAACCTTCTGGCCAAAAAACCAACTCTGAATACTGTTAATGAAAAAATGTAATTATTTTGGTGAAACCAAGTAATGCTGGCACATGGAATTTAAAGCCCCAGTGTCTCGTGCTTCAGTTCATGGCCATACTCTACTTCCCATTACATAAACATCTACTTTGAGACAGCTATTTAGCCAACCTTGGTAGTTAGTAGAAAGCTATAATTGCTCCAGAGAGGGATCCAGCCATTTTACGATGCTTGTCCCAAGGTGCTATTACTACATATGCTTTTCTCTCTTTGTCTCCATTCATGGGCATCTCCATCCTTTTTAAGATCCTACTGTCTGTCTCTGTGCTTTAATAGTCATTGACTTCCAAAGATCTTGAGAGGATATTTCTAACAAGAAATATCTTGTATCATCAAGTCCCTTGGACCATGCTGTTGGCTATTGTTCCTAAACACAGCAAGTACAATCTGTGAAACTGGTTTGGCAGAGCAAATATGTGTGAAATGACAACTGAAAAGTCATTCTGCTCAGGCAGGGAAACTTGGGGGAAAGAGAATCAAGGCCAAGACAGAAGAGAAAAGGAAGGTGAAAATGCTGAAGGTGAAAAAAAAGTATGGTTGATGCAGACAAGCAGAATGGTCTGAGCAAAGAAAGACATGACAGCAAACAAGTCTGAAGTGTGCAGAACAGCTTTAGATCAAAAGAATAAAACAAAACTCATCCATCAACACATGACATGACAACTGCACATGGAGAGAAGGATGTGCAGCCAGAACAATGAAAAATTAGGCTGAATATGTCTAGCAATTATTGCTAATTATCAGTATATCACTCCTAAGAGCACCACAGTGATTACGCACAAAGATGTGATAAATTGTTTAGCACAAAAGGGAAAGAGATGAAGCAAAACTGTTCATTACTGATCCTATAAATATAAATTCCTCATATGTCAGTCTGTGTCCTCTGACAGACTCAGCCAGAAGGTGCATTCAGAGCAGACAATCTCTGAGTGCCATCAGACAGGCAAGATACACTGGTTGGCGGTAAAATGGGACCACTTTCCCAAGACCTCTGTCTGGTACAATGTGCATCCACCCACCCTCCAAAAGAAAGTGAATATAAATCTGCTGCCAATAGACTGCTTCTCATCTTTCATGTATTCCTTCACAGGCAGGATACGAACCTCTGGGATTCTGTGGCACAAAGATACTGATTAAACACCTTTATTATGTAGCTCACAGACACCCCTTGGAGAGTAGCACTTAATTGCATGGTGCAAGAGAAAGAGGACAGAACAGGCTACCAGATAATTTGGGAGAGTTTGTCTCTGCCCCCTCATTCACTCCAGTGAGAGTGACAAAGGCACCTCCCCACTGCCATGGGGTTCCCACTCTGAAGGACAGGACTGTACACTGCATCCTTTTATAAGGAAAGCTGGACAGCACTGAAAGAGCACAGTAGAAGGGAAAGAGAGTATTCAGTTCTCGCCTCATTTAATACAGTTTATCACATGCGCTGTCTCAATTGTTTACTACCTGTATCTTCTGGAGGAGAAGATTCATTTCCAAAAAACTACCTAGATAAAAATATGATACTTTTGAAGGGGAGATATTAACTACACTTCTGATAAGAACATATATAAAAACCCTTTTACACTGATCTTCCTATGATTTCATTGATGCCTTGAGTGTTTTATTTGAAATGGTAGACATTTCTTAGACAGAACCATAAGGTTTGGCTTTTAGCAAGACAACCAAGGTTTTATTCTTTTAATCACTGTCTGTTGTTCAATAAATGTCAAATTGTTCCTAACGCTATATTCTAGCATATGAGTTTTTCATTTGATTTTGTGCTCTGTGTTCATTACTGGCAACTGAGAGCTTGCCATGTAAGATTTTCATTCCTTACACTGTCTTGATTCCTGTAGGAAATAAATATACACATGCATTTATACACAGACAGACAAGCATGCAAAAGATGGGCATGCTTTTCAAAGGAGAAAACATACAAAATTGCTCTTGCAGTGGTCACCGTGACTGAGGACCCCACCAAGAATATAAAAAGAACAAGATAACAACAAATCCCTGCAAGACTTTTGAGAAACAGAATTGTTGTTCTGCATGTTTCAATCAGAAAGATAAAAAGACATTTTAGATGGATATACTCTGTATGTTGCAGTGAGGTTCAGGGTGCAACCAGAGGACTGTGTCTGAGCTACTTAGAGAAAATAAATCAGACATTGACTCAGAAGGTGGTTTGGAAGTCATGGAGAAAAGTCAATACACCCTGAAACACCGTGTAAGCCCAGATTGGTTGGACTGTGATATTCAATATGAGAAGGTTTTCCTCTGATCACAGCAGAGAAAGCAGAAATGAACTGCCTTTGATGAGCTTCTGCAAATGTCAATAGAGAAAGCAGAAATTCTATGCTGCTCCCTGATGTGGGACATCAGGTCATCTGACAGTGACTGGTTAAATAATAGGAACACACTGTTTTCCTAAAGAGTTTTACAAATATTTCAGGACTCCCTTTCTGAAGAATTTTCTTTGCAGTCATCAAGGAGAGGTGAAATACCTTTCAACTGTCAGTGTGCTGTTAACAATTTGAGCTCTACATGACACATTTGATTGCTTGGGTCAATTCTGAAATACCCTAAAAAGCCTTGGGAAATTATATAAAGCCAGCTGGGACAGATTCAAGGTTAGAAATACAGAACACCATGATGGATCACTATAAAAAGCATCACAACTAGTCAGGCTGCTACTGTTTAGGTCCTCTGTAAACTGATTAAAAAAGAAAACCAAGATGTCTTGTGAACGTATGCAAGAAAGTAAATGGCAATTAGCAAAATTCAGGGATGAAGCTGGAGCTCAGTATTAAATCTAATTCTGGAAATTGATGCAAGTTGGAAAAAGGAAAACTTATTGCTGAGTTACCAGACAGGAAATGGATGTACAAACATGAGAACAGGACTTCTGGCATGACAAGAGACTGTTCAGACTAGAACCAGCAGCACACCACAAACAATCCAGTCTGTGTTGTTCTTCACAGACATTTGTACAGCCTTGAAGATGCTTTTATCCTCATTCTCTTAGGTGTTCTCTTAGGTGTCCTTCCAGTCAGAAAATCTTCCTAACTCCTGATCATACTAGTTGCTTGCTGTAACTGAAGGCTGTGACTCCTGGTGCTATGTCCTGCTGACCTGTAAAACAGCTCATTCCTTTCTCAGCTGGTACAGCCCTTTGCCTCCTCTCAGCATCATCTACCACCAGAAAGAAAAGCACTGATAGAATATGATTTTTTTCACACATTTGCACAGCTAAGTCACTCTGAAGTTATTCAGGTGGGCCGCGATAAAGCAACACTTTTCCATGGTGACATGGAAAGAAGCACCAAACATAGAGATAAGAGAATAATAGCAAAGCAGTTTCTCAAAGATAGCCAAACACCCCAGCTATTTTTTTACTTGCCACACATACAACTGGTCATCAGATCAAAAGGAAAGGGATTTGATATGCCACAAAGCACAGCCAGGTGACAGTAGCCTTTGCACATGCCAATAGCAGCAATGAAATGACAATTGTATGGTACACACAATAAAAAGCACCATAGAAACAGAAAGCACCACCAGATAAGACTTCATTCTTTTCCCTGCCTTTGTAGCTGAAGTGTAGCCACAAACTAGAGCAGGCTCCTTTTGTACTGCTGCAGGAGCCTGCTCCAAGGGTTGGTATATTCAGGATGTAGCAAAATCCATGTTGCCTTACCTCTCTCCAGCCACAAACTGTTGGTGATTTCTGTTCAGGTCAGTTGGTGGGCAGAACTAAGTCCTACAACATTCCAGAAATGCTGCTATTCAATGTACACAGCTGCTGACTGGAACCATGGCCAAGGTTTTGCTGAAAATATGAGCCAAAATTCCAATCCAGCACCTATTTTACATTAAATTTTCAGAAATCTTCCTGAGGCATCTAAACACAATGATGGTTTCTGAAATGAGAGATTGCATGGGCGGAAATAATTAGTGGCAAAGAGGAGGGGAAAGGTCCACAATTATTTTACAGGAAGATTTTAACATGACCTGTATATTGGGATTTGGAGAAAGGATCCAGGTGAGATAAGTATGATGCCCAGTGGCAGACGAAATGAAGAGAGCTTTAGGGGTGGCACTAAAAGCTCCTTTTTTTCTGCATTAAGCTTACACTGATGGCTTCAAAAACATAATTGCTTCTAAAATAGTCAAAGTATGCATTATCTCATAGATTTTGATTGCTTTTTCTGCCGACAAATAATTCACAAAACAATCCAGATTTCTGCAAATGTACCCACTCAATGCTTAGCAAGTGGTCTAAAAACAGATCTTTTCAGCACAGAGAGAAACCTCTCAGCCAGCTCAGGTCCATTGGTAGGTCAGATAGATAGATCTTCCACCAGACAGTCATTCTCTCTCACACACATACACACACAAGTCAGGACATACTATCCAGCTCCTATATTATGGCAGCCTCCTGAACGTTTCTCAGCTTACAAGAGCAATTGCCATGGAAATGTTGTGACAATCCCCTCAAGGCAAATGAGTGGTCTACACAACAGCATTTCTGAGCTCAAGAGGTCCCTTTTCAAGGCTATATTGAATTGAGTAAGTCACACCATTACTGAGGCAGTCTCAAGACTGGCAGTGGAAAACTATACAGTGATTTGCCAGCCTTAATCGCTTTTCAGCTCTATGCAGCAGCTCTCTGGAAGTCCTGAGACATGCTTTTCCAACACTTCCACACTATAACTGAAGCATCCATTGTTAAGGAGCTGTTTTCAATTTTTCTTAGCAGTCCCTTTTGTGGCAGGGTCAGCTTTTTAAGGACGGCTAGCACTCCTTTAGTGTCAAAAGGATCCCAGTTTCCAAGAAAAAGATCTCACAAATTAAAAAGAATTAAAAAGATTATTTAAATAATGTAATATGGTATTATCACAGCTCAGATTACGTCTGTCTTCTTTCCTCAGCAGGGCTAACCTCCTCTGCCATTTCATATGGCTTTCAGGTATGAGCCTTGTAGGGGTTTAGGATTCTCTTTATTCTTTCCATTCTCTACCTCTTCATATCTTTACTTCACTCAAGGTTTCTCCCTCCTGTCATTTTTGTGATACATAAGTGTTAAAAATTAGTGCTTATTGTGACCTGCTGTGCAACATCATCTTCCCACTGCCCTAGAGCTGTTATAACCTACCACAGATCAGAATATTTTCTTATGACTTTTATATAGGAGAGACTCCAGTTTTCAGTCATTGCTTATAACCAATACTTCTTTGAGATCAAAGGTCAGGAGCACTTGAACTGAGGAAGGGAAGCTGGCCAGATATATAGACCAATTGCAGGCTCTAAGGTCGTGCTAGCTTACACTCCCCTCTGGGGTCTGGTTCAGTGCCATCTCTCTCTATAAGGGAAATGTAACTGCTCTGTAACTGCTCAACAGAAGAGCAAGAATGACAGTCCAGGAATTTAGGAGACTTGCTCAGGGACAGAAATGATGTAGGATAAGTAAGAACAGGACAAGGACTTTAGTTCATGGTATGTGTCAATGCTGAGTTTGAGGAAACATACCCATAAAAGACATTCATTCTTCTCTGATGTGTTTGCTGATGTGCCCAACAATGCAAAGCATTACAATGACAATGTTGATGTGGGGATAACCTTTCTGTTAAGAGCCAGGCTGAAAAATAATTCATTTCCCACTGGCTGCCAAATGGCCATTTCCACAGTCACAGCCCATAGTATGTAGATGGAGACTTTTGTATTCAAACAGCACTTGCACACAACCTGCTCAGCCCTGTTAGGAATACATACTCTTAAGGAGAGGAACCATGAAGATGACAACAAATGTTAGTAACCTGCCCATAAGAAATTGGTTCTCCTAATTCACTCCTTGAAACTGCCTCCTGCATTGTCACCAGACCAGTCCCATCCTGACCAATTACTTCCAACATCACAGCCCAAGCAGAAGCTGGCTACCTCTTCCCACTCAACAGAGTTACTCTCACCCCTCCAGTGCCTACAAAGCTTGTGTTTACCCACATCAAGGTGGGCAGATCTGAGATGGTTATGATAAGCTCCATGATGCATGTACCCTCTACCCGCACAAACAGAGATAGTCTCAGCTCACCAGGTCCACCACCATTCCCTATTTCTCCAAGCTGTCATATGCCTGGTCCCACTGTAGCCAGACTCATGAGGAAAGTGCAGGTCCATCTTAAAGTCAGGAGCCTTCTCAGCTGTCCCTTCCTACAGAAATGTGTAGCTCTGCTTGCTAATTATAATCAACAGGCGTGGAAAGGGAAGTGGAAACTTTTGTGACCAAGCTTGGACCAGTTTCAAATTTGCCTTGCCTGCCCAAATGCAATACTGTTTTTCTTGAAAGGCTCATTGCTAATATTATAATCCACACTGGCAAGTAAATGTACACATCGCATTGATTACTGGAATGACTGAAATGAAATTACTTGCTCATGCCTTTCTGTCTTTCTTATCTCCACACATGTAATTTTCCACTCTATTGTACTTGCTCTGAACTCTGCTTTGAAGAGTTTTTCCATTTACTGAAATACTAACCAGTCACAACAATTTATTTGCACTTCTATTGTGCCTGCCTCCCCTCAGAGAATATCAACACAAATTACAAACATCAGTGATTTTAGCCTCCATTCACTCCAGCAACATAATCCCCAGCCTACAGATGAGGAAACTAAAGCGTGACTTGTCCAAAGTCATATAGGAAACTCACTCCAGAAATCCATGGTGTCTTAAGGTTGCTGGAGGCCATGGCTACTGTGGGCATGTGCATCAGAAACACTCTCTGTACGTGCAGTGAGGCAAGCTCCCTGGGCAGGAGGTGTGGATTCACTCCATCTGAGTCTCCAGTCTTGCAGTGCCACTGCCCAGAAAGCCCGACCTATTTGGCTGTCAGACTGCTTTTGAAGGAGAGACACAAAACCTGAGCCTTATGGCATCATAACTAAAGAAATCACTGCCAAAAATAAGAACCTAGTTCCTGCACAGGTCCCTGCCAGCTGAAGTTTTTGGCCACACTTAATAAAGTCATGTGCACATCAGCAGAAACTTCATTTCATTTTCTTTTTCTCCTAGAGGTATCTATAGTCCTTCTATCCCTAACATCACCAGTGGTCTGGAAGCAATGTCATAAAACAATTAAAACAGAATCCACTCAATCATCTTGGCTCATATGTTGAACTTTGAATGTTAGGCTTATGATGAGGCAGATCTCCTAAATTTTGTTTCAGTCCCTAAATAACAAATATGGAATAGTGAAGACTTCAGTAGAGAAGTTATGCACCCAAATCAAGTGACCAAATATAGATGGACTACATAACTTTTTAGATTTTTTTCAAAAACATTTATCATTCCCAAATATTTACATAGATGTCAGCTTTATAAATACTTAGATAATTACTATGGAAGGATAATTTAAACAGCAGTTTAAAATATAAGCTAAAGTTAAAAACATAAAGTAGGAGAACTAGACCTTATCTTCATCTTGCATGCCAGGTTCAGCTTATTTTGGTTTTCCATTCAAGCAGAAACACTGTCAATAATTATTTCCTTAGAAGTCAAAATTATTTTCTTAGAAATCAAAATTATTTTCCGTTCATGATCTATGCAGTAAAAATCATCATACAGCCAACCTTTTTAACACAAATACCACGGGAGCTGAATTTTCAGTCACTCTTTTACAATGTGGAGTCACAGGGAATGAGTTGTCATCTTCCTCTCACAACTGAATTCACACTGTGCTAGTTTTATAAGTTGCCTGCTCACACATCAGACATGGATCTATCCTGAAAATATAGGTGAATAATAGATTTGATAAAATATGTTGTTTTCACATGATAGAAACTGTGTAAATTTGATTTGCATTTATTTGACATTTCATTTGAAAAAAACAGGAGTGAAACTTTCAAAATGGCACATTTCATTTCAACACTTTCAAAAGGAATCTTTTGCATTTTTTATTTCAAAATGGCTTTTTCATATCAAAATTGACCTCATTTAAAAATAAGGCTATAACTATATAGGGAATGGGTGGTTTTAGTTAGCTACACATTTTAGTCATGTCACTATGAAGCAAGTCATTGTTTTGGGGTCCTGCATCTCCCCCCAAAAAAGGAGACATGTTCCAGTTTGATGTGAGTTGAGCTAGCTTTTTTTTTTTTTCTCACAGTTTTTTGTCTCAGCCTTAGGTAACATTAATCTCATTCAACTTAATTCCCCCCAAAAATGCAACAGTGGAATTCAGATATCTATGTGCAGGTGTCCATGGCACCAGTGTCTGCATCTGAGGCGGGTTTCATCCAAGAGCAAAAGAGAATAGAAGCAACAGAAACTACAAAGGTACTGGACACAACCTAGAATAAACATGTACACCTGATTACTAAGGAAATCTGCAATTTCAGTGACCATGACAACTGAGGGACCTTTGTTTAGGTACAGTTGCCACCCACAGTAAGCATCTACAGAATGTAAGCATCTAAGCCCTCTCTGAAGTGCCCTAGGGTACATTGCCTTACCTCTATCTGTTCTAGGCAGATGCATTTCCCATGGCCCCTGTCACAAGTACCTCTTCTAGGGCACCTCAAACAGCCCTAAAAATATCAGGGTGGGATACAGAAGTAAACCCCACATGTTTAATCTAACCTACCTAACATGAAAGAACACTCCAGAATGTTATCTGGCCTACCTATTTTAACTATTTCATGTTTTCCTTAAGGAGAAGGTGAATCAGCCAGGCAGTGTCTAACTCTTTCTATGGATAGTGCATATTCAACTAGCTTAGAACAATATATGTTTTAGATTGAAAAGGTGCATAAAATAAACTTCATTCCATTTGATTCATGTGGCTTTGCAGTACAATAACAAGGGTGAACTTTGAATATTTGCAGCAAACTCGTCACACTGAGAGGACCATGAATGTTACACAACCAGTCACAACAAGCACTTCACGAGCTATTCATTAATATTTTGCAAAGAGGAAATGTGGGTTCAGTTTTATAATTAAAGCATCCATGCCAAATCATTTGCTATGTTATAAGAAAACTACTCATTATAGAGTCATAACAGCACTTAGTTTCACTTGTGGAAGCCCAGGCACTGTTCTAAATGGCACTTAGGGGATTCATGTTGCCAGCTTCAGGCATCCCAGCGAAGCTCCTAAATTAGGAGCCCAGTTTCCCCGGGCTCCTGCATAATCCACAGGGAGAAAACAAATGGAACCAATCTCCCTGTAGAACATTCAGTCTCAAACACCAATCCATTCTGCAGGCTTTCGAGCCCTTCTAGCCCTATAGATGACTAAAATCATTCATAAATTAGTTTGTGGTTGCTCTCACATGGGTATTTAGGACCTTGCAACACACCCTGGGGTATCATGACTATCAGATTGGAAGCACAGACTCCTCTGGAATTGCTGTGAGGACCAGGCACAGCACCTCTGACAGCTCTAGACCTAAACTACATTAAAGTCTAAGTGACTTCCCACTTCACCTCAAAGTTCCCAGAAGTTTGTCCTTAATTACCCATGCACACTAAAAGGGAACTCTGTTTTGAGGCTAAGTATTTATTGACTGCCTAAAGCTCTATTGCAGTCCAGGATTAGGCAGACAGGTGACATTCAGGAGACTAAGTCTCTTGGAAAAGCTCAGTGTGTGCTGGTCTGGCAGAAATTCCATGGGAAGCCAAACGTCCCTCTTGCTGAAAAGGCTCTTTGGTGGCAGACAAAAAATGTAATGTAACGATTTAACGGTAATATTTGAAATTCACTTCACTGTGTTTAGACTTGTTCCCTCCACAATTGCCTCCCCCTTGTCTGGACTGAACAATCCCCATGACGTAACTATGGAGGTCCTTGAGATGTGTACCATATTTGGGACAAAACAATGCTATTATCATACAAATGATTCTGAAGAGCCTGCCTCTTGTGCAGGCTACACTAAAAAAAAATGAATGAAAAAAAGATTAGATTCTGTGAGATCCTTCCTCGCAGGAACAATGTATTGTAAAGCAGATTTGCTTCATTTCCTTCAAAATCCCTCAGATAATGCAGGACAACGCTTTTCAATGGTTCCCAATATAAGCGCTGCGTGTCTGAGTAAATGGGAACATGGTACACTTCAGAAATCATTGTAAAGAATTACTGTTTATCTGGATAAGGAAGGGTAGTCTTAAGACCTGATTATGCCTACTGATCCAAATGCATTGAAAACTCTGTTCTCATTTTCACATTCCTCAAGTAGCAAAACTTGACATCTGTGCAAAAACTGTCCCACCGAACAAAAAATATGGCTGCTAGTGCCACTAAAACGGCTAGAGTTTGTTGCTAATGAAACTTTCACCACATTTTTATCTGTCCTTCAGAGGAGTTTGTGGTTATTGTTTTTTTAAAGTTCCCACAGGAAATCTCTGTGGTTTTATCTGCACTTGGAGGGTCATATAAAAGGTTGGAGCATGTTTGAATGCTGAAGAAATTATTCAGAATGCAGATTTGTAAACTAGGGCTGTTATTTACTCAGAACAATTGAGCCTGGGCATAAAAGCCAGGAAACACATATACAGTGAGAGGGCTAGATGCCAGCTCTATGTGCTCACTGCCTATCTGTGGTTCTGAGCAGCACTGAGCATCTCTCAGTCAGTGACACTAATGAGGGATGAGGATTTTCAGCATCTCACAGGCTCTGACTGCTGCAGGGCTGTTTGGATGGACCATTCCAGAGTGTGCATGCCTGCTACAGTTCATGGAAATATGGCAGTGGGGATATATTAGCTTGCACCTGGACTTCTGCTCTAGCTTTAAACACATGGCACTGGTTCTGACTGCTGTTATTTGTTCATCTCTTTAACACTAGAACTGCCACAGTCACAGTTATCCTCTGTAATTTAATAGTATCCTGGCAACTATTTTAATTGAAGGATGACATCACCAAATATTCCTAAACAGTCTTTCCATCCTGTAAAACACAGCTGATGCATCCCTGAAAGATATGTACCTGTTTCATGGAGAGAAATGCTGAAGTCAATCATTTGGTCATTTGCGTAGTGAAATCAGTTGTCGACTGTCGTAGGGAGCAGGCTGCAAACGGTGCTGATTTCACTATGCACAAAGAGCAGGTATTGAAATGATTCAGCATTCAGGCTCTGCCTCCTAAAGATTGCCCACCACACAAAGCAGAGTAATATAATTGTTAAGAATGGAGGGGTACATTTTCAGAGTGCTTTGCTCAGCAGTTTATTCTCCTGACTCTGATTAAAATTAATGGGAGTCATGCAGCTGAAACCCCATGGATTGCTCATGGTTTGATGACACAATGCAGCTGCAAACGAAGGCAGGATTGTGAAGAGTCAGGTACAAAATGGCAATTTTTGCTCCATTTAACCATAATCTCTTTTCCAGCTCTCAGCACATTAACCACTTTTCTGCTGATCATGTCTGAAATGTCTAAAACTAAGCGGTGCTCTTTAGAGTGCCCTATTTCAGCAGTAAAACTGAGACCTTGTCAATATAGCCACTAATACCTATGGTAACACCTATCTTGTAATTCATTCCCCAAAGTAGAAGGAATTTTACAATGTGGATTGATGCAGGATGCTTTTCATCCTTTTGCAGGCTGCTAATAATTCCTTACTAAGATATGTGAAGGATTAACTCCTGGGAATGCTCCACAGGTGCTACTGTTAAATCCTGTTTAGTGTATTGCTCAATTAACAAACAGTATTTTTCACTGTGTGAAATAAACTTGTATGATTTATGGGTACAAAATAATTCTTGGCCAAATGTACACCATGAATGTTGTGAACAAGCAAGCTATAAACACACACTATTTAAAGGTAAAATTTGTAAAAGCTTTCTTAATAAAGTAACTTCCAAGAAATTTGGGTTAAGTCTTATTTCTCTTGAAAACTGAAAGACCAGAAGCCTTGTGGTCTGCCCTTGTTATGTGTTCACCCCCAAAAGCTTCTCAAAGCCAAATAATTCGAACTCTTCCTTCCCATTTTATAACAAACCTGTGTCTGCCGCTTTCACTTTTATCCTGTAAATATCATCTTTAGGCTACCTTGGACACAGGACACTCAGCCCAAAACCCACCACAGGCTGGCAGAGGAAAAACTTCTTGCACATGTTTTACAGATACATTTCATATGGAACTCTGTTTCCCAAGATGGAAAACAAAACAAAACAAATAGTATATCCATATGATATTCTTCGAGGCATAGAAATCCCAATGCTGGAAGCTGGAGCTATGCACAAACAGAAGATCTCTGCTCATAAATATCCAAGGATGAGAAACCATGCTGCACTGCTGATCATCCACACAGCGTTTCTTCACTCCCTGTCTCTGCTCTCCAAGCAGATTTCTTCAAGAATTGGTTATGAAAGAGCTGGGGATCTCTCACCAGTGTGTCAGTCTGTGTCATTTGAACTCAGCCCTATTCTTCTTGCAATATACATAGTGCCAGCTTTTTCCTGAGGGCTGCAACAATGGATTTCTTTGATCTGCTTATGAATCCACCTCCATTCCCAGGAGGAACAAGTGCACTTAAAAAGCCATTTATTTATGAATCTAACTACATTCAAATGCTTTTAGGAAGGTTGCTTTGCAACAGAAAGACATTCCTTGCTCATACTTCTCCATATGGAAACATGAAGAATTAACACTGGATTAAAAAAAAATCAACAGATAATTTTTTTTTTTTTTTTGTCTTAAGGCTCTTATGCCATGACTATCACCCCAGATTCCAGACATCACTCCAAGGACCAGAATAAGAAAAATAATTTCCAACCTCCTTGAGCCTTTTTCTGTGCTACAGATGCACATCTGAATCTCTCTGGGCCACTTCTCTTACAGCTGATACAAAGGGAAAAGCAGGAATTATTTTGAGCTACAGAAAAGGGAAAATACTTTCCATCTCCAGCAGAGAACAGACACACAGTTAAAGCCCCCAGGCCCTCAATAAGAAGACATCAAAGAATCACTTCCAAAACATAATCCGTTGCCAAAGATTTGCACTAAGAAATCCCAGGAGCTGGTGATGCCAGGAACAGTGCCATTCCCCATCCTGGATCCTGTCCTTCGTGGCAGGGCATGGTGTGAAGCTGCACAGGCTGCACCCCCAAGTTTTTCAGGGAGTCATATTGGTCAAAAGGGAAAAAAGTCTCAGTAGACAAAGGCCCAGGTGCACACACTTCTTTTGTCCTACAGAAACCTGACTGTCCCCCATTCTGGAAAGCTGCAGATTCTTCCAAGGAAGAGAAGCTATAAAAGGAATGTTTTGCAGATAAAGAGATCTTTCACAACTTCCAGCTGACTTTTCCTCCTTCCCCATTTTTAAAGGCATGGAATTTTGAATGAATATGAGGATTATTATTATTATATCTTCCATTCCTCACACTGAAGTTTCCAAGTTAAATTACTGCTAGTGAAAGACTGGGTGGCCCACAGAGGAAAACCACTTTATGAAGAGCTAACCATTATTATTCCTATTTTAAAAGCCAGACTAATCTTTTCCTTTTTCCTAATCTTTAAAATAAACCAAAATGGAGATGCAGAAAATCTTAAATCAAGCTGCATTTTATCACTCCAAACTTTCCTGAGTTCCAAAGACTTTGCATCTTTAACATCACTGTTACTTGGGGGTATTTTTCATCACAATAAAACAATTCAGCAGAGAATGTTTCCATTCAAAATATTTCAAATTGCATTCCTGTCAAATATATAAAATGTCCTGCATTATGCATAAGAAGGATTTGTACCTCAGCTTTGCTAACATAAAACAATATTTCCAGCATAGGCAACTAATAGAACAGGTTAATGCTCTGAGATCTCTTCATAATACAGATGATAATGATTTGAGCAGCCTTTGTATGTGCTTCCCACATAAACATCAAGAACCTGAGCTCTTTTCATCAATCTTCCCAACAATGATCTTCCATCACCTCGGTCTTTCCAGAGTATTCTTGGCCCTCCCTGATTACAGGTCAGCAGCTAATTAATTGAGTCACACAGATGCATGTAAAATGAGCCAAGAACCCAGGAGATTAGCCAAACTGCAGCTCATGAGGTAAAGGCACAAAATTTATTCCCACCCGCAGCTGCGGAGTGTCCGGCACTGAGGAAGTCACCTGTCAATGCACCCACACCACACTGCACTGAGGGGGGCTCATCAGGAATTTCTAAACAAGCTGGGTCATTTCTGTGGCAGAGTGCTTGCACTCTGGAAGCCAGTTAGCCACATTAGCATAGCCTGTTAGCCAAGTGCTCATGTTAGCATCTGCTAGAACAGCTATCCTGTTCTTCAGCTTCAAGAATCTGCCTATAGTGCCAAATGAAAGACAGCAAAGAGGATTCTGTCCTTGGTCCAAAAGGCACTGGCAACTTTGCATCATCACAGCTGAGTGACTCAAGTGTCACTGTAAGGATTTGCACTGCAGGGCATAGACATGTCTGCAGCTCCCCACGTGATACTGTGAGAGACCTGAGCTTCTCACAGGAGGATGCAGAACAACCAACAAACACACTGAGCCAGCCAGAAGAAAATGCCAAAGAATGAAATCTCCCAGCAAGCTGGCACTGCAACACTAGGAGTCAGAGCCAAACCCCATACAAATCCACATATCCTTCAACTCTCATTACAGCACAGAAGGGAATAATACAGGTGCTGGGGTTTGGGTGAAAATTCTCCATTTCCCCTCTGAAAACTGTATTACTGTGCAAGCAGGAATGCAATATCCCTGGGCCCTAAGGGATAATGACTGCCCAATTCTTCTGCACTTCTCTGAGGAAGAAGTGCTGGGCTGGTTCCTCTACAGGGCAGCTTCTGTGTATCTCATGCACACAATTAATGAACATCCAGTGCAGGAGGCAGGCCATGGGACCCTCCATGTTCAGGATATTGCTTGGGCTAGGGTATCAGCCCTATCTTCTTGGGTTTTTTCTCTTTACAGCTCCTTAATCCTTTCCTTTTAAACCAGATTGGGCTAAAACTCATCAGCAACAGAAAAGATGGTGCCAGTTCAAAGTGTTGTAAACTATGAGATTACAGGTAATCGGTCCATTTTCCTAAAAGATGATTAAAGGAGTTGTAGCTCAACTGAAATGAGAATCAACACACATTTTATAAGGTTTAGAAAACTTGACCAAGGTGGAAGAGGCAGGAAACAGGACTTTCTTTATCTACAAAAGAGAAGATATTATAGTTTTGTGAAAAGCATTATCCACTACAAAAATGGTTCTTAAACAGAAGACAGTTAAGAGAGTTGTGCTTTGAACCTCTTCCAGACAGACCAACAAAACATTCTCAAACTTCAGGCTACAGAAGTGGCAGGATTATCACTGTATCCTTGTCCTGTTGCTATACACTTCTGTGAGGCCCCTGTTATTGGCCACTGCTGTGTAGAGATGCTGGGGCAGCTGAGCCTTTGGTCTCAGCAACATAGTCATGCTTACCTCCTCTTAAATCCACTTAATTTTCATCAGAGAAGGTTTATGAAAAATTTTCTACTTGTGAGGGTAGTTAAGTGCCAAAAGAGGCCACTAGGGAGACTGTGAAATCTCCATCATTAGAGATTTTAAAGAACAGATTACACAAACAGCTGTCAAAGGCAGCTCAGACATAACATGCTCCTACCTTCGAGCAGAGGGGTAGACAAGGAGATCTCCTGGGACTTGGGTCTGGGATTCTGCCCTCTTTTGCACAGCTCTAGCCAAAAGTAGTACACTCGAATGTCTTCTTCCAGTGACACTTCCTGCCATCAGCAGATCCACTAGCAGTACAGCACTGTTGTCCAACACCTTCTCTCTCCAGCATAATACATGGACCCAAGGCAGAGAGATGGACGTGGGATATGGCTGCATCCAGTTACTCCATAGGAATCACACTTAGCAGGCAGAAGTTAAGGAGTTTAGGAGCTGCTGAGCTGGGGACTGGGCCACCAATTTCCAACCTCATTGCTGAGGAAGAGCAATGGGTTAAAGCCAGATTTGCCTTCACATGTGTTCCAAGGACAAGTACAGCCAACCTGGCTGAACATACTGGAAAATGTAGGCCAGTGGCAGGAGCCATTCCCTGAAGGCCTGAAAGAAATGTTGTCCATGCATCCTCCCTCCCTCCATTTGCTTCCCTGTACATGGCTGACAGCTTGCAAACTGGCAGCAACCCAGAAAGCAGAGGGGAAGACACACACATTCACCCTCACACGTGCTCCCTCTTACAAACCGTCATGTTGCAAGTCCTTAATTCTCATCTCTCCAAACCCAGCTCACCAACAAAGCAAGCATTTTGTCCTATTAGGAGAACTCCTAGTCCTGCAAAACGACAGGTTGTTTGGCAGTATGAAACAGGTTGTGGCTGCAGACTCTGCACATGGCTCACATTTGTGCCATTGGTCTGTGGCTTTCAGGGAGCAACTGTTGTGCAGTGACAAAAAAGCAAAGAAAGAAGGGAAAGAAACCAAATATTTACAGGAGAAAAAGTGATTCTAACCCACATGGTACAAATTTAGGGATGCATTGTAGCTACATCATGTGCTATAGCTACTGAAACAGTTTCCAACAGAATGTTTACACTGTTGTCTGGAAGCATATTGTTTGCCTACTTTTCAAAGCCAATTTATATGCAGCACACATCGCAGCATGCACGAAAATTCAGACAAAAACACAGATGCAACAATCCCTGGCCAGCTCTTGTTGTTCCTTATTGTTTGTTTCTCAGAAGCACCCAGGAAAGAGGAGGAAGGTAGTAGCCCATTATGCTGGGTGCTGTACTACCCCAAACTCAAAGACAGGTATTTCACTTGAGGAACATGCAGTCTCTGTTTAAGACAAGATATAACAAGTAAATGTAACACAGAGTGAGGGAGTGACATACGGGAATGAATAATAAGAGAGTTTCTGTGCGCCAGCTTTATGCACTCATGTGCCAGCTAATTGGATACACGATGCATATAAATACCAGTCTATTGAAGGCAACAAGTTAACTGTAGCCAGTTAGCAATTTATCAGGAGCTTCAAAGAGAAATTAATGAGGAATTTGAAGGAGTCCAGGCAAGGGCATCCCAGAGAAAAGTGTCAGGTGGGATAAACAGAAGGGTATGCAACAAGGGAGCAGGAGGATGAAGGAGGTTGGCATTGTTGCATTATTTAGACAGCAAAGCAAGAAGGCTCGGGTAATTTGGTTGCTGAGAGGAAAGGATGTGGAAGTCTTGGATCAAAGAATAGAGAGTTTATATCGAACCTATAAAAGGAATAGTGGGAACAAGGAGGACAGTAAAAGGCAAATAAAAGGATGTCACTGCACTTTGAATAGACCAGGCAGAACAAGGTCAGTGAGTGTAGGAAGGACTGAGTAAAAAGGATCAGACTGCAACTCCTGTCATTGCAGGCAAAAGCCTCCTCAAGAAACAGTGTAGAGCCACCATACCAGTAAGAGTCTATGCTGGGAAGTATGGGGTAGGGTCTTCTCCACATCCAAGGAAGAAGGAAAGGAGGGAACACTTCCCAAGCAAAGCAGAGCTAGCACCAGCAACTGGAGAGGGGGCAACGGGCCCAGCGAGTGAGGCCTGCCCAAGGCTGTGTGCCATGCCCAGCTCAAGAACACACTTTAATTTTAACAGCCAGCTCTACTGAGCCACCTTCAGCCAAGGTCTGAAAGGACAAGTCTAAGAGAAGAAGTGAAAAGATTTATTACTACCACTTCTTGAAGTGCTCCTTTGCAGAAGATCCCCTCTCCCTACATGCCATCAATGCATGGATCAGAGCCAAGTCTCCCACCTTAGGTGTCTTGAGATAGGTGGTGTGAAAACCACTCATCAGCAAAATTGCCTCTAGGTCCCTGTACTGCAGTTCCTGTGTCACCACACAGACAGATGTCCTCTCCACCTGCCTCTGTGGCAGGAACTATTTATGTTCAATATTGTTTATAGACCCCAAAACCTCCATGGGGAAATGCCAAGTCAATAGGCTAAGAGCTGAAATAAAGTCATTGTGTGCTTTTATTTTTTTCTGCTTTTAAAAGGACGGTGACCTTTTTACAACTCTGCAAAGCCTCTTATTAACAGAGGCAGTGCCAGTGCCCCAAGGGCACTTATGTACCTCACTTCCCACCATGCCCTCTCACTGTGGCTCCCCCCATCCTGCCCTGGACCCCATGTCAGCCCCCAACAAGTGATGCCACATCCAGCTCCCCGCAGCCCTGCCCAGCCTTGGACTGTCCCCAGAGGAGTGCCCAGTGCCTGGGGCTGCCCCCCAGCTGCCCTGATCCTGGCAGGGGCAGTGGGATGGTCCCTGGCTGCCTGGCCTGCCCTGACAGACCTGTGGGGAGTTCCCACCGCACCCTGGCACCTGCCACTGAGAAATGTTAGCGCAGGACAAAAATCAAAGGACAAGCTCAGCCTTGCCAGCACCAAAACATCCCAACCCAGCCCCTCTACACAAGACATTTTCAAGTTTTGAAAGTGCAGGGATGTTTCTGCTTTCTTTCTGGTACTGAACTACCAAGGGCCAACCCGGCTGTGCTTTATCTACTCTGCAGTGACATTGAGAGGCATCCTGAAGAGATGGCTGCTGTCACAATCCTCTCCCCCTCAGTGGTCACAGTTGGAGCCTGGTGCCAAGCCACACAGGTCAGGGCCACACTACAATTGAACACGGTGGGCAGCCAGAGCATCCCCACCTCCAGATCACCATGGAAGCCTCCAATCCTGGCCAAATGTGGTTTCCAAAGGGGAGAAAGCTGTCCCCAGGAATCATAGAATGATAGAATCAAAAAAGTTTGGGTTGGAAGAGACCTTAAAGATCTTCTAGTTCCAACCCCTCTGCCACAGGCAAGGACACCTTCCACTTGACCACAACCTGGTTTTGAACACTTCCAGAGATGGGGCATCCACAGCCTCTCTAGGCAACCTGTTCCAGTGTCTCACATCACTGTCACATAAAGAATTTCTTCCTAATACACAAAGCTGAAAGCCATTGAAACAATAAAGACATTGAAGGAAGGACTTGAGAACCACAACCAATTCACTAGAATCTATTACTTGCATTTTAATATCAACTCCCTCCCTAAAAGGTGGTGAGCTGAGGAGCCTCAAGGCCCATGCTGATGACATTTCATGATAATAAGTGAAGAGCTAGTCACATTCCGTGACACACACACAGATGAAGAGGAGAATATATATATTTTTTTTTTTAGTATTTTCTTCTTTCTTTCCCAGCTAAATCCTTATTTGGTCTGTTGCAGATTATTCACACAGCAGCCCTGCCTGTACTGCCTGATCTGATTACTGCACCAACGCCTCCATGGCTTTCAAATTCATTTCACAGGTTTCCAAGAAACAGATGCTGATACCTGATAAGTGGCAGCACCTGGATTCAAAACATGTTATCAGTTCATCTGCCTCCAATATCCTGAGTAACATCTCGGCTTGGTGAAGAAGTGTTGCCCTAACCAGCTAACATATTTCCATGCAGGGAAATAAAGCTCCTCTTCCATACTTGTTGGCATACAGATTCACACCTTTCATGGCTCCTACTTAAGCACACAGAGCCCAAGTAAGTGCAGTGATCCTGTTTCAAATATTTGGCACCCAGGGTTCCTGTTTCATCCCAGAAATTACTTATTTGTCACACATAACTTTAAATGGCTCTATAGAACAGCTGAGATTCTTTGAAACAGTTTTTTATTAAAAAAAAAGCAATCATTTGCATACATGTTGATTTTGATTATCAGAGGATACAGACACAGTCACATATGTAACAGAAGAAAATTAACCACATGAACTGCTTTCTTTGTCATTTCTAAGCTCTGAATTTCAGTGTTTTAGCTCGCTTTCTGATGTGATGAAAATAAGACATTGTTACAGTGCACATATTCAGAAACTATCACACAATACCCACTTAAGAAAATTAAAACTATATCATATATTCAACTAGTTTGAAAAGACTTATGTTTTCCACAAGACCTCTTACCTTGCTGTGAGACAGAATTACCCAGGGAACAAATAGGAGCCTAGATTAACGAGGCTCTCAGGAATCTAATTATAGAATGGCAAAAATGTTGAAAAGAGGCACATCAAATAACTTGTCTGTTATTCTATGGCAGTGTGTTATACACACCGCGAGCCACTCATGGCCAATAAAGTCAATGGGAGGATTTGCATAAACTTAGAAGAACATAAAGAAAAGGAAAACAGTGTTCTTTGCACTGCACTGGCTGAAAAATGGAGTATATAGCTAGATTATAGTAAGACCATTTGTAGGGCCAGGTTTAGACACACAGAATTAATAAGGGAAGCAGAGTGGGACAGAAGGGAACATTGATGAAAACCATACTGCCAGTTTTGCCTCCACAAGCACTCCAATAAGGCAGCCTGGTAGTATGGTAGCTTGGGAGTGTGAACTGCTTGGAGGCAGCTAGAGTTGGGGGCCAGGGGCCAGTATCCCACTGCATCACTGCTATCGAGGGCAGCGAGCCCTGTCCCTTCCACAATGCCTTCCCTTCCTGTGGTAGCACTTACACAGCAAAGTGCATTTTTACCCTCCCTCCTGAAGTCTTGAGCCAGATACCACGGCTTCCAACTAACAAATGGATTGCTGTCTTCCAACCAAGTCTACTCCCTAATCTATTTTTATCCTTGAATTAATTTCTCTGAGGCCACATTTCACTCTGATGAAGATCAGTGGAAATTCATTCTGTTTCTGAGTGCCTTGCTTGTGTTACTCTGACAAATGCAAATCAGTGGGTAATTAGCTACTCGGTCACCAGATAGTCTGTGCCCAGCTATTTCTGCAAACAAAAAGCACCGAATCTACCCCCCAGAAAAAGGACAATTGCAAAGCACTGAGCACCAATAAACACCAAGAAAAACCTAAAAAACCCCATAATGCCAACTGCTGCCAGCAATATTAGTGGTCAGAGTGGGCAATTCCTTTAAAGACTTTAAGTACCTGTAAGACACCCCCACATACAGGTCACCAAACCAGATGAACTCTGAACTGGCAGTAGCATTGTCTAAACATCCATTGGATCTCTCACATTGGCTGCTGCCAGTTCTGTCATACGTCTATGTCCCTGAGGTACTAAGGCTGAAAAGTCACATCGTATCTTACAAGGTAACTGTCACTGTAAACGTACAGTTTCTGATCTGTGGGGCTGTAATCAATACTCTGGATTGTATCTAACTTTTTATCCATGATGATACTCACTCTATTTTCTCGGCCAGTACTTGTGTCATACATGTAGAAGATCTCCTCTTTCTTAGTGTTCAACGGCCTTGTGGCGTAAAGAACACCACATACCATGAAAGCGTTGGAAACAGATGGCTTGTACTGTCTCGTCTGCCAAGTATTTAGCACATCAAGTGTGGTCTCATTGAGCTTGCTAATCACAATGTTGCCCACGTTATCTTCAGTTGAATATATTACCCATAACCCACTTTCATCCACGGCAAAATCTATGTCCTGCCATGCTACACCTGCATAAGAGAAGCGGTTACCAATAGCAGCATTTGGAAGCTCCTTCCTCAAAACCTCCGTGTTTGTTTTTACATCATGCTTCACCATATATCTGGAACCATAACGATGATAGTACAAGTAATTTTTATAAAGGGCAGCACCACTTCCTTCCCCATATACTATTCTCCTTTCATACGTGTATTTAAACAGCAGCAAATCATCAAAGGAATTATAAATTCTGAAGTATTCTAAGTATCTGCCATCAGTGTTCAATGGTGCAACCCAATAGACATCATTCCCTGGGTTAGAGGGATCGTAATCTCTACCCCAGGAACCGTATTTGTAAGAAAATCCTCTCCAGTTCAGCTTGGCAACATAAGGCTGGCTAACATTCATCGGTCCACGGTGAACACAGGTACCTGCAAGTAAAGAGAAAAAACCAAAACAAACAGGTTTTCCAAATGTCATTACTAGGCAAGAGGTTTTGCAGACCGTAGTCTCTAGACTGTGCTTAGAAGGGAATAGCTTTGTGACCCAGCACACCCACAAATGCACAGTTTCGTGTGTAAAAGGCTCCTTTTGGGCCAAGGTCAGCAACTGGATGGCACCCACTGTTCCAAGTTGACTCAAAAACTCAGAAAAAAAAATTGAGTACATATTATTACACTTATTTTAAAGTGGAGGTGGGGGATTAATTCACAGAAAGTAGGTGCTCGCTGTGCTGTTCCATACAAGGGACAGATTTCTGTTTCTACCCATTTGAGTCAGGCCAGCCTGATGCATTAGGAAATCCCCTGGAAAATAAAATTTCAGAAGCATTTTAGATTATTTTCTACCTCAGTGGAACTGAAAGCATGGGAGTTGGGGGAAAAAAAAGAATGAGGAGCATCTGATTTCTCTGTATTTTACTGTGAAGGGGAAGCAAGGAGCAGAAGCAGCAGTAATTCCAGAGTCACATTTCAGATTAGCATTCTGCTGTCAGAATCACAGCTTTACAACTGTGTGTCACAGCCACATGGTGCCTTCCACCTCAGGCCCTCAAAGAAATCTGCAGACAGTAACAACCACAGCCCAGGAAATGTACACTGATATTACTCTGACTATTCATGTGGGGCAACTCTAAAGAAAATATGACTTCAAGCTGAACCAGAGCAGCTCTGTTTTACACATATCAACTACAAAACCATTTTCAGCATCATGGAAAAAATAATTTAAATAAAAAACCAGTTTCCTTTTACTTATGCTGAATTAGTGACATTCCTGTTTCCAGATAAATTCTCAATATTCTAAGTCACTTGTAGGGAAAAAACTCCACTCAAAAATGTCCCTGGGCTTCTGACGAGTGTGAAGCTGCCACTGGCAAAAACCAGCATGCACTTTTCCAAGTGTTAACATTAGCTTTTTGTATTACTGCCACAGAAGTGTCCCAGATTTTTCTCTGTAAGGTTTTCTTCACCTGAGGTAATGGAGACAGAGATATCAAGTGGCTGGCACCAGCTCACAAGCTTAGTAGTACTCCTATGCTTCCCAGTTCAATGGGGTGTTGAAGCCATTAGATAGCCCTCCTTATTAAAGATGGAGTACAATATGAATAGACCCAAGTCTCACACATAAGTTAGTGAATAAATTAATGGCCAGAAATTTTGGTGTTAATAATACCTCCCTCAAAACAGGAACTCTGTGCTCTGACAGCTATGGTGCTGATGAAAGTCAAGACTAACTTTTGAGGTTTTAATACTTGGAGTGGGAACCATGTAATGATTTCTTGCATCTTCTATGACAAGAATGGCTCATAAGCTCAGTTATATGAAGGAGTGTCAAGCATATAAATAACCTCTGTCTTAGAACAAAGAAGAAAGAGGAATAACAGAGAAAGATTTTTTCCTTTTGCCCTCAAAGCTGAACATCCCTAAGCATGGCCAGACAATACTTATGGAGATGAATTGGAAACTCCTGAAATCACAGACAGGAAAAGTCCAGGAGACATTTTGTTCTCAAAGGCTTTGCAGTCTACCTCACAGAAAGAAGGAAAATCAGACCAATCTGAAGTATTCTACTTGGAAAAAGACTGGGAAACAAGATAATTAGTGAAACAAATGCACAGTTGCAAAAGCAGAGAAAATTTTTCTGATATGCTTTTTCTAGGAGAAAGGTGCTCTACGTGTAGGACTAGAAACCTGTGTCCTGAATGTTAGTAGTGTCCAAGCACTGACATTTGTGCCAATGTGTATAGTTGTTTTGCACAGTGAAGCTCTCTGTGTCTCCCGCTTTCTCAAAATGTATTATTTCTCTGCTTCTGCTGCATACTACCTTCACTCCTCAGTTTTGTACTGCCTATGCTAGTGACTGTGACCTGAGGGACATGTGATTCACCTGCAGCCTTCTCAACATCTGTGAGGAAGGTGGGGAGCAGTTTTATATTAAATATAAATCACTATAATGAGATAAATCCCTATGTCCCCAGGCCATGTTGGCAACTTCCTTGGGGGCAGTACTGCCCATGGGAGTAGCTCTTCATCACTGAGTCTCCATCTCATCTCTGATGGCAGAGAAGGTGACACCTCCCATCTCCTCCCCCAGACATTTTTGTGTCCTGAGTTTCTTGCAGCTGAAACATGGCATGACCCTGGTTGAATGCTGCTTTCCTTCGTGCCACCAAGAATCCATTCGAATCAGAATTCCTAGCTCGGAGCAGATAAGCATTTAAGCATGCACTTAAGTGCTTTACAAAGGACGAGGCCCTGGAGCAGAAACCTCATTTCCAAATATAGCACACAAGGCAGGCACTGCTGGATGGCTGGCCAGGCTGGATCTCTGGAAATGGCACGTAGCATGTCTAGTAACATGGCCTCAGCACTTGGCACAGCTACCAGCATTTGGAGGTGCTTGCATCTCAGCTCATGCAAGGGAGGAAAGGTAAGGCAGCCAGTGCAAAATGGCTTGCAGCCTGCCAACTTCATAAATCAATTTGAACTGTTTTTTTCTCATATCTCTAATATGTATTGTTACCTCTGGCATGAGGACTTCTTTAAAGCTGGTGACATATTGAATATATTACTGTGCTTAAATCACAATAAACTTATCTCAGAATTAAATGGTTATTAAATGTTCTAAAACTCTTCATTTGTTTAAAAAAATGTAGCACCAAAGCTTGCAGGTAGTGAAGCACTGCTAAGCTCATCTATATGCGACCTCAAATAATTTTTCATGTCATTAAGCAGAACACAATTCCAGATTTATTTCAATAATTTATACATTGTTTCATAAATAAAAAACAAACGTGTGTTCAGCAGAGAGACCTTTTTTACAAAGAAATAATAAATTATTATTTCTTCCCTTAAAGAGATCTCTCTGCTGAACACTTGTTTGGTTTTTATTTATGAAACAATGAATTATTAAAATAAAGTTAGAAGTGTGTTCCGTTTTAATGACATCAAAAATTGTCTGAGGTTTCTATAGAGTATGTGCTTGATTTTTATTTCCTTGAAAATTCTCCCATAATTTTTTTTTTTTACAAAAATCCTCTGTGGTAGTTGGGGGTGATCTGTCTTTCACACAGGTTCAGAAGAATTCATTGTTGTTTATTTAATCTAAACTTGCCTCCCGTCTAGATCTTGTGGGAAAAAAATGCACAAAGGAAACAAAGTGTCACGTAATTTTGTAAATATTAGAAGGTACTTGAAATAAATCCATATGCATTATTCAAACTTCCAAGTTTTTAACTCCTTTCTCCATTGTTTTGGGCCACAGATAAATGACATCCTGGTATTTCTGCCTTCCTTAATCTCATGCTTATGTAGCAAACAGAGAAGAGAAGGACTAGCACAGGTACATACACACATGCTTGTCCCCACATAAAGAACCAGTATCTCAGCTCAATTATATACCAATCCTTCTGATTCATCAGAAAAAGCTAACACAGAGTTTTTAGGACTGCAGGGATCCTGACTTGCTTGGCCAACAGGCTGCAGACTGAGCAGGAGGCCCATGCTGCTGGGTCTCGCTTTACCCACTTCACTGGGAAGCACTGGCAGAGCACATCAGCTTCTTACTCCAACAATGCAAGAAAACATTCCAGCAGCCTCCTCCCACCAGGCAGCTGCATCTGATTGCAGAAGAGAAGGGACCACCCTTGGCCTATGCAGACAAAGGTCACAAGACAAGGTGGGACCCACATTGGAAGGAGCTCCCACAAGGGGCACAGACACCAGAAGCAGGCTGGTGCTACATTCTCACACAGGCTCCCAAGCACCAGGTGTGCACCCTCCCCTCCCATCAGATCAACCACTGCATCCAGATGTGGGAGCTGTTTCCCAGCTTTACTAGGGCTTGAGATACCAAAGACTGAGCTCTAAAGGAAAGGCTCATCCTGGCTCCTACTGTCTCACTGACACAAAAAGACCCACAAAGACACTCCAGTCTTCCTCCAGTATCATGGGAGACAGAGGCAGGCTTGCAGCTGCATAAAAGACCTGTGTGGGCAACATCTAACAGGGGATGGGGTGGAGGGAGGGCATCAGCTCCCTCCAATGCCAGTGAATAAATGCATGTGTCTCCAGGGGTAATTGAGGGAGTTCTGGGGAGGACAACTGGCCAGCTCTTTTCAGGTGCCTCTAGGCATATCTCTCTCTTTGTGTATGGATGCATTCACTTCAAAACACAACCCAAATATTCAAAAAAAACACAGACAGCTTAGGTCCATAGGGGGTAAAACAAAAGCTAAGAGTGAAATCACTGTAAGACTCCAATAAAATTGCCTAAGTTTCACCATTATGCTACTCCAGGTACTCCTCCTGCTGAGACCTACTCACCAGTAGCTTGAAACCCTAATTTCTGAGTGTATAAAATCCAGGAATAAAAAAACCAATGATTTTCCTTTCTTTCCATTTTGCCTTGGAATTTCACCTGACTCACTTCTCCCTGCTTCCTCTCTCTGATCATTTCAGTGAGGTGCAACACAGCATCTGCTGCAGAGTCCTCAAAAGACCATCCTGGTGTCTTTTCTCTCTATACTTACACAGTGCAGCTACATGAGATCAGCACAAAGGAAAACTAATGGATAAATATTTCTTCCCTCTGGAGTGGTGAGGAGAGTGATGCCATGAACCACTGTAGATAGGAAAGCCAGTGACACTTATGGGGATGACTACCTAGATATCAGCCACTCAGACACACATCTCTTCAGTCAGGGTAAGGCAAATGGAAACCAGTGATTTCTTTCTGCTACGTTATTTGAGAACAGGCCTGCTCACTCAAAGAAATACAGCAGCAAAAGCCTTGGGGGACAGAGTCAGAGGGGCTGCATACTACAGCAGTGTGAAGCAAGAAGCTTTAATTAAACTTGCATTTAGACTCATGATCCTAGCTTGGGGATTAGCCAAGATCTCTCTAGTTCATGCTGCCTACCCAAAATATGCAGGAGAGAGGATGAAGGGGGGAAGAAAAAGCAATCTGAAAACAGGACAAAGAATGAGTTTAATACAAACATTATAAATATAATATGAACTAAAATCGGGGCAAGGCCAAGAGGTTTGGCAGGAATTCAAGACATTCAAGCTTGCAGAGAAAACATACTGAAATTGTATTCAAACACACAAATGGGTGCTAGAAAGCTCCAGAGGCTTAGCTGTGAGAGTCTATGCAGCACCTCCAAAATGACCAGCTAGAAGATGCAGCTTTCTCACATACCTACTCCTTCTTCCCAAGAAAAAATATCTTACTGCTTTTAAATGTTTTCAGATACAGTCAGCAGGACATGTAGTTGCTCTACAAAGTCCTCTACACAGATGATAACTGCTCCCCATGAGTCACACAAAGTCACAATATGCTAGTCCTCTGTGAATTAGAAGGGATCTGAGCACACCACCTAAGTTCATCTCCCACAGGAAGAAATCTTGCCAGCATACAACAGTTTCTCTGCCAGTCCTTTCTGCCATCCTCAGAGACCACACTCACCCTAAAGGAGGCCATGTGCTAAGACACCCACACACATCCTCCAACCCCTCCCAGGTTCCTACCTCTGGACAGAAGAACTCTCAGATGACACCAAATGTTGTTCTCAGCGGATGTCAGTGCTGGTAAGTCTCTGGAAGTTGTTATACCAAGTAGGGGTTTTACCTCCTTCATTCTTTTCTGCTACAGGGCAGTGTTGCCTTATGCAAAGGTGCCTGAGCTGTCTGACCAGTCCAGAATAAGGCAATGCTGAAGCAATACCATTTTGGGACCAGATAAAGACTACCCATCTTCCTACTGTGCTCTGAGAAACAATGCTGAATAAGTCTATTTCAGTCACAACTCCATGTAGTTCCATTTACCCACCCCAGAGCTACCATCCTCCTCTAGACCATGACTTGCCTATCCCTGCGTGGAGCTGCACTCCAAGTGTGGTTTCCCCTTTCCTACACAGTGAAAGCTGCTTTGTCCCACAGACACACCAGCCACCCAGGTGATAAAAGCAGCCCTCTCCTCCATCACTCATGGAAGGAAAAAGTATTCTTGTTCTGGAGCTCAGAACTTTCTCACCAAAACAAAAGCTTGCTGTAGGCTTGAAGAGAACGAGATTGTTTCTTTCCACACACCATCGCCCTCAATAAATCAGTGAGATGCCCTTCAAGTACTTCTAAAACATTGTGCAGTTTTTTTCATTGAAATATTTCAAGCCCTTCCTTAAGAAGCAGAGAAAGGCCTTGAGATTTTTTTACTGCAGGTTTTTGTTTTGGATTTCTCTCCTGTCTGATTCCCAGACAAGGTGTTACTCATGCATTCTGTCAGAGAAACACGGTAACTGCTTGCATTGCCGTGAAGCCCTAAGGAGGGACTGCTCACCCCAAGGGAAGCTTGTATTTCTGCCTCTCACCTTTCAAATGAGATGTTTGAATTAGCTGACCTCAAGGTGATGAGAGCTAAATGCTGAGAGGGCAAATTTGTGCTCCTTGAAAGCAGGACACAGCTCCTCCTTTACTATAGGCTCCTCTAGCTGATTGTTAACCAGCTTATGGGAAAAAGCAAGAATCTTCCCCTGGGTATTGTATACAACACAGCACTTTTGCTCTTACAACACTCTGGCTAAAGGATACCCCTGTGTATAAAACACTCAAGGGACCAATCCGGTTTTAGAAATCCTCCTGTCTGTTAGCAACTGGGATTCTTGACCTGGCATATCCAATCTAGTGCTCCCTAAATGTTTTGCTCCAGTATGTCATATCTGACTCTCAAAATCTCTCAGACTATGATTCACTCACAATGTGATTTTTCAAACTGAACACAATGTCCAGACCAAAGTTCTTTCAGTTATAAACTAATTACCACACACCCTGTAACTCAACACCATTATATGAACTGCTCTCTGAAAGCCATTGATCCAGGTCCCAGAATAAAACCTTTCCTAGTTAAGAAAACTGTAAAATCTTAGTTCCATTGAAATCAGTAATACAGCTCCTCCTTATCTTCCTGAGATCAGAATTTTTCCCCAGGTCCCTTGACCACCTGTTTTAGAAGGATCTTTTGATTGTCAAGCAAAAGTAATCTTCATGCAAAGCTCTCCTCTGGAGCTTACATATCTACAGCTTTACTACATCAACAGTTGCTCATACATTTTCCAAGCAGCATTAGAGCAATATTGCCATCAACACAGGTCACTTTCATAGGAACTACTGAAATCAAAGCTAATTAGTAAAAAGACATCATTTGCCACAGGTAATTGTTCTGAAAAAAAAAGGCAAGAGGGATAGAATAGAGATTCACTTTTCAAACTATAGGTAAGAGGAAGACTGAAACTTCTTCTAGCTGTAAGCAGGTGTTACAGTGTAAACACACAACTGTGTTTGTAAGAATTTGAGTCCTGCCTTCATTTTCCTTTTGTACCATTGATGAAACATTAGGAGCTGTCAGCTCAATTTTTCAAGAGCTAAGGAGTATCCTTACAATTGTATGTAGTATTAACAAAGGGAAGTTTCTGCATTTATAGTTATCATTACAATTGTATTTAATATTAACAAAGGGAAGTCTCTGCATTTACAGTTCTAACCATGTATTATATTACCTCTTATGTGTTACCCAACAGAAATGCTTACCTGGTGGGAAATAAGGAGGCGGTGTAGTTTTGGTTGCGTTCTCTTCACATTCTTTCAATCGATTCTGCAGGGAGGCAATTTGTCGACGAATTGCAAGGACATTGTTTTTGTCCAGTGACTCTAGTTCATTTACCAGTATAGTCAGATTGGTGATCTAGAGGGGAAAAAGACATCAAGTTTAATGCCAGAATTATTTTACAGATATTTGCAGGCAGGGCTGACCACAGGAGACGCTACAGAAGATGTTTCTAAGAAATAGGCCTTATCCTCGTAGCCTCAGCTTGACGTTTCCAGCAGAGTACATAGCCACAAGGATATGCTTTAAGACTAAGTTGTGTAACAGTGTGCAAAAATAGTGTTATTTTAGTCATAGTGTAAAACTATCCAGTGAGTCTTGGGCACGTAGCTGTTAAACATAAAAAGTACTTATGCCAGCCTTACAAAAGTATCTGCAAATTTTATTTGCAAAGAGAAATAGTTTTCTTAATCACCTGCTTGATGATATAGAGGACATTGGAGCAAATGAGATTTCACTTTCCATCTTAAGTAATCATTCTCTCTAGGTGAGTGATTAACTACAATTTTGAAAATGTGATTTATAGTCTGCTAGGAAGGTGATAGTCTTTCCCACTTCTTGATTTCTTATTGATTGAGCCACTGCCTTAGCAACCAGAAGCTAATTTTTTAATTATCTAAATTAAAGTGCAGAGGCTTTCAAGCATGGGGGTCTGAAAATTAATATTTATTATAGTAATTTAATCAGCTTGTGTGTTTAATACTACGCAAAACTTTTCATTTTCAGGCAGATATTTGGCAAAACCAAAATGGACTCCATTTGCTTTGGGATTGCTTTACTTTTCTGTGCTCTATACCAAGGAATAAGATGTTAATATATTTAAGGTCAAGCTTTCTTTTAATTTATGCTGATGAAATGCTAAAATAATTCCACTAGCTGTAGTAGAGACAGACTGCATTTTCTCAACCTAAACACTAAAGAGAGAATGGACTATCTGTGTACTTGAATCCTCTGTGACTAATCAAAACCTTGGCAATACCTCCAAATATATTTGCTCAACGATGGCATTGCTTCCAACAAGGCTGGGTTTCAGCTGAGTGACCAGCCTCTCCAGGTCACTGATTTCCACTTTCAGTAACTGGAAGTCCAGCTCCGTGTAAGATACACCGCCCGTCTCCACCAGCTGCACTCTGATGGTTAGATTGAGGATTTGCTGCTGATACAGTTCAATTCTTTTTGAGTACTCCCTAACCTGAAAGAAAGAAAACAAAAGAGATACGTATTCAGGTTAGCAAACAAGACAAGGCTGGCTGGCATCCTTATTGTATTTCTGAGAAATATATATATAAAATAGATATATTTCTGAGTACCCTATGCATATCTTCCACATACTTGTCATATATATTATTCACATAAACTGCATAAATGTAATTCTCATCACATCCATTAAAAAATATAAAATTTAACCCACATTTATTGTCAGCAGTTTCAAAAAATACCCTCAGAAATGCCTGGGGATAACTGAAGGCAGAATTTTACTCACAGTCTTCCATTTTTTTAATTCATTGCCAATATTTTCTCTGTGAGCTAATTTTATCCTCAGTATGCCAAGAACTTACATTGGTGAAAATTTTATTAGGAAATCCGCAGTGTATTATCCCTCAAAAGCAACCAGAGAAGGCTGCAAAATGCAATAAAGGATCCCCAAGTTTTTCAACTTCATTTCCTATTAACTCTGAATCCAAATAGGACTTTACCCTGTGTACATTTGAATTGTGTCAAACATTGGCAGAACTGATTTGATGCTTGTCTTTGGGCAGGAGGAAACATTTAAACACAGTGTTAAAAACCAAATCTGGTTTAAATGAAAGTGTTAAATTTATGGCAGGCATTAGCTGGAATAATTTATATAGCAGCCTTTTCAGTCTTTGAAGCATTAAATAGTTGTCCAGATAAATATATTTTCACACATATATCTGCTGAGTTAAAGGTCACAGCACAAGCATTGTGAAGCAGAATGTTAAGAATATTATATGGATTTGGGACTTCCCTTAGAAATGTTAGTTCCTTGAAATTTAACGCTTCGGTAAAGGCACATCATTTCTCTCCCATATGCTTCATATATCATTATATCACAAAGATAAGTAGGAATAAATGTAAATAGCTTGTTGCACTAGTAACTTCATATTTATACCCTCAGATGGTATTTGTGCCTCTATCTACAGCACTGTAATTTACATTACTATTATTTCTTCAGCTGAAAGACTTACCCTACATCTTCGCATGCATTCTTGCATTATCTTAACATTAAAATAAAGTCAAGACTTTTTCCCCATTGTCTGAAATCCTGCCATGGTGTGAACACCACAGACTCCCTGTTTTTCTGCTCTGGCAGTAGCCCTTGAGACAGGGACCCAGAAAAAAAACCCACATTTCTCAAATAATTCCTTTCAATCTTGATTGAATCGCTTGGGTACCAAAGAGGAGATATGGGAGCTCATGGCATGGAAATTTATAAGTTATATAGTGAGGTGGATTAAGGAGGAGAAGCATAAGAGTAAATCCTCTGTTCAGAAGGATAATTATCAATAATGGCACAACTACACCATAAATCTTAAGCCACTACAAAAACCCTGCATGGACTACATAGTATACACCAAAACCAGGCTGCTCAGTTCCATGTATTTAAATCTGAGTTGGAAACAGATCTTCTGTTCTAAATGTGCGCAGCCAGGCTTCGAGATGCTCAAAACTGTCGAGTTTCCACAAGCTGTAGCAGAAGCACCCTGGATCACAGCACTGGATGCTCTAGATCTCCCAGATCAAGCCAGGATAACTTCAAGTCATTGAATTAAGAATCAAAAGTTATATAATTCAAGTTACACAATTAAGAATCAAAAAATAACAGCCTGAAAGACCTAGACCTAGTTCCTTGTTACTGGCTAGCAACAGTGATAGCTGGGATCTCTTGCCATAGCTGCCACCATCATCTGATAGGGAGTAGAAAGAAGAACCAATCCTTTTGGAAAAGTCAGCAGTTCTTGGACCTCACACTTTCAATGATCACCAAAATGAGTTTGGTGTTGAAAGACAACCTGTAAAAAATCATTTGGAAAAATTATTCAAAGGTGAATGTTTAAACTGTGGGTCTAGAGTTTGTTCAACAAAAACAAATGTAAGAATATTATTACAGCCTGAAAAGTATGAAGCAAGTCCATTTTTGAGCAAAATTGCACTGCTGTGTGAAGCTATGTCTATCACAGAGGTATCTGGAAATCTGTCTAGGAATTAATAACCTTTCTCACAGTAATACTGGAAATAATTAATGAACTTTCTCACAGTAATACTGGTAATAATAATGCAATACAGAACAAATCTACAAACCACTGAAATAAACAGGCTGCTGGAATTAATGATGGCTACTCATTAGTGAGTAACCTGTGAATTTGAAGTTTCTCCAGGGTTTTCAGAGCCTGGACAAAATGCTGAGGGCTGGAACAAGGCATACATAGTTATTTCAGCCCTGACTGCAGAATGCAGACCCGAAGTTCTCCTCCCATATTAGAGGATTTTCACTCAGTCAACCATCTAGGTCATTTAAGGACACATCAACACCATCCAGCAGAGTATAGCTGAGGCTGAACCAGCACCATCACTCTGCAGTGCTCTGCACAGCCACACCAGCGTCACAGAGAGCTTAAGCTAATAGCTCCCCTGGCGAATTATAGGACAAATAAAATTTTCTCAGCAGTGCTGCACTAACAGGTCTACGCTGCTTTTGCAGATAAATCCAGCACATATGTTAAACACTGCAATGCTCTGTGTGGAGATTCCTGCCTGCTCAGATCTGGTTTAGGGGTTTCTGTGGGTTAGAAATATCAGTTGAAAAAAGAACACAATATTGCTCTGTTGATTGGCAGATAGATTTAAGCAGCTTGTAATCCCTGCTCTTCTACTGCACCTACCTGCTAGAGACTGCCTATAGTCTCTTGACAGGCTAGCACAGAATTTCTGTGCATATCCTATTTTTAGGGATACAGATCAATAACTAGTACTGATTGCTGCTGCATTTGTCATAAAATGCCTCAAGTAGGGTATGATGAGTGCATAGGGCCTGGATTAGCCCCTTATGGGAAGAAAATGGAACCATGTGAGAAACATGTAAGGGGAAAAATCCTCCGTTTCAGTTTTTCCTCATTCCAAGCATTGTCACCTTCATTTAATGAAAAGGGCAGGAAAAATCTGCAATGCTCATTTAGTGTGTCATTTACCTGCAACTGGTATTTATCAAAACAGGTTTTGCAGCATGCAAGCAGACACTTCTCCAGCACATATTTGGAGAGTACAGAAGGGGGAACAAAAGTGCAAGATGAACATGTAAAAGAAAAAATGTGAGAGGAATGAGAGAAAATAAGAAAGAAATTACAAACCCAGCAACTTTCTAAAATCATTCAGCCCAGGACACTGGCTCAGAGCAGGTTTGACCTCTACAGATCCATAAGGAGCAAGGCTGGCAGTCTGCCTTCTGAGATGGAGAAGAATTCCATTGCAGGTCAACCTGTTTTGAAAAGCAGGGGGTTTTGCCCCTGTTTCTGTTAAGTGAGAATGTTGTGGCCATCGTGAGCCATGTTCTGAGGCACTTTCTTTCCTTGTGATCATGTGCTGATCCACCCCTGTTACAGAATTGTCCTCTTCCCCTTCCTATTGAGAGGAGCAGCCAATTCCCACTTTGCTTTAAAAGGTTAATTTTCTTCTGTAATCATAATTATGCTGGCAAAGGTTGATGTGACAGAGGAAAAATTAGTCTGGTATTTTCAGCCTACGGTTTGTACTCACTTGGCACATGAGAGCATCTCTTTATCTGCAAGCTTCCTTGCCTGCTGATTCTATAAAAGGACCCCCTTGCTTTTTGAATTAGCCAACAATCAGGCAAAAGGTTAATGATTCAATCAGGTTGTTTATCTGGGACTTTTAGCACATGGAAAGCATCCTTAAAAGGGTCCAATCCTGCAGCTCCAATCCAGGAAAAGTTCCCATGAGTTTCAGAGGGCGTTTTAGAAGAGCAACAAAAGCATGGATTCTCAGAGCCAAAAAAGGAAGCATTCAGTAGAAAGTCCCACTTCTGTGGTGAGACTGAGTTATGTCTGAATGCAATTCCCTAGGAATTTGCTCAGGATCATTTCTAATAATGATCAATATTGAAAGTTTAGGTTTCCTCCATTTCATTATTTCCTGGTCTCTATGAATATTATCATGACTGAATTAAGATACAGGATTGCATAAGAAGCATTTTTTATACAATTTGAAAGGTAAAGAATTTTTGAGCATGGAGACTTATGCATGACAGGATCTCAGAATACTTAAGTTCAGATATCAATAAGGTAATGCTCAAAAGCTCTCTTCTTTCTATAAAAAAATAGAACATTATAAAATCTAACACACATCAATTTACACCAAAATTCAATCTGTTCATTTCAATTTCTGACCTAAAGTGTCTCTCCTAAAGTATCTCTGTGCCCATATCACACCAAAGTATATGTCACACTTCAACTAGATGCATTGTAACACTGCTTGGCTGATTGGTCTCGACAGGATGAAATTCAGTGAAGCCTGAGTTAGGTCAGGAATTTTTAAAGTCTGCAGTGAGAATTGCAAGTCGAGGTCAGTGTCTACACTGAGGTACACTGCTGGCATGGAGGGGTGAGAACAGTCACAGCACCTGACACCAGCTGGCAACCTAGACATTAAAGTCTAGGGCAGGGCTGAGTGCTTGCCCTGAATTTAGAGGTGAGTTTCAGGTACAAATCTGGACACCTTATTTTAGATATCTATAGCAGTAACCTGTGTTTTTATATGAGCAAGATGTCTGAATTCATTGGAGAACTGAGGTTGTCCACACAGAGAGGTCAAGCAGCACTTGAGATACTCTCATATCTGCCTGGCACTAGCCTAAAGGGAACATGCACCATTCTGAATAAAATACCAGTAAGAGATAGGTTACACCAGCACAAGAGACTGGGAAAGGTAATACACAACCACCTTGAAGAATCATGCCAATGATTCTTTGGCTAGGAATCATGCCCTTCATCCTATCCCCCAGCACAATTACTTTCAAATGCTGGCACTGACCACAGTGGGAACAGTATGGGGGCCTGAAATCTCAGGGGTTTTCATGGCTCATTAACCCTGAGCTGCACTTACATGCTCCAAGGGATCAGGTAACTCCTGCGCTTGGAGGCAGCAGGACTTATGTCAGTTTGTCCTTCGTATGCCTGCTGACAGCTGAATGTGTTTCACCGTTAGCTCCAGCTCTTTCAAAACAAACTATTTGAACTGAAAGATCTTACCGCAGAATCCTACTCCTGTTGTTGTGGGTTTTATGCACAACTTCTTATCTGTTCTTGATTATACCAGAGGAGGGTTATGAATATTTATGATTAGAATTTATAATTTAATGCTTTGCCTTTTCTGCTGATTAATTCAAGGACACTTCGTTTCTTAAGATGCTTGGTTTCCAAAGAAAACACTTTCCGCTGGTCACCCAATCTGAATCCTGAATATTTATCCACCAAGAAAAGTCAAAAGCAGACTCCTGTCTTCACAGGCAGCTTCACCCAGTGCACTTCAGCATGTGTAGGTTTGCCCAAGTTCCTCAAAAAATGGATCTCAATTCATGCAGCAAGCAACCAAAGCAGTGTTTGTCTTCAGCAGAAATGCATAATTCAGCAGTCTCACTGCCACAGCTTCAGATGTTGAAAAGAATGATTTTTTTTAAATTTATTTATTTTTCCCTGTGAGAGAAGAAGCAGTGAAGGGGCAATTATTCACCTACTTCTTCACTCTGGATTGTGATGACCTTTCTCCTCTTTCCCTTCACTGCCTTCTCACAATCTGGCTGGCTTGATACAAATAATAACACATGAAAGAGCAGGAGGCTTGGCTTCCTATAGCATCGTGTAGCAATCACAAACTAATAGAACAGAGCCAAAAGAGGAAAAACATAACCATTCTTCCAAAACATACCATATGCCTCTAGCTGAAAAGGCCTAGAAAAGAGACCTGAGAACATTCAAATGTATGACATGTTACAATGTCAAAGATTAGAGGTTTAGTCACCTTTCTCCTTGTTCTTACAGAGCTCTCTTTCCCACTCTTTTAAAGACACACCACAGAAAAACGCTCACTGATGTACTTTTTTGTAGGCAGCCATTCTTCAGAAAAGATGCAACTGTTATTTTTAAGACAAAAGAACACCTTACTTTAGAAAGCTCTGCCTCAAACTTCTCCGAGAGCGTTGTGGCTATAATTTCCAGTTGCTCAGCCTTCTGCACTGGAAAGGTGGTATCTGGCAAGTACACAGAGCACTGACAAGTTCCCTCATCATTCACAGAGCCGGACACGTTGGCAAAGAGCTGCAAAAACAAATTGGTAAGAAAAAATGTGTTAATATTCTTCTCTAGAATCAGTACCTATTAATGTCTGGCAATAATATGAGTTCTGTCAATCGTGAGATCAACAATTTCTTTATTAGTCATCTTTCACCTTTTTCTTCCAAGGAACTCAAAATATTCAGCAATTTTTATTACTCATCCTTACAAATCTCTCTAAAAATAGTTAAATATTGCTTTAAAGATTTTACCATTGGAAAAATGCAGACATATAATAGTCCTTACTTTCCCAATCTTGTGGACAATGTTCCTAAGATAATGAAATAACTTTTCCAGCATATAGAAAAGCAGGCAACAGCAGGAAAATAATGTAGTAAGTTAGGTCATACAGGTACTATTCTGTTCATATAAATTGGACAAATCATTTAGTCATTTACATCCATAGAGAAAAAAGCACTGACATAGAACTAGTAACAGGGAATGTTAAAAAAAAAATCATTCATTTGAAGATTTGCAGCCAGCCACAGCAAACAGACATGTGCATTTAATTATACACCACTGAAAGGTGATGAATTAAATATGCAGGTTTAGCCTAGGGTAGAGATTTTTATTTTGCTACAAAATATTGCTCATAACACCCACACATCACAGCCCGCCCATCCATCCTCGTGGATAGTTGGCAAAGCTCCTGCCCATGAATTGCTTTGTCCCAGTTGTCTGCATGCTCACAGCATCATCACCAAGCAATGTGCATGAGGGACAGAAAGGTCAGGGCTGGCATCTCCTGATCTTCCCATAATTTATAGCCAAGGCACACTATAGTCTATAAACACCAGGCTGAATACTGAGCGTGTTCAGAACAGCTTTTTGTTTGTACACAAAATGTTTCCAATTCATAAACCTATCACGAATTTATTAATAAAGATATTTGATGTTACTTTAAAATATTCTGGCACACACTTCAATGCAGCTGCATATTTTAAAGCTACAGACTTGCTCTTTAAAAACACTTCTTTCTATAATCTCTTCTGCCTTGCAGAAATCCCAGTGTTATTCATGTGTTTTCTCTTTTTCTTTCCCTCTTAAAAATAAAAAAGCAAACAACAAAACTATGTCCTGAGAGCTGACACTTCAGTACTTCTTCCCTTGCTTTTTCACAGTGCTTTTAACTAATGCTCTCACTGAAAAACCAGCCCAGAACACAGAGTGATGACCAGCACCAAAGTTGTCTTGATCTGTGAGCCCAAAGAGAGAAGAGCAGCAAGCAGGAATGATCCCAGTTCACACTTCTTGCAACCTGTTTACTGCAGCCACAACAAACAGCATGCATCTCATTTTGAAAGAAAGTGTGGAAAGTTGTTTTATCTGTGTTTTTCAAGCACCATGGGTCTTAAAACTTCACTCAGACTGCTGAAGACATTTAACATGAAAGGAAGCAGAGAAGTATCTCATGGCATTCCAGAATGTCCCAGCACATAACTTGCATTGATTTCTCTGCCAGGCAGGTTAACAAAGCACTTCTGAAAATCCCACTGAGAACACATTATGTCTAAGTTTCCACGTATTTTTGAAGATATTGCTACCAGTACGTAAATTACTATGAAAAATTAGTTCCTATGTCACTTAGTCCTCAGTGATTCCTCAGTGCCTTGGAATGGTTGGGATGGCAAGCAAGTTGCTCAGCAATAATAAAGGAACAGATGGGAAAGACCAAAAGAAGAAATAAATGTGGCTTAGTGAGTATATGAGAGCTTCTTCAAGAATATTAGCATGCTAATTTTTGTGTGGAAGATATTGTGTAACACAAAAATGAGTACATGTCTACAAGAGAGAGTATGCTATATGTTGTATAGCACTAGTGTGTGGTATACCTTTGTATGCATTATACACTCTGCTGTAAACTACAGTCTCAACTGTATTATAACAATCAGTTTTCTAGACTTAGCCTGCCTATTTCATGAGCTAAAAAAACCATTCATAAATGTATTCAGATATATCCAAAAAAACCCTTGAACTCATGCTTTTAACCTCCCTGTGAAAAACAATCATTATATTTTAACATTTGAGTTAGGAGGGAGCTTTGAGTTGAAGGCAGAGCTTCACTGCAGTAAGTGCCACTTATATTGAAGCCAACAGTTTCCCCAAAAGAGTGGAAACAGCCTGGGCAGACAGAACTGCTTCCCTTCTTCCATTGACATTACAAACATTAGGATCATGATGTTGACAAGACCAAGAAGCATTGTTTAGTTAAAAGCCCCTTGGGTCAATAAGTGCTTCAATCAAAATACAATACCAGCCAAATGACAAGCATGTAACAAAAATGTCTTTCGTCATCCTGTAGAAAAATACATGAGATAGACTGCTACTTTTGATGGAGTTGTACAGTTTTTAAAGTTTAATAATTTATACAGAATGCTCAAAAGAGAGCAAACTGTCCTAGCCTACAGCAAGGACTTGACAGCAACATTTCACTCTGCAAAACTGTTACATATATGTATTTGAAGCTATGAGAAATGTTCCTTGTCCCTATCCCTTCAAATTAAGAAAGGGAGTAGGAGCGAGCAGTTACTCAGTTTTCTGAAAATCAGGAAGTTTGTCACTGTAGCCTAGCAATATTTGCAGCTCTAAATTGCAGCTCTAAATCAGCTGTTTGCTCATCCTAAGACAAAGAATGGGATCCACACAAAGAACATAGTAGGGCCACAGTAGGGACAGAAGCCACCTCAGCTGGGCAAGGAAATGGATAAAGTTTGGGTCCTGCTAACCAGACTCTGAAAGAGAGCCCTGACTCCATTTAACTTTCTAAATGCTCTTCTGGAGCCAGAGACTCAACTCTGTCTCAGAAGAGGTCCCTCCACACACCCTATATGCCACACTGGGCTTGCCTGGACATAAAAAGATCTGCTGTGAAGCTGAACCTGTGCTTTAGATGAACTTTCTTTTTGACAACAATTTGCAGGACCATAGAGATCAATTGTGACCCACTGAATCTGCTCCAAAGTGAACATGTTATTGAACAGTCACTGATAGAAAGAGGGAAAGAAACTGAGCTCTGAAATCTGCAGACCATGAACTTAAGCACTGTACCAGAAGGCACAGAAATAAGATTCAGGTCCCTCTATCATCAAATAGCTAATAATATTTGAACTAGGTAGAACAGGGAGAATCAATATTTTCTCACTCCCAGCAACCACAAGTGGGCACTCTCCTCAGAAGCTACTTTCAAGGCTCTCTTCTAGCTTATGAGAGAAGACTTCCTTGGGGAGACTGTAATCACGAAACTGTTTGCTACATTGTCATTAAATCCCCAGGGCCCCATCTGTTTCATGTCTGTGGTTCAGTTCAGTAGTTACAAGGTTAATGCCAAAGTTCTGGATCTAACTTAGGCATTGAATGACATGGTAACAGTAGCAATGATTTTGGAGATTCACTACTTCCTAAAGTGCTGGATACACAACACATAGATGCCTCTTCCAGGCAGTACAACTGGTTTGCCTGTGTCAGAGTTAAATCACTTAGCAACTGTGAAGCATTAAAAGAAAAGTACATAATCTCCTAAATTTTATCTTTTCTGGACTGTATTGGAAGAAGAGTAATGGTTATACCTTTGGGGAAGGGAGCAATTTGCCATTTGTATTCCCAGGCTGAGTCAGATATGGAAGCATCGTACTGAGATGAGCGGTCTGAAAAGCAAAGGAAAGGTTGTTTTAGTGTGATTTTCTGCATCCCTTCCCCACCAGATAGCCCCCATCCTGCAGCTCCAAAGCACTTTGATTTTATTATGGGAGCTATTCTGAGCAACTGTAACATTTCTGATCTGCTGCTGAGGCAACAGTTTCCCTGGGCACAGTGTCACTTCACAGACACCTCTTCCTGAGGAAAGGCTCTGTGTGACCAGAGCAAGGCAGGGGACACTCAGCCTGTCCAGAAGGTGTGAGCTGAGGAGTGACAGGCAGCCGAGGCAGATTGCATGGCAGTCTAAAAGGACAGTGCCGTGCCCCTCTGCCCTAAATCCAGAGAATACTGTCCTCCCAGCAGGAATGTCCCCTCCTCACCACCCAACTCATGCCCCAGCCTCTAAGCAGAGGACTCGCTGCCCCTTTCACACCAAGCTGTCAGGCTGTGAGCTGTGATGGCTGGGAAGCATGTCCCACTCTGCTACTAGCACCATGGAGGTGACAGCATCCCACTGTGGAGAGAGAGCACCGGGAGAAGACACCACACGGCCAAGGATACAGCCAGATCCACCCTGGGAGCCTTTTATGCAATAAGAATATACACATTCCCTTTAACTTCCATCTGTGGCTAATGCCTGCCTTCCTGCTGCAGCAAGGACAGCAGCTGTCACCCTGGCACCATACTGGGGGTTACCACAGCCCCACACAGTGTGAGGAGCACAGTGCATTGCTGTGATGCAGCACACTGTCACACATAATGGGATCTCACCAAAACCTGTGCCAAACTGGGAACTGGAGCAAGACACCCTCAATGTCAAATGGTGCAACAGAAGGAGCACCAAATGGGCTTCCCCTGCAACAGGACACTCACTGCTGGGTGTTTCTGCATTTCCCAAATCCCACCTGGAACCCTGCTCCTGAGCCAGGGGATGGCGGGGATATCCAAATGGCTGGCAAAGGGCAGCTCTGTTAAGCAGTGTAAACAAGCTTTGTGGGACAATTTGTCAAATAAACCCTCTTGAACAGGTACTTGGGTGCTCATACAATTACACTGAGCATGATGGGCAGCTGGTAGCAATTAACAGTGTTAGGGCAGAGAGCATCCCAAATTGTGCAAATTACACAAACTCAGGACTAGCTTAAAGCTAAGCAGACTAAGGAGGACTTTCTCCCCTATTAAGCTTTCTATCTTCAGTTTATCAACATATATTTACACCTCCATCTTGAATTTTGCAGCTTTTCATTCCTTGAACAGATAAAAGCATCTTCCCAGGAGGTGCTAACTTCACTGCCTGCATCCACAACACTCCCAAACTTAAAAAAAAATGTAACTAGGGGCACACGGGAATTTTCTGGTTGGTGAATAAACCAGATAAATTAGAAAGAATTATCAGGAGCCAAAATGGTTTTTTTTCTCAAATTTTAACTAATAAATACCAAAAAGGCAGTAATTTTTGATCAAACAAAACCAAAATGCTTTGCTTCATTTGAAAAATTTCTTAAGATATTCACAAACTCTTTTCTTGAAAAACTGAAGCCCCATTTTAAATTTGAAAAAAAAAAGACAGTACAAAATCAAAACTATCTTTCATTAATATAATTTTTTGCTTTTAAAAAAAATATTTTTCAAAGTTTTCTCCTTCCCCCCTGAATTTGATGCAGCATTTGGTTGGGGGTTAATGTGGGGTTTTTTCTGATTGATTTGGTCTCCTTTGAATTTCTCTCTTGCCCATCCAGATACAGCTTTTTTAGGAAAGAGGGAGAGCATCCAACAATAACCAACCAATATGGCTTTCATGTGCCTGGTCACAGAGTATGACAGCAATCATGCAACTGGGAAAGCTCCCACCTCCCAGTTCCTTCCACATCAAAGATGAGGATCTGTTCGTGCTATAAGCCCTTGCTAATTAATTAGAAGCTACACAGAGCATTTAATATCCACTCAGATCCTCACTGGGAGTTGCACTCATCTAACCAAAGGCAGAATTTGACTCTGACTTTAAACCTGTGCCTCACTTTTACATTTATTACTCAGTCCCCATACATTAGCTGGGGGGAGGACAGAGGAATACTTTAAACTTTCTCTATTCAGAGACCTCAACATTTGTATAATAATTTTCCAGAAACCTTAAAATAATTTTCATCAATCTAAACTAGGTGAGAAGACAAGAAGGCACCAAGGCTCAGGTTGTGAAACCCCTGTCTTACCGCTCCTGTTGCTGCTGTCATCTCAGCCAGAGCACTCACACCCTGCATGAGGAAAAGCACAGCCACCAGTGTGTGCTTCATCTTCTCAGCCTGCAGATGTGACAGCAAAGGGAGAATGGGTGCCTTTTATAGTACAGTCTGGGGATTTCCCCAACCAAACCTTAAGGAACTTGTACGATATTTTTTCAGGTTTTGGATAAGTGATGTCATAAACCCATATAATAACCAAATTACTAACGTACAAAGAACATCAGTCACCATCATAAATTAACTATATCCAGTTTTCTAACAGGAAACCTTTTCCTTGGAGTACAGTATCTGATCTTAATCTTGATTCTATAGAACATCAGGTGCTTATTTGCTATGAGAGGTAAACAGACGTTCCCCTTACAGTGATGCAATCATAAAAATCCTTGTAGATTATTTGAAGATTCCTTCAAAGTTGTGCAGACAATACACATCATTGTGGTATTACTTCTTACATGTACAGAAAAGAGCAGATCAGGCTAGACTGCTCACACACCAGAATCTTGTTTCTCTTGTCCCAAAGGTCAACAGACCTTTGCCAATAAGTAAAATGCATGGAGGTCTCTACAGCTTTTCAGTTCCCTTGATTCTCACATAGCACAGGTGGGACACAGACTACCTCCCATTTCCTTCCCAGCAGGTTTGTGAGTCATATATTAACACTATGTGCCCATTAATGCTTACTTGTGCATTAACACTGTGTACCCATCTATGCTTACGCCCCTGCTCTCTTTTCATGGGGCTGCATTCCACCTGACCACAATTATTCACTGTCCTGTCTCTAGAGCACTGATCCAGAGAGATGAAAAAAGGTCACACGCAATTAGCATGCCCCCTACACTCCCCAGCTGTGGCACACCACCCTATGAGAGCCAGCAAGCTGCCTGCAGTTCCCACAGCACCCAACCCACTGTGGGAATTCTCCACTTCCAACAAGCTACTGCCTTGATAGAGTCAGTTGCAAACCTCCTGTGCAGAAGAAACTAAAATTTCTCTGCTGAGTTCTTTGGATCACTGGGAAAATGAGTTTGGTGTTTGGAAGAAAGGTTCTAGTTGGGACTAAGGGAATGGCTACATCTATACACTTATAAAAGTCAAGAAGTCTCTAGACCAAAACATGACCGTGACAAAACATCATTTTCCTTTTCCTTCTTCATTCTGTCAGGCTTAGTTGTTCTACTAAGTCAGCAACAAAAGGCTGCAGCTGTGCCTAAGTGAAGAAAGGGGTTAGGAGACACTCCTTTCCAAAGCTGGTGGGCAGAGGTCAGGGCAGGAGCAGCAGTACTTCTGAGCAGCAGTGCTGCCTCATATGAAACTCATCTCCCTGGTGAGGAGCTCTTAAGACTTGCTTGAACTACCATAGCATTATCATCTCCAGGTGGCAATGGGAAAGCTGAGGCTTAGGGCAAATCCATACTAGAAAATTCTTGAGAGAAGCCATGTCCATTGGAGTAAGTAAAGTTTTTAACCACAGCTGTGCATAAGCATAAGCTTCCTGACATATTCACAAGGTTGGCAGCAGCATCTTGCAGGGTAAGGATATAATAACTTCTTGTAAAGACATTTTTTCACAGAAGAAGCTGCATCTCTACTGGAGAATTTCATGGCTCATAATTCAATATAAGATAGACAAGACCTGGAAGGCATGTGATAATGTGTAAGCAAAAAGAACCAGAGCCATGCTGGTAGAGCAAGAAAATGAATACAGGTTTCTTCCTCTCAGTGTGCCGTTACAGCAGTTACAGCAGTGTGCTTTCCTGTGTAAATCACAGTGCTGTCAAGGGAAGGGAGAGACTGATGCTGTAAGTACAGCCAGGAATAAAGCCTCAGCTCCAAGAGAAGCAGATTGGCCTGTCAGAGCAGCTGAAGGCTGTGAAATATCCTTTACAGTATTAAAAAAAACTCTTTGGCCACACCAGAGCACAGTTCAGGTGCAAACCAGCACATACATATTGCAGACGACTGGTAAGCCTATGCTGCCCACCGGAGTGGCTCTTCTCTCAGGTTGTGATAGCCTGACATTGCAGAATTGCCACTTCCTTCCCAGAGTTTGGGGTTCTTTTTGAGTGAACCAACTGATCTCCATACAAAACCAAGGGAAACTCTGGAAACAGATCACTCCCAAAAGGTGTCATGGATGAGGGTTTGTTCCTTATTGGACCCTGCCTGATGCTAACCAGTTCTTCAACTCCTGACATCAGCCCTTCTATCACATTCACTCATTATGAAAATGCCACCCTGATAGTCTTCAATCCACACCTCAGGTTCTTTCTGATGCTCCAAACAAAAAGAAAGACCCACACCAAAAAGACCTACACAAACCCACACAGAAAAGTAGAGCTCTTCTGGTGCTAAGATGTGATCACTAAGAGGACAAGTGTTTCACCATGTGGATACAAGGGAAACCACTGGGCTGTTGCAAGGAAACAAGCTATGAGCAGCATTCCAACAGGCCACTTTTCCTGAGGCCCAGGCATTATTCCAAGGGGTGAATGCATTTAGCATGATAGATGAAGCAGCAAGGGAAAGCACAACACAGAGACACAGGTAAATCGAGCTGACAGCGCAGATGCATCTGTGTATACAAAGACTCCAGATTAGTAGCAGGCACCATGCTCCTTGTCAACTTGCAAACTGCCTGAAGGCAGCTGCCCATGGCACCTACAACCCCACTGGCCTTGCTAAGGCACCACAAGTCCCGCTGGCTACAGAGAGGGCGACTTTTCAGCACACATGGCCACGTTCACAGGCTCCACTATGTAGCAAGGAAGTGAAATTTTCTAGGCAGCTTTGTGCTGTCAACATAGAGCATAGAGTTCAGAGCCTGATATCTAATCAGGATAAAAACCCATTTTCTGAGCAGAACAGGGAGTCTCTGTTCTTTCCAGAGGCTGGGACTGCAAATCACCCACAAAACATGAAAGTTTCTCAATAGTTTTATGTTTAAAAGGCAATTCCAAGACAGGAAGCAAATATTGGCTAAGTAATGACAGTTAATCAGTTGCTTTGTCATTTTCCGCAATATTTGTGTTTGCACACGACCTCGCAGGGACAATGGGGACCTACATTTTTATTCCTAATTGAAGAGCAATTAATGCTAAATAAAAGTACTTTCTCTGGATCTGTGTAGAACTCCTAATCTGAAAAAAATAACTTAGATTAGTTTTCTACATTTTAGAGGAGAGAAACTTTATTTATATGTCATATAGGAAAGTTGCACGTAAGAATTTCCACTTGGGAAAACAGGGAAATAAAAGGATTTTCTCTTGGTAGAGCTGCACCCTCACCAGTTCTTCCTTGTTTGCAACTGTCCTGGTGGGCAATTCAGGACAAAGTCCTTTCTTTTGCAACAGACCTTATGTTTGATTTCAGTGGGAGGTATACAAAAAAATACCTTCTCAAAAAGCACACTTATGTCTCTCAGACACCTGTTCAGCAGAGCCCTTCTCAAACCAGCCTAACTTATCACTACTTTTATTACAGCATAGATTAGCATGATTATTATTTAACAGAGAGATAGGTATTATTATTTAACAGAGAAATAGTATAGCATTTGCTCTCTAAAGCTTGATCCAAAGTCAGGGAGTCAAGTATTACTTGATCATGCTTGGTGGTATGAACATAACCTTTTACATCTCAGTTTCCCATCAACATTTGGAAAAGATAGTATTTCCCTGCCTTAGAGACATGTTTTGCAATCATACGCATTAATAAGACTGAGAGGCATTTAACTATTAGAGAACAGGGACCACATTAAACATGCAAAAATGCAGGCCAAAAAAAAGATACTTGTTTCAGTTTATTAGGCCAAAAGCAGGATGAATTGAATGTAGGTTATGTATCTTGGTGGTTCTATCAATCAAGTAAGCATCCACATATATGTTTATCCTAGCTGATGTCACAATGTCAAATTCTTTCTGAATTGTTTACTACGTTCCCAGGACAGGTGTATGACTGCACTTTCTTAAAACAAGAAAATAAAAACCAGTGGATCCAAAGTGGGATATAATACCTCACTGTGCTAACTTGCCAGAAAGGTTCAGCCAGCAAGTACTGCACTGCACATTACATTTTGCAAGTCTAATGTAAAAGAATTTCTCCTGTTCGCCTGCAGACGTGATAAGACTCTGAGCCTCGTGGAATCAGCATTTCAGTGCATGTCGTCCAGTACCCTCTATACTGTGGATTTAGCAAAGCTTGCCTAAAGCTTGTTAAATCCCTCCTCCCACCAAACTATGTATTCCTGAAGTAAAGCCAAAAATATGGAGAAAATGTTAATTCAAATTCATCCTATGATACAAGAACATAGGAGCTAATATTCCTTTTTATTTTCTGAAGGGGTTTCTTTCTGGAAATAATGAGTCTGGCCTTCTTTGACTATAGGATCATCCTGTAGTGAAATAAGGAGTTTAGGGGGGTCAGCTTTCTTAAGTAAGGTGTTGTGGAAAAACTGTCATCGTGAAATCCATCTATTTCACGATACCAATGTTCAACATAGACCTGTTTTACTCTGCTAATCCCTTTACAAATTGCTTGCATTTTTTCCCTCTCCAAGTGATTCACATTTTTATGCAATATATTTTGGTGTCATCTATCATAAAGCTCATCTATTTGGAAGACATTATGCAAATACTTTCATTTAATCCCTTTATCAGTAGAATGTCAGGTTAGTGTTTTAAAAAACATCCCTCTGGGCCATGTTCAAAATAAGAAAGTATATGGGAAAATATTAGCACCTAGTTTAAAAAATATGTTGGTAAGGGTGAACCTCAGTTTTCTGAGACTGTAGGAAAAGGGCATCTTCCTGGAGCAGAATGAGAAACAGAATAGAATTTGCAGAAAGGGTGAAATTTGATTTGTGTCAAATCAATCTTAAAAAGGCCACAGACACCAACTGGTCTGATTCATCCACCAAGAAAGAAAGAAAGAAAAAATTAACCATAATGTCAAAAAAGAAAGACCATCACTAAGAAAGACATAAGACCACAACAACAGCAGCTGAGATGCCACTAGCCAGAACAATGAGAGATTATTAACCACAGATTCTGTGGCTTAGCAAAAGAGCTTTTGACTCTTAAACAAAGCAATCCAGAGAATCTGGATAATCTGCCTGAGTTCAAAGCCAAAACACACCAAGAAAGTATAGTCCTGGTGTGGAAGAACAGGAAGACAACAGGCAGAAGGGAGAGTGGATGCAAAATGGTAAGAGCATACATGAAAACTGGCATATTTTGTTAGAGAACATCAAAATGCATGAAAAGCAAAATCTAGAAGAGGAGTATAAGGGTGTATATATGAAACACTGACAGCAGTATCAAAATATGCTGGGGTGGTGAGTGAGAATCAATTCCCATTCAAGGATGCTTAAGAAGAAATAATTAATTCCTCAAAAGAAATGAGAGCAAACCCAGAGAATAGTGTATATTCATACAGGATGGCAGAGGAAGGCAGAAGAAAACATCCAGGAGAAGGAGCGTTAGAGGACATTTTGGTTACGAAAGAAGTATACGGCTGCCTTGGGATTATGATAGATTTTCATGGACAGCTAGCCACATGTATAAAGGCAGGAGAAACCTGCATGCAATTTTTTTTTTAAAAAGAAGGAATAATTGCTTAACAACAACCTGGGGCAATGACAAGGCAGGGGACATGTTATTGCTGACAACAGAAAACTGCTCCTTCAAAAGGTATCTTAGAAACAGACCCAGCATGACATTGAAAGAAATTATTTACTTTGCTATTATGTTGGGGATAAATAATTTTCAAAAATAAAAGTTGACACACAATTAGAAAAGACCTCAAACTAATAATGGTTTTCTTCTCATCTGAGAAGCTATTTGTTCAGCACTTCTGTACACTGCAGTTCAAACTCTCAGAGTCTTGCACTCATTTCTGTCCCTTCCCACGAAAATGCATCCAGCGAAGAGAATTCTTACTCTCTCAAAAAAAATTGTCTTTCATACATATGTCCCAGTCCCAAGGAACACACAGGAACATGACCTGGATGCAATCTGAGTCACTAATATGAACCCAAATTTACAGGCATCTATATAATAAAGACTTAATACAGAAAGGTCCTTGAAACATCTGTTCCACATACCACCATATCAAAGTCCCAACAAAAATAAGATCTTTATTAAAAAAAGAAAAAGCCATTTCTTTAATGCATGCATATGCCTGTGGCTGGTGAATATAAATGCAGCCACTTGGCCAGAGGGAAAAGGTTCCCAGATGCTTTTTACAGCTTTGCACATGGCAGGCAAACTGCTGCCTCTGTCAAGCTGCAGAGCAGCACCAGCCTCATGCACCAGCAGCCCTGGCTGTTCTGTGACCAAGGAATGTGGCTCCAGCCCAGCCTGGAGGTAGCAAGTGTTAGCAACCCCTCTGCACCTTGATATGCAGAGCTAAGGGACAAGAAAGAAAAAGAATCTTCTTCCCCACAATAACCCCATGTCTGAAAGCTGTGGCACTCTCCTTTTTACTCCTCCTACTCATTTGGAATCTCAGATCAGGGTTGTCTTGACCAGCCTAAGGAGGTAATGAGAGAAATGTGTTTTCATGATAGTTCTATGAATAGTTGCCTTCTAACAGATACAAAGAGACTCTCTTCCCTCTCTAAAGGCCAAACAACGTAAAGTATTGAGTCACTTTCTCTTCAATTGACAAAACCTTCTGGGCTTGGCATAGTTGCAAAAAAAGGTGCTCCTTCAGGTTTTCATCTTCAGCCAGATATCACAACCAGGACAACATGGAAAATATCTGAGTTGAAATAAGAGATGAGGAAACCTATAGACTATCAGCTGGATACAGCTGCAGCTTTGTTTAGCCTTTAGCATAGTGAATATTTTCACATTAATATTAGATATCCCTAAAGAGGCCTATAGCATGCATTTCAAAGGCCTCTGATCCCAGGCAAGGAGAATATTCTCATCCCTTTCCTGTGGCATGCACACAAAAGTTAAACCAATCCTACACCTACACACTCACCCTCCTCAGAGCACTGCATCATCATGGCATTATTACAACCAGGATCGAGGTATGACCACTTTATCTTCAAACTGCCCAACACTTTGTGGCACAGACTTGACCTATTCATGTCAGATGGGCTTGGTTATACAAATAGACCAGACCAGCAGCTATTCTCTTGATTAGTCCCTTCATTTCAGCCACATTCATCATCCAGGGAAAAGAAAGCTCACACCCAAATAACACTTGATGCTGGAAAGTCATCATTTGATTTTATAAGCTATTCAAATGTTCTGTTTTGCAGTACCTGTAGACATGGACATGTGTGCTCTGGGCTTTGCCAGGACACAATGATCCATTCTGACTAGATACATAATTTGCATAATGGTAACTGTAAGCAATGCCAAAACAGCCCTCATTTCCCAGAAATAAATAGATGGACCACACAAGAATGTGCTTTTTGGGCAGCACAAAGAGGAGTCATGCTCAGATATTCTCTGCAGCTGATTGACCCAAACTGTAAATATAGTGGCATGCTAGATTTCTGCAAACCTCAGGATGGGATAGGCACTGTCACCTGCAGCTGCTCTTATGCAACTCAGACTACTTCTCAGAACAAATTAACATACCAGCTCTCAACTTTTCAGACAACTGAAGGAAATAGAGTTGCCCAAACAGCCCTGGGGATCCTAGAGCAAGGCAAGCTTTCCTCCAATAACACTCACACTATAACACACACCCTGATTGCTTTCTCCACTGTTGACTACTGCAGACTTTCTGTGGGCTCCAGAGTTTATTAGTCCAATCCATCCTCAGCTGCAGTGGGTTTAATCCAGTCACACAGAGAGCACAGGTAATGACCCCTCTATTAAGACATTTACTAGGGCAAATGTCTCATTTTCAGTCCTTTGTAATACAGCCAAATTTCAAGTGTCTGAGCTCAGTGCCTGCCTTAATGATTTTTTAAGACTCCAGGGGACCAGAACAATTTTTTGTTGCTGTTGCTTTGAGAACAAGGTTAAAGGAGAACAGGCAGTTCTTCTGATTGCTATTTTTTAGCAGAATTCTGAATAGCCTCGCTGGCAGCCAGAGGAATCTGATATTCAAATGAACCTAGCGCAGGGGTTGAAAAACCTTGCTTGTTGACCCCAAGAAAAACCTGATTCCTCTATAAAAAAATATCAAAGATACCATGAAAGATCACCTCTACAAGGCAGAAGAAAGAAGGAGTCTATAATGCCCAGAGATCCCAGGTGAGGTACTGAGCCACACCACCTCTCAGGCACCTTGACAAAGTGCTGCACCTCATTAATGTCACTCCAGCAATGCTTATGTTGCATCCATCTGCTGCCCTGCAACAGCTTAGCAACCCCAAAACAAGAGTCAAAAAACCAGAACTGCATCCTCAGTCACATTCCAGTGTAACTCATGAGTGAATCCAGGTTTGTGTTGAGAGAGTACACTTCTCACTGGAACTTGAATGAGCTGGTGCTCCAGTCCACTATCTACCACCCTGGCAGGAACTTCTCATGGACCAACTGTGATAAATAGCAGAGAAGTTGGGAAGTGATAACATCTTGAATTGCTATAGGTTGAATTCCATGCGAATGTGAGTTGGAGTGCTCACAAGAGCTTGCAAATGTAATTCAAAACATATGGTATGCTCTCCTGGGCTTGTTTACACTACAAAGTGTGTTTAAACTGAGATAGTGTCAGTTTTAAAGAAAACTAAGTTTTGCCTCCAAATTTGGGTAGGCTCTCTTATTTCAAAATAGGTTTAGTCTGAAATAGTTTAAATCCATACCTACTGGAGTTAAGCTAACTTGAAAACAAGACAATCAGTGGAAGTAGTGCACCTGCCAAGAGAATGCATTGCTCTTAACAGATATAGACAAGCCTGAAGAAATTTCTAAAAACGCATATCAAAAACAGGTAAGACTAGAGCATCAGATGAACTTATGGCCAAAAGAAAAGAAGTAGGGAAAAATCAAAGTTGATTTTAAAAAAAGGAATTATAATGATGTTCAGATATTTAACCATTAATTTCTAGAAACGCACTTCACATACCATTCTGAATAGTCAAAACAAATCTGAAAAAAAAAGTTGGTTTTTTTCCCCACAGATCCAGCCTCTGGAATCTATTTTTTCTTTACAGTCTGGATTTCAGCTTCTCCCTGAAGGTAAATGAGTGTCACACCATAAACTCGACAAGGACCCATCTACATGTCTATGTATTAAAAACTCAGTCCTCTTCCCATTAGACTCGCAATGGCTGTTTTAGCAGTACAGCAACTAATTTCCCATAGCCTGTGGAAGTTTGCCATTGGGTTTGAAATTTCCTGCCAGGCTGGTTTCTGCCAGTTTGTGACAGTATTTATGCAGCTTTATCATTATGATATCACCAGGAGTCTGAAACAATAGTAAAATGTATTTACACAGAAACAGACTTTACCTTGTTTCCTCAAAAATACACATTATATCAGAATAGTTCAATTAGTCCACAAGAAAATTATTTTATCTTCCATCATGAATGATTCTGGGCATTCCTTTATAATAATCATAAATTAATCCTCTATATTTTTCATCAGCAGTTTTTAAAGAACAGCATTAGCATCATAGTCAACTAGGATCTCTGGTCTGATCTCTTCAGTTGTTTAATTAAAAAGCAGATCTTCACCCTTCTTTTTATATAAAGTTATAGACTCAAAATGAAAGTAGAAAGTCTGCCCCTCCTTTAAAATGCAATTAAAGTTTCTCAACTCATTAGTTTTCATTTTAAATGGAGTAACATTTCTCCCTGGGTTGTTTAAAAACAGGAGTGAAACATCCATCCATCTTCTTACACCACTTGTTCAGTTTCTGCCCATCTGGACTCTGTTCTCATTATCAGAGGCATGTCAATAGAGCTTCCCCAGTGCAAGTCTGAGGAGAAAGGAGGAAAACTCTACCATCTTTATATATCAAGACAACTCGAAATCCGAGAGGCAAGTTGTGGTCATTCTTGGCATGACATTTCTATGAGTTCTGCCTCCAATTGTCCCCTACACCACTCTGCTGGCAGTACCAACAGGGCAACACAGCAGAAAATGTGACCCTCGCCAAGTCTTCTCTGCTCGTACCTCAGCATCTCAGCTTCAATGGCTGGAGGAGGCAAAGTCCGCATGCAGGATGTGTTACCCTTTTCTTGCTGCCTCTTTGGTTTGGAGGGGAGAAGGAGAGCCTCAGGCAGGATCAGCTGTGAAGAACTGGCAAGGACTGCAGCACCTCCCACGTGGCTGAAAGCAGCAGCCCCAAGCTTCTAAGAAACAGGGTGTGCAAGATGGAATGGGAGAACCTGAGGCAACACAGCTCTCAGAGGAACAAAACATAGTGTGAAATGAGTCTCAGAAGGGGACTCACTTCCCCAGCTGGTTCAGCCACCCAACCTGAGGGTGAGGGCATCGCTGCAAGCCCAGTAACAGGGCTAGCTGATGGCAGAGTGTGTGACAGGTCTCAGTACCATGGGAAAACCATGGCTGAGAGATGCTTCCCGTTTCCCTGCTACGCTCGCTCCAAATGCGCTATAGATATTATACCAGCAGCTTCACTTCCGTTGGATTTGCTTGCACCTGTTATAATCTAATTAGGAGGAAATTGGACTTCCTTTGCTAGCATCATAAAAAGAGGCAACATAAACATATAAATCTTTCTCTCAAATTCCTTTTTCTTCTTTTTGAAATGCCAGAAGACTGCCCTGTGAACCCAATGTGCAATTCTATTTTGCATAACACGTTGAATAATGGATCAAGTTTATGCCTACCACAGATGAAAATCATGCTTTTTCTGAAATCCATTCACTGCTTCATGAACCCCAAATCCTCTAGGTGCTATACATTTCAACTGCCATAAATTCATGCAATGCTCCTGTGCATGACACTATTCATTTAGACCACCAATTTAGTTAAATTGACAGATGTGAAAAAAACCACATGTAACCAAACAGCTCCCCAGTGATCATACAGCTGCTGATGCTGAAGGGACTGTATGTTTAATTCAGTAACAGGCACTTCCATCCACATTTGCCACCTGCTGTCAATATAATGTCAGGTGGAGCTGTGCCACTCACTAAGCTTACTTCTATTCAACATTCTCAAAAGCTTTCCCAAGCAAATTAAGTGCAGTAGGTGGGATCCTGCACCCACTTTCCCTGTGGCTCATAAGAATCTCCCCACTGGTTTGATCAGGGCCCAAAGACCAACTCTTAAAGATGAGGAAAATTAGCATTTGGTCCTCTTCCACTTCCTTTGCAAAACACCCTTGTGTGTATCAAAAATAACTCCATGAGAAAATAGACAACACACTGAGCAAAGGGTATTTATTACCCTTATCTTTGAAATCTAGATCCTGCCACTCGCACTACACTTCAGCAGTGAAGTAGACTCTGCTTGGAGCCCTGGGCACTCTTAAAGTAGTTTAGGGACCTTCTCAAACTAAACCAGACAAGGTATATCAAAGCAGATTATTAGGCCCCAATTCAGCAATGTCTTTAAGCAAATACTTATGGCCCGTTAATGTAAGTAGCCAAGAGCTTTGACAACTCAGGTCTTCAAACAGCAAGGAAGCCACATTTTAAAGCAGCACCACATATCTCTAAAATGAGCATATGGCTCTTAATGTTTTCTGAAAGGCTTCTGTTTCACAATATGCATCAATTTATTGTGCAGCATCCAGTTTTCCACAATTTTTAGCACAATGAAAGTCATCAGGAAAAACTAAGTTTGCTTTTCAATAGAATGAACGAAATGTGTTCAGATTAGATTTCATTTTGGCATGCAACAAAGAACAAATGGAGGATGCACTTTCTTCACACAGAATTCACCATTGTTTCTCTCCAAGTGGGAGAAATGCCTGCTTTTCTGTTCAAATCACTATAAATCAGCTTTCATCATGAACTTTCTGCATAATATTAGCCTGCCCAACCATGTAAATAAATAAATGAATCAATGTAACATTGTTTTTATATGGCATATTGTCATCGTTCATTAGTAATTTAATTCTGCATGTGTTCTGCAGTTTGATAGACAAGTTGTGCATGGGAAAAAAACCAACATTCTTAAGACTTTGGCACCTACAGCAAAGCTATTAAATTCATATTAATGCATCAAAATAAGTAATCAGCAACTCTGAAATCAGGTCATTCATTTTTGCGCCTAAATTTAGATCTAGATGATTAACTTTAGGCATTCACAGTTGAAAAATGTTCATCCAAATGTGTCATCAGGGAGGGTTGAATAGATTTCTAGAAGAAACACTTGAGAGAAAAATTCTAAACGATAACAATTTAGATGATAAACAGTATTATAATTTATTATTCATATAGTTCTATTGGTGTGCCTGGCATTCTAAAGGCAAGAGAAGAAATACAGCTAAATATGTTATTCTAAATATACTTTAAAGGCTAGAACTAAGGCTATAAAGATTTAGAACACAATTACTGGTGTTTAGCTGATTGTAGTATTTTTCAAAGGAAAGAATTTAAATAAGAGATTTTTCTCCTCTGCCCTTTGAAAAGGTAAGATAATACTTGTGAACTTAAACATCATAAAACAAAGTTTTCCAGCTTTGACCTATATCCATAAAGATATTTAGATGCTCAATTTCTATGTCAACATCCAGCTTCACCTTGATATCAAGGGATAAACAATAGGAAACAGGGATGGGATTCATCTCCAAAATAAGTAGACAGCAAAGTAATTCCAAGGAATGACATACATTATTGTTCTAAGGCAAGTGTCTTGGAAAGATTTATGATATGACTCTTTCTGTTAATCAGAGAGGAAGACAGACAGCTGGTTTCAACTGGACTTCTGACTTTCAGAGGTGAAATAAATCCTTTTATTGGTGCCTACACCAAAGCTGGTATTCTTTTACAAAGATTTACTTATTTTGGATTGAAGCACACAAAAACTCCAGCGTTTCTAGATGCTGAAATTTAGGAATATTCAGCACCCAAAATACCATGGTTTTGCATAAAAATTCATGAGTCTCAAGGCCAAGAATAAAGTATTTTAGAATAGACTTTATAAGTGTCAACAAACTTTTTCAATGGGAGCAGTCACACTCTTGACAAAGCAAAAAGCAAATATTCACTTGAACAGAGGGGAGAAGATATGAGCACCAAGAAAAGATGTGCTTCTTTTTAAAGTTGTGTTAAACAACTCACATTCCTGGTGAATCCCACTCCTAGCAGGTAGGCAGTGACCAATTGACTTTCACTCTGTGACAGCTTCTGTGTCTGGCATCCCAGCCAGTTAGTACAATGGATTGCTCTTCCTAAGGATCTAACAGCATTAATGAAGAGGTACTGAACAAGTCTAAATGCAAAAGAAAATTCATTATACCAGGGGCATTCACAGAAATAACTTAATAAAAACTGCCCATTTTGCAAAGAGGAAGATGGATGTTGTTTAACAGGGTCTTTTTGTCCGTAAAACATTCACTTCTATCCCTCTAGCAAAATGTGTCACTGTATGTTACAGAGAACTCTTTCCTTTTGTGTCTAGGGACAAAACAGTTGCAGTGTAAAAATTTCCCATGAAGACAGTAATGAGCCCAGAACCTGGAAAGCACTTTAAATGTGGACACCTGGATTACACACAAGAAGAAATGCTGACAGATTCAAACCCCTCCTTGCTACCACTCCCTGATATGACAGTGGCAGCAAATGACCTCTTAAGTCTACCTTCAGCAGTGACACTTGATTTCTTGTGAAGTGTTGCAGTGTTGGACAGAAGACAATTTCAGTCAGTACACATGGCAAAGGTGTGGCATGGTGAGGCTCAGGAATCTGTTAACTATCAATGATGAGGCCACCAAATCCTGTCATAAAGGGGGGAAGCATGAGCTGGTTCAGAGAGGATCAAGTCTGTCTAAAACAGGCTAGCTGGATTAACTCTCTCTCTCCCCCCACTGGCAGTGGAGTCTAGAGGCAAGCTATCTACTTAAAGGCTAGACACCTAATTTTTAGACAGTAATATTTAGGTAAGACCAATGCAGGAAATAGCCTATAGCAACTTTAAACTAGGGTCGATTAAGGGTATGTTTTGCTGAAACAAAAGTAATTCTCATAATCTGCTTTATGAAACAAGGAAAGTAATAAAAACACAAGCAAACCTCAAGCAGTAGCAGAGCAAACCAATATATGAGAAGCACACACTTCTCACATCACCACAAAACAGCATGCAAAGGCCTGCTACCCTCACAGCACAGCTAAACAAGCCATGCATCAGCTGGTTACCAAATCAGAAAAGCACAAGCTGTCAGAACTTTCCTGACAGCTCCCAACTCCTGCAGGACTCCTCCCATGCCAGCAGAGCCTGTCTTTGCACAGTGCATTTCCCACCAGCAGGTCATACAGCAGTACAGTGGGGAGGGTGCCATGGATACAATGCCAGCTCCTGATCACCCCATCAAAACACAACTGACTACTTTTCCAGTGCTCCCAAGCAGCCTCTGATGAGGAACTCCTACTGGGAGTTGTCATTTTGATAGAAGCATCAATGACCCACCTTCTCTGACTGACACCTCTGGCAGAGGTCCCACTCTTCCCTCCATTGTCTCGCACATCTTTGATGAGAATTATTAAACTCTCACATCCTCAGAGCCCTTCCCACTCAGGCCCTCCTTGCAGCAGAGGGAAATAGCAATAGTGAGACTGAATAAATCTGACACAGTGAATATCACTTTTCTTAGGACGGGTCTAGGGAAAACACAAAAAATAGTTTTAGATCAGTAGTCTCCATAAATATTATTTGGGTCCAGCTAATCTAGGCCCAAGACAAGTATTTTGTGTCTAATTAGGCAAAGTATCCTCTCCACAATAAAATCAATACAATAAAAATTCATCTTAGAAACAGATAGCATTGTTTGAAAATTGTAGTGATATTTTACAGTAACTCTATTACAAAGAGCATAGAGATGTAAAGTTTAATTCATCTATGTGTTTTAAACAAGTTTTTACTAACTTTTGTAATTTTATGGAAATTTTTCACCACTTACAAAGGCAAATATTCTTCTTTAACCTACTCAGTGTTGATGGGAAAACAAAATAAAGAGGATGTTTGCAGTTTATGGCTACATCTGGTAATGCTGCAGCTCATGAGCCAAATTGATATTATTTAATTGAGTGTCATCTACCACCAGTTAAATACAATCCTCACAGTTCCCATGCTAAAGAGCTTGAGACTGGGCATATTTGAATGAGATTTTAAGTTTTGTCCTTCTTGTCTTTCCAGACATTTAAAAAGGAAATGGTAACTTCTAACCATAATGAGTAATTCTGCTGCCAAGCCACTAGGATGGAAAGGAAGCAGTCTTCATACTTACAAGGCCTTCAGATAGTTAAGAGCATATAACACCAGTGACCTGCAACATTAAATGAGAAAACACAAGCTCAGTCTTTCAGCTTTTTTTTTTATGCACTCTGAATCTACAATTAGCTCAGTTCCAAGAATCTGGTCTTTTTAACCCCATACATTCAAAGGTCATTCAATCTTTTACCAGTCAAGGTTTGCTGATATGACAAACATCATTTCATGTTTATTAAAAATGGAGACAAGTTAGTGACATGTAAAATTGACTACCACAGGGTTATATGCTTTTCTGATTCCTCCTGTTATTTGCAATTACACTGAAATGCTAAAAATAAAAAGTTCTGTCCATTTGCATGACACCTCTTCTAGCAAACATGCAATGATGCATGAGAGTTTACACACTGATCAGAGTTACCAATTTAGAAGTAGCTCCAGTGGTCTTTTGTCTTTCTTTCAAGCATCTATCATAGAGGTTAGCTTGGAGTGACTGGTTTGGTTTGAGCCACTGCTGCTTTTCTTACTCCATTAGATGCTGGCACAGATGAAAGTAGGTCTCTGATGCCACTGAAGGCAATAGCAGAGTTCTGTACTACAAAAAAATTGGCTGAGAGACAGTCATGATTCTATATTTCCATCCTAATATCCACCAATATCAATTATAGTGCAACTGCTTGGATCTCTGCTCAATATGAGTGAAAAAAAAATAGGTTTCAGTCACAGATTTTTTGAATACAAAGCTTTTAAAACAAAGTCTGAGAATCTTAGTGCTTGATATTCATTTGAGACATATCCTTAAATCTCCAATAATATGAAAATATTTTTGTGACTGTTTCTAACACTAGATGATGTGACAATTTGAACACCCATTCATCTTACCCAAGAAACAAACTCTTCATTTTATACTACATAGCTAGTAACTATAGAAGATCCATCTCCTATAAGTATTTGGATTTAATTATCTAGCTCATTGAAGTCAAAGGGACTATTAGGTGCACACCTCAAAGCACTTGAGTTCAGCACCCTATTTAGAAGATTGTGAAAGATATGAGGAAAAAAAAATAATCAATTTCACTTAATTTGAGACAATCCACTGATGTAATAAGGTAATAAATAGGGAATTCAATAATCTTAAGTGATTTTATGCAATGGATAAAGCAAAGACAGTATCTCCAGAGAAGAATTCTTGTTAAATCACTCTTAACCAGCATTGTCACACTCCCAGTCAAATACTTCAGTGCAGGATTCATAAATAATACCAGAATCAAGCCATCTTTTTCAGCTGCTTCTAGATTACCATTCATACCAGAATTAGCATATCAAGGTAGGAAGAAATGCATGAATATTTATTATCTCCATTTCTACATGGAAGATTAAATGAAGAATTTGCAAGAATATGAGGGGCAGACCTACAAATATTATTTCTATGTTGAAGCAAAACCTTTGAGCTAAAATTCTGATGGTACAGTAATGACTTTGAAGGAGTGAAAAAGCTGTGTCTGTGAGCATGTTATTTCTGTGAGATATCACTGAAATAATGGCAACAATTACTCTAATTGGCTGTACTGACAATGAGTAGAATTCATGGAGCCCTTGAAAATAGGCAGCTAGAAACCAGAAGAAGAGCACAGCTGAAGGCAGCTGAGCTACGGCAGTGCACATAAGCCAGGCAACATTTTGGCACAGTGAGGGCACATGAACTCCCAGTCCTTTCTCCTTTTCATCCTTCAAATTTTCAGTGGCAAAACCTCCAACCACTGCACAGCAGCTCCTCCTCATTGCCAAGCCCTCCTTTCCCCTTGCCAGTCACTGCCCTGGACCACAAGGAAAGCTCTACCACTGTCCATCCTGCTATCAACAACCATCAGACTTCCCATGGAGAGGTTCAGGGTGGAAACCACCCTGTCTCCATTATTTCCCTCCTAGATGTCAGATAGCCATGGATAACTCTTCACACTGTCTCAATATCATGTGGCACTTCCCAGCATCTTAGAGAAGACTGGTAGATCTGGTGTACCACTATGAGACTCCATTTTCTTGAACAAAGAGGAAGATCTATAATCCATGGGATTTGCAGATGTGCCCACCTTTCTCCATTGATTAAAGAGAAGGTGTCCCCTGCAGGGGGACAAGATTATCCCTTCCTCCCAGGTACAGGCAGCAAAAAGATAGGCACATTTGTACTAAGGTTAGGTAAATACCATTGTAATAGCAAATCCCACCTCTAAATACTACACAGGGATGCAATAATGTTTTATTACATCATTTATGATTGTCACATCACAGAAAATCCCTAGCTGATTCCTGCATTTTGCCTAGTAACCTGCCAATGGACTAAAAATAATGCTTATGTATTCATCACATCAGAGCAGCTGGTCCACCTCAGACCAAGCAGCATCTGTTTTGGCTTCAATGTGGAGAGAGTATGAGAAAAGGGAGCTCTGCAGGAAGGAGCAAGAAGGGGAAGACAGGGAACAGAGACAGCAAAAACAGAATAAGGAGGGGGAAATGAGAAAGAGCATCATTGAAAGCAACTTTTACTGCAGTTTAAGATTAATGACTGCTCATCCACAGGCACTCTACAATCTGAAGTAAGTGGAAGAAACTGGAGCTGCTACTCAATAGCTAGTGTAGCCCTTTGCAGACATAAAAAGCAGTACACTGACTTTGCAGACATAAAAAGCAGTACACTCAGACATATAAAACCAATGTGATGTATGTAGCTTTTAAGTGTTGGTGCAGCATAAAAGTTTTATTGCTGCTTTGGCTTGAAGAAAGCTTCAAACCTCAGTTTAGAAATTGCAAGCCCCTGTAAAAATGGTTATGAAAGGCATTTTTCCTAATCACGTTAGCAAACCCTTCTCTCCATTTTCCCTCTCATTAAAAAGCTTAAATATTTTACAGCTATAGTGTGCAGGCTTATGTCCAGATTACCCTTCATTAAATGACTTTTACAGTAACTGGATACAAGCCTTTTCTATTATTACACAGCAGCTAATTATGTCTCCTTTGTTTTCATTTCATCATTTTAAACAAAGCTTTTAGGGACCCAGCTACTCTGTGAGAGGTGTTGCCAAGCTGAACACATTTCCAGCAAATCCCAGCTGGGCTGCATTCATTTCATCTGATGATCTTTGCAACATGAAGTAGCTTTTTGGAAAAGAGAAAAAAAGAAGAAAAAAAAAAGAAGAGGTAGACAGGAAGGAAGGAGAAGAAAAATAACATCCAACCTATAGTGCTCTTACACTGCTTTAGTGCAGACAACTCACTGGGGAAAAATCCATCAGGATGTTAGTGAAGAATGAAATATGATGTACAGCAATTCTAAACATCATAGCTAAGCTATGTGAATGATCAGTTCTATCAGGCATTTTCTGAATTCTGACAGCATTGCTGTTTTCAGATTACCACAGTAATGTTTCCAAAGTGTATTATTACATTCACTGCAAGAAAGGAAGGGGAGGAGGCCTGAAAATTACTTCCCTTCTGGCAATGAATTGTCATTCATGTCCCACATTGAGCCAGCTCCTCACATTGCCTGGGAAGCCAAGGGAACCAACAAAAAGATATGATTTCCCCAGAGATAGGGAGCCAAGGGAAATGATCAGGCATCTGAAGACTCCCTAGGGTGCAAAGAGCAATAGCAAAAGGCTTCGCTAAAGAGATACTTTTTCAGTATCTGTGCAAATAAAATCTACATTTAGATTTTATTTTAATTGCTCCTTCTCAGCCATGATACACTGAATAATCAAAGTAATTATATCAGAAATTATAAGATTTGTTATGTGCATTTCCATGTACAAGGCTATATATTGTGCCTCCTGAACAGTGTGCAAGATGACTGGCCCTTGCTCCACAGAGCCTTAAAGACCCATAAGTGTACAATTCTTCTTTTCTCCTCCTCTTCTCATGGAGATTTCATAACACTCCTTTAACTTCTTTTTAATTGTTCTTTCATCCTTTTAAGCCTTCCTTGACCAGGAAGCTTTCCAACCCTCCTTGAGCAGATGGTATTCAACTAGCCCTCGAGGGGAAGCCGTGCATCTTCCTGCTACCAACATTCTTTGGGCCTGTGCATCCCACACTTTACTTGCTATATATCTGCAGTTTAGGTCACATGTAAATATTTCTAGGATTTAGGGGGTATAAAATCCCAAAAGACAGTAAATTGGAAGATCTTCTATTGCTATGAGTCCAGAAGTTGATAGGATTCTTAAAAGTTAACCTTTCTAAAAGGTTCCCAAAAGATGTCACTGTAAGGAACTCAGTAGGAAACTGAAAAGACTGAACACTTGACCTTACCTCTACAGAACAGAGTAGATGGTTCACAAAATATGTGATGCTTTTCAGTGACTTACAGTGCCACCACATATTTTCACTCCCAATACCAATGGGGAACCAATCCTTCTTTGCCTCCTGAGCACTCTCTCATGTAGACAGGGGAAGAAATGAGCAGCCAAAGGCAGTATATATAACAGCCCTTCTTCAACCTTCACATCTTGTAAAGAGGGTATGCATGGATGGTTTTGTTCATAGTGTCCCATCTCAGGTCTCTCTTTAGCAAAATAGGAGCCAGGCTAACTAACCCCTCTTCCCAAAAATCACCTCTAGCTGCCTAAATAGTCCACTATAGCCCTTCATCCCAGAGCAATGTGACCAGCTCATGAGAGCATTGGTCAGTGTAAAGTATGCACTCTACACCAGGAAAGTCCCTCTCTCCACCCACTCTTACTAACACCAAAATTCATGGATTCTTTCAGAAAGACCCATGAAGTGAGAAGGCACTTTTATCTTCCACTGACAGAAGGCAGGAAGCTGCCTCCTGTTCTATTAATCCACAGACCTCCAACCCCATTTGTTTTATACAACAGCTAAGAGGCACAATTCCCTCCCCTTGTTTCAGATGCAGGAAATGAAACAGGAAAATGAAAAATGGTTTAGCAAACATGAAGCCCTGCAAGATCCTTAGCGAGGTTACCTTTCCAAATCACATTTGTTTTCCAGAGATATTTGTTCATGCAATGGAAAAATATGGAAAACACCCCACCTGCCCACATGGGTGTGGCCTTCATTTTCCCCTTAAAAAATCCTGACATTTTTGTCCCTTTTCAGGCCAAAAGGAGAAGGCTAATCACATAAGGAGAGCCCCAAAGCCTGTCTCCCTGTTGCTGTTCCACTGCACGGGCTTTGGCAGAGACACAGCAGGGGTCCGATGCAGCTGTTGGAGAGCCTGCCCCGCTCTGCCACCGCTCCTGCTATTTTGCTACTATATAAGCTGTATAAATACAAAAAAGAAAAGCCTGTCAGGCACACCATTTCCCATTATTTGGAAATTAGCAAGCTTTATACTATTTCTAAAACTAATTGTTTCCATTATCAAAACACTGCAATGCTGTATGCATCCATAAGAAATCACCACACAAATGTATTTCTTTCTTCAATATACTGGGTTTGTTTTTTTCCTGTGAACAGTTTTCCTCCCTTTTTTTCTGAGATTTCATTCAAGAGAAATATAATAAAAAAATCAAGTACAAACAGACTGTTGGAAACTATTTGCTTGTGCCTTTCAGTACAAGAAAATTTGTTCTCCTTAATTTCAAAAGAGAGCAACAATTAATTTAGCTAATGAGAATTACAGAGGGAAAAAAAACAAACACATACTTCAAACGATTTCTAACCTATGAAAAAAAAAATCTTATTTTGGTCCTGATGCTAAAAAAAAGTTTTTGCATAAATACTCTTACTGAATCATAATCTTTGAAAACTTATTCCCAGGATGTGCATTTGGCAAATGCAGGTTTCAAACTGCTGTTGTATTGATGAACTGATTTGCTTGCAAAGTCCTTTTTTAAGGGAGGTATTGTTACCAAGCTAAATGCTAAGACATAAGCCCATGACGCTACCCAGGAGCAAATGGGGCAAATGTTTGTACTTTTTGACAACAGCACACATACTTAGACTTTTTGACTGTCACTTTACTAAGGAGAAGAAGAAAAAAAGAAGTGCATTTGCCAGTTCAAACATCCCCCTTAGCAAAAAAAGGCCTGCAGGGAAAAGAAAACATAAAAATGCACTGAAGCAAAGTAATGCTCCTTGAAGCTGGCTGTGCCCCTAAACTATGCTCCTGAGATTATATCCCGAGGCAGCAGGGGGCATGGTTAAGAGCAATTCTCCCCGGCTCTGAAAGAATGAAAGCAAGTGTCAGCACTGCCATAAAATCAATGCATGGATGATTGCTCCCAGGATGACTCGAAGCAGGAGTGACATGAGTCTGGAGATGGTGCTGGTGAGGAATCAGCCCTAATGGCTTCCCATCTGATCCCTGGCTGCAGGGGTCAGTTCAGCTGCACGGGGCTGAAAAGAGAGGTCACAGATCCGATGTGTCAGTGCGCAGCCAGCTCGTGACACTTGTTGAGCTGTAAAGACAAGATTGCCAAACAGGATGGTGGAGCTTAGGATACAACACAAATCTGGCAGCCCTCCTTGTACCCTGTTAATCCACTGTTCCTATACCTTACAGAGCCCTATTTAGTGAGTTTTTCCTGGTTTTGAATTACATTATTTCCTGGTTCCTGAATTACAGCTTTTTCAACAGTTAGATGCTGTTAAGAAGGGACAGATTAACATGTACCATCATAATATAGGGGAACTTTTAACCTTTATAATATGGTGATTACCTTGGGTCTGATATTCTTTCCAGGATGTGCTAGCATGGTCTAGACAGCACAGACCAGAGTTACACACCACTAACAACATCTTTCTGCTTACTGCCAAGGTGACTGTGCTCTTGCTCACAAAATTTGCACTGGTGCAATTAAAACTGGTTTTCAGATTGACTCAGCCTTGAGCCAGCACAGTTTCTTAGCACAGGGGCACTTTCATCAGTTTACCATCATGTTAGAGTAGCTAGCCCAGGCATCAGTCCTGTGAAGCATTCAAGACTGCTTTGCTCACCAGCTACCATCTGTCAGCTGAACCATGACAACAGATTATAAACCCATTCCTGGCCTGCCCCTAGTGTCTAATAAAATGCTGTTAAAAGCCCCACTCTCATTCCTCTGACTGGCTTTTCCAGACCACACAGGACCCTGGGGTACATCAAGCATAGCTGGGTCCTCTCAACCCTGCTCTCAGAACCAACAGAGCAGCTCCCCTCATTCTGACAACAAGCTCAGTACCTTCAGCTCTTTTCCTCTTCGCTGCACTATGCAGCAGACCTGGAAATCAAGCCTTTGATGGATATCAGTGACTATTAAGAGTGAATGAGAATTCTAATTACAAGCACTCATATTGTGAATGGGGTTAATTTCCCTACACTCCCTGAGGGACATCAGGAGGTGAAATGAAGGGAGACATATGCCCTGAAATCCCAAAATGGCAAAACAATTCCCTATCTTAATTGTATTCTGCCACTCTTCATGAAAGAGATGACAATAGTATGACCACTGCTGCAAATAAACTCCTGCACTCAGCAGCACAAGAAGGACAGCAAGAGATATTCAGACCAGGTGTGTAATCAGGAGACATGCTATGTGTGGGTAACAAGAATTCCACCCTTCTGATACTGCAGTCTTTCTGTATTTTTCACTCTTCAGCTTCTTGCATGTTCCTCTGGCCACTCTCTGGCCACTCAGAGCAATCACTGGTGGCAGCTCAATAGCAGGCAGCAGTAGAAGTAACTCCAAGGGGGAATATCAGAGATGAGGGTAAGGCTGTTAGGGACAGACTGCACCATTTCTTCATCATACACACATCACAATCCTCAGCACCTGAAGCCACCTCTGACACCCCGGCCTACTGCCTGCACAGCAGCAGGAGCCAGAGGGACTGCTGGAGAGTAGGCAGAATAGGATAGCAGCAGCAGCAGATCCCATCTGTGTGTGGGCTGAAGCAGATCTCAAAATTCAGCCACAGCAGCCCATGGCAGGGCAATCCCCAGGTACACAAATAGCACCTGCCAGAGGATGCCACACAGGACTGCAAGGCTACCTGCTGTCTCCAGCTGCACTCCATGGCTGCAATGGAGAGTTTGGAATCTTCCTGTAAGTGCTCTGGGAAGTACCAATGTCAAACTAGAAAACTCATCCTGGTACACAATGGGTTATACTGAGGAAGGATCTATACTAGGATTGTAACATGATACCAGTTAAAATCAACAGAGACTTATTTCTATTTAAACAGTAGTAAGCACAGCTTAGAACCTGTGAGCTGTGAAATATGGATTTTAGTCACATGACTAAGTCCCATGGGGCTAGAAGGTCACACTTGCCACACAAATCAGCAGAAACATTCCCATTAATTTTAGCTGTAAGTTTTAAATAGCAGTACCTACAGACTAAGAACAGGATTTGTCCCTCTTAGTGCTGAATGTCTAAACCCAAGGTGTCTCATCTGAGCTCACTGCTCCAGGCTAGCCTAGTCAGTGGGAAGAGTTAAGCACGTGCAGTTGGGCAAGTCATCTCTCATGGAGCAGGTGTTGAAGACATGCCTTTTAGTAGTGCTAGCTCACAAATAGACATCATTTAAACTGCAGACTTCTAGAGGCAGGTGAGATGAACCCTATGCCATATTTTTAAATAACTGGGCCTGAATTCTTTGAAAGCTACCCCTGTAGTATTAAACCTTTCTGTTTTGACACTTTCCAAAAGGACAAGCCAATATTAATGGTAAATAATTTATCTAGGGAATTAGGTCAAGGTGGTATATTGAAATAAGAGATTTGCAGAGCAGCCACATCTACAGTAAGCCCCACCTCAGTCCTACCCAAACAGCTTCTCTCAAAGATCCTGCAAGCCACTACCTTTGGCAAGCATACCACACTTCTTTGCTTGTGACAGTAGGGTGCCCTAGGCTGTACTTACAGGATCACAGCACCTCTTAGCTGCCAACCACACACTAGCCCCACTTCTGATACTACATCCAGACATGGCACACAAATGCTGAAAAACAAATCACTGTGATGGACCACTGGCATAGCATATGCCACAGTCCAGACAGCCAGGATACACAAAGCATAACCACACCATTTCAGAAGGCTTCAACCCATACAGAGTAACACCATACCTCATCAGAAGGCTTCAGGCAACTGCCCATACTGAGTAACATCTGACCTCTTCAGAAGGCTGCAAGCATCTGCCCTTCTTGGCCTTTAGCCTTTTATACCCTTGATTGTTCATGCATTGCACCTGTGTGCCCTCTGTTCCCTCCCCTGATTGATCAGTTGCACCTGGGCACTCCCTGGCTCATTGCCTCCAATGCTGCTCACCTGCTTTTCACAGCTGTGGCCCATTAGGGATGAGCTCGGCCACAGCCCTGCTCCCAGTTACCACAAACTGTGTGCCCACACACCATGACCATTCCCAAAAAGGACAATAAGAAATAAAGGTCTTCTTCTAGAAACACCAGAGAGACCATTCACCTTACTAAATCTACATCTGACAATCTACCTCTGGTCTGCTAAAACCACCAACTGGAGTAGTTTTCCCTTTCCCAGACATGCAACAGCACCATAATGAGGCAGCTTTATGTCAGCTAACTCTAGCTGCCAAAGAATGAAGGATCTGATGTAAGACAGTTGCTCCCTGGGCTTCCTCCTCCAGAGTCACTGTGAAGATTTATTTCTTGGTGCTCACCAAAGGTCATTGGGTTTTGTGACCAGCTAAAGTTGGGTGAAATGAATTTCATCTGAAATTTGCAAAGCAATTCAGCAAGACTTACTAGAATACCGGGAACAAATATGACATTTATTATAGCGTGTTCACTCATCTCCACATTAAAAAAAGACAAACCAATGTCCTCTTGTAGTTACAGAAAGTGGAGACCTTAAATAGGAATATAAAATGTTACATGAATACTTAAGGCTATCGTGTTTCTGCCCATTTTACCTAATCACTTATCATAAGATGTAATATTCAGAAATTCTCACTCTGTTCCCTGCATATGCCTGTGTTTGTTTCCTGTTCTTCTCAGGAACAGGAGGCTTTTCCATGCAAACAATTACTACAAGAAAAAAAAATGGTTATTGCTAGGATGCTAGATTAAATTTTTAGAGACAATCTAATGTACTTAAGAGAAATAATGCTTTTATAATGTTGGAGGGGAAATTGTGATGTAAGTTCTTTTTAGGTCACAGTTTAAAGATCTGCAAGAAAAGAAAAGTAACACCAGGCAAGACACAACCCAACCTACCTGAATTTGCATTCTCCTCTGGTCACCTAACCTCTCACTCCTTAGAGAGAGGATCTGTGGATCTGAGCCAGCCTAAGTGCAGCAGCTGGTCTCCTGCAGTATGAGATGAACCAAGCCACACTGAGCTCGGTGCTGCTGCCACTAGGCCAACACAAATCGGCCATTTCAAACATAGGTCAATTTAGCTGTTTCAAAGGTAACTTAGGTATGTCACAGGCACTATATTTGATGTCAACAAGCAATAAGTATATTTTTGGAGTTGCATTAAGAATCTTATTTCTCACAGTTACCTTTCCAGCTGAAGCTCACCAGCTAGAATTTAGCCCCTGATTAATTAATCCAATAAATTCCTTGAAATTGTTGAGTAACTTTTAGCTTTAACAAGTTTGAGGACTTTCAAAGGACAGCAAGCTCCTTCTTGCTTTCTATTTTTAATTAGATTAGAGGTAATTTTAGTATCCAAATGAAGAGTAACAGATGTAGATCTGCGTGGTAATGCTGAATCAGAAAGTAATCTTCTAGTAAACAGTTAGGCTTTTTACCAATGTTGACTGTTCAAATCAAATTACAATACATGCATTTCTAAATTTCATTGCCTCAGTCCTCCTCTCCTTCATTTGAATATAAATATTCATCATGGATACTTAGATCATTTAGCTTTTGATATTTTGGCTGATTTTAAAATCTCCTAATGGAACTAGAAAAATTCACCTTTTCATATGATGAGTAATATTTTCCTTATTTTTACATTGAATTTTTGGACAATGGTTGTAACTAGGTGTTTCCACCTCAATTATGATTTTATTTATTTTTGGATCCAGTCCATTTCCAGAGTATTTAATTCCAAGCCAAGTTCTCTCCCCAGAAGCCTGCAACTGCAGTTTGGCAAGTTTTTGACTGAAAAATACAGATAAACAAAGGCATTTGAATCCTGCTGGGTATGCTTGTTGAGGCACCAGATATTTAAATAGCACCTTGAATAGACAGCACAATCTGCAGGAAGAAATGCATTATCCTACTTTGCTTTCTTAGCATAATAAGTTTGTAGACAATACCATGAATATGTTCTGAAAGGGACTTTGATCAGATTTCAAGCATTCCAGTTGCAAACATTAAAGTTAATTGAAGCAAATGGAATTGCATATCTGCGGATTGAGGAGCAAACCGCAGTCTTGCTCCCAAGTCTCTTTTTTGCTCCCTCCTCTTACCAAGTTTCTTCTATTTATAGACTTGTTCCAAAGCTTGTCAAAAGTCAGTCAAAAGACCTCCACTTTCAGAGAATTCAAGAGAGAACCTAAATACATAGGTTACCATCTGCAAGGGATGTAAGCACATACTTGACTTCAAGTAAGGAAGTAGTGCCACTGCAGTCAGTAGCATTACTGAGAAACTTGAAGACTGACTTGTATTTTTATGCCTGACTGAATCAGGTCATCATTTCTAATTATGATCCTGATTATATTCTGAACTGAAGTCAGTGGGAATAAGAGCAGGGAAGTGTGTCTCTGGAGGGTCACATCGACACAAGAATTAAATCAATACCAGCTCCACTCCAATGAAATCACTGGAGTTAACACCAGTAGAGACTGAAAGTGTACAGTGGTAAATCAGATCCAGAGCTTGTTACATGGTTTTGACACATCTTTCAGTTTTATTAGACATCCAAACACAAAACTTAGCACTCTGAAACATCAGTGGATTTTAGACACTCCCTGAAGGGCTTTGAGTACTGAAATCAATGAACGGATTGAAAAGGACTGACCTATAAATGTAGTTTTTCAGCTGTGACAAATGAAATATTGATAATGGTCTTCATTTTGCTTAACTCTTTCTCACTCTTTCAAAACATCATGTGTAATAGACCATAACAGAATGGAAATTACTTAGAAAAATGTGACAGGGTTTCACAGAAAACAACGATTTTTATTTCCCTGAGAATCATGCCTCATACCAAGAAATGCAAAAATATATACTACAAGAGACTGCAGCAATGATTGGGCGAGGACAGGGATTCCTGATGGGCTGTATCAATGCTAGTACATCTAATTAGGTTGAATTTAATGAATGTGGGAATTCATTATGACGGTGAGTATACGAGCCTTATCTAGCCACAAGAGTTCTCTTACCTGGACGCCCCCCAGGGTCAGCACGGCTTTGCAGAGAGAGGCTCACAAGACAATGGGGGCCTTCCAGGAACACACGTGCTACCAGTTGAGTCACTAAGGACTTGCCTAACTCCCAAATAACCCAGTATCCTCAAGCATTCAAAGCCTCGTCATAAACAATTCCATATGTGTGCAAACAAACCTTCACAGCTAAATGGCTGAACTCAAGGTTTTCTGATCCCAAAGTCCCCCTGCTGCTGAACATGACAACATTACAACATCTTTGTGGACATCCTCCTAAGGGACCTATCCATGCTAGATTCCAGAGGCATCTGTGAGATGAAGGAAATCTGATGTTTCTCAGAACAGAAATGACCATGAAAATCCATCACAACAGTATTAGGAAGTGCACCCTGGGTTGTTTAGTACACCCAAAACATAAGGTGAGAAATACCTAACCACATCTAAACACTGTAGGCAGGACGTAGAGACAAATCCATAACCACAGTTTCAGAAAGAAAGAATAGCAAGCCTGAGGCATTGCCACAATGCCAGTCTCTGAGAAAAATGAGGTCGAAATCAGAAGTTAACCAGGCACATCTTTAAAAGCATAAAAGGGGATCCTTCTTTACAGAATTACCAGGCTATCTCACACAACTATCACTCTCCTTCCACAGTCTATATCTCTTATTCTTTCAAAATAACTGGGCTGAGAAAGAAATCAGGAAATTAGAATAAAATAAATAAAAACCTTACAAAACTCTTCCTGATCATTTTCAAATGTATTCCATTCACCTCTCCTTAACCCAGCAAGAGGTTTCATTGCCATCTCTCCAAAATATAAAAAGAATCGCCCAACATGAAGTAGCATAAGTAAAGTGGACAATTAGTGAAGAGCTGGCATGTTCTGAACCCCTATTCATTATTTGGCATGGATCTTTTTCTTTTTCCTTTTTTTTTTTTTTTCTTTTTTGGAATTGGATTTCAAAACGTTTCCATGGAAAACGGAGAGGAAGGCAGCTATCACAAGCAACAACAGAGGCTACCCAGCAATGTGCTTTTTGGACCCTCCTTTTTCTCCCCCTCTTTTTTATATTTTTTTTTTCTCCTCCTTTTCTTAAACTCGTCCAGGCTTAAGTTGAACAGTTTGCACCAGCATATGGCAAAGGTTGAGGTCAGACAGATAAAACGTTTCATTGCACCAAAGAATGGTTAACAACACGTGAATGTAAATTCTAACACATCGTAAAACTGTTGCAGAGCAGGCTGAAAGGGGTCTTTAGTTACGGCAGGAAATCTGCTTCCCAGCCCCACCCCATCCCTTCCAGTTCATTTCAGGTATTGTGGAGCCCGGAGGGGCTTTGCAGTCCCTTCCCCCGGCAATCTGCGCCCGGCCCCGCCAACAGATTTCTAATGACTTTCTGATGAAGATTTAGGAGGTTTTGTGTGGCGGAGCTGTGAAGGATTTCACCGGGCACCCCTCTACGGCAGCCAGCCCCAGCCGCCCCCTTTGTCCCCTGCTCGCTCCGCTGCTCCCCTGGCCCCGCTGCTTCCCCGCTGCCCGTCCGGGGCTGTCCCTCTGTCGGGCCCGCAGCCACGGCAATTTGTAGCCGTGCTGGTGGCAGGACCACCCCGCCGTGGGGCCCGGGCCCCGCCGGGGCAGTGGGACACGGCCTCGCCCCCTCGGGCGGCCCCCGCTGCCGCAGGGCCCTCAGGCTGCCCCCGCTCCCGCAGCCTCCCCTCCGGGCCCGGACCCCAAAGGCCCCCTGGGCCTTGCTCCCCTCGGGTGCGGGTGCAGCCTGCTCCCCAGATGGGTTTTCCTCGCTTAAACCAAAAGCAAAGAGGGGGAGCCACGGCCCCACCCCACGCGGGGACCGGTCCTCTGGCTCTGGAGTCGATGCTTTCTTTTTTACCCTTGCGTTTACGTTCATTCTTTCCCCCCCACCCCCGCCCCATTCCCACATTTTGTCACCATTATTACAATAAATACAAAGGTTCTGCGCCTAAAAAGAGACTACAAAAACATAAATGAATAAATAAATACTTAAATATCAAATGACATGTTTGTGTCAGACATTAGCGCAGGCTCTGGCTTGATGTTTTCGTTTATCATTTACTCTAAGTTCCTGCAGCTTAAAGAGATAAACCCCGGCTATTCAAAAAAGAAATGTATAAATCATAACAAAGCACCCAGTTAAAAAGCGCTTGTTAAATTTTTTTTTTCCTTTACTTCTCCAGAGATAAGCCACAAAAGCTTGGTGCTCAATTTTGTGAAACTATTGAGGTGGTGGTAGATCATATATATTGTAGCAATTATTGGAGAGTTTGTTGTTTGTTTGTGACACAGACATGACATGGGCACACACAGACATGGGCACACACTAACACGTGCACAGAGACACTGATCATCTTAATCCCCCAGGCCTCTCTAAACTGCACCAGACGTCCTACTTCCCTCTTCAGAGCTGTTCCAAGGCAAGACTGATTAATGCTCTTTTTTAATCTAGGTAGATGTTAAAAGTGTGAGGGACATTGAGTTCAATTATGAAATATGAAATGCTGAGAGGGTCAAGTCTACTCAAGCCCTGCAATGGAAGAAACACTCCCAGGAGACTTTGATTTTTGGTCGGATGACTGATCGTCATGTCCTCAGAAAGAATTAAACTTTATTGCCGGCTTTTTGGCAGCATTTAGAGTTTAACGTGGCTAGAATTAAAGAGTGCTTAGTCTGATTTTGATTTCTAGCCCTTCCCTTTTTGTTCAAAAGCTACTCTATTTTTCTCACTGACTTGGAGGTGCCTGTTAGAGAAATGCAGGTGGCAAGTTATCTCTGGAGGGGCTGTACTGCCAGGATGTTATTCACAGCTCATATTTGCATAATCTCTTGTCTCCTCTTAAATCTTCTGTTTTATTCTCCTTCTCTTCTTGCTCCCTCAAGAAGCCCTCACAACAGTCTGGCTTGGATTTCTTTCCTTCCACGTGCCTCAGTAACACCGATTGTTCTTATCAAGGGGTTGCAAGGCAGTGATCAGTCACACCTTCCTTCCATTCAGAGAGGCAAAAAACACTGCAGATTTTGTTTACTTTTAACATCTGCCAAGACTTTTAATGTCACAGTGAAAGGAAAGCCCCAAAGACAAATCCAAAAATGAGCATATTAATAATGGCTGGCAACCAGGATCCTGCAGGGAACCATCGCTTTACCTTTTGGTGCTGTTTGCCCTTCCTTAAAGTTCTTTCTTGCCCTACATTATGAAAAGACTTCTGCTGGCTAAGAAGAAACTCACTGGTGTCATTGAGAAACCTGGTAGTAAATGTTAAAATGCTCAGTTTAACGTGCTGAAAACATTAGTGAAAAATCAGCAGAAGGTTTGGGGCTAAACAGAGGGAATTCACGTGCCCACTGCACAGTGAAGCCTTTACTTGGGAAGGAAAGGTCCAATCTTAATTTATTTCTTTTCAGTTTAAATATGCATAATTCTTTTTGCTTTTCAAGATTCTGCAGTCTGTTCTGAAGTATGTAACTGCAAATGTAACCAAATTAAGCAAATACAACAGAAAATCAGAGAAAGACAAGAAGGGACAAGGAAAGGAAAGGAGAGAAAGTTATCAAGGTTATGACTTTGGATTCACTCTCACGTTGGATGCTCCCTCTGTCTGAGACCCAATCCAGTTACCAAAATATAGGCAGCTTGTGCTTTCTAAGTTACCCTCATGTCTGCTGAAACCCCAGCTGCTCCTTCAGAGGAGAACAGGTCTTATGCCATATCTGCCCGCGTCTTCAGATTTCCCTCTGGTCTCTCAGATGGGACAAGACACATCTCTGAGCCATCTGAGTCAAACCCCCATGGGCTATTCAATTAATTAATTCAGAGTACAGTGAGATTCCAGTGCTAACATCTAAATTGAGGTGTCTAAAAGTAGGTGCCTGTTCATTACAGTAAGTGGAGACTGATAAAATGCTCATATTTACATTTGGCAGAGCTGGATTGTTCTCTGTTCTCTATGGAATATAATGGGATACAAAACACTTAAGGCTCTTCTAGAAATCTAAACCTACAGTCTGGACCTGGGACTCCCAGACAGAGAAACTGGAATTAATCTGTGAATTCACTGACTTTAGTCCTTTACCACCTCAGGCACAGCATTGTGCTTTATTCCTTCATAACCATCCTGGAAGCAGTTAGCCCTTCCCCCTCTGATGGAAACACCACTGCAGAACCTCACTGTGTCAACCATTAGGAACATTCTCATAACTCCAAGGCTTTATACATCCATAGCAAGTCTATACCCATGTGGTTCTTGTGCCAACATCAACCTTTGCATAAGAAATCATTTTTTCATTGCTGGTGTTTAACCCCCTGCTCCACATAGAGCAGTTATGTTCTTCCTCAGTCTTCAGTTTTTGAGGGAAAACAAGCCAGGATTTTCTATTGTTTCTATTTTTCTCTTATATGATAATCTCCTCCCTTTCCTCAACCACTTGTGCGCAGGTTTGTCAGTTCCCAACCAGAAGTTACACAGGGTACTCTGGATGAGGTCTCACAGGAGCCTTGTACAACTTTGTCATTGCTTTGCTATATCACTAAGACTGTTTAAAGTAGAGGAAAAGCTGTATAAAGCCAGTAAAAATTGTGAGGGAAGTTTAATTCTGGGAGGAAATTGATAAGAAATCACACCATATAAAAAAATAAAACAGCAAAGGACATAGGGAAATATAAATTGTGAATTAATCGTTCACCATAACTAAAACAGCCACTGCATGTCAGAAGGCAACCATCAAAGACATCTTAGAAGACAGGAGCTGGCTGATTTTTAAAAGACCCTAGACTTGTCTAAATAGTACCAGCTCCTGCAAGTACATTAGATAGAATTAGGGAAGAGGCCAAGAATCACTGATTATTTTCTCACCATTGGTTCATGATATAGGCTAGAAATCTACCAACAGGGATACAAATAGGAAGGAATTTCTATGAGCACATTTTGTTTGTTTAGCAGACCCTCTCAGCACTAAGAGCACCATGGTGGTACTAGACAATGACCAAAAAGGACTGTGGATATAACTGCACTGCTGACTTGAGTTGGAAATTTCTGCCTGGGATTCTGATTTGAAAAAATGTTGTGTTGCTTCTGTAAGCTACTCACAGGACTGCTGTTCTAAAAAGTGACAAACTTATATAAACAAAAAATGTATTTCATATTAAGGGGCAACCAAATAGGATTTACTTAAAATGGAAGGAAAAGTCCATCCATTGACTACCAGAGTCATAGTTTAACATGGCAGTTTTTGTGGGACAAGGCTGATTTCCCCCATCAATTTCACTTTTATGAAGAACTCATAAAAATATACACAGCAGTAAGGGAATGTGGAGCAGCAACATTGTCATACAAAATGCTGTCACCCCCATTTTCACAAAGCTGGCAATTATTCCCTGAGATCAAAGATTTACTTGCATATGATGGCTCCTCATTTTCCTTGAAAAACACTGTTATTGGGTGTGGTGAGATGATCAAGAACATTGTCATTTTCTTTGCTGCTTCCTACCAAATTCCTGACATTCTGGGTTCCTTTATTCAAACAATACTCAAACTTATGAATTTACCAAATTCCTTTCCATCATAACTCAGCTTTAATATCTCCATCCAATATCAGGTTTTGTTTCTGCTTTAGAAGTAGTTCAGACAAAGCAGAAAATCTTTGGCATGATAGTTACTTTCCATAAGATTATGAAAGAGATGCCAAACTGCCAGAACCTCATACTCTCCAATGTTATGTTTTCTGTGATGCTCATTTTCCTTTAAAAATGACAATGAATGAAATTTAAATAAATCTCTATGCTCCTACTTAACACTTCAGTAAGTAAATCCAATGTTATTTAAGTTATTTTCAAGCAAAGATTGTTGGGGTGGGTTTTGGGTGGGCTGTTTTCCAGGAGAAAGAAAAAATGCTTTGTACAAATAAAAGGATACTGATGTGTTAAAATGCAGATTTGTTTGATTTTGAGATTCAAAAACGTGTTTTTCTACCAGGTGAAAATGCAAACAGTGAGCATGCACCGTGTATTCCAGCCTTCTTTTTTGGTAAGAACTTGTATTGCCCTGTGAGCAATGAGGGACAGTGACACCCATTTACAACAGAGGATGAGCCAGCCCTGATTTCCAGTTATGCCATGCTTGTGAGAATTCAGCTCCTCTGAATACCTTGCAGCTTTGAAACACAATCACCAGATCAAGATGACCTTACCACATGGAATGCATTACAGCACTTGACACCATACTGGCCATGAAATATAAAGATAATTAAATCTTTGTGAGAGTCCTCAGATTAATTTGATGCTATTTTGTTAAAAACAAAAGAAACAAAAAAGGCAATGTGAAAATTCATGGATATGGAGGTAAACCTCTTGTTCTCCTAGATTACCCCTATGTAAATCTTTCATCCACTGGACTTCAGTGCTCTTCATAGGTAAGAGGCTCTTCTGGGTTAATTCCGACCCTCAACATGCACTTCCCAGCTACCATCAACCTCCTCTATGGAAATGAAATTGTCCTTGAGAAATGTTCGTATCTACAGCATATTGATTTTGCATAATTTAAATGGCTGGGTCTTCTAATGCAACTCATTTGTAGAAATCACGTGAAAACTTGCAGTATGTTTGGCACGAGTGATATCTTTTCCTTTTTTTCGTTTCCCATCCAGCCTCTAAAAATTCTGTACTGAGAACATCTACACTGTGTTCTCCCTCCTTTGCAACCTTTCTTCTCTCAAAGTTCAGGAACAGGCAACAGGGGTAACAAATTTTACTCTCATGAGCTTGAGGTTTCACCTGAATTCATATAATTGTCCCAACATGATTTCAACCCCAAAGGATACATGATTGGATTGTCAATATTAACACATATACCTTAAAGGTGAGAAGCAAACTTTCAAACCATATTTCCTAGAAGACTGTGAAGAAAAAAAAACAGGCATACATCTTTCCTTGGCAGGAAGAGCACAATTTTAATTTATGGATAAAGATTATTCAGTCATAGTATAGTTTATGTTTGTTCCCTTCCTTATAAATCCCCCTTATAAACTCACTCACTCACTGGCCTGTGTCCCATCATATATAACCTCACCAGCATGACTAATTCATAAATGTTTCCATTTACTCAAGAGGAAGGGATACTTAAAACTGCAGTTTGAGATTCAAGAAACACAAAACCAGATCCTGGCTCAGACACAAACTTCCTTTCTAACCTTTGAAATCCAGTTATCTCTCTTATTCCTCACATCAGGGAAAAATAAAGTGACCCAAACCTATCCTTTGTGTGCTTCTCTAGATAGATGATTACTTGGGAAAAAAAGTGTTCATGTGCAGGGTGCTTTATCAGCAGGGCATTAATCTTCAGAATTATAGTTGCAGAGATGACTGAATATGAAATTATCAAATGCTTGGTCAGCCTACGAAGGACCTATGGCCATAAGGAAGGTACCCTGGGCTCAGCAAAGGTACAAATACCAATTGACCTAAGACAGAATAACTAAACCCCAACTCTTCATGAGTGGCTTTCTCAAAGTGTCTGAACATCTCTTTCTTCTCTCTCTGTCTCTGCCAACCATCATAGTGGTTTGTGCCTCCTCCACAATCAAAGAGGGAAAGGTCTCTACAGTTTTCTGTGGCACGTTTTCACATTCTGCTCTGAGATCTGCTGACACTCACATGGATAAGTGGCATTCTGAATGATGATACAGACCTGAGTGATACATACCTTACTTATGTTTATTGCCATTTACAAATCTGCTAAGTACTCAGCAGAAGTGGCAGGACTTACTTCCCTACACTGTTTTCCAGGAAAGCAATGGAGTGCTCCTGTGAATATAGGCTTATCTGTGCAAGTAAAGACTATCCCTTATGAGACTGACTGTCCAGGAGAATAAAATCCAGAACAAAAGAACTTTCTTAGAACTTGCTAAGAACTTTTCTTAGAATCTTGGAATCCATTTGCACTCAGTAGTAATTCACTATCTTTCATTAAATAGATGCAAAAACATTCATCATTTCCCTTTACTAGATTTGGTTGATCTTGCTAAAAAAACCAAGTCAAATAATCATGGAAAATATGCCCATTTGGGGTATGATGAAACTGGGACTTTCTGAGACTAATCTAAGGTATTTTTATTTACATGATCTTAAAAGCTGGCTAGAAATACTGAAGTTTTAATAAAGACATTGTTCCTTGTCTCTCTTAACAGAAGTTTCTTGAGATCCTGAGAGTCATCAGGGATATGTTATTCTGAGGATGGATAACCTAGCAAAGGCACAGCCCGTATCTTGAATGTTTAAATCAAAGTAAGACAAAGCTGTACCAAAGAAGAAGAAGGAAAAGAAGTCTTTAGGCAGTATTGATTGGAAGTTTCATAACACTGATGAAAAGGCAATGAAAAAGTACACCAAGTACTGTAATGCAATACAACCATGACACATTGCTAGCACTGGGAATATGAGGAGAGTTTGAGGGGACAAGCATCAAAAACGGAGCAATTCTTTCCACCTTAGCTCATCTGATCCTGCTGGACAAAAGAAGCAAAGACCAGTCTCCAGGACACTAGTTTGCAACACAGAGTATCATCACAGCAACTTCCATGCCTCTGTAGGGGTTTATAAGACCCTTTTCTAAGCATGTCCTGAACACAGGCATAGTCCTGCACTGGTTTCACATACAGAGCAGCTCTGCTCTTCTGCACCTATTTGCTCTGAGATGGGATACAGAGAAGTAGGAGAAAGAGTTCCTCTCCTGTTCTCAAAGTGGCTTTTATAGGAGCCTGCAGGCAAGTGCCATTTCAGCTGTAAGACAGCAGAGGATAAAATGGACAGAGACAAGAGCAGAGCACAGGCAATGCAGCAGAGAGCCTGGCTGATGCTAGGAGTGTGCATTGCAAAGTAGCAGCACTGAATGATGTTACAGTTGTCTGGTACCACACAGAACAGCAGTATTACCTTGATACCTGCGGGCCAGCCCTGGTAAGATGAGACCTGCTAATACAAGAACAATCAGTGGTTATACCTGGCAGCACAGATGAAGTGCACTGTCAGCAAGTTTCAAGGTTTCGAGTGCAGGTTAGCTCAAGATTTACGACACTTCTAGCTTTCAGATGGCATGGGAGTACCTTGAGAACAGCTTTTTTTGCTGTATTCAGCAATCTGTTTCCATTCTGGCCACAGTCCAGAAAAACACAAGAAAAAAATGTGAAAAATAAGGATAGGCAGTAACTAAATATTTCAGAACCATCACAAAGAATCAATTTGAGCGAGGCTTTAGAAAAGGGCAAAAGGCCAGTGGAGAAGTGGGGTGGGTTTTTTCTTCCAAAAACAATTTGCCCTTTCCTTATCATTTCAGTTAACCAAATTAAACAAGTACCTTCTTGTGCAAGGGTGCCCACAGTTTGAGTACTTCTTTGTTTTATAAACTGTGATCCTTGTCCACAGCTTTTCCAGTGGCCATGTTCTCTTTTCTAAGTGGATTCTCCAGTGCCTGCTGCTTTGCTCTGCTCTCACTGCAGATTTTCCTTTGGTGGCAGCACTAATCTGCTTGTCTTTCCTTACCTGCCTGTTTTCACAGAGGTTGCAGGACCACAATATCCTAGAGACTTTACTGCTGTGTTGAATTTGCTTAAAATGAGCATTTCAGTTCTTTGTTGAAGAGAATACAACAGTAAAGGTAAAGATCCCAAAGATGCAGGATCATGGGAGTCTAATTTCCTTGGGAAGTCAAACTAAGAATAACCATTAGCATTTCTTTGGAGCATGAACTCTTCCTGGTCCTGTATGAGTATCAGTTATTGAGTCCACAGAGCAGTTCATGTTTATCTACACATAATGTTCACTCTGCAAAGGTGAATGAAGAAGCTAAGGGAATTAACTACCTAAGAATGCAATGCATCTGTGGCAGATAAGCACAGAGATTTTCCAGACAGTTTTGGGGACGAAACCCTAGCCTCACTGACACCAGGCAGGTCAGCACTCAGAAGGGCTTGCTGCACAGCCTCATATGCATCCTCCACAGACAAAGCCACCCTAGCCCTCTGCACAAAACCATTGTCCGTACAAGAATCACATCAGACTCAAAATGTACACAAAGCCCTGCAGCTCTGTGAGGCGCAGTGATCCAGGAACACAAAGAAATGCAACTGAGCAGTGTCTGGATGGGGAGTCTGATGTGCTTGCCATGAGCGTACCAGTGGTCAAATTACGGAAAGGAAATCTTTGTAAGCTGACATCCAGGACTTATTTATTAATATAGTCTAAATGACTAATTTATGGCCACATATTTTTAGCCTTTAACAGAGCATCTATTTCATTATTTAAGGTGTTTAATTATGCACCTGTGTAATTAGTATCTGAAGAAAATAGGTTTCTTTATTACCCTATATCTTTAGTGAAGAGCAATAAATACTCATATTAAACAAAATCTCTTCTAATACTGACAGCCTTTAAGTTGAAAATATTTAACACCCTTCATGCCATGTCAAATAAGGGACACCTAATAGAAGAGTGATAGTTGCAAAAAACAAAGTAATTAAGCTTACCAGCAAAACCATCAAAATTAATGGAAGTTATTTAGTTTCATATTTTGTAATTGTTCAGTTCAGTCCAGAAGACTGATTTCAATAGGAATTACATTTATACAAGTGGAACAATTTTGTTTGCTCACTGCAGGTGTGTCAGGTAAAAATCAATATTTTCACACAAAGAATCTCCTCTCAAGGTCTGCAGTTCTCTCTTTGGTGTGTCTTCTCAAATAGTTTTAATGTAATACTGAGCTTTAAAAAAGAACAAAATGCTCCTGAACTGGAAAAATTCAGTTTCATCTTTAAAATGACAGATCAAATAGAATGAAATATTTTTTTAAAATACAACATTTTGTCATATCTAAAAAATAAGGGTTTGTGCTTTGTCTTAAATAAATGAGGCAAGCAATATGGGGCAGGACAGGGCTGTAAACCACATCTGTGGCTTTTTGAAGCTCTTCATTGGAGAGAGCCACAGCACAATGCAGAGAGCCCTACCTTGGTCAGACCAGCCTCCTCAGGCTACTCTGTAAGGCACCACCCAGCCCTCCAGGGAACAACAAGGTAGAATCCCATCCCAGGCACATGGGCCTGCTTATGACTGCACAGACTTTAATTGTCTTCCTTTGAACTAGAAGTGCACATGAAGGAAATCAGGAGCACCAAACTGCCCAAAAGGAGAGAAGACAGGTTGTAATTTAGGTGGGGAAAAACAAATACAAAACAAGCAGTCATTTTCTGCTATTTTCATGTTCATACTACAGAAAGAGAACCGCTGTATTTGCCTGTATACATTCACATGGTAAAATAAATCCTGTCCTGAAAAGTTAAACCAGATTTTTTCAACTGGCTAGATGTCAAGCTTTTCATCACAATTTTTTTTCACTCTGCCCAGATGTAGCTCTTGGTCCTTTTGTGGATGACAACAAATGATGAGCTCACAGGCACCTCTACTGCACATGATTTGAGGGCTACTGTTTATTTCCCACATCACGCACATTATTTTTGCCAGGTGCCTGAGCTGAAAACACTCATCTCCATTTTATTTCAGAGCACCTGTTATGAGCCATTCACCAAGTCATTGTGTATCCAGGTGTGTGTATGGTTCTATAAAGGAAAAGTCAGGTCTGCTGACGCTTTTCATTTTGTGATTCTCTGTAAATGGTGTGCATGCAACTGCCTGCCCTCAGTGCCAAGGTCTGGGAATTCACTGCATGAAGCATCTCCCACAGAACCAGCACCAGAACAAAGTGGCTTCAGCAAAGAATGCCAATTGCTCAGCATCTTGGCAAGTCAGTTTTTTACATTCGTTTTGTTTCAAAATAAGTTTTTAGAAGGCTGGACAGTCAATATGGCTGTTCAGCCCTGTACAAAAAGTCCCTTCTCACTCATCCAGTTTGTTACTTAAAGGGTCCCTGTGGAAGCTGAGCTAGCCCATGAAAATGGCAGAAAAGGAATCCAAAAGAAAATTAGTTTTGATAATTTTTGATAATTTCAGCGATGTAGACTGGCTATGGGAAGGGTCTGGCAAACAGGAGTAGACACAAGGGAACCAGGCATGAGAGCAGAGGAGCTACAGAAATCTCACCATTTGGTAACAGCAAGTTGCTGCATGAGAATATTGTATGGTACATGATACCACAGCCTCAGTTTCTTTGTACACATCCTGGAAATATCTCATCACATGGACAGGATATTCTGGGGCAAGTGTGTCACTAAAAGGGAACGGGGTGCAGCAGGTGAGGAGAAGAACATAGTCATCTGCACTGGTAAGGAAAAGGCAGTGGAGGGAAGGACATAAATTTTTTGTTAATATGATGGCTGTAATCCCAAACCTGTCTTCCCTTAGGCATGCCACTGGAAATATTGCGCTTTCACTCCTCCCTCAGAGGGCAGATTCTGCTGATGCAGACTGCTTGAAATTGCTGTTTCACTAGTAAAGGCACACGTGGTCCTTACCAGAGCTTGTGGTCTCAGTTTGAGTTCTTACAGAAAGGGATTCATCGATCTGTGCCAAGTCACTCCCTGGCATGTCAGTTGCTTAGTGGGACAGTAATGTCTGCTTTGTGGGAGATCAGCCTTGTTCTCTGGGAACTGTGAGACCACTGAGACAACTTTCCACAGTCACATCCCTCAATCACCATCCTTCCACCAAGGCATCCCAGAATCTGCTTGTCCAGCTGCCAAGATTCAGTGCCTCTGCCAGCTCTCTCTTAGCAGAGGCTTGGATGCCATATGTGATAGTGCACTGTCCCTGGTGACATTTCTCCTGCCTTTGAGGAGCTTCAGCATCTGCTGCTGCAACCAGTTATGATGCAGTGAAAAACAGACCCTTCAGTGCAGGGGTGCCTGAAAGTCCCAGTGCTGTGTGTGCATTCCCTGAGTAGCAGCACAGGTTGGGTGGAGGAACCTGTGTGCTCAAACACTGAAACAGGATTCACTTTGTGATAAGTACCAACTGCAAACTTTCCAATGTGCAAATAATCTATTTTGGCCTTGGACAAGTAAAAACAAAGTATCCAGAATTTACCTGTTTTTTATTTGGGTTGTTCTGCAGCTCATAGAATACTAATGACCAGTTACTGGGTTGCTGACCAAGATTACTTTAAATATTTCATAGGCTATGGATGAATTCTGAAGCAACAGTATTTATGCAAAGCACTATGATATACATGGAGATTTGCAACTAGAATGAATGTTATACATGGAGATTTGCAACTAGAAATTAATTTTTTTGCTTACCTTATTTGAAAACCTGTTCTTAATGGAAATTTAAGGTTGCTCATTCAAGCCTTTTTTGTTTTAAATAATGATAAAAGGTACATTATTTCATCATAAACCAGGTACCTTTTATCTTCTTTACTGCATCATTACACATGCAGTCACTCTCTTAAGAAAGGCCAGAGGGAGAAGGGCTCTGAGAGAAGAAACAAGAGTTTATCTTTTTTCTGCTGAAGCACTTGCACAGGTTACCTAGAGAAGTTGTTGCTGCCCCATGCCTGGAAATGTTCAAGGCCAGGTCAGATGGAGTTTTCTACTAAAACAGCAACCTGGTTGAGTGGAAGGTGCCCCTCTCCATGGCAGAGGGTTGGAAACTAGATTATCTTAAAGGTCACTTCCAATCCAAACCATCCTATGATTCTACAGTTCTATAATATTTTTTTATGCCAGCTGAACTGCAAAGAGATTACAGGCCTCAATTTCATTTTTGTTCCCTCTCACTATCTGGCTTCAGCAAGTTTTTTGTTGGTTTATGCTTTGAGAAGTCCTTCTACCATTTTCCAGGACAACGGTGAAGTCCCTGCCAAAGGCATTATGCCCCTGACTAATCCCATTCCACCCTTTGCCCCAGTTTTGAACCAAGGTTTTTCAGCATTATGAGAGAGAATATAAACTTTCAGAAAATAAAGATTAATGTCTCTTTCATTGTGTCAAACAGCATGCAGACAATGTTAAACTCTCTGTTTGTCTTCTCTGTGCTCAGGGCTGCCACATCTCCTTCCTCCTGCCCGGCCCTTCTTGGCTTCTCCCCAGAGGAAACTTTAGTCTCTTGGTGAATTAAAGTTTTCATGGTCCCATTCCTCCTGTTCTCCTTCTCACCCTCCCATACAAACACACCCCAGGCTCCTGTGCCTGCACAAGGACACCAGTGTCAGAATAGCTTTCTAGGGAGCCATGCACATGTGCTCACCAATATAATGGAAGCTGAGAGAAGAGGCATCTCCAAAACAGCACTGTGGAGTCTGAAAGTAGGTCAGGCAGTGTCTGGGCACTGCGATGACTGGGCAGCAGAGTTCAGGTCTGTGCCCTGAGCTGTCACAGCCAGCAAGCAGTGGGAGGTTGCTGCTGGAATTGTGTTTGGACCAGTAGAGGAAATGCAGCATCCATGTGGGCACTGGGCCATCTGACCAGCTAGTTTAAATTGGCTGAGCTGAACTCCGGGTTATAGCTGGGCACATGTCAGCAACCCCGCAGAGCACAAAGCAGTGCTAGGTGTGCTTGCCAAAGGGCATGATCCTGGCCCTGTGGAAATCAGACAGAGGTTTGTCATCAACTCCAGCTGCAGCAGAGCTGTACCCTACATTGTCACTACAATTATTTCAGGTCTACTTCATATGGATTTTAGCAAAAAAATCCCCTCAGGAATGCTCCTTGTTTACAAAATCGCCTCCTGCTCTGACTGAAACATTTGTATCTCAGTTGTTAGCCACAATAATGAGTTGACAATTTCTTCCAATTGGCACATTTCATTCAAGACACATTATTGTAACCACAGCTGCCTAACATATACAAAGCCAGGTTCACCAAAAGTGCTGTTTACTGACACATGAACAGAAAAGCCTCCAAGTCCATTGTTGTCTTCTTGCCTTTTGACTAGGAATGATGTTTCCTAGGCAGGTGGGGAAAAAAAATATTAAATATATAGGAGGATGCAATGTTATGGGGTCTCTGGTGTGTGTGTTTCCAGCCCAGCTTCAGAAGCAGTTTCAGCAGTTGGCACAGACTAGGGTGAGATGTCTCACAACCCTTACAGAGCATTCCTAGCTCAGAGGAAGGCTGGATCCCACAGAACAGGAGAGCCAGCATCACTGTGAAAGAAAAGAAAGAAAATCACTGGACTCCATTTCATTTTCCCAAAGGGTCAGGAAGGTGAAAGGGGAGGGGTGAAGAACTCCAACTGCAGAGGCTTAAATCTATTTTAATAATGTCTCTGCCTTGCGGTATACATGAAAGACAATGGGCGTGTACAATTAATAATGATTAGTTTGCCATTACAGTGATAAATAACTTTAAGTAGCTCTTTAGAGCAATGTTTAGGGCCTTCCTTTCCCTCTTTTTTCTCTTTTTTTTTTTTTTTTTGGTGGCAGATGGTGTAAAATCCCTGGGCCCTTTGGACCTTGACCTCCTGCAGATGTTGGGATGGGACAAAATGGTCCTCAGGATGGTAGAAAGGGAAAGAAAATGAAAACCCTTCTAATGTACCGTATCAGGGCTATCAGTAGGGTGGACCACTAACTGCTTTTTTATTACTGTCACTTACCAGACCCAATTCTTCTGTACTTAAAGAGTTATGTCAGCAATTGTGAGGTAGCTGAAAAGGAGAGTGGATGCATGTGGTGGTGAAGTATTATTGGAAATCAGACCAATAGAGGATGAATGAAAGATTATGAGAGGGGCAAACTACCATAGTTAGCAATGCTGCAACAAACTAGACATTGATATATTGTCCTCTTGGAGATATTCTGACAGCCTATTATATTCCCTTAATGAGGTTGTCATGCATTTCTCTTTTTGTAGCTATTAAAATCTTGTCTACATCTGCTGAGGTTTGCTTCAGAGAGGTGGAGGAGGGGGCCCTTGATATTTTGTAGTCTGCCCTTGTTTAGCCAGGGTCATACCTGACCTAGCAGCAGAGAGAGATATTTAAGTTGTCCAAGATGCAAAAGTTCAGTGGATTTTCAAAGGAAGAATGTGAAAGAAACATTTCCATGGTTGTATCCTCACAGTGAGCTGAAAGAATGATGGATGTTAATATGACTAATGGGAACTTTCTACAATTCCCAGATCCACGCAGATGGTGAGATAATGTGGTATGTGAGTCTCATTAAGTATAAAAATCTTGCACATCACCTCTGAATTACAATGTTAGCAAACTGCACTGCTATGTGTACTAGCAAGGGTAATCTGACTCTCTCCAAAATAAGGAATGAAAATACTCCCTTAATGGTTTTCTTCAAAATAATCAATGATTCCCATTTGTAATATGCATGAAGATAAGTAAGTAGCTGGATAAGTAGGTAGGTGAGTAGACATGGCAGATGTGTGAGTATCGTGTGGGTCGTAGGAAGCAAAACTTCCACTGCTTGAACAGCTTTCTTTCACAAGGAAGACAGATAGAATTTGAAACATGAACTTTCTCCCTCTAAGGCACTGACTGTTTTGCCTTTGGGTCTAACTTTGGATCTATCTTCTGGCTGTCTCAGGAGAGTGTGATGTACATGAGGGGCCTCCAAGCAGAGTTTTAACTCAGATCCTTGCATATGTTTTGCTAATTCAGTTCTCTGATACAAGGTCAGTCTCTAGGAGTGAATAGGGGAAGGGTATCTATGGCTGATATATGCAACTGGGGAATCTCCAAGGGCTCGGAAAGTTGCCTGCATCTGAATAGAGCTGGTTCAGGGCCACCAGCTTCCAGCTGCAGGGCATAAAGGAGCCATTCCTTCTTGCATGCTCTGAACCTTGATATTTAACATTTAAGGACTTTCAGATTCATTTTGAATGAAAACTCTTTGTCCCATAAACATTTTCTACTAAAACATGATACGCTAGAAAATTTAATACATCAAATCAGATGCAGCAAGTTAATTTCCTGCAATTAGAAATTATACAGTTGGGTAATTGCTCCACAGGGCCAAATGATTTATTCTAAAGCCTCTTGGAAAATGTTCTAATACATCCAGTTTGTACATCTTTATTGTCATTTAATAAACAGAAAGCACACAATATGTGCTGTAATGGCAAATCAGACAGCCAGTATATAAAATCATTTGGGATTTGATGTCTAAGTCATCATTAAACTAGGATTTGCAATGAATATGTCAGATGTCTTCACACTGCTCCACAAGCAGTATAGAAAACAAGCTCCCCCTGCTCTAATGAGGCAGAGCGAAATGGGTGAATACATTTTGATACACAATGCATCAGTGTCTGGTTTGTTTTAGTGAAACAGTAACCTCTCTCCCTTTTTCTGGGTAAATGCAGTACAATAGACTAACGCCACATGAATCTATTATGTCTTATAGGGCTTTTAGCGGGAGTATGACTGTTTAACCAGGCAGTGACACGAGAAGAATTACTATCCGACACTCCAGCTGAAAGTAGAGATTTTATTGATTCACTGCACTGGCCTGCCATTTTAGCTTTGATTGAGAGTCTTTCATGAATCCAAAAAGGTAACACTCCTTCATTGAAAACAACAGCAGGCAGTCCAGCCAGGACTCAAACCATCTGCCAGCTTAAAAGAAAGATGAAGGTGTTTCCCAAAGCATCTACTAGCCTAGATCTATCCAGTAGATCTATCACTCCAACTAGCACATATCCAGGCTGACATACAAGAAATGCTTGTGAAGTCTTTGACTGGAGGTTTCATGTAGATCTAATTATCAAAAGTGATATAATCTGGAAACTAATTACACCCAGCAGCACAGCAGCTACAGCTTCCCTCATTCAATCTCACACGTCTGAAATCTTCACATCCCAGAAATTAAGGGATATCCTTTTCTTTCCTTTTTTTTTTTCAAAACCACTTTTGAAAAATTTTGTCTTTCTTTGTTGTAGATCAGCTGTTTCAATTAAATATTTTCCTTAAAGCAGGATGTTCTTTTTTAAACAAAAGAGATTTTCATTCCCAAGCAAGTCTGAGTCCAGAGCGTCATGTGAACAATCTGCTCGTTTACACTTCAGTAGATATTAATGTAGTCATGGTTCCATGTGCTGCCATTCCAGGCAAACCCAAACTCACAGTATAGACACCATTTGATACCTAAAGCTTACCCTTTTTAGATCTTACCCTTCCTTAGCTTTTTAAGATCACAACTAAAACCACTATTATACAATGTAAAAAAACCCCAAACAAACAAAAAAAGAAAACCTAGAAAATTAAATGTAGAGTCAGTGCAAAGAAATCTAAAGCCAAATGCAGTAACCAACAGGATTTTGGAGTCCCACTGTCACCTGACATAAGCCTGAAGCACATTCCGTACAAAAGTTACCAAAAATAATTGTGTTCAGCAGCACGTACTCAGAAACATTTCTTTTAAATTAAACAGTTCTTTTCAAATCAGGACCAAGACACTGAGGAATTTCAAATCCTGAACATGAACAATTTGGCTATTTGTTACATATTATCAGACAAAAAAATATTCTTTCACTATTTTCAGAAAAATAGGAATTTAAAATATCAAAAGCCATGGAGAAAGTTTGGAAAATATACATGCTGGGGAAGAAAGCATGGAGAAACCCTGTGTGATTCCCTGGGAAAACCAGGACCTGGCACAGAACCAGAGCCTCATTGTTCCTGGACTATCTCCCTACACCCTTCCCCAAGATGCAGAATTTCTGGACAATTTGTTAAGTTGGGTAAGCGTCACTGTCCCAGCAAGCTGGTGCACAGGGTGACACAGGATGTTATTAGCACTGAGTTACTCATGGACAAAATGAAGTTCTGGTAACACCTTTGCCCAATCCTGAGCCAAAAGTAATAAACCCTGGAACTGTGCAGATTTTATGCAGTCAAAGCAACACACTAGCATGGTCACAAGGCTTGCTTTCAGCTCTGAGTGCAGGCAGAATGAAACCGAGTCCACTCAAAATGCAGGCAGAGCAAGCTCACCTCATTGCAAAGCACTGCCAAGTGTGAGCTCACACCTGCAGAGTACAAGCAAATCTGGAGCTTTTTCAGGAGCCACCGTGGTTCCAGCAGACTGTACAGGAAAATAAACCAGGGCCAGGGTGAGGCCTTGTGCCCTACTCCACAGTTGTCTATACGAGGTAATTCTTAGCACATTCCCTGGTAAGGTTTTGCCCCATAACAATTTATTGTCTCCCACACAATGCCTAGGCACCTTCACGAGACTAGCACAGACCTTGGATTTTCCTAAATATACAGCTTGCACTAGGCTGCTTTGGTTTGGTGAGAAGAGGTCCGTGGACACAAGCCAGGTTGTGTCACTTCTCCTGGGAGCCTGTCCTTGGGTTCTGTCTAATTTAATAGCAGAGCTGGGATGACCATTTTGTGTGGGGCTTAGCTCCATGCAGAGCCACACACAGGCTCCCACCACTACCAGGGCATGGGCACACAGTGCCCACAGGCCTGGACTGCCTGCAGTGCACAGGCATAGCCTCAATAGTGCAAAAGTGCCTGAAATGCTTCCCTATCCCTGCTGGGCAAGGAAAGGATATAGCCTTGCTCTGCCACTGCTGTGTCTGAAAGAATAAGCCACACAAGCCAAACTAGCTATGCTCAGAGTCTGCTATGGTGGATCTGCACCCACACATGACCAGTCCTCAGGCTGCAGACGTGAAGCACTGAGGGATAAGGGTACAGCTCTGCAGCAATTAGCCTCGAGGGCTTACAACAAATGCAAGACAATTTAGAATGACAGAAAAATGTTCCAAGAGACACGATAGCTGCACAAAATTTGAAGGTTCCAAAAGGATCTCAGGAATCAGAAATAGCAGGAAATTACTCAATGCATTTGCCCTTTTTTCTTCTCAGCCAAGTTTCAGACCAGGGTAGTTACAGCAGGCTTATTTCTTGGGCACAGGAAAAAAGAAAATCCAGGTTTGAAATAAGATCAACTCTTTGGGTTCAGTCCTGCAAATCTGCACTCGGACAAAAATCAAGTAATACTTTGGAAGCTGGATAACAAACATGGGGACAACTGTGCCTGGCTGGAGGCACCAGTGGATCCTGCCTCTCTAGGCCCTTTGTTCACACAGGCTCACTGTTTCAGGGTTCTGAGAATAGCCCACTGTGGATGTGTTACCAGACTTCCAGGGATGCATGTCATTCCCTTACATTCCACTTGCTGAAAATCACAAGCTACTGTCAGATACACAGAGTATGTAATCTGAGAAAATGCCACAAATAGCAAACTGTCAGCTCAGGAAAGATTAAGCCAAATGCTCTTCTGTGCCTTGCTGCAGAAATGGAAGCAGTGACATGACTGGGGATCTCAGCATCACAGACAGGACAGAGAAGGCTCCCCAGTGTATGTTCATAACTGATTGGGTTCCTCAGAGGGTGTCAGTGCTGGTAAGTGGAAAGCAGTAACTTTATATCCATGGGAGTGACATGCTGTGTTGTATTTCAGTAGTGGTGTGTTATGGAGTGGAAACGTCTTTGAGAGAGAAGTCTCTTGTCCCTTTTCTGTTTCCTCAGGTTCTTATGGAGATGCAGTCCCTCTGTTTGTTAGTTCCATATGGCCTGTCTTCAAGCTGTTTCAAACATCACAGAGGAACAGCCGACTCGAAGTTCCTGTAAATTTCCTGAAAACAGGGGCTCTAGTAGAGACATTAATGGCACCATGTAGGAAACTCTGCTGGTGAGGTAAGCTCTTATTAGACTCTAAATATGTGGGACATGTGTATTTTTATGAGTGTCTTAATCACAAAGTCACAGTAAGGTTTGCACTACAACAGAAAAAAACCCCTTGGGGTTTTCAAGGGAATCCTTGAGAAATCCTGTCGCAGTCAAGGCAGGTGGGTCCTCTGGTGTGACACCACAGTTGTCTTTAAAAAGTCAACCAACCACAAAGCAGTACAGAACAAACCACAAACTGGGGCTGTGCTGCATCCTGGGCTCACACATCTCTTGTTTCTTTTGTAATGTAGGTAAGCAGACGGGGAAATAGACTGGAGCAGTTTTCTGCAGCATGACAGATATTGCAGGTGACATTTCCCACTGAAGGCTGGCAGGCAGAGTGTGGCACACATTTCAGTCTTGGGCAGTTGTCCTCTGTCCATGCAAATACACCATAAGCCTTGCCCAAGTGCTGTATAGGGGCACCAGTAGGCCCCCACAGGCTCAGCCCCCAGAGCCCAGAGAAGTGCCCAGGTCTGAGCTTCTCCTATTATCTCCTAAGGAGAGCTTCAGTAGATGGCGCACAACAATGAGAAGAAATGCAACTGTTTGTTGCTATTAAGGACAAGAGATACCTCCATGTTTGTCATTGCAATCAAGCTAATGAAGCTCTAAAGAAACCACACATGTGACCCAGTATCACAGACTGTACAAAAGAAATGCAATTTATCAGGCTCCATTGTGGCAGATTTGGCTGCTCTGTCATCTGAGTTCAACTTTCAGTCATTCTGCAACAGCAAATGCTCACAATGCCACAACTCAGCCACGGACTTAGGGGGAGGCTGTTATCGCCAGCTGGATGAGAGATTCACAGCTATCCAGACTATGCTAAAATATGCTGAGAGCAGCTCAACACCAGCCACTCTTCCTGTCATCCCTTCACCTCCTTGTTTCTTTTTCTTATGTTTTATATGTCAGACCATGCCCTTCAGGGACAAGCGCTTCAATTTCCTCTGCATTTCTCCTGTGTCTGTGGTAATGCAGGTCCCACCCCAGCGGAGCATCTATGCATTGCCACAATGTAAGTGTTGGTGTGAGACAACAAAACTGTCTTGTTATTTCACTGTTTTCAAACATCCAGCTCATAAGTATTCCAGTATTGCAGCAATACCTAAAAGGGATCCTGTTACTGCAGCTAAATTTGTTGAAATTCATTTCACTTAAAAAAGGTACTAAGACTGTCTTCGTTCAGCCATAGCCTCACTTTCATTAATCACCATCTCGTTCAGGCTGTGTTTTATACACTCAATTATTCAGTTTTGCCCTGATAATAAGTAATGTACCATTGTAGGAGAGAAGTAAAATGATTCTGCACAATCCCTCCATTCCTAATGGATTCTCTGTTTGTTTACATTATACTGTAATAGCTATTGATCTTCACACGATTATGGAATCCAGACAGCATTAGAAAATTCATTAACGATGACTATAGAAGCTTTAACCCTGTTTAAAATGTTCTTCACTTTCAGGCTATTCTACATGAATGACAACATCTATTATGGACAAAGGCACTGTAACCACCCCTAATTTGCAAAGCATATTATCTGTGATCAATACTGAATGATAAAGCACAGCTGACTGAAAAGGCCAATTTCGGAATTCAAGCGACATATGGTTTAAATCCCACAGCAACCACCCCGCACTAACTAAACAATGGGGACACACAATATCCAGGATTTCTAACGCAGTGCTCCACAGTTAACAGAGCTCTTCCCTCGGGACTAATGCCACTATTTACATTTTTAGTTTTCAAGGGCAGAGAAAGGGTTTGCTGTTTCCTTCATCACATGTGACAAGGTGTAATGCATAATGAACAAAATGCCATAATTGCTTACTAAAGGAACTTTATTAAGCATACAGAGTAACTTTATTAAAAAAAAAAAAGGGAAAACACTTCAACTAACATTTTGTTCTAACAAGATACTGTTTTCAGGGTTTTTTCTGAAGAAATAAACATTATCAACAAAATTACCCTATATACAATTGTTTCACAGGGCTCCTTCCCATAGCACTGGTCTTGTAAGTCTTAATAACACTTTCCAAGAAGTCTTTTTGTTTTAGGACTAGCCTACTTTGAAAGATAGATAATGAGGAAGACTAAAAAGTGACAAGCTTACTGCTTCATTTAGATTCCATGACTGTTGTCCCAGCTCTTTCAAGTTATGTATTAATGACAAAGGGTTAGGAAAGGATTTTATTAAACATTAAGCACCTTGGCAATGTAACTAAAGGCATAAACTACTGCAACCTACATGACAATTACATATTGCAGCTCTAAAAAAAGGAAGCATTTAATAATTATGGCTTTATATAATTCTGATACCTATAAAAATTCTGGATGAAACTCGCCCCAAGTGTAACTCACTGGGCATATAACAAGGATGAATTTAGTGTTGTGCATTCATGGGAATAGCTTTGCCTGTAAGAAACCAATACATTTTTCAGTGAGCCACATAATAGGGACTGACCTGAGCCAAATAATTCACATTTTCATTCCCATGCAAACTTCCACAGAAGGAACTAGATGCACAGCTCTGCTTTGGAGAGTACACAGTACAGCCCCACATCTCCCGGTAAAACCTCTCCATACAGAGCTCCTGAGTTTATACAGCTTGTCTCCCAAACTGTAAGAAAGGTCATTCAATATGTTTGCACAGCAATGAGCCAAACACAGTGTCCAGGGGTGTTTAGTTTTTCTCCACCATGAGGTATCGATAACAAAGGTATGAACTAATTCCATGTGCCATGGTTATATGTTGTAGTTTGCCTTGTGATCTGGTATTGTCCCCTGTCATGCCCTGGTCAGTGGAGTCTGGACAGCTGTTGTGCCTACATCTGGAATAACAGCTCAAACCTGCTGTGATGCTGAAGCTGGGCCAGCTGAACCCCACCCAGTTGAGAGTGTAGATATTAAATACATTATATGTACCATGGTAGCTCTTTCTATATCAAGATCCATTCATAAGATGGGTGGTCAGTGAAGAGGCAGGTGCAGGAGGCAGGGGCAGGCTGCCACTATACAGAAATTGGGACACAGAAGGGGCTGCTCAACATCAAGTGTTCATCCCACCACCTCAACAGGCAGAACACAGCCATGCTCTGTAACCAGAACCAGCAGCCAAGGGGAATTGGGTGCCACCACTTGGATATAAGCACTGTACACCAAGAGAGGAGTCTTTACACCCTCACCTGCTGAGTTACACGGTGCGTGCAAAAAGTGTCACTCACTCCATCTGGTGGCCTGGGCCTGTTTGCCCACATGAGACTGGGGCTGTCAGATGAGAAGCACTGGGAGTTTTGGAAGGTGAAGCTACAGGTGCTGAGACAGCAGCGGTGAGAGCTGCGCTGACAGATATCCATGTGTTTCTACAGCTATAGCTCTGTAGAAACTATCAATTGCAATTTACATGCATGCAATTTCTGAATTAAGAACAAATTCCCACATTATCCACAAACACATGCATGTGAACAAAGAGCACTCTCCCACATCACTGTCTTTAGCAAAGACAGTGATTTGCTACCCCTTAAATACAGACATTTTACCCATTATATACAACCAAAGCAGCCCAAATTCAAAATTACGAACCTAAAGTAAAATTTGTTGGAAAATAGCCACTGAGCAGTCCAAGGGCTGAAATATATTAGCTTATATATAAGCTTTTAGTTCACAGAAATTTGTATAAAGTCTCCAGTCTGTTTAAAGATCACAGATTTACAGAAGAAAGCACAAATTCCACTCAATCAAAAGGAGAACAAAGAAAAACCTAAGGGAAGAAGAAAATACCATAAAAAGAGCGGTCAAAAGTGATCAAAGCTGAACTGATCTGAACTGAAAAAATCTTGCCAAAAACCTCAGCTCCAAACAAGACATGTCTAGAAGCTCTAGGAATAGGAAACTGTTTCCTAGACAAATTTTAGTCCAATCTAAGTGACATTGCTGTGTAAAGCAATCTAAGCAACTTCATGAGTCCAAGAGGATAGCAGAAAAAAAGATAAGTACTTAGCAATTTCAGCCTTAATGTAGCATCAACCACATCAGCAATCATAGCCTTCAACTACCTTGATATGCAAGGTAAGCCACTAAGAAGAGAAATTCATACATGGTGCAGATAATGAGGTTAATTTTTCTGTGAGTTATCATGGACATTATTATAGTAGCTATCTGTACTTTGCTGAAATTTTTCTCAGTATGGAAATCAATCTTCCCTTCTTGGCTAGAGCATAAAGGCTGAGATTTATAAAGCCTTTTAAGGTGCCTCTAAAATTAATGGGAATTGGATGTCCTCATTACCTACATGCTTTGAAAAACTCAGCCAAAATGCATAAAATGCATAGACAGTGGCTATCATTAAAACCTCTTCAATTCTGCCTTTGAAAGTGGATAAGGATATCATCATGTTCAAATGATTCCCTGTAAAGGATTTAGCACTGGGAATATTTAGCAAACTCTACAGTGCTCACTGTAAATTACTTTCAAAGGCATGTGCAAAGACTTTATTGGTGCCTGCACAAACAACTGCATGAAGTAATTCAGTGGAGTGAGTCTCTGGGGATGAGTTGCCAGAACTGCAGTCCTGAAGGAGTGGAATTTATTGTATATCCTAAGTAGCCACATTGTTGCACATTGTTGGGAAAGGTCTGCTGACATGAGGCTGTATATTCTCAGAACTAATTGTGTGCTGGTGTGCAGAGTGCAGCCCAAAGGCACCAGTGCAATGGAGCTGTCCCCACTGGTTCTGTTGAGCATGTTGTCAAAATCATGCCTAGCTCCCCTCCACCTGAAAACCTCAATGAACCATCTCCATTTCAGCATTGCCACCCTTGTAGGCAAAAGCCATGTTGCTCTAGATCAGCTCTCCTTCTTGGTCCTTTTTTGTCATTTTTCACTATATTCTGAGTAAAAGGGGCATCCTTGCCAACTGTCTTCTTCCCTGGTCTTGACCATGCCTCCTTTCTCACCCCAGCTGGCTGGTAAATAAAAGTGGAACTAAATCCTGTCTCTAAAGTGTTACAGTAAGGGTCATGCAAGCTCTGGGTGAAGTTTTTGCTGCTGTTGCTACCTCACTAGCAGAACCCAGATGGACTGGTTTATATCTGTCTCTGGCACTAGTATCATAAACATAAGCAATGCAATCACATTCCACAGTGGAGTGCAGATGAGAAAAACCAAAGGAGAAAAGCTCAGCCTTGTGTAATTTCCATGATTAAAATCAACAGCAATGTTTGACTAATTGGCCCACCAAGGCCCTTGCATTGGCATAATTTGAATAAGCTTAAAAACAGAACAAGGTTAAAAAAACAGCACCAATCACCTACCAACAGGGCTGCGCAGTCTCTTCGCTGAGTTTGTGTTACAAAAGGCTTGCTTCCCTCTGCAGGAGCCCCACAAAGCCTCCCAAGGTTTTTGGTGGAGTGCCCCACTGAAAAGTGAGACTGAGCATCGTGTTCACTGTCAGCACCACCAGCCACTACACCTCTGAACAGGGGCACCGCATCGTTAAGGGACTGCAAGAAGAGGCTGGAAACACACATTCTCCTTCTCCTGCTCCATGGCACTTGTCTTATCTTCGTGCATGTCCTGCACATTTACATGGAGGCAGGAAAACCAGCAGTTTCTCTGTTTAAATCACTAAAAGCAATGTGCATTATATGACCTCATGCATCATGGAAAAGTGGTTGCATCCCATGCACTCATTCACAGGGCAGATGGAGCTTTTCTTGTGTCTGCTTTCAAATTAGTTTCAAAGTATTCGAATGAAGTTCTGAGAAGGCTGAGGACCAGATAGGTACTTCTTTCAAAACCATTGGTGAGATCTCTATTGAGATGGTCCTGGGTCATGAGGTAGGCACTAGCCTCCTCAAAAGACCCCCTGTGAGACCTTATCTGCATCTTCCCAGCTCTATCTGATGGAAATAATAATCCAGAAAACTGAGATTTAGGTGAACTTTGTTATGTAACTGTCACTGAATTCACATTTGGGGCGCCAGGCCAGCGGGTGACAGAAACCACTCTGGCAACTGCTAATTGGCCTTAGTAAGGAGTAAGTCAGACAGATTGGCCTGGGGCAATGTAATTAGCAAAGTCATTGGCAGCTTATGCCAACAGTCTAATTTAGAAAGTAATAAATAGTTAAAAACAGCAGTCTCCTGGGGGCAGGAGAACGTATGCGCTAGGACAGCTGACACAGTAAAGCAGCTATTGCCCCAGGTGGAACCACCCCCGTGTAGGGGCCAAGCTGCCAGCAAGGAGCTGACAGTCCCCCTGTCAGAGCAAACAGCTGCCCCCTGGGTTCTGAGGTACTCGTCTAGACTGGAGTGAGGCTGGGGGTCTGATTCATGTGTGTCATACATCTGAATGTTATAGAACAGAATTCTTGGAATAAAAAAATCACTTTCCACCCACTAGACTCACCTTGCGAAGTAAAGGAAGTTTTAGATGGTGCATCACTGAGTGGTGTGGGTCTGTTCCTGTGGCCATCCCACCCTATGTCCTCACTTCAGAGGATTTGACTGTGACTAAAGGTGAGGAGCTGCACAAGAGAAGAGGAACTTCCAGTTTGTGCCTTGCCAAGGCTCATTTCACCATGCATCCAGAAGGATGAAAACCGGTGGGCATGGGCCCATCTGTCAGTTCACAGAGCTGGGGGCTGCAGGGAGGGGGAAGCAGCAGTGAGGGAATAAAGAGAAGTGGGGAATGGGCTCTGCTCCCAAACACCTTGCTCAGCACAAGGCTTGATGTAATATGCTGCCCATAGATTAACAGTGAATTATTGTCCCCTGCAGCAAAGCTGAAGCAGGGAGGTGTGCAAGAGGCACAGCATTTCTCAGAGCAGTTCCTGAGACGAGGCAGCTACCCAGCTTCTGCATTGCTCAGAGCAAAGCCTTGAGATGCATAGTAGCCCAAAGTAATGAGCCTGGCTCTGGCAATAAAGCGATTGTGGCAGTAAAGTGAAACAGCCATTATGTACTTGGCAACGGCTCTAGCCTTGAGATAACCTGATTTTTAATTGAGCTGAGGAATGTTTTCATTCTTTCTCAAGTTGCATATTATTTATGGGTACAATGTGTAATAATAAAAATTACATCTCTCGGAAAAAACAATGAGCAGAGAGTCAGCTGGAAGAACACTACACAGCGGGCGTATATTTTCTAGAGAGGTAGTCATCTATTTTAAGTACCATTGTGCTCTGTTTCTCTGTGGTAAACCCGCACAGAAAGCAGCAGAACACTAGCGATGTTTTTGCATGTACAAAGAAGCCCTGTTTAAAAGCACAACCTCTAGGCATGTGCTGTAAAGTACCTCACCTCTGAGTTCCATGCACTCATCTTTTCACAGACTTCTCCCAGTCTGTATTCCAGCAAAGATACTGGTGGAGGGAATGGTCACAGAAGGTACAACCCATGCCACTGCTCTGAAGTGTTGATTCTCAGCAGAGCATCATCCCTCTCCTCCATAAAGGGAGGAGCAAAAATTGCTCCCAAATTCCTTCCATGCTTCAACGTGCTGAGTACCAGCACCACTGACAATTGGGGGAAGGGGGAGGAATCCATTGCCTTTATCCATTTTTAATTGCTGGAGACTATAAAGTTGATCTTCGGGAAATAAATACTTTACTACTTTCCTCTCCCCCTCTCAGCACGCCAGCACATTTGGTTTATCGATGGGCATTTAATAATAACTTTCAATACCGGAATTTTCTCAATTGCTTCTTCAGATTTTTGCTCCAAACCACTGTGGTTGGATTACTCATGGGAAAAGCTGAGCAAATGGATTTTATGTAGTGTGCGTCTGCACGGAGAGAGAGTGAAAGAGCACAGAACCACTTAAATGATAAATCAAATTTTTTTTTTAAGTATTTTCCTTTGTGCAATAACCTTTTATTACAACCCTACTGTCACAAATAAGCTGTTTAACGCTTTGTGCCCTGTCATCCTCTGGTGAACAGCAGAAGCAGGACTGTGCTGCACACATTATCTTAAAAAATGTTTGCATCCAATAGATCTTGAATTTTAAATGGGAACAGGGCTGCCTACAGGTTTGTTAGCCCGACATCTACTTGTCTTTGGACCTAGAAACCAAACATGGGGAGAACTGACTGAGGAAAATAAAAAAAAGGGTTGAAAAAGAGAAAGAAAAGGAAAGAATGCTGTACCTATAATGTAAATCTCATGTTTAATTAGGAGGGCTGAAGAATTGTGGCCAGGAAAAACATGTTTCTCTGTAAGTGGTTTTGAATAGCACTGAAGATGAATATAATAAGGCTGACAAATACACCTTGGAGGGTGACTGCAAGAATAAAATCGATTTATTTAATAATTTAGAAATTGCTTCCAGCCATATCGCCCATTAAAATCTGAAGGCCATTGTATTCTGCATTTCTTTGGTCTTTTTTCTCCACTTTAGTTATGCTCCACCAGCTTTAATAAATAAGTAATACATGGGGGGAAAAACACTTATCTCAAGTGCTTCACCACAGCCCTGTAGGGCTCTTTGATTCTTTCTAACTCTAAATAGATCAAGTCAGGAGCAATCATTTCCCTGGAGAAGAATGATGTTTCAGAGTTAATACTTTAAATATAAGCATGGAAGTCCAAAAATTAAAATTAAAATTGTATTAATCACTGTCAAAGATCAAAGCAGGTAAGCAACATATTAAATGCATATTCTACTTCCCAAAACAAAAGGAAAAATCACCTGGATATGTAAACAGCAGTCAGTAGCCAGATGTTCTTATGTAGAATGAGTTAAGGGAAAATGAGGCATAATGAGAGTAAAAATTAATCCACGGACAACATTTTTTATTCTATCACACCCATTTTGAAGTCTTCCATGTATAAATGTTTCTGCAGCTCAAGCCTCCTGAGATTTTTCTTCTCAGGGGGTGTTTTGACCTTACTTGTTACAGATTCTTGTTTTATCCTGTGCATTTTAGAAAGAAAATATATTGGACAGTCCTGCTTGTTAATCAATTAAACATTAAGTACTCACCACTTTACTCATGCAAAAGCAAATAGAGTCCAGGCACAATTCTTCTGCAACTATTTTATGCAAAATTCATGGTGTGAATTCCATAAACAATTTATAAAGTCAAGAATGAGTTTGATATAGGTGCATATCAGCAATGTAGGCCAACTTCATTTACACTGGGAAGTTAAACAAAAGCACAGAAAATGCCTTTCTGCCCACTTGAGTTTGATGATAAAGCAAGCTACATGGTCAAAAGGACCTTCCTTGTCTGCTCTGGCAGTTTAATGCTTTCACTTGCAAGACCAATAGAAAAGCTGAACCGTGCTGTAGCAATAGCTATAACAATATTCATCAATTGTTTTCATTCAAGTACTTCCATTTTCCCCTAATATTGTTCATTTTAGCCATTCTAAAACTAAATAAAATGGAGAAAGGCATGAGAAAAGAGCACACACTAGAAGCCACTATAAAAGAACTGGCTGAATGGATGTCTTTCAATTCATATCATCAGACTTCAGATAAATAAATGCTAAATTTCGTTAGCGTGTTCTTACTTTTCCCAAAATACCAACAAAAAGTAGCTTTAGAAAGGGCTTACATAACAGCCCATGTAGCTTTCCTTCAGCAGCTCAGGCAAGGCAGCACTCCTCACCTCAAACTGCTGTTTGGTAAGCCATGAGTGGACAAAGGGAGCAGAGCCAGTGGTTCTGATCTGTGACAAAATGGATTCAGATGGGATTCAGGTCTGATTACACCCCTTCTCCAAACACCTTGGCTTCTCATTTCCATACCTTGGCAGTCCTCAGACCCTCTTCCCATAGCCTTGGTGGCACATGGCATTATCCACATGTGGCTGGGGGAGAAACCAGTCTGTCTAGCTGCTTGCCAGCATGGCCTGGTGAGTCTAAGAAAGAAGCTGACTCCAGAGATCCCACACTAAAACACTCACAGCTTTTCTGGCTGCACATGGACAAAACCCTGCTGACTGGATGAAATGATGCCTGAGTTTCTGGGGCAATTGCCAGAGCATGGGTGAAATTTTCCCACATCAGGAACCTGTGGGTGACAAGAACAACATGAGGGGAGAAAACCAAACACAACCCCTTTGTGCCCTCATCACCCATAAAGAGGCAGACATGTATCCCTTTGGCACTGGATGTTTTCAACTTCTTTCCTTAAGCTCTCATCATTCCTGCAGACCTAAAGGGAAGATAGTGAAGGCTGTAACATGACCTTGATGGTTTAGAGGGCAGGGCAAGGATGTGGATCCAGAGCACTGCTGCGTGGGTAGATGTGACGCTCACCCTCAAAGACAGTCCCTCTGGACAGTCTCACGATGCTCCTTACAAGAGCAGATCTTTGTTTTCAGATCTTTAGGGGCTCTCTTCAGCCATCTCCAAGAAGAACCCCTATAGTCTCTAGCAGGTCTTGCAGACAGCAACCATTTTAAGGATTTCTTCCATTAGGGGAGCCCTGAGAACTGGTGCTTAGGGCAGGCCCTGCAGAGTGGAAACATGGAAACTATCTACTTGTTTTTGTGCTAAGGTCTCATCAGGGAATATAGAGAGCTGATTGCTGGGCAGAGAAACAAAAGCAGGTGATGGGTGGCTTGTGAGCTTCCCTCATCCCCTCTTTTCCATCTCAGGTAGCTAGCTCCCTTGTCAGGCTTAGCCCAGATAAGCAGTGCAGTAGCTGTGGCCAGCATGGCCAGTGAGCCATATTCCAGCAGCCAGCTTTTCCTATAATCCTTATTATTCCTTACTGCTGAAATGGGGGAGGGGAAGGAGGAGGATTTTGCTGGTTTTTGTGCCTGTGCAGGGCTGTGAGTTCTCTCTTGTCTGCACAGGGGCAGGCTCACTGCTCTTGTGTGTGACCTGCAAGAAACCCAGAAAAAGGCAAAAGGAGGCATTGCTAAAGCAAGCAAGGGACAAAAGTGACTTGGTTGCTGCTGCTGCTGCTGCAGAGATGCTAAGGGGAGGCACAAAGCCCCCTGGACATTACGACTGGAAAGTCATTAGGAAGCTCAGGGCTCACATCCCCCACAGAGATTGCAAGTCCTCCTCTCCCAAGGCAGACACAAGGCATGGGAGCTCAGTTGGAGGAGGGAGGGGGTTCGGGAAAGAAAGAAGGGGACCAGTCCCTTTCCCAAAAGGATGGAAATGAACTGGAAAGGGGTGAGTGGAGATCAGCATCGGCAGACTGTGGCGTTTTGGGGTTTATTTCTTTCTGGTTATAAAGTTTGCCCCTCCCCTCAGGATATTCTTTTTTTTTTTAAGTTTTATTCATGAGTTGTTAACCGTTTTGTTTAGCAAATCGGTTTATCCCAATGACCTTTCCCTGCTTTAATTTTCGAGATGGCAGATGGCTCTAAAGAAATCCCCCTTAAATGCAGAACCAGACCCAGCCTGTTTTTTCACACACTGGACCTGCATCAACATGCCAAGCACAGCTCCAGAAAAAAGGACAAAGTCCCCAAGAAAGAAACAGGGAGGGAGAAGGAGGGGGAAGGGAAGAGAGAGAGAGACTAGACAGAGCCCAGGTTGCCTATTTTTTGCATTGTTAATTGTCTGGGTTTTCTCTCTGGTGCTGTTTGCATCCCCCCACCATTACTCTCTGCTCAGAGGCAACAAGCTCCATGGAGGATGTCATGTAGGATGGGTAACCCAAGGTGCATGTTGCAAGAGGTTGATGTCAGAGGGAAGAGAAACAGATGGGAGTGAGGGATCTGTGCAGGAATGAAAGGCAGGAATGCAGAAAGCAGAGGCAATGCTGAACCAAGCTGAGCAGCTGCACCGGTATGAAAATACAAAATGGGAACAGAGGGTTGGAAGGAAGTACAGAAAAAAGCAGCCTGAAGCCCTAGCACACTGAACTGCCAGCTCAGCTTCCCAGTGACTCCTCATCTGCCACCCATGTGAAGGGCAAAGGGGCTTTCCAAAAGTAATTTGTCACAACCTTTGTAGAAGATCTTAGTGCCAGTTACCCTTTCTCAACACATTTTAAGTTTTAACCCATTCAGTTGTTATGGATGAATAAGTGAAGCATGTTCAAGAGACCTCATTTATCTCTTTCTCATCTCTTTTTGAGACAAACTGGTATGAATTGTCCCATCTGATATCTTTCTTGACTGGTAGTAATACCACCTGGAGATGACAAATTCCAAGTGATTGTGTTCATTTTTGCTCACCATCAGATGGCTCTGGTTCTCTGTTTGAAAATGTGGTCAGAACAACAACTGTATTAAAAAAAATGGGAAAAAAAAAAAAAGAAGCTAATGATGAAATGCATTCAGGTTCTGCAACACTGGATTCCTCCCAACCATTTTAAGCTTATGCTTAAAATGAGAGATCCTGAGCAGGGCTTGCAAATGGCAGTGTGAGCTCCTGACTCAAACCAATTCATTCCAGTCTCCAAAGGGGCTGTACAAATACAGTTCTGCTAACCATTTAATCCCATGTTTCATTTCAAGTATTTAAGTGAACCCTATTGCCTTTCCTGTCTGGCTTCAGTCACTTTGAGGGGGAAAATTGAGGAGTGGATACAGCCACAGCGTGTGACATGTCATAGTCCATCACACCAAAAAAAGAGAGGAAGGAAGGCACAATGCCCTACCTGTTCCCTCTCTTTCATTGAACTCTATGGAATTCCATGGAGAAACATATGTAAGTGCTCTCCTGATCCAATTCCTACCAATAATAAGCCCATAGCCAAGGTATTATAATTAGACTACATCACAGGTTGCTACGTTTTGTGTTGCACTGTTGAGAAGAGGTTGCATAAGATACCAAGAGCTACAGGCAGGATCTTTTTTATCTTTATAAAGGTTTATGTTATGCCTGGAAAAATGCAAATTGCTACAATCTTAAGCTTCATCATGGAGTCTGTTGGCTTCTGTTCATTCTGCATGGTTTGTTTTTCACTTGGCTTTTCAAAGTTCTGTCCTGAGACCAGAGAGACAGTTGAGGAAGACAAAAGGGCTCCAGCTGCATCAAAGTCTAAAGGCTGCCCTAAGTCAGTATTGAAGAACCTCATGGATGAATCTGTAAGTGCCACTGTCACACGGATCAGTCCTAACCCACACTCAAGAAGGGAACTATTTCTGTTTTGGGGGATTCAAGGTACTCCTCCAAGCATAACAAATCCAACTGTCCCCAGTTGCTTGCTGCAAGTGGTGCCCAATAGATGTAAACAAGTGGCCACAGTAATGTGCCCTCAACAATTCAAAGTTCTAGCACTACTGAAGAACAGAACCAGGCTGTTGACTTCACTGTTTGGTCTCACGTCTACCTTCATGTGAACTGTTTGCCTAGCTCAAAACACACCCCAGACCAGCTACTATTAGAGACAAGTGACCAATTTCCCTCAAATTACCTACCTGCGGGGCACAGGTTGGGGTTTTTTTAGATTTTGCTTATTCCCCAAATGGATTGTGATTTCCTCAAGTGTTTTCACTCAAACCATTTTTCCCCAGTGTTTGATTTCTGTGTAATGTCAGTTAACTGAGATGGTCCATGATTATTTCTGTTCCCTGATGCTGTTCAGAGTCTGGAGGTCTATTAAACCACTGTGGCTTCCATTCACTCAAGGAGAGGTAGCAACAAAACAGCATTTGGAGATTTTATAAAATATTAAACCTCCTGTTTTCTAGGCCACACAGTCCTTGCCTGAGGCAGCATTCATATAAAAAGTTAAGCTATTACAAGATTTATTGCCTGTATGCAAAGGAGCACACAAAATTGAAGTCTCAGCCAGCTGGAAAGCAAACAGATATTCCTTCTAAGGTGCCCTGAACTGGGCTGGAGACAGGCAACAAGACACTGGCCCAGTGCAAACCAGCTTGTGCTGAAATAAAAGCACCAGCCTGGAAGTATCTGTGCTGTATAAAATCACTAAAGAGGACACAGCCAGACAGAGCCCAGGTACACAGTGCAGCTTCATCAGTGCAAGGGTTTGTCATCTCCAGCATGCCATCAGTCACTAGCATGAGGGGTCCTGACAGGGAGTGCAAACAGCTGGCTATGGAGGAACCTTCAGTACATTAATTTAGATTCATTCATAGAGCCTTCAGTTACCATAAGTCTAACCATGCTGTGCTCCAGATGGGCTAAAGATGTGTGGTGTTGGGGAAGGGGAATCACTGCTCTGCCCTCATATGCCAACTGTACTCAACACTGAAACACAGACTAAGCTTCCCAGGGGTGGCTAAGAAAGATGTGCACTTCTAAGATCTAATGCTTTATTTCTTCTCTGAGCTGCTCAGTGTCCCCAGATTGACAGATGATTTCTTTTCATTACATTCATGTGAGGAATATGGTTTAGCAGGAGCTCAGAATCAAGAGGACCATTTCCAAGTGGTTTTATGGAGACATATGGAAGCCAGGTCCCTCTATATCCCTGATGAGACTTCTTCTATCCTAACTATTGCACATTAGCTTTCTGCCTCCAAAGTGGTAATTCTCCAGTGCTTGACAAAGCTTTCAACTCAACACTGCAGGGAAGCAGCAGCGTGGTGAATCTGCTATGCCACCTGTCTCAAACTGAATATTGTAAGATGAACTGCGTGCTCTGAAGAACAGAAGTAGTCTTCATTGGTCATACCATACCCCCCTCACTGGAAAGCCTTTGCCTCCAGCAGAGATTTGGTATGCATCCTGGAGCAAGTTTTATCCATCACAAGTGTCAAGGTCTCTTTTGTACACAGAGCCAAAACATTCACTAGTTGCAGCAGGAGGAGTATTCCCATATTTACATGCACATACACGCTCAGACATACAACAGTAGCAGTACTTTTTCAAGCCAAAGAAATATTTAATGCCATTTCCAACCTTGATTTAGCAATAAATCCCCACAGAATCATAGGCTTAAGCTGGAAGAAACCTCTGGGGTCACCTCATCCAACCAACATCCTAGAGCTTAATGCTGAAAACAATCACCGGCTCCAACCTCCACTGCAACCAGGCTGTTTCCCCTGGCAATGAGATGACAAGCCACTAAATCCAGCTGGGAGGGTACGTTCTGACTCCAAAACCTCCAAATGTTTACAGCTATGCTCGCTGAAGAGAAAAAGAAGCTCTTTGTTCTTCTTTTCTTACCCTATTTGTAGGACATACCTTTTCTCTCTTTGCATTGTCAGCCAAGTAACTGGGCAGTATGATCTCAGAGATGTTCTACAGTCATGACCCAAAATTCAACAATATCACAGACAGTTGACATCTGTATTGGTCCATCAGTGACCAGAGAGTCGTGGATTAGTTTAGGTTTGAAGGGATCTCCAAAGTTCATCTAGTCCAACTCCCCTGCAATTATCAGAGACATCTTCAGCTAGAACAGTTCGCTCAGAGCCATATCCAACCTGACCTTTTGTGTTTCCAGTGATGGAACACCTACCATTTCTCTGGACAGCCTGTGCCAGTGTTTCACCACTCCCATTGTAAAAAATTTCTTCCTTATATTTCCTCTAAATTGACCGTCTTATAATTTAAAGCCATTACCCCTTGTCCTATTGCAACAGTCCTTGCTAAAAAGTTTGTCCCTGTCATCCTTATAAGCTCCCTTTAGATACTGAAAGGCCACATAAAGTTTCCCCAGATCTTTCTCTTCTCTGGGGTGAACAGCCTCCATTCTCCCAGCCTGTCATCACAGCAGAGGTAATCCATCCCTCTGACCATTTCTGTGACCCTCCTCCAGGCCCACTCCAGCAGGTCCATGTCCTTCCTGTATGGGGGATCCCAGAGCTGGATGCAGCACTGCAGGTGGGGTCTCACCAGAGCAGAGAGGCAGAATCCCCTCCCTTGCCCTCCTAGCCACAGAGCTTTTGTTGCAGCCCTGCAGGACAAGTTTGGCTTTCTGGGTTGCAAGCTCACATTGCCAGGTTGTGTCCAGTTTTCCTCATCAGCATCTCCAAGTCCTTGTTGGCAGGGCTGATCTCAATCCATTCATCCCCCAGCCTGTGCTCCTGCCAGGGGTTGCCCTGACCCAGGTGCAGCACCTTGCACTTGGTCTTGTTAAAATTCGTGAGGTTTCCATGGCCCCACTTCTCCAGCCTGTCCAGGTCCCTCTGGATGGCATCCCATCCCTCAGGCGTGTTAGCTGCACCACTCAGCTTGGTGTCATCTGCAAACCTGCTGAGGGTGCACCCCATCCCACTGCCTATGCCACTGATAAAGATATTAACAGCACTGGTTCGACCACAAACCCTGGGGGACACCATTTGTCACCAATATCCGTCTGGACACTGAACTGGTGACCTCTATCCTATGGAGGAGACCATTCAATAATTCCTTGTCCACTCACCAGTGCACCCATCAAATCCATATAACTCCAATTTGGAGAGAAGGATGTTGTGGGAGATCATGTCAAAGACCTGACAGAAATCCAGACAGAACACATAACAAAGTACAAGTAAAGGTTTAGAATGGTCCCTGGATCATGAAAAGTAAGATGTTCCCACTTTCCTTATTTTTAAAGAAGTGTGCACTGTGCACAATATAGAAGTGTAGTTCATTATAATCAATTTTAAAAATAGGAAAAAACCACCCAAAAATAGGATTAATAACAAAACTCATATGTACCAGGGAAAAATGTATGCTGCCTTGGCAGCATACATTTAAATTCACTGCTGCAGTCCTCTCTGTCACATCAGTTGACTGCCTTCTTGGGAAATGTTTATGTGACTAAGGGTCAGGATCAGGCCCAATATAAATAATAATATGATCACTTAGAGGGAGCTTTACATCTGTACAAACACTGTCTAATGAATTCCTGGTGGAGTTCTGCTGTTGACTAAGGAAATCATGTGAGAACCTCCACAATAAGTGAAGCAGCAACACATTTTGGATCAAAGAAAATCACATAGAAACTCAAACTAATATACATAGGGCTGCAGTCATTCTTGGCATATTTCCTCCAAAGTCATTTAGACCATCTTTAGGCACTGCCACTATTTACCTCACAGAAAAATATCCTGGCCTTTGAATTGAAAGACCTTCAGCCTTTGATATCAGAGCTCTCATGTTTAACCAAGAGGACAGTCTTCAGGGGGAAGAGGGTGATATGTGCAGACTTCAGCTCCATGCAGCAGGAACTCTTTACTGCAGAGTAATCTTTTCATTTTGCTGTTGTGCAGTGTGAGCACAGCAAGGTCCACATCCATGCCAAAGAGTCCAAGGCACTCAGGAACACAAACAACTAGCAACAGTCCAAATTTAACCGGGGTATGACCACGCTGAAACTAACACCAAATGCTGTAGCTGGATGCTCTTCTAGCAGTGAATCTCTATGGGAAGTGCCTGCATTTCTACATGGCTTTCAGGAGCTACAGCATTCCCTGTAACTGCAACAGCTGTTGTGTTGAGAACTTCCACCAGACTCTCTTCTGGCTGTCTTCACCTCAAGCCACATGCACAAGACCAGATAAAGGCACAAATAAACAGTATTTTCAGAGTCAGACCATAAAGGACAAGTGTCCTGTCAATTTACCTGCTAGATATCATCAAATACTTTGCCCTGCTTTTTTACATCCTCCCATGTCCTCTAACTTAGATTCCAACGGCTACCTTATCATATTCTTAAACTCCACTGAAAGATAATTTACTAAAATTACCCACTGCTCACGTAGTGTGGCTTTTAGACAAATAACTGACATTTAGACCCCCCAAATATAGGGTGGTATAAACTGGTGTTCAGTCTGTCTTAATTCCCTGATGCCAGCCCTCAGTGCTGACCAGTTTTTGATCCTCCAGAGTACAAGGCCATTCAGTCTGTAACTCTGGCATGCAGGAGGAGTCTCACCAGTTAGCATGGGGACCTCCTGGCAAGAAGGTTTAGCGCTGCAGAAGAGGGCACTGCAGAAATGGCAAGAGGAAGAGTGGAGATCCGTAATGCCAGAGTCAGCATGCACCAAAAAGGCTGGTGAGGGTAAACACATGGATGAGTTGTGCTGTAATCAAATGAAACCTGCACCCCCAGTGATGCAAAAGTGTTGAGTGATGAGATCTAAACAGCAGAACCCATTGGATATGGATCCAGCCCGTAAGGATATAAATATATGGATGAACTGCTAGCCTTGGAACAAGTTAAAGGGAAGTAGATGCTGCAGTTACAGATCAAAGCAGCAGAAAACTCCTGACATTTTTTTTTAAACAGAGAACTTCAACCACTGTCCAGTAAACCGGTCAAACTGCCTGCAGGGAGAAAATTTAGAGAAATGATTTCTCACTACTTTAATGCTCTAAAATTAGCATTTCCAGGAAATAAGCATGTCAGGAGGAGAGATTATTCGTGGCATAGAGTTAAAACACAGTAGATAATGTTACCTGAACCACTTTTACTGGCTGCAAAATAACTAAAACATGTCCAAGGGGTTAGTTTGCTACCAAAAAAGGACCTGCTAACAGCATATTTGAAAACAAAAAACATGTCAGCAAATGAACAGGAAAATATCCTGAAGGTTTAAAGGAAGGAAATTAAATCCTAGGAGGTAGCAAGAATACATCTTTTCATCAGATTGATAAGAAAATCTCCAAGGCATGTATATTGCTGAACATAAAAATAAAATTTGAAAAAAAATGATGAAACACACAAACAAGAAACTAATGAACACAGCTGCCTGGCTTGGCTCAAGGGCCTCTTTGAACCAGTTAGAAGCCCTTCAGCACTTGGAAATCCAACCAAACTGATGCCAATAACAAGAAGGGTAAAGTACAGCAAGGGAGAGGTAAGGAGTGAAAGAAAGAAGCTGAAAGGTTTTCCCAGAGAAGCTGTACCTGAAATTCACAGAAGCTGCTTATAAACAAGAACTCAGTGGGGGAAAATGCAGTGTCTGTTGGATTGCTAGAGATTACAAGAAGTGATTGTTAGGCACAGACAGAGAAAGCAGGAGCCATACAAGGGATCTCTACGTTATAACATGACTGTTTTTCTTCATAGATGGGTACTTTTAGCATTTCAAGGAACAGCCTTTTACTGTCATATTTTAAATGGCTTCACAGATTACATGCCCATCTCCAAACACTTGGGCAAAGTTTACAGAAACCAGTTATAAGTTATTATTGTGTTTGTTGCATGCACATATTTCCAAGCAACTAAATAATTACCATCATGTTTCAATGCAGAATATTTTTTTGCAATCTCAAAACATAATGGCACCAGACACACTGAATAGAGGAGCGTATTTTTGATTATGTCTTGGTAATAATTGCCTTCACTGCTTCATATGAATTGAATATTTTAAATATCCTCATAAAAATAGCAATCCTTCAATAGGTATTATCCTCTTCCATAATGGAAGTACAGGTCATAGAAACCTTCCTTTCCTCATTATTGATGCTGCTAGAAACCAGGTTGATAACTTCATTGTCACTGCAACATTTCTGAAATATTTTACAGGTGTCTAAAAATGCAGATATTAACCCCTGCTTTAAGCAATTGCTCACCAGCATATGACTGAGAATCCTCTCTCTAAGAACTCCAGAGAAGGTGTTTGGCCTGAAATAAGAGAGTTTTTCCAGTTTCTTGGTAGGAGAGAAAAAGAGAGTTCTTTATCGAAAGCATATTAGCATATTTTGCCTCATTAATAACTTCACTGCAGCATTAATTTGCTTAATTATTGCACTTAGAATTCAACATGGTAGCTAATTAATTCAAAGGCTGGGGAAAAAAATAAAATCATAACACATACACACACAGCACTGTTTTGGGAGCACACTTTTTGGGAAAATCTTTTGGGTTTTTTTTTTTGTTCTATTTCATGAAACACTAAGTCTGTGGATACAGTAAGTTAAAAGTTATCTTTTTAGTTATTTATTTTAATACATTTTCCCAGGTTTTCCCATTTAGTCTTCTCTTCTGATGAATCTTCCTATAACAAATGGAGTTAATGCACCTCAACAGTCTGCTATTGGGACTTCCAGCTCCATTACCCACTTTTAAGATCTTGTTTGCTTCCTCTGCAAATCTTTCTGTCTATTTTACTGACAAAGGTCAAAAGGCACACTAAATTCTTAGGAGGTCATTTGAAAAAAAGAGCTCAGTTCTGTCTAAACAGCCTCAAAAGGGACCAAAAAAAAAATCCAACACCAAAACACTACTCTCCATTTCCTTAAGTCTTTCATTGTAGTTGAAATACAAAATCTCGTGGTAAATGGGTCATGTGTAAAATTCTCAACATCAGAATCAAGAATGATATTCCAGTATAGCATCTTCTAAACTGCTTGCTTATCAGTTTACCACAAGACAAAACCACCAGAAACCAGTTGATGCTCCAGGCTACTCTGAGCCGTCTCTCAGATGATGCTACAAAAGCTGCCCAGTAACTCAGGGGATTCTCACTGTGCTGCTGCAGTGGTGCTCACAGAGGCATTTGGTCCATAGCTGTGTTAACAGAAAATCTCAACTGAATACAGCTACATCAGAAAATAACTGTTTCCATCCCTGCCACTCTACCTGAAGAAAATAGTTCCATATTGGTGACAAGCTGGTATAGCTGGGCTGATCACCACACCCACATTGCTGGGGCAGCTCACCTCCCACTGCAGGCACTTTTCTGTTTTAGCCCCTTGCTGTCCTCATCCTTTTGTGCTTTGTCACTTACCAGCTTGGTGACACCACAGAGGATTTCAAGGTGCTGGCCTCAACTGCCCACAATTTCATTTTCTTGGATTGTTTGCATTTATTTAACAAGCTTGCTTACCATCAGCTGTACTTTTTAATGAGAGATAACAGGAATGGGGATCAACAGAATCTGCTGAAGGTAATTTGGACCTTTGGAAGCCTGGTGTTGTAGCTGATATTAGGTTGCAAAAGTGTTGTGTTTAAGGAGTCTCTCTGCTGCACTGGCAATATTTACATAAGGATCAGAGCAGTCCACTGGTGTAGGGGAAATTTTATTAGGGGTGTTGGTGCCCCATTCAGCAGCTATTTAGCCCTGGAAGTACCTAAATTCAATAGTTATTCTCTTTCCAGTTGAAAACATTCTCTCTCCAATGGAAAACATTCTAAAAATTTCAGAGTTCTGGTTCTTGGAAAGCCTAGATCTGCTCCAGGTGTAGGGAGCTCAGCCGTACAGGCTAACAAGATGCAGGCAAAATAAACAACAAAGTTCCCTGTGCAGCTCTCTCCAAGACTTACTGTCAAAGCACACCTAACACTGATGCAGTCCCAGTGTTCACAAAATGCACCCCGAGGCATTCTACTTTTAAAAAGCATCTGCAAAAGGAGATGCTGAGAGTGGTACTCTTCATCTATTGAATAGCTTGAAGGGGCTTTTACAGAGGGTCACACAATTATCTTGTCTCTCACAATTCCTGTTCCCTCTTCCAAACCTTCTCCCTGGAATCATGCCTGAGGTTTGTGGTTTTTTGCCCTGCAATGTTCCTCCCCACCTCATAAGCCCATCACCCGGTAGCTGTGACCTACAGATTCAAACCCTCTCCATGAGAGCAGAGAACAAACCTGGGTCTACAACTTGGATAATTGTCATAACCAGGAAGAGACACATGCAAGAGACAGATCCTTCATTGTGTTCCAGATGTCTCTTGCAGAAAAATAAAGAGACTTGTTCCATCCTTTAAGAAAAATAGAAATTGTTGTTTGAAAAGGTCATTGAGGTGAGACCTGCTCCTTTACTGCAGCCAGGAGGGGCATTTGGAGCCACAGGCTGGCCGGGTTTTGAACTTGGCAGCCCTTTGCCACCCATTCCCAGCTCCCAGGTCTGGTGAGCCCTGCATATGGCCATGGAAATCCCTCTGAGAAGCCAAGCCCATGTTTGAGAGCTTCAGCTTGGCAAGTGAAAGATGGCAGCAGACCAGCCACGTGGGATTGGAGCACTTCTACCAGATCTTGCCTCTGGTTTTTGGGTACTGCAGTGCCCTGGGCTGGAAATTCTGTACCATTCAGTGTCACATTTATTACAAAAATTATGTTTCTAAATTAAACATGAGGATGAATAATGAGAGCACACACACTGTTATTTATCTGACTTTTTAAACCATTTTGCATATTTTATATATCAGACCACTTCAAGAAAAGAATGAACCATAATTTTTTGTGCAGCAAACTCAATCTGCATCACCAGATTTTCCAATTCCTTCTGTGGGATAACCTGGTATCCAGGAAAGAATGGGGTTAATTTGGTACTACCTGGATGTCCCTGCTAAGAAGTAAGCAGCAAAAAGAGACAGTTTTGCCATTGAAATGTTAACTTTTCTTTGCTGCATTGATCCAGTTTGTGAATGAAGCTGATCAAATCACTTTAGATCAAAACTATGGCTTGAGGCTACCTACAGTCACTTATGGATAGTCTGCTTTTGGGGCATCTTCCTTTTCTGCTGTTTCTCAGGGAAACTAATTCCCTGGTCACAGTTCTGTGCCAAGCTATAGCATCCCCAGCAAGTTCTTTATCAGGGGAATTACAGACTGGACACCCAGAGCAAGCAGAGAGGCAAAGCTGAGCTGAATTAGCAAAAGAGTTATTTAAGGAAACATGTCTAGCATCTGTTTTATCGAGCATATGTACTCTGCTCATTGCTGTGCACCATTAAGACTTCATGCAGAGATCATAAGGCACACATGAGCACTGCAGAAGCTCTGAGATTGCTATTTTTTTTTTCCTTCTTTACTTTGCCTCATCAAGATTTCATTCAAGATCACTCTAGCCTAAAATAACCCCAGTAGTAAAACTAAAATCCCCCTGATAATGATCTGAAGGACAAGGGGACATCAAATACAGAGGGAATTTTCAGAATGACTAATACACATTGAGGATGTGACCTTATTTCAGCTACAGGAGTCTGGCTGACTGAGGACAGATGCACTACGTTATACATGAAAACACATGTTTAACCACTGTTAGTAATGACAGGATCTAACAAGACAGCATACTCTGTCCTCCCTCTGCCTGTGTTGATCCCAGCAGGAGAATGTCCCAAGCCAGCTTGCCTTCCCACAGACTGTGGGAGGACATCCACTGGGAGAACAATCGCCTGTTCCAACATCCCATGTTCTCTGGATAGCCATTTTCAGGAGCACCTTCACCAAACACAGAGCCTCCTCCCCAGCCTACCCTTCGTGATGGATGGGGCAGATGAAAACCTGTGGAGCAGTCCTCTGCCACATGCTCTGGGTCCCTGGCTCTGCACACTGGGAGAACCTGGCAAGGAGCCGTTGTCCAGACTATTCCCAGACTAAAGCATCCCAGCTACATTATGTGGAATCTGAACCAGAAGGGAAGAAACAATCCTGCTCAAGCATTGAACTGTCTCACTGCCTTATTTCTGGTGCTGACCCCCCAAAAGGCACGCAGGCCAGGAGGTTAATCTAAAATAACAAGAATGTTCAGAAGCTGGCAGCTGGATCTCCTCAGGGTTCACAAGGGGCAGATCAGCCACTCGTTGCTTTCATTATCAGGATTACAATAAAAAGAGAGAAAAGAGGCTAAGAGGCAGTCACTTCCCTGCAGACTTCTTGCCCAGATGTTAAACCAGCTGGCTACGAATCCCACACAGAGGCTTTGCTGCCAAAGCCAGGGTTGACAGCAGAAGATGGAAATATGGCCTCTACCTTTTCCTCTTCTGAAAAAACAGATCAAATTATCTGTGTCACAGCCTGAATCTGCCACAGCAGGTGCCGCCTGGGATACTGCTCTGCAGAGTCACACATCCCCATTGGTACCATGTTCCTCAGGGTTTGGAGAAGATCTTTGCCACGTGCACCATCTCTTGCCAGTGGGCCTGGAAGGGCAGTTCCAGGAGGATCACGAGCTGTGAGACCATGGGCCCCACACTTTGCATTGCTTTTGCCTGGAACCTCTGCAGCTCCATCCCTATATGACTTCACAACATCTTACACTCCACACCCCTGCTTCAAGCTGTCACAGTGACCCTCCTCCTAAGATTTTTCGTCCATTTTCTGTTAAATCTTCACCTTCCCATTTGTCCAGCACACGTTTCATGTTTGTTTTTAAAGTACACTGGTCGTGAGAAATGCACTTAGTCCACCAGGCAGGGCAGGAGAGATAGCTCAAACACCTGCAGTGGAGAGAGAATAGTTCTGCCTTCTGGTAATTCATCATATTCTTGGCCATATGCAGGGAATTCAGCAGATCCTCCTTAGGAAAACTCCCTTGTGTCTCCGAACTGAAGGGCTGGCACTCTGCACCCTGTTCAGCCACAAAATGCTGGCTTTCATAACAGGTAAATAAAAACATTATTGCCAAATGCTTCTCCCTTCTTGTTTCAAAAAAAAAAAAAAAAAAAAAAAACCAGCAGTCTGTTGATAAAAGAATTTGATTTACATAACTATCAACAATCAACCTGATAACACAGAGCAGTCAACACCGATAAGCAGAAATTGGGACATTTACCAGTTTCAGCATGCTTAAAATCCTGTGTTGTCTCTTTAAAAACAATGAAAAACCATTCTGGATAAAATCTTTCAGAATGTTTTATTTCCTCAAGAGAACAGATCTCTGTTCTTGAAAAAAAAGACTCTCTAATATTAAAATATACTTAACCTGATAGAACAGAACGTCTCCTTTGAAGTTGCTTCAATCTTTTTAAATATCTAAAGGACCTAACCCACACAGGGCTTGCACGTTTTCAGCTTGAAAAAAAAAATCAAAGCTTTCTCCCCTTTTTTCCCCCATGTACACCCGCTTGCCAATTATGGGAATTAGAAAAAAAAAAATGAGTGTATGAAAGAGGTAGAGCTTTTTACACTTTTGTAATTATGCACAGGATTTAATCATTTGGGGAGAGGGACTGCTTGGGGGGAGAGTATAGTTTTATTCCAAGGCACTTTCATCCTGGACCAAGTGTCAGCCACCAGGTGATTTTTCACAGAGATCACCATGCTGCTCTGCTTAACAGCTCATCTCCGATTTGCTCCAACGATCAACAGCTCCTCATCTCCTTTATTAGTCTCTCTGTTTATCTGCCCAGCAATGAGCTCCAGCTCCCGCAGCCAGAGAACAAGCCAAGAATAGTCAGATCCAGAGCTGTGAAAGATATTCTTCCAGCATCATCTGGCTCCTTGGCAGAGTCTGCAGGCAGCTGTACTCACAGCCCTGTCCCTGCCGCTGGGTATGTCATGTGGCCATGCCATAGTGGTGCTGGCTGAGCATCTCTGTCCTCCTGGACACAATTTTCCTTTGATTCACCTTGAATTCGAGAAACTCATTATATGACCCTTGTCTCAGATTTGATATATAAGGGCTTGCTTTTTTCTTTTTTCTTTCTTTTTTTGTTTTTTAATGGCCGCCCATAAAAAATAACCAACACCTCTTGTTTCTGCTGTCATACTTTATAAATCTACTTGCTGCCTTTCAGGACCATTCCCTGTGCTGTACAGGGCATTCTTCAGTGGCACTTTTTCACAGCACACGAGCAGGATCTTTTCCACCTGATTTGTAGCACAGGGGCTGGACTTCTTCACCGAGGGATAAACAGAAAGCCTGAAAAGAGAGGCATGGAGCAGAGGACAGGAGGGTTACCTCACATCTGCTCTGGAGATTAGAGCTATGTTAGCCAGTCCATGATTTTCAAAATATATTTACCTCTTTTTTTATTTTTATCAGGCAAGCACACCAAAAACTTAAAGTAAACAAAATATTATTCCTGATTTAGAGGATGCAACCCCACACAGCTATTGCCTTGTGCTTTTCACTTCCTTCTTTCCTTCTTCCTCCTTTTCTTCCTTTCACAAGAAAAACCAGTTAAAGCTCTGTGTATATTAGATACAAGCCTCATCTATAAAAATACTGTCATAAAATATTACTCATATCACACTGTTGCACAGTCAAATTTCATAGGAAACAAAGCACTACATGCAACATAAATTACATCAGTGTTACAACTTGGGCATAAATTATCTGAACTAAACAAAATCTGACCTTGCTTCTACTAGTTTGGTCAGTGTCTCCATTTTAGATGCTGCAGGTCATCCTTAAACATAAGTTTGTCCTTTCAGTTGATTTTTACATTTAAATTGATTTAATAAATCATGACATAACAAGCATTAAAATATAAGCATTTTATACCTAAGGAACTAGCAGTCTGTCATCTTCAGCAGTAGATGTGACACAGCTGAACATTTGAATCAAAAAAAGAGAGTATTTCCATGGACTGCAACTGATGCAATTGCATACAGGCATTTATTTGTCTGCTTAAAGTTTCAAGCCCGATAGTTTTTTCCTTTCTTATTGTATTTGTCTAAATCCAATTGTGAGTTCTTCAGGGCAGCAATCTGTCTCCTCATATGTTCGTAAAGCTCCATGTACACCTATGGCACTCTGTAATAAGTAATTTCTCATCTGCTTATGATTAGAGAGGGATTTCAGGTGAAATATTGCAAATTGAAATAGACAGGCGACGAGGACAGCTCACATCCTTGGGTCGGACATGGTCTTCAGCACAGGATGGCAGCCAACATGCTATGCACAGTTTGAGCTTGCCCACGTGCAGCTCTAAATGCATTTTGAGAGCCACCCTACAACCATCCCCCATGCCCTGACACCATGCCCTTAACAACAACACGTGGGACCACTCTCCGTGAAATGCTTTGTGCTGCCATACACATCTGTTCATAAGGATTTATAAGGATATCTACTGGTTTTTCCAGGGTTACTCTGTGAGAGCAACCAGACATGCTGTGGAGTGATGGGAAAGACAGTGAGTGCACTGTCTCAACAGGAGGTTGAAAGAAAGTGGGACAAGCCACAGAAGGGGGAGCAGAGGGAGAAGGTGAGAATTTATTATATTAATAGGATCACCAGGTGACCTGCTCAAGGGATGAACACATCCAGACCAGTGTGTTCCCACTTAATGGCAGCTGGTTTGTGCAGGTGATATATCTAATGTGAGAGTCCAGCTGCCTGATGCACGCACAGATGAAGCTCCCAGCATGCTTAGGATTACCATATTTATGATAGCAAGAAGACATGTGATAGCCTTCTGGGACCAAGCATCAGATCAGGCCTCTGCCTGCACCCCAGGACAGGATAATGCTTATTGGAGGCCATCCTAAAATCCCTCATCTTCCAGAAACTCAGCCCTACCCATGTGCTTGCTGCCCCCAAAGACAGGGGCTTTTTCTCAGCCCTTCCCAGTCCAGATCCTCAGCTTCTCAGAAAGTGCCTATATCCAACATTTGTGGTCCCAGACCTCTTAAACCATCTCAGAGCTCAAATTCCCCACCTACTTTCAGACCTAGCCTCTCCCATTCCAGCTGCTTTGCCCAAAGCCAGCATTCTCTACCATATTTCTCCCATCACTTTTCCCACCAAGACCTCAGCTCCCCAGGCTTCCCCAAACCCCATAACATTCCCCAACCCTGCACCACAGATCTGCCATTTCTCCTTCTTGTCCCTCCAGGGCATACCCATATTTCCCCCCTTTGAAATAATCCCACCAAGTGCCTTTACCACCCAGTCCCCCCACCTGCTCTTCCCTCTCCCTCTCCCACAGCCCAAATTTTCCCATCTCCCAATCTCCCTCTCTATGCAGAGAGCCCTACCTGTCTGCATCCCTGCCATCTTTATCTGCCATGCTGGTGACAGGCCTGACATCCCAATGGGAGCAGACCTCCAGCTTCCAATTTACCCCACCAGATGAAACCCCACAGCTCCCTTTCCCTGCCCACTTCTTCTCCAAGAGTCAGTCTGGAGGAAATTCCCATTCATAAAGACTTCACTGGGATTTTAGGTGTTTGGAAGGGTTTTAGAAAAATAAAATCAGTAGTTTGATTTGTTTCATTTCAGGATTTCAAAAGGACCTAGCGACAGGCTGAACCCACTGCCCTCTGTGGAGTGCTGTTTTAATGGCAACACAAGGAGATGTCTTGCCCAAAAACACACACAGAGCCCAAGACCTGAACCTTCAAAGTCTCAAGGCACGCCCTAACCAAACTGTGCCTGTGCATCATTTTTGGCCACCCAAAATGAGTTCTGCACAGCTCTGTTTTAAGGCTCACCTGGGTCTTCAGCCTTTGATCACTTTAGAAGCCTTTTTTCTTCCTCAAAAATCTGCAGCCTCCAAATAAAGCTTTGCTGCTATTTATTCTCTAAAGCCACATTCCCAAAGCAGCAAAGCAAGAAAGTCCCATGCAGAGGTTTCTTCCTCAAGGCAGGAAGAGCAAAGAAGGTTTACAGCTGCAGGGTAAAAGAGACCAAGAAGGTTACTGTATACCTGGAGGACAGTAACAAAAGAAGTTACCACCTGGGCAGCCAAAGTTTGTAGCTTAATAAGCAATCACTGATCTAAACCTCCATCATGCCAGCTTGTGTCATTACAGGGCAAACAGGACAGGGTTTTCCCTCCACAGACCTATATATTTCCATGGCTATGACACCCAAGAGAGCTGCACTGGAAGTACATTGGTAAGACTGCAAAGTCAGGCACTTAAACTAGGAAATATGAGGCCTAAGGTGGTCTTTGCAGCACCAGTCACACTGTGATGCAATCCTTATGTGGCCAGAGAAGTGTCACTTCTCCACCATTCTCCTACTCTGCTCCGCAGACCCAAGAGCTTCAGTGGCGTACTCTGGGTCCTTGCTCCTTGGTCATAATTTCCTCACATCACTCAAGCCCTGCTCAGGATGGAAGCAATAATTTACTCATAGACTTTTCTTTGGCCTTCCCTGCTCTTAAATTAGAGTGATTCACAGATGTTAATTACCGTATTTCCATAATGAACCTGTGGAAGGAAGGTGTATCATTAACTCTGCATTACAGCTGGTGAGCTGAGACACAGAGCTGCAAGTTAGTAGATTAATATCTGCTAATTTTGCACACCTATGCTGAAACACTCAAGGCTAGCTTTCCTTTCACTCTGTGGGACCTGACATTGCAAAGTCCATGATGCTTTATTCACATCTCCTTGGATTTTAAGGTACAGATCCTGGAAAAGAGTAACTTCACCACCAGGTCTCCTGCAGTTGTCCCCAGAGTTGCAAACCCTAGGTCCATCATACAGACCATGTCCTGTCTGAGGAAGCACAGAGCCAAGAGCAGCATTGGGCCTTCATGGCCAACCATTCTAGAAATCAAGAGATTAGGGATGTTTTACTAGAGGGTTTTTATGGCTCTTTCCTGATACCAGACAAATGAGTTGGCTGTGTCTCTCAAGTAGCCAGAATACTGATTCAAGTTTGTGGCAGACCAGGAAAAAAGAGGAGAAGGTTACCTGCTTAATTTCTACTCTACTTAACTCCTACAGGCCGCACCATTTAAAATGTGTAGTTCAGTTTGGTTGAACGCTTACCAAAATGGCACAAGTCACCTGCCTGCATCTTCTTGCAAAATGTCAAATCCTCAAATGAAACTATGAGAACTCCATGATATAGGGGAAAAAAAAAAAAAAAAAAAAAAAAAAAAAAGGAGACCCTGGATATTTATCCCACAGGCAAAACAACCATATAAAGCCTAGGATAAATTTACCCTAGTTTCAGTTCAGGAGATAACTAATGTGCTTCACCTGAAACTCTCTTAGAAAGAACTAACAGCCTGAAGTCAAGACCTAGGATTGAAAATTTCAGTTTATAACAGTTAATACATGCTGAAGAATATAGACAGATGTAGACAGACATCTATCCACTGCAAGTACTGTTATCACAGGACAGAGCGAGCCCTGAGTGCCTTTCCCCAACAGTGCCTGCTGTCTCTGCCTCCACTACCTTTGCCTGACTCCCTGCTGCCCCTTCCCAGCTTGGCTCTCCCAAGGCAAGACCTACATTGCCACCCACACAACCCAACCTGACACCAATTTCTCACTCTGACTGTTTTATCTGAGGTAAGATAGCACAGCAAACCAAATTCTGGGGAGTCACTAATCCAGAACCTTCAATCCAAGCTACAGCTCTCCTATATGTACTTGCAGTTCTATATATTTTGTACTTCTTACTGTCCTTATCTCCTGTGGGTCTGCCACAGGTTTTTTGACTGGTTAATGGCTTTATCCCCCAGCTGAGCACACAATCTCCAGTCATTAGTGAGCTGCATTTGGATGTGGTATATCATCCTCTTTGCAATGCCAGGGGTGTCTTGCACAAGCCTCCCTCACTCTTTTGATGGACTGTAGACAGCTTGCTCATTAGTTTGGTATCTAATTGCATATCAGTCACACTCTCAAGCTCCTCATTACTTCACTTACACAGCTACAGTAATTAGATTTCACATTTCTTTACACTCTCATGGCATTGTTTTAGCCTACTGAGGAGGCACTCATATATAATACACATATATTATAAATTATCTCCTGTAATTATCATATTCATTATAATATATAACACATGCATATACATACATAATGTTGCTGAGGCAAACTCAAACCCCTTCAGTTCTAAATGTTCAGGATGCTCCAAGAGCATCTCCAACTGCTTGTTTGTTAGTTTTAACTTCGGCAAGGCTTCACCCATCTGTGACCCTTCGCTTACAAATTTTGCCTGATTGCATCATTTCCTACTTTTCCCTCACCACCACGTACCTCTCTGGAAAAACAAAGCCTTCAGATCTGCTCACTGCAGAGATGCAAATTCTTTTAGGCAGAAAAATGAATTTGATGTTTAGTACAGCAGCAAACAGAAAAGTCGCTTAAGCCGCCAGCCCTTATCTTTTGGGATAACATAGATTTTATGCCTCTTTTTTGGTCTAATTTGATGCATTTCTTTAGCACCTACTCTCTAAGCCTCCAGCTTTTATGTGAGATCATTCCATACATTTATTATGGCACTTAAGAAGCGATAACAATTTATTTAACTTTTCAGAACAGAATTCTGCAGACTTTGGGGGCAGATGATTTTTTTTCCTGGGGATCATGAGGTGGAATATGTGATGGTGTCTGTATTTCCAGATGCAAAAACCACAGACACAGGGTAGCAATGTGCACCTCTTTTTAAAGTGAATTAAATAAGTGAAGGCACCAAATGGCTAAACTCAAAAAGGCAAACAGGTAATTCCCCACAAACTGTAAAAGGGCTATATCTCCATAGAATATGTCTGCAGAAGTAAACTAAGCAGAGCCAGAATATGGAGAATTTCATTCAGTGCTGTAGATGTAGCCATAGAGATGGCAGTGGTTTCCAAATTGCCTCCTTGTCCTGCTGTGATGCACATTCACAGGTGCAGGAGGGACGGGTGACATTTGGGGACTGACTGTCTAATTCATAAAGATGGGCAAATATGCCCTTCAGGGCTGTGGTACACATGTATCCTTCAGCCACAGAAACAGCTCTAGTCCTCTCCACTCTGTCACCAGCTCCAGTCCCAGGTCACATCACCCCGGGCCAACATTCTGCCTCCTCAGCCAGACCCCTTCAGTGAAGCGTATGTGGAGAACGAGCAAATGCCATGCATGAAAGACAAACAGTGAGTACAGGAACATTTTATAGGTCTGGAGGTGCTGCAGAGGTCAAAGAATGGCAGATATGGTAAAAAAAAAAAAAAAAGTCACCCAGTGGCCTCAAATAGCAGTCTGATCTAATCCTGAGCAACACCCCAAACGCTTGAAATGCAGCAGAATGCAGTAACAGAAAACCTCAAAGCAAAAATCCTGGATTGAATGCTCAAGAGCACCCAAATGATTTAAGAATCAGATTTGCCAAGCTTCTGAAAAGTTTACTTCTCTTCAGCTCAGTAGGAATATCTAAAGTCTTTCCATCTCTCTGGTAATGGGATGTGTTTGCTCTCCATCCTCCTCTGTACAGCTTTGTGCTGTTTTCCTGCCCTGCTGTGCCTGGAGCTGGCTGCATGTCAGGCAGCAGTGCCCTGGCAGACATGGAAGATAAAATCCATCACCCAACACATTGTGGGGGGGCAGAGAGGGGCATTTAACATTGAGCCCTCCTGCACATTGGAAAGGGAGATGATCCCAAAACCAGGATGGAGGAGAGCAGCCCGAGGGAACTCACCACTACTCCCCCCACATCGTTCAGCTGTGGGGTGCTTCTCACTATGCCAAAATAAAACCTGGTGCTGGGCAGACTCCCAGCCCTGGAAGCAGCCGGCTGAGGGAGGATGCTCGCAGAGCGTGCTCCTGCCCTGGCAAGCGGCCAAGTGCGGCAGCCGCCTGCGTCTGAGCTCTTGCCCTGCTCTCACAGCCTCTTCAGCAGAAGTGACACCAGGCACACTCTTGCTCACAGCCTGCTGCCGCTCAGGAGCTTGGGAGAAGAAGAGACTTAGTCCTTCACAGCTGGGGGCTCTGACTTTGCAAGCTGAGGCACGATTAAGATGGAGGACGAGGGGGGAAGCAGGGGGGAGAAGGAGAGGCGAGATGGAGGAAGGGACTCGTGGCACATGTCTGAGTCCCTGATTCCCTGCCGCGTTCTTTCCCCCCGTGCTGCCTCTCACTGTAATCCTCTGGGAAACAACCAGGAGCAGACCAGGGCTAGAACCTGCAGACCCCCTCAGCCTTGGAATCAGAAGCTGTGGCACTGTGCCCAAGCCTATTAACCCGGCTGCAATATTGGGCTAATGACCTCCAGCATGGCATCACGCTAATGCAACTTCTCCGTTTCCAGGACCTTAACAAGGATTGCTTCCCAATGTCCCCTCCTATGCCACAGATGTATCAGCGGAGGGGGTGAGAAATCACATGTGCAGGGTGATACTGAAAACATTTAGACAGCAGAGAAATGGGAAGGCTATTTTTATGGGCATAGTAAAAATATATTGGCATGTACGTAACTATCCTTGTGCTTGTATAAGGATATGATCTTACTGGGAAGGGCTTCCGAAACTGTAGGAAGGTGGCAGAGCCCAAAGAGTGACCGGACCATACTTGTTAGTGTGGCACTGGGTGGGTGACACTGGCTGGGCAGGGGCAGTGGAAGGACATGCAGAAATGGACTTTGCACACCAAATAGCCAGGGAGCTGTTTCTCAGAGAAATCAGCGGAGCCCATCACAACCACCTCACATGAGTATTCGCAGAGGACTGTACATCTTTCTGGGAGCTAAGAGGTGTATTTCTTCCACCCATTCATCATTTGTAAGAGTCTAAAATTCCAAACAGTCCTTCAAGGAGGAGAGTGTGAACGAGACCCAGGAGGAAACAAGGAGCTGCTGGAGGAAAGCCAAATGTATCAGTGCGGACACCTTCAAAGTGCTGTGAAAGACATCCCAGCCAGGCATGTAGCAGCAGCCATGGAGCAGGACCAATTCACAACAGCCAGGGAGAGAAGCTGTGCAACTCCCTTCTTTAACATCCCAGTGATCTGATCAGACCTCAAGCTATGGAGAAGGTAAGCACTTCTTCTAAAAGTCTAGACTGGGAACAGACATGAATAACAACTCTGCTACCTGCACTCCCTAAATTCAAAGGCACCAAGGTAAAATAGCCATAAGGGATGTGCATAATAAAGGTAGTTACTTCTAAGGGCATCTCTGATCTAATAACAGTCCTCCTAGTGGACAAAGAGCAGGACTTGGGCTGTCACTCCAATGCACCCACGGTCTGTAGACATGAGGGGTTGAAACTGAGAGATCCTCAAGCCCTCAGTCGAGCTAAAATATGTCCAACTTCTACAGAATTCAATGATAATTGAATACCTAAATATCCCAGACCTTGGTGGGGCTGAGCCTTCCTCCAGATGAGAGAGTTGAGAACTGAATATGAGAACCTGCCTCCTGGTTTAACAGCTTGAAAGCCTCATTTATCTCTACTGGGGCAGAAAACGTAGAGGGTAAAGAGAGCTGGAAAAGGGGTGGGCAGTGAGAGGGTGGGTGGGAAGAGAGGAAAATGAAAGGGACACTAAGGAGTAAGGTTATGTGGGAACATAAGCTGGGTTAGGAAGCAAAGCCTCATATTCAGATATCTTGCTAGCAAGACAGACCAGAGAACACCCCCAAAAAACCTGCAGTAGCCCCTGGCTGAGGACAACATGGGGAGACCTTTAGGAATGCAGTGTGCCAAGGATACCTCCAGGCAGCTCGCACGAGGCCCACGCTGTGTGGGGAATGCAGAAAACTGGTCTTTTGTTTCATGCCCCTTTGTTTTAACCTCTTGTATCAAAGACCCCAGCTGCTACTCCGGGAGAGGCTAGAAATTAATCCAATTAAAAAATAAATTCCCTGTGGAATCAAAACTGCTTGCCGGGTAGGGGGTACGGGCACACAATTTCTTTCTTCTGCAAAACAAACTCCTTCTTCTAACCCACATTTCACAGAGGGGAGATGCAGGCAGGGCAGCATTTGAAGCGAATAAACAAATGATCAGAATGATTTATAGCCCTGGTACCAATCCACAGCTCACAGGAAGGTTTGCAGCATGTCTTCTATAGCCAGCATGGCTGGAGACAGAAGCACAATGCCGCATGCTACCCTCCAACACAAACAGCCAGAGAGCAACAAAACCCTTCACTGCTTCGTTCCACTCCTTTGTTTTCCAGGGGTTTTGGTCAGCCTGGGCTTGTGGAGCTTGACAGGTTAACCCACACTTCCTTAGTTTCAGCAGAAATGATTAAACAGGGGGGATTGTTTAGACCCTGAAGCAGAAGGAATTCCTTTGTTTTTGTAGATCACACCAAGGCAGCCAAGCTGTGGGGATGCCCAAGAAGAAAGAGGCAGGGCCTGAGCATGGAGATGAGTTTCCAGGAGGGAGGGCCATGCCACTACTCTACAGGCTAAGAGACAAGGGGTGGGGAGACATGTTGCACCTCAACTTCATGTCTGGAGAGAGGGTCAAACAGATCCTCTGGTATGTGGGTGAGCAGGACCAGCTGGAGACCATGCCCAGGTAGCCTGGCTTCTCCTGAGAGGCAGTCATACCACCCCAGGGGTTGTGCCACAGGGGGATCCCATCCCAACACCCCCAGGGCATGCACTCACTATACAGTCTGTGCTGAGAGGGCCAGAGAGGGGCACTTTCAACAGCCAAGGCTTGATACCCTTAAGATCTCCTGGGAGCAGGGACACACAAACATTGTGCAACAGGGAAGCACACTGCCCTGTGTTCACATGAAGCTGCACACTCTCCCTCGAGGTACATGTGGTACTGAGATACTAGATGGGAGCTCAATGGGAGCCTTGCCTTCTCTCACACCTCTAAAACATAAGATCTTCAAGCTTATCTCCATGAGCAGAGATCTCTGGGCAGGATCCCAGGCACCTGTTGCGAGAGGGAAGCCTTACCCTATTGCACTGAGAACGCTTGACACCTTGAGACATATGTGAACCTACTGTGCTGTAAGTGATGGGAAAACGCAGTGAAGTGTCATCGCTCAACTGGAGGAGTGAAGAACAGGATAAGGTCCTGGGGTTTTGCCACCCCTTGTAAGGTAATAACTGCCTGGGGAGAGGGAAAAGCACCCACAAACTTTATTTCCAAGATCTGAATTGGGGGAAGAAAGAAGTAAATATAAAGCTGAAAAAGAGAAACCTGGATTGATTTGCTGGTGATCACTTACTTGACTGATATTGGCAACAGGCTGCTGGTCTAGGAGTGCTCCCCCTCCTTGGGAGCAACACATTACCCAAGATCCCAGGTTCACAGAGGTGTGTGGGGAAGCCTTGCTTTTTCCTTTGCCTGGCATCCATCTCTCGGAGCAGCTTTGATTTCTGTGTCTAAAGAGGTACAGAAAGGAGCTTGGCAGCAGAGATCAGACCTCTGGACACCACAAAACACCTCCTTCTTAGCACGCTCTGAGTCTCCGCAACAACACTAAGTGCAAGAGAGCTGGTAAATTATTAAAACAACCTTGCAACAGCTCCAGAGAAACCACCAGTGCCTCAGATTCAAAGGAAAGGCTGTGGTGTGAGAATCCCCATTAGTAACAATACGCACAGTTTGCAAGAACATATGTCCCCACATGGAGCAATCAACCAATCTGGGCTGTTTAACCACAATATTTCAAAATGCTTTTAATGCAGCTGATCTGTATGTTTATTTTGAGCTGTAAAACAGGATCCTTCACTAGCCTTTCAGAACACTTCTGTGGTGGGCTCTACTGGGGAGAAGGCAGAGAGACTGATACATTGGGGTTTTTTAAAATCAAAGTCACAACAGTGGGAAAAGAATAACCCAAGCAGGCAGAAAGTGCATTTGAACTCTAAAACAAAACACACAGACACACACACAAAAAAAAAAAAAAAAAAAAAGGCATGAGGAGCAAGACCCCACTGTGTCCCTCTTAAAAATGGGTTTGGATCGAAAGCATATGAGAGTGGGACTGGGTAGATGGGAAAGGAAAGGATTTCCAAGCCTCCCCTTCTGATTCAGATACTTGAGCACACATTGAAAATACAGCCCTTTTCACCCTTTTCTCCTGCAAAGTGCGTGGGAGGTGAACACAGGTCCTGGTTTATCGATTGATTGGCTTTTTTGTAAAGAATAAGAGCTCCTCGTGGAATAGCCATGCCTTTGCGGGGAGGGGGAGGTGGGGGGAAAGGTCTGGTCTCCTTCCCTGCTCGATCTAATCCTAATTAAAAATAAATTACATGCTGTATGGAACTTGAAATGGCAAAGATAATCCTGTTACACACGAGGGGCCGCCCCGCTGCACACTGCCCGCTCCCGACCGGCGGCCCCGTTCCCAGGCAGCCCGGTCCCAGTCTCTACACCTCGGAGCTCTGCCCGCTGCGGACCCCGGCCCGGCTCTGGGCGGCCCGGCCCGAAAGCTGCCCGCCCCTCCGGGCGGCCGCCTGCGGAGCTTCCCGCGGCCGGGAGAGCAGAGCCCCGCGGAGCTTCGTTCGGATGGAAACCGCGCGTTCGGGGAGCTTTTGTCGGCGGCGGAGCGTGCCCCCCTCCCCGCGCCCCCGCAGCCGGGGCCGAGGCGCGATTTAAATCCCATTTCCATAAGCCGGCGCTGCGGGCAGCCCGCCGCCCCCCGCTCGCGTGCCGCCCCGCGCATCCCGCACAGCCCGGGATGGAGCCCCGGGATGCGACCGCGCTCCGTGCGCCCAGCCGAGCGCTTTTATCCCGGGTTGGCAAAGGAAACCGGCGCGGGGTTGGACCGGATCGCATTCTGTTTGTCACCCTCTTGCTTTAAAATGAGTCTCTTGGGTTCCCTGAGAGGGAGAGGAGAGGCATGAGGTTTCCCGGAGAAGCAGTTGCCCCTCAGGACCCCTATCTTTCTCCCCATCAGGTCTTCCCCCTGCGGGCCAGGGCCGACAGCCGCCCTCCCCACGGCTGCTGAGGCACTGCGGGGCTGCGAGGCTGCGGCGGGCTCCGCGCAGGGCCTCGGTGCCTTGCGGGGCAGATGGTTTCGTTCCCCCCGGTTCGTGCCAGGTTTCAGCCTCATGCTGTTATTTTGTTCTTCTGGAACGAGACTGGTGTTGCTTCCCAGAGAGGCCCTATTAGGACAAAAAGAAAATCCTGTGAATAGGCGTAACAGGGCACCAGGAGGGATAGGTCTTAAATGTATTTTAATATGAGCAGGGCATTGTGTGTAATTCAGCGCTCATCATCGTTTAGTCAAAGAGTTATGGCAGTGATTGGGAATGAATAGAGGGACATAATGGATACATGTGGCGTTTGCTCATTATATTCAACTTAGTCCAACTCCTCTGTGGAAACTGTTCAACTTTCTCTCCCTTTAGCCTGTCATAGTGAAATAATACAGACATTGGTTCCTCGAATGGGATAGCCTGCCATGCTATTATATTTCTACAGCTAACGAGGGCTTCATAAGCCTTTGATACTGCCTGATCTTTGAAACCTTTCCAAATCTCCTCAAGCTTATGCTAAATCCTATTTGGAACTTTTTTTTTTCTTTTTTTCCTCCTCGCCTGCTAGTGCCCCAGGCTTAAGAAACTCGGGCGGTGACATGCATACTAAAGCATGCGGGGACACCTCCTGAAAGGCGACTTACGGCGCTGATCACAGGCTCTCACGCGAGTGACACACCACTCCGGGCGCAGCTGAATGCCGCCCCCGCCGCTCCCCCGCACCCCGCTAATGCGCGCCCGCCCCGCGCCCCCGCCCGCGCGGCACGCCGCGACACGCCGCGACATGCCACGACACGCCGCGACACGGCACGGCACGGCACCTGTCCCGACTTGTCGGCAGGATTAACAAACCCCACCGCGCGCTGCGCTCCGCGCTCCCCGCGCCAGCTCCGCTGCCGCGCCTCCGGAGAGAGGGAAGAGACGGGAGCGGGAGGAAAGGAAGGAGGGAGGAAAAAAATAAATAAATAAACGGGGGAAAAGAAATAGCGACGGTGCGGGGGAAGGGGGGGGGGGGGAAGAAAAAGGGGAAAAAAGAAAAGAACCCCCCAAGACCCCGCAGAGTTAAAGAAAACAAAGGCGGGCGCCCCCCGACCCCGCTCCCGGCCCGGCCCGGGGCGCGCCGGGGGCCGCCCGCCGCCCGCGCTGCACCGCCTCCCATTGGCTCCGCCGCCCGCTCATTTGCATAGCGCCGTCTATGAAAGGCGGCGCGGCGGCGCGGGGGGCGCAGACGGCGGCGGAGCTTTCCCGGTGTGTCCCGCCCGAGCCCGCGCTCGTCCCGTCCGCACCGCGCCGTCGGGCTGAGCCCCGCGCTGCTGCCATGAGCCCCCTGCGGCTGCTGGCCGCCGCCTGCCTGCTGGCCGTGTCCCGCTGCAAGACGGTGAGGTATCGCACCGACGAGGAGGGCGCGCCGGGCACGGTGATCGGTACTCTGGCCGATGAGATGCCGGTGAAGGCGCCGGGGGAGATGAGCTTTCGCCTGATGCGGCAGTTCAGCAACAGTTCGCTGGTGCGGGTGCGGGAGGAGGACGGGCAGCTGAGCATCGGCGAAGCGGGGCTGGACCGGGAACGGCTGTGCGGCCAAGCCCCGCAGTGTGTCCTGGCCTTCGACGTGGTGAGCTGCTGGCGGGAGCGCTACCGCCTGGTGCACGTGGAGCTGGAGGTGCGTGACATCAATGACAATGCACCGCGCTTCCCCCATGCCCAGATGGCGCTGGAGGTGTCGGAGAGTGCTGCACCCGGCACTCGCCTCCCGCTGGAGGTGGCTGTGGATGAGGACGTGGGCTCCAACTCCATCCAGAGCTTCCAGGTCTCCCTCAACAGCCACTTCGGTGTGGAGGCACAGACACGGGCGGATGGGGCACGCTGTGCCGACCTGGTGCTGCTCCAGGAACTGGACCGCGAACGCCAGCCCTCCTACACCCTGGAGCTGGTGGCCAAGGACGGTGGCAGCCCAGCACGCTCAGGCACAGCCACCGTGCATGTCCGTGTTCTCGATGCCAATGACAACAGTCCCACATTTGCCCAGAGCTCAGTCACGGTGGAGTTGCCTGAGGATGCGCCGCCCGGCTCCCTGCTGCTCGATCTGGATGCTGCTGACCCTGATGAGGGCCCCAATGGTGAGGTGGTCTATGCCTTCAGCAGCCAGGTGCCCCCTGAGGCACGGCGGCTCTTCCGCCTCGACCCGCGCTCGGGCCACCTCACCTTGGAGGCTGCCGTGGACTACGAGCGCACCCGCACCTACGAGCTGGACGTGCGTGCCCAGGACCGCGGGGCCAGCCCCCGTGCTGCCACCTGCACCGTCGTCGTGCGCCTCACCGACGTCAACGACAACGCCCCGCGCATCAGCATCAGCGCCCTCCGTGGTGCTGCCAGCGCAGCTGGCGTGGCCTACGTCAGCGAGGCGGCGGCCACCGAGAGCTTTGTGGCCCTCGTCAGTGCCACGGACCGTGACTCGGGCGCCAACGGGCAGGTGCGCTGCAGCCTCCGTGGGCACGACCACTTCGCCCTGCAGCGGGCCTATGAGGACAGCTACATGATCGTCACCACAGCAGCGCTGGACCGCGAGCGCATCCCCGAGTACAACCTCACCGTGGTGGCTGAGGACCTGGGCTCGCCGCCCTTCAAGACCGTCCGCCAGTACACGGTGCGGGTGAGCGATGAGAATGACAATGCGCCACTCTTCGCCAAGCCCCTCTACGAGGTGGCTGTGCCAGAGAACAACCCCCCGGGCGCCTACATCACCACCGTGGTGGCTCGTGACCCTGATCTTGGCCACAATGGTAAGGTCACCTACCGGCTCCTGGAGACACAGGTCATGGGGGCCCCCATCTCCACCTATGTCTCGGTGGACCCCGCCACTGGTGCCATCTATGCCCTCAGGACATTCAACTATGAGATCCTCAAGCAGCTGGACCTGAGGATCCAGGCCACTGATGGTGGCTCCCCACAGCTCTCCAGCAGCACTGTTGTCAAAGTGAGAATGGTGGACCAGAACGACAACCCTCCTGTCATCATCCACCCAGTGCTCACCAATGGGACTGTGGAAATCGGTGTGTCCAGCAAGACCTCCCGTGACTCCCTGGTGGCCCAAATCAAAGCTCGAGATGCAGATGATGGGGCCAATGCTGAGCTCACCTTTGCCTTCCTGGAAGAGTCCCAGCAAGACCTCTTCACCATCAACCCAAGTACTGGGGACATTGTGCTGAGGGGTGACCTCTCTGAGGAGCTGGGACAGCTATTCAAGGTCATCCTCACTGTGACAGACAATGGCAGACCTCCCCTGGCCACAACTGCCACAGTCAACTTCCTGGTGACCGCCACTGCTCCGTCCAGTATCCAAGACATAGCCAAGCCCAGCTCCTGGGAAGGAAAGGCTTTGCAGTGGGACATCCCTCTGATCGTGATCATTGTCCTGGCAGGCAGCTGCACCCTCCTCCTGGTGGCTATAATCACCATCGCCACCACCTGCAACAGGCGCAAGAAGGGGAATAACATCAAAAACAACACTGCCCTGAAGGACCAAATAGACATCTCCCACCTGGAGAAGGGCCATCAGGAGGAGGGCAGCCAGAGGGGGAATATGTTTGAGGTCCGAACCTTTCCCAGCAAAACCTCCTTCACCAGCCCCGACCCCTCTCCAGCAGCTGAAGAGATCTCCACCACTGAGAGTGGCAGTGACAGCACTTGCCTCTATGAGGGTCAGAAGAGGCTGAGGGGACAGAGTGGGGAGGTAAGATCCCACCAGAGGGAAGTGGGGCAAAGGGTTGGGGGGGTGTCTTGGAGGATGTGAATTAGCGGCAGAGGTGCAGTTAACGTTGGTTTACTTTTCACCACTTCCCTCCCTCATGTCTTCTTTGATTTTCCTCCCCACCAGCAGGGTTTTGCTGCCACTCCGAGCTACAACAAGGAGCCTGCTCCCCCTGTGGCCATTTGGAAGGGACACTCCTTCAACACCATCTCCGGCCGGGAGGCAGAGAAGTTCAGTGGCAAAGACAGCGGCAAAGGCGACAGTGATTTTAACGACAGCGACTCGGATATCAGCGGAGATGCCCTGAAGAAAGATCTCATCACACACATGCAGAACGGTAAGGGCTCTGCCCCTGCTCCCCACTGGACATCAGACAGAAAGATGGATGGATGGGGGGGTGGATGAAGGGACCCATCCCTGGGGCACAGTGATCAGGCAGGGCAGCTGGAAGGGGAAGCCAGACTCTGGCTGCATGGCTCAAACTGCCCATCTCCTTGGAGCAGGCTGTTGTTAGGTGTTGGTTCCTCTCTGCACTGAGAGCCCAGCACAAATTAGCATTTGTCAGAAGTGCTGTAGGGTTAGATTTTTTTCCTGAAAAAAGGTTCCCTTAAAGCTAGAATTGTGAGGCGTGTCCCTAACAGAACATTACCTAACCAAGCATGGGTTTTTGTTGCGCTGTAAAGCATCACCTCCCCACTCCCACCGTCGGTGCAGTGAATCATCCTGTGACTGGTAACTCTAAGGATTGTGAATGGTGTGGATTTATTCCTGCAGTAACGACAGGTTTCTCCTCCCCTATCTCTCTCTAGGTCTGTGGGCATGCACAGCTGAATGCAAGATCCTGGGGCACTCCGACCGCTGCTGGAGCCCTTCCTGTGGCCGAGCCAACCCTCACCCCTCTCCATATCCTTCAGCACCCCTTTCCACCTTCTGCAAGAGCACGTCCTTGCCCAGGGATCCCCTTCGCAGGGACAACTTTTATCAAGCCCAGCTGCCCAAAACAGTGGGGCTTCAGAGCGTCTATGAGAAGGTGCTGCACAGGGACTTTGACCGGACGATCACACTCCTCTCCCCGCCGCGCCCTGCACGGCTCCCCGACCTTCAGGAGATCGGGGTGCCCCTGTTCCCAGCCCCCTCAACTAGATACCTGGGCCCCCAGACTGAGACAACTGAGAAGGCGTAGCCCAGAGTGCTCCCCCTCGAGTGCACCCCTCCCTGCGCACACAACTAGGTCACTCCCGAGAGCCTTTAAGTTATTGACCAGATCCAGTGTCGTATGTGTAAATATGCAAGATGTGCCTTAAAAATGAAGTCGTTTGGGAAAGATTTCCAATCAGATCAGTACTGTTTGATATTTGCAAACAAAAAAAATTGTTTGTAGTTAATGTAATTTTTATGAAATGTGCAGTATTTAAATTTCTTTTCATATTTTCTACATTGGGGTTTTTTGTTTTGCTTTTGGTTTACCCACGGCCTGCCATTTTTTGTAGTGTTTTTAACCTGTACATTGTGTAATGTAATGTTTGTACATAATGAAAATTCGTTATATTTTTATATAATAAATACTTAAAAATGGGAATTCTTGCCAAAGGAGCTGTCTGAAAGACACAGTAATAACAATTAATATTAATAATAATATCCTGAATATGTAGAATCTTGTAAGGGAAATTCCTCTTTCACAGTGTAATAATAACCCAAGCAATCCAGTGTACTGAGAAGTTTGCCTTGCCAAATGTGACTTGTATTTCTTGAGTCTGTGGTCAACTTAAGTGTTATTTAATTGCCTTTGGTTCCTGTAATCTGTATCACTGATAAACACTAATAAAGGTTTTGTGATGTTCAGAGGCTTCTGTTCATGGATTTCATGCTACAGAGCATAGAGGTCTTCACAGGTCAACAAAAGTATTTTGTGCTGGGAAATGCAGTGGGAAGGAGCTACTTTTAGTCTTGCCCATCGTTGGTCTCTGGCAATACCTCTGCAGATTTAGCTCTAAATCTTCTCATGCTGGGTGGGAGGGAGGCTGGGGTGACAGAGCCAGCCTTTGCTTGTCACTGCGTGGTCTGAGCTCTTCCAGCTCGATCCTTCACAGGTGGGGACTGGTGTGATTTTAGGAAAGCAAGTGAAGCTCTGTTCATCAGTGGAAACGTCTGTGCTGTGCCGATGTCTTTGCATCAGCAGCCACCCAAGCACTTTGCTTTCTGCTCTGGCTGAGACATTGAGTCAGGCTCTATGGGTGTGGGCTCAAATGTTTACCCCTTGTTAAAGCTGCCTTACTAAAGGACAGTAGCTTGTGTTTGTGTACATATATTTATACATCAAGAGAAAGGTGCATAAAACAGGAATCAAAAATGTTGATTATATTGACATTTCCTATGGTACGTATTTCTCTTCTTACTGAAATGACTGTCCTGGGGGAAAAAAAAAAACAAACAGAGCTTTAAAATTCCTTCCTATGGGAGATTCAAGCTAAAAGCAGATCTCAAATCCTTCTGCTATTTTGTTTCATTAAATGCTATAGAATAGCATTTAATGAAACAAAATGAAGCATGAAGGTTTCTTCCTGTGCTCAAAAAATGCTTACGCCAGAAGTAACACTTGTACTGGAGTTTTAATATTTGATTGAAGTTTTCCAAAAGGGAGAACTGCTCCTTATGTGGACTACATAACTTCACATTTTGTAAAAATCAATAATCAAAAAATCTGTACAAGGCAAAGCTTTGGGGTTTTATCACGAGTTCTTTAACTATTTATCTAATTGGTATGGTACATATCTATAAAATATGGCTCACTAAGGAAATATAAAACTTTCTTAGATATAAATAGAGCTCTATTTGGCTTTGTGCCTCAAAATTTAAGCCAAAAACATCCCACCTGTATGTCCCTTAACCAACAAAAATCCCCTTCCTCCCCCAGCTTCCAGCTTTCTCAAGCCTCTGTAGCAAGAGTGGCAGAAGCCAATCAAGTTTTTATGCACACGGGGTCTGAGTTTTAACTGAGGCTTCATAAATACCATGGTGTAAAGATTTGTGGTGGGCAAAGAGTTTCAGAGGTTGTACTTGAAGGGAATTTAAATCAGGCTGATGCAAGACTCAGTTGGGAAGCTACATTTGTGATACATCTCCTGTGGTCAGGAAAACAGGTGAGCATTTCTGGTGATTCCTCTAAAGTCTGGTAGTAAAAATCGTGATGCATCTAATGAACTTAGAGGGTCATCTTGGTTAAATTTAGAGCTGAAGTTGTGGCTGGAGGACGGGTGCTGAGAAAGGAAGCTGGTAGCCTCCCTTCTGGCTAATCACCCTTGATGCAGAGCAGCACACCTGCATGGGAAGTAATTAGTCATAACTGAACTCAGGGAGGCAAATGCTCTGTCAAAAAAAGCAGGGCTCTCTGATAAGCTGGTTCTTCCTCATCTAGTTCAAAAGCCTGGGTTACATACCCAACAGCTTCACAGCAGGTTCCTAGACTCCCCTGGCAGGGCCAACAGGATGTAGTCACAGATGAAGAATGGTTCATCGCACTGGGTTTTGGCATCAAATTTGTGCTGCTTCCTGCAACAGAGCTTGTGCCCTTCTGTAAGTGGATTGATGCTCCTCACTGCCTGATCAGGAGTTTGGACCAACCCAGTGCAAGGCAACCATGAAATGGTAGGAAACTAACGTCACTTGTTCCTGTTCCCATAACAGCTTTCAGCAGCAAGAAACTACAGTCTCATTGGGGTTTGGGATCTGTCTGTTCTGGCATCCCATATGGTGTAAAACGTGGGATTTTAGTATTAAATACCCCTTGGTATTTAAATCTGAGCCCATCATTTCACAGAGACTCTCTGGTTAGTGGAAAGATACAGACTTCTTCTGAGAGCTTCTCATCTTGGCCTGGCCAGGCAACAGGGACTATTCAGGTGCGTCACTGAAGCTCCTGATCTCCCCTTTTCTTGTAAGGGCAAGGGGCAGCAGTCTAGACTCCTGTAACTTTTACATGCCTAAAATTAAACGAGGGAAGTCTCCAAGCTCCATCAGATAAGAGCACATACCACCCAAAGCACAGCTGAGTGCAGGGGGAGCCCAAGGCATAGCTCCTGGGCTAAGTTCCTGGGATCAAACATTTGCTCCATTGATGCTATTTCACTGTGTATGTCCTAGTTTTTTTCTTTTAGTTTTTGATTATCCTGAGATTTTTGCTAACATACTTCAGGAATTAATGCAGCAGTCCTATCAGTTAAATTCCATTTATTTGCCAACATCAGCTCTGCATTGCATGATGAGACTGTATGACCACAGAACCGCTTGCTCACAAAGAGCTACCTTCTCCTGTCTGCCTTTCCCTGGCTCAGAGGGCAGAGGTGAGGAGGGGGTGCCAAGACACAGGACTGGAGACAGCACACCATCATTGAGCCAGCACTAATTCCATGGCCCAAACTGGCTACAGCAGAAGGACATCACAAAAGCACTGACACTGAGCTTGAGCCTGCTCCTGAGCTTGAGCCGGCTCCTGCTGAAATCTCTGGTAGTCACCTACAATGGAGACAGGCATCCTCGACACCCTCCTCAGTCACTGGGGAGAAACAGGCACTTTTAGGACATGAAACATAGAAGTAGGTAATTCCCACAGGCTCTTTCCCAGGTGTACCTTCACAGCCATTAAGGCATAGCTGCAATATGTCTCCTGAGTGCCCCATTCATATTCTGGTATCGTGGGCTTGCATCTGACACCCTGGAGACCTTAGGCAGGCCTCCAAATCTCTTTTAACTCTCAATAATTTAAATTAATTTTCCCAAAGTCAAGTCTGTTTCACCTATGACAGTAACTGGTAAGTGATCTCTCCGTATCTATGTTGAACCATGAGCTTTTTTTATCTGATTTTCTACCCCTGTTCTGCTGAGGAGAAATGGGGAGGGGGTCTGGCTGCTGACCAAGATCTACCCACCACATGCACCAAGGAGACAAGATCCCAGGGATGACTTCTCTGGCACTTCAGCCAAAAAATTAGTCGAATTCCCACTGACCTGCTCTTCTGTCCTATGCCATTTGAATGCCTTCAAGGATGCTTTATGTATTGAGATGTGTGATGGAGTCAAACAACACTGAGGTGCCTGGTTCTGGCTCTTGCAGCATGCTATAGGAACAGGACTACTCCTAAAACAGGGTGACAGCACCCACATTTGTAAGTGGACATGGCTGTGACCTCTGGGGTAGGGGCTTTATCCTGTGTCCTCAACACATGCAAGACATGTGATGAAAATGTGTCAGACAATGCTGCCTTGGCCCAGACCCTGAAGGCAGAGAGACACCAGGTGGGATCTAGCTGAAGATTCAGACAGATGTGACTTCTGTGGCCAATGTGTAGGGTCTACATGAATAACAGGCATCTGCACTCCTGGGGCAGACAAGGAGAGCTGCTCAGGGGGGCCTAGAGGGGCTGACATCTCACACTAGGCACCTGCATTCTCTTTTCACTATTGCTCTCTGGTCTCCCATAACTGTGCTGACTCCCTCACCACTGTACATGACAGCAGACTAGGCACCTGTCCTAAACACAGGCACAGGCCTTGTGGATATAGAAATTCAGGTGAGTGCACTGTCACCTAAAGGGATGGTCCATTCTCTCCAGCTCCAGCTTCATTTTCCCCTGACTCCTTTGACAGCACCACCCAGGAAAGTCATCTGCTCATGGACAGATGCACCAAAGTAACAAAATCAGGTAGATTGCTGCACATTTAGCTCATCCAGATGTCAAGCAAATGTTAGGAAGGGAGCAGAGAGAGAAGAGGGCCCCAGGGCCTGGAAAGAAGATAGGATTGTGGTTTTGAGCAGCAGCCAACAAAGTAGATCAGCCTATATGTAACATAAAACCTCTGGAGGTTTCTAATCGATTTCAAGGTTGATCAAGGAGAAAACACTGCCTTTTGGATAATTTGAAGGCTTAGCATTACTAGTGGTAATGCCCACTGACTCTTCAACTGTCACCTAAGCTCAAATTTAGCTTGAAGAATGTGGGCTAGTAACTGAAGTGTTACTTCCCACCATATACAGCAAGGTCTTGAAGTATTCCTTATTTAAATGGATGGTTAGGAGAAGCTCCCTGGAGTTGGTTTCCCCCTCAGCAGTGATACAGATCCCTCCTGAGCTGGACATACAAAGCTGATTTCACACTCTTGCCCATGATGCCCATAGAAAGGAAGCAGATGGCCACCAAGTTGAGAAATGCAATTACTTAACTTGGGTGTGAGAAGCCAGTAGGTTCATTCAGTTGATAATTATTAATTATTTTTGAGTGGGCATTAGAATCCTCAGGGTCACAGGCATGAGAACTCAGCCTGCAGCAGGCAAACCCCACTTGCCTGTCAGCTCCTGCTGCAGTGGATGGCTGGCTACTGTGCCTAGGGGGTACTTCTTGAGTAAGGAGGACCCACCAGCCCCACATCTGAGGTAAGGAAGCAACCCTGTGTGGTGCTATAGTCAAATGCTGCTAAAGAATGTAGAGGTATTTGTGGCAACTTCATCTTTCAGATCTGAAAACTGTTCCAAGTTGTGCACCTTTGCCTTAAACTGACATCGGATGAACGTGCTGGAGGCCAGAAGTGGAGTCTGCCTCCTATCCATTCTCCTGAGTGGATGGCTCAGTGCTGGGTGACAGGAATTACATTTGTCCCTGCAGATGTCTGCTAGGCAGCCCCATCTTTGCAGCCCAGCTCCCAGGACCTTTTACCTGCCTGACTGCTGGCTGCAGCCCTCTTCCAGGGTGATGAGTCCTCACCCTGTCCAGGTTGGCCACTCTGTGCATGGTCACTGTACCAGAGCCATGTGCTCCATCCCCTCAGGATGGGGCAACTCACTGGAGAACAACCAGCCCAAAGGTCCCTGCAGACAAGTTCTCCTTTTTTTCATGTTCTGTGTAGAAATATTCCTTTGTGGTTAAAGCAACACAACTTAATTATAACTTAATAACTTAAATTTGGTCCTGTAAGAAGAGGGGAGTTTTGTGGGATATCAGCAGAGGTCATGATGATAGAGAGCTCAGAGGAACAGAGGGACAAAAAGAAGAAGAAGAAAGGGCAACAGCTTCCTCCCTTCACCTGGAAAAAATCTTCTCTCATTCATAGTGAGAAGACAAAAACAAGCAGGGAGTTTGGGAAGACAGGAGAGACGGACCCACATGATGGGGGACTAAGCTGTCCAGAGGCTGCAAACACACAAAGGTTTGAGAGGATGATCCCCAGTTAAATAAGCAATCTCATTATGTACAGAGGATCCTCAGCTTAATTCATCCTCTTTTCCCATGCAAAACATGTCCACTGGACTTGGAAGAAATTCAAGGATCTTGACTTTCCAAAAGTCCTACAGCAGACACTAAGAGCGAGTTCAGTGGACAACTAGCTAGAGAATAGCATGAAGAGGCACCTCTACAAATCAAAATCTTTACATTGTTTTTGTCTATAAATTTCCTACCTGAATCTCTGCATGGGGACAACAGTATACAGTGTATTTGGGGTGTGACCCCTAAGTGAGGGCATTCCATCCCCAGCTCTCTGCTGCAGCTCCTAGAAAATAATTCACCAAGGTCTCCTCCCTCCCTTGAGTTTAATTTCACTTCTGTGCCAGACTTTCCTCCTCCCTCCCTCCCTCCCTTGTGGGCTAGATCACCTCAGAAATGGGATCCAGGCAGGGCCAGCAGCCTGCTGTGACCTTTGCCTGTTGGAGTAATGTACAATTACAAGAGACCTGAGGTACTTCTGAGCACACAGCTTGGCAGGATGTTAATTAAAACAGAGTAACACTGCCTCTACCCTTTGCAAGGCCATAGCTGAGAACATTTTATGAACCTCTAGGAGGTAAAGGAACATGTTCAAGGCTACGCCACATATCTGTGAGAGAGCTGGGAGTAAATCCAAGTGTGTTTTGTTTACATATCAGCATACAGCTTGACACATGCAATGAATTCAGGACAAGACCAGATGGATGCACCGGAGACCAGTGGCATGAGAAGGTAGAAAAAATTTCTTCCAGTCACTTCACTTGAAAGAGAAAGAGAGTCTTGCCTCCATCCTCTCTCACCCACACCAGCAGCAAGCCATCACTGTCCAAATCACCTTTGTAGAAGTCCCCACGGTCCCTCGATCCCCTGTCAGATGATAACAAAGAGGTTCAGTCTGTCGCTTCCAAATTCATGGCTCCTTTGGGCCCCAGGATGGCCGGGGTACTGCTTTGTTTTACCACCCTGGCATGACCTGCGTTTTCTTAGCAGTTATTTATTTTTATTTATTTAACTGCATAAATTGATTATCCATGTAACAACTTTAATCAATTATCTGCGGCAAACAACTTCTCTGCAACTTAATTTGCAAAGTTCTTCCCTGACCTAGCAATATCTGATTGCATCATATAAGAGCTTCACTTTGAAATGGCAACACATTTCATTAAAAATAACTAATAGCTGCAGGGTTTAAAGATGTAAATGTTAATTTTCTTAATGAGAAAAAAAAGGGCATGCAGACTCTACCTGTCTATATTCATTATACTGTGTCCACATGGGATGACTCACATTTGCAAAACTCAGGTTTAATTAACATGCTTATTTTTACAATGATATTTCTCATTATAATAAATTAAATGTTTAAACAGCCAGTGCAAACATTTTGATCCAAGACAAAAATGCTTGCACAGTGCTAGTTTAAGCATTTAATTTATTATAATCCTTTCCATAACAAATGCCTTAGAAGTTGATTTCTTCGCTGTGAAAGGCTATTAGTATTATTTCCTCTGGTAATGTTTAATCCAAGACAATCAGAAGTGTAAGGCGTGAACGGAACGGGGCTGGAAGGGATGATGCTGGATGCGATAGCGAGGGAACCTGCCCCGGCCGCAGCGGGTGCCAGCCCCGCGCGGAGCCGCGCCCGGGCACCGCTCTGCCGCCAGCAGCCCACAAGTGAGCCCATCCAAGCGCATCCACGATCCAGAGCGCGTTCGGTACCCCAGGGCGGGCGGTCCCTCTGAACAGGACCTTCCGGACCGGGTCTGCGCTCTGTTCGAGCCCCGCTCCGCCGTGTGCCGCCGGGGCCGGGGGCGGATGCGGCGCCTGAGGCCGGGAGGGAGCTGCGGCGCTCCCGGGGCGCTGCCGGCGGGGCCCGCCAGGGGGCGGTGCGGGCCCGGCCCCTCCGCTGGGGCCCTGTGGGGAACGGCGGGAGCGGCGGGGCCGGGAGAGCAGCGGATGTGCTAAAATCGTAGTGTCTGGTACCACCGAGGAGCTCTCTGGTGACCGAGCCCCTTATTTCCTCAGAGTTCCCAGCCTGGTGCGGGGCAGGAGGCTCAGCCCTGAGCTCGGCGGCAGCAGGGCTGTGCGGCAGATGGACGCCGGGGCGCCTCTGCTATGAGGGCAGCCTGGGAGAGCCGGCCGTCCTCAGCCTGGACAAGAGAAAGCTTCAGGGTGACCTTGTAGCACCTTCTTACAGCCCTTCTAAAGGCTACAAGAGAGCTGGGAAGGGGCTTCTGGCAAGGACGTGTAGCGTCAGCACAAGTGGGAATGGTTTAAACTGAAAGAGGCTGGGTACAGATTATTTATTAGGAAGAGATGAGAGTGATGGGACGCTGGAACAGGTTGCCCACAGAGGTCTCAGATGCCCCATCCTGTGAAGCAAGCCAGGTTGGATGGAGCTCTGAGCAGCCTGGTCTAGAGGAAGGTATTCCTTCCCATGGCTGGAGAGTTGGAACCTTTAAAATCCCTTCTGACCCCAACCATTTTACGGTTCTATTTCTAAAAAGCTTCTGACCCAGCTCCTGCATGGCCAGGGTCCTGGGAGCAAGATGGGTTGCAGAATATGTCCTTCTCCCCTAACTTCACCAAAGGCAGTAGTATTATTCCCCAGACAGATGCCAGCTGTCTGGGCTCTGTCAGCTCCCACTCGGGACTGGGACATGAGGCCCTGTAAGAAGTAGGGAAAGCAGAACATGGCATGGCAGAGCAGGGACTCTCCTGGGGCATGAGAAGGAGCGGGGGGGGTTGCCCTGTGAGAGCAGTGAGACAGCCTCCATCTGACTTTCCTGGGGTTTGTGCTCCCAGGAGACATGTCCTTTACCTCCTCAGGGGAAATTTCCACCTCTGAGCTGGAGCAGTGTCTGCAGAAAGAAATGAGCCAGGAGGCAAATTCCTCTTGAAGTAATCCAAGAAGAGAAGTCTTGTATAAGAGCTAAAGCCAAGGCAGGGTGGTGCAATCAGGTGAGAAAAGCCCATGTGTTCAACCCCCTCCAGCAGCCGGAGGAACACAAGGCAGGGAGCTGCCTGGGCTGGGGACAGGCACGCAATGACCCACCGTGGGTCCCCAGCGTAAAGCCACCAGCATCTCCTGTCACCATCCCACCCTTGCACCCACGAAAAACTCCCACCCCCGCTCGGGGGCCTGGAGCCAGTGTCAAATAACCATGGCTGTACAGGGTATTTCAGGGATGCTAAAAAGTTAGTCTGCAAGTCACTCCAGTTTACTTGGTAATTCAAAAGTATATAATTTGAATTCATAAATAAAACCCTTAAGGGGATCTCATTACTCTGTGAAGAGCATTAGCAAAACACAAGTTGTCAATCACTTTAGCCAGCTGACAAGCTAGAAACCAGATGATGATCCAGGCTGAGCCAAATCAGCAAAGGGGAAGAAAAATCTCTCCTGGATTTACCTCCAGTGAATGACAAATGACAAACGACCAGTGATTTTTTTAAAGAAATGGACATTAAAACATTAATGGACAAATCACCAAATCTCCCCAGATCACTGAATTAAGTTTAGGGATTACTCATTGTCTGATAAATGTCCAGCCAGAAGGCGCCCATTTATGTTCCATTGCTTGCTGCCTGACAAATCTCTGGGCTCACAAAAATTCAGCAGATTAATAAGCTGATCCCACTGCTTAACTAATTGAGAAAAGCAAAAAAGTGATTTGAGTAGCAGTGCGATGGTCATTACAAAAATATCCACTGACTTTGGAAAATTGAGGGCACAACATTTTTACCTCAGAGGGCAGATTTATGTAGGCCACAAAGTGCCTTGGGTATTTCTTAGAGTCCTCGAGTTTATTTATGTATTATTTCCTCCGAAATTCAGTATATTTTTCCAGCAGGCAAGAAACTGGGGCTTCTGCGTACAAGTTTCATCTGCTCAAAATGTGAAAAAATATAGATCCCCTTAGCACATTCTGCTACAGTAGAAGCAAAGTGTAAAAGAAAAATTCCAAATATGTAGATTTAAAAATAAAAACACAGAACTCTCCTCCCTAAAAGGGATTTGAAGGGAAAAAAATTCCCTCAGCTACAGATAGGTCTAGACTTTAATTGTGGAGCTGCCTAAGAAGAATTGTTGGCCTGAGGTCATTTTAATCAGGTTGCATGTCAGCTTGCAAAATCTCCAAATTAGCTTACAGCTTGGGGAGAGAAAGATGTTTTTCTTTCCTGAAGAATGCAAACAGATTGTTGTGACATGTTCTCAGTCATCATGACAGATCAGATCCCTGCTTTGCGCTGCGAGCCGGGAAGGAAGGCAGCCTCTTCTCCAGCTCCTTCAGAGATTTGGGCATCTCCCACTTTGTCAGAGCTGGGGATGGAGTTTACAGAAATCCTTATGAAAGTGAGGTTTATATGCAAAGACTCTGATAAAAGAGACTGACCTTAATTGGGAAGCAAGTTTCTTTCACATTTTTTAACAACCTCCAGGCCTTCCTATCAGTCTGATGAAAGGGAACTTGTGAAAAGAAACAATCTGTATTTATGCAGCAGAAACTATCATATCCTGAGCCGCGCAGAGAATGACAAGGAACCGACTCATCCTTTTAAAAAAAGGATTAATTTGCCATTTTCTTCCTGAGGTTGTAAAAAGCAAGGGTGTGGGTGGATTTCACAACAGGCTGAGTACTTTAGCTGGATTTACGGTGAGCTCTGAGTCTGTGTGAGACTCTGCATTGTGGTGTGGAGCAGCTGACCTGGAGTGATGGCCCTCCTAAGGTGTCCATAGCTTATGTGTCCAATTCAGTCCCTGAGCTGTAGCACATTTGGATGCTCTTTTTCATTTTTTTTATTTCTCCATGTTCAGTTTTTCATCAGCATCAGTAGATGGTTCCAATGGGATCACAGGGGAGGAGAGAATCTGGAGCAGTGACTTCGCTTCATCTGGAAAGACTCCCAGAGGGAGAGGCAAGTGACAACTGGCTGGTAGTGGGACACGTCTCACCTGTTTGATGGCCCCTAAAGGTCTGCATCTGAGCCAGAACCCAGCAGTGTCTCATTCATGGGAGTGAAAGAAATGAGTGTCTCTAAATGGTGATTCCTCCAGCTTCTAGCTGCTACCTCCTTCTCTTAACTACTCCAGGCACCCCATCTAGACAAAAGAAATCTGTCCTTGGTAGTGGCTGACGGCTCAGTAGCGCCTGGAGCTGAGAAATATTGTATACAGAAGCCCAAGTCCTGCCTAGAGATCCTGGTATGCCAAAAACGTGTGCATGCCTGGAGAGAGATGGACCTGGGACCACTTTGCCAAACCAGGAGAGGATGTCACGTGCCCGTGCATTTGCCATGAAGGCATCCTCCTGAGTAGCTGACATAGAATCATAGAATCATTTAGTTTAGAAAGATGATCTTAGTTTTAAGATCATCAAGTCCAACTCACCAGTACTGCCAAGTGCACCACTAAACCACATCCCTGAGTGCCACATGTACATGTCTTTAAATACCCCCAGGCTGCCCACTTCCCTGGGCAGCTTTTACTGTATTTGACTCCAACCCTTTCTGTGGAGCCATTTTTCCTAATATACAATCTAAACCTCTCCTGGAACAGCTTGAAGCCATTTCCCTTTGTCCTATTTCATGTTACTTTGCAAAGGAGATCATCCCCCACCTCGCTGCATCTTCTTTTCAGGGAGCTGTAGAAGGTGGTAAGGTCTCTCTGGAGCCTCCTTTTCTCCAGGCTAAACAGCCCCAGTACCCTCAGACCTTCCTCATAAGCCTTGTGCTCCAGACCCCACCCCATCTCTGTTGCCCTTCTCTGGACTCACTCCAGCCCCTCAATGTCTTTTTTGTAGTGAGGGACGCAGAACTGGACTGAGGATTTGAAGTGTGGCCTCACCAGTGCCAACTGCTGGGGGCAATCCCTGCCCTGGTCCTGCTGGCCACACTCTTTCTGATCCAGACCAGGATGCCATTGACATTTTTGGCCCCCTGGGCACAGCTGGCACAAGTTCAGCTGCTGTTGACCAGCACACCCAGGCCCTTTTCCAAAGGGCAGCTTTCCAGCCACTCTGCCCCCAGCCTGTAGCTCTGCCTGGGGTTGTTGTGACCCAAGGGCAGGACCCTGCACTTGGCCATGCTGTACTTCATACAAATGGTCTTGGCCTATCGATCCAGCTCACCCAGATCCCTCTGCAGAGTGTAAGACATAAGACTTCAGGCTTTTAAAACTGGATGGGAAAAGACAGTGGGGTTGCCTCTGTTGGGACACCCCCTGGTGTCAGGAGAAGAGACTGCATTTCCCTGTTCCCACTCTTTCCTTAGGTGGCTTTGCAAGCCAAGAGAAGTCACACCCATATGTCTCAGGGTAGAAGCTGCCAGTTTATTTCTCCCAACAGCTTCCACAGTGACAGCATAAAAGTCTTCCTCTTCCCTGTTGTAAGAGTTTGGGGAGTTATTTTTCTGTGTTCTGGCTCCCTGCCATCAGCCCTGGCGGGACCCAAGGCAAGGCAGCAGTGCCACGCAACCCACATGCCAGCAAACCATTAATCCCAAGGGACAGACCCCTGGGGTGAGAATCCCGCTGCAACATCTCCAATTAGACAGCTTACCTCCTGCTTTGCCTCTGCTCTAGCCATTTCAGACCAAACATATTTTATTGTTCAGTCTCCTAGTTAAACGGCTGGGAAGCTCTGGATGTAAGCACACGGAGATTACTGGTTCAATAATAGAGTCAGGCACATTGGCTTTGCATCGTTTTGCTAATAAAGCTGCAAAATAAAGCTGTTGACTCTTCTTTCATCAGCATCAGCCCCATGAGGCTCTCCCCTGTCTCGCCTGGTGATTAGAGCAGAGGACTGGGAACATGGGTCTGGAGTTCAGCCCTTAATGAGCCTCCTGTTCGGTGTGTTTCACTCAGGGCTCTTGACCTCTTTGCACCTCAGCTAACTCAGCTGTAAAACTGGCTGAAGGATGGACCTTGTGGAAACCATCCACCGTGCCCCAGTTGAGCCTTAAGTCCAGATTCCATGGGTAAATCCAAAATAAAAATCAACAACAATTTGAATCTGTGGTGACCCAGCTCAAATGCCACGAGGACGTCAAGCCTTGCCAGCGTAAACAGTGCTCAGTCTCTGGGGTCCCCCATTACAATGTCAGAGCAAATCTTAGAGCTATGCCTGCAATTTGTGCTGCAGTGAAAGACAGCAGTGCTGCAGCCTCCAGCACACGCAAGGCAACGTGGTGCCAGCTCCAGTATCCAGGTACATCAGCAGCTGCACACCGAGCAGTGCTGGGAAAACTGGGTGCCATGTGTGGTCCCAGATGGGGGAAGCAGGGTCCCCCTTACTCTCTAAGTCTCTGAGCTGCCAGACAGGTGACATCTCTTCCCTCATGGAGAAGCTGGCATGAACCATGCCAAGGACAGGAAAGCCTTAGTGCTCTCTCACACCATGTCCAAAATGTTTCTAAACTGTCCTGCAGTCAGGATGGCAGCTCTGTCAGCACCCGTGGCTCAGTGCAACAGAAGAAGGTGAAAGGAGGCGCTGGCACAGCTTGTTGGCTGTGTAACACCTTCCAGGTATGATGGTGATGCTCAAGACTAGCCCTGTCTCACCACCTCACCTGGTCCACTGCAAACACACATCTTCTCACATAAAACACAGTGACTTCTCTCAAAGTTGGGAGCAATTGAGAGCTTTTTCCCTCTTAAGTGGGAGGTTGCAGCTCAGACTTCTAGGTGGCATAGAGGAGCCAGAGCTTCCAAGTTGTCATTTTAAGGTGGGGAGCAATGAAGAAGAGAGGCTCCATCCCTTGGGATCTCAGCAGTGTGGAGTCAGCTTTGTACGTGCCATTTGTCACAGTGGGCTTAGCAAACTGAGCGAGAAACTGTTTCTAGACAGAGCAAAAGCACCTGGGATCCACTTAATTTAGTCCTGTGGCAAGGCCATTTGCTCCCAAACCTGCTCTACACTTTCTTATACAGTCCTGTACTGTGCAGCCATGTGGAGATGAGACTCCTGAAGCAAAAAGCTCTTCCTTGGGCATCGACAAGAATCCCAGGTGTACTTCTCTGTCTTAATATTATCCCACCTTGAACCATGCGGACATACCCAGCCAAGCACAGGCTTGGAAAAGGCTGAGGTTGAGAACTGTCTTTCAGAGCCTTCTCCATACCCCTTATAACCCTAGCTGCCCCACTAAGTCCCCTTTAGTGACTGGTGAGTTGTAGGTGTGAAGAAGAGGCTGGAATGAAGCATCCTCTGGAGCTGGGAATGTGGGTATTTGCACAGCATGATGGGATCAGTGCTGGTGGCTGGGCATGAGCACAAACCTTCAGCATACAATGGCGACCTGTGTTCTGGTGTAAGGATCCTTTTGCTGAGGATCTTCCATCCCTTGAGGAAAATATGCTAACAGGCTTTAAATAATTAAACAAATCACATTGCAGGCAAACCCAAGTTGATCTTTAAAATGCATTATCCTCAGAAGGCACTAGAAATGCTCAGTGCTTTACATCCTCCTCAGAGCTCTTCACACATTAACTAATTCATCACACAAGGGACCACCCAGCTACATCTCGACCACAGAGCAAATGCTGTGCCAGTCTCTTCCTCCTTTAAAACTGTGTTGCCACAGCTGGAGGCCAGGTTTCCTCAGCACCAACCAGCTGAGGCAGTGAGGCAACAAAGCTCTTTTCATCAGGCCAAGTTTGCACGGAGGACATTTCTCCCACAAAGCCACTTGCTGATCCCAGATGGAAGGCGGGTTTCCCTTGTGGCCACAAGATACTCTGGGGCAGCTGCAACCACCTCCTTGCAGGAAAGGGGAGTTGTGTGTGCTAAGGACTACAAGTTTGGCTTTCCATGGGCAGAGGCCAGGAAATCAGCTACCTCGAGCCTCTCCTCTGGGCCACCAAGGCCATGGACAGTGGAGAAGCATTTGCAGGAGACAGAAGACAGGAAGGCAGAGCAGCTGCAAGGCAGTTGTGTCCACCTATCACGATGCTACACAGCCATTTATCTGGCTCTCTGTGAGCTATTTGTTCTTATCCCCCAAGCCAGCCCCAAAACTGCCCTGATGATAGGTCCTTGCTGTCCCTGACACTATGCAAGGACAGGTGAACAGGTTGAGGCAGCAACCAGAAGGTCTGTCAGACACAAGAAAGCACGACTGGTGAGGAGCAGGGAAAGGCCATGCCCATCCCCAGCGTCTCCCAGCCAGGTGTGCTGGGCATCGCCCTTGCACTCACAGGACTCCATGGAGGACAAACTGGTGGGCAAAGGGACTGCCACCCCTTCTCCAATCAGAAAGGTTTCCTGTGGTGGTGTTTGCCACCCTCAGCTCTCCCCCATGCCATGCATGGCCCAGAGCAGATGGGCTATAACACGTGGAGTTTAAATTATTTGACAGTTCCCCTTTCGGGATTTGGGAGCACCATGGAAATGGCTGCTCGTGGTGCTGTGGGGCAAGCCTTGATAATGTGCTGGGCACCGTGGAGGCAGCTGCAGCTGTGAGCCCCAGAGCAGCCAGCTCTTCCCAGAAGCTCATAATTCCCTCTCCAAACTCACCTGGCCTCCAGGGCCACAGGCTGCCATCCCTCCCTCCAACCCTCACTCTTCCAAGCTGTCCAAGGGGAAAGGTCCACAGCTTTTTTCATGCTATTTCTCAAGCATTTGTTCCCCTCAGCAGTCCACACTGGACACACACAACAACCCTGCTGCCCCAGGCTTACCTAATAACATCTTTGAGATAGGAGATTTGGCCTCAGCCAGGCCAAAATTGTCGTTCTTGCTAGTGCTTCCTTTCATAAGGAAAGTGGAGTCCTAGCACTGTCTGCTGGACTTTCCAGCCGGAACTCACCCCTTTTCTCATCCATATTCCAACCTAATTCCAACCTCTAAGCACAAAAGTCCTTAGAGGCAATGCAGCTCTCACAGCCCTTCAGTGGGGAACAGAGGTCCTTGATGGACATGCTGTAATCTCACAGTCGTTTCTGAGGGCCAGAAGGCTCAAGGAAAGGTTCTTAAGAGAGAAAGCCCCACAGGACTAAAATTTCTCATGGTTCTTTCACTCTCCTAGGCTTAGTTTATGAAATCTGATGTGAGGGAGGGCATTTTGTAAAAAAATTATTTTTTAAAGTAAAAAGATCTAATCTGGGGGAAGAAGTATTGTAGATTGGCTAAAAAGAAAAAAAGCTTGATGTAAGAGACAAAATAATAGAACAGAAAATAGGTGAATAAGGATTAAATCTTCTCAAATGAACTCCTTCAAAAGTCTCACAGAGGTGATGAGAGCAAAAAAAATGTTTAAAGTGTTGTCAGAAGAGTGAGTCAAATACACAGTTCAAGAGATTGGATTTGTAAAAAACATTCTGGGGCTGCAGATGCCTGTGGGACAATCTCATTGGAAATATTCTCTAAAGTCAGGTCATGAAATTATTGGGAGAGCAGCCCAAAAATCGAAAAAGAGAAATATAGTTGATTCATGGGTGCTTTTGGGTGAGGGGAAAAAAAAAATAAATAGAAAGCTAGGCTCAGCCTTTGCCACAAAGCAAAAAGAGACTTAGCAGATTTCTCATCAAAGCGTAAAGAAGCCTCTGGGAAAGAAACAGATTGATGCTACCAAGTTGTTTAAGATAATAACTACCTCCAAAGCATGGAGCTGTGGTTGGAGGTTAAGAAAGACAGTAGCCTATGAGCAATTTGCACAGAACAGCTACAAAAGAGACCACATCGTTAAACGTAGGAATGAAAGCATGTAATGACAGCTAGTTATTTTATTTTATTTCTTTAATTCAAGGAAAACAGAAGGCACAGCCACTAGCTAAATTAAGAAGAATAAGATGAAGACATATGGATAGATGGGAGCCAGCCCTGAGGAAAAACAAATCAGCTTTTAGTGTCCTGGGGTGAGGAAGAGCAAACTGTGATGGGCCATATGTCCCAACCCAACCACAGGAGAGAAGAGGGAGGATTGGGATGAGCAGGATCCTGCACCAAGCACACTTAAGGCCATCCTGGGGCCAGGTCAGCTGCACTGGGTTGTCCTGCTGGAGATGCATCCCAAGCAGGGCAAACAGGGATGCTCATCCTCTCCAGAGTAGCATTAGAGCATGGACCTTGCAGGGCTTTCCAGGGAGAATTTCACAGCCTACCAGGAAAAGCAATGTTTTTGGTGTTTGAAATTTCATGAGCTGCTGGTCAGAGAAGGGAGGACTTTGTCACTGGGGGAGGAGAGGAGGAAAAGTGAGCATCCCTGGAGCAGCAGAGTGCAGGGACACCACAGAGATGAGAGCCATGATGATGACAAACATACGTGGGTTTTCATCCTTTGGCCTCACTGCCAGCAAGAATCTTTAGAGTTTATCAAAATTCTTAGGCTGTCACAAGTTAAATAACTGGTTTTAGGAGCAGAGGAGCTGTGGGGGGGCTTCTGTGAGAAGCTGCCAGAAGCTTCCCCAAGTCCAGCAGAGCCGATGCCAGGCAGCTCCAAGACAGATGTGCCACTGGCCCTGTCTGAGCCCATCAGGGACAGCAGTAGCACCTCTGGGGTAAGAGAGTTAAGAAAGGGGAGGAAAAGCTGGCAAAACAGCAAATGGAGACAGGAGTGAGAATATGTGAGAGAAACAGCCTTGCTGACACCAAGGTCAATGAAGGAGTGGGAGGGGGTACTCCAGGAGCAGATGGATGCCAAAGGAGGCTGTGGCCATGTGGGAAGCCCACACTGGAGCAGGGTCCTGGCAGCAGCTGTGGCCCCATGGAGAAAGAAGCCCAGATGGAGCAGGTTTGCTGGCAGGACTTGTGACCCCATGGGGGACCCAGCCTGTTCCTGAAGAACTGTACCCCATAAAGGGACCCAGGCTGGAGCAGTTTGTGCAGAACTGCAGCCATGGGGAGTTCTCATGCTGGAGAAGCTCATGGAGGACTGTCTCTGTGAGAGGGACCCCACACTGGAGCAGGGACAGAGTCAGAGGAGTCCTTTCCCTGAGGAGGAAGGAGCAGCAGAGCCAACATGCCATGAACTGACCACAGACACCATTACCTGTCCCCCTGCACCACTGCAGGAGAGAAGGGAGAGAAAATCGGGAGTAAGGTTGAGCCTGGAAAGAAGGATGGGGGGGAGGGTAAATGTTTTTAGAATTTGGTTTAATTTCTCATCATCCTACTTTGATTTGATTGGTACTAAATCAAACTAATCTCACCCTGTCCTTATCTTGACCCATGAGCCTTTTGTTATATTTTCTGTCCCCTATCCAGCCAAGGAGAGGAGTGATGGAGCTTTGGCGGGCATCTGGCATCCAGCCAGGCTCAGCCCACCACAATACCAAAGCCAATATTTTCTTTTTCTGCAGGACTTTTTCTTCCAAGGACTTTGGTTATTATTGAAGAGACATCAAGTATGTGGAACCTGAATTGGCACCATGTTACGGTGGTGTAAAGCCATGGAAAAGCAGAGCAGTGAATCAGGTGCCCAGTCTCAGAAACCCTCATACATTTTCATTCAGGCCGTAATGGAGTTCAACTATTTGGACCACTTAGAAAATGAAGATGAAATGCATAAGGCACCACAAGAGACTTTCAGAAGGGCACACAGCATGACCAAATCCTTCTCATTTTTAATATTTCTATTTCTTCTTCTAAACTTTTTCTTTAAACTTGAAAATAATGAGAAAATGTGCTTCCTTGAGACAAGCCAGTACTATCAGCTAAACAGCCTCACATTCATCGTAGCACTCCAAGTGCTCTGGAATGCTTTTCAGCCCAGAGGATAATAGTATTAGACGACCAGAAAGGCTGTCCTGTAAAAGACTGTTATTATGATTTCCAGTCTCAGAAGTTGGCTTAATCCAGCTGAGCACACACATGTTATTTAGAGAGGAGACTGAGCTCAGACACTGCTATCACCATCATCTTTATTGCAAATGAAGGGTTCAGCCAGTGAAAGGCAAGTCACGTTTTTTTTTGTCCTAAGCCCTGCAAACAGTGGCTGTTGCAATCGTCTTTGCACTCTGCAGCGAGAGTCTGGAGCTGCTGAATGCAGAGCTATTTGCACAGATTTGCATCTGTCTAAAAACTCCTGTTTTCTCTCTTGTCACCTAATCAATCAAACGGTAAAAGATGCGCTCCCTGCACCCTCCAAGGAAAACAGCTCTGTGCCCACACAAAAGGCAAAGCAAGAGCATAGGGGTTAGCTAGAGGTGGTAAGCTGTGAACCCTGTAACAGGAGCAATTTTTTTCACTGCTTGAAATTTCATGCTGCTCTTCCTCTGTCTATGGAACAAAAGAAGAAAAGGCAGTGATGCTCTGAATTGGGAAAAAATAATCTAGGATTGTTCCCTGCATGAGAAAAATATGTTTGGAGGATTACTCAGGGTAGTTGCACCTTGGCTTGAGGACGAAAGGCTGCACAGCTTCTCTCCCAGGGTTTAGGCAGAACAGCTCCCTCCCAAAGGACTGGTTCGCCCACCCACACTTCCCCAGGTGAGCAGGACCCATCTCACACTGCAGCTTCCCAAGGAGGAGCAGCCAGGCACCAATCCCTGTGAGTCAGCTTGCAGCTGGCCCCAGTGCTTGGAATTGCTCGAACCTGCCCATGCCAAAACCTGCCAGGGCCACTGCTGCCCCATCCGTGGGGGGGGGGTGAGCCTTCCCACTCTATCCTTTTTGCTCCAGGGGGCATATTGCATTTCACCACAGAGCACTGGAGTGAAGGCCCTATTTGTGAATATCCAGCACAGAATTCCACATATTCATTCTTGCATTGGTAGTGTCTCTGCTAACAGTCCTTGTCGGGGCAGCCTCAGCCACACTTTTGCAAGACAAAACAGCTCAGCCTCTCTCTGTCCTTCCAGTCACCTCCCAAGAAAGGAGCCACTGGGCACTCAGATTCATGCCAGGATGGGAGGGACAGCAGCTCCCTCTCCTTAGTCCCAGGGAAGCAGCTCAAACAAGCTGAACCCCAGTGAGCAGCAGCTCTTCCTGGGCAAGCACTCCTTCCCTGGCACATTTTCCCATGGGAGACAAGCACAGGGACCTTAAAATAAATCTGTCTTTTTAAAGCAGAGATGCTAAATGAAGGTTTGAGATCAAAGGCTGGGATTCTCACATTTTGCCAAGATAGACATATCCATTCACGAGATTTTTGGTGTAACAAAATACTTGCTAATGAAGAGGATCATAATCTTATTATTAGCCCGAACTACCACAGTATGTCATTCAAGAGCGGGTTGGAATATGTCCTAGTTTAGGAAGTTGCACAGTGGATTTTGCTTTTGATTTAATGAGCTGTGATTGTGTTTATTTTCAGCAGCAACTATGCCCGTTAAATTTTGGTTGAAGGTCTGATCGTTAACGACAGTAATCGACGGAAAGGATGAATTTAGGTTGAAGGGGAGGAAAATGGGAATTGTAGTGGGATTCAGTCAACACAGTTTGCTGGGATTCAGCAAACACAAGGTGGTCAGGAGAGCCTGAGCTTTCTCTACTTTTGCAGTGCCTGATGATGGGGTTTTAATTACTGGTTAACTCAGTTAAGGGGATTCAGACATGGAAAAACAAAGATTTTTGCTGTTATGGAGTGGGGCACAGAGGACAGTCAGGTGTAGGCAATCAACAGTGGGGGCCAGAATTTCCTTTTGTGGGATGAGCCATGGTGGGACAAGGTCATCAGCTGGCTTCCACTATCAAGATCCCAGAAATTCTAAGATGGTGGGGGGAACACATCAGTAGTGTGTAACAACTGAACAACCTGCCAGATGAGCAAAATGGAGAAGAAAGGGGAAGAGAAATATAAATTAGACACATACTTAAAAAGAAACATTGCTGCAGCAGAGCTGGTTGGTGTAGGCTCAGCTCTGGAGTGAGAAGGGGCCCCATGCAGCAGGGTTCCCCCAGATGAACCCTCCCCACTGCTGCCTGCCTGGGTAACTGGAGCTGGCAGAACGAGCAAGAAGGGCAGGGCAGGATGGGGCACAACTCAGACCCACCCCCCATCACACTCCTTTTGCAGCTGGTGTCTGTGTCTCGGTTTCCAGCCTTACAAAGGATGCTGTGCTTTGTGTTTGACACCATCAGCCCAAAGGAGTCCAGCACAGTTTATTTTCCAGCATCAAAGCGTGCACACACAGGCATGTGTATGTATGTACAGGCAGGACAACCATAAGGGGTGTGAAGGAAACACAGACATGGACAGACACGTGGATAGACACACATAGCCAGTTGTAGCCTTTAAAAGCTTGCCGTGTAAAATATTAGAATGGTTGTGCCCAGCCTGGACACGGGGCTCAGCCGGAGGCTGTTGGCTTGTGCCAGTCAGCGAGGTGTTCTGTGGAGCAGTCACCGACCAGCAGTTTGTCAGCTCCAGCGCCTGTAAATTCCTGTGGCAAGTGTAAAAAAATCAATCAACTCGTTGTTCCATTTTAAAAGCTGGTGTTTTTTGACGACGGCCGTCTGTCTGACGGGGCGCCCCTCTTCTCCGCCACGGCGTGCGGGGCTGCGTGTCCCCTACACCCCCGACCCCCTCGGGAAGGGGGGAAGCTGGAGACGACATCCAGGGGCCGCTTGGAGGGGACGGCGATGGGGCAGGAGGACACAGGGAGCTCCCCCGGCTGCCGGGCAGCTCAAGGGGCTCATTGTGCCCGGGGCTGGGCGGTGCTGCCCTCCCCGCGGGCCGGGGCCGGGAGCGGGGCGGGCCGGGGCGGTGCAGGCCCGGGGCCGGGGCCGGGGCCGGGGCCGAGCCCGGGCAGGTCTCCCTCCCGCGGCAGCCATGGCAGAAGGCTCCGAGAAGGTGCCGATCGCCCGAGTGGGGCCCGACGATGTGGAGCTGTGCCTGCCCCCCGTGAGTGCTGCCGGCTGGCACCGGGCGGGACAGGGTGGGATGGGGACAAAGCCTGCGGGCGTGGGTTGGGATGGAACGGAACCCAGCGAGTCGGGACGGGATGGGACGGAACGGGACGGGACGGGTTGGTTTGGGACGGTGGGGAACGGGTGGGGTCGGGACGGGTCGCGATGTAGCGGGCCGAATCGGGACAAAACGGGTCGGGTCGGGCCGGGTCAGGTCCGGCCGGGGGTCCCGGGGCGGGGTCCCTGCCGTGTCCCTGCTCCACCCGCGCTCTCCGCAGGCGTACGCGGCTGCCGCGCCCCCCGGACCGGGGCGGCTGCTGAAGGCCGGGGCCGCGGTGCTGATCGCCGGGGCCCTCCTGCTGCTGGCCGGGGCCATCGGCGCCTTCTACTTCTGGAAAGGCACGGAGCGGCAGGTGAGCGCGCCGGGCCGGGCCCCGGGCACGTCCGCACCCGGGCCGGGTGGGCGTGGAGGCACGGGCTGGAAGCGCTCCTTGCGAGGAGGTCTATAAAGAGGTCTTTAAGCAGACCTGTAGGGTTTTTTCCTTTCAAAAACCCCCAAACACCTAAAAACCCAAAGCCATAATCGTTGTCTTTGGTGGCTGTGTGGATGGAGCTTCCTGGAAGCACATTTATTAGCAAACATGAAACACATCTTTGAGAGCACAGACTGCACATTGATTTCTGCTCACAAATCCTCAGTGAACTCAAACCCCAACAAGTCCCTGGGGATTCTCATCCTGGGCAAACTCCAACTCTCAGGACAAAAAACCATTGAAATGTGTAAATTCTTTTTTCATAGCATCTGTATTCTTGGTCCAGATTCTACCTGGACCCTCAAGTATGTAATACTATAATTAACCCATTAACAGGCACTGTTAGTTCTGGTGCTTTGTATGACTGTGCATACACTTAGGTTTGCAGCTGAGGAGCAATTTTTAAAGTTAAGTTTTATTATTTACAGTTTCTGGGGTACATGAGAAACACTTTATGCAAAGAATGAAACTGAGAAGCTGGTGATCAGTTAAAGACTCAAACTTCAGAGCATTATAACATGTTTACAGATTAACTTTTCTTTCTGTTTACACAGAATCTGTGTTTAAAACATATTTGAAACATGATGGTACACACATGAATGTACCATTCTCCATAAATTAAATTAGTACCTTTGAATTTACTTTGGAAGAAGTTTTGTACTGCCTCTGGCCACACGCCAGCCCTCATCAAGGAGAGCCTTGTGTGAATTCCAGCAGCCAGAGCAAAGGTGGCCCTGTGAGATACACCCCTACACATAGGGATAATTCAGATAATCAGAAAGAAAAGTACAAGGTTTTACAGCAAAAAGACAGGACACATTGCTGGCCTCTAAGACGTGCTGCATGAACTGTGTGTTTCTCTGAGCTTTTGAAAAGGGAGAGGGATGCAAATGGTGGCATAGGCAGGGGACAGTGCTTTCAGCTCTGAGCAGGTAGGTGCATTCGTGGAGTACAAGACAATGCTTCCCTTTTTAATGCTCCTGTCATCTAAATTCAGCCATACAAAATATGTCACATTCACAGTTTCCATTAAGCTTCAAAGTTGCTCTCTAGGTGAAGACACTGGGAAAGCTTATTTTTCCAAGCTGCCTTCAAACTCAGAAAGCTGCACTTGAGTTGCAAATGTTTAGGAAGCAACTGCAAAAATTATATCCAGGGTAATTAATTTTAAAAAACTAACAATTTTAAAATTCTTGGTTTTATTTTTTATCTTTAAATTCTTCCCTAAATGATGGGGTATCAAAGTCTCAACTCTAGCTCAGTCCCTGTCAGGGGGAGACCACATACACTGGTCTGGTTTTACAGACCACGTTCAACAGGAATCCTAGAAAGCAGAAATATGGGAGTGGCTGTGTATAACTGAGGAACCATAAATCTTTAGCACCTTAGACTTCCCTGAGCGAAGGTGAGAGAAGAAGAAATTTGTCTCTAGCTGTCAGTGTAAATTTTTCATTAAAATGCTGTAAGGGCTTTTTTAAGACCCAAAATAAACTGCTTGTGCAGCACTTTTAGCAGAGCTGCACAGAATCACAAAACCCCTCCACAGATTGTGGTCCTCCAGCAAATACAAACCGCACTGTAACTCTCCTCATTGAAAATAGGATAAGGGCAAATACGCTGACAAGGAAAATACCAGCCTATACAACTTCACATCCAATTTAAACAAAGTTTACATCCATTACAAGCTGGGAAGTGTGTTCGTATTCAAGAGGAACCTGTTTTCCTGTGCCTCAGCAGAACATCCTAAGAGATAAACAGGGCTTGGCTTCCTTCAGAGTAGGACATTCATGCCTGCTATCCTTTGGGAATCATGCCAGCATAACAAGCAATTCCTAAAATGTCCTAGAAGAGGGTTTTTAGGTCAGAGTGAACATGGGTGTGGACTCACCCCACATTGGTTTTGAAGTAAAACTATAAGCACTCCCTGGCAGGGGGATCTCAGCTCTCTAGTCCTACCTGGTGCTCAGAGCAGGGACAGCTGTGGGGTCAGAGATGGTTGCTCAGGGCTTTATCCAGTCAGGCTGTGAAAACTTCCAAGGATGGAGACTGAACAACCTCTCAGGGCTGGCCGCCCCACTGCCAGCCGACCCCAGTGCTGAAGTAGTGCAGTGTTGGTTGCTGAGGGTTATCAAATGCCTACAGCAGCAAAATTTAGGAGCTAAATAGGGATATGAGAGTCAGATTGACCATTGCCTGGTGTAGGAGGAAGGCAATAAGTAATTACTGGCATGTGCTACCACTCTTTTATTGATTCCAGGTGTACAACGTTCACTATACTATGAGCATTAATGGAAAAGTACAAGATGGATCAATGGAAATAGATGCTGGAAACAACTTAGAGACATTCAAAACAGGAAGTGGGAGTGAAGAGGCAGTTGAAGTTCATGATTTTCAGATCGTAAGTAGTGCCACTCTTGTCCTTTACGTAACACACTCCAGCACTGGACTCTTAAGAACACCTTGTTCTGCCCTGACTTCTCTGCCCCACTTAGTCTCAGATTCCAGCCTCCAACCATCCACACAAACATTTTTGCTCTCCTGGCTTGCATTTCCAGGGAGACAGGTAGTTTCCTCCTAAACAAAAATCAAAGTGCTTTTTGGAGATCATCCATGCCAGGTACCACTCCAGGAACTGGTGTGGATTAGGCTATGGCGGGTTTGACTCCATGTAAATGCTTTGCATCTTCAAACCACTGAGCAGAAATGTGACATGTGACCTTGGGGTCTCACTAGAAAAACATTCTGTCAGGCTGTGACACAACTCTCGCATGATTTCATGTGGTTTGAACTGGTAGAAACACCTCCCCCAGACATCCCTGTTTGAGGAGCAGAGGGTCAATACAGTAAGCCAAGGAGACACCGAGGAGAGACCACTCTGCAGTGCTTGACTTGGAGAGCTTCCTTTGCCCTGAGGACAAGCATAGGAGCTGGTCTCCATGGCTTGGCCTGGTTTCATCCCCATGCATGGCAGAGGATGGAGGCATTTGGCACAGTTTATGCATCTGTGCACCAATGCCAGGTGCTGGGCCCCTCGGGCTGACAGCAAACACACTTGGGCACCCCAGCAACTTGTGGCTACTCAGCACAGAGCCTGGACTGACAGACGCCAAACCTCAGCAGAGCTCAGCAGCTCGGACAGAGTAGGTCTCTGAGCTGCCCTGAGCTACTAAGGCACATCTGTGTGATGCTGCACAAACCCATCACAGGGGCCAGAGCCTGCAGTTAAATGTTCTCAGGTGCAAAACACTCAGCCTCAGAGTTAAGCCCTCTGTAAGTCAAAGCAGCACCTAAAACAAAGATGCTGCTGCTAGGAAGCATCTCTGCTTCTGGAGCAGCCACCTTTCCCTTGCTGGATCTAGAAAGGCAAGGAAACCCAGCTCCTTGGCTTTTCAGCAAGAACAAACAAATCTGTGCCAGGAGATGCTGGACCCCCAACTTTTCCTACAGCTGTGGTTCTGCCTTTATGCAACTCTCATTAGCATCACCATAGCAACATTATCAGCAGCTGAGTAAGAGCATCCACAGTGAGCTCTTCTCATTTGCCTTTGCCATTTCACATCTGCACAGAAGCACAGTCCACTGGAGAGATGCTGAATTCATGTTTGCTCCACGTGTGTTGCTGCCTATGAGATACTGCCTGTCACAGCCAGGTTACAAATCAGCTCCTAACACCAACCAGCTCAAGGGACCTCCCAGGGATGGTGCCCGCTTGTAATTAAAGAGGGCCAGGGACAACCTCAGCAAAGGGATGATGCCACTTGGGGTTTCAGCCAAGAATGCACACAAAGGAGAAAGCAACTGAAGAGATGTGCTTCCAACAGACTGGTATTTACATTAGCAGTTTTGGATGGACTGGCACTGCTGGAATGACTGCATGGTCAGAGAAGGCTTGGATTTGGCAATATTTGGGGTATTCCTAGAACACCTGGTACACCACAAAGCTTTATATCCTAATGCACCCATCCTTGGGATAGCCATCTCCTCTCTCACTGCTTTTTGTAGTCATTTTGTTGTGAAGGGGGTGTGTCCAGCTACACAGGACCTGCAGACACACAAGACATGGCTCAGGTGCCCCAGTACCATCCATCTCATGCTGCACTGCATCACAATGTGCTGAGTTGGAAGGGACCCACAAGGAACATCAGGTCCAAATCGTGGCACAGCACCATCCCAAGTGTCACACTGTGTGCCTGAGAGCACTGTCCAAATACTTCTTGGTCTCAGCCAGGCTGGTGCTGTGACCACTTCCCTGGGGAGCTGTTCTAGTGCTCAGCCACCCTCTGGCTGAAGAACCTTTTCCTGATATCCAACCTGAACCTCCCCTTATACAACCTCAGGCCATTCCCTGGGGTCCTGTCACTGTCACCACAGAGAAGAGATCAGTGCCTGCCCCTCCTGTTCCCCTCATGAGGAAGCTGTAACTGCAATGAGCTCTCTCCTCAGTCTCCTCCAGGCTGAACAGACCAAGTGACCTCAGCTGCTCCTCATACAGTTTCCCCTCAAGGCCCTTCACCACGTCCCAAACCCTCCTTTGGACACTCCCTAACAGTTTAATGTCTTCCATTGCGGTGCCCAACGCCGCACACGAAGGCATCCATGATACCCCTTCAAGGCAGATGAGAGGGGACATTCTGACACCCACACCCCTTTCTGGCAGCTAGAGGCCAGGCAGAAAACAAGCACAACTTAAAGGGCACTAGGTAATTATATTTACGTGGTTGACTGGAGCTTGGACAACCACGTGAAAAACACAAAAGTTTTGCCATTTACAACAAGGTATCTAAATTTATAATGTAGAAGAGAGCTCTTTTATGGATACCCAAAACCTACAGTAGAAACGTAGACGCTACAATGGCAAGATGTTGATGCCCAAGGTTCTGGCATGGGCTGGAAGGTACATCCCAGGACTTGCAGGAGACTTGCTCCTTCTCTTGCTTAAAACTAGACATTTATGGTTTATGCAATTACATTTCACCCTAGTAGGCCAGACAAAGTCCCATACACAGATTTCTGCACCAAACTGCCCGTCACAAACTTCCCTTTGCTGTCACAGTCACTTATTTGTACAGACTGAACCAAACTGCCCCCACATTTTTGTAGAACTGTGTCACAAGGGTACTATGCCACCAGCTAGCACAATTTCAAGACTGCCTACGTTAGGTGCTAAGTTACAGTTCAAATCATGTCAACTAATTCCTTAACAGAGCTACTCCAAGTAGCCTACAGCCTGCATGGAAGCACTTACATAAAACACCCCCCCACTTTCAGAAATCAAGCAAAAACTTCTAGACCAATTGGACCAAAACTGTGAAGCTAAAATGATGAAGGGAAGAGCATTTTATTGCTTCTGGTTTTAAATAAGGTTGGCCTTCAGACTGAAAATTCAGTGGCAATTTTTGGCAGAGCTGAGGCACTTTCTTGGGGGTGGTGAGGAGCTGGAGGGCTGTGCACAACCCTCTGCCTTCTGCTTTTGCAGGGGATAACTGGGATCCGTTTTGCTGAAGGAGAAAAGTGTTACATCAAAGCTCAGCCAAAAGCTCACATCCCTGAAGTTGATGCTATGGCTAAAGCGAGCCTCTCATCTGAGCTGGTAAGGGGTAGTTTGTTGGTTTTTTTAAACTAATCTTTGTATAGAGAGAGCCTAAAGGAGGTACTTGAATACAAATAAAAATGACATTTGGAAGCCACTCTGGCTCATGGTAGGGACAGGGTGGGATAGCTGGGATTCAGCTATTGACTGGTTGCAAGAAGTCCCTGAAAGGTAAGAAAAACAAGGTTGGTGTCAGACATGTCACTATGTCCAGGGACATCGTGAGAGGCTGCAGATTAGTGAGGGGGGAAGCCACAGACTGATTTCTGCCAGATCCACAGGAGATCTCCATGACAAGAGCACCTGCCTGACACCAGGCTGTGCACAAGGCTGGAAGGGAGGGTGTGGAAGAAGTAGCTGCTGTTGTCAATGCAAAGGAGGACTGTGATAGATCCCAGGAGATTTCTGTCAATGCTCTTGAGCAGAAACATGAACTCCATCACTCTAGTCAGTAAAAGGGAATTGTGGAAAACATGGCAAAAATTAAAATATCTCAGAAGAAATAATTTATTTTAAAAAATATGACTTAGTCTTCTTAGCATAAAACTTAATTTTACATGTTAATTAAATTTCATAGAATTTGCATCACAACCAGCACAGAAGCTGCAGTTCTCACCCAGATACCACCAAATCTCCTCACATTTGCCCAAAAAGCTGATTGCTTTATGTGCTCAAAGCCTGAGTTTCCCAGAGCTCAGACTTCCAAAGTTATTGCTCACACAGGAGTGACTCCAGTGACTTGAGTCCAGCTGAGCCTGGATGCAGCTGGAGGCTCAGTCATTGGCAGGAGAGCACAGGAGATCCACAGCCCCTTTCCCTGGGTTTGCTCTGCTCCTGGGAGAATAAAAGCAAGATACAATCAGCGGGGAGAGAGGGGCTGTTAAGGCTGCACCTCCCTGCAGTGGTGCTGTGACTGCTGAACATCTGCTTTAAAATTAAGGGGAAAAAGATCTTTCCTAACAGAGTCAGAAAGGCTGACAAATGCTACAAAGCCTCCTGAAACTGGCAGGATTTTCCCCATGATGGGAAAGAGAACTTGCACGAATTCCAGACAGTTCCATCTTTCCTGCCTTGCCTTATTTTAAAGGCAGCTGGCCTTGACTTAATTAGCGCGATTGCTTGAAGTCAAAGCTTGAATTTTTCATCTTTTTGTAAAAACAAAGTCACAGACCTGAAGACACTATCCTAAATAATCAAAAACTTATTTCTAATTCTACCTGCTGACAGTAAAACTATTTCCTTGTCCTGTTTTTTGTGCATCTTCTCCCAAGATGCATCATCTATGTGACTGTTGCAACGAACTGCATGCACCAAGCAGCTTAGTGCTACCACTAAGACATTAACTTTTCCCTTTCACTCAACTTTCCAGGCCAGATGTACCACAGGAATGGCAAAGTAGTGTTTATTTTTCTGGGCCAAGTCATCTCTCTGATATGGAAGTATTTAGGAGGAAGTATGCATATGCTGTTTTCCTGCAATGGGCATCATAGCAACACTACCTACAAAAATTGCTGAGTAAAATGAGTTTTATAGATACCCAGTTCTGGCTGCTCACAAGTCAGGATCATTTCAAACAGAAACAAAGGATATTTTTATTTCTGAAAATTAGAGTCAGATATTTCTGATGTTGATAAAAGCTTAAGGGGAAGAATATAAATAAAGAGCAGTAGACAGATTGGATAGCAAACTTAAATGACTTGAGACCTACAAAATAAATCAATAAACTCTAAAGAAACAGCAACTCAAGGGAATAAATTGATCTAGTCAGTTATATAACAAGTCTTGATGACTTTTATGAAAGCAATTTAGAATTTTAACTTTGAAATCATGCTGGTTTTCATGATTCAAAAGTTAGTTTTCTTTTAATATTTCACCGTTGCTATAAAATACTTACACATTTTATGTAAAATAATACTTTGAACTAACAACTTTAAAGAATCAATCACTGGCATTTTCCTACATTACTTTGAAGATATGAACCAAAAACCTGCAGGGTACACTTCAAAAAGGCAGGCTCCTTTAACTTGCACTTCAAGCTTTTGGTCAATTGAATTGCTTTTACCAAACAAGACCTTTAATCAGACCGATCACATTGACTTAAAACTGGAAGCTGGAGCAGTTCTCAAGCTATAATCCTCTCTAAAACTTTTGAACAATATTCCTCCCCTCACCACCACCCCCCTCCCCCATACACACATTGTAAATAGTTATATATTGGGAGTATGTCAAATGAGAACAGAGCATAGGAAAAGATGAAGGACTTGGGTTTTGCTGGTATTCCATTGCTGCTTTGCTGAAGGTGGTAGAACTTTGGTTTCTACCACCTGAAATTCTGGTGCTTTGGGCACAAAGACCTCTGTCACCCAGCCCTCATGCATGGGGCAGAAGCCTTCCAGGAGTGAAATGGGTGAAATCACAGCCCCAGCAAAGCTGACAGAGGCTTTGCCCTTCATTTCAGTGGAGGCAGCCTTTCCCCAGGCTTTGGCTCAGCACGATTCCCTCACATTCATGACATAGAAGGATGCTCAGTATTAGTTGCAGCGGATAATTATACAGTTTGGTGCTCAAGAATTAGCAGTGAGCAGGCACATGACTGCTCACTGAGCAGCAAAGGATTTATGCTCTTCTATTTGCAGGAAGATGAAATCATGCCTGTGAGATTTGACAAAAACTCCCTTATCTGGGTGGCTGCAGATGAGCCTATCAAGCATAACAGCTTCCTAAGCCCCAAAATTCTAGAGCTTTGCAGGGATCTTCCAATTTTCTGGCTGCGACCAACATATCCCAAAGGTAACATTTCTTTTATTTGTAAAGTATGTTATCCCTCCCTTCATCTAAATGCCTTCCCTTCATCAGGTTTGCTACTGAAACTAGCACATCTGGGAAACCAGGCTCCTTTCCTCCCTTGCCCACGCCTTCCTGGGCTTGTGCCAAGATTGTGGGTTTGGAGTTTATCCCCTAGATATTTTCCATCCTTGTATTTACTCAGACAATTTGCATAGCCCAAGTGGGTGACTTGCTAGGAAATGAAACATTTCCAGAGAGGTTAGTCTACTTCTAGAGAAGGACAAGACAAAAGCTTAAACTAGCCCCCTTAATGTGTAGGCAGCTGACACCAGGTAGCAGGAACACTGGCCAGGAGTTTGGGACCATAGCCTGTCCTGTTTTCTACCCTGCTTCCCCAGAGGAATTCAGTGGAGTGGAAGGAAGATGCTTTAAGCCAGCCAGCTGGTGGGTGGTTTATGAGACCCTGGGGCAGTCCCAGCTCTGAACTTGGGGCCTATAGGCAAGCTTAGCAAAGGTGTTCAGGAGTCACCAGGAAGATGGCAACTCCTCCAGGTAACTTCCAGGCTTTGGAGGAGAGAAGGCTCAAAAATATGTATTCCTCCTTGGTCCAATTAATATCAGAACACCCGGGTGGGACAACACCTGTGGAAAAAAAGTTAACACATTTTAGAGCACCTGTGGACCCAAGCTACCAATATTTTCCACTTCCCTTCATGATCTTGCATATCCCACCTGGCAACAAAAGAGCAATATCAAAGCTGTCCAGAACCAGATATCCTTGAGAGCAGGGCACCATCCTGCCATAAAAGAATTTTGAAAAATAAGTGAGATGTGAACAGGTGGTCTTGCTAGTGCTGGAAACTGCTGCTGGGCTAATATCTGGGTTAGTGACTACAGCTGGGTCAAAAAGCCCCCAACAAATCTCAAATTTTGCCTCGAGGAGAGAAGAGGGAGGGGGGGAAAGGCAATCACACTGCTTTGGACAGGCATTACTGTTGCAGACACAACAGAGGAAGGCAAGCAGCTCCCATGGCGATGCATGTCAAGTTTGCCAAGGCACAGTTTTGGCTTTCTCTCTGCCATCCATCCTCTCCTTTTTTAATATTTAAAGAAATTACTGAAATATTAGGTAACTACAATGATACACTCAAGGTAAGATTGTCCCTTGGTGATTATTCCTTCAGATAACCAAAGGAGACAAATGAAGAGAAACAAGCGCCAGTCAGAACCAAACTTCGATGAGGAAGACTTGGAAGCTGCTTCTGAAGAAGTAAACCCCAGGTCACGCACCGTGCAGCTGACTCAAGAGCTTGGCCACCAGGCTAATGAAACCAGGCCAATGGGACAAGAAACTGATCAAACATTTAATCCAGACAACCCATACAATGTGAGTATTTACACTGTAATCTTCCTTCAGAGCTCAGGACTGTGTTGGACAGGTAACACTGGTAATGTGGGGCTTGTCATTATTTTTTTTTATCTGCACAGTCTTTGCTTGTTCAGCTGTTCTAGGAAATAATAGACTGGTAAAACACCTAAGAAGCTCAAAAATGTCTTCCCTCTATCCTCTTCTCCCAGTTTTAGATTTCTGAAACAACTCTGAAACAAGCACAAGTGCTTGAGATCACAAGGTTAAGGCAAGTTGATGCCAAGTTTCTTTTTGAAGCTTCCAGATCCATATGGAAACAGCACTGGAGATATGACAAGGGTAGCACCTTCTAGAAACAAACCAAAGCTGGTCTTGATCAGACAGCTGAGACCCATCATTTACTATGTTAAGAGAGTCCAGTAGCTAGAAAAATGCTTTGCTCTCAAACAGAAATTAGTAGCAGACATGACTGCTACAGGGAAACACAGCAGAAGTGTTTGGGTGCAAAGAGATAAAGGTTCAGCCAAATAAATTTCTTTCTCAACCTCTTCTCTGTGAGGGTAAGCAATCCTAGACTAGCAATAACCTGACAGAGAAGAATCTGCTTTGAGACAGCAGCAGTGGGTGGAGGATGACTGTCGTAAAACTCGTTCTCACCCTTCAAGAAGCAGCAGCCCCCAGAAAGAGCAGAGGAGCCACCCTGCTGTGTCCCAACACCTCTGCCACACTGCAGGAACACTGGCTGTGCAGGAGGCACCTTCCAGTCTGCTGCACCAGCGCCAGACAATTTACACCCACCATTTGGTGCAGCAGGAGTAAGTCATTTTAATACAACACTGTCACAAGATAAATGCCTCCTGCTTTGGAAGTAAGTCCCAGCTTTGACTTGACATTTATGCAACAGCAGGAGATCATTATACTGTGACAGCATTCTGCCGAGTTGACATCCCTTAATTAAACTTAAATTAATCACTCCAAATAAAGTGGATCTAAATCGACTCTCTCACGAGGTCAGTAAAACAGCAGTGGCACTGGAATGTAGTTTCTCCTCACAGCCACTAAGGTGACCATCTCCATGAGGTCTGAGCTGCCCTGCCTCTGGAGGCACAACTGCCACAGGTCTGCTCTTCCAGCCAGGGGCAGCCGGGCCAAATGGAAAAGAGCCAGACAGAGGCAGCCATCAGGCTTCCCTCAGCCTGCAGGGCAGGGGTTGCCCTCACCAACAGCTACTGCACCGATGCCTATCACCAGGCTTTCTTAGAGACCAGCCACTGGACTGACAAGCACCATTCATTATGCTCCAGGCCTCTCCTGAAGGATGAAATGAATCCTCCCTAGAGCTATTTCTCTTTACTCACTGTAAGTGGAGTCTGGACAATGAGCTCAGGTGATGTTCATGGTGCAGGTATCTGAATTCAAGGATGATGAATCCTGACCAAGAAAACATCTTCCCTGCTCTCAGGACTGGGAAGGAGTTGCTGGGGTCCCTAAAAACACCCAGCTGTCACTAGTGTCCTGTGCAAGTCCAGACAAGGGGTGGCACCTTTCTGTGTCACTTTTTTTGTTGTTCCGCTACTTTCCAAAAATGAATGGCAAATGGTCAGGTAAAAAGCTGACTGGTACTTCAGCATTTGTGCATTTCTGCTGCTTTTCTTGAAGTAACACCAATGGGCAAAGAACAACCCAAGTTTCCAAAAGCAGAATATCAGGTTACCTTTTTTTCCCCAGAAATGAGGAATTTTGAAGGGTAAAGGCTTTTAAGTATTTTGTGCATGCTTTGCTCCATATAACTCCTTACTGTCAGCTACAGAACAGACAATTCTCACTGTCAACAATGCACCTAAGTGTAGTGGGGTGGGAGGGATGGAACCAGACTCAGAGACAAGAGCCAAATCCTCAGAAAACTGCAGGGGACCAGAGGAATAGTTTCCTAAAAGTGCTGTAAAAAGCATTAAAATACAGAATCTAAAATGATCATAAAAACCACATCATATATTTCAGGAATTCTCACCTACATTAAAGATTCAGGTAACTATCTTGAAATCATTTCTGTCACTAATATTTAAAGTTTGGGAGGAGCTTACTGTTGCTGGAGCTTTTCCAAGGGCAGTAGAATAAAAATAATGAAGTTAGACCCGCCTGTTGTTCTTTCCATTTGCAAGGGTGATCGCACCAATTCTATGCTTCTGCCAAAGAGAGCAAGTCAAAAGAAAAAATAATAAAGCAAGATGCATGGGACACTTAGTGGGAGTTTTGTCAATTTCCACAGCCCAAGACTGCAGGTTTTACCCTTTGTGGGGTTAAGGGGAGCATGGATGTATTCTGCTATTCCATGAGAATGAGAGCACTGGGATGACATTTAATATTTCACATTGCAGCAGCTGGAAGGTGAAGGGATGGCCTTTGACCCCATGCTGGATCACCTGGGCGTGTGCTGCATTGAGTGCCGGCGCAGTTACACGCAGTGCCAGCGGATCTGCGAGCCCCTCATGGGCTTCCAGCCGTGGCCCTACAACTACCAGGGCTGCCGCAGCGCCTGCCGCGTCATCATGCCCTGCAGCTGGTGGGTCGCTCGCATCATGGGCGTTGTGTGAGGAAATCCCTTGAGCAAAACAAAACAAACTCAACTGGAGCCTTGACAAAATGAGCAGGAATACAATGAACTGGTAAAAGACTAAAACCAAAGCAGCGGTACTGATCCTGCCTTACAAAATCTGAGCCTGTTTTTCTGCACCAAAAACAAGGTCAGATATTCCAACTGCAAATTAAATGCTCAAGTTAATATTCCATTAGCTTTACAAGAGGGAAGGGTATAATAGCACTTGCTGAATTAAAAAACTGAGATATCCCAAAAAAAGACAACATTAAACTTCTCTCAAAATTGGTTTAGCAGTCCAGAAGCTTGCCCATACATCTAAATTCAGCCTTTCAAAACAAACGCCTCTCTTTCCAAGCTATATGTGAAAATTTACACCCAATTAAGCAACTAGCTCAACTTGTACACTTGGGAGTGCCTTTAATCCATGTAGCTTACTTAAATAAATCACAACTTAAGTTGCTCCCTGTTGCTATTCAGAGCTGCCAGGTCATTATGAATGGTTATAAACCAATTACAGCATACCTTTCCCACAAAGCTGCTCCAGGGGACACGGGAAAGCGCACATTGTGCTAAATCGGAAACAAACAGCAGGAAAAGGGGCTGTGGAAGGGGATGTGAGTGGCCGCAGAATCAAAACCCTTTGCACATCCCAACATCAAAGAAGCCCCAGCATCAAGAATCCTGTATCCATGATACCACTGTAGTGTCTAACAAGTATCTGCTATCCAGCTACTACAGCAAAAGTATTTACATGCAGTTACAGACCAAGGAGTCTCAAGACCCTTCAGAATGTACAACAGCCACTGTTATTTATAAATCCTTGAACTAGACACATTTGACACAAGATTACAACCCCTCTTTATTTCACATGGATAGCAGCCATTCACACCAGTTCCTTTAGTTTTGCTGAAGCTCACATCCCTTCCCCACAAGAGAAACTGTTTACCAGAAGGGAGGGGATAAAAGAAAAGCCTTTTTTTTTTTTCCCCTTTCCTTTCTCACCTCACCCTTTTTGCTAAGGCAAACTCTGCAATTACTGGGATTGATCCTATTACACATTAAATCTCTAAGGAAGGTACTAAGCTGAAACACTCAAAGGTGGAACAATTTAGTATTTCTAGCCTTGAAAAACAAAATTAGTGGTATTACACTGCCTTTATCAATACTATGTATCTTGAACCCTACCTTCAAGTTTATGGAGCCATCTACATGATATCTACAAACTGGTTCAGCTTTTCCTAAAGTCTGCTTTCTGGAGCATTCATTTTTGTGACTAAACAGCTCTTGAGATGTTGCAAGCTCAGTAATGTTATTAACACTGCGTGACACACAAAAGAGGAATTAATTTGACATAATCGTGGCTTAAAGAAAATAAAGACAACCTCATGTGGAATGCTAAACTGCATAACTGAAAAGCAAAGTGTTAAATGAGAATAAGATGAGAGCAGAATTCAGTATTTTGTTCTATTGTAGCTTTTTAGTATAAACTTCACCTTCTCTTAATCTGAAGGACAGACTTGCTTTGAAATATTTAAATTATAAACTTCTTAAAGTGGGATTTCAAGGCCTGTTAAATTTGAGTTTCTGCTTTTTAAACTGAAAATGACCTTGATCATTATGTTGTTTTAGAAGTACATCTATCATATGCTTAGAAAAGTCAGTTTTCCTTTTTTTTTTTACTGCAGATTAAACAAACACATGAAAAAAAACCCAGTTGCTTTCTGTGCTTTTTTCAATGTAGAAGGTGTAACAATACTTTCACATACTTGTTAAAGAACTGTCTGAGGAAGAAAAGAAGGGCATCAGCAAGTGGAACACTGGAGACAAAGAGAGAGAAATGTGACTGTGTGTATGTCTAAACTAGAGTGTTGCTCTTTTGCATCTTGAGGCAACCTGTCATCTGCTTCTCTTTGTCCCCCAATAAAACAGCCTCCTTCTGAAGACACAAAAACAAATTTCTTGTAGGTGATTTCCATATCTACACATACTTAAGAGAATTAATTTTTAACAAAAGCTTGTAATCATTTGCTTTCTATAGGGAGTCACACAGCATGTAAGAAGTAAAAACAGCATCCTGCTCATGGATATAGAGCTGTCACATATGGCATGTACGTCTCAAGAACATGTCTGTATACACCATGCCACAAAAACCACAGTGACCATAACATTTATCCATTTCCAAGAGGTAGGAAACAAAATGCCTCCTCCAACTCAAGCTTCTAGCAAGCAAATTCCTATTTACATTCATATTGGATTCAAAGAGAGAAAAGTAAAGATCTCATGCTGCAGCAAGGTTGGGAAAAACCAATCTTCCCTTCAAAATCTGATTTTGAAGGTAAAAGTTCTGAGACAACACAGGGATGGCAGTAAAACCAAAAAGCCATCAGTGTGAAAAGATGTTGTGATATTCCCTGTGGTTGTGGCTGAGACTCCAGCTCTAACCATGCACAGTGATCCTTTCACTACTGTACACTATTTAGTACCAGTAAAGTAGTAAGTTTCTCACTGCCATCACAAATGTCATGCCTTGGCACACTAAAGAGGTTACAACATATCACCATTTGGGGAACTATGGAGCAGGGTGTTCCTTGAACCTGACCCTGGGCCAGCAGAAAACAACTGATAGCCTTCCTTTGGCCAAAGTTTAGGGAAAGAGAAGAAGAATGAGTTTGTCATCAACAGTGTCTCCCACCACAGGTGGGTGTATGTTTGTCACAGCACTGCAGTTCCACTATCCTTAAAACTTAATTACCCATGTGATTCTACTAGGAGGATTAGAATGGCAGAGCAGATTAGAGCAGAAAATGGGGATAAATTCAGGCTGGTGAAAAAGAGATGGAAAACAGGGAGCAATCTCATATGGTTAAATAGATTGAAAGCCAGTGATGGGAAGGCAGGAGGAATCTTTTTACTAAATCTACAGTTTCCTTTCTCCCCACTTAAAACAAATGAGCCCTTTGTCCTTTTTCATACAGGAATCACCCTCCACTTGTATCTACATTGAAAAAGCAAAAAGCAGCTGGGAGCCATGGGGTGATGTGGCTTCTACCTCCCATGTAACACTTCACCCCTACTGCAGCACAAAAAAAATTCCAAGAAAGTTTCAGTGAAGAACAGACTAAGCACTTGTTCCATGCAGTGAGGGGGAAAAAAAAAAGTAGTGAAGCATAAAACTACAGTTGGCAATGAACTGATTGCTGATTGACATGTCTGGGTGGACAGAATCTCTGCTCAGAAAGGGCAAAAGAGAGACTGAACCAGGAGCACCATCTTCTGCTTCTGAGAGGCTCAGCTGGCCTTTTACAAATACACATCTACAAACTGGTCTTCCACAAGCACATGTATCAAAGATGAGAGAGGCAGCCTTAAGCTGCAGCAGGCATCTTTTCCCAAGAGCAGGAGTAGAGAGCAATCCCATCTATAGTATTAAATGGCACTGTTACATCTTGCTGTCCTCTTCCAGTATTTCCATCAGTACACAGATCACTAAGGTCATCCCATCACTTCAGAGCACTGAGGTGACACTGCCTTGGCCTTCCAGACAGCACTATGTACAGATGACCAAAGGGCTTGGGGAAAAAACCCTCAAGTAATTTGAATGCAATTAAAACATCATCCACTCTGTCCTTGCAGGCAGTTCCCTTCCTCCAGCCAACTCATCATCAGTGCTGCTACGTATTTCACTCACCCTCTCCAGTTCCAAAGGAAATTCCCTTTGGCACTGGTTTGTTTTCCAGAACCTCTATTCAACGCCCAAGCTACTGCTAGCATTCTCTTGATCTACAGCTTCTGGTACCATTTTGTGTGTGTGTGTCTGTGTGTGTTTTGAGAAGAACAAAACACTCTGTTCATGAAGTTCATGAAGCACCTTCCCCCCCAGCTTTCTAAGGAAATTTTGCCTACTGATTTAATCCAATCCCCTCCAAACAAAAAACCCAACACCTCTTCCCCCCCACACACACTCCCCTCTACCTATAAGGCAACAAGACATGCCATTATTGATTAACCTTAACTTGAAGGAGGAACACACACAGATTACCTGCTGGTGCTCAGAAACATGCTGGAATTATGTCTAGACCTGCAAACTTGGTTTACAGGATTGAGATGGACAGGGAGCTCTACCACTTGATTGCTACAAGTTTTAGCCTGAAGCTAAAGCATTATATTTGCATTACATATGCCTCAAGAGTACGTAAGTAGCAATGCATTTAATTTTACTTTTTGCCTTAAGCTAAGTGAATTGAATCTCAAAGCAGTGAAACAGTACCCACTTAATACAAGAATATATTGTGTTTATCTGACATAATGGTCCCATGGTCTTTCAGTAAGCCAAGGAACCTCTGCTACATACTCTTCAGTAAGTAAGAGCAACTTGATTGGCAGAAAACATCTTCAAATTATTTTTTAATTTCTATTTAAGAGATGTTTACCTAGGCTTTTCCCCACAGCAAGCCTTTTCTAAGCTCTGTTAAGTATTCTGAATGACATTTATAAAGCAAAGCTGGCCAAGAGACAAGAACCCAATTTTGTGACAAAGTGAAGCACTCAGACATTTGTCTTCCTTCTACATTAAAAAGAAAGAAATGCTTTTGCGCATAAATAAAAAGCAGCAAAGCACTTATCTGGGAGAGTGGAGTTCAAGCACCTATTCCAAATCAAATCAACTCCAATGTTAGCATCCCATATGGATGGGCAAATACTCTACATATCGAGCAACCAGCTACTCAGAATTCTCTGAAGGTCAAGAAAAGCCTCACACCAAAGCTAAAAATTCTTCTCTGAAACATGTCCCAAGTTCATGCTTTGGGAAACTTCCAAGAAGCAGACACTGTTCAGTAAATGTCAAGAGGTAAGGCACACAAAACCCTTCCTAAATCCCATCCACCTCAGTTCATTGCATTCCAAGAGCAGGGTAACATTTGGTTCTGAAGGTTACCAAATTTGAACTTTGGAAAACATGTATCAATTCTGAAGCCAGAAGTGAAGCAAAAGAAATCACTGCCCAGCCTGCACTGCCTCATCATGATCTCAGTGCATCAAGAAACTGCAATTATGTCAAGACTTGTAGTCATAGTCTACATCCAAAAAATCCCTCTCTCTTTAACATTTGTAAGATTTTTAAAGCCTCGGTATCTCTCTACTGCACAAGCATAGTAACAGTAGTGGGGAAAAGCCACTGCACTTTCCCAGCATCACTGCAAAATCTCAGCAGGAACAGAATAGAGCCTTCCTTCCTCCTCTTTAATTTTCAATCATCATTTAATACCTAACAGCTGCAGACTTCACGCATGCTATTAAAAACACCTGTTCTAACAGCCTTTCTATTTTACCAAGCTCATCCAGTTGACACTGTAGGAAAATAACACGTCCAATACAAAAACAACAGGCAGAATAACAAGTGGTCTGGGAAACCCCACATCATTAGGAAAGCAAGGAGAAGTAGCAAACTTAAAACAGCATCCAATGGTTATTAGCAAGGAATGAAGTTGCTTTCATGGCACTGTCAATATTTGCAATTCATGGTGTTTCTATCATTACAACATACTCTGAATTCCCAAGAGACAGTGGCACACAGACAAGGCACATTTAGTACAACCTTCTGAGTTCATCTGCCATGGAATCACAGAAAGGCTCAGGTTGGAAGGCACCCCTGGAAGTGCCCTTGTCCAACCCTCCTGCTCAAGAAGGGGCATCTCGAGGCAGGTGCCCAGGAGCATATCCATATGGCTTTTCAGCATCTCTAGGTCCCAGCAAACTTGTATTCAGGAAGTACAAGCGCAGACAGTACATAGATTCTCAATTCCTTTTCTCTATTGTTATTTACAATTTGATCATGACAATAAAGCTGCACTAATGGAAACAATTAAGGACATACAAGTTGTTCTTTAAACAGTTTCTATTATTCAGAAATTAGGTAACTTAAAGCAACTGCTTGCTGGCTTTGATTCCAGGTAAATTTATTTTGAATTTAGAAGGTAGACAGAGGACCTACTTTTCTGTAAAATTTTCCAGTCACAACAAATTTGCTATCTTCCATGACTGTGACTACAATTCAACTTATCACAGAGGTGGAAGGACTCCAAAGTGGGTGGTTTGTGTCTGCATCAAGAATAGTAATCTCATCCTCTTCACTGAATGCACATTTAGCTCCTATACATGCCAACTTTTCTTTTGAAGCAGTACATTCACATCCTTACCTTATCCTTACCTATATGCTTAAAGTGATTCCCCTATCAAAAAACAATACTAAAAATGAAATAAAGCAGCTTCCTTATAGAAAAAGTTGTATTTACAGTTTTATTTAGCAGAGTTAAGGAGCAAACAATTTTAACACTGTTGTGAAAAGTGTTTTTACCCAAAATTGCCAAGATCTAATAAGTTATTGAACAGAAATACCAGGTGTAAGGCAATAATCATGACCAGCCATTGGAGATCACCCTATCCCAAAGAGGAGAGCTGATATAGGTGGTAAAAAATTTGGACTGATGGACTCAATTCCCAGAAATTAAGACAGATGATAAAAATAGGGTTCCACTCTTGAGTATATCTTTAAGATCTGCAGGTGAGGGAATTTCTAAAGCACGCAAAATGTACAGACAATTCCTGTTTTCAAGGGAACATTCAGTGCTTTGAATCCAAGAATGCTATGTCCATACATAGTGGTCAGTACATGACTATGGCAACACATAGATGGTAAAGATCAGAAACAGGATTAGAATTTTTTCCATTCCACGTCATCAGGAGGATTTACTTCTACCTTCCTTTTACCAACATCAGACCAGTTGGTGCTCAGAACTGTGCCACCAGACTCCATCTGCAATATGAGAAAGAGCTTGTTTAGTTTGCTGAGCATTCTAGCAATATAAAAGCCACAGTTCCTACAGCAAACTTCAAAGAGTAGTGATTACACAGAAATTGTGTACCTATGAAATAAAATTTGACAGAGCCATCATTCCATAATCTCCAGCCCAGCAGTACTTTTATCACTACTGGACACAGTGAGATGCTGCTTCATTAACAAGAAGCTTTTAAAGGGTCAGTCACGTTCTTGCCTGTGATGGCTACAAATTAAACTAGAGTCAAGTAATCAAGAGGAATTTGATCCTTTCACCCCCTGGCAAGTCTTCAAGCTCTACATGAGCCAAGCCTCTACTTCTTTTGGTAATACAGATTGAAATGAAGAGACCAGTGACAAAGCACAACCTTGGATTTATAAAGAATCACATTCATCAGAGTACAGCCCTGTAGCTTTCAGTGAGTGTAGTTGTACCAGTATCTCCAACAGACCCATGGCCAAAATTTATTCATTTACAGACAAAATTTTGGTAACAGGCTTTTCCCACATATGTGAAATTTAGTAAATCGAATCAGTGTGCAAAAGTCAAAGGTTTCTTCAGAGAAAAAAATGAAGACTTACGAATGATTTGTTCATGGCACGTTTTACTTCATCTGTACCATCTGAATAGATTTGCTGGAAGAGTTTATTTAAAGCAGCATCTCCTTCTAATTTCTCATTTTTCTCCTCTTCTTTGATTTCAACTACCAGTTTGTCCCAGTTCCTTGTATAGTGAGACGATGATGGGTATAAGTGCTGGGTATCTGAAAATAGAAGTGTTAGTTAACTAAGCATTTTCTCACTACTTTGAGAGCATCAGAGAACACAGACACAGGTACCTGATGAATCAGAGATGATAATGGGACATCAAAATGCAAATGGACTCCTCTGAACTGATATAAGCATTGCAGAAACAAAAACAAAGGAAACTAAGAAATGCAGAAGTTTATTTTTAGGTAAACAGAATTATGTAATTTTGTTATCCAACACACACACAAAAAGCTGGCCAACAGCAACTCAGATAATTGATATCAAAACCACATATTGGCTGACAGAAAAAAAAAAACAAAACAGCAGCCTAGAGCCACAGAATAAGTTGAGCTAAATTAAAAAAAAATCTGAACTCAATACATCAGGAAATTCAAATTCTGTCAAAGACAGAATGTTTATCTGTATTGAAAAACCCCAATGTATTAGTCTCCAAGTGAAATCCAATACTTAGGGAAACAGTAATTATTTAAGCAACAGGTCACATAACATACAACTGCTGTCTGGGTCTGGCCAGGACAGAGTTAATTTTTTGCAGTAGTGGTGAGGCATGGGGCCTGAAGCTCAGTGGGCCAGGCCAGGATGATACTCTACAACAGGGCAGATCATTGCTGGGGTGGGATGATCTGGGCATCCCAGAAGAAGGGTAGGGCTTCCAGTCAAGAAAAAGGTGTGGGGAGAGGGACACCATCCATCCCCTGGTCCTTGTCACCGGGGTCCACTGGTGCATTTTGCATGTAAATCACTCTCTCTTTTGTAGCCTTTTGTTACTAATGTTGTTGCTGTTACTGTTTGCTTTCTAATTTAATTGCTCTTTCAAGTAAACTGTTTTTATCTCAACCCTTCACATATTGTGCCTCCAATTCTCAACTCCATCCCACTGCAGTGAGAAAGGGGAGGGGAAAGGAGAGTGAGACCTCGATGGTGTCCTTTGGGAGGGTCCCAATGGGGCACTGAACTGGGAGGTACCAGTCCTAAACCACAACACACACACTTAACAACGTACAGAACTGCAAAACAGGGACCCAAGCAGATAGGCAGAATTAATGACAAGCATATGTATATCCTTAACAATTCGTCAGATTAACAGAGGTTATGACTAAATTTAATACCTATGTTTCACTAATGGCTTGCAGACTTTCTGTCAATTCTTGACAGAGTGAAACCAAGGCAATTGGGCTTTTCATTGCAAATATGAAGCTGTGATTTTATAAACAATATTTAACACAGAACTATTATTAATAACTGTAACTCACACAAATAAACCATTTAATACTAAATAGTTCAGAGAACAAACCTGGTGTAAATTGTTTTAACTTAGGAGAATCTCCCTGGCCCTCCAGCTTCTCCCATCTTACAGCCTCTGGCTTCTTCATTTTTATCTCAACCTACAAAACACAAGACAAAGAACAAATTAATCCATATGCAAACAATTCTGCCATGCAGCTCCAAAGTAGTTGGATCCTGTAGCTGTAAGAAATTACAAACATTTGGTTTTAGAAACACAGCCTCTAATATGAAACCTGTATCACAGCCAAATTTACCTACCTTACAAGACAAAGTTACTTGAGTTGAAGTCACACATCAAACAAGCTCCCATGTGCCTGTGCAGCTTTTGTATCAGACTTCTACCTTTCTGTTCAGGACCACTTAACTTTCTTTTACTTACTATTCACTTCATTCTTTTTGTAAATTATGGCATCCCAAAGGTAATGATCAGTCCCAAAGTCTCTACACTGCCAGGCTCCAAGGTATTGCCTTTCAAGCATCCCTTTCTTGGCAGTCAGCTCTAATAAGCAGCAGTTTTGAAAGACTACAAAATCCAACTTTATCTAAGTTTACATTTCATTTACCAAAAAATTCCATGTTTGATGTGTACTACACAAACCAGAGAAACACCCTGGGACTATGCAGATCTTCCCACTGGAGAAATTCAGAAGCTGTATTCATTTGGTTCAATGAACAAACACTGCTATGGAGAAAATTGTCAAGTATTCATTGACAAAACTGGCAATTAAAAATGGATGTGGTTGCAATTACCATAGGAGAAACAAAATTAAGTGAAGTATGTCATGCCCTATTCACAACTTCACATAATCCCTTTAGACAACCACACTGAAATGTTTTTTTTTCATAATTAACCTTCTCCTTTGGTTATAAGGTTACAAGGTTTCAAAACAAGGACTGTCTAACGTCACTCCTATTCACTTAAGGAGATGTCACAAAGCTCATATGATGCTATTAATTAACTGAAATCAGTGCTTGCTAAACTTCAGTGCTTCCTTATTTGCAAACAGCTCAGCAGAAGCAAGTTCTTAGCTCCACCTAAAGCCACTACAACCTGGGGATCCCTGCAGACCCAAGAACAAAGGCACCACTGTAAAAGCTAACCTTAAATTCAAACAGCAAGCTCATTGCACAGCATTATGTTGATCTGAAATTTGAACTTTATTTGATCCATTGTTAAATCAATCACTGGTAAGCAACAGACTGAGGTATCTTACCAAAATATAAAAAATTAGCTCACTGAAGTTTTAATGCTTCCATGTTTGCAATCACAATGAATTTTAAGAAACAGAATATTCAGTTATGAATGTTTCTTTTTTTTTATCCCTCAGGAAGCTAAAAATTCCCAAGTTTAAATACTTCTTTTCCACCACTAACATGTACTGAGAACAACAAAAAGTTTAAGGTAAGAGGCATGAAAAGCAGGTGAGAGCTTCAGTAAACTTCTAAGTCCAACACTCACATGTCCAAATGCCACTCCTTGCATCTGTGGGATTTTTCAATACTTTCAGCCACTTGACAAGTCACAAATTAGGCATCAGAGTATCCGTTTTGAAAGTAACATCACAGAACCAAAAATAACCAAATAAAGTCAAAATGCTGTTAGTCTGCATGACCAACCTACCCTCCCTAAAAAAGGCCTGTATTTCAGAGTTTATTATCACAATCTGTACGGATGCAGCGATTTCTGTTAAACTATGCAGAAGAATTACTCTTCAGTAAACCAAAAGAAGTCAGTAAAGCTACCTCCACTGGACTCTTTTAAAAACATTTTGAAAATTGCAACCTTGAAGTTCATTCTTAGCACCTACACTCATAGATCTAATGCTCTGTTATTAGCTTAAGGAAGCAAAACATTTGAATATCTACATTTAAGACAATCAAGTAGTTCCACAAGTGGCAGAACTAGCAGGTTTTCTTTCCCCAGAGGATTTGGATCTCCTGAGCCAAACATTTAAGCTAATTAGCTACTTAGAAAGGAACTAATTAGTTACAAGTGAACATGAGTATTAATTTAAAACCACTCTCCTCTGTTTCTTATATAAACTCTTCTCAACTGAGGAGATTATTATCGATTGAGGTGCGCATTTCAGTTGAGGCTCTAAAGTTAAGATTCTATACTCTACTTATCAGTGCATCTACCAACATGTTTTAGGGGAGGGGGGGAGGAAAACAGATGCTTGAAACTGCTCTCCCCTGTATCTCTTCAATTTCTCTGTTTATTTTTTCTTTCACTAATTCTTCGTGTCCTTACACTTCAGGCTTTCCCACCAATACCTTCCAGTATCTCAAATACAGCTTATTTCATCCACACCAAAAATGACCTCTAATGCAATATAATGCTTGATGTGAGCTACTAAACATGGACTGTTTTCTTCTCAGAATACAACCCTCCTCAACGAATCCTTATAAAGACCATTGGCTATTCATCACAGTACTCTGCCCATGCATAAAAAGAAGAAAATAAGGAACAACTTTAGTTTTGCTGCTCCAGTAATCCCCCTTCTTTTCTAATCTGCTAGCCCTTACATTTTCCTCTCTAAAACTGTCCCTAAAACAGTACTGCACAATAAACAGCCCTAAGGAGAAGCCAATGACACAAACTAATTCCCAGTGTAAGATGCAGATTTCTTAACTCTAAACCATTTCAACCCTGCCAAGCTGGAAGTGCACACAGCTGAAGAACTGAGACAGAATGTATTTCTGACATGATTAAACTTCTACTCTGTCTACTACATCCACTTCAATTGAAGTTACTCATTAGGGGAAGTGGCAGGCAGGAGCAAAGCTAGGGAAATCATTAATTTCATACCATTATACAACCACATTTTCCAAAAATATAAAGCTATAAAGTTCTGCTTGTGAAGGAGCATGTTTCTTCAACTTGAGAGCTCTATTTGATCTAAGAAGGAACAACTCAGTGAGTCCCAATTACGTGCACAAATGGCAATGAATGCATTTTAATGAGGTTTTAATACAGATACTGATAGCTATCACACAGAAAAGAAACACATCAGCACAGACATTTATGTCATATCTAGCAAAAAAGTACTGTTAGCTTTTTCCTCTCCTTTGAAAAAAATTCACTTGGGCAAGAGAAATACATCAACGCTTTGCCAACTACTTTGATTCAACATTTATATTTCATAAAACGTATGCCTGTGTGCCTCGTGCCAACTTTAGTATATAAGACAGGAAAATTTAACTGCAAATTAAATGCTCTGCATGCCACCTAAGGACAAGCCCAATTCCTCAGCTTCTCCTTGTAGCTCAAGCTGTGCAACCACCTGACCATGCTGGCAGCCCTCTGCTAGGACTTGCTTCACTACATCAGTGCCTTTCTTGCACTGGTAAGCCTACAATGGAACATGGTACTCCAGATCTAGAAAAAAATTCCGATGCAAATATAATACACTTTCTCTTTAAAGTCCCTTGCGTTCTGGGTTCAAAGAGAGCAAAGCAAAAAGGAAAAGACCCATGGAATTCATGCACTACTTGTTTGAAACACCATCTTGAGAGAAACCTACCTCTCTGAGAACAGAGTCAAACGAGGGATTTATTGTCTAGAAGAAACACCACCCACAGTGAAAGGACACAGGGAAATTTCTACTCAGAGTTTTCTGGTCATAAAAGTAATCATTTTTTTAAAACCTACCAGATATTTGTGTATGTTTGTTTGAGGCTTAATCCAAGTGATAGCTATCAGAAAAGGCACCGCAGTTCCTCTCAAAACGTATCCTAAACCATTTCATTGATAGCATAAAAATAAAACAACATCACCTTATTTTAGGATGACTGGCATAAAAGAGTGTTTAATCCAGTTTTAAGAAATAATTTCTCCTCTTTGGAAAAGATCAACACTAGTTAGGCAACATTTATTTTCTTTATTTATTGTTAAAAAGCTGAAACCTCCGATGCTTGACTTCACTTGAACTTTCCTTCTGGGACAGGCAGTGGCAGTCTAACTGAGACACATGAAAAGGGGAAGAATTTTTATCTTCTACCCTAAAAGGAGATTCTGGTGTACACTGATAAACTACAAGGGTTTTTGGTTTTTTTCCTGATTTTTATTGTGTTTTATATTTTACAGTCCATGGTAAGGGCAAGTTCATTTACCACTGGCAAATTTCTGTCAAGCTCTGGTCAAAACTGGCAAAGCTTAAACAACAGTCCAGCCATTAATTTTAAGACATACCAAAAGTACCCTTTTCAATTCTGGTGTTCTGCTGTATTAAAAACCTGAAAACAGGAATTCAGTGTTTCTAATCAGCTACTTTGTTATTTACTGAACTACTGACTGCCTCCTCTGAGTCATAAATTTTAAGTGTTTAGAGCTGTCCTTCTGTGATCATCTCATGAATTTCATAGGATAAAATAGAACAGTCTTCTAAAAATATAACAACTATTCAAATGTGCCTCTAAGAGCACATATGCCTACAGTTTTGGTGTCCTAATTATTCAAAGACCTTTTATATATTGCTTGTACTCTAAATTCCAAGACTTTTGGTCCATAACTTTAAAAAAATATGTTAAGATGAAAATAATTCTACAGTGTTATCACATACAATGATAATTAAGAAATTTATTTTATATGGAGTATACTGCAACAGAAGGGATTTATTTATTTCTTTGCCAGCTATGTGCTATGGGGAACTGGAGGGAAAAAGGTTCAAGTTTCCTCTAACTGATAGCCATAGCCAACACAAAGTTTTTAAATTTTAGAAGAGAAGCTAGCAACAGAGATCATTTTGGTATTCTAAAGCTATTTGTCACTTTATTCTCCATGTAAACCATCATTATTCCAATAGTTCTCAAGACATAAACCCCCTTATGCATCATTTTCTTTTATGCATTTATATAAAGCATGGGCACTGACTTATATGTGTGTATAAAATAGTAGTTCTCAGAGTATTACAAAGTTTAAATCTGTCTCAAATCCATCTTCATTCATACAGAAGGAAAAGAAGAAAATCAAACTTATTGTTCAATATGTAAACATCATGCCAATCATAGAAGAAGAAACTGCTCCAACTAGCCCTCCCTAAAAGATGCAAGAAATTCCAGAAAATTATCCATTCACCTTAAATATTAGTTTATAATTTATAGAAAATGCTCAAGAATATACATGGGAGATATCAATCTGCATGAAACTCTTACAGTGAAAACAAGCAGTCGAGAGCAGCCAAGTCTGCATTCAAGTCCCTACAAGCAATTTAATGCAAGTACCCTAAACAGGAAAGCATCTTTTAAGGACTGGACTGCAGTGATAAGATCCAACTTCAGTTACAATAGATATGTTCCTCTGTTTATCTTTTTGTGTACATTTGCCTCTGAATAGAGACTCTGATGACAGTCCAAGAGCGTGTGAAACAGTTCCACTCTTCGCCTTTTCCCTCACATTCAGCAACAGGCATCAGTTCCAGTTAGCTTCACAGGGTATTCCAGTGTTTGCAAATCAAAATATTGGTTCAAGGAAAAAAAACAACATTCCACTGATGCACACAACCATATTCTTGGCATGAAGCTGCTGAGTGTGTGCTTCTCCCTCAGACATCTCTGTTAAGCAACAAATGTCAACTGTAAAAGAGGCTGAAGGTTTCTAACACCTCCTCGGTCTGCAGCACAACTTTCATCTCTAATTAAAGGACAGTTCTGGGGTAAAGAAACCATATTTTACCACTTTTTCAAATGGCTCAACACTGCTGCAAGTCACTGCTTGCAAAAAGCCCAAAGCACTACAAACTGAAAACTCACAGTAATTGTCCTCAGTCTATCTGCAGATAGGAGGAAAACCAGAAAGCACCACCTCAAGTTTCCTTCAAGGTCATAAGCACCAGCACTAAAAGCACATAGTCATCTTCACTCTCCTCTTCTAAGTCTGAGGAAAAGAAAATCCCAAGCACCACCTAGAACTCATCAGAAGACCTACAGAAACTGCTCATGTCACGTAAGTTTCCAGGGGAACATTTAAAATATTCCCCTGGAATCCAAAATACACTGACTACATAGACTGAGCAGAAGAGGGAAAAGAAAATGAGGTTGATTGTGCATACTTCATAACAGTAGACATTCTTACACTATTTGTACATTTCTACTCTCCTGACATATTCTCTGGACAGATACATATTTACTAGTTTTTTCTTAAACATATTTAGTCCCTCATTTAAAATTTTTAAGCCTTCTTCCTTCTTTGAAGGGAGCATGATGACAGTATGCACACTGAGCCACAGAATAACTGCACCCAGGCAGCTTGCAAAGAGCAAACCTGGTCCAGCCTTTACATTTTGGCTCCCTCTTCTGGAAAGAAGTAAAAAGCCAAACAGCACTACTAAAGATGCCTTCCTCCTGTGAAACGCTGAGTGCAACAGAGTTTTCAGCTTCCATTTGTAAGACACAAATCTCAAACTTCTACACTGCTTTTAGGAGCAGCTGCTACTTTTTGCTTTATCAGATTGCTAGAGTCAGACACTTCTGACAGATGAGGAGTACAATCAGTAACATCAATTGATTTATGATCTATCAACTGTGCTGCTAATGTACAAAATGCTACGGAGATATAGCAGTACCTGCAAGAGAAGGGCTCAATTCAGTGGTATTCAGCATTTTCTAACACTAACGTTAACCTGAGGCCACAGGCCATCAGAGTTAAATGCTGAACAACAAGAGGTAACTCTGAGTAACTTGCCACTAAATGTGAGCAGGAACCATAAGCAACTCAAAGTTCAATTTCCCAGCACTGTTACCTATTGAACAGCAAGTAAATTTTCTAATTGGGTAAAAAAAAACAAACAAAGGCTTCAAGTATGGTAATAATAGATATAGTCACTATTAAAGGCAACTTATATCATCTGCAAAACTGTTGACAATTAGAGAATATAAAATATTAGAGGATGCATGAAGACCAATTTACAATTTTTATCTCAAAACTGGATTTCACCCACACATTATGCTGCTCTTCAGTTGGCATCAAATATTTTACATCTTCTAGTTCACAGCTTGAAGTCAAAATCTGCAGATGACAAACACTAATTTATTTTTGCTCACACAGAAACTATTGAAACAGCTCAGAACATCTATCTATGCTACCCCTGTAACACTTGCTAGTCCTGTTTTTTTTCCAAACAGACTTTGTATCTCAGAGCTTGTCACAGCATGGATACATGGTATACTTTTTAATTTTCTCTCTGGGAAAGAAACAATCCTTATGTTGGCAATTGTATTTTTCACTACTATCAACACTCGCTGAAAGAACCAGTTCAGGAGTCTATGAGTTCTGTCTGCTCCTTGCAGACTTTAGAATTTGTAGTTCTGCAAATACACTTAAGGCTGTTTTCTCCTCCTGGATTTGCATCCTTACAGTCATGCCTTTGCATTTGTCAAGTGATGCTGAATCTCAAGCAGTATTGAGAAAACCCTCCACAGCTCCTCTTATCTCCAAAATACACAGGATTGTTCTACTCTCTGCCAGTTCTGCTGTTTCATTCTCTATCCCTTAATTTTTTTAGTTGCACAAAGTTCATGGACCCAAACTATTCACTACACAGCCTGCTCATGTGTTCCATCGTTTCCTCATATATTTGCTCACATTAGTGAAAAAGAAAGGCCAGAGTCTTTGTTGCCCAGTGATGACTACATGATACTAGTGGCAACATGGCTCACACATTCAAAGCAGCAGCACAAAATAAAGCAGTGTGAACAAATCAAGTTATTCTCACCTGAAATTAATAATCCACAGGAATAGATCCGTTTCTATCCCATGAAAACTCAACTTCTTTAGGATTGCATAGTGACAAGCTCATGTAATTGGAAAGATAATGAGATTATGTCTTTCTTTCCAAGTCCTTACAAAAGGAATTAATGTAAATAGTAAAAAATAATATGTGAATGGTTTGAAAAGTTTTAATCAGTAAGATTAATTTACTCAAAGTACTACCTATTTGCCATGCTGCTCATAGAAGCCAAGTATATACACAAAGCTAAGAAAAAACTGAACTTCTGGTAATCAAACACTAAGGCTGCATCATTCCCTTAAAGTACTTAATATTTTTCTAAGAAAAATATTCTAAACCTGTAAAGAAGTCTTTGCATACTTAACATCAAGCTGCTTTTAATTTTTTTTTTCCTTCCAGACTCCATCTGGTGGTCAAAATAAGAACCAGCTGGGGCAGTTTAAACTGTATTCCTTCAGTATGCCCTCACAGACAGCTTTATACTACTCCTTTCTACAAAAGTAAGGATATGCTGAAGCCCTTACTTCTGCAGTTAGAACACCTTCTGTGTAACCCCTTACCCATTTTATCTCAAAAATAGTCTCTCACAAGTATTTAGGAATAATAACATTTGAAAATAAATGCAAAATATTTACAGTTCAGACACTGCCTGAACGTAACTCAGCCTTCCACCCCAGTTTTGGAACCTCAAAGTAAACTAAGCAGCAGACTACTAGAGATTATTTCAGAGATAAACCCAGGGTAGAGATGGCAGTGTGGAAAAGACAAAGTCAAGTGAATTTCCCAGTACTCAGTTCATGTAGACGCTTCCAAAGGAAGTTATGGTAAACTTCAAAAGAAAATGAAAAGTGTAGCACAAGCTAGGTTAAGGACATAAAGAAAACAGGACATCACAGCTACTGTTCCTGACAAGGTCTGTCCTCATTCCACTCAAATTTATACAAATACTAATGGACTACCAGAATTTCTATGTACTTTGAGCCATGTAAGCTACTACACTGTGGGGGAAAAAGTAAAGTCCTCAATCACACAACCTGCCCAGATTTCTTTGTACAAGGAGTGGAAAAACAAAACAAACTTTCTGTGGCAATCCTCTCATGCCATCCTGAAGTCTCTCTTCCATGAAATTATGCAAGAATTATTATAGGTACCTTTCTGAGAACAGAACAGGTAAAATGGAACATGAGTATACAAGAGAATTCCCATCAGCTCTGCAGAACCACTGCTGAAATACAAGAGAAGAATCAACATCATATTCCAGCACTGAGGATTCAGGCTTGGTTCTGTGGACAAAGCATATGTCTGTCTATCCATTATGCCAACAACAAGTGCTATACCAGACCATTGTTCCTTATTTTTCTATAATTGTACTATAAAAGAAGCAAAACACTGAAACAGCAGCATTCTCTCACACTATGCCATTTTCAAGTGTCTCCAGCCATGTACTATTTCCAGGAACAGCATGGAATACACTCTCTTGAAAAGCCATGAACAGTTAACCACATGGTTAACCTTCACCAGCAAGAAGCTATGAAAGGGTAGAGAACAATTTCAGTGAAATCTTCCAAGTCTGACTTGTATTTCTTGGGCACACAGAGATAACAAAGCTTCACCAGGCAAGACTGGCTCCTGAAAGTTTTGTAAAAGGGTGTTCATGCTTTCCTATTACCTGAATTTTAATAGTGAAGATTATAGTCTCCTTTCTCTAGCAAGAAGTGAAAGAATCATCAACATAACTCTTTCATTTGCACTTCAATAAGTGCCATCATATTACTATTTCTGATATTTGCACAAGTTTAGAAAGTCTCCCACCAGCTGAAAGACACCTTGAAGAAAAAAAGCCATTTCTATATGAAAAGCAAGATACTATGACTGTTGCAGAGAGACAAGACAATAGAACAGAAACATTTTCAGGATTGCAGCAGTCAAAGAAATGATTTACACTTTAAGAAGCTCACCTTTGTTGAAAGCACTTTAAATGTACTTTGCTCTGGCACTATTGAATGAAGAAGATCAAGCTTCAAGTTGAAGTCTTCACCTGATGGAAGTCTCACTGATGCATTCATCTATTAAAAGTTGAAAACATGTCTCTGGTCATCTTTAACAGCAGCTCCATTTTCAAGTAAAGGACAGTCATTTCATACAGAGATTAAGTGATTAAATTAGTATAGTTTCAGACCATGCCATTACACGACTGCATTATTGGATGAGATGTTTCTAAGATACATTAGAAAATGAACAGAAGATTTCAGCCCTTGCTACATGTACTCAAAAACCCTACTATCTTGTCAGCTGGATCTTAAGTCTTTAGGGAAGGAATTATACAACAAATGGAGTATCAACATATTAATAATGGAACATGAAAACAATCTGCAGCTTCTCTTCTAATACAAGCAAATAACAGAAAAAGTGCTCAGACTATTTTAACAAACAACCTAAACTAGATAATAATAACCAAGTACTTCTGGTATTTAATGAAGTATCAAATTAGTTGAGAATAAAATATATTTTGCTGCCACGATTTTAGTGGTGCCAAATGGAAGAAAGACTGGATATTGGTGGGTGGGTTTATTTCTCTAACTGTCCTAGAGCAAAACATTACTAATTCATACCTATTTTAATAATACCTTGTTTCTGCCCAGTCCTGCTCCAGATGCATGTATAGTTTAAAGCCAGATCAGTTCTTCCCCCACCCCTCCACACAGGCAGCTGAAACCCAGATGTTCCCTTGCAGCACACACACCTCATACTGCTTGTGTTTAAGTCCTATGGACACTGCTGTGGCAGCCCATCCCAAATCACCTGACTGGGCACACAGTCATGTGCAGCACAACTGCACAGAAGAGAAGCTCAGGCAGGACAGAGTTCCCTTCCCATGGCTCCCTCCCCATTCTTTTTGTGCTACTGCAGCATGTAATGTTCACTGGCTTGAGTACTGCATCTCAGGGAATTTAGGGATGAGTATCAATAACCAATACAAATCACCTTTCTCTCCAAAAACTGCACACTGACATCATCCTTCTGTGCATTCTTGATCATTATGGTCACAATTACTTGAGATTCTGTTTGGTACCAGTCATACCTTGAAAAAAAAAAAGAAGGAACAATTTTTTTTTAAAGCACACAGCATATAAAATTAGATCACTTTCCTAAATCATTCACTTCTTAGTTCAGAATCTTTAATATAGCTCAAAAACATTAACTATACCAGGCACAGTGGAACAGGCTTTGAATTAAGCTCAGCATGAGAATAAGAAAACAGAAGTCAGAATGTTGATGCATTCTGCAACCTCTCTCCTGGTTAGGTTTAACCTCCTGAAAGTACCATTTAGTCTGAACAGAAGTGATGGCACTGAGTAACACTTCACTTGGACTGCCATATTTCTGAAGTTACCCCGAAAAAACCTCCTACAGTCATTATCCTGCTTCTCCAATCCCCAAGCCAAAGTGCAAATATGTCAATTACTTTAAATTTCACAGTATTACTGAAGTCAACTTACTTGATCTTTGGTGGCAGAGGCTGCTGCTGCATATTCTAGTTGAAGCACATTCAATTGGAAAGAAAGTTACATCAATGTAAGTGAAAATACACCATGAAGTACTTTTCAAGGCACAAATAACTTTTACTGATTGCTCCTCTTTTCTTGATTCCAACTGCTCCCCCCTCTTCCCTGATTTATGTGTTAACATTAACTTACAGGTTGAAGTTCTCCACTGTTTAATCATTTAGGGCAGATTACAAATTAAAAAGTTTCAGTTTACATTAAATGTGTTAGTCTGTAACTTGAATATATTTTATAAATAGCAATTAAGTTCAACTTAAACTCATTTCCTCCTGGATAAGATGCATACCTAGAAAACATCCAGTGACTATACTGCTAATCTATAAATCATGAAGGAAATCTAAAATAGGTCTGAGAACTCAAAGTTCAACTTTTAAACATAAAATCCTTCTAAACCTAAGATTTGTCTCTACATACTGCTACCATGCTTCCTGTACATTTTTGTCCTCTACCCTATTCTCAAAACGTAAAAATTTAGGTTAACTATTAAAAAAGGTAACAGAATATCCAATGCAAAGCCCCCCCCTTTTTTTTTTGTCCCAAGAATTAAAAAAACAGAAGGAGAGGTCGATTTAAACATTTCTTATGAAGACGTTCAATAAAAAAAAGACAACTGAAAGCTGAGCAGGTTGTAACAGAAAAAAGTCTACACAATCCACTCTCAAGCTTCTGGAAAAAAAAAAAGTTACTTCCTAACAGCTCCAATCAAGTTAGTAGTGACAACACAATTAACTACAACTGGTTCATTTGTAAATTAGGCTGCAGACTGCAAGCTAGAAAGTTAAATTTTACCTCAACGGATGCACAGTAATTGCCAGATTTGTTAAGCATTCCCAAGAGTTTCCAGGGCTCAAGTGTGCAGCCTTGGTCTCAAAAGCACTTATGTTCAGAAGAAAAGTTAAACACTACAGAATTGCACACAATATGAAAGATTCTTTTTAAAGCTTGGAAGTGAAGCCACTGAAGCAGAAAATATATTCTAGCATAACCGAAAAGTCAAAATAGTAAACATATTAAGGAAAATATCTTACCGAATCAGTCTGTGATGCTGGAAAAAAAAGAAATTGCATTTTCAGAAAAAGACATATTGAACTTACAAGGCACAACCTTACCCTAGCTGCTTCAGTTACTCCAGACATCCTGCATTCACTCCAGTCTCAACAGCAGAGCAAGTAGAAACACATCAGTTCTACCTCTAGTATTTTGCTTTCATGATACTCTACTTTTTAATCAGACTTCAACCAGCAATTTGTGCAAACCAACAACTCTAATATAAACCATGTTCTGATTAACTGAATCAAGAAATTTTCCATTACATTCCCTTGCCTACCTGAAATGGATACAGGCATTTTTTTAATTAAAACAACATCACAGGAAACAAGAGGTTAAAAAATCACTGTCTGGGAGTCTGCACTAGGTTTATCATACATCCATCCCCAGGAACAGCACAAAGCTCTCATCACACTTTTATTTCATGCTAGGGAAACCTCACTGGGGAATGAGATGGAAATTCACTTACATGACCCTAAATATACTGTAGCACTTGTATCTAAACTATAGCTTCGTATCCTCCCATCTTATAACTATTTTTTTCTAAAATATTTAAAATTAAATATGTTTGAAAAGAAACAAACTTTCCCTTTGCTTCTTTATAATGAAAACTGACAAAAAGAGAAAAAAATATTAAGCTGCAATGAAGAAATCAGTTATTGCTTTGTATTGCCTTTATTGGTTTGTTTGCTTTGTTTTACTGTCAGAGAATTAAGAAAATGGTTCAGAAAGACAAGACAGTGAATATTCAGGATAAAACGGAATAATATACTGCAAAATATAAATATGTTACTGCAAAATATAAATACAATGTTACTGCAAAATACTGCAAAATATAAATACAATGTTAAAGATAAAAGTGTATTGTAACCTCTTTCAGAAAAAATTGTCCCCAAAGTACCTCTTTGCAAAAAAGACCATGCAGGCCAATCACTTACCTAATTCCTCCAAATAAAATTAAACCTTGCAAAAAGTGTCTCACAAAGCAGAAATCTGCTCATCACTCTACAACACAAAAGGGTTCTCCTCTGTATGGTTGTTAGTCAACACACTGACATAAACTTATTCTACTGTCCCATTCTCCAGTGCGCAGCACAGAGAGGAGAGAAAGTCACAACAGGCAGAGGAAAAAATGATACAAAGTTATTCTGTTCTGCTCTCTTTCATCAGAATCCCCAGGCAGTCTAAGCTTTGTGGATGAGTTAATTGTCAGGGCCGTCTGTCTGTAGGAAGGTATGAAAGGAAACTATGCTTACACTCAGTGACTACCATGGGTAAGTCACCAGAACAGCCATTAGCATCTATGGAACTTTCCACATGGAACCAAGGAGCAAAATCTCCAAATTTCTACCTCTTTCCAACTTTATCTTCTATAAGACTTGAAAACTTATTTTGATGTAAGCTTTAGATAGCAAGCTGACACTTCTACAGTTAAAATTAGTTCACAGTTGTGTATGAAAATAAGTTAAAATTAATTATGATTGTCTGATCTTTAAATAGGTACTCTCCTGGCACAGCTAATTATTACTCTAAAAACCCAATATAAATCTTCCTACAAATCTGAATGAAGCATACAAGTGCTAAGGGTGTCTACTCCAACAGAAACAAGAGATAGAAAAATATTACTTCTAAAAAAGATTTTTCTTTTAGAACAAATTATTTTGTTCTAAATAAGAGGAAAGCAGTGAATCTTTGAAAAACATAACACAGCTTCCAAGCACAGAGCATATCAAATCCCTCACTAAATAAATGTGTTTTTTCTTACCATTCAGTGTTTCTTCACATCTTTTAATCCAAATAGTAAAGGTATCATCTACATCTAGAAGAGATCAAAACACAGTAATATTAAAACTCCTTCAAGCATTACATGTATTGCATGAAGAAAAAGTCCTCTCAGTAGCCAACTGGAACAAATCCATCCCAAACTTGCAGCAATTTACTAAAAAAGGTTTTATTTCCTACAGCCTTCTTGTAAGCTCTGTTATTTCACTTAGGCTTTAAGTCTTTTTGTACAACTACACTGTGTGTTATATTTCATTAAATTCTAATTAATCTGTAGGAGACTAGATTTTGTCCAACTGACAGGAATATGCCATTGCTTTCCAGTCTGTTCAACTCCTATGTAACTGTTTAGAAAGCAAGACATACAGTTTTACACATTTTTCTTTAAATTATTTTTTCAAACAGTCACACACTTCCTCTCCAGAGAAATGTCAAGAGAGATGGTCTGTTGTGTAGGCAACCCAAAGTTTTACAACTTTTGATAAACATCAAGTATTCTCTCCTAGAAGCAAGCCTCCCAGACAGAAATTAATTCACTGGAAAATAGGTAAAAAGATGACAGTGTAACAACAGAGCAATCACCTTATTTCAACAATATTCCCAAAAACTCTTTCACTGTGAAGAACGTAAAACAGTAGCAATTATGCTCACCAACTACTAAGAATAGCTGAGCTTTTCTAGTTTTACAAGTAAATTCACATTGTTCACTATGAGGCAAAGGACATGAAGAAGATTGACAAAATTCCCAGCAGACACGCACGTAACACCAAGTCTGACTCCACTGCAGCTACACAATGTACCCCAACCCTCTAAATATAAAATGCACATCAATTTTGAGGTGCACCTTTGGTCATTAAATTGCTACCCTACTCCTCAAGCCATTTCACCTCCACTTTTCTTCTGCCATCAGACCAGGTATCTTAAGAGTTATCTACATTTTTTACCAAAAGAATGGGCAAACCCTGAAGCAGGCTGTCCAAAGAGTCTTGGAGATACTTGGAAAACAATAGTAAAAAGCCCCAAGCAAACACAAGCAAGTTCAAAATTAATATTACTTTTGGTCAGAGCACAGAATTACAGGAATTCCAGAACTCCCATGAAACCTAAATTAATCAATATTTTCAAAAATTAGCACCATAACCTAAAAAGACTTCCAAAATTTGCAGTCTAAGCAAAGTCTCCACTGATTCAAGCTCCCTCATGAGCAGGTGAGGAATTCTCTTTTTAACCATGGCCTATGACTAGATTGCTATGCAATACAAACCTAAAAAAAAGTGCAGTTAACGTCCCTATTTTTATAGAAGATCACACTCTTTCCCTGAATCCTGGCACATTTTGAGGCAAATGAATTTTGATCTCTAAAATGGTATTAACCTCCCAAATAACTTATTTCTACCAAAAACTGTAGTTCAGAAAACCTTCCTGGGTCTTCACTGATGAAAATCTACTAACTCCTAAAATACAAGAAAAGTAAGAAATTTCTTTAAAAAGTTGCCATGTTCCAGCTTTACTAAATTCATTCAGTGGTCACAGCAAAAAAACCCAAGTAAATTTGAGAGTCCTAAATCTACATAGCCCACTGAAGAGTACCAGATTACACTCATTCTTCAACTAAGGGAATAGGAACTGCAAAAAACTGCATGCATCACACAGTTGAACAAAAGGAGTACTGCTTTCTAATGTTATTTCATAAAATAAAGAAACATTGTACATTCCACAGCTCATCACATTAAGTCCTACTTTGATATCCTTGTAGGTGGGTAATGGGAAGGTTGCTGTGGTACCCTGGGCCTGTCAGTCCTACCAGTGATGAGCACAAGTAGGAAGCTCATCCTTGTCAGCATTCCAGATTGAGATTTAAAACAGCCCTTACATTAGCAAAAAACAGAAACCTGTATTCGTGTACTTCTGCCCACTTGTGTGGCAAAGAAACCAGCTTTGCCAGCAAAAAATTCCCCACCACAGCAATTCTTCCCAAGGCAGCAACAGCTGAAGCCACTCTTCATCACCTGCCTAGTGAATGTTGCAAATTTTCCCTCTGTGCTTTGTTCATTTTGCATTAGCTGCATTTAACTGCATGTTAATTGTGTTGCCAAAATGCCTATGCTCACAATTGTTTTCCCCTGGGATCCATGAAACATTCCACAAAGGTAAACTCTGTTACTGACACAAACTTGCCAGCAAATTAGGTAATATATGAAAGAAAATCAACTAAGTCTGTAATTTTAAAAAGGCCTTCAGGAGACTCCTCATCTCACAGCAGGCTACAGAACTTTGCAATGAGATGGAGGAAGCACAGCAGAAAGTATCTCCAGACAAGAGAGTAATCAGGAAGTGCTAGGAAGCTTCAGAAACTCTTCAACTGAGTAAGCAGCAAAACAACAGCAAATTAAATTCAAACAGGTAGAAATGAAGCAATTCAACACAGGAAAATGTGCTGTACTTCGGGGATTCTGAATTAGCAAAGAGGACCCTGGTATTCACTGACTTATCTAAAAGATATCTGCAGCTCTGTGTTGTACTCTACAACATCAATAGAATGTGAGGTTACCCATACACATGAAAAACCTCAAATTGATACTGGTTGCCTGGTGTGGGGCAAGAGTATGAAAAGTAAAGATTAGACACTCAAATTCAGCAGCGATGAGCTTGGAGATGTACAAAAAGTAACCTACCAGGTAAGGAAAGCAACATAGTTTAGCGGAAGGAATCTCTTCCTTTCACAGAAAGTTACAAAATAGAGAACTGGACTACACTGCAAAGACAAACCTGTCTCTACTGTAAAATTAATATAGACTATCTAGTTATCCAAACCACCAATACAGAAAGAGTTTCAGGAAACTTCTTATTTTCAACTCTTGTTCCAGGGCAGCCTAAACTGACAGCTGTGAGTTGCTGCAATTTCACCACATCTCCCTCCTACCACTGGCCCAACACTGCTCTGCCACTTCACTTTTGATGGCTTCAGCACTCAGACCCTTTGTTGGGCCATTTCAACACATTCATCCAGGAGGAAAGACTTTAAAAATAGTAGCTTTCTGCAGACTTAATGCACTGAAAGAAGAGGCTAAACAAGCACAAGAGTAATAAGGAGCATGATCACTTGGCATCAAGTATAAGCTTACACTTCCATGGAACTCCACTTTTAAATCAGAGAATTAGATCGCTTATTTGGAAGATGCAAAGTAATTCTATTTTTGCTAAGCCTACATGTCCCAGCCACTACTATTACAGATAAGATAACGAACTGAACAGATCTGAGACCACAACAATTCTTATCAGATTAGGACATTTTGCTCTGCATAACCTTTCAAGGTGCTTTTTTATTTTTTTACCATCTTTTCTTGCTGTTTGGAAGAGAGGATGAGGGGGATAGGAGAGGAGATAAAGGGGTCACAACCATCTTGCAATTGCTTTGTTTTGTGCTTCCCCATGTGTTCTACCAAAGCCTTCTGTTTTTAACAACTCCTTTCATGCTTATTCAATAGAGTCAGGTTTTAAAAACGCTGTAGGTGTTCCCAAACTAAAAAGTACCAAGTCCAGCCAGAAAGCCAACACTGTAAGATGAAAAGAGATATATAAAAAATAGGCTTCTGTAATTAAGTGGTACGTAATGTAAGGTAAAAATCCACTTGGTCAGCTTGAATACCCACCAAGTTGCACATTCTTTCTAAAGACTGATCTATTAAACTGTTTAAGAAGAAATTCCAGCTACATCTAAAGAGCCTGCTCTATTTAATTTTTTTTCTATGACACTTCACACTATAACATTGCCACTATTTATCTTCAAGACCTCCAGGAAGCAGGAAGACACTTATAAAGCAAAAAATAAATCTGCTACCAATTGCTCAGAACTTTGATACACATTTTTAAACAGTTTAACACTTTCATGCAGTGATTGCATAAAGGCTCTCAAAAGTCAGACAGCTGATGTTAGGGACCCAATACATTAGCCTTAAAAAAAATCTTTGGTCTCCATTTCAATCTAACACATTACCCATTATTTTAACATAAGGAATACACACAAGAAACTTTAATACTTACTGTCCAGCCTCTGTCCCTCTCTGAAAGACTCTAAAGCAGATGCATAGTTTTTGATATGATATTCACCTAACCTGACACAAATAAAGAAAAATACAAGAAAACAGTGATTACTTTTCAGTGGAGTCCACATTCTATAGATAACATGCTGTATTGGTTAAAATGATGTGTAAGAATTTAAATTACCTAAAAGGTGTGGTTTTGAAATGGCAAAGGTATTACAATAATCACTCCAAACTATATGGATTTATTACAAATGGCTTGCAAGCAGCATGGCTTTGAATTTATTAATTCTCAGTATTGTAAAAAGTTTGCACAGAACCATAATCCAAACTCTAATATTGACCTAGAGATTAGCACAATATTCCCAAAGTACCATAACTGATACATACCCTTTTCTAAGGAGCGCTACAGCATTATTTGGGTTGAGTTCTAGAGACTTTTTTGCATCTGCAACTGCATCTGTTGGAAGTCAGTTTAAAGTTGAGAAACATAATGTTATAAAAAGCAGTGAACTGTCAAGTGTTTTAGTAGTGAAATTCTTCTAGGATGAACTATGTTATCTTTCTTAGTTTGCACACAAATCACACTGTCTGAATTAAGTCTAGCCGCAACTGCCACACATGAATCCCTCACAGAGCTGCAGAGCTCTTACGTAAGATGCAGCATGACTTTCATTTAGCTAAATACTCTGCTTAGATGTGAAGCATGATTCTGTTTGTTTGGTTTTTACTGGAAAGAAAAAATAAACCAGATCTTATTCAGTCAATCTTTTCCCAGGCATTATTCACTTATCACATTCCTACCATGACAGGATTCAGTCTCTACCAAGAACACAGTGATGGAAGACACAATGCAAAAATCTCAAGATCTGCTTAAGAAGTCTGCTTATAAAAAGCTGCCAAGATAATATTAGACTGGAATCAAATAGAAAGCTAGGACTCTAGCAAACCCATTTCACTGAAAGTTTTGCAGTAACAAAACAATCTAAGAAAATGACAAGATTATGTACCAACACCAAAAGCAGCATATTAAGTTACAGCTAACACACCCTCTCGTTACTGTGATTGAAGACATCTCCTGTAAAACATGCATTATGATACACTTGTAAAAGCATTCTTAGACTAAAGATGTTACCAGCATATTTCTGTAGAAGAATATGAGCATAAGCTCGTTGACAATAACACTCTGCATCATCTGGATTCTTTTCCAAAGCTGTTGTCAGTTCCTGTAAACACACATTAAAAAAAATGAAACAGTACTTCAGAAGTCCTCATAAAAACACAGTATCAAACTCTGTCAAGTAAGAGACATTTCAGAAGATAAAATCCTAACTGGCATTTCTGTTTACCTGTTGCTTAGCTCTCACGCACAAAGCTAAACATCAGAGGCTGAAGTACAAGGAACCCGCCAATTATACCAAATTCAAGCAGACTGTTTCTTACTGTGAAGGAAGTGGGATTTCAAATGCTCTAAACATGAAGTCTAACACAGATGATTCTCTCTATTCCAAAAACCTTCCTACAATTCTAAGTATGCCTGTACACAGGTCTGCTGGATTTGAGAGAGCAGAGCAGTATTAGGAGTTTGGAAGTCAATGCACACTATGTCAGAACAGTTGTGTGGAGATAAGATGCTATGAAATACCATGTAACACGCATTATGGTGCTAAGAGATTGTTTCAATTTACACTGAGCACAAAAGTAGAAGAAGGAAAGATTTATGGAGCAGAGGGTTCAGAGGAGGTATTATTGAACAATGGAAATAAGCATAAAGTAGTCCTTTGTTAAGGGAATCACAGGATATATGGATTGAAATAATAACACATTGCTCTCTCTGAGAAAAGTTCATGACTTTGCACACAGAATAAAATCACAGCAACTTGAAGCACAGACCTGGAAAGAGCATCTCCAATTCTCTCCTTATTGGTGAGAGAATTCCTTCCCATTGCTAGAAGCCAGTCTTCCAAAAGGGACCACAGTACATTGCTACAACTGCTTGCTAAGTTGACTTCTACTCAGACTTCCACCTGGAATCTAGCAAGTATGAAGGTAGCTAAGATACAAGCTTTAAACCTGCAGAAACATTTGTACAGCACAGTTGCCAAAACTCTGCTCCACCAAGACAGAAAAAAGAAGGGAAGGAGGACTTGCCTTAGCTCTAATTCAGGCCAGTGTCTTTTTCTAACAGATGTCACATAAAGTGTTTATGCCACCTAGGACTTATGGGGCCAGAACAGCTTCTTCTAGCAGCAGCACAAATTCTTACTATGTAAGATGCACACACCTCTAAAGAGATACAGCACATGAATCTAAATCCTTGGGGGTCTCTGAAGAAAGGGGCAGGCAGTAGGCAGCAGTAACTTGATCTACTTGTACTTCCTGAGATAAAGTTATTCAAAAGCAGCTGTCAATATGGAAATACTCATGGCTGCAGGTATTCCACATGGCAGGGATGTGAGGCCCTGCACATATTCAAATTGGTTCATATTATGCTGAGAGGTGAAGTACTTCTGACATTTGAAACCAAGCAGGGTCTGACTCTGACATTGAACATCAATCACAGGCACATCCAGGTGCATCAGCACTGCTTTGACAGATCACCTCTCCCTCCAAACACTATTTCCTGTGATTTATGCTGATGACAGATGCACTGATTGGAGCCAGCAACATATGAATGGATCCTCCTACAAAACTAACCCTCATCCCGGGAAAGGAAAGCAAAGCAAAGCCAAGCATTTTCAACAGTGTAAAATTTCTCCCTTTGTGTACTTTTTATCAGTAAGTTATCACATCTCATCCAGGCACACACATGGAGCAAGTAACTCCTGTAAGCTATTTGAGAAGCCAAGTAATGCTGGACTAGCACTGAGAACTCCAGACTATGGACATCAGCAACAGTTACTTAGAACAAGCTTAGACTTTGCCCTCACACTTAAGTAAGTGATTTCTGCATATTTTTACTCTAAAGGCCCTTACCATGTGACCAAATTGCAGATCTGTTTCTAAATACACTGGAAAATTCAGTAAAGAGTTTGCATGAATTAAAGGTGCCTTCTGTCTCCACACAGTAGCTTACATTTTCAACTTAAAATGAGAAGTCATTCATGAGTTCGCAGTTTTGTCATTCAGACAGTATTAGAAGATGAAAGATGATCTTTCAATTGCATCAGATCCAGGTGCAGAAAGCCAAAGCACAATCTCCAGGAATTAAAGCAATCAAAAATCCCAAGGACACAGTGCAGAAATGCCAGGCCAACTGGACAGAAGCCCACCCAGGTATGAAAGCATTACACAGCACCATTTCTACAGAACTGTCCCCCACATTAGAAATACCAAGCACATGAACATAAAGACCACACATAAGCCCATGCAAGCACAGTGTAGCACCTGGAGACCTGAGCCCCTAAGCCAGAAAAATGCTGCCCTGAGCTGTGGCACTTCCCAGTTCAGAGAGCACCAAGCAAATCTGCCTACTCAGTTCAGGGATTTGGAAACAAGGCCTAAACTGACAGCAGCATTACTGTGTCAGGTATTAAATAATGCCTATAGAATGTGTTACATAATGTTCTGAAGCACTGAATGCACAAAAAACTGAAATATAAGCTAGAAAAGCAAAACAACTATGTTAATCCAGGAAAAAATACAAAAACACATTCTGGCAGTATTCCCTAATACTTCTGAAGACCTTTTAGTGTCAGGGATTTTTGGTTTGTTTGCTGGTGGCTATTTTTAACTACAAAATGTGAAACTTACTCTTTTTTTTTTACATCTTGAATTAGTTTTATTCTGCCATACAGATTTGGCTATTCCAAACTGGTTTTTAAATGTCATTTATCTTTTGAAAAACTTCTACAAGTTACAGCCTAAACCCCAAAGAACTGAAAAATTTAGCTTCACCATTTTCTTTGTGGAAAGATAATTTAGTATCACTTAATGGTTCTACCACCCACTCTCTTCAAGCAGTACTAACCTTTTACATCTTCTCCCCTCCTAAGTAGTTAAATAGAAACACTTATCCACCCTCCAGTTCTGTCTTCTCATTAACCATCTGTTTTAAGTAAAAATTGCCTTTAGAAAACAGATTAAAACATATTAATTGACGAAGTCATAGAACAGGCCAGGTTGGAAGGGACCTCAAAGGATCATCTCATCTAACCTTTCATGGGAAAGCCCGCCTGGATGAGAGTATCCAGCAACCTGCCCTTTCGTGTCCTGAAAACCTCCAGTGATGGGGACTCTACCATGTCCAGTGGGGAGTGTTTCAGTGAGTGATCATTCTCACTACATAAAAATTATTTTCTGTCGAGATGAAAGGAAGATCAGTCGTGGTGCCCACAAAATATAGGGAGAGCAAAAAAAAAAAAAAAAATAGACCACGGCAGAATAAAAACTAAGATGCAATACCTCTCTCCAATAAGCTTGGGAGGTTTATACCCGCAAATCTTAACTGATTTAGCTGTGAGAACTACCAACTACCTTCAAGGAAGAGAAAGTTTGTTTTGCTTTCTCCCCCCACCCCTTCTTTGCCACAGAGGCAGCACGAGTGCTGTGCCAGGTCCGCGCCGGGCTCCTCTGCAGCCCGACCTCACCTGAGCCAGGCTCCCGGGGGACCCGGCCCAACCCCGGCCCGGTCCGGCCCTCACCTGCGCCGCCGCCCCCGGGTCCCGGTCGACGTCCGCGTCCGAGAACCTGCCAAGGAAACACAACGCCGTCAGCGAGCGGGAGGGCGGCGGGGCCGCGGGGGAGGCAGGGCGGGGGAGGGCGCTCACCGCGGCGGGGCCGCTGCCGCTGCCGCTCCCGCCGCCTCCTCCATGCCGCCCGTCGCCCCCAGGAAACTTCTGGAGCCGCCGAGGCGCCCGCGCCGCACGCACCGCGCAAGGCCGCGCCGCGCGGGGGCTGCCGGGAGGCGCGGGGAGCGGCCGCGCAGGCCCCGCCCCGCCCCAGCGGAGGCCCCGGCCGAGCGGAGCGGAGCGGAGGGAACGGCCCTGCCCGCCCTTCCCGCCGCCTCTTCCTGCCCCGCAGCGCCCGCCCCCCGCCTGCCCACCGCGGGGAACCTCGGCCCCTCGGGCTTGGAGGGATTTGTGTCAAAGTCGGCAATTTAATTTTTTTTTTTTTCAGTCGTTAACCGGTAGCTGTAGCTGGAGCAGTGCAGTAGTTGCGCAGTTCCGTTGTGAGCATCGTACGCGTGGCTGATCTTTCGCTTTAAAGGAGAAGGGAACGCAGTCACCAGAGGAATTGGCTGGCTGGACGGGAGCCGCCGGGAGTGCAGTCAGCAGGGCTGGGCAGTAACTGGGAGAAGGTCATGGCAGCAGTGGGACATGGGGACCACTGACCCCCCGAGCACCGCCTGGAGCGGAGCCCAGGCTCAGAGGGAGGGAAGAACTGCGCCCGCAGGCGTGAGAAGCCAGAGATGGCAGAATCAGTTTGGTTGGAAATGACCTCTGAGATCATCGAGTCCAGCCCCTGACTGAACAGCACCACGATAACCAGGCCAAGTCCAGTATTTCCTTAAACACCTCCAGGGACGGTGACTCCACCACCTCCCTGGGCAGCCCATTCCAATACCTACTTGCCCTCATTCCTCCTAATGTCCAACCTAAACCTCCTCGGTGCAGTTTATGAGACCACTAGCAATAGGCATTAGAGTATTAACTAAAGAAAAAAGTTATATAATCTGTAACCAATGAAGGCTGATGCCTTTGTTTGTTAAAATTTACAACCAGTGTGAAGTTTTAGTAAGCAGAGAACCAGCCTTTTGTGGGTTACCTAGCTCCCTACTTTGTGCAAATCAGAATCAAAACCAGAAATACCTCCCAGTGTGTCAGCTGGTGCTGTGCACCAAGCACCCAGCCCATGTCCAGAACAACAGAGTGGTGGACAGGACTTCCCAAAGACCTCCCAAAGGAGGCCTCCATCCTCCACCTCCTCCGGATGGAATTTCCTTCTGTGAAATGCCTCAAAAATAAACAAGTGCCTTTTTCTCCTCTGTGGCTTCACACACGTGTGGAAAAGAACTGCGGCCTCAATTTTTATTTTCTGACTCAGAAGTGGCTGGGATTTTAGCTGTCGTGTTTTGTTTGGCTGCTGCCACAGGAACAAAGGCAGCTGTGACAGGGGAGGGGTTGCTTAAACTCAATCATGATTTCATGATTGACTCCAGCTTTTCCCTTCCTTTGCCATATCAAAGAGAGTTCAAAGTACAGATCCACCTGGCTGGCACACCAGAGCCCAAGGGATATGGGGAGGGAGTGATTTCCATTTACTATTTGTTACACAACATTACTGCTGCTGGAGATTTCCACCACTTCTCCAACTGACATAAACTAAACTGACAAAGCATTTTCCATGTGTAATAGCTGCATCTATGGCATGAAGTTTTGTTGTGAAGATGTAACCTTATGGTGCAATTCCCTGCCCCCCCCCCCCCCCCCCCCCACATTTCCAGTAAACACCAAAGCAACTTCCCTGTATCTAAAAACCAATGTCAGTCAAGCATTATCACTTCAGATTTTCTAGAATTATTAAATACTTGTAGTATAGGAAAACATCCCTATTTTATAGTTTTATTAAAAAAAAATAGCTTCCATCTCCAGTGCTTCCGTCAATCTAACACAGCCCACGGGGTGAGGACTGTTACCAGATATGCTTCCACAAAGCTTATCCACATTCCTGAAAATATTGCCAGCCCTCCCCAGCTGCAGGGAGTGCTGCCAGATAAACAACCACTGGTGTGGGTATGACCAGCCTTCCTGTAAATGGGTGAGGTGCTGGGTTTGCAGGTGGAATCCTGACTGCCAAGAGTCAGAGGGAAGAACTAACACGGCAGCTGTGGCAGAGAACTGCTTGTTCAATAGTTTGTAGAGCTTCTTCTGTCAAGCATCAAGACCATACTCTCTCTGCCACTCTGCTGCTCCTATTAGTTTTTCTAGTATTAGTGCTTTAAGTTATATTTAACCTTACCAACCAATCAATAAAACTCCACCATTAATTCAATCATAGAAAGTCATATTCCCTTTCATTTTATACTGACAGAATCATAATACCAGGCAAAATATTTATTAACTTACCCTCTGCTTAAACACTGCAACATGCAAGTTTTTGAAGCCCTAATAGCTTGGGCTGTCAGTTGTATCATACAAACTACAACAACCTTTCTGAATTACGCTCAGAATTTTGTGTTGTTTGTAACATACTGGGAAATGATGGAAAAGAAGAAGTTTAAGTCCAGCTCCTGGATTTATCTCAATCTTCAGTTCAGTTACAAAAATATACATTACTGCTGTTTCAAAGGATATTCAAGTCTGTTCAGAAGTGAATTGCACATGTTCCACCACAGACCCACACAGACTAATCACCCTGTCCCTGTTTCTCACTGTATTTTACTTATTTATGATGACTGTCAAAGCATTATAATAATTAAAAACATTCCAGAGTAAATACAGAAAAGTGGTTTTCCATTTGATTTATTTTCATAATAAACCAATTAAAATACAAAAGAAGGACCCAAGGTTCAATGGGCTCCATCATTTAAAAATTTGTCTTTAAATACAAAGTCACTCAGTAATATGAATACATATAACATTAGACCTCTAAACATAACAATCTTATTGATCTTATTTGCATCTATCAAAAATTTGTATGGAAAAAATTTAGCTGAAAAAACTTCCCTGCAACATTGAATATACAGTATTTACAATCAAAAACCAAGAACTCTTAGCAGTATTAATCTCCAAAAACCTGCATAAATCGTATATATTTAATTTCCCTCCCCCCTTACAAAATAATCTGAAGTAGAAAGCAAGATTGTTAAGCTTCATAGTCGCAAAATGGCATGAAACATTTGCACCTGTAGTGATGCCGTTAGCTTCTGTAATTAAATACATCTGATGTTTTCATATAAAATATAGACATGGCATTGTCATTTCTGGAATATATGTTTTGAGTACTCTCAATAGGAGTGTATATTCAGTTTTGCACACACAAGAGCTTGTGCTGCAAAAAATACAAGAGGATACCTGGTTATCAAAGTCTAAAACTGATGTCATTCACTGATATGAAACAGATACTCGATCATAAAAATTCAAACACATGGAATGAAACTGTCTTACTAAAACTAACTGCTGCTTCCAAAGGTGATACACATACAGATTGAACAGAAAAGGTTACAATAACATTACTGCAATGTAAATCTGCAACAGACTGTCAACAAAATAAGGGAAGTTTGAAACTTTGGCCAACAACCTCAGGAGAAAGTCTTCATAGCATAAAAAGCATGTTCCTTCATGCCTGTACTTTGAAAAATGAGTAATATATAATTTTATTTATATGATAACATTTAGCAATTAACAGAAAAATCAAAATCCATCCTAAAGCATGAATTCTAAAAATTAACTGCAGAAATTTAGTAGCTTTGCAACATCATGCTTCAGAATCAAATAATATATACATAACTGAAAAGGTCCCATCACATTTATGAAAATAATCATCCACAGGGTCTTTTTTTTTTAATTATCAATACAAATTGGGTTCCAATGGTTCATTTTCTTGCTTCACTTGCACGTTAGATGGGAAATTATTTGAACTGGACACTACCATCACAAATGGTTGCTGCTGGAATCTCTGCTCCGACTGCTCAGTATCTTCTACTTTGTCACTCTCCTCCTTCTCCTCTTCTTGTAGGCCAACCTGCTTCGTGTCCGGTGCTTTAATGACCGACGTGATCACCGTGCCCGAGGGCTGAGACACCACCTGTGAGCTGCTGGGCGAGAACGTCACCACGGGGTTGCTGGAGCTGAAGGATGGAGATGAAGCCATGTTGACTGTTCCATTGCAAATTGTCTGCACGCTGCTGGTGAGCACCTGCTGAACTTGTGCTGGGCTCAGCACAATCGAGGAAGGAGGTGAGACTGGCTTCTGAGACTGTAGCATGATGTTTTCTTTAAGAACCGTCATGGGCTGGGAAGTAGGAATGGCTTGTAAAATGAATTTCTGCGCTGTTGTTACTGAGGCTGGATCTGTGCTGGCTATCACTGTGGTAAGAGGCACTGTCTGGAGTGTTACAGTATGCAGCTGCTGATTTCCAGGCGAAACAACCACTGGAACCTGGGTTGGAGTCTGCAAAGTCCTGCTAAGATTAGAGAAGATTATTGTGTCAGAACACTTCCATGCTGGATTTTGAAAAAATAATTATAGGTTTACCACAGAAAAAACATTTGGCATCATAAACATTTTATTTACCCAAAAGAGGTAGTAGAATCTCTCCTAATAAAACCAGAACTGGACCTGACCCCTGAATTCAGCAAGATGATTCCCAAAGTAAAAGTACCCCATATGAACAATTCTACCATCACCAAGCTGAACAGCCTGCCTTTGAGATATTCAGTGGTTCATCAGGAAACCTAGAATCACATTCAAGACCTCTACCTCAAGCACTGACCACCATCAAAAGCACAACCCACTAGAGATCTGCCATCAGTTTCAAAAATTATACCAAGTAAATAATAAATCACAAGCTTAACTCAGGCCTTGATTGTCCTGACATCCACATATACATTTAACTGTGTTCAAAAGTATCCACATCGTAGCAGTGTCTGGGCACAACCTTGCCACACTCCCAGGACACAGAGTTCTTTGTCTGCCAGGCTCACACACAACTTCTGGTAAAACAGCTGATCAGAATCTGCTTCCAAAACATCATTTTAAGTTAGGAGTGATTGCAGGCTAACAGACTTGGGTACCATGTGACTGTCAATAGATGTAGAGCTCTGGGAACAACATTAGAGGATTAAGAGCTGTATTGCTGGAGTACACAGCTACTGCAGTGCACAGTGGTTACTGAAATGTGGCAATACACTCCAGTCACACAAATTAAAACAAAACAAAACCCCCAGAAAAGATAAATGGTTACCAGTGGAGGGAGAGAGGAAGGGAAGAGCAACTGCTCTGAGACCCTGACACAGCTTGTTTCATGCCACCGTGCCATGCTGTCTCTGGCAATCTTTCTTTCCTTCTGTTTGTCATGCAGAGTTGTCTCCAATCTTCCTGCTTCTCTTCAATGTTTAGTCTTGCCTGCGCTCCTCCCCTTTTCCAGTCTTAAGCTCTCCCTGGTGTTTTCTCAAAAATAATAAAAAAAAAACCTATCTCCACCTCCTAGCTTATTTCTATCCCTGCTGCAGTCACTTTAGATGGAAAGCAATTTACTGTCAACGGTCATACTTCCACGCCCATGCACAATATTGCCTGCTCTTCTTTCTGAAGACTGGACCTCAGATATGCTGTAAGGGTTGCCTGCCATACATCAACCATGGAATGTCCTCCATTCTACACTCCTTCTACCCATACAGAATTTTTTTTTTCACAGCTCTGTGTAAGTCTACATTTCAACATTTAGCCACTGACCAGTCCAATCTAATTCAACATATTCAAAACTTCCATTTAAAACCATACTCTGGCTACCACAGTTGCAACAAAAAGCTTACCAAAGCAGGACTTAGGTGGTGCTGAAGCTATGGGACAATGTGGAGGCAGATGCTGCTGCTGGTCATAGTCCAACTGCACAGGGAGCTGCATTCCCCCTTTATTAGTGCAGCAGCAGAGACAAGTGCAGGAATATATGTAGAAGGTTTCTCATGTCCCACTCAGCACAGTCCTCTAGGAAAGGCCTCTAGCTGAGCTCCAAAGACTGCTCCAGCAAGAGCAGGCCCAGTAACCCTGCTGGTATCAGGCTCAGAGCACATGGATGCTTCCCTGAGCATCTTCCAGCTGCCAGTCCTTCCTGCAGGCAATCTTTTCCCCAGATCACATAGAGCTTTGTAATACAAGAAACAAAATTTCCATCTGTAACTTTCTCTTCCTCCCAAGAAAGACAGTTGCAGTACCCAGCAATGGTGCTACAGCAAACCAAATCCAAATCATTGCCAATACATGCCTCATCACAGCAGCCATCATAACAATTATACAAAATTTGATGTGACTGACACCAGAGTCAATCTTGAGCTCCCTTTTCCCACAACAGAAGAAATCCCAAGGAAGAAGTTCATGGAAATGGAGCTGGTTGAAGGTGAAGCATCAGCTAGAGTCATTGCTTCTTTCTTTCAAACTTCTGAAGAACTTGGTGCTGGCACAGCAAATACCAACAACCAAGCCTAAAGCACAAGGCTCAGAATGACATTACCAAGGCTCATACCAAGTCTCCTAAGGGTTATCAGTGCTAACTATTTTTTTTCCCCAGCAATTCCCCTGGGACCTTGACAGAAAAGTCACTAATGTCTGTGTCAGAAGTAGCAACAAGATGAGGGCATCCACAAGGTTCTTGAAAAAACTAAAAAAGCAAACTATCTACAGTTAAATAAACTTGTAATAAAATCAAAATGTCAGACAGGTACAGCTCAACCCAGGAAAGTATACAGAGACTAGCAATGCAAGTGGAACAGCTATGAAGGAGAGATAACTGACACTTGCCATTAGAAAAGCATCAAAAGAATCAGATAGAATAGATCAGAAAAGAATAGATACCAAGGCAGTTCTTTAATCCATGAAGAAACTTACCTGAGTTTGAAGGATTAAGAACAACACAATAGCTGCAATTTTGAAAGCAGGGCCTAAAGCTGCTAGCCTGTGCCAGTAGGCCCTCCAAGTATTATCTTGAAGCTACTTCCTTGTTCTGTAGTTGTTTTGCAAAAATAAAAGCTGCTAGCTGCCAAGTGGCTTTGAAGGATAAGCTCAAAATGTGTGAACTGCATCTAATCAATGCAGGTATCTGCGAAGCACTAGGAACAACAGCTCTGAGAGACAAAACCAGACCACTTGTCTCAGAACACTCTAATTAGTGTGTGCATATTAATCTGAAGTAATTTTATTTCTCTTGAAAGGCAGTCCCGTGCCTGAGGTTTACTCCAGATGCATTGTCTTCTCCATCAGCCAAGATACAAATATATGATACACGTACATATCGACCTGTACATACACGTATACGCATACACACACAGGGTGTGCTTGCTACCTGCATGCAGCAGGTAGCTGTACAAGCACATCATAAATATTTATTTATGTTAGTGGTAGCCAAGCAAGACATTTGCCTTAGTTGTTAAACCTGATTACTAAATAAAATCTATCTTCCTAAACTATTTGCCTTGAATACAATTGAAAAAGATACAGCTTGATTAATCGTTTTGTCTGTTTAAAAAGAAAAAAAGTACACAATAATTAAGGTGATTTATTAACATTGGGCTACACTGTTTTAGGTGCTTTTAAGTCTACATTTTGCTATGTTTCTGAATTTCACTGGCATTTTGCTAAAAGCCTTTCTTCTCTAAGGTACAAATCTTTTGGGTGATTATTTTAAAAGTTGTTGCTGAGGTTTCAAAAAGAACAAGAACATTGAGCAACAGCAATGGAAAGGAAATTCTGCCATAAAACAATCTGATTACAACTGAGAAAAGAATGACAAAAATTCTGAAGTCATTTTAGCTTTGCAGAAAATTATCATCTTTTTCCTGGGCCATATTTTACTGTTAATGGCCTAGAATTGTGCAATATCTTATTAGCTCATCAAGAGATAAATAGTGACAGGCAAGAAAAACAAGTTTATTTATGGTAATTTATGTGAAATTTATGAGATGGAGAAGATACCAAAAATATTGAAGCTGCAAGCCAAGGTAAACCAAGTATTTCACAGCACGGTAATAAAATGAAACAAAGCAATATTAAGACATACATAGAGAGAGGTAAGAGAGGACAGAAGCAGAGGACTCAATTCTCAATGTATGTGTCCTTTTTACTGAACCACAAAGTCTAACAGCCTTCTTTCCAGAATTCTTCAAAACTGCACAGTCACCTGAATTAAAACTCAGGAACTTTGCTGCTAACAGAGCTGCAGAACCTCCACCTCTTTCAGCAGTGCCAAAGACAAGGAAAGCGAGCTCCTATGGATATCTTCTTATTGTGCAGAAACAAAATTAATCTGATTAGATGACACTATAGTCCTTTTTGTCAATAAGCAGCCACCTTCTTGCATATCTCAGAAATTAAATCAGAAGTAGGCTTAAGAAAAGATCATCATCAGCCGCAGGAAAATCAAAATGTTTGGTTATAAGCAAAGTCTTTGCTGTGATAGAAGTTGTCCATATTGGAAATGTGTTCTTAGAAACACACCCTATTGTAAGCTAAATCACAGTTTCTTGTAGAAGCCCATTGAGACCACAGTCTATTTCTGACCAGCACCTCCCTTAGGAAGGACATTTTTCTCACCAACCTGAAACCTGGATTGCAGTCAAGCCTTCATTTAAGAGATTACAGAGATGAGGTCTTTGTAACAGTCCCCCGTTTCCCTTCCTTTGGGGAAGGCTATGGCAGCAGTGAGCCAGATCCAACAATACCTACTAGTCAGTGTGCTGGAGAGCTTTTAGAACTGCATGCTTGCCTTTGGAGCAATGACAGAAGACTGCTGCCTAACTACAAACAGAAGTGAAGCACGTGCACTGATGGTGGGTTAGGGTTAGGGTTAGCGTTTCCGACCAAAGGAAGGACTTCAGAAGCCTGTTTCTGATTATTTGCAAGTCTACAGCTGGCATCATCCTCTTTTGCCTACGTTCCCCATCAAGTCCCAGAGAGACTTAGGGAGCCCTTTACCAAGACTTACATTTGTGATGGTTTTTATTCAGGAGACCTATAGAAATGACACAGGAGTGATGGGCTACAACACTAGCTGACATCATGCAGATGGGACTCTTGCACTTATTCAAGAAAAAGGGACTGAAAGCAGATGGCCAATGCAAAGTCTCAGAAGAACAGTGCCAGACTGCTTCCCTTTGTCTGTGGGGTTATGTGAGCTTGAGCAAAGCCAATAAAGGTAGGGTGTGAAGGATGATTACAGAAAATAATGCTGACATTCACTGTGCAACTTACACAAGACAATGTCTATATAAGGTATGAGATGAAGACACTTCATTTGATATAGCAGCTGTAATCACATTTTCAGAGTTGATAAACTCCTGCTAGACAACTCTTTTTCTTTTTTCAGCATCAGCATTGCTGCAGTCAGATCGCCAAAGCATCACAGCCTGGACACAGGAACACGTTATGGAACGACAGCAGAAAGCATGTGTTTGCTTGGGTACACATGGCTTTCAAAGGCAATTGACTCTGCTTACTGGGACCAATACATAGTGTTGATGAGTTCTTGGCATCATCGCTGTTCTTACTCAGAATGCTCACACCCTGAAAAAACATGATTCACGTTCACCTACTTCTTCCTCCTCTTGAATCAGGATCCTGCCACTGCAATCCATGCTTGTGTCACCTTCAGAAGTAATTTTCTACCTTGAAGCTTGCAAAAAGATCAAGATGAAAATGGTGGCTGATTCATCATGTCGAGGTTCTCCCGTTCAGAAGTGAACAGAGAGCATATCCCATTGGTCCTCTGTGGCATGTATTAGCCCCAGCTACAGAACTGAGTCAGGATTCTCGTCTTCTAAAGTGCTCTGTCCAATCTACCACAATGACAACTTGCAAGTACAGAAAGGAAACAGCAAGCTGAATTTTGACAGAAATAGATTAAAACCTGAAGTGTGCTAAAACATTGCACAGGGTTTGTCAGAAGTCAGCTAATTGCAAGTTTCTTGGCATATAGAGCTGCCAGCTAGAAGGTTCAGCCATGTCCCACACAGCCAATAGCAGAGATAGACATATAAGTTAAAATTACTCCCTATATGATATTCTCTGAACTGTAAGTAATATAAGAATCTCTTTTCACTCCATCTCAAATCACTACTGCTCTAGATTAAAGGTAAATGAAAATGCATCTCTCTTTATTTGTAGTCCTCATCATTTAAAGGAGAAATTTACTTGTCCAAACACGGGCACCTTTCAGGCCTGTAGGACGCCCTAGGCAAGGTAAGTTGCTAGCCAAACAGGAGAGGTGCACTTTCTGCAGCAACAGAAAGGATGCCCTTTAATGCTCAGAATGAGCCAATGTACACAGAACTGAATCCCAGGCCAGTGCCTCCTAATTCCAAGGCAAAACACAATACCTCCAATAATCCAGGTATTCTGATTAATCTGTGTCTGTTATCCTGGTTTAAACAGAATAATTTTACAAGCACGAAATCCAAAGAAACCTTTTCTTCCTCATAAAAGCTGGCTCATCTGAAAAAGTAAGCAATAAAGTGCTCATCCAGAGAGGCATTTTTGGTTTTGTCTTCTCACTGGAAACATGTAGTGCCAAACTCAGTTGCACGACTGGAGTCTGCAGTTACTGTGCCTGCATACACCGAGCCAGAACAGTTAGACCTGCAGTAGAGCAGTGTGTTTACAATTCCAAATATTCCCACTGGGGATACTAGATGTTTTCCTCAGTCAGCAAAACCCAGTTAGCTTGACCTGACCCTGCTCCTGCCCTGTTTCCCAAGCCTCAGTTAGCACATCACAGCCTTTCTGTTTAAGCACTGGGGCTGAAGAAGAGACTTTTACCCTTTGTAAGTAACACTTCTCCTTGTCTCCCTTTCATAGAGAAGCACCAAAACTTCTCCAAAAAGCACATCAAAAGCCAAGACCTTTTCACTTCAGAGTAAGATACAAGCTTTGTGCAGCTATAAATGAAGTCCCTGCCTGTCTTGTGTCTTGATTTACATCAACATGCCCATTCCTTTGAGAATTGCCAAGAGGCCTTGGGGAACTTGGGCCTTGGGCTGCCACATTCTCCCAGTGATGCTTTAGGAGTGGTCTGTACCAGGCAGTGCTGCCTAGTGCAGGTCAGGGATGATGACACAAGCACTTCACAACAATCTTTAAATATGATTCTTTTACCAAAAACCTTAGCAGAGAAGATGCACATGCAAACATTCTCTGAAGGCTATGGTTAAGTGTTAAGAAACCAGTTGTTTTGACCTCAAAGATGCTTAGTATTTTCTGTATTATTCTTTTCTTCTCACAACAGAACAGAAGCAAATTGCTGCAGAGGGAAAAACATTTATTTCCATGAAGAAGAGAGGTGAATATTTACATGAGTAAAACTTTAGAAACTAAATTGCATAAGACAAATTATATGGGTTCAAGATGTTCCCGCTCAAGACAGAGCCCATGACAGAAACAATGTCAATTTTAAACCATTAACTGGCATGCATAAAGAAAACCTTTTGAGGATCATTACCAGATCCTGGTTGCTGTTTTGCCCAAATTATCTTGGCTATTTACATGTCCCAGCCACTGAAGAGCAACTGGCAACCAAAGCTGCTATCTGTCCTCATGCTTCCCACACTATAAAGTGGCTCCAACCACAACCCCACAGAGTGTGTGCATACATCAGAAGGTTTATCAGTTCTTAGTCTACAATGGCAGCCATACCTGCTGTACATTTTCAAGTCATGCAGACCATTAATTTCAACTCTTACAGAAGCCCTGCTGCAGTGATTCAGAATGTGTACATTCATCTGCCTAAGATTTACAGCTGTCTGAACAAACTGTTTCAGCCTTATAAAACAAGACCTAAAACAAATGCTCTGAAAAATGTTCAGTATGTCATTCTACCTCAACTAACTATTTGAATCTTGCCTTTTGAAGCTGAGCAGAAATATATCTGTCATAAACTGTATTTTGAGAGCCTGAAATAGGCAGTGTCTATTGCACAGGACTCATCAGCACCTATTTTGCAGCTTGTCCCAACTTAGTTAAAAGCACACCAAAAACATCTGGATTGTAGTTTTTATTTACATTCTAACTGCTCAGACCTTTAGTATAAACTTTCTTCATCAGCAGTACTTCTCTACCATTCTGAAAAGGTTTGATGCTTCTGTTTGAACTCCTTCACTTTGTCATCTTGGCTAAGTACAGTTAGAGATTTCGTAGAATAATGTTCTGGTTAAAAACAATGGATGTGAACCAAGATAATACAGAATTCTAAGGATTTAAGGCTTCTGTTTCACCTGAGCTTCACACATGTATCATCTCTAATATTTTCTCCCTTAGCTTATTACCCAAGGTCTGACTGGGAAATACTGCAATGAAGTAATTAGATGTCATAATGTCACTGAATAGCTTTCCAAACATTTGGCTGGATGACTTGCCTGCCTTAAGTCTTACAGATAATTCTGTTTGTTGGTACCATTCCTTATAACATCTATTTGTGATCCATAATCTAGTTAGGTCTAGCCTAGAGCTATTTAACTCTGCAAGTTGCTGAACTTTCCCCCTATTCATGTTTAGTGTTACTGTTCTGCTGACTTATATGGTTCAGTATAGCCTCAATTATGTCTGTACTGCTTTCCTTTTACTATGCTGCCCTTGTGCATTTTTACAGGTAAATCCTGCTACCAAGGGGCAGGTGCAAAAGAATCATGATGCTTAAGTGCTGTGTAGTGTCAGCCAGCTGACTCACAGATGAAACATGGAAGAATGACTGGCTCCCAAATGTCTGCAGATACACACCTCCCAAAGGATTAGTCTGTTAATTGTTTCCTACAATTGGAAGAACTTGTTCTTGTTACAGCAGCAAAATGCAAGAGCAGGTAATATAGAGCTTTTCCTTGTAACTGGGGACAATAGAAAAGATGCAAAAAATGTCAAAAAATTCTTACAAAGAAAAATTAAGAAGCAAGAAGGAAAATAATTTTGAAGGTATTGTGCAAATGCATGTATAGTTCAAAAGCAAGGACACCAGTGTAAAAGCAGACATGAAAACACAACTTCTGCTGTGGGACAGAACTGACAATGTCAATTTTAAAGAGAAGTTGTACATGTTTTCCTTATTAAATGATATGCACCAGGCCTGACACCATGGAAAAAGATGACCTTCCCTCCACCACAGGCAGTACAGTTATGTGTGTACCTGTCATATTATGCTGTAGTAACTCTAAATTCTTAGGATGAGCCACAAAGACATCATTTCATTTCAACCAAACTGGAAGACTAGCATTTCTCGGAAGCAAAACAAAGAATCAAGTCTATCTAGCTATCATCCAGTGAATATATTATCATTCAAATATTTATTTTCTGTACATTTTCTTACCTTATATTCTGCACTGAGGAATTTAGCGATTCATCTGGAACATTACTGGTTACAGCTGCTTGTCCTTCTGTGAGGGGCTGCAAAGGCTGCATTACATGAACTGTCCGAAAAAGCTGAGCAGGTTGTACTGGCTGTGGAGATTGCATTGTCCTCAAAACTTCTGAACTCAAGCCAGGTGTCTGCTGCTGTACAACTTCTACTTGCTCCTTCAGCTTAGCAGGCTTTGAGTTTCCTGTTTTTACCACTGAGGCTGATCCTCCCTTTGTTCCTGCATTTGCAGACGCTCTAGTTCTGCTTGGTTGGTTTCTGTTGGCCACAGCAGGTGAGAGCAGAGTTGAATCTGATGATTCAGTGCTAGGGCTGGCATCTTCATCATCAATATAGATGAGATCTTTTGGCATGTCTTTAAATTGATACACCAGGCGCTGACCTTCTACTTTAGCAAGGATTCCCCTTTGGTAATAGTATCTGTTTAAAGTGCACCCACAAGTTACACAGGTTTTCTGACAAAAACAAAACAAAGCAACAAAACTCCCAGAAAATAAGCACAGCACCAGCAAGCCAAAAAACTTTTATGTGTCTAGTTTCTTCATTATAAAAAGTGGCCAATTTAATAGTGTACTTTTTTCCTCAAACAACTTTTTTTTACTGGTATTTCATGCCACCTTTTAACTTCAAACTTAGATAACTCTGAGGACAAAGAAAAGAACTCCATGACTTGGCAGATCTGCTATCAACTAACATTTTGTAAAAAGTTGCATGAAACTTTCAATTCTCCTTTTGACTCCTACAGTTCTTTCAATAATCTGAATTCCTGTTTATTCACCAGTGAGCAAAGGCAGACATTTTAGCTACAACAAAGCGAAGGGAGCAGGACAGGAGAGCACTATTTCTGTTATATTTGCAAATTAGTAGGATAACTTGAAATTATGCACACCAAGGTGGGGTGAAATGAAAAGAAATGCATAAAACTCAGTTGGACAATTATCAATCAGCTGATAAGACTGAAGCTCCATGGTTGTCTATTTATTTTGCACAGTTTTTTATGTATGAGAAAACTCCCAGCCTGACAGGCAGTGTCACATGATTCTGTGTTTTAGAACTGTCTGTACACACAAGTTCAGAGAAATGAAACCAGAACTGAATTCTAAAACTGTATTTTCCATTGGAGATGGAATTCTAGGCAACAAGTAGAAATAACTTAATGAATACACATGAATGTTGGCAAGTTTTTTTTGAAAACAGATTGAAATTTTATGTGAAAGGTTTGCCCCACTTGAAATCTTCAGTATCTTACTTATCTGTGTCTGACTGTGAAGATGCAGTTTTGCAGCAGTACTGAAAAACATCTATGCTGAAACTGAAGGTGACTGATTTGGAATTGAGGTTAGTGAGGGTAATTTTAGTTAGCTAATTTATTTTGCTGAAATAAGATTTTCATTTCCCAAACTAATAGAATACTAGGTTTTTGTGTTATTCAAATTAAATGAGGTATTTAATGCATACAAACATTAAAGCAACAAAAACAATCTACTATTAAAAATGAACATACCTGAGAGCTCTACCCATTGTTTCATAATTCATGTCAGGTTTGTTTTTGTGTTTTCCCCACAACCTGGACACAGCTTTGGAATCCACCAGTTTGAAAATGCCCTTCTCTCTTTGAGTCCATTTGATATATTTAGGACATGTAGCTTTGTCCTGGAGCAGTGCTAGTAAGAACTCCCAGAGATAAATTGTATTTCCTAGAATAAAAGAATTCCAGAAACGAAAAACAAACAAACAAACAAAACAAAACAAAGAAAAAAAAGAAAGAAAAAAGTTATTTGGCCATATTTTATTTTATTAATGATGCAAATAATCTTAAAACTGAGAAGCTGATATCTTTACAAAACACATTATAATATATCATCAAGACTAGGAAATAGTGATGGAAGGGCATGGGAAGGGAAGTTATTATAATCTTGTGAGTTATAATCTAGGTGTGCAAATACCCCAGCCACTCTGTAACCTACAGCCAATGTGGGACCACCAACATTAGACAGCATTAGCCACCCATGTGCCCTTTTCTGTCCTGGCTAATCCATTTACAGAAGCAGTCACTATTGCTTTACCTTGAAAAGGAACATGTTCAGTTCTACCCCCTAAAAATGCTGGAAATTAAGCTGTTGCTTAGATGCTTTGCTGAATCGAGGTGAGAGTTATAATCCTTTAAAAGGCTAAACAAAATCCTTGCCTTTAACAATGAGATTTATGCGGGGCAATCAGTGATATATGCTGAGGCAGGCAAACCTTCAATAACAAAGTACAGAAAAAAAGTAATTTTTTTTTTTTTAATCCAGTGAGTGCTTGTGCTTGCTGGTAGACAACATTCAAGTTTCATTTTACAAACAAGTGGGGACAAACACTTTTATATGAAAATCCATCACATCTGTTCAGTGTTTGCCACATATAAAGAAAGAGTATTAAAATCACAGATGGTGAATACTTAAAACTAGCACAAAATTTGCATTTTTTTTTCCAAAACCACATTTAAGGAGTCTAAACTCATGCGACTAATAAGACCTTTTTTTTCCTGTTTTTTTTTAAGGCTTTTGGTGTTTGATGTTCTTTTGGGAATCTGAAGCTGCACATAAGCTTCTTAGTTGTTAGTCTGAGAAAGCAAGAAAAAACTTCTTGTATCACCTCCCACAAGTATCTGTGCAAAAACAGCAAGGATAGCATGTGCTGAAGTTTCACAAAAAATGATGCCCAGCAGATCAGAAGGTGACGGGATCTCTTGTCATAGCTTCAATTTAGCCCAGCAGACTTTTTCAACTTTATGACCATCAGTCTGAACCTTATTCCAGTAAGAGATCTCTTAAAAATTGAAATTCCTATAATACTAAACTATACTTAGCAAATATTCATCAAAGTCATCAGCATTGCCTATAAAAAATGTTAACAGCTCCTTCAGCAGGTGGAAGCTTGAAAAATGAGCATTCCTAGAGAAAAAACACTGCCTTTGCAACAAATGTCTCCCAGCTTACATAAACCAGCCTCCCAGCCCTCAGATACGCCAAAGGCAAAACCAGACTGCTTAGGCAAGGCACAGGGTCAGGCAGGAGTGAGAGCATTCCCAGCCATTTACCACCTAATCCAGGCTGTTTTTGTTGTAGTCTAGACTAAAATGCTCAACTGCATCAAGGCAACCTGAAAATTTGCCACTGCTTAGCCACTAAAAATCACTGTGAAGAAGACTGGCTGCAAAAAACAGGTTTGCTTTACTTACAGGCAGAATATTTAACCTCCTCTGAGTCACAGCAGAAAAAGAAATATGTGGAAAATTCAGTTTTCTATGCATCATATCATGTATTTGTATGGAGAGCTTGTAATTTTAGCATACAAGTTCCCCCTAGGTAACAGACAGGCAGCTCTTGTGATTTTCTAGCTGCTTCCCTGACACGGGTGGTCATACTACTATGCTTTTTACTTCAATTTTGTGTTCCTAAAAATGCAAAACAAATGGGTTTCATAACAAACAGTGGTTTAAGGCAACATGCTCCATTTTATTCCCTTCAGAATTAGCAACTTTGTAACAATGGACAAATGTGAATTATGGAGTATCCTTGCTATCATCGACTGAACTATTGGACTCTTCCACCTTTTTATTTTGTGGCTGGTTGCTTCCATATTTTCTATAATTTCATCTGAGCACCACTTGGATGTTCCTCTGACACTCCATTCATTTTTACATAAAAATCAGGTATAATTAAAAAAAATACAACAATATATATTTAAAATTGATGGCATCAACATGTAAAATATTTATTGATTGCCAACAGGTTTTTTTCTTCCTGTTATTGCAGAAAATGCCTCTTCCAAAGGAAAAAAACCCCGACGCACTCATTTGTCAGAGGAGAGATTTTTCTGACCTCAAGAGTGCGGCATTCTTTTGCCACCAGTGTCCAGGACTGGCTAGGCTGCTGGCCTGGCAAGTACTGCATGCATGCAACCACATCTGTCACATGCAGCAGGCCCTTGTGACACAGGGGAGGCTCATTTGCAGCTCCCACCGAGGGCAGCACAGCTCGCTGGGGCTGGGATCAGCCTTCCCATCTAACACCAGCCTGGGCACAGCTGCAGCCTTGGACCCCACAGCAAAGCAACCCTTTTGTCAAAGCTGATGACAAAACTCACAGGCACTACTGAACACTTCAGGCTGAGAAATTATTTATTGTATGTTATATGGCATTTCTTTTTATTTCTACCTTTTAAACACAGAAGGAATGAAAGTATCAAACCCCCAAGTTTTCTGCCCAAGTGTTCAAGCTGTGCTATAAATTTTTTCAAAATTCAGGACTTGGTACTTCCTGCTGCCAACTGGCAGGCTTGGTTAGCCTCATGCAAAATTAGACACATACAGATGGAACACATTTGTAAAGATCATCTGTCAAAATAACCACAGCCTAAGAAGCATTAATATAATGCAAAGCACTCCCCAAGACTTCACTCAAAACACAGCAAACTCTGCAGGGATGTTGAAGAGTTTCCAAGAACCCTTGCAACTAAAGTGACAAATACATTATTCTCCCAAGGAACTGAGTATTTCACCAAGAAAACTCATGTGCTCATCTTTTCCTTGCCTTGAGATGTTAACCACCCCTGAACACAAGACCTATGTTTGCATCACAAGTGAACTGGTGACTTTTTTTTCTTTTTACAGATCACTCAGAAACTATGTTCTCCTGAACATTTTGGTGACAACTATTTGGACTTACCCTTTCCATCTTTGTTTTTCTTTTTCACAGATATGTTTGGAGTTGTAGTAGGGGACTCAGAACGAGACGGTTTTGGTTTCTTCCCTGAAATAAATCATCAGTAAGTCAGCGGCAGCTTAAGAAAAAAAATTACCTAAAAAGGGAAGAGATTTGTTTCTCCAATTCAAAAAAGATTAAATTTCTACCAATTTGGGAACTCAGTTCTGTGCTGAACTTTTTTTTGTCCTATGGCAGAATAGACCTCCTATACTCTTACCGTACTTCTAAAAAAAGACTACAGTATGCACTTTCCTGAAGTCCATGCACATCGGAAATTTCTGTGGCTATTTAGGTACTCTTAAGAGCACTTGAAACAGACAAGAAGAGAAAAATAAGCTATTAACTATGTGTAAGGGCTTAAACAGGAAAAGCTAGATAAAATACAGAGGACTATCATGTTCACTCATTGCCAAAATGGAAGGTAGGTACAAAACAAGCTTGTCTCCTTGTTTAATCTATTGCAAGTACACTGCCAGCAGCAAACTACACTGTCATCTGAAACAAACATTTTTTTCCATCCTGTTGTCTTTTACACCACTTTTACAGTGGCTGCAGGTAAAGGGAAGTCACTTGTTTATGAAAATCAGAAGAAACAGTACCAGGCTCTGAAAAAATACCAAGTTTTAAAGTCATAAGCATGGTGTCTCTCTGGTGAGGAAGACTAAAAGGAAGAAGTTACTTAAAACTGATTACAAAAATGAAGAGCACCCATTTGAAAATGTTGAGAAATCAACTACTGACACAAAAGGGAACAAAAAAGCTCAGTCATGCTGAAATATTTTTCAATATAAAACCTTGAACCTATTCTTTTATTAGTTCATATTCCTTGCAATGGCAGCTTTTACAGGTGATGTAATTAATCAGAAAAATTCAGAACTTTCTTTTGAAATAAGAATTTATCTTACCAGGTTTTGCCAGGACCCTTTACTACACTGACATTACTTATATTGTTACCTGTAATCTTTTGAGAGGTAGAATAGACTAAGCATATACAAGACTCAGAGAAACATATTTCTAGTTCAGATAGAACACTGCCGTAGTTTAAAATCTAAAGAAATGTTTCTTTCCTGTATTTATTGAACTTCAAAAGAGTTGATGTTCTAAAGAAGCAAGACCAAAAGGTCTGTGCAATCCCATACACTCTAACTTTCCAGTTTTGGTTTTGTTTTGAGGGGCGGTTTAGTAAGGAAACAGCTCTGCTGCAGAGTGAGAGTGTATTTTCACTAGCTCTGAAAAAAACCCAACAGCTCAGTGCCAGCCAGCACTATTTCCTTCATCTTAAACTGCCAGTATCTACAGAGAAATCGTAAGAAACTTCAGCTTAAGCACTCACTTTTTGACATAAGAAATCTTGCTAAGTCCATCTTTATACCTATTTTTTATTTTTTTTGACAGTGCATGGGGGAGGAGAGGCATAGGATAGTTAGTTGAGAGAGCTACAGTGAGTAAACAAAACCTCTAATTTTCTTGCTTTCATCCAGACAGGATTCATGACTGAGAATGGAACACAAATGACACCCACTGTTTTGGCCAGTAATGTTCTTGATTTGAAAGAAGGTAGGAGGGAGGAAAACCTACAACATTATTTTCTTAATATATCATGACATGAAAGGATAAAGAACTACTGGAGTACATTTTTAGCAGCTTTTCTCCACTCACCACTGAAGGTTGCAGAAATGTCTGTTTCACCTAAAATGTCCTAGATGAAGTCACAGGCAAGGATGAGCTTCTAACACACAAGAAGCCCCTGAGGGTAACTTTGGCTAAGTGCTTTCCCCGTTAGACCTGTGGGAAGACTCTGTTGTCTCATTTCCTTTCTCGAACAGGTGCAAATGTAGCCATCAAGGAGTAGGGAGTGTTATTTTGATATTACTAATTTAGACATTATGTCTAAATGAGTTCAGTTCTTAAAAGTAAATGAAGTGGATGAGAGCTCAATTAGGTCAGGACTGAACTACACCTAGTCAGCTTCAGGAAACTTAAGTACTGATCCCATATAATTTATGCACTTCTGATTAGAGATAGCCTAGGCTACTACATATGAATACGACTGCAAGAGAAATTCTAGGCTCTCTTTCTTCAGCCTAGACTGCTTCAGGACTCTGTAGATGTCATCCAAAATTAGAAACCAGGGAAGGACGTGAAACTTTTTTACAGAAATGTATTGCTGTTACTGCTGTATATCTGGGCTAGAGATAGTTTATTTGGATCATTTCAGACTACACCGTGAGCTATAATCTCCAGGCACTGACTGATACCATCAAAAACAGTTAACAGAGACACATCAGATATGTTTCCTTTGTTTAAAAGAAGATATTTTTTTAAAGCCCATTAAGCATGCTTCTTCCTTTGCTTCAATAGAGCATGAATTTGTTGTTTTTCAGAGTACAACACTACATTCCTTTTTAGGAGAGAATTTTACAAAGAGGAAGGATAAAAAAGTGTGCAAGACCTAAGCCTTATGTGGGCCTACCATAATTTTGGACAGCTAATTGGATTTACAATTGGTGTTTTCACTTTCCTATTTCCATGGCTAAAAAACATTTGATGTTAGAAATTCATGCTACAAATTAAGGTGACATTAGGCAATGAAACGTTCATCCTGATTAAATATCTTATACTGCACCAGAAAACGTAAAATCCATTTTCTTGCACTATTTTCAATGAGTTGTGTTTAAAAAAATGCATGTACAAACAAAATAAATGACATATATCTAAAATATTATGTATATAACTTATGTGACCACCTGCTGCCAGATATCTTCCACAGCAAAAACAGAACTGAAGGTATTAATATAGCAAATTTCCAAGTTTCTTTGTCTGACATTCCTTTGTTTTCCTGTCTTTCTGATCCATAGCTGAGCAGCTCAGTGCTCAGACATTCATGAGTACAAACATCATGCTGGACACGGGTTTGGAGTTGAGCAGATGGGTGGATACAGCTTTGCTGCTGCAGCAATAAGGCCAAAAGAAAAGGAAGTGAAACCACCACGTTGCTTCTGATGAACATTCTCTTGGAGGAGCTCTACTTGCCAGTGCCATTCTGGCCCAGTTAGCTGGCAATGCTCTGCACTGTGAATCTCTCTAATTTTAGCTAATGGCTGATACATATATATATATGCTAGAAGTCTATAAAAGAATCTATAGAATCTATAACAACCCTATAAAATCATGAGTGATATGGACAGGGCAAAACATTCACCATCCTTTGCCATGCCTCAGAACTGGCTAAAAGAAGGGAAACAGACTGTACTTTAAAAAAAATAACCTACAAACAAACAAAACCCCAAAAGAATCCCACCCACACACTGCACATTATCCTAAAGTGCACTATAAACTTGATAACATTTTGCAGCAATTTTTGTACAACAAATCCCCAGACGTTTTGAAGTAACACTTTTACATCACTCAGACCATACCATCTACTTTACGAAGCCTTGAGTTCACTGAAAACTAGTACTTAATGAAACACTAAGCTGATGCATCTTTTCCAGCTTTTTTTTTTTTCCTAAAACAAATACACATTTTCTGTGAAGAAACTGGTTTTCTAACCTACAGCTAGGGAGGAGGAAGGAGTGGGAGTAAGCAAAAGCAGAACACGAAAGAGTATGAAAGCATCAAACCAAAGAGGTTAAATGTCTGGCAGACAGCAGCTCCTTGTTTTGACCCACACAGCAGTCAACATTAAAAAAGAAGAAGGGAAGAGAAGAACAAACAAAACCCTCCAGTTTAAAATCCTCTTACAGTTGGTTATCTCACAGTAGTGTGCACAGCCACAGCAGCTTCCCCAGCAGTGCTTTCAGGCAGCTGCTGGTAAAGCTCTTCTCCACAGCAGTTTCAGTTCAGCTTTCTCAGGGGAATCAGAGACTTCCTGAACCACACCCATCCCTGTGAGACCTTGTGACACACAAGGGGCTCAGGAGGCTTCCCCAAGATATTCACAGGCCAATATGGTCTCTCTCACACATAACAATTCCCAACATTTGGAATTAGCAGCAAAAGTACCAGCAAAAATGCTCCTATTCCACAGGAATATGGCTGGGTAGTAGAAGCCTTATTCTGGAAGGCTATTACACAGGGGAACCTGTAAAAGTCCTCATGCTCTAAGGTGAGCCCTAGGATTAGTTCCAGAAACATAACCTCCTTTGGTTATTTTTCCTTTTATATTAATTTATGGCAAAAGCTTTTAACACCTATATGTACAGCATGATCTCTTCCTGCAGACACCAGCTTCAGAGCCTCTAATGGGGTCCATGCTGAAGCAGCATGGGAAAACAGGAGCAGAATGTCTGGCTAACACCACTTCATGACTCTTTGGCACAGCACTGACTACAGTGGAACATCACTATGTAAATGTAATCTACTACAAATGGGACTAACACTTACTATAGCATGCAGCTATTTTATTAATAAGAAAAAAAAATCAATAATATTTAAGAAAAGCAAAAAATCCCACCCCATTCTCATCCCATTTTCTCAACTGATCAAGTATCTTCAGTTGAAGCTAAATACAAGCTACTGAAAGTACTTCTGGATTCTCAGCAGCAAAATCTCTGTGGCTTGTATGGCAATTCTGCTCTGAAGAAGAAACTATAAATTGGAACAAGCAGAGATTCCTGTAGGATAAGGAATCTTGTTGCTATTTCTACAACATCATTAGTCTAAGCACCTGTACATGTGCTCACACTGTGCAGGAAGAAAATGCTTTCCCCTGCATTTCTGGCTGAGCTCACTCAGTTCTTTTGACCTGACACCCCGAATGGTTCCAGACACTCACAAGGAAGATACCATGCCACCCCCTACTCTCTTGCTCCACACTGCTGTTCTCAGGTAGCATCTTACCTTTTTTCTTCTTTGGTTGTTCAAATTCTGGAGTCTCTGGTGACTCAGCATAAGGGTCTGGGGCTTGGTGAACTTCCACCACCTCAGGGATCCCATCAAGTGTGACTGACACATGTGTGATAGGAGGCACCATTTCTTCCTCTTCAGTTGCACCAAACATAGCTGCTTAAGGGAAAGGGACAAAAGGAGTATTTTCACACAGCCATGAGGACTATAAAAAGCTGGCTTTAGAGCAAAAAATCAAAAATAGAATAAAATCAAACTATAACACTTGAGTTTTTCAAGTGTATAATTCAATATGTGTGCTGACATTTTACATAGAAGCACTACTAAAATAGAACAAGTTAATGACAGAACAGACCCCCCAAAAAGCACATTTATCTGCTGATCACACATTCATATTTAAGGCAATCTCTAACTCGAAGTGTATATTCTTTTATCCTGACAACATAAACATCAACCAAACAAAACACTGCAATCTAAATCATCCAACTTCATTCACACCTTCCCTATGTAATTTTTGACTCTTTCCTTTCCTGTTCAACATTGTTATGACAATGAAATCCTTCATTGCCTACAATACTGGACTTCTGATACCTAAACTATGTACATACAGGCTCTCTAGAAATTACAAAAAAAAATCTTACCAATTCCATGCAACCATGCTGCAGTGAATCCCTCCTCCTTTAACAAACAAACCTGGCAAATAAAGATTGGATTTTCATAAAAAAAAAACTTACTCATTCTTTTTTCATCCAACATAGGATCAGGGGAGTCCATATTAAGAAGTGCTTCAGCAGCCTCAATTGTTTCCATTGTTTCATCTCCATCATGACAAGATGCTTCAACTAAAAGCAAGGGAGAAAAAAAAAATTAAGAAGATACAAACTAGACTTAAAGCTTAACACGATATTTATTTGTATTTCATTCCCAGGGAAAAAAAAAAGAGATAGAGATAGAGGTGGTCTTCTACTAGACCTGTAGCAACAGATTAGCTGGGGAGAAAATGCACGCTGCAATAATTTCATTTATTTACTACAGTACATTTTTCAGATTGCATGTATAAAAAAACCCCAGACAAACCCTTTGTTTCTGCCTCATCTTTCTAACCCCTCTCTTTGCTGATCAAGCACTGTAGTAAAATACAACACCTATGAAACTAAGAAATATCACTACCACAAGCAATATTCCAGAGATCATTATTTAAAAATACAATATTGCTAACTTCTTATGGTGCTCCAATGTCTCATCCACAGAAAAACGTGTGGATATGACATCTGAAGACATGATTTAATGGTGAACCTGGGGTGGTTCTGGGTTGACAGTAGGACTTGAGAGGTCTTTTCCAACCCTAAAAATTCTGTGGTTCTATGAACAGAAGTGAATTCCATAAATAATAGATGCCCATCAAAACTCTCCAGCCATTTAGCCAGGAGGAGAGAAAAAATATTGCACAAGTTCTATTAGAGACCATGTAATGTAAAGGTGTAGCTGAATCCTAAACCATTCAAATTCATGGGAATTACATGTGCAGGCTCCAAGAACACACTGGAAAGCAAACATGAAACATGAAAGGCAATATAAAAGGTTGGCAAGCTTTCAAAATTTTTGACTTCTAGACAATTCCTCATCAATCTTATGAGGACAGCCATTAGCCAAACCCAAACGTCCTGAGCATTAATTACAATGTTTAAGGTACATGTTAAGGTCATCTGGGGGTACTCAACAAAAAAATCCAATAAAATATCATTTTGCAAAAAAACCAGCTGGTTTAACTGGAAGAGTACTTTACCAGATGATTTTTTCAAAATAACTATAGCATGAAAAATAACATAGATGGCAGTTCCTGGTACCATAGACATTTAAAGCTGTTTAACACATCATTTTAGAAATTACTGTTTGTCAAATGGAAATTGTTGGGCCAGGCTTCCTTATCCTTTGATGTGAATTTGATGCAACTTTGGGGAATTCACTTGCATCTGACAGATTATAGAAAGGGCTGCATTAGTATTCCCCTCTCTAGGACACCAAGAAACCTCAGTTACTTTCGCAGGCTTTACACCCCTCTCCCTGTTAAGCTTTGAGGAATTTTGGGTGGGGCAGTCACATTATAAAACAAAACAAAACCAAAAACCACACTGAGTGACAAAGCAAGCAAATATACATGTTAAAACACAATGTAATGATCTTGGAATATTTTTGCACACAAAAGCAAGAAGTTCATGCCAAGATTTCTATATTTTAACCTTAAAAATATCACAGTAACAGCAAGCAACCAGTTCAATTAGCACTAAGCAATTGCATAATTTAAAAAACAACCAGCCAAAACCCCCTGGTTTCATCACAAATGTTTACAGCTTCAGCAATTGTATCAGCAAAGATGAATGCTGGCATCCACATGTCAGCCCTACCTCTTCCACCAACTGTGATTTACAGAAGCCTCCTTACTTTCTGGATTTTCCCTTGAGGCCCTAGTGTAAGAGGCTTAGACTTATGCAGAATAAAAAAGACAGGTGTTGGGAACCACTGATCCACACAGCACCTCACCCTGTTTTCTACAGGACCACCTCCACCCTATATCTGACAAAGACATTCAGACAGTTAGGGATCTGCACCTTCTGGCTGACACCTCCAAACAGTCTTAAGAAATGGAAACACAGAGCTGGTGAGGACAGCATGAAGAGAAAGTGAGTATGGACTATGGTCCTGACCTTGGAAGCAAGAGAGGGCAGCAAATCCCTGACAATTTTGTCAGGCAGCTGACAGGCTCAGGAGCTCAGACCCAAGGCATCTCAGCCCCAAGAGCCATACAGCATCTCTAGGGAATGCCTGTCCATCAGGAGGAGACAGAACATGCACATCCCATTCAGTCTGTGGCCATGTACACTCTTGGACTGGTACTGGTGACTTGATGCTTCTGGTTCTGTTTTATCTGGATGAGAACTTCCCATATCATCTACCAGCATTACCAAGACCTCAAGAAGATGTCACATCATACAAATATAAATAAATGCACACAGCACTGCCAAAGCAACTCTTCTGAGTTCTGACACTGTCTGAAAGGCTGGAGCATGGCAGGCTAAATCATGCAGCATGGCTGGCTTACCACATACAGTTTTAAAGCCAGCAGTGGCACCCCCAGGTTCTCAGTTCTGCAGACAGAGAGGAGAGAGCTGCTGCTCTTTCCCCAGAGACAGCTGCAGCACGACCAAACCCACCTGCTGGCTTTCAGGGACTAAGGTGATGGAGCAGAGCCAATCCTTCACTCTGAATAATAGCAGGTGAGGGAGAGTCTAAAAGCTTTACATCACTGTTACACCATGTGGCTACAAGTTTACCATCCCTATCCAAGACTAAAGAAAGGAATTTATAATAGCCATATAAATAATGTAAACATAGAAATTGATATAATTTGTTGCTCACAAAAAATTTAAGCATGTTAAGGAAACTTCTCAGTCTGACCATCCATGAGACTCCCTGGCAGCCACATCCCAAGGCCAGAGAGTGCCTCTGCTGGGTCAAAGCCCCTTCACAGCAGGCGGCTCCCGTGACTGACTTGTCCCCCTTGGCTCCCCACACACCCAGCCACAGTCAGACCAGCTTTCCTTGCCAGTTCAGCCCCGGGTTTCCCACAGCAGATTCTCGGATGTCTTTTTCCATAAAGCCATTTATTCACAGCACAGTAACACAGGAACAGCCTGAGCTGGTGCCCCAAGGAAGACCCCAACCAAGGAACCCCTGAGATTTTACAGCCTCACGTCCACCTGTGGGCAAGTCTCCTCTTCCTCTCTGTATCCATCCACCCCACTGCTGCTGCTGTCACCTTCTTCTCCAGCAACTCCCAGCTTCTACAGTCTCTCTCACTGTTCATTGCCTGCCTGGCCCTGGTGCCCTTTGTTAGTTATCCCAAAGGTTGGCAGCTCACAGCCTCTTGTGTCTGGCTCCCACCCAGAGCTCAATCTGCATCTCGCTCTGCAGCTTGCCAGCAGAGCTACCTGGACCAGACATATTCCTCTGCAAGCAGCAGCTCTATCTTTCCATCCACAAGCACAGGATGGCAAAATTAAGTTTCTTAACCACTCCACTGCTCTTGCCAACACCCTTCAAGCCTCTTCCGAGAAGATGACTTCACAAAGTGGTTTAAGACCAGTTAATATTTCCCTGTTGCTGAAAGAACCAAGGGTTGTGGTTATTCCTCCCATCTCTGCCCCTGGTCCATGATCCAAACTTCTGTCACTTGACACATGCCAGGCTTCACACTTTTTTGATCACATAGTGAGACAACTGAGATTTATAAAATGTCTGAAAAGGTTTTGGGGGTATTGCTGAGTTTGCAAGTTGAATTACAAGAACTCAAGAGCTAATACAAACAAGGTGTGGGGCACCTCACAGAAAAAGTGGAGCACCACCTCTTTGTCCTTTTAACAGCAAAGTGCTCATTTGCATCCTTCAACATGACACAGTGCTCAGAGATAACCAGCTCAGCTACCAAAGGCAAACTGGTGTCTCTTATTTTAGCTTTTCCATAATGCTGCAGAATGGTATTCCAATCACTGGCTGTTACGATACAGTGCCAGTTTTAAGAAGAACTGGAATTAAATGGCTTACTTGTTCCTCTTTGCCAAAGTCAGAGCTGAAAAAATGGGGAGGGTAATTTCTGCAAAGTATCAGGTTTCAAAGGTTATCTGAAATAGGCAGAAGCTTTTTTTAAAAAAAAGAAAAAAGGGGGAGGGGGAAGAAAACATTGGAAGACAAAAATGAAAAGGAGAAAAAGAAGCATGGAAGAAAAAATAGGTAAGAAAATAAGGAAAAGGAGAGAGGAAAAAGGGAGAAAAAGAGAAGGGAGGGGGAAAACCACACCTAAAAATATCTTCAGTTTTTTCCCAGGGTACCCTACAAGTTTTTGTTTATCTGAGCAAGCCACAAACTTAAGCCTTTGTATCTGCATGCCAATTTCTGCCCAGTTACTGTGAATCCAGGCTCCCTATGAATCAGCGTTAGCACAGGGCTTGCCCAAACAGTGTTCTGCTCTGAAATTATGCCTCATGTTGGAAGTTCCCCACCTCAATTCAAAGTCCTGCTTTCCCTACTCCTGTCTAATGTCTTTTTTGAAATTTTTACACCACTGTGGGCAATTCTATCCCACTCCCTTTGCTTCTCTGGTGACTGGGAGCTCTGGAGAGTGGGCAACACAAGTCCTTGTCCAGGCTGAGATAAAGGCTGTGCTAGTCACAGCTGTCTTTAAATTCACTGCTGGTTTTACTAGAGACAAAAACAGGGGCTGCAGAACCTCAAAATAATGTCAGCCGAAACCTAAAGTTGTTTAAAGAAGAAAGAGAGCCATTAGACATGGACAGACTCCCCTTTTGCAGAATAGCTGGCTGTTAAATTTAAGCACTTACTTTTTAGTATCCACTCTTAGCTGATTGTTATCTGACACTGGAAAACTGAGTTTAAAAACACAGGTATTTCAGGAGACCTGCAAATCACCATTTTCTTTTTTAAATAAGGCCTTACAATTTGTAAAGAAAATTATCTCTTTGAGGAGGTATATAAAAAACCCTCTGGTTTTACTAGAGCTACAGGCAGCTGTGAATAATTTCTTTACAAAGTAACTGAAACCAAAACCTGTTTTGTTGCAACTGGCATCTCATCAACTCACAATCCTCACAGATTAACACTATGAAGTTCAGTTTCCAGCTAACTACTCCTGTGTATTTCTTTGTAACAGCAGAAATGACCACCAAAGAAGCCACCTGTGTTTGTGCAGGACTGCTAGAGCTTCACAAAATGTACTAGGCAAATGGTACCAGACTTCAAAATGAGCTGGTTATTAAGTACCATTATTGATCTATGAAAATGCACACTTCCATGCTCCCTATTCATACTGCGGCACAGGACATCTAAATGCAAATTTTCTGTCCCTGCTCTCTCATCCTCTCCCCTCAAAACTGTCCCAGTGCAGCCACTTCCCTGATCCCATGACGACAATTCCAGAACAGGTGAACCATAAAATGGCAGACTTTGATTAACTGTGGTTTTCAATTAAAAAACTCACCAAACATGACAAAGTTTAAAAAAATTATAACAAGAATTTTAAAAAAACATTTTCAGGAACTACATAATCTGATTAGTTCCTCCTTCCTGTGCACCTTATATCCATAACTAGCCACATTAATAAGATACAAAGTGTAGCAATTGTACATTCTGACAAGTTGGCCTAGAGTTCTTCTGCACAAAATATTATCCCCTCTATTTTTCAGAGAAAAAATATTTCAATATTCCCTTTAGAGACAAAACTTCACTCAAAGCCAAATGTTCCAATTAATTTTGTTAATCACCCTTTACTACACGACAGTTAATAATTTAAAAACCCATAAGACTGGCAACAAACTGACCATAAAATTACCATTGCAGTTCTTCCAGGTAAAAGTGCTTTTAAAGATGAGAGTGATAAGGCGTGTCTACCTATTCATTAAAAAAAAAAAAATTACAGCATGAGCATTAATACAGCTAAAAAAGCTGATTGCTGTCCATGTCTCAGTAGGGTTTCATGTGCAACAGATTCTGTTCTTAAGTTTTCTCCAGGTTATAATTTATATGACAGGTCAATTACCAACAGGTGATAGCTGTGCTATTGAAGGGCTGAAGCTACATCCTATAGATGAAAAAACCTACCAGTGCACACTGCTCTGCAGATAGATCCCTAAAAACTGATTGCTTCAGTTACATGAGGCCTACTGCTAATTTCTGTTAATCTAGGAGAAAAGAGAGGCACAGTGGATAGCAGTCACGAAATAGTACTGAAAAATGAGTAACTTTAAAAAACCTAAATCCTTCATATTAAGCAGTCATCGCTCAGTAATGTTTAGTCATAAATTATGGTGGCTTCAGTTTTGTTCTGCTGTGAACTTCAGTCATAAATATTTTAATGTGGAATTAGCACAGTCTTTATGATGTCTGATCCTCTCTCAAAGGCATAACGTGGAAGCGACTGAAAAGACTGGTACTAACTTCAAAGAGCAAAACAACGCATTTCACTGTTGAGAGCAAACAAAATCAAGAAGGAAACTTCAAAGAAGGGAGAAAAGAAAAAAAGCAGCTGAAAAACAGAGTAGGTGGGAAAATTGAGCTATGATTAGCCCCATTTCAGAGGCAGCCTAAAGCAAGCTATACTTGAACTAGGGTCGCTTCCACACTGCAGTCTTGCAGTTCAACTGGGCAGCTGTGGCTACAGCCAGTGCTTGTCTGCAGTGGGCAGGGAGGTAACAGGGGCCTCCCTCCCCAGTGTCCTCTCCTCTCCTGTGGGGTGTCTTCACACCCCTGGACCCCAAATTCTGCCCCACTACAGTCAGGCTCGATAGCTTCCTGCCAGAGACCAGGGGCTGAGCTACCAGTGTTGACTGCCTTGTCCTGAGCAGGAGCTTTCCAGCCACAATGCTGGTCCTGGCTCATGCTGCATTGATCCCCTTTCCCTTCTAAGGGAATCCACAGCATGCACAGGATGGAGACTGTGAAACTGATAATTAGTTATCATCTCCTTCACAGCAATCATCTCTGCAAAGTGGCAGCTCTCAATTTCTAAGGACTTTGCCTTTAAAGAAAACCAGATTTCTTGAACTATAATGTATGATGGGAACAATACTGTACTTGTCTGACTCCAAAGTATCCCAGAAACTCTTGGACACCATCGGTTACAAGGATTAAATATTTTCAGTTTCTGGCAGCAATTTGAAAACCCTTCTCAAGTGACCAGCAACAACAACCAAAAAGAAAAAGAAAAAGAAGGTTAACAAGGGCATTCACAAAAGTGGAGTTTCACAATTACTCATGCATGTAAAAATTCACACACAATATATTACAGTGAATATGGATTCACAAAAATGACGCTATGAAATTCACACAGATGCATTAAGTGGTGCTTAAGTAACACACTGGGGAAATGCCAGTTGTAGTGTGAATAATTAATATGAACAGCAAGTTGGCAAGAGGTCTCAACATAAAATACTGTCTGAGTATCAAAAACCTTCTTGAATAATAACCTAACTTATTTGTATGGTCACAGTCTGTTCACAGATAATTCACTACTATGAAAAAAATACTGAGAACAGCTCATGTCAATTTACTCTGTGAACTGTTCCTCATGTCAAGTTAATGTTGAGTTCTTGTTTTGCTTTTGGTAGTAAAAGATTGTATCAGAGCATGTCTTTGGAAATAATGTCAAAAGTATGAGTGAAACCAGCAAGCTGTCTCCATCCCTGGAGACAGTCCAGGTGTGAACCTAGTGGCTGAAAGAAAACTCTCTGTAAAGCATCTACCCCACCTTTGAGATTTTTTGAAGTGCAAAAGCACTTCAAATACATACATTCAGTGAGGGGTTGTTTTTAAAAAATGTGACATATTTTTGAGCTTTCCTCTTGAGAATTGGTTGTTCTTTAGGGCTACCTTTTCTAATAGAATTTACAAAAAACCCCCCTGTATTTTAGGTGTGAATCATTACTAGAGTTACTCAGAGTATGCTGAGTATACTTACACCAGTAAGCCATGCTAGCATGCACATTTTAATTTATAACTGTATACCCTCAGAAAGTTAAAAGCAGCATCTACTCAAGCTGCATATTCCTACTTGTTGCCATATGTGTTTACTTAGGAATGTACCACATGTTAATTAAAAGCAAACAAAACCTATGAAGAACAAAGAAAAACCTTGTTGGTTCTCTGAGCAGGACTCTGCCTTAATCATTGTTGATGGATGAAACTCTTTACCATTGGGAAGAGTGCACCTGGGACTGCAAGCCACCTGCTAACAATATTAATGCCATTTTGTCTGTCTTGTATAGAATTAACAGCATTCAATACCACTATTCATTTTGCTCCCTGCTGCTTTTTGTCATTTAACTTTCTTCCTGCATTAGTCACAGCCATCTTGATACAAAGACACAGAGATGTCTTTGCACCAAGAGAGTGCAGAGCGGCACAGAGGTGGTTTCATTGCCAACCTGTGAGGGTGATATCATCATCTTCTATGATTTGCTCTTCTGCAACATCCAGAGAGTTCTCAGTGATCATGTCACTAGGTTCATCCACGCAGGTTAAGCCAGAGTAGTTATGTAGGAGTTCTGCACTAGGAACATGCTCCACGATGACAGCAGGGAAAATAGATGGATCACCAAGCTAGGGGGTGGAGAAAAAAAAAACAACAAACAAAATATTAGTTAGACTGCCTCTAATCTAGCCACTTAATGACTAATATTTCAACAGACCTGTTCTAAACCACCTGGATATCAAACTGTCAGGAAGGAATACTAAAGATGGTTTTTAGCATCTGAAAGCAAATAGCAGCAGTGTCCCACCAGGAGCCAGAGGCTGAATATTGCTGTAGTATCTGCTGTACTGTACTTCAGTACATAACACCAGACTTGCATGACAGAGTTTTGCAGCGTTAAAGCTGACAATACAGAGGAGTGGCATGGCACAGTAAGTGCTAAACTTTGCTGGCAATAATACTGGGTGAGCAACTTGCTGCAAACACCTTCACCTTTTGCTGAGAGTGAAGGAGTCCTGTGGCTGTGAGGACTGGACAAAGCACTCACAGGCAACAAATTCCCTATGAGACATTATCTGAAAATCACCATTTTAGGGGACACTTGTTACAGAAGAAAGGGGTGTAACATGTTGATGTAAGTGCTGTAATACATTCCCTCTCTAATTCTTATGGCTTTAGTAATTTGATATTGCTCACACCACACCCCCTCGCCATTCTCCTTCCAAAGTCTGCATTTAGACATCATCCTTTGGTCTTGATAGTCATTTCTCATCAGATACAGAGGAAAAGATGCAGCTGGGAAACAGAAATCAAACTGAGTAGCAATAATAACAAGTAACACACTCTCTGAAAAGGCAACCACTCAACAGGAAGAGGTTTTCAGCAAATAACATCTACCACAGACGCTGTATTTTTCAAAGTGAGTATTTTAAAACGTGCTTTGCAGGAAGACAGTTATAGCAGATTGATAGCAGAACAGGTTCAAAGAAAGTCTAGTGTAACTCTAAGGTTCTCTGACTACAAAAATAAAACACATTATTAATGTGTCAAGCTTAAAAACAAGAAAAAAACCTAAAAAGTGACTAAAACATATTTCTGAGAAAACCAATATATGTACATTTGGTCCCACCCTCCACAGAAGAGTACAGATACGTATTTATCATGGAATCATAGAATGGCCTGGGTTGGAAGAAACTTTAAAATCATCTAGCTCCAATCCCCCTGCCATGGACAGGGACACCTTCTACTACATCAGATTGCTCAAAGTTCCACAAGCCTAGCCTTAAACACTTCCAGGGATGGGAATCTTTTCTGGGCAACCTGTTCCAGTACCCTTCCACCCTCACAGTAAAGAACTTTTTCTCAATATCTAATCTAAACCCACAGTCTTTTAAGTTTGAAGTAATTCTCAACTGTACTGTCACCATATGTGCTTGTAAAGAGACTCAATCTTTCCTGTAGGTTCCCTTCAGGTATTGGAAGGAAGATCAAGTAGTTTTTTTAACCACACAAGTTAAAAACCCAAGGGAAAAAAATCAAGTGTATGATTATGCCCTTGTTTAATTCCTGTTTAAGAATTACTCATCTCTCACTCCTGCCACTGCACACACCGTCACAGACAGAAAATGGTATCAGAGCTATCTGCTCAACCCAGACAGCAGCTATGGGAGCAAGCCTCCCCTAGGGAAGAGTCTGGACCATAAGTACTGAACATAGAAAGTGCAATTACAAGTTTTAAAAGGCAGTAATTACCACTTTAAATTGCTCTGTGTTTTGTAAAACATGTCTCAGCAAAAACTGTGGTAAAGGGCAATCAGGAAAAAAAGAACTAAAAACCAAAAATAGTATTTTAATGGGCTGCTATCATGGACAGTCTCCTAAACAAAAAAAAGTCAACAAAACCAAAATTTTAAAAGACCCAACAAATAATGACCTATTCTACAAAACATGTTTCAAAAGAGAGCAATATGGTAGAAGATCAATAAAAATGAACAAAGTGCAGACCAGTTAAAGCCCTCTTGTGCAATCTTATCACCAGATGACAGGTGTATATCAAGTCACGCAATGGGACAGCTGTTACCCCACACCTTTGTGGGCACCTCTAACCAATGCTGCATCGTGCTGGAGCTGAGAAACCTGAAATCATTGATGGCCAAGAGGTCCCTACTGTTCTTCAGAAAAAGTCATGTTCACATTTTGCATCCTATTTGTTTACTGACCCTAACATCCTAGTTGGTTCCAGGCAAGAATAAATAAATAGATTTTATTAGGTATAAGCCACATCAACAAAAAAGGATAAAGCACTGTTAAGAGAGAAGAAAAATAAAAAACTACATGCATTAAAAAGAAGTTTCATTTTCAACAATACATTCCATAAGCTACAAGGTAGATGGTCCATTACAGCCTCATTCCTGAGATACAATTATGTTGTACAAATAGCTTAAATACCTCAGTTTCAGTAATAGGGCACGATACATAACTTTTGGGATTTAAGTTACAGACAGCTGTGGTGCAGGCACTTGGACATGAGCTAAAAACCCCAAGTTTCCTTCCTAGCCAACAGACAGAAAACGGCATTTCTAGGGCACAATTTCCCTGCTCAGTTTTAGGCTCCTGTGCTACGATAGGATGTCATGCTCTAAAAACACCTATTTGTCTGCATTGACTGTGAAATGGTGGAGGCATTGAGGTGCTTGTTTCTGGTGTAGGCAGCTGTGTCCCACACTCTCATCAGCAAGTGGCCAGCTTCCTCCTCCCAGCCACGTCTGCGCAGCGAGGCGCGCTCCTCGCCCCCTTCCGCCCTTGCACCGCCTCAATAGCTGCAGTGTCTGCAGCCACAGATCGAGTTGCCTGTGCTCAAGATAAGCCTTACATTAGCTTCTGCTGGAGAAGAAAATCACTTTGCCTAAGCTCTGTCCTTCTCTAATGACTGATGCTCACACCACTGGCTTGGCCTCTGAGAAGATGAGTTGTAGAAAAATGTTTCCGAATAATAAACAAAACATATAAAATCAACTGATTGCCTCGTGTTTTCAGATCAGTTTTTCAAAGCTCTATTTAGATTACACCCCCTTCACTTTGCTATGAAACCTAGTTACAAAATCCCAAACATCCACATGTTTCTAAAATATGCTTCACTACTGACCAGGATGTTTCCTGTGGTACTGAACTGTAGTGCTTCACGCAGTTCCGAAGTACTTGGCTTGATACCATGATCAGATCTGAACTGCTCTGCCAGATTAAACTGGTTTTGGCCATATCTAGAAACTGTCATCATACACACAACACTCTGATATGGTTGCTATGTCTGTCTGCAGGCAGAGAAACCCCCAGGGCAATACCTCATCACCTGAACTTGGTGCCCGACTACCAAGGAAGCTGCTGGCACACTATACTTCCAAAAGGCTGGAGATGAACAGAAAAGCATTCACTCATGGTAAGACATTTAAATGTGCTTTTCTTTAACTTGATCACAGTTTTGAACTGGAAGAATCAGAGCAAATGTCACTTCTTGTGGTGTATTATTTTAAAACTATTGTTATAACTGGCTCTAACTCAGTCCCTACAGTGGTACAATGTATGGACTTTCCTTCCTGCTATGGTTGTGAAAATTTTAATATGCTCCTATTTAGAAAAGCATTCACACAACTGCAAACCAATTTAATTTGAAATGCATTTTTGTGGAAGTGGCCATTGCTTTTCTATACAGTATTTGCAATTGGTTATGACTTCATTAACAAGTCTTTCATTCAGTTTTAAAAGCTAATACTAATGTACACAGATGTACACATGACTTTTGTGAGGTAATGTTCTTGATTTCACTGAAGGCATCTGAATCCCAGTTGAGAGCCAATCTAAACCTTCCTCTAGCTTTGTTGTTTTCTAAGACAGAAAAATAACTGTACACATTTGGAACTGCAAAAGAGCCCTTTTTTACTATGGCTCCCTTTGAATCTAGTGTGTAATGAGAACTACACACAGGGAAAGCATTAAATTAAGAACTACAAGGTAGTGATTCAATTAACACAAATTAAATTACCTCTCTAATAGCAAGGTTGCAAAATAATTTATTTCTAATACAAACATGCTTCTATATGCCCTAGCAAAAAGGAAGAGTGCAAACTATCCCAAAGGTTTTTTTAAGTCCCAAATTAAAGTGTCAGCAATGATTTTCAAGAAATCAATACAGACATCCATAGAAGAACAATTTGTATATTTTTAAATTTCTCCTACTTCTTCTACTTCATGTTTCTTATAGAAAATATAGATAAAATATGACACCCTAGCTCCAGCAAAGCTTTGACTTGGCTTCAACCCATTTCCCATGTCTGCTGGACACATAAAGCAATTGAGCTACTACTAAAATCTTCCCAAATCTTAGACACCAAATCCCCATAGACAGACCTTTACCAATTCAGAGGAATGCAAACTTCATACAGATGAAGTTCATAGAAAGTCCCATGAGTGGGTCCCTGAGAGCAGTGGTTACATTCCACAGTCCCCTGAAAACTGAACCCGCTCCTCCTCCGAGGGCTAAAGGCAGCAATCTTCCTTTCTGCTCTCTAATTCTTTTAGTGTGTTTGACATGCTGACAAGGTGTTTCTCTTTTTCTCTGAAAATTGTCTCATCAACTGTCACCAACTGACAGAAGATCAAAACACCATCCGGGCCACGGAAATGGAAAATAAGGAAGGGGATTTCTTCTGCTTTGGAGGTACTGTCTTCTCATACTGTAAGTCTTTAAGGATGACAACTTGTCCCAGGAATAAGGCAACCAGCTTTTAACTGGTGTGGAATAAATTCTGTGTGAGTGAGTATGGGTGGGAAGAAATATATGCAATAGATAGTAGAAGGGAAAAGCTACATGGGGGAAAAAAATGGAGAAAGCAACCTCCGGGAAAAAAACAACTGTCTTTTTAACCAAAAAACAACATTCAGACTCGCAATACAGATGGTCCAAACAAACAATCTCCCCCCCAAACGAACAAATAAAACACCCCAAAACCCTAAACAGAACTAGGGGAAGTGACCTTAGTGACTAGAAAACAGCTTTTGAAGTTTTCCTTTGCTGACAGTCCCTGTGCAGAGGCAGAGGTAGCTTCTCAACTTCAAAGGTGTTCCCACTGCCAGCATCTGAGAAGGGACCAAATTGCACAGAGGGATGCTGCAGGCAGACACACGATGCTCATGTTTCTGGGAAGACAACCTCATTACAGATTTCATATCTTCCTCAAAGTCATCATAAAACTGCAAATGGGTAAAGGGAAGGAACCTTCTGCAGGAGCTAGAAACAGCCAAAAAAATGTAGACTTTCACATTGACCAGGTGGCCTAATCTTTCTGAAAGCCCATGGAGATATCAGGGAACATGGAAGAGCAAAGGTAGGCATGAGATGATGGTGCAGAAATCATGACTCAACCAAAAGTCTCAGACCCCTCTTTATCAGAAGAAAGCAAGAGAGAAACAAATGCCAGAGGTACAGAAGGTGTCTTCAGGCACAGGTTACTACAAGCATCAGAGCCACCGGAGAGAGCCCAGCCCGACATAGAGCAGTCATGCTGGGCACCATGTTAGCAAATTAATGGCTGTAATGATTCAACTTCTCCCTGGCACTATTTAAAGTGGCTGCTATGGATCTAGCCACTATGCCTGCTTTGATTCAGCTTTTTAAATTAAGAATGTCCTGATCAAAAAGTTCACAAAGCACTAAATAAAAAGGCATTGAGAGAAGAAGCTGCAGATAGGAAAAGAAGCAGGTTTAGGCAGTGGCATTGACTCAGCCAAAGCCTGCAGGAACTCCTACCCAGTTTTGTTTGTGCCATCTCCCTCTGTCTCACAACAATAACAAAAGAACCCAAACAAACAAAACAAAAGCAGAGAAAAAAGGAAAAAAAAAAGGGCAAACTCTCTATTTTAACCAGATCTCTGACATGTAGCAGAAGTCAGACAAGTTATCAGTAGCCTTAGCCCAAGCTACTTGTTCCCGTCTGAAAATTATAAGGATATTTTCACTTCATTTCTTCCTCACCACAGATCTACTATGTGATAAATGAAACTTCCAAGTATAATGAAAAATTTAAAAATCATTCTTTTTTAAACTGCAAAAAATAAAGCTGATAAGAGCAAGTCCTTCCCATTCACATGGGTCCATGTGACTGAGCCCCTTCCACTGGTATCTGTCACTGAATGCTTACATTTGCAAACTGTTCATAATTTATGGTTGTTTAACCAAGACTTAAAAAAAAAAAAAAAAAAAAAAGGCAAAATAGCCATGAATTATGACTTCCCTAAAATACTGAGCATAGTTGCCACTTAGACCCTGAACCTCTCCCCACAGCTGTCCCATGTCCCAAGAGCTCTTGGCACAAGAGAGCTCCAGGCAAAGCTTTGACAAGAAGAAAAGCACCAAAGTTGTTAAAATTCCAGCTTGTGGGGGCATTGCAAAAATAACGATCGCAAGATGAGTTATATGACATCATTTGTATACAATGAAGATCCAAAAAAATGCTTTTGCCCAACACAGAGCACTTACAGAACTAATATTTTTGCAAAGTACACAAATTCTGTTGTCTATTCCCAAATACAACTAATCTAAGAACTTAGAAACTTTAGGAGTAGCAATAGCTCCTGTGTAGTAAGAAGCAGATCAACCAAGTATGAGCAAGAAGCAGTCTATTTGGGTTAAGGTACTACAAGCTCTCAGCCAAAGGAAACTTTGTTTCAGCTTCCCAGGTCTTCACCTGTGCAGGAGGTCTCTTCTACAACTGGGCATTTAAGATTTACCTTCAGGCAGCCAGCTAGCTGGCTGTCTCTGTCTTTGATATCTGAACTCAGTGAACCCAGTGATTTAAAAGAACCTCACATCTGACTGGAGCAATGGACTTCCTTGCTATGCACCCTCTATCTCCAGCCTTTCATATCTTTGATTTCACCACCTTTAGGGTATGCTACAAAACATCTTTGCTTAGACTTCATCCAGAGCAGAATTTAGTAGGGTTATGAGATAAACATCAAGGTTGAGTTTGTTCTGAAGCTGGAGAAAGCTCTGTTTAGAGAGGTTTTACTGTCCTGTTGAGCACTCCTTAGTATTTTTAAAGTTTCTCAGGTGAGCATCTGAAGAAATTGCAAGAAGCAGAACGCATGGCTAAACAAAACAAAGCCCTATCTGCTCGCACTATCCCTCCCAGGAACCACACTGAAGTAGCCCTCCCTACCTCAATTCTCCCATTTCCTATTGGCTTGTAAAGTAAAGCCAGCAATGAACAACCAGCAGAGCTAATAAGTAAGGCTCATTTTTGACTACACTTGTGCAATTCCCATATCTAAATCCCCAGGCTACCACAAGCTCTGGAAAAATACAGGGAAGGAAGTTACATTACTAATTCCACCCAAAACTGAGTTAGCACTTTAGACAGACAACACTCAGTTCATTGAAATGATCGCATGACTTTGACAGCAGAAACAGGCCAGTGACCCAGACAGATATTAGGCCATACAGAAAACCAGAGACAAGATCATAAAACCAAAAGCAGGGTATTTTTTTAAGAGAGGAGAATAAATGCTTTTTACATTAACAAAAAAGGAACAGTTTGTCATGGCACTTAGCCTTTTAAAAAGGCTCAGACACCTAATTTCTTGTTAATAAATGCAAGCTCTAATATTAACCACCAGCTATAGAGAAGGTGCATTATTTTTACAATAGGAATCCTACACTGAAGCTTCAGGACTCACAGGATGTGGTTTAAATAATCACCACCTAACTGAGAGTCTGTGTAGGTAGAAACAGACATATTTTCCCTGTAGTGTAAAAGAAACCAATGTAAATTACTTTCAAGCTTATTTCTGAATAACCATCGTGCAGTAACACAATTTAGAAACCAACCTGTAAATAACAGTGAGCAGGTATGTACTGCCCCTTCCAGTCATCTGCAGGATGACCATTACTTCTACTCAGAATTTTATCCTAGTACACTAGAGAAGTTGAAACTACTACAAAATACCATCATTTTGAGAATTCTATATCACATCTGCATGGATTCTACTGGCACAAATCAGCAAAACAGGAAAAATAGTTTTGGAGGAAGATATCTCTGCAATACTGCAGAGGTTATAACATTTCAGCCAATTTCTGTTCCGCGCATGCAAGTTACGGGAAGTAACAGGAAGCTTTTGAAACAGCACAAAGATCTGCTGCAACAATAATGACCTCAATGTTTCCTTTTTGTGTTTTACACCACATTTTTTCCTCATGTTTCACAATACTCCTAACACCAACTTGTACAAATATGGTTTCTTAGACCATCCCATACCTGCTGCTCATCCTCCATGACGTTGCTGGCAAATTCAAACACAAGCTCATTCTGCTGTACAACTGCTGCCATAATAACGCATTCCCAGGTCTCAGCTCCACATACAAAGAAAAATGGTCTTGAATGTGAAAGAACAGAGAGCTTCACTGAGGTCCAGCTGGGCAGAAAGGCAGGTTCACAAAATGGATCAAGTATCAATGTTTGTGTTTCTTAGATCATCAGTGTTCCTGGGTTCTTCTCTTCTCAAAGCAAAACAAACCAAGGCAAATCCTTTCCTGAGTTGTTCTTCCAGCCTCGATAGCCTTTACCACTGTGGAGGGAAAAATAAAAAAATTATCATTAAAAAATTAGCAATGTGAAATTGTAGCAGTGGCAGTAAAGCTTTCTATGTATTAAAACTATTCTATCTACATCCAAGGAAGTCAGACACTTTTGTGTCTCCAAAGGTATTACTTTTACTGATTAATGTATAAGAACTTTCATTACCTGAAACAGAACTGTTTCAGGAAATATGACATCAGTTTCAAAGTGTTTCATATTAAAAGCATGAGTCTAAGGAAATCTTACAAAAGTTAAAGAGAAAATCCATATTTTCATTTGATTCAGATACGCAGTTTTCACATTCATCAGTACCTATCATCTTCACAGTTTATTCAAAGTAAAAATACAAAACTCAGACAGACCTACTCAGCTGTAGGATATCCCAAGTATATCACATTTCTTCTTCACACACAGTTGAAATTTAACAAAATTGGTGTTTTGCAAGTAAAATGTTCTGGATCTTGAATCCCCATGTAAAAATGATGAAACCAATCAATAAATTCTTTGTACAATCCAGAGAGTGCCCACGTTCCTACATGAAGCAGATCTTCAGCTTCATATTAAAAATGTACTTTGAATGTATCCTTATCTCTACCAGAGGCTCTCAAGCAGCCGGAAGGAAACAGCACTGGCCACATCACGGCAAATTAGAACTGTCAAAAAAACTGCACAGTACAAAGAAAAAAAATCCCCAACTACTGAACATAAACAGCTTTGGTGAAAGGATGCCTGCCCACAGCTCCCATGCTGTTACTTACTCATCTGTGCCAAAGGTAAACTCAGTTAGGGTGAGCTGACCAAGAGGCTGCTGCACCACCTCTGGGGAAAGAGGCAAGCACAAGAAGAACTCTTTGTATACAACTCAGGTGACCCAGACATTAACTTAAAAATCTACCATTTCAAATAATAATGGGAGCAGGTGTCTAAAATTAGGAACCTAAGGAGTGTGTTGGTGCCTAGGAATTTAAATCAATATATTTTAAAAGAAGAAAAATGTGCGGTTCCTAGTGTTTTGAGCAAAATTCTTTAAACTGCCTTGGATTAAGAGCTGCTGTGACAAAAGAATAAGGGGCAGAGGTGTAAGATGCACCCATCCAGAGTGAGACCCACAGGAGAATCAATGTCAGTGCCTTTGGTGATGATTAGCATCTGCCTTTGTACAGGAGGTTTAACTTTGCCTTATTTTTGCAGTAGGGTCAAACTCAAAAAAATGAAGATCATCTTCTTCTCCCCACTGCCAAGCAATTTAATTAGGGAGGAACATGTCAGAGACTTGTACTCCCTCACTCTAGGAAATGTAACAGCTGCATTTCCTATATAGGTTGTGGTATTCCCAAATTCCTAAGTAGTGATGGCAGAGCATTTAGGCATTTAAGTCACTAGATCCTACCCTTCTAAGAAATCAGGAAGCTCAAGATTATGCAAAAAGGAGAACCTCCCCAACTTCCAAAGTGTGCTCTAATTAGCTGTTAAAAGGTTTGTAAGAGTAGCCACAACCTTAACAACAGAATATTTACTTTAATGAGAGTTGCATGCATGAACAGAGAAGGAAGTGCTGTAGGAACCATTTCAACCTCAGCACTTGCCACTTTAGTGGTTGACTTGAATAGTTAACAAGGCTTTCTCCATACTTTGGCAGAGTTGTGGCACTGAAAGCATTACATGCAACCATATAATCCTGGGTGACTTCCCAAAATCTAATTATTTGGCCTTGCCTTTTGGAAGATGCCATTAGGGAGTAGACACACATTGCCAGCATAGTGGGAGTAAGCACAGCATGGCCCATCCTAGACTCCTATCATCCTGTATACCAGACTGAAAATGAAGTATATAACTATATAATATATATATCCTGTATATCAGTCTGAAAATGAAGTATATAACTATATAATATATAGTTTAATATTGCCTACAGACACTGATTCAAGTGGGTCAATCTATGCCAACAGGGATACACCAACTTTTTCAGAAGAGAAGATAGTTATGGAAATTTATATTGACTAAACTTTACATTAAGTAATAGAAGTACAACTTCTATTTTGGTTCCTGTTTAGGAATAAATTGTAACTGTCCAACAAGATGAAACAATATTTTAAGTCACACCCTCTAATCACTGAAGAGCAACTTCACTGTAAAGGATCACAAGGCAAACAGGGAAATACAAGAACCTCCTCAGCTGTCCAAATTTAAACTTCTGTTTAAATGGAGGTTAAACCAATTGTTCAGAGTCAGAATACTGCAAGGGCTTATAATCACAGCCACTACACTGACTGAAGCCACAAGTATGAACAAAGGCTACAAGTTCTTAAGACCCAGTAACTTTCTAAGGTCAATAACAATTAATACAGTCAATGTAAAATTGGGATACAGGACAGGTTGGAGACACAGGTTACCCAGTAAGGTCTTAAATATAAGGAAAACTGGAGGTCAAGCTACCCTAAAATTTTTAAAAGCTCCCCACATGCACTGGGAGCTGACATTTTCTTCCATTAGTGCCAGGTTATCCATTATTCTGTAAAATATTAATATTTTACAGTAGATACTACAATACCAAAACGTACACTAAATGCATAAGATATAAAAGCTGTGGCAGTAAACTTACTAAAAGCCATAAAGAAATATTTCCTTACTTTTTATTTTAAAAAAGAAACAACAAAACTCTCAATACAAAACTAATTATCCTGACTTAATATCATTTAAGAGACTGCAGCAGCATATTACATTTGATCAACACAAAGAATGCTTAAACCAGTGACACTATGCTAACATGAAAGTAATCATCTGATGCCATTGTAGGAATGGTCAGTCAAAAGCTGCTTTATGAGTTCTGCACTGTGGTGATGCAGTGATGTGAGACTGTTCCTTCTCCCCTACACCCTGACCCCAAAACCACCAAGGGCTCTATAAATAAAGACAAATGATACATTCTTTTTACAAAAGAAACATCTACCACAACATTAGTACCAAATCCAAAGACAAGTGAGTGAACAAGCTTTAGTGAGCTTTTACATCTAACCTTATAAAAGTTAGGGACTCAAACTATTACTGTTTGCAGGATATTTTTCATTACTTCTGTTCAGTGTATAGTAATAGCAAATGATCTATTGGGCAACAACAGCACAGCAGAATAATGCAAAAGTGCTTTCCTTTAATCCATACTACTTTCTCTGCCATATAGAAAACAAGAGCAGCTTTTCACAGAACCCAGCAGAATTCTAAACCAGCTATATTTTCCTTCACATCTATTTTTGTAAACTGTGCTTTCATTATTCCAACTATCACAGGGTCCTGCTGTCTATAGGCTAACACAAACACGACTATTGTTTTTGCTATGTAATGCCATTTATCCCCTGCCCGATTTTACATACATCTGCAAGTAGAAAATAAGTTATTTGCAAACAGCATAAAAAAGTGTAAATTCTATTCACATGCACAGTAAGCTTGGCTACATACAAATAATCCTAGGAGAAAGGGAACCCAATATATATTATCATAAAATTTACATGAAATTTTCAGAACTACTACTTACTTACTTCAGGAGGAAGTAAGGTTTTGCTTTCATTTTTACTAATTGTTGTACAAATATATTATAAAAAGCAGCATTAAAACACAACAATATAACAAACATCTTGATTTTGGTTAATCCTTGAAACAGAACTCAAATTATTTCAATACACATGGAAGCTCCCTCACCCACTGATTTCAACATCTAGGAACAAGCTCCTCAATCAGTCTGTCAAAAAGCACATTCAGTCAATCTAAGCTTTAGTACATGCTACTCTGGTATCCCAGAAGATGCACTGTAGGATTCTGTCCTAAACATCAGCTAGACATCACAGCTTTTCCCCCACCACTCTTTACCGTTTATACCTTCCAGTCAGTCCTAGCCCGCTGAGGACTAACTGAGCCAGTTCAACAAAGCTTCTAAGAAATACCTCCAGAACCAACACTTTTGGTCCCAATGGTGAAGCTGCAATATTGCAACTCGGATCCATGCTGGAATCCATAAATTCTCCTTCAAATCCTGATAATATGAGCCACTACCTTATCATTCAAGCACTGTAATGCAGAACGCCAAAATAAGACAATGGCACCACACTGGAGCAGGTGTAGCAGGCATCAAAGTACCAGGCAGAAACCCAAAAATTTGCTAAAGGTCAGCTATGAGCTTAGAAGACTCAAGTCTTGCTACTGAGAGCATCCCAGACAAGCTGAAAGATGCCTCCAGGAAGCTACTGGATCCAGTCCCATTTAGGGTTACTAAAGATTACTGTAATCATCCTGCACTGCCTTTCTCATGAAATTAATAAGATCATTCATACATTTAAATCAAGAACCAGCTTAGTGCTTTAAGATTCAAGTGCAGATCTGAATTCTGAGTTACTGATGAAACAGTTCCACTCATTCAACACAGGGACAAATCACTTGAGACTGGACTTTCCCATCGATTTCCTAAGACAGTCTGTAGCATTAGCATTAGCCTAGAAACGTCAAAGTTGTGACTTAACAGAAATGTAAAGCTGAACCCCTCCCTCCTCTACGCCATCTTGGATACAGAGAAAAGAGGGGACGAAATGAGAGGAAAGGGAGGATTAAAGAAATCTGAACAGAAGGACTGAGAATCATCTCAGGTGAGGTCAAACACATGGATGGTAACCACACCATTTCACTCAAATTTCTAACTCCATTCTACCAGCAGAGGTTAAGGATAGTTCAACCCAGAGTCAGTTCACCTTCTGAAGAGTCAACAAGTATCATCGTAGAGTCAGGTTTTCTTAAAAAGGAGGGCAAAGCTGAATAATATTGCAGTTCTCTTAATAAGAAATCCCAGATCAACAATGATCTTTATATTTAGTTCACACCAAGCATAAATGTTAACAGTTTAGTATTCTGTGTCATGGACTAATAGTTCTTCATGGACTAACAGTTCTTCATAGTTCTTCATGGACTAATTTTTACTATCCAGTAATATCACAAATTTGCACAGGACAAGGGATTTGAAACATGTGCTTAGACTCAGGGCATCTGCAATGATGAAATGACAAGAAGAACAAATTAATATATGTCACTTGCCACAAAAAGTTTCTGAAATGTCAGTCTTTCTACTGCTCACACAAATTAAAGGAGATAGAAAAACAACACGGTTAAGAGGGTAGAACTGAGGAAGGAAAGAAGCAACATAAAGAACAGACTCAAGTCTTCTGAGAGCATCCATGCTGCCTAGAGCAAACTGTGCAAAGGGCAGCTGACATAATAAAAGCCAACAGAGTGACCTTTGCTGAGCTTTCATTAAGGACAAAGAAATCATCAGTATCAATAAGTCCTTGTTTTGCAGCCTGTCTGGAAACCACAGGCTCTCAGTGCATATACAGCAAGAAGGACAGAGAGTAAAGGGTTTATCTGTTAAATATAAACAAGTATAAACCCCCAAAGTTGACACAAAATCCAGTCAATATAAAAGAAATTAAAGGAACCCTCTTGACACAAAAACAGATGTTTACTCCAAAGAGAAAAAAAAAAAAAAAACAACAAATGCAAGCAACAAGCTCTTTGCCATCACAAAAAAAAAATAAATTCACATTTTCATCTCTTTTTTTGTAACTATCTCTTTTAGCCCGAATATTTTAATTTGAGGCCAGATTCCTTTCCAGACTACTAACAGTAATGGCTCCACCACTGTTTACAGACTCCCCCACCCCTGAAAACTCTTTTCTTCCAATCTCCCATGCTCCCTCAGATTTTTTTAAGTCTCTTTTATTCAGTACATTTATGTAACACAGCTGTTGTACACAAACCTCGCAACCTGGCAGAGCCCTGCTGGGAAAGCTGAAAAAAATCAGAAGTATAGTTGAGGCTTTTTTTCCTCTGTATCCTCTCCTACCAGCACGCTCAATGTGTTGAGGCAGCCTCAAATCAGTGTAGGTGTGTAGATGTAAAGCACTCTAAGTAATTGATTTATGCTGCAACAACAAAAGATCAGCCTACCACCAACAGGCCAGGCCTAAAGAGCGACCCAAAAGATACTGAGGTGAGACAGGCTTTTCTACTGAAGCTCCTGAGCTCCAAAAAAAAACGTACTTGAGCATCTGTTAAGAGCAAGCCTCCCCAGTTTGATCAGGCAAGGAAAGGCCGGGTTTTAGCCACCTGTCTGCAATATTTGCTCTAGCAAAGTAGAACCATCTTAACAGGAAAAGTTAGCTGACCTAAAGCAGGGGACCAAGGACCCTCCAGGGGGAATAGAAAGTCCAAATACACTTCCCCATTCCTCCAACATGAAAAGAACTGAATTTTGCATCTTCATAGACTGACTGCATAGTATAAGAAGAGGTTAAGGAGATGGGATATGACCTATCCCCCACAATGGGACAACTCCATTCTGCCTCTCCTCCCCAAATCATGTGAGAGATTGGACCTCTTTTCCTCCTTGCCTGCCAGCCCCCAGCTCTCTGTCCATTTCAATCAAAACTGTTTAGTGGATTCAAACATCACTTTGCAGCTGCCCAACTTTCAGCACATTAGACTCCAAAAAGAGAAGAGCAGGGTAAATTTTTAGAAGTGGTTAGCCATCACCTGGCTACTCATACAGCTTTGAAACTTTTCAGATTGAATTTGGGTTACTGAAGCCTCAGGTCACAGATAAATCACTTATTCACTGCACAGCCCCTACTCTCCCTCCCTGCAGGACACACGGATCCAGGCACACACAGCAGCTGCAGTTGCATGAACACACTTTACATCCATGTGCACATGCAGCACACATGCACCAAAGGATACGTATGAAATGTCTGCCCTTCTACTGACTTGACTTTTAACTTCTGGTGCAGCTGTTTTGCCTACCAAGGATTAAAAAAAAAACCACATCTCTATACAACAAGGGGATACACAAAAGTCCTCCTTCTCTGCTTCCAGTTCAGTCACCTTCACCCACTGCTGCTCATCAACACCCCAGTGCCACTGGGAAAATATACAGTTTGATCTTCTCCTCGCTCACTGAAAGCCAAACAAGATGAACTGCCCCACCCCCAAAAAGGAGACCTAAAAGGACAGTGTCCCCCCAACAGTGCATGGGGACAGCACACAGTTTGCCAGCCTGAAAGAATTCCAGAGTCTGCCTACCAGCCAGGGAATGGAGAAGCATCAACACCTCAGTATGAACATCTTGGTCTTGGAAAGCTAACATCTGTGCATAGGCATTGTCAAAAAGGAGAGGGGGTGTAAGCCAGCCCTTCACCACCTGAAAAATGCTGGCCACAAGCACACCACCACACTGAGCTCCCTGGCAACGACAGCATGACTGCCCATCTTTCTAAGAATTCTCTGTAGGACTATCTAAAGGTCTCTTATCCCAACAAAACCATCAGGTTTTGTTACAGGGAATGTTTTTGAAAGCATGGCCTTTTGCAGTAATGTAATATGGATCCAAGGAGCAGCTGAAAACATAACATTCATGGCAAAGACCTGCTTCTCCTCTTGCTACTGCAAAATGGTACACAAACACACTAATGTCCAGTAAACGCAGAGTCACAGTTAGTCTTGGCAGTCACTAACTTGGTCTGCCCCTTGATTCTGCCTTTTGTAGCTAATTCATCACTATTGGTAGAGAAAGGAGAAAATCAGGTGATTATATTTCCCAGGGAGGCATTCAATTAAGTCAACAAGGCAATTAGTTTTGAAAGAATGAAAGAAAAGCAACTAAAAATGCATTGGTCTAGATGTACTTGCTCAAACTCCTTGCTACAGACATAACAGAAGCGAAAAGCTTAGGAAAATTGTAAAATGTTTTAAAAACAGCTCAATGTAATCAGACCCAACCAGCCCCATTACATAGGGATTTCTTTTTAAACAATGGAAAAGAGCTGTCTTAACACACGACAAACCTTCAGTAATGCAGATTGCAATCACGTGTCTCTAAATGCAGGATTTTGCTGTTATTTATTCCTGTTAACTGCACACTTTTGGATTTACATATTCTCCATCAGAAAAATAGTAATATATTAAACATTGCAACACCAGAATAAATTGACTACAAGTTGGATATGACACTGCAAATGTCCACTTAGTCCAGCTCATCAAGTGGTAAGTGATACTAATTATAGAGAGAAAGGAAAACAAAAGGTCTCTCATTACTTCCTCTCCTATAACAATTAGTATATGCCATTTTATCCAATAGTAAATTTGCAGACTGGTTTTATGTCTTGTAATAAGATAACCAAATTACCAGCATTAATAAGTAAATAAGTAACATTAGTATCAAATATATCTTCCTATTTTTCACACTGCACAAAAACTCAAAATGCTGTTTTAAAAAAAGATACCAAGAAAACAGTAAATTGATGAAATCCCAAATTGGGTTCAGAAATTTTTGCAAACCAAATGCATTATTCCAGTGACACAAAATAAATGTTTTAAAAGGCACCTTTAAGTGGTTTCTTGCATTTAATAGAACCTTTTATGGAGCATTAAGACTACAAGCCTGCAAGCATCTGTAACAATAGAGCTGCAGATAAGTCAGATTTCACTGATTTCTAAGGGAAAGTTCCCTTGCATCTTTCAGAAAGAGCTGAAGGGCTGAAGACAGCTAAAACAGGATATGAGGAAACCTGTAAAAGAGGGGTGGAGGGGGGAAGAACTGTTTGACCCTGCAAGATGTTGCTCTTTTGATTAACACGTACACACAGGAAAATGAAGTAGTGGCAGTGGGAGGAAGAAAGATCAGAGAAACTAAATATAATTGCTTTGGAAGGGTGCCAAACTTCACAAATTACCAGTTGCTGGTCTGTACCCAATACTGACATAAAACTGTCAATCGTTCTCTAAAAACCATTTTGCCTATAAATTAGTAACACAGTCATTATTTTTAAATCACCTGCAGGTAAAAGTTAAGTTTACCAAAGAAAAACTGATGGCCAAAAACAATAACTTCTTTTTAGCTTCACTACAAATGAGCACTATATATATATATGAAAATAAAGAAAAGGAAAGCAAAAAAAAAGAGGCCAGCAGAGATCAAGTTCGAGTTAAAAGTTTCTTACTCCAGGCAACCTCTTCCAGCCAAGCATCAGTAATTCTAGATCAGGGAGTTAAATTCCCACAGGACTTTTTCAGTATTCTGCAAAAGTTGCTACAGGACCCAGCTCAGTAAAAACCCCATTACAACTTCTGTAACACAGATTTTTAGCATTCTGTGGATTTCTTTTTGCAAATAATTTTTAAAAAAACTCTTCTAACTGGACTGTCAAGCACAACAAACAAAATACTTTAATAAGTTCAAAATTACTCTCTGACATAGCCATAGAAGTGCTGTATGATTTGCATTTCTATGTTTGAGTACTTGAGCAGTCTCAGAAATCTGAATTTAATGGACGTGCACCAGCTAGAAAGGGGCACAAACTAATCCACACAGAACCTGCTGAGGCCTCCCCTTTCCCAAACTCACAGACAGACCTGGACTTCAAGCCTCAGTTTAGTACTTTGTTCTTGTCAGTGATATTTATGTTCAAGGCTGCATTTGGCAACTGCCAGTTTGAGAAATATAAGGGGTCTTACCTTTGCAGTGTCTTTAAAAAAGCTGTAAGGATACAGAGCAGTTTAGGCCATGTTTGCCTCTCATTTGCTGTCAGCTGTCAGCAAAATGAACAGTCAAAAGCCTCTGGAGCAGGCTGGTATTAGTCAGCTAGACTTGAATTTCCAGTTCTTTTACATTGCTGTCTATTTTCCTCCATTAGGTTAGCCTGTCCTACCCTGGTATCAGATTACAGGGAGCCAACATTTATAGCACCTTGCAAAACAGTCGAATATATCACATACCTAAGTCTGCCTATACCTGCTGCCCTTAACCCTTTCTACCAACAGGAGAAACATTTATTCTGAGTTAGACTGTATCACCTACAAAACATTTGCAGCAGAGGAGTCCTTTTTCCTTCTTACCTCACAGCTTACACAATGGAGTGAGATTTCATTTTAGGAACTGTGGAACATAGGCAGGCTACGCCAAGAACAGAGGCTCCAAGATGCCCCCAAGAACAAACCTGCACCTGCAGACCCTACCTCCAACAAGAGCCCTGGCCTGGAAGCACTTGTGGTTTATCTCAGCAGGTCTGAGAAACCCCAATCCCCATTCTGGGTTCAAGATCATGTAATTACACTGATTCCCTGCCTCCCCTCAGACCCTGCTGCTAGAGCAGGAGGCAGGCAGGTGTGTTCTCAGCACAAGGAATGGCACAAGGAGAAGGTGTTTCCAGCCCATGGCTCTCCCAGCAACACTGGCTTCCTTCTGCCCAGCCAGGATGCGGTGCTGCCCTGGGCTTGGCTGTTCCACCATCTCCCTGATGGCTTTTAGCCCAACTTCCCTTTCTGGAAGGTGTCCTGCTACCCTATTCTCACAGACTAGCCCTAAAATTTAGACAGTGGCAAGTCAAATCCTGCAATGCTGAAACAAAAGGAGCAGCAATTTCCCTCTTTACACAAGATGCATGGCCAACCCACGGCCACCATCTGCAGTGGTAGTGCTTCAGAGGACTACACAAAGTATTTTGTGTTCTTGTATGAGGTACCTTAGCTTTCCTACATGCTCATTGTGCATCTTGGACTTAAATAGAGTTTTAACAAATGGATATGTATATTCTTACAACTCATCCAGAGTTCTTCAGGCATCCTCCTTCTTGGGACCAGTGGTGCTTTTTGTTAAAGCTGAGAATACAGTGATAGACCATTACACTCTTACAAGCAAGCTAGCTCAAGAGAGCAGAGATGAAACACACAAGAAGAATAGATAAGAATCACAGACAAAGTCAAGGCAAAGCAAAAAAAATAATGGCTAAGAGGGTTTGTAATGAGAAACAGTACAGCCCATACCACAAAGCACTGCAACTAATATCTATCTGTAAGCTGCTCGAACTCAGCACTAGACAAGCATTTTGGTCTTCGAGAGATTCTACTCATTTACAAGAACACTTATATTTAAGCTAGCACTGTGGTTAACAATGACATGCAAGTAAAATATAGATATATATTTCAGTCTCATTTATAAAGCTTATCAGTTAAAACACGTTTTTGCAAACCATGCCTGAAGCTTTTTAATCTATTTGCCACAAAGATCCTCATTCACCTTTACCCATAAATATAAGAAATTAAGTACTCAGTCACTCATTTCCAATGGTTATACCACAGGAATTAATCAGTGAGAACTTCTGCACCAGGCAAGAAGTCACCTGTTTTCTACAATCTGTGACCAGTCAGAGCACATATACAGTGGCCCAACATACACCTTTCTCTAAACATCCCCAAAGGTCCATTTTGTCACCCATTCGGTCACAACAATTGAGATTACTTATTTTCAGAAGTTTTTTCTGAAATAGTTTTATGAGTGAACTAAGGCAAGTAGTATTGTGAGGTTTTTTTTTGGTTTTTAGAGTTTGGAGAGTTCAATACTATTCCTAACACAGGCAGGGATTCACTCATGAGGCTGGGACAGGAGAGACAAATTTCCATCAGCATATCTCTTAGAAAAATTAATGCACATCTCCTACTGTCAAAATCACAAAGCTGATATTTGCACTGAGCTTTCGTATAGATTCAAAAAACCCCAAAAAGCAACAAAAAAATGCCCAACCCAAGAAAAGGTGACAGCACCTGCTAACATCTCACAAGCAGAATTACTTAATTCAAAAGTCTGTAGAAATGGCAATGAAAGGTAATTTAAGAAGAGGTGCAAAGTACCAAACCATACCTACAATTAGTCAGACTGATAAGGAACAGCTGCACACAGGGAAGTCAAAGCCCTCAGATTTCTGAACTCCCTCCCACTAATCTCCAAGTCTCACAAGTCTGGAGTAGTCTTTTTCACTGTTTGTCTTTTCTAATATAATTGTCTGGATTTTTTTAGCACAAGAACATTCAACCTAATTTTTGGTTTAAACAGATTTTTTACGGTAGCTCAGACAGCATTTATGTAGGCCAGGATAGACCTGATCTCTTAACTAAGACCAAAACAAACCACATCTTTAAGAGAATCTCCAGAGACAAGACATTTGTTGCACCTTTCTGAGGTAAAATCTTCTGATTTCCAGTGTATCATAATTTACAGATCACTGTGGCTGCAACTCACATGTCATCTAAAGCCTAACAAAGAAAACTGAAATTTATTGAAAATTATAGACTGAGGGACATAAGCTTTTCAATTCACAGGTAGAAAGGTAAAGGCTAATTTGGGTTGGAAGACTGTAACTCTGTATTTTCCCTCAGCATGAGTCACAGCTCTGAGCTGGGACATGCTTTCTGCATGGGAAATTTGTACCAGTGTCACAGCTCACCAAAGAGAGAGATAAGAAGGAACAAAATACTCCAGATATGCTCAAGTAAAAAACAATAGGTAAGATCTGCACCATGCAGGAAAGGGAGCAAAGTCACCTGCTGACCAATTTGCTCTGAACTCAAGGAATACTTTCAGAACATTAGCTTAAAACTGAACTTGAGATTGGATACAACTTTAAGAAAGTACCTACACACACACAGCACTGAGAGGAGGGAGGGACATGGTCTTGGTTAGAAAATGTGAGTATTACATAGCCAGAGGGACTTCGAAAAACAAAACAAAGAAAAAAAAACTAAACCAACAAAACCCAGACCTTAGGCTCTTGCTGTAACTTGTTTGGTACACAAACCACCTTGTTACTAGACAGCCAACTACTTATGGGTGTGGAGCACACAGCACAAAGAGTTCTATGTGCAGGTTATACCAATAATCTCAGTGTAGACACACTGAGTATCCCCCCACTATATGTGGAAAAAAGCAACACAATTCACTTGTCTCTAAACTTTCCAGAGATGACTCCTTCATCCCTGCAGAGAAGCTGCAAGTTTGAGCTTTTTATCTCCAGACTTGGTCATCATCTTTCCTTCTTTCTCCCTACTAGCATCTTCAGCATTACTCACTTCTTGTGCTTTAAGAATAACATTTTGAGAGGCAAATGCTTCTACACTGTTCTTATTTCACTCTTGCACGTTTGTCTCATTTCAGCCAGCTTTTCAAAAGGTAATCATTACCTTTCAGGTTCCAAGTCAGAAATTCACTGAACTGTGCTGTTTTCACAGAATCACAGAAGTGTGGGCTCCCAGGAAAGCAGAGCAGAGGGGCAGAATCATATCCCTCACCCTGCTGGCCACACTGCTTTTGATGCAGCCCAGGATGCAACTGGCTTTTGGGGCTGCAAGCACACGTTGTTGGGTCACGTCCAGCTTCTCACCCACCAATCCTTGCACTTAAAAGTATGATGGTGTCTTTGCTTCTTAATCCTGCACAGTAAGGGTCCAGAACCAAATGCCTTTTTAAAAACAATGCCCTTCACCTATTTGTTCAATATTGCCCTTCCTCAAAGGCTGCTGCTGGGTAAAATCAATGAGGTACTGAAGGCTGACTGAATTGGAGAAGCAGCATTAACAGTATGAAGAGTACAGATGTTTCTGCTGGACTGAACATCCACCCAGGCCATAAAATGTTACAGACTCAATTAATTTAAATGTCTGCAGAAAAAAAAAAAATCTTAGTTAAAGAACCAAGCAGAGAATATCTAAGATCCTGCCTTTAAAACCTCCTCAAGGTGAGAGACTGCTTACACAGTTGTAGTGGAGAACATTCACTCAAGACATAATTAAAGTTAGCTTTTTGGGCCTTTAAGCTCCCAATTTTAATGCACTCTGAAATGCAATATATTCATTCCAGGTAATTCTAAAAATGCATATTCTTCATGATGTTTAGCATAATTACAATAATAAATGCATTAACTTGCAGCTATGCAGAACAAGACAGAAACTAATATTCCCATGCCATTTGTACATTTTTCTTTTTACAGATCAGTGTAGCCTAAATTCGTGTTCTAAAGTATTTGCATGGGGTGGGATTAAGAAGGGAGACTATTAGTCTGGGGAATTTCAAACTATTGAACTTGGCTATTAAGAGAATATAAATTACCTTCTGATCTGTTGTTAGACTAACAGTTCCCACCATGGGGTTTCAAACAGTGACAAAGCACAACTTAAAGACCAATAAGATTAAAATAAAAAAGCAAAAAGATTTTTCTTAAGAGTGTTATGGAAAAGGAACAGGGTCTGCAAAGGTCCCTCCAGGGAAGGCAGTGTCTGGACAGGCCAGTATTTCTCATTTCGTAATGTCTGGGGAAGTGTACACTGAAGCCTAAGTCACTCTTACATGAGCACACACCTGCTCTTGGGAGACACAGAAATTCACTGCTAATGAAATGAACTTGACACAGAATTTATGAGTGTTGCATGAAAACACCTACAGAATCAGTGTACTCTGAAAACTTTCAGAGCTCCCACCAACCAGGTGTAGAGAAATTCAAGCCCCACTTCTTCCTCATTTCACCATTTAAGTTCCCATGTCTTTTGCAGAGCTAAATAAGGCATCAGAGGTGGCTGCTGTGCATGTGCTTGTGCCATCCAGCTGCAGCCCCCACCACGGGGCTCTGTGAGCCAGCCTATTCCCCAGCTCTGGGGGGAAGAAAGGCAGCAGGCAGACTGGGAGGGAACCAAATCACCCAAGGAAAACACAAAATCATCCCATCACCTTGTGCTGAGTTATGAGCCCAACTTGGTGTCATTCTGAAAAAAGAAGCAGCACAATCTCACCACAGCCAGTGGCTCACAAACCTGGAGACTTCTTTCTCCCTCCCCTCAGCTCTGCAGAGTGAGTAATAGAGATACTTCAGCATGCACTTGGCCCCCTCTCTCAGGCATTGTCTGAATGAGGTGACTGCACGAGTCCACTCACACTTCCCAAAAGAGAAACCCTAACAGTGTCATACACAGAAGGGAAATTGAGGAGACATACTTCTTCTGCAGCAGCTCTTCCCCACTTTAACCCACAAGGAGAAGATTGGTCCTACCTTTCCTTCATTCTAAGAACCTCTAACACTTCCAAAAGAAAGGACTAAGTTTGCTCTAAGTTTTCCATATAATGAATGGGAGCAAATGTAGGTTCCATCTCCTGAAAATGAAAGGTCCTTCCTTGGGTCACAACTGACTTCTCTGAACTATCAGGAGTTGATGCAGGCCCCAGTGCAGACAACCAAAAAATGGTTTGGATTGGAAAGGACCTTTGAAGATCATTGAAGTCCAAACCCAATGCCAGAAGCAGGGACATCTGTCAGTAGATCACATTGCTCCATCCAACATAAGCTTCCAGGGATAGGGCATCCACAACTTCTCTGAGCACCCTGTAACCAGTGCCTCTCCACCCTCATTGTCAAAAATGTCTTCCTTATGTCTAATCTAAATCTATGCTCTTTCAGTCAAAAAACATTGTCCCTTTTCCTGGCACTACAGGACTTGGTAAAACATCTCTATCCTCCCTAAAGTCCCATCTATACACTGAAAGGCTGCAAGAAGATCTCCCTGGAGTCTTCTCTTTTCTGCACTGAACAACTCTCTTAGACTTTCTTTGTAGGATAGCTGTTCCAGCCCTCTGACAATTTTCATTTAGGTCTCTGGGAAAACAAACATTCCAGCTTTTCTTGCAGCACCACAGCCTCATCACGCAAGAAGCTCCTCAGAAGACATCATCCCTGTTATGAAAACCCACAAATTATCATAGGAACCAGAGGCAGAATGTTTTTTATGTGTCACTTCTAACCTACTCTTTCCTCTCCCAGTACAACATTCAACCCATACAGAGTCAGGAGGGAAAAAAAAAGGAAAAAAGAAGAAAAAAAGAAGAAAAAAACCAATAAAAATAACAATCCATTATACACCACAAAACAAACAAAACCCAAACAAAAAAGGCAAAAACAAAACACCCCAATGAAACAAACAAAAAACTATACAAAACATCCCCCAATAAAGAACTAAAAAAACCACAACCAAACAAAAAAAGCCCCCCAAAAAAAGCAAAAGAAGAAAACACAAGGGAAAGCTGAGTGGTAGAGGGAAGATTAAGTAGTACAATAAACAAGGTAATGCAGAGACAGGCTGCTTTACATAGTTTCTAATCCATCATTTAATTTATCCTCTACCCTCCTTTCTTTTTTTAATTTCTGTTGTCTAACATTTCATCTGCTTCTGTGAAGTCTCAGTGGTTTACTGTGACCATAGATACAATGAAATAATATCAGAATTGTGTGGGGGTGGGTAAAAACCCCAAATCTATGCCTTTTTTCAAGATGCCATACACTTCAAGCACTTTGTGGAGGTTTTATTATATTTTCCCCTCAGGGGTTGTGCCCTGTTTGTACCTTTCCTTTCTCAAACATGACAGTACTGAGAACAGTGCTCAAAACCTGAAAGGGAGAAAGCCAGCAGAATCATCCTGTCGCTGTGACAGGTTTCCAGTGCAGCTCTGTTAGAAATGCGGGAGCTGGTGCCTTTCATAGAGGCAAAATGTCGAGTTTTGCCCTTGTGGTGCTGGCTCCCGGCCCTGCAGACACCTGGGGGACCAGGAGCTCAGAGTGGTGCCTGCCTCTGAGTGCAGCTCCTCTGTGTATGCAGAACCTCTCATGTGGGCTGCCATGCAGAGCGCCCCATAGCCCAACACAAGGCAGGAGAACAAACCCTAAACCAACAGCAACTAAAAATCCTCAAACCCCTTATCCACAACCCTACCCCAATCTCACTACCCCTACAACCTTTCTACTCTTCCCCACCCTGAGGAATGTGACCCTCAGGCTAAGACCCTATATTTTAAAGAGCATATAGTACAGAATCATTTTATCACATGGTAAAGACATCCCTACTTAATGCTGGCTAGTCAACAAACATACAGTTTAAGAGAAAAAAACAATATTCTGGGAGCACCAATGCTGTCAGATGAGGAAGAAAAGGTCACCAAACGAGACAAAAAGGCTGAAATGTATGCGCAGTTTCAGTTCTAAAATAATTTTGATGTGCAGACTACTCAGTTCTCTAAAATCTAGTGCTGGGGTAGATACTACTAGAGTTCTAGTTTCAGGAAATTAATTATGTTGCAATAACATCTGTATCTTCAGAAATCATGCAACTTACACTAAAAAAACTGTATCGTTTATAATAGAAGGTTTTATGTGCTTTTTCTGTGCACTTCCAAAAAGCTGTTTAGCTCAAAGCCAGAGCTGTCTCAAAACTACAAGTGTATTGAGATGAAAAAATTAATAATTAAAAAGGGAAAAAAAACACTCAGAAGATCACAGATTTTACAATAAAAACTGGTCAGGTAATGTGGCAATTACCTGCCCAGAAAGCCATTAATGAAATTGCACAACTTGAAGCCCAACCTGCCCATTTCTCAGATGCATTTAAAAACTCCCACGCTGGGAGCTGTGGAAAACAAAACGCTGGACCTCAGCTCTCACTGTGCCAGGATAACTGCCATGGTTATTCACACTTGAGGAGTTCAAGTCCTGCTTTCTGTTGTACCACATAAACCCTGATCCTTACTCTCAGGTGCCTGAAGAAGGGGCTGGCAGGGACAGCAAGGCCCTGGGCGCACGGGCGCAGAGCGTGGCGCTGAGGAGACAGTTGGTTGCACAATGGCTGCCTGGGGCAGGCGGCGCTGCCATCTCTGGCGCATCTGCTCCCCTGCTCGTGGTTTAACGACAGGAAGCACAGCCCGAGATACCCGGGCCCAGCCGCCGGCGCTTCCTGCCCGCACTGCCAGGTCTGTCCCCTGCGCAGGCCGCGGCCGCCCGCCACGAGCAGACACTCCAAGACACCTTCTGAAGAAACAGAAGAAAGAAAAACAAAGTCAATTAGGCCCACGTGCAGAAAGCCGGCCAGATGGATGGAAGAAGAAGCAAACAGGTCAAATGTATTGAAATGTGGCCCCAGAAGGCCACCGAAGCAGTGCACAAAACACTGATGCAACGTTCTCATCTAGCAGGGCCCGGGACAACAAGCAGGCCACCTGTGGAGGTCTTCAAGTCTGGTCTTCCTCAACCAGGCTTGTACACCACCAAGAAACCAAGTTACTTTACTTAGCAGATCTTTTAAGATTCTAGAAATCTTTTAAGATTCTTTCTGAAATCTTCAGATGTGACCTACAACCGACAGGAAAAAACCCATTGCCAAATACAGTACCAGCTTTTTCTAAGACCACCCTGTCTTAGGTGGTCCCTAGAAATAAGGACAGGTTAATGATCTACAGGGCTTTCCAACACTAATACCTAGAGTAACACACCTATTAGTCTCCTGCAAAATTGAAACCCTGAAGAAGCATTTGGTACTCATGTGGTAAGCACAAAAACCAACTGCTAGACAAAGCAAAACTTCAGAGAAAAGCAGAAACTCCAGCACAACTTTAACTTCTATAGTATCCGTATGTGAAGCAATAGGCTATACTCAGCTCCTCTGTAAGTTGTCTTCTGTTCAGTCTTAGATTTCCCTATAATATCATCTGTCAGAAAACATAATTTCCTTAGTCGGCCTAAAAACTGCATTTTCAGGCAGGATGAGAAATTATTCAGATAGCCTCATATCTGTTCTCCATCGATGACCAACTGGTGGTATAAAATGGAGGAAAACCAATTTTGTGCTGTTATCAGCAGGGCTGCCAATTAAAGCAACAGGAGACATGTCAGTCATGTAAGTTGGGAAGTACATCAACCAGTAGATATTTAATTGATTTTACATTATCATGTATTGCTGTGGTCTAGGAGAATTTTCTGCATAAACCTAAAAGCAGTACACATCTTCCCTGGATTTCAAGGAGTATCTGACACATTTTACCCTTCACAGAACCAAGGTGCTCCATCCTAACATGGTCTCTGTCCCTATCCCAAAACAGTTCAGAATAAAAATGCCTTCTCTTAGTAGAACAGCCACCTCAAAGTCAGAAGTTTGCAATTCCCTGTAAAAGAACAGGGTCGAAATTCTCCTCATTTCTAGCTAGAAACATATTCTTCAATCAGGTTCCTCTGATACAGCATATTTTGTCCCTGGCTTTCATGTGCTGCCACATGAGTTCTATGACCACTTTGGTTATTCCACAGAACCACACGTGTCCCCTGCCTTAAAAGACAATACTACATCACTCCATGCCACTGAATGCTTCACCACTTCATGCCTTGGAAATCCGAATGAAAGCTCTAAACTAGGACCCATCAGACACTAAGAGAACGTTTGCTTCAGCAGCATTTCTGACATCCACTTAAGACATACGTCCCACCCTTGACAAGTACTCAAGTAATCCCAAGCAGCCAACAAATTTAAAAAAAAAAAAAGAAAGATACAAAAAGTAATGGTTGCTCAAAAGCCTTTCTGAACAAAAAAGCCTTGCAGCATGAACTGAACCTTACTAAATTTTGCTGGATTGGCAAAAGGAGAACTGAAAAAAAAAAAGTATTTTCCATCTCAGATTCCAACAATACTATGTAGCCAACAGCATTTTGCAGATTTGCTTCTTAGTTCGTAAGTCACGTTGGTCATATCTTGCAACATGTACTGGCAGGATTTAATGTTTTCCTAAGAAAACTGGGGTGGCAGATGCTGACACTGGTCCAGAAATGGTTTGCTCTCAAGCTAGATATTCTTTTTAACCCTGAAAGTTCATCTGTGTCCAACACAGAACAACAAATTTTATCACAGCAAACATTTCAAAATTCTCATACATATTTATTTTCATGATGTATTACTATGGTACTAACTCCAAGCATAACAAACACAAAAAGTAATATTTACATGCAAATTCAAATATTTTATATGAATTATAGATTATTCACTTAGAAATTTAATGTAAGGAGCATAGGGCTAATATAAGAGGGGGAGGGGAATATCCATTTATAAATTAATTTGAGACACTTTAAAATCATCTAAGTTTCCAAGCTCTGTACAGTTGAAGCAAAAATGAAAAGGTAAATGTTGTAATATTTACATTTATAGAAGCAAAACAAAAATCAGGATGACTTAATTTCTAAAAGATTGAAAATGTACTCCTCAAGACTGCTGCTGCACAGCATCAAGAAGGTACCCACATGCTCCTGCATTTGTTCATCTGACTCACTTACAGCTAACAGGAGGAGTGGTCTCCACAGTGGCTTTTCCAGCAGAACAGCTGTGAGTCAACTTGCCTTATATCTTTGCACCTAACAGCCCAACTGCCTGGCTCCAGTGTGTTTTTTCGGGAAGGTAGGAGGGACCACACCTCACCAAAGCACTGTAAGAAGAGAGGAGCAAAAGCGAAACTGAGCTGGCCGACAACCGCTGACCAGGCTCCCCAGACAGAAAGAAAGAAACTGCCTCCGTGGATTTCTACTGGTTTTAACCAGCTTCAGCAGAGGGGAACATGATTTTTAATTCTACCATATCCCTTTAATAAACACCCCAAAGAAGATATTTTCCAGACAACTGAGGAATTTTTTACAGTGTTGACTTACCGAGCAGAGCACAATAACCAGCTATTCTGTTTGCACTACAAGGCAGTACAGTGCAATGAGTTAATAATTTATCATGGCATTGCTCTTGGCAACTGACCATAATCAACTTCTAAAATTCTTCCTCATTCTTACATTTTTAGTCTCAGCAAGAATATGGCACCCTCAGAACCTCAGCCCTACCAGAACACTTCATAGCCAAGGTAAGAGGTTTAATCTTCTCGAACACCTGCTTTTCTTCTGCATTGTTTCAGGCTCAGAGCAAAGGTCATCATTTCATTTCAATAACCTGATTTAGCAGACAGGAATAACTAAAATATTTTTAAACAAAGCAAGAAGTTAACATTCTTTCAAAACTGCAGCAATGCAGTTCTCATCCCTGCGTTTCCTTCCCGTTCTTCTCACAGAAGTAAAAAGAACAAAAAAGCCCAAGCTTCTGTCTTCACCAAAAGCTTTTATTTGCACGTGATCCCAAATTAACAAGCACATACCTTTTCCTCCCATTTTATATTATCAAGGCTTATTCCTTTACATAACTTTGGGCAATATTTAATTTATCAGTTAACACATTCTTCTTCTCAATCAGAAGGATCCAGCTATGGTGTTCAGATAATTCATTGGAAAACAAGTTTTGATGTGACATGTAGAAGAGAGTTATGTCAATCATCCTAAGTATTGCTTTGCTGAAGCATTGGCCAAGAAATGTGGTCCACTTCCAAGGACAACTGTGCTACTTCGTCCTTTCCCTTGTTGCTCAATCCCAGCTCTTACAAACTCCATAGCTCCACCACTCTGAAATCAATCCCTAACCTGGTTCAATCAACCAGCCCAGCAACTTCTGTGGCATTGACATCTGACTTGCCAACTTGGCTCATCTTGGCTGAACCAGATAAGGAAAAGGTTGCTCTCGCAAGCAGCTTGGTCTGCGAATAGGAGGGGAAGGCAATAAAGCACTAGAAAACAATCTATGCTGTCAGCGAGAAAAAATGAGGATGGCAGTCCTCAAGCAGCTGGATGAGTGCTCCTGCCAAGAAAACATCCAGGAATGACCATGCCCACCTCTGACTGTTTTGCTAAAGGCACATTTTAAATTAAATTAGACTGGTGCAGGTTCGCACGCTCACAAAGACGTTGGTCTAGAGTTTAAACTGCAACTTTACCTCAACTAATACAGCTTTACTGTTGAGTCTTACCTAAGGGCAAGCTAAGGGCCTGGGCAGATGCTAAATGAGCTGTTTAAGGATTTACAACCCATCACCTCCAGGAGCATTCACTATCCGAGTAAAACTTGCTTAGCCCAAACCTCCCTCCTGTGCTCCAGGGCACATCCATGCAAACCGCTGCTGCATGGCTTTAATGGGATGTGCCACCAAGCCAGCAGGGAGGTTACACAAGCTGCCTTCACTTAGGAGTGAAAAAGCAGCTGGTGTGAGGCTGAAGAACCTCCAGTGTGCACCTAAGCTCTGTAAGCACATGGTATGTGAAAATACCAGAGCCAGCATCAAGGCATTAGCATTATTGTCCCATCTAGTTAATAAATACCAGGCTTGCTCACGACAGACAGTGTAACAGGTTCTCTGAAGGCAGTCTCTGTCAAAAAGAAACTACTTTCTCCGCACAGCGGAGGTTTCACCCCACCTAGAGATCCTCACTTAAGGCAGCAACAAATGAACCAACCAAATTTCACACTGATTTTTTTTCTATTTTCTTTTTTTACTGACATGTTGCATCTGTGCAGCATGCATGCATCAGTAGTCCTGAGTTCCCTCTCTCAAGGCAATGGGATTTTACCCAGCTAGCTCTCTGCAAGTAATAACTGCTACCATCTCTCCCCTCAAAAGCACAGATTTCACATTATCATATATCAATAAATGTCATCACAGCTTTTCTGTTTATGAAGTGTAAAAGTACAAATTAACAAAATGCTTCTGAAGCCACCTGAACACATGGCATCCATAAGAGACACTTTAGACATTAAAGACACCAGAATCTATACACAAAATATACCTTTCTAGCTACATTGCTTCAAAAGTATTAAACCTTTTCTGCAAATGCCCCTGTTATAATTAAAAAAAACAATTAAGTCCAAGATCTTATCTTGTAGTTTGGCAAAAGTTTTTCAATATTTCTTACTGTTGAGAATTATTTCTAGTCCAGTACCATTGAAACAAGATTTGAAGGACCATACTAAAAGACAATTAGGTCTTTATAAAAACAAATGGTAGAACGTTGCATTACATCAAGCATTCATAATCAGATATATGTATTTCAGAAGTACCCAAATAGGAAAATATTCTGTCAAAAGTAACTTTCTTTCTGCTTTTTTTTCTCTGGAACTTCCTTCATAGTCCATATTTAAATAATCTAAATTAATGGTTTCTATGTAAGAATCATAGAATAGTTGTTGTTAGAAGGGACCTTTAAAGGTCATCTAGTCCACCCCCCTACTGTGAGCAGGGACATCCTCAACTAAATCAGGTTGCTCAGATTACAGCCTGTTCAGACAAATTAAAATTGTGTTTCACTTAGTTGCTTCAAAAGCAACTTATTTCATTGTTACTTTGAACTGATACTAAAATAAATACACTTTTTTCACCAAAAAGGACCCACACATTTGAAAACGCTGCAAGCCATCCTCAGCAAACTTCAGACTGTTTTTCAACACAGAAAGTTTCATTTTCATTCATATGACTAAACCATCTTTTTTTCTGTAAAGAAAAAAGGTCCCCAAATAGACGCTTCCTCTCTACAGTTCCTTCTTTTCTCTTTTTGAAATAAACACTAGTTGGTCTTTTTTAAAAAAACCCAAACCAACAGGATGGTCTCTCAATAGCTCACTACCAAGAGTACCTGGAACCCTTTGCTGGTCTCACAGAGATCTCCACAAGCTGGTTCAGAGGCACCGTGAGACAGGGAAGTGAATTCTTGCAACGTGTGCAGTTTGCGACCCTTTGCCCTCCATGGCCATAATCTTCACAATTATTTTCTTTATAGCTAATATTCTCATTTGCATGCCTAATTTACAGGCATCAGGACGAAGCTTGAATAGCTACAGAGAGTAAATAGTTTACAGAGGCTCTGGAGATGGGGGAGTGACAGCACAAAACAGAAAATGCATCAAGAGCACGCGAGTGGATAATGTAACCACCACTCTGAGGACAATGCCAGGCAAATTCTGTTATCAGCAGACAATGTGAAGCCCTGGTGCCTTCAAGACACAGTTTTCATGAAAGCTCTTCCTAAGAGGGTCATCTTCTGGTTGGAAAGACAGCCTCCACTAAAAACAAACCATATCATCACATCCTTGGGAAACTATTCTTGTTAGCTCCAAAATTATGTAGGGCAGCACATGTAGCAGGCACAAAGAGGAGGAAACTGACAGTATCCTTGTCAACTTGCTTTTAACTTGAAATTGAGTCTGGTTGGAAGGGCAAGTTAAACATTAATTTTCTGACAGTGGTCAGCACTGGGTATCACAAAGTGTAACTACAGTTTCACAATCATATTTTGCTGCTTCTTTCCCTAGCTGCAACTTAAAACCTAATAAACACTGAGATAACTGAAAACTGGAGAACAGCAGCAGTGACTTGATACAAAGCTCAGAAGAGCAATGTAGTTTTCTTCTAACCTGTCAGCTTTATTCACTCTGTCAAAGGATCTCACAAAAAACACTAGTAATGCTAGAAGGACATACAGCATGACAGAACAGTATATGCAGCCACAACAAGTAAAAATGCTTCTTTGTCTCAAGAGCGGACAAAAATTTGAATCACCCAAGCTCACCTCTTTCTTCCAACACAGGAACTCAAGAGCTGTGTGGTGTGACATTTATACTGAGCCCACTTCAGAAGTCAAACCACCACCACGCAAGAAGGTGAGGGAAATGCGGAAGGAGCTTGCAAGCGAAGCGATGAAACCGTTAGTACGCCAATGGCAATATTCAAGAAGTGCAGTACATTCCCCTCAAAACAGAAAATGTATTTGGTAAATTCACATAGAAATGTTCATGATGAGTTAAATATAGGGTGTTCTAGAAATAGACTAAAATGTCTAATTATAGATGAAGACTGTGACATTCAATCCATCCCAAAGCAACTCTTTCCCACAGTTTCCAACCTATGCACTTAGCATTCCTATTCCTAGCAAATTATCCTAACCATAATATATTTTCCCCCAATACAGAGAGATAAGTTTTACATGCAAATTTAGGAATTGGAGGTTCTTTCCAGGCTAACAAAACTACTATCAATTTCACATTGAAGCCTGCTTGAACCTAGTACAAACTCACACACGACGCAAGGGGAGTGATCTCTTTAAGGACAAATAAATGACCTGAGCTCCAGCCCTGTGATTCAACACTGAAGATGGCTGACAGGTAAGGCCTAAAGCACACCAAGGCAAGAATGCATAAACTTTGGTCCCTAGCCAATGGGATCCTCTCAGCACAACCACTGACACACTGACTGTGGGAAGCTTTGCCAAAGGACAGGCTTATATTGAAGAATAAATTGTTTTTACCTACGTAGATTAGCCAGGTCAGGTCAGAGAAGTGAAAATGTCCAGAGCCTTTCACACGGCTGCTGCAGACTTTTGATAAGCAAAAGACTTAAAATTCCAGTATGTATAGTCTCTGTCAACTACTTTATCAGTGAAGAAACACTTAGGTAAGATTTAAGAAAGCAAGATTTAAGAATGCAAATGATCTCTAAAACATGTCAGTGGCATTAAAATTATAAGCACCATAAACCACTGGCATATGGTAGCAAAGTTTCAGAGCTTATGGTGCAGACAGTAACCAAGGCTGGAAAGGTGAACTCCACCTCCTGCCACTCCTGAGCTGAATCACTGTGGTAGGGGAAAGTCCTTGCTCCTTCTCACACACCCAACAAACTCCAGTGAATTATGAAAACTGTCAGTGAAAACAACAAAATCTGCAAGCAAAAGCTGAGAAATTTTTGCTAACACCTGCAAGAAGAGAAAGTGGATTTGGAGATCACAGCTTCTCCTCTGACACAGAGGAAAAGCCTCCATTTTTCTTTCTTTTCTGTCAGCTCACTGAGCACAGTCCTGCCACAGTTCCCTCCCTTGAATATGGCTGTGCCGAAATACATCTCATGTATTTGGCTTTTTTCACACATCAAATGTCTAAAAAGTAACACACACAACCAAAGTATGAGTTTTCAGCAATCCTTAAACATCAGGCTATACCGGGCCGACAACATTCTTCAAATCTGGATGTCTCTTTTTTCCTTCTCATTTGAGGACCAAGACCATGGATTTGACAATTCTAATATTCTACGGATGAGAAAAGAGCACATTAGGAAACCAACACTTCTGTAAAGGCAGAGATCTGGAAATAATGTTCAAGCTAACTGGCATCTGATGACACACCACTTCCATGGCTCTCTCAACAATCACAAACAATTCAAACTGAAAGATCCCTGCCTTGGGGGTGTGTGTGGGGGGGAAAGGTGGGATTTTTTTTCTTTTTTTTTTTGAAACAAACACATGCTTCAGCTATACAAAAACTAACACCATTTCTCTGTACCTTCTAATCCACTTCTCTGCCTTCTAGATCTGTCCAAGCTGTCATTCGTAAGTCTTGGGAGGACTTTCAAATCACTTTTTCCTAGCTCCACCACTGTACCACAGATGTGTCTGTAGCCCTGGCAAAGTCCTTGTACAGCAGCAAAAGAGAATGAACATGGCAGCTTTTGCCTTTGAAGAGGAACTGCTCCTCTGTGAAGCCCTGATCAAGAGAAAGTAGCAGTGGCCACTTACCCTTTAGAAAACAAAAAGCCTTCTTCCCAAGATAAGCAGGTGCAGCTTGGGAGATGACTTAAAAATAAAAACTTAAAACCTCAAGTTTTTAGGGTTGGATGTCTCAATAGGGTCTGATGCAAAAGAAAGAAGGGGAGAAAAGAGATAAGGAGAAGGAGGGTCATGTTCTACCAGATGCAAGCAGAGAGCCCTAGGATCTGAAAATGAAAGTCATGATGATAAAAGAGAGATGCAAATATATTTGAGAATTTTTCAGAAAAAAACTTCTATTACTAACTCTTTTTTTCTCAAGTAGCTCCTCTGTAATTTTATCTGTGATTTTTCAACATGTAACGATGCGCCAAATAAATCCCCCAAACAGTTGCAAAACTTGCTGCTTTCAGAAAGAAAAAAAAAAAAAACAAAATGTAAAATGAAAACATAGTGAAAACCCATTGTACTGTAAGATGCCGAAGGAAGATACGGCAGAACACTCGGAAGGCTGAAGACAAGAGACAGCCTCACCCAAAACACGACCATTTACTTAATGGTTGCCTCCCTGTCTCTCCCTCCCCTGCAACTGATCACAGTACTAAGCAAGACTCCATTATACTTCTCAGATACAGGCTCTAGACAGTAAATGAACCTGGAAAGTATTCCCTTGTGCACAACAGCTCAAGTGCCCCGTCATTTAATTTTCAGTAAGAAGATATCAAATTGGATTTCTCAAGTGACAGACGGAAATATATGGTCCAAAGTTATACACTCAAACAAAACTTCTCAATAACATTTTCGTTCAACAAATGTGGAAACAGACATACTTTTTCAAAAACTTTGCTAGAGTCCAGAAGTACATAATTAGGAGAATCAAGGTGGTTTTCATCCACTGAAAGTTTAAGAAGCAATTTGACGCACCACAATTACCTCCAAGATTTTCTTCTCTCATTACAACTACCACTAAACCTATTTTCTAATTGGTCTGCCATGTACACCATCACCATAACTTCCATTTCTTAATAATTTTCAGGAAAAGGTGAGTACCTGCCCGCATAACAACTTAACTCCTTCTATTTTGAAACGACACCGCGGCGGCTGCCGTTAATGGCTCTGTTTCGGCAGACAGAGAACTTCAATTTAAGGGCGCAGAGAATGATCTGTCCTCGAAATTATATTTTAAACCTGCCATTTTAAAGTCACCACGGACCACACCGGGCGAACAGCAGCGGAACGGAGGTGTTCAAAGCCGCAGCGCTGATAGCCAACACTTTGCCCGAATCGCTCTGGACCGTGCCCTGCTCCATGCTAGCCGAGTCCAGGCACACACAGCTTCAGAATAAATAAAATACGTGAATTTTACAGCCCGCTGAGCGGCGGCTGGAGGGCTCCGACCGGCAGCCAGCCTGGCACCCCCGCCCGCTGAAAAGGAGACAAAAGTATAAAACGCAGCAGCATTACAAGCCAGCTGTCACACTCGTGCGCTGCTCAGAGAAGCACAGCCGCGGTGCCCTTTGCCCGCAGCAACAGGCACAGCTTCAGGCAGCTCACGGCGCCGCTGCCCCGAGACGCCCCTTTACTCACGGCCCAATTTATATTTCGCTTTTCCCTGCCGCTGCGCTTTTCCAGAAGTTCCCTCTTCCCCGCAGTTTCTCCCGACGGCTGCGGAGCGCTGCCCCGGGCGCGGCCGCCCGTCGAGGCAGCAGCCGCAGCCGCCGCCCGCAGCCCGGGGCGCCGCGTCCCCCCGGCCCTCCCGCCCGGCTCTCGCTGCCCGGGCAGCACGTACCGCCCGGCCGCGGGGCCCGCGGCGCCGCCCCGGCCTCCCCGCAGCGTCGTGCAGCTAAAATGGCTCCTGTCGAGAGGGGGAAGTTGTGCCCGGGCCCCGGACGGTGACTCACCGCGGGGCCGGGCGGCTCGGCTCGGAACGACACGACACGCCCCGGGGCGGCGGCCGGCGCTCCGCCGGGCCCGGCCCGCAGGTGGCGGCGGGGCGCGGGGGGGGACGGGCCGGCGGCGGCCTCGTGACCCGCCCGGGCTCCGCTCGGCCCGGCTCCCTCGTGTGCGGGGAGCGCCCGAGCCGCGCCGTCCCGCGCCCGCCCGGATCCCCGCCGCTGCCTCCGATCCTTACGGAACATCCCGCCCCGCACCCCCCCACGAGTAATAATTGACAGAGTCAATTAGGTTGGAAAAGACCTCTGAGATCATCGTGTCTGACCCATGACCAAAAACCCGCCTGTCAACTAGACCATGGCACCAAGTGCCACCTCCAGGGACGGTGACTCTGTCACCTCCCCGAGCAGCCCATTCCAATGTCTACCCACCCTTTCTGTGATGAAATTCTTCCTAACGTCCAACCTAAACCTCCCCTGGCACGTTCTCTAAGACTGTGTTCTCTCATCCTAAATTAAACGAACAAACACGTTTCTGAGGAACATCTCATCTTTTCAACCAATATCATCTTGCTCACACCAAACTGGTTAACTCGTGAAAAAGAGTGAAACTTTGGAAGGCCAAAATGCTTGGGGAAATTGAGTTAAAGTGCAGTATCCAATGGAACAGGGACAGACAGCCAATGCCAGAGCCAGGGTTCCTGGGATTCCCAGTAAATTTCTGATACGCTCTTCATGCTCTTTAAACAAAGCCTCGTGCCTAGTAAACAACACACTGGAAGCCGCCAAGCCCTCAGCAGTGTAGGTGGTTGGGACAGGCTCTATGATAGCATAGGGCACACTGAAAGGCCTGACAGAGGTGTAATTTTAAAAACATGGCACAGACGGTGAGGACAGAGCTACTTCTACCTTGTTTCTGTAGGAAGGGTAAGTTCATGCTCTGTTTGTGGCTGGCATGTGCACTGGTTTCCCACAAATTCCCAGAAAGGCAGAGTCCAAAGTAGTGCACTGGCCATAAGAGAAGGCATGGCACAGGGACCCAAACCACACAGCCACCAGAGAGGGTGCAACGGCATGGCAGGGAGCTGGGAGGTGAGGAAACAGCAGGAGCAGCCTGGCAATTAGCAGGGAAGATGAGAGTAAGAAAAACCTGAAGCTACTTCTAGCAAACACATTGAGATAAATTCAAACGTATTTCAGGACAGCTGTCATTAACACTCACAGTAATAATTAACCAGTAGTCCCACAAGTTTTGTGCTGCATAAAACCCATAGTTTTATGGACATTAATATCTCCAATTACTGGTTATGCTTAATTGCCAAGAAGAAAATTTTGGGGTTAATTCCAAGTAATTGAGTCCTTATAACACCTGTATGGCACTTAAAAGCAAAATTGGGTCTCAGTTTATCGTTTAAAGGGCAGTTTATTGTTTAAAGGGCAGTTACCCGTGTATGACTTTATTAGACGTAGTTTATTATCCTATTTTTGCAGCCTGCTTTAGTGAAAGATCTGAAAAAAGAAGCAGCAGCACACTTTTTATGACTTACTGATTAAAAGTATCAATTAAGTCAGTACTAAAATATCTTCACTACAGCTCTTTATCAAAATATGACTTAATTTGTATTTCTCAGTTGAAAAAAGTCCATGAGGAAAAAACACTGTGTCATTATTTTAGTTACTATATATTTTCCACCTCTCACAACAGATGTATATTCCTTCTCTCCAACAACTTAAGTCTAATCCAATCTTACATCTAAAAGCATTTGTTTCTTGTGCTGCAAAACCCTTTGTAAATCATGGGGCACGGAGGGAAGAAATCTGACCCAGGTGCACAGCGGTTACAAGGAACTGTAACATTGGCACAGGGAGAGCACCACTTTAATAATTAAAGAAAGTCTAATAGTTATGTTTTAGAGAGGAAAGAAACAACACATTCTTATCCAAGCAGTCAACTAAATTGAAAAATCATTTTGTAGTGATGTATTAGCACAAGATATCCAAACATTTTGCTGTTTCTAAGCTAAATCTGGAAGCAGTATTTTTTTAAAAAGCATATGTAAAATGTAAACATGTTTAGCAAGAGAGAATGCAGGTGGATGTTCATCCCTGGAACTGTATCAGGTTTCTTGCTAATTATAATTTTGGCTTGAAGAAGAAGTGATCTTGCCCATTGCTGGGATGAGTATTTCCATGAAACTTAGATCACCATTTGCCCAAAAGACATAGCTAGACACTGACCAACAGCACAGCTTAAGCCAATTTAAACAGCTTTAGCCCTCCACTCCATCCCAGCCTCATATTCCTTGCACTGAGCTACTCCCCCCACTGTTTCCCAGAGCAAATATTTGTGCAGTCACACAGCGTGGCAGAGGGTGGAGCCCACCAGCAGAAAAGTTAAGGCTGCACAAATAAATAAATAAATAAATAAATAAATAATGCACAGTACAATTTTCACATTGCTGTTGGCCCCAGCTCCCAGAGAAACACATGCCAAATCATGTGCTCCAAGGGGAGCAGTGCAGCCCAGCAGGCTTGGACTGGCAGAGACCTGGATGTGGCTCTCACTTCTGCGGGCCTCAAGTGAGAACCCAAGCAAGCTGCTTCTCTTTTCACACCCCGCTTTGGTAATCGCCTCCCTCCTCCACAAGTGGCTTTGAAAGCTACAGGTCTGCAAGGGCGGGATGAGATGGGCTACCAGGAGGCACAGAGCAGAACAAAGCAGCTGCCTGCACAAGGGGCAGCCGGAAACTGAAACCATGAGAGGACACACCACCTGAAAGGCATACCATTCTGTCTCATAAACACAAGCCAAAAGAAAGGTTTGTGACTGTGTTCAGCTTTCGGTTTTGGAAGGGGGTTGGGGAGGAGAAAATACTGTTTTGATGAAGGAAAGAGAGCAGAAAATTTAGATCCAAGACTCTTAGTTTGGTTTTTTTTCTGCTACATTATACACAAGTTCACCACATGAGAAGCCTTAGCAAGCCCCCATTTATGTGGCACCCTGTGGTATCACTCCTAATGCAGCTCAAGATGCTCTAACTCCTTTCCACTCTTGCAAGAGGAGATCCCACCACCCTGCTCCCAGCTCAGGCTCATACAATCAACTCATACAGACTAGGGGCTTCATCAAACTCTGTCTCAAGACTGGATTTAAGAAGCTTCTGCTTTGAATTTATTTTTGTAGGATCCCAGTATCTCAAGCTTTGCAAAATAGTTCATCTCAGGCATCTCTGGAAGGGAAGGAAAAACTCCAACAATTTCATTCACAAGCACAGCCCCAAAGAACACCTGAGCAATGGATATGCCCAATATGCCCAACTGTGTATGGAAGGACAACACTTGAACCAGCTTCCACCCAACTCTTAACACCCAAACTCCTGCATCTTTTCTCCTTGTGCACAACACCAAGAAACACTCACTAGTAGCGGTGCTATCACATTTTAATCCAATAAATATGATACACATCTATCACAGTGTTACTGCCCTGGTACTTTGGTTTGTGGGCTGGCACCTTCCGTGGGGGTAGATGCCACATACAGCACAGGCTGACACTGTTGTGGGTTTCTAATGCTGTCAGATGCATAATGACCTAAATATTTACACATGGAGAATTGCATCAGATTATAAATTAGCTTACTCCTATGCCCAAAGGAAGGAGGACTTTAGGCACAGACAAATTTGTACCATTGTGTTATTTAAAAACTTAATCACAAATTCAGGCAATACACTTCTGATATTTTTTAAGACAACTGTTTGCCATCTACAAACCTGCATTTTCAGAGATTTCAATAGAAAAGAATCTCAGAGAAGAAATGTGGATGACACCTAGAGAGCAGCCCATGCAGCTATCAGTTCTTCATTTCCAATTTAAAGGCAGGATTCCATGATATTTTAGAGCATACTGTGAAAGCAGAGCACAATGAATTTGAGAAAATACAGTCTACTTTTACACTGTGCTCATCTTCTGAACTTCAGTTGAATTGTTGGAAAGGAAAGGTGATAGTAAACAAAATACATATTAAAAGGCCACTATACTTCTCAAAAGTTGAGAGGGAAGGTATCCTGGCCATCTCTGTTTAACTGGAATCCTTCAGATAGTAAATGTCATCTTTCAAAATATACAAGGGAGTATTTCCCAAGTCTACAGTAGCAGAAGTCCAGAAATGATTCCTTGGTAGCAGAAGGGCTAGAGAGGTGTCTGAAATTAAATGGATTCACAATCAAGCACCAGGCAGCTTGAACCTCGTCCATTTTGTCCTTCCAACTGTGCCTCCAGTGTTTCCTACTGAAGGCAGATTTGGCAAAGATGCTGCCTTTGCCAGCAGTACAGCAACATCCCGCACAGCTACAAACCCCTGACCTCGTACAGCCTTGCACAAACTCTTCTTGGATCACCTCTAAGGTATTCCTAGGTCATATCCTAGCAATGGCAAACCTATAGGACAATTTACTTTTCCTCACTCTTTCAAAGTTCCTTCCTTCCTTCCTCCTTTTGTTACAGGTTTGCCTCTGCTGAGAAGTACTTCTTCTCAATATTTCTGAGAATGGTTTAAAATCTGGGTATGTTCTCCTTTCCACTGATAAGCAAGCTGTAGAGGAAAAGAATTTCAAAAATCCAGGTAGTAGATACAGCTCTGACACAGGATAATCTCTGATTCACTCTCAGCCAGAAACTACAGGCTCCAACTTCTCCCTAGCACTTCTTTACCAACCCCAACCACACTTTTCCCTTCCCATCCTCTCCTTGCACTGGTTCTGATCCATGTGGTACCTGTTAAATCTTCCAGTGATCCATTTAAATGCCTTACTGTGGCAGAAAGCTGACTGAGGAGGATGGGGAATGCTGGCTGCTCTTGAACTAGATCAGACTGTGATGAGCACTGCCAGCCAAAGATATCAGACCTCCCTCTGTGGCAGTAAAAACTACTACATTGGGCCTGCACTCAGGTAAATTTTTCACCCTAAGATTCACATGATTGTACAACAGTCACAAAAAAAAAAAAAAAAAAAAAAAAAAAAAAAAAAAGTTACATTTCTTGGGAATGCTACAGGCAGAGGGGAGGGACAGAGATACTGCTTAACCCATGTCTTTCTGACCTGAGCTAGCTCTTATTCTGTCTTCCCTCTGCACACTCCTTGCCTGTTTGTTTCAGAAAGTGCACTGAAAGTTATTTAACATCCTATAAATACCCCTGCCAGTAGGTGTGACAGAAGTCACGCTTGTAAACCCACAGCTCAAAGGCAAGTCACGCAAAGAAACGAAAATAGAGACAGGACAAAATTATACACCATACTACTTCTCTCAGTGAGCTTTAGACCCCACAAAAATCATGAGACAAAAAGAGTTAAACCATGATCTGCAAATATTTTCAAAATACAATGCAATGTTACCAGGTTTTCCCAGGAGAAAAATGAAAAATTGTCATGTGTCACCTAATTGGTAAGCACTCTCAGACAGACAGTTAAAGCTTTGGCATCCTAAAATCCAACTCACTTATAATTTGCTAATTTCCAGTTCTTCATTCAGAGTCACTCAACTGATCCACAAAAAGGCCAACTTTCCTTACATCTTTGAATGCCATCTGCAGAAACTGTTCCAGCACACACCCTATAAGAAACAAGGCAACTAATCAGAAGGAAATGGACAGAGGAATGCATTTTATACCAACAAAGAGCTAACTCTATCTGGATTTACTTTTTTTTTAAATCTAGAAGAGTTAACTGTTTGAAAAGGCACAACCTATTTCTGAAACAAGGCAAAAAACAGTATAATTCTAATAAGGCCCAAGTACAGCTTTGCTTTGTAAAGGCAACACTATTTTATATACAGAACACCTCACTACAACATACTTGCAACAAACAAAGTCAAAATGAACTCTTTTTTGTTACTGAATTACTAAATATCCCAAGAGAACCAACAAGGCCATAGCAATATCATGTCTTTATTCCAAATTCTCACACAGTATGTGTATCAGCCCTGAAAATTCCTTTCACATTTGTACAATCCTGACTGCAGTAAGATTATGCTAGATCCTTAACTTTACAAATGAAATGATCACTTTTTGGTACAGCTGGTTTGAAAGACAAGTATTAGGTTGCCTATCTATCTCTACACATTTGCACTCAAAGGTTTTAAGCAAATTCGGACTTCCCACTGTTGGGCAGGAAAGACACAAAGGTAAGGTGGTACAAGACATGAAGTAAAATTTATAAATACTGATAAAATTCAAAAACATGTGAATGGAAGAAAAGTCTAGACTTTCAAAGGATAAGAACCATTCTTTCCAGAAAGAAAGTCAGTTTTGATCCTTGAAGTAGAACACCACACCCAACATCATCCCACAAGCTTCAGATCCCCCACTATTATACTCCTTCAGAGCTATGCTGCATTAACAGGATTGTTGTATTTGCTTCAGAATCTTTGCAAGGATAGTTTTTGAAGAATATCAGCTTAATCTGAAACCATTAGAGACGTTACTACACCAGTAGTGGGAAACTTGGCCTTTGCTCTTTTCCTTTTTATGCACACAAACACAAAATCCAGAACTATTTGTAAACATGTTGTTCTGTAGCTTTTCTTTTTGATGTCCAAATGTTGTAATCCCTGATACAAGAAAGAGAAAAAATCAGGTATGTGAATGAACAGAAATATATACTAAGTGACACTATGTTGCAAATACATCCAGAAAGAACATAAAACAGAGGACTGGGCAAATTTTATATAGTCCAACAGGGGTTTCTCAACTGGGACACTTTGGCTAAGAAATCCTCATTAAAAAGTTGTAACTGTATTTTTTTCCTCTGCTCATTCTGTGAGTCATTCATTACATTTCTGGGTGTTGCAACACATTCATGAATAATAAACACGTACTAGGAAGAAGAAAAAAAACCAAAACAGTGTCCGCAGTGGATTTTTTAATGTCGGTATTTATCAGTATAAAAATCAAGAATGAAGCTGAGATTTTCAGAAGTTTCTATGCAAGGAATGCTATTAATCACAGACAAAGTATTTGGTACACCCAGACACCAGTGCACAGACACATGCCAAAGTTACAGCACAGCGGTGTCAGTATTGCTGTTATTGTTTGGCCTCTTTACAGGGTGGGAGCAGAGGGGGAGGGATCATCATGTTCCCCATCAAACCCTCTCTTGAGGACGAACAGCTAGGCACCGCCCTTAGCTGGACAGTTCTGGACCCAAAGCTGCACTTCTGCAGCTGCCTTTTTTTTTTTTTTTTTTTAATTAATTTTCTTTTAAAGACCACAGAGTTAAGTTTTAGAGGCTGCGCAGTCCCAGAACGCCATCCGCGCTACAGGAAATTACTGCTGATGTCTTAAAGAAGTACCAGGGAATTCTTGATCCACATTTGTGTTTCAGACAATAACAAAAAAGAGCACCCAATAGATGCACGTGTCAGGGTGGTTTCTGCAAGTTTTTCTACTGCTCCAGTCAGATGAAAAAATATTTACTTCTATTCAGATTTCTTTTATCCTTTCAATCCTGCTGCCTTATGCAGGCCACACTGGCTACCTCACACACTTGTGCTGATTCCCTGTATGGATGCAGACCAAATTCATGGAATTAAAGGAAATCCAGATAAACATCATTTTTAGAAAAATGTTGAGCTAGAGTTCCACGAATATTTTAGATGCTTACAAGAATGCAAAAGGGTATTTCTCCACTGCTCAGGATGTGAACACAAAGGAAAGGAAAGTGTGTTTATTACTGCTCTTCCAGCTGCTCTAATTAATGGAGAAAGATAAAAGTGGTAACTTGGAGAGGCAGGAGATAGAAAATAAATTATGAAAAAAGTAAGCTCATGTGAATTAATCAATTTTCCATTGCAACTCACTCAGGCTGAGACCTGGCTATTAAAGAACAGTTAGCTAGAAACACAACCTGGTTACTTGCTTGTTCAGGAAATAATATTTTTAGTAGCAGGCTTACCTATCCAAATACATGCTACATTAACCAATTGATGAATACATAAATCATGGAGAAGAGAGGGAAAAAAAAAAAAAAGACTGCAGGACACAAAAAGGAGGGGTATTGAGCTAGTGCTGCTGGGAAGGGGAACTGGCTGCTGGAAGGCCAACATTTTTATCTCTCAGCTACATTTCAAGTCACAAAAACAACAGTTTCCATCTCTATGCTCATCTTCAGTCAGGCAAGCAGTCCTACCAGCAAATCCTGTAGGACTGAGATCCTGTGGATCAGTCCAACAAACCAAACCACCACCTCTGCTATTGTCACTTGCCCATAAAAAACAAGGTACAGCAGTCAGACATATCCTAAACAGGCACGGAGGTTCAGCTCCAGAGAGAATTGCTGCTACTATGATGTGTTTTCCAAAAGCCTCCCAGGAATCACCTTTCTTGGTTCTGTGGTCTAGGGAGCCCTGAAACCAAAACTGGAAAGCAGAGGCTAAGAGAACAAGAAGATATTATGGCATGCACAGTTTCCCACATGTGATTTTCCTCCTGCTTTCTACTGACAGAGGTCATTCTGTTATTAATGGAAGCAGTTCAATATTCTCCCCAAATAACCTGTCATAAAGGCTTAATATTTTCAATGCTACATTCAAAGTACTATATATATTTCATACTTATTATTTCAGTCCAATTTGGTCTCTTTAGCATTTCAATATATATATGTTTAAACTTATAATCCATTTAGTCCTGCATTTATTGAAGGTCCATCAGCTTTAAAGATACCTGTGTTCTGAAAAACACCCCACTAGAACTGAGTGATTTCAACTCCCTCCACCATCAAGGAACAGGAGTTCACATTCTAGCACAGTAGCCTCAATTCAGAGTGTTTCATCTACTGCTTCTCCGTAACTAATTTTATTTCTTGAACTTTTCCTTTTAATGCTCCCCATTTTTAGCAAGACTTATTAGAAATGTTTTCCAGCTTTGCATAACAGACAAAAATATACCACTTGTGACTGAGAGCACAGACATCTTCCTGTGTGAGTAATTGAAGAGTAACATCAAACTAATTTAATTTTAATATTCAGAATAACAATAATTAAACAACCTTTTTTTATGACAGTAGTCAATGACCTCACAGAGGAAGGAGAAAGAGTAAAGAAAATTACTTTTTTGGGGTTTTTTTTCATTAATTGCTCTCATCCTCAGGCCTGTTGGTTTTATGCTATGATCCCTTGCTGCTTTGCATAAGCTAGCAGCAGCTTATTTCCTGCTACTCTGTTTCATGAAAAAATGAACTCCCCTACCCTAAACAAGGACGCTTTAATTCTTTTATTGCTAATCCTTACTTGCATGCAGCAGGCTGCTGCTTCCCCAGAAGATCCTAAACAATCTGTCTCAGGGTTGTGGTTCCAGGTGATTGTAACAGTGTTAGATGCATTACTTCTACCTAATTTTCTGAAAATATACAAATTTCCCTTAATATCCTAATACTAAATTTCCCCTTTCTACTCAAGTATATGACATTATCCAGTGAATGTTTTCAAAGCTACCCAAATATATTATTTGTGCACCATTCCAGCAAAAGTCAGATTTGGAGGTACAGGATTTATGAAACAAAATTATACAACACATTGGAAAATTCACCACACCGGAAAAATGCTATCTGCATCATCAGAAAATGAAGATTTACATTTTTGTGGTGATATGGCAGCTGGAGATCATATAGGGAGAAAACAGAGGAGAGAGCACCCTGCTTTGGGTACAAATCAACAGGTACAGTGCCCAGGGAACAGTTAATGCTTGTAGGCAGGAAGGAGCAGGGTGAAGACCTGACCTGAGGATCTACAGGGCAGAGCTAATGCAGCAAAAAGCTGTTAATCTACATAGACAAAGCAAAACAGAGGAATGGGGAAAACCGTGCATAATCATTTAGTAGTTGTTTTGGCCCACTTTTAGCTTAAAATCATTGCCTCTTGTCACTATCTGACACACAAAATCCCTATCCCTCCTTTCTGTAAGTCACAATAAGGTCTCCTTGGAGCCTTCTCTTTCCCAGGCTCTCCCAGCCTGACTTTGTAGGAGAGGTGCTCCAGCCATGTGATCATCTTCATGGCCCTCCTCTGGAGCTGCTCCAACAGGTCCCTGTCTTTTTTCTTTGCTGAGGATGCCAGAGCTGGATGCAGCACTCCAGCTGGGATCTCCAGAGGGGGAGAATCACCTCCTCATCCTGCTGGCCACGCCGATTTTGCCACAGCCCAGGATGTGATCAACCTTCCAGGCTGCAAGTGCACACTTGCTGGCTCATGTCCAGCTTTTCATCCATCAGGAACCCCCAAGTCCTTCTCCACAGGGCTACTGACATTTTGTTTTGCTACAAAGCTCCTTCCTGCCATCAACATCACAGAATCATAGAGTAGTTTGAGTTGGAAGGGACCTTCAAAGATCATCTAGTCCATCCTATTCACCATGGATAGGGACTTCTTGCACTAGATCAGGTTGCTCAAAGCCCCACCCAACCTGACTTTGGACACCTGTTCATCCATACCATCTCTCTGACTCTTAGCAGAGCAGAAATACACTTCTACTAGCCATGCAAGCAAAGCCCCAAAAGATATCTCCTTGTCATCCATTTATTTTCACTTTTATTAAATGCCAGAAGTGCAAAGCGTTGAAATCTTCTGGAGAAAAAAGAAAAAATATCACTACTGTGATAAAACAGAGCTGGTGGCAGGCTGCTAATTCATTTACTCTTTTTCTCCACATCACTGATGGGGCCTTACTGGCTTACTTTCCCCATTACTTTCCCCTCAGGTCTGATCACTGTCACCAATCCCAAGCTTCACCTGGTTGTGATTCACCAATCACAACCACACCTGATTTCCCACAGAACCACCTGGAGCTTTCTGTACCTCCCTCCTCATTTGTAAAGCACAGCAAAGTAAGTCCAGACTGTCTAAAAGGAATTGGAAGATCTTGAGTTTGAACTCTTGGTCATATCCAGCTGGAGAAGCTCTGGTGCTTCACTGATGGCTACCATTCACTTAGAAAATCTGATCATTAATTAGGTGAAAAAACTGCTTGTCCATGCTTCATGCTCCTAATCTCCTCAAAACTAGATCACACTATGTTCAGGATACAAGGGGAAAGAAATTTAAGCTCTAATTACAGGTAACTGGTCTTCAATGTTATTTGGTAGCAGCATTCAGATTTGAGTCCATTTTCCTTGCATGTAGCAAAAGGTAACACTTTGTTCTTAAAAAGGGCACCAAAAAATCCTTCAGTAAACAAATATCCACACACTAAACTAGATGAGAGGGATGTAAATGTCTCACTACAGGTAATGAATTAAACCCAACATTCTTCTGCAAGCACTGATCTAGCTCCCAGTTATTCAATAGGAGTTTAAATTACCACAACTTTACCAGTGGGACTATTCAATTTCTTCTGTGTCTCATTTCCCTGGCTCATGTTCTTCCAGTTAGAAGGAGAAAGCCAGTTTGGATTGCCTTTTTCTACTTCTTTCCCTTTCTAATTTGTTTTACCTTATTTTCTTTCATTCCATCTCTATTCCCTATTCTTCAGGCATATAAATGAACATTCAAATACATTTTATAATAAAGATAGGAAAATTTGATTGTGGTGGCTCTCCAGAGCAAAAGCTTGGAGACATCTGCTTTTAAGCCACCCAAGCTCTGATCATGTTCCAGTCAGAATCCACATACAATTGTAATTTCCTCCCTACTTATCTGGAGATGGTAAGTAATATTTTTCTGGCAGATGAAACAAGTAATCCCAAAAAAGGGATTCCTCCCCAGAACGGTGAAAAAAGAAACCAAAAAAAAGCCCTTCCAAATTTTTATTTTTACTTGTCTCCAGTTCAGTAACCAACTGAAAGCCATGATTTGAAAATGCAATAAGTAAGAAAGTGGGAGCACACAAACAGCAAAGTACCAGTGACAGCATTCATAAGGCCACCCTTGCATCTGTCCTCCAGTTTAACACAGTATCCAAATTCCATGGTTTCCCTAATACTTTCCATTTAGGATAGGTTGCTCTGCTAAAAAGCAGTCATCTTGCAAAGATGATCACAGTGCTATGCAAAAGAACCACAATTATGCATTTTCTCCCCTAAATGACACCTGCACAAATACTTCTGCCTATTGAACACACCTATAGCAAGACTACTGCTCAGTCTGATGATAACATATACAGAATAGACACTTTTATCTGAACATATATGTTCCAACTTCAAAAAAAGATGGGAGAGTTGATATGGTTATCCACCACATCATAAACCAGAAACTCCAACAAACTACACAGTGTCTAATTACACTTAATGCTGCTACATGTCTTGATGTCAATCTGAAACAAGGAAATTGTGAATCCAGGAGACCTAAAGGCTTAAAGAATTTTTTAAAAAGTAATATTCTTGATAGGCGTTGAGGCAAAGACATGAGATCTGAAACCTAGTCTGAATCTCAAAGTACGTGAAGAACACAGTATTTTGCAAAAATTCTCCACAGGAGAGGGATTCTCTCTAAAAATACTTATTTTTTTTTCCCTTCAGGAAAACATGAAATTAGTAGTTTTCTTTGACTAATGTGTATAGATTTGGGAAAAGAAGAAAAACACCACCTACCTAGTAAACACAATGAAGGGCTTATACAGTAACAGTCTCATGTATGACTTGACCTTTTAGCTGCTAGTCACACACAATGATAAAACAGAGACTACAAACCCCCACTTCTGATTCAGCTTTTATTTCAGAGGGACAAAACACAACATCTACAAAGGTTAACATAATGGTTTTCTTGCAGAAAACACAGGAAGACCTTTTATGCCAACAACATCCTGAAAACATGCTGCCCTGAAAATCTGTTCTGTCTAACCTCTGCTTTAGACTGCCCCAAAATGTACCTCCAGAGGCAAAGCAAGCAGCTGCATCAGACCTTAGGTCATGCATTTGCAATAGTTCACCTCAAATGAGGTACACAATGATGCACTCACCCCCTCCCCTCCCAAAAGAGTACAATAATGATAGATGTCTACTGGTATACTTAATCTTAAGGACATGAAAACAATTTAACATAATAGACACAGCCTGGAAAAAAATTCACAAACAGTCATTTGCAAAGAATATAAAAGTGTATTTCTGCCTCTCACAATCATGGCTGTGGTATACTTATGATCAGAAACCAGTTTTTTCATTAATTAAAATATTATACTTGTAATGGTTGCCAAGCTTTGCTACATGATAATATTAACATAAAATTTTAGTAATATTTTTTAAATCCTTCAGACCAAATCTGTTAACCCATAAAATTAGGTCAACTAAGAAAACCTGAGAAAGATCCCTAGAGGTTTGTTTTGGATGGCTTAAGATGAAGGTTTCACTTGAAAAGGCATCCAGTGAAAGACAGCTGCACAGAGCACATGAAAATCCAAACACACAAGAAAAGAGCTCAGCTCTACCTCAGTGGAAGTAAGCAGGTGCTGGGGGACCTATTCTCCACACAAAACTACATGTGGGTATAATTCCCCTCTAGCAGAGGCAAACATAAAATGCTGGTACAGGTCTGCCAGCACAAGGTTGGAGAAAAGTTTACATTTCTAGATTCTGTGATACATCTCATTTCCAATATCTCCACTAACACACCACTGATTTCCTTAACCCTTGCCCCCAGCAGTTTCTCAGCACAGTTACCAGAAACTGCCTCAGCTTTGCCACCTAGGCTCCCCAGTCCATTTTGAGTGAAATAAATCTACTGTTTTAACCAGGCAAGTTAAACAAAATAGTTTTGGCAGAAACTGAAGGGTTCCTGTTTTCAGCTGGCAGGTCAGGGGCAGTAAATGCATGCAGAAGATGAGTGACCAGCTGCCAGGGGTGGGGGGATGACTGATGCAAAAGCCAAGCAGACATCACAGCTATGGACTATGCTCTAGAGATTCATTGTTCCTTAGACAACACATTATTATCACAACATAACTGGATGTTGGATTCAACAACGACAAAGTTGGATCAGTCAGTGCTCCTATGGCAGTACGTGAACACTAAGTACTGTCACCACCCTTTTCTGACCAGTCTTGCTGTCCTCCTACCCACAATACCACTTCCTTTGTCATTTATCTTAAAAAAAAAAAACAAATCCCATGGCACAGGATGGCATAACCTTGTCACCTCTTCAGTAAACTGGTGACGAAGTCCACCCTCAGCTTCCCTTAAAACAAACATATTTGCTGTAGCTCTCTTGATCAACAGTGGACCTTAACAGACCTTTCAATTTCTCCTAGACCTTTCCCTTTTAACAGAATGAAAGAACAGAGAACCAGAATGCTGTTCAATACCCCCTTGCCTGGAAAAGGTCTGCAGCAAGTTGCAGAACCCTACAGCTTTTCCACTGCTCCACTACCAGCTCATGCCCCCTCTCCAAAGAGCCCAAACACACCCCAGAATCATCGAACGCAGGCTGACGTGCAAGCTGCTGAAATGGCACAGCAGCAGAGCCTCTCTGGGCAGCAGCAGATGCTGAAACAGAAGCTGCAGCAGCAGACACTGTGTGAGCAACCTTCTGCCAGGGCTTGGAGAGTGCTTGGCTTTCTCCCTGAACCTATGACATGCAAATGAGTCACAGAACAAGGTCAAGCAAGCTGAAACACCTCATTAAATTTTGTTGATGCCTGTATCACCAGGAACTCCAGACAATGTAACTGCTTAATGTCACTATTGTATTCATGGAGGGAAAAAACCAGGATATCCACTGCCTAGAGTAGACAAGTGGGTGTTAGTACTAGGTTTAAACAAGAAAAATAATTCTGTACACACATACAAATAAAAGGAAGTTAAATTCTGGAGAGTGGGAAAAATTACATCTTCACTGGCCACATGTGTGCTGCATTAGGCATGAAATGGGAAGATTGCACAGTAGGTACATAGTAATGCATTCCATAGAAACACTTAACTCTTGACTATTCTGATTATAGTGACACTTGGCTGTGGTGAGGTGGAAAATCAAACCTGACAGATAACACAGTCCTACTACTATTTCTAGTATTTGTTAATTCAGGGTGCATAATTATCCTACACACATAATTTTGTGCTGTTACACGTACAAACAGTCAGCTATATAGCTCAACTACTTAACAGTATAAAGTTAAAATTTGATATGCCTCTCAGATGGACACTTAACAATTCTGACAATTTTAATCTCAGCCTCAAACATTGTTTCACCTCACAACCAGGAAGGGAATGAAACTCACTAAATATTACAAACACAGTAAGATGTCACAAAGTGGCAAACTACAACCCATGACTGCACTTTCAAAACAGACACAATGTGGCAACATTCATTATCATCTCATATTAACACAAGTTTTATCCAAGTACTGAAACATCAAAATCGAATGCCAAATTCATTGTTCTCTGATTCTGCCATTTTCTGAGAAGAAATTTATTAAATCACCTAACTAGAGCTCTTTAAAATTGAAAGCATCCAATCTGATTTGTACTTGTGTTTGGCTCCTGCATGTCCTAGAAATCAATAGTAAATTATTATTAACTCAAATGAACATAGCAACAGGCAGATGGGCCAAACCCTAGAAGGCTGTACCGTAACTAGTTTCCCAAACATGAACATCTCAATAGAGCAGACGAGGAAAATGTATTTGAAAATCATATTTGAGAGGAGTGCTTGAGTATGTCCAAGTCAGTGGAAACACTCATATATACATGCTTTCAAGTCTAAAGATAGTGACTTACAAGAACTTCATCTCTACAAGTTTCAGTTGTTCTCAACAAGAAAACTTCCAGTAAACTCATCCTATATAGAAAATGTTTTATTAACTTAAAACTTTCATAGGATATCTTAAAGTGTGAATGAAAAAGCCAAACCAAAACCACTGTAAAAGACTGAACATCAGATTTTTGACACCATATACACTACAGTACATGCAATAAAGTACATTTTTTACAGAAAGAAATATTTCAACTCTATAGAGTCTATTTGTTCTAGTTCAGCTGCAGAAGGAAAAAATGTGTCTGTTTGTTATATCAAAAAGAATGGACTATGGAATTATAAAGCACCATCCCGCAGCTATCTAGGCTCAAGTTCAATTCCCAAGCTAAATAAAACTTTCAGTTTTATTGTGAAGCTGCCTGAAAAGGAGCATTGCAGGTAATGCTTCAACTTGATTCAGGCAGTCAGTCGTGTTTCAGGTTACAAAACGATTTCACCGACGTACCCTCTGTTGTTTTAGTGACTGACAGGGGTGTTCTGCTGCCAGGCCATGTGCACATTGCCTGCCTCTGTCTTTTTGCAGCAGATGTGGCTGCAGGAGAGGAATGCCCGAAGGACAGAGAGATGGCTAAGGGAAGAGCAGTGAGCAGCTGACTTCTGAACACTGAGCAATGTCCTTGCCTATCTAAAAGCAGAAAAAACCTTTTTAATCCCTATATATATATAGGGAATATAACTGACAGCATCCTGAACAAAGAAAGATGATACACCAACCTGGGAATAGGAGGGGACTGTGTAAAGTGAGGATCTGATATCCTGTCACCAGCTGCCACCAGATGTGGTGATACTCTAGAGGGGAGTACACAATAATTAATCACACTCCCAGAAGTCAAATTAGGCACCAAGAAAAAAATGGTGCTCCCGACCCAAGAGAAAACCAGTCAAGTTCTAAAGTATGGCATTTTATTGTAATCTTGTCAAGGTAGTAATATGTGCTACAATACACAGAAAGCACTGCGAGTAATCTTGTTTTCTCAATCTAGGGAAAAATGCAGGTGAATGGAGTACAGTCCTTCCCCCTTCTACACACACTGGAAACATCCTCCACCAAAGCAAGTGAAAGCATATCTTTAAGAAGAAAACCCAGCAACTTTAAACACTCTCAGCAACTGCAAATCCACTACAATCCTTTACTGCCCTCGTTGCTACTTATTAGTTCAAAGTACAACATGCCTAACTTCATCTCTCAGACACTGGATAGTCAAGTAAATATCATGTATTTTCCTTACACACATGTATGATATATACAGGCACCATATAGCTCCTCAGATGTACAATCTGCAATTGTGACACCTGGTCTCCAAATCCTGGATCACTTTGGTCCCTGTGCTCTTATTAATATTTCACATCCTCCCTCACGTGTGAGCAGCAAAACCAGACATGGAATTCCTGTGATCTTACTAATGCCACGTACTTTCCTCCTTCTGTGAAATATTTATATTGCTGCACAGCCAAAGACCACACTTCAGTTGCAGCATTGCAATGAAAACTCCTGTTGAGATGATTCTCTGCACAAATTCTTAAGCCTTCTTTCAATAAATTACCAGTTTGAGGACAGTCCCCTATCGTGCTGGTGTAACCACAATCCTGGTTCCTTTGTATGTGGCTGCATGAAAAATGCCTTCTGATGGATGCTGATCATTTAAAAAAATTATTTGGAGTATGGTATACTAATAACTTGTTCCACACATGCACAAACCTGCACATAATATGCTGGTAATGATGCGATATCATCACAGAAGCTGTGAATATATTGATATTAACCAGCTTTACACCAAGATCCAGCCCCCAGGGAACCTCACAAGAAACAGCTGCGGTCCCATAGAAAAAAGGCACGCCTAAGTTCCTCTCTAAACTAAGAAAGATTTATGAAGCAACTTTGCCAATGTTTGTGGTATTTATTCCACAGTGACTCCATGGCACAATTGTTTTAAACTCACACTTCACTGCAGACTTAATAGATATATCAGGGACACAATATAGGGTGAGTCTGCTACAATAGAGCAGTTGATGAATAGCTTAGGAATTTGGGAGATGTGGGTTTTTTACAATTCAAAATGCTGGGAAGCTATTTGCTTTAGTTCTACTGGAAACTGGTCTTTAACAATCGTTAAGTCATTTTGAAGTATTCAGAGCGAGTAAGCCCTGACTTGTCATTTATTTCAGAGGCTCCATTTTAAAGTTTTCAATTTTTCAGCCAGGAAAACAATGAATAATGGGAGTAAGGAAAATCATTCATAGCATTAACCAAAGATGTTTAGGTTCCTTTCTCTAGTAAGGAAAAAAAAACAAACCAAAACCAACAAACCAAAAGAATGGTTAGTAGACCATGTAACCAGTCAAATAGCATTGTCATTCAGCAGCATATTTCCATGTACATAAACATATACACAGGATTGGTGAAGCTTGTAGCATTGCCTATTAGGCAGCTGCTGAACACTTCCAATGCAAGATGCTGCTTCCAGCTGCTTGTAACTTGGCCAGACTTTGACTGCTTGGGTTGAAATTTTCCAAGCTGAATGTCTGCCTCAGGCTAAATTCTGTTCCATGTGCTGTAGAAGTTAGAAGTTACCTCTGAGTTAGGGGTGCAGAAAGAGGCAGACTGGGATTAGAAAAACTTGGCCAAAATACTTGAGCTGTTTTCAGAACAAAACCAGGGAAAATGCTGTCTCCCAATGGCAATACGTGTCTGGAAACGTGAAAGGCTTTAATGCTCTTCCACCTCCAGATGACAGATCCGAATGGGGGGTGGAGCCCTTTTGGAGGTCCCCCTTTTGCTGCCCCCATGAAAAGTCCACCTGCATTTGGTCAAATGTCCAAAACCAGACTGCACTGTGTGCATTTTCAGTAGGTGTTTGCTTGGCCACCTCCACATTCTTCTCAGCTCCTCATGGTGATCAGACAGCACAAGCAATTACGAGCAAGTACAGCAACACAGAGCACAGCCATGACCAACCACCACTGGTTACCCTCAGCGGGGGCTATGACAGCAGAGTCCCAGGTGTTACCTTACGAATCCAGCTGGTGAAGGACAGTGAACAAATATGCTACCCCAGGCTGCCTATCTGCTTTTTGGCACTTTTCCTAAAGGAAAGAAAATCTAGGAAATTACTTACAAAATGCATTATAAGAAAAGCAGATTTTAGAAATTATTAGAACTAAGAGGTCTACGTTAACTAAAAATGTCTCCTAGTGCTCATATGCAAAATCTCTAACTAGATAAATCTGTATTTGCAGCTGACCTGGACACATTTTTCCCCACTGAAGCTTTGCTATAATTAACACACAAACTCCTCTTTTTGCCCTTGTTCTCTAGAGCATCATAAAACACTTTCAAATCACAGAGGAAAATATTTCTTTTCTCTTAGGTTCTTATATGCTTCTCATCACTACAGTAATCTGTAAGATAAAGGATACTGTTATCCACATATTTTTAATACAGGAAACTAAGATATATTATAGCAAAAAACTATGGACACTGAGTCAGCAAATCTGACACTCAAGGCTTGTATTTCTAACATGCTTAGACCTGCAAAACATCTTCTGTACACAGAGACCAAACAGACACTCATTTATGTTCCAGATGGTTAAGTTTAGCATAACTGCAAAGCAGATCCCAGGGACTCAGGCCAGGCTCCCAGAAAGCCCAACAGACCACTGGCAAAAACCTTTATGTTTATGTGGAGATCAACGGCAAAGGAAATCGAGCTGCAAAATCCGATTCTCCAGCTGCTTCAGCCCCGAAGCTGCCTCTCCCTCTGCAGTTGTTTGCCCCATTCACCTCTCCTCACTGCTGCCCAGCCAGAAAGCTGCTACACCTTGGGGGACGCATGTCGTGTCCCGAGCCGGCCGGGAAGGATGCTGGCACATCCTGTCACGACCAACACATCCTCGGGCACAGGTCCGAGGCGAGCAGGTGAGCCCGGCATCCTGAGCGCTTGGCTTCCCAAACTTACCGGCGGGGTAGGGCTGGGCACAGGGGAGAGGCGGTAAATGTATAGAATATATAGAGATCAGCGACATCCACTGGGTGGCAGGCATGTTTCACGGGATCCAGACCCAGTGCGTATACAGAGGTACACAAAACGAAAGCTCCCAAATACTAGGCTTGTTCCCTGTCTCAGAAGCAGCAATTGAACGGACACGGTAAAAAAAAAAAAATTAAATCCCAGAGAAGGAAGTTAGCGTATTCTGCCTTGATTTTAACACCAGCTTCTTGTCTGTGGTGCTGAGGCATTGGAATTGCCCTGGCACTCGGGGGTTAGAGCTGTGAGGACACACAGTCTCCCGTGTCCCTTTTGTAGCTGGGTGCCCTCACTCGAGGTAGCAGGGACCTTGTAAGAGTCTCTGCTACACTAATTAATGACCAATGCCCACTGAGATAAAGCCTTTAAACTCTTCCCCAGTTTAACAAATTCAAGGGGGAAGGAAGTTTTTTGGACTAACAGCTGTAAATGAGTCCATGTGTGTAAGCAGCTAAACTTTAAAGTTGAAAGAAACATAAAAAGCCGGTATTTTCCATGGATTTCCACTTAGCATCCAAGCAGAATAATATTTCAAAAGTTGCTTAGATGGAGAAGACGCCATCAACCAAATTTCAACCCAGGGCCGTATATTTATAGCCATGTTGTGAACTACATAAAAAGTACACTTATAATGGAAATGCTGACAAATGCAAAACTCCTGCAGCTAGCTATGACAGTTTGACCACAAGCCCTCCTTGTGAGAGGAAAAGGCAACCTCCCCACCTCCTTTCTCAGGCAGCTCTACAGCGAGCTGGGGCAGGGGGTGCCCGGTACAGGTACCACTGCCCTGTTCTTGTAGGATGGATCGAGGCAACGCTTCCTCCCCGTATTTCCCACATGTTGAATGAGCCACCCTCTGTTTTTGCCATAAACAACCGGAGGGCCTCTTACAGCCATGACTCACGCCGCAGGCTTCTCCTCCACCCCTGTGCGTGACTGTAGCAAACAGGCTGCCAGCTGCAGCCGGTGAATTAACACGACTTTTTTCGCAGAACCGTGGGGAGATCAGTCACACAGGGCAGGGCGGAGGGAGAGGGAGGGGGTGACGGTGTTCTGTGGAACACCAGCCCGGGGTGAGTTTTATATGTGGGGGAAGCAGCGGAGGAGGCGATCCGGGGCCAATGTGCCGGGGACGCCCGAGCGTGACCGTGTCCTCCCCGTCCCCCCCGCCCCGGGACGGCGCCGCCCGGCCCTCGCCCCCCCTCTCCTGCCCCACGACGGCGGGCGGCCGGGAGAGAGGGAGACAGGGACAGAAGGAGGGCAGGGCGGTGGTGCCGGGGGCACTGGGGAGAGGGAGGAGGTGAAGCTGGTGCAGCAGGAGCCCTCCCGACACACGCGCCGCCGAACTCCCAGAAAGTTGGCAGCGGCGCCCGGCGGGACGGGGCTCCGCTGGCCGCCGCCCCAGGGCGCGCTCCGCCGCCCGGCCGGGGCCCGCTGCCTCCCCGGCCCCTTCGCACCCTGTCACCGCCCTGCTCCTCACACCTTTCATCTCCCATGGGTGCCGCGGGGCACGGACTGCCTGGCACGGGGCGCTGCCGGCGGTGGGGCTCGAACCCGCGGTCCGTGGTGTCTCTCCCCACCGTAGGGGAGGCGGCTGAGCCTCCCGGTGCCCCCGAGCGCGGGACGCGGGCGGCGGGCGGCACTCACCGAGCGGCCGCGGCTCCTTCTCCCGGTCCGGGCGGCTCCCGCTGAGCGCTCGCCTCCTCGGGGACGAGGGAGGAGGAGCGGGTGAGGGCAGGAGGTGGAGAAGGGCGGGGAGGAGAGCGCGGCTTGAGCCCTCCCGGCTCCCGTCGCTGCGCTCCCTCCCTCTGCCGGCACCGCCCCATCGCAGCCCAGCGGCGCGGCGAGCGGAGGGGAGCGCAGGGCAGCGGCGCGGCGAGGTGCCGGGGGAGCGGCGATGTGAGTGCCGGGGGCCAGGAGGGAGCGGGCGCAGCCCCCCGCCCTGCGAGCCGGGCTCGGGCAGGGCTGGTGGCGTGTGGTGCGGGGGCCGGGCCGGAGCTCCGCAGGCCGTGGGGACCTCGGGGCCAGGGGGGCTGCGGCCGTGCCCCGGCTGTGGCCGGCGACCCCCGGCCCGCTGAGTGAGGTGTTTCACTGTCGCTCCGGTCCCTCTGTTCCCGTCCGGCCTGCCGCTCTCTTCAGTTTGTTTGTTTCGGCTGCGCTGTCTTGCTCTTATCGCCCCAGCACAGGCCGGGTAGCTTCGCCTGCCGCCGGTGGGGCACTCGGCGTCCCTCAGAGCCAGGGATGGGGCACTCGGCGTCCCTTAGAGCGGGGCGGGAGGGCTGCGAGGGATGGGGCCCATGGCTCCTCGCCCTGCACCCTCTCTCTATACCCTTTCTCATCCCCGCTCTCTCTCTCCCTCCCTCTCCCCTGCACTCCCTCCTGCCCCTCTCTCCGTCCCCCTGGCCTCCCTCGCTCCCTGTCCCAGGTCCCCCCACCTGGCGGCTTCTTTTGCCGCCTTTGGTTCTGGGCGAAGCGTGAGGAAGAAAATTGTCTATGACTTGGTTTTACCTGGGCAGCATTACCTGCTTGAAGCCTTTAATTAGGAAATTTATGTTAATACCTGACCACAGGTATTAACAGGTATTATTCTGGGGACAGGGATGTGTAAAAATCCAAGCTGCTGTCTTTTTTAGGTGACAGGGGCATATAGAAAAGTGTTTCTATCTGCTTGTTTCTGTTATTTTTCAAAATATCCTAACTTCCCTGCTGAAAAAAAAAGAATCTTGATGTGATCAAAAATTTCTCTAGAGGTCTGTCAATGGGGCAGTACTTGATAGTGAGCTGTGTGAGCCTGCCTTGCAGACTGATGCTAGGTACAGCAGGGTTCTTAATTTTAGTTATTGCTAAAATTATACCTGAACAGATTCCTGACCCAATTTATGTTGCTGGTTTTTTCCTCTCTTCTAATTCTTATCACATTCTTCCTGACACAGCCCATATCCTTCTTCTGCATCTACAGCAGCAGACCTCTGCTCTCAGGAGATATCCCTGACTTCAGATATTTAACTTTTGAAAGCTGGCTCAGACAGTTCACTTTAGGTTTCCTGTATAAGGATGAAACATACACCTAAGGAGTCCAACATGCTTCTCAAGTGTCTCTTTCAGATGCAAAGTGTGCTGGTTTTGAGATGACAGTTTCCATCTATTGACAGGGAGAAGTGAGACAACTCTACCTCACTACTTAGACAACTGAAGTTAGAGGAGATGACCGAGAGAATTGCAGCTCCATACGTGCAGAAGGCTGCCTTCCCTGATATCTTTGTGCATTCTTATATGTTAAAAGCGTTTGTGGCATTGGAAGTGGTTGAGTCACCATCCCTGGAGGTGGCTAAAAGACACATAGATTTGTCACTTAGGGACATGGTTTAGTGGTGAATTTTGCAGTGCTGGGCTAAGAGTTGGACTCAATGACCTCAAAGATCTTTTCCAACCTTAATGATTCTGTAAGTTACAATTTTGAAAAGAGGTCTGGCAAAGCAAATTCATGTGAATACAGGTCAGGCTGAGCAGCCCCTGCAGACTCTGTTTTCCATTGGATATTGTAATTTGTATGTAGTTCACAGGGGGCTAATATAATGATAAAAAGAAGCAGACATGTGGGTTGTGAATTAGAATTTACTAAGGGCTTGCAAAAATATATTTGACTTGAGGGCCAGAAGAGCAAAGCCCTTCAGAGAACTGCCATGTCTCATGTGGATGAAACTCTCATCTGGCTCTACTCTGTAGGAGCTCACATATAACCATATATTGTGTGGTCTGTTGGAAAGCCAGCAAGCTGGGGTTAGGCAGGACAGTCACACAGAGTCAGGGATAGTCTTTTCCTTACCTTATTTTTAAATGCCTTAAAACCTCCCAAAAGTTAAGGGTATTTAACTAAGAGTTTTTAGAGTACATTTAGTAAACTATGAGTGAACAGAGTTGCTGTGAATTATTGGAGAGTGTGAGTCATTAGGGGCCATGGCACTGGGACCTACTTCACAGTTCAAGAAAACGTTTTTGATCTTCTTCTCTGCCAATCTTAGTATTGCAATTTTAGATCTCACCAGTACTGGGATATTTGAATTAGAATTAGCTATTCTGGAACAGCTTCCCATGTGGAGGAGGGTCTGTTGTGAAATACATGGAATTCTTTTTTTTTCTTTTGTTTTTTTCTACTTCTTTCTGTTACAGAAGTGTTACATTTGTTCAGAAGTATGCAGTATTTCAAATAGTGTTCAGAAATAATAACAGATTCTGTCCTTTTGACTGGCTGTTATAGAACCGCTGCAATATCTACCCTGAATTAATTTGCTTGTGTACTCAAGAACTTGAATCTTACTCACACGTGACGATGCACATAGCAGCCCTTTAGTGCTCAAACTTGCAGAAAGCTGTGAGCTGTTACATTCTTGTAAAGTGTTTGGAGGTTTTAGATACTCAAACCAAAGTCTGCTGAGCCCCATGTATTCTGTTTTTTACCCCTGAGAGCTTCTGATTTGGACAGATCACATTTTTTACCCCTGATACAAACCCCCTGCATCCCTGCCAGATTTCAAGTCAGATGTTTTAGAACAGAGCTATTCAAAGCAAATACTTTCAGATTTTGTTTGTACAATAAAATTCTTTTTCATTGTGTTCAGAACCACCTAAACCAGTTGTTTCTCTTTCCCTCTTGATTTCAGTACATGGTAGGAACAAAATCCTCTGGCCCAATCTCCACATAAAGTTTGGCCAAGCTGTCTCAGCCCAAGATAGCTACTTTATGAGGGTTTATAAGCTCCCCTGTGTAAGGAAAGCTGTTTGCACCACCTGTTGAAACATTACTGGTACAGTAACTTGTGAGGAGAAGCATCCTGCAGGTTGAGAGTTCAGGGCCCTGGACTCTAATACGTGAGTTACTCTGCAGGTAACTTCTGAACCTGCCCTTTTTGCATACTCCCAAACACTGCCCTGGGATGTGTAACCTGGTCACTGCAGCATGGGCTGTGTGATTCTCCTGGCTCAAGAAATGCATTGTGCAGAGTATAAGTACCTGAGTTTCAGTGCTTTCTGTCTGAGTTTCATCATTTTAATATCTTTTGGAATGGCAAATAACAGGCATTGTAAATGCAGAGTTGCTACTTGTTCTTTCTTGTCTTCTTGTTAACTCTGATGTTTTAAATTAGTTTCAGAAATCTGAAAATATTTTTAACATTGATCCAGTCTGCTGTTTGCGGCCAAGAGTTTGTCATCTCATGAGTTCCAAAAACCAGCTTGATGTTCATTTCCTCCTTTTCCTTCCTTTTCCTTTAGCCCCCTAAAATGTACGTTCTTCTTCTGAGTGGTATGACCAGTAAAAGTTGAAAGAAGATCACTTTGTGATCTTGTTGTTGGGGAGACAGAAATGGGTTGTGAGTTAGTATGGGATTTCCAAGTCTGGTTGGGTCTACAGCAGTTTGCCCAGAGGTTTCCCAGTACCCATCTGTATTGGTGCTGCCCTGTTCCCTGGCAGCAGGCTACCAAATCAACTTGCTCAGCCAGCTTGGGAAAGTCGGGCTCCAAAGAGAACCAGAACCCTTCTGCCAAGTTAGAGCTTCACAATAAAACTGTCACCTCTCTCTGGGTCTGTGTCACCAAGCTCCCTTTTGGGAGCCACACCTGCCAAAATGTGTGCAGTGCTAAACCTGAACCCTGCAAACCTGGACAATGCAGACGTGATGTACTCTAGACTGTCTCCTTGTTTTACTAAAAGGAAGAAAGGGAGTTGTACTGGTGCTGGCCAGCTGGCCAACTTTCTAGTCCTTAGGAGGCTGGCCCAGCTGTAGACATGAAAACAAGAATCAACCTTAACCTCTGTCAGAAGACAAGGAGACTTAAAAGCTGTACTATTTTGACTGCAATGACTTTATAAAATAGCTGTTTCCCATTATTTGTACACAATTATTCAAGAATAAAAAACCTTTGTACTACTTTACTCTCAAGTCTGTATTTGTCAGATTGATGAAACAATCACAGACTTAAAAATTGTCATGGATCTGAATTGTGACTGTAGTCCATGAAGAACTTGTAGCACGTCAATAAAGTGGGGTTTCACTTCAGTTGCTGCTCCTTTCCAAATATTCCTCTTTGGTTTGCTCTCATTGCAGCACCGCTGGAACTTTGCAGGTTCTGCTGTTGTTACAGTGGCAGGTGTTATTTGATGGACATTTCAGCTGAGCTTGCTCTTTTTTTTCCAGTGGTGTGAACTCAAGTAGAAAAATTTTAAGAGAATTATTTGGTATATAAGATTTATGCTCATAAGCCACAGAATTTTAATTTCATTAATCATGAAGTGCAGGATTTAAGGTTCTTAGGATAGCTGTGCACACTACCATTTACATTTATTTTATATGTAACAGTAGAGAGAGGTTTTTATGAAAACCAATAGGAGATGAAACTAAAAGACTTTTATCAAGATGTGGATTTGTACTGAAGTCACAGGTGTGCCCTCAGGTTCTCCAGAGTGATTACTCTATGTATTGCTGCAGTGGTTTGCAACAGATGTGGTGGCCAGCAGCATTTAGGATAGAAACCGGTGTAAAAAAGAGCTGTGAAAATACGGCTTGTCAAATTCTCAGGTCTTGACTTGTGGTGGGTACAGCTGTGCAGTCTTTATTTTAGCACTTACATTTGATTCTGTTGAAGAGAAAGAGCCTCCTGTCATAGGTTAAACTTGGAAGAAGGCAGAGGTTCTTGCACATCCAAAACATGCAGTGAGGCTTTTTTTAGTTTGTGTTTTCTGTCAAAATTGGTCCATTGCTGTAGGAGGTTTGACCCTGCATTTAGCTGGAAATTTATTGTAGATGATGTCAAAGGGTTTAGAGACAATTTATAGCTCAAGCAGGAAAAGGGATCTTGAGGTATTTCTTAGCTTTAAATTTTTCCCTCCCACTCAGCTGGTTTACCAGCCAGAGCATTAGATTTCTTGGGCTTTGCCCCAGTATGTTTGGGTATAAGTCTCAAAAAACCCCTTTTAATTAAATGTGTGATTAAGTAATCACACAGTTCTAAAGTACACCATTTAGGGATGAGCGGATTTCTGTTTAAATCAGGGAAAGCCCAACTGCTTCTTTCTAGATTTCCAGGAAATTGCTTGAAAAGCTGTGCATTGCTAACCATGCTGTTGCTTATAGGTTGATATATTTTTGCAGAGTACATCCTTTGTACTTAGACTTACTTAGACTTTCAAATAATCATAGCCTCTTGGCAATTGCATTTTTGTGTGAAACACTGGTGGGGAAAATATATTTTAATACCTGCTTCAATTGTAGGAGTTGAGTTGGTCAGGTCTGTTTCTGTAATTAAAGAACTGCTCACACGTATCATAAGGATTGAGGGTGCTATTGTTGTGCATGGAATAAGTTTTGGTTTTATTGAATATCAGGAAGTATTGTCCTTGAATTTTGTACAGTGGTCTTCAGACAAAAGGCCAAGATTCAAATTTTCTGATGTTAACAGTGTAATTATGAATATTTTTTTTATTTTGTCCCTCATTCTTTGTCATTTTAACTTAAAAATATAGAAGTCTGTTGTTCAAATGTGTTCTGGTGAACCAAAGCATTGTGTCTGTTGCTGCAAGCCAATGAGAAATAGAATTGCTTATACATAAGTCTCATCTGGCATTAGAAAGCAGTTTTTGATGAACAAACAGCCATTGGAGGTTGTTGGTTTTTTGTTAAATACTTTGATATACTAACTTTTCAGTTCTGAAGGATTTCCCCAAGTTTCCTCGCTTATCTAATTACATGGGTCAGAAATTCCTGCTTTTTTACACTGAAACATCCAAACAATTTACTGCTGTGTCTGTGACCCCACAGGTCAGGATCTGGTCTGGGATTCACTCCCCACAGTAGCTCAGCGTTGTCCAGAACTGCACCTTTGTGTTGCTGAGTTCACTGTGTACAGTATCCAGCATTTTTATGAAAAACAGTGCAAGTTGCACTTTTCTGACCATTCCATGTTTAAATGGGGTACCTAGAGCTGCTTGTTTATCTCTGGCTTGCTTTGTCTCGTATCTCTGGTTCTTACAGCACCGCCTCAGTTGTAAAAATTCTGCAGTTTTTGGAGGTCAGATGGTCAAAATCCCAATACTGAACTGTGCTTTATGAGACACAGTTGTTAATACAGCTACCCTTGGTAGACTTGGTTTTAAAAAAAACGACCAAACTCTTAGTATTTAATCACCCAATGAAGACTAAATTTAGTTTCTGATATATATAAATATATATGAAAACCTGTGGCTTTGGTTATTGTTTCAGATTATACATCTTTTTTTTTCTTTCCCCAGGGCCGATTACTGGAAATCTCAGCCTAAAAAATTCTGCGATTACTGCAAGTGCTGGATAGCAGACAACAGACCTGTATGATGGTCTACCATACTATGTCCATTATTTGAAATGTTAGGAATTTGAATTACAGGCTTTAAACATCACTTTTTGATACTAGTCTCTTGATGCATGCAATTTGTTCCATAATAATGCCTTTGTAGTACATGTAGTGCTTAAAATATATTGCATCAGAACCAGATACCCACATACAAGATGGTGTCTGCTGCTCTCCTTGGCAGTACAGATAGGAACTAAATATCTGACCCTGCTTATTCTTAGAGTTCTGTAACTTAACATTTGGTCTGTCTTGAAACTGTCTGTGCCTGTCCTTCGCTTTCATGTGCAAGTAGAAAGCAAAACCTGGCATCTGTACTGTTTGTATGTGGTAGGCACAGTACAGCCAGTGCTCTGAGCTCTTAAAGCAGGTTTCTTTCATTTCACACAGCCCACAGAAGCATTACTGGGTTACACAAAGGTGTTTTAGACTTGCAGATGCCTTTTGCAGACTACTAGACACATTGGTGTCTTCCTTAGCAGTAGATTTTGCATTCCTGACTGGATGCCAGGGGTATTCCTAGAGCTAAGCTTCCTCTGGCTTACAGTAAGATACCTAATTAGCTCACATGAACTGCAGGTATCTTCTTGGAGTAAGTGAAGAGAAATACATGTCAAGGGAGGGATTTGAGCAATTTATAAAGTCTGTCTCTAAACGAGATGAGTCATCCTGGGATGTGCATCCTCTGCACATCAGTTTGTGCAAAGGTCAGGCTTAGGCATCTAAGATCTGAACACACAAATGAGCACAGATGTTTTTATGTGAGAACCACATGAGGACTACCACTGTTGTACCTGAGCTTCTGAACTCCTTCCAGCTCCTACTGGTGTCAGTCTTTCTGGCAGCTTTTTGGCTTGCAGACTGTTCTGTTATCCTTAGTTACCCAACTCACCCTCTTTGCCTTTTCCTCCTTCTCTCTCTCTTTTTCAGATTTTTGAACCTGCAGATTAGTTTAAATTCATGAGATATTTCTGAAGTGCAGCATAATGTAATTAAGGGCAGTAGCTAATACTTGGAACTCTAAATAACCCATGTGGTTTTTAAAAGTTCGCATGAGAATAGGGGCAAAAAAATTCCTGATAATAGAATCCTGAAGGACAGCATGAAGAGGGAACCCAGATTTCCTGTTATTTGTCTCTAACGTGTGTGTTGAGCAGTATTATTTGAAAAAAAAATGAATCTTATTCTAATACTATGAGATTACTTATAGTAATCTCATAGTATCTATGAGATTACTCATAGAATCTAGTACTATGACATTTTATAATTTCTCTGTTGAATGTTTCTCAGTGTTCCTTTATTCCTATAGCCATTTTAGAGCTGTAGTGTTTGCTGTAAGTCTTCTCAGAACAGGTTACATTTAGGCTTGTTCAACTAAAATTAGTCCAACTAAATTTTAAGTAACTAAAAATAACTGTTTTAGAATTGTATAATACATATTACTTTTCTTGATTTTTTTCTTACTTTGAAGAGCATTGATTTTCATGAAAGAGGAAAGAATCATAAAGAAAATGTGGCAAAGAGAATTAGTGAGGTAACTCAAATATCTTAATTGCACAAATGCTTATTTTTGCTCTTTTTCATTATCAGATTGGTTTAATTTATTCTCTTGGGTTTTTTTTTTTTTGTTTTGTTTTAGATTAAGAAGAAAAGCTTGGAAAAGGCAAAAGAAGAAGAAAACATGTCAAAAGAATTTGCAGCAATGGAGGAGGCTGCAATGAAAGCATATCAAGAGGATATGAAAAGGCTTGGAATTAAGCCAGGTAGTTCATATAGCTGCCAGAAGATTAAAGACAGAATTGAAAGAATATTGAATAGGAAAGTTTTGTGTTAAATTAGGCTTAGGAGTGAGAGAGAAGGCCTCCAGGACTGTTGCTCATTTTAAAAAAATGGGGTCTGCAAATTGCCAGCAGTAGAAGTTGCAGTACAGAGTATTTATAGCTATGGTATCCCCTGATCCATGGAACAATCAAATTTGGAGTAGAAAAATTAAACAATGTGTTAACAGAAAGTTAGACTGTAGTTGGTGCTTTGAATCAGCAGTGCAGCTTCCTTTGATTAATTTTATGTTTCACTTTTGCCAGTTGGAGGCAAAAGTTCTCATGAGTAGGAGAGGCTGGGTTCCCACTGGTGTGAAACAGTGGAGATGAGAATCTCCTAGTCAGCTTGCAGCTCAACAAGTACCTTTGTTCTGGACATTGAAGACATATTATCCTTTAAAAACAAATTTGTAGTTTCAGGCCCATATAGCAGCTTTTTCATAACTCTTTTATTTTCTCTTTTGTTGTTCAGTTAGAGCTCATTGGTCCTTATGATTTTTCTCTTTCTAATTCATCATTTTAAATTTGGACATTGTTCTGATGCTATAGTAGTGGTAAAAAGCATGATTCTTTTAATATAGTCTTTAAGTGCACCTGCTAGGAGTGATTTTCACTCATTAATGATTTTCACTCATTAGTGAAAATACTCATAAGAACAAAGTTTCCTATTTCCTGTTGTGCAAGAGTGACTAATATTTAAGTTCAGAATAGTACTCTTTTTTCAAGGATATTTTTTTCTCCAAGATGATGTAGGTTCCAGTTCAACACAGAGTAAAACACAGAGTAACACAGTGGAAACTAAAGCAAAGAAAGAAAAGAAAGAGAAGAAGGAAAAGAAAGAAAAGAAAAAAAAGACACCTCAGGATGCCTCAAAAATTGAAACGAAGGAATGGGTGCAAGGATTATCTCCCGAAGGCTATACATACTACTACAACACAAAAACTGGAGGTAAAAGCTACTGAGGAGCAAGTGCAGATACAATTACCAAATATAAGTGAGAAAAGTCTATCTGCATTTTTTTTTTACTTCTCTGCTCTTTCAGTAGTATGCTGTTAATTAAAATGTGAACATGTAGATGGAGTTTTGGTATACAGCATTTGCGACTTGGGTATCCAGAATTTCTGACTGGTTTTACTGTTGATTAATAATGGAAGTATGCAGTAATTCCAGTTTCTGGAAATGTTTAGCCTGCCAGGGGTTAAGTACACAAAGATAGCAGTGTTCTTCCTGAAGAAGCTTTGTGATCAGGGATGTGAAATAAAGTCATTGTGTCTTTTCACATTTACAGGATTTATCTAACTGACTTCTCTTGAGGAGCTTCATGTTGTGATTTACTTTAGAATATAAAAGCAACCTTCTTTTATGATTAATGAGAATATTACAAAATGTTTCTTATAAATTTAAGGATTAACATTAGTATTTACTGTAGTCTTTCATAATTTCATAATTTTTTCTTAAACTGAAAATCCTATATCTCTGTATCAGGCATAGTAATAGAGTCTGGAGGGTTGTTAGCTCCAGTAAAGCCAGCTGTAACTATGATACTTTGGTTTATTGTTCCTACCATAGTTAGGTCAAGGATTATTCATATTCCAGCATGGTGTATATATATTTATATAATTTGTTTATATGTGTGCACTCAGCAGTGTCATATCCTTTAGATCTGTTTTTAGTAAAGATTATTAAATATAAATGAAATTGAATGATGTGAAATGGGTGAAATATGCTTTTGTTTTTTAAGAATCACAGTGGGAGAAACCAAAAGGATTCCAAGGCAACTCTCAAAACTCACAAACGGTAATCAAATTATTAATAGTTTTTTGTCCTTGTAAACACTTAAATAATCTAAGCAATTTGCAAGTTGTCTGATTGAGGAAGATGAATTTTTTGCCCTTTAAAGTTAGGAAAATGTAATTTGAATATGTAAAATCTTTTATGATAAACTGCAGTTTTTCTATAGAAATTCTATTTGGCTAATTTCTCTGTCAAGGGAAGAGAAGTAATTACTGATGGTTGGGTTCCTGCAGAATATACTTATTTTATGCTTCAACCCACAAAATGGAAAGCTTTTGGGAAATTCTGAATAAATTCTGTTAAACCTTTTTTGAATGAAATGTAATTATAAAAACTAAACATTACACAGTTGGAGTAGTTAAGCTTCCTTTATCTAAGGCAAGATTGAGACTGCATTGTGGTAGTTGAAAAAAAAAGAATGCCCATTTTTTTGTGTTTGTTTTATGATACAGTTACATAATAAATTGTGTTTTACCAGGGTTCATACGATCATGGAACCTATATGCAAGCAATTATTCAGCAAAATTAGTAATTTAGTACATTACTTAATTTTCCTTATTTGAGGCACAGAAAAATTTGTAGAATAGTCCAAAGGCAGCAAAAATTCTTATTATGATTAATGGGTTTTCCCATGATACTTACCATTCCAGGATTTTTATGCTGTGCAGCATTAAAAATAGGATTTTTCCAACACTCCTGTGATGTTATGTTTCCCAGTTTTCAAGATTGTTGTCATATATACACTTTAATTTGATGTCAATTTTGTTGGGTTTGCCAAAGTTGGATTTTACACTAGAGTTCAAAAGAACCTGGTGTTTTCAGAGTGCTTGATATTCTGTTGCTCTGTATCATTACATTGCATGCTACTCTGACTTTCTGATTCCCTTGTCCTGTGGTTTTGCACAACCCGTTAATCAGCACTTCAACTTTATCTTTCCAGTCAGTGCATAGCATTGCAATATGTAAAGTCAGTCTTACTGTAGCCTTCCACTGAAAGATGTGGTCCTGAAACTAATCTTGTATGGTCCTTGGTACATATTTACCCTGACAGTGACCTAGTTCAGGCAGTGAAGGCATCAGAGTTTAGGTTAGTGCTTTGGAGACTTATTTCCTTGCTATCAGCATTCTGAATAATCAGAAAAAATGCCAATGTGGGCAGAGCAGATTGGGGGTGAGAAGGCACTCCCTTCTTGGCATCAATTTGAAGTTAGCTCATCCTAGCCATATCAGAAGCACACACCTTCAGCCCCCAGTATCTCTAACACCACACAGCTGTATTTCTGTATTTTGCCATTCCTCCCTCACCCTGCTCAGTGACTTCGTCCTGTCTTGAGTTATTTTCGCTATCGCTAAAAACAAGCATTTGATTGCTCCCTTATTTAGTCTGAGCTAAGGATATTGGGAACATTCCAGATCTCTAGCAAGGACTAGGACTCACTGCCCAGAAATTAAAGGGCATACTTGCAGTACATTGTGCCAGGAGCCCTCCTGGCTTTACAGCATGTTAGGTTTTGCTCAGACTTGGTAAGAGGTGGGAAGGACTTGAAGGGGCATGTTGAAGGCTGCCTATAACCAGTGAGACTGACAGTGTGCTTCTCAGCATTTAGGTCACACTCAGTGTGCCTAGTGTCAGTATTGGCTGAAAACCTCCAACCAACAGGTCTACAAATGCTCTGGATTAATTAATTAAAAAAGAGATGGGTTATATGGTTTTGGCCTCTTTATCATTAAAATAAACTTTCCTTTTGCTTCTTTTGTCAAAACCAGCGCACTGAAACTTCTGAGGGCAAAACCTTGAGAAAGCATGATTCTGAAGCATGAACTATCTGTACAATATTTTGTGTTTACAGAGTGGGAGCAAGAACTTTAGCTTCTGACTGTATTGTGCTTTTATCAAAAAACCTGCAAAGTTTTAACGAGAGTATTAAGCAAATGTATAGGTACACAAAAACCTGTTGGTGTAGCTCTGTATACATATATGCATTTATTAATACCAAAATAATACATGGTGAAGTTTCCCAACACAGAGCTGGCAGTATTGGTACTTAAGGAGCAGGGAGGTAGTTGTGTGCATAAGAAGGGATGAAAACTGTTTTCTTAAGGAAGATGTTAGGACATGTGTAATGACTGATTATATAGCTGTAACTGATTCTGAAAAAAAAATTACATACCCACAAAGATACACCAGCAATTTCGGTCACATTTCATGTTTATTTATTAACCAGTAGGGAAAAAAAGTGCATTGTTGAAATTGATGCTTTAGTAAAGAGGTAAAATTGTTTGCATGCAAAGTTTGATTCTGTAATTATTTGTTGTAATTTTCTGTTTTGGGATAAATTTTTATTTGTTTGTGTATATTTAATTTGTGATACAATTTATTGGTACTAGTTTTCTGTAGCCCTTACAAAGACCTAAGTCCAGAGAATTTTTTCAGCAGTCTCCACTAAAGAGAATGACATAAATAGGAAATTACACCCTCAGGGGTGAATACTCTGAGAAAACCCAAACATGTAAAATAATGGCCCATATAAAAATTTAAACAGTATGGTAACAGTTATTATGCAGCCTCATACTGCATAATATCCACTGTTTGAGAAATAATTGTGTAGGTGCATTTGCAGTATTTTAGGTTATGGAATTCCATCTCATTGGAGTCAGAGATACTGACTTAACTTAATACTAAGTATTAATACTTAGTATAAGTACTTAATACTTTCTAACAACATTAGGGATTCAAGCTTTAAATCAGTAAGGTGGTCACAGACAAAAAGTACTCAAGGGTTGAATAGACTCATAAATGATGCATTGGCTGATCCTGAAAACTCTTTTTCATGAGCTCCTGTATCTTTTTCCTAGGGAGCAGAGTGGGTGGAAGGTGTCACTGAAGATGGTCATACCTACTACTATAACACACAAACTGGAGGTAAGTACTTTCTTCTTAAGCACTGCGTCGGGAGAGCAGGTTTTCAGAAAAACCTCTTTTTTTGTTTTGCAAATAGCTGAATTTTTTACTAAGTTCTGTATTTTTTAAGCTGCTGTCTTAGTTGAAATAAAATAGTTGCTTAAGTCAGCACTGGCTTTCTGGCTGCATTGTCAGTGTGCATATGTTTTTGCTTCAGAGGTTTTTTTGGACTTTCAACTCGTAATTCTAAATTAGGCATTCGTCTTTACTACATATATATTGAAATTACAATTTGGAAACTAGAAGAAGGCAGGATTTTGTGTTGATGGGCATGTAGAACTGACTAAGAATCCCCTCCAAACTTTTCCTCTTGGTGATGTAGCATTGATAAGAAAGTACAGAATCTTACCTCCTACATCTTTTCCACTTTTTTCTCCCTACATGGGGAACTTTGTGGTAACTCCCTCAGAATAGCATCTGTTTTCTAAATCTATTTGAATCATTTTAAGGTCAATGATGCCTCTCTGGAGAGCAAGTGATTTTTTGCTGGCTATGAGTTTTCCTTCTGCAGTTGGGTATGAAGTGGCATTGCTAATGGTGCCAAGAATAGGGGAAAAAAAAAACAACCAAAAAAAACCAACCAATAAAACTAATCATTGGGCCACTCCCCTGCCCAAAAGATTTGCAATTTGCAATTTCTTTGAAAGGGAAAGGAGATGTTGGTTATTTTTAAACATTGCCTTTCAAGTTCAGATACATTTTTGCCTATGTTTGCTGTTCTTTTAAGTACTTCATGGATATATGACACTTCTGAAGAATATGTTTCTAGTCATCAGATTTGGCAGAATTTTGGCTTTTGAGATTTCAAATTGATCCCTCACTTTTATATAGCTGTAAGTGTGTGTCTTAGGAGTGCTTGAAAATTACTTCTCTGTTCTGTTAACAGTAATCCCATCCTCTAACAGCAAGACAAATTTTTAACTGGTATAAATACCTATAAGTGTCTCTTGTCAGTCACATAACTTAGGGGATTGATGGCTCCAGGCTTGGTGCTACCAGTCTGGGAGGCTGCACCTACTGCAGTCTTTTTGTGGCACCTGGGAAAGTGGACTTGCTCAGTTACTGATCTGAAGCCAGGTGACAGCAGTACCCTTAAGAGACTGTGCTGTTCATGCAATTCCATTCATTGCCAGTTTCTTACATCTTTATTTCTTCAAGATATATCTAGGCACCTACATGTTGTGTTGTTTGCAATTAGGAAAAAAGTAGGGTTTTTTTACATCTGAAAGCTTATATAAAATTATAGACTGAAAGTTGGGGTACTTTTGCCATATTCTTATTAAAACCAGTCTTAAGACCATTGAGTCAACTTTTATTTGAGTATTTCTTTTCAGTGTATATACTGCAATACTACTTTTAAATTGAAAATGAGGATATCTGTGTATGTGCATATCGTGTATGTACTTCCATGTCTTTACAGATTGATGTTTGTATTTCCTTGTTTGCTTGAGAGCTCTTTTAATTAGAGACCTAACCTTACTAAGAAAAGTAGCACTAGAAAAAGGTTTAGCTGCCTGGAGACCTGAAGCTTGCAGTTACCATTCTTTACTTTATCCTGTCCTTGTAATCAATGACCCGCTCAAATCAAATAGGCACATCTACAGGGCAGTTAATTTATTTTTCTCTCCTGTGTAAGGATGAGAGGGACCACAGTCTTGTGGGTCACAGTTCACCGTGTGTGATGTTTTTTGTAAGAGCTAATTAAAACAAGTTTTATCAACAGTGAACTCAGCTGTCCTGACTGTGTCTCTGCTGGGAAGAAATGTTATCTTTCTGATTATAGTTATTAAAACAAATGTACCAAACAAAGGCAAAAGCTTTTTGCTAAATTATTTGCTGTATTTTTGCATAAGGCAGCACTGCTTCTGAAAGGTTATGTTGTCAAAGCAATAACAGATCAAAACAAGAAGCATAAATAATGTGGTTGTTCAAATGTCTTGGACAGTATCCACATGGGAGAAACCAGATGGTTTTGTTTCATCTTCAAATGAGAAGGGTCAGACTGACAAGCCTGCAGAAACAGCATCTGAATCAGACTCAGAAGACAGTGAGAATGAAGAAGAGAGTTCAGAAACAAACTTCAAGGTAAGTTTTCCTCAGATTTATTTTGCATACATGAACTTATACTATAAAATTATAACTGAATCTTTTATGATTTGTGGTAGGCTGTACTTACTGAAATGAGATTGAAATGTGTGACTGAAAGTAAAATTTTGCACTTCTTAATTAAATGAATCTTTATTCAATTATTTGGCTCATTAGTGGCACTGTTCCAGAATAGAAAGCATGATCTTTTCTTCAACACACCAGAAGTACCTTGAATTCTACAAGACATGTGATGTTCTATGAGAAAGGTCACTGTCATCTCTCTGAAATAATCCACAAAATGGTTTGGATTTCAGTGTGAGGATGACTTCAATCTTTCATTGGTAAATGTGACTGCCAGTAGGCCTTCAGGGCATACTTTGGACTGAAAATGACATGGTTGTATTTTCCTTATTAAATTGAGAAAAAACATAGCACATAGTACAAAATCTGTATCAATAACATACTTAAAACATATATAAATAAATAAATACATTTAAACTTGAGATAAAACATGTGATAATGTCTCTGGTGGAGTTAGATGGTTTCCCTGAAGCTGGTAATTCAGAACAGACACAGGCAATTTAAATACAAAATGTATTTGTAGACAAGTATTAATTGTAAAACACATACTTTTGTATCACTGTGCATCATTACAAACTGCTACCAGGTATTAGCAATAAGTGTGTGCATCTTCATGTATAGGAAGTTGTATTTGAAATTTTTCATCTTTATTTTAAGATATGCTAAGCTTTGTTTTCCAGTGAGTTTGTAAGTTTGCTAACTTCAGCCTTGGTAGATGGGATTTTCCTGCTTTAATTTCTTGTGACATTAAAGATATATTTTTCATCTATAAAGCTCAAGAAGAAAAGTTTGTAAATCTACAAACTACATATTGCAATATGAATTTATTGCTTCAAGTTACTCTTGGTTGAAAAGCATGAATAATAGATAATAATAGTAGCAAATAAAAGATGTAAAATAAAGCTACATTATGTTTTTATTTAGGCTTTTTTGCTTAAGATGGGTTTTTTCCTCTTTAGAGGAAAGGAGATAATGGTGAGGAATCAGAGGAAGGGAAAAAATCTCCCAAAGCTAAGAAGTTAAGCCCTTATGGGAAATGGCGAGAAGTTAAGTCAGAAGAAACCACGGATAAAGAGGAGAGTACATCAGCTTCCCAAGAAACCTCTAGTGATGGATCTAACGTGACCAACCCTTATGGAAAATGGAAAGCACTTAAAGAAGTAGGGGAAGACCAAGAAGAAGAAGAAGGGTGAGTATCTTTATACCATCCTTACTTTCATAGTGTTGTTTGCAAGAACTGAAGCTTTTTCCTCTGAATTCTGGCAGAATTAGCACAACTGTGATTGGAAATACTGCCCAAATACAATTCTTTTCACAGTGATTATTTTAAGTAATAGTTCTCCATTGCAGACAGAGGTGGTGTTTTGGGTTTTGTGTACAAGTTCACCATGAGTACAAAGTAAATTGAAGTGATTTAAGAATCATAGTCATGCACTGTTTTTTCAGAGGCTGAGTATCAAATATTTAAATGTTGTTACTCTGAGCTTATGTTCCTTACATCATCTCCTTCAACAAACTGATTGAGCTGCCCCAGGAGTTCCTATGATCTCTCTCTCTTTCTCTCTCTCTCTCCCCCATGTCAGACCAATGAACTGTGGATGTTTTCATGAAGTGCATCTGATCAGAAGGGTTGTTTTGTTTGTCTGCATAATGCCTGTGGTGGATCTTTTGTTTCTTCCTTGTGAAGTATGCTCTTTTATTGTCAGCTTCTTCTTGTGGCTTCCTCAAGGAGTCTGGCAAAAATAGGTTTTGGAGAGTGAAAAGTCTTTCTCCTTATGCTTTCTCCATTCTTCAACATTATTGAGCAGGTAGACCTCGGACAGTGCTCATACTAAATTAAGCACTGATGCACTTCTTGGAGATGATAATGTTCACGTAACACCTCCTGAATTGCACCAGCTAAACTGCTCCTTGACTCCTGAGCTGAAAAATTCTTTTAGGTTTTTGGAAAGCACTGTGTAGTAAAAAGTGCTTTCAGCCACTGAACCTGATAGATCAGTCTGTACTTCAACAGAGAGGCTTGAGATGATCATACGTGTCAATGAGACAAATGCAGTTGTTCATTATTTACTTTAAATTCAGTCTAGGAACAGTGTCAACCACTTCCAGAAAGTTGACACTTTTGGGATACTACAACGATCACATTTTCTTGACTTGCCATCATTCTTGTGGTTCCTATTTGGGTGCTTGAACCAGATCCATGTCTTCCTCGAAGCATGGAACCCCAGACTGGGTGTAGTACACGAGCTGACATCAGGCGAACACTCAGTAGTAGCAGAAGTATTCTAGTGTGGATTGGCCAGTATCTCTGCACCAGTGTTGTACTGGTGCAATACCTGTGATTTAGGTAACCTTCTGCCAGCTCTTTGGTTCTTCTTCTTCGTCATATGTTTGTGCCACAGGTTATCCTGGTGGAACGCCGTGTTTTGCTGCTGACCCCTTAAAACTGAATGTACAACAAGGTCATTTTTAGTTGTTGTCTTTGATTTGTTTGGATCATTATTGGCTGTGATCCTGCCCTCCGAAGCCACCTCTCCCAGCTTAGGATTGCTGTCTGATTTGGTTGGCTGGGTCTCTCTTCTGCCGTGCAGTACCTTCAGAATGGACACTTGAGCAAACAACTCAATGCTGTTCTGGCAGTGAACTGCTCCTACTACTCACTGTCTCCCATCTTTCAATAGCCTTAAATTTACAGACATACAGCCCTGTTATCTCTTGCAGGACTGTCGGCACAATGAGTGCTTGGGCCATGCTATAAGTTCTGTACAGAATGAGGTATTCGTTTGTTACTTTTTATGGCAGCCCACGCAGAAGAAACAAAGAACATGGGTGTTTTTTCTTGATGCCTGTCATGTTGATAACTACAAGACTGCATCTAGCTCAAAGCTGTTTTGTCAAATAAAAATAGCTGTTGCTGACTGCAGTACACCATGTTGCTTTCTGCATGTAGATTAACCCTTTTACATTTTCCTTTCTTCTCCCAGTGAAAAAGTGGACCTGGAGCTTCCAAGTACAGAGAGTGACAATGTAGCACCCCCAGTGCTAGAGGATCCAGAAGAGGAAACAGTCATATTTAAAGAGAAGACAGTCACCTCCCTTGGAGACCTGACAGAAGGGGTGCCCATGTTTAAGAAGAGGAAATTTGAAAATGGAAAATCTAGAAACTTAAGACAAAGACTAAGTGATCAGTAATACTTAACAAATCATTTTAGATTCTGTTTAAGCTAGAGTGAATCAAAAGTATAATATTTTCAACAGGCTTTTATAAAGAAAGTTGGATAGAAGTTAAGGATTTATAGGTAATAAAACAAATGTGAGTTTAATATTTTTTTATTTTATTTTGATGTGATTGGTTTTGGAATGGAAGTTTGTGTGAAATTACTTATGCAATATTGTAAATACATGTATTCTTTATTGTAACCATGCCATCCAAGTTCTATTTGCTCTGTGTATGCTGTTTTAAATACATTTCATAAGGGTTTTTTACTCCTTTTCTAAGTATGTGAGAATGCAGTAATCCTTAATCTGACGAAAATGAAGCAGACCTTTTATTTTCATAGAGGAACTGGATCAACAGAATATACTAGAGAGTAAAATCATCCCCCAAGATTGTTTATGTGGCATAGTTTCTCCACTAACAAGTAAAATATTGTGCTTACTAACCTTTGTCTGATCGCTTGCAAAAGAGTGGGTGGTGAGACTTGCCAGCATTTCAAACTGATCATTTAGAAGCTGTTTTTAGAAGAGTTAGTCACATCAGTGCCACCCATTCCAAATGATGTTCTGAAAAATTATTTGTGTGTGTGCATGGTAAATGTATTAAACCTCTGCAGAAGATTTAACTCTGATCAATCCTAACTTGTAGTCACAGCACCAGAGCCACCCCTGTTGGAGTAGACATTTCTGTTATATCTTCCTGTCTCCTGCTTTGTTGTCTACTTGAATTTTTCCTTCCTTTTACTTACCAAGTTTTCTTTTTTAGTCTTGCTTTCTTTTTGTGTATTTCCTAGCAAAAAACCACTTGCCTGATATTTTAATGAAAAAATACTTTAGAGACTTGGCCCTGCTATGGCATACAGGACCATTTTTGAGGTGGTTGTGTTTTTTCTGTTGGTAAGAAGTGTGTGTTTTATGGTTGCAGTGTTTGGTAAGCTGAGAGGGCCTAAGTGTGTTGAAGCTTCATTATTCTCATTACCATAGGGGAGGAAACCAAAAGATCAGCAGAGCTGATGGCTGTAGAATCCAAGATGACTTGGATGTTTTCTTAAGGATTGTCCCACTTGGTGGGATTGGTCTGCATTTAGCATCACCAGGATTCATTGTCTGTGTCAGAATATAGCTGCACTCATTGCTTCTCTAGCCATCAAACAGTGAACCAGAAAGGTCCAAATAATGAATCTGTTAAAAACTATGTCTCTAATCTTAAAGCTCACTGTGTTTTGTTCAGGAGAATCTCAGTCCAAAAAAAAAAAAAAGGAATGCAGCTAAGGCAGTTGTCAAGACTTCAGCAACATAGAGTTGGTAACTGCTGAGCTTGAATTTCTTTGAGAAAACAACTATTAATCTGTTGGATCAATTGAGAAAGGAGTGAAGGATAGGGAATCTGGTTTATTCTGTATTACAGTGGAAGTTGAAGTTCTTTTTTCTATTCTTAGAAGAGAATTAATTATTATATTTAGTCCCATGTGTTTTCTTGGCTTCCTCAGGGTTGGTGTATTTTGGCTGATGTTTGTTCTGATAAATTTGAAAGTTTACTGTAATATCTGTCCCTGGATTATTATTTAGAGATGCAGGACACATGCAGGATGCTTCACATTCTGAGATGCAGGAATGTATGACATGTACTCCCAGAAGAGGGTTTCTTAACCAGATTTTTTAGGGTTTGTTCTTACTTGCGCATTACTCTGGGAGCCTGCTCTAACTTGAAGTTTTCTTGTGTTTGTGGCCAGTTCACTCTTCCAATTTACACAAGTCCTGCTAAGTAGCTTTCCTTCATCTTGAATCCATCACATCTTCTCTCTTTGAAATCATAAACAGCATCCCTGTGTGACAGGATCTTCAGTGTCCCACCAGTGCTTCTCTTCACCCATTCCAGCCTATGTCTGCCTGGACACTAGATGGACTAGTGGATTTTGACTAGATGGATTTCCCTGGGCTAGTTCACCTTGATTAAGGCCATGCATGATATCACCAGTACTTCTTAGCATATTGGAAGTAACTCTTGATACTTCCCTAAACCTCATTTGCTTTTCACATGACCTCACACACTGTCTGCCATGGGCACCCTTACCAGTGACTCACCACTATTCTTTCTCCTCCTTTGCTTTTGCCAGCTGCTGAGTTACCAGCTGGTCATGCTTTCCTTTCAAGCACAATTCTTTATTTTCTTAGACATTTTTTTGTACTGCTGCACTCATCCTCCTTCTGTTACTCCAAGCCCAAAGTATATGCATTTCATTATGATTTCTGAAAAGTTGTTTTTGTTTATTAGTACAGTTTTATCAAATAGTATAGAGTTTTCTTGTAGGTTCCACTTTTAATGTCCTCTGAGGAGGATAGCTTTCCTCTTTTAGTGAAGTTCCCCAAATATTAGGATCTTTCCTTTAAAATGCTTTGTCACTTTGAAGTGGTCACAGGCAGCAGCGATTTAAGATACCTGTAACTAAATCTCTTGAGCAGATGTTTAAAGACATCCACAAATGAGTGCTCAAAACTTGTTTCCTTGTGGAGCTGCTGTTAGTTGTAATATGAGCAAAGGTCTTTGTATTGTATTAAGTAGACAAACCAGAATATTAGGAAAAAAGATTAAAAGTTTTCTTTGCTTACTTCTAGTAAAGTTAAATGCCATACATGTGGTTTTAGCTGATATGACTTTTAAAGCCTGCATTTCACAAAGAAATACAGCACTTTGCTCTCCGCTACCTCTCAGAGACCAGTTAATTCTTTGTTCTTAAGTGTAAGTTATAAAAAGGGCCAGTTGACTTTTGATATATCCTAAACCATTGTTTAATTTTGCACCATGCTGTCATTCAATTTCCTTACTGTGTATCTAAACCAAATATTTTCTGCTCTACACAAAAACATTGTCTTGTGTGAGATTTAAGGCAGACATTGCTTTTCCAGGACATCTGTTTTGCACAGATTTCCCTCCCTTCTGTCCTAGCTTCCTGCAAACTCTTCTGCTTTTGGAATTTGCTATAGGAGCCCTCTAGGTATTGCCACTGTTACACTCCTCATCTGCTAACCCTTCTTTGGGCTGTGCTGGCTTTTGACAAAGGAACGTTCCTTTTACTGTTTCAGCCAAGAGTTGTCTTTTCTGGCTGATCTATTTTCTATCAGACAGTGTTTTTATCTGCTTGCCTGTTTTTATTGCCAGTTCTTTGACTACACCATTGGTTTTATATGATGTCATAAGCTTTATGAGCAATATGAGGAGAGCCAGAGAGCAGGGGGCAGTCGTTGCAATTTCTGATAATGATGATGATTTCTTCTGTGTGGTTTTGAGCCAGTCAATTCACTGCTCTGTATTTTTCTTTCCTTGCCTCATGTTTTCATCCACCTTCTCTGCTTAGAAAGGCAGCTTCACAGCATAAGACTTGTGTGTGTTTTTACAGCAGGGCCTGCCTGAAGTTGGGGATGCTTTTAGAAAGAAATATATTGCATATACAGAAAAAAGAAAAATTGTTTTGTTGAGCATTTGCTATGCCAGGAGCTGTGCAGAGACTGCTCAATTTTACCCATGTTATAGAATAATCCTTGTTCATATTTAGGCTAAAATGCATTTTAATCCTTCACCTGGGGATTTGTAGATTGAAATCCACACTTTCCTAATAGGAAAGTGACCCTCATAGATAAAATTTGACCTTTATAGATAAAATTTGTGCCTGCATCATCCTCCAGTTCCAATATTCAGTTTTAGAAGTGGGAGGGCTGGGGAGATCATGACATGGATCTGAGTTAAATTCACTAACTTGTGCATGTGTAAGTATTTCCCCTTTTTCTTTTTTCTTCCCTGAAAGAAATTTTATTTCAGTGCAAATTTTGGCATCTCAGAAAGGGAGTAAAAAACAATTTCATGCTGCTTGGTTTCTTTGATTTGTTTTTTGAGTTGTGTCTCCGCTTTTTTAGTACTTTCCTTATTATTGCTGTCTTCCTTGAATTGTCTTCCTCCAGTATTCCCAGATATGCAAATCTCTATCACCGCTGTGCCGTGTTTCTGTTGTCCTCCTTCACTTCTCCCCTGCTCTGCTGAGATTTCCAGAAAGCTTCATGTTCTCCTGTAGCCACCATGTGTCCAGGTCCTGGCTCCCAGGAGTGATTCTGCTGCCTGTTTGCACTGTGCCCTGAAGAGCCCTGTCTGCTTTCCAACACCACACAAGCTGTTTCAAGACTTTACATGTGCTCTTTTGATTTCCTTGATAATTCCTTTTCCCATGACAGATTCCATTCCTTGCACAGGGTTTGCAGTCCTTAGATCCTTTTGCTTGTTGGTACAAAAGCTGTCTTTGTACCTCCTTCTATCAGCTGTGGCAACCCTTGGGTTCTGTTTTGTCAGCCAGACCTCTTCAATCTCTCTTCTATCTACCTCTTAAGTGCTCCTACCTTCTACCTGCTAAATTATTTAACTTAGAATTTGTGTTAACTATTTGTGTGATTAGCAGGTTTAGCTTTGTGAAATGTTTCAGGCTAGAACTTGAATTAAAGTTTCCGTACAAAGCAAAAAGTGTTGCACATTATGATCTCACAAAAGGCTAAATTTGCCCAAGAGGATTTCCAGAGAGCCAGATTTCAGAGATTCCTGGAGAATTTGGGGAATTCCCAGGATTCAAAAGCAGATTTGATTTTACCTGTAAAACCATAAATAGCCTGTTAAAAACCAGCAGACAGTGTTTTACAGACCATGGACTGGAGACAGTGGATTTTAATGGCTTGCTTGGGGTGATTGAAAAGCATTTGTTTTAGTTTATAAGTAAGTCTGCAAAGTTAAACAGCTGGTTTCTCTTCTCAGTTGCAATTACAAAATATTGCAAGCTCTTGAAGTGGAATTTATATGAAAATACTGAATAAAGCTTTCATTTGAACAATCTGTGTTTGTACCATTGTGTATCTGTTCAGGGAGTTTAGGGCAACCTGGGAGATTTAGGGGTGCAGATTCTGTTCCAAATGGAGTCTGGGGTAAATATAAACTAAAATAGGTCTGTAAATATGGAAATGCTTCTTAAAAATAATATTATTATTACTTTTATTATTAATATTTTTATTTTATTTTGTGGCCACCAACAGAATATCTGAGTCCCTTCCTGTAGCACCTTAAGCAGTAACTGGAAGTTGGTTTATTCTGTCCATCGATTATGAGTAACAAAAACCTCAGGTTTAAATTTTTTATTTAAAAGTTTTTAACTGAGTTCAGGTTAAGATTTGTTGCAGTTACTGTTAGTAACATTCAAAATAAAGCTGAATATATGAGCTTTTTAATTATAACCCAACTGTGATTCAGTATTTCATATATTTGCTGGCCTTAGGAACAATGAGCAGTGCTCTGAGAATCAGATACACACTCGATGACTCACTGAAAGCAATTGAGGCGAGGTACCCAGGCTGCCCTCCTTTAGCAGAAGGGGAACATCCATCTCTGCACTGCCATGGAAGGGCTGCTGCTTCCAGGCACACACAGCTTTTGTCTGGCTTCCCTGCTGGCTGTGTGAGACCTCAGCAGAGAAATGAAAGGGGTCCAGGAACTATAATTCCTATCAATCAGCAGGAGCTGCAGAGTGGTGAAGCTGGTGCCTTGCACGAGCTGTGATGTGACAGCTGTGGGGAAGCCAGGCAGAGGGTGGTAGTTTGTGTTTGCTCTAACACTATTTGACAAGGAAGAGTGCAGGAGAAGGCCGTTTTGAGCAGAGGAACGTTCTCTTGCACTGTTGTGCTGCTTGTTTCCTCCCAAGAAACTGTTTTCCCTTTTCTTCCCCATGCTTTGTTAGTGTAATTTTCCCTGCTACTGTTTTTGCTGCTGAAAGTCCTGACTGCTTGTAGGAACCAAAAAGCTCAAGCTGAAATATTCCATCCTGAAAACATCTCAGAAATAGCAGTGTTATGCTGCACACCCTTTCCTTAAGGACAAGTGCCAGGCCATGGTCAAACACAATCTCTCAGCTCTCAGCTCTTACATCCCAGAGAAAGGCTGTGGTGGAAGAGCTCAGAATAAAATATGGCTTCAAGTATTTTTTAAGTTTGGAGAAAACAAGTTCAAATAACGTGTTCTCAATGAGGAGAAGAAAATATATCTGGTTTTAGTAAAGCAGAGCATTGCAGGCAGTGGTCTCCAGTAGAAGTGTTTCCACTCTACCCCAGCTGCCATAGCTGTATTTGGCTGACATACACATGTATATGCAATTGCAGGAAAAACTTAGAACAAAGACCCTTCAGGATCTCCTGGGCCAGGTTGGCAGAAGGGGCTCAGCTTCTAAATTTCAATACCTATATTCAGGACATCCAAAACTTAGTAAGAGGGGAGCTGCTGTCTGCTTTCCCTCTTCTCATCACTCTGCACAAAACCATCAACAAAAAAGGGCTACAGAAATTATTCAATTGCAAATATCCATAAGGTCCTGCAGAAATATCACTGTCTTTCTTCCAGTAAAATAAATGAGGCTCATATTTTTAAGTGTTTCAATAATTTTTCAAAGTAAAGAACTTCATAGACACTAACTAATCCTGCAAGCAGAATCTTATTGTTCAAAATTTTTAGGAAGTATTTAAGAGAAACTTGGAAATGTTTGAGAGATAGAATTAATAAAATTAATTGGTGCATTTAATTGCATAATGGCAGTGAGCATGGTAATTCAATAACCATGTTAGCTGGATATTCTCCTATTACAGCTGATAATATTAGTTATTGCCAGTCTGTTGGCACTGCAAGAAGTATATGCTCAGTTGCAGATCTTTCTGGAGGGTTCTTTTTCTGGACTGCTTACTGAAAGAAGTCAAAGTCCAAATGAATCCTGAATTGCACAGCAGTAAGTTTTCTGATTGACTTGCAGAGCTACCAATTAAAAAAAAAAAAAAACCAACCAACCAATTCAACCAAAGCCCCAAAGCTTTTGTAATTAGTGTTGAAGCAAGAGAGAAATTGTCAGACAAAGCTTGCTGATAAGAATACACAAAAGAATGGGAAAATAACTGCAGAATGGAGGAACTGAGTATAATTTTCCTGCTTTCTTCCTGTTAGAAATTCTATCTATTTTTCTTAATATAGCTGAACAATGTTACAATTGTTGCTATATATACAGTAATAAAAACTACACCCTTTAGAAGAACATTTTCTCACACTGCATCACTCCTGGTTACAAAATAAATATGCAAATATAAATCAACTACAAGGCATAATTTAAATTGCAACAATGAACTGGTTCTTCCTGTGCAGAAGACCAGTGCAGAGCAGCTTTCCAGCAGAACCTGGGACGAGCAGGAAGAAAATAAGATGCCATGATCTGGCAAGTGAAGCCAGCTGAGCAGAGCACCAATCTTTGTGTCACCCTGAGCACAGAGCATTCCTGAGTCAGGCATACAAAGAGCGCCTGCTGGTGCTCAGTGCCTGCCAGCACCACACGTGTGCAGGGCAAAACATCAGCACCAGTCCTGCCAAAGCCAAGTGTGCCCTGGAGACACCTGGATCCGTCCCCTCAAGGACAGGCAAAGGCAGACATTCCCAAAGACAGGAGCTCAATTCCAGAGCTACCTGGTTTGTTGAAATGCATCTGCAGTATGAACTTGTTTTCTCTGCCAGGAGACAAGGAGCTGCCTGTTACCTCATAAACTTCATTGAAAAGCAGAGCACATACTTCTACACTGCAGCACATGTGCCAGTCCCACCACAAGCTGACCCAAGAGTTCCTGGAAGAAATTTAACAGGTTTCTCTTATAACATTCCGGCCCTTTTTCACTCCCTTTGTTCTTAAATATTTACTCTAAAAAAAATAAAGCATCTTAATACAAAGTTATTTCTAAGGTACTAAATTTAGGAAGTTCACACACTAAGTGGAAACAAATAAATAGTATTCAGGAGGCAAGATTCTAAACTATGTTAGGGGAGCTCAGTTTCTTTCACCCAGAGAGGAACATCTCCCACCACCAAACAAAAAGTGCACTATGTGGTATTTATTCTGCTCCACCACCACAATTCTCTGTCTTTCCAGCTGCAACACTGTCAAGAGAAGGATCAGCTTAACAAAGCCCAGCTGCCAAGACAGGAGGAGTGTGCACACAGAACTCCAAGCTGATGTTTTTCTGCCAGGGCTGCTGCAATAAAAATTCAACCCACTTCTACCAAGATGCAAAAAGAAAAGTATCACACCCTGAAAAACAGAGAAATAGGTTTTAATCAACATATCCTCTAACAAACACATCTGTTTTATTTGATTACCAAACACAACAATTCTGTTTTAATTCTACTTGAGGTCTTCAGCCTCCTCCTTCTAAAGCCTGCAAATTTTCTAGATATTGGGTGACAGCCTCTATCTCTGCAAACTCCAGTAGTCTGTTGATTAGCTTATCCAGTGCTTCTTTCCCACTTAGAATTTCCTATGAAAAAAAAAGCAGACAAAAGCATTACTTATTGTTCTTCAGCATTATTCTGAAACACCAACTACTCAAACCCCTGAAATGCACTTTGCCTGCAGTCCCTCCACTTGCTCATCCTTTCAGGTCCCTCCCATGTGAAAGCAGCAGTGGTGGACAGCAGCAGGATATCAGCTGCCTGCCTGTGCAAGGCACATGGATTCTGGCAGCAACAAAAGCAGCTACTGCCTTGGTTTCATGTAACCCATGCACCTACATGAAAATTCCCTGCAAGAACAATCAAGGATTGAAGAACCTCACTCAAATACTGTTGGCCACAGCAAGAGTGAGGCTGTTTTGCAAGCAAAGCTCGACTAACTTTTGTCAGGCACTTTATGGCTCCAGTTTCACTCAAGAAAGATCCAAACACTAAGGAACTGACTAACAAAAGCCACTTTTATGCAATCATGGAACTATTTCCTCTGCCATGGTATTCTGCATTCCATTAACTATGAACCATTCCATATTCAGTATGCCCTGTATTTACCCAGGACACCTGTGGGTACAGTTTGAAAAGTGCTGCTCCTTATGCAACAGCACTTACAGCAAACTGGATACCTAAGCCAAAATATCGAGGGATCACCCTAAACTTTGTTTTTCATAAATTTAATTTTAAAAAATCCATGATTAGGGTTTTTTTTCCCATTGTAAAAACCCCCCAATAAACAGAATCATAGAATGGCCTGGGTTGGAAGGTACAGTAAAGATCACCCAGTTCCAAGCCCCCTGCTATGGGCAGGGACACCTTTCACTAGACCAGGTTGGTCAAAGTTCCATCCAACTCAGCCTTGAACACTTCCAGAGATGAGGCACCCACAGCTTCACTGGGCAACCTGCTCCAGGTGTCTCTCCACCTTCACAGTAAAGACATTTTTCCTAACATCTAATCTAAATATACCCTATTTTAGTTTGAAGCCATTCCCCCTTGTCATGCCCTTGTAAAAATCTCCTTCTTTCTTGTAGGCTCCCTTTGAGCACCAGAAGGCTGCAATTAGGTCACCCCAAAGCTTTCTCTTTTCCAGGTTGAACAATCAGTAAGACTCAAGCCATATGTAGATATTTACTTGGACACAAGATCTCAGATAATATTAAAATGAAAACATTCCATTTCAGTTTCTTTTAACTGTGGCTTGTGATGAAAACATAAAAGTTTTTCTCGTTCTTTACTTGAGCATTAGGAGGAGGAAAGAATGGCCTGACAAAACTAAAAAGTCCTTCCTGTAGGGTTTTTGGTTTGGATGTACTATGCTGCAAGAATCTCAAATGTCACTTGCCCAGTTTGGCCAAAGGACTCATGGATCTCATTGAGGACTATGTGCTTGGTCACTTTCCACTCACATAGTAGGAGAAAAACACACAGAGAAGTAGGCCAGTGAGCTACAGCCTGTGCCAGTCATCTCTAAGACTACAAGAAGGCAGGAAAGAAAGTTTAAGCTTTCTAAATCTAGTGTTCTGTCAGAGCACAACTGGCTACATTCTTCATGTATATCTTAAGTTGTACTCACTAAGTTAATTTTTTCTTTTTATGATAAATGTGAGTATCTAAGTAGTCTCATAAGGAATCCTTACCTTGATATTGCGTGCATCATATGAGATCCTGTGGTCAGTCACTCTGTCCTGAGTGAAGTTGTAAGTACGAATTCTCTCTGACTGGGCTCTTGTTCCCAACTGCAGCAAAGCAGGAAAAAACAAAATCTGTTGTGTTTTAAAAAAAAACAAATACTTCTCTAGAACAGGATGCTTAAAATAAACGGTGATGGATCAGCCTGTTCCAACTACCAGCCTAGTGGTCACTGGCTGGGCATTACTGAATGGTACTGTCTGTGATTGTGTATCACAAACCAAGTTTCTATATCCTCCAGCACATTTCTGTTCCCCCTCTGTAGCTGAAAGAACCACATCACTTTCAAAGGTCGTGTAAGGTACGACAGTCCCTACTTCAAAAAATACACAAGTGGGGTTTTCTGGGGGGAGAGGGGGTTGTAGCTTCCACTCAAAATAATGGAAATAGGCTCCATTAATAATGGAAGCAGCACAGTCAATGCGTGGCTGTTGGAAATTAGCAACAAAGGAGACAGAGTAAGAAGTGAAGTTGCCCTCTAGTGGTGAAGTGTGAGGATGCAAGCAACAATTTTAACTTGAAGCAGAAACCCAAATGTAGCACTGTTGGGATTAAACACTTCACTAAACACTGTGGTCTGGTCTCTACTAAAATGGAGAATTAAATGTTAAAAAACTCTCAGAGAAGTAAATAGATGCCAGTTTCAGTGGGCTTTGGTGAAAATTTCATCTGCACTCAACATGTGTATTTTAGAACGTGGAATTTCTTGAATAAATTCCAAAGCATTAGGAAAGGTAATTCACTTTTGCCTGATTTTCCACAACAGTCATAAATATAAATATAAATATAAATATAAATATAAATATAAATATAAATATAAATATAAATATAAATAGAAATAGAAATAGAAATAGAAATAGAAATAGAAATAGAAATCCTTTATGCAGCTTTGAAGGCTCTCAAACTGAAATGAATAACAAAGATAAATGGCTCACTGCTTACAATGATGGAATTCATAATCTGCAGGGACAATACACTTAAATGCAACATGAAATAAGTGACTAAATAGCTGAGCTGGAAAATCTGGAGTACTAAGTAATTCTCTACTTCTGAAGCATTTTTACTCCAATAGATCACTGTTGTAGTTTGAACCACAAATGGGAAAATACTCAAAGAATGGGCAAAGAATGACAGGACATTTTGAGCAAAAAGCACACTTGGCAGCCTAACTTGAGGTAACTCTTCCAGAAGCGGTTTCTTCCTCAAAAGGTTACCTAAACTGTATCAAATAAGCTGCTACTTAATTGCACTGTGGCAGGATTGTTCATTTACTTGTTTCTCTCAAAACCTCTGTATGGCCTTAAAATAGTCTCCTTTAGAAACTTCTGAGAACTCCTGATCCTAGTTTCCATTGAATGTAACTTTTTACTGATGCTTGATTTGTGTAACTCTGGCCTTGATGGGGGCATTCAGTACATGATGTTGAATTTTCCCTTTTGAAAATTTTCAGCCAGTCTTTTGACCCTTTTTCCAGCCCAGTTGATGTCTCTTTTCGTTGCCTGAGAAGGCTACAGTACCACTGAACTGGGGTAAGTAAAGGCAGACTTACCATTCTGAAGTACAAGATTCTCCTCCCTTGTAAGCACCCCTAGTTTAGACACACACTCCCACTTGCTCTGTCCCCTCACCCAAAGAGATCAGAAACAAATCTACAACACAACACAACACCCCCTCCAGATCTCAGGCACCACCTGCCTCACCTGCAGCTTCCTGGCACTCTGCTCCTGACTGAGCTGCTTCTCAAGGACCTGCTGGTAGAGCTTGGCTCTCAGTGTCCGCAGCGCGATTTCCTTGTTCAGCTGCTGCGAGCGCTCCTGCTGGCACTCCACTGCCAGTCCTGCACACAGCCATCCAAGAGCCCATTAGAACAGAGAACAAACAAGCTGAATTAATTCTAACACATTAGGCAAATGAAACCTACTGGAGTGCTGCTGGTTTGTAGGGCCTTTCAGCTGCAGGATAAAAAGTCATTTTAACACACTGGCTGGAACCATTAGTGCATTTTTAAACTTGTCACAGCTGCACTGGGGGGTTTTTGTTCTGTGCTACAGAAAAGTCAGGGATATTTTAAAATTTCATGAAGCAAACAAGTTTCTGACATTGCCTTAAGAAACTGGATTCACTCCAATTAGCTGCCATATGTTAAAAATGCAATTTGAACAGTCTACAAGAGGATGTTTAAAAGAGTGTAACACAAGTTTTTAAAATCTTAGTCCAGATAAGCTCTTGGAGACTGGAAAATTCATTATTCTAGGAGAAAGGGGTGCCTAATAAACACTGGTGAGTCTTGAACTAAATTATGAAAAATGAGACAAAACAAGACTTTAAGTCTTTAAAAGAAATGTGTAACTTTTCATTTGATTTCTGAATAAAAAAGGCCTATAGGGAACAGCTGTTTTCAGTCACTTTTCTGTGCCTAAAGTGATTCTGTATCTTACAGAGAGAAGTTCACTGAGTTTCAATAAAACAAATCCCAAAAAAGACAGAATGGTCCAGTCTACACTGTACCTTCCCATCAATATACGTTTTCCCTTCTATCCAATATATGATAGCATTATCTAGTATTGAATGAAGATCTTTAAGCTTTCTTTTAAATCAGTCATGTAACAACACAGACTCCAGCTAGGCTAAGCATGCCCTTGCTTGCTAGTGACCATTACTGCTGAAGGTAAAGAGCACATAGTGCAAATTATTTACATCTTCTACCCCATTCCTGTCACCCTCCATTTGTTCTTTCATCCTTCAAAGACAGTTTATTCATTCAACACTCCCTCTAAAGACAGAACTGGCATAATCACTGTGCCCCTGGTACACAGCTCATGTCTCACACTGTCTGGCTACAAGAGGGACAGAACCAGAAGGGGCTACTTCTCCTTTCTTGGTATAAGGCCCAGCCCTACAAGAGACAACCTGCAGGACACAAGCTTCCTTTTCAAGATACAGATTCAGTGTGATTAAAAGTGCAAAGTACAGCCAGACTTACCTGTAGGAAGGTGCACAATCCTCACAGCACTATCAGTTTTGTTAACGTGTTGCCCTCCTGCTCCTTTGGCTCTGAACGTATCTATACGCAGATCTTTGGGATCCACTTTAACATCAACCTAGAAGCAAAGAAAATTACTACTTCCTGTTCATTCTAAAAATATTTGGATGTCAGTGACACTGATTAATAAGAAATCACTTCTCAAAAAATGGCTCCTTTACAACTGTTCCTAAGTACCAGTCATAATCATTATAATTCTAAAAATGCAGTGTCAAGTATTTCTGAAAAGCAAATGATGCCTTAAAGATTTCACTTAGTTTTTCAAACTCTTACTCCAGATCCTTCACAAAACAAGGTATGTGTGTGTGTCAAACAAAACACAATCACTGTTTTGCAAAACCACTAGCTTTGGCAGAGAGGCTAAGAAATAAGCAAATATTTAAAAACCACGTCTAAACAGCAGTGCAAGGATCTTGTTCATGAGTCAAGCCTGAATGATTCTTGCAACAGTACTTAGAATCATCTGAGAAGAAAACAGGCATATCCAGATCTATTCAAGTAAGGATTGCCACACTGGAAATAGGAGTCCATGATGACCTGGACCATAGTTTGAGCTCAGTGGATGGGAAAGGAACAATCAGATCTGATCAATGTTGCAAGGAAAGTATTATGAAGAAGCAGGAGAAGGTGCAGAAAAAGCCTACAGGATCTGGTTTTGTTTATTTTTTGTGTAAATTCATGGTCTAAGTGAGAACTGTCCGTATCAGTGCGATCTCAGACAGACTAGCCAACACACTCATTCACATTCAAAGCAGACTGTCTTTGATTTAACAGAGAAGGACACCAATAATTTAAATGAAACAAAAAACTCAAAAGGATGTACAGAAACACATTACTATGCAACACTGAGTATTTTCTTGGATATATTCTGTGTCTTAGTACATGATGTAACTTAAAATGGGCTTACTCATAGCAGTGAGTCTTGTCAGTGTTGGGGCTGGAACACTTAATGAAATGATCACTCACTTACATGCCATTTCAGGCAACATCAAATCCCTGCCAAGTTGCTTCTGATGATCCATTTATACATGTAAGGTACAGAGCCAAGGACTATCATCCCCCAGAGTAAGAGCACTTGTGTTTCATTTGCTGGGACTTGCATGAAGCACTTGCTTATCAGTGAAATCCCCAAAACAGTAACATGCTTTTAAATAACACCTACTCCAATACCAAAATGTGTGAGCAGGGGTTCAGCACCACCTTAGCAAACCAATGAACAGTTTACCTCCTCTGGCTGAGGGAGGACAATGACTGACATTGTCCCAGTGTGAATACGCTGCATTCTTGATGACATGCCCGTCTCAGGGATTCGCTGGACTCGGTGAGTCCCTCCTTCATATTTCAGATGCCTGTAGACATTCTCTCCTGAAATATGAGCAGCAGCATGATGCAAACCTCCTGGAGAGACAAACAGTGTGTGACAAATACAGCAGAGAAACACTGCTTTCCAATTCCATTGTCTTGGAATCTCTGAAGAACTGCTGTACCTATCTCAGCTGGGGTATAGTTCACGATGTCAAAGGTCCAACGTTTGTAGTCAGCATAGCTCTGGTACATGTCAAACATTTCTTTAGTGAACTGTTGGCAGATGTCCCCTAAAAATCAAAAAGCATTACCACATAAACAGCACATTTTAGATTTATCTGCAACTCTAACCCCATTCATTAGGCAGGTTAATGCTCATCTTTAGAAAGTATTGCTGTATGCCAGTAAAGTATAAAAAAAGCATTAAGAATAACACATAAGAGGTTTAATGGAGTTGGATGGAGGTTGGAAGTAATCTTCACTGTAGGGGCTTTGCTGACCTCCAGTTGTTCTGCCAGCTGTCACTTCTAATATGACAGGACTTGTATCATATTTTTCCTTTGGCACTAGAAGCTGGAAAAGCTGAAAAAAAAAAAAAAGAATGCCATTATCTCTGTCATGACCCTGGATCTTCGCTTAATCAAATTTACAGCCAGACTTCACAATTGCCACAGCCTGAGCACACACAACCACTGACTTCCTTTGACAAGGAAGTTAAGTAGGACTAAAAACTGTCCAATGACCATTGCAACTCAGTGCAGTCAGTGTGGAAATGCAACATGCTAGTGCATTCACATGAAAGCTAGCTGATAGTCCAGTCCTGCCAAGTCAGGTACCAGGTCACCCACCCCAGCCCCAGCTACCTATGAAGACAAAGTTATTAGCTAACCCAGTCAATCTTTACATTAATCTTATTTCTCAGAAAGTCACATTTCATATTATTTTAGTCTGAGTATAGAAATGAGCCCAAACACAGTGGTCTCCACTGAATTGTTTCAACTTCTTTGCTTTTATTTTCCCCACTCATGGGATGCTGTCAGCTGAAGAGAAAATGAAGGATTGTAAGTTCCAATCAGAAATCCCTCAAGAGTGCATGCTCCACTGCCACAAACAGTTACTAGGATGTTATGTCAAATCTCAGTAGCACAGACGCACCACTTTTTTAATCCCCTTCAGCATTTGCAGACAGACAAGCAAGAGAAATTACTCAATCATCTCCTAAGACACAATTGTCACTAACAAGCTTATTAATAATTAATGTTGCCACTTCTTTTCAGGGAGAATACAAAAGCTGGACTTCTGTTTCATTAAACTCAAGTGTCAGAATCTATTAGTAAGATCATAGAGGAAAGGTTTTCTGACATCTTTATTTACAAAGCTGTGAAATTTTACCTCAGGCTCACCTTTCTGCACAACATGTTCATTTTTTTATCCAGGCTTTCCTTCTCTTCTAAGGCAAGCTCGAGAAGTTGTTTCTCATCTCTGCTGTCTAGTTCTAAATTCGAACAACAGGAACAGATGTTAGCCAATCTCACCAAGAGCAAACTATAACACAGCTGTCCAAAGACATGCACTGCAGCACAGAGAAGCTTGTAGAGTTTTGCCAGCATAAAATACTCAAATAAGAGCAGCCCAAGCTAGGATGCACATTGCTAACTCAATGATCATATTTTCCAGGTGTACTAGAAGGAGAAGCAGATATTTTACCTTAACCATCCCACATTTTAGAGCTTACTAACAAACTACAACACATTCTCAAGTAAAGCTCACAGAAGCTCCAAGCCTTTTCTGCTATGGAGGCTCCAGCTTACAGTAATAAAAATTTTTGATCAGTTAGAATAGATTATACACTAAGTAGAAACTTGAAGACAGGAGTCAAGTGAAAAACCTGTCACTGCTAAAACAGGGAACCCCCTCTCCTTTTCATCTTTCTTTCCACTTTTCTACTCACCAGAAAGTGAAACAATTCAACTCACTGAAATTAAAAAGCAAGTCTGGTTGAATAAGTGCACGTTTTTACCATGCCAAGTTGAACTAGATTTAAATTACAACTGGACAATTACCAACACAAATGAGGAGGGAATGGCTGAAGCCAGCTTTGAGCAATTGGGAGTAAGAATGGGGGAACAAAGCAATAAAGAGAAGGTGAAAACTTTCTGCCTTGTGGCCAGCATGGAAACCATAGGTTTGTCTCAGATGCAGCATAAAACTGGACTCAATTGCTGCTAGCTGGTCCAAAAAGTATTGATCAGATAAACAATATCAAATTAACTGTTGTCAGCAGAGATGGTCTGGTGGTGACCAATGAGCTTAAGGTTCAAAGGATTGGTATCCCATTCCTACCTCCCTTCAAAACAGAATTCACTTAACCTACCTCGTGACTCACACCACCAGAGGGAAACTGGGAAATATTTTTCTGCTTCACTGAGTGTTGCAAATATAAAATCCTACATCAATTGTCAGGAATTCAGGTAGTAGAGAGAAGAGGGTCAGTTAGGGAGCTAAGTGGAAAACAGTGAATAGCCAAATGAAGGGGACATCTGTGTTTTAACTTGGCCACAGGATAAATGGTACAGACATTTATCATTTATACAGACAGAACAATTTGGCTCTATTTAATTAATTTATGGGCTGTAATTTTTTACCACTCTTTTCCCTTCTTTCAACTAGAACTCACTCCATCCCTCCACATCATAATTTATGGAATTAGAAAAATTCATTATATTCATTTGATTCAAAACCAGCCTTTCTAAGTTGAAATATGAATTTTCCAGAATTTTCTTAATACTTTTTGATTCTTTCAAGAGCATTTATTTTTCAACATTAAATTTTTGTACCTTGTCTTCTTCACTCATTCTCCTCTTTTCTCCAGTGAAGAGAATTAGAGAGGGTTGAGGATTAAAATATTTTAAATAACCATTTTTTTCCAAAAGCACAAACATCTATTTATTATTAAAACTAAAGTATACAAATGTTTTATACCTCTTTCTAAATAAGTTACATTTACATCTTTTTTTCAGTATGTCTCTTACTGTTTTGTCCACACCCCTTGTCTCTCTCTGAAAAGCACCATGAACTTTTGTCTTCTTCCATTTACAGTGCTGGGTACTGATTTCTCCCATCCTTTGATTTTCCCCTCCTTCTCTGCTTTAATGCAAATCCCATTCTCTCCAGGTCAGTGTCTCCCTCTCTTGGCTTAATACTTGCCACTGTAGCAGAATGGATCCATTTTTTCCTTCCTACTGTGTGCACCTCCTCACACTTGTAACAATGCTGGGTTTTTCCCCAAATGTCGCGCCATTACTTATTTAATAAATTCTTTTATTTATTCCTCTGTACTTTCTTTTTGGTACAAAAACCAGGTACAATTTTTAATTCTCTTTTATCATTTCTACTGTAGCAAACTATCGAAAAACAGCAGCTTCTTAAACCATCCTGTTTATTCCTTAAAGGACTCCCCAAATATTTTCAAAGAAATATTAGCTTTTGCCATTTAAATTGGAAGCTGACAACTCAGAGCCAAATGAAAGTTCATGTCATTTGCTCAATAAATATCACTGAACTGGTCAGGTGGAATATAATTTTAAATAACACGGCAGAAGTCTGCATCTATCAAAGATTTTAGCCTCACTAATTTTTTTCCTTCAGTTCAACCAAAAAATAACCTCAAAATGAACACTTCCCAACTATTTCCGTTAGATGGATATCCCTGAGGTTCCAGACAATCCCTACTCTCCCAAAATTATCATAATAAGACCTCAAACTAAAATGAGGCAAGATGAAAACCAGAAGGATGTGGCTGGATGCAGAAAGCCCTTGCAACACACGAGCTCCTGGCAGCAGGGGGGACCAGGGGGTGTTCCAGGTCTGGCTGAACTTACTCACAAGCTTTCCTCAAAGGCTAGGCAATGAAATTTATCCCAAGCACAGCTGCTGTTCTGAAGCAAGCAAGTAGATGTGTTCTCCTTTACCTGTGCACATCGCTTCTAACTCCTGAACTTCTCTTTCAGCCTCTTTGATTTCTTGAAATGCAGCTGCAATGGGGGACAGATTGGCACATCTTCTCCTCAGGGTTCTTTGCTCAAAGTCATTTAATGAGTGTGCACTTAACTGATGACTAACCTGCTGGTATTCCTTGCTGAGAGACTCCAGATACTTCTGCACAGCCTCATTCTTCCACAAAGCTTGAGAATCCTGGTGGTTTTTCCTGTGCCAACTGTTAAAAGACAGAGTGAATCTAGCTGTGTCCAATAAAGGCTTTGGCCTCCAAAATCCATGGCTGTGCAGTCCCACCATGCAGCCTATCTTCTTTGCAACAGGAGGGAGAAGACAGCTGTCAAGTTGGCTGTGACAGCAGCAACTGGCAAGCAGGCTCTTGAAACGGCAGACCTTTTGGAGAGGTTTCATTTTGTTTCTTATTTTTCCACCTCCTGAAATTAAAAGTACACAGTATATTGGCCAGTGTTGTTATCTAGAAAAAGAAAGCATTCTATTAAAAAAAAAAACCACAACAAACAAACACAGGGATGGTATCAAGGCCATATCCTGGTTTGATTATACCAACACAAATGCAACTGTCATGGACAAAACTATTCCTGTTTTAGTCCCAGTTTAAACCAGAAGCTCTTATCACTATCATTGTGACTGACTGAGGGTTGGAAAAAGTCTTTTCTCCCCCCCTCCTCAAACAGTTTATTTATACTATGGAAAAGCTCCTGTGGATGAGGCTTTACAGACAGTAGCTTCATTTTGCCATATGTCTCATCAGAAAAATCCAACCATTTCATGCCTTACTGATGAAAGAAAAATGCTGCTGAGAAGGCAAATCAATACTAGAGGTAAAGAATTCTATCCAGAGAATGTAATAAATGTCCAGAATTATGTGTCAAATTATATCCACTGCCATAAAAGGAGGACATTAGTAGATGACCACACAACAGATCAGTCAATAGGACTTCAATGCGCTTACAAAAAATCACTCACTCATAAGAGAAGTGAGTGAACTGGAGAAGACGACAGGAGAAGACAGAACTTCTTTATGTGCTTTATGTCCCCCGCATACTCCTTACTGTGATATATTTACACTTAACCAACATAATATTTTCCATCCAAAAAAGTGAGTAAGAAGCAGGTACTCTGAAATACAACTCCTGCATTTTTCTGAGACATTTGGCCTACAGTTTTATAGAACCCAGACTCCCCTTAGCATTACTGCTGCTCTATGAAAGATCATTTCCTCTTCACTTTATATCATCAACATTGCAAACTATGTTATGAATTACTACTGTGCTCTAAAATTTTATATTGGAGTGCAAGGCTCTGCCAGGAAAACTACATTGAGATCACACTTATTCTAGGGCTACTCACACAGAAAAGGTTTAACATACAAAGAAGCATTCCTAGTAACCCTGCCAGTGCCACAGTCCCATCTGTCCACTGATTTTTACAAAAATGTGGATTCTGACAAAATAAGAGCATGAATCTTTTTGCAACAAGATCTCCTGGAAACACACGTTTCAGTTTCCTGACAAAATTATTTTTTACTCATCAGTGACAAGACCTCCTGTGCATCTTCATGCATTTTACTAACAAATTACTGTGACACTCTAAATGCTCAACTCGCCTGTTATTCTAACCTATTTACTGTCATCCATTTGTCCACAATGAAGAAAGAGCAATATGCAGTAGGACCAGAAGTACTGCATCCTGTCTGAATGCTTGTTTTACTACCTACAGAAGGAGGCAAGGACGTTTATTCTACTTCTGTACCCTTCCCAGATTCTCCAGCCAGCAGGTGCTATTGAATCCACAGCAGCAATCTCAAGACTGCTTTAACATACAGAAAGCAAATTATAGCCTTCCTGGAGTGCTATAGTGACTAAAACCAGCACTTGCAGCAGAGGGATCCTGTTCCCTTCACCAGGAGCACAGCAAAAGGCACAAATCAGGCTCATCATCCATGATCCTGGATTTCAGCATGAGTGGACTCAGTTCCAAAAGACCTAATTCTGCTGATGAATATGGACTTGCTCCAGATCAGCACAGCCCATTGTTGTTTGGCTAAGTGCTGATCATCGTCAACTCAATTTTAAAACATTAATGTTATCGTTTATTTTAATTAGTTCATTAAACATATTAATTATTAATTACAACCATCTAGCTAATTTTTACTGGTGTAGTTAAAAAGCAATGCACTCAAATAATGACACATTTGTTGTATTGCTTTGCCTGAGCTCTCAGAAATTATATTTTTGGGTTTAAAAGAAAAAAAAAGTAATAAATTAACACAGACCTTCAAGGAAGTCAGAAGTTTCAAAATAATTTTGCTATATTAAATAAAAAAAGGTATCTCCTTCTCAGAGTGGGGCTGCCACACCTTATTTGCATAAAAATAAACAGACATATAACTTTTACAGAACTATAAGCATTAGATGACCTATTAAATGATCTCCAAACCAGATTTTAATAACTTTTAAATGTGATTAAAACGACCTCGTGCACGCCACAAATCAAAAACCAATAAGCGAAAGTGACAACTGTAATTGTCCAATTAAAATAACAATTTTAAAAAATAATTTCAAGACAGGAAAGAGCTCTCAATCTTGCGAACTCTTTCAGAGGTTATAAAATGCATTGCTAACAATCAAAGATGCGACAGGCGCCATGCAGCAGCACTCGGGCACACACGGATTCGCAGGTGCACGGCAGGAGGAGGCACTGCAAGGCTCACCGACCGGATCAGGAACAGCTCGGGCCCCGGGAGCGCCTCCCACACACCTCTGCCTCCCACCACGGCCACCCCAGCAAAGCCCCGACAGCCGCGCAGGGAGCGCCCCGGCAGCCCGGCCCCGCTGCGGGGCTCACGGGGCAGCGACAGGCAGGAGCGGGCAGGGAGAGGCGGCAGGAGCAGGCACGGAAAGGCGGCAGGAGCGGGCAGCGAGAGGCGGCAGGAGCGGGCACGGAAAGGAGGCAGGAGCGGGCAGCGAGAGGCGGCAGGGGCGGACAGGGAAAGGAGGCAGGAGAGGGCACGGAAAGGAGGCAGGAGAGGGCACGGAAAGGAGGCAGGAGCGGGCACGGAAAGGAGGCAGCGGAGGGCAGCGAGAGGCGGCAGGAGCGGGCGGCGAGAGGCGGAAGGAGCGGGCACGGAAAGGAGGCAGAGGCGGGCAGAGAGAGGCGGCAGGGGCGGGCAGCAGAAGCAGGCTCACCGGCGGGGCGGGGGCCGCGCTGGCCCCGGTACCCGCGGCGGGGCTCGGGCACTCACCGTCCGCACGCCCCGACACCGCTGGGATCGCGGCCCGGCCCACGGGCCCACGGCAGACGGGAAGTGCGGCGGGCGCGCTCCCAGTCCCAGCATGCCTGCGGGAAAACGCGCTTCCCGTCCCCCCGCCGCCACCGGCACCGCGCCTGAGCCACGCCGGCGGCCAAGGCAGCCTCCGCCTTGCGAATCTGGTTAAAGATAAATTTCAGAGAAATCTGAATAAAATAACATTAAGCTCCACTTTGTGTCAGAGCTCACTATTCAATTCCATTTAAAATGAATTATTACTGGTCTACTAAAGGTAAGCAAAATATTAATAATAATTACCATTCTGCTTATGACTATGCTAGTTAGCTGCAGCTTCCTCATAAAGTATGCTTTAAAACATACTATGTATGTGGACATTTTAAAAGCTATTATTAAACATTATACCACTACCTCCCTAATAAAAATTTTTAAAATATTTAAGCAATGTTTTTTAATGCCTATAATCACCAAAATACCTTTCTTCTCAGCTACTGTCATTCTACAAAATAATAATAATAAAAAAAAAAAGTAAAATTTTTGTATTTAGGATGTAAACCATTCCTGGGATTCGGCATGGTAAATGTTCCAAAAGACTGAAAACAGGACAAATCAACGGGTAGGATTCGGATCAAAGCTCAGTGCCTGAATGACAACCAACCACTTGTCCTCCAGGCATGAGGACAGGTTCTGGCTCTGCTCTACCAGTGGGTACAGGAGGCAAGGCAGACAGATGGACAACCACTTCCAGAGAACAAGACCCACCCCAGAGTTGGTCCACAGGAAGGGCTACAGGAAACAGCACCCTGAAATCTTCCCCAGGCCTTAGCCCACACTGATGTGCCCTTAGAGATGCCATCAGCCAGACACCGTTCCCGTTATACCTCACTCATCTTCCACTATGACTTCTGGGACTTAGTGAAATGAAATAATAAAATTGTACTTGCATTGGTACTCTAAATATGCAATTTGATACTTAAAAGTATTGGGAAGGTCCTCTCTGGGAAGACAATCAGGAACTTAACAACCTGAAACTGGCAGTAGTCCTCATGCTCCAAAACTGGCTTTAAAAAAAGAAGGTAGGCCAAGAAAAATCAAATCAATTTCTACTCCAGCCAGTAATGGTTATTGCATTGAATCCAATCCTCTGATTAAATATGATCATGTTCAGTTTTTATTATCCCTCGTGGGTGAATGTTGTAACTTAAGTGTGAAAATAGAGACTGTAACAAAGTCCTGCTCCCTCCCTATCAGGGAGCAAAGCACGCAGGGGCAACTCAGCCAAGACAAGGGCCGGACTCTGTGCAGCCAGCAGGGCTGCCAGGGACCATCCACCACAGGACCTGTCCACGCATCTCATACTCAAAACACGTAAGATACACTCTTTCCCTTAGTTTACCGTGTGCTTTTAGACTGCAGTATGGGAACTGAGTATGAAGGATGTGAAATCTGCTTCTACCCCTCTCACAGTTTGTTTTCATGCCTTAAAACCTGCATGGCTGGAGCAGCAGGTGCTGACAGTGACATTGGGTGCAGAAGGGAAGAGTCACAGCAGGAAGACAGCTGGGCTCTGGGGCTTCAGGATCGATACAGTGGTCCTGTACTTTAAAACCTGGCACTCTTAACCTGCCGATTTAGAAACTGGAGGCAAAGGGATGGCTCATCAGACAGAACAGGCTCCAGGCCTTGGCTTGAAAGCAGGTCCATGCCCACACGGGGGCCCTTCTTTGCCCAGGGGGCCCTAACTGGGTTTAGTGGTGTGCCAGCATCTCCCAGCAACTTCCACAGGAGCAAAGTGACACACTCGGCAAAAATAGCAAACTTGTTACAATGTATGTAACACTTCAATATTGTTCCCCCCTTTCAGCCCAAACAGTTCAGACTTCTGAAATCTTTCTGTCTGAAGGAAAAAATGGTGACAGAATCATACGCTTCTTGAATACAGTCCTGTTTAATAACAAAGCCTGTACAGAGAGCTTTGTTTTGCCCAGCACAGTGGGATTAAATGACAAGAAGTTTTCTTGACTGCGCTCCCAAACCTCACTTTCAGTTGGAGCTCTGCCTTCCCACAAAGCTCATTTCTTTGTTTATTCTCTCCCAGCTAGCCTACAAACGTTTCTATTATTGCCTCTCTGCTTTCCTTTTCTTGCTGCTTTTAACAGACTTTTAATATGGACACATCTAGATACAAATCGAACCCCTGCCCCTTATTTGCAATTTGTCTACTTTCAGACAGCATTCTTTCCAGTGTTTGGACTATCAGGAAACAGAGACCTTTAGCTATGAAGAATAGCCTTATTGCTTCAGATCAAAGGTCCACCTAGCACAATATTTGTCTGATCGTTCTCCATGATGCATCAGTTTATCATTCAACCCAGCCAGAGGCCTTTTTGCCAAGACAGAAATTAGGGTTCATAGAGACGAGGCTTCAGCTAGTTGTCAGAAGTGCTGAAGACATGCCATGGTACAAACAGGCTCTGAAAATGATGCTGCAGGGCAAAGCCAAGGCTGCCATCCCTCTCAGTAATACTCCTGCCTTGTAAAAATTGGATACCCAGTGCAGCACTACTACAGCATTTAGCAGAAAGAACAGTGAATTGGGTACTGCCTGTGGAAAACACACATACTGTGATCAGCAACCCTGCTGACTGGCATCATTAGAAGCACACCAGAACAAAAAAGTGAGAAATAAACACAACAGAGATATTCCTTATGACAGACCATATATCTAGACAGATTAACAAAACCCTACAGAAACCAACAACCATTCACAAAAAACTGTCCATAAGCTGATGGCTCAGCTATAAAGAACTATAGGAAAGCATATACTTTATGTTCTCATCTTTGCTATTTTCATCTCAGAAAGTTTACTAAACATACCTTTTTTTTTTACTTATTAGTCTTCAACTTATTAGGCTGACATGCAGGTTACTCTCTTCCAAGAAATTGCCTACTGTTTTGTTCCCTCTATTAGCTGGAAAGAAAAGCAGCTATCATGTCATCAGCTTCAGCAAGGCTCATGTCAAGTCAAGGACATGCTGCTTGGGATCTTCAGACTCATAGCCATCTGCTTACCAAGTACCAAATAAAATACATTAAGTACACAGACTTTCTAATTGGCTCTTGTGAGTTACTGTTTCACACACACTTGCTTTACTGGGGATATCTATCATGTTCATCATCTGCGACTGTAGGTGGGTACCCATATCGTTACAGAACTAAGATACTTTGAAATAAATGCCAAAATATAATTAATATTTTTAAAAGTTAATTATGTAAACAAAAATTTTAATTGCAGTCGCCTAGTTTATTTTCCCTATAAGATGGCGTTTTTAATTGGTTATAACCTTGACAGTTTAACCAATTTTCCTTCTAAATAATGCCCTAGGCCATGCAGTTTTAGCACTCCTGGTTGTTGGTGGTTTTGGTCTGGTTTTGTTTTTAAGAATGATTTTTGGGAATAACAAGAAAAAAAAAAGACCTTAGACCTCCTTCGGTGAAGGAGCCAAGCGATGAAAAAACGCCGCTGTTCTGTGGACGCACGATGGTGTCGGGAAGTTTTACATAACCAACTGCTGAAAATGCCTTAGTGCGACGGGGGCCGTCCCCGCTCGCTCAAAGCCTGGCTGCCAAGTTTGCTGTTGTTTCCTTAAATACCAGCCAGGGCACTGCAAGCCCGCAGAGCCTCTCCGAGCCCCGCCGCCGACGGAGGCTGCGCTCCTTCCCAAGGCCGCCTCCCTCCCAGCCTTGCGGGCAGCCTGGCTCTCCGAAGCGGCCGTTTGAGCGCCGGGAGCGGAGCGTTTCAGCCGCCACTCCGGGAATCGCGCAGGGAATCACGGAGGGAATCCTCGCTCCCTGCCCTGGGGCCGGGCGGGCGGAGGGGGTGTCTGTGAGGGGGAGCGGCGCTGCGCCTGCGCCGAGGGGACCCCGGCGGCCATTTTGCAGCGTCAGGCGGGCGGCGAGGCGCCCCGGCAGCTGCGCAGAGGGGCCCAGGAGAGCCGGCGGGGAGGGCGGGCGGCGCAGGGCTATGAGTTAAAGTGCCGCCGCCGCCGCCCCGCCGAGTTCGGGCTTTTCCTCCCCGGCGTTCCCCCCTCCTCCCGTCCCTCGTACCGACAGCCGCCCCTCCCGGGCCGCCCCCACCCCCGCCAGCCGTGCCTGTCCCAGGGCCGCCCGCGCCATGCCGTCCGTGCCGCTGCCGCCCAAGGAGAGCAACCTCTTCAAGCGGATCCTGGTGAGCCACCAGCCCCGCTCCTCCTCCCGCCGCCGCTTCTCCCTCCTCTCCTCTTCCCTCTGGCTCGCCGGCCTCGCTCGGTGCCCTCCGGGTCACTTCGCCCGCCGCCGGAGTTGGCCCCGGCTGAGCGCACACGGATGCGGCGGCCGCGCTCGCCCGGGGGAGCCGGGCTGCCGTCGCCTCCTCGCCCCGGTTCGTCCCCGCTTCCTTCCTTCCTTTGTCTGGGGCCCGCCGAGCAGGCCGGGCGAGCCGCCCCTGCTCGTGTTGGCGGCCGGGAAGGGCTGGTGTGGCCCCCGGCCGGGGGAGGGCGGGAAGGAGGGAGGGAGCCAGGCGGGCTCCCCGGGCCGCCGAGCGCCTTCCTCCCGCCCGCCGCGGGGACTGCGGGGCGAGCCGGGGCCGCGCCGCCGCTCCCCTCCCTCCCCGCGCAGCGCGGAAGGAGGAGACCTCGAAGCACGGTGCGAGTGCAGCAGGGTTTGCTGTTGCTTGGTTGATTCCCATCTGCGCTTCATTTCCAGCGAGAGCTTCGGCTTTGGTGTAGGGACCGGGTTAAAAGTAGTTCGCTCGCTCAGCAGTTTTGAGTGTAGTTGAAGACGTGTGGTGGAATGAAGTATCCTGCTTCTGTGCGTCCTTTGGAGGACTTGTCTCAACTCCTTTGTGCTGGGCGAATTTCGCTCTTTGAGACTTAACGATGCAAGGGACGTTTAGTGTTTGCGAGGTAACTTTGAAGAAGGACCTTGCTTTAGCTGTGGGTTTCTAACTCAATCACTGTACTTTATCATGATAACACATTATGGGAAAAAAAAAAAGCCCCACTCCTCCCTCCGGAGACAAGAAAACACCACACTCCCTTTTTCGCGAGCTTGTCAGTGTGATGGTAATGGAGTTCCAGCCTCAACAAAATTGAGGTGTTTTGTTTCAGTTTACCACTCTGCAGGCAGAGGACGTCTGTGCAGCACACTAAGTAATCCTGCTGGCAGGCGGAAATTTCTTCAGTTCTCTCTGAGTTGGTTAGGTAGTTTCAGTGCTTCAGAACCACAGTAGTGGTTCAGAGGTTGACATTTGGGCTTCAGGAAGCTGAGGTCAAACAGTGTCAGTAAGCTCCTGTACTCTGTACAGAGCTGGTTTTTTTCAGCAGGTTCTTCAGAGCTGTTTTCTTTTGGCCGCTTTGCATAGTGTACAGGTTTTAAAAACTTACTGGTTCTTAATGGTGATTTGTTGCTTACTGCATGCTTATGGTATGCATCTTAGTAAGTCATTCTAGCACTCCTCTTTCTCTCGGCTAAAAATAAGTGACTAATATTAGAACGGTTAAGTGATTATTCTTACTAGCAGCAGACAAGTTCACAGTAGCAGCCACTTAAAAAGTTTTCTTGATTGGATTATAGAATGGCTTTTTAGAGATCATATTTTAGACTTTTTTTAATATTCAACAATGGATAAAAGTGTTGGAAATTAGTGCTTAGGCAAGATACATAAAACTTCAGTGAAGTTCATGCAGAAATGTACTTATGTTCTGAAACTTTCAGAAGCCTTTAACTGGTGCTGTGTAGTGGCCAGTTGCAGTCCTAAAGTGTTGATCACAAAGCTACTGGCTTGTCTCTTCATGTAGTGTCTCTTCTTGAAACTTAATTTCTTAAAATTTTTTTCTGACTAGCTCTGACTCTTATGGTGCACTTCTTTCTGGAATACTAATGTTGGCATACTACAAATGGAACCCTTTGTTTGCTTGACATGTCTCGGGGTATTTTTGTTTAGTAGTATAGCTTGTGGTGCTAAAGGCCCTTTAATCGAACCAGCTTTTGCTTACTTTGGCACTGCTAGAATATTTTAAATGCCCATAGCATTCCTAGTAATTTCCAAAATTGGGGGCAGGGATTAAGTGGGAGGCTGCATAATAAGACCCTACAAGCATGTAGGGTCTTATTAAATCGCTACAAGCATATAGTGATTTAATCACTTGGGACAGATGCAAGGAAATTATACTCATAGATTAGGCCTTTAGTATTTTTATGAATGCTCTGCAGAGAATTAGCAGTTGAAGAAGGGAAAACTGATTTGGAGATCATGAGAAATCCTTCACAGTGACTTGATGTGTGGATGTAACATATCAGACAGGTTATCAATGTTCTGAACAAGATGCCCAAGTAACAGCAAAGCTGTCAGAGCTGCCCTGGCTAGTGTGGCCTCTTGGAGATCAATGTAAGCTGAGAAGTCTGCTTAAGAAGCTGAGTAAATAGTCTTTAAGCCACATCAATTTGTGTGCTTGCATGCTTGGCAAGGCTTGAACAAGCTGACTTAAAACTAGCACTTAGGTGATTAGGGAAGCAATAGCAATTGTGGCATAGGTAGTAGTTGATCAGGACTACTGTAAGGTAGTGCTAAAGCTCCTTTCTTGCTCTGTTCTGTCTTCCAGTTCAGTTTTGTTTCTTAGGCCATACTTTCATTGTTCTGCAGAGACTTGCAGTCTAGATGCTCTTCCCCTGGAAGACCTATTGTGCTTACAGGTGTGCTGTTTGGGGGTAAGGGGCTGAGCCGCTTCAAGCTCTTCCACTTCACAGCCTCACAGAAGGCATGGATGAAGTATTTGAATATGTTCCCCTCTCATGGAAGGGGAAAAACATCATAAGTAAGCATTAATGTAGGAGTGCTTGTGCATTTCTTGCCAATTAAAGTCGGTCTTCAGCTTAGGTGATTTTTTAAGTGAATGGGGCAGATGCTGTCTAAAATAAGCATACTCCTGGTAGCTTAGAAAGGCTTCTTGTTAAGGTTGAAGTTTGGTATCATGTATTTGGTGTTTACTTCTAGTAAGCTTAGCCTAATCTTCTATTTTGTGTATTTAAAATTGAGCTGTAAACTTGCCTTCAGAGTATGTTTCAGTTTAAGCAGCTTTGATTTTTTTTTCTTTCACCCAAGAATCCATACTATAAACTGTCTCAGAGATAGTCTTAAACATTGGCTTTATGGAATCAAGTCAGCCCTGTCTGTACAGGGCATGGCAGTAGTCGTTGTAAGTAGTCTAGAAGGCTTTAGAGGAAAGCCTTGGGGTTCTTGTCATGCTTTCATGGCTCACTTGCCAAGTTGGTCTTGTTTTGTTTTCAAGAAATGCTTACTGTCTTCTAATATGTATTGGTGTGAGCCCAGGCTCAAGCAGTGTAAGGTATGATCTGATGTTGTTTCATGTTTGATAGAACTGTGGATAGTATTGTACCTGTAACTGACTAATCCTTTGGTTTCTTAGCAAATTCCTCATATTGCTGTTGCCTAAAATAAGGTTTGCTGCTTTAATTGCAGATGACTTCAGCTAATAAGACACAAAAAGTCTGGAAGTATATAGCCTTGCAGCAGTGGTTTGTTACTGCTCAGTTCATTCAGGCATACATTTTCCATTTTTCAGGGTAAGGAAATGTTAGAAATTACTTCAAGTGCCCTCTCTGAGGACTTGTTCAACTTCTCTGTAATGTCCTTTTCATTCTCCAACTTCTTCAATAACCTTAAGAGATTTCTTTTTTGATGAAATATAAATATACAGGTGTTTGTAGGATTTAATAAATTCTTATCCATAGAATTCTGAAAGCTTTTTTAAAATTTTATTTAATGAAATAATAATGGTTTATAAGCATGCAACTAGTCAGTCTCCTGGGAATGATGTGGGGGAGTTACTGAACTATTAAATTTGATAATTGGGAAGTTATGTTATGCTAATTAGGATCTCCCAAATGAGATCGATACCATAGCTGAGGTAGCCATTATTAACCCACCACTGGAGCAGTGGATATATGAAGTCTTTGACATTTAAAGACCCCTTCCTTTTAAAGACAGGAGTTTGGAGCAGTTGCTTAAAATCTTGTGGTATAACTCAGGACTGATTCTTGGTGTGGTTGTTGCTTGTGCTGCTGAGGACAGGCAGCCTAGGAAGAGTGTAAGGGGTTCCCTCCATAAGGACTTTCAGACAAGGTGGTGAGGATGCCTGGCCACTGCAAACTACTGAAATGACAGAATTGCAGAGGATAGATGCCAGCCTGGTGGTAAGAGTCAGTAAGGCTTTCATAAGGGAAAGTCACACTTCACATTTGTCAGTGATTTGAGACAGTCTCATTTGGAGAAGACTTAATCCCAGATAGATATTCTTGGTTTAGTTTTTCAAAAGGAGTTTGTGAAGGTCGTCATGCAAGGCTCAGAAAGGAGGCTTCTGTGGAATGCTGTGGGTTGTTTCTTGATTCTGGACTTTTATTTATACTTTTATTCTAAAAAATGTTAATTTTTCAGAGTTAAGTCTCTCCATGTTTTATGCTGGAATTTTTTCTTATTTGGCTGTTTATATGGAACAGAACAAGCACTGAATAGCAGGAAGAGTTCAGTTCTGAACTATTAGTGGCACAAAAAGTGAAGGCCACCTGAAAGCTTCCATGTTTTTGGAGCAAGTTGAGTCATAACAAGTAAAATTGCTTGTAGAGGAATGTAGGACTTGGAAATCCTAATTTATTGCAGACCTTGTATGGGCTGTGAGATGGATTGCCCCAAGATTTGAGATTTTGAGAGGTATTTGAAGCTTCATTAAAACAGTTTCCCCGATACATTGAAAACTGGTGATTCCTGGGAAATCCATAGGCTGTTATGCTACTGCCCAAGTACACTGCAAGTCTCTGTTTGCAGTGCAGTGTGCTTTGCTCTTTCCCCTGGTTCCTCCCCCAAGCCTCCTTGGAAGGAGGAGTATGAAATTGGAGGGAGAAAGACCTTAACAGAAGATTCAGGAGTTAAGTAAGTACTTGCCTGTCTTCAAGCTATCATGATTTATTTTGATTTTGGTAGAAACAGTGGCTGCAAAGTAGCAGGCTCCAAACAAGAAGTTGTTAACAAAAAGGTAGAATCCTTTTTGTTAACAAAACTTTTTGTGAGTGAAGGCAAACCCTTTGCTTGGAATGTTGATGAGGCACAAATAACTGGAGGCTGAGAACATTCTGGTGAGAACTGCAGTAGAGCTTTTCTTACTCAAAAGCCTCTCTCTCTGCATCCAGCCCTTGTATCTTACGGCTAGTGGCCTGTCCCAGGTGTGTCTGATCTCAGCTCTGATCTGCTGTGATTCACGCGATTTTTGGCTGAATCACTGTGTTGTTAAGGATGGAATGTTGAGATTAAATTGATGCTGAAGGCTTGTGTTGGTAATTGTCTTGAACTTGCTTGAAGATGCCAAAATAAAATTGTCACTTTTAAAGCCTGATGTTTATTTTACTGTGTTTTGTATCAGATACCACAAAACAGTGCTGGTGTTCATGGTTTCATTTACTTAACTGCTCTCAGATGCAGTTCCACTAGGTTGTGGAGCCACCTGCTTAGTCTGAGTTCTTGCTAAGGAAATTGCAATTCATCCCAGGAGATGGGGTAGATTGGGCTCTTCAGTACCTCTGTGCAAAGTGCAGATTGAAAATTACTGGAAAATGTCTGTCTGGGCTGTGACTTGTGTCATTTCTAGTGTTGCTGTTATGGTGTTTGCTCTGTAGGGCCACACATGTTCATAAACAGGAGAGAACTGTATTAAGTCAAGCAATGAAAAGTTACAAATGCAAAGTACTTGCCAGCAAGAGCTCTTTCTACTCTGTTTTCTTATTTCTGCCCTTTTGAAGCAAAGGATATTCTAGGAATTCAGATTGTATTGAGTGTGTGTGCACAGCACAAAATTACACTAGGCCTTAAGGCAAGCTTATTGATAATGCCTTCCCCTTTTAAAAGAGGTATATAGTTTAGAGGGCTGGTAAAGAGGTCTGTGGACAATAAATGGTGAAAAAACATTCTCTTATCGTACATGTTCTTTCCCATAATAAATAGAATATCAGTTTTATTCTGCCAATAATAAAGAATACAAGCAGCAAGTGATTACAGCTGTTACTACCAGCTGCATTATGTACCAAGTTTTGCATCTTCTGATGATTTGAACTTGAATAATTATGAAAATCTGGTTGAGGAGCAAAAATACTGTTGTTGTATACAGAGTATCATGATACTGAAATCTTAGATATTACTGGGACATTAATACATTGACCAAAATGTTACCACCATGTAGTGCTGGCTGCTTACTCTCTTGCACATCGTTGTCTGTGTTCTGACTCAGCACTGTTCTGCATTGCTAAGTCCCCAGGTCTGGGCAGGAATGATGTGGCCTGTCCATTTTGACAAGTAAAGCAGTCAAGGGTGTATCTATGTTGTCTTCCTCTTTTTATTTCAGATTATGAGGTTATGTTAGCTTCTCTTACCAGTGGAGTAATAGCAGACATGGGGTGGCCATGCATATATAAAATCCTGGTAGGGTATGGAGAATGGGTAGAAAAACTCTGGAATGGTTACCCTGGGACTAGAAGTTTAAGATGCTTGAGACAGGGTTTTCTTGGCCTCCGTGACCCAAAGCCTCTTCCAGCTGATACTTTTTTTATTCTCTAAAACACTGGTGACTTGAAGTCAGTGTAGAGAGAGGGAGAGGGATGCTGTTTGGCAAACCTCATGAAGAGGTTTCTAGTCTGTCTCTCATCTTCAGTGGTATCATGATACTTTCTTTTTGTGTATCAGCATTGGAAATATTCATATGGTTTGTAATATGAGGAGCATTTCCAACACAGATGCTGAATGCCTTCAAACAAGATGGACAGACCTTGCTATCCAACTGGTGAATAATTTAATAATTATTTATTAGCTTAGAAGCAGTAACTGCTGAATGTTGCCTAAATCTAAGGTACTGATTCAACTAATTTTGTAAGCTGCTGTAGGAAGTAGATTGCCTGTTTTATGTTGATGGCATTGTTTTATAGATGTGCAGTAAAACAAGGCTTTTTAAAAGGTCTGAGTGTTAAATGCCAATTAAGAATACTGACAGTGTGCTGATGTTCCTGTATTGGTTGTGCCTGGTTTTGGTCAGAAATGTGTATCAGTAATTTGATCAATCCCAAAGTAGTTGTCAGATAGCTCCTAGGAAAAAGTGCTGATCAGAAGCTGTGCTGTTGATAACTCTGTGGGTTTTTTACTACTGAACTTGATCACCATTGTGACTGGGAGAGATTTCCAGCATAACTGACTTCCAACACTCTTCCCATAAGGCTTGATGGAAGCCTTGCCCTTTTTCCCTAGGCTCTGAAGTTCCACATTTAGTCCTTGGTTTCCTGCTTTAAGCAGCACTTCCATCAGTGTTACAGAGCATTGAGAAGAGTAATTTTTTTTTTTAATGAATCCTAGGTGTTGCCAAAATCTTCTCCGAGTTCTACACCAAAATCTTGGCAACAGGAGCCAAGGCACTACTTGGCAAGAAGAATGTAGAAACTGTTGAGTGCTGAGAGGTCTGCAGGCAGGATTATATGGAAGTACAGTAGCAGGGAAGACTAAAACAAGTGATGTCTTAAACAAGTCTTATTGAGGAGTAGCTGAGGGAGCTGTGGATATTTAGCCTGGAGAAAAGGAGGCTCAAGGGAGACCTTATCACTTGCTATAACTGCCTGAAAGAAGATGGTAGTGAGGTGGGAGTCAGCATTTTCTCCCAGGTAACAAGTGGCAGGACAAGAAGAAATGGCCTCAAGTTGCATCAGGGGCGGTTTAGATTGGATATGAGGAAAAATTTCCATGCAGAAAGGGTGGTTAACACTGGAACATGCTGTCCAGGGAAGTGGTTGAGCCACCAACCCTTGGGAGTATTTACAAAGGCGTGTAAATATGGCACTCGTGAACGTAGTTCATTGAGAACATGGCAGCTGGACTTGGCAATTATAGAGGTCTTTTCCAGCCTAATGTTTCTCTCATTTGTTTTTCTAATAAAACTTGAAGCTGTATTTACCCAGCTATGTTAAAATTGTTTAATTTGGTTTGAAGTGCTTATTTTTCTGTTTGGTGGTTCTGATGCTCCATCATGTTTGTGGCAAGGCAGCCTATTGATGTGCAGACCTGTCTCAACAGAGTGTGGGCTGTACAAGTAGGATTGGAGAATAATGCTAAAATGCTGTTTATGGTTTGGATTTTGTGTTTGATAAACTCTTATCAAGAGACAGCAGAATCAATTTTTAAATTGCAGTGTTGTTAAAGAAATTGCACGTGGAATTATAGAGCAGCTTGGGTTGGAAGGGACCGTTAAGGGCCGTGTTGTCCAACCCGGTGCCATTAGGAGTGACATCTTCAACTAGATCTGATGGCTCAGAACTCCTTGAATATTTCCAGGAACAGGTCATCTGTCACCTCTGTGGGCAGCCTATTCCAGTGTTTCACCACTATAATCATAAAAAATGTCTTCCTTATGTCTCATCTGAATTGATCTTTTAGCCTAGAAACATCACCCATTAGCCTATCACAATAGGCCCTGCTAAAAAGTTGTCCCCACCTTTCTTACAAGCCCCCTTTACACAAGCTCACCATCAGGTGGGTCAGTGTACAATTTGGATTGAAGGTCAGTGCAGCTTTATTACAGTCACAGACCATCTTAAACAACTTTAAATTATTGAAACATGTAAGCTGATCAGGGAAGCCTGTTTGCTGTGTTTAACACTATTTGGTTTGATGCAATAGCTGTCCTCAGTCTTTGAATGTGATACTACTCTTTATTTAGTCTTCACATAAAAATGCTTTGTTAAATAATGCATCACTTGAATACCTTCAGAGGCACTGGGGCCATGGAGTGAAGAAGGGAATTGGTTGCTGCAGCTGCAGTCTCTCTTCAGTCACCAGTTGAGATTATTTTTTGTTAAGGCGACTTTTTGGAAGTGAGTGTTAATGTCTGAGATAATGGGATGTTCTTCAGCCATAAAATTGCCTGTGTATTAAACTATGTGTGGAAAAATGTAACTGTTCTCTCAATGCAGGGCCTTTTCCAAAGCAGCAGATGCTATGTCTAGGTAGATGTAGTTTGTAAAATCATCCCTGCACTAACCTGATGTTGTAAATAGTTAAACACAAGTAAGATATAAATGACACATGTGATTGAGTAGTGATATGTGAACTCCTTCTGTTTTATAAGTAATGCCAGTGATTCAAATCCTTGAGTCTGTTCATATTTAGTAGTGGAAGGGATTTTAGGTCTTTAAAAAAACGACATACAAAAAAAATAGAATTTATGAATGGCATTTTGCTAAGTAGATGCAGCAAAGAATTGTAATACAGGAATCAAATCTTTTCTTGTTTTTCATTGTTGTATCCTTGTTAGTAGGATTTTTTACCTTTACAATTACAGATACTTCTCAGATGCAGTGCCAATTTGACATCTGTGTAGAGGCACTTGATACTTACCTGAGAGGACACAAACTGGTATCTAGATTGGTATGGCAGTCTACAAGCAGATTATATGGTTGAGTTAGTGTTGAAAAAGGGAATAAATGAGATTTTTGCCAGATGAGGTAGCATCCTTCTAGGAACATCTTGTAGCAGAAGTTCTGAATAACATTTTGGTCTTGCCACAATTTCCCTTTGAGGTTTCAAGTGTGTTAACATTCACGATCTGATTTTAGCTTTAGCAGGAAGTGATTGCCATAAAGGGGTGATGGGGAGCATCACATTAAGCACTAGAGATAAGACAGTTAAAAAAACCAAACAACTCAGCAAATTAACTTGAGCTTTTAGTGAACCAAAGACTTAATACAGTGAGACAGATTCTAGTAAATGCATTTCAGCTACATTTGTCCTGATAAGTAAAAAAACCTTGAGAACACATGTGGAGACATCAGGCTTCCCAACTATATGATGTCCATCTGTCCTACCTGAAAGGAGGCTGTAGTAACATGGGGGTTGGTCTTTTCTCCTAGAACCTTCAGGATAAGAGGAAATGGCCTCAAGTTGCACCAGGGGAGGTTTAAATTTGATATGAGGAAAAATCTCTTCACTTGCAAGTGTTGTCCAGCATTGAAGAGGCTGCCAAGGGAAGGGGTTGGATCACCAACCCTAGATACTTTCAAGATGTGTAGATGTGGTACTTGGGGACATGGTTTAGAGGTGGACTTGGCAGTACTGAATTAAAGTTTGGACTTGGGCCTCCGAGGTTTTCTCTCAACCTAAATTAAGGATGCTGGCTGTCTTGTCAGCAAGCCAAGAAACTGAATATTGAACTTACATTTCCTCTCAGTGTGGAGTGTGTTAATTTCTCCCTCCCATTCATCTGTTGGGCATTAGAAAATGTGCTCTTGTCTGTCCTCCAAAAATCACATTTGTCTCTAATTATCTTCAATTCAGTTCTTATTCTAGGCCTGAGACTGAACTCTATAGGATAAAAATGTCAGAACAAGGATAATGGATCTGATTTCCTCCAGTAGTTAATCTATTTTGAGTGCACACTTGTCTCAAATAGCTTCTGGTTAAGCACTGCTGTATATTTGGGGTTTCACTCAACATTGCAAGAACCGTGAATGAATGTTCACTATTGCTAATTTTTAGGCATACTTGAATAAGTTTAGAAAGAATACATAGCACATTGTTGGCATTTTCCTAGGATTCCCTAAAAATGGTACAAAGCATCCTAAGTTAATGAAGAAAGTAGATGAGCAGGAGAGTGTCACCTTCCCCTAGAGGGGACTCCAAGTTTTGCCACAGGTTATTTCTGGTAAAAGATGTTGAAACTAGTTCTCAGTTAAAAAAAAAAAAAAGGCAAACAGATCTTTTCTGTTGCTGTTGTTTAAATGTGAATTCCCATAGTACAACTGTTTGCTTCTCTAGCCATCCTGCCAGAAATCAGTCAGGCAGATCAACCTGATCTCATATCAAGGTTAGCTCTCTTTTGTTTTGAGAGTTGATTTTGGTGACCTCCAAGGGTTCCTGCTGGCCTAAATGATTTAATCTGCACTTAGTCATGATTAGCTGCAAGTGTCTTGAGTTGCAGGCATCAAGAACCTAAAAACTGTCTGCAGTTAAGCCCTTCCTCACCGACTGGGGGAGGACCCTTGTTTTGCTACCTTAGCCAATTCCCCAAAGTGAGCATGCATATGCTTCTGTATTGCTTTTACCCTGTGAAATAATGGGATAATCTGTTCTGATGGCAAAGGAGTTACTGTCTCCATATTAATTTAACACAGATTTTGCTTTTATCCTGGAAGATTGATGGAGTGGGAATGATCCATGAGAGACTGCTAAAGCACTCAAGCACATAACTGAAATGACATATCTTCTCCTGAGAATAGCTATCTAAATTGCAGCAGGACAATACTCTTTATTAGCTGAAAATGATGCCAAGTTAAGCCTGGTTTGGTAGTTTTTCTACAGTTAAAAAGCATAAGTGACCTGGAATCACTTTCATGCTTACTGACCCAAGCATGCCTTGAACTGGTTTAAACAGATTTGTCTTAGTGATCCACTGTAGTGATCAGTAGTTGATTTAAATTGCTAAAACCTTAGTGTTTTAGGTAGTATCTTCCTAAAGAGGAAAAGGGACCCATGTTCACATTTTTTTTCTTCCATATGTTCCCACAGTTAAACCATACAGTTTGCCAGTTTACCTAGTAATTAGGTAAATGGTATTCTAAGTATATCTATAAGTAGCCTTTAGCTGCACTATTACAGGTAGAAATTAAATGTTTTATTTTTTTAATACATAGGTAAATTCTCCCAACCTGATACCTCTATCACTTAATCAAATGAGGTTATAATAAGTGTTTCCTACTTCATGGTTTCTCGCTTTTTTCTAAAAGTCTGTATTGGCAACTAGGAAAGTTTTCTGTCTTGAAATGTCTTTTTCTGGGAAGTCACTAGGCCAAGAAAATGGGATTTTGAAAAGAGTGTCTAGACTCTGAGATTAATTCTCCTCAAAAGTTCTGTTGAGTCAAGATTCCTAACTGATTTCTATTTTAAGAATTTCTGAATTGAAGTAGATACTGCTACTTCCCTTTCCTATTTCTGTTGAAAAGGAATTACTTTTTTAATAAAAAAGTAGACCATGAGGTAGAGTATTTGTTGCGTGTTCTGAATGCTGAGAAGAAGCAATTTAATATGAATAGATATATTTGTCTAGAGGTTGGTGGTGATCTGATCACCATACCTTGCTGGACGAGTGACTACATTTGTAATAGTATGTTAAGGTACTGTGGTTTTAAATGCATTTCAATGATTATATTTCACATCTTTTACAGAAATGTTACGAACAAAAACAGTACAAAAATGGACTCAAGTTCTGCAAGATGATCCTTTCTAACCCAAAATTTGCTGAACATGGAGGTAACTGCAGACTAAAGATTATTTTTTTTTGTCTCCTGTCAAGAGCTTAAATGTTTTATTAGTCTACATCATACTGTTGAGAAAGAAAAGAGCATGTTGTGGAATGTGATTCTGTTGTTATGACTGAATAATTACTCTGGATTTTCAGTCTTTGTGGATTCAGATCAGGTTTCCACTCTGCCTCAGTCAAACACTCCTGTGCACTGGGATGTTGAAGATGAAAATACATGGTGGAAGCAGCACTTCACTGAAGCTTCCAACTTGCCTTTCTAGGTTTCTGGGTCAGAATGCTAGTGTGGGTTTTCCTTACATTCCTATTTAAAGCAAGCCCAGCCTTTTTTTGAATATTATATGAATGTGTTCTGCCAATAAATTAAAAATCTGGAGGGTTTTTTGTCAAGTTCATAGGCTTAAATTTTCTGCACTGCATACCGAGTTGCTGCTTAAAGGGAGCAGAGTTCAGTGTAATACTGTTGCTGTTAATACGTGAAGCTGAAGACAGAATCTGGTGATCCTGCTCTGATAAGTATTGTAGGAAACAGGGCAGCAGAATATTGCTTCAATTTACATCTGTTAAATTCTATTTACATCCTCAATAGGATACTCTAGTCTTACTGTATTACAGGTTTCTGTTACATTATTCAGACACTTTCCTTCTGATACAGTGGATTTTTTAGGGTTTTTTTTTTTCTGTTGAAGCAACCTAACACTGAGTGTGCATGTACTGTGTTAGTAAAATTATTTTCCTACTTAATGCTGTCAGATCTTGTCAAAATGTTTGACTAATCCTTTTTGTGCTTCCATTCATGTTTGCTGTTTCTTTGTTGTCTTCATTACTTCCCTAGAGATAAAAGCAGGTTTTTTTGTTGCTTCAAATCTAGAGTGGTTCAGCTCTGACCTAATGCATTTGTCTCTACTATCACTTCTGTTTTTGTAACATCTCAGTATACAAATCTGTCTTTTCTGCTCTTGCTGCCTCTTAAACTTTTCCAGGACAGCTAGCTGCCTTGGCAAGCCACATACTACATGGCTTTGAGCCACTCATGGCTTTGAAGCTTGGGAGTAAAGCCTGGAATGGACAGCTGAGGCAGAACTAAGCCAGTGAAATGATCTGGTGGAAAGCTGCACTTGTCACCTTAAGCCTCAGAGAAAGAGTTTCAAAAGTTTAGTGAGAAGGTGGCAAAACAGATGGATTGATGTGGCTTGGCAGTTATCTCCCTGGTGTGGGACGGCAGTATTAGCTTGCTCCCTTTCCCAACTGTGCAGATATTCTTCTTAAAATGTCTTAATGTCACTTGAAAGGTATCATTCTGGCTTTCTCTGTTCTTACAGTATGGATGTAGGACAACTAAAAAACAACAACAAAAAAAAGCCCTTGACTAGTTTTGGGTCATCATTCACTTATAGGTGTACTGTGCAGAAAAAGTGTTAAATGGGTCTATCAATAAAACTTCAAACTGCTGTTACAGCTGACCTTGAGGTCATGGTCTGTTGCTATTAATACTGGGGAAGAGGTTGTAGTTGGAGGAAAAACAGAGCATTATGATGAAAAAGGTGACTGATCTTCTGGCAGGAACCAAAACAAGTGGTCTCTTATTTAACAAAAACACTGAAAAATGAATCTGGAACAGGTTTCAGACATAGTGCATGCATTACATGCAACTTGCTTGTCTACTGTGTGCCTTGAAGAATGGGGGAAGAGGGAGAGCAGTAGTCATACCAACCTACTGTTTGCAATCCTGTGCCTCTCAGAATGTTGATTAAAATGTTATTGCATTGTGGTCTCATACACTTGTAATAGGGTAGCAGTAAATATGCTTCCCTTAACTAATGCTTTGTAAGAAGTCTGTAACAGGGGAACAGACTGTGACAGAGATTGGTTTCTTGTAGTGGACACAGCCTTTTTTCCCCTTGGTCTTTTCATGGAGAACTTTAATACACATTGAGGAGCTCTCTAAATTTGCTCTAGCTTACTGTTAACTCACTCAAAGCCAGCTAAGTGTATTTTTTAATTAATAAAAGTTAGTGTTGTCTGTTTTCGTCACATCTGCATGATGCTCTACAAGTGATCTTTTTAGGATGAGTTTCAAGAAAGGAAATGATCCATGTAATAGTCTTCAGCTGTCCTAGGCTGCTATTGTGATCTAAATTTATTTTTTAATGGGGGACTTTACTGTGTAACAACTTCAAAGGATATCTGCACTGTGAAGCTGGCATATGGGAAGTCAGAAACATAAGTATCTGATACTTCTTACAGAGACTCTTGCGATGAAAGGACTGACCTTGAACTGCTTAGGGAAGAAGGAGGAAGCGTACGAATTTGTTCGTAAAGGACTTCGTAATGATGTGAAGAGTCACGTCTGTATCCTTTGTAGTACAAAACCTGATCGTTTTGCTATGGCACACTATTGATGCACATCTAAGATGCTGAGATTGTGACAAAGACTTCTGATGCACAAAATTTTTGTCGGTGAATCGAGTGGAGTTCTGTGTTTTTTCCTTACTGTAAAAGCTGGAGTCTAATTGAGGTTACAGATAGGCAAGCAAGGAAAAGTAGAAATTGTACACACAATCCATTGTTAGAATGAAACACTTCTATGAGTAAGAATTCCTACTGTAATTGTGGCAGCATGTTTTAAACAATAAATCTGTGACTAACTCTTACAGTCTGGTGGAGTTTGGATAATTTAATTTGTAAAACAGTGCTCAGAGGGTTCTGAATATGACTTAAGCAGTAACATGTCATTTAAAAAAAATTGGAAACATTTAATATTCTACAATGTGTTAGTAAAGTCTGGCTGCAGTAATCCATCTTCATTTGTAAGGGTACTGATCTTCGAGGAAGACGTCGTTTGGCCTCTAACACAAGTGCCCTGCAGTTACTTTGTGAAAATTGTAAATGTATCTTCCTTAACCTGCATTAGGTTGGCATGTCTATGGTCTCCTGCAGCGTTCGGATAAGAAATATGACGAAGCCATCAAGTGTTACCGGAATGCACTTAAACTAGATAAAGACAACCTACAGATCTTGAGAGATCTCTCTCTGTTGCAGATTCAGATGAGGGATTTAGAAGGATATAGAGTAAGTATTCTCTTTGAATTCCCACTCATTGCTGCTCGCCTTCTCTTGTTCTATTCCTCTGTGAAGCCTTTTATTGGTAGTATTTCTGTTGCTACTCTTTATCTGTTTCAAAAATATTTTAAGCTATTGTTTAGGAAAGCAGGAAAAGATACTGCAGTAAAGCTCTATATGAGGTTGAGAGCAGAACTAGAAATATTTGTTCTGTGCAATTGGATTCACTAGTCACTTTGTAAAAATAGTTCTTAACTCATTTTTTACTAAAATAGTAAGAAAAAGGTACAGTACTTAAATTAGCAAGTATTTATCAAGCAATTGTGAACCCTACAAACTGTGTTTTGGGTGCAAATGCTGAAGGTGTTTTTGGTAAGAAGTACACTATGACATTTCTTGTTAGTATGTGGGTAACTTGCCCATGATGACTGATTCTGGAATCCCAGTGATGATGATTATTATTATAAAAAAAACCTTAAAATTTGTCCAAAACCAGTGAGTAGTTTCAAAATGGCTGAACTGATTTGTCTGTTTCATATGAAGTAGAGGACTGGACTGTGGGCTTGACATTAATTGGTCTCCTTACTAAGGATGTTCATTCCCTTGAATTTGCTAATGCAAAGGGAAAATAGAATCGCTGACCCAAGGATATGATTTGACTTGAGAAGAAGTTCTGAGAAGCGTTGCAGTAGTTTGTGAGGACTTTGTGCCTATGAGAGTGAATGCTACTCTTTCAATGGTAGTGAGCTCCTGCCTTCTGCTGGAAAGGGCTTTCTGAGATTTCAAAGCCCTTTGGAAATAATTTAGGCCCTTAGGAGGTGCTCTTGAAAATGACACCTTCTGTGTCTCCTCAAATAGATTTTATGTGTTGTTCCATGGCTTGTGTATTTAGAATGTAACCTCCAAATTTATGATACAGAAATGTGCTGCTTTTCACCATGCTGTTAGAATTTCAAAGGTTGCCTAGGACTTTTAAAAATTCTTTTAAAATATTAGCTGTCTTGGTGTTAAATCATGATACATGTGTAGTAACTCTGGTTAAAAATTCTTCTTTTAAAATGGCTTTTCTTTTACTGAAGGAGACAAGATACCAGCTGCTTCAACTGCGCCCCACACAACGCGCTTCCTGGATTGGATATGCTATTGCATACCACTTACTAAAAGATTATGATATGGCCTTAAAATTACTTGAAGAGTTTAGGAAAACCCAGCAGGTAAGATTTCCTGGTCTGGAAAGAGAACACTTTTTGTATAAGGGATGGAATCTGAGGAATTAATTCTTTGGGAGTAGAAAACTATTATGAATTGGTAATAAATTTGTTATCTGTGAAGTTTTCTGCTTTGAGAAATAAACTGTAAGAGTTTAATTTATAAGAGTAGTCTCATGTGAAGTAACTTAATGCTTGTGAGACTTGTAGCTAGAGAACCTGTGATGATCCTGCCCCTTTACAGTAGGTGAAACTACAGAAAATACTTTAATATTTTGGATGCGCTTATTTGCCCTTTCTCCTGCCATAGTCTGGATGCCATTACATCTCTACAAAGAATGAAATATTGCCAGTGGTTTGTATGCATCTGTATCTAGTATACTTAAAATCAATGCTTGGTTTCAAAGTAACATGAATGTGTAGCTGAAGAGTCTTTGATCAGATGTGGTGTAGGTGAGATCTGAGTAAATGAAATCATACAATCCTAAAATCACTGAGTTTAGCCTTGTTTTGAGAGACGCTACTCCTGTGTTCTGATAGTGGTAATGCAGAGCTATAAAGTCTACATTAGCAGAACAGAGTGGATGTGTTGATTATTCTGCAGCGTGGAAAGAAAAAGAAACATGTTTATAGATCCATTCAGCTGGGGAGGCATCTGGAAAGTACTGTGTAAAAATACTAAGATATTACCTGACCTCTAAACTGTGTTTTTAAAACAAAAATCTCATATCCTTTTTGAGTTGTTATATATGGGTTTAAGTGTAAGAAAGGAAATAAATGGCGAGGAGAGACCAGTGTTTATCTTGATCACATGTCATGGTCAAAAAAAGGATGTTGCAAGCTGGGTATATATAGCTTGATATTTCAGAAGAGCTGTAACTTCAGCATTGAGTAAAAGCTGGAAAGAGTAAGTTTTAATCAAAATTGGGTCATCTTCTGTGAGTGTTTGACAACCAAAAAGTCATCATTCTCAAATGAGTCAGCAGTGCCCAGTCTGAGTTTGGTGTCAAAATGACTGAGTTAGAAAGAAAGACTATATAGTAGATGGAAAACCAGAAAATGTCGCATAAGAAACTCTAAAAAGAGGCTCTTCAAGGTGCCAAGGTATTGGCACCTTGGAAGTGGTGGTGTTTGTGTTGCTGTCTTTTCTAAAGGGTTGTGTGTAAATACGTTTGTTTGAGGGCTGTCATGATACACTGTGCAGTCTAGTGACTAAGCCAGATTTAAATACTGTAGATGAATGCATTGTATTGCTTGAGTCTGCTGTGCAAGTTAGCACCATCTTAAATCTCACCCAAACAAAGATGATCTTAAGATGAGTTCAAACACTGATGCCATTTTCTGATAAAGCTGGAGCTATTTGGGGAATTCATGTAAATAGGAAGGTGGCTTGTACTTGTACAATGAGCTGGTTTAACTGTTGATTTGTATCATGTCATTCAGAGGCAAGTGGTGGAAAAGCTGCTTGGGCATTGAAGGACAGAAATATGCTACAAATATTGGACAACATAGTTTTATAGGAAATTAGTCCCATTGAACCTCTCCTCTTTTTTTTTGAGATTATTAGAGACAGTTAAGTAGGTATATTTTTTTTCTCCTCCAAAACACTAAAAATACGTATGCACACATTAGTTGCATTTCTCTTGAAAATAGTCTTGTGCTTTGTTGTGCCAGCTCCCTGAAGAGTGCAGGCCCAGGGGGAACCCTAAACACTGGAAGAGAGAATCAATGTAGTTGGGTCCAGAGCAGTCAGGAGAGCCCAGGCGAACTCACAGCTCAGTTTTGCCATGCGTTGGCTCTTCCACAATACTCCCCAAATGTACTGCTTTTGCAGTGTCTGGATTTTTCAGTCCTGCAGTTAAAATAATTAAGTTCAGGACATTGCATGGATCTTTGAGGAGATACACATCTTGCTTACTTTCCTTCCCAAATCTCCCCTCTTGGCCTGTAGTTCATATGCACTCAAGTTGATAGATGAACTTCTGTGATGGACTTTACAGACAATTGCATGTGACTGCAATAGAAAAGCGGTAATTTAAAAGGAGGATTAAAAGACTGAAGGGTATCCAAACGACTTGTGAGCAGCACACTTCAACAAACAGATGTTTTTGAGGAGTTTTATGGCAATCTGTATTAGGCCTGATACTGTGTACCATTCATGTTAATGAATAGACAAGGAAATGTAGCATGTTGCATAAAACGCTGCTGTCATAATAATTGAGAAATAATGGTAATGCAGGATGATGGTATTTATTTATGTGAATTACTCAGGCAGCTCTGTCCTTTCAGATATGAATGCAAACAGCCAACACCAAGCAGCAAAACTAAGAAAAAAAATCAAGGAACTGTCTTTTTAGTGATTGTAGATTAATATCTGAAGATGCAGTATTACAAAATAATGCAGCTAATCTAGCTACAAGTTGTTGCCAAAACCAGGAATCTGAGTTTTTCCTGTGTGCTCACCCCACTTCCTTGTGCAGTACTGGCTGACTTGTGGAGGGTTGGTTCAGGAAGCCTAAGTGCCAGAAAGATAATCACTCTTGGGAAGGATTGATTGGCTGAATTGAATAACTGTGAGGTGATAGAGGAAGGGGAATAATAGAGGGAAGTGAGCTGCCTTTGTTGATCCAGGCTGCAGTTAGTCTGACTTAGTTTGCTGTAAAACTGTCCTTCAGGGCAAGCTTATGGGTGAAAAGTAAAGTAGGCTCTTAGTTGAGACAAGCAGGGATTTTTATCCATAAAGTACTCCTTGCTTAGCAGGGAAAATAAAGGAAGGAATAATAGTGTCAGGAAGCTGATTAACAAAGTGATAAATTGCTTTTTATCCTTGACAGTTTTATTCTAGTGGCTAAGTTATCACTGGAAATGGTGAATTTTCTCTTAGTGTGTTAAGATCAATGTTGCCTGTCATCTGAAAGCTGTAAATTGGCCAGATGCACAATATTTCAATCAAAAACAGGTTATGAGGTTAAAGGCAGACATCACTGCAGGAAATGTAACAGCTTGTGCTGTCCTAGCTTAAGTCAAAATTATGTAAGAGTCAGTTCAGAATTAAAGTTTTGAGAACCAAGGTGTAAAGCAACTATGCAATTCGTTTTACTGTTGTATGTCCCGTTTTTCCTTTCTTCTTTTCCAGAACAATTTTTTTATTCTTAATTTTTTATTTTATTCATAATTTTCGCATCAGGCCCACAAATACAGATATGGACAGAAAACCTCTGGAGTTTTGGGGGTCTGCTCTTAGGTATGTTTTGGCTGCATCTTGTCACACTCTTTCAGTGACAGTTGTGAGGGGACTTGTGCTTGAAAAGCTGATCCTTCTTTGGTCTAGGAGGAGAGGAAAAAATCTATTCTGAAACAGCAGAATTGAGTTCAGGAGAAAGTTGGACATCTCCTGTGGAAGAATCCTAACACTTCTAGGGGGAGGGAGGAGTAAAGATGTATTTAGAAGCAATAACAATGGTGTGGGCACTGTCTTTATAGAGTATCTTATTCTTTATAAAACAATCTGATTATTCAGATTAACTACTGGGGTTGTTAACTTCTTGCCTTCTGATGAATTGCAGATTTAAATCTTCATTAAATTGATGAAATGTCAAGGTATCTTTGAAAATTGACTTTTCTTAAAATTACTTTTAAAAATAACTTTTTAAATGGAGTGATAGTAAGTGCAGTATCTTTCTGGTGGATTTACTCTATGTGTAAGAATAATTGTTTTGCTGGTTTTTTTTGGTTGTTGTGGGGGTTTTTGTTGTTTTTTGGGATTTTTTTTGTTTGAGTTTTTCTTTTGTTTTGGTTTGGGTTTTTTTGTTTTGTTTTGGTTTTTTTGTTATCCTGCTGAGCCAAAACAGCCATGAGGCAGTCAATAGATATGTTTGTGTATATATTGGATATGTATTGTGTATATATTTTTTATGGCTTTTTGGGTAATCTGTGTTTCAAAGGCCTAAAACCAGTTCATGATGTGCCAAAAAAGCTGTGCTACTTGTGGAATCTGGAATTTAGATATGTGTATTTTGTTGGAGGAAAGGATATTTTTAGGAGGAGGTGAAGGAGAAAGAACTGAATTGGTGCTGTGCTCTGCAGTTTGGTTCCATGGTATTGCAGTAAGGATCAACAGGAAGACCTGCGTAGTGCTTAACCCCGTTCCATGAGTCCATGCTGTGAAGCAGTTAAAATGCTTTCCTGGTAACAATGTTTTTATTAGTGATTTCTAGTGGGTGATAGAGACTAGAAATTGTGCAAAGGTGGAAATGGAAGTGGAACTGTAGTTGAGAGCTACTTTGAGAAGTGTATAGAATTTCATGCTACCTGCTCACTACTTTGTGTATGGTATAGTCTTGTTCCATTAGTGATCATTTGCTATACTGTATTAGCTGGTAAAAAATATACTTGAATGATATCATTTTCATAGTTCATTGTCAGATACATACATCTTTACAGTATTTTATTTAGTTATACTATCTTTCAGACCTCTTATATATAAAAGCAAATATTTCTAAAAATGCCCAGCAGTACTGTAAAAGTTGGCTCTCAAAATCTGAAGAGCATGTAATCACAAATGCTAAATCCTATAGAATCTGTTTGTGCTTTGGGAAGGGCTGGAAGTGGTGGTTTAGGATTCTATTCTTAATAAGAAAATTCCTTTCACCCAGTGTAATATTTTGGTTGTTTGTGTTGTTTTTTCTTATTAAATAATTTGTCTTTAAAGATCAAGGAAAAGCTTTTTTTAGGGAACAGAATCATAGTAAACTGTTTAGTGACCAATGTGACTTTGAAGTGTTGGTTGCTCAGAAAGAAACAAAGTATGTAGTGTCACAGGAAAAATATCATTAACATTTGTGAAACTCAATCGTTTCTCATTGTCTATTATGTAAAAAATCATGTTAGGTTATAAGTCTCTCTCGCAATTTCTATTGGGACAGTACATTTCATATGATTTTATTGCTCTGTTGGGCATTTTCTGGAGATTGCATTTGCTCTCTAACATTCTTGCAATTAGAGTAGTTTTGTATATTAGTGAAGAGCATTTACTATGAAAAGAATTACTATAACTCTGGCAAGACTTTTCATTGCCTAAATCCACTTTAGGGAGTGATCTCTGAAAGGCATGATTTTCAATGTTACCCTACTTCCTTGGCTGTTTTAGCCCTGCGAGGTGGATAAGCCAGTAGTTGTACTGTAGCCTCTAGAAAGTCCTAGGTTTGCAACTGCAGGCAGACCTAAAAATAATTATCTGCTGCTTGAAAAATTCTGTATGCTTGTGTGCTGTATTTTCTCAGGAATTGAAGTTTAATACAGAGAGCGCTTGGTTAGAGAGAAATAGTGTAAGTTTTCTATCTGAAAAATTCCAGTTTTCAAGGTATGGATGGGTCATTCCTCTTGGAAATAGTTTGATCCAGAACTCTGGTATACTGAAAATGATGCTGTTAGACCCCAGCCATCTGCTGTAGAACTTCTGTCAAAATTGTTGTGTAGCACATAAGTGTTTCAGAAAGAAAATGTATGAAATGTTTGCTTTCTCTCATACAATTCACTTTTTAATTAGCTTGCCACAGTGATAGAAAAAGAGAAATAAAGGATTTATTCTAAAATGTTAACTGCAATGGATATCCTTAAATGAATCTGATTTGATTGTGAGTAATGGAAGTTTTACATTTTGAATGTTTAGATGGTGTATATAAACAGACCTGGTTATGTTCCATAGCTTAAATCTTGTATTCTGTAATACAGCATACATTTAAGGTACAGGTAACTGTTAACTGTTACATTGTTTTCTTCCCCCCAGGTTCCTCCTAACAAAATAGATTATGAATATAGTGAACTGATTTTATATCAGAATCAAGTGATGAGAGAGGCAGATCTTTTTCAGGAGTCCTTAGAACATATAGAGACCTATGAAAAGCAAATATGTGATAAATTAATAGTAGAAGAAATCAAAGGTAAGTCATTATTATTCTTCTCTTTCCCAGTTTTGTTAGAAATTTTTGTTAATAGCTTTCAGATACAATAAAGCAGTGAAAGGAAGAAAATAGAGCATGTAAAGTCTTTAATTTATTTGTAACAATTGCTATAGGAAAACTGATACTAACAGATTAACAGTTTTGTGCACAAGTAAATAACTTTTCCTACCAAAGGTGGTAGTGGATGCAGGTAGTCTCTCTGGGTTTGACACAGAAATAGAGGAAATCTCAGAGATTATGTTGGTACACTAGAGTAGCTTTCCATAAATCAGAACTATTATAATCCAGTTTTAATCTTATGAAAAAGAATTTCATAAAGGATACTGTTTGAAGTACAAAGATAAATTTTTCTTTATTTATGGCTGAAGTGTCAAGTTCTTGTTTCCTTTTCAAGTTTCCTAATGTACTTATTGAAGTGAATACTACAGTTGACCTTTTTGGTTAAAAATAACTCTCAGTTGTTTTGTGGATTTGAAGTGCTAAGACCGAGTTCTGAATATGTGTGAGTAATGGCACGTGTTCTTCAGCTACTCCTTGCCTGCACACTTGTGATCAGGGCTGACCCTGACCAGTGGGGCAAGCCCCACACAGCTGCCCACTCACTTCACCCAGCCTCATTTTTCAAGTCAGGAGAGAATAGGAAGAGCAAAAGGAGGAGAACTTGTGCATGGAGATGAAGATCGCTTGAGTGATGGAAAGGGAAAGGAAGGCAAATCAAACCTAGCTCCTTGACTTACACAGTCCCTGTACACTTCCCATAGACTGATGCTCAGCTAGTCTCCAGGCAATGGCTACCTGCCCCAACACTCCTCCTTAATTTTCACTGCTTAGTAAGAAACTAAATAGCACAAAATATCTCTTTGGCCAGTTTGGATCAGCTGGCCAGGTTGTGTCCACTCCTGCCTTATTGTCCACCCTTGTCTACTTGATGGGTGGCAGAGTAGGGGTGGAAAACAAAGCCTTGGTGGTCTACAGGTACTGCTTAGCAGTGGTGGAAATGTTGGTGTATTTACCAGCATTTAGTCACAAATGCCAAAACACAGCCCAGCGTGAGCTGCTGTGAAGAAAATGAATTCCCTTCAAGCTAGACCTGGTAGAACAATTTACTTAGCAGCAAACCAGTGTGATTTAACCAGTTAAAAACTGATTAGTTGATGTGAAAAATGTGCTTAAGTAAACAGCTTGATAAAAACTGATCTAGTTGTGTGATAAAGTCCTGGAAGGAGGAGTTGCTTTTATTTGATATTCCCAATAGCTATTTTAAATACTCAGATACAGACATTCAGGTAGTCTTTGTCTTCACAGGTGATGAATATTCTGAGCTCAATATGTGGTAGCTTCGAGTAGCGTTCGTACCATGCAGCATATGCCTTTGGGAAAATAAGGCCTCTTTTTAAGAGTCTGTCTATGTTTAAGAACAATTTTATATATCTAGTATTGTCAACTTTACTCACACGTGTTTTGTGATGTAATTCATAGTTCTGTACTGTGTTGTTTCTAGGAGAGATGTTACTGAAGTTAGGAAGACTGAAAGAAGCTGGTGAAGTATACAAGGAGTTAATTGAGCGTAATGCAGAAAACTGGTATTATTATGAAGGCTTGGAAAAGGCCCTACAACCCAGTAAGTTAAGCTACACAGATACAGTGAAAATATTTATGATACAGGATACACTGTTTGATATGGTCCTGCTTTAGATTAGAAAGTTCTACTTGACAGAAAATCATATACCTTCTAATCTTGAATTGTATGTAATATGTTCTTTCATTTTTAAAATGTTCACTGAAAAACTTGTATGCATGAAAATACCAATACCAAGTTTTATCTTCTTGGAACTAAGGGTGGTATTTAGTAAGATGCTTATATGAAGAACATTGCCTTGCCACATGTGAACTTGGAAACCAAATGGCTAATAATTCCTGTCTAGTAGTTGATTATCAGACTTATCATATGCCACAATTTTATGTAATTAGAATTTTGAAATGTGTTTATGTGGTACCTCTTTCTAGAGGCATGTAGAAAATACTCAAATATCTATTTAGGATGGCCTTTTAAGGCAGACCATCTGAAAAAAATGCCCTTTTTTCCCTATTTTTTTAAGTTGGCACTTCAGAAGGTAAAGGTGATAAATGTGTTAATGCCTTTGTTGCTTCAATGCCAGCTCATGTTTCTGCTATTGTGTTTTTCCAGAAAAAATAGCTCACTTTTCAAAACTGCAATATTGCAACTATTCATGCTATATTAAGTGTTTTGCAGTGATAACTTTCCAGAGTGTTTACATTTATATGGAATGGTTTCTTTGTATTTATCTTTTCACTAATTAGTGAAAGTTTATTGGAATGATTCTGATGACATCATAAATCATAAGCTCACAATTATATTATTTGTAGATGTTATAGCTGCATTACATTTCTCAACCAACTTTCTTCTAGAAAGTTTTACCATTGGGTCTCATGAGCTCTGAGAATACAGCTAGTGATTGGGTAATGAAAACAAATTTTAATTTGTTACATATATTCAGAGTGTAGTGTTGCTCTTTGAGTGGTTTTCCTGGTGAATCCATAGAGTTGAATCACATGGTTATTGTCTCAGAAATTAAGCTACCCAGGAACTCAGTTATTCTCTCTGATACAACAAATTTGTTGATGAAAGCATGTAGTTTTTAACCAAGAACCAGTCCCGTAGTTTTTGACATATTAAAATCCTGTGTAGACTAAACTGTACTAATTCTATAAAACTAATAATGCTACTTTATTTTTTTAGGTGGTCTTAGGACTATTTCCTCCCCCATGGTAAGTTCTGGAGCTCCAACTTGTGACTTCAATTAGGGCTTTTATATGCTTTAGTTCCAGTCCAAACAATACTTTAGCATTACTTTTATAACTCTACATCTGTTGGAGACACTGGGTAATAGATTCCCCCCCCTTCCCCAACATCTGAGCTCAGTGACAAGATAAATTGTTTTTCTTATGAAAGGAAAACAGATATATTTAATACATGTGTATTGTAGCCTTGATCTGTACATTCAGTTTTAAATTGTTTGATGAATTTAATATTTTAATATTTAAGCAAAATCGATTTTATTTACATTAAAAATGGCATTTTAAAGCAAAAGATTTAGCAAAAGCAAAAGTGTTATTTAAGTTCTAACCACATTGGAGCTCCAAAGCATATTATGGGGGAAAGGGGAGGAGTGGGCAGAAAATCTTCAAGTAGCTTTATTTTTGATAAGCATTAAGGTATAAAGAGTTGGTGCTCAGTACTTACTGGCAGTACTCTACCCTGGTTTTGCTGTCACCAGAGGATCTATAACAGAAGTGTATAGTGTGCTATCTGTATACCTGTGGTTTAGAAATGCAGCATGTTTCTCTGAATGCTTTAAGTCTGAAATGAATGCATAGTGAAAAAAGGGTTAATTGAAGCTATGAGTGTAATACAATGAGTGAATGGGTCTGAAGGACCATGTAACTGAAAGAAACCAAACTCCAGCTCTGTGTGATTGAATGTGCAAGGTTATGGTCCTGTTTACAGTTTATCCTTAGAGTGATTAATGCTGGTAGTTGTGTATTGTATATACGGTGTGTTCTCAGTATGATTTTTGTTTATGATTAACTGGAAGAAGTAACATGAAATGTTTAAATTGTTCCAAATCCACATAAGGAGTCTAGTTTGATTAATTCTCAACATTTAAAGACATTTAAAAGAATAGGTTTTTATGTCTGTTACTTATATCTGTTGTATTTGCTGATAATAGGCACTTTAGAAGAGAGGCTTCAGATTTATGAAGAAGTTAGTAAAAGGCATCCCAGAGCAGTTTCACCTAGAAGATTACCTTTAAACTTTGTTTCAGGTAACAAGTTGCATATCTGTTCTGTAATAGTTTTTTTTCCCTATATTTTTCTGCAGTTTTCCTCAGGCTGTTTAATGTGTATTTAATATTTACTTGTGCATTTAATACCTACTTGAACAACCTAGACAAATCAAATGTATGCATTTCTCTTGGCTTAGACATAGTTCTTTTATATTTTAGGAGTTGATAGAAGAGCTTCATACACTCAAATATGGTGATAGGAGCAATGTAATATTTGTGATGATAAAATTACAGTACAGAATGATATGTAGATAGTAGGAATTTCTATACATAATTTTTTTGCTTTATGCAAGTTGAGAATCATGAGTTAAAATGTAGGGTATAGTACACTTTAATTCAAGGTGTGGGTGTATATATGTATGCATACCCCCTCCTGTATCTTTTAATATGCATATTTTTACTACTAAAATGTATGCCTACTTTCTTGGAGAGCTGTTGGAACTTAATTTGACAACAAAAACTACGTTTGTACTGCTAATTTGATAAGAAAATGAACAAAAAATCTGCAGTATTATGTAGCCCAAATTATTTCATTTTATAGCTAAGTTCTTTGTGACTTTGCCCTTTTAAAATTTGTTTTGAAATATGGTGCACAAATACCCTCAGTTTTGGAAGAAAAATTTGTACATACTTGTTAAAATAACAAAGAGCTGGGCTCTTCTAAAATGGAAGGAAGGAAACTAAATGAAATGGTAAATACTATAAAAATATCTAATTAGTGTGTAGCTGTCTAGCTGCTGAAATTCCAGTAGAAGACTTTTGGAAAGTACATGAGCTAGATATCAGATGTCAGAAATTTGAGATCAGTTGCAGATTCCCAACATATCTCCTCATGCTTTTAAATTTCTAAGGTTAGTTTTTAGTTTAGCTAATTTGCTCAGCACCACATTTGCTGCTACCTTTAAATGTTCCAGAGCATCAAGTCCGCTCCCCTGCTGTTGCTCATGTGTCAGAATGTGCATACACACTTCCTGTGTAAAATCCAAAGATTTTAACTGCTTCATAAGAAGTGACCACTTGTGCTTTCTATCATCCTGTATGCTTTAGTTTATTTGTAGATACAGGGGCAAATTTTAAGGCATTTCAGCAAATTTTGAAAAGCTGGGTGATGAGTAATTGTTTTGTTTTTTTTTTTAATATGTAATAAGATTGTTATGGTAACACAGAAAACAAGAAAATAACCTGCAAAACACTTCCCTGTATCTTTATTAATAGTGTGTTTTGCTGTTAACTTCATTTCACTGTGTATTGCTCTAGGTGGCCTTACACCTGGCAGTGCAGTTTCACAGCTTATGTTCATTTAAGTAGAAATATGTATAGTAACAAGAATTAGTTGCTCATGCTGTAACAATAGGATAAATGAAAGCAAAATCCATTATTGGATTGGTCAAGAAAAATCTCTTGGTTGCTTTCTGTAGCATTTTATAACAAATAAGAGTTTTTCAAAATTAAAATTTGTTTCTGCTAACTTAATAAATAAGCCTGTCAGGCATGAATGTGTAAGACTGTTTTTGATCCTGTAGAGATTAGTCTATTTACTAATGATTTTCTGTGTTTACAAGTACAGGAGACAAGACTTTATATTGCTTGAAATTTGATAGTGAGAATGTAAAGGTGTAGAAAGAAACATCTTTGCAGAAAAATGTTGGCAAGTTTCAAGAGGATAGAATTTCTGGATAAATGCAGTTCCTGTTCCAGTGTGGTCACTGACCAGTTACAGCTGGCACTGTTTGATTCAGAATTAAATTGCTCTTAAAAATTAAAATACTCTAAAATCCAAGCTTATGCTAAAAGGACAAGTTCTTGTCCAGACCTTGCTGTGCATTGAATCATAACCTTGTATTTGAAGCAAATTAGCTCCTTGATCAAGCTGGAAAACACCTTTATGGAGGAAGGCTGTTACCATCAATTTTACTGGTCAAGCTTGTGTGCATGCGTTTTTAGATTTGTTTATGCTCTTGTGGTAAGGTGTGTGCCCCAGACTAAATTGTAACTGCTTCTTGTGGGTGCCCAGCTGTGTGCTGCCCTTTTTTTTTTTTTCTGTTGTTTTCTGTAAGTAAATAGGGACACTTGAATCTTGCTTTCCTAAATTCTAAATTGATTCTTCCAGCAAGATAATAAATTAGAAGAATTCAACAGGAGAGACTGAGATGGATTTTTTTCTTTATATAGGGGAGTTTCTGTACTGTAAGACAACACATTTTAATTAATTCATCTGTAATAAAGCATATGCTTACAGTCCAATAATGGATCCCAATCCACAGGTAGTAGGAGTTTCTATATGCAGCAGTTTGGTTTAGTACAGCAAGGTGAGAACATGAATTACTTTCATTAGTCTCAGTATTTATTAGCAACACTGCTGATAACAGTGTAGGACAATTGAGAATTGGTAGAAATAAATGAAAATGTTGTATACAAAGCAGTAGTGTCTGTGTTTTCTGAATATCTAAAAAAAAGCTGTTAATAAAATTTTTAATGTGTTCTTATTAAAGTTAAGTTGATTTCAACAGTTTTGTCAGTTTTATGGGTGAATCTTAGTATTACATGAAGTGTGGTACTTCCTTGTTGAGAAAGTTAGAGAAGTCCACAACAGAGGAGACACTGAAGTGTGGAAAAAGTTCATCCCTAAGCAAAGCAACCAAAGTCAATAAAAATAATAGAAAAAAGCCCAACCAAACAACAACCACCCCCTCCAGCCCCCCCCCCCCCCCCAGCTATATTCCTGGCTGGATGTCTTCTGTTAGAAGTACTGAAGTACTGGGTTTTGGTTTTGTTTTTTAACAGCATTTCACAGAAAGGTAGCACTTAACTGCGAGTATTGTAATTTTTAACTGAAAATATAATTGGATCAGATTTTTAGCTTTCTGAAGTATATTTTGATACAGGTGATTCTGATATGGAGCTTATGTTTCTGAAACAATAAGTCTTGTTTCTAATTCCAGAAACAATCATATCACAAGTCATGTCCTACTAATAAAAATAGGACTAGAGGAGTAGCAAAGGATTCATTTCATCCATCCTTCTTCCTCAAATCAGGATACTTTATATCTGCATTACTCCTAACACATATTTGTCTAACTTAATCATAAAAACCTCCAATGATGGAGGTTTTGCAGGATCTCCATTGTTATTCTTAATATTATAGGGTGTTTAGAGTGTTTATTTAAATAGCTTTTGCTACATCCTCTGTAGTCAGCACTTAATATTTTCTCTTTCTAATAGACTGCAGGTTTGAGGACTGTTACCATGTCTGCCAGCAGACTCCTAAACACTAGCAACTTAAGCATTTTACTCTGTGGTTTTGTTTTTGGTTTTTTTGTTTTTTAATCTGGAGCATATTTGTGTCTTATTTAATAACAGAAAAGACTAAAGCCCTCAATTGCAGTTTCTCAGTTCCTCTGTTTTGCAGAGTTGCACAGCAGTTAGTGTGTATATTTATATAACACTTGCAATCACTGACATGTAACCAAACACACTTTTGTTCCTAGGTGAAAAATTTAGAGAACTAACGGATAAGTTCCTGAGGGTTAACTTCAGTAAAGGCTGCCCACCCTTGTTTACCACTTTGAAATCTTTATATTACAATCCAGAAAAGGTAAAATTTAGTATTTATTTGGTTTTAATGAAGTCTTCTGTATTGAATTGCTAATAGAATATCTAAGAGTTTTTGTAGCTTTCCCTGTAAACTGCCAATTAGAGTTGTTGAACATTTTTCCCCAATGTGCTATTTTGTCATATATGAATGATCACTTGATGTCAAAATGCTTGAAGTCAGATTGGTGCAGAGTGCACTGAGGTTCTTGAAAAATCAATGATCATTAACTTTGTATGCTTTGAGTGCAAGTGTTACAGAATTCTTTCAACTTATGGTTTATGATGTCACCAGAAGTAATGCTTTTAAAATAACAGGTGGCTGTTGTTCTATGTAGATTTCTGAATCGCATGAATACATTAGTATTTTCCACAAAGGCTTGTTTCCTTTTTCAGTCTTTCACTAAAACTTCAGTGTATATTTTTTTACTTCTAAACTCTGTTTTGGTGTAATTGTGTCACAAAAGAACTGTTGTTTCAAATGTAATTCTTCTTCCAAACTGACAGTAAGGTATACCAAAAAAAACTTTCGAACTGTGTAGTTCAAGTGTGTAGAAATCAGAATAATTTAGATCAGTCTCTTCAGATATATCTCTTCAGATCTTTGCTACAAACATTATAGGTATTCTAAGCCATTCATGACATAAAAGAGGGATTTGTATCTGGAAAAACCCTAAATACATGATGCAGTTTTTCAGCCAAAAGTGAATACTCATTTTTTGGACTAAACTTATTCTTCTTTCAAAGAGTTTCTTTGCTGGGGTTGTAACATGAAATTTTCAGTACACATCTTTAATCTCTACTTTTTCCAAGGCTGACATAAGTTTAGTAAATTCTGGTATCGTGTTGTTGCGGTTTAACCTCAAGTGGCAACTTAAGTACCATGCAGCTGCTTGCTCTCCCTACCCTGCCTGATAAGAAGTAGAATCAGGAATACCTAAATCTTGTGGGTTGAGATAAGGACTTTAACTTCAATGTTGAATCAAAATAAACTATTGTAATGACAGAGAGGGAAGAATAAAATTCAAGGGAAATCGTGCATAGAACAACTGCTCTCCATTTGCTGACCAGTGCCCTGCCCATCCCTGAGCAGTGATTGACAGCTCACAGCAAACTCCTCCTATTTATATACTGGCCATGACACTGTAGGGTACGGAATATCTTTTTGGCTACTTTAGGTCATCTGTCCTGGCCATGCTCCTTCTTGGCTTCTTGTGCCCCTGCTGCCTCACAGACCATGGGAACCTGGACAGTCCTCACCTCAGTGCAAGCATACCTTAGCAACAACTGAAACATCAGTGTCTTATCTGTACTCATGCTAAGTTCAAACACAGCACTCTACTGGTTACTAAGAAGCAAATTAACTTTATCCCAGCTAGAAACTTGTATAGTACAGGCTTCTCTATAGTGCCTATTGCTAATGCACATGTATCAATGTAAATGAAATGGAATTGAAATTTTTTACATTGTGATGCACAGGGTATCTAGATAGAAGCACAGTCAATGTTAAGGAAGTCTAACTTCTGCTATTTGAAGTGTGAAGAATCTGGATGTTGAAAGATATGTATTAACTCATTTGGCATCTGAAAAGATTTTTAGCACTTAATTAATTTTGGACATGATGGGTTAAAAAAGAGGGCTACCATATTTTGAGGCAAACTTACACAGAAAGGTTCCTTTCTGGTAGTTATCTTCATTATACCAAATCAGTGCTGCTCAAAACTGCCAGCTTAATCCTAAAAAGTAATTAAAATCAAGAGCTTTGCCTTTTCCAAACATGCTTGGGATTTGTTTGTGCTGCTAACTTCTGCAAAAGCATTTTTGTCATATTTCAGATTATTTCCTTACTAAAGCAGGCTGTCTTTTACATTTCACTTGGTTATATTTACCTATAGCTATAGTGTGACAGAAGGATCTTTGAAACTAAGAGAAACTTAATTTTAGTCCCCGACAGTTAATTTTAGAATTACTAAAATTTAGGGGTTGAGGGCAGAAAATTGTGACCAACTAACGTGTGCTACATCTTTAAGGAAAATATTCTATTTTTGTATCTAATTTGTCTAAGTTGGAGCTTAGTAGTAACTTCTTACTTGTGTAGTTTGACTGAAAGAGGGTTGTAGTCAGTACTGTGTTATGCCTTCCAGAAAATACCTAGCAAAAATCTGATTTTGCTACCAGTTAGGAAGAAAGTTGCCCCCGTGTTTCTTTGGAAACAAGTGTAGTTTGGCACAGTCAACTGTGGTTGGATTTTGAAGTGGCATAGGTATGAAGACTTGATGAAAGAGCTGGTATTTAAGGCTAGGAAGTTCCTTCTTTCTAGAGCTCCAGGTAGGTCCCTGATCTTTCATGAACAGCAAGGAGAAAAGGGTGGTTGTATAGAAGGCAAACTTTTGTTAGATGTGTTCAGGAAAATGTTTATTATCTAATTGCTGTAAGATGGTACTCAGCCTTTTGGCTGTGCTAGGTAGGATTCTTCCCAAGGTATCTATTACATGAGCACTTCATATCTATGAAACTAACATTGAGGAAGCTTTCCCAGCTGCTCTGGAAAGAATTAATGAGTGCCCTACCAAAAGTAAAACTGAAATCACTGCAGTGCCAACTGGGTGCATGGCATGTTATTTTTTTCAGCTACTGGATTGAAATTTGCTTACGTACTTGTGCAAATATTGGTGTAATGAAGGGTGTGGATTGCAACTTGCTCTTCATAAAAGAATGAGCCTTACTTTGATTAAGTAGGAAAGGTGGTTTTAATCTTCCTTTACAGTGCAAGTAGAACTGTTTAAGATCCTTTGGGTGAAGTCTCAGAAGGGTGCTGTAAGTAGGAAATGTAAAGCTGTTTGTTTCAATAAAAAAGTAATTTTAAGGTTATTGCTGGAAGAAACTTTCTTTCAGCAACCAAAGACATGAGAATCTGAAATATGTTCAATAAAGAAAGACTGCCAAAAAGCAACAAACCTCTATGTATACTCAAAGACTTGTTTTGAGGTAAATCATTCCTTAATAAATATGTCTCTAATGAGTTAAAATATGCTTCATATTTCATTATGCAATCTATGCCTTTCCTGTAATTCTGGAGCAAAGAAAATTTTATGTGTGTTGGCCTTGTGTTCAGTTTGTGGTGTGCAGAGGCTTGTATTTGACTGCCCAATTGGGTTTAAAAGGAAACTTCAAGATTTGGTAAATCTGAAACTTGGATGCTTCAGAAAGTAACAGAGGTGGTGTGGTGAAACCTGGGACAAGTGGTGCTGGATTTCATCATTCCCAGCAATACTGTTGCCTCTTAGGAGGAAGTTGCTAACCCACTAATGATTATGTTAAAGCAGACTTTAAAAGAACTACAGAACCTGATGTGTAGAAGGTATTAAGTTGGATTTGCTCTAAATTACTGTGCATGCTTTTGCAGCAAGACCCAGTTTCAGACTTTGTGGTCCATCACTGCTTGCAAGTCAAAGATCTGACTTATGTTTTTCTCCATAGTTTTAGAAGGGAGTTATACAAGTCATGGTTTAACCCTTCAAAGCTCTTCAGATGAGGTTGTGATTTCTTCAGGCTTTGTGCTGTTATGCTACTCCAATAAAGTAGCATGTGAACTGGTTTGCTTTTTTATTGTTTCTTCTTTGTCAAGCCACCTAGACTTATGTGTCCTCCACCCAGGAGGACACATAAGTAGTTCAGGCTGAAGGGTGAGAAGCCATAAGAAAAGAGGCTAAGGATTGTCTTTTGCCTAGAAACGTTTAACTTGATCAATGTATTGTGCTGTGGATAGAACTTTTGATTATAAAAATACTGCAAATAATATAAAATACAAAAAATATAAAAATATAAATATACTTTTTAAACAACATGCCAGCTATTCAGTATCCTGAGTCCAGTTCTGTAACATGCCGTAGCATAAAATTACTGTAATATTGGAATAAGGAGGGGGGCATTGAATTGCAGGATGAACAGTTGGACAAAGGCCATTTGAGTCAATGTCTGCCTACTTTTTTTGTAATGTTGGCAATTGATTTTGTACAGGTTATGTGCATGAAAAAGGAGTAAAAGAAGTTAGGATGTAAAGAGTTCAAGTTATTTCTCAAGTGATAATTTGTTACTGTGCTCCCTGTTTGTAGATACCAAAGGCATGCCCTAATCACTTCCTAACTTGCTACACTGGAACACAGCCAGATTCCATGTCTTTCCAACTGAAGGCAAGGTCAATTGGAGGGTGATAGAGACTGCTGAACTCAGTCTTACACTGTTTTCCTGTGTCTCATTCAAAGGAAGTTTATAATATCATATAGACTATGTTCAGTAGTACATCATTGCTGATACTCAGTCATAGATCGCTTTTATCTGCAAGATATTAGAGAAATCATTTGATGGAACACTGTCTTGATGGCTTTATGTTTAAAAAAAAATCCTTGAAATATAATGTTCATCACTACCAGCTTGTTTCAGATGATTTTTAAAGTAACCACTGTACATTGTGAAGAATTAGCTATGCTTTCCTTCTATTCATTATATGGCAGCCTGAGGCTTTTTAAACGTGAAAACCTTGGTTATAATGAAGTAGTGTAAATGAGTCTGGTTATATAAAGGCAAAGTTCACAAATGCTTCCCAAATGTAAAAAGCTTTGTACCAGATTCTACTCACCCATGAGGTTTGGAAAAAGGAAATGGCTGATCTGAGCAAGAGCTGAGAGCTTCCTCTACAGGTTACTGTGTCAAAGAACTTGTATTCTGAGCTTGATATTAATTTTTCTCACCTAATCTCGAGTTTGGTCAACTTCTCAAATGCCAGCCTTTGTCCATATTATTCATTCATCTTGACACACATTCTTGGTTCTGGCTATTGTTTAAGACATCCTGAGAGAATCCTGTGAATGTCTTACTTATCTACAGAACTCTCCAAGTTCATTCCATGTTTGTTTGTTTGTTTCTCAGACCTTTCCCCCCCATGTTAACTTTATTTGGATAATTTCTATCATAAAATGGAAGAGTTCTGGGGTAAGAGTTACCTGTAAAGGCAAAGCACTCTGTGATAAACAACATCGTGGTGGTGTTGACACTAAATCTGCAGTTTAGACTTTACTCTTCATGTATTGCATCTATGGCTTTAATTGGTAGATACAGCACGTGCATCATCTTCCTGGGAGGAAGACCTGTCCCAAGCAGGTACTTAAGTTTCTTTTACCATCTCATTTGGCATCTTCATATCTGCTAGCACCAAGACAAACATTGGATATGGTGATATTTATCTTTTCATCTTCTAGGACTTTTGCTCCTCTGATAGGACACTTTTTAAATCAGGAGACTGAGTTAAGGCACCTGCATACATTCTGTAATTGAGTGCATACAGCACAACAGCAGTGCATTGCTCAGCTGATGCCTAGTTGGTGCATGTAGTGCTGTCTTGATGATACATGTGTTTATTCTTTTACATGTACAAGAGTGGATTCCTGTTACCTATCAAGGAGAAGCAGAAGATACCAATTTTTAGGGACTTCATTGGCAATTTTGCTGTTTTGCTAAAAAAAAATTAGCAAACGAATGAAAATACAATTTCACACTTCTTCTTGAGACAGAATCCAGTAAAATTCAAAGCACCTTCCATCATACTGTTTTTTGTCATCTTTTCTAACAAGATTCTCATTTCAAGCTCAACTCTTCTGGTAAATCTTCTGGTAGTCTTCTGAGAGTTGGTGATGAAGTATCTAGTTTGGTATATCAAGGCAGCAGAGAGTGTACACCACTTTTGTGATTTTTGAGGGTATGTGGGGTGTCATTTTAACTGCTTTCTTAAATACACATCTTGGTACTGGAGGATAGAATATCTAAACATACTGGATATGCACATCAAACTTGATTGGGATGCATCTCCAACTCTTAGCAGAGCTAGACAATGTAACTGTACTTCTACTCAGTCTTTGAGAGATCATCATGATGGATGGAGTTTGCTAAGGTCTGGAGGAGAGCAAATGTCTCGTTTTCAAGTACAAAAAGGAGGATCTGAGGAGCTATGAGCCAGTCAGGTTGATCTCAATATTTGTGAAGCTGATAAGGCAAATAATCCTGGAAACCATTACCAGACACACAAAGGACAGTAGGTAGGATGGATTTATGATGGCGAATTCATGCCTGATTAACTTAATAGCCTGCTGTAATAAAATTACTTCAGCATACAAGGGGACAGCAGTTGATCCTGTGTATTAGCAAGGCTTTTGTCACCATCTGTAGTAACACAGACAACATGTTGAAGTACACCTTAGTAGACAGTAATTTGTACTGAAAACTAACTGAACTGCCAGGCTCAGTGTTGTCATCTGCTGCATGAACTCCAGCTGGTGTCCCCAAGTAGGTGACAGTGGGGCTAGTAGTGGGCGCATCTTTGTGCAGTGCCTTAGTTCAGCCTGGCCAAGAGAAGGTTTAGATGGAATGTTGTGTATGTAACTAACTGAAGGCAAGAATGAGAAAAGACAAGGCAGATGCTTCTCATTGGTGCTCAGAGACAAGATATTATATGCATGAATTAAAATACAAGAGAATATCTGAGCAAAAGAAAAGACACAATTGTTGTAGAGGTTGTCAAACATAAGAACAGGTTTTTGAGAGGTAGTGAAGTTGCCTTCTTGGAGATGGCCAGGAATAGTCTGCTTCAGCTGTCCCTGTTCTGTAACAAGGGGTTGGACTAGGCAGTTTGTAGAAGTCTCTTCAAACCTTCATGATTCTTAATCTTGTTACTTTGTTTCACCTGCAAGTCCAGGACCAGCTTGTCGCCATTTACCTGCCAACAGGTAGGCTTGTCTGAACTGCTGCTGCGGCGCCAGGGCAAGTGCATTTTATGTTAGTGTGGCAGCACTGAGACACTACAGCAAACAGTGCAGGAAGGCACAGTAAAGACTGACATGCTGATTATGCATGAATGCCTGTATACAGAAGCACTGAGATCCCTAATCCACATACTGTAATTTGGAATCTCCAGCTGTGATTTTTATATCCATTTGCCAGCAGAACCCTAATCACTTCCTAGAGTTTCTTGCTTCAGGCTATGCACAAAGGGAAAAAACTTGTCACAGAATCTGCCTTTTAGAAATGGATTAACTTCAAAATACAGCTGAGTAGCTGCAGACCCACATTAGGTTTATGTTAAATGTGAGCAAATGCATGGTTCACCACAGGTCACATGAAGCACGTGAAGCCGATGCTTCGAGGTAGGCCAAAGAACAGGTTGTTTATTAAAGAGTGCAGTGGGGTTAGGCTGAGGATGTGATTTGTAGATCACATATGATTGTTTCCATACAGTCCTTCATCAGCCTTGATTTTGGAGCTCTCAAAGTGGCACATATGGTATCTGTCTTTATTTCTGCAAAATTTCACAGTGCAAATTCTAGTGAAAAGTGTTGTGCATTTGGTATTTTGTCAGTGATCATCTGCTTGTAGTCTCAAAGAAAAAGAGCTGTGTAAAGAATGCTTCCAGCTTAGAATTCAGCAATCATTTGGCTAGGCTGTTGATGTAGATGCTCACTGAATATGAGTTTGCCCCCAGCTGGACGATGAAGGAAAAGTGGAGGACAAAATACTAATAAAAGTCTAATAAAGTCATAATTGCATCGAGATTAATTTCTCAGGTGGGATAGCTCATGTTCACTGAGTAGGTTTCTGCTGATGGAGTCAGTTTCTTCTAGCAAACCTGCTGGTGTTGGTAACATTATGCAGATGGGACGTTTGGTGTGACACTGGTGGGGTCAGTGTGCTGTTGCCCCTCCCCTTGATGTGCTGTGTAAGTGTGCAGCTGTGGGGAGGTGCTCAGTGTTGCAGATGTCTAAGGCTTGACAGATGTCATATGTGAGTTTATAAATGAGGTGCTGTGCTTTGGAGATCAGGACTTGTTACCTGTATCTGCTGTTGCCAGTACCTGGTGCCTTACTGTGATCTACAGTGACAACTACAATGCCATGTGTTTAAAGAGAACATGGCCTTTAGCCCAAAAAATAGCTTGCTTTATGGGAGGTGATAAAACAAGTTCCATGAGCTGTCATCCTCATATTGGAGTTTTAATATATAGAAATTCTGCACCAGAAAAGTTCTCGTTCTTTCTATACTGTGTATTTTGAAGGGGAGAATAAAAGACACAGAATTTATAGGACTACAGCAGATTATGTTCTTAGAGAGCTGATTTATGAGTCTCTCATGCAATTCAGAATGGATTATCTAAGCCTGACGTGCAGACAGAGTAATTTACATTTCCAATTGTCTGTTCCACCCTGCCATTTTTGCTGAAAGAACAGTGCAAGTGTTTGAGTACCAGTGTCTGAGTCTGTACAGCTTTAGATTTGTACTCAGTTTTTTCCTTTGTATGTTGTGCTAATAAGCTAAAATGGAGTTGCTCAACAAAGCGTTTCTGCAATGCCAAACTTGAAAAGATGCATGGATTAAACATGTGAAAATAAAAAATACTAGTTGTCCTACTTTGGAAAGTCCACAGACGTGATTAAAAAAAAATCTATGAGAGGTGCTTGTGCATAGTGGGGCCAGTTATGATAGTGCGTTTTGAAGAATTGTAGTTATTTCTGAAAAAAAAGTAGTTTCTTAAGAACATTCAAGACAGGTAGTTTTCATATTGCCATTAGAGATTTATTCACTTGATATTCTTGATCTTGCCATAAAATACTAAGATTTTTGCATCATCGATTCATAAACATGCTTGGAGGTAACGTGTATTTTAAAGTGAATTTGTGGTCTTTGTGACTTTTAACCAAAGACCATGTAGTAAGAATTGTAGGTAGCTAATTACAGTGAATTCTGTGCAGGAGAGATACATGGGAGGATAGCAGGGAAGCCATAACAAAGAAACTTCATCCAACATAAAGAAACTTAAGTGGATTTGTTTTGGGAGTTTTATTAACAAGATAACCTGCTTTCCTCTACAACTTTGCAATGTTATTTAAAACACAGCTTTTAAAAATATAAATCTACTATATGTTTTTACTTATAGTTGATATTTCTGTAATGGTATGAACAATTTAATTTTCATCATTTGTTGAGACTTTTTGGAATAATCACCTAAACTACTACTATGTGAATGAAAGGTTTTGAAATGTGACTGTATATGTGGGGATTTTTATATGCTGAGAAACATGGAGCATTTACAAGGAAAAGGTCTCAACACAATATAGTCTATGTGTAAATTTAATTACTGTAATGTGGGTGTCTTAGTCTCCCATGCAGGCAAAGAGATTTTCTGTCTAGCTGCAGGGCTTTTCTTCTATGCTACAAGTAGTTTCATAGTGTTTATACTTTGCTTTGTGCTGTAGTATCTGGAGTTTGTTATTATAAAAATACTGATATCAGCAAAGTATAGCCATATTCCTGAGTTTTTCCTGGATAGAACTTTTGATTATAAAGATACTGCAAATAATATAAAATACAAAAAATATAAAAATATAAATATACTTTTTAAACAACATGCCAGCTATTCAGTATCCTGAGTCCAGTTCTGTAACATGCCGTAGCATAAAATTACTGTAATATTGGAATAAGGAGGGGGGCATTGAATTGCAGGATGAACAGTTGGACAAAGGCCATTTGAGTCAATGTCTGCTTACTTTTTTTGTAATATTGGCAATTGATTTTGTAAAACTTTTAATTTAAAAAGCCTACTGTATAACATGGAGGATTATTAAATCTTTTTATCAGTTTTTTTAGCTTCTAATTAGCAAGAGTACTTGACTAAATGACGTCCTTCTCATATCTTTCTGCTTGAATAAAATTTGCATAGTTGGTATAATTCTTATGTCAGGAGTAAGCTGTAGGCTTTGTATGTTTGAGAAGAAAAACTAGGATTTAGGAGTGCCACTTTATTATTATGAGTTTTGATGTTTATGCAAAGTTACTGGCCAGGGTGAATGTAACAGTGGCTCTTGGCCACATGTTTCTGCTGGAAGCTAATAACCTGAAGTGTAAGCAATTACACGAGATGAAGTAATTTTCACATTCTGTAAGCTACAGTTCCAGGTGTATTAGAAATATCTGTGAAGAGCCTCATTTGTTACTCTTCCTCACAAGAAATGGATCTTGAAGTGCTACCCTCACCTCCTCCCCAGAAAATTCTCTTTGTACTTGATCAATGCTCAGAAATCCTCTTTGGTTCCTCATACATGCTGGTCTCTGTATCCATGAGATAAAAAATCCAAGGAGTGAAGATCTTCAATTAGTCAACATCAAGGTTTACGTCGATTGTGTTGCAGGTGCATTGGTTGATTCCATTGAAGCTCGACATTAGTGCACATGTGCCCTTTTTCTGAGTATCTAAAATCATGGAGACTGTGAGGAAATACTGGATGACAGAAAATGTCTGGCTGGAAGAAACATCAGAAACAACAGTCTCAAAAAAAGGTGTAAGACTGTCTACACAGGAAGGTAGGCTGTCTTCAGTGAAGATCTTTCTTTAACCTTTCTGGAAAGAAGGCATATTTCTTCCTTAATGTGGAAAGCTAAAGCAATATAAAGCAAGTTGCCACTGTTGGTTGATTGTTATTTTTTTATTTTTAGTTAGATGTTCTCTGCAGATTATTGGTGGATTACATAAGGAAGTAAAAAACATTAATTCTGTTAGGAAACTGCATTTTAAGAAGAAATAGTTCTGAAAGATTAACCAAGGACAGTCCTTTGTTCATGCTGGCTCCATCATTTCAAGTGTTAGGAAGTAGTGTCTTTGAGTTAAAATTCCAGGAGGGGTGATCTGGTTAGTGGACTTACCCAGGATCTGGCTGACAACTGGTACATTCATGGTGAAAGATAGCATTTGTATTGTGCTGCTGGAGTAGCAGGAAAGGAGTAAGGAAATATTTTAAAATAAATAGAGGAAGGAGCAAGCTTGGAAATGCCATTGTAGGTACAGCAAGGATACAATGCTTCCACTCTGCAGTGTGAATGGGGAGTGTAAAACATGCTGAGGGCTGACAGTTTAGGTCTTTGAGGTAACATGTAAGCCAGGAGCTGACAGGTCTAGCAGTTGATTTGTGAGCTATTTTATCAAGAGAGCTTTTTTAGTTTGAGTGACCTATATTGGGATTAACCCATTTGGAGACTCACAAGAAATCCTCTAGATAGTTCGGCTCATGATTGCTCCTACTGATGTTTTGCTCATGTGAAATGATTTGCTTTCTTTAGTGCAGTCTCCAGACTTATCCAAAAGCTTTCAGAAAACCAGATTCTCGTTAAATGAGTTGTGTGATGACCACAGTGTCATCTTAGTGTTGGTGTGCTCTGAATTTGTATTTGTATCGTGCTACAGCTGCTATAAATTTTCCAATTGATTATGCTTGTACATAGCAATTATTTTTAAGGGCGCGTTGCTTCACCAGAGCAAGCATACAGAATAGCTGTTACAAGTTATTTTTTTAATGACAATGCAAACTAGATTACTTAGTTAGATAAATGGAGGAAGTTTCTTCTTCTGGAGTTTAGTGTTTCTGATAGCCTGTGTGTTCATTTGTGCTATTGACACTAGAAAAAGTATCACTTGTTTTATTTCAAGATCAGCTGTTAGCAGTGCTAGCAGCGATGGACACCAGTGGTTTTAAATATGGTAGTGCAAAATTACTGCTTTGTGGTTAGCCAGTCCTTACAAGCTGGTAGCTCTGTGGCAAAATTCCTGAGAGTAAATGTCTGCTTAACCACCACACACAGAGAAATGCTGAAGTTGGTGACTAACCATGATGCCAGAAGATGTGTGTTCTACTGCAGTTTACGTATTTTTGTCTTTCCCTGTGTAACGTAAGCATATGCACACATTTAAAAGTGGTTTTCTGAGGGAAGCAGAAGGGAGTATTGATGGCTCAGTTGAATAAATTTAGAGATGTACCTACATGTGAATTGCTGTTAGTTTTAAAGCAACTATTTCATTGGGTATTACACAAAACAGTAAAGCTACATCCTTGATATCTGTATATGTCAAAGATAAACAAGAAATTTAAGGTGACTTGTGTTAAGTAAAGGACAAGTTGTGCTTGTCCTGTTTTTCTGGTTTGATTTTCATGGTGTGAAGGTTGTAGAATAACTTTTGATTGTGACTTTTTTATTGCATTCAGATGTTAGCCTTATGTGCAAGCAATGGAAGTTGTTTGTATGAGGCTGACTAGGCTTTCACAATTGGACTAATTTATTTGAATATTCAGTTTACTGAAGTAAAAGTCTCTGCTCACAAAGACACTATGAAGGTGTCTCTGTGAGCAGCAGGAGACATTCTTGTTTGTGCTGTTGTTGTGTCAGAGCTTTTTCTAGTGCTAAGCTGTTTCTGGGGAAAGTTCAGTTTAGAATGGTGTGGAGACCATAGAATCAAAAGAAGAATAGGGAACCAGCTTATTGCAGTGGGAATCTTCATTTTTAGTGAGTTCAGCTTTCAGCTCTGTTGTGTTGGCTGGCTCTGTGTGTGTGTGAATGATTAGCACTTTCTCAGAAATGGACTGATACTGGAGAAAACTCAAGAAAGCCTTGGCTTGGTGTGCCACAGACCAGCTGCAAACCAAGTTCAAAATGTTGTCATCAAAGGCCTTCTCCAGAACTCCGAGGTAGCAACTGCATTATATTTTTTCAGTCTTAATTTATTTGGTACTAGGCTCATAAGTGCTACTCAGGGTGTATTGATACCACTTCTGCATGATCTGGTAGTGATACCTCTTCATGCACCTTCTTAACAGTCTCTTAGATAAAATCTTGTTGTGGCAAAGACTTCAAGTATTGACATAGGACTCTTGTGGACTGTTTTTATTGTTGCTTCTCCATTTCCCAAGAGGCATTTAGAGTGTTGCCTCAGGGCATGCAGTAGATTTTTCTTTGTATAGTGAAAGATATTCCTAATTTGGTCACAAGGACTTTCTGTTAATGTCAACATGGTTTTCTGGCACAAGGATAATACTTAAAAAGCTGTTTGTCATTCAGTCTCTAGGTATCCCATTTTTTTTCTAGATGATGAGGATTGACTATTTTGAAGTTGCACAACATCAGTTTCCTTTGGGTACTCTGTAGCAAAGCCATTTGCAAATGGTTTCTAAATATTTCAATCTGCCAATATGGAGATATCTAGATATAGAGGGATCAGATATTTTGATAAGTACAGCTATTTTTCAGTTTCTCAGATAGGCATAATAGTGACAAATAGGTATAAGTTTAATGGATGTTGCTTCTGCTGGGCTGGAAAAGTGGTGTCACAAACTCAATAAAATTCCATATTCTTCAATAAAGAATACTATTCTTGTGGAACCAGAAAGCTTTCACTTTGAGCACTACTGTTAGCAAAGCCAGTGAAGGGAGATACTGGAAAAATTCAGTTGTACTTTGAGATGTACTTTTGAGATGTTATTCAGCCTTGAGACGTACTTTTCTGCTATTGAAGTTGCTTGCATCTTTAGGAGTTGTTTTTTCAAAAATAAGTACTCATTTGATTCAGAGATATTTGATTTGCTGATGATAAAGCAAGTGCTGCTTTGGGATCAGTTTCTGTGACCAGCAGGACCAATATTGTCAGCACCATGCATTATCTGCAAGAAACAAGTTTTCTTCAGGAAAGATGCTTCTGTGGAGAACTCTCTATTTAAGCAGAAACATTGTTCAATTCTAATTTTCAAGGACAGATGACATAATCTTTCCTTGAAGGGCAAGAACACATGCTCTTTTTTCCCCTGTCAGCATCATTTTGCCTTAAGTGAAAACGCAACATGAGGAAATACTGCCTTTGCAGGTTGGTTTCTGCAGTCCTTCTCCAGCTCCAGAGCTGCAGAACCACCTGAAAAATCCATCTTCCCAGTGGTGAAGACCACCCATATCAACACTGCAAATCATAAGAAGCTGCCTGCCATCTGAGTGAAATTATCAGATTCCAGATTAGAGAACATCTGTTTTAGGAATCATCCTATTTATTTTACAGCACAGAATACCTTCATCCTGTGGAGGATGAGCAAGTTCATAAAGGGTGTCCCCTCTTGCCAGCTGTTTTCCCTCTTTTCCAGGCTTTTCTGCTTTAGAGGACCTTTTGCTAGAAGTGCTTTATCAATATAAGATTATATTCTTTTAAAATTACTCCCTTATTTTGAAGGAGGGAGAAAAGTTTGGCAGCAAACCATTGCCCTCCTCAGGAAAGTGCTACAGCTGTCTTTAAAATTGTCTGCATATTGAAACTCAGAAGGTAATGCTCCATGTAACACAGTCCATGAAATGAAGGGCCTGCCCATAGAGAATATATCTGGTCCTTGTGCCAAAATATAGTTAGTGTTTGAACTTTCAGGCTGCTAACTATTTGGAAGATACCTGCTCAGTAATACCAGGGCAGTTTTGATTCCTGAATGTTACAGGTCTTTTCCCTGCAACTGAAGGTTGATGTACTTCAGGATTGGATGTCTTAAATGAGTTCTGTTGCTTAGATGGGGAATAAGAAGCACCCAGACTTTCACTCTGTTTTTTCCAGTCTGATACTAGATGGCTTTTGAATGTAGAATGATTCTTCTATGTCATCCTTCCCTTACATTTTTGTTCAGGAGCTTTCTGAGACAGATAAACCTGAGCAGGTGAGATTTGTGAAATTTTTATTTTTCCAGTGCCTATCTGCTCTAATGACTACCAAACAAGTACCCAGAAGTTGCTTAAGAGAAGCATTGTTAAGTTTCCTGATGGAAAACTGTTGTCTAGTTTTTCTCCTAATCCTTTGTAGGAGGTTATGAGAATGATTAGCCGTAGTTTTCCCCTATTGAAGAGTCTCCAGCTCAAGGGGGTTTCAAACTTGCAGATGTACTTAAATGAAGTGTTTGTAACTGATAAATTAACAAGCTGAAGTCTTTAAAAATTACTATTGACACAACTTAAGTCTAACCAATTTATAGTACATGACAATAATTCAGTTCCTCTTTTTGCAGTTGTTTTGTTGAAGAAAATACCGTATTGGTGTTTGGAAGGTTGTCATTGAAACAGAAGTCTATTACAGTTTTAATAGGCTATGGAATATAGATATTTAGGTTCCATTAATAAAACAGAAAATTTAGGCCTTGTGCTTGAAAATTTGCATCCTTGCTTTGTGGTAGTGGGCTGCTGAGTTCATGTTCCATTATGTATTTCACCTCACATTTGTCATTTCATTCAATTACATATTATAACATGGAATATAGAAAAAAAAATCAAGATAAAATTTAGGCTACTGTAATTCTTACCTGTTGTTTTTTGAGGCCTTTTAGAGACCTCTTTTTGTCTAAAGAAAAATTTCTGTAGCAGGAGTCATTTGGTGTATGGCATAGCATACAGCACAGATTTTGATTTGATGACTGGCCTATAGTTGCCACTGTGATAGCTACAAAAGGTGGTATAAGAATTCTGGTCATTGCCTGTTTACCTGGAAAACAGTCCCTTAGGCTGTCCCTTACAAAGAGGACACAAAACATATCTTGGTGTAATCAGGTAACTATGAAAAAGTGATCACAGAAAAAGGCTATTTTAACTCAATTGGATCCTTGTTACTTATAATTTAAAAAGAAATTAAGGTGTGTGTGTATTATATTTATTGCTGTCTGTTTCTATTTCTCAACTATTCATTTTAAGACATTTACTCAAAGTTTACTTACAAAATTGTCCTTTCCAATGGAAAGAAACTGCACGGGAATGGAAGAGCATTGCCACCTTTGTAGAGTCTTTGGCTGATGTAGTACCAAGTGTGGAAAGTGCTTTTTTGACTTTCAGGATTACTACAGTTGCCAAGAATATATAATGGTTTGTGAGCGCGTACAATTTCAATCTTTAGGCTATAGGAGGAAAAATGGTCACTTCACTTGTTTGTGCAAATGAGAAGGCTAAAGCCCATTTTCTCTTTCTTGGATTCTTGCTGCTCAGCTCATTGTTCTTCCATAATGAATGAAAGATGTAGACAGTGACCTATGAAAAGGCTTGTGGCTTGAATTTTGATTAAGAGGTTTCTGAAACTGGTGACCCTAGGAATCAATTCAGTCTTTTTTTGTAAGGAAATGAGAGATTTGTTGGTGACTTCAGCTACACTTTTGTGATACCTTAAGCTTTCTCAACTCAATGGCAAGAGAACAAACATTGGTTTCCTAGAATAATTCTTTTTGAAATTAGCTTGTGGACAATATGGTATTTCCAGATACCTCAGCACAGTTTTTTTGGAAATTATAAAATTATGAAGTATGCTGTGGCTTTTAGAAAAGTGAAATATTATTGCCTTTAAGATGGCAGTGATAACTCTAGAATACAGATACTAGCAAATTCAAGAGACAGATTTTGCAACTAAATTTGCAGTTAATATGGACACAGAAATTATGGTTCATATTTCCAGATCATTTGCTCCCTGAAGGGGCACACCAACCTGGCATTATTTTCCTAAGTTGCTAGTAAGAGACTGTAGCATAAGCATAAAAGTAAGGGAAAAATACTGCCATTTTCATTGAGTATATCTGCAAAAATCCAGTTATTCCATTTGTGTTTTCTTAGCTGTTGGTTTCACTGAATACTTGTTTCCAAATGTATTGTTCATAGTAGCTTCCAGAATGACAATTACAGTGCATTTTCTTGAGCTGCAAAAGCCAAAACCTCTGCAGAGTTCTGAATTTGGAAGAACTTGGCATCTTTACAACAGAACACATCTTGCTATTCTACATCTCCTCAAGATTTAGAGTATTTTATTTAATTGTTATTGTCAGCTGATTGAAGACCCTCATACAAGGATGTATGTCCCAGGTCTGTCCACTGCCACTGCCCACTGCTGATAGAAAGTGGCAGTGAGTAAAGAGTAAAAGAGTAATTGGGCATTGGTGCACTGAGGTGGAACGGGGAGGAATCACTCATAACCCTGGATACAGTCACTAGCACTCAGCCAAAGCAGGGACCAGGCACATGTGGCTCAGGGATGGTGATGCCATTCTTTTTGGTGGTAACTTGGTCTTTGTCCAGATGTGAAGCTGTACTCCCAAGTGTGCAATAATTTAAACATTTCTATTTAGAATGTGGGGGGGGGGGGGGGGGGGGGGGTGTTTATTTAAGAAATGAATCAGTCTTTCTCCCTTTATGCACAGTTCACTGATGATGAGGTTAGTGGCAGCCAGATGAGGAAAACTTGGGAATACTTGGAAATTGCAATGAAAGTCAGCAAGAAAATAACACTTACACAGTTGCATATACACACTGCAACCATGCTATCTGAAGCAGGTGTTTCTGCTTTTAAACTTTTTTTTAAGAGAAAAGAATCTTCAAATATTTTCTGAGGGTGTTTTCTTCCAGTGAACACATGTCTGAGGCAGGCCAGGGAACAACTTAATGCATTTGTTTGCCTTCATCCATTTACTTCTGACTTCTTCACATTCCTTTATCACTTCATAGTTATTTGAAGTCCAGTAATATTTTATTTTATTTTATGGGATTTTGCTACTGAAACTCATTTCTTATGAGATTTGCCCGGAGCTTTCCAGAATGTATGTGTTTATACATTTTATTACACTTCTGAGATATTTACAGTGGCTGTGTGTGACTTGGGCCTGTCGCTTTCTCTGCTCTCTTTGAAAGCATTTTTGCCTATTGTGCTGGATTAGGTTAAATAAAGTAGTATCCTTCAGATTGTATACTTTGATCTTCTAGAACAAGGTTTATTCTCTTCTCCCTTCTCTCCCAAAGTATATCTTGAAGTGAATGCATGCATTGTAAATTTGTGCCTTTTAAAAATTTTACTGTCTCCCTACAATTCTATTTTACTCTTGCAATCAGCTTTTTAAATGTAGGATCATCTTAAGTTTTAACCATTGAAGTTTTAGGTTTTTACCATCTGGAGATTTCACCTGATGGCGAATATAGCTGTTATCCTGCTGTGCTTACAGTCTGGTCTTACATTTTAAAGTTCCTTCTGTGTTTTGGGTGTATATACATAGACCATATTTTTACTGTAATATTGTTCTTGTTACCTGAAGAGGCTCATTGGTTACTTGCTGAATATGGCAGGCATGTTTTGAATGAAGCTACAAAACAGATTGAGCACTTCACAAAATGTTTAGAAATACTAAATGGCATTTTTGAGCCATGGACCTGGAATTGGAAAAATGCACAGATCCTAACGTTTGTGCTTACTGTAAATGTCAGACCTATATAGTGTGAGTTAAAAATGCATGGATGAATTTTGAGTCTTCACCCTAGAAATGAAAACCAATATTGTTGACAAGGTCTGATTTCAGGAAGTATTATTCTTCAGTCAGTCAATGTATAGGTTTTTGTAAAAAGATGGAACCTGCATTCTAGGCAACAATACCTTTCAAACAAAACAGAAATCATTAATAATACAGATCAACCTGCCAAAAAAACCACAAAAGTCTCTGTGTCATCATTGTTATGGGAAGTTCATGCATGGTCTTTTTCAAAGCACCTTTTTTAAATTGGCTCACTTTCAATGCTTAAAAATGAATAGCATAAGTTAAGTTATATTTTGGAATTTTTACATAAGATACTAATCATATGCACTTGAATACCTTCTGCTGTAAGCTGCCTGAGATTAACCCATTTCCCTGCCACATCACTAGTTAAAATGGGGGATCAAAATAACTGCAAAAGCTGAAGTAAACTATGTGAAGATACATCAATTTTTTCCAAATTAAGTAGTTATTTTTGTATAGTTTCTCTCATTTGTTCAAGTGTTCTTTTCAGTGTATTCATTTCTGTTAAAATGATAGTAAAGCAAAACTTAAGCACATACTATTTTTTGTATGTAGGTTTCTACAATCCAGGAGCTTGTTACTGGTTATGAAGCCTCTTTGAAAACTTGTGACCTTTTCAGTACATGTGGTAAGTTTCTGTGGTCTTATGTTAATTACTCTGTAACTACTACTACTGTTCATGGAAGTTATCAAGAACTGTTGAAGTGCTGATACTTTTTGCAAAAAAATAGTTACTATATTTTCTAGTAAAATAATTCATCACAAGAAATATTTGCTGAAATTGCCAAGCTTTGTTTGTGTTCATTTTTCAAATGCAGTCTTCAGCTTTACTGGTTATTGTAACCTTTCCCATTTTGTTGCAGAAAATGGAGAGAAAGAGCCCCCAACAACACTGCTTTGGGTTCGGTATTTCCTGGCACAGCACTTTGACAAACTTGGCCAGTGTTCTTTGGCCTTGGATTACATTAATGCTGCAATTGCAAGCACTCCAACATTAATAGAGCTATTCTATTTAAAAGCAAAAATTTACAAGGTAAAAAGGGAATTTGGACACGTGGAGTACCTAGTGTATTAAAAAAACATATTAACCCATCAGACTGGTGTGAATGTGTGGATAATATTTCAGTTAGCAGTTGTTATGGGCATCAGTTTTCATGCGGGTTTCTTTTTGGGCACTGTTTTGTCAGGAAGGAAATGAAAACCCTTTTGTTTGGGTTTTGCAAAGCCAGTCACAAATTACAGTGAATTGTAATTTTGAAAAAAATCTGGGAGTGGGGGGAGTGAGAATAACACTGGTTTTGGTTCTGATGGAGAAATACCAGTAACAAATACAGATTTCAGGAGGTGGTGAATAGCAGGCCTCTACTGAAAGTTAACTATTTAATTTCTCCCTAACAGCATGTAGGTAACATCAAGGAAGCTGCCAAATGGATGGATGAAGCACAGTCTTTGGATACTGCAGACAGATTTATCAATTCTAAATGTGCTAAATACATGCTGCGAGCAAATATGGTGAAGGATGCAGAGGAGATGTGCTCTAAATTCACAAGGGCAAGTATATTGCTTTAATTAAGAGGTGTTTTGCTTGCCTCTGGTACTTCTTAACTCATAACTTTAGATCAAATATCCTATTAATATCCATTTTTATTACAATACTTCTATGCCTGATGGTAAGGAACTACACAGAATTGTAGAATGGTTTGTATTGGAAAGAGCCTTTTAAAGATGGAATAGTCCAATGCCACTGCCATGGGTGTAGACATCTTTGGCTAACTCAGGTTGCTCAAAGCTGCACCCATCCCAGTCTTGAACACTTCCAGGGACAGGACATGCACAGCTTTCCTGGGCAACTACAATCCAGTGCATTGCCACATTCTCACAGGAAAGATTTCTTTTCCTTGCATCCAATATAAAGCTGTCCTCTTTTAGTTCAAATCTTTTGCTCCTGTTGGTGTTGCTGCTGATCGTGGTGAATAGTCTCTTTCTTTCTGTTTTATGAACTTCCTTTATATACTGGCAGGCTATTGTAAGGTTTCCCTGGAGCCTGCCTGCTCTTCTCCAGGGTGAACCTCAACTCTCTGTCTTTTGTCACAGGACAAGTTCCAGCCTTTTGATTCTTGATAGTGTTTCTCTGAATCTGTTCTGACTGGCTCATGTCCCTCTTGTGCTGGGGGCCCTGGAGATAGATGCAGCACTCCAGTTGTGTAGATCCACTAAATACTGGAAAAAAAGGTTTTTCAAGGGTAGTTGTCCCAGGAGTATTTTTTATTGCCATACTTCAAAATACTGCTTTGGAAATGCATCTGATGGATACCTTGTTGTTTCCCCTTTAGTACCGTCCAATCTAACTGCACGGGAGTATAGTACTATACTCATTATGATTTAGTGTTAATATCAATTAATTTATATTTGAACATTTCATTCCTTCAAGCTAGTATTACGCACAAAAATTTTGTTAAAACAGAGTCTATCCCTAAAAGGTGGGATAAGCACTTTAAATTCTATTTTTTTTTACACTGGACAAAATTTGGATTAATAAATATCAGATTTGCATGTAATTTATGGAACTAAACATGAAGACTGCTTTGTGGGATATCCTGGAGTGCATAAATTAGGCTCCTTCATTCTTTTAAATTCTAGGTGTGGTAACACTTGAAATTGGATTCAAGCTTGCTAGTATTTCTAAGAATGATTGAAAATTTGATTACTGAAACTCATCATATTTGCTTGTCAGAAGTGTTAAAGCAAGAAAGACAGAACTTCATCATAGACATCTGGAAAGACAGGATATCATCCGCAGTAACAATAAATGTTGAGTGTAACTGGGTCTTGTATCTGCTATAAAGATTGTTCTGAAAGCCTAATGGCTAATATTAATGATATATGGGATGTTTTTCCAGTTCACTCAGTCTAGACCATTATGACTATTATAAAGTCTCAATCTTAGGATTTTTTTTCCTTTCAAAATATCATGTATTAATCTGACTTCATTTATTTGGACAAACAAGTTCTAAGAAATGTGTAATAATGTATTCTAAGAAATTTGTGCTAAAGCAGTGAATATATTGGTGGATTTATAGACTGGTGGATGCCACTTACCTGATGGGGAAAAACTAGCTAAAATTTTTTGCTGAACTCAAGGAATATTTTAAAATAATGTTATTTTGTGCCCCCAAATTGTAGAAGTGAGACTGTGCAAGCATGAGTTCATCTTAAAAACCTGTTAAGACATTAATCTTGAGGTAATTGCGGTTTTTAAATCATTTCAATCTATTACTTTCTATCTGGAGGATCATAGAATATCACAAGTGTTATTCTCACTTGAACACTGGGTTCATTTCCTGTTGTATTCCAAGTACATTGAATGATTGATTGTTTGCTCCTGATGGCCTGAAACCAGGCACAGTTAAAAGATGCAGCTAGTAAATTACAATAGCAAAACCTGATGATGACTCTTCTTTCAGGAAGGAACTTCTGCAATGGAGAACCTTAATGAGATGCAGTGTATGTGGTTCCAGACAGAATGTGCTGCAGCTTATCAAAGGCTGGGGAAGTACGGTGACGCCTTGAAAAAATGTCATGAAGTAGAAAGGGTAAGTAGGTGCAAACACCACCCACTGCTTCCCCAGTATTTCTCATATGCAAATAAAGGTATTTGTTAACATAATCAGCACAGTTTTGTATGCTAGAAGCATATAAAACTTCTAGTATAATGGCTTTTAACAACAGGTTAATACTTGATTTTTTGTAACAGATGTCTTCTATAGCTATTATGTGAAAGACTATTATTGAAGTGAAAAGGTTTCACTATAAAATACCATATTTTCTATGCAGCTATTCCTACATTAACTTTATGCTGACTTTTAACAATTGTGTTTTTAATCAGAAGTCACATTTCAGCTGGCTTTTAGAGTGCCTAAGTCTTTGAATAATCACATTTTTTAGGCTTTGTTAACTGAGATTTTTCCCTACCGATAGGTTCTCTTGAACAGTCAGTATTGCAAGGATATGTCTATACTTGTTAAATATTGTCTGTAAATAATACCAATTGTAACTTTATTCACCTGTCTCTAATAAAAAGTAGAGTAAGTAAAGGATGAGTATATGAGTGTGCTCTTTTTTTTTTAAGCATTTTTTTGAGATAACAGATGATCAATTTGACTTCCACACATACTGCATGAGAAAGATGACTCTCCGTGCCTATGTAGACCTTCTGAGATTAGAAGATGTGCTCAGGAAACATGCCTTCTATTTCAAGGCTGCCCGATCAGCAATTGAAATTTACTTGAAGCTCCATGATAATCCTCTTACCAATGAAAGCAAAGAGCAAGAAGTGAATTCAGGTATCTACACTTCAATGAAGGTTCATATGTCTGACACATGTAAAAGCTTAAGCTAAGTAAGTTACGTGTTACAGAGTAAATAGAACACAAGTTTTTCCTCTTGTCTTTCACAATAATTGAAAAGAGATCATAGGTAACAGGCTACAGTTTTCTCTGTTCACATCCCATTACTTTGCAGAACTAGAACATGAATGAACTTAGCTGTATTTTTGGAGTACTTGGGGAGGAGTGACATTTCAGAGCATTAAAATCAGATTCAGTTCAGCCATTAGATAAATATTATTAACAAATGAATTATGGAGCAATGGATAGATTTTGTGGAAAAGCAGTCTGAATTATAAGAATTTGATTTTGGTCTCACGTATTTAATTAATTACATGGTAATACTAGTTACTACTGCTCACTTCTCACACAACTTGAGGACCAAAGAATAAATGGGTAAATGTGTTAGCAATATTAATACATTTAGAACATTATTTAAAACTAGTATTAAATGGACAGCAGACATTCTTAGGAAGCCAGTGGGGTGTAGTTTGGAAATCTGAGGATTCAATGGCAGATTATTTGAGATTTTTTTTAACTTTAGGATAAATAGTTGCTTCTCCTTTAATGGAATTGCAGTTACTGTCAGCATCGCAGTGGCTGTTGACTAAAGAAGTGAAATTCATGTCTGGCTTTTTGCAAAGGGAAAAATATTTGATATGGGGAAAAAGGGACACTAAACTAAAAATGCCACTTAATATTGCAAATAAAATCTCATCTTTATTCAGAGGTGAATAAGTTTTTCTATACCTGCCTATGAATAATGAAGAGGCGTATTCGAATAGGTGAACTTGCACCTTTTTTCTCTCCAACTTTAGTTTGTTTCTGTATATAGTGTAAGATTAGTGTGTGGCAGAGGATTTGTCACAGAGAATAGCAATATATCATAAAGGTGGGTGGTGTCTAAGAAGTCATATTAGTTCATTTGCCTGCTGCTCATTGGGATCCAATAGGCTTATCTGTGGGAGAAGGCAGCACTGTGTGGATGGGGTGAAAAGAACACTTGCTTCCTTGCCTCAGAATAGGGATGACCCAAGCAGGGAGGTTGTGCTGCCCTAGCCTCAAAAAAGATGTGTTAGTCCCTTGGGAGCCCATTTTTCTGTGCCTTGCCACATTTAGCAAAAATTCTGTTCTCGGTGAAACACCACAGTAAGCAGACTGGTAGCTGTAGTGTTATTCTGGCTAAACCGATCATTTCCCTTTCGTTATCCCATGGTATTTGCGTGAAATCAGTAGAGTTATCATGGCTGTATATTAGTCAGACACTTTAATGGAAAATAGCAAGTTTAGCATGTTTTCAGGTGGAGTGTAAATCCATCTGGATGTTTCTAGATGGCATTAGAAGCAAGCCAAGCTGCAGTCAAAATGAGAGCTTAGTGTTACCATTGTTCATTTTCAAAGTTAAGACCTGTGACAGATGTAACAACTTTATGTAGCTAACCTTTGAAATCACTGAGGTTTCTTTAACAGCCATGTAAGAAAAAATATGCAAGATCAAGTGTTGGGTTAGGCTGTAAATACCAATCCAGCAGGAGTGTTGGCCTGTGTAGTGGTGATACTCTTGTGACTGCTGGTAGTTATGGAAATCACTTAAAAATTTGCCAAATTGAGATGGGGAGAAGCATAATGACCTGAGTTGTTTGAGAAACAAGATTTTGAATTAAATACTTTATATGTTGTCTGTTACTTTAATCTGTAGAAAATCTCTCAGCCAAAGAATTGAAGAAAATGCTTAGTAAGCAAAGAAGAGCACAGAAGAAAGCAAAACTTGAAGAAGAAAGAAAGCATGCAGAAAGAGAACGACAGCAAAAAAATCAAAAGAAAAAGAGAGATGAAGAGGAGGAGGAAACTAGTGGACCCAGGGAAGAGCTGGTTCCTGAAAAACTGGAAAGGGTTAGCATGGTCTTTCTTGTTGAACTCTCATGATTATCATAAAAAGCCTATAATATGGGTTTGCTATCTGATTCTCCTAAAAGAATCCAGGCGTTTTTATAAAATCATTTTTGCATGCAGAGGTACTTTTTTTGTAGTCCATCTCTTTTTACACTGAAGAGACGTATTTTTCATCAATAAATCCAAGTTGTACATTAATATTGTTACTGTCCTTAGATTTCAGGGATTTTTTCCAAGCAGTAGGTCGTATTCATTAAAATAGATACTGAACAAAAAAAAAGCATTTTGCTTGAAGAAATCTGATTTTCATACAGTGAATAGAGGAAAAAGTAACAGAAATTACTGCAATTTGCAAACTTTGAAGGCATGAGCCAGTATTTTGCTATGCATAAAGAACTACCTCCATTATCACAGTAAACTTCAAGCTTGTTGTCTAAAGTGGTTGTATTTAATAGTTTCCTAAATGCTAAATTACAGCACTGAGTGCACAAGCAGTGCCAGTGTTGGCAATGATGTTGTCTTTGTCAACATGAGATGATGAGTAAGCCCTTTAATATTTTTATTTAAACAGCAAAATTTGTTATGGTGCTGTTTAATTCAGAAAGCTAGCTTCAGCTCACCTTTGGCCTCTGATTATTTAAATGCTTTGAGTAACAGAAATTATTGTTGGACTTTATTTGATGTTTGTTTTAAGCCATAATTTTCACTGTTCTTTTCTTAAAACAGGTAGAAAATCCATTAGAAGAAGCCATTAAGTTCCTTATACCACTTAAGAATCTTATTGGAGATGATATAGAAACACACTTATTAGCATTTGAAATATACTTTAGAAAAGGTAAAGTACTGCTTAATTTTATTTTTGCTTTACAAAATTTTAGTCCTTCAGTTCAGCCTGTGTTATCCAAGTGTAGTGGAAAATGATCTGAAATACTTACCTGACTGAAGCTGAGGCATGCATCATACCTAATAATAGAGTAAATAGCATTTTTATTTAGTCACCCTTAAGAAAAAAAGCCCTAAGAGCAGATTATATTGTGGTATGTACTCTTAAATACTGTGGAATAGTATTTGTGGTGTGATCTTTAATTATCTAGAGGAGACCAAAGCTAAATAGGTGGCAGTATCTGTGCAGTGTCAGCAGAGTTGGAGCAGCAAGAACTTCTGCTTTATTAAGCAATTTGAATGGGAAAATAAGCTTAGTTTCTAATTCTGTGTAGAAACTGATGTTTCTAGTATTTTACTAGATTTACTAAAGAAAACAGTCATTGATTATGAAGAGAAAATGTTCTGTATTCTTAATCTTGGTTTCCTAATATTTTTTTTCTCTTCTTCCCATAGGAAAGTTTCTGTTAATGTTACAGTCTGTCAAAAGAGCTTTTGCTATCAACAGGAATAACCCATGGCTACATGAGTGCTTGATTAAATTCTCTAAAGCTGGTATGTGTGTAGGAAATATGTCTGTGTGTGAAATAGGTATTTGTGTAATTATAAAGATATAAGTTACATTTTGCAAGTACATAATTACATATTTTTGTGATGTGTACACTTGAAACACAAACAAAGAAAAATAAAAACAAATATGTTTTTTTCATGGCAATACCAAAGAAAACATAGGCTGTGCTACCCAGTGTACTGTGTATGTATTATACCTTCCTCCATTAATCCACCAGGTGGACCCAACAACTCATTTTGGCTAGATTTCACAGCAAAATGAGTGTTCTAAGGATCCTGGAAAACCGTAATATTTAAGAAAATAAGCGGCCAATATGGGAGAATGATTCTGACTGAAACAGTTTGTGTGTTGAACATGTAATAGAAAGTTTACACGACAGAGCATCCTTTATGAGAGTTTCCTCTGTAAATGCATCAGCAGTGTTTGTGTTGACACATTTTGATCTGAGATTTGTGTTTCTGTGCACAAATTCTAAAACAGGGACCTTGAGCAGTGCTTTAGGTGGTTTCAGTGTTTTCTGCAGTTGTTTAAATGGCATTTTTTTTGCTTCTCTCCCCCCTGCCTTCCCTCTTCTAGTGTCTGACCATAGTAACCTCCCAGAAATTGTGAGCAAGGTCCTAACTCAAGAAATGCAGAAAATATTTGTTAATAAAAACCTGGAGAGTTTTAATGAAGAATTTCTCAAACACAATGCTACCTCCATTCAGCACCAGCTGTCAGGTTTGTCTAACTTTTTCATGCTCTTGAAAAGGAGATGATTTAAGTGATGTAAAACCAGAATCTTTATCTGCAATCTGCAAGGGCAGGTTGGATGGGGCTTAGTGCATCCTGGTCCACTGTAAGATGGCCTTGGGAATGGCAGGGCATGTGGAACTAGGTGATCTTTGAAGTTCCTTCAAATTCAAACCATTCTATGAATTCATACATAAATTCTGATGAGATGTAAAATTACATGTTTATATGTGGGGGGTTGGGGGGAGGGGCCTTTCTGTCAGCTTGTACCATTTTCTTTAAATGTACTTCACTTTATTAGACGCATAAGAAATTTGCTCCTTACCTTCAAAAAGTGCAGTCAAACCACTATAGATACTCAAGTTTTGAAGCACTGTCATTCTTCCTGTTAGAGCTGCTTTTTTTTTTTTTTTTTAAGCATTAGAAAATATAAAACAAAATCCCATATCCATTCGCAAGTGCTTTTCCCTGTTTTCTTTTCAGCTGGAATGTCTCTGTTCCTACTCATAACTTTATCATGTAGCAACAGCATCAATAAAAGTACCATGATGGACTTGTTATGCAGCCTTTGCTTTTCTGCTTCATAGTCAGTAGTGAAAATGTTGAAATCTGACACTCAGATACTGTTTCTATAGAAGAGCCACAAGTAGCTGCTGGAGCTAAGTCAAAGGATATTGGAATTGAATGATTACAGAAAGATTTGGAATACTGATGTGACTTGATAAGCTGGTAGAGAAAATAAAATGCATTTCCAGCACTTAAGAAACAAAAGTAAGTGTAGTTTTATCAGGCACTTCCAAGTACTTAGTGCTAACCTCACCTGGTCTTTAAAAGTTACCCAGTTCCAGTTATTCTGTCCAGAATAACTGGAAGAAGTGAGCTTCAGAGGATTGCTCATTGCTCTAAAGGAAGGTTAGGTAGAATACCACAAACTTCCATTGGCTTGTATAATAAGATCTGTGTTTCAGGATAGCATTTTTAGAGAAGTACTGGTACCTTTTTCCTGTAAGCAGGCTCAGGATTTGGGAAGTCAAGTACGGATATCTCAGCAGTCAATTGCTCCTAATTCTTAGGGATGTGTTCTTCCACTCTTGTGACTGTTGAGCATCTCACTGGCTGCTTTACAGGTCTTATTATTCTGATCCTCCAGTGTTAAGGAAAACACTACAGTCACTGGCTAGGGTTTTGGTAGCTTTAGGACTTCAGCTATGTGTCAGTCTTCTGTTTATGCTGGAACAGGTTTGAGGCAATTGGCTTACCTACTGTACAATTTTTAAGTTTCTTGAACAGTTATCTTTAATTAAAGTTTGCAGGCATGAAGATCTGGAAGACCAAACCCTAAGTCTGAGAGCACAAATGACCTTAAGTCTGAGAGCACAAATGAGTGCTTTCTCAGCTTATAATTACTAGTGAAAAACTGTAAGCAGACTTCTAACCACTTTGCAATTTCTGTACCATAGCCTCCCTAACTTTAGGCAAGAGCAACTAGGTTAATATAAGTTTGGGCAATAATGGCTCTGCATTGAGTCTAGCAATTTATTTTCTTAAACCTACAAAAAGCAGTAAGAACTAGGATACTTTATTTAATTGGGAAAACTAATAATTGGGGAAATGAGTTGAGCAAAACCAAAATACAGACAAAAGATCCAGAATGTGGGGTTTTAACTTTTCCAGTAAGATGATTAAGCTTTTTGGGTTTTTGAGTAGATTACATAGTGGGGTGGGTCTGGACTTTGTACTTGGGCAAACGGGAAAGCACATTAAATGCCAACACATTCATTAAGATGAGATTTTAAATTAAGGCAGCTATGTTGCAAGGAGCAGAATTTTGCAGAGATGCCCAGGCCAGTTTTGGCAATCTGTCTGTGGTCTGAGAAGCTGTGTAGTTCCACAATGCAGTGTTTTCTTTTCCACCAGTGTAGTCTGGTCTAGGCAAAGCACCAAACTTGTGCTGCGCTTTCCTTGTACCTGAGCTGTGTCCTTAGCTCTGGGTGAGCAGCCATGGCCCTGTGTTCTGCCAGGTGGACTGGCCTGAACTTTTACTGGGCCATATTCCACAGCTGTTTAGTAACTGTTGTTCACTTAGCTCCAGTACATCTAAAGAGAATTCAATGTGTCTCTGAGAATTACTCACTCCTGTGTTTGTTGGATGGATTTCATTTAGCCTGCTGATTTGAAGCACTTGTCATCAATGTACTCTGTGATATTTTTCTCTCCTAAAGACCTGTCAGTCAAGTGAGGCATGTCACTCTTGCAGGAACAGGTCTCCAGTTATTATTCAATCCTTATGCTTCTAATAAATTTCAAAATGGCTTTAGTTTCATTAGTTTCCAGTTGCAAATCAGGGAGAAAGACATAGTTTATTAAAACTTGTAGGAAGTCTAATTCACATTTATATGTAAGTTTTCAGGTTCTGTTTGTCTGTATATGTTGTATGGCATTTAGGAAAACTAAACATTGTGGGTTTTGTCTTGTGATAAGGTGCAAAGATGATGTATTTCCTGGACAAATCAAGACAAGAAAAGGCAATTGCTGTTGCAACTAGATTGGATAAAAACATGAGAGACAAAAATGTGAAGGTAAAAGATACAGTATATAAAGCCACCAACTGTGTGGGGTCTTAAATAGTGTACAGTGTAATGCAGGATAATGTGCATGCTTCATTAACCATGATAAATGATTACTTGAAAGAACAAGATTTCAAATTTTTCCTGTAAGTAGAAGATACGTAAGTACCACCAGAGAAACCTGTTTGCTCAAACTAGTGTTGTTTAACAATATGTGCCCTTAAAAATAAAACAATTCTGAATTGCATTTATTAACGGATGCTTTTGTTTCTTTAGACATTAACGAAGGTTTTTGAGGCGTTGCTTGATGGCAGTTTTGGAAGCTGCCATGCTCAATGTGAAGAATATCAAGCAGCATGTCATAAACTGTTTCCTTTTACGTCTGCCTTCATGCCTGCCACAAACGAAGACAACAGCAGCATTGCATCTGTCAATCACACGGCCATTAACCATGATTTGCTGTCCAATGAAATCTGAAGTAGTGTGTGCAAGCCCCTGTGTGTGTGTGTGTATACCTACATACACACATGTATATGAAACTCTGACTCTCATTACATGCTGGCTGGATACAGATCAGGGTTACTTTTCCAGGTTGTATTTTAATATCTTTAACAGGTATCTAAAACAAAATATTTGGATAGTTAAATGGAGTATGCTATTAGGGTTTTTTTTCCTCCCAATGAAAACTGCCAATATTTATGTAAACATCTTTACTCAGCATTTTTCATGTTTATACTTGTACAGGTTTAAGTCTTTTAATAATTCATCAGCCCTCCCTCACAATAATATGGATATTAAAGACTGCTTTCACTTAAGTGTTGTTACATATGCAGATCTATGTGAACATATCTTGTTAATAAATTATCATTTGAGAGTTTTTAGCAGATTAAGACTGAAGTGCTGCTTGAATTGCCCTCTTTGTCTTTACTGTTCTTTAGGGGTTTTTTTTCTGAGTTGTTTTGGTTGGATTTCTTTTTTAATCTTTGGTCAGTTTGGTTTCTTTTGAAGCACAGCAACAACGAAAGCATTGGGGGGGGTTGCATGTTTTTGTCAGGTGTGTGTCTTATATGGAACCGGTGTTGACAGATATGAAGATTAGGTTTGTGTAAAAAAACCCAAACCAACAAATGTCTAAGGTTTTTTGAAACCTATTCCCTCTATCTTGTGTTCCATAGCTATCGTTTCCTTAGTTTTATGGTCAGTTTAACATTTTAAAGTTTTCATATTCTGAAGCGATTCCCTGAGAAGACATAATGAATTTGAATACTGTTGTTTGTCCTTTGTTCCATCTCCCCTTTCCTCTTCTTCCCTCTGGTTTCTCCCCATTTGTTCACCTGTTGACACTTAGGATGAAAAAGCTGCTCCAATTTTGTGCAAGTGCAGAAGGTACAGTAATGGGGAATACAGTTTTCCTCTACATCATAAAAACTCACTGGTGGGTGTGCTGTATTACCTCCATTAAAAGTCTTAGTTGTCTACTTAAGTATTATGGCCAATACTCCAGAATTTCTCCTGCCTAAATGCTATTGCTGTAGGTGCTGAAAGGCAAAACAGAGAAATATGTTTTACATTTTAAAACTGTTTAAGGGAGCACAAAGAGGCTGACTACAAATCATAATGAACCTTTTTCTTACTTTGTATTCTGGTGCATTAACTATTAAATATACAACACATCAAAATGGAAGTTTAAATCTAATATACCTATTTAAAGCATAGCATTGCTAGACAAAATGGCTACATATCACATGACAGCTTTACATTCTATAAAGACTGCTATCAAAACATAATTATACTGTGGCTTGTACAGAAAATTTCTGGAAACCGTAATGGAATTATTCAATCTCGGTTTGTTTTTATTTCACTGCAATGTAAATAATTTCAGTAATATTAACTAGCCCCTCAAAGGCAAATACCAGTTCATGAAGAGGGGATTTTATTAACTCAAATAAACTGTTCTAATTAAAATTCTCCTTTGTGTGTCATCTGTTTAGATTTTAAAAAAATGTTGAATGGAAAATTCACTGTAAGATATTGCCAACATATGTTATGCTGTAATAAATTATTTTGTACACATTTGCCTTTGGTTTGGAATTTTTGCATATTTATGGACATCAAACTTTAACCCATCATTTTCATTTTTTTCTATTGAGTTGCAACATTCACTGGTTTAATGTTAACTCTGTAAGTGGTTATGAAAAAAATTACTATTTAGTAGATTGAGATGTGTATAAAAATAGTAAATAGTAATGGCTTCAGACTGCAATCAATAGATTTGGATCAGATAGCAGGGAGAAATTCTTTCGATCCTCACAATCTGAGGATGGTGAGACACTTGAACAGGGTGTTCAGTGAAGCTGTGGATTCTCCATCCCTGGCAATGTTCCAGGCCAGGTTGGATGGAGTTCTGAGCAACCTGGTCTAAGGGAAGGTGTCCCTGCCCGTGGCAGGGGGATTGGAATCAGGCAGTGTTTAAGGTTCCTTCCAACCCAAACCATTCTATGATTCTGTGATAGTAGCACTGAGAAGTGGTGATGTGGTTTTGTCTTAAGTATTCACCATGAGCTGTTTGCTGTGGAACACCTGGCTCAAAGATGTCTTAGGCAGGGAAAGGTGGACCATAATGGGATTGTTTTGGCTCAGCAGCACCTGAGAACCACTTGCACCATATGGTGAAGACATGAAGTGATACAGTGTCTTCTGTCTTTTTTTAGTGATAATACTTCCCTTGCTGGAGATTTAATTCAGGCCTTCAAAAAGAAGGCTGTGGCACTCTAGATAGGACTACTTATCTGGTCCTGTGCTGTTTAACTTGACACTTGAAGTCAGATGTCAACAAAAACACCCAGGGTTCCTCTTCAGCAGTGGATTCCTTGATAACGTAGATGAATAGTTTTCATATCTAGGCTAAGAGTTGTAGGAACTTAATTCTGGAAATTGAGTCTTCTGTCATGCAGTGAGTGGTTTAGTTTTCTCTTAGAACTGCTGGAGGCATGCAGCCTGCTGAGGTTCCCTCAGGGCTGTCATTGCAGGTGTGAACTTCTTGGGGTAACAAATGCTTGGCAGTCTGATCTCTTCTTCCAAATTTCGTCTTTGTTGCAGATGGGCAGGGTGTGCTGTGTACCCTAACACCTTAAGGTCTCCAGGCACAAAGAAGGAAAATACGCAAATGCAGCACAAGGTTGCTGGCAGAATGCAGGACCTCATTTATCTAAACAAGCCTGGCAGCATTAGATCATTCAGAGAGATGAGCTGAATTGAGCAGCCTGAACTGACAAAGATGTTTTATGTTTTGACTGCTCTGATTTCTGGTGGTTAATGAGTTCATCAGACTCATCTGGCAGAATCCAGTGCAGGGGAACTGTGGCAGCAGTGCTCTGAAGCAGGGCAGCTCCTCTTGCCTTGCAGTGCAGGCACTGCTGCTGCTTGGGACACCGTGCCAGCACTGCGAGCTAGCATGGCTCAGGATTTATCCATGCTGCCTAGCAGGTGATCAAAAATGTTGCATTTCTGGTGCAAGAAGCTGCCTTTCTGGCTTGGCTTTTCAGTCTGAGTCTGCTGTGGCTGTGCTCTTCAAACAGAAGGAGGAGCTGGGAACAACAGGAGTAGCAGCAGTGCTTCCTGAATGCATAATGATGAATGTAGGACAAACCCCACTGGGATATGTGTGCAACAAGGCATGGGCACAATTCTGACTTGACCTTAGGTTTGCTGCCCACCCCCACCAGATGTTCTGTAGCCCTATAATTGTGTGAGTTTTTCTGTGCTCTTTTGCTATAAAGGTTAATTAGGCTTCATTTGCTCTTTACCAGTCTTAGCAACACCTTCAAATTTCTTTCACAGTCTGGATATGAAGCTATAGATGTCTTGATTATGATTGCTATTAATTACAGTACATTTATTTACTCACCTGTCTTGTTTTCTGGATCTTTAAAAACCTTTTGTTTTGAGCTGGTTTGTAGGGGCTTTTCTAAAATTCCTATTGCTGATCCCTTCACCAACTGAATAATTGTGTTAACAGCATAAATGTCAAAAGAACTCATTGACTCAGCATCTAATCTAACCTCACATTTTGTCCTGCCACCTCACACAGTACCTCTTTCCTCCTGTTCCTGCAGGCAGGCATACCCCAAGGCTGAAAACTTTTCATCATAGAAAATAAGCTTGTTCCAAACCCAGGCCCTAATGGAAAACCCTGACCTGATACATGTACGGATAGCCAACATTTAGTCCTGAACTGGCAATTAAGGTGAAAGGGGCGGTGTCTCACATCTCTGCAGCTGCAGCATGTAGGAAGAGGTCAAGCATTAAGTGTGACACATAAGGTTGAAACATAATCGTGTTGGCATGTGTGAATGCACTTGCCACTTGCTGTTTCAGCAGCAACGTTATATGTACTTACGGCATTTGTTTTTCCATACCTTAACTGCAGCTCCTAATGAAAAGTTCGTGGATTTTCCACTAGAGGGAAGTCTCGCATCCAGAATATTTTCATAGTAACAAGATGCTGAAGTCTTGTAGGTGTTGTTTTGTAGTAAGAATGTAGGAAAATGCTTATATTTTTTCCTCCTTTCAGGCATCGAAGGGAGGTTGTTGTATGTGCTACAAAATCTGAATTAGACTCGTGTTTGTGTAACCTAGCTGTCTGTAGGCATTGATGTGGGGATCTCAAGTTGAGAGGGCAGTTGGTTAGACTTTTTTCACTGAAGCACTGGAGAGCAGACATTTTGGGAAAATATGTTTGAACCCACAGATGATCAGATCGTCTTTTTTGGGAAATCCCATGTCCTGTGCAAAAAGTTTCACTCAACTCCATTCCTGCCTTCAGGCTCTTGAGGAGAGGCAGAACATGTCAGCCTTGAAGATTAGCCTTCATTCCAGTTAATTTATCATGAACTAAACACATTGTCTGTTCCCCACTCGGACCTTGCTGCTTGAACATATTTCAAGTCTAGACAAAGTATTTGAGAACGTGCTGTTAGCACTTAGGAGGAGGCTCAGGTTTTGAGAGGTTCATAGATGTATTTTAGGTATGCAATAAGATGGAAGAACTAATACATGGTAGTTTTAGGACTGATTTTAGGACTGATCTAAGGTGAAAAGGGTGGTTTCTCACATTTCTGCTGCTGCAGCATCTGGGAAGAGGTCAAGCGTATGATATGATCTATAAATATGATAAATGCTCATATTTAAAGCAACGCAGAGGGGAGGAAGCAAGGACCAGAGCAGGAACTGTCTTCCTCTTCCCCATACAGTGCCTAGCACAGAGAACTCCTAGTTTAAGAGTTTATTCCATGTTTTGTAAACTGTCATAAAGCGTCTCTGCAAATGCAAGCAAATTATACCTGCCTGAGGCCAGGCTCTGTAAACAGTAGTGCAAAAGACATCCAGGAGTCCACAAAAGGCATCAAGCACCAAAGGAGTCTGTTAACTGTCACTGGAGAGATTTAATCAAATGTTAGCTAATCCATGCATTTGACTGTATTTCAAATGAGCTCTGAGAGTTCCTGAAGTCAGAGGAACTTTTCTATTAGTAACACGTTCCCTGCATGTCTAAATACCTGTCCAGGGAAATTCAAACCACTGGGATGAAGCTGTTAGATTTGCCATGCATAAATTTTTTTGGGATCCATAAGAGAGAGCATGATTTGTTTGTTCAGGGGTTGGATGACTGCTGCAGGTGGTGAGATGTGCACTGGTGATTAGCTCAGGCATTGCAGAGCATCCATCCCCAATGTGGCAGAGGAATGCCAGCAGTCCCTTGCTGCTCCTGCACTGCTCAGGACCACGGCACTCAGCTGTGTCATTTGTGAGCACTGAAGGAGCCATAAGGTGATTCTCCAGGGGACAGGTAATGAAAACCAACAGCCCTGTAGTGATATGAACAGGTGTAGTCCATCTTCTCTTTGGGAGCTTACACCTTCACTGAAGACTTTCTGGTTTAACAGGCAATGAATTCATAAAAATCCAGAAGGCTGGATAGCTCTGTGGTATATAGGGACACCCCTATATCCAGTGCAAAGCTATGGACACCTCAGGATGCCAGACATCTAAATTATTGCAGAGATCTGAAAATTGCAGACCTCAATCTCTAAATTGAGATCTGCAAGGCTGATTTCCTTTTTGCTTCTGAAGTGCCACCTAGACTGTAACAAATTGCGCTGAAAGATGTATATCCGTGTGATTATATATCCTTCTATAATCCTTATAATCCGTGTGATTATATATCCTTACCTGACAATATGTTGCTAAAAGCTTTTTATGTTCTCCCCACTGTATTTCTTCAGTCTCTCTCTCCACTTCAGGCTCTGGCACTTGCTTTTTGCTTCTGTGAACAGATTCAGGTCAGCAGTTTAGCAAGAACCTTACCTGGCAAATGTGGGTTGGTTGTCTACCGATTACAGATGGATAGACAATGAAAAGACAGCAATGGCTAATCAAGGATTTGATGAGCAGCCCACACATAGGTGTGGCAGGCTGTTTTTTACATGGCCTTCCATTCAAGGAAGGTACAAATTCCTCTCAATCACCTTCCATCTTAGAAAGTAGGGTTTTTCTAGAAGAAATTGTGATCTTTCTGTGTTTCCTATGACCATGCCTGGCTCTCCCTACCATGTTTCACAGGTAGCCTCTCACAATCCTGGCCATCTCAGAGGAGCCAGGCTGGGGTGCAGGGACATGGTGGAACTGGCAGCAACAAATAACTGATCAGAAGAAAGTTGTCGCTACATTTGGCTCTCAATGATTAGACACCCTCTCATGAGCACTGACCATGTTGACAGAAGCCCTCCAAAAAACATAAGGTACTTCTATCTCTGGTGACTACCTCTTTTTCTCTGTTGTCTCCTCCTACTCACTGAGGGCTTGTAATCTTGCTCTAATAATGGGAAACTCAAATCTGTGTCAAGTGCCAAGCGTGGCACCCTGCTGTCTAAGTGTTGAGTCGGTGTGTGCTCCTTGAATTTGATTTCAGGAAGCCCAAGCAGCCCTGGATACAGTGGCACACTAGAAATGTTTCTCAGTGCTCTGGCAGGACAAATCTGGATGTGCAGAGCCGTGGTTTTTAAGTGTCTGCAGTGGCAAAGCCTCTGCTTTGCAGTGGTGTTTCATGTTCTTTTATTTTTTTTAACTGCTTCCCTCTTGTGTAAATGCTCTGAGCTCTAGTTTTGGATGCAAGTCCTCTGACATAGATGTGCAGCTAGTAGAGCTGGGCAGTATGGAGTGAACAATTCTGAAAGCCTGTTATTTATGAAATAGAGTTGAAAATAGAAAATGGGCATATGGAAGAAGTTGCTGTCACAGATCCTCCCTCTGGCTAGGAGAATTAGAGCATGGTTTACTTAACTTCCATTTCTGACGAAAACATGATTCTACTATGGCTTGTCACAAAAATTATTTGAAGCTGAGAAAAATGGGGAAAATACCCAGGACTCAATAATTATTCCTGAAATGAAGTGTAGTTGCCTCACTCAGAGGAAAGGGCTGGATGTAGTAGATGGTCACTGGCTGTAACGCTGATTCTTTTCTTCCCATCTATACAGTCCCCTGTGCACTGGTAACAGGAGAAGCTCCAATGGACTCAAACATTGTTATTTCCCAACCATAAACATGCAAATCCCCATCCCTTAAAGGGGCATGAAATACCCCTGGCTAACCAAAGCTCAAAGATTGCTGATTTTGTTCCACATTTGTATTGTTAATGACTCAATGGGGTCCTGGACTATGACTGCCACTACTGCAACACAAGTAATTGAAGAGCTGCTCTCCTGTTCTAACCTCTGCAGCCACATGCCTTCAGCAAACAAGCAGTCTTGGCTCCTCCCTTTTCCTCTGACTGCCTTTCAGCCAACACAGCATGGGAGGGAGCATAAGTCTTGATTTTTTCAGCCTGTTTTGGTAGCTTGCTTCAGTGGGATGGATGGAAAGAACACCCTGCCATTCCTAACTTCCCCTATTCTTGTGGCTATATAAGTTTCCTTGACATTGGTGCAATAGACCATGGAAAACTCAAAATATTGGTTTAATAACACAAGGACAAGTGGAAACAACAAAATGGAAACCCATGTACATTTTAAACAACAAACCAAAAACCAACACAAAACCCAGAGGATATTCAGTGTTCCTAGCAAAATCTAATTTGAATTCTTTGGCAAGAAGTGTTTTCATACCTTTAGATGTGATCAGTATCTTTTTGGCTAGGTATTTTGGCCACAAGTATTTTTTATTATCATTGTAGTTATTAATTGCATCTATTTAGAATCTCTATTTCCTGGCAAGATTTAAGGCTTGGGAAACAGAGTCCACAAACAGTGTTGGATAGGAAGTAACAGATGACTGAGACAAGCAGGCTCTGTGTGCATGAGTGTGTGAAATACAACAGAAAAACTACAAAATGTGTAATTTTTAGTCACAGCAAATAGCACTGATGTGAAATATATCTACCAGAAATATTTGCTACCTTTTTTTTTCCTAATGGAGGAGACAAATTAGGAGAGATGTCTTATTGTTTTAATACATAAGACTTCCCTTCTATGTTTTGTTTCACAAGGCTTTAAATCTGCTTTCAGTGTGGTGTCTGTGTCAGATATTTTTCATAAAATACAAGCCTCTCAAGCCTTAAATTCCCTTCTTTTTTCCTTGTATGTAATCACTCACTGTTGAGTGAATATTCCTTCTCCCTTGGACAAAATTGCCATTTTTTTCTGAAGTAGCACAATATCCAGCAATCTTAACTCCTCAATTTATCAACAATTCAAAGCCAAACTAGGTGGAAAGCAACAACTGTTTTTCATTTGTATTTGAAATCATACAAGTTTCTTGATGGAGTGGTAGTCATAAAAGGCTTTGAAGCAAAACTGGCAGAAAAGTAAAGAATTCAGTACCTCCTGTTCCTGATCCGTATGTATGGTATGGTGGCAGCAACATCAGGTAGAGGTAGAGAAAGTGGCTTGCCCTGAGCTTGAGCCCACAACCTAACACAGGAAATAAATTTCTTACCTAGCATTCTTAAGTATGCTTTTTCCTTTATTTTTCCCCCCACATTACCCTGTAAAATGGATATTTACTGCTACTGGACCCTTTCAGATGAGGGAGGACTTTAAGGAAGAAGAACAAACCCTTTCCTCCACTCAGCCTTGTGCAGAGTCTCGTATGCAACCTTGTCTTGCAAAGGATATGTGCACAGCCTTGTTTTCCTGAAGATAGAGCCAGAATGGAGGCAATTTCTTCACTTCTAATTGCCACACAGCACTCCAAATGCCAGGATCTCTCCCCCTCCTGGCTTTCTGCCGTGGTGCCTTGGCTTAGATTTTCTTGGCTTTTTGTCCACTTCTCTCTGCTTGTTGTCTGGTGGCTCCTTTGCACAGCAGGAAAAAGGCTACAAACTTCTTATGTCTTATTTACTCACTACCATCCCTCTCCTTACCTGAACTTCTCTCCCTTTCCCATGCAGTGCTGAGCCAAAGTCCCTTGACCCAGAACATTCAAAGTCTTGAGTGGTTTTGTGTCTCTCTTTACTGTGGACAGAAGCTCAACATTCAACTCTATATGCCAGTGATGTCAATATAGGTTACAAATCTACTTTATCAGTTTAAATTACTTTTAATTCAACTACAACAATAGTAATTAAATCCAAACTGCCATAAATATGCTTTGGCATCATTAACTTATTTAAAGACATCCATTCAAAACTCCAAGAGATTCTGCCTCTAGTTACTGAAAGACACAGACTGTATTGTGTTCACATTCAGGAGGTTAATTTGACAAGCAGAAAACTTAGAAGGATAGTAGGCCAGAGAAAGTGAGCTTAGGTTTTGGCAGAATTCAGCAGGAATGTGTATGGTTTGCTCACAAGGCCACAGCTGTGAATGGCTGTGAGCAGGTCCATGAGTTTGCATCCACTGTGCATCAGTCAAGGGCAGAGAGAACACCCAAAGGAAGTGCATCAGTCTGTCAAAACTCCAGGTTCCAGTTCAAGGTCTACAGACCATGTTGGGAGAAGAGGAAGTAAAGTCTTGTGAAAGACCTCTTGCAAGAGATTTTTTATTTAACAATCTTTCAAGATTAATATATTGCTGTGAATCGCTCACTCTTCCCACTGGTGGTGTGGATTGAGCTACAGGTCATAGGCTTTTACTTAGCCCAGCTGGCAGCCAAAGCAGCAAAACACCTTGGATGGTAGTTAGGCAGCCCATGTAAAATGCATGGCTCATGTCTCTGACAAAGTTTAATCAGGCAGATCTCCTCATTACAAAACAAGTTTAGCAATTAACTCACATAGGCAATTCCACTTGCAGCGTGAAGGATAAAATAGGCTGGAATGTCAACCACTGCCTCCTTTAAATGAGCATCCTGAGGGCAGGGCTGTGATGTGCTGCACAGGGAGACAAGTTATGCTGGTGATGCTAGATCTATTCCTGCTCTGCGGCCCAAGGAGTTGGGTTTCCCTGTGTGTCAGTCTGGCTGGCACCTGTGCTTTTTCATCCTCTGGCAGTTTTTGTTTTTCTGTTTGACAGCTGTCTTCATTTTGGGTTCCCTTGCTTCCTTCAACTAGAAGTTTGGAAATGATGCGCTGCTGTTTGTCATTCACAGGTTTTAAATTATCTACTTTAACAAGTTGGTATTGTTACTTATGTAAAGAATTGTTATTTTCACAGACTAATAAATATTAAAAGACTTGTGGAAATTAAATATTCAAAACTCCAGGCTGCTTCCATGAGCAGGGATCTGGCACTCTGGCTTTTGTCTAGTAACAATACCAATGAGAAGACAGGTGTAGGTTTCACAACACATTTGTTTTTAACTGTGGGACTATGGTATTACTCAACAAAATTGATATTTTGGGTTATTCTTGATCTTTGAAGTGGTGAAAAGAAATGATTCATTAGACAAAAACTTTTCAGCCACTTTAGATTTGCAAATTCCCCCCCCTGCAGTTCCATTTTCTGTGTATGTGCATATGGTGCTGCACCTGTACTGTGAATTGTAACCAGTTTCCAATTAATTTCTCATTCTGTTTTGAGTTTTTTTTCTGTTTTATATGAATGCCTCAGAAGTTGTTCATGGATCTGTGGGCATCTCTGGGCCATGCTTTGGAAGCTAGATTATTCAACCTACAGCATCAATGCCTTTTTAAACCCATTCTAGGAGTCTCTTTGGTGTAGCAACACAACGTGTTGTGTCCCAAATTATTCCATGCTTTGTTCAAAAAACTAGTGCTTCATGAGCCTTGCAGCTTGACTATATCTAAGTGCCTGTTTTAAAAGCTTTTCCCTGAAGCGTGTTTCCCGGCAGGATTTGTTGATTTAAATAGCTGTGTGGCTCACAAGTTTGTGAGGTCAAAAATGCAGTAGGAAACCACTGTAAACATCGCGTCACCAGCTGAGGAGGATCTGGAGACACTGTGTCGAATGGGCAAGAAGAAATTCACTTTAAATACAGCTTGGACGGTTGCCTAGAAAATGAGAGGGATTCAGTAGCTGAGGTTTACATTAGGAGTTGTGTTGGATGTTTCTCCCCATAAGCATGAGCAGCCAGGCGTGTCAGCCTGCAGAGTTTCAGGGCACTGCACTTAAAAGTAACTTCTTCCTTTTGCCAGATGTGGGCTGCTCCTGTTGGCATCTGTGCCAAAAGTGCAGCCAGTTCAGCTGGAGCATGCTGGGGCCTTTCAAGAATATTTATGGATGTGCATGGCTACATGGTCCATGACATAGAACCCATAAACATAAAAGTGAGTCTTTGTTTCCTCTTGTATAAGCTAATGGTTTATGTGGAAAACTGAAATTCACCATCTGTCTTGGTTGCATTCAGCAGAATCTAGGCTGCTTAGGAGAAAACATGAGTATTTACTGAAAGAAATGTTAAGAGATTAGTCTATGAAGCAGTAAACACAACTAAGTAGTTTTAAGCCCAGGTTGTCTTAAGGACACAAGATATCCCAAACACATGGGATAAACTTCTGTAAAGAAGGGAAGTTTATAGAATAATTTCTTCATCATGCCTGGAAATTATTCTGAAAATGGTCAATGTGAGTGTAAGATAATAATTTAAAGAGAATAATTAAAGATAATAATTTAAAGATAATAATTTAAAGAGAATTTAAAGAGAGGGATAAATTCTTATATCACTACAGGGAAGCAGTTGGTTTTTTTCCCTACCTATCTATACCCTCCTTTTATTAGCTCCCTGAGCTGAGCCCATTCAACTCAATTCAACAGAAAATTACTCACTTTCTTCCTGGATTAGTTTTCTGCTGTTCTAAAGTGTTGAATTGGCTCAGCAGCAGATGAGAAAAACCTGCTTAAAAGACATGCAGAAGGTCTAGGCCAGGAGCACAAGAAGAGAGAAGGAGGCAGGTGGAAGGAGGCCTTTTCTGGCAGGCCCCAAGCAATGTGGGTTCTCATATAGCTTCATCCCCCTTTGTGCTCTTTCTTTGTGACATGACCTCAGACCCTGTCCCAAAAGGCTGTGAGACTGCTTGACCATCTCTATGAGAAACAACAGGAAGGGCACAGGAGGACTATCAGCCCTTGGTTATTTTGCCTGTATTCCTCAGCAAATGGACAGATTCAAGCCTAACCTCAAGCACCTTTTACCCCTAAGCCAGGCTGTGCTATAGACCAAGCACCAGTGCTCGGTGGGGGTGTGTGGAACAGGTAGAGTTGATCATATGTGATTGAGCAAAAGAGATTTGACATCAGCTGCAGGGCCAGGTCCTTGTCTTTTGGGGCTGTGAGCTGTGCCCAGTCACGTCCTCAAAAGTTCCCCTTTCTGCCTTGCATCCATTGTCTCTCGTCCTGCTCGTGCTATTGACGTCACGCCCTTGTATCTCCTTGTCCCCTACTTTTTAACCTCGCTTTCCCTCTGTGTCACTGCGGTCTTTAAAAAGGATTGTTTGTAGACACTTTTATTAGCAGAAAGAAAAACAGAGGAAGACCACAGAGAGGAGGAAGCCACAGAATAAACAACAATTGAACTTTGTCATGAGAACTTCTTTTGATTCACTGCAAAAATAAATAAATGCCTCCACATCAGCCGGTAAGGAGAGGTGGACAAATCTGTTTTATTGTCTAGAACATTGTTTTTCTAACTTTGTATCTCGCAGGAGCAATGGCAGCATGTCTAAAAATGTGAAAAAATTGGAGATGTTTTTTCTTACCTCCTGACTCTTCTAATTCTAAATATTTTCATCAGCACACAAACATAACCCTAACTCCTGATGCATTCTCATGGAATAGCATCTGATGTCTGTTTTCAGTATTTCTGGCCATAACTAAACATGGCAGAGTCTTCCCAATGAGTATTTAACAAAACTTTTTTTTTTATTTTAGCTGCTCAGACAGCTTACATTTAAAACGAGCAAGAGACAGCACAAGAGCAACAACACTCCGTAGATGTGGTATGTGTAAACATCAGGTTTACCTGACCTCAGGACAAGTGCCAGAATCCTCCTCCTAAGAACCAGGAAAGCACTGGAGAACACCCTGCCTGATGCACCTGATGCTGTGACTCCCTCTCCCTGAGCATTCCCTGCATGTCCCCTGCCACCTGCTCTTCTCCTCGGGTCACCCTCTGGAATTAACTGGTCCAGCTGCCCCCACGGCCGTGCCTGCAGCTCACCGATATGGGGAGCAGGGCAATAACCACAGGCAGATGCCAGCACAGTGCCATGGGGATGGGGAAGGAAGGGCATCCCGGGGGTGTTGGAGCAGCACTGCTGTGCATGCAAAGCCACGGGCTCACTGCAAGCGAGCTGCTGCCTCCTCGTCCTGCTGTGTGCCCTGTCCTGCTGGCAGTCCCGGGCCTGGGTAAGGCTGACCCAGTCCTGTGTTCCCGTGGCAGTCCGTCCTCGCAGCCGGCTCTGACTCCCGCTGGATCCTCCCTCCGCAGCACACAGCCGGAGCCAGGCTTAGCGCAGCGCGATCCTCCCGAGGGAGCCGCGCTCCCACTGGCGGCCGGGCGGCCACGGGCGACGCTTCCCGCTGGCGGCGGCGCTGCTGGCGGGACCGCGGCGCCGGGACAGCCCCGGCCGGGCGCACCTGCACCGCCCGGGGGCCGCCTCCGCTCCGCCCCGCCCCGCCGCGCTATAAGCGGGGCAGCAGCAGCGGGGCCGGCCGCTCACGCTGGCGGCGGGAGGCGGCAGCGGCGCTGGGGCATCTCCGCCCGCCGCAGCCATGAAGCCTCCGGCAGCCCAGCGCCCGGCGGGGCAAGGTGGGAGCGGCGGGCGGGACCCCCTTTTTTCCTTCTCCTCCTTTTTTTCTTCTCCTCCTTTTTTCCTTCTCCTCCTTCCCTCCCTTTCCTCCGCCGGGGTGGGGGCGCGGGGGGCGGGCGGGTCAGGGTCGGGTCGGTCCGGTCCTGACGTCGCTGTCGCCGCCCGGCAGGGCCGGGGGAGGACGGCGGGGACCTGGCGGAGGCGCTGGGCGAGTTCGACGCGGTGCTGGCCGAGTTCTCCTGCCCCGCCGGCCGGCGCCGCTTCTTCTACGGCGAGCACCTGGAGCGCATGAAGCGGCGGAGCAGCGCCAGCGTCAGCGACGGCAGCGGCCTCAGCGACTCCGAGAGTGAGTGTCCGTCGGTCCGTCCGTGCCGGCTCCGGGGGCGGGGGGCGGCCGGGAAGCGACGCTCCAGAGCGGGTGCTAAACCAGCACGTCGCCCTCTCTGAGCGGGGCAGGGACGCGGCTGTTTCTATAAACGCAGCTCCTTCTCGGTCACGTTCTGGGCTGGAAGTGCAGGGATGCACAGTCTGGCCCCGCTGGTTCTATCGCTGCTGTTGGACGGAGGGGAGAGTTGCTGGAGCGGAGCCTGAAGAGCTGCTCTGGGAGAAGGTCGGGCTGCGGGACACCGGGACATCTGCAGTGAGAGATGTCCCTTAGGCTCGCAGGGACTGCCCGCTGTGTCTCGGTAACCAGCATCATCTGGACACAGCGAGCGAGCCAAAATGTGCTTCCCACAGCAGCTGGAAACTCACCCAGATTTCCCTCTATATGGATGGTCATCCCCCCGTCCACGAGAGGGTTATCACTGTTTCAGAGGTGCTGATTTTAAGCTACCTTGTGCCCAAGTACACTAGATGTATGTGAGTGGTGTGTGCAGGACATGGAACAGGAAGGGAAGAAAGCTACTTGGAGCAAGAAAATGTAGAATTGGAAGTAATTTTTTTCTGGTTAACATTGGAAAAAAGTTCAACCCCTCTTACTGGCTTTGCTAATCAGGGAGAGAAAACATCTTTCCTCTTCCAGATAGTGAGGCTGGCAACTGCTGTTCTCTTTGAGAACAGTAGGTAACTTTTTCAGAAATAAGTCCTGCTAAATGCAAAATATAACTAGTTTTGTTGATTTGGGTTTTGAGCTTGGTTTGTGGTTTTTTGTTTGTTTGTTTGTTTTTTCTTTGTTTTTGGGGTTTTTTTGCTAAGTTCCTAACTATATGGGAAGCTTGTTGAAATTTACTTGTTTGAGGCTATTTGTAATAAGACTGCTCCTCTAATTTCTGCTCTGCTTCTTTATCAGTCATGAACTTCAGGTGCCATTCTGTTGATTTAGTGCTTAAACACTAATGCTATCTCCCTAGTACTTGAGCTGTGAGAGCAGAGAGTCTCCAGATTATCGGAGCCCTTTATTTCATCATCATGGATGGAATTCATTTTGTTGGCAGGTATTGTTTTACCTGCCCTGAACTTGGATACCTTGCCTACACTGCCTTTGGGTTTTTTCTGTGGAAATACATGGATCAAGATGCTATTTTTCTGTTTCATAACTTGAGTGTAAAACTCCTTAGAATCTCTCTATCTCCAAGGAGGATTTTGAACTGTGTGCCCAATTTAGATAGAACATTTTTCTTTTGTATGGCCAAGGGTGTGTAAGGTGAAATCTGCCTTTACTGAGTCAAACTGGCTGCCCTAGTGCTTATATTTCTTTTGCAGTCTTTGTTGTGATAGGTTAACCTCTCACATACACTTATTCTGTCTCACAATCGAGACACTTGTAATGATAGAGTGAAATAATTTGCTGCTGGAAATTATAAAAACCCCAACCCAGTATCTAGAACTTCCTCTTGTATGGAGAATTGCTAAGTAACTACAGACAGCTATCTGCTATGGTTCAAAACACTTAAATCTTGAAAACTGCTTAAAATTGCTCTGCTAGAATTCACAAGAAGGCTCTTTGGAGGAAGGTGGCAGTGCTCTCTGGCAGGGCAGAAGGCCTGGTGAGAAAACAGCATGCTCATGTAAACAGGCAGATCAGATCGTCAGGAAGATCTGGAAAATAAAAATCTGTGTGCCAAATCCACATGGATTTAGGCTGAAGGCAGTAGTGGGGTTAGTAGGATAGACAGGGTTTGATGGCTCTATATGAAGTCCTCAAAGATCTTGTATGAGGAACTTGTCAATTTTTCAATTCCTGTCCCATGCCTGAGTTGCCCCCTTGGTGATGCATGGTGTGAAAGGTGGCTCTGGAGAGGTTGAAATCGCTGGACACTGGCATGTGAGGGACCAGGAGGGTGCACCAGGGTTTATGAGCTATGTTCAAGGGAAAGGAAACAAAACCAGCCAGCTCTGCTCATGGCTTAGGAAAGGCCTGGTGAAACACTTCTTCCTAAAGGAGTTATTCAGTGCAGTCAACTTTTTATTTTGAAGTTTTGGTAGGGTTGGAGAGGACTTGTGGATTTATGAAGAGCTCCTTTTATAAAACAGGCTCTAGTGTCTGATGTAATCCAGCTACACGCCCTACGTCTATTTTAAGAGTAAGTGTAGGGAGTTGCCTACTTACCCAGGTTCTTTCAGTTCAAACTCAAGTATTTCTTGGTTTATTTTCCCTTTGATTTCTGTAATTTAGCGTTAGCCAGTATAGTGCTGAATTCATGCCCTTGCCCTTACTGTGATAAGGGTTAGGTTAAAATACCACTGCAGAATCAAGGGGTAACTGGGCTGAAAGAGTAAGTTCTGATAACATGAATCTTTAAAAACCATATTATCTGCAGGTAGTTTGATCATCTTGTTAATGAAGATTCTTTATATCTTTGTAAAATCTTGTTATCCAGTGCCAGGACTATTTCAAGCACACTTTATCATGTGTGTGTAGAACAGTTCAGACTATTGTGTTTTAGTGCTACCTGTTGTTTGCTGTTTGATCTAATCCTCCTAACTGATGTGGTGTGGCTGAAGATATGTATCTTTTGGCCACTCCTGCAATGGTATCTTTCCACTCAGGGATGGAACTGTAAGGGAAGGAAACATTTTAAACTGTTGCAACTGTTTGTTTCAGTGCCCCTGAATCAGCCTTAAATTCAGTTTCATGAGCAGCTACTAACAGATGTCAACTGGTTGTACTTGAACAGTATTGTTTAGTTGGGTCAGGGAAGCCTTTCCTCTCCTGGGGTTTCTGCCATGGGCATGAGCCCATTTAATTTAACAGAAAAGTTTACAGAAGAGCTCTGTCAATGCAGTTAATCCTGAAAATATTCTCTTAACCTTAAAATCTCCCAAGGGAGCTAGCTCCAAAAATACTACTTTAAATTCTTAAATGACATATTTCTGGCTCTAGAGAAAAAGTAGGATTTTGAAGACCCTGTATGAAAAGTGGGTGCAATAGTACTTTGTTCTCTCACATCTTGTCCTGTCATTGGACTAAATGATCTTTGGACGAGGTCTGGCTTGGCTGTGTCTGAGCCTTGTACACAGCACAGTGGACTCTAGACCCTGCAGTAACAGAGGCTGTGAGTGCAGCTGTGTGTGATGATCTCTGCCCACGAGTATTACATTAACCACCACAGCTGACTGGGTTAGAGCTGGAAATCATGATGCAACTGCTGAGTTACTCCAGAATTCCAGAGCTTCTGGACTGTGAGTACCAGTTATGTTTCAAGTTGATGCATTCAAACGAATTGGAGCCCAGCAGCTTCGTTCTTTAGGTTATTAATTGTGCTGGAGCTTCTAAGCTGAGGAATACTTTATAACTCTTTGCTATTCACAGCATATCTGGGCTGTGATAAAGGAGGATTTGTGCTAGAGAGTGCTGTGCTGGCAGAAGGCACTTGTGTAGCTGCAGCTGTGTTAATGAACTTACAGATAGCATTGTCTTCTTGTGTTGGAATAAGCTTGCAAAGAAGAGTGCAGGCTTGCCTGTGTAAAATGCATGCCCAGTCAGTGCCAGTACAGTTTATGGTAGTGTCAGGACAGCCTGCCAAGTTTAGACTTAGGATGATGAATGGAAGTTGGACTTTGAGAGGTTGAGAAGGGAAGTGCTTTAGTGTTTCTTGGGCCAAAGTTACAGTAACACTGAAAAGCTACATCATAATCTGGTGTCTTGCTCTCAGAAATATTTGACACTTGTAGCTCCATGTTTTCTTGAGGCAGGTTCAGCTTCCTGCCTCTCTGTTAAGAGCATTGCAAGATAATTTCATCAATTCAATTCCTGTGCTCGTACAGGCAGCAGTGTTCTTTATAGTTATTTTTTAGTGGTAAATAAATGAGCAATGCCTCATGGATTTCAAACACAGGAAAGAAATCCTGAGTGCATCTAGAACTTTTAATTTTATGATTTTAAAGTCAAGTAGGTGCAGGGGTTGAGCAGGGTCTTTTAACACTCAGTGCCTGGTGTAGTGCCAGCACTTGTGTTTCCATGGATGTGGCTGTGGATGTCTCCAGGTGCTCCTGCTAATGCCTGGGCCATCCAGACATGAAGCATCAGCCCCTGTTAGAACTGTAGCACTTACCCTGACAAACCTGTTTGCATTGTCAGTCTTGTAATATGTGACCATAAAGAAGGCAAAGAAAAAGGCAACAGAAATGATTGAAGATGTAAAATATTTTCCAAATGCTTAAATAGCCTGTGACTGTCTGGTGAAAAAGAGATGTTTTGGGTGGGGACAAGACAGTCTTCTGGAGAATCCTAAGTGACATTAGGAAAGTGACTGCTACCTCACCAGTATGAGGAAGTCAAATTAAATCAGCATGCTTCAAAGAAATGAGGTGTTATTTCTTTCATGAACAGTTAAAGATATTGCCTTAAGGTATTATTGATATTAAAAGTTCACATACTCAAAACCAACTTGATAAAATCCCAGCAGGAGGGATGGGGCCACTGGGGACTGCTCGGGCTGGTGCCACTGGTGTCTCAGGAAAGAGAGTGGTACCTGCATTGGGAGAACTTGGGAGAGCTCATCCTGCAGCTCTCAGTGTGTGGCTGCACCACTTTGAAGCTCCTCTACAGTCATCTGCTGCGAGTTGGTGTGAGAAACAGGATGTGAAGTAGATGAGCCTTTGGTCTCTGCAGCAAATGCCAGTCTTGTAACATGAAAAGGAGGTAGATTGTGCCTGTGAACTTCCTATGGCTTGTCTCAAACAAGAGAACAATAAAATGCTTCTAATGAAAAAAGCGAAGACTTTCTCTTCTGGAGAAAGTCCCTTTTATTAAATGATCTGAGAAATAAACTTTTATTACATTACTGATATGCACAAGGGGAAGAAAAATTGGAAGTTTCAGGTGCATAGCCTTCTTTACAGGTATTTCAATGGGCTGAGAAATGCAATTTTCAGAAGATTTCCTGTTCTTGTCACTTCAGCATACCCATTGCTCTTACTCATTAGAGAGGAAGATTAAGTAAAAGGGAGGGCTGGAGTTGGAAATTGCCTCATAGCTGGTAAGCATAGGGGGGGAGTGGGAAGGTAAGCTTTGTATATAATGAGAAAACGTGCTTGTGCATCTGGATTTCAGGCTTCCTCGATCACTTTTGTGTAACTATGTGATTTGAAATCCTTTAAATAATGATGCTGAGATGTGTCAATAGAGAAAAGGTGTCATTTTTTTAGTCCGTATTGGAACAGATGTTTGTTAGCTAGGCAAAATCCCCACAAAAATAAACAATGCAGCAAGTGTAACTGTGATGATGATAAAAATAAACACTGTCCTTGGGGGCTGAAACATACACATTTTGAAACAGGCTTTTTGTATCATGAATATTTCTCACTTCTGCTGGTGACATTACAATTTCCAGATTTTTTTCTGCTTTTTTTAGCAAGTAGGCTATGTTCTGTTAGGAATTATTTGTGCAGTCTGCTCATTAAGTGCTGAGTTACTGTTTCATAATGAATTCATGATTTGTAGACACTTGAGTGGACTTGTGAAGCTTTTCTCTGAAAGCTTTATGGATGTGCTTTTACTTTTTCCCTTAGAACTTTTCCCACTGAAAACTGCAGTAAAAATGTTACCAGCTCCAGTGCTCTTCAAAACTGAGCCATGGTACTAGAAAGAGCATGATACTAAAGAAGCTACACAGCTGAATTTTTCCATTGCCTGTTTTGAAATGAGTAGTTTGAGGTTTTCCTCCTTCAGTCCATTACTGCCGAGAGCCTTTCAATTGCTCATTTCATGGGGCCATTTCTATATTTACATGGTGTTGCCATGGTTTATTTTGTGGTTTAACCATACACTGGAGCAGTAGAGTTATGCTAACTACAGATTACTTTGCCAAAGTAAAATCCACCCGTATTTGTTCCTACCCTCTAATTTTGCAGTGTAGCCTGACTGATGCCAATCAACTCACTGACAAAACTCTCAGAATTTAAGGCCTATTACATAAGAGCACAGGCACTAGAATCAATGTAGAAAGTGAAAAACAGGTAATGAATTACAAACTTGTGGTGGGAGAGAAGGAGCTGGGTGAGGAAGGACAGCAGCAATGAGATCCTTGGCATCAGCCCCTGGCTATTGGGTTGCAGAGGATGTTGTATTTGTTTGGCAGTGGAACTCTTCCAAGAGCCATTATTGGAGGTGAATGAGCAAATCTTGGCTTTGGCAGCTGGTAGAGAGCAAAGACTGAAGTGTCCTTTTCCCAGAGCTTTCTGCCCTACAGCCACCCTTTGCAAAGAGGATATTTTTCTGTGCTGCTTGTCATAAGTATTTTTACATTGTTTTCAGCAGTTATGGTGACCTTGCTGGTGGAGTCAGTGCATTCCTCCTTATATCACTAGAATTTCTGATGCTTGGTGGCATGAATAAGCCACAGTCAGTAGCTAAAGTATATTTTTGCTTTGAAAAGATAAATGTTGATATTTTCCTGAAACTATTATGACCATCAGAAGATAACATTGTTATGTGAAAACATTTCACCTTTTGAAACTGGGAGAAAAATAGTCAGAGATTTAAAGCAACAGTTTTGTCATATTTTGTCTTTGCCCAGTTGTAAATATTTCCCAGCATAATGTTTGTGGAAGCCAGTATGAAATTACATTTTCTGATGTCAACCCAGCCTTGCCACATTTGGTGTCTGGATGTTAGTATCAGAGAGTTCACATTAAAAGTATACTCAGATTTATAACCATAGTTCTCTGTATTTTTTTTTAATTCAATGAGCCATAAAACCTTTAAAATATGAATTAATTTGGAAATTCTTGTTCTCCCCTTTTTAAATAAATAGCCTGAAAAGAGTTTTATCTTTGGTCTGTTCTGTCAGTGTTTCAGTGAACTACAGTCTTGGCTAGAGCACTGTTTGTGTCAGCTATTACAAGTTACTTGGGGTTTTGTCCTGAACAGCTAGAATTTTCCATTCTGTGTTTCTTAGCCACTGGGGTTTGCATCTTGGCTGAAAAAATGTAGCCTCAGTAGGCAGTTGTTCTGTAAACTGATTTCAGAGGAAATTTGCCGTACCTTTAGTGGAGAGAAAGTATCAGTTAATGTACAGGGTTCATGTGGTGTGGTACAGCGCTGGTGGCACACATCACTGCAGAGCACTACCAGATTTCTTTCATCCTTAGGTTATTTTTAATGTTTTTTTCTGTTCTTAGGAGCTACTTTTAAAATGGCTTATCTTTCCCCCCCATTTTTATATCTAAAATGATCTTATTTCTGCATTGTATTTGTGAAGTCTTTCTTGCATTCAAAGTTCCAATTGGTTGGAATCCAACTGGTTCCAATAGCTTGGTTTTGATCTGCTGAAGTTTAGAGAGAACTGAACTTCTTAAGAGTGGAGATAAAGGAATTGCAATTAGGGGGTAGTTTGAAGAAGCCATCAAACTCTATACCCATGTCTACAAACAAGAAATGTGGTGGCTGAGCAGGTGGCAGTAGCCCCAGCTGAGAGATGTCAGTCACGTCATCACTCCTGTTTGTGTGGTGCTGTGGGCCATGTGTGTTTGCCAGAACAGGATCTGAGATGATGGCAGAGGAAACTGAAAATACAGCCCAGTGGTGGGCCAAAATGCATGGGAAAGAAGAAAGTATTCCAGGTTGAAGCTTTTCTCCCAAGTCTTTTTGGTGTGTATTATAATAGAGGCGAGCTTGGAAGCTGGCAAAGAACAAATAAATCAGCTTTTATTGCTGAGGGAAGATCTGAGAGGCTTTGTAGGTGCAGTTGTCTGGTCTGCCTTGTCACTGTGCCTGTGTGCTCCTGTGGAAGCTGCTTTTGTGCTGGACAGGACAGCAGGCCAGAGGAGGTGGCTGGGGACACACACTCTTCTTCCCAAAGACAGCTGAACTTAAGGCCCAGGTCTGCCAGAGGATGGTCTCAGTGTCTGCTGTCTGGAGACATCCAGATGTTCAGTAGAGGTGCAGATGTGCAGATCTTGGCCAGGCAAGCTGTGGGCCTGCCCCTTTTGCCAATTCATCAAGACACCCTTAACTAGCTAAAGCAGTGCTCTCCTGGCACAGCAATGGGACAGGCATCCAAGGAAGTGTGAGAGTTCTCTCTTCAGTGGGCTTGGTGCTGCAGGGCAGCCCCTCCCAGGCTGTGGCTCCAGGGAACAGGGGCTGTGTGTGCTGCAGGGAGCAGGATTGCTGCCTCATGGCAAGCAGTGTGATAGTCATCACCCTGTATATTAAGACATATATTGACATCCTAGGCAATGTGCAAAGAAAATGGAGACCCTGGCCATGTTTGCATCTCAGTGGTGTCTTTTTGTAGAAGCACAGTTTTCAGGTCACTGGCTGGACACTGCAGGAACAGCAGTTTTAGAGTCTCTAGTGGGATGACAGAGCCTCCTTCCAGTGGAGCCAGGACTAATACTTGGGGTGCCCCTACACATAAAGATACTTTTGGATGCTTTTTGAGCTTAAGGCCTTCTCTAAAATACAAGAACATCAAAATGGTATTGGGGCCTTTTCTGTGCCTTTCCAGGGCATATAAGGTTTTCTTTGAAAGTTCACCTAAAATAAGATTGCAGGATATCTTGTGTACCAGTGTACTGCTTCATGAACTCCAGAGTCACAGAAGAAAGGAATTAAAAATGCCATGCCTAAAGCAGCAGAGTAATGTATGGAGAAAGGGGTGTGCTTGCTTTGGGGATAAAGGACAACCCTAAATATATTCTTTATTCTGGGGGGTTGTCCTTGTCCTGGAGCTCTCTATTCGGGGGTTTTTGGTAACTTTTGAACAATTTAGGTAACAGAGTTTCCCAGAATATTGTGAATCAGGCAGGTCCTACTAGATCTAATTTTGCTGATAAAGGATAATTGTAGTTTCTGTTTAATTTTTCAAATGGTGCTGACTTCAGGGAAAGCTAACACTTTCCTTATTGGTGATGAGGATTGAGCCTAGGCCTGCTTTCTCTTTAACAGTAGGAGTGGGAGCAGCAGCCTTCACACAATAAAGGGTTTATTTATTCACTTCTCTGCTTTTGAAGACTTTTAATTTGAGTTCTGCAGACTTAGAAGTCTGTATAGGAAAGGCTGCATTTTGGGTTTCAATTATATTGCAAACTTGCAGAAGGTGTCAAATTTACTTTATAATCTTGCTTTTTTACAGGTGCAGATTCCCTCTATAGAAATAGTTTCAGTCTCAGTGATGAAAAGCTCAACTCTTCAACTGCATCTACTCCAAGCTTGCCATCCCCTTCAGTAACTCCTTGTAAAGGTATCTTAATTTTAGCTGTTGGCATTTCTTCCTACTCTCCAATTATATGGGCTTCTTGCTGGGAGCCAGGATTCACATGCTTGCATGGTTTGGTTTTTTTTTTTTTTTTCATTTTGGTGTTTCTTTTTTAGGTGGGTTGTTGTTTTTGTTGGGTTTTGGGTTTGGCTTTTTTTTTTAATGACAACAAGACTAAGGATTACTACAGATCCAAGTATTGTTGTCTTGATTATAAATGGCAATAGCATTCTGTATCTGTACTTTGCAGGTGGCCTGGTAAGTCTTTTGGTTTTGAAACACTGAGCTAAAAAAATTGTAGTTTTTTGGCTGATAAGGAGTAATTATTAACTTGTGTTACTTTTTTACTGATGCAACTGAGTGGCTTAAGTGTCCCATGTCTCTCTATAAAAATGCTTAGCCTGCATGCAGGGCTAGAGGGACTCCGCTGAAGCCATATGCTGCCATTTAAGTAAACACAATTGCTCAGATCCATACAGACCTTACACAGTGCTTATACAAACCATGTGTTAGCAATTCCTTCCTCCTCTGAAGCGATGCTGTTGCAAAAAGGCTTCTGTCTTACAGCTGATCTGACTTCTCAGAACAGTGTTTCATTCAGGTTAACTTGGATTAACTCTGGAGCAGACATGTCAATAAGTGAGCACTCATATGTTTGTACTACATGGTGCTTTTGTTACAGCTCTGCACTCCTCAGGTGCCTGTTCAATAGCCTTTCACACTTCCATATCTTTTCCACAGTGACCAGTCACAAAAAAACAAGTTAAATGCTTTCTTTTCAATTAGTGGGACACTGGGGAGAAATAATGAGTAACAGTTTCTGTGAAGTAGCAAAAAAAGAGCTCAGCTGAACTGTCAGGAAATATTTGGTGAAGAATTACACTAAAGAACAAGATGCTCTTCCTGATGAGAAGACAGAGTTGACACCGGCTTGGCAAAGACCACAGACATGAGATGAGGAAGAAACTTGCAGTAAAACTAGATTGAGTGGAACCAGTGGTGTTGCCAGGAGTGGAAAATTTGGTGGATGTTTGGTTCCACGTTTATAGTGTATGGACCAAGATGAAAGGATCTGGCAGCACAGCAAACCTGTGATACTGACATGATTTTAAAGGGCAGAGGTTTGAGTAGGGCTGGGAGCTCAAGGGGTTGATTAGGGCCATGCATGCAGCATCTGAAGAGATGAAACAGGAGAGATGGCCACAGTAGCAAAGACACGGGTTAGTTGATAGGTATCTTTTATTCTTCACTGCAGCCCCTTCTTTTTAAGGAGACTACATAAAGTATTGCTTTGTGTTGCTTCTGTCAAGTAGAAAATGATGAAAGCTAGAACTTCAGCTCAGTCTCCCATGTTCTCCAAGTGCTTTTGGACATTGCAGTAGCTCCACTGAACTTTGCTGATGATAATCCACAGCATCTTTGCTATCCCTGAAAATAATTCGGAGGCCTGTGTGTTTCTAGTGTTTCTTCTAGCCAGAGAAACATGTCATGTCTAATCAGTGTTGCCCCTTGTTTTGCAGCAAAGCTTGGAGACACTAAAGAGCTGGAGGACTTCATTGCTGATCTCGACAGAACACTAGCAAGTAAGTAGGTTTTTATTAGTTGCTTGCATCTCACTTGGAACTTGTTACAAAGAATGTTGAAAGCCAATGTATAGGGAGAGAGGGAAGAGAAAAATAGAAATATTTTATATAGTGTTGTTTCCTTTTAGTTTGCTAGTCCTATGGATCATTATCTGGATAAGAAGGTAACACAGACTAAACTCAGACTCTGCCTGAATGTGCAGTTTATCCTGTGTGACAAAGGCTGAACGCAATGAACCCCTGGTCCCACCTCTGAGTCAGCAGCAATTCACCCCTCCTTGACAGTGGATGGATAAATAAACATCAGTTTCTTAAATACTCAAATCTCAGTTTAGAAACTGGTGATCTATTTCATCATTATAAAGCCAAGTAACTGGAGGAGTGTCCTTACGTGAGGAACAATCTTTTTGTTCTAGACTTTGCTTTATGAAAGAATGAAGGAGCAGATATCTGTATCTGTTGACTTAATGTCAAAATCTTATTTGTGCTTGTTTTTACCAGGAATGGAACTTGGATCACTTTTTCTGCTACTATCTAGAAATTGTATCTTTCAGCTATTCTTCATTATGATTTTTAAAGAAAAACAACCAAAAAACAGGCCAACTGTTGCCAGCCATGTACTCTGCCTATTCCTTTTGCTTCTTCCTCTTGTTTGCTTCTTATGTTGTGGACATCATACCATTTCTTTTGCGTTTCAGGTTGGGTTTTTTTTTATGTGGGACTAGGCTATAGAGCCCAAACCAACAAGTTGTAGGACTAGACCTAAATAGCAGTATAAACAAAGCCCTCTCAAACTATGAACTGAGAGTTTTGTGTGCTCATTAGGTGTTTTCTCTTCCCTGTATTTCTTGAAGATATGGACTTAATTCAAGACAGCTGCCCTTATGAGTTCCTGCTTCCCTGCTGTTTTGCCTGTATCTTAATCCTGGTTTCACTTCTCATACTTAAAATACATTTTTTAGTTTCCTGTCTTCTGTCATGGAAGTCAGCTTGAGCTAACACCATCTTTACCACAGAAATGTAATTGACCACTCTTCTGAAAGAAATCCAAGTTTTTGAAGGTTTGTGTATCCCAAACTGACAAATATTTCCATTGCTGTATCTTGCACAGCTGTGTTGCAGCTCTAAAGGGGCTGCCTAAAATTCGTAGATTTTATTTTTCCCTTGCAAAGCACATCAAGGGTGAAGGCAGGAACTACCACCTGCTCTGTGGTTTTGTGCTTTTTTTTTTTTGGTGTGATTTTTTTTTTTTTAATCCCAACTAGACAAATCTCCAGTGATCTCAGCAGAGTTTCATTTGTACAGTTTCACTGTACAGTGAGGAAGAAGTCCAACTTCCATCTGGCATTTATCACCACATTTTTGAGGAGTTGTATGTATATGCTTGAGGTTACACAGAACTTTGTACAGATACCTTTTGTTGTACAGATAGCTTTTCAAGCCTAATGCACTTGTTAGAACAGTACTTGCCTTGTCTTTTTAGCACACCAGCATTTCAGCTTTCATGTTAACTTAAAAAAAAGACATAATTTGGCTTGTCAGGCAGTCTAGCAAGCTGGGCATAGGCAAGTGTCTGATACGTCAACAACATGCAATCTTATTTAATAGAGAGCTTAGTGATCTTTCTTGTTCTGTATTTTCAGGTATGTGAAATGAATTTTCAGCATTGTGCTTGCATGTGGTTGTCCTCTGAAGGATAAGTGACATCAATCAGTGAGAACTGCTGCCCTTGTCTGATAACTTTGCTCAAGATACCCTCTGAACATAACCTTTGTGAACTCCTATAAGTATTTAACTGGCAACATTGGTTTTGGGGTTTGGGTTTTTTTGGGTGTTTTTGGTTTTTTTGTTTTTTTGTTTTTTTTACTTTGCAGCAGATGGAATAACTTAAATGTTAGAGCTGTATTTTGCTTTAAAATATAGCTTGAATTTTAATTTAAAGTTGCTTTTATGCAAATATATTTGTAATTTTATATAGTTGAAGACTTTAATGCTTTCTCCATTATAATATATTTTTGTATGCAAATAAATAATGAACTGAAATCCAGATGTCTGTAAGCTTTCTATGAACATGCAAACTCTGAAATATAAGCACAAATTAAACTCTTACTGAAAACAACATGCTTTAAAATATCTTGATAATGGTATACTTCCTGTTAGGTAAAATTTCTAATGCTAGTTGAATGTGGTTGCTTAAATATGAACTTTTTGCTACGTAAAATTAATACAAGCAGGAAAATACTAAATTGGGTAAAACTGTTACTTCAGATTTGTGTTAATACAAATGAAATAACACTGACTTAGGTGTTACTGTTCAAATGTCTACTATTTTAAACCCTGTGTAAAAGCTGATTTGAAGCTCTCAGACCATTTGACATGAAGCACTGGCTCTTTGGAAGGTCAGACATTTATGCCCATCAGTTTAGAGGTGTGGAGGTGCTGTACCACTGAGACAATGCTTGTGTCTGGGTGTTTCTGACACCAGGCCCTTGGGTCTGGAACAGTCAACCACTCTGAAAAGACTTCCTGGCCATCACTGTGGTGCTGAAAGAGGGAAGGTGAACCTGTGCTTTTACAAGGAACCTGATTCTTTCCATGTGCATTAGGCACTGGGAATGTCATTATGTGAGCTCTCCTGCAGCTGCTGCAGGCATTACAGCTGCCTCTGCTGTCTGAGCTGTGCTCCCCTGGCTGTTCTGACCAACTGAGCTGGGGCTGGGCTGGTTTGAACTCCTAATTTTGACCTAATTTTGACCAAAGCTGTCTAGTGAGCAGTTGCTTGAATGGTTCAGTTATTGTACCCCATATAAGATGTGTTATCTTTGAGTGTGTGTGTACCTGTGACACAGATACCTGCTTAGGGGAGCTTAAAGGACAGATTTGGACCTGGATCTGCAGCTTGGGGAAAACCTGCTGTGTATTTCCTTATAGGAACATCATAAGAATGGTGTAGATCCATCTCCCTGGATTTTAGATTTCCTAAAACTTGGCCAAAACATTTGGTTTTAATGAACACCATATGATTTCTTCCCCTTGCCCCCCCAATCCCCAGTTTTATTCATTAGTAAGAAAAAAATTCTGAACTGGGTACATTTTTATCAGTCTGAAAGAGTCTTGAGGTTGCTGTGTGGGTTCTTTCCTTCTTTCAGGCAGGAGGGCAATGTAAAGTGGAGCAGTGTGTGGTGGAGTGTGCTCCTGAAGAAGAAACTTTCCTTTCAGCATTTCCTACTGCAGATTCTGTTGGCAAATTGTCCCATAGAAGAGAAAAGGAGTAAAATGATTTAGGAGGGTAAAGCTTCATGCTTTTGCAGCAGGTTAACTTTCAGATCTATGAAGGTTTGAAACAGTGATGTCCTTTTCCTTGCTCTGGGACCTTCCCAGAGGCTCCTGCACCACAGGAACCCCATTATCAGCAATGTAAAATTCACTGCTGCTATGCTGTAATCATACAGGAGCAATTATTCCTTTTTGTGATGGGTGTCTGGCCCTCCTCCCCAGCCCCAGATGTGAAGGGATTCCTTTGGCTGGAGTAGGACTCCTGTTAGCTGTAGAGAGTGTGCTTTGAGCAGGAGCTGAGGGAAGGGGAATCAGGACAGCAGGGACAAGCATCTGCTTCCCTTTTAAGAAACATCCTTAGCATAAGGCATGTTTTTAAACCTGCTGGAATAGCAGCAGCAGTTCTGGCTGTTCTTGTGTATTTTAATGCTAGTTGATAGTTTGAACAAGGGGGTGGCCACTCCAAGTGATCCTAAGGTGGTGGGACATGGACAGCTCTTTGCTCCTCTGTTCCTCGGGTTGGATTGTTTGAGACATGGGTTTTCCACTTCTGTGTGTTCAGTTGCTGCTTGATCCTGTTGAATACTCTGTGCCTATAATCAGTGTTTAAAGTCAGCTGTCTCCCTTTATAGGCTGAAATCGCCCCATCAGTGCAGTGCTTTGGAATGGCAATAATTTGTCCTCACAGACACCAAGTTTTGAAGGTTTTTCCAGTATAAGCAAAGGTTTTAGCGAGGCGTGTTCCTCATTTGGTCTAACGTCAGTGGTGATGGAGTTGGGGATTAAGTCACCATCTGCTTGGGTTTTTTAATCTTGTTTATGCATGAACAGGTGGAGACTTCTTGCTTATACAGCAGATCTGGAGATCATCAGCTGCAAATCTGGGAGTATCTTCTGTGGAGCTGTTTATCTGAATTCCTGCCAGTTTATGTTCAATTTTCAATGTGTCAGAAGGAAGGCACTGATGTAGATGTCATTTCACTGGAGGATGCTTATGACTTATGTTCATCATCTGATTACATATGGCACTGAAAAATGAATTGCTGGAAAAAGTTCTGTCATGCTTTATCCCCAATGAATGTTGCTGGAGACTGCGCTGTCCTTATGGGCCTGGCTGAATTTTTAGTCCTTGTTTTGACCTCCCTCTCATGCTGCAATGCTGAATTTGAATTCAGAAGAGTCTCAGCACTGTTGTGCCAGCACCATGCACCCAGAAATGGAAATGAGCAGCTTAGACTAAGTAGATGTGTTGGCACAGCTTAACCTGTGGAAGGTGAGGTGAAACAATTGCACGTGTGCTCTTTACCTACTGCAAATTCAAGGTTAAATGGATTAGTTTAACCCTCCATCACCAAGGCTTGAGCTAATGTATCTTATCTTGGGCTTGCTGTTGACTCTGTGTCCTTGGTGCCAGCCAATACCAGGTAACACATTAGCTTGGTAACCTTAATGAGGGAGAGGGACCAGACAAAGGAGATATTTATGTTTTTCCTGGGTTGTGTGAGCATCTGCAGCCTCTACTGATGCACTGACTGGAATTTTCTGGCTAAGTGAGCTTTTAGGAGTGAGGAAATTGACTGGAATTTTCTGGCTAGGTGAGCTTTTAGGAGTGAGGAAAACAGTTGCACTGGCAGTGATGGAACTTGGTTGTAAGGGAAGGGCTCAGCCCCTGCTGGCTCCCATGGCCCTTGTGCTGGTACCTTCTCCCCTTCTTTGTTACTTTGTGGGATTTCTGGTACGTGCTGGGTGTGGAACTGATTTCCAGCAGCATTGCCTAATCTGAAGGGTCAGAGAGGGCAGGAGAATCCATGCTCAGAGCTTCACGGGTTCTTTTAGGCCTTGGTTTCAGTGGTGGATACTTGCAAAGAAAACCAGCACAGGAAGTTTCTGCCTGCTGGGAAACATTAGGAATTCACCAGTGGGAAAGGTCCACCCTGCATGGGTCTCCTCTGGAGCTCATCTCAGATGGCTCAGGTGCACCCAGCTGACCCATATGAGTGGTATTTGCACCCCTGGAGCCCATCCTGGGAGATTTAATTGATCTGAAGGTGCTAGACCTGACATCTGCTAGACTGTTGGAGAGAAACTTTGGAAGTTGCAATGTTTGGAAGCAAAGCCAATATGGCTGAAGCAGTTCTTGAACTGAATCCAGCTCTGCATACTGACAGCACGAAATCCATATTCTCAATAGGCAAATCTCCTGTTTTCTATGTTACTTGCTACATTACTGATTTTTTTGCAGCCTGGCCAACAGCTCTGGCTCTCTAGATAACTTTACAATATTGTAAGATGATCCTGGCTGTTACATCTTATCAACTTAAGATTCTAAACTGTAAATCAGATTTGTAAACCAGATCTTTTCAAGGTTCTCTCCTTTCTTAGAGGTTAAAAGAGCTATCAGTCAAATGCTGTAGGCTGACCTTTGTGATTAAAATAGGCCAGTCTTCACAAAGGCACCCCAGTGCTTTGGTTGCTTTTGCTCTTTCACACCTGGGTATGGAAAGCTAAAATATTTATTAGTTTAGCTTTTAAAAGCTACAGACTAGAGGCCTGTGCCTCCATTCTCCCAAGGCATCAGAGATCACTGTCTTCTCTGGGAGGCCTGAAGATGTTCAAATAGGCTTCAGACTGGAGGTGAATGTTTCCTTCTCCATAGCTGATGGCTGTAACACTGATTGCCATCCTTTGGTTCTGTTGATAATGTATTTCAGATCATTAGTTTTAATTACAACTGTTGCCCTTGTCTTAAAAAAAACTCAAAACAATCAATGTATTATTGTACATATACATTATATGGTACATATGTAGTCTTCACATTAAAAAAAACAAATCTTGCTACTCTATCAAATCAGGTCAGGACCAATTTACCCTGAATTAAGCACTTATGTAAACCACTGAGGTTAGGATGTTGCCCTTGGCTCCTCCAACAGCCATTACAGAAAGAAGAGGGAGGCTGAATTATCCCCTGATGATGGTCCTTTGCTACAGCAAATATTGTACAACACTCCAGTTAAGCAGGTTTTTCACTTGGGCTTCTTTATCCACTGACTAAAGAGAAGTGTAGGTGTCAAAATAAACCTGCCTGCAAGTGGCCTAAAGTGTGACAGCTGGTGGGGCTGGAAGAGCAGAGGCAGAAACACCCAGCTGGGCAGGTTCCTGTGCTTGGGACTCTGCATCACAATGTGCAAGCACAGCAGCTTCCTTCAGCCCTGGGAGCTGGGGCACGGCCCTGCTGGGACCTGCTGGGACCACAGCCCAGCATGGGATGCCACAGGATGAACCCACAGGAGCTCAGGGCTCTGGAGCGAGGTGCCAGAGCAAGCTGAGGAGAGGTGCACTCCTCATCCTCACCACTGCCTGCCCATTCCTACTGTGCTAGGTGGGGTGGGAAGCTCCAGCTGCCTCCTTGGGCAGGAGCAAGGAAACCATGGAGAGCCCTGGGATGGTGCTTGGGTGTCAGAGTGCTGAGCCAGACCTGTGCCCTTTGGTGTCTGCACCTGTGGGAGTCCCAGTCTTTGGTTTTTCTGGGTCTGGATTGAAGGCACTTGAGACAATAATTTGTGTTTGGACTCAGGTGTTTATTATTTGTTATCAGTAAAACAGTCTCACTACTGTGAGTTTGGCACCTTTCCATTAGAAAGCACAAAATGGCTCACAATCTCTTGTTCCAAGGTCCTTTAAGACTAAACTATCCAATTAAGAACTGACACCTAGATTATTTTCCCTTTTAACCCAATAACTGATCCCAAAGAGCTGCAGTGCAGAATTTCTGCCCAATTACTAAATGCCACCCAAACCCATGAAGAAGAAGGAGGAAGAAGCATGAAGAAGAAACCCAGGATGACCCCTTGTGCCCTCCATCTTGCTTCCATCCACAACATACTAAAAATCCCAAAATCTAAATTTCTCACCATGATACACCTACACTACTCTCTATAATCACACTTTTGTGGATTCTAGTCTATCTTGAAGTCTAGGAAACTTTCTCCATGAATGAGGGTCAAAGTCAGTGCTCCCCTGGGGGTCAGGACACCCCAGAGCAGACAGAGAAATATTCCTGGTGCCCTGGGTTTCCACATGCACTCTCAGAGCCCAGTCTCTTGTCTTCTGCTGCTCCCCACCAGTGCTCCCTGTCTGCAGTCCAGCCCTACCTGCCCACCCATGCTCAGTCAGGCCAGCCCAGCTGCTGTAGCAGGAAAGCTGGAGCTTTGTTTATTTTGTTTTTTGTTTTGTTTTTTTGTTTTTTTGTTTTTTTGTTTTTTTTAAAGCATTCTAGGACTATGCCAGTGGCTGTCTCAGCTGCAGCCAGTTTCTAGGTTAATTATCCATAGTGTGTGGCTCAGTGGCTGAGGACTGAATGGATGCCACTGAAGCCTACAGTGAAATTTGCAGGTGGGCTGGGATTTAGCTCTGTGTCAGTGTGTAGCTGGGCTCCCTCAGAGCTCCAGAGAAATCCATAAATTTGGGGTTTTGTAGCTTTCTTGTGCTACAAAAGTAGGAGTTTCTGAATGCTGTTTAAAACATCTCAGGAGATATTTAGCCTAGTGTCTCAGTTAAAACTGAGTGAATGATTGTGCTGTCCCCTGGTTTTATTCCATCTCTCTGGGAAGCAGAGTGATTCACAAGGGTGGGTGGGACTTGATGCTCTTTCCCCCACGGGATTTGGCACCAGGGTGGTGCTAAGAGCTCATACCCACAAATATTTTGTGCTTTCAAGCTGTGACTTCAATGGACTCTCATGCAATATTAAGCTCTGATGCTGGTAATCTGTCTCCATAGACTGGTTCTCCAGGCTGTGTATAGTTTAGTAGTTTTATGCTCTTGGAAAACTGATTTATGAACATTTATGTTTGTTTATGTGTAGAGTTTATGATGTGAAACGAAATACATGTTTTTCTCAGAGGCCAAACAGAACAGCTCAGCTCTTAGTCTCCAAATAGCATCCCAGATAATTTATTTTGTTGACAGCTGGTACAATGTGCTGCTGATCCAACAGTAGTTACTGCACATTAGCAGCCATACATCAGCTGCCTCAAAGCACTTTGGCATGCTCCAATAAATAAATTCCCCTATAAAGCTCAGGGCAGATCTCTCCAGCATGCAGCAGCCCCAGTTTGGAGGGAGAGGTGAAAGTTTGGTGCTGGGCCAGAGGAGGCTGGCTGTGTCCATCAGTAATCCAAAGACTGCATTAATGCTGAGTTTAGGACCAGGTCTTCTTGCTCACAGCACTTCATATTTAAATAATCTTGTGGGAAATGTCTTGCCATAGCAAGAGAGTCTGACATTCCTGAGCCCTTGCTGAATGAAATTAAGAGAACCAACTTGGTGGGTTTTTCCCGAGGTTGCTACCCAGTAACTCCAGCCCAGATGATTGCAGAGGAAAGTTACAAAGTATTGAGAAACTTGTCTGAAATCCATTAGTATCCTTGTTTAGTGTTTTCAGTAATGCTTTCATCAGGGACCATGTGTTTCTTTACACTTCCACTGACCATGAAGGTATAAAGAAACACATGGTCCCTGATGAAATGCATTACTGAAATGCACCTCCACCAGCTGGGAAGGTACCTCTTAGCACAACATGCTTCCCATGAACTGTTCTCTTCCCTCTACATCTCTTTCTACCAACCAAAACCCCTTCTTACAGAGTGGTCACCCCAAGTCAGACCAAAAGATGGGCATTACAGGCTGTCTGACAGCTGCTCCATCCACAGAAAGGCAAAAGAAGAGAGACACAGTAGAGGTTGCAGATTTCTTTTCCTCCTTCATCATCATTTGTGGCTCAAAATTCACATGGTATTCTCTGGAAAGAGCTGTGGGAGACATGAGCCCCTTGCCTGTAACCTCAGAGGCAGAAAGCAGGCAGAGCCAGAGCTGAGTTAAATGAGAAAAACCTGCTCATCTCCACAGGTTTTAAACCATCTGCATCCCAGCTGGCCTCATCCCCCTGATTTGTGGGGCCATAGGAAAAGTGTATAAGCATTTAGACTGTTTCATGGACTCTGACTTTCCCCAGCATCATCAGTGCCTCGTTGTGCACAGAGGGGCAGCAGCAGCTCCCTCATCACATCCCTTCTCCATGGCCAACTGGGGCTCAGCTCCTGTCCCCCCTGCCCTGCCTGGCTCAGCTGCAGCCTTGCACATACCTTGGCTGTGCTAGAGCAGCAGAAGCACCAAACCACAGTTTATTGGAATCTGACATCTGTTGTTGTTGGGTTTGTTTTATGTTTTTTACAAAAATTGTCTTAGTGATGAAATGATTCGACTCCAGAGGATGGGCCCTGGTGTATGTGTTACTTCAGTTACCCCCAATCAGGGATAGGGGTGGAGGGGAAGGGAGCAAGCACCCAAACAGTGGGCAATCTGGATTGAAAAACATTTCAATATTTAAAATGTCAGATCTGTTTTAGTGTTTCTTTAATGGGACCCATCCACAAGGGCTCACATGAGTCCATGGTCTCAAGTTTAAGAATAAAACCAGCATTTCTCACAGTGGTGGCTGGACCATCTGCCACTCTTCCCTAGTCCTCATGACTGAGTGGTTAAATAAGAGGGAGCCATTCAGCATCTGCCAATTGTGCTTTTCCAGTGACCTTTCAAAAAACTGACTTCTTTTTGACTAAAAATAAATTTTACATTACCAAGCCAATGAGGCAGACTTCCCTATGTATTTTGAATAACACCATTGCTTTGAAATATATCTTGGCTCCCATGTAACAACAGTCTGATGGTAAAAAAAAAGGTGATTTGAATTGGTTCTGTTTATTGGCTGATATTCATAATGCAGTAAGAAAGTTGAGCTTCTGCGCTCTCCTGTGACATGCCATTATCAGCACCTCATGAAATGAGAGGAAGGGAGAATAAAATCACCCAAACATTTCTGGAAACCTTCTCTGAGCTTCTTTTTTTATTCAGGAATTTTCACTTTCAGAGCACCTCTGTTGCAGACTATTTCCCCATAATGACGTGTCTAGACTTTGATGGAAAAATTTCCAGGCAGCTCTTATTTCTCTGTCCTCTTTTCTCTTTCCATCCAGGGGTGAGCAGTTGGTGTGGTGATGATGATGTTGAAAATGGGAAACAGACTGAACTGAGCCAGTTCCTCGAGGAAAGCCCTTCCTTTGGGGGTTTGATGTGCCCAGATATGCATATACAGAAAAGCCTGGCCTGAAGTAGGGTGGTATTGGTCCTTAAAAGAAGAATTTGGTAGCAGAGCTAAAGTTGTAGAAGCAGGGAAAAGGCAAGATAGGATTTTGAGGGTGCCAGGCTATAATGATTTGCTTTATATCTGTACATAAAAATGCATTTGCAGTATGTGTCTGTTAAATCACTGATGCTTCCTCTACAATTTACAGACCATTTCTTAAAGCCAGACCAGTTCTGTTGTATCTTTTGAAAGTTATAAATGCCCTCAAGATAGATAAATTTTCCTGGCTTTTGTGAGAACCAAATGTCAGGACGACAGACCTGCCAGCCTTGCAAATGCAGATTTTTTTATCAAGAAGGAGCACTACTACATGGCAGTGATGTGTGGCTGCAAACTGACCATGCTAAAGGGAGAAGGCAGGAAAAGGGACTTCTCTCAGCTTTGCTGTTAAGGGCTCAGCCTCTCATTTCCCTATTCTCTGGCTCTTCTCCAATTCCTGTGGTTTTGAACTTTTATTTTCCCTCATAATCAGACTGATATCATAGGGATTTGCATGGAAACTGATGTCCTCAGCTCATCTCAGTGCCAGAATTACAATAGTCTCTTGTTCCTAATGGAAACAAATACGTAAGATTTCCAGAGAGCCCCAGTTTATGTGGTGAGTGATCTGCTAGCCTATAAGCAGAGCCTAGTGTGATGCCTCCATCTAATTTCATGAAACCAGATGAGAAATAGAAAAAAAAGTATATGTTAATGTGGCATGTGCATGTGTAAGTGTTAACCAGGTCAGTGTTTCTCTGCTGCCCCATGAGGCCTGGCCTCTTTCACCTTGGCTGTGTGAAGAAAAGACCCCTAGATGCTGGGTTTTCCCCAAAGGGAGCAAAACCACTGTTGTTTTGGGGCCCTACAGTGACCCTCTGCTGTGTCAAGCTGCCTGCAGACACAAGCAAGTATCAGCAATGGTTTCTAAGTTTTGCTGAAGTTGTTTGGTACAGTATCCAGTCCTTTTGGGGGTTAGCTTGTTGGTTTAAAGGAAGGTTGACTCCAAATTCTACTATCTGAAGAGAACCATTCCTCCTCCATCTAGCAGCAGGTTCAGGAGGTTCAGGAGATGGCAGGACTGGTAGAATGAAACCCCTCTAAAAGCCTTGTGCCTCTGGCTTGGGTATCCTCATTTGGAGCCATCAAAGGAGGGCTGACAGAAATGTATCCTGAACCCTTTTCAGACATGCCAGATGGATGGATTATAGTGCTAATGTCATTCATCCAGAGGGAGGAAGCTGATGGACAGGCCATGTGTCTTGGCCCCGTTAGCGTATTTACTTCCTTACCAAAGCTTTGGGGAAAATAATCTGCTTTTAATGGAAATTTGCCCAAACAACACCCAAACACAGACACAAGTCTCTGCGTGGCAAGTCTGAATCTACCTGGCTTGTTGGCTCACTGCTGCAGAGCCAAGCTCCAGTGCAAGCAGTGAACAAGTGGCAGAGTGACGCTCCCGCCTGATGCAATGTGAAGCAGCCCATGCAGGAATGTGCACCAGAGAGCCAGCTCAATAGAAATCAAGACCTACTTTGGCATCAAATTGTGTATTCTCAGCTTTTAGAGGCTTGGCTTCAGGCTGTTTTTTCATGTTCAGCTCACCCTGTGCTTTAACTGGAGCTGAGAAAGTTGCTGACTCCGTCCTGTGAAACCTCAGACGCCCGGATGAGGAGCTGCCTGACTCACTGCCAGCCTCATGCTCAGACCGACTGCCTGCTCTAAAGACACTGAGCTCCTGAGCCTGACCCCGTGTGAGAGCCTCTCCCCCTCTGCAAGCCAGATTAACCAAGTCCCTACCAGGTCTAGGAAAATGACATTGGCCTGAAATAATGGGCTTGACGTGGGTCCTTTTCCTGGTGCCCAAGCTTGAGCGGATGGTTTTTCCTCCCACGTGCACACAGGTGTTCTCTCTTTGGGAAACACGCTGAAACACTAGATCCCATTTGTGGCTTTTTGTTAAGCTTCCAGCCTTGAGGGGCAGAAGTTGTTCCAGTGAAAGGAAATAGAGTTTTGAGGTGTGCATGGGCAGGACTGCTGCCTTGTTCTTGGGGATGCTAAAGTCACCCAGTATCTGGGGCTTTTTGGCTGTTGGGTGTGCAGGAGCTGAGGGAAGCAGCACTGGGTGTATGTCTGCTGGTCTCTCCTTGCCTCCATCCTGATGGGAAGGGAGTCACTGAGGAGTGCCTGCTCTTCTTGCAGCTGCTGAGATCCACCCCCAGATCCACCAGCATGCCCAGCAAAAAAGGTCTTTTTCCACATGTGTCAAAATTAGGGACAGGAAAGTGTTTATTTATATACTGTGCGTAGGTGCTTTCTGGCTTTCTTTGGAGACATCCTCTCTGCCCTCAATTCCTTTTCTCCTCTCCTGCCTCCCATGCTCCCCCTTGCTGCCCCCAGCACTCCCCTCTCCCAGGGAGAGAGTTCCTCCTGCTCCCAGGAGTCGGGGCTGGCAGCCTCCTCTGCGGCTGGAGGGATTGGCCTTGGCAGCTGCGCAGGAACCGGGCTGGGGCCACCTGGGTGCCCTCCCGGCCCCTGACTCACTGCAGGGGCAACCACATCCCTCCCAGGGAGCTGAACTCATCCCCTTTGAGCTCCAGGCCTCTCTCCCGTCCACTTTTGGGATTCAGAAAGGAGGAAGGGCTCTCTGAAAGGGACCAGGGATGCAGATGGACACTGTCACTCCCCTGCATGGCATTTGACACCTGCTCTGCTTGGGAAGGGCAATGTGGATATTTCTCTCTGCCTGATTATCTGAGTGGTGTTGCTTTGGCATGACTCAGGAGTGACTGACTTTGCCCAAAATAAAGATTCCTTGTAAGCATGCATCACTCTTCCAGAAGACTGTGATTCACTGGAGGTTTGCCTCCACCTTCTTTGGTGCAGTCCACAGCTGTGATTCCCTTTGGAGCCTTTTTTGGATTTCTTTCAGCCCAAAACATAGGTTGACTTTGAGAAGTGGATTTGTGTATCCTGGGCCAAATTCTTCTCCCATTCAGTGTGTATGGGGCAAGTTGCCCAGACCCCTGCAGGCCACATCCAAGTTCTCCATTTTGAGTATCGAGTTCTCATGTCAGGCATTAAAAGGGACTGTCACAGGCATTTGCTCTGATTTTCTGTTCTTATCATACACCTCAGAGATCCCTCCAGTGTTCTGCTCCAAGCCCTTAGTCTCTTAGTCTGGCTGGTCAGAGACAAGGGTCTGTATCCAAGATCTGAGGTGGAAACCTGTCTCTGTGACTGAATATTGGCAGCAACTGATCATAAAATCTTTCCAGTGCATGGAAAGGCTTCCAAGGAGACTCCAGCTGACTCCACCTGGTCATCTCCAATGCACCACATAGAGGGGATCTAAAACTGCAGCTTATTTTGCTATCCTTGCTTCTGCATGCTTGTTTGCTCTAAGTAATTGCATCTCATTTAATTGTGTTTTTCTAGATAGTTGATCTGATTATTAATTTATGGCATACCTTGCTGCCTTTGCTGAGCTTTCCATGCTGTGTCCCCTCATTTTTATCTTCTGATGCTCGCTCTCCAAGGACCTGTGCTTCTGCCCGAATACCATGTTAACCTTGGACACCAGATGCTTGTTCTTTTACACCAGGATCCCAAATCACCTCTGGTGGAAGCTGACATTGTCTTAAAACCTCTGAATCCAATATAAATGATGTTCTGGACTTGGAAACAGGAGGCTGCCTGCAGATTTGGGCCCAAGCTTCTCATCTCCATTTGTGACCAGAAATGCTCTAGTACCTTCTTCAGCCCCCCTCATCTTCTGCCTCAGATTTCAATGCACCATAAAGGGAGGAAGAAAAGCTCTTCAGACCCACCCCCCCCAGCAGCCCAGCTAGAAAATGTTCCAGCCAGAACCAGTTTTTACTGATTTAGCAAAGTTTTGAAAACCTTAGAAGCTGTTGGTCCAAGGCTTGCCCCTCTGGGGTAAGGAGACTCATGCAACCAGGAGCCTTTGAGGATGTGCCCAGTGAAGAAGGTGCAAACACTTGATGGTGAATATTATGAAATCTGGAGAGCATTTTAAAAGGACATTTAAATATTTAACAGTGACAGAATGACTCAAAGAATTGCCCAGGGAGTAGCTCCCAGTCCCACTGCTGAAGTGCTGTTTGTTAAGAAAGGTCAAATAGCAAACTGCTGAGGACACTCACACCGAGCCAAAAGTCTCTTTCAGGACTGTGTATCTGATCTGCTCAGGTCAAACAGTCATCCACAATTTTGTCTGCCTTGCTGAGACAAGAACATTTTAGGAAGCTAAAGCTAAAGCTATGACAAGTATTCAAAACACATCAAGGAGACTCCAAACTGTCTCAAACCTGATTTCAGGGCAGACACCAGAAAGTATTACAGCATTTTAATCCTTTGCTTGACTTGTATCATATTTTTAAAACTTTTCCTGAAACCAGGAGGGCTGGGAACTTCACTTAAAAAGAAGGGGGAAATTTCATCTAATGTGATCTCAAAGCAGAACTCTGAATAAAAAGTGAGTGCTCCAAAATAAATAAGTTTGAGCTCAGAAGTGGAAAAGTAGAAGTGTTTCTTCAGATTAACCAACTTAAGCATGGTGGCTGTGACTTTGCCAGGTGTTCTGTCTTTGTTGGTATTCACTATCTAGACAAGTTTCTTTCTGAAATACTGTAGGAACTTCTCAGTTTGCTCTCTTTTAGCGTGACATTTAAGGAACTGGACCATAAGTCATTCTGGACTTCAAATGCGCCTTTGATTTCACTTTAGGCTTCTCAAGCAGATGTTGTGACAGGTATGTAGGTCCATGGTAAGCAATGGCAATCATACAGATATTTCCAGCTATTTTTGTAGTCCCTTTGTAACTCTTCCACAGCGTTAGGACCTAGTTCTTACCTTCCCCTCAAATATTCCCCAATCATGAGACACTAATTTTGGATTCATGATTTAGATCAGATAACAGGAAGAAAGTCTTCACTATGAGGGTGGTGAGGCACTGGTACAGGTTGTCCAGAGAAGCTCTGAATGCCCCATTCCTGACAGTGTTTGAAGCCAGGTTGGATGGGGCTTTGAGCATCTTGGTGTAGTGGAAGGTGTCCCTGCACATGGCAGGGGATTGGTGTCTTCTACCCAAAATGTTCTGGGGTTCTATGCTGCAAATCACATGCAGCCCCTTCTTGCATTCTCCATAAATACAAACCAGTGCCTCCCACAAGCTTCCCAGAAGGTCAGAAGCTCCCAGATCATTTAATCTGCTAATGAGGCTTCACAGCTTTTTCCAAGCTCAGAAATGTAAAATGACTTTCTGTGAGTCCTGCCCTGTGCATTCCTTTGCAGTGTTACCATTGCCTTGATGAAGTGCTTTGCCAGAGGTGAGGTACATGTCCACCTGCAAAGACAGAAGCTGAAAAAGCTCTTGGTGGGAGACAGTATTGGGGAAGGGGTGGAAAGAGTCTGGTGAAGGAAGACTTGGTGATAAAATTATTATTTTTTTACACACAGGAGCAGCTGACAAATCCATCCTGTCTGTGCTTTTTGTGCAGCATTACAAAATTAGAAAGTTGTTTTCCAATGAACATGAAACTGCTGAAGAACAGAAACTGAAGTGCTGTAAATAGTGCTGGGCTCTTTGAAGCCACAAAGAGGAGACTGTTCTGCTGGAGATGCCAGCCCTGGGAACACGGCTTGCCTTTGTCCGTGCGTCGTTATGCAGCAGCTGGCGTGCGCCGAGCACCACTCCCAGATTTGTTTGTGCTGCTAACCCAGGACAAAGAAGAGACAGTGGCTGCCTGGAAGTGGTGGCCAAGAGAATTCTGAGTCCTTCAACCCACTTGGCTCAATGGGGCAATGATCTTCTGTAGATACACGTGGAAGGGTAAAGAACTTGTCTGCAGGCAAAATTTGCTCAGATTATCAGAGATAATTGTTTCTGTTTTGTCTTAGGAAGAATAAAGAAATCCCAGTTCTTTCCTTTAGGAGATACAGCTCAGTCTCTAATGTACTTGTCACCAGTGCCAGTGGGTTTTGCACTGGGGATGGTGGCAGCTGACATGAGCACCCCCTGGGCTGTCCATCACTCCTGAAAACAGCATTCCAGTGCTCTGATTGAGCAGTTGGGCTTAAAATGCAGCTGAGGAAGCAACAGGCACTGGTGGGGTTAGTCCTGAACCTGGCTGAAACATCTCCATGGATACACCCCAAGGAGGAATCACAGGGTACTCTGACTGCACGCAGCTCCCCAAAAGTGTCACTTAATAAGAGATGGTTGAACTGAGCCCAAACACACAAGACAGCTGTAGGAGCCCATTATGTTTTGTCTGGTGCAAATGCATGTCTTTGGGGAATTTAGACCCCATCCTACACCCCTGTCTGATTTCTGGATGGATGGTGTCTCGCCTTGAAACTTGGAGCTATTTTCTTCCACCAGTTGTCCATGGCTGGGCCTCAGCTTTGCACAGCCCCTGCTCAGCTTTCAGCATTGAAAGCAAGGAGGGTCATTAAATCTCACTGACCTTCAAAAGAGCCCCAAATGAAACCCTAACAATGTTTTTAATAAAGGTGCTGGCTCTGAAGGGTTTTGTCTCATGCACCTCATGCCAGATAATGGCACAAGAGGTGCTTGTAAATGGGAACCTTATTAAACTTTATTAAAGGAGTCACAGGAGCGAGGACTGCACCTTTCAGCCTTGCCATGGGAGAACCACTGCATTAAAGCTTAGTTTTTAAATTAGGCTATGGAAAGCAGGTTTAACCACTCACAGTGATTTTATCACATGTGTATGCATGGAAACATTTTCTTAACTAATGAACACATGGTGAAGTGGTTAATTGATGGTAGGTGCCTGGGAGCCTCCATGCATTGCCCTGATTAATTGCCTGCTCAGCTTTAGTCTGTGAATGGCTGCAGGAATGAATGTCCCATGGAGTCAAGCCTGAGGACAGACAACCACAAAACAAGAGGGTTAGGCACAGTTTCACCAAGGAACAGTAGCCAAGATCTGGGGGAAAAACCTGCCAAGATCATCAGCTGAAGTAAGTAACTCAAGAAGGAGCTGGGCAAGTTTCCAGAGCTGTAGAGTATGAGGTAAAGCCATTAACGGGATTTTTGGTTTTAAGATAATGAGAGATTGGTTAGTGATTGGGATTTCCTGGACTCCTGAGGCTTAGGAAATACTAGAAACACGGATGTGGAAGGCTGGCCTTGGGGAAGTGGGCTCAGGGGCTGCTCTGTGCCAACAACCAGCCTCTCCTGGCCCAGTGCCCTGCAGAAGGAGGTGCCTGGCAGGATCTGTGTCGTGTTGGTGTTCCCAAAGGGAAGGGTGAGCTGCCCCATTTAGCCTGGGACTTGACAGCCATGGGGCAGCAGCTGGTGGTCTGTACCCAGAGGAGGATGGAGTTACCCCCAAGGCAGGGGGTCTTTCAGCTATTTTTATTATGTTCCTTCTTCTTCTAGTTGTTTGGACAAAGGAGGTTGTGCTTTTCAGGGACAAAATTCACGAAAACCAGACAGTGACCACAAGAGCACAATGAGGTGTCTGCTTACAAATTGAATCTCTTGGAGGTTTAATGCCAAACTCTGCATTTGGAGAAGCCTTAGAGACTTTTTTTCATTGTAAGGGTTGTCCAGCAGTGTTGTGAAGAAAAGAAGGGGGACTGCATAAAAATGAATTGACCACTGGCTGTGGGCTCTGAGTCCAAGCAGAAATAGTCAGTGCGTGCTGTCACCCTGCTGAACAGCCAGCAGGAGCTTGGATGATGATGGATTAGCCATTTCATTGAGCTCCTTACTTGTCTGTGCCCTTGGGCTCCTCCTGTGTATCTGCATGCCGGGGGCTGGAGCTGACCCTCTCAGATCCCACCAGAGATCTGCCATCATGCTGCCCTTTGGAGCATGGTGGCCCCTGAGCCTGGGAGCCAACATGTTTGCCATGCCACTAGGAGAGGGAAGAGAAGCCCCAAAATCCTCTGGTTGCTCTCTTGTTATTTAAAAAAAAATATGCACAAGATACAAATAGCATAAATTAACAAAGCCCATCAGCCTAAATGAAGAGAGTTATCTTCAGGTGGGCCTGCAAGACAGAGCTGGACTTTTCCTAGAGCACCTTCTTACCATTAGATTTTGTCAAACCTGGTACAAACACGTACCATTGCCTCTGGCTGGGCAAGGGCTAATGTGATTCAGAGAATATCTCACACCTTGAAGTTTTTTCCATAAGCAAATGATGCATTTTAAGCCCAACTTGGCATGCTTTGCAGCAATCACCAACAGAGCAAATAAATATTAATAAAATAATTAGCTTTTCAGAAAAGGGTTAAACCACATGACCAGCTGTGTCTTCACAAACACCACAGCATCTGAACTGCAAAAGTAACGTTCAAACCCCATCTGTAATGGAAAAAGTTACTTTTATGCCTATGCATAGAATTTCTGTCTGTGACTCCCTGAGGAGGTTGCTTCATCTTGGCATTTTTCAGTGTCAACCAAGGCTCCATGACTGATGGATACTTGGGAGTTTTAGTTACTAGAAAGGGATACTCAAATACTTAAATATTTGTATGCATTAGCCCTTGTTAAATTAAAACTGTTTTAATCATGGGTTTGTTGCAAGAATCTTAATTCCTGTCATGACTTAATGTAATCCTGTACCATAATACTTTAATGCTGAGAAAGCCTCTGCCTGTTTCATTTTCCACCACTCTTTCCTGTAGGATGCATACCTGTCTTACAGAGGCTTGGGAGCACACTGGCACATCCTCCTTGGTGTGGACAAAGCTGGCTGATTAGCACCCACATGAAAATACCAATTAATCAATCATAATAAAGTTACAACCAGCAAATTCTTCCCACCTGCAATGATCCTGCTGAAGCAGGAGATAAGAAATGGGGAGGAATGGTGTAGGATGGGAGCTGTCACCCTGAGGCAGTGAACATTAGTGGCTACATCATTCCTTAGGGACATGGTGGAAAGTCAGCAGCAGAGACTGGTCCCTTATGGTTTGGGTCCAGACCCACTCAAACTCTGGAGATTAAAAAAAAATATTAAGGCCTGAACAAATGATGCTTACCTAGTTTTGGACAGAGTGTGAAACTTGAGTGATTCAAAGGGGGTTGGTTAGGGTGTTTTTTAAAGCCATGAAGTGTTGAATTCCTGTTTTGAGGAAAAATTGACTAAGCTTTGACCTTCATTGCCTTGCCAGTCCGAGTTTCCCACATTCACACACATGCTTTTCCTAGAAGAAGTCATCCAGAGGAACAACGTGCCTTTTGTTTGGAGGCTCAGTTAAATAATGCTGCTTTCAGATCCCTCCACGGCACGGAAAGAGCTCAGTGCCCTTTTGGTTTGCTGGCTCCCGTTACCTCAGGTTAGGCTGGGCTTTGCAGGCTGTGAGCTGACAGACAGGAGGCCTCAAGCCTTCTGAAGAGGCCTGTTTGTTTTCTGGGGCTTGCACTGAGCAGGTCTCAGCTCCAAGGCCATGGAGATGCTGCCCTGCCAAGCCTGGGCCTCCAAAGGGTGGCTGGGAGGAGCTGCTGGGTGGGATGAGGAGACACCAAGTCTGGAGTCCGACTCAGAGCCACTGTCCACAGCACTCGAGAGGAACAGAGGATAGAAAAGAGCTCTTTTTAGGGTCTCCTCTGCCTCAGTCTGTCCCTGGGCACACTTGTTCTTGGCTGTTTGCTTTTGTTTGTGTCAGCTTGGCTTTGACTTGTTTCCTGCCTCTTTCTGGCCAGCCCCTTGCATCTATTTCTGCTCTCATTTATTTTAGAAAAATAACTTCTTCTCTCCTGGTTTCCCTCTTCATTTTTGCTGGTGGTGGTGAAAGGAAGGATCTTTTCCCTTTTTGTTTTTACAGAGAATCACGACTGCTTCCTTTTTTTTTTTTTTTTCCATCCTGCAAATGAGGCACACTAATGAGAGCACACACCAGTGCTCAAGAAGCAGGAAGCTTTTAAACTCCCACCCCGTGCTGGCTCTGATTTGTGTAACGGGTTTTGGGGCAGGTGTGGAGGGTGCAAACAACACCTCAAAAGGCTCCTGTGACAGCCCTCTGCAGAGGTCATGCTTAGGTGTCACTGCAGACACCTGTTGCAGATGCTTGCTGTACATTATAGTGTCCTGCTTTAGCAAACCACTTGTGCAATGTTTTAGCCAAACCATCTGGGTGAGGCTGAGAAGGGAGTGCAGGGTCTCGTGGAGAGGACTTGCAGGTGCCAGTGGGTGAGATTAAATTTAAGTGACTGTACATCTGCCTGTCAATACCCCCTTAGTAGCTGCACTAACAGGAAGGATGATTAAAAAAATATCAAGGCTAATGGGCTGTGAGCTGCTTTTGACCAAACACCATGATCTTTCAGCTGCTTTGTAAATCATTCAGATGCATTTATAGAAATGTTTTTCTTATATTTTGTGATTCCAAGTATAGGATTAATACTAAGATGCTAAATTTAAATGATGTTTTGTCCTTTGTCACTATCTAGTTCTAACTGAGTGATTTATCTGTGATATGCATGTGGATAAGAACTCACAGTTGATGAATTAAAAAGCAGAGAAGAAAGGACATGTTTTCATTGCGTTATAAAATCCTTTATGACTTCAGAGCTTTAAAACCAAGTTATTAAAGCTTTAATAAAACAATTCATACTTCTCTGCACCTGGTGCACAGGCAGCATTAATGCTGGCCCATGTTGGGGTATGGATGCTGCAGTTCAGGGCTTGGCCCCTGAGTGTTGGGGTGTAGGGCTCTTGCTGTGTTAATCCAGATCCTGGGTACTTTAAGACCTTCTGCTTCCAACCTATCCTGCCTGCAAAAGACCAGAGCCCACAGGCTCCTTGATCTTATAGTACTACTTGAAGCAGACAGAGGAGTGATTTGAGGGGATGATGGTATTCTTTCTCTGAGCTGGTGTTAGAGGAGAGGAGAGTTTTGGGGTCCTAAATGTACTATGACACAGGGGGCAATCTGCTGTTTAGTGGGCATGGAGACCTTCTTGAGTGCAATGGCAATTGAGGGGACTTTAAAAATATGAGTGAGAATAAGGCAACTTCTTAAATTTTTTTTTCAGTAGCACTTCCAGTGACTGCCCTCATTTCACTGCTCCATCAGTTCCAGTGCATGTTCAGTGTTCAGCTACAACCTTTGCAGCAATTTTTTTGAAATCACAGTAGGAGCAGGAAGCAATCTCTGTCCTCTTCAAGCAAGAAGACAGCAGCAGAGGAGGTCAGTGCTGACACAGGTAGCAGCTGCAGTGTGGCAGACCCATGTGCTGCAGGTCAGCATGGCCCTGGGCCAGCCTGGGCTCCACTCTTTGCTCTTGCTAACACGATTGCTGCCCTCACACACCAAGCTGGCAGCCAGTTTAGAGCATCTCCTCACTAGGGGCTTGCTTGCCCATCTGTGCCTGCCCTTGTCCCTTGCTCAGTCCTTGTCCCATGAAATCTGTGCTTAAACATAAATGTGGTCCTTCTCCAGGGTCCTAATTGCAAATGTATTGATGGGTGGGAGGTCCCTTTTCCTCTCACATCTGGTTTGCTCTCTGGAACTGTGCCAAACTGAAAGTGGGTCATGTCAGAAAACTGAGGAGTGAGGAGGACTATGGCAGCTGTATCACTACCCTGATTTTTGCTGTTTTGATCACATTATATGACTTCCTTCTAAAGGGATGCAGTGAGGTACTCAGTCCTCAGTACAGCAGAGAAGGAGGACAGAGTTTTAGTGTTCCCTGTTACCCTCCTGAGGAATCCCAAGGGAGCTGGAGACAGCAGGAGACCTGCAGAGCAGTTGCAGATAATTCTGATGGAAAAAAATATATGGTCATTTTGGTGCATCAAAATTCTACCACACTTCCTGCTGCTGAATGCAGCACTCAGGGGGAGCATGCTTGCTTCTAGCAAATTGCATTTCTTTGAAAACCTCAAACTTATTCATACTTATAAATTTGGAAACCAAAGTAGGTGACCTTGCAGCTGTTGAACCAAGCTGAAATGCAGATGTTGGTGCAGATGGCATGGAGCATGATTTAGCCATGATGACAGCAAAAATACGTGGGACACCATTCCTCATATCACCCTGCAGTATAACACATTTTCCTAACCATGAATGTTATTTGTGGACTTTTTCCAGACCACAGTCTGCATATAATATTGTCATCTTACTCAGCCTGGCCAGGGAAGCTCATATAAAATATTCATTGCATGATTTGAACTGAAAAGCCTGTTGCTAAGAATGGGCTTTCTATCAAGTCCTGATAGAAAAGAACTATTTTTCCTTCATATTTGTGAGATGTGTTTAGTTTATAGGTGCTGAGTGAATATTTCCACCCTCAGTAAGAAGTTCCAGGGACCAGTAAATTTTGGCTTGTGCTAGAATGAACTTGTACATATTAAAAAAGCAAGCAAGCTCCTGCAATTTGTATGCAGGGAACATACATGTTGTATTCTAGTCCCCATGCCACTGTTCCATGAGGTTAACAAGCCTCAATTCGTTCTGAGCACGTGCCTGGGAACTTTATTTGATGCCTGTTGCTGAGGAGGAGGCTTAAGCACAAGAGCTGGAGGGCTGAAGCCTGAGGCTCAGCCTCTGTGAGCTTGGCCAGGGCATGGCACACCTCCCTGCTGCTCTGTGAGCCCAGTGTGCCTCCCCTGGGCACCCTCCCCTGGCCTTGCACTGGGGTCATTCTGCTGCTGAGGCTGTGCCTGGTGCATCTTTCTGGCTACTTCATCTGCTTTTCTCACCTCCATCCTGCTTTGCTGCTCAAGTCAAGCCAGCTCAGAAAGCTGAGCAGGTTGAAAATGAGGAATTTGTCCTTTTTCCCCCTGCTTGCTCTCTCTCCTTATGTTTCTTTTGGAACTGAGAGAACCCTGGTGCCAGGTTACACTCAGCTTGTGGGGATCCACAGCCTCAGGCAACCAGAGTCAGGGTCTAGTTTCCAGCCCTACCTGCATTTGCACAGCTCAGCCTGTCCAAAGAAAAACTGTGTGTAATGGGTGAAAAAACCAGGGTCAATATCTGAGATTTTTTTTTTTTTACATTTCCAACTCTCAGTATATTTACTGCCATGAGATTTTTCTTGACTAGGATCACACTACAAGTGTAGTAGTAGATCTGTGTTCTGATACACAGAATTTTTCTGCATGCAGTCACAACAGATGTTCAGACTAAGGATGTTATGAGTAATCTTAAAGTATATAGATTTTAAAAACAGATTTTCATTTTCATATGTTTAATTGTCCTGTCAAAAGATGTAGAATAGATGGCAATGAAAATTAAGTTATTAATTTTTTATAATTTTGTCCTTGTCTTTGGGAAAAAACCCACCATCACTTTCATCCTGAAGAATTGCTGAATCTCTTCTGCCATCTTCCCACATACACTTATTTCCCAGAAAATGCAGTTGACTTTAAAACATTTTATTCAGTAACAATGCTGTTTACATTGACAGCAATCTCAAAAACAAAACCACTTCTGAATGAGGCAATTTATTACCTGTTTATTTTGGTGGTGTAAAGCCTGTCTCCTGGAAGAGGAAATCTTTCACCTGAACAGTTTGCAAGCTATTTTTTTGTAGGGGAATTTGTTTGCTACAAATTGTTGTAAACAATCTGACATGCCTGAGTGAGACATTGCCTGCATTTGCTCTGATTGAAATCTCATCTGGCTGGACTTTCTGGTTTTCTTTTCTTATTTTTATTTTTAATTTTTGCACCACAGCTAAATAATAATCCCAAAAATGACTGTGTAGTGTAACTAGCTGGCTAGTGGGTATGAACACATTACATATAGAAACAGAATTAGACCAAAATCTGCATTACAAGAGGTAATTAAAATAACTACTGCTGATGTGACTAATGCTATTAAAGCATTAGTGATAGGTCAGACCCTGCTCCAACTGGCAGCTCTATTCATTTGCTGAAACAGTGCCTTTCCATAAAAACTGATGAGTGCAAAAGTGCCTTATTAAACTGTGAGAAGAGATGAAAAATATCTTAACATGCTTTCAGAAGGGATGAGTGACACACAAAGCTGGTGCCTGCTTTTCAGTGAGAGCAGCCACTGGTGCTGCTGTTAGGCAGACAAAGCCATGTTACTCTTAAGCATTCCACTAATTAAAAATAAATGCATATTAGGAAGTTCTGCAAATCCCAGGAATGTGAAAGAGGAGTGTTTGCTGAATTTTTGAGCAGTGAAACAACACTGCAAGTCCTGGTGAGATAGGGAAAAGCACAGTTGCTGCTTTGATTTCCCTGGCGTAGCGATGGGCATTAGAGCAGGTGAGAGATGTACAGCCTGGGGAAAATTTTGCCCTGAATTTTTATGATTTAGAGAGACACTGTCAGGTCAAATATGCTCTGCAATGAAATGTTATTAAAGCTAAAACCCAAACCCTTTCCTTCTGAACTGAAAATTTAAAAAAAGTTTCAGTCATTTCTTCTCCCTTTCTCTCAAAATCTTCTGCAGGGCCTCTTCCCCTCCACTTGTGACAGAGCTCACCTGCAGTGCTGCATCCAGCTCTGGCCCAGCACAGGAAGGACACAGCCTGGAGGAGTTAATCCAGAGGATGGACATAAAGATGGTCAGGGGGCTGGAGCACCTCTCCTGTGGAGACAGCCTGAGAGAGATGGGGCTGCTCAGCCTGGAGAAGAAAAGGCTCCAGGGACACCTTCCAGCACCTAAAGGGGGCTCAGGAGAGCTGGAGAGGGACTTTTTACAAGGGCATGTAGCAATAGGACAAGGGAGAATGGCCTGAAACTGAAAGAGGGCAGGTTTAGAACTTCCACCCACTCCCACCCACACTCATGGCCATGCCTGGCCTGGACATGGTTGTATCCTATGGGCCCAAGCAACAAGAACTGGAACTCAACAGACATCTCCTGGAACAAAGATAAAACCAAACACTACAGAAAGAAGAAAACTGAAATGAAAGGTAAGTGTAAATGATAGTTATACATGAAGTGTAGTTTAGAGGCATAATCACACAAAAGATTTAAAACTGGATTTATCATAGTTTTTCCTTTAAATAGCACTATTTTTTTATGATAAAGATAACAGTATTTTACTGCATTTAAATGTAAGGTGAGAAAATTTATCCACACAAGTAATGTAGAAAGTGTACAGTGCATCTGTTAATTAACTGCAAGAAAAAGGTTCTTTTTTTTCAGGGCTCTGGCAATAAAGGCGGATATGCTAAAGGAATTTCCATGTAAACACACATTTATTAAGAGCCTTACCAATATTTCAATTCTTTATTGCATTTAGTATCTCATTATATGTTTACAGGACCAAGATATTTTTATTTTGAAGCACACTTCCCCTTAGTAGCAGCATCTGTGTGTATGTGCCTACATGTGCATTTGTCCCTCCAGGGATAACCTTCTCAACCTTCTCCTCCCAATTCCAAACAGAAACTGCATCTTCAATCTCTTTGTTTTCACATATATAGTTATCATAACAATGCTAACAAGACTTTGAAAAATGTCTTCCGTCCCCTCTTGTCATAAAGAGTTTGAAAGCTGACCAGGCTTCAAAATTCATTCTAAACAGGGAACGTTTTTGATGCTCTGGTAAAGATTTTTGCTGCAGGATTGATAGACTAGAGAATGACCACCATAAGCTGGACCCTTTAAAACACCAATGGTTGTATTTAATGAGACCAAATTAATTTGCCTCCTCCTTCCAAAGATACTGCTCAAGGTGCAGCTTGATCAAGTGCAGGACTAAGAGAAGAATTAAAAGAATTGCAATTCCTCCTTCAGATTTTTATAATCACTCTTCCTGAATGTTCTTTTATTCAGTTACTCTCTAATTAGTATCAGTTATGATGTACATCCCCCGCACCAGCTTAATTAAATCATACATTCAATTCATTGAGTATTCCACTGTTCCCAAAGAACTACAAAATAGCTCTTCTTTAGTAGATAAAGAGGAATTATCACCTCATGGGACAAGCCAAACACCAACTGATTGAATCATAAAGTAAGTCTTTACAACTAACTGGGATATTAAATACATTCTAACACAGATATCTTGCTAAAATACTTTTCCCTCTTCCTTTATAAAAAATAACTTATTTTTTCGTGCCTAAATCTCTCCTCCAGTTTAACTTTCAAATGACACAAAAAAACCAGATGGTGAACGTGCTGTAGCAAAGCACTAGTAACCTTTTTGTCTCCTGATTGAAGAGTCACCCCCATGTGCTGAGGCCATCTCAGGGACTCTGTGTAACAGTGCAGTGGGTGCAGCATCACCAGCTGTGCAAAGGAGTTGTGCAAAGTTTCCTTCTTGGAAATGCTGCCTCTTGGGTTCTTAAGAGTGTTTTGATCCTTTTCCCTTACTTTTCATAGGCAGAAGTGAACCAATCTATTTTTGTTTTCTTTTACTTCTTAACAGCCACTTTCTCTAGCTCTGACAACTTGGAGCACGGTGCCTGATCAGATAATGAATGTTTACATGTGATGGTCAGTGTTTCCAAACTGCTCCATTGTTCCCAGCCTCAGGGTGAAGCCCTGATGCCCATCAAGACAAGAAAGCAACAGGAGAGGAAGGAAGGATTTCCTGCCTGGCAAGAGCAGCCCTGTTTAAATCAGAGATGGAGTTAACCACCCATTCAAACATATGCACACGAAACACTGACACAGATTGCCTGGATCTGCCTTGCACAGGATTACCAAATCCCAGTGAACTGTGTTTAATCAAACAGGATGAGATGATTCCGTAGTGCTGGCAACACGGCAGGCAGAGGAATGATCACAGACTGTCCTTTGTTTGTTTGTCCCTCTGGAAAAACATTCATTCTGTCGCCATTCTCTGCCCTGCTGCAGCTCTTTGAATGTGCTGAGTTGCTTGAGAGATTCTGGGGGGAAATTTACAGCCTGGCCGTCATGTAGATTGTGGTTGCTTGGCTGATTAAAGAAGAGTATGTATTTTATTAATAATTGAGTTTATCCTCAGCTTTAGGGTTTGTACCTCCAGCAGGAGTGGGTTTCCTCTTTGAGTTCACACCTGGTGACACCAGTGATGCTTAGGCACTTGACAACAGGGTAGATGTGAAGATCTGCTGCAAAATCTGAGGGATCTCTTTGGTATCCATGGCAATGAAAGACCGACCTGCTGGCAGTGTCCTCTGCAGCCTAGGGAGCAGAATGAGGGAGAAAACACAATTAACACCTCAAATTATCTTCCCTACCACAAGACAGGATTCCTCACATTGCTGGCATCATACAATTAAAGGGTTTGGGAAAGCAACAGAGGGAGAAAACATTGAGAGCAGGTAGGGCACAGAGTTCCTTTCAGCAACATAAAGAGTGTTTCCAGAGATTTCTATCCATGTCCTCTTTCTGACATGCCAGAACTCCATTTTAATCAAGGTACTGGTGATCCCATGAGGCGTCACCACAAATGGTTTGCTGAGGACAGCTACAGATTTACACTGGAAATGAAGACACTTATTGTAAATTGACTACCATGAACCCACAGCTCTTTCAGTTCAACAAGTGCAATGATTCTAACTGTGGTCTTTATATTTCTTAGACATCACTGCATATTACATGGAAATGTATTCTTCTGCCAGTATTAACCTGACACATTTTTATTCACAGCTTAACCCACCCTGAAAAGTCAAACTAGATGCATGTCACAAATCCCAGCTCCCTCATGTCCAGTTAGCAGGCTTGAGATTTATTTTTTCTCTGCTTTTTACAGGAGATTTTGCTCTATACTATTCCTCCAAGTGAGTAAAAGTGAGTGAACTCTCACTTTTAAAATTAGTCTAAAAAAACTGCAACAGAGAATTCCCTTCTCCTTCCCCCACAGCAGTTACAGGAAGGCTTTGTCTAATTCTGCACTTCCACATACATAGAAATGCATTTCAGCAACAGCACTGTGTGCATTTTCCATACCCAGTGGACTAGGCCATTATAAGATCTCTTACACAGCAGGACATGGTCAAAGATTTTTTTTCTATTTTTAATTCCTATTAAAAGTAAAGGGACTTTCTGTAATTATAATCTTTCAGAATTGATTCTGTTTTGATGATTAACACAGCTCTGATGTACAGAGCTGCAGCCACAACTCATAGTGTTTGTTTTATCTTTATCTTTCAACCCTTTACTGCTTAAAGTTATCTACTGAGGGCCAACATCCTTTCAGATTTCTCTCATTCTCCTCCAGTTGAAGACTCAAACAGAAAAGACACTGTTGATATTTGTGGCTATACCAGCTTTTTGCTGCAGGTACTAGTCCTCAGTGGATGTGGAACCTGAAAGAACACCTAGGACAGAATTTCTTTTTTTTCCCCTAGTGCCCAAATGTTTTAAAGTGAAATTATGTAGTAAACCTAAACTCAGGCATATTGTCTCAGACACTCCAAAGAATTTATGTCTCTAACACAAGGGGTGTATCTGAGTCAAACCTTTGGCTGTTTGGAAGACAAATTAAGTCCAGCATCTTTTGTTTTAATCTCTTTTCTTAGGCCTGCACACACTGGGACCATATACTGGGCAATAACAAAGGCACTATTATGATTACATGGTGACATTACGTAAGGGTATAGTGCACATCCAGCAGCAGGAGGATGATGGCATCAGCTGCTCCTTTTGGATGCACAGGATGCTCTGAACTTGCTGGCTATAAGGGATATCTGCAGGATCCACAAACCAGTCTCCTCCCTGCCACAACTCAGGAGCTACAGCTTCTCTCCGGTACATTAATAATGAAAATAGTGAAAACAAGATGCATGAAAACTCAGATGTGACCTGTCAATGTGCATTGGCAGCCCAGAAAGCCAAGTGTACCCTGGCTTTCTTTCATCAAAAGCAGCACAGCCAGCAGGGCGAGTGAAGTGATTCTGCCCCTCTACTCCACTCTGTTGAGACCCCACCTGGAGTGCTGTGTACAGCTCCGTGGTCCTCAGCACAGGAAAGACATGGACCTGGAGCTGGAGTGGGTCCAGAAGAGGGCCACAAAAATGGTCAGCAGGATGGAACATCTCTGCTATGAAGACAGGCTGACAGAGTTGGGACTGTTCAGCCTGGAGAGGAAAGTCCAGGGAGACCTTATTGAGGCCTTTCAATAAATAAAAGGAGCTCATAAAGACATAGTAAGAGTTTTTACCAGAGCCTGTAATGACAGGATAAGATATTAAACTGGAAGAGGGTAGATTTAGACTGGATTAAACTGGAGATATGGAAAAAATTTTTACAATGAGAGTGATGACGCACTGGCACAGGTAATCCAGAGAAGTTGTGAAAGATGTTTCTGCTCATGGCAGGAGGGTTGGAACAGATGATATTTAAAGGTCCCTTCCAACCCAAACCATTCTATGATTTTATGATACTTTGACCAAAACCTTGGCGCAGAACAACAGCATGAGCAACTCACTGCAATAAAAGCATAATTTAGATTTATGCTCACTGAAAGCAAACAGTACTAGGCATAAACCAAACACTTACCTATCTGCCTGGTCTCCCAAGGATCCTATAAATATGGCAAAAGCATTGACTTGAGTGTTGGTGGTCAAGACCTGTGCAAACCTCGCTGGCGGGATCCCGTAACGCTCCAGGTTTGCGTCACTTAGGACGATAACAAAATACTCGTCCGCCTCCTCCTTGGCGATTTCCCGAATGGCATGTTCTGTCCCTTCCAAGGTATGGTCTCCACTCATGCAGAACTGGGCGTGGGCATGCATGGTCTGTGTGCACAGCATAACCACGTGGAAACACGTCAGATGGCTTTAGGAACAAGCATTCATTTCAGCTAGCACAGGAGGGAGTCACTATTCAGTACTGCTGTGCTAGGGGATCCATCAGAAATGCAGACAGTGCTCCAGATAGAAAAGAAGATGCAGCTTTTTGTACACAATATGTCATATTTTAAGACAGGTAGCACTTCTTAAAAATGCCAGTTGGTCAAACAATCAAAACCCACACAGGGACCTAATTAGACTGGGCCTTAGGGAAGGTAAAATACTTTGGTCAGCTGCAGTTTGAATAGATACATTCCTATGTATTTTAAGAAGAAAACAGGTTCCTAATGCTGCAAACAGTTCCTGCATGTTCCTAATTTGCACTGGACTCCCAAATCCTAGTAGTGTCTTAGTTATTATCAAATATCTGATTCCTGACAGTGGCAGTCACATTTAAAAATGATAAAACATTTTGTTTGAGCTGTTACAAAACAAATACACCATATTCATCAATGAAGCTGTTACCTATGTAGAAGGCCAGGAATTTTAGATGTTACTAAATCAGGTTCTTCTAACCAAAGGAGCTATTTCAAAACTAGTTTTTGAAGGAAGCTCAGATACATGCTTCCAGCCTATCAAGCTGCCAACCACGTAAATCCTACAATATACTTAGTTTTTCTTCATCCTACTATAGAAAAATTTTGGTGAATACATTCACTTTGCCATTGTGATTTAACATGTTTCCAATTTAGCACTGACACATTTTCCCAATGCTACTGTGATGCATTACTTCTTGAAGGTACCACGCTAAATCACTGACCTGGGATCCCTCTGCAGTTTTGAATGAGTCACTTGTGCTCTAATAATATCACATGATTTGGGCAGAGCTATCTATATCACCATATAATCTCTGGAACTTCCCCTATCCTTTGACAGGAAGTCAAAATGACACATTTAGGGCGTAGAAGTCCAGAATAAGGCATACCCAGCTTCTACTATTTTGGCACAATTTGTTTTCTGCCATGTCTCTATAAGGTCCTGTATAAATTTAAGGAAATACACAGATTTTTGCTTTCTTGTCTTTATTTTACTATCCTCATGTTTTGTATTCTGTGACCTGCCTACAATTTTATCTTTGCAATCAGAAAATCTTTAATTACCAGCATCAATTTTACCTTAAGAATCTCTAATCTTTGCTTATTGTTCTTGGGAACTTTGTCACTCCCAACCAAGGCGATGTTGAAGCCATCTCCCGAATGTCCAACAATGTCGTACTACAAGAAAGAAACATCATCAGTCACCTGTTAGTCACAAAAGGCCCTTGGCTCACAATGACATAAGACAGATCAAAGGCAATTTGCAATTTTCAACAGAAGACCCCAAATACTGTTCCCTGTTTCTGTCTATGAGCTGTTTAAGGGAACTACTTGCAATTTCTCACTGACACGAAAACATAGGAAAGAATTGCCAAATAATGAAATTAAGGAACAGTTCCTTATTTCCATGATCTGTTTTTCACATCATCCCACCAACTGCAGAGTGGTGATGTGTAAGATCAAGACCTTGCCCTCTCACATTGTCCATGTATTTCTTTTAAAGCAGCAATTTTCATCCTCTTGAGTCTGACAAACAAGAAGCACATTGTTTGAGAGTAGCTCCTAAGTTTGATGAATCTTTTTGGTGACCTCATTCTGCTCTGAAAAAAAAAAAGTATTACAAATCCCCTTTCTTGAAAATCAGCACTCCTTATTTTTGTGCATAACAGATCAAAGCCATTGCTGAAAGTATGTGGAGAAGTGAATTCCAAGAGCCCCTGTATGTTTTCAAAGGAGATAGTGTGCACATCATTCTCCTGTGAGATGCTGCAAAACTGACATGTAGAACCACAATAGTTCAAATATCCTGGTGAACAAATAAAGCAATATTGCAAAGGCCTCTGTTTCATGTGAGAGTTTCATTGTTGTTACATGAAAACCAAGACAAGCTGAGTTATGGCAAGGTCCTGACCTGCCCTTTGTGTTGTGGATGTGGCAGCCACCCCAGGGAGAATTCATGAGCAGGACAAAAATGGATTTAAGAGTTGCCTACACCAAGCAAGAGAGCACAGTGTACAGAATCTGAGCCCAGAGAGACCTGAGCTGGTAATTCCTCAACATGAACATGCCTGTATTCCCCCCTGCCTGACTGGGAGCTCTGATGCAGTATTTTACCTTTCTGTTTTCTTTTTTTCAAGTACTGTTACAGGTTCCTGCTGGGTTCACCATCCCTAATTCCCACATAATCATTTGGTAAAAGGCAGGTCTATTCCTCACAGCTTTTCTGTCTTTTCTTTCCTATTGAAAGACACTTTATTTTGTATAAGTCAGCTCCTAGAGAGAGGAGAAATGGCAGTCTTTACAGACAAAGCTCTTTTTGTTTCCACATCACTAATTTGCTTAAAAATGTATCAAAAGAAAGCTAGAGCAGCTGGAACAACATTTTTAAAGGTGACACCTCGCTCTGTTAAAGACCAAATATACCACATACTGCAGATTATTTCACCCAAGGTAAGACCATTTTATGACAGCCCCATGTAAACCAGACTTCCTTCCCCTAGGAAATCTTTATATAATCTAGTCCCCACACAATCCCATTTCTTTCTGCTCCATTGGCTTTTCCCATTTCTGCTCTCTTCAACTCTTACGTGCCTAGTATTTGGTACCAAGCCTCACCTAAAGCTTGCTGTCTGCCACATACTTTCTCTTCAAAACCTATTTCTTATCACCAATAATGCTTCAGACTCTCTCTTTATGGATATGAAGACATGGCAAATGAAAATAAATTTTGAGAATAATGTTGGGGTTACATACAGCATGCTTCCTAAATAAAACAGGAATATATCCTGCTTAATAAAAACTGAACCACACACAGGGAATGTGTGCATGAGTTTTGTTTTAAAAATTAGAGACTATTCAAATCAGAGGAACTAAATAAAGCACAGGTTTAATGGAGCAGAAAATATACAGTGCTCGTGGTTCTTATGCAATGTCAGAAATGCCCACACATCTTCAGGGTAGGCTCTTAATTATGAAACCTTGCACATCCTCTGCTGAGCAGTTTTGCATTCAGTATCACTTTTAAATCAACAAACTAATGATGTAAAGCAAAATGCTGCCATTCTCCTGTGTAAAAAGGCTGATCCCTTCATAGAGGACTCCTTCCTGGATGTCTCCCACTGGCTGTCCTTGTGTCAGCTCTGCCATACTGAGTTCATGGGAATAAGCCAAACTTTGCTGTTTGGAAATATCATTGTGGTTCTTGACATACACTAGTAACAGACCAAGCTTTCATCTCAAACAGTCTGAGTTTAAACTCAGTGTGACAGCCTGTGTAAGGGGAATTGTTGTATCTCCTGATGAAACCCTAGATGTTGACCCTACAGCAGGGCCCCCTCCACATTCTTGCACAAGGCAGGAACAGACAACCTGGTTACAGGCAAGGCGAGGCTGAAATGACCTGAACAAACTATTGCAGGCATGGGAAGGCATCCACCTGGGAACATCATGTCCTGTCTGCTCCCTGCTCAGAGAGCTGCTTATTATTCTTTGTGTGTGCCCATGCATGCACCCGATATGATACGTGTGCTTATCTTTAGCAGATGTTATCAGTTTCCTTGTTTCTTTGCTGACAGCTTACTATGCTATTTGTGATTTCAAAAGGTTTGGTGAGGCAGCAGGGAAGAAGTGGCTATTTGATTCATCCTGACTGCTGCATGCTGGGTCAAGTAGGGCCTCCTGAACAGAGTGAGATCCTGCTGCGCTGGGGAAAAGAGGAGCTGTGGTCAACAGCCCTCATGTGCTGGTCCTCATGGTCCTCTGATCCCTCTGGAAGCCAAGTCAAGGACCAGGAGTAGCCAAAATCTAATGAGTGTGAGTTTGGTTTTGGGAAGCTCAGCTCCCCAAACTGTGAGGCTGGATGAGTTCACAGCAAGGGAATGTAGCTGCACTGACTTGGATTGACTTAAATCAACATAAGACTGCAGGCTGGGAGACACTCCCTGGGAGGGGGGAGGCTCACAGCAAAGTTCTAGACGTGACAAAAGAGACATGTTTGCCCAGGGGAATGTATGGAATATGTCACAATTTAGGAAAACAGAGTTTGGGAGAGGAGCAAAACTGGAGCAAAGAAGCTCACTCTGAAATGGCAAAGAAATAAAATCTCTCCTGCAGGAAATTATTACCTCCTCCTGATCTGTGTTCTAGTAAATGAACCCTTAGTGATTTCATATTTCCTTGGTGCACTCATTGTAAAGAAAAGGCACAGACAGCTCCTCAGTCCTGGTCAACTTGCAACCCCAACACATGCAGGCACATGCAGACTTTGTCAAAACCAGTTTCCTTCCTTTGCAGTAGCTAAAGACGAGCACAGAAGAAGGGCCTTTGAAAAGCAGGGATCCAATCTAATGCTTTTTCCCCATAAATTCCCTAAGGAGGATTTATGTGGATGGAGTTACAAGTGAGAGAAAAGCTGTGATACAATCTTACTTGAAACTGACTTCGGTTGTCTTTTACAAAATTGCAAGCAAAGGCTCTCAGGACAAATCCAGAAGCAAAATATATTTGCCATAGTGCAACCTAATCGAAATAATATATTATTGTGGTACACCAGAGCTTGTTTTTCAATAGCCTCAGGTACACTGAGACAAGGACTGCTCTATTCAGGGTACACAACATGTAAACATGCATCTCGAAATAGCATCATTTTGTTGGTTTCTTTCCATAGGAAATGGTTAATACAATCTCTGTTCCACTGCCACATTTTGCACTGAATGGATGGTTGCTGCTGCCTGAAATGGGTAAAATGGAAGACTTTGTCTTCTGCAGCTGCCATGCCAAAAGGTTTCATTTCTGAAAGCATTTAAAAAGCTGAAAGAAGATGTGTACTGAATGTAAAAGGCAGTGTGAATTAGACTCTGCTGGAGGGCTAGATCTTTATAAATTCATCTCTTCTTTGGACAACATCGAACATTCTATTTTTCTGAATTGATTTTAAACCTTTTGTTTATTATTTAAAATAACTATTCTGCCAAACATGTGGACCATTTCTTCTTTTCCTGAATTAGCAATGCTGCCTCCATAGTAAATTTTACAAACACAGAATGCTAGAAGAGGCATATAAAATCTTCAATATCCCTTTAATATAGCTATAAATAACAATTCAGGCTTTTCCTACCAGTTACATAATATGCTATTTACTGAGTCACAATATTTTTAAGGCTTCATAAAATTGTTGTTGGATAATTTACTGGACATGCCTCCTCAATCTGCCATTATGTGTGCAAATCACACATAACGGGGATGATATAACAGTAACTGGGCATGATATAAAAACATACAGTTTGTGACAGGCATAGTACTACCTCAGATAAAAAAGAGAACTTCTGTGCATTGTCAAACAACTGGCACCTAAAATGGGATGTTCAGAAGATGGGCCTCCTCTTTTCCCCTTGACAAGGAATGATTCACTACCTGCACTTATGGGAAATGGAAGTAGGGAGGATGTCCCACATGAGCATAAAAAGCTGAAAAATACCTGCTGTACTTGTCTGACTTTATAAATGGTAACTTCATTACCTGCTTGGTGCAGTCACATACCCAATACTCAGCTCTTCTGTAAAAGAAGGCAAGAAGAAACTATTTTCTACCTTCACTCAGTGCTGTTAAGATCATGAGACAATCAACATCATCCTTGATACCAAGGGGTACCACCCATGGGGAAAGCTCAGCTGGGTAGGATAAAACAGCCAAGAAAAAGCCCATCTGATTAATTCAAAACTGTATGTAGCAGAGAAGTAAACCAAGCACCATCAGAAAGGTCATCCTGAGCAAAACCCAGGAATTGCTTTCCAAAGTCTGCACTGCAGTTAGATAGCTGAAGAGAACTTTACTAATGTAAATCCCCTTTGCTTAACAAGGTAGATGATCCCCTTGGTTGAACACATGTTTTACAAGATTCCCCTCAAATCTGCAGCATATGTTGTTGTGAGCCATGCAGATGGGGCTACAGCAGGAACAGATAACAGCAGGTTATCTGAAGGCCAAAAAAGTCTATTTTTATAAAAACAGGGAAGAAGAGAATAAGGAAAAGGAAGAAATAAAAAAGTGATAAACTGCAAATTTTTAATTGAACACTACAGAGTCGTGTGTTCTTTTTCAAATGGTTTCTCTCCTAGAGATGAGAAATGTGTGCTACTTTTGCAGACATACCAAACCTTCAGCTTTGTCCTGAGAAAAATCAGCACTGTCATGCAAAGTGTCAAGAGCTGAACAGAACAGAGTCAGTGATATTTTGAAAAAATCACTGCCTCTCCTGCTCTCTGAAGCCTGACCCATAGATTTTAAAGTCACAGAACTGAAGTGAGTTTGTAATGATCTTAACTAATTCTCCACTGTGTCCTGACTGCATGTCAAGTTCTACATGTCATTCCTTTAGCATGCACTTGAGGGTTCTGGGTTCTCAACTTTAGAGCTGCACTGGAAAGAAGGACAAATGGCTATCTGCCATTGTGTTACATCCTTCTCCAGTGTTATCACTTTCTAAGCCATCTTCCTCAGCTGTGTGAATGAAAAATAATTTATTGCTCAAAATTAGAGCAGAATGAACAATTGTCCCCTGGTCACCATTTCTGTTTTAGTCAAGGCTTTATCAGCTTCTTGATTTTTCTCTCTTCCACACTGAGCAGTCCTTACTAAGTAACTTGCTTAGTTACTTAGTCATTCCTTGTACAGGGACACTTCCATACCCTTTGCAATCTTTGTTACCCTCTTTTCTTTTTCATCTCTACAAGGACTTTTGTGAGATGGGGGAGCAAAATTGCACACATTACTCCTAAAGTGAATGCACTATGGATGTTTATAGCAACATTCTCATGTATTCTCCTTTCTTCTCTCTTCTTTCGTTAATAGTTTAGAACATTCTATTAACTTTTTTGACAGCTGGTGAGGACAGAGTGTTCAAAGAGCCCCACAACATAATTACAAGACATCTTTGTTGGGCACCAGTCTATAGCTGGGAGTGAGGACTAACAGAAAGCTGAGACTTTCTCACTGTGTATTTAAGATCAAAATTATTTTCTTCCACCTGCAATACTTTATATTGAAAATCACTAAACATCACCTACCATTTTACTTCCCAGTCACCATTTATGGCTAGGTCCTTATCCAACTTCTTGTAGCTGGATTTCCCTTGTTATTTTCTCAAATAGCTTCATATATTTAGCAACTTTTGTCACCTTTTCATCCCCTTTAACAGATCACTCATGTATATACAGAACAACAGAACAGCATGGCACAAATCCCACCACAGCTCCACCACTAAAAAATGACCACTTAGGATGTTTCTTACATTTTTAGCAGTAGTTTGTTTATCTAAAGGATTTCTCTTTTATCCCCAAAAGCCTCTGCCAAGGGACTTTGTCAATTGCTTTTGGCTGAAGAGACTCTACCTACCATTAAATAAAACCTAGTGTGTTTCAGTACAAGAAATCATTTCTTGCTTTCAGTTAACTAGAAGAGACAAAAAAGTCTGGTCTCTTCCCATGACCAAGTGCTGCTCTGTGCACTTGGGGTGGATGGAAGGACATCGTATCTCTGCATGTCCTGAAGCTCATATTTACTTGTATTCTATAGGCTTCAGTGTTTCTTCTCAAACAAACAGATAAAACCAGAAAAAAACCCCAGCAAATCTCACTAAATCAAAGTCTTAGATTGAATACTCCCCTGCTGAAATGTGTAATGCTTCCTACCCTCTCATTAGTATTATTTTTCAGGTTGCTAGAAATAGATTAATGTCTTTATTTCCTTGTGGGAATGAATAATATTCTTTGGCTAGACTGACTGCTGAAACACTTTTTCCAGTGCTGCACACAGGCTGTGCAATAACCCCAGAGCTCCCAGCCCAGCTGCAATTACCTTGAATTTGTGCTCATAGTTCTCAAAAGCTTCCATGACCATGCAGACGGCCTCCATGGAGCGCTCCAGGCGCCCATCCACGCCGTTGAAGCGGTACATGCTGCCCGAAACATCCACCACCAGGCGCAGGCGCTTGGGCTTCTGCTGGGGGCTCCCCGGCTGCCAGGGAAACACCACAGAACTCAACCCACCAGAAATGGGAGAGCAACAGCAGTAAAAATAAAATATTCCAAAAGGAAACCCAATGCACTTTGCAAATCAAGAAAATTTTATCCAGTAAACACTGTTTGGTTTTGCTGTTGGAGTTTTTTTTTTCAAGAACAAAAAACCCAACTGTTTTTCTATTTCAAACCAGTTATCTGACAGATAACTCAGCTCATTGCTTCCTCTTACCTTCAATGACTGGAAACAAAATACCTCAAAACATTCCACACATGCTTGTCAGGAAAAAATTTTTCTGTTTCAGTTTTGATTCTTAACATTTTATTTCAGTAAAGAAATTCTCAAATTTGGCAGAAGGAGCTCTTTCTGCTCTTTTCTGCCATTTCATAATGGAAATGCTTTTCCTTGGCATGCAATACTAACAGTGACTGTATATGACTGTAAAAACTTGTCTGCTGAGGTTAATAACATTCCAAAAATGTTTGAAATCTTGTTCTGATTAACTACTAGTTCATGAAGTTCCATCTTCATTCTAATGCTGAAACCATTCATTCTTTCTGAAAACAAAATCCATCTGTTCTAACAATTTTTGGCACAGTACATTGAAGGGAGGTGTTTTATTTAGCATGCAATGAGATGTGTCTGGATTAAAGTATGAGGCTATTAAAGATGACCTGACAAAAAAACCCCAGTCACAATATAAAAAAATAGCTAAAATGTTCCTTTTACCTGTAAAGGATTTCTGTCCTTTTTTAATAGACTGTGGCATCCCTGCCCTCCCAGAAACAAAAGAAGGCCCATTAAATCCTACGTTTTTTTCCTAATGGAATTATTTTTACAAAGCCTTAAAACTGATACATTGAGTAAATAAATTTTGAAAAAATGAGAATTGATGTTTCAATCACTTTTCCCTTACTGGTCTTTCATACAAGCAGTGGCAAATTCCATAAATCATTCAAAGCAACCTAAGGACCAAATAGCATAAAAAATAATACCAGGGATTTATCACATATGGGTAGCTGACATGCAAAAAGATGCTGTACTCAGCCATGTAACAAAACCAACTTAGTGTACTTAAAAATTGCAATCTGTCATTAAGTATTACTGTTAAATATTATGGACTAGCCCCACTAGTTTTGGCCAGGTTTAGTTGGTCTGATTCAAGTGGTTTCTCTGTTGCTGACTCACACAGATCTAACTGCAAAGCCTTTTAAGGAATGGCTGAATCAGGTTATAGGACAGTCAACTTTATCATATCTTAATGGCTTTTCCCCACACTTTCTTTTCTATTATAATTTTTATTCTTGTAAATCCAAGTATCTGTGGAAGTTGAAATTATTTTTATACCAGGAATAAGGAAAATACATTTATAAAGCGCTTTTTTTTAAACTTCCAAAGGGATCAGCATATTTGTTAACAAAAATTAAGCTAGTGAGAAAATATTTTCCTTTTTTCTATAAAAGCAAACAAAATAAATGTTTTCTTCTAATTGCCTTCTGATCATTAAAATACGAAACAAGGACATAAAAAAACTGTTGCACTGGATCAAAACTTAGCACTGCCTAGATTGGTGTCCTCCTTCTGAGGGTGGCCAACAGGAAATATTTATGCAAGACTATAAGAAGAGGTACAGCAAATTTTCCATCCAGTGGTTGCCTCTGTGCCAGGGACATCCCAAGCCAGAGATATTTTTCTGAGTTTCTCATCCATATAACCTACTCAATCTCCAAAGAGATGCACTGTACAGCCACTATGAAATCAGCAAACTGGTTAAGCTCTTCTCCACCTTTCCCTGGTTCTTGTTGGACACTTACTTGTGGCTCAAGTTCTCCACGTCGTTTATATATGGCTTTTTCTCCTGTCAGCCCATCAATGATTTTGGCATCATCTAGCTCTCCAACAGCTTGGTGTCTCAGCCATTGTCTTTCTTTACCCTTGGCCTACAACAGAAAAGATGTGATGTGAGTGTGTGTCAGACAATGTAAGGCCTACTGCACATGACATACACATTAATTTCTTTGTAATGATGTGATAGTTTTGGCGTAAGTCAAAGAAATCCAAAAACGTGTTCGCAGCTGTTCTGGTCTTCTCTGAAAGAGAAATCAACACTGACAAATAACATGTTCCCTCTGTAACCTGGTCTTTTTTCAGTAGTTTCATTTATGGGAGTATAACTGGGAACTGCAAAAATGTTAACCCTTCCTCTTGCGAATATGCTGAAAATGTGTGTGGAAGGCCTGTTCAGATACACATACAATTGAAGGGACGCACAACCTGACCATTTGTTAGGTGTTTTCAATACACACAGAACAAGAAAAAGTCATTGGGTGACTTAAAAAAATAAACAGTATCCATTTTATCCACTTTAGGCAATGGTAAATGGTTGCTTTTAAAACAGTATTAACAGTATAAACTAATTACATATTCAAAAAAACCTACTTTTAAAATCGTCATACTCAAGAGACAGTCCAATAAGCACTTCTTTTGTTTTAGTTGAAAAGACATTGGTTATCTACAGCCTGACTTGATGAAAATACATTACAATCCATGAACTCAAGCATTCATGGAACTCCTGTACACAGAGCATGCAGTTAAGATTGAAGATTTAAGTGTTATAATATTATAAGCAACATATTTAGGCGTGTTTTCTAAGGTTAGCTTCATCATACATAAGGCAGAATAGGTTCATAATACATGAGATTCCCTAAAGACAGCAAAGTCTGTATATGTGGGGTTTATGGTTTATTTAATTTGTTTAAATCTTCTTGTCAAAATTGCACATCCTAGTAGTAAGCCCAACAAGGAAAGACAATTTTGAATTTGTCTACAGATAATGGTTTTGCCCTCTCAGCAAATTTCTGGTCAGCAACTGGAGGAAAATCAAATATCCAACAGGACTCAAACTACCTTAAACATTGACTTCAGGAATGAAAATCAATTCTTCTCTGATGAGCAGGAAGTCTTATATTACAAATCCTCAGTAAACTGCAGGCCTGGGATTTGAAAGGATGAATCTTTATAGTTCTTTACAGGCAGGTAATGACTTCAGGTTCAGAGAATCTTTGATTTTGCTTTGGACTAAATGTATGAGGTTTTGTTTCAGTGTGTAGAGAAGGAGTTCTGGACTTCAGACTACTGCCTATATTTACTCAAGATTAATGGACTACTTGCCCATGAAAATAAGTGGGTAGAAAGACTACAAAGCCACAGAAAAATATTTTGATTAACAAAATCAAAAGCTTTACACATTCTTCCTGATGGGAAGGAAAAACAATGTTTCCCAAAAAACATGGAAACCTCAGCCTTTTAGTAAATCACAGAAGGGAAAGTTGAAAATATTTCTGAGGTTGTGAAATCACCAATTGCGTTTTCTGATACATTTCCACAGTGCTGCAGTCAACTGAGCTTTAAGCCCCTTTGGCAGTGGGGCATCCATGAGTGTTTGTACCACCAACTAAGAATTTCTACTATCATTCAATATGCCTGGGGTGAAAGTTAAATTCCTTCTTCCATAGGATCACTGATCCCTTTGTTGCCTTCAGAGTTGCATAACATTCACCTGTGAATTCCTAGTGACCTCTATGTGTCCCACCAAAAAAACCCTTTAGTTTAAAAGCATTTACAATTTTAAGAGAAAACCATCACTAATATATATACACACCTTATTTTGATAATATATATACACACCTTTGTCTGTAAATGTCAGAGAAAAAGTTGTGTATGTGAAGTTATCACACCTAAATATGTAGCTTGTAATGGTAGAGGATGTATTAAACACTGCCAGTTGTGGTCTGCATTTGTTTCTGGGAAAACATTACACAAATGTTCCCTTAGCTTTCAGAAATCATGAAAATACTACTGACAGGGCACAGGGTTTTTCATATTTCCAGCTTTCCAAGCCATGCCTATTATAGGACTGCTACTATTTTACTGTTGCTGCTGTGACCAGATGTTCCTACATGATCTAAATCAGGCAGTGCCCAGCAGGCTCAGTAACTCAGGCTCAGGATTGCCCAGTTTAAATGTAGGGGCCTAAATGATGCTCAGAAGCTACAGGGACGGTTGCCCCTAGTTTTCTCTGCAATAATCAATAATCAGAGAAGTACTTTCTGGAATGCAAGTCACCTCACATTAAAGAAGGTCTTTCTGAGTGACTGACTGACCATAACCTTTTGAATTTGGAGTTCAAACAGACAAGCTTCGGGAGAGAGAAGAAAGAGCCCATCAGTGACAGGATTTCCTGGACTTCTGGCTTTGCTACTTCTACAGAAGACAAACAAAAACTCATTATGTTTTGATAATGTTGTTCAAAGAACTGACAGAGATCAGCAAGTTATAAAAAGCAAAATGAACAATGAAATTACATTCTCAGACTATGTTTATGTATCACTTTGAAGGATCTGCCTATTCAAAAAATTTCTTTCTGCTGCTACTAACTTTTGGCAAGTCATAGACAACTGGAACCATATCCCAGCCTCTTGATTCTAGGGAGGTAAAATTTAATCAAATTAATATATTTTAAACAAACCCACAAAAATAACAGTAAAAAGGCATACATTAAAGGGAAAATCCAGGTTAAATGAACATGGGCAACATATTTTGATTATGTGAACACAGTTTGAAACAAAGCAAACTCAAACTTTTTTCAAAAGCCAAACGTTTTCTACTGAGATGGTAAATTGGGATTTTCACAAAGTTAAAAACACACAGACAATCTGAGTTGCAAATTTTACTGCAATGAACTTTGCCATTGGTTTCTTACTTGAGATATGAGGAATGACTGACTGACAACAGAAAAACTGTTCTAGTTGAGAACTCAGGGTGTACACAGGACTATACAGAAAATAATGGGAGACAGATGCACAGTTCTTCATGAGGGCTGGATGAATTACCATGCTGAAGAATTCAAACAACTTTTTTTCCCTCTCAAAAATGTCACATGAAATGTGATGTACTCAGCTTCCTTATTAACAAAAGGCATTTTGCAACTAATCAACTCCTATTGTAATTTATCTTCATTTTCCTAGTTCATCTTCTAATAAAATCCTTACCAAAATCTATATAAAATTTATAAAGTTAAAAATTTTCTTTCACTATTGTTCTTATTCTTTGCCTAGGTCTTTCAAATTCAGTGATTTGTTTTATTCATCGTAAATTACATTTCCTAACTTTGTGGTTAGCTGTTACAGGTTTTAGCAGGAAGTTAGCAAAGTCTCATAAAATACTGCAGCTTATAAGACTTTGCCTTGATATTAAAATGACCTTTTTGAAAAAAGCAAGAGGATATGCCTCCTTATATTAAAATATGTTATTTTTTTATTATGGTTAACATGACCCCTGAATGTAAGGATTTTGACTTCAAGGGACAGATAAGACCGACTCAAAATTACTTCAAACTGAAGATTCATATATTAATTTCATACCCAGAGTTTGCTTCCTATAGCATATGTGCTAAAAATCCACCTAGATATAAATGTTGTAGACAAAACTGAGGTTTACATCCAATTTTTTTTCAACAGAGACCTGTCTTTATAAGCCAAAAGTCTGTGTCCTGAACTGAAGCACATATTAAGTACATGAATCACCTAATTATGCCCAACTTAAATGTTCATTATAGGAGGAGTTCTCTGAATTGGTACATTCATAATAAAACTGGCTAATGGTTCTTTGTGTATATATGTGATTATAGTAATGCTGTTGCAGCTATAAAGGTTTAAAGGTAAAAATAAGGCAAAGAAATATAACCCTTCTTACTTGCAATACCAGGGGATTAGCTTTCTTTAGCCAGGAGGAGGCTGTTTATCATACAGACTGATTTCCTTCTGTATTTCAGTTTTATTGCTTAAGACACAGCACAGTGATTAATAAACTAAGGTGTATATATACACTAGTGGTTAGTAGCCCTCAATAGAAATACTTATAATCAAATATGTCTTATAAGGAGTAAATCACTTTTCCTTTAATTTTCACTGAACATTAGCAGATGCCTCCTAGAAACAATGCACTTACAATTTTATTTACCCTGTATATGAACATTAGTATTAAAAAAACCCAGAACAACCACCACTCCAGTTACCAGAAGAAAGGCAAACTGGTGATTTTAGTGAGTTTCCACTTAGGAGATTTGGGCTATACCTATTTCTATTACCAAGAATTAAAAAAAAAACTGAGAAAAATAAATGTTTTCAGCTGCATATGTACTAAAGCTCCTAACTGGAGTAGGTGCCTCTTTTAACATCCGTAGCATTTACACTTCACAGCTAAGAAATACTCTTGGACTGGAGGTAACGAAAAAACTCAGCTCTCCACGCCTTCACAAATTCTTTTCATAATGTGTAGTAGTATTTTCTGTCACAAAACTGTGCTCCTGAGTAAGTAATCTTTGTAAGGTGTGGAACGGGAATAATGGAACATGTAGCGATGAGCACTGGGATTCATTCACATGTAGGCTGCCTTTTAAAACAGTAATATGAAACTGTTTTTCCTAACTGATTATAACCTGAACTTGCTTTTAGCCTTCAAAGGTATGATACCAGATGTTAACAGGATATCAGCAGGATAGTATTTGGGGCCTAATGCAATGACCTCCCTGTAGTCCTTTATCAGAGAATCTAAGATTACCTGCAGATTGTCCAAGATGATGCGGAGTGACTGAACTTGACGTCGGACTGCTCCAGAGAACCTTTCGTAAGTTGATGCATCATATTCACTCATTTGAATCTCTTTCAATCTAAAGGAAAGAAAAAGGAGCGAAGAACAGTTTAGGAAACATGCATATCTTCCATTTACTAATGTAAACTAAAAGTTTATTTACTTGGTAAAGGGAAATTTAGACTGCAACAAGAACACAGAAGAGATGAATCAGAGAAGTGGCAGCTGCTCTTGTGAATTTTTGATATGGCAGATGTTCACCAATGTCTACAGGGACTGTATCACATTAAAACTAATTAAAGTTACTAATATATCACTCTCTCCTAATATGCTTTAAAGTTTGAGAAGTAAATCAGAGGTTCTGAAAAATGTGATCAAATTTGAATGGTTTTGTTGGCTAAGGTGTTGCTATCTGTACATAAAAGGATCACGAGTTCATTACTTCACTGTCAGAGTATTTTAAACATATCCTGATTCCTGCTTCAACACAAAGGTTAAGTAAAATACTATAAAATCTGTCCTTGAAGACTTAAAAATAGTAACTGTTTCAAATACTTTGTGCTTCATTAAATGAAGAAACCTTGAAACAAAGAAGTTTTAAATGAACATTAACAAAAACGTGCTTCCCCCATAGAAAATGAGTCATGCACTATCCTGTCCAGAGGCCTGTAGCAGAGAGCACACCTGCACCATGAAAACAGATACATGCTTTCTTTATAAGCAAAGATGTGTCCATTTCAAGTTCTGTCCCACCTTTTGAACAGCATAGCTTAGCAGAACAGGTGAAATTCACCATTGGAATGTAATTACAGAGGTCCAGCAGTGAAGAATGAGCGAGGAAACAGGCAGATATGCTGGGAGTGCTCACCATTCAGTATTTGCTGTGACCCAAAATCACTCAGAGAGGCAGCAGTCATGTACCTGCCCACCCCAATCCCCGTACGTGGCTGGGTTCAGTCCTGAGCTAAAACATATTGGCCTATCTGTTGGGCTATTGGCCCATATTGTACCCAGCCCATTTCAAACAAGCACTTCATAACAGCATAATCTCACAGTGTTTAAAAAAATACAGTGTTTTTCACTGAACTATAAATGAATAGTAAAGTATGTATAGGCTAATTTTATTTCTAATGGCAAGTTTTTATAACACTATCACAAGTTCATTGCCTGGATCATGAAGTATACCTGAGAACTGCTGTTTAGACCAACCCTTTGAAGATAATATTAAAATCAAACATCAAATCTTTGTTGTCTCTATTATGATGTCTTTTTCTATTTGAAGTTTTGCATACACATAGTCACTATAGGCAATTCTTATTCATTAGAGGCAGGAAAAAGTAACTTTTTTACTGCTGCGCATTTAATTTCATGAATCCTGCCAACAGAGTTCAGTATCTTCAGATCTATAAAAGAAACAAAAAGAATCTCAAATGCCATTTTACTTTGTTGTACTCTACATAAATCCAAAGTGAAAGATAGTTCAGAAAAATATAATGAAAAATACTGCATCTATTCCAGAATAGTTAATTTCATTTTTATCAAATAGGGCAATTTAAAATATTTACCATTAGAAATACTATCTAGCCAGGAAAGCATCAATAACTTTTATATGAAATTTCTCCTCTCCAGATAATCCTGTATAAACAAAGCAGTGAAATCTGCAGTTTCCTTTTTCTTTTTTTTTTCTGTCAGCCTGAGGACTACAACCTCCCTATTTTTATCTGTTAGTTCCCACAACCATACAAGTGATACAGAATAATGATCCAAGTCAAATGTGGTTTCATAATAGGCTACATTTGCAGCTGGTACGTGCCAGCCCACTTGGGTTTTGCAGGACAGGAATGGTTACCTCATGTACAGATACCCAGATTTTACAGGGCATAGCTGTACTGTTCCCACAGCATTTAGCAGCAGCCAGGAATTTCCCCTTTTCTCTATTTTAGTAAATCACCACACAGGCAGTAGAAACTCATCAAAGCTTGCCAGGTGGACATATGCACAGACAGGTGTACAGTATCCATGACCATACATATCCATAGTTTTCTATTATGAAGCAGCTCAGAAGCAATTTTGAAGAGGTGGGATGCTTTTTTTAATATAAAATACCAGAGATTGACTTGAGAGTTCAGTTGGTGGAAGAAATCTGAATCTCTGTGCATATTCTGGGAAAGAGTAACTGGTAATCACACATTACACTCATGCTGAGAAGACCTGCTGTTTGTGTTAATTAGCTGCTGAAGCTTAATAGTTCAAATTACAGAATCACAGAATATTCTGAGGTGGAAGTGACCCACAAGGATCATCAAGTCCAATTCTTAAGTGAATGGCCCATACAGGGATCAAACCCACAATATTATTAGCACCATGCTCTAACCATCTGGCTATGGAGCTTTCAAACAGAAGCAATTTGCTTGAAGTGGTCCATTTTGAAAGACACTTATTAAGTGATTAATTCCTAACAACATACAATCTGGATTCATCATAATTCAAAGAAATGTTCATATAATCTATTTCTTTTAAAAAAGATAAACATTTACCTCCATCTCCTTCTTCATCTAGCTATGTTGTACTTTACAAAATGGCACAGTCATTTTAACATTGTGGCTTAATTCAATAAAACATTCCATACATCTTGCCCAGAAAAACTAAAGAACATGTGCTGGTAATCTCTGTTAAGTGACAATGAACAGTGTAAGGGAGCTGATAAATGCAGGTAAGAAAGAAAATTCTTTTCAGCCATCTTTTTCAAATTCTTCTGGGAAATGGAAAAGCAAAGAAAGACTTTCACATTACCTCTGTTTAAAGGCCTTTTCAGCCATCTCTCTAGCAGCTCTCTTAACTGCCTCAGGAACAGCATCCTTTTCAGCTTGGGACACTTGGTAAACCCTGTGGCCAGCATCCAGTCGATATGGCCCACCTTTGCCACCTAACCCAGCAGTGTCTCTCCCACCTAAGATGGTTGAGACAAAAAAACATTAGGAATAAACACTTGATAAAAAAATAAGAACAAATTTTCTTTAAAGATTCCATTGTCATCTACACACATTCCAAAAATGTTGTTAACAATCCCCAGTTGAAATATTTATAGTCAAAGGTTTTCAAAACCTAACAGCTATCATGGTAAACAAGAACTCCCATAGAATACTTGTGTTTATAGCTCCTTGAGACTTGATTCATAATGGTTTTCACACTGTACAAAGGGGAACCACAGAACATATAAATCTTGAACATCTCTTCAAAGCTCCTGGTCCCAGACTCTGTCTTCTCCCTAGAATTTGTTGGTTTAGACTGCTTCCAAATCACATTATCTTGTGACCACTATCATGACTTATTAGAATTAGGAGGTACTTTGCCTGTTCTGTGTACCTCTTGCCTACACTATCTGAATTTTTGCAGCTACAGGGACATTTAAGATAATGACTCAGCCTAGTTGCTGTGATTGCAGGCTTCTTGTTCTCTGTATGGCCAGTAAAAGGAAACAAAAAAAAAATTGAAGAAGAGATCTGCTACATACAGTTTAAGTTAGACATTGCAAATACTTCTTTTCTTTTACTGGCAATAAAGCAACCTTGTATTGGGTAAAATAGATCAGAGGACAGCTTTGTATAAAACCATTTTTGACTGGCACAGCATCTTCCTTAGATATCTGTCAATGATGAATTTAAAAAACCAAACAAACAAAAACAATGAAAAACCTGTTCCACCAGCCCACATATTTCCACCAACATGTGGCATGTTGGCTGGATCCACTTTTCCATGTTTGGGGGTGCTGACATCCAAACCACTTTCCCTCTCAATGGTTATCTGTAAAAGAGAGAGAGAATATTTCTTAGTAAATATAGTAAATAGTAAATATTTATTATAGTAAAGAAAATACCCTAACAACCTAATAATAACCACTAGGTGTGCAGAGCAGCTCTAGCACCAGCATTAGTTCAATACATGCAACATTCCACCTCGGAATAGAGCAGAGTAAAACAGGGCTCCTGAGTGGCACATTAGACTCACACCTGAACTAAGGCTCCTGCCACATCTGAACCCCTCTACATTCTGTTCATATCCACACCAGAAATTGGTTCCTGATAACTGCCCAACATAACTCAAAATCCCCCTGTAGACAGAATCACCTGCAGTTCAAACACTCCTCAGAGTAATGTACATCCACAGCACTGCACATCGATTTACACATTCCATGTGCACCCAACTGCAGCCCCACATTCCCTCTGGATGGGTAGATTGATGTTCCTTTCATGAACAGTGACCAAAGAAATGAGACTGGCCAGCAAATGGCCAGTTCAAATGACAAGCTCATGGAATTCTCAGCCCTGCTACCTGGACCCCAGAAGTTCTGCCATGTTGGGTTTCCCAGATCTGTCTGCTGACAGCACTTGTGGCACTGACTCACGGCACAGCTGGACACCAACAGCTGCCAGATGGTCAGGGCTGAGTCACTTTAGGCTGGGGCTGGACTTAAGTGGGTGACTGAAGGCAAAAATACTCCTTCCCATTAGGAACTCTGAGTCATGTAGTAAATCAGTGAATCATGTGTGAACTGCCCCTTACTAATCTTTTGTAATTTAATGCCACATTAAATTTTTTTAATGAAACCCAGTGACTGAGATAGAAAATTATTGTCTCTAACCACTTAGAATTAAGTTTCTTTTATCTACCATAACACATTTAATTCTCCAATGAATTTAGATGTCCCAATAACTATGATTTACTGCCTTCTCAGAAGTTCACTGGCATTATCAGGGTTTTCACTGTAGAGCAGTGAATTCACTGTCTTGCAGACTCAACTTCATGCTGACATGAATTCCACACATGTTTTTGAACTGAAAACATGTGCTCTAACAACACTGTCCTGGCAGCTATTCAAAACATCATTTTCTTTCCCTTTACAGAATTTATATCAATTCAAAGAGGTACAATACATCCTCTGTGAACCATGTCATTAGTGTAAAATCAAGATCTAATCTGCTAAATTACATCCATTTAACATTTGTATAGGGAGAAACATGTAACCACAACAGCATGCTACCCTTAGGGTTATATACTTTTTTTAGTTTAAGAGATCTCCTCTAAAATAAACCACTCTTTTTTTTTTTTTGCATCACTGGTAGATTTAAAAACTATCAAAAACCCTGGTTAACAAAAATTGCTGAATTTAGTTTAAAACAAAATTATAAACACAAAATGATAGTTTCAGCCTCATGAAACAAACTATTATTCTATAATGAGAAATATGAAATTAGGCAAAAATTTTACATGTTCATGTTTATGTATTTTTAATAGAAAAATATTACTTCTTCAAAAGAAAGCTCTATGAAACAAACATAACTATAACCAGTGATGCAAATGTCATATTCTATTTTTGTCAAGTTTTTCCACTGAAAAATTCCACTAAACATTTTGAAATACAAGCATTGTTTAAATCTTCAGAGAAAAGGTCTGTAGACAAAAGAGCTTTGGTGCTCACAAAACTTTCTGAAGTGTAAGTTGTTCACAAATAGTGGTTCTAGTACACATGCACTAGAAAAGTTTCTAGTATAAACTTATTTTCAATAATATTGATCTGATTAAATCTGATTAAAGCAGGTATTTGTAACTTGGAAATGGCACGTGGTTAATAGAAAGTCTTCAATCTTATAATGATTTTTTTGCTTTCTCTTCTTGAAAGGACACCAAACATCCAACATTTAATTTCTGTTAAAACTTCGAAAAAAATTGGTTGAGAAAGAAGAAAAGAAACAAGGGCCACAATCAGTCATAGCTTCAGAATGTGAGTTGTTTGCTGTTTTTCTTTTTATGTATAGTTAATAGCTGAATCGATAAAATAATTGAAAATTCAATGACACTGGAGCGGAACATCACCAGCAGATGTGTAAATGTCATGCCAGTGAATTGCAGCAGTTTCATCTACTTTTCTTTTAAGTATCACCTATGCAGACAAAAAGTAATAGAATTTTCCTAACTCTGAATACCTTAACAACCAATTTCTGTTAGCACTGGTTTGCTGGAGTAATTATTTTTCAAATTTACCATATACTTAGAAACTGCATTATATTAGCACATTGTAGAATCCTCTGAAGAGAATCTTTGGATATACCTCTCTGGTTTTTCTGTGAGCTCTTAGATAATTCCCTTACTGACTTGTCAGACTTTTCCTCTTCCCATTCCCATATGTGTGGAAGGTAATTTTACAAGTTTCGGGTAATTTTACAGCCAACAAATTGTCTCTACTCTGAAAGCACCTCTATAAACTAGAAGTTAGACTACCAAATACCAATATTAGGATTGAAGATATATTTTACAAATAAACAGTGAATCAATGAGCCTCAACATGAAATCAGAGGGAGGATCAGGAAAAAAACTGATGAGAAAAACTTTCAGATAATGATAAATTCTTCAGCATGATGAATATAAAGAGATGGAAGAGCCATAGGTAAGTCACCCCTCTGAGGACTGGAGGAATTCTTGACATTAGAAACTATTGGAACGGTAGATTTAAGGGGGAGAATCCAAAACTGGATGGATTAGGAACTTGAGAAACTGAAGATCACTCAGCAGGAAATATCTAGCTTGTCTAGAGTGAGAAGGAAGATAAGAAAAACAATATTAAAAGCAGAGAATGGACTCAGGAAAACCTAAAATCCACACTAGCTTTGCCAAGCTTGTCTCACTGTAATTTCTACAATGAGTTTTCTATTACTGTTATGATGGGTATTTTTCAAATATATAAATTATTTCCTTGCTTAAAAGCTGACCTATCCCCTCCTGAATATTTTCCATTTGAATCTAATTGCAAGACTTCTAGGAACCTTTTTCCTTTCAAAAAGTTTTGATTAATCACCCCTTCTTGAGAGAAATATGTGCTCTTCCTAGCAATACATGCACTGAAAGGCACTATTCATTACTGCACCATTGTGCAGATTCCATACTGCCTGGTGTGCATATTATGGCTTTGTGAAACAACACACAAATTTAGCCTTGCAGCCTTGAGCTGTGAGGCACAGGTCAGAGAAGAATAGCTGGGAAAACTGAATTTTTCCCTCTGAAAGTTCCTTTTGATTTCCAAAAAAACCCACTATTTCCAAAACATTCAAGGCACACGTTTCAATTGTAAGTTATCTAATCTGGTTTATATATATTGGTGATTCACAATCGGAGTGTGAAAGCACTTTTCCACTCCTTGTTTGGGAAGGTTTTTTTTCAAAGTCTTCATCACACAAGTAGCACAACTACCATCCTCTCCTGGAATACACAATTCTTATTTTATTCTCTGTGGAGTCCTAATTGTCAGTAATTATCAATGATCTTAGTCTCTGGTTTCAAATACTTTTGTTCTCTCATTTTCTTTCTATATTCTCAGGCACTTACAGCAATAGGTAATGACTACATTCATAACAACTTTGTGATGCAGGCTCTGTAGGTCTTTCAAATTCAATGAAACAAACAGAAATGTTGTGTGAGAGAATATGAACAGCTCAGGTCAGAAGGATGCCAAAGGAATGTGCTTTTCTTAAGAGGCAATGGCAAGAAAGGAATGCTTAAGAAAAAGCAAAATTAAGAAACAACAAATACCATGACTTGTTAATGCTTTGACTTAATTGTCTGGTCCTGCCTCTTACACATCCATTAACTCCTGACAGTAAGGGTAGCCAGGCAGGAATAGAACTAAACACTGATTTTACTTTCAGTGAGAGATACATCTGAACAACTTGCTCTAGATCAGTTCCTTCTGAAAAATATGAATGTATGACAAAATGCTTTTACATGCCTCCACTTTTTTTTCTTCCCCCTTTTCCTGACAACACTGTGATTCTCAGAGCAAACTGCAGAGAGAAAACTGATACAAATATATTCAGTTTGGAAACTAAGTGATTTTATCATCCTTCATGAAAAAGATAAAGAGGCTGAGAGAAGTCCATTACATGATTTACCACGCTCAACACCACAGTAAAACCAGATGTTTCACATCTGTGCCATACTTATGCCAAACAGCCATTAAACACATACCAATCTCTAATAGTGGCCACTGCAAAGATGAGTCAGAGGCTAGTAGTTTTGTCTAGACTTCAGCTGGTCAGACAAACTATGGCATACTGTATACTAAACAAATCCTAACTATCTTGGAAGTGGATCTAGAGCCACATTCATGCCAGTTAAGTGGATGTGGGATTGAGCTCTCTTGAATTCTGATGTAAAATGATCTAATTTAATAACATTAACCCCTGGAGAGTAAGGAAGCACTGGCATACTTTTGACACTTTCACAATCCCTCAGTAAGAGACAGAGGCTGTATTGAGGATCACACAGCTGACCCACATACACTGTGCATTGCCACTACTACAAGACACTGTCACAGCTATGGGAAGAAAAGAGCTTACATGAACCCATTAGAAAATAACCCACAATAAAAGCGTGGGAATTATGAAGACGGATGCTGTACTCCATTATTAAAATTATTGATGCCTCACACACCCCCATATTTCATTCTAGCATATGAGTTGTTTTCACAATACAGTACTTCCCTTTTGATTTCAGAATTAATTTGCTTCTAATGCATTGCAAAAAAAATCTCTCTGGCTCTCTGAGTAAAACTGACCAAAAGCATTATCAAATTTAGCTTCAGCTGATTTTGTGCAGGTGACCTTAATGATATTTTAGCATCCAGTAATCTTAATTGTACATTGCAGCAAAACTGAGAAGAAAAAAAAAAAACTTTAAAAAGAAGATTCATCATTTAAAGAGAGTCCTAAGCAGCATAACTGTGCACTTTTGTATCCTAGCAAGTACTATTCAAAATACATCTGCATTGAATGTATATTAATAGCTCTATTATTAACATGTTTATAATAGTACCCAGTGTAATGAGTAAAAGACTTTTAGCAAAGTCAACTGAATGAACATTTCAGAAGATCTATTATTCAGTCATTCATGTTTCAGATTATTAACAACATTCCCCCAAGTATGTTAAGTCATACATCAGCTCCTTATTCTTCAAGTCTGTTACCACTAACTTAAGACTAAGATTCCTCAAGTTGTATTTATTGTGGAGACAGGGAAAGAGAGGGAATTTCATCTTCTCCTGTCTTGTCCCACTTGAAATTTTATTTATTCCTGGCAGGTTTATGCAAGAGATTGAGCCAACAGCTTTCACTGTCCAAACCTCCATTACAGTTGTGTAAAAAGCTGGCTCTCTAAAAAAAAGGACAGAACATGTACTCAGACTTAACTGCTGGCAGATGGAGAACTCGTGGTTACAGGTTAGGAAATATCTTTTAGAATTTGTAAGCAGAAGTCAGACAAGCTTTAAAATATTTCTAGCTTTGAATAGAAAAATAATCAATGAGTGACAGCTTCCAGTAAAATGTGAAAGGCTTTTTCCTTAATACTGACTGGGATGCAGATATTTTTTTTTTGTTGTAGATATTCCTGCCATCCTGCCCTGTAACTGACACTGCAACACTGCAAATTGGCTAGAGAGTGGACGGTCTTTTAATACAGCAGCTTACTTTTGTATCCTGACAGGGTTAACTTCATTAAAATTCCTGAAGGGTGCAGGAGGTGTCAGTGCCTCTCATTCAGGACTGCTTGCCAGAAAGCTCCTTTGTGGGGCTCACAGCAACAAAAGCAAATTTCTGCCTCAGGAATGGCAAAGAAACTCTAGTTTCCGATGGGGGCGAGCTGCCTCACGTACAGGGGAACAGACCTTTCACCTCTTAGTTTTAATTATCACTGGCCCTGACAGGCTGAACTCATATCTAATCCTCTCACACAAAACACAGTGCTTATTTTAATACTCCAGGTATTAAAAAAACAGAAAAAAACCACTTTGATTCCAGGCTAATATCCTGCAGGTGTAAAGAGATGAAATTTTTACTTTAAAAATAGTCTGTATTTCCATTTTTCCAACCTCCCCAAAGCAAGTATTTCTTATCCTTTTGGGAATGTTTAAGCAGAGCTGGGCATTCCTTACAGGCTTTTACATCTTCATAATAGAAATAAATGGAATTCCTCCTTGTTGCATGTGGTGACAAGGAATCAATCTCTCTACTAAGCCCTTCTAAGCATTCAGTAGATCATTCCACATAGATCACATTTACTAAATATGCAACCAGCATGATTTCATGTGTCACAACTGAATAAATGTGTACAAATTATACAAGCAAACAGGGACACAGCTGCAGTATTTACAGCTGATATTTATGGAGCAAAATCTTTAAAAAGAAAAATTTAGGGTACCCAAATACTGTTTTCACGAGCACTTATTCTACTATTAGTAATAATACTGCATTATTGGGTGTTTCTTACTGTTGATCAGAAGAAAACAGGGAAAAGAATGTATGCACTAAGATTTGAGGTAGAACACAATTTGTATGATTCAGGTGCTCAGTTCAATGTAAATTACGAAGGTGTGCATTAGCTTAATTTGTTGCATGATTAGACAGTCCTGGAAAGTAGGCAGATGTAGGCTGGCAAGATCCCATTCTTCATTTACTTTTTTTTATCATAAACAAAAGAACTCTTCCAAGATCCAATTAGAAGATACCTGCTCTTAGCATAACATATCTGAGATGTGAAAGGAAAGAGTTAATCTGATATTTTGCCTTTCTATTAACATAAAACATATTAAACCAGGCAGTTTATAGTCAATGAAGAAAATGGGTTACTTTCCATGAAAGGCACTAAATTATTGCTGAAAAATATTAGTTATACAACTATAAATCCACTAAAAACACCATAAAGCATTTTAACTTGCTGTCCTCATTAGTTCTGTAGACAAAGATTGAGCATGTATCAGTAGAATATTGCAAGAAAAGAAGGGAAAACATTGTAGATTTTTGCCTTGTGGGTGATTTGGGAGATGGTAATTTCATTATCAAAATCAGTACAAAATCTGCTTTCACTCTCATACATTATTATGAAAAAAGATTGACTTTGACTGTAACAAAACACAACTGTACTCCATGTGAAAAATGCATTAAGTAATCCATCCCACAGTGGCACAAAGGATTAGGAAATGTGTTCCATGGAATGCAGAATCTACTTCTGCAGATGTGCAAAAGACTGATGCTTTCCTGAAACAAAATAATTGTTTTTCTTTTATTTCCGAGCTTCTCCAACCTTAAACCCCCAATATTATCCTAGGCTGCATTTTACAGGTCACAAGAACATACCTTCCTCTAACACGTTATCAGCAGTATGAATTTCTGCATTACTTTCTCAAAGAGCAAAGAAGTTCCACATCAGGCAGATAACAGGCTAACCTGCCTGCTCCATTGTGGTTTTACACTTTACCATAAAGTGTTTACCATAAAACTGATTCTGCTAAAGGGAGAAAGAAAACTTTTTATAATCTGCTTACACAAACTAGTGAGAGAAAGGCATAAACAGGCAAAACCCCTCTAATGGCTTCTATTTTGTTCACTTGTATCATGTACAGCTTTTTTCTACATATTGAAAATTAATAGCATAATTTCTGTTCACAACAGCAAAAAATTGAGTCCACAAATAATTTTTCCACAGAAAAGACAAGTCTAATCTTGGATAAGACAATAAAAATGTGTGAAATACATCCTGTTTCTTCAACTGTATCCTGAAATGAGAAAAACATTTATCGCACTGCAGTACAAAACTTTTAATATGTTTTCTTTTTTTCATTTGACTTAATTTTGATTTTTTATCTTGTCTGTAAAACTTTTCAGGAGTTCAATAAATAAATGAACTAATAAAGCTTAATGCATCATCTGACTCAGGCGAATATCTAATTCTAAAAGTACAATTTAAAATTCAGGCAGGCATTAAGCTTTTGTCTTGAATACCAGAATTGTTGAAAGCATGATCAAACTTTGATGGTATTTTAGAAAAACGAATCTGGATGGGGTAGAGGTGGAGATCTGGAGTGAAACTTATAAAAAGCTGTATCTGGCTTGCAAATGAAGTTTATATACATCGACTAAAAAAACCAACCACTGTACAAGATTCTGCGGTGGGCTCTTTTGTGAACTAAGTGCTGTCACTTGAAGAATCAACTCAGAAACTCTGCAGAGCAGATGCATTAGAGTATTTTGCTCACAAATATACAGTGTGTGGCTTAAAAGCTGGAAAATTAAATAAAGTAATAAGATAATATAATACATTTATTTCACCTAATGGATCCTCTGTTATGTAAACACTTATGTAAAGCCCATTTTCCTCTGTCATTATTTAAAATTCCCTAGTCAGTTCTATTCAACTATAAAATGTGAGGTCATCATCTTTTTAGTATTCTAATCCGCTATGAAATATTATCAGAGGAGACAGAAAACATCTAGCTTGGTTTTTTTGACACACCTCCCTCGGAAACATGGGATAAGTGAACACATCATGTCAGTTTGGAATGGTCCAGACTGAAGACCACAGGGTAAAATGAAAATTGAAAAAAATTACATGTGGGAGGACAAAAGTCTGATTTTCTGTATACCTAGGACCTTGTCAATGCTGTCCTTAAGAAGCAGAGGCAGAAGTTATTTAATATCTACTACATTGTTTTCTTTTCTAAAGGAAAGCCTCTTATAATTGGCATTAGTGTAACATATCAGATTATTTAAATTTTCCCAATGTTTGTTCTTTCACTAATCAGGGAACCACTTACATAAAGGCATAATTATTAGCATGCATTTGTCTTGCTGGGACAGCAGGATTTCACTGGTGTGAGGAGCTCCAGCTTTTATGTCAGCAATGTGCACTGCTATAGACTTTTTGAGATCTTCAAGACTGTATGTTGAGGTAATAACATTTTCTCCCATGAGGACTTTATGCTTCCACAGGAAGGCCAGAGAAAGAAAGGGAACTTTGTGCTGCATCAGACTGCTCTAATAGAAAGTTAAGGTTATTTCCCTCCTGCTCTGTCTGTCTGCTCCAATTAGACTGGAAGGTCTTCTTAGGAAAGAGAATGTATTTTAGAAGTGTTTGTACTGTGCTTCTAACAAGGGCCTCACTCAAGCTGAGGAAATTTATATAAAAGGTATCTGACAGAGAGGCAATGATCCTTTTCTGAGTTCCTTTATCCCATAAATACTTTTAGAGATATGCATTTATTTAGCTCTGTGAGTTCACAGCTTTCCAGTCTCATGTTTCCCCATACTCAGATGCCTTCCTTCAAGGGCACAGTTGCTAGTCCTCAGCTGAATAAACTATACATCCCGGGAAGAGGTCACAGAACTAAACTGTGGGTTTGGGGCTCATGGATCTCAGAACTGGAAGTGCTATCAAACTGTATCTTGGAATCCACCTATTGACTAGATAACTCTACAATCTGCAGTATTTCGAGATTGTTAGGATCCTGTGCAGGTCTGCAGAATGCCATTATATGGTTATTCCAAACTTGCAAGAACTCTCCACTGCATGCATTTCTCATAATTTATTTGGTTTGCACAGACAGTATTTAAAAGCTGAGGGAAATCACTGTTATTGGCCCACTGATGCCCTCTTGTGGTCAGAAAGCCTGCTTGGTGCAAAGTAGAAAATAGAGAACGAGAGGGTGGTGGGGAGAAGAACCAGCCACTCTTGCTAAAGGTCATGCTTTTGTCTCGATTCAAGAACTGCAGCTTTGCCCAGTTCAGTTTTAACATCAGGAAAAGGCTGGATTTTTGTTATGTTATAAAGTACAATGTCACTTTTTACAAAGGAAAAAAACCTCCAAACTATCAGTACAGATTGAAGAAAATTCTGAGCAGTAAACATAAGCAAGTTGGAATCACTGAAACTTCTGAATTAATTATTCTTTAGAAAAACATCCAACCTAAAAAATTAAATTTCATAAGGTTGATTCATATTAACCTGAACTTTAAAGTACAGCTTCAGAAAATAACAAGAGAAAAAAAGGATGCATTCAAAAAAATAAAAACATATGAATTAACTTAAGGAATGAATACTTAATGTAGAGTTCTACATGATTAGCTGCATGGAATACAAATGGAATAAATGAGACTATTCAAGGAAGGGAATAAGATGATCATTATCCAAATTGACTTTCCATTCTTGCTCATTATGAAATACAGTCCCTGTGGGACTGGCTATCAGCAAAGTTATGATGACCTCTTCAGGTAATTCTATTTCAATGTCTAGGTATGACAACTGGGGAAAAAAATGAGCACGTGTGTGTGTGTGCATATATACCTGTACCTCTGTGTGAATACATAAGATACACACTCAGCTACATTTGCACACCCCTCACCTAATTCAATGTGATTGGGCTTCTTTTAACTTCAACAGGAAATGTGAGATTTTTGGCATTATGAATACTTCAGGAGTGTACTCAGCTTTGACTCCAGTTCAACCTTTACGTCAGGTGAGGTCACAAAAGCTAAGTGGGGAGAAAATGGGAGAAAATGTTTCTAGGCTGATCCTTTTCTTTGGAAGGGCCTGGTTTCATACTAAGGTGTCAGTGTCTCTCTAACACATTTCCTTTGGACTGACACACCTACAAAGAGGTACAACATCATGTTTTAAGCTGAGTGTTGCCCATCAGTCTTCAGACTAGAGAGGTGGGATGATGTAGGTGTTGTATTATTCAGGTTCTGCACAGCACATGCACTTGTTTATCTATTTTTAAATGTTTATCTATTTTTATACAGCTGGTGCCCACTCAATTCATACGTGCTATATCTTTCCTCTGCTCAGTCCTACACTATGTGGTCTTGACATCATATTGGCTGAACCTGAATCATCTAGGAAACCCACCTGAGTTTCCTAGATTTATAGGAGACATAACCTGAGTCAAAAGTTTCAGCTTTTTAACTTTCTGAGGAAAACCACACATTACACAGAACACTTATGTTAGAGTGGGGCTCTGTCACAGGCCAGGGACACAAGTAATATCCATCCTTGATAAAGAAGTGTACTGTAAAACAAGCAGACCTTGACCTTTAAGATCTGGGATGTACCAGGAAATTGTGACCTTGTTTTAGAACAGCAGAAAGATGGGAAAATGGAAAGAAGTTTCTCTTTTTTTTTTTTTTTTTGCTAACTATTCACTTAGTTGTAAATATTAATTAATTTCCAACTAAGTACTTGAATGCTTATGAGGAAGGCTTCCTCAGAAAATGAGAGAGATCAGTCCATAGGAAATCAAAACAGTTACAATCACAACTACTTAACTCATTAGGCCTTTATGTACAGCCACAAACAGAGAGCACTACTGCAATTTCAAAAACCTATCTCATGCATGTAGGAGATGATATAACTACGGCAGGTTCCACAAATACATTAAACAACACAAAAAAAAAAAATCCCCCACTCAAACCCCTAAAAAGTCTTGGTTTACAAGAATTAATTTTTTTTTAATCAATCAGATCACTTCTTTGGACAATCTTGGTACGGAAATGACAGGAGACTATCCTCAGCTTCAGGATGTCAGTTTGCATGGTGATATTACCTAGATCAAGACTACATTTGGATTTTAAAAAATGCTGTGGATCTGATTTTGAGTTCAGATACATATTAGGATCAACTAGATGGAAAACTTTTGCAATCTTTGACTAGGTACATTTTTATGCACTCTACAGGTTTGGATATGTCCTGGGACTTCTGAAAACAATGGCATACTGAGTACATAGCATGAAACATTTTGGACAACAATCTACAGCAGGAGAACATTAAGTAGAGTGAATACAGAACTAAATGCTTTTGCTAATAATCACAAATAAATGCCTTAACATCTATTGAAACACCTCTAAATGATGCACCTATTAATTTCTGTTATGTAAGCATTGTACTTTATCTAAATGAGACATACCACTAAATAATGCTCACTAAAAGACAATATCTGAACTGTATCAGAATGTAATCAGTGCTGTTCTATTTAATTTCCATCAATAAGCCTTGGATGAAAAAAGAAACACAAGCTTATCAATGGCTGCCTATTGCCACAAAACTTTAGGGCAAGATTTAAAAAATAAATTGTCCTTCAAATTCTCTTCCTATATTTGATAATGAAGTGACCTTTTTGTTGGAGACACCAGTGAAAAAGCTCGATGGTTTTTGGAGTAGAGCTCACAGCTTTAGAAAATACAGTATTTTGTTTAGATGTTGTATTTTAGACAGTCCAATTTAATAATTTCAGAATAGTATAGTATTATTTTGAGTTTAAAACTGCAATAAATGACAAAAAATTCTGACCTGCCTGTATAAATGTAGGCTTCTGTAAACACATAGCATATTTTGATAAACTAATTTGGTAGCCTCAAGACTTCAGCAGTTTGAACTCTGCTGAGTATGTCAACAATACAAAACAAATGTTGACTGTTATGAAGATTGCCACAAATTATATCAAGGGAGCCTAATTACTGATTACAAGTGGAACAGCTGTTTGTTTTCCTCTGTTTCATTGCTTATGTATATCCAGCCTCCTTCTCAGAGCTAATGTGTTTGTGAAAGCAAAAATGCAGAAGATAGTACCAATAGTTCCAAGAGAAGCCTGACTGAAGATTTGATTCCAACTCTTTGAAACTATATTTATATTGAAAGCCTTCTAATTATTTTTTCTCTAAAGGGTAGGAAGACTCAAAGAGTTTGTGTTTCTGCAGATCAGTGGTTCCCAACCACATGGACAGGTCTTGGATTGGTCTAAGAACATCACCACGAAGGGATAATAAGCTTTGCTAAGCCTGTCACAGTTTTGTGGGATGCAAAAATGGCAGTTTTAAGGGAAGGGGAGATTGGAGGTGGGTGGGTGATATATGGAACACTGACAATTCTCTTAAAATGAGTTTCTGTTACAGGATGATTGGGAATGATGGGTTTAGTCAAAGAACTAGAGAAGCCTCGTTAGACTTGAAATCTTGCTTAACACAAGCATGCACAAGCAACGTTACATAAAGGGAGGTAATTTTCATACACTTGAATGATCAGATCAACACATGGCTGCAAAATATGTCCAATTTTGCAAAAATAGGTATCAGGAAATACTCAGCTGCAGCATTTTTAACAAAGTAATTGTCCTTGGATCAGGAGACATGTTCTTGCTATGCTCAATTACACAGGGAAGCTACATGAATACGTTTTTAAGGTAATAGGATCCTTTCATTTCCAGAAATGAATGCCTTCATAAAGTACTGCTTTTATGTCTAGGCCTACTGAGAAATTAAGTAGGAAAGGTGAAGGCCTTCATTTCCAATTAGCAAAGTACAGAGTTTACACAGCAACTACATATATATTATCTTATTGAAGATTACATAAAATAAAAGACCTAATTTATTTCTTATTGCTCTGCAATGCCTTTGTAAACAAGGCTTCTTAGGTCTCATTATCTTTCCATTCAAAGCAAAGCAGAAAAGTAAAGTAGGGAAACAGAAGTTAGTGATAATCATGCAAGTCAGAAGATCACATTGGAGGTTTTGTTCCAGTCCTTTAACACAAATCGGAGTGTGAATGTGGGGGGATGTGGGTCGGAGACAAAGAGAACCACTCTCCCAATGTCCATGGGGCAACAGAGGGAGTTTATTCTTCTGCCCTTCTTTATAATGGGAATTTGAAAAACCCAGTCTGGATAGCTCATTGGTCTGATCTTTTACATCCCCCAGACCCTGGACCAGTGATGTGCTTGCAGCTTAGGAAGGAACATAATTGGTTGGAGTTCCTGACAGTCAACCCATGGGCTGCTTTATGGAGCTGGCTGGGTAGCTGAATTAATTTGCCCAGTACAAGCCAGCTTGTACTGTGATACAATGTGGCAACAAAAGAGCATGTTATTTCAGTTCTGACAAACCACTGGTTTGACACTGGAAAAAAGAAAGATATTCTAAGGAGGCTTTACCCTGGAGTGTGCCTAGTAGTGAGGCAGGCTGTCAGTGGAGAGGAATTCTACAGCAGATTTTGAAAACTGCTTTGTGACTGTGGGGCAACTTCTTAGCCTTCTTTAAAATAGCTACTTGAGATTTCTAGTTAAATGACTTAAATTTTCTTATGAAGTGTACTTTCCAAGACAGTATTGTCTAATCATTTGTTGGCTATTATTGGCAATATAGTAATATTGTCGAATAAAATAACAAGTCATTTTAAAAAAGGAAAAAATAAAAAATAACTATTAAAACTCCCTTGGCTGTTGTAAACTGCCTATATCTGACCATAAGATGGTGCTAGTGCTACTGCACTGTAATGCACATGGCACTGGCAAAGCACAAGTGTGGAGCATGAAGGTGCTACTGGGTAACAGTTTCCTTTTCTCATGACTTTTATGAATGGCATTTGCTGTCACAAGAACACATCAGTTCTTGCCCAAGTCTCTGTAACCACAGAACATCTTGTAGAAAGGGAGCTAAGAGTGGGAAAAGAAAGTAAAAGACATTTTGGCCTAATATATCTTATTCACAAAAAAACCCCAACCAAAATCAGAGAGAGATCCAATTCTGAATAGACTCATTCTGTTTTCCCATTCTAATTAAAGATGCAACTGAAGAGTCCTGAATGTTCCCTCTGTGTTGCAATGGTGATCACACAGGTTAGCTGGCACATTAACACTCATATATACATACATACTCACATGCACACACATCACACATGTACATGCTGTGTATTTTCAGCATGGATAGCTGAAAACATGTGAGAACATGGCTGTATGGAGATCCTTGCAACTCTGCTCAGCTGGGAAAATGATCAAGATTAACCAAAGGCTCTACTGTGAATTCAAGGCATTTTTCACCGAGGTTTCAAGTTTCTTTTTCAAAGTAAAACCCCAATATTTTTTTCCAAGAATTTGAACTCTGGGAAAGTATATAATTTTCTTTAAAAATAATTTCATTATTCTACATTTGTAAAGTTACAGTTAAAAATCAGTAGGAGATAATGGATTTATTTGCATTTAATTGCGCTGGAATTTGGCAAAAATACAAACAGTGTAAGACAAAGAGTCTGTCAGTAACCATAATTACAGGAGCTACAAAATGTTTTCAAATTAAGCCACTGTGCCTCTTTTTCCAGGAAAAAAGTCCATTATTTTTTTCTCATAGGTACACTTCTACTTCATAGTGTTTTTTAACAGCTCTCTCCTCCACTCCTTTTCCCAGCTGAAAACTCATCTATAGCTTATTTTGTTACATTTTTCAGTTCAGCTTTGTGAAGTCCTACCTGCACAGGACGACCATCTTCTTGGCCAATCATGTTCCTCCAATCCTGCAGTGACTGCTGGAGGCTGTCCAGCCCAGTCTCCCAAAGCCTCACACCTCCTCCCATGTCCACAGTAACCAAACCTACTTTGCCCAGTGGTGCCAGCAGGGCATCAGCATCTGAGATTGTAGAGAGCCAAGATGTATATGGAGAGAGAGACTTTGACCTGAAAAACATTAATATGATTTTTTTTGAAGCTGCAATTAAAAGCGGGATGAGTATTTCTGTAGTTAAGGTGACAATTAAATGAAATTACATCCTCATTTAATGAGAGACTGTTACTCAGCCCTGTGGACCCACTATTTTGTCTGAAATTTTCCACCTACTGAAACTGGACATAACCAAGACACCTGACTGTATAAGCAGTATAAAAGACTAGGCTGAAAGGCAACATGTTGCTAAAACTACTGCTCTAGTTTAGATACACTCCATATCTAATCTATCTAAAAGTAGTCCATCTTTAGGAAAAAAACTATTAAGAATATAAAAAATTTTAAAAGATGCAACTGAAAAATATTAAACTTAAATAGAAATAGAGAGATCATGATCCGAGCACTGAGGAAAATACATTTCCATCAACTTAGAGTAACACCTTTCTCTAGTGCTTTAATAAAATATTAAAATTTAAATACTCATTTAACAATGACACAGCTTTAACTACAGAGAATTGTAGCACTTTTTTAAACAATCAGCTTGCTGACAAAAATTTACTGCTGAAAGAGAGGGCCTAATAAGTATGGAATATGAAGGGAAATTTAGACAATGCAGGGAAGAATCTATACATTTTTCAGTACTGTTAATTACATGCATAAATGACTTGGTAACCTGCACTAATGGCAAAACTAATAATTTTCAAAAATATAATAAGGAGCAACACATATGTTTCTACCCATGACTGAAACCACCATGTAGTAACACAGCTGAAAGAGTTATCTCAGCATTTGACTGGGCTAACTTTGCCAGAAGGAAGAAAGGTTGCTAGAATTTAACAGAGAATTATTCATACATATATGAATGTTTTCATATATGATGAAAACTTACTTTACTCATCAGTTCTTACTGGAATACATTTAAAAATCTGGGCTTCTGCTCAGATCTACCATACACAGCTTAAATCCTAATGCTAGCTTAAGGGTCCTAATGTTGAAAAATAGCTTTGTAATTTCTGATATTTCCTACAAAATCCTAGTGAAAAATAAAGGGATTCCCTAATATTTTTATCTTAATGTCTTTCATTTTTGAATGACTGTGTAAGATGTAGGCCAATGGACCAATTATAAATGTTGAAAGTGCAAAAATAATTCTCTATTAATTAGAATTTCCCCAAGATTATTAATGAACCAGGATGAATTTAAATGAGAAGTCCTGTCAAAATCAGCAATATGCGAATAGAACTTAAAAAATATATAAATTTCTTTGTGAGTGAGTTTCATACATGTGCTATTCAAATATGCAAAGTGGAGAAAGTGCCATTTAAAAAATGTTTATTATTACAGTAGAAAATTACAATTTGGGACCAAAATATATCTTTATTCAATAAAACATTTGCAAACACTCTCTACAGTTGTGAGAGACAGATGTTAAAACCAAAGAGAAGCCACAGAATCTGGCTATTTTAATTTATCATATAAAATACTTGGGAATGTATACTTTCCAAAGGGAGAACCACAGAAAAGCTCAAGCTATTTTCAAAGTAAACTTTATATTGGACCAGAACTTGATTCCCAGTTTCCTAACACCTGGCACTGGATCATTTTGCCTGTCTTTCTCTGATCCTAAAGATAGGGAAAAAGGAAAAGAAAATAGAGACCACAAACCATAATGAAAGAGGGTTGAGAATAAAGTGGATGGAAGAGGGGGAAGGAACAAAGGGAATGAAAATCAGAAGATAAAGCTACCTTTCATATTTAGTAACTAATTGCTACATTTTCATCAGTATTACCTAGTAAAAAAAGATAAATTATGTTGACAAAAATATACTGCAATGTTTGTAGAATTTTACACTAGGTATGAATCGGTCTTATTTTCCACATCAAAATAAATATTTCCATATAATAAAGTAATAATAGACACTAAATTCTCTTTACTCTTCTTCTAAGATGACAGTGCTCTATTCAATAAAATTAGTTACCCAGGAATTGCAATGTATTTGATTTTCTTTGAATTAAGATCTGTTACTTCCAAGTATCCAGCAGCTGGTGGAGGAGTGACATCTGAAAACAAACAAACATGTTATTTTCCAGCTGCATGATTAACTGGTTATTGCATTTGCATTTAGCAGATTAAATTTAAACATTTTATTATACAGTACCTGTCAGAAAATTATAAGCTTTCATATTCAATACAGGAATATAACTTGCAAATAAGGAATTGTTTTATTATTACGATAGTGAGTAATTAGACAGTCACAGTTACAAAAGAAAAATGTATTTATGCAGCAAATGTCAAAATTACTCACAAATATAGCTCTGCTCACAAAAGCACTATTCAAGCATTACTGCAGTCCCTACCTTGCTGCTTTGATCTGTCACTGAAGATAATGTCAGTTGTATATCTGACTTTAATAGCATATTGAGGAACATTTCAAAACATTGTGTTTATGACTTCCACTTGAAAACTTCTCAATAATACTAATCTAAACACTGTTCCCTGAAATGGAACCACTCTTTGGAGGCAGATTCTCAGCATGTAATGATTTTATAACTTGCAGGTCCTAGACTGTCAAGCATTAAACATTCTGTTTATGGACAGTTTAACGAATATGGCTAATATATAGTCCTTCCCTCGGAAATAAATTTGTGTTTGTGTGCCTACACTGGCTTTTGCCAGCTTATGAGTACACTGTGCCTGGCCCCAGAAGTGGTTTCCATTTAGGAGCTGACTTTCATCTGTTTGAAGTAAATTGATGCAGTTTTTCAGAAAAGAAACCACAAGACTGAATCATACTGCCCAGTATGGATACAAAATGTCATTGTCACAAGATGAAATCAAGTGTAGATTTCCCTCTGAAACAATGTATCTCTCACCTCCTTGACCTGAAGGAATCCGACCTTACCTGCAGAAGTGCCGATGCTTGCACAGAGCACACACAGAAAAGACCAACATGATCAGAAGCATAAGATCTAATATTCAAAGGAGCACACAGAATAACTCACAGCAGCACCTCATGCATATCCAATGTATTTATATATCCATAGTATACATGCCTACAGCAGCACATCTATTGACTTTACTCATCTTCATAAAAATGGGAACATCGCACACATCAGAAACAGGGGAAAGAGGTCTGGAAAAATGCAGGTTTGTGGGCCAAAGACCACTTCTGGTTTCCCCTAGATTTTGTTACTATTTTTTTTGTTACTACTTTTGTTACTCTCTTTTGTTAGTAATGAAGAGTAAGATACACATTAAAAATTCAGATGAAGATCTAAAACAAGGGCAGATACTGAACTAGATAGGGTAGAACTGTGGAATAAGAATTAAAAACTAAGTTAATAAATTAGAGAAAGAACACAAATCAAACAAATTAAAGACAATAAAAAGACAAGGGATTGCAGAGTAGGAAGCTGACAAAAAGGCCATCAAATGTTTAAATGCTAGACAAGAACTGCTGGCTAGGCCCCAGAACTGCAGTCAAGAATCTTGACGATGAAATGTGAACTTCAGACATGAACAAGTGCAGTTTGTTCTTCTTTTGCCAAAGCCTGACAGAGAAGAAGAGCTATGCACAGCTCCAGGCATGAAGCTTTAAGGAAAACAGACACAATGTTCAGATCTGGGCTCCTCAGCACAAGGGACGTGGAGCTCCTGGAGCAGGTCCAGTGGAGGGCAACGAAGACGATGAGGAGATTGGAGCAACTCTCTCATGAGGAAAGGCTGAGGGACTGAGGCCTGCTCAGCCTCAAGAAAAGAAAACTGAGAAGGGACCTCAATAATGTCTGTCAGTATCTAAAGGGAGGGTGTTAGAGAATGGACCAGGCTCTGCTCTCTGGTGCCAAGCAATAGGACAAGAGGCAACAGACAGAAAATTAAGCACCTGAACATGAGAAAAACTTCTTTACTGTAATAGTGACTGAGCACTGGAACTGGATGCCCAGAGAGATTGCAGTGTTTCCTTCCCTGGAGAGGAACTGTTTTGACCCAATCCTGAGCAACATACTCTAGAGGACCCTGCTGAGCAGGGAGATTGGATCAGATGACCTCAAGCTGTCCCTTCCAACCTTACCTATTCCATCATTCTGTGACACGAAATAGTCCTGAGGATGACAAAGTGGTCAGAACAGATGGGTTATAAGGACAAATGCAAAGATTTTTTTCTTGTCTAAACAGAGGGTTTTTTATAAAAACACATCAAATCCTATTGAGAAGATTGTTATAAAGAGAGTGATATTATCCTGAGTGAGTGAAGGTGACATGAAGTATTCAGTTTTGTTTAGAGAAAGAAAAGATGGATACCATGAAAAGCTTTTCTTAAACAAGGAGAATGAAGCAATGCAATAGGCCAATTGTTTGACAAACCTCAGTTAAGAAGAGACTACACGTGTCATCCTGTCATCCTGTCCCTATATAAAAAGGTGGACCAGATGATGTGTCTGGGCTATTTTGGTAACATTGTGTTACACTACATGTTCCAGTTACTGTCATACTCAAAGAGATACAAACTCAGTAACAGGGTGTTGGTTTATGTTCATCTATAGAAAGTGCTGAGAATCCAAGTAAATATTAGATCTCAAGTAGTCCCTCGTCTTTACAGTCTTGTTTTTAGAATAAACATTAATTCTTCTTTGCTGGATTTTGCCATGAGCTCTTGTCTGAGTTTATATTTTGTGTCCATACATCTATTTGGCAGACATTGGGGAAATTATTACTTGTTATAATTTCTTTTCAAAAATAACTATCATTTGGTTTACAGTTCCAATAAAACATACAGACAAATATTTCTTTCCTTATTGTTCCTGGAACAGCTTCACTAATACATATTGGAGCATGCTAGAGTTTGGCTGAGTACTTTGAATTATTAATAGAAATGGAAGACTGTATGCCAGAACTGACCAGTTGTCCAAGAAGATGAGAAAGAAAATCTGACAGATATGGGAAACAAAATCAAAAATATAAAACAACTTCTCAAGGGCAACAGAAGACAATAGTGCAAGAACTTCAAGGGACATACACATACTTGATTTCATGTAGCAGGATGCCTTTGCTTCCCTTTACCACCTCCCAGGGAAAGATACAACTTTCACAGGTAAGTAACTACAGGTTTCCAATACAGAAACAATGGAGCACAAATAGGAATAAGCAGCACTGAATTTCAAGAGACCAAGACTGTTAAGCAGCAATTGGTAGCAAGTAATGTGTATTCAATCAAATACTCTGTCAATTAGTGAGACTGAGAGGTGAACTCCAAAAGAAACAACAGCCCAGCAAAGAAGGTTGCAAAAACAGAATCTCAAATGGGGATCATAAGGGCTACTACCTTATTACCTTCCAAGTGAGCACAAAAGACACATGTTTCTCTTTTCCTCTCTTCCCTTTTTCACTTGGAAATATTTTTGATTTGTGCCATAACAAGGGCAGTACTAAGTCCCTCAAATCTAGTATCCTGTCTCCAAGAGTAGTTAGGTGCTTGAAATGTGTAAAAACAGACAGTGCACATGGTATTTTCCTCAAGCCACCAACCAGTTCCAGTCTAGGGGCTTCTTAAACTGAATGTGCTGTCTGTTTTATATCTATGCATTTAGTTACCTTTCCAGGAGTTTGTCCAGTTTTCTTTTGGAAAAAGAAACATTCACAACATCCTTTGGGAAGTGGTTTCACAGGTTAGTACTCTATGAAGAACTATGTCTTGTTTGTTCTGATGAAGTTCCTAAGAGCTTCATTAGCTGCTCCCTAACTCTGGTACTGAGTGCAAAACTGTTGGTTTTTTCTACATCTCCATGCCATACATGTTTTTCTAGAACTCTACCATATGTACCTCTCCTGATCTTATCTTCACATGTTGGAGGGTTGGCCAATGCAATCTTGCTCATTCTTGTCTTTTTCTGAACTTATCCCAGTTCAGCCTTCTCCCACCTTGAGACGGAGGACCAAAACTGAACAGTGTTAAGGACACGTGGATTTGTACAACAGCACAGAGACGTTCTCAGCTTTTTTCTGTTTCTTCCCTAGTAATTCTTAACATTTCATTTGATTTTTTCAAGTGCTACTGAGCTTTGAACTGCTATCTTAATGAAACCATCTCTTGTGAAAGGAAAATAATGCTTTTAAGAGGTTCTCATCATCCCCATCTTTTATGATGCAAAATTAGGATTTTTTCTTTCTCCACATATTCATCTATACTGAAATTCACCTGTTATTTCTATTGCATTCAGAATTGTAGTCTTTCTCATAATTTTCCATGGTAAATCCTTCCTACAATGAATAGCTGTCACCTCATTGTTAATTAATTTTTCAATTTTTTTCATGACATGCTGAGTACCACAGGTCACCACAGGATTTCCCTCATAGCTCCTCCTCCACTAGAAAATCCAGCCACTAACTGTTAAATGGAAATGTCTTGAAAAAGTCCTGAAAAAAGCTATGGAACAGAAGACCTAGAGTTTTGCTTAGGTCCTATTTAATTGAATCAGTAAGGTTACATTAAACATGATTCAGTTAAAATTAGTCTTTGTAATTAAAAAATTAAAACATCATTCAGAAAAGAAAAATCAATGATAACGATCTTCAAGGCATGAAATCTTTCAACTTAAGTAGCCATAAAGCACTGTGTAAACCTCATACAATTTTCTATACATTTAAAGCTATCAATCCCTATTCATAGATATATTTCATTACAGCTGAGAAAAATATTAAACTGCTTGGTCAGACAGAAACCAATTCTCAGACTGATAATAAGCTCAGGTTACTGGTATCCTGGATTCATGAAGAATGTCCCCTGGTTTTTAATTATAATAACCTTTCAATACAAGGTGTTATATAGCACAGCAACTTAAAGGCTTTTAGAAATAGTAGTCAAGATCTCAATTTAGGTATCATTTGGAAGCACTGAGGTAAGATACCTCCCTCACTCCCAGATTAGTAAAATAATTTTAACAAAAAGCTCAGAAGACTTACCTTCTAAAACATCTACTTCTGATTCTGATTTATTTTTTTCTGTGAAAGCCTGAAAAAAGTGACCCAGTCTGACCCTTCTGCATTTTATTAAGTATGAGAAGATTACAGCCTGAAGTTGTATAATTAGTTCCAAGATTCTAACTCCAACTAATTTTATTAACTTTAATCTTTTTAAGAGGTAATCTTTCCTTCAGTTACAAAAGGAGGTAACTGAAGTTTTCTACCTTGTTGATATCCTTGACTTGGTTTCTTTAGTCAAGTAAATGTTTTATCCTCTTGGTAATAAATAAAAAGGTTTCTCTACATAGGGAAATTCATCTGTGTTAAATGAGGACAGGCAGATTAGATTGTTCATTCTGTTTGAGTTAATTTGGAATAAAAATGTTTAGTCTGGGTCAGAGAGTTCACAGAGAGACTAAATCAGGAATAGCTTCTTGTGCTGATGAAATCAAGCCATTCTACCATACACAAATATTTTGGGCATTTTCTCTTTTGATAGTAAACTTTGGAGATTCCTAAAGGTACTTAATGCAAAACTCACAAATGCTGTTGTTTAGTACTAATTGGGGTATTTTCAGTTATTGACTGAAGAAGCTAAAGTTATAATGACAACAGAAAGCTTGGCACGGCAGCACAAAAATGTCTGAAGATCTGTAGTCTACACCTGCTTTATTAGTGTCAGAAGGGAGGATGGTTTTCCTGCATGTGAATGTTGTTCATGCAAGGTTCTCTTGGACAGGAGAAGAACTAAATAGTCTGGGTCTCTTCAGCTTGGAGAGAAGGCAGGAGTGACTGAAGCTTGTCTAGTCATGAAGGCGATGGTTAAGGTGAATGCAGAATTGTTACTCACTGAAGCCTGCAATGCTAGAATAAGGGGCACCTGATAAACCTGGTAAGAGATCAGATGATCACAAAAAATCATGAACTTGTGAGTTTGCTGTGGAAATGCACAGGTTCAGAGAGGCACCAGATAAACTTGTGGACAACAGGTCCATAAAAGGAGATTTAAAGGCTGAGGCAGAGATATCCTCTGCAACATCCCCACCAAAACAAGTGCAAATATTGAGAAAGTATGAAGAGAAAGACAAAGAAGTAGACAGGCTCACATGCATTCCCAAAATAACCTCTCCTATTTTCCCTGCTGGGGATAGAATTCTGATTTAGTCATACAATAAGTTTATTGCTGCATCTCTGTGTGACACTGAGCAGAAGCTGGAAATATTGGTGAAAGCCAATTGCTAAACTGGAATAATTATCTTCTATTACTGGGTTTCCTCTGCAGACAGAAGGAAATCCCATCTACTGAGATATCCACAGTGTAGACATCCTGTTAATTCCTCAGAAGTATAATTCAGCATGCTAATAAGACTCAAATTAATTTTAAAACTAAGTGCAACTACACTCCCTCCTTCTCAAATGCTTGCTCTGTGACTATTAAGGAACATTCTGGAAAAATTAATGAGTGATAGCAGATCACAAAACAAAAAACAAGTGTGTTGCAGCACAGGAATATGAACCTCTTACCTTTTGGGTAAATGTCTTTCAGGGGCACATCTCCGGGTGCTAAAATTCGGACTATTTGATTAGAAGCCAATAAAGTAACACAATTGGTTTGTTTTGCAGCTCCTGTTTTCCTCTGGGCTCCATAATAAAGTGCATCAGAAGGGGAAGCACGTTTATGACTCAGAGAGGAGTTTCTCTTCCAGCTATACACTTCACTGGGAGACTGCAAAAGAGAAGGTGTCTACTGAAGAAAACATCCCTATTATTGAATCTAAGAACAAACACTTCTTGATAAGTTACACTTCTTATTTAATTTCCAATCAAATGTGGCTATTGTGGTTACTTCTTATGCTACCACATGACAAGGAATGACCTGGATTATTTTGTCATCAAAAACTCCTACAGGGGTGAAAACCAACAAACCATCTACATGAGTTTTAGGCATCAAGATGCTCTGAAGATCTGAAGTTGAATTGACTTTTTTTTACTTGAACCAGGAACAGAAAGCATTGAAATAACCTGATTTGGAATTAAACCATGTAAAAAACCTATTAGGTTTCCACTAATATAGACAAATGCAAATAGATATTCCAGTAATTAATTAGATAAGCAATAAGGCTGGGACTTAGCTCCAGGTTCAGAGATTGAAGTGTAGGTCTCTACATGAAAGCCAGTGGCTTCATCTCCCACTGTGGTTGAAAGAGTCTGGTGAAAAAATCATCTCCAAGGTCTCAGTGTTTGGTCAACTGAGCACTGCTATTACAAGTAAGAGCTCAGATACCTTGTTCATACTAAACACCTACATCACGAGCACTGAACACTGAACCTGAAGTTTTGCCCCATCACTCTTACATCAACCCTTAGCACTCCTGCTTTGAAATTCATATGGATATCTAAAACTATGTATGAGGAATGATGGTGCCTCATTCTAAATCAGGCAGAGCCAAAAATGCTTCACCACTTACATTGGTGTGTTAGTATTGAAGTGTGCAGCTTCTTTAGTCCTCCCTCCTCTAGACCACCTCCCTTTTCCAGCAAAAAAATCACATCTACTGTAAGTAATATGAACAGCTTGAATAAACCATCTGATAATATAAAACCAAATCAAGGAAAAATCAAAAGCTAATTGCAGAGACAGTCTTATTGACAAAACATATTTTTGAATAATTTTGGATTGCAAAGAATTTTCTTCTGTCATTTGGCTTATTCATGTCTGTTAACAGTTACATTTTATAATTTGCCCCAATTTATCAAACAAACATGACATACAATTATTTATTCCATAATCACTACCCTTTTTATGTACCATTAGGAGGCAAATATTAAAAAAGTCCAAAGAATTAAACACACTGCTTGTATTTCCCCTGAGTTTGCTTTTACTCTTTGCAACAGCCCTAGTCATTAGACTGCTAAGTTTCACTTTCTTTTCTGATCCTTTTCTAACTGTGTCATGGCAGTGAGCACACTTACATGACGTATTTACACATGGCTACATTATTCAGTAGTGAAAGGGCTTTATAGTTTTGCTATAATTTTCTGTATTGTTTTTTTCTTTTTCCTTGATCTAGTCTTGCTACCTGCTGCACACTGGGCAAGAAGTTCACACTGAACAGTTCAAAATTATATAGATATCCTTTCTCTCAGAGGTTATGCTTAATTAAAAAACTGTAAAAAGACATGATTTAGAAAATATTACTCTAGCCAGCAGTGTTCAGAGCTTACTAAAAATGTTTTGTCTGTGCTAGACATTGTATTGTCCCATTTCTTATTACCTAAAAAAACACCTATATCCCTCTAGATTAGACTACCATAACAAATGGTGTACACTACATGAATTTCTCCCTTGCTGTCATTCCCTTATTTTTCAAATCATTTGGTAAACAGGTACTTAACGGGTTGCAGAATAAATGAGACTGTATTATTTCATTGTACAATAATGCTGAGTATTTACCAAGAGGTCTGGGAAACCAATGACAATAGTAGCATAATTATGCTCATCTGAGAAGATCCTGTTAGGGGAGCTGATCTTTTGTCCCACAGCTGCACTGAGGTTTTCTGAAGATAGCTGGTCAGTTGAAACTGCATGAGGCACACACAATTCAGACACTAAACAGGAAAATTCAACAAAATGAAAGTCATTAAACCCAGATGTGCAATAGGAAATGATATTAACTGTAAGAGTGCTGAGCACTGAACATTGGCTATTACTTTGAGCATAAAATTACTAAAAAGCAGAAGATCTGATTATACTATACTATAACACAGAGGAGAAGGAAATAATCCTATTTTTATAAAGTAAAGTCAAGTACTTAAAATCAGGAAATACTAGCTTTATAGTTCCTTATACCACTTAATTTTGCTCTCTGCTGTACAAATGAGGCAGGAAGCCTACGGAATAGAACAAAACAGTATGTGTTCTCATTGAAAATTGTTATAATGCAAATGCACCAGAAGGCAAAACATAGGTTTGCACAGGTAAGTGTCAATGTGACATTTCTTGGTGACTCTCTTGCTGTCTTTGTAATTTAAATAATGTTATTTGTAATTTGTAATGCATTTCTGTTGAATAATGGTTTGGTTTCCTTTGTCTTTAAGCTAAGAAAAGCTGAATTTTATTCTGTGCATCTGTGAAAGCCCTTAACCTTGCCTCAAATTACCAACACAGCCCAACAGAACCTGCTATCTTTAGTTCTGCACTGTTTCCACTTTGATGAGCACAAGACTATCTTGTTTACATGGCAGTGGGAGAAATCTTTCCTCCCTCAAAGGATAAATGGTCTGGATCAGCATTAAACCGACACTGGTCTACCTTTTTTTAGCTCTCCTGCCACAGATTCTGCCCCAAAGAACAAGAACAGACTGAAGATGCTACATTTGGGGTTAGCGGGATGATTTAGAAAAAGGTGGACAGGGAATATGGTAACATTTCAGATTGGAAGAGAAGAAACAAGATAACAAAGCACAAAAATAGCACAGAAAGCATGTAGCAATAAACTGCCCACAAATAGTTTGAGACTGGAAATTATAATAACATTTCTGTCCATCTGAGGAATGATACTCCAGAATGGTTTCTAAATAAGGTAGTAAGAGGAAGGAAACTACTGTGCTCTGATAGCACTTGATAAGTTGGTAGAGTAAACTGTACAAGAGTTAAAAAGGATTCTGGATATTTAGGCTATGGTTAGTTTTTGGTATCCACCTGGTTGCTGTTTATGTAAATGAAGCCCTTTTATTTGTCAATAATATTTGTTTGTACCATGTTTACACTGTGTTAATCTCATTTTTCTTATTTATGCTAGCCACAAGAACCAGAACAAAACTTGTTCCTTCTTTACGAGATATCGAGTGGTTTCTCTGTTTGTTTCCTCTGTCTCTCTGATATGTAATGACCAAAACCTATGAACATATGTTAGATGGGATGCACATATAGTTCCAGTCTTATTAAACCAAGAACACTAAAGATTTTGTGCACCGCGATCAAATGTTCAGGGTTGAAAATGTTATCAGATTTGAAGATAGATAGATCTTACCACGCAGAATGATGATCATTGCAGATTTCTGCCTTACTGTGTAACTAAGACAGGCCTCAATGCCTAGCACCATCTGGGAGTTTTGCTGATCAAACTCCCCCTATCTTTTAACACAGGTGTGATGGCCCCAATGGCATCCTGCATCAACAGAAGCACAGAAATTGTGACTTCTGCTCTGTTTTAACCGTAGGTGGTTTGCATTTTTCTAAGGGTTGGGAAATGTTTTCTACCTCATCTGAATGTGAGTAGCAGACCAGCAACAGTCTACAGCCTGGAACCATTGGTATATTTGTTCCCTTCTTTTCCTGTTCTAATACCTGCCTAGTCATCTTTCTTCCTTTTCTATATTATATGCTTGTCTGTTTCCTGAAAGTCCATGACTGAGGGTCTTGAATGCTCAAATGAAACAAAAGTGCTTTATTCAAACCAGTTGAAGTTTGAGCATGGAAATGCGCCATGCCTTGAGAAAAGCTGTTATTATTAACCAAACATGATAAGGGGGCAAAAACAGAATAGGAGAGATGGTTACTCAGATCTTTAAAGAGTCTTGTTTGCGCAGCTGCAAGCAGAAATGACAAAAAGAACAAAAAAAAAAAGGAACTAGCCAAGCTTGCATTCAGTACCTGTTGTTAAGCCAAATCCCATGTCAGCTGGCTCTTCACTCAATGCATGCAGCTGGCAAACCTCACTGCCTTGAGCTTCCATATGGGCATGCTTGGTTAAAAGAAATTTCCTGAAAAGATACACATTTATAATAATTCCTGATTAAACTTGTCACTCTAAACAAGGACTTCTATCTTCAGAAACACTGAAAACATTCTCCATTTATATAAACAAGGTTATCAACACCTTTTGCTAAAACCAAATATAATTTGCCAAACATCTGTGAGATAGGAAAGGGTAAGCCAGCAAATAGCAGATTTGTCTTCTGGCAACTATTTATACACTTTCATTTGCTGTGCATTTATAAAAATGAGACAGCAGAGTAACATTTCTTTCATGTGACCATGAAAGTAAAGGAAGCAGGCACTAACTCTGGACTACATGCCTGTATTTCCAGAGATAGGTCCACCAACATTCTCATTTCTAAAGGTCAATATCACCTTAGTAAAATTAATATTACCACATGTATGATAGTTAGACTTTCAGAGGCTGGAATATCCTCTTCATTTCCCACTCTAAAAGTCTATTTGCATTTTTGCCACAGCAAATCCGCATCTTAAACACCAACTTTTTAAGTCCAGCCAGTTTCACAAGCAGAAAAAAACAAGTTTGAGACCAGAAGTGAAACTCCTGAACACAAATGAGACACAAACGAGAAATAATGCCATTGAGAAAACTAGGCTGAACTAACTTATTTGTTTCATTTTCCACCAAGAGCCACCGGTCTTCAGCCACCAGGAAAACAGATTTCAGACTGATTGGAAGTGAGATGGTGTGAGTTTGACCCTCCAGTACATCCAGTACAATAAGGTGGTTTCTATAAAATTGGAAGCCAAGAAAAGAATAATCAGTTAGGGATATACACAAGGAGATCTGATTTAAATCAATTTGATATAAGGATATAATTTACTCTTACCCTGTTTCTTTGTAGAATACCAGCCAGTTTTTGTGTGAAAACTCTCGGCACATTTTGTAGTTGCTCTGTATAAACATACATCATAGGACAATCAGTGTTTGTTAGATTTGTCCCAGCGAGTTTCCCTGACTCCTCTGAAAGTGTACTAGTTTTTTTTTTCATTTATTTAGAAGAATCCACAGCTTTAATTACCTCTCAAAATGCTACCTAGTTTGCCTTGTTCCGAGTCATAATTTGTATCATAATTGCGTTCATTATGTTGGACATAATTCATTGTAACAAAATGTTCCATTACTTCCAGTTCTAGCCCTTAAAAGGGATATTTTAAAGACATGTATCTTCAGAAAATTTATTTATATTTTTTATGTCACTAGTCCATAACAATGCTATTTTATGTGTAAGACATTTAGACATACATAAGAGTAAACAATTAAATAAATGCTTGGGCTGTAAAACCAGGAAAAACTTAATGATCCTGTTTTTTCAATACTGACATTTGCTTTTAAAAGAACTTAGTATAATAGGGGCAGGTGCTATTCCTCACCTTCTCTTCCTTGTTGCTCCACCAAGATGTTCTCTTGGGAGAGTCTTGAACATCTGGTGAGAGCAAAAGTCGGCGAAGGGCACCGTTGCTTGTATCCAGCAACAACACAACATTGCTCTGAAAATGAAAAGCAAATCCACCTTTGTCTCAGGCTTGCTTAAGAGACTGCAACAAATCTATCCGAAGCACTTTTGCAATTTGAGCCACTCATGGAATTTTGAAAAGACGATTAAGATCTTGTTGCAAAACGTAGGCTGGATTTTCTTGGTTCATTTCGAAGTTCATAGAGAAACTGAAGAGGTTAAGTACATGCAAGAGCTGGAATGATACTACAGTTTTTCCACAGCATTTTATCTATACATCTCACATTCACTTCTGTATAACATCTAGAAACTGGATTAATATGGCTTACATGTCTAAGATGCAGCTACAGATAAGAGACATACCAATTAGTTCTATCAAGTCACTAAAATACCTCATTTCAGTTTTTATGTTTTCTTACCATTTTTCTGTTGTACCTATTGCTTAAGTCCCACTGAAGGTGACAAACTGGTGAAAGAAGAAATGGCTTAGTACTTTCTCTCCAAGTTCATACTTCTGATACTGTAGAGCCTGTGGATATTAAACATCCCAGGGTGTGACAATCCTTCTGTGACCTGCACTCTCTGACAGCTTATAGTGCCAAAGGTAGGACAGCTGTTGGAGGACAGCAGGATGACTCAAAAGGATGGAGACAAGAATCAGATGGGATGGTGCAAATCTCCATCACATGAAAAATGGTGTGCTAAATTTTGAACTTCTTCAGATTTCTCATTTGTTACTTGATGCCTAAGGGTCATATACATGCTATCAAATTATGGGGGTTTTTTAAACATTTCTTTTTGCAAAGTGCTATAGCTGCCCCTAATGTGCTTAACTAAGAATTCAAGACAATAAGCATTCAGGGCCAGCCTTAACTGCATCAAATGAAATTCAAAAGGTACAAATGAATAAGTTAATTAAGCCTTGGGCTCAATTTTTTGTTTGCCATTCAAGGAAACGTTCACTTCTGCAAGGACATTAGGTTCTGCAAGGACTTACTAAAAGTAAACTGCCTACGTACAACATGTGCAATAACGCACAATAGACGTTAAGGAAGTAAAACGTAAATTCCCACGAATTCCCCTAAATAAAACAAATATGAACAATCTGAGTCACAGCAGTTTTGTTCTCTTTGAGTACTCTTCATACTTTCACCAGAAATATTTGTGAGAGTTAGCTTTAATAATGACAGTAATTTGAAGCTAAATATGGTAAAGTATTTAAAATATTATCATGTTATTTGGAGCATTTGGGAATTTCAGTTTAAGTTCAATATTTCTAAAAAAAGAAGCTTGCTTATGTATTACAAACTAAAATTATAGAAATGTGATTCAGGAAAAAAAAAATAGGGCATTTGCTTGGGATTTTGGTTTTCTGCCATATTTCATTTATACAATTCTGAAACAGCATTAGCCTTCCACGTGAGATAAAGAACACATATGAATCAATTACATTCTTCCACTTAGTGTTAAATTTATGAGAGCAGTTGGTAGTATAAAAAGCTTCTCTACTCCACCCCTTTTGATGTTAATGGCTTCCTTCTGTGCTAAGTGACTGATGTATATTCTGTCTGTGTTTAAGAATAGATTTTTGCGTCACTTGTGAACACATCCAAGAGCAGCTCTGGCAACTCTTCAAGTGGGCTGGGAGAAGACGTTGGTGTGCAATTCCGCTCTGTTTGTTCTTGACTGGGAGAAAAGTAACCTTTGGGTGACCTCCCGACCCCAGTGTCTGGAATTCCAAACTCTGGACAGATGCAATAACCAATCTTGTGAAGTGGTGTGCCTTTATTTTTAGATACTGCAAAGTTTCCCTTTCCTTAGTGCTGTTTTTATTTTAGCCAGCATTTTCCTCTAAAAAGTTCTTAAACCAAACAGGACTGTGACTTCATTTTGCTGGTATGGGAAGTTGTTCCTTATGGTTTTGCAGAGAGAGGGGAGAGCTTGGGGAAGTTTCAGAGTGGCACAGTGCAAATAACTCAGTTTAATGTTCTTGTATTCTTCTCCCCAAACTCACTGTCAGTTTTGATCTGTTCTGCCCTCAATGCTCATGTCCTCAGCAAGCAAGCTTGCATACACAGTCTGCTTCAGACTGAGGCTGATCCTTAGCTTGGCAGGGTAATCATACATCCTCTCACCTCCCATCCCACCTTTTCTATTAGAGCTACTCAAGGATCACTTGAGTGATAGAAACATTACAACCCTGACACTGTAAATAATAGGAACAGATACAAACATTAACACACTGTTCATCAGGTTCAATTGGAAAAAATCTGTGCAAAAATTTATGGCTTGAGGCTCAAACCATCTCATCTTCAGAGGTAGGTGAACGTTTGCAAGTAGATTACTGGTGTTCTAATTAATGCAAGTGGTGTCTTTCAGATGATTTTGACATTTGATATTTCAAGGTCTGAGAACAACAAGTAGTGGTATAAGCTTTGTGCTTATGGAAAATGAGCCTTCTCCCTTTCTACAGAAGGTGTACACATTTCTATATAAGCAGATCTTTACTCTGACATGTACTCATAGAAAATGAAAGTCATATAATATTTAAAAAAAAGAACCAGTTTTCGAAGAAAATAAGAAAATACATCCTTTGTTCTGAAGACATACATCAGAATATCATGGGGACTAGAGGTCACAGAAATTACTATGCTACTGGTACTTTCATATTCAGACCCTCACTAGTGCTACAGGCCAGATCACAAACTGTTAAAAGAAATCTTCTTTTAAAAAATGGTTGCCATCTCCTCCATGTGAGTGAGGTGAGTGAGGTGGATCTCTGTGTCAGTTTCTGTGCCACAGACTCTCTCACTCCCTTGTTATCAGAGAGCTTTGACAGAACTGCAGCAGCACGTGGGACAGGGAAGAGCATTTCCTTCCCCCCCACCCCACTTCCTGACCAAGAAAGATAAAAGCAGAGTTAAAGGATGCCAGCAGGACACTGCCTGAACAAAGCTTGTTGTGCTCCCTGAGGTAGCCTGTAGGTTACTCTGTTTGTCCAGTTGTGGCCTTTAAACACAGTAAAGTGCTTGTAAAAAATCCTGGAAGTGTGCTGTTAATTTATGAGCAAATCAATTCTCCATGTGGACTTTGCTCCTAAAGCCCCATATAAAATCATGCATAAAAGTTATCAAAACTCTTTTGTGTCTGTACTTGTTCTCATTCTGAGCAGTAGATGTGAGAGATGCAGAAAGAAAAGTGCATACAGAGGGCACAAAGCTCTAGCAGGAAATAAGAGTAGGCCCTGAAGTACTTGTGGGAAGGACAGATGGCAGAGGCATTGCTGCTTTGAAAAGATGAATGCAATTCCCATCTCACAAAGTTACTTGAGATTTCTGCAGAGTCCTTTCAAAGTCTATGAGTTTAGTCTGAACAAAAAGATAGAGTCAAAAAAGCTTGCACTCACTGAGACCAATGGCCACCATGAGGAATAAAATCATCTACCTTTCTTCCAAGAAGATGTAAATGTGGCTAAAAATCAGATAAATCTCCCACTTGTGCCATTAAGTTAAATCCCTGAGGAGTTTACTTTCAGTAAATTTTTATTTAAAAGGACAGGAAGAAATGGTGATTTTTCATTTTATTTTACTGGAGGGCTCTACTGAATCTAGATGGATGTTATCTGGGAACAAGATAAAACCCACAAGCTTATTTGAAGAGCCACAATATAATAATTTCATCTTTTCCAATAAGGTTATCATCCATTTAAAATCATTCTTTTTTATAATTCAGTCAGAAACATTAATCTCCAAAGACCTTTATTAAAAGAAAAAAAATTGAAAAAGCTGTTTTTGGTATTGTCTAATTAATGGATGATATTGATTATTATGAAATAGCAGCTGTCAAGTGGCCAGTTTATTTAATAGATGCAAGTTATTTTTTTTACAAATATTGTTAATACTTCTTAGTCTTGCAACTAAACACAGATGAATCTCTAAAGCATTAGAGATTAGCATGTTATTTATATTATTTGTTTTTCTTGTTTTGTTTGATGCACCGTGGCACAACTAGCTAACGCTTGTAGCCTTGCTCGTAATGCAGATGTGCCACTAATCTACTTTTCTTAACATGTGAATTCTTCAAGTTCTGAGTTTATGCCTGCCCATGATCTTAGCACACCTAAAATGTAGGCACCTTGACTATATACCAAGCCTCTTTCTGTAGCCAGTGGAAAGAGACAGGAACTTCCAGAGGGCAATTAATCATATTCTACTTGAGCTGAGAAGAAATGCTCTTCAGGTCATCTCTGTTCTCACAGCAAATACAGAAGGTACTTGGATGATTATCTTAGGCCATATGCTTACCTGCTAACATCAATAATAATGGATTAAATTTCATACAGAGCAACATCCACCTCAGTTCACAGGTGCATAGAGCACATGGTTTTTCCATGGCTCCACTGTAGGAAGAGTTAGGAATAAAACCTATCTCTATGTATAAAAACTACACTGCTTGAGAATCCCTCTTGTGATTCAGTGGGAACTAGAGATCTCAGCACTTGAACCCCAACATAAGGAAGGACAGCAGTGGTTGTGAAGACAACAGCAGCACTCATCTAACCTTTGTTTTAATGGCTCACTTAGGAACCACCCCAAATAAATTACCAATGTAGTCCATGGATATGAGCATGCAATATACAAGAGAATAATCTTCCTTCTTTTTTTGTTTTCTAAGTTGCTTGTTTAAGTTCTCAAGAAGTCTAAAATTACTTCTGAATGGTGTCCTAAGAATAGGACTTTTTGCAAACAAGTTTGTAATTAAATGAAACGTATTTTCACAAACAGTGAATAAGGTCCGCCTTAATGGTAAAAATATGTCAAAAGTTCTAAGATAATGCAAAACATTCAGAATGGTTTAATTCTGTATTATTTTCCTGTGTAAAATAAGCTTATTTACAGACAGGATGTATTCACCCGTAGCACTTGCCAAGAAAGGCAAGGCTGAAGCTGACAATATTTAAGCTTTGTTAGAGAAAAACATGAGGTTATAGCATGACTGAAGTCGTCTGGAAAGGGACACTGAACTACTATAGTCTCTCCATGTCACAAATTTTATTTCAGAGTCTGAAAAATGTATCTATCGTACCATAACTAAAAGGTATATTCCATGAGGACAGCCAAAACCAGACTCTGAGATAAATACCTAACACTTCACGGAAGAACCTTCATTTCTGACACCAGATGCTACTGTGATTTGGTTAAAAACAAAATGGTAGGAATTTTGGAGGTCTGGAATGCAAAGAATATTGCTGGCTTTATATTAAAAAGTGTGAGACGTTCTAAACACTCTTAGATACAAGACAGACTGCCATCTGTTTTAGTTTCCTGCATCAACTTCTCAAAAGGAAGCCAAGAATTATTTAGAACCAAAAAAATGTGCTATGTGCACCTCAAAATAGCCCAAATGGTATTTCTATAGCCATTTCTATAGCCAGCTGCCTATTGGATACTTTCCAATGCAAACTGGAAACAGTATGATTCTGAGGTTACCAAGAAGGTAACCTCAGAATACCTTCTTGGTAACCTCAGAATCATACTGTTTCCAGTTTGCATTGGAAAGTATCCAAGAGGCAGCTGCACCTGCATAGGCAGTTCCACCAAAGGCAGAAGAATTGTGTTTCTCATAAGGTTCCGAGCTTAACAGCAGCATCTGACACCAGAAAGTAGCAGCAACACTTGACAAATGTTCCTGGAACAACAGCATTGCAGAAACACTAGAAATGACTGAAAACTATTAACACCCCAACTCAATGTAGGAAAAATTCTTCTAGGTTGAAGCCTCTCACCTACTGAAACATTGACAGAAGAAATTCAAAGAAAGCAAAAACAGCCAACAATAATGACTGATTTAATGCCCATGTCAAACCACAGCGAGTACTAGGTAGCTTAAGAAGCTAATTTTAATGTTAAAAAATGAACAGTAGCAGCAGGTATATACTGTTGCCTCTTCCCACTCCTGGGAAAAGAAATTTTGAATTTAAAATGTTACAATCAGCTCACAGATAGTAAGGGAAAGTGCAAAGTATGCAATAGTTGTCTTTAAAAAAGCATTCAAGTCAAACCAACCCTGTTATAGTAACTTCTTTGAGCTAGGTCTAATAAGCTTTCGGAGGTCTATTACACATCCAAGATAGCTCAGCTACTCTTGGAGGCATAAAAATCAGCATAAAAATCGGCTTCTGTTGCAGTGTTGGAAACAAAAAGGTTTAATAACAGGCAAAATAACAAACAGAGAAAAACTGAGCTAGGTGCAGGAGTTTTTTACTCCTGGTAAAACACCTTACAAAAGCGGTTAGTTTCTTTGCTCTCTTCTTTTTCTACTAAATTGCCCAGGTGGGACTTTTTGGCTCTTGTTCAATTAGCTATCCTTAAATTTGAGGTGAAGTCCCCTAGACCTATGAAGTGGCTCTTTCACCTAATTGAAAAGAAAAACTTCTAGGCTTCTTTCCTTTTTGAGAGAACAAAGGGTAGTTTTGTCCCTCCATCAATAAAATACACATTCCTATAGAACATTGAAATTGTTAGTAGCTCTCAATTTGCATTGTGGATGTCAAGGCTTACTTAGTCTTCCTTCTAGTCTCAACACTTCACAGGTTAGAGAAGAAGAAATACAAGGATTAGAAAACAAATATGGAGCAAATACAAGCAACATTTTACTTGGTGACTCAGAAAATGTCTCTTTTATATACTAGTTGAAAAGTTAAAAGGGGGACAAGATTGGAGTAGAACTTAAGTTCCCATAAAACATTTTACTCTGCAAACATATGCTGTTTGACCGAGACTCCTGAACTTGACCCATTCTCCCATTTTCTCCCATAAACCCAATCTCCCTCTATCAGTAAGAGAAGATAAGCAGGTAGAACTCATCTTCAAGAATGGAAAAGGACATTGTCCAGCTAAAGAATACAAGAGGAAAATCTCCATTTAAAAACTAAAGCTGAAGGCAACTCTCAAGCTACAAGTACAGTAAAAGAGAGAACATTCAGCAGGAGGTAGCCTTGTTCAGTCTATAGAGGTAGTCCCCAGTGACATGCCCTCATGATACTACTTTGCTCATGACTAAACATTTAGCTAGAATTTAATTTTTTTTACCTCCTCTTCATGTAGAACCACTTGACCTTTAAGTGGATTTCCCAGTGGTGCTGCAGTCACAAAAGGTTGCCAGACACTTCCAACAGTTCTTGGGAAGAGGTCATAAAGATCCACAAAGTATCCAGTCTTACCAGAAATGTTCATGAAGTACAAGGAAACAGGATTGCATGTAGTAACATAAAGAATATTTTTATGTTCCTCTTCTGAAATAAGAAAACAAAATAGTGAAAGGCTATTGACATTGTGCATTTTTCTTCTGGAAATAGATGTCATAAACTTGGCAGATGATATAGCAAAAAGTACTGAAAAATTATCACTGTTGACAAGGGAGATAAAGAGAAATGATCTCTTGATATTAACTAAATGTTAACAGGCAGAATCTTGCCACAACACTATTAACTCTAAACAGGTAGTCCAAGACACATTTGTGTAGGCATGATTGCAGTGTCAACCAGCTGCTAGTATGTTCCTCTGATTTTGCTGGTTTATAAACTTCTTTCTTCTTCTTTCTCTATCCTATCCTATCCTCCCTTTAAATTAATGTATTTAATAATTAAACATAGTACATTGTACAAACAATATGCAGAACTTTTCACATAAACCACCTTCCTGAATAATTTCAGACAATTCTTGAAACCAATAAAAAGCTACCTAATTTCTCTTTTGTTTCCATGAAAGCCTGCTAATGTACTTGTAAATTGGACTGCAAATAGAAAGAGCAGCATTCCAGTATTGATCATTAAAGATCTGTACATAATATATAATAATGTCTGGACTGATGCCTTGGAATGGCTACCTAGGACAGAGGCTAGGCAGATTTAGAGAATAAAGCAGGTATTTATTAAAGGCCTTTAACAGATACACCTTGGGCAGTGCAAAAGCCTTGCAGAGGCTACACCCAAGATGGACAATGGTCATGAGATTTTCAGGCAGACATGTTTTGTCTATTTCCATATCAGAAGTTAATTGTCCAATTACAACTTCAGGGAATGAAGTCATATTCCCCCAGTTTGCTCCTTGCCATATACTTTTATTTATACTTTTCAGGGCCTGAGGCTGTGAGGGTGGCCTTGGTTCTCAGGCCTGAAAGGATTGTTTTGTCTGACCAAAATGGGAATAGAGCTTACTAACACTCTGCATGGAGTTCAGAGTTATACACTAATGCAGTACAGGATCTGAAAATTATAAAAGCTAACAACTTAAGGCATCATGACATGCTTAATGATGAACCCTAAAAACATTTATAATTATTCCCAGTGGTGCAATACCCTCTGGGACATAAGCTGTAGAGGCAACTAAGGCAGGTTTTTTAACAAACTTGTAGATTTGTGGCTGTGTTCTACTTTAATTACACATCTTTCTCTTAGCTTGAGAAAGATGTGTATCCTTAGAATGACCACACTGACTCAGTGAAATTATGCACCAATTTCAGTGGATTATTTTTGTATTTCACCTACTATTAAAAACAAAAAAAACTTGGAAAAGGTAAGTTATTATTCCTACACTTCACTCCCATACTCTATATTTTTAATTCTCATATTACAATTCCTAGTATTATTCCTATACTCTGCCACAAGCATATCTAAAAATACACACTAATGTAAATGCACTGGAGTGTTGTTACTACACTTGAAATCCCTCATATTGCCCTTTAATATTCTGCCACTGGCTATTGGCAAGGACTTAAGAAGTCAACAGCCCAGTCCTTCCTCATCTTCAGGACATCTCACCTCTTTGTAATGCTGCAGATCATCACAAAAGTCAGTAGCTTTTCTTACTGTACCTTTTGTTACCGTGACGTCACAAACCATGTTAATTTCATCTAAAGGCAGTGTCCAAAAAGCAAGTTCTTCTGTGAAACTGATGGACCTGGCTTCATGTCGTTCCAGTGGAAAGCCTTGAATATTTAAGTACACAGGGCCCTAAAATAAATAATAACCATGAGGGCTTCCTAAAATATTCCACTCCCCATTCATTATGAAAATACAGAAATCTTCTTAATGCTGTAATACAATTAACAATAAAAAAACACTAAATAATTTTATATTTATTACTAAACAAATTAAAAGGAAAAGGAAATGCCTTTTATATAAACTCTCTGAATGTCCACACTACCATTTCCTTTATGGTATAGAAACTTCGTGCCTCTCCTCTTTAGTCTTTTCATGGTTTGGAACCATTATCACTTAGTAGCATGAGAAGATAGCATGTACTGATGAACACAGTTTATACAAGGAAAATACCAGAATATTTTCATTTCAAAGAAATTATATGGCAATTTCTTGTTATATAAAGTTTAAATCTCACCCATACAGCACATTAGCAGTACAGGTTTTTCCTTACTCACTGGAGTAATAATTACTGAAGCCAAGAACTCAGAGCTGAAAAGGACTTAGAAACTTTGGCTGTAGATCAAATGGTACCAAAGGTTCAGATTCAAACTTACCAGTGCCAAAGACCTGTAAGACTTCAGCTGCAAGCAAAATAGAAACAGAAAGCAGCCTTCTTTTCAGTCACTGATCATAGCCAAAAATTGAGATCTGGGGCCTGTAACTGGCGACCCCCAACCATCCAAGACAGCTACAAAGTTTCTTCAGATAAGGTATTTTCAATATCCTTATAAATACTTCTTTTCAAGAAATTCTGGCCAAGCTTACTGGTTTTCAAGCACATCTTACACTGTGACAGCTAGATATACGAAAATGGTAATTTTTCTAGTCAGTGTAAAAACTCCAAGAACAAGCAACAAGGACCATGCCTTGTACACTCTTTTTCCTGAAGAACTTAATCACATTTTAGACTTGTCACAACCCAGTAAATAAAACCAGTATTATATGAATAAAAAAATAATTTGAAAGACAAACCTTTACTTCTATTTTTTGAGTTTCTGATGGACACAGCATTTTCTTTTGTGCACTTCCTGGTTGATCGACTTTCCAGTAGCCCATAAACTTATGATCTGGTAATGGCAGTCTGTCAAATAATGTAGGAACAAATGAATTTTTACATTTATTAACCAGTAAGTGATATGGAATAAATAATTTAGACAACTGCATTTTTCCAACAGAATATATCTGAAGACTCTCTTGCAGAAAGTGTTTTCTTGCTAAAATATTTTATTCCTTTTTACATTTTAAATCACAAAAATGTTAGCCTTCTGGACTACTAATGTAGACACAATCTAAGCAGTATCATAAAAGAAGAAATGTATAATATGGCCTCAAAAGGAAAAGTTCTCCAGTCTGAATTATGTGAGCTATATCCAAACCATCTCTTGCTTTGCTTTATTTGGATCAGGTTGTGCCAGCACCCCTTAAAGGAACTTCTGTCAGTAGCTCACTCTTCTAAAAGACCAGCAGAAAAACCATAGTAAGCTCTGTGGCTCATTAACCACGAAAGAAAAATTATTTCTGTTTATTTTACCACCACTCACATGAAAAAAGGCAAAGGAATATAGACATGAGAGTATCCCATTGCCTTCTGGCCAGTACAACCTACAGAAAGGACAGGGACATCTTCAAAAGCCACATTTGCTTGCCTTGATTTAATTTCCTCATTTCTGTATCTTTTATCTAAGGAAGAAATATGTGGACCACAGCAAAACTCATTTATACAGGAAAAGAAAATGCTGATGTTTGACAATCTAGCATCACAGCAAAATACAGACAGTGCAATTTCTCTTTGTTTCCCCTGAAGTGATTTACAGCCACTGAAAGCAGTTTGACTTCATTAATTGGCACAGATACCTTCAAGCTAATGAACTCATCACTTCTGGCTTTTTTTTTTGGGACCAGTCACTCCTAAAGAGACCTCCTATCAAAACAACATTCTGTGTTACATGCTGTTGCACATGATTGCACAGCTACAGGACTTGGCAAGAGAATAGAAGACATTCCTTCTCCCAGTTTCTATAAATATCTTCAAAGTCTATTTTAAGGAAGTTCTCTTAGACTGTTTGCTAAAAGTATCTGCTTGGTCCCTTCTGTCCTATCTGATGATGCTTGTTCCTACTCTTTCAATTATTTTCCCTCTCCTCACCAACCTGGCACTTTTAGATATTAGAGGATTGTTTAATTTCTTCTCTACATTATTTTCAGAAAAAGAAGGGATCCCAAATAAAAAAAAATCCCAAATTAAAATATCAATTGGACTATATATAAAACTTAGGGAATTTTAGTTTTATTTTTCCCCTAAGAACTTATGGGAAAAGTCAGGGGATGAATACAGATGTCCCTTAATTTTTGCTACTCATTCAGGAAAGATGTCTTAACATTTCTTAATGATGTATTGATACCAAACCTCAAACAACCAAAAGCCAGAAGTCACAGGCATTCACTCAGCCTCCATCACCATTCTGTGTTTGGACCATCTGCCAAGGCAGTCAGACAGCCAAAGACACTGTTTTGCAAACAGAAAATGGTTTGGATGCTATTGATCACTGGTGCTCACAGATAAATATATGGCCAGCTGCCAGCAATGTGCCACTGGGGCATGTCATGAAGAAAGAGTATCTCATTAATTCCCTCTCTTAGTCAAAGAACCAGGAGAGTCTTCATGGCCTGTTTGTTGCCTGACTAAAAATATCAATAGATATTTTTAGTGTTTGCAGAGTGATTAATTTTGCATTTTTCCTCACTTCATTCTGCATTTTTCTATTCTTACACCTAGCTAGTATAGCCAAAATTGTTCCCAAATGAAGAAGAGAAATTGAGCCAGATTAAAAAAAAATCCAAAACCAAAAACCCTCAAGTACATGGGGCCGTGTTTTTGCATGGCAACATTCAATACCATTAGGAAAAAACATTAATGATGCAGTATTTCAACATAGACAAAATTCTTAGATATATTTATTCATGCAACCAGAAAAACAGGCAAATAGTCAAGCCACTAGACTAAATGTCAGTTTAGATATCTAGGAAATAGAATTTCACTTCAGGCTTCCATTTGGTTTTCTAAATGATTTGTTGGCAAAGCATTGTTTGTCTTGAGCCACAAGCTGTCTTGTGTGCAAAAAAAACCTTGGAGACTTTTTGCTCTATGACTCTGAATAGCATAATCTCTGATATGCCAATAATCAGCAATAGTTATTTCCCATTAGCTCAGTGGAACATCAGCTCTCACAAGGATTTGGACTTTAGTTTTAATTCCTTACACTGTACTCCCATGGACAACATCCTAGAAATCAAGAACTTTACTAATGATCATGAATAGCTATTAAAATTTGAAACAAAACATATGTTAATAACCACCTCAAACCAAACACCCTGCTTTTTATAGCAACAGAATTACAGATTGCATTCCCAAATAAACATTTCCACTCTCTTTTGGCTTTCTGGAGATTTTCTTTGCTAATAGTTCCTCTCTTCCCTCAGGAAAACTGATTTCTACTTTCTCCTAGATTTTTGAGGTTTTGTTCTCTTCCCTTTTTCTGAATGATTTAGTTTCTCTGAGGCAGCAGAGCTAGTCATCATAAATAGCAAAGAGGAGGAAAATGTAGATCTGAATTTCAGAATAATACAGAAAGCAGAGTTCACAATACAAAGCTCTTTGTCAAGAGTAATAGGGATCTCATTCTTCCAGGGCCTGACATTTTTTTTTCTTTGCTGTCCCACTGCTCTCTTGTGTAAATCTGGTCTAAGAAAGACTAAGAGTATTGAAGAAGCTGGTGGCATTAAGGTCTTACAATCAGTCTGCTGAATGAATTTCAGGAGGGAGTGAGGGTGCAGAACAACTGAAACAACATATTCACACTAAAAATGTGTATACATCTTAACAGCCTTCCCCTAGTGAATACATATGATACACATGGAAGTAAGGAAATTACCTTCTTTTCCCAGGACTTATAATTATAACAAGCAAATTTTGAAAATAACTTAAAGTGACAGACCTAGTAAAACTGCACTAGATGCTCCTGACACATTGCTGTATTGCAAATTAATTAACCAAATAGCATTTACATAAAAGGCAGATAGAAAACAATGGAAATGTCAACACTGGCAAAAATCTGTAAGGCAAAGAGATCTGATAGGTATAAAAAGTACAGTGGCTGAGTAAGAATGGTACTAAAACTTCACTGGTCTCGAAGCTGGGGTGTACAGAGCAATCCATGATTTTTGCCTGTCAAAAGCTGGAAAGGGTTTCTAGAACAGAAAAACTACAGGCAGACTATATTAATCTTGTAAGAAAGCCAAGATTTAAGAGCAATTTTTAGAGAATTATTCCTGTTCAGTTCTTTGATTATTGATGTGTCAAAGCCTGTTGCTTAAGGAAAATTCAAAACTCTATTTCTGTTTATTCACCCTTAATTTTAGATCCTGGTTTTCTACATGACTACTGCTGTCCATGAAATGTATATATAGGCAGGGTTCAGAAAAGTGATTGCACGAGACCTACAGTTGATGGGACAATTCTACAAGAAATTACTGTTTAGCCTGAATTTCTGCATTCACAGCCATCAAAGGGAGAATGATCTGTCAAAACATGATTCTCTTGTGCTGCTAAAAAACTTTTCAACGTGACACTTATAGAACACAATTTCTTTCCATTTCATATTTTTGATTTAAGAAAATAAATTCATTTTAGGGTATTTAAAAAAATGAAAAACAAAAAAAACCCTAAATCACCAAACAACTGTGTTTAAAAGTCAACAGAACCTGTTTATAAAATTTTTTGTTTAGCTTCCAGAGAACATACTACAAGATGGATATGAATGTTGTAAAAGGGCAGCTCCACTGAAAGCAAATTCTTCACTGCCAGGCATCGTATTAGTACAGCTGTGGAGATGAACTATGGCATAAAACAAAGCTGCTTAATATATGATCTTGTAAACCAGCTCAGTGCTGGCACAGAATGTATTATTCAAGGCCTCCAGTAACAGCCTGTGCTCCATCTAGCTGAAAAGATTTCCATCCCACGTAACCTTTTTGGACTCAAGTAAGATACAGCTTGAAATCAGGAAAATTCCTTGCCAACCAGTTCTCCATGATTTATCCAAACATATTTTGATTTGAAGACATTCAGTAGACATTCTGAAACAGACATTCAGAACAGTTGTATGTTAAAACTCCTGTTCCCTGACAATTTCCCTTCCTCAGCTGGTCCTGTAACACACAGGGCTGACAACAGACATGTATGATAGGAGAAATACCCAATAATTAACTACAGATTACTGGGAGGAAAAAAGCCACATGAAAGAATAGTCTCAAGAGAAAAACAAAGCTGGTAAAATGTACATATTTACATTACATATAAAAAACCCAGTTCATATAAAACAAATATTGAATTTATAGGAAGCACCTGGAAGTGAATAGTGACAGGAGGAAAAATATGGACTGGCAATTTCATCAAGGATAAATGTCAGAATTAGGATTAAAGGCTGTTTTACCTAGAAATTGCAGATGGTCTGAACTGTGCACTGAAATGGCAGATTAACATGAATTTAGAAAAATATGACATAACAGATGTCAATGGGAAAAACAAAATGTAATTGTACACATAAAGAAAGAAAATGAGTTAGTACCATGAATAATTCATTTTACCTACTATGTCTTGGCAAACCATCATAGATAATCCATCTGCTTTACATACAATACTGATAAAAATCATAAAATAGTGGACAGGTGGTACCAGGAGAGACAGACAGTATTTTAACACCTAACAATATTGAACATGTCAGTACCTTGAAGAATGGTTATTCTACCCGGAAAAAAAGTGACAACTGAAGAAAGCAAAAAGACCAAGTAAAGCATTCCTGTACAGGTCTAATACATGATATTCATTTTGCTAATAAATAAATTAATACCAACAAATTAATTTCTCTCTTTAAAAAACAACTACTGCAAGCATCATTCTGTAAATGGTCATTATATACCATCTAATCTTCCCTTCCAAGACTAGGTATATAATTTCCAGAATTTAATCTACAATTCCTGTGAGCATCTGTTCAATTTTCCTTGGATTTCAGCAATTTCAGCTGGACACATACTTAAATAATTCTTCTATTGAGACCCTGTATTTTAGTGTGTTGCTTGTGTGTCTCATGTTTTTTTCTTCCTATATTTACAGCACTTATATTGCAGCAGCAATTTAAATAATTCTGATTTATGCAAGTTTTCTTTTCGATTCAGTAATAGGTGATAGACTTCTCCAAAGCTTATTAAAATAGGAATTCACAAATCGTTCAATTCAAGACATGCCAGAGAGCGCCTGTGTAAAGGAGTCAGCATTTCACTATAACAATTTTCCTCCCCAGAATCTCCTGGAAATGCTTCTGTATCACAAAATTTAATTGTACTGAATTTGTATTCTTATACAACAATTTTGCTGTTGTATGATTAACAGCCTCAGGAAGAATTGGTTTGGACTACTATCCCAGTTTTCATGTTACTTAATAGAACCGCTGTGCAATTTATTATGATAGCTAGTAAGTCTTTAAAGTCTACCGAAAAAAGACTGGGGCACAAAAGTCATCTGTGAGGATATGCTGTTGTTGCTGGAACAAACATAGAAATCACACCTAGAAATCACACCTTCAGATTGCCAGCTTGTGAGAGCCTAGAAGCAGGTAGGAAAACGAGCTTAAAACAGAAAGTGATACTGACATGTCATAAAACCAATCTGAAAAAACCCAATACAGTAAGAAAAATCTAAGTGTGAAGAAAGTTGATCACATAAAGTGAAGACGGGGTACGTGCTATGGAGAGTTTTAAAAAAAGGATGTGGAGATTTATGTTTAGAAAACCAGAGATGAGTTAAATATGGCATGAAATGCAAACATTCTGAGCTTTTAAAATGTCAATACATTGCTATTCTGTACTCTCATACTACTGTACTTGGCTCCAGCAAAAATGAACTTGATCAGTTTCACACCCAATACTTAAGGATGGATACACATCAAATGAAGACAAGGAGCATAAAAGAAAAATAAAACCAAACAGATGCCTTGAAAACAGGGAAGATTGAGAGGAGACTTTCTAGTGCTGAGGCTATTTAGAAACAAGACTGACTTGCCTTGGGAGGTTATAGAACTTCATCTCTGAAGGTCTTCAGGCATGAACCAAGAAAAAATGAGGTAAGATTTTAGAATAACCTGCATCTTTTCTGAAGGAGGTAGGCTGGGCTAAATTAACACCATTATCCTATTCTCAGATTCATGGAAAACAATAGAGAGGGCAGTACTCCAGTATCTTTTCTGCAGCAGTCCAAACAACATATACCAAATTACCTCAATGTGTCTGTCCATCATGGGAGATTGCAATATGGGCTGGAACAGATTTGGAGAGATTATCTCAAGGTTCTTTAACCTCAAGGCAAAATCAACAGTGCCTAAATATGAAAGATGTGGCTGTAATTCAAGATGATCTACCTGTGGCTTACAAAGGAGTGAATCTCATGACCAAAATCAAGGTTGTCTTACAATGCAGGGGTAAGAACCTGAAATGCCAGCTGTAGTGGATGAGAGTGAGGGATTAAGACCAAGACAGGTAAGTTGGACAGACCATCAAAGCCAAGTGCTCAGCCCAGCACAGTGAGATCTAAGAAAAAGTTGTTTTTATCAGCTGTGTGTGAACTGCTCCTGTATTTTCTCCTCCCCCGGGCCTTCAGTGTACAAATTATGTGCTCAGAGGTGCCTGTCTAGTGAAGTTTTTGATAAGCATCTTGTGGAGATCTTGTAAGTCTGTCATCCTTGGTGTAACCTCTGCTAGAAAACCTCAGTGATGAATTCAAAATGATCAGCTGATTATCTTTAATTCAATATAATTACATTTTTCTTTTATCTTCTCACTTCTAGACTGAGCAGTCCCCAATTACAGCAATCTTTCTGTTATGTTTCCTAAACCTCCAATTGTCTCATTACTAAAGAATCCTCTCCCACATCTAATACTTCTAAAATTATACAAAGACCAAATTTCTCAAAAACTATAACAAACATTGTAATTAGTTAAAATAGAAATTAATAAGTGATGTTCAGCAAAGAAATTATAGCAAGAGTTTCAAGTGTGTTCTGTCAATTTGACAGACTTTGTCACTGCTCAAGTACTGGTTCCCCAGGCATGTAATAGTCCTGTCATCAAAATTAAAAGGTACACCACAGGCACTACTCTGCCTATCTTTTTTAATAATTAAATGTAGGATATTAGATATGATAAGAGTGGTGCTGCAGCAGGAGAAACCTACACATGGACACAACACCACAGAATGTGTAAGGCTGGAAAGGACCACAGTGGTCATCTGCTCCAACCTCCCTGCTCAAGCAGGGTCACCCAGAGGCACAGGGCTGCTCCAAAGGCTCTTGAATATCTCCAGTAAGAGACACTCCACAACCTCTCTGGGCAATTTGTTCCAGTGCTCACTCACCCATACCAGAATCACTATCAATAAATCATGCCATAAAAATCAGTCCCTCCTTACCAAGTATAAAATATGTATGTCATGTGGCAAACTCAGTTTTCCATATATCCATAAAGCTTTCTCCATGAAAGGGAAATATTTGTTTCTTCATAAATAAATTATGTATTAGAGCTCAAGACAGAGTAAGTCTTCTAATTCTTTTTGAATATTATCTACTTAAGCCTGTTTTCTGTAAATTTTGGAAGAGTGTATTACATTTGTTTAACAGAATCATAGAATAGCTTGTGTTATAAAAGCTATTGATCCTCTGGTTTCAACAGCCCCTGCCATGGGAAGGGACACCTTCCACTAGACCAGGTTGCTCAAAGCCCTGCCCAGTGTGGCCTTGAACACTTGGAGGGAGGGGGCATCCACAACTATTCTGAGCAACCTATTCCAGTGCCTCACCAGCCTCACAGTAAAGAATTTCTTCTTAATATCTCATCTAAACATACCTACCCTCTTTCCATTTAAAGCCATTCCCCCTTGTTCTGTCAATAAAGGCCCTTGTAAAAAGTATCTCTCCAGCTTTCTGGTAAGGCCCCTTCAGAGAGTGGGGGGTGGCTTGAAGACAGGAGGGCATTACTACATAATGTAGCTGGTTGGATTCTAACCTCTGCAAAAGAAGTATACGGTGTAATATATCAACTAATAATATAATTAAAGAACAACATGATTTACAGACACATACAAAAGCTGTTCTTCAAGCTTACATGCACTGCTCCATTCAGAAGAAATACTTTTGTAGAGCCCTCTGTGAGCATCAAAGACAAAACCCAGCTACCACTGAAGACAACTTTTTTTTCTGCAGACTTAGGTGATAAGTAACAGGAGAAAAGTGTATTGCAATTGAATTAAAAACACAGGAGAAGAAACAAGTATTTCCCTTTATTAAGATATATACCTGTTTACCTTACAAGCTATTAATATGTACATGGATTTTATAGATTAAATATTATTAATAAGCAAATACTCATGAAGTAACTTATATTGTTGTAACTTATTTGGAAGATTATAAATTTGAACCAGTGGAGGATTGACTTCCAAGAATTCCAGGTTGTTTTAAAATCAATTAGCAGCAAGATAACACACTTATAAAGTGATCATGAGAAATATGTCTTCTTAATATATATCTTATGTTATTCTTACTCCTTGGCCAGCTGTACATTGGTCGGTTTTGCTCCAATAGGTATCCCATATTTGTGCAAAGTTTTGTATAAAATTTCACGCACTTCATTGTTGTAGGAGTCAAAGTCAAACACATTTCGAACAACATTTGCAAGTCCTTCAGATGGAAATTTCTGTAAAGAAACAGACCACCAAATTTCTTTTAGTGACTATCATTAAGTTACAGCACATCATTATGTACTTCTAAAATAAACAATTCTAACTTTGATTGACAGACAAGTTCTGAAGTAATCTTTACTTTTCATTTCCAGGACATCATTTCAAGTCAGAGTGAAATTACTGACACTAAACTTGGTTTAAACAAAAAAAGCATGTGACAATTATTTAACACTAAACAACATTAATGGTTTAAAGAATTACTTTCATTATACACACAACAAGCTGTAATCATTGGAGAATATAATTAATACTATTCTGTATTCTTAAAATTTGCTTTCTGTAAACCATGAAGATCTGATACAAAGACACACATTCATATAATTCACCCACACAATTAATTTAAGAATTCTGACTCCTAATGTTTAACATAGAGAAGCAGATAATATACTACTTGGTTAAAAAAACTATTTTAGGCCATGAGGGATTTTAGTAGACAAAGAAATTCACTTAAGACCCACAATTTTTTTTTTCCTTAGGGAAAAATACTAGTTGAAATGTGCTATGTACATTTAAAAACCCCAAATATTTATCAGATTTTCATTAGTATCTTTAGCAGAAATTAAAGTTGTGTTACTGTGCTAGATTGTTTATTCTGAATGAGGAATTAAATGGTTGGATGGTTGCATCTAGAGGGTGGTGGTCAATGGCTCAAAGTCCCAGTGGAGATGCATGACAAATGTCAGTACAGATGTCGGGGGCCTGTACTGGGACCAGGACTGTTTATTATCGTCATCAATGACATAGCAGGATTGAGTGCACTCTCAGAAAATTTGCAGATGATACTGAGCTAACTGATACAGCTAACATGCTTGTGGGGTGGAATGCTATCTGGAGGGACCTAGACAGATGGAGAAGTGGGGCCACAGGAGTTCCATGAGGTTCAACAAGGCTGTGTGCATTGTCCTGCACCTGGGTTGGGGTAACCACTTGAATCAGCACAGGCTGGAGGATAAACAGATGAGAGAGCAGCTCTGACAAGGACTTGGGAGTGCTGGAAGGTGAGAAATTGGACATGACCTGGCAATGTGCACTTGCAGCCCAGAAAGCCAAATGTGTCCTGGGCTGCACTGAAAGCAGCGCAGAGTGAGGGAGGGGATTCTGTCCTTCTGCTCTGCTCTGATGAGACTCCACCTGCAGTGCTGTATCCAGCTCAAGGGTTCTCAACACAAGAAAGACATGGACCTGCTGGATTGAGTCCATAGGAGGGCCTCAAAGATGATCAGAGGGCTGGATCACCTCTCCTGTGAAGACAGGCTGAGAGAGTTGCTCAGCCTGGAGAAAACTCTAAGGAGACCTTATAACACCTTCCAGTACCTAGAAGGGGTTATAAGAGAGATGGAGAGGGACTGGAAGGGCATGCAGTGATAGGACAAGGCGGAATTGCTTTAAAAAGAAAAAGGGCAGATTTAGATCAGGTATTAGGAAGAAATTCATTATTATGAAGGTGGTGAGTCACTGGCATAGGCTGCCCAGAGAAGTTGTGGGTGCCCCATTCCTGAAGTGCTCAAGGTCAGGTTTGATGGGGCTTTGAGCAACCTGGTCTAGTGGAAGGTGTCCCTTCCCACAGCAGCAGGGAACTAGAATATCTTTAGGTGCTTTCCAGACAAAAATATTCTAGGATTCTATAAGCTAAAATAAAATAAGAGAAATGAAGAATTTTTAATATCAGAAAACCACTCAGAGAAACTGATGTCATTGGTTAAGAAAGCCACTGAGGCGGGGACCCCAAGCTGGAGCAGGTGTATACCGAAAGAAGGCTGTGATCTCTGGCTGTGAGAAGCCCACACTGGAGCAGGTTTGCTGGCAGAATTTGTGACCCTATGGAAGGGCCCCAGGCTGGAGCAGTTCCTGCAGAACTGCAGCCAGTGGGAATAGAGAAGGCCATGGAGGACTGTCTCCTATGGGAGGGATCCCACGCTGGAGCATGGGGGGAAGTCAGTGAGGAGTCCTCCCCCTGAAGAGAAAGTGGTGGCAGAGACAACGTGTAAAGAACTGATCACAGCTCCCTTTCCCTGTCCTCTTGTGCTGCTGAAGGGGAGGGGGTAGAGAAAGGCAGGAGTAAAGTTGAACTTGGGAATAAAGGAGGAGTAGGGGGAAGGTGTTTTAAGATCTGTGTTTATTTCTCATCTTCCTACTCTGATTTGATTTGCTATAAATTAAACTAATTTCTTCAAGTCAAGTCTGTTTTGCCTGTGACAGTAATTGGTAAGTGATCTCTCCCTGCCTTTATCTTGTTCTATAGGCATTTCATTATATTTACTCTTCCCAGCGGAGGAGGGAAGTGAGAGAATATATTTGGTGGGCATGGCATTCAGCCAGGGTTAGCCCACCACAGATGTAAATGGAGCAAACAAAAAAAAAAAAATTTAAAAAAGAACTATCAACTTGCTGTATATCCTGGAAATTTACTGCCTGATTTATTTTATCCTTTTTTTTGGCAAGAGATTGGAGTGAGAATCTTTCTATTTAAAAATGTCTCACTTTTTCTCCATAGGCCTTTCATTCAAATACTAGATTTTTCAGACAACGACCTAGACACTTCCATCTCGATATGGCATATTGACAGTGATGAACATAAACTTGTGGAGAGATGTTTTAGGAAGTTGTAGTCTTAATTGTTTTTTCTCCATTAGTGAGCTAGGCTGGTACGGAGAACTTGAAAAGCGGACTTAGGTGTCAGAGAAGTTTATAAATGTATTAAAAATACAGATATTTGAATCCTGACTTAAAAATTAAAACTGAAGAAAACAGAAGAATTTCAGAAATGCTTTGACCTATACTCTTAATTAAATATCAGCATTAGGAGTTTAATATTTTCCTGACTTTATAAATATCTGATCTCAGTAATAAAATACCTGTGACACAAGCAATACTAAAATTAGCTAGTCACTCTGATATACTAGAATACCGCTGCTAAATTAAGCTTGTACAAATCTTTTTTTATCTGTGGCGTACACGGCATAGAGTATTTTAATACTAGTGTTGCTATAAAAGCATATTAAACTATGTTCTGCTTTTTAAATCTGTCTATGAGGGACCTATTAGAAGTTCTGCATCATTACAGCTTAGCGAAATACAAGTTATTATGGGATAACATAAAATTGTTCTTCAGCCTGAGCCATCCTTGTTACAACACCCAGTTCTAACAAAGTAACAAGTACAATGAAAGAGGTACTAAACCCATTCTCCCATCATCTGCTCTAACTAAACACTAAGTGTATAAACATTTCACACATGAGGTGAATTGAAAAGTTCATGACAATGTTATTAGTGAAAGTGCTAACTTCTACATTTTAATTGCACCTTGGCTTAATTGACCAGTAAGAAGTAGAGAATAATCCTGAAACAAAATTTATATTATGAATACTGTGTTTTCTCTGTTCTTCTCAGTGAAAGCACAACCAACACACCGGCACCAAGCTATCTAATTTACTCATGAACTACGCTTTCACCTCCCTGCATTAGGTACTGCAGAAACCTTGGTCAAGTACTTCAAATAATATCCAGTTTTCTCTAGAAGTCTCCAAACATGTCTGCAGTTTTCTGAATCACGGTATAACTTCTGTCATCAATACACTTTTCTACAGTGAATTGCATCAACAGTTCCATGCCTCTTGTGTCAGCAGGACATCATAAAACATTTCCTGAGGTGCAACAGATGGATTCTGGGAACACAAGACACTTGTACAAAAGTCCTCTACTTCAGTAATTTAAAAAAAAAATCACAACTTTCATGTTTCAGATGAAACAGAACAGATCCAATCCCTCTTTAATAATTGCTTGGACAACTGCTTACTGAAGAAAGGAAATGACAGCTCATTTAAAGGGGAAAAAAAAGAAAAAGACAGGAAAACCCAAAAAAAAAGGTTGACTGTTTGGGGCTTAAACTGAACATAAAAAAAAAAATCATTTGGTTTCTATTGATTTTTAAAATGAGATTACTAGAGAAAATATTGACCTCTTTTCAGTCTGTCTGACTGTCATTCACTGATTCTTCCCCTTACAACTAACACTTCTGTATGTACCTTAGATTATTTTCAGAACTTAGATTCTTGGCTATTCCTTAAAATAGTAAGTAACATAGTTTTTTGCTTTCAACAATTGTATATTTTTATTTATATATTGTGTGCTTTATTTGATAGAGAATTTGACGTGGTGAAAAAGCCATATATTTTTGGATCTAACATTCCATGAGGGTATGTACTGCTACAGCTTGTGTAAAATCTATGAGCAAAATTGTGATTTCCAGTAGAAATCAAGAATCTTAATCCAAATATGCTATACCCATAGAAGTTTACTGTACTTCTACCACTGTCTGAAATGAAAGTGATAAAATTATCTGGTGCTCAGTCTGTAATGAGCCCAGACTTTTTGTTTTAGACTTCTGCCTTGTGTTCTCACTAACGCTCACTTCCTGATGTATCTTGGTGCCTTCAGCTTTGTTTTCATTCCCTTGTGCTCTTGGTTTCTCCCTTCACCCACCCTTACACCCTTTTACTGCATGTTGCCAGCTCTCTCTGTGCCTCCTCAGCTGTCCTTCAGCAGGGCCAGAAGCACCATGTCTATGGCTCATCCTGAGTGACAGGCATGCTAATGGATTAACCAGTAATGGATTAACTAGTGGGCATCATCTACTGCCAAATGAAACAGCTGAATTCTCCCCCTGCAATTTCAATCAGTTCCTCTCTGTCATATAGCCACTGATTTTGATTAAACCAGCAGAAACCTAATTATCTTTGAAAATTGATAACTGAGATCCATTGTGACTGGCCAAAAGGGTAAAAGGTTATTAGGCAGCAAAGTGAGAAGGGGATATAAACTGGTTTTTGATAAGCCTAGTTTCCTTTTGAGATTAGTTTGAACATTAAAAAAATCTTACCACAAAAGCTTACTGAATAGGCCTTAAAACCTGATGATGAGTAGGCTTTTGGGGGCAGAAGGTTTCTTAGGCATTTACTGCTTGAAAACTGTTATACTAGTGCCTACTATTAGGAAGCAATCTCAGATATAAACAAGAAAGATGACAGAAGAAAAAATCTCAGCTTTCTGAAACTAAAGAAGAGTTAGTAAAAAAGCTATTGCCATTTTATCTAGACTAATCTGGCTTTCCTGTTTAACATCTACCAAGGTCTCATGAAAAACAGCATATCAGATTACAGAGAAGCAGTCACAGACATACCCTGGTTACAGGCACCTTATGGTAACCCAACAGAGCAAGGGCAGAGTTTCTGAGCTTACCCAGAAGGCACTCTTAACATAAAGACTTTTGACAGTCTGAAAACTGGGGATGAGCAAGACAAAAAGGCTGTATCAGGTCACCTGCCAACTAGAGCTGCAAGACCCAAATTCCAAAAGGAGAAAAAGTTGCAGCAATCAAGTTAGGTACCTGCATTAGACAACTCTCCATATGCCTGCAGTTTTGGGTCTTCAAAATAGTTTGGTGTCTCAAGCACCACCAAAAAAACCTTTCCCTAAGAAAAAAGTTAATATAGAGGCAACCTAGGTCTGAACACAATGTTTAAGCTAAAACTAAATTACTACATGTTCCCTACTAGCATAGTCTTTAGGGGAGGATAATCTTATAACTGTACTCTCTATGTGTATACTAAATGCTGAAGATCACAATTAGTCAGTTAAGAGATTAGCCCATCAATTTGCTGATACCATAGCATATGCTGATACCCTAGCAATCAGTATATTTTTAACTGACTAGTCCTGATGATCAGATGTGCTCTCAGACAACAGTAATCAAAAGCACTTTTTTCATCCAAAACATCCAACCTTTTTTTACACAAGCAAAAAATTCCAAAATTATGTGAAAGAAATCAGCACAATAGTACAAAGAGAGCAGGGCTGTGGAACTGCTGTAAGGGAAATTGTTTAACAACATGACTAACTTCCCTCCTTCCTTCCTAAGGACCAGCAATTTTATTGACTCATTTCCCTCCTTCCTCTTTCTTCTCTAACTGAAGACCTAAAAGTTTCTTACTTTGGAATAACCATTATGTTTATATTCATTGTTTACATTTGGCTACTCACAGTTTTTTTATTATTCAGCTTGAAAACCAAGTTACAGTAAAGAAAATGTTCTACTCTTGCTAGGACACTGGGATCTTGAAAATAAATGTAACAAAACAAGTCAAAGATGCATGGTGGAGAGCTATTTGGATATTTACACTTCGAAACAGGTGAAAGCTTAGCAGATGGGAAACTTCCCCACTGAACTGCACCCAATGTCCAGGTTGAAGTGACCGTACTAATCTGCTTAAGTGAGGGAGACACAAGCAGACAGTAAGAGCCCTTAAGACAATTAGTAATACAGCTCTTTCAATCTCCAATTAGATACTGTTCACACTCAAATAAAACAATAATTAAGTCTTATGTTTCTGCACTGATCACTAACAGAAATCAGTACAACTTCAGGTTACTTGGAGACAGCTGATGCAGGAAAGAAGCTAGGAAGGAAGGTAGGAAGAGCAGAAGGGTATGAAGACAAAAACGAGTTAATTTAACAAACACCCTAAAAAATAGCTTCTCAGCAGCACAGCAATTATTCCTCAAGTCTGTAATTTTTCCACTGTCATTTTGAATGTAACTGTGTTTAGAGATCAGCATGTACATGTTCTATCAGCTTGGTAAACAAATATTATCAGCTGGTAATGGATCCTAATAGACTGCTCTGCTTATGTGTTTATCTGGATTCCTCAGCCTTTAGGTCTGAATCTTCTTAACCCTGAGCACAAAGTTACAGAGCATTATTTTTTCTTTCTATTATTGATAACATAGGAGCACTAGTTTGTCTTGAGATCTTCTCACACTCTAGAGACCACAGAGCATAAAAATCTATACTCCCCAGAAATCTAGATGAAGATTTTTAAAAGTAGTAATTCCATCCTGCAGGATCTGAATGTGTACATGACCACAAACACAAAACTATCATGCAATCCTGTTATACTATGCAGTACAAAACACAGGAGCAGTAGATCCAAATTTGTGAGAAATCATATTCTATTTGTATCAATTACATTCATTTCCACTATTTTTAAAAAACATATAGGACTGAATTATTCAAGAAACGGCCTATAAATTAACAAGTGACCAATTTTAGAATTATAAACTGAACAAAATAAAAGCACTGCTATTTCAAAGAGCATTAAGACACTTTATATTTCAAGTACTTCAGGCAAAAAAAATCCTCCACTTTATAAAGACAGAAGTCAGACTTTACTGTAATATTTAAAAAACAGATCATCATTAAATCAGAATTCAAAATTTTGCATTTAAATGTGTGTAGGAAGTAATCACGAATCCTACATATTCCCTTGCTGAGTTGTTATGCATGTAGCATTTTCCTTAGAAAAAAAATCCACTACAGATATATTATTGTTAGGCAGCAGGAATTTGTTTTTTTCACTGGAAAGGATTAAATGCACAAATTTTATAGCAGAATAAAATGAACAGTTGCACTGTTCTGGAAGTATTGTATGTTGAATATGGAGTTTTATAATGAGGTATGAACAGTATGAACATTGCACACAGTATTCACAGTATGCAACCTTTTTCTCACACAGTAGAAAAACAGATTTACAGTTTTTTTTTCTATTGATAAATAAATATGCAGAAAAAATATCTGCCCGTGTATATCTGTCTTATCCTTATCCTCTGACTGAGGATATCTGAGCATCTTTAATATAATGCTTCTTTCAAAATGTAAAGTGTTTCACAAGAATTAAATAAAAATGCATGAACAATAATAGCATCTTCTTTCTGAAACCTTCAGGCATTAAAAAATTAGTATTGATGAACTCAAGCTTTCAATTGAATGTGATGTACTGTACCTGTAAATGTTTTACAATGTTCACAACTTCTCTAGTTGAATAGGGGTAGTTAATTGTTCCTTGGTCAGCTAAGCTCCTGAGCTCTCCAAAAGCAGCTACCAGTTTCTGCAGAATTGCCTCTGGAACATCGGGACCATATTGTTTAAGCATTGCCAGTTCTGACTGTGGTTTGGGATTATCAACAGCATGGCAACTAAAGATGTCCCCTACAAAGAAAAAAGAAAAAGCACAAAGTTAGATAATTTATAAAGAAATAGCATTCCAACAGCCCCTTTAAGTTTAATACTGGACCTTTAATAGAAAAGATATGACTCAAAAGAATGCTGAGTACCAAGTTGCTAAAACTGTGAAAAGTGTGAAGTACAAGCTATGAGGAACACTGAGGTTTCTGGAAACATAGAAATCTCACCTGTCATTTTAATGAAGTTGATTTCATGAGGGAGAAATCAACCTCAAGAAGAAACAAAAGTCAAATGAATGCAGGTGTAGGGGAATAGAATATAAGTAAATGAGGGTAGTGTGGAAAGTAATTGTACCCCCTAAAGAGTTACAGCTGGCTTAATTATTAAAGATTAGGTGCAGGCCTGATTTTAACAGGCCACAGCTGTAGCCAATAAGAAGAGTGTTATAAAAGAGTGGGCTGGTTGGTTGAGGGGGAACTGGAGTCAGTTGGCTACCGTGAGGACAAGGAAGAGTCAGTGCCTAGAGGAGCTGCCGATAAGAAACATCAAGGACGTACAAAACTCTAGCAATACGGAACCTTTGCGATGTAATGACAATTGAACTCTTGTACTATAATGACAACATGCAGGAAAAAATAAGAGAAAAAAGAATTTAAGATAACATAACTGGTTGAATTGAACCTATTTTTGAACAACTTCAAAACACAGAGTTCAGGGAAATCTTGAAATGCAGGAAGGCCCTAATGCAAACCCACTTAAAAGGTCTAGAGGAAATACTGAATTTATCTTTTCTTTTCTCCCTGCCTGTCTTGAAGTATGGTAAGAAATTAGGCAAGATTTCCATACATTGGCATTATATTGATACCAAACATATAATCTATAAATTGAGTTTATTCACAAAAAGTCTCTAAACTGTTGTACAAAACTTTGCAGAAATACGATCAGATCCTGCAGAAAGAGGATGAACTAAAAGCAGAAGAAACCCTAAGTTGAAAAAATAATATCAATATAGAACCCCAAAGACTCAACCACACCTCTGCCATGTAGATCAAGAGCAGTAACATTGGAATGATTGGTTTTGTTTAAAGGGTCTGTGTAAGGAAGGAAACTAGGCTATGAAAAATAAACACAACAATAAATTCTTTTGGGGCAATATAGCTTTGTGAAATTCAGAGTCAATGAGTTTCAGACAGAGAATGTCCATTCAGAGGGAACCTCACCTGAAAAATAAAGAACTACTAAGTAACATGGAATTGGGTTTGCAACAGCTTTTTTGAGTATGTTTTGAGTATATTTCTTACAGGTTAAGCGTTATGGCCAAAGTTAACAGGCAAAACCACATAAATTAAGGTTCCTGCATATGAATGGCCAAACTAACACAGATAATACAGTCAGTGGAGTCTGGAGGGTATTCAGTTCACAGCCATCATGTAGCAACAATGCCAAAATCTTGCCAGAGGCCCACTTAGACTAACAGTGGGCTATACAGGCCAAAGAATTCTTCACCACTTGCCCCTGTTCAACTTAACTTCGTGTTTTTTGCTGTGAGATGAAGCTCTAGGGAATCTTTGCTGACACACAGAATTTTCTGAGACCTACCAAGAGCTTTCTAAACTAAGGCTTCTGTTGATATGAACATCGTTGGTGTGAAATTTGGACAGCTTTACCTGATACTGAGATAAATTCAGTATCTAGTCAAATGTACATATTTTACTAAGACCATATACATGGAGAAGCAAGATTGAGAAGTGGGTAGCACAGTGCTAGCAGCAAAACATACAGTAGCTTTTACTACTGAAAGCAAAGAAAAGGAAAGGACCATCCATCATGCTACCATCTCTTGTACCAAACAGGACAGTACCCAAGCTGTGGCTTGTTTGATATGGGAAAAAAAAAATAGTGAGCAGTTGAGAGAGCTGTCAGATGTCAAGCTTACAGTTAATTTGTTTGCAGTATTTGTATACTCTATACACTCATTAACAAAGATTTCCATAATCTTGTCCATCCAGATCCCATAAAACAAAATAGGTTTAATACAGATGATCACATACAGCTTTTCCATTCAGGGCAAGTTTGGGTACTTTTATTAAGATACATAAATTTACATTATAGTCTTAATGTCTCACATGACACAAAGTATCAATCAATATGCAAAAGGTCCCATCTCCTCATGAAATCTAATTGATTAAGACAGATATTCTATTCGGCAAGTCTATTAAAGATCATAAATTAATATGAATCACTTACCTAATGTGCCAAAAAAGTCATTACCCAAGAAAGGAAACCCAGGCCTATTTGCCAGAACTATCATTCTAAAATCAGGATGAATAACTATTACATTTTCTCTCCCTTCTACATGAGCATGATCTGGAAAAGAAATAAAATTTATTACTTGCATATTTAAGCTTCGCAATACTGAATGAACGAACATAATTAGATTAGGTGAAGAATTCTTAGAATTAGAAGAAAAATTCTTCTAATTTAATTACATTCCTCTTAGAATTAGAAGAACAGTTACAAAAAAAAAGGGCTCAATAGCTTCTTACACATCATTCGACTGAGTTTTCTAGCATTCATTTTGAAGTTTCATAGTTTGTTTCACAAAAATTTAACCAAAGAGTTTAATTGAAAAAACATAAAAATGCATCCACTGTTCTTGGGGTGCAGACTACCTGTTTTCTTTATATTTAATTTCACTAAAATGGTGAAGCCAATGGTGAATAAAATGTGATTTTATATAGGTCTGGCACTATTTGATCTGGGAAGACAGGATCGAAATTCCTTCTGGTTACTACAAAATTTGTGAGAACACAGAGATACATTATTTAACACATGTGAAGGCTCTGGTTCTCCAAAACTACTCAGACTGGCCCCATTCAGAACCTTGTTCCCTTTCAGCATGATTCCAGTGGCACATGGTGTTTGGGAATCCTTTAACTGCCTCTAAAAAAAACTACAGCAATAATTAGGACTGGCTAGAAAATATTTTAGAATAAGCCCCCCTAAAGTTCATAATGACAAGCAAAACTCAAGTGTGCCATGTGAGTATTAAATGACTGCTACACTCAAACATTATTCCCCATATTGTTAAAATGAAACTAATTATATAAAGTTTAGCATCAAGTAGCATCAAGAGATACCTTCAAACATAGCCTTTTTTTGAAAAATAATGAAAAATATTTATTTCATGGAACTCAGATGAATTAAATTCCATCAAATTACAGATAGCCTCATCCTGCAGAATATATTTAAATAATGAAGTAAGCATATAATCAAGGAGGCATATGCAATATTTGATTAGATAAAACCCTTAACTATTTGACCCTAGATATATATCTTCCTTCTAGACCTGATCCAATGATACCCCAAATGTCCAGATGGGCATAACCAAGATCATAATTTTCTCAACTAGATCTTTATTTCTTATGGTGAATGAGAAGCAGAGAGGTGAAGTTACACTTTCTGGGTTAAGGTTCTTTTTAATTCTTCAGCAAAATTCACAAGAATGCTAATTTTAAAAAAAAACCTTAGTGACTATTGCAAAAGTAGTAGAGAAAATTACTGTAAATTCTTTAATTGTTAACTTCTTAGCAACAAACTATTTATCCATTTGGAATGGTCTGTGTTGCTACTGGGCAACTGAAAACCAGCAACATGTTACATTTTACTGTAAATGATGAAAACACTTTTGCTTTACTTACTGGCAACAATTCGCCTTCCGTCTGACAAAACCATTTCCCCACTTTCTACTAAAGTTTTTAAGATACAGGTAACATTTGTTGGTGCTTTGTCCGCTTCATCAATTACCAAAATATGGCCGAACCTCACTGCTTTTACCTAGAAGAGAAAGGAATCATAACATCACTCCTGGCCAAAACCCTGCAAGGAGCTGCATTACTGATTTCTCAGTGAGCCGCAGTGGCACTGAGACTAGAAAGGAACTCAGAACAGGGACAAGCTGTGACCAAACCACAATAGAAGGAAGAGGAGGCAGGTGAGACAAGAAAGGTGGGTGTTTCCATTTCTCCTGGATAGGGATGGAAAGCGAGGGAAGTAAGGAGCCTGACTGAATGACTTGGAGTGCAGACAGAGACGTGTAAAGCCAGTTTGCATCTAGACTTTCAAGATGTAGCTGAAAGAACTGAAGAATGGCTGTAAGAGCCGTTTGGAGCCCAACTTAGCATGTAGGTGTGAGGTGCTACAAAGGAGAAGGAGGCAAATACCAGTCTACCAGTTAAAATGTGTCAGGTTAATACTAAATTATTTTCCATACTCATTTTGTATGGGGGGTCTCCCAAGATCATCATCTTATTCACATTTGTCACAGCAAATGTGACCAATGTGACCCAATAAAAATTATTAAAATGTTTATTACTATACTCACTCACTGGGCCATGAAAAATCAAATTACCAACAGTTTAAATCAAAAAAATTTCCAAATATAAAATTCAAATGCTTCTACTGACCAGTGGCGAATCTTCATATATAATAAGACCATCCTTTACAGAAGGTTGTAGGGTAAGGCTTTGTACAGTGGTATCCCTGAAATGTGGAAAAACAGACGGTATTAATTAAAAATACAGGAATTTTAGTTACAATAAAATATAAAATGAATAAATGAAAAATTGAATAGTCTCTTTCTAAGAGGAAAAATAAAATTTTTTTTAGACTACTTGAATAACTGAGAACAACAGTGTGCCCACTTAGTAGTCAAATGTGATGATCCCTGCCTCTGCCAGGACTTTCACAGTAGTTCTCCATTACTCATAAACCCTGAAAACAAAACCCCTGAGAAGAGAACCAGAATTTTTTTTTGTATGCAGACACATTAGTGATGCTATTATTTCTAGTTAAGTATGCTGAAACTGTCTTTTATGTGACAAACAGGAATTGTTACTGTTTTAGCTGTTCTTCTCCACATATCATCATGCAAAAAACCTACAAACAAACAAACAAAACAACCTATTGTGTGGAATTCTTAAAATCAATTATTTTTAGTTCTAAGCCCTACTGGCTTGCTACATTTTATATCATGACTGGTATAAGCTCTTAGATGGGACAGATGCTTCAGTAGCAGTTTCTTTCTGAAATTTGATTTGTCTTTAAATTGCTAAATTACCTTTCCTTCAAATTTAAAATAGTGCTAATTAAAATCTGTAATGAGAATATTGCTTAATCTTCACTATTTAATCTATTTTAACCACCACTGAACGCACAGATAAATAAAAAAATAGTTGCAATTCAGAAAGGTGAAGCAACAGACATCACCACAATGGATTTGCCTACATAAATTATGTCCATAACCCAGGGAAAGTTTAATTGATTGTATAAAGTACTTGCCCAGACCTTTGTCATGATCTGTATAACCAACCCCATTTCTGAACCCACTGTGGGGTTCAGATGGACCAATGAGCTAGAGAATAATCCAGACCTGGGTCATGACAGAATGTCCCCATGACCCCCATGCTTTTCAAGGGAGGGCAAGCTGGCTTTGCCATCCCTTTCCTCCCGTATTTCAAAATTTGGATTAGTCCGTGTCAAAAGGATGATGGGCTGATCACAGGACAAAACCCATCAGGAAAACCTCTCTTAACACTGCTTGAGATCCACATCCTGATCCATTCGTAAGGTTGGTAACCTTTGCGCTGTATGTAACATTTGATACAACAAAAATCTCGGACCTTTCACAGCTGTGCTGTGTAACAAAACTGTTTGCTTAAGCCTAGCTGACTCACTCTTTCAAATATCCACTTAGTTCTATCTTTAATTTTGCAACACCTTGTAAAAACCAACAATTTTGATAAGCTCCATGGGTACAGGAAATCAAACAGTATTGTTAGCAGCACACTATTAAGTGGCCAGCTTCCAAACACAGTTTTAAACTGAGAGGATAACTTGCACATTTCCTGTATTTGAAACTGCTGTCAGCAGGATTTCTGTACCAAATCACTAATAATTTCATGTTTAGTTTTAAGCCCACAATTGATTTATCCCATAGTTTCCATGCACAGAAATAAAGCAGAGGGCAGAAAGAGAGACTTCAAATGTTTAGCTACTTGATCTGAACTTTAATCCAGAAAGGGAAAGGTTACAAAGATGGGATCACATTCATATTCAATTAACCCTGTCACAAGTAGGCAACCCTTCCCCAAATAGTTACATTGATATTGTATTCACTTGCAACATATAATTTATTAAATCATTAAAATAAGCAGTAGCACTAATCTATTATCTTAGAAATCCTACTGTGGACACAAAAACAAAGCTTCTATTGTCATCCTGTGTGTCTAAGCAATTTATATGCTGGGCAGAAAATCAATAAGGGATCCAAAAATAACAAAAGCCAATGATTTTTGTTTCTTGAACTCACATTATTTAGGGACTAAATTCTCATATTGTATGTATCAGCCTACCTCCACTATGAGTTAACATTTCTGGTTCAAGCCTATATAGTTGCAGACGCAGAAGAATTTTAAAATGCATAAACCAAATGCTAGAGTATTTGAAGGTCACAGTCACAGGTACTAATTAGTCAGAAATAACTCAAGGAAAAATGTTCTGAGGAATTAATACAAGGTAAAAAGGGGAAGAATTTGTCAAATTTGAGCTGTGATCTCTTTAAAGTAATAAAAAGGTGAGAAAATGAGAGGACCCGCGGGTAGGCCAAAAATAACATAAAGAAAGATAAATTACAGGATGATTTACAGATCATAAATTTGCACTTAGGAGATAATGAATGAAAAACAATAAAGTGAACAAAACACATCAGGAAATGAATATCTCTAGTGATGCGCTGTCACACAGGCGATGACACAAGAAAAGACAAAAATGTCAGATGATTTTCTACTGTAACATGAAATAGTACCGTACTTTTGCTGAGCGAGTTCATCCTCTGGCTCTGCAGAGATTACTTACAACCCCCTAATACGGAATACTAAATTGTGCTTAGTATTCCATAATAAAGAGCAGCCCACACAAATCCTTAGGTTGATATCATTCTTCAGAGAAGACAGAATTGACATATTTTTGGGGAAAATAAACACTACAAGAGTTTACTGTTCATTTAAGTGCTATTACAAAAGTAGCACAATCAAAAAAAATACAGAAGGTATCAAACTAAAATAAAAATTGACATCCCGAATCTGTCTTCTAATTTGTTTCTTATTTTATCTTTCTTCTGCTTTGTTGATAGTTGGCCTTAGTATTTAAGGAAATACACTGGGGGATTTGCAGCGTATTACAGAAGTTAAATGCAAGTCAAATATTAATTCCATTGGCTTGATAATTTAAGTGTACGTGAAACTCCATTATTTGCTTAGGCTATTACATTCAGACATGTATGAATGATTTTACAAGGGTTGTGACAGATCAGTATTATTTTCTCTTGGGTCGGCTGTCTGTTCTCTGCCCCAAGATGCGTGGGAGGTTCTGTGGCAGCCCGCGCTCTGAAGAATGAGTCTGGACTCTTCACTTTTTCAGCCTTCAGGCTGTTTATTATTTCTTATCTACAAAGTTTTCTTTCTGCCCAGCCGAGGTCCGCTCAGCACAGCAGCCACAAGCACTCTCCACTGCCCCTGAGGCGGTGTCGTCTTTTTATACTACAAACTACGTATAACATATTTACTTTTAATTCCCAATACCTATCACCTATGTTAGACAGTGCATCTCCATTCTAAACCAATCCCCAAGTGCCAACATCACAGCAGAAAATGGAGAACAAGAAGAATGATTACACATGCCCTGATTCCTCCATCTTGTCCCCATAACCCTTATACCAAAAATCTATATTTTCACCCTGTGAACACCTTGAACACCATTCAAACCTGTGTGGCTTTCACATCCCCATGCCAAGCTGGCAATTCGCTGGAAGGATCAAAATCAAGCCACCAGGTGTTCTGGGCAGCATGCCAGGGTCTCAGAGCCCCCGACGGGGTTCTCGGCAACTCTGGACATCCGGGGGGATGTGCTGAGTTCCCACAATTTTCGTTTCAGAATCATATACTATACACTTATATATCATTAATTTCTGTTCTTCAGAAACCTACCATGACCCAAACACAGTAAAGAATGGCTAAAAAGAAACTGTCTCCTTAGGGTTTTTTCTTAAATTTCTACTTTTTAATGAATTATGTAAATGTAAAGGCACTGAAATATAGAAAAAATAAAAACACGCTAAGTCTGAAATGTTTTTGAACAACATAGCAAGCAGCATTTCCTAAATGCAAAATATATCTGGCACTCAAAATTCCCACAGGAAAGGAACTAAAAACTCCAGTTCACTTTCACTTAGTAACAATAGCACCTTAATAATAACTAACAGGCTCTAACAAAGACATGAATACCAAAACCTCCCAATTTTATCACATTCAGCAATGAAAATAGGTCTGACACAAAGAAGCAAGACTGTAGGAATGTAGAGGGAGAAAAACTATCTGACATACTGTCATCTTACTCAACTGAACTGATTTTATCTTCATCTGATTGTAAAAGAAAAATAGGAAAAGCTCACTACTATCTTTCCTAAGAATGTACTTTTACTTTTATCAAGGAAGCCCTTCTCACAAGTGCTCAATTTAAATAAAAAAAAAAAAAAGAAAAAAAGAGAAGAAATATTTACTACTGAAATATAGCAACTCCTCTGACATGACCACTCAATTCACAGTAGGACTTCTGAGAATTCTTCTCATGTTTTTTATTAGCTCCTATTGCTGTCTTTTATTTATTTTTTGTTACTGCTTCATTATTTACCCTAAAGGCAGCTATTTCTGAGGTCTGCAGACTGACTCAAACATACTGCTGTAACAGTTTCTGTTTCACTGACAGCAACGCCTTCCTTCTGGAGAACAACTATGAACTGTGTCAGGAGAAATTTCCATCAACCTCAGAGAGTTAGTTGTTATCCTCCAGTTTAACAAAAGGTGCTCCATGCTTTAATTGAAGATTTGAGTCCCCAAGAAGGCTTGTGCCCTAATACAGGACACAGTGTCAGGCCCCAGCTGACATCAAAAACACTCACATTCCCTGGAATTACTCCATCTTGACAAGTGCAGATGAATACAGTCCTGGCTACTGTGTGTACTTACACTGAGGCTAAAAGGGTAAGAGACTATTTCTGCAAGGCAACCTTGTGTTCTAGGGGTCCCTGCTAATGGTAACAAGGTTATATAAACCAAGCTCAGGTTTGGCCTCCTGATTCACCACACAAAACTTCACGGTAGTTAAAAGGAAAAACCAGAGATGTAGTGTGTATGCTCTAGAAATTCTTCTTCATTTCTGTGAGGCATTTTTTATTAAATACCTGTGTACATAGACACATATTTCTACATGTCAATCAGACATGAATATACCCATCTGCCGTGACCTAATTTGAAAGAGTACTTGAAAAATAATTAGTCCAAAGGCCATTTGAAGCTGTTAATTGGTCAGTTAATCCACTCATGGATTATCCTGATGAAGAGCAGGCAATCCCAACACAAAGAATCAATCTGCATGATTTTGACATTTACAAATTAATTTCTTTAGTCAACCCATCACAGAGCCATTGCATTGCATGACCTGACTGCTATGTTTAGGAAATTCTGAAATATCTGAAAAGCCAACCAGATGTCTCATCGCTCTGTAAAAATGACCCTGTAAAGGCTTTTTGACTTATCTGTAGGAACTGATAATTAAATTCCCCTTTTTTTTGTTTTTCCTGCTAGGCTGTTACTGCTAGCTACTCAGTAGCTGCTAGCTACTCAGCAGGACATAAGTTTGTTTAAAATGCAAGAAATTATTTTGACTATAAAGGTACTCATTACTCAGTATGACTGCAGGTGGCAGAAGAAAGGTCAAAGGGAATTATGTTTAATTCATGGTATATGCTTAAATCTGAAGTTACACAATTACTTGTATGTGATCCATCTGCCAAAACAAGATACAAAATTCACTCACCCTAATTGTAAAATCCATAAATGGGGAAATACGACACCCTGCAGCTTCCCTTATTGCTTGTAAGAATACATTTAATTGAGTAAACAGTGAGAAACTCTTACTTCAACTTTAGAGGAAAATGAAACAACAGGGTCTTCTAACCTGAGCTATTTCTCTGTAACAGCCATGCAGCAGGATATTAAAGCTGAATTCAATTCCTACAAAAAAAGAAAAACGAAGTAGCTTTCTAACACCTGGAATCTGACAATAACAGAGCTAGTCAGCCAGCTTATGAAAACCTAACATTGGAAACAGGGACCATTGACTGGCATGAAATCTTGGAAGCTTTGCATTGCAACTCTGTATTGGCTGAAAATGTATTTAAGAAAACAGGCAAAAAACAAGTAAAAACTATAAAGACACCTATAATATAGTGATTGCACTCAGGGCTTCACAACATAAATCTTCATGACAAAAATGTATCATCTTATTACTTGTTTCCTAACATGACCTACATAAAGAATAAAGCACACAATATTAAGTACAATGTTAAAAGAAAATAATCTAAACATTAATGACTCATGAGTCATGAGGAAAAATTACCTAGACTTTTGTTTTGTGGCTGCCAAAAACCAAAACCACAACATCTCCCCTCCCTTTGCTGTGCTCAACTGAAATAAACCAGTGCAGCTATAGAACACTTCCTTCAACAGCCCACTACGGAGATGGCTTTTCTGTAATTGTTCATGTTTAGAAACAGACCTGCAGAGCTACATCAGCATTTAAGTTATTTCATGTGGTCCTATATTCTTTCAAGAGATGATAATCAAATGCAATTCTGAGAACAAGTACAATATAATTCTAGTATCCACCTGTATCTTGGACAAAGGAAGCTGTTTCTTCTGAAACGCTTTTTAAAATTAGAATTTTAAAAATCTGAAGTCAATAAAGCTGAAAGGGTAGTTTTAAATTATCTCAGTAAGGGAAACAGATAATTGGATTTTATACTTATTACATGTGCTGAAAAAGAGGGAAAGAAAATTAAGATCTAAAGATTAATGCACAGTTTGTAATAAGTATTGCTTGTAGGGACACCATAAGCTCATTTTCCTACCTCAAACTCCCCATTAATTGGATTGTTAAAGATCACAGCAAAATTACGTTTCTTTTGAAAAGGATAACGTATGCAAACTCAGGTAAGTTTTGGAAAAAAGATCATCAGATTACTGTAATTTATTAGGGAACTAGAAAAGGCACAACACAAAATGTAGTAGATTTTTAAAATCAACCCTGTATCACACTTTTCAATCATCAGTCACTAGAATAAATATAGTAACTCTGACAGGAGATGTGATATCAAATCAAGATGTTTTAAGCAAATTCTTTGTAAGGAAATGCATTGGGACACATAGAACACGGTAGGGTAATATCTTGAAAGAGAATAGTAAGATCATCAGATACAAAAAAGAATTTCAAAGCAGTTAGTATTCCATTGACAGTGTCAAACATCACATTTACAACAATGATAAATTGCTGCAGTGTATATGTAAATGCTTAGAAAAATAAGTTATCTCAACTTGTAAGAAAAAGATATCAAATGGAGAACTAAGACTTAACATGGCTAATTTAGGGGTAAACCTGTTTTATCAAAAGCTGAAGAAGAAAACTTCCTGCGTTCTCTATTTCAAGAAAAGGTATCACATCATATTTACAAGCCGTTCTAACATTTTTGACTTCATAGAGAACAACCCTCACACACTAAAAAACATTCCCTCTTTTTGTCATATGACTCTATGAAGATTCATATTATCTTTTTTCACAATAAACTAATTTCCTAGAAGATTATTTGCTTGATACACAGAATGAGAACAATGGAATGAAACTAATCATTTTGCATGTGCAGATTCACTGAGGTTTTGAGCAGCAGAAAATCCATTCATAGCCATCAATAAATTATTGATGTAGATTACACTGCAGTCTACACATCAAAAGCTTCTATTTCTGTAAGTGATGGTGATGTTCTTACGCAGATCTATACACTGAAAACATTAGAGTTGAAGTTGACTAACTTTACTTATCATGGCTTCAGTGGCCACATCTTTAGTAGCTCAGAGGAGGGATCCAGTTCTCCCACTAGTTCTCAAGTTCCCATCAGAACAGAAAAGTATCAGTACTCTTTACTCCTGATCATTTTCAATTGTATAGAGGAATTTCTGTGATAGGTGGCAGAGGAGACTGTGAGCTCCAAATTTTGCATTTGCTACAACTAATCTGTCACTGACACAGCATGAAGCTGGAAACATAACGGAGAAACTTCTGCTTAACAACCACTCATTTACATGTGTATCATAACAATAAATAAATAATCTAGAAGTTATCAAATTTAATCTCATTAATACACTGTTCTGAAAACAATATTGAGTCTGAAGCTGTTTCTTAATTCTCACAACTTTAACTACTGTTCATACTAACACATCTGAGCATCAGCTAAGGACAGTGCAAATGGCTTCCTCCCATGCAACAACCACTGCTGGATTATAAAATTTTATAAAGATAAGATAAACTAATTTTAACTTTTTTTTTTTTTTGGAAGACTACAACATTACTACAACACACCTAGAACAAGAGCTAGGGGTCATCCAGCTGCTACTTTGCAGAAATTGCTAAACCACAGAATCAGAATGGTTGAGGTTGAAAGGCACCTCTGGAAGCCATTTACTCCAACCCCTCTGCTAAAGAGGGCCACGTAGAGTCAAGATACTCAAGACAGTGTCCAGCGTCCAGATTTTGAATATCTCAAAAAATCAAGGAGCACAATGTACACCAAACTTTAAAGAAAAGGTTTTGATATACAAAAATGAACTTCATGCCTTCCTGAACCTAACAAACATGGTTCATCGAACACAGATGTTCTGCAATTAATTTTTTGTAAAGGCCTCGTTAAGACAGAGAGGTTTTTGTTTGCTATCAGAGCAATTAAGAGCACAATTCATGATGGCAGATGGTAATTTCAGAGATTTCATGATACCAGTAGATCTTTTGGGCTATGTGACAAAGCAAATCCAACACCAACAGAACAGTGGTGACAGTTTTCCCAGGTCTTGGGAAATACTGTTCTTCCCAATATTTTTCCAGTTGTTTTTAGCTGCCTAAATTAGTAAATGAGAATAAACTCATTTAAATATTTATTTTATTTTTTATGCTTTTGTATTAAGCATAGCAGTGTATTTTTTAAAATTTTGATGAAAGCTAAGATCAGATAGCAACATATGCAACAAAAAACTCAATGCATATATATTAATCCACATGCCTCTCCACATTTGGCACCTAATTTATACCACCAGAAACTACCATAAAAGTTGTGTCACTAAAGTTTACATCTTCCTAGTCAGAACCTAGGCTTTTAGGAAGCTTTCTATCAAAAGTCTCTTCACAATTCCCAAAATCCTCACAAAACCAAAAAAACCCAAATAAAAAAAATCCTTCCAAAATCCCCAAACTGGAACAACAAATCAAGCTTGAACTGAAAACAGAAGGATAAATGCTGTAGTTCTGTATACATAGTCATCACAAAAATAGTAATTGCAAGGAGGAGAAATCATTCTAATTGAAACATAAAAAACAGCTTGAGAGTATGGCTTAATTCCAAATAGATGCAAACGTAAATGTTTATATGACAGACAAAGAACATCTTACGCCAGCAAAATCATTATTTGTGTACAATTAGTTAGCAATTTGATGATAAGAGAAGTAAAATTAATCTCTTTTTCTTTGGTCATATCAAAGGAGACAACTATTTAGAGTCCATGATACTTTCTTCTGACATTTTTATACAGGAGAGCTGGGAGCTTACAGTTTTATACTTCTCTATTGCTCTCATCAGTGCTAAGAAGGATTTTACAGTCTTAACAGGGCATATTTTCTTGCCTGAGTCTCCTCTAAAGTTTTTTTTTCCTTCTTTCTGTGGAATCTTCTTGGTTTTAGAGACTGTGAAAGTCAAAGCAAGATATCATAAGAGAATTAAAAAAGCAAGATATAATGAAACATAAATATACAATAAAGAATAATAAAGCAAGATATCCTTGTGAGGGGAAGCAGAGGAGCATGCACTGAACTCTTCTCTGTGCTGACCAGTGACCCCAGGGAATGGCCTGAAGTTGTGTCAGGGGAGGTTTAGTTTGGATATTAGAAAAAGGTTCTTCACCCAGAGGGTGGTTGGGCACTGGAACAGTTTCCCCATGAAGTGGTCGCAGTGTGTCCAAGTCCCAGAAGTGTTTGGACAATGCTCTCGGGCACATGGTGCGACTCTTGGTCCTGAGTAGGGCCAGCAGCTGGACTTGGAGGATCCTAGTGGCTCCCTTCCAACTCAGCACATTCCATGATTATCAGTTTCCATGAAAATTATTTCCCTGATTTAATGAAATACTAATTTAGTCTACCAAATTTAACTTCAGATTTTTGTGTAGAACCACTGGAAAATTCTTTCCACATCACTCACAGGAGAGATAGCAAAAGCAGTAACAGAAAGGTTCATAAAATAATGAGGCATTCCAGAGTTCATTAATTTAGGAGCAACACAAATAGTTGTTACATTAGCTTGGAGAACATCAAATTTTCTTACAGTCAGTTTCTTAGTTACTGCCTGTATAACCAGTACATGTTTAATTTCTATAAGAACTCTTAAAAGTTCTTTGATATTAGACAAAATAAAGCTGTTGTTTATTCTGTAACATGTAGCTGGTGTCCTGGGTGAAGAAAATGGAGACAACCATACCAGGAGGGTAAACAAAATTTGGAATTTCTCTGCTGAAACTTACTCTTGTAGGAAAGGAGGGACAGGGAAATCCTGGTGGACGGAAGTTCTTCCTTAACACAGAAAAGCAGTAAAATGTTTCGTAAGTGCAGTCCTAGGGAGAGGCTGTGCTGAGCCTGTGCCATATTACCTGTTTCCATAACCCCACAATGAATGCAATGAGAGAGCTGGTCAACTCCTGGTCAGCTGCTAATATCAGGAAGTATGCAAGAGAAAGCAGCCATCTTTTTGAGTAATTCATAAGCACATATTTTTCTTAATTTCTGTCATTAATGAATCTAATTGGAGCTTCCTTCCATTAAGATTTTCTGCTTTATGGTATCAAAATGATTGATAAGACTTACAAATTTCAAGAATATAAAACTTCTCAATGAGATGCTGTAGGAAATGTTAAGAGAAAGTATTTATAGCCTCCATAAGCAATCAAAACCTTTAGGTCAGGCTGACCCTTCCCATGTGAATCAGTTGCAGAGCAAGTAAATACAGATGTCCCTTTTTCTGTCTTTTATCTCCTTTCATCCTCTTGAAGTAGAAGACATAAAATGTGAGATTTTAAAATGACTCCTGGTAATAGCTTATTGCCTCTAAGGCAAATACTCCCTGCTTGAATGTCATTGAACATATGTAGAGTTAGAACAGCAGAACTCCTTACACTCTTTCATCAAGACAGTAAAAAAACCCAAACCAACAAAAACCCCCACTCTAACAAATTTGTCAAGATCTGTACTTCATGTATACAAGAACCATTAAAAGCATTATATTTAGAAATACTTTCCTTGGCATGCTTAAAGGTACTTACAGTAGCTAGCTAGGAAATCTGAAGAAACACACAGGGCTATCAAAGATGAAGTGCACATTCTAGAATATTTTCTAAGAAAGTACATCTATGCCATAAGCTACTGACTGAATCTTCCCCACAAAGTATGTAAAAGCTTACTAGGAAACTGTTTGGGTATTTTGTAAACTTGCTCTTACTTTGTTTTTAATCCAGAAGAGTGCACTAACAATACTCTAATCCTGATTTAAACACCCTGTAAAGTATAACCAAAATATTATATAGACTGAGTTCTTCACATAGCATTTCAAAATACTACCCAGAAAATAGAAATTTCTGATTTTGCTATATTTATAAATTATTTTTCTATAATTGCATAGGACTACTCATCATTTTCTGCTTCATTTTCTACTTCAACCTCTCTCCAAACCCCTGTAATCACAAGCAGTACCTTAAAGAGACTGTAGAACACTGTATTGACAAGACAATAAATGCACATTTTTTTTCCTAGTGATGTCTCAACTAGCATGTGGAATTTATACATTCTACAGCTGCATGAAAACCCCAAACATGGTGTTTATACAATGTTCTCCTGAGCTATATGAATTCATATTAAGCACTGTTCTGCCTCATCACTGGAGAACACACAAAAGGACAGAAATAGTGCAGTATTTCGTGACATAATTGGGATTGGCAAAAATCACAGTGTATTTTTTCCAGACAAAGTGGGTAGCTGTTCCAAGCAGGAAAGTTAATGCAAAGCTGAAAGTAGGAGGTCACAAAAGCAGTATTTCATATAGAACTGATGGAAGTCTAGAATAAGTAGTATAAAGGAGAACAGCAGTAGAAAAGTAATGAGATAGAGCTATCCAAGTATCAGGAATACAAGTACAAGACACTTGAAGACAAAAATCTGGGTGAGAAAATGAGAGACAAAGTGTTACAGACATGATGCTGTTAATGGGCAAAATACCAAAGATCAACATTTTCATTAGCACTATTTAAAAAACAGTGATTATGGAAAGAGACAGGGGATGAAGCTAGGAAGTTGAAGACAAAGAGATAAAGATTAGGAACGAAGCTGAAATGGGATTCAGTTCAATTGAAAATGAGTCTTCTAGATATATTTATACTTTATTTCCATTTATTAGTTTCAAGTTCATGTTATAAAAAGCAGGCAGATAATTTCCTATTATTTCAGCTTTTGAATTGTTTTCAGTTGGTTTGTTGTCTTGAAGTCTGTTTTTTAGCTTATGATGTAATTTTCTAATCCAAACTCTTATGGGTGAGAAAGAAATACATGCACTTAGCAGGAGTGCCAAAGGAAAAAAGCCAAAAAACCTTTACTATGTAGAATGTTTCTTGTCTGATGAGTGATATATTCAAACAAGTTTTCCCTCACAAAATACTGCATGCTAGGGAAATCTTTCCAGAAATGACAGCAAAATATAACTTGTTTTTTGAACAAAGTTTAGCATCAGCACACTTCTACTTCCTCGCGTATCAAACAAGATGATTGCGCCACATTCTTGTACCCACTCCTCAACCTGTCAGCTTATTGTCTCTGCCAGACACATTCCTGTGGTCTGTGTGCCACTTAGGGGGCCTTTCTTCAAACACTAAAAACACATTAATTTCAGAAACATGAGTTTTAATAACATGAGAAATTTGATTAAAACCAAAAAGTATGGAAATCTAACACATTCTTACCTGTGCAGCTGTAAATACTCTCTGGGTCTGTTTAAAAGGTGAAGGAATCTGTCAACAACCTTGTTTTTCCCAACTCCCTGCAGTAAACAAATATAATATTAAGACATAATACAGATATACATATTTAAGAGTTATAAATACAGAAAAGATAACTTGCCAAAATGGTTAAAATACTCTCCATACTCCTTCATGGGTAAATACAACTTCAATCTATTTCAAAAAATTCTGAACACAAGTTGATTACATGTATTTTATTTTATATATATATTCACAAAATACTTATCTATCTTACTAGAAATAACCAGAAATAGGATTGTGTCCCTAGAGTTATGTCACACATGCTATGCATCCTTTAACAAACACAAGTTTTTCCAGCCTTTTTATTTCACAAAGATATTGCAATGTCAATGCTAGGAAGTTGTCTTGCACTTAATAGGCAAAGTTAATTCTTGGTGGTCATAGGACACATCCTGTAACTGTCACATGGAATTTGGGCACAGCATTGGTAATAGTTGCTGATCACATTCCACTGGAGTTACAAAAAGAGGCCCAGATGGAATCAGAATTCAGCTGTAGATAAAACTGATCTCTAACTCTATTGAAGGATGTCTGCACTAGCAAGCTGTGGAAAATGATGACAGTGAATTAGGTGTTGGCAACGCCCTGGCGCACCCTGTCCTAAACGTTTTAGGAACTGGTATTTCAGTCCAGGTCTAACCAAAACTCAGGGAAGGAATTATCAAAGAGCACAAATTAGGTTGGCTGCTGGGGAACATCCACTTCACTTTCATCCTAAGAGAGATGGATACGTACTGAACTGCGGTAAGGAAATTCCCTTCAAAAGTACATTCTAGATCTGGTCTGAAATGCTAATGTAGATGCAGACCAAGGTGACAGCTCACATGCAGAAATTCTTATCCCTCCTGCAAGTAGGTGGCTGCAGGAAGCTCAGAATGCCAGTGAGAATGCTTCAGGTTGCAAAGAAAAAGGAAACAGCAGAAAGAAAAACTCAATCATAGACCAGCCAAAAGGTGTTTGACAAGACACTAGCCCTCTCCTAAGATTCTCACTCTGACTGCATGAATGTATCTAGTAGTCCACACAAGTGTAAAGAAGATAAATATAACCCAAAGAAAGATTAAAGAGATTAGATTAAACCAATTTGAGATTCACTAATCTGTTTCACTTGGCATTGAAACAGAATAGGAGCCTTCAGAGCTGCAAGTTATGACATTTATGAGTGATGGTAACTGCCAGCTGTAGAATTGCAAACTGTTTAAGCTTCTTAAAATGGGACCACAGTCTCTCTCTCCTCTGCTACATTTGTAAGAATGGAGAATCATGTGCATATGTATAATGAAATCACAGGAGGAGAGTTCTCACCATGAGAGCAGAGGAAAAAATACTGCAGAGGAGACAAAAATAGAACTACCTATATTCTACTGCAGACTTGACTCCCACACAGAAGAGCCAACTCTGTTAATGCTCTGCCACACGCCTCCTCACAAATCTACTTCAGAAGAATCTACAGCTTTTTAGAGGTGTAGCAAGAAGCTGCAACACACTTAACACCTTTCACAGTAGTTTCTGAAAACTGTCACCTGAAACAGTTCTCCACTGCTGTGAAAGGGGATGCAATTCTGCTCACAGGATCTTGCAGGAACTTATAGGACATACCAATTTGGGAGAAAATATTCAAGTTCAGAAATTTTATCAGTGACATTCAAAGTAACCAGAAACAGGCTAAGAATCCCCTAGTGGTGCACACAGACAGTTTTAGTCACATGTGTTTCCTGCTACTTTCAGTCAGATCATAAATGGGTGAATAAACAGGAGCATTTCTAATGTCAAGCAGAAAACACCCATGCTGAAAGCAGCTTCCTTTCCTAAGAGAGCTAAAGATGGCTGGGCAGATGTCTGCACACAGTTTCTGCATCGATTCCAAGTAGATTGCGTATCCTGTTCCAGTGTAGAGTGGGACTCCAGCCAGCTGTGGCAAGTACAAAGATGATGAAATATATCAACATACTGAATCAATGTAAAACATACTTAATATTACACAAAGTGGTTACTGTCATTAAAAAAAAAAAATTAGTTACCAAAGCAACCCAGTGAAGTCAATGGGAGCTGTGCTGTGACCACATCTCACCCTTTCTTCATTTTTATCTGTGCATCTCACCACACTCGCCACATATTTCCTTTTATTTATGTATACTTGAATTTCAGAACATCGTACATTTTTAAAAGGTGCATGCAGTATTTAAAAGCCAAAAGGCATTCGCACCAGGTTTTAGCTATTAGAAACAAGTTAACATTGCCTAACTTCTAGACTAAACTGCTTCAGAGGGTACATTGTGTGCCTTCACAGAGGCTGTGGTGTACCACATAAAATCTTTGGTTGGCAACAGTAGCTGCAGCAAAGTTCTCCTCAAAGCTTTTTGATTCCAGCCCTCTACATTCCTACCCCATGACAAGTTACCGTTCCTCTAGGTCTCAGCTACTCCACTGAGAAGTCACAATATCACAGAAAGGAAGGAAGGGACCAAAGATATTTGGAAGGCTCTTTAGCACTATTAAGAAACTCCAAAAACCAAAAGTTTGGATGAATTTATTCCTTAAGTACTATGCATTAGTGTAAGTCCAAAAAGAACAAGTTTGTTCCAAATTCACCTTACCCCCATGGGATAAAGAATATGTGTATAGTAGTCTTCTTCAGCCGAACAAGAAATGGGGAAAATGTTAACACATTTTGGAAAAATAAAAACCAAACCAACTCTAGTTACAGGCACCCAAGAAACAAGAAATTACAAAAATGGCAACACTCACCCTGCTTTGCCCTTACTGCCAAAGATCAAGCTGGATCTTCTGGACATCCACATTGCTAGCAACAAACTATTTAAACAGGAATAACCTGAACTATCTTTCATATGAACATACTAAAAGATTGAGCTGAACTTGGATTGGATTCAGAACATAATCTCATATAATTTTGCAATTATTGCAGGCTAAGGTAACATTCAGAGGACAAGCCAGTTTGCCATTAACACTTGCTGTGTGCTATTTATATACACACTATTGCAGTTACTTAATTTAACAGAAATATAAACATATGCTAATTAGAGAGAAAAGAACATCTGTGTTGGTGTTTCAGCTGAAGAGAATAAAAATACTTCAGAAAGCAAATATTAGACAATTTTTACTCCATCAGACATATGGGATAACTGAAATAGAAAAATGGGAAGTAAATATCTGCACTAATGAATAACAAACAAGAAATTATGCAATTAGAAGGCAAAATAATCCCTTAGTTAAAAATCCTTCTAACTGACACTGTAAACACTTGCTACCAAGGATGAAATGGCTTAATTTCCTAGCAGAAGCTGCAGCTTCAAATATAAACAAGGTTGTTATAAGTCCCAGGAGACATTTTGCAATTCAGGATGCAGAACTGACAACTGAAATTTGTCCCTTGCACAGCCCAAATAAAGACAATAAAGTTATAGTCCAAAGGAATTGGACCCAAGTTTTTGAAATTAACAGTCTGCCTCTTCAGAAAAAAAAAATCTAAACCAGGCTGCCTCATTTTTATTTTCTTTTAAATGATTTGCAGGTCATACTGAACCAGCTGAAGAGGTTGCCATGTTGTGCTGTTCAGTACTGCCCTTCAGCTGAAACACTGCAATCACATCGTCTCCATATCAGAGCACCTGTTTCATTACAAAAGAATGAAACAAATTTTGAAACTGGTAAAAAAGCAGTTTATCAATTTTTCACTTCAACAAGTTTCATTTTATAATTAATTTTAAGATTGCATTAGAGAATGAAAGACAAATCCGAGTTAACAATTTTAGTACACAGAGCCCTCATGTCAGGGTTCTCAGTTTTTAACATCACAGAAGTGTTGTATTATCATTATCACAGAAACTTTTCACTGAACAATGAAAATAAAGAAAATGAAAACACTTTTCATAATGCTCCGTTTCTAACCCTGGGTCTGGCACCAAACCACCTTTCACAGCTTTGGTCTTTCTGTCAACAAAGACATTGCAATGCATGTATTGCTGAGGCAATTATAGCTGAGGCTGCGAGTTTTAGTTCTGAGGATGTGTCTCTGGCTTTCTAAAAAAATGTTCTATTTTCACCAAAGCAACTTGCAGTACCTATGCAGAATTATTTCACACACTCCAGGTGTTGAGAAGCCCTGCTTGGAACAAATGTGAATAATGCATTTGAATATCTGCAGAAGGAGTGCCACCAGCAGACTCTAGACATTGCTACTGGAGGACCACTGCAATCGACCCTATCACGGCTACCTTGCTTGAATGTTAGCAACAAATTTAAATACAAAAGCAGTGGTGATTCAAACTCCTGCCCTAGATGCAATCTACATATTCATCAGTTACAAAAGTAAGTCTTCTGTGGTTTAGTATCTGATTTTTTTTTTTATTACAAGTTTATCATCTGGGGCACACCAAAATTATAGTGGCAGCAAAAGAAGAAAATTTCACCGTAAGAGTCAACTTAATTCCCTGTTAGGAATCATGAATGGAATACTTTGGATGCATCTCTGACTGTAGTTATAGATAAGCTTGTAGAGTTGATGCCTTTTTCTGACTTTAAGTAGAACCAGAGCCCTGTCAGGCTAAATACAATCATTGCATTTCCAGTGAGGTAAGACAGCTGTGGTCCAATGGAGAGAAGCATATAATGGAAAGAACCTGTGAGAAGAAGTATCCAAAAGAAAAATCAATTCATTGTTTATTTTTTAATTCTGGTTCTCCAGTTTAATGTGTAAAGGCAGAAAGCAATACTGTAAGCAGAAACACATTTCAGAAGCATGCCTATTCTCAGATGTGTACACACTGACTGTACCAAGTCAAAGAGAATATTTTCCGAGTTTTCCACAACTGTCAAACCTAATTCCCTAGACAAGAAATATCATTGTATTTGGCCCAATTTAACTCATTTGGAGCTCAGTTTCTTCATGCTTACAATAATAATAATAAAAAATTGGTTTGGGATAGTACATTTTTGACTTGCAGAAGAAACTGTCTATTTTTAAACAAGTTTAAGCAGGAAAACAAAACTTATTTCTAGAAAAGTTGAAATGCCAAGCATTTGCTATTTCAAGTTTTTTGATGACTGATATTATTACATTCTCAGTTTGCACCTAATTCAATTTCACAATGAGTTAGAAATGAAAATATTATATTAGAAGAAAAGATCTAATCAAGCATGTCATTTTAAATATCTTTAAGAAAGACTCAATCATTTGTTCTTCTAAATTCTTCAAGAATAAAATAAATTCCTAGTGTGAGCCCAAGAATTCATGTAAGTTGATCTCCCAGTTAAAGAAAGGCAGCAGAAAGGATGAAATTACATTGTCAGGGAAATATATTAGCAAATGTACCAGAATGCTATTACATTTCTAAGTCCTTTTAATCACTGAATAGTTGGGGTTGAAAGGGAACTCTGGAGATCATCTAGTCCAACCACCCTGCTAAAGCAGGTTCACCTACAGCAGGTTGCAGAGGATTGCATTAAGGAGGGTTTTGAGAATCTCCAGGGAAGGAGACTTCATGGCCTCCCTGGGCAGCGTGTTCCAATGCTCTTTCACTTTCACAGTAAAGAAGTTTTTCCTTGTATTCAGATGGAACTTCCTGTGTTTCAGTTTGTGCCCAATGCCCTTGTCCTACTGCTGAGCACCACTGAAAAGAATCGGGCCCTGTTGCCTCAACAACCACCCTTAAGGTATTTGTATACAAGACCCCAAAGATTTGACAAGATGCCCTTCCACAAGCTATAGAGGCCCTGCTCCCTCAACCTTTGCACGTAAGAGAGAAGCTCCAGTCCACCCATAGGACACTCATAGCCTTCATAGGCTGGACATAGTACTCATAATTCATGTATTTCTGCTTACTGTGGGTTCACATCAACACTTTAAACAAGTGTTGCTAGAGTTTCTTTCAGATTATTTACAACATTTAGCACCTTCATAGAATTCTTCATTCTACTTCTGAACAGCTCATTCAATAACTCGTGGCAACAGAGTGATGCCAAATAAAATAACCTCAAGTTTGCTTAACATGCTGCTGGGTGTTTTAGAATTTCATGGTAATAAAACAATTCAGAAGTGAGAAGGTTGTGAGCCTTCTCTATCCAGGAAGCCACAGATCCTATAAATAACTATATAGAAGTAACTATAATAAGTAATTATAAATACTATGTGTGGTATCTTCAAAGACAGATGATGGCTGCCAAGACCTCACCTATGACTAATAAAGGTGAAAGCATCCAACACATACCCTTTATCTTTTACATAACCTCCAAACACAACAATTTGTGAAATGTTATATTTAACCTTTAAAATTGTGAGATGAAATAAAATCATTTCAGCCAATGCTCTTTCCAAAGGTTTTCCACATAAACAAATTCTATTTATTAACATAGTTTCTCTTGCATTTGCCAAAGAAAATCCAAGGAGACAGTAAAAGACAGCACGTAGTGGCCAATCAAAGAACTGCACATTGTCTATCAGGAAAAATATCACAAAAACACAGTCTAAAAATTTTCCTAGGTAGTAAGAATCACTACCCAGTCTGTCTCCTGAAGCTCAAAAGCTGCAAGACCTGTATTTAATGAGTACATAACAGTCATTGCAACATTTGAAATAACTGGGGGTTCTTGCTGTTCTTTGCCTGCTGGTGTGAGAGTAATATGCAGCTTCTTACTCTCAGCCAAAGAAGGAGCTGCTTTGCAGGTGCTTTGAAAAACTATAGATGGATTCATTCACACTCAGACTACAGGCTCATTCAGGAAGCAATATCAGAAACCATAGTTAAGGCACTGGCATGTCCTTTACTTGGAAGCTACTTCATAGCTGGAAATATCTATCATATCATATCATATCATATGAACTCAAAGAAACCTGTTTGTTTGTATACAAAATGGAAACACATCCAAAGTAAATCATCAACCACTGTAAACAAATATTTATATTTCATGTAAAACATTTATACTGTGAAATCCTAGGCCATATAAGCCCCAGGGAACAAACATGAATGAAGTGCTGTAAAGCAGTTTACTTCAGAAGCTGAGTACTTCTAAAAATATCTGTTGGCATCTTACATTGTCTTCAAACTCTCCTCCATTTCATTAAGAAAGCCAGTTCCTAACATCCACCAAGATAATTTAATTATAATTTACTGATAATAATCATCAGAGTCTGTACCTTGAAAACAGTCTTGGTAAAAGGGTTCTCATCAGGCAGCTCTTAGAGTTATAGAAGAAACCACATTTACAGACTTTGAAAAGACAGAGGTCTTAAGCTAACAGGAATCTTGTGTGTGTACATGTGTTGTGCAAATAGAAGAGGCAAAGGTGGAAAAACACATTAAGTCAACCAACCAAAACCAAATCCAGACTCTAAAAGAAAGACTACAGGTCAAGCTTGCACATTAAATCACAGCTGAATGGAGATACTTACACAGTCATTATTTTAAAAGACCAAATTATGTCCTAAGGTAAATGCCAACTCAATTAAATATCTAGGAAATGACACAAGCATTCAAAGGGATGTTAGTCCTATGTTTTGAAATACTCCAGTTCAGAGAATTTGAATTTTCAGTTAATACACTGAATTTCCATGATTCACTCGTTCACTAATAAGACACTTAAGACAAAGGAACTCAAAACAGTACTTTGTATCTCCTCAAAATCATTATCTGTTTTTTCCAAATGGGAAAAACAAGTACACACTGATGTATATATCAAGGCATCACAAAACTCTAGCTTCTTATACAGACTGAACTGATAGAAGTGACTGAACAGAAAAAAAAAGAATGTTTTTTTAAAATAATTTTCTTTACAAAAAATTTATGAAAACACTAATATCTTCAATGAGGTATCTACACATACTGCATGAAAGCACAATTGATGCAATGTGGTTGCTTTTAAAGTACTTGAACATGATTCATCACAAGCTGCACAAAGTTACAGTAAAATATTTAAGGAATTAGCCAAGGAATTTCTAAGTGGTTAGTGACCATTCCCGAGAAATGAAGAATGATTGCTGTGGTACTGAAAAGACTGCAGAATGGCAAATACAGCACTTCAAACTTAAAAACAGTATTTTGAAAGGAAAAGGCCTGTTGGTCTTTTCTTAGTCACACATAAAAACTCTGGAACAAATTTGTAAAGAGTAAACCTGGAAGTACTCAAAAGTATGTTAGCAATTAAAAAAAAACAACTGTACTGCTGATTTGCCAAAGAGAAAGCACAGCAAATCAACTAATTTTCCAACTTAATGGTACAGCTGAGCTGATGTCTGGAATCAAAGCAATATGTTCCAATACTTCAATCCAGTCAAATCTTTTAATGCTGTCTTCAAGTAGAGACTCAAAAGATGGAAGAAAATCTGACATGCATTAAATTATTAGAATGAGAATACATCTGCTGGAAAAATCCATTATATCCTAATAATTGTACTTGCATAGTCTTCAAAACTTTTCTGCCAAATGAGGCACGTGTCAGAGCTCTGATTTACCACTGGTATAAACAAGCTCTTTCCCCACACCTAGGGTTTTACTTGTTGTATTGAAGGTCAGCTCTGACACAGTTTTCCTGCTTTGCTGGGGTTCCTTTTGTCCCCCATGCCATGGGAGCTGCATTTACACTCAAGCCCTTTCTTTGGTTCCTTCCCAGCCTGCACTGAGGCGATGCTATGCTTGGCCCTGTATCTTGCTGATCCCATTCTGGACCTGCTGACTTGACTTCCCAGCTGGATCTCAGACTTGCCTCATTCACCATGGACCAGTCTGGCAGCCACTGAGCACTTGGGTGACCATGGCTGCTGTCCCCACACCTACTACTCTTGCTTTGGCACTGAGGGACTGCAAAAGTTATCATTAAGGACTCTGTCCCTGCCTCTGTTTTCTCGTGGTTCAGCCTGCTCCTCCTATTCCTTGCCAGCAATTGCTGCAGGCAATCTGTACTACATAACAGTTTCAATACCAGCTTGGAAGCAGGCATAGACAGCACTGTTTATGAAGTACAATAAATAGATCTTGTTTCATTCATGAAATAGATCAATTTCTATTTATGAAGAGATTAAACCTTTTGGAGAAGCTGGCATTATCCTTCAAAAGTCTACAGAGGTTTCAAATAAACCGTCTTTGTAAATTCAAGTTGATAACAAGGATGTTAAACAGATGAGAGTATACTTCAATATATGCACATTAATAATAATTAGCATTTTATATTCATTGCCGTGTTGGTTAGATTGCTAGTGCTTTGTGTTAGACATGTTCTACAGACTACTGCAAAACAAAAAGAGAAACATCTGCTAAAAAATTATTGTATCCTTGCTAAGGGACAGCTAAACTAAAGGGGGATTACTTTTGGGGGAAAAAAACAATCTCAACAATGAGGTATTGATAAGCAAAGATACCAGTCAAAGAACTATACAAATCTGTTAGTTTTTTAGAGAAAATGAATATTTGGCTGTCAATAAGATTTATGTAATACTGAAGTGTACACCTCTTACCTACCACTGGAGATTTTAAAGGAGTGGTTTGATACATAGTCAAGAAGGATAACCAAAGCCATTAACTGAAGATTTTAATGCTAATGTTACATACAGCTATTACTATGTCAAGAGAGGTTTAGATTGGGTATCAGAAAAAGGTTTATCACCCAGAGGGTGTTTGGGCACTGGAACAGGCTCCCCAGGGGATTGGTCAGGCTTGACAGAGTTTAAGAAGCATTTGGTCAGCACTTTCAGGCACAGCATGTGATTCTTGAGGATGGTCCTTTGCAGGACGAGGAGTTGTACTTTCATAATCCTTCATAATCCTGTGGGTCCCTTCCAACTCAGAATATTCTGTGATTATTGCCTTGACTTTTTACTCTGACAGCCATATACAACACATTTACGGCACTTACATTTTCCACAAATGTGTGCCTATAAAACCCCTGGACAATGCAAAATAAGGAATTGAAAAATGGGCCAAATACCTCAGTAACAGAAATGAATACAATTACAAAGAAGCAAAACAGAGATTTAATTATATTATTGAATAACGAGTTTGTTCCATGCATTGCAAGAAATATTTCGCTCACCTGGTTGCCAACTAAAAGAAGATGTTCTCCCAGCAGAAAGTCCTTGAGCATATCTTCCATTACCATCATATGCTAGAGAAAAAACCACAAATTTTTCACTTGATTTTATGCTCTCAGGTTTATGCATTCACTAATGATAGTGGTACAACAGGAACCTAACTTCAAGCATTTGGGGCCAGATATTTTTGAGCTTTATACTTATAGCTACTTATTTCATAGCAAGAGCCTCTCAGCCAATAATAGTAGAGGCAATATATCCAGTAATTAGAACAAGGAAGCATTTACATCCTCTGCTCAAACTCATTGTGGGAGCCTGATTTCCCTACTTTTAATTCTCTGTAATCATTCCTTGTATGTTTCCTTTTAGCCTAGCTGAATGCTTGTCACCCAGACTGTAAGAACTTTCTGTAGTTTGTGCCAACCTTCCAGCAATATCCTAGTAGAACATTGCAGAAACCAAATAGAGAGAATCAAAGACATATGCTAATTACACACATATATATTATTGAACATTAAACACCAGGTCTAACTTAATAACAAATATACTTTTTCTGTTCTAATCAAACTTTATTTTCAAGGAAAATAAAGACAGGAATATGCATATTCAAGTCCGAAAGTGTCTATATTTATCTTACAATATGTGCCCATTAAATTTTTATTAATTATTAGTTCATATGTGCCTAATTGAAGCCAAAATGCTGGAGGTATATTTTTGCATATATCCAGTATCATAACAGGTAACACACACTGTACATCCTTTAACCTTATCTCGCTTCTCACAAATTATTTGTTTCAAAGGATAGAAAGGATTTCAGGATAATGCAGACTACTTTACTCGCAATAAAGTCGTGTATATTTCTCCACTGTATCTAGTAAAAATAGGTCATCTGTAAGTAGGTCAGTCAACCTACTTAGAGAAATGAATGATTGTCTTTAAATAAATACATTATCATCTCATCTCTAGGACTTGATTAATATAAAAATTAAAAATCAGCAGCTTGCTTATAATTTCTGAGCATAAAACCCCTTTGTTTCTGTGTGAAGGATATTTTAAATTTCCAAATCTGTCTAGAACACAGGCTGGGGGTGGGGAAAGAAACTCTTGTAAACATAGCTTAATACCGTGAAATCCTAACCAGGCATTTCAAAAGACTACTGAATGCTCAACACACCATTTAAGGAGAGCACTTCAAGGCAAATTATAATAATTTTTTGCATGTGTATACACTAGGAATTTATAACTGAGGAAAATAAATTTGACCAGATATAGGAGAAATTCTAGTAAGTCAGTTTACCACACACACTGCTTACAATTTTAAATTTTATTTCTAAGGCACAAATACAATCCTTTTGATGACTTTTTTTTATCCTAGATTAACAAATATACATACAGTATGGTTCCCTTGCAAAGCAGCTTACCACCAGAAATACTATGTATTGATACTTCTTCTTTTGTTGGTTCTTTTTTTGCACCAGGACTTAAATTAGCATTGTATTATGATACCTGCAGACATTTAATACTACCTGTTTAGGCAAAGGAGTTGTAAGTAGACACATCCATCACCTTTATCAATCCATGTTCCCCAGTGCCTTGTCTGAAAATTGCATTTGGCATATTACCTAAAAAAATTATTCCCATCCCTATGACACCTGTTGTGGACCAACAGCAATGTTTTATGGCAATATTAAATTTCACTGTAATGTGAATTGTTTCAAGACCAAACATACAAAGGCAAAAATCTATGTGTTTCATTACACTGTGCAGCACTACAAAGGGCTGAGGACATATTTTTTCTCTGTTTTCAGTTTATTTCTGTAGCTTTAGGTAAGAAAGCACTGCACTAAACTCAAATAAAATTTGTTCTCCAGCAGGTTTTGTTAAATGATCATTGTAGCACTTGAATCACCAAACTGAAAAGTAGCAATACAGAAAATAAGAGTAGAATTCATTTAGAAATTGGAACACCTATCCTGACTGGTATTTGGTTGCTGTTTCCTTTAGCTTTTAGCAGGCATATCTATTCAAAGAAAGATACAGAGCAGCAGCAATTTTAACAGAGGTTCTCTGCAGCAATTTTAACAGAGGTTCACTGAATAAAATCTGAATGCAGTTTTGTCTACAGTTTTCTGAAGCTATAAGCGAGAAGGTGGAAAAAGCAAAGCAGGTGGTAAGTCCCAGGAGAACTCAGGATTTCCTTTCCAACAGACACAAGTTATATGCTTTATCAAAATGGTAACAGAACAAAATCTCACATGAAATGTTAGTAGGGAAGATGAAGTCTGTCATCTGTTCCCCTTACATGGCTTGTCATCACCTTCAATAGGTGATACCCACATAGCATAGTCTTTCTGGGGCAAAATTATACATGAGGTACAAAAAAGACTAGGAAAAGAAAGTATGGAAATCCATACCAGGCCCCTAAAAGCAAAGTATTTCACAAGATCATGCTATCTGTATTGCCTTTCAGTAGGAAAATATTTTAAAGGTAACCAAGAGAGTAAATCTCTTCCTAGGCTTTTATGCTAGACAGAGAAGAAAGCTGCTCTACAAAACGGGGTGCTGGAGAAACCAAAAAGCCTGGTCACAAAGCCCTTCCTTTTCCTTGTATTTATTAACCACTCTTTACTACTACTATGAACTAATTGGCACTAATGCCTAATTAATAAGCTAAACTATTTTAAAAAAATAATTAATAACTCTAATAACTACTTTTCTAAGTACTATTCTCCTTCCTTTTCAAATATGCAATATTAATTCTAATGTAAAGGAGAGTATTGGGTCTGGCTGAGATGGAGCTGGTTGGGCATGAAGGGTTGTAGTGAATGGGGTGACATCAGTTAGTAGTGGCGTTCCACCGGGCTCCAACTTAAGCCTTCTGTTCTTCATCATCTTCCTAATTGTCTTGGAAGGGATACTAAAGAATGGGAAGGGATGCTAAGCAAGTTCTCAGATGACACAAAACTGGGAAGAGCTGTTGACTTCCTTGAGGACAGGGAGGCCCTGCAGAGAGGCCTTGACAAATCACAGGGCTGGGGAATCATCACCCATATGAAGTCCAACAAGGGCAAGTGCCGGATTCTGCACCTGGGATGGGGCAACCCTGGATGTACAGACAGACTGGGGAATGAGAGGCTGGAGAGCAGTGCCATAGAAAGGGACCTGGGGGTCCTGGTCCATGGCAAGTTGAACATGAGTCAGCAGTGCCCTGGCAGCCAGGAGGGCCAACCCTGTCCTGGAGGCACCAGGCACAGCATGGCCAGCTGGGCAAGGGAGGGGATTGTCCCACTCTGTCCTGAGTTGAGGCGGCCTCTCCAGTGCTTTAGCTCCTGCTGAGCAGGGCTGGCACAGCACCAGCACTGTCTCCCCAGCACTTCCCCCCCATCAGTAGTCTGGGGTAGGCAAAATCCTGGGATAGGACACACCTAGGCCAACTGACCCAAAGTAACCACAGGTATATTCCATACCATATGACATCAGCTCAGCTACAAAAGTTAAGAAAAGGAATAGGAGTGGGGGGCATTTGTTATTTACAATGTTTGCCTTCCCAAGCAACCACCACATGTGCTGAAGTCCACAGCTTCCTGGAGAGTGGCTGAACATCACTTGCTAGTGGGAAGTAGAGATTTAAATTGTTGGTTTTTCTTTTTGATTGTGCACACAAAAATTTTTGCTTTTGCTTTTTCTTAATAAACTGCCTTATCTCAACCTAGGAGTTTTTTCCCAGACTGTTTTCTCTCCCCTCTCCACCTGGGAAGGGGGAATGATAGTGGCTTGGTGGGCACATGGAGTTCAGCCAAGGTCAACCCACCCCAGGGAGGTACAACTTTATTCAACAGGCCTGTAAAACACAGTCTCAGGATGCAATCTACAATCCAGCCCTAAGGGTGGATCAGTCCAGCAGCAGTAAACAAACAAAATGTTCAACAGAATTGTTATAATCTCTTCACACGGGGCTGAAGATATGTCTAAAATGACCACCAAATGCTATGAGAAAAATTCAAGACTAAGGAAACTACTTCAGAAATATATCCTTAAAATTTATTTAGTACATTATTTACTACACATATAAGCATACCCATTAGTACACATTTAACAAACTTTTCTAACTCAGAAGTCAGAGATTTGTACTTACTTGTGCATTTTCATAAAACAAAACATCTGGCACTTTCATTTTCTCAGCTGAGTTATATATTGGCATGGTCACAGAGCCTATCTTCAGAATCCCGTTGTTTATTTCACCTAGTCATTTTCCAGGAAACAAACAAATGTATTTCTTACAACATCTTCTAAGCAGACAATGCAATCAATACCTAACATTCGCAAGTAACGATTTACAGATTCTAACAAGGCTCTGGTTTGCAGTTAATTATTTCTATCTAAAGAAAGAAAACACTTGGAAGAGTATCAATTTACAAAAGGCTGCATTATCATGAATTTGAATTCTCTTTAAAACTGTAAAGAAGTGTATTACAATAAATGATAAAAAGGTGATCTTACACGAAAAGGACCATAAGAAATATCAGAAATTGTGAGCACTGCCTTGGTCTAATTTGATACTCTCCTTGTACTACTGGAACATCACCAATACTTTTAGGCTATATTTTCTCAATCCACAAGGTTTCACACTTCCATTCTTCTGTCTTCCCCTGTCCCACTGTGGAGTGAGGCACGGACATGAGGTAACAAAGCTGTGTGGGGGCTCAGCTGAGAGGGGGAGCACACCTACCACAACAGTACAGAGCCACTGCTGATTCTCCCTTTCAGCACTGCATAGTTGAAATACCCCTCAACTACAGCCCCAAGAAAAAAGTAGATTAAAAACTTTTCATAGATCAAAAGAACCATAAATTCAGTACTTAGGAAAATAAAAAATAAGTGTAATTAATAAAAAATGCAATAAAAATTTTTTTTTTTTGCTACTAATTTCTTAATCTGGCATGGTATAAAACTGAAAATACCCTTATTTCTAGACAGATGTTTTTAGCTGTTTGCCTTTATGGCATGAAACAGAGAAACACAGAAAATTCAAGAGATGTATCCAGATTATATATAATGTGAATAAGAGATACAATAATACATAGATGGTTGCAGATATATATGTATATACATATGGCTGCATAGATATTTGTATATACTTGCATACACATATTGTACTGATATAATAGAAACTATATATCCATTAATATATCTTATAAAAGCATATAATATATATATAAAATATAAAAGATATATAAAAGATATAAAATCTATATATTAATATATCATATAAAATATGTACATCTATATACACAGACATTAATAAATTCATAAAAATAGAATCCACATGAATTAAAACCAAAGATGTGTTACCACTGCACAGATCTAACAGTAAAAATACAGCAATCTAATACATCACAAAACTGGGAACAAACATACAGAAGAACAAGAGCAGAGATAACACTGAGGCAGAGAACAGGAAAAACATACGACTGGAAAATGGCAAATTGCTCATAGTATGCTGCCTGACAGAGGATATGAAAAGATACAGAGCTAGCACGAAGGGGGTCATACAGGAATGAGAAAGCAGAAGTGAGAAAAATGGCAGAAGCAGAAATATATGCATGGCCCTGAAGGCGACTACAAATGATTACAAGTTGGATAAGCCAAAGAAACTATGACCTGCTCGATTAAGGTGACATGCAACTGCTACAGCAATTTAAAGAGAATAAAGAGAATTACAAAGAAGTGTGTGCAAGAATGAAAGCAAATGATGGCACAAAACTTCTAGAAGAATCTCAAAAAAAAAAAAAAAGGTGATTTTAAGAGGGGAGAGAAAGCAGCAATGTAAAAAAACAGAACAGAAAAATGCTAAGATCAAACTAAGTCTGTAACTCTACAGAGGACTAACTATCAGTGATGAAAAATGAAAAAGCAGTACTAAAAGCCTGAGACCATGGATCTTATAGACTGAGAAACACTTAAACACGATGGAAAACAAAATTCTATGAGCAGGGAACTCAGCAGACATTACAATATACTGAGAGCAGCAACACGGTCTGATAGAACAAAGTCAGAGATACAAATGAAGCAAATTACATTTAATTTTGAGGATAACTAGTACACCTTTATACATCCAGCAATTTGAGTAACATTCATGCAGAGCAGGAAAAAAAACATAGCAGAAGCTTACATGTGTAATCCTTTCCCTCTAGTTTTTCTGTGTCATCTGGACTTGTTTCAATACCAGAATCCTGCAGATTTTTGTGTAAAGCTGATCTGGCAAGGTTTGGTAAAAATCTAAAAGAAGGAGAATAATAGGGAGGCTGTATTTTAAGGGTTTTTCTTTCAAAAGTTTTCAGTATTTTCTGTAATCTAAAAATCTAAATCTAATGTAATTGGTAATCTAAAATGAAGATTCATTTGCACCTCCAAATCCTGAATGTCTATTCCTTTCACAAAATGCCTTCCACATTTCACCTGTCCCCAAGGAGAGGAACTGAGCTTCTTTCATAGGCAATGAACTACACTTGCGGTGGTGCATTCTTTTTTAAAGGCTTCAGTGTTATCAAATATTGCAATAGGGTTGTAATGGAGGGTGGTTTAGAACAGGAGACATGTCATGTCCTCATCTATTACAAGTAAGAGCCACAACAGAAACAATTGCTTTTGGAAATACCTTTTCTCATTACTCAATTCACTTGGATCTCAGAGACGGAGTAAGTTCTGAGGTGTCTAGAACTAGACCCTAGCAGTTTTCCAAACCTTTTGATCATAACAACTTGCTTTCTTTTGGAGAGGAAAAAACCCCAAAAAATCCACAAACAGACCAAAACCCACAAACAAAATCTCAAAGCAAACAAAACTCTTGTAACTCTTCTAGATACAGCTTTTAGAACTGAAACCAAGTGTCCATGAAACCTAAGTCAAACTAGACATTAATATGGCTCTGCTTTGAGTGTTTTTAGACAGTGAAGCTATGCTGATAATGGTGACCTAATTTATATAATGTAATGACATATCTTCATAAAGATGGGAAAAGCGTATCAAATCCTTTCTACTTATCTTCCAGGTTTGATAATACCACAGAAATATTCTTAAAGAAATTACTAACCTCAAGGAGCAAGACAGCAATTGCGCTAATTACTAAAACACATTAAAAGCTATCTTGCATGTTAGCCACTGACCAAGAAGCTCTTGGAACTTCCACCAAATCTAGCAGTTCTACCTGGAAAGGCAGGCTTTATTAACAGCATCATAAAGGCTTTCATCTGGATGTTGTGACAGTCGACGGCAAATTCGCAACAGTTGTCGAGTAGATAAAAACGAGGCCAGTGACTGTGCCTGTCAAAGAATACAGGGTAGTTTAATTATTCAATCTGTGTGAGGGATTTAGAGCAAACAAGTCAGGAGAAAAATGCAATCCAAAAGGAATAATTTCAACTTTTCTCCTGATTCATAGATGCTTTGCGCCTTCTACAGCAAATCGTGCACTTTAATAGGCAAGCTTGTATTTTTGCAGTAAGTCACTGTCATGGAAATCATTATGACACCAAAAGATTAGTCTTAAAATGTCACTTGATAAGCAACAGGAAGAAAAATGTGCTGTGAACTGAATTTTATGTGCAATATAAACCCTAACTTTAATATCTGCAATAAAAAGCAGGTTAGTTACTGTGAAAGGATCAATGTGCTAAAAAGTCATCTGCTCTTCACAAACTAAATATGAGCTCCACATGTAATGCTCTGGCAGAAAGGTCTGGCAGGATTCTTAGACATATAAACAAGACAACACTGGGCAGCAGTATGGAGATTGTATCACCTCTGCACACGCCTTCTGGGCGGGCCATTACTGGAACACTGTGTCCTTTGCTGTTGTCCACATATTAAAACAAATGCTAAAACTGGATATGAACCAGCAAAGATTTACAGAAATTATTCAATGCTTGGGAAGGCAGACCTCAAACAAACACAGCAAAATTTATAAAACCAAACAGAAAGAATCACAAAACAAGCAACCATGTATTTAAAGAAGGATCCAAAGACTGAGAAAGAAATCATTCTATAATTATATCTACCGGATGAAGGTATCTAATACAAATAGGTTCCTTATTTTAGCAGGAAACACACAACAATGAGTGTGATCTGATAAGTCACGCCATGTTTTGCCTGGGTCAAGTGAAATATTTTAATTAGGTAATTTCAAAATGTTTTGTTTGGGTTTACACAAGTTTATATAAAATTTCTAACTGCAAAAAAAAAAAGTCAGCTCTATGAAATCACACAAAACTTCTCTCAAATTATGAGAAAGGAAAGAATAATGCTTTTTAGCATATCTCTGAGCAATGAGAAAAATTATTTAGATGGGGTAACTGCAAAGATTACTATTCCTGTTCCTCCTGCTTTCACTGACAGAAGATTGTGAAGCATCTTCTGAACAACCATAGTTTACAAGCAAGCACTGTAAATGATGACATTTCATGAGTTACTTCAAGACCTACTCAGCCATGCCTGAAGCAAGGGCAAGGGTATATGTTCTCTCCTTACTATCCATAGAGGATAGGACCATTGGGGAAAAGTTGCATCACGTCTTCTGAGTATTTCCAACTGGTCGTTGAAAGTATTGTCAACAAAATTTCCTCCTCTATTACCTGATTTGTTTGGGTTTTTTTTATATTGAACAACTGCAAACATAAAATTGTGTGAGTGACAATTTTTTTAATATGTATCTATGAGGCATCTAATTCAACAGGATCTTGATTGTGGCCTCCAGATTCTATTGTAAATCAAGCAAACAATTACAATGACGTGGACAATGCCCACAGAGTGAACAGTTTACAGGTATTCTGTTGTTAACAAAACAACTTGAAACAATGGTTAATATTTCAGTATAATCTCTGGCAGACATTTATTTACTTAGCCAACCCTATAAATAGCCTAATGTACATTAGGCACACATTTCATCTCTCTGCACAGGTGTGCTGTCTCCAACACGTCTCATGTCACTACTGATCTACAAGAATCCTCTCTCGAACCATACTGTGACCTACTTCTCATTCAGCATCACATAATTCATTTAGATATTTCACAATTCTACAGATATCCACATATATGGAAAAGATTTTTGTGGTGCTTTATTCAGGCATGGTATGTCTCCAAGTATGTCAAAACTGATACATTTATACATTAGATGTAGGAAGCTCAATCGATGATTATAACAACTGCCCCAACAGTGTACCTAAAAGTCAATTTTTTCTTACTTTTTTTAAGCTCAAAAGAACATAACAGCCTCTCTCAGCTTCTTAAATAGAAAAACTATAAAAACTATTATCAATGTTAAAATAGTGAAAACTAAGGACAACAAATTAAATTTCTTAAGTACCAGTTAAGCTGGTACTGCTGGATTCCATCAAAAATTTTTTACATTTTACTTACATCAAAGGTATGCTGTGTTTTAGCTGCCATAGCAATAATTTCTTTTTCTTTTCACCATGATGTAACTGTATTTTTAAAGAATTCTGTTGTCACTTTGTCAGCAGAACTTATTTTTCCTGACATTACTTCTTTAACAGAATAGCCTCTAGGAGCAATGCAGCCAGGAGTTCTGGAGCATTCTATTTTCTGAATCTCTGCTGCTGCCCATTGTCATTTTATAATGACTACATAGCTCCTATTGCCAAAAAAAGCCCCAATAACCTCAGCTATCAATTTTCCAATTACTTAAGCAAAGTAATAAAAAAATACCTGAACATGTGATTATTATCCATACACATTCAAAAGGCACCTCAGCATGTTTCACTCTAAGCCACATACCTAGACTCACTGTGTTATGTTTTTGGTTCTCTGGGATTTGTGCAAATTCCTATAACTTAGGGAGATTCCAAATACATACATCATAAATCAAAGAAGTTTATAGTATGCAGCACAGTAATTGCCAGCAATAGCTTTCTGGGGCTGGATTTCCAATCAGGCAGCCTTTGAAATAACACTATAGCTTAGCATGTTTCACCTAGCCTTTGTAAAGACAGTCACAGCAGGAGACAGTAAATGCAAAGAGAAAAGAAGAAGAAGGGCTCACAGTGGCATCATTTGTCTCCCGAAGCTTGTGTGTTACTGACAACAACTTTTCCACAGCAGCACTGGGTACATTTGGAATCTGGTTGAATGGAAAAACAGTATTAATCTTATTGCAAGATATCCAAGTTTCATGTATGCAATAACCATAGAGTCGCCACAGTTGCTTTATGACAAAGAGTATTTTTTATTACAGCAGCATTTGATATTAAAATAAGATTTATGTCATTAAAAGATAAGCAGGTATGTTGCTTTGATAAACTTCAAAAACCAGCTCCTTTATGCTACATTGAAATAGCAATATATTTTATATGTAGCAAATAATCCTGTTCAGTAAGCCAGTAAGTGCCTAAAGTACTGAATGTACTTACCATTTTTTTAATAACTTCAATTTCTTCACTCTTGCTTAAAGATCGAACATTATGAAACAGAAACAGTGTCAAAAACTCTGGACCCAGCCACTGCTGGGTGGTACTTCCAATGACAGGAGGTTCTGCTAAGACCACTATTCTGAAAGAAGGATGGATAGGAAAGATAGACCTGCAAAAAAAGAGTTTAAACATGCATTACCTGGCTTAAGGAATGAATATCAGATTTAATTTTTACAATAAATGAGAAGAAGATAAATTATTGTACTGAAATATATCATATCATATCCAGATCATTTGCAATGCAACTTTATTTTTTAAAAAAAGACACAGGCTGCATAAGTGACTTGAATTTTTTTAAATTTACACACTTTTTTAATGCTCATAAGTCTACTCAAGTCTCTTCATTTGCAACAGGACCTGCATGCCTCAAGATGGACAATTACCACCAACTAAGCTACAGAGTATTGTGCTGTATGTCTGAAATGGGCACATCTCACTCATTCCATGGACTTTGACAAGTGCTTTACCTAGAATAGGGTCTCTCACAGGCAACTCAGGGACAAAAGCAGACCTATCAGAGCTGCAGTAATGAGTAACTTCTTTTACTGAATTAGACTGACAGAAAGGATGACACTGTAGAGATTTGCCTAGATACTGTGAAGAGCTGAATTTAGTAACAGTTTAGGAACATTCCCTTACAGATGCTCTTTGTGGTCCTTGGATTAATATGTCTAACTTCATAACACGCCTGAAAGTTATGCTTCAAAGACCAAACCAGTCACTTCACCCCTGGCTCATTTTAGAGTCAGCATGAGGAGAAAGGCCTTTCCAGTGGAAGATTGAGATTCACAAGAACTTCAGAATTGCTGTCCTGGCTCCTTAAATCAACCAAGCACAAAAGTCTAGCCACAACCAGTACTCTGCCCCTCTCATATTTTTTCAGCACCCCCAACCATATCTTCAAAGGCATCATAGGATAGAACTTTATTTGCTTTAATTTCTCTTTGCCCAAATTTTTTTTCTAATACTGTTCTGAACTTCCCTTCTTCATCCTATCTGCCTCCACAGCTTCCTGTGAAAAAACACACACTGTTCCTGGCTGTAAAAGGTACTTTTATTATTATTGTTTTTTAATTCTTTATGGGACTGGCCTCCTACCCTCAGTCAGTGTTTCCCAGTTCTCACTTGAGGATTTGGTAACTAACAGTCTTGACTCCACTGAAGATAACAGGAACTTGCAACACAGACTTAAATATACAACTTTTAGATGTGTATGTTAGGGCACTAAAAGACTGCTGCCTTGGATTTTGATATCTTGCCACCTTCACATCTTTTGTATCCCTTGTCTCTGTAATATTTTCACCTCCTCTGACTGGGCACTCATCGGTACTCATTAATCAGCACACCTGCAAGCTCACAGAATCAGTGAATATTCTGAGCTGAAAGCAACCCAGAAGGATCATCAAGTCCAGCTCTTAAGTGAATGACCCATAGAGAGATCAGACCTGTGACCTTGGTGTTATTAGCTTTGACCAACAGAGATCATCTCCAGAAGCAGCAGAAACAATGGAGTAACACATCAGAATACAAAAGCCAGTCAAATTTTGTCCAAGATGGGCTTGTTTTCATCAACTATTTTTACAGTACTCTTATTAAAATACAGGATGTTCATTTGGAAAAAGCAAGTGAAATTTGATTAGGCAGTTTATATTGCTGTTACCATGTCATTTTCCATACAAATTACTGAAGACAAACTGACAAACCTACTGCATAGTTGGCTCATCTGTACATCATAACAAGAAACCTGTGATACAACAGGGCAATTACAGCAGTCTCTTGTATCAAAGAAAACAAAGGCAGTGGTATGAGTTTTTCTCAGCTGAAAGTCATAAGCCTAGAAGCTACTCCCTGATTGATAAAAATAGAAATAGATGTCTAAAAACATCACATGAAAGAGGAACCAATGGGAATGTCACTGTCACTAAGCATAAAAGAAGGTCAGGGAACATTAGCCAACTTTATTACAGAAGAAAACATTTCCTAGATAGGATAAATACATATACTTTCAAACTTACCTTCCCTAACATTACTAAGAAAAAAAAGCAATCCTCCTCCAGATATCCATCAAATTCTGGCCCTTCTAAAACACCATAAGAGAACACAAGGAGTCAACTTTTAAGGTGAAGGAATCGTATTTCTTTTATATCACCTCCTAGTCACTGCCCTCAAAGGGCTTGGTGGGGACAGCCAGGGAGGGCATGGAAAGAAGTGGGAGGAGAGGAGATGCAAAGTCAGGGAAAGCTAATTTGGTGATATCAGTTCAATTCACTGATGTACTCTCTAGACTTGGACACCATCACTGCTGTAGGTTTCCAGGTTGTAAACATGAAAAAAAATTTTGGCTATTTCAAAAGCCTATTGTTTGGAGTGAAGTTTGCAATGCTGAAAATATCAGGCTAAGTGTATTATTAAACAAACACCATGAATGACTCAGTTCTGCAGTGCTCTCTAAGTTCCCATCTTCCATCAGCACGACTGAAGAGCTTCAAAGTTGTTCCATCACATTACAGATCAAGTCTCAAAAAGAGCACAACATGGAGAGCTCCTACATGAAGCTGTAGGTCATAGAAAAGAAGTCTTTGATGTGACAAGAAATCTTGTGGGTTTTACAGATGAAGACAAAGTAAATGTAACTTGTTAAAAACTTGGCATCTTTTAAATTAATGAGCCTCAAACATGGTGGGAAGATTTGATGTTAACTGATTCATGCAAAGAGTCTGTCCCTCTCTCTATTAAACATTTACTGACAATACAGGCAGCAAGGCATTCTCCTAATAAAATGAATGCCCTTCTTTTGACATCACTGTTTAATTTTTCAGCCAAGGATTACCACCATTGCTCTTATAAAGAAAATCACACACGTAGATCAGGGTGATTTTAGGGAAAGATTTTCTTGTTATTGATCATGGTTCTGAGCAACTGAAGCTTCTCATAAAAAAAATAGAATAAAATAAAATGCAGAACGGCATTTCTAATGCCACTTTTTGTAAGACTAAACTATTTTTGATTATCTCTTCCTGTAATATGATTTAATAAATCTCATTTTCTATCAAATTTTGTAAGTTGGGAATTATTCCAACCCTAGAACCAAAATGACCTATTGTTATTTTTTTGCTGTTTCTTTTAAATTTCAGCATAGTCCAACATTAACAGATGCCTTTATCTTAAAATTCACTTAACTGGAAAAAAGCCAAACCCCTAAACAACAAATGAAGTCAAAGCTAAAAAATGTAAGCAATTAAAAACTCTATTACTTGTTAAATTTACTCCGTGCCACAATTTCATACATCTGTCTCATCTATTGGGCATTCCCTTTCAACCTAACCACATAGAAAAGAGTCCACTCTCTGCAAGGCATTAAAACCACTAATGCATTATGAGAGACTTATTTTAGTTCTTCAACTATCCTATTATGTATCTACTCCTAGATTTCCCTATAATAGCTGCCTTTCTGTTCACCACACCAAAAACTTAGCATCAGTGTGTGCTGAGAGGGTATACCCACACAAACAGGTTATATACTGCATGCTGAGACAAACAAACAGCTCACTGCTGGATCTGTAAAGGCTGTGTGCTACCTTTACAGTATCTGTCTGGGTGAAGTAATGGATGATTACAGAAGAAATTCTATGCAGAAGTCTTGGATACGCACTCCTTGGACACACTTTCTTTTACTCTCTGAACTTGTTCAGGGAAATGAATCATGCAATCATTAAATGAATAAGTTATCAGCAGCTATAATTTCCTTCTATGTAAAATATCTTTAAGGACCATCTGTCACTTTCTCAAGGGCAGCTTTTTTCTTCTCCTTAAATTCATGAACATGAATTCTTAGTTTCCTCAGAGGAGCGAATGAGTTCCGCAACCATTTGGTAACTTAACTTCACAGCCAAACTGGCATAATAAAGAATATAGGAAAAAGGACTCTGCGGCCACCGCTAGTTACTTTGCAGCTTGCCCTTTCAGCAGAGCAAGGAGTATCCCAGAATATCCCAAAGGCAATGCACTGCTTGCACTTGTCACTCCTGAAAGAGCTATTTTATCCACCAGCCGGAAGCCCTTCTTAGAAAAATGGAAATTTTTCTACAGATGTAGAAATGTCATGAAATAATAGTGAACATATTACTCAATGACACTAATTAACCTAATTTAAAATGAAAATATACTTTTTTAGCTCTTACAAAAGTAATAAAACTTTGAAATGTTGTCAAATACATGACATATGAATAATAGTGCTCTAATCTGCAAAAACTGAAAACAATCTGAAAACCAAACCATACTTTCCTCTTTGTCCAGCACCTTAAATAACATCATCATGGTTTAAGCACATTCACATTCTCTACTGTAATACTGTTTGCATTTGTACACAGAGGCATGTGATTTCTCAAGATCACAGCATGATCTGAAACACCATCCCTTTAGTAAAAAAGCACAAGAAAACACCTTGATCCTCTTCTTCTTTCTCTTCTACTACACATAAGAGTATTTTGACTACTGAAGCACTAAAGATTAAAGGCACTAAAACTGCAGGAAAAAACTTCCAAATTCCCTTATTGGAAAATTAGGTAGACAATGTGTCACTCAAACATTACAGATTCAGTCCCAACAAAACTGAGAATGACATCATCTATTCCACAGGCCTGGCAAAAAGCAGTCACACTGAAATTACTTTAGTCAAATCCAGCAAATCAGGGTAAGTAAAGCTCAGAAATCCAGCTAAGGCCACTAGTCACAGTCACTGGCATGAAGCAATCAATATGGAGAGCATCTCCCAGTTGTGATTTGGGTAAGAATTTGCCCAACCAGCCTGCTAATAAATTCATATTACAACATACTCTATGTAGCTTCTCCAAAGCCAACGTATTACAGGCAAAGGAGGGATGGTGAGCACTGTTGGGATTAAAATCTGTGATTAAATCAGCTGTCAGTACCTCAGATATGATTTGATGGATTAATTCTGCTGGATTCTGCAACACTGGAAGGTACTGAAGTTTGCAGTAACTGACAACTACTGCTGAAAAGGATGAGTAGCAAGGACAAATACAGTCCTGGAATCAAACAGCAATTATTGACATTGCATCCTGGAGTCAGTTAAAAGGCAGTGAGTGATGTTTTCAGAATATGGAAGTCACCAAAACCAGGATGAGGTGCTGGAACACCTTCATTTCCTCAAGGGTTGATGAGGACAACAACCTCTCTATATAGAGGAGTCATCCAGTGATGCTAAAGAAGCACAAAGCCAAAACCAAAGAAGCAGATATATGTTTTCATTATTTTAACTTCCCTTTTTAAAATAAGTCATTACAGAAAATAAAGGCAGAATGAAAACTTCACCTAGGAGGATTCTCAGTGAAATGGACTTCAGATAATTCAGGAGCAAGAATTTTCATCTGCATCCAGGATGGTGCTACATGGTCCCACTGAGCTACCAGACGTAAGAATGACTACACAATGGGGTATCTGTTTGTTTCTGAGACCCCATTTCTGACTAATCAGAAATGCATTCTTGTCTAGTACAACAGACACACTTTGCTTATGGATTAGAGATCACTGTCAGTCAAACAGATAATTAAGAGCTTAGCAACTCAGAAACATTATATTACAAAATATTGAGGTGGTTAAATAAAAACAGTACTGTGAGATGTGAAGGAAAGAGAGACAGCCTTTCAAGGACAGCAAAAAAACCTGCAACTTTTGGAGCCTTCAAAGTAGCCAAAACAATGTACAACTGTCACTGAACAGCTGAACCAAAGGGTTACTCAATGAGGCTAAAAAGAAGGAAAATAGCTACACAGGTGACACAAAGGAGAAGGGTCTACAGAACAATCATTAAAGAAGACAGCTTGAACAGGTGCTCATGGTCTAACAGATAATGAAGATTAAAGGGAGACCACTGCCAAAACAGCCATTGTTAGAACAAAAAAGGATGTGCAGGATCCAGATGTACATCTCTATTCTTGTGAGAGAGATTTAATCCACTAGGAGTGGCAGCTCTGAAGATGAATGTATGATGAGCTATCCAGGTTTTTGGAGTATATTGGATATGAACTAAAGGGTACTAGGCAAAACAGCACAGCCACTGCCATTCTGCCTGAAAGCACGTTGGACAAGACTATGAACACAGAGCAGGGAGGAGACTGGCACAACAGTTATATTTCATAGTAAAAAGTGTGATGCAAAGTAGGGATACCATGCCAGATGGGCCCTTGGAGCTTTTTCCTGCCCTTTTCAAAGTCTGTGCTTAAAATCCTGATAAATAGAACATTTCCTTGATATATAGTCCTTCACACAAATAAAACAAATGCAGGAAATGACCATCTAGCTAGGTGTATGGCCTCTGCAGACTGGATAGAATTTGCAACAAGTAGGCTTAGAATGAAATTTGAGGGTTTTGTTGGTTTTGTAGGAGCAGTTCTTGCCTTATTTTTTTTTAAACCCACTGTATTTTGATCGAAAAGGGAACCAGAAATATGGAAACAACTAGGAAGTAAAAGAAAAGCAGCTTTTCTAAAGGGTAGACTATGGAGGCCAAAGAAAAAAATCAGATTCATCAAGACAACTCAGAGAAAACATGTGGCATATCATGAATGCACCCCTGCTATAAACCCATCAGGCCTCTTCAAAGTTTGGACACATGCACACCCTGCAGCATAACATTTCTATCTGTGGAATGTTTCTAGCAGACAAGTGGAAGTAAAGGAACAAAAAGAATAAGCATTATGGGTCCCAACCCATCCTTAGGATTTCCTGCCCCACATTAATTGTAAATTAAATACCAGCTTTCTAGCTCATGAGGCAAAAAAAAGTAACAAGTAGTATTTAACTTCAATTTAGCTTTATTTTCCAAGACTTTTAATAAAATGTTCCAAAATTAGGTACTATATAGCTTTATATCTATTTTTGTATCTAGTTAAAATTTCTTTTCAATTTCTATCTCCTTCTCTTAAACATTATCGAATGTTTTCCTTTTAGCTCAAGCACTCTAAACAGGATATAATTTTGCCATACCACAAAAAGAAATAGAACTAAGGAGGAACCTTATGTTTAAAAGATGCTTCTCTTAGCAATTAGAAGGAATCAGTTTAACAGAAAAGCATTTTGCATTTTTTTTATTAGAGAAAAAATTACAAAATTGAAATGTTGTTTGCATTCTATAGTCATAGCTGATACTTTACCTCTCCTGTAGTTTCTCATCAGAGAGCTGTAATTCTTCTTTTAAGTTTTGATATCTATCTTCCCTTAACAATCTGGTGCCATCATAAAGAGTCAGTTCTCTGTCATGTATTAGTCTGAAAATAAAGAATAAGCTCTATCTTAACTTTGATTAATTTTTATAATACAGGTAACAACTAAAGGTATTTTTAAAAGCTATCTCGGTTAAAATATACCTCAGTAAAAAGAAAAAATGATACCAACTCCAGATGCATCCAGGCATGGAGGTAAAATAACATAAGTTTTAGTGCAAAGTCAATCAACTTAGTTTAAATCCATATGGTAAGAACATGAAAAATAAAATAATCTGTGTTAACCGTGGAGTGTGCATAAATGGCATGAAACTGCTTTTATGTTATGCTTGTAACAAATAATATACTTTTATTTCTTGAAATGCTATCTTTCAGCTGGCTTTAATGATTAATATACATACAAACCCAGGTTTTATTTTGTGATATGCAGAAGCTGATTAGCTATAATGCATGCACATGTCAAAACTAAAAATCAGAAAGGAACACTAAACAGATGAAAAGGCAAAAACACAGGCAAGTATAAATCTCTGTTCTATCCTTCTGCACATATATATAATAATAGAAAGAAGAAAATACTTTTCCTGTAACCTGCTTTTAAAGCTCACAATGTCCTCTGATTTGCAAAAGGCAGTATATGATGGATGCATATGAAATGGCATAAAAATTTGAACAGTATAAATAACTATTAACATAGTATTTGCTATTACTGTGTTCTGCAAAGTTTAATTTATTTTTTATTGAATTATGAAATAATGTTTAGAAAGAGATCTTTCCAATCAATATAAAGTATGCTGTGTAACATATATTATAACCTACTTGTTTAGAAGCAGAATGCACTCAAAGTGTTTCAAACGTTTTCTGACATCTTGCATTATAAAATTGTTAAACAAATATTACTAATTTTTAGATTTCATAATTCTAGAATAAAATCTAGCTCATTCCAATATTCAGACTTACATTCTAGATTTCCAACGGGCTGAAATTTCCTGCATTATTTTAGGTTTACAAAAAATTAAAGAATTGCTTCAGCTCTTAAGCATTGAAACTCTAATGCTCAGCTTGATCTTTACAGTATTCCTGAAGTTCCAAAGCCACATTCACCAGCAGCAGCTTAAGGTCTCAATATGCATGCACTCAGTACACACACCACGTGCACCCAACCTGTCCAAGCTCCCATGCTGACCTTTGGAGCACAGCTAGAGTGCCAGGGTTAATTCGGTGAATGCCGTCAAGAAGAACAAGCTTTCCTTCCAGAGCTGCAGTGACAAGTGGTGATGGTCTCCAAGCAGTGTCTCCATTTGGAAGAGTGTATCTTTGCTGTAGCAAATCTCTAGCTGTCATATCCTGGAAGTATCAGTCCATTGAAGAATATAATTATGATCTAGTCTCTTAATTTACAAGTACATGCTTTCTCCTTAAAAAACTGCTTCTGTTCTTCCCAGGAATAAAGGAAGATTAGCAGGAAATCTTCAACTACTTTTCCAAAGAGTATTAGCAATACACACACAAAGCTACTCACAAAACGCTAAATAGTCTTTGGAAGTTCTAGACTTGCCAATATCACCCCTTTGAAACAAGAACAAAAGCTTTTCTCCCCCCTGCCTCTTTAACAAAACAAGCCTATGACAACTTGTACACAGCCTGTGCACAGAAGGGGGCAGCAATTTACACCTGGAGCAAACAAGAATAATTTCTTTCATATGGAAGCCACCTGAAGGAGCAAAGATTTTATCATTAATCTTGAACACAAACCAGCATGACATTCCACCTCTCAGGAGGAAAATACAGCTGGAAGCATCAGAGAATAATGAACAGGGTAAGAAAGGAGCCTGTAACATAGAATTTATCAAAGGTTCATAGCGTAGCACAAAATAATACTCAAGGAATAAAACCAATGAAAAAATCTAGCATTTCTTCCAGCACACATATTTTAGATGTTCCACTACAACAGGTAAGCAGGAGAGAAACAAAGACATAACAGTAATTTTGTGACTTGGAAGATTAAATTCATTGCTCAGGCTGTGCTGTGAGCGCAACCCAGAATCAGATAAAAACATATTTTCTATTGTAATTGTAGCTTTTGCATACATCTTTTTCACAACCCTAAACCCTTTGAACTTTAAAGAATAAAAATAGAATACATTACGTCATACAGCCTGAATAATTTCCTTTTTCTACATTTCCTTAAAAGCCCTAAAATAACAGTTCAAAGTCTGGTTCCTTCAGTGCTTCCACATTTATCTAATTTAAAGTCTCACATTCAAATCCACAAAACCATACCATATTTTTATTGTTGTATTTCTCTTGTTTTACTGCTGTGTACACTCTTTTCTATATTATTAATGAATTAGACACTAAACATTTTTATAAAAGAGAAAAAAATGTGGGCTTGGGACTTGCTTAAGAACTGTGCATTCAGCAGCTAGTAAATGCTGTAATGAATATTAACTAACACACCTTTGGATAATTCACCTCTAGAGAAATGAAACAACATACAGTATGAATTGACTGGGAGCCTGGTATGCTGTACAGCATGTCCATCTCTAATTCTAATTCTAACAATGAGAACCATCCATTAATTTTCTGCAGATAAACTCAGATGAGCATTTTGTGCAAAATATTTTCTGAAATAGAACATGAAAATAACATTGTGATTTAAATGGTTGAATGAGATTCAATTAAGGGATGATTATAAAGGAATACCATTGCTAACACCTGCCCAGTTTTTGTAAGGAGCTTTTTTTATGGCTAAGTACCTGCTCAGTGATTTATTGTTTTTATTTATTTACCCTAACTCAATTTTTAAAAAGTTGCATTCAAATCACTAAATATATGATATTAAAACTAATCTTACAATACTCTAATGCTAAAAAGGCCTCCCATTGGAGGGGAGGTCACTGAAGTGTAAGAATTAATTATTCCTCTTATTTTGGACAAAGCAATGGCAACAATATGCTGCCTTGTGAAACAAAGATATTTTAATTTGTAGCAGTCATTATAACTTATGTGTTTTACATTTCATTGTTTATTTTCTAGAACAGTTTGTATATAGAAAAAAATATGTTTAGGAGAAAAACTAAGTAAGGTAACTTCTTCTGCATTCCCTCTAGCAGCTAATACCAACACAAGCTTCCAATCTAGCCATTTTTCATGGCTTGTAGTACTAATCATGTTCTTGGCAATCATGAGGTGAACAATCTATGTTAACTGCTTTTTCTGCCTATTTGGACTCATCATTTGTTAGTATTTCTCAAATAAAAAACTGGAAGGATTTGGTAATGAAAAATTACGAGGTCAGGCAAAAAAAAAGTCCTAGAAACAAAAACACCACAGTACACAAACACTAGTGATGTGCTTACAAAACTGTTTTTGCTAGGGAAGAAAAGGAGCAAGTTGCTGGCAAACTGTTATAACATGACTTCGACTGTTACTTCTTTTCCCCTCTGAAATTCTGGGGGGAGAAAATATTTTATTTTAAGCATTTGGATTAAAAGTTCCCTAGTTACAGTCCACAAAGCACTAGCTGGCTACTGCTTCTCATTTGCTGTTGCTTAACTGCATTAAGAGGCAACTTAAAAACAAACCTTTCCTAATCAGGATGAGTTTCCTTTCTCAGCAATCTACCTACATGGAACTACATATAATGAGAAATCCATATAATGATGTCAGATATCCCAAATGAGACAGGAACTGCTCTCTCAGCCAACTGTTAGTATAAGAGATGATCTATGTTCCAAAAGGTTTGCTTTAGGTAAATTTGATCCTCACCTTACAACACAAAAACTTTTAGAGTTGTGTTTTCTGCGAAATCAATATAGAGAAATACACCTTTTCACACTATTTAGGTCCTTCAATCAACTTCAGTTGCAAAGAACAATGAAGCAAATACTAAAAGCAAAGACTATATATATATATATATATATATATATATATATATATACACATATATTAAAAAAATTCCAAGAATTAATTTCTTCAGTCAGCCTGAGCAGAAACGGTTCAATTGCTTCAGACCAAAGGTAAATGTCTCTCTACTCATCTTTGTGCCTGCAAAAATTATCAGAAGGTAAATAACAACTATAGAACAAAGAAAAGCCTCCTTAATTTTAGAAATGGATTTAGGACTGTATGATGTCTCTCTGAAAAAAAACCCCAGAAGACATTTTTTTTGAATGAAAGTAGAAAAATAGGCTAAATTTACAGCATTATCAAACTTTCATCGTCTTCACTACTGAATTAGTGTATAAATTTAACATTTGTTCCATCATTAAATTATCCTATTACTTTGCTAAGCAAAGCCCCTGATAGGTTATATATTTTTAGAAAAACAAATGCATTCTGAAATTCTATTTACAGCTCAGCTACATTCATGTATTTTTATACACTACTTTTTGTAAAAACTTCTGAGTTTATGTAACACATATACATTAGGAAAATTTATATGTATAGATACGTATGTGGATCTCACCTAGTATTGGCTACACAGGAATTTACAATGAACAAGCAGCCTTCAGTCATTTATTTGCTTTATTGATACTGTTTTGATATCACCAAAAGCCTTTCTATAAAAACCTCTTTGCCCTCTGAGCTTGATTAAACCCTGGTGAAACCAAAGGAAATGTTCCTTCAGTGAGACCTCATATCCTTTCCTAGATTTTATTTTTATAGGAATTATAGATCCCTTTCAAAGAAAGATGTTTACTAAATAGTTCCACTGTCAGCTCTGCTCATGTGACTCCAAAAATGAAGCCATCTGCTCATATTCATAGAAGCCATACTAAATAAAGGTAGGAAGTTGAGAAACAGTGGCTATGTTTTTAAGCAAATAATTATCTAATTTTTCTGGTGAATACCAAATATTGTATCATGTGCAACAATACAAGAATGAGGCTGTGCTCACCCTTAAGCAGGTTTGTCAAGTTGCAGAAGTTATTTTTCTAGGATGATTTAAAACTGTGTTTACAGTGACAAGTACAGAGAGACGTATGCAGAGCAGCTGGACATAGAGTTCTAGCTCAGACACTATACACCTATTTCAAAAGGCTACTAGACAAAAGATAGTAGGCACTGCTGGGAATCCTGGTATATTAATATGAACATGGCATAACACTGATGAGGATATGTAGACCTGCAACCCAAATCTGCCCACACTTGGCCACATTAAAGCATAAGAAAAGGGCAGAAGTCATCCATCTGACTCCAGTTAGGCAGACAGGGCTTCAAAGTCTTCACCCTTATCAGCTGAAGCCACACAGGGGGGGAAGGAAAAGCAGTGAGACCCTGTCTGGGGAGGTTCTCAGCAGTGCAGGAGAACATAAAACAGACTATCTTTTTTATCATCATCATCATCATCAGTATTTCTCTTTTCTATTTCACTCTCACTTTTCCAACCCTTCAACCTCACCACCCATCTTTGTCAATGTTTCTCCCCACATGTCAGTACACTTTTAAATCAGATGCCAATGCTATTTCTTTCTTTGGAGGTCTCCATGCTGTCTGGGAAAAAACTAAAGCAGAAAAGGGATCGAAGAAAGAGACCAGTGTATTGCATTAAACCTGATGCTAATGTTTTCCTGCAGCATTGCCAATTACTACTTAGAACTGTATATCCTGTTCTATTTGGTGTATTTTGACTCATAAGGTCATAGGAGACCCTTGACTTCATATTTTATTTAAGCACTTTCATTCCTCAGGGTTATGGAGACAACCTTACACATCTGATCTCTGTGTGAAAAGCAAGCAAATTAATTAATTTTACCTTTAAATCTTGTAGTTTTTCAGTTTATGCCATGAGGTTAAGACAACCTAAGACAGATAATTCTTTCCAAACAAGTACCAAATGACCACTGGCTATGACATTGCTCTTAAGGTTGACAGGGCTTGGGGCTTTCAAAAACACCCAACATCTTTAGTGGAGTGACGAAGTCTCTATTTAAGACCATATTTAAAGCATAATCATCAGCAGATAGTTTCCTTACTTGGTATAGCATGATAGGTTCTATGCTGTATCCCAGTATATCAGCAAACTCCTTGGCAATAACTGTTTTGCCACAGCCCTAAAAAGTTAAAAAATATTAATTAGATTAAATTCTAAAGATCATGGGGGAGAAGGGAGAATAGAAATTTAAATTCTTACTTTTCCTCCAATTAAACACATATCTTTAACCATATGGGATTGCATCATTTCTGCCAACAGTTGATTATGGCTGGAAGTCCTTATGAAAGTATCTGATTGAGAATGATTTTTTAACATTCCAGTTCCAGCTGGAACCTATAAGAAAAAAAAAGTAAATCAAAATGCTAAATAAGCTATACTGTGATAACCCTAAGCTTTGTGTGAACTAGGTTATGCTTGTCCAAAACTACCGTAATATTTCGCTGATAATGGTCATCCATCAAACTTGAAACTGCTACTGTCACAAAACTAAACCCTGTAATTTCTGATAGACAAACTCCTTCACCCACTCTTCATGAAAAAAATTAACAAAATATGAATCAATACAATTACAGCATTGGGGTATGCAAAGAACTTCAGGCTGTTCATGAAAGAGACATATAATAAAAAGTCACAAATATACACTGCTCATCAGAGAAACATGGAAGAGATAGAGCAATTAGTATTGTGAAAATCTGGAGGAACTACTTTGACCCAAACTTTGGAGAGATTAAATTGTTCACCACATTAAGGCTCTTGCTCTACATTTCCACTTCCTGCTCTAGTCTGGAAACTGTTTCATCTACAAACTTCTTATGCCCTCCTGTTCAGAGAGTATAAGAGAGGCATTCTGCGGAAGTACTTTCAGAATGTATCACCTATATGTAAAATGAAAACAAAAACCTTTACTTCAGAAAATAATTGAATCAAGTTTCAACAGACTCAACTCTTCCTGAAAAATTCCCATTTGCCGTTATTCTCCTCTTCATTTTGTCATGGTACAAACTCTCTTGTGGTATTCCACACCAATGTTGTTATAATCTCTCTGACTCCCACTAATTCACCTTCTTTACAGACTCTCTAGACTCTCCAAATTCAACATTAACTTCAAATTCTCAGATCAGCATCTGTTTCCTGAGTAAGAACTTATTTCACCACCTAGCAGGTCATAAACTTCATTGGAAGAAACTCAAACTAATCATATTTGATGTGATTACTTTGTTCCATTTTCCCAACATCCTGTGTCGGAACATTACCAAGCACTCATTAGATTTTATTTGAAGTGTAAACAAAGACAGACTATTGTTTTTACAAAAAGAAAAAGGGAAAGCAGCATTAAGAACATCATAAGTACTCTCTGCTATTCTAATCCAATAAACCAAAAAAAAAAGAAAATGAATGGCTTTTTCTTTCATCCAAAATGTAATGATTCCCACGGAGGAAACTATGACTTTACTAGAAATAAAATCATGTGCATCCATAAACTAATATTCCAGTATCTAAATGTGTCTCCAATAAATACCATGTGTTATTCTACAAAAAAAAAAAAAAAAGTTCAGTGCAAATGACTTTTACTACCAAGTGTGTCAAATTCTTGAAGAGATGAAAACAAGTTAGTGTTTTTTAAAAACATATTTGATGAATATATAAATTCATACCTGGAATGTCACTTCTTTTTCACCAATTTGGACAGTTACATCAGCTTTAAAGGGTTTGTTTCCATGTACACTTTCTACTCTGGTAATCTTCCTGGGAAACAAGTGTTTTTCTGAATCTTGAAGCTCAAAGCGCTGTAAAATCCAGGGGTGAGGAAATAAATTATTAAATACAACTTTCTGGGTTTTAGAATGTTTCTTCTAAAATAATGCCGGAAGCATATTCATGATTAATTGCTTGCAAAAAGTCCTAAATCCATTTACTTCAACTTTTATTGTAGATACCTGTGTTCACATTCTAGATGGCCCATATATTTTACATTTAAAACCAAAGCAGAGAGTTTGTATACTTATTCAGACTGTAGTGACAGATGTAAATTGAAAATGTCACATGGTGACTTTGCCAAGTCTTGGCCTGACAGTCTAAAATAAAACAAGAAATGAACCACAGCCTTTAGCATGTGTAATAATAAATCACCCATCTCTGCAGCTCATTATAACCAATTGTAGATTTAAACATCTGACTACCAATAAAATAACCAGCAAACCTTGCATTTACTTAGTTTCATAGCTGCCTCATACAATAAAAATTGAGGACAACCTGTACAAATTAAGCCTTCAGCATGTTCTGAGTATATCAAGGACAAAACAGGACATATGTTTTCTTAATCCTCTTTCAAGCATCATATTCTTTGTATTTCCTGTACATAGAAAGCATGAAAACCATTAAATAATTCCAATAATGAGAGTCATATTGGGCACTTTATGCACAAAAAAAGCTAATAACTGGAACTACTGATTTCATAGAGCCTTTTTATTCAACAGAGTGAAAGTTGAGTAAACAAAAGAAAAAGGAGTACTGTGCAGCTCATTAGCATTCCTGGAAAACAGAGTTTTTTAAACAGAATTCATAAATGTAAAATCACTCTTAAAATGCATATAGTATTATTATTAGTAGGATTCATAGCACTGCCTATTAAATTTCAAAAACAAAACTGAGACAGATTTTTACAAAAGCTTTTTCTCTTCTTCACTTTATAAATTTTGATTCTGGAGCAAAAGCTTACAAAAATACTATGCTTAAACACATATTTAAGATAAATGTGCTTTAGTAAAGGGCTGCATCAAATTATATTCTTATTGCAACAGCTGAGTCTACTTCAGATTCCATTAAATTCTTAGACAAAAAGACAGGACAGGAATGCCTGCTGAGTACTATCTCCAAGTATGATTCTAAGAAACACTCCAACTACGATTCTGTGAAAGCAACTACCAAATGTTCTCATTCTTATCTTCATTAATAAATAGCAATATTCTTACTAATTTAACGGCATTTTGGATAGAGTTAAGGGTGCTTTTATACAAAATTGCCAACTGCTTGTACACTAAATCCCCTACCAACAAGAGAAAATAACTGTGAGTGAGTAAGATTATCTGTACCAGCAGAGGCTAGATACTGGGTAACAAGGAATTAGAGACAGCAACAACAGAACTTGCACACAAAGGTCTTAGGAGTTTAAAATTTCTAAGGTGTTTTTTTGACTGGTTGGGGTTTTTTTGTTTTGGTGGGATTTTCTTTGTTTTTCTTTGTTGTTGTTGAGGGTTCTGTAGCATTTTAGACATTAAGTCAAGGCAGTGAAAGAGGAATGTCTATGTGCAAATTGTTACTGAATTTACACAATCAACACAATTTACACAATTCATCTAAGTTAACTTGAATTTATCACATGTAATTACATAGATGTTGCTGAACTGAATACTCTAGTAATTAAACAACCTCACACCTCTAGTAAATATCACACTTACACCTGAACAGGAGCAGCAAAGAAAACCGCCTGTGGCTTTCAGACCAAGACAGGTCTCTTTAAATTAGTTCTTAATTTAGAACTATGATAGGTAGAAATGGAATCAGAATGGCATAAAATGGATGTACAACACATTAAACACTTCTGCTGAGCCAGAAACAACTTCCTCTATAAAATGGTTGAGCTGATAGCTGCAAAGGAAAAAAATATTTGTGGTTTGAGAGAACAACTACCAAGCACATTCAGTAGCAGAAAGTTTAAGTGATACTTGGAAAGCCAGAAGCAGGCAGCCTCACTGACTCAGAGGAAAGCAAAAGGAATAGACCAGTGACCAAAAACCAGGGAAGTGGTCTGGCAGCTCATAATCAGCAGGCCACGTTCTGCATGCCTAAGAACATGCAAGAAAAGGCCAACTGTAAAAGTTAGGGGGAAAAGGAAGAGGAATTCTGACCACTTGGAAGCATCTAATAATTGGCAATATCTCAAAATGGAAAAGGCAAAGAATACACCAGTAATCCAACAAAGAAACAGAGAGCTAAAATGAGCCAGAGCTGCAGCTGACCACTCAGCTGAGTCCACAAAGCAGCCAGGCTATCCAAAAGAGACATGCAAAGGTTGGAAGATTCTCTGCATAGGAAGGAAAGAGAATTTTCCAAAGAAGCAGAGGACTGAACTGCTTCACAAGGAGCAAAATAGGAACTGCAAGTGCAAGATGGGATGGATTGATATATGAAGTCTGACAGATTCCACTACAATGGTATGTATTGGCACTAAGAGCATCTATTAATGCAAAACCCCAAAGATTATAAAGTATTTTTGCAGGAGTAAGAAACAAATCCTTCCTTAGAACAAAATTTGCAACAGAAATATCTTAGAAGAGAAAATAATTCTGAAGAATTCTTTCTTGTCTAGACATGAAATAGAATTCCAGTCTTACAAGCATTCCTAAGTACTGTGAGGTAGGGAAAAAGTTTTCATTGAGAAGGTCAGGTAAGATTAAAGTGGATGTGCAAGTAATACAAAAATGAGTAAAAGCAACAAAAAAACTTTTATTTGATATAAGATCAAGACAATAAACACAGAATTAATCAAAGCATGAAAAAATGTAGGAAAATTCTAGGCCTTTAGAGTGAAGCTAAAAACGGATATAGACTAAAAGTGACTTGCTCATTTATTAAGACAAATCTCTTCTGTCTGTATTTTTCTAAAATCTCATGGAAAGATTCTCCTGATTAGAAGGTAATAAAACCAAACAGTGGGTGTTTCCAATACTGAGAAAAAAGGTGCACAAAAGGCATGTGAGAATTAAAAGAGTAAATGCAAAACATCCAATAAATCTGCTGTAAAATACTCAACATTTATGGCACAATGAAGAAATAAGTATAGAAAATGTGGAGCCTCTTATTCCCCACCATGCTTAGCCTAAATGAAGCCAATCAGTTTTATAAAAGCCTCTAAGCTGCATATAGAAAAGAAAACTCCAGTGCTGTGGGAAACATGCTCAAGGTTATTGTTTGACAATGTTTAACTGGAAGCTGTTTTCCTTGAAATCAGTGATCTCTCCATGCCTCAGTCTTGCAGAGAAAAACCACAGATACTTTAAAACTTAATTTTTACAATTATATTTCAAATGTTCATCTGTCAGTCAAAATAATTTCTCATGCCAGTATTTCATGAAAGTCCAGAATAATTTTGAAGACCAAAATTCCAACCAACTCATATTTTCCTTTGTCAGATCTTCTGAGTTAAGGATCATCTTTAAGGATAACAGTACAAATTGATACAGTTGCCAAAGTGCAGAAACTTCAAATAAGGGTAAACAAAGCCACATCACTGGCAAGTTCATTTTGGTACTTCAGTCCTGACTGTTGCAAGCTAGTGAATTAATGATTGCTGCAAACTGTAGCACTTGTACAAATACTTTTGTATGTTAAGCACCTCTAAAGACCACTGGTGATGCTGGATTAGTGCACAATCCTTAAATGCATTTCTTTTAATGCTAACTAATTTGAAACAAGGAGTTACATTAGAATCAAATTAAAAACTTGGTTGATAGACATCCTTTTTTCTTCAACATTATTCCAGGTGGGGTCTCACCAGAGGGAAATGGAGGGGCAGAATCCCCTCTCTCAGCCTGCTGGCCAAGCTGCTTTTGATGCAGCCCAGGGTACAGCTGGCTTTCTGGGCTCAAAGCTCACATTGCTGGCTCACGTGAAGCTTCTCATCCACAAACTCTCCCAAGAAAATACCTTCCCTCCCAGGGAAGGCATAAGTCAATATGTCACATTATTTCATTTCTGAGCATGAGAATTACAAGTAATGCCTAGATCTTGGTGCTGCCTCAGTAAGCAAGGTGCATAAGGAAAGGATTTCTCCAAGCTGAAGATAACATTTGGGAAGACAGTGCTTTAAGAATATGATCTCTTCAGGAAACATGGACAGCAGTTTACAGCTGCCAAAACTACCTGTTTGGCATAACCACAGTCTGTCTCACTTCTCAGCTCCAACAGGTGACTGCAAGGGAAAATACCCTGAAATTAGGGTATGTTATCCTATATTACTACATCCCCATATCTGCCTCTGAGCACAACACCTAAACCGTACATTCCATTATCTGAAATTTGGGGTTTTTTTCTTTAAATGTTAGCTGAGCTTAAGAAGTAATTTAATACACAAATTAATCCATCAATGCCAACACACTTCCAGTATTTTTTTGGTTTTTTCAATTCTTGTTACCACCCAGTTAAGATTAGCATTTCCTTTTACACAGAAAGAAGTACTCAGTAGCAGTTATTACCTGAACACTCTTACAAAACCCATAAAAAAGAGAAATCTTGCTTCTGGTAGACTCCTCTCCCTCCCCATTCTTATAGAATGCAAAAAACAACCTCTTATTAAAATTTATACATTTCTGGAGCTGCTATTGTTATAAAATCATTATAAACAGATGTTCCTCAATACAACCAGTTATTTTCTGTATTTCTTAAGGTTCATTGCTTAACAAGATTTGTGGTGCGCAAATAGAATTAAGTTCCAAATAAGATTATGTGTATTTGTTGACATAGTAAGTTTGTGAAGGTAGTGATGAGGAAGACTTTCTTTAAAAAGAGGAAAATTAACACAGAAAATTCCATGAAAGAGGTACTTAAAAGCAGATTATTATTTAGAAAGAAAGTTTTATGAGCCAAATCAATCTGTCTTATACAAGAAGCAAAAGAATACACAACACAAAGTTAAAGAAAAGAAATAGAAAATTAAGCTGATGGTGTAGAACACAAAGACATTCACCATCTGTAACTGAAGGAATAAACAAAATGACAAAGTATTTAAAATAAAGGCATATTAAAATAGAAGTGACTGTTACTGCTCTGCTCACAGATAAAAGTCTATTTATACACAGACAATTGATCTTATAGGCAACTTTAACCACCCCATACTGTGGTGGAAGGAAAGCATGACACAGAACACTGAAAGGTCAGGCTGGATGGGACCACAGGGGGTCATCTGCTCCAACCTCCCTGCCCAAGCAGGGTCATCCCAGAGCACGTGGCACAGGATTGTGTCCCTATGGTTCTTGAAAATCTCCAGTGACAGAGACCCCACAACCCCTCAGGGTTCCAGTGCTGGGTTACCTGCACAATAAAGCATTTCTTCCTCGTATTCAGATGGAAATTCCTGTGCAACAGTTAAAGACAAGTGACAAATTACTTCAGGTTCTGGACTTCAGGCCATATGGGCTTACTCGGAGAAGTAGTAGGTAGGACCCCACAGGAATCAGCTTTGATGGTTCAGAAAAGCTAGCAAGTCATTCAGGACAACCTTCTAATCAAATGCAAGGACTGTCCATCCCAAAACCGAGGAAAACAAGTAGGAGAGCAGCCCAGTTACATAGGGAATATAGGACTGAACTCCAATGCAAAAAGGAGGGGAGAGAAGAATGTGTCAGCAGGCATGTCAGGCAAACATTTCTCACGCACATAAGCTTGGTTTTAGGGAAACCAAATATTTGCTAGCTACAAAGTTGGTTATTTCTAAATATGAACGTAGAAATAATATCTAATTTTCAGGACTGAAAGACCTGGTTAAAATGCTTTAAGGTTAATTTTCAGCAACATATGTAACTGCTACAACATATTAAAAGTTAAAGAAAGATGACACTGCTTAAGTTTTAAAACTTAAATAAAATAACCCATCATAATTATAGGCTTTGTACACTTCTATTAAACACGGATAAACCAACAAAACAGATCTGACCAACAAGAAGCAACAAAAAGTAACATAGACCAAATCCAGAGACTAATACAATCTATAATCATGCAATAGTGAATGTACTTTGTACATGTGATATTTACATCTTTTCAGAATCTTCTCTTAAACAATGCCAGATGTATTTTTTAAGCATTTGACTACCTTAATCATACAAGTAACTACTTTCAAATTATTAACCACTTACTATATAATAAGGACTTTTCTGTAGTCTTTAACTGAGGTCTAAATATTCCAAAGATCCTAGAGGTTTCACCTTTTACTATAATGAAATTAACTAGTTTATGAGGGCTTTTTAAAATACTGTTACGAAAGTTTTAAGCATTAGCAATAATGTAGCCATTTAATTTACTTAAGATTTCTGTTTTTATACAGAAGTAATGAAGTACCATGACCTGAAGTACCAGGTGCTGAATTGTATTCCCATTCATCTGTTTAGCCCAGAAATAAGTTCTACACCTTTAAAACCAGATCCAAGAGCAAAGGGAGGGTGAAGCTTGGTGCGCAGTTTGTGAGCACAGAAGCTTCATTTTCACTGCCCCCCAATTCCTCACTCAGTGCACGTTGTCTGCAGCACAGACAGCAGGACAGGGCTTTCCTTTGCTTTTAGTTAGTTTTTAGCTAGCTGAGGCAGAGATGTTCCCCGGACTGTGTTTGTTTTTTTTGTTGTTTTCTTGGAACTGTTCAGCCCTGCTGAAAACCCAGAAAAACACCAGGAGCTCATACCTGTGGCCCACCAGGCCCCAGGATGCAGTGTTTTCCAGTGCAGGAGGGACTGATAAGAGACTGAGCAAGCTGAGCTGCAGCCCATACAAGGACTCTCAATTTGCCATCTCTTCAGAACAGCAAGAGGTTCCATTGTTTAATATTATTTATTTTTTCCATGTTTGTGAGTGCTTTGCTTGTTAAATAAATAGTTTTTTCCACTTTTCTCAAAGGAGGTTAACCTCCCGAACCAGTTGGGGAAGAGGCCACTTGAATTTGCTTTCTAGAAAAGACCACTTCTGAAGTTTCCTCATAAATTTGCCCTAAAGCAGGACATACCATTAATCAGGAGAACTACAGCCATAATCCATCACTCCCTAGAATTATAATACAAAAATATTGTTCAATACTTACTTTTAACATGTCTTTGACTGCAGTTCTGCCTTCCTTTCCAAGGAAAAGATGATAGGGGTAAAGTCGGTCAATAACATGCTGGACTGACATCACAGGAAAGGAATCCTAATTCAAATTTTAAAAAATTGAAAAAATTATTGGCTCATTCTATCACCAGCCATTAACCCAAAATTCTGCACAGCTTTGAACTTAAAATAAGACTGTAAGGGAAATATACAAAGGACCACTACAAGCGGTACTTGACTAGATGTCAAAACAGGCACTCCTCAGGGGTAATTCATTATAATTTAAGTGTCCAAAGTAGATTAGAAGAACTATGTTCTAAAAATTATTTTCTTTCCTGAGCATAAATGGAAGCTACAGTAACTGGCTCAGATACCTAAAGACAAATATGGCCAAGAGAGACAAATCCCATCAAAGGTAAATGAGTTTCACAGTACTAGAAAAAAAACCATATGACAAGAAATCTGTGTTTCAATAATAATCTACACATTCACAGCAATTTGTAGTATTTAATTTTGATTCTATTATATTGTACCTTTTATTTTTTTTACTATCTCCCTGTTAGATTTAAGTACTAACTCTTCTGTCAATTGCTGCCTGAACTAGAAACACATTTGACTATTTTGCTGCAGCCTTAAAGAAAGAGAAATGCATTTATGACTACTGAAGATACTCTGCATAAAGCCTTTCCTGATAGAAAAAAGGCATTTCAAACTCTCTCTCAATTGATTAAATATAGATCGTTTGCTTCGAAATTGAATTGCAAATTTTTAAGGACTATTTGTGTGTAACACTAGTGGAAAACAGTCATTTGACCGGCACTATCTTTTTAAGCCTTCAAAGCAAATAAAGCAATTCAAATAAAATTAACTGATTTTCAGTTATACACTTGGATTTACATAAGCACACAACTGAAAGAAGAGTTCCTTGGAAATGAAACCAGGAGATGCATATTTTATGAAATGCGTAATTCAATTTATAAGCAGTAACACTATTTATAATGTTCCACATTAAAAAAACCCAGTAAAAATAAACCATTTATTGCACTATAGTAAATGTACAGCTTTAAGGATCAGGGAGCCCCTTATTGCATTTTAAAAGCCCTCCATTTATATATAAAGACATACCATATAATTTTTCCACATTATCTCAAATTAGTAATAATTACAATGGAGTGTATAAAATAAGCCTCTTCAGAAAAAGACCTTACGAAAAAAATCCCTTTTGTCAGGCAGGAGTTCTCAAACTAAGAAATTATGTTTTGGGACTGTGTGACTCTATGACAGAAGATAAGAAACTACTCATCACAATGCACTCTCTTCACACTAACTAAACTAGAAGCAGAGTATGGCACTGACCCAACATACAAAGGAAAAATGATGTAGCTCGAAATCACTGAGCACAGTTTAGAAATCCAAGTGATTAAAACTAATTCTAAAAGAAACAGTTTCCATTTACCTAAAAAAGACACTGTCATACAATGTAACAGTTCACATTCTCTAATGTAAAATAAAATGCTTCCTTCACTCCATAGTTTAGATAATAGCTTAGGGCTCATTTTCTTTCTGTTACTCTGAAAGCCATCTGGCATTCATTTAAAAATAATTTTTCACTTTGCGGCTCAAAGAATAAAAAGTTGCAATTTATTTCAAAATCCAACAATATTTTTTCCCAAAGCCCTTCAAATACTACTTCATTTCACTGAGCTTGAATTTTCACCACTTCTTAATATCTAATGTAGGACCCCTAATTCAGAAAACAAATTCTGTCTGTAAGTATCCAGCACAACTGAGGGGATTGTGCACCACAGTAACACAAGTAATTAATATGCTTTAATGTTTATAATCCAATAAAATATGTAGGAAGCGAAGTGCTGCTGAGCAGTACCATAGATAAAATGACTGCACATGAGCCAACAGAGAACTGTATAGAGTTCCTTCTACAGACACCTGCACCTTGGAGAGTGGGTCTCAGAAACTCTCCTGGCATTTTACCCTCCTGGGTTGCCTTCCTGCATGTGAAAGGGCACAAACCCCTCTCTATACAGATCTCATGTTCCTGATTTCCGTCAGGAAGCACCTTCCATGCAAAAAGTCTTTGACTTTTTACCATGGAATTATAAAGTCCAAGGGATAAAGGGCTATCCAGGAAAGCAGAAAGACTGACACAGCTTTAGTCCTGAGCTGCCTGACATGTCCCTGTGAACTCTGTGGATATACAATCCCTATTTCTGTCTGGACTTAGCTGTCAGGAAGCACTGCATCTTTGAGAGTGCACAGCCTGCGTCTTCACATAATTCTCCATTTCTGTTTCTTCTAAATCCACCAGTCAGCCCAAAGACCTAATGTAGGCCTCCTCTCATACAATTTAACTCTTTCCCATGCCCACATTTGTTTTGAGTCCTTTAAGGTGTCAGTGGAGAGCAACAGGTACCTTTGTAATGCAATCAATCTGGCTTACATATGTAACATTAAATACAAAGCACTTTTAGGTTGTGGTTTTTATTTCTCTCTACTTGCTACCTCAGTGCCATCAGATAAATTGTAGATGCCCTGAAGTCTGGTAAGGTGATTTACCAGAGGGGGTAAAATAATAAATTGAGCACTAAGATACATATATTTAATAACAACACAAATCTTATGTCATACCATACTTTGTTCTTCAGTATTATGCTGTATGTTTGGAGACTTTTCTCCCTCAAACTATCCTTAGTGTTTTCAGGTTTGTTTTTTTTCCAAATATTCACATTAATCTTCTTCTAACAACATGAATAAACCAAATCTAATTCTGAGCAATTTTAAACCCATACGGTTTCACAGCACATGTATGCACATACCAAAATCTGAACTGCAGCCGATAAGCTGTCTAAAGGAAAATCTGGAAGTCCCAGTGTAGAAGATTCTTGAGAGCAGAGAGTTGTAGCAAAAGACAGGAGCTGAGAAATTCTGCATATGAAAAAGTAATTACAGAGTTTTATACATGCTAACTGTATTTAAAATACTAAAGCATAAAATGTTAAATATAGTAAAAGATGCTGAAAATACTTCTGAGTGCACACAAGTAAGGTGTGACTGAGGTTCTAAAGCACTAAGGATTCATTATATGAAGGCTGCATTGAAAAAGCTGTGCAAGCATACGCCCACACGTATTAAAAATTTCTTCACTTCTGGTCTCTATGCAGTTATAGAGACACAAAAATAGCATGGAATTCTGAAAGGACATAGTTTCTTCATTCAATTTCTTTTTTTCTAATTATGAAAAATTACCTCTCTGTGGAAATGTTTGATCCAATTGAATATAATAGCTGAAGATGGTCCTGGAAATAGAACATAAAATCACAGAGTAAATTAGTTTTGGCATCGTATTGTGGGTCACAGGTCATGATATGAAGCATTCTCTATCTTTCCCTCTAATTTAGACATGAGGATTTTATTCACTCCTTGTCACACAATTAATTTTATTTAAGAAGAAAAAAAAGATCAAATTCTTTCTTTAAGAATTTGTGCTATGAAATTTACTTTTCTGCTGCAACATTCCATGGCAGCTCTAAGACTTGTCAGGAATTTACTACGCAATACGAAAATATGAAAAATGCACCTTAAGATAAATTTGTTACTCAAGAATTCTTTTCAGAGATGAGGTAAGTAAAACATAACATCAGAATATCATCTCTACTCAATACAAATGATCCAGTCTACCACACTCACCTTAAAGGGCAGATGATAAACATCTCTTGCTTGAAATCGAGAGCGGAGGGGTGGATCCAAAGGGTTACCAGAGTATTTAGGTACTGGCAGGCCCAAGGCTATCACTCGAAAATCTTCACTAACCCGAACAATCTTCCACGCATCTAACTCTGATTTGGTATGCTCCTAAATAAATTAAAACAAAGCAACAGGAAAAAAAAAAGCCCACATTGCATCATTAAAAATTTATGATGACTAAGCTCCAGCTCAATTAAAAGCCCCAGTCCTTCAGCCTAAATGTGGTAATTTCTCAAATGTTCTCGTCTTTCATGCAATAACTAGAAAGACTTGAACTAGACAAATCTGTGGATGATAAAAACAAGTTTTTCCAAAATGAACATAGAAAAAATGACTAATTAGGTATAACTTTCAGACCTTTTTACAAAGAAAAGAAAATAAACTGATGACAAAATATATTTTATTCTAAAACATTAAAAGTGTGTTACAATGAACAAGATTTTTTCTTCTTTATTTCCCTCTCTTATAAGTGTAAAGGCAACTAAAATCTCCATTTTAGAAGCTCCATTCACAAATTATACTTCATTTTATGAAATAATACATAATTAGTCTCCCTCATTAGGACATTAAATGTTGTATTATGTCAAGTAAAGGATTCTTGACATAAAAAAAGGCTCTCTCTATCCATATCACAGTTAAGTCCTCCCTGAAACTATACATGAATACATTTCCTTCAGACCTAAATGCTCAGTAATTATTCACACAGGAGAAGCAAAATTGAACATTAGTTTATATAATACAATAGTCCCCAAACAACAAAACAACAATATTAAATTTAGCATTGTAGCAAGAGATTTATTTAATTCATATACTATTATCAGTGTGCCTGAGGCAGTAGTTTTGAAACATTTAATCATCCAAAAAGTGTTTAAAAGGAAGAGAGATGTTTTACAACCAAATATTAGTTTGAATTCTCATTTTAATTTTTTAAATACAATTACATTTTAAAAGCTTGTTTTTGAAATATAATAATAATAATGCTTCCAGTAATTGCATCTACCAATTAAATACTACAAAAATTTTTTTGATGGTACATCAGCACAGCTGGCAACCTAATACAATGGACATCAGTGTCTGAAGGCTTATTGCAAATTTCTTTGCTGTGCCACATGGGTTTGAATCATACGCCTAACCACAGGTGTGACAGAATAGAAACATGAGGAAACAGGTGAGGAAGCAGATATCAGACTGACAGGTATGTGACTGGAAACTACAGTACATGGAACTAAGATGCAAAGTACTACTGAAACTGTCAAAAAAAAAAAAAGCCTGAAGAGTATCCCTCCAAGCAGTGGGACTCAAGGCCCAAAGAAATGAAAATGGTTTAAAGCAGTAATGACAGCAGACACTGAAATCCATTTCCAATCAAAGGAAAAGCCTCTAACCATTTTCTATAGTTTAGACTGCTGTTTACATATACTTTTGTAAATTAAAGGCAAAACAGGGACTGAATATAGAGATATGCATCTTGACCTTATTCTTTCGGTATCCTAATATTTTAAAAGCTTAGCAACAAGGCTACTTCCATGCTGAAGCATTATCTCTACTTCATGGCAACAATTTCAACTTAAGTATCTTTTCACGAGGACATTTTAGTTACTCTCACATTGTGGCTTTCACATTTTAGAAACATACAGGCTTCATACAAGGTTAACATGGACTACTCTTTTTCATACATAGACAACATAGAAAAAAACCATTGAAACCTTGGTGAAATTTCCCCCATTTGACTCCTAAGTACTCTCTCCTTCACAATAAAATTCCAGCACTACCAAGAAGAGGAGGGAAAAAAAAAAAGAAAATTCAAATAGCATTTCCATACCTGCAAAAGTTTGTCATAACGATCTGCAGACATGAGAAAACGACCATCTTCAAGCTGCATTTCCCTGTTCTCCAGCAAATTGTTCAACACTGGCAGGACGTTCCGCTCAGCCTTCTCCAAGCCTTCCAGAACAAGGATTCTGCCTTCAGTAGCTGCACGAACTGCACACTTTAAAAAAAATATAAAGTCCCCCAACATTTTAACAAGCTTTGCATAAGTAATTCAAACAATTTTTTGTTGAAAAAGAACCTCCAAGTTCTTCCAAGAACTTTCCCAAAACAAGATTTATTTCTGTAAGAATGACTCTCAGTAGCGGTGGAAGGGTGACACATTCATGAGCTGGAGTTTTACTGCTTAACTATTATGGGGACTGACAGAAGTTCCAGTATTTTGTACCAACAGCATAAGATATAAAACCTTACAGAATTTTAGACCAAACACAGTATGTATATATATATAATATATATTTATATATATTTTATATATATATTTATATTTATGTCGCATCCTTTATTATTGATGTCACATAATATTCTTTCTACTACTTTCAGGTAGTTTAACACCACCCAACAATTCTGGAATAGCATTTTTAACAGAAAACACAATCAAGGAGGTTTTACCTATTTACATCATATTAAGACATTTAGAAAAAAGTCCAGTATTCCTTTATATTTTTCTGAATATTCATCAGCATAATTCATCCTCAGTACATCATTTTAGTTTGATTAGAATGTGTGTTGAAACCAAACAGGGATGATGAAAGCAAAATAGTGCCACAAGTAATCAGACTTTTAAAAGAGTGATAAAAGGAATCATTTAATTTAAAATTATATTCCCTGACTGAGTATGGTCTTCTACAAAACCAGAATAAAAATGCAGCCATTAACTTGATAATCCTTTGAAAACTTAGGGTTAGAAAATGGTTTCTTTTCTACTTTATTGGTTGTTTATATATGGCTGCTTCTTAAGTGGAGCCAAAAGGTAAAACTAACCTCTGGTGCTGATGATTTTGTGCAACTTTGTTACAAGGACATTAACTCAAGTACATTAAGTACACTTGATATCTAATATTCATAATTACTGCCCAGTAAAGGACTCTGAAATACAATGCATTCTTGTCTTCTTCTGATTTGCAGAAATTTAAGCTGATAATAATGTGGCAGGTTTGGGCACAGGCAACATTTAGAGGCACCAGAGTCTTTCTTTGCATTCCTATCACATCTAAACACAATTTCAGACACAAGCACAGTTGCAAAGGGAGAACAAATGAAATCTTTTCCCAGCATGTCTCCTACAAACTCCTACAGAAGAACCTGTCATACAATGCTAGATGAAAATCAGTGATGAATACAATAGATGCCAAAAAATAGGTCAGTGAGAAAGAAGGAAGATATGAAAAAGAATAATGAAGAAGCACCAGAATACAAAAATAACCCACCAAAAAATTACATATGAAAGCAGACGCATAAAAGACAAATGCATACGGATAAAGTAGGAACAAAGATGCATTCAGCACAACAAATTAATTGCTGCATGGGTTTAAAGCACACAACTGACTCAGACACCCATCTGAGGAGACACAGAAGACACCTGCCCTGGTTTCAGAGAGGGGTTGGAGCTCAGAGCCACACGGGTTGGCCAGGCTGCTGTTCTATACCACACAGGTCACCACGAGGTGTGGCTTCAGGGGAAGCCAAGAGTGAGCACACACCACGGGTGGGACACTGCCTCCACCCTCTCTCTGGGAGAGGTAGCCAGGACCAGCCATGAGGACCGTGCCCTTCCCATCCTATCCCTCAGGAGAGTGTGGCTCAGGGTGATGAAAGCAGCTGAGCCCAGTGGAGCCTGGCAAAATGGTCTGGAAGTGAAGCTGGCACAGAGCCAAACCTCAGCAGGTGCCAGTGCAGGAAGTGGCCCTGGGGAACAAAGTGGCAGCAAAACCAGGACAAGAGGAGCTCAGCCCAAACCAAGCCCCAGAGGCAGGGACTGATCAAAAGCCACAGTGCCTGACAGTCCCAGCAGAACTGTCCAGAAACAGGTGGCATGGCATAATGTGACCTGGTTTTCAGGAGGTTGTCCATCACTGCTCTCTATTGTCTCGGAGCTAGGGATGGGAAGCACTGACTGTGGGAGCTCTCACCATCTTGTCTTTGTCTGGGCAAACCAGAACTAAGCTGAGGTGATGAACACTTTTTGTGTGTTCACAAAGCATCTTTTTTTTTTTTTTTTTTTTTTTTATACCTTTGTTGCTAATATTGCTGCTTTTACTGTGCATTTCTTATTCCATTGCTGTTTGCTTTCAGTAAATTGCTATCTCAACCCACATCTTGGACTTTGTTCCTCTCCCACTAGAGGGGGAAGGGGGAAAGGGAAGAGGCTTATTTGCAGTTTAATTTCTATCTGGTGTTAAACCACCACAACACTAACCACTAAGATGAATCAAGATACTTCTGTGCAATTTAGAAGCATAACTAACAACTGGCAAATTAGCCATGGAGTAAACTTTTCACATCACTATTAAGATGGAAACAATTCCTAATTATTAATATATCTAATCTGGATTCAAGCAAACATTACTGAAAAAAAGCACTCGTAAATCCTGGTACGGATCTCCAGATCAAGTTCCCTTCTTAAAAACACAACACCTTTATATTTAGCCTCATAATCAGTATCTGAGGAACTTAGATTAAGAATAAATCCATTAAACAAGGACTAAACCTCAGATTATTTCTCTTCCACTGAACCACTAATTCTTCAAAAAAAGCAATGAATTTTTTTCTTCATTTGGGACATCATACACTACCTAACAGGCAACATAAAATCACCTCTCTCCTCATCCCATAATATGTGTACAAAGAACAAATTTTCTACTAACATTCTTCCCTAGGAAGGTCATTGGTCATGTCAAAAATCTGCTCCAACCTGCTTGAATAGAAAAACTGAGTCTCCAGCAAACAGTCCAGTACCTGGCATGAACAAAATGCTATTTTGTCTAAATGCAGCTTGGAGACATAGCCAGAACTTGTTTTAACAAACAATTTATTTGCCAAGCTGGTTGGATTCTGCATATTATAAGTCTATGAAGACTTTATGACTGATTTTTACTAGTCAGAGGAAAATACACATTCTGCTCATATGGTTTCAAAATATTTTGAGTATCCATAGAATCTTGTTGACTCATGTTGAGACACACACACACTATGGATGTGTTGAAGGAACAGGCTTCCAGTACTAACAAAAACCTCTCTCTTGAACTGGTATATGAAGAAAATCTGCTGTAGGGATAGACAGCAAATATAAGGAAGTGTAGAACAATCATTAATTTTGAGAAAGAGAATGCTCTCCATTAGCATTGCAATCCAGAGAAGCAGCTTACTACATACACTGGGCTGACTGCTGATCATCAGCTTACAGGATCAAAATTTAAAAAGTACAGAACTTGGAAACTGTTCGAAATTTTAATTCAAAACTCTATTTCTCAGGAAAATAAAATTTCAAATTATCTTTGCCTACCTATATGCACCTTTTACGATCAGATTCAGGAAAGGTTGAATGCACAACCACAGTTTTCTATTTCCTAATCAAAGACACCTCATAACAATGATACCACCACCACCCCTTGGGCACTAATTTACTCCGATGTTGTTTCTTCCATCTTCAAAGCATACCTGAATACTGGAAATTGTTCTCTAGAATACAACGAAGTAAGTGCACGCTTCATCTGCCTCTGAAGTTTTTGTGTTAAGTAGCCTAAGTCTGCTCTTAAGACCATAAGAGCTGAAGTATCCGTCTCTGATTCATACTGTTTCTGCATTCTGGTTGGTAATGAGTAGTAATTTTTTCCAATAAACTAGGCATACTACAAGGCAACCTCTGAAAACATCAGTTTTAGCTGTGTATTGATGGACTGGTATGGGAGCTAAAACGCATTTAAAAAATCAGAGGAAGGAAACTAAGTTTGCAATCTGTCACTGAAAATTATTTTTAAAAATGCTTCCAAGAAACAAATCTTCACAACTCTATAATGAGAACCCAGAGAGAGTTGCATTGACCCCCTCTCTCGTTAGTTTTGTTCACTCAAAGTCTAACATAAACCATAAATTTGACAGGGGGGGTTTATATCATGTAACCTTGTCACTAAATTGGAGATTAAACATATTCATTCTTGTTAAAAGGTCATGAAGGATTTGTTAAAAGTTTACTTGCAGATTTATTGTCACTGCAGCAAAGGGATTATTTTGCTCATCAGAGGACAGATGCTGCTGCCTCCCACCTGTGCTGCCAGAGCTCTGGAAGGCTGGTAACCTGGATACCTGCTCCAGGGAATACCTGCAGCTACCAGAGGCTGGGAGCAGAAACACTTCACAGAGCATTGCTCTCATTGTAGCGGCTTTATGCAACAAATACATTATGCAGAATGCTTACAATGGTTTCACACTGCACCTACCAAAAAAAAAATATCTTTAAAGGCAAAAACACCTTAGGAGCAAGACAACTCTAGGCAGCCTTTCATTGACTTTTCTGTAGCTGAATTATGGTGAGCAGTGCAAAATATGAAAATGCAGGAAGCTGTAAACCCCAATTTTGACATAAATCACAGTGTATAAACATATGGATGAAGTTATATAGTGTCAGAACAGGAAGGACAGAAAAAAGCTCACCACAATGCACACGCTGAAATGCAAAAACATTGGAGAAAGAAGACATTTTTACATAGCTTACCAAAATAGTTTGTAAAGCCACAAGAATTTTAACAGTATAGTTTTCACATACCAGAACTGAAGTGGTAGTTCTTTTCTCTCAGGAAAATGCTTATTGCACACCAGAACATTCTGATTGTCCTGAAATCCATGAGGAAGGTTCTTGGGGAACTCCAAAGAACTTTTTTCAGATCTGGGCATCATTCAGAATATGATGGACAGACTACATTTCAGAACTGTTTTATAATTAAAAGGCCGGAAATTGCTCAACAGTAATCAATAACTGTGTCTTTTACAGGAGCTACCTCAAGGTACAATTTAGGACTTTTTTAGATGATGACTTGCCCCTGCTCTGAAATCTACATCCCTATAATGACATCTCAAGCACAGCAACCATAAGAATATAGAAAAACAACAGTACAAGCAACTCAGTGAACACAAGAACTAATGAGGTAAGGATTCTCTACATCTGCAGCCTACGTTTCAGATGTCCCTTCCAATGGAATATCTTGTTCCCACCGCCCACACAATATCCCACACAAACTCATCCACCCAATTCTTTCCAATCATTTCTGTAGCTCATAAACATCACAACAATGTAATGTCCAGATGTCGCTTATGATGAAAAAAGATCCTGAACAACCATCTGGTAAAGACAAAACAAAACTTGGGCTGGTCTGGAGCTAACAAAATGGTGACTGGCTGCAGCAGGCTGACAAAACTTGAACTATTAAATATGTGGTACAGTCTACCTTCCATAGATGAGAGGTTTGAGTCCCTGTAACCTACCACGCTAACAAATATCACAAAACTCAAAGGAAATTGATATCTTCTAAGTTCATTTCCACTAATCAAATACAATTAATCCAACCTCTAAAATTTAAATTGTTAAAACTACCCAACAAGTAAAAGATAACAGGAAAAAAAAATGACAGAGAAGCAGAATGGAATATGAGGAGCTTTTACTGTCTCCTACTGAGGAAACTAATTTGTTAGACTTTGAAAATATGTGTAAAAGACATATCTAATGGTATGTCTCTACCAAAGACTATATTGTAAGTATTTGTTCAGCTTTAAGGCCTCTTAATTCCCTAGCCATTGTTTTCCCCCATGAGTTGAGCAAACTAGAAGCCTGTTGAGCCACACTAAAATACATGACTACTTACTGGACTGAAGTAATAGAATGCTACAATCTCAAATTTGCTCTGACTGCTCTTAGAGACAGGTGTCACTTCTGCCGAATTCCAGTCACCTGGGACTTCCACAGTTGACAAGGACTGCTGGTAAATGACTGAATATGAGAAGGCTTTCTCCAAAGTAAAAGTATCAGTAAAAACTGCACAGTAAGATAAAGGCCTACTAAAGCCACATTCAGCCACTTTAAAAACTAAAATGTCACATTTTAATGAAAACTTAAAGCTATCTTTTTCCTTAAATATTTTGAAAATCTTATACTAGCTCTTTAAAATAAAATGTATTTATTAAAAAAAAGTTATGAATGTATAATGCCATTCCAAGATGAGAAGACAAACAGGCATACCATCTATCCAAAAAAGTGTATTCTATCTTCTGTAACAAAAAAATTTTACTTTGTAGATGATGATTAGCTACAGTTTTGCATTTTTGAGCTTAGGCCACAAACATACTGAGTTACACATATTCCAAATGTGATGTTCATATTTAATGAAAATCAATGTAATAGTAACTAAAATGATTAGTCAAATTAAAAAGGTAACTTAAGAACTAATTCAACTAATTCAACACCCTCTGTAATGGAGCAGGGGACTACATCATCACTATTCAGCCTACCTCCCCACTGAGTTAATCAATTGTTTTCTGGGTAGGTTTTATAGCTATTTTTCTCCTGTGAGTTTAGCAAAATTACAGAGCAGGTACGGTTATCCACTCCTTTTTTTTATTTAAATACCCACAAAAGACAGAAAAATTGCAGTATACCAGAGTACCGTCAGCCAGGCTAGCTGGTATCCAAAGAGGGAATCCAGCAGTCTGCGGTAGTTAGTGTTTCAGTGAGGATGAATGGCCTGAACTGGTGAGCAGCTATTTCATGATGTTATACCATGGCACAGAATGAAAAGCAGCTAAAGAAATAAACTCCTCAATTTATTTGAGTTTCGAATCAAAAAATTTGGCTAGAAAAGTTTACCCTAGGAAGTGAATCAACATATGATAAGAGCATAAATATGTAAATGTGAGAAGAACTGGAACAGTCCTTCATTTCAGTCATTGATTTTTGTTTCCCCAGTCACTGATTTCACCTTTCTCCACACAATTTTATTTTCCATTTTTGAAGTAGCATACGCCAAGTGATCTGGTTTTACTTCCATTACCCCTTACCTTAACATGACAGTCAGGTGTTTTTGCAACAGTACCTGCACATTGTATTTACAAGAAATTATGTGCCTGCCTTGGTAGGGTCCAGCTATTTTAGCTGCTTTACAAGACTCTTAGTATGAGATTACATATTACATCAGGTACGTGAAACATTTTGCCTCATGGCCAGAAACCAGGCCCAGCAGAAGGCAAACTGAGGTTCTTAACAGATTTATTAGTAAAAGAACCTACAAATAAATAAACCTAGGCAAGGTTTATCTTCTGTACAGGAATAAGGGAGGAGGGCAATTTAAATTTTTCTTCCTGATGAGCAGCACAATAAAAAGAAAATCACATACTTGACTGATATCTAAAAATTATGAAGTTAGTTATCACTCTTAAATCACTTTGACTCAGAGCACCATCCATCAAGTCCAAATTGCCTATGGATATTATGATCCCACATATTACAAACTATTGCTCCTTTCCCCATAGTAGGAAATAACAGCAGAAAAGGAAGTGGAATATATATGTAACAGATACAAAAATAAGAAAAAGAATCTCACACTTCTTATAAGGCATTATAAATACATGATCCTAATATTCCTCAATTACATCACAGATATTCATCTATATGCTCTGCACATCCAAACAAGATACCAGAGTCTGAACTGCTAGCCTAACAAATCCAGTGAATACTGACACTTTAAGAAGCATGAATGAAGTATTGCAAATGATTATACCAAAATCACTTCTATGAGATAAAAGGCTGCCATACAGAGCTCAACATGCATTTTTATTTTAGATAAAAGATATATTATGTCAACATCAACAAAGATTAATTTCATCCAAATACTTGTGATTTCTACCTAATATTTCTTTCTCTGTCTCCTCGTCTTTGTAGGAGAAACTAAGAAAATGAATAGGAACATTCACACTTTTGAGTGCACTGCTTGTCTCTTCTTTCTTCAGACTTCACTATCTTACTTCTTGTTCTAGGTACACAGACACTGCAGTGTTAGTCAGTCCATGAAATTATACTTTGTGACAATGTGGCTGTGGCTAACTTCCCAGCACATCAAAAACCCACTGCCACCTCCAAGGCAGTAAGTTAATAAATCACAGAATCACACAATTTTCACTCAGCGGTTAATTTTTGTTAAAAGCGCACGTCTTTAAGAAAATATAGAAAGTTTTTTATCTGTAAACACAAACATACATACATACGCATATACACACACACTCTCAAATATTATAATCTCACTCTCCAATATTATTATAATTCCATTCAATTAATCTCACATCTTATTTTATAATTCCCTTTCTAATCTGCTTTGATTAAAAGAAGCCAAACTCCAGACTGGGTAGTGCTACTCCAGGGGATTTCATGTTATGTTCATTTTACAGACAGTATAGCTTAAGAAGTCATTTTTATCACTTTGGGTGTTTAATTGTTTACTACATGAAGTGTTTCAAGCCATGTCAGAAGATTATTCTTCTGGTATCTTGACAATCAATTTTACATTTTGCCATTGTATAACTTAGGATGCTGGTGCAGTTAGGGATGTAAAAGTATTGAACTAAAATGAGTATGTTCATGTAGTTCAAAGACACTGCAAAACAGAGTCTAATTCTGTATAGACAGAAATGACAGTGAAATACATATATATCCACTCAGTGGATGCAGCTCAATCAGCAAATCTTCAAAAACATGACATCATATTTTCAATTATTCAGCACATAAGCTTATGACATCTTTCTACTTATTCCAGCTTCAGTTAACTTGACTGTCTTGAACAGAAAAGACTGTACACTTTATTACATGGTTTGTGTTTGGGAAGCTTCCTTCATTTAATGCAAATGCTGGAAGATAAAGAGTAAACAAAAATGGGCATTCTGGACAATGTAGTTTGCAACACAATCCTGGAGCAATACATATCTCAAGCACTAACAAAGTGGACTAGCTGTTCTCCCAAATTCACCTGCTATATTAAAATAATGTAGGATTTCCTTAGATGTAATAATTATTAATGTAGGAGGCTGCAGTAATAACAATTTAAACCAGGGATGTGACTTATGCAGCTGTACACACAAAATAAAAAGCAAAACTATACAGAAATGGGAAAAAAAAAAGACAAAAAACCTCAAATCAAGTTCCCTAATTTTTGGAAATACAATAGGCTATTAAAATCTTCTTACCAGTTCAATGAAGTTGACAGCTTAACTGTGAGATTTATAGAGGCAGAAAACCATTTTGCAAGACAAGTCTTCTATCAATAAAAGTAAAATCTGAAGGTGCCATTTAAATATTTAAGTAATATAAAGTAATTCTAATTACTTGATATACAACATAATTAAACCATGCAATAAATTAGAGAATAAAACCATTAGGTTACTTAATTAGCTCAGTAATAGAAATAATAACAATTTTGAGGCTTTTAACAGTGAATTAACAGCTGAAAGCCAAAATTAATGGCCAAAAGTAAAGACAAGCAAACAAAATTTTCTGCTGTCAATATATGAATTAAAACAAATAATTCATCATTACCTCATCATAAATTATTTATTTTACATTATTTTAATTGGCAGTGAATTTGACAGTTCAATGTTTACCTTTATTTTAATGATCTATTTCTGAGGTAAATAAACCCCTTTTTTTTCAGCCTTCATCAGATATCTCTTCTAACTACCTAACTCCAACTCTCCCACTTGATTCACTCTAGTACTAAGAAATACTGATATGCAAGAATATTTGATATGCTGGCCTTTCAATATGTACTTCAATATGGAATTTCAACAACTGCTTCCTAAGGACTGCCTCTCCAATATATTTTAATTAAGTATCTGCAATCATATTCCATAACTTCATATTAAAATATAGCAGATGTTTTGAAACCTCTGAGATAATAATTTACAGCATTTAATCTGTCACTGTTAAATGTGGAGCTATAAACAACTACAACATCTTAACAGTCACTCAGAGACAACTTTGTAAACCTTTCTGCATCTGCAAACCCAATGAGTCACTAAATTAAAGTTCTTTCTGGTCACAAGATGCCAGATTTTGTTATAGTATATTATTATTCAAAGTGTAAAATAACTACATTACTGTATTATGACTGGCTTACAAAGAGCCTCCTATATCTTAAACAACAGATAATTTTTATTGAAGCTGTAGAATTCAGACACAGGATGTCCTGGAAACCAGACTTTCAAGCTCTGCTGTCTTCTCTGGGGTGACATGAAGAGCAAGCATGAGAAAGGAAATAGTACAAAAATCTGAAAAGCAGAGTCTACTATCTTCAGTCACTCACATGAATTCACCTTTTCTTTGTCTCAGCTATGCCAACTGAAGCAATCCAAGCTCTTTAGGGAATATTTTGTTTGGGCTTCCTATTGATCTCAGTTAATGGTTTGTAGTTTAAAGAAGAGTAGTGTCAGGCTTCTCTAACGCTCTGAATTAGTACAGCATCTGCAAACCTCAAAATCATTAAATTAACTCATTGAAATTCAGGCACCAGTGTAATCTGTAAAACTGTATAGCTCAATAATAGAATGGAATAATTAGACTATGATGGTTCTAAACATAACTATGTACCATATTTTATGCATGTAACAAAAATGCAGGATGAGAAAACCTCAGCTGGAACATCATTATCTAGGAGATTCATCTTTCATATTTCCAGTATTTTGAAAGTGTTCATCTAAATACCAAGTATTTCTTTTCCTAAGTTCTAGTCAAAGCTTAAACACACATTGGTTATAAGTATAATGAGTGAAACATGAGCTCACCAAAGATGAAACAGATTCCAACAGATTTTAGTACTTTGGTGTCTTGCTAAAGCAAAGTCTTGGTCTGAAGTATTGCTGTGCTGGATTCTGGCAAAAACCTTTCAACTGAAAATTTCTAACCAACTGAGGAAGGTGGTCATCTTAGACCTTGATCTTAAGAAGCAAATCTTCCCAGAGTGTTCATGCTGGAGTGAGATGACTCAAAACAGAGTGAGACAGCCTCACTTCGTATAAATCAAAGTCTGGGATCAAAGTCTACAGACAAATACTCAAGTAACAGACCATCTCACATCTTAGTGAGCTTCTTACAGTCCTTGACGCAGTGGCTCTTACAAATGTTAGTTAATTAATGCTATTACACCATGGGTCAATTGCCTTGACTATCCTGTACCAAGGGTGAGGATAAGGCTGCCTGTAACAGCAGACAGGTGTGGAAGTGATATTAGTCTATGAGTTAATCCCAGAACCTACACAAATGCTCTTATCCTCTGGTAAATGAGAAGCCATTTACAGCCCTAAAACACAGTACGGTGCTTCAATTTATCTTCTATTGTGCAATCCTCACATTTCCAGATAAGAATGAAATAATTTGAAATCCTAGAAGTAACTGAAATAAAACATATTTAGATTAATTTTTAATTCTTCATTCTGATGATCTTCCACTGCTCAAAGCCATTTATTGTTGTTTCAAGAAAATCTGCTTAAAGGTTTCTTGAAAATTTGGAAGCTGAAAGAGACCATTGGGAATTTAAGAAAAAAAAAGAAAAATGTTTCTTTAAAAGAGAGAACAAGTTTCTGGTTTTCTCTCACAAAACACCTTTATGATGGTGATATCATTAACCTCTATAGCATCACCAACCAAAAACTCTTTTAGCTAACTCCTTCAAATTCATACTACATCACAGGAACTCTCCCGTCCTATCTAACCAGAAACCTAACTTCTGTAAAAATTTCGAAAATTTCAGGTATCTACGAAAACAGACATTACACTTCATGTCTTCTCTGGGGTGACATGTAGAGCAAGCATGAGAAAGGAAATGGTACAAAAATCTGAAAAAGCAGAGTCTACTATCTTCAGTCACTCACATGAATTCACCTTTTCAGAATCAGAAAGGAAACATTCCACTGATAATCTCTGAAGAGAAATCTTACCTAACCCAAGTCATTCTGTGACTGTGCAAAATCAGCTACTGGTCTGGAGCAATATGGATGGCAAGAGTGTTTAAATCATTATTTTATTCCAGGTCAACAGTGAGGTTTCAAATCAAATCTCCCAATTGTCTCCCTTTACTGTGCTTGGGTTTCACAACACAGAGCAGTCATTAAACACATGAACTAGATGCTTTCACAATTAGATCAGAAGATTCATTTCAGGAATACACCTAATGTACTGCAAATGTTGAGGAAGAGACATAGCAAGGGCAGTGCTCATCTCACTTGCACAGAATGGACCTTACTCTTACCAAAAATGGTCTGTCTAAATCAACACTGTAGTACTCTTAAGAGACAGAGTAGTCTTAGATTTGGGTAAAGATAACATTTATGACAATATCGAGATTATTGTGCAAGAGACTTTCTACTTGGATTAGAAACACAACAATCCACATACTGATTTTTCATAATATAAACCATGACTTCCTTCAAACGACTTGTGAATCATGACTAGGTGGTGTGTGACTGCAACTTGCCTGGTCAAGATAAAAAGCGGTGCCATCCCGGATCTCTCGCCGCTGTTTGAGGTCAGTTTCAGTGGTATCCCTTGACAGTGCAATATATTCAACCTCCCGCTTTGTCAGCTCCTGAGGACAACAGCCTAAAGTTATTGCAAAAATAACACTATAACCTGAGTGACTGAACTTTAAGAATACACCTAATGGTATAATTGCACAAAAAAGCTCTAGGCAGCAGCATAGTGATCTGAAATAACTCTTTAAAAAATCTAATATCTCTTATTTTTAAAATGTTAACAGTGTGCTCTGCCTCAAACAAAATGGTTTGAATTTCTGCTCAATAAACTTTTATTTTCCCCAAACCTATTCTAAAAGAGCTATATACTCTTTCCATTGAACATCTGTAACATCCTGTAGGTTAATCTTCTGGTTCCAGACTGTAAAAAACAGCCAGCATCTACAAATCACAAATAAAAATGAGAAGTTTTCTGTAAAAGATTGAAATGTTCAACTCTCACAGTTCATTAACACTTATAGTGTGATGCAGCTGTGATCATTACCTGCACATGCCCTGCCAGTACACTGATGAACTGTATTACTCCTATCCTCTCTTCCTTGGCTGTCATGAGATGCACTCTGCATCTGTAAAACTATAGGCTATTTAAAATAGGATAACTCTTGGGTTATTGTTTTTCTTATTTTGATTTAATGTGAGATATACTTAGAATTTGCAATCTTAAAGGAATAAAAACAACTCCCCCATGTATTTATAACAGATATTTCTGCTACTTCCATATCTGGGTTATCATGCATTCTGCTTAGGAAACAGATTCATAATGAAATGCTCTTAGTCCTTATTTCTCAATTAAAGATGTCATTGATTTAACAGACCTCTCTTAACAGGCAGCTTTCAACTACAGTTGTATGAAAAAAATAAAGCAAAGATATGAAACCCAATTAAAACTGTTTTCTTTCCACTTTTGCAGTGCCTACTGGGATACAAAGCCACCAATTCCTTTATGTTGCAGGTAGATAGAGTTACACTCTCTTTTAATTAAAGGGGGGGAAAAAGAGTGCTTTTCAATAATTAGCCCTGTGAAGGAAAGCATAATAGCTTTCAGCAACAGCAAACAGAAGTTTTCCAGGCTTATATGTTTTCATTAAAGGCACCACAGCATGTATCAGCTCACATGGAAATACCAGCCTTCACAAAATTTTTTGGCTTGGCATTGAATCAGTAAGCTGCAGTCTTTCTAAGAGATCTCAAGTGCATGCAGTCTGTGGCATAAATAAGGCGGCACATTCTATATCCTATGCCTGGATATCAGGTGTTTTTCCAAGTTCTCTTTTTAGGTTATTCCAAACTCTTATAATTTATTTTAAGGAATACATCAAAATGTCAAGTAGCACATCTGGTTTGCTGAATTAAAAAACCTTTTCTCTCCTTGACAAAGTTCAGAATCTTGTAGCTTTCTCCTCTTTGCTTTACCTCAGGGAGGTAGCCTTTGAATTAGAATCTTTTGATTTTTAAAGGAATGCCTGATCTTTTTGACAATTGTTTATACATCTCCATTTGTGTTCCCTCTGCTCAACCAGATTCCAGATACAGCTCATGGCAGACCTAGTCCTACCCAAATCACTTTTTGGGGCAGACATCTCTCCCCTTCTGATCATTTAAGGGCACTGACTTTTTAAATGCAAAATTTTGTACATGGTGCTGCCATGGCTCATGCAGATGGCTGTAGGCAAGTCCTTCCCACATTCCAAGAGAGGATCATACACGCATCTACTCTTTCTAAACACTCAGAATAACTGTTCCCAAATGTTACTCAGAACACTTCTCTCCCAGATCCTTTCCTTCATTTCTTTTTTTATGTAATGAAGCAAAAACGATTTGTTGTCTGTAGCACAAGGCAGATATCTTAATCTTCTAACATACATAATGCCGAGAACAAACTGTTTCTCCATTTGTGATAGCATATGGTAACACAGTTTTCCAACTCTTTTTTTTTCCCCTGGAATTTAAGCAGAAAAACATGTATTAAAATGTCTGTACTTTCTATTTGTCTGTTAACAAAAACTGAGCTTTGGAAAGCACACTTATGAAAAAACTTATTTACTTCCTAAGTAGTTTGCTGTAAGATTTTCTAGGACTACCTTTTAGCATTTGTCTAGTATAAGAATGGCTGACATTAATATCGATGTCTCCAACACATTTAAACCAACACACTCACCAGGTACTGCATGGCAATTGATCTCCGGAGAGGCCCAGGAGGCCCAATAAGAAAAACATCTTGGCCAAGAAGATCTTTCTGCATTATCCATCTTAAATGGTGGACTACAGACTGGGCCAGAGACTCTGTCACTTTGAAACACAGAGATAAGAGCACGTTATTAAATTTTGAAGTGTTAGCCATTCAATACTTTCATTGAGCTTATCTCCAAAATGAAAATACATAAAGCTGTACTGCCCTAATCTGGACAGCTGAAAAACAGAGAATTCCACACAGAGTTTATATCAGACCACTTAACTTACATATAAAAGTTCATACATCTATCTTACCTATTTCTTTTTTCTCTGCACAACTTCATCCTTCAAAAAAACAACAACCAACATAAACCAGAAAAACAGGTTGTGGATTTGTATTCACATTAAACTGATCAACATAAAAACTGTTTTTTATTACTCAATGTTGAGTGGACTCCCCAGCATCAGTTAATATAATATAAACACATTATATAGTTACATAGTATATTTACAAAATGTAATTTGTAAAATATGTATCCAGTCTATATTCCCAACATTTCTGTGAATTGTGAAACTCAAAAACCCAAAAAAACTCTGATTACACCAGACTAAGATTACTGTTCAGGGACAAACTTAATTTGCTATTTGCTTTAAAGACAACTGCATTCTTGTTTATATTTTGACACAATAAACCACAGAATTAAATTATCAAGGAAACCCAAACTTTGCCCTATCACTACATTTATACCATATAGCTTCCAAAATCACAATTAAAAAACAATCAAAGCAGATCTATTTACTTCTATTAAGAAATACCATATGCATTAATTTAAAAAACAATAACCTGATGATAATTAAACTAACTTTTATCACATGTATACAAATGTTGGCAGCACTGGAAAGCATTATTCAGAAACAGCACACTGAAGGAGCCATACATCACACTCATTGCCATACATCATGCTATCCCCAGAAAAGTCCTTCACAGACTTCCCCAGCAAAGCCTGGCTCTTTCTCTGCCACAAGCAAAAAGCACTAGTGCAGGAGGAGAAGGGGAACATAAGCAAGTCAGGAGGGGGAATTATGAGTGCATGGCTGCTTTCAGAACAGTCTGACAAGACCAGTGATGAGGTTTAAAGCTGAAGGCTCAAGGGCAGTGACTGGATGCTGAAGTGCAGTAAGAAAGGAGCAAGAGGCCATGAAATCTCCAAACTAATACTTGGTTATTCACCTTTTTTCAGTGCGATTACTAGGTGCAATTAGAAGCCAATATTTACAAAAACAAGCCCTGGTGTTGCATCTGATACAGGGGAACCAGTATGTGCAGGGCAGAGTTAAGGACAGCAGTTCTGAAGGAGCTCAGTTCACTGCTGAATCTTTGCAAACCACAATTAAAATCCATTTTTGTAAGACTACAGAAACAGAATTAAATGACTGTGTAAGAATCAAGGAAGATTTTTCAAGCATAAGGGAGATTAAGGAAAATTTTAACAAAAACTAACTGAAGGTTTTGGTCATTGGTCTGGCACTCAGGGAATCCATCTGAAATCATCTGCTTCCAGAGAAATTTACAATATCCTTACTACGAATGTGAACAGAAATAGCATACACATGCAGGTGAGCAATCTATGCATTAGGATTGTCAGATTAATTGTAAACAAACATTTCAGGTTTACCTTATTTTCTAGTTTTGTTTTCTGAACAACTGTCATTAGTGTGTCCAGGATTAGCTTTCACATATGGTGTGGTGAGATCATATGAATGTAAAATGTTTTCTTCTTCATTGCTGAAGTACTGTATTCCAAAAGCCATGCACATTGTACCACACACAGCTGGGCAAGGGCAAATCAATTCCTCACAGAGAATAACATGTTCCTTTCTACAAGATTTTCAAGGAAATTAGGGAAATTCCTACTAGATACATTCTTTGGGAAATAAAGGGTAATAGATAACAGCAGAATAACTGCTGTGTCCAAACTTTGCTACTGGACAGGTATGGGAATTTGAAAAGCACCACACAAAGAAAAAGTATTATCTTAAAGGTATGATTAAAATTTTAGGACAGATCTCACATTGATTTTACTTCTACCTGGATGAAGCCAATGTGCCTCTAGTGTATTTCTATAATAGCTGGTCTCAAAAGTAAAATACTTTGCTTGCAGTGGAAAAATAAGCTTGGAACTCTTTCATGTCAAAATTTATGCACTAGAAGCACAGCAAAACCAGCTTTGACACAGCCTGACTACAAATGCCTCTGGCATAATTCTCATTAATATGTGTAGCTATCTTTTTCATTTTTAGGATGGTCTCAAGAAAAAGAAACTTGGCTCACAATTCAAAACAGTACCATAAATAGCAACAGGACTTTAGAATGTTCAGCAGCATCTGCAAGAAAAACTATCATGTAAAAGAGAACATGAGTGCACAGCATTCAAAAAAAGTAAATTTTTTTATGTGATCCCCATGATGTGATCCCCATGAAAAACCTTAAGGATATTAAAGGCACTTATCATTGTGTTTAAACAGTCCAAATGTACTCTGCAATAGCAATATATAAAAATTACAACTTCATATCTGAGGAAGTCCTGCTTTTTTTGAGAAAAGGTCACAGAAGACAGTTCCTTATTGATACATTTCATAGAAAAAGGCTTCCTTGCTTCCCCATTCACATCATTCTCCTCACAAACAGATTACAGCTAGATCAATTATAATACATGTTTTCAACCACAAAGTAGCACACTGACATCTGCAAACTCACTCAAAGAAAGTCTGTTACAAATGATGCCAACGATTCCAAGCTAGCATTCCCTACAGTGAACTGTCAAGAGAGCAGCTTCCACTTGTCAGTTCCTTCAGTTCTAACATGTAATATCTGTACATTGTTCAGATACTAAACCTACTTCACCTTCCCACTTGTCTTTTTAAAATTAGAAGAATGTAGCATTTTCTCGTACATGTAGTCAGTGCTGCAGTTTCCAAAGCACAGTATGCTTTTCAAAAGCAACCTCAGATGCACATACACAGTATCTTGTATTTAATTTATATAATTTTGGACTACTTGTACTGTGTTCTCTGCATTGCAAGGCCATTAGGTTTTCTCTAATATGACTTATGAAAAAAAAAAAAATCCTCTCTATTCAAGAGCTATATATCAGCTTTACCACAAGTACCATATAATAATTTTCTATGACATTTTTAGAAGACAGGGCAAATTCACTGAGGAAAACATCAGCAAGTATATTACAACAAATTCTATTAATTACCTGATGAGTCAGATAGCATCTAATGCAAACTGGGATTGCACAATCTGTTTAGTGCCACTCTGCTGATTTGCAGCAGTTAAATAGTAGGCCCTATATTCTTAATCTGCAGGATGGTGCATAGCAAGCCTCTGCAGTGTGTTCACTAAGACACCATCTGGCACATGCAGGAGAGTAGTTAGTGCTACAATTTGCTATTCCTGTGTACCAAGGACTGACAGCAAAAGAAATTGCATTCTATTGATTTGTAATAAGTGATGAGCAGAACAGCACCTAGCAGAATCTGCACAAGCATTCTGTAAAGTGAGCAGCTGAAGCTGAACAGAGAAATCCCAAAAAAAGAATAGTAGAAAATGTTTTAGATAGATTATGAAGCAAACACAGCAGCTGCTCTTGTTTGATCCACAAATCAGCTTTTGATAAAGCCAAGACTGAAATGGCTATGTTAGCCTCAGAAATATTCCAGTTCACTCATACTTGAATTCTTGGCACACTCACTGAAGCTGTAAGATTCGTTGGAGATACCAGACATTATCTGCTGGCAAGTCCTTGTGTCCCACCTACAGAAGAAAGCCCATAAATGAAGGAGATGTGTAACTCTTCCCACTGTTCAGACAGTTAGGTAATCTAAGAACACCTGTTCCAGATGTGGTACAAACTACAGCAGAACTCCTGTTCCTGTATGACTCCGGTCGATCTCATAATAACCAACAGGCACTTAGAAAACATCAACATACATAATTTCAGCAGAATAAAAAAGACCTCTGTATACCCTGAATTTTCACTACAAGGCATGCTCCAAGTCTGAAAATGGCTCCTTGTTTCAGGAGAGCTAAAAATTAATGACAGGAACAAGATGTCCCTCCCATCTGAATACCAAGGGGTCCTGTGGCTGTCCATGGCTGTCTATGGCTGTCTGCAGTATATCCAACACAGGGAGCAGTACCTGTAAAACATAGCTAAGGGAGAAGGGACAAGGAAGGAGGTCTTTGTCTAAAAACATAAATACCTTTCAAAAAGGGAATTTTTATTTTTCTTTTAAAATGAGCTCACTGAGACTTACTTCACAGCTTGTTCAGCCTGGGGGACAATGAGGAAAAAGAGCGAGCTGGCCAGGACAGGGTGAAGGAGGCAGCATGGCCAAGGTAGAGAGGAAGGCACTGCTATGTGGTGCGCTTTCAGCTGCTGCCATTTAGCAAATAAAACATTGCTGCTCTTCCCATTTAATGCTGATGCATAGAACCCAAAGAGTTTTCAGTCTCATAATGTGGTTACATCACAGACAGTTTTCACTGGAATACTATTTTTCCTCATAAATTTTTCATGGGAACACTCTTCATTCCAAAAATTTTTGGTCTTGCGGTGTTAAGGAAACAAGTTGCAAGTTTTTGCAGGGGCTTAGAAAGGGGGAAGTTACTTCTTGAATGAGACTGTAAGCTCATTTATCAATTCCTCTGAGTTGATTACTTCACAGGAAGGTGTTAGTTCTACACAGATAAATCATATTATCCATCTGAGTAGAAATTAAAAGATAATATAAAGGAAACATAAAAAACCATATAGCTTTCTGGAAGAAACCCTGAATGGGATTCTGAAGACTAAGTTTCTCCCTGTGACACAAACATGGAATAAGTGAAACTATTCCTAGCTGGATGTACTATTCAGAAAAATACACAGTCAGAGCAGTTATCCATAGCTCAGACTCCAACTGGAGGGACATAGTGTGTCTGCTTTTGAGCACAACAGCTCAGGCCAGCATCAAAAAGTATGAGAGAATCTAGGATAAAAACCAAGAAAAATTTTCACAAGATATTTGAATTGAGTCTAGGAAAGAAATAACTGTTTTCCAATATGCAAGACAGAACTACCATGAAGAAAAAAAGTTCTCTGCATCAAGGCAATGCTAGATAGAATAAACCCCTGGCAACTAAAAGTGTGCCCAAATAAATGAAGCATTCCAACAAGCTTTTTTCACAAAAGAGTCCTTAATTACTGGAGCAAAGTGTGCAGAGAAGTTCTGAAATCTACATCGTGAGCACATTTTAAGAACAAGGAGGACAAACACCTCTCAGGAGCGGTTTGGATTCAGCTGACCTAGCTTTGAAGCACAAGGAACAGCGGAGACAACTCCCTGAGTTCCATCTAGACCTTCTCTATAGGTTTCCATGTCCCCATGTTTGCCTGTGCCTCACTCAGTACAGACAAAATAGGGACAATAATGTAAAACATCCAGAGCTCTACTGACAAAAAGCCCACTATTTCAGATTCTGGATGGGGTGGTAACACGCAAACAGCAGAACAGCTGGAAGCCTACATGAAAACTCAAACTGTTGAAATCATCATCATCTCTGACAGCAGACACCTTCCCTGAGGCTAGGAATGAAGAAATGTAATGAATGAAGTGTTTGTTAGCATGAAATTACAGTCATCCTGCAATACAACCGGTCTCTAGAAAGTGTTACACTCTGACACTCAGATGTAAAGTTAACACAAAAAAGAACAAGCACACATTCCAGTGAAAAGCTGAGCCTACTTAAAGCAAAAACTGAACATACATCAGTCCCAGCTTCAATATGTGGCACATATGATCCTGTGAGGACAGAGATTATTACACACACAAACATTCTGCTTGAATTCCTCACAATAATTACTGTTTCATATATTTCAACTGAAAAAAAAAACCCCTAACTAAATTAATAACTTAATCCCTTGTATACACACATATCACTTCTGATCACACACTGGGCGGGTGCTCAAATTGAGGACATCTGGGCAAAAATGACACTGAAATTAATCTTCCACAATTCAATGCAGTTGCATGTAAACTCACTTGAATGCACTTGCACCTTCACAGCAGCAAAGCTCTGTTGCAGAAGAACATCCCTTTTCCTGCCCTAACGAGGATTTGACATCATTGAACAAAATGTCCTGGAACAGCTTTGTTGGGAATCATTTTGTCAAGATTAATAAATAGCTAAAATGTCAAGTACGTTATCATTTTCATAACATTTCCAGAAATCATTAAGGAAAGCAGTACACTGCCATGAACCACCTCCCTAAAAAAAAAAGACTGCATTCTTGCAATTCAATTTTAGATCTAAACTATCACAGAAAGTCATACAAAGTTTCTCCAAAATATAATTAAAGAAACAATCTTGCAATCTTGCTTTCAGACATGGTGAGACTTTTAAAATGTAGGGCTTATTTTTACTGATAAAAGAACAAGCGGCACAAAAATAAGTGCCCTCTTTCTAGAACGTGTCAGACAGAGTTATGACAGAAATCCCATTAATAAAATTCCCCTGTGCATGACTCATTTTTACTTGTCACTTACAAAAAGAACTCAGATTTTATGTACCTTTAATTATCGTCTTCCAAGAAAAAGCAATTTGCCAACAACAGCAAAACAAATTAATATTTCACATTAACACAATAAATGGAGCATTTCATAGAGAACTTGCTAGAGATCTAGCAAAAAACCTGAAAAGCAAAGACATAGAAACATAGGGCAAGCAGAAATACCTACCCTATCCATTTCTGCAAAATTTAATACAGTGCAATAAAGAACCTAAAAACCAGTCTAATTTGGTACCACAAAGAAATATTTTGGTATCAGTTATGTGACAAAATAACAAATGTAAACTTTTGTAGGTACTTAATACATTTACATTCTTTACTGCATTATGATTTTTTCAGAATTTTAAGGCTATTTTTGAGCCTAGAAAACAATGCTGAGTTTAGCATATGTTATAATATACCTAAAATTTGCTGCAAATTATAGATATGCACGTTCAACATCACCACATTTTAACAAGGCTTTTATCTGGCAGAAGAACAAAAGTAGAAACATTGTACTTCACACAAATGATGAGCTAGAAAACAATATCATATGCAAGACTAGTAAATGAACTGCAATTGCTTCAATTCCTTCCTCCTAGTTCTTACTCCACTACAAACGTTACAATGGCAGAGACCTTCTCAGGGATATTTCCCACTTAAGCAAATGATCTAATTATTTCTAGTCTTAGTTTAAAAGAAATCATGTAAGTACATTCTTAATTTAATATTAACTACTAAAAGAAATTTTCAAAATATGTGATGTTTTAGTTTATAAATTAGTATAAACATGCAATTCCATTTGATTTATACCAAAACAACTTGTATCTACAGCAGTCATTCATACAGCAAAAAGAGAAGTACTCATAAAAGAAGCAAAGAATCTGTTAAGTAATGCACATACACTCTCTAAATATCTCACAAGATGATAATCAACATGAAGTCAATACAATCTACTTAACTCCACTGCAGGAATATATCTTTGTTCTCCATAGTAAAATAACCAAAGAACTTAAACACTAAGAGTTAAAAAAATTCCTAAGTTTAAATATACAAAGAAAATGCACCAAAGTATTTGAAATAGATTTTCTGCTATGAAATACCTTAGTATTCCAACTTACTTAATTTTAACTCATTTGATACTTAGGTTTACAAGCAAAATTTTGTACCTTAAGTAAGCCTGCTTACAGTACATGACTACTAAGTAACAACAGTACCCCAAGCATGACACAGGCTCCTTTCAGTCACAATTATTATTTTTTTTTTAAAAAGAGAGAAACTACTAATAATACATATGTTCTAATAAGTGTTACTGTTACTTGGTGTCAGACTTATGTTAGTAACAACAACATTCTTACATGGTATCAGATTTTAGCTAAGATCTCATTATTCTGTACAGTTCCATGCTTAATAACTTTTTCAGTATCAGTTTTCAACCACTTTTTCTTATAGTCATTAAACAGAAAAATCTCTCCTTTGATTCTACCAAATGCTCTCATAATTCTCTTACCTTCTCAGTCCAAAGAACTGAAAGAGATGTTAGAGTAACTTAGAGCTAACATTTAACTTGATGATAAGTGCAGGTTGAACAAAATGTGTAATAGTGAAAAAGCATTGTTAAATTGTAATTGTGAAATGCATTGGTAAAGCATTGTTATAATTAACACATTTGGTACAGCACAGAAAATGAGAAAGCAAATTAATCTACCAAAATTATAAATAAGAAAAATGGATTAGCATAGACAACTGATGTCCTTGATGCAAAATGAGAGAAGAGGCATACAAAATAAACACTGAAAAGCAAAAATCTATTATTTAAGGAGCTGTAAAAAGTAATAACACTGTGCAACATTTCTCAACTGTTTGGCTGCAATCCCAGGGAACTCACGAGGAATGGGACGTGTCATTACAGTCTAAAACAGAAACCCTTTCCTCATAGGCCACCCTGTAACAAGGGCTGGCACAGGACACTGGAAATTTTCAGTACCGTAGATCACCTGGTAGGAAAGTGACAGTGTGATGCCTACTGAGTTATGAGACTTCATCAGCCCACAGTCCAGACGCAGATCAGTGATCTGGCCCATCAGACTACTGGCAGATTTCACACCAGTTAAATAGTCAAAGCAAATAAAATCTTCTCCTTAGTATTGCCCCCTCAACAACTTGATCTAGCTGAAGATGTCCCTGCTCTTTGCAGTGTGATTTGGACTAAATGACCTTTAAAGGTAACCTTCAACCAAAACTGTTCTATGTTTCTGTATTTCTGCTACACCTTTCCAAGGGAAAATATTTCAGACAAAATGTTGTGTGACAAAATAGAGGTAAGAAACAATTATCTAAACATGTCGATATTAAGAGTCTACTATCCCAGTTATTACAAAATCAGGAATCACAGAAACACAGAATAGTTGAGGTTGTAAGGGACCTCTTGATGTCAGCTTGTCCAACCTTCCTGCTCAAGCAGGACCACCTAAAGCCTGTCTGATGAACTGCATCACTATTACCTAAGAAAACAATATAAACTTTTTATATTGCCAGCTGTGCAGTGGCAAGGCTATTGTTGATATTATCAATGCCATCCTTCTGAAAAATAAACAAAACAAACAAAAAGACCAGTGTTTTCTTGATTCAAAATGCCATGTAATGCATTTAGACACAATCCTGGAAAGCAAATTCACTTGAAGTCAATGATTACACCCACTTTCCACCTGTAGAACTGTGCAATGACAGTCATTAGGAGTTCTCAGTGCTTGTCTCTGTGTAAACAGTCGTATAAGATTTGCATACCCTTTTAGAATGCCACACGTGCTTGGTTTTGATCTGCAAATATATCTAAGTGGAAAAAGCAGTTGTTAGTGGATGTTTTCTAACTTGTATTCTGGATATCCAGCAGCCTAAATGTGAAAGTTCTGAACAAATGGCAAGTGATCATTTTGGACCTTCAGGAAATATCTGGCCTATTACTGAGAAAAGCCACAACGCAAAGGTGATTCATTGTGATCCATGGTGCAAAAGGAAAAGCTCAAGAAGCATGTATTCTCTGAACAGCCAGGAAATAAGAATGGCTGCAAACCAGTGATGTCTGTAATAAGGTATCAAAAGATAGTGTGAATCAATTCTAGGTACATGTGTGCACGTTGTTAATGTGCATAGTTGTCTGCATATTTTCCATTTGACAGCGTTTTTCATGACTATGCAACTGACTTCTCATTAACTTGATGGATCACAAAGACCTGTATGTTTGCTGACAACAATTATGTGATAACCTGGGAATACTAAATATCACAGCAAAAAAAACCATACATGTGCAAACTGCTAGGATGTATAATGATATCACAATTGAATGGTAATTCTCAATGGCCACAGTTTAATGAACATACAACTTGAGATTATGTTTAGAAGTAATTCCTGGATAAGAACCTTTTTTAACAAAAAAAATTAAACATACACAAATGATTCTCTTACTGTCCCATTGACCAATGGGATAAGTTATATTCAAAGTTAAGATTCCTGTACAACCCGCTGAACCAGAGACAAAGTAATGAACTAAGCAAAGACAGCCTCCCCTAAACTGCATGCTTCTTCAAAACATATTCCTTAGATAATGTCAATAAAGTCAGGGAAGTGACTGAGTGAATAGAAATTTTTTTAATAAAGCCTTGAAAGTCCTTCAAAAGGAAAGCAGATCCTTACTGTAGTTCTGTGGAACAAGTTCTGGGTTCTTCGGTGTTTTGAGTTTAAAAGACACATCTCCAATAGTGACAGTATCACCTAAAATAAAGAAAAGAAGTCTTTTAGTTCTTACATACTTAGATACTTTTAAATATTTCATGTCCTTAAAATTTAAATCATAGGCCTGCTGTGGTGAGGCTGACTAGGCTTTCACAAAGCAGCCTCCAATGTGTTTGTGGTTACTAATTAGGCTCTGCTGCTTTTCAGTACATCAGCTACCTGCACAATTTACATTTAATTAATAGTACCTTTTCCTATTTTTTGCCTTTTATTGCTGGTCTTAGAACCTTAAGCTGTTGGGAGCTATGGAAATCAAGCCCGGTGTAGAACACAATTCCAGCTACCACTGTTGACTTACTGAAATCAAAACTTTAGCATGTTTGCCTGGAGAGCTATCAGTGACAAACACTTGTAGGGATGATGATTTTCCTGAGTTTTCAAACAGCCTGGAACAGTATCTGTTAGAGGTACAAAGTGACATATTCATGCCAGTGGAATGTACTGTACTCCTTCCTGTACTTCCTGTACTCCCTGACTATATGGCTGCAGAACCTGGCACCTTTCCAAAGTTGGAGTGGTCTCAAGCACTTCTTGCTCTGAGTTTCAACAAACCTAAAGCATCTGGCCATTTTACTTAATGGTCTCTTCACTAGGACCTGCCTGTCTTATCTATCTTTCTGCAACCACAGGCTTGAATTAAATTGCAGGGCATGCCCTGTGCACTTTCTCATGGAAATCAAAAGTGAAATCTAGTTTGCAGTACAGAAATGGGCAAGCACCAACACAGCAGTAGTCACATTGAAAAACAGCACAATGCCCAAAACCCAGGAAAATGAGGCTTGGACTAGTAAGAACACCAAAGTTTATTTTCTTTCAACAGTTTGGGTCCCACAAATGAGTTTACAAGTATTAAGACCATGAAAATAAGATGACTCCAGCAAAATGGCATTTTTCCTATTACTGTTGCTAAAGATAACACCACCTCCACTGCACTGTAGTGCATGTGTGACAATGAAGAGTATTGCTGAAGTAAGACTGCTGCACAGGGGTATAGTTTTGCCACAACACTGATTACATCTCCTTTCCATGAACTGAGGCCAAATTTTGGAACTGTCTCATGTGTTTATGCTTTTCTCAGAAGTAAGATGCAGAAAGTACAGAGCTTAATTAAACAGGGATCCAATCCTCTTGGAGACCTGCCCCTTGTCCTATTCTGTCCAGGAGGACCCACTCTACAGTTGCCTATCACCAGCACCATGAAAGAAGCCAAGCAGTTTGGAAGACCAATGCTGGAACCAGAAAGGGAGATACTGGAGAAGCAGCTTGCCCAAATTAAAAGAGGCAAGTAAAACTCCTCCCACACATGCAGTAGTGCTCCTTTCAGTCAGCCATGACTCTAGTTTTACACTCAAATGCAGTACTCTTCCAGCATACCCAGATGTTACTGCTCACCTCACAGGACTGAGAACTCCCAGGTTCTGATATGGCTCACACAATTCATGGGAAATGACTAGATTTATAACAGCCAGAGTAGAATCACCTACAGTAACAAACAGGAAGCAGTGAAGAAAGGCTTATAGCTGACTTCCTGCTAAATTGAAGGGCTTGACTAGAATTCAGAGACTGGGGTTTACAGCCTGACATACATGCCTGCACATGCGTCTTTACATTGCTTCTGGAGTCTAATCAATCAGTCCTCCATTCTTCCCTAAAATATTGGCAAAAGGTAGTAAGCTGGTGATTGTTCCCACATTTTATGAAATACAATACAGTAAGTTTCATGCAACAATAGAGTTGGAGCAATACAGCGCTCCAACAGTTTGCCAGAAAGCGGGACCCAGTACTGCCATATAAAAAGCAGACAAGGATCCATCCCTGGTTCTCAGGGCAAGCAGAACCGAGCAGTTCCCACTCATCATACTAGAACTAAGCACACTTCTTTGATTGTGCAACAGAAGTGGAATGGTTCCAAACAGAGCTGGGCTAAGCTAAGAATCAGGCAGCTGTCTAGAGTTCCTTTTCTGGCCCTTGCTGAATTTTCACTTCAATTGCACCAAAGAGTACTGTGCCCTCTCCAGCCTGAAGCATTGAAACACAGTCCAAAAGAAAGTCCTGCAATAGTTTAGAGCCCTGGTCCTGACTCTGGGAACTCTTACATAAATTAAAGTCACTGAAAAATAGACACAAGAACTGCAGGGACTAAAATCTAGTCTTTGGCTATCCCAGTATTTTGCCCATTTCTTTAAGTTTTAAAGTAAGAAAAACTATTTTACTGACAAAGCATCATCTCCCTTTCCCTTTCTTCTACTGCAGTTCCAAGCTTGCCCCTTCTCACTGGGAAACAGCTAATAGGGATCATAGCAGGGCACCACGTTTTTGCATTCACACCTTTTTAATCTGGGCTACCCATGGTGCTGGTATGAGGAGAAGCCATATGAAAAGTGGCTGAGGTCACATGGCTTGCTCAGCCTGGAGAAGAGGAGACTGAGAGGAGACCTCACTGCGGTCTGCAGCTTCCTCACGAGGGGAAGGGCAGGGTCAACAACTGATCTCTTCTCTCTGGTGACCAGGGAGGCATGAAGCTGTGTTGGGAGATCTAGGAGAAGGCTCTTCAACCAAGAGTATGACTGGGCACTGCAATAGGCTCCCCAGGGAAGTGGTCACAGCCTGACAGAACTCAGGAAGTGTTTGGATAATGCTCTTAAGCACATGATGAGGATTCTTGGGGCAAATTCCTGCACAGGGCCAGGAGCTGATGATCATTGTGGGTTCCTTCCAGCTCAGTATATTCTATTCTTGTATGGTTCTATGAAAAAAATACCTCCATGTTGATGAAAACACCCTAAGAGCCCATTGCTTCCTGCAAAAGTTGACATCTTTCTCATTAGCTCAGCCTGGAACAATAACATTTTAAAAAGAGCAGGTTCCCTTACATATTCCTAAGAAATTAGTGACAGTTTATTTTCTCAGAATTCCCCAGCCAACATTCAATGAGACAAGAGTGTGTGATTAATTAGCTCCTAGCTAAAATCACCTCAGCTCAACAGTCACATGCATACACAGTCTTCCAAAACCCAGTAGGGCCAAAATGCCAAAACAACAAGATGTCAAACTTTTTCAATACATGAGGATGATAATATCATCTACAGGATAGAATTTCAATTACCTAGTTCATTAGCACAGTACTGAAAAGCCTTCGTTGATTTCCTACATTCCCTTAAAAAAAAATTCAAACAAGTCAAAAACCAAGTGTTGTCTAGGTGAAAAATGAAAAATACATCATTTCTGGTGGTATTTATGTCAGTCCATATCACGCTAACTCTTGATCAACACATCTAACCATGTTCAAAAATCCCACAAGTATTCCAGACATCAATGGACCCTACAAAAAATGGACCCTTTCATGAAAAATGGACTGGGAGAGAACTATATGTAAGATGTGGTGAGAGCTGAGCACACAGGGTATTCAGCTTTTAATTGTTTGTTGCTGCCTGGAGACAAATGTTGCCTCCAGCTTTCATCTGTCCAAAAAGCAAAAATATTAGCAGTGTTTAATAGAACCTTAAGCAATAATAAACCAAGACAGCAAAGTCCATTTTCCTAGCTAAACGAGCACAGGGAGGATTAGCCCACTAATCTTATCATGCACTTCCACCTAGGCTATTTTCCCATCTCAATTTGTTTCTTCTATAGTTGTTTAAAAATTCATGTTTGGTTACTCCATTTCCACTGCATTTCCAAACCCTTTGAACAGAGATGTCATTCTGGACAGGCTCTTTCTAGTGTTTCACCAGCTGGCAAGGAACTGATAATAGCCTGCTTGGTTAAATGGTGATGTTAAATCAGCAAAACCCATAATTTGAGCACATGTATCCCAAATTGTTTGACTACATGGCAAATTATGGAACTGCCCACATATACTCCAACCCATTCCACAAGCTTCTCCCACACTATTGTGGACAAGAGCTATATCCACAGGATTTTGCGATGGAGACTTTGTAGGCTGTATCAGGCTTGCTTGGGCAAGCAGTGAAGATGTGCTCCTGCTTTCTTGTCTCCCACAGAGAAAACAGTAACCTTAGATACCACAGTCTTTGGGGAAAACAGTGGGATATAAGCAGTGCATAACATACACAAAGAAACATGGCTGCTGAAACAAAACAAGAGCCACATTGGCCAGACCCCAAAAGATAAAGGGGACATCCCATACATGGGGCAGACAGGATACAGACACAGGAGGTCTTCTGAGAGCCTATGCAACAGGGGTAAAAAATTGGCAGCACATAAAGACTGAAATCAGCGACACAATCCTGAAGAGACTCTCTGGAAAAAAAAAAAAAGAATATATGGGACTGAAAACAGCCCCAATACATGCAATGAGCTCTTTCTACTGCATCATTAAAAGACAGGTGTGAATTCACCTCTGGCAATACAGAAATGCATACATGGACATATAGCTACCCAGTAATTGCAGAACACTGAAAGATACATTCTCTTCTTTAGAGCTACCTTTTAGACAGAAGCAATATTATTGTCTGTATCTGTTTTTCACAGTAACTGAGAAGAGCTCTTCAGACAAGCAGGCCTATTTCTTCCACTCAGTCTGAATAGAAAGGCAGCACCTCCAGCTCCAAGCCCCCGAGGAGGCATCTGGAGGCTGGGAAGGCACTTTGGCAGGGCACCCCGTCCATGAACACCCTGTGCTTTTATTCTCCCCCAGCATCTCCTACTCACTGCTGGCCAATATGGAACAGTGGGTTTGATGGACCTTTGTTCTGACACACTGTGGATGATGTGATGTTACAATCTCAGTGAGAAGGCTTCCTGAACATGCAGTCTCACTACGCACTTGGCAGGTTTGACTGATCTTAACAGCTAGTAAGTACCACACCAACTATCCCTCCTCACCTCTCCACCTCCCAAGAAGAGACTATTCCCTAATCCTACTATTTTTTCCTCTATGCTGAAAAGAAAAAGCCACTGCTGTTTAAATTATTTACAGCAACACTCGTCAGACTACACATCAAGAATTACATATTAAGAACTTAGAAAGTAGAAAGATGTTTTACTCTGCTTGCCATTTTTCTGGTAAAAAACCACATGAATAAAAAAAGAATAAAATTAATACATTTGAAAAGGCTATTTTAAAATAAAGAAATTAAGAAATCCTACTGTAAAAGAAAACAACCTGAAGAGATCTATACATGTATTTGGGTTTTTAAGTATACAACACAAACAGTTCCAATCTCATGCGTAAATCATATTTGTATTATCTGTGTTTCTGTAAGACACTACAATGAAGCTTCAGGAACATCATGTTTTTAGGTTGATGAATTTATTGCCTCCTGGCCTCTTTAGTCCTGAAAATAGGTGAGATTAACACACTCTCCTTAGTATATTGCACATTCACTTGTACACAGACCATCCATCTGGTTTCAAGAGCCTGCAACAGCAAGAACATATTAAAACTGTGAAGGTGCTAAGCTCTGCTAATAATAATTTCAATGTGATAAAACCATACCTGTTAAAGGAAAGTCTGAAATCTATATCATATTCAAATATATATTTCTAGGTCTTAATTTCATTCTAATGTGAAGGAGGGGAAAAAAATTATGCTTTGAACTGGTATTTATCCAGCACACTTCCATAAAGAAACAGACAAGAGTGTCAGCTCTTACTAATCCTTGAAGAGCTGACTTATTTTGAAGAAACAGAAAGAAGAAACCTACTTCCCAGGTTTATTCTTTTTCCTTAACTTTGCCAAATACACTATTCAGGGGAGGGAAAAAACCGCAGCCCAGTAACTAACCTGTAACTTTCATAGCAGCTCTTATTGGCCATCTTTATGGCTGCAAACATTACACTCACTGAGCAACACTATTACCTATTCTGCACCTCATATCAGTATTGGAAACCTCTCAAAGACATGAATATGAGGGACAGAAACCTATTCCCTGCACTCACAAGGTTTAAGTTTGTTCCTTGACCACCAGTGCCTTCACACATAATTGAGGTGGAGCTCAGCTCCTGTCAACAGGATGCTGCAGTCTGACAGCTGCTGCTGACTGAAATAGATGAAATGTTTATAGAACAAAACCTGTCTGAACTAAGCAAAAAAATCCACTAGAGGTCTGGATTTTTATGGGCAAAAGGAAATCTTTCCCTCTAAAAAACCAATACAACTGCTCCAAACATAAAATTTGAATATTACTCAATCTCTACTCAATGTTCTTTTTAGACCTTCTATTTTTTTAATTTCAGGTTTGAAGCTAACATTAGATTTTTCAATTGTTTATTTTGGGCTGGCTAATGAGTGTCTTTACTGGTTACAGTCCAAGGTACCATGAAACCAAAATCTTGGTATTTACTCAAGAAAAGTAACATTTTTACTCATTTTTCTGCATTAGTAAAAGATCAACAACGTGAATGTGAAATCTTATCTGACATTGATCTCTGCTCTCTGGTGACCAGTGATAAGACTTGGGGAAATAGCCTGAAGCTGTGTCAGGGAGATTTAGGCTAGATATTAGGAAAAGGCTTTTCACCCAGAGGGTGGTTGAATCCTGGAACAGGCTTGCCAGGGAAATGGTCATAGCACCAAGATTGACAGAGCTCAAGAACAATTTGGACAACGCTCTCAGGCACATGGTGTGTGTCCTGTCTCTTGGGGTGTCCTGCACAGGGCCAGGAGTTGGAGTCAATGAACCTTGAGGGTCCTTTCCAACTCAGCATGTTCTATGATTCTATGATCCAGCCATGAAGGAAGCATACAATCTTTACTTAGTAAAAGTTATTATTTGTTTGGGTTAATACCCTGAAAGTAGGGAGTCTGATATTGCTCAATTACAAAAGTCTTATGAGGCAAAAAGTCAGTTTTAAATGTTTACTACCATGATGATCTTACACAGACTTGATAAATTCCAGAACATACCTTCTTAATACCCTTACCATGTGAGAGAGGTGTTAAGCTGCTCATTTCATCAAATATCAGAACAGTGCAGAAACACTGGTCATCTTCAACCTCAACATCAGTTTACTGCCAAGATGAGAGCTGATGAGCAGTGGCTCTGTCTGACTGAATCGCAAAACCTTCAAGGACAGATGTTCCACAGCCACCCTAGCCAATCTCTTCCCCTGCTGCATTCAGCCAGACATCACTGCAACCCCACAGCCTTTTCACCAAAGCTGTACTCAGCCAGTCCCTTCCCAGAAACACTTTAGTCCACTAGCAGATCTTCATACTTAAACTGTCTGAGGTTTCTGTTATCCCAGTTCTCATGTTCGTCAGGGTCCGTCTGGACTAAATGTCTGCACTCTGGCAAGATGGTAGGGGACTTTGTCCCTTCATACCAAATTGCACTTTTACACTCCTGCTGTCTGTCCTTACTCGTACTTTTCTATGTTCCCCTTTTGTGTTTTAGGTCTTTTAGAAGTTCCCTGCTTGGCGAAAAAGGCCTTCTGCTACTGCTGAATGGTTCATTTCCAAACTGCCAAATTTAAAAATTTTCAAGCTCTCCTGTGCACCTTCCATCTTCATGGTTGTTATCCAAAGGATTCTTCTACCTACCAATCTCCTGAATAAGTGAAAGCTTGCAGTTGTCAAGTCCAAGATCCTAATTCTGCTGCTCACCTTCCCAGCCTTTCTCCAGATGTGCAACTCAGTCACGTTCCAGTCACTGAGATCCAGGCTGCCACCTGTTACCAAACTGGTCACAGCTCTTCCCTACTTGAAAGCAGCAGGCAAAGTGAAGAGATAACCCTAACCCTGGCACCTGAGTTACAAAATTTTTACCAACACAGCCCAGGAAGTACCAATAGTGCACACACAATGCCAGATTGCCCTCCTAGCTGATGTCTGCATGGCTGAAATCCCCCGTGAGCACAAAAGCTCATGAGTGGGAGGTTACTGCTAGCTGTCTGTAGAAAGTGATATCCACCAGCTCCTCTTAGTCACACAGTAACAGATGCCCACTGCATCACCAGGCCTCCCTTTCAGATCTTCTGTAGCCAATGCTACTTTTGTGAAAAATTAGCTCAGAGTGTTTTCAAACTGCACAAAGGTTTCTGAAGTACATTTTTCTCAGTGAAGAAAAACCAGACTATATAATCTAACTGAGCTTAGATAACAAGTACATCAGTATAATTTCAAAAATGAATTTCAATCAAAAAGAATCTGCAACTGAAAATCAAAATAAGTGTTTTTGAAATTTCACATTTACTGAAAAGCTATCCAAAACTGACAAAACAGTTTTAAAATTAGCTATGGCATTGCCTACAACTATCCTGAGTCCCTGAGTATGCCAAGCAGCTACAACTGCAATCTTACACATGAAGCTGGGCACAACTTGTAGAACACATCAACACATATCAGGCCTGTTGTTTAACAGAAAAAAATAAATTTCAAACAACAGACAAACATTAACACTCAGAAACTATTTACTGACATCCAGTTATATACCAAAAGTGAAGCCCTACAGAAGTTGACCTGACATTTTACCCCTTTGTTCCAGCTACATCAGCATGTCTAATAAAATACACTATTTTTTTTACCACGAACCTTTTCTTTTCTAAATGTTAGAATAATTTGAAATAACCCAGGCATAACTCTGCAAACTTCCAGACAACTGGTTTTGAAAATTCCCATCCCCATTTGCTGCCTTCTGAGTTGTGCTGACGCAACAACCGTACACAAGGCTCACCATAAATCAAATCCCTGGAATCATTTCAGTCACCACAATGCAGTCCCCTAAGTACAACTACGGAGGCAATGAACAATTATAGGAATGTCATGAGAAAGAAGAAATAATGAAGTCTCTCTAAAAATAGGTTTTGCCAGCGAAAAAAAATATTGTCAGAAACACACTCTAAGCTGTCAACACGTGAACCTCAACAAAGATAATGACACAGGTAAAATTGGAAAAGGCAATGTGCCAGAAAGCATTTACATCCATCATCAACCAGAACTTTAGTCTTTTGACAATGATAAACCTGGGAAAAAAACAAAACACTTACAAACACACAGTCAAATTCATAGCCCTCTTTCAGATTATAGATCTTTACCACAATCTCTTAGATCCTGTACACCGATGATGAACATTACAGGATTCTGAAGTGGGATGCAATTTTCACAAGTGACCATGTTTTACTCAGCAGATACACTTGGATGTACTACAGAGATCTTTTAGGCTTTAAACACAAGTTTGATTAGGAACAGGAATTGACAAAAAACTTCACATAAAGAAAGTAGAGGAAGTGAACCTGGACAAGCAGTGCTACAGAAAACAGCAAATGTAGCTAGTACATATTTTGATCGATCACAAGTGACAAAGCATAAGTTATTTTATGTACACTGAGCAGCAAAGCACACAAGAGACCTTCCTTTGCCTGTACTATCTAATTGGCAATGGTTTTTATTTTTCCAGCTCTTCAGTTTACATCAAATTCAGCATTTGTTCCCTGTAATCCCTTACAGCAACTCCAATATTGTGTATTCAGTCAACTTTTCAAAAACATTAATATTACATTTACATTAAAATAATTAACTAAATGTGAACTGAGTTACATAGAACTCCATTTTATTCAGGTCACAGTGCATTTAACCTAATTCATCACAAGTCTACAAAAATCTACAATCTACAAAACTTTGATACTTTTTAGTCTTTTAGAAGGAAACATGGAACCCACATTAAAAATTATTCTGACAGTCAGCCTTCTACAACACTTGCTTCTATAAATTGCTTCCCTCATTAATAAAGTAGTGCAACCCCAAACCCTTCCTGGACATTCCCATTACCCTTGTGTCCTGCAGTCTCTTTCACTTTGAGACTTCTCTTAAGCTTTACTACTTGACAGCTTTAGCAATTCATTGCTCCTTAGCCCCCAGTGAACCAGCAAGCCACATTCACTTTGCAAAGACTGAGCTGAAAAGCTAAGAAGGATGGCTTCTTCTCATGTAACAGCACAACATCAGGCAGCAGTTCCTCCCTTACACTCAGAATGTACCAGGACAGACAGTAAATCCTGTTTGGGATTTCAGCCCTGACCTGGCAGGGATGTCACATCCAAATTACTGTGTACACAACAATTTGCTGTTTAGTTGACTCTTAACAGCTTCCAGCCTTTTAAGACACATTTTGTTTATTTATTTATGCAACCTCAACACCACTTACAACAAGAACTGTAATTACAGCAGCTGCACAGAAATAGCAAAAACACATAGGGCACAAAAAATTTCAGATCATCCTTTGTAACTTCAATATCCTCAAAAAATGCTAGAGTCTGCAAGAGGACACACAAACATTTTAAAAATTAATTTTAAAAACACCCACAAAATAAAACAGGGAAAAAACCACTATTCTAAATATCAAGGTCCCAAATATGGAGAGTAAGACAGAGAGTACAATGGAACTGATAAAGGAGCCTGATATCTTAGGCCTAATAAAGCAGAAACCATGGGAGGGACAGACACAGATAACTGCTCCCTGGAGTGGAAGTGATTAAGAGACATGCTGTGAAACTTTGTAATGATTACCAGGTAACTGAGATCATGAAAAATGTGTTATCAATGTGAAATTGTTACCAAAAAAAAAGAATACTATAAATGTGTCATACAGGTAAACCCTATACAAATGCTTCATATTCTCAATAAAAACAGCTTCTGATCCAAATTCACAGACAAAATGGGAAGCACTACAAAGAATGAGATGTCTCAGGTGTTGGGAGGGCAAATATCCCTAATATTATATACAAGATTCTCTAGTTCTTTGAGACTTAAATCTTTCTAGCAAAACTCCTACCATCACTGATTGTAACTGGGGATACTCTTACTATTCACATATATACAGAGTGTACTCACAAATACCACTGAGTTGAACTCAGTTGCATTCCACAAAACATTTAAAGTGATGAAATTTATGAAAGTGATGCAATGACAGCTGCATTTACTACCATTTTACACTGCTAAATTTCTTTTTCTTCTTAAGGTTACTCATCCCAACTAAGGGCAAAAAAGTGCTGAGCTACCTTGTTCAGGTGTTTGTTCTACTTGACTCACTTCATTATTAACTTGTTTTCTTTCATGCTAATTTGTTTGATAGGAAATAACTCTAGTCTTTTTTGTACTTTTCACAAACAAGGTATTATCTATTCACAAATTCTTGAAGGAATTTTACAGCTATCCATCATCCCTCAAAGACTACCTTCTTGAGTAACTTTTCAAAACTAAACAAAGAAATGAACTGGCTAACTAATAAACAGATTTTAAAATATTAAAATGTAAAGAAATGGGATTAAAGGGGTGTAATTAAGAGCTTGAGCAAGTACTCCCCCATCAGAACTACTTGCAGATCACTACTGATCACTAACTCTGTACTTAGGAGCTTTGTTGCTTTTGGCATTCATCCTGAGAAGTGTCACTTACCACTGGCATATGTCACCCTTTCCAGACACTGCTTCTATTCTGCACAGGCCCATCACCTGTCTCAAAGGTCACCAGAGGGTATTTCAGGGCAGTTCAGGTCACTGCAGGCTCAAAGTCAACCCTCTATCTCATTACCATATGCTGCTGGCACACTCAGACACGCAGCAGCCTTGGCAGTCCCGACACGAACCCCGCGGCCCTGCCCCAGCGGGAAGAGGAAGTGGTGCCATGCAGGAGCAGAGAGCATGGCGAGATGCAGGAGCAGAGAGCATGGCGAGATGCAGGAGCAGAGAGCATGGCGAGATGCAGGAGCAGAGAGCACGGTGAGATGAAGGAGCAGAGAGCATGGCGAGATGCAGGAGCAGAGAGCACGGTGAGATGCAGGAGCAGAGAGCACGGCGAGATGCAGGAGCAGAGAGAGAGCATGGCGAGATGCAGGAGCAGAGAGAGAGCATGGCGAGATGCAGGAGCAGAGAGAGAGCATGGCGAGATGCAGGAGCAGAGAGAGAGCATGGCGAGACGTGACATACGCTCTGCAGAGCAGGGTGGCTCTCACAGACACCAGCTGCAGGGCTGCCCCTTGCCTCACTGCGGCCGAAGCACTTGGACCAGGAGCTATCACGAGCCACAGTAAGCGTCCCTGCAAGCCTGTGACTGAACTTTGCCCTTTCCCCTCATGCCAGGCTGGAAAAGACCTCTGACATCATCGAGTCCAACCTATGACCAAACACCACCATGCCAACCAGACCATGGCACCGAGTGCATGTTCCTTAAATACCTCCAGGGATGGTTACTCCAGCACGTCCCTGGGAAGTCCATTACAACACTTAATCACATCTCCTGTGAAGAAAACCTTCCTAAAGTCCAACCTAAATCACCCTTGGTGCAGCTTGAAGCTATGCTCTCTTATCCTGTCAGTTGTTACTTGGGAGAAGAGACCGACCCCCACCTGGCTACACCCTCCTTTCAGGGAGTTGTAGAGAGAGATAAGGTCCCCCCTAAGCCTCCATTTCTCCAGGCTAAACAACCCCAGCGCACTCATGGGACCTGCGCTCCGGACCTTTCGCCAGCTCCCTTGCCCTTCTCCGGAGCCCCCACACTCACGAACATGAGACACAGGGGCGGCAGCGCAGCCTTGACAAGGACAAGCCCGCAGCCCGGGGTGGTACCTGCCTGCCGGCCTCCCCAGGGCGCGGTGGCAGCGCCGGGGCCGTGGCCAGAGCAGAGGCAGCCGGGGGAGCAGCGGGGCCGAGACACCGGGGCCGGGGTGGGTTACCTGAGCTGTGCAGCGCCCTGACCTCGGAGCGGCCGCACCGCGCCGCGGCCGCGCCGCCGCCCACCACCTGCCGCAGGAGCAGGCGGACCCTGCGCGCAGCGGGACCGCCGGCCCCGCCGCCCAGGCACAGCACCCGCGACGGCATGGAGACCGCGGGGACACGGGCACAGCCCGGGCACCGAGACCGGGACCGCCGCGGCCCGGCCGAGCACGGGGGAAGGGAAGCGCAGCCGCACAAGGTCCCGCCGGAAACTGGGACCGGGCGGGCCGGTGCCGCCGGGTGCGGGAGCTGCCGGAGCGGGGCCATGGCCCCACAGCCCAGGGCGGCCCCTCAGGAGGGTGCGGGAACAGAATGGTTTCTTTTTATACGAGGGGGTTGAACTCCGCAGCTGGGAAGGCTTGAAACAGCCCGGAGAGGCAGCGGCGGCCGAGGCGGATTCGTGCGCCGAAGGTTTTTTACCTCTGGCGTCTCCTGGCCCTCCTGCCCCAGTGCTTCCCCTCGCCTGCGGTCTCGGATCCAGGCATTTCGTACTTCAGGAGGAATTTGAGTTACTCCGGAGTGACGTTTGGCTTAGATGTGAGATTTTTGTAAAAGGTCACGTTGCAGAAATAGACTTCAAAACTGACTTATTCCAGCTAAAGGTAATACTCCTGGATTTAAGTGAAAGCTCAGGAATTACTTTTAGAATAATTTGTGGAAGGCTGAAGCTTTCACGATAACTAAGCCTAATTCCAAGGAAAATCCAGTTGAGACTTGGTTTCTCAGCACCGGTAGAAAGACGGCGAGGGACCTTTGTGGAAGTAGAAGCCAGAGTGAAGCCACCACCTTTATCAGCTGTACTTGGGGTTTTAGCTCTCTCAGCCAGGAGGATTTTGCTCTCAGGAGCAAAACCTCCCATTTCCTGCATGTTTCCAGCACCGAATAATTATCCCAAAGGAAAGTCATTAAAGTGGGAGCTAAGCATCGGTTTAAACATAGACAACCTAGACTTCTAAGCCCCCATAAGATATTAGGAACTAGGAATGTTGGTCTTGTCCTAGATGTTTCTGCAGCTCAATGTTAGGTGCATTAAACACTTACAAGAGGTGAAATTTCACCTCTTCAGCATTTCCTGTTGGCTAGGGTATTGGTTAGGTAAAATTTATTCTTAGTACCTAATATAGGTCTGTGAACCTGTTTTCTGGGTCTAAGGCAGGATAAACTAAATTGAAACATCCTTTTATGGATATTGCCCTAATTTCTTGTAAGCTGAAGATCACAAATGCTGGAGGCTAAAGATAGGCTAAAAAACAAGAAGGTCTGTTGGAACAGACTAGAAGGCCAGTGAGGCAAACTAACAATGGAATGGTTTATGAATATATCTTAGCAATCTGGGATATTAAATTAGAAGACTACATTTTTCCTCTTTGTCATAGCTATATAAAAAAGAATAAATAGCAACAGATACGCAAGTGATTAAATGCAACACCTGAATGCTGAAAAGGTTTTGTCCTATGCTGAAAATAAGGAGACATTTCAGTTTTGTACAGATTCACAGTGTTTTCACATAACACTGGGAATGTACAAAGCCTCCTTTTACCTCTGTGTGTGTTTATGTAGATGCACCTGTCAAGCTAAATGCTTTAAATTTCAGCCCTTTCTGAGTCATGTATCTATAAAATGTTTTGCTTTTTAAAGCATTGTCTTAAAATTCTGAATTAATCAACTTTTCCAAAACTTCAAATTCAGCCTGAAGTTCAGCCTCCAACTTTCCATCTGTAGCAAGAGAAAACTATACTTACTGATTTTGAAACTGTTGCTGTGAAAGATATAATGGAAACATTGTTATCTCTGTGCATAATTATGGATATGGTAATTTTGTTGCATGTATACATGTATACATAAATACTTAGATGCACAACTTGAGTGCTGCACTGTTTTTAGGTTATACACTCAGTCCTGACAGCACTCAAAATTTAATGTAATAGTATGAATGCATAGAATCAAGCTTTTTCTTGTATAGGTGTGAAATTTTTATCTGGCCGTACAATATGAAATTATTGCTTGAGTATGGCATCACTTGCTAATCATAACTGATGCATGCAGGCTTTACATATCTGGTACTTGCTCAATCCTCTCTGTGGAAAGCGTGATTCCCTCAGTGGCTCGGTGCTGTCATGAATTGGAAGGATTTAGCAGTCTGCATCTGGTGTGTTTGTGAAGGCTTTCAGCAAGATTTACAGCACTGGTAACAAACAGCAATTTCATATTTTCATTCCCTGACTTAACAGCACTCTTATTTGGAATGTCAAGTTTCTTAACAAAAATACTTTTCCTTTGATTAGACAGAAAAGAACTTACTCCAAAGAGTGAGAGCTCTAAAAGCATCCCTCTGAGTTAACACTTTCCAGACTATTCTCTCTAGTAGCTGTCAAGTACTTTGCTGTGTAGCTCTAGCTGCAAGACTAAATTAGGCACAGGTGCAGACTGTAAAGAACAATGCATCATCTCTGCCTAGTTGCAGTCAGTTCTCCTACACCAGAAGAGAGAAGCTGAGATGAAATCCTAGCTTCATCTGAACTTCATAGGAAATCTCCCACTGAATGCACTCAGGCCTGAATTTTACTGAAATGGTCTGGCTGGACCACAGTAATAGGAGTAAGTCACTCTTCATTTACTGTTAAAGCTTTGTCTAGAGGGTAGGTCTAACATTAAACTCCTTTGAAACTATGTCCAGAAAATGTGAAGAAACAAAAAAGAGAAGTCTCTTAGAATTCATACAATTCCCTAGGGATGTGGATTCCATCTGGTAATACTAACAGTGAAAGTCAAGCCATTAGTGGATGCAGGCCTTCCTTACCATTAATTTTCCTGAGATCAAGAGGATACTTCTGTATAATTTCTTTTCAGTCAGGCAAAATTAGTTTCCTTGGATTAAAATTTAGAGTTGTTCTCCCAAATTAGCTGTAGCTGCCTTAAATAGTAGATGTAGAGAGAACCAGACTTGTTGTGTATCAATTTTGAACAAATATAACTATTATTTCCATGGAGCCAATCTAAATCACTACAGTGAGTCTTTGATATACCAGAAGGTGCTTCTCTTGTATGGCATTGATTTGTAACAATATAAATCAAATAGAAATGGAAATGCACAGCTGTTTCTTTGTTGACTTGAATCCTAAATTTGTCCCCTTGTTTAATGCAAGTTGATATAAAAAAATAAATGGATCCACCAATAATATATGAAGGTTCTAATGTAAAGTTATCTTATCTCCTAGTATTGTATACTTATATACAATATAAGTATACAATACGTATATTGTATACTTATCTCCTAGTATTGAATTTGCTGGGATCCCCCAGACGAAAGAAGGAATGATGAATCTGACTCCATGTTCTCAGAAGGCTAATTTATTATTTTATGATACTATATAATATTAAGAAATGGTAAACTATACTACACTAAAGAATACAGAAAGGATACTTATAGAAGGCTAAAAAGATTATAATGAAAACTCATGACTCTCTCCAGAGTCCTGACACAGCTTGGTGCTGATTGGCCAATGAATGAAAATAACTCACACCAGAAACCAATGAAACCGTCACCTGTGGTAAACAACCTCCAAACACATTCCAGGCAAGCAAAACACAGGAGAGTCAAATGAGATAATAATTGTTTCCCTTTTCTCTGAGGCTTCTCAGCTTCCCAGGGGAAAAATGCTGGGCGAAGGGATTTTTCCAGAGAATGTGAATGTGACATCCTAGTTCTTGCTAAACAGACTTTCATTCATTATGTCTTTCTCTGTATCCAATGGTTGTTAGAATAGCCACCTCTTTCCTCTGCACTCTTATAATATAAGCAAGAGTCAGTGCTATAATTTGTTCTGCAAATGGTGTTTATGATAGATTTCCCACACCAGAATGTTTGATTACTACCTTTCTAGTAAAGGATTGAAAGATTTTTGCTATCTGTTTGTATGGCAACTTCCTTCAAGAAATTAAAACCCACTCTATTAAAATCTACTCCATTAGCTTTCTTGATATCTGTTCAGGCCCCTCCATCTCTGAGTTTTTCTGTGCTGTGTCTGCACTGTTACGCTGAACTAAAACAGTGAGTGAGGATAAAGTCATTACTGATTTTTGTAAGAAATAATGACATTGAGGTAAGGAGGTTCTTGCCACCTGATTGCTTAGTGGAAGGTTGACACAATAGCCTCTAGCTACTTGGAAGTACATTTCTTACAGCCAGAAAGTCTGTTGGGTTTTTTTTGTTTGTTTTTTTTAGGAACACAGAAGGTAAGAGAAGTGAGAACTCTGCTAAGTGGCAGTGCACATTTGAATATGTGTTACGCTATAAATGCTTAGAGAGTATAAAGGCCATGAGTGATGGCATCTGTAATTTCTTATGCCAAACTCCATCTGTTTTCAGTAGTTTCTTACTCCACCATTCTTTAATACTTTGGGCAGAAATTTTTCATGCTGGATTTCTGCTGCAGGCAGAACGCTTCTTTTGAAAACTTGAACAAAAATAGCTTAGTGACTTTTCAGAAAAGAAAAGAGAATGTTTTACTCAGGAGCAGCTATAACCCCTAAGTGACTGGGAAGGGTGCATGGCTGAGCAACCACATCACATGAAGGAAATGCTTACTGCTTTCCCTGTTGTTACTGGAAAGTGGAGGGGAGAATAAAGATTAAAACCTTTGTCCTGCCTGATAAACATGCATCTGGTTTTAGCCACATGAAAACAGTTCTAAAATTAGATACTTCACCATACTTCACTTTTAGATCAAGGAGTAGAGTTCTGCTAAGAGAGTCATTCTGGTTTCAGAAAGATGCTTTTTGATGACACCTTTTTTTTTTTTTTTGCATGTGTGAATCGTGAGTTTCTGAAAACTGGAGAAATACATAATAGTTTAACAGGTAGGTCAACATACTCTGTTTATATGAAGGATGATCTACTAGAAGAGTGTAATGGTCGAGCCAGACTTCCCTCTGTTATTTCTCCTTCATGACCAGAGAGCCCTGCAAAGACACTCTCTGATGTACTCTCTGTGCATCTTCAGAGCAGAGGGACCAGGAGCCAAGCCTAAAGGGACAGGTAGAAAATGGTGAATTAAGTGCAAGGAACCCATAGGGGAAGGGGGCAGGGGAGCATGAAATGATTACATGGATGTTGGGTGAGAGTAAAAAGTTATCACAGAATCTCAAAATAAGCTAAGTTGGAAAGGGCCCTCAGGGATCATCAAGTCCAACTACCTGCCCTGCACAGGACATTCCCAAGTGTCACACCATGTACCTGACAGGGTTGTCCAAACACTTTGTGAACTCTGTCAGGCTGTGATCACTTCGCTGGGGAGCCTGTTCCAGTGCCCAACAACCCTCTGGCTGAAGAACCTTTTCCTGACATCCAACCTAAACCTCCCCTGACACAGCTTCAGGCCATTCCATGGGGTCCTGTCACTGTCACCACAAAGAGATAAGCCCCTCCTCTTCCCCTCATAAGGGAGCTGTAATTGCAAGGAGGAGCTGTAACTTCTCCCCTCAGTCTCCTCCAGGCTGAACAGACCAAGTGACCTCAGGTGCTCCCCATACATTTTCCCCTCAAGGCCCTTCACCATCCTTTTCACCCTCCTTTGGACACTCTCAAACAGTTTAATATTTTTCACATATTGTGGCACCCAAAACTGCACACAGCCCTTGAGGTGAAGCCGCCCCAGCTCAGAGCAGAGCGGGACAATCCCCTCCTTTGCCCACGGTGATGCTGTTCCAATGCAACTCAGGACAGGGTTGGCCCTCCTGACCCAGGGTTGGCTGCCAGGGCTCTGCTGACTCAAGTTCAACTTGCCATTGACCAGGACCCTCTGGGAGCCGGTCCCTTTCCATGGCACTGCTCTCCAGCCTCTCATTCCCCAGTCTGTCTGTACATCCAGGGTTGCCCCATCCCAGGTGCAGAATCTGGCACTTGCCCTTGTTGGACTTCATATGGGTGATGATTGCCCAGCCCTGTGATTTGTCCAGGTCTCTCTGCAGGGCCTCCCTGTCCTCAAGGGAGTCAACAGCTCTTCCCAGTTTTGTGTCATCTGAGAACTTGCTTAGCATCCCTTCCAGTCCTGTGTCCAAGCCATTTATGAAGATGTTGAAGAGCACAGGGGCAAGGATGGAGCCCTGTGGAACCCCACTAGTGACAGGTCACCACTCTGATGTCACCCCATTCACTACAAGCCTTTGTGCCCAACCTGTGAGCCAGTTGCTCACCCATTGCATTATGTGTTTATCCACATGTGAGCTGGACATTTTATCCAGCAGGACTCTGTGAAAGACAGTATTAAAAGCTTTACTTAAATCCAAAAATATTACATCAACTCGCTTCCCTTAATCAATCAGGTGAGTTAACTTGTCATAAGAGGAAATTAGGTCCGATAAATGGGACTTTTCTCTCATGAAGCTGTGCTGGCTGTGACCAATGACTGCATTGTCTTTCAGGTGTTTTTCAATAGCAACAAGGGATGAGGTGAAGGCAGAGACTGAAAGGAGCATGACCACTGTTTTACATCTCCTGAGCACCACTGGAACCCCCAGTATTCTTCTGTTGACAAAAATAGTTTTGAAATCCACTGAAAATAGCCTGAACTGGTTCACTCATGCTGTTTGTCTGAGTGATAGGGGCGTCTCTGCTCTTCTGGTGATGCATTACTTGGACTTTGAGGCAGGAAGGTTGTTTTTATTTGATTTCTGTAATTGTTATTTCTTTTAACTCTAGAAAAACTAAAAATGCTACAGTAAACTAACATGGCAAAATTCCATGAACTGCATGAAGTCAAATGTTCAGGAATTAAATACTAAAATGGTATTGTTACATGAAGTATAACAAAATTTTTGATGTACAACAATATGCGTGTAATATAACTGTATTGTTATCGTTGCTATTGATACAAAATTTTCTTACAGAATTAGTAAGAAGACCAGACACTAGGGTTTCACTGGCTTCACAGGTATTCATAGATTGACAAAGCCTCGCATGCATTGACAATGCTCACGTATGAGCTTATGGATTTAGGGAATACCTGGCGTACTGTTAAGCCTTCAGGTGTTAGCACTTCAGCAAAGACAATGACCCCTTCAAGAAGAGAGAGACAGAAAATCCACACATTGAGATCCTGCTGCTGTCTCACCTCCTGAAGAAGACAGCACCTAGATAGTGAATACTGCAATCTGAGGAACTCAGGGATGTGTATTTAGAATTATATACTAATTTAGGGTGGAAAAGACCTTCGGATTGAATCTATCTGTTAACACAACACTGCCAAGTCCAGCATTAAACTGTGTCCCTAGGCACCACACCTACATGTCTTTTGAATACCTCTACCTCCCTAGACAACTTTTTCCAATGCTTGTCAGCTCTTTCTGAAAGAATTTGTTTCCAATGTTCAAACTAAACCTTGTCTGGCACAACGTGAGGCTATTTCATTTTGTCCTATCACTGGTTACCTGGAAGAAGAGTCCAACCCTCACATGACTGTGGCCTCCTCTCAGGTAATTGTAGAGAGCAATAAGGTCTCTCCTGAGCTTCCTTTTCTCTGAGGTGAACAACCTCATATTCCTCAGCTGCTCCTCATAAGAGATCTTCTCCAGACCCTTCACTAACTTTGTTGCCCTTCTCTGGACATGCTCCAGAACCTCAATGTCCTTCTTGTAGTGAGATACCCAAAGCTGAACACAGGATTCAAGGTGTAGCCTCACCAGTGCCAAGTACAAGGAACAATCACTGCCCTGGTCCTGCTGGCCACACTATTTCTGATACCCATTAATCATCAATGTAGGGTATCAGTTCACTTGTGTTTTACTTGATTTTTCTGTATTTGCATCAGATGTATGTTTACTATTGTCCTTCCTGTGTCCTTCTGGCTGTCATGATCCTCTAAACCAAATCTGGTAACCTCTTTACCCACCTCAACACTGGTGTAAAGTATCTGCCAAACAAACTTCACTGGTTTGTATTTAGTGTTTGACTTTATAACTGGAGTGTTATGCAACTGTACACAAAGCTGGTTAGTAGAATGGGCAGGTAGTATCTGGTAAAATACACTAGTCCATCCCAGTCTTATGTGCCTATATTCTAAAGCTTTTCCAGATGCAGCCCACACCTCAAAGGCAGCCACAAAATGTTAGTAGAGCTGTTAATTCCTTAAGAGCTAAGCAAAGTCTGATCAATGATTACCTGAAATCTTTATCCCTTTTCATATTGAAATGGTAGGTTTCCTTTTTCCTTAAGTTATAAACAACTTGGCTTTTCCTAATGATTATGTCTCAATGGACTGCCCTTTGCTGTCTACAGAAGATTGCGCAGAATAACCTCCAAAGTGTCACTGGTGGCATGTGCCATCAGTAAAATGCCAGATTTCCTGAAGGCAGGAGTAATGTTGCGCCTCTACAATCCAGTATCATCCCTGTGAAGCACAGGCTAATTCCATGTATCACAAAGGTTAAGTTTCAATAAACTGTGAGGCAATCTCACAAGCTCATGTTTGCTGTTAATGAATACAGCTTTGCCATACTCTAGCTGCTGAAGTTACAACATTAGTGCAGTAGAGCCTGAGGCCTTTTATGGGGTTTACAAATTCCCAAAAGGTGAAAATACTTATTGCCTCATTTCTGAACCTTTCACCTCTCTGTAATCATTACTTTTATGTAAAATTGTCAACACATCTGGCTGACCACAGGGCAGAGCTGTGAGTGGCACAAAGTGAAATATTTACTTCAGAAAGAAAGCTGAGGTGAGCACCCAACTGTTCCACTTAGACATTAATATTCCAAGACCTTGCTTAAGGGAGCTGCCAATGAATTCCCTGCTGGCGTATGTTCTGGGTCCATCTAACAGGAGAGTTTACAGTCGGCAGCCTGACCCCTTGACCTTGTCAATGTAAATAAAATACACAGAATTGTGCCTTCTGTGCTCTCATCTGTGGGAAGAGCCATTGTGGCTCACCTGTCATGACTGCATTAGCATTACATGAACACAGAATGAAAATCTTCACAGGCTATATGTGTACAAAAATGCAGATTTAAAATAGCTCTAAATGACCTGGTCTGAGATTTGAAATCCCACAGAGTTGTATTAATATAATCTCTTGTGTGTAATATAAATTAGAATGAATGGCACAATTTTTTTTTTCTGGGAATTTTAAACTGAAAATTGATTAAATCTTTTTTTAAAGAATGGCCTAAAAATTTTGAAAAAAATTTAAAAAAGAAAAAGGCAGCTGTCATGCAGTCATGATAGGATTTTCTTTCTAAAATAAAAGACCTTGAAGATGTTTGTCATTCATCTCTTAAAGTCTACATCTGAAGTGAAGTACGATCTTTACTTTCTCAGGACAAGACTATTTAATACAGGTCCTCCAGGGAAACTCCAACTTCACTAGAATTCTCTTTGTGCTTTTAATACAGCAGCATTATCTTTTATACAATAGGCAAAGACAAACCTTTAACAATCTGATTGTTGTCTCAGCTCTTTGTTTTACTTTTCCATTACATTCAGATGAAACAGTTCAAACTGAAAATAGAGACATTAACTGCATGAACCAAGGATAGAATCCAAAAGAAGAGGCAGGAGATACAAAAACCTCTTTCTTTTTAGGTCAACCACAATTTCTGTGTGTGTGACTATGAAACTTACTTTCACTTGTTCTTTTTGATGTACTGTAGGTAGCTATATAATTTTATCAGACAGTCTGTCTGGGAATTCAATTTTGTGACAAGTGAAAGAAATATGAAAATGGTAATTATGAGGAGATTGAACTACCTGAACATTATACAGGTTACCTCATACATTAGGAGGGGGATTTTTTCCTTTGTTTTATAAGTGGCTGTATGGTAAAATAAACACTTTTAAAGTCCACAATGGAGCCTCTTAAATAAGAAAAGACCTCAAATTCCTCTGAATGTGTTTTCAGAATTGAAATATGATATCTGAGTAGGACAGAGCAACCCAACCCGTCTCAAATTTCACTTGCTGTCCTCAGCAATGGTCTTTTTCTGTCCTAGTATCTTAAATGGATTAATGTTCTAAGGAGGCTTAAATGGGATTGTGAAGCTATTGTTTACACTTGGGACAATTCATTGACAAATTTTCTCTCAGTATTCATTGTTGGTTCTTTCTGAAGGTCAGTTTAAGGACATCTTAAAAGCCTTGCCTCCATTTCTACTTTTATTTCCTTGCTTCATAGTGTGTTGAAGTAGTTCAAGAGCAGCACAAAGCATGTCAGATGCAGTTTTGTCTTCAAAAGCTCAGAATTTAAGGGCTTAAGCCTGTTTGCATGCAATTAGTCAGTCATACTTTGATTTCAAAGAATGAGTACAGTTATTCAAGTGGGTAGGCGGTAGCAGAATCGGTCCAAGGAGAACAATTACACAAGTTCACAGGAGAGGGGATTTTTTTGTTAAAACTTGAGAGTGCTTTGGCTGTGTTTTCTATTGCACAAACAGTAGCTGACAATCTAATTACATTATGTTGTGTGCTATGGAAGCAGAGAGTACAGTAGGTAAGAAGGGAAGGTACTAATGCCCTCGTATGCAATTTTTCATTCCAGATTAACCCCTGAAATCACTTCCCAAGTAGACATAAAAAGGGGAGTGGGAATGGGTATGAGCTCCAGTCTCCACTCTCTAAGCTGGTGCAAGATGAATCAGCTCACTGCCATGTGAGGGAACTGGCCCAAGTAAAAATGTGGTGGTTTAGTACCTCAGTATGCAGGAACTTGACAGTGAGATTTTTTTGCTATTGTTCTTAATTATTATTCCCATAAGTATTAGAAGGAATTTGAAGAAGGGGAGGTGGGAGTCCAGTGAACAGGGAACAAATAAAACTGGGTGTAACTTCACAAGTCGTTATGAAGAGCAGCTCACACCATTTATCTAACTTCAGGTTTAATTGTGCAGCTAATTGCTTAATTACAACAGAATCTACTTTATGTCCTACTTCAACAGCAGTGTTATCTGGGTTGAGGACAAAAGGAAAGAATCAAGAGTATAATTTGAATGTATTCATAAGAAGAAACTTCTGGTCTGGAAGAGTTGTGCCCCTTCAGACATAGCAGTACCAATGGTCATGAGCTTTTCCTTCTTCAGATCTGCAATTGTAAACCTGAAACGTTTTCTTTGCCTATAAAATGCAGCAGTCTCAAAGATGTTTGGCAGCCTGTGCTAACACTAATAATATTCAGCAATAGTTCAACTATCAGGTCTTATTTGCTTCTTCCATTCCCACTTTCTCTTTGCCAAGTCCACTTTTTTGGCTGCCCTTCTTTTGTAGTGTAAGAAATTTGAGGCAGGAAATAGGCCTTTTTGCTGTGGTTTATAGATGTTAAACACAGAAGGGCTCTGATCCACCACAGAAACACTAAGATCATGATGCAGATGGATACAAATAAGCCCAAGATAGATTCTATGTTGCTTGTAATTAAATATATTCTCCTCCAAATTACGTATGGATCCTTTGAAAAATAAGACTAGGCCACATTGTCTTATATTCATCAAGCAATAGAATACATCTATGTTGCTGAAAGATGATACTTGCTAGAGGTTTAGACAAGGCATTCCATATTTGTGACATGATTTAACTGTGCCTAGCTTTATTTTGTTTCATCAGGTCTTAATTTAGACCACTTTAAAGGCTGCTTTATATAGGCCTCTACTTATCCAGTCTCTGAAATCATCTAGAAGATAGAAGAATGACCAAAAAACAATACAGTATAATTGTATTTTTTAAGATGAGAAGAGGATTGAGAATACTTTGCATGAATTGTAGCCCAGACAGCTGATACCTGGGGCAATAGGAAGAAATATAAGTTTAAATGATGCAGTCATCAGAAATGAAATAGAGTAATTGCTGTGTATAGATTATTCAATTATTATAATAACATTACATCTACATAATACCAGTGACAGAAAAATTAAAAAATGAGAATAAAGTATCTGCTGACACACAAAAGGGGTGATCCACTAGAGGGAGACAAACTGAAGAAATGATTGCAGTTGAAGTCATCAAAGAAATGAGGTGGAACAAACAGGGAAAGCGTTTAGACAACTAAACACAGTGAATTTTTTTTGTGCATGTGTGTAAGTTAATTGGCATTTTTACTTCTCTTACTTCCTTGTCAGTATCAGGAAATGTGGAATTTAATTTTAATTTCTTACCAAGTGTGTTATCTCAGGCAAAATGTTGCCACTAAAAAGATGACATCTATATTTTACCAACCCTATTACTTGGTTCTGTAAAGATTTCTCATGATTAACAAACCCACGGGAAAGAGCCATCGTTGATATTCTTTCTTTTTCTTGATGGAAGAAATGAGTAGTGCAAAATATCTTTCATTGTACAGTATTTCAGATTGCTTTTTTAGCTCCCAGGGTTTGTAAACAATTGTTCAGCAATCTTTCAATTCAACAGGTTGATCAACATACAAGGTCATCCTGACAAGTATGTGAAATACAGGATTTTAGTACAAGACTGACCAATGCATAAACTTGGTCAGTCCCACTTTATGTGGTGGATTGACCTTGGCCAAATGCCAATAACCTACAGAGATTCTTGTTTATTCCCTGTTTCATGTGAGACAGTGATAAATGAGTGGCTGTGTGGGTGTTCAGGTGTTGGCTAGGGTTCACTCACCACAATCCTCCCGGACCATCACAAAAGTCTTCTTCATCTCAACAAGGTATTAATGCTTTCTGTGGTGACGGTGCATATCCTGGGTTGCTCTAACTGGAGCAAATAGAAACACCACCCGAATTTGAGCAGAAGGTCCATGTCATACTCAGAGAAAAAAAAACAGACAGCCTGGAAAGACTCTTCCTCTTAACCTAAGGCAGGTATGGTTCAGATGAACTGTTTCTTTGAAACATCTGTTTCCTTCCAATGGGAACTTTGCCACTAGCTCAGGTCAAACGGGTTACTTTAGACACCCAAAGGCAGGTGAGGTGAAGCCAACTAACTACTTACATCTTTGTCTGATTTGAATTGCTCTTTTTTGTATGCATTTGAAACCTCTTCATTTGTGCCAATAGACATGCCCTGTATTCTAGTTCCCCCTTATCGTAGAATTAAAGATTATCCCCTAATTTTGCTTTTATATTCTCAGTGTTTTTTCCTGTGTTCTGACACTATTTTTAATAATACATACCACTCTCTTTGGTAGCAGTTATTACATATATTATCTGTCTCCTGCTGTACTGGCTAAGCTGTGGGCTGAGAAGGTCCAGCAAAAGAAAAAAAGCTGAAAATCCATCTGTGACCTGAGCTAAATTTTCTTATGCTTCTCTGCTTACTTCCCCATTTCATAGCTAATCACCATATGTAGCTCAAAGTATTTACACTCCTCTCCCTTTGTTGATGAAAAGGATGTTTTTTGTTGAGGAGCAGTAGGAAAATTTTCCTTTCTTGTTTGTCAGGACAAGATACAGATACTACCTCACTTCTCTCCAAAGAAGTCCAATAAAAATGTGTCTCATTGTTTGTAACTTTTAGAGTATTTCTTTTCATTGGGTTTTTTTGGCAGAACTGGAAGCCCTAAAGTTTTGAAGAAATAGAACTTTGCTCAGGAGTTCAGTGACACCACTGCATGGCTAAATATGCCCTCCTATATCTTATATCCATCCTTCTCTCCTTACTTCCTTTTCTCTCTACCACTTTTCTCCTTTGTCTGATCCTCCTTCCTTTCCTTCTTTATTCCTTCTCTCTTCCCTTCCTCCTCTTACTGCTTCTCTTCCAAGCCTTTTAATCTGCCAACTGTTTTTTGTTTCCCACATAACCACACAACTTCACAACATTTTACTTTTCTTTATTCTACCTCTGTTTCTTCTGCTGGACTGCATTATCACTGCTACTCATGCATTGCACATTAGAAATCCCATATCTAGTCAGTGGGGTTGGCTTCAAAATTTTGATTGAGGGCAGGGCTCCATCTCATCTTACTGAAAACAGCAGACTTAACTCTGCCTAAGACAATCTAACATTTGAGACTCACATTAGAGCACCACAGTAGGTTCTGCAACTTTTAACCTGAAAGGCAGGAAGTTACTGGAAAACAAGCTCCTGTTTTGCAGTCCCAGTGGATAACACCCACTTGGATGAAATTGCCATCTGTTGTTTTCTTGGGTTATGTCAGAATATGTGAAATAATCTGGAAGATAGAGAAGCAAAATGACAGAAAAATGCAAGATGGAAATAATGTCTGGAAAATTACTGCTGGGGTTCTATAAAGCGAGACAAGGACACAAAATATTCTGGTTTAGATGTGGAAAATACCTGCTGGAGCGGTAAATGTGATTGCACCAATCATCAAACTATGGCTGGAGTATAAATAAAGCTCCCTGGCTGCCATAGATCCAACGTTGTTATTCTTTATTTCTTTTTCGTATAAATTTCCTAGGCATAAATGGACTGAATACTGTCAGTGGAAAATGGGACCAGAATCATCAAGAAGGACAAGTAAAGAAGCAGCTAGAGTGAGCAGAATGTGGACCTAATGATGGGAACTAAAATTGTGACATTCCCATTAGCCTCTTCCTTCCAGCAAAACTGAATTGTAATAAAGAATCCAGCCTGCACTTTATAGCCTGTCTCTAGTAACAAGCCAGGAAAAGGGGACAATTTGAGGTATAGGGGTACTATCAGAAGTTTCATCAGTTTGGTGATACCACATATATTTTCAGTTTAAATAAAATTAAATTTTAAATAAAGTGGTTTAGAATTTAAAACCAAATAACATGATCTCTGCTGGTGAAAATTAAATAATGCTGTTTATCCTCAGAAGCTTTGTTTTTCCTCCCCCCTGCTATCAAAGAATACACACCCATAATATATAAAGAACATACAGATACATATTATGTGCAGTATTGCATAAGACCCAAAACTGCTGTATTGTACAGAACATACATGTCCTGAAAATATTTTCAGAAATGTTTAACAGCAAATGTTTCATCAAACTGTTATATCATGTTGTATATGGAAAGAAAAAGACTCACACAGAGGTGGTTAATCTGCTGGCTTCTGAATTTAAGCGAACACTTAATGTACAACTAATATTTATTGTTTTTATAAATGTTAGGCATGTCTCTAAGTGGTATTTAAATCTGATTCTCTTAAGCTGAAACAGTTTTACTGACTCAATGATACAAGCATTTCCTGAAAAAGGAGGACATATTTCCTGTATATTGTTAATATTTGACAGCACTGATCCTAAACGAGTAGAAACATGACAGTGATTTGCAAGACAGCCTTTAAAGTACAGTTGAAATTCTGTATTATTGTATCCCACGTAAACTCATTAACTGAGCAACAATTACATAATAAATTACATTTAAACCCAAAAATAGACCCTGTTGTCCTTATTTCAGTGATAGAATTAAGCAGAGTAAAAAAGGAGAGACAATCCTGCAAATGAGCTCTCAGCTGACAATACTTTGTGTCCGTGCACTGAGGTTTCCTCAGTTTCAGAGCAGACAATCTGCAGAAGTCAGGTCCATGCTTTGGGTTCCGCAAAAGAGGAGAGTTTTGTCCTCAGTGCTTATTTTTAAAAATAAAACCCCCCAAAACCCCAAGAAAACTTCTGAACTAATCTTCACAGAAGGGACAAGGCTAACTTTGAGGTATTGTAAGCTTTTTAATGTTTATACCAGTATTTGCAACAGCATTCTAGGTTCTACAGAGAGACAGTGGGAAGTCTTGGATCAAGGAACTGACAATTGGTTGGTGATACTCAGCAGGAAACTCTTGTCTCTGAATTTGCAGTGCATCAGATAAAATTTGTGCCAAAACCTTCACACGACAATCCTTAGTCTGAGGTTAGGTGTCTGCGAGTACACACACTAAAATAATTGGATTAATGAAAGTGGAAAGAAACACATAAACACTATTTTCAGGAACAAGCCCCAACTTTTTGTCACAGCTTTCCTCCTCACTGGGGACACAAGGAAATCCTTTTGCATTAACTGTAACCAAAACACAAATATCAGAAAAGAGCCCCTTGGGCCTTCTACCTTGCACAAGAAAAAAAAAGCATATAGCAGGAACCTATATTGGTCAAGAGAGAAAGAAACAGGCATTACTGTAAAATAATAACAACACAGCACGCTCAATCTTCTTAAAGTGTTGCCTAACAAAAAGTTTGATGTATCTTGATCCCAATTTCTAATTCTCAGTACATGGAATAGTACTTGACATAATAGATTTAGTTGGAGAGGAGTCTTTCTTCTTACACAGAAATGTGCCAGGAATTCCAATGATCAGAAATTAAGGCTAACTTCGATGGTGGAACAAATAATTCCAATTGTTTTGTAACCTTTTGATTCTTTTTTTGTGAGTCTAGTGGACATTCAGTGCTCTGGCCAGTGTCAATGTTGGCTTCTATATTATAGTGATTGTTGTACCAATGTCAGAGATGATACAGCTTCCTATTTTACAGCAAAGATTGTGTCCACCCTTACTAAGAGGATCAGGCTGAGAGCATATGTTCAGTCTCTAGCTTCCATGACCTCAGATGCTTTGTGTCTCTCTTCAAAGTACTGTTTAGCACATGACTGCCCTAAAACTTTCATAGTTAGCTTATCAAATAGCTGAGAGGGCTCACTCACCTGTATTCTGTAGTATTTGCTATTCCGGCAAAATTTATGTCATCTGAAAACAGTTATAACACATGCTTGCTTGCTTTGGAATTAGTGATGGTAGTTGAGAATAACAGCAAATCCCTTTAGGACCTGAAGAATCTTTTAAAGATATGGCATCTTTCAATCAGTGGAGTTTTAAACCACTGATTATTATCTTAATTTTTTATTGTTCTAAATTCTCAGTTACCTTGCCAAGAGGTACCAGATCAGATGCCTTATAGAATATGCACACATATCCACACTTGCTCTGCGAGCTTTTAGTTTAAAAATTTCATCCCACACTATTTGCAGTTCACAGAATTCACAGAATTCATAGAAATCACAGAATGACTAGGTTAGAAGGGACCTTAAAGATCATTGAGTCCAACCTATGCCCTAACACCTCAACTAAACCATGGCACCAAGTGCCATATTCAGGCTTTTTTTTAAATACATCCAAGGATGGTGACTCCATCACCTCTCTGGGCAGGCCATTCCAGAACTTTATGACTCTTTCCATGAAAAACCTTTTCCTAATACCCAGCCTATATTTCCCTTGACACAGCTTGAGACTGTGACCTCTCATTCTGTCAGTTGCTGCCTTGAAAAAGAGACCAACCCCCACCTGGCTACAGCCACCTTGCAGGGAGTTGTAGAGACTGATAATGTCACCTCTGAGTCTCCTTTTCTCCAGGCTAAACAACCCCAGCGCCCTCAGTCATTCCTCAGAGGGCTTGTGTTCCAAGCCCCTCATCAGCACAAGAAACACACCTACCTGCTCAGTTATTGTCTTGTTTCCCATTCTAGTCTCCTTAGAGTGCTGGAGAGTTGGATTCATTCTGACCTTGTTCTTCCTAGGATCACACCTCTCAGCCCTAGTGGGGAGAGGATCTCTACTGTGGAAAGTAAAAAACAGTTTCCCATGACTTTACTGCTACAAAAGGGTTTTAAAAAAATCAATCCAGACTTTGTGCCCTGGAAACAAAATAGAATGTAAAACAAGAATAGAATTGTATCCCTAATCTTTATAACTTTGACAACATTCAAGTAAATATATTGTGTATATCCAGTCTCTTTGAATCAGAGAGTCACTATTATAAGGTTAAAAACCCCTAGGTTTTACTCCAGTGCTATCCAGTAGTGTTAAAATAAATACTATATATTTTCACAGTAGTATGCTGTGTGTGCCCCAGATAACCAGTCTAGACTTTCTCAGGTTAAAAGCTTCCCTACTGCCAGAAGAGGATAATGTCTGCACATTTTGTTTTGTATAAAATATTCCCTTTATCCTCTATATAACTTGAACCTGCCATTTTCAGCAGGGCTCAATAGGTAAGGGCTTTGAAACTCTCTTGGCACCTCTTTAAATGCCACTTTATACTGTCATGTTGTAAGAATCCAGTCCTTTTTCTTGTACTGACAAAAAACTAAAACTACTTGCCTGCTCATGATCCTGGGCATTATTTTTTTCTATTCAAATTTTCTCCCTGCTTCCTGTTTCCTTTTTTTAATCTCTTCCCAACATTTCATTTACAGCCAAGGTGAAGTTGTTGATCAGTTGCTTGGGTAACCAGAGCCCATATTGCTACACCAGTCATGGAAGGACAAAGTTCCATGAGAGCTTTTTGCCTACTATTTTCTGGAGTAGATTGTAAAATGGCCAGTTCTGTGAATAATCTAATTTAAACCTCCAAATTCAGTTCTGTATTACTGCATGGGTTTTCTTTAAATCCTTGTTGCAAAGATTTGCAAACTCATTCTTTAGGTTGTTAAAATAGAAACTTCTCTCTCTATCAGTGCCTATGAAACAAAAACTTGGAAATGTATATACTTACATATACGTAAGTATATACATACACATATATGTAAGTATACAAATTTTGTAAAGATTAGTTAGTCCTATCCTCCTGCTGCTTCTATTGTTTTGAAATCTGGATTTGTTTTGCAGGAAAGTAAAAAGTGAAATCACCTTGTGTGTGAACACCATGCCAAGGACAGGGATAGTTTTTAAAAGTGTGGTGATAGACGAGTAGTGATGCAAGATAATGCCAAATTGCACCACCTACACCGAACCACTTGACACATGAAAGTTATTTTTGTAACAACCTGGTGAATAGTAGCTTGCAGTCTCTTCCCTTCTCTTCTCCCTTGAGATCCACAATTTCTTGTGGAAGATATTTCAGTTCTCACCAAAAATGCAAACAAAGAGACAAAACTTCAGTCATGCAGCGCAAGTCTACCCAGACTGCCCTTTTACTTCTGATTGAGAAGACCACTTTTTCTCTTAAAAATATTCTCTCCACAGTCTGCTTCTGTGCCAAACAATCTGATATAAAACATAAGTTAGAAATTCAGCAAGTCAGGAGGGGAGTTGTGTGGGTGTCTTAGCAATAGCATTATTCTAAAAAAGAAATCATGCCCACTTCAAGTGATGAAAAGCAACCCTACTACATGTGGGAGCAATATTAAAGACCACTAATTCTGTTTAATTTTGGTCTTTAATGAGATGGGATGCTCTTTATTGACAACTGGTTGGCTTGAATTTCTTCAAAATTGGAATGAAATTCAAGTTTCTCTGAGAAAAAAAGGGAGAAAATATGATTTGTATCAAAAGAAAAATGCAAACAGGTAAGAATAAAAAATTGTTTAGTATGTTAAGACTGATTCAATGGAAGAGGTTTCTTCAGAATTTTTCCAAACATTCTGTCAATTAATATCTCATAGGCATTGTTTTTAAAGGGAAAATTTGACAAGGCAAAGCAACAAAAGGTACAAAATAGTTTATATGGAATTTGTCTTCTAGGTGAGCTGGGTGAAAACACAGTACTGTGTTACATCAAGGAGTGTTTTATTGTGTAGTGTGATGATGTTGAGTTTTAAAAAGTTAACATATTATGATGGAATGAAGGTGTTGCATTAATTTAATGGAAGGAGATGTATGTTGTTCTCCATATTTCCCTCAGTCTACAGAGGTGCTACCAAGAACTCTGAGAGAAGGCATCACAAAAAAGAATTTAAAATAGACTGCTCTTGTTGAAATTACCTGTTGTCTTTATTTATCATTTGTCAAATATTTTAAAATTGGATTTGACAACCTATAATGGCAAGAGAAGCACCTTAGGACTACTGCTGTTTGTGCTTCCCTTTCCTCCTGTACCTGGGAGAGACTGCAATATGCATACTTAAATTAATGGCTGAAATTCAAGGATATGAATTTGTTGTGCAGGTCATTTATTTATAGCAAGCTGGCCAACAAACATGGCTCGAAGGGGAGGAAAATGCATTCTACATGCGTGAAAGGCAGCAGATGGATTTATTGACTTCAGATGCAGTCAGAGGACACAAAGTGACATTTATTCCTTAAGAACCAGGCACCACAGAATTTATCAGTCTGTGTATCTACACAAACACAACAGATTGTGACTGAAAGGTTTAGCCTCCTTACGCACTTGTGTTTAATTTAAATATGTTATTATTGTGTTCAATGTTTATGTTTCTATCCTGATAATCCGATTTTTTGCAATTTTTTTTGTTTTGATTACTTTGTAAGAAACAACCTGAATATGAAGTCTGTTCCATATTAAAGATTACTGACTTCCATTCGTCCTCCACCCCAGTGAACTTTTTTTATTCCTTCAGGAAGAAAATGTAAGAACTGAGTCCACGTAGGTGTGATGTACAGCAAAACCTAGCAGATGGATGTCAGACATAAGCTAAGAAAGAACACAAGATAGCAAGTTTGGATTGCCCATTATCTATCAGAAAGTTGTCTGGCATGATGTCTCTTCTGCCTTTCATGTCTCTCTGATTTTCTCCTGTCTTGAACAAATAAAAATGGGTATAATAACTTTTTTTGTTCTTCCTGTACTGCCTGGGCTTGCACAATTCTATGTATTTCTATACAATTTTTCCCATTTTCTTCAAATGGAGGTACTTTTAAACTTTCATTTTATCACTCTGCAAATCTTTTCCACTTTTTTTTTTCAAAATAATTCCCTTATTTGTACTAAAATTTTCAATATGATATTTCCTTGAGTTTTCAGAATAGAAGTAAACAAACAAAGCACCTCACCCTTAGGACTGAGCATAAACTATTTACACTGCATTTTATGGATGCCGAAAAATCACTACGCAATACTGTAATCCATGCATGAAGAAGTAATTTCAGCTTCATTGCCTTCTATGGAGCTGCAGAAATGATACATTTAGTCTGATGATCCTAAGAATGTGAAAAAGTGTTTCTTTCTTATTTTCTCATTTATTTTGGTCTTCTTGTACTCTCTTGCTTACTTGAGGTGGAAAGGAATGGTATGGCTGAGTGAATTAGAAAGTTGTATGTGAAAAAGAAACCTACATACTGTTTTCAATTCTTTGTTGATGGGAAAGCTATGCAGAAGCACAGAGCACAGCACCATGGTACTCTCTCTGCTGGATACATACACTCCTTTTCTGTTCAGTCTTCCCTTCCCTTCCCTTCCCTTCCCTTCCCTTCCCTTCCCTTCCCTTCCCTTCCCTTCCCTTCCCTTCCCTTCCCTTCCCTTCCCTTCCCTTTAACTAGCCTTCAGTAAATTCTCATTTGCATTTTCCCTCCTTTGAAATGTCATGTCCTTCCTGCTGCTCAGTTCTGCCAACATACCTCTCCTCATTGCTCCTACTTCCCTTCCATCCAGATAAATATAGCTGGATAACTGCATGCCTCGGCCACTTCTACACTGCAGTACCAGTCCCCTGTGATAACGCTCAGCAGCTCAGTCATACACTGTGCTCTGGAGAATTCAAAAGCACCAGCTACATGGAAGCAGGAGGAAGTGTGAAAGGAGATGCCACTCTCCCTGAGTACAGAAGGGGAAGAGTGCTGAAATCTTGCCTTTTTATGGCAAAACAGGGGTCAGAGTGATGGGACTCATCTTCCCATGCACACCTATGGTGTGAACCAGATTTGAATGGGTGATTGAGGTCTTGCACCTCTCCCCCTTCCACACCCAGCAGGAGAGTAGATTAGAAAATAAAAAAGGAGCCTGATGCACCTTTGAGGGAAAGTTAGCTGCTAAAATCAGTGATGAAGTACCTCTCTTGCTATTTGTCCTTATTTCATTTGCTAAGTGAGAATTTTCCTGGTTCTGTGTGGTGTCTTAATTTAAAAATGTTCCCTTTTTTTTTGGCAGCTGCAGCTTCCTCAGCTTCAACGATTCAACGTGTAAAATTGCTATCAGCACTAGGCAGACTCTGCATGCTTTTACCCTGTCTTTTTGGAGGGAGAATTATCAGGTGTCTTTTCCCTGTAACTGCAGATTACTCAGGCTCCTGAAGAAAGTGTAGGCTACAGACTACTGTGGATAACCTTTGTAAACTGCTTCACTCCAGAGGAGTCGAAGCTGAGATAGTGTGACACAAATAAGCAACATTTTTGATCTCGTAGTAAACAACCAGCTTATGAAAATAGTGGTGGGGAGGGAAAGCACCTTACAGCTTCTGCTGTAAGAAGACCCATTCAATATCATTAGGTAGAAAACATCAGCTCAGGGCAAAGCCTGCAGCTCTCCTTCCAAACTCCACAAAGTCTCCTCTCTCTCAAAGACACAGGACTTAAAATAGGCTGGTAGGGCTCGTCTTCTTCACACTCCCACAGAAGATGTGTGAAAGGGCTGCTTCACTCCTTCAAAGGCCAAAGAGAAAGATTGCAACAGCCAGAGCAGAGTGTCTGACGCTTCTTGAAGCTATGGTGCTACTTTTTTTTGCCATTAGCCTAGCAGGTTTGGGAGAGGGGGGAGGGGGAGGGATGTTTTGCCTATTTTAATGCTAAGGAAGGTTCTGCAAAGTTCTGCATGTCAGTGCCTTGTTTGTCCCTGAATCTGTTGTAACCAAATGCAAAATAGGCTATTTGTGTGGCTTAGGAAGAAGTCAAATCATACAAGTTCTATTTATATGCCTAGATGAGTCTATGAAAAGGGTTAAGTGTATCCCAAATACTTGGAATCATTAATCATTGCATCGTTAATAGCAGCAGCACCGCTTTGCACCCATTTAGGCATCTGTTTTTCCATTGATTTCTCAAACAGAATGTCTTTTATGCCCTGTTCAAAGGGTTTGGGTGTTGGGATGTTTTTCTGCAGCCTGGTACTGATAGTTGCTGGCTCACAGAAAAAAACACAGACCTGGTATTTAGATGAAAGTCTGCTTCTCCCTAGGACCCGTACTATAGGATTCGGCTGTCTGAAGCCAAGAAGGATGATGGAAGGAGAGATATTCACTGAAGAGCTTTGGTGCATTGAGAAGCAGGATTTTGTGCTTCACCCAAGGAAATAACTCCACCTGGTAGTTTAAGTCATTCAGCTCTAGAACAGATACTGCTGATGTAAGGATCAAGTTTTCCTTCCTATGGCAGTTGTGAAGGGCATCTATGTGAGGCAGAAAAACAGCTGGTAGCATCTGTAGCTCGGGTTACATAGTGCATTCCACTGTTAGGGATACCAGGACCGTTTTTGAAGGGAGGTATTTAAAAACACAGCAGGGGAATTCCTTAAAGTGTAGATGATTGGAACACAGCTTTGCCACACCAGTGAGGGAAAGTGTGCAGAGAAGACCAGAGCAAATTTTGTTTGTCAAGTGAGCCATGTTCATGCTGACTGACTTTTCTTTTTTTTTTGGATGGCGACTATAAGTTAATAAGCCACTAAGAAGAATGGTGAAAATTATGAATATCAAGAAATACCAAGTGGTTTCTCATCCACTGAATAGCTGGACGTATCTGTAGCTGGAATGAATCAGGAGATAAAAACATGGGATGAGACACTGGCTCAGACTAGGCTTTTGCACAACAGGACCATATTGAGTTTGCAGACTGCCTTAATTTTGGCATTGCCTACCTCTATGACTGCTTCGTTTTGTAGCCTCAACATTCTTTTAAGGCAATTATTCTACTGTATGCAGTGCACAGCTCATACTAGGAACTTGTGCAGCTTATTTGTGGAGGCACAGTCTGTCACAGGAAATGTTGAATACCATGTGGGTTAAGGAACATTAAAGAAGAGTCTCTTGAGGGACACATGGGTGGTATTCCCTGGAAAGCATCCCGAAGTATTTTTAGCCATGTATTTTCTCAATGTAGGATGAAAATAAGCCAAAAAAAACCAGGCAAGATTTATCCTATGTACGAGTGTATGAGAGACTGCATTCAAAACTAAGAGAATGGAGCTCTTTAATCTCCAAGTAAAAGAAGAAAAAGGCCATCAAACTTCCTGCATATTTTTGTTAGGTGGTGCTTTCAATGGTCTTCAAAGATTATCTAGTAGCACTGAATTTTGTGCTTTGAGGAATTGGCATGCTACTCTTCTAACTACCTGGAGGTTAATGACTCTTCATAAAGACATCAACATTTGTTGATTCACATAATAAAAGATGTGTGAAATTCATCAGATCAGAGGTGAAGCTCCCCTTTCTGGGCTATTTCATGCCCTGAAACAGATTTTTAAAATTAATTTTCAAAATGTAGAGTAATGACATAGAACCTGATCTGGCTATCATGGAGATATGTTCATCTGCCTCCATGAAGGTAAGTGGTCTCATTCCAGAATTATACCACAAAGACTCTGCTCATTATCTGTTCCAGTCTTTTTTAAGTCCTTGTTTCTCATGCTTCCTACATCATACATTCTGATACTGTAATGCCAGACTGGTCAACGCATTCTTCCTTAAAAATCAGTCCACCAAAATCCATTCCTACACTGACCACACTGGTGTTTGTATTGCCTGGGTGTTATGGAACACTCCCTCCCAAGCTAATTTCAAAGCAGGTCTTTGTCACCACAGCTTCTTTTGGCTTTTAATAATAGCATAAACATTGTGACCCAACATCCAACGAACTCACCTTTATGGTTTCGGAAATTTTTCAGCCAGTTGACAAAGAAGATATTCATTCTTTTACATCATTGATTTACTAAGACTACTACCATCCTTTAAATTAATTGGTGTGCCCAGCTCATACAGCACCCTCCCAAACCACAGAACTCAATGTAGGTCAAACTGGAGGGAATTTAACCTCTTCCAAATAATGCTCTACAACTAAAGACACACAACTTGACTTTGAAAGAACAAGTTCAAAGTAAACCATTCTTACTTCCAGCTCTTTTCCTGAAAGTGTTCCTGTTATGGCTGAAGAATTTCCTTTCCTTTTTTTTTTCTTTTCAGAAATCACTGGCAAATTCAAAGGTATCCCAGGGCTTGGCATTTGTTGTTGGAGAGAACGCACAATGAGATTGCTCTTTGGTATCTCTGTTTATACTCTCAGTTCAACTTAGCTCTCAAGATGTGGTTTAACAACACAGTGAATCCATTTTTTGAGAACTTAGTGTCAAATCTCAAAGCCACTGTAATCATAAGAATGCATTATGTGGATGCAGAGTCATTCCACTCATTTGTTAACAAAAAATTGAAGAGAGAATTTTGTCCTAGCAGATTAATGTAGATTTAATGTGGAGAAAGTAATTCTCTGTCTAGGCAACTTTAACTTCAGGCTGTCTTCCTGAAGCCAGCATAAAATAAACATAAAATTGTAAAGTGGATGTAAACACTGTGCTGTGTGCTCTGGCTAAACCAATTGAAATGTAATCATATGCTCTTGCCTGATTTTTATCAAATTTGTACTGCCAAATGATGTACAACTGTGTAGAGCTGGTATTTAATGATCACAGAACCACTGTCTGAGTTGTCTACCAAAAAACACAACTCTGCAGTTAGAGAACTGAAGGTATTTCATCTTAACATCTGCTTTTCACTGAGAATTACAAACACCCTCATCAGTGGAAGCTGTCATATCTAATAAAAAGACAGCTTCAATCATTGCTATCTAGGAGATCATCAGGAGAATAAGATGGAAGATGCAGAAAAAGTGCATCAGCTGGAGAATTCTTAGTACTCTGGTATTTATTGTGACCCAGACCTCCTTTAATGATAAAATTTATTGCTTTTGTGACAGGATAAGGATATTTTTACCCCTTATTTGCTCTAATAAAATAGATTTTTTTCCTCTAACCTAGAGAAAATATATCATATTTCTGTGATTATAAACTCAAAAGATTCCCTGATGATTAGCTGGTCAGAAAAGTTTATACACCATATATGCTACAGGACATTTTACTTGCTATGGTGAGTTGACCCTGGCTGGATGCCAGACACTCACCAATGCCACTCTGTCACTCTCCTCTGCAGTTTGGCAAGGGAGAGGAAATATAATGAAGGGTTCATGGTTTGATATAAGGATAGGGAGAGATTGCTCCAAATACCATCATGGGCAAAACCAGACTTGAATTGAGAATATTAATTTAATTTATTACTAGCAAAATCAGAGCAAGATGATAAGAAGTAAAATAAACCTTAGAAACACCTTACCCTCACCCCTCCCTGTTTTCCAGCTCTATCTCCTCTCCCAGTGCTCACAGAGACAGGGAGAGGGGATTAGGGTCAGTTTATCACATGTTGCTCCTGCCACTGCTCAGGGAGAGGAGTCCTTCCCCTACTCCAGTGTGAGGTCCACCCCCCAGGAGACAGTTGTCCACAGACTTCTCCAATGTGAGTCCATCCATGGGCAACAAACTGCTGAAATGTGGGTCACTCTTCCACAGAGAAAGATATATATTTTCTACAAAATTTTTATTTCAGTACAAAGTTTTGCATTTTTCTGTTTAGAAATTGCTTATGTTCACTTCACCAGCCAATCCAAATAATTTGTTTCAATGATTTGCCATTTTCATGGTTTGTTGTCCCTTTGGTCTTCATGACATCTACAAATATTATCATTTAAAGCCTGCCTGTCTCTAACTCCTCTGCTTGTTTCCATGGGATTCAGATGCTTTCATCTTAGAAAGTGTTGCCTAATAAATCTGGTTGACCAGGAGCTGCTCAGTCTCTTCTAGGTTAATCAGATTGGTACTTTTCCATCCAAACTACAAACATTCCCACCTGGCATTGTTTCACCCACCGGGTCGCAAATATGAAACCCTCTCTAAGTTCCACAAGCCTCACACAGGAAGAAAAGTTGCTTGTAAATCATATCACTGTTCTGACATTGTAGTAGTACAGAAAAACATAAAGCATAAAGCACCTTAAAACTTTGTCCCTAATTTACCTTTTGCTATTCACCTGGTCAAAATGTATCTGCTAGTCCCCATTGCCTCCCTCCACCATTCCTTACAGGGGAAGATTTAGCCCCTCAGGTATTTCACAGCCTGGTGGATCTGTTCACAGTGACATGAGCAAACAGATCTGTCTCCCAAGCCGCACAGCATCCCAGCAGGATGGGCAAACCTGCCTTTCCCAGCACTCCACACCCTCTGTGGACTGGGCTGGCAGAACCCAGCAGCAGTCACAATTCTTCCATCCAGTGACGAGAGATTTCCATGATTGTCAGAAAAATCTCACTAGTCTCATTTCACCACACTGTGAAGTAAGATTTTAGGACAAAGAAGTTCTGGGGAATATGGTTGGTCCTAAAATATCAAGGAGGGAGTAGAAGTTTACATGCCTGAATATGCTTTTATTTGGCACTAATGGAGATTGGTAAATTCTATTAATAAACTCCTTAGAGCTGCAAGTCCCTAATAGTAGCACATACTTGCTCATTACACCTCACTGTAGTACTAAGAATATAAAAATTTTACCTGTGCAAATTTTCACTAAGACAATAAAATATTTTTCCCTAAAAGCAAACATTATTCATATACAAAGTCTGTGGTAAGTGGCACAATGATGTCCATGTTCAGGACCCATTAACACCAGTCTTCTCCCCTGCACATTTCAGCTTTTCTAACCTAAAACATAAAGAAATGCCCTTTTTGGTTAGTTTTTCATTTATCTAAACTAGGCTTAGTTATATCTAACCCATGTTAATTTGCAGTTCTCCCATTCCCTATGGCTACTTTGTGGATTAAGTCTGTTTCTTTAAATTAGTAATATAACTTATAAATAAGGCTAAAGTAACAAAAATTTGTTTTCTTTTCTGGTAGGTCATGTTACACCCTCTCTTTATTAGAAAGCAAAAATAGCTATACAAACTATCTGATGGGATCCCTTGAAAGTAATGTGGGAAGACTATTAGAGCAATGCCAGAATTTCAAATCCACATTAAGTTAATAGAATCTAAGAAAAACTTTGTGGAGTGATTTGTCCCTGAGATAATTGAATTTAAATTACAGGATTTATAGTAAGAATTTCTTTAATCTTGTTATACTTGATTCAATTGCTAAAAGCATCCATTTTACTTAATAGTGGTCTTTGTGGAGTTACTAACATATTTTATTTGTTACTGTCAGAAAAATGTATCATTTTAGAAAAGTAAACAGGCACATCCTTCATTCTTTACTGTTTCTCATAGTCATCTTCCTTCCTTCCTTTCATACCTCCTTTACAGAGCAGATATTTCTCCTCTGAAATCTGTCAATTTGCAAGGCTCCCCACTGAGACTCTGTTCTTTCAGCATGTGCTAGAAGTGAAGGGACAAACTGCATCCTTAAAAGTAAACATGTACCTCACTGGCTTGGCCACAGAAATACTCTGGTTTCCAGCACTACATCCACCAACTCTTGGGGAAACTAGTTTTCTAGGTTTTTTCTTTTCTGCTAGGACAACAATATTTGTCTCAGTATCCCCTAGTTCATTTCCAAAGAAGACCAGGACCATGGATGTGAGTCCATCATGTTACTTATTCAGATGGGCCACATGAATGCATTCATACTCACCCACCACATTCACACATCTAGTTGCCTCTTCCTTTCATTTGTGCAAGCAATTAAACTCCTTTGGGAAAATTCTGTCTCTTTCCTTGATTAAGCAGAGGAGTTGGAGAAAAAAAAGATGTTTTAATTTTTATTTGTATACCTTGATACACTTAGAAAAGAAAAATTACCAAAGTAGGAATATTACATACTGATTTGCTGTAATTGGAAAGCAATACTGTGCTTATTAGAACACAATAAAATAAATGGCTCTATCTAAGTGCCAGGCCATTGGGTGAGATAACTTCATTCCTTTTTCCAAACAAATAATTTTGCCATCTCTTTTCTCCTTTTTCCGTGTTAGGAGCAAAACTCTTTTCTCCCATTCCTGCTTTTCTTTAGTTTTTCAGAGATTGTTTAACTAAAACCTCTTCTTTAGTTCTGAGCATTTCAGAAGTACTATATTTATTAATTTTTCTGTGATTTTAAAGTATCACATCAGTAACCTTCATGCCTTACTAGTCATTTCTTTTTCTCTTTTAGAATAAATGTTTGTCAAAAAGTTGTATCTGCAAGGTCTGAATGAGTTCAAAGTAACGGGTACAAAAGTTTGTGCCAGGCATCCCAAAGTGGGCAACCACAAATGCAAAGTTCCATCAGAGGGGTTTGGCTCATATATAAAAACAAGGTTAGAACACATCCTGTGTTTAATCATTTCAGGTCTTGTATTAGGAAGTGAAACTTTAAAAAAGGATCAAAAGAAGGAACCTGGGAATTACTGATCCATCACATAAACTTATATTCCCCACAAAATAAAAATAAAATGTTTCTAATTACAAGAAAACAGGGAGGGGTGTAACTAATACAGGCTTTTCAAGGACAACTAATGTCAAACAAATCAGGCCTGTGAATGGGATAGACTCATTGAAGCTTTTGAAACTGATGTGATATTTTCCTAGGAAATACTGTTTCACCTGAAATATTCCCTGGTGCTCACAGATCTAAAAGGATGCCACCAGGAGGAAGTCCTGCTTTACACCCAAACAGGAAAGATGTCTGAATACCCTCATATATGGTCAGGATGATAAATCAAGGAGTATGTCCATCACACCTGGGCAAACCCAGACTGACGTTATTTAAGGTGAGGCCTCAGCTGGAGCATGGTGTCCAAAGGGAACTGCATTTCAAGCAAGCCACAAGCAACATCTCTGAAGCGTGAGCTGAGAGGTCAATGATGAGAATGAAACTAGGTTGGTTGCGAGTAGAAGTGTGTGACAACTACCTTTAAACCCACCAAAAGTTATTAGTGAAGACCCATGGAATGGTTTCCACATGTTTATGGGGAATGAGATACAACCTTGCAGGCAGCAGGTTTAGGTCATTTACTAACTACATCCTCTAGGAAGGATCTAAAATCCTGGTCATCAGGGGTCTAAGAGATTGGAGTGAATTACTCTTTCCAAAGGTGTTTTTATGAAATGAAGCTATTGGTTCACCAGTATCCTTAAATAAATGAGTTAGAACATGGCCACCGCCAGGAGCACTGGCAGAGGTGGTTAGTGAAGGTTAGCAGCAGTTTGAGCAAGCACTACCGACAGCCATCTGTGCTTTCATGTCATTTTCCTTCTGACTTTCAGGGTATCTGTTGACTTCAGCAGAAAGTCAGAGCAGTCAGAGGGGTGGGATGACAAAAACGCCCTCCCCCCCACCCACCAGATGTCTCAGAATAAAGTCCATAAGGAAAATACCATTCCACAACGTTAGTCCCTGATGTTGGCACTCAGAAGGAGGTGTTGAGGTGGTTCCCCATGCCAGCAGAACAAGCAGGAGGTGCTGACACTGGTGGGGGGTGGGGAACTTAGAAGGGGAAATAAAAATGCTGGGAGGAAAATGAAGTGGACAGTGGATTGCCCTCCCATGGCTCTGCTGCTGCTCCAGTAAAACACTTTTTCCCAAGGCTTTTTTCTCAGTGACTTCTTTCTTTCTAAAGCACTTCATTTAGAAAGTAATTCTTCCAGCTGCATAAATAATTTCCCACTTGTAAAACCCAAAAATCGATGGAATTGTTTAAACCATCCTGTTGATTACAGGTAGTTATGTGCTGAAGCAGTTGTTAGATTAATGAGAGGACTAATAATAATGAAGAAGAATGCACACATTGTAGGAAGTCCTTGAAAGAAAACTGTAGGCTGAAAACATTTCTCAGGTGCCAATGTGAGTTCCAGGCAGTAGGCCCTGTAAACTGGGAGAAATGCAGAATTTGTTCAATAGTTTAGATGCTCTTACAAACAGAAATTAGTGGATTTCAAGGCAACTATCAGGATGTTATGGAAAAAATGTACCTTTATTTTTTAAATGACCCATTTTGTAACTTCAGCTCTAGCTGAAGGATTACCAGAGAGGTATGTACATTTTGCTCTGTTTTTAATACATTTTTCATTTTAATGACCCAGTGCAGGTTGTTACTACCTGTCTGGCTGGCAGGAACTACCCAACTACCATGTTGAGGAAATCATACCTTCAAATGTTATGCAAATTTATTTTTAAAAAAGGCCAACTGGCATGTTTACAGTGAAGAGAATGAAGAATAACATTTCCTTGAAGAATTTACTCAAACTAGGTTTGATACTGTATGCCAAGTTAAGATGAAAGTTTCATGTTAGCATAAATTGATGAGAATTAGTGTATATTTTTTATGTTGTATATGCTAAATGCAATGCTGGTGGAAAAATACAGAAAAATATTAAAAAGCTCATTGTTTTAGTGTATTTCTACCTGAACTTAGGAAAAAAAATTGAAAGCTCCTTTTTCCACCCCCAAAGAAAGAAAATACTTGAAGTGGTGGGGACCTTCTTGTGAATGTCCAACCACAGCACTGGAATCAAAGTTCTTATATTAAGGTGTGTCCAATATATCCAAAATATTTTGCTTAGAAAATGCAGGCTATTTTCAAATCACTTAATGTAAAAAAAAAGTCAATAATGAAACATTCAATTTGTTGTTCAAGTTTTCACTGAATCATTGAGGGCAGGGAGGGAGATGAGGCAACTTCAAACATGGTAGATAGAGTAGACTATTACCAAGAAACCGCTAATGTCTAGACTGAGTTTAAAAAATTGGAAAAGATTTTTAAAAAACCCCAAAATAATCCAAATAAACAACATGACTTGGAACAAAATAAAAAAATCAGAAGGAAATGAAATTCACCCCCAGGCTATGTTGGAGATGTTTTGATGCAGTTTGGTAGACCTGATAGGAGAGCCATTGCTCCTGCTCCAACTGCCTCCAATAGGTTCTTCTCCCAGTCCAAGGAGAAGGGAAGGAAACAGTTGGTCACTCCTTGTTCTAGCAGGCAGCTCCTCTCACTAACATATCTTAGGTGTTTTCTTCCCCATAAGGATTAGTTGTCACATCCTTGCCTTGGACCTGACTTCAGTTCCCTTGGCCCTCTGTAAATGCAGCAGTGTGCCCCCAAACAAAAATACCCCAATAATCCTGTGATTCTGACACCTGTCTTTAAATTCTTTGCTAGCTTTGACAGAATTACATTTTCCAATAAAATCCTTGGCCTGTGATTTTCAACCAGTTCAGTCAAGCAGCAGAGAGACCTCGGTCTCATCAGGAACTGTGCTCTTCGACTCAGTGAGCAAAGGGAAATCACGCAGGGCAGGGCTCCTTAGCAAAGACAGCAATCTGTCACCCTGACAGAAAGAACTGAAAAATCAGATTTGGCATTCAGGAGCCCAAAAGGGCAGGGCTGAGCTGAATTGCATCGCATAGGTTGCTCTTAGACCCAGCAGGATCTGTGCAGCAACTGATGCCTGTCTGTATTCAACAAGACCTTGAAATACACCCCCAACCTAAGTAGGTTGTTATAATCTTCTGGGGCCCATACTAGCTTTCCACTTATGGAAATCAAGGTTTGAACTCCAGGGAATGAAATGAGGTGAGCACAATTGCATATCTAGTCACAGGTATAAGATTCAGGGCAGAAGAAACAGAAAAGGGGACTGGAGGCAAAGTGAGAATCTGAATTTCAGGGCAAAAGGGGATGTACAATATGTGAACTGAAGAAGTAACTTCAAGACTCGTAGAGTTTTATGAGACTCAATTTTTTTGTGGTTCAGTAAGCAAGGGAATGTGAGAGACTATATATGACATATATTTCATGGCAGGTGACTTTGGCCACAAAGCTCCAGCATGACCAAGGCTAAAGAGGCCAGATGTGGAGAGGTATAAACAACCATCACGTGAGATCCTCCGGTGCATCATGAGGAAAGGAGGGGAGCTGACTAATCTTACTCTGACATTCCTTCTTAGTGTAAAGCCCTTTATAACATGACATTCCTCAGCAGTCTCTCACACTCAGGGAACAAACATCCTTGGGCAACTGTTGCTCACCATTAGCTACAGAAAGCTGCCTTCCAAAAACCAAAATGCTCTAAGTCGTCTTGTTTTCTTCCTTTTGAGGTTACACTCTTACCATCAAGGCAGTTCATCAACTCACTACTGATAAACTTATTATCAACAAAAATAGTTCCTTTTTCTGCATCTGGAAGAAGTGCAGCAGTTTTGGTTCCTCAAATGAGGTGAGCTGCTGTGGCAACTCTTTGGGCCCGGCTTAGTGGCACTATCTCCACTATCTCAACTTCATGGGAGTACTTTATAGCCTCAGTTAAATTAGTAGATAAGCAGATGAGTAGATTCATCTTTTTGCACCAATAGTACTCCTACATCTTTGTAAATAGACGGATTTTGCAAAAGCTAAAGCTCAGATGTCAGTGTGCTTTTTTTTTCTATGAAAAAGCTTTAAAACACAAAGAAAATGTAAATACATTAAAAAAACTATTACAAATACAAATTCCTTTTTTTTTTTTTTGTGAAATACAATTTCTTGTCCATGTTTACACTTACCAAGTAGATGATCTCAAGATAACTTGTTGTAATCAAGTAATCAAACATGATAGCTGCAAATTCAAAAGGGCAGGCTGAAAGTAGAGTGAAGAACACCAATATTTTGGATGGTGACTAAGCTTAATTTTTTTTCTCTCCTCCAGTTCTACTTTTTCACATATCCCGCTATTCCACAACAACAGAGAGGAAAACAAAGGAGTGAAAGTGTTGAGTTCAAAGGAGATACAACATCCACTTGAAGGGCTGTAATGCTTTGGCTGGTTTTCAAGGGGATGCTGGTATCTAGTAAACCAAGAAGGCTGAAGTAAACACACTGTGTATTAATAAAAGGTGTAATGGAGGGCAGAGAAATACTTCTGCTCCATCAGGTTGGCACGGTGGCCCTGGAAATAAGCACTCCACTGTGTCAGACATGGCCTACACATCCGTGCTGTCTGTTCCACAGTGGCTATGCCGTGTCCCAGCTCCTGGGAGTTTGTTTTAACGTGCCCGTGGGACCACCCGCAGCCACTGAGGAGGAACGAGGCGCCGTTTCACCCTCAATTTAACATCCAAAGGGTGTCAAAAGCCCAGTACTGCGCTCTCGGAGCCTCTGCGGAGGAGTGGGGCCAGAGGGCTGTCCCAGCACGCGGGCCTTGCCCCTGGTCCCCTCCTGTCTCGGCTCGGGGCAGGGTGATGCGGGAACAGCGATGCTCCCTCCGGGGCGCCCCCCAACACGCAGCCGGGCCCGTCGGGGCCGCAGACCCCGCGCCCCGGGCCCTCACCGAAGCCAGCGGGGCCGGCCCGGGGGCCGGGGAGGCGGCGTGTCCCGCGGGGCAGGAGCGGCTCCCGGCGCACCGAGGGGCTTTCTGCCCTCGCCGCAGGGCGCAGCCTCGCCCGCCGGCCCCGCCGCGACGCCGGCAGCAGGAGCGGCCCTAAACCGGCTTACGCCCAAGGCGATTTGCCCGTGATCCGCCGGGCTTCCCGGGCGGGAGGGGGCCGGGCGTGCGGGCGGCTGGGACAGCGCGGCGGGCGGGCGGGGGGCGGCGATGATGTGAGCGGCGCGGCAGCTGCAGGCCGGCTCCCCCGGGAGCCGGGGCTGAGCCCGGTGGCCGTGGGAGGGAAAGGAGCCGGGCGGGGAGGGAGGAGGGGGCCTGGACATAGCCGGGGGAGAAAAGGGAGGAGCGGGGCCGGGGTGGGGGGAGGACGAGCGGCGCCGGGGAAGCGCTGCCAGCCGGAGCAGCGGCAGCGGCGTGAGGGAGGCGAAGCCCGGCGGACCCAGCTCCGCTGCCCGTCGGCGCTCTCCCCGCGGAGGTTGGGGACCTGCTGCGGGGTGATGGAGGAGCATGAGTACCCTTCCTATAGCGCCCGCAGCCCCGCCTGGGAGGAGCTGGTAGGTACATGCGTGCCTTGCCGTTGCACAGGCGTTTCCTACCCTTTTTCCTGCCTGTATTGTTCAGCCGGGGGGTCGGGCTATCATCCTTATCTGTGCCCTCCAGCCCCCCCTTCCCTTCTTCCGACCCCGCTCCACGCCAGAGCCCTGCCGCCGGCGCTCGTCCCCTCCCCGCGGGGAGCGGGGGGGTGGGAGCCTTTCGCCCCCGCCGTGTCTGGCCATTTGCTGACGAGCTCGTCCCTCTGGGAGACGGGGAGTTCATTGCCCTTTCTGAGTTTCACTGCCCGGGTGGAAAGCCTGGGATTAGCACCGAGAGCCTTGCCTTCAACTTTGCCGGGGGGGGAGTGGGTTGGATGTTGACACCGCTAAACTCCTCTTAGCACAGCAAAAGCAGCGTTGGGAGGCAGCTTTCAGAAAGAGACGCACACTTTCCCCCCCTTCTTCTACTGGAGCTAGGCTGGGAATGGTTCCCATCGCAGCGGCAAGCGGGACGGGGCTGGGGGTACCCTGCTGTCACCCCGCCGTGTGGGGAAAGTGCGTGCCTTTGGGCAGCTAGGAAGGCAGGGGAGTGCTCAAACTGGCCAGGAGGAAAGCTGCGGTGAGGTGCCTTTGCGGTTTGTTTAAGGAACTGGAAGACCCTCCTTCCAACCAAAGGAAATCATGTCACCGGCATCCTCAGCAGGCGATAAAATCAGATTTCCCTTTTCAGGGCAGTCTCGTCCCGCTCCTGGGCTTTTCTCCATTGTGCAAACACACACACACATCAGGCAGGGAGGGCTAAAAATAGGCTTTGGGTAGTTGCTTGGAAGATTTCAGGCTATCTAAGAGGTCAAGGCTAGGCTGCCTCTGGCCCTGAACTTGGTGAGGCAACATGAAGCATGGACCTGTGCCACTGCCAAGCTCCCCTTTAGATGGCTGTACCATGTTTTGCTAACTCGTTTTGTTGGTCCAGTTTTTACTTGTAAACCCAGTTTTAAAGAGAAAACGGGGGAGACCCATTCTCTGCGTGGCTTGGTGTGTGCACCCTCAGGAAAGCAGCAGCGGAGCCCTGGAGATACCCACAATGAACTAAGTTCACTCCCTTCCTTGTTAGGATTTGCAGCCCTTACAAATATATTTTTACTGTCCTAGTATTTGTTATTAAGTTGAACATCCCCCTTCGCTGCCCTCTGCAGTCCTCAAGCCCTGAAACTGTTGCCGGAGATGCAGCTGTGATAGGGAAAACAGCTGTATGTGTGTTCCGGTAACATGGGGCTGACATTGAAAGGATCAGGCAAGGGAAACCCGAGATTTTTGCCTGGAGAGATGAAGACATCGTGGGAGGAAGGCAGCGAAGTCAATTCCTGCGAATGCGTTATCCTATTAAACAGTGACATTTAAATTGCTGCCGTCATCCAAAACTCAGCTGAAACTCGGGAGGCAGATGGATTGCAGCCCCTCTCCGCTTGGAAATGCAGAGTCCTGGCTGAAGCATCCAAGCCCGTTTCCTTCTGTGCGCATGGCTTAGATAAACAAGGAGCACATCTTTTTTTTTCTCCATTTCCCCCTCCCCCAGTAAGGGCCAGGATTTGGGTCATGTTTATCATTTCATTGCTGCATTTGTTAAAGAGTACATCCATGAATGCAGTTTTAAGGTTAACCACTGCACCGATTTCCTTTACAAGACTCTAATTTCAGCTAATCCACTCAATCCTTTACCTGGTAACCTGCTGGTAAAATACATGGTCTTTGTGGCAAGAGCCACATTGTTCTTTCCATCTGCTCATAAGCAGGCTTTTTATGATAATGGGGGCAAAGGGAGATTCAGGTGAAGACCTGAATGATGAAAGGGAAAACATAGTATACTCTCTCCCCTGCTCTTAAAACATGAAACAAAGAGTAGTAAGATAAAGAAAACTATTTTTTGCAGGTTTTGCATCTGTGCAAGTTAATAACCTATGCAAATTTCTGATTATTGGGAAATGCTCTTCCTGTAGCTATTCTGAGAAATAAGTTATGGACATTAAATGAAGTGAGAAGTCCTTTTACCAGTCAGGGTTGGACTTGTCTGTGTACTACTTCAAATTTCTATAAAGACCTTTTCTTAACTCACACCACACTTTTTAATTGAAAAGCTCTTCCTGAATCCAGTAAGAGTTGTAAGACCCCATGATGGAGCTAAGCAGACGTGACTTAAAATGTAAGGTGCACCCTGCATTCTTGCAAGGGAGGTTTGGTGGCTTTGTAGTAAAAATGTGCATAACACATGACTCACAAAGCTCTGGACACAATTTTCATATGTTATATGAGAACTGAGTCTTGGTTTTACCTTACTTTTTTATTACCTGCCCTGGTTTGGACCTTTTTATTTTGAAGCATACAACACAGTTTAGTAGTTTCCTTAATTTTGTAACCTACAGGTCACGGAATTCCCTTGTCTAATCCCAAACCAGCCACAAGTGATGCAGTTACTTTCTTTAACAGTGGTATGGATACATGTTGTTATATTTTGGCTTCCTCTTTTCTAAGTAAGGAAGTCAAGAAAGAATAGTATCACTAATTTGATCTGCAGAGGGAGTTCAGACAGGGAGGTCTGAAATAAACTTGTTCAGAGTGGGAAGCCCAGTTAAAAACCGTGGCTACCACCAAAATTAGGAAAGATTCAATAAAATCTTTTCAACATGGTGAATAATGAATTGTTAACCTGACACACTATTGATTCAAAACTTTCTGAGATGAAGAATAGAAAAGCATTACCCTTTAGTTTATAGATGCCAAAGTGACTTGGAAAAAAAGAATGTGAAAATGCTTGTTACAAAGGGAATGAGTTTTAGGGCTGAAATCAAATAGTGCAGTAATCTGTATTATAAACTATAATTTTCAGTGCAGCTAGAATGCAATGTGTATTTAGATTTTTTCTATATTGCATATGCATTTTACGACACATGTCCTATTAGGACTCAATGTGGTTGAGTCAAAATGTTCTCACAGTGTATATATGTATATTAAATGTATACAATATCACAGTGTAAATATGTATGTATTACATAAAGGGCAGTTTATCAGCTGATATTAATTGCTGTAGCACAAATGATGTCAGCAGAGCTATTTTTTGTTGTTTGAGTATCTTCCTTTAAACACCAACCTTTATGCTTTTTACTCCCTTGCTTCAGTTAGGAAATTTAAGGTCATTGCTACGAAGTGTGAAACTGTTAAGTGAAAGACAGAGCATGTGCAAATACTGTATGTGTTTTTAATGGCTGCATAGAGTCCAACATTGTTAAAGAGCCCAACTTGCAGAAGTCCAGTGGTACCATTTGTGCCAGAGTATTTGTAGCTGTGGTCACGGGGCTGAAAGGTGCTATCCAATATTTCACATATTGAGTCTGACATGGACCACCTGGGAGAAAGCCAGCTGTGACATGAAGGAAAAGAAGTCAAATTGCAAGTCCTTTTTGAGGTGAACTTCATTGCCACCTTAGGCAGCTTTATCTGGATAAAGGCTGGAACTGGACCCTGATTATCTATTAACACCTTTGAAAAGAAGAACAAGTGGAAATAGTGATATCTTTAAAACTGTCTTTGTGCCTCAGCAATGTATATATTTGTAGAAAAAAACCTCTATGCTAACATGAGTAACTTTTGTATTTTCAACAATGCTTAACACTTGGTTTCTCATTTTGGAGAACTCTGTACGCATTAAACAACTGGAGATGTTAGAACCTGTAACTTCACAGAATCCACTATGTGCTTCACAGAAACCATGTTCTCATATTCTTGTTGAAGTGTTCTCGTGGGACATTTCCTATCATTTGCAGACTTAGGTTATTGCTACTAAAATCTTCACATTAAGTAACCTGAGAGAACATTCCTAGTACTTTTTGTTTCTTTCATAGCACTCTGAAGTTTACCAAGACATGATGAAAGAGACTTGCTTGGAAGTGAAAGGCTAATGCTTTCTTTCCTGGTAACCACACTTCTCTGTTTGGATAGTCAGGAGTGAGGAAGAGCACACTGAGGTAGCCCAGGTGAAGATGCATGGTGCCCTCTGCATGGTGCAGCTACTAGTGCTCATAGCTAAGCTCTAAAAATGAACAGAAGTTGAAGACTTGTATTTATTCTTACAGTAACTACTATTGTTCAGCCAGCACTATTTAATTCAGTTGAATTAAATGTAGCCAGTCTTGCTTGTATTCTGTCAGCACCAAATGTTTCTCAAATCACAGTTACTATTATGTGCAATATGTTAGGAAACTATATCTTGTTGTCCCCTTGAAATATTCAAGTGACATTTACCTTCAAAAGAATTAAGGAATTGCAGTGAGACATGTTCTGGCATAATCTGCTATTCCCAAAATTCAGATGGTGAAGAGGAAGAAAGGATGGTGGAAAGACACAGTGTCCATAAACATTGCTTTTAATATCTTTCTTCCTAGCTGTGCCCTAAACTTATCTACTGAGAGCAATGCATACTTGCACCTGGTCAAGTTTGATCCCATGTTTTGAAAAAATGGAGAACTCCTTCTCAGGTGAAGAGTGAGATAAAACAGAATTAGTCCTTATTTTCACAATCATTTTGAGATGAGGTATTAATGATAGGATTTAGGCCTTATTAATATTTTGATAGAGCATGTAGGTAAATTGATCAAAATGCCTTTAAAATAGAACTTCTAAATCCTTAAAATAGATATTTTGAATTTTTAAATGTTACTTTTGTTATTTTTTAAAATCTAACCTCCACAATTGGTCCTATGTGGAGGTGGGTAGTAGAATTGTATTTGAAGTACCTGCTGCCAGTAACACAGAACTAAGCCACAAGAACTCCAAGGCTTCATGGAAATATTGCTTTCCCCCACTACTAGAAATAAAAACCCCAATAAAAGAAATGGGCTGGACTATAAAAACTCTGGACTCTTTGAAATTCAGACTGTGGCAAGGTGTCTGCAGTGTAGAATAGGTTGTACAGTTGTTTACTTTTCCTCATTAGATGCTTTGTATTTAGGTACTGCGGCATTATATTAGCATGTTAAGAGATGTTAGTTCCCTTTCTGGAAATATAAATAGAATTGTGGGAATATAGAAACCACAAACATTGATTGCTTTCTTATGCTTAATCCGGCCCATGCAGCTAGGATTTGTGTGTTTTATTTAGTATTGCTGTGATTTAAACACTTATTTTGAACACTGACTGCATACAAGCCACAATAATTTCAAAGTCCCACAATTCAGAACATGTGGTGACATTTCGAGATTGTGCGAGCTGCCAGATCTGAGATGAAAAAGGAAAACTGACCCTTTCTTTCCCCAGAAGTAAGGGCTGCTCTTTCACAAAGACAAAAATGAACAGAGTAACAAGAAAATTAAGCTATTATGAGAAAATCACTGGAAAGCAATAGATGCATTTACTAAAACTGTCCAAGGCTTTGGCACTGATGGATAGTTACCACGGGGTTGACTGGCTGGAGGAACAGCATACAGATAAGGAGCCCATCGCATCAGATGCCGTCCGTCCAAGTCCCGAAGAGACATCCTGCGCTCCCAAGGGAGAGCGGCATAGCCTTCGGCCGGGACGGGGCAAGGGCTTGGCACGGCACCCGCCCGCTTTCGCCCTCCTTGCGCTCGGAACTCGGCACTGCCGCCCTCCGAGTGTCACCGGGCGGCACAGAGCGCACGGGGGTGCCCGGCGGGGCGGGCGGTGCTCGCTCCGGTGCCGGCCCCACCTCCCGGCCAGCCGGGACACTCCAGGAAACCCGGGCAGGTGCGGGAGCGCCGGGCGCCCTTCTCGCTCTCCGTCGCTTGTTTCTCCGGCCGGATTGGCCCCGGCTCTCACCTGCGGGCGGGCACCGTCCTGCCGGGAGCGGCCCGCCCGGCACCGGCACCGGCGCCCCCTGCAGCCGGCGGCCGCCCCGGGCCGCTCCCGGTCGGCAGGGGCGCAGGGGGCCGGGCCCGTCCGCCCGGCTCCGCCCGCCGGCGGGTGGCCGTGCCCCGGTCGCTAGGAGCGGGAGGGGGCGGGCGGCGCGGCCCGCGGCCCCTGCCTGTGGGAGGGGGCGGCGGAAGATGGCGGCCGGGCGGGCGGCCCCGCTTCGCTCCGCTCCGCCAGAGCCGCGGCCGCCACCTCCCCCGTCCCGCCCCCCCGCACCGCCTCTTTCCCCACCCTCCCGCGCCGCCTCCTCCTCCTCCTCCTCCCCGGGGAGGGGAGCGGCAGCGGCTGCCCTGGCTGAGCCGGGCTCGTGTGCTTTCTCTCGGTAGGAGTCCGGGAAGATGGCCGGGGCCGAGTCGGGGATGAGCGGCGCCGGGATCCCGCTGCAGCCCCAGCCCCAAGCCCCGGCGGCGGCGGCGGGGCCGGCGGACGAGTCGTCGGACAGCGAAGGGGAGCACGAGGGCCCCCAGAAACTCATCCGGAAAGTGTCCACCTCGGGCCAGATCCGCAGCAAGGTAAGGGGGGCAGGAGCCGGCCAGCCCCGCCGCTTTCACGGCCGGTTTGTCCATCCCCATCCCCAAGCGGGGCTAACACGGAGCTGGGGACGGCCGCTGCATCCCGCCCGCATCCCCAGGAGCGGCGGCGGGGGCTTGGCGGGGGGGGGAGGTTTGTGAGACAACCGTGCCTCTTCCTTCCTTTCCTCTCCCCTCCTCCCCGTCCAGCTGTTGCGTCCACATCTGTCCCTGGCTGGCAGGAAGAGCCCCCCGGGGCTGCGGCGCTCCGCTTGGCCGGAGGGGAAGCTGCCTGCCCCGGCAGCCGCCCTGCCCTGCCGGGCGTCCTGGGTGTGGGGGAAGCGGCGGGCTGCCTCCCTCCTTCCCTCCCTCCCTCCTTCCCTCCGGCTCCTCTTCCTCGGCGGCGGGCACCGCTGCCGCGGGGATCCCGCCCTGCCACCCTGCGGCGCGGGTGGGCTGGCTCAGCGAGCCCTTCCCCGCCACTTTCCATACCCGCCGCCCACCCTTTTTAGTTCACCGCCGGTCCCGGGGACCGCTGCCGTGCGCCCCGCCAGAGCGGCAGGCACCGAGCCCGCGGTGGCACGTCGGGCTCCTCTTCGGGAGTGCCGCCAAGGAGGGAAAGCCGGCTTCCACTTTGAAAGGCACCTCGCGGAAAGAGAAGTAAACTTCTATACATCCTCGCTCGTGACACTGGATGCGTAAAGCGGCTGTCAAAATTTTAGGTTAATGCAGTTTTTTTGGCTGTCTCGGGCTGCCGAGTTGTCCCAGTGGAATTAACTTTTTTCATGGATGGTGTGTTTATTTAGTTTTTTCCCCCCTTGTAAAATCAACAAGCAGGCATTTGAAAGCATAAACATCATGAAACAGACTTGCTGTGTAGAAGGATCCCATGACTTTCTACAAAGCGTGGTCCACAGTCAGTGATGGGATCTGCACAAAACCCACCTTGGGGAGAGCTTATTGATGCAATAACATGAAGATCAGGGCTTTTCTGGGAAGTGTCTGTTTTGAGGGGCAAAGTGACTCCATGCAGGCCTGAACTGATCACACTTAGGGTTTGATTTCTACACAATAGGTCACGTGGTGTTGTTTCCTCTACAGAGCACCCATTAAAGTTAGTAGTTAGTGAAGTCCGGTCCGGTTGGTGCTGTTCTTCCCTTGGGCTTTTGCTCCATGCACTATGTGCAAAAGGCAGCCACCTTTAAACAGTGATTGTTAAACAGTAATGTTGCTCTGTTATGTGAGGTGAAAGGCTGTTTTTTCCTGAAACCTCCTAAACAAGATGTGTCATTCGATTTTGTTGCTAAATGTTAATTTTGCATTTACAGATGTTAGGCCTGGCTGAAAGGTTACTATAGTAAATAATATACAACTGTTGCATTGTGTTGGAAACGTAGTTCTACACAAACTTTCAGTTTTAACACCCTTTTGTGTCTTCAGAACATTTTAAAAGTTACAGAGTACGATGCCTTTATTACCTGTAGTGGTATTAAATGCATTTGAGTGTTTGCTCTCAAAGAGGTTGATACTTGCATAAGGAAAACGTGCCTGTTATGAATGTTGTTGACACAGATTGGTGAGATTGAGATCCCAGCCAATTCTTGCCAACTGTTACAGATGGGTGGGATATTCTGTGTCTGAAGGTTGTGAATGAATGCTGAGCTGGGATCGTCTGAAGATCTAAGACAGCTCTGCAAGTCTTGCCTTTGCTTATCTTAGCTCGAGTCCCAGTTCTATTTCTGTGAATCAGATATATATAGGAAAAACTGACTGCTGACATAATTGGAGTTAAAATGTTGCTTTACTGGTTGTAATTTACAATAATATGCAACTCCACATATAAACATCTTCCTTTCAATTTAATTAAAAGTGATATATCATTGTTAAAGATGAGACCCATGTTAAATAATTCAGTAGCACTTTATTTTATAACTCACAATGCATTATTTAAAAGTAGCTATATTTAGACAGACAACTCCCATTTAGTTTAAGGGTGTTGTATGTTTGCTGTTGTAGTAGTTGGTGATCAGTGGTTACATGAAACCACTAGAGCAAGGAACATCAGGGAGCTGCTCTTTTACCCAGCTAGTCCCTTTCATTCAAATTAGATTTGTTAAGCTTCACTTACTTGGTGAATGTGCTTGTAAGCTAAGGTTTTAATTAAATGGATTGGGTTTGTCTTACATCTAAGAATAGACTTTTGAAAGAACCCAAAGCATGTATATTACATTTATCATTGATGCTTGTGGGCCATTTAGGACTGTGCTATTTTTCTCCAGAGGTTGCTTATTTACTTACTTGAAGCATTTCAGCGACGTGGTATCGATTCCTTAGCTCAGAACTATACCCAAAAGTCTCCACTGGTAATTGTTTTTGTTTTACTTAAGGAAGATGTTATTTTTAGATGTTTTGGTACAGTTGATCATTTGTGAAAGCTACCATATGGTGATACTTTGCAGACAGAATCACTCAGGAGTGGATTTTTTTTAATGTGTGTATAACAGGATTTAGGAAATATACGTACAAGAACAAACCCCTTTCACTAGCACAAACACAACAAACAGAAGCCTAAAAACTTCTAACATCTGTAGTTCTCAAAGGCAATTTTTACTCTTTGCTCTTTTCTTCCTAAATAAAACCAATTAATTATTTAACTGAGGGCAGAGGGTGAATAAGAGAATGAGAAGATGAAAACCAGGAGTACTGTATTGGCAGATATAATTACACCAAAGTTTATTGCTTGTTTGTGATATGCTAATGATTGGTTCACAGTTCTATTTAGAAGACTGTTGTCCAGTTTTGCCATAGCTTACCTGCACTGGAGAGCAACTTCCTTGGCAAGCTGTTAGCTTGATTTCAGTGGAACTACTTTTACAGTCAGTTGCTAAGAAAAACAGATTGGTGATGCGGCTGGACATCATTGTAACTTCTGTTATGGGTGCAATTTTAGTTTATGCATATCTATCTCTTAAATTTTTACAAAACTTTAAAGCATATCTGTGTCAAAATGTGGCCATTATTAATTACCCCAAACAGAAAACTTGAAGATCAACATGTGTTTGTGTCTGCCAACTTGAGGAGGAGGGAACGAGTAGTGGTGTAAAGGACTAAAGGACTATTCTTTAGGCCAACATGTTGTTTGTCACTAGGAGCTGTTTGCTAAAGCCCCATACTTGGCTGTAGAGTGACACAGTAGCAGTAGGTACCTTTAGGGAAATCAGGACAAAACTGATTAGGACTTCTGTGAGATTAAAGCCAGTATCTTTAAATGTCATCCTGGAACCTTTTGCATCTGTGGAGTTTGTAAGTGTTCCATGGAGGAAACACTAGTTAATAATAAGTGACAGGTACCTTGTGAAGTTTGAGCACTTTTGAGCCAAAATCCCTAATGGAAACAGCTTTTGGTTTTGTAATGTCTACTTATCCTTCCCCCCATTTTGAATGACTTGAATATTTAGCTCATAAAACATGTCTTGGTAAAAAAAACCAACAAAACCAACAAACATTTTAAGAATATACATTTTGGATTTTTGGTAGCTTTGGAAAACTGTAGTCAGACAGTTTGGAAGTAGTATATATGATGATGCTGGGTTACAAGCAGGGTTACATTGGAGATTGAAGTAATGGAAAGTTCTCCATGTGTGTGTTAAATTTGGCTTCTTCATTTTTAAGATGTTGGTTAAGACAGGGAGAGTCAGTGCCTTCCTTAAACAGATGACTTCAGTTCTTGGGGCTACAGCCTGAAAACTGCCTGTCATCAGCTGGCTTCTAGTTGCTTTAAAGTTAATTGCTGTAGTGCAAAGCACATTCCTTAAAAAGATGGCCTTTCTTCTGTTCTTTATAGCAGAAATGTGTCGAGAAGGGGAAGTTCAAATTAGAGCTCACACTTTTTCTCTTTGAATTCTCCTCACCTTGAGGATCAGCAGAAGATTAATAAATGAAACGATCCCTGGGTACTTGGAAGTATAGTTGTTAGATGAGCACAGTTACAGCTCCCACTCTTGTCTTGAGTACTCTATAAAAAACTGCATATGAAGAGTAGCACTTTTATCACTGACCTAGCTTTCTATTTTAATGGCTCCACATCCAGTTAATGCAAAACCTCTGTTGGATATGTGGTTTGCTCTCAAATCTGCATTAAGTTTCTGGCCTGTGTTTATTTTTGCGTGAAGCAGACATTCTGGAGCAGAAAGTACAATTTAGGAAATGCAAGAAAATGTGGTGTATTGAGTAAGATAAATACACTTGTAAGGTATGTGGGATAAAGCTTTCTTCCTCTCCTTCACCCCCAGTGGTTTTTGTTAGTAATGAAATTGCTGTAACATGGCAGATATTGTGAAGCAAGACTGCGTTATAATTAGTGGAGATAATACAGTGTTGTTTAGTTGGCAAGAGTTATTACTTGAATTTTCTTATCTGAGTTATTAACATATATTTTTTGAGATCTTAAATCATTATGGAGTAATAAAAGTAAATTAATTAAATTCTCCAATGTGGTTTTATTTGCCTTCACACCATCCATTTAGGAACTGAGCCTTCAAAAAGTTTCTAACCTTTTCCATATGGTGACATTTGACAGTGCCAAGTCCCAGCAGTCACTTCCTGTTTGTTTCTGGTATACATTTCTCTCAGTTTACCATAGCTTGTTAATTCACCTAAATGTAAAGTGCTGTGAGTGATACCAGTGTTGAAATGCATGAGCATCATTCTTTGCAATGTGATCTGTTTTTCCTTGTTTTAATGGTTCCCGATTTACTCAACTAAGTAGTAGTTCATTCCTTTCTGGTTAAGGAAACATGATTTTTTTAATGCACCAGAAGTTCTCAGGAAAATGCCATGGTAGCAAAGTTTACCCCAGTGGAGATCCTTTATATACATTAGGATTGTGTGACTCTGCACAGCTTCAAAATGCGCTGTAGTTTGTAATGTACTCTGCAACTGCAGTGATATGAATAGTGTCACTAGCGAGGAAGTGCACAGCAATCGTCCTCAAGTTCTTGGCACCTGGCAGTGTTCACAGAACAGACTGAAGGGTGCTACAGGATATCTGTCTTCAGTATTCATATTTTCCATTATTTTCATTTTGCAATTAAATTTATGTACTGTATATCCATCTTTAGTAAAATATCTCAGCATTTTTTTTTTCCCACAACTGTTGTAAAATCTGGCAAATTTGTTTCTCTCACCACATCCTGGGGACTTAAACCTATTTTTAAAGTGAACTATTCATTAATGTGTATTCCTGATATGTGCAACACACATATGTATGCACAGGGCAATATATTTAAGTTTTGATATGCATATATATATAAATATATTATTCTGTTCTAGAGTATGCCTGGACAAAGCAAACCAGTTTCTGTCATTAAATGGTGGGCAATATTTGTTGCTTCTCATAATTGCTGTGTGTCTACATAAGCTTTCAAAATAGAGTCCATTAAAGGAAATTTTCAGGCAAAGATATGATAGTTTGGGGAAGTTAAAAATGACTGAACACACTATGTAGAAGTAAGCAGGGTTAGAATGGAAAGAGTTACACTATTTAGGGCACAGTGGTCATTACCACTCCAAATTCTGACACATGTTTGTATAAAACTGAAATGAAATCTGCTAAGGCATTTTAGTGATGCATGCATTGGCAAAGCTTAAATTGCTAGCTAAGTACAAGAAAGGAGGAGCTTGTAACATTTGACCGTAGGTATTTGCAAGCAGGTCTTCAAAGAATGTTGCTTTTGTGGGTTTTTTTGGTGTTTGTTTCTGTGGTGTGGTGGGTTTTTTTTTTTTGGCTTTTTTTTTTTTTTTTTGGAATCTTTAAAGTATTAATGTTATTTTGTACTGTGAGATAACATGAATTACCCTTTTTTTCCTCCCAGCCAGCTGGGTGAGCTGTGAAGGTGGAAAAAAGATAATCACACTTTCATCTTTAATACAAGATTTTGATTATTTTCTGCTTTGTTCTAAGGAGCTGGAGAATGCTTTTCTGTGAAAAAGATTGGGTGAAACACTTTGAGTTTATTTTGTACTTCAAGGAGAATTTCTGTTTTTTAAGAAGCAAAAAAAAGAGACTTATTCAAGAATAAATGATAACTGGCAATCCCTTTCAGAGATGCCTTATCTTGTGGACTTCATGTGCAGAGTCCTGGAGACACAGAGCAGCCATGCCAGAGCTCAAGAAAGGACTATTCTATAGCTGGGTCTTTATCCATGTAAGGCTATATAGATCATTTGCAAACATCTTGAATTGTTTCCAGCAGCAACGTCAGAATGCAGGATGCAACGCTGTTGTATGACTGCTGTATGACTACTGGATGACTAGCTGGACTAGCCAAATTACTTTGGATATCTAAAGCAGAATACCTAGAATTACAGTGGTTTTGTATTTGAAGTAGTGATTAAAAGAGAAGTCTGTTTGCTATCACAAAGCCTTTTTCTGGAGGGAACTGTTGAAATTCTCTTGACTAGCTGAAGACAATAAAAGGCAGCTTAGACCAATGTTCTTGCTCTGGAACACTCCAAAAGACTATATATATATTTCTTTTAAAACAATGTTCCTCTCATTTTCTTTGAACTCTGACCAGCCATGCTTCTGGTAAGGGATCTACAGAAGAACATACATATATTTTGTAGACCTCAAAATCTTAGCAAAGCAATAAGGTAATGTGTGGATTCATTGATGCTTAGAATATGGAGTTTTGGGTATAAAAGAATGCTCTGTAGTCATGCTGTTTTGGCAGTTTTCCTCTGACGGGATAATTAAGACATAGTTTGATGTCTTGTGAGAGCACTTTGGTAGCTCACTTGAAAGGGAACCACAAGGCCAGTATTTTGTTCTGGTCGGCCATTAAATTTTTGAGATTTTTTTATTATTTGTAAAGTAGGGGGAAATGATGTCAACAATTGCTTGAAGTTGTTGACAGCATGGCTAGTTTTGTTTGGTGTTTTTGTTTGGTCTGATACTTTGGTATCTGAACTTTGCCTTTATTAAGAGAGAGAGCTCTTTCTTTCACCTTTGCATTTGCTACCTTTTTACATTGCTGTTCTATCTTTTCCCCCCTGGCCTTGAAAAAATCAGTTGCATTTTCCAAAATCTTCTTTTAAAAACTAAAAGGTAAATCTTCTTTTAAAAACTAGGGTACTAAATACATGCAGTGACCATAGCTGTATAATACTAAATTCAAGACATGATTCTCAATTTGCTAGCAATGGCACAAAAAAAAAGCAAAAGAAAAAAAAAAAAGTCTGGCTTGGGGACATCCATGAATTATATTCTTTATATCATACCGAAAAGAAGCTTCATTCTTTCTTAATGTAAACACTGCATTTATCACTGCAAACAAGCCTAATGCTGACCCAAAATAAATATTGCATTGATATGCTAAAAATTAGATCACCACATTAGATGCTATTTAAAATGAATTAAGAGATTTATTCTGGTACAGCATTTGTGCACATACTGAAACACTTCAGTCACCCTGTACAGTTCTATGTGACTAATTACTTCTTAAAGTTAATCTGGTGCTTAAGTGCTCGTCAGATGTGGGTCATAAAAATTTTGTATATAAAGTCAGATCGCAGTTGACTTTAAAAACTTTTACCATGTAGGAATTATCATGATATATTGCACAATTAAGAAGAACGAGTAAAAAAAATATTTTTCTAGCTAAGTTTTTTATTTGAATAGTATCCCTGTTTAGGAATATTTCACCACTTAGATATTGAAAGCACATTAACAAAACCTGAGCTTGTACTCTTGGGAGAGGTAGCATTATTGTAATGAATTCAGCAAGCTTTTACATTTGATGAGAATTTACTTGTTTATTAGATGGGCAGCATGAGATTTATGATGATCTGGACAATTCATTTCCTTGCCTTTAAGCGCTTGGGGTTTGCAAATTGTGTGAGATTGCACTATTTTATTGTCACTTAGCAACCTGAATAGGGTTTTAAAAGTGAGTAGCAGCTTGTGGGTGGCAAGTCTCCCTATATATTTCCCGGGTGGCAAGCAACAGGAGCCCCTCTGTGGGCAGCAGGAGGATGTGTGTCCTGCTCTTGCCAGGGTCTTTCTAGACGTGCTCGCCGAGGAGAGCTGGCTGTGCCCTCAGTGTCATTTTGCACTTCTGGCATAGTTCCATGCTGGGAAGATCTGCTGAGGTTTTTCATGCCTGCAGAGATTTAAGTGGTTCTAAAGGACTGTCATGCTGCTCTGGTCAGTTATGTCCTGTTGTGTGGTTGCTTAAATTTAGTAACTGAGCTTGAATGACTTCAGTTTGACTGCTGGTAGTCCTTACTGTTGCTGTGATCCTCTGGAGTGAGAGGAAGGTCACTGGCTTGTTAGAAGGGTGGCTTGCTCTGGTTCAGCTAAGGATGTTGGAGAGGACCAGCATGGCTATCCAGCCAGCCCAGCTGCCCATCAGGCAGAGACTTCTTTCCTCCCTGTGCATACTCTCTGTTGACCATGAGGACAGGCACATACTTCTGTGTTTGTTTTAACGCTCCCATAGAGACATCTTGCTTTGTGTTCTCTCCCTCCTTTCTTGCCTGCTGCTGTCATGGTTTCTTCAGGAATTTGAACAGAGAAGGAGTGACATCCCTTTTCCTTTTAGTCTATGCCTCTGCAAGATTTCTCCCAGTAGTTCCCATAAGAGGAGTAACTGCCAAAGACCATAAAGTTTGTTGGGTGTGGAGTCTTGCAGAGGCAGATATATGAGTTTGCTTCTTTTAATAGTTTCACCCTTCACTGCCTCCTCCTTCAGTGGCACTGATCAATCCTGGGAGCAGATGGTTCACTGTGGAGCTATTGACTTGAAAATTAATGCACCCTTTTTGCTGATTTTTCAGCTATTGTCATTTTTTGCCTGAAGCGTCAGGGAGCTTCACATGAGTTACTCTCTAGACAAACATTGATTGGCCTCAGTCTCAGAGATCTATTAAAGTGAATAAAAGAGAGCACAAAGGGTAAAAGGGGGTTTGTGAGTCAAGAATCTGAAAGAATATAGTGGTGTTCATGGTGTAAACAGTATTTTTTTTATTATTGTATATAATGATGCATTTATAATATGTGGATTCTGCCTGGGATGAATGCAGAGAGGATATAGATCTGTCATGGGGAGCTAGTGTGATTTACTTGGGTGTGAGATGAAGAACCAATGTTTCTGATTAAATCTGAACTTTCAAGGAAGTAAAAAATATTTTCCCCATTTGCACAGCTTCTCATTACAGACAAAACCAGGAATAACATTCAGAACCATCTATCTGATATTAAACTTGATTTTCTTTCCCCTGAGTGAAGTTGTTCAAGCAAACCTTCATATAACCTAGAAGTTTGCATTATGAGGGTTTTACAGGGGGAAACCAGAATTTAGGACAACCTCTTCGTGTGGTTCAGTGGACTCTTGGATTTTTTTGTAGGTTTGTTTGTTTGTTTGTTTGTTTTTTAAAATTAGGTTATAAATCAATGTTGGGCTAATAAACATGATTCTGTGGTGCTTCTGGAAGCAAAGAAAGAACTTTTACCTGTACAGAGTCCACTGGTTAACATTTTGTAGAGACAACATTGACCAAAATGTACCTCAAAACTATGTGCAGGTAAGATAAAATTTATACCTGAGATGGTTTGCTGCTTAGGCTGGTGGTCTCCCCAATCCACTGGCAAATAATCTTTCAGAAATTTAAAAGCAGGTTGCACAAGTTAGGGTCTGTGTGTGTATCCTGTCTACTAGATGACAAGTTTTTCCCTTGCCCAGCTTGGTAATTCTATAAAAGGCATTAAAAAAAAAAATCCTTCAGGCTTCAGAGGGTTGTCAGCTTTCTATCTGTGCTGCTCTTGCTGCATTGCAAGACTCTGTTCTGCTTCTTCTTCAGCATTTGAAAGGAACTGAAGATACTACTAAAGTACAGAACTTCTGACGAGCTCCTGTCAAAAGCAAGCTATTAAATGTGCTGGGAATGTCAAGCTGTATGTTTAAAGACCTGTCTTTAAAAGTGCTTTTGTATATTATCTCATGTTACCTGCTGTTGCCAGGTAAATGCAACTGCCGTGAATAGCTTTTTTGTAAAAAAAAAATACATAATTTTTATTCTAGCTTCCTTAAGCTTTGCATTTTTCCACAGTTGTGATCATGTGTGTGCTTCAGATGATCTTACTTCTTGCATAGAGAACTGTATTTAGAGCCCAGTAGTTCTGTGTGTATGTGTGCATGCAAACCAATTCTTTATATTTTTTTTTTGCTTACACTGTTTAGGGTAAAAAAAAGATTTTTTTTTTCCATATTTGAAATATTTGCTTGCTGTGTGCACCACTGGGGAGGAGCTAAAAAGAGTTAACATCATGGGTTCTACTCCTTCATCAACCAGGGATCTGCTGTCAACAGGTTTACAAAGGGCTCATATTTCAAATTACCCTTTGAAATTTTGATAAATCTGTGTCCCTGAGAGGTTGTCTCACAGTGAGGTGTTGGAAATGACAGGGCAATCTTGTATTTTTCTATTTGAGTAAAAAGAAATAAACATAAATCATAGCCAGGGCAAGAGGCACATGAGCTTCTGCTGAATTTTCTTAAAAAGGATTATACCTTTTCTTTGAAATATATCCCAAGGTTATTTGTAGCTGATCTACAGTTTAAATTACTGTGTGTAGTGTGAGAGGTTATAGAGAAGGACTTCTTATAGAAAAAAAGTTTACGAATGTTACAGGATCACGAAGGTAATCTGGGTTGGAGGACACTTTGAGAGGTCATCTGTCCCACCCCCATGCTCAGAGCAGGGAGGTGTTCAAGGCAACATTTGGTTGCCCAGAGCTGTGTCTCTCTGAATGTCTTACAGATCGATATTCTGTGGTTCCTGATTTATTACAAATTAGGTATTCTCTCTTCCTTTTATACAATTGATGAGGATAGCCTGTGTCTGCTGGGGAAGATTTGTCAGTATTTAAAGGCCTGATTAAATACCTTCAGGAGCAAAAAAAAACCCAAAACCCAACAAACACCCCTCTCCCGCCAAAAAACCCCACCACTAAAACAAATTTAAGAAAGGTCTTATAAAAGGAAAGTGCCTTTCTTTTTCCTTCCTATACCTCATAACATGTGGCAGGAGTGAGATGATGTGGCTGCTGTCTATTTATAGATTCAGTAATGTGCCAGTGTACACTTATTACACCTAATTAAGAGCATTCTAAATTACTTGTTGTTTGCATTACAGATACAGCTATATGATTGCAGATCAATGGCATGGAATTATGTCATGCCTTATCAAGGTCTAAAGTCTTTCTCCTCTCTCTAAATTAAACCTCCCAGTCCTGATTGCTTTTTTGAAATGTCTCCCTACTATGGCTGTGATTTATTTGCTGTGAGACTGTTTGTATGCTGATTTAGTTAATATTTGAAAGCTAGATTTTGAAGAGGGACTCAGGGCTTGGGAAAGCTGGGATGTAAAAGGTGTAAAAGGATGACAGCTGTAAAAGGAAATCGTAAGAATTTAAATAATTGCCCCCTTTTATTTTTTTATTTGTTTGTTTCTGGTTTAATTCTGTATCACATTTGATGACCTAGGATTTGACAAAGGTACAGTTGAGGGTGCCTGGACAGTCCTATATAATTTTCACCATTCTTCCAACATCACTGTGTCTGGCCATGGAGGTTGATATTCACCTCTTAGAGGTGGTGACAAATGACTCAGAAGTCATGAGTATGGCACAGAAAAAGACCCAAATAAATGCAGCAACAAAATGCATGGCACTAGGACTTGATAAAATGTAGACTTCTTGGTCATTCATGTTCTGGTTACACTTTAATGCTTTCCCTCTGGTAAGTTTTTTATCATGGAAATGGTTATCAAGCTTTTCAAGCTGTGCAGTTTTAGTTGATAGACTGTCTTTTGCTTGACCCCAAGCTTCATCTTTCATTTTATTTGACCTTCACTGCATAAACTTTGTCGGTTGTTGCTAACACCACTCATCAGTTTTACCACAGCATATGATGATGGAGAAATAGTGATTTCAGCTCTTCTCCCCAAGGAGTTAAGCAATACTAAACCTCTGATTCTTGGTGTGTGCAGAATTTTGTCATGTATGGAAAAGCACTTCAGTGTTTTTCTTTCATTGGAGAGATATGTAGTGTAATTTAAACAAAAATAAATTTATAGTAATATGACAAAAAATATGCAGTATCCACAGGGACAAAAAGGTAGCTGGTAGCCTGAATTTTCCTTGAAAAATTTCATCAATGATTAGGGCCTAAGAATTTATGCAATGTTGTATTAGAAACATATCTAAAAGAGCTTTTGTTCTTTAAGTAGTACACAGTGTATAAAATTATTATTCATCTTGATAGTTGCAAATAAGGAAAAATGTTCTGACACCTAAGGTTTAATGGTGGCTTTTGTTTTAATTTCTAATTGCCCTATTCTTTAATGGAAAGGTTGACAATGACTAGCAGTATCTTATAATAGACTTAGTTTTTCTGTTCTTTAGAGCCTCCTAAATTTCATTGAATCTGCACTTAATTTTTACTCTAGGGAACAGAGCTTTCTGGGGGGATTTCTGTACATGCTATCTGAAAATTGCTTATTCTCAGTTTTAACAGAGGTACTATGATGTTCCTAATTGATAAAAATAAAATTGTCCTTTTATATATCGGCAATAAAAAGAATTCTAAACTGAAACAAGAATGTGGTCTTGCATGTTTTATTGCTCAGAGATGATATATACTGAAAGTTTATTTGAGAGTATTCAGGAAAAAACACTGCTCATCATTGCAGTCTCTTGGCAACCTGTGCTGGGTTCATTGCATATAGGCAAGCAGCTGCCTGAGCATTGGTGGGAGGTTATCTTTGTTATTTTCACAAGTTGCATAGAGGAAAGTTTGATTTGAAATGTCAGCATCCTGGGTTTGAACAATGGGGAAAGATCTGCTTAACGTTCCTAAAAGCTTCAATGTAAAAGAGTGCAGGATGCGAAGGGCACGCTGCACATTTCATCAGTGCAGGTGAAATGGAATGTAATGTGTGGAACAGCTTCATTTTGAAGGTAGATCAAAGCAGAGGCAGAGGATTGTTTGCAAACAAGAAAGTAATTTAAGAACACATTTTTTGGGGCAATGTTTTGGAGTCCTGGAAGTACACATCCCAATGAATGCTTAACTTAACTGTCTGTCTCAGTGACCTCTAAGTCTTTTGGGCCTTGACATGGGCGTAATGTTGCCAATGAACAGGACTGCTCTTACAGCTTCTAAGGGTGTCTTCATGTGTCATCACAGCCAACAGAAGCTTAAGTGAAAGCTTAGTGAAAGAGAGGGTGCTCAGTGCGTCAGCAAGGAGGGATGTAGTACTTGCATCACTCATATGTAAGCCCCTGCTTCAGGCAGACAACCAGACACACAGAAATAAAAAGTATCTCTGGTGTAGAAATAAGGGGTGAGAAGTGTGATTTTTGTGCTTTGTGCAGAGTTCTTGGTATGCACCTAGCCTGCGCTCATAGTAAACAGATCACACTGCAAAATTTTATAGCAAATAAGCAGCAGGATTTACGTGCCTGTAGGTTTTTCAGGCCACTGCACATGTGTACCCAGAAATACCATGGGGCAGCTTGCTCAGGAAAATGACCTGTGGGAGTTCCATGTCCAGCTCCATATCAGGTATTGCCTGTTGTAATGGCTTTGTGACAGCTTTTCTCCAGGAAGAGAGGTGTTTACAGGAAAGGCTTTATTCTGTGGGTGGGTCTTAAAAGGGACATTATTACCTTGAGGGCAGTGTTTGTTCTCTGAAATTTTTCATTCTTTTTCTGCAATCTATAGCTTCTGAGACACTCCTTGTTTGTTTTCCTTGTTTTCTTCAGGTAGGTCACTTCCATTAATTTAGTGTATTTCTAATTACTACTGTTGGAGGCCAAATAGAAAAACATGACTGCTTGTCTTAAAAATCCAGCTACCCCTTTCCATCTTTCAGGAGTGAAATGATGATGTCCTAAGCTTTATATGTTTTTGAGGATAAGAACATGTTCTGATTTTAAAACATTTATTACCCTAATCATTTGCTACGCAAACAGGGAAGGTGTAGTAGTCTTGTGGGACCTGCCATGAGTGGGCTGTTTGAAGTTGTTTTCTGTTCTTGTGGCTTTTCTTTTCTGAAACAACTGGATAGCTTCAAAGGGCCTGTGTTGCAATGAACGCCAGGTTAGGGTGCTGGGCCACAGTGATGATTTTCAGATATGGCAGAACACTGATCAACAGCTACTTTCTTGGCTGGGATGAATGTCATGATCTCTGGTGAAAGGAGCAGTGCAGGAATCTGTGCTCGGGCAGGATCTGTGCTCTGCCTGCTCATCAAAAGGAGGCACTCCAACTTTGGTGAAACAACCAGCCTTTTTGGGCTGTAAGTGGATGCTCTCACCTTTCTTTTTACAGCATGTACTTCGCAACTACTTTTCCAGTAAAACTGTGCCTCTACGCGTGGTGGTGGGTATGATGATGATGATTTTTATTGCATCATGCTTTACCACTTCAGCTGATAATGTCTAGTAGGTGTCTCTGAGGAGGAGAGCAGCGCCACAGTGAGGTGCCCTTGGTAGCCCTAAATGAACCGCTTGCCTTCTGGATCCAGCGCAGCCCTCCTGGGCTCTGTTCCTAACAGAGCTAATTAGTTGGGGTATTACGTCATGCTAAAGCAGTTATCTTGCTTCCAGTTCCAACGTGCTTCATTTAGCAATAGCTCACATATCTCTTCAAAATACAGCATTGTATTGTTTAGGCCAGTCCCAAAATACTTAATAGGAGAGATTTATAACAGGGTGGTCAGTTCTGCTTCCTTATTTCTTTGGCCTTTGCACAGTGCTGAATTAGCTCCTCATTTTGAGGGGACTTCTACACTGCTTGCAGGCCTGTTTTCTACTCCTCCTCTTTTTTTTGCTTGTCTTTGTTTGTGTCACAACCAAACTCACCTTTCTTCATCCTAACCAGCCCTTGGTGTTTTGCTCCCTCACTCAAAGTTATGATTGCTGGAAGAGTACCCTGCCTTCCCTTCTCTCTGTGCTTATTTAGGAGTGTGTTAACTGAAAGATTACATTAGGAGGGATTTGTGTACCTCCACTTTACCAGGAGAGGAGAATCCAAAGCTTAACGTGTTCTGTGTAGGAACAGTATTTGCCTTTTACTGCCTGAATGGTACAATGAAATACCACTAAGCATTGTGCAGCAACACTCCAGAAGCATCTTGGTAATCACCTTACTTCATTGAGGATCTGAGATCACTGGAAGTGGAAAATGGCAGGGGGGTTGGACCTAGATAATCCGTAAGGTCTCTTCCAACCCAAGCTGTTCTAGGACTCTACAATTCAATGAAGAACTCCTGTTTTCAACCTCTTCATGTTTTTGTAACCTATGTCCCCATAAAGATTTAGTGTAAAGGTCAAGTAGAAGTAGATTAAAAGTGCCCTAGTCCAAGTAGAAATGCTGACACTTTGAGGTGGTCTAATCAGGATCAGAACTTCCTTGATACAGAATTTTCCAATGTGTGTTTGTTGCCTTTTTTATTTGTTTGTTTTGTTTTTAATTGTCCCTTGACCTAAGAAATACAGTTATTGTCGCTAACAACACTGTTATAACACACAGTGACAAAATCCAGATAACCCAAAATTGGGCTGACACTTGATCCTTTACTCATACTATTGTTCCGTAATATTTTTTCCTCCATGACATCATGAACTATGAAAGTGCCAACATTTTTTTTAACTGCTTAGCCTTTTCTTCCTTCATGCTATAACCTTTATGTTTAAAAATAAACTTTTTTTCCTTTTTTCTTTAATTTTTTTAAAAAAAATCAGTGTACATTTCAAGAGGAGTCTGGTGGCCATGCGAGAATGTTTAACATCTGTGGTGCTTTACCACCAAATATTCCAAGCAGCTGTCACATACATTTATCTGCAGGGGTACAATGACATTTTTCTCAGCAGCTGTATCCATGACAACAACTGGGAAGGTCCATGTCTCCCCTTTAGTTTTCAGAAGAAAGTGAATTCTTACCCTCCTAATGAAAGGCCCAGAAGCAAAAGATGTGCTATTTTAATTGTAGCATATTCTCTTCAGTCATTCAATAATGACCACTCCCAAGTGTTTTAGTATCAAAAGTACAGAGAGAAGAACAAGTGTCTCTTTCATGACCTGCTATAACCAAGGAAGAATTGTGGAAGTATTTGAAAAATGAGGGTACTCAGGAAGTTTATTTTATTTTCAGTATGGAAGTCTGCACAAGGTATGTAACTTAAACACTTATGATCAGAGATATGCAGAAGAGTGTATAATTTCAAAAGGCATTTTTGTACCACAACAGAACCACTCTCCCTGTGTACCTAACAATCAAAGTTGCTTCCGAGTTGTGCACAATCTTTAAATCCAGTGAACAGTATGTCAAGTAGTACAGAAGCAGTAGTTGGGTCAGCTCTTCAAGATCTCTCAGCATCCAGCACATCCAAAGTGACTTATTTGCATGCCTTAATGGGACTTGTTTGTGCTGAATGCTCTTGAAAATTTGAGTGTTTAAAGCAGTTTGTTATCATGAACAGGGCAGAAGATGGAGAATAAAACAAGTAACTTTATTTTGCCTTTAACAGAAATTTGAGTTCAAGGACAAGGCTAATATTCACATCCTGCTAATCTATGGGCTGCCAAAAAGCACTAATTTCTTCAGAGATGAGATTTTGATTGCTATGAAAATGAAGGTATGAGATTTATTGCTTTGGGAGACTTAACATCCATTTTGACACCTCTTCATGGTGTCAAATAACAGCATACTTTGTAGGCTGTTCTCACAAGTAGTTTCTGGACCTCCAAGAAGAGCCAACTTATATCAGATTTTCAGATCACTTATTGCTTTAGGAAACAAGAAACACTATGACAGATGGTAGAAGTATTTAAATTGATTTATTCATAGTTACCTGTACAAATACTGCCTATTTTTTCCTCAGATGAATGAGAATGTGGGAAACAGGAGAGGAGACAGTTTGCTTACTGTTTTCTGTGTCTTGCTTCCTGGTGAGGAGTGGGGAGGAGAAGGGCAATTGGTACCTTTAATTTTTGTTAAATTGCAGGAGAACAGGGAGGCTGCAGAAATGATGGAAGGAGATAGAAGGGCTTCTGAAGAACATGTTCAGTAGAGGAAAGCCCTAAGCATTGCCAAACTACAAAGAGATTTACCCTTACCTCTTTTTAGGTGGCTAGGGAGAGGTTTGCATTTTAAATGTTTCACTTGGTAGTTCTGAATTTTCACTATTTAAAGTTTTTTTATACATTATAGTGAAGTATTATTTCCAGGGTTCAGAGTTGTTTTTTGCCTTTTGCTATGCTCACCTGGAGGAAAAGGAGGTGGAGGCTGGCTGGCTAATGGTTCTGTTATGCTACCAAACATCAGTTTGTGACTGTTCAGGCTAGGATCAAAAGCTTTTCCATTCCCAGGCAAGAAGGAGGAGAGGCAGCTATGACAAACTTAGGAATCCCAAAGGACAACCTGGATCCTCCTCTTGAGAGAAATCATTCCCCAAAAGAGAGAACAGCATGTCTGGAGAGTCTGTTACAAAGTCATCACATGGAAAATCTCTCTGTTTACCCATCAGGGCATACACAACCCTGGCTTATCTGATGATTTGTGAGAGAAGTTGGAGGCAAGATAGAAGCCCTTGGGAAGGGGAGAGAGAGCCAGATTTATATAGGTTTTGGAGTGGAATAAAGAGAGGTCTTTTCTACATCGTTATGAAGCTTCTGAACTGTTCCATGACAGGAAGATCAAAAGACTTCTTGCTGGAAAGGATGTTGGGATGATGTCTGTTTTGTTTTGAGCTCCCAGACTACCAGCCAAAGAGTGCTGTAGATCTGTCCCAGTGATTCAGACCCCAAACCTTTAATCTTTCCTTGTGAACAGCTTCGTGTGAATTTTAGTGAATGAAGTAAATGGAAGTTCTTAATCTTGGCAAATTCATGGGTATGATAGAGAGTACGACCCTCTTATCCTGGCAGGAAATGAAGAAAACCAATTAATTGGAAAAGCAATTAAAAAGAGATCACTTCGGTTGCATGAGCATAGTTGCCTTTAAGAAAACTTTGATTTTGATTTTGCAAACAAAAGTGGCAGGGTAAGAACTGGCTGCCCTTTTTGAAATCTCAGTTTCTTGAGGGACTTGTGAAATGTCCTTAGTCCTGGTTTTGTGTCCGCAAACACCTTCTATTGGAATTGTTTAACCAGGAGAAATGTATGTACAGTAAGTGTCCATGAGTTTTCAATAAGATGACTCCAGAGAATGACCTTTGGATGCAGCATGTTGGCTGGGCATCTGCCAGGCATTTAAGGTTCCTTTCTGTTTCTCAGCTATGAGTGGCATGGTTGGAGAGGTCAGCTTCCCTTTTCTGGGGGAACTGATGGGCAGCACCTGTCACAGTGAGTCAGCAGGGCTGGACTGGCATTGGCTGTGGCATTCCTGCACCTGTCAGGAGCGGGTGCCAGCCAACCTTTGACAGTGTCAAAGGAAGTAATGATTCAAGAACAGTGGCGCACTCTGCACTCAGTATTTTACTGCTGTGTCCTGAGTTAGTGCCCTAGGAATCTCCTCCCATCCCTGTTATTGGGAACGCTGTGCTTGCTTCTGTTCCACAGCTTGGTTTTCTTTTAGCTTCTACATTTGTTACATCATTTCATTGCGAATGATGTTTGGTTTATGCTGAATGCATACCTGATGGAACTACTCATTTGAGTTCTTGGTCTCTGTGCCAATAAACAATATACCTTGGCAGCACCCAGCATTTTTTCCCAGTGAACGTGTCAATGGCTTCAGGGACTGGATGGCAGTAAAAACTCACGGATGACCTTGAAATAGGTGTATTTTTAATAATCGCTCCACTTGGTTGGGATTTTTTTTTTCACTTTGTAGCTTTTTGTCCAACAAGTTTATCAAAGCCAGAACCATAAGTTTTCTGAGAAAAAGCTGTATGGAGCCATAATTCAGCAGTTCAATGGACTTCTTAGTTTCAAACCTTAATATTACTTCAGTGAATCAATTTATCAAGAGAACAGGCTATTTCACTAGAAAGATCTGAAAGAGGGATAATTAACTCTATAGCTGGTTCTGTCTGTCTGTCTTTTGTACAATGGAGTCTGGAAGCAACTTAATAGAATATAAAGTATTTAAAATTTCATTATCTAAAATTGCTTTCCTTAATTCCATTCACTTTACATGTTGTAACACTGAATTAGTATATATTCTGTTCAGAGCTGCTAATGAACTACATTCTCTTTACCTGGTTACTCCTAGGCTTCTCTAATAAAGTAATGAACTAATAACCTTCAGAGTTGAGGTACAGCAGATGTATCTGGAAAGGTGTCTGGTAATAATGGTGATAATAAACAAAACAGATCGTCATCTGTTTTGTTACAGATAGCAAACAGTGTAACAGTGGAAAAAAGTCTAAATTATGGGGTTTTTTAGGGGGTTTTCTTTGAGACAAAGGAGTCTATTTTTTGATATATATAATTTTCCAGCTAAACCTTCTGCCACTTAGGTTCACATTGTCCACATATCATGTCCATGAAACATTTATTAAGAAGGTTTTTTTGAATAATTGCTTCATAAATGCAAATATTAATACATTTTTCATTATCTTTTATAATGCTTTGCCTTCAAGAAATTGCTTTATGATGCAAATAAATATAGATAATATCTGTCACCTGAAATGCTTTTAACCATCTGTCTGAATATAAAACCATAGTGCTTTTTGAGGTGAAAATAGATTGTCAGAAAAGCTATATGAAAGATTAATTAAAAAGCTATTTTGCTAAACCAAATAGTTTTATATAAAAGTTGTGCAATACATACAGCTAACATAAAGTAATACAGGTAAATGCAGCTTTTGTGTTGCGAATGGGATTATCTCTTCTTTGATCTCTAGGAGGAGTAGTTAAGATGGGATTCATGTCTCTTCATTTCACTGATACCAGGTTAGTCTTCTACCTTGTTTCCCACACACCCTCTATAGCTAGTGGAAAACAAAGGTGCTTCTCCAAAGCAATTACTCTCATTTGCAGCTCCCATATTTTGGGCTTCCCTTTTATTTTTCATCACTTCCTATTACCTGGCCAGATTTTACTTTTTTTAGTCAGTAATGGGTCTTGATAACATGGAGCCTGATGGATGTCGGGGATTTCTGTAGGATATATCTCCTTCCCTCATTCCTCTTCACAGTAACTTACTTTGGGTATGTAATAGCCATTCATTCTCTTCTGCTGTAATGTGCATATCTGCTCCAAGTAGTTGGAGATATCTATTCCACTTGCAAAAAGGTGACAGGTTTGGTGCTCAGTAGGAAGGGAGTTACCAAATCCTACCTAGCATTTAGGTCACCTCCTAAAATGCTGCATTAATTACCTTAGAAGAGCTGGTTAAATAAGAACCTACACAAGGTAGTTGTGTATTTGGATAGCAAGAGCAATTCAATCACAAATAACTTTCTGAATGCTCACAGTCAGCTTTTCACTCCCTGTTCAAGGCAAATCTCAGAGATCTAATCTTTTTTGTGCCCTTTCCCACTACATGAAAATGACTTCTAGTTGGGTAGTTCTACCAGTTTAAGACTGATGTGTAGAAGTACAGTGTCAAGTGTTTTGTGATTTATTTTGTTAATATCTTCATGGAAGGTATGAATCAAAATAACATGGGAAAGGCAATTGCATTTTCATTTACTAAGTATATTAATGAATTGAATTTACACAAGACTTCGGAGCTCAGAGGACTTCTGCAGAGGCGAGCACTGTATATTAGGCTTTAAAATTGTTATTTGCAAAACAGGGAAAATATATCTTGTAAGGAACACCTGAGGAATTTTACTTTCCTTATGTATAAGTAAATAGGTAATATATGTAGAAGAGGGACATTTAATGAGATCAAAGGCAAGTGCCATTACTTGGTGCTGGAATATAAATAATTGTTTTTTCTTTATTGGAAGGTTGCTTTAATCAACTCCTGGTTTAGACGAGAAAAGATATTTTTTTTCTTAATACAGGCACTAGTTAAAGATGTTAACAGAAGCTTTTAGGATGTGTAGACAAGTTGAGGTGTTGTGTCAAGTGGTTGAGGTGACCTGGGAAGGCAGAGGGCTTTTGTTCAGTAAATATTACAGTATTTTCACTTCTTCATATTGCTTCTATGCTTCTTCATACCCATCCTTCACGCCAGTGCACTTGGACTTCAGTCACTTGTGTCATTGCATCCACCCTCCTTTTTTCTTCCTATGTGTCATTATCCTCCCTTTTCTATATTTTGGATTCCTACCTGTGTCACTTGTGCTTTTCATATTTCAGTCCTTAAATTACCCATGGGATAGAGGTCATTGCAAGGAGGCTTTTGTGGGAACATGAAAGCTGCTGGGAGATGAGCAGAAATGCTTTATTTTCTGTGTTTCATTTATTTTCTTCATGACCCCCCCCAATCTCTTAACCTGACCCCCTGGGCAGGCAGTGAGGATGAGCAGGAGTGGCTGCTCCCTCCTTCAAACTCCTGGATGGCTCTATCTCATGTTTCCCTCCAGTCTGAGCCATGCCAATGCTGATAAGAAATGCAGATGTTTAAAAATATCTCAAATAGCTGAAAATATTTGGAGTGTAGCTTTTTATTTACTTGTAGATGGAAATTCTCTTTTCCTTCAAAGTGTTGTGCTCATGGAACATCCCAAACTGGAAGCTCAAAATATTGCTTTATATAGCAGCATTTTGCTCTGCAGTTTAACCAATCGGGTGCATTCTTTCTATATTAGATTATGTGGCGAGTAATAGAGCTGACTGAGGGCAGTGGCATATAAAAACCTTGAGAGGCAGAATAGCCACAGTACATACTTGAAATCTTCTATTTTGCAGATTTGTGGGAAAACTCCTGGGAAATAAGAGTTAGACTAGACTTTTGGTTTTGTCGAAGACATAGCTCTAGAGAATCAGGGAAGCAGTAAGTATCGTAAGAATATTTAGCTTGTTAACTCTTAGGTGTGTATCTGTAAAATCAGACTTTTCTATAAAGGCAAATGTGTCGTAGAATGATGGATTTTAACTGAGCTAGTATGAGCAGTAAAATAAATTCAGTAAACTTGTGCAGTGAGCATAAATTATTCTAAAACAGATGTGGTTTGTAATCAGATGTGTTTTATATGTTGGAAGAAATCACACTGGTTTCAGTATTTCTCAGCTCTTCTGGTTTTATGTCTATTAATGCTTTATGTTTTGTTTCATTGTCATTTTTATTATATTTTTGTATTAATCTACAGCTGTCTGTCTTTCTCGTTGTAATGTATGCCATTATCTGTACCTTATTTACCTTAGTAATATGAAGTGGATATTTTGTTATTTGTGTAGCACCTGTCTTCTTATATTTTCTTTAATTGGAGGTATATAAATGTCACTTACCTGAAACTATTTTAATCTCTTGCTCATACTGTTTTCTTCTCAAAATTTTCATACTCACCAATAATAGCAAAGATCCAGAATATTGCTGTGCAGGAATCAGACTTACATCTTTGTGTTGCTGCTGGAGGTACAAAAATATTATCCTAGTTTTATTTTGATCCCAATTTTTATGACGATGAAAATGATTAGTGATGAATGTTTAGTGTAAAACATTGCATAATGAGTTATTACAAGAGAAATGCTCCATGGTTTGTGGCTGCCTTCATACTAATTTTCTTAATTATTATGTCAATTAAAAAATACGTTTTGGCAACAGCTAGATCATCAGCTTTCTCTTGAATCTTTTTGCACAAAAGTCAGATACTTTAAATCTTATGTTACTGAAATAACTATGTACTTGACGTTGTTGGAACAGATATTTAGAACCTGTCAAGGAGAGTATTATACTATGTTCCTGAATACTTACTGATGTGTGCTAGTAGATAAATTGGTAGTTTAAAATACTTTATTTTCAAAGCACAAAGAAGCAAGATAAGTTGCCTGTTGAACACACAGCTGCAGTCTTCTTTTACCTTGGTTACTCTTAAATGTGACTATTAAATGTCAACTCTTAGTATTGTATAGTATTAAACAATTAAATAGGTTTGGTTTATTGATGTCTATTATTATGCAGATTCTGTCTGCATTGCTATGAAGCAGGCATGTCCTCTCAATATCATCATCATCATCATCAAAAACATCTTCTTTAAATTGTTAATTTCATTAAAGATTTCTAGTAAAATCTGTAAAATACTAAACATAAAATTAAATCAAAGAAAAGAATTCCCATCTCAGTCTTGACTAAGTTTCCCATATGAGTACTACAAGAAATACTGTAAAAATGGGAAATCCATTTGGAATCAATGAAGTATCCCCACAGGAGGAGGGGAAGGTTTATATTATCATAGCTTATGTACTATCATATAGATGAAGAGACAGACTTCCCAAAGATTAAGGCAGATTAAGCACATGGGTTGTCTCTGTGATGCTTATGTGGTTATGGAAGATCCGCTTGCTAGGATGTAGAGTGAAAATGCTGGATAAGGAAACAAAGGGAAAACCTGAAATAAATCCATCAAAAAAGTGCACAAGTAAATGCATTGCATTGTTTGCAGGAGATTTTGGTTAGTTCAAACTTGTATCAAAGCCACGAAGACTAATAAGTCCATTATACAATGGAGCTTTTCCTGGTCCTGTGTTTGATACGTCTGCCTTGCTGAAGAAGTTACTCCAGTCTACTTAACTAATGAGGTTGCATGACTTGCTAATATGTTTGAAAATTCCATCTGTTTTTTCTTCATCTCAGCTTCACTGAAGAGCATATTTTATCAGACAGCTTACCATTTTTCCATGGTTTGGGCAGAGTTTTGCAAAACCATTAGGAATTGCACTTTCCTCTGATTTCAAGTGAGGTTTTGCAAGTTCTTTTTCTTTTCTTTTCTTTCAATTCCTTCATTGCAATGTTTTTCACTCAAATTACTGGGGTGGTGAAACCATACTGATTCTATTAATTATTGGTATCTGCATTCAGAGATGAATCATAGAATCATACAATATTCTGAGTGGGAAGGGACTTACAAATTAATGCCTCCCATGGTGCTTTGCTTTGAGGTTTTTTGGTTTGTTTTCTTTAAATTCTGTTTTATTTTGGTGTTGCCATTTGCTTCTCTTAATTATGCTGGTGCAGTTTTATGCTCTTCTCTGTAAATGAGATCTTTGATATGATCTGGGATGAAAATAACTTAAAATTTATTATTTTTTTTTAAACTCAGTTATTTCATTGATCCAGGCTGAATCATCATAGCTGACAGAGGGGTGGAATACAGGTCAGTGTATGGGTGATGGAAAATAGGAAGCAGAGGGTGAATATCTTTAGGCTGAGTTTGCATGCAGAAGCCCACCTGTTGTGCAACCAAGTTCCCTACCTTGTCAAGAGAGAGAGGGAGATGCCTCTGTAGGCCTCCAGAGGGAGATCCTGTCCACCTCAGCTGAAGTGCCTCAAGTTTAAAGGGGATTCAGAGTAAAGCTTATAGTATAATTAAGATTACCAATAAATTCCATACCAGCTGCTGAAACTCTATCATTAAAAATATCTAAAATTAAGTGGATTCATTTCCCATGAAAAAAAACTATTTAAATTTCCAAGTTAAAAAAAATTTTATTTTAACGTTATGATGCTAAATTTCACTCCTTATACTCAGATATTCCCATTTATAAACATAAAACTGCCTGTCCCTAAATATATGTGAAACAGGGAATATGCTTTATTTTTCATCTGTGCTCTATGTTGATATCCAGATTGCTATTTAAGGAGATACACTGTAAAGTAAGGCAAAACAGCTAAAAATAGGACCCACTAACTAATACACACTCATCCAAATAGAACATGTGGAAAACTTCCGTTGAGCATGCTGGAGATTAATTTTACAAAAAAAAAAAAGTTAAACTGGGGATAAAAAAAGCCTTTTAACAGAGGAGGGGAGCTATGCCGGTCTATTAGTTTTAAACTAGCAAGGAAATGGGGAAAGGAAGAGAGAGGTTTATGTAGCCTGTGTGGTGAACTTGGTCTGGCTCATAAATAATTGGGGAAAAAAATTGGGAAGCAGAACCAAGTGGGAGGAAAGCTGAGATGTTCTCTTAGGGTGTGTCTGTATACTTGTTGTTTTCATGTCATATCAGCCCAGTGGTGAACTTAGAGAATCTCCAGTTGAGTGATTGGAATTTAGGAAATAAATTAGAGATTTCATGATGCCTTCAACTGCACTATCAGAACAAATACTTTAATTCTGATTTTTATATTTTTTTAATCCTTTTTTTTTCCTGTCAAAGCAAATGTTTTCATTTAGGTAGAGCATTTTCTGCTCACTGGTGTTAAGTATTTTATTGGATTATTAAGTCTAATTAAAAAGGTCAGATAAAGGAGAAACAATCTGTTTTGAAATGAGACGGGAAAAAAAGATATTAGCAAAAAAAGTAAATACATTTTGTTGAAAAGGCGGAAGATTAGAAGGAATGAGTAAGAGAGAAAGGCATGATCTGTGCTACCAGTGTTGGTTGCTATAACCGAGCAAGTTGGAACAGACTTGCAGTGTACCAGGAAGTGAAGACCAATTATTTGTAGAGCATGAATTATGTGGGAAGGAGAATAAAGTCCAATCTTTCTGCTTCATTTAACCCAAGTTAAATGAAATTTAAAATTTGTACAAAGGCCTAGTTACACTGCCATTTTGGTCTATCACTAGAATAAGGATGAGGGTAAAGTTTCCATCAAAATAAGGTAGTATTTTGGCAATAGAGTAGGTTCCAGTCTTTTGGATTGTGTTGTTAATTTAAATCACAGTTTAAAGCATACCTCCTTATTTTGAGCCTCTTGGTAGTGTAATGTGTCTCTATCACTAGGGTCAGTTCTGCTTTTAGGAATATGAACGATACAAGAAGCACAGAATGGTTTGAATCAAAGGCACATTAAAGATCATACATTCCCAACCCCCCCACTGGATTCAGTAGACCAGGTTGGCCAGAGCTCCATCCAGCCTGGCCTTGGCACTTCCAGGATGGGGCATCCACAGCTGCTCTGGGCAGAGGTATGAGTCCAGAGGACGGCCAACAGGTTGATGCGTGTCCTGTACTGGGGAGCCCAGAGCTGGATGCAGTATGAACAAAGGGAATAATCTTTTTTCCAGAAAACTACTTTTGAAGAAGCTTTCATTTATACATTTTTATAGGATATTCAAGGGAACAATTTTAGCTTGTATGGAACATAAAACAGAAAATAAATTCTCCAACTGAGAAAAACATGGCAGATTAGATGACTGTTACGCATTGAGTAGATGATGTTTGGGGACTGGGATGTTTTATTTCCTATGAGATTTTTTTTTTTAATTTAAAGCCTGTCCTAACCAGATTACCAAGCAATGTTTCCTTATTCATCCAAAGGAGAACAACTGCATGCATGGGACTATATATAAAGTAACAGTACCTTCATATTGCACTGAGACATTTTATGGTGTATGAAATTCTGATGTGCAGAGCTGAGCCAGTTGACTGTGCTGATCAATAAAAAGATGAAACATGAATTGCTTGAGAAATAATTGAGTGTTTACAATTTGTAGAAAAGAAAGTGATGAATGCAAGCAAAAAGCATTAACTTGTAGGAAATAGAGCTGATCACTCTGGAGACAGGCAGCTCTTGCTATTTGTTGTGAATACTCTGGTTTAATAGTTATAACTCATGTTAATTCAGAAAACAGGTGTTAAGCTGATGAGAACAAATCCATTGTTGTGTTTTGCCAGTTCTGTTGTGAATTTTTAGTTCAACTTCAGTAAATAAAGTCCCAGTACAGTTAGTGGAAACCCTGGTGTAAGAGTCAAATGAAGCCCCCAGACTCTGCTCAACCTCCCTTTGTGTGTTACACAGCTGGATGAAACTCTGCATCAGTGAAATGGTGGTGTTAACCCCTCCAGGTCCCCACAGAATAGGAGCACAGCTCAAGTACATCAGATATGATGGTCCAGTGAATTGGAGATAAATTGATACTGCTCCCAAATCTACTGCTTGGTTTCATTTTTAAAAAATTGTTTATTTATACTGTTCTTTGACTCATCTGCTTCACCTACTGTCAGTAGTGGATGATGAAAAGTAGGGGGTCAGCACCTGACATATGGAGTAAAAAGCCTGTGTTGTCAAGGAAAAGGAAATTTAGAAATATGGGGTGAGGAGTGACATGTAAGGGTAGAATATGAGAGCTTAATTATTTGAGGTGTAAGTAACAGTTAAAACTGATGTTCCTTATTTTGAAAGCACTTTCATTTTTGACATTTTTCTTATATGTTTTGATAGCTTTAAAAAATTTAAGCATTGAATCAAATAATAAAGCAGTTGAGTTAGAGATGTAAAGAGGCCAGTGAATAATCCCTGTAAGTAAAAAAGGGTAGAGTTTTTTCTTTGCTTCAATTGACTTTCAGATATTCACTTTCATAAATTTCTAAGCTATGGCCTATGAATTAATTAGTGCTTTTGGGGACTTTGGAGACAGGAATACAGTGTAGTAGCTCTCCTAATTTCCATGCTTGTCAGTATTGAACAGCAGTGTGAAAAAGAGGACTAGAAATAAGAGTGGTTAATGTGCTCTGCTGTGGAAGCAGGCCACAGTCCAAATTAAATTAATCACATTTTGTTTATCTATGTATGTTTGTATTTATTTATTTATTTATTTACTATCTGGTTCTGTTCATCCAAAATTTGCCTTATTCTTGGGATGCAAATTTTGAGAAAGAGATGTAACTGAGATTTTGTCTGTGTGTGCGTGTATGTAAATGCATTTATATGCATATTCACATATACGGAAGTATATACCAAACAAGCATAGCTGTGCTGCTTTTGGCTGGGATAGAGCATTTTTTGGTGCTGTGTGGAGCTTGAAGGGTTTGAGATGACAACAGATTTGATAGGAGAATGCTACATTGAATTTATAGCTGTTATTGCTGTTGAGCTATTAATTGGTTTCCATGTTTGCTATGGAGCTTGCTGGCCTGTTAAGAGTCTAGTGCTCCTTAGGGGCTGCTTTTTGCAGTGACTGTCATGGTTTACCCCCAGCCAACAACTGAGCACCATGCAGCCACCAGCTCACTCCTCTCCAATGTTTAAAAAAAATTGGATGTGGCACTCGGTGCCGTGGTCTAGTTGAGGTGTTTAGGGCATGGGTTGGACTCTGATCTTGAAGGTCTCTTCCAGCCTAGTGATTCTGTGAGAAAACCCATGGGTTGAGACAAAAACAGTTTAATAGGTAAAGCAAAAGGCACACACAAACAAAACAGAACAAGGAATTCATTCACCACTTCCCATGGGCAGGCAGATTTTCAGCCATCTCCAGGAAAGTGGTGTTCCATGACATGTAATGGTCACTTAACACCATCATTCTGAATTTCTGCCCCTTCCTCCTTCTTCCCCAGGTTTCTGTGCAGAGGGTGACACTGTAGAGAGCATCCAAAGGATGGCAACAAAGATGGTGGAGGGCCTTGAGGAGTGGCTCAGGTCACTTTGTCTGTTCAGCCTGGAGAAGAGGAGACTGAGGGGAGACCTCATTGCAGTTACAACTTCCTCGGGAGGGGCAGGCACTGGAACAGCCTCCCCAGGGAAGTGGTCATAGCCCCAAGATTGACAGAGCTCAGGAAGTGTTTGGACACTGCTCTCAGGCACATGGTGTGGTTCTTGGAGATGGTCCTGTGCAGGGCTAGGAGTTGGACTCGATGATTCTTGAGGGTCTCTTCCAGCTCAGCATATTTCTGTGATTTTGTTACGTGTTATGGGATATTCCTTTGGCTGGCAAGACTCAGCTGTCCAGGCTGTGTCCCCTCCCAGCTCCTCGTGTGCCCTCAGCTCACTCATTCTTGGGGTGGCATGAGCAGCAGAAAAGGCCTTTATGCCGTGTCAGCACTGCTCAACTGTAACAAAAACATACCCGTGGTAATACTCTTTTCAGCAAAAAACTAAGGCTTAGCACCTTCCTAGCTACTGTGAAGAACATAAACTTTATCTCAGCCCAAACCAGCACATTAATTTTTATAGCTATTTATATTTTGAGATTTTTTTTGGTATTATATGTGTACATGGAGCCTTCTATACACATATAGACTGTATACCAACATACATACATGTGTCTGTGTGTGTATATATCTGTGCATGCTAAATGTGTACATTAGACATGCATGGAAATTTTCAGGGAATTTAGGTGTGTTAGGGGTTTTTGACATATTTTGCCAGCAGAGGAGCAGGTGAGGATTTTTTTGTTCTTTGTTTTCACCTCAAAAAAAGTCATTGAGATGAATCAACATGTAGTGGCATCCCTGCTTTATCTCAAAGAGGAGAAGATTGTTTGGACATGATTGTTGGTTAGAAAGGCCATGTCTTCATTACAGCTTTTAAGCAGATGTGTAATTGGTAGATGGGGTTGACTGCTTTCTGTCAGTATTCTGTGAGTCACTACAGATGAAAGTTGACAGCATCTTCTGGATCATGGTTGTTTTCTAATTATCCATTTCCAGTGTCTTGCCTTTAATTTCATTAGCCTTTTTTTTTTTTGTATGTGTATGTGTGTTTAAGACTGAGTTATTAGAGGTATAACTGTCCCCTTAGTTACTGAATTTTCCTTGTAGATGTTTGTGTGTGTGTGTATATGTATATATATATATAAGAATCTGCTTAGTTACTATTCAGTAATAACCAATTTTCCATCTGTGTTGGAGGCTGAATAGCTAGTTAGAAATGAGAACTGAGGCTAACTTTTCCTTTGAGTCTGGAAGGGAGAGAGTAAACAGAGTCATGGCTTTAAGTGATCTTACTGCATTAACTGTGATCCTGTCAGTTCATTGTAAGAAAATATTAAAACTATTAAAGTGGGTCTGAGGGCAAATGCATTTTCTTAAACAAACTGCTGATGAATACTGATATGAGATCCAGTGATGGAGTCAGCTAAGTAGGATAATCAGACTGATAAATGGAAATTTCCTTTTCATGAATCAACTTGATTGGTTAGCTCAAATAATTTTAAGACATATGTTTTAGAGACAAATCTTTACTGTAGTATTTTTGTGAGGTCATTAGTGCAATGCTCCTCACAGTCCAAGATTAGTCCATACTAATCTTCGTAGTTCAGCATTGTGCCTGCTTTCCATCTAAAACACCTTTACCTCCATCCAGCCCACGATCCTTTTCAAAGCCAGTTGTATGCTGAATTAAAAGATATATAAACCATGGTTGGATCTCTGGTTCAGATTTAATCTTAAATTCACTGTGCAGTATATTCTGGGTGGTGTGAGAAGATAATTGGTTTTGCATATTGTTGATCATCTCCATTTTATTTTGCTCATAGTCTACTGAATGATACTATTCGTATTCTGCCTTGACTTTGCTTCTCTATTTTGCTCCTAATCTACTTTGGTAACTATTATAGGGGAAAAACCCCAAACCTTTAAAAACTTGGTTTTATCTTTGCCTGTTTTAGTTTGCTGAGTTAAGAACTGTAAGGCAGTATGTACACTTCAAGCATTGGTCAGAGATATTAAACACAAGTTGCATAAGCAATCTGTTTCTCTGTAACCTGCTTTATTAATTTTGTCTTCTGTGTTACATTTGTATGTATACAGCAGCAGACACTTTCACCTAACAACTGGTAGCATCTGGAGGAGTCATCCATGTAATATCAATGTTTCTTTTTTTTTCTAAGAAAAAATACCTGTTTAAATAGCTAGAATATTCAAACAGACTTATTTTTAAAATTGATTTCTGCTCACTGCTGCCCAGTGATCATTCTGTACATCATTCCTTTGATCTGAATGTTTTTTTAATGTCAAATTGATGTTTTGGTAGAAAAGCTGCATGTAAATACAGAATGACATAAAAATGTAAATTCTTGAATGTTAGCAAAAGCTATTTTTAAAACTCTGCTTTAATGTTCCAGTGGTTTACTCTAAGGAACAAACAGTTCATTTTTAAACATCCTGCTAGATGCAACTGGGATTTTTTTTACATGTGTCTCTTCATTGCTCTCATGCTGGATGTCCTCATACCTTCCCTTTTGGGCATACAACTGTATTTCCAGCCTGTGAAGCTGTGTGAAGGCTGACAGATTTCTTAAGCTTGCCTGCAGTGATCTGGAGCATGAGATTAAAGGTTGGCTGTCCCCAGCAGAAGGAGTACTTGACATTCTTGGCTTTATTAGACATATGACTGTATGTTTTGAAAAGAGTTTAAAATCACATAGATTTAAATAGTCAATCCATCAGTGCATTTGCTTGGCCCAGGTAATCTTTCTAATGATGAGAGAGTGCAAAAAATCAGGGAATGTCAGGGAATGTATTTTCAGCCAAGTTAATCTTAGATTTCCAGCTCTTCAGAATTATTGTTATTGAGATTCTTAGAGCAGTTTTTTTTTTTCCTGAAAAATATAAATCTAAAAAACCTGAAAAATTCAGATCTATTTGTGTTGGGGTTTTAGGGGTTGTCCTTTTTTTTTTTTAACATATTTGTAAAGAACTATTATTCCTATTCTTATATCTTTGCCTGAGAGCCCCTTAATTTCAAAATTATGATAACTCGAAGGGAAGGGGTTTACATATTCCATTCCAAGGGAGGCTCCTGCCTTCCTTAGCAGACACCTGTCTTTCAAACCAAGACAATTTGATTTAATCATTGAAGCATTTAATCACTGAAGCATATATAAAACACCATAAAGTAATTTTTTCTTCAGGGAGGTCTAATGTAGTTCGGTTAATTCTGTGTATGTATTTTTGTGGATGACCATTATATTCTCCCCTTCCTGTTTTCACTTTAACCATCAAATGTGGGAATTGGTAAAGTCACTCCCGTCTGAAAGTGTGGAGACCTCAGATAAAAACAACTTACAGTGGTTGTTAGCAATCTGCTGAGGCATGACCACTAAGATACCTACAAATGCTATTTTCAGCTGCTTCAATCCCAGTCTTAATATACTTTATTGAAGAGGAAGAATGTAAGAAATAAGTGGTTTGAGTCTGATATTTCCTATGGGCCATTTCCCTTATTCATCTTCAAAGGGAGGAAGTAGCCAGGCAATGTAGGAGAAAAGCAGAAATGAACACGTAAAATGTATATGCAAAAATCCCAGGAGTTGGAAATGTAATGATGAATACCTACAGTGGGAGTAATAAATAAAGCCTAGATATTTTTATTTATCACTGTTGTGCAGTGACTCTAATCCCTGCACTGGGTGCATCATCAATCTTTCTGGCAATTTGTATGCAGACAGAATTCTGCAAAAACAAGTGATCTGCTTGGATTTTCACTGTCAGGACTGACTTTCACTTGTCTTGATCAAAATAAATCTTGAAGTTTACTGTAACCTAACCTCTTGATCTAAATGTTACATTTATAATTAGCTTTGTGAGTTGGTTTGGAGGTGGTGATGAGGGTGGCTTGTGTTTGGTTGTTTATTGTTTGCTTGTTTTATTTAATTTAACTAAGATATGGTATTTTTCATGTAGAGAATCCCACTAACAGAGTATCAGATATTGGAGTTTGTAACTCAGAGAGAGAATTGGCAAAGTAAAGCAAACAATAAAAAAAGCAAAGCAGAAATGAGTCTAGACCAGCAAAAATGACAGTCACAGCTAATATTCATCTTTCCTAATATTGAGCCAGTCACTTCCACTTTATAATCAGCAGAGAGAAATGGGCATCATTAGGGTGATGTCTGGTCTGGTTTAGGCATTTCAGGATAAAGCACATCAAGTATTTCTATGATATAAATATATCAAAGAGTAGATATATTTTATATATATATATGTGAGATATATAAACATATAAAAAAAAAAAAGGGTTTTCTAACCTTTTCTCCACTGTCTGCTGAGGCAGGCTAGGGGGAGTGGTTGGGACAGATCCCATGGTGCTGCCTCCTACCTGCATCAGCTTTTTCAGGGAGAACAAAAGGGTATGAAGAAAGGTGCTTTGTCCACCCAGTCCAAGTGCAAGGTCCTGTGTTGGGCAACCCCAGACACAAGTAAAGACCGGGAGAAGAAGCCACTGGGAGTGGCTCTGCAGAGAAGGACTTGGAGATTCCTGTGGGTGAAAAGCTGGACATGAGATGCTGAACATGAGCTAACAGTGTGCACTTGCAGCCCAGAAGGCCAACCACATCCTGGCCAGCATCAAAAGCAGTGTGGCCAGCAGGTCGAGAGAGGTGCTTCTCCTTCTCCTCTGCCCTTATGAGACCGTGCCTGGAAAGCTGCATCCACCTCTGGGGTCCTCAGCACAAAGTTGTGCACCTTGTAGAGTGGGTCCAGAAGAGGGCCATGAAGATGGAAAACCTTCCTTACAACAGAGCAGGCTGTGAGAGCTGAGGTTGTTCAGCATGGAGAAGACGCCAGGGAGACTTTATTGCAGCTTTACAGTACCTTAAGGGGGCTTATAAAATGGAGAGAGAGGGACTTTTTATAGAGGCAGAGAGTGACAGGACAAGATGCAATGGTTTTAAATGGTAAGAGGGCAGGTTTGGATTTGATGTTAGGAAGAAAAGTGGGTGGTGAAGCACTGGTGCAGGTTGTCTAGAAAAATTGTGGATGCTCCATCACTGTAAGTATTCAAGGCCAGATAGGATGGGACTTGGAACAACCTGATCTAGTGGAAGGTGTTCCTGCCCATAGCAGTGGGATTATAACTTTAAATGGTCTTTCAAGTCTCCTCCAACCCACTCAGTCTATGATCTTTATCATATTCCTTCAAGTCAGGCCTGTGGTACAACTGTAGGTAGGATTCTGAGTTGCAAAGGAAGCAGCCTAATGACTCACAAAATAAAACTCATTAGAGGAAAAAGTTTTATATCTTTTAACAATAGGGAGAAATCTAATGAAGTGATGACAGTGGGTGAAATAACATTTTCCATCTTTGTTGTGCTAGTAGAGTTCCTCCCATCCTTCCAAAAGAGGATTCAGCTGTACTCTTCAGTATATGTTGAAAGCACAGTTAAATATCAGCTACTTTTTTTCTTGGGTGTATTAGTCTAGAGAAAGAGACTGTGTCTTTTGTGACTGAATATTATATTGACTAAAATATTTCTGTGCTTGGTGTGAAAAATGAGAGGTGATTTCCTCTTGCATAGTGTTTGACAGATTTTCTTTGCCATACCACTGCTGGAGAATATTTATGAGAGAGATAATGGACATACTAGTCCCCTTTTATTGTCCTTGTCATTACATGTGGGCCACTGATTGCCACAGGGGGAACAGCTATGTAGCATTTCTCCATATGCTCATTGTGTCTGTGTCCAGCTGTGTCACTTCTGTGCTCTCCAATTCCTGTTGCATGGAATCATAGAATGGTGTGTGTTCAAAGGGACATTAGAGATCATCTGATTCCAACCCTCCTGCCATGGGCAGGGACCTCTTTCACTAGACCAGGCTGTCTAAGGCCCCATCCAACTTCCAGGAATGGGATATCAGCAGCTTCTCTGAGCAACCTGCTCCAGTGCTCACCACCATCCCAGTAAAGAATATCTTCCTCATATCTAATCTCAACCTATTCTCTTCCTGTTTAAAGCCATTCTCCCTTGTCCTATTCAATTGGATAGCCAACATCCCAAACTTAATTTTAGGGACAGCTGAGACCTTGGATTGTAGTTCTCAAAGACTTTAATAGACCAAATCATGGCTATATCAGAGATTGCTTTCTATCTATGCTTAGCAAAATAAATTTAATTCTAGTAGCTGATCAGACACTGGGGGAAAGTGCTTGAATTTCAAGAGTAGTTTCTAGGCTAAAGATATGCATTTTGTCCCTGCCCCATGATATGAGTAGATGTGCAGAGGAACACAAATCCCTCTTGAGTTATCAGCAACAGTGCTGTCTCTTAGGACAGTCTAATGGTATATTGACATTTCAGTCATGAATTCCCTACGATTCAGAGCCAAATCAAACCTGTTGAAAACATTTAAATAATGAAAGTCTTGAAGAAAGATGGCTCTGTGTGGATGTTTTGTAATGTTAAGAGGATGATTTGGTAGGATTACTGAAAAGTCAGTCATATGCATTTTTGAAACAATTAATCATCATCTTCTATAGTCCACATTTTCTGGTGAAGAAAGGGTGCTGCTTTCTCACTGTGTTTAATATTTTGGGCACAAGAACAAGAAGATTTCAGTGTCACATGTTACATAAAGTTTGGAGTCTTTGACTGTGTGACACCTCCCTGCCTTCCCCCTCTCCCTCCCTCTGCTCCCCCTGCCAAGCTGTTTGAAGCTGCATTGTAGAATATTTTCCATAGAAGCCTCCATGGAGATGTCTTTGTGCAGTTTTCTTTGTAGTTCAACACTTGGGATCAACATTTTGCTGATTCTTGGTGGCAGCGGGTGCACTTTCAGTAGCTACCAATGCCGAGATTGTCCCTCTCTCATAGCTGGCTCCCTCTGCTTTCCCTGCTGTATCTGTGGGGACACAGGAAAAATCAACTACGTACAAGAAATTATACAGCCTCAGACAACTTTATTTTAATTGCATGTGCTTGATAGACCAGGAACAGTATGAGATGGGAAAGGAAGAAATGAGGTCAACATCGCTCAGGTGTGGAAGTATCATTTCACTGAGGTGAATTTGGGATTTGTACATTATCTGGCCCACAGCTACTGCTTGAATTCAGACTGCTGCTGTCTGATGAACTACACTTTTAATTATTTTTTAAGGGCATCAAGAGTCTGCAGTTCATGTCCTTTTATTCTTGTGTAGGTTGTCTAACACTTTTCATTAAAGAAGATTTTTGTACCTCTATTAAGTCTATTATTTACTGCAAGCCTTTGGAATCAGCAGAGATAATTACAAAGCCAAAAAAGTGCTTTTTCTTTGTTGCTTGAAATCCTAGAGTGTTTTTTTAAGGTAAGTTACAAAAGATTGAAAACAGATACTCTTTTTCTCTTGTTGCTTTTGTTGTCTGCAGAATTTTGGCAGCTTGTCAAAACACTGCTTGAGCACAAATATTCTTATCAAAATCTGGTCCCACACCTTCTGTCAGCAGCGTACGGTGCTTCACTGGGAAGGAGGGAGGAAATGGTATCACTTGGAAGAAGAAAGTTGTATCACTTCTTCGAGAAGGGCAGGGCTTTTTATTTATTTAATTTTACAATACATGGTTAACAGCTAGACAGGACTCCAAAGGTTTGGTAAGAGTGAAAGCAAGGTGCTGGGGCTGTAGTCTGAAAATGCCATGTCTCACCATGTGTGTAGGGAAGCCAGAGATTACAAGGATAGGAAAGCTGATCTTGTGAATGAGATGAGTGATATACAAAGGAAGTTGTGATGAGCCTCGCTTCCTCTTTAGAGGATTAATTTAAACAACTTCAGCATGGATGGCCACTAAAATTGCAAGTTGTCTGCATTTTATTTATGTTATTTATGGCAAAATTGGACTCTCACCATTTCTCCTGAGGTACATGGGAACTTTACATGATAAGTCCATCTGTGAACTACAGGAATGAGTAGTCTGTAAAATTGTGACTGGAGACAAGTTTTGAAGTTCTGTCCCCAGCTCCATCAGTGATTCACTGCCCTTACTTATATGAGGGGGAAATTATGTTCTTATTGCACAGGGCAGATAAGAAGATAACATGCACTGATGCTTGAATGATGTGATGATGAAAAGTGTCTTCTTAAAAGGAAATTAACAGTTCTGAAGCCAACAGGAAGACTGGGTAGTGTAGCATCCCCATATGATCAGGATAAAAATAAATAATAATTTTCTTGCTCTTTGAGCAACTTATATTCTTCTCACTGTTTCACCTGCCGGGACCTGAGGCTTCAGTGGAAAGAAATAGTGTATCATTTTGTAATTGCAGATCTGTAAAAATACTTTTGGCATTTACAGAGCTAAGTAACAACTGCTCAGAAAAACTCTTCTGGTTTAGTTAGTTTCTTAGTGCCTGACTTTGTCACTTAAAAAATTGTTCAGTGAATGTAATGTGATAATACTTTTGAAATAAAGATAGTGCCAGTATAGGTACTTGTTTCTTTACTTCTCTTTCCCTTATAATTGCAAAATGCTTCTTATGGTCCAAATAGTAACATTTGTGTTGCTACTGCTGATTGTATAATCGGGGCTTTTAATTTCCTGTAAGAAAAGTGGGAGTGGATTTTTTTTAAATTGTTTTGTGTAAATAGTAAAGTGCTACAGAGTATAATTAAATGTCTCTGCTGGCCTGTCTTACTTCAGGAGATAGCTTCTCTATTTGTTTTTGGTGTTGTGGATAGAAGTAGATATTTTGCAGGCTGCAAGGGGATTGTATCAAAATTTCTCTCAGGATTCTTTCAGTTAAAGCTCTTTACCAAGAAATTCTAGTAATGATTTTAGTAGGAAAAAATTCTATTTATAGATCAACTCTCTCCACTCACATGTTTTGGTGGGTTTTTTTTTGTTGTTGTTGTTGTTAAGTTCCTAGAGAGCTCTAGGAATGAAGGGAAAGTACATCTACCAAAGTCTTCCTCAAACAGACTTTTTATCTTCTGCTTATTCTGCAAAGAGCGCATTACCTGTTTTTAGGCAGTCTTCTCCTAATAGGGATAAGCAGCTTCCTGTTATAAACTCATGACCTCACTCTGTTTCATGGAGAATGGGGCTGGTAATCAGGATTTTCCAGAGTGTACACTGTATTGTAGAATTGATCCTCCTCTTCTCTGTATTTAGTTAACTCTTAGAAAAGAAGTCTTTTGCTTAGCGAAAGAAAATTTCTGTGGAAGAGAGAAGATAATAAATGATTTGATTCAATCACTTTCTGGTCTCCCAGTGAAATGTCTGTGCTTGGGACAATGCACTCTGAAGAATTGTTTTGTGAGGCAGTTCTCCAAGCTGCACATGGATATCCAAACCTGTTCAGTTGCTGAACCACCATTTATTGTTTGACTAGACTAAATTTGTTTATAAACCTCTTGGAATTTGGTTACTGTATAATAAGAATTACCCTATGCCTGAAGATGCAGAGGGGGGAGAACATTAACTTCATGTCTCTTTATTTCCTTGGTGAATTTTCTTTTTCTTTTTCTTTTTCTTTTTCTTTTTCTTTTTCTTTTTCTTTTTCTTTTTCTTTTTCTTTTTTTTGGAGAGGGTAAATAAACTTTAATCTGAATTAAAACAGAATTTGATTCTTTAGATATGCCCTTGTCTGTGGCACCCTAACTGAACATTAGAAGACATGTTCATTATAAAAGGAAGTGAGAGAGCAATTAATGTCTCTCCCTTTAATGGTTGTCATATAATGACCTGTGATCTTTCAGTTTTTGGCTGAGTTAGAACTTTCTTTCAGTAGAAATTTGGGCACTGAAGGGTAGTAGGGTAGTTGACAAACTACAGAGTGTGGATATGGGAAAGGAAAATGAAAGATGGGATAGAAAAGTTTTAATTTTGTTGTTTGGTAACCAAGGGAAATAGCCCTTTGGAATGAAACCTTTGATAGAATCACTGAGCCACAAAAAAACCCCTAAAAGTGTATTAATGATACATGTTTGTGATTAGGATGATATCTTAAAGCCTAATTTTGTTTAGCAATATTGTGCATTTTCTTCCTTTCCTTAAACACTTGACCCCCTTGTGCAGATGTCTTAATCAGCAAAATTTAAGTACTGTAATCTATGGGGTAGACTTTATTCTAATTTCTCAGGTCTTTTAGAAGAAAAATATTTGGTTTTCTGACCAAAGAGGTCAGGAAGATCTGCTTCATGAGAACAGAAAATTCTTTTGGTACTAAATGTGATCTAGGGTACAGGCTTTAGACTTCTTTAGATCTCAGTCACGTGTGTTAAATTGGTTATACATGACATACATACGTGAAACTTTGTCAATAAACTAAAGCACAACTTTCCAAAGATGTACCCTACTCTGGCAAAATTGTAGGACCAGGCATTAAGTGCAAAGTGGCACTACTTCTATTTCTGACTTGAGTAACTACTCGAACTATAATTCATTTTAAAATCTTGCTGCATTGTGGCTTTGCTTGTTATCTGCCAATAGGAGAGGACTCCAAGGAAAATCATTTAGATCACAGGTGAGATACCAAATTTTGCTGATGTAATGCAATAAGTTTCTGGCTCTTAACAATCAGTTGTACATAGGAGGTAAAGAGGATCATGCCAGCTCTTCAGTTCCTTCTTTTAGTGCTTAAAATCCTTAAAATTTTTTGCAGTCTCTGCAGGCACAGCTTATACCTTGTGTTCTTAGGCAAACACCCTATAGTGTATTTTGCTTATATGTGCTGTTGACATTTCAAAATTTAATTGAAATATCTGTTCAGATACCTGCTGATACTGGCTATTGTGAGAGCCCATTTTTCAGTTATGATCTTCAAATTCTTAGAATCTGTAAGTAGCCCATATTGCTTTTTTAAAAGTCACGTTTCCATTTATATTTTTCCCAAGCAAAGTTTCCCAGACACTTTTACAACCATGTAAGACAAACTTCTTGTCTTGTGATGAGCATGTCATGAGAGATTGTCAAAATGTTTTAGAACATGTTGCTTTTCTGTACTCATGGGTATTATATTTTTCTGTATTTTAGTAAGAAAAATAATTTGACTATTATTCTTTGGCTCTTTCTTTACCCCTCTTTTTAACAACGAGGATGATGTTTTTCTCCTTGGTCTCCCTGAGAAGCATTTCCCTGACTTTTCAAGGTTATTGCTGATGTTCTGTCATGAATTGTGTCATATTGCAAGCAAACATGAAGAACTGATGTCTTAAGCTACTTACTTTTGGGAATGTGAGTGAAGGGGTTTGGAGTCTTCCGCAGCCACTGCTTGGCAGCTTTAATTTTCCCTTCTCTCCTTTCTCCAGCATGAGAAATCTTTATCTCCCTGAAGCAAAATAAGTTCTACAGGGTTGGAGCTTTTTTTTTTCCTTCACTGCAGTTTTTTTACCATGTATTAATTTTGTTTTAATGACTTGCTGCAAATAGGGAAAAAAAATCCAGTGGAAAAGCTTTCCATTTGAAGCAGAGTCTTGGTTAGAATTAGATTAAATGATGAAATGATTGTTGTTTAATGGCCAAACAATTTCAGGAATAAATGTCATGCTGCAAAAAATAACCTCTTTGGTGTCCTTTGGTTATGTTAAGGTTATAAGCTCATTTGCCTATGTCTCTGTAGTCTGCAAGTCAGTGTCAGCAGAGACAGCAAGTACAGGCCGTAATTACTGGTTCGTGGCAGGATGTTGAGTGTGAAAATAACTGGGTGTCATTGAAGAGGTTAGATTAACTGTTAGAGCTGACAAGATATAATTGCTTATGAACCACTTTCTTTAACAATGAACATTGTGTTACTTGAGGCTGTTTCTTCTCAGAATAGTGTCTGTGTCTGGCTGTGGAACTGGTTTTAATTAGAGCTTGAAACAGCTGAGAATTAAGTGCTCATTTATTTTTAGCCAGGATAAATATTAACTATAAGAGATTTTTCCTCAGAATAATATGAATAAAGGGCAATGTCAGACAAATATTTGAAAAGGGAGATACTGGTAGCTTAATTGAGTTTGAAACAAAGGACTTAAAGCTCATAGTGTGTGTATATATATATATATATTTATATATATATAAGGTCTTAATTGATTTCACCTTGATAGTGCTGACCACAGAAATTATCACAGTTCAACATGATTTTCTTGATTGCATCAGTGTGTGGACTCTCAATAGGCCTTTTCAGTTGTCTACCCTTGCATGGCAAGCTGGAGCTGTTAGTAGTAAAGTTTAGGCCTCACTTTGTCATAGCTGCCTTACTAAGTGCAGGTTTGGGAATGAAGGTTTGTTATATCAGGGATGCTGGTGGATTCTAACACAGTTTTGAGATTTTAAAGTTTTGACAAATCACATATGAAAGGGGCCCCAGTTAATTTCTTATATTATTCTGGACTAGATTTTATGTTTAACTAGTAATGCCAATTTCTTCTTTGTTTTTCCCTTTTGTGGGTCAGTACTCAACTTGCTGCACTTCATAGGAGCTTGATTTCTTCTGAGACATCAGTCTCTGTGATGGTTCTCTTTGGGCATCCAGAATCTGTGATGGTTTTGTGACCATCTTGTACTAGTGTCTTTGTATCAAAACTCGTGCAATGGGAAAGAACCACTGAAAGACTGTAAAAGCCCTTCCCATATTAAGAGTGGTGACCAGCAATGGCTCACAACACAGAATTGATCCTGGGTGCTATGTGAATTCTTCTGGAAGGTTGTTATGCCTTTTTCGTAGACCTGGGATGACTATGCCTGGTCTACAACATGAAAGCTTCACCACATAGCCACATCCTATTTTGTATTCAGCATTAATGTGGTGGTTGTACAATGCTTGAAACATTTCATGTGACAGTCTGTAGTATGTAAGAAATGTGGTGATGTCCAGTCCATACTCCATGTTCCAAATGCAAATAAGCTTTGTGTTTTGATTAAAATGTAGTATGGAAAGAAGTTTTGTCACTCCTTGAGTTGATAGATTTTTTTATATGATATTTTACAGATTGGTCAGCTAATGGTAAACATTCTTATGTCGTTTGCATTAATGTTTTATTCTATGGAATCCATTTATTTTGTTGAACAGTAGCTCAACTTTCTACTTGAATTTGAAGAAAATTTGTCAATGCTTTTAAGAGGAAAACATAAATTTTTGACTTATTCCTCTTTTCCTCAGTCTTTGAAGCAACCAGTGAATGCAGAAACATTTTACAAAAAAATTTTTGGGGACGTTTGGAATGGGTTTTCAAATGCAATCATTTTACCTCTTCTTTCTCACTCTGATTGATGTCTTCATCTCTCTCTATGTAGTCTGTACCTTCCATTGTATGTGTCAAGTTAGTTAGGTCTTGAACCAGTTTTAGGATAATTGTATAGCCACAGAGTTTGGTTTGAATTGGAAGGGACCTTCTAAAGATCACCTGGTTCCAACCCCCTTGCAAAAAGCAGGGACACCTCTCACTAGAACAGGTTGCTCAAAGTCCCATCCAACCTGACCTCAAGTGCTTACAGGGATGGGGCATCCACAACTCCTCTGGGAAACCTGTGGCAGTGTCTCATTGCCCTCATTGTAAAAAATACCTTCTTTATGTCTAATCTAAATCTATCCTTTTGTAATTTAAAATCATTATCCCATGACTCATAATTTTTTTCCATATAGCTTCAGTGAAGCTAAATCTGATCCCAAATTTTTTTTTAGCTTTTGGGCTCAAATTAAAAAAAAAAAAAAAAAAAAAAAAAAAAAAAAAAAAAAAAAAAAATCACAGAAGTCTAAAGTCCCAATGTCTGGACTTGTAGACAACTTGTACAGATTAATACAAAGCAGCATTTCAAAACAGTATAGTTGAATTTGAGTAATCCTGTGTTCAATTAAGTTTAAATTTGGTTATCTTAGTAAAAATACTGGTCTGAACAGAATATCTGCATTTGAAACTAGCACGCATCCTTGGCAAGATCCAGACTAGGGTTTACTTTGCACTTTAAATGAGACTTCACTGTTTAAAAATTTCAATCTATGCTCAAGACATCATAGGTTGGCTGGTAGAGGAAGACCCTAGAGTGGGTAAAAAGCCATCAGGGCTGAAAAGTTGCCAGAAGTCTCCTCAGTCCTGATTTTAACTGGGCTGCTGTGAGATTTGTGCAGTCAGAACCAGAGCAGCAGGGGACTGGCAGAAAATTTGCAGTTCATCAGTGGATGCTGCTTTGGAGTTCTACTCTTAGTGAGTAGGTAGTCCTGAAAATGTGAGATGACTTTCTCAGATACAAGGAACACTTTCCCAGAAACCTGATCGTCCTTAGAAATACAGGAACAGGCTACCCATTAGTGCTTTGAGGCAGACAAGGAGCATGAAACTTTTCACCTTGACATGTCTAATTTACTTTCCGTGTGCTTCTGATGAATAGCTGACCTGAATTTCCACCTAATGTTGATAGGTGGAAATTCAGAGCTACTGTATTGAGGAAGTCTGCATTGTTACCAAAGGATACTTTTCTTTCCTGGTCACAAGCTGGAGTACCACATGGAAAGTTTAACTGTTAGGATATTAAAGCTGAGCTTTCCAATTCTGTTGGCACCATCAGCATGTCTTCCTGGGAAGGAATCTCATGGTGAAATTTTTGAATGGTTTGTATTTCCTTTGAAATGACAAAACTGTATTTCTGTAGCCTTTTGGTGAGGACACATGGAGAGAAAGGTGCTGCAGCTTTGTTGAGGAATAGGAATGTGCATCTGCAAAACTGAAAAGTGAATTAAGGTATTTGATGGCCACACCCTAATCTGCCTTTTCCTGTATGCATTCTGTTTTTTGTTTTTTCTTTTGTTCTTTTTGTTAAGATTTTTCTGAGAGCAAGGAATCCAAGGCTGAAAGATGGGTAGCATAATAAGCTGTTTAATGAACATTTTGAGAGTGAAAGGGACTCTTTCTTAGGATCCTTTGCCAGGAAATATCTTGCTTTGCTTGTGTGTGAAGCCTTATGGCAACACTGCCTACACTGGTGTGTGCATTGTGCAATGTTAGAAAGCTTGATATGAATTTACAGAGTTCCTCAGAGCTGCTTCAGCTTGGGTGGCTTGCACAGGAGACAGTCCTTTAGGAAGAGAGTGCTCCAGCATAGGTCTTCCATGGGGTCACAAGTGTTGCCAGGAAACCTGCTCCACCATGGGCTCCTCTCTCCATGAGGCCACAGGTCCTGCCTGGAGCCTGCACCAGTGTGGGTTTCTCACTGAATCACAGGGCATCCACCTGCTCTGGTGTGGGGTTCTCTGCGGGCTGCAGGTGGATCTGTGCTCCCCATGGGCTGCAGGGGCACCGCTGCCTCACCATGGGCTGTGCCAGGGGCTCAGGGGAATCTCTGCTCTGGTGCCTGGGGCACCTCCTCCTTCTGCTTCTTCACTGAGCTGGGTGTGTTTGCAGGGCTGTTTCCCCCGCATTCTCAGTCCTCTCTTCTGGAGAATTCTAGCTGATGTTGGGTTCATGGTGACCTAATACAGTGCATAAACTCTCTAGCTTTTATAATACTCATATTCAGGTAAAAAGCTGGGCTGTCCAGCTAGTGAGAAAAACATCAAACCTAATAGTTGGAGGACTTGACAAATAACTAATCATTTCTTGCGGACAGGTAGATGTAAATACTTGCTTTACTGAAGTTGTTGGTGAAGGTGCTTCTGTGCAAAAATACACTCTCAAAATCATTATAATAACATGTAAAAATACAAGTATTTAATAGTAAAACCCCTGTAAATCCAGATGACTGCATTCTAAGTTAACTTGAGTGATTGCACTTTTGAAGTGTAGGCAGCCCTTTAATTTAAGATGTAGGTACTACTGGGAACATCCCTAAATCAGGTACTGGATATGATGCTTTGCTTTGGATTAAAACTCTGAGATTCTGTGTATCTGAGCTTTGTTCCATATATTACCTATGTTAGATTGTCTATCCTTTTTATAATTTTTAATTTCTATTTAGATTTGAACAACTTTGCAGGTATTAATCTAAACAGTCTTAAAACATTCTTTCTGGGGGTCCTGCAGCTAAAATTGTGCTCTTCATCTAAACAGTTCAGGTGAAAATTGTCTGCTTTGTGTAAAATTTTTTAAACACAAACAGAAAGGTTCTGTATTTAGAAAGAAACTGTGTATTGTACTCTTGAAAGTATCTGATTACAGTTATACTTTCTCCCTTGTGTGAAGCAAGGCAATGCTCCCACATGGGTAGGCTATGTAGTAAATTAAGAAGCTGTTGTCATATGTGCAGGCTGAACTGATTTCCAGAACACAGAAGTATAAAACAACCTTCTTAAATGATGTAGGAAGATATATTAAAAACATTTAATAGGACAAGATACTATTTAACGCTGTGTTAAATTCATCATGCTATGCAGTCTTTTCACTTCTCATCTGGTGTGAATGCTCTTAAAAAAAAATAGATGGTTCCCTTCTAAATGTGCAATAGACTGCAGTATATATTTGTAATGCATAAAAATTATTTGAAGCTTCTGCCAATAACAGCTGCCTGTCTTAAATTCTGGATATTAGAATGTCTCCCATGGCTACTGTGTCTGAATGAATCATCAAAATAACTAAATTTATCTTTTCCATGTTCTATGAATAAAAAAGTATTTTTGTTATTTTTAACTCTGAAATGAAGGTATAAAGGAGAAGTGAGAAGTTACTTAAGGCAGTCATCAAGAAGCCTATTGCAGATGGGACCTGAGTTCCTGTTCCTGAATCACAAGTCATGCCTTTGCCACCCTGGTCTTTCCAGGCTCCTTACACAGTTTCGTAAAATTCGTAATTTTTCAGTACTATGTATACTCCATAAGAAGGCTGTAGTCACTAATTTACTTTCAGTTATGACATAAAATTGGGCAGTGTATAAATGGTTTCCATCCACTCTTTGTTTCAGGTTCCTCGTTTGTGAGGTGACATTATCAAAGAGCCAGTGAAGCCTCTAAATTGACTCAAACACAGTTGTACATGTGAGCATTCGGAAGAAATGCGAGGTGTTATTTTTAGAAATATTGTGACAAAGGCAAGCTAAGAAAAACAGGTGCAGAATAAAGGCATTATTTGCAGTCTCTTTTTGAAATTTTTTTTCCTTAAGACCAAATGCCACAGAATAACAACTTTTGACATTATTTTCTTGGATCAGATCTGATTCTACTGAGAATAACTTTTAATAAATATATGAGCATTTTATTATCTACAACACAAGTGAAAGCCAAGATGTCACAGTCCTAAATGGTATCACTGACAGAAATGTTAATGAAATAAAAATATAACAGTAATTTTGTTTCCTAATTATTTATCATTGACATTTTGGCCTTGATTGCTTGTCGTTTGGAAGAAAGTTTGAAAAACATATTTAAGAAGATAGATATTATTTTAATTTTTTAGAGTTTATACATGTAAGCTGCTATTAAATATGCAGTGTACTAGGTCTATTGTCTCCATCTCTATTTAAAGAAAGAATTATAAAAGAAGGGATTTTTTGAAATACAATTACTTTTATGTTTATTTATTTGTCTAGTGTGTAAAACTTCCTTTTTATTTGATTCTTTCAGACTACAAACAATTTAACAAACACTATTTCCCAACCAGTAACTTGCCAAAGAAAATCTGTTTGCAGCATTGTCTGAAACAGCTGTTCCTAACACAGAAAACCATATGATTTTAGTCTGTTGCATTGTTTTTTGTAAGCAAAAACCCCAACATTTTGAGTTTAGGTCACAAGAAAGTGAGATGTGATAAGCTGTTCTGGACTAGTCTAAAGTACAGTCTGCAACAGATGGAGTAACACAGATGGTTAATTCTTCATGTGTGTCTGAGTTAACATGAGGTTCTGGAGTGCTCCCAGATTTGCATCTAAGTGGGTAATGCAGAAATGGAGATTTTTCTGTTCATACACTTGAGCTCAGAATAGGAATGTGGGAAGATGAAATAGGATGTTGTGAATAGCTATGTATGTCCTGGGATAAAAAGGTACTTAAAAGGGAAGCTGAACTGTGAATTCTTTGGGAACCCAGCCTTCCTCCTCCCATTAAAAACAAAGGAATTTTTGCTGTTAACTTGGAGAGGACCTTGAGTAAAATCTGGGCATAACAGATTGCTCTGTCTGCCTTTGGGAGTGCTGTGTCAATGCAGAAAAGGAAGAAGTTGTGTTTCCAGTTAGGAGTTCCTGCTGGAAAAAAGAGGAGTTTGGCAGCTATACTTAGAATTGCTTCCCTGTTCATGGCAGTAGTATCCGGATGCATAACACAGGGTGTCATGTGCTTTTGTTGTGCCTTAAGCAGATGTAATCCTCTCATTGGCATTAAATAGCTCAGTTACTCAGGGCAGCATCTATTTGGGATTGTCTGCAGCCTAGACATTGGAGTGTTAAACTGGTAAAAGGGGGTTATGGAGTTTTTTTGCCATAGTTCATTTTAAATAAAGAAAGATTTCAGCACCCAAAGTAGAGATTAAAAAAGACTTGAGGAGTCATAAACTCATGTGCTAAAACCAGATTATTAATTGACAAATGAGTGTCAAATATAGCATTACACATTCAAAACAAAGTTATTTTTGGGTACTGGTGGTTATTTTAAGGTAAGTGGCATGTTGACAGTGTAAGAACAATTGTGACAGGAAACTCAAAATGTACAGATGTAAAGCTGGTATGGTAATTCACAAGGTTTTGTGGTTTCAATACATCTATAAAACTATATTTTTTATTTAATTCTGGAAGTAAAACTGTGGGGTTTGGGTTTTTTTTATTGATAGAATGCTTTCTGGGAAAGTGTCTGTTGATTCATGGAGTCATGCTGATTTTTCACCAGCCCTTTGGACATTGCTAAGTATTTTATGCTAAGTGGTTCACCTTCAGCTTTGCTGTAGGCAGCTGCTTCATGACTAAACAGTTTCTAGTGAAGTTCCTCCCTTCAAAAGGGACATGCAGCTGAAGAATGGAGTGCAATCACGGGTTTCTTGCATCATGGGACACATTAAACTGTGACCTATTAGACCATCAGTGCTTCTATATGTCCCTCAATGTAAGTGATTGTGATGGCTCTTCTGTGCTTTCCTGGGGGTATGGTTGTAGGTTTTGTGCATGTTCATGCTGACAACACCTGCCAGATCCGACACTTCTGGGATATTTTGGGAATCCCAAGCCTGCTTTTATGTGTGTATCTGGACCAGGCAGATGTGGCCCAATGTGGGCACTTGTAGAATCAGAGCTTTAGCCTCCTATACAGTACTTTACTATTTGGAAGCTGAGTAGTCTGAAGAACCAGGTGGTGAGGGGTTTTATTCAGTCATGTTTTGGGACCTTAAATAGAACTTATTTTGTCCCAAGCCAGAAAAATTGGCTTTTTATTCCACCAGAAATGTCTATGGAGGATATTTGTCAGCTATCAGGATCATGCTCTTGTTTGGTTTTGGTTTTCTTGAGAGAAAATCTTTCACTTTTTGAGTAACTTTTTCACCCAAAGGCACAGTGTATGTAAGAAAGTTTGCTTCTCTATGTCCCCCTTCATGCCTGGTGGACATGAGGAGAGCAGACTCTTAAACTTCTTAAAACTTGTGTTGGACAATGTGCTTTAATGAGCATAGATTTTAGAAGTGTTTGGTACACAGGATAAGAGGATTTGAAAGCTATAAGGATGTGCTCCTTGTTTATCTTCAGTGCTGATTGGTGTGGTTGTACTTTCAAAAGTGCAAACCAGTACCTGCATCAATTGTGGTACTTAGAGATATTTTAAAGTAGCAGGTATACTTTCAATTACTGTAGAAGTCTATTCTTTTTACCTCTTTTGCTTCTGTAGAAGCATAAAGCATTGTAGAAAAGCACAATAAACAAATAACTTTGGAACATAGCCTCCACTGTGATTCCCTGATTTGTCAGGAAGCCCTTAATTTCACTTGTCCCCATTAATTGCTGTTGTGCTGTGATGAACAATCAGACATCATTTGGATGGGTGGCAGTGCAAACATTTGCATCCTTCTGTATTATTTATTTTAATTTTGATAAATATTTGAGGCTGTGTAAGGTGAAATCTTGTATAAAATTCAGCTTCTCTTGCCTGTATTTTCTGTGGTTTTACTACATAGAAAATTATTACAAGGATGTCTCGAAGTTAATGTTCATGGCTGAAAGTCAGCAGTTTTACTCAAATGTTTCATATTTAGGAAGCATATGTACATGAGGTTTGTCTTACTGTGTGCTCTAGCCTTGGACTGTCAGTAGTGTTATTGTATGAACATTGCTTGAGAGCCTTTTTTGGAGAGGTTATTAATTTTCCTTCTTTCTCAATGTCCCCATGTTTTTTAGTTGTTCACTTACCTTCCAGACCTATGATGAAATCCACTATCATGCCTGTTGCTATTTTCCTCCCCCTTAGAGAGATTTATTAATGTAAGGTATGTAGCCTGAATACTGCTGCTAATATGTAGTTTCTAATGAACAAAAGCTAGCTTTTCTTATGATTATTTTTGACATTTATCCCCATCTTCGATCTTTGCTGAATGGGATTGTGCTTCTTGCAAAATGCTGCGGCTATTCACTGCATTAATGTTTCCAGATATTTCTGTATGGGACAACTAGAATGTCTGGAAGAAGTGTCCTCAGTGATGTGTCTGATTGTTAAGCTCTGTTTTTAAATATGACTTTTATCTGTATATGTTTTTGTTGAAGAAATTTGTGTAAAAAATTCAACTCCTTTTTTGCTGCTTTCATTTTTATTGAAAAATAAAAAGTCCATATTAAACACTGAATTTTTTACAATAGATCCTGTTGTACTTTTTTTCATGCTTGGATTTTCCAGGACAGCATAAGAGGGACCAATAACTTCTCTAGTTTATCACTTGAGAAACCTTAGCACATCAGTGTAATCAGAAACGTGACTATGTGAATCATGAGCATTAAATAGACTTGAGATGCGCTTACGCATTTGAGAGGGAGATCAATTTTTTAAAAATTTTGCCTTTTTTCGCTTTACCTTTGGCATTTTGCCTGTTTGACTCTTAGCAGTGTCAGAATTTTGCCCACTGGGAAACCTCTCTATAACACTGGTGACAGATAGGTTTTGTTTTGGAGTATTTACACATGCTGTGCATTCTTTGGGAGCACAGTATTTATGATTCCCTTTACGGAGCCGCGTTCTGTTCGTGCTTACCCGCGCGTGCACCTTCGGTTAACAGGGCGGTGGGAGTGGCACATGCAGAGAAGGAATGGTTTTTGTAAAGTGGAGAAGTGGAGGTTTTGGCAGCTGCCTTGCTTCTTGCCTGTCAGCCTTCATCTTTAACTCTACGCTAGGCATGAACTCTGCTCTTTCTCCTATCTGTGCAGGGGGGTTCTTACTCTCTGTATCCTGTGTTAATTGAATTTGTAAATGCGTATAAGCAAACAACACTTCCAGGTCCTCTATTGAAAAGCTTGCTATTAAGCTTTAAGCATTACTAATGCAGCTGTTAAAATGCTAGCTGTCCATCAGCAGTGGGTGTTTTCATGGGAATGAAAAAATCCTGCTTCTAAGAGATGTACAGTAGAGTCTTTACAATTCGACTGTGTTTTCTTGGTGATGTTTGCTCCTCTTGAGTAATGAAGTTTAAGGCTTTGTCTCACTTCCGACTGATCACTTGAGGGAATGTATGCATGAGACATGCACATTGTCCCCCTTGTGGAAATGTGACAGAGATTAGGAGTGGATATTTTATGGATACTAAACAAATGTAGTATGACCTGTGCACTTCACTACTGGTGTTTTGTTTTGTTTTGGGGTTTTTTGGAGAAAGAAATTGCTCCACTTAAACTCAGAGCTTAACTAAATCCTCCCACAACGGGTCACATTTTAGCCTTGGCCTCTGTTTCCTGTGACCATGATGCTTAGAGATGTAAGGTTGAGTTATTCCATCATCTTGACATAGCCCTGTGCTGCTGGCTATTATCCAGAAACCTTAAAGAAATATTTTTTCCCCTAAAAATAACAGCTTTTGATATTTTAATTTTTTTTTTCCATGCAGAGATGTGATAATACAATCTGGTTGAAGCTAGATTGCGTGTTGCCTGAATAAATTAGGTCTGGTATAGCATTGCTTAGCCCCATTTTTCTTATACTGTGAGCTAATACTTTTTTGTTGTATATGTCAGAGGTTCACTTCTAAACACTCCTGAAAGTACTCCTTCTAACTTGGCGTTTTATGCCGTGAAAAAAATTGGAATTTTACTTTTGATTGCAATTTTAATTGTGTTCAACATTTATAGCAGCTATTGAATGTGTTGGCTGGCCAATTAGAAGTGTTCTGAGGTGCCTGTTCTCTCTACAAATGCTCACCTCCCACCACCGAACCGAGTAGGTTATGGAATCTTGCCAGCGGGAAATCTTAAGGGAAAAACACTGTGTTCAGAAAATGCTGCTGTATTCGGAATCCTAGGACTTGTTCTAAAAATAAACTTAATTGAAAAGATTTGTTTTCTTTTCTAATGTGGTTTGCATCACTGTTTTATTAATATTTAAATAACAGAATGTCGTAACCCGGAGTACAGAAATACTTCTGTACAGAGCTCCCACCAGAATCTTGGAAACCTTACATGAAGCATTATGATGTTTATTTTGCCACTGGCAATTTTCTTGGTTTAATGTTGCACTACAAAGGAAGATGAAACTCTGGGCTTTCTCCAGAATGAAAACCAGATGATTAATGGGTTAAAAAGGAAAGTAATTAATTTTGCTAGGTCAATGTGCATAGTCCTGAGTAAGGCTTTATTTGCCAGGGTAAACTTGTGCGAATCTTTGGAAATTACTTGGAAATTTTTTTTTGCTTGAACCACACCTTACAACCTGACAAGAAGCTGAATATAGATCATGTAAATTTTGATAAATTACTTTTTTTTGTTTGCAATTATTTTACTATATTAGACAAAAATTGCCTAGCTTCCTATCTATTTCCAAATAATTATTGTTTTTCAGTATTTTGAAGAGAAATAATTGGATTGATGCAAAGCTCAATGACTAGCTTGTAAATGAAAATCAATTTTTCCAAAGGAAAATATTATTTTTAGTAACTTTGAAGTTGCAGCTTCAACTGAAAGCTCTGAGCAGGCTGGCCTCTCTTCCAGTGGCTACCTATATTAGTGTCTATCTGTTTAGTGTATTGATTTATTTTTCCTTTTTCCCCTCCTGTATTATCCTCCCATAACCTGCTATGCTTATTATAAATGTAGTCATGATAAAAATAGGTGCTTGATAAATTCAGATGCAATGAATCTAAGGTCAGTTTGACATTATCAGGAGCTTGCTTATGAACAGGTTTATGACAGAGGTTTTATCTTAGAAAGCTTGAGTGGGAGTAAAGAGCAATTTGGGGACCAGCCAGGGATTTCTATTTGTCTCTTGAGTACTAAAGTAACAGTAAAGCGGTGAGCAGTGGTGCTTTATAGTCATTCTTCAAACAGTTATTTTGTATGTGTGTACAGAAGTTTCAGTTTTGTTATTATTTGATAATTCAGTGTATAAACTTGAGGATTTTCTCTGAATCATTTTTAGCTATATGAGAAAATAAGAGCAGACCAAAAATAATGGCAAAAGTGAAAGCTTTTCTTAAGGTCAAAAAAATAATGTTAATTACTCTTCCTAAAGTAAATCATTACTTGAATGTGATAAAAATGAGCCATTTGGAGACTGTGTATTTTTTTCAGCTCCAGGCATCCACCAATTACTGTTCTATTTGAAGCAATGTTGGATGAAGTTGAAGGCACAAAACTTCTAATGGGCTTTTCCCCCCCCTAAACTTTCAGCTGTAATCTGCTGATTTTAATGTAAGTTATACCACCTTATTATATTCTAAAGACGTTTTATCAGTGTTTTAAAATACTGAATTGTGTTACTTGGCAGCATGACTTACCAGCAGATGGAGACAGAAAGTAAACCAGACTGCAGTCACCTCCACTTAAAAGAACAGTATATTTTCATTTTCAGTTGTTCAGTGCTTCAGATCAGCTGCTATTTTTAGCAAAATGTAGTAAAATTTAGCTGTTTGCCAGAGATCCTATCTCTTCCTGTGCAAGATCACTTAGGTGGAATCAATGAGACAATGTCCTTTCTTTTTCTTTTTATGTTCCCTGTCTTATGCTGTGCAGAAAATTCCCTGTCCTCTCCTGTTCATCTGCCTATTTTGAAGAGAGATCAATATGTATAATATACAATGAGGAATGTTCTTGCTCTGATTTTTCCTCTCATCCCCTCCCAAAACCAGAGTTTCCTTGCTTTTTACAGCAGTAGGATGTATGTGGCGTGCAGTTCCTTAACCTTGCCATGAAATTGTCCATGACTTTTCAAATTTCCGGGAGGTTCCTCAAGCTTCCCTTGAAGTTGTCTACAGGTGGTGATTTTTGTCCCAGTTGCAATGTAGGATTTTTTGTTGAGTGGTTTGAACCTACTGATTCCAGATGAAGACAGGTGCCACAAGGGGAAGATATCCCTTTGTTGTTGGAAAAAAACCCTGTCTTATCTCCCAGTGTCACTTACAGATGAGATGTGGTTTTGCTGTGTGCAGATACACACTTGCAGCATAGAGGATTTTTGTAAGAATTAAACATTATTACCTGTGATCACCAGCTCACACTCACGTGTCCATATGAAAACTTCTTTTTCCATAGTTCAGCAACATTGTAAATGACTTGCCATGTTTACCATATATGAATTTTACTTTAAGTCTGGATGTAAATGTTCAAAAAGTCTCTATTTCCTTAGGAAGCTATTGTTACATGAATTTTTAAATGGTCTTCTGATGAAGGATATAGTTGAGTTGAAGTAAAAATAATTAAATACAATTTCTGAAGATCTATTGAAGTAATAATCTGTCATAAAGCATCCGATTACTGCAAGCACGAGGTGAAAGTTTAATTTGAAATTGTGACAGAAATGCACACATTGCATCCAAACTTTTCCATTTTTTAAAAGGTTATAATGTGCTCTAATCCAAAGCAAAGGTTCTAATATGCTCTAATTCACAATTGGAAAGGAGCAATTAACTGAATTGAAACACTTTTGTGTTTTTGAATGAAAAACAGGAAGAAGTGTGAGAGCCTTCAGAATTTTCAGTGTGTTTTGTACTCATTTTCTAAATAATTTTTTCTTGCTGATTCTAAATTAGGGGTCGGTTATTTGTTTTTAATTTAAAATGGCCTGATGGGTTGAAATTAGCCAAGTTACACAGAATTGCTATTGGTTTCCTGGTTGCATAAGCCTACCAGGAAGGTTGTAAGAGGTCATGCTGCTGGGGAGAGCGTGGCTGCAGTTTGGGTGTGCTCTGGCTGAACTAATCAGAAAAAAAATGTTTGTAAAGCAGGGAGTGGTTCTGTGTTAGTTTTTGCATGAGGAGAGGAACTACTTGCATCTATATTTCTGTTTTCTAAGGCAATGAGAGAAGGCTGAGTGAATCAGGTTATTTAGTGCCTTTTGCATTGCAATATGACTTTCATGTATAGGGACCTCTTATATCAGTCTTTAGGTTCCTGTAGTCCCATAGAGTTTTATGAAATTTGCAGAAGCAGTTTTAGGTACCTGCTGTTCCACATATTTTGTTATAAGTAACGTAGCAATTTGAGGAAGTCATAATTCTTCAAATGTAGTTAAATCCTATTTTTGTCTTTGCTGTAATACTCTCAGCAAACTTCATGCAAGTCCTCTGCAAGAGGGGATGTACTTGGAGTTGTCTTCTGCCTTTCCCTTGGAATCAGCATTCCTTTTGAAGAGTGGGAAGATGGATAACTTATATATTCTTTCAGCTCTGAAAGGTGGATCTAGCTCTCTTGTGGATCAAACAGAAATGGAGGAAGTGATTTAGCAAAGCAGCTATCAAACCCCTAGTTTTACTGTGTAGATAGAGATGCAAATTTCTGATGACAATAAATAGAATATACTGATTTTTTTATTCCACACTTAGGCACATGACAGATCAGTGGAAAAAAGACCCTGTTCTCTACATGTTTGAAGGCTTTTATTAACTACTGCAGGAGTCTATGTTATTGGGGTAACTAAGAAAAAAGAAGCAGAAAAATTGCACAAACCCCTGTTTCGTTAGATGCCCCAGAATATGGAAACTATGCACAAACAAGAACTGAAATTACACATTGATGGCTTTATCACACCTCTACTTCCTTTTGAAATTATGATGTTTCTGTTACAAACCTCACACACTTCTCATAATGTTTTCAGATATTTTTTGATAACAAAATTTATCTTCCATTTAGTTTGTCAAACACGATTGTCTTGTGATATGAGAGTCCCTTTTTTAGAACAATTGATCATAAAATATTTTGAACCAGCAATGAAAAATAATTTATTTTGGTAAACTGTGGGTCTTTTAACTTTCCTTTTTAAATACATGGTAGTGTTCTGGGTTAGAAAAACACAGAAGGAGGGGTAAGAATAATACATCTGCTGGAAATCATGACTATGAAGCTGTGTCTTCTAATAAGCAAAAAGTAGTGCTTTCTCTATGAGTTATGATAATTTGGTTTATATCCATTACAGGATGCATTGAAAATAACCTGGCACACTGTAAAGCACAAGGAGATCAAAGGCTGTGTACAAAGGCTAAATAATGACTTCCTTGCCTTCTCTGATGGTGGAGGCATTGTCTTCTCCTCAATGTCTACAATACAAGTCATGGGAAACGGGTGCTGGAAGATGTTAAAGACATTCCAGGATTACTAAATGAATCTGTCGGGAGGGTTTTTGATTTTGGAAAGTTGATCCCAGTAGCTGTTTTCTAAAGAAAATCCCCAACATTTCTGTACACTGAGATACATAATTGCAAATGCCTAAGTTTTTTAGACTTGTTTCAAAATCACGACTGCCCAACCAGTGAATAGTATCAAACATGTAGAGAACAGGGTTTTTTTCCACTGATGCGTCATATGTCTAAGTGTGAAATAAAAAACCCAGTATATTCTATTTACTGCCATTAGAAATTTGCATTTCTATCTACACAGTAAAATTAGAGGTTTGATAGCTGCTTTGCTAAATCACATCCTCCATTTCTGTTTGATCCACAAGAGAGACAGATCTACCTTTCACAGCTGAAGGAATATATTCCTAGGTTATCCATCGGTGCTCAATTTGCTGGTCTAGGGTACTCTGTGCTCTGATTCAGTTTATTTTTTAAAACAGGTATATTATTTCTGAGCAAAAGGATTGCTTTTACTGCTATATTTAATAATGTAGTCTTTAATTCAGAAATATATTTTGTGGAAGAGTACAGTCAGCACTAGCATTTTATGGGGCTTATTTCAGTGTTCTCACATTCAATGCATTGCATTTCTTAAAGATTCGTGGACAGTTGATATTGGAGTTTTTCTCCCGGAAATGGAACATGAAGGTCTTTAAATTGGATACTGGCTCAAACTAATTGAAACCATTTCAGGCTATTTATAACTGAAACCATTTATAATTATCAAGTGAATGGAGTATACAGTCTCATAATTCTTTGCCATTGATTTGACTTTAATTTGTCAAATTTGACTGTTCAAAAAGCCATTTTGGACTTGATTCCTTCAAGGGAAAGATTAGAATTAGACAAGTGCTCTTAGGGAAATCTTCAGCTAGTGTCTGTACATCTGCATAGATGTTTGGGGTCCGTGAAACCCATGAGAAACTTCTTGTTTGTGAGGAAGGAGTCAGAGTGTGATTAATGTTTTCATCAGGAACCTAAACAAACTATCAACTATCACCAAAAGCTTTCTAGTACAGTTTGTTAAAATTATTTCCTAGTACAGTTTATAATTCTTCAGACAACTGATGTAGCTTACACTGGCAAAAATTCAGTTTGCTAGTATATGTGTGAATTTCACAGCATCTGTGAAAGTCTGTTGTCATACAGACACATGTCATTACAGCTCTACCTCTTTCCAGTGCAACTAAAGTTGAGTGGTTTTAAAAGTGCTATTTTAAAAACTTTGGGGGAAGCTGTCAGTAGATTTTTCTTCTGTCTCTTTTCTTTCTTCTGGGTTTTGAACGTTTCCTGCTGTAGCACCTACGAGTTCACAGCCCTCATGTGCTCCCAACTGGCAGCTAATTTTCAGCTCTTGAGCAATTGGTAACACAAAGTTTCAGACTGGTATCTTTAGAAGAGTGAAGAGGTGATGTGGCCCCATAACCACTGCCTGTTCTCTACTGTTCTGAATTTTGTTATCTTTATCTTTCCTTGGTTTTATAAATATTTATTTCCTCACACACTAGGTTTTTTAAAAATATTTTAAAATATGTAAATATATCTATTAATTATTTCATTATAGTCTTTCAGGTACTTTAAGAGGACTTCAAATTCATGAGGATGTTGTTTGAACAGTACAGTAACCATTTAATAGTCTCCAGAGTGCTCAGAGTGCTTAGCACAACCAGTTGTATCCTGCCTCTGATTTTTGCTCTAGCAATGTAACATACAGCTTAAGAAGCCTTTGTGTGATGACTATGTTCAGCAGAATTTCACTTCTTTCCTACTTCTCATAATGTGGCTGATAGTCTATGCTGCTGTAGCCTTGGAGGTACGAGGAAATTGCAACAGAAAGATAAGAAATTCAACTGTTCCCCACATGCAGCAGTTAAATATTTTAACAAGGGAGTATGTTGTCCCTTCCATTTGGTTCATTTGTGAATGAACCAATGAAAGAGAATTTGGTAATTGGAGCAAGGCTGGTAAACACCTGCATTTAAGGCAATGCCAGAAAAGGTTGTGATTCCCTAGTGCCCTTAAGAGTCAAATTGAGTTCTTTCTTGATCTGGCTGGGCATGTCCTTGGTTATTTACCAGCCAAACAGAATTGCCTTCTCCCAGCCTAGTGACTTCTGCTGCACAGGGATGGCTTTGCTGCATTTATGCAGGGAAGCAACTCTTACCACTCTCAGTGAGGTTTGAAGAGTGAAGATTGACAGATTTAGAGATAGCGTAGAAGGGGAGCGCTTGGCATTTATGTAATCTCTTGATCTGAGTTGTCTATAACAGTTGGAGGCAGAGTACGACACTATCCTACTTTCAGCAGATAACACTGGAACTTCCAGTGATCAGATTCAGGCTAGGATAGTTACTTGTTCCAAACTTCTTAAATGTTTGTTTTTGGTTTTTTTTGCAAGAGACCTCTCATGAAGTTGGGAGAATGAACAGGATCTGTGGCATGATTTATTGGGATATTTTGGGATTTGAAATGATCATTTTGCATGAAGAAAACAAGATACCTTATTTTTTTTCCCTGAGCCAGAACAGATGATACCTGAACAATATCGTGTATTGATTTACAGATGTAATGATACCTCTGTTTTAGCTTATGTATTTTGTGATCTGGGTCTTTTCTGTAGAAATAGATTCCAAAGAAGATGCATTAAAACGATTTCATATCAGTCATCAGGAATGCCCAACCTGACTCATTTATCTAGCATTAAGCAAGGATATCCAATATGACATGGGAAGTGAGATCACAGAAGTTCATTAAAAAGTAATGAAATATCTCCTTGGTTGATTTACACAAGTGGGCTGTAACATGAAAAATTCCACTTACAAAAGCAGCTTCATGATTTGAGTGGATTATTGCATAAAATACCAGCAGAGTAACTGGTTGTGGGAAGTGAGTCAATTGAGTAGTTTGAGAATGGGATTTGGATTTTGATCGACTGTTCTGTTGGTGCTGACTCACTGTGACCTTACGCAAGTCGGTGAAGTTTTCTACATATCAGCAACTCAGCCTAAAAATATGCTATTCCTCTCACCTTTGCCTGCAGGCTTTCACTGTTGCAAATAAAAGGGCAGAAGTACCTAAAATATTATAAGACATTTTAGAATCTTGTTCTTAAAACATTCTCTAGTTTCTCTAAGCTGCATTTTCCTATTTTATTACCGTTTTGCAATATCTTTCTGTGCTGCACTGTGGAGAGTTTTCTAAGGGAAGGAATTGTCTCTTTGCCTTATTTTGCAATTAAAGCAACTGTTTTGTAAAATAATTAGCAAACACACAAACTAAAAACATTAATAGCTTTTCTAATCCCCTTTAATAATGTTTAACAGTGGCATTTTAGTTACTATGTTATTTGTGCCAGAACAAACTGCTCAGCCTCAACTGGCTTAAAGGGAGGTTATTAACAACAAATTAGCTCCTAAGTGATAATATGATATTATTTAATATTAATTAATATTTTATTATTAAAACAGGTAAAGTCATTCCGATAAAGTGAGATAACATTGTATTGATTAACCAGGCAGTTGAAATTCTTGATTAAAAACCTCTCCTTTTTCAGAGAGGTTAATGTGGCAAAAAAGTTTTGTGCTGTTGAATTTTGTTGGTAACTGCTGCTACCCTCACTTGTCTGCTCCATCATTTTTTGTCATGAGATACCTTGCCTCATTCTGAGCTTTTTTATTTCTTCCAATGTTGATTTAATGAGTCATCCTGACAGCAAAAAAGTTTTTTAGCTGGGGATTAAGGCAAACAGGAAGGTGATGCTTTCGCTTGAGGGTAAGAGTGACTGCACATTGGGTTACTGCTCGGCTGTTATGCTTTTGTGTCAAACACTCCCATCATGTGCACCAACTTTCAAGCCTGGGCAAGCCCTTAACAATACTTCTTTTGGTTTTAGTACTGTTCCCAGATTGTAGGAAGGCAGGAGTTTGACTTGGTAACGTATTACTTGCGAAAGCACTGAGGGGAAAAAGGGTTGGAGAGGAACAAGTCAGTGGGTTAGAGTTCAGCTTGGCTTGGCAACTTCAAGACTCCTTTCTTTTCCTGGCTGCATTCTCTTGGCAAGCTCTGACTGCATAACAGTGCTATCAAATACCTTTGGGATCGCTATATGTGTAAAAATAATTCATATTTGCAATGTATTCTATTATATATCAAAAATAGAATATATCAGAGTAAAACAATAGAAAGTCTGTGAATCAATGTAGCTGAATAACAACAAAAGATATGGCACAATCAGTTTGTTATAATGCTTAGCTGAGCTGTATCTTCTATGTACTTAGAGCTATTTATACAGCAAGGAACTACTTTCACCTTTTTTTCTCCTCTATTATGTTGTGTACAGTACAAATCTAATAAATATTTATATACTTATCCTAAAAAAGGCAAGTGACTTTCATAAGACCAACTTTTTTGAGTTATGATACTGGCTGATGTAACTAAGGGAAAAAAAGATTGACCATAATTTGCACTAAAAAAAAAGGAATTATCTTACTCACTTTAATAACAGTAAAGCCTGAGCATCCTCTTTCACATAGAGAAAATTCAAAAATGTATGTACGAGCAGAAGCTATTAATCATATATAACTTAGCAACTTGCCTGAGCAAAAATCTTTACACTTCTGTAATTTAGCAATTGAAAATGTCAACTTTCAGTAAATGACTGCCAAAGCTCTTCTATGTATGTTCTCACTAAACATTAATTTGAGGCTATTCTGATTTTCTATAACAAAATCTGTGTAGAATGAAAGGATAACTTATCACTTCCTTGAGTCTCAAAAATGTCAGATTTTGATACTGCAGTTGTCCATGTGTATGTATGTTCTATAGTTAAAGTATTTATGCTATAAAGACTCATAAACCTACTGCAGAAATGCACCTACTTCTCACAGCCTGAGTGCTTGCACTGCTGTGTGCTGCTGAGCTGCATTTGAGCATTGCATCACACTACTACCCCCACGTGGTCATTTGCTATAGAACAATTTTTATGAAAAGAAATGAAAGTTCTTGTCAATTACTTTAACTTAAAAGGTGGGGCTAATCTTTAGAGGAACACTATGTTTGTGTTTTATCTTAATATTTGTTTAAGACATTAGATGGAGAGTGTTGGGAAACTGCAAAACTCAGCATGTGTTCTCCTTTTCACATAATAGTGTGACAAAATATTGCTTAGGAAGTTGCTAGAAGAACTGCCTTTTACAACAGGTTTTATGGCTTCATTAGAGAAACAACACCTAGAAATTTCTGGCATAGATTCTAAAGCAATTTTAATAAGTTGTAAAATATAAACCAGAATGTATACAAATAACATATACATGAGATTTTCATTGGTATCAGCCATTCTGTATTATACTATTCCTATAATACTAGGCACAATATTTATACTCAAAGTAGTTTTTATGTGCAGAAACAGTATATGCATTGGAAATGTCCATGACATTTTGCTATGTAAGAGAATGGAGTGAAAAACAAGAGTACTCAAAAAAGAAACTTCAAAAATGTTAATTGTTTCTTAGTAATTTCTTAGTGCGATAATAGAAGGTACTTTCTAGGATTAATTATAGTATTTGCCAACCATTGAGACCTGGACTGAACCTGTGCATTTTTCATGTAGAAATTAGCATTGTGTACTATGCCAGGGCAGTTTGTGGAGAGGGATTTTTTCTTCTGTCAGTTTCAAAATCCTGTCTCAATCTTCATTAAATACAAAAAGATGGTTAGTGGTCATAATTTCTTACTTAAATCATGATTTTTAGATAAGAATGCATGAATCATTCATAAGAGGTATGAAAAAAAAAAATCTGTACTAATATTATCCAACAATTGTTCTGAAATAAACAGCGCATTTCGCTTTTTCATTTTTTCCCCCAGGTTTTACTGTTCATCTATCCCATTTATACTCTAATTGGTCTCAGTTCTCACATTCTTATTTTTCATACTAGAGGAATGTTTGTGGAATTTTTAAATTGGTTGTATTTTTACTTCTTTGTGGAACTTCTTCAGACAACTGCTTACAACCAGCTTCCAGCTACCCTTAGAATTGGAATGTTCTACTTTGGTATAAATTGTATCTCCTTATTACTGGTAAGCAGTCTCTTGTTTAATACTGGTGAGGTCTGCGTATCCAGAAAGATGTCCCTACTCTTGATAGTGCACGTTCTCTCTGTGGTTCAATTTGGTCCTGTTTGCTTATTGAAAATGTTTCTAGGTGGGTGAGTTAAACAGCTCAACTGGATTGTATGGTATCAGGGACACCATGTGTCCAATAATAAATTCATGCAGAGACTCCAAAGTATAGTTTTTCCCAATGATTGATTATTCATAATGAACACTGTTGTTCACATGAATAGCTGTTGATTGTTCATAGCATATCTGAATGGCTGTTGTAAATTGGAGGATGTAGTCTCACACTGCAAGAGACCCTTGTTGATCTGTGTGTGACTTTTCCCATCATTATCAATGATGTTCAACTTAATAATCTTTTTATTCCTTGCCCTTCTTTTGTGCCAGTTCTGCCTCAACAATCCTCTTTCTCATTTCACACATATCACACCACCTTTCTGTCTCCTCATAACTGTCTATGTCTACTTTTGGCATACAGATGGTAATGTAACTTTGGGCCCTAGTTTAAAACTGACAAATTCCTTCCTCAGGGTGTTTTACTAAATCTTTTTCATATCTGGATTATTTAAAGCTGCTCTTTGGGGGATGGTAATTCCTTGTTTCGTGCCCTGGACCAGAGTCAGCCCATTTTTGGGCTAAATATAAGTGTCATCAAAAGCATGCTCCAAGTCACAGCAGGAGCATCTTGCCTTCATCTTTGGTGTTTAAGGCAGCAGAAAGTAAAACTACTATGTTCTTTTAAAAAACCTACTAACATGCAAAGAAAACAGTTCCCTGCCTTCAGTCACTATGCTTTATGCATCAGAATATTAAGTTTTAGTTATGTTTTTCATTAACCTGTTAAAATTGAGTCTTTAATAGAGGATTATAAGTAATAACTATTTAAAAATTATCTATATTGGAACTGTAAAAATTACAACAATAAGCAGCCTAACTAGAAAATTACGAAGTGTACAGATGGCTTAATTGTTTGAGAAGCATCTCTGGTGAGATGAATAAAAAAAGAGGGAAAGGAAAAAAAAAAGGAGTATTAATCACATTTACTCCCAGACTTCTTGCTGGTATAAGATCATATCAGAAATCTGGTTGGAAGAATTGAGTAATAAGTTCAGGTGATTACTCAGATGACTCAGAAATTGATTCTTGATATGGGTGCTTTGACTTTGTTGTCACGTCTCTTTCATCCAGGTCTCTGTGATCAGCACCTCTCTCTACTGTCTGAAACCAATTAATAAACTCACAGTACCTCTGTCAAAGAGCATTTTCAACTAGTCTTTTTTTCTTAAAATATTCCACTTCAAGGGGTTTTCTAACAAGAAAAGTGCTATAAAAAGTAGCTTGAATTACTTTTCTTGCAATTAAGATAGTATAAGACCACAATTACCTAGCCTCGTCTTTGGAACCTGTCTAATTTACAGGAGAGTGAGGATCATCCTGCAGTTTTAAAATTTTTGTCATACAGCTTCGATCTGATTAATATATTTTTGATTATTTTTTTAGCTGGTTTTCTGTGGCTTTCTCTGCATGTGGAGAAAGTTCTAATGAATCTCAGCCTCCAGTGCAAAGATAATGGGATGCTCTGGCTCAGAAGTTTTAGTGGGTTTAGTGCTCAGACCTGGCCTGCCTTTCTGCTCCAAATTACTGGTCCCAAGGCATGCATGCTGTGCATCAGTCATTGCAGCATCTAAGGGTATTGTCACAGCTCAGACTTAACTCTTGGCTGCTTGACCTGAAACACTTCACAGTGGCTGCACCCTCCCTTCCATGACTGTAACAGCATAGGAGAAAGCAAATTTTTCTAGGGTGTATCTTGCAAAGCCCTTCAGCTCTTGTTGAAGGGAAATGATAACAATCCCAGATGTCCCTTAAGTACTTAATGCTTAGAAATGGGATGAATCAGAACTTTTTTGTACCTGTATTAAACACAAGTAAGCAATTACGAGGATGAAAGTATTTTAAGCAGAATAGAGTAGATACCAAAGAAACATGATCAGAAATTCTTAGAGGAAATCTGATTAACCATATATATTTAAAAAAAAATATTTTCCATGCTTTTCACATTTATAATAAATAGGACACTTGATCTGCATTCCAGAAGAGAGTAGAGCTTCTCACTCATAAATGCTGTTAAAGATGGTGTGAGAAACTTCATTGAGAAGTTTCAGAGCATAATAATCATGTTTACCTCTAGAGCTGTATATTCAGCTTAATCTTAGTACATAACAGGATAGAAGGCTTCCATAACATATATCCACTGTGGAAAACAATTTTCCATCTTTGTTCTGTTTAAAAATATTTGTAGATGTAAATTTGGTTTGGGCATTGACGGGTTGATTGTGAATTACTTTGGTCAAAAATTAATAACCTTATTACTCATTTAAAAGATGTGTGTTCGTATTATTTTCTCCTGCTGAAAAGTTACTGTGATTTAACAAAAGAAAAGAAAGTTGGAGTGTACCAAGTAAAGAACCATAACCGCTGTCCCATCGAGTGCTTTGCCATTAAAAAGTACTGTGAGTTAGTAACAACCTTTGAGTTAATTTGGTGATGTTTTACATCTGCATCATTGTCCTACCGAAGCACTTTATGAGTTTAAAGGGCAACAAGAAAAGTTTACACAAGGGAATCAGTTTTAGTGGTAAAGAATTGCTGTAACTGAAAGCTTTGTTATCATCTTAGGAAAAGGTCTTCTGGGAATAGTTCAAGGATGGATGACAAAGACAGATGAAGACTTCATTCAAATAGAAAGAAAAGAAGGGTGGTGTGTTTTTGTAATGACAGATCATATGAAAACTCAGATTTTAAAACCCCCATTATTCTGTCTAGGGATTCTATGATTGGAGACTGAACATGTGAAGATTATCTTTCACGGTGAATGCAGAAAGTGAATGCAGTGAATGCAGGCTTATGAGATGCTGTGTCCAGCTGTGTCACTTCTGTGCTCTCTAATTCCTGCTGCATGGAATGGTGGGGTGTGTTCTAAGGGACCTTAAAGATCTTCTGGTTCCAACCCCCATTCCATGGGCAGGGACACCTTTCACTAGACCAGGTTGCTCAAAGCCCCATCCAACCTGGCCTTCAACACTGCCAGGGATTGGAATCTACAACTTCTTTGGGCAACCTGTTCCAGTGTCTCAGGACCCTCACAGTAAAGAATTTCTTCCTTGTATCTAATCTAAATCTACCCTGTTTCAGTTTCATTCCCCCTTGTCTGCCGTGTCCTGACACTACATGCCCTTGTAAAAGATCCCTCTTTCATAAGCTTTCTTTAATGACTGAAACTCATCAGCACAGGTAATAAGTTGTTTCCTAAATTTATAATGGTTCAGTAAGTACACGTGTAATATTTATATGTAGCTGCATAAACAAGTGAATGTACCAGCATGATGTCTCTGATTACAGAAGGCTGTTAGTGGCCTGGAAGTAAACTTCAGATCTGTTTGGCACTTACTCAGTACTACATCACGAACTTTAATTTTCTCCAGAATACACCAAGCTATAAAATACTCACCTACTAAATTTAATAACTCTGAAATAATTAAAATACAGCAACTGGGACTGGAATTTCTGGTGCCAATTTGGCCTCCAGACATTGTCTAGAACTTGTAGATTTTCATAGAAGAAAATCTGCATTGGGAAAAAATTGTGCAAGGTGTAGGTTCCTCAGTAATATTTGTAAGGAATTCTAGGAAAAGAAATCTTAGAAAAAAAGTGCAGTTTTGCTCCAAGGGCTTTCACATTTAGAACTGACAGAAATTAAAGACAGAGAGAATGAGTTTGTCATTGTCCCAGTCTTAAGAGCTGTGTACTGCATGGGTGAACAGGACACTTATGAAAAAACTTACATTAAAAGGAAGCGTACAAAAACTGGAAGCAATGACAAGTGATCCAGAAGGAATTTAGAGAAGCAGTCATGTGTGGGTGGGATTAGGAATGCCAAAGCCCATCTGCACTAGAGTCTAGCAAGGGATGTGAAGGCCAACAAGCAGGTCTTCTACAGGTACATCAGTAGAAGTAGGAAGAGTGGGGCAAACTCATGGCTGCTGCTAAATGAGGCATGGGACCAGGTAACAAAGACATGAAAGAAGCTAAGTTACTCAATGCCTACTTTACCTTGTTCACAGTAGCCCTCTGAAATCCCAGGTGCCTGTGACCAGTTGGAAAGTGGTGGAAGGGGAAGAAACATCAAGTTTGGGAACACTTAAACTTCATGAACACAAGTTCAGTGGTCCTTCTGGGATACACATCTCAGTGCTGAGGGAGCTGCTTGATGACATTGCAAGGCCATTCTCCATTACCTTTCCAAGGTGGTAGCCACTAAGGGAAGTTCCTGAGCACTGGAAAAAAGCAAATGTCACTCATATTCAAGAAAAGGAAGAAGGAGGATCTGGGGAAGTACAGACCAGCTGCCCCATCTCTATTCCTTGGAAGGTGATGGAGCAAATGTGTGGTGATTAGTGACACAAAGTCCATTTAGAGATCAGTCACTACTGGTTTACCCCTTGGGCTGTTTCTGGGGTCAGTGCTGTGCAACATCTCCATTAAGGCCTGGATGATAATGCAGGGTGTATCTGCAGAGTGTATGGACAATACAAAATGAGGAGAAATGTCTGACGTGCCAGATGTGCTCCCATTCAGAGAGGGACAGACTGCAGGAATGGGCCAAAAGAAACCCCATGAAGTTCAACAGAGGCAATGTCTTACATTTGAGGAGGATGAATCGTATCCCACTGTAGCAGTGGACAGGCTAGGGCCTGACTGATTGGAAAGCAGAGTGGCAGAGGAGGGTCATGGGACAATGAAGACCCAGCAGGATGCTGGGCTGTGCTTGGGAGAATTGCCAGTAGGTCAAGGAAGATGATCTTGTACTTGTCCCTGGTGAGAACACATCCAGAGTGCTGTGCCCAGTTCTGGGCTGCTCAGTGCAAGTCAGACATGGCCATGCTGGAGAGAGTCCAGTGGCAGGCCACAACAATGGTTAAGAGGCTGGAGCATCTTTGATATGACAAGAGATCTGTGACTGTTTATCTTGAAGAAGAGAAGGCTGAAAGGGATCATATGAATAAATACAAATATCTGAGGAGTGTAAGGAAAACAGTCAGGCTCAGTGGTACCCAGTGGCAGGACAAGAGGCATTGGGCACAGATTGAAATACAGAAACCACAACATTTAAACAGAAGAAAAAAAACTATTTTTGACTTTTTTTTTTACCCTCCCTCTTTTGAGGAACACTTAATTGAACACTAAGACAGGTTAAACATTTGCCTGGGAAAGTTGTGGAATCTCTGCCCTTGCAGAGACTCAGATATATGTATGGAGATACATAGATATCCTTGGGTAAACTGCTCCAAGTGACTGCTTTGTGACATGGGCTGGACTATATAAATCTCCAAAGATCCTCTCCAACCTCAACTGTTCTGTGATTCTGCAACAGCCATGCTCCTTAATTGTAAATATATTGAACCTGAACCTAAGTACCAGAATTAGTTAGAGAACAAGTAATTAGAAAGTTCTGTGTTCTGTGCTACGTCATGTCTCAAAATGCAGGTTTTTGTCCTGCAGCTTTGTTTACAAGTCTGTGTTTTTCAACATTCTTTCCTATAATTCTCATCTGTAAGAATAGAAATTGTTAATGACTTTATAGTTTCGCTTTTATTAGTTCTGAAGTCCCAATCTTCAAAAAAGCCATTTATGAAGATTTTTGATTAAAATGAAATGCCACCTCTGCAGTTGAGAGAGAGTCTAGATTATTCTGTAAAGGAAGAAAATATCTTCAGCTGAATGCTTTGATTCTTTGAGTTTTATTTTTTATATTTTTTATTTGTGAAATATGTACCATCTAAATTCTTCTGTCTCAAAACCAGTTAGACTTAGTTGGTTTAAATCTCTCTGCTCAGAGCATGTGCAATTTAAAAGGAACAACTACATATACTCCAAATGGTAGCTGTGAAATACTGCTCAAAGTTAACTGAGTTGTGTTCCACCACCAAAACTCTTAAATCTTTGGCACCAAGTTGCAGTCCTATGAAGTGTTTTATCCTTTTTCAGTGGATTGCAGCTGTTTCATGCCCTGATTAATGAGAACAGAGAGTGAGAGCAACATGCTGTACGTGAGTTGAAATTAGGAGTTTAAATACTTGAGCTGCAGATAAAGTTTCTTCTCCATTCTCAATCTAGTATCAACTTTATATCTAAAATAGGGTATTTGTTTCTTTTCTATTTTTTTTAAATTCCAAGTGTAACATTTTATCCTAATATGGCAATATCTTACTCATATTTGTTACGTGCTACAACCTCTATTTTTAAATCAGTCTGCTAATTGCATTTCACATTGCTACTAAGATATTTTTATTATGGCAATTTCTCTGTAATTTCATATTTAATTCATGTCTTACTGCATTACCATGTGTTCCAATTAGAGGAAGTTGAAAGCTATTTAAAATAATTATTTATTTTAACAATAGTAGTGCAAAAATCTATTTCCTTAGCATAGACTGGAAGGGATCATGAAGGGAAAAGAAGGTTGAGGAAGAAGGACACTGCACAGCTGTATAATGGCATTTATTTGTATTAGAGTTTTACATAGGCTAGAGTCTATTCACATAAATGACCCCAAAATATGGAGTATGAGAATAACTTTGAAGAAACAGTGTTTATTGTTACACAGAAATGGTGGTGCTTAATCACAAGTTAGTGTTTTTGGTGGGGTGTGTGGCTGGCTTTCATTCTGAGATTTTGGAAAGCTGTTTTCTCACAGCTAGCTGGTCTGGTTTTTTCCTTTATAGGACAGGGATAACTGTCATCAACAGTGACAGACCGAGCACGTGCAACTTGCTGCAATTTGTGATTTCTGCCACTGATGTAACCTGGAGGATGTGTTAGCAGCAACAGCCTGGGGCATCTCAGTTGAGGCAGGTGTTGTGCTTTAGGCACCCCATGATACAGCTCCATTTGCTCCACTGAGCTACCAGTTCTTGGTGGTACTTGTTTTATTAAGATTTTCTTGATATTAAAACAATGTTAGTTCATAAACATACTGATTTTCAAATTTATTTTGATGCTTTTTAGCTGTATAAATTCATAGATTCATTGTTTGGTTTTAATTTTCGAATGTTAGGCTCCTTTCACTGTGAACAGGAATCTTCAATAAAAATGTAACCTTGCAGTAAGCTGCTGCTGAAGTTTTTATTCTTGGTAGATAAAATCTATTTTTATTTTGACATAACTAATGAAAAACCTGTCAGCCTAAGTGACAGTAATGGAAGCTGCTATAAAGAGATTGTCAAGAAAATCACAGGCTTGGAGTTCCTGAGTCATAATTTTAATATAAATCAAGTGTTTGATTGTCACATTTTTAATAATAAAAATAATTTTCAATCCAATGAACACATTGAATATTTTAAGGGGCTCTGAGTTACTATGAGCTGTGAGATTTTACCTTGTAAAGTAATGAAGGCACTGTCTGCCTAAAGCCTTATCTATGCAGATGGTAAAAATGTTCCAATACTGAAAAGAAGGGGGTTGGTTTTATCCTGGTACTCAACTTGGAAAAATCACAGGAATAGGAAGTATTAGAGGAGAGAGTTAATATCAAAGAGTATCATCATATTATCTCTTTCTCTTTTTTTTTTTTTTTTCCTTTAATTGCCTGGTCTGTCAAGAATCCAAATACTCATTGTTATAGTAAATGAAGGCCTAGGCCCAGTTGCAAATACAAACATCAGACTTGAAAGCAAAAGAGATGCTGTCTACATAGCAGTAGAAACTCAACCTGTGACATTTTTTGCTTGGTTGCACAATGATCCACTTTCAGCGGTGGAGTAGAAAAGGCTGTTCAGGAGCAGCATGTGAGTCTGGTGGCTGTGAATTCCCATGGTACTTCCTCATGGCAAATTAAAGGGACCACTTACAGATACACTGTCCTAGAATTTGTCTATTCTCTTCTTTTTTGTGCTTCTGATGCTGTCTGCCTGTACAATCTCTTGTGACAGCATGCTTCATAAAATCACTACCTGCTATGTAGAGATGTGCTACTTTTTATCTTTGCTAAGCTGATCTCAATGTAGTTTTGTCACATTCCTCCTTGTTATAATGTTGTGGGCTTTGGTGAGCTGTAGTTCTGCAGTCACCTTACTTTTGCTTAATGCTTTTTTAAACATTCTTCGTATCACCCCCTTGGTCTTCTGCTCTTCAATCTCTTGTTGTGAGGCAGCTACTGTTCTGTGAATCGTTTGTGTTGTCCTTCTCTGTACCTTCTCTTAACCCCATTTCATGAGTTAGAGAGAGCAGAACTGTCTGGCACAACAGTGTTATAGAGCAGCAAAATTATATTCTGTCTTGGGTTTGTTGCTTTTCTTAGTGATAGGCAAAATTGCATGGCATTTCTGGCTGTGGTTTAGCTTAGAGAACTGTGAACTGTGACTCACAGATCTCTTCTTTACTTTTATGTGAGAATGTTAATGAGGTTTAGCTTTTTCCTTGAAACAGCTTTCAGTTCACATCCTGTCCCTTTTCCCAATTTAGCTCTAATAACATATCTTCCATATTCTTTGGTGGGAAGCCTTGTCAAAGGCTTTCTAAAAATCCAGGTCTACAGGGTCCTAATTTCCTCTACACCTCCTAAACACATGGTAGGTAGCAGGGCAGTATTTTCCTTCACAAAACCTCTGTTGACTGTTTCCAATTGGATAAGTATGGGCTCAGCAATATTCTTTTGTATGGACTCTACTGTCCTACCAGGAGTGAATGTTAGTATCAGTGGCCCTTTTGGGACCTTCGAGGCTCCCAGGTCAATGCCACCTGGCCCACATGACTTAGTGATTTTTCTGGTCTTGTACTTCCCTACATGCCCTCCACGTCGATGCAGCTGTTCTAATATTTGGAGAACATGGTGTGTGAGATACCACCTCATCATCTTCATTGGTAAAGACAGATGCTGAGGATTTGGTGAGCTTCTTACTTGTGGCCTTCTTATCCTTGGGTATCCTTTTCACACTTCTGTTGGAAAATGATCCTGCCAACCTGCTAGGTGTGTTTCATCTTTCAAAGTTTTATGAACATTTTAGTCTCAGCATGAGCATCTGTTGCAAGGTTGTCTTAAAATTCTTCTTCACACTCCTAATTTCCTGTTTGCATCTGACTGCCTTGTTCTATGGCCTTTCATGTTCTCATTTTCATCCTCCTCACTTTCAGAAATTTCCTCATGTTCTCTTATTCACTCTCCTGACACATTTTGAGCAGCATATCCACTTACTTACCTGAAAAGAAGTAGAGGGTAGACTTTAATCATTTAGTGGTTTAGTTTGTAGTTGCCAATAATGGGTCCACAATTAGTTTATTATTTTCTAAATTCAGAATATTTTCTCCTTTCTTTCTGTCTTTCTGGCAGCAGTGGAAGTAAAAAATTTACCTTTGCAGAAATATGGGGCTTTACAAACATGAGTGAATGAGGAGTAAGGCAATGTGGTTGGTTTTCTTTTAAATAAAAACTGTTGGTTTGACTTTTCAGGTGTTATATACTGGACATTTAAAAATCTGCTGATACAAAACAGAATGTTTCTCATTTTTAGTGACCCGAATACCCACAAATACAGTTTGGTTTTTGTCATTTTTTTGGAGATTTTGGAGATGCAGAGTTGCATTTGATATTCTTGGATAATTGGACATATGTATTCCTTAATTTTATGAAATACGGCTGTGATTTTTATAATTAGATTTCTTCTGGAAGATATACCACAGTGGAACACTGTGATGTTGTAATTGTAATATTGTCAATAATTTTCTTTACTAATGGCTAAAATAGTAAAGATTGTTAGGTATTCTATTCTATTCTGTTCTAATTATAGTCCTATTTTTCTGGAGGGACATTGTATTACTAGATGACACGAGATGCAGGATGGGGAGGTTTTGGCAAGTTCAGAGGTTTTGGCAAGCTGATGAGATCTAGTTCTGTAAAAGGGAGAAGTAGTGTGGGATTGTGGGACCTGTACTTCTTGTTTCTCCTAAATTACAGTAGGAAAGAAGTTAATGTAATTGGAGTGATTATTGCTTATGCTTCAGATTTAATGTCCAGCTGGGATTAATTATAAAAAGGCTTCTCAGAACAGTGAGATCTTGGAGCACTGTCTTAATTGCCATGGGGAGAAGAAAAAGAATTACTTTCTTAAGGTGTAGTTATAGCCTGATCATTGCTTTTGAAAAACTTAACATGACCTGTGCATAGGAAATAATGAGGACCCAAATTCAACAACCTGGGAGGTCCCTTCCAATCTGAAATTACTGGAAATGCTCTTACTTGGTATAGACTCAGGAAAGCATTATTAGCAGATTACTTAATGACTCATTGGCAGATGGAATTTTAAACATTTTAGAGTCTAAATAAAGTTAATTAAGGGTATTGGGCTAAAGCTTTGTGCTCAGTTTTGATGCCTGCAGCCATGAATTTTTCTATTTAAGATGGTCAGACCTCAGCTCAAATAGTTATTTGTGGTAAAATGTAAATTTCATGTGTGTACTTCATTAAGTACTTCTACTTCTTGGGTAAATGTTTACCAGATTTTTAAAAAAATTTTATGCAAAAATAAATTATGTAGACCTTGCAAGGTTATTTACTGCCTGCTTTAGGAAGCTATTCAAATGGCTGACTTGCAAAATAAATTTAATTTTGAAGGTTTGTTATTAGGGATACTGGTGTTTAAGGAGTAAGTAGAAATAGGAGACAATGGTTTAGTAGGGATAAAAATGACAAGATAGAGTTAACTAATTCTTTAGTGAGTAATACATCAAGGTTTAAGGAATTTTATGGGTTTTTTTTAACACAGTTTAAAAGTCCCAAAAGTATTAAGCATAATGTATGTTCTGTGTCTCCTAGTAAAACTAGTGCACTTTAGGAAGTGTGGATTTCCTTCCATTTTGGAAATTTTCCCAGTAAGTCAGTGTCTGTCATTAATGTGGAGTACCTTGGAACTTCTCTAATCTTAACATCCTCTGACCTTTGAGAAACACACAAGTCATCTGCTCCCGTCCTTGTGATGAGCTTCCAAAATCTCAGAGTGTGATATGAAGCACAGGTGCTGCATGGCTACAACAGACAGCTTTGAAGAAGTGCTTGTATTTGCTAACTGATTAAATCTATTTATATAATGGAAAGCTAGCTTATCTTGGGGTCTGATCAGAAAATTGCAAAGTTTCTTAAAATAGTGTGTGGTGAGCAGACCCTTTCCACTGGGAATTACTATCCCTTTGCTAGAACTGGAGGGCTGAGACTGAATCCACTCATCCAGGCTGTTGGCATGTGAATCAAACTGTGACAAATCTAGACTTTCAGCTACAATGTTTGATTGGAGAAGGTTGCTTTCCTGAGGGCATTAATTCAATTGCTTTGTGATCATTGGACCGCATTTTTGGTTTGTGACATTAGGACTATCTAAATGAAGGGTGGGATCTCTGTACATAGCAGCAATGATTCTCATTTCGAGGAAATGGTAGGAACAGTAAAGTGCTTTCTGCTTTTTCTGTATTTTTATTACTTGCATTAAAGTTCAAGAGAATTTCACATCTGATAATAGAAGATATTTATAAACTTTAGGTTAGGTCTTGGTTAATTTTCCAGAAGCTCTAGAAAAACTTCAAATGATGTTTGTCCCACATTATCTAGAAATTGTATTATAAGATTCTTATCACATTATTATGTTACAAATGGGAAATAATTTAGAAATAGTAATTTTGCAATATAATATCCAGACATACTCCCTTTTTCTCCTACCTCTTGTGTGCTTCACCACTGAAGAAAATTTGAGATTCATGCAATTATTATTCGGTGTTCATGTCGTTTTGTCTGATTAAATGGAGAATTTCTCTAATTGAATGAATCCCATACACACTGGTGCAAACGGCATACACCTTTAAAATATACTAGTTTGCCTCTTACTCATTTCAAAAAATGGTATTTATATAGACAGGATTCAGTATGCAGTGGAAAGGTTTGGATCAGTGAGTCATATTTTGCCTAAAAAGATTTGCATGGTAAAAATATCCCTATCTTTTACTGTTCTCACACTTTCCAGATAATAATTATCTCTAATGGTTAGCTGATTTCATGCTGAAGGCTTCAGTTCAGCAACACACTCAAAGTCTTGCATGACTTGCATCAAACTGGATTATTCCCTCTATTTTAAAGTAATTCTTGTGCTTGAATCAGATACATTTAAGTACCCTGTTGAATTAGTATCTGTGTGGAAATTGTTTTTCTTCTCAACATAATCAGTTTTGGAACTGGAAATTATCTTCTGTTGATGGTTTTAGTATTTTTTTCCCATGTTGTGCCACCATCAGTTGTTGTTCAGTTTAATATTTGTGGCTTTGCAGCTATCCAGACAATTGAATTATTTGCAGTTTAAATGTAAAATTAGCATTTTGCAAGATTGTCATTCTTTAAAAAGTAGCAATGCAAAATCTGGTAGTCCAAATAATTAGTCTCTATTTAATGTGAATAAATAAAGTTTCAATTTACAGTTATATTGAGGTGTAACATAAATTTTAAAAAGTGTAACTTTAATCGATATGTGCAGCTGTTTCTACATGTTTCTATATTTTAATATTTTTCAGACAAGCATAAAAGAAGGATTACTACTGAAGCAAACCAGCTCTTTTCAGAGGTGGAAAAAGCGTTATTTCAAACTTCGAGGACGTACCCTTTACTATGCTAAGGATTCAAAGGTAATTCTGTGCTATTAGTGTCTAATGCCTTTTACTTGTGACTTCAGTTTTGTTTAGTTTTATAAGTTTAATACACTTAATAAGTTTAATAATAATAATTTAATGATTTGTTCACAGTTGTATTATGTAAAAACTGCTGTATATAGGATGTAATGGGTTAAATTAGCTTCAAGAAAGATTGGTAATTTGTCTTGATTTTTTTCATATGGAGTTTATCACAGTTATTTTAACCTTCTTGTCTATTCAGACAAATAATAAAGTCATTTTAAGGGGTTGTGGGTTTTTTTGTGGCTCTCAGACAGTCAAAAAAAGTAATAAATGGATAATGCTTAAAAGTTATCACTAAGGCTGCATTCGATTAAAACTCTTCTGCTCTGATGCCCATAGAAATAGTTATGTGAAATCAAGATAGGCTGATTTCTGCCAAAACTGATATATAAGGGAAAAAGCTGTTTCCCATCTATTGAATTTTTTTGGTGGGAGAATTGGGGGTGGGCAGAGGGGAATACTTATCTTCTCTTTGAAAGGCATTTCCTTCCTCCCTCCCAAGGCTGGGGCCAAGAGCATTTTGGCTGACTCAGATTGTGCTGTTTTATAGCTGTGGGTGTTACTCTCCTTTACCCTGTGGGGTTGCAGCATCTCATGGGATCTGTAGGTGAGGTTCCTCAGGTCTCCATCATCTTCTATAGCCTTGTTTTCTCCACAAAACTCTTAGTAAAGGCACAGAGATTTCTCCTTGTGGGACTGTAGGACTGCAGCTGGATGGTGCACTGTTGTGTGGCTATAATGAATCAAAGAAAGCACCATTGCTTCAGGGAGCCCAGCACTGCAGGACCTTTGTTGTCAAACCTCTCAGCAATTGGTGAGACCATGAGCAGTTTATATAAAACATAAGCATGGCAGATAAGAGCTCTGAGATGGGCAACCTCAAATCACAGCATAATGCTGAGATATTTTGAAAATGTGAGCCTGCCATGTTAGCTGAGGAATATGGAATATTTTGGGTCTCTGTTGGTCTCACTCCAGGAGGTCTGTGCCCTTGCTATCTTGGGAACCATGGAACTGTTGTAGTGTGTCCAGAGAAGAGATCCAAAGATGAGCAGAGGGCTGGAGCACCTCCCTTATGAAGACAGGCTGTCAGATCTGGGACCTTGTAGCAGCCTTCTAGTACCTAGGAGGGGTACAAGGGAGCTGGAGAGGAGCTTTTTACAAGGACATGTGGTCATAGGACAAGGGGGAATGACTTTAAACTGAAAGGGGATCCATAATATCCATATGTGGATATTGGGTAGGAAGATGCTTTTTACTGTGGGGATGGTGAGAGACTGGCACAGACTGCTCAGAGCAGCTGTGGATGCCCCGTCCCTGGAAGTGTTCAAGGCCAGGCTGAATGGGGGGCTTTGAGCAACCTGGACCATGGCAGGGAGTTTGATCTTTAAGGTCCCTTCCAACTAAAACCATTCTGTGATTCTGTGATAAAGATGAGAAAAAAAGGTCTTACGAGTAGGCAGCTGTGCCAATACTCAAAGGCATGCTGAATCCAGACATGCTGAAATTCCCCCAATATTGATTCTCTTCCCTGTGGCATGTAAGAGGAAAAACATGCTAGGGCTAAAAAAATAGGCATTTTTGTTGGTCTGCTCTTCTGTGCTAGAAAACCCATCATGAGCATAACAGAACCTAATTGATCCTTTGCCAGAGGCTGGAGTGTTTAAGAGTAGACATAAATTTCTCTTGTTTGAACATCAGACAAAGGAGTGGAGGGGATCAGTTCAGCACTTCGAGATGCATCTTCTCATATGGATACTATATCATAGCTTCCTACATGACTTTAGAGTTCCATCCTAAAACGAAATACATTTTACTGTGTTGGAATCTTTTTCCTCTGACACCACATTTATGCTGCACAGTAGACACTCTAAAGCTTCATCTGTGTAAGAAACCCCCCTTCTTTTAAAAGAGATTTTAAAGCAATATAATTATTGAGCCCTTTTTTTATGCTCTCATGTACCATTCAGAATAGCAAGTAGGACTGTGTTTAGGGCCAGTTATGAAATTTTGTCACATCATCAGTGTGTTTATTTTTTTCACTACTTTTATTTTCCATTTTTATTTTCTAATTTGAATAGACGCAATAAAATTAAAACACATTTTGTAAGCATAGTTGAAAGTGGACTCAGACTTAATTTAATGCTTCTATGTTCTTTTCCCTTCACAGTCTCTAATATTTGATGAAGTTGACCTGTCAGATGCCAGTGTAGCTGAATCAAGCACAAAAAATGTCAACAACAGCTTCACGGTATGGAACAATTTTAACACTGTTTTTGAAAGCTGTGGATAGACTGTTACTAAGAAAATTGAGGATCCTCTCAATTGCTCATTTTCCTCTGTTTGGAAATAAAATTTCTTTTTTTGGAAATGGTTTAATGTATGAGAACAATATCACATCAGCTATAGGGCATTTATTTCAGTGAGCAGAAATGTGAGATGACAGTTGTTTCAAAAGATGATGATAGAAGGCCTTAAAAATACAAGATTCAGTACTTAGTGCTTATTATGGGTTTGTGCTATAATTTCCCTTAGAGGTGACATGCTGAATTAAATCAAATGTAATTGTGTCTTTGTTTTAATTTTCTTAACATTTTTGTTTTTTTCCTATATTGAAATGTATTTTATTTTTTTCACTGCCAATCACAGCCGTATATGTTCTGTCACATGGAAAAGCTGTCCCTACAGTCTCACCTTGATTCTGATACTGCTGTAAGAACATATAGTACAGATAAATCCCTATTTCTGTAAGTTCACAGGTGTTATTTACACAAATGATTCTTCATTTATTGTTCAACCGTCTGTTAGAACTTAGTGCTAATGTCTGACACAATTCCTCTGCTGATTCTTAACCTCTGGAGAAAAAGATTTTGAACATGAGCTACTTATGAGGAATACCATTGGTGAAGTTGTCCTTTTGAAGGACATTTTGAGATGTCCCACTGACTGTAATGGCTTCATTTTCCTTAACTACATGTCTCTATTAAAAGGTTAATTTTTAATTTTCCTGACATTTTTAATTCCCCAGGTGACCCATATTAGTTCATATTACCAGTCTTGGTTTTTCTTCTCGAAAGCAGTCAAATGCAAGCATCATGAGAGTTCATAGTTTCTTCTTGCTCTGGGATCTCCCAGGCAGCTGCTGAAGCAGTCAGAGCACGTCAAAGACATGCTCATGTTGGCCTTGACAGCCCAGTGTGTTGTGTCAATCTAAGCTGCTTTACTGACTAAGAATGCAATTAAAAAGACTACTTTGACAGAAGGTCTCAGGTGAGGTGGTGCCTGTGTAAGTTACTAGCCTGTCTTTTGGAAAGGTTCTTTCTGTTGCCTGAAAGTTCTACTTCTTCAGAAAAGTGGGATGCTTGGGCTTTTTACTTGGTGTTTTGGTATCCTTTGTAATCTTTTAGGCCCATTCAGCATCTCATTCTTCACCAAAAGCATGTTTTCCTTCTAGTATCATGACTTTTGGGGAAGGCAGTAGTGAAAAAAGAAATCTCTGGCTACAGCTTTAACAGCTTCAGAGACACTGTTTATTTTCATGTCCTGGGTACTTTAGGGCAAACAGTCCTCAAATTAATTTTGAAAAATTATTTGGATGTAAAGCTCTCCTGGATTGAAGAATTGTCTGATTTGACTGTGAAATATGGTAATAGTCGTCATCTTGCTTAATCTTTTGGCTTCTTTCTTTGTGTTTGCCTAACCCAGTCTCCCAGCAACACAGCTCTGTGAGTGAGACATCTCTGACCTCGCCTGCACTGGGCTGGACTCAGGGGCTAGGGGTGGAGTGGGTGGTTAGCTATCCAGCAATACTCCTTATAAATAAAAATAAACTTTTCTTTTTTGCCTTTTTATTTTCTTCCATCTTAAAAAGGTAATTCTGTCTTTCTTAAAATTATGAGTCTTTTTATTTATGTTCTAAGGGATCTGTTAGCATTCTATTTGTTAAAAAAACCCCAAAAATTAAATCATTAACATTAGCATTCTCTAGTTAATGCACTCTTGTTTCTTTGTCCCAATAGATAATATTTTTAACACAAACTGATGTAGATGGAATATACACCAAGGGACAGATTTTCCAGGAAAACACACCTCTACAAATTTATATTAAAAAAAAAGATTTTCATTTTTTGTTTAAAAAACATTTTGTCATTTCACTTAGATTCCCCCCTCTCCCCTCAATTTCCCACCCTCAGCTTGTAGAAATTACTGTTTTGCCTTCTTTTGCCTTGTCTAGTTTGTCTGTTTGAAGGCAGAGGTGTGTGTCAAGTTTTTCCATGCTCTTATTTTGGATAAAACTCAAGTCCTAAAATTAGTCATAACACACAGATTTAAGGTTGAGTTTATTTGTAATGCACAAGCTTGCAGAATATTTTATGTAACTAAATACCAGTGTTTGTTCACCAGAATTACTTTTGCTATCTCTCTGCAAACAAGTTGAGCTTAAAGGGAAATTTGAGGTACATAATATCTGCTAATTAAAATACAGGGCTGATAAACTTTAATCAGCTCATTTGTTTCATTATTTTCCTTACTGCTGATGATATTACCTTTCAGTGAATGATCAACTCACTTCTAGCAATAAGTTTCTAGTGTACAACCTTGCTTTTTAAGAGTTTATAAGTGCTTTGTAGTTCTAAACATCCTTACCTAGAGGTTAATTGGTAACCTAGAAGGAAGGGTGTCCCTTGACTTCAGAACCTTTACATAAGACACTCAAGGCTGGATTCTTCTTATGGCCTTGTTAGGTACCAGTGTCCCAGGTCTATGGGAAGAGGGTGAAGAGGTTCCAGCATCCAGTGAGAAATTTGGATCACCCTCTCTGTCAGCCTCATCAGGAACCCAGGGGGGATTTTGCTTAGCCCATGGCCAGTTCAGTGGCGTGCTGAGTCCTCATAGTGATATTGAGCACTCTGCAGAACATGTTTTGATCCAGAACTCTGCTTCTGCCTCGGGGGGTGGTTTGTGTTGTCTCAGCACAGCCAGAGGAGTGTAGTTGCTCAGCATGTTACTCCTCTGGGGAGGCTCCTGGGATGAATCAGTCTCCCAGCCTTGTTGCACAGAAGCAGATGGGGCAGTGAGCAATTCTGCTGAGAGCTGAAATTCCTTCTGCATTTTGGTTTGCAGGGATGGAGTTTGGCTTGTTGGTACATTGAGTGCATTTAGAAAAACCCTCTTTATTGTTCTCAAAATGAGATTCGAGACCAAATGGGGCTGAAGAGTGTTCTCTGGTGTGTAAGTGTGGCCTTGTAGAGCAGTGGTGGTGTGCTTTTGTTCTAACAGGTATAAGGGATGGGATTTTAAAATGCTAAAAGGATTCTTGAACAAGCATATTCAGACAATGAAGTTCCTCAAGGCAACAAAGGTGACTATGGATTGTGATTTAAAAGGAAGTTATCTTAGCTGAAATTTGGGCTTAAGTTTCTACATCTGCCTTGCTTTTGATGCTGAAGAACTGATGCACATTGCTGAGGAAAAAAATCTGTAGATGTTATGCATGCTGCCCCTCAATAGTTGAGCCACATGGTTGTATAAAATACTCTGGGTACTCTAAATCTGTGTTAGAGTCTCATATCAAATGCACAGGCTTCATGTGGCAGCATCTGTATTTTAATCCATCCAAACTTTTATTTGAAACTCTTAAATCAGTTATGGGTTTTTTGATGACAAATGTGATGGAAAATAATAATATGGTAAAATACTGGTTTTGAGGCACTACTTTGTATAGCTGGCTCAATCTAATTGCATCTAAGAGTGACAGAGGAAATAATTTCACTGTCATTCTGGAAAGTTCTCTCCAGGAATATGAGAGTTAACAAACAATGTGATACTCAGGATGGGGATTCAGCTTGTTCTAACTTCTGGGTGGGACTTGATGATGGGTTTATAGGCCCCTAAATTTAGGTATCTAAAATAAAATTAATAGGTCTTTAAAGCAATTTCTGTAATTGCTCAGTTCAGTTTAGACTCCAATGATTTATTACCTGACTCTCCCTTAGCTACAATAGCAGCTTTGTCATCCAGGGCGCCTAAAATGTAGGCGCTTGCTTTCAGCTTTCTGAATCAGGTGCTGAATCAAGTGCTTTTTGTTGAATATGCATCTTCTGAAAGTTGTCATCTTCAGCAGGAGGAAGCAGCAGTAGGCAGATCTGCTATCCTGGAAAGCCTACTGTGATTTTTAGTAATTAGAGACTGGCTGGAAAGGAGACTATATGTTCCAGCTAATAATGCTGATTACTAGGATTCTGGATATGCTTGCAGAAATGTCTAGCATAGTATATTTTTGCTGATGTATTGGTTTTAGCAATGCTTTAGACCATATAGACCATAGAGTCCTGATTATTTATTCTGTGAAAAAAATTCTTCTTTGGAGAACTTCTAAAGTGCTGGGCTTTAATAAATTTTCTCACCTGGTGTTATGATGCAAAGGCAGTAGAAACTTATAAACTATTTCAGTTTTATATTTTAAATTTTTATATTACCTCCATTTGATTTAACTATTTTCCAAGATAAATAATATTTGTCAATATTCTTCTATACTCTTACTTATTCTTGCTGTTCTCCTGATTGTTACTCTGCAGCATTATCTTGTAAGTGATGTTACATGCTTGACACTCAAGGAAGCCCAAGTCAGAGACATCTGGGATTATTTTATAAATTAATTTACATTCCTATGGATTCCAAGTTTTGTCTGTTTTCTGCAGTGGCATAGTGTGAATTTTTGTGTTCCCTATTTTGGTACTAACATCCTTCCTCTGTTAATTTGGAGCTGTAACTCATAAATATTTAATCTGTGCTTCTGTGGTGTGTATTTCTTTGTTTTTACTAACGCTGAAATTTTTCAAGTCACTGTACTCTCTACTTAATACATTGCTTGGCTCACTTTGAAGTGCCTTGGAGATCAAGAGGGGGAACTTAGTAATCAAAATTTTGTGCTGTCTGCAAATATTCCTGTATTGCTACTTTACACTTCTCTTCCAGTTTAAGAATCATGCCACAAAATTTTTTTGGAGAATAACAAGCTGCTTATTACCTATTAATCTTTTTTCTTATTAAAAATTCTTTTTATTCCTTCATACTTTTTTTTATCCCCTAGCTTTTCATCTCATTGCATGATGGTCTTTTTAGTTTTATAATTGGTCTTTTCAGTTCAATGATTGATTAAACATGATTATAGATCAGCTTGATTTAACTTTTCTGAACAGTACTTAATGTTTTTCAATTTAATTGCTTTAATTAATTAATTCCTTTATGGGTTAATTTTTAAATGTATTTTTCCTTATTATATTTAAAAAGACCCAAACAAAACATGAATGGCATTTCATTAAACTTAGTCCCTGAATGTAACTTTGTTACAAAAATTTTTTTTTTTCTCTGATTTCCACTTTTTTTGGTCAGACATATGAGTTCACTTGGACTGAAAAGTAGGGAATGCGGCTTAATATGTTTTAAACAACAACAACAAAAAATCTTTTTGCAGCTGTCTATGGTTTTCTTGGTACTCTGTAAATTTGGATAGATTTTGAAAAATCTAAATATTTATATATGCTGATTATCCTTGGATATATTATTTTTAGAAGATTAGGGTTTTTCTGTAAGTTAGTGAAACCAAATATTCTATTGGAGCAACTGCACTTCAAGTGTGGTTAAAATTTATATTGTCTTCTTCTAGTTTCTATTGTTTTCTTACAGACCTCTGATTACCTTATTTCTTATCTATATTTCTGAATGTAGCATATCCTCTGTCTTGGTTGGGGATGTAAAGTTTATTGGCATATGACTTATGTGGAACCAGCTTAAAGGATAAAGTAATTCTTTTAATCTTTGTGCAGTTGCTGTTTTCAATGGGAGGTGACCCAGTTGTACTGGGATCCCAATTCTTGGGATTTGTCATGATTTCAAGTTGAATATTGCAACCGGTCCCGAAAGGCAGATTGCTTTTAGCACTTTATTTATTTATATCCTGTTGCTTCTGACATCAGTCAGCTCTGTTTGCATCATGGAGATTAGCTACTTCTAATTGATTTTAGAGAAGTAGCTTGTAATATTCACTCTGGGCTTGGGAGACAGAACGTGTTGCCAGAGTTTTGCAGTATGTTTCAGAGATAGTGTTAATTTCTCTGGACTTGGACATATTTTGCTTCTTTCTTGCCACTGAGATCTTTTCAGAGTTGTTGTTGAGATTTTTCTTCAGGGACTACAAAAACTTCAGGGAATGTGAGAATTGCTTAATCTCCCCCAACCACATCAGAAAGAAAGAAGACAAGCCTTTTCCCAAGAAGTTTAAAACTTCTCATCTTTGGGTTTGGGCACTCCTTCTGCCTTTTCAAATATTAAGAGACAAACAGAGATATTCCTAAAGTTGGGAAAAATTATCCTAAAACTTTTTTTTTCTTTTTTTTTTTTTAAATTTAAATAAGCTGACATCAGTTCAATTTTATACTGACTCTTGATTTGCCCAGAGTTCAGGCTCTTAAGCTTTATTTAAGTGCAGAAAGCTTATGGATTCTAGTGGAGGTATTCCTCTGCTGCTGTTCTGCCTGTTTACAAAATCCAGTTTACTGCAGCTGTATCTCAGTAACATCAGGAGATGATTTCTTTACTGATAGCCTCAAGCCTATTTCAGATGCTCTTCTATCTCAGTCTAGTTTGCTTTTTTGCAAAGGGCTGCTCACCTGAAGGTAACACAGGTCTTTCTCTTCTCTGGCCTTTCTGCTGCTTTTCTTTCACAGTCTTTCTTACTTCTTTAATTTGGTGAAATCATCTTGCTACTCCTGTGTTGGCAGGCTCCTAAGATCCTGGGGTCAGCAACTATCCTTGAAGTTCCAAACGTGATATGGACTCCCTTGATTTCAGCTATTGCTAAGCAAACATTGCCTTGTTTGTATCCTGGATTGATTAATCTTTCTGGTTTGCTCTGTAAGAATGCTCTGTAAGAATATGCTGAAGCACAGCTGTCCGTATTCTTTTTTTCTTTGTAAAAATCTATTTTGAGTAAATGTCTATATATAGTCTGTGTTGATGTTCCCTTGAAGGGAGACACTCTTGCTTGACTTCTCCCTTTAATAAACCACAGGGACATGCAAGGAATGGATTTGTGTTTGGAAACATGTTTCTGGTTTTTATCCTTTAGATCAGCAATAATCTCCTGGATTTGGGTATGTTTTGAAATTTCCTGTGCATTCCAGTTGTGTGTTGATGTTAGCAGTGTATACTGATAATGCTGGGAGTTCAAACCCATTTGCAGAACTCTGCTTTAAGTACTGTCCTCTGGTGAGCTGAATCCTAGTCTCAGAGGCACTGTATTTTAAATTTTGCCCCTGGGATTATCAGAAGGGTCAGTGCATGGCACTGTGTGTAGAGGGGGTAATGGCATATCCAGATGTTCCCCATGCCCTGTGGGTAGTGTAGAGCAGGGCTGACAGGTCCTGCAGTGACATCTGCAAAGGTGCTGGGGCCTCTTCTTGTCTCCAGGAGGTGGAACATGGCTGGAAAAGGCTCAAGTTCCTCTGCTGGCTTCACCAGCATGACTCAGCTTTGTGCCAGTAGCTGACTCTTGGAATGGATTTAGCTTTTCCCTGGTTGTGAACTATCTGCTGTTTCATACAGATGGTGATTATCTTCTAAGTGATGAAGGCTTTTTGATGCTCCCAGCCTGAGCAACACCCAAACCACAGAAAGAGAGGGGAAGTGCTTTGGATTCCATTTTGTTCAATTTTCTACTCAGGGTTGGGATTTTTCTTTTCTATATTCAGGCAGTTTAGAAGTAAGACAAAAACTGAAATAGCAAATTAATATGCTTAGGAAAAGAAAAATTAGACAAAAGCCATTAGTGTGCACTTGTGATGCATTTAGGGTTTTTTCTTCCATTTAGTACTTGCTCATTTCCACTCCCCCTCCCCTCCCATCCTCTGACAGTGACAAAAAAATGTAATGAAGCTGAGAGCTCTTTCAAGTTCTAAGCTCCTTATCTCCGACTTGATGCACTGTCCTTTTCCCTAGAGTGTCTGGAGATGTTGAAGCTTTAAGTTTCATTATGAAAAAGCAATAAAGCATTTCAGCTGTGATGCTAAAAGTCCATAGATGAGTTGCTTGAGATTGATCTGTTACAAGGAAGCTGAACACTTTTCAGAGAGAAAAAAGGAGATACTTAAAAATGTGACCATTCTGGTCTGTATTGTACATTTTGATTTAAGTTGCATTTGCCTGGAGCCTGTTTTCCAAACGTTTCATTCTTGACAGAAATTTTTCAAAAATAGCTTGCAGAAAATTTCCCTATTTCCCTTTTTTACTGGTGAAGCATTTGGGATGTGTGAAGAATTAAGCCAGATTTCATTCTTCCTGCACTTTTACACATAACCTATTCTCTGATGTTTCTTTCTATTCATTCTTTAAAAGTGGTTAAAATACCTGGATAAACCTCAGAAAGTATCCCTCACTGCAGTTCCTGTTTACCAGATAATTTTATAAATTAAGTCACTGGTGTAAACTTTGAAAAAATGTCCTGTTTCTTGTGAACAAGGATCCCTGGCTTTAGGCAGCTGAACGATGTTTAAACAGGAATCTGTTATTACAGCCAGGAAAAAAATAGTCCTTTGCTGGTTTATTTTATATAAATTTGCACCTAGTGCCATTAAATATATAACTACATGTTTTCCCTAAAGCTGAGAAGCCATCCCATCTCATAGATGTGTAGTGAGCTGGTGAAACCAAAGCTAAGGGCACAGCAGTGTGCAACTAATCTGCTGAACAAATCTTTATGTAAGGACTTTAAAGAAACATGCAGGCCTTGAACTAACTATATATAGAAGTTTCCAGTTTACATTTACAAGAATGGTTTATTGGTTTTGCTGTATTTAAATGCTGATTTAAAATAAATTTCTAATTCCAAATCCATGGAACTTTCCTACTCTACTTCTTGTAACTGTCTCTTTATAAAGTTATACTTCTGCAGGAAAAAGTTCTTCTGTTAGCAGTTGGTTGAAGTTGAATACATGAGGTTGATTTGGGGAACTGGATTTCTGACAAAGGGATCTTTGCTGGATACTTTTGCAGTTCATGGCTGGACACATAACTGGATGACTTGATTTACCTGGATTCTGTTTTCACAGAATCATGGAGTGACTTGTGGGTTGGAAGTGGCCTCTGAAGGCCATCTGGTCCACCCCCTTTGCTGAAGCAGGGCTACCTAGTCCGGGCTGTGTCTAGGTGGCTTTTTAGTATCTCCAAGGGTCGAGACTTCACAACTACCTTGAGCAACCAGTGCTCAGTCACCCTCACTGTAAAACATTGTTTCCTGATATTCACAGAGAGCCTCTCATGTCTCAGTTTGTGCCTATAACCCCTATCTTTTCACTGGGCACCACTGGAAAGAGCCTAGCTCTGTCCTCTTTGCATCTTCCTTTCAGGGATTTACATATATAAGATGCCTCTGAACCTTCTCCAGGCCAAACAGTTGTAGGTCCCCCAGGCTCTCCTCACATATCCCATGCTCCAGCCCCTTCACTGGAATGTCTGCAGTATGTCCATATCTCTCTTGTACTGAGCAGCCCAGAACTGGACACAGTGCTCCAGGTGAGGCCTCACCAGGGCTGAGGAGAGGGGCAGGTTCACTCCCTGGACCAGCATCTTAGCATACCCCTGGCCTATTTTGCAGCAAGGGCATGTAACTGCTTTATGCTCCGTTTGTTGTGCAAGAGTACTCTAGGTCCTTTTCTGCCAAGTTGCTTTCCAGCTGGGTGGCCCCCAGGGTACATTGATGCCTGGGGTTGTTCCTTCCCAGGTGCAGGACTTGGGGCATCTCATTGAACCTAATGAGTTACTGCCAGCTCATTTCTCTAGCCTGTTGAAGTCCCTCTGGATGGCAGTGTGACCCTTGGGTGTATCAGCTACTCCTTCCCAGTGTTCTGTCATCAGTAAACCTGCAGAGGATACAGTCTACCACATCATCCAGATCATTAATGAAGATGTTAAACAGGCCCGGACCCAGTATTGTCCCGTGAGGTACACTGCTAATTATTGGCCTCCCTCCAGCCATACTCTGTGCTGCTGATCACCACCCTTTGGGCCTGGCCATGCAGCCAGTTTTCAACGCACCTCAGTCTGCTCATCCAGCCTATCCTTCATCAGCTTCTCTAGGAGGGTCTTAGGGGATAGTGCTGAAAGCTTTACTGAAGGCAAGGTGAACAATATCCACCTTTGTCTCCTTATCTACCAGGCCAGCTGTTTCATCACAGGTTACAAAAACATGACTTCCCCTTGGTGAATGAATCCATGCTGACTATTCCCAACTGCTTTCTTGTCCATGTGCCTGATTGTATTCTGGGTGATGCTCCTTCATTTTTGCTCAGTGTGGTCTAAGATAAGCCACCTAAGTTACCCAGGCTGGATTCTATTGCAGAATGAAGTCCCTTTACCTTTTTCAATGATGTAACCATTTTTGTCCTGTCTTTTAGCTAAGCTTGCTTGTTCTGATGTTGTGTTGGTGTAAGACATGCTGTGTGGGACTAAGTCTTTTCTTTTTACTCCTAAGACTTTTTACTGTGGGAGCCAGAACCATACATTACATCAATATTTGTGAGCTTGGGAACAGTGGAATAGGAGAAGGCCAGGAAAAAGAGGGAAGCAACATTTTAGTGGAGAAGACAGAGATAATTGTTCTGATTATAAATTCTGTATTGTAGTCAGGCAAATGTAATAACCATTTATTACCCACCTTGCTTTTAACTCCTCCCCTGTCTTTGTAATTTATACTTTTGCCTGGCTTGACTCATCCTGAAAAATAACAGTGACAATTCACCATAAAGCACCAACTAATTACACCTTTGACAGTGACAGTACTGTTATAATTTATTTAGTATCCAGAAACCAAGAAATTATGAGTACTCTAGAAAGATGTCCAACTGTTATCACTGTGATTTTTGCAGACAAGTTCTGGAAGGTGTGGGAGCATCAATGACCCCAGCAGTCAACTTCTGCCATTGGTAGACGTGCCTTCACTTGCCACACTCATACAGACCCACCTGCACAAGAACAGGGGAATGGAGAAAAGGGGAATGGAAAAGCAAGAGAGGCAGAGCATGTTGTCCTAGCATTTGCCTGTACTGACTTGCCAACATCTGTAAGCACAGAGAAGTTAGGAAGCATTTAATGTTACACTCCTGCCCCAGGCATTGAATTTAGACCCTAAGAAGAGAGTTGGGGTGCTTTTTCTGTATCATCCTCTCTTCATTATTTCCAAAAGAGATTTTAAAAGTATCTGTCCAGAGAACAGGAAAACCATTTCCCCACCCCTTTCAGATTCAATGTGACATTTCTACATTAGTAATTTAATTCAAGATCAGCCATACAAAGTGCTATTAGTATAATGTCTGATAATAGTTCAGAGTGGCAGAAGGTGCCTTAATGCAAATACCATGTTGCAGGAAGCAGAATGCTTTACAGGAGCTGCTCTGTAGCTACTTAGGTATAGAGCACTGTTCTCTTGATTAGCAAACACTGTGTCTTCATTTTGAATTAGTAAAAGAAGCCAGAACTGGAGCCAACAAGCTTTGGGAACTCTATTTTCTTATATATTGCTGATAGTAAAAAAAAAAAATAGAATAAAAATTAGGCAATAGGCTTTAATTAAACTCTCTGTGATTTTTATTTTATAGATTGTAAGTCTAAACCCACTGGGCTGAAGGCATGTACGATGTTACTGGTTAGGTTATGCCTACTGAAAGAAGAAAGGACTTTCAAATTTGCTCTGAATTTGATGACAATTTTATTTCCTTTCAAGATGTTAAGCTTGTTGCTAATAAGTGTTGTCTGAAAGAAAAGTTGTAGGAGTGGTCCCAAACCTGACTGTAGAAATGTCATCCAAGTAATTTCAAGATGTGTATGTACATATATATGAGTATGTGTATATTTTTAGAAGCCAAATTATGGTAGTGTTTGTGTGAAAATCCCAACTTAAGGCAAGACTTCTGCAGCAGCAGAGTGAACAGTGATCTCTTTTTCTCTCCCTCATTTCCCATTCAAAAAAATCCCCCTACTTTTCTGAACAGAACAAGAACTTTATTGCAGTAATGGGTAGTTTTACTTCCCATTCAGACATTGTTTATTTCCTGGGATTTTTTAGGGTTTGTGTTGATTGTCTTCAACTTTTAAGACTGTATATGCTCACTCTTCTCAATGCCTACTGCATTAAAAGTGTTTTTTATTCCAACTACCTCTATTTTATTACTTGCCAATATACTGCAGTATCTGCTCTTGGTAATTGTCTTTTCCAAAATCAGCAGTGACTTCTTGGCTACTTGACAATGGTGAAAAGTTTCAAAGGAAGGTAATCTTATTTATTTTTTAAGACCTTTTGACTGTCTTCATCTTTTGTGATTTGTCTCCTGCTTTGTCAGCAGGTGAACTGTTGGCACCTTATTCTTATGTTACCTCAATGGATGGTCTCCCGGTGGTTCCTGTAACACTTCCTTTGCATTGTGTTATAGAGCTCTTTCCCTTCCTTCCTTCCTTCCTTCCTTCCTTCCTTCCTTCCTTCCTTCCTTCCTTCCTTCCTTCCTTCCTTCCTTCCTTCCTTCCTTCCTTCCTTCCTTCCTTCCTTCCTTCCTTCCTTCCTTCCTTCCTTCCTTCCTTCCTTCCTTCCTTCCTTCCTTCCTTCCTCTCTTTCTTTCTGTTGAGAGTTCAACATATTCAGAGCTATATACAAATAGTAATATTTGAAGCAGTGAAGATCAAAAAGATAATATGTAATTGAAGAAAAGTTGCTGACTTAGGTCAGTAGAAGAGAATATACAGGACTCTGAATATGAAGACATGCAATGAGATAAAATTACTAGTTAAATTCAAATATACAAGGCAGGAAAATTGTTTTGAGCTCAGTTACATCCATTTAATTTTGATTATGTCTTTATACAGGTTCCGTTGTTTTTAGTGAATGAACTTCAAACATCCCACTTAGTACTTAGTTAATCATAGCATTGTGTAAGCATTCAGACGAAAGCATGCCATCTGTATAAATGCAAATAAGAAGGTTTAGGAAGTCAATCTCAATTTAGGATAAACAAGAAAAGCTATACTGAGTTAGTGTAAAGCTCATAAAACCAAGTGGAATTAAAGTATAATAATAATAGTAGCAGATACTAAAGAATGAAGTAGAAACAGCAGAGCACATACAGTGATTCTTACCCTTGAGTCACTTCCCAACATTGACTCATGGCTGGACTTTTGAAGACCTGATAAGTTGAAGATTTCAGATATTGTCCTTTATAGTATATGATGCGTTTATTTGTGATGAATTTTTCAAATGCCTTTTCGGGCATTTTTACTTTTTGTCTCCTCAGCATCCTTTAGAAATACTTTTCAAGTCTAAAGAATGCTTTGCATTTAGGGAAAAACACTTGTTGCTTGCTAACAGTTTCCTTGACTCCCTGAGTTCCTATGTTACATGAAATATCTAAAAAATAATGAGAGTACATTTTCTCCATGATTTTGTAGACTGAAATAGATGAGAAGCTAAATGGGCTTCTTAGTTCCTATTTTATTTTGTTTTATTTTATTTTATTTTATTTGAAAAATTTCAAGCACTGTTGTTACTTCTTGCATATAGTGCATTTTGTCTTTTTTCATGTTACTATCTACCTTCTTAGAGTTTGTTGTTTGATATGTAAATCAAAGAGAATATGTAGTTTATTGTATTTAAAAATATGTACATCTTCCCACAAATATGTAAACTTCCCACTTCATTTTTGTAGCAATAATAATTGATGCTATATTCATGCTATTGAGAGTATCCTATTGAGCTGTTAGACTGCTGAAATGCTGTGAACTTCATTAAGTTTTTTATACTCTGATTTTAGTAAGAAGCTGGAATATATGAATTTCTGATGTGTTTACATGCATTGGTTAGCAGTGTTTGGTGATGTGGTTTGATTGCCAATAAATGGCTGTGCAGGGCATTTTGAGAGGAAGTTTGGTGTCCCACCTCGGTGATTTATAGCTACTGTTCTGGTCCTCTATCATACTTACCCCTCCCCTGCCAAAGCCTTTGGTACCAAAGGGTGTCTTCATTGGCACTGGGTAACTAGGTGTGAACAACTGAACCAGGGCCTTAATTTCAGAGTGGGGGAAGGGTGGAGGGATGCACAGTGGATTGTGACCAGTACTATTGAAGATAGGAGTAATATATATCTAAGTATTATTTGAAAAGATCAAGATTAGTCAGGGGTTTTCAGCAATAAATGCAGCTGTTGTTGCTTGATGGCATTTCACAATGTCTGGTTACCGGCTAGAATCAGTAATAACTGTGGCAGCAGGGTGGACATAATGTGCTGAGTCTTGGGTGGATTTATCATTATTTAATCTGTGTTATAATCTCATGCCATATAATAGGAAATAATCTGTGGCTTGTATTTGCCCAAATAAGATTTCTGTGTCCACTGAAACCTGGAAATTTCAGCAGAATGCTGATTGTTGTTGGAGCCAGGGTTATATTATGATTTAATGACTTTTCTTGGCTTCATTGGATGACCTGGCCTAGAAAAACATTTTGAAGCAATAAAGCGTCTGTTTGGCTCCAAACTAATGAGAGAAGCATTGCTCTTTGCATAAACTGTTCTTTAGGAAAAGCCATGGAGACCTACTAATAAACCTTTTTAAATAGCTTAAGCAAGATTGAAGGAAACAGAAAACAAAGAAACTATTCCATTCCATGTGAAGTGAGTACATTAAAAAAAAAAAAAAAAAAAAGGCAAGCCCAAAGTGGTTTTGCCTCCCCTCCATGTGACTTGCAGCCTGCTGCACTTCAGTTACGTCGCCTCTGAGAGATGTTAAAGTGCAGCTCAGTTTAATGAAGGAGTGGATAGGACAAATCAAGGCTAGAGACAATTTACGGCAGGGACTGGGTAAGTAACTGCAGCTGCAGATAAATGCTTACTGATATTGTGCAAATGTTGTCATATCTAGCTTGTAGCATTTAAAAGAGTACTCAGAATTCCCATTTTTTGTGGTTCCTTCTCTGTTTTATTTAATTTGCAAGTGTTGGTGGTGCATACTATGAAATAGATTAATGCATAATACTGATAAAGAATTTAATTTTATTTTTCAGACTTTCTACAACAAAACAAATAACTTTCCTTATTTTCTTGTACTTGTTTTAAATTCTTTGCCATGTAAGTAACTGCTTTGTCTATTTTAATGCAGTGCTCAAAATAATTTCAGTGGGAGTTAGCTGATAGTTTCTGCTGCCTTCCTATTATTTTGATTATTTTTTCTACTGTTTAGGGAGAGGGCAGAGCAGCTTGTACTCTGAACCTCCTTGGTACAGTATTTTCAGATTTCCAGAATCCAACTCTGAAAAATTCCCAGCATCAACTTGTTCCAGGAATTTATTCAATTGTCCTAGTAGGATATGATTTCAACTGTTTGCTTTTTTTCTTTGTGCCTTTTTATAAAGATTTGTATGTGTTCTTATACTGAGTTGATATAGTTGGATATAAAAAGTGCTGTTTTAAATTTTTGTGTGTATAAATTTGTGTAAATATATTGTCAATATACAAGATAGTGAAATATGATGACAGCTTTTGTGGTTGTTTAAGACTTCCAGGCATTTGATTTTGATATGTTTTTGTCTCTAGCAATTGGAATGGACCTTGCAGTTGCTATGATGCAGTTATGAAATAGGATTGCAGTCTTAGTCAAATAGTAATTTACAGAATGGCTGTTTTAGCATTTCAGTGCCTGCCATTTGGGCATTTGAAACTCAGTGCATAGACAAAGAGCTGAGAATGGGTAATGATCAATGTAGATTACAGAGACCTGTACCAAAGCCTGATTTGAAACTTGGGAACTGTACAAGGAAAAGCAAACTCTTTTGTTGCTAGTAGTGCATTAAAGAAAATAATTTTAAGTGTTTAGGATCTTGCCTTGTAGGGCGTGTCATCCTTTTGCATCATCTCACGGGGAAGAGTACTTTAGATATCATAGCCTGTCATGATATTTACTATCTGGATTAATCAGGATGTGTTATCTTTTGCAGATAATCACTCCATTTAGGAGGCTAATATTGTGTGCTGAGAACAGAAAAGAAATGGAGGACTGGATAAGCTCTCTGAAGTCCGTTCAGTCCAGAGAACACTATGAGGTAAGCTGACATCCCTCTTGGTGCAACCTGTTCTGGCTCAACAGATCAAGCAGGATATGGAACTGGAGTAGTGTGAAAAGCGTGTCTAATGTCAGAGTGAAGCTTCACCTTAAGAACTTCACAAACTGAGAGCTTATTATCACACTTGGATTTAGAATTTTGGAGGGAGAGCAGGCTAAATACCCTTTGGAAAATCCTTTTGGGGAGCATTTCGCTGTCGTCCCCTATAATATGGAACCGTGCGTAATGTCAGTCACCGTAGCTGTGTTCTGTACTTGCAAATTTGTCTTAACTTCTCCTTTACTAGACCGCACAGTTTAATGTGGAACATTTCTCAGGGATGCATAACTGGTACGCCTGCTCCCACGCCCGACCCACCTTCTGTAACGTGTGCAGAGAGAGCCTCTCTGGAGTCACTTCTCACGGCCTGTCTTGTGAAGGTAAAATAATGATTGCTTCCCTTGGTTATCATGCTATGTGTGTAGACAGATGGCTGCAAGTTCAGCATGAGTAATGATCCTGAAAATGAGTAACAAAAGAGCCTGAAGGGAGAAAACTCTACATGAGAGTGACCCTCTTCTAGGTAGAGGGACTGCTAATGATCTGCCTCACCTTCCTGTTGCTCCAGGTGCCTTTTTCAGTGTTCAGAATAGAACACTTCTCTCTGTTGCAGCAACTGGAGTGTACAGGGTGAAGGATTCACAAGAAAAGATAGGATTTATTTGATTTGCACATCAAAAATGTGGAACCAAATACTCTTACTGGTTTGCAGAATCAGCATTTCTCTGGGGAAAAAAAAAAAAATTGTGATGGTATTTTCTGCCCCAAGTCTAAAAGCATTCTTAACACTGAACAAAGTGTTATGACCCTTTGCCCTCCAGTTCTTGTTTTCTCTGTTGCTGCGGCCTGATCCTGCAGTACACACTGATTTACTGCTTTAAAAATTCTCTCATGCTGTGAGGGGGTAGAGATGTAGATGACTGCATTTGATGGTTCAACAGGAGAAATCCAGCACAAAGAAAAAGGAAGTGTGGCTAAAACTTCAGCATTTACCTAGAAATTATATTTAATTAACAAATGATTACAATATGCCTGAAACAGCTTATTTTTTAATTCCTGCAAGTTCTGTGGAAAAGTGTAACAAGTCTGCTTGTGTAGGAGACAGGAGAAAATAAAGCATCTGTGTGACCCTATGAGATATATGAGATGTAGAGATATTTAATTACTAAAATAGCTGACTACCCAGAAAAGAGTTACAGTTACACCATTCATAATTTGATTTCTTTGGATGAATGTAACCCAACAGCAAGTGCATTTCTGTTATTGATGCTGTTATAATACTTGAGGATAATAATATGTATTAAGGAAACCTTACAAAGGAAACATTAACCCATTGTCCTAAATTGTCCATGCTTTTAATGTAACTAATGGTGCAGTTGCCAAGGAACAGGACAAACGCGTTTTGTAGAAATTAGAAGTATCATGGTTACTTCCAGCCTCTCTGGTGTATGTTTTCCACTGTGAATAAGTCCTTTGGACAGTTTAAAGGCAATTATGGTATTCTCAATGTCTGATATTGACAGATGGAAGTATCATGTGCTTAACTAAAATGCAGTTGTATTGCCTCTGTGTAGAAATACAGTTATGTTTGCTCAGGCAAAGGAAAGGAATGACTTTCATAAAGAATTTATCCATTCCTAAGTTAATATTATAGCTACTTTAAAAGGGTCATTTATTGAAAATTGTCAATGTTAATGTATGTAGTTCACCATTTTATGTTTTTTCAGTGTCTAATTTTGCATCTAAATATGTTTTTAATATACAGGGTGTTGGCATTAACTTTACATTAGGGAAGTTCCCATAATTTCCAGATTTGGAGCTTGCCACCTTTCTGTATAACTAATGACACACTAATGCTACATTTATCCACATTTATGATGCCAGTTTTTAAAAGTAGGTTGTGAAAGTGACTTGGATTTCCTTTCACTGTTCTACAGTTTCATAATCAAGTATGATCTGGAATGTTTTATATGTAGATACTGTGATATTCTTTTGTCTATTAATAAGTTAACCTCCTCTAACTTCTTAGCTTCTATTTTATATCTATTGTCCTCTTTTTTAAATAAAATAAGATCTTTAGTTATATATCTAATCTAAATCATTTGACATTTGAGTCTTTTACTGCAATACTTTATACTTTCTCTGCAATTATGTATACATGTTAAAACCCATCATCCTTAATTTCTTCATCTAAAAATGTATTTTTGTTTGATACTTGCTTCTGCTGTGTGCACTTCTAATGCATTTAATCATCTACTTTTTTCTGTATCTTACCTGTATTAGCAGTCTATAGTTTGAGAGGACAATCTGGAAAGTTTGGAGTCTTAACATTCCCCAGACTTGTTCTGTGCTGCTTTTCCCCATTACATAATTTAAAAAAACCTGTTTAAATATTCATGCCCTGCTTTTCAAACCTTCAGCACTGCTTTATACTGGGAATCCATTTATATCTGTACAAAATTCAATTATTTGTGTGGTCATTGATCCCAGGCTACTCTATTATGCCTTGTATTGAAAAGCATGAGAGGTCTTTCAAGAGATAATTGAGCTCTTCCTCCTGTTAGTGGGTTGGGTTACTGGCACACCAAGTTGTCTTGAAAGTAGCTTATAGTCTTTCGGGTCTGATTCTTAACTGTAGGTAAAAATAAACCCCATTGGTGATATCTTGCAGCTTTTGATAGTTTATTTGTCCTGTAATATTTTATTCTCTTAAAATTGCTGTTTTCCTGCACAACTGCTTTTTTTAAAGTCAAATCAAGCCGCATTTCTTTTGGAGGTGATGGGTGACTTTTTCTTCCAGCTCACTTTCCATCCCAGCAGCAAAGGTTGGCCAAATTAGTTGCAGGCCACCCCAAAAACGCTCTAAGACTTGTGGAAACCAGTGTAGAAAAAGATGGTAGGTTAATACCTTTGCTAGGTAAAAGACTAGTGTGAACTTGCACCTTTTTAGAAGTCAAAGAACGGATATGTCTATCAATCTGAAGATGTCAGTTATAAAAAACCAGGCTTCATTCTTGCTACTGCTCAACAAGCAATTGACTTCTAAAAAAATTAATTAGACTCTCCTTTGAGATGCAATGCTGTTCTTCCAACAGGTTCTTTCTTTTGTCTTCTCGAAAGATAATCTACTTTTCCAATGTTGTCTCTGTGTTGTGTTGCTCTGGCTAAAGGACTGATCTCTGCAATGTTCATCCAGTCTTTACTAGGACACAGTAATTACGGTCTCTATGCCTTGCTTTAGGAATTATTCCAAATCAGCTGAATCAAGAAAGGGTTTTGGTTTTTATACTCCTCAGAGTTTAGCTTCAATATGGAATGTTTAGGCAAAGAAGCTTAAAGGACGATATATCATTATCTACAGAAACTCTTCCAGAGCTCTGTAACCTCAGTTACTCTGCATCAGTACTGCATTTCTATCTTAGTCATTGCCAGTGGAATACTGCATTTATGATTGTTCTCAGAAATTTATTTTTTCATGTAGCATTTTGTTTATCATGACAGGATCTTGATTGTTGAATATCAAGTATAGCTAATAAGTGGGAGAAACCTCTCTCTTAAACTGCATTCTTCTGTGATGAATCACAAAATGTTGTAAGAACACTTTAGGATGATGAAGTCAATCAGTAAGAAAATACTGGGATTAAATTACCTCTGCAAATGCACTTTGTGCACTTTGTCTCTTTCCATTATGATTGTGGGGTTTTACCCACAAAACCCTGTTGTTCTTACCCATTGCCCAGGGAATTGTATGGGCACTACTTGCACAGTCATTGCCTCTGATACTTTTGCTGTATTTTCTGCACAGTCTGGAGAGTGAATAGTGAATGAAGTGGCAAGAAAGGGAAGGGATGTTTGTTGTTAAAGAATGAAGGAGTAGTAGAAAACAGTTCTGTGACTTCATATCACATGTATATATGTGATCTGTGATGCCGGAGAAAACATTTAAATAAGATTTTTGATCAAATCAGTAGTTGTGCATTCTTTATAACCAGCAACCTGTATCAGGGAAATGCTGTTTTCTATCACTGCAAAAATCAGTTGAAGCTGTTCTGAAGTCCCTGATGCTTTGAAGATATACAATGTTGAAAAAAGGTGTTAATAGTAGTAGTAGTAGTACTGGGCACAACAACAGCAGCATCAACCACAACAACAACAACAACAACTTCTTCTTCTTCTTCTTCTTTTTATTGTTATTATTATTATTACTATATTTTTTTAAATTTTTTTTTAAAGGCCAGGAAGAAATTAATATTGATGGCTGAAAAGCAGTATTACATTAGCTTTCGGTCAGTAAGGCAAGTACCTGTTGAAAATTATGAAGCAGAGTATGGCACAACTCTATACCTATTGAGAACCATCCATTGCATGCAGTGACTGAAGGTCCTGTTCTCTAAAAGTGTGTGGTCGTACAACCAACAACTGCACACCTGCATTCAGAAACTATATTGCAATGTTAAGCTTCCTGAGTAACTTAACTTTTCTTGTATTTTAGCTTTCATTGGCAAAATATTGGCAGTTGATGTCTAGCCATATGTCTGCATATTTTCCAAAAGATTTCAGGTATCAGACTGATTCATGAATGGGATTCAGTGTAATCTGAGACAAAAGAAGTTAGGTCATAGCGATAACTAATATTGAGGTTGGATTCAAAGTTTTCCCTTCTTTGCTTGCAAGTTACATCTGTGTCTTAAGTTTATTGTTGTTGGTAATATTTAATGTTTAGACTAACATAAATTGTTTTTCATGATACTGAGATTGCAGGGGGTGTGACCTAAAGAGTCTGATCTGAAATTTGGTTGGTAGGTTATTTGTAGTACTTACAAAGCAAGCATAACCTGTCACTTGCCATGTATAGGGTGGCTTGCTGCAGCTCTTCAGAGCCTGGGATTGATTTTGTCCTTGCCTTGTTGAGAAAGAAGCTGAATTCCTATGATCAAGTTCAATCATAGCTCAGTAGGGTTTGAACATTCTATTACTTTGTAATTTGTAATTTTCTATTCCCCCTCATCCCTGATTTGTTATATTTTGATCTCTGTGACACAGCAAGTGCTTATCATTTATGAGTAGGGAGCTGAATTCAGTGGCATACCTACTCTGAAACATGCAAATGGTGAAAACTGCTCATGGTCCATCACTTCAAAATACAGCCTTTATTTCTGTGCTTCTGTGGGAGCTGGCTTAATTAGATGTTTGGAACCAGCTCAGGTTGGCAAACACACAATGTGATGCTGAGCTGTTTAGAAAAAGTGAGTCAACCCTGTTAGTTGACAGTTATGGGGTATTTGCATGCTTTGAGTCTGTGTTGGTCTTGCTCCAACAAATCCATACCTTTCTTAAGTTGGGGGCCATTGAACTATTTGAGTGAGTCCATAGGAGTACTGTGGAGATGATCAGAGGGCTGGAGCACCTCTCCAGTGAGGAAAGGCTGAGAGAGTTGGGATTGTTCAGCCTGGAAAAATGAAGGCTTTAGAGTGATGTAATTGCAGCCTTCCAGTACCTGGAGGGAGCCTGCAAGAAAGATGGAGAGAGACTTTCTACAATGACATGTAGGGACAGGACAAGGGGAAATGGCTTCAAACTGAGAGTAGGTTGAGATTAGATAGTAGGAAAAATTCTTTACTGTGATGATGGTGAGACACTGATTGTCCAGAGAAGTCATGAGCACTCTATCCCTGGAAATGTTCAAGGCCAGGCTGGATGGAGCTCTGAGCAACCTGGTCTAGTAAAAGATGTCACAGTCTACAGCAGGAACTAACTGATCTTTAAATGTCTCTTTCAACCCAAATATTTCTATGACTATATGAATGCTGCTTTTTGAAATGACTGGGAGAGTTACTATACAAGCAATGAAACTTCTTTGTTTTCTTTCCTTCTCTTTCTTTCTAGAAAGTAAGAAAGTGAGAGCTGAGCACTTACTTTCACACATCTCCCAGAACAGTGAGGATTGCTCTCATACTCAGATGTTGCTTACATAGTCTCAATTCACTTTTTAAATTGATCTGGCAATGGATCAGTGGAATTAAAATGGAAAATTTATTATTCACAAGACATTTTGTACCATGGCTTAATGTTTTTTAATGGTAGATAAGCGATGGGCCAAAGCCTTGATAATTTCCTGTCAAATATTTGTTTGAAAAGAGACTACTACTTCTGATCTACTGGCTAGTTCTCATAAACCTTTAATGGTCTTTGCCAAAATAATTTATATAATGCACTCTAAATAGAATTACATCATGCACTTCCAGTAGAAGAAATACCCATGGTTTGGGTGCGTCAGTCTGTTTGGTCTAATATGGTGTCATTAGCTAGGCATATTAATTGAGTTGAACAAAATTCAAATAGTTGTTAGGGTGTCAGAATGTCTGCCTAACTACACACTTGTGCTGGATATTCCAATTAGCAGACTTTTAATAAAGAATGCAGTAAAAAGTAAGGTTCTTCCTGATGTGATACAAGCTCTTGGAAAATTTTGTAATCCCCAGTATCCTGAATAAAAATATCTCCACATAAACCCTTCATTTTCTCATGTTCTGAGAAAAATAGGCCCAGCATGGTGCCCCAAATGCATCTTTTGAGCAAAGAAACAGAGCTCCTGATTCAAAATAGTTTTGTAAAACAGTCTCCCATGACTTCCTGCAAATTTAAGTCAGATATCTGAGTCATGTTACTGGAGAAATGAAAAAGGCAAACCCATAGTTAAAGATATATTGTACCTTGTACCTGAAAAGATGGGGACCAATGTGGGCTTCAGGGCACATTTAGCATGGGCTACAGCTAAGCAGTTAAGCCCGGTTTAGAGAGTTAAAGCTGGAGTGATTATGAACTGAATTTTCTTTGAGTTGTTTTGTGTCATGTGTGCAATGCTAAGTGATACGTACTTGGCTATTTTATCAGATATCCATGTTTAATTTTTTAAAAGGTGTGTATCACTGAAATACAGCAAATAACACAGGATATATATGTTTACCTGTGTCTTGCAGTGTGTAAGTTTAAAGCACATAAAAGATGTGCTGTCCGAGCAACAAATAACTGCAAATGGACTACATTAGCCTCAATTGGAAAAGACATCATTGAAGATGAAGATGGTGTAAGTACTATTCATATTTATAGTATTTTCCAAAGCTGTTTCTTCTTTAGGAAAAACAAAAAAAGCCCAACCACAGAAATACTCCCATGTGACCCATTTAAGTAAATGGTAGGTGGCTATTTTCCTGAACACTGTTCAAAGATTAACGTGGTATTTGGAGCAAAAGTTGCATTCCTATCTCACAAGACAAGTCTAGCAACTGTGGGCACTAGATTGCAGATGTATTACAAGGTTTTAAAGGCCACATGTGGAGAAACTCTGCAGCTGGAGAATTGCTCCCAGAAGTTCCTACTGCTCTTAAGCAAAAGGTGGTATTTTGCACTGTTACCATGCTGTTTTGGCAATGTATTTTTTGTCCTCTTTCCCTGGAGCAGTTCCCCAGGAGACCCATTTGGAATTCACTGAATTGGGAGGGGATTTTGGTGATGAAAGCAGGAATTTTAAAATTAGCAGGAGAAACAACAAAAGCCTTTAAGAGGTTGATTGTGATAAATGGACTATTTTTACAAACACAGCTGTGTATGGACCACTGGTGTGAAGCTTCTTCTTAGAAGGCTGATACTAAGTTGAACACCTGAGTGTCCTGAGTTACCCATGGTATTAATGGGACAAAGAGTGCACTGAGTAAAGCTTTGCACTGCATTTGGGACTGCTTTAGAGAGCCGTGACTTACCAGCCATGGTGAGTGGGTAAGTGAAGCGACAGAAGAATTCTGCTGTCCTGCCTATTTTTATGAATTTTAGGTATTTTTAATTGGTTTGTGTCATGTAGTCAACATAACCGAGTGGGAACTTGTTTGTATGACAGAGTCTCTGGACTTAACTGCCCCATTGTGTTATGGTTTATTGCTACCATGAGTGAGACAGGTCTCCCTTCTTCAGGTGTCATGTTTTCTGCCTAGCATGTGGAACACCAGAGTGGTCCATTCATTGCAGTTGCCTTCTGAACATCAGTGTCCCTTATCCTGGCTGACCAGCATACCTGCTTCTTTGATGAAAGGATACAGCTCTGAGAAGTAGTTTAAATCCACCTGTATTTGAGAGACAAAAGCCTTTAATTTCTCTTTCTGGGTCCTTAACTCTAATGCCTCCTTCTCCACAGATAGCAATGCCTCACCAGTGGTTAGAAGGAAACCTGCCCGTCAGTGCCAAATGCGCCGTCTGTGACAAGACTTGTGGCAGTGTTCTACGCCTGCAGGATTGGAAGTGCCTTTGGTGTAAAGCTATGGTAGGTGTGCTGAGCCACATCCAAGCATCTCACCGTTCGACAGCTTTACTGCTTGCCATTATTTTTGTTCTGTCATTCCACAACCTGCTTTTGGATTAAGTAGTAGCAGGAAGTTTCTGCAAATTCAGATCTCTGTAGCATTCAGAATTTCTGATGACTGTCCTACTTGCACAATCAATTTTAAATACACCCACAGATGCAGCTTTTCTTTAATAGGTGTTGTCATCTCCAATGTGTTTGCTTTCTTCTAGCTGCTAACTGAATGTTCAGGTGCCTGTTCCTTATGGCTAATAATTATATGTTACTTCCTTGTATTTTTTATTGTAGATATTGCTCTATTTGTATTTTAATAATATGTTATATTAATATTTATTAATGTAGTAACGTATTTATTAGTGCAAAATCTTGATTTTCTCTTCTTTAGGGCAATCTGTAGGTTGCTGATTGAAATTCTCTAACTCACTACTGCTGTTTCCCTAATATATAGTTTTCTCTTAATTGTATCAACTTGTCTAAAATGATGGGTTTCTTATGCAAGTTAGCAGTTTATTTATTGTTGAGGCTTCTGGCATATAGTTATCCAAGGCTCTGTGAATGAGCCATAGAAAATGATTGGCATCTCCAGAGGCGACTTGATATTTAGGTGAAATGCAGCCACCTCTGCATGTGCCTCTCTTTCCAGTATCTGTGGAAAAGACCTTTGCAATATGGAGTTTATGCAACCCAGCTTTGGGAGATGGGTGTGGCTTGGTAGGTGTGCTAGCTTTAATGCAGATATGTCTTCCAGAACGGCCCCAATGGACCAGGCAGGTTCAGAGCTATTGTTTAGTCTGCTGCCACCAGCACAGATGCTGGGAGCTTGCTTCTTCCTTCCTTGTGGATGGGGGCAAATGATTCCTTAGAAAGGATGATTCTTATCTCCTATAGGGGTAGCTGAAGATGAAATTCTCCAAAATAATGTTTTGTTGAATTAGTAACAAGGCTCTGTGGTTGAACATTTGGATTTTTTTCCTAGTCTCACTCCTTTTCCCTCTACACCTAAATGTTAAATATGAGTCCATTTTTGTTACATAGATAACATAGTATCAGTTAGTATCAAAATTACACTGCAGGAAAATAATTTTTTGTTTCTTTTGTAGGTTCACACGGCCTGTAAAGATCTGTACCCTCGTAAATGTCCACTTGGCCAATGTAAGGTATCGATCATCCCTCCAACAGCACTAAACAGTATAGACTCTGATGGTACGTACTACTGTGGTGTGTTCAGTGGTACCTCTGGAATTCCAGTGCCTGTTGAGATCCATGCAAATATTCAAGGCTAAAATCCTTCTGCTGAGCAGGTGAATGCAGTCTGCAAATTTAGAGAGAAGTATAATTTTCTGTGTAGGTTTTAGAGAGTTATTAAACTGGCGTGTTTTTAAAGCTGCCCCAGCAGAAATTTTCTTCCATTTTATTTATGACCCTTAGAGACATTTCAAGTGAATGATCAGAATCCTCAGATGAAGTGGGCTGGTGCCAGCCTAGCATACACCACTCCTTCTGTGAGTTCTCAAATTTTGGATAATTTTGCATTATGCAGAGATAAGTTAGCTGAACAGCTCAACAACTACTTTACCAGGCTTCAGAGAGGAATTGCTTCCACAGCTTCTCTGATTTATTTTTTTTTAAAGATAAGCAGTGCAAAAATCCTGCAACACACAGATAAAACCTAGCAAATGCTCAAAACTCAGAGCTGCTTTTTGGTGGTCCAGGATACAGACACATCAACAGTGGAGGACTGCACTTCAAGGCGGAGAGTGGATTTTAAAAAAAAGTATCACAAAATCTTAACTACTTTAATTTTATAGCTTGTGTCAATGGTAAAGTAGACCAACCCCCTGAATGCAATTAAATGAATTTTGCTACATGAAGTTAGTAAAACTGATTGTATATGCTGTATATATTCACTCTATTTATTTGCTTTGTGGTGTCTTAGACATCATGCTGTCATTTATTGCTCATGCTAGGAAGATCGTTCAATATGTGAAATTAATTTTCTTGGCATTTAAATTAATTAATCAAACCTTATTTGAAATTAGACATTATAATAATGTGGAATTAAATTACCATGCCTTAATGAAATTTTTTAATTTGTAGCTTTAGTATTTTTTTAGCAATTGAAAACAACATAATCATTTTAATAATGCTGGAGACAAATGTCAAAACCTATACATGTGATGTCTGATTTTGGAGTGTTGCTGGGAAACCATTACCTCCATGGACTGGTCATGTTAGTGACAACAGTGTCCATTAGTCCTTCTGACTAAGGACCTTGTAGAGAGCCTGCTGTAATTAGTTAAGATGCACTGGCTTTAAAAAGCTTTGAATCACAGCTGAAGGTCTTCTGTTGTTCAGTGATTCTGTTATACTGAATAGTATAACCTCGGTCTGAAAAAAAGGCTCTTAGGTGAAGTCTCACCTGGGAGGAACTGAGTACAAGTAATTTTTAAAAATCTGTGAGTACTCTTAAAAAGCTCATACAGACATGAATGATCCTGTTCAACCCAGCAAAGCTAAAGCAAAATAAGATTGAAAACCAAACACTTGTAACTGAAACATATATTCAATTATGTGATAATAATCTGTGAAGATGAAACTTAAGAAGTATTCTAAAAGGTTAATGGCAGTTGAAAAACAGTAAAGCTATTGTCTTCAGGATTTTACTAAATCTAGGCACTGAAAATACCAGAAACAAATAAACAGAAAAAGAACTGGTAAATCTTGTGTAATTATGTTTTCCTTGCAGGACTAATACTCAGTTTAGCATTTACATTATGCATGAAAAAATGTACTCCTTTTGTCCTTCATCCCTATCTTCCTCTTTCCCGTGATTTGTTTTTTTGTTGTTCATATTAGGAAACCTTATTTATTTCATTCTTTCTAACTATGTTTACAGGTTTCTGGAAAGCCACATGCCCGCCATCCTGTGCCAGTCCTCTTTTAGTTTTTGTTAACTCAAAGAGTGGAGACAATCAGGGAGTAAAGTTTCTTCGTCGATTCAAACAGTCGTTAAATCCAGCTCAGGTCTTCGATTTAATGAATGGAGGACCTCACTTAGGGTAATGACCTTGGAAACCTTGAGCAAGCCTTTCCACAAGGGAATTAGGTGCAAAGTATGGCGTTGTGTTCCCCTTGCTTTATAGTGTTATATCCCCTTGTTGCTGTAATTCCATCACCAATATCTACTCTGACTTCCTAATTAAAATCTAAGAGGCAACAGAATTTCCACTGTGATAAATTCCACTGTGTTTATAGGATAACATTTTCTTTCTAGAAAAGCTTGAAAATTCAAAACCAAAAGCTCTTGGCTAGCTTTGGCTTCTGTTAACTGGTAAGGCTCAAAACTGATATAAATGTGCAGATGTTTTCCTGTATCACAGGAACTTTGATTTTGCCTTTATGCACAGTTGCCCAGGTGCATATCTTCCATTTCACATGCATAATTCTGATATTCCTCTGACCTTTTTGTGTGTAGCTATGGAATAAGACTATCGTCTAAATGTGCTCTGTACCTTTTAAAATTTTGAACACAAATGTCAGCGGGGGGGTCTGCAGTTAATGGTTAATGGACAAGTACATGAAAAATTTTTCACCTGAAAAGTATGTCCAAAATATGGTTTATGCAAAATATGGAAATAGTCAAGAAAATGACCATCCCAAAGAATTTGGAGCAAGAACGCAATTAAAACCACCAGGCATTTCTCCCCAGAATCTAAGGGTTGATTGTTGGAGAGATAGTGATGAAATTTGCATAGTGGTGACCACAATGCAATCATCTTTGCACATTAATGAAGATTAAATTCATGCCCATATTTCTGTTGCCTAACTCAATTCCACTCAGACGTAGTGATATGGTTAAATAGCCTAATGCTATGAGTTATAGCAACTAGAAGCACAAATTTTTGTACTCTTAATTGTGCAGAACTATACTTAATTATAAAAGGTAGATAGAGCAAATCCAGAAAAATTCAGTTCAAGCAGTGTGTAAATAATACAATTGATTACACCTGTGGATTATAATAATTAGTACCGTGTTATGGACACATCATAATAACTCTGAGTTGTAATATTCTTTTCATTATAACCCTGATAATCTGAGCTGAATCCAAGTCACTTTTAGCTAGAATTTTGTACATGTAATTATAATGACATATGACATTGGTCTTAATTGATTAGACAATGTTTGAAAGGAGGCAGTATGAAAAATATGTTTGCAAGTTTCTTCCTTCATATAGTTCTGCCGTGGCTGAGGTGGCTCACTTTGATTTTGCACAGAAACTGCAGTTCATGTCAGGTGCTTTTAAGTACTTCTCCTAAACAGTTCCCAAGGAGAGATCCTTAGCAGGTATTCCATCAGGTTGCACTGATGTCTTCTTTTCTCTAGTTGATCTGAAAAGCAGAGGTGCATGCTATGAGACAGTGTATTGCTAGGGGTTTTCTCCTTTTTCTCAGGATAGGATAAATTACTCTGGTATCAACATTTTTCCCCCTTAAATATCTGCTTCTTTTGTTCTGACTAGGTATGTGCCCATGGTATTCAAGTGACATTATTTTCTCTAGAAAAAATATAAATGCTTCAAAAATTTGAGATCTTGATATGTTACTTTTTAAAAATGGTTCAGAAATTATACATATTCTGGAAAATAACATGCATTAAAAACAAATATCTTTGTTATTAGTATTTTAAGAGTTTATACTTTCCAATTTTTTCTCTTTTTCTTTTTTTTTCAGTTTAAGTCCCTGTTATTTTTGACCTTTTGCCTGCTTCTTCACATCTCATTCCCTTTTCCTCTGTCTTACCTTTCTGCATTTTCTGTCTCTCTTGTCCTCCTTTTCTATACTGTCCAAGTGTTGTATTATGTAGGTGTTAAAAGTCAGAAAACAGGAGGAAGAGCAATAGGAAGTGAAAGCAGTATATGGCTTTAAGGATATAATACTAAATACTTGTATTATTTGTCTTAAATTGTTGTGATTACCTTCTGTTTAAGAATTGCTTAAATGTTCCTTACATTTAGTTAGCCCTGTGCCCACAAAAGCCCACTCATATTGTGGAGCACATCCTGTCATTGTGTCTTACCCTCTTCTTGTGAAAAATCCCCAGTGGTGCATTATGCTTCTGGCTGAAGTGAGAAGCATGGAGCAATTGAAATTTTATCACTTAAATTTGTTTTTAAAAAATATTAATAAAATCAATAAAATCAGACTTATAAAATCCTGAAAACAATATCAAGGGATTTTTTCAAAGAATAACTTGGCATGTTATTTATCAGAAATGTCAGTATAAGGGGAATATACAGCGACAGATGGGCTGCAGATAGGTTAATTAAATAGATGGTTGTATCCCCATGCCTCACAACAAAAAAAGGAATATAAAGATGCTGTGCACAATATTTTCTTGTAACAATTGCTAATGAATGTCACTGCTGTCTTGCTAATGGATGTAACTAGCTCTGCATTTTCTCTACAGTTTGCGGTTATTTCAGAAGTTTGACAACTTCAGGATTCTTGTGTGTGGTGGCGATGGAAGCGTGGGTTGGGTCTTGTCAGAAATTGATAAGCTCAGCTTGCACAAGCAGGCAAGTGTGCATATTTACTTTCCTTGCCTAGACTGACTAGGCTTAATTTTGTGTGCTTACCTTTTCCTTGACTTGGTTCTTTGCTGTATTTCTGTGTATAGCGCAAGCTCAATAATTACTGTTTAATGAAAGTTTTCACTGTTATAAACAGGATGAGTTGTAGCAGAGTAGCGCAACTTGACTTACAGGCTTTAGACATCAGCTATGAAATTAACATTTGTTCATTGAGATAACATGCATTTGAAACCACTTGTATTTTCTTTCTAGTTTTCAATAGTAGATTTGTTCCTGTATTGTGTTTCAGTGTCAGTTAGGAGTGTTACCCCTTGGTACTGGAAATGACCTTGCTCGTGTCCTTGGCTGGGGAGGATCCTGTGATGATGATACGCAACTTCCTCAGATTTTGGAAAAACTAGAACGAGCCAGCACGAAAATGTTAGACAGGTAAACCTAAATGTGCATATGCATCACTTACTGTGAGATTTAAATTGTATTTTTTTGGGGTTTCTGATGGCCTAAAATCCATCTTAGAGACTTGGTGTTCAATGGATTTGTTTTTTGAGTGCAGGCCTTAATCATGAAGGAAGCTGCAGTTGTGATGGGGACAGCTCTTTGGCCTGCTTTTTAAACTAAAGAGTCAGAGGGATGAGTGGTTGATGGAACTGGGAAGTGTGCTGTCCAAACATGTTCAAAAGTTGACAGCTTATTGCCTGGCTGAAGGAGCTGCATAACTGCCTGTTACAAGAAGTTGTGAGCATTAAGAAATTGTATAGATTCAAAACTGATTTGAGCAATTTTAAGGACTCCATACATGCTCATTAAACACCATTAATTGTAGCTTCTTTATTTAGAAAACACCTGAGCTCTCTGTCCTTGGATGCGGGGAAAACTCACCTTGTGTGCTTTCACCCTTTCCTGAGGCATCAGCTGTTGGCAAGATGCTGGGCTAATTGGATCCATGACTAATATTTCTGTTCAAGGCAGTTTCTTAGTAAAAAAAATGAGCTCTTCCCACTCCTTGTTTCATGTAGTTTTCATCCATAAAGGAAGGCAGCAACCCCATTTAAAACAAAAAAATCAGAGATGATGGTGATCATGTTGTTCCAATGGAAGTCTAGCACTGCTTTTGAGAGGAGTATTTCTTATGTTATTCCCATCTCTCATGAGTGTTTCTTTTCTTGCTTGAGTTACAAACACTTGAATGTCATCATAAGGGATTTTACTATAAGTTATTTTTATGAAATAGAGAAAAATTTATTTTAAGCTTTTCTGCAGACTACTTGATTGCTTTAGAGCAAAATATGTAGAGAAATGCTTGTTACTGATCCTCAGATTCTGAAAAACTTGTAGATTAAATCATATTTCCCCTTTCCTGTCATGAAAACATACTCTGTTTCATTTTTTGGTCTAATTTCAGTAGACTTGCTCCCAAGACCCATCTGCAGTGATTACTTGCTCTTTTCAGCAGGCTTTGAAGGATGTTGTTGCTAGCAGTGCTTTCATACTATCTGTGCTGTCATGTGCTGTCCTGTTCCAAACAAAAAAATATATATACATCAAGGAAGACACTTCATCCTTTGCTTTGTTGTCATGCCTGCCTCCTCTAGTTGGGATGGAAAGCTAATGTCACCTTAAAGGTTTTTCTTTAGGAAGATGTTTAGTTTCCTTTGACTTCTGCAGTATGTTTGCACAAATTCTTTTATAATCTGAATGTTTTCTTCCAGAAAATCTTTATGCCCTATATTGAATGTCCCATGAGTTTTTCACAGATGAGACTGATAATCAAATCACTACAAAATAATCTGAGTAATAAAACAAATTATTACCTTTAATCTCTCTAATTATTTTACCCATATAGTTTACAACTACAAATTAAGCTGCTTTTTTATACATAGATATTCTGTGGTGTGACAGTGAACTTTCTTTTTGTTAATATAGTGGAGAGAGTGTAAAACTAACAGTCTGGAAACTTATGTTTCTTTCAGGTGGAGTATAATGTCATATGAACTGAAATTACCAGCAAAGCCTTCTATTCTTCCTGTGACTGCAGAAGAGTCAGAGGAGTGCCAGGTGCACTTTAACTTTTGTTTTGTTGTTTCTTGTACTTAACTTGGAGCTTCTGGGGTGACAGTAGCCATAATTGAAGCATTTGTGTGAAAAATTGATGTTTTATGATCTGCTAACTGAACTGAATTAAGGCTTTTCCTTGCTGTGTATCTCAAGTAAGTAAGGTTTCCAGTTCTATATTATTTACCTAGAAAGAATGAAAGTAAGGAGTTTCCAGCAAAGCTGTCTGAAAAATTTCTTCCTGAATATATATGTATATTTTAATATGCATTAGAAAATGTATTTTTATAGCATGTTAAACAAGAATGTAATCTAGTGTCATATTATCATGTAACATAATATAACAATATATTTTACATAACTCTTATAAATGAGTATAGTTTTTATATAATTTTGTATATAGTAGCATAATTTAGTGCTATGTTATAGTATAACATTCTATATACTATGATAATATACATAAATATTTAAAATACATTTTTTTAATATATAAAAGCAAATGTCTGTGAGTTTGGATTAAGCATTGAGAAAAAGCCCCCAGCATTTTGGAGGCAAGAGTTGTATTTCTAAAGAGAGACGGAAGTGCTTTGCAGCTTGAGTTTGATCAGGTGATATCACAACTTTCTCTTTGTTCATTGGGAGAGCTCAAAATCCTAAGTATCATCAAAGAAAGACTCAGCCTGTCTTCCAGACTAGTTTTGTGCTTGTACTAGCTGATGAGGTTTCAATTTTGAGAGAGGGAGATGCTTTAATCAAATTAATTGGCATGAAAAGTCTGGCTGAAAATGAGAAAATAATATATTCCCAAGAAAGTTAATGCATATCAACTGTAGCTCAAAAGTACTTGAGAAGCCATAATTAATCAGCAGTCTCTTGAACAATTTAATAATCCAGGCTCTTTTAATTGGCAAGGAGGTTATAACCTTTGATGGATTGCTGGATATAGAGATGCAAAAAGGCTGGGATTTCAAGGGGGTTGCTTTGCACACAGTTCTGTTTTTGGTGTCAGCAATGCAGATCAAGGCTTTATCGCCTCTAATTTTTCAAGAGAGTTGAAATTTTCAAGTGTGTCTTCATCATAATTTTGTTCTAGCTATTTCTGGCTTTGAAACTTTTTTTTAGCCCCTTCTGAAAATGGAAGGAACTGCTTGCTCATATAAAACTTCTTTTTTAGCAAATGTATTCTGTAGGCTATATTACCTGTCATTACTTGACTTGGACAAAACCATTTGCTTTTGAGTACCCCGTTCAATCTCTATTTTAATGGGATTTTTTACATTGCTTACTGAGTTAGGCTATTTCATAAAAAATAATAATTACCCTTACAGTAGGGTGTTGAATTATGACACTGTTTGAAAAGCAAATGGAAGTACATATTTGATTATTTTCTTTTTCCCTTTCATTCTTCCTGCAGTTTCAGGAGACTAATTCCACTTGGTTTCAAGAAATCTTGTACTGATGTTTGAAAAGCAGTAGTTCATTCTTACAGATTAGATGTTTATGTTTTGTTTTCTCCTTTGAAATGAAAACTGATTCAATGTCAGAGGAGTCCTATGATGAAGGGTGGGTTTTAGGAGAAAAAACTGAAGTGGTATATCTGCCTGCTCAAAATCAAAGGCAAAAGCATGCTGAGGGATTTCAAGAGATTCTTAAATGGAGCTGTCAGAACTGTATTTAGTTTTAGCTTTGGATTTGGAATTTTGTTAAAATTTTCTTTTAAAATTGAAGTCTGGATCCAGAGACATTTTGAGATAGGATACAGTGTGTGATGATACATTTTTGATCCTGTCCAAATATTTTCCTGAGTATTTTGTAATTTGTAATTTTTAATGTTCTTGTAAAGACTAAGCCCTGAATAGTTTGCTCCTTGAAGATTGGTTTTGATAACATCCTACCATTTTGGCAGTCTTTGTCAGTTGTGGCTCTTGGGAAGTGAGAACCCACCTGACAGTAAAGTGAAAATTCCAGATTACAGCTGCAAACCTTAGACTTGTTCTTATTGAGAAATTTGTTTGAGGAAGGCATTGTTTATTTTAGAAGTAAAAGATATTGGATCATAATAATGTAGGTTTTTATAAATCTGAGAAGGTAGATTCTTTTCTGCCTCACAGACTTATTTTAGCCTAGAAATAACTTACTGTTTTCTCTACAAGAGGAAAAGAACTGTGGATCAAGTTCCCAGATGCAGTTTAACTTTGCATATTAAACATCTGATACATAAAATACAGTATGCATGTAGAATCTTCATTACCAGACACTTGGCCTTGTATTAGATCTGAAATGGAAATCCTGCTATTTTGTGGTGTTTAAACTCGCTACATGGTGTTAAACTGCTGGAATGTGTGGAAATTGAAGTCTCTTTACTCTCTATTTTCAGATATCTGCTTATGAGGATTCAGTTGCTGCTCATCTTGCAAAAATTCTCAATTCTGATCAGCATTCAGTTGTCATATCATCTGCCAAGTGAGTCAATCAGTTTTATGTACGATGTGGGGGATAAATTTCTTGTGTAACATCATCACCATAATAGCATTCTATCTAAGCCTGATTTTCTTATGGATGGCCAACTGGCTTGGCTTAATATATCTTGATTTATATATTTTAGAGTGGATGTTCTTTTCTGTGAAATTTTTAGATGGTACAGTTGTAATGGATGGCTTAATACTAAATTTAAAAAATAATCACACATTATCTATATAAAATCATGTTAAATCATTCCAAATCAGTGCATGGCTTAAATACCAAACTTACTGTTACTAATGCATAGATGTGGTCTCCTTCACACTGCATTTCTTCTGGCTATTTTTTGTAATGTGCATGTTTAGAGGAGCAACAATTTCACCAGCGTGAAGCAGAACTTTAGCTTAGGTAGCTTTGTTGTAGCCCTGTCTATATCACTTCAATCAATACTGATCTAGGACATTAATGGGATTTTTTTCCCCAAACTGAAACATTTTGAAATGAGAGAAAATTGGCAAATCATGGACATATCTGAAATCAGAACTGTTCTGTATATACCTTCTCTATGAAAAAAATCTTATGTTTTGCAATATGCAAAAGACCAGTCATAGAATTTTTTTAAAATGCATCTGAATATCATCACATCTTTTTTTACCTCGTAAAAACAAGTTAACAAAATTTCATTTTTAAACTATACATAGCACACATAGAAGATTAAACTGCAGGATATTATTAACTCCAGATTCTAAATTGGTTCTGTACCTTGTTAAATTTGTTAATTTGTCAGAAAAATGTCAACCAAATGAACAGTACTAAGCAATTATCCCCACTTCATTAGTAAGTTTGCTGTCTCTCTGCAGTGCAGGAACCAAGTAATTTTCTGATTTACACACTGAAAATTCATTGCAGCCACTGTAGTTTGCACAGATATGCTTCAAAAGCACGAGCTGTGCAATGGGATGTGTGTGGCCATATGCTTTCATCTAAGAAGTGCTTCCTTAAAGTCAGTAGATTTTCTCCATGGTTTTTAAGCTCCAACTTTGCATGTGAATTTTCATGACTGTGTTTGAAGTTACTAAAGGGAATGCAAGTTTGCAAAATCCTCTCCTAAGGAAGATGTACAAGCAAGGGAGTGGATAAAATCAGTCATGTTTATTTCATGTAAGAATCTGAGATACAAAGTATGCCAAGGCTTAAATGAAAGAGTTTTTATTTTAAAACTTATCAGTTCAGTTTTGGAAGCTATGGAAAAGAGTGTCATCTGATTTGCAAGTATGAGCATGGAGTTCAGTTTCCAATAAGAATGATTCATAGTAGTGTACATAAAAATAAATTGCCATAAGAATTTAATATTCAAAACATATCTATTTAATTTCATTTGATTTCTTCCCTCTCCTTTTTTTTACCTGAAGAATATTATGTGAAACTGTAAAGGACTTTGTTGCCAAAATAGGGAAGACTTACGAAAAACCAATGGAAAATGCAGAGGAAGCGGATGCCATGGCCATTAAAGTAAGATTATGACTACGTTCAGGTTTAAAGTCGTTGGGTTCTTAAAGTTTATAGCTCATGGATGTTTGATTTTCACATTGCTCTAGAATGCCCAGCTTGGCTTTCATTTCAACCAGTGAGTTCAAAATTCTTCTCTTCCTATTGCATAGAGTTAATTATTTCCAAACTGTCTTTAAAGTCTGAGATCTTGTTAAACTGTTTACACTTTCTTTCTTCATAAAGGATAAAGTTCATGGTAGCATACATAGAGATAAAAGGATTTCTTTTTGCATTAGTTATACTTCTAGGGATTAAGTTAGCTACAGGAAAACAATGGGGTAATGAAGAGTATGCTGTGAGAATGAAGGGGAGACAGACCACAATGTTAAAAATAGTGGTGTAAGCTGCAAAATACAGAGATCATGTTGCAAAAACATTGGGAAAGAAAACAACAGAAGGATTTGGTACGAGACACAAAATTTACATGAGCTGAAAAGAAAAGAAGAAAACAAAATCCTTGGCAATCCCAGAGTCAGAAAATGTACTTGCTAAGTGGCAATTTGTGGTTCACGTTTCCATCCGGTGCACGTTTTAGAAAATTAGTTTTTCTTTTTAACTGTTCCAAGGCCAGAGAGTGTTTTCTTTCTCTTAGGTGCAGAAAATCCTTTCTTTTCCTGTGTACCTAGGGAGAACAATTACTTGGTGTTGGGGAGAGGCATTTGACAGTGTCTGATTCTGGCATCTCACAGTGTCTGATCTGGCTTGAGCCACTTGCTCTGTGACAACTCACTTGCTTAAATATACAACTGTATTGCAGAAAATCCCCATGCGTCTCAGTCTAACAGCTGATAGATACCTCTCAAAACTGAGGTACTGAAAAACCATGTATGGGCAAACTTCTGGTGGTTTTCTGGGCTGCAAGTCATTGGGAGGGGGTAGGATGGAATCCATACAATTATGGGGCAGGCTGAGTTTAGCATGGAGTATTATTTGAATCTAAGTGTAGAGGTTTTGCATTATAATTGATCTAATCTGGTTTACTGTCACAGGGTCTGCAAAAAGCCCTTGCAGGCCTACTCATAATCTGATATTCTGAAACACTGAACCTCTTTTTGGATTTCACCTAAGAAATTACATAGACACTAAAGACACCTGCAGTTTCATATATAATCTGGTACCATATTTCCTGAAAATATTCACCTGTTCACTGTTGAATTTTTTTTAACGTGTGTTTGTCTTTTCCACTTTGTCTTAGTGCTCAGAGTTAAATGAAAAGCTGGACCTATTGCTCCAGGCTCTTCACACAGAAGCCCAGGCTGCTCCCATTCTCCCGGGCATTGCTCCCCCCATCGTGGAAGAAGAACCAGAGGAGTTCTCAAGTGAAGAATCCTTGTCTGAAAGTAAAGAGCAGTTAGCAGAGTGTGTCTCAAAGTCTTCCCAGAAGCTCTTCAAACCAAGGCAACAGTTAATGCTCCGAGCAAACAGCTTGAAGAAGGCTGTGAGGCAGATCATTGAACAAGCAGAAAAAGGTGCACATCAGCAATATTTTGATCCAGACTGGTAGAATAGGATAGGATAATTGTTGCGGTGTGATGTAATAGCCTGTCTCAATATCCCGGTCCTTTCCCCAGGTGTGCCAATAACCTCTCCCTTCCCCTCCCATGCTCCCAGCAATATTGGTATGTTTGCTTGTTTGTTTGTCTAACTGGAATAAATTTTCATTATAAAATTTGATTTCTATATTCTTACACAGATAAAATTATGTGCTGCATAATTTTATCTGTGTAAGCTGCAAGGAAAAGAAATGCAGCTTGTTTGAATGTTGATGACTCTGCAGGTGTGACTACTTATGTATATACGTGTGTGCACATGTAAAAGTGCATTTCTTTTAACTATTAGCCTCCACTAAATGAAAATTTTTGACAGCAAATCTTTATCAGCTGGTAAAGAATTGACTGACTCTTTCACTGAATTGATGATGGAACTCTTTTGTTGATATTTTAAAGCTAAAAGCTACCAAAGAAAGTGCTTATTTCAATATATGCAGTTTTTCTTTAGAATCCTTGAGACTTTGTCTTTTCTCTTAATAACAGTTGTGGATGAGCAGAATGCTCATAGTGAAGAACAAGTGAACCAGTCTCCAGTGGAATACAGCAAAGAGTTGGATGAATCCAAAGAAGAGGAAAAAGAGGAAGATACAAAAGAACTTGAGTCTCCATCAAGTGAGTAAATTAGGAATAAAATAGAAATATTCCATCTCCTTATAGTTGTATTTGAAGCATGATTGGTTCCATAATTAAAAATACTAGCATTCTGTTTAACTGGAAGCTACTCACAAATTCTAATAGATTTGAATAAATAGAAGGTAAGTGAAAAGTGTGGGAAATAATAGATGAACTGTCTTTTGGAATGTATTTACAAAGCTGAGGAGGCACTTGTTGGGGAGAGGAGTGCCTGAATTTAATCTCTGTTTAATCAGTGTTTACACTCATCTTTCTACATGAACCTGAGCAAAGCCTAGAGCCTAGGTGATGGTGGCAACAGCATATCTCAGTTGTAGACTGAGATTCTCAAGCTACATAGAAATTTTAGGAAAGCTGCGTCTTAGCAGTGGAAATTTCAGTCTTTTCCATGTTATCAAAATGGACAGTGATGTCCTGCTGGTGAGGCCACAAAATGATCTGTGAGTCATAGAGAAATAGTGGTAGCTGGTGGCATCAAAGCCCATCCTCTAGATACTTGGTGAGCAACTTTTTGGGGCAAAATGAGAAAAGTATTTTGTGATTTGCATCTCCTTTTTTCACCCTAACCCACACTAAAATCCTCAAAAGTTGTCCTCACAAGGCTCTGCTCTGAAGCTGGTGTCTGTCTGTAGCTTCTACTTTGGAAATGAGACACTGGGCTGTTGGGGCTTCTCTTGATCCAGGATCTCATGTTTTCTCCAGAAACATGTCAGGCTTTCTCCAGTGATTGTCTCTTCACTGGTCTCTTCATTTTCTCTTGGTTATGGCAATCAATGCCTGTTGGTTGCCCCTTTTCAATAGTAGCTGAGAGAGGATGCTGGCCCTACAGATGACCCAGTCCTACTGCCATAACTGTATAATAAAGATATTCAGGTCTAGAAATTTACTGAATTCCTTGTTTCTTGATGGTATAATTTCTGCATCTAATGGGGAGCTGTATTATTCTTCTGTGTGTGGAATAGAGTGCATATTAATGCTGTCACTGGACGATAGATGTTTAGGGACAAAGCATGGAACATGAATTCAATTATCTGCACTGAAACATCAGTTTTACTCATTAGGGCTCTGTTGTTTTTATCAGAGCATTCACAGAAAAAGTTTATCTTTATTGCAGTTATTCCCATGAGTCTCATCTGTCAAATAAAGAGCAGCTGCTCTGCTGATTTTCCTATTTAATACAACTGCCTTGTTTGCAAGTGCAGAGAGAACAGACTGTGTGAACAGTGTTGTGAATTTTTCAGTAGTATTATGAAAAATGACTGCTAATTTGTTCTGAGTATTATATTTTACCCTCCAAGGATCTTCCTGGTCATTTGATGAAGATAATGTTTTTCCGTATGTTAATAACTTCATCTAAATATTTAATGACTTTTGCTAGCTATTACTTGCCATTTTTATTTCTTTTTATTTTTTGACATTATTACAGTGTTTTGTCAGGCATCAATACAAATCAATGTGTTGTATTGCTACCATGCACTGTTGTAGCATTTTGTGATAACTGCTATGGCTGTTATGCAGGTGTTAAAAGTCAGAAGGAGATGACTTTTAGTCCACTCGGTCAGTCCTTTCATATAAAACAATCCAGAAAAATTTACCCACTTTTCCTTGTCTGGTGTATAACAATTTCTGTTTCACTTCAGCAAGTCATTCAGAAAGGTGTGTCATCTTACTCATGGATACAAGAAAGTGAAGAGTTTGCCATTCCACTTACAGTTCTATGTAGATTATCATCACTTAAAAAAATCCCCATGAATGGGCAAAGCCTGACCTGAAGTGATGTGAACACAATGTCTAAACCCTTGTTCTAGTTAATCCTTTTGTCTTTAGATTTTCCCACTCAACATTTTCTTTCCATAAGTGTCTTCATACAGTACACCCATTACTCTCAGGCTAAGTTATGATTGACATGACCTGATTTGTCTCACTCCTGCCATTGAAAAGGATGCATTGTATGCTTCCCACCACATTCCTGGTGCTGTTTCCCTGCTGTTGTCTTGGTGCTAGTCCTACTAATTCTATTTTTGACAGATTAGTTTTCATCTTTTGAGAGGAAAAATCACATTATCTTGAAATGATTTCATTTTTTTGTTCTGAGCTTCTTCAGATGGTAAAGTTTGGTGTTGCCCTAAGCTGAAGTTTTAACATGTGAGATAATTTGGAGCAGAGATAGCCAAGAAGTGTCTGTCTGTGACCATCTGTTGTGCGAGAGTTTTCTACATGCACATGGAAATGCTATAACAAAGCATTTGGTAATACCCAAACTTTTTTCCTTGGGGCACTGGTTTCTGGGTATGTCTGACAGGGTTGAATTGCACAAAGATTGACTTTCCCAGGCTGAAGCAGGCATTGGCATATTCTCTGAGGCTGCATGAAACTAGTCCTGCCAGGAAAGTAAATGACAGCACCCAAGGTCAGCCCTCTGCAAAGCCAATCCTTCTTCATTGCCTCCAGAGGCAGCCAGAGGATAACTGGCCTCACTGAGCTTCCAGTTACTCTTTGTGAATATCTTCTCTTTCCCCTTGATTTTCTTCCCTTTCCTTTTCCTGAGCCTTTGTCAATAACAGCTACTAAACATTGATATCTGTCAAGGTTTCACTGATCCAACTTCCGAAGAAATTTAATAAATAAGTTTATTATTTGGGAAATTGCTGGTTTGTTTGTTTTCTGAGTTTTTCTGTGGAAAAAGATGATGGAAAACTGATGCCTCCCACAATCTCTCTAAATGCAGAAGGCAAAGATGGACATGACTTTTTCCCTTCCCTTGCAGTTTTCAGTTTGGCTGTAAATAAAGATGTTTTCTCTGATTTTTCAGCATCTGATGCAGGCATGGGCCCATTTTAGCTGCTTGAAGAAAATCTTGTAGGTGTTGATAAGACAGATATTCTAACCTACAGGCCATGGAACTACCTATATTAAAATTGTTATAAATGACAATATATTGTATGATATGTGTATATTTATAAATAAACATAGATGAAATTTAAGTTTAAATTTAATTATTTCAGTGGTATGTTTATCAGAAGCTTACTGCAGTGTTAAATACTGTTGCATTTTAAGGTGAATATAATACCTTTTATGAACATATTTCCATTTAATACATATAATACTTTTGCTGGTAGCTTGAAGTATAAGCTGAGAATTTGTCATGTGGAGTGCCATGCACACTTGCTCATTCTAATTTGTGTTTGTCCCTTGATATATTTCTGAGTTTTCTTACTGTATTTAGAAGAAAAACTGTGGTGTGAGGGGGAAGGACTTTTGTCATGGAGTGGTAACAGAATAAATTAATGCTTCTGATATATTTTCAGGGCTGTAAAAATTATGTATTGATAATGTCATAATAGGTCTAATTAGTGTTCTTACTTCTGTTTTTTCTGCACAGCTAAAACTGCACCAAGATCTCCTGACAGACGTACAAGCCGAGGCATCCATTCTCAGACAGGTTCTTTCTCTGCTCCAGCTTTGGCAGCAAGCAAGGAAAACCTCCCAGTACTAAACACGAGGATTATCTGTCCAGGTAAGCTTGCTGTCAAATAATGACTTTTACTTTATGCATGAATTCGTTTGATCTGACATACACATACACCATACATTGTGTGGTACTGTATAGGAGAAAATGCATAATAATGTAGCATATTTCTGATCCTTTGGCACAACACCAGAAGTAGCAGAAGTGCCTCATTTGATCCTGGAGGATGAAAAGTAAAATTCAGGATCATAGAAATGCCGAGTGGTTTGGGTTGGAAGGCACCTCTAAAGATGATCTAGTACAGCCCTCTGTCACGGGCATTGACATCTTTCACTAGATCAGGTTTCTCAGAAAAGCATCCAGCCTGACCTTGGTCACTTCAGTGGTGGGGCTTGTACAGCTTCTCTTTACAGGGCAACCTCTTCCCATGTCTCACTACCCTCATCCCAAACATTTTTCTCCTTTTGTCCCATCTAAACCTACCCTATTTGAATTTAAAACCACTGCCCTTTCTCCTGTCACTGCAGGCCCTGGTGAAAAGTCTCTCAATCATTCTTATAAATCTGCTCTGTATTTTGAAAGGGCACAATAAATTCTCCCTGGAGCCTTCTCCTCTCCAGGCTGAATAACCCTACCTTTCTCAGCCTGTCTTCACAGGAGAGGTGCTCCAGCCCTCTCATCATCTTTAGGGCCCTCTGAGGACTTGTTCCAGAAGGTCCATGTCCTTCTTATATTGGGGACCCCAGAGCTGGATGCAGCACTGCAGCTGGGGTCTCACCAGAGCAGAGCAGAGGGGCAGAATCCCCTCCCTCACCCTGCTGCCCACACTGCTTTGGATGCAGCCCCAGGGCATGTTTGGTTTCCTGGGCCACAAGCTCACATTGCCAGGTCATATCCAATTTTTTATCCACAGGTACCCCCAAATCCTTCTATCATTTATCCTAATCAATGGATTAGGATGAAGAGGCTGAGGGACAAAGCTATGTAAAGTTCAACCCTCTGAGTAAGAATTGTCTGTGGATATCTCTCTGGAAGTGGATAACTGAAACCACACAAAGCTGCTCTGTAAAATAGTTGGGAAAAAAAAATCTGTTCTTACCTAAATTCAATTGATAAATGAAAAACTATCTTTCTGCTCCAAATGGAATTAATACTAGAGAGCACTAGTAAAACTCTGTTTTAATTAACTTAATTAATAGTATAGCTAAAACACAGTGGAACCAAGCTTATGTTTTTTTCTTTAGGCAAATTTAAGTGAAAGCTGTTAGTATTTTGCTTTGTTTACATGCATTACAGAGTATTTTGTGGAATGAAGTTGATATTAGTCAAAGCAGGCATGTTGAACCCATGAGCTTTCACAAATTACGTTAAATGATGGCTCTGCCAGTTGTAAAAATGGTGAGAATGTTCCTTATGAATGCTTCCAAAGGATAGGACAAAAGAAAAATCGTGGACATTTAGGAGATGAAGAGAAAACTGAATGAAAAGCTCTAGCAGTCTTTTTGGATGTTAAGTCACCCATCTGGTTAGTGTACCAGGCAGTGAGTGTGGGCCTGAAACCCTAAATTTCCTTTGTTTTTTTCTTTCTCCATGGTGTTACCTGTGAGAGCCACCCCAATGCAGCATAGCTGCCTTTCTGCTTAAGAGAGCCAGAGACCTGAAAAGATAACCAGTAAAAATTGAGATAGAATCACAATCTTTCCCTGTACAGATTTAATGAATTTTGTTTCTCAGTATGTGGCTTATATTATATGTTTGTCTATTTATCAAATACAATTTTTTTTTATTATTTTCTTTCTGTTTTGTTCTGTTGTTTTTTTTATTTTTTTCTTTTTTAATCAGGTTTAAGGGCTGGTCTAGCTGCTTCCATTGCAGGAAGTTCAATTATTAGCAAAATGTTGCTAGCAAACATCGACCCATTTGGTGCTACGCCGTTTATTGACCCGGATCCAGATTCCTTGTAAGAAATATTTTTTTTCTAAATGTACTATTTTGTTTTCCCTAAGGGCATCCTTCTCACATTTTTGTAGTCTCTTATTTTTTGCATTATGAAGTTCTTGTTTGCCATCATTTGGCAGTAGACCTCAATGTCTGAAAACAAGCTGGATTGTACTGGGTTAGTTCTGAGCATTGCAAATTCTTTTGCAGCAGCTGAAAATAAGGGGAGTCATTTGCTTACTTATACCTTGCTCAGGTGGAGGAGGAGGACAGTAATCTTTCAGAGCTGGGTTTTTCAGCCCAAACCAGTTTACTTAGGAAGATTTAGAGGAAAGATCTCTTGAAGTATCTTAGTTCATATTCTGTTCTGTGACCAATCACAGTTTTGGTCAAAGATGTTTGCGTGTCCAGGTTCTGTACTAATGTAAACCCGATTTTCTCTTTTCCTCTAACAGGGAGGGATATTCAGAAAAATGTGTCATGAACAACTACTTTGGAATTGGGTTAGATGCAAAAATTTCCCTAGAATTTAATAACAAGCGAGAAGAGCACCCTGAAAAATGCAGGTAATATAATTACTCTGCCAGTAACAGAGCCAAGATGTTTCCATTCTTTTCTTTTCCTTATCTCTTTATATGAATTTCTTAATTTTACAAATGGAAGACACAATAATGTGTGTATGTCAATATGTGAATCTTGTTTTGCCTGCTTTCAGAAGTCGGACGAAAAACATGATGTGGTATGGAGTTCTTGGCACAAAAGAGCTATTGCAGAGAACTTACAAGAACTTAGAACAAAAAGTTCAACTTGAGGTAAATTTTATTTATGGAGAAAGTTGCTGGCACAATGTGTAGTGAAGAATTAGTGCTTATTTTTGAAACCTGTTATTGTACTTACATCAACCCAAGCTGACCTCAAAGGCCCTGAGTAAAGATGTGCTATGTAAAAGTTGGTCCTCCAAGTCATGTTTTTGAGTAAAATGTCAGTATTTTAAGATCAAAAAATGCCCAGTATTATTTAAGATCAAAAACTACCCAGTTTCTTGTAATTACTGGGTTGAAAAAAGAGAATAAATTGTGTAGGTAGGATATATTTCTTAATGTTCACTGTATAAAAAGACAGACCAGGTTTTAATGGCAACCACAGAAATGACCATAAAATTAAGAGAAGAAAAGAGATAAGTAGTCTTAATCCTTCAGGTTCAATTGAAAGTATATGAAAGCTACACATATAGGAAGAGCATGTAAATAGTAGAACATTACTGACAAAAGGGAGGAGATTCTGAATATGCATTGCAAGAAGCCCAGCTATAGCAGTAGAGACTTTCTCTAATATTCACACGAAAAAGCAAGATATTATCAAAGCAACAACAAATTCCATGTCTAAACATAGTTCTCATTTGGCTTTTAAGTTCTAACATAAAATCTAAGTTTCCACATGGTACTGGGAACTTAAAGGAGATATAAATGATTCCCAAATGCAGAAAAAGACTATAGGATGGTTATTGTTCTTTTCACCCAAAGAATATCTAAGGTGGACTTTGACAAAATTATATATAACATATATAATTAATTATATATGTATGTATGTATGTATATAATTAATTATATATGTATGTATATAACATATATAATTTCTCTTTGTATTTCATACTAACTATTTCATATGGAAGTTTATGATATTTATATGAGGTTAACTTTTTAAGTTGAAAGAATAATTTTAGGTTACTGGAGCTCTTTCTCACTCTGAGATTTAGGAGGATTTTGTCTGGTAGCAGCAGATTGCTGTTAGCTAAGGATTGAGTAATTATCAAGGAATTATGCAGTAGTTAGCAAAAATAATGCCAGGAGAGAACGTTATGTATACTGGAGATAGAAGTCTCATTTAAAGATCTTTTGAATTGGATTCAAATAAGATTCAATAATACTGTTGACCTTTCCATATTTTTTTCCTAATATTCCTGTAAGTAAGTCAGCAAGTAAAAATTGCACATTTACTGTTGTCTTGCATATTATTGGATATATTATGCCTGCATATTCAGGCACTAGAAGCAGACTTCTACTGTAATACAAATGGCTGTGCAGCATCTATTAATATCACACCATATTTTGGATACTGACACATCTTGATTAAAATGTTACATTCTGTCTTGCTGCTAAGATTAAATCACAAAAAGAGAGCACTAAGCACATTCTGGAAATAATTTGCATCTCTTTCTCCTCCTGATAAAGATGCTACAGATTTTGTCCTTATTTCTTTAGATTTTTTTTTTCATTTGTATAATTTTAAGATCCTTCTGAGGACTGGTAACATGCAGTCATCTAGCAATCTTCATTAAAGGCAGCTTGACTGGCAACTTCATGGTCCATAAGTGACACCTGCGTATAACTTGCTTCAATTCCATGCCTGTGGCACTGCTGCAGGACTGCACTTTTGACTCCCAGTGGAATGGTTTGAGATCATTGGGCTTCCCCCTGCAGGCAGTTGTACTGCTGTAAGTCAACAGTGGTTTCACTGGTGTCTGTAAACTCACTCTTGGCCAAAAGTGAGATTGATGCCCTCCCATGATCGTGTTGAGCAGGACATGGAGTTGCTTTTGTGTTTTGGGGGATAAAGCAGTAAGAAGGAAGGACTAGATGGTTGGAAATAAGGGCGACCTCTTACCTGCAAAATCAACAACTCCCATCTACAGCCAGTGTGACACCTGCGGGGTCAGTCCTAGATTTATCTTTGCATTTCTGGGAGGAGAGTGAAGTTATTTTTGCAGGAAGTCAACAATACATGTAAACACTGACAGCTAACCACATGTTTGTGGTTATGCCAGAAATATTATTGGATATTCTTGACACCCACCCTCCAGCCCCTGGTTTAAATGGATTTGACTAAATAACAAGTTGCAATTGCAATTTTGGGAATGCTGGTATAGGATGGAAGACTAGTTCCTAAATGTATAAATGAATCTTTTTGTAATGTCCTTGGCAATCTTACTGTGTGCACTCAGGGAGATTGATTTTCTTACTGCAAAAGATTTTTAATCCTTGATGGACAGACCATGGTCAAAGTGCATGAGAAATTTCATAATAAGGGATGTGAAAATGTTTCTTTCAAGACTCATGGAGCACCCCTGCTGTAGATACTACAGCATGTAGATCTACATATTTTTCACCTCTGCTAAGATTGGAAAGAAGAGGTTTGTTTTAGACGTGCTGCATTGCATGGAGGGACTAGTCTTGTACCAGACCTCTTAAAGACTCTGTTGTCCCCTGCCAGCTCTGTTGAAACTTCATGTGCTAAAAATTACTCTTTACTGATTACTTTTATCATATTATTTATGTACTGAAGGAGCATTTATCCCTTACAGTGTGATGGACAGTACATCCCCCTTCCAAGCCTGCAGGGCATAGCTGTGCTAAACATTCCCAGCTATGCTGGTGGGACTAACTTCTGGGGTGGAACCAAAGAAGATGATGTAAGTAGCATTAAAGAGACTTAACCTTCTGGGCAAAACCAGCAATAAATATAATGAACTGCTCTTCTCACTTGATTTTAAAAGTAGTAGCATATAGTTTGGATAACAACTCTTATTTCAGGAGGATGTTTCAGTTCTTGTATTGTCTTGCTGTTTTTTTTAAACTGAAAATATGTTCCATGATTTTTTTACTGTCCATTTTCTTCTGTCATGTCCATTCCAGCAAAATATTCATAATAAAGCATAATGATTTTGTTTTTTAAATGGCTCTATGATTATTTTTAGAAATTAATTTTATAAACAGAGGCACAAGTAATTTTTCTCTATATTGTTTTACAGATGCCTGTAAATAAGGTTTCTCAAAGCATAGATTCTTCTGTTTGATATAGTCTAACAACAAGCAAGGTAGACAGGATAATCAGTCAAAGTTTATACCTTAATTTTCCTCCTGTTCTTCAAACAGCTTTGCTGTGAGGGATGGTGATTCAGAAAATGAAGACTGATGCATTTAGTGTCCGATAATTTAGTCAGGGTAGTAAACTGGTTTTTGAAAATTATTTTAAATGAACCTTTAAAATACTTTAAGGTACCTTTTTCCCCTTCTTTCTTTCAACTCCTAAGAAACATTTCATCACATGGATCCCTACATGCCTTACAACCTGGAACAGTGTTACTGCCCCTACCCACTTCACTCACAGCTCACCAACTGTAATTACTAGCAGATTATCCTAATCTGCATGTCCTGATTTAATGTGTGATGTCTGAATCACCTAAAATTGTAGTTGCAAGCTGGCTTGTGATTTTGATGTAGACAATCCAGGACTCTTTTGCCAAAACATTTTATGTTTCTTGTGAGTTTTTATCCTTTCATTTTTTAATGCATACGTAAAAACATATCTACATATAACGTGTAATTGAATATCATATCTATTGTATGTAATTGCATGTTTATATTATATAATACATATAGAATTGCATATGAATATATATGTTTTCTATATGTGTATATATATACACATATGTAAAAGTGAAAAAAGAAATTTAGACAGGTTTTAGTTCCTTTTCTTTTTTTTGGTATATGCGAGAGGATGTAAATTCTATTTATATTTGGCAATGGATATCTAAAGCTTTTATATATAGTCCATGTTCATAGTCAGAACTTGAAAGCTGCTCTAACATCTGCTCAGCCCCTGTTCAGGAGGGTTTTTTTCTCCCTGGACTGCTTCAGTGAGAGAGAAGATTTGCCTCAGCTTTCATACTGGTATACAGCAAACGTGTGTGTCCTGGAGCAGTTTTACTGATATTATTAGTCTTCTAGTGAGCAGATGTGCCAGCAGAGTGACATGTTTGTTTTGGCCAAAGTTAGGAGCATAATTCACTGCTTTAGTGCAGTCTTGAATGACTCTACATCAAGAGGTGATGGTGGTCTGAAGTGCTGCTGGTTCTGCTTGTCTGGACAAATGAAAGATGTTACCTTGACAGCTCTGATGATTGCTGAAACATTAACAGTGAGCAAAGCAGGGCATCTGCACCCTGACTGGCCTGAGCACGGCATGTAATTTTGCTGTCCAGAAGACAGGCTGGAAACTTGACCTGCAACAGGAAAGGAGTCAATTTGAATGTTGATCCACAGAGATTGGTTTGCCTTTAAAAGGAAAAAAAGGAGAAAAAAGAGATTGGTTTTCGGTACAGATATTGCTGGTGGAGAGACACAGCAGAAGACTAGTTGAGTGTTTCCTGTCCTTTTGCTGAAATGGCAACACAAAATAAATGAAATTTTACAGCTGTTTTTTCTTAACACGTGTCAGAGCTAGCCCTGTAAACATCAGTTACTGGATCAAGAACTCTCCACACTTTTTCTTGTAGAACTGCAGAATCATGATCTTGGTTCTTTTCAAGATGTTAATACATTCCTGTGAAAAATAGAAAAAAATCCATGGAAACTGGAAAAAAGAAATCAGAGGGATTTCAGAGAAATCTGAAAAACAGAGAACTGTTTTTCTTCAGTCTGGTCTCAGGTGGTACTGATGCAGCTTACTCTGCCTAAGTTGCCAACTAAGGGAGTCCAAGTACTGCTCAGAGAGGTGATCCCCTACCCACTAAACTCCTACTGGAGTGATGTCTCCTGCTGATTTTTCTCCCTCATTGCTCCTTATTGCATATCAAGATGAAATGGCCAAGCTTCAAGTGACTTTAGCATGGTATCACCCACCAGACCCAGCTGAAGTGCAGCCTGAGATCTGCCCTGAGGCTGAATTCCCCAGCAGCACACCAGGTGGCGAGAGTTCCTGTGCTTTGTGTGAGCCTGAGGAAATTCTGCACCTTGGCTGCACAGAAGGACATCTGTTCTATACAGAAGTGGTTTTCTTGTTTACAGTGGATAATTATAGACAGCACAAACAAGATTGTCTTCAGTATCAAAGCCCTGTTAAGCCAAGCAGAGAGAGCATGGACTCGGATGTTGGTTTCCAGAGAATTCAGAATATAAACAGATAAGCACTTCTGAGAAGAAAAGGAAAGCATTTATTTCTCTTACCTTCTCCTACCTTCAAGAACCTCTTAGATATTAAGTACATTACCCAAGCAGAGATTTTAATTGGCCTTTCATCTTGCCTTGAAAAACAATTTTAATCTGCATTCTGAAGCATGCCATCTTTTCTATATAAGGATATGCCTTGTCATCCAGATATTTCAAATGGTATCAGCATTGCTTTTTTAAACGATATTTGCCTGTTGTCTGTGGTATCTTACTCCTATGACTTTGGAGAAACAGTGTAGTTATTCTACAGTAAAGAATTTAGAGCATTTAAATGTTGAAAACAAATCTGTAAATGAATCTGTGTTTCATAGTAATCTAAGCACTGGATTTGCAATCAAAAATGGAATACTTTCTTTTCCTCACAGATATTTGGAGCTCCATCATTTGATGATAAAATCTTAGAAGTTGTTGCTGTATTTGGCAGCATGCAGATGGCAGTGTCCAGAGTCATCAAACTGCAGCACCACAGGATAGCTCAGGTTTGTTGCTTACTTGCAAGCATGCAAGATGGTTGGCAGCAGTTTGGGATTCTGGCAATAGCAGGACTCTCAATGACCACCACCCTATACATTAATAAAGCACTGACATTGTTTTGCTTTTAGCGGGTAACAAATTGTCTTCAATGATGAATGATGTATAGGAGAGCTTAATTCCTGAGACAGTTCTGGAGAGAAGCCACAGCTCCTCATAATCAACAGATTACAGGTGGCCTGTCAGTCTCAGCAGTGTTTATTGCCCTGTAAAATAATGTGTTTGTTCTTTTCCAGTGTCGGTCAGTAAAGATCACCATACTTGGTGATGAAGGGGTTCCAGTGCAAGTCGATGGAGAGGCATGGATCCAGCCCCCGGGAGTTATTAAGATCATACATAAAAACAGAGCTCAGATGCTAACACGAGACAGAGTATGTTGCAGAAAGAGCTACCATTGCTAACATTGGTTTCTGTGATAATTTGTTTCAGTTATAACGTGAAGAAAACAGTACTTATAAAAATGTTTTATAACTATTTATATAATTCATTGACTTACTTACAGTGGTATAATTTCTATAATGAGCCAGATAGAGAACTGCTATTTTGTATAAGTGGCAAAATTTTGTTAACTTTTGATTGTTTCATTAGTGCTAATCCTATACTCTTATTAATATATAGTAAGAATGGTCAACATTTTATCTATTCCTCCCTCCCTCCCCTTTTACTGCTTCTTTCTTTTTCCCTAGATGTGTTATACCAGTCACAAACTGGAAATTTTAGCACACTTGCATAAATAGCAGAGCTCTATACTGTCCATTTTCCAGAATAGCTTTCTGCAGATTTCTCTCTGTGTCCTACCAATCCTCCCTCTCTCCCATGAGCCAGTCTCAGACAGAAGAGACACAAGTACAACCTAGTCACAAAGCCAGTGGAGAGTTGATGCTTGTCTAGGATTATTGTGTGAAAGGTACAAGTGCCCCTCAGTTCTCCATCCACTAGCTGGATCCTTAATTTGGGGTGGAGTTCAGGTGGAATTTGAGCTCTATTTTAGTAAATTTGTTTTTTTTTCTCCACCATTTTTAATATTTGAATTCTGTATCAGAATAATATTTGAATTTCTATCTTGATATCCACACAAAATGTGCTTGCATTAGAGAATCACAGAATTCTAGAATTATTTAGGTTGAAAAATACCTCTGAGATCATTGAGTCCAACCATTATTACTGTCTTTGTGTTCTTATTGGTTTGGAAGACACAGTTTGAAGACTATGGGGAGGAGACAGAGAGCAAGCTTTCATACTCACTATACTAAATTTTAAAAACTTTAGGTGTAAAATTATTATTTAATCGGGTAGTATTATTTATATAAAATTAAATCAAGCACCTGCTTATTTGTTAATTTTAACTAAAATAATATATAATTTAAAATTATGTAAAATGTAAAATTAAGTTTTTTGATGAGAAAGAATACTCCCAAGTGCTGCCAATTGAATGTATAATTCATTTTGATTAGGCCTTTGAAAACACCCTGAAGTCTTGGGAGGACAAACAGAAGTATGATTCCTGCAAGCCTGTCATTCGATCTCCCTTGTACCCTCAGCAAGCTGTTGAGTTGGCTACAGAAGAAGAAGTTGCACAGATCCAGTTGTGCTCACAAGCTGCAGAAGAACTTATTACCAGGTAAAGTAAAATTAATAAGTTGGATTGACAACCTAGACACCAAGACTGAATTATTAACGCAAATTCATCCAGAAACTTAGACATGTACATTTTCCCTGGTTTAAAGTTTTGTTGCCACTGTATCAGTTGTTTTTTTCTAATTTAAAAATGTTATTTTATTTTTGAGGCTCAACTTCTTTTTGTGTCCTTTTCCTATGTATTTTTAAAAATGCCAATTTTCATGTCACATCTGAAGGATATGCCTTGTGAAATAGGTGTAAGGGTTTTTAAGATAATTTCAAGTAAGTTATTGCAATGTGCTAGAGTCTTCCTCTGTAGTTTACTTGAATTAATAGGACCAACATTTTTTGTTCCATTTTTTGTATGGCATTAGTGTTCTAAGACAAATAAATGCATCTCAGTATTTTGTAGCATCATAAATAATCTGTGTGATGGATATAATTTCTATGAGGTGCTTTATTGCTTGAAGAAATACTTGCTTTTCAATTTTTGTTATAAAGGACTATAATTTTATGAGTGTTTTTTGAAACATGTTCTTGTGCATTTTCTCGTCTGATGAAGTTGTGTACTCAAGAATTATTCTTTAAAGAAATTAAGAAACATTATTCTCCTTTTTAAATGTTTTTTTAGGATCTGTGAAGCAGCAAAAGTACATGGCCTCTTGGAGCAGGAGCTTGCTCATGCTGTTAATGCATGTTCACATGCATTAAATAAAGCCAACCCAAGGTTTCCTGAGGTAAAGAAGAGCTGAGATTTATATAAATAAGCTATAACACCTGGGTGCACAAACTTGTGGCCTGGGGACTGTCCCCTGTCCCCATTTGAAAACAAGTTGGATGAGAAGGCAGAAGATGCAGTTTCTGCATTCCCCACTGTCCTCCCCAGCTGGTACTGTACAGGCATATCCTCAGAGAGGGTGGAGGCATGACAGAGGCTGAACCAGATCTGTTACTACATAAAGGTCATTTTCTGTGGATGCTTTCACAGAAATGTTCATGCTTAATTGCTATCCAAGTGCTATACAGAGAAGGCAAAGGGGCTGATGTGAAATGAGTTTCCTGGTTTCTCTCTTCACACTAGATAATCTGGGTGTTTTCTGGGATTGGACCCAGGACTGATTCATTAGGTAGAGGCTGTCCATATCTAACCTAAATGGACACAGGGTAAATATGTTAGTTGACCTTGCTTCTTGAAGTGTGGTTAGTATCTTGCTTCTGCTGAGGATAAGGTGAAAAATTGGAGTCAATAGTCATTGTTAAATGAAATTCACAACTTTTCTACTGGTCTTTGTCACGTGTGGATTGATATGGTGTGGTGGCTGATCACCTGATGATCTTCAGGATTGTATTAATGCCACACTAAATGAAATTGAGGAAAAGACAGCAAATAGATACTACATTTTTGGTTTCTATTCTCAGTGCCGGACAGGTTGTCCGTGAGAACTAAACTGATGTATTTCTCCTAGGAGAAGGTACTTAATATCTGTGCTGTAAGGTGAAAGTACTTATTCTCAGTCTGACTTGCATCACTTCAAAGAATGTTTATGCTTCTTATTCCCCAGAGCCTTACCAGAAACACTGCCATGGAGATAGCTGTCAATGTGAAGGCCCTACACAATGAAACAGAATCTCTGCTAGTAGGAAGAGTTCCTTTGGTAAGGTCGCACAGCACATGATTTTATTCTTCATTCAGGTCATCTGTGATTTGGTCTTTGCTGATTTTTGGTAAATTGGTGCCAAAGTGAGGACACACTGCAAGAAGTTCTGCAAGGTCAATAGGAGAAGATTACACTGCATTTGTGGTTGGATCAGAATAAGTTTTGAAATCTTCTCTTAGGCTGGCATCCATCTTACCTCACTTGAGATAGCTGAGTCATTGCTTGGACTCTTCTTGTTAAAAGTCAGGGGAGAGAAATAGGTATCCTTGGGAGGCTGATTCACACTCAGCTGTCTTGGAGGCCTATGTTAGAGAAAGATTATTTATCTTCTGGAGACATAGCATTTAAGAGAACCTCTGGAGAACTATTATGTGACCATCTTCAGAGTTTAAGGGGAGCCTAGGGTGAGAGATGTTTAGGTTTATATAGTCAACTTCTACAGACCTAATCTGGGCAAGGAAATATCACTCCTGTTCTAATACCTGTCAGGAGTTATTTTATAATCTTTAACTGGTAACTATTCAGTAAACCCCTAATGGTACTTGGAATCTTCTTTGGCAAGTATTTGTGTCTAAAATGATAAAGATTTCTCAACAATTGTATCTGGGTGTATAATTAGAAAATTTCTCTACTGGCATTGGGAAGAGAGAAAAGATGTCAGGTTTTGTATGCTGGTCCAGTTTTACATTAAGAAGATACTCAAATTACATTTTCTTTAGATTCAAAAGCAGATTCATTACTAGCGCTTTTATATGTGTTGTAATTAAAAATGGGTATTAATAGGAATATTTTCATTTAGCTGAGTTAGGATGTAATACTGCAGGTTCGCATACCATACAAACAAGTGATAAATCTGTTTTAGAGTAACCAAAAGTAAACTTAGTCTAAAGGCTAATAATTGTTTAAGTTATAGAAATAGTCAAAGATTAGGTTCACATGTTTTATTTTACAGTGTTTTTGAAAGGAAAGTTATTTCATTAGATGTTTTTGTCCAAGAAAAGGGAAAAAACACCTGCTGATTTATTTTTCAAATTGCTATTGCTAATCCCATATATTTTAGATTTAGCTGGGAATTAAAATAGAGATTAAAAAAAATTAAATATTTTTACAAAAGTAATTAGAAGAAAACATTTAAGTTGGTGATGCCATACTAGGACTGGTGAAATTTATCAAGACAGTTTGGAAATAATGTTATTATGGAAACCTTCCCATTGAAACATTACCTTTTCTGCAGCAGATTGTGATCTCGTTGTGTTGTTGGACTGGGCCCTTGTTCAGGCTCCAAAGCTTTGATTCATTTTTCTGCTTCTGAATTTTTACATGTTGTACTTCTGCTTCTCATTAAGGTTGTGCAAATGTCTTCATGAGGCTACATCAGGCCCTTTTTTTAGTAAAAAGGCTGTTTGGAAGGTACCAAGACAATATTCCAGAGGTGTCCATTACGCTCATTTGACATTGTGCTCGTTTAGATGAGTATTTCACAGTCACAGTAACAAGGCACTCTGGTTAACCTTATTGCCATGTATTTTATAAATGCTGCAGTTGCCTCTGTGTTGGTCCCTCATTCTATTAAGAGAGAGAGAGATGAAGTGTAAGATGTTGCTTGATGCATCAGCACTCCCATCATAAACTGTTGTAAGGATCTTTCTTCTCTGATAACAACAGACATTCTTTCTTTCATATCTTTCTCTAAATTTTTGGCGTCTTCACTTCTCCCACATCCCTCTTTCCTGTGGTCAAAGCTCTTGAGAGCAGTAAACTCATATCTTTGGTGCTTATACTATTTGGTTTAACCCAAGCCAGCAACTAAACTAGGATGCTTGGTAAGCTGCTTCTTTGGTTGCCATTTACTGGCTATTGAGTTTTGCTCTTACAGCAACTGAGAAAGAGAAAAAAACCTGTACATTAACATAAAACAAGTCTGTGGTTCCTTCCACCTCTTGCAAGAACTATGATTAACAAATTCATACAACAGTAGGAACATTAAATCACAACAAATGGTAAAATACAATCTTTTGTGATATGATAATAACATAGGATCACAGAATGTTTTGAGGTGGATGTGACTAAAGATTTTCCAGTTCCAACTTCCCTGCCATGAGCAGGGACACCTTCTATGAGACCAGGCTGCTCAAGATGGGACAATGAAGCTGATTTGTGGAATCTCTCAGATGCTTATGGCTGGAATACAGTTTGGAAAAAATTACAAGTACTATATTTTGTCTATATGGCCCTGTGTCCAGTTTTTAATTTTAAAAGGCATTTCCAGTCTGGAACCAAGCCCAGTTTTCAAATGCATTAAGGAAAAAGTATGACAGACTTTTTGTTTCAACAGAATAAAATTGTCTAAAATCACTGAAATAAAATATTTTGACATCAAAAATTTAAATAGAGAAGGAAATAAAATATCCTTTATTTTTATTTCTTCATTCATAGTGTGAATTTTTATCTTGGAAATAAGATATTCCAAGATGTTATAGGAGGAGAATTTGCACTGAATTGCTGATTCTTTCTATACCAGAATTATTATTTTGGATTTATTTCAAGAGCACCATCAGATGAGCATTTTTTTGTCCCCAGGCAAAATGTTTTCCTCTGAGAATCAAGCAATTAGATCAGTACTTGTTGAGAAAGACAGAATTCCTTGCTTCATTCTTTTATAGAAAAGAGATGACTTGAGTAATTTCTCAGAAATGAAAACACAAGAAAAGTTGTAACTTCTTCAAAGACAAGTGGCTTTTTCCCCATGCTCCAAATTAACTGAGCTGTTCAAATGGAAGGTAAAAAAAAAAAAAGGTCAAATTAAAGATCAAAATCTGCTTATGGACACACAGAGAAAATGAGCTTATATTTCCAGTATCACTATATTAGACAGTAAGATCTTACTATAGATGGTCTTTCCTTTGAAAGATGGGAACATAGGCAGACTACTGAAGCAAAGGAAAGACATTTTTGTTAGGCAGGATAAATTCATGGGGTTTGTAATTTATCACTAAACTCCAACAATATCAAAATATTTTTCCAGCACTAGAGATCCAAGATTTTCTTATAATTCCATTTAAAAAATGCATTCACTAGGATGTAACAGAATTAGATCTTTTCAGAAGGATATTCTGCACTGCTTTTAGACTACTTTTACTTGAAAGAGAGAAATAGGTGTTCAGATTGCTTTATTAATGATTCCAAGCAACTTGGTCTAGGATTCAACTCTTTACCTCAAAATGGTGTTTCAGCAATCCCAGATGAGCTCAAAACAGCTTTTCAAGGGATCAGCTGCCTTCCTTACCTCTTCCACATGTGTTCACTCACACAACAGCTTCAGAACACTTTTCAGACTGGAGTTTTAAAGGAAACAGGCATCTCTGTGGGGTCCTCAAAGTCTGAAGAGAGCCAAATTCACATGCATCATCAAGTCCCAATGTTTTTACCACCACTTTCTTTTTCCCTTTGGCCTTTACTGATGTTTTTGTCTTTTTGTCTCCTGCCAAGGAGTACTTTCCACCCTTAGCCAGAAGCAGTGCCTATTGCTCCCTGTCTCACCTATTTAGAATGGGTAGTGCAGGTATCATATCACCACTGGAAGGCCTTTGGGAATGGAAATCTTCAGCATGATCCATTTCTTCATACTTGAACATGAGATAGTGATCAACCATCTGAACACATTTGCAAAAAATAACAGAGGCTTATTACCATCTACTCAATTTTTGTACACCACGTTTCATACAAAGATTTTTCAGCTGCTTACTCTTCTCATCAGGTTTTCTCTTCCTTCTGTTGGTAGTGTCCATTTCTAGTGTGTCCTTGCAGTGGTGTTATCAGATAACTCTTGCTCTGTGTAAAGACTCAGGAGTGCAGTGAAGGATGACAAGGATTGACAGCTATGCCCAACTGCTCTGCACCAAAAGTCTCAGCTGTCTCAGTCATGCCTTTGTGATTGGGACTGTACTAAATGTAGTATGAGGGTGGTCTCACACATCTCTTGAGGAAAGTCTAACTTTGGAATATTATTTGTCTTCACCATTTGTTGACACTCACCATGAAGTAGTCATCTGTCTGTGTGTGGTAACAAGATGGTATCTAGACTTAGATGTTAAACTTCATGAAACTGAAAGTCCTATTTTTCTGGCCTGTTTATAAACAGCAGTTAGAAGCTCCCCATGAAGAACTGTTGTCTGATGCTTTGCACAGTGTGGAAACAGAGTTGAGAAAACTTGCTGAGATTCCTTGGCTTTATTATGTTTTTCAACCAAATGATGATGAGGTAAGTTCAAGTAACACATTCTGATTTTAACTGAACTTAATTTTCTTTTGATAGGGAAAAGTAAATTACAATTTTTCATGATCTCTTGAGGAACTTTCAATAGTGTTGCCAGATCATTTCTGTCTGCTGTGAACAACCTTCTAAGCTTGGTGCCTTTTTTTGGTGTTTTATTCCCATCTGTGAATGTAAAGGTTTTGATTGATAAATAAATACATGAAACATATATTTTTAATTTATATTTATTAATACAAACATGTATAGAGTTAAATCCTAACATTATTCTTTACAGAAGTAAATTTGGGTCTTACTTTTTGAGATTAGCTATAAATTACCATCACAAGCATCTAATTTAACAGTTGTTTTCTCTTAATTAAAGGTAACTATGCCTCTTTTCTCATGCAGGATCCCCCTCTGGATTATGCTAAAAGAAACAATAGAAGTACAGTGTTTCGTATAGTGCCAAAGTTTAAAAAAGAAAAAATTCAGAAGCATAAGACCAGCCCTCAGCCTGGTATGTGTTTTGAAATTGCAAGAAAAGTAGTAGCATTTGCAGGAAATGTGATTTTATGGGATTTTTTTGGTAAGAGGTGACAAGACTTACCTAAGACTAAAGTCAAAGTGGAAAGCACCTGAGCTAACTGGCATCTTCATTAGGATAAATATTTCTTTCAGTGCATTTGGAAAACATTCAGTAGGACCCCCAGTACTACCAAGTGAACCAAAGAACTACTGTGAAAATACTTTGAAAGTTTTATCATGCAACAGGATCTGTGTCTTTGCTGGTGGTTACATTTGGTTTACTCATAGCCATACAAGCCATGGGTAAACACATTGATTCACTGTGAATCTCCAATTCAGGTTTTTCAGTTTAGTTTTAGGTGTGACATAACTTTTATCACACTGGTTTAATTAACCAGTTATTCTTAATTTTTGGGTGGGTTATAGGTTCAGTAAGTGAGACAGCTCAAACAAAAAATCATGATAGGCAATACTGATTTTTTAATTAGAAGTTGAACAAACTCCACCCTCCTCTCTTCCCATTTTTATTCGTGAGCTCACTTCCTTAAGATTATGTCCAGGACGTAATCAGTGATTAGATGGTCCTAAAACTGTTTCTATGTCTTTATTCTTTCAATGAACAGTTGATCACAATCTACAAAATCTTGCGGTTTTTGATCAGATCTAAGTTTCAGATTAGATATCCGATTTCTCTTCATTATAAAGTGAAGCGATCAGCATTGAATGAAGTTGCAAAATTATAGCAATAAGTAGCATAACTATTTTTTTTATATATGTGGTCTTAATGGGACTAATGTGGGCAACTAACCTTAGAGAACAATGTTTTACAGAGAGCTGCTTAATGGCCTGTGTAACACAGTAGCTTAAAGAGTACCTTTTGTCTTAAGAATTAAGAATACTAGAATCTGTTAATTAAAACTGGACTTGCTTGCTGCCATTGCTATATTTGAGGTACGGTTGCTATTTTAATTTTACATGTTAATTAGTTTTTGAAGGCTTCTCTTCTCCCTGGATGACTACTAATAAATTAATGACATACAGCAGAACAACATTAGACTTTGCATCACTGATCCTTAGCTGGTTTAATGTGAATTTGTTGGGACATGAGGTTTTAAAGGCTTTACTGAAGAAACTGGAGTAAAGCTGAAAGCATGGCTGCAAAGCAAAGAACCCCAACCTTGTTTAGATACTTTCTTGTGTTAACTGCTAACCTGTAACCTGCATGTAAAAAGGAAATTGTCAGTATTTGTGGAAAAGACACCTCTAACCTTTCCCTTTGCTAGCACGGCAATTCTACTCTGTTTTCCACTCTCTTTGGCCTAACCTTTGCTTGTGATGCATTTGAGCATGTAGAAATTAAGGGGGTTTTGCTCTTAACTTTGGTAGTTCAAAAATGGGGCACAGATGAAGTTGCTGCTTGGCTGGATCTGCTCAGTTTGGGAGAGTACAAAGAAATCTTCATCAGCCATGACATCCGAGGCTCTGAGCTTTTACATCTGGAAAGGCGAGACCTTAAGGTATTTCCTTTGTGCTACTTTTCTGCTATTGACCATTTTCTTTGACAAAACAACAACCAACTTTTCTTCTTTCCCTGCACTTGTCATTGCTTGTAGCTTGGCTTACACTGTGCAAATATGCAATAAACTAATATGCGCTGTCCTTGGGCCTGACTTTCTGAAGTACTGACTTGAACTCACAACTAAAAATATCTGTTTTATCCAAAATTTCTTAATTTTTTCCCCCCACTTTATGCAGAATGATACAATGCAGTAGATGCAGTTTATGTCAGAAGGCATAGGAGAAGCACATTTGATATCTTACTAGCATCTGTGTAATATAATGTTTTCTTCAAGAGTTCACTGTTTCCATTAAACATGATCAGTACAGATCAGTTGACGGTGGTTATAATTATTTTGAATCTATCTCCTGCAGGGGCTGATCCGCTCCACATGATTTATTGTGTATATATTGGACATAGTGGGTGTGAGAGAGAGAAGCAGCTTAATAAATTGCAGTATTTGGCTTACATGGTGTTGGTGTTTGTGTGTCAAAATAGGTTTTCCCATCGGTGACAGACCTCTGATTTTGGCTGTATAGATTTTTTAAAAAGAGTATTTTATTTCAAAATTGTAAAACCTTTTTCCTCTGAGGTCAGATAGATAAATTTTGCAGGGAGAAATGTTATCCAGCAGTTTGAGGCTGTTATTTGAGCTTGCTGATCTTTTTCAGGAATGACTTAAGTGCATCCATTATATGTAATAATAGTGGTTATATCTTTGGGGATTCATTAAATGACTTTTTCCAGGAACTTGGTAGTAATGAGTTCTTGGTAATGGGTTTTGCAACTGCTTTTAGCACATAAGAGAGGAAATAGGATATTGTATAAATTGCAAATATTTACATTTAGAGTGCAAGTCATTGTTCTAGCCACAGTGCAATAGTCTCCAGGTAGAGACAATATTTTCATACAAATGTGTTATTTTATGTAGTTTTTTATATCATGTGCAATCCTGATGTTATAAGGGTAGTGCTTGCGTTGTGTGACTGTTGCAATAGAAAGCAGCTGCTGAAAATAGCTGTGTTTCAGATAATCTGTTTGGCTGTTGTGTATTATTTTACTCTTTGGTATTAAATTGCCTAAGCTTCTTTCCATGGAAGTTAAATGCCTTTCTTTCAGGACAGTTTCTGACAGAAAGGGACAGTTTAGGACAGTCCCTCCCTGCAAAACTTTAGAAATAGAAGACTGTCCAAGCAATCCACCACAGTGTTCCAGTGATGGATGTTGCAACTCCCTGTTCTGAATGAGTGCTGAACAAACTTAAAATTCAGCTGAGAAACTCAGCATCACACAATGCATAGGTTTGTTAAAATGTTAAGAAAATTTAAAGTTGGAATAAATTATGGTGGGTAAGATCAGTGTTAAACTGGACATGGCTTCTGGCCATGCCTTATTTCTCATGAGTACCAATTTGACTGCGTGCCCAGTGGACTGGCACTCAAACCAAGTAAATGTCTGCAGCAGGGTAACTACCAACCCGTATCCCTGTTGCTAAGGCTCATGTTGCTTCGGTGTATATAAAAGCCCATCACAAATGTCTGTGCCATAAAAAATCTGAAGGCTTGTCCTAGAGGGCCTGCAGAGAGCCAACTCCTCTATGCAGTGCTGCCTGGAGACATGTGGGATGAGGAGCTGCTCTACACAAGTTGCCAAAGGCATGCCCTGAGCCAACCAAAATCTCGCTCCAGAATCGCCCCATGTGCTCGTTAGCAGATGCCGAGAGCTTCCAAATCAGTGCCCTTCATAAGCTAGGCCAGGTTTTTGGCTGGGCATGGCTTGCACTCTAACAGCACTGAACTTAAATAGCAGAGTTTAGTGCTCATCCTGCTGATTACAGGGCAGGGTCTCTGCAGGGAGCCAATTAAGGATGTCTCAGGCAGCCTGCAGTTTTCTCCAGTGACCTGAATTGGTGTCAAGATGTGTAATGTTCTACTTGGGAAATGAGGAACACGTCACAAGCTGCCCTGTGAATATTTCCTCCCTTTGGCTATCGAGGTGTGCAATGAGCCTTCAGTGCTCTTGCAAGCTATAATCTGTCTGCAGCCTCTCCTCCACTGCAAGGCCTGTGCTTCCTGACAAGCTAAACAAGATCACCATTGATTCATGAGTTCCTAACTCATGTGCAATACATTTACCTCTATTACCTTTCATGTCTGCAGCAGGAAAAAATGCTGCCTGTTTTAATTTAATCCTCTGAGCCCACCTTTCTTTTTGTGGTCAAAAGTAGAAATAAAAAGCGGTATGGAGAAGGATTTGATGAAACACTCTTCCTTTGCATGCATCACTGGAACAGATTGATATGCTGACAGAAGAATTGGGCACCTCTAATTGTATTTCTGCATAGCTTGTGGATCCCATTCTCAGGGAGCTCTGTGTGGCAACTGGCAAATGAAAAACCAGGATATCTCTTTCTACCCAGTCCTTGCAGTAATGATCTTTCTTCAGCCTCTTATGCCTGATTTCCTTTAGGGGGATCTTAGAAATTTACACTCATATGATTTTCTTTTCCTTGATGAATAGCTGGGCAGTAAATTGTGTGTTATTCTGCAGAAACTGTAGAAAGAAGGTGTAGTTGTGCCTTTTTTTTTTTTAAACCTTATTTAACCTTTATTTTAACCTTTTTTAAACCTTATTTATTTTTTTAACCATGTTCCTATTCAGGCAGCTTAGTCATAATCAGAACTGCAACACATTTAGTAGGACGAGGGGATGATGTCTCTTTAAAGTTCCAAAGCAATGTTGGTTTCCTTGGAGAAAGGCTTTCCATGCCACAGATCACCTTGATAAGCAGTGCCAGTCAAACTAAAATCTGTGACAAGGACTGTGACACTTCATCCCTGTCTTTTGCAGTAGCATGTTTTGAAAATTTTTTTTATGGAAAAAGTTTTGTAAGATTTGTTAGATTTCAGACATGCTTTTAACACTGGGGATACAAGTAGGGTAGATTTCACATTTAGAAGATGTTATTCTTAAGGAGTTCTTACATAAATTGTTAGTGGTGGTACATTTGGCCAAAAACTGTCCAAGAAATGGCACAGTGGTTAGGGAGAGCAGGAGGAGAGGTGATACTGTAGTTCTAAGGCCATATCTGGGAAAAAAGAAAGTCTATTTTTTTTCTTCAGATTCTGGGTACAGTTTCTTCTTCAAAACTGTAGTTTAGCCAAATTGAATTTTTGTTAACTAGGTATCAAGTAGATATGAACAGATTTTGTCTCATGCACCAATTCCAGAGATATTTGAGGCTCTTGTTCTCTGAATGATGCATGATGTGCTGCTGTAGCAGATCCTTATAGTCCGAGATGAGAAAATTTCAGCAAACTTTTCTGCATAAGCAGTAAACTGAGAATATCAAATAGCATCTGGTGTCATGACTGTATAAATTCTAGTTTCCACCAAACTGAAAACTATTATAAAAGCATAAAAAATGAGGGGTTTTGTTGGGGTTTTTTTGCCTTGGAAGTGTAGCAGAAAGGGGTCCCCAAAATTTTTGATGAGGCACTTGAGACTTGCTGTTGTGATAAGCATTACAGCAACTTCAGCTGGAAAAGAAATAAACCCAAAATCTCTTGCTTCTGAATCAAAGGTGTTGTGAAATGCTTTACAAAGACTGGTGGGAAGAGTGGCTGAGTTTTTTTGGAATTTCATAATATGTTTCTTTCTTCTGATTTTGAACTCTGGCAGCACCTCACTGTATTGCTTATCCAACAGAAGTTCTACTCATGAAAATATATTTGTTCTGAAGAATTTTTAAGTTCTTAACCTTTAAATTGTGTGGTTTGTTGTGGTTTGGAAAGTATCCTTATGGGTTTTCCCTTATGTAGAGTTTCTTCCACATAGCAACTAGGCTATTTCATTAGTTTCAGTAGTCATGTGTGGCTTTTTTTGATTCACTTGAGAATTAAGTTTAACATAAAAAGGACAATATTACAGAAATGTAAAATTATAAATATTACTGTCATTTTAGGATGAATTTGACTACTACCTACATTAACTATTCTTAAATTAAAAATGAGTACTGCATTTGTTTATAAGTGAGATGACTATTAGTGAAAATAAAATAAATTTATGTGATATGGAAAATCATAAGGTTTTTTCCAAGTAGTTTGTGAACAGCACTTGCTTTGGGAACTTTTATGAATAAACTGAGCTCCTTAACGCTGACACCTTTGTGCCAAAGTCCTGTAAAGGATGACTATCTATTTATAGTGCTGATAGTTTTCAACTGAAAAAACAGCCAAGTATTTTTTCTCTCTAACATAACCAGAATTCAGTCTTGACTCTCTGAAAATTAAACCATCTTTTTAATCTTGGCTGTGCTACCTTTATAATAAAATAATTAATTCATGCCCATTTTACCACCCCTTTCTTCCAAAATTAAATGCATGCTAACATTTTAAAGTAATATAGAATACAGATTTTTCTGAGGTCTCTGTGGCTGTAGAAATGTAGATACAGTCTTTGCGTAGAGTACATATGGAATAGTATATATGCTTTCATTTTCCACTCTTTATGAGAAAAATTTTTTCAAGCTGCCTAATTACAGTCCCTTCTTTTTAATGTCTCTATATTATTTTTAAAAGAAAAATCTTTCTTTTAAAATGAAATTATTTCTCTTTCAGAAAAATGGTGAAACTTTTCTAAATTTTTTTTAGTTATTTAACCATAATCTATTTATGTAAGGTTTATTCTACTAATAACTAGTGTTTGACTCTGCTGATTGCTCAACACCCCTAAAACGTGGTTTTTAAAGACTTTTTCATAGCTGAGTTTTACAGATAAGGGAAGCAGATTTCCACCAGACTGAGCTGAAAATTCATTAGAGTGGTGGGAGATCATTAGCACAGCTGGGCATCCCATTCTGTTTCTCTGATCATTGGACCAGCCAAAATTGAAAAAGGATGCTGCTAAAGCTATTACTAATACTGGAAGAAGTTTGCTACAAAAAATTCTTGTCTGTTGTTGTGTGCAGAGACCGATCTGGAAACCAATAATAGAAACATTTCAGCTGATGGGAATGATTTAGTGGCTACAAGGAGATTTGTGCTTTTTACATTTCCTTTGGGATATGACTATCATGTTTCTGAGAATTTTTCTTCCAGCTCTCTAATCAGGAGCATCTATGCTAGGAGATGTAACCTTTTTGGAATGAAAAACAAACTCTTTCTATTGCTCTCTAAAGGGAAGTTGTCCTACATGCCTGTAGCCATTACACCCACTTTCCCTTGAGAAACTGGGGATATGTGTGTTTGCTGATTAAAGCAGACATCATAAGGCCTCAGATCAAGTAACATTGCTGGACAGAAGTTTCAATCCATCACATTCTACCAAGCATTTGGTTGCTGTGTTAGAGAGGAGGGGGAGATTGTTCTCTTATTTTGCCAGAAATTGTGAAAGGTGTTTGTATTTATAAGTCAAGCCAAAGATGGTTTTGATGTATATTAAAGTGCCCTGGGTTGTTGCTGTTGCAGGTAAGTAATGTTTTGTCTGCCAGACAGAGAGGGATTTATTGTATGCTCTTAGCAGTCTTTTTGTAAAGCAACTCTTGCTAACACTTCTGGTTACTGTTGATTGCAATGAGCACATTTCTAGACATCTGTTGCATGGATAGGTCATAATCAATGGGGTTTCTTTTTCCCATTTTTAAAGTAAACTTCCTTCTTTTTTTTCTTCTCTTTTTTTTCTTTTTCTATTTTTACATTTTCTGTAGGACCTGGGGATAACGAAAGTGGGTCATATGAAGCGAATTCTCCAGGGAATTAAAGAGCTCAGCAAGAACACCCCTTTGTCTGAAGTGTAATTATGCTGGTGCTTTTCTTAAAGAGAGAAGAGAAAGTTGCTGGAGAAGCAAAGCTGTTGCAGGCACTTGGCTGTCCTTGTAGTTTATGGAAGAATAAGCACTGGTGTTTGTACAGGCTAGCATCTCTGAATTCTTGTGTGGTGGAGAACTTGCAGCAAGAGTACAAAAGGATTTGTGCCAAAACAAAAAGGAAAAGGTGATATGTTCTGTGAAGATGTTTTGTTGGTGTGCAAATTGGCCAGTTTGGATAAGCCCACTTTGGTAAATCGGTCGGTTGATGGTGAACTGCAGTGACTGGAAAATATAATCAAGGAATGATTGCTTTGCTTACATGCAGCTCAGTATGCCTCTCTTTATGCTGCAGCAAGATGCCACTGTACAGCATGAGGTCATCTGGTTTTCCTTCCGAGGCGCAGCTCTGTAAAACCTCGTGTGCAGGAGACCAGGAAATCTGGAAGGTTCAACACGCGAGCCTGGCAGTGCCGCAGGTATCCAGCACTCGCTGGCCATGCAGAAGAGGGGAGAGATACCTCATGATACCATGAATGCAAACTATAATGCATGGTGTGCCTGCCTGAATTGTCTGTTGTTCTGTTGCATGACACATCTGATACTTTAAACACTTGAACAACTTTTTTATCGGTTTGAATGAGATTTAATTTATTGCTACTTGAGTGTCTTTTTTTTTTTCCTCCAGTTTCAGGCACTTTTCTATTCTTCAGTGTTGTGTTATGCCTAAAATGTGTTCTATGGCAAAGGGTGTGTGGGTGTGGAAACTTAGCATTTGTGCCATATTCAGCAGATTATATATGATTGAAACACTGTACAGTTAGATTTTTAAATATATCATGTACAGAAGGTTTATCAGGTAACTAACTTATGAGAATTTTTGAAAGACCGGTACCTCACAAAAACATCAATTGGCTTCCTGCATGGAAAATGATAAAGAATCTTCTCAATGGTGCATTTTAATGTAGTTATTCAGTTATCTTAAACAGCTGTAGCATATTTGAACTTGTAGGCACTAATGGTTTTATTTATTCTATTGTTCAAAAGCAGGTTTAAATATTAATGAAATTTTCTTAAAGAAAAATTTAATTTTATTTATCATACATAAGAAGATATTTAAAATGTAGCAGCTGGTTTGATTTTTGTGGGGTAAACTTTTACTTGTTGCTAATTAACTATTAATTTAAAAATGCATCTGTATGCATTTCTTTACAAAGGTATCCATTTGTTTCTTGACAGCACTCCACCATCAGTAGACCATAAAAATGAAAAAACGCAGACTATAAGGTTTTAGGCTATGCATGCTAAGATGAATCACATGCAAGACAGTAATCCATGAGTGTAAACAGGTTAAAAAAATTAAAACCATCTTTGTTTAGATATTGCTCTAGACCAGAGTTTGTAAGGTTATTTACACTTTACTTAAATGAAACAGGTTCATTATTTAATTTCCTGGTAAACTTTTCACAAAAGAATTAATCTAGACAGAAAATAAATTTTAGATATCTACCAAAAAAATCCTACCTAAATGTTTGAGATGAGATGACTTTGCACCACCTGCCAGAAAACTTGCACAGAATTGCTCTCTCCTTGCTGTTTCTAGCAACGTGTCATTGCAGCTCAAGGAACACTTGACTTTCATTAATCAAGTAGCTTTGATGTTTCCTAAACATGAGAGTATCTTAATATCTATATATGTTTTCCTCATGGGCAGCAGAGTAAGGTTTCATTTGGTTTTTACCAAAACTTATTTTCCTGTATAGAGGGGCCAATGTCAAGTACTGCATCCTAGTTTTGCCCTCCATTTCTCATGCATATGACCGGAGTTGTTCCATGGCAAGTAGATGGGACTCATCCCTTGGAAAGTAAAATCTATTATACTCGTTGTTTTATTGGAGAAAAAAAAATCAAAATAATCAAACAGGCTTAATTTTTATCTTATTTTAGTACTTTGTCTTCTTGCTGCTGTAAGTTCAACAGGCACCACTCTGGGAGTTCTGTGGACATAATGATTATTCTGGTAAGCAAACAAAAGTAAAAGGCTATTTTCTATTAGGTTTTGCATACAAAATAAACCAAAATGCATTTGCCAAATGATATCACTTTCAGGCTGTTGTACGAAAAGCATATGAAAAAAATGAAAAGTTAGGCAAACAATGGAAAGTTTGTTGGTTCTGGTTTTATTTTAATGTACTTGACATTCACCCCTTTCATGACATTCAGGGGACATCTGCAAAGTCTTTGTAAGCTTTATTTCCTTTTCCCTTTGGTTCTCCATGAGCTACACTGTATTTTAACGTGTGGCAGCATTTTAGCATATTGACATTATAGTAGACAACATAGGTAATCTTCTGGTCTATTCAAGGACATAATACATAGCAGAACTTTCTTTGCTTTCCTGATTGTGAGATACAATCTCTTTACAACTCTCAGCCTTGCTGTATGTAATGCATTAAGATGGGCTATGGATCCAGATCTCTTCAAGTCACTGTAGAGGTCTATGCTGAGTATATTAAAAAATGGGAGCTGCTTTTGGGCAGGGAAAATGGGAAAATTTTGTTTGTAACAGCTTTCTTATGGCACTCCTCAAATTACCTCAGTATAGTACAACTGATCAATGTTCATTTTTCTAAATGACCACCAAAGAATTTAACTTTGATTGTCCTAAGCAGTTTTTTTAAACATGTGAATAAGAAAAAACAAAACTGTATCATTAATGCTGTATTTATTAGACGCCCAGGAGAGCAAATTTTATGCAACTCTATGCCTTAGACTAGTGTTGGCTATGAAGTGCAAATGCATCTGACAAGGAGGCTCAAAATATTTTTACAGGGGTTCTCTCTGGAGGTTGTGGGTTGTAGCTGTGTTTAAGTGGTGTGGCTTTTTTGAAGACCTGAACAGTGTTACTCTCTCATGGTTATTCTAAATATTGGGGCTTTTTCCTTACTGCTGTAAAAGTCCCAGCTCCTAGAACTAAATACATTTTTTAAATGTACTGTATTCTCCCTAATTTAATCCTGCTGTAAAAAGTGCTTCAAAGCACACATCCCAATATCTCAACAAAACCAAGGTAAACACATCCCTAAAAGCAGTTAGCTTTTTAGAAAACAAGACCCTGTGGAGCCTGATTCAACATGCTAGATTTATCAAGACAATCCCTATACAAAGTTTAGTGGATTAAAATTTTCCTCCCCAGTCAAATACATGCGATTTTTGTGGTCAGTATACATTAAAGCCTGAAGGGAGAGCAGAGTAATCTGCATTTTTTGTAGTGGCTGGTATTCTTATAGCTCTACACCTCAGAGAGAGGAACACAAGAGCTGCATGTTTTGAAATTGCAGCAGGTTGCTAAATATAAGTTGCTGTTTTGTCATTTTCAAGTAGGATTTTCTCAGTGCACTGTATTTGATAGCTGTAGCAACCTCTGATTTAGATGATGGAAGTTTTGCCTTTATAAAGCCTCATGACTTCTTCTTAGAAACTGAATGAAATCAAGCCAACTCATAGTTTTAGGTGTTGGGGATGTTTTGCAATAATTCAAAGAAAAGAAGACTCAAAAATCAATTTTTTTTATAAGATGGCAAGGGAAAATTTTCTTTGATACATTTTTATGTCTCTCCCCTTAAACACTATTCTTTTCTCCTGAGTGTCTCTTTCTTTCAAAGAAAAATGCTTTGAACTTGGAAGAACAGTAAAGTGTAAAGCATATGATCAAAAACCCTCCCAGACTATTTCATTCCAGTGTTTCTTGTTTTGGGACTGGAATTAACATGCTTGGTCCTGTAAATAATAAATAGAAATCATCTTTATCTTTCTATCCCTGGCCAAAATAATTAATACTGCAATCCTGCATCGCTGTAATTCAAAGGAGAGGTGTTGATTTTTTTTTCATAAATGTCCATTTTATATTTTTCCATGCTTTTTGTAGAGAAATAGATAACCTGCCAATTTTACTTTTTAATTGAACTTGCTCATGCTATTAATTAAAATTTCATGAAGCCTTGATAATGAATATTACTTCAAGGGTAAAATTATCAGTGTTTTTCAATGCATGTGGTTTCATTTCAGGAACACTGGCAGGAGACCTTTTCCACATGTAATGGAAAAATAATATATAAAGCAAATATGAGAGGATGTTCCATAGTCCTACTTTAAAAACAGTTGTAATGATGTACTTGCAAGACAAAACCCCCTATGGTGATTCCATTTTGCTTGATGCTTCCTGCTAATGATTGCATTAGTACTGTTTACAGCTATTTCTGCAGTGCTCTCTGTGTGCCCCTAAATATTAAGTTCTTGGCTATGAGTTCAACAGTTCTGGTAATTAATAATTAGCAGTGCAAAAAGTCCTTGTGAAAGGTAAAGTCACAAGGAATGTATCTCATTGAGGATAACGGAGCTGGAGCAATTTGTTTAGCTTACAACCAGAAAATCATCTTGTCACTTGTATGAGGAAGTGAGAGCCACAGAAAATAAAATTAAAGAAGTAATCTTAAATTTATTTTTTCACCCCAATAACTTAAGTACCTCTCAACTGCAGCATCCTGTATACATTTATAACACAGGCTGTCCTGTATTTTTTATTCTGTTTTCATGGATTGTATGTTTTGTGGTATGATTTTCATATCATCTAGGTTTGATGCTGCTTATTCTAACTGCGAGGATTTAATGTTTGCAAGAACTGTACATGACTGTATTGCTGTCTTAAGGAACAGGTTTTTGATGACTTGAGGAAGCTGAGGAGTTTGGACAGGATTTAAGCTTTGGACAGGACTTAAAATATCTCTACTTTCTCTTCAGAGATGAATAGTAGCATCAGCAGGATTGATAAAGCATCATTTGGTAATTATCAATATAAATTCTTTACTGGTTGTATAAATTTCTGTATTTATATCTAGAGTATAATGTGGAATTGATCTTTTTTACAAAAACAAAAAAAAAAGTTTTCTAGTTGTTTTCTACTACTGTTGCATTAGTAGAACTTGCATTTTATAGCTCTGTTAAGTGTTAGCTTACGTACTTGAAATGTTTGTTTCTGCCATACAGAAGACCAGTGTTTCTCAGAAATTAGAATCCATTTGGAAGCCATCTGGAGACCTTGAGAGGACTATTTCTGTAGCCATTTGGAGCTAATACCAAAATTCATAGCAACTTCTTTAGGCTTAATAGTGATCACCCTCAATACTTTACCTGAAAAAAAAATTTTTGAAAGGTTTATGGTTTTTTTCAGTGCATAGAATTAATCTTAAAACATCATCCCCTTGTTATATGTAAATTAAAAAATATTAGCATTGTTAACACTTTTGCAAAGAAGCAAAATGCTGATGAATACATACTCAAGAGTATTCCTGGACAAATTTTAATCAATTTAGCTGTAGTGGTTAAAGACTTATCACTTTCAGAGCACTCGACAGAAAATTCATATGTGCACATGATAGAATTACAAACATCTGTTTTAAATAATTAAAGACTTGTTTCTCAGTTGACAAAAACTTGATGAGCACTCTGATGGGATTTTGAGTTCCTATAACCTATTGCTTGTATTAGTGAGGCAGAAGAAGTTGGTGCCTCATTTATGTTTAACACTAGTCATACCTTTATTAATGTTTCTACGTTACTTGCCAGCTCCTGTGTCTGGATGAGCTCCCAGCTTCTGGCAAGATGAGACCCTTGCATGTCTCTCCATGGTTTCTGTTCAGAACAGCTGGACAGGCAGGCCAGGAAAAAGTTATAGGGTGCTTAGGAGAGAAAGATACACCAAGGCTTCAGTCTCCAAAGCCTAGCATAGCCATGGTGGACTAAAAATCTTTTAAGCTGTGTTTTTACAGTCCCTGCTGGAAGCTCTATCTAACAATTAACACGACCTACCAGAGTGCCCTTGGAAAGAGAAGTGTTTTGGCTAACTCTACCAGCTGTGTAAGACATTGAAGATACTGAACATTATGATAGCTATTAGTAGACAATATCCAAATGGCCAGTGAATATTTTATTCTGTGGAACAAATACTTTGGGAAAATATAGTTTGTAGTATTATTCAAAGACTAGTATTAGGAAGAAGCTACTGAATATGCAGTGTGGTATAAAATTTTAAGTCATTTGCAACTATCTTTTTCCAAATTCATTGGAAGCAACTATTTTAGGGAGCTGTGTTTGATCCAGGTAGACAAGAGCGTGTGAACTGGAAGTGGGAACAGGAAGAAATGAACTAAAAGTAAAATTGGATGGTTTATTTTCATTATGGAAACTGTGTGTAAAGCCAAAAAAAAAATCTCCAGAGTGCCCCAAATCCCTTCTATGACTTTTTAAAGGGAATAGCATTTTAAGCATTTTTTAAACTAAAGCATTAATTGGATAAAAACCAACTTAATTAATAACCTGACAGTGTCATTAACAGGGAAAGAGTTAGAGACACCACTGTTTTTCTTCTGGTGTTAGTTGAAGTAAGCTCTGTTTGGGACTAATTCTCTTTGCAGTCATGGTCAATTATTTTGTGAATGGGGACACTGAGGAAAGCCATTCAAAGCTGCTTGGTCTTGCTTTTCAGGGATGGGGAGAGCACGTGTGCTGAACAGTAGGGCCTGGAGGCTTTTAATGAGAATTTCAAGGATACAAGATTTTCTAGTTGAATAGTTTAGGAAGGTTTACAAGGAGCACACAGGCATACAGATTCTTACTGTGAAGGTTCCTAGTAGCACTGTCCTCTCACAAGATGCCATGTCTATACATTGAAACAGGCATTTGGACTGTGTGCCTAGCCACATTCCAGAGGATTTTTTACAGGCATCTGTCACCTGTACTTTCTGTCTTGGTTTTATCTCTCCTTAAATCGGGTACCTTGAAAAATGTGGTTGACCATATTCAACAAAAATTACCATTTTTCCCACTCAAGGAGCACAGCTTGTGAACCTGTCCTGAAATAATAAGTTTCATTAGCCATCTTTTTACATCAAATCCTTTGAATCCTAAAAGAGCTGAAACTCTTTTAGGCACCTCCCTAGAGCTGCCAGTTACCTTAGGAATTTAATATGCTTGTGTGTCGATGGGATCATCAAAGGGCAAGGTGATATTCACAGTGGCAGATGAGACATGGAATAGATGGGATTTGTACATAAGGAGTACAAGCTGTTGAGATGCTCCTGGAAGGTGAAGGGGGCCTGATCTCTGCACCTTCCCTCTGGCTCTTCTTTGCTGCTGTCATCACACACAGTCATATAATATTAGCAGCTTCTTGTCTTAATTCATGGTGATATCAAACCAATCAGTCACTACTAACAAAACTTCTCACTGTCACATCTGTCTGTCTAGAGCAGGTATCTTCAAATATTGAGCACTATGGAATTGCATTATTGTATTTTTAAGGTATATTCTGGGATTTAAGAAAGGTAAATTTCATCTAAAGGTATTTCAAAGGTTCTGAGAGGATCCCAGCCCAGCATGGGTGGTTTCTGTCATTAGCCAGACTTGTGACTTACACTGGTATTCCAGTCAAGTACATCTGTTCATTAATTCTGTAGTAACATCCACTTACATGCATGAGTGGATGCATGAAGTACACATGGAAGCATTGCAGAGATGGGACACTGTCTTGTTCTCTGCATAACTCAGATATTTGTGTCTAAATGGCAGTTTGCAGCAAAGAGCTGAAACACATGATTTCGACTCAATCCAAACCTATATTCAATTGAAAATGAAAACATCTAAAATGGTTTGCAAGGGTTTAGGTAAAATCTGATGTGTACTCAGTAGTTTCTGCCCTTTGTTTCCCCTTCTTCCTGTTCATTCCACAAGAAAGTCCATCATCTTTGCAGTCATATAAATCTTTTGGGACTTAGGCATATGCTGTGCTTTAAACAGTACTTCAGGCCCCTTGGAGATTATTCTTGTATTTCACTTACAGCATTTACACGTAAGCCTTCAGATGATTTTCTTGGAGAGAAAATGGTCCTCACATAAAAGCGATCCTCAAATTGATCATGGGTAGGCTTTTGTATGCCATGCCTATGAATGTCATTCTCTTGCCAGTATTTGTGTGGATGTGTGTAGATATGTAGTACCTAGTTCATAGTGTTTATGTGAGAGCACACCTGTACATAGAGATGTATATACATACCCTGGTTTTGCCCAATATAACAATGCCAACTTGTGTGTAGAGCCAAAAAACTTAAAACTATACAGTGCTTGAGATGCTGCATTGTTTTTATTATAGTATTTTTTATATCAGATAAATTGCAGGATGTTTACAGATGCTTATTAATATTTAACTTATACAATGGGGTGGCAGGATGTTTATGATTGTTGTCAGCTAAAGAATTGTACATGATTCTGGGTGAAATTTTGGCTTTTTTGAAATCCTTGGCAAAACTCCCATTGATCTCACTGGGGCCAAGATTAAACCCCTCTGAATCTATTGTTTACTGTCTATTTTCCTACTGTGATAGTTTTTTTAATGAGTGAAATGTATTTATTTTTTTCCCAATGTGAAATCTGCAGTTTCTATTTGGATTTTTCTACGGAACCTGCAAACTACAACACAGGTGGGAGTATATGCCTCAGAGACTGTACAGAATTTTTCATTGATCTGGTCCTTGAATATGTCTAAGAAAATACCTTCTAAAATAACTTTTGTAAGATTTAATACAGAATCATCTAAAAAGAGATCACCTTTCATGCCTCTCTCACAAAGAGGGAATGCAATGTGGCAGGTGAATGTGAAGAAGTATTCATTGATAAATAAAAAGTAGTCCTGTCTGTTTTCTGTACCTACTGATCTCATGCAGCTCACCTGTCTCTGCAGATCTGGTATGAGACACTTGAAGTACCTTATCCAAAAGTACCTTATTGGGGAAAAAAAATGTTACATAGTAAGTATTTGGCTTTAAGCTTCTCATCGAGACTTGGAAGTATCTTCAGAGCCAGTGTGTTGAATGACTTTGTATATTCCATGGATCAATTAAAATTAGGAAAATGTTAAGTGGTAAGGCAAGTCAGACAACTGGTTGACATTAGAGAAATCACTTGTCTAGAGGCAGAAGGAACGGTTCTTTAATAGCACAAGGAGGAAATGTACCATAATGCAGCGCTTCCTAAATCCCTTTCCAGGGTATCTTTTAATTACATATGCTCAAAGTGTATTCTTCCTGTAAAAAAACCATATGGCTGTGAAACAGCTAAGTAGATGCATCCTAATTTCTTCATCTAAGGCTAAAATACCATTTTCAAATAAGAGCTGTCATGCACTTTGAAATACATATGTTGGGAACAGGTAAGTTTATATTTATCATAGATAGTCATCCCAGGGATGGTCGGACTTGTAAAATGAGGTAATTATGTCAAGGTTATCAAAAGCTGAGGAAATAACATAGCAGACACCTTCCTTCAGAGGGCTCTTTCTGAAGACATCTGTGCAAATGCCCACCACTTCCAGGAGTCTTTTCCTATAATTTCGTTTAAGAAAGGATCATATTCAGATTTCTATCCTTCCCCTTGCTAATAAGGCAGGAAGTTTACACCTTGGTTGAACTTTCTAGGAGTTTGTTGGCTGTAGAAATGGACCTCAAAAGAATAGACATTTGAGGCAATCAGTAGCCTTGTGAAGGATACACAAGGCTCTGTCTGGGCTTGTTAGTTAGTCTGCTAATGTGGTTCTGATCACAGATTAGTGGGGGAAAAGCTCCTGTGGTGTTCCTGCTTCACTTGGTGACAAGGCTCCATGGTTGTCAGTGGGGACAGAGGGGCGCCCAAGCGAGCAGACACCTTTCCTTTTGCGTGTTGGTTGGCTTTCTGCAATTCTAATCAGGGCTGGAGTTCAGGACACACCTTTGTTTGTCTGCAAGGCAATGTGACAGCTTAGGAAATGAGGAGGAAGTGGCTGAAGGTCTGGATTCTGCCTTTGGTTTCCTGCCAGTGGAGCTGGTGTAAGACTGGGGGCAGTGTAGTTAACCTTTGAGTGCCTCACTTTCTCCACCCAAGGGAATAGGGATGCTCACCACCTCTGTACAGCCCCCTCGAGTCCTGTAGGAGAGCAGTGTTATGTAAACTGCTGACTTTTACCCACACTATTACATGTAGTAAAAATAAATTACTTCTGTCCATAACACTGCAAGAATTGCTTTTCCTAGTTCCAGTTCTCTTTGATGACCTACCATGTCCTGGGCAGTCAGTTTTAAAGCTTAGCAATTGCTCTAATACTTAGAATTACACACATAGCAGGCTCTGTTTGCTGCAGAAAAGAGTAAAACTTTAAACTGCCTGACAAAACTTGCCAATGAAGTATATCTAACAGAGCAGGGGTGTAACTTTTGGCTTTATTTACTTGTAATAATGGTAAGGAACAGTGAATTTTGTTTGTTTACATACTGTTTACAATGGCACAGTTTTATTTTTAATATATAAAAACAATTGAGGTATTTATTGCATATACTATTTTAAAGATGTTTTATGTGTTTTCACCTTTGGAATATATTGTTACATTTCCTTGTACAGATAATTTGGGTGGCTTTGTTAATATAGTTAGTAATTTTTATGACTACTAAGTGACCAGTTTTCTGTGCCTTTTTATTGTTGGATGCATGATTACATATTTATTATTGTATGGAAGTCACTGAGATGTGTATTTTTGTATTCTGCTGGAAGCAATGGTTGATTTTATTGTACATGATAAGAGATGCCTTCCATAGCAGGCACTCGTATGAGATCTTCCTTCTCAAATAAACAGAATGCATTCAATGTATATAAGTCCTTGAATTTATTTTGTGTCTAGAAATCACTGGAAATGTTTGAACATCATAGCACCGAATTTTAGATGTTATCCACTCAAAATGTGGGCTGCTACCAATGTCCTCAAATCTAAACCAGCATTCCCCGTTGAAATAAATGCAATGGCAACTCCTTGCCACAATCTAAGACTTGGGAACTTAAATGAAAACTCAAAACTACATAAAATTGGGATGAATGAATACCAAGCATCACTTCTACTCAGTCTGCCAGGGACTGCCTGAATATTGTTTTAAATTAAGGGCTTTGAATACAGCTTTGATCCATGCTCTACACAGCTACGTGCAAACCCAGACATAAGTAGGTCACTGTGCATGTAGGTGTTTACATTTGCAGGGATCTTCCGCTGGATCTTGCTGCCACACCGCGTATTAAGTGGAAAAACAGATTTGCACTTGCATCCATGGTAACAACAGCCATTAAACCAGAACATTCAGTAGCACGCGTTTTTTCAGGGTAAGTGGCAGTGAAGCAAACACGTTTTCCTCAGCAGTAAGGGCTGTGCTGCGCTGGCACCAGCCCTGACAAACACTCACAGGGGTGACTCCAGAGGGCCATTCTGCAGGCCAGCATCAGCTGCCGTGTTGCAGGTCCGTGGGCTGCTAGGCTGGTACCTAGCACACAACGTGATGTGAAAGTAACCACAGTCAGTGGCATAGACAGAAGGAAAATTATAGTGTGTAGGAAGCTAAGTCAGTTCATGAAGGCTGTAATCTTGTGATCTATGAAGTTGTCTCGTGGTTGGGATCCCACTGTCCTGAATGATCATACGTTGGAGAGGCAATTTTGTGGATAACCCAGAAGGCTTACAGGTCAGTGCTGGGGGGTTCAATGCACCATGAATTCCAGGTCCTTACAGTTCTCTTAGGATAGAAGCTGTACTTTAATTTTAGGTGTGTTTTGGGAGAATTCAATTTTTTTAACCAAACTGAAAAGGCTGGTTTCAATAATCAAAGCTGTGGTATAAATGAGAGACTGTAGTAGGAGAAATAACTCATGGGGTAAAGTAGGTGGCACCACTAGGGATGGCACTCTGCAGTACATGAGGAGATGGGGTGTGATGGTATTTGGACATTGGGAACTCTCCAGAATTTCTTCTAGAGGTTAGACTGCACAGTAAGGTAGGCTTCCCACAGTTCATCTTGACCATAAATCAGTTTTCTGTGAATAAGAAGTAAAAAAAATGTGAAAGAAGTAGTTGGATTATAAGCCTTAACCTAGAAGATGCACCGAGGGAAGTTTTAAATAATTTTGAGAAAAGTTTGGTAAATGAATGAACTGTTCATACCACAAGTTAATACTTGTGGCATATAATCAATCCATTCATCTCAGTGGCACCAAATAGCTGATGATGAACTCTGAAACTGTGTTAACTTTTAGTTCCTATCACTAAATTAATGAAAATCTGAAAAAAAGAAGCTTGTAGACAGGCAAGCATTGAAATTGGAAGTGCTGAAGCAAATCTAACAGAGTTACTGCCCAGAGTTATTTTATCAAAAAGGGCTGCATGGATGTCTTGTCAAAAACAAAATAGCAAATTATTTAAAGAGGTTTAGTGGGGATGGCATGATAAACTACAAGGGCAAAAATGAAACTGGTGCAGTATTAACATTTCATGTTAATATTAAAATTTTGGAACAATGAGCATGGTAAAAAGTGAGAAATATTTTTTTTTTTTTAATTGTGCCATTCAGGCCACTAAAAGTTTGTGTTTAGATTAAAATCTGCCCATTCTGGAGGCAGATAGAGGAGTATGGCATTAGCCTGAATTGGCCCTGTATTTAACTAGTTGTTTGCCCCATTTCCTTTGGAGTTACTGCAGACTTTTTCCTAATTACACAAATGCCATTCCAATCATATTTATAATTACACTTTTTCAAAATAAAATATGTCAATGGAGTCACAACGTCAATCATCCCCAGCCATGCAATAGTAAGATGTCATGGATTGAATCTGTCTTGAAAGCACGACAAAACACAAGGCAGGTGCAATAGCTTCTGTCCTGGCCAAATGCTTGCAGATGAGTGAAAGCAGCATCTGGCCCATGCCCTCCTCCTTCAGATGAGAACTGAGGGGATCTACACGGAAGTGCATCTTTCTTTTTATAGAGGGAGAGATGAGAGATGTCATGGGGATGAAATGGGGCATCCTGAGATGTGGCAGATGCCTCACTGAGGCAGCAGGATTTATTCTCCAGCTTTAGTTTCCATTTCCTTTCCCTGACAGCAGTGCACAGCTGTGCCTGCACTTGCCACTCTGAACTCATTCCTCCCCTCTGCCCTTTTGCTGCTATTTGCATCTCCCATGGCTCAAAGGCTTCAGCCCTTCTCAGGTGCCTACCGTCATTTCCCAATTACACTTTGCCAAGTTCAATTTCCTTTCTTCAATTTCATTAAAAAAAAAAAATCATCCATCTGCTGCCTAGCGACATTAATGTAACAGCAGATACATGTTCTCCTGGCAGTCAGGCTATCCTCTGAGTAGAGCAGTTCATTAATTAGAATCAGACATGTAATACCCCTGAATCCCTAACACATGGCCCTTGTAACAATAATAATAATCATCATCTGCTAATGGTGTCACAATTCAACCTGGTGTGTTTTCCCTCCCTCTGAGGGAGCACAGCTTTGCTCAGACTTCCTGGGCACAGTGTTTCCAACCCATTGTTGAAGCCATCAGTACTCTGAAGGTCAAATCACACAGGGGCCTGCAAGTGGTATAAGAGTTTGTTCTTCTGATTTATGCCTGATGACTTGTTTTCCAACTAACCTGCTTCAAAGCATTAATACAGTCAATCAGAAATCTTAGGGGGCTATTTTCAGGGGAATAAAAAGGATAAAATTACAAGAAGTTGAAGATGCCATGGAGCTGTTCCCGAAACATGGCTTTTTTTGGAGTGAGGGGAAGCTGCTTTTTTAAGGTAGGTTCAGGGGTCACTTCAGAGTGACTTCAAAGCTTGATAGTAAGGTTTTCATATTCTTTCTCCTTCACCAGCTTCTGTAAACTGTGAGAGGAGCAGGTGGGGCCAACTCCTCATCCAAGGCAGAGTAACAGTTTAGAGGAGAGTGCTTTACCTGGAGTGTATGGGCACCCCCTTCCTGAAATTAAAACCCACACACTTGAATAGAACAGGAAGTTATAAAGTGAGTTTTCTTTTTCAAGCACTGACTTTCTACGAAGATGAGCCTCACATAATTCTGCTCTGGCATTCCATCTCTCACTTCCTCTCTTTTGGGCCTTCACCTTCCACACCATTGTGTTTTGAGCATCTTCTGTACTCCACAGACCGAGGAAATGTAAACCCGAGGAAATGTAGGGACAGGGGTGATGCTCTGGATCAAGAGGAGGGAGAGCATCAAGCAGACTGCCTTGTAAAATATTTTTCCAGATGCCAGTTGAATTCACATCTTTCACTTATTATCTTACCTCATCAAAAGAAAATAATTGAATGAGTTTATATATGAATAAAAATCAAATATATTCCTTAAAGAATTTATAAAGGAACTGGGCAGCTACACAGGGAGAGATGGAGGGGACAATACCTGTGCCAGCTCTGCTCCATTGAAACATAATGAACAGCATAAATTTGACAGTTGTAGTGTAAAACCTTCACAGAGTTGTCTTAGGAAGGTATATACTGCTTTTCAAATCAAATGTTCTCCGAATTAAAACTTCAATAGATCTCTCTGTGATCACTCGGCCATAAAAATGATTACTCTGTAATTCCCAGAATCTTAAGCCTATTTAAATTATTGACAGCAGTATTAATTAAATCTTTCAAACATTGTGGAAAGAGTAGCCTGGGCAAATGAGCTTATACTGTTGAAAACTACAATAACAATTAATTATGTCAGGCCAATCAATCACCATTTATTTCTCAGTCAATAAAAACTACTGTTAATAGCTGATTAAGCTCAATTAAGGTTTGATGGAAGCACTAGTTTTTAAACTGAAATTAAATTATTGTATCATTTACTAGCAGGATCAAAAATATATAATGGCTTATTTTTTCAATATAAATCCCCTCTCAAAACATATATATTTTGAAAATAAGATTCAATGTCCTTGGTTTTCTTAGCTGGCTGGGCAATCTGGGCTTTTATTAAAGACTTTTTCCCTTGCTGGATTAAATGGAGAAAAACTTGAATCATAAACCCTTGTGGTTCTTTTACATCTGTTTAGCTAATACCCAGTTTAAATGCTTCTGATATCCAGGCTAATCCCTGGGGGAGTGAAAAGAAATAATACTTTTTCTTAGAGAGGACTACTATCCTCTGTAGACCTACTTGCTTTGTTATTTGTGGGAATCTGACCATCAGATTGCCTTTGGGTTGGTAGAGGGGGTTTGCCTGGAGGAATCACAGTGCTGAAAAGATGTTACATGACATTTTATCCATCCATTAATGTTCCCATTCTAGCTTCCAGGCTCACTTGTTGCTGCCATCAGTTTCCCACCTCCCAAATTAAACAGAGAAAAATGAGGCTTCTAGGGTGCATCCCATGTTAAAATTCTATTGCATCTTAGTTTTTGGCACTGAGTGACTCTGATGTGTAAAGTATCAGTGAGCATATGATACGTGTAATGATGCTGTTGAAATTTGTTAAATCACTTACTATTTCACCAAAGCTTTGTTTGCTTTCAATATTAACTGATTTTTTCTTTTTGTTTATTCAGCGGTTCAAGGCCTGTGGTAAAGCAAAGTTTTCCTTTTGCACTGACTCTTTTTACTGGCCCAGAATTGAAGTCATTCTTTGAGAGATACACAAATTACAACTGTTAGAAGGACTTTCCCAGAAGACATTAAATACCACAGCCAAAATGTAGTTTCTATGTCTGAATCCCACACTTTGCAGGTCAGCTGCATATCTTACCTTCCATTCTCCTCTGGCCTCGGTGTCTTCAGGGTACCCAACACCAGCACTGATGGTGTCTGCTCCTTCCAACACAGGATTAGTGTTTTACAGAAGTGATGAAGTTTTAGCATGACTAGCACGATGTATAAAATAGATGCACAACTTGTGCAAATTGCACTTTTCATCCTCTCTTTCACACAGAAATGGATGGGATTGCCCATTTCCTTTAAAAGCAGGCCACCTAGTGCTTGCAGAGGTTCAGCACAGAGAGAAGCCCACTGCCAGCACGTTGCTTTGCTCCCTCCCTCATTTGCACTCCCTTCAAACTATGGAGCTGCTCACCTACTTTTCAAAACACACTGTGCCACCATGCAACTTAAAATAACAGAAACTTTAGGCTCTTGATTTCACAGGCCTGTTTTCTGTCTGGCTCTCTGCTGCTTCCTTTGCTCCAGCACTGGGTTTTGTCAGACCCCTCTGCCAACCAGCATTAATGCCCTAATATGGCCAAGAAGCATTGAGGAACGTGACAATGTGGTTGGGATCAGCTGGATTAATGAACTAAGCCAAGGGTAGAAGGATCTAGCACCAGGAGTGGCCCAGTGAGGAGGCAGAACTGGGAGAACAGAGGAAAGACAAAAGAGAAAGAGAGAACAATATTCCCCTTTCACCACCACCAGCAAGCTGGCAGAAACTGCATCCTCAGGCTGACCAGAGAAGAAGAGAATTAAGGTAGAAACACTGACAGCTTCTCATCCTCCAGAGTGACACCAGGGCACTGTAAGAGGAAAAAAATGTGCCCCAGTCCTTTATATGGACTATTAAAAATGATGAGCCAGTAGTAGCCATACTGGAATGTGACATCTCCAAAAAAGCAGGAAGGCACAGCCTGGAATGGTGTTACTAATTCTGTAGCTGTATGACCTAGACATGTAACCAGTGTCCCAGGAAGATACTTTATCCCAGCATTTTGCTGGAGCTTCCTTTCCTCCTCCCAGTGAGACAAGGAGAAGACCCAGACACCTGCTGTTATTAATGGTCCTGTGGCACTTCTTATAGAATGTCTAAATTCTGGTGAAGGTAAATCCTGTCTGACTTTTGCTTTGGAAAAATTGGATAAATCTCTCTGTGATAGGTGAGTTTGGAGTGTTTTGTGCATGTGTAAGAAGTGTAAATACTGAGCTATGCTGCCCTGGATATTGTATAGTACAGCTAAATTCAGTCCTGCATGGCTGCCAATATATTTGGCAATATTCTCCTTTTATTGTAGGTGTTTAGCCTTTTAATTAAAATGAAAAATCAGTAATTTTTCATTCTAATCTGTTTTTAAAGATGTGTAGAACTCTTATTTTTATTAAAAATTAAGAAAAAAGGAAATGTAACACTAGCTGGAGGATCAATCTTTATCATTGACAAGAACATTTCTGGAAAAGCTATGTCTTAGACTGTAAAGCTTGAGAAAATTATTAAATGACAGAAGTTATAAATAAATGTTTTCTATATTTGGTCTGCATTGGGTAGTGGGCACCTTCATACATGTTTTGTTGACTACAGCCAAGAATACAGGCTGGACTGTTGGATCTGGGACAGAAATCCTGACATTTCTATAGTGGGAGGAAATTTAATAGAAGAAGACTTCTAAACAAACTTCTTTCAAAACAAAAAAAAAGCTGCAATCTTGCTTCTCAGTGCTCTGTCTTGTTGGCAGAACTTTACTTTTGACTTAGGATCCTTTCACATTAGCTCTGTATCATCCTGACAAGTCTTCCTCACCTGCAGTGTGCATCATTATCTTTCCTGAAAAGAACTGGAGAACACCCACACTAAAAAGCCTCCGCAGAACACTTTATTTTAATGAATATAATGTATTTTCTCTAGCACCATGTGTATTTTTCATATAAAACACTCAAATACACCATATAGCTATGCTGCTGCAATGTATTATTCATATTAATTATAAATATTCATTTCAAATTTTCAAATATCTTAAAACTCATCACCTATAAAGCTGTAATTAAGTTTACTTGGAAATCCAGCCTCATAATCAATCATCAATATCTATCAGCTTTCTGAAATCTCACCAAATGAATTTACATTTAAAAAAATTATCCTCCCCTGGCACACCTGAGACAGAAGGGGGACCAAAAAAACCAGCCTTGAATTAAAAACAAGCCAAAAGGCAGGAAGCTGTAATTTGTACTCTGCATCCTGGCACATTTCTCATTTCACATACCAGCTATCAGGAGTGGCCTTGTGTGTTCTAAAACCGTGCCTCATAAAAAACCCCAAACTTCTATTTTTGTGATAGGGAAAAATGAGCCCTAAAGCTGCAAAGCTGCAAAAGGCTCCTCCTCCCTGGATAATGAAGGAGACAGGAGGAGAAAGGGTGCCTTGGAGCAAACCTGTCTTGCCAGAGCCTGAGGGAACCAAGTTGGGAAAACAAAACATTGGATTGCTTCCTAGCAGGAGCCACATGCAAAGTCCTCCATGATTCTTCTGAAGCCCTGGAGTTCTTCCCCACACAGATCCTTCATATCCATCAGCTCCCAACCACAAAAAACTCCTTTTGATGGCCTGAAAAATGAACACATTTTGCCAATGAATAAGCAAATCAGATCAATGTAACTTCATTTTCTGGTACAAAAATAGCAAAGCTGGGCTTGTAGGGGAATGGAAATCCATTTCCACTTTTCTCCTTTGGTATAATGTGTTTTAAAGGGTATATTACTAAAGAATCCATCATCAATATGTTATTGATGTTATTGTAACTTACCCTTCAGTGACTTTATTATACTCATACAGAATTGGGTGGTTCAACATTTATGACTATCACAGACCTTTTAGCATAAGGTAAAGAGATATAAATATTATCAATGCTTCACCCACTAATTTCTTTTCTGTATCCCATTCTCATTGCCCCTAGGGAACTGAAAATCACAGTTGATCAGTCTTTATGTAACTTTTAGTTGCAGGAAAATTTTTCAATAAACCATTTGACTGCAATATGTCAAGATAACCAACTTGCAGGACAAGCCTCAACACTTCCATGTTTTCAAAGCTGATGAAATTTAAAGCTACTGGTAATTCTGGAAACTTTTTGGCAGACAAGGGAAAAAAAATTAATACTTTTACAACCCAGCTTTCAGGATCAAATTCTGATTTATCTATAGTACATCTGTTTTATTATGTAATGCATGACCCAGGCAGTTGTCTGAAAGCAAATATTAATTCTTGCTTTCCATTAATTTAGAGGCAGAACAATGTCTTATCGGCTGTAAATGATGACACATTGTTGAAGTTCAAACAATTTGATTTTAAAACACTTTTATTATGTTTTCAAATATTCCTAATGCAGTTTCTTGCAACTGAGCAGAGGCAATGGATTAGTCTCCTTTTGACTGATGAAAAAGATTTTGACTTTATAAACTAAAATAGATACTTATGTTTTTTATATATATACATCCACAGCTTTAAAGCATAAATGACCGCAAAGAAGATACTTTCTTTTCAATAAAGTTAAAAATTAACTTCCTTAATTAGAAGAATAACTAATACTTCAATGGTACATGGCCCAAAAGGTTGGACCATGGACTGTGGTTCAACGGTAGTAGGTCCAAAATACCCAGTAAAATACAATGTTACCAGGATGTATAATTTTAAGCTACACTTTGATTCTTGGAAAACTCAATTTACTGTCACAATCAAGTGAGCTTCAATTTAAAAGCAGTTTAAAAAATAAATTTATCTGGTTCTCAGTAGGCCATGTAAATGTAACATTTCTGAGCTGAGAAATGTACCTAGAAAAATTTAATTGGGAAAATGAAATTGCCTTCAGTGAAGATAGATCAGAAAAGAAACTCAGACATCTTAAAGTGGTAGGGAAGACCTCACAGCATCTCTTTCAGGTATTTCTGTTCTGTGTTTCATTTTGGCCAAGATTTTGTGTCTTCAAACAGTAATTTACAAAGAAGTCCTTGGAAAGGATTGTACAGTGGCTTTTTCATAATGGCAACCCTTACATGATAAAAATTCCCTCTCTCTGATATGAGGTTTTCAGGATACTTTGTATTACAGCAATATTTTATACAACCATGTGGATGGAGGAATGAGGCACTTCTAGTTTGTTTTAGGTGATGGGGTGATGGTTTCCTTTCCTTCCTTTCCACTCCTAGTTTTTTCTTTTTTTTTTTTTTTTTTTTTTTTTTTTTTTTTTTTTGAGGGAGAGAGAACTGAAAACAAAGTTTGGGAGAAGCTATCAATACTCCTATTATTTTACTGAAAGGTCCATCGAAGACATGTAAGGACTTGGTAGTTTCCAGTCAATATTTTGATGGAAAAAGACAATAACACTATAATTAAAGTGTGCTCATGTTTAAAGAGCATTTCTATTATAGACGGAATCAGAAGGGAAATTAAATAATCTCTGAGTATGTGGCAACACTGAGGAAATTGAGAATCAGAAGGACTTAAATGGCACACAGCAGTAGTTATTCATGTGTGGAATATAAACAAGACAAGCCAAATGGTCATATTGAGACTGACTAAAACCTTAAACACATGCTCAAGTTATTTCATCTGAGATGAAGAGCACATTTCAGGATATATTGCAGCAGCACACAGCAAACTGTGTAAGAACTCCAGCAGAAATGAAGGAGAAAGTACATCATAAACATGACACTGAACTATTTTCATTGTGGGAAAATTTCACTATGAAAATGATTTCCAGTTCAAGAATAAACTCTGTAAAACCAGTAATAAACTGGGCCATGCTTAGAAAATATAAAGGTCACTGAAAACTGACATTGAATTAATTTGGAATCCAGATGCTGTAGCATCTCCACAGTAGTTGAATTAGAGAGAGAAAATGAGTCACATTTGTTTATATGGGGAAGGCACAAGATTTGAAATGTGTCTCAGTACAGCATCTGGTTTTCCTCTAATTTCACAGCAGGAATATTAGAGACTACTTACATAGATGAAGTTGCAGAAAATTTAATTACCACTGAACATTTACAAGGAAATTCATTGTTCCCTGGAGTTACCACAGTTGTGCTAAGGATGGTATATGACATCTCTGGGCTTTAAAGAGGAAGTATAGGCAGCAACTGTAAACAAACAAGGATGCGTATAGTGTGTACAATGTCTGCAGATCTGAGGAATTATAACATTTATCCTATAATAGAAATTATCTAAACATTTGAAAAAAGCATTTGAAAAAAAACTTTTATGATGATGTCATAATCGTGAACTACAGGAGGGCAAAGATGTAGGTTTTTTTTTACAAACTGATCTGATACCTTTCCAGAAATACATCAAAAGGGAAAAATAACTGGACCATTACAAGAATCCAGCAATAATGTTTAGGTTTAGGGTCACATTGAGCAAACAGCTCAGTACCTGAGCACAGCTAGTTCTGACAGAGAAGGGTGCTCTCCATATCGGTGTTGACCTCCACATCATCAACTTCCCAACAAAGATCAGTATCACTTCCCTAGTTCAGAAGATGTTTTTGCCTCGTTATTGCATTTTGGCAAGTTTACCTTAAAACTTTGCAAATATGGGCTGAAGACAAGGAGACAGTTTGTTATCTGATAGCAGACAAGTGTTTATTCCAATCTCACACTGCACTGCCTGCAGTAACTGTATAACTCTTGTTAGCAGGGCATACACAGGCAGATGCCATGAGATATTGCTGGCATGCAAGGTTATTTGAATGACAGTCATAAAACTAGCAATGAAGGACACTCTGAAAACCCCCTCATGGGCTTGGGTATCATCATTAATCCTTAAGGAAAATTATTGGATTTAATCTGCTCATACATGAAATAGTTATGTGCCAAAGTCACAAGGCAAAAGCTGAAGAAAAAAACACACAAGCAACAAAAACTAGAGTAAAGCTACATCCTCTCCTGACAGAAGTCAATTATTGAGAGGGTGTTTGGCCATCTTCTAATTGAACAGATTGGCACTGGAAATTCTGTATTGCCCTGGTTCCATCCAAACTTTCTACAGAAGCTGCAGCCATGATCTGGCTGTGGCTGCTGGCCAGGCTGGCTCCTTACCATAGTTCAGCTGACTGGCTATACAGCTCCCTGGCATCAGGCCGACTGCTCAGTTGGTTTCTTGGCTTCCCAGGCTTGTCAGCTGGCAAAGAAATAGATTGTTCCATTTTTGCCAGAAAGGCTGCAGAGCCAACATGTTTTGTTCCAGCACTCAACAAAACAAAATATTGACAAGCTGGAATTTCCTGTAGAATTAAAATTTCACTTCCCAGCCAGCTCCAATTATTATTGTATGGTCTTGTGTAACACAGTGACGGCGTTTATCACATCCTCTAATAAACACAATGCACAGAAAGGATGTGAATTCAGGGAGCTTTCCAAAGCTCTGGATAATAATCTCATAGCATCTGCAAGCATCTCTATGGAGTATACAATGCATCTTTTGATAAGGTTAGTGTGTGATGCTTTCCATTCTGCAATGAAAGGCCTCCTAAGCTGGCTCTCAGAACTTGTCTGTCAGCAGGACATGACTGGCCAGTTCAGTATAGAACTGTGGATGACATCCTTTATGCATATTGTTTTGGAAACTTACATACATTACAGATCAAACTCCAGGGAAAGAGGAACCACTAATAACTGCAACATAGTTACATATATTAAGTTTATTGGGTTTTCACTGTTGAAAAAATAATGAGTTAAAATACCCACAAACATGCAAATAAAAATGACTCCTCAAACATGTTACTGGAAACAATGGATTTGAGAAGGATTTGGTAAAGAGAAACCAAAATATGCTGTTACATTATACCATAATGCCATAAACCCAACCCTTTCTGGAGACAAACATCATGGCCAGCCCAGGTTTATGACAAGATGACTCATAGAATTACCCACTGAGATGCAGAGTTCCAGTTTTGGAGGTGTCAGGGGTGTCAGGAGTGTTTTCAAGGAGACACTGAACAGGCACTAAATGGCAAAGCAAGTCAATGCCTGGGTGTGCACTCGCAGCAGAACAAGACCATTTAAGCTGTGTCTGCTCTCAGCTGTGTCTGTGCTGTCCTCAGTGCCATGCTGACACATTTATTATGTTGGTGAACTGGATCAGCAAAACGGAAGGAAAGCAGGTTGTTCTCTGGTCCTCTCAGTTCAAATCTCATTTATCGCTTGATTTCACAAATGCTCACGCTGGCACAGGCCAGAAGCAGAGCAGACACAGGAGCAGGGAGCTGGGCTGCAGAGCTGAAGGGTATGTTACAAACAGATAAGCCTCTAGAAGTCATTCATGAAATTATTACATTGTGAGCTGTGAGTTTTAGATTTTTATTTTGAGGCGGTGGGGAGGGAAGAAGGAGGGTGGAATATTTTCAAGCAGGGCAGATCCTTCCCAGCTTGCTGCAAGGGCATCAAGGGAAAAGGCTTACACAGGTTTTAAGACTGGAAGAATATGTTAAAGGCAGGAAAAATACTATAAATTACTCATCTGCCCTTGTGAAGGAAATCCTTATTATAATAAGTGTAGCTTGAAGGATATAATTTCAGGTCTGGCCTGAACTTAATAAAGCTTTAGTTATAGAGGAACATTTTCCAGAAGTAGTATCATCAAAAAACCCCAACAAAACAACACTGACACAATCATACAGCTGTGTAGTTTTCGTGTACTGAGGGGGAAAATATAAGAAAGTGACTAGTAAAAAAATGGACAAAAAAAAAGTCAAACAAAGCCACAGACTATTTCTTGAACATCTTCCATAGATCTTCAACACATTTTATAGAACTGGCATTCAATACCTGAGAGACATGATATATAACTCACTCTGAGACAGCCTCTGAATAAGTTGTTCCAAGCCAGTGATCCTGAAATACCAAACGTATTAGACAGGTGCAGCCAGTGAGTCAGGATAGCACCAGGAACATGACAGTAGTTTTGACAAAAATATTCTAAAGATGCCAATTTCTCATACCAAATGAGCAGGCAGAAAACATCTGAGATGCTGATTCCCTTCATGGGGTCTGATCCTGACCCCCACATGTGGACTGGTGTTCCAGCCTGGACTAGACCCATCCCTGTCCCCACAGGTGTCTGATGCCCCAGGGCTGGGGCTGTCCAGAACTTGCCCTCCTCCCAGGCTGGGCTGAGTGGGATGGGCTCTGACTGGTCAGACCCTTCCTTGAAAAATACAAAATTCACAGGACACAAAATACCAGAGCCCAGAAACCAACTTTGTATTTCTTCATAATTAATATAAATTTTAAGAAGTGTTGGCTGACCAGACAAGTTTCCTGTGCTTTACCATAGGCAGTATTTAAATCAATTGTAAAAAAAATTGTTTAAAAAATCATTTTTTCAAAGCTATCCCCATTTTTATCATTGTATAAAAAAATGAACATTTTTATTTTTGTAACCAACAATGGCATGCCATGGGTTATGTTTCATGGTTTCCTGATGAGGGTAAACTTTGATTTTTCTCAAGGTTTTGGCAGGGAGCCATAGGAACTCATTATTCTGAACAGTCTAAGGGGAATTCCAAAACAAAGGGAATAAAAGGCCTGAATTTATTTTTAAAGCATGCTTTTTCATGTTTGCATTGCTTCCATAGCTATTTTGTTTTGTAATTTTTTACTTAATGTTGATACATAAAAACCCAATGATATATTAAAAACAAATCCCTCTTACAGAATTTTTATCTTTCTTGAAAACTAAGACATGCATTTAATGATGGAGTTGGTCAAAAGGAGATATTTTCTTGTTAAGCTGAAGATGAACAAACTGTTAAAATGTCTTTATTCAAAACACTGTGTATTTCCAAATCAGGCTGGTCTCAATGGGCACTGAAATGACGACTATCTTGAGTTAAATTTGAGGCTATTATTCATTTACTTTTTTCCATCCCATAGGGACCTGCAGGCCCTGGGAGTACGAGGAACATTATAACCCACTTGTGGCAAAGTGAGACAGTCTAGAACAAATCTTTTGGTTCTTATATCTGTGTAGTTTTTGCATGGCTTTGTTCCACAGCTTAGTAGTTTTTAGGGTAAATGAAAACGTAGTTTAGCTACCTGTTGGCAAAAGTGAATATGGACCCCCTGACTTTTGAGGTGTCTAAAATGATTGTAGAACTCAAACAGCCCTTCAGGAAAGACTAAAGAGAAATAAAAGCTACAGCTTAAGTAAAAACAGCAGGTAGGCAGAAGCAGGAATTATCTTGAAGAGTAAGGGAAAGCCAGTAGCAAAAAAATTCTCATATATTTTTAATAGGTCTTAGTGGTGGAAGAAAAGTGCAATTTATGAGGGGGCTAGGGTAGTCTCTCTGTCTTTGTCTCTGTAAAATGGGGCAGGTTAGAGCTTGAAACCATCCAGCACTGAAAAAGCCACAAGGCTAGCATTCTTTGGTTTTTTTTCTTCCCTAACCCCTGCCCTAGTATACGAAGTTTGGGTGGGTTTGTTTTTTTTGGTGTTTTGTTGTTGTTGTTTTTTTTTTTTTTTGTGTCTGAACGTAGCTTTGGCGACTCTTTTTTTCCTGCTTTGCAGAAGCTGCAGCAGGCAGACGCCGGCCCGTCTCCACCTGCCGAACTCCCCTTCTGTGGTTCCTCCCCCGGGCTTCCCCCTCACATGCCGGGTCTCAGGAAGGCCTGGCCCGATTGCCGGAGTCTCTCCTTCGCGGGGGGACAGAGCTGTCAGCCCACACTGCTGTGCACTGCCCAACACCTCCTCGCTGTGTCCCTGCTGCCAGCTCGGTGCCTGGACGAGCTGCTGCTGCTGCTGCTGTGTTATGCTGGGAAGCTACACCAGATTACCGCTTCCATCCAAATGAAAGGAAATCCCTGCTGTGTGTGTAGGCCTACACCTACACACACAGCAGAACAACTCATGAGGAGGTGAAAATCAATTGCCTATCTGCTGGCTAAATGCACACCTGCCCTGCGGAATCCGGCAGCACTGAATTTAGGAAGGCAGTGTGAAAGGAAGGAGGGCACAGGATTTTCAAACAGGGTCTCAGAGTTTTGTCTGCGCCTCGTCCGATTAAACCCAGGCTGCCGCCTCCAGCCCGGCCCCGCGCTGAGGCTGCCGTTCGGCCAAGAGACGCGGCCCCGACGGAGCAAGGAGGAACAGCCCGGCCCCTGGCAGGCACACAGCTCCCGGGGGCTTTGCAAGGGCCGTGCCCGCACCTGGGCACTCCCGCGTGGAGGGGCTGGGATAGGGCAGGAGCCGGGACAGGAACACGGACACGGAGAGGGATCGCAGGGCCCCTCTGGGGACGTGACCGGCACGGGCCCAGCGCACGCTCCGCCGCCGCCTCGGCTGTTTCCGGGGAGGGGCCGCCGCTTTCCCGCCAATGGGAGCGCGCGGCGGCGGCGGCGGCGGCTCTGGGGGCGGGGCTGGGCGGGAAGCGTCGCGAGAGCGGGGGCGGGGCGGAGCGGGGCGGGGCCGGAGGGGGCGGGGCCCGCGGCGGCTGGGGCTGGGGCGGGGGCGGTGGCTCCGGTCGGGCGCTCCGGGGCCGCTGCGCTGCGGGGCCATGGCCGCGGGTGGCGGGCGCTGAGGAGGCGGCGGCGGTCACAGCCATAGCCACAGCCACAGCCACAGGTACGGCGCGCCCGCTCTTCTTCCCACCCCCTGCAGCCGCTCGCCCGCGGGCCGCCCTGCTGGGGAGCGCGGGCGCAGGGCGGGGCGCCGCCGGCGGCCTGTCACTCGGGGCTCGCTGCCACTGGTCGCCCGGGGGCTCCCGGGGAAGCGCATCCTGCGCCGCCCTTCCCGGGGAAGGATCCCCTGGGGCAGCGCAGCTCCCGCGGGCCCCGCCGGTCACCCGGGGCGAGGCCGGGGCCCCCTGGACGGCAGCGCGGGGTGACACGAGGGGCGCAGGGGGCAACGCAGCGCTTCGGCTCCAGGAGCGAGAGCGCGGCGTTCGCGATCGCACGGCCCTCGGTGTCCCCCTGGGCCGGGTCTGTCCGTCCGCATCTCCGGTGGGGACTGACTGACTCGTGCGGGTGCAGCCGTAGGGGGGCACGGAGGCTCCGTGAGTTTGCGTTCCCTCCTGCGTTGTTGGGGTTGTGGTCGGTGCGCACGGGTTAAGTAAGTTCAGCCTGTTCTGGACATTTCGCTGTAGAAGTGTCTCCTCGCCCTCCCGCCTCCCGCCCTCCCGCCGCATGTCCTCCTCCCAGTTCCTCTTCTCCCTCAAGGGAGGAGGAACAAGGAGCGTTCCTCCTTTGCTTTCTTGGCTCTTTTGAGGGGCTATCTTTGGCTCTCTTATTACAACCGAAGTACTTTTCTTTGGTTTCCAAAAGAAATCCAATATGCAAAAGGGAAAAAAATGGGGGAACTGTAGATCTGAACTGTATTTAAAGATACAGCCTTCTCCTCTCTGATGTATTGCCAGAGTGAGATGGGGAGGTAAAAAATCCCACTTACATTGTATCTGGAAAAGATCAGTGATACTGAAATAAATGGTAACAATGCTCGAAATTTATCCAGGTTACATTTGGAAGAGTCTTACATGGCTTCATGTTTGTGAGATTATTTCAGAATCGTACAGTTAGACTTTAGTGGTAGATACCACCTATATTTAATTAATCCTTGAGAACTAAACAAGGTATTCTCTGGTGAAATTTTCTCTAGGTGGGAATAAGTTTTCTTGAGAAAGCGCTGTAGCTTAGAAAATAACAGCCCCTCTTGGTGTGGTTCTGTTATGTACAAAATACACAACAGACTGAAGTAGAGAAACTTAAAGTTGATTGCATAAGCCATACAGAATCCAGACCAGTGGATATGTCTAATATATCAAGTAACATTTTTTTCCCAGGAAGTGTTTGAGAGTCGAGACCCAGGACTAGGGGGAAGCTCTGGGTGATGACTAGCTAGTAGTGATCTAGGAGAAGAAAATGATTGAGTCTTTTGAAATTGCTGCTTCTGTATGACAGAAATACAAAGAAAGAGAATTAAAACTAAGCAAGAAAAAGAGGACCCAGCCTGTCATTATTGTTTACCATAAATGATGTATTTTGCTTTTGATGTGTTGTGCTCCTGTGGGTGGCTGTGGTTAAGACAACTTGTGTTTCATACCTGGACTTTTTCAAGACTGCTGACCTGATCAGCGAAACTGATAAATCATTAGAAATGAGAAATGGAGGAGGATCCATTAGACTATTCTGCCTGTGTTGTCAGTGTAGTCTTGCTTCATTTGATTTTTGGTAGCAATTGTTTGGCAAGGTTATAAATACACATGCAGGAAAACCAAGGAATCAGACCCAACCAATATGGATTTTAAAAAGGAAGGTTCTGCTTGACCAATCTGATCTTCTATGACAAAGTAACCCACTTAGATGAGGGAAAGGCTGTGGATGGTGTCTGTCTTGACTTCAGTAAAGAGTTTGACACCATCTCCCACAGCATCCTGGTAGGAAACCTGGCTGCTCATGGCTTGGATAAAAAGTTTATCCACTCTTCTGTGGATAAAAAGCTGGGTGTCTGGATGTCTGGGCCCAGGGAGTGGTGGTGAATGGAGCTAAGCCCTGCTGGAGGCCAGTCACTAGTGGTGTCCCCAGGGGTCTGTTCTGGGACAAGTCCTGTTTAACATCTTTACTGATGATCTGGACGTGGGGATTGGGTGCACCCTCAGTAAATTTGGTGACAGCACCAAGTTGGATGGGAGTGTTGATCTGATTGAGAGTAGGAGGGCTCTACATGGAGACCTGGACAGGCTGGATCAGTGGGCTGAGGTCAGTGTATGACGTTCAGCAAGGCTGAGTGCTGGGTTTGCACTTGGGTCACAGCAACCCCACTCCATGCTGCAGGCTGGGGAAAGAGTGGCTGTAAAGCTGTTTGGTAGAAAGGGGCTTGAGTTCTGGTTGACAGCAGCTGAACATGAGCCAGGGTGTGCCCAGGGGCCCAAGAAGGCCAGTGGCATTCTGGCCTGTATCAGCAATAGTGTGGCCAAAAGGAGCAGGGCAGGGATTGTGCCCCTGTACTTAGCACTGGTGCAGCCACATTTTGCATCCTGTGTTTGGCTTTGGGCCCTCAGTTCCATAAGGACATTGAGACACTGGAGCACATCTAGAGAAGGGCAACAAGGCTTGTAAAAGGTGTAGAACACATCTTATGAGGAGTGTCTCAGGGTGCTTAGCCTGGATTAGAGGAGGCATGGGGGAAATCTCATCACTCTCTGTAACCACCTGAAGCAAGGGTGTAGAGAGGTGGGGGCCAGACTCTTCTGCCATGCCTGCAGTGAGAGGACCGGAGGGAATGGGTTGTTTGACTAGATAATCATGCAGGCCTCTTCCAACCTTGATGATTTTGTGATTCTAAAAGAGTGTTTTCTTAAGGATTTTTAAATTTCATATTTTGAATGAATCATTCAAAGCTCAGTGTTTCACTAAGCCTGGCTTTTGCAAATCATCATCAGAGTTCTCTAGGCTGATTCAGGTCTGTGCTGAAGACAAAAAAAATAGTACTTTTTCTTAAAAAGAAAGATGTCTATTTTTGCTCTAGTACTACTAAAAACCCCTCATTTTTAAAACATAATATAGATTTACTATTGTCATTGGCTAGAACCTTTTATTTGAAATTTAATTTTAATAATGCCATATTACATATATTTTAAGTTTATTCAAGTTTGTCATAACCTGTATGTGTTTAACATAGGTGTGCACGTCCACATATGCCTCTGTAGCAATTTAATATATTTACTCAGCACATTTACAGAAAAAAGATAACGTTTTTTTTTTTTCTGCCAGCTAAGGTTTGTCAATACACATTGACTTAAAGTAAATTTAGGCATGGGATAGACTTACACAAAGAGATTAAATCCATGGCAAATTTCCTGTTGGATTCTCTTAAGCTGATTATTTAATTTTGCTTCTTACATATATTCAAACAAGGATACATGCACATGGAAAAGCTAGCTAAATGCTTATTACATGCTCTGATGAGAAGAGTGTTCTTCAGCACATCTCTGGAAAACTGGGTTTATACATTTATAGAGTTCTTTGGGCTAGAAGGGGCCTTTAAAGCCCATCTTGTCCAATTACCCTGCAGAGAGCAGGGACATCTACAGCTAGATCAGGTTGCTCAGTGCTCTGCCCAGCCTGACCTTGAATGTTTCCAGGGATGGGGCACTGACAGTCAGTGGCTCACCACCTTCATTGTAGAAGATTTCTTGTATCTAATCTAAACCTACCCTCTTCTAATTTAAAGCTATTCCTCCTTGTTCTATTACAACAGGTGTTGCTAAAAAGTTCGTCCCTGTCATTCTTATAAGCCCCAGTTAAACATTGAAAGGCTTCTCTAAGGTCTTCCCAGAGCTTTCTCTTGGCTGAACTACTCCCACTCTTCCATCCTGTCTTCATAGCAGAAGTGCTCCATCCCTCTGATCGTTTTTGTGACCCTGTTTTGGACCTGCTCCAGCAGGTCCATGTGTTTCCTGTGCTGAGGACCCCAGAGCTGGATGCAGCACTGCAGGTGGGGTTTCACCAGAGCAGAGCATCACCCTGCTGGCTCCTCCTGCAGCCCAGGATGCAGCTGGCTTTTTGGGTTGCACTCGCACGTTGCTGGGTCATGTCCATCTTCTTGTCCACCACCACCCCCAAGTCATTCTTCTCAGGGCTGTTCTTAATCAGTTCATTCTACAGCTTGTATCGACACTGGAAATTTTCCCAGCCCAGGTACAGGACCTTGAGTGTTGTCTTGTTGAACTTGATGAATTTCATATAGATCCACTGCTTGAGCTTATCCACGTCCTTCTGGATAATATCCCATCCCCCAGGCACGTCAACCACACCACTCAGCTTGGTGTCGTCTGCAAGTTTGCTGAGGGTGCCCTCCGTTCACTTGGTCTGTGTCATTAATGAAGATACTAAATAACACTGGTCCTGCCATGAACTGCTGCAGGACACCACTTGGCACCAGTGTCCATCTGGACACTGAATTGTTGACTACTCTTTTCTGGATGGGTCCATCCAACCAGCTTCTTATCCACTGAACATTCCACCCGTCAAATCCATATCTCTCCTATTTGGAGAGAAGGATGGAGGATTGTGTCAAAAGCCTTATGGATGTCCAGATAGAGGACATCTGTAGCTCGTTCCTTGTCCCCTGATGCAATCACCCCATCATAGAAGGCAGCCAGGCTGGTCATGCAGGACTTGCCCTTGGTGACACTGTGCTGGCTGTCCTGAATCACCTCCCTGTCTCCATGTGTCTTAGCACAGCTTCTAGGAGCATCCGTTCCATGATCTTCTCAGGCACAGAGATCTGAGGTGACACCAACAGGTCAGTAGTTCCCAGGATCTGCCTTTCTGCCCTTTGTTAAGGTGGATACAATGTTTCCCATTTTCCAGCCATGACTTTTCAGATATAATGGAGTGACTTGGTAACTAGATCAGCCAGTTCTCTCAGAACTCTAGGATGTGTCTCCACAGGTCATATAGACTTATGTATGTTCAGGTTCCTCAGGTGGTTGCAAACCTGATCTTCTCTTTGCTCCTCCAGTCCATCCTCTGGAGAGGTGTGGGAAGAAAGGTTACCAGTGAAGACTGAGGCAAAAAAGTTGCAGAGCACCTCAGTCATCTCATCTGTTGTTACAAGTTTGCCAATTGTGTTCATTGGTGGGAGTGCATTTTCTTTGACCTTCCATTTCTCTCTGACATACCTGTAGAAGCCCTTCTTATTCTTTGCATCCCTTGCCAAGTTCAGCCTCAGCCTCACCTTGGCCTTCTAACCTCATCCCTGCAAAACTAGGCAGTGTCCTTGTACTCTTCCCAGAATACCTGTCCCTGCTTCCTCTGCCTGTTCATCTCCTTCCTGCCCTTTAGTTTGAGCTCTGCTGCTCTTAGTTTGGTCTCACCTCAGCAGTGCCAGTCCCATGCCATCCTTTCCTGATTTCTTACACCCAGGGATTGGTATCTTTTCAGCTTTATGGAAAGTGTTCTTAAGGACCTGCCAGCTCTGTCCTTCTCCCACATCCCTGAGGACAGTTTCCTGGGAAGCCTATGGATTTAGCTCCTTGAGCAGCCAGAAGTGTGCTGTTCCAAAATTTAGGATCCTGAACGGACTCTTTGCCTGTTCCATGTCCCTCAGGGCTGCAAACACCACCAATGTGTGACTCCTGTGGCCCAGGCTTTCACCAATCTGGTTGCCACGGATTAGATCACTTAGGTTGGTGACTAACAGGTCCAGTGTTGCATCCCTTCTGGTCAAGATTGTCTTATTATGTGTCTTAAGAAGCTATCCTCCATGCATTCCAGGAGTCTCCTCCTAAAATAGCTTTCTGTGCTACTTTTTCAGTAGAATTTAGGGTGGTTGAAGGCCTCTAGCAGGAGAAGAGTCTTTGAGCATGATGCCTCCTGTAGCTGGATCAGGAAGGCTTCCCTGGATCAACCACCAGGTTGACTTAATACTTTGTTTTGTTTCTTTTGCCAATATGCTTTCAGCCTGCTTGAGGCTGTTCTTCAGAGACAGCTCTTCACACTCTTTCCATTTCTTACTGTAGAGAGCAACATTCAGCCACTCCTTCCTAGCCTGTGCCTTCTTTATTAACAGCCTGTAGCCGTCCACAGCCACACTCCAGCTGTGGGATTTTTCCCTCCAAGTTTCAGCAATGGCAGCTAAGTTGTAGCTTCCTAGCAGCACAGAGGCTTCCAACTGCTCTTGTGTATTGCCCATGCTGTGTGCATTTAAGGTGATGCAACTTGCTAAAAAGTGAAAGATGGTGCGGGTGTTCAGTAATTAGTTGTGTGATCAATTTTTCCCTCTTTTTTTGGTGTCTGACAATAGTTACTCAGTAACAGGAAAGTCCTGTTCCTCTTGTATCTGATGCTTTTGCCATCGATTCCCCTTTTTTGAGTAAACAATAGGAGGAAGTTAAATTTAATAGTAAAATTCAATATCCAGAAGTAAAAGCAATTTTAAACAGTAGGTTTTATTTATACAAATGAGCTACTTCCAGGCTGCTTTATTGTCAGTGCTTTCACTTCCTTTTCAGTTAGTGCTAATGTTTGTGTACTGCTCACATGATTGAACCATTGTTGTATTGAAAATGGATAATGATTTTACATATTAAAAAGAATATGGTTTTGCTGCATTGTTGGACAAGTGGGACTCTTCAGATTTCTCTGAAGTGCATGACAGAGAGCAGAAATGCTGTAGGTGGTATAATATAGGTGTATATATTAGGACCTGTATTATTCAAGTACTGAAGGACAGGTTGCAGAGAAGATAAAACATTGTGGGGTTATGGTGATAAACCTTTATGTTTTCTGCCCAGGATTTTTCAGTCTTCATACTGTGATTTACGAGTCTGTTCATTTCATAGGTAGGGGACCCTACAGGTTGATGTTCAGGTCTCCAGAGCAGATGACACAGGAAAATACTTAACCTGAAGGCAGTTTACAGTGTAACTGTGAACTGCTGTACCTGAGTAAACACTGCAGCACCCAGCAAGGTTAAAAGGTCATCTCCATGGCGTGCTATGCTGGGCTTTGTTAAAATTGCTGCAAGGAGGGATCCATCCAAAAATGTCGAGCTGAAGTATCTGTGTGAAAACCCATCTTTTTCTGTAGATGGCTTTTTCTTAGATAAAGGAGTGTCTAAGAGTATTTCCCCAATATGCTTTGGATTTTTACTGGACTAGCCACTTAAGATAGAGCAATTGGGACAGGTGGATATCTTTGTATTGCCTGATACTGTTGTGTGGATTTTTTTATTTTAGACACGTGAATTTTAGCAGAATCATTGTTGTGTTTAGTCTTCTATCCATAGTTTACTGTGAAATTAATTTTTATTTGTATGTATTATACTTACATATTATATCTATAATCTGTGGATCATGCACCTGACTGCTTCATGTAATTGTCTGAATTTTCCAAACTTTAAATATTTAGTGGAGAGAAGCTGTGTCTAGAGATGAAAATGTTTCAGTTTATTTGCCTAAGTGTAACTTCTTTTCTAAGATTCTAGCACGTTCATCTTTATAAAGGAAAGCAGAAATCAAAGTGAAATGTATTCACATTGTACCTAATAATAATCTTGTAGCTACAGATGTACCTAATAATAATCTCTTGCTATTTTATTCTTGAAGAAGTTTTACTTTTAGAGGTGCTGGTGTGGAGAAAGGTAGTTACTCGATGACACTACTGATCTTCATATTTAAGTGACTTATGCTCAAGACCAAACCCATATGAAACTTTATTTCCCATATAAAGGTTAAATACGTGCTTGAGATGAGATTGACAAAACCGGTCTGGTCAGTTGTGTGAAGACCCATACTCTGATATCGTGGTGTTTACTTTCTTTATCTTTGCAGTAATTTTTACATGCACTTGCTCCTTGCCTCATTTATTTTATATAGTGTAGGAGTTCTTTTTCCTGTTTGAAATGTGTGACCATGGGAAAAGATGAAGTATTAAAACTTCCATAGAACTTAAAAGCTCACCACATGCTTTCTGTCCTTAACGCTCTATATTTATTGCCTATTTTGGTGGATGCAAAGATGAATGAAACAAAGTGGATCCATTGCTGCTGGTTAAAGAGGGAAACTTGAAAAAATACCTTCATAGCTGGTTTTTTATTTTCTTCTTGTTAGAATTAGACTTAGGATAAATAAGGGCAGCTGATTAGAGCAGAAACTCCTGTGACCTACTCAGTTGAGAGCGCTGGTAAATGCATGTAGTCTGCTGTGTTTTGCCATCAGAGCCTGGGCTGCCCAGAGCAGAACCAGGGAAGGAGAGTGGTGATCCATGTTAGCCTGTGGTAGCCCAGGGTGACAGACATGGCTGGGCCCGTTGGCTGCCACAGTGGGTGAGTTGTGCATTTGCCTCCCGAGACTGTTAAAGGGTGGTTGCAGTGTGTTGTATTGTACAGGGACCCACTGAAAAACCTGCCAGCATATGAGCGACAGTGAATCAAAATTTAATGTAGTGTTCCTCCCCACCCCCAGTGCAGCCTTGAAATTCCAGTTAAAGAAAAACAGTGAACCTTACTGCTAAGTGTCTGCATTCTGCATTTCATGCCTGATTTTGAAGGTCATTAAGGCAGTACTTTTTTAAAGGCAGCTGTCAGTATGGATGGTGTGCTGTTTAATCTTCAAATGCTTTTTAATTGTTTTTATTGGGTCTTGTTTTGTCTACTTGCATTTTTACAGTGGATGTGAACTAAATGGGTATATTTATCCATTAGTATATATATATCAAGTATAAATTTAGTATAAATATTAATATTTAGTATAAATATTAGCGTATATATAAAGTTTATACTAAATATAAATAATATTTAGTATAAATATTAGCGTATATATAAAGTAATCAAATATAAATGTTTTTTGCAGTGTTTTTTGAGCCGACGTCTGTCATTGAATACCAAGATTGGTAAGAACATGGACACGTACGCCAGGGCTCAGGGCAATCACATGAAATCAAGAATATCTGTTGAAAAGGTAATTATCTGTATTTAAATAAAAACAGTATTTCTGAGCTTTTCCATGTAATAATGAAGCAAGTGAACTGGTTTATTTGGGGTTTTTTTCGTTTTTTTTTTTAATATGTTTTAATTTTGGTTGTTTGATGTTTCAAGGAGACAAAGAAATTGCTTTTGCTCTGCATTCTGGTGTATTTAGTGTAATTGAACTGAGAGATAGCATCATTTAAGGAAATGCTTTTGTCTTTCAAGATGATGTGATAAAATTTTGATGTATTAATTTCCTAGAATTCACCTTGTTTATTAGAATATAGCTTTTATTTTAGAGCAGATTTTTTGAGTTTATATGTAATAATTTAAAATACGACTGCATAGTCTTATTGAATTCTATGAAGCCTGTTTTAGGGCTTACTTGTAATATCCTTAGATCTTGGTTCCTGTCTGGTTTCTCCTTGTTTTTGCATGAACATTTAGGAAATGCCTTGGTGAAAAAGAAAATATATCTAGCACTTACAAAGAATATTAGGGGGGATTTCTAATATTGAATTAAGTTTATTTATTGTTTTAAATTTTGTCACTTCAACTTGGAGAACATAAATACTGTTCCTAAAATTTTTTTGCAACCTCTATAAGCACTTAATAAAGTGAAAGTTGCAGTTTATCCTGAAGGAAGAAATTTATTTATCTAATTGTATTTCTCCAGGTAGTTGAACACAGATGAGTAATTTTCTAGGTCTTCTTTGGCTATTAATAACTTCCTTATTTGCAAGTTGCTGCAACAGTAAGAGGAGAAATTGAGCAAGGAAGCATCCTATCCCATGAAAATTACATTATTTTATTTCAGGAGCAGATTTTGTTGTTTTAAAGAAACAGTGTCTGTGGTATATGTCCTGTTTGTGATGGCAGAGGGAAGGTGCTGTAAGACAGCGAGGCTGGTAGTCAGTTGTTCCAGGTCCTGACATGGAATGTTAACTGCCATCTCTTAAGCAGTTTCTAATTATGGGTGATAATCTTTCACTTTAAGACATGTGGTATAAAACCTTGAATTTTAATGGTTTTTGAGGACTCTCCAGCTCAAATAGAGATCTTCAACTACAGTGAAGTAATTTTGCATCCTTAACCTTAACATAAACTTACTTTTAAAAGACTTTTAAAGTCTGCCCTTTATTTGTTTTTCTGTTTCAATTTACTAAACAAAACAAATACCACCCTCCCTGTCCCACCAGGTTCTTAGACCTGTGTGTTACAGAAGCATCTCCCTAATAATGACAGTGACCAGTGATTCCTCACTGATTCTAGTAGTTGCTTAAAATATTACTGCTGTGAAGTGCTTCATCAATTGCTATTAAGCATTCCGGACTGTGTGGTTCTAGAAACATTAATTCAATCCTTCCTGCAGAATTCTGCATCTTCCTGCAGCCAGACTCCATTGTTTTGATCTCTGGCTGCCTCCTCTTGATGTTTACCTGTGAAGTGTCTATTTAGATTATGGTGTGGAAGTTTCATTCTCTTAGAGTCAGACAGTAGGGTGGTCAGAACTGCACTGTATTTCACCTTCTGTTGATTTACAGAAGATTGCACTCTGATTCCTGTCCTCTTCGTAATGCTTTGTCACAGCTAACAGGAATTATTGCAGTAGTAGCTCTTAAAAGTCAATGCACATTTATGGTGTGCATATTTAAAGTCTTAGTTTCTATTTTTACAAAATTACCTCAGAATATTCAGTCCCTTTAAATCTTAGAGCAGATGAAATCAGGAAGAGCTGCTTTGTTATTTAAGAGCAGAGGAAGTGTGACTGTCCAGCACTGCACTTCATTTCTCTGGAGATTGTGGCATCGTAAAGGTTGTTTGAAATATTAGAAAGCAGTTGCTTTATGAAACATTTCATGAGACCAAATATCTCCTCCAGTGTACTGTGATGGATTTGTTGATAATGATTTCTCTATTTTCTGGAATAATGCAAATCTTTGAATTGCTTAGCTGAGCTCGAGGTGTGACAAGAATTTCCACTGTTCATGTCTGAACACCTTGACAGTATTTTTGGTTTTCCCCTGGCAAAACTTAGTGAATTTGAAATCTGTGCTTGTGAATAAAATAGGATTTGTGGCAAGAATTTATGTGAGGAAAGAATACTAAGTCCTAGAGGCCTACCAAGTAGAGCTTTACAGATTGCTTGGGTGTTCTTTGCCCATATTTTGATGTACACTGGAAGTGTAGTATTTACAAAAAAAAATTATTGCATTGAAGATGACCTCTTGTCCTTACCTAAACTGAGCTGATAGTCTTGAGAGCTTGCTAGTTTTCAGTTTTTAATGTGGTTGTGTCTTCTAGTTCAGGATTGTGAGAGAACTTGCATCACTATCTGTTGGATAGAAGGATTTCTCTGAAATTCAGGGTCCAGTCCTCTGCTGTCACAAGCACAATTTTGATAATGATAAGAATATCAAAAGCTTACTAAATATAGCCTCTCAGTTAATGAGGGCTTTAAAACACCTTCCCCCAAACTGCTTTTGTCTTTTTGAACCAAACTGCAGTAATAACTAAGACTTTAAAATTTCAGGCTGAAGCTACTCACAGCAAATTTTTATCTGTTTGCTTATGGATATCCTTATTTTTCTGCTTGAATAATTTCTATTCCTTTGCTGATGTTCACCTTTCTTATTTTTTTACAATTGGTGATCTTTTAGCCTTGGTTTTTGGAAACTGTGTAAACTAAGGTTTTAGTCTGCTTCTGTATGAAAGCCTCTGCATTCCAGTGATTATCCTCCATAGTCCTAGTTTCTCTGCTTGTTATGAGTTAATCTTCTTTTTACATGTGGATAATACTGTATGTGCAATTACACAGGATGTCCTTCTCAGTGACTGTGATGTCAGTTCTTTCACTAAAGGATGCATGTTTGCTATTTTCAGTGCAGTATCATATAGACCATTCATTCATTGCTATGCCATGATCAAGAAATCAATTAAGGTATTTTATTTCCCGGCTTGTGAATTTTGAAGAAGTTGCTTACTGACCTATATCAACTCTTCTCAAAACCCTCCTTTTATTATCTCCATCCAGGCAAAGTCTTCATTTCCAAAACCAACTCTTTTAGGTAATTCTGTCTTTGTCTGGTTTTGTTAATGCTTCGTATATTTAGGTGATCTACAGAAGTCGAGATAGATGGGATTTTTTTCTTCTGTGTATGTAGTATGCTGTTAATTTCCATATGGTTATTATTTTCACATTCTGAGGTTTTTTTATATTCATTAATATGATCTGAAAAACATGTCACTTCACTCCTCCTCATTTTAGCTATGGATATTTTATCTCCTCAGTTGTATAGTTCCACCATGGGCTACCAGAAGTGCATGTAGTCTTGAATGCTGGTCCTTCCAGACCTTAGGGAGATTTTTCCAGTTGTTTCATCTTTCTTCTTCTCCCACTTCAACTTTATATTCTCCAAAATGTTGAATTGTCCTTCACCTCAGTAGTTCCTCATACCCTGCTCTGGTTCTTAGTTACCCATTCTGCCTTTCAGATGTTGAACTAGGGAAAGGTACTTGTATATAAATGAGGTGTGTGTAATAGTTTGCAGCTTTAGAAAAGCCAACTAGAGAATAACAATGATCCCTTCAGTGCTCAAACTGGAGCATTGTTGGCTTGCAGAAAATTAGCAAGTCATGTCATATGAATTTCTTTTTTCCCTAATTACTATTTTGAATGTTGTGACTGATTAAATTATTATAAAAGCTGAAAATGAGACATTTCAACATGCTTGTTTGGCTTCAAAAATTACTTTTGTACAAGATGAATGAAGGAATTACCAGGGAACAGTCTTTGAGCAACAATTGGTATTGCAGCCTCCTGTAAATTTGGAAGATCCAGAGAATCAGAGAAAGGCACTCACAGCATTCTTAGGAAAGTACAAAGTGGGAGCAAATTGTAGCTAAACATGTAGGGGCAAGGGAATAGATAAAAGTGGAAATTAGGTGAGCACTTCATTAATTTATTTCAAATGACCCAATAACTGCCTAAAATACTTTATGAAATAGTTCAGCTGTTACTTTTCTATAAAAGTTACTGTTTTGACTTCTTTGGTGTCACTTGACCTTGACTGTCAGTGTGGCAGTCTGAGCCTTGTTGGCTAGTATTCTGAAAGGTATTTTGGCAGTTTCAAAGATCCTGAAGTTCTGTTTTGCTTTTGTCTGTTCATTCTAGAAGTGCTTTCCTAATTTTGTGTTGCCATGAGCATAACCACGATGACACTGGCCCCCTGAATTTGGCTTTTGACATAGTAGCATTTGGCTTTCGACATAGTAGCATTTGTTGCTGCTTTTTATACAGAGAAAAATTAAAATCTTTATTGAGGTTTACCTGTAATATGTAAAATCACTTTTTACTATAAAGGGATTATTTTTGTTGTGGGAGTACCAGAAATTCTCTGTCCACATTTGGCTATCTAGCACTTCTGTGTTGTTTGAGAAGCTAGGCGAATTTGAAATACTTCGTCGTAAGTTGGACGTGCTGATTTCTCATGTAATTTTTTAACAGAGCAGTCTTATAGAGAATAATTATTGGGTTAATAATTTTTAACCATCTGATGTTCTTATTTGTCTTCTTAACCTTCCAATTTGGTAGAGAAGATGAAAATTTTAAATTAAAATAAGAGATTGCTTCCTAAAAACTTCCTAAAAACAATTCAGATGATGCTTTCTTTTTTACAAGCTGAGCGAACTAGTTTTAGTTGTTACGCAGTCTTATTTGCCTTCCTAGTGTTGGTTCTTTTGTTCTGCTATGCTTTGTTACACTGGAATAGTCTTGGATTCTTCAGCCTTTTTTAGCCATCCCTGGGTGCTTGCATGTCACCATAAGCGTAATTACAAGAAATGTTACAAGAAGTTTTTACATGGGATTTAGTTACAGTTGTTTTATATTCTTCATGGAATGGGAAAGAGTGTATATGGATTTTCTTGGGAGTTTTTGTTTGTTTGTTTGTTTTCTTCTCCTCCGACTTCTGAAGCCACTCCACTACTTCTCCTGGCTAAAATTGCTTTTCATCCTATTTAGGGAAAAGATGATGGAAAAGTTCCATATAGAGACTACAATGCAAGCAATAGATGGGATTTGAATTTCTTCTTAGATTCATCTGTTCTTTTTTTCCATGTGTTCACATCTTTCCTTTTTTTTTAAATACAGAATGTCAAACTCTTTTGGAATAAAAGTATTGCTTGAAGAAAATGTACCTGCTTCAGCTTCATGTCCTGAAGTAAATTCAAACTTCAAACCTGGTGATTTATGTACAAAATAATTTGAAATAGTAATCAGAATAGCAAAACTTGTGGGGAGCAGAGAACAGATGGATGGACCACTTATCTGAAACTGAACATGTATTTTTTCTTAAATTTTTTTTCTTTTTTTTCAGAGTTTTGGTGAAAGTATCCTGCAATCTATGAAGTCACTGCTACACAGCAGGAAAGAATTATGCAATGTATCAGCAGAGGAATGCTTAAATCAGGAAGAGCAAGATCATTTTATTGAGGTTTGCCATAATATTCCCACTTATATATATTTTGTGGCTGTGGTAGAAAGCAATGTCTCTTGAAGCAGTATGGAAAGCTGCAGGACAATAAATAGGAACAATGCTGCAAGTTACTGCCTTAAAATCTATTCTCCTATTGTCATTCTTGAATTTAGTCACTGAAGTCTTAAAAAGGCTGTAACATTTCAAGGTGACATTTCTCTGCTTTGGAGGATTTGTGAAACTAGAAAAACCAGGGTTTGTAAATAGATGATTTGGGTGTACTGCATTTGTGAGCACTGCTGTGATTACGGTTGTGTAGATGATACCCTAACAAAGTAGCAGAACACTTTGATTGAGGTCTGAAGATTAAAGCTGAAGCCTCAGAATTGCAGGTCTAGACTTATTTTATGTGATTATGAATGGTCTGAAAGCTGGACAAGGTCTGGATGAAGTAGACCTGAGAGGATGTGGGACTATCTAGGTAAATCTGAAGCTGTAAGGAGGAATTACTAGAACTATTTGAGTTACGAGGCTAACAGCTACTTCCCCAAAGGGAAAAGAAAAAGTAAAAGCAATGTATACCATGTATCTTGTGTTATGGGTTTTACAAGACTTCTAATTAGTAGTGGACAGATCTGACAAGGAGCTTAGAGAAGGAGAGGCTGACCTGAACAGGCCATGCAGAGAAGCTGAGATAGGGAGAGCTGAAGCAAAGACAACTGAGGAAGTGTTTAGGGGAGACTGATAATTGCATAAGCAGTAGCAAGAGGCAGATTGATGAGTTAGGGTTGCTTGGATAACACCAGAGGTTGTGTAACTGAATGGATACAGTCAGGGGTTTAGACATTTGGGAAGCAGGCAAGAAACTGCATTTGTGAAGGATGAAAGCTGTGACAGATTAAGGTAAGGAGGAAGAGCTATGCAGTGGAGGTGTGAGCAAAACCTTGTCTTTATCTGATCAAGCAGACCATGCTTTACAATCGATGAAGGTTTTTTTGTCTTGTAGAAAATACCTGACAAATAGCTGGGAACATGTTTTATATGCCTGCAGTGATGGTCCCTGTGGAGAAAGATAGTTGACTATATTTAGTTACCTTTTGCGATCAAGCAATTAGGAGTCCTCTGGTTGAAATGGAAGAGGGTCAATATCTTGTCACAGAACAGGTATTTTTTTTCTTATGAAAATACAGGAAAAAGATACTTATATGGAAGATGATGTTAGAAGAACTCAGACTTGAGAAAACCAGAATTTAGGTTTTCCTGTACCATTTCCTTTGTAGCCATGGCTTAAGATAGCCTTCGAATACAGTGTCTCATACACTTGTTTTTAGTTTAAAGACAGGACTTGTGTTACTGATGACCTTTTTGTTTCCTTGGCCTACTCAAACAACTTTTGAACTGATATATTCTGACATGTTCAAGGTATTAAAAGGTGATATTTTTTTTTCTTTGAAAGCTGTTGTTTGACCACAATAAAGAGATCCAGATTAGCCTTGTCATCAAGACAAAAATAGACAGATTCAGTAGTGGTCTCTTTGACAGCTGTCTGCTCATTTCACAGTGTAATGTTGCCCTTCATTTGTGTGAAGCTATGACTCCTGCTCACTGCCCTGTCTCTCACAATGAGTTATACCATGGGAGAAGATAAGGGTTGGAATCATTATCTTGAGGAAGAGGAAGGGGCATGTAAGAAGACAAAAAACAAACACCCGTTAAAGAAAACAAAGCAAAACTGCCAAAAAATCCCAAACAGCAACAAACTCTAGAGCTTCTCAAAATGTTCTTCAGAGAACTAGATTTTTTTCCCAAGTAGCTTAAATTGTTTGATATTTTGCCCCTTCTGTGGAGTAATTCAGTTCATATTGTGCTGATAGAAGTTCATACTGTACAGATAAAAAATGTAGAAGTTGAAGAATGTCTTGCAGATGTTGTGCAGATGAATTGTGTAGGAGTTGAAGAGAAGGTGTAGGAGTTGAAGAGTAACGTTGCTCAAACAGGATTGTTTCACAGTTAACACAGTGAATTCAGTGCTGCAGATGTGTAATTTGTATGGAGCTATTTGGAATGCTGTGGTGAAGCATTATTTTCTTTATGATCTTGTCATACCTGACATAAGGATAAGTGGATTTAAGCAGGAAGATATTAACTGGAAGAATAAGATCTTTTTTCCAGCATGAAACCCTATGAAATAAACAAGACAGAATTTTTCATAGTATGATTTCAGTTGAAAATAAAATTTGGGGTTTCTTTTTTTACTCACATTTTGAAAGGACAAATTCAAAGCACAAAAATAGTTCAAAATAGAACTCTGGCCATTTCTTTTTTGTAGCTTTTACAGAGCTCTTTTTCCTCACTTACAGAATTTCTGTGTATGTACAAGCAGGTAGCTGAACCAGTAATAATATATCAATATAAATATAGTGATGTTCTTTGGATTAACTGGAGTAGCTGCTGCAAATTTCTGAGTTATGGTTTAAAAATCAGTCTATTGCATAGTGCTCTGAAAAAAATGGAAAGCATATAAAACTAAATTTCAAACATCAGTGGAAGATGTATTTAGTCTCTGTGCTTTATTCTGTATCTACAAAATGGAAGCAAAGCTTATTTTCTGACAGCCTTGTTTTGAAAATAAATGTCTTGATTTTTTTTTTTTTTTTGAGTATGCAGATGGCCTCTGGATTTGTTGTTAGGGAAATAATAAATGAAAACTAAGGAAATCTGATGTATGAAGCAGAGTTTGAGCAATGACTGACTCGCTTCAGTCTGTTTGTTTTGAATGGTACAAAACACCTGTAGACAGAAAAGAGGGACAAGATGTGGTAAAATATCTCACTTGTCCACAAGCACAAAAAACTGAGGTAAAACTGTTATTTCTGGCATACTTTAGGTTCCTGAGTCTGACAAGACCTTTTTTTTTTGATAGGTTGAATATTTTAATTCTTTTATCTTAGGGTTTGTTTACTTGGCAATGGCATGCAAACATGTGGCTTAAGTAATCTGTTGTGTTTTGGCCTCAGGCTAATCAATTTACATGGTAAATTGCATAATGGCATTATGCTTTATTCAGTATATCCAAATGTATAACAGTTTATCAGCATGGACAGATTTCAGACTGAAACTGTTTTATACGTGCCCAGCCTGAAGCAAGGATGGATGAGCACTGATCTTTGCAAAATGATCTTTATTTTAACAGATGTAATGAGGCATGTATGTGCTGCTCTGTATATACCAGCCACTAGAATAATTCCTGTGTAGTGAGTTTGAAATTTCATGTATGCTCTTCAGTCTGATCTGACCTTTCTCAGTCAAATAGTATAGCATTACCGTTCTTTATGTATGACTGTGTGCTGCTCTTTGAGTAAGGTGTGCTGCCCTAAGGTATTGGTTTTGTGGCAGTAGAATGAAACTTTAACTTAAAGTCTGCTGAATTTTAAACTCTTAAATATCTGCAGGAAACAAAAAAAAGTACTGTACTTCACTGTACTCTTGTATTTATTTTACAGATTACATTTATAGGTTTTGCAGAAGGGATGGGAACTGCTCACTTGCAGGTACAGTATCTATCTATCTATATTGGAAAATTTCTTCTCAGTAGCACCTAGATTTTTAGATGGAGGAAATTTGGTGTTTAATAAATTGAATAGATGTATCATAAGTATTTTGAAGCCTAAGTTTCAAATGTCATTGAAAGGTTGAAAATAATTATTTTAATATGATAATCAGTGTTTTATATATATTTACAATGTTACCTGGGCAGTCTTTGTATTAGGATGCTCTAGAACAACTTAAATACAGTGCAGGGGCATGTTTGGGTGGGAAGGGCCTCAGTTGCTTGTGGTTTTTGTGGGTGATTTTTTTTGGTTTGGGTTTTGTTGTTGGTGTTAAAAATTGTGTGTATCAGTATTTTGGTTTGTTATCTTATCCTTAGTTGAGTTGTGCTTATTGATATGGTGCAGTTGCATGTGTGAAACTAAACTGAACTTTACTAATCTGACTTCTAGCTGTGAATTGCTGATGGGGGTTTAGAAGTCAGTATTGTGGTTATGCCTTAAGATGTAGTTCTGGAGATTTAGATATATAGATATATATATACATAAAGGAAATATTATTTTAAAAGGTGGAGTGTAGCAGACTAAGAGAGTTATGATGTGCAATTTTCATAAATTACAGATTTAGCCTTCCTGTGCAATTTACATATCAGTATAATTCATAACATGCATGTTCACAGTAAAATTCCATGTTTCTACTCTTCTAGATCTTAGTAGACATTGCTTGTAATAGTTTCCTGATGTTTTAAAATGTAAAACAGAAACTTTAAATCCATTTGTGTTCCATATTAGATCAATGTTGCTAATTCTTCAAATTACAATACTAGACATTATTTCAAGTATGGGTAAGAACTGTTTGATCATTTAGAGTTAGATGGAATGTAGGGGAAGTTGAACAGAACAGGTTTATGGAGATTTGCTTTGAACCATAGGGATCAGTAGTGTTTGGACTGTTGGAAAAAAATTGGAACTCTTTCGTAGGCCTCTTCTGTATTAGATAAATCTAAAGGTTGTCCAAAGTCATTTTAAAGAAGTGCCTTGCTCATGTTTTTGTGATAGGGAGCTGGAATACTGTTCCAATGAAGCACACAAAGATCATGTAGGGAGAGATCCATTGAGAGCCATCATTAGCTGAGGTCAGTGTAGTTGGGTATTTTGTAGGATGTGCAGCTGCTTTTCAGCACTTTCAAGATTCTGCTTTATGACTTTTAAGCATCCTCCAAGTATGAACTGAATTAAATCTTGTTTACACAAGCTTTACATCACAGTTTGAGAGAGTAAGTGAGGGACAGAGTAAGAAATAGGGAAGAAAAGAAAAACTTTACCAGAATTAGCCGCTGTTAGGATTTAGGGGAGGTATGAAATCAACCCCATTGTCATTTGCCTGCTCTTATTTTGATTTTGTATTCTCAATGTTTTTTATTTAAATTCAGGAGATATCAACCGTTTCTGTAGAGCTTCCAGATGTTCTGAAATCTCTCCAGTTGCGCAAACTAAAAGAAAATGAGGCTGTGTTTCTAAAAGACGTAAAGAAAAGCTTGGCAAAACCTTATGTCATGAAACATCAGGTAAAATTTTTGTGTCTTCTTGCATGTCAGAAGCATTACATTTTGCCTTCTGAAGAGTTTAGCCTTATTACACCCTGTCTTGCTTTTGGTTTTGGGCCATCTTAAACACAGTGGTATTAATATTATATTTCTCTTGTTTCATGAAAATTAACTGTGTTGTATTGTTTACAGAAAATACTTAACAAATATTTAATTATGGTGCTGATCCTGTGCTTCTGGTAGGCTATAGTCCCTTTCACTGGCAATTTGGAAAGAATATGAAATTTGTCAACTTAACTATCTCTGCTCTGCTCAGATAGCTTTCATCTTCAGCAGACTTTTTTGTTGAAACAGAGGTGCCCAAAATTAAGGGAATGTCTGGTGTTCATAAAACTCAGTGATCGCTTTTCTTAAAAAAAATTATAAATGCTGTTAATGACAAAATTTCTATTATTTTTATTTCTATATTGTTCCTATTACTACCATGCTAATTAAATTCTTTCCAATTACAAACATTGCATATAAGATTAAAGGTACCTCGAAGAAACAGATATCCTGTGAACTGAAATATTATATGGCATAAACATGCTCTGAAATACTGTGTTCCTGCACAAATTTTTATCATGAATTCTTTAATAGCTTCTTGGGTACATGTAATCATGGTTGTGTTACATTATTGCAGTGATTTATTCAGAATTCAGACCTTACAAAAATGAAGAGGTCATTCTAGCTGTCCCTCTACACAAACTGTTGAATTAATTTCCTTGTATTTAAAATATTTTAAAATTATTTGCTCTTCATAAAAATGAATTGAATGAATCACTTAAAGATTGCTGTATTTGTTTTCTTGTTGCTCTCTTTTTCTAGAATCAGCTTCCTGAAGTGTTTTGTGTGATGAGACTGTCTCCTTCATTCCCAAGGATCAAAGCTGATTATATATTCACCTTGCTAAGCAAGTATACTGCAGGCATAAGGTATGCAGTGGAAATCAACTCTTCACAAAAACATCAAACAGAGACCACCCATGGAGAAGATGATGACACCAATCAGTCAGTTTCTTCAATTGAGGATGATTTTGTCACTGCTTTTGAACACTTAGATGAAGACGAACCTTCAAAGATACCAAGTGCTGGTAAGTTCTTGCACACTTGTAGAAGTTGGTATTTGAAATTTAGGCTGTTAGGATTTAATAAAAAAGTAAATGTAAATAAGTTGTAATTTATTTTTACATTAATCATGCTTTGTAAAGGGATATTATGCAATTGAAAAATTATTTTTTTGCTCTTTTCGCAGCAGTTTTCCAACTCATGGACAAAAGATTCTAATCTCAGTGTCAGATGGATATCAAATAAAATCTTGTTCTACTTTATGTGCTAAAAGATACATTAATTTGTCAGTGATTAGATTTGTATAATAGGATTTAAAGAAAATGAAAGATTGCTCTAATCATGAAAGATGAGCTAGCATTTTGCAACAATAGTAAACCCAGAAGTTGCCATTAAATAATCTGTTCAGTTTGCTGTAGTTCTGTGGAAATTCGTGGTTTTGAAGCAATCTCTTTTTACCTTTTTTATTTTTTGTTCAGGTACATGCAGCTTTTCTTCTCAAAACCATCGAGATGCTGCTTCACAGACTGTCCCTGCTCAATGTTTAGAAGCTGTTGACTCAAAGATTGTTGTGGGTTCTGCACGTCGAAAATCATCTGCCAGATGTTCTACTTTGATAGATATTTTGGGACTTAAGGAGCGGTCCTCAGTAAAGAATTCAGTTACAACCTCAATTTCTGATCCCTGGATACAAAGGAGTTTCTATAAGCCATATAATCCTTCTGATCAAGGTGTTAATTTTTTACGTAAAACATTGTTTTCTTCCTCTCCAGCTGAATCCTCTGAATCAGATTGCTCCAGCCCAAGCCCCATCATCTTCTTAGATGAAGAAGGGTATCAAAAAAGCTTGAAGGCAAAACTTCAGCTGCCAAAAATTCCAGTAGTAAAAGATGGTATAGAGGATTCAGACTCAGAAGTGAGCGAATTTTTTGATAGTTTTGATCGGTTTGATGAGCTGGAACAAACCTTGGAAAACTCCTGTAAAATTATTAGGGATCCCATCCTAGGGAATCCTGCCCAGAAAAGGAGGACTGCACATGAAAAATTGTCTTCTGCAAGCATTGCAATGAACCCTCAGAAATTCAAGTTTGATCGTCCCACTCTGCCAGCCAATGTAAAGAAGCCAACTCCTCGTAAGCCGGAGTCACCATACAGCAGCATCTTCGAGGTCCCGGATTCCCCTCGCCCCGTTAGAACATCAGGGGAGGAGAATGGAGGCTTCTTCAGCCCCATTAGAACATCAGCCTTCAGCCCCCTGGGGAGCTGCGGTTCCTCTGAATGCCTGTGTCGAATTAATTTTGGCAGAGAGGGGACAGGTCAAAGTCACCGTGGCGCAGCCTATAACAGCTACTCAGCATATGCTGACAGTGTTTCATGTGAAATACTGGGTTCTGTTCTTTTTTCTGAGTCCTCGTCAGAACAAATGTGTGCAGAGAATTCAAAACACAAAAGGGTGACTTTAAAAGAGAAGAGGCGGCAAGCTACAGATCTCAAAATGAAAACTAGTAAGGAACCAGAGAAGCAAACAAAATCTAAACATAAGTCACTAATGATAAGAGACAGCATTCAAAAGTTTGCAACTGAATTGGTTGAAAAAAGTTTTGGCAGTGCATTTAAGGACCTCCAAAAAGGTGTTTCTTCATGCACAAATGCACTTTGCCATTTGGCTGCTAGGTTAACTTCTTCAGTCTTTCAAATGGCTTTTTATGAGATTGGAAGACGTAGAGCAATCTCACTGAAGGAGCGTGCCATTAATGGCATAGCAAATTTTTTGGTGAGCGAAGCTATAACCGGTGCTTTGAAAGAATTGCGTCAGGTAAAGAAACAAATATTTAACAACACTGTTGCACGGTTTGCAGCAGATCTCGCTGAAGAACTTGTGTTTGAAGGAATCATGGAAGTATGCCAGTTTTCATATCCATCAACACCTACTGCACAGTCCTCATCATTTGATTATGAAAACAAAGTGGTAAGATCCTATGCCCGAGATTTGTCTGAATCTGTCATTCAGGAGGCATTTATTGAACTATCTCAGGTTGATGTGACCTTCACAACACAAGCAGCCATTAGTGTTTCCATGGACAATATCAAATATGTAAGTGCGGAAAGTATGTTAGAGTCAACACAGACTTCCACAGTTTCTCCTAATTTTAATGATAGGGTAGCACAAAAGCCAATCCAAGACTCCAAGAAGGAATATACAGTACAGCAGGCTCTATTTTGTACCTCTGGTGTTGTGAGTTCAATACCTGTGCCCTTAGCTGGAAGAGCCCTTTGTCAGCAGCAGGTTTCCTCTGATGCTTACAAAGTGAAAATATCCACTGTTCCAAATGCTGAGGACAGTACAAAAATATTCAAAGACTCCACTCATCCATTTTTCGCAAGCAGAACGAGAGAGGAGGAAGTTGCTTCTTTCAGAAATATTTATCTAACTTCAGATCATGGTCAAAGTACAGAAAGTACTCCATCCCTCTTCTGTAACCAGAACGATACCAAACTAACAAACAACAGATCTGGAATGAACAATAATTCAGAATTAACAAGTGGGTCAAAAGGCATTAATACTTTCTCTGGAACTATGGTAGATATGATAGTAAATGAAGCTTATGAAACCATAACCTCATCTAGGGTAACAAAAGCAGTAGAAGAGTATTCAGATTTTTTAACAAGAAGAGTAATAGATAAAAAACCTAATGTGCAAGGTACTGGTGAAGACACTCCCAAGAGCATGTTTGCAGATCATTTGGCCAAATATGTCATAAAACAATCTGTGGAAGAAAGTAAAACTGTGTTATGCAACACCAGTGAGAATTTAACATGTAATGTGAGCTCACAGGCTTACAGAGATACCAATCGAAAAGAACAATGTGTGATAAAGAAGCAAGAGGCTGAGAAACAAAGTAATGTTTCTATAATTGTGGAACAACAACAGTTGCCTTTGAATAATCCATGTAAATTTCTTACTCCAACTCATTCTGTTCAGTGTATTTTAGAATCTAAAGATTGTTGGCAAGAACAAAAAGGAAACAATTTTTCTTCAAAATCACCACCGCCTTGTTCCACTGTGACTTTTGCTAGGCATGTTCTAGAGGACTGTACTGACACAGGAAGCTGTTCAATAACATGCTTAAACAAGCCTTCCAAAAAAAGTGATACCCAGAAACTATCAGCAGGAGCTTTGAATTACAGGCAGACTGATTGTTTTCTGCATGCAAATAGCTTGCCTTCAGAGATGTTTGGCAGTGAAGGTGCCTTGCAGATGGAAGAAAAATCAAGCCTGAAACATGGGAATACCTGTTTAATGCCCAACACACCCCCACCAACTCCTCTAGTACCATGCCAAGGTAGTTCTGAAAGGAATCTAAGAAAACTGTCCAAGAAACTCAAGGGAGAATTAGCAAAGGAATTTGCACCTGCAACACCACCTTCTACACCCTACAATCCATCCGCTGCTGATTCATCTGAAACTGAACATGACTCTTTGGAAAATGAGGAATTTATGCTGAAACTCATGTGGTCGCTTTCTGAAGAAGTGGAAAGTAGTGAAGATGAAGATCATTCTGAAGTGCCTGTTGAGAAAGGGGAGCATTCAGCCAAAACAATTCAGTATGCAGATAGCCTAGCTAGCCACATAATTTCAGTAGCGACTGAAATGGCTGCTTCCCATTTAGGTGATAAAACTAACGAAAGAGAAGCTGGCAGGCAGGCTCAGTTAGGGATGCAAAAGAAAAGATGTAGATATACTGCATTTGTAAGTATCCCAGAAGAGACATGTAATTCCTTGTGGAATTATGCAGGTGATATGGCAGGAAAAGTCATCAATGAGGCCAAGAAAGTAGTGAAATCAAGGCATTGCAAGCTGTTGAGGTTGAAGCGGGTTAACTGCCAGGTGGATTGCTTTTATGTGAGTAAAGGCGATAAAGATGGTAATTCAAAAGAATGGTGTGGCCCAGTACAGGACCAGTGGCTGGGGGAGAGAGATTCATGTGGGCTTCCTTTACCACAGGGTTCAGGCACGACAGGTTTGACATCCAAGTACCCAAGCTGTGAAAGTGTGACTGACGAGTACGCAGATCATGTTATCCGCATTCTGAAAAGAGAAGGAGGTAACACCGAGCTGCTGGTGGATCAGTATGCCAGCAGACTTGCTTACAGGTCTATCAAATCGGGCTTGCAGCAAGCTGCTAGAAAAACCAAACTCAGATACAGCAGAAAGACATTTCCTGGGCAAAATGCACAGGTAAATGGTAAGCTGGAGCTGACCAAAGCAGGGAATAAAGATGCAGTACAGCAAGTGAAAAGCAGCATTCATCGCTGTGAAGGTCAAATGTTTGAGAGGAGTGTCTGCACACAGAGAATGGAATGTACAGAGTTGTTACATTTTTCTGAATCCCTTGCTCACAGTATCACTTGTGATGTCAGGAAGAAACTGAAAATGTCGGGAACATGTTTGCCGAAGTCTCTCACAGATTCCTGTCTGTATAAAAAGACTGAGTTTGATGAAGTCACAGGGGATCTCATTAAAACAAGGTTTTCTAGAACTTTTCTTCCTTTCTCCCCAGATCATAAACTCTATCATAGTACAGGTAATATAAATGAAAATGGCTACAGTGAAGGTATAATTCAAGCTATAGAACAATATGCCAGGAAAGTAGCAGATGATACTCTAGAAATGAGTTTAGAGTCAGCTGTTCTCCATGTGGCTGAAAGCAGAAAAAATGGGGATAAGCTCTCGCACACTGAGAAACTGTCTCCTTTTCCTGGAACTGTCTGTAGATGCTGCAGTATGAAGGAACATCGGTACTGTACAGAAAGTATATCCCATCATCTACCTGCACAAGGATCCTGCATTCCAGTGAGGCATTTTCTTCATTCTGGATTGGGTGGTGCCTGTCAAAATTCAAGAGTGTTTCAGCTCGATATTCCCAAAATTCACGTTGATGTAGAGCAGAGGACAGTGTTTGCTGACAAGGGGGCTACTGCAGCCGTAGAGAAAGCAGAAAGAGAGCTGAGTTACACAAGTCTGACAGCTGACAGTGGTATTGGACAAGATGGAGTCAGTTTTGCTGAAAGCCTTACTACTGAAATAATGACATCCGCTATGACTAATATTGGTCAGGCAGTTACCATAAGGTAATATTAATTTTCTCTTATTGTTGCATTTTTTACCAGAAAAAGGATTGTTAATACAAATATGTGCTCAGAAGGAATGTTAGATATATTTTCTTAGAAAGATACACTTTATGTTCTGAATGCTTTCTTTTTGTTCTTCTGGTTATATTTAAATTACTCAGAACTAGGGAGAAAAAGCTTTTTTCCATCTATGTGAGCTTGAAATCAAGGATACTATGTATGTCAGCACATATGTTCTAGTAGGTTACTAATAAGTGGAACTTTTTGTTTCAACTTCAAAATAGTACCTATAGTTGTACATACTAATCCTTACAGGTTTTGTTATCTATGAGCCATGACAGAATCCAAGTTGTTTCCCGTTCATACTTCCTCTTCAACATCTGATGCTGGTCAAATGAGCCATTGCTTTGTAGTATGAAGACTTCATTTTTTATTATGGCTGTGTTGGGATAGTGTCTTTACTACTAGGAAAAAAAGCAAAAGAAAAATAACCTGTTACTTTAAGAAAAAGCAACTTAGTAAACTATGCTTTAGCTTATAAAATAGTAACACAATAACAAAGGAATTGACTTTGAAATTCTTGTGTATTTAGCAAAGAGTAACATACTGTTTCCTTTATTAGGCTTATAAATAGAAAATATTTTCCACAGTAAATCTGTTGCAAACAACTGTTTCCTCAAACTGATTGTGCTGTGATCACAGTGAAATCTTTTCAGGTTCAAGAGGAATCCGTACCCTTTTTTTTTCATTTTGAAGTAATATTTACAGTGGGACCGAACTAAATTTTCAAGGTTTGATATGAAACACATAAATACTAAGAGCATAAAAGTGCTCTTGAGCATATTGTTGGTCTTTGCACAACAGGGTTGAGTCTTTACTTGATGTGTGACTAAAGAAAAGTCATGTGGTGATGTTTTTCTGTACCTATGGTATCAAAGATGACACTTTTATTTAAAAATTCTAATTAGAATATGCCAACAACAAAATGCAGGGTTCAAAGAGATACTGTTTATTATTAAATTTGGGGCAAGGAAGCGTTATTAAAATTTTGCTGTGACAGAATTTATAAATGTTTCTTCTATTGTCATCTAGTGTGTGGTATGTAATGCATATGATCCTCAAGAAGCTGACTGGTGTGATGTAGACAACTGGTGCTGATATAACTGTAAATAAAAATGAGAAAAATGACCTTTTTTATTACCCTGATGGGTTCCAGTTCAAGAACATATTTGTGCAAATTCGTGTTCACTGGAGCAAAGTTAGGAATGATGTGGTTAAGGTTGCCTTTTTAAATAGTGAATGTTACTGTGGCTGCTTGCTATGTGGGAGTAGGCCGATCATTTTTCTTGAACTTCCTACTGCTTCATATATACATATCTATAGATAATCACAGTGTGCACATGAAAGTTAGTTCATAACTGCATGTTCTCATTTTGTACGGTTTTTTTGTTTGGTTGGCTTTTTAAATAAGGAATTCAGACTTCTTTAAATGAATTTTTAAAGTGTCTTCTAAAGATTAACTTCTATGGGTTATGGTTGCTTAATTGGTTTTTGGATAAAAAAATTAAACTTACTTCCTGAGGGGAAAAATTCTGTACAAGTCATGCATTGCTACACTTTCTTGAAGGAGAAAAACAAATCTTTTTTTGCAGAAAACTTTCTAAAAAATAGAATCCTAATATTTTAGTCCCCAGTTTATACTTAAGCACTTTGCCCTCAGTAGCAGACTACTTAAGTGCTAGTACTGAAGGCAGGCCAGGGAAAATAGCCAAACTGTTCTAGGGTGAACAAGTTCAGAAATGGTAAGTCTTCTGCTTGACAGGTGTACCTTGATATACAGGCTGCAAGGCTACAGTGCCTTCTGTGCTTCATAGCAAATAATATTCCAAATGAGAGAATTCTTTATACCACTCTCTTTGATTTCTAATGAAAGAATTCCACATAGCAATCTCTGATGTAAGCCTGTTGATGTTTCAGATTAATTTGGTTGCACTATTTCTTGTGTTCAGAATAGGGCACAAATTAAGGGATTTCCCACCTTTTCTTTTCCAATGGAATTTAATGTCTTTGGAATGGGGTTAAATTGCTGTGAATGAACTAAACACAGATCAGCATGAAATGCAGTGATGTTTTTGTCTTAAATTTTTGTTTAGCTCTGTTGGAAGAGAAGGATTTCACTCTGTTGAATCTGTTGTTAGCCAGCAGATGAGTCTTAGTATTGGTGATGATAGCACTGGGAGTTGGTCCAATCTAAGTTTTGAAGATGAACATCCTGATGAGAGCAGCAGTTTTCTTCACCTAAGTGACAGGTAATTATAAAGATGTTAGTATAGTTAAACAGTTTCCTTGACATCAAATAACTTGTCATCAAGTGATATTTCTCCTGGGGTTTGGGGGAGAAGAGATTATTTTTGTTTTCAACACACAATGACTTTTTTATTCAAAATGGCTCTAATATCATGATTTTGTTTTCTTACAAAATGTTGTTGGCCATGAATGTTCATACTCTGTAAAATATATGGAGAGTGCATTGTCATTGATGCCAGGGAATCACATCAAGTAAAACTGTACATATAAAATTTAAGTATTAGCAAAAGATGGAAGCATTTTAAAAACAACTATGTTGTGTAAAATAAAGCTTGAGAATACAGTTTATAAGTTGTGCTCTAAAATATTAAAACCTAATCCTTGAGAAAATGTTTTCTATAAATTCATTTATTTTTGAAAAAAAGTAATAGCTTAATTTGCATGTTGAGCTTTTACAGCTATTTTTGTCTTTTTTGAACCTGGAATTTATAAGCTGCTCTAACTGACATTGGTGGAGTATTTATATACTGCCAACCATAGAATTGCAGGTGTGTAATACTGGAACTTACCTGTTCAAGTTAGTAACGTTTTCTACAGAGCTTCTCACTGTACTGTTCCTGGCTGATTGATAGCTAACAAAGATTAGAATGGCAGTTCTAAAATTTGCAATGTCTCTGCCTCTTTCCAGAGAGAATTATACTGAGAGTTGTGGCCCCAGCTTCTATGGAAGGAATGTATGAGGAATGAATAAACTTAGTTTTTTGTGATTGATATGAAAAAGTTCAGCATTTCTGTTGAAGAATAGCAGAAATGGGAGAGAGATTTTTTTCTTTAGTTAGTACTTCCATCATTGCTGCAATTAAAGAAAGTATGTGACACATGCTTGCTTAGGTAATATCCAGCTAGGTTATTTGGTACCAATGTGAAACTACTCAGTTAAATGTTTGCAGTATTTTTCATGTTTTGCTTAACTAAATAATTTAATCAAACCACTACTACAATTTATCACTCATGCACCTTAATAATTTTGTAAAAGAATGCATCAACTCAGAGTTATTTTAATAAAACATCATCTCTTATGAAAATGATGATGCAAGTGAAAATGATGATGAAAATCTGAGTATAAGGGAGAATATTCACTATGTTGGCAGTTACACAATAAAATATAGATAAGTTGATAAAGTGAAAAAATACAAAAAAATTCTGGACCAGTAGTGCCTTTGTTGTATTTGTGATTTATCATTCCCAAAACAGATGTAAATGAAAAGAAGGTAATTTTTATAATTTGAAAGAAAATCTGTGGCTCATTAGAAGAGAAATGACCGGAGTTAACATGTTAGTTATAGAAGGGTAGGCATAATTTGGGTAGTAAAGTGTTGATGGAGGAAACAGGCATGTGCAAATTGATCAGCTGTTTTTACAGAACTAATTGTGGCTGGGTAACAGCACGTGTGTTCGTCTGTGTTGCTGAGCTTTATCAGGTGGAAGCAAGAATCTGGGGTTGTTGCCTTTTGTAAAAAAAGATAGCTAGGGGGAGACCTGTAACAAGCACAGATTCAGTAATAATACCCTGTTGTGGTTTAACCCCAGCTGACAACTAAGCCCCACCCAGCAGTCAGTCACTCCTGCCGAGGTGGGATGGGGGTGAGAGTTGGAAGAGTGTAGGTGAGAACACTCATGGGTTAAGATAAAGACAGTTTAACAGGTAAAGCAAAAGCCAAGCACAAGCTAAGCAACACAAGAAATTAATTCACTGCATCCTGTGGGCAGCTCCATTAAGATGAAAAGTATTTAGGGAACTTGCTAGTTAGTTATGCAGGGAAGTGCTTGTGTCTTCAGCTTTTCATGCCTAAATCTGGTGACTTAAATTTAGAATTAAAAAGTTCTTAAGCTTTCTCTCTAGTTGATTTGTAGGTATAAGCACAGGCATAGACATAGGCTTTCCATCCAGCATCCAGGTTGGGTTATAACTCAGAGCAGAAGCCTCTTGCTTGTTTTGTTATTCTTCTGCTGGCTCTTGTTGAAGAGCTGCATGAACAATTACAGAGGCATTATAATGCCTTTGTCTGTTTATTGCTTGTTTTGTGGTTACAGGAGTTTATTTAATAGACTGCTAATTTGGCTGTTAATTAGGAAAAGGTCTCATCTCTTTCTCATACCTCACTGCAATCATATGGTTCAATATATATGATTATTTCAGACCAGGATTGACCTCTTTAAAGTGCATTGTCTCTTACCTAAGCAGAACAGTAGTGTGCAGAGGTTACTCTCTTAGATGGCAAATTCTTTATCCTTTAGTCTGCCGACCAGCAGAGCTTTTACTTCTATTTTTGCTTTGCTTTTGTAACTTCCAGTGAAGGAGACGCTGTGAGTGTAAAGTATTGATACCAATAGGCTATATTAACTTTTTTTTTATACCTGTAATTTAATGATTTAAAGCCAAATTTAATATTTCATATAAAGTGTGATAGTCTCACACAGTAGCTCGAGAAATGTTTTTTAGACCAGGTTTGCATTCTCTGCAAATTGGTTTCTTCAGAAGCTTCTGCTCTTTAAGTTTCTTTCTTCTTGTTAGCATAACAAGAGAACTCTTTGAATTTTCTTTGGACATGTAGTCTAAATAAACAATAATGTACTGAATAAGGCACTTGCAACTTCTTAAACTTTTTTCATGTTATTTGAGTGTGTTTATTTTGTAGACTTGCTAACCTGCTGTTCATTGTTTGGAAATTGGGATCCAAGCAGGCATGCTGGAGAGCAAGAGACACTGATAGGTGATAATGTTACTGGCAAACACTTGAAAGAGATCAATGTCTGTCTCTTGAAATGTTTTCTTCCCCGATTCTGCTGTTTGCCATGAGTGGAAATGACCTTCAACAGTCACATAAAACTTAGGTGGAGAAAGCATCCTCCTGCAGCAGTTCTTCTCTGCAGTTACTCCACAGCTTCTCATGCCATCTCTAGTAGGCAGTCTGCTTTCTTGAGGAATGCTGGATATTTGGAAGTCCTGTTCTTGGAAGGCTTCCAGACATCCTCTGGGGGTGGTATGAAGTGGGGGAATGAGATTTAATCATATGAGTTGCTCAGTGTTGTACATATTGACAGGCTTAACAAACTGTGCTATTTATAATGACTGAAATTAACGAGTGTAAGAACATGCTCAGTTTTTTCAGTTCCTTGCAGTGGGTTGAATGTAGTCATAGAATAAGTGCAGAATTGTTGTGAACTGTAAGTGAAGTAATCTCTTCAGTATTGTTTTCATAGATTTAAAAGCCTACTTTTTTAAAAAGATCAACTTACAGAACAATATTAAAAATGAAAAAAAAACAATTCTTTACTCTAGGAATTCCTTCTCATCAGGTTGATGGAGATCATTACTGGGTTTTTGGAGTGAGATGGAAGGATTTTATATGTGAAGTTGTCTTCACAATGCAGAATTTTATTAACTGTTAGCTACTTCTTAAGCAAATAATACAGATGTAATCTATTTTCTTATGAGTAATCCTTTTGAAATTGTTAGCTTTTAGAAATAACAAGTGATGTGCTTAGACCTGAGGACAGAATTGCTGCTAGCACTGATCTGAAAAATTAATGAATACAAATTAATACTTTCACCAGTGTACTGAAACCTGCTAGTTTTGCATTATTGTGCACATTGCTGCTCTGGATGGCACTGAGAGTCATGTTTGTTCCAGTAAACCTAGAAAGTTTCAGTGCTCTTGTGTTAAATGTCTTGACAAAAGAGTTGTAAGGAAAATGAAGGTTCTAGTTTGAGCTATTGTTCTTTTCTAGTTCAGCTGTCTTCTCTTCTTCTCCTGGCAGTAATGGTAACAGCAGTAGCTGGAGCAGTCTTGGTTTAGAAGGGGATATGTATGAGGAGAATTTATCCTTTCCAACATCAGACAGGTTGGTTGAGTTGAGAAATATAAACCAGATGGATTCCTCATAATTAATGCATGAAATCATCATTTTTTAAAATAAAAATACAGTACATTTTTTATGCTGATACATTATTCACACTCTTCTCACTTAATCACTGTATGATTTTTTCATTAATTAATCCACCCTGAATGATTAAATTTTTCTGTGCTAAAACTGATTAATATATTTTGCTTGCAAAAGGGTCCCTTTTTTGCATGTTCTTGCCTGCAGTTTTATAAGTCTTTAGATTTACTTTTTTTTTCATGCAGACTAGAGCTTGCTTCCTACAGGATTTCTGGGTTTTTTTTCCCTTTAGCTTGTGTAAACTTTCAGAATTGCATAGTAATTGGTTTTTATAGACCACTTAGGCTTACCTATAGCTATTCATATCTGTGACATAAGGTGGCTGAACCTTTTCACATATGAAGCAAAACTATTAAAATCAATAAGTAGCACCTTTAACACCTTTCTCATTTCTCTCTTCTTTTCCTAAGAGAAAATCTTGTGATGTTGATGATGTCGGTTTACAACATGAAATGGTGTGAGAAGCAAAGCTGCTTTTCATGATCACTCCTTAATTCTTTTATGATTTTGTTGTTATTTAACCTTCATTACAGTCTTAGAATTTACTACATTTACTGCATATATTGGATTGTATTCATATTTTTGTTTTCTTAATTAAAATACAGTGATGGAACAGAAGATAAAGATGAAGATTCTAAGGATGCTGTAGAAGGTAACGTCAGTTCCTGCATATGCTGCTGTTCTTGTCCTGTGCACTGTACATTAATTTTTTGTTAATTCTTTGCCTTTGTAGTCTGCAAAATAAGGTGACAACTCTATTATCTCTATTCATCATAATCAATGACAGTCAAGCGTCAGAATTTTCAATTAATGCCGTACATAGTCCTCTTAGTACACTGAAATTTGCAGCCTTTGGGAAGTGCTAGTTACTTACTGATGCTTACATAAATTTAATAACATAAGGTAGGGAACTTTGATCAGCTTGTTGAAAGTGTGAATTTATATGCAGAGCTTAACTTTTAAGAAAAATATTTGTTAAGGAGCCATGGTAATGCATCTGCATGGCTGCCTTCAAAATGCTGAAGACGTTACTCAAACTGGGCACTTTAATCTTGGAAGAGAGTCATAAAAAATAATAAAAATCTTGGATTTGATGCATTTGCTACTTTCCCTTTCTTCTTAGTGAAGTATAACATAAGGTCTATCCAGAATCTTGTTACAACTTTGTGGTTTGTTAGAAGATCTCTGTGGTCTGGTTCCAGTGTGATTGATGCGCCAGAGTTTGTTAACTGAAATGAGAACAGCCAATACACAGTGTGTGAAGATGGTTTTAAGATGAGCTGATGTTGTAACAGAGGTCTTCTTTGTGTTGGGTGTGTTCTGAAGATAAAAAAAGTGTTTCCAGGAACCTCTGCTATTCCTTATAGAGGATACTCTGCCTTGTTGCACATCTTCAAGTAGTATTAGTGTAAGCAGAAAGATGTATTGGTTGGTTTGGAGTTTTTTTCTCTCCTTTTAAGCTCCTGGAAAATGTATCTAAGTAACCAACATCTCTTAATTGTATTAAATGAGATAAGACTCTAAGGATGTAAGAAAATAAAGCTATATAAGCTATATTAATGAGTATTTTGTCCTTAGAATAATTGTTATTAAAATATTTTCTACTCTGTAGGTTTTAATTTGCTTTCTTTTGGTCTCAACTTTAAAAGTTCTGGCATCTCAAATATTCAAATTTCTCAATTAGGATAGTGATGGGATTTTTTTCTTTACATGGTTTAGGTGTCACCTACTGTCTGTAGTGCAACAGCCTGCTTTATACTGTATTAAGGATTTTCTAGTGAAATTTTTCCAGTGTAAGTTCCTCACCTTCTCACTATTGTTTTGAAAAGGCTCTTTCTGTTGTGTAATTGTAGGACTCTTTAAACAGTGTGCTAGGTAGAACACTTTGTACCTGGTGTTGTACATTTGGAAGTTCTGTTCATGTCATAGCTGGAAATGTCTGACATTTTTCTAAGCTGACTGTGCCTTGGTCACCAAAGAATTTGAATCAAAGCCTTATTATCAAAGGTACATCTATTTTATAATACTGAAAAATGTACCAAAATTTCCCAGCAATGTTACCACAATGCTTTCCACCCACTGTCATAATCTTTTAAAAAATTCTTCTTTCTCTTATAAAGAAGTTAAATTTTGGGGCTCCTCGACAAATAATCTGTTATCCACTGAAAGGACTGTTTGACAGTTTTGCTAGTTAATTTTCTCTTGCTTTTACTTCTGGGGGAATCTGTTTCAACTTGCTTGACTTTGCCGCTTGGGAATGAATACCTTATGTATCTCAATTCTCATAACCTTAGTTGGAAGAGTAGTTGGAAGAGTATTGAGATTGAGCTAAACTCAACATGAATAAATGTTTTTGTTGTTGATGTATTCCATGTTTCTAGAGTCAAGTTCAGTAGTCTGGAAGCAGTGACTCCAGCTTGGAGAGCACTACATGCGTGCCTAGTTGTTTCTGGGATTGTGATAAAGGATCTCTGTGGTAGCTGGATACAGAAACTCAGCTTGGGAACAGAAGTTGACAATACTCTAGTTCCTAGGTGTTATTAACACAACTACTCTTCCAATGCTGTACAAATTTTGGAGCTTATGCTGTAAAAGAAATGTTGAAAAACTGGATATGCCTCAGTAAACCAGCGGTGTATTTTGGAAAAGTTCAAGAGGCTATCTGATCAGTGCAGGAAAGAATTCAGAAATACATACTTCTTAAAATGAGTTAGATGGAGGCATAGTAAAAAATAGCAGCTTGAAATGGAAGGAGCTGATGGAGCTATGTTTGCACACAGTTGTAAATGGGATAAACAGTACTTCCTAATGGAAAAGTTCTGAAACACTTGAGACCAATCTATTTTTTTCCTTTCATATTATCTGTGTACACTAAATTGAGGGTTTTTTAAGATAATACAGTCTATAAACAGTGAACTACAGAGATTTTTTTGAAACAATTTGAAGCTATACATTTGCTTATTTTATGTTTAATGTTAGGTTTGGAGCAAGTGCGAAAGACTTTATCAATAATGAATATTGATCTGGAACCAAATCTAGTGGACCCACAGCTCAGAGCAGCCCTCCAGTGGCTGGCAGCTTCTGAAACAGAGGTGTCTGACCTTCACTTCCGTGACACCGCTGCAAGGGAATTCGTCTTTGTAAGTACTCGGGCCTGATGGGTGGTGGGAAAGGGGAAGGATTCCCTTGGCTTCCAGTTGCTGTGATTTACCAGCTGCTATTACTTCATTTGCTGTTCACTGCTGAGGAAAATCATTATTTAAATCCTGAGAGGTCAAAGTGGAACAGCATGTTTCGCCTCTGTATATACCATACATAAATCAGTATGCATCAAAGCTGATTTTTTCACTTCTCCACTTACAAGTGTTTTACTCCAAAAAGGATGCAATTACATCATTTCTGTTTGCTGAAAATTAGATTTCTTCAAGCATTTTTTATTTAGTATTTAATTGTTTATAAATTGAATCTTTACAAGAACTTGGTCATGCAAATTTTTTCCTAACTTAATGTGTTCTGCTTAGGGTCGTTTTGTTTTGGTTTGTGGGGTCTTTTTGTTTGTTTATGTTTTGTTGGGCTTTTTTCATAGCAAAGATGCATTTTCTTGTGAGAAAGAAGTTTAGTTTTGAAGTAAATGTTATGTCTTTATTCTGTAAGCTACTAAAACCAAAACTACTAAAAAGAACTCTCAATAAGATTGTTTTATTCTTAGGTGCCTTTGCTTTCATTTTATTAATCAAACTTTCAAAGAACTGGGCATTAGCAATTTGTGTATCTTTGGAAAGACTCAGTATTTTGGTATGCATGCTGTCCTGAGTATTTCCATCAGAAACACATGAGAGAAACTTACTATTCCATTAAATCATAAAACCTATTCTTTCATGGCTGCACACCAAACTACACATGTTAATCTGGATTTTCTTACATTAAACTTATATTTTTTAATCAACCGAGGAATTACTTTAACATTACCTTGTTATGGAAAGGCTAACTTAATACAAATACAGGCATTGTCTCTAATGATGAGGTTCACAGGAATAATAATTATAAAATATTTGTATTCTGTGACCTGATAATGTGAAAAAATGCTAGCCTGATGCCATTAATAGCATTTTAACAATTAAGATCTTGGCAAAAATGACTTACTGTACTTACCCGTATATTAAAAAGCTTGCTCTCAGTTCTGAAATTTAATATTGACTCTTCAGCTTGGGGCTTTCCAAAGCTCACATCATCATGTCAAGAGAAAAGTGGAGTTAGTGGGAGGTAAAGGTCAGTATGACAAAGCAGACTCCCAGAGCTGGATGGATGTGTGCACTGATGGTGCTTAGTTACTGGAGAATTGTGAAAGGTGCCTAGAGGCCAGTCCAGATTGTACCTGGTCTGCATTCTCCTAACAGAGAGGCTCCTGCCTTCCTCACACACAAAGAGAATGATAATTTTGGAGTGTTTTTCTGCCTATGTAACTGTATGGAACGTGTATATTGGATTTTGAGAGTAGGAAGTTTTGCATTCTTATTTTAAATAACTCAGAAAGTTTGGAAATGTTGTTTTGGCTTACAGAAATATATGCCCTATGTTCCTTTTCTGGAGCTTGGTATGTTTGCTTTAGAATTATTTCAAGAATATATTTGGCTGTACGTTAGTTCTGACAGGGTGGACTTTGTGCTTCAGTAAACTGGAAGGCAGTTTGAGAATACTTTTCTCAATTTCTGTGCTATTTGAAATTATTTGGTTTAGTCTTTATATTCATATGTTTCTTCTTTGTTACCGTTTATAAGTGCCTTAACACAAAGAAGCAAATACATCACTTTTTCTGTTCTCACATGCTTGGCTGAGCATTTTCTGGAGGTTTTTGAAGGTTTTTTCAATGAGTTTGGGTTAGGGATAACAGTCATTCTGACCTCATGAAATCTTCTGCCTTCTCTTGAAGATCTGTTCATCTGTTTCAAGCTTGTTGCAAATACTCAGGTAGAATAGTGGTAGGACCCACAAGTGTTAATAATAATTTATTTTCTGTGTACCCGAGACACGTGTATCTAGCAATAAGACTCAAAAGAGATGGCAGGCGCTTCTTTTTAAAATTTTTCCATGAGTCCCTTGTTCTTTAGCCAGCTCTGAGTAAAGAGACTGCAGAGCTGTGGTGCTGAGATTTGAGCCAATGCTCCAGGACACACAGGAAAGATGCTGTTAGCTGGCTGTGTATCTGATGACGACTCCAGCTGCCTTAATAAGACAACATTAATAAGAGAAGAGCACTCTGGAAAATAGCAGTGCCTGTTATGTGTGCCCTCTTAAAAAAATATGATATTTTTCTACTTGACACTTCAGTTATAAATTGATACTGAGTTGGCACCTGAAGGTAAGACCTTCTGGCAGGCAGTAGTCATGCAGTCCTGAAAATGCTACAGTAGTTAATTGTTTCAATTAGTTTTATAGATTTTTTTTAGTTGTTCAGATGCAGTTATGTTAAAATAAATGGAAATTTTGTTTCCCTCCCCGGAGGCAGAGAATGATTACCTGTTTTTTATTCCATCCCACTTCCCGATGGGAATGTTCTCCGTTCCAGACGGAATGAGATTGGAAGCTGTCATTCCCGGCTGTTGCAGAGCCGAGCGCGGCCCTGCAGAGGGCGCTGCAGCCCAGAGGACGCCGCGGCCGCGCTGCTGCTCCCGCGGCAGCCGCGGGGCTGCGGCATCTCCCGGGGACCCTCGGGAGTCACCCAGCCCGGCTCCTGGGCAACCCGCCGGGCCTTAGAGCTCGTCGGAAACAGCCATTTGCTCTATAAGCAGTGGGTGAGTCCTGGAAGGGAGCAAAGGCTTGCGTTATAGCTGATCGCAGCAGGGTGATGAGCCGCCGATGTGATGCGGCTGCAGAAAAGGCAGACGGGCTCCTAGCGTGTATCAGGCAGGGTATTTGTTACTTGCAGCAGCTGGGTATGAACTCTTACTTAAGGGTGCTTGTTATGCTCAGCAAGGCAACAAGACGTTAAATACCTATGTATGTAACAAAATACATTTGTTAGGAGGATAACAAGAAATCAGCAAATTAGAATAGATCTTGACTTCTGTGAGATGCCTGACAATGTGGATATGCAAGTGCCTGGATTAAAAAATCATATGTATTCCATTTTTAATGAGACCTTACCTACCTGTTTAAGAGTCTTATTTTGAGTAAACACTAATATTTCACTTGTCTGGCAGGAAGAAACAGATTGGTCATCTAAAGAAATAGTGAGATTAAACATAAAATTAAAATTTAGGTGCCAGTTCTGTAGTTTTACTGTAGTGGAAAACTTATTTGGACTGAAGTTTTATATTTTATTTGCTGAAGTAGGTATTTGGACATTAGCCACACTTTCCTCTGGCAGAGGAAAGAAAAATGACCATTCTTTTATAAACCAACAAACATCATTTACAAAATTGCATGTTGTAGACTGTAAAACTCCTACTTCCTGTGCTCTGCTTTAAAATTCACAGAAATAACTACAGATTTCAGTCTCTTCTTACATAGAAAAGATGTCCTTAATTTCTACTGAGAAAAGTTGCCAGTGTTCAGAATAAATTATGTTCAGGATTAGAGAGAATTTTTTGCTTGTTCAAGTTAATGTTTTTCTCAAGAAGTTAACTTTTTGATACATGTTTTTATAACCACGCTCTTTCTGTCAGTCCTATCACCTGCCTTGTTGCAGTTGGAACATCGGCTAGGTAAAGAAGGGGGGAAAGATTGTCTTCCTTTTTATTTTTTTTAGAACTTTATATTGCAATTTGACAGGTTCCCAGTAGAAACTATATGAATTTTTAATTTTGTAGCTGTGAAAAATATTTCCCTGAACACTGTGTATTACTTTTTTTAAACTTAATATATGGAATGTCTTGGTAGGGACTATAAAAGGGGTTAAAAATTTACAGCTCCAAAGAATAAGTAGGGTGTCTAAACTGTGTTTACAAAATTCAGCATTGACAGGTGTCCAGAAAGCTACAGAAAATACTTTGTTTGTGTGGGTATTTGTTTATTTATTTAAACTAAAAATTGTTAGGTTTTTACTCCTGGGCAAGCTGTCAAATTCATTCTTTCCTTAGGGTAGGCTTTCTTACACATATAGCTGAGCTTGACACATCAGCAATGGAAGATTTTTTCCTTTGGATCCCGGGGGAAAAGAAATGTTTTCAACTACACTGATCTCTGCTCCTGAGTGGTAGTTTAACTTAATCATCACCTTTTCCTTCTCCCCAAGATGTTATAATTTCCCAATACTGAAGAAACTGTTTTCATTGAGGGTAGTGTCTGTGCCACCCCAACCACACTATATGTTGTGAAAGGAAAATCCACATCCTTTTATTAAGACAGAGTTTTGTCTTTTTATACATGCATTATTGGCATGGGAGGGGTGGCAAATGTCTTAATCTTGTGTTCAGAATTTCCTGTTTTCTGCAGTCTTGATGAACCACAGTACTCATACCTGTGGCACCACATAATTTGAAAATGGTGCTCCCTCCAGAAGAAAGTTTTGTGAAGACTGCCCTAAAAAAAGTGCTCAATTCTTGCGGAAGTTTTTGTTTTTTTAGATGTGGGAATAATGATTAACTCATTAGAACTGATGTCTTATGACCTAATGTTTCAAGAATAACTTCTGTAACTTAATCAGGATGTCCTAGTCAAAATATTTTGTGTTCCCCTGTTTTCCCTTTAGCTTTCTAGAAGACTGAGAGAAAGATATTGGAAAGTTGGAGATCTCTTGCAAGCAGTGCTGAAATATTGTGAAATGATAGAGACAGCATCTGATGGAGAGCAAGCTCCGAGTAAATCTCTGGTCAGTTGGCTTCTGGAAAATGTCTGAAAAATCCAAAGATGCTACACTCTTCACTTCATTCCTCTTCTGAAAGGAGATAGAAGGAACACAGATGTGTAAAGTAAAATTCAGCTAGTGAATGTTTAAGTTATAGTCAGCGTTAAAAGACTTTGAGGTGAAAGTCAAAATAGCTGTGCTGTGCTTTGTGATACTGTGCACATGGTATGTTTATTCAGTCCATAATCGGTGTTGTCCACCCACGCATAAATTGTATTTACTGCTGTGTTCATACCACTGAGATATTTATGAACAACCCTTGTCTATGATCATAGTCCACAGGAGACAGTCTCAGACATGATATTCAGGATTCCCTTGTGCCAGGACAGCTCTTTCTCCCACTCCTTTGTGTGCTATATTCACAGCAGAACTAAGAGCACTGATTTCAGCAACAATCTGCTCTGGAATACTTTGCTGCAGACAGTGGAAGAAATACTCATTTTGGCCAGGTGTTACATGCCCAAGAGCATTGCCAGGAAGAAAATTGTGACCTGCCCAAGCAGCCCCTTAATATAGTCTGGTTTCATAGCCACCTTTTTCAGTTTTAAATTTATGTGAAGATGGGATAGTCTGCTCTGAAATTGCAGAGGTGCAAATGCATGAATTTGTTGACTCCTGCAGAGCTGGTAACTTCTGGTAGAAGGGCAGAGTGAGAAGTTGAGCATAATTTCGTATGTAATTCTTTAACAAGGTTTCCTGAAGCTTGCCAGTCAGATTTAAATTGCTAAATTTTTTACTGAGGCTTTTTGTATGCAGATACTTCTGTGACACTAGTTCTGTGTCAAAGACTTTGTACATTAGTCTCTCACACAGATGTGTTAAAAGTAGAAGATGGAAATTTCTGAGGATTTTGGCCATCTTTTCGAATAGTTTTAATTCCTTTCCAAGAGCCACATATGAATTTTCTTTTTATGAATATAGACAATGTTGTTACTCAGTGAGCATGGAAGTGTTTAGCAAAGAAAGCTAATAAAAATGTAAAGGGGAAATTTCTTGCAAATTGATTTTTCATTTTTGTTAACTACCTTCACTGAATTTTTTTAAAGGCACTTTTAATTGAATATTTTTAGCAGTCTTGTCAGGTTTCTCACCAATGCTGCTGATCTGCCTTTCTGTCTGAAGGGAAATCTGAACCTTCACTTATCCTGTGGTTTGAAAATGTTTTTTGGGATTTGTTTTTTTATATATCCTTTGAGAGAAAAAGGCACGTGCTGGTGATTACCAGGTTGCCACCTAAAACTTGGTAAATAATCAGAGAGCATTACTGATTTTGGATGAACAAAAAAATCTTAATAGCTTTTTCACAGAAAAATATACTGTTGTTATAGTGCACAGTTTTGTGATCCCAAACAAGGAGAGCTATGGTCTCCAAATCTATTCCAGATTTTTAGTGGCATATGTTCAATTCTGATTACCCCTACCCCATGAATTGCTACGAAGTGTCACACTGGTAAATTCAAGAGCACTGTTCTTGCAGTGTCCTTGTATTTCAGGAAAGCATTCCACTGGCCTCTTTGCAGAGGCATGGTTGGTTTTAGTCCTCTTTTGTCATCTGGATTTCTGCCTTGGATCTCACAAAGTTCACCTTTCTCACAGAGCCAAAGATTTTTCGTGTTTTTGTATGTGCACATACATGTGTTCACTCATGTGAATGCACACAGGTTTGTTTATACGTGTGTGTATGAGATGTCACCGCTGTGAACTCCTGGTGCAAACTTCTACCACTAAATTCAAATTCTGTTATGCTCAGTTTATTTCCTCACTTCATATATCATTTCACTGATTGGAAAGTCAATGTATGTGGCAAAAAGACCAAAAGCCACTTCAAGGTCTTTTGTATTGTTATAGGTAATACAATCCAGACATCAGGAATTCTTTTTCTCTGGAGCCCAAAGCATGGCAGAGGAAGTTATTTAATTCCTATATTTGGAAGATAGTTCTAGTAGCAAATATTTTTTAAGAATTGTACAAAGGTTGTCTGGATTTTTTCTTCCTCTCCCAAACCCCTTGTATTCCTTTTTCCCCCGTTTTTTTTTTTCTTTTTCAGTTTGATTTTCAATATTGTTTTAGACAAAAATTTGAAATAATTCCTTGGCTATAACACCTTCCCCTTAACTCAGCAATAATATACTTATAGGTACAAATTTACCTATAAAATTGAAATGTCAAGGAAATAAAATGTTAAAAGCAGTGCCTCATGACTAAATTTTTCTCACCAAGTGGAATTTCAGGACATGAGGATACAGTAGAGTATAGTAAAGTGTTTCTGTACAGTGAGGAAGATATTGAAGGTATTCCAAATATACAAAACCGTACATTTAAAAAACCTACAACACAAAACAACCAACACAAAACACAACCAACAAAAAACACTGCAGGAACAGCCATTTTTTTAACTCATTTATTCAAAATGATGGATTTTGTAAACTTAGTGAAGTGCTTTTTCATTTCATTTACTTTCTTGTAGAAAGGCAGAAGATCATGCCATTCACAAAGCTTACAACTATTCACAAAGTTAAGTGGATAACAGTTGCACTGAAAAATATTTTTTTAAATGGAATCCTGTTTTCGGACTGGATCAAATGTGTTGTGTAACTATTGATTGGTGTTACATTAAGGAAGAAATGGTTTTATTATCCTCTGAGGAAAGTAGCATAGTTTCCAAATTTTCATGGGAAAAATGGTATAAAATACTTCATTTTTACTGAAAACAAGCCAAAAAAAACCAAACCAGTTTGCTACACAAATTGTTCTAAATTTCTTCAGAATGACTTGACTTTCCTCCTTCTGTATAAAGTTAAAAAGCTTTACTCTAGCCTGGCAAAATTATTACAATTGAATAATTTTAATAATCCTTGAAAACCATACTGTGACTGTATCTAACTGGTGCTCTCTGCCATATTAGTGAGAAAGCTGTTCCTTGCTAATGCAAGTCTTAAATTACACTTTTACTGAGTTTGTTTAAAACTCCTGACCACAAATACAGAAACGTAAGTGAAAACTCTAAAAACATGAAGGGCCACATTCTGGTCCCTTTAAAACATACTGCTGCTTTATAAACAAACATAATAAGGTAGAGTTTGATTCATCTTGCATTTTTTCTGTATGGGAACCCCGGTAATTTAATTTTTATTTTGAGGAAAATATATCCTCTGATGTTATTGTTTCAGAAACCACCCAGATACTTCATAAATACATTTGGTATTCTAAAAAATGGAAGTGTTTTGATGTTTTGTAAGATTCTGTAGAAAAAGCACTTTGAGAAACAGTCCCTCTGTAAAGCAAGTTAGCAGTGGCCATATTTAAAACTAGTTTAAGCATTCAGAACAGGGTGCATAAACAATACAAAGAATGCATAAAGCCTTAAAATAAAAACTGAACAAAACTCAAACCCATATTTGAAAATTAAAGAGGATTTGCTGTCTCAAAACAAGGATGTAAAAAGGCAGCCCAGATAATGTATGTGAATGCAATTTCTGTAGTATCTTTGTTCTTGAGTTTTAGAAGATTGTGTAAGCTTTTTAGAAAAAAGCCAACCAAAACCCAGAAACCCACATTCCGAGACTAATTAGGTCTCTCAAAAATGGTATCAGATTTTAAGTGTTACATTTTCTAATGTAACTTTGGCTGGGACCTTTTCTATGAAGAGAGACAAATTGTTGGAGATGGGAACACAGTGAGTAGTAAACACCAGCGCAAACCCCTGTAGTTCTAGACAGTCAATTTGCAAAAAAAAAATACAAGATTCAGGAATGATTTTTATTGTAAGAAATTTGGCTTTTCAGCAAGAGCCACTGCTGTCAAGCATTTACTGTACTTGAGTCTGAAGAGGCAGGTACAGAGCCCAGCCACTGTTGTCACTTTATTTTGTATCATCTTTGTACATTCCTGTTGTATAGCTGGTGTTGTAGTTTTAGAGGGCCTTTGTTCTAATGTCTGAACAGTATTTAATAATAAAATTTATTATAATTTGCTGGAACTGCTGCTTATTTGTGCAGTGTTACAGTAATTCACAGCCCAGTTAGTGATGCAATTGTATACCAAAAGCAGTTTGAATAACTAAATGTTTATGTAACTGTACTCAATGAATATGAAGGTCTTGTACTGTATAATGGTGACAAGTTTTACCATTTTAGTAACTTAACTATATTCAGTTTTCAGATTATGAACTCCAGGTTGCACTAAATTTGTCCTTGTTTTAGCAGTGGCTTAAAATAAAACACATTTCACTGGCTTTGAGAGTGCTGTCATTTCTTGTAAATTCATGGAATATTATTTTTCTTTTCAGCAAACACAGCTAAGAGTGGTCTTGGCCGGTGGCTGTGTGAGGAAGGGTGTAGTAAGCAGTGCATCAGTAGATGGCATACTTCTTACAGAGTTAAATTGGAGTCCTGCAAGGGGTGAGGACCCTGCTTTACTGTCTTTGGGTTGAAAGGTGAGCCCACAGTTCCACTGACATGCAGTAAAGTGTCACATGGACTCTACTCACAGCACAAGGGGCATGTAAGAACCAGTCAGCTCCATCTTGCCTGGAAGCTGGGTTAGTAAGGTTGCCTTGGTATTTCTGTGTGGACTGAAGTTGCTTTGTCCAGTATTTGGGAAACTAGCTTAGAACTCAGCTTTAGTCTTCTGGACAAATCCAAGAATACTCTGCTAGTGAAAATGTATGAAGCAGGACATTTTGCAGGTTTCTTCACTCTCCTGAAGTGTTTTGGAATCTTGTGAAATCCCCCAAACAGCATATTGACAAGTACCCTAAAATAGTAATGCTGAGCAGAGGTGATGTGCACAGGACCATTTCTAAGATTTGGAAGTACTGCTGTTGCAGGTAGCTGTCTTTTGATGTATAAGTTGTGAGTCTGCTATTCTCAGCTGGGTTTCATTTCAAGAATTAGGAATTTTTTGCTGAAGTTACATTAAAACCAGTAAGTGTGAGTAACTCTCCTTGATTATTTTTGCAATGGTTTAAAGGAGGTTTCTTTAGTATTTTGAGATTGCTTCCAAAAGGAGCATTCTTGTGTTTCATTACCATATCTGTTTCAAAGATTTTTTGTTTGGGTAATGCCTCATGGTCAATCACATGGAAAATAAATGTTAACTAAAGCGAATAAATAACTTACTCTTCAAATACTGTATGTTCAAAAAAAGGCAAGTAGTGAGTTGGAAACGAGGAAAAGATTTTCATAAAGGGAAAGAAGATATTCATGTGGAAGATAAATCTAAGCTTTTTTCTTCCTGCCCTGGACTTTATTTTTCTTTCATTCAGCAGTCTGGTTCTGGCTGGCTTCGTTCAACCACAGAACAGTATCCATGCACTTTGTTTAACCTTGGTGTATGAAATTGAGAGTTAAGTCTCCAGCTAGTCCATAGTCTTCGCCCAACATGTGTGCTACTCCATCTCTTGCTGCTGTTGGTCAGACCTTCCTCTCAGTCCCTACCCTGAGCTTCTGGTGTCACTGAATTCCATGCTGGCGATTGCTCTGAGCCTCCGACTGGAAGGTGGCTACGGAAAGTGAGTCATGCCAAGGCTGCAGAAATGTACCCAGATCACTGACCTTACTGGTTATTGAGCACCATATTAATCAAACCCTGTCTCTTTCCCCTGCTGTTGAGGCAAACCATGAAGAAACGTGTGACTGCTAGGGCAAGGGAACCAACAGTGACAAGCATGAGGCTGTGTCTGTGGTCAGGGTACTGGCTATCTAGTCCGTGACCACACAGCACCTTTCCAAAGAAATGGCAAAAACTGAAATTAGGACCTTTATGTAGTCAGAACATATAGTCTGCATTGTCTTTGTCCCTCTGAAAATTGCTGCTGCTTCTAGGACTGTGAGGGAGCTTTGTGTGCATTTACTTGGGTTGGTTTGTTTGTTTTGAATTAAGAAAGGGCAAAAGAGAACACTTGTGCAACTCATTTGACTTAGGTTTTTGGAATTCCGGTGCTTCAACCAGAAATCAGATGAATATTGAGAAAAGAAAGTGTGTGATAATGTGGTACTTCTTTCTGCTATTTGCTCCTGTAGCCCACTCAATTCCAATCTCTTATTTTGTACAGCCTCCACCTCATTTAACTTCTAAGTTAAATCAGAGACTCTTCCTACACTTTCCTTGTGGCTATTGCTGGTTTCTACCTTTTTTCTGTCCCTTGTCAAGTCTTGTAGTGCAGCTGTCATCTTCAGCTTCTCTTTTGACCCTTCTCTGTTGTCCTGATGTGACTTCTGGCCTTCTTATTCTTGTCTGGTGGAAGTGGTTAAAAACCAGCAAGGGGAGTCTTAGCTGTGAGGCTATGGAACAAGGCTTGCCTACCAGAAATCATCAAGCAGTGAAGAAGAGCTAAACTTGCTTTTGGCTGAGTTTTTAACTCCTGTAGGAAAGTAATCTGTGGTTGCTTTGGTTTGGAACCCAATTTACTGCTTGCAAAACCCTTGGATTTTATGCTGATCTAAAAGCAACTTTTAAGTTGATACTGAAGTATAATGTAACTCAAACATACTCCATAATTCGTGCTGCTGTCTGTGCAGTGTGCTGCTGGTTGGCTTCCAGACACAGGGCAGAACTCAGTCCTTTGGAAAGCTGGCAAAATCCCAGTTGTCTCACCCAGCTGCATCAGGTCTCAATTTGGATAAACAGTAACCTTTAATAGCAAGTAGTCAAGACCTTAGAAGGTCGTATTTTCAGATTATTGCCCCATAGTATTGTGCTGTGAACAGATGCTGCAACTGGATTGATAAGCACACAAAATCAGACACGATGCTGTGAAAATGCTATCAATATGGACAGAAATATAACAAAGAACCATCTGCTTCTGCTGGAAGTTGTAGTTCAGAGGAGATGCATGATGTTTCTGTGGGAAATTATAAAATGGCTCAGTGGAAACTAAGTTGTAAAAGCAGAGAAATTATGTCAAGAGAAATGGCAATACGCGGGTGTCCTGTTGAACTCTTCACAGTATGTTGTGCAGTATGTATGAGAGAGTTGGAGTTCACAGCTAAATCCATTGGAGTTAAAAGGCACTGGGAAGAGGAGAGCATCCAAGCTAACTGTTACAGGACTCTGAGATGCTTAATTAATATTTCTGTGGCAACAGATCATACACATTTTTCATTCTTTTAGCTTAGGAGGTTCAGAACTTTGCTTGTGTCCTAATTTATTGCTGTAAACCACTATGTGAATATTTTATCTTCAGGGCAATCAGAGTCTTCAAAGGGTTAAGCCTGAAACATCCTGACAAGCTTAGTACATGCTGGCATCTTCAACAAGACCTCTTTTCTTGTGCCTGCCTGAGAAAATAAAGAGGTGGGTGCTGGAAATTCCCCAAGGAGTCCTCATCAGTATGATCAAAGTGCTTGTGAGAGGCTGCTAGAGACATGGTTTTAGAGAATTTGGTAATTTTTGTTTAAAATTACCTTGTGAGATTTTTTTTGTCTTCTGCAAGTGTTGGAATGGCATTGCTTATGGTATATGCCCGTCTTGTGTCTGTGTCTTAAAAATATGACTTAATTTATTTTTCTCCATGTATTAGCTTACCACAACTGTTAAGAAAAAAATTAGGTACGCAAAAAGTCATCCTTCCTGCTGCCATCCAAATTACACTGGATGAATGATTTAGATTAATTTGGGAAATAACCATTAATCTGAATACAAGGCAGCAATGAGAAGGTTAGTTTTTTCCATCGTTCATTTTCAATTTTCTTTCCTAAAATGTAGACATTTTCCAGTAATTAGATTGGAAGTGCAGTAAAGCTAAAGCTCATGAAATTGTCTCTAATTAACAAGGAGAAAATGAAAGAGAATGAACTGTGGTCACAACACAGTCTTGACCCTGGACCTCACTTAATTTGAACTTAAATTCATTTCCTATCAACTGTCAAAAGACAGTTTGCAAGTTTGTTTGCAAGTCAAAAGTTCAAATGCAGTTGTGTCCTATATTTCATATCTGTTTTTAAATGTGCAGTTTCTACAGTCTTGGGTTGTTGAGAAGAGTAAAGGCTGCAAAGGTTTTCTTTCTTTTTGGTTATAGTGTCCTTGCTGGGTGGGGCTTTTTAAGTACTCTACCTTCTCAGTCTAACTAATACCTTTCAGCAAGGGTTATGGATTGCATTGACCCCACATGGCTTCCTTGGCACCTATTCCATGTAATTTCCATGCATTTTGCTTCCCTGACTTGATTTTTATACTGCTCTCTGTTCCTAAAAGGTCTCCCAATCTCAGGTCCTATGCTGCAGACACTCCATTGACCCTGAAGAAGGTTTGATACCCTCAAAGAAGGTGAAATATGTTGGAAGGAGTCAGTCTGTAAAATGGAACAATGATCCTGGGCTCTTCTGAAGAGTTTTGGACATTCACAATGACTTCTTGTATTTACCAAATCCCACAATAGTTAGCATTTTTATTGCTCTCCCAAATATGATCAAACTAATATTTTACAATTTCAGATACTTTTCTGTAATAACACTTGCAAACTGTGGGCCTTTTCAGACAAATCTGAAAATCACTCAGGGACTGTCCCAAACTGGTTGCATGTAGAAAAATGCTCATCATTTGGAAGGTAATAGCTTTATAAGTTCTGCTCTGGGCCCCCCAGCATAATGACATGGACCTGCTGGAGTAGGTGCAGAAGAGGCTACTAACACGATCAGATGGCTGGAGCACCTCTCCTGTGAAGACAGGGACCTGTGGCTGTTCAGCCTAGAGAAGAGAAGGCTCTGGGGAGGCCTTTACAGCATCTTCCAGTACTTAAAGGGGTCTGCCAGAGAGTTGGGAGGGGGGCTTTTTACAAGGTCATGTAGTAATAGGAAAAAGGGAATGGCTTTAAACTGAGAGATTTAATCAGATATCTGGAAGAAATTTTTCACTCTGAGGGTGGTGAGGTGCTGGAACAGCTTGCCCAGAGAATTTGTGGATGTCCTATCCCTGGAATTGTTCAAGACTGGGTTGAGCAACCTGGTATAGTGGAAGGTGTTCCTACCCGCAGCAGAGGGGTCAAAACTGGATGAGTTTAAAGGTCACTTCTGACCCAAACCATCCTATCCTAAGTACCTGACTGGGTTTTTTTACCTTTCTGTGGGGAGTCAAAAGGATGAAAATTCTCACCCTGTTCTAAATGATGACTCACCTTCAAGGCAGTAGCAAACCCATGCCTACATGAAAGTCTAGGAATTCCCAAAGATAACACTAGAAATAAAAGAATCTAACATTTCACATGATATTATCTCTCTTGGTTTTGTTTTCCCAAGGGCATGACTTTTTAATAAAAACCACAACAGTCTGCACAAAGACTGCATTAAGATGTATGATGTTCATAACGCTGTAATTGCCTGGAATAAGGGAATTCTCTGCTCAGCTCTGATACGGGGCTTCTGGAAGATCTTTTGGGTAGGTCTTACTTTTCTTTGTTTCTCATTTTGTGAAGCTGATTGATGCCTCCTGCCCTTTGCTCAGGGAGGTGGTGGGAATTACTCCCTCTTTTCTCTACGCGAACAAGAAGTCTCCTGCCAAGCTGAATTTGATTGATGAGGCTCCAGGGAAAGAGGTCATTGGCAAAGGATGGTGTGTGGCAGATGGATGTTAACAGGCATGTTAGGTGGTCATGTGTTAATTTAGGTGCAGAGAGATAATTTAACAGCTAATTAACCACCCCTTGAGAAGACCTGAAATAACCATTTCAGAATTGCAGTCCTCTCCCATTAAGAATGTATTGGTCAGGGGTTGACATGATTGAAAATTGCAGCATAAAAGGTAAAAATGTTCTTTTTGTCATGTTTGAAAGATATAAAAAATACTTTAGGTAGAGTTACATAAATAACTGGGTATTTCCTCTTGGTGTATGGGAGTTCAGACTGAAGATTCTCCTTGTTAGCCTTAAAATGTGTTCTGCTGCCTGCAGCCCCTCCAGAGAATGGTTCTTCGTGCATTCTATTTACAGCTGAGCAGAGGAGAGGCCTCTGGGATGGTACTGGAGCACATATAATGGCAACAAGGTGATAAAACCATCCTGACTGCAATACTCACCTGACAAATACCGTGCTCTCAAGAAAGCCACAAAAATGTTTTGAAGAAAGCAGCATAACCACTCTCCTGCTGGTGGTTTGGTGAACCTCACGGGGCGGCCCACAATCGGATGTTGGCCATACTTTCCAAGTAGCAGCAAGGCTGGTCAGTGGTTTGACATAAAATGCAACCAGGCTTGTGCTTTGGCTCCAGGTAACGCCACCACAACCTGTTTAGAATGTTTGCTGTGTTTATGGTCAGTGATGGATGTTTTGGCTGGACTGGAGCATCACAAGCACCTTCACGATGAACTACTTTGCGCAAGTTGCCCCGGTCGTCATCCTTCTGGCTGAATCTCATGTAAATGCTAAATACTTGAATTTTCACCCTCATAGAAATACAGAGCTTTGATGCTATAGGCTTGCATGGTAGCAGACTTTGCCAGGTTTTCAGGCAAGGCCAGTATGTTAAATTATACTAAATGTAGTGCATGCTTCTCTCTGTAGCTTGATAGCTGTAATTTGTTAGCTAGAAATGCACTATTACATACATGCTGAGGTTTTGTGGATTTCCTGTCTTCGTTGTTACAATGAGGACAAGTGATTAATCATGTAACATGTCTAGTGATGAGTGAGTACATCCGGTCCTGTTTTTATTGCTGTTTTATTTTACTCCTTTTTCTGTACCTCTCTAGCTTACACAAAGCTTTTATACCAGTTCTTCTGCTCAGCTTTAATCTTTGTACTAATCACCAAAAATTTCAACAGCCTTTTAAGGAAAAGAATGACACAAAAATAAGGCCTGTAAATGCTAAGAAAATTGTCCATACTCAGATCTATTTTTTTTCTTCGGAGACGTATTCTCCTAGTAGGTAAGAAGTTTTAATTATTCATGTCTTTTACATTAAGGATGAACATAGAACTCTGGATGCAGAAAGTAAAATTGTGGGTTTTGGCATTTTCTGAAGTAAATCTTTCCTTTCAGGTCCTTATTGTGAACTGTATCTGTGAGATAGATGTTTATTTTCAGCAGCCTTAAGTGATCTTCCACATTTTCCTGCCTCCCACCCTCACTTGACCAAAAACACTGTCAGAGAGACTCAGCATCTGCAATATCCCATAAGTAATGCCCTGGGACCCTTTAGAGGATATTGCCCCATTTTTAGTTCTTTACATTTTTCTGCATCTTCTTTTAATAACTTTGCTCTGGAAATTGCAGTAAAACCTGGCTCATAACTGAATTTACTTTGAAAAATCTTTGCTTTGCTTTAAAACCCTGTCACCTTTCTCTTCACCACTGTAGGAGTGGCAATTCCACATTGTAGGAATTTTTTATGGTTTTGTGATTTCAATGCTAGAATTAAAGAAAATGCAGATTTACCCAGCTGTGAAGATGACAGAGGTGGGTTGCTGCAAAGGGGATTTTCCCATTTGATAAGTGTTTCAAGAGAGTGAGAAGAGCCATTGGCCAAGAGGTGAATGAGGTTACCCACAGGCACCAGTGGTGCACCCAGTATGGCTCAGTTGCTGAACTGCGGGTGTATGGGTCAGTCAAGAGGAAGAGATTACTGGAAAAACAAAGAGGTGTTGGAGCTGGGGAATTCTAAGAAGCAGCAAAAATAGGCAACATAACATGTCAGAGTTTTAATGCAAAAAAATCAAACCAGACAACTTTGAGCTGTGAGTGCTCAATAACAAATATTTGGAGAAAGGCATGGATCTCTTAGCTTGTGCACATGGACCTCCAGCCAGTGTGCAACCAAAGAAGAAAACCTCACACTTTGCAGAACCAGAAATAAAAGTCCAGATAGAGGTAAAACTACAGGCCTGGTGAAGCCCAATATCAGTAACAGATTTTCAAAGACGGGTGTGCTTACTACTTATGTAATCAAATTTGGCATTGTCTACTTTGTGCCTGTCTGCTTGCTCCTCAAACTGTCTATAAGCATAAGCTCACATTTAGCTGAACACCTGAACTGCCATGAATGTGTGAACACACAGGTTTAAGCCCAGCTGAAGATGGGTACATGGTAAAACAGAGTTCTGCATATCTAGCTCTAGATTATGAACTCTGCCACTGGAAGCTTGTCAGTCCACAGTTTTTAGCTCTTTAGAGGATGTGTGCAGTGTCACCAATCCCAGCTTTTGTCAGGATGTTTTAGGTGGAGAGATAAACATTGTTCTCAAGTTTGCAGTTTCACAAAGCTTTTGGAGAGATGCATGTGTGTAGGCATCAGAGATGGCTGCAGTCTAAGGATTTTAATGATGAAAATCCTGGTCCTAATTTCCAATTAGGCAATTATTTAAAAGTGGAATTTATAGTTATTGGAAAGCCTTTTAAGACTGATGGCATTATGTAAATACAGGAAAATTTCTGGAAGAATCATGTGGGAGGATGACACCTTTGCTATTGACTGCTGCTAGAAACATAAAATGAAGCTGACAAGGCTTGTTATTCCCATGGATGTTCTTACCTTGAGCTTTTTAAAAGCCAATGCATCTGACAAATCAAGATGACTTATGGATGGCTGAGATGGAGATATCTGGCATCCTTACTACTTAAGAGTGAGGTCATTTTCTACAGAAACTTCTACATATCCTCCAAGGTCTGCCCTCTGTAAAAGGGGTCAGTAAAATGCATTTGTCAAAATGAGTGCCTGTTTGGAAAATTGCCACTTTCATACACTAATGGGTATGAATCAAGAGGAAAATAAATAGCTAGGGCTCCTTACTGGGTTATTGGCTACTTTTAGGTTTCAGAATCAGAAATAAACACACAGTGGTCTGTTTATTATGAGACCAAAAATTACTACCAGAATTTAAAATCAGTGTGTTTGTGTAGACAAAATCTATTTCTTCTGTTAGGGTCTAATTTTACAGCACTTAACTTTAACTTCACAGAAACATGCAGGACAATGTCCTTGGCCTGTGTATAAAAACCAGTATTTGACAATATAGTAGCATGTAGTGCTTCATGCTGAAAATGGTTCTATCAGCCCGTTAGAGGAATGCAGACATCTCTCAGCCCAAAGCCCACTGCTCTCTACCTCTCTTGGTTTGCCTGTCCTCAGGTATGCAGGCAGTTTGAGACCACTAATAGACAGGCTGAGGACCTGCCATGAGTCCCGTTGTGTGCAAACCTTCTGAATACCTGATCTGCTGCTGGATATCTTTATTTGCTAATAACATCTCCCCTCCATTCCTTTCTGCATGGCTGACAGCATAGAAAACTCCAGCCAAAGAATAGTCAGGCCAAGATCTATATGCTAAGGTGGTCCTGGAAAGACATTTTCCAAAGCATTTAATGCTTCATTTCAGGAATGGGCCTGGGACCCCCTTTTGGCAGCTCTAACACAACTGTTTATGCATTTTCTCTAAAGCAGCTTAAATGAGACGTGTAAAATACATAAGAAGGCCTAGAAGGGAGGCCAAGACATTCTCTGCCTTCAGGGAAGAAGCCAATTTATAGTGCTACAGTCAGAACACTCCTCTTATTTCTGCTGCTCACTCTGACATTCACAGGGTATTTTGCAGCAAGGCTTGGTTAGAACTGTAAAGTCAAATTTTGCTGTGGCAGTGCAAGTGCCTTGGTGGTTTAAACCCCTCTTAGAAGAGACAGGCATAGAATAAAGTGCATTCTTTCTGGGAGCAATGTTCGTACCAAGAAGCGTTCCCTGTAGGACTCAGGGGAAACAAAACCTCCTTCTGGAGCATGATTTGTCTCATTTCTTGGAGTCATATGAAAACAGAGTAAATGTCTTTATTTCTTTTAACAATCACAGAAACAGAGAATCATAGAATTGTTAAGATTGAAAAAGACCTCTAACATCACAGAGTCCAAACATTAATCCAGTACTGTCAAATCCAGCACTAAATCATGTCCCTAAGTGCCAGATCCACATATTTTTGAATGCTTCCAACGATGGAGATTCCACCACTTCCCTGGGCGGCCTCTTCCAGTGCTTGACCATCCTTCCAGTAAAGAGAATTATCCAATTTAAACCTTTCCAGGCACAACCTCAGGCCACTTATTCTTGTCCTGTCACTTGTTACCTGGGAGAAGAGATTGACTTCCACCTTCATACAGCCTCTTTTAAGGTGGTTTTAGAGAGTGATAAGGTTGTCCTTGAGCCTCCTCTTCTCCAAGTTAAACAGCCCGAACTCCTTCAGTCACTCCCCATAAAACTTGTTTTTCACGCCTTACACCAGCTTAAAACCATAGAGTCTGGATTAGTTGTTAATGTGTTGATATGTATCACAGAATCATGGAATAGTCCAGGTTGAAAGGGAACTCTAAAGATCATGTAGTCCAATATGCTGGGGGAAAGGGAGCCTAAATGAAGTTATCTGACCCTGTCTGGTCATAACTGGAAAGCCTCCAGTGATGGGAACACCACCATGCCCCTGTTCAGGTTGTTCCAATGAATGATGACACTCACTGTAAAATTTTTCTTTCTTGTACTGGGATGATTATATAGTAGTAGTTTGATGTTAGTCGAGCCCAGTCCCACTCTGGGCATCTGACCCTTTGGATTAAGTGCTCAGTCCCATAAGATATTTGCATTAAATTTCTGTCTAAATGATGTGCTTGAAGGACTTTTTTTGGGGTAGTTATGAGATAACCATATTCCTGGAAGAAACTGGGAGCAGGGAATAGACGTCAGCTGTAGTCAGTGCTTGAAGTGGAATTGCTTGTTTGTGCAGAGGTACTGCCAGGCAGAAAATGGACTGGAATATTTTCTTATGGGAGTTTCTTCTTAGAATGGCTGCTATAAAAGAACTCTGCATTGCCTTCTCTGGGGCAGGTGGTATTTATGGACTGCCTGAATCTGCCTGTAAGAGGCAATATAGAAAACCAAATGACTAATCCTGAGATTGTTCTATCAGAGAGAGCATAAAGAATGAAAACACATTAGAAAATGCAATTTACCTGGGTACTTCTGAAGAACGTTCCTTTGCTTACCAGACAACTCAATACAACTCTAAACTCACCCTGTGTTACTTTTTCCCCAAGCCTTATGACTCAGCTAAGTATTTTGATAGAAAAGCCCAACTGCCTAACTTTATTTCCACAAAGAGGATAATTCCAGAAGTCTCTAGCCATGGCAGAGAAAGTAATTAAAACCAAACAAACAGCAAGCTGCATGTACTTGTGTTCTTTTCCATCCTGGTCAGTTATCAGTGGTCTTGAAACATTGCAAAAGTTCTGTGGCTAACAAAGTTAATCTTAAAAAAAATAAAAATCAAAATGTCTATCAAGGGAAAGACCCATTTGTTTTACAGTTGATGCTTAAAAAAATAAAATATTCTGATAATGCGGAAGAACATGTCTTGGAGCTGGAAGAGGCTGTCTCACCAAGGAACCTCAGCCCCTAGCATTGGAGGCCTGGCATGAGACAGTAAACCACATGTTCCCTGAGATGAGTGATTATTAGTGACAAACAAAAGCAGTTTCGGCAACCCCAAACTTTCAACACTCATGAGTCAGGACCCCAACAGTCAAAACTGAGAGATGTGCAAAGAATGTGTTCTGTGTTGTTTTTATTTTCTTGCTGGTGGTTGAGCATTCAGGGCTCACATTCTTGTTTTCTTTGTGAGATTTGAGACAGTGAACAAATTCTTGCTGTTGGGTGTTAGGGGGAAAAGGGCTGGTTATCGTGATACCTACAGTGAAACCTCAAAAGGTTGCAAACCCACATTGTTTGTTTTGAACCTGAGCTTTCTTTCCATTTGCTAACCAATGATTCCTGACAGTTGTGGATATGTTTTTTAGCCATACTTAAGAGTTGCTTGGAAATTGTATCTTAAAAATGGAAAATGTGGTTCTCATAAAAATCAAAATTTACCACAGGAAAATGGTTTAATTTTTTTTTCTGACATGTTTCCATCAACATGTAACATTAGTTGCCTCAGGTTGGGAGGATCCAGGGTGCTTGGTGAGTCGCTTGACAGAATCCAAATGAAAAAAAAGAGATTAATTTAGTATTAATATTAACCCATATCCTCTGAAGTTCTAAAGGATTCTTTAGTTCTAGAGCCTCATTTTTTTTCAAAGAATAGAGCTCTCCAGTTGCAATTCCAGGCTTTTGACATGCATCTTTTCTCTGAGATGCATCACAAATGTCTGTGGCTGTCATGCAGCATGCAGGTATGGTCTGACCTGGTAGCCTGGATAGCTGCCTGAGCTATAACTTCCCTAAAATACAGAATTCACACTTCCTGTATTAGGAAGTGTGATGAGATTTGTATCTAATCCATTCCTCATTAGAGAGCAATTCCTCTTTTTCATTAGCTGTGTTCATAGGTATTATTGAATCTGTTTGCAAAAAGCACTTATGCATATAGATTGTTGAGAAAAGGTTCATTCTGCCTCTTCACAATGAAGTTTTGTTATACAAAATAGGGTGGTTGCAGTACTGATGTGTCCCCCTTGGCTCCACACCCACTCCACAATCAGACCAGGTTTCCTCACCTGTTTGACCCCAGGTTTCCCACAGCAGAGTCTCAATCCTCTTGTTCCTTTAAAAAATTTTATCATGATGCAGTAATAACTCGAGCTGCTGCCTTCAAGGAGGGATCCTGAACAAAAGAAATCCCGGGTTTTTACACCCATAGCTTTGATATGCACAAAAATCTGGATTCTTCCAATTGAATCCTTGGCTCCTTCCATGTGTCTGAGTGATTGGTCACCTGGCTGGTGCCACAGATCCCTGTGCCCTTTGTTATGCAAAGGGTCTGCAATCCATGGTCTCTTGCCTCGGGCTCCCAACACCCAGAGCTCAACCTGCAGCTCCCACTGTATCTTCACACTGAGCTACCTGGACCAAATGTATTCCTCAACAATCTTCAAATATTTTGGAAAGAAAAAAACATTGAAGTCCCACAAGAACCTGTTTGTTTCTTTCTTTTTTAAGTGGCAAGATTTACAAGAAGATTTAGTTGCCGAATTGCCTTGGCTCTCACTATATGCAATGGAGTGATAGAGGCATATCCAAAAGAAGATAAGACAGCTCTCCCAAACTTTGAATTGGCTTCTGGATGTACTTGTCCAGTTGCAGAGAGAGTGGAAGGATTCTAAGGGTATGTCTACATTGACAAATAAAGGGCTGGGAGGTGAGCCCCAGTTATCCACAGTGCTGAAGAGCTGGTTTGCTCTCCATCATGGTTTCAGAATTCCCCCAGAGGTTGTTCCAGGGTAAGCCTTCTATAAAGAGGGGGTTAGATTTGTGCAGTGAGGACAAAGGCCCATCTGGATCCCAATTCAGGCATTCACCTTCTTTCATTTATCTCTTAAAACACCAAATTGTGCAGAAGAGGTAAAAATCTAACACAGAAATATTGCAAAAATCAATGCTCTTTGAAAATCCAGCCCCACATACAAGTAAACCCCTATTTGTGTCCTATCAACGATTCACTTTTCTTCTTATCAAATTTTTCTGCACATTTGTCAAATTTGTCATGATGGATAGATTATTCATGAAAAACTCATCTGACAACAATGGCCTCTCATTTTCAGTGCCTCAGCTATTTAGAGGATTGACTAGAGACCAAGAATTTAAAGGGATCTGTAATCAAAGTCAAGGGGAATTGCAAATGTTTCTTACCTTTAAAACTTTGCTTGGGAAGTAGCATGTTAGATGAGCCTGAGGGGGAAGGCATGTGTATTAAAAATGCCCTGATTTTAAAAATCTTGTAAGACTTTGGCTACAAAAGCACAAAAGCAAAGAAGGATGAGAATGATGATCCAGAAACACGTTTCCACCTTAGTGGTTCCATTGGGAAGAGGCAAAGTGATACATAATCCTAATCTGCTAGATTTTCTATTGCCTGGCCATCCCTGGAGAAGAGCAGCAAGTGGTCTTTGACAGTATTTGAGACCAGACTCTCCTTTCGTTCTTTAGTCAATTAAATTAGTCACAGTTCTGCTTCAACATAACAAAATTGCTACATGGTTTCAACTTGAATTGTTTTGAATTTGTTGTTCTTTGGACTGGTCCCCTGAATCTTTGCGTTTATCACTTCCTTCTTATTCCTCCTTCTTTCTTGTTTTCATGTGCAATCATGGTATAGCAATTAGAATACACTGGCCTGGCAGTTATTATCAATTGCAAGTGCTTTTTATGCTTGGCAATTTCATGCTGGTTAAGCCAAACCAGGCAGGACTGTGTGACAAACCCATAACATCTGTGTCCTGCCCCATCATATCATTAGAATGTATATATTCACGGAGTATGGTGTGCTGTTGGCTGGGAGTCTGAACAACAAACCATAAATAGGATAATGGCTTTCCTCAGTACATTATCATTATTCAAAAAACAAAACCTCACTTGTTTTTGAGGACCTTTTTGGTTTGTCTAAGTTTCTCCATGGATATGGCTTGCTACTAGGGATTGATGACAGAGGTGCACATTTGTTGTCATCTTAACCACTAAGAGCCCTGTGCCCTGTCTGCGGTGCAGGACATCCTCCCCGCGTCTCCTGCTGCGCTTCCCGCCCTGCGCTGCACAGTCCCTCTTGGCTCTCTGTCAGGGGGACAGGCAGTCGCCAGCAGGTCATCTCCTCTCTGCTCTGGCAAGCTGCTTCAGCTATAAGGGGGCTCTGTAAACAACAGCAAACCCTGTTACCTTGAGGTATGAGGAATGACTGTTACTTATTAGTGTATTTTGACTCCGACAAATTTAACCTCCGATGCAAGCAGGCACCTGTTAATTCCAGGGCTAAATGAAGCATGATTTTTAAACTTTCTAAACAAGGAGATAATGAAGAGGTTTCTCAGCTTCTTGGGTGGAAGATGCTGGCTATGGAAGACTTGGTGCATATGCACTCCCATACTTCCATCTTCCATTGGTAGGAGGCATTTTAGACTTTGTATATACAGGAAGAGATGGATACAACGACCTCAGTTTGGTAAGACAAATTAAAACAAAAGCTTTTCTATTAATTTCCTAGCTTTTAATGATAGCTTCTTTTGAGATTCATTTTATAGCAAGTAACTCAGTGTATCATGGGGGTCCACAAACTACTCCATAGACTTTAAATACTGCAAATAATTACACTAGCCAAACACCAATGCTCTAACTAGGATCTGCCATTCAGCTTTGGGCCTCACTCTGGCATGTGCATATGGCACATACAGCAGCAGCTGAAAATCAGGATAAAGCCTTTATATACTTTTTTTTTTTTCACTCAGACAATCCAAGGGAAGATTCATAAATGTGGGATTTTTCACTCAGGGAATCCAAGGCAAAATTTGCAAATGTGTGTTGCATCACTAAATTGTGATGATGACAGGCTCGCTGTCTGATCCCTAGCATTTGAGTCCCAAACCTTCCCTCCTGTGAGCAGATGTCTTGCCCTGTGTCATCTCTTATTGACCTGGCATGAATAGCTGGAACCTTTATGCAGCTGAGCACACTTTATGTCATCATAAAAGCTGGGCACCTGGTTCCCTCAACAGAAATGGAAGACCTTGCTTCTGCCTCAAGCTTTGATTTCACAGCCTGTGGCTGAGTTTGTGCACTTAGCTGAGCCTCGATGCATTTTCTCTCCTTTCTCAGTGCCTGTTTGGATTTTTTCTTTGAGTCTCATACCTTTACTGAATAGAAGAGTAGTGGTATCACATAGTATATTGCCCGTGATTCCCACATGCAGTTAGTTACTTGAGTTAAACCCATAGGGAAAGATGCATTTCTTTTGGATGGAACTCTGTTGAGCCTTGTTGAGCCTTGTTTTCATCACTAGTTCTTGGCAATTTAGAAATCAAAAGAGAAAGGTTAAAAAATGCCACCTGGGCTCTACCAACTAGCAACACTGGTACCAGTAATCAGCACGTACTGTGCAGGCACTGGAGGGTGGTGTGGCCAAGGGACCCTCCCAAATGGAGGATATTGAAGAAGCACTGCCATTGTGGGATGGAAGAATTCACATGTGCAGAGATTAACTGTGCTGTGCTTCCTGTCTTCAGGCTGACAGAACTAGTAGAAACGTACCTGGGCATACAGTAATTTAGAGAAATATTTAGTATCCTGTGCAACACATGTTTCCTATCACAGCCCTTACACATCATTCAGATTTTGCCTTTCACCTTTACCTTCATCAGAACATTTTAGAGACTTCTCTAATCAGATGGTATGCTGGAAGTACTCTTGCCTGTAAGAAAAAAAGAACATATTCAGGAATGTTTTAGACAGCCTATTCTAAGGATGGTGTTTAGAGGAGAAGTGACACAGTTCTGACCTGCAGATTGTCTAAGTGCTTTTGTGGGAATTACATACTTGTATGCCTTGCTCTTATCACTGTGTTTCAGTAACAACAGTTAACTTGGTTCATCCTTGAAAACCCTTATACTCTTCCCTGCCACTAGCATTGTTGGCTCCCAGTAGTGGGCAGCCATCCCATTTGCTTGCTGATAAATATTGTGACAAAAGATGAGCCTAAAGTACCAGATTTAAAAGAAAGCACATTTATTAATCTGCAAAGATGAAAGAAGTAAACTCTCGACACGAGCGAAATGAATCATGCACACGAATGATTGTTTTTTTAAACTGCAGTCTTTCACAGAGTTTAGTGCTACAGAAGAGAATTAAAAAGCGCTTGCATGAGATGGAGAAAAGGCCATTTACTTACCTATAGACATCATCAGCACACTGGGCATGGCATGATGGCTGAACTAAAGAGATGTGGGTCACTGAACAAGGCTGAGCTGCCAGGACAAGAAGTACAATAGGCAGAGAGGGCTGAGAGCAGTTGAGAGCACTTGAGAGCAGTTCTCAGGTGGAAACTGGAGTGAAAAACTGGCTGTAGCAGAGGAGAGAGAAAAATAGAGAAAGATGTTCTCAACTCCAAGAATGATTGTTGGTGTGTGGCTATGGGGGCAGCTGATATCAAATGCAACAAATGCAGAAGCAAAGCTAGTTGTATGCCTCAGAGATAGGACAATGAGATAGTTGCTCAGAACCTCATGCACAGAAAGCTGTGGGGACACTAGAAGGGATTGCAATGAGGTATAGGAACCCTGAGAGGAAAAAAGAAAGGATGAGGAGGCCTTTGTTTTGTCCTGTGTTGGTCTTCTGTAAGTAGAAAATAAGTTCACAAGCCTTGGCAAAGCCAGCAGTAATGCTGGCTGTGATAGCGTGCATGAGAAGCGATGACTGAGCGCCTTCAAGGGCTTGCACAGTGGGTGCATTCAGGTGGGATGTGCTGGCGGGACCAGGGAAGATGTAAAGTTGGGGTTCCATGCCAGTGTTTGCTCCTGGCCCACCACTGCCCCCCTGCCAGCCCCACCTTGTCCTCTCTGCGCCCTCTGTCATGATGGCATGACAGCTGTCTGGGTGGCATTGGGTCTTGCTGCCCCGTGGCTGCTCCCTTCCACTGCTTGGAAACAAATTCAGCAAACACAGTTTGAAAGAACCCAATTTGCTGTTGCAGAGCACTCTTTCATGCTGGCCTGGTGCCCTCACAGAGCTGGCTAGGGGTGTGCTACCAGGGGGGTGGAAGGCTAGTTGCTGGGGAGGAAAGTTTCCAAAGAGAAACTTTTTGGCCCATCAATTTGTCGAGTGACACAGCAAATGCAAAGTTACTGGTAGTGCAGCAAGAAAGCAAGCCACCAGCCAGGCAGACTTTAAAGCTTTTTTTTTCAGAAAACTTTCAAGTGGGTGTTTTTAAGGCCAGGCATGCACTCTTAGCCCTTTTGTAACACAGTGAGCTGCCAATAAAACATGGCTCTCAAGATGGATAGCCCATTTGAGACACTGAGGTCCTTTTGGAGCATGAAGTGATAAAATTTCAGGACAGGGTTCAAGGTTATTATTTTTCTTGAGGCTTTGAATGGCAAGCTGGGGATTTATTGTTCTGTATCCTCAGTCGGCACTTTTCAAAGCACTTTGGAGGCAGCTATCAGTAAACCAGATGGATGTAAGACACACTCTTCTTATGACACGTCCTGACAGTGCCAGGATATTTTGGTGCCAAAACAGCTGTAGCCAGGCTCTAGCAGTTCAGGGGATCAAGATGCTGTATCTGGAAGCTGGGATGGACAAGTTTTTTTTTTGATAAGAACAAACACCAACCATCTCATGCTCAGTTTCTAGCTATCTTAATTCCTACCCTATCTGCCCACCCCATTGCATTCTGCCTTCACTCGAAACCAGCCTAGTCACAGTATGAGTCAGATTTACTCAGATTGAAAGCAAGCAGTGGGGGGTATTGTGTATATTAAAATGGCATATGCCCACCACCCCAAGGCAATAGTGATGTGTGATCCCTCATGGCAGGAAACCTGGAAACTTTCTGTCCTTGATATGCCACCTCCTTGACAGCACAAACTTTGCTTGTAGCGATACACATTGACACGCAAGAAGAGATGATGGGTCAGCACAAGAATCATCTTTGTTAAACAACTTCCAAACGGGTCTCAATGAAATTAATCATTTAGACTATCTGTGGAGATAAATTTTAAAGAAAAGTTGGCTAATATGGAAGAACATGTTTCTTAGGTGCACACCTTCATCATCTGAAGCCTGATTGAAGGCTGAAGATTACAAAAGTCCTCAGGACTTGAAGAACCAGTCAAATTAATAGTGACAAGCAATAGCCCAATTTGCTCAAAACCTGGGTCAGACTCCAGCAAATCAAGACACTAGCTTAAGAATCATTAGGCACCCAGTATCATTACTACTGAACTACTTATTTTTTTCCTTTATACTCACATCATTTCCCCTCTGTTCCCTTGTGGCTTTTCTCCTGTGATCTCCCTGTGATTAAAGGGCTTTCAGATGAAAGGAGGTGGAATTCTCAGGTAATAAATAACCTGATTCTAGGGTCTAGGGCATTAAGAAAACAAACAAGCATGCTCAGTCCCAACCATTAAACCACAAATACTGGCAACACTTCAAGAGTAATTTAGGAGTTTGGGTTTTCGTTTCCAAGTTGTCAGAAAGTGATGTTGAAGCCCTCTGGGAAAGAACACTGTCCAAATGACTCCTCAGAAGCTGCCATGAAAAGCCATTAGGAAAGTCTGGGGTTAGGCATACCTGAACTTTCTCTGATTCCACCATCCTCAAGATGGATAACCAAGAACTGATGCCATTGCACTTTTGAACAGAGACTTTCATCTCTTTGTGTAGATTTTGTGTTAGCCAATCTCAGCCATCTTCATCAGCCCGACTGCTCAATGAAAAACTACTTCTATGGAGATATTAAACTCCATGACACTTAAAAATAGGTCAGAAGAAGATGGTGGATGATAGTCATAGGAACCTTACTCAAAAGCTGACTACTGCATGGAACAGGTGTAAAGCTAGGTGAGATGCAAGGGACAGCCAGTAATGGTATTTCCATTAGTGAGAGCAGGTGAGGAAGCACAGGATACTTTGTGAGGTGTTATAAGCACTGAATTGTTTCTTGGGTTCATTTCTCTTGTGCAGACATGGTCTGCTTGCAAAATGCCACTTAGCTTCTGAGTGGCAATATCTGGTTGATAGCTGTTGATGGAATTCGTGGAACTTGTTTCAAGAGCCCTGCAGACACTACACATCCCTTGCAGATGCTTTCAGTTAAATTGGTTGGCTCTTCTCCTGGCCAAATGAAACACACTAAGTGGCCTGACATTTTTATCTGCTGTTCTCTTAAATTTGAGTTCTTGTTTCTTGTAATAGGTTTGCAAAGCCTCCTTTGGACTTTCTTACAGAATTAAAACACTGCAAGTTAGCTGATCCTGGCCTGGCTTTCAGTAAAGTTCTAACTGATTTTGTAAACTTGGTGAGTACACCCTAGTTAAAACAAACTGTACAGGACTGTATGACAAACCCACAGAGGTGGCCCAACCTGTTACAGCATTACAACCTGTATTTCTCAATATGCAGCCCCATGTCCGCTCTGACCCTGAAAAACAAACCATAAATAAGATAATGGGCTTCCTCAGAGCAATATGATTACAGAGACAAAACCTCTGTTATTTTGAGGACCTTTTAGTTTCTCTAAATTACCTCACAGATACTTTGGTCTTTTGACTGTCATTTTCTGCTAAGAACTGATGAGAGAGGTGTGGATTTTAACCACCAAAAACTCCCCAGACTCTTTTTGGAACATCACATCCTCCTTAAGTTTCCTCTTAGCAAGTCTGCCCCATGATGCACACACAGTGCAGGAGGCATGACAAAATTACTTTCTTTGGCTTCCGCTTGATGCTTTTGGGAAATGGGCTACAAAACCATACCACATGGACAAAGAAGAACCTCATCTTTTCTTATCTATTTCACCAAGCCATTGCCTCTTTAGGTTCCTCCTTCACATCCATGGTTCACCAGCAGAAACCCCTGATTTCACCATATCTGGAGATTGAGCCTTGGACAAAAAAGGAGACCTCCATGTTGGGGAGGTATTAAAAAGCAGAAATGGAAAGGGATACAAGTGCTTGTAAGCTTTTGGTGCTTAAGAGAGGGGCCCAAAATCTAAAGTGATCATTCTGGACATTCTCGATTGTGGAGATACAGGCCTGCTCTTGTCATCAAGGATCAAACATGCTTTTGGGAAGCCACTTCCACCCTGTCAGGAGGAAGGACTAGGGAGTCAGGGGTGTCTTAGAATCCCCACTCATAGTAATCATAATCTAGTTTTTCCCCAAATCTATGTTATTTCCATAACACAGCCAGAGAGTTGTGGGATCAATAGCTAAGGCAACAGATCTTCAGTCAGGTGTGGCAGGGAGCTACATAGATAATGATCTTTGAACAGTGGGTTGGAGAAATCATCAGTACCAGTATAATACAGGCTGTGGAATGAAGAGATTAGGAGTGGTCCTGAAGAGAGGGACTTGGGGATACTGCCGAATGAAAAATTGAACATAAGCCAGCAACATGGGCTTGCAGCCTGCAAAGCAACAGTGTAATGGGCTGCATCAAAAGCAGAGAGGCCAGCAGGGTGAGGGAGGCAATTCTGACCCTCTGCCTTGCTCTCATGAGTCCAGTGTCAAGTAAGTGTCTAGCTCTGGTGTTCCAGACACAGGAAGGACATGGACCTGTTTGAGTGAGTGCAGAGAGGGTCACTAAGATGGTCTGATAGAACACTTTGCTTATGAGGAAGGGCTGAGACAATTGCATTTCTTCAACCAGGAGAAGAAAATACTCCAGGGAGACCTTACAGTAGTCTTTTAGTCCCTAAAGGGGGCTAATAAGAAAGACAGAGACAAATTTTTTAGCATGGCCTGTTGAGATGGGATAAGGGTTAATGGTTTTAATCAAAAAGAGGGTCAATTTAGGCTGCATATAAGGAAGAAAAAGTTTTATGATGAAGGTGGAGAAATGTTGGAACATGTTGCCCAGAGAAATTGTGAATGCCCCATCACTGGAAATGATAGGAATTAAATAGAAAAGAAAGGAATAAAATAGATTATTCAGTTGGAAGAGACCTACAATGATCATCTAGTCAACCGCCTGACCAGTTCAAGGCTGACCAAAAGTTAAAGCATACAATTAAGGGCATTGTCAAAATGCTTCTTAAACTAAGACAGGCTTGGGGTATTGACCACCTCCTTAGGAAGCCTGTTCCAGCATTTGATTACTCTTTTGGTAAAGAAATGCTTCCTGATGTCCAGTCTAAACCTCCCCTGATGCAGCTTTCAACCATTTCCACACATCCTATTAGTGGATCCCAGGCAGAAAAGCTCAGACCTCCCTCTCGCTTTCCTCTGGTCAGGAAGCTGTAGAGAGCATGAGGTCACAGCTCAGCATCCTTCTCTCCAATCCAGACAAGGCCAAAAATCTGTAGCTGCTCCTCATAGGACATTTTTTCTAGCCCTTTCATCGGTTTTGTTGCCCTTCTCTTGGTGCATTTGAGTACCTTCACATACTTAAGTTGTGGGGCCCAGAACTGTGTGCAGTACCCCAGGTGGTCTGCACCAACACTGGCTACAGTGGGATAATCACCTCTCTTGCCTGGCTGGTGATGCTGTGTTTGATGAAGCCCCCAGGATGTGTTTTGCCCTCTTGGCTCCCAGGACACAGCTGGCTGACACTGCACCTGCTGCCAACCAGCATCCCCAGATTCTTTTCTGCAGGGCTGCTCCCCAGGTAAGTGTTCAAGGTCAGGTTAGATGGGACTTCAAACCAGACTGAGTGGAAGGTGTCCCTGCCCACGTGGTAGTGTTGGAATTAGATGGTTTTTAAAAGTCCCTCCCGACTCAAACCATTCTGACTCCATGGTTCTATGATCCCTGCCTGCAGTGCCCTAGTGCAGGAGAGAGTAGAGGACAAAAATCTAACTCTGTAGCTTGCTAAGGTATTGCTTTGTCTTCAGTGTGCTCTGAACACAGGCCAGGGTGCTGCCTGTGCCCAAGGGATGACCCGCGTGCCCTGCTGGTGAAACAGCACCTCTTGTTGTGCCCCAGATGGCCCCTAGTGAGCCACTCAGCAGCAGTTCTCTACCACAGCCTTGCCTGGCTGAGAGCTGGAAACCCCTCCTTTTGCCCATTTGGGACACGAGGCTGAGAGCAGTGCCTCGCTGGCTCAGCCTCCTCAGTCCGGGAAGAGGCATTCAGTCAGCCAGCCACTTGGGTCATGGAGTAAAGCTCTGGCAAAGGTTATAATGAGCAAAAACTCAACAAATTGCCATTGCAAACACTTGGGCTGACTCCCTTCTAGGCTGGAGTCATCTGCTGAAGGCGGCAAGAAGGGAAAGATTTTTCCTTTTTTATCGTCAAGCTGCTGCCTGCAGAATGTGAGAGCTCTAACTAGTGTGCTGACTCTGGCAACAAGTCAGCCCCAGTGTCTGCATAGCTGTTGGCAGAGAACAATTGGACTCACAAGTTTTCAAAATATTTTCTTTTTCTCTCCTCCTCATGATTTTCTTTGTTTACCCAGGAGAAAGAGATTTGTTGGTAACCTCTGAAGATATAATAGTGTCCTATTTCAATTGAGATCAGAGCATGTAAGCCATTTACTCCATTTAAAGTTATTGTATTCCAAGATCTATGAAGTACTGTATAGATTATAATTGCTTTCAACAAATATGTTAGTGAAATTGCAGTGTTTCAGGGTGAACCATATAATCAGTCTTCTTGGAAGTTTTGGAGACAGGAGTTAATAATGGGTTATCTTCTCAGTTATGCTATGATAGACCATTTCCTATCTGGAAATAGGTCATGTCAAATAGTAGCAGCAGTTTATTTTTGCTATTATTTGCAACCATCAGTAGCTGCTATCAAAACAGGAACCTCATTTTGCTGTGTGGATTGAACACGTGAGAAGCAAAAGAACCCCTTAGCCTAGAAACTTTGCTAAAAGTAAAATGCAGTAAGTGGATGGACCAAATATTTTGTTGTGGATTAGATGTAGCAGAAATAATAGCAAGGAAAGTATTGGGTTGAATGCTGACTGCATGTGTAAAGCAGTTTTCCAGCTGCTTATCCACTTTCCAACAGCTAAGTGGTCTGGTGGTACCAGAGTGGACATTTGGTTAGAGAACACCTGCATGGCTGGGTGATTTGGCCATGGCTGGCAGGAAACTCCACCATGCTTTGAAAACTTTGCCTGATGTGCTCTATTATCCTGCATATATGGAGGACTGGCTTGAAGTGACCTTTGAACTTCTGGTCTTAAAGGGGAAACAATTTATTGAAGTGATTTTAGGATTGGGTTGGTGCCATTTGGTGGTGTCTCCATAAGTATCCTTGCTGATCAGAGGATATCAAGAGCTGTGGTACTCGACTCTGTTTTCCAAGCCTATACTTCTGACACTGAGGCAGGGAATCTGTCACTCAACTAGGAAACATCACAATTCTTCCACATTTCTCAGAAATGTCACATCTCCCCCTGCCATAACCAGACAATCCATTGGCTTTCCTGATAAATATGAACTTTGTTGCTGGGAAATGAGCTCAGGCTACCTAAAGATGTTAGGAATACTTTTTACAGCATGTGAAGGTGGAAGTGCACTCCTCATGCTACTATAACTGGGGGATACTTTTACTTATTTTCCCACTTCTATTTTTTTTCAATATTCTGAGAAAAAAGATTTCAAGGGACTCAGAATTCTCAAATTAATGTGAAGTCATTGTGCTTAAATTGTTCTTTGGCTTTGACAAATGATGCTATAAAACCAGTGATGTGCAGTCCCTTGTTAAAAGTGTCTTTCTGACTCAATGTCATTCACGCTTCTTGACAAACAGTTTTATATGTAATACAGGAAAGGACAAGCATGCACTCTTACAAAGTCATTCTTAGAGACACTATAAGCAGAAATCTTCTTCTCAGAAAATTTTGCCACCTCATCTTACTGTAACTATCTTGTAGAACAAGACAGTGGTGGAAGTGACATCTTCCCTTGAAACACCTTGCTTAAGTAATTTCTAACGTTACAAATAGCGAAGCATAAATCAAATTGCAATATAAAACCAAATGCTGATATAGTAAGGGAGGAAAAGTGCCACAACATCTAGGCATGAGTCACATTTCATTGTTTGCAAAAGCTTTGTGCACACCAGCATCTAACCACAGCCAGTCACAGCCAGTCACCTTTGCCAAGAGCATTTCCAGTCATCTACCCCTACCAACTTAGGTTAAACTGAATCCTCAGAAGGTTGCAAATGCCACAAAGAGCTGAAATGTCTGTGACATATCACCATAGAAACAGTGGTACAATTCCACATAGAGGACCTCCTTACTAAGTGCAGCCAAATGAAAAAGTAGAGCTGCTAGAGAATTGCAATGCTGCCTGACTTCATGCTCTGTGTTATTATTGCCCTTCAGATCCTGTAGAGTGTGATCATTCCCTCCAGTAATGTAAGCAAACAAGTGAGTAATTTTTTTAAAGACAATACTGAACAGGAAACAAATAGAGAAAACCACAATGTATTAATTCATCATAGTAAAAATATAATGCACAGTAGGCTACTTGTGGCTTTGTGCAATTCAGGGTTTCCTGATGTGCTCTGACATCTTGGTATTTGAATGAGGTTTTCTGATGCAAGTACGTGCAATTCCCTAGCTTGAGGTTAATCTGGTTTAACACAAAGTGGGGAATAGTAAAAAAGTCATTCAGAAGTCTCAGTGTTCACTCTCTCGACTTAAGGACACTCCCATGTGGAATACAATAGATTTTTCCTGTACATATCAAAATTTTATCAAAACTCAATGTTTGGTTATGAAGGTAAGTTTTTTTATTCAACAAAAATATGACCCTTTCCACTTTGTTGTATCAGATGTCCCCAGTTTTTCTTTTATAATGGATCTTTTCTGGACCCCAGGATCCCATAAAATCCTGGCCAAAATGACAGCTTATGGTTCTAAAACTCTGAAATATGTTTTTTTTCCCTATTAAGAGAAATTTCCTTTTCCCCAAGCACCTCAGTCCTTCCTAGATCAGAAACGTTTCCAGCTGGAACACTTGAGGGCTCGTCTGAACAGCAGCTGGCACACAGGTGTTTTAATAATATAAACTGAAATTGTCGTTTGGGCGTCCTCAGTCTTGTCATTACGCTGTTACCGCCTTGAGATGCTTGGAGCTCAGCCTTAAAATCCAGGATGTGAGAAGGAAATGAGCAAACGCATCCCGCTGTTGTTCTGCCCGCTCAAGGATTGCAAGGCAAATGTGTCCATGCAGGTCCAGCCATTTTGCCTGCTCTCTAGGAAAGAAGATCCTGTTCAGGGCTTGTAATTAGGACTGTAAATCTGTCATTTCTTCCCGCATTGCTCTTTCACTCAGCTGTCACTTTTCAGCTGCTCTTGCAGCTTGGTCCTGCCCCCAGCAAATCATTCTACTCACTTCTTGCTGAGCTCTATCCGCTTTCCCTTGTGCAATCTGTTCGCTTGCTCCACACATCCCCATGTCCCTAAATCCTGCCCCAGCTGTTTCCTTGTCCCCTCTTGGTTCCTCCTTCCTTCCACCCAGTCAACACGTCTGGATCAAGCTAGCATCCAGCTGTGGTTTTCTGCTGACTTTTTCATCCTTGGCGGGAATGGACATAGAAAAGGGGGAAGCGTCGTCCCAACTGAGACAGTGGGATAGGATTTCTTCTCGTTGGAAACAAGCAGAGACAGAAACCATCCTCAGAGGCAGCTCTTTCATTTATTCCTTCAAAGGTTTGGGAAAGCAGGCAGTGATCTACCTCTGGACAGACTTACTCCTACACTGCAATTCATGGAAACTGTTGACCATTGCGGATGAAAATCACAAATTCATGGGAATATTTCTGGATTTAAGACTATTAAAGGCTCTTTGAAAATTCCCATGTGAACAGAGCTGCCAGAAAAATTTGCTGTGTGGCAACTCCTGAGGTTTCAGTTGTTGTTTCCATTCTGCGCTCACAGGAAAATGCAAGTCTTCATTAAAAATGGGAGGTGGTGGGATATGGTCTAGAGACTGGCAGCTGATAAACAGCTTGGAATAAGGTGAGCACAAGCTCAAGAGATTAATCTGTTTCAGTAAAATCAGAACTGTATGGAGAAGGAACTGCTAGACTGTGCCTCCCACAAGATGTTGGCTGTCACCTCCTCTCTCCCTCCACAGACGCAGGAAACTCCCAGGAAATTGTTTCTGCAGTAAACGTGAGTTTTGGAAATGCAGAGTAAAGTGCCAAGTTTATATGGCAGCAATCATAAACTCAGTCCTTGTATCTGCCAGAACGGCTGGGCAGTATTCCTAGATAAATCCAGAAATATTGGGGAAAATGCAGAAAAAAAGGGTAAGATACGTCCAGAACTTGTAAATATTTTGCAAATCTCAAGAATTCATACCTTTTTTTAGCTTTATTACTCTAATCTTTCTACTGAGTAAATGCACAAAATCAAAGCTTCCACTTAAAAACATAATGAGAAATCCAAGCCCTTAGAGCTGCATAAAAAGCTATTTTAAACTGTGAACACAAAGAGCCTGAAATGTTGAATAAAGAGAATTCAACTGGATAACTTTTAAAAATTTTGGGTTTCTTCTAAAGCTGCTGTAATTTTGGGGTTACACCTTACGATTCGCAAATGTCTGGGGTTAACGTTTTATGGATGCCTAGTGGAGGGTAGCTTTGCACTACAGCCACATGTCACTGGGTGGGTGGAATATCAGAAAATGAGGGAATAACTCAAGCTTGTGCACAAGGCATACACAAGGGAGTGAAACAGTGAGAGAAAATGCCATTGGTAGCTGGTAAGAGAACCTTCCTGGCAGTAAGAGCTGTTATTTTGTTGTTATTTTGTCTGACATTAGCAGTGAGATGAACTGAGTGATCTAGGAGTGTTTTGTTATCTCTTACTTCTAGGAACCCTGGAGCCACAATGCCACTTGGACAGGATTTATGGACAGCTTTTCAAAACAAGCAGGCGAAACATGAATGTGCATCCAAAGGAAGCTTGGGCAAAGATGGCTTAGTTTTCTTCTTTCTTTTTGTTTACTAGTGAAAAATTGAACTTTAAAATAAATGAATAATTAGGCATCAATTTAAATGCTTCACACACTACACTGTTTATGTTTCATATGCTACACACCCTTTTCAATTACTTAAAAACCCCACAAGGGTCTCTGTAACTTTTGAAAGAAAGATGCCATTTAAAAATAAGGAAAAAATATCCAATATGTTTTGAAAGTGGTGGAATTTCTGTCAGCTCTTTTGTCACGTATCCCAGAGGTCACTGATTTTTCAACTGCAGCTCTAAGTAATGAAGAGATTTGGTGTCTCTGCAATTGCATATTTGAAAAAAGCAGAGGTTTAAATATGCATGTGCCTCAACTGATCATTTTCTGTGCCCTTACATATTTGTGTGTGCACTTATGAAGGGGATGTAACTATTTTCAGGTTTTGCAAATCCTCTTTGGGCATTTTTATTTTGCTCCTATTGTTCTGTTGTTATGGTAAAGCTTGCAGTCTTACAGCTTAAGCCTCAGAGATTTAAATAGTTAATCAAAAAAGATCTTCACTGGAATAGCATAGATGTATTTAACATCCATGATAAAACTGTCCATTGCTTGTAAGGCAAACATGTACCTATAAAATGACTCACTGCCTTGCTCCTTAATATTTCATTAAGCTAAAATTTGGACAATGAATAGCTAGAAATGCTTGAATGGAATTTATCCATTTAGGCAACAAAGCCCCACTAGGAGTGCATATTTAATTACAGATACTACATGCCAACAGACCAATTCCATGCTGCTCAATTTAAGCATGATGGACATTTTTCTTAGTCATACATTTATTAATTTTGAAAACCATAGTGACCTGGCATTTATAAAAAATAAACATATTATCATTCTACAGTATTTTCACTGCACTTAAAAATATTTACACGTTTGGAAATGGAAATCTTGCTTGTTTACTTAGAGAATTCAGACTCTAGGGATTTTTGGGGCAGACTTTCCCGCATTTGATGGCAGTTTTCAGTGGCTTTCTTTCAAGCTCAGCAGTAAATATTTGCATGGGCTTCTTTACATCTCTTGACTTCATGTTGTAGCTGTAGCTTGTTGCCTTTGTCTGTATTTTCTTTGGCTGAGGAAAAGTGGAGTATTGAGCACTTCTTTTCCTTTCTTATGATCATTGTCATTAAATCCTTGAAGCTTATCATGCTTTGTCAAAGCAATTTTCATTTCAATTTCGACTACAGATTTGATTCTTTTAAGCATTTGCCTACAGTCTTGGGGGACTATATTTTAATTCCTTTTTAATGCATTAATACATCTGTTTTTTAATGCCATTCTAACAGAATGTGTGAGTTTTGTGGTGATCTTGCATTGAGCACACATAAATGAGTGATTTTATATGAGCATGTAGGAATGGCTTAGCTCTTCTAACAGTGTTTATTTAAGCTTCTTATTAAATATGTCTAGGAAATTCAAAGGCTGCAAACTACCCAGATTAATTGCTTTCCTTTTGCATTGACCTGTCATGCTCCTGCTGTATTCAGGATGAGCTTTATGGCACGTGGAGTATACTGCTAGGATACTGCTGTATGGAAAAGACATCTATGCTTTGGCAGATCCTTTGGCAGAGGAAAGCACATGCTGATCACATGGGTTGGGGTAATTACAGTGTATCTGGAGCTGTAGGCGTTCAAGATGGCCACAAGCAAAATTCGTGTGAGATGCTGCAGCGTGTAATACCCTGTGCCATCTATAAATTTAGAATATTTAGAGTTGTTTTTTTTTTTCTTTTTTGAATTCAAAACCAGAACAGAACATTGTTTCCTGCATTTGGGGCCAAATCCCTCAAACCATTATGTAAGTCATTCCATAGGCTTGGAAAACTTCTGTTTTCTGCCTGCCCTTTTTTTTTTTTTTCATTTCTTTTAACATATAACATTCACATAGTAAATACCAAAGGACAAAATACATCTTGTGCAGACTGTGTCTGTGCTGCTAAAGTAATTACAGGTATAGGCTGACCGTCTTGGTGGCCTTTTAGCTGTTTTAGGGGTTCTGCACACGCAGTCACCTGGTTCACACATGCCAAGGCAATTTTGTTAAATTAGCCATGCAATTTTGCTTGGTATTTAAACACATGGTTGGAAAAGCCATGGTGATTTGTGAGAAAAACATTGACTCTAAAAGGATCAGCATGGCAATTTGATGTATTTAATACTTCCCTGTCTGTAAACTAGCAAACTTTGCCTTTGTGTTTCTTTTTAGAAAGCTCTGGGCTCCAATATTACCTCATCTGTACACTTGGGACATAATGGAGGAACACTAGAAATGATCAGTCTGCTGTGTTCCTGCACCTCTGACCATCCTCTGCATCACACTTAATTCTGTAGCTTTTGGCAGTGTGGACTATTCCTGTTTTGGAACTACATGATTGTATCACCAATCTGAACGCCACAAATACATGGTTTACTGCCTCCCCTCTCTAGAGTAACCTCATGCTTCCTACCAAAATTAGGCAGTTGATGTTGGACTCAAAAATCTCCTTTTTAAAAAGAATTTAAACTCTGTGGACAGCTCTGCATTTATTTATTTTTCTGCCACTGATTAATCCCTTCATTTGGTATAATCTGGTAGAAGAAGCTGTCCAAGACAGGACCCAAAGGCTTGTCAGTAAAGGAAGTCAAGCCAAGAGAGGTGAGACTCATACCTGAAAGGAAATTGCCTCCCCAAACCTGTTCATCTAAATCCTGGAATAGAAGCTGGAAACGGCTGCATTCGCATCTGGAAAGGGGATGCAGAATACAACGGTGAATTATATCCCAGTCTTTCAAAATAAGTAAATTTTGTGGTATCCAAGGTCGTAGAGAAAAGCAAAATTGATGCTTCACGGTTTTGTTTCTAAGTTTAGTTCTGAGTAGGATGAGCTGCTTCAGTACTGATAAAAGGCTTCTTGTTTGGAAGGCATCCCTTCAATCATTTCTCTGGTCTTTTTGCAAAGCATGTGCCTGCACTTGGTTTGCATAACAAGGTTTTGGTAGTGGGGGCTACAGGGGTGGTTTTTTGAGCAGCTGCCAGAAGCCCCTGCAGTGTCTGACAGAGTCTATGCCAAGGGGTCCAAGATGGACACACTCTGGCCCAGTCTGAGCCCATCAGTGATGGTGGCAGTGCCTCTGGGACAACAGAGTTATAAAGAGGAACAAATTCCTGGGAGCTGGAATGAGAATGTGTGAGAGAAACAGCCCTGCAGACCCACACACAGGTCAGTGAAGAAGGAGGAGAAGGAGCTGCTCCAGGCACTGGAGCTGAGATTCCCCTGCACCCCATGGTGCAACCATGGTGAGGCAGCTGGGCCCCTGCAGTCCATGGGGGTTCCAGAGGGAGCACAGATCCACCTGCAGGTGGATGCAAGACGGAATCTGTGAACTCATGGGAAGTCCATGCTGGAAGAGAAATCTGGAAGGCCCTGTGGCCCTGGAGAGAGGACCCCACGCTGGGGCTGGTTTGCTGGGAGGACTTGTGATCCTACGGGGGACGACTTGTGATCCTCTGGGGGACCCTCTCTGTACCCATGGGAGGAGCCTGTGCTGAAACAGTTCATGCAGAACTACAGCCAGAAGGATGTACATTGGAGAAATTTTTGGAGTACTGTCTTCTGTGGAAGGGAGCCATGTTGGAGGAGGGGCAGAGGAGTCCACCCCTTTGAGGAAGAAAGAGTAGCAGAGAAAACATGATGAAATGACCACAACTCCCATTCCCCATATCCCTGTGCTGTGGGGCAAGAGGAGAGAGAGTATTTGCATGTGAAGTTAACCTGGGAAGAAGGGAGGAGTGGGAGAGAGGTATTCTATTATTTGTTTTTATTTCTCATTATCCTCCTCTGATTTGATTTGTAATAAATTGTAATTTGGTAATAAATTGGTAATAAATACTCAATTTTCCGAAGTTGAGTCTGTTTTGCCCGTGATGGTAACTGGTGAATGATCTCTCCCTGCCCTTACCATGACCCATGAATGCTATATTTGTTAGGTTTTCTCTCCCCTGTCCAGCTGAAGAAGGGAGTGCCATCGCTTTAGTGGGCACCTGGCCTCCAGCCAGGGTCAACCCACCACAGTCCATCAGCTGTGGAGATGTTTCCCACCAGATCCATCTACTCTTACCTTGGAACAACATTATTTTTCTTGGCAAAGGCATTTGGAGCAGCTCCAGGAGAGAAGATTGTATCCTGAATGTCACTGCTACCTGACTGCATTCTAGTAAATGGAGAATATTTGTGTCTGGGGGTGGCTTACTCCATACTCACTCCAGGCTCTATGGATTTATGTGTCTATGTATGTAGACACTAAATCCTGAACAGACACTCTGGGAGCACTTTGCAGTTCTCAGATCCAGATGTGCATCCAGCCACATCCTGACTACAATTTTGGGTGAGATTTTCTGCCTTTCCTGTGTCTCTTCCTCCTTCTCACTCCTCAGAAATGTTGGTTTCCCATTGGAAAAAGGAAATTTAGTGAGGTGAAACCTTTGAGAGCTAATGGCATTCTTCATTTGGTCCTGTGTCTGGAGTAATCTGGAATATTTCTGCAAACAAAGATCATTCACTTGGGGGTTGGGAGGGAAACATAACACTTATCCTGTCTGGAAAAATAAAGAAAATATGTATTTTCTCTGAGTTTTTCTTGTATTATTATTACAAGAATCTGTGTGCCCCATTCTTGCTTTTTTGCCAATAATAATAATGCCATAGATATTACAAGTTTATTTTTCTTTGCTGTAGATATTGCATATTATATCACTTTAAAATAAAACTAAAATGAAGAAATGGAGAGTAAAACCTCAGAGAAGTTTCTGAGGCCTTGTTTATGATTTTCTTTAATATCTTAGTATGTTTTCAAGAAAGAACAATATTTCTTAAGTATATTACTTTTTGCCATAAAGATTAAAAACAGACTAAATGAGATAATTGTTTTATTTTTCTTTTCAAGTAAAAGATTTACAGAATGAGGTTGGAAAATTGTGTGTAGGCTGATGTTTTATGTTGTAGCTGGTTATTACTCAGTGAGTCACTAAGTTTCCAGAGCTTGCCACACCTTAAGGTTAAACTGCCTCAAACCAGGCAGCAAACTGTTAGCTGAGGTGCTTTGAATGACTTTTTTTAATGTAAAAATATATGTATTTAAACAATGTACAAACTTTGCTGAGACTACTCAGACCCTCTTTCCTTAAAAAGTTTTCTCTGCACGCTCTCTGTTTTCTCTCATAGAATTAAGCATAACTAAAATAATTATTTAATTGTCATTAAATAATTATTTAATTGTCATAGTTACTGGTATTTCCTAGGAAGTTAGAGGCCTCTCTATTGCTAGGAAGGAAGCCAGTGGTCAACAGCACAGTCACACCAAGCAGTTTTTTTTGACTTCAGAAAGATATGTCAGAAATCCACAGTGAACATGTGCCTATGTCTGAGCTGTGAAAGAGAGGAAAGGAAATATATGGAGCTGACATTCATCCTTTCAGTCTAATACTGATGCCTCACTGTCTGCCTGGCTGAAAACTGCATGTGGTATTCAGAATAAATACTGAAACAGCCAGTTCTGGAAACATTATTTTAAAAGAAATGTAGTATCAAAATAATTAATAAATATGGATTCAATATCATGTACTGTCATCCACCTATTTTCAGTAGGGTCTTCATTCTGAAAATTGGATGCTTCAGTAATCAGCCAAACACAGAATATGGATCAGCTTAAAGCATATGAAGCCCCTCCCCTGGACTCTGAGCAAGACCAGAATTGCACTTTGTTCTCCTTTGGGTGCTGTATTCTCCAATGTGAGGTGTATTTTGAAGGCATTTTCAAATGCAATAGAAGCTAACCAAAATTCCCTTTCCCCATTAAAAAAATTTCATAAACCTTCCATTTAAACCTACCTTATTAAAAAAAATTAAAAGAGGAAAGAAAACAAGATTTAGTAAATAGCTGTTATGAATATTGCCAGAGTAGGTGAAAATAAAGGAAAGTATTCACAAGACAAAACTCTGTCACAGTAAAGTGTCCACAAGAATGGGTAGCTAAGAAAAAAAAAATGTAGATAGGGAGAAAATTAAACACTTTCCTCCCTCTCCTTTAAAAAAAAAAATGTTTGTTTGTTTCCTGGATATTGTCTTGTTGAATTTCAGAAGACCTGCAGAAGCTTTATGTAAATTGTTTATTTTATTGTTGATATGCAGGTGTTGGATGTTGGTATTCACACTAGTTTCAAGTAGCTACAGAGACATATAAATCATGTGAACTAGTAAGTGAAAGAAGGAAAAAAATCCCCATTTTCCCCAAATATTTATCATGTTTCTTCTCTTTGCACATTTAATGGTAAGCACTGACTCTCTTTTAACACCCAATACTGCAAGTCTTTGCTCTTTACAGCAGGAGATGGCAACAGGAAGTGTTTTCTTTTTCTTTCCCCCTTTTTGTCCCAATGTGTTGCTGTCAATGTCTCTTGCTGCTCCTTGGAGTACTTCTTCTGAAAATGGGAGCATGGGTGATGGTTTTGAATTAGCTTTCAGTTAATGGTAAACATTTTTTACTTTGGGTCGTGGATTAGCCCTTAATTTTCTGCTGTTTTTATATGTACCTCAAATTTTAAAAAATGACCCTCTTAGGCATAGAGCAGTAGGAGATTAATGAAATCTTCATTACCTGGTCCTGTGGAAGAGCTGTTATATGCAAAGCACAGTAATCACTTTCTTTTGTAACTTGTTGCATCTTGTCCAAGGGTTTTCTTGGTGGTGTTACTAGAGCTAATACACTTTTTCACAGGGTCCCTGCAGGTGTGGTGCATTGCTCTAGATCAGTGGAAGGCTGCTAGCCTTGCCATGTTTGACTTGAGAGTCCTTCACTGGAGGATGTATTAATGGGCATCTCATGTCTTCAGAGCTCCTCTGCCTCTATTTCTGTGGCATCTTGCAGAGCCCACCAGGTATAATCTGTCAGTCAATACTTGCAGAGACCTTTTCAGGGGCTCAACGCATCCCACCGATGTCACCGAAATTCAGAAAAATCTGAGACTGTGTGGAACAAAGGTTTCAGCCTGGAACTTTCCTTCTCACCAAGAGCTTCTCACAGTGGATGATTGGATTTCAGGGCAGGGCTTAGTTCTTGGCTGTGAACACTTCCTAGGTTTAAGCACTGATCTTCCAGCCATGCACAAGCTGCTGGCTGTGTAAAGTGAGCTAGCCAGCCCCATTCTCAGAGCCAGGGGGCTGTTCAACCAGCCAGACACAGGTGTCTGCTTTAGGGAGAGCAGAACAGCTCTCTAGACTCCTCTGCCCCTATGGACTAGTCTCCACCTGCTATAATGGGAACTGGATCACATGAAGACACCCACAATTAGAAAGTATATTTATGTGTCCACAGTCTGGACCTGAATATCAAACATTTGTGGCTGAGGGATTAGGCTGCCTAAACATAGATGCTACGTGGTGTCTGAAACATCCAAGGTGTACTTAGGGGTAGGACACAAGGACTCTGAGGGAGCTGTGGGCCAGGAGATGGAGTCCAGGCAGGGCTCTACAGCGAAGATCAAGTGCCTCTAAATATCTGTGTGTGGGCAACAGACCTGAGCCTTCAGTGATAATTCACATTTACAGATACCTTCTTATCCTGTTTCTTCTGTTTAGTCTTCCATTCTTCCATTGGCTTTTTTTTTTTAATTCCCAGTTTTCCATGTGAAGTGGCTATGTAGTCATCAGTAAAGCCAGGAGTTTAGTGTCACCAACTACAAAGAGGAAGCTAGAATTTTAGAAAGCTTTATTTACCTAGTGCACATTTATTAGAGCCTCCTTGAATGGCTGATTCATGCCCCTCAAAATAGAAGTCTCTTTCCTTGACCTTTACTGTCTTTCCCTCCCAGACAAATTAAGAGAGAAAAAGACAGCAGAGGAATGATATGGCTCCAAAGAGAGGCTGCTCTTTAATTTACACTGAACTGTAACTCTTTACTAAGTTTGTTGTTTTAAAATACTTTCCTGATACATCCGCATCAATACCAGTCGGATATTGAGAAACAGGATAACCCTTGCTTAAGTGGTTTAAGAAACCTCCCAGAACATCTGACATAAGTGAACACATTGAACAAATAAACAGATGTGGAATTTCACCCTTCAACAGCCTTTCATCCAGGACCCTGCAGCTGGGGATGGAGGAAATGTTGAATGTCAATGTGGCAACACTCCTATGCTTCCTGATCTGCCATATGGCCAGTTGCATCCTATATGATTTTTCACATAGTGGGAGGAGCAGAGCAAACAGTCTGATAATTTGTGCTCATTTCAGATGTGCCAGAAGTGCCATAAAAAGTTGTGTAAGAGTGGTGTCGAAGGGGTGATGAGGTGTTAAGGCACAGGAACACCTGTAAACATCTTGCTTTGTCCTGAGAATTTGGAGTTTTTCTTTCCAAGCTTTGGAAAGTGCCTTAAGTAAAGGTAGCTCCATGGCAAGCAGCCATAAAAAGAAGTAGAACCCAAAATTTAACAGTCTGCTATTTGGGTTAGTGCATCTTCTGTTTGTGTAGTGGACAGAGTGCCAGACTTTGTGAAAGACTGAGACATGATTAGAAACATGACAGACCCATCAATGAGAGCTCAAAAAGGTGGGTTAAATTTGCTGCTGTATGACTGTTATCAACAGAAAGAATAAAAGCATGTTTATTCTTTTCCTTCTTACAGTGCTTTTTTTACTCCCCAGTGTTCTTGTTCTCTCACAGTTTAATATGCTGTTCACATAGAAAGGAGTAGGCGCAGCCTGAAATTTCCTTTCTGTAGCTGCCTTACAGAAAGCATTAGGACTGAAAGAAGGACAGGATTTCAATGTCCACAATAGACTTTAGAATGGAAACATGAAAAGCTCACATCCATAATAGGAGACTCTAAAGGCAATTTCTGAGATGAGATAACTCCGATTTTCCAAAGGATGTATTTTTTGTGTTGGTGCTTTCACCATGGGGTCCAGAGCTTCACAGCACTTGTCTCCAGGCCATGAGAGGGCTGAAGCTCAATGCCATAAATATGTGGTGCCTCACTGCTGAGGGTATTTCTTTGAATAAAAATGCAGTCATTGTTTGTATAAGAGTGAAACTGAGCACCCCAGTAATGCCTTGATCCTTGATTTAATGCCACACAGGCAGATTGCAGTAGGACCAGTACTGGAGGTGTTGGCTTGGTCCATTGACATTACATAGTTTACACACAGGTTTACTCTTATGAGTGACTACAGAAAACAGATAAATAAGATAAATACCTGTATGAATGTTATTTTGCAGCTCAAAATGAAATCTCTTTTGCAATATCTGTGACAGTTCTAAAGTTAAAGATTGGTTACCAGGAAACAGAGGCTACTTCTTTTCAAGCTTGTGAAAGACCTCAACAAAACATGGGCCAGCTAATTAGGATGATGAAGGTAAAAACCTTGTATGTGTTACAATCAGAGAGGTCAGACAATGAGTGGGTCTAAATCCAGCTCGTTCCATGACGCATGCCTGTGCCAGATTCTGTTGCAGTTTGGAGAAGCAATTATGTAAATATAGATTTGCAAACAATTCCACAAAGTGACAAAAAAAAGTGTTAATTACCAAAAATGTTAGTGATCTGTTTAGCCAACCACAGAGTGATGAAATCATGGTCATGTTAAAAACGAAAGCCTGATGTAACCACCCTGGGTTGTTTGGTTTTTTTTTCAGGAACATTATCTTTCTTCATATCTTTGACTTTTAACTCTCAAAAGCATCTTGATTTATTTACTTTTTTAAACTAGGCCCAGGAAAATGACACACATGCACACAGTGAAAATAGTGTCTACTCCTATTGACAGATGGGAATGTCATGAGTAGTGCCACCACAAATCTTCACAGACCTAAAAATCAGTTAATTTGTGCTCAAATACTCATCCTGAACTAAATAAGATTTTTACTTTGCTTTTGATAGAAAAAATCCAGTCTATTTTCTTTCAATAAATGTAAAAGCAATATTGATAGTAACTTTTTCATGTTTTTGACTTGCATAGAGTTTCTTACATCACATTGTAATCAAAATATAATAAAGCTCTTTTTTAATGTTAATTTGATTCTTTATCTGTCTGCCTGTAAGCTCAGCAGTTCAGCATTACAATTTAAAAGGCTCATTTCTCAAGAAGGTAATCAGTGTCCTTATTGTACTCATTGGCTACTTGGGCAATATAAACATAACAGATAAATAGCAAGAGACAGAGTAGATCCTACTGGTACTAAATACTGGTATCCGGTTACTCTACTTTCCTCAGATTATGGCTATAGATGTCATGCAGGATTGACTAAAAACATTCTTTGGAAGGACTGTAGAAGTTCACATCAAGTTTAGAAAAGGTTCTGGATGCAGTTAACCATAAATAATGGGTATTTTGTAATATTCAGAAACATCTTATTTCCATGGATAAATTACTACCTTCTCTTTCTCTGGTGAAAATTTAAATAGTAGCTTCAAACAAAAGCTGCTTCTATTCCTGCCACAAGCTTATACAACACAGTGTTGATACAATTTAAAGGAGCTGACATACTGCTTAAAATATGGATGCTGCATATGACTTAAATAATACGAATTATATGCTGAAGTCATTACTGAGTTGTTACCCAGGGAAAACATAGTGTTGCTTCAATAAATATTTCAGGATTCAACACTATAATTCTTAGGAGACATTTTACAGAAATAGGATGGATAGTAACTTAAAAAATGCTGTGGGATTAGTATTTCAGTGTTTCAATATTTAGCCAGCACTTCACTAAAATAGGATTGTTTCTCCATGTATTTGTTAACCACACAGTAAATTTACGAAGGACTGATCATATCTCCTATCTTCTCCCTCCCCATTAAATGAATGTATAATAGGAATTCATTCCCATTCTTCTAAAAGTCTGGGCAAATTAGTCTTGCTGCCTATGTGATAGCATAAGAGTGAAGTTTTGATGAGAACATATCTGTGAACAAAGTCCTCCTTCTAATCCAGTCTGACCTTTAGAAATAAAGCTCTATCTTTTAATCAGAATTATTTCTGTAAAGAACTTCTGAGAGACCTCACAGAACATTTAACACAACTTTTATTTCTGTCATACTCAGAAGAGGTTACATTTCTAGAGAAGTAGAAATTCAGATGCAGGGAGACAGTGTGTGTTTGATGATAGTCCAAACCTCCGAGCTCCTGCTTTTCAGTCTCTTTGCTAAGGGGATCGAGTTTGAATTACAAGATATGCTGCAGATTTCCCAATGCTTCACAGTCAGTGAAGCACAAACCCCAGGAAAAACAGGTTTGGCATTTCTATGGCTTGTGATCTATAACTAATAAACTGACTGGGAAAGGATGTAACTGGCAGGCAATAGCAGTCTTAATGCATAGAGCAGATTTGTCATGCTACAGAGTGGTGTTCTCTTCAAAAGATTCTAGCATGCACATCTAAAATGCACATTTAACTCCTGCCTAAACTCCCACCTGCAACATCAGTATGAGTGCCAAAGGCATAACTTTCAGTTGAAAATGGGTTAGTATTTGTAGAGGATCAGGCCCTTACCTTGTAATATATGGATTTCCCATAGTGACCAGGTTAATGGGATTTGCAATCTCCAATTATAAATATAACTGTTATAAAACATCTCCATACTTTGAGATGAGTAATGGAAGCAGGTGACTTTTAAACTTCACTGTTTAATGTATTAAAGAGTGGTGGCTCTGATCCAAATTCAGCAGAAAGGCTCCTACTGATTTCAATGGGCTTTGAACCAGGGAATGGTCTTTAAAATGTTCTGTGCCTCCTGCTCAGATATGAGAAGCAAAAACTGAAGGGAGAGACTTTTTATTCCTTTAGTGTTTGGGATGACTCAGACACAGCAGACTGCTAGGAAATTGTATTTATACCACAAGGACAACACTTATTGCAACTCCTTAGTCATCAGAGAGTGGCAAAATTCAGTTGTAAAGTCTGGTAAGGGTCACAGTATGCAGCATTTGGATTATTAATTTACTTATTTAACATATGGATTTTTAAGATTAATCTTATCTAGGAATTGAAGATTAAGATGTTTCTAAGATTTATTTAATCCAGAGTGTTGTGGATTAGTAGGTTATTTCAGTAACACCCATTGATTCCAAAAGCAGGGGAAACAAATCACACAAATGAATCTGACAGAACACTGTTGCCAGAGACATGAAATACCTGCGGAGCATCAGGGATAAGAAACTTCCTCTGAAAATTTCCCAACGGAGAAACAATCCTCCTGTTTAATCATGATATTAATTCTGTTATTCAAAAACAAAATCTGCTACATTTTAACTGTCTTCAGCTCTTGTGCAGCTGCCCATCACTTTGGTGCTGCATTCACATCTCCCCAGATGGATGTGCTACAAATCTTTGCACATCTGAAACCTTTAATTTAGTGGAGTGAGCTCAGCCTTTGGACTGTGTGCAGACTCAAGGATTTCTTTAAACAGTCCCTCCTGATTTTAATATCTATTTGATATTGACAAAGAGCATTTTGGCTGTGTCATGCTGTGCTAATAGGCTGCAAGGTTTCTTGGTTGGTTTGACATTCTGCTGCCCCTAGGTAGCGAAACGCTGCGGTCTCCGAGGACAACCCTCAAAACTCAAAAGAGCTGGGTACTGACTCCCAGCAGGGCTTCCTTTATGTGAACTCAGCCAACCAACAACTCCATGACTCCAGCAGATGTTTTTGGCCTTCAGACCAGTGGGTGAATTTATCCATCTTCCCTCATTCCCTCAGCAATCTATCTGGCTGAAGCCAGCATGGTTAAACCTGGCTCTGTGCCGAGGGCAATCAGGAATGAAGGGCTGGCCCGGTGAGGTTTTCCAGCATGTATCAGGCAGATTGTATTCAGGGGCAAAGGGTCCATGCTATATGAGTGCCTTAGAGCCTGTACCAGTGTTCTTTGCTCCCCATTGGGCTCTCTTTGATTGCAGGTTTTAAATATGTCATGTATTTCCAGATGCATTATTTATGTTTGCTTGTGTTGTTGTGCAATTTGTGGCAGAGTGAGGGGGTCTACTGGAAAGCAGCCCTTGGTTTAGTGGGCAGCCCTGTAGCAAAATATTAGTAGTACAGAAATCTGCTGCTCTAAGTGAAATTTGATTTAAACATAGATGACAGAAAGTATTCAAATATTTTTTTTTAATGTTGGCTACATTCAAAAGGGGTTAACTAGAAGTACAGCTATTTCTAGTTTGTATCTTCTGTTTCTTGTTCTATCTTGCCTCTTCTTTTTTCCCTTTCCCTTTCCCTTTCCCTTTCCCTTTCCCTTTCCCTTTCCCTTTCCCCTTCCTTTTCATTATGCTTCATGATAGGAATGAGGACACAAGCTGTGGCTTGATCTGGTGGTGCCTGAGCACTACCAAATGGGGAGAAGTGGGTGGTGGCTGCTCATCCCTGTGGCAGTGGCTCAAACAAATAACTTTTTTCCAGCCAGTCTGGGTAGGAGGCTGTGTCTGCTTGTGAGTCTAGACTCAGATACCAAGAGCTGTGTGCACACCAGCTGGAGTTTAGGCAGTACCTCTGCCATAAACCTGTATCTTCCCTCTTTCCAGAAAATGAAGCAAAGCACAATTATCACATGGTGTAATTTAGTGCCAGCTCGTGACACTGGTGTTTCACAGTCAGTCATCCCAGAGTTTATGGTTTCCAGCATAGCTAACTCTACTTGCATTCTGGTTTGATTTGCTCTGTTAAAAAATGGATTCTTGATTCATGCCATACGGCCTTGCAATCAGAGGAAGCATTTAACCAGGACTATCCTGACTTTAAAGAAATGTAGCTTCCAGAAGTGCATCCTTCATGTTGTATTCTAAATTGGAGTTTTTCCTTTCCCAGACCAAATCGTTTCAGGGTAAATGCTTATTTATACATTTGTGTATAAGTTCCAGGAGTTTAGAAGCAAATGTGTACTTAAGGCCAGATAATTTGTGGTAGAACATGGTAGCTAGGCTTGAACTTAATATTTGTGTGGCTATGTCCAAGAATGATTTCATTATTTGTGCAATTTAAGTTTTGGGATACCCTAAAGTGCTTTTTTTAGGAATTGGAACAATCTTTGAAGTTACAGGAGTGATAAGTGATCATTGCATGATCATGACAATCTTTTTTTTACTTGGCTGACCATTAATTTGCCTTAACTACCACCTTTGTGATCATCCTTTTCTGAGTGTTATGTATTGTATACTGAAATTTACCCCACTCATCTGTGTGACCACAAAAGGAATCCCCAGGGCCATCTTTAATTTCACAGTCAAATGCTCTACTTGACTGGCAGCCTTGAAACCAGTGTGTATCCTACATTTTGGATCTCCTCTGGGAACAGTATTGAACAGCTAATTTAACTATTTTCCTTTGTACATGAATCCCAGCAGGAAGATTTGGGAGAGGTGGTGCTGGAGGAAGGACAGGGATTGGGAAAAGTATCTGTTCAAGTTTAAAAAAAAAAAGAAGATAGACCAGGACCCTTAATATTTTTTTGAACAAGATGTAATCAGTTGCCATAATACTGTACTGTTTGTTTGACTTTTTCTCAATGTGGTTACTGTTACTTCATCCCTGAAATGTTTCCAAGAGAAACAAGGGATTGTCCACAAGATAATCACCACTGTGTCTGACTTCTCTGCATGTAGTATGGTGTGTCACTAAGAGAGGTATTATCTACATGCAGCCTGTGAACAAAAATCAAGAATACTCACTGGGGATAAAACTTTAGGTGCAAATTGTTCTGCAAATGGATGGTTTCTCCAAAAAGAGTTCCTTGCTGCTAGTAAAATAAGCACTCTATCTTCTCCAGTTTTAGTATTCCAGTGCCTTCTCTGTTGAACATGATGAAACCTTCAACACCTTCAATCTTCTATCTAGTTTAGGAGAGGGCCAGCTCACAATTTCTGAACTGATACACCTGCACAGTGGGCACCATGTCCACTTGTGAGGCTGAGCATGGTGAGCCTTGCTCCTGTGCTCTCAGAGACAGCCAGATCCAGCCAGGGTCCCTGCAGGGAGCTGGGCTGTCCCCATGGCTCATTTAATTGTATGAGCCAGCAGTAACTGGCATGGGTGAATCTCCCATCCTATAAAACAAAAGGCAAAGTTCATCAATGCAGTATTTGCATTCTGAAATACAACCTTCTTCTCCTCAGGTATAAATCCACACTATGAAAATGGGTGGTCTGAAACTGTCAGCCTTGAGATGGGGACAGTCCCCCAGCTTGGGGTGTAATCTGGCAGGGACTTCAATCTCTGAGAAATACCAAGGATCTCACACAAAGCTACAAAAGTCATCAGAGCCAGCTTTTGGGCAGGCATGTTCACTCAGCACAGCACCCAGAGTAAACTTACATGAGCTTATTTTTATGTTCAATTTGTATATTTACATTGGATCTATGCAGCCCAGCTTAGTGGGGAACCTAAATTTGGCCTGCTTCATGAAACATTCTTTCCTAACAGAGTTTTAAAATTCTCTCTACAGTCACCAAGAAGAGGAAAGCATCTCTGGAGGCATTCAGAAGATCGAGCCGTCACCCAAAGTAATTTCAAAAAGGCAGGCTGGGTCGTAGCATGTATTAATACATCATTACTAGTTTAGGGGAGTTTTTTGAAATTTTGATTCTCATTAACTAAATAAAAAGGAATCATGCTAGTCAGTTTATGCTTAAAAGTCCTTCCCTTCACATCAACAGTTTACTTGACTGTCAAATAATATACTTCCAGAACTAGATCTATTAGACATCTTGTGGGTTTTGTTATCATTTTGCCAAGAATTATTTATTTTTCAGCATCATGGAGGAGTTTGCTTTTACAATTGTAATAGAAATCGGTGTAATGGAGATGAGTAGCTGATGGGTCTGCTAGTAAAATCTACAGCTATTCAATTTTAGAGTGATTATTTTTTCAAAAACTGTGATGCTGGTATTCGAAAAAAAAGGGTACATTTTTGATATTTTTAATATTTATTGAATGGACATTACCTTAAGTCCAACTTGTAACAAGATGCCATTTACACCCAGTGCCAGGTCTTTGTATCTTTACCTTTTTGAGTAGGTTTTTGCTTCCCAGCTGATCTCATCAGAACAAATTTCTGCTTTTTGTGCATCAGCTGGCAAGGTCTGAAGAGTGATGGCTGTTGGCCACTAATGTAAAATCAGACAAGAGTTAGTTGTAATCAATTCATAGATAATCAACTGCTTTAATAAATCCATATAAACCATGAAACCCAGTCTTCCAGGGTCAGAACACCTTGCAAAAATTTTCTGTGCCCCTTGATTTTATTAGATTTTCTATGGACCAGTGAAGAGGATAATATGTTTGATGCATTTTGTGCATGTCAGCACATTTTGGATAGAATTGAATAATTACATACTCTCATAGAGAAAATTTGCTTCTGTGCTATGAAAACGTCCTCACAAGCTGTTAATTCTGTGCAAAAATTGAGTGATGATAATTAGCAGAAGTGAGTAAAAAATAGTAAAAAGCAATTATGCAAATTAGCAAAAAAGCTTGTCAAAATGTTGCGTAGGTGCAGCAGCTTGGAAAGAAAGCCTTGACTTTGTTATTCCTTTTCTGTCCCATGACTTAAAATACAAGCCCTCTCTCCTACGTTGATGGGAAAAGCCAAAACATATGCTTTTCAGCTAACACAAAAACAACACACAAGGCACAATGTTATTGCAAGTGTAAAACTAAATGGAACTTTTCCATAAGCCATATTCAGAGCAGCGTCAATAGCCACAAGGTCAGCTTCAGCTTGCTTCTGGGGGTGTTGGAGCCCACATGGGCCAGCATCCAAACACAGGAGAAATACAATACAACAATGTTTTCGCCTCCCGATGCTTTTCATGAAACCACCAGAAGTCCTGCACCAGGAGCACAATGTATCAGTCTAGCTCAGGAGTTCAGGCTTGGGAAAAGAGCTGGTAAAACAGCTTCATGCATCATGCTTTACGGAACTCGACTGCTTTGCATTTGAAGAGGCATAATTACCTGTGTTAAATATCACTGGTTAGAAGCTGCACTGAAAAAGAACTGACATTCTGATGGGTTGTTAAGGCAGGGACAAGATGAATAATTTTCAGCATTTTGACAAAAAATAATTGTGTGATTTAGTACCTCAAATTGCATTCTTTAGAGTGACTGTGTGAAAATGGTGTTCCTCATCCAAATTCACTTATTCTTGATGTGAATTTAGTCATTGTTGCCTTTATTAATCAAAATAAATGTTTGACAGTTTTACATGTAGAAACTCTGCTGAGCCAGAACTGAACGAGGAGGGAGAGCTGAAGGCTTTTGGATTAATTGTCTGTCAGAAGCACTGTTAAATAAGCAATGACTGACAGTGTCTCAGCCCTTCACCTACAGGCAGAATACTCACATCCTCAGGTGAAATCCTGTGGAATAGGAGCAAGGAGCATTTCCCCTGTAACATTGCTGCTAGTGGTGTTAATCAGCAAGCCAGGAAAAACATGGCTTGGCTTTTGACTCCTCAGATGTGTTGACAGAGCTGACAGTTAAGAATTCTCTCTTTTTTTAACTTGTGAAACACGTGTGTTTTACCTGGAATTACTGAGTCACGACAAATATGGAAAAACCGCTCCCATGCCATTTCCCAGAGATGAGCGGTCATTTAATAACAGCATGTTTATACAATATTTGTTTCCACTGTCCATGTTAGAGCCTCAAAGCACTTTGCAAATGTTAATACAACTATTCAGAATCCTTTCTAGCTAAGCAATTTATTTCCGCTTTATTGGCCGGAGCTATGAAGGCACCGTTAATAGCATTTATCTGTTACATGAACGACTTCTGAGCTGTGGCTTTCCATGTTCTCTGAAAAAGAAAAAACAAACAAACCCCAGAGCTTGTTTTTATTAAGCCTGTTTCACAGATGAAGATATAAGGCTTTCAAAAGAACCAGGACTGACTGATGGATGTATAACCAATGATATATGATATATATGCCTTGTACATGCAGCATGTTCATTGTGCAAATTGCTTTCACTGGTCATGGGGGATTTCTGGGGTACTGACAAGAACTGGATGGCCAGTGGAGGAGAAGCAGCCCTCCTGTGCTTGTGTCAGTGTAGTTTTTTCAGGCTGCCTCCACTGTTTGTTCAGCGAGCACATCCCAAAGTAGACAGTAGCCAGTCCCATGTATGTCCTCATGGTGGGCTGTTGCACACATTCTCATTGCAGCAAAAGCCCACATGCATTGCACATTTGTGCTATAGGGCCTCTGGTACTGACAAAGCCTTGCACCAATTTCTTCAGGGCTGATTTGCTTCCAAAATATACATACATATATATATATATATATATATATATATATATATATACACGTATGCACACACACACACACACACATATATCTATATACTTAGAAAAATAATATATGCATGTACTTCTTTCTCCTAAGGCTTTGGGAGTAGGATTGCTTGGTGGACATGGGAAGCTCCCTCCAACTTTCCATCTTTTGGCTCTAGTTGGAGGGCCTTCCCTTTGGGGATGGTCCATAGAGCTGGTTTGGGGTCTGTAGCATTCACCACAAGCCCAAGCACAGCCCAAAAAACCGCAGAAGACAGGTGTGGGGGCACTGTTCTTGGACTGAGGGATTGTAAGCAGGGGACTTTGGTCACTGAAGATTTTACCTCAGGCATTGAGTCAGAGGAAAAGTCCCTCACCATCAAATGACACAGACTTTATTCCTGGCAGGAGGCAAGAAATATTGTTGTCTTGAACAACATCATTGTTATTCTAGGCTGTAGGCAATGACCAGGTTTTTGAGCCAATGTCTTTGGTGCCCTGTTGTGGGCTAGACAGCACCTGAAGCACCAGTCAGAGATGGCTTTGCCTCCCCATTTTGAACTGCTCTCAGCAATCTTTGTGATACGTGACTGAATTATCTATTTTTTTAAAATTATAATATGTAGAAGTGGGTTCTCACCAATACTCATTCTTGCTATACTTTTGCCTACATTGACATAGATTGTCAATGCCTTTTGGAGAAAATGAACTCTAATGAGTGTGTATGGTTCATTTTCTTGACCCTCTGTAAGGTATTTTGCCTTCTCGAGTATCACTGTGTAGGTATGCTTTGATCCTCTTACACTGACAATTCTCCCTTAAGTGTTTCTCTAAACTCATAGAATCACAGAATGGTTTGGGTTGGAGGGCATCTTAAATATCACCTGGTTCCAACTTCCCTGCCATGGACAGGGACACCTTCCACAGACCAGGTTGCTCAGGGTCCCATCCAACCTGCCTTGGACCACTTCCAGGGATGGGGCAACTACAGCTTCTCTGGGAAACCTGTGCCAGTGCCTCACCACCCTCTGGGTAACATTTTTTTTCCTAATAGATAACATAAATCACTTCTCCCTCCTTTTAAAATGGTCCTCCCTTGTCCCATCACTGCCTGCATAAAAAAATAATTCATTAGACACCTGGAGAAATTATCTTTTAAAATTTAAGCTCTACTCAATGATTTTCATAAAGGGAGGCTGTATTAGCATCTCTCCATGTGCTGGAGAACCATGCCAAGCAGTCTTGAGACTGAAATACCTCAGGGTCCTGGTTTCACCTTAGAGTGTTTCAAATGGCACTGTCTCAAATGGCACTGTCTCACAATTCTCTTTTAGCTGTTGCCTAAAAGAGAATTCTAAGAATGGCCCTTCAATTCTTACCTGTCAGAAGGAGCTGATAGGTTTGGATCCAGGATATCTTCACAGAATCAGCCCTCCACCATGAATCCATGAGTCAATAAACTTTAAATACAATTACTGGATTTTGAGCTCGTGGTCTGTGAAAGTGGTATCAGAAATGTGCAGAGAAATATCAAGGCTCCTCATTGCAAAGTTCACATGATACTGGTAAATCTCCATTCAAAAAAAAACCAAAAACCAAAAAAACAAAATATAGGAAGAGATCCAGATCAGTTTTTAAAATTATGATACAATTTTAATATAGATTTATTAATCGCAGTTTTAGATTTACACAGGTTTACACAGCCAAAGTCTACAGATGTAAACAGAGGCATCATAATAGAGGTAGAAAGGAATCCATTGGCAAGATCTTCACGGACAGCTTTTATTCCTGCCCTTAGCAGGTTTTCAAGAATATTTTCACTTGCTAAAAATTCCCACAAGATGGCAGTGCTCAGTTCATTAAGAAGCGAAAGCAAAATAACTATTTTGCTGTACAGCGAAAATGAAATATAGAAAAAAATATCACACACAAGATCAGTGGCTTCTTAACCCTTTCTGCCCATCCCACACTAAGACAGTTTCCCTGTAAAGAGCACAAGAATGTGCATGTAAAATCCACAGTGAATATCCACAACCCTGAAGAACAGCCAAATCTTGCTTTGTTACCCAGATACACAGAAGTGTTCTGCTTAGCAAGCTAATCTTCCGTACAGCGAGAGAAAATGAAAATGACACCTGAATTCATCCCAATTTTTAATATATATTTTACATATCTATATATTTCCTATCTGTGCCTGAGGCTCAGAGCTTCTGAGATTACATGTACCCAAACTGCAGGATTTTTTTTCTGTTTCCAAACAGTGTGTAAGATAACAAATAGACCGGCTTAGCCTCCTCTAAGGTTCTACTTCTGCTTCTTTGGTAATACGGCAAATGCAAGGATTTCCTGCATCATTGCAGTGCAGTATTGTATTATGGCACTTTTAAAGAGACTGTTTTTTTCTTAATGAATTTTCCCAGTGAGTGCACAACATCTCTACTTGAAAACATCTTCATTATTTAGCTTGAGAGCCATTCTGAGCATGCCAAGTTAAACATCTAAAAATAGAGAGTATGACTTCTCCTTGTTCAGAGCATCATTTCATAGATGCAGCTAATCAACTGCTGAGAAAACAGAACTCAGTCCAGGCTCCTGGACACCCAGGCTTCTACCCAAAGATCAATGCTCAACTTAAGTTTCCCACTTTTTGGGTTATACTCGGTGGCAGGGAGAGGAACAGAGGAGCCAACAAACCTCCTGCTTGTCTCTGTGTTCAAAGGACACAGGTTCAACTCTGCCTGGCTGAAATAATGCTGCCCTATAAAACTGTGCCACCATGCCCCATAGCCTGACTGTGGTGTGCCCAAGATCAAGAAGAGTAGGCCAGTCCCTTTCTTGTAGGCATAGCCACAAGCTGAGTCAGGCAGCTGGCACATCTGATACTTTCATCAGCATCAGTGTGAAGCCATCAAGGGACCGCAGCAGGGTCTTCTGAAAAGAATGGGACTGTGGTTTTGGGGAAAAAAACCAACCCAAACCACAAACCCAGTACAGAATGGCTGCAGGTACTCAGAGATTTCTGCCTGGTGCCAGGGGGAAAGAGGGGGCAAAACCATATGGCAAACTCCCAAGAGGGATGGGATTTCCCTGAGTGAACATGCCCAAGTGTGTGTGGGCATCCTTGCCTTCTGGAAGGACAGAGGGTGAATAGTATCTGGGCCTCCAAGATACTTCCAGAGACACAAAACCTCTAGCTACCAAATGATGACTTCCCTTAACTGGAAACTGGGAAGCAAGAAAATGCCCTTCCTCAGTTGCTCCCCTCACTGCAGTCCTCACCTGGCAATGGGCTGCAGCTGTCAGGACAGTGAGCTACTTTTCCCAAAGTTATCAGCTTTTCCCAGCCTTTTCCTCCTGGCAGCAAGCCACCCCCTTCAATCTTCAGGCAGATGTGGTAGCCAGGCCTTCTTGCAGGCAGAGTCTGTTGCCCTCAGCCCCATCCTTGCAGGGTGCAAATGCTCCCTCTGACTGTAGCAGCCTCTTCTCAGTGCCAGAACAGACTTTGGGCAGATGTTGAACCAGCATCCTGGCAGAGGATTTCTCCAAATTATTTAACTTCTGTGCTACTTGGCTTTGCAGTAAATCCCAGCTCTTCACAGGTGCAGAAACAGGCCAGGAATGTGCTGCTCCCCTTTGCTGCACAATGGTTTGGAACCAGGAGTAGACAGATGCCGTGAGAGCTGCATCAAGATCCAAAACCTTGCATCTTTGAGTGATTAAAACAATTCTTTTTTATGCTAGAGCAGACAAATGGTGCATCTGGAATAACATGAAAATATTTGTTTGTCTGGGCTAATGAAAACATGAAAATGTTTTTGCTGGGCTAACAAAAATCGTTAAAATAAAAATAGCTCCTGAAACAAAAATATATTGTTTAAAACTCCTACCAGACCTTCAACTTTTTCTTAAGTTCTATTAAACACATTTTTCTCACAGCATATTTATTGTTTCATTTAGATTTATTAAAATTCTCATGTTATTTCAGTTTGCCAAAAAGAAATCATAAATAAGGGGGAATTGAGTCACCTGGCATACCTAACAGAACATTGGCAAAGTAGTAACAGATTCTAAAAATGAAAAGACAACTGTTCCAAAGTCAGCACCTGCTGTTGTGAGTTTGGTATTATTGTTTTTGCTGATACTTCTATTTATCATGGTTTGTCAAAGCAGATGTTGCCATTTGGGAAGGTCTCTAGTTAACAAGACCACTCTTAATCAATCACAGCATTTTTCCAGCAGATTTATTCCTTATGGCAAGGTGTACAGTTGCACAGAATGTTCACTATGTGCAGGATCAGAGCTGAATGAATGTAAGAGCTCCCCAGCCCTCCAAGCAATAATACCAAATGACACTGATAATGCGGTTCCTCATTAAGAAAATGCAATGACTGATTAACTCTTCACTCCTTCACATCTGAGATCACCCACATTCCCACAGGACATCTGAGTATTTCCTTTTATCCTTGTCAGAACTGTGCAGTGTGAAGGGAATGAGGCTGTCTCCCACAGGCTGCTCGGTGATGTTGGCAGTGTTTTAACATTAGAAGCCGTGCCACGGTGGCTCATGCTGCAGTACTGCTCTGCTCATAGGGTGGGATTGGGAGGCTCATTTTTGCATGGACAAAGTGAACCTGAGGACAACCCACTGCTTAGAAACAACAAAGCAAATCACTGCTGGGATAAATGGAAGCTGAATTTGAGGGAGCACACAATGTCAATCTCTGTTGTGGGGTTTTAGTACTGCTTGATTGGGCTGCACAGAAAGGTGCTGAGCTTGTCTGGAAAATCCATGAACACACAGAGGAGATGAAACCTAGAGAGTAATTTGTGGTTCTTACCAGTGTAAGTAAGTGTGGCATAAAATTAATTGTTTAAAAATTGCACCTTGCCCTAGGAGTGGTTATTCAGGTATGACACTCATCACTAGATTCATGGCCAGATGATGTACTTGGAGATGGTGGTTCAGGTGTGTGCCTTGCTATAAGCCCTCTCCCACAGCCAAAGCTCTTACACTGTGGTTGTGTAATAGCTGAAGCTCATGTGAGGTGATGATGATGTGGTTCAGATCCCCTTCCCCTGCCCTTGAATGACCTTTCCCACACATTTCCAGAGCTGGTACCACTGAGCAAGAACAGGCAAGTCAGTGCAGGAAGCTGATATAACCAAAATCTGACCTGACATGGCTGTGTGGAAACTTCTGCTGGCGAGAAACCCCCTACAAGTTATTATTTTATGGCTTGTTTATCTTAAGCAGTAGCACAAGCCACAAACATGGCTTTCCAAGACTTCCCCCTCCTCTGTCCCTTCTGTACCAGTCCTTCTTTGCCTTGGGGTGGCTGAACTGTCATGACATCTGTCTGATGTCACGGTCAGATCCTAGGTTTAGCCTTACTCTCAGCTTCCAAATCCCCAAACTCATTTTTCCCTACTCTGCTGAAAGACCTAAGCTGATATTGAAGCCAATCTGTGGAAACCCTAAAAGGAGCATAAAAGGAAGAAAATAAAGAAGATCTTAATGAATGCAGGGAAATGTGATTCAGTTATAAGTTACTTGTCTAGGGATGTGCTAACATTTTATATCAAATGAGTTTCTTTTTACTGAACCAATTATTTTCAAATTACTGTTCTCTGTACGGTGCTAAGAAATCTCCACTTCTCTCACTGATCCTAACTCCTCACAACCACTGTTCTATTCTTTCCCTTCTTAAAAAGTAATTTTATTCAAGGCAACACTGCTCCTCCTAAACCTAAATGTTCAGAGCATCATCACCAAATTCCCAGTTTGCTACTTTTGGCCACGATTCAGCAGAAATCAAATTGGGGGGCAAGGAATAACTCTTCACTGAGGAGGTGGTCAGTCTCTGGAACAGGCTCTCCAGGGAAGTGGTCACAACACTGAGCCTGTCTGAGTTCAGGGAGTGTTTGGATGATGCTCTGAGTTGTATGGTTTAGTTTTAGGTAGTTCTAACTACCAGCAGAGAGCTGGGCTTGACAATCCTTAGGGGTGCCTTCTAAGTCAAGATATTCTGTGATTCTGTTTCTATGAACTCTGGTTCAGGCTTTTGTGGACAAACCTGGAAAGTATAAAATACCAGACAAATCTAGTTTTAAATAACTAAGGGATTACATGATATTATACTGATGGGAAAAACACCAAGAAACAATACTCTGTCAAACTGCATTGACAGGGCTTCTGGGCTGGATCAACTCTTTTTGGTATTGAAATGATGCATTCACCCCCTCTCCTCTTATTTTGTTACCTAATAACTTTGCAACCCCAGGCCTGGATAAAAGAAGTCAGACTTTATGCTTTTCTAGCTTATGTATTTCCATCAAGACTGAAGATTGCATGCCTGGGACTTGGCAATAACAGTATAGAGCAAGAGGAGAAGCAATAAACTTATTATGTGTGTCAATAAAGTCAGCAAGTAAGTCTTGGAACACACACATGGAGTGAAACTGCTGAGTAAGGGAGAGAGACTTTTCCAATTATAACACCACATAAACACCCATGTCAGAGGTTGAAATATTAAAAAGCAGTTAACAGGTCTCTTGAGAAGCCCTGGTAATGCACAGCAGCTCTGCATACTTGCAAACAATGTAAAAAGCCACAACATTATCCCTTAATACCGCACACTTAATGTGCAGAGCTCAATTAGTGAAAGCTGTTCAGGAGCTGAAATGTTAGTTCTGCTGGGAGATGCCCTGCCTGCAAACAGAAGTAACAGCACTGTGCACCCCAGGACCCAAATGTGCACTGCCAGGCTGGGGCACTGCTGAGAGCTGTCTGAAAGCCAGCAGCTGGAGAAAAAATAATGGTGCTGCTGCCTTTTCACATAGACAAATGTCCTTACTCATGACATGACATACTCATGTCCTACTCATGTTAGTCATGTCCTTACTTGGGTTTTCTATTGCCACCCACCACACCTGATGTAGCAACACTTTGGTTCTAACAATCTTGAATGCAGTTTCAAGTATGTCATGCACCTCCAACTAGAGCTAGATTTCTTTTATAGAGAGGTCTACCCCAGTTAGTTATTAAAACTTTGTATCTCTTGTGGCTCTTACACAATTCATTACTCTCCACCTACAGACTCTTTTACTGAGTGTCATTGGGAAACAGCATGTGTCCTTTCCAGCCTCTAGCTGAAATGTTCTTATCAAATATATTTTCCAGCATGGGTGGCTTAGTGTAAGGGCTGCTAAAGCTATCAGAAATACCCCAGGCTCCATGCACACTCACCTGAGTCCCACCTATTTCACAGTCTCACACTACTGATGAGCACATTGTCTGCTTCTCTGCCCTACAACATTTTATGATCTTCACATCTGGCCTATGGGACACACATTGATGGACTTATGTCAGAATGGAAGTCCATGATTGTTTTCAGCTTATCTGCTGAATTTGAATCACTGTTGTACTGCATCCATGCTTGGCCTGCAATTAGGCACACATGTGAAGTGACTGCTCTCCCAGCTATTCACTGGTTTAGGGGAGAAACAACCTCCTTGCTAAACAATATTTGCTTGCTTAGTATTGTACTATAATTGCATCTAAGTCACTGGAGAAGAGGCTTTAGTTTGTCTGTAAACTCCATGGCTTTTGTGGTTTTGTTGCAATGATTTCATACCCTGAATTTAAATAAATTGGGAAATAAGAGACTGTTGTAGAGCCCACCCAAAAGATTGGTGGTCTTCCCAGTGCACTGATCAGTCAATAAGAAAGGAATGTAAAACCTACATCTGACCAAAACAATATGAAACCAAAGTTTCTGCTTGCACCATGCCAAACAAACAAATGCTGAAGCTAGCGATTTTTGCAGTCAATATGCTCCATCATCTACATGACAGCTTCGGAGATGCAGTCAGATCAAAGGTTTCCTTTCAGTCCCAAAGCAGAGGATGTTTGACAGTGAAATCAGGACAGTTGCTTCTGCTAACTCAAGCAGTGTTTGGCTCTGCCTGAGATAAAGCTCTGCCTGTTGGGAGGAAAATCTCAGTCACTGTGGCAATGTCATCCTCACTCTGGGTGGAAGCTGCTTTTATGGGTAACAGCTGTTATTTTCACTGAAATCTGAAAGACCTGTCTTCATGTTTTGGTGTTGGTTTTTTCCTCTCAGTATAGGATGTGAGGGAGGGAAAAATAACTAAATTGACCTTTCAATTGACAGAGATGCAGTGTAAAAAGAACTCCAAGAAATGAATATCCTTACAATTATGCATAGTAAGGCATTCTTACTCAGTTTTTCTCATGTAAAGAAAACCAAGAAAAACAGAGCTATTATGACTTTACCCACCTACAGACAAAGATTTTCTGAGAAGATCCTATTTCTCAGACCTTTCTCAAATTTTCAGTCCATCTAGTGGGAATTCTTTTTCCTCCCTTAAAAGATAAATATGTGAAGTATTCTCAAAGGACAACGGCTTTTCATCTGAGAAAACAAATGTCATCACTGTTTCTCATTCTCAACCTTGTCTTCCTTTCCCTGCTCCGTCTTTTATCCCTATCCCTCTAGCCACAGGGATACATATTGTTTTTTGCCATTAATCCCTTTTCCTGAGATCTTAAAACATTTGGGGACAATATATACTGAGACAAAAATTTCACTTTAGGAAAACAGCCTATCTTTCCATTTAGTTTTAAGTAAAAAGTAGTAGAAAAACATGACAAGAATGAGAGTCTGGTGGCAAGAGGAGGCGAAAGGAGAGAAGGAAAAGGAAAGGGAAAGGACCTCTAGGAGCCATAGCTAGGAGATATTTAGAGGTCTCCCCTCTCACGCTGAAATAGGCTGTGTGCACAGTTGAGGCCTAGAGGACTGAAAAAATTGTGGAGGTACATTTCTGCCCACTTCCTTGGGGTCGCACAACACATTTTAATTGTGGGAGCTGGTCTGGAAGTGCTTGGGACTCCAGAGAGAGAGTTTGGCCAGTTCTGTACAACACTCTGTCTTTTGATGCCTTGCCCAAAGTTTCTCCAAATAAGGCTTTCCAGAAAATAAACAAAACCAAAATACACTAGAGATGAAATCTGTGTGTGATTCTGATATATACAAAACATACTGTAGTGTATATATGCCCACCATGTTTTCTAGCTTCCTTTGCTTTCTTTTTTGTGCTCTTAACAGATCTGTGTGTCTCCCTCCTAGATCTTTAAAGACAGAAAATGAAAGGATAGAAGTCCCAGTGCTCAGCAGCATTGTGCAATGTGCATTTGAAGGACTGGAACATTTCAATCTAGTACATGGTCTTCTGCCATTTGAGCTAAGGAAAAAACTGAGTTTGTGGGTAGTGTAACATAATTGCAGGGAAAAACCATTTAAAGCCAGATACTGAAACATCTGTAGTGCAAAATGACTTGTTGTCTGCCAGCTGATATCTCACTAACCATGTCCAAAATAAATGGTTTTGACTTTGTTTTTTTTAAAAAACTTAGCCTTGTCATATCCAGCATCAACAATTTCAACTTGGACAATGAAAGATCTACTGACTGATAAAAAGTTAAGTTAGATCTGAATGTTAGAGCATTGAGTGAGACTAGACATAGGCAGCTTTGGCACCTTTGGCATCTACCTGGATGAAGAAACAAGCCCAAACACACTTCTAAATTTGGTGTAAGGTCACAAGGATGCTGTTTTGTGCAAGAATCTCAATGATCCTGTTTACCTTTTCTCTCTTGACCTCTCTCACTTCTGTTCTCTTGAATTCTTTGATAATCATTGCAACACATCTAAAACCGGATTACAAAGCTGCTGTTGGTGAGTCTGGCTCACATTCAGATTTCTTGGTGTAGCTGCCTTATTTTGGTGTAGCAGTTACCACAGTTTATGGGCTCAAGAGGTACAACTTAGGGTGTTACCTAAGATGGCCACACTATGACTTCACATTCAAGAAACAGAAAGGTGTCAACGATGCACAGACCCCTACAACAGATACCTGATTTGGCATTGACTTCACACTGAGAGCCAGAAAAGTGCAGCCTAGACTTCAAATATTTGCATCTTTGTGGTGCTGTAGGCAAAACTGATTACTTGCAGCTTTTTGAACCAGGAAGCTCTGGGTGACAACTAGAAAGAAAGGTATGTTTGGGCCTTTTAGGTAATCAGCTGTTTCCCCACCTCCCCTTCCTTGCCTCCTGGCTTGTGCTTGGAGAATGGGAACTTCTCTCCCTGCAATTCCTCCCTGCTGTCAGCTGTCTTTGAGCTGACTGCTGCAGCTGTACGTGCTGGGCTGCAGGCTCATCGATACTATGCAAATTCACCCCACAAGTGGATTACCTGCCACTGTGGGAAGTGGCTAACCTGCATCTGCCAATCCGCTTTCGCTTTTACTGGACAAGGTTAATGATGAAAATAAGCTCAATCTTGTAAGGGGTTAAGCAATTTATTGCAGAACAGGAAACTGAGTTACAAAGAACTACAAAAATAAAGCAGCGGTGCTGCTGTCTTTACTTGGTTCCTTCTGGGTTTCTTTTCAGCATTTTGAATTTAGTTACTACTTGGGAAAGTAATATTTCCTCATTTTGGCAGATGGATATTCTTCATATTGCCAGGGAGATATTCTATGCTAGTAAAAACCAGATCTAGTTAATTTCTTTGATAAATGATTCTAGTTTTAAATGTATCAGAGAAAATGAATTGCCCACTCCATCTTGTTTGTTGGTTTTTGGTTTTTTTTTTGGTTTTTTTGTGTGTATTGACTGTACTTTGCAGAATTACTTGCAGGTTAGTTTTAAGCTTAATCCACTTCTTATACCCCCAAATTCAATCAATAGCAACACCCATACAGACAGTGTAATTCAACTTCTAAAAACTGTACCTGAAACTTAAATTTTAACACATTTTTAGAGTGAACAACTCTCAACCTTTGGGAAACTCTTACCAGAATGGAGAGATATGCTTGTTTTGTGATAACTAACTCCCCAGGTATTGAGGTTTAATACTGAAAATGGTGTATTGCAAGCAAATGAAAAGAGCAAATGGAAACTGCACAAACCAATTTGCACTTTTCACTTATGCTTCAGAGCTCTGAATGTCATCTTGGGTTGAAAATGTCTTAGCAGTTTTCTCTAGCCATCTGAAACCATTCTAATATATTGAAAAATGGCAGTGACATTTCCCCAAGATATTTTTATGTGCAGTACTTGGTCAATCCTAAGTGAGAAGTGTTATAAACAACAGAAACAGTGTCCGCAGCAGAACAGCTTTTATTTCCCCACAATATATAGATGTTGTTTCAGGTTTTTTCTAGAAGAATAATTTTAAAATATTAAAAATACTGTACTAAAAGTATTGTATTTTTAATTCAGAAATATAACTGAAGTAATAAACATCCTCCTCTCCTCTATTCTTTTTTTTTTTCTCCTTTTGTTGACAAAACAATTGCAGTTGCAATTCATTCACTTGCCCTTCTCTGGTCAGACTGAACAGAGCCTCTGAGTGCAACCTCCTCCATATCAGTAAAGTCATTTGGACCAGCAGACAAAAGGCCTAATTAAATGGATATTTCCTTTCTCCCCACATGATGGTGACTGAGCTTCAAACAAGCCAGTGAACTTCAGGTGAACTATAAACTTTAGGTGCACATAGAAACAGGGAAATAGATCCAAACCAGCCCTGGAGTAGTTATTTACACACATGCCAGGTTTTATAGTGTGCTGTCTTGTGTGGAAGAGTGTTTTACCCAGCACCAGTCTGACTAAGGAAAGGTCATTTTCATGTTTCAGTTTCTTTGGAGTACCTGGAATAATGCTGGGTATATCAAGGTAGGCTGTTCACGTTGTCATAGCTGAGCAGGCAACAGGTAGTGCTGTATAGTATTTATAACAACACAGGGTGCTATAAATATTTTTAGCTATAAAGATCCACACACATCCCCTAGAATCAAGATGGATTTGAAGAGCTAAGCATGCCCTGGAAAAGCTGAATGCTTACATGCTCCTCTTCTGGTAGAGCAAGATAACTTCACAGTCCCATGAGCTTCTGGTGCCAACTCTGCTATCTTTGAAGATAGAAATGATTTAAAATGAGACCATGACCTGGTCTCTCTACCTCTGAGGTGATATAGGCTAAAATATTTCTTGCTGAATTAAGCTACATACCTTATGCTTGCTTTTGTGCATGTGTAATAAGAAAATAAAAGAGCAATTTCTACTGTCAAAAAGAGTGGTAAATCAATATTTTCCAAGTGATATTTTATTTTGGACTGGGACCAAGTAGGAGTTACTTTTATTTCTGTATTTCTCCCATAAAATCAGAGATAGGCTTCCACCTCTAACAAACAAGAGGGAAGATAATACACAGAAAGGAAGGTCTATGACCTAGGACCAGAGATGCTGTTCATGGATGCATGGTTTTTCACATATATGTAAGAGCTTCACTCTGTAAAGAGCAGAAAAGCAGCTGCAAGAGGACAGGGAAGAGGACAAAGCTTCTGTATATCACTTCAGAGGGTGAAGCTGAGAAATGGGCACCAGCATCTTCAGTGCTGTTGCTACCTTATATACATAATGTTCTGCCACCTTCATGTCTGTAGTGTAAACCAACCATGGATACAAAGTAAGGTTGGCAGGTAGGCAGGTAGGAGAATGCATCCACATCTGTAAAATAAACAGGTAAAGCACAAAAGTGTCTGAATGGAAGTGATGTGCAGCCTTGTCTGAAAGTAGCAGTGAGAGCTGGAAGGCCAAATAGCTCACTTTGAAACTCTCAGATGAGAGGATGTCCCTTTGTCCCTTATTTGTTGTTTGGGTTTGGTTTTTGGTTTTGTTTTGATTTTGGTTGGATTAGCTGGTTTTTTTTGCCTTTCTTTTTTTTTTTTTTTTTTTTTTCTTCAAGGATGTACATGATAATTGGTGTTCATTCAGATAATCAGCTTCACAGACAAGATTGGGAGCATAAGCTGGATTTTCATCCTGGCTAGAACATTATTTGAGAGAATCTCTAAAGTGATTGTAAGAAGGCGCTGGAAATACAATTCCTGGAAGTAATTCCCAGCTGTCATGTTGAATCATAGAGAGACTTAGAGCTGCTAAGTTTTCTATGTCTCTGTTTAATCCCCTGTAAAGTGAGCAAAGTAAAACATATCTCAGAAGGATGCAGTAAGTTACCAAAATGATATTGTGAAAGATTTCCTGTCTCTTTGGAAGAGGTGAGCTGTCTAGTGCAAGGTATTAGTGTTCATCTGTGATGAAGCAATCTCTCTCCGAGATAGAACAAGGCAAAATCCTGTAATTTGGTGCTTCACTACTGATGACTGACAGCTCACTTTCAATTCATAATTATAGCCAAAACCCACATCCATTTCTTCATAATAAGTGTTTGGATTTGTGTAATTGTGATGTAAGAAGAAAATGTTTAAACCACTTCTTTAATTTCTGTAAAGAGGAATAAGGGAATAGCATGAGATAATGCACCAGTTTCAAAGAAAAACCTTCAAAAACATATTTGCATTTTGCTTTCCTATACGTTACACATTTTCCAGGTTATGTTAGAAACACATATTCGCTTCATATGTAACGGATTTGCTATTTTCTGGTCTTCTTCCAAGACATTTTGCCATTATCCTGCCAGGACTGTATGTTGTCTGACCACTTCCCCATTGCAATTAAGGATTGAAACCACTTGCTTACGCACGACGGAGATACCTAACCCCAAAGGAGGCCAGAAACTCCTAGCACACTGCATTTCCCAGACCAACCAGGAGGCCCAGGGCACAGAAGGACAGCATGCTATTTGCAACAAGGGCTGGCACACTGACAATCCACATGAGTGCAGCTATACAAAATAAATTTTAAAAACCCCAAATCTTGTGTGTGTGGGGATTTAACACATCTCATAAAGATATACTGCCTGAACTTCCATAATAAAAGGAGATAAACTGCTTCAAAATCAGTTGTAAAGAAGGCACTATCAAAGAACCAGCCTCGAGGAATGATTAAACGGAGGTTTTTCTTCAAATCATGCAGTATATGTTTAGTAGACAATGCGCAGTATTGCAGGCTTGATTTGAACAGGCATTAGAACATGAAGCTTGCACAAGAAACACAGCCTTTCTCAGGAATTTCACTTTGTCCCTCCTACCCCTTCCCTGCTTTTCCTCCTTTCTTTCTCAAGTGCCAAAGCCAAAGAGGAGAGATGATGCCTTGGGGTGCTGGAGGTGGGGTGTGAAAGAGAAGGAGGCAGTCTCTGACTGTAAATGGAAATATTTCAATGACTTCAATGTGAAGATGAAAGTGATTGCTGAGCCCAGACTGCAGTTTTCATGTGTGTGTGTTTGTGTTTGTGTGTTTGTGTGCATGTGTTTGGGGCTGGGGATAGTACTAATAAATTATGTTTATCAACCCATTGGATGAATCTTTAGTTTTCATAAGGCAAAGCTTGTCATATTACAGAGCAACAGTGAAGTGTGTGTGAATCTGGTAATCTATGCTTAAAATAATCTTTGCAGCCATCTCTGCATCAAGCATAATATTTAAGGACTTTAAAGTGAAAATTCATTTGGATCACCAAAGAATACATGAAAAAATGAGAAGGACAAAATTGTATTTGATATCTAAGTCCAAGTGGCACCATTTTTGAAATGCTCTTGCACAGTTAAAACGTGAGGACATGGTGTTTTCTTAGGATTAGGAAACACTGGGAAAGGAAGAACCCTCTCAAATGACATACTGGCACAGACAAGCATACATACAGACAGAGACCTTAGGTGGGGGCAGTGCTCTGTCTGTGTGCATATTTAGTTTGAAAGCGGTTCTGTAAGAAAGCTCCAATTCAACAGTTAAGAGGAAAGATATTTTTTGGCCTTTAAATTTTCCTATTAGTTTGGAGCAAGCCACAGATAGAAAATAAGAAGCTGTTTGGATTTATTGTGTTCTGGAGCCATTAATTACAGTGAGTCCTGTTTCTGTTTATTTGTCTTAGTTCTTCTTGGTGTTGAAACACTGACCCTCATGGACATAAAAAAGATTATCTAGCTTCATCTGTCTCACCATCCTCTGCGGCTCAAGTCCTTGTGGTAGAGCACTTCCCCAGACTACATGACACAGCCAGATGTAGCAACCAGATACCAGGCTATGAAACAGCACTAATTTCAAATGTCAGCCTTCACACTCCATAAAACAGGGAGCATATTACAGTGCACATTAAATTTCAGAGCAAATAATACTTAACATCTATGAGGATGCATTGTAGATTTGAATAATCTGGCAGACTGTATTTGGAAATATTCTCTAAATTTCCTCTGTCCCTGCCCTGAGACTGTGGTAAGTAGCACAGAGACCAGCTGTCCAGCCTTGTTTTTCTAAGCCATTGACTAAACAGTGAGTTCATGTTCAAGATAACTGTGGGGAACCAGTTCATGAACTTCTTGAACTCTGCTGTCCATAAGTGTGGTGATGGAATAGAAAAGCTGCCATTTAATTAATCATGAGTCTTGTAGGTAGAAATGAACCTTGGGGCAAGTATTGTGGTTTTTTTTTTTTTGTTTGCTGTTTGTTTGCTTTTTGCCTGTTGTTGTTTTTTGGGGGTTTATTTGTTTTTTTTTCTTTTTGAATTACAAAATGTCTGGAGAGCAAAAATAAGTAAAATCCATTGACTTGTTGCCAGGGAAAGGCATTGCTCCATAAAACATGAAGGTAAAACCATCACCTGCATAAACAATTCAAAGACTTGCAGTGCATGTTGGCTGCAATGCTGGAGCATTAATATGGAGCAGAATATGTGCTCCTTTCCAGATTCACTTCCCAATTTGCAAAATTGTTATCATGGAGGTCTTTCTACCAGTGACATCTATTTTATTGCAAGAGTTTGAAACTTTCCCTTTTCTTTGTGGGATTCAGTTTTCTGCTAACTACAGGCACAATAGGTATTGGTCTCCAAGAGGAGAAAGCTGTACTTAAAACTGAATCTTGCATTGCAGTTTCATTCTCTAAACCTCTCTGTTCATCTTGATAACAATACCTAGATATTGAGCCTTTATCCCATAAAACTATTCACTAATATAATTTTCAAACTGCATGAGAAACAGCCTTATTTTATAAATCTAAGGTAGAAACCACTAAATTCCTCTGTGCTTCAAGGTACATGGACTTCGCACAAGCATAGGATTAACTTCTGCTTTATATTCAAAAGCTCTTGATATGCAGAAGCAGAAGTCACTACAGGAGGAGGACTGGAAAAGACTTTTCAAGATAAATACCTGTTATTGCAAGACTTATAAAACACTTTACTCCTTCCACAGATAAAGTCTATCTAGTGAAGTTTCTGGAGAAACTCCTTGCTCCATTTACTCTAACTGATAGGTTATTCCATTTACATTACTCCTTAAATGGGTAAAAAAGGAGCTATGAAGCTGGTGAAGGATCTGGAGCGCGTGTCTTAAGAGGAGCAGCTGGGGGAGCTGGGGTTTACCCTGGAGAAGAGGGGCCTCAGGGGGACCTTATGGCTCTCTACATCTGCCTGAAAGGAGAGGTGTAGTGAGGTGGGGGACAGGCTCTTCTCTCAAGCAACTAGAGATAGTACAAGAGAAAATGGCCTCAAATTAAGAGGAGAGGTTTAGATTAGGCATTAGGGAATATTTCTTCAGCAAAATGATTGTCAAGTGTTGGAACAGGCTGCTCAGGAAAGTGCTTCAGTCATCATTCTTGTAGGTATTAAAAGACATGTAGTGCTTAGGGATAAGGTTAAGAGGTGGAATTGGCAGTGTTAGGTTAATGGTTGGACTCAATGACCTTAGTGGTCTTTTTAAACATGAAATGTTCTATGATTCTGTGAAAGCCTTCCTCTAATTTCCTGCTTAAATAATCATTGACAATTTATATTGATTTTTTTGTCTGTAGACCTTTACTTTAAATAAGATCCTTTTCCACTTTCATATACCTAATGTATTTCTGACAAGTAATTATACCACTTTAGCCTTGACTGAAAGCTTTTCACTCCTCTGATATTCTGATAGTGCTTCTTTTTTCTGCTTTCTGTTTGAAATTTTTCTTCAGTGTGGGTACCAGATTGGGACAGATTGTGAGCTTTCACCAGGGCTTTAACCCTATCCCTGCGTGTAAATAGATTTGGAACAAGAGCACTGGAGTCTCACCTAAATTCACCAGCTTGCTGGTAATTGCCTTTGAGGAGATAAAGCAAATGCAAACATTTCAAACTATAATTAGTAGGAAGTTCTCAACAAGCAAAGTATTATTTTCCCACTTTGCTTTTATATGTGGAATCAAAGTATTTTATGATATGTAATTAGGACTGAGATCTTCAAAAATGTGGTAGAATAAACAGCATTGTTCCTTGTTTCAGTTCATTCTTTTATTGTGCTTTTGTATGATGAAGCAGAATATTGTGTTATTGTCTGCAAGTAGTTATTCATGAAGAAATCATCCTATTTCTTCAGGCTCCAAGCGATGCTGAGGGAGATTCTGCTTTCTACTTGAATACTTCCTGAAACCATTGCTGTTTCTGTGCAGTTCTGATGCATTTATTGAAGGGTTTATACAAGTTTTAGCACTACAGCCCTACTGATAACTAATCAATACAAAAAAAGATAGCAAGTACAATAGCATTTTGTACATTTCTTTGCTATTGACTATGCTACATTGGCTATGCTATGTTAGGTGGCCTCAGACTGTGAAATCTGCCTCTGCTTTATAATACTCCTGGGCAGCTTTTACCACATTCTTTATTTGAACTGTTAAGTGGTACTGGCTGCAGGATCAAATGAGGTGATAAAGGAGGAAAAAGTTAGTGAATGCGTGTTTCAGCAGGTTACTTCAGCTACTGTGCAGGCTTTGGTCATCTGCAGTGCACTGGGGCTGGAATCTTGGGCACTGTGACACCAGACTTCATGTTGTCCTTAACAAAGCATTGGGACACTGTCCTGAGCTGGGTCTGCAGTCAGTTTCTCCACAGCAGGTACTTGGAATGAAGCTCATAAGGCCCAGTGCTGAGTGCCAAAGTCCTCAGACCTGCGTCCCTGCTTTCAGGATATATGTTCCACATAACATCATAATTTACATGAGATCTTTCTCCAATTCATGCCATCTCCTTTCTGCATTGAGCATCCTACTAAGTTGGAAAATCCCTATTTGTTTTCCTTCTAATCGTTCTAAGCAACGTGGAACAGTTCTGGCAGGTGGGCTTATGCAAATGCATTTGCATAATAATATTTGTCAGAATAACAGATGATTGTACCTCTTTTTGGGGATGTGGGATATGCCTCTGTGCCTTCATGGAGGCAGAATTGAAACCAGATGCTCTTGCCCATGCTTTAACCACTGAAATATATGGAGAAAAGAGGAAGTGTGAGATGAAGACAGATGTTCCAGATAGACAGATATTATCTCTAAGGCAAACATTGCTTTCCATGGGAACACACCTATACACCACCTCCCTCCCCCATGTTATTCTTTTTCCCATTTTCTTCCTCTTCAAAATCCCCAAAACTGTGCAAATTGGGAGATAAAATCCTTCAGCCAGCACACAGATATGTGGTTAGGATTTCCTCCTAGGGATCCTGGAATATTTGTGGGCTTGAATCCCACTGGAAAAAAAGAAATGTAAAGACAAGTCTCCCACATCCTGTGGAGTGACTGTGGGAGCGCCCAGCATCTCCTCCTCAATGGCTGTTCTGTGCCAAGCCCAGAGAGCACCTACAGGCATGACCACCCCCAATGAGATGAGTGGGAATGAAGCAGTTTGTGAAATTTGATGGGATTTGATGAGAGCACTGTCAAAACTTTAATGGAAAGGCTAAAGGCATTGCCCTTCCTCTTCCAAAAGAAGATCCTCTTTTGTCCTCCCATGTGGCCTGGAATGGCATATCCCTATTGTAAGATGAAGGTTTGTCTACATCAAGTGGACACTTAATTTATCTCAATCAACTTCCTTTCCAATATCACTTGGTGCTTAGTACTAGATGATCTTAAAGGGCCTTTTCAACCCAAGCCTTTCTATAATTTAGTTAAATTTTAAGAAAGAGGGTTTTTTTGTGCTGACCTCCAAGTGTTTCATCTTGGTCTTTTCTCATGGGTCATCATCCAGTACTTCATGTTTCCAGGTCTCCTTTGTTCAATATCCTCTCTAAGGGATCTTTGCTACATCATCTGGTACTCTCTGTCCCCTCTTGTGAGCTACAAGCCCTGCTGGGCACGTCTGACAGCTTCTGACTCACATTCCTCATTGTGATCACTGTTATGTTATGCCTTTTCTTTTTGCGCCACGTCTTCTTGTCCCTGCCCCATCCAAGACTCAGCTCCCACCAAGGCTCCATCACACGTCCCACACACCATCAGAATCCTCAGGCAGCTTCAGGCACAAACTTAAACACAAAAAATACCACCACTGACTTAGGGCAGCTCTGAGCCACAAGCTGCTGGAGTGTACTGGGAAGTCTAATTACATGCTTGCCCTGTTCTTTTATTTCTTTCCTGGGCATAAACTGTTGGCCACTCCCACTTCTGCAATCAGAACATTATCCTCTCGTCTTAGCTGGGTTTACTCACTATTGATTTTGCGGCCATTGGTCTCTTGGCCAGAAAGAGTCTGGATATTGAATGAGCATGAAACTGTTCTGCTCCCTGTCACTGTGGGGAGTACTTTTTTTTGCCTGAACCAGCCAGTTCAAGAGTCTCAGATCCAGAAATTCCAGCATGGTGGCTGGAGCTCCAGACTCCACTTGATTAACAAAACCATCCCTGTGAAGGACAGGCTCCAGGCAACTGCAGTCTGGTTTCCAAAGAGCAGGGCTTGGGCTAGCCACACTGCTCTCCACAGCTGGACATGGCTACTCCAAATCTACAGCAGCTGCCACCCACACAGGCCAGTGTGAGTCGATGGATCTCCGTCTGACTCAGTACTGCTCTTGTCCTCCTGTGTGAGAAAGCTGTTTTGCAGCACAGCTGCTGTCAGTTTTCAATTGCATACACCTTCAGCAACTGGTTCTTCCTTGGCATCAGAGCAATTCCACCACTTCTAGGTAGTGCTGAAGGCAGTAGATGTTTAGTAGCAGCTTGGAAGACAGCCGTAAGAAGGTAAAGTTATACAGTTATAAAGTTATACAGTTCCTAGCTGCAATGTAAAATGAAATATTTAAATTTGGGCAGATGGTCCTAATAAAAATTTAGGGTTGTGGGTATTTCAACATAAAATCATGGGGAAGGAAAGGCTGCTCCGTGAAATAAGGTAGAAAGTGTTCCTCTAATTCTGACAGTATAATTTAATGAAAAATACTTTTCTGAAATACTTTAATATATTCAGCTTATTGTATTGCATTATGTTTTGATTTATTTGGAAAATAAAATTGAAACACTTTTAATGTGTAGTTTGACCAGAGTGACCTTGTCCAATATCAAACTCTCCTCACCAAAGTGCCTCACTGCCTGTGCTCCTGGTATGGATCATAATCACTGGGATGGACTCTCATCTGTCTTTTGATTCCATCTCAGGAGTCTCACAGCTCTGCATGTCACCTGTAACTTGGACATGGACTAGGATACTTGAAACTCAGACAACACAAAGAAATGTGCCATGACAGTCAAGTGACACTACAGAAAACTTTTATATTAAAAAATGTTTCAGCATATCTGGCTTAAAAAACATCCAGAAAGTCTCTCTTCTGCAAAAGAGGCCTTGAGGTGCTGCAATCCTAATGCGTGAAACCTGTACAATACAAAAACAAATTGTGCAAATCCATATAAGGTGACCTCCAGCCTTCTTACTGGAGAAACCTGATCCAAAACGTACTGAAGTTCTGGAAAATATATTCACCAATTTCTCCAAGCTTTTTGACAGACTCTGAGGACTTTAACTAACACAGGTAGTGTGGGGTTTCTCTAGGTTTTACCAAACCTAGAGAGATATGAACTCTTCTCCCAATATTTTCCCCTACACCCTGTTGCTGACTTCTGCTCTAAAATAATGTAAGAATGTTCCTACAGTTCCTTTCAGTTCCTTTCAGTTAATTTTTCCTGAACAGGGACAAAGTTACGTCTATTACCTTAAGTGGTTTTACATAAACATAAAAGACTAATATACTAATTATTTATCTTGATATTTCAAAATCAGTTTCATTGTTTTGACCTTTGTCATACCCACTAGACTATAAAGAAGCAGAATGACAATTTGCTGGAAAACTTAAATGACATTTTAATGCATTTTTCCACTCTTTTAAAATATAGAAATTATTTCTCAGTGTATCAATTGCTGTTTCCCAGACTTTTCTAGGATAGTGTTTTAAATAAAAGCCTAAGCTTTTACTAAGGCATTCTGTGTTATTGGTCATATTTTGCCATCCTCCTCTTTACACTTACATATTTACTTATATTAACCACTATATAGCATGTCAAGAAGTGAAAAAAATAAGGTGAAGTTCATTTCATGACAATTTTGGAAGTTGTAGAATTTCATTCCCTCCCAACATACATGAAACTTCTGACTATTTTCGCTACTTTCATCAAAACATCCCTATTCATACTGAGTAGATCAGAGTTTCAGTTTTCAGAGTACAGGATTCTCTTTACATCCCCTAAAGAGTCTGTGCTGCTCCTTGGAACCCTCGCTGTCCAAAACATGCTCAAAATTCATACAACTCAATTAAACATTTGTGTCGGGTCAAAAACAACCTTTGGCTGATGAAATAATTTCCCTGACAATATTCTAACCAATAGTAATACCAGGAACCTTAGTTACAAACATATGTCCACAAGAAAAAAATCTTTCTGGTGTAAGAATATAGTACTTGTTTAACTGCTTTACCAAAATGGAGTATTTCAGCTGCATAATCTCTCTTGAGGTAAAAAACACTGTATTATTTGAAGTGTAGGTCAGGACAAGAATGCTTTGGGATTCCCTGTGTTTTGAAAGAGAATAAACTAAAATTAAAAAGCCTACATTTTTTCCCTCTAATGTTTTATTTTGACCTGTAGGCCTGTTGCTATTTGACATTTTCAGATTTTTTAAGACTTTCAACTTTGCAGAGAATCAGCCTTGCAATGAGAGCTACTTTCAACACAGCCTTTTATGTAAACACAGTTTCCTGTTTTGTTTCAAGCAGGATGATGAAAAGAAGTCCTAGCAGCTATGCAGTCTTATCACAACAGGTACTAGATTTGTGACCATCCCTTGCAACACAAGTATTTTGCAGACAATAGGAAAGAGCTGTGTTCCGTTCAGGGACCAAGAGTTCATATTACAAAGCCAGGACTTCGTTTAAGGGAACTTTTGTGTATGTCATTAGTCCTCACAACCCAAAGAATGACACATATTTTAAGAAGAAAGTACTTTTATTAGGCCCACAGAGACAATTGTGTAAATGAGATACTAGATAAAGCAGACTCTTTTTCATGCAGATGAACTACTCTTTGAGCCCAAAGCATAGAGAAAATATGAAAGTAATTGTAGATCATTACTTTGAATTCTATTTGATTATCTTAATCAGTCGACATTTGAAAGAAAAGTGTTTTCTATTTTGGGACCAGAGGGTGATCCTGACCCTATTAAGAGTGTAAGTGGTGACAGAAGTGGAATGATCAGAGCAAACAGTAATTGAAGATCAGCAAGACTTGAGAAATAAGGAAACCCAGAAGTCTTTGTCAAATTCATCTGATATGAAATCCAGTATCTGATAGAGTTGCACATTTTGGTTCTCTGGCCCATCTTTAGTCTTGCAGTGTCAGGATTGCAAGGTTAGAGATGGAATAGCTGTTTTGGGAATATAATTTTCCAACTGGTAACTGGGTGTCGTTGTTCTTTCCTAATGAGGTTGCTGGATGCTTGGTTTCACCCACAAAGCTCCCAAAGAGCAGTGAATGCATTTGGTGCTGCCCATGGCATCTCAGAATGCTCATGTCTAGGATCTGCATATTTTGGTGGTTCTGCTGGAGCAGGTGTTTATCATGAGGGCCATGGCAATATTTGGGTAGGATTTTCCTGAGCTATCTGGCTGTAGCCAGCATATACTAGTCTGCAAACTTGCTTTCAGTGACGGAGCTAATGATAATGAGTGTGGTTTGAAGGGAAAGATGGGTGTTTCTAGGAAAAATAATTTCAAGGTATGATTTTCTTCCAATATAAGCTACAACTCGTTAACATTTTCCAGTATACATTTCTTGCATATTGTGGTATATGATACCCAGCAGGGGATTTCCTCTCTGTATTGTAGTAAGTTTGGAAAAGGTTTAGGTGGCTTCTTCAAATATGCAATTCTAGTGGAGTGTCAGTGTTGAATGAGCATCATCTGAAGCTTTGTGAGGGCGTGTCAGGAGTGCTTTCCTCAGAGCAAATGAGGTGATGTCTGTGGGCTATATCAGTTTTTCTAGTGTGTTTTGGATAGCTGATGGTTTGTGGAAGGAGGTGTGTTGGTCTGTGGATTTTCTGCATATGGTATTTTGACGGTTGCTATTTTTTATGTTGACTTTGGTGTCTAGAAAGTTGGTGCTGATGTAAGTTTTCCAAAGAGTTTAATGGGCAATTCTGGTTGCTGGATTTGTGGTAGAAATCAATGAGGGAATCTAAGTTTTCAGTACAGATGTCATTTATGTACCCCAGCATAGCCTAGGAACCCGTGTTGATTTGGTGGGAAGGGTTGTGTTCTACGTGGGGTGACTCCCTACTGATGTCCTGGATTAAAAAACCTGGGTGCTTGTAGTTGCATCTGAGATTTTGTGAGGGTGAAACAGTTGTGGATGAACATGAAACAGATGGGCTTGATTATTCAATGTCAAGAGACTAGCACATATAAGACACTCAGGCTTAGGGTCGGCAGTAATGGTTCCTTGGTGTAGCATATGATGGCAACACTAAAGATGGTAGAGAAGATAGTTAATGAAGCCAGTAGAGAAGATAGTTAATGATGCAGCAATCCTGGAGGAAGCATGTTTATCCAGAGAAAGTTGTTTTCGTACGTGACAAAGTATTTAAAGATGGTGTCAGCAGATCTTGATAGCTCTTCACTGAAAGTCTCCTTCTGTTTCCTTCTGCAAGAATCTAGACGAGCACCTTAAGGTGACAAGACCTGACATAAATTTTTTCCGTCTTCATTAGGAAGAAAGTTGAACTCTGAGGTGAAAAATTCTGAGGTCTTTCTTGAGTTCCTTCTCAAAGGAAAGCATAAAAAATCATGTGTTGGCATCACTGATACTATCCTAACTTCTCCTTTATCAATTGTTTAATAACTAATTGATGACTGGCTTTTAAAAACTATGTAGACCCTTAAAAACACCCATTTAAAAAAATTCTTTCTGAAAGAATTGTTTCTGTAAACCAATGTAAAATTGATTTAGGAGAGTGAGATTATTTTAATGGTTATTTTACAGGTGGTGGTGGCTATTTTGTCTTTTGGTTTTTTTTCTCTAGAAAAGTTGAGACACAGTTACAGGAACACTTCCTCCAAGTGGACTACAGACCACAATGCTCCCAATGTTTCCAAGAATAAAAGTAAGCATTTACAAAGAAGAAGTAGTGGTAGATATTCAAGGTTGGGGTATTCTTCGCAATGGCTATATGGTGGGTGATGTTGAGATGCAGGTCCCCTCTTCATCATTTCTCAGGTGCTATCTTGTAGGTGAAGGAATTGTCATTGCACTATTTGGATTCAGTGCTAAACATCAGTTCCTTCTGATAGTGATTTGTTGCATGGTGGTTTGGTGAGTTCCAGTTTCCTTTACTTTGTTGGAGCTCATAATTATGTCAGGTTCTGTCAATCTCTCAGGAAGGTAAAATTTTCTCAGTTTCTTAGATAAGAGAGACCTAAACAGGATATTGTGTCATGTATTGGAGTTGAAACACAGACTTTTTTGTACCGACAAGATGATCTGTAGGATGGATCTGTGTCATTCTCCCATGTTCCTCAAAGCCTGAGCTGGACTTCAACTCACTATTATATCTGGCCTGAACAGGACCCTGAGAGGACCAGGAGAAAGAAAATGGCTACAAACTTTAGCATGGCTTTACGAAGAAGAGGTTTTGGTACTGAATGTAAGCTGAGACATAGAGAACACCAGAAGATGCTCCTAACCAAGGGCTCAGAAATGTGTCTGTAGCAGGAGATGAGGAGGCTCTGAGCTGGTTTCACTGGCAGCCAGGTGCCAGCACACCTTTGCCATGTCTTTAACCCCTTCCTTTAACACGATTGTAAACTGCATTGCTTCTTTGGACAGCGCAAGTCAACAGCACTTGCGCTCATTTTAGCCTGGCTGGAGTGAGGAGCGAGTGAGACTGGGAGGGGTTAGCAGCCCTTTGGTCCCCTGAGGGCTTGGACCCACCAAAGGGGCCAGGGGATGCGCACCCGAGGTGCACGCTGACTTCAGACACCGGCAATTTAAGGGACAGGGACCCTGCAGATGCACCCAGGGGCTCAGGGAAGCCTCGGCTGACGGGGCCGCCTGCGTGGAGCGCAAACCCGAGTGGGGCAAGGGTGCGGGGGGGGCAGCAGGCGGCGGAGGCAGGGCTGCCCGCGGTGCTCACCCCGGAGGCGCAGCGCTGCGCGGGGCGGAGCAGCGCCGACCGCCATCCCCGGGCGACCTGCCCGGCGGCGGGGCCGGGGCACCGGGGGCAGGGGCGGGCCCGACCCGGGCCGGCGGGGGCCGGTCTGTGCTCGGGGAGGCGAGGCGAGGAGGGGGCGGTGGTGCGTGTGGCGGCGGGCGGGAGGAGGAGGAGGGCGGCAGGGGCGCGCCGCCCGGGGCTGATTGGCCGCCCCGTTTATAAGAGGTGTCCGGCCGGGGTGGCGAGGTTGTTTGCCGGCGCTGGGGAGCTCGGCGGAGCCGCGTGTGGAGCCGTCGGAGCGGAGCGGAGCGGAGCGGAGCTGCGATGCGTCGCGCCAGCCGAGACTACACCAAGTACTTGCGCGGCTCCGAGGAGCTGGGCAGCGGCGCCGCCCACGAGAGCGCCCCGGCGCCGCCGCCGCCCCCGCCGCCCGCGCACCCGCCGCCCGCGTCCCGCTCCCTGCTCGCCGCCCTCGTCCTCCTGGGGCTCGGGCAGGTGGTCTGCAGCGTCGCCCTCTTCCTCTACTTTCGAGCTCAGGTAAGCGGGAACTGGCGCGGGCGCTTGCCGCTGAGGCAAGCACGGCCGCCTCGCGCCCTGCTCAAGTCGGCAAGGCCGTCGTGCCCGTGCGATCGAGGGGATAAAATAAAAACAAACCAAAAAGTTTTAGGAGACACTTATCTGTCTCTAAAGTTGATCCAGTTCTGAGATGCGTCGGGCCAATGGGCTCCCAGCGCCCTGCCCAGCGTGTGCTGTGCCCTGATCACTGGAGCTGCTCAGTACGAGGGTTCCAGGTAGCGCTCCGGGCATCGGGTGCATTTTGGGGTACCGGGCTTCGCCGCCAGGTTGGATATGAGGGGTTCCCTGACTCGAGAAACAGTTTAGTCATGCTTCTTCACCTGAAGTTTTGCAGGACTTTGGTTTTTAATGATCAGCTTTCAGTTATCCACTGTAGAGAATTTTGGCATTGGGTATTTGACAAAGGTTCTTCACCCAGAGAATGGTTGGGCGCTGGAACAGGCTCTCCAGGGAAGTGGTTACAGCACCAAGCCTGACAGAGTTCTAGAAATGTTTGGACAATGCTCTCACGCGTGTGGTGGGATTTTTGGAGATGGTGCTCTGTGGGGTTGGACACTCTGTGGGGGTGCTCTCAGGAGTTGGACTCGATGATTCTTGAAGGTCCCTTCCAACTCCGCATAATCAGTGATTCTGTGACATGGCTGAGGTCTTTGGCTGCCTTAAATGTCTCAGCAGCAGGAGAAATGGCTTTAGGGACAAAAAAGATCGTCACGAAACACCACTGGTGATGGTTTGTCACTCAGGCTGCGCAGGGGCGCTACAGAGGAGCTGGGTCTGTGTGCCCGAGGGCATCGGCCAGAGACGCCTGCCGCGGCTCAGGAGCTTTTCCTGGGACTCTGGGGATGCCTGGGAGAGCCGCACCTCACCTGCCAGGCCTCAAGTGTGCCGGGAGGGCTCAGCAGAGGCAGCGGTGCGTGCGAGGGGAGCGCGGGGAGGTGTCGCTGTGGGGGCAGATAAGGTGATGAGCGGTTGGGCTTTCGGGGAGCGGAGGAGTCAGCTTCTTGGAAATGGCTCGGCTGCCTGGATTCCCTCGCTGCTGCATCTCTTGCCCTGCAAAGCTGAGCCCTCTCGGAGGAAGTGGGGAGCTGCCAGCGAGTTGGTTCTCAGGGCAAGATGTTAGATTTCTGCTTGGCTTTATTGTCGGATGCTAGCTAGTTCTGTTGATGTGGCTCTCACTGCCGTCATGGAAGTGGTGCTTCTGTTGTGTGTACTTTTCATTTGAAGTCGGCACAGACTGGAAACCTGTTTCTTTCGGTTTACTTTCTAGGTAGAGGCACTTGATCTTGAGGTAGCAGGCTGGATTTCTTAACTAAGTGCACTCTGAAAGCAGGTGTTGCACAAGTGTATACCCACTTAATCAGATGAGTGACTGTCAAATATACAGTAACGCTGCTGATAATTTATTATGCAGACTAATTCATATTTTCTTACTGACAATTGCTTTGTGTTTTCCATTTTTCGAAAAATAAAATGTAACGGCAGTACGCCACTTAGTTAATCGTAACTTGTATATTTCAGAAGAGTGACATCTAATTTCTGGGACTCATTGTAAAGTAGCTTAAAGCTACTTGTTTGCTTGACAGTGAAATAAATTAATGCCTGCTTCAGCTTGTGACAGGGGAATGTTTTTCACTCCAGATGTTCATGAACCTGAAAAGACATTCTTGTCAAAACACAGCTCAGAGATGCACAGCTATGTGTTCATTAGGGGGCTCGAGAGCTATTGCAATCAAAACAACTAATCAAAGTGTACCCCCTTATGAAAGGCTCTTCCTGATAGGTACATGTCAGGGTTTCATGTGTGCCTAACAAAGGGTAAAAAGAATCCATAATGGCTATTTTTCTTCTGCTTCCTTGATTTTAAAAAATGGCATGGTTCAGGTGTAATTCTGCATTTGACAGCTTAATTCTCTTGCTAGCTTCTTGTTCCTGTAGATTTGGAGTAGTGCTATTGAATGGAGTCTTTCATAAATTTGAATTTCTAAAACATCTAAAGAGGTGATATAACTCAATGTAGGCTTGACTGAAGTCATTGCCTAAAAATTTTAATGGAGAAAATGTCATCAATGGAAAATAGAATAATAAGTATACTCTTGAATTAAGTATGTAATTCACTATAAGAAGATATGATAATTCATATTTGTTCACCATTTCTAATTGTGGAATAATATAGATAGAAAAACATGGTAGGTCCTGCAGCAGTTAATTCTTATTTCACACTCTTTTAGATTTATTTTATTTAAGTGGGACATGATCAGACCTCTTTCTTTTGGAAAGATTTCTGTGACCTTTGATTTTCTTAAGCTACTTCAATTTGGCCTTTTCAGTGTAAATTTCATCTATCTACATTTGTACTTTAATAACAGAACTTAATTATTTTTAATTAATTTTAATTAATTTTGTTGAAATAATGAGGCATTAGTAGTAGTAGCTGTGGATGAAAAGATTTGAATTGTTTGCTTGGTAAATTAAGCAAATGTGAATTAGAAAGATTTGACTGTATAGGCTGATGTTAAGAAATTATATATCTTATGGAAGCTCTTTAAACCTTATCTAAGAGTCTGAGTAAACTCTGACTCAGTTTTACCACTCACATTTTGTCTGTATTCGCATAAAATCATTTGGGCTGGATCATGACATTGTATAAGCTGAGACAATAGTTGAGGTTTTGGTTTTTCCTTAATTTTGTTTATTTTGTGGCTTGAGCATTTGGAATTTCACAAGACACATAACTAAGACTGACACTAGGTTTTCACGGGTAAACACATGTTTGTGGCCAAGAAATAATGCAGTGCCATGCAAGGGAGACAATGAGCTGGTATGGTGAAAAAGAAAGGAAAAAAAAAGCAACAAGTTTGAATTTTACCAGCATTCTCATAATAGTGTACTGAAATGTAAAAACATTAGCATGTTTTATCCTTGCTTTCTGGTCTATCCTGTGCAGTGTACTGAATCCAAGAAATTGAGCGATAAAACAATTTATTGGTCTTAAGCATTTATTTTGCCTATACTTTGAGGAATATTTTATCATTATCTATAAAAATGCCATGAAAATTTAGTTAAGATACCCAGAGCAGCTGGAGGTCATCATTCTATAGAGACTCATGCACAGCACAAGGTGAGAAAAGTATTTTCTTTAACTTTGACTGATAAATGCTGAGGTATAGTCTCCAAAAGCTTAGCTTTTAAGCTTTTCTTTCTGGCCCATTTCCTTAGTGCACTTAGATTTCAAAAGAATAGGCATCTGGTCTAACACTGACTGAGCTGGAGAGGGGTGAAGCAAATTGAAACTGCTCAAAATGAAATGTGGTGGCTGGGTGTTTAATGCCCACAGTTTAAGCTAGACCTCCAAGAGTGTGCCCTCTTCCCATTAAAAAAAAGTCTGTCCAAATTTCAAGTATTCTACTAGATTCAAGAGGTCACAGTTGGATAAATGGTGACCTGGAAGATCAGTTGTTATTGTCATTTCATGCTTATGTGGAATTCTTGTGGTATGTTTTCAAACTATTACCTTTCAGACTTCAGTTGAAGTTTTGTGAGCATTGTGGCTAACAGAAAAAACAGCTTGCTGGGGACTGTTAACATCTTTCAGAAGCCTGAAAGAACCCCTTCTTGGTGCTTAAGAAAGGTCATGGAGTGCAAAGTGATATTTGATAGTCTGGAAAGTGGTTTGAGTTTGAAAAAGGTGCAAGTATAGATTTTAAACATTTATTATAAGGAGGAAGTATTTAATGAAATATTGTAACAGTGCATAATTGATGCAAACTTTAATAGTAAAGCTGGGCGGAATGTATTGTATCTCTTAAAACCAAACTGAGTCCTTTTTACATCAGAAAATTGGTTCTTAATTCTGTAAGGTAATCTAACCCATGATGCTGGAGTTCATTTTGGCTGCCCTGAAGTGGCTGAATAGAGTCCAGAAATGCAACTAGAATGATGAGAGATGCTGAAAACTGGGGGCACTGAACAGTCTGACCTGATTTCAAGGTCAGGCAAAGCAGATATTAAAAATAAGATAGACACTCCTCTCTTTTGTTTAAGTCCTCTAGGGTATTTAGAATACTTCACAATTTATAAAGCTTTCGCCTTTATTTGTGTTTGCATCTTGATATTTCTTCCAGATAGTAAATCTTTAGGACTTTTTGCCGAAGGTGCCCTACCCTGCAAGTTAGCAAGCTGCTTCTGGTTTTTCATCATAATTTTCTCATTCTGTAGAAGTTCTTCTCAAAACTCTCTTGGAAATTTTTCTGTGCATCACTACTTCCCCGATTTTGATCTCAATGCTTGGTAGTGCTTGTTTACAGCCATCGTAGTTCAGTGCCTGTTCTTTGTAAAGACTTATGATGCAGGATTTCTGAGAAGTCCTTTTCAGGCAAGTGAGCTGATTTTTGTAGTTAAATGTGGTGAAGACTATTCTTGAAGGTATTCTTTGAAAAAGGTGAGGGCAGCAGGTGGGTTATCTGGTCCCAAGATCAGAGTTTCCCCTTATCAAGCAGTAACTCTGGAGACTTGCAGTTTTTGTCAGGGTGGGCTGCACAGCTCCAGGTTGCCGAAACTGTCAGCTGCAGTGTTTCCATTAAGCCTTCAGTCTTTCACCTGTAGGTGCAGAGATGCTGGATTTCTGTCTTAAGCCTTGAGCAGATAAACTGTAAACTGAGCAAGGGATTCTGTGCAATCTGCTGTTACTGTTGTGATACAGTATTGTGTGACACATTTGAATGATTTCTGATAGCAATGAGTCTATGCTGGCATGATTTGTCATGCTGAACACTCAGGCCTTTACAAATTTCATTATTTTTTGCTGTAAAACCTATTTCTCTTGCTTGTAATTCAGAAGATGTGTTTTAATAAATCCAAAACTGGGATAGTAGTGTCTGTCTAGTAGAATTATTGATACAAGTTAGTATTTATTGGCAGTTATTTGCTGTAACTTTCTATGTTCTATTCTGTGATTTGTGTAGAGGGGAGAAGACTCAGATACCCAGATCCTGTTAAGAGACATCAGTTCAGTCAGGTCTCTAATGATCCCAGCATGAGAGGTTACATTTGAAATAAAGGGTCCTATTTTGGGTCCCTTGGTACCAGAAGTTTATCACAAACTGGAAGGTGTCCAGCAGAAAACCACTGTGACAGGTAGGAGCCATCATGTATAAAAGAATGGAGAGCTGGATTCTTTGACAAAGAACAGACTAAGGTGAAGGAAGCTAATCACTGTTTTTAGCTACCTGAAGACAGTCAGGCTTTTCAGAAATGTGCAGCAAAAACAAGAGGCACAGTCATAAATTGCACCAAGCATATAAAACCAAGGTTTTTTTACACACTGGAAGTAGTGAAGTTTTAGGGCAGTTTGTCCAGAAAGCTGAAAGTCTTCCCTGATGGACATTCTCCAAAACTTGTCTAGAAGAGGCCTTAACCCACCTGGCCTGAGTTACAAGTTGGCCCTGCTTCAAGCAGAGGGCTGGACTAGAGACATCTAAGGTACCTTCCAAGCCAAGTCATTCTGCATTAACTGCCTTTTAGTAGCTGTTGGTAAACATTTTGTGCTTCTCTTTTTAAATTTCTTTTTATTTTATTTCTTTTTTATTATGTTTAGTTTATTTTAGTTGATTTTTCTGGGTTCTGAATGCAAGTGGAATATAGTGTGAGGGATGCTTGGAGAGTGCAGTTTTACAGTCAGTTAAAACTAGTGCTGCCTTCCTGATATTTCATTCTTATGCCTATCCCTGTACTGACTCCAATGCTTATCTGATCTATCTGGAGTGACTTGGTTTTGGGGAGCTAATCTTAAATGAAATTAGGCCAGCAAAAATTCCTCCCTTGTTACTGATTTAGGAGACTGAAATCCAGGAATTAAGTTCTGTGGTGAAGGGGGTGAGAGCAGAGAGGTGCTGGTTTAGATCTCCTTATGCAGTTAATGAGGCTGCACTGCACTAGCTGACTTCAGAAGGTATTAGTGTAGGTTTTTAGCACTTAATTCATAGAGCTGCAATGGCTGTACACAGATTTTGTATGGGGATTCAGCTGTGTCAGGCCATCACAGGAAGATGTTACTGCCTCCAAGGCATTCTGTAACTCATCACTACCCCTCTGGTCAATGCTGTGGCATCTTATGATCAGGTGAACCTTCTGTGACCTGTTTCATTCCAGATCTGCAGGGATGACTGAGACAGCTAAACCAGGCTACAGCATCTGACACTGGTCTGAATTAACTGGGTAAAGAGCTTTCCATCTGGAGACTTGAGCAGAAGGGTGGTGATGGAGGAGGCAGCATTTGGTACTGCTGTCTGTGCAACAAGTGTCTCTCTGCTGTGTGCTACTATAGGGTGGCTGCCTGGGTGGTGTAGACTTTAATTCAGCACTGTAATCCTAACCTTACACTTTTAAGTTAACTAATTTCTTTTTTGGGGGGTTAGGGAGTTGAGTTTATGTTCCTGTGAGCAAATGATATGCTTGATTCACTCTGGCTATTTTGTATTGTGAAAAACTTCCTTTTGATATGGTGTTTTGTTCAGCTCTGTGTTAAAGGAAACTGAACACTAGGCACCGTTCATAATGTTTTAGTATTTCTGCACTGCTGTTACAAATAACCTCTTGTAATTCTCAGGTAAAAGTGTTCTTTCCAACTAAAGAAAGACAGAAGTCAATGTTCATAAATAGGCCAGCTGATACAGTTAGGGAGCCTAGACTAAGAGTTTGGGTGCAAAAACCCTTCTTTAAGCCAGAAGTAAAAGCAGAATAAATGTGAGTTGAGAACAATTTCTGGGAGTCCTAGGCCATCTCTGAAAGATGGTTATTAATCTCTTCAGTGTAATGGATTTGGAGTATGAGAAAAAAAAGGGTGAAATGGTTCAAATAGTTTTTGTGCAATGAAGTGCTGTCAGGGTACAATCCTAATCCTTGGATTATCTTCCAATTTATCTAATTGATAGAACAGAGGATTTAAAAATATACTTGCTTCAGTCACAAAGACTGATTGATAAAAATGTATTGCAGATACTCTAAACTTACCATGCCTTGTCCAATGATGCAGAGGTGTCTTGTGGTGCAGTTCAGTCATCTTTTGGTCTTTAACTTTTGCTGTCTTGCTGTCTTTGGGAGCTGGCAACTAAGTCTCAGACAGCTTCTCACTCCCTGATGGCATTCTGGAGAGAATTGGAAGAGTAAACGTGAGAATTCATGGGTTGAGATAAAGAAAATTTAAAAGGTAAAGAAAAAGCTGCACATGCAAAGGAAGCACAATATGAAGGCAGGTGTTTAGCCATCCCTGGGACAGCTGACATAAAATGACTTGGGAAGACAAATGCCATCATTCCAAATGTCTCTCCTTTCCTCCTTCCCTCATGTTTACATGCTGAGCATGATGCCATATGGTCTGGGGTATCCCTTTGGCCAGTTCTGGTCAGCTGTCCAGGCTGTGTCCTGTCCCAGCTCCTTGTGCACCCCCAGCCCTCTCTCTGGTGGGATGGGGTGAGGTGTGAGGCAGAAAAGGCCCTGACTCAGTGTCAGCCCTGTTCAGCTGTAACAAACACATCCCTATGTTACCAACACTGCTTTGGTCACAAATGCAAAACACAGCCCCATACCAGCCACTGTAAAGAAAATGAACTCTATCCACCATGAGCACATCCATATCCATAAAACAGTTTCAGTGATAGCTGACTGACAGCTTCAGTGATATAATTTCAATGATAAAATCGTTTCAGAGATAACTTCTGTGTCTTCTATTGAAAATGATGTGCTATACACACACATACATACTGTCCCCATGTTTCTCTACTTGACATTCATGTGTCATCTTACAAAGAATAGCTTTTGTTGTAGGATAACTGTGTATATTTCCTGCTAAAACAACTAGTGATATTGCCCTGAGTGGTTGAAATACAGAATTCAAAATTATTGACTTTACCATAAGAATGGGATTTTTCTTTAAGTTTTGAAAGTCACGTACCTAGTCTAAGCTAATGAAATAGGCAGCACCAGGAGATAATTCATTCTCCTATCTCACATGTTTGTTGAGTGTTGGGAACTTTTTCTCTTTACACTGCTTATAATGAGAATTTAAATAATAAACTTAGCCAGGGGCCAAACTTTTAGGTGGTTGAAAAGTGTCTCTAACACCTAGAACTGTGGTTTTGCTTATGTTTTTGTTTCAGATGGACCCTACTAGAATTTCAAAAGAACATGCACACTGTGTCAGAACACTTTTTGGACACCAGGAAAGTACAGATTTGCATGATGCCTCCTTTGAAAGTCAAGAAGTGAAGTTAATGCCAGAATCCTGTAGAAGTGTGAAACAGGCTTTCCAAAGGGCTGTGCAGAGGGTAAGTGGCACAGACAGTGTGTTCTTTATTTCATGGTCCTGTTGAAATTAAAACGTTTTTTTCTGAAATCTGTATTCAGAGGTGAGTTCTATAAATTATTTCCTGGTGTTTAAGTAACACCTGGTGTTTTATCCAGGATTGTATTGTATTTGCTGATGAATCTGGCAGTGGCTAACCAATTATGTATTCAGGCACATTTTATTTACTTTATTTTTCTTTTAAGAAATGAAGACTTGAAGTTGTACTAAGAAAACTGATTGAAGTTAGGTGATTACCCATTCTGACATTTGGATGGGCCTGAACAGTAGTCATTTATGCTAATATTTGTATAGGTTTTCCAGATGCTCATAACAAGTGTCAGTTCCACATTGTTTTCAAGGGAATCTTCCAAACAAGATTCTCTTAAGTCAAGATCATCAGCAAGGAAAATACTGCCTGAAGGAAAAGGAGATAGCATTTGCTCTCATTTGTTCTTGTTTCTTACTCTGGTCCAAAATGAGGCTCAGTTCCTGCTTTGGTTTTGCTCTCTTTGCCAGTTCTGTGCAGGCCATTCTCACACTGGCAGAAGACCTACTTGGCCATAGCATGATAACTGGGTGGTCTTTGTCCAGGAATTGAGAATGACAGGTTGTTCCCAACACAAATGACAAAAGAAGTCAGGCCTAGTGAAGAAGCCTAGGCAAGCTGGAAATATGCCACAATTCCCTTTTACTGCAGTTACTGCCTTTGATCTCTTTTGTGTTCATTATAGTGTTTAGTGCTAATTATGGGCTGTGTAACAGATGGATGTCTGCTATGGTATTTGGTTTTTCTGGCTTATCAGACCCATTACAACTTTACTGCCTCACATCTTCATAGGACTGGCAGTTTCATAAGATTTGAGCTGAATTCACATATGCTTTAGCATGGACTGTACTTGACTTAAATTTACAGCATTTGAATTGTGCTAATGTGATGTTTGGTTTTAACAGAGAACTCTAAGTGACAGATCTTTTTGTGAACAAAACACAGAGAGACATAGGAGTCTTGTCTCTTTTGCTAGCCACCTCCTTCAAGAGCTTAAGGGGGAAACAAAGAGTTATGTCTGTAGGATTAGTTCTTCCCTCCTGCATTTTTTAGAGCCTCTCACGAAGCACCTACATATGTGCTGTGTGCTGGGCTGCTCCTTCACTCGTGACAGAGGAAGGAGTTTGTTACAGTAAGTCAATGGGGAGCTCTGTGTTCTGGTTATTTGCTGCTGGTTACTCAACAAAGGCACTGGCTTTAGCTGAGGCTTTATATCCTGCCAGTCTGGATGGAGGTTAAATGCTGCAATGTCTGTGGCCAGGATAAGTAGTGAGTAGGGATAACTTTCTTGGCTGATCACTATTAGTTTGAGAACAATAAAATTTCCCTTGCCAAAGTAATTAGACTCTGAATTTCCTTTGAATGCAATGGAGTTTATTAAGCAGCTGCACCAGTGGTCTGGATGCTTTGTCATCTTGTATCAATGACAGAAAAAGAAAGAAATAGGAAGGTGGTGACCTGAGGCTTTTTACATCTTGTCGGTACATCAGAGAAGTGAAAGTAACAGTGTCAAGGCAGAATTATACTTTATCATCATCTGTAAATTCTGCCTTTCAGTCACCCTGCAACAATGAAGAGCAGAGATGCAGCTATAACTTACTTGCAGTTGCACACACTCCTTTGTGTGTAGATCCAGCTAATGTGACTTAAAGGAGGTTTCCTGTTGTCTGTGCTTTCTTCACTTTCCTTAAGGAGAATAAAAAATCTTACTTGTGTGTTTTAAGAACCAGTATCCTTATTTGAACTGGCAGTATGCTAAGTGACTAAAAGGGAGCACTACAAAATACCATTTCTGTTTTTAATTTTTCAATATATTGTCTTTTGCAATTCGAGCTGTTCAGGAAATGAAAATAGACAAATTTCTTTTGCTCAGGTTTATGGTCTGGTTACAGCTTCTGGCTTCCTGTGCCAGTTCTCATTGGTTTTCTTTGCACACCTGTAGACAGAGTGCTTAAATGTAAAGCAGAGATTGATGTTGAAAGTGGAAGTGCTCTTATGAAAACCAGTGTAGTAGGGCTGCAAGGTCCAGACTAGAAATACTTGTCTTCTGAAAAAGTAATAGTTTTTTCCTTTTAATCAGAATCTAATGATTGATTCCTTAACATATGCTGTGATAAAAATTCTGCTTAAGGATCAGCTTACTAAGTAGAGAGAATAGTTTCAAGATTGCATATAAACTTGCAAGCAGACAAATAATATACTTTCCTAGCCAGTCTGTTTGCTTATTTTTTTTCCATGTAACCCTATAAAAGTTTTGGCAGTCCAGATGCTCTAACCACAGCCCTTATGAAGTCTGTTATGAGCCTGAAGTAGAAAGGACTACAAACGTATCTTGGGTCAATCTGTAAGTAACTTTGCTTGGCAGGGCTCCCAGGTTCTAGCTCCTTGTGGAGTTCAGGCATAGGCTGTTCTCCCACATGGCAACAGAGTGCTTTGCTAGACCTCCAGGGCAGCATTTATAGAAAGATCTATATACTTAGCAGACATTTAAAGAGCACATAGTTATGGACCAAGTAAAGGTTTCACAAGTGATTGCTGTAAGTTAAAATTTCACCTACCATTTTGTAGGTTTCCATCCTACAGCCTTACATGCCGTTTTTTTTTCCTGCAAGCAGTAGACTACTCATTTGGAGAGAGGTTTTATTGCTGGTCTGTAAACTACAGTTGAATATAGGTTCATGTACTTTTTATTTTACTTCCTTCCTGATTAGCATTCTTCAGATTGCTGAATTTCCGGCAAGAGAATCAGATACTTCTTCCCGGTATCAGCTGTACTTAAAGCACTTGGTAATAAAAGAGTCAAGTGCTTAAAGAAGCTTTAAGATCACATCTGAAGCAATAAGTGAGTGTCCAGAAGTTCTCTTCTCATTGTTCTCTAAGGGCTACTTAGAGCTGCTCAAAGTAGATTCTGAGATATTTAGATAAAAGCTAAAGGAGACTAAAAACCTTTCACAAATGTCATGTCTTCAGGTGTAGCCTTGTCTCTACATCCTCAGCATTGGACAAAAGTTCAAGAGCAGCAGGTATTTTTGCAGCCTGCTGTGGATGAGGTAGCAAGTAGTTCCCAAATTTCCAGGCACGTAAAATATGATTTTTAACTTTAAAATGAGAAAGTTTTGGAGCTTCTTAGTGGCCTCTATTTTTTTTTTTTTGGATGAAGGGAAGTTGCGTTTTTCGTTTTTGTGACTAACTCCTTGTCTGTTGTTTAAACAGTGAGTATGTGGAGGAGGTTGGAATGTGGGAAGCAGGCCAGCAGAGTTGACTTGGTGGGCAGTGAGCAAATGACAAAGGTGTACAAGTGCAGCTTATCATAAGATGAAGAGTGGGGTGATTTTTGTGTACAGTGGGGTGATTTTCTGCTAAAAATAACTGAACAGCTTGGTATCACACACACTTTTGTGGATGGCAGTCTTGAGAAGTTGCTGGTAATGTTTTGTCAGCAGTTTTCATGCCATTATAGCAATGTCTTAGTCACGGGTTCTGTTGAGTTGTTTCTGCCTCCTTAATGAGCCTTTACATTGTGAGTAAGTATGAGACACCTAAGAACATTCAGGAGCTAAAAAACACAGTGGATATTTTGGTGATTTGAGAAATCACAGCTCTTAATTCCTTGCAGTAAGAATACCAGGGGATTTTATAATCCCATTAAGAGGCTACCTTCAAACATCCACTGAAAAATGTCCTTCAGGGTCAGAAGCAAATACAGTTAAATGCTTTTTTAAGGTAGGTTGTGTATCAGCACCTTGGAACTGTATGAACATCAAGTAAGAAAAAAAATCAAGACATGTTTAACTGCTTATTCTTTAGGAGGAAACCTACAACTCCATATCTGTTTTCTTAGGACTAATTAATGTGTTTTGTCTTCATTTTGGAAGCTGGGGCAACATAACAGAAAGGATATCAAACTTTGATGAGGCTGGTCAGAATCAAGTAAAGAACTTGACGCTAGTCTGGAGCTTAGAGAGCTGCTGGAGGATTTTGTTTTCTGGCCACAGTCTTGCCACTTCTGACCCAGTGATAGGCTCACAGAAGAGTCAATGAACAATTGGCTCAAAACCCCCAGCCTTGGTGTTGTTAGTGCCATGATCTAACCAGCTGAGCTAATAATGAATTCCATACAAGGAGAGTTGTGGACTCAGGTCCTCCTGGGTAGCTGTCCTGCTTACTGAGTGGTGAAGCTGCAGATGAACAGCACCACCACCAGTTAGAAGGAGAGCAGCTCAGACTGATCTCATGAGGACCAGAGCCATTCTGTGTGGAAGATGAGCTGAGTCAGGCTGCTGGGTTTCAGAAGATGAGGTATTCAGCTGCTTAAGCTAGAACATCTTTGGAAATGTGCAGAAGCAGAACTGAAGGCTCCTAAGAAAAATGTAAGCTAAAACTAGAATAGCAGTCCACCAATTCAGGCCTTTCAAGGGCTGAGCAATTATCAATCATGGGATTTTTCTTTTTTTTTCTTAGTACCATATCTAGATAGTAGGAGATTAGAATGTACATGGTTCTTTTTGGATCTGCTCAGTAGGCTTTCCAGGCAAGGACACTATCACATCCTCTCAAAGGAAAGGATATTGAAACAAACTTCACATCTGAGAAGTTTCCAGTAAGAAAGCAAGTGGACAAACGTCTCTCCTTCAAGGGAAAAAGGGCTGAGATAGGTTTGCTGCAATAATCTCTGAGAATGTGGTCTATCTCCCAGGCTCTTTTTGCCTTACATCCTGTTCTCTTCAGGGTGGAGGCTTTTGTCATTTTTCACAGTACCTAGTACTTGCATTCTCTTGTCATCTTCCTATTTCTTACTCAAATGTGGCTAGTGGCTGATGCTGACATGTAGCTCCTAGAATTGAACTTCATTTTCGTGCTCCTAGAACTGACATTGAAGTAGGAAGATCAGAGAAGCAAAGTGAATGTAATGCGGGAAGTGGATGTGAGTTTTGCTGCTTTTGAAGTTGTGATTCTTCTGCTTTTCTTCTCGTCTTTACAGCAAAAAGCATCTTCATGGTTCTTATCTATGAAATCAGCATATCTCAGCTGAAGCATTATGCTTTGATAGTCATACTACAACTTCCACACTACTGTGGCTTTTCATTTTGGTTTAACATTTAAACACCTACTGAAAGTGGAAAGCGAGAGTAATAAATGCACCAGCCAAGGCACTACATATTTCACTGCGGTTGCAAAACTACATAAAAGCAGGACTTCAGGTGTATTCAGAGCAGGATTTCAAATTCTGAAACACCCCAGTGATTGAGAGCACAGTGGGACTTTGCTGATCTGGCCAAATCTGAGATGTATTTCATATACATGGATTGAATCAGGCAAATAGCAGTGTGCGAGGCATAAAGATGATATCAAGGACCACTCCTAGGTTCAAAGAGGGCTGTCTTCAGCAAAATGTTTCCTTTTACTAAACACCTTCTTGACAGCTCCATGATATGAGGTATTCAGAATAACCAACATATTACCCCTGTTTTTTTAGAAAACAGACAGAGTCATGGGGGAAAGGGAGGCAGAACTGAGGGTTGAGCTTAGTACTAAACTTAGTCTAGGCTTGTAACAACAACAGGCTGCTTAAATTTTGAAATCTGCTGGTTTTATCTTTTTCTCAAGAGGAGGTGTGAATGATTAAAAGCAAAGCTTTTTGTGGTGCCTGATGTTTGCATTTTGTGCTGGTTTTGGGTCTGGGTAGCATAGTTCTTATTCATGTTAAAATGTATCTGCAGCTAAGAATTACACCCTTTTGAAGTCTGGCACCCAGTCCCTTTGGTCCAGTATGGATGATACCTAATCCTTCAGTTCCTGCATACCTGGTTAGAAGTGAGCCTTGATTGTAAAGCCTTGTAGCCTTCCCTGTTGGTGGCCATACCATGGTGAGGTATGGAGGTTTGCATTCACCTCATCACAAATTACATTCAGAGTTTAGCTATCCTTAATTGTTAGAGTGATTACACACTAGTTCCTGTATAGAAATGCCTCTTTCCTTGCCTTTAGACTCTAAGTCATTAAATCAGTTCATAAATTCCATTGTTTGATCTGATGCCTTCTTATCAATCATTGTTCCATTATGCTTACAGAAATATTCCAAGTACAGTAAGTAGAAAAGGTTTGAAATGTGCTGTCACCACTACAGTAAATCATGCAGTGATCATACATACTAACATTTCTATGAACCTTTATTAGAATTACCAAATTACTAGGTGTAATTTGATTGTGTGTGCCTGTTACATGAATCATGTAAATCTGATAATTTATATCCCAGACATCTGAATGTGCTGCAGGTAGAACAGTGTCCCCAGATACATGCACAGACTATTGTAAGTGTGCAAACTAAACATTATTATGAAACCAAGAAAGCATCAAAGCAATGTCTCCTTCTCATTTTAGGAAGTCCACCGTGCTATGGGAAGAACACCACCAAGACCAGAAAAAGGTAGATACTGGTTTATGAATAAGCAATATTTTAGTTCCATTAAACTTGTCTTTTTGGGATAATGCAATTCTTTTATCTCTAGCTGCAATGGAGGCATTAGGACTTGAACTGTACAAGAGGAACAAACCTGAGAAGCAGCCATTTGCCCATCTCATTATTGATGATAAGAATATTCCATCTGGTAAGTTCATTTTTTAAGTGAATACTTCCAGTACTAATATAAATGTATCAAAAGTGAAGTATATGAAGATATTTCAGCAAAACAGCAACAGACTGGGACTTCAGAAATGGCTTTTGATAGTCAGAATAAATTGGATGCATTAAAGGATTTCAGAGGCAGCAGGAGTAGTGCTTAAAGGAGGATGGCTCCCCTTTGTATCAGCCTTGTGCTGATTTGGAATGGCCTCTATTTCAAATTGCCCTTTTTCTTGACCAACCTCTTGAGGGGCAAATCCTGTCCCTTTGTGCTGTCTTCAGGTGAGGAAGATCCACATTGAATGCTGTCCTCTAAAGTTTGCCATTTTCCTTTGGCCTGTACGGCCCATCAGGAGTTTTTCACTCCCACTGGATGCCAGCCATGAGGGTGCATGCATACATACAAGCATGTACCAGCACAAACATTGCCCAAACTACTCGGCAGGGGGAAAAAAAAAATTGTTCTTGTGGCTTTTATCTGCCCCTGTGGTAAGAGGATGTCATTCTTTTATCTTGCCAGAGCTCTTATTTTCTGCACACAAGTATTCAGATGGCTTTGTGAATATCCTTGCTAGTACAATACCAGGGAACAAGACATGAGTTGCCTTGGAACACTTTCCAGAGGAAAAGATTCATTCCTAACATTTTAAGATAGTGTTAGAACAGTTTTAGTTTTTGCCCTGGGGCACTGTCAGTTGAGATTTTTTGCTGTGTTCTCAATGCTGTATTCTCAACAGTTGGTGTGGTAGAAGTAAACCAGAGTTTTTTCTGAAGCTGTTAGGTAGGGGATCTTAAGAAGGAGTGCATTGATCACCACTGTCTTCTTTCTCTGAAGATTTATATGTTCTGCAGGGCTGAACTCATTGTTAATTGAGCTATGCACATTGATTTTCTGTTTTATATAACGAAACCAAAGGGGAATGGTGTGTTGAGAATTGAAATCTGAGATTTTAGCAGCCTGCATAGTAATACCTTGCTCTTGCTCTATTTAGAGACAAAGCACTTCTGTACAGTTTCTTGCCTGGAGGGATAGGATTCTTTCAAGTGCATTGGCATTGCTACAATCCAGAGCTTTATAGCAGAGAGCTTAAACAGCTTGTCAGATGGCAGTCAGAACTTCCACAGGTTTTCTTGTTAGCTCAAATGCCTCCTGACAATCTTCTATTTTAGTCAGATTTTGGCTTTGACCTACTTTTCGGTAGGTCAATAGTAGAGGATTCAGTATCAGTAAACTTGCCTTAGCATTTTGTCTTTGGAAGATTTCAATTAATTTGCTAGTCATAGGAACAGATCACTCATCTGCAGAAGTGGAGTGTGTGTCAGTGTTACAGTCTGTGAAATCCTTTTTTTTCCATTTATTTGCTGCTTAGCTGGATGTTGCTGTAGACTGTAATTTTACAACTGTAATTTACAGCAGCTGATAATTTTTACAGTTGTGCTTTGCTGCATTAACCTTCAAGGATGTGGCACAGCACATCTATGGGTGATGGCCAGGGAGACATTGTTCTTTTTTTGTGCAGATGAGCTCCTTGTCAGTGTGATGAGCTGCTGCATGTACTCCCTTCTGATCTGGCTTTTGCCTCTTGCAGAAGAGCATTGCCAGGAGTTAATCCATGAGCGCAGCTTCTGCAGCCCTTGTGGGCATTGCAGCAGTGAGGGGCTGCATCCTTAGGGATGGAAGGAACTCTGAACCTGCTGGTTGTGAGGCACTTCAATATCATGCTCACTGGCATGAGGCAGTACCCACTTGCCTGGGTAGCACAGAGATTAGTGACAGGCATAAAGAAAGAAAAATTTGCCTCAGGGGTCACCAGGAGTTTTTCCTCTCCCATCTTGTTTTCTCTGACTGCAAATGGGAATTTGTTTTCTTCCTTTGCTTCTTTACCCTGCATGTCTGAAATCCATCTGAATTGTTTTCTGCCATCCCTGAGTGGACAAATCTATTCTTAGTATTTTAAGGTTCTCTACTGTCATTGAACTCATCCAGAATAAACAGTGCCAGGGGAAAAAAAAGTCTTCATCACTGTGAAACAGGATTTTAAGCAGTTTTCTACTGAACACCCTTCATGAAGGGGAACTGAGCAGTGTCTGTGAGAGAACATTTTGCTTTGACTTGGTTCACAAAAATGTCAGGCCTCAAGTGCACTTTTGCAGCTTGGGGGATAGTGCAAGGGATGGGGGGAAATTACCCTGCTCAGATCATGGTGTCCCCACCCACCCTTTGGCACAGAAGCAGTAGTGGTTTGGCTTGCTGTGTGTATTTTTAAGTTTGCTGCCTTAGGTTAGAGCTGGATGCTTGCTGGTTGGTTTTTACCAGAGTTCACTATAAATGCTACCTAGGTTTTAAATGAAAACAGTGAATTTTGGTTTATAAATTGATTACAGAAATTAGTCACTGTTTAAAAGGGAAAATCACGAACAGAAATAAATATAAATGTTAAATATATCATTTGGGGTGTGAATTGATACCTTTAGCTGTCTAAGGAAATGCTGTAGTATTCTGAGCTATTTACAGCTGCAGGTTTGACTTAGCTGCCCTTTGCCTCCAGAAGACTTTTCAGAGCAAACAGTACTTTGGTCCTTTTTTCAGGCTTTATTTATACCTGAAAGCTACTAGGGTGCAAACAAATTATCAAAACAGGGCTCCTTTCTCCTCTGTTCCTCTCACATCATCCTCCTTTTTGCTAATTAATTTTATTTAACTCATTTGTATTAGTCTTAGTTCAAGCTCACAAAAAAGCAAGACATTGTTTTTATTTATCTTCAGTTTTGAGAAGAAGCATGCATTGTCTTGAATTCTTATATAAAGCTTTTTGCCCTGTCTGGAGGGCTATTTTGTTCATTATCCCCCAGCCATTTCCTTGTCTGTCAACAGGACTTAGCTTGTGCTGTTTTTTTCATGGTTCCAAAGTAAATAATCTTCCAGAAGATACTGTATTGCAGCACTTTTGTCTGTCCCATGGCTTGGCCTATGTGTCAGTTTCTGATACATCACATTCATGGACAGCAGATCCAGCACTTACATGCTCCAGTTTCCTGCACTTCCTATGTTCCAGGGTACTGCTTGTTTTGCTGTCTCCAAATCTAGGTGTGTTACCACCAGAAGTGCTGAGAACCTGCTTGCTCCTTCCATTACAGGTTGTGTGGCATAACCCCTACCAGAGCATCTTTGTGCTCTGCTGCTGGCTGTGGCACACCTCTTCTGGAGCTCTGAATTGTGGCAAACTGCCTGGCTGCTTCAGTACACATGATCACAGCATTATAATATAGCTTGGAAGGCACTTCCAGAAGTTATCTGTACACATCCTTTGCTCAAAACAGAGAGGGTCATCACCCATCATCTCTTGCCCCTGAGTGTCCAAATAGTGTAACCAAACAGTGTACCCAGAGCCCCTCTCTCAGTTACAAGCAACTGCAGCACCTATTTGCTTTCTTTTCCTTTCTTCAGCAGAACATCTTCCCACTGAGGGTTTCTTCAAAATTGCAGCTTGACTGGCAACTAAAAAGTTGACTTGTCAGGTAAATAAAACCTGCCTAGCAACTACCCAGTGTGCCACCAGGCAATCATGGCATGCCTTTCTGTTCTGTCATAGGTGTGCATTCCTGTCCTATATCTAATGTGCCTATCTTCTGATCCAGCTAGTGATTTTTTGCCTGTCCTCCTCATCTTGAAGATAGCCCCCCCTCCACAGGGCAGTACTTCTTCCAGACTTAATGCTGTGCAGATGAAGTTCTGTAATTTCCTCAGCTGTTCCCAGTTCTTCAGAGGTGCACTCTGGTACCCCTAACTCAGTATATTTTGCAGGTGAATAATTGCAGGCCCAGAGACTTAAGATCTTGCTGTCTTTTCCAGTTAATTGATGGATTTCAGATGGTTTTTTTGAGGCACTGCAGAGAAGTTGGCTTCTCTGTCTGTTCTTGCTTTCATAATTTCTACCTGGCTGCACTAGACCCATAGGGGAGCAGCTATTTGTGATCTGCCTTTGACAGTGCTTTTGCTTCTGTCTTTGTGGAAGAATGCCAGAAGGTTTTTGTTCTGGGCTGCTGTTGAAGTATTCCTCTCACATGGAAAAGCTGCTGCCCTTGGCAGTTAGGGGAGATTCGTCTTTCTCAAATCCCCCTGTTCCTACTTCCCCTCCCTTTCTGCACAGACCCGGTGGGCTCCTGGGGCATGCTCCTGTACATGCTCAAAGCAGAGAGCACTGTGCCCTGCTGTGTGCCATGGAAAGTTTGCTAAGGCTGGACTGTTTTTTGGTTCCATATTGGGAGAATAAGGTACTGAATATTTCAAGCAGGCATTTAGCTGCACTGTGAGGCTGAGGTGTGCAGTACTCTGGTACCTACGTGAACACACTGCTGTGGGAGGGAGCAAGCGGGGTCAGTCTTGTGTGCTGAAAATTACTAGGGGTTAGGGGGATAAGTTGGCCACCTCCCATCTGTTGTGTTATGCCCTGGCTGTTACCCTGAATAATAGAATGTTAGTGGCTTGTGCCTATCAGGAAGTTTGTCATAAATACTTGAAGTGCTGTGTGAAGTCTAGGCAACTCAGTGTGTAGTACTAAAGATGCACAACTGTACTGACCTTTCCCCATTTTTTTGGTGTTATCAAATGAAAAATATGTTTACCTTTCTACCACTACAGTCATAAGAACATAAAATATGGAAAGCTTCCTAAGCTTTCTCTTTTGGGACTTGCCAGTTCAGCATTTTTTTCCAAATTTTAGTTATTCCTTTTCAACACCTGCATGTTAAAGACCAGTAACAAGTTTTTCACATTCCTCTCAACTATTTGTAACTTGACTAAAGTTTTAGGTGGAATGCAATGCCTGAGCAGAGCTTGTTTCATGGTTGCTTAGCATAATCAAACTATCGGCCAAGAGGCTGTTTTGCACCATAGTCCAGCAGGTGTTCTGCTGGGAGGGCACAGTTATAAGTACCAAGCAAGATCTGGGAATGTATGGTGTGAAAAGACATTTTCTTTTTAGGAATTTTTATCATAATTGTTTCATATTCACTCTAGCCTATAGAATTCCAGTTGCTATTGATTCTAAAAACATAGAAGTTGCTTTCTAAATGTTGGGGTTTGTCAAGCGCTATCATTTATGTTTGTAAATAATCCTTTTTTTTTTTTTCTCTCCAGGAACTGGCAAAGTGAACCTCACATCCTGGCATCATGACAAAGGCCAGGCAAACTTATCAAATATGACATTCAACGATGGAAAACTGATTGTTAATCAAGATGGATTTTACTATCTTTATGCCAATATTTGTTTTAGACATCATGAAACATCAGGAAACTTGACTAAAAGAGGGCTTCAGTTGATGGTTTATGTGATAAAAACAAACGTTAAAATAAGGCGCTTTGATGTGTTGATGAAGGGAGGAAGCACCAAATACTGGTCAGGGAATTCAGAATTTCATTTTTATTCTGTAAATGTAGGGGGATTTTTTAAATTAAAATCCAGAGAAATGATAAGTATCCAGGTATCAAACCCATTGCTACTGGATTCGTCGCAAGAAGCAACTTACTTTGGAGCATTTAAAGTTAGGGATTTAGATTGAATCTTTCTTTAGTGTGCTGAAAATTTGAGTTTTTAGTTGTCCAAAAACAACTTGAAGAACTGAAAATCTTCTGCAGCCCAATTGCATCTGTATAAGCCGTATAAAGACACATTTTTGTCCCATGTAAATTCCAGTGGGAGTCCTGCAAATACATGGAAGGGCAAAATTACATAGTTCTCCTGATGCAGTCTTAAAGCAGTTTTACTTCATTTGTCTCCACTGGCCTCACTAGTCATTGTGCCTTTTGCATTGCTGTAGTTGAAATCAAAACAATTAAAATTATTGAGCTTCTGTTGCCAAGTTCTGCCCTGGTTACCCTTACTAGTTTAGGTGCAAACGTAGACGGGACAGAACTTGGCTCCCAACTTGTTTTTAGGGCTCCATTTTGCTTGGGTTGAGTGTTCTGACCCTGAGACAGCAAAGATGATGAAAGTGTGACTAATCTCATTGCATTTGATGTGGCTTTTCAGATGCTGAGTTAGGGCTGATTATGCTTTGCTGGATTAGGGTTGGAGAGCTCAGACCATGGCAGAAATGGCTTGGAGAACACTTAAACAGTCCAACTTAACTGTTCCCTGATTAATAGGGCCATTCCAGGAAGAAGGGAGATCATCTGGTCTTGCAGTTCTAAAAAGTTAATTACAGGTCATGTTGTTATTGTTGCACAGTTAATTGCAAATATAGATTGCCAAAATATGACGTGCCTTTAAAGTGTTACTTTGTGCCAGAACCTGCAAATACATTTTTTTAAACAAAAAGTATGTATTTTTATATTCTGTAATATCTAAAGTTATATTTCAGGTGTAATGTTTTGTGTAAAAAAAAAATGTAAATTATATTGTCCTATAGTATTTGATACAAAATATTTAAAACCTCTTGCTGTTTGTATATTTAATGTTTTAAACTGTTTTTTTGTACAGACATGTTAAACTCGTGCACTTTTTAATCCCAATGGGAAAAAATGCAGCTATAAGAGATTGTTTGCAATTAGCAAATGTAATATATATCTTTGTTCTTCTTAACTTAATACATTTCTTTTAAACTTGTCAGTATTAAGGGAGATGAAACCACACCAATGCCATGAGTAATTATACCTGAATGCTGGTCACTGGGTGCCTTTCAAACCTGGAGGGTAATTAAGCTGGCATTATGTAAAAATGAAATTTAAAAAAAAATTAATACGTAGTAAGCCCTAGAAATGTTTTAGGGATATTTATAGTTATTGAGCAGGCATATTTTCCTACAACAAAATCTGCCAGTGTCAAATTCTGCAATTGAGCAGTAAATTTTTTAGCTTAGTTTCCTGAAAAAGAGACACTTATGTCATTGCATTGCCTGTTCTTGTCTCCCACTGTAGCTTTTAAAACTCTGCACCCTTCTGCCAGCTTTGGCAGATGAATGGCAGAGTTAAGAGATATTCTTGCAGGTTTTATGAGGACAGACAGCTGAGAACACCTCAGCCATTTATACATTAGTCAGTGGCTGGCCACTGTTGATTTTAGCCAAGAGATTGCCTGGGGAGACTCCTGCAGCCTGAGTTGTCGCTTGTACAGTGCTTGGCCAAGAGAGCTGGGTGCATGGAATCTGGGGGTGGGTGCAGGGGCCAGGGGGGAGGGCTGCAAATACTGAGGTGATTTTTAGAGCACATCTGGACAGGGGACAGCAACTTCTTGGGTAGGGGGATGAGGGAGGGTTTTGAAGTGTGTGTGTGCTCTATGGATGATGTGGGGAAAGCCCACTATTTATTGCAGTAGGAATCAAATCTGTAGGAATTGGGGCTTCTTAAAAATCCTCAGGCTTTTTAATTTTTTTTTGTTAAAGGAACTGAGTTGAATTCAAGCAATTATTTTATACTGTATAATAAACATTTCCTTTTAATGTTAATATTGTTTTCTTACAAAATATATTTCTAAGAAAAAAACAACTTTGTGATTTCTTTATTTTCATGTGTACCCATATTTCTTGTGCAGCTTTGATAATTCTATTCAGATTTCAGAATGTACAGTCTGGGAATGGTATAACTCACTCAAGAAAACTGAGGCATAAATCAACTATTTTGAGACAATTACAATGAATTTTATGGAGTTTTTATTTGGCTTCAGATATACATACACCACTTTCAAGTCAGGTTATATTTTTAGGGCTTGGAAATTCAGCTGAAACTGAAGGCTTCCCATGATGTTTCACATCTAACAGTTGTCAGTTCAAACCCACAAATGACTGAGGAATCTGGGGCTCTTATTTTTTTGTTTTCAGGGGCTACAGGTCACAATCATTTTTTCCTACTATAAAGATGTCCAGTGGCAGGCTGGGAGAAAAATGCCTGTTCTGTGTCCTGGGGGTTTAAGTCACTCTCTGGGGAGGTAGAGATAGAGGTTCAAATGGTTTGAAAGTAGACTTAGTTGCTGATTTTAGCAAATGCTCACAGATGGTGTGATATGAAGGAGGGGAGCCATCAGCACTAAATGTCACCTGAATGACAGTGGCTGTGGCCTGTGAGTGTGTTCTGCAGAAGGTCACAGGACCTGTAGCATGTGTTGAACCCCTGAGCACAGACTTGTTGGTTGTCTGTGCATCCTAAGCCACCAGAGCTGAGACCATGTCTCCTGAGGCTCAGCTTAGCATGCATGTTCTCAAGAGGAGGGCTGTAAGCATCTAAATTTCACAATACAATATGAGGCTTTAAATTTCCCTTGTGCAACAACTTTGAAGCCTAAATGGTTTGAGGGTTGTGGTGGTTTTTGGTTTTTTTTCTTCCTTAGCATCTTCTGACTGCAAGTTTTCCAGTAGTGTGATAGACTAGGTGGGAGGGTTGTGATAATGTCCTCATGGGGCTTTGTAGGCTGCTGTGAGAGTAACAATTACAAGCCAAGCCCTTACTCAGCTCTCTACAAAATAGAAATTAAGAGATCTCATCATTTTGCCTGTCGTGCCTTGGTCCCTTCTTAGGTTTTGTGCATTCAAAAGAAAGCAGGAAGCTCCAGGTAGAGCTCTAGGTACAGTTTGACTTAGCTTTTTATATCAGAGTAGCCACAGATTGAAAAGCTTCAGTGGTGTCATTTGAGGCAACCTGGGCACGTATTCCAAGATGATGAAACCTGCCTGCACTAGCACCAGCCTTCCTAAAACCAAGTCTTCTCCCTGAAGTGTCTGTTCCTTGGTGTCTGCTTCATCAGAACACAATTAATGAAAAGAGCAGACTAATCAATTAATGGAGGGAGTTACCTTGAGAAGAGGGGAATGTGCTCTAGGCCAATAAAAGTACCTGTGACTCTTATTTTATAATCGTCAAAAGATAATTTTGGTCTGTGGATAGAGGGTTATTATTTGCTGAAAATTGAAGTTAAAAAATCCTACTTGGAAATAGTTTATTTGCAATTCGGGGTATTTGTGTGCATGTAAACATCTGTATATTCTTACCATGTTCTTGCTAAGTTAATTTTTATACATGGGGTTATGATTGCATATTTTGGCACCTGGGTACTCCTCCCCCCTCCTTCCCAAGCTTGCTCCAGCCAGCGGCTGTTTCTTTTTCTGTCTATCCCACTTCCTTTTCTCTGGCTCCTTCCAGCTGCCAGTGTGTTCTGCTCACCCCACTCTTACTGACTTACAGCTCCTTTTCCTTGTGGCAGCAACTGCCTTGGTTCAGATCTAGGTATACTTCCCCTTTGTTGGCCCACTTTCAGGTAGCTTTGCTGTGCCTTTTCATGGAAAATAACAAGAACTTTGTTTTTCAAAAAGATTTTTGAACCATTAGTACAAGGACTGAGCTGGATAGGAATAAGAAAAGTAGTTGTGGAATAAGGAGTCAGCAGGTTGGATGCATGAAGCAGTCTGTGCTGCCCTTTGGTTTGATGTACCAGTTTTGAAGGGCTGCAGACAATAACCACATATTTTTATTCTGCTGGTAAAAAATTAATCTGCAGCAGAACTTAATATAGATGGCTGTATGCAGCATTTTGCTGTGGTGATTGGAAAAAAATCACACCTAAACCAGAAAATGCTCTTATACATAGGCAATTTCTTGTTCTTTCTCCCTTTCAGTATTGGTGTCTTGTCCAGTATTTCCTGGTTGCTGTATTTGGGATCACAACCTGCACACTTTGCCAACTGTTTATTATTTTTTAGCTCGCTGGAGTCCGACCCTGTAGATCCCATACCATTTCCTAATATCTCCATGTGTGACTAGCTCCAAGGAAAAGCTCAGTCTTGGAAAGCTGAGAAACCTGTGTCAGCTTGAGGTTGTTTGAATCAGATTTCAAAAACTGCTTGGCAACTCCAAATGTTTTTTCCTGCTTTTTTTTAGCCTTAAGTATGGATGTGCTGGGGTTTCTAGCTGTGTTTCCAAGGAAATATTTGTGCTGGGGTGGAGGTGAGGGCTTGGATATCTTTGATTTAGTGCTGTCTGTTCACAATCCATTTTGTGAAGTTTAGGGAGGGCATATTTTCCTTCCATTTGTTCAGGGCTCGAGTCATGTGCTGTTTTACTGCCTGCTCTCTTGTACCACGCTGCTTTTCCCCAGACTGCACATCACCAAATGCCAATCAATTTATGCTTGGCAGTGACAGAAGGCAAGCAGGAACTCCAATTGCTTTCAGCTCCCTACCTGCTGCAAGTCACAAAGTGATAGGTTCATTTTCCCAGCCTTCTGGATGAGATCATGATATGGCTGCTTCCTGATCCTGGAGGTTCCAAACTCCCTACCGGTCTGTATTATCAGGAGTGAGTAAGGATGCCTGGTGAGTGGCTTTGGGGACCCCAGCTCCTTAAGAGCAAGATTCACAAATAGGATCTCCTCCCCCTGTCCCCTCCACCAGAGGTGATAGACTTGGAAGGCACTGGAACATGATCACATGGCAGATAAGTTTATGGCAACTTCAGATACTCTCTTGTACATATTTTTTTACTTCATATCCCACCAGTTTGAAGGATTTTAACCTACTTTTCGCTGTTAATTGGGATTGGTGTAGTGTTTGGAATTTTTTTCCTTACTGTGTCACAAAAGAACACCAGATGCCGCAATCACAAACTTCCATGGACATCATAGTTAAAATCAGTTCACCACAGATGCTGGCTATGAATGCAGAGTGGAGCAGACCTTCTTTGCTTGTCCACAGTTTACTGTTGTGTCTGCTCTGACCCCAGTGTGGGCTCTCCACCCTGCTGGCATCCCTGGGAACTGATGTACAGCCAAATGTTGTAACCTGTACATGCTTATTCTGCCCTCTGGGAACTAGTAACACATGACACTGCTTTAGTTAGCAACTATTTGCACATTGACTACTCTTTTTCTGTGTAAACATCTCCCAGATATAAAGTTTTCTGTGTTACATACAAGTTTGACCAGCTCCCTGCTTGACTTGTAGCTTTTTGCAATGTTAGTGTCACTAAATGTGGGGTTTTTTCTGCAGTGCAGTATCACATGCAGTGACACATCTAAAACAAAACAAGGTCCATCTGGTGAAATGTTTTATCACTCATCATGGCTCCAGATCTTGCTCTGGGAAAACATCTGCAGTTCTGGAAATGGATAGTTAGGTTATTTCTGTCCTCCTAACTGGAAGAGGGCTGGAGTTACGAGGCACTGAGTGGCGCACAGCCTTGCAGCTTAAGCAAGCTTCCCTCTTAAGCAGAAGATCCTACCGAGCTGCAACCCACTAAGTTGTGTTTTTATCACATGAAACTGAACATATGTGCTGCACAGCCCAGGGCTTGACTGAGAGGGCTCCTCCAAGCAGGTCAAACAGGGCTGGCATGAGAGCTAAAATAAACCCATGTGGGCAGCAGAGGTCCAAGATGGAGCCTCTGCCTTTTCTTTTTTCTTTTTTTTTTTCTTTTTTAATCTATCACTGTCAGTAGAGAATAATAAATTAAAGAATACTCTGATAGCATAAAGCATTTTTAATTTGATTACTATTTCCTGAGAGCAACTGTTGAATTTACTGCCTGTTGTCACCTGTCCCTTGTAAATGTGTAATTGAATTAGTATTTACGTGAATCTGAATTTTTCTCTCAAATCTATCATACCACTGTGTAAAAAGAGAGAATTTTATTTAAACCTCGTTATTCTTATTGTATATATAAAAAGTAGTATTATGATTACTATTTTTCACTCACAAATGTATTGGACTGCAGTCCAGCATTCTGTCCAGCTTCCTGTAACACTTTATTCTATTCTTGCTTTGTTATCTGGCTATTTTTTTTCAATTTGGCTTAAAATTACATTTAAAAAACATTTTTTCCCAAAATATGAGCCAATTAGAAATGCCTCATGATTTATTTGAAAATATCTAAACAAATTTCCTCAATTTTGCTCTTGTCCTCTGGTATATGCCATCTGCACACTTGCAGAATTGTGCTGATGTGTGAGATTGTGAAACAAAGCAGCTCACATAAAAAAGATAATTGAGAACTCTATTGGCCCAGCTGTGCTGTAAGACTTGCTGAATGTGAAAAATTCCTCCAAAATACATAAATTGCTTGTTACAATTCATTCAGTTTTATTAATCCTGGTTAATATTGCCCTGGTAAGAAAGGGCTGAGTTTCCCAATTTTAAATCAGTGGATGTTTTCATGCTGACATCAATAACATTATCATAAATAGTTTTATATGTGACAGTTTCTTTTTAAGCCTTTTTTGGTTGGTCACTATTTTAATATAGGCTATATGTATATATTTAATATTTGTCACTGTGCAGTAAAAACTGCTTTAATACAAAGCAACAGTGCAAATAATATTTCTTCTATTATATTTATTTCAAATATAACATCTACAGTGTATGTGTAACTGAGGATAATACAGCCCTGAGAATAATATTTGCTCATTGGTGACATACCTTGTTTTTGTACATATTGTGAGGTCGATCATGAATAAAGATTATTAACTTGTTTGGGCATTTTTGTGCCTGTGTTAAAAGAATAATATCAAAGGTTTCTGACAGCATCTACAACAAATAAATAGGTGGTGGAAATGTCTTTGCTCATAAAATGTCCAGAATGATCCATCTTTTGTCAGCATCCCAGCCAGGAACAGGCCAGCAATGGGCACAAGGGCTTCTAGTTGCTCCATGCCAAGTGTTGAGGCTACAAGCTAGTGAGGGAGAAGTAATATGACACACCTGACTTGCCAGAGATGTTCACACTTCCATATCTAAGGTGCTTGCGCTGTGTAAAATAAGACCCAGGCAGAAATTCTGCCTTAGTGGTAAGGAGTCTTTTTTTGTTCTGCTTGTGTTGTTTTTGCCAGGTATTGATGATGCTTACAAAACTGAAAGGAGGCTCCAGCCGGCATCCTCCTGTGAGCCAAATGCCCGGGAGCACAGATGGCCTTTATGACCATTATGGGCTGGAGACACATTCGATGAAAAGTAATTTAAGTTCTACAGAAAAAGAAAAAGTATACGAATGTGGGTTTGTTCCCAACACGAGACAGTCTGAATCAACAATGGGAATGGGCCGGTTACCAAAGAGTCTGCTGGAGCAAGTTCCCACTGCCAGGGCAGGATCTCCTCTCCCTCTTGGCCATTAGAGGGAGGAAAAAATAACAGACTATAAGAGCCACTGAAATAAGGACCAACACCAAGAATGTACCATGGGTTTAATACCAGCTCCTCCTCTCAAAGTAATTATAGTTGATGCTGCCCAATGGTTACCGATGAACTATCTTTCATCGTTGGCTTTTGTTTGGAGTCAGTAGTTTGGGTTGAACATCAAGACCAGCACATCCTGGTCAGCTTCTCACAGAGAATAAAACAGGACTGAAGGTGACAGGGAGCGTCATGCTGCTTCAGCCATGGAGACAGGCAGCCGAGTTTGGGCTAGACCAAAGACCTTCCTATGTGTTTGTCTCACATTATATAACCTTTATCCAAAAGTTCACCACAGTGCTAATATTAAAGTGAGAAAAGACCAGGCTAACCGAAATACTGGTATTTCTCATATTATCAACTCCTACGTACTTGGAAATGTGGTATTTGCTAAAGATGTATTGGTAAACTCTGAAGATTTCTTTGAATTTCATGATGTGACCTAGATTTAGGTGATGCAAGTAACCCTTGAAATACCCTTTTCGCCTAACTCATTCCTACTTATGAGCAAAGGAGATGACACATAACCATCTCTATGGCTCCCCCATAAGGGAGTACCTTGTGTTTGTAGGGCATTAATTTTTCTTAACAGGAAAATTAACTCATTATGTGCCTCTGAAGGCTCAAATTCTGCATTACTCCTAAATTTCAGTGCTACGTGTTTTGGTGTTTCTTCTGCTATGGGAGTGAGATGTTTATTGGAAGTGTGGCTCATCACTCCAAAGCTACTGATGTGATGGATGTGATCATGTGTAGCTTTCAACATAGAGGAACCTCCATTTGAATTACAGCAGCGCTCCCTTGGTTAAACAATACAAACTTTTCTCTCTAGTATTATTCCTCTTGTTCATCTGTTTGGATGTGACAATGAGCACTGCTCTCAGGTATTTAGAGTGTCTAAGGCAGAACCTTATTTAATGCAGTGAAAAGTTTGGAAAAGTAGTGGGAAACAATGTGAAGATCTCTGCAAATGGTCATCAGCAGTTAGGACAAGCTCATGAAGGTTTGGATGCCTTTGCTAGAGTTGTGCTATGCTCTGCTAGAATCACAGCATTTAAGCGGAAAACTGCTTCCAGAAAAGCTGCCAGATCATTTCCATGTAGAAGACCCACCCTCACCAGCTGTCTTTGCTTTCAAGGGCACATATTTTGCTGTTTTGGACATGGTTAGACCTGCCCCCATCTGGGCAACCTCCTAATCCAGGTAGAGATGTAAAGAGAAAGCACAGTGGTGCTCTCTGCCCCAATGGCTATAGGCCAAGTGCTGTGCTAACATCAAGCCACAAATTAGACCAGGCTCTGTATAAAACAGGGTATTTGCTCAATGTTCAGAGGTGCTTAAATATTCAGCCATGAAGAAGAGAGACCAGAAAAGCAAGGAAACATTTTCCTCCCTCATTGCATATTGTTTGTGTGAGAAGGAAAAAATTGGCATGTGTGCTCTCCCCACACCACACTATGTTTCTCCCAGGTTGTTCCCATGTCAGCAGTGCCAGCCACTATTTGTGCTCAAGCTTCCCAACCACAGGGCTACCCAGCTGTGCCTTCAGTGGTGAAAAAGATTGGTCTTTAACTGGCTTTCAGATGATCATTCTTTGCAGGCATCTACAGAAGATCCCTCAGGCCTTTTTTAATTACTGGGGCTAAATCTAGAATATCAAGTACCTCTAATTTTTTATTTTTTTTTTGTCCTGAGCTTTCTAAATTAAGCAATACTGTTGAGTTTTCAGGGGGCAGACTAAAAGGAGCAATGATCCAAGGTGACAATCCAACTCACTTTTTGTGAAGGAAGGATTCCCAGATTTTACAATGCTGAGTTCAGTGCATGCAGGCTACCTGTGAAACTAGGTCACATCTTCAAGCTGTAACTTAAACTAGGTCATACTTTCTGACTAGTGAAGAGGGGGAGTTTGAGTTTCAAAAACTCGTAAATTATAATTTCCTGGAAAAGGCCCAACGCGATGAAGTGCTATCCAAAAATCAACCAAGCCAGCTTGACACATTAGAGAAAGTTCATAAAACATCACTTTATCTTCCTCTGCTTCATGAAAATGGAAATGTATTTCCTTTTCAAAATAATTGGTGGTGCAAACATTGATGCTCCTTGTGGTTTTAGCTGAGTAATTTAAAGTTTTCTGAGCAGGAACATTCAACACAGAGTTTTCTGGTTCCATTCCTATAAATTGCATAAGTAAGGGGGAGGTTTGTTCTGGCAAATTTGAAAGACACCTGGGTTGTGGGGGTCAGAGGAGAAATTTAGATTTTTCTAAATTCACCAATGAAACATTTTGACATTAAGAATCCTCACAAATACCATGCAAAGTAGATAACTCTCGGAAATTATACATGGAAACTAGAATACTCAGTGGGTTCCTTAGACTCAGTAATGGGAGAAGCCACCTCAGATGCTCCCCACGTCTGTGGAATCAATTGACCAAAACTAACCCTTCTGACAATTTGACATATCTGTGCCAATTCTTGCAAGCATCAATTTCTGCACAAGAAAGGTTTGATACCTGCAGGTTCTTCTTAACATTCCCAGTGAGTCCTAACTCAGTGTCACAGCAAACAGTAACGGACAGTATTTAGGACCATAAATAATGCACTTGGCCAAAAGTATCTGAATACAGAATAACAACTGCAGTGACTGATCTGGCTGAGATTTTTGAAGCTGAATTCAAGGGTTTAGCTACTAATTTTCCAGAGAGCTGAGCACTGAAATTCTTTCACTGTCCTAGAAAAACCCAATCCTCTGAATTTTCCTGTTTGCTCTGTGGAATGAGAAGTGTACATACTATAAGGACTGTAGGGAAAAATGAGCAATGCTGGGATGGCTGTTGAGAAGAGATAAAACAGAGCCACATTTTCCCCAAATAGGACCTTAGTCCAGCCCCAGTCTGGTGGGGGAAGACTCCACTTGAGTCTAATACTTGCTGGCTTTGCATGACAACACATCTCTGCTCAGGGGAAATCCTGCAGCTGGCAGGCTTGAGAATGCACACCAGGGACTTTTGCTGCCTTCATTTTCTCTCCTTGTGTTGACTGCTTGCTCACATCCTGCTCCTTGTGGCATCTCTGCCACCCACCTCTGCTCAGCTCAAGACCCTCCTCTCCTCCATACCCAGTCCCTCTCCTTTTTTCTTAGCTTGCCCAGGGGTCCCACAGCAACCTGTTTGCCACCCTTCAGAAGCCCTGCATCCATTTGGCACTGAAAATCTTTGCCACAATGACTTCTTTTTTGGTTTGCATCTGCTGTGAATTCTACCTGCCACCACCAATGCCCAGAGACTGCTTTCTAGTGCCTGTGTAACCCATAGTCTGGTGAGGTCCTTGGTTAGTCCTTTGGCTTTGCTGTAATAATTGTGATCAAAGCTAACAATGTTTTACATGGAGCTGAAATAACTTGTCCCAGTGGGTCAGTCAATTAGACAAGTGGGATTTTTTTTTTGGCCCTTATTTGTACACACTGGAAAGCTTTCCCTCTCTGCAGCACATACAGGACAGCACACATCCTTCTGAGTGAGGTGGGGGTTATTAATCTTACTCTCTTCTTCCCCAGCATTAGTGCACTGGTTAAGATGACTAAGAACTTGTATCCTCTCAGGGTCCTTCTATCTCTTGTGTTTAAGGAGATGTTAGCCCCACTTCTCCACTGACTGATCCTGGAAAGACCTTTTCTCCTTTCTTGTTTTGTGTCTAAAATCTAAATACTCTAAGATCAAACCAGACTTCTATTTCCTATCAGTCTTCTCACCCCAAACCATCCAAGATCCCCAACTGAGATGTACCATAAAGGGACCAGATTTAGGGACCTTTTAGGGACACATCTCATTGCTTTTTAGCAAGCAAGGGGTAGATCCTGAGATATTTGCAGTTTCTGATTTGGCCTCAGTGGCAGAGATAAAGGAAGTATCTGCATTAACCAGGATCTGTGCTGCTTATCACACTCTGAGCCAGCATCCACAGCACTTAAACTGCACCAGAAATCAGCCACTGGCAGGCTGGAGTGGTATAACACAGCAAGGCAGCTGCACTACCTAGAATTTCCTCTTCATTTGAAACACATCATAAAAAAATCTGAAGCAGGAAATGGGTTATCTGGTAAATGATGCTGTTATCTGGTATAACCTCAGCACATGCTAGAATTCACCGCCTGCCTTCTAGTCCTGGAAATCAGTTCAATTCTGTCAAGCTGTTATTCATTTAATTTCTTCTGGTAAAGGTGCAGACATTCACACTCCACTCTGCTTTGTTATCTGTGGGTTATTTCTCCAAAATGCTACTTTTACCTAGGAGCTGAAATTCTCATAATGCCAATGCAAATCAGAGGTAGTAGGGTTATGATGAAATACATACACATATACATATATATACACACACATATAGATAGATAGATAGATAGATAGATAGATAGATAGATAGATATGTTCTTAAATGTTTTTAGATGTACATTCACAAATGAAAATTCTCACTTCTAAACTAACTGTTAATTTTGTTTCCCTGGAACATCAACAGCATGAATGGCTCCAAGAAAATTCTTGTGCTGGCTGATAAAACACATCCCTAATAAATATTTAAGCATTATGATGTCAGAGAAACACTGCCTAGATAAGATGGACTGCCACTACTAGGGTACAATGGGCCTTAGCCTTTGAAGTGCTAGCCATGTGAGGATTAAGTTTCTGAGACATTTTAAAATCCACTTTAAATCTTTACACCACCACAGAGGTCCAGGCAGACCTATTTTTTCCTGGTGGGTACAGCTTTCAGTATCAGTGGTAAATCCCCAAGTTTCTGGGGTCACCCCACAGATGCCTTCCAGGAGCAGCTGCACAGGTTTTCAAGAGTAGGGGAAAACAGGCTAGTGCTGTGCTCCCAGAAGATGAGAGCCCAGAGGGAGACATCACCTCTTCCAGTGTCAAAAGGAGTAAGGAGTAAGGAGGGCTCAGAAGATGCTGTGAGTTCCCCCTGGTCTATAGACATGTCTTGGAGTGGTGTGAAGCAAGGTCCTGGTCTGTGCCAAAGGGTATGGCTGTGCTACTCAATAAAGAGGGGCAGGGTGAAAGTTTGAGCACAGGCTCCTGTGCTTTGTGTGCTGTCTGCCTGTGGCTTTGCCCTTTGCTGCTGCAGCCCTGCTCTGCACTGGGCAGAGCTCTCTGCAGGATGGCCTGGAGCCCACCTGAGGGCTTGGCCTCACACTCACCCCTGGAACTCTGCTCTGTACCAATGTGGCCTGAAGGACTCAGCAGAAGCAACTTGTGGTCATTCTGGCCTGGAAACTGATGGTTCCTCAGAAGGAAAGCCTTTGGATTAAAAAAATCTCCAACAACAAAAACCAATAAAACATATGAAGTAGAGGTGGAAATTACAAAAGAGATATCAAGAATCAAAGCAACCTCATGGGGAAGGTTTCTGGCTGCTCATCTGAAGGCTCCTATTAGTGGGTGTCAGGTGAAATCAGCTGGCAGTTTCCATGTTGCCTGGGGGTAAGGGAAGCAAGGACGTGTCCCCATAGCTCCCCATAGCTCCCTGTAGCGGGGGCTGCCCACCCTTCCCTTCTGCCCTGTGGTTGGAGATGTGCTGAGCAGGATCCAGCAAGGCAGATGGATGAAGAACTTAGCTTTGCTTGCTGGGCACGTAAATGAGGAAGAAGAGCTGACTGGAAACCAGAGGAGATGAAGTGCCTTTAGCTTCCCCCTTGGCAGGCTTTGGTTGATTTGATTTTTTGCCACCATGAAATACAGTTGAAAGAACTTTCCAAGTCAGCAGCTGGGCTGCTGTCTGCTCAATTTGCTTGACAGAAAATCAAAACATTTTTGAACAAAATTGAAAATTTTCTCATGCAAAATTGCCCTTTTTTTTTCTTGTGAGGACAATGTTATTTTCCCACTGAAATAATTCCACTCATCTCTGTGGTGTTGGTGCAAGGCTGACATAATAAACTGTGAAGCAAGAACTCTGTGTGGGGTGAATCTCTCGAGGATGTGTAAGTCCAGAGAGTCATGACTATTCAAGCTCTTTTGCTTGTTTTTGTCTTTCACAGTGGTTTCAACCATACTTCCCTCTGTCATGTTCTCACAAAGTCTTTATCTTCTTTCCTGACAGCCTGTCTGCTCCCTCCTTTCCCATATCCCTTTTGACATTTGAGCTTGGCATTTTCCTGTTCAACCAGGCTGGCCCCTCCTGCTGTATGGATGCCATGTGCTCTGTTCTGCCCATTGGGCTGGACTATTATTGTGCTCCAAAGTGGTTTTTCACAGCCAGCTCTCCTGGGATCTCTGAACAACCTCCCACAAGATCCTGCCTACTGCTGCCCTGCAAAAAAAAAGTTGTTTCCCACTCTCCTTCCATTCATAATAAATTTTTGCACCATTTGTCTTCCGCACTTCCCCAAGGGTCATAGGTTCTACCAACTCATGGTCCCAACAGCCAAGGGTGCTCTCAGTTATCACATCCTTGATTAGTCATTCATTGTTCACAAGCACCTGAACTGGCTGAATACCTTCCTAGATGTTCTGCCTGTTAAAATTGCTCTCAGCGCATCCTAGAAATCTCCCAGCTTGCCTGAGCCCCACAGCAGATGCTGGAGTGGGTGAACCCCACCTTGAGAGACAGAGCTTGAGACAAGAGAGTTCATCCAGTTGTTTAAAGAAGGCATCACCTCTACTTTGATTGTTGACATTTTTATTGTAACTTTCAATCTGGAGCAGATGCCTAAGGTAGCATCCCCTTGGCTGACCCTGGGCCTTCAACATTACAGTAATGTAGAAAAGAACAACTTGCAAATGTTACATCCATGCCAAACAGTACCAAACAATGCATTCTTGTCACCAGAAAGCAACTGGATACGACATTTATTATTGAGAAGCAATTCCAATAAAAGACTTTGCACACAGAAACAATACATGCAAGCCACTGAAGAGTCTGCAGATGAGAAAGACAATGATTTGTTCTTGAGTGTACACCAGGTCTAATGAAATTTTGATTCCATTGACTACAAACTCAAGTCAGGTTGGCAAACACACAAACCCTGAATTTAATCAGGCCTTTTACTATTTGCAAAGCAGTAAATGATATGCTTGGTAAGCAGAGTAGGCAGATCTGTGTGCTGATCTCTCTGCAATGTGGCGATATGTGCCATGCACAACTGGGCTGTGGCCACTGCTGCCAAACTCCTCTGAGTAAGGGAATGGAACATATCAATTTACAGAAATAAAGAGAGCACATCAGACCTCAAACTTTCTGTATCCTTGGGAAAATATTAAAAAGTTCAGCATCTGATGATGGTAAGAAGAGAAACGTAGAGCAGAAAAATGTTAGCTGGAGAAATGAAAAGAGAATCATCACCCAGAACATAGCTAAGGTGAAGAATTGCAGTGGGAATTTGGAGATCTCCAAATTAAATGGGTTTGTTTTGGACCCCTGTCCAATTCATGGTGCTTTATAGTCTAATTCTCCTTTCCCCGAAATATCATTTCTCTGTAGGTCTTCCACAGAGAGACATTAAGGGGTAGTACCTTTATCTGGAAATATAACAGAGTAAACTTCCTTCCCACCACACAGCTGGGCAGGAAAAAGAAAAGAGAGAGCCCAGAGACAGGAGATGCACAGGAATATGTCTGTCAAAGAAACCTTGGTTGTACAGCTGAACCTCAGAGACAGTGAACCCCCACTAATTTCTGAAGTTTTAAGAGTCTAAACATCATTAAAAATCTGTGCAAAAATAGAAATTGTTTTGTTTCACCCTCCAGCCTGAGCTCAGGCTTTGTGTGTCTGTCTGTATTCTGCAGTTCCTGACTGCAACAGTAATGGCTTCAAGTGTCAGTGCTTCTTCTATCTCTGAATATTCTGCCTTATTGTCCTTGCTTACCCTGGTGGATCCTGGGGCAGGACTGCAGAGTCTGCACAACACTCAAGGATTTAGTGCCATGTCTCCAAGGAGGTCAGGGAAGGAGCTGCCAGGGCTTGACCTTCTGATCTCATAATGTACTGAAGTCATGCAGAGTTACTAGATAATAAGCCTTAGAGGTTATGTTAATCATGACTAAACACAGCCATGATCAATGACCACACTGCCCAATTCAGGTACAAATTATTATTTAACATTTACCTGGAAGCAGATTGACTGGTGTCCCATCTCCTTAAACAGTCCCTTCTTGGCCAGAGTGCCCCTGCATGTTTCAAGGACTGCCTAATCCCTTGTTAGGATCCAGGGAGTTGATTGCTTTCGACCAGCCATGATACAGCCATAATGGTGATGACTGCAATGCACAAATATCACTGGTAAGGGCAGCACTTTTCTGTCATCCTGTAATTAGCCCTCAACCTTGTAGAACTCTTTCTACAGGTATCTTTTTAGAAAGGTGTGATCAAACATCCAATCTTCTTTCGAGGTTGGATCATATTCTGAGAGGAGTTTTGAACACCTAACTCAGCCAAATGGGCATATAATTACACCTAAAATCTATGAAATTTGTTGTGGCATTCAGAAAATGTTAAGGCAGTGCCTGAGAGACAGAGGTGGTAGTCTGTGGGGTTTGGAAGACTTGTTCTGATGGGGCTGGAGCTCATTTTAGGCCCTCCTTCTCCTCACAGCTACGTGTTGAAATAATTAATCCCAGCAGGGTGGAAGCGTGGATCACAGTGGGAAAGCCTGTATCCATCGGGGGAAGGTTATTTATGCAGATTCCATTAGAAAACCTGTCCCAGGAATTTTCAATCTGATATTGCATGTAATCCATTTGGATATCATGTTGGTAAAATATGAAGCTTTTCCCCCTTACGGAAATGAAAACCCTGCATTTCTACCTTACTTTCACTTCTTGTGTGTTTCAAAACACAAAAACTCACAAGAAATATTCGGCCATCCATCTGTCTTGGAAGGCTTTACATCCAGCAGCGAGATGGCACAGGCAGTCTCAGAAACAGGCATTGTTCTGCCCCTCATGCTGCTGGAGCCTGGGATGGCACAGCAGAGAAGTGATCAGCTGCAGGAGCCTGGATGGGGAATTTCAGGCTTTGATTCCCTATCACTACGTCTCAAGAGACAATAAAGCTGATACCCTAAATTCACCTGCCACATGGATACATATGCACACACATTCCTGTATAACATTCATACCTTACGTGTATCTGGAATTTAACATATGTGGAGTTTAAGCGGTGCCCAAAAGATGGCACTGTTTATTTGTGCTTTTTTCATTCTTAATTGCATACCCTCTTCTAGGCTGGCATATCATCTGACAAAATTAAGACAGGACTTATGTACTCTATAGAGAAAAGCAGTACAAATCAAACTCTTGCTGCAGCATGGCCTTTCCTATAACCTTTAATGTGCAATATTTTAATGGGAATGGGCATATTGATGCTGTGTAGAACTATAACTACAAAAAAGTTGCCCTTTTATTTCCATCTAGCATTTTCACCGTAGATGTTTTGAACTCATACATTTCATTTAATGCCTGGTGAATGAAGAATGTGCTTCAGTCATTTCAAAGGAGAAAGAATTATTGACAAGAGGTTGATCAGAACCAGAGTGGTGCCTTGAAGGTCCCTGAAAGTTAGCCTGTACATCTCTGCCTGTGCAGTAATCATTATCTGTATTCATGAAAAAAACCAACTAATGCCAAATAGCATGACAGCCAAATTACAGTGAATCAGTTGCCCACATTTTTGTTGAAACAGCTAAATCCCAAGTCCTACCTTAACAGCTTGCTGCAGCCATAGAACAAGAGCAAATGTGGAAATACAGTTTACCTTGCAGCAATGAATTTAATGAAAGGTTTGCTGGTAATCATAGCAAATGACAACATTAATCCCCATATCAACTGTCGGGTTTCTCCAGGCCTTTAAAACTAGAAGGTGTGCCAAACAAGCTGTAATAACAAAACTAGTATTACTAATACCTATGATAATGCCTTATTTTATTAAATCAAAGCTCTTTGCAATCTCAGCATGGGAGTCACTTCACCTAGGGCTGACATCCGGCCATTTTCAAGATAACAAACTTCAGGTGTCAGAATACCTGACAGATGGCTGTGATGGCTTTTGACACCACATTTCCCCAATCCAATCCAATCCAATCCAATCCAATCCAATCCAATCCAATCCAGTCCAATCCAATCCAATCCATTTTACTTGTGGCTGCTGTATGAAACCAGAGGGTACCAACCAGTGATGGCCCAATAGGAAGAAAAACTCCATCCCTTGCCAGATCCTCCCTTAGACCTGATGCCTCCTGCAGTAGATATAGCTGCTCAGTGCAGATACAGACAGAGAAAATCTACCTTGATACTGCTCTCCATGCTGCAGAGCACCAGTCCAGGACTCAGCTGAACAAATATCCCTCAGACATAAATCTCGAGGCTTGACAGGTATAAGTGGGTCATAGCTACAGCTGCACAAACATTTTCTGGTCTCTCAGACCTCTGTGGAGCTTCAATGGGAAGCAACCTCCCTGTCCAAAATATATTTCTTCATCATCTGTGTCCTCTTCTGCACTCCATGATATTTCCTGCTTGCCCTTGCTCCTGACTCCACACTTGCTCGATGCTACGTGTATGTGGATTTTAAAGAAGTGTGCTGGGCTCAGATGTGCAGAACTAAAGACACTTGGCTGCTTAAAACCAGCTTCCTCTGAAGCAATGTGTGAACAGGGAGATGGTTTGTGCTCTGGTGATTGCCTCATTGGATGGGCCTTGCTTTCCAAGCTCAGGAGTCTGTCAGCCTGTGTGGGAAGTAGAAGATGAAAGGCAGGAAACAAAGGCAGGTTATCATTAAACTCCACCTCTCTTTTGACTGGAGGGCTTCTGAGCACCTCTGAGACAAGGAGATTGCCTAGGTAAAGCTTGCTTCTGAGTGCCTCCTCAGCATGAGAAAGTTTGAGGCCATGATTCCTCAGGAAGGGTCTTATCCATCAAGAAAGGCTTTGGATGCAACTACCCAGCTGAAAAGCCTTTAAAAAACAAGAGATATTCAAGTCTCAGGGTTTTAGCTCTCTTCCACAATGAACTGTGAGCTCACTCTGGCAGCTCAATGAACCCCAAAACACCAAACTCTGGGTCCTAGAAGCTGCATCAGCAAACAGAAAATACAAGTCTGATTTTTCAGGCTTTAGTTCCAAGAGTCCTTGTATTGCATGTGTTTGGTTTTGGGCATCTGTTTTGTTTTGCTTGTTTGTTTTAACCAGGTTTTTCTAACCAGATGTTCCTGGTCTGTCCCACAATGCTTACAACCATTGAGGGGGTGCCTGGCTTTCGCAAAGAGCTGTTGATGCTTTATTATTTGTACTTCCAATTAAATACATAGATAATGCCAAAAGAGTTGACATTTGGGTTACATCTGGATGCTCAGTTACAGTCATGGGTGGCAAAATTTGTGCTCATAATAATGATCATTGTTTTGAGAATTTATTTCCACATAGAGTATAATAAAAATGATATATTAGCTAATTTATTCTTGTGTTGGGAAGATCATTTGCCATTCAGGAAAAATAGGTCCCTTTTTTGGGGGTAGTGGGGATGGGTATTTTTAGTTTTAATGACAGTTTCAAGAATTATATGGGTACTGGAAATAAAACCCAAACTCTTTTTTTTCCTTTTTTCTTTTATTTTTTGCTCCTTGTATCTTCACTGCAATAATAAGGCATTGGAACTCATAATTTAGCTAGCAATTTTGATGATGCTACAAGAGGTAGATGCAGCTTGCTGTTCATCTACCCGGGCTCTGCACAACAGAAAACAGTGAGCATTTGATTGTGTCAGATAGATCTTGGAAGGTACAAATGGGCAAATTTCCAAAGTAATGCAGAATTCAGTACTGATGGGAAGTGAATGCCAGTGCTGAAAACTTCAGCCACAGATAGCAGATCCATGCAGCAGTGTGGAGGCATTTTAAAATCACCCAAATCACCGCTATTTAAGGAGGTGTTTTTCTTGGAATGATTGTCTCAAGGGTTGCTGTAGCTAGGCAGCTATGAGCTAGCTGTGTACACAGCAGGATGTGTCAAGGTGGCTCTGGCACTGCCCCCATCCTGGTGCCTGCAAGGGGGTGAATTTCCCTACCCCTCTGGGTCGGGAAAATTCAATCCCTTGGGTAAGCAGCTTCCCCAAAGCAGACCTAGGAGCTCAGTATAGGGAAGGCTTGTGGAGGTGGCTGATTTTGGAGCTAGATATGTGCACGGGCAGAGTGGCTTGCTGGCGGTGGGTAGCAGCAGAGGAAAAACAAGAAGGGATGTTAGCCTTAGGAAATGCAAGCCCCAGGAGCTGGCATCTGTCTGCTCCCACCCCTGCAGCATGGCTTCCTCACTGTCCCAACTGCTACCTTGTCCTCTTGGAGTCTCCTCTCATCACCCCAGAGCCTGGAGCTGGCAGCAGGGCTGGGACAGTGGTGGTGAGTCTTTGACCTTGCTGTTCCATGACAAGGGCCTGGATTCCTGTTTAAACACCCCCCACCGAGAAGCAGTGTTGCTTGACAGGCTAAATTATATTTAAACACAGATTCTCAGCTGGTCTCTTTTCTTCACTCAAGTGACAAAGGCACACAGTGCAAATAGCTTGATATATTAGCTGAATCTAAGCTTAAATCTTGTCACAGGCATTGCCAAACCTGAAAGGAGGGTTGTCTCACTCTGGGTTAGGTTTGGTACATAGGCTGGACAAAGGAACATGGCCAACACACATGAATTTGAGGCAGGGCTAGTGTGTGGTTTGCCACATGTAGTCAGTTTTTACTGGGCACTGCCTTCTTTTAGAGTATGTCCTTCAGTGACTCACTTTGCAGATCAGCTGTGGTTATAAACTGCTTCCCAATGAAATCCATCTTTTTTTTTGGGTTACCACGCCATGGGGGTATATAAGGTACTCTCTGTCCAATCCATGCTTCATTTTCAGACAAGTCTTCTCTGTTTCTTTCTTTTGAAAGTGACTTTCTCCTCTGATACCAGGTACTAAAAGGATTGTTTTATGTCATATCTACCCTCTCCAAATAAACAGTGGTACTCACGGGACTGCCCAGCTTCAGCTGGATGGCACAACCATTCCCTCCTGCAAGCACTGTCTCACAGGGAAGGGGAAAGCAAGGTGTGAGACCTGTGCTGAGACCTCCACCAATGTCCTAGTGGCTGTCTGGCAGTAAGAAGTTACAAAACTCCCTCACCTGACCCCATCCCTGTTGAGGAAATTATTCTCATGAAAATGCATCCAATTTTCACACACCAGGGCATCAAGCATCCAAAAATGCTACTAAATCTGGATTACAAAGATAAAGTAAAAGAAGAAGAAAAAAGAAGAGGCATTAAACTGTCTTGTCTCTCTCTCTCTCTGCTATTTAACTACTATTTAACACTTTAATCCTCCTGAAGCTTTTTTTTCCTTTTTACTGTAATTCTTTAATATGGTCTGCACTGTTTATAATCATTCTCCTTTCTCATAGGTTTAGGCTACCATTTAAGCTACTTTTTTTTACCTTAATTACTAGGTTAAATGTAATCTCTCAGGAACCATAGACACATGAGAGAGCAAGCCCTTATTATGAGGCTGTCTTCTTTCCCAGGAAAAGATACTCACAGCAGTCTGTTTTTAATAGCTTTATTCAGCAGGTGAGACTTAATTGCCTAAGTCAAGAAAATTCTATCATTTCCTTTCAGATATTAGACTGCAATAGAATGGAAGTCAGTGTCAGGAAAATTTTCTCTGAAAATTTGCAAGATTGGTGTTTTGTATCTTCAGTGCATTTTCAACCAGCAGGTAGTCCCAGCTGCTTGGCCTGTACATTTCTGCTCCTAGACCTGGAAGCAGTCCTCATCTCCAGTAAGCACTTTTGTGATCTTCTATCATCTCTCAGCTGAACAGCTGGGATAAATTTATCCAGGAAGGAACAGACCAGACCATTGTCCTGGAAGCCTGGAGACAGAGAGGAGAACTGAGAGCAGTCAGCAGAATGGTGGTGAGGCTGCTGAGTGAATCCTCTGGCTCAGGTTGTAATATTTTGGTCTGATTCTCTTAGGTGATAAAGTGAGAGCTCTCTCTGATTTGTGAGAGCTTTGGTGAATATTCACTGCAGTGATGTAAGGAGAAAGAATCCCAGCATGTGCCAGCATAAGACACTATGTTCAGCGTCTGAGAGAGCTATTATTGTTGTTTTGTTTATTGGCTTTCTTTAAATGATGCTTTGGAAAGTCTTCATGGGATGCAGCTGTACCTATCCTTGCAGAGTCGTGGGCAGGAGTAGGCAGTGCTTTTCTGCAGAAACAACAGAAATGAGCCTAATAACCACAAAATACCTCCTAGAGCAAAAAACTCACAGAAATTTCCATTCCAGAATAATATTTTGAAGTAACTGGAGATCGTTTCCTCTAACGATCATCACCTTTTCTGGTGCTCAGAATGACTCAGAACCAGCTGCAAGGCTTCTGTGGTACTGCAAGCACTTGAAAATGTATCTTTGCATGAGCAGCCACTGCACAGTCACAAAATGACTTGTACACTCACAGCATCTCTTTCTGTGACCCAGCCTTCACTGCTCAGAAGCTATTTGTTGCTAAGGACTCTGTCTGACAGTCCAGGACATGTAGGGCTTCTGTTGATGTGTTGTTCCTGTTATCTCTAACACCCATGCCCACATCCAGCGAGACATTCGGGTACTTCAGGTGCCACACAGGTCTAACTGAGGTATGGGCAATGTGCCTAACCCCTGCTCAGAAGTGAAGACTCCAGGGCTTGCACTTTTGCCTGGCTTTGGCAGTCCTGCCTGTGTCCATTTTCAGAGCTGCTACATTTTGAGCTGAGTGTGGGATTAGTCTGAAGTTCCTGTGAGATCCACAAAGGCTTTCTAGGCTTAAACTCCCTGACAAGCAGTCAGGTTTGGTATATTTGTTACTAGCACACTTACAGTGGGGAGACTGGTTTCTGTTTAATGCAGAGAAACCACTGCTACATCTTTGTTTATTGAGCTCACAGGATGGTGAGCCATTAAATAAGCTTTTGTTCAGAGGAAAGGGAAAGTGACATCCACCTTCTGTTACTGACTGAGGTGGTAAAATCATGTTTCTGGTGTCTCCATAGAAAAAGGAGTTGTACATTCTTCTCCCACAATCCAGGGTACTGTGAGAAGTTCATGTTTGGAGCAAAACAGGAGAAAGATGAAAACCGGATCATTTTGAAACTGAAACTAAAAGAATTGTGAGACCGGAGGGATCCTTTGCAAAATCATCTTATAATAAGGGCATTCACTGGCAAGTGCTTCTTCCCTCATTCCCAAAATAGCTAATGTATTTTATTGTAAGAGTATGTAACATAAAATTAATGCTCAGGAACATGGCTATTCCTTCAGCAACTGAACTCTGTGGACATTAGGCCTTAATTTTTTTTCCCTTCTATGAATCTCCCATTCCTTTCTGGATGATGGTTGAGTTTCCAGAGAGGAAAGAGCAATGTTGTCAGTGTGGTGGTTATGGGCTCTCCCTGCAGTGGGTGTGAGCTGCTGTTGGATGCAATTCCCTGGTCTGTGACCCTCTTGGTGAGCTCTGAGATGTTTCAGGCACACTGTGCCTGGCCGGGAGGGAGGACTTCTCTGCTCAGGAGCAGCAGCTATGAATGCATGATGTTAATGCACCAGGTCTGCTCTGCACCATTCATGGCTGGTTTAGGATTTTATCTTCCATGAGTCTACCTAGCAGCCAGCTATTGCTTGGTGTCCCCTCTTCTGTTGCCTTTGGTTAATGCACTACATTTTTGGCCTGTTCATTTGTAGATTCCTTAATTCATGTGAACTCCAGGGAGAACAAAAAAAAAAGGCCCTTCATCCCTTCATTAGTCAATGTTTGTACAATACCTTGAAAATATAAAATGGTGCACAAATGATGAGTGCTATTTACTTCAGAGCTAATTTGTCAACCTTTTCTTTATTTCAGGAGCCTTTGGGTTTAGCTGTTCATTTGCTTAATTGCATCTCAGGCTTCCAGTCAGAAATGCTACACACACAGTTATGCCATGCCTCGGGAAGAAAACATTAGAGATGATGTTACTGACTCACCAGCCACAGTGCCTTCTCCACTCAGGTTCTGCATCCCTCCCTCCATTTAGCCCCCTGTCCTCAGTTCTTCCCTCCATCTCCCACAGGTACAGCGGATATTATCATTGGTATCACAGATTTACATCATAATAATATTAATACTTTCTTCTCTCACATGACTTATTCCTCTACCTACTCATTACATGTCTCCTTGGTGCTTTTTCTAATTATCTCTGCCACATCCTTGAATAAGCTTTTGCCTCATTTAGACTGTGCTGTAAATGGTATGGTTTTGATAAATTAAGCAATAATCAGAAAAAAATTTTCAATATTCTGTAGATTTCCATTAAGTTACAGTTATAGTGACACAATTTGCTGTGCTGCAGTTCACACTGAGTTAGCCTTGTTTTCATTAAAAACCTCATTATTTAGAGATTTATAACTCATCTATAGAAATTTGCCCTAGGGTGAAACTTGACTCTGTTTTTTAGCTCAAAAAAACCTTAAAAGTAATTCAGTTTGTATTTTGTGACTTTTTAAAGAAAATAATTCCACCTGTTTTAAGCTTTCTGTGTCGTGTAACTAAAAATAGCTTCAATGTCAGAAATGTGTTATTAGTTATAGTAATAAAAATAATTGATATTAATACAAATTCTACTTACATAGAGAAGATAGCACTATAGGGTGAAGACAATAATGGAATTGGGGTATTTACTCACAAGGGTGTAGAACCCCTCCACATTTGGTAGGGGAATAAGACTAATTGTTCCTACTGCACTATGCTTCCCTCTGGAATATTGCAGGAAACATAGAAGGAATCAAGGCATGGTGGATCACACAATACTTGCCATGACGGTTTCTCATAGCCTTGCCTGAAGAGTTGGATCACTCTCTGCACTAATTACTGCCTTTGCCACTCTTCATTCCTCTAGTCTTATTTGGATAATTGAAAAGGAGACAGAAGTTTTGGAACAGGACCAGCCAACTGTTAAGGAATGATGAGGCTCAGAGTGTCTGGGCTGTTCTGGTAGGCAGCTTACAAACACAGAAACAGGCACAGTATGAAAATCGAGGCTATAAGTGCCAGTTCAGAGTAAGTGTGATGCAAGTATATTTTTGGAATTGTGAACAAATTTATCAGTATTCTGTTCTGTCTGGTATAGAGTAGCTGCTTCACAGGGATTTATAGATCTCCTTCATGCAGAGCCTCAAGGCACTCCAGCAATGGAATTCTAGATCCTGATATACTGAAGCAGTGACGAGATTGTGAGATCAAATATTAATACTCTTATTTATTGCAGTTCATTGACACTGCAAATTCTTCTGAGTGCTCCAGTCTCTCGGGAGAATTTGCTCATGTTTGGGGATCTGAACTGGAGCCTATTTAGAAAAGTCTAAGATTTCATTCTGGCCTTTTCCTAGCCTCACCTATGTTACACCAAAAATAGTTCTGTAGTGTTTCACATTCATTTGTTGACTGTAGTTTCAGAGCCTGCCATACTTAATATTATGTACACAGCAGACTCAGAGTACACTTGTTTGAGGACACACATTCAGCCAATTTGAGCTCACAAATAAGAGTTTTGTGTTCCCACTTGGGTGGGTAAAGTCATTTGTGCATAACAAAATGCAACCACTAATTATAGAGACTATCTTAAAATTTGGTAAAGGGCACGTTTTCCCCAGGCAAAGAACTCCCTGGGCTCTGTGAGTTTTGAACATTCAACCTGCAGGAGAAAGCTGATCCTACACAATGTAAGACCTTACTGCTTTTTTATATCAAGTATAAAATATAGGAGCTGCAGTTTTACTATCTACCCTATTCCCAGGCCTACAAGAACAAAAATAAAAAGACTTAGCATTTTGCATAGATGCCGTAGCTAATCCTGAGGGCTGTGTCTCTGAGCTCCTAATACACTCTGGTCAGCTTTTTTGGGTCAGAATAGCTCAAAACCAACCTTGTCAGCAGAAATTGAGGAAGAACTAGTCATCTTAGCAAATAATGAGAATGTCTTGTCTCCATCTGTGTAGCAGATTAATGCTACCCAAGTGGAATAGACTTGGAGATTGTGAGGAGAAGTAATGCTTGAGACTGAAATTTCAGTAATGAAATTTTTAGAAATAGTACTTCACCAGGAAGTTTGTACTATGTACATGTGTGATATAAAAGAAACACTGATAGCATTGGGATATAAACTTCATTTCAGTGCTATATAAACAGTAGTAAAACAGCTTTTTCTGAAACCAGAGCAAGGAGTAGATTGCTTTTAAGTAGTGTTTGGGATTGATGCTAGGGAAAAGAAATACTCAAATGAAAATTATTGATGCAATGAAGAGAAATTCAGATATTATTTTCTATCAGCCTATTTTCTGGGCAAAGTTAGAAGACAGCATTCTCTGGGCAAGTGAACACTAACTGTATATTTGGGGTTCAGTTTTCAAACAGGCATTTTCTGTTTCTACTCATTCCCACTGAAGTTAATGCCTTTGTTTTACTGAATGCCATTGACTTAAGGGACTTAAGAGTAACACATCTGTGATGTCAAATTCCTTCACAAATACTGCTTTTCAGGGATGAAAATTCAGTTTTTTGAAGGTATGTAGGAACATAATTAGCTGTAATCACCTGTATTATTCTGAGGATCTGGACTAGACCTACCTACCTGCACATGTAAATTGTTAACTACAAATATTGTGCCACCTGAAACAAGGAAGCAATGTCTACCTGGTTTTAAGGATTGTTCTAAGGGGAAAAAAGAAGCAGCAATATCTAAAATAGGCAGATATAAGGAAACGGTCTGAATATGGCTTCAATAGCCCAATTCCTAGGGCCATTTGAAGCCCACAGAACTCACAGGAAGAAAATGCTGGACATTTAAGTGACAAAAAGAAAGCAAAGATAGAAAATGGTTGGGCTTCTTTATCTGTTATTATTAAGATTTTCTAGTTAATTTAATTGAGGCATGCAACAACAAGCTATTTTTCAGGACTGGATCTGCACTGTTTCAGTGAACCTGTAGGGACTTGGGAAACTGCATCAGTAACATATCTGGCCTGTGGGCTTTGTAATGGAGTGACTTGGCTCCTGATCAGAAGAAAACAGTGAAGACTGTCACCTTTGTCATGGGAAGACAGCTTTGGAAAGGCAAACCTCTGCAAGGCAAATACTGTAATTAAGATGGATGCACAGCAGCCCTCTGTTTCTGCAGGCAGTGGCAAGGAAGGACCAAAGAATTCCTCCCAACACCCACACTTCTCATGCAAAATAAATCAACAGAGCTTAGGAAGCAAGGTTCCTGATAAATCCTCTGCATAAGGCATTTGCCTCACATGAACCACAGGCCAGCTTTGTGCACAGCACAGCGTTAAAGCAGAGCTGCCTCTTCAGCAGGGTGGCCTGCCCCAGCAGCCTTCTCCTCTCTGGGGTCTCACAGTCACAGATGGGAAATAATTACAGTTGCAGAAGCTGCTACAAGTCTTCCTAATGTGTATAAATCCATCTGTGGATACACTGTAATCTCCATACATACCAACAAAAGCTCATTTGCGGGAATTTCCGTAGTTGTGTTCCCAACAGCCTGTTTTAGGAAGAGAAAATGAGAGTATTGCAGAATCCCTGAATCCCCCTGCTCGTACAGCTGCTTCAAGCATACACCAGCGGGCAGCTGCGGTTTTGGCATCTTCCTTCCCTTTGATGGGGCCCGTATCAATCAGACAGGCCTGGGATGTGTCTGGCTCAGGGGCACAGGGGAGAGCGATGCATTTGGATGGGCTCCTTCCACTGAGGATGGTGGGTGCCCTCAGTGAGGCAGCAATGCTGCCCTCTTTGCACTCCCTGTGCTCCGTGGGACTGGCTCACCATCCAGGTTTGACAGCTCCACCTGGCAGCCAGAGCCAGCTGGAATTCTCTTTACTTTTCTAAGCAGAGAAGGTGCCCTCCCATGCCACCCACTGCTCAGGGCAACTCTGCTCACCAAAAAGGGCGTAACACAAGAGGGAGATGACAGTGGAAGAATTGATGCATCTGAGAGTCAGGCAATACAGGACTGAAGATGGGTTGTATTTTTTTCTGAGTAGGCAGGAAATGGATGATTTTTATTAAAGATTATTTTCAGTTGTTGGTCTGGATGAGGAAACAGGGTAAGATAGAGTACCAAGCAGATGTTGCATGATTTGCTGACAAAAAAGGATGTTTTCTGATAGAGGCCTAATTAAAGACTTGGCAGCAAATTGCTTATTAGATGAGAAATGAGATGCTTCAGATGGAAGGCAAAACACCTTGTCATATTTCTCTGAAGTGTCAAAATACAGATCAGTGACTGAGTGTCTAAGCTCTGTTGTGCAGCTATCACAGTTTGTTCTAAAGAGACAATATTTTCTTTGTTGTGGGAGAACTCTTCGAAAGACTGTGTGCCAGAAAACTTTCTAACTGATAGGACATACAGAGGATCTCCTTGTAGCACATGCCTTGCAATGACTCAGCTGTGGAGGGTATCTCCTGCTTAAGAAGATGACATCGTGCCCATCTGCCACATGGGACTTGTGACAGCAACAGCGCTGTGTAATACTTTCACCTGGGTATGTCTTAATGTCCTCTCACCCAACACAAGAGGGCAGATTCCAGTAGAATTGAGTTTAAAAAAAAAAAAAGATGGAAAGGAAAGTGTATGAGAAAAATTTTGAAGGGAATCACAGTTCAGTTAAGAGTAAGCAAAGTATTGTTCTGTTAAATTATTGTGAAAGTCTGAGAGCTGAGTCAGGATGATTATAACAGCCAAATATTGCAAAATAATTAGTATGAGAGATAAAATTCAAGTGTCTATATGGAATTACAAGACCAACCCTGCTTGGAGTTGCTGGGGCAAGGAATGATAGCCTGCAGGGATGATTTGGGGTCCAGGACCCTGGGACATGGGGACCTTCAAGGGGTGGGCATGGACAGTCACATCATCAGTGTCCCCAGGGTCCAGGCACAGATTTAAAGCTGGCTCTGAGCACAGCAGAGACAAGAAAATGTAGTTGCTCTTGTGCCTCTCCCTTTCACAACCCACATATATGCTTTATCCTCACGTGTGTAAATATTTGCCTGAGAAGCAGCAATGTCACTATAGTTAAGGCTATTTTGGTTTGAGCCTATCACAGGGAGACTGTTCAACCCATACAATTGGAAAAACCAGATGAAGCTGTCGATCAGCCTCTCTTAGATGTCACTGAGCCAAGCTGTACTGTCTGCATTTAGTCCTGCTGACTTGTCCTGTGAATCTTTCTCTTCAGACCATTCCTCATCCCGGTCCATTTTGCCTGTATGCTTACTGGTTGTTGACATTTTTGGCAGGGAAAGACATCTGTGTTGCAGGGATTTGCTGTTACTAGACAAGTTCATTAAGTGTGAAAGAGAGCTCCAGAAATGCCTTGCTGAGTTACCACTCTTCAGCTACAGCCTGGTGGAGGGGTCTTGCCCTCTACTCCTACCTGATGAACTTGCTTCCCAGTGAGTGGTGATCTAATGGAGAATTTCTGCTTGTAAAACATAATACACTGCAATATTCACTAAATATTAATATATGTTTTCAAAAAGGGCATGGAAAATTGCTTCTTGAAGTCTCTTCCATCCATCAGTTGAAGAAATGGTAAGACACATGGTTGGAAATTAAAACTCAGCAAGCTTAAGATATTAACAAACAACTTATCAAGACCTGTGGTGAGTTAATCACTGGTGGTTCTTTTGGGGTTGAAGATAGGTTTGGGTTTTTTTGTTTGTTTTAAAAATTGTATTTTACTTCAAAGAGAATTTGAAGCTGGACATGCATGACAGAGGCAAGACTGAGATGCCTTCTGGAACAAATGCAAGAAAACAGAAATAGAGAAATGAAAAGTGTTTTGACGGTACAAAATGAAAGTCAGTAGTGTTAGCAAGAGCTCAGTACTATTAGCAAGAATTTTTGGTTTAAATGATGCTCATCAGTTAGAAATGAAGAAAATCTGACTGGATAAAGCCCTGGACAGCCTGGACTGCTCTAACAGGTTACATAGTACAAAACTGAAGGCTGGGCAAATAGGTCCTAATAGGTCACATAACTCAAATTGAAGGCTGCAAAAAAGGTCTCCCAAGTCCAGTTTCCAGCTTGAATTATTCTCTGATTCTATGAAAGAAAAGACATTGATATTTGAGCTGGTTATGTGGTGTAAAGTGGGGGTATGGATTCAGGCTCCTAAATCTCAGCATCTGCCATATGTGTGCCTCAATGAGAGGTGGATTGCTGAGGTCCTAAGGTACACAAGGAAGATCAAGTTGTTACAGAAAATGGAGTCTGCAGAGGCTCATTTAAGGTTGAGATAAATAGCTAGCTAGGTGCTGCTGACTGTAATATAGACACACACATAGAGACACATAAATTTTGGAGTCCAGTTCTGGAGCTGCATGCCATCAGTCAGTACTATGATATGGCCATGAAAAAGACAAATGCACCCCCAAGTGTGTTGCACAAAATGTGCTTTCTAGAGGTAAAGTCCCAATGTTATTTCACTGGGTCTTGCCACCATTTCTCTTTTAATTGCAGTTTACCATATTTAAGATTTATGATTGAAGAGATAAAGGCTACTGAAATGATCATTGGAATTTCACAAAAATCTTACTATCTGCAAGGGATTGAGTTGTTATTAGACTTGTTTATTGTAGCAAACTGAGGACTATACTTTCTCTCTCTAAATACTTCAGGAGTTAAAACCACAAAGCATCAAGGGAAACGTGTTGACATGAAATGATTTAACCATCATTTGTTTGGGGACTAGATAAAACTTAATTACCAATCAATATGTTTCATAGTGCCAATCCAGCATAAGCAAGCAAAAATCCTTACAAACTCTGGTTAGGTAAAAAGTGATTAAGAGTTAAAATTCTTTGGTGTTAATATAAAAAGACAAACAAAAATCTTGTTTGTAATTTACTAGTATTTTTACACACTTTTCTTGCCCTGGAAAAGCAAGAAAATCAACAGATTTCAAAGGCATGATCCCGAGAAAAGCTCCATAGTGCCTTTAGTTACATCACTTAATGCCCCAGCTGTTAATAATTGCATATTTATTACATAAATATCAGAAAATGTGTATCCTCTTCTCCCTATCAAATGTAATTTCCATATTTTTGGCATGCTTATGGGATAATGACCCTACCAATAACTTTAAAAAGCCATTTGTGTTATTATTTCTAACTTCATAAGTATCTTTATTCAAACTTACAATCAACCATCTTCTTCAGTTTCTAAACTCATTCCCATACAACAAAATAATGCATTGCAAGTATTATTTTTTTAACCCTTTATATGAATAACAAAAACTAAATGGCATCTTCTGTGACAAAAAGCCCCAAAAGTTAAAAAAAGGAAAATGTATCAGTATCAGTAGTATTTTTCCGATCTAAGCACTTTCTTATTTTTTTTACAATAATAGCCACAGCTTTGGTTTTGCTCTGCACTGGAATGTTCTTTTTTGGCAGTAATTCTCATTCATCTTGGATAATTAACCAAAATTCTTCCTGTTTGTTTCTCTGGTCATTGCCTTGCTCTTCACCGTTGGCAAACGCTGCTCCTCAGTTGTACACTGCGTCCATACCTGCAAATATTTGAGGTCCAAGTTAAGCCTTGCAAACCATGCATTAGACTTGAAATGTTAAAATCTTCATAACAGATCAGGGGTGGCACTGCACTTGTGGACATTTTATGTAGGTTCTGTTTTTAGCAAGACCACTAAATGGGCAGTTGGTAGCTACATAAAAATACCTGTATTTGGGCCAAATGTTGGTAAAGACATCGGGAATGACGCATAGAGGGCTTTTTAGTTCAAACAACAACAAATACTGTTGGGACTGGGTGTAGCACCTCCCAAGACCCCAACATTCTTCAAGATGCTTTTTTCTTACAATGGTATATATTTAATTATCACTCTCTTTTTATGGAAATATATGCATTTGCTTAATTGTTATATTTATTAACTTATTAACCTGATTTTCTGTTTCATTAAACTGGTGGGCTATTTGATACATAATTAAACTATGAAATCTTAACTTGCCATCAACACAAGTTACAGTCTTGATTTTTTGCATTATTTCATTTAGATGGTCTAAAACATTTCCTCCTAGTGTTAAATTTTAATTGGAGTTTTAGTTTGGTTTGAAACTACACAAACCAATGCTATGTTGTTTTCATTGACCAAACATGTATTTTAAGGTTTCTTATACAAAATTTTGGAATACTTTAACAAAGGAGATAGCTTTTCCCACTTTCAGCTATGGGAATATGGGAATATAGCAAAGTTAGCGAAATCAGACCTGTGAAAAGTGCAATGTAAGTTTTTGTGGCTTGGCCCCAAGCTTTTGAGAGTCTGAACTGCAAGTATAGCCTGACCTCTGAAAAAGCTCTCACAATAAACACTCTTTCCTAGTTCAGAACCTTACAGTCATTCTTCAAATGTATGGAGACTGAAATAAAATGAATAAATTTGAGTTGGAATTTTTCTTCATTTTCTGAATGACAGAGCTATAAGGCCCTGGAATGAATTTCCAGAAGAAAGGCTGAGAAGAGACAAGGTTGTTTTCTTAGAAATAGAACACAATAAGTTTCAACTTAGGATATTTCATTCAATTGTCCACAAAACCAAGATATCAGCCTAACATTTTTCACCTAGTTCTGTGTTCTCTGTTCTGAATTCAGAAAAATCCTTTTGGTTCAGTTTTGTACAAGTCAAGCTCACACACTGCGGTCCCTCTGGACTAAGAGGTTATGAATTGTGCTAAATAGCAACATCTATCACTGTCATGTTACTTTTAAACTGCTTTGCTTTCTAGGATGGACAGACGTCTGTGAAGTCAGTCCTTTACAAGCAGTGGAAAAATCCACAGTAAAAAAGAACAATTGCAGAAGGTGATCTAACAATTTTTACCTTGACACTATGCGAGTAAGCCAATGAAATGAGAAAAGCTTTTCCAGCAGCTAGATTTCATTAGATTGTGTAAGAGACTGAAGATGTCAATTATACCTAGGCTGAACACTAATTCTTGTGGCATCCCACTAATCACCTCCCCACAATTTGATGAATGTCTGGTTATCATTACAATTTGTTTATAGGCTTCCACACAAAGGAGGATGTTTCGAGAGAATAAATGCTTTATTCCATTCCTGGCCCTAAGAGAAACTACACCAGTGACAGCTGCTCTCAAAGAAGGAAATTGTTTTGCCAGTTATAGCCAGTCAGGAAGGAAGCCAGCTAAAACCTCTTATAAACACCAATGAGACTAAGTATAACTGGTTTATTCTGCTTACTATAGTGAGGTCAGCTTTTCCTGTCCCATTTTTGAAGAACTTCATGTTTATTGGGCAGAATGACAAGATTTCACCTAGCCGTGCTGCAAAATACTTCCTGAGAATTTAATGTATATTAATAGTCTTCGTCTGCTGTAATTTTTCTTCTAGTTAGTGAGAGAAATTGACTCTATAAAAGTTCACAGGGATTAGCAAACACTTAAGATCCTCCTTTGTTCTGTTGTTGAGCACCCACGTGGCTCCTACTTCAAATAGTTTTCCATCAGCATTTTGAAGTGTTTTTCATTCGAGTCTTTATCATGCAATGGAAAGCTGCTTATTTATAAATAGAAAGCAAATGACAAAACATCTAAAGAGATGTGTAGGATGGTGGGAGAAAAGTCTGCCTGTATTCCAGAATTCTCACTGCAGATCCCTGTTCCACAGGGGTGGCACTGTGCACCATCTCCACTAGAGGCTGGAGGTTGGATTCTGTATGAATGAAGTCTGAGGCAACAACTGGGATTTGCTTCAGAACTCAAATCAGGGGAGGTTACAGATTTAGATAATGCTAAAAACAAAACATTCAGGTTTTTTCATTATACAGAATGATAACCAAAAAAAGAGAAAGGGAAAAAGAAAACTTGCTTTGGTACAGAAAAAATGGTTTCTTTTAGTTTTTAATAATGGCAAACTAATTCAAAGGCTCATGTACAAAAGTATCACCCTCCTTGGTCAATGGTGTGGGCACTAAATAAGGCTGCAGGATGATAATAGAAATACTTTTTCTGCCTGATAGGTTTAAATCTGAGTATCCCATGCCTAAGGACAATGCCTATGTAAAATGATGGAAACACTGGGGAGGTACTATTTGAATAAACAAGAACCTTTGCTTGGAAATTGGGTTTGAAACCCAATGTATTTCTTTGGCACTTTGCACAGCAGGTTATAAGTTCATTCATGCACACAAAATGTTTGTTTTTCCTTTTCTTTTTCCTACAATCTGGTGAACAAAATACTCAAGCCAAGATTCAGCAATTTTCACAGGAGAAAGTAGGAAATAGCTCAACCTGGAGTACAAGAGAACAGGGCAGTCACTTAGAAAGATCCAAGGCCCTTCTGGGAAAAGGTGCAATCCAAATCCAGTTTTGCATGCTAAATGCAACTCTTTAGAGTAAATGGGAGAGGAAAAGGCTTAAGTCCCAGTGGACAGAAATGTTCTACTTAACCGCAGTTTTCATACATCCCAAACTTAGACACAATTTTTCATGTTTTATACATTTTTATGTTTATGTTCCTAATAATGCCTGATACTTATTTATGGGGCCTGGCAATGTTGTGGTTTTTTTGGTTTTTTGGTTTTTTTTTCTTGTAAAGGTACTTTCATTAATTTTTTACACATTGATCTGCAGAATTCTGTTCCTGTACTTACTTTTACAGCTATTTTTCTCCATTCTAAACACAGAAAGAAGATACAAGTGTGATTTTAGAATCAAAGGCCCAGAACATTACAATATAATATGATCAACAGCATCAAACAAAAGTCTGTTATCTAGAAGATGAAATACAGGGAGTGTTGTCCTGAATAATGGCAGCAGAGATGAGGTAATACAGGTGTCTTGGAGAATATGAGATTCAGAGAAAGACAGTTAAGCCTTGGTAAGAGTGTGAGGCATCTGTTTCATTAATGAATTACAATAATATAGCAAGATTTGGTTCTGTCTTTCTTCCTAAAGATGCTGATCTCTTCTGCTTATTTCAGGATTTGGACCATAGCCCAAATATTTTCTTCTCCAGAAAGCACCTCCCACCCACTTTTAATGCAGAATGCTTAAAAGACAACTGTTTCCTTGAATTAGAGTGTTCACTCACTTTCCCAGCAGGGTCATGGCTCCTGGGGTCAGAAAAAGATTTTGCTCTGTTATTTTTACCAGTATCTTGCACCATCAGGCTCTCAACTTTGCTTTGTTTCTTTGTATGTTACTGTAATAAAAACAATTGTTTATAGCATATAATTTGCAGAAGTCACCTGGGAAATTTCTTGCAGGGGCAATGCTTGTAAGCATTTCAAGGGTAGCTCATTATATTCCCTTTCTCCTCTCTCTTTCACTCCACACTGAGATTTTCTTCAACTTTCAGAGGTAGGCTGGCACAGGAAAAGATTTAGATCCTTGGAAGGGACTGAGATAAGAGAGAAAAACTGAGAACAACTGGAAGAGAAACTTACAGAAAGCAAAATCTTCCAAGTTAAAAAAACTGGTGAAGTTAGAAGCTATTTTTGAAAATACTTTAAACAATACAGAAACCCAGATTGCAAATATTTAGCAATTTTTCTATAAATATTTGGTTTGTTGTACCCAAATCCTCCTAGATAAACCACTGGATGTATTATTCCACTCCTAATTTTCATCCAAATTTGACCAAGGTACAGAGAGGTTAGAGAAAATCTATGAAGTTATTTGCTGAATCATGACAGAGAGGGAAACAGTAAAATTCCCTATTCCCATGTTTTAAGTTATTGTTCTGTTTTTGTTGTTGCATTGTTTGGGGGTGGGGGTGGGTGGGTTGTGTGTGTTTTAAAAGATGCCGGAAGCTCACCACTACATGGAATGATGTATTTACCAGGAGAACTGTGATCACAATGGGAACAAAGTTGTTTCACTCTATTCAAATGCCCTTTGGAGAGTCAAAAGGGTAATGCACAAAGCTGAGGCAGGCAGAATGAGCAAAGCTCAGAAACACCAGGCCATCAGTGAATGGAGTATTTGCATGCATTGTAAGTACCCAGGAGCGGAGAACTCAAACCCTGCTTCAGTCAGGGAATTTTCACCTCAAACAAAAAGCTTGCAGGGTTGTTGCATTCCCTTTCCACCCTCCCTAGGCAAAATGCACCCTGTTTCTTTACTGCCTATCTATCTACAAAATGATGTGAAGCACAAAACACACATAGCCCTACTGGGGGCTTACTCCTCAGCATGCTGAAATCAATGAACATCTTTTGTAAGACAGTTTTTCGGCCAGACAGAAAAAGGAAAGGAAAGGAAAGGAAAGGAAAGGAAAGGAAAGGAAAGGAAAGGAAAGGAAAGGAAAGGAAAGGAAAGGAAAGGAAAAAGGGAAAAGCTGAGATGCTGCACTACTGAATTACAAAACTTACTTTCGTTTTATAATCCTTTAGATGTAGACTGATTTTAGCAACAGCTGGTTTCATCAGCTCCTTTATCATGTTGCAGAGAATTGACTGAAGTTATCCTCAGGTACCTCCAAAGAGAACTAGTGTGGTATTAGTTGTCTGCTAGGCACCTGCAGCTGTGTCAGGTGCTGCAGGGAGTCTAGAATTTCACTGTTATTTAAACAGCTGAAGCCATCTTCATGACAAGCTGTTCTTTCAAAGATTTGCACTTTTTAATTTTCATTTAATCAGATGCACTTTTACTGATTCAGAAAAAAATGTGCACTTATTATATGAAAGGTGAAACACGCCCTGCAACCCTCCCGCCTGCCCCCAGTCCTACTCAGCTGTTGAAATTTTGTCAAGAAAAAATATTTGTAACTTCCAGAAGTTGGTTGTTGGGTTTTTTTCCCACAGGCTAAAGAAGCCAGATTTCACCTATGACAGAGCCTGGTAGTCTTCTCATTGTTTGAAGGAACAAGTGACTTTCATCTCCTGAAGAAGCTTGCATTCAAACATTCAAAAGACAAAAGTCTTCTTGGTTTCAGCACAAAGTTCAAGTGGAATTTGGTTCCCAGGAAGGAAGTGCCTGGGAAGATGTGGAATTGCTGGTTCATCGCTGTCATGGTGGAACAAGGTAAGGGCAGGTTCAGTCTCTCAATGACTTGAGAAATGTCCTGTGAGGAAGGGTAAATGACCCTTATTTTTTTACTCCCAGCAGTCTTTTCTGTAGTGTGCTGAATTTCATATGGGAAAAGCTCGAGGCAAATTCTCTTCTCTTTTTCACTTAATTTTTTTTTGGTCTGAAACAAGAGCTCTGCTGAGCTTCCCTCTGCATTCTGTCTCTGCATTCAGGTGCCTTTTATCCTATTTTCCTTTAAGTACCAAATGAAGATTCAATTGCAGTTAGAAATGTCTTTCTTTTTTTTTTTTTTTTTCTCCCATGTGCATAACTATTATCCAGTCAGGGAAAGATCTTGCATTTGTGTCAAAATTAATTTTTTAAACTACTTTAAATTGTCCTCTCTTGCTGCAATTACAGCATTGCATAATGAACCCTTCATATTTTGATATCCAGAGGGAGATAGTTCAATAAATATTTTCAATTGCCCATTTTGTGTTTCACAGAGGTGAGATTCCCAGTATGAAAAATGTCCAGAATGTCTTATTATACTCAATTCTTTCTCTCATATGAATTTTTAGAGTACCATCCCTGGTGGGACATTACCATTCCCCAGGTGTACATACATCTCTATATGTGTAGCCAATATCTGAATCACCATACAAGGATTTCAGGGATGGGCACTTGGACCTATTATTTGATGCCAGTAAAACATCAAGCCATTTTTGGCTATAGTATACTCTGACTCAGCAACGTTCTGTTTGTCTGCTTCAAGAGGCCACTTGGTAAATGTTTATCTTATACTTTCAGAGGCATGAGCTGTTTTCAGTTACAATTATAATTTTCAATTGCTTGCTTTCCATAAATTTTTTTTATCTTTTGACAGGTTGAGTCAGAGTCACAAAGTGAGATTTTCTTGCTAATACACATTAATAATTTACTGTGTACAAAACTGATTCGGAGCTTTCACATGGTTTACATTTAGAGGAAGGTACAACCACATACCCTTCACAAGTTGAATTTCCAATTTCCAAGATCCCAAGGATTTTCCTTGTTTTCCCAATGTTTGTAGCTCTTAATGAGGTAAGTCCTCAGTCAGTTAAAAAATTTCACCTGATTCCTTCTTTTTATCCAGTGTTTTGTTAAATAGACATGGTTATGCCTCTTCCTTTCCCCTGTAGGTTTTCAGGCTTTTTTTTCCTTCCTTAGTGGTTTGTAGTAGATACATTAACAACACAAATGCTCTTGTCATTTCCCTTTTCACATGCTTTAAAGAAAAAAAGCAGCTATTTCATAGCTTGAAATGAAAGTCTCCCATTTTGAGGGTTAGCAAACTAGGAAATGAACAGTATATTAATAGAAATTCTCTTGACTGACTAAGAAAGCAAAATAACAAAATGGAGAAAAACAGAGTAACAGACACTCATGGGAATGAAAGACCATGTATGTCTTTCTCTTTCCTAATGCTCCTTTTTTCCCTGTCCAACTTTTCAATTTTTAATTTGTGTATTGTGAAAGAAGCTGTGTTGTGACCCCTTGCATACTGGAAGATCAAAACTGAAGGATGCTGCCACAGGCCTTTGGGCTGAAGATGACCAGAGGACACCCTCATCAGAGTCAACAAAGAACAACGAGATGTCCTTGGAGGAGGTCAGCTAGTTAGTTCCCACTCGTATAGAATTACGGGGATTTTTTCTGTTGAGATTACAGGGAGCAGAAGCAGGTCAAATACAGCCAGGATGCACTTTTTGTAAGAGTCCCAGCAGTTGTCTGCTGTTTGTCCATGAGTTTGTCGCTCAGAGGGAAGGATCTGTGTGTAGGGAAGCATGGGGTGACAGCTCTCTGAAGTCTGTCATCAGAGTGGAAATGTCAAGCTATATAATCATCTAAGATAGGAGAGATTGATGGCAATAAAATGAATTACCTCCATCTACCAAATGCCCTGGTTTTGTACTTCTGCAGAGTTCTGTTAAGGGTGATTTATAATGCTTTTTCTGGATATCCAAATGTTATGACATCAGGAGCAGTTGTTTTCTTGGAGGAAGGGCAGAAGGGGCAAGCTGTTTAATGCTGAAATCATCTGCACAGATTTATTTCTTTTTCTGTTTATAAGATGGTTTCTTGCTTACTGGTTGTATTATTGCAAGGAAAACATCAAACAGCATTGGATTGACATTGTTGACAGGATGAGAAAATGTCCTGAAGCACCAGGAAAGCTCCAGATTGGACATTAGGAAGAATTTCTTCACTGAAAGGAGAGTCAGACAGTGGAATGGACTATCCAGGGAGGTGGTGGAGTCACCATCCCTGAAACTGTTCAAGAAACAACTGGACATAGTGCAGTGGTTTAATTGACATAATGGTGTTTGGTCAAAGGTTGGACTCCATGATCTTGGAGGTCTTTTCCAACCTTTATGATTCTATGATTTCATTATATTGTCTCGAACACTTATATTTCTTTCATCTAAAAATAGCACTTGAAGTTTTAATGTTTCTTTGTGATTCTTAAGTTGTATGAGTGTGTATATCTTGTATACTTCAATCAAGTTATTGTTTTTAAAAAAAGGAAAAAACCAGTTCTATAGTATAGTATAGTTCCAAAACAAAAATTCCAAAAAATTCAAATGTGGAATAAATTTTTTCATGTTACAATAAAGAGCTTAATAAAAAAAAAAAAAAAAGTTGTGCTGAGAAGTCTACCTGTCTGTCATGCAGAGAGCTTTTTTTGAGTGTGTTGATCAAGGTCCCTGCAGTGTAGGATGGCATTCCTCTGCCCAAAGAGAGGCACCAAGGAATCCATTCCACCTTTAGGGTTGATACAGAGAAACACAAATACCAAAATGGACTTGTCAACTGCTGCTCACTCTGTCCTGAATGGAGTCAGAGATGGGCCTCTTCTGCACTTCATGATACATGAAACAGTTTTCTTTGCTCCTGCTGCTCCTCACCCAGTCACGCATCAGGATCATGATGTGCCATGTGAAGGTAATACAAAATTATCTTTATGTAAAAAAGCATAAGGCAACAGAGTTTAGAAAAGTAAGGCTGGCAGACTGGAACTTGACTTCTGGATCAACAGCACAATGAGGGAGCAAAGAGAGGCAGGATAGTCAGTCCCAGCTTGAGACCATCTGGCCAGAATATCAACCCATAAGCTAGAGAGAAGGGGAAAAATAATAAATTCAATCAAACAGCTGGAAAATCTGCAAGCCAGCCAACAATCAACCACATAAAATTTGGCTAAAAGCCTGAAAAACTGCAGATGGTTTTTCAGTGACCTTCACCCCTTGTTTGGGGCTGTCTCCCACCAAATCCAGTGAGAGCTCTAGTGGAGAGGAAGAATGAAGGGAACACTTGTGCCCACACTTGTCAGGCACCCATGGGAAAGACCTAATTTTCACCAGAGAGGAAGCAGGAGACACTTCTTAATTTGGTCAGTGATTCAGAGCTAACCTTCAGCTATGTAAAAATCCACTCTGGAAGCACAGATGAAGGATCAAGGTTAACACTCTCTATGTCCCTAGACCTAGAACTTACCAGCTCAGTGACCATGATGGAACTGCAGAGAGGTTCTGTTTGATTTATAGATGAGTAGATAGAAGAGTTTGGATGAGAAGGATTTTTTTTTCCCTGTACCTTCCCTCCCTTTTTTTCTTTTCCCTCACATGCTCTCTGCTCCTTATAATGGTGTTTTTTAGAGACACAGGTCCACAAAGCTGGCTAGGATCTTTGGTGATCCTCTCAACCTTACTCTGCTCTGTGTTCCATTATCTCACTTGCAACAATTTCAAGGTTTGAACACCCACATTAAAAAAGACTCAAAATGATAACATAATAACATAATGACAAGGATAGCTCATCTCAAAGGAAAGATACTCGTAGGGTGAGAAAGTCCTAAGGAAGCTGATGAATCTTCACAGTTTCTTTCCCTTGATGGGCAACACCTCATGGCTCTTCACAACACTTCTTTAAACTAAAATAGGATTGATTTTCTTTGCAGTGAGGGTGGTTAGGCATTGGCACACGTTGTCCAGTGAGGTGATAGATACCCCAAACCCAGAGACATTCAAGGGCAGATTGGATGGGCCTCTGATCAATCTGATATTGTGGAAGATATCCCTGATTGTTGCAGGGTAGGTGGACTAAGAGGCCTTGGAAGGGTCCGTTCCAACCCAAAGGAATCTGTGTCCTATGATTCTGTGAACTGCCACTAGATGGAGAGCTTTAGATATACTCTATGTACACACATCCCTTTGCAGAGATTCAAAGACTCCAAGGCTGGAAGGTAGCTCTATTACCCTTAAGTCTGGGCTCCATCAAAAAAAGGCAGAATATTTTGCTTCAAGACTTCCATATTGAGGTCATCATTCCTTGCATGTGCCAAAACAGCTTCTCAGAAAAGAGACATCTCTTATTTCAAGACTTCATACAAGAATCTGTCATATCTGTACTGAAGGTGTTCAAATGGTTGTTCAAAATGCACACCTAATTTCTCATCTGGTTCTTGTCTGCTTGGAATTCCAGCCATAACCTCCATGATACGTTGTACATGATTTTTTTTATGGGTTGTTTTTACAAACATTATATCTATGGTTTATAACTGAGCTTCAATCGGTATTTTTTTATTTCTGACCCATATTACCTTGAACTGGTGTGTGTAGGAGTTATCTGACATTAGTGGAGAAACTAAGTGTTCTGTATGAATTTCAACACTCAGAGTTTTTAAATTGCATTTTTGTTTTAAAAACACTAATTTCTCACTTATCACAGTTTAGAGGGGGGGGGAGGAAAGGCTTTGCTAAAGACTTCTGCCATTAATTTAACAGGTTCCAGTGAGAGTTCAGTACTGCCTGGTTTAATTTAAGCAGGGTTACCTTGAAATGCAGCGTTTATGACTACTAATTTCTACTTCAAAAAGAGCTGAAATTCAGTCATCAAATTATTCCATCAAAGTTTAAAGTAATGTTAATAACTCTCCTTCTGTCTTGTTCCTTGTAGTTCTGTGAATTATCTGCATTAGGAAGTTGGATCTAAATAGTTCTGTCACCTCACCAAGCCTTTTCAGGGCTTTCACTAGAGGCAGAGAAATATGAATAATACAGCACAGGAGGCTATTTACAACAGAACAGCTTTATTTCTGTTGTTTCTTCAGTCCTGCTGCAGGTGACATCATTCCTGCTGCAGGTGACATCATATGGAAAAATTCTCTGCAGAGCAGAGGGGCAAGGCACAATGGATGTCCAGGCCTTCCTTACTCAGGCATATCCAGGCCAAGCAGGGACTGGGACAAGTTTTCCCCAAGCACCTGTTGTCACAGACCTTGTCACAGCTGCCCCACCATCTCTTGCTGAGAGGTCACCTCTTGGTTGGTGCCAAATTCCCTAGCAAGGATATAACTGGGCCTGTGGGGCTAGCTTCCTTCCCTTGTCCATTTGCATATCCGAGTGGAGCGCTGTCAGACACTGGTCTCAAACCCAGATGTTCTCTGTGCAGAATGGATGTTGTCAGAAATGCTCTGCTGGGTGGCCTCTTCCTATTACCTTCCCATTCATGTCTGGGACCTTAACCTCACACCCTTTCCTCTCTTTGCTCTTCATCATTATTTCTCCTTACATCTTTTCTTCCCTTAGCTTCTTCCTCTTTTTCTGAACCATCTGCCCTTACACCAAAAGAGAAAATGACAAAAGTCTACCTGTGATACCCTTTAGAAAAACAGAGTTTTGGATGGCTCTGCCACAGGGAGTGTGTCACCAGCTTGTGCTCAGCCCCTGTGCTCTGAGGCTGCCTCATGCCCAATGGACATGAAATGGATTCAATGCTCTCCACTTCATGGAGTTAAGCCTGCCAGAGTTTTCTGGACCATTGAGAAGGATAAAGGCCTTGCATTGTGCTGAGGAACTGAGTTTGCAGGAAAAATATTTGATGCCATCCCTGTTGAGATGATACCTTCCTCTTTCAAGGAGGAAAGTGTTGCTTTCACTGATAGACACACAATTTAATGGGACAAGGTTGCACGAAGCATAACTCATGGTCCAAGAGATGCCATCCAGCTGGGAGGAAAGCAGGTGGGGAGCTCAGCAGCAGCCAGTGCAGGAATGCACTGGCTGTGAGAGGCAATTGCAGCAATAGCTCAATGAGATCTAGACCCACCCCTAGTTGCTCAAAAGAATGAAGATGGGGAGGTTTCAGGAAGGCAGGAAAAAGAAAAACCTGGATAAGAAGGCTTTGCTGACTTCCTTCTGTGGGAAGGTGTTTTTATGCCCTTAATTTTGTCCAACCTCCAACCAAAAAGAATCTCAACATTGAAGCATTTGCTTTTGTTCATTTGCTGCTCAAACTCATAAAGGAAAGTTAGACAGCAACCTGATCTTTCTGAAGTCTGCATTTTCATAAATATTTCCTTTTACAAGTTTGTGAAATTGAATTTTGGTTGATAACCCTGCTTTGTTCACCTAGCCTTATATCCTCAAGAGAACAGTGAGAAAAATGAAAAGACTTTAACAAAAAGTAATCATGGCAATTCAGTACAATGGCAGGGAGACAAAGATAAGATGAGAAATAAGGTACTGTTCTCTCTGCTTTCCTTGTTCCCTCGTTTAAGTGATAATTTTCATACCTTACCTTTGAAAGATATAATTACAGTAATTGGAATCTGACTATTCATGAGACATATTCTGTGCAGTACTTTTTCCCTTTGATATTTGTGTCTTTTTAACTAATATGAGATCTTTAATCTACTAAATAAATACATAGGCCCTTATTCTCTGCTATATCCATGCACTTTGTGCTTCTCAGGCAAATAAAAGCTGAATTAATGCCAGCATAAGAAACCATGAAGCCCATGCTCTGGAAGAAAGAAGGGCTATTCAAAATTATTTCAGAATTTCTGGGACCACAATGTGATACAAATGCTATTGTGGGCTATGTCTTCCTTGTCTCTCACCATGTAAACATTAGCCTGGTCAGCTATTCCTAAGAACAGAATGGGAGAAGAAGGTGAGTCCAGAGGGGCAGGTGTTTAAGGGAGAGGGGAAAAGATATTTGTGTTTTCTTGCAGATTGGGGAAGAGGTAAAGGCAAGATGAAAATGTTGGAGAAACAAGACAGTGAGTCTGCTTGAGATGGTGTGCAAGTCCTCAGCGTGGCTCTGGGAGGCTGGATTGTTCCCAGAGATTCTCCTGGAAGGGTGGGACACTGCTGCCTTCCAAGTCTTCTAGTCTCTGCAAAGGCTAAGACTCAGTCACCTAAACCTGCCCATCTAGTTCTGGTTTAGATGTTTTGTTAGTGTCAGGAGAGAGGTTTGGCTTAGTTGCTTCCCCAAGTTTGTGTATGGCCAGGAATTTTCTTCTGCTTCGTCTCTGAACTGAGGTAAATGAAGTATAAATACTCCGAGGACCAGACCACTGCCCAGCCAGCCCTACAATTTGGGAAGGGCAAAGGTCCAGGTTATGTTCCTTATTGTGCTCAGCTGCCTTTTGGCCACTTCTCAAAGCATAACCAGTGCACCCACTGCCTTCCACTAACACCGTGCTGGGTAGAAGCCAGGTTACATGACTTGTGGGCAGTACAAGGAGCCAGTGCTGTGAGCTTCAGTGAGCTATAAATAGCCCCCTACAAAGTAATACATGTGCCACTAAAACCTTTAAATATGAAATCCTACATCTTCAGGAATGCATATGAAGGCAGGGAGTTTATGAGCAGCCTCAGGAAGCTGTGGGATTTGGGCGTATTTTAGAATTTTCCACCCTGGAGTAAGGTTTCTCAAACTTTGTTAGTTTGATACTATCAAAAACAGCAGCAGCTGCTGCTGTATCAGTGAATGCTGCTGCTGCTGAGGAGAGGGCAGAACCCACATCAGCACCTACACCTGAAGGTCCTTTCCAGTTGCAATCTTCCTGTGGTTCAGAGTTGACTCTGGTTGGGCCACTGCTCACAGCAGGGCTGAAGGATTGTTGAAAAAGGAGAGCTAATAGGGAGCTACTAGGATGGCTGGGAACTGAGGCATGGCTTGTGCAAAGGAGATCCTGAGGGAGCTTGGCATGTGCAGCCTGAGAAGAGATGGTTTTGCAGGGACCTAACACCAACCTAGTAGGGACTGTAAAACCAGGAAGTGCTGGACCCTTTTCAGAGACACACAGAGAGAAGGAAAGTGCAGCAGACATCAGCTGCAGAAAGGGAAATTCCAGCTCAACATAAAGAAAAAGGAGTTCACAAGGTTTTTAAAGAGGTGGAAAAGATTGTCCAGAGAAGTTGTGCAATTTCCATTCTTGGAGATACTCAAAACTCATCTGGAAAGGCGGAACTTCAATGCTAGTCCTGTTTTCTTCAGGGAATGAGATGATAAGGGATAATACTAGATGACATCCAGAGGTTCTTATTCACCTGAATCAGAGATTTTTTGGGTACTTCCACCTTCATCAGCTGAACTCTTGAACTCTACTTATACATAGGATGGGTTGCATGTGACACAACGCTGTGTTCAACTACCATGAGTAGTTCTAGGGATGCATGTGGTCTACTGTATTTTCTCAACCTTCGTCCTTACAGAAATAAATAAGGATTTACTATTGTTCTTTTCCCCGAATAATCTTTCTGGTTGATAACCATACAGTACAATTATATCCATTGATTAGGGCTAGAACCAACTTCCTTGAGACTGATCAACATTTTGTATTAATGAGCTAAAGAGTCTTTTGTTCAGCCCTGCCTCAAGTCAAAGTTCCTTGTGGGCAAAGGAAAAAGAAGGAGTGGGCATGTGTCTGCATCTCTTCACACTCTTTGGCAACTGCTGTGCTGGACAGGTTTGGCGCCTTGGTGTGATCAAGTGCCTTTGTTTGTAATACCTGCCTGGATCAGAAAGGTTGTGCTAGAGCAGATATCCATAGCTTGGCTGTTTCTTAGCTCACTTAGAGTGTGGTTTGTGTCTGAGCTGCTCTTAGCTAAAGCCAGTGCAAAAGGTCATGGTGCTGTCGGACTGCATTTAATTTTCTGTTATAGTTACAGCTTTTGTGTCTGCCCCAGTTTCTTTGTGCATTATCTGGGAGATGAAGTGAAGGCTTTGGGGTGGAATACTTTTGGGAGAATACTGATGGGATCGGAAGAAGAGAACATGCTTGACACTTTTACTGTGCTTTCTGTTCATGCCATTATACTGTGTGAATAATGTCACTTTACTGAAATTTTTTCACTTAAGTTTTACTGAGGTCTTTTTAATGCTTGCCAAATTGCCATGTACCTCTCACTACTGAAAGTAAGATAAGTGCATGATAATATAATTCAGCTTCACTTGTTTTCCATCCAGTTGTGAGAAAGGAAAAAGGGTATATCTTGATGTCTTCTTCCATTTTAGCAAGTACATTTCAGTAGGTTTTCATTCTGATCTATTTTGTTTCATCCCTTTGAAAATGATGATGAGGTAGAAAATAATCCTATGAAAATGAGTAACAATAAAATCATAGTGATTCCAGATGTCTTTTTGGAAGATGGCATCTACATTTGTAGGTTAATTTTGATCCCACTGATAGTTTCTGTTGGCATTTTCTTGTTTCCCTTAAAGGGAGATCCCTTTACAGTATCATGACCCTGAACTATCTTGGGTGATTATCTTTTTGGGAAGGTGCTTCATGTGCCAAGAAAGCTCCCAGAGACATCACATGTACAGTTACTCAACAAATGGGTTAGTCAGGGTGGGTGTTTTTTTAAAGTGATTTCTACTTTTTAAAGCTATTTTGGACTAGTATGACTGAAGCACAAGAAGGTGGAGTGGCTTCCTTGCAGTCACACTCTGTGTCAGTGGCTCGGTACTCCAGGCTTCCCATATTTTTATTCCAACCATTGAGAAGACCACATGGCTTCCTCCTGGCGTGCTTTGAGGTTTCACAGCTGAGAGGTGCATGCTGTAAAGGTTTTTCCTGCTAATGTGTGAGCAGCTGATTTTAGATCAGAAGTTCTTTATGTAGGAGGACAGGATCCATCCAGCAGCAATCAGTTGGCTTCTCGTCCATTCAATCCACCTCCTGTCTGTGGAGCTCCACTCAGACATTTTCCTACAGTGCTATCACTCACCACACAGTCTCTGCTTACCATGGGAGACAGGAAAATCACCGTGGTTTCTGTTCCCAGGGCTCTATGTCAACCTTCTGTAGTTTTGGCTTGAGGTTCGTAGACTCTAACTTTTCTCATCGCTTCAACTTTTGAATGAAACTTCCTCCCTCTTTTCTCTCATCCACACCAAAACCCAAAGCAAAGTATCAGCTGAAATGGCCAATTTTTGCTGTCTTTCAGACGGAAACCATGCAAAACCACAGAGTTTGGCCTGGTGTCTGCCGGAAACTATAAATAGGGCTACTCAACTGAAACTCATCCCAGTTTTACTCAAGCCACAACCCAAACTTGTGAGACAGTCTCTGAACCAGGGTGGATGTTTTGGAGTGTGTTGACCAAGTATGGTGGCTACAAGAAATTCAAAATTCTGCTGAGTTACCTGCTTGGTTTGGGGTTTCATAACTGAAGTTCTGTATTTCTTTCTTTACGATCAATGCTCTCAAGCTTGTTTCTAGGTGCCTCCTGACCCTTCTTCAGATTAGGCAGAGAGTCCTGGAATATTGACTACTGCTTCTCAGCATTGCAGATTCTCAGGCTGGTCAGTGAAGGGGTTCTAATTCGTCCTCAATTTTCCAAGATGCTTTGAAATCAAAGGGTGAATCTGTATTTGTGTATTTTTACTCTGAGCAAAACATGGTTTGTTCAAATCCCAATAATCGGAGGACCTAATCCAATACTCTCAGCATGGTGAAAGGGCTATTGAAGGAAAACATGCCCTTCCCTTCTAAACATGGGAATAGGCCTGTGGAAATATTTTCATTTTTACTTTCCAGAAGCTTTTTTGTTTGTATCTACTCCAAACTTTCCTTCTGTAACCTATTTTTAGATGAATTGATGTCTCTCTTTGTCTTCCCCAGTTTTTTCCTTCCAAGTAGTATTCCAGGCTCTTTTCCTTCAGGCTTGACCCAGGTTGTTGCTGGCATTCTCCCCTCCAGTACTTGGGTATCAAAGGTAGGAAGCATGCAAGAGAATGCCTCCCCCTAATTTCACTCCAGTTTCTGGCTCTGGATGAAATTGTAAAGCAAAATAGAGAGCAATAATAAATGCAAAAGGCCAAAACAAAAGTAGGTATTCAGAGTCTAACTCTGCACCAGTTACCTCTTAGCCTAAGACTCTGCACTGAACTTCTAATACATTCCAGAGAAGAAGTTAGGCTATAACAGTGTTTGGATCCATGCCTTTCCCATAAAGCAAGTAAAACACTTTTTGACCCAGCAATGAAATAGCTTTGTACATTTAAATTTGTTCATCCTTAGATATCAAATTATTTCATTGTATCCAGCTGTATGTTTCTGTCTTTTGCTCTACCAAAATTTACAGATAGGGTAGGTTAGCATTTCTCTTGGGTTATATCATGAGACAAGATGCCTTTCCAACTATTTTCCTCAGCTGATACTTTAGATTTTCAGTTTATTCACCTGAGATAACAACGTATTCTTGTGTTAGCAGAGCTGTCACACTTAATTCAATAATTTAGAATTTCTTCTTTGGTTTAGTGGATGAGGTGGTTTTGCAAGGCAATGTAATGTAATGAGTTTATCTGCCTGAAAGGTGTCACCCAGAATCTCAGAGAGATCTATCTTTATATATTACTAGTTCAGCCTTGACTCTGGAAGCACGTTTGGGTCACAGTGCATTCAAACCACTCCAGTGCTGGGCATGTAAACAGGGAGCAGGAAGGCAGCTCCCAATCCAGCTGTCACACAGGCATGCCAGAGAAATTAATCACAGGAAAAACTGTGCTTATTGCCTCCCAGCCATGAAACACCACAACAAGGACCCCTTGTGAAACCGTAAATACTGTGTCTTCCATCAGCAATGAGGGTGACATTGCCCAAAACAGAATGTCTGTCTCCTGCTCTCCATGCGGAGGATGAGACAGGGTTCCACCTCCTTCATGCCTCTAGGCAGGACACTGAAGTGATGCTTTGTTGTGCTGCTCTTGTTTCCTAGGAGTCTGTCTTCAACCTCAGCTCTGATTTGTGAGAGAGCTGAGCATTCACAGCTGCAAGTGAATATCAGCAGCTGCACTTTGAAGGCAGGAAAGTGCCAGGCCACAGGACGTTACAAATGAGAAAATTCCCAGGTAATGGATGGTTTTTTTCTTAGTTAATTTGCTCTCTACCCCCTTTCTTGGTCTTAATAAAGAGGGAATATGATTTCCTCATCTTCTGGGAGTTGTGAGGTATTTGAGAACAGCATAGTGTGAGAACACTAAATGTTCTTGAGGAATTGACTACAACACTGAAAGCTACATCGAATCTAAGAGGATTCATGATTTGGAAAAAAAAAAAGGACACAATAATTTTCAATCTTGTTTAGATTTAAAGGTTTGGGGTTTTTTTGTTTGTTTGTTTTTATTTTGGAAAACATGGGAATAGGCCTGTGGAAATATTTTCATTTTTATTTTCCAGAAGCTTTTCTGTTTGTATCTACTCCAAACTTTCCTTCTGTAACCTATTTTTAGATGAATTGATGTCTCTCTTTGTCTTCCCCAGCTTTTTCCTTCCAAGTAGTATTCCAGGCTCTTTTCCTTCAGGCTTGACCCAGGTTGTTGCTGGCATTCTCCCCTCCAGTACTTGGGTATCAAAGGTAGGAAGCATGCAAGAGAATGCCTCCCCCTAATTTCACTCCAGTTTCTGGCTCTGGATGAAATTGTAGGAAAAGTCTCTCTGAGCCCTGGACTGGGGCACAGCAGGGCACAGAAAGCACTGGCAAGCCTCTATTAAGCCTGCACACATGGTAGTTTATCAAACCCTCATAACCTAGCCCCATGTAGACATGATTTTTTGTTTTCTTAACAGCACTGGGCAAGTCCTTGAGCAAGATGAAGCCTTGCTGTCAAATCTAAGCACCTATAGTCTAGCAACACAAAAAGGGTCTTGGAGAGCCACACAGAGAAATTAGTGTTTTGCCTTGCCCTACTCTCAGAAACTGGTGATATTTTTTCAAATAAATAGTGTATGCATCTATCTGTAGATAGCCAGATAAAACAAACAAAAAATCTTGGCCTAAAGCAGACACACAGAAAGGGAAATTTCAGTCTAAAGGAAAGAAAATGTCAAAGGGCAATTAAATCCTATAGCAGGTTGGGCTGAACTGTACTTTATCTACTCTGTGCTTCTGTTGTTTTTATTCAATTTAACTGTCTAGACTAGCCTTTCCTTCTGTACTGAGCAGCTCTTTAAAGGAATACTGAAGTCTTCTGAGGGTGTAGTAGAAAAATGGAACATTAAAGAAAAGGGCATTTTAAGGTGACTGTTTAAATAGGGTGTCTCTCTGGATTGTCCTGTTACCTCTATTACAACTACATCCTTTCTCTGTTCACTCACTATGAAATAGATTGAAAGGGTCACATGATCCCAGCCCAATCAATTAGCAGCTTTCAAAGATGACTCATTATTTTTTCTGTAACATAAAACAAAATTACACAGTGAAACGCCTAACATGGCCTTTTAGAAAAACTCCAGAGATCCATTTTTCCATTTGTGGTTTCCCTTTTTTATCTTTCTCCAAAGCCCCAAGCACGGATCTTGATGAGATGATGCAGTGTGTGCATGCAGCAGGCTTTTCCTCACATTACTCCTCACCTCATCTGCAAGTACCATTCTAGGCCATGCATCTGATTCCCACTCCTTGTCCTGAAACAGCTGGGTTGACCAACACACCTCAACTTTTGAACAGTGAGAACAAATCTATGTCAGTGAGAGGACTTTTGTAAGCAGCAATCATCCTTTGCATGAATCTGCAGAATCCCAAAAGTTTGTTTTCATTATGTATTTTGGGATATATTAATTCATGTCAAATCTGTACCTGACTTATGCTTTCAGATGCAAAGAATCTGCAGAAAAGCTGCGCTGAAATAAGCTCTTCCCATTTCACGTTATGTTGATAACATCCCATTTTAATTCAAAAGACTTGAAAAGAGGCTTTCTTGATTGTCACTTTGTATTAGTTTAATTTCAAGTCTTGTAACATAGGTTACATGATATTTTCAGCCCCGGAACCATGCTACAAAGTAACATGAAAGAAAAAGAAAGAAAAACCTCCAAAATGCCCCAAAGCAAAACAAAGAAAAACAAACAAAAATCTCCTCTCTCAATAAACCAAAGATTGGACTATAATAAAAAGGAGCAAGTCGGCATTTTCTAGTGGGACCAGCTGCCTTCTAAGATAACTAAGCACAGGAAAAAGGATGCCTTTCCCACACCTCCTCCCAGACTTCTATAATTCTTATTCACTAGTTTACCTTTTTTTTTTTTTGCAGACACACTAAAATCCTTTGAATACAATGGGTGGAATAGAGAAAGCTTTGTAAGTTGTGGTAGGCTTCAAACATATTTTCCCATGTGAAGAAGGGAAAATGTAACCTTGAGAGCAGAAGAGCTTGTGGAGCTTACTTTGTACACAATAAGGGAGGCCTGAATGCTGAGCACTCTGCTTGCTGAAGGTGTCTGGCCTGAAATCCACACGGAATCATAGAATGATAGAATGGCCTGCATTAGAAAGGACCTTAAAGATCATCTAATTTCCACCCTCCTCCACCATGGACAGGGAACATCTCCCACTAGACCAGGTTGCTCAGAGCTTTGTCCAACCTGGCCTTGAACCCTGCCAGGGATGGGGCATCCACAACTTCTCTGGGCAGCATGAGTGAAGGAAAATACTGTCTGAGCCTTCCTTCATCCTTTCCCCATACTTTTTCTGGAGAGCCCAGTGTGTTGCCCTGCCTGAATGGCCCATTATGGTCCCACATGCTTTGAGTGTCTGCTTCAATCTAATGAAGAAAGTTTCTCCCTGAGCTGCACCATCAATCACATCCTCCTGGAAATTATATATACTTTATATTCTGCATGAGAAGCAGGGAATTAATAACTCATTGGTTCATTTATTAAAATATTTATTCTCAAATTCTTACTACCATCTCTTCTTCTTAGATATGGCAGTGAGTGATGAAAATATCTGTCCTGCACTGAGGACTTTTGCAAATAATACAGAAATCTACATTATAATAAAATATTGTTTCCTGTGGTGAAGGCTCCTGAAGCTCAAAGCAGCACACGCCTTTTCAGCTGCCATTAGTGAGCATACAGAGGTGACTAATTATACACTAACAAGAATATTTTTGCCTGAATCTATAAACACACAGTCTGAACCTGAGTATTTCTGCTATCTGGTGCTGCTTTCCCTCATCTGGAGTGTGAGCTGCTGATTACAGAGACATAGGTCTAAAATAATGAGAACATCTTCTTTTCACTCAAAGGCTGATCTTGGTGATCACCTTCCTTGGCTCCACAGATGAACAAAGTTTTCTATTCAATATGGGGATACTTTACACAGAAGAAGAAAAACTGCTGTGTCCTCAAGGTGATTTGTACTACTTGCTAAACATGCAAGTTGGAGGAAAATAGGTATCAAAGAGAAAACACAGGCAGTGATTCAGGCTGAGATCAGGGTGCTGGATGGCAGGTATACTCTGTGCTGTTTGGAGTGAAAATGAAAAACATTTTGTCTCTCAAAAACATCAGGCTCATTAAGCTGCTCAGGAGAGATCAAAAAGCTGCCTCTGTTCACAGCAAGAGCCTTGTGGCTTTATGAGAGGGGTCAGTTTGGTGTTTTCCAAGGCATGGATTTGTAAGGACAAAGTATTTGACTCCTGCCTCATGTAAAAGGCTTGTGCCTTGCTGGTGATACCCAGGGCTCAGCTGTTCCCATGAATTCTTCACAGTCTATCCACCAGGCTGAATGCACTTTGCTCAGCACTTCAGCATCTCAGCTGGAGCAGGATGACTGATTAACCTCCACAACTCTCTTCCTGTTGGTCTGAGCAGTGGATTTTTATATTATCCAATCACCTAAAGGGGTAAAAGAGGCTCTCTTTTTCCTCTGAGTGTCTGACTTTGTTTCTTTACCTGGGTCTTTAGCCTTAGCTCAGTAGGATTACTTGATAATGTTTGATTGAATGGACACTTTAAACAAGAATCCCTGGAAAATATCTTGTGGGCAGCCTTTTTTTCCAGTAAATTGTGTCCCTTTTGAACATAAGCTCTTAAGAACAGAGATGATGATGTTATTTTCCTACATCCAGGTTGTTAGATATCTGTTGATATCTTAGCTGTCTGCCCTCTACTCTCTTCATAGCCTTTGCACCAAAATGGGAATTTCTGGGTTTGATTCACTTTACCCTAGCATAGCTGTCTGTGGTTAGAGAAATTGCTCCCTAAACACGCTGATTGTTTTCCAGAGTTCAGAGCAGGAGAGTAGGATGAGTCTCCCTAGATGACTACACAGGCAGATATCTAGGGTTAAGTGAAACCCACACAAGCTGTCCTTTCATTTGTACTGAATTTGGCACATCAGAGCTGTGTTTTGCCAGCTGGACTCCAAGACACTGCCATCCTGGAGCTCATCAACTCTGACAGTGATGTAAGGAGAAGCAGACACGGGGAAAAGGAGGACTTCTACAACTCTGAATTTGTGAGATATGCTTTTGACTGAGTGATCCATGTATCACTTGTAATAGTTCTCAGTGTTGCTAACATTGCAGATACTGCTAAAGCTGGTTCAGCTCCTGGGGTGCTGAGGAGATCACCCTACTATGGTTAATGCTGTCCATGACCTGCATGGACTGGCAGTCATTGACTGTGACCGTAGATGGTTCTTTATTAGCAGGTGAAGATGGGCTTGGTCTGGGGACACTAAGGCTCCCAGCGTGGTTAGTAAAGCTGATTATTTAAAGAAGGTTTAGCAAGAGTGGGAGATGCCTCTATGATAATTTAGTGTAACAATGCCCTAGAGAGGTGGCTCTAAAGAAACCCATCCTTCTCACCCTTTTACCCTAGGGCAGCTCATCTGCTTCCTTGCAGTAAAAGAAAAGAGATGTGGGGTCCTGATGGTTTAGTTCCCAGGTGCATGAGGTCAGGCCTCTCTTGTGTGCAGCTACCAGTGGTTATTGCTTCTCCTTTCACTGTCTGCTTTTCCACTTTGAAGAGATGTTGGAACCCAGGAAATTCCTCTGGCTGCCCTGAAGGACTTGAGCCCCTGCCCAAGGGGGCTCAGAGACCTTGGCACAGAGCCCAAGACCCCTGTGCCTTTGATTAAGCCCTTGGAAAAAACAATTATCAACCTTATATGAAGATCTGCAAGCCACAAAAGTTTAAGTAGAATGATAGTGAATTTATCACAGGGTGAAAAATAGATTTTTGGGGTTTTTAGAATAGGGGTTCAGGGGACAAGAGGAGGAATCTGGGCGTGTCCAGCCTTTTTCCTTCTTCTTCGTAGCCTCCATCTTCTGCTGTGATGTTGGCACTTTTAGATTGGTTTAGGGTAGAAGCTCACTGTCTAACATAGATGATGGGTATTGGACAGTAATTGTAAATATTGTACACGTAGTTTTTAGTATAAAAGATAACACTGCCCTGGGGGCAGGCAGAGTGCCTCTGACTGTCTTGCTGAGCAGACCTCGGCAGGACAGGAGAAAGAATTTTATAGATAAGGAACAATAAACAACCTTGAGACCAGGAAATGAAGAGCTCTGACTCCTTCTTCGACCCCCGGGCTGGGAAAAGAGAATTTCTAATGTATCTCGGGGTCACTCTGACCAGCTAGAGTCCTAAGAAAGAGACATTTCTCTGTGATAGCACAGGCACTGCCCAGAGAAAATGAGCACCATTTTTCCGTAAGTATTTTATTACTGGGATTTTAAACATCTATTGAAATTGTCTAATGATGTTTCCTTTTAGATTTTTTTTTAGTTTTTTAAAAGGTGTCCCTTCATAATCAGAACTTAACATTTCAGAAAGAGAAGGGCTCTTCCCCAGGAAGAGCTGCCAGCAGGACTTTCAACACCTTCAAGAAATAATGAATTCAATCCAATATGTGTTCATGGCATAGGGTGTTTTATTACCCCTTTGTGTATTTGGAGCCTGTGTATTAATCATCACCTAGAAGCAAGAAGAAAATTGTTAGAGTCTCTTGAGGTGAAGGCTGTGTGGAAAGTAGTTGAGGGCTTTGTGGTATATTGTAGTGGTTTGGAAGCTGAATTAACGTGCATTCTTTTTTTTTTTTTTTTTTTTTCCCCTGCAGCACAACGAGCCCTGGCTACAGAAACAGATTTCTTGCTGTAGAAAAAGAATTTATATATTTCCTACCAGATCAAAGTGAAGAGAGCTGTAATTTTTCATCCTCTTGGCATGGTGATACAGGATTAAGTGCATTTCATCTATGTAATTTGTGGATTCTGGTGGGCTTTTTATTCAAATTCTAAGGCGTTTATCTTAACACTGATGTGCACTTTTAATAGTGGAAGGCACAGCTCTGACCCGGCAATTTTATTCTTTTTTCCCCTGTAGTCTAAGGATGATCTTTAATCTCATCCATGTAGCTGCAAGAAGACATCTAGCCTGCATGTGAGACAGTGTGGAAATTCTGACACCTACATGCTCACATGAAGAGCTATGCTTTTGCCTCCTGGGTTGTCAAAGGGAGAAGACAAAAAGCAGAAAAAACTGCAAAAGAAAAAAATAAACTTAGTATGTTATTTCAGAACATGAAATGTAATACAAAAGTGGCAGGTCAAATAAAACGTTCTTCTAGCCCTGCGTACTGGTTCCAATGCTAATTAGAACTGGAGATTTAGAGAGGACTGTTAGAAAAGAAGAGCAATAATGGTACTTTCCTCTGATACTTTCTCATTTTTTGAAGTTTTCTGGGCTAGATCAAGTTTTATTAACCTTCAGTGGACTTCTCTAATCTCTTCAGTCTTCCTTGAAACTCATATACAATTTCTGTCTACAACATCCTTTGTCCAGGAATCCTGCTTGTGAAGAATTACTTTCTTTTTTTTTTATTTTGAGTTTTCTTCCTGTTATTTGATGCCTCCTGGTTCTACTATTAAATCTTGGCATAAGTGTGAAGGTACAGGCCCAGCATGGTTAGTTTTGCCTGAAAGGACAATTCAGAATGCCAGTCTAGGGGCATTTTCACCAATCACATTCCAGGAGAACTTGCAATTTTCTTTTATTCCCAAAATAAGTTTTGGTGTGCCATTCTGGCCCATTCCATCACAGAGCAAACCCAACTCAAGCCTAATTACTCACATTTACCCCTTCTGCTTGCATGTTGTGGTAGCCGCTTACACAAATCAGGCCTAAACTCTTGTTTGCTTAGCTCAGAAAGCTGTGTTAACATGACATCAATCTAATGTCATTGACTGCCTGAGGGAAAAGAACCCACAAGTTAAGCCAAACATGCTGCTTGATTGACTGATGGCAATAAAACCCTTGCATGGGGCTACCACAAAGCTCAGATGGTTTGGCCAGGCCCTCTCGGCTGTATTGTCTCACATTTCTCTCCACTTGTCTGAGAGCAGACAATTTAATGAACACCCAGTCAAAAGTGCCTTCTGCTGCTGAGAGTGGCCCTTCCCTCCCCATGCTTCCATGCTGGGTTTTGTTTGCCACACAAGAACAACCCAGACATTTCCTAACAGGGTGATCATCGTGGCAAGACAGCATGGGAAACCAGAACAGCAAATTAGGTCACAGCTTCTCAAGAACCTTTCTCTTTCATCAGCCCTAATGCTCTTTTTCATAACTTAAACTGTAAACTGGAAGAGAAAGAAAATGCATCCTTCTGGCAGCCTGGATAGCACTTAGGATAATGAAGATTCCTTCTTTCTTATGGCCTATAGACATCACCATAATTTAAATTATTGGTAAAGTAATTCTAGTTCATGGTCACAAGCATGCAGACAGATTCATTCACGCAAGTTAGGAATTCAGTAATTAGTTTTTGTAAAGGAGTTAATGACCAGCATTCCTAAACATGTAAAGCTCAGGGAGGATATTTGATTTATTGTCTGAAAACGGAAGGCCTTTGGTCATTAAAAGGATGTGAGAAAGCCATCAAATCGAGCCTTCTTGGCTGCTTGTGGGTCACATTTCCAAAAGTGTTTGGATGGGTAAAGGTGCTGGCAAGAAAAATTCCACCTCAAGGTTTTTTCTGTTTTTCACACTCAGAGGTACTGTACAATTGGTGCTGCCATGCTCTGGAAGGAGGCAGCCTGGATGAAAGGCTGCAGGGCTGGAAGCTGAGCTGTGGTTTCTCTTTCCAGCCACTGGTACTGTCCTGCAGTGTTAAAATAGCCATAAGCTAATCACACCCCATCCAGCACCTCATTGCTGCCCATTTGTAAACAAGGTACAGTTCCCAGCACTTTCAGAAAGGCCTCTAGGATCAGTGAATGATAAAAAGGGACCACTTTCATTCTAGGGCAAGACTCAGGCTCATTGCCCGAGTCTTGCTATTTCTGCTGACCTTGCCCAAGATATGCTAAATTGTGAGTTACTGCTAACTGTGATAAGGCCTCTCTGGTGTGAACAAATACTCATTAGGAACTTAACTGAAGCAATTGCTTCAGTTTAAACAGCTTAAAAGTGATCCACTGAATGCAGATTAGGCTACAGATCCTGTAGTATGGCTCATATCGATACTGGAGATATGCACATTATGAACCCCCCAATCTGTTAGTTCTTCTCCCCTATCTGTGGAAAGTCTTTTTATTTTGAAAAATAATGATCAGAGCATCTGGGTTTTTTTAGGATGGGTCCATTCCTCAAGATCAGTTTGGAGGTCTTGTAAAGAAATTCCTTTTGTTGCACAAAACTTGTGTTGCAGGTACGCCAACTGAACCAGCACATATGGTGTGGGAATTAGGGGTTGCCGTCGTGGAGATGTTCAGATGGCTGACAGATCAGGGAAGTTTTAAACTTTTACCTTTACTAAATCCATTCCTTAAGGACAACCTTTGTGCTTACAGCTGATCGTTTCAACATCACCACTGTGTTTAGCAGCCACACTGTGATCCAGCTGTGGACACTCTGTGCTGAGGGGGTTGCTGCCTCACAGCTGGCACTGATGGTTGGGGTTTTCAGTGGTCCCTGCTTGCCAAGGTTTGGTGATCAGGACCAAAAGCTCATTTATGAGTGAAGCCAAAACTGGGCTTGTCATTCTTCTTTCCTCTGTTTATTTTTTTATTTGCTTGTGCCTGATGGTTTTATGTTGTTTCCTGCTTTCAGTAAGGAAGAACTCACCTCCTGCCAGTATCACTTACTGTGCTTTTTGCTTTGCAAGTCGTCCTTCTCATGTAGTATGTACGTTTTCCTGTCTATTTCCAATCCCATGTGCTTATCTTACCCTCTGTCTGTCAATTTTTGTTAGCTCAATTCCACATGTTTGCAACTTCACCCATCTTTGGTAGTCACATTGCTCACATACTTAGGCAAAATGCTTATAGATGACATCTTGCTATGCCTTGAGTGATGCAAAATACTTATATTCTGTTGTTAGTTACACCATCCTTGGACATATTTAAAATGAAGGCAGGCATATTAATTATATTCTGACTAATACAACTATGATTTCTTGGTGTTGCAGACCTCTGTTTTGCTACACCAGCATATTTGCGATGTCATCCACCCTTCTGACCTGTCTTTCTGTGGAACAGCATGGTTGTAGCCTTTAATCTCTTACTGTAGGAAGCTGGTAGCCACACTGTGTTGTGCCTTTGTAAACAGATAGATATTTTGTTGGCTTCTCCATGGCTATTTCTGCAGATATGGAATCTTCAATAGCCTGCTGGGGAAGAAAATAAACTGTATTCAATTACTAATAAGGCTCTTCACAACTCTACCTCAAGGATACAGAATGCTTTTACTCTCCTGAGAAAACAATTCTGCCAAAAATAAGGTCAAGGATTGGGCCTCATCTCTGTCAGTATGATATAGTATCATTTGTAGAAATAATGCTTGGATTAAGTGGCAAGTTTGCTGCTTTGCCTTTGAACTCATCCTGTCACTTTGATTTGGGAAGCTGCATTCCTTGGTGGATAGAAAGAATGAGAATGAGCTTTTCCTCAGCTTTGTCCCCAGGTCTACCACCATCCCCCCTTGTAATCCTGAACAAGCCCCTTTGGACCTTATTAAAATACTGGAATAACAGCCAGACAGGAAAGAAATGTTTTGCAGAAAACATTATTTTATTTTGTTATGGTTAGTGGTCCTTGACACAATTGCAGGGAAAATCCTTGATCCTGAGTGAACACAGCTATCCCAGTGCTCAGGACAAGGAGTCTCTGGAGTGGCCATTTCTATGGTGCCCTCTGCTCCTTGGCAGATCACCCTGGCAGGACCACACCCCAAGAGATTTTGGGATGTGAAAAGGTGTGCTGCCCATGCTAGGTGTTTGTTCTCCTAACAGCAGGTGAGCCTGGTCTTCATGCAGCCCTTGAACCACTCTTACTCTTGGCTTGCTCATACCCTCAGTTTCCTCATGAAAGGGGAAATGTGACATTTGTTCCACAGAAAATGCTTAGGTAAAAAAGGCAGCTCTTCTTGGTATTGGTGTAATTATTCTCTGAGGTCAGGCTGGATGATGGGATGGCTAAAATGCTAACTAGTTGCTAGTGTCCTCATCCCTCCTAGCTGATGAGGTGTTTTGTCATCATCTGGAGGAGTCAAGCAAGCCTTCCTCACCCAAGATTTTCCATTTATCTTCTTGGATAGTGAGGGAAAGTACCTTGGAATAGGAGCTAGCAAGTAACTGATGGAGTCAAAAGCAATAAGGGTACTTTGACCTAAGGAAAACAAAGTGAAAATGTTACCTCATGGGTCCTATGGAGACCTTGGACAAACCTAATGTGGTAGCAAGTGTATTTTTCTAATTTAACAAAGTGTCATCCTGTGTATTTCACCAAGTGGTGCACCGCCTGCTGAGCCCATGAAATGCTCATGAGCTGTCCCTGTGATTTGGGCCTCATCTTATGACTCTACTGCAGTTTAGTGAACTAGCCATTTAACTACATAAATATTCAAAATATTCAATTAACTTTCCTTGGATCTGTCTGGCACTAAGAAGAGAAAAATTCTAGCGTTTGAAATATATGATTTGGCATGATTATGTGGTGAAATGAATAATGTTTTAACAAGTGATTTGTAATTATTTAATAATTAAAGAGCTCTTATGAATATTCTTGAACACCCTGTGGGAAAAAATAAATTGTATGCTGATTTCATCAAGCATTCAAATCTAATCAGAATTTATTTTTATAGCATCATTTTAAACACAGTCTACAAGAACATTGCTACAATAATGCCGATGGAACAGAAAAGTGTCACGCTGTAACAACTCTGCTTTTTTAAGTATAAACTCCTGATTTTTCCACGCAAAGAATTTTTCTGCACTAACGAATTGCAGCTGGACTCTGTTCCAAGACCTGCAGCAGCCAGTCAGGTTTCATCAGTGGTTCAGTGACAGGTTGAGGGTGCATCAGTTTTGGTTTGTATACACAGATGAATGGTAGCCACTTGCTGCAAGGGAGATTGGTCCCATTCCTCCCTGTCTGGAAACAAAGACAAAGAGAGACCAAAAAGGAAAACAAGAAGATGCAAAAAGGGAACTCTTTCACTCCTGAAATGAAATCATTCAGTCTCAGTTTCTGGAAATCTAATTTCCTTTCCTTTCTCTTCCCATGATATATATATTGCAGCTTTGGGCAAATTTTAATAAGATTATGTTTTCTCTGTCTAATCCAGGAAATATTTTTCCCACAGGTATAGCAGGGGTTCAAGAACAAGGTATATTATGTTAACCGTAAATCATCCCAGATTTTTCTTAACTCGAATTTTAAGGATCAGGCAACTTTTTATGTGAAACAGTTTTATGCTAACTAGTCATCCAACAGATCTGAAAAGGAAAAACAGAGGCCTTTGGATGAAGATTGTCAGAGATTCATCAACCCATTTTTAAAAGAATGATTCCTACAGGCCAAGAAATCAATCCAAAATCTTACACAACAATTTGCTATTAATTTCTGATAGCAGTTTGGTACACTCATATTTGATGGGATGGAAGAAGGACCAGATGGGGGCTCTCTTCCACATGGATGTCAATACAGTTATTACTTGTGAGGATATAATTGTCTTGTACCATTGCATGAATAATTCATTTTTAATTCCATATTAGATTAATTTCATCTCATCCTCTCTTTGCGAATTGTCCTCCAATAAGCTGTAATTTTCTTGAATATATTTATTATTCAGAATAGACCATAGAACTCATGAGTCATTCATTTCAGGTAGGTGACATTCAAAATTTGAGACTTTTAAGATGGACTTATTGGTCATTTTTGTGCCCTGTTACACAGGTAAAATATACAGAACCAAGGTTCTACTTCCAAAATGTATTTACAAATCTGGAATTCACTTGCTTTTACTATTCTGCAATGCTAACTTGATGAATTCACCATCTCAGCAATATCTCTATCACGTTCATTGGATGGAATATTTGAAAGTAGGAAGAAGTGCTGAACAAATTAATTAAAAGAATCTCGAAGAAAATATTCATACAGCTTTTTATAACACTGGGTGACCTGACATTTTGGCAGAGATTAAATAGAGATTAAATTACCCATCATTCAACTTCTCATTTGAATTTTTTTCCTCAACTTTCTTTCCTTATATAAATCAAATGTTGTTGATCAGAGTTTACCACTTCACCTATTTTTCCCCTAAAACTCCTATCTTCCCCCATTTTCAACTGACAAAACCACATAAAGATTAAACCCACAATTTTCGGATAACTCCTTAATTTTGCTGAGACTGAAAAGAATTTCCATGTTTACAGAGGGAAACTGTTCACTTGGAAAAAAACCCCATTTTTTATACTAGATTTTTTTATCAGTTGAATCACAGAGCTCTTTCAGCTGATGTTTGCATTTCTAGTCATGAAATTCTTGTCCTTTGGAAAGTTCTCCCCAACCAGAACTGGGTTTCCTTCTGTTGCTCTGAAAAAAGAGCAAAATCCTGAACAATGGGATCCTACCAGATATTTGGGGGTTGTAAATTGGGCCTGTAGTAATTACATGGGTTTTCTGCACAGCAGTAGAGAATGGGAGGTATAATCCCGTATCATATACCTACTGTAATAAAGGCATTGAGGGGACCTAGGAAGAAGCTGCTGTCATTTGAGGGCTCTACTCAACAGCACAGCCTAGGTCTCATCACCTTGTTGGCAGGTAAATTTGGGCAAAATGAAGGTTATATTGAAAAGAAATATAAAAAGACAGGTGACCAGAAATGGACAGATCAGAAGAACTTGTCTGGAAAGGATGTACTTACAGTGCTTCTTCCTTATGTCCCCATGTAGCTTAGGAATGGAATAGAGAGGGACAGTTCTCCCTTCTGACTCTCTCCAAACAAACTGAGTCCTCAGGAGTCTGTTTTTGTATTTAGTACACTTTCATCCATGCCTTGAAGCAAGAGCATGCATCATGTTGATGTTTAGGGTCAGAGGAGAACTCTTCACCATCCTGAGGGATTTAAATGTTGTATCCTATTGTAGACATGGCTCAAGAGCACTATGGAACCTCAAGACAAACATTTATGGAAGTATTTGTGTTTGGCTTCTGAAAGATATGGCTCAAGAGCACTATGGAACCTCAAGACAAACATTTATGGAAGTATTTGTGTTTGGCTTCTGAAAGATAGAGCAAGTAGTTTTGGTACAGGGTTTCAAGTTACAGGGCTCATCTGATATAATCCCAGCAGAGAGCAGGGTGAAGTCAGAATGTCTTTAGCATTCTTAGTGTCCTGTGAGGATGAAACAGGCTTCACTGTTCACGAGGCGATTGATAAATCACAGAGAAAGGCTGTAGGCAGGTAGCTAGTAGGCATCATGCTGTGTGTCACGTGGGAAACAAAGGGACAAACCCCTCAAATATAACCTATTCTTTTTGTCTTCCAGTAAAGGATCCCCAGGAACCTCCTTGGCTTCCCTTCACTGATGCATTATATGTGCCTTATTTCACTGCATGAGGAAGTCAGACCCATGCTCAAAGCTCTTGACATAATGAGGTTGACTGGATGATATGAGAAAGGAATAAAAGCTCCAGAAGTTAGAAGTTCCAGACAGGCATTGGTTTGTTAACACCTGAGTGTGTTCTGTGGCTTCATAGAGTGCAACTAACCTCACCAGCAATACTGAGCTTAATATCAAGTTTTTTTGGTCAGCACTGATACACAAAATGAGAAGCAGAAAATAAGGAAAAAAAGAGACAGGTACAAGAAAAACAACGGAGTGAAGTAGAGAATAAATTATGAAAATATTTTTTTTAAGTTTTGAAGGAGCCCGTGTTCATGTTATTCTCTTTTGAGCGAGCAGCAGTGGCCTTTTCTATTCAGTAACTATTCAAGTCTTTCTGGCACATATTTTGTCATTCTGTTTTGTGGAAGAGTCCTGATGAGTTGAGTTAGAAATTACACCATGTACACGATTAAGTCTGCCAAATTTAAGAACCAAGCATTGCAATTTTTGACTGTGGAGTTCTCAACACCAAAAAAAAATGTGGTATAAACACAAAAGCAAAGTCTCTCTGATCTTACCAGAAAATAGAATATTGTCTCCCTATTATCTCTTATGATTAAAGTGAGTTCAGTATTACATATATATACAGTAAAGTAAAAGTACAAAATGAGGGGCAAATGTTAGATATTCAGGATCTCACTTTTTTCCCTGTCTTATAGAAAAAAGTTAAATTGTGCAAAGCATCAGCATATGAAGAGCACTCATTTAGGAGTCAGATGCCATTTAGGTTATAAGCAGAATTAGTTTGCTGCTGTCATTACAGGGTCCAGTGGGTGCAGTTCTGCTTCAGCAATCCATCTCAATGTGCAGTGTAATGCATCACAATTGGTGGATTCTGCTTTGGATCTGCCTTCCAGAGAGACCCAGCAGTTTTGGCAGGCCAGCCCTGAAAGGTGGGCAGTCCTTTGTGCATTCCCAAGACTGGTGTCAAGTGGTTTGTCAGGCCTGGAGTGTAGTGCATCAGTCTGTCTCTGCTGTGAAAGGCTTGTCTCTGCAATAGTATTGGGGATTTCGGGCTGGTGCACACTGTTGCTTTAGGGAAGAAGAACAAAACTGTTCTGTCAGACCTGAATTAAGATGGATTTTTGTTGAAAGTTCTTGGAATTGATTTCTTTCCAGTTTCCTTATTGGTAAGAGACATCACAGTTGGGTTCAACTTACAATATATCATTGATTTCTCTCCCCAAACCACAGATGATTCAGCTTGTAATTTCCTACAATTATAGAGCAGGTCTCCTTAGAAACTGCTTGTATCCATTCAAAGTTTCGTCTTGTGGAAACCACATTTCCCCTCTCTTTGGCCAGATATGCTTGACACAAGACCAGAAAAAAAAAGTGGAGGAAAGTACAATAAACATTTTCCTGCTCCCATTCCCTCTTTTCTGCTTCCTAAAAGGAGATTTGCAGCATTGCACCTTCATTTGTCTCTGAGTGCCTTGGGATCTTGGGCCATCCCAAGTGCTGGGGTTGGCCATGGGTGGGCCTGCTTGTGGCTCTGCCAGCGTGTTGCAAAGCCTTTCTTCTCTAGGAGAGGCCAGGGTGCAACACAGAGGTCATGGTTTCTCCACCCAGATGTAGCATAGTGCCACCAAAGGCTAGTCAAACTAACCTGATTTCACAATTAGCTCTGCCTTGGTTGCCGTCCTGTGTTTTCTTCTCATACACATCTTCGACAATGCACAGAAGCCTCCAACTTCTCTTTTCATCCCCTGTGACCCACAAGGGAATGCTTGTTCTTGCAGGGAGTCCCTGCCATGGAAATTGCTTGGCTTCTGGGTTTGACAGGGAGTCTCAGATAAACCACAGGATCTCATTTAGACAGATAAATCATAGGACCTGATGACAGTTTGAAGAGCTTTGCAAGAGGGAATCTTGTGCTGGGACAAGGTCACACACAGAGTGTTTCTGAAGCCTGCTCTGCCCTCAGTACTTTTCTGAAAAGGTCAAGATAACATTAAATTGCTTTTACATTTGGAAAAAACTCCTCTGATCTTCTGCCTTAGTAGCTTAAAAATGGGTTTGTGCTGGCAATGGAGACAATAACAGACTCAGTTTGCCCATATCTGTTCCTCACTGTGCTGTAAGAATCCCACAGACTGTTCTGAATTCAATCATTATGGTGGCTGTAGATTGACACTTCAGTTAAGGATGTTAAAATCACATCTGTTATGTGGAAAGCTTTAATCCATACCAGTAAAGTGACAGAGAAGGCATAAGGAAGAGACGTGAATGAAAGTGGTGCCTCTGTAAGACAGAAAGTTGCAGCAATGTATATATGTGTTCTTACATATACATTTGTGGATATATATTGATACATATATGCACTCACATACACATGTGGGTAACAGCTATGTGGAGGCATTAAAAATATGCAAAGAATGTTAAAACCCACCATATTACTAATAAACTGAGAGGGATCTAAAAAAGGATATGGTAAAAAGGAGATAGATGCCAGTTTTGTGGATGTGTGCTCTTCTTCCCTTTTATCCCTTCATCCTTTTTTTTGCATAGGGAGAAAAATCTTGCTCCTTGAGGTGTTTATATTATGCCATCTTTTACCAGCATGATTCTTTTCCCCTGAAAATAAACTCACTTCCAATACTATACTTGAAATCTGTTGTAGGAAGATTTTTTCCTCAGATTGGTGGGATCTGGTCTTCCCAACATCTTACCTTACATTGCTTCAAGTCTCTTTGTGTATCAGGCCCTTAGGCTGAACAATTAATTGTGAAATCACAGGGGTCTGGAGGCCAAGTGCCTGTCTCAGAATGGGAGGCAGTGTGGGACATAGCCCAGTATTTCAGTCAGCACTGCAAAGCCTTTTGGGGCAGCTAAGCAGACGTGCACACGGGGATTTAATTTCTGTAATTTTGTGTGTGTACTGTGGTGTGGAGAGGTGCCTGCTTATCTCTGTGTCAGCTGGAGGGCAGCACCTAGCAAAGATTTTGCATAAACTGTCCCTGTGGGAGAGGATTTTCACATAATGCCAATACTGAGGTCTGCTGGTAAAACAATGTTATGGGACAAAGCTGAGGAGCTTTTCAAGCTCTATTAAATTTACATAGGCTCTACCCATTTTTAATCCTGTTCAAACATCCTTGTGTACAGCAAATAACTTCCACTATCCCCTAAAAAGCAGTCATGTACAGTGCACATTTGCACTGATGTACTTATTTAAAATCCAAATATTTAGTAAAGGGGCCGAAATTGCCTCCCTCCTTCCTCTATACAAATACAGCCTACAAATACACCACTAGGCCCAGAGAAATCTTTTCCTTAAAATTACTCGACTCCTAATTGTGGATGGGATGTGTTTTGGGGATGGCATACTTTTTACAGACACCACAGACAGGAATCCAGATCTTCCCTAAGTGCAGTGTGGTGTTTTTCAAGAGCTTGCTCAGCAATCATCGAGATCTGTCCAGCAGTTTTGGGGGCAGTCCATTCTGGGGCATGTGCACAAGCATGGTAGATGCCTCTTGCAGAGAGCACAGGAGATGAGATCTAAAATCACCCCAGTAAACTCCTAGATAAGCTACCTGATTTACTCTCTGCAAAACTACACCCAGCTTCAAAAAGCTGCTTTGTTTTCCAAGTAATACAGTGCAATATGTGTTCTGTCTTTTGTAAAGAACATCAGTGGATGAGGATTATTCTGCTAATTCTGGAGAACAAGGGAAAATAAGTGACCAGTGTTTTCTACCCACTCTTCAGTCTCACCACAACATTTTTGTAAAAGACATAATTTCTGAGTGCTAGCCATTTGCTGAACAGCAGCCTCCCCACTGCAGCTGCTGTGCTGATACATTTCATCACCTCTTTTTGTGTTGGTTTTTTTTTTTCCCTAGAATAATTATGAATTAAGTGTGATCATCCCAAATGCATCCAATATCTGGTACTATTCACTGCACACTTCTGACAAGTAATCTTTGGCTTGTGGGCTCTTCATCAGCATCCATATTCCAAATATTCACAGAGAGGCATAAGCCATGCTACATGTCTTTCTCCTGACTCAGTGCAATTAATTTTCAGCAGTAGAATTTCAGATTGTGAATTAAAATTTGGGTTCTATTATTATCTTACAGTACTTACTGGAAAGTTACAGTTTCACTTACTAACTTGGAACTACGTCTGTGTTAAAGTGGTACAGAAAGTTACAGGGGTTCAGAGATCACTTTGAAAAATAGGATTTTTAGATTTTCAAGATTTTCAGCAGACTTCACAACCACAACCCCCTGATGAAAGTCAGTGGGACACTGTAATTCCATTTCATTAGGACTTAAATTAAATGTTCCGCCTCTGCCTTATTAGCACAGTTGAAACTGGCTTGTTTGAATCACAGAACAGTTTCAGAGGATTTTCCTGGATCTGTTATTTCTACCTACATGAAGATAACTGTTTGCTGCCTGGTTTGCATAGCATGGACATGTTGTCTGCCTGATGTTAGGATGCATGATGCTACTCATGTGCACTCCAGCTCTCAGCATCCCTACACATCCATGCAGAGACAGACTTTGAAGGCTGGGCAGGGGTTTCATAGGGAGATTCAGAGCAGCTGGATGCATTGCAAAGCAGCAAAGATGTGGTCATCTGAAAGAAACAGCAGTGCCATGGCTGAAGCTGTGCAAAACACTTACATCAGTTTCCAGAGCTCTCTGTCACACTTTCTGTCTCCTTTTCCTTTAGCCCTGTGTTGCTGAGATATTTGTCAACAGAATGGAAATGATACTGTTCCCAAGGAGAAATTGAATTTAATATTAATGCTATCTCCTGTGGAAAAGCAAGAGTGAGTCAGAGCTGAGTAGAGTTTGTTTTATATATGAAGTCTTTCATTCTGGAGAGTAACTCAGAGCACAGAGCTGTGAATTTAATGCTACCAGCTTGGGAAGCTGGTAGGCAAACACAGCAGGCTTTGTGCATTAAGCAGCAATGTGCACTGCTGTAGTCATTAGAAACAGTTTCACTAACAAAGAAATAGGGGTAAAATGCTCATCAAAGTCTTTCTCAGTGGGCAGTATTTGATAAGTTCTACAAGAAGCTTTGAATACACACTGGGCTGAAAATGTTTAGTATCACCTTGCTTTAAATGGACTCTGCTTTATCTCTGTTGTTCCAGCCTTCTTTATATTTTACATTTTATTTATCTTCTTCCTCAAAGTGAAACTCTCATCAGCAGTGATTCCTATGTTCAGGCTGCCCTTATTTCCAAACAAAGTAATTTAGCACAATTTAAAATGCAGGGATTCAGTAATACAAAGCTCAAAAAGAGAAGCTCTGTCTGTTTTAAAAGTAAACTCCACCTTTCCTTTGAGTGCCTTTTCTGTTATGTCTCACCAGCTGTGTCCTATGTCCTGTCATGTCCTGATAACTTGCCTTAGTAGATGCTGTTGTAAGTAGCTGGTGCTACTCTGCACTTTAATTTCCTGTGGGAAAGGAGATTAGCTGTTGAAGGAACCCTGCACAGCTCTGACACTGCTGTATGGATGTCCTGGCAAATGGAAGGCTGTGGTTACTTCAGTTCTGCTCTGAGATGCTGCATTCCCTGTTTGTGGCCAGGCATGGAAGGCATAAGAGGAAGGAGGAGAGAAAGGATAGCAGAGCTGGAGAAAAATGTGGTGTTGTTGATGCTTGCAGGATCCAAGGCAGATGGTCAGTCACAGATGGATGCCTTGGGCTGGCAGGTCAGCCACAACAGCTATTGCTCTGGTTGCTGGCTCCCTTCCCCAGTTAACTGTGTGGCCTGGTCAGCTCTCTCTCTCTCTCTCTCTCTCTCCTTTCTACAGATTTTTCCCAATCTGGACATCTAGCTGTGGATGGCTCCTGATATCTCAGCCTTTTGGCTGCAGCACAGTCAGTCTCAAGACGGCTGAAAAGCTGAGTGCAAGATGGAGAGAAAAGGCAGACAATGAAAGAGGAGCTTTGAGGGAAGGGGACACAGAGGATTGCATGTTTCTGGGTCCTTGCCCATGCAATGGATGTGATTGGGAAAGGTGCCAGTGGGGATCTCATGGAGCCATTGTGATTCCTCGTGTCCAATGAGGCTGTGCTCCTGCAGCATAGCAGATGCAGGTTGGCCTGTGTCCTTTTTCCCTTTCTCCAAGTCCTTCTTCCCTCCCTTTCTTCCCTCCCTCATCCACTTGTCTTTTTCCCTTTTTTTTTTTTTTTTCCATTTTCTTAAGGAGGCAAAAATGGACACAGGCTCATCCTTTCATTATCTTATCTCAATACTTCTGGTGCATCTTTTTATAAACCCATTTCTGAGTCCAAGAGAGTTAGAAATGGGCTTTTCTTTGGGTTTTTCTAGCTGGAGGGTTTTATCAGTGTAGTTCAGTATCCTTCTCTTCCTTTTTGCATCTTTACCATTCATGCTCAGTGTTCAAGACTAACAGAATATTTACAAATCTGGTGTGCACTTCCCAAGCTTCTATTCCCAAGTAGTATAAGGCAGCAAAGACTCAATCATTACTGTGCTTACCTGTGGGGATGCAACAACTGAATTTAAGGAATCCTCAGCTTTACCAACATTAATAAAAATTGGCAAAAATACTTTACTGCTTCCTTTCTTCCCCATCCTTGGGCTCTTAGTCCCCAGAAAGCAAAGAGCTGCACTGGCATGTCACAGCATGTTGAGTATTTGAGCTGCTATTTTTCAGGCTGTTGCCATCTGCCACTCAAAAGCACCAACATTTTTAGAGGTAACAAAGGGGGTCTCTAACAAGTGCATCACAAAAGCATGCTCTTAGTGGTCTTAAATGCTTAAAATGTTCCAAAGTATCTCTCAGTCTATGGTTTTCTTCCTTACTTTTATTCCATGCTTCATTTAATAAAATCCCCTGCAAGAAAGCAGAGGAATTTAAAAATAAAAAGAACAAACCCTTTCAAAGCCATGTGAAATTACTTCTGAATCAGATGCAAATTCAGTCCTATTGTTCACAAATTGCTATGTGCAGCCTTTCTGTGACAGGTCCTAAGGCAAGGGCAGAAGTGCTATCTCTACAGCACCATGGAGCTTTATGACGGCAAACCTGTGAGGGAAACACAGTGCCACCGATCCAAGCTCAGCTTCCAGTGGCAGAGCTCACTGGGAAGTGCCTGCTGGCAACAACATCAGAGCCAGTAACCTAAAGGAATTGGAGTCTGGAGGATAAATCTGGGGTTGGAGCCGGTGATAGGGGGAGGCTCATGGGCTGTGCAGTCACCACACACACACACACACACACACACACTCATACACACAGACCCAGGGGCCAGGAGGGCCTCTGGGAGCCCATGGATATGAGTCCTGTGTGCCCTTCTCAGCAGAGTTAATGCTGACACCCACAGGGACAGACAACAATTCCTGCACATGGGGGAACGCTGTTGCTTTCACTGCTCCCAGGAGTAGGGCCACAGTGCCAGGACTCTGACTGCCAACAGAAAGCTCAGCAGCTCCAGCTTTTAACTGTGAGCAGTACCTTCATACTCCATCATTCACTCTTGGCAAAGGCCAGCCAAATTTACAACCTTCTGCTGCTGTAACCAGAGCTGTCATTTCTGTGGTTGAGCCAGCTTTCCCGTGCTGCTGGATGCTTCTCCTGAACCACCTCTTCAGCAGTTTTAGGGGTATGTGCCCTTGTGACTGGGACAGCAGCAATGGACCAACCTCATGTGTCTTCATCTCATAGCAGAATTATTTTCATCTCCCCCACCTGTCATCTAGGTCACATTACCCAAGAATAAATCAGTTTTTTACTTCTCTTTTCTGGACCAAGCCTACAAGAGATCCCCTGGGACAGTCTCAGCTAGAAAGAGCATCTCAGTGCAAAGGGTTCAGCTGGGTATGAATCAAATGAATTTCACAGACATCCCAGAAATCCCAAGGAAAGATAACTGTTAGCTCCTCTCTGGCCATCACTTTCAGCTGGAGTCTCTATTTCTTGTGGATATAAAATTAGTGTTATAAATTATTATATATTATTTCTTATATATTACTTAATATATTACTTAATAATATGAAGTATTATTTCCTTTTGTCCTATCAACATCCAGGAATTAAAGTATATTAAGTCTTTCCAGGTGCACATGGTATTCTCCATGTTAATCATTAAAATGTGCTCTTTCTTAAAAAACATCACCAACAAAAAAGAATCCAGGTTCTTGTTTTGACCTGCATGTTGATAAGAGTGATAGAAGACAGATTTGTGATAGAAACTGTCCAGAAATGGGCTGTTACAAAAGACAGCATAAAACTGTTCCCATCTGTCAATGGCAATGATTTAGACTGTGATTTTTAAAGACACACCTGATGTAGTGAGGTATCTGATGCCAGAATGCTTTGTCAGGTTCCCAGACTTTAATGTGGGGATGAAAAGCATCACTGTGTGGCCCTCATCTGAAATATTTAACTGCTAACTTTTTAGGGGTTTTGTTGACCATTTTTATTTATTTTTGAAGGAAAATTACTTGAATAAGACCTGTGTTTTTATGTTCTCTCTGTTCTCCCAATCAGCTACACCTGTAGAAGTAATATTTCAGTATATTCTCTCCCATTTCACAGTCTTTCATGAGAGTCAGTATGTCTACTTAAGCCTGGCAGATACATAGATGAGGAAACAAGCTATGCTGCTCCTTCTTTCTCTGGAGAACTTATCTCTTAAACTACAACTTAAAAACCAGGCTTCTATCTGAAGCAAGCAAGGAACCAATAAGACTCTTCATTCAACATCTCCAGCCTGAGACAGGGCATCAGTGATCTCACTCTGTGTATGGGCTTCTTGAAAAACACATCAGCCTAACTAATGCTCTTGAAAAATACAAAGGAACCCTATTCTCTGGACAGGTTTCAAACCTTCTTTCTGGTTTAAGATGTGCCCTCAATGGACTAATTCCCAGAGAAACTGAGGGAGCAGAGGATGGGGTACAGATGTTCCTGGCAGAAGTGCAGCACTTAAGCAACACAAAACCAGCACTGCTGATGCCTTTCCTTGCTGCTGGTGTTGAACTATGAAAAAACATATATAAAGGTTGCCCTAGATGGCAGTTTTTCTGCAAACTGTGCTGGCCTATAGTTAGTCATAAAGGTTCCATCTATGCTGTTTTTCTGAGGAAAATTGAGTTTCCCCAGGGAAACCTTTGACTTGGAAAGTGTAATCTTAGTTTTGAAGGCAAAATAGGGTATGATATCCTATTATTTCACTATCCTCCCAACCCACCTGCACTATTTCTCTCAAAAAATATGTAGGATTGAGCCAAAGAAGAGACCCATCTGGTTTAAATTGAATAAAAAATATTTTCCAAAAGGAATAAATAAATTCTTACAAGTTCAATTAATTTTGTATTTTCTAACCCCACTTCTTTGCCTGAACTAAGAGAGCTATGAACATGTGCAGGAATACATTCAAGCAACGTATTAACAACATAATAAAAATATTTACTTGCATTGACTTTGATTCAATTAGAGATTTATTCTAATTATCCAGCAGAAATTAACTAGCTTGCCTTATCAGACACTAAACACAATAAATTCAATCATTCATTCATTCATTCAACTTGAATAACTCACAGAGGGAAATCATGCAATGAACCAAATACCCTATTCAGCCTGGTAAGGGGTGCAGTCTGCCCAGTGCCTTGCAGGATGAAGCCTTCTGTGTGCTCCCCTTCCTGTGGGTTTGCCCTGCAGCTCCCAGCCCCTGCAGGGATCACAGAGACATGAAGGGATAATGAAGTCTCTGTCTATACAATTATAATGAATTGCTAAAAGTATTAGAGGTGCTGTAAATAAATCATTATATCAGGCTCATTTAGCCCGATTCCTACTCTCAGATGGCTTGTAATAGAGTCCTGTCTCTAAAAGTCAGCCATTCCTTTGCAATTAGATTTATCACTAATCAAAAATGGAAGGTATCCTGCCAGCTTTCAATTGCACTTGGAAATATCATGTTAAGCTCAATCCTCAAAGCTGAACTGATTCATTTATTCGAATTTTAAAGCCACCCATCTGCAAATATTTAAATGCCCTAACTATTAATTAAAATTTACAATGACCATGCAGTACAGCGTGCACATTAACCCAGACATCACAGCACTAGAAGAGCTCCTTTCACCTCCCGTCTCCTGGCAACACACCTTCCAACTTCCTCAAAAGCTCCATTCAGTAAGGAGATAACAGCAATTGCATCTCTGCAAGATGCAGGTGTCCCTTTTCATAGAGCTTGATGGGATGACCAGTCCTGCAGGGACTGTGCAGACAGACCTGCACCGAGTGTTCCTGGAGCAGAGCTCCCTTGTGACAGGACTTTGCCCTCCAGGCCACAGGGGACTTGCTCCTGGCTCAAGACCCTCTTAAAAGGCATGTCCCTTGTCTGCCTTGCTGCCTTGTTTGCAGACTGTATGGGTGCATCTGATGCCTGGCTCCCCAGTGAACTGTGCTTGCTGCTGACCTGCTCAGTTTCATCTCCTTTGGGTCTCAAATCACTTGCATGGGTAGAGAAAGAGGGATTTTGTATCCTGGAAAGTCTCAGGCCACTTCAAATTCAGGACCAAATGCTTATGCAGAGGTGAGTACAATCTCTATTCCCCACCGCCAAGTGCACCCAAAAAATCCCAGGTTAGTAAATTCATCTTCTGCCAATGTGTACTTGGCCAGGATACCAAACAACATTCTGTGTGGGTAGATGTAAATAAAATCCCTTTATCATTGCAATCTAGCCATCTCTTGGCAGCCATGGCAACTGAATAACAGCACTCAGATTTTGTCATCAGTGATACAGCATGAAAGTTTATATAACACAGGATATGTTTACACCAAGTTTTGTACAAGGAAGGCAAAAGGTAATATTGTATTTACTTAGAGCTATAGTAGAATCAGGTACACAGAAGAGAAAATATCTGGATATGACCAGATTATATTTGGTAGTTTAATCTCTTTCCTATCTCATAAATATATTTAGGTGTCAAAATAGTATTTGAAATTGTTCCTCGGTGAAATTCATTTCAATGAGCAGCATTCTGCTAATCTGTATACATGACCAGCATTCCATGACTCTGTACACACAGTCTTCAAAGCTGCTTTGGAAATACTAAAGTGTTTTTCCACCACCATGCCATCCCATGAAATACTGATATCGGATATACTTCACATGTAAGACTTGGTCCCTCAGGGGACGACTACAGAGAGGGAGTAACATATGCCTAGGGACAAGGAATTTGGGAGAGTAAGGAGTATTATGTGAAGCCAAAGTCCACTTTATACAAGTTTCCAAACCCAGTTTCCATCCAAATATCTTCAGAGGTCTGCTCTTTAGGAAAGTACAGTCTTACCTATTAGCTAGACACTGGTAGTATTAAAAAAAAAAGTCTCTTTTTTTTCTGTTGCCCAAAATAGAATACATTTTACAGAAAGGAATAATTTGAACAAACATTCCCTCTTTCTGACTATAATAGGCATATATAAAAGTGAATATAAAATAGAAATATTACTGTAATCTTAAGCTGAAATTTTGTCAAGCATAGAATAATGGTTTTGCAATTTAATTTTGCTACTTCGTTGCAACACGTTGTTTGGTAGAGTCCAGTTAGTCATAACTATCACTATTCAGAGTATGGAACTAATTAAGGTAGTAATTAAGTGGCATTGTGCTATAGATTTCAGTGAAGTGTTCACAGTGTGCTAATGTTTATACTCACCTATATAGTGTGGTCCATGAAAACTTCTCTGAGCAAAACCATGTTGGACCTGGTGCTGCAGGGTGGGAACACGGCTCTGTCCCTTCTGATATACCAACCACAGACTAGGAAATATCTTGCCTCTGGTGAGAGAAGGTCTTCCCAGCTGAGTAAAACAGGAGTTCCCAAGGTGCTCAGCAACATCCTTTTAATTCTTTCCCCAGTCTCTTGGTCTCAAGTGTAAAGTCTCGGTGTAGCTCCCGCACCATAAGGATGAGGTGCGAATTGATCATGAGGGAAGATGCTGCTATGTGAAGAAACTAAAAAAATGCACCTGAGCCAGAGTACAAAAGTGAAAGAAACTCTCAGCTCTCCATAGCATGGCCAGGACCTGACACAAATTCCAGGATAATTCAGTGAATATCTCATGAATAAAATCCCCCCTAAAAGCTGATGGCAAATGCAAATCCGTCGGATGCACAAGACCTTACTCCCTGCTGTGTCATAGTCAGTTACACCTCTGACATCACTATCACAACAATAAACCAGATCCATCATATTTGTATGAAAGCCAATAACATACATTGGTTTTCATACAAATATGGAACTAAGGAATTTAACAGAACTACATGTTTCAACAAAACAACTGTTTCAGTTCAGCAGAAGCAGCAGGAAATAATTCAGTTTTATTTTAGAAAATTCTTCCTTTTTCTATTAAAAAACATTTTAAAAACTCATAACAGTTTGAGTAAATGTAAAGGGAACTCTTTGTCAGAACTCAGAAAATGAGAAAATGGATGATTAAAGTTATAGAACCTATAAACTTGGCCTCCTTGAAGTTACCAAAGCTAGCAGAGAGTCTGACGATAAAAGGGATAATTTAGAAGACTGAGAAAATGTGGTAAAATAAAAAGCAGGGACAAAAGTTACATTAAAGCAGTTATCACTCAACTTGCTGCTGTGCAACACATTAATATATCGCAAACTTTACCTGCAGTTTTGTGAACTTAACAAAAACAAGAGGAGGTAGTTCTGAAACATTCAAATCAAATTGATACATCAGAGACTTGGATATTTGATCTGGACATTACTTTAAAACCAGAAATAGTGGTGTGGGGTCCAGGATGATCTATGGTTTCCACAGTGAGTGTTATATGAAAGTCTTGAGGCTGCACAGCCACCCCTGTCAGGCTCAGGGCCTGGTGCTGGCCGTGTTGTAATGACAGACATGCAGGATAAGTGTGCTAAAAGACATTCAGGTATTAAAGTTTGGAGTGACCAAGTCTGACTTGTAACCAGCTGTTGGACTCTGGCTACCTCTGTAGTCAATGGAGCAAGCTACAGATTGGGACTGCCTGTGGCCAACTGTGGAATTAATGGCCAGATTGTGCAATCTTTTCTCACATCCACTGAGTTCTTACCTCTGCTGGTTGCAAAGAGTCTGGCAGCCTTGTCTGTACTACCCCTCTAAGTAATTAATTGTTCTCCTGACAATGAAGGATGTCTTAACAGCAGTCACCTCAGGCTGGCTTTGGTATAAAGGTCTGAACATGGTCCATATCTCTGCTGCTAAAATAGAAAAGGTTCAGGTGCCCAGCTGCTGTACCTCAAGCCAAATAGGGTGGACAATGTCCATAGTGCCACAGGACCCAACAGAGCAGCCTTGTTTGGGAGAGAGCTGGCTGAGACAAATATCAGATGAGTAATTTTGATGATCAAAGATATTATGTTTGACCTTGTCCCCTGATAACACAGACCCATAAAATCTAATCAGTTATGCAACACAGCCCACAGACTGATGTAATATTCCCTGTGGGAAAAAAAAGAGGAAAAGTCAGATCTACCTGAGAAGGTCAAAGTCTGCATTCTAACAGCTTACAGTATTTATTAACACCTCTATAAATATTGAGAGATTCTCACACAGTCAAGATAGTTTCAGTAGCACTTACATTACAAAAGACATCTCTCAGGCTTTATACAAAATCATGACCTTGCCTTGCAGACTTCTACTTTTTTGTGCTAATGGACAGATACTTTTTTCATTCCACCTGCTCCCTTTTACAAGAGGCTATGTTTGCTATACTGCAAAAGAGCTAATGAAGGCATTCTTATAACTAATTCTGGGATAAAGGGATGAACCAGATGACTCAGAGGCTTTGGTTGCTGCAATTTTGTTAAGCTCATCAATGGCAACATCTGTTTCTTGAGTGCGTGAGGCAGGAAATATTTTCTTTCCTTTTTTAGTTATCAGAATTATTTAACAGAGGAGGGGTGAGGTAGAGAGTTGGCTTCATGATGTGACAGCTACAATATTACTGGCACTTCAATTTTTTTCATCCGAAGATTGTTCATGGCTTTATGCTGGATATCACTGGATATCAGGCCATCTGCAGGGAAACAGCAACAGTTCCACCAACAGTTTCCATCTGCTGAATCTTCATCCAACATGGAAGTGGTCTATCTCCTAGTCTGAAGAACAGGAAAATTCTCCTGTAGTTTTAACCGTGAATTGACACAGAAGTCACATCCCTTACTCAAAGCATATCCACCTCTACCTGCTTCGGAGGAGAGGGTACAAGACAGTGAGGATGCAGAGGCTAATGCTATTAGACTTGAAAGCTGCATTGTGCAGGCTCTCCTTCAGTGACAGCCTGGTAGATCTGTTCCAGTCCTGCCCTGAATGTCTAATACAGACAGCTCCACCAGTCCTCACGTAAGAGGCAGACAGAGAACTCCTTTCTTATAAAGAAATAAAACGTTGATGCAAACAGTTCCAGTGTGACTACTCAAGGAATAGCTCACCTGTGTGAGAAGGAAATCCCTAATTCTACCACATACTGAAAACAAACAGATAAACAGGAGTCCTTCCCAGAAGTATTCAGATCATTCTGCCCATGAGCACTGGCACTCTCTCAGCTCTTCTCACCGTATGGATGGCAGTGGTACATTGAGCACCAAGGCAAGGTCCTTAGTCTGCTCTTGTCTGTTTACATTGAGTGCAGGAACCACACTGAAAGGAGCACTAGAAAGCAGTTGAGAGGTAGAAGGGCTTGTCTGGGAGAGATGGGGTTTTTTTATTTACTTGGAGACGCACATGTAAATCAAAAAAACTCACTGACTTTACTAAAATCCAATCACAGAGCCTCCTGTGTCAAGGGGGAGAATAGATAACCTGGTATAAGAGGCACAACCAAGAGATGCAGAGCTCTAGCAGTTATGCAAAATGATTTTGTGTCTAGTTAGGCCATCCCAGGGTGTCTTTTGTCACACATACATGGGCCAGCCCCCAAATTGTGAGGCACGATTTCTATTCTTTGCTCCTTTGAAATTCATCCAAAATCCACACTCTCACCCTAGTGCCACAAGAATGTCAGAATCTGTTCTAGGTAGGAGATATTGAGAGTAGAGCTGACAGAATGGGCTCTAAACCTTATTTACCCTTCTCTCACCCACGCCAAAGCAGTGCCACACAGTAAGATTATACACATTCCTCCTGATACTGGCTGTAATGAGAAACAAGGAGTAATGAGATGATTTATTATCCCCTGTCTCTCCCAAAGACCTCAACATGTTGGCTCTGTCCTGTACTCTCCTGCAGCTGATTTGAGGGACAGAACTCCACTCAATCTTTTTCTGCAACAAAATATCCTGCCTGTTGCCCAAGACAAAGAAATGAGGAGGCGAGGCAAGTCGCCAGGTTCTCAGAACTTTCCCTCATAAAAGCAATATATGTGCTTACTGTTCTTCTAGATTAGAAAAATTGGAAAGGGGAAGAGAGAACAGTAAATTGCACAGAGCGTTTTATGGAATGGAAAATGCAGCACGACTGCTGCAGTGAAGTTCATTTAGCCCATAAACATGTCATGGCTTGATAGAGAACACCACAGTCACTCAAATGAGTCAAGATTCCCCAAGAGGACTTTCCACTGAGTTCAGAATGATTTACCAAATGGAGAATGAAGAACTGTGGATTGGCTTCAGTGGCTAACTATCCCCTGGCTTCAGACACTCCATCTCTTAACTGCTGTAAGTCTTCTGCACTCCCAGGTGCCCCAAAGTCTTCGGAGTAAGAGTCTTGTTGTGCCAAACATTGTACAAATAGAAATCAACAAACAGACCTTGTCCTGAAGACACCATGAGGCTATCTTCAGATTTTTACTATGCTTTAAAAAATGTGCCTGAACAGAATCTAAGGGAGGGATGAGATACTTAATGTAGAATTTAGAACTTGCTCAGGATAGATTAGATTCTTAGGCTTTCATGCTAGCATGCTTTCTTCACCCTTGATCCTCTTGATTTCTTTGAGGCTCCTGGTGAAATAAAGGTGTAATAGATCCAAACCATGCTGCTGAAAGGCTGGGACCAGTGTCCCTGGTGATATTGCTGGTACTGCTGAGCATGCAAGCAATTACAGGATATCCAGGCTGGTCTCGCTGGATAGGCAACTCTCTAAAGGAATGTTGTTGGTACAGCCATGGTATAGTGCAAAGTTTAATTAGTCTTTATTCTGTCTCACACTGGGTGGGACAACAAAAGCAGAGTGAGCAATTCAGGCTGCCTCCAGCCCACAGCTGCCAGGGTCCAACCTCTTATGCCACTGATGGAAAAAGAAGTGACTGTAAGTCAGGCTACTGTGTGTCATTTATCAGCCTAATCCAGTGGCTGCTTGAAGTCACAAAAAATGTCTACTATGTTCACTGGGTTAGCCTTTGTAAACCCTGCAGGGTCTGATGATACTGAAAGTGGCCCGCAGTACTTCACTGAACTGAGGCAGCACTAGTGTCACACCAGCTTATAATCACAAACAGTGCTGGTAGGTCCAGTGGCCTTCTTCATTAGAAATAAAAGTTCCATAATGTGAATCTGGGAATCCAAACCGTTTTTCATGTACTGGTTAAGTTACAATGAAAAGAAGCAGAGGTAACAAGCTTGAATTTCAAAATAACTCACAGAAAAAAACTGACAGTCCTTCTCTCAATACAGAAGAGTATTCTGGGATACATCCTAAAAATGAATCTGGCATTCTGTTTGTCTCACCTGCAACACTTATCTCATGCTGGCTTGCAGCAAGAAAAAGCAGTATTTAAGTAAAAGCTAGCTTAGGATACTTCCATTAAGACCACAATTATTTTTTAGGAAATTATTTTTTAGTCTCTTAGGACTACATTCCTTCCTCTGAAAGTCTCTCAGGCTCAGGTCAGATGAGGGTCTGAGCAACCTGGTCTAGTTGAGGATGTCCCTGGTAATTGCAGAGGGGGACCCTTCCAATCCACACAATTCTATGGCTCTATGACTGTATGTCATGTGCAGTCTGACACCTGATGCTGTTTCTTGCTCTGCAGCAAGGATACGAAGGAGAAACCACATATTCCCTGGTTATGGCTTCCTCCACCCAGACATACAGTTCATCTGTGTTTGGGGTCTACTTTGACAGGCTGGGCTATAAGACACACCTGAAATGTGTCACAAGGGCTTGGGAGGACAATTCTGAGCCATCACTGAGCAGGCTTGGTCAGAGTGGCCAGTCCAGCACAGCATCAGCAGACGTCCTGGCTCGGTCCCAGCAGAGCTGTGGCTGCATCAGGCTGGTGCTGTGCCCAGAGTAGTTAGATCTGCCTCTAGAAGAATAAGGAGCTTGGGCTGACTGATAGGGGAATGTAATTATATTAGCTATTCTGGAGCTAATTCAGGGACCACAGCATTAGGCTGAATTGCATAGCCTAGATATTTCAGAAGTTACTAATTTTGAATTATCTTTGATAATAGGGAGAGATTTAGTGCTGAAGTTGTAGGCTCCATCCATCTCTCCCTCCTGCCTCTGTTGGCAATGCCTCCTGTGGTGTTTTCCCTTCTAGCTCCAAAACCTATAGCGCAGCCACATGAGCCTTACAACCCCTCCAAGCTCCAGTCTCCATCAGGAGGGATGACTCTTTCAGGGGGCATCTGACACATCTTCCCATTCAACCTTGGAAAAGAGCTTACTCCAGCTATTTTCAGAATTTCAGAATGGGGAGGCACACCATTAAAGAAATTAAAATAAATGGTGCCAAGCACAAAGGAATCAGGTTAGGTTAATGATATTGGAAGGTCATTATTAATTTTTGCTGCCTTTTCAGAGTTCCTTTTTTTTTTTCCAAAGCAGCTTAGATACGTTACTGTGATAAGCACAGCATAAATGTTCAGTCAGACAGCCAGACACTGTACCTTCACCTTATTATGTGTGACTGAGACTGCAAACAGCTCAGATCAATCTCAGAGACATTAAATTAGAGCTGAATCTCACTCCACCTCCCATATAAAATAAGCTGAGCTAAATCTGAGGTAATGCCCATATCAAAAGACATTGCAAACCATATTCTGTTGGGTGAAGATTTATTTTTAGTTTTTCCACTGAATATTTCTGGTTGTATGAACAATGGGAAAGAAGAGAAATCCTCAGCATTAGAAATGCATTGAATCTGTACATGCATTATGTAGCAGCTAGGGGTTCTGTCTTTAAGACAGGACCAAATAATGATTCTTGCATAATGTAACTATATGACAACTAAAAAGAAACCCTGGGTTGAAATGGGAAGCAGAGAATATTACAGAATCACAATAACAAGGTCATTTGAAAATGAGGGTAAGTAAGTATCAACTAAAGGAAAGAAAATTAGATATAACGAAAAGAAAGAAAACATTCATTATGGAGTGGGTGCAGAGCAAGGAATATGTTAGATTCCTAAATGAAATCAGCACATACAGGCAATTTTCTCTCTCTGCAGGGTTGAAAAGTCTTCTCCCATTCCCCATGCTGTTACTGCAGTTCTTAGGGGCATAAAAGGACCTTGTGTCATAAGCACAAGTCATGAGCATCGTCATGACAATGAAATTGGTTTAGGCCATCTCAAATGGTTTAGTGATCATGTTCTGGCTACCCCTGCAATGACAAACAGAGCAGAGACAGGTTATAGGCTAACGTGCTGTCCTAGGACCACCCAAATTGTCTATTGCTAAAATCTCTTTGGCATATTTTTGTCTTTTTTTCTACTATTTTCCCAGATATTTTCTGGACCCAGATGGGGTGAGGGACAGCCTGAATGTGTGCATGCCTTTCTGATGAGCAGGGAGAAAGGTTTGCTATGTGGAGATGAATTGTGCTGCCCACTTGGCCTCAGGACAAGTGTGTTCCTCAGTCTGTTTTATTTGGTAGAGAAAAAAGAAGCCTTTGAGAATCATAGATGTCAAGCAAGGTACCAGAAGACAGGAAAAAAAGACAATTGCAGTTATTCTTCTTAAACAGGGAAACATCAGTTCCTGTAAAAAATCCAGAACAAACTTCCAGGACTGCACTATGTATAAGGACCTGAAGCGTATCAAGAAGATAAATAATAGTCCACTGGGATTCATCACAACCAGACTGCATCATACTAATTTAACTTCTGTCTATACCAACATCTTACAGTGGAAGCAGCTAATTCAACATATTTTTATCTGAACACTGTCTCATATAACTTTCTCATTAAAAAATCTACATGACTGTCCATTCTACAGTTGACTATCCATTAGCAGAAAATGCTCAATAACTGCATTCTTGAGGAGCATCTCCTGATTTGGTTTCATTCCAAAAGAAAGCAGGTCATGCACCTCAAGACTGCTCTGTAATAGAAAATAAAACATGTTATGTGGGGATAAAGTCAACCCACTTCAAGAGTATTCTTGTAACAAATGAAATACTAATGTATGTGTATACTTCTGGGCATTGTGGGAATCCTTAAAAATCAGAGGGTTTTGGGAAAGCTGCAAAAGGCAGGCCTCAGAGACAGCAGAACTGTGATTAGGGCTAAGCAGTACCATAAGATAGGTCTGAAGAAGAATTATGGAAGAAGTAGAAAAGTAAGGACAAATAGAACAATGTATTAACAAATAGAACTGTGTATTAACATTTGTCTAGAATAACTCCCTAAGCTGCAGAAAAGTACATTTAGCGAGATATTAGGAAGTTATGAGCTTAATAATGGAGCTCTGTGTATTGTGTTTTAAGGTTACAAGCAAATATTGTATTCAAAATAAGCAAGCATTGTTTTAACTGAAGGTACGTGTGCTTATAGCGATTGGATGGAACTACTGTCAATATGCTTTTGCTTTGTGTGATTGGTCAAAAAACTTTTAAAGTAAGTTGTAATATTAAGTTCTTGGTTTGCTGCCTGGGATGTGAGCTGATGGCATTTTCCCATTGCCATAACCATGTAATGAGACTGATACTGGAAAAAAAAATAGCTCAAGGCACGTTCCACAGCAGTCCCATCCCGTTCACAATTTGTGCATAGCCCCCAGCTGGGGATAGACATCATAAACTAAAACATAGTTTCCATTAAAAAATGGGAGCCACCAGATCAGGCTTTAAATGCAGAGGAGCAGCTTCCAAGTCATACTGTTTTGTTCCACTTTTTGTAAGAACTCAGCTGAAGCTGTCTGTTCAGTTCTGGGTATCAAAAAGAGAAACCGAAGACAGTCTAGAGGAAAGTGTTATTGAAAATATGTCCTCTTGGGAAAGATTAAAGGACTTGAGATTGTTTAACTCAAAAACTGACTGAGGACATGACAACAGACCACAGAGTTTTTTAGAGAGAAGAAAATAATCTGTTCCTTCTTCCCCTAATGGATAGCACAAACAAGAATAGCAGGAAAAGTCTCCTAAATCTATGCATAGTGAAGCACTTGCACAGACTGCCCATGGAGATATGGCAGTCTTTATGAGGGAGGGCCAGTAGAAATTAGATAAGGAGGAGGATAAATTACCCTTCCTTAGGCCATGTGGACAGATTAAGCCAACTTCTGAATATCCTTCCCAATCCAGTTTTTCTATGACTCTGTGCTCACTCCTCCTGACTTAGTGGAATGTTATTTTTCCCAAATGTCCTTGTTTCAAGAAGTGAAGGGTGAAATGGTTTTTGTCACAGAACAGCTTAGTATGTTTTCCCGGGTTACAGTCTGAAGCTGTTAAAGTAAAATCATCTCTAGGAATCCGTTGTGCACATCTGACTTCTGTGGAGGTCCCACTCCTCTTGCCACTGCTATGGGATGGAAGAGAGGTTTTCCTTCTCTTCAGCTCATAATTTCAAATAAATGGTTGTGCTTAGCTCGGAGAGATCAGGGAAGTGCAGATCACATGCAAAAATAGAATTTTAGTTGCTTTGGAAAATGTGTTTCTTTGGGCCTTTTGAGGAAGCGTTGAGGAGATTGTGGTGAAGACTGGAATCTGCATATGCTGTTCTCAAGCTGCTGTGCTTCTGTCAAGTGCCTTCAATAGAAGAACATAAGGACAGGAGAGAGTAAAAAAAGTGGAGGTAACTGTAATCATCAGTTATAGTGGCATATCCTCAGGGCAAATAAAACAAACACCTGCCCTCTGACTTCAGTCCTCATATAGAACAGGATACTATAGAACAGGATACTACTGGATTAATCTAGTACTAAACAGCATATTCTTTATGTACAAATCCAGTGCATAAGCATACTCCAAGGGGGAAATGTGGGTTACTGTGGATCTCCATGGTTCCACCTTCTTTAATATGGTGCAAGTGGCAATTAAAGGATGCCTTTTCTGAAGTCTGCTGCAGGAGGACATGGGCTTGAGCAGATGCCTAGAAGCTCAGAGCGCTTTGCCCCTTGCAAAATGAATGTCCGACTTCTCACACATCAGAGGGTAGCTGCTCTTCAGGAAAAACATGACATTTTGCACCAAGTCAAGAGAAACACAATGACCTAAGCAGTGCTGTATTACTGTGTTGATGACTAGATGTGCAGTGACATTTCAAAAATGAGCACTGGCTTTTTTGTGCTCTACAAACTCCAAACCTGATTCTTTAAAGCCTCCATGCATGGAATTCATATTGACTTGTATATATGGAGGACGAGCAAGGTCAAGCCCTGAATATTAAGTAATCACTTGTCATTCCTGATGTTGCTGCTTAGAGCTGGTGTAATATTATTTCGTTTAAGCAGAAGCTATTCAAAACTTTTTCATGCTCTGGGTTTTACTGAACTGAGAAGACAAGTATTTATAAAACAATTCTTCCAGAAAGGAAGCCTTCAGTCTTTTTCACCCCTCAAGAAATCCCCCAAATCTGAAACAAATATACCACTGGCAAAATCTACCAACAAAGTAGTCACTGAAACAAATAGTCAGTGTTAAAAACAATATGAGGCCATTCCAAAACAATTTCTTTTTAGGCAGTCTAGACAGTGTGGTGGCAATAACATGGAGAATTTAGCTTTCCCAAGCTACAACATTCATTTTTGTTTTTAGCAGCCAAAAAGCTCTATAGGCAAGGTGAACATACAGCCAAGTTTTATTTTGTCAGTGCTGTTAATTTTTTATACACAGTGAAATAAATTGTGAAGCTGTAGGTGTTAGTGGAGCCTGAATACAATGAACTGGAGAGATGGAGAAACTGTGTCTCCTGGCCTCCAGGACTCTGCAGTTTAACTCTGTGATCCATACATTGAAGCCAGACTGAAATCAGCTTCTGCTGAAGGCAAGGTTTGGCTTGTCCCTAGAGGATAAACTCCAACAACTGTAATGGTCTGAACAGTTTATTTGCTCCCCAGGGAAAATATATTGAGAATCTGTAGCTGTGGCATCTACCCACAGCTACCCACAATGCATGAGGGGATGGAAATTCCTCCGTTCCATGAAAATAGGACATGTCCCCTAAGTATCTGGAAAACAGTGGTTTTCCATCAGGCAAATTTTGCTTCTGTAAACCAGAATGAACAAAAATAGAAATGCAGGAGCAAGAATGAATGCTGATTTCTAGAAAACTGGGGACTGCAAATATAATTGACTGAAAGATAACACACAGAAGCAGTACATCTTTATGTAGTGGTTGATACACGTATTAAACTGATTTTTTTTTTTTAACTAGACCTTAACACATGAAAACAGTCCATAGGGTAAATTCCTATTAGTTGGAAACTTCTTCACTAAAAGAGGAATAGTCAATCAGTAGAAACACTACAGGACTAGACATCATTACATGAATGGCAGATGGTCTGAGCAGCCTTGCAAACTTTATGAAAGTTGTTTTCCATTTGGATGAAAATTAAGAGAAAATGTAATGAAATGAGGTTGCTCTTTCACAATCCATGGGTTGTATCCAGCTCTTGCTGAAGTTGATGATGGTTTTGTTCCATGTATAGCAGCCACCTGCTGTAAATAGTTAGCTGAATTTCAATTTTAGCTATATGTTAGGGAAGAATCTGGGAAGAATGTGGCTCAAGGCTTTCTTTAGAGCAAGGCATTCTGTCTAACTTCCCAGCCCTACAAAAAAGACAGATAATTCATATTTCTGGAGTTTTATTTCCTTCAGGGTGATAATACATCTGCTACTACATGCTTGTTCAGCACTTTGTTACCCTGCTTTGGCTGGTGTCCCTGGGCAGTGCCCTCTGACAGATGGCATTAGTAATATTAATGATGAGAAAGAAAGATCATTATTGGCATTAGCTTCCTGCTCTGTGGAGAGCCTGAAGGTGTGCATAGGGCTGGAAGGGGACAGAGGGTAGTGGTACTCTCTTTCCTCTGGGTCAGGATTAAGGCTGCTGAGGAGGATAAAACCTGCCATGTGCTGTGCATGGCCCATAAGTCCAGAGAGTTTTAGATCATGTCCATTACAAGCACCACATTTATTTGTTGGGTAGCAACAGCAGCAGCAGTAGTTGTAATAGAAGCAGCCATAGTTGTAGTAGAAGTTATAATAACAAATTGTTATAACAAATTAACTGAGTGACCTTTTTCAAGGGAGTTATTATCATTTGGGCATAGAAAAAGGAGGTCTGTGGAGAGTATGGGGTCTTCTAGCTCTATCACACTGATTGCCCCTATTACTGTTCTTATTAATCTGTTTGATTATTTCATTAATCTGCTTGGCTACAGCTAGAGTTAATATTTAAGGCAGTTTTTCTGTTGTGTAGTTTCCCTGGCTGGGACTCCTCCAATTTCTGGAGCATTACCTCAAAGTAGCTTTTGCAGCGGCTTTGAGAATACCTCCAGTGAGGTATGCATAATATGCTATTGACTGAGAAATTCCTAAAGAAAAAACTTGCCCTTTAAAATAACCTTTACTAGACCTAGGCAAATAGATTTAGAAACATTAGAGCCAGAGCATTTTTATCAACATGAAAAGATTACTTTTTTTTTTAACAACCAACAGCTGTGCTTCTTGGATAAGCCTCTGCAGAAGAAAACATGTCCGTAGCTGTTACAGCTATTTTAAAAGGCTATTGCCAATACCTAACTTTGCCACTTTCTTCTCAGTGTTTTGGAACTTCAAAATAAAATTATTTCTTTTGTACATATCCTCTGAACTGCAAAACAAACCCTTCAAGATTTCCTCCCTAATTTTCTGTACAGAGGCAAGGTGAGAAAACATGGGGCTCTCTAAACGAGAAACTTTTTCATTTGTATGAATGTGGAGTGTCCTCTTATTTGAAACTCAAAGAATTTGGTGGTTTGAGTTCTTTTGCTAAACACATTTGCTTTCCTGGAAGGCACTATGGAATTTCACATAGGTTTTGCTGAGGAAGGAAAATGATTGCACTGTAGACATTTAAGCTTTGTATATATTTTGGAAGATCATAGCCATCACATTTAATCATTGATTTTCACTTCATTCCCTAATGTCAGTTCCCAAGAAGATTCTGACAAGGAGGCCAGCCAGAACAAGCCATTATTTCATTCTCAAGGAAGCTGAACACATTAGAAATACTGGCACCATCATCAGCATTGATTGCACTGACTGGTAGCACTAGGGTGAGATAAATCCATACCACAGCTGATAAGGGACACTATTCACCTTGAGAAAAGTAATTTTAACTCCTCTTCTGCAGGGCTGTTTACAGTTTTGTTGCCTTGCAGCTGCATACCACGCCATGAGAATGGCACTGCAGACTGCTCAATGGAGCTTATGTGGTCCATGCACCCCTACTTTGCTCTGAACCCTGCTGTCTCCCATTCAGGAATGCTGCCACTCAGGACCTGCCTTTGCTCCTCAGAAAAGAGGAACTTCACCCATCCTGTTTCATTGTGACATCTACACAGCTGAACATTTGATCAAACTTCATATTAAAAAAAACCCTCTGTGAGTATACCTTGGAGCTATCATAGAAGCATGGTAGGTGCAGGGAATATCCAAGGGTCATAAACCATAGAGGCTGGTTGTGCTTTAGCAACATGCCACGCTGGAAATGGCGCTGACTGAACTATTGGTGGTATATTGTGCTTATTTGTGGTTGACTGCCTCATCAATTTTCATTTGGGAATTGAAATGGAATTTGGGGGTGTATATGGTATTAATTAGGAAGGAAACCGGCTGCAATATGCTTGGAGATAAAAAATCTTTTCTGGTGGGAATCTGGTTTTGTATCCTGTCCAAGTTGTTAAAAATGCATTTTACTGCAAAAGATATTTTTATGCAGTACTGTTAGCTCTCACTGGAGAACAAGTGAATTAAACATGAAGATGATTGGATTAATGAGAAAAAAAATTGAAAGAAGACTTTCTGGCTACGATAGATTCTTAAGAATTAAGCTTTTATTGGTAATGCCTGCTAATTACCCCATGGATGGCTCCCACATCTATGTAAGTAGTTAGGCAGTTCTCATCATCGTGGCACTTTACATTATTCATTTGGCCACTCTGAAAGGAGCATGAGATCATTATAAAACATTCACAAAGCCATGGATAGCTGCAACATCTGTCCTATAGCTCATAAGTGCTATTGAAGTACATCTCACACACCAGCAGTATATAATGTGCAGTTTTTAAAAGTTAGGCAAGAGTTTGATGATAAATTCTCATTAAGGTTTTGTGGCAATGATCAACTTCAGACACCAAAACTGAGCTTCTTCAAGCTTTTCAGGTGTTTCTTTTCCTTCCCAATTGCAGAGCACAGCTTCCTGCAACTGAACTGGCCCTGCATGGGGTTTTTTGCTGTACTGGTCTCTGAGTGTAAATCAGGGCAACACAACTATAGCAGCAAAGCCAGAAAAGAGAAGTAAAAGATTTGAAGGATGCCTGCTGATTACAGTCTGACGTAAATCAATGGAAAACATCACAGGAAAGGAATCAGGGAAAGGGGGGTGGAACGCTGTTTGGGAGAGGAAAAGACAGGTTAAAGGATGTGCTCGGAGGCTGAAACTCATCAGAGGGCTTGTAAAACACAGGAAAGACTAGATTATAGGGAAGAGAAGCAGGATGTGACTGAATGGTATGAAAAGCTGAGTAGAAACTGTAGTGAGCAACTCTAGCAATCAACAGGAAAGTTGAAAGCTGCCAGCAGTCCAGGAATTTTAATTCAAGAAGTGAAAGACTAGAGACAGGCTGACTGTCAACGTGAAAACTGAAGTCTGATCTCCCAAAGAAGGGAAATGAAGGAGGGGATTGGGAATTCAGGAAGTCAAACTCACCAGAAGCTAGAAAAGGGACAAGTAATTGGATTTCCAAAGACAAGGAAGATAAAAAGTGAGTAGAGATAGACTTGAGAGGAGAAGGCAGTAAGAGTGGGAGTCTGGCATCTCTGCAGTAGCTTTGAGAATCAGAAAACAGGTGCCTCGAGCCAGGGCTCAGCAAGACCCAGAAGCACAAGAGGCAAGGAAGGAGGGGTCAAAAAGGTTTCCTTGTGGGAAACTTGGCAAAAATCAGGTAGATGGATTAGTGGTGGTCCTAACATCTGTGTGGTACCAGACAACTGTGAGAACGAGACTGCAGTCCAGCAGAGGAGCTAATTTGGGACATACCATCATGATGTAAATCCAGTTGCTTTGTGGGGAGTGTTGTGGAAAGAACACTCATGTTCATGTTTCCTTTCGTGTTTCCTTTACCAAACTGTATACTCCTAAGACCATCCAGGGCCTGAAAAACTGTGACTCTGGCTTGTGCCTGGTGATTTGGGGAGAAAGAGGTGTCTTAAGTAAGAATTTTTGTATTAAAACTATATAAATCTTTTATATTAAAACTATAGTTTTTGCATGACAAAAAATATTTGAGGGGGAGAGAGCAAGTGATCAAAAAGGACAACAATTTTCCTGTACTGGTGGAAAATGTTGGGCTTTTGTAGAAACTCAGAATCACAAAAGAGCCTCACAAAAAGGAGCTATTTCTTAGCCTGATGTGCTCAGCTGGACAGCTTGCTTTTAGCCACAGCATTAAAATTAGAAGTCAGAAAACTCAAGGACAAGCTTTTGTTTGTATCTAAGCTTTAAATTATTAAAAACTTTTAGGACACACTTTAGGAAGGATCCACGGTTGGAAAGCTAGTGGAAAATATTTAGCACATATCTGCAAAGAAGCTCTACTTATTTACACGGAAGACCTCTTCTGCACCAGTCCACAAAATGCTCAAAGATGCAGTGCCACCTTTTGGACAAACTGATGTCATGTTAGGTCAGGCATGGAGTTGAAAGAAGGAGAGAGAAATAGCAGGTGACATTCAGACCCTGGCCAGAGTTGGCTCTCCAAGAAATGATCAGTAACAAATGGAGAAGATAATTGGAAGCAGTACTCAGAAATGGCTGTCTGGTTTTTCTTTAAGAAAGGCTTTGTTTCCCAATTTATTTGAAAATGATTTTAAGGTCAATGGAGTCCACACTGTTAAAAAAAAAAAAAAGGAAAATAAAAGACAAGTAAGAAATAACAGAAAAAAGGCAAGAAAAAAGGCAAGAAAAAAGGCATACCGTGGTTATAGAGAACTGGAGTATGGGTGTTAACTCTGGGCTTGGTCAGTTGTTATGTCAGAGAAGCAGCACCAAATTCTCCAGGGCCTGCAAATCTACAGTCATGATCTCCACAATTTAGAGAAGAGCATTCAAACAAATATGTGTGCCATCATCTAGAGCCAAGGGGACTGCTGCCATAGTCTTAGATTTAGGGGCTGACAGCACAGAATCTGTATGTAGTTCTTGCCTAGCAAAGGAATACTTTAAATGATATATCACTCATCTTCACTGAACTGTAAAGTCTATGTATTACCTGCACTGGCCAAAGCATCAACAAATAAGAAGGAAGCTAACCGTACAGAAAGGTGAACTGATTAGTCTGGAAATCACAAATCCACCCAGTGGTACTGTCCTGCTGTGCTTTAGAAACATCCTTTAGGTAATCTCTGTAGGTTAACTATTTCCTTGAAAACACTGGAAAGATATTGTGCAAATAAAGTGGAAGTATAATGAAAAAAAGCCCCAAACCCTAGTCTCTGCAAATTTCTGCAGTGTAAATCTTTTGGATCATTGTACCCAGGCCAAATCTGACAATGAGGTCTTAAATAATTTCCTTCATTTCTTTTCCCTTTACCATAACAGCAGCAGTGGACATTGCAGCCCTTGCTTGGTAGCCTGTCACAAAATGATATCCATGTGTAGAACAGTCATTAGGGTATCCTAGTATTTTCCTGGAAATGCTGTAAAAAGGACTTGCAATCTGAAGGAGGTCAGTATTCTGCTACAGGCTCCTGCTACTGTCATGTCTAATAGCTACCAAGGGGATGGCAGCCTAAAATTACCACAGCATCTTTAAGATTTCTCTGTTTTGTCTCTGCTATCACCTCCTTCAGCCTCTCCACCTTATCTCCTAGGGACCAGACACAGAGTTCAGGGATCTGGGGACCCTTCTCATTTTGTGTGAAATTACTGGCAGGTATCTTGGTGGTCCTGGAACCCATCACGTATTTAATCTGACTCTCTCCTTTGTGCCAGCCCAGGGATTGCTATTAGAATCCTCTGTCTACTTCCTTTTCTTCTCATCAACTTGGCTGATTGCAGTGGCAGATTATTTCTTCAGAAGGGTGAGTTACAGAGTGTGTATGCATTGCTTTCTAGTAGGTAAGAGGTGCTTTCAAGAGCAACACAAAGTCCTTATTCCCAGTGGCATACCTGTGCTAAGGCAGCTTTCCTCTCTGCAGCGTTTCACTTGTCTTTGCCAATATGTATTATAAAGCATTATAAAGCATTTAATCTACAACTAAAACAAAAACATAATGAAAAAAAATGCATTTCAACTGACAGACATTCTTTTAGTTCAATCCCAAGTGAGATATTTTGGTTTAGTTTTGTGCATTTCGCTCATGCTTTAAAAAATAATATGTAGCTAAAGTTAGTCTTGATATACTGTTAGAAGAATACTATGTATATTATATATAGCATACTACATGCTTCCAAATTTTTTAAATATTTTGATTGTTCCAGTATTAAAAAATAATATATTAGAATTTCATTACACAAACATAAAAAAAAATCTATTAAATCTATTTTCATCTAGTTTTCTAGTTTTCATCTGTAAATATTTGTGCATTTTGTCAAAAAAAATTCAAGTATCGTCAGTCCAAATCATGTTTTTCCTTAGTGAATAAATGATGCAAATGACAAAATACATGTTATTCTAACCACATCTTCTATTTCAGGTTTGCATTATAAATAAAATTGTGTTTGCTTTCAATTTACAATGCATTTAATACATAAAAGAAAACATTAAAGAAATAAGGGCAGATCTCTCACAGAAAATTACACTAGAAGTTTATATTGTACTCAAATTTAGTTCAAATGCTTCTAGTTCACCTGTGTGTGGTGAGGGCATGTACAGCCATAGCAAATGGCTGTTTATGTTTTTTATGCTCTGTACTTGCCTATACTCTGTCCTTGTGCCATTACTGTACTGTGATGTTTTGCACTTCTGTTGGCTTTTTGAAAAATCTCGGCTGTGTCGAGTGTCTGACAATACAAGAAGACAGTTAAACCAAATGAAAAGTGATAGTGTGTAACTCTGCACACACCCAGCAGCTGCTGTGCCTATGACTCTGCAAGCTGAAAAGAGGTGACTGGGGAATGCAAAGCTGAGGGCCTGACTCCCATTCTCCTCTTACACCAGCAGGCGCCATAAAATTCAGATGCAGTAGAACAGAATGTCAATTCATTGCATATCTTGTCATGGGAAAACTTAAACCTGTTAACGGGAGCAAAGCTTCCTTAACACTTTCCCCAGCTAATCAAGTTTGGTAGAATCTAAAATGCTTTAAAAGGAGGACATGAGTTTTTAAAGAGGTAGAGGAGCAATCTACTCAGCTTTGGGGGAAAAAAAATGCACAAATCTCATTCATAAAGCAGTCTCCAAAAATAAGATGCAGGAAATTAGGAGTTATCCCTATTAAAAATACAGGGTAAAGTAGCTGCCATGCATAATAATAATGTGATGGGTTAAACTTGAGGTCATGCTGCAATTATTTTTCCTGAAGTACTAAGCATCTCCAAATCATCATCCAATATTCATGCCAATATGCTGCAATTAGAGACATGACTAAGTAGCAATACACAGACAGTATTGAGGGAGGAAAAAACTGCAGACACTTCTGCAGAAAACTTCCCTTCACAAGTGCAATGAGCAGGTCTTCTTGTAAGTGCATCAATTTCAATTAGGATACGAAGTTAAATTTTCAAGTACACAGGCAGGTGTTGTTTTCTCTTGAGAGGACCGATACTGCTTAAGCAAAAAAAAAACCTTCTCCAGGATGAACATAGCTGAAATGGGCAGCTCTTGAGGTAATAGATTGTCCTATGTATTAGAAGCTGAACCAGTATAATTGCTTTAAAAATATCACTCTGTAGTTACTCTATCACCTATGTTCTCTATAGCTACGCATGAAAATGTGTTTGTGTCTTTCTCTGGTGACTGAAATACTGTGCTTTCCCATGGTTATTGGTGAGCCACAAGTCAACCTATTATGTCTGTCACCTCACATTAATGCCACTAGAAAGCAAATGATGCACCCACACCTGGCGTGAGTGACATGAAGTGACAGTGCATGCTGACTCTGTAGAATGCAGGTGACCCACCCCCACTTCCCATGGAGATTTTCAGTATTTCAGTGTGAGTGGCCTTGTAGAAAAGAGTTGGTTGTTCTAAGAAGCACTTAATCTTGGTGTAAAAGGGTGAAATTTCTCACACTTTGAGGGATTTGCACCCAATTACATTACAGCCGAGCCAAGTTATTTTCCAAATTCAGGTCTGGTAGGAAATTTTCTTTGTTTACTGATCTGATTTTGGGGGAGAGAGAGTTTATTGATCCAACAACAGAACAGATTTTGCAGATTCTGTCTGCTGTGTCCTGAAGATAATAACACTGAAACATTACTGGAAGGTTGTGGTAAAACTCCTGGGACCAAACTCCTCAAATCTTCTTGCCTTGCCCGTAGCAGTTAATTTTGTCATTTGGATCTGCTGGGATGCATCGCTTGAGCAGGAACCAAAGGTCAGTGGGCACCAGGGAGTGATGCCTAGGGACAGGGTGCTGCCACTTTTGCTTGCACAGTTCCTGCAGTATTGTTGTGTGTTTGGAAATACTCTGTGTGTGGAAGGTTTGAGGCTTGTTTACACGAGGGGCAGTCAGCAGAGAGCAACTGGTGCAGCTGGGCCAGTTACAGCTGGCCTTGGAGAGAGGCAGGATGCAGATGTTCTGCTGATGGGGTGCTTAGTGCAACCAGTGTGTGTCCTCCCCTATTCCTAACTGGCAGCACTGGAGCATCCATATTAATAGCCTGCTGCCAATGTTCCTAAGAAAATCCATGAGAGTTGCCTTACATATTCATACCTGCTCTGTATGTGCAACTGTGGCACTGAAGTAGCAAAAGAGAGTGAACAAAATGTATGTGGGACTGTAATGCAAATGTGCTTTCTGGAAGTACAAGTTAGCTTATATCTTATTCATCAGCAGGAAGTTGAACACAAGATGGAGGAAGGAAGTTCTTATCCAGATCTTCTCTGCCTGATATTGCAGTCTTTATAGAGATTTTTTCAGGTGAAAAAATGCTGAAAAATAAACACTCATGTGGTATCAGGCAGCATTTATGATGCAAAAGAGACTGTATTTTGACAATACCAATGTTTTCCATAATTGGTAAGCCAGCAAAAGTGTGTACTTGACTGAACGCCTGAGTGGCAAGTATTTTACTTGTAGTAAACAAGATCATCAGAGAGGCATTCACAGGATGAGACCAAATCAGTGAGTGAGCAGCAGATGGGGCTTGAGATTCAAAAATGAAGAGCATGGGCGACTTCATCTCCTAAATCTATTATTGATTAAACCATGAGCAGTCAAGACTCTCATTTCACTCACGTTTAGTGCAGCAGCTCTTGGCTGCCAAGCTTAGGGAGCGAGCAACCTAGCAGGAATTAGAAAAGAGCTGGATAACAAAGTATATGCAGACAAAGTCCAACCATACCATTGTTATTAATATTAACTCATGCACTGCTGAGGCCATTTTTACAGATACTAAAATCAGAGAATAAAAAAATTCTATAGCAGCACTGGTAGCAGCACACGTACACAAGTGCCACAAACTCCTTGAAAGTGAGTAACTGATCCCTTGAGTACTGCTATCTGCAACATCTCATTTTACTCCTTCTTACTGCAACTCTCTTTCTCATCCCTGTAGTGGCTGAAGCACATCTACAGAGGTACAGGCAGCTCTGCTTATCAGAAAGTGATGCTTTGATATTGTTTTTCTCCCTCAGCACCTAGTCCAAAGTAACAGACTTTCTTTCCTATCATGGTGGCTTCTATATTTTATTTTTTTTCACACAGTTGGTTTTTTTGGGGGAATCTTAAGTTTTGTCTCCAATCTCTCCCTTTTTTTTTTTTTTTTTTTTTCCATTACAGGATTCTTTCCTTTTCCCAGCTTTTCTTTTAAAAAAATCTAGACACTTTCCTTGGGATCTTAACCCAGGGACAGTGTAATGACTGCTTGGCTCTATAAGGCAAAGTGCCTAAGCCGTTAATAGTTATCACTCAGTCTTTCCTACTTCCTATTCTACCATGTGAACACAGAAATTTGACCCAACAAAGCCACTGAATATCCAAAGACAGTGCATAGGATTGAATTCTTATTGTTCTGTGTTCCTTTTTCCTGAATGATAAGGTTCCTGCTGACTATGAGGAGGGATTTCCCTAAGGGCGGTCAGTAGCACCAGTAGGCTTTTGAATTGCAAAATGGTACATCCCTCTCATCCTGAAAATTTGCTGTTCTCTTACTTGCAAATTGTGGACTGAATCTGAGCTCTTCAGGGACAGCACTTCTGCTCCTTTATCTAACAGTGAGTGTAGAGCAGGTCTTGGGAAAGGTGTTGAACTGTGGCAACCTCTGTCCCCTTGCTCAAAAAAAAAAACAAACACCCAAAAGCCTGGCTCCATCTTCTTTACTCTCCCCATCAAGCATTTATCCACTTGGATAGATTCTCCTCAGCCTTCTCTTCTCCAGAGGATTAGCTGTCCCAGCTCTCTCAGGCTCTCCTTGTCTCAAAATGCTACAGCTGCTTAACCATCTTCACAACCTCTTCATGGAGTCTCTCTAGCATGTCCATGTCTCTCTTCTGCTGAGGAGCCCAGCACTGTGCACGGTACTCAGATATGGCCTCACCAGGGCTGTGCAGTGGGGCAGAGGTCACTTTCCTTGGCCTTCTGGCAATGCTTTTGCTCATGCAAGGAGGTTGTTGGCTTTCTTTGCTCTGAGGGCACACGACAGCTCATAGTTGTCTTACCATTCACCAAGACCCCAAAGTCCTTCTCTGCAGAGCTGCTTTCCAGTCAGCTGGTCACCAGTGTGTACTGATGACTGGGATTATTCCTTCTTGTTGAATTGCCTTGACATTTTCCCTTCTTGAACTCCATGAGGTTCCTGTCTGCCCATTTCTCTGGCCTGTCAAGGTCCCTCTGGATGGAAGCATTAACCTCTGCTGTGTCAGCCACTTCTCCAAGTTTTGTAGCACCTGTGAACTTGCTGAGGGTGCACTGTCTCCCATCATCTGCTCCTTAATGAGGATGTTGAGCAGCACTTTGCTCTTCACCAATCCCTTGGACACACCACTAGTGTCTGGCCTCCATCAGGAGTGCATGCTCCTGGTCACAGCCCTCTGGGTATGCCTGCACTTTCCATTTGTCTGCATATACTTTGTCAGCTGTATCTATTTTAAGCCCAACTAGACTCTAAATGCAGTTTCCAGAGGGAAGGTCCTGTCTGGAGCTGGAGAGCCACTGGCTGTGCATATTGCATGGGGAAGTTGATGCAGTCAACCACTGGAGTGCTTTTGATTCTGTGATAAATAAGACAGCCAAGGCCCTTTTCAGCTTCCAACAGCACTTAATCCAAATAGAGCATGACCTGATCTACCTGCAAACCGTTGTCATCATATTCTGTGCTCTGTTTTGCCTCAAGGGATGGTTACATCTAGCTCCCTGCTAGACACACTCTGCCATGTTGATTCTGCTCCACTTCTTAAGAGGTCAGGTCTTTAGGCAAGCACTAATAATTGCCAGTGGTGTCCAGAGATTTATAGGTTTGTTCTATATCCTTTAGGCTTCAATCTTTTGCACTTGTTCAGAAACCCCTGGGATGGCCAGATGAGCTGCTTTGTTTTTTGCCTTGGGCTCTTTTTTCTCTCCCATCTAAATTTATTAACATGGTTTTCAATTACTTTTAGAACCCTGATAGTAATTTATTTTTAATTATATACACTATGTAGCTGTAACTTGCTAAATAATCAGGTCAGTTTAAGGTCTCTCTCTGAAAATGAATATTACAGTCTTGGAAAGGCTCTCAATCTAGTTCTATTATTGCTATTAATTCTAATTAAAATAATACTTAGTACTTATCTAGCAGTTTTATGTCTGGAGTATTTTGTAAACATTTACTGATTCATTTTCATATAATTATTGCAAGATAGGCAGGAAATAACAGTAAAAAATCTGTAGCACAGAGCAAAAAGAAGAAAATCACTTATCTACAATAAAAGGAGTTCAGGAGTATGCATTACCCAGACTCTTTTTCCTGGAATTCTGTATAGTTCCCTGCACATGCATGAGGACCACTGTACAGCAGCAGAAACCATGCATCCTTGGCAGCACATAAGCAAATGCAAATTCTCAGCAGGGAATAGAGAGCAGAGAAGTTCACATCATCAGGTTCACTTTGAAAAGAAGAAATTTAACCAACCTAGCATCAAGATTTAGAGAGACAATAGGTCTCCCCATCTTGATTCAGAGCCACAAAAAGAATTGGATTCCTCAGCATATGGTTAAACACCAAGGGAAAAGGACTAAACAGACAAGATTGGATTGAAAGGAAGAGAATAGATCTGAAATTCAAATTAGGGAAGCAATGCTGAGTCCTTGGCCCTGTTACCAGATTTGACATTGACAGAGATTAGTCTTGGCACCATCAGTAATGAGAGAGTTGGGGTGCTTTTTAAGCTAAATTTGCTGCCAATATCTAAAAGATTTGCCATCCGTAGATGAGCACATTGTGTCAGAAGGCCAAGAGCTATTAATACAGTCACCACATAATGAGTGGGGAAGACCAAAGGAGCAGCTTGTGTAAGATTAAAGGCAGTTCCAAGTCAACACCATTTTCTGCAATGTTACAGTTCTGTGGATCACCTACAGCTGAAGTCTGGAACTCCACTGCAATACACCAGTGATGCAAAACCACTGATAAGCACATTTGCTAAAAGACTCCCAGGAGGCACATGCAAATTATTTCCTCAGGAAAAAAAAAAAAAAAAGAAAAAAGAAATTGGTGGCTTTGCTCCTTGGGAAAGAATGATGCCAGTATGACAGTTCCAGGCATGAGATGGTTACACAGTCTGATCACCAGCCACTACAAGAGACAATGAAGAAGCCGCTGCCAAGTGCTTCTAAGAGCTGTGTTATTAGTGGGCCATGGGCGGAAGGCTTCCCAGGACTTTTTCTGTAAATGGGAAAAATGTATGTTGCTTGCAAATGGCTCCATGAAGTCAAAGGAAGCATGAAGTAGCATGAAGGCAGAGAAATTCTTGCTCAGGACTGGCCAGTTTTCAAAAGTGTAATAACAGGAGATGTTGCCAGGTAAAGGATAGGCTGGGTATGTGCAAGAAAGAATGTTGTTCAGTGCAGCTATTCCTGCTGTCATGAAATTGACTGGTACTGAAACAAGACAGAAGTATATGGCACAAATTACCGGTTGTGAGTGGGCAGGAAATAGTGCAAGGGGTATACAGACAACAGAAAGGAATGTCAGCAGCACAGTGCAGTCTCAACATATTGTCTCCACTCACACACCAAATGAGAAAACCTTCTTTACTTTTACTATTGGGACCATATTTAGACAGGACTTAGGATAAGAAAGGAGCATTTTCAGCTGGAAAACAGTAAAAACAATCTTATAGCTAAGGCCCTGAAGAGTCCAGTTCATTGCCTTCTACTCTGGTGGGCACTTGCAGTGAGACCCTGGTTTGAACAGAGTGTAGGTTCCTACCCTGTGTCATCAGAAAACCTAGAAACCTCAGGAAATACCAGCTCAGCACATTATTTTGCATTTTCATTTCTTAAGGAGCTGTGCATAGTTGTGAATTTCCTATCCCTGGTTGTAGATGCCCCAACACACTAAGTATTAAAGTCCAGGTGGGATGGGGCAGTGAGCAGCCTGGTCTATTGAAAGATGTCGCAGCACATGGCAGGGGTTTGGATCTAGATGACCTTTAAGGTGTCTTCCAACCTGAACCATTCTATGATTCTATGATATCTGCTTCACCCTGAATGAGTAGTTCAGGAGTCTGGGATTTGTAGGAAAGACACTCATTTTGTAGGAGTTCAGGAGTCTGGGATTTTGTAGGAAAGATTCATTTCACAAGCAAAATGTTGTTATGGCAGGAGAGCAAAGTCACTGGAACCTTTAATAAGAATCTGCAGCAGTCACAGCAAGGTAAACAATATAGGAGCTTAGCCGACATGAATTTCTGGGTTAGTGCCCATGGAAACAAAAATCTGCTGGAGCACAATGTATAATATTCAAAGTACTGAGTCATCTTTCGGTCAAGTTATCTCCATGTGCTGCACAGTGTGGATGAAAAGGTTGTCTCCATCCTGTCCCCCGTGCTCTGCTCTGTCACATTTCCTTCAGTTTTGTAGTTAGATGATGAGGAGCTACACTGGCTTGCCATAGGCCATGCTAAAGTCTTCTGTCCTAAGTCTTCATGGTTAGTAGTATGCCATGACCCAGGGACAGCATTTCCTACATTTATTCTACATGGACATAGCCAATACCCTCCCCACTTCTCATGGGTACCGGGCCAGAACTGGTTACACAGCCTCCCGCCTCCTTCCAGCTCACTAAGTTCACTGCCAGCCTCATAAAGGACATTGCTTGATAGTTTACTGAGTAATTGAAGATTTAAGGTAATTACTTTGATCCCATAGGAAAACTTCAGCCACTGCCTCACTTCATGTTCTCCACACAAAGCAGTCTGTGCATGGGTGTCTTCACAGCCAAGTGCAGGTCGGGGTTCCTCAGCCCCCATGAGCGGCACATGGCACGGGCTGGAGCAATGCCTGATGTTCAGTTTGACTGTTCAGGTTAACTTGTAACACTCAGAAAATGATCTCCAAATATCTGTTTTAAGGGGCAATGGGTGGAGTTTTTCAGGGTCATATCTGACAGACTGGGCCCCACGCTGCACCCTCTCCTATAAAGGCCACTGTGCTGGAGAGAGTCACAGGCCACTCACTGTGTGCATCCTGAAATCAGCAGCACACTGCCCCTAGGACATGTGAAAGCAATGATGGAGAAACTACAGCATGACAAATCTCCAATATTATCCACTCAGTGAAAAACACTGTGCCCTTGCTGAGAAAAATTTAAGAAAGAAACCGGCAGAGGCCATCTTTTGGGGTTAAGGATTGGACTTGATGATCATGGAGGTAATTTCCAGCCTTAATGATTCTGTGAGAAGAAAACTGATGCCAAAAAGGGTAGTGACAACCATGAGGGATATGGCCACAGATGATCAGTGCTGAGGCAGGGACAGCCCTGAGGGACTGCAGCCATGAACAACCCATGCTGGGACAAGAATATCTAGAGGGACTGTGGCTGTAGGTGATAATGTAGTGGGGAAGAGAGGAGAGAGATGTTTCTGTATGGTTTAAAAAACTAGTTTTTATCTTCTTTTAATTAATACCCAGAGAAGTTTGTGGATTTTTTTTTTGTTGATTGGCAGGAAATTACCTAAAGTATCGTTCCCCAAAGTAAGGCTTTTCTGCCCATGGTAAATGCCCTTACTGCACCTGGGTTGTTAGGGTTGTCAGTGGTATCCAAAGTAAAACAGAGATGATAATAATAAGGATAATGACAACACTGAAACTGATTCTGGATTTAGAATAACCAAGACAGAGTGAAGGACACATGGTAGGATAAACTCTACCCACTTTCAATAAACCATATATATATATATATATATATATATATATATATGTGTGTGTGTGTGTGTACGTATATTTATTTATTTATTTATTTATCTCATATAATTTCAAATATATATAGATACATTCTTGTATGTATACTTGAACACATGGGTGTCTTTGAAAGTATTTTTATATATATATAGTAATTTCTATTATACATTAGCATGGTTTATTATATATTAGCATTTTTATACATAAATTTTATATACAAATTTGAAATAGTGCACATAAAAATAATCTGATCCATATGTACTATACAGATATACTAGATACAATATAACCAATCATAAACAATCAAAATATTAAGCCATATACTTTATGGGTTAATATACTGCTGCTCAGCCATCCAGTCTGTATTGCTGACAGACTGACTTTCAACATTAAAATTTAGATTATTTTGAAATTTAAGTCTATATTAACAAAAAGTTGAGAGACTCCTGAAATTTCATGGAAGATTATTCTTTGTTTCTTTTTAAAAAAATCAAAGCTTTTATTAAATGTGTTTTTCTATATACATACATGCATTCTCCTGGGGAAAAAAAAAGAAAGTGCTTTAAAATTGGTTTTATGAACATCAAGGGTGGAAAATGTCTTTCTCTGTTTCTATCAGCAGGTTTTGCTCTTCAGCAGTTACCATTTCTGCTGATTTCTTGGCTTGGGAACCATGGGAGAGCTCCTGTCCAGAGCCTGTTGATGAGAAGTGATGGAGTCCTGGGGACTACAGGAGCCTTAGGGCTGGCCCCATGCAGGAAACCAGCAATGGACCAGCCATAAAGTGAACCCCTTACCTGAGAAAAATTTATACTTAAGAAAAACTGATTAAAATGTCTGCTTAAATACATATGAGGACGTTTTGCCTTGCTATGTAGTGTGATGCCATTTTTTTCTTTATAATATTTCTGTTCATTTTTCACAACCTAACGTAATGTAATTCCTTAATCATGTCAGCTTGACACCACATCCAAATTTATGGCTAGGTGTACCTTTCATTGAAGTCAACCCCCTGATGGCATGCCAGTGGCCATGAAAATAAAGTGTTCTCTTTCACTGCAGAAAAAAAGCAAAGGTGTCTGCAAAAGAATAAATGATCTACTTATCAAACTGCATTTTAAATCTGTACTTTTAATGTGATGGGGTATTTTAAGTGACTTATTTTCCTTTTACTCTCTCTTGCTAATTGGTTGTTCAGGTACCAAAAGAAAAAAAAAGGAAATTAAGTAAAAGAAAGGAGAAGTGCTGATTGGAGAATAGATTTGATTTCTCACAGCACGGTCATGCTGTGGTTAGTTATCCACCTGCCCAGAGGCATGCAAAATCTATTCAAACATACACTGGCCAAGGGGAGCCTTTCAGATCTGTTTATAAGCAAAACGAGTACATCCTCACTGCTGCCCATTTGGTGCTGGGTGAAATGTTATGATAGACAGACAGACTTAAAAGGAATGGCTGGAGAGGTAAAGTAGAGAGCTGTGTAGTAAAAAGAGAGTCACATTCAAGCTGTTTACAGCTACATCGTTTGAGGATTTGGTTTTCCTTTTAATGCCATTTTTTACTGAAATGCTACAGTGAAAAAAGCTGTGAAGAGCTAGGGCAGCTCTATGTGACATCTCATTTTACTTCTGGATACCAAGGGAGATGAATGTATGTGGGCCCCCAGCATTCTCATTTCTACTGCCATTCCTCCAAAATTGAAATATCATGTACAACAACTTATTCTTTATGGCCTAATTTCCTTCTTCCCAAGCAGCCAATCAGAAACATAAATGGACAAAACCAATTTCACAATAAAACTCTATGTGTATTATATCACAGCCATATTATTCCGAATTTTTGCTGTTTTTGCCTAAGGATCAATGGATAACTGAAACACAGCAGGAAATATTTTGTTTGCTTCTTAAGGAAAAACAGAACCACCCAACTGATAATAAAAAATCAGTATGCGCTGTTCTGTGAATGCATTCTAGCATGGCAATTAAGTATTGAGTAAATAATAAACATCTCAAAGCAAACCTTTTACAGCCCAAATAACAGAATGAGTTACAAAATGCTCTTTTATAATAGGAAAAAGTGCTCCATTATCACTGGAAGCAACATGAAATAACCAATGTTATTATTCAATTCCTGGTGCTTTCTCAGCAGTCCAGTGGAATACTGGGTATTGTTTGGAAGGAAGGAATTCCTTCCTTTGAGAGTGTGGAAACCAGAATTTTCAAGACTCCTCAAATTCTGATGCTGTACGAACCCAGGAAAATAGAAAATATCTCTGCATCCATCAAAGGTGGTGGTGTTTATCCCCTTTTTAATCAAGGGGCCTTGAGAGCTATTTTACTTCATAAAGGTGTCCAGCAAAATGAATACTTTCCGTAATCAGAGTACAAAAGACGCTGATTGTCCAGCTGGTAGAGTAGCTGCCCTTTAATTAGTCCAACCTGCAAGGTGGATGGAGCTCTGTGCCACTGTCTGCTGCCCTGGGAAGCATTGCTCGTGCTGAACTCAGTGCTGCTAATGACATCTGCTGAGCCAGGTTTCATCTCTCAAGGACAGCTTGTTTTTTGTGGAAACACACCAACCTTTCAGGCTGCCTTGGGACAAGATTTCTCTTTCAGTGAAGCTTGAGCCTCACAAGCCAGAGATCCCAGCTCATGGGGACAAAATCCTTTGGGTTTCCAGAGCTTGTACCTCCCTATGAATGCTTTCCTTGGGAAGATGCCTGCAGCACTCAGGTTTGCAGTTTGGCTACAGCATGTTATGAGTGGACAGAGTCACAGACAACACAGGTTGTCTCCTGGGGACTTTGTTTGCTGTTTTATTGACTACTTTGTTTGGGTAGACAATTTTCACAGCATGTTAGTCAAGAGTTTTGTTTGACCAGGAATGGCTTCCCTGGGTTGTGCCATGTACCACTAATCAAGAAGACAGACACAGAGACATAATGTAGAAATGAATTGATGCCTGTGAGGAGAGAAGAATGTGACTAATTATTTCTAAGCCACCTGCCACTACAGCCAGATTGGAACATCCCCACTGTTCACCACTAACTTTAGAAGCTGATTGCTAGGTGTGAAGGCTTTCTGCCAACAATGCAAATGCCTGGCCCAAAAGGGTTCCTTCTCCATAGCATATCCCATGACTTGAGCTTTTGTAGAGAAACTGGCCTCAAACTATCAGCCCAGGTGCTGCTAGCGGGGTAGGAAGTGTTCAGGTCATCCCATTTACCTGGCTTGTTTTGTAAGGTGTTTGAAACTGAGCTGGAGACATGACTTTGACCTGCAGTGCCAGCACTGACCTTGTTATATATACATACCTGCAGTAGGCTGTGTTGCAGAAAACTGTTTTTTAATAGTGTTTACCTCTATAGGTTGCGAGGTGCTTGACAAACACTGCCACACTTTTCCAGATGGGGAGACTGAGGCAGGGACACAGTAGCAGTTACTTTTGTTCATCAAGAAGGCAGTAGTAGAGGCTGAAAACAGACCCAGGTCATTTGCAAAATCCTTCCTGCATGCACTTTCACCTAGTATCTGTGCATGCTTTCTTCTTAATTTCTCCTGGAAAGTAATCTGATCTAAGAGAAAATAAATTAAAAAATCTCACCTGAATAATTTTCAAAGCTAGTTATATTGTTTACACTAACTCTAGACCTACGAAGCTCAATGATCAGTGTGGCTACCCCAGGTATGTTGCTCTTCAGCTTTTGGCTGGTTTGTCCTAGGATGTAAGTGGTTCTCCTGCCTGTAGCAACTGTATTTGTAATGCTTTGATATATCCCATTTTCTAGGGTCCTCATGGTCTTCAAACAAATTGCCCCTTCCTTCTCTGCTTGCTGAAAAATGAAGCCTTTAGTCCTCCTCTCAGGATCAACATGTGTCTGGGCTTCCCTGAACGCACTGAATAAATCACACTGATTTCTCCAGTGTTTTTGAGCACCTGTCTTTTTAATGTGATTGCTATTCTGATGCATGGAAAAATCTGCCAGCTCAACATTAGCCTCCCGGTTGTTGTTTTTTTTCCTTTTAAATCAGACTGACTACATGTCAGTCTGGAGAGCATGCTGTTTGCCTGCCACTGTGAAATATTTAATTTGCTATCTTCCTTCTCCTTTCTCCATTTCCAAATGGACACACGGACAAATAGGCAGGAAGATCTTCACTTGCTAAAGTGGAAATACGTAGGACTGTATGGGAAAAGAGTGTAATATTTCATATTTCGAATACCTTACATTTTGGATTTCCTGCTTAAAATCCCTTTGAAGTTCATTTTAATTGGATTAGACGTGGAAATTAATTATCAGCAGTTAGAGACAGCTTTACCTCCTCTGAGCCTTGCTCAGATGTTAATGAATTAAGGACAGTTTGTATCTAATTTGGATTAGGTGACTAAACAACTCAAGAAAAAGTGTTTCTATACATAGTGTCTCATTTTGTCACTGCTGGGGGATGGCTGAGGTTTAAGGACTTGTGCAGTGAGGATGCTCACTTTTGCAGCATGGAGTCATTAAGGTTTGCTCTGAGTGGTTTTCTTGCTATGGTGCTGGAAACAGTTGATCTCTGTCTCTCCCTCAAAACACAGGCAGCTGCACCAAGTCACCCAGCCAAAAAGCACAGACACTGTGTACCAGGGTAGATGGGCATATTAATGTGGTAAATACATTCAGCCATAATCAATGGTTCACTGCTGGTGGGTTAAACAACCCACCTCCGTGCTGAAGGGTTTTATTTGACAGCAAGGTTATAGCGAAACCCAGAAATCCAATATCCCTTCTATAAAATACAGATGGAGAAAAAAAATTATGTGGACTAAAATTATGACTTCATATCACATTTAGTCTGTCCTTTGCTCGGATTGGTAGGCTGTGTTTCAAAGCTTTATAATTGATATTGCTCATAACACTAAGGGAAAAGAGAAGGAGGGCAGGCTATAAACTAAGAGATTGGAGCTGGAAGACAAGCACATTGTAAAGCGACAATGGGGAACAAGGAGGTTCAGGGATCACTAGATGGCAGTCATCTCTCCAGCAAGGATAATTGAGAAAGGGAGACATGAGCTTGTGGGCACACAAAAGCAGCATGGAGGAAAGCAGCTGTAATGCCATAAAATTCCACAAACTGTGTCAAATTTGCTTTGCTGTGCACCAGGAATCCCAGGGCTGGCAATGCTCTCTCTCAAAAGTGGTCTCATTGTGTCAATAGATTTACTGACACGAGGAGAGCAGGAGGGATTGATCTGTACACGCACAAAGCAAAGAAGAGAAATGAATTCAATTTAAAAGAAAAAAGCTTAGAAAGAAAATTACATTGCCAAGTCTTTTAGTCTTGTATTGGGATTTGAAAATGTGGGAGTTCAAACCTGAGACCAAATTAATTTTTAGATACAGATTGCACACATTAATGTTACTTAGTTGTACTGTATCAGTGCAGGAATGCCATATCTTTTAACAATACTGAAAACAGTAAAATATCTGACTGTCTTCAGAGCTTATTAGTGTTGTTTATTATTCCTATTGTACTCTTCATGGTGCATATGCCTGTGCTAACTTCAGCAGGTAAGGAGAGGCATCCCCAGTCCTCAAGCCAGTACTCAGGAATACATTAAAATAACCTGAATTTGGGATCACTTCAGCATCTCCATTTCATGGTTGTGTTAAAGGAAGGCAGAGATTTGGAAGCTGAGCAGCATAGATCAAACAATAGCATTGGTTTAGTTCACTTGCCCTTTTCCAATTCATAAATGACTCTTTTCCACATTAGTGCTCATTCAGAAACACGGCAAATATGGCTCAGTTCTCCATACAGTTTAAGGGAATAATTGCTAATTTTAGGTGATCCAGGACTGATTATGTGAGTTCCTATATACCAAGAAAGACCATAGAATTAAGACCATAACATACTCTTGCATCAGTATTGCACATTTGTTGTTGAACTAGCAGCTACATTTTTATACTTGTGATCCATGATTTCAAGTAGATGGTCACAATGAGAACAGGAAACTGTTAACATTAGTCCTGTAATGTTTTTCTGACTGTTAAGTCAAACTTGTCTTATTTGTGGGAATCAAAATGCATATTTTTAGACAGGCATCTAGATTTGCTTGATGATTTGGAATGATGGAGAAGTAACTGCTTTGTCCGGTCATTTGCCTCTTCAGCATTACTGCAACAGGGGTCACTCTGAGACAGTGATTTAGAGGTGCAACACCCAAAACCTTGGAGGAAGAGTACACTTCCCTGAGAACACGTCCCCTTCTTCTTATCTTAGAAATAGAGTAAACCTTCTTCACTTGCAAAATTTGATGCCTCTTTCTCATTTTTCCAGATGGGCATCCCTTTCTTGGTCCTGAAGTTAGCCTCCAGTGTGCTTTTATGCCATATACTTAACATTCAGTCCTTGGTTCCTTTCTACACTTAACTAGATGGCTCTTCTATACTTTCTCCTTGCAATATAGCTCATTGAATTTGAGTAAATCTACAAGCTTCTCAACAAACAAATTTGAGTAAATCTACAAGCTTCTCAAACACCAAAGATGGCACACCTTCAGCCTGTCATGCTGAAATGCATTTTCCAGGCTTCATATCAACCATGTTTTTCCCTAAATTCTCACTTTTTTACATCACTTTTTTCAAAAACAGTAACAACAAGATTAGACCAGTTAGCCATGAAATTTTTTCCCAATTCTAGCAAAAGGGGCAGCTTCCTACACACACATGTAAGAAATGTATCAGTGTCCCCACAAGCAGACAGCCCCACAGGAGTTGGGAGTAACTGCTGAGTGATAAAGATGAGTTGTTTATCTAATAACATATCCAAGGTCTTCTCCAAGTCATTGCTTTGCAGGACAATCATCTAGTCCATTTGGTCCATGTTCTTTATTTCCAGAGGGATGACTTTACGTTTGGCCTCAATAAACAATTTGAGAACTTTCAGCATACACAAAAAAAAATGCTGATTCAATAAACTCAGAGGGATATGATGGGGACACACATATTGCACACGATGAAACTTACACCTGAAGATTTGTCTGACATCTTGTCTGTATTCCCAGGCAAGCTGCCTTAAGAGTTCTCTTACTCTCATAAAGACTCCTCTGTGCATTGTAGGCAGACAAGCCTTGCTTTTATAATCTCATAGAAACAGAGAACTCATACATCATTATAAGAAGAAAAAATTGTTCCCAGTGTTTCTGAAAGAAAATTCTTTAGAAAGGCAAAAAGGAAGGAAATGCTTTGACTCATTTGGTTCATTTGGACTTTGCATGAATGTTTCCCTCAAAGTCTTGAGATATTCAGTGGAATTGAAATTTTTTGTGCGACTACATCAGTATTTCAATTCAGATCAACAGCACACATTTGAAGCAAATTTCCTTGATGTGCCAGTCACCCACTTGAACACTTATTTCAAAATAGTCTTGGATCATGCTCTTCATCAACAAAGCTAAAGTATTGGAAGGACTCCTGTGGTGCTCCAGTCACTCATGGGCCTTAAATCTGCAGTTAGTCCATAGTCAAACCACTGAAAATAAGGATAGTATGGGTCTGGGTACATTAGCAGCAACAGTTTTGCTCTACAAGTCTGATCCTATTGAACATACAGCTTCACAATATGACATAGCTGGTGCACTCCAGCCAATCTAACAAAAACACATATTTACATGCACACCATTTCTCAAGCAACATCCTTGCTAGCCTTCATTATAATTACTTATCATATAAACTTTTTTCCTGGCGCTGTTACCAGCCCCAGGCAGGATTCTTAGTTTTCACAAAGGCAGGTTCCCTGAAGTCTGATCTGACCTTTACAGATATCAATTTAGAGTCATCAGCTTGGGCTCTCTAAGAACAAAGCAGAGGACCTGATAGAACTTGAAGAATCTGGACTCCTAGATGTTGCTCACTGATTTCTGATGCAGTTTCATCATGCTCCATTGATTCACAACCCACAGAGGAGTACGAAGGTCTCATTATTTTCAAGGGATCCAAATCAAAATGCTTTCATTATCTCACAGTGGACATCTAAAGCTTAACTATTCCCAGGAGGCTCCTTCTGTAGCCAATGGAGAGAGATGGGCCACCAAAGATCATTTTAAATGAGAAAGTAAAAACTCATCTTAGGATAGGATTTGCCCCCCAACAGAGATACCTTTTTTACTACACAAAAAAGACCCAAAGGTAACTATGTTGGATTTATTAATTTTGGTTTTAGATGCAGATGAATCCTATCTGTGAAATGAAAGAGATGGAAAATAAAGATTTTTAAGAAGTAGAAAATTGAAATTTACATTTTCTACTGAAGCCATTATAAGTCTCAGCATAACAAAATAAAAATGTCCACAATTATGAAAATTTCCTCAAGGGACAGGACAGGGATAAAATTTGCTGTTACATGGAAGAATTTAACTGAGTTAGAAGTATTGTCCACAGTCAGAATAATATGCATACGATAAACAATTATCAGTTAAGAGGTCCACTCTCCAGGCTTTTTGTAGAAAAAATTTATCTAGCTCTGCTGCTCAGCATCATTGTCTTAAGCTAAGTTTCACCTTGCTGGAGTCATGGAATATCAGTGAATTCTTCTACCTTTTTCCCTTTCATGGTGAGGATAAGGCATTTGTCATTAATTTTCATGGTGGTGTATCATCTGTTTCACAGCTTATAATTCTTACTTTTGCCTGCACTGCTCTCTAACTTAGCAATAGAAAAGTACCTCTATCCCCTTCCTTTTATGAATTTATTTCCATTATGAAGTAAAGACATGAGGATAATTCATGTCAGCGGACTGGGATTTGTGGATGTCATCACAATTCATTAAAATTGCTAAGTCCTGTCACTTGCTCCCCATTATTCTGCAATACAGTTGCTATATGAATTGACACACTACCAAAGTTAGATGAGAACATTTAAGTTTTCTCCACAGAGGAACATCCCTCTGCTTTATTGTCCCAGCTTGGTGATATGCTTTCCATACTGTACTTAGCTATCAGTCCTTTGCAACCAGTATAAATCCTAGGTCTCTCTCTTCCACATATTTCCTTCTTCCTTGATTCTTTGACTTTTGTCCTCCTGTAAGTCATATAGAAATCAGTAGAGTTTGTACAGCTGCTCATGGCACTTTAAAACTGTACCACTGCGCTTAGCAAACAACTGTGCTTTTGCTGGTTGGTGCTATGGATCACTAAAACAAGATGGATAAAGGCCTTGTGATAGAAAGTATATAGGCTTTTTGACCAACCTCTTTTTAATGCAATTGTTTTTACAAGACTTCTTCCAAAGATGGGCCTCAGAATGAAGTTTTATCTCCCAGGCATGTGGAAGAAAGGCTTGTAATAGCTCTGAGCCGTGCATCACACCTAAATCCTGCTCATACATCTTGCTATTAAAGGCTTGACTGACACTTAATTTCCATCTCTATCTAGCTGTTCCCCTTGGCTCCTTTCTCTTTCCTTTATTTCTTACGACTTTCAGTCCTTTGTTTCCTTTTAGGACTTCCTTCCTAAATTCAATATATTTCTTCCTGACCTACTTCTCATGATATTATCAGGTTAGAAACGCATTTCTTTCTTATAAGCATTTTATTTAGACCATAGAACATAAAAATCTTCTTATTTCATTATTTCAGGTGTTTTTACATTCTGATTACTGCAATTAAGAAAATGAGTTTTTCTCATTTTCAATGAGAAAATTTTTCAATTTTCAATTTTTTTCATTTTCAATGCAGTGCTTGGTTACGAGTTTTTAAAAATTATTTTTCATATCCCATCTGGTATTGTTCCAAGCTGGCATTTTATTTCAAGAAGACTATGGTTTTGAGATAGGTTTCTTTGGCCATGCATCCAGTGACTCCCCTTCACAGTTTTAAGACAGAATTGCTCCTTGTGCCAGCTTAGGTGAAGCATTCTGTATTCTGCATTCTGCTGCATTCTTGCATTTTTTGTGGAGTCCTACAACAAAGACAATTTGTTCCTTTTCTTTTGCTGATGATCAAACTAGGAAGTAAAGCCTAATCCATGTCCGAAGACCGGGTCAACATTTTGTTGTTGTTGTGGAAGGTGATTTTGGTTGGGTTTTTTTAAAGAGCAGGGGGAACATATGGTGCTCCCTGATTTGCTCAGTCCCCAGACATATGGATGCCTTCCAGACACCCCAGTGGCAGAGTGGGCTGGGAATAGACTTAGTGCCAATGCCATAGGCACACTTGAATGCACAGACTCCCCTCTGTCATGGGGGGAGCCCTGTGGGTTACCCAGGTCAACACTTCCAACAAAAATCTGTCTTGAGGAGTCCCTCAGAAGATTGCAGAGAGGTGTCCAAAAGATTAAATGTGTGGCATATTTGTTGCTGTCATCTTTTGTAGATTTTTGTCCTTAAGATGAAAGGTTTTGGCAAGCTGTGTGCTCAGTGTTAAACTCTGACTCTGACTAACCAATAATGAACTATTTGCTGTCACCAAAGATTAATTTATAAGTGTAATAATAGTTATATGCTTACTATTAAATATTTCTAAATGGAATGTGCACATATGGAACAAAGTCAATTTTGTGACATCTCTTAACTCTGGTCCAGTTTCATTAACTTTTATTTTCTTCACCTGTTTCCCCTGTCATTACTGTCAGCCTTGGGGCAGGCATTTTTGAAACATTCATTTTAATTACAGCACAATAAGAATGAAGCCCCTGTGATATTTATCAGCAGAATTCTCAAGAAATTTTTAATATATTGAAAATAAATCGTGTTTATAGCACACTGCTTTCCCAACTGTAGAAGACTTTAACGGTTCATATATCATCCATTTACCACCTTTTTAACATTTAAACAGAGCCTGGAATTTATACCCTTTGATGACTCACCAGTCCCTGCTGCTCAGATGTAATCCTCATTCAATAAGGAGTGGAAGTCCTGAGTGAGCACAACTTATGCTGCAGTGCTTACTGGGGTGGCAGAGCTCAGCAAAGTGGGTTAATAAATTCCAGCATGATCTATTCCTAGCAACACACATGGTCTCTCCAGAACCAGCTGTATCTGATCAATACATACACAAGACCAGATAATAGAGAAAGTGGCACTGCTGGGTGCTGAGTGAAAAAGCTCATTGCAAAAGCTTATGGTAGACTTTTAATGGCCCCTTAACACTTGAGAAATGCAACCTTTATTCAATGAAAGATTAACCATTTGCTGGGAGCTTGGGGAAATTGAACAAATTATTTGTAGAACCTGCATGAGTAGGCTTTGGCACAGAGGACCATCTCTGGCTGGCTAACTGTACCTTATTAAAGTAGGAAAACACTTCATAGATCCATTAGCAAGGAGGTGTTCACAGAAAAGACTAACTCCTCACTTCTGGGAGCTATTAGCACATAACACTACTGGCCTTTTCCTCTGACATGTGGAAGGGTTGAACATTAACAGCCAAATCCTTGGCCTCACAGCTCTGCAGTCAATGTTTTTTTGCAATTAAACACAAGGGCTGATTCTGCCATTGTTTGTGGGCTTTAGCTGCAACTGAGATCAGGCCGTGCCTTGGCATTTCACTGACCTCGTGGGCATCTCCAGTATCTCCTTTACTGTTCTGCATGATCCCACTGCTTTGGCACCACAGTGTGTCACAGTTGATGTGTTTAGGAGGTGTGAGCAGGTGTGGTAGCAGTAGGCTGTAGGTTGCTGAAAGGATTCCCACTATTAAATCTGTTGCCAGCCCAATCTGGCATTGGGGGTGTCTGCGATTCCCCCCAGCCTGGGAGCAATTATGTGACTCCTTGCACTCATGAAACTCAGCTGCTCAGAGTTACTGGCATTGAGATATAGGGACCCAATTTCAGCAAGGATATACTGATTTATCCCTCTTTATGATCTGACCATACATATTTATTTAAAATATGTCAGATTCAAGGTATCTTATATGCCTGTGTGGCCTATATTGCCTTTAGGATGAAATAGTGTATCAAGCGACAGTACCTCAGTACTGGTACATGGTATTTATGTGGGGTGTTGTCTCCCTCAAATGGATGCCTGGCAAGTGAAGCAAGGTGTCTCAGGGATGGAAAAGTTTTTTAGCAACCATAAAATCGTAACACATCATCTTCTCAAGGCCTCACCCTGCCTAGGTGTCTTCAAGTTGGGATGTGAATCAAAGCCTATCAATGGCAGAGGCCCCTCTGCAGGCTATAGAAAGGCAGGAAAGGGGAAGATTCCAGTTAGCCATAGTCAGTACTTCTTCCTCTAAATCCCACTCCAGGGCTACTCAGTGGTGCTAAATGTAGGATCACAGAATTTATTTAATGTGTACATATATACATATATATATATATATATATATATATATATATATATATATATATATACATGAGTGTCACTGTATTCTGTTTTCCATTCCCCTGCCCACAGTCTTGTCTGTTTAAACACAGCCTTGTTGGGTCCAGGGCTCTCAGCAAACAGCCATGTACATGCTGTCTACTCACACAATAGATTTCTAATCTCAGATGGCCCTTAAGCTTAAACTGCCACAAGTATCAACATATGATTTCGGTTAATAGATATCAATTAGTGCCAAGGCCTCAATTTTTAACTCTGAACCCTTTACTTGCCTGAAAGACCAATTTGTGATAACAATTTGTGGAGTGCTGTAACCTCCTGGAAAACCCTTGTGTTTATTTGCGAAAGCAATTTTTTAGAAAGGGTCCAGGACTACACACATGGTTGCAACTATCGGAATATGCTGTAAGTAAATAACTTTTCTTAGCTATTCGAGTTAGGATTCACATAATCAAAAATTTAGGAACATAGTCTTTAGAGATCATTGGTATTCTCTCCATAGAAAGAAAAGACAGACAGACATTCTCAGAGGCTGATTCATCTTAGGTGTCAAAGATCCCCTAACAGATGGCTCCACAGATCTGCTCTCCAGACAGTTCAGAAAACTGAATCCTTTCCTCAGTAAAAACACTCCTTGGAAGAGAAAATAAACTACTCTTTCAGGAACAACTTGTATTTTCTTCTCCTACAAACCTATATGAGGTCTACTTGTACCACCTCCATATCTGTGTTCCACATTCCTTTGCACTTTATTCTGTCTCACACCATTAGAACACTGTTGTAAAGATTACTGCTACCTCTGTTAGAACTGAAATAAAACCAGTAAGAGAGACATCCTCTATGAATCATAGATTTTGAAAAATGCTAACACAGTAGCATTTGTTTTCAGTACTTGATCATTAGCCCACAGACCCACTCTCAAGTCTTCAAAGTTGTCCTTTCTGCAGGTCCATTTTGTGGTAACCTGCAAGATACCCAAGTGCTGGCCATCCTACTTGAAGTCAAAAGGAGCTGAAACTTGTAAGAGAGTAATCACATTGAATCTGTATATTAAATTCTTTTATCTTTATGGCTGTGGTTTTTTACTATCACTTTAAGCTATTCCAGTTAAAATATTTTTTATTTCCTTCTGCTGGAGACAATTATCAGTGGGCAAAGAGCAAGTAATGCATTTTTTCAGATTAAACAGAGAAAGCAGAACGAATCATTGCTTCAAACAGGTCTTTTTTTTTTTTTTTTTTTTTTTTTTTTAAGGAGAGCCAAGAGAGTCATTGATTTAAAAAGTTAAGTAATTGGCACTTGGAGTTTTGATCTCACATACAGGGAAAAAAGTTCAAGAGAACAGAATATTAATCAGAATTGATCCAGAGTGAAAAGGTACAGCAGAACTTCTGAAAAGCCATGTAAAATAAAGGTTAATCAAAAAAAAATTTTGCCTGCCAAACTAAACCAATTCCTGCCTCTGGAATTTGGTTGGGTTTTTTTATTGATTTGGTTTTGTAGCCTGGGTTTTTTGTTTTTTTTTTTTTTTTTTTTCCTGATTTTTTTTCCTGTTTATTTGTTTTCCATTTTATTCAGGTTAAAAAGAATTTGGGCACACTGGATGAAATTAATCTGAGAAAGTTCCTTGTGTATTACAGGTTTTACCTTTGCAAAGTTTGCACTTATATTAACGCCCAGTAAAAGGTCCAGATTAGTTCATTGTAACAAGTGTCTTTGTTTTACTCAAATATGGTTGGATCAGGTATGTGAATAAAGGCAAGCAGTCCAGTTCTAGGATTGAAGGCTCTGGTCTCTGCTGTGCTAGCAATTGCTGACCTTCAAGATGTGCTAAAACAGCACAGCATCTGTTTACCAGCCTCCATGAAGATGGAGGAAGCATTTCAGTGGTGAAACAAACTAAATACAAATCAAGCATGCCAACAAGTTTTCTGTACGTTAAAAAAAAAAAAAGGAAAAAAAAAGGGAAGGGAGAGAGTGTCAATAGCAGTGGAGTCTCCACAAAAGCAGAGCAAGAAATAGTATAGGATAGTTTACATTAGGGAGGAAATTGTAGATTCTTAAAGTGAGAAATGCTTTTTTTTTCCCTAGGATTTTTATTGATTATATTCAATTGAACCAACCAGCTAAGAAATTGGTTGTAAAGATTCAACCTGGCTGTTCTGCTCTTGGCTGCTGAGCTGTGGTATTACTCACACCTTTGAAGTTAGTTGGATAAGACCTTTGTTATCAGAGCTATGCTGAGACTGCATTTGTTATTTTTTTTCTTTTCATAACTTTATTTTTTGCCTTTGTAACCCAAGACTTAACTTTTTCCTTGGGGGAGTAAATATGGAAGGTGGCTATTGAAAGCTTATCTTCTGTGAGGATGAAATTTTACAATAATGAAATACCCTGCTTCTCCGGTGGCCACCAGTCATGTACCACGGCTGCGAAAACACCCCACTCCAGGCAGAGATCAAAGGAACACCAGCACAGAAACTCTGCCACCCCCACAGATTAGCTCCACAGCCATCACTGTGCCAGGGAAGAGGCAAAAATGCAAAATCCTCATTTCTGATAGTAATGTACACATATATTTATTTCTGAGAAACAGACAGATGACTATTTCAGATGGGAATAGGGAGATACATATTTTTTTTATTCCTTTAGTAGAGGAGTGAGTTACTAAATATCAACAAAGAGAACTCGGACCACTGGCTGTAGGTGTATAAACTGATGAGATTGTAAAAACTGTTTTCAAAGCAGGATACTGGATAAATCCTCTGAGATATGGTGACTGTCCAAAAGATTAAACTAAAGGAAATAAATTTTTCAATGTTTCCGAAGGATAATGTGCTGAAAAACTAACTTTAGGTCTGTCAATTTAATGCTTACCCAGGGCAAAATCTTAGGAAAGCAAATGAGGATGTGCTTAATAAAGAATTAAGGGTGAACAGCATAATTAATACCAGACAACATGGCTTAATGAAAGATTAAAATTTGAATAGGTAGGAGTCACATTTATGGTGGGATTTCCAGTCTGACAAAATGTGCATTTGTTAAAATAGAAGAGTTATACAAGGCCATATGACTTTCTTATATAAAAATAAAGAACTACTCAAACTTCAAAGTCTAGATAAGAAAATTGAGAATGTGCTAGAGAGACTTTAAAATAAAATACTAAATGGAAATCATCTTTCAAAAATAACATTTCTGTTAGGGTTTCTTACCCAAATATAGTTCAAGGGAGTTCATGGATTGGGAGGGAAGGAAAGAGAAATTGGTGGTAAAGACTGTGGTTGGCACTAACCGAATGAGAGATAAAGATAGCTCCTAGAGAGAGGTCCAGGCAGCAGGAAAAGCTGGCTTGCCTTCTTTTAATTAAGGAGCTAAGTGCAAAGATCAAACAGCTAGGAACAGGGAATGGGGACTCAAAGTGAAATAAAAAAAATGAATTAATGTTGGCAAGAAATAAACCCACTCTTTTTAATGAGAGCAGATCAGAGAGAGTTCAGATGAAATCCCTAGAATGGTTTGAAATTTGGAAAGTCTTTAATGAGAGACTGAAGAACCTCAGGTGAATTTTCTCATTTCAAGCTTCCATTTCTACCCAGTGACAGTCACAGTGAAAGCTCTCACCTCTACTAACGATGTCAGCTTCAGCTGAGTGCCTGCCCATGGCTGCTACAGCATCCAGTCCTGCTCAGAGCAGGGTCACTGATGGCAGGTTGCTCAGGACAGTCCAGGGATGTGAACTCAGCAGCCTCTCTGGGCAACCTGTGACACTGCCTGATAAGCTATTAAAAAAAAAAAAAAAAAAAAAAAAAAGAAAAAAAAAGGCTTGTGTGTTTAAGTAGAATTTTCTGTATTTTATCTTGTGCCCATTGTCCTGTTGTTGGGCACCTGAATGAATGTCCTTCACCACTCCCCCCTTCCCAATATTTACTCACATGTATGAGAGCCCTCTGAGCCTTATATTCTGCAGGCTGAACAGTCACAGCTCTCTCAGTCTGCTCTCTTATCAAAGAGAGTCAATGTGAGTGAGCCACTAGAATCACAGAGCCATGGAATGGTTTGGGTTGGAAGGGGCCCTAAAGATCATCAGTTCCAAACACATGCCATGAGCAGGGACACCTTGCATTAGACCAGGTTGCTCAGAGCTCCAAAGACTGTGATGGGGAGCAGAGCCATGGCATGGGACACAGCAGTAACATCCAGCTCCTGGAATGGATAAAGCTACGTTGCCTTCTCATTTCACATGAATTTCTATTCTTCTGCATAAAGCAGAAGAGTCAGCATAGCCTGGGTGCTGAGAACTGCTCTAAAGAACCTGGTGGTTAAAATGTTCTCCAAGACAGGAGACGGGGATTTGAATTTCTTGATGCAGAGGCGTGAACTGAACATGGATGAATACCATAAAATATAAGCTATGGATTAACTCCCTTTCTAGTAGCTTATAATATTCTGCCTTAGTGTCTGAGTAGTGGGGCACGTACCAAAACGAAGATACAGTTACACCAAATCCCATTGCATCAAAGGCTTTCTTCAAAAATGGATTATTTTTAAAATAAAAGCTGAACAAAACCCGTAAATTGAATGAAGCAGTCCAAATTCTGCACATTAAGAAAAAAAAGAGTCTCAGGAGCAGAAAACCATAATTTACCAAGTAAATGCTTAAGAAAATTCATTAACAGGCTTATGAAACTTGGTAAGTTTCATAAAGTCAGGGAGATATTTTTAAAAGTAGGAATAGATAAACCATTGGAACAACTCTTGGGTGCATAACAGAGAATCAGGCTTGTAAGTCCTTAAATAAATGCTACATTTCTTCACAGGAAGGTAGTTTCTGATTTAGGCAGACCATAAAATCTAAACATAGGACTCTTGCTGTCAAGTTATATTGGAATTCAGAATAGCTGATCATAATGGTTCAGTCAGTTTGTTAAAATGAATTTGACTCAGCAATGAAAAAGCAAGGGGATTTCCTCCTGCAACTTCCAGACACGCAATTCCCTGCTGGAAAGTTTTTTTCTAAAATAAACAAGGAGATCATCAGTGCAAATTATATTGTTATCAACAACAATTTGAAAACAAAACAAAACAAAACCCCAAAACTCTCTATTTACTGTTATGCAGAAATAAAATCTGGTTTTATGCAACAGTACAAAGATAATTAGTTTGTTTTGTGTAAGTTGTAACTAGAGAAACTACTTGAGTTTGAAAACCTTTATCAAATGTTTAACAAGTAGATAGAAAAGATGCCCAGCTATCAGTTCCTAACTCTTGACAAACCTGAAGCTGTTTTCCCCCTCTACGACCACTTTATTTCATTATAATGCCTGTAAAGAGATGTCATAACATCCCTTTCCTCTCAACCTTACAGTTTGGGTAGGGTATGTGTGTATGGAGGTGGTAATTCTGAACTACTGGAAGCTTTCAAACAGGATAAGAACTGCTTTTTTCCAGACATCCTGCTAACACAAATTTGTGGATGGATGTAACTTCTTATCATCTCTATTGCAGGGCATGGCTGTCAAAGACGCTTCCTGGGCCACTGTTCATAAAGATTTGTTTGTTCTGTCAGAAAGATAGGGGAGGGAAAATTCTGATATTTGTCCATTAAAAGGGCTGGAATAGTTAATGTCAGAAATAGTTTGTAGACAGCATTTCAAAAAAGAGATTGAAAGGCTGGATAAGGGGAAGCACTTTGAAGACAGCCAAAAGAAAGCAAAAAAGCTTAATGGAAGAGGTTATTCAAGGTGACCTGCCATCACTGCTCCTGAATGTGAAAATAGCAGGTTAATAAAAAGTTCTTTTTCATATATAGAAACATAGCAACACAGCTATGGGAACAGCTTGTTGGGAACAATTGTAACTTCCCCTCCCACTCAGCCTTTGGGTTCACTGCTTCAAAAAGACCACCTACAAGTGTGAGTCCCATTAGAGTACAATATCAGGGTCTCACCACAGCAAAGATATTTCCACTGAAATATATGTATACACATGTATATATTGCCCACTCTGCAGATGTTTAGCCCCAGCCCCAATATCTACCAAAGGAGGCCAGGTGAGGGATTTCTTGGAGAGAGAGGTAAATTTAATTTCCAAAGAAGAAGTCCAATGACACAGCCAAATACCACTTCCTATACAGTACCACTGTGTAGGTATGGAAAAGTCTTCCCAAGGAATCTTCCCAGGAATTTTTACCTAAAAAAGGCTAAACCAGAAAATATTGCCAAATCTCCAGCATTCCCTATGAACATCAGCTAGCCAGCAACATGAGAGATTTGAGTAATTGTTTGAGCCAAAGACTGCTACAGAGTGTTCCACAAGGGGCAGCAAACATAGCAACATCCGTGGTTCAAAAAAACCTTCAGGTGACTCATTATGAAGTTTCCATATTGCAAGGGTGATGGAAAAATATCATGCCTGCATGCTGAACAAAATTGCCCTGGAGACCTTTAACTCAGCCTAAGACATAATTGCAAATGCCACAGATACTTTTTCATTTCTGCATGGTTTACATAATATGCACTGTGAAACCTTCTTTTACATTAGAAGTACCTTGGTCATATATGATGACTTTTAGAAAGCATTAAAAGGTTGTCATCTGTGTCAGAGACAGGGAGACACAAATTAAATTCCACTGGACTAGAGGGACAAAGAAAAGCAGGAAACTAAAGCTATTGTTGGAGTAGTGCTCCCCACTCCTGTAACAGAAGTTACCATGGTAAAACAAAGAGAAAAGACACTACATCATATCACAAAAGGTGTGAAGAGATCAAACACATTTCAGTTTTATTTCAAGCTTTATTTCTTTCTTTCATGTTGTGTATTTTTCTAAGAACTTATTTAAAAGATACTGTCTACAATGCACATTTTTCTTCTTGAGTGTCTACTATTGAGTACAAGAGTAAAATAATTTCACAAAACTTCCACAAGAACAAACAGAAAACAAACAAACAAACAAAACCCCAGCAACATTTCTCCTTCTCTTCCCAAAAAAACCCTCTCTACCTGCTTTTTTAGATTGTCTCTGAAATGTTTTTTTTTCTGGGTAAAGAGCAGCAAGTAAACACAAATATACTGCAGTTTCTACAGTCACTTATGTCTTCTTTTCCAGAGATTGTGAAGACTGGGATAATTACATTCTCCATGAGGCAAAACAATTTAGAAAAAAAAATTACACATATTCTTATTAAAAATTAAATAGAACTTTCAGAATCAGCTGTTTCAAATATGTATGCATGAATAATGACAGCTAGAAACCAGTCTCTGCAGATTGCTCATGAAGAGGGTGTGCAGCTGAAGTCAGGGTAAGAACAGATTCACAATAAAGAGCAGTTTCTTGGAGCTTTTATGAAGTAATTTGGCCTAGGCCAGATAAAAGTGAATATTTCTGCAATAACCTGTAACAAGAGCGAGAAAAAAAGAATTAAAATTTATCTTTTACAACAAAAACAAAATTCAAAGTCAACTTCTTAAGAATTAATTCCACTGGAAAATAAAGTCTTCCCTTTCTTCCAACAGGTTTTAGCTTTTAATTATGCAAAGCCTTCATGAAGGGATTTCTATCTTTTTGTAAATTTAATTCACAAAATGTCCTAATTATCTGCAGACATATTAGTAACTCTTTGAACAATATATTGACATAGCAGGCTGAAATGTGTTTTAAGAACAACAGAAAAACAAGGCTTAAAAATACACCCATCCATATTTCTTGTACAGTTCATATGTAAATACATTATTGGTATTATACCAATACCAAAGGATCCAATGTGTTGAAGTCCTTCAGCTGTCCACAGCTTATAAAACGTAGTAGAACTGTGGACTGCAAAAAATAGCCATTTATGCCCCTCCGGGGAATTGCCTTTATCTACACATTATCATTTCTTGAGTGAATTTGAGTAAATTTTTAATAAAAATTCTACTTATAAAACTGAAAAGACAAGTCATGGGAAACCAACAATATTATTTAGATACTGTCTTCAGAATAAAGCCCTGCTGTAAAAGTACTAACATAACTGTTGGAGTAGCAAATGATGAAGTCTCATATCTAGATCTGTGGGAGAAGGGTTGGAAGCAAGGGGCTTTTAAAAGTTTGATTATTTTAAATTCCTTTTCATAAAATGCAAGGTCTCAAAAAAAAAAAAAGTTATGTCAAACCCATCTCCTAAGGAACAAATAACCTTTGCCAGTTCCTGAATTTGCTTCAAAAGTTTCCAACCTTGGGAGTAAAGGCTCTGCAGACATAGTTGTATCAGAATTGAGAATTAGAGTAGGGAACCCCTTTCAGAAAGGAGCACAGATGCAGTGAGTCTTAAGAAAAGAACATTTTAAAGCAGAGGGCCCAATTTCACTTAAGAACACTGAAAGTTTACTAAGTCACTCCTGCACTCCCAGCCACATTCAGCTTTATCTAGGCACAGTCTATGATGCAGGAACATGGCTGTAATGAAGTTTTAGCCTAAATATCAAGGCACTCCCAGAAGATGCCTTCAATGCCATCATCAGCTCTTCTTACTGCAATACATGCTCTGCAATTCTTTACAAAAATCATGTTTCAGATTAGATATGTGCCATTGCATGGCCTCCAAACACAGAGTTGGAATGCATTTCTTTTAAGATCCCTTCTCATATTGTTTCAAAATTAAACTACAAAAATTGTCATAATGAAATGTCAAATTCAAAACTAAATTAATACTGACATTGGTCCTAAAAAGAACAAATCCATTATTCCTACCTTGCTCCTCCTTTATTCCAAGTAGTTTGACTCCTGGATAAAAATAAAAAGTGCATTAGTACAGTACAATGTGCAATACAATCACATATTCATGCAAGGAATTATGGTTATCTGTGTGGTGCTTTCTTGACTATTTGAAGTTGTTTTGAAACTCCACTTAAAATAACAAGCAAACTCTTCTCCAAGATTTCAGTCCTAGAAAGAAACATCTTTGATTTGAACTCTAAATAAATAGCAGGATGTATTGACTCAAGAGATAAACATCTCTTGCTTCTGCTGGGGGAAAAAAAATCTAGAAGTATTTCAAATATCTTCAGATTCTTCAATCCTTAAACTCAAACAATTTGAAAGAGTGAGAAATTTCTTCTGTTCCTGCCTAGACTGCCACTATTCTCATTTAGGATTCTCAAAGCAAAGAATGATTGGCTCAAGATCAAGGCAGGGGAAACACATCTGCATATGATGTCTGACAGCCTTGCCAGAGCTAAGTCTCTAAACTGAGCTATAGTCTGCCTGGATCTACTCATCTGATGTCCCTTTATTGATGCTGATACTTCTGCTAAGTATTTTCTATATTTTCTGCCAGGAAAGATAAGCATGTTACTTTCAGTAAAAAGAAAAAAACCTAACAAACAAGAAAACAACCAGCTTTAGGAAACAAATTAATAACCTTTTTAACTCAGATTGTACATAGACTAACCAAGTTAAAGCTAAGTTAGCAAATCACATTATTCATTTAAACAAATGTAACCATTGCAGATTGCATTCTGGAACCTTCTTATACAAATATTCTTTTCTCAATATTCCCATGTTAAGTAAAAGCGTTTTCTTTGTTCTGGGAAAGCAGCATTTTTAGTGCAACTTGATCCTTCTGAAAGTATATTAAAGACAGATTGTTTACAAAAACCTGTGACATGCATGCTGGCCTTGTGACTTCAGGGGCCTTTGAGCTGGGGCTCTTTTTGCTGTGCAACAGTAAACTTCATGACTTGTTCCCTCTTCAACTGGTCATACACAGCATAAATCAAGTGCTGGTTGAGACTCCAAAGAAACTTTCCCATGGGTCATGCTGCAAGAACTAAACAAAGTGCAAACCCACAAACCATGTTTATTCAAAATAGTTTTATCCGTAAATCATATTTCCTCAAAACAAACTTATGCAGCATCTCGTTGAGTTCCTGTTCTGCACATGGGAAAGGAAGAGAATGGGGTTTCCTGTCCCACTACACCTGGTTATTCAGGGCATAGTTGCTTTGCACAGCAAATATCTAGAATTATGCATCCACTGAAAGAGCAGAGTCAGCGCTCGAGGGAGCATTTCTCATTCTTATGCATCACACTGGCTATAATGGAGACATGAGACAGGAAGATGTAATATGTCACCTTGCCTTCTAGATTCTGGGTTTGCTATGGCTCAGAGAGTTTCAGCAAGACAACTAGTATTTAATTGAAGAAGAGTAGACCTATAAATTTCATATGTTCACAATGTGACCTCTCCCCATTTACAGAATAAACAAAAGGGTACTTGACAGTGCCCCATTTTCATGCAAAAAATTAACAAGGTCTCTGTTACAGGCTTGCCATGCATTAGCTTTTGGTCTCTGCAAATCCCGACATATTTGGATATGGGCAAATCTCATGAGGCATTGAATAACAAAATGTGCAACTGTTTAAAAGTTATTCTTTTGTAACAACAAACATGCTTTACTGATCATTTGTGCCAAAACAGTGAACTAATACTGTCTCAGTTCTAAGTCCCAGATGAATCATGATTAAATTAGGAAGAAATTCTTTACTGTGAGGGTGGTGAAATACTGCAGCAGGTTGCCCAGAGAAGCTGTGGATGCCCCATCCCTGGAAGTGCTGAAGGCCAGGTTGTCTGGAGATTTGAGCAACCTGATCTTGTGGAAGGTGTCCTTGCCTGTAGCAGGCGGGTTGGAACTAGATGATCTTTAAGGTCCCTTCCAACCCAAACCATTCTGTGATTCCATTATATGATCTTATTTGTTAAACTTGGGTATTGAAAGAACAATGGTAATTTTCTTATCCTCCTATCTTGAAAGGTTTATCCTTATTCCAAAGGCAGTACAAAGGGCATTAAAACTTTCTTGATAGCATACAGCAAGACTCAGGGCTTTCTCAACGGTGCAGTAGCTCACAGATAGAAGTGGAATTTCATTATGTTGTTTTTCCATTAAAAATGGAAACTACAAAGCCACCCAGAGAGTGCCCTGGCATTTATAATCAAAAAGGCAGGAGAAATTACAGTCATGAAGATCCTTCTTGATATAACAGCTTATAAATATTCCTAATAAAACACAAAATGTCTGGAGGGGATTTGAATTAATGAAAACTCATTTCCTATTGCTTAGGGGACAATTGGACAATGTAGCTGCTCTCCTGCCCTCTTCCCAGACATACACAATATATTCAGCCTCCTCCCCTTTTCTCCACGTCATTGGTGATATCATGTTCCTTTCTGAATCCCCTAGTCCCCAGGAAAGCAGGGCAGAGCTGCAGCTGCTCTGGAGCTGTGCCCACGCTGACCTGCCAGAGAGCTGCAGTCAAACAATGCAGAGAATGCACCACCCCTCAGAGTGGGCACTGTTTTAGGCTGTCTCCTATGCTAGTCACTGCTTTTCACAAAACACACAGAAATTTAATTATCTCTGAGACTTATAATCCCTTTCAAATTTGGCTAAGATTGGCCAGCAGCTGGGAAATCTTATTACATGCACACAGACAGCGTGATCGTACAAACTTCATTTCTTTACGAAACCAGGCTAATAGAACCAACAGTGAAAAATAGAGTAGATACATCAACAATAGAGCACAACATTCAGTTTCTGTTAAGTGTGAAGTTTTTGTGACTGTAAAGAGTTCAAACAGGGAAAAAATGCAAGAAGGAAAGAGAACAAATATTTCCTCTTTGGTGCCATTGCACAGATGGAAGAGGCTCAAAAATTACCTTCAGGTCTTTACTTTGGGAACTTTTTTACCTTCTTTTAATCTTAGTATATATTCGGACCTGTTTCAGTTAGCTTCCTTGTATTGTAAAATGCCTGGCTGCAGACAACATGACTTGTAAGCCCTGCCTGGAGTTCAGCTCTTTTTTTTTTAAATCCCAAAGGAAAGGAGAAGAATCTCGGTATAATCAAAGACACTAAGATTGCTGCCTCCAGCCTATCTTTTGAGAGATTATTTTTCTTTCTTGTACTTGTTAGCAATACCCATTTTTTAATTCCTATCCATTATGACATATTCTTTCATATTTTAATCTTTTCCTTCTCTGTTATGGCTTCAAATCTCACGTCATAACATAAAGGAAAAATAGATCTAGCATTACCCAATACAAGGCAGGCTCTTTGGGAGTCATTAAGTAAATAGCAGAGTAGGACATTTATCACTTCCATACATGGGGTTTTATTCCATTTGTATTGATGCATTAATTGAATTTATATATTAAAAAAACCCCTCACATAGTCATCTGTTGTTAAAACTGTGCCTAGGCTGAGCACACTCATTTGGTGCTACCAACACTCACCCTGTGAAAGAGGGTGTGTGCATCTGGCTAAAGGCAAAGCCCTGCCACCTCTGCACACAATGGCAAGGTTTCCAGGGGTGAAGGCAGGTGCTCTGATGGAGATGCTCGAGTAAGATGTTGGGGATCTTGGCTGTGTCACACATTTTCCTTGGAGCTTATCAGGAAACAGTACACTAATGGGGATAAAAGACACAAAGTGCCCTTGTTGCCTTTGTTAACCAGACACCCTCCATCAGACTTTATCTTTTGCACTTTCCCTGTACCAGGTGGCTGTGTCCCGCCTGCAGTCTCTAATTCTGCCATCTGCAGACATGCTGTCCTTCAGGAGGTGGCTCAGGCCTGCCATAAACTGTGCTCTCTTACTCACACTCTTTAACTAGCCTGGACATCTGTAACTTGGCTTCCATCAGCTTCTGGACTGCCTGACATGCTTGGTGTTTCAGATCAGTAAAGCTGCTAATGTCTGCTCATAGACCTGATGGGAGCTTGAGCTGGCATGTCCTGTCTCCTCTCACCAAGAGCAAGAACCAGTACAAGGCTCCTGAGCCCAGGGCTTGCTCAAAGCTTGTAGTGATGAAGACATCCTTTTCCCACTTCCAGTACATGGAAGATTCCAGTAGCAAGAATAACTGCTTTTTAACCACGCCTTGACTTTGGAGATGCTTGAACTGAACTCTTCCTGGTATTCACTGGCTAACATACACATCCTCACCAACAAATCCAATTCAAGCTTTTAAATTTTATCAACTAAACACCTTCCTCTACACTGTCACACACACTAAATTCTCTTAGACTCATCATTTTGCTTCTCAGTCTTCCTAACTCTTCAATTCCCATACTAGGGTCCTTTCATCAATAGAATTTCAGCCTAATGAAAAATTCCATGATGGGGAATACATATAATTACTTTTTTTTTTATACTGAAAAGTGCAATTCTAAACAACAGTCACATTAATGTCTCATTGGGACAGTTGAAAAAATTAATGGATATTTAATAGATTACAGCCAAGATATCTTTTCTTCAAAAATCCTTACAAATACTGACTTTAAATGAAATGTAGTTGAGCCTTCTTCGTCATAATTTTATGTAGGTAAAAAATGAACAGCTGTACCTGGAAAGATATAGGTAAATAGATAGATACAGATATAGAGATGGGATTTTTTGCCTCCAATTTCAATACCATATTAAAATATTTATAGCATATCCAAGCATCTTTCATTTACAGACTTTAAAAAAATCCCTAATGATTTCACTATCCTTGTTCTGAACTTAAGGAAGTATCTTGGATGTGGCTCCTTGCAGTGAGTACCTCACACACAAGGCCAGTGAGTTCTGCTGCAAGAGCAGCTGTTCCTCTCTCCTCCCATTTGAAAAGCTTATATTTTAGACAGAATTTCTTCTTGAAAGGTATTAAGGACAGCCAGCCAGGGCTGTAAGTTCTGTCAGGCAGACTAAAGATACACAGACACACAATAGTGTCTGGAGAAAAATTCAACGTTTGAACAATCTCATTTCTTCTCCATTCTGTACCAAAAAACTTACCAAGGTCCCATTATTGAGGTAGTCCAGTATATCCAGGGTGGTAGATGTTATTAGGCTGTGTTCTGTTCTCGAGTCGGTCCAGGAAAGCATTATTTACCCTTAAAGTATAATAAAACATGAATAATGATGGAAGGCAGCTGAGAAGTTCACAAACTACTGATATTAAAAATTCTGTGAGTGGCTCTCCCTTCCCGTCTGTTCAGTGCCCATCCTCCTGTATTTTTCAAGCCTGTTCTGCATAACCATGGATGGGCATGAGATCGGGTGGACTTAATTTTCAATTCACCAGATGCATCCTTATCCTGGGATCAGCCTGTTGGGATTAAGAGGCATACCTTGGCTGCTGTTCATAATGCACCAAAATTCTTCATAGAAAGATGATCTGTGTACCACCACCCACCTTTTTAGGGATATTACATATTTTGACAAGTCACCTTAGGTAATCTTTCAGCTTTCAGTGCACAGTGAAAGTTTCTAGAAGTACTGATTTCCTAATAAAAAATGGAAGAACACACTTAAGCTTGTTACTAGGAGAGACAATTTATGCAGCTGACAACTTTCTCTTCCATCCAGCTGTGAAATTCTAGCATTTTCTTGCACTACTCTACCAATCTGGAAAGCATGGACAAATACAGTTTTCCTCGATCGGTTTTAAATATTTTCACATTGGGATTGTTCAGCATGCAGAGGAGAAGCCTGTGGGATGACCTTACAGCAGCCTTTCAGTATTTAAAGTGGGCTACAAGAGAGATGGAGGGGGACTTTTTACAAGGGCGTGTGATAAAGGGCAAGGGAGACTGAAAGGGGGTAGATTTAGATTGGATATTAGGAAGAAATTCTTCACCATGAGGGTGCTGAGGCACTGGAACAAGTTGCCCAGAGAAGCTGTGCATGCCCCATCCCTGGCAGTGTTCCAGGCCAGGCTGGATGGGGCTTTGAGCAACCTGGTGTAGTGGAAGGTGTCCCTGTCCATGGCAGGGGGGTTGGAGCTAGATGACCTTTAAGGCCCCTTCCAACCCAAACCATTCTATGATTCTCTGGAAAACTGTGTATTTTTCTCCTTGATTACTGCTTAGGACTGACACACATGCTTAGACATGACTGTTTTAATGTTTTACAATGGTGTTGGTAAGAATGAGATAAAAAGGAGAATACTGGGTTATTTCTCTCTATGCATATGAGATGGACTGAATCAAATATCCTTCATTAACTTCTATGGGTAATTATTTCAATGTCTTTCCTAGAGAAAAAAAAAATAAATGAAAGCAGTCTGAAGAGTGGTTGCCTACAGAAGCAGGCATTTTTAAAAATATTTACATAATGATTTAAAAAAAAGAAACAAATATTGGTTTTACTTTTGAGCCTGAGCATTGTTTCTTTTTACCAGCAGAACACAAAGCTGAGAATAAAGCTGTGCTTCAGGATAATGAAAAGTCAGTTAAGTGACAGAAGTGGAAGATGAGAAGTGTGGAGCACAGAGAGGTCACAGCAGTGGGGCAGAGCCTGGGGCACAAAGAAATGCAGCTGCAGAAGGCCTTGCTGCACTGCAGGTTCCATCTGAATCAATACCAAGTCCCAGGGTTAGCTCTGCCTGCTAACCTCAGAGACTGTCAGCCACAAGATGCAGCATGGACAAAGCAGACCGTTGTAAAATAAATAAAAAATATAGATGTAAAAATAAAAATATATAGATATCTAGGTTCATATAAAGATTCACAGATAAAGTGTGTCCCAGCTGAAGCTACTGTACTATTAGTCATCCATAAAACTATTAATTGCTTCTACTCTATGCTGTGTCCTATGCTGATAGGACAAAAAATGTGAGAAAGGCACTCTGGGTCATTCTGCATGCAGTGAGCAGCTGTAATCATGGATGTTAGTGGCTCCTTTGAAAGCAAAGCTAAACCAGAGATGAGGTCAGGGATCCTCATTGCAATAGTCTTCTGAAACATGAGTGCCTGCAATTTTGAGACCCTTTCCACGTGGAAATTCAATTCCAGTGTATTTTGCATTTTTTTTGCATCTTACCTCCTCTGTTCATTTTTTAGTGTTCTTGTCCTGGTTTCCTCTTCCTGCTTTTGTTTAAATTCCAATAATTCAGCCTGGCAATGATAAAAGTGAAAAACAAACAAACAAATAAATAAACTAACTTGCTTTTAATTAACATACTCATGCTGCAAACCTTATTAATTCTACATGATGTTAACCTCAGTTAAAGTCAAAACTTCTCTCAGCTGCATTTTCCTTATGTGACAGCACTATGTTAAAAACTGAGCTAGTTTTTCTGTTCAGCATGTGGATAATTTTTTGTTTGTGCCTTGAAAAGTGGGAAGTTACAGGATTCAGACATTTACAGTCCTACATTTAAGGGGGTATGCCAGACACCAGTCTGCTTCCCCTTGTCCCGAAACACAGATTTGAATTTCCCAGTGGGTCAAAGGGGGATGAAAGCCAAAGTGAGGAGCAGACACAGCTGTCATGCCACAGAGTAAGAAGGAGCCATGTCCTTCACCTCCTGCCTCTACAGAGTGCAAGCAGAAGATGAGATCTGGGCCATGTGATGTGATGTGTTACCTCCAGCTCCCTGGGGCTCCTTTCAGGGTGAGGAGGGAAAATGGTGCTTGCTGAAAATGGTGTGCTGGGAACATACACAAGCCCCCAGCATTGCAGCCTTACGTAGTTTTAAGGTGTATAAACAGTGACAAAGGGAATTCTTTTTAGAGGAGAGTTTTCTCATGCAATTTTAGCTAAAACTGTGAAGAAAACACAGCTGGTATTACTCTGGTTTGTATGTGTGCTTGTTTGTCCAGCTCCTTCTGCCTGCAACGCACCCAAGAGGTTGCAGATCTTTCTGCAAAGGAGATTTGGGCTTGCAGGGCAAGGGGGAAGGCATAAGAACAGACCCATCTTTGATATTTTCCATAGCAACTGCACAGCAGTAGGAATAGAAACTAAAATAAAATTGCGTACTTAGATAAAAGCTTCTTTTATAACTGAATGGAACCACGTGACTAGTTTTTTTAAAAAATCAATTTAAGTGGAACATTAAGTAAAAACTATGCAGTAAATGTATAGAGAAAATCAATAACTGAGAATGTGTTGTGTATCAATATTTGTCTAGCCCTAAAAGAAGAAACAGGATTAAGAAATAAAAAAGCCAACCTAAATTTTCACTATTTTAAATAACTATTCAACCTGAAAATTAAAACTCAGTATCTGACTTTCCAATATGCCGACTCCTCTCTTGGAGTAATGTTCTGAAATATATTGTGTGTATATGATGCAGTGTTCAAAGTGTGCTGAAAATTTCTAAATCAAGCAATACATACTAAAACCTGTTCTGAAGAAAAAAAGGGAACTGACAATACCTACACATTTTATAGCTACACTGTGCTAGGAGGTACACACAAGACAGAATTCACAATTACTTTAATAAATATTAGTTTGAAGTAGAAACGAGCCAACATATATCTGAGGGACAATTATTAAAGCCCTTAAAATCCATATTATTTACAGTGGGTTTGTAAGTAGTGCATTACTCTGCACAATAGGTAGCAGCAACTGTGAAGGCAAGGAGACCTTGGAACCACATAGCAAACAAGAGCAGCCTTAGAAGCAGCCAACACCTCCTTAGCAACCCATGGAAATTGCTGAAGAGTCTACAGCTCTACACAAGTCCCTTAAACCAAACCCATGAATTAGGGGCTTGCTGATTTACATCTATAATTGTTTTCTCTTTGGAAGGATCCATGTACAGATACAACAGGAACCAGCCTTACACCCATCCAGGCTGGCTTTCAAAAATTTTTCTTCTGTATGCATTCTGGGAATAAGCATATACCTGATGGGATAGCAATGAAGAGACTCCCTTGTGCCCCACCTTTTTTTGCCCAGTATTACAGTTATTAGAATACTGTGAAATAAGGACACATCCCCAACATGCAAAGAAAGATATCAGTGACAGGGAATGAGTAACTTCTCCAGTTCTACAAGAAACTCGGTGTATGGAATTTGCTGTGCTAAAATTCTCCCACTGGGGAAGTAGCTTAACATTAATTTGGATGCTAGTAACAGCAGAGGCACAGCAAGTGGCTCAGCACTTGCTCATATATTTTCAAATTATTTGCTAGATTTTCAAGTGCTGCCCTCCCTGTACTTTCACAGTCAAACCTGCAGCCAAGACAGGTAACTTTGCAGAGTGTCATCACCTTTGGTAGATGGACTTTATGTGGATATGGTACCCAAATCTATACCGGAAGGACTACTGCTCAGGAAATGCATGATGCACATTCAGCATATGGAGTTCAACGTTGCATTTATGGTATGCCTGCTTTTTAGACAATTCAAAACTCTTTAGTTAGGTAGTCAGCAAGGGCACAGAGAGGCATACTGTAATTAACAGGAAATCTGAGCATTTCCACATCCCCATTTAAAAAAGCAGGGCCCATGGCCCTCAATTCTCTAGAGACAATTCAGAAAGATCATCCTTAATTTCTCAGTAAAATGACTTCTGCCTGCAAGAGAGCAAGCTGGTTTCCTTAGCCTATGAAATCGGTTGCCATGGTCAAAAAGCCCTCTGCACAATTATTCAAGTGAAGAGGTGAAAAGGAGCTCATTTTCCAGATGCAAACAGCCTTGAACTCAGAAGATAATTGTTCTGTCCCTGTTCAAATTTTACAGCTTGACTCATCTCTCTCACAATATTTGAAAACAGTGACTGAATCACTTTTGCTAAAGAGAAGCTCTGTGCGTAGGCTACAAGTAATCAGTGTATTTAATTGGTTTCACAGCATGCAAAAATGATACAATATGTAAACTGCTAATGTATAATTACCTTCCTCTGTTGTTCTTGCCTCATTTCCTCTAATCTTCTGTTTTCATCCTCTCGAAGAGCTTGCTTATAAGCATGGCTTCTTTTCTATTGTTCAGCAGAAAATAAAAATATATTAGTGTGGTGAGAGCAGGGCCAAACTCCCAAACCTTATTCTCAAATTGTTATATGGGTAATTAACAAACACAAATGGTTGAATGATTCCAGTTACTTAAGAAACAGATTAGTCTCAAGACTAGAATTCAAACAAGAAGCGGCCTAGAGCCTCTCAGTCATTCAGTTTGGTTGAATGTCCACCTGTGCATCACCCCCCGGTAGTCACAGCAAGTGCTATTCTGTGTCCCACTGACAACCATAAAGATATCCTGAGCAGTCAGAAAACACAGTCAGCAGATATGCTAGTGAGGTAGGGTATTCTGGGAAGAAAGAAAAGTAATGAAAATATTACAAGATTAAAAAGCAGAATGAAGGCCTTGTAACAGAGGGAACACGGGATTGTTTTTGTGGAGGTAGGGCAACAGGAGAGATCAAACCTGCTATTATTTGTGAGGCATCAAGAAAATCGAAAATGTGAACTACACATCATGAATAATGTAATAATTGTGCAATAGGTTTTCATTACAATAACTAGCCCTGGTCTTTCACAAGTTGCAATTGTTTGCAAAAAGCCAACCTACAATTAGGGTCTTAGAGGATCCTTAAGATATTGTACACTGGAACTTCTACTGTAAAGTCTTTGAGCAGAGATGTAGGGTAGCACACTAAAAAATGAGCCAGTATAATTTAATACAAGAATTGTGCAGTTTGACTTAAGTGAGGGATTTGTTACAGATCTACAGACTATTTCCAAAATTTGATATATGCATGCAGAACAACACCATTAAAACAACAGGCACATAATTTGCTAAAAAGACTGAATAGAGAAAGCACTTATTAATAGCTCAATTTTGAGCTGGGAGAAGTTGCTACATGTGTCCAGGGAGACTCATTCTGGGTCCAATATTATTCATTACTCTCCATAATGGCTTGGAGAATTGTGTGGAGAATATGTTAATCAAGTTGGAAGACAATAAAAATCTACACAGGATTGGTCACACTTTGAAAGACAGGATTAAAATTAATTATGAGCTTGAGTAAATAAGCAGGCCCAAAAAGTCATCAATGACAGAGACATTCAAAAGAAGTCAAATTTGTTCATGGATGTGAAGTAACATTTGGCAAGCATAGTTGAGCTCGGTGTGCTAAATTAATATCACTATCCAAGAAATGATGTGAGGGGAAAAAAAACTTTGATCTGCATCACATTGTCCCAGACTATTTTCAGAATAAGTTTTTCAAATTTAAAAAAATCACATATATGTATGTATATTCCCCCTTTTAGCATGCATGTTAGGCATGTCCTAAGCTTATCACACTTTGCTATTTCAAATACATTGTTCCTGAATCTTTTAATTACTTCAGACAAAGGATATGTTCAAGGTAACATCCAAATTAGTCCTAGTTTTCCTACTGGTTTAACATTTGGTGCTATGCCAAGTTTATTTAGATAAGAACACACGGGTTACGTCCTTTGGATTCCTGGCTCAGAGGCTGTATGCCTATAGACTGGACCTCATCCAAGCTGGTTGGGAAGACTTTGCTAACGGCATTGCTGCATTATGAACAAGTGATTATTTGATTCACAAAGCTACAGATATGCAGCGACACAAAAGAGAAGTATCATGTCAGCTAGTACTAAAGAACAGTACAGATAAATGATGTATTTTATCTGCTTGGACACTGAGCAGAGTGAAAGATGAACTATGGAATGCAATTTGGCACAACTGTCAAAACATGGAATGAGAAAGCCTCACATAGGTAGGCAAAGCAGAAGGCCAAGGCTAAAAGTAGGACCTGTACAACTGAAATAGTTCAGTGCTCCTTCAGCCATCCACCCACTTTGGTATGGATGTGAAGACAGCACACCAAAATGCTGAAATCCAAGTCAGTCATGGGGACATGAGCTCACTCGTCTTCACAGTTCAATGCTCCCATCGTACGAAAGCTGCAGAGCTAGGCCTCCCCTACCAAAGAGCAAACTCCCACTGTTTGAAGTGTTGGAAGCTTCAAGAGGGAGGTAGAAGTGGTTTCAAGACATCTTTTGTTCCTTTCCATATCCCCTTGGTTGCTCACCCAGGACTACCAAATACATTCTGAAAGCCACTCTCCTATGATTGACCTTCTGTCCAACAGTGCTGGGCAGAAATTGGCACTTTCTAGCTACATATTTGCCCACACTTGCTAAAATGTCTTTAGGGTTTTCAGAGATACAAGATATCCTGAAGAATTAAAGGGGAATGGGACCTATTTTCAATATCAGCTTCCTTTTCCTGAAATGAAAACCAGGAAGAGATACTAGAGGCAAGACAGATGTGTCATATATCCTGTTGGCATCAATTTCTATAAAGGGAGGATTTTTTTTTCCATTTCTAAGTCATCTGAAGAAATATGGAGGCCAATCTTCCCTTCCTGTTACCCAACAGTTGGTGCTCAAGGCTGTATACAGCAGAGGGCTGCCCAGATCAGATACTTCCATACTTCTGCTCAGTTGCTTCCAATGTTAATTTCCGTCTGCTTGGCTCCCTGTTCTCTGTCCTTCCCCAATTACAAACATCCCTACAGGAGAAATACTTCTCTTTCAGGGTTAATACTCCTCACTGAAACTTTCTACATAAGTAGGAAAGCTTGATCTAGACACTAAGAGATTAATAGTATATGGAAAAGCTTCTTAGAGTCAGTAAGAATAATGAAATTGAAGCAACACTTTATCTATTTCCCAAGCACACTGATACTTACCAGACTACTTCAAACTGGGACAAAGACCCCAAGCAGTGTATGGAATCACTTTTACGATGCAGTAAGAAACAAGCTTCTCTTTTGACTGAATTTTTAATGCAGTAAAGCATCTGCTGACATTAATTTATTGAGATTTCATAAAAGCTTACCACCATTGGATGGATACAGGGCATACTTAAGATTCCCATCTAACTTTAGAATATAAATCTGGTTCTCATTTATCAGAAAAAGATCTGTGAGTAGTCCTCTACTATGTGGAATACCCTGCCAGTGTGGGAGAGACAAGGCAGGCAGACTCATTCACCCAGAAAGTCTCCTTGGTACTGACTGAGTTAGGTCTCAGCAATTAAGCTCAGTTAGGATATTCTAACATTACACTATTGACAGCACCTGGAAAGCTGATAGAAAATACAGCACACGCTATGGTTTTGCTTACCCATGCTGTAGATTCTGGGCCAGGATTAGCAATCTGACAGGAATCACTCTTTGGCAAACCCACGTCCAATCTGTTCAGTAATTCATTGGTTTTGCTATGAAGAAATTCAATCCAAATAGAATTGTTAGTGCTTCCATAAAAATAAACACAGCTTTTTATTCCACCCTTGGAATCTAGCCTAGACATTTTATCATGCGTCTGCTGAAAAACATCACAGGTAGAAAAAAAAAAGGTTATGGAAACAGACAAATGGGACAGAGGATACAGAACACACACTGTGAATAAGACATTTGCTGGGATGATTTTTTAAGCAAACAATTATGGTCATTTGCATATTTGGGGTGTACAAGGGCTATGCTTTCCTCATTGTAAAGATCCTGTACAACAGACTCACATATCACTGGACTTCATGAGGATGCCAACTGCTTCACGGAATTGTTGCAAATCCTTCTACGAGATCTATAAATCTCAGCTAAGTATTTTAAAAGATCATTTTCAGGAATTTTCCTTCACAGTTAATACAATGCAGCCTTACAACAGATTACTTTATCAAGCAGAAAGGCTTTCAAGCATTTTGTAACAAGAAAAAAATGCTTGTCTTTAGTTAATGCACAACATTTTCATTTCTTATTCTGGCAAGGGCAATTTTCTTTTTCCAGCTGCATGCCTAATGAACCCAGAGTTTCAAAGTAGCATCACTTTGCTCACAGTTTCTACCAAGTACAATTAAACTAGGTCACAAACAAAAACAAAGGATGGGAGTTTGTGTGCTGTGGTGAGGAATAGGTTTCTTAACCTGCATTCCCAGGCACATATATTGAAGTCTTTTCTCACTCAAAGGAACAGAGTTAGAGTAAAGAGGCAATTTTATTTCTGTGTACAGCTTTGGAAAACATGAAAGCACTGAAGTGAGAGCAGAAAAAGTGCTTCAAGAGATATTGAACGCAATGATTTACTCTTCTCACAGGGCACCCAGCTAGCTCTGTGTAGGGGAAGATGCCACTACCAAAGACTTAGAAAAAAAGCATTGGCTGCTGAAGACTGATTTTGATTAACAGCTGAAACAGACTACCAAGTGGGTTTCATATTTCACTCCATGATCTAAAACTGTGAGTAAATACTTTATTGGTAAAGTATTTACTGCTGGTCAGTGAGGAGTGATATATTAAGAAGTTGGGAAAAGGAACAAGAAACCAAGAAACCACAAGTTCTTCTCTGCTACTCTACACAATACAAAAACATGTTACCACTTCAGGTACAAAGTCCTTGCTCAAATTCTAGCAATTCAGGCTTTTAGAGTCTCACCATTCCCAGTTCACTCCCTTTCCTCCATTACCTGAGTAGTTAACAGACCTCAGACAATGCACAGTAAAAAAAAGGACCAGATGAAACATTGTTTTCCCTGATCTACAAAGTACTTACACATAAAGGTTGAACAAATTAATAGTCTTCTTATACAAGTGTTAAGCACTCAATTTTTTTTCCACGAAAGATGAGTTATTAAGTGGTAAGATTGCACAGAATAATTTTGGGAACACGAAGATTTAAATTGCAGACTTTGTGTTTCTCTACCTCTGCTAAAACTGATCAAATAACAATTTATTTCTATACCAGGAAGACTAAGAACTCCTACAAAAAATCTGGAGTGTACTTGAGAAGGCTGAAGCTCTGCGAAAAAATATGGGGCAACTTGGTGCTATACCTAGTTGCTCTAATTCCTTATTGATGACAAGAGAATTAAATGGAGTATGTGGAATTTCTCATTATTTGCATAAAAATGTGGTGGAGGCCATTGAATTTCACAGATCAGCAGACTGATAGGTGAAAAGCTTACTCAGTTTTAGTATCAGAAAAGATGATTACAAGAGTGGAAGCAAATAAAGTTCCTCAACAAGACTGTGTATTGCCTTTGAATAGAGAAACACCTGACTTCACCAAATTAAGTAATACATTAATAAAGTGTTCCTATCACAAGAAAGGGACTCAGATTTCTGAATTTTCTGATGGAAGACAAGCCAGGTCTTATATATGTTAAGCTGTTGTGTGTCATCTCTGTGGAAGCCTAGCAATGCACCTAGGGTTACCAGACAAAGTCTGAATGGTATTTTTCATAATACTAAACCTGCAGTCATAACAATGCAGAGTATAGCTTAAACCAGGCTGCATGAAATGAGAGAATTCAGGGAGAGGACTGTTCAATTCATGTTCTGGAAAGGAAAGCAGTATCTCCACAAGGAAACCAGCATATCAGTACACAGTCAGACAGCTGGAGCAACATCTCATTCACTCGCTAAAACTTCAAGGGCAAATCAAAAATGCTAAAATGTGTTCCTCTAAACTTAGTAACATTAAGAAAAGAAGAGCATGAGATGAAGAAATTTACTTGAATACAGGAGAATCTTGATACCCTCCAAACACAGCTAGGCAAAAGGAGATACAAGATTTAGACTAACCCAGAAGGCACCCTCCTAACAGGCTGCTAGCCTGAGTTCTGACTACCCCTAAGCATCAGTCTGAAGAGAACCACTGACTCTCTGGTCAAGCTGGAGTGATCTTATGAGGGTATTTTGTCTTCCATTACAACACTGGGGAAAGAATCTTTTTCTCTGCTAATTAAAACAGTTTCCTTCCATACTGGTGTGCTTAATAGCACCAAGCACTACTCTTAGCATGGCAACTCAGCATCTACAGTGTGGTAACTATTCCTGAAATAGTTTTGACCTGTCCCAAACAGCACTTTTGCAAATAACTCCTGGGTTCTCTCCAGGAATGAATATCAACTGCAGTTCCCAACAGGCATTTTAGATGCTACCACAACATTTTGGGAGGTAAAGAAGTTTTCTAGCAATGCAAGCAGGCACTCTCAGGCCTGTTGGCCTCAGAAATGACAGTGATTGACAGTGTTAAATTTATCAGTACAGATACAGAAGTGGGGGAATGAAGCACAATACTGGATTTGATGTCTGAATAACTCTAAAGAGCTGTCAGGGGAAAATACTAACTCTGTTGCCAGGGACATTGAGTAACATGCTAGAAGGGGCTGGTGAGGACCAGTGGAAATCAGTCCATGTTGCAGATGCTCTCTGTGGGTCCTCGGATATACAGCTTTACATCCCACAGCTACTCTTCAGGCAGAGGCCTTAAAAAAAAAAAAAGCTGCTATGCAAAACCCTTTATTTGAAGCTCAACAAGTACGTATAAAGTGCAGAACCATGAATTTGCTAGGTGTTCCACTGAGAAAGGTGTAATTCATGCAGCCTGCACTCACAAGCTCTTTATGAGCCCACAGGCATTTCTTCCTGTTTGGGACTAAATGCTGCCCACATTCCTACCAGGGTGAGATGAGGGGATGGTTATAAAAGCCAGAGTGGGCTAAGGTTCCTCTGGCCTGTGTAGGAGTTCACATGATCCAACAGGATCACCAGCCCTGACAGCTGAGAAGCAGACAACTCCACAATTGACTCCAGAATGCAAATGTGAAAGATCTGAAGACCCACAATGATCTTGTTGCAAGATCTAAGGTCTAAATTCCTCTGCAGAATAAGGTCTTCAATTTTGTGTGTCTATTGCTTTTAACTACTGTCACATCCACAAGGGTAACAAAAGTCTTGAAAAGGATTCATCCTTAGAGACATGAATGAGGACATGTACTCAGGGACCCAGAATTTTCCTCCATCCAGGAGTCACACAGCACCACTTGCTGAGCTTTTCATTTGAGACTGTATTCCTCTCAGAACAAAGACAGAAAGAAAATAATTTTTCTGCCTACAAATAAAGTTCTCAGCTTTAAGTCTGTTTTATAGACTAACATTAAAAATGCATTAATTAAAATGGTTCTTGTAATCTTCATTAGTTCTCCCCAATGGAACCAGTGGCAGTTAATTCTTTTGCTTTAATTGATGGATATTGAAATGCCAGTATACCAAAAAAATATACTGGCTTTTATGCCAGTATATTTGGAAAAAAAAAAGGCATCACAATACTTTTGTATGTATCACAAATCTATTTATTTCTCTTGACAATTTGCAAAATATAATGGCCAATTCTTACTACTGCTGAAAACAAGACAGCTCATGAACTTCTTGTTTTCTCCAGCTGCAGGATCTCCACCACTACAATTCTGCTCTAATGAACATCCTCAAGAATGCTAAGAGCATTCAAAATAGTAATAAAAAAATCAAAATAAAGATTAGGTAAATCATCTAAAGCAGGTAAATCATCATAGTCATTGCAAAAAGTAGACAACTTGAGTAGCCACTAAGATCACAGAAGAAGCATTTAATGCTGAATCACTTGGACTCATAAGCTTCCAAATTAATTGTCTGTAAGCAATGCTGAAGTGACTCTTCACCATTTTCTTCCAATTTATCTAGAAAACTAAGAAGCAGGCATACTGCATATATAATGCTAGTTTCACACATCTACCCAGAATTTTCATGATAATTTTTTAAAAATAGCAGGACTCGCCCTCTCTGAAAAGAAAAACAATCCAACAACAAAAACTCAACCCCAAATTTAATTCAAGACATCTTTTTGCAGCACCAGCAATTATAGCTACAACTTCTTCTCACTCCAACATACTTAATTGGCTAAGCATAACAACTTCCTCAACTTTTGCAGAAATTAAGATCAGTTGCATAACCCTGCAAAGGCTTACCCAGAAGAAATGCTGCCCTTCATTTCAGCAAGGTCCATGGTGGGTGTGTTTTCACTGATGCCCTTGCTCCGTCCCCAGTGAGAGCTTTGCCTTGTGCATTGCCATGTGCATCTTGGTCAGGCATTTGCTGTCACCCACAAGGCAGGCTGGCTGGTACTGAGGCCACTGGCCTGACAAAACCAAATGTTAAAATAGGAGAGGCTCTCCAACACTTTCTTGGATGGAAGATGGAGAAAGAGACTCCAAAGGGAGGTGTAGTTGGGACTTTTGCTTCTGAAAATAATTTGGTAAAGTGGGAATGAAGCTGGGGGGCCAATAACACTGTTTGTGAAAATAATCTCACCAAAGCTACACGGCTTTTGCTAGTACACAGTTACACTTGCTTCCTCTCACATCCCCTCCTCTTTGCAGAGGTGTACCACAGCCAGTTTACTCAGTTTAAATAAATTCAGAAGGTTATAAATAACTGCCCTGTTTCCCACAGCTGTCCCATGATAAGGGACAAGGTAGTAAAAGCATTTCTCTTTTTCAGCAACAAACATGCCTTCAACTCCACAGGGATGATGGTTCTCCTGTACCTCAATTCTTATCCTGAGCTGCTGGACAGAGTCCACTTTTTGGGTAAGAATAATAAACAAACATCAGCCATGCCCGAAATTACCAGCGTGAATTAATGCTCATTTCTGGAGTGTGTGCTCACTCCACACACACTGGAGGTGTGTATGGTGTGTGAGGTGGGGGACTCACCTTTTGTCAGAGGCTATATGGTAAAAAAATTACATGAAATTGTTAACACATAAAATTCATGTATGATGTTGATGGCTCTTCTGCAATGCCCCTTACTACGAAGAAAGGCCATTCTCTAGATATTTAGTCCACCTATTCTCCAACAGAAATCCTCTCAGTAGCCACATACCAAGCTTAATACAGTATTCACAGACTTCACTGGCACTAATGCAAGATCATAGTACAGATGACTTGGACAAACCTAATGATAGTTATCAAACACTGCTGTCTTTGGCTAGGAGGACTTCTTGTCTGCAAGCTCTTGAGCATCTGTTCCTGAGTTTGAGGATAAGAACAAAAAAAGTGGCACTAGTTCATCTTAGGTATAAGAATTCAAGAAAGTATAAAAATAGGTTGTTTAAAGAAAAATAAAAAGCAACTTTCTCAGCAGAATTATTTTCATCATTTTCTACCCACACTCAAAACTAATCTATCCTCACAACCCACCTGCTTTTTTTGTTTCCCTGACTGGATGAAATAACACAGCTTGGCTATTCGTTCCTCCCACCAAGTCATCCAGTATCCCTGGATGTTATTTTAGATGTAAGCTTCATTTATTATCTGAAGTAATAAGCATAAATCCAGTTTTAAGGAAAATGCAGTTTTGTATAAGTCTATTGCATTCCATTCTGTGTGCTCCATCTGCATGTGCAATCTGCTTCTATATTTTCAGCCAGCTTGCATGGGCAGATTAATGCGCACAATTAGAAGGCAACCTCACAGGCGTTCAATAAACTGCTTTCATTATTACACTCAAGAGAGCCCCTTTGGATGTCTATAAAAGCCTAGTTTTCTGCCTGTTAGCTAAATAATTGACAATGCTTAAAATAATCAGGAGCAAATGAACAAAATGAAGACAATTGTGGCAAAAAGAAGCAAACAAAGGATTCTCAAGGCTGCAAATGCTTTTTGTGCGAGCCCTCTTTCATTCTCTTTAGCAACCTGTATTAAAAGTCTGGTCAGGTTTACACTTGCACTTCTGTGGGGAAAATTTGTTGCCAGCCTGCTGTTTGAACCACACATCACAGGGGACTGAAAACTGGCAAGGACACTAGCATTTATCCTGTAAAAATTGATAAATAAATAAAAATTCTGTTTTGATTCAGGTTTTATTCTCCTGCATTTTATGACTTTTGAGAAAGCTGCTTTGGCAGGCAAGTGTATATCAGCTTGGTTTGGTGAACCTCCTGCATTGTGTTTGGAATATGCACTGAGAGACACTCTGGCAAATTCTGTTTCCAGCTCCAAATTCTGAGCAGAATATATTGAGTGCGCACATGTACCCCAGTACAGCCGTGCCAGGAATTTTTACAGAAATACAACCTTCACAAAAACAGAGGCATGAATATGTAGCAAAGTAGTATTAGAAAGTAACCCTATTTTTTAGACTACTTTTTCCATTAAATAAATAGGTAGACAGCTGTTAGAAAAACAGTGTAGATGACTATTAGAAAAACAGTGGACCCCATCCAACACTACAATTTCTGGGAAGTCGAATACAAATTTAATAAAAGCATCTAACTAGAGATCTGGGCCAAAACAGCATGGTAAGACATCCTACTGCTCAGACACAGATCCACACAGCCTGCACAGCAAGCCTCTGAAACAGCCAGTCATTACATATCCATCCTCATTATGGTTTAAATGACAAATGTGGTCTGCTAACTAAAGAGGGAATGTCCTGAAAAGTTCTGTTCCTTCTGTCCTTTAGGAAAGATGTGCACTTAGTTGTTCCCTCCCATGGATTAGCAATTGCAAAGTACAGACTACGGGAGCCTCCATTACCTTCTAATGCACTCTGACAGAAAGACAATCAGGCCAATAATACAAAACACATCCAGGTTACCCTGACTCAGAAGGAACGAGTCAATTTCACGTATAAGTAGTTTCTGGTAAAAAGTCAACTCCCCATTTTTTAAATCTGGTATCTGCAGGGACAGAACCACAGCAACACTGTCACCACCAAATCTCTCGTGCTTCTCTTCTGTTAGTACAACCTACAGTAACCATGCTATTTAGCAACTTCTCCACCCCAAAGTCTGCTCCTGTGTGCTCTTAAGATTTTTAATACATAGCTATTTCAGGAGACACCTTGTGAGTTTTTTCTGTTTTAGTCGCTGAACAAAGCCTGAGTCCACCAGGGTCAGAGGAGGGGCTGATCCCAAAATTGTGAGGCTTGCAGACTTTTCCATGGCAGTCTGCATGCCTGTCTAGACTACATTCTCACAAGACACAAACACATATTTAAGCAACTGTGGTAACAGCTACAGCTGACTTTCAAGGACCTGTTGCACACAAAGAAGCTATCAAGGCTTTCAAGGGATGGGAAATAACTATATTCTGTAGACAGCACAAAAGGTTACAGACAATCTTTCTTTTTAGCACTCACTTAGTGTTATATGCTTTGAAAGGGGATTTCAGTGGGAAGTTCTTGTTTATTGACAGGAATTTAATCAGAAAAACAAAATTCTGGGCAGCATCATACTTTATTGTCAGAGCATGTTAATGACATGAGAATCTTAAGTGCCTTTCCTTATCAAATAGAAGCGGCACTTCATGCAGGAGAGGTACTGATTGGGCTGTACCCCTTGGAGGCTGATACAGCTGGAGGTGGTGATCAATTTTAAAAGGTTTCCCAGTTAATGAGACTGCTGGTAGGCATTGATCTCCTCAGGAAAATTGTGATGTTGCAGCTACAGATCTTACAGAGGACAGACTAACAAGGGAGCTTATCTTTTGAAATGGCTCTATAGGCCATGACTTTGCACAGGTCACTGCTTTATATGCAGCACATGACCTTCCTTTCCTCCATTCCCAGCAAGCAGAGGAGATCAAAATACCCTAGCAGAGACAGTGAGGAAAGGGGCACAACCTCATATTTGTTCTCTTTGCCTCTAGACTAAGGGCCTTAAAGGAGGGAAGTAATGAGTCACTCATTTTTGCATGGCAGGCAAAAGCACATCTCTAAATACCAAGCACTTCTATGTGAACATATCACTAATAACCAGCAGTACTTCAATGGAGTTACTTCACAGAATCTGAAATGTCACACTGCTTTTGATTACTCTTGGATGCTGGGCTCCTTAATGCCAACATCTCTTAGCAATGTGTGCTCAACAACCTCCAGTGGTACACCCTCCTCTTCCTGTGCCCACCAGAGGATTCCTTCAGGCCAGGGAAAGCAGTAGTGTCACTGTGTCTGCAGAGGAATACATTCTGCACAGCTAGCTCTGTGTCCAGCTGCCGGCTGAGCCCTGGGGGCTGGAGCCTGAGTCCCAGGCAAAGGGCCATGAACTGCCAACCCTTTGCATAACAAAGGGACTGGGGACCTGCCACTTGGCCAGGGGAATGGACAGTGGGAAAAACTACAGGAACAACAACCCCCAGGCTCCCCTGTGCTTAGACTGGGAAGGGATAAAAGCCCAGGGGTTCCTTTGTTTAGGGTGCCTCTTTGGAAGCACCAGCTCAAGCTGCTATTTTATTATTTAGTTATTGCACTATGACTAAATTATTTTCAGTATCTTGGTGTCTGAGAGTCTGCAGTGGGAAACCTGGGGTTGAACTGGGAGAGAAACCTGGTTTGAATGTGGTGTGGGGGTGTGAGTGTGGGGCGTATGGCTGCAAAGGGGCCTCAGTCCCAGCTCAGGTGGAGTGACTGACAGAGTGGCTCCTGAAATGTCTGACAGGAAAATTTCCTTAACACTGCAACATGCAAGGGCTTTGCTTTACCAAAATTGCATTCACTGGAGGTAGGTTTTCAGCTCACTTCCTCCAGGTGAAGGATCTACAGGGCCCTCCTAGTGTATGTTCAATATATAGTACATACAAACAATGTTCTGACAGTTAAACTCAAGCAATGGAGCTTGAGACACTGTAGTGATGAGTCCGTTTTCACTTTCAGTGGCATCAGAGATGATGCCAGCTGAATGCTCACAAGGTTTTCCTTAATCAGTGGGCAGGATGGCTGCCAGGAAGTGCCCAGGCAGCCAGAGCTCCTGCACTACCTGGGACTGCCTGGCTGCCCACATGGAATCATTTGTGCTGAAAAGATCTCTAGGATCATCAAAACCAGCCACTAACGCAGCACTGCCAAGTCCAGCACTCAACCATTTCCCTAAGCAACCATTCCCTGAGTAGGTGTTTTTAAATACCACCAGGGATGGTCACTCAACCACTTCCCTGGGCTGCCTGTTTTGATGCTTGGCCACCCTTTTGGTAAAGGAATTTTTCACTTGTGGCTGTTTCCTGTTTTCCTATGTTTCAGAAGGTTGGGCATGTTGGGCCTGCTTTTGCAAAACCAAATTTACTTTTAATGGAAAAGAGCACTCAACAGCAGAATTCATTTCACCCTAAGCAAAAAAAAAGGAACAGGCAGGGAAGGGGAAAGAAGGGAAGAGATATGTGTCATTCATAACAGCATATGCCTTAAGATAAAAAATCAGATTAAATGAGAAGACAAGAACCCTGACAATCCCCTGAGGAAAAGCAAGACCCATAACTGAGGACCTTGCACTGCAAAGATCTGATGTGTCTGCTGTTGCTTTAGGCTCAAAGAGAATCAAAGGGTCTAGTCTGTCAGAAACAGGCAGAGATCTAAAGTTGTACAGTCTTCGGAATTCCTTAGGAATCAAGGTATCTGTGAGTAGGCATCCACAACAGAATAAACAGCAAGCCAAACACCAATATCTAGAGACAAATACTGGCAACATATTAAGGGAAAGAGCTATGCCTAAAGCCAAATGGGAAGAAACAAAAGGAAAAATACAAGAAAAGCTGGAGTCAGTGACAAAGCACTAAAAAATGTCTGTACCTCAGAGAACAGAGTCTGGGCAAATGATGAAGGAACTGGAGCCACTAGCATGGGACAGAAGTGACTTCTTTAAAGGTCACAGAGGAGGAAAAAGCAATCAATCAGGCTAAGAACACAGGTGAGTAATTTCAGAAGCCAAAGATAAAAAAGGTAAAGATGACTAAACAGCATTGTGTGTTAATTATGTGATAGAATCAGTTTGGATCAGTTAAATAAATGGGGTGGAGTGAATGGGCAAGGCAGGAATTCACTGCCAGTGGAATTAATTATATCAGGACTTAGGCAGTATCTAAATCTGATATTAAGTAGGTATTCTTGGGAAATAGGTCTTTACAACATATCTCCACATTTAAGAAGGACTATGCTAAATAGAGGAAGCCCTCATTATTTACATGTGGATTAAACTTCTTTACTAATCAACAAAATAAATGGGTGGAAATGTAATTTGGATTTTTTTTTTTTTTTGATAATTAGTCTTGGATTGAATAATTGCATATTGATTCACAGAGAACAAAAGCACAAAGTCATTTTATAATTCTCAACTTTCATTTCAAAGTATATGTTTTAGGAAGCTAAGAGAAGTGTACAGGACAAAATTTCTGATAGAATAAGGTGTAGAGGAGGCTTGATTATTTCACAGAATCCTAAAATCATTGAGGTTGCTGGATGTCATCTTGTCCTACTCTCTGCTCAAATGGGGCCATCTTGAGACAGCTACCCAGAACTTCTGAATATGTTCAAAGATGGAGAATCCACAACCTGCCTGGGTAACCTGTGCTCATGTTCAGCCACTCTCAGAGTAAAAGAAGTGTTCAGTAGGAACCTCCCGTGGTCCAGTTTGTGCCCATTTTCTTGAAATGGCAAGTTTCAAGTCAAAAATTGAAAAAAATAGCAACAGAAGCTAAATCCTTCCTGAGCCCCAAACCAGGGAAAAAATGCAAACAAATAAGATAATATTAAATAATAATTAAAAACCCAAACAAACAAAACAAAAGGACAAGTAGATAAGGAATTTTAGGTAATAGGTTTCAAATTTTACTTACTACTTTTGATCTTCAAGAAACATCTCTCTTCTTTGCATTTCTTCTTGTCTTTTTTTAACTTCAAGTCTCTCTGCCTAGAGCATTAAAACCAGGAAAAAATACTCGAGGTTTCCAAAAAACCAAAACCAAACATCAATTATTTCAATTCCAATATTTCAATATTTTTGTTTTTAAAATATCTATAGCAGTTGGGTACAGAAGTGACCCAATCTTAAATTTAAAGGTATTCACTCATGAACAAACATCTCCTAGTCAAGAGACCTGTTTAAATCAGAAAATGACATGGTGCTCCTAGTACCCATCTACCCAAAAGGCCTTATGAGCCTTCACAGCCACCATGTCACAGCCCTGCTGGGGGACATCTCGGGGTGCAGCTGATGCAACCTTGGTCCTTGCAAGAAGGCAGAAGACTCAAACCACTGCACCAAAGCAGATGACAGTCCTGTGGCACTGACAGTGCAGCAATGTGAACGCATGTAGCTCACAGAGCTGACCTGCAGGAGAGTTAGGTACTGGCCAGCTGAATACATGCTAAGATGAATGAAAGTGGGAGACATTTGTACTTAACTAGCATTCTTCTGCCTCAGATACCATATCTGGTGCAAGAGCCAACCAAATCCTTGACACATAAAACTCGTCCGTAAATCTGGATACCGCGCAAATTTTTAAGTCCCTCAATATAAAAGCGCACGTAATTTCCAGTGGAAGTATCATCTAAACTGCCCAAATCCCAAATTCAAGTAAATAATACAGTAAAATAAAGCAAAACTAAAGAACTTGCTGCAACAGCAGCAACATGCAATTCAAACTAAATTCCAATGGAAAGGAGGCCAGCCAAATTTTTGTTTTGGCTCACAGGATGCAGTTAGGTCCAGTGGGAAGAGCAGTTAAAAGGCAGTTCAGTGTATGAAAAGCACAAATTAGAAGTTCCAGCCTGAGATTTCAGCCTGCTGTATTTTGAACTCCCACACTGAAGTTGGTGGGGGGATGCTCCAGTACGAGCTCCCAAGAAATGATCACAACAACCCTCATGTGGAGAAAAATACATTCTCGGATGTCACTCTGCTCATTGCCCACCCTCAAAAGGAAAAAAGGTAATTGCTCAGTAACCCAGCAACCAGGCATTGCTCTGAACAAAGTGCCCTGGAAATTTCAGACAATACCTTGCAGAGATGGGAAGGGGGGTGTAGGTGAAAATGGCCCCTGTGGCCTGAGCCCCAAATCAGGGAGAGAACAGTGCCTGAACACAGGTACTGTGCGAGCACAGGGAGAACAAGGAAGGGGAAACATCTAAGTGGGTAAGGGGTGTTAAGAACAGGGCTGAAATCCCCAGTTCCATAATCTTCTTTCTGTCCTGCAATAAAAAGCATTTCAGAAAAATTACAATTCTGCTGGTAGTTACTCAATCACTTTGCCTTTGGCAATTTCAGGATGCATATTTTTTAATTGGATAAAGAATGACTGTCTGAAAGAGATTTGCAAAACAAGTGCAAATTCCTCCTTTGCATGCACAGGATTAAGAAAAAAAAATCCTTTCAGATGTCTGCAGATAGGAGAAGAGCCACTATGTTGTGTAATGATAAAAACTGCTGGAAGGCAAAAGACTTAGAAGCTGTTATTTGGAAAAAGGCAGTGAGAAATAAACAAAAGGAGGAAGAGGAATCTCTGAATAAGATGTCCTGTTCACTCATTTGACATGCAGAGACAGTGATAGAACGTATGCAATTGAAATAATTTAACCAAACTGTAGTAAGGAACATCACTACACAGTATGGATGATTTTAGTGTTCAGGGGATATATTGTTTGCTCCTAACCTAGACACAGATGATGTGTTAGGCAAAAAAACTCCCACTCGTTTGTGCAGCTTCACAGTTTACAGGAAAAGAAAGGAAAGAGGCAGAAAAGAAATCTATGGCTTGTGTTATTGTCAAAGGTGATGCTGATACCCTTGAGATACCAGCCAAAGCTCCCAGGCTTTTCCTCAACACTGCCCAATACCACAAGCTGATGCTTTCACCTCTCAAAAAGCATTGGATGTGGGATCCACCATCATATTGCAACACTCCTGAAAGTTCAAAAAGAGAAATTCAAAAAGTTCCAAAAAAATCCAAATCTCAGAGGACTTCTTGTGGTCTAGCTCCCAGCTAGTGACATCTAGAGAACAATGATATTAACTTTGATAAATACAAACCTTCAGTACCAACCCTGTCTCCCACTAGATGAAAAAATAAAGGAATATCCTACAGCTATTCTACCACCAGACTGGTACCTGAAGAAAACTCCAGCATCTTGAAATTACACACTTGTGGCTGGTGTGACTATTTTTTACTCTGGAAGTTTACCCTAGGACACCTGCTTAAGGATGCATGCAAGTGACAGGCGACAGGACGGGCACATTCTCCAACTAATGACAATCTATCAATAGACATTGCCAAAGCACTCCACATTTGGCACCATGTTCAAAAAGCCAAGAGTGGAACAGCTGTGATATTGAAGGTAAACACATTGAAAAATGTTAGCAGAAGGCCTGTAAAGTGCCTGGTTTTAACAAATTCCTGAAAAAAGGCCACTCATGCTGATTAATACAGTCAAATTAAAGAGCACATGATTTGATAAAGAATAAAACAAAATTACAGCTTATCCTAAATAAGACACTTTCTAAAGATGGCAGGACTGTTTACTACATAATGTAAGAGAAAAAAATGTTGCATGCAGTATAATTAGTGAGCCTTTTCATTTCAATTCGTTTGAATCTTCTAATAATCAGTCAAGACCTAAACTATAAAAGGAAATGTTAAAGGCAGGATAACAGCAACAGAAATTCAGTCACAGGAAACATCCATTGCGCCGAAGTCATCAACACAAATGAGAAAAGTTTAGAAAAAAAGAAGCCAAGTATCAGCTTGCTTAAAATAAGCTGCTTACTTATTTTTTGGGTAATTTTGACAGTCCTTTCACCCAATAGACACAAAGGAAATTATGATCCAGTCTGGTCAAACGCTGTGATGTGAAGGGCTGCACAAAAAATACCAACTCTGGACATCTACTACTAAGGAGAAAATAATAAAAAAACTACCTCTCATTTACTTAAACACTTTCTGTGGGTGAGACACACATCTCAGCATCTGAGAAAAATACAGAAAAAGGGAATTCCCTTCTTATGTTACAAAGTCTTTCTGAATTATTTCACTGAGCACTCATCATTAGCTTTGAATACCCAAACCCAGTTACCCCATGAACAAACCCCAACAGTCCCAGGACAAGCTGCTTGTCTTGAAGCGCACGGGAGACCTGAGTATTTGCTCACACAAGGTGGCCCTCTGGAGCACAGAATGAAGACTCTTTCCTCTCTCTGGAAGCTAGAGAGAGACAAGGTAGATGCCAAGCTGGTCTTCCAGCAGCTAATAACCCCATGGTTAATTAAAGAATGACAGAGAGAGGCAGGTGGACTCGTACAGATAGTGAGGCAAACCTTCGTATTTGGGTACTGCTTTGGCAGACTCACAGTTTTCACTTGTTCACAAAGATAATGGGAAAATGAATGCTGCTTTTCTCTGCAAAACCAGCATTAAAACACTAACATAAACAGACCCTAAGTTCACAAGCAGCACTGGCTTACAGTACATCATCCTTACAATCAAGAAAGAACTGAGCTGAGTATCAGCACCCGTTCTAGTCATCGCACATTAGTCTGTAGGGCTTCACCATTCATGTCTGTTGGCAAAGAAGCTTTCCAGCTGTGAAAGTTCCAGGGCTCCTGCTGATAAAGCTGGCTAGCTATTATCTCCTCTCAGACTGTCACACAATTTGTTTTTTATTGAATGAATAATAACCTTGAGCAAAAGAAGGGCTGGCCATCAAGAAAAGACAGCCTGTGAACTTGCAGAAAGACATGCTCTCAGCCAATGCCCTACAGGTGCAGTTGAATACAAATCTATCACTTCAAATAAAAAGCTCCTTTCCTTTGGTAAACAGAGCCCAACACTGGTTGTACAGCACCAGTAGGATCCGTGTCATTCTCGGGTCTTGGGAGCCTTTAATCTGTAGACAGGGTGAGATAGCCAAATTGGCACTTTCCAGTTGCTTTTCAGCATGCCCTTCTTAAAAGGTTAAATATTTAATACCTAATCATCTTCCAAGAAGAAATCTCCATTGGCTCAATCACTATTATGGAAGACAATCTGAATAAACAAATTTAAACTAAGACTTCCCTTTCACACACCTCTGTTTTGTGTGATTGCTTTGTGGATATATGTTTATTTAGTCAAATTAGTCTGTTTGGCAAAGATGTTTGCTGCAATGTTGCATCCTCCTTCAGCAAAAACAGATACTTATGGTTTTACTATCTACAACATCTATAAAGATTTTATAATCTGTGGGAGTGAAGGTAAGGAAATTAAAGAGCATGAAAACAAACCTGATACATCAATATATTTTCCAGGTGTAACTAGAAATTATAGCAGTCTTGTAACATTTTTCTTGTCCAATGCCCACGGGCAAACAACATATATTAAATAATTAATCTACTCTCTTCCACTGCTATCATCACTGTGTCTGGAGCTGTACATGAGATGGTAACAGCTAACAACATTTTCAGGAGATAGTATTTATTGTCCCTGTAAGCTATTGTGTATAGGCTTATGCCCAAAGTATAATACTATCCACTGAGAGACCAGGAACAGACTAACCCTCACCTAGAAGCAAATACAGTTATTTTTGTTTATGCATGCCCTTGCACGCCAACCAGTATCGACGACTTTTTAATTAACTCTCAACATTCAGTTTCTGCACTGAAACTCATTTTTACTGTTGTGGAGACAAAAGTTGCAAACCTGAAATCTCCCTTTCTCTCCTTGTTAATGAGCACATCAGTATCATGCTCCCTCTCCTTTCATTTTTCGTTTAAATTCCACACTGCATTCTCAAGCAAGCACTACTTGGTTGCCACCAAGGAGACAGAAATGAACTTTTACAAAGGGTTGTGCAGCACAAAGAAGGAGATGCTTTGTGAGAATAACTAGAGAAAGCAAAACAATTATAATAATAAAAAGAAAATTTAATAAAAGGAAAAAATAATAAAAGAAAATTTTCGAGTGAACTATCATTGGTGTCAATGTACAGAGAATATTAGAAGGAAGAGTGATCTGGCCTATTAGCAAGACACTTGTGTGTAGAAGGGCTGGAGGGGCAGTTGAATTTCAGGGTGCTCTCATCGCAATGCAGGTAGACTACACTGACCTTTCCATGATTTGGATATCTCTTCCATCCTGACAGGCTGGATTTTCTAGTATTCTTCCCATGTGCACAGGCAATTATGGATTTCTATAAGGTCTTTGTGCCAACTGCTACAATCCAATCTTAGAGAGGGAGCTCATGCCAAAGTGAATCATACAACCTGCACACAATTTACTCCTGACCTCCTTTTCTGCTAACTCTGCCAGATAGATGCAACTGAAAGGCTGGAGTTTCTGATGAGCCAAAGGAACACTCAAGCCCCCAGAAACCCTGGGCAGGCATCCTTCGGTCAGCAACGAAGAGGAGAACAACTACATTTCCTAATTCCTCAATACCATCCAGGGCTACCACTTAATTTAATTAGCCGGCTCCATGTAGCTCAGCAAAATCAAACATCAAGACATGAACTGTTATATGGCTTCAAGTCTGCAGTAACCAGATTTACCTTTTCTCTCTGAATTGCTTTCTTTTTCAGGATTTCAGCTTCTTCAGCTGCCTTTTTTGCTTTTACATACTCTTCTCTTTTGTGCTGCATGACATAAACATAGGAAGTTATTTTACATATTTATGTATACAAGGAACACATAAGGTAACTTGACTACTATCGTGCTCATCTTTCAAATCTAAAATGTGTTAGGGGAAAGTTTCTGGATTTTTTTTTTACTTAAAATAAGACACTGAATAATGGAGGCTGTGCAACAGCTACTGCAATATTGGCTTTAAGAAGACTGAAAAATCTAGGACTGATAAATGGGCATCCATGCAAGGACTCACACAGCTGATTGATAACTTGCAAGCATTTGTACCTCTTGTAACAGGAACAACATTTCCACATAAGCACGGGACAGGGTGGTACATTGATCAATTAGTCCAAGCATAAAGCAGCATGCTGGAAGATACAGCATGGCATTTAAGTGGCTCTACAACTGTTCTGGTTGTTTTTTGAGATATCATCTGTGATACAGATTGCTACATATTTATGGAAAGATTTCTCATTTTCTTTGGTGCAGAACATTAGTTTCTGATTTTCTGCTGCTTCCTTCAGGTTTCATGACTTTCTCCTGTCAAGCAGCTGTGAGTTCATTTTATAGTCATACAAAACACTACAGAAAAAGCTTTCTTTTAAGTTCTAAAAATAAACACATTTATTCTTACTGACCTTTTTCTGGTATTTAGATTGCATGAGAATCATTTGTTGGTTTTGTCGTACTTGAGCCTCTGATTCGTTTCCACCTTTAAAAAAACCAAAAATATAAATGGCACTTTGTATGAGCATTTTAACTGCAAATGCCGGTCAGTTCAGAATACAGCAATATAACAGACTGGATGTATGCATATACGGGAAATTTTTCACAATTACAGTAGCTGTCTGACATTAAAGAGAACAGATAGGAGACCTTTTTGATCATTTTTTTCATCCATCAAAAGCACTTGTCTATTATTTACAGAGCACCCACTATATCATCCACTCTACCAACAAATATGTCCCTACAATATATGATCAGTTTACTGAGGAACTATTAAATTTTCAGAAAATCAGTCATGCTTTGCAGGTGAGTTTTCATTTTCACATTCAGCTATCCCCACCTTTGCTCAGTTTGTCACACACATACAGTCAGAAATTCTATTGCTAAACGGTTTATCTTTTATCAAATTTAGGATCTTGGACTCTGCCAGCTCCAATGGGACGCTATCATTTTAATATTTTCTAAGTAATGTCTTGGGGCTCAGGGAAGAACCCCCTTTCTGAAATGGAAGTAAAAGCCTTTCCCACAGACCTCACATTTATATCCAGCTAGAAGAAAGCATCCTTTTCCAAAGCCATAGATTCTCTTTTGTGAACATCTAAAGCTCTGGCCATAATGTTCAGACTTCAGTAAAAAGAAACAAAATCCCCACAAACAAAGAAGCCAACCACACAAAGAAAGTGATACTAGGTCTCAAGGGATTGAGGGAGTGACTTTAATTCTATTATTCTGCTTTATTTTCCAAAGTATTTTCTTGCTGTAGGAAGGGAAATAATTTATTCCCTTCAGTTGCTGCAAAAAATAACGACAGCCCTTACTCCATTCTGAGGATGGGGGCTGTATTTCCCCAATTTACTGTTTTCATGAGAAATTCCCCTCTATGTGCCACCTAATTCTATAGAAGCAGCTGGACTAATCTGTGCTACTTTAGGTGCCTGATATCCTGGGCTGTATCAAAAGCAGCATGGGCAGCCAGTTGAGGGAATGTGATTCTGCCCCTCTGCTCTGGTGAGACCCCACCTGCAGTGCTGCAGCCAGCTCTGGAGTCCCCAATAGAAGAAGGACATGGATCTGCTGGATGGAGTCCATGGGAAGGCCTCAAAAATGATCAGAGGGCTAGAGCACCTCTCCTGTGAAGAAAGACTGAGAGAGCCAGGATTGTTTCCCCAGGAGAGGAAAAGGCTCCAGGGAGACCTCCTAGGAGCCTTTCAGTACCTGAAAGGGCCTAGAAGACAGCTGGAGAGGGAATTTTTGCAAGAAGGTATAGTGATAGGACAAGGGGGAATGGCTTTAAATTGAAGGAGGAGATATTTAGACTGAATATAATAAAGGCATGTTTCACTGTGAGGTGCTGAGGCACTGGCACAGATTGCCCAGAGACGCCGTGGATGTCCCATCTCTGGAAGTATTCAAGGCCAGGTTGGATTGTGCCTTGAGCAACCTGGTCTAGTGGAAGGTATCCCTGCCCATGGCAGGGCAGTTAAAACTGAATGATATTTAAGTTGCCTTCAGACCCAAACCATTCTATGAATTGCAAGACCTTTCAGAAATGTAAGAAATACTAGGAGGGATCACTCTTTTTTAAAGGTAGCTCTCTCCATTTACTAATGGAAGGTAACTAATCTTTAGGAGCTTTTGTGACATTCAGTGAATGGGAGATCAATACCCTAAGCATGGCAACATTTCTATGGACTCAAATAAATCCCAAAGATAAGTTCTCCAGAGAGAATGGCCATAGAGTATACAAGCAATAAGCTTAAAGTAGCCATAAGCATACAGCTGGCATTGTAGAATGTTTCTTCCTCAGGTCTAGAAAATAAAACTACTCCTAAACAGGTTTTGAAGCCTACTAAATGCCTAATTTTTCTCTTTTTTTAGCCTTTTAATAGCAAAATTTCTTTTGTGGACTGTAGTTGTTTTGCTGGTACTAGTGGATGTTGCCTTGGAACAAACATTTTTCTGATAATTATTAGAATTGCCTATAGCCTTTCAGCCAGGTTTAATTCATTCAAGTTGCCTTGGCTGTAATGTGTCAAATGCTTCACTGAAGTCAGAGGGTGTTGTGATCATATATAATAATACCAGAAAAGAGACTGTTGCATTTATCAGGCGTGATTTGTTGCTTACAGAGGAGAGTAGAACTTGCATCCTTCATTGCTCTCATCTCTCCATGATGCCTGAAAGTTTGCCAGTCAAATATTACAGAGTTGAAAGCCAGAATACTTATTTCCCTGTGGAAACCACAATTGTTAAAAAACTTTAAGAAACTTCAACCTTATTTAGTGATTTTATTTAGTGATTTGGACTAGATGCACAGTCCCGTAAACCACTCTGAGAAAATAACACATGATACTTTTTTCCCCTAATGAGTACCTACAGGGGTGAAATTAGAGATGCCATTTCAGCTCCAAATTTGTTCCTGTGGGAGTGATATGTTCTAATAATCTTTGCACCTCAGTTCTTTTCAGAGGTGCTGAACACAGTACCTGTGTCTCAGCCTTCAGGAGTCTAAGTGGCAGCTGGAGAGTGACTAATGACATCATATTTTCTTACTTTTTTTTTCCTCTTAAGTTTCTTCTTTGCCCAGAAGAATTTTAAATGCAGTGGGGCCAGAAGTTAAGACTCCTGACACTCAGTCCCTACAGCTTTAAGGACACCCTCAGTCACGTAGCCAGCCTGCACACACCAAATATGCCAAATTTCTTTTTCCAGATTTCACTTTCTTCAGCAAAAAGCTCTATTGTCTTTTTGTGATAGAAGTATGTCTTCTAAAAACTACCCACAAGCAAGAAGCAGACGTTACACGTGAACTCACAAAGACTGTGTCTGGCCACACAACTGCACGTGATTTGAATACAGGGCATTGCCACCACTGCAAACAACTGCGACTCAGCTGCAGGGCAGAACATGTGGGACCAGGATCACCTTGAGCCAAAAATCAGCTCTGGGTTGAAGTCAGTTCAAATTCCTCTATCTCCCACCTGCTGTCTATTTTTATACACTGTACACCACCACAAACTTATCTTGTGTAGCCTGGCAGAGAAAGAACTTAATTTGCTGGTCAAAGCAGCCACATCCTGCACTGTGCACCCCAAATTCTCCTACAAAAGCCAAGGTAAGGGAGGGCAGCTCTTCTTTTCTAAAAATTTTTAAAACTAAGTCAGAAATATCACTAAATTCAGTACTTTATAGTGGTTACAATTTAAGATATCTCCTACACTTCCTCTCACCCATCTAGAAAACATCTTGCTTATCTTAACAACCACATCAGTTATGTTCAGGGTGTCTTAAGTTCTTGCAGCTTTTTACCCTGTTTTTCATTTACTTGTCTGTTATCTTCAAAAAATTGGTAATACAGGGCTTCACACACATTTAGCCTGCAAATGATGAGGCTGCAGGGATCACTTTTGCCTCTTCAAGAGCCAACAGCCAGGAAAGCACACACAGACACAGAGGAGTTTTCTTATGGGTAACTGGAGGGTCTCCAACATGCTGTCCATCTGCACACTAATGACAAGTGTGTGCCCCCTCAGAGACATCAACCACAGACAGTGTAAACAGCAGGAGGGTTAATCCACCTGATTTCCCCAAATGGTAGTACAGATTTTCTACCCTGCCCTTGACAGATTTCTTGAGTGACAATCTGTGCTGTTTTGCTTCAGAAACATCTTCCTTGCCATGATCATCAAGAAGCACAAAACACATACAATAGGCTCAGGTCAGCCCTTATTGAAACTGAATCTCTTTATCAAGTAGAGAGAAAAAGTTAAAAATGTCTCATGTCTTGGAAAATTAAATTTTGCAATTCTCAATTGCTGATGTAAATGTCTTACCCAGTCTCTGTGGCACCAACATAATTGGCCCTGGCCTGTGTTCTTTCTTCCATTGCTCCAGGTCATCAAGCTCTTTCTTAGCAACTGAGCAGGTATAAAAAAAAAATAAATATATGTAAGTTAGAGGAATACTAACAAGCAGCCATTACTGCTAATTGCATGTAATCCTGAAGACCATCCAGGAACCAGCTTGCTTCTCAAGAGATGCAGACACCCCCACAAGAGGCTACACAGTCACTGCAATAATTAGCTAATAAGGCAAACATTTTTCCTAACTTGAGACTGTAATGGTGAGCAACCCTAGGACTCAACCCCAAAAGTAAAGCCAAAACCAGCTATGAGACTGCTAATAGACTGCTTTTTAATCCCTGGGAACCTATAGGTAAGTGCCACAGTATTTATTCCTTCAGGTAAAGCAGAAGTTGTTACGATGAAGATGTTATTACGGCATAGAGGGAAATCCTTGCGGTGTAATGCTCTCCAGCAGGGAAAAGAAAAGTAATTTTCCCTCCCAACCACATGCTCCCTAAATAAAAACAGGAAGAATGCATGAATCAGCTTCAAATTAAGACACTTCAACATAGGCACCCACATGTGAGATGGGCAGCAAGCTCCCAGCGTAGTCAGTGCAAGTCAATACAGCTGGGGTGCAGCCATATGCTCCAGAATGGCTGATTTAACTTCTCTCTTTGTTGACTGACAGAGAGAAAAGCACAACAATTCCTTTAAATAGCAAGGCCAACAAAGCCTGTGGAGAGAGGAGCTGTGTTTTACTCTAGCACTTCAGTTGCTCTAGAAGCTTATTTCACTCTTACTAACTGTGCATCATAATGGCTGGCTACGGCTATTGGAGGCTAACACCAGCCCTCCTCTAAGAGGATAAAGCCAGTATTTTGGGTAAACCTCTAAAGAGACCCAAAAGACAGAGAACAGCTTTTTATTTCACCTTTAAAACAAGCATTTAAGTAGAGACTGCATCCAGTGAGGTCCTATTTCTGCCAGCGTCCAGGACAGAAATACTTGACATGCTTCAGACCTTCCACAGGGGCACCACAAAGTGCAAACAGATCTTTATTAGAGCAGCAGCCCCTTTGCTGTTAACATCACAGTCAGGTCTAAGATAATATGCTGCTATTCTTCCTTCAAAAATATATAGTTTGGTTCATGATAAGTCCATTTTCTTTCTTGCATCCAAAGGAAACCCAACCCACACCAGCCTGCTGGTAAAGCATTTCAGCCAAATTCACAATGTTTGAGAAGAAAGGATTTGATTGCACTGTTTCCTTGAGGACTCAAGACATGAGAAGTGCTGACTCACACTCCTTCAGATTTCATGCCTTGCATAAATCAATGCCCAGGTGCGTAGAACTGCTGTGCCCAGTCAGTCACCACTGTATACAGAATTAATTTCACACCTGACTCTGGCTGTAACTTTGCCAATAAAAGACTTCAACATATGCCTGATCTTTCTGGTAGAGATTCAGGGTGCTCCTGCTTAGCTACTTTCACCAGCAAGACTCAAAGCTAAGCAAAAGCGAACCTATATCCACAAATACTTTCCACCTAAAATTACTTTTATCAGTTTCAGTAGAAAAACCACCTACACTCAAATGCATGTTCAAGAACCGACAGTGTCTGCAGTCACTTTTGTTTCCACATGGGAGTATTTTCAAAAATATTTCTTATTTATATTTTTGTTCTTCCTCCTCTTAACCTTGAGACTGTTCAAGGTTCCCCAATATGAATTCAATCCTGTAAAAGTTGGATAGAGCTAATTCCAGCATAGTTTTGCAGAAGCCATCTTGAACAAATCCTGCACTGAAATTACCAAAACCCTTCCAACAAGATTTATTCTGCATGAAGTAAAGCCAGATGATGAGTCACTCTTAAGAAAAGCTACATCATCATGGAGAATGCTCATAGCATTGGCATTACTGTTATATCTATACATATAAAAGCATTGTAAAAATGAGGATAAAAATTGCAAGAGCAATAAAATGCTAAAATCCCAAAGTTATTCAAGTGTGTGTATTATGATATTAGACAACTCAACTTACTTTGCTGCAACTGTTTTCTTCTGGTTTCATTTGGAGTTACCAAGACATATGGGCCAACACTAAAATGAAAGAATAGACTCTTATTTTCCCTGTTCACACAAAATCAGAACAAGAAAGTGTTCCTTCATCACCAAAGTCAGTTTTCTGCTGTTGTAGCAAACAACTTCATAGAAAAACTAGTATTTATTCTGATTCAGCTCTTTAGGAATTTTTGGTAAGTACTCTAGGAATACTTTTATATTTGTAATTGGCAGCAGATACCAAGGATAATATTTTCAGGAATTTGTAGCATAGCCTTTGCTGTTCTTATTCAAGTCTTACTCTAGACTGCTGACGTCAAATCTCATGCATTTCAAATCAAATCACGTCCTTGAATCACAATGTTCCATGTGGAAGACCACTGTCTGCTGGGAAGAGCACTGGTGCTGGCAGTCCCATCCCTTACCCTGTGGGCACCAAGCACCTTGTGGACTTAAGCAGTCTGCCCAAAAGTTGTCCAAGGAGTGTGCAAAGTCACACTGTTTGTGATGGACCCAGGTGACTTACTCTCAGCCTGAGCCTCAGTTTCCTTGTCAGCCTTTCATTTTCAGGCACCAGGAATTCCTTGGGCATATTCATCTTGCTGTCATGCCTAAGGTGCGACTCACTGAATCAGGACAAGGGGCCTGTTTTGCCAGACTTAATTCAAAATGCAGTTGCTGTCTCAAGGAGCTATCAATCTAATGTGACAGCAAAGAGGCAAGCCAGGGTTCAGAGTGTATTAAGAGACTTGAGGTGATCAAAAGAGTGATGAAAACTTGCCAGTTCCACTTGGAGAAGACAAAGGGCTTTATCTCCATGGTGTATTGTGTGAGTAGGAGTTTACACGGCTCCCACTTATCAGAAGTTGTGCTATGGGGGTGCAGGTTTACCAGAAATGCACTAAGCAGCAGTTGGCCCCACACATCAGAGTCTTGGCAGGGTTTTATATGCATATGTGGGCACAAATATTTCATCTGGCTTCATTGCAGGGAAAGCACAAGGAGAAGAACAGCTAGCAAAGAATAATTAGGGGTGAAGGCTGAGCCTCTGATTCAGGAAGGGCCCCAGGGAGTGGCTAGAGGACAAACTAGTAAGCAGAGAGAGAAGTCGGCAGTGGAAAAGTAATGAAACAATAAGGCCCAAGACTAAGGCTTAAAAGGGGAATGAAAATCATGCAAATAGATCAAAGTGCCCAAAGCTGCCTGCTGCCGTATGACTGTAATTCAGGATTTGGTAAGAGAGTATTTATATCCAATTACCTCTTTCTCTTTGAAGACTTATTCTAGGAGGATGTGGATTAATTTATGAGATTAAACTAGTGAAGATAGAGCCGTGAGCTTTAATGGTGCCATTTAATATGATCTTTTCCCTTTCTGCCACATACTCTGGTGCCCCCGAGACAGTGAGACCATTCTGCACATCTCCACCAAACCCCAGACCCTCCAAGGCTGGAGTGCAGACTGCAGCAATGCCCCAGTGGTGCTCACCACACAACTGCAAACATTACTTAAAAGAAGCTTTGACAACACATCTTGCTGATAGCATAACACTCCCAATCAATGATGCTGTTTCAGATTTTTCTCTATTTGATTGAGTGGTAGCATTTCCAATTTATCCCAAAGTGCCTTTAACAAGCTGCTACACAATGTATCTGTTTCAAGACTTTTTTACAGCTTTTGTTTTTGTTTCAGATATTAAGATCATATTTCTCTCAAGTTCATACACCAAAATTATTAAGTACCTTTAAACTCCCCTCCTTTTCCTTTGGCAGTGATAAAAGTGGCTGAAATTATGGCTTGCAATGCTACATATCTTCCTCTCCCAAAAATCGATCATGCATCTAGATATCACGCTGCTTCACAGCACTAGAGGGCAGAAGAGTTTTTATACCATGTACTTTGATGACTTCAAACAGCGTTTGTCTGGTTGATTTAAGTTATAATCTTTTTTTTTTTAAAAAAAGACCTTGGCTTGTCTGAACATGTATGAGAAATCACAATATCAAATCTAGCCCTTTTGCCATGAATCATTTCCTTTATCTGCTTCCGCTTTTTGGCTGGAAGGCTCACACCCCTGGAAGCCAGGTGGGGGCCACTCTTCTGGTGGCCTCATCTTCAGCACCTCAGAAGGACTGCACATGAAATACAGCAAAGATCAATCAGTTTACCAAAGAGGTGGAGGTGACAGTACATTTACCATCTGTTTCCAGCAGATTAAGAGTTGTTGTGTTTAAAACAGTGTTTATTTAAAAGCAAAGTTCATTTAAATTTTATTGAAATAAAGGCAAAGAAAGTGAGGAAGCCAAGTCTTCAGTGGGGGTGGGAAGGGGAGAACAGGACACCACCTTTTCTTTGTCTTTTATCTAATGCTTTGTTTTACTTATTATTAGAAATAATAAGAAAAAAAAAGGCAGGGGGGAGCATTATTGAGTTTATCTAAATTTATAGTATTCACCTTGGTCTCTGGAAAGATATGCCAGAGTGTGGGTTTGGGTACTGGGATCAGGAATGGCCTTAAGCTGAAGGAGGACAGGTTTAGGTTAGATACTAGGAAGAAATTCTTTACTGGGAGGGTGGTGAAGCACTGGCACAAGTTGCCCAGAGATGTTGTGGATTCCCTATCCTTGAGTTGTTTAAGACCAGGCTGGATGGGGCTCTGAACAGCCTGGTCTAGTGGAAGGATTCCTAGCCACGGCAGGGGTGTTGGAACTAGATGACCTTTAAGGTCTCCTAAAGAATCATTCCATGACTCTCTGATCAGGGGGAAGGAGGAGTAAGTACATGGTAAATTTCTTATGTGAGGAGTGAAAGTCAGGGTCCAAAGTGGTTCCTTGCTTTTTAACCCTACAGGAGTGGAAGCCAAATGAGCTGTTGCCTGAGAAACTCCACCTGCCCTACCAGTTCTAAAATCTGCACCTAATATTCATTATTTTCTTGAGATTCTCTTTTTGAAGGAAAGAAAGTTAATGCAAAAACCCACCACCAGCTTCCACCTTGTGTTGTTATCCAGTTTGCAGGATATTTTATGTCATTTCTTTGTTCAGGCAAAACCTCTGATCCAGTTAAGCCTATAATACCTGCTACAGCCTGTCAATTTAATATTCCAGTCAGTTTCTGGGTTGCCACAGTAGCCATAAGTCTGGAGCAAATTATCCTACTTACCTGGGGAGCAATTAAGGAAATGTGGAGATTTGAAGCTATCAGTGGTCTGCAGAATTTTGTGCTTTATACCAATATATGAAGTGCTTCAAAATCCACAGACAGAAAAGATTATAAAGAATTTAACTTTACAGTTTCCCTAATAATGATTCTAATTGTTGTAAGACTTAAGCCTATCTTTGAGGTAGGGGTGTTTTATAAATACAAATACAGAAGTCACTGGAAGGGGGAGAAAAAACATCTTACCCCAGTTACAGCTCTTCAAAAAAGACAAATCATCTTCTGCCTTTATGGATCATATTAATCTTGATGAGTGTTTTTTGTTTTATTTTCTGTGCAGAAAATGGGAATGTATTGACTCATTACACAGACTGAACAGATATTAATGAGAGTAAGAAAGTTGTAACCCAATATGAGAATGTATCTATCTATATTGAAATAATAAAAAAGGAATCTCCTATGATTTTTCAAGCAGATACACATAATATACCACAGTTGTGGGATTATAAATGCCTATGCAACAATATATCACTGTGGTTTAACTCCAGTCAGTAACTAGGCACCACATGGCTGCTCGCTCACTGGCATGGGATGAAGAATTGGAAGGGTTAAAATGAGAAAACTCATGGGTTGAGATAAAGACAGTTTAACAGGTAAAGCAAAAGCTGAACACACAAGCAAAGCAGGAATGGATTCACCACTTTCCATGGTCAGGCAGGTGTTCAGCCATCCCCAGGAAAGCAGGGCTCCACCACATGTAATGGTGACTTGGGAAGACAAACACCATCCCTTTGTACATCTCTCCTTCTCCTTTTCCTTCCCCCAGCTATGTATGCTGAGCCTGATGCCATATGTTACGGGATACACCTCTGCCAGCTGGGGTCAGCTGTCCCACTGCTCTCACAACTCCCTGTGCACCCCCAGCCCTCTCTCTGGTGGGGTGCGAGGCAGAAAAGGCCCTGACTCAGTGTCAGCCCTGCTCAGGTGGAACAAAACATCTCTGTGATATCAACACACTTTTGGCCACAAATCCAAACCATAGCCCCACAGCAGCTACTATGAAGAAAATAAGCTCTATTCCAGCCAAAACCAACACATACAGAGAGAGATATAAAACATTTCAGTAAGGAGAAACATGCAATAATGTCATAGATAATCTCTAATGATAGTTTACACTTTGAGTGATCAGTAACGCCATGTCTAAAAACTTAAATTTTGAATCATATGTGTAAGACTACTCTTCTAACTAGCTCAAGAACACCTCTTCAGTGCTTTAAAGGCATTGATGATATCAATTTTTGTTCTACTTTCGTTCAGGTTTGTATAAAATATTTTATTTCTAAAATTGAAAAACCCATGAGGACTGCTGCTCACTGGTAATAGGTTTTGCAGAGCTGTGCTCTTCAGTTTTTCCTCAGGTCCACTCCAGCCATGTACCACAGGAGAGATATTCAAATGAAGTGTGAAATAGTTTAAAGAGTTAGAAAAGGAATGGGTGTTATAAACTGTATCCAATTCCCCTGTGTTTTATACCGTGGGTGTATTGGTACACGAATGTCACAGAGCTGAAAGCCAAACATCTTGCCCTGCTGGGCAGAGTACTCTGCATAACAGACAGAAAATAAGGAGAATGAAGTTGGAGAGCAACAAAAATGACTAAAGCTTGGGAAGGAGGCACAGGCAGATTCAGCCAGAGGAGGGATCTAGGGTAAGATACTGCATTAGATAGTATGTTAAGACTGAATTTAAAAGAGATCAAACTGCCAAAGCCAACTCTTGAATTTCCTTCAAAGATACACTAAGCTGAACTTTGCATTCATTTATCAGGAATTGTTTTAAGAGCTGTCAAGTCCACACCATCACAAAGTATTGTTTTCACCAAAGCTCCCATGCCTGATGAAGCAGCCACATGCTGCTGAGCAGCACAGAAGCTGCCAAATTTAAGGGCTATAAGATGCCAAATCCCAGCAAGCAGATAACTGTCCTGTAGGTATCCCTATTTTGTAATGCGCACACAGCCAGATGCTAATGATAATTGACAGCCACAATTGTAGACCTCAGCTGAGCAATATGCTCTGTGTCCCAGCAGTGCCATAAGCAGATCTTTAAGAGAGTGTACAAACCTTACATGCAGGCCTGGGGCTCTGGCTTTCCATCTTTATCAGTGACATCATCTTACCAGTTTGCAGCTCAGAGACAAAAGTGATATACTGGGGCTTAACATTACACACTGTCTGATTTATCCTCACTGCACATGTGCTTTTAACACAAGAGGCAGAAAATTAATTACATTAGCAGGAAATGTTCATCACCAAAAATCTACCTCCATACATTTTGTCCTGTGTTTGCCACAGGCCAGGAATGCACTTAACACAGTTCAAAAGATGTCTGGAAGATTATTAAACCAGGGTAACTCACTTCTGTATCTGGTCCCTTTCATTAAGATCAGACAGCATTTTTGGCATTGTGAGGATTAAAGCGAAGAGTTAAATCCTGAAGAAGTGAACTTGCAAGGGGGAAGAGTTAGAAGAGAGAGGGCAGCAGAGAGCAGCCCAGGAGAAAGAGTCGGAAGTCTGCAGGAAAGAAACAGACTTGAGGCTCTGCTTTTACCCACATGCTTGTAGAGAAATTCCTGAAGTTAAAATTTGGTCAAAAGACTAAAACTGAAACTTGGAACTGAATTTCCAACAGTTCAGATGAGGCTCAGACTCAGCAGCTTGTTATGGTCTTAGCACATCCGAAAGAAGAGCAGGTGCTTCAGCCGTACTCTGTTTTGGACAATCTCAACCAACTTCTGAAGATCCAAAGAAACTGGCACCCTGAGGGATCAAATTAGGGAGCCAAGGGGTAGCTCTCAGCCCAAACTTGGCTCACAGCACAGCTTTCTCTCCTCTGGAAACACTAACATGCCATGAGTCAGATTACACCAAAGGGGCAGAGCTCACTGTAGCGGGGCTGTAGATCAGCAGCACACCCAGCAAAGTCTAGAAAAGTCAGACATGGCTGTGCTCGTGCCGTCCCCACATGCTAGAGCAGCACAGTGTCAGGGATGTAGGGACAGGGATGTAGGCATGTAGGGAGCATGCCAGAGCCAGCTGGAGCACCTGGTAATCACTGGCCCTGAGGAGCATGGAGCATCATACGTGGGCAGGCCAGGCACTAGGCTTGGCAGCACCGAGTGCTGAGCCGAGCTCTCCCCTGCAGGGCCATGCATGTGCTGCATGTCAGGCTTGCCAGCGTGCCTGCAGGTCAGATGCTGTACCACATGAAGCCTGAGATTTGAGCTAGTGCCATGTTCATCTCTGCTTCCCCACTTCTTTTCTTTTCAACAATGTATTTCCTCCTCCACTGTCTCTGCATCAGAGAATTTGTCCTTTCATTGCCCCTGACCAAATGCAACATCCTCCCATACATTCCTTATTCATCACCTTGCCACAGCTCCTCATCAAGCCATGTATCAAGAGAGCACGTCAGAGCTTGTGCAAAGCAAGCTCTTCCAAAAAAGCCTTCTAATACAGAATATGAAAAGACTTCCTTACCTACCCCAAACATTATATGGCACAGCAACCCCCCCATCCAGACTGACAGAATACTTATTGTCTTACGGAGACCCTGCCACCAATCCTGTGCCTGAAGAAAAGGCTGGCTATGGACCATGGCAAAACTGGGCATCTCCAAAGCACTCCATTGGGCTGTAAACATCAGTACATCAGCCTGAAAAACAGAGAGCTGCGAGACTACTCCTGTGCAGCAAGGGGAGAGCTAACCTCTGGACAGATTTTCCATAATTCAAATTACCTGTCTTGCATTCCCACCAGTGGCTGGGCAGTGGGGAAAACAAGTATTTTGCTAAAAATCTGCATACAGTTTTGAAGAGTATCCTAGGCTATAATATAAAGATGTATTCCATTCCCATCCTCAAGAGCTGCTGAAACCAGGAAGGGCATTGTTTGTTCCTTATCTCCTGTTAATGGACCATCAATGCCTTGCTGCATGACTCAGAGAAAACTCCCTCCAGGAGCCATTTCCCTTTAATGAGCCCACCACATGACTCACAGCATGACATCAGCCCATGGTGAGATGCTCCGCCCAGGGGGGAGGAGCTAAGTATTCCCACCTGGATATAATCTGGGGTTGGGACAGGACAAGTCTTTTCTACTGCATCTTTGGTGGGAGACTACATCCTTTCTACAGAATCACTGCTCCAGCAGAACCACATTTGCTACTCCAGGAGGACTGCAGCCACCAATCCAACTGGACTGCTACCAACACCCTGACCAAAAGGGTGTCAGGTTGTATTCTGACTCTGTCAGTGGTTTTTCTTTTTGTATTATTGCAAGTATTTTGATTTTGTTTCTTTTTTTCCTTTTCCTAATAAGTTGTATTTCTGACTTGGAGTCTCTCACTGGGTTTGCTTTCAAACCAGAACAGTGAGAAACTTTTTTTTTTTTTTTATTTTAAAGAAACTTTAGTTAATGAAAGAAAAAAAATCAGAACTGCTAAGTACAGCCTGTCAGCAATAGGATGAGGGGTCTTATAACACCATAGATGTTTTGGTTTGGTTTTTGTTGTTTTGTTTCTTTTTAATTCAGGATTAAGATTGGAAAAGAAAGGAAAGAAAGCTCTGATAGATTGATAGATTTGGCTCCAGTGTCAAAGAATACAATTTCTTGAGTCAAGCATTCTAGCAAGTCTGCTCTCCTTTCAAACAAAATTATGAGGAACTGTTACCAGCTCTGCAGCAGTATATCTTCAGGCTTTATTATTTTGAATTTCAGTTTTTAATGGATTTTACCAGAACCAATATTATTCTTGGCAGCTTTAAAGGCGCTAAAGGCAGACTGCTGAATGGGGGCAGCAGTTTCTTTTTCAGGCACTAGCTATAGTTCACCCTCTAATTTCCCCACTTTCCTCCACCTTTCTTCTGTACAGACTTTTGTTTCTGAATAGGTATGAACAGGGGCAATTTGGGAATTTGCTTTCTACAAGTTAATTTCATGGCACTTAGCAGACAAAGTGAAGCCACTTAAATGTGAGCTTGTTATTATAAGCACTTTCAAGCTCTTGTCATCCTGGTGACTTTTTTCTCCATGGCCTGAAACCACATTCTATGTATAACTGGATGGGGATGTACAAAGTGTGACTTCAAATTTGCATTTGAACAAGTACTTTTCTTAATTAGGACCATTTTATTGTCACTTCTCGCCCTTGACATATCATATAAGGGCTTTTCCAAACCAAAACTATCTAAACTCTAATACCAGCTGCCCACCTTGTATTTTTAATAGTCTAGTTTGAATATTCAGTGCTGAACAGGACTGCAACATGCTACATCCCACACATAGTTCCTGTGTCCAATCTAAACAAAAGGTCACCTGATCTGACCCTAAGATGTTCCTGAGATGTTTACCCACTCCCAATTTTTCTCACAGCCTGAGACAGAGAGTTTGCATTGAAACAATTCACACAGAACCTTCAAAAGAGACTCCAACTCCTGCTTTGCTGGCAGCAAAACCATACCCCTGTCTGTTTTCAAAAAATAGCAAGCAGAAGCTGGAATAGAGACACTACTTGGCACAGAGGTATCCTGTTTGGGCCCCTCATGTTCCCTCTGCTATGCATATTCCAGAAATCCTTTAGTAATGTTAGTCTGTGCTTTTTTCTGTCACCCTGTAACTGCAGCTCTCCAGCTGCTCTTGTTATCCCAGAACCTGAAAACCTGAACCTGAGGGTGTTCCAGTATTTTAGTTTTAAAGGTCACATTAAAAGATGTTGGTGGCTAAAAAGCTAAGTCAGGTTTATCAGCGGTAAAATGATATTTTAATCTGAAATCATTCTTGAAATGTAGCTTGAGAAAATGAACAAAGTAATAATTAATGAAACTTCTTTTTTCTTTAAGAATAAAGATCCCCACTGTTCTGTTTCAGTATTTCAGATGCAATCTTCTCCTTTAATCTGTATTAGTTAAGGGAATTGCAGTTTAAGTGGCTTCATCCCATTCAAACTGCCAGGTAGCATTCCCTTTCTAAAGGGAAGGATGCAAACCCCCCTCTCATTCACTTCATTTTTTTATTAGAGTATGAGTTTCCCACTCATATTACATGGTTTCTATTCCAAACTGCCTTTCCTTCATCCCTCTTCTCATTAACTGAATACTAATGCAGAGTTTAATTTGTACATCTGAGATTTAGGAACTAATTCTTTGTTAGTACTTTATGAAGACAGAGAGAATATTTTCACATAGCAGAAAATAGTGCTTGGTCTTTGCAGTGGATGCACAACAGCTTTATGTCTGCAAGAATCATGTAAGATGAAAGAGGGAACAGGGATTTGTGTGATTATATGTGCTCTGGCCTTAAATTCTGCAGGGAGCTCTGGCAAACCAATTGATTAATTATTCACCTAAACCTTTACCAGGGAGTTTGTATGCCAGACAAACTGGGTAAACATGGTCATGCCAATGGGAAAACTCCCACTGGCCCTGCTGCCCCCTCCTCCCCCTGAAAAAAAACCCAAACAGCAACAAAATACACACATTACAGCTACATAAACAAACTGGGGCTGTCCTTACTCTACTGTGGATATGTGGCACTGTGAGAGCAGGCAAGACAGAGAATTTTTCATATTTGGAAATGGCAGAAAATAAAGAGACAGCAACTAAAGAATTGTTGTTTGCTCTCCTGAAAGTCAATCATTAAAGCGCTGATGGATTTTAAAGGGACTCAGCTTTTAATAGTCCCTGTATCACTGCTACCCAATAGACAATCATTCATGGGTTTCAGTGGAAATCTGCTGATCTCTGTTCACCATCAGCTGCCTGCCACCTCCTCCAGAGGTGGCTCCACCTTCTTCACTCAGAAAGAAGGGGAAGGAAACTGAAACAGTTTGCAGTTTTGCCAGCTGCCCTTTGAAAGACGGAAGAAAAAGAAGCAAGCTAAGCAAAATCAGCACATAACAATAATGATAATAATCTTAGCATTACATGCACTGTTATAAGAACTCAGAAAAAGCACATATGGTGGAAAGGAATAAACACTTAGCTATGGTCATCTAAGTATATTTACATTAAACATACATGCATAAAATACAAACACAGAGCTTTCAGTTTCTATTCTGTATTATATCTGCAAGACAGAGCTTCTATAAGTTATCTCAGGATTGTCAGTGGAAAGCAAGAGAGGAGCTAAGCATAGATTCCAATAAAGCACCAAATGCTGAAGCTTTGGTTTTAGTTTTGTGAGCATGAAGTTCCTGGAAGCTGTTCTGTGTCCTTGACTGCATTCAGAGCAGTGTTGGAATGCAGCCTATATCCATCTCTTAAGCCAAAGTAAGTATTTTTAGACTTTCCAGGATGAAATATTAGGAGGCACAGAAAACAGGGAGCTAGAACCAGATTTGAAATTTCACTTTGAAAAAAGATGCCAAGGTACTTTGAAAAAAAGATGCCAGACACCACGTATCCAAGGTACAGAACTGGCCACTGCTATGGCACAGGGTGTAAACCATGCTGTCAAGAAGCCTGCCCGAACAACCTGGGTCCCATGTAGGAATCTCTAAGGAGATGACAGCATGCTGCTTCTATGCTCAGCCACATTCAGGCTCTCTGTAAAGTATTTTCACCTTTAAAAGTGTGCACCTTGAGTAAACTGGAGAACAGGCACCCAGTGCAGGTAGTAATCTGCATTGGTAATCTCAGTTAGGCTCCTTGTTACTTACTACTGCTTTTGCTGTTGTTGGTGCGCTGATGCTTGGCCTCCTGGTTTCTCTTCAGATGCTGTCAGCTTCTGGGTGTTTTCATGCTTCTCTGTTTCCTTGTTGCCATGAGGGTTATCCTGAGAGGAAGATGGCGTATTCAAGGCAGTAGCTGTCCTGTACCTGCTGCCTTCCCTCCATCCTCCAGCCCCAGACATGGTTTTTGCAAGTACCTTGCCTTGACAGAAACCAGTATTGCTGCTATAGCTAGGGGAACACTCAAAACTTTGGAGCTGCCAGAAATCAGTTTCAATTCCTGGTAAACTCCTCCCCTTCCTGAACTTCGGGCTGGCAGGAGTGCCAATACATGTTCTGGTTTCTGAGGCATCCACCAGCTGAAGCTCAAGTTTCATCATCTCAATCACAGTACCCAGGCAGACAGAGGTCACAGGGTGACAGCAAAGCTGATCTGCACTAATAAACCAGGTGACAACAGTTTGTGTAGAAGTATGGGGAGGTCTGACATTTTTCTGATAATTTCTGACATATATTTCTGACATTTTTTTAACCCAGCACTTCCCTATGATAGAGGGAATAACTCTTGGGGGTGTTATTACCTACCCATGAAGGTGAAAGTGTGGGTCCCTTGGGGTGGATTACAGTGAAAAAACAGTGAATGATCAGTGTTTGCAAATATGTGTGTATATATATGTATATATATGAACAATTTGTTTGCAATGGAAAGCAGCTATATAGCCATTTTGGTTATTATTATCTATAGCAATATGCCAATATGAAAGCATAAAGGTATCATGTAAAATGTGCAAGGGGAAAAAAAGGAAGAAAGAGAAAGAAAGGATAAGAGTAGGAAGATGCATAACTACCACCCCTTGATTTACAATGAGACTTGAGTGTTGCTGTTGGTTGAAGTGATGATTGAAGGTCTTGATCTATCTGCGGGGGGATGTGTGTAAGAGCAGGCAATTTGACATGGTGGAAAGCACCACCCTGTTTCCACAAGATCTGCCTCTTATCAGCCTCAAAGCCCAGCTTGTAGACTCTGGCAGTTATAAGTTCATCTCTTCTGTCTTTTGCAGACCAGAGGTTTGTCATTACACAACCAAAAACTCATCTCATTCTTGGTGAGTGACAAAGCTGGTCTCAGCAAAGCACCCTGGTGCCTTCACAGATGGGCAATTACTTTGAGTCATAGTCCAGTCTCTCACAAGGGGGTTTTTGGTTTCTGTTTTGCATGAGTGTACAAGGAAAGATGAAGCTAAAAACTAACCTTCAGATAAATCTTAAGGCAATGGTCCTGAAAAATTCCAATTTGGCTTTTCAATTCTGCTCATTCAGAAAACTTCTTTGAATTTCCTAATTATACCTCAATAGAGGACAAATACATGATCCACTTACTGAAAATGGAGATCCTTTGAGTGATCACATGCAACCAGTGGCGGTGTATCTATGGGATCTGCAGGGCTGGAGATCACCAGCAACAGTTTTAACATCATTAGTGAATAAAAGATGTTTGTCAACTTCTAACCCAAGCAAAAAAGCACTAGCAATGCTACTCCAGGTTAATGCAGCAGAACTAAGGAGATCCAGCTCCACTCATGCAGATCTCATCCCTCTTTGTCCTCAGCTGATCAAGCTACACTAGAAACACACCACTGGCCAGGTACATGGACCACCTAGGTCTCACAGCACTCTCCACACATGCAGGGGAAGGAGTAAAGTAAAATGCCATATGGAGAGCCACAGGCTGCCTGGTGGTCCTAATGCTCCTTGGGACCCTGCCACCAGCAGCTCACCTCCCAGAGCTTCCATATCCACAGGAACCCATCTCCTAGGGCTGCCCCAAGAAGGCAGCACCAATGGTCTCTCCTCCCCCTGTCCCTGCTAACATGCTCTGCAGCAGAGATGATCTTCATTTGTCTACAAACCATTCTGCAGACTTTGGAGTGCAAGGGCAGTGTGTTGTAAAGGGATGAACTGGTACATAGTCCCTTGCACCACTTCCCTTTACAGATGTATATATGTGTTTAATGTACAAGGTGGTGGCAAATGAAAGCAAGCACGAAGCTTACTCCCTTCCATAGAACTGGAGGGTTGATACAGGAGATGCAGGAGCACTAGAAGTAGCACAGAAATTATAGCCAAAATAATGTCTGAGGACTGCAAAGATTTATGGGATAACAGCTGTGCCTACAGACACCCTATCTGGTAAAAATCCAGCTTTGACATCTGGAGTGTTCTTATCCACGCAGATTGATGTCTTAATAACCCATATTTAATTACAAAAATTGATTATAATTAATGTGGCCACTGCTGCTGTGTCTTCAATCCTATAATGTTATGTAAAATTCAGATCTAGTGTCGTTTTCCTTTTAAAATTTAGAAACTTTTGGCTGAAAACAGTAACTGTAGAATCTAAATATTTATATCTATATTGCTCAAAAAAGAGGGATATGAAATGAACCCAAACGCTAGAAGCTTGATCACTTTTGTTGCTTCCATGCTCATTTATTTCATAGCTCTGTTGTGGACAATCCAAACTAGCTCTATCCAGGACAACATCCAGGTCTGGCTCTAAGGCTGGTCCATGCCAGACACGACCCCCAGAAAGTCAATACTGACTAGTGTACCAGATTTACCTTGTCCGCCCTAAATATCTCTTCATCACTATCCCAGCAACCTCAGACTCACCCCACAGCCTGTGTGTGCTACTCCAGTGTATCATTCATCAGCCCTTCAGTTTCATGCTGCTAAAACACAACATTTCACAGGCTGCAACCCAGCTCTTACACTGCTTCAGGCGCATTGAGCTGAAATATCCCCAAAATTATAATCAAGTTCCAGGATCATGGCAGTACCACCTAAGGCTCTCAGGATGTTTGGAGTTTGGTAAGGACATGCATATTGCCTCCACTAGGATCCACCCAGCCACTTAGCTACTTCTAGCCTAGTGGAGGCTAGTCTTGGGCAGCATACGTGTGGGTCTGTACTAGCTGTGTTTAGGAAAAAGGATCAGCCTCCAGCCCTGTTTTTTTTAGTGTCATAGATGTTAAATAGATGCTAAAACATCAGAATGCCAATGCATTCAGTCTCCTTAAACACCACCAGATCTCAACCTTCCCAAATCCTACATAAGGATTTTAATTCAGTAATTATATTTTTCTAGACCCACCGAATACTGACTGCCAATTCTCTCTAGGGGCTATATTTATAGTTGCTGCACATCTCTAACTGGATCTGAGGCTGTGATGCACTGGTCCTTGCTATCAAGTGAGCACTCACACAGTTGGTGGCTCCTTCCCTCCCTACCAGTAGGATAGGGGAGAAAACAGGAGAAGGAGTGAGAAAATCCGTTCATCAAAATAAAGCTTTTTTGTCTGTAAAGCTCTGTTGCCTCCAGCTGTTAAAAACAATTTTTTTAATTTTATTTTTTGGGAGACAGAAAGACAGAAAATGATCTTTCTTTTGCTCTGAGAAAATTCCTCAGTGGACATGTGAAATATTAAGAATCGTCATATTCCCTCCCTCACCTGTGTTTCTCATGAAATTGCAATAATAAAACAAAATAACTTCTCTGGAGGAACATTTTCTACTGAACCTTTATTTCCAACTCTTCAGCATCATGAACTATACCAAAAATGAGAGGTATAAGAGACCTTTTCTCACTATAAAGGATCTGGGTCAGCCAAGTCATCATTTCTTTGGGAATGTTAGATAGGATAAAACTCTCTTCTATGAAAGAAATAGTATTAAAACCCCCATAAAATTAAAACAATGTAATGTTCCCTATCTTTCCTTCCCTGAAGACAACTGTTTGTTCTTCATTATTTTACTGTTGGTTCATGGCATTTTAAGGTTTTGAATTTTTAAAGAGTTTTTTTTCCACAACCACATTTCATTAAAAACTAAGATTTTTATTTAATCCAAGAATACTAGAAGCCTAAAGCCTGAAGAAAAACATTAAAATGAGGGAGACCTTTGAAAGGACAGCCAGGTGAGCTTTTATACCACCCACTTTCTATTTTTCTCAGAAGCCAGGAAATGGTATCAGAAGGCCTTGATTGCTGGAGAAATGTTTCTTCCTTTGTCATCAGCATTAAAACACTTAGTCCTGCAGCTGAATATGATGCTCAAGGGTTCACATACAAAGCTTTTTTTCCCTGGATATTTTAGCTAAGTAGGTAAGACACACAGCTGAATATACTACAGAGTGTATTAAGTAATTGATAATTGGGAACATATCTATATTTTAGAGCAATGGCAAATGATGGCAAATATCCCCAGAAGAATATCTATAATTAGAAATGCTTATTTAGTTGTTATACCATGATGGCAAAATAAGAATTGAATTTTTAGAGGTGCATTTTACTTTACCAATGTTTTTTCTAGCTGAGTACTCTACTTTCCTCTACAATTAGGTTGATTGCTTTCTGCAGGGTTGATAGAACTAATTGTTACCGCTGAAGATGCTGGAGAAGAGAAATTTCTATGATCTCTGGAGAGGAGCCCCAGGAGGAGGGTAAAATGTCAACATTTGGTTAAGATTTATTCTTGTTTAGATTGAGGACTGGAATTTGTCAGGTTCAGCAGAAAGAATGCCATTAGGTTTGACAAGTGCGTGTGTGTGGATGTGTTGGGTAATCTATTTAGGAGATGTAAAATGCTGCACACACTTCCCATCTTATAGCAAAAAGCTGAAATTGACAGTACCTGTCAAAAGTATCATCTTCCACCCTCTAAAAGAAAATTGACCCTTGCTTTCTCTACAGTATTACAGCATTACAGCAGGTCCACCTTTAGCTAATACTGCTTCAGCAAATGGAAGTGGTCATTGAAAATATAATTAACCTGGGGTCCAGAATTTGCTGTATTGAGGTGCAGTGCCTGAAGATTATTGCTACATTTTAGGAGCAGATCTTTAGCCTGGGGGATGCTATGCATATCTATATTGCTATATAAATAACACTAAATAATAAAGCAGGGCTGTTTTAAAGGTCTGATGTTATAAAAACAATCAGGACTACAAATGAATGATTGATATAATTAAAAATGCCTGCAAAAAATCTATTGGAAAAGGCAAAATTAAGTGGTAAACTGCACAAATGGTATCAGAAACAAAGATGTCTAAGAGCTATTGCTCCAGCTCTATGTCCAGAAGGAAAGTCCTTGAGAAGTCTGGCAGTATTAAAATAGTATTTGCTGTATTCTTGAATAGATATTTTTTCTTAACAGCCTTTAAAGCATAGATTTACTTATTCACAAAAGATACATGAGCTTTTTGGCATATATACTATCTTCTACAAGGAATAATTATACTCTTTGAATTCCTAAAGGCCATGATTAGTTCCAGCTTAGGATTTTATATAATATACTACCTTGTGGTACCTAGTCAACCAAAGGTGTCATACAGACAATTATAGTGTCTAGAAAGAACATTACATTCTTTATTGTATTATGGTTTCAAATACATTACCTAAATAAATTAGTAGAAATCCACAGCTCATGGGGTTTTTTTTAACTTTTATAGTATATTGTGGTAATTAAATATACAAATGCTTGTAGGAGAATTAACTCTTACAACTTCTAATCTTGGCTGAGAGGATTTATTCTTCATTCATTTGTATGCTCATGACAATTCAGCAAGGCTCAAGTACTGACTTCTCCAGTTTTATATGATATGCCTCATGATTTCCTTGATAACTTTCAATTATACTCTCTTCTCTGCCTGACCTCAGAAACTTTTAATCTTTAGGATGAAACTTTGGTCACAGCCATTCTAATTGGACTGATCAGGTGCTACATTTACAGGTTCTTTGGAAATTCTCAGTGGTAAAAATCCCAAACACACACGGGATCCTTGTTATTAATTTCACAATATTTAACCTGGTTTAACCATTTCTAGATTCTCCTTCATTCCTGACAGAGACTCTTGCCAGCATGGATCCTGACTGCAACATGGAACACTGCAGCACAGACTGGTTAGGGAAATAATTTATAGGAAAAGTATGCAGACAATTAACTTCAATGGCATAACAAATCTGGACAACATTGCTACACATTAATAGTGACAATATGCTGGAACACACCAGTGTTTAGGATTGAATTAAATAGTAATGGACAGATTGTCTCCACCAGCACCATCCTGTGCATAAAGTAGCACACAGCTGTGCCACGCTGAGAGGAGCTTCGGGAGAGAACCATAACCACAGACCCAGCTGCTTTCATTCCTCCCCTCCTGGCTTCCAAGGAAAACAAACTACACTCTTTCACTCCTGGCAGAAGATACATTCTCCTCATGTTGATTATCTGGTTTGCTCCATGTAATCCATTAGCTTCCTGCAGCTCTCTGTCCAAAAAGCAGCAGCAGTGGTGTGGCTGGTGATGTGAAAAAGATGTTTTGAGCACTGTTCTCCATCTCAGAGCGTGCGTGGATGTATTTGTATGGACCATATTATGACCCAGTGTCTTTAAGAGACCAGTTTTGCTTGGACTCTTAAAATGACATAGAATATTTCCTGAATTCATAGATTATAATTTCCTTACAAAGGTGATCAAGCACCTGACAGGGGCAGATGCTTTTCTGGATTTGATACTTGCAAAGGAGGAAGAATTTGGCTGCTGTGATGAGGAGACAGTAGTATTTGGGCAAAATAGCTTTGGATTAATGAGAACAGAATCTGTTCTGTTAAGGGGTCTCAGAGATCAGCTTGAAAAACTAAGGAAGGAGACCCTAAATCCCAAAACTTCCAATTTATTGTTTTCTAAGATGAGTTTGCTAATCAAGAAAGTAGTAAGCAACATGCTATTCTGCTTCAGTTCTATGCAAATAAATTAATAACAAAAGATAGGTTGGGGACATTTTTATTGATTCTAAGATAAGTTTTAAGTTTCAAAGAAATCCAATTCCACTGAAGGTTTAAAGAATTAATCATACATTATTGTATGTTATATGTCCAATGAAGAAGTAAAAATGAATTCACTTCTTGATGAACGGATCATCATGCAACTTCCAGTGACTTCTGTTCAGTAGAAAGTTAAATTTATACATCTTTCTAAGGTTAATGAAATGCTGTATGTGGTCAGCTCTCCTCTGCGGTACTTTACAAAGATACTTAAGAGATGCTCAGAGGAGCAATCGCCGTTTGAAATAGGAGGTAAGGAGAGTCATTCTTTTTGTCCAGTCGCACTACTTAGCAACCCGCAGGTGATCCCATTCCATCGCCAGCGCTACCAGGCAGGAGGGAAGGAAAAGCAGCACAAGGGAAAGAGCCGCTTCACTGTTGTACGGACACAGGGCTGAGCATTTTACTGATTATGATGTGGGACGAAAGGCGGTGCACAGGGAGGCATCAGATGAGGAGCGCTTCCAGAAGGGTGAGCTATGATCCAAAGTGGCAGCATTTGCAGGGAATGGAAGTATAAACACAATGAAACATACACAGACATCAACTGAGGTGCAAGCAAGCATGTAGATTTTAAAACGCATTTTAGCGGGGTTTTTCTCAGATTAATTACGCTTTATACTTTCCTTTACATATATCCCCCCCGACCCCTCTTTCTAAAATCCTGTATATTCTGAAGATGGGCACGAATAATTTCCGTGTGGCCTGAATGTTTTTGCCGCTCCTGATCCCATTTGTTAATGCGCTGATTATCCCTGATGCCCGCATTGATTATCCCATATCACTCCGTTTCCCGCTTCCCCCGGGCTGCGGCGCGCCGGTCTTGGCCGCGCGGGAGGAGGGGTTTCGCGCTCCGTCCTGCCGCGCTGTTTGTCCCTCCGGCCGACCCGTAGTGTTCGCTCCTCCTCGCGCCATCATGGAGGGTGCCGAGGGCCTGCGCTACGCCGAGTACGCCCGGGTCCCTACGGGCGCCGGCAAGGGCCAAGCCGAGCTGGACCGGGGACTGGTGAGCGCACGGCGGGACCCCCACCCTGGGTCCGTGAGGCCGCTACTGCCCCGTCCGCAGTCCCGGCCTTCATATGTGTGAAGGGCGACGTGTGTGAGCGGAGCGGGGCGGGGCGGGGGCGGGGCTGCGGGACAGGCGTTCTGCGCTCCCCTCGGGCCGGGCAGGGGTCTGGGGCAGAGGGGCCTGGGCCGGTGCCGCGGGTGCACCTGTGGCGTGGGCAGCGGGCATGGCCTCCCAGCCCTGAGGGGAGGGCACACCCGGGGGTCCGTGAGTGCTCGTGGTCCCGGGGAACGACGGAAGGCAGAAGGTCCTCAATCGGAAAGTTTTATTAGAGTGTTACATGGTCGGTGTGGAAATGTTGGCTCTGGCCTGTAAGCACACGGCAGCGGGTTTTGGATACAGGGGTAGGGTGAAAACAGAAAAGAAGATGTGAATTAAAGAAGACTAGAAAGAGAAGAAGAAAGAGAGGAAAAGTGAGAGAGTAAAGGAGATCACCAGTCCTGGTTCCAGCCTCAGTCCAACTGATGAAATGTCCTGGGGGTGCCTGGGAATACTTTTCTATGGATAGGTTTTCCCTGCCAAGAAGACAGGTTTCTCTTTTTCTGCACATTTCTGGAAACAGGCTGGAGGGCTTGGGGGCGTCTTGGTGGTCTTGATCTCCCCCCCTACAGTCCATGCCCAGTGCTTGGCCTTGCACTGTACCGTGCTGTGTTTACCTCCAGGAGCTGGAGCAGGGAAAAGAGCTGCCCTGCCTCTGCATGGCCCCCTTCTCCAGCCACATTTTGTTCTTCCCCATGGGCAATAATCCTTAGTTATTCCTAGCAGTTCTTGTCTGTCACCACCGAGAGCCCTTGGTTGGCTCCACAGCCAGTGTGTGTTTGGAACATACACATTAGTCCCTTATCTGCTGGGATTCCACAGCAGGGTACATGGGAACACTTCAGCCCCAGCACTCACAAACGAGGCCAAAAATTTTGTTCCCTGCCATGAAAAGGTGATACCTGATGTGTTTTCACCCACTGTGTAAATGTTATTACCACGGGCAGGTTTGAGTGTTGAAGGTTTTGTAGAGCTCTGTTTCAGAAAAGTAATTCTCATCTGGTACTTCATACTGTGGGAAAGGCTGGGTGGAGGCAGAGTGTCAGCAAAGTTGCCTGTGCTCTATCGTGCTCTAGAGGAAAGGTTGCTGGGATTTTATCCCACTTCTTCATTCCTGTCACTTCAACTAGTTCAGGGAACAGCGAGCTCCCATTGGAAATAAGTATTGGGAAAAGCACATGGCTTAAAGCCCCAGATGGTGAAGTTTTCACATTTTTTAAATGGCTTAAAAGTCTTACTTGCCTAACCTAATTGTGTGTGTGAAGTTGTCTCTACAATATTTCTACTTTTTTAAAACACAGTTTTAAAAATCACAGTTCTCTCAGTTATTTATTCATTGTTACTACAGTCTAGGACTTTTTTTTTTTTTCCACAGAAGAATCTTCCTGTGTATTTAACAGCAAGTGTGTAATCTTAAGAAGCTGGCTCTGAAACTCATTATTGTCATGGCCATTCTCCCTGTGGAATGCTGGCAGGGAATTTCTCGAATTTTGTTCAGTCTTTGGGCCTTCTTACCCATGAGAGATAAAAATTGCATTTGGAGTTAGCATGGCTTGCTTTGTTGTTGTGTGTATTGTCATGTTCTTACTGAGAGGTCTGGAGACTGAGGTGGGTCTTTACAGGACTGAAATCTGGATGTCTACAGTTTTCTGTTGGAATTTATTCCTTAGTCCAGGGTATTAGCTGAAAGTCACTTGATCATGGTCACATTTACTCTTGTAGTTGTTTTACAAAAGCATTTGGAGCAATGGAAGAGCAGCAGTGGAAGCATGAGGGGTCTGTGCTGAAAGATCACCCACAGGGAGCCTTTGTTAATTAGTGCATACTCAAGAAGATTGATTGGAATACCTTATGGTAATTGTTCTATTAGTGAATCTTGCTCTGGTTCCATTTCCTCTGAAAAACCATCCAGAATTGTAGTTGTAGCTTTATATACAAACCAAAAAGGTTGCTGGAAGTTAAAGGACACAAAATGACATGAGAATTGTGTCAGTATGGAGAACAGCATCTAGCTGAAATTACTTTCAATTCACTGTGGAAAACAAATTAAATTTCATAGGAGGGTTAAGACTAGAGGGAGAATACTAGATTATGAAATAAAATTGGTTGCATAGAGTTTATAATATAATCCCACTTCACAATGGTTCTGCCTCCATATAGTGTTACGAAGGTGGTTTGCTCTAGAGCGGTATTCCTATAAACTGTAGCTACTCTTCTGAGGAATAGAAGCCTTATTCTATCTTCCATACCCAACAATCATTTATATTTCCAGTCAAGAATTTTTATTTAAGGGAATATCTATTTTCAGAAATATTTTTGTACACTTAGTTAATATACTTTTGTATCCTACTTCTTAGCACTGTATAGAACTAAAAAAACCCACAGCTAATAAACCAAACCTTGAAAATGTTTAGTTAAGCAATTTATACTTGTGTGTATTTAGTTGAATGTAGGTACCTAATTCCTATTTTGCTGGTCCACGATTAAGCATGGATTAATTGCAAAATGCCATTCAGCCCATGAAAACAAATTATTATTTTCTCTGTGCTTTTTATTCTGTTCTTCTCACTGTAGGTTTCTGAGGCAAAAGACTGTAGGACTCCTGCTGTGTGTGTGAAACTTAGTAGTGAGGAGAGCAAAATATTTTTCATTTGACTGAGGGTGTTCCACTAGTTGTAGTAGAAGAACCAGTATAAAATCCAAATCATATGCAGGCAGATAGGTTTTAATATTTGGAAAGCATTAACATTTGCAGCCCATTGTCAGATTAAGAGTGTTGTGCTGAAGTTTTAAAATGATGCATTTGAAATTCTCCTTTTGTTTATAAATTTAACTTTTTTCTACTTCATAGAAGAAGAAGAAGCTCTAATGCTAAGAACTCCATATGTAATTTTATTTTTTGAGTATTTTTAAGTTAGAAGGGCACCTGGATTGGGGATTTGCAAAAATAATATCTCATCCTCCCCTTCTTCTGCTAAAAAGTTAAGGCTACTGGAGAATTAAATATTAAAGGAATAGGCAGAAATTCTCTGTTTTCTAACATACTGTGTGTTACTTAATATGCTTTATGGTCTTTTGTTTGCCAAACACTTAGGTAAATCAGGTCTTGGCAGTTGCCTTTCTAATGCTTGTGCTTTCTTATAGTGACTTCTGAAAAGGATTAAGAAAATTCAGGTTTTACAGATTTAGCATAACTTTTTCATTAGCTTCCTTTAGCAGGGTTTGTTACTGAAGACTGAATTACATAGTAAAATTAAAATACTGAGATCAGCAGAATAGCATGGGGTTGATGACTAACCTTTGGGAGCTGATTCATTGAATAAAGAAAAGGACAGATGTTAGTTTTTAATATTTTATTTCTTTATTTTTCCCTCTTGGATTGTAACATAATGATTTCATTTAAAATCCACATCTTGGAAGTTTCTTAACAGCATTTTTGGAGGGGGGAGAAGGTCAATTCTGTCATAATTGAAAGTCAGTGTGTATGTATTTATTTATTTATCCCTTATGAAATGCAATTTCAAGCAATAGGAGACAAAAATGGTCATGGTGGTAGTTGTATTAGCATGCTGTAAATGAACTGCTGCCTTCCACAGAGAGAGCGAGTTGCTTTCATTTAATATTGACGTGAAAGGAGTGCATTTAATTAAAGCTTTGGACTTTACATTTCAAAGCACCAGGCTGACCTTGACTGATTCTTTTAAATATTCAACTGAGTTGAGAGAGCACAGAAAAGGAAACTGAGTCCAGTCGTACTTGAAGAATTTACTTGTTAGTACTTGAAGTTGCCACTGCTTTTATGATAGTCTGTGTCAAGAAAAAGACCAAACTTGCAATCTCACACTGATCCAAATTCCGTCTTTGTCACATGTGTATAGTTAGGATACATTCACACCATAACATTCAAGATGCTTTGGTGCCTCAAGTTATCACTTCTTTGCTAATATGTGGCAAATGACTCTTCTCTAACGTGCTCATAATGTAAATAAGGTGAGTTACCATAAACCAGTATTTCTCAGATTTTCTGATGCCTGTACCTCACTTAAATGTGCGGACAGTCTTTTGTTCCTCTCTGGCTTGAGCTTTGTATCGGTTTTACCAAGTTTTCTGTCTTGTCTTTATTTCCCCTTGATCCTGCATCCTGCTCCTATTCAAGGGCTGGCTGCTATGGTTTGTTTTTACCTGCTGTACTCCGGGCATCAGTAGCTTTCCACTGACTGCTGGTGCTTTCCACTGAGGTTGGACTAATGCATTCCAGTGGACATGGCTGACTCTGTGAAAGGCCCTCAGGGGTCTCTGCATTGTTCGCCCAGATTACTCTGCAAAATCACTTCAGCTACTTCTGCACTGAACTGACAGAATCCTGGTGTTAATGGTCTCTGTGCTTGGTCTTGCCTGTGATGAGGTGTCTGCTGCTAATGCCTTGTTGGAACCTGCATGTCTTGTAAACTGCTGACTTAAACCACCTTTTTGGTGGCAAAGCAAGTATAACTTAATTTGGACAATCAAAGGCTAATAATTTTTTTTTTTGCCAGCGTGATCTATTTCACACATTGTTGAGCTCTTAATTGACTGTAACCACTTAGTAAAAGATTCTTGCTGTCAGTCTGAGTAAGTCAAGGAAACTCTTGAATATTAATCCATGGTCACAAACCACAAGACAGAATAATATAGAATTCCTATAGGGTTAGGATATTTCTAGAAAGGTGGCTGTTTGTGGTTTGTGTCTAAGTGGAGGAATTTTTTTTGAATGTTTGAATATTGAGAGCCTGGGAAAACTGATTTGTGAGAAGAAGTGAAAAGAGTTTTAGTATAGTGAGAAGATGAACTGTATGCTTCACAATTTTACACCATCTATCATTTAAGATAACATCCTTAAACATTTTCATGGGGAATAGAAGAGAGGAAATTTTGTGGAACTGAAAGGAACAACAGACATAAAGCTACTATATTATTTTTACATTTAGAAATGAATGCTGCTATTGAGACTGAAGACCACACTGAAATGGAAGAGTTAAATTACAAAAATGTAATATACAGGCAAATATCTAAGGCAAAAATTCCCCCTCAGGTAGGTGGGAGGTAGGTGTTTAGTTAAAATCTGCAGCATCCAGATGCTAGATCCAGAGGAATACAGCTGCTTCTGCCAGTGACCTCAGAGGAGGCTGGGACTTTTGCCCTGAGCTCAGTGCTACAGGCAGCAGTCACAGCCACTCGCTTTCAGAGCCAAAGCTGTAGGAGCCACTGGGCGTGAGGGCAGCTCCTGCATCTTGTACAGCTGCCTCTCTCTGGGCAAGTTGCCAACCCATGATCTAAGTCCTACTAAGCCAGCTCTAGGAAGGCTTTGAAAACAATATTTCTGAACTCTTCCCCTGCTCCCACAGTCTAGAAATGAGGTTGGGTACAATTGAAAAGAAAGTATTTTAGCCCCAGAAATCTTAGTGGTAAAGGCACCTGGGTTCCAGATCCAGTTACTAGGGCATTCACATTGAAGGTACAAAACGTATAAACCAGTTATGGGATAGTTGTGGAAGTAAGTCATATATAGAAGAGACAGTCTGGTGATAAAAGCATTTTCACTGTCGTTATGTTTTGAATTCAAGATAAACCTAATCTGATTTCTCAGGTTTCCCAGGGGGAAATTCAAGGCATTATTGAACTGTCGTATGATAAGACAGGTGATACCACAGATGACTATTTCCTTTGTTTCAAAGATTGCATGGAAGATTTTCAGAAGGGGAGAGCTTGTTACCCTTCCTGAATTCTGCAAACATGTGAGAAGGCAGTCCTTTCTTCAAGGTTTACTTCATATCTTTCTTCAGCTTCTTGATCAACACAGAAATACTTCTTACCCTTCTTGAAGTGCCTGACTTTTTCAATCACTGTGTAGGAAAATACATACATCTGATATGGGAGCTAGTTCTTCATGTTTTTGTAGTAAACTGATACTTTGTTATGTAGAACTAGACTGCACAGGTAATTTCAAATAATGCTGTATAGTTTTATGCCTTGCGTTTTTATCAGTGCATACTGTGAGCTGATTTCAGTGTGTGTTCACTGATTTGCTCGTGGGTAGGTCAAGTTAAACCGGATACAATGGTGGAAGTCAATGGGACTGAACTATAAAATCCAATAGCCTGTGGAATACAGAACTTACTTTTGTCGCTTTCATAGCTTATAAATGAAATGCCCACATTAGACATCAGAAATGCTCCTTGTTAAAGTAAAAGGTGTGTATATATCAAATTAGAATTCACATGTTATTCTGATTCCTGTTTTTCTGCTTTAGGCCAGGACTATGATAGCACTCGGACTTGGTGTTGCAACTGTTGCATTTGCAGGTAAGGTAAATTACCCGCAGAACTCTCACTTTTGTGAGCTGTGGTTTCCAAAAGGGTTAATGAAGTTTTTATAAATATAAATAGTGGAAAGTGGAAAGGTTGCTCAAGAGAACTATGAAAAATTGTATCTACCTATAGAAGTCATAAGAATTGTGTTCACCTTCAAAGTAATAAATTCCAAAACTCTTTTTGAAAAAGGTGGAGAAAGCTGGATAATGTAATTTCATGGACAGCAGCTAAAATGCTCCATCTGCTTTTTGTCTGCAAAACGAAAGGTGAAAAGTTTATTTACTTAATAACATACTGCAGTGTAGAGGCCCTTTAGTATGGAAGAGTGCAACAAGATGCTGTGATGATAAGGTGATGCTCAACAAATTGAAATAGAGGAAAATAAAAGGTTTTAGTGACTAGTGATTTATCATACTAACTGTTTCCATACTACATTTTTTATTACATGAACTCTTTGCATCTGGACTGTTTGTTATTCTGAAAAATATGTTCTAGTATGAAGACAGGGTATGAGTTTAACATTAAATAATGGTTAGCAGAAAGCATTAAGAAGACAGTGAGGTAATGGTACATCACAACATTTCAACAGAGATAGTCCAATGTGGTTTTGACTTCTGTGTTACCATAGGCACAGGCTTAGATCGCTAAAACTTACAGATATGATATGTGTTGTAAGAATGAATGCAAGATGCTATTTGAATGAAGCAGAGCCGAATTTATAAATAGTTTTTCCATTGTGTGTAATATTAAGTTACATTGCTAAAGAATAGTTAAAACAGTAAGTGGGGAGAGAGGATTTACATGGAAAACCCTCCAGTAACATGGCATAAATCTTGATTCTGGTGTTGATAGATCTGCTTTGTTCTCTGGGAACACAGCCTTACAGGAATCCCTCTAGTCTTTCCTGGCTATAGACACTCAGTGCTAGTGGGGAATTGAATGGCTCTGAATCCCAGAAGATCATCTTTTTCTAATGAAATTAAAAATTCAGTATTTACAAGGTGTGTAATTAAGCATACAGCATCACAGCAAGAAATGTGTAGTACATGGATTTCTTTTTTTGAAGACATAACCTTTGAAGAGTATTTGATAAATAATGTATACCCAAAGCTAATGTTTCAAACCACCCTTTTTCTTAAAGTTCACAAGGCAGGTATCTTCATTTATCATATTGAAATGTATTTAAATCTATTTATTTAGTGAGTTAAATAGTGCGTAAACACAATGGGTCTTTGCAGTCCATGACTAGGTTTTTAGATGCAGTGTACTAAAAGTCTTCTCCCTCTCCCAATAGTTTGGGTTTTTTTAAAAATAAAATTCTTTCTGCTGTAAACTGATGAACATAAGTTGGAGCTTGTTTGTGGGGTGGTTTTTTTTGCATTTTAGTGAATATTTCATTTACCTCCATCTTTTTTTAGGTCGTTATGCTTTCCGTGTTTGGAAACCATTGGAGCAGGCAATTACAGAAGCAGCAAAGAGGATTTCAACTTCTGTAAGTTTGGATACTACTTTATGCTAAATTTATGATTTTGTATTTCAAGTATTCAGAAAGGAGATATTTTATGTTAAATACAGTAAAGTGCCAGGTAGATATTTTTTTCCCAGGCTAGGGCTGCTCTCTGCTGTGTAAGTTCTGGCACATTGTCTTCTCTATTTTAAATCCCTATGGATGAAGCTGTATCAAAAGATGTTTATGAGTTTGATAAACAGTTGCAGTTTTTTCTACTGATGTTCCTTGTTTTGGAACCCTTTACTAGTAAGTGTAAAGATAAATTGTTCAAGTACGTGGTGAGAAAGTCACTAATTCCTAACTATTGCAAAGAGATGACATGCAGTTTCATTTCCAGCAGCTAAAAGTGAAAGAATTTAGTCTTTTAGATACAGTGTTAAAAATCAAGAAGGCAAATTGATGAACTTCTAGGATGGGTTGCCATGGAGATGGGAGAGCTTGTGTGCTGGTTTACATGGGAGTTGTCTTTTTCTTCTTCCCCAGCTAATTTGAACTTTTAACCAGGTTTTTGTTCTTTGTTTTTTTCCTGCTGGTTAAAAAATACAATAATGAGGTAAAAAATCAAGAAGTAGAGTGTTTTGTGGGATGCATATGCAGGGAATATTTGAGAGCATTTACTTACTGCTTCAGTGGCTATGTTTTCCTCGGGTAAATAAATACATGTCTTCTATTCCTGTTTGATTGAAGTAATTCCCAATGAGCTAGATGTCTGCTTGTAGCAGAATGTTCCTTCAGAGTGCATAGTCTGTGTACACTTACCCACAGCAAAAGAATGCTATTCCCTTCATGATGCTGATGGGTGAGCATGTTCAGAGAGTAGTTGTTGCAGGTTATTATTTTCTGAAAAATATTCTAAAGGTAGGTTTTTAAAAAACATGATATTAATATTGTACCTACTAATGTTAGGCCAGTTGCAACACAGAGCCTGTCTAGACAGACACTGAGGTCCAAATTCATTTGCCATCTGTACTTGGTGTTCCTGTGCTGAAGGTGCAAGCTTGGTCAAGGCAAGCTTCCTGGGCAGGAGATTCAACTGTCCTCTTGGGGCTGTGTGTTTGCTTGCCATGTGTTTCAGCCAGAAACAGTGCTCCTAGAAAACTTTTTTTGCTCTCTGTCGCTCTTATTGCATTGCTGTTCTGAGACCACTGTCAATTTTTTTTTCCTATTTCAAAAAAAATTTTTGAGATATTCCCATATTGCCTGCCAAAACAACAGAGGGGACTTTAGGTACTGTGAATTAAATTGCTTTCACATGATACAGATACAGGCTGACTTGCAGACTTGCTAGATGTAGCTGGCAGTACATGTGGCTTCAGAGTATGGAGTGCTTCAGTCTTCACCCTCCCTCCCTCCCTAACTGTTTTACTCCAGCCTATTCTTTTTCTATCCATTTGTAGATACAGGCTAGAGAATCTAAATTCAGATACATTCACATAAGAAAGCATGCAGTGACTCTTAACACATTCAAATGTGACATGCTACTGCATGGAGAGGTGTCTGTTCCTAGGAAACTGCACCCCTCAATACTGACTGAGCCAAGCTCATTGCAGACCTATCTCATTTTTACCTCAGTGACTTTGAGTCCTGCAGAATTCATGAACAGCCATAAAGAGCAAACCAGGAGCTTCTGCATTCTAAGTGTTCTTAGTCCCTGGAGCAGTATCCTCTGTCTGCTTTCACATCCTGCCTTTCTGCCCAGAATTGTGTGTTGATTTCCAGTAGGGTATCTCTTCTGCTGTTCTATTTCTGTACTTGAAAGTACAAGTTTTCAGTGTAAGATATACTTAAGTACTGGAGACAGTAAAAACTGGCTTCCTGTTTGCCATTTACTGTGTGTATTTTCTGGCTTTATATTTGTGAGAGGATAGTGATAATATTTTTCTTCTACAACCATGGTCCAAATTGAAGATCCTTGTATAATTCTTGGCCAAGATTATTTGATTTTTACTACTGTACAGCTACTACTTCCTCCGTTTATATTTTAATTTTTTTTTCTTCTCCCCTTAACAATGGATTATTTTCTTTAAAACAGTAGAGAAAATATTAAATGCAAAAATCCTATATAAGTGCTTATTCTCCAAAGTGCTTATTTTAGTAGTTTCACTTGACTTTGTGGAATATGTAGCCACTGCATTTAATTTGTGAATTAGCACTTTCATCACGTTTCTTGACAGCATATTGCCCTTTACACTGTACTGACAAAGGTTACCAAGAAGTTGGTACTTCTACCCGTGCTTCCTGAAAAAAAATAAAATCTCTTGACCTTCAGTGTCTGGGCTCAGCGTTGCTTTGCTGGGTTTCTATGGTGAAGGTGCCTAACTTGGTCCCTATAATTTTCAGCGCTTATTCTAGCTTTCTAGAATGAAGCCTTGTCCCTCATGGCCTTCTTTTCCTTGAGAGTCTGTGAACAGCTGACTGTTGAAAAGCTAGCTGCCTCCCTCTGTAAACCCCCACTCTTCCTCCTCCATTTACAGTGTGTCCCCTGCTCTGTTTGCACTAGAAATCAGAGTTGATGTTGATCTCTCCCAATCACACAAGGTAGTACAGATACAGTTTATTCTTTCTGTCTGCTCACTAATAAATGATTTGGGAAAGGTCAAGCTGAGCAATTTTGAAGTGATCATTTAAAATGCTGCTTGCTGTATCTTGAGGATTTTACACTTCCTATTTACTTATGTAAATAAGTAACATGTACAGTCGACAACTGTACTCATGTTTTAGTCAGAAATAGTAAGCAGAGGCAAGTAAAAGCTTTATTTTGAATTTTTACATCTCATACAAGACAGTCACTTTATATTTAAGAATATGTATTTGTAAATGCTTCTGTCATTTAGTCTTGAAGTTTTCTACCATCTTTCTTTCAGTGGAGAAAGACACTAGAGGAAACACTGTATTTCCACTCTATGGCAAGTCATAACGCTTGCTCCCACAGAAATGGTTTTTTAGTTTGTCTGTAGTTTTGTCAGTGGTCTCAGTGACAGTGTTTTGTTTCTGTGTGTAGTATGAAGAGTGTTGCCTGTAGAGGTTGCATAGCTCTAAGTAGTCAATTGGCTTTTCTTCCTCAGAATTAGTGCCATTAGTTGTACTATTAATATTTCCTTAAAGTGTGAAATAAAGAAGCAAGTATTTTGGTAGCATTCATTACCTTTCTTTGTGGAATCAATGATATTGAGGATTGAATGACAGATAGAAGACATTGAAGACAGACACAGAAATTCTAGGCCAAATAAACTATCAAAATACTCAAATCCCACAATCATGAAACTCTGTGTTCTATAAGAAGATGATGTCTTCTGTAGCACATCATTTGGTTTTCTCACTGTATTTACTTTATTGGATCGGATTCTGCTCAGACTCATGGAGTTCTGAATTGAGGGGTAAGGGTAGCAACTATCTCTCTTGTCCTTAATTGAAAATAAAGCTTCTAGAGAACAATTCAGTCCATTTTATAAGATTTCTTTCCTAACTGAAGTTAAGGAAGTTAAACTTGATACTAGCAAAACTGTATGTTATATCACAGCTTCTAATAGTTTGTGGTTGTAGTTTGTTTTTTGTGTTTTTTTTTTTTTTCCTCTGGTGTTTGTTCCCTTTCTGGTGGAGGACTGTGTTGGTCCTGGAACAGTAACACAGTTTTCAGAAAAAATCACTACTCCATGTAATGTAATGTCTGGTCTCAGTTTTGGTGTTTTCACTCTCTTATCTGGCATAGAAACAGTGATTATGCTTATGATTATGTGCTATGAAAAAAAAAATTATCTTGAAGATGTCATGGTCCCTGTGCATTGGATTTTCTTATCTGGTTGCTTTTGTGAAGATTTGCAAGACTGAATAGATGTTTACAAAGCAAGTGCAGCCATTTTCTGTCCCTCCCTGTGCCCCAAACCTATTAATAGCATTTGTTCAGAAAGGAGGACTTACATAAATTGCTAAACAGTAATAATGTGCAAGGAAATTAAGTAAATTAAATGATACCTCCTCCCCTTCCCCCAAATAGTACAAAGGAATGAAGAGCTCATTTCAATGATTCTTCCAGTACGAAATTTTCTTTGCAATTGCTGGAGCTAATAAATAATCAAGTGTCTAGAGCTGCCTGCTCATCAAGGAGTTCTCATAACAGAAAAATATCTTTCCAGCCATTACTTAGAATTTGCAACTAGGAAAAAAATGTTTTCGTTTGAGTAGCATGCAAAAATTCTTTCATTAGGGAACTAGAAATTTGCCTATGTGTTGCCTAAAATGAAGTCTCAGTATTTTTTCCTCTTTTTTCTAACCAACGGGAAAAATGCTTTTATGTGTAATTTCCTTTTGCTTTAAATTCTGCTTAGGATGGAGATCTTAATTTAAGAATTGATTATTGTTTCTACATCCTTCACTTATGTGAAGAAAATCCTTTTTTGTGGAGACCAATTCAGCAAACTGTTTGTGTGTGAAAAGACAGAGGGTACAGAATTTATTTTTTCATTCCTTTTGGAGGTGAACTGAGGCTTCCTAAGGTTAGAACAGTGTCAAGGAAGTAGGCTTTAAAAACATGAAAAAATATTTCTGAATGTAAGCTTGCAGCCATCCCTCCCTAGTCTCTCGTTTTAAATAGTGTTTTAGATAAAATCTACCAAGAACAGAGACAAGCTGTGTTAAATTCGAATGCTGCTCTTCTCTACATTAATAGCAAGCTAGTGTTCTCCTGCATTAGAGTTCTATGTCAGAGTTGAAGGGCAGAGAAGAATTCAGGAAACCACCTGCACCTAGAGCTTTGGGAGCAAATGTTTCTGGAAAAACGTTCAGGGAGCATTAAAGTTCGCTTTTCTCTTTCGCTTGTAGTAATTGTTGGCATTGTTGCAAATTTCTGTGCAGTTCTGCTCTTCAAGGGTGTTACCTGTTGGCCATTAAATTATTGACATCATTTCCCTTCAGAGAACCAGAGAAACGCTGTGTGTTCCCTTAGTGTTGCACCCTCTACCCTGTCAGGTCCATGTGCACTTTTCCAGACCTAGTTTGTGTTACCCTGTAGTTAAAAAAGTGGCTCCTCCACAGATTCTCATTGTTGGCATGGCATGTCCACAGTTCCTTCAGCTTTGATACCTGTAGTGTTACTGTAATGGTTACTCTGTTCATGGTTGGGGGTGGGAGAAGGAAAATAAAATTCGTTTTGGGTGATAACAACACACTAAAAAAATCTCTTCTGTGGTTGCATGTGACATTGTGGTAGCAATAGGTGAAGTATTTCTGAACCATGCTTTTTGGTAAATATCTCTCCTAAGCTTAAAGGCTTTTCTCAGATATCATAGGCAGAGCCCTTTAAATGCTATATAATGGTTTTGAAATTATATAACAGAGCTTGTGTAGGCATAAGGCAAAATTCTCACTGAATATGAATGGCTTTATTTAGTGAGAAGAGTGTTTTTTCAAGGGCCAGGCACATTTTACTTGGGGGTAAAGGGAATACTTGAAAATAGTCTCAGGCCACACTTCCCTTTGATAGCAACAAAAGAAGCTTATTTTCCCTCAGTTGATAGGTTTTGCATTGAGGAAAAGACTTTAGTCTTGTTGAGTGATTTCTGTGTGCCAGTTCGCCAAGGCTTGGAGCTACATCTGCTACCTCTGGGACTTACAGAAACATTCACATTGTGATTACTGCTAACCATCAATGATGGTTCCACAGGTTTTTTCATAATTTAAAATAGATTTATGGTAGACAAATATACTTTCAACCCGTTCTCTATGACAGTAGCTGTAATGACTTGCTCTCATCTCCATCTCCTTTTTAATGTTCTTCTCCCACTGTTTTTTCTTCCCTTCTTAAAACAGTGGATAAAGTTTCATATGACAATGAGTTTAAAAAAATTAACCCCAGGTCCTGTTTCTAATAGTTGTCAGTCATTGGCTTTGAAGGAAGGATGTAAAGACTTAGGATTTCCCTATATATTTCACTATTTTCCAAATGTTCCCCAGCTAGTGGTTTCCTAAAACAGGTTGTGGCTTTATGCTAAGCCTTCATTTTTTCCCTTGTTTCTTTCTGTTTATTTTTCTTGTTTCTTATTTTTCTTTTTTTTTTTCTTGTTTCTTTCTCAGGATTCCTGTAAAAAACTCATGATAGACTTTTTTGAAGTAACATTCCTTCACATCAAATCTATTCTTATATGTATTGTGGTTTTTTACCAACTTGCTTTGTAGAAATATCTGTAGTGATTGTCCCTAACATCCATGGATGCCAAAATATTGCCACTTTTGGCATTTGTCATTGTGATGGTACCAGTGCTGTTCTCAACAATTATCCTACTTTCTCTCCCATGCCCTCCCCAACACATGCACTGTACCATCCTATGCTAGTATGTACTTTGATTCTGGACTTTTCTCCTGGAGGCAGGATTTCAGTGGTTGTAGCTATTAATATCTCTTATTAACAGTTGAAGATTGTGAAAACATAGGTAGGTTTTTTTAAGTTGTTTTTTTTGTATGTGTTATCACTCAGGAGAAGTCCTTTCATATTATCTGGTTTCCAGTCATTCCATGCCTTTGAAATAAATTATAGATGGATGTAATGCTCTGAATGAGGTCATATAACTACAGTTTAGTTCCTGGCACTTTGTACATGAACTAATTATTGCTTTTTTTCCCTTTCTTCTTTGTAGACTCTTTCATCATACTATAAGGGAGGATTTGAACAGAAAATGAGTAGGCGAGAAGCAAGTCTTATTTTAGGTGTAAGGTAGGTGTGTTGCATCAATATGTTTTTACTTCAGCAAGTATTGAATGAAGCAGATGCATGTTGCAAGAATGTGGAATCCTCTTGCCAAAATCATAACTTTTTTTGTAAAAGACTTCTAATGGCTTATAAATTATTCTAGTACTCTGCTTAAACTAAAAAGCAAACAATAATATGCTCAGAAAAATATAACTTTTGTTTGGGTTGAAGGCATGGTAACATACTGCAGTGGAGAATTGTTCTTGTTCTGCCCTAGGTCCATTTCAGCAGAGCCACTCCCCACTCAGGCATTTCCCAGCCTCTAGCATTGCAAGGGAGTCCCCAGTACCAGGCTCTGCACCCATCCTTGTGGAATTTTGTGAAGGGTTCCTGTCAGCCCCTTCCTGCAGCCTCTGGAGACGCCTCTGAATTTTAGCCCTGCCCTCCAGCATATCAGCTGTTCCCACCATAGTGACAGACTTCTTGGCCAGTGGGTGATGTTAGAAGGCAGCATGATGTTGGTGTGAGTCACATTGCGAGTCAAGGAAAATGTGATTTTAACATTATATATTTTTCTCCTAGTGATAAGAATCTTTAGAGCCCACTGTGGGATAAACAATATCTCATAAACTAAGGAAATTTGAAGTAAACCCCTCTTTCCACGGTTGCTTCTTTGAGAAGCCCTTCGTGATCTTCTGCAATATTCAATTGCCCCTTTTCCCCAGTTATGGTTTAGAACCATCTGAGGTTCTAAATATGGTATAACACTTTCCTTTTTAGTATTAAAAACAGCTGTACTAATCAAAATATAGATGATTGTTATTTATGGTTGTGTGATAAATCATTTTGGTTTTGTATCTATATAATCCAAGACCCTTCACCCTCTGTTTGTTTCTTACTTTCTACGTCACTTTCTGTTCAATTGAAGCATTCTTTTTTACGCAGTTCTGTGAACTATTTTTGCAACATACCCTAATTTCACTGTGACAGAATAATAATTAGAGAGGTTGTTTACCTCAGGAATTTAGTTGGGCTGATACATTGCATTCAAGCTGTAGCTACAGAAAGATTAATTAATTGAATCATCACTGATTAAGAAGTCACCTGAAGTGGAAAACACTGATTCATTTCTGCATACTAACAAATTATAAAAAACTGAACCATTCAAACTGTCCTTTTGCATACAAGAGTTTTACTGTGTTGGCATACTGCATCCATAAGTGGTTATTTGTCTGGTAAGGTACATATTTTGTATTTAATTTAGGCCAAATACATATTTTATGTATGCCATTGAAGTAAACAATATTATGTAGGTAGCACCTGTAAATCAATGTGTCCCTGAATGTAACACATTGAACAGCTTTGCAAAAAATAACACATACAGGCATTATTTTCAGGCCCCAGTAGAAAGAAAAAATATTTATAGCTGCTATAAAAATATTTACAGTAGAACAAAATGTGATAATATTAAATATTTGTTGTTTTGTCACTGGTCATAAAGATACTTATTTTCTTGGAGGAAAAATTGTATTTTCTGCATTTAATCCTAGAATAACCAACCAGATATACCCTAGAACTGCTGGGGCTATCTTGTTTTTCCCCCCTCACATTTTTTATTTTAAATGAGTGGATTTATTACATTCTACAAAAACCTGAAAGATATTTGTGTGTGTCACATACACAGGCTTTTGAAAAATGTCATTCTCTTTGCCTTATGTGCCTTTGTTGTTGTTGCTTCCTCAGAGATGCAGTTTTATGTTTTGTCCACAAGATGGTGAAAATCTCAAGTTTCAATTATTTTTGAAGCCAGTATAAGCTGTTAATTTTTAGCCTGAGTTCTCTGGCATTTCTTGTAAGCACTTCAATTTGTTTTTGCAGTCCATCTGCTGGCAAGGACAAAATCAGAACAGCGCATAGGAAAATCATGATTTTGAATCATCCTGATAAAGGTAAATAATTACTACTTTTCTTAACTAGGGCTCAAAAGGAAGAGGCTTAAATGAGATCCTTCAAATTTTCTGACTGTGTAAATAATCACATCAACTACAAATGTTTGTTGTTTATTGACTTGAGCTTCTGTGTGTCATCTCAGATAAACTGAGCTTTATGAACCAGTTTTGCTCATTTTTGTTTAAAGTTGTTTTCTGTATTTGTGCTGCTTCAGTTAAGACTATGACCTCAGGGACCAGTTTTCCACACTTGGCAAAAACTTCTTGAAAAATAAGGGAAAATAAGCTATAAAAATCTTACATTAAAATAAAATTCCTGTTTTGAACTGTGATGGACCAGTTGCATGCATGAAAGTAATTTTCTGTGGGGAAATGTTTTGCAGTTACTAAGTACATCATTGATGAATTTGAGACTTTATGGAATTCATTTGGAAAGAATGTAAAGCTGGGCATTCTTGGTTTACTGGCCGGGTTTTTAATGTAAATTTATCTTAGAGAAAGGCTATTATTATAACTTTAACTACACTACAGCTGGTTGAGAAAGAAAGCCCATATGTTCATTGCTGTCTCTGCTTTAAAATAACAGATGGTGAAGAGTTGCACTGTATTTCAGAAGTCAAAAGGGGAAATCAGAGGGTTTTTATTTCTTTTTGACAGAATTATAGGCTCCCTACCAGCACCCCATTTTAAGAAAATGAAAAGTGTCTCCACTGGCCATGGGAAGTGTTTAGTTGATGCTTTTCTCTCTTCATCCCTCATTTTAGTGTAAAAGCTGTCCTGCTTGTTTGATTTCGAACCTTCATTTTTTACTCTTTTTGTAATGTATAAGTTGTACAGACCTAGAAAGGAAATTCTCTTCTTTGTTTCTAATATATTACAGTGGTCAAAAGTCTCTTAACCACCAGAGTCCCTATTAGGTCAAGTTTTATTAATAATGAACTTCTACATTTGTTGTAGCAGTATGTGGACACGTGAGCCAAAGAGAATTGTGAATCTCCATGTGGATATTGAGTGTATGTGAAGAGATGCTTCCTGTTAGGAAGATCCTAATGAACCTAACAAAGATTTTAATGCTGCACTCTGAGAGTTTTAATGCCCCTGCAGCTGGGCACACTGTAGGTTTGGATGGATGCAGTGAGCCCTCCTGTGTGATAGTGAGACACCGAGCGTTTTCTCAGTGGGAGCACCAGTTGTAGGGATTTGTGCTTCTCCATGCCCCTGAAGCTCTTCTGGCATGGCTGTAGAAAAAAACCTTAATATCTTCAGCTGCAGAGTGAGGGCCTGGAGTAATCTTGAACATGTGGTACCACAGAGAGGCTTGTTTGCTTGTGTATAGATCAATTGTGGCTGTTGGTAGCACAGATGTTCATTTAAAAATAATATTCAACGGTATAATGTAATTTTGAAATAATATTTTACCACCTGGAGATGATAGAAGAAAGAGCAGTAATTGCAGATTTTAAGTTACATGTGTTCTGAGATCCAAACTGTTGGAGAGAGAAATATTAGAAATAAATAAGAAAATATATAGAAATTTGCATGAAAACATCCCCAGAGAGTACTACTGAAATGGTTGCTTGTTAATCTTTACAGTTCAGTTTTAAAGTGTTTTTATATTGATACATTGTATGTTAAGTTATCAGTTACAAATTTTTATGAAAGAACATTTCCTCACAGAAAAAAAGAGAGAAACCTTTTGGACTTGCCTTAATTATAAACAAACACTTAGGCAATCATGAGATTGAATTTCCTCTCATTGGAGGGCTACAAAATTAATATGGCACTTAAGGATGTAAATGTAGTGAAAACACTTCTAACAGATTTGAATTTACTTTAAGATGCTGTATTCTAGACAAGTAGAAAATCAATGTGCATTTAAAAATTACTTGGAATACATTGTTTATTACAGGTTTTAGTCTTTACTGTTTATTTGATCCTCTTACCTACTCTGTGAAAGAAGCTGTAGTCAATGTAGTAATCCTATTCCTTGCTACAAAGCTACTTGATTTAAGAAAAGAAAAAAAAATTCTTTTTTGAATAGTCAATTCATCACTCATCCCTTGCCCTGCCTCACTTTCCTCCAGTGTGGCTTACTTATTAGAACTAAAGCACTCAAACAAGACCAAACCATGGAAAAGAACTTTTTTTTTTTTTCTGATTGTTATACTACAATATGAAATTACACTGATTTGGATTCCTGCAGCAATGACTAAAGAAGTCTTTAAGCAAGCCTCACCTTTTTATTTGTATGTGTCTACAACTAGCTCTGCATGTTTTTTCTATCATTGTTTTTTCTGATTAATAGAATGAAGGAAATGGTGAATGAAAAGAATTAGGTTGAACAAATGCCTTGGAAAAGGCTGTGCAGTGCACAGTACTGCTGGAATCACATTTTCACATTAAAATATAGATGTATTATAGTAAGTGGTAAGTTACTGATATAGACCTTGCAGTGTTGTTTTTGGTGACTGTGGGCAGGTGGCTGGCACTCAAGGGGAGACTGAAAAAAAACCCAGACACAAAAAGACTGCTGAACTGTAATCAGATGGTTAGATGGAGTGTAGAGCAATGGCAGTGTTCAGCACTAGGAGTTAGGAGGTGTACCATGTTTAAATAGCTTTATTGTGATGAGTTCTGGCTGGTAACTTTGGGCATCTCACACAGGAGATGCTTGCACAATAGTTCTTTGTCAAAGTTATTTTAAAATTTTACCTCTCAGTTTTTAGTATGAGCAGAAGTAATTGCTGTTAGGTTTGAATGAATGTTCAGGACAGCTGACCTTGGATACATTTGCAGTAGCATCCCACTGCAGATCTAAATCACAGGATGTAAAGTGATTTCAGATTTCAGTCTTCTCTCTGAGACAAGTTTTTCTGTGTTATTCTACAGTGATTTCAGTTTTGTTTACATTTCTCATGTTTCGTTATCCATTAGTTTACTTCTTATCAATGTCAGTTGTATCAAAAGGATCTGTGTAGGAAAGAGATAATAAAAATGAATAATAAAGAGATGCTGCAAGTGAGATAGTTTGGTACTTAATACTAATGTGTAAACAGTATTCCTTTCCCCTTTCTCTTCTCAGGTGGATCACCTTACTTAGCAACCAAAATAAATGAAGCAAAAGACTTGTTGGAATCCAGTGCCAAAAACTGAAACCTGAAGCCTTGGGTCATAGGAGATTCAGCAGATACATTGTGCAATAACTTTCATGTCTGCTTCTTCTGCACAGTTTCTTAACATTGATTGTTCATATTTACTATCATAATTAAAATGTTAAGATTATTTAAAAGGAAACTGAAATCTTTTACAGTTATGTAAAGTTATGTACAGTTATGCCCCTGCAAGGAGCAGGGAGTTGGAATGATGATCCTTACAGATTCCTTCCAACTCAAGATGTTCTATGATTCTGTCCCAATTTTAGTGTATTCTTTCTGAATTATAATCCCTTACAAGCTTGGAAAAGTTCTTTTAACTGTGTTTTTTTCAGAAGTACTTTTTTGTTTCTTTTGTTAAATTTTGGATCTTTTAAAGTAAAAATTTTAAAAGTCTTTAATATAGGGTTTTTTCTTCATTAGTAAAGAAACAACCCTATCTTTAGGGTCACTATAAAATCTGTGACACTGCATTGAGTCACAGGACATATGACAGACCCTGTTTGGCAAGTTTTCAGCACCACCTTATGCTTGAGTCTGTTCATTTGTGAAGTAGTGGGGTTTGTTCATGGGTGCAGTTTGAGGGCTGTAGCTCAGGACAAAATGACTGATAGGACTGCAGACAGCAGCTTCCACTAGGTGTGTTTTTGGGGCTCTGAAGGAGGATTCTTGGGTTTGGTTACTTCTTTTACATATTAAAGGATCTCTGAAATTATCAAGTAATTATTTAGACATGCTTTTATTTCAAGTCACAGAGTATGTTTAATCTCTAGCAATTGGGGTAAACATGGGGTTTTCTGCAAGGGTTTTCGTGGCAGTGGGATTGAAGAAGGTAGGTCCATGTGGCATGGTTTAGATGGATTTTCCAGGCTGCTGCTTGTCTAGGTTAGCCAAGTTGTATGAGCCTGGTGCAGGACTGATAATAGCAGGGAACAAACAGGAGTACCTGCTTTGCACATGGCTCCAGGAGCACTTCCTGGGTTAGTTCTTCAGTAATGCTCACATATCTGCATTATGCTTCATATACCAGAGCATACATACTTCCCTCCTTATGTAGCATCCTAGCAATCTAGTGCTGGCTTTGGGGAATCCTGAAGTCAGGGATCTCAGACTTCAGAGAGAGCAAGTTTTAATTTACAGCTCAGGGTGGGTGCTTCTTGGGGCACTTGGCTGCTGCAGATTGCTACCACTAAGTTGTCCGCAGTTGAGTTAAATCTCCTAAGCACAGACAGTCTAGTGCATTCAGTACAAGACTGAAAAACCTCTAGTGTCTATTCAAACTCTATCATTAGAGGTACAACCAACAGCTTACTGAAGTGCTACAAATGCAAAATTTAGATACTCCATTTTCTAGGTTATTTAGCCAGAGGTAAGAGGCTAAGAGCAGTTAATATGAGGTTGGATGCTTTAATTATTTATTCACCAGAACGTGCATTTGTAGTTCATCCAGTGATGGATGCTCAGATTATGTGGATTTTTCCTTGAAAGGAAGAAAAAGTACAAATTTTTTTAATCAGGTTCCTCACACTTTGTCACAATTCCCTTACTTTCATTAAAGGGAGATGAAAAATTTTAAGTTGACCCTAAAAGAAAAGAATAATTCTAAGTACTTTAGAGACTGTGTTGCAATTATTGTGGCACACATGGCACAATTTCACTGGAAAAAGCAAAAAAGACTGCTGGGAGAAACCTGCCTGGGAATAGCACATGGTATACAAGTACTACAGTTGCATCATGTAACTAGTGCTCTAATACAAGAATCTTGAATGAACATAGTTTATTCCTATGCAGTAGCTTTAATTGGTTCCTGTTAAAAGAGTAGCCATCAATTAATGCACATTTAGGGTTAGTCATTCTTTTCACTGGTGTATCAGTCTGTATTGGCAAAAAAATAGAACCATGACAGTTCTCATGTTGGAAGGAGACAAGTGAAATGGTGGTGTTCTAATTTTCTGAAGTGGAATCTGTAAGTGATATGAGTCATTGTGCAAAATCAAAATTGATGTGAATGGTAGGTGGTAAAAACATTCTGCTTAATGATTTTGAACTGACTAGCTGTTGTTTTCATATAGCTACCTTATTTTTCCTGGATAAAATGTGTTGCAGAGAGCTGTTCTAAAGTATCAGTTAAAACAGATGCATTAAAGATGGCTTTTTGCTGTGTTCTTAAAAATGAACTTCCCATGTCTTTGTAAGAAGTAGAGGGTTTGTTTTTTTCTGTGAGATTCTATTGTTGATAATTTCCTTCCTGATAAAATTATTTATATCTGATTATTTTGGATGAAACACTTTTTTCTGTCTTTCAGTTATGAGAGAGATTGTCCTTAACAAAAAGAAATAAAACTGAGTTCTGGTTGTGCTTTCTACATTTTTTTCAGAAGAGACTATTGACTGCTTAAAAAATTTGATAAATTAACAAATTAATTAAAAATTCAACAGATTAACTGGCTCATCCTATCTCTGGAAAATGCTGTAAAATAAATGAAGCTAATGAGGAGCAGTTGTAAAAGCATCACACATACAATAGCATATTTTTTCTTGTCTGTTTACCTGCACAGCTTACTTTACCTACTAAGTGATGTTTAGAAGGATGAATATAGGACAAGGAAAGGCAAATCATGGAAGTGCTGCTCGATTTGTTGTTGTTGATAGTCAGCATGGCAGGCTGAGGAATGTCTTTGGATACTGCCGTGCGAAACAGCACCTGGATTGATGCTCAACTGAGCTGGGAAGAGCAGGATGCTACTATTTTTAAAAACATAGCCTGGTAATTTAATCTTAAAAATATTCAGCCTCTCGAGACTATTTTCTTTACTTGTCAAATGGGTAAGTGTTTTTTGTAAGGAAAGTGCATAGAGGTTGATTTATTCTGGTGTAATTTCTGTCCATCTGTAGTACAAGCAGACTCATTTTTCATGTGTTGCTTTAATGTTCAGAAAACGTTCATCTGTAACTTTTTAGCTTGGGAATTCCCAGGTGTTTTTCTACTGGGATGATAACCAGTCCCAGATATCCTCTACAGCTTCAGAAGTCAGGCAGGACTGAGTGCATTTACATGGCATTGCTGTGGGTGATTCCCAGTTTATTTAATGAAGCAAGACTTGCTCATCTGCCTGGTTTTTGCTCTTAGTCTGTGGAAGTTTTGCCTAATATTTCATTGTTTGCCCTTCATATAGGGGAGTTAGGGATAGGTCTACAAAAACACCCAGTGAAATCTGATTATCTGCCTTTGCATGAGTGCCACTTGCAAAACTTTTCCTGGCTTAGGATGGGACTGGGATAAAATTTAGACACAGTTCACAAAACCTTTGCCTGATTTTCTAGGTAGTTTTAAAGGTAAAAATTTACTGTCCTGTGTGCTTGGATTTTTGCTTCTGTATAAGTGTAAAATTACTTTCTTCTTGCAAGGTCTTTGCTCAGTTCAACACTTTTCTCATCCTTAAACCAACAGATTGGGTGTCTGGTGTCCTCAGTTCCCTAAAAAGCCTGATCTGCTATCTGTGTTTGTAGGGTGCCTCATCAGCCTGGGTGTGAAAATCACAATATCTGACCTGCTACTCAGGTGAGACTGGTGATGAAGCTGGGCTGAGGAGGTGACAGCCCTTGCTCTGCTTCCTGCTGCAGCTGCACCTTGCTGCAAAATGTAAGGCTCATAAAGCCTGAGAGATTGCTGGGCCTGCGTACTGAGCTCAGGTCAGCTTCAAACTGTGAAACGATGCCTGAACAACTTAAGGACATTCACCAGCTGAGGTATAACTGACTTCTTAGGAGACTCATTTCCCACAGTTTGGCCTTTGGGGTTTTTCCTTTAATTCTGACTCTTCTATGAGCATCTGTATGCTAGTCTGACTGGCAAGCAGCACGGTAGACTGGCACTAAATGGCCAGCTAAACTTTCCTGAATTTTTAATTGAATTACAACAAAACAAATGTTTTCCGTGGGTCACGAACAGCAGGTTTTTGTGTGTAGATTGCAAAGCCATATTAATGAATTTGGATCACCACCAGCACAATCCTGGGACTTTTGAACTTTGTCATTTCAGCAAACAACAAGTTGTGTGTACGTGTATGTATAAGCGCACACATGTTTATACACATACACAGAGCTTTTCTGGATCCTGTGTGGAATTTTCCATCTGCACTGGGGCCCGCTTTTAAAAAAGGATACTTTTCTTGATATTTTTTTTTTGTTTACTAAATTTTCCAAATCAGATCAAGGTAGCAAAAATAATGCCAAAATAAATTAGAGGTCTTAATTTAATTATGTGCATAAATAGGAAGCCAATTTAAAAAAAAATCAACACACACCACCCAAATATCTCCAATTTTTTCATTTTACTGAGTTTATTCTCAGTGTTGCTTTTGTATACATACATACATGCAGTGTAGTTATGAGTCTCTTAAAAAAATAGTGTTCTTCTGTCATCATACTGTATTTGCCTAAAATCCTTGTACCCAACTTTTTTTAAATGAGGCAAAAAAAAAAAAAATACAGCTTTTTGGGATGTTGCCCTAATAATGTTTTCTGTTTGAAAATTATTACAATTTAAGCTACATTTAAAATATGCCTTTTTATTTTACTCTGGGGGCATTGAGTAAGAAGGAGAGAATTCTAAATCATCATTTGATGTCTTACTGATTGTTAATGGTCAATGAACCATGGATACTTGTGAATACTTGAATTGCCAGCCTAGTTAGCAATACATCTACTTCCTTTATTATTAGGGAATTGCAAAACTATACTTAGAATGAGAAATATCATTTTGACAATGGTACCATAATCAGATTACCATTCTTAAGATTTTTCAAGAGGTAGTTATGGAACGCAGAGTAATTGCTCTACAGCTTCATATGACAATAAAGCATGTTCTATTGCAATTTCCTTATTTATATACTAGCTTATAAAAGGAGAGGTTCATTAGCTGGATTTTTTTTAATACAGCAAATACTGAAAATCATAAACTGTAATTTAAAATAGTGGCAAATTTCTCCAAAATTATTGTATGATGTAAATATTACATAAAGCATGGTTCTGAATACAGTGATTTCTCCTGACTGTTGGATTTGTTCTGAGCAACTTGAGCATTCCTTACATCTGGCAGATGAGTGAACAGTTTGTAGTGCAAGGAACAGTAGAGGTCCTAAACATTCCAGTGAATGCAATTTGAGTAATACAATGTTAGGAAGTAATTCTTTACTATGGGGGTAAGTGAGGCACTGGTACAGGTTGTTGAGAGTGGTTGTGGATGCCCCATCCCTGGAATTGCTCAATGCCAGGTTAGACTGGGGCCTGAGCAACCTGGTCTGGTGGAACCAGACTTAGACCATGGCAGGGGGGTTGGACTACAGGATCTTTGATGACCCTTTCAACCTAAACCATTCTGTAATTCTGTAATATAATGAAAGAAGCATAAAATTCTAGTGAAGAACTCAATAGATAGATAAGTTGTTGGCATGACTGGGAGGAGATGGAAGTGGTTAAGGGGCTTACTCTGTGGAAAGGCTGGTTTGTCCTGGGTTGTTTCCTGTTCAACAGACTTCTCTGTGACCTGGAGAAGGAGACTGAGCTCGGTCTCATCAAGTTTACCAATGATGCCAAATTATGTGAACCAGTCTTTACACTGGAGGGAAGAGTTGACATTCAGGGGGACCTGGAGAGGCTGCAGGAACAGGGTGGCTGGAACCCTTCATGAAATTCCAGAGGGTGGGTGCAGAGCCAGGTGCCTGGGAAGGAAGTGCCCCTTGAAGTTCTAGGGACTGGGGAATGCCAGGCTGGGGAGCAATTCTGCTGCAAGGGGCCTAGAGCACAGCAAGAACAAGAGCTGGTGGCACGTCCTGGCAGCAGAGAGGGACAGCAGCCTCCCAGCTGTGTGAATGGGAGCTCGGTCACCAGCTCTTCTCAGCCAACCACACTGTGCTGTGGCATCCAGTCTGGAGACCTCTGAACAGGATGGACATTGGCCAACCACAGCAGGTCCAGCAAAGGCCACCCCAAGTGTTTGGGGGCTGGAGCACTTGCCCTGTGAGGAGGGGCTGAGGGTGTAGGCCTTGTTCACCCTGAAAAAGGAAAGTGCTGCTGAGGGACCTCAGAACAGCCCTCAGCATCATAAGGTCATAAAGAGCATGGGTCCAGGCTCTCCACAGTCATGCATGGTGGGAGGTTGAGAGAAAAGGGCTTGAAGTTGAAAAGAGAAGTTGGACATAAATAATACTGTTTTACCCCACAATCCAGCAGTGCCACAGGTTTTGCCCAGAGAGGTTGTGCATTATACTTCCTCGGGAGTATTTCAAGATCCACGGTTCTGACCCTCCATGTGGCCTTGCTTTGAGCAGCAGGTAAGACCAAGGACTTCTTGAAGTCCCTCCCTACCTGAATTGTCCTGTGCAATGAGATCCAGTGGGAAGGACAGATGTCAGGGCTATGATAACAAAGGAGCCATGTTCAGGGAAATACCCTGCAGTAGTTCTATGCATGGCTTTTGTTTGCTCGCTTTTTATAAATTCTGAAGTACAGATGAATTTAGAATCATATTTAAAATAGTATTGAGAGCTTCACAAAACAAAATACATGTATTTTAATACCACTCTGTTGGTGTCCTGGAGCCAACGCTTCAGGAGACTCTGGGTCCAGTCTTGGTGCTGCTGGACCTGTCAGTCCTTTGTTCTTAATACTGGGTGGTGGGAAGCTTTCTAGTCTCTACTGGGCCAGGAACAAAGATGTTCTACCTTGTAAAACTGCCAGTGCTGTGAACAGACAGAAATACCTCCCGAAATCATCCACACCTGGTTACCGTGTTCACCAGTGGGCCAGCCCGTTACTGTTTCGCGCTTCCCACACTGGCATCAGTGGGAATTTCTGTGGAAGGAACTGCTGCAGGGCACAAATTGATCACCTAAGAGAGGCTTAAAGATCTGAGTGCTGAGTTACTGACAGCAGGTCAGGTTTCTTGAATTAAGTAGAGGACTGCCAGATTCCCAGTTAGGTTTATTTTACTTGCAGCTGGGGGACAAGCAGAGTGATTCCCATTTGAGATAAAAAAGTCCTTTGCAAGCTCTGATTTGTTATGTTTCTTCTGATCCCGATGTGTTATTTAACCACCAGTCCCCATCACTCTCAACAGCACGTGGATACCCTTTCAGCAGGGGCTTAAATACCTGGCAATCCCAGAGCAAGCTGGGACCCAGGAGCTGCCACCACAAAGCAACATCTGCAACTTCCTTATGTTCTCAGTTAGCATCTCCCTACATTGTTATTACACAATTAAATATTTCAATGTTGGGTGAGTTGGCTTTCCACCACTGCCATCATTAAGATACAATCCTGCAGATATTTCCAGAGCTCCTGCCTTCTCTTTAAGCCATCTTCTCAATAACTGTGAAAGTGCCCTCACTATCTGTCTTTTTCTTCATGCAACCACTCTAGCTCCTGTCTTCAATAATTCATGATCTTGCAGGAGGTGCACCAATATGATTTTAGCTACCTCCAACTTTTTTGGGCAGAAGGATAATAAAAATGATTTCACAGTAACTAAAGTAAGTCAGTTCATTGGTGAAAGCACTTAAATATAACTTATTAGCTATTCAGGAGGAAGGTTTTACTAAAGGTACAATGCTTTTATGTATTGAAGTGCAGCTCAGCTCCTGAAAAATGACTACGTAAATAAGCACTTGTCACATCTTATTTTTGTTGATTTTTTTCTTCTCCTTCTAAATTTGTTTTTTACTGTTAACTCTATTGCTGTCATGATTTTAACTGTGAAGTTGCTGGATCTTACTCCTAGTGGAATTAACTGCCAGTGAGTTACACTTACGTGTTGCCACTGATGAGCTGCTGTTACAGGCATTCTTACAAGACAGAAGGCACATGTTGGTGTGAGCCATGTCACAATATGACACAGAAAGTTTTGGAGTTTGAGATAAAAAGATCAGGTTGTGGTCCGGTTTTATAAGTCTGGGGTAAAAAAATCAGAGAATACTGAGGTAAATGCAAAAAATGTTTTAAACTCCTAATTTTCACTAGTCCTGACGGTGTGCCAGTATGTCCAGGGGGGGATCAAGAGTCACTTTGGCTTCAGCAGCATCCATGGGTAATCTAATTTCCTAGTTTCTTGATGTCTGGTCATAGGGGCTATTAGCACTAATAGACTTAATTCTAGCACTATGCAGAGGTACAACATAGTCCTGAGGAGCCAGAGGTTAAATCAAGAAAAAAGTGTAATTGCAGTACTTCCCAAAACTGTGGTGAAGAAACAGCTGGGGGGGTGTTTCTAGAGTACAAGTCTGACTGCAGATCATAATTCAAGTTACTCAAATGTTTGGCTCCTTTTATCTGTTTGAGATCTTGCTGTTTGCACCTTGGTACTTGTATACAAAGAATACTTGATAGCACAATCACAAAAGCAATAAACAGCCTCACAAAGACATACATCTAAGGTGACTCCTTCAAGAGGAATCTTACTTTAAGTGCTATTTCAATGTCACGTATCATAATTGCATCTAATATTAGAGACTGACTTAATGCAACACATTGTCAATGACAATATAAAGGCAATCATGAAGGAGGAAGATAACTGAAAACTGTTTGGGGGGATGGAAGGAAGGATTACACTGCAGCGAAGGCTTCTGTAGACATTACAAACCTTTTCCAGCAACATGCAGAGGAAATTTTTTTTCTCTCCTAAACTTCTGGAAACTTTCTTCCTGTTTCCATTTTGATCCCGGAATCTGCCTGGAATCTCTACATATGATTTGGGGTTGGGGTTTCTTGTCCCCTTCCTCAAACTTGTGAGTCTATCTTCAGTGCTAAGCACTGAAGTTACATATGTGAAGCTGGTTAGCAAGCTGCATGGACTATCAGCTGCTGAGAATTAAATACATACATATGAAAGAGTTTCTTCCCCTCAGCAGCACATATCCTCCCACCCCCAAAAGGATATGGTTTAAAAGGTGTGAAGCTAGACTATTTTGGCTCTATCAAAGTCTGAAGACAGAATGAAAATGCCACACATTTTCCTAAATGACAGAGTCTCTACTAGATTGTGGGTGTAGGTAGCAACAACGTGACCTGCTTATACCAGCTTAAAAGAATGTAGCCACAGAAGGCTCCTGTGGCTTGCGCGTGATTCCTTATTGCAGTAGTGCTTGTGATGGGGCTGTAATTTCACTGAATTGAAATGACATCAGCTGCACAGCACAGTCTCTGGCTTGCCCTGATGTGAATGCATAGGTGCACACAGAGGTGCTGGAGTGGAGCTGCCTTTGACAGTGGCACTTTGAGACCTGCTTAAGGCCAGGCACACACAAGCATCCTCCATGTGCTTCAGGTTTGGCTGGCCTGCAGGTTCATAGAAGGGAACTGTAGACTATCCTGAGTTGGAAGGGACCCACAAGGATCAATGAGTCCAACTCTTCTCCCATTGTCTCCTCTCCTCACCAGATGAATGGATTTATTTATGCCTATAAATAAGATGAAATTATGCCTATAACTAAGCTGAAATTCTGCAATTCTGAAATTCAAAACCAGAGGTAGCACTTTACAGAATCCATATAACCAAAGCAAATGAAAAACCTTTGCAGACATTAATGCAGCAGCAAATGAAGGCTTAGGTTCTGAAATACAGAACCTTGCCTGGGCCTTTTCTACTCATTTAAACAGCTTCCCCCTCCTCCTCACCCTCCCCCCTGCCAAAAAATAAAAAAAAAAAAAACCCAAGGAAAACAAACAACCCAAAACAAACCCAAAAGGCAACCTACCCAGAGGTTCAGAGGGCATCAGTTGTACTCTAGTCTCACTGGTTTGCCATGAAAGACATGTTGCTGGACCTGAAGCTGAGAAAAACTTTAAAAGAAACACCACTGGAGTCTAACAACACCTGAAGTATCAGGATCTCCTACAACAGAACAAATATTTTTTTTCAGTGGGCTGCCATTCTAATAATGCTTTGAATGTCAGCAGTGATAACTATTTCTAATTAGTCCTTCCAATTCTGTGAGGAAGGAAGAAATCCGTAATACAAAACAAATTCTAATGAGGGAGGGAACTCTCCTCCTAAGGGGAGAACTCTCCTCCTAACAGTGCTCCAAGAACTGCAGAGATTTGCCCCATGGGTACCTGTCTGACACTTTAGCTTAACACTGGAGGTGACCCTACAGAATATAAATCAGCTTGTGCTGCTTCAGCATTAGCTACTGAGCACCAGTGCATGGGAAAGTTGACCTCTTTACTCAGGCTGGCTTGAAGCTTAGTTGAAAAAAGACCCAGGTTTTGTTGGATTGAGAGTGCAGGTGGGAAGCACTTGTAAGTTGGTTCTACATTGTGAAAAGTCCTCTTTCAAAAGCCTGTCCATGGATGACAAGAAAAAGCAGAGTCAAGATGTCCTTGGTGCCCGGTGAGCTCCTGGTTTGGATGTCCCTGGGTGAGGATGCTGAACTCATAAGCAACATTAAACTCATAAATGACATTACAGCCCTGAAAGTGAGTCTACTCCTACAAGCTTCTGTTACCAACAGCCTTTAGTAAATGTGGAAGCATAGTCTTTTACTGCCCAATATGAAAAAATGAAAACATGGCAACTCTAAAGCATTAATGATACCAATGGCTACTCTGTGATTCCAGACCAAAGAAGAAAAGCCATAGTAAGTAATGACTTACACCTTACTAAAGAGCTGGAGTTGAGGGGCTGGGGGACATTATACCATTCCCCAAAATGCAGCAAAAAGAATGAACATAAATGCTTTCAAATTTTTGAATGACTCAGTGTTTCAGAAAAATGTGGAGGAGAAAATGATTTCATAAAAGACAAAGGCACTCTTTCAATTAAATAACTCATCCATACCTGGAAAAGCCACCCTCTGATTCACATTTTCCTCTGCTGTGTCCCTCCAGCAGAGGCTGCTAATGATTCTGATAGGAAGTTATTTCAGTCAGTAAAGGTAAACTGAAGAATACAGGGCTTTTTCCACTGACCTTTGTGCCTGCTTTTGTACCCCTGGTTGCACTTGTGCAAAAGCACTGAACAGGTATAAATGCTCTTCATATCTGCTAGCCGGTAGCCTGTAGCTATACCGAGGCAGCCTGGTAGAAATGAGGCTGCCTCACATTTGTCGCTTTATGAAATACTCCCCTTTAGTTTTTCTGCAACCAGAAAATTGCTGATGCTGCTGACTGGCAGGCAAGATTGCCTGATCCTCATTGCTGCAGTTTTGCTACCAATGCCCAGGGCTGAAGAGAATTCTTAACAGCATGAAAGACAGGCTGAATATGACGAGGCAGTGGATATGAGTTTGTGGAGTTTTTTCCTGAGGACTTTGTTTCAGTTTCTTTCATGTCATTTATTACTTTAGGCTTTTGAATAAGTAAAAAATATGTGTTTGTTGTTATTTTGATTTTTCTTTTAAAGAGAAATTTTCTTCCTGCTTCTAAGCTGATTGACATGGTGGTCATGATTGACATCATCCAAGGAAGATGTCTCTTCAGTTTTCTTTTCTTTAGCAGCCTGTTGGACACCTTTGTGGAGGTTCAGAACTCTTCTGTTTCCAGGAAAGTGAGGTAGCAATAGCTGCATTTATCTGGAAATCCTAATAACCTGCTCCAAGCCATGGCATTTCCTATATTTCACATCATTTGAATATGGATAATGAAATTCAGCAGCCATCACTCTTCATGTTTAAAAAGTGTATGTGAGCAGGTAAGCATTTTAAACAAGAAATGCTGTGCCAAAGTAATCTCTGCCATAATACCCTCAAATTCCCTGGAGTTATAGTTGGGATTAATTTACTTCATGATGTTTGAAAACTGGAGGAAAAATGAATTAAAGCGTTCTACCAGAAATTCCAATCAACATTAAAGAGTTGAATGTATACTACTAAACATAAATTTAAAAAACCAAACCCAAACCTGCTCTTACCTGCTCAAAGGCTTAAATGGATGTTTTTCATCTATTTTTCTTCTCTGCAAGTGGCTTTGCTTAGTGAAAGTTTTAGTAGCACAAATAGATTAGAAGAATGAACTTTTGAGCAAGGCACAAGTGTTAAGAGGAAAGAATTGGTTTTATTCCTATGTGAACATTTGCATGAACTGTGCATAATCTCTGACACAGTGGAAATAGAAGAGGTCAGCTCAAGTATTCTGCAGTAACTGCTACAGCAACTATGGAGTAAGAAGAAATATTAGCAAAATAAGTAGGGAAAAAAAGGAAATTGCAGACTGTTTGTAAGTATATCTTTAAGAGCACTAATAGAAAGTAATTTGTGGACTTGAATTATTTGCTGTTAACTACTCACTGACATTTGGCCCACTAAGATGGTTTAAGATGAAGAACTGATAAAACTTCGTTGTAAACTGTTGTAAAACTTTTACCGTCATTTGTAACTTATTTCATAACCAAAATGAAAGGATTTTGAATCTTTCTAAGCATGTCAGTTATGAAATCTGTGTCCAGTTGCCTGATATAAGAGAGATCAATGGAAAACCTTGATGATTAAGCTATTTGATGAGTACAGTACAATTCAGCAAAACAGTTGCAATGTTTATAAAGACAGCAAGATTTAATTTCTGGCCTGATGCTGTGATAAAGATGGTGCAATCTTCTGTGTTGTCCATCTCCTACAGTTTCCTTTTTCATATTCATTATTGAAAAAATTATTGGGAATTTCTTCAGTATTGTCCTTCTGGGGTTGGGTTTTACCAGTCTGCTGAAAATGTCCACTGAAGTAAGAGGTTTCTCTAAAGACTTTTGACCTTTAAGGTGAAATAACCTCATCCATAATCTTCAGTGCAAATTTTTATAGCTGCTAAGCAATTTTCCAAGGCAGCTGACCATTTTTATATCTTGAAAAACTGGTAATGATACAAACAGTTGATTATGGTTTACAATGGCAATAAACCTCTCAGTATTGGTTGTTACCAAAATAAATTGCCATTCTGTTAAATGTTAAATAACAAGTCATAAAATGCTGAAAACAACCAATTTCTTGTGGATTATTGCCTAAATAAATTTTAGTAGAAAGTGCAGATCATGAAGTTGTGATCAGCAGATCAGGCCTAATGAAATTTTATGTATTTAAAAAAGCTGAAGGATCCTCAGAATATGATGCAAATTGTAACACCCATTAAACAAAAAAAATTAAGTCTCCTGGTAGTTTCAGGATTTTTGTGTGAGACTATTTTTTCTTCTGACACCAGCTCTTGAGGTTTTCCATTGTTTCTTAAAGTGTTGAAAAACCCAACCAATGCCAGCACGCTGAGCCCACCGAGAAGGCAGAGAGGAACCTGTTCAAATACAAAGCACCTACATGAGATGTCTGCTCAGAATCAGAGGGGTTAGAATCTACTTTGGACTAATTGCTACTGCTCATCTCAAAAGCAAAAATGCCATCAAACATTCATAGCTCAGGTGCCATCTTCCCAGGAGTGAATGACAGATCTTCACCATAGCAACGAGTGTTATCTCCTAAGAATAACATCAACCTCCCTTGTTACTAGTTTTAAATCCTTGGGTATAAACAGCAGTTGCAAGGCATGTGTTCCTTGAATGTGCATTTTCATTACTTAGTATGTACTGGGTGTGCATTAGCTGCTGTAAGACTTAAAAAGACATCACCAGAAGAGGAAGTAATTAAAGGGATGGAAATACAGCCATTAATAATCCAGTCCTGAAAACGTGATCAGGGAGAGGTCTCCTGTTCATGCTCATGAAAATCAGACCTCTCCACAGAGAAGCCTGGCAGAGAACACTCTTCAGCAGCAGCATCCTCCCCCTCCATCCACATGTTGATTTCAAATCAGTCAGGGAGAGATGGGAGAAGAAAGCAAAAGGAGGAGGGGAGGGAGGGTTATTTCTCTTTCTCTCCTTTTTTCTTCTGCACTTCCCTTACTGCATACTTTTTTTCTCAGGCAGGGTTGAAATCCAGGAAACTTGTACCAAATATTTTAGCTATTTTAAATTGCTGCATTATGCATTTTTGGGAATGTCACCAAAGCTTTTTCGAGTAAAGGAAATGAAATTCCCCTCATAATAGCCCTGTAGGATACAGTGATATCCTGGGAGTGCCATAAAAATGCCATTAAGAGGCATTTCATTTTGCCTTCTGGGGGCTCTACACTTATCTATTTTGACTTAAACTCTTTCTTCCATTTCTGCAAGAGAGGAATATGACACAGGAGTTGCCCAAAATGAGCTCAGATCAGGGAAGACAGATTGTAAATCGAGACTTGCTAGAGCTAAATCATGTTCTCTCTCTTGATCTCTTATCTGATAACTTTTATCCAAAAGGTATTGAGGAAGTTAATTGCAACTGCTAAGATGAATCTTTAGGAAATATCAGTCTCCAGAGCCTTCTTTTCCCTGCTCTCCAGATCCCATGTTGAATTTTTTTCAAGGCCTCAGATATGAAATGGTTATCTTGTGAATTTTAACATGCTTATCCTTTCCTACAGAACTGTTCAGATGAAGTAAAAAAACTGTAGCTTTTTATTTGCAAGGTTTAGGAATCCAGAGAAGCAGTGCATGAGGGGGAAAGGCAGCAGCTCTCTGAATTCAAATGCTTGCTCCACCTGACAAGCTAAAGACAAAGGTAAAAAAAAGAATGTTTTCTTTTTAGAGACTGAAGTACTATAGGCAGCCTTGGATTAGAAACAGGCTGAAATTCCTGTTGTAAACTTCTAATTACCTTGTGTGGCATGACTTCTAGATACACTATCTTGCAAAGATAGTGAAGCTGTGAGTACACACGAAGACAGCTTTATGCTTTACACAAGAAGATTATCTATCCTTTATTACAGAGTTTTCCTTCTGGTGTTTTTCTTTTTGCTGAGCATGGCAGAGCAGAGATTCATTGTGAAATCTAGCAAAAGAAGTGAGCTTTGAGTTTACTCAGTATCTCAAGAGCTGTTCTAAGACTAAGATTAAAGGCCACTAAACAAATTCAGCCTCCATTTGTTTGGAAATTACTTAATGGCAAATATATTTATATTATCCAGCGACTAGGGTTTTTTATTGCACTAAATATTTTATTCATTCAAAGCAATAATGACTTGGGTTGTGTGTTTCTTCATGTGCAAGTGCAATCATGACAAAAACCCAAAATCACAAAATGGTTTTTACAGAGTCATATTGCCCTGCATTTTGGGCAGTAGGGAGGAGGGGCTCTCTGTGAGAAAAGCCCTGGACAGGTGTTAACATGATTCCATTTTTCTGACACTTATTTCTCCATACACTTTGAAGGAGGTAGATGTTCAAAGGTGGAGCTGCTGAGCCAAGTATATTTTCGTCTATATTTGCAGCTGGACAATGAAAGAGGGTGACTGTGACACACAGGACAGGAACTGAAATATATACTCAGGACCATTCCCCAGTTATTCTCATTTTTTGAAGCCAACAGAAACCTCAGTAATGGCCTTGCTGTGGAAAGGGAGTTTTGAATGGCAGTTTGTTTTATGACTCTTAATTAATTTCTCCCTCAGTTGTTGGTCTCATGGCTGACTCCTCCTTCCCTCTCCCACTCACACTCTGTGGCGTCATCCTGCAACAGCTTTCCCTGCATTTCACTGTACGCAGCCTCATGAGCCTCACTGTGAAATGCTTTGGCACATAGGCAGTGAGGAAAAATCTGTGTAACAAGCCTGATGCCTTAGAAATATTTTGTGTGTTCCTCTGCAGAGGATAGAAAGTGTAAAAATACAGGGGAAGGTATTCTGCGGAAAAAATGTATTACTGTGTGTCACATGAATGCTGTTTGAGAGCTACAAATTCCTGAACAAAAAATAATAAAATGTAATGAACAAAGGAACACCTCTCCTCTGGAAACCTACATAAGAAGACATAGCTCAGCTTCCACTTGGGTTGAAACTTGGTAGGAAAAGTTCAGCAGGAGGGGAGAAAGAGAAGAGCCGTCAGACTCTTGCAAGCAGATGGCATCCTTCCTTTCTCCTTTTCACTCTTGGACAGTGTGTGACACAGGTATCCCACAGGTATTTCTGCAAACCCTGAGCCCACACTTGAACACTGCACTGAGTGGTGATGGATGTGTACCTGCCTGTCCCTTTCCCAGGCTTTGCTTGGAAAAAGGTGATGCACCTGAGGTTGAAATGAGGTGGGATGACAGGAAAGAAAATGTGGTGTGGCCAGTGGAAGAAGACCTGGGCTGCCCCTGAAGTGCCCTGAATCTCTCAGCTGGTGTGCACACATCTTGCTCTCCCATAGAATGATGGGAAGGGAGGTCAAAAGAGCTCAGTTGGAAACAACTGCCAAGGATAGCAAATTTTTACAAATTAGCGTGCCTTTTGGGAAGGAGGAAGGCAGTGCAATTTTGATGAGAAAGGCTGCTTTCAGTTTGGGCTTAATCATGCAAGGTGCTGAGTGCCTTCAGTCCTCATTCGTGTTGATAGGAGCTGACTGTCTTCATGCTACCTGGTAGGCATGGCTCCTAGGTCAGTTCTCATTCCCCTCTCCCCCACAGCCTGTCACTTCACTTCCTAAAGAATGTCTTATTTGATGTCATCTGTAGCACAGGGAATTAATGAGGTTTTCTTTCAGAGGCTTCTCATTTATCCCCAGAAAATCAAAGGGACAGATGTTTTTCTCTGCTTCAAAGTAAACCTCTAAGAAGATGACAGAAAAGAGGTGCTTGTAGCATCCATGTCCCAGGGATGCAGAGGGGGCTTGGACCTACTTTGGGTCTGTGAAAAGAAGGAGCAATTGTTTGGTGCCTGACTGTCCTCATGAGCTGTGGTTCTCCTTTCTTGTTTCAAAGGATTTCTAACCCTCAGGGACCACCTCTGACCACTTCATTCCTCGAGAAATGGATGCAAGGCACGCTTAATGTCAATGACATCTTAATCATCTGGTCTTTGAAAAGTGAAAAGGCCAAGACAAATACTTCTGTTAGCAAAAGAATCATAGTATTTGGTAAACATGGACTGCATGCATCTAGTTGAGATGCCTCTATGCTGAACTGTGCAGTTCACAAAATGTAAATGGGGTGCTTATCAGATGGATTATTTTCTGAAAGCACAGGCAAAATTACAGTAATTACTTTTCTTCCTGCTACATTATCTGTATTCCCAAGAAACTTTGTAACTTCATGCAGAAAATAAATAAATATTTACTTAAAAGATCAGAATAGCTGAGTAAAGGTTCCCTTCACTTCTCACAAAATCAGCATTTTTCTTGAACAAAAGCTGTTCTTGGCAGCCTGAGATTTTCATGGGGGCAGGTACTGTCAATGAAATTTTTTTCTGGGGAGATCACTAGATATTAATCTAGATTTTCAAGAAGCTACAATTTTCTTAAATTCACACCTCTTTGACATGCCCTTGAGTGAGAAATGAGTTCCTACTATTCCTCCTTCAGCAACTGAGTGCTTCAGCCCAGCTTTTTAGATATAACCACCAAGATTATTGCCTGAGAATAATCAATATTAAGGACTCACCTTTTAAATGTGAGATAAAGATTAATCTACTTTGTCACTCCACTTAGACTCCCTTAAGCCCATTCATAAACATGCATTTGATTATATTTTGTGATTTTCAATGAATAAATCTAAAGGACTAGTTTAAAAAAATTATCTGCCATGGCTTGTTCAGCCCATCAAACTGTGTAGATTATTGTATAATTCTAACTCCAACTGGTTCTACAGCATCATAGGGCTCTGAAGACAAGTAATAAGCAAGCTTTATAACACTCCCCCATCCATCCCAAATGTAAACATTTTAACCTGATTTATTTGGTTTTTTATTCTAACAAATGAAAAGCAAAAATTTTCTCAACCACTTGTATCCTTTGTTGCTCTAGAGTGACAGTGCCCATAGTCTTTCATGGTTTTGTCCTCAAAATGTCCTCATGAGGTAGAAAGTGCTATTTTGTAATAACTGAGAAACTAAGTGCAGAAAAGTTAGATGACTTTTCCCATGGCCATCTGGAAAAGTCAAAAGGGGTCAAGAACTCAAGCTATGAATTCAGCTGGGACCTTCTCACTTCCTTTCAAGCCTGCATGTAAGAAAAATGCTTCACAGCCACTCTCCCATCCCTGACCTGGGAATAGTGCAGTGTCCTATCACTGCACTGCACTATCTGGATCTAAGACAGTCTGTCTGACTGTACTCTGAAACAGCCTCAGAATGTTCAGCCTGCTCATCACAGTCTTCTCCATGAGCTGTGAGGATGGGAACAAGCAGCTGGGTGGTGCTGCACACTTGAGCAAAAGACCAGGACATCAATCCTTTTAGTGATAGCACCAGGGCCTGAGAGCTAACTTCAGTTCCTAGGACACTGTTTCAGCCTCTGAACTAACCTTCTTCCTATAAAATACAGTTAATATTTAGGTGCTTTGTAGCTGGGCAGAGACCTTGTAACGTGAGCAACATCATGCCAAGAACACCCATTTGATTCTGATTAAGAAATCAACACAAAGATTCAACCTCATCCAGCTCAGCCCTTGCTCTAAGCACATGGAGATGGCAAGAGAGACATTGCTATTCTGTAACACATAAGTGCAAATAGTTGGGAAATAGCTCAAAAGATATCAAGTAATTAATTGAGCATCATGACTGCACCACTGCATAAACTCCTTGAAAGAGCAGCAAAGGGTGAAAATTGCTGATGGCAATTTCCACAGTAGAGTAATTTAGCTCAGAGGCAAAGAGAGTGGTGAAGGAGAGAGAGAATATATATGTCAGCGTGGGAGAGGGTGGATTGGTACAAGAAGGAGTGCATTAGAGTATGTGTGAGAGTGGAGGAGTGAGTTTCTCAAAATTAGGGCAAATTCTGCATTCATAGTAGGCCTTGCAGAGAAGCTGCCTGTGTGCATGTGTATACATATATATACGGGTTTGAGCTTGGCCATCTTGGGGTCATTACTGTTTTTTAAGACATTTTTCTAGAATATATTTCCAGTTCTTGCAAGTGTAGGAAAAAAAACCCCAACCTTGAGGGTGGAATTGAAAGTCAGCTGAAAATGCAAAACTTAGAAGATGTACCAGTGATTTGGAAAATACATAAAAGCAGCAAGACTTTCTTTTTTCAGAAAGTGGAAAGATGGAGAAGGGGAGATGGAAAGGGAGGACTGTTGTTGTAATTGCCTCTTGGAAAGATGCTGGCAGTGTTTATCAAAAGAGGAAATGTAGGGTGGGTGGGCATTCCACCTCCATCTCTGGGCAAAGGAGAACATGTAGAAGGTTCTGTGCCACTGACAATAAGGAGTAGGAGTTTAATTGCAGAGATTCATCCTTCCTCTTCCACCATACCAGTGCCTTCATGTAGGCAGAAGGAAGATGCTGTTTTCTGTTACCCAGAGTCATTGGATGCAGAGAGGAGAACACCTAGAAATCAAAGGTTAAACCAGTGAGAAATTCTTTTCAACAGCAACTCCATAAAAAATGTCTCTTTATTGAGATGGGCAGTGAAGTATGTCCAAATTCTCTACGCACACTGCATCTTTCCAAAATGTATGCCAGGAAAACAGAGTCAGATGTTTAGGCTCTGGTTCCTACTCATTGCTGGTTTCCCTGGCAATCCACTCTAGCACTATTCCAGCTTTGAGACTCCTAAGCACAAATTTTTGGGCTCATTTCCAGTCACTTATCTTTCCAGTGGGAACAGTCTATTTCTTACTTCACCCACTTAGGCACAGCAATTTATACTTCTGATTCATGCTGTGGTGGACTGAGGGGAAGATTTTATAGTGGTAATACCAATTGTCCCCTATCCCACAGTAACTTTAAAGTACTTAGCAAAACCTCATGAGGTGTAGAAATGCATGACAAGAAAATAAAGTGTTCATGTAAGTAACAGAATTGTCCCTTACATATCCCTTAAACCCCAAAATGATGTTCACACAGCCAAAGTTTCTTCTAATTAAGAAAACACCTCAGAGGACAAGGATTTCGCCTTGAAAAAATATTTCAGAGATATTCTCAGTGGTCATTGATCATAATAAGTAATTGATCTCTTGGTCAGAATCGAAAAGATTTTGCTCTGACCACATTACCTAAGGATGAATCTAAGTGTACATTCAGTTGTCTGTATTTCCTTTTCCCTTGCAGTGATTCAGTGCAGCACTGGCTGAGGATAAACAACATTCATTAGAACAGTTTAGATGGATTAGCTACATTCTTCACACTTTCTACACTTAAAAACTTCTAGCATCGGTAGCTCCTACGGCCAGTTCTAGGATCACACAAAGGATTAAGAAAGCCCATTATTCCTTGATTTTGTCCTTTAGTGTTACATCTATAATGGAAATTGATTACAATCCTGAGATTTGGGCTGTCTGCATGCTGACCTTACAGGGCACAGCCAAATTATTGGAGATGAATGTTTCTCTCAAGATGTTGTTTTCTATTATGTTCTTCTTTAGGAGTGGAAACCACCTGGGATTGACTGTTCAAATTGAACTTGATTTCTAGAAGATTTTCAGCTTTACTGAGTGCATGTGGCAATAATTACTTGCAAAATAAGGGCTGAGTGGATTGTGTTTTGCCAAATGATTTAGGTATTTGTGATTGATTTCCACCTGTTTAAGTTTTGATTGCAAAATCACTCTAAGGAGGAAAAATATAGGTAAGTGTCAATATTGCATAACTGAAGTAAACATCTCTTGGTCTCCCAAAAGCTGCTTAACTGGTTTCCACTGTTTAAATGTACTCTTGACTGTGGACTATGACAAACTCTTCATATGAATTTTTAAATTGGTTCAAAACGTTAGGCCACAATCTCTTTGGAATAATTTAAGGAATAATTTAATGGTAATGAAGTTAAAGATAGCACTCAAAATAACCCCTTTAAGATGCCAAATCATTAATAAACACTTGCATAAATTCTGCTTCCAAATAAAACCTATTAAGAGATTCTGAAAAGTTTTGCATGCTAGAATCCAAATACATTCATGCACAGCTCAGAGTGAGACTGTATAAAATAAAATAGTGATGGAAAAGTCAGCAAGACCCATAGGCCAAAAGCTACAGGTCCCTCAGAGCAAGTTTTTGGCTGTGGATGGAATTAGTTTTTTTGAGTAGACTGGAAAGTTAAGTGGAAATTTTAGGTTTCAGTGTTCACCTTGGCTCTGGCAGGCAGATATGGTCCAAGTTAGCCTAAGATGTATCCCACACAGATGAACTTTTAGGTGTCTGCGTGTCTGCAACCATACATGCAGTCAGTGGGGTTTGGGGAGCCCCCCCCCCACTGGCTGGATATAAAAGTACCTCCCTCTAAAATAAGCATCTGTAGAAGCATCAAGCATCTGGGAAGCTGACTAGCACCACAAACTCTTTCAGCCTAACCTAGTGGCTTGCTTTTCTACTGCTTGTAAAGGGAACATAAGCACTCTGCTCACACATCAACTTTTGGGAGCATAAACTAGGACCTCATCCTTTGCAGAACCTACATGTCTCTGAGCTAGGTAGGGAAAGGCTTCTGTTGTGTCTCTATGACTCCCTCCTTGTGGACATAGATGTGTTTGGACATCACCTGAAAGACATTACAGTGTGAGAAAAACTGGAGGCTGTGCCATGCAGTTCCCATGGCCTGGCTGCTTCTGCACTAGGGAGCACTGGACACTGAGGTTCAGGTCCCGAGATTCCTTTCCAAGAAGGAGGGAACATGCAGACTTGAAAGCCTCCAGCCTTTGTCTCAAGGCTCTCTGGTGTTTCTGTTGCATTTTGGTTTATGCAGGACAAGCTGCTTGGTGCATGTTGGACCAATGGGCATTTCATGGAGTAGCTCCAGTTGAGTCCTTCAGGAGAGAGCTAAGGACTTTGGAGAGCACCATGTCATGAACACAGTTCTGAGCTTCTCTGTGGCCCTGGAAGGGCTTCATTAATTTCTTCCATAGGTCTCTCAGCCCACTCTCAATTTCCATTGCTTAACTGAAAAATTGGCTTCTCTATTGATGGCAGCGGAGACTTCAGCTTCTCTGGAGTCTAAGGTCTGAGTCTCATATATGGATGAACTGAATCCTTACAGAGCTGTTTGTTTTACAGTTGGATCTATATTGGTACTTTAAAAAGGAAATATTCCAAACATCTTGTACAGGATCATTAAACAACTATTTTAGAAATTATTTTCTTTTAAGATGCATTTATGATATGGATAGATAGATAGATAGATAGATAGATAGATAGATACTTTTTTTTTCTCCTAAATGTCTGGGATTAGAAGCAGTATGAGAAGTTATGTAATGTTTAAAATACCATCACATTCTCCTAGCTGGTGATAAATATGGATTTTTATGTTAGGGATATGCTCCTCTATTAATCTGATCAGCATTTTTCTTTTTTTAAAGTTTGTCCCTTTGGAAACATTCCTGTAACCCCTTGGACATAATTTTTTTGTTTCCCTCAGAGATCCTGAGATGATATTGAGTTACTTGGGAAATTGGATTTGTCAGCTTTATTTCTGGTGGCTGTCTACATTAATTTTATAATTAAAACCCAAAGATGTGTGTCTAATATGTATAAATCTACAAAAAGCAGAAGGAGGAAGAAGTGTGCTAAAGACCATAAAAAAGAAATAGTTTGACACATGTCAGTGCTACGTTTCAGTGCAAGAAAGGAAATATTTTTTGGCAGAGAACTCAGAGAACATGTAGGCAAACCAAGCAAAAAACTCGTGAATCTGAAAATTAGTCTGTGAAGTGTTTGTAGTCACAGTCAGTTTTTGCTAAAACATTCAAATACAAATTATTGGATTGCAGATTTGGTATGCACTACAAGTTTTGCTCATTTATACACAGATCATATATGTTCACAGATCATTTTGTATATAAGGCTGGGATATGGAAGGAGAAAAAAGTTGATTCAGGGAGCTCCTCTCCTACCCACATCCTCTCAGCTTCATTTTCCCCTGATTCTAATCATTCAAGAAACCTTAAGCAAGGAGAAATACACATTTCCCCATCCTCTCCTCTGTTCTATGAAGCTGTTCTAATGTTTGGCATTATTATTCACCACACACATTATAGTAAGCTATTTACTTTGTCTGCAGCACCACGACCTTTGTGTGACTTGCCTCCTTTGTAGATGATGTGAATAAGTCACTGCCTGTGTGTGCCAGCAGTGGCAGTGGTCTCTGCTGACTGGTATCTTCAAGAAGTGGTGCTGCCTTTGAGGGTAGCAACACCAAGGAGGTGCTCTGCAGGTTTAGGAGCACCCCAGGAAACAGCAATCACAGTTCCTACCACTGAAAACCCTCCTCAAGTGACAACATTTTCCAGGTGTTTCCTTGTTGCACTGAAATCAGAAGGCTGGTGGGAGGCTAGCCTTTCCAGTGAGGTCCAGCATTTCCAGTGAACCACAGCTGAAGATGGCTCCATAAACTCGGCACCCCCTTAACGAGGTGGCAGTGCAGGATTGTGGATGAGCGCTAAATCTGTCTGCTTGAGAGCTAAACTGGGATGAGATGAAGTCACTGCCAACAAACATTCTCCAGCTTTCTGTGCTGTGAATAAAGTCATCACTGGCTGGATGTTGTAACCCTTGGTTTTCCAGCAGCTACCTACCTGCAGCGAGGACCAAGTGCATTTTCCCCATGCTTCTTCCTCCTCAGCTGACTGCAGTCTCACATCTCTTGTCATGATACCTGAAAAACAGTGTCCCTGGTGATTGCTGGAAGCTGGTTCTTGTTTCCCAGCACAACTGGGCTGAGAAAGCAAGGTCCAGTCCTGTTTACATGGGACTTGCTGGCTGAAGGCTGGATTCTGCCCCTACCTGCCAGATGTCAGATGGAGGCTTTGTAGCTGCTTTTCCAGTCATATGGCACAAGCCTTGAGTCACAGTTGCTCTCCTGAATTTAGATACTGTGGGAGTAGTGTCAGTTCCTGAAGCTAGGTACTGGTAATCCATGGTCTCAATTAGACACTACAGTTTGGACTTCTTGTTTCTCATACTTGAATGAAAATTTAAGTGGTAGCTTTTGGTCCATCAGGATAAAATTACTCTGAGTAGGCAGCCTTTCATCTTTCAAGGATAGTTAATATTATACATTTATATAAATCTTTATGGGTTCTCAATTGCAATTGCTCATTCTTTTTTGTAAACTGGACAGATTGTCATTTACATGTAGATTTTCCCCTACATATGAGATTATTGTTAGATGTATTTTATTTTGTGGCTTGGTAGACATTTTTCCTTTGTAATTCACCCATATATGTATGATTTGCACTAAAATAAAAAGAAATTACATAATGAGCAAACTGAAAGACCTGATGCACTGAAGAAACAAGAAGCCATCGTCCACTCAAATGGTCTGGAGACCTCGCACACACATACACAAACTCATATCAATCTGCAGACAGAAAGAGAAGGGATAAAGGCTGGATTAAGAAGGCCTTAAGAAAGATCTCCTTAGAATCCCAAGAATGTCCTGCCCACGCATGTGCTTCAAGACCTGTGTTTCTTCTGTTTCCTTATGTTACTCAGAATGTGAGTGACTCTCAGGGTTTGCATTCAGAGGACCATGGCTCTCAATCAATTCTACACAAAGGGCTGGGGACTGTCTGAAACCCCAGAGTTAAGAGTGTAGGTGTGCACCTACAGCTGCAGGAAGGGGATCAGTCGAGTAGGTGTCCTTGGAACATATTGGATGGATGCAACCTTGCATGAAGTGATGGCAACTGGGACAGTGGGACATTTTGCCTGTCCAATAGTTCAGCAGATGAAGTACTCAGCTGGACAAGGAAAAATTAGGCTCTGCACTCTGGACCATAGTATGAAGTGGTGACTGCCTCCAGAGACAGGATATTCTGCAAAGTTAGTTGAGTGGCTATCCCTCACATCTTTGGCTCCAAGTCCAGATGACAGTAAAAATCCTGGTATTGATGGCTTTTAAAAGCAAATTCTTGGTAGAAAACAAGCATTGTGTGGTTGGGTTTTGGAGTGTTGCTGAGTAGCTTTAGTATTGAGCTTGGTCACAAGATTCCCTTTCTCTCTGTTTGCTTGGTGACACCTCTCAGACACCCACTAGTTCAAAAAAAAAAGTGAGGACTTGGGTCTTAGCCCAAGTCAGTATGTTGCCATGTAATATAACTGTGATTTGAGAGAACTTTTTAGCAGTGAGTTATGCTCTATGTCATGGCACAAAGTAGTGATTTTTCAACACCTCTACTGGGAGAAGAGCTTGGTATTCCTGCATAGCTTTAAACTTGTGCACCTCCTGCCTAGCTGCAAAACCGAGACTTCATGTATCCAGAGCTATTTTCTTTGTTACTTAGCTCTTGATGTAAGCTGTTACACTGCATTCTTATGGGATTTTGTGTTGCTTTTTTGCCAGCCTAAACATTCTGATTCAGTTTGTTTCACAATGCATCAAATAAAGAGGGCTAATGAAAACCTTACTTTAGATTAGTTACACAGAAGAACAGTAGCATTGATTGTGGGTTGTGGGTTTGCCTGCAAGGGCCTTTCTATAACCTTCCCAAATTCCTCACATGACTTAATCTCTGGAACACCTTTTGCTTTCTTCTGAACATGGTTGCATGTGTGGTTTGGGGAACATGAGACATGTGTGGGCCAAATGGGTCTGGGAGATGAAACCTTATTCTGGTTATTTCTGGAAATGTTTTTGCTGCTCCTTTGGAAATTGTAAATAACGTAATTTCAAGGCTTGTAGCAAATTTAGGAAGAATTTGTCCAAGTTCTTGCTCCAATTCATATCCACCCACTATTGCTGCAGATCATCCATAGTTTCCTGTTGATGGTACAGCTTGTTAACTGCCTGAAAACAAGTCTTGAACTACCTCTAAATTAACTTTTTTAGAAGAAGACAGCCCAGATTGCATCATATTGCTCAACCTGGAAGCAGCAAGTAGAGTGGATTGGGCAGAGGCTGTACAGTCACAGCTGTGATTTCTCCTGTGGCCAAATTAGCCTGCTCACTGCTTGTGGGGATGTGTACTGTGTGACAGTCACATCTCCAGCTGCCCATTGATTAGGCTTCTTTTTCCAGATCCATCCAGATCACCCTCTGGTGTCTTTCTCAATGTGGCATATGACAGAAATCTCATCATTCTTGAAAGAAACACAAAAATTTAAGGTCTCAATCCTAAACATATACAGATCTCCTGATTGCATGACCAATGTATGTCACTGAACTTCTGACCATCTGTCCAGGATTTATTCCTGTAAATAAAAAGCTCTGCACTGCAGAAAAGCAACAGTTCTGTGTGACTGCCCAGTTCCATTTCACTTGGACACAGACTTTGACACTTTTCTTTGCACATTTGAACTGCAGAGACCACAGAAATAAAACAAAGGCTGCAAATCCTGCATTGTTCCTGCTCCTGACTGTAAACCTCTGAAATAGGTGGGATTTCAGCCTCCACACTGAAATCTCTTAAAAGGGGAAGACTAATAAAGTACTCACAAAGGATAATACTCTTTTTTTTTTTTACTTGTCCATTTCCCTGTACTAACCTTTTTTTAAGAGCATCTCATGGCCATAAACTGGGAGGCGTTTTCTTTAGACTTGAAAATCCCATCTCAAAACATTCTGTGTAAATATAACATGAGCTCTTCTCTGTCTTTTCTAATAGGATGAATCTCTTTGCCAGCTATGTACTTCCAAATCTTCTTGCTCATGTGAAGATTGAGGGAGAAGAATGGATATATTTGTGCTTCAAGAAAGCCTGGCTTCCCTTCCTCTATCATTGGATAATTTCCTTAAAACAGTTTATCCATTTTACAGGTCAGAGATTCAAATCCAGCCCTGAAACTAAAGTTTTAACTAGCAGAAGTTCTGTGGACTCAAATCAGAGTCAAATGTGCATTCTGCAGATGTCCCCTTCCTGTGCAGTTGGGACAGATGAAGTAAGGACTTCATAGGGATGGAAATGGCAGGTGATTTCTGTAGACCTCTGCTGGGACCATAATAGATGCCTTCCCTGTGCTGCCCTGTGGATAAATAAAACACCTGTTTCCAGAGCTGTCAGTCAAGAACTTCTCAGGGTAGGAAATGTGTTTTAGAAAACTTGGGCTGTTGAGACACCATCTGGCTTCTTTCTCTGTCAGTGTGCTTTACTGCACAAAACCAGCTTCAGTACCACCCTGCAAAGCAGCTCCTGCCTTGCAATTCTTAGACAAATCAGCCTTGAACAGGTGGCATGATGCTTACCTATGGCTGTTCCTCCTCTCAAGAAAAAAGTGTATTTTCCACCCTGATGAGACTTTAGCTTTTTTTTGTCTCCATCTAACTAAGGTAACAAATTCAACCAAGGTGACAGCCAGTCAGAGTGAAGGGGTGGAAATGACACCCTGGAATGAGTTCTGATTACCTGGCAAATACTTGCTTTCCATGAGTAACATATATTCTCACTAACCTTCAAGGACAAGGAAAATGTTTTTGGTAACATCACCATCAACCAGTGAACTGGTAGAGCTAGAGATGCAGATTTTTCTAGCAGGGAGGGGCTCCTCTGCAATTGGAAGTTAGTATTATCTGAGCTTATTTTTGGGATATAGCCAACTGCAGAGTAATTTTGGACGGTTCCTCTTTACAGAGTCTCAGTCACAACACCTCAGGCAGCTGACTCCACGGGCAGAACCAGCTGAGGAAATGCACAAACTCTCATAAATTCAATACCCCCACAGTTTACCATGATTTTTACTATGAAATTTTATCTCTTCTTCTTCCTTGTTCCCCCTCTTCATTTATAACAGGCTTCTGGGATGCCCTGGGATTTGCGTGGGTTTTTTTGATGGAACGCCAGGTTCTAACAAAATCCCTCCAGTCTCTATTTTTAATCCTATTTTATGGTCTTCTGTTACTTCACTCACATTTCCTCTCACAGGCGTACCATGTCTTCCCCCTGTGAAATGCAAGTCAGCTTTTAACGTCAGCAATCAGATCTGCAGAGTGTACAAGTTTTCCAGCCTCCTCCCCAGACACAACCAGGCTAATCAGCTGGATTCAGTAAGGAGCAGTGATAAAAACCAGAAATGCACCAGAGGGTTAATTTTTAAATACAACAACTCTAATATGGGAACTGTTTTTTTTTCTGCGGAAAGTTAAAAAAGAGAAAAAGTGAGGGAAAACTTACCTAGTTAAGTGTATATTATATCATACTGAGCTATTTCAGAGCAACTACTTGAGATTTTTCTGGCCTTAAGTCCTGGAGCAGCCCTTTAAATTCATAGCCTATATTCTTCCAAATTAACTGGTCTTTGTAGGCAAGCCCTCAGCTACCTTACTCTAAAATTCTAAGATAGACAAACCACTATCAACGCCAATGCCCAAGGGCCTAACTCAGTCAGCTTTTCACATTAAGGCATTATGCCTCGTCTGCATCAGACTTTTAAAATGTATCAGCTAATATGTGCTAATGACACACATTTAAACCCTAGTCTAGACAAAGCCTGTGTGATTGCCCTCTGAATGCTTGATGTGATCCGAACACCCTGACAGCAAATCTGATTACTCCATTTTAATCATGAAAGGCTACAAACATCTGAGAGTTACCCACACCTACCCCATAGGGAAGAACAGGGCTGTGCATGGGATCTAAGCCTCAAAATATCCTCTTGGGGTGAGACCTTTGGCCTTGCACAAGCAAGCCTGTCAGTGGGGATAAAAAAGCCAGGCTTTAGCAGACAGAAACATATCTATGCAGACGAATCTATTACACCAGGATGAAGAAAGCGACCGAACAGCAATTCACTTGTGTTACTGCTTTGACATTGGTGATCAGCTCACAGTCTGACAGGAATAGGAGGCAAAGAGTTGAATTGGAGCAGAGATGTGGCTGTGTGTCTGTATGCTATAAATGGATCAGTTTAATTCAAGTAACAGTTTTTCTCCACACATTTTAAAGCAAGTTTTGAAATATTGGAAAGGGTATTAAAAAAGAGGATGCAATGATTCGAGGAAGAGAAGATAAATGCTTTATTGCAAAACACTTAAAAACTCAATCTGTTTAGCTTATGAGAAAGAATACTGAGAAGTAAATAGACTACAATATATAAATATCTTCACGGAGAGAAAATATGCAGTACTAAAGGAGTATTTAATCCTGCAGAGAAAAGCAAACCTGGCTAGAGGAAGCCAGAAAAAATGAAGTTAGGAAGTTAGGATCCAATTTTGACAGCACTAATCTCTTCTAAGAAACTATCAAGTAAAAAATATCTTTTTAATCAGTTGATAACCTTGATTATGGCTGGATGCTTTTATGGCAGGTGTATTTTAATCCACCTTATGCTATTGGGATCACTACAGTGACTCCAATAGAATTAACAGTGACATGGCTAAGGCATGAGCAGTCCAAGGCAATGGTTTTTTTAGGCTTCAGTGTTATGTGTATAAAAGTACATAAATTGGCAAGAAGTACTTACCAAACAGAAGTCTGAGCAAATGGTTGTGGTATGTCTGTTTTATGATTGCAGGAATGCTGTCTGCTAGGTTTAAAGGAATATAAACCTTTTTCCTCTTGCTGCCCTGCAAATATCCCCGTTGAAAGGGCATCTGACATTGGAGTGAGCTTATTAAATCTGAAAGGCACAGTGTTACCCAGTGTGAGGCAGAACACTTAATCAAAGGTACTCCTGAGCATATCTATTTGATTTTGCTTACAAATTCAATGTAATGGGTTTTTAAAGTCAGAGTATCTGTACCTTGTAAGCATAATTTACTGATCTGGCTGGTTTTTCAAGTTGACTTACTTGGTATTGAAACATTCAGTTTTAACTCAGTAAATATATAGTCAGTTTTTGCTGTCCAAGCAGTCACACACAGAACCAGAAAGAATTTGATGCTGTTTCTACTTTCTTTTTGAGGGAGAAGTTAGAGCAAAAGAGCTGCAGAACTTGGCAGGATAACCAGAGTGACAAGTCAAGGGACAACTTGTTCCTTTTCCTTTTCACAAGAAAGAAAAAAAATTATCATAAAAGCCTCACACTTTATGCTGAACACTGAGATGCATTTAAGTGGAAAAAATGGACATCAGTTCTACATCAGACCTGGATAATTACTGGTGCTAGAGGGACCAAAAGACTATCCAAATCCAACTCTCTTCTTTCCCTCCTCTCACAAAATCTCCTTCCCCAAATCAACTTGTATAATCCCAGAACATTTTTGTCATACTAACACTGACTGTCAAAGCCATTCTGATTTTAAATAAAACAATGCTTGCAAGAGCGGAATTTTTACTTAAACAAACCACCCAGAATGCTCTTACAACCAATTTTCTAGCTTTAGATTCCATAGCATTTGCTGCACATCATGTGTAGCTAAATGTAGCATAGCTTGATGCAGGATTTTCTCTAAATCTCAGTATAGCTGTTCCTTAAGTGAATGTGATGCTCTGGTAGTCCTGAACATGCAAGTTTTGCCCTAAACACACACACTTCAATAAACAATTGACTCCACTATGTATGAGGAGGCATTAAGAATTTCCTTTTCAGTGATGGGGATAATGCAGCCTTCATCAAACATGATCAAACATAAAACATCTCTTGTCGCAGAAAATGCAGCTTAACAGAGAGGTTACACTTATCTCCCTTGAATGTGCAGGGTTAAATGCACATTTGTCCAGGAGGTTTTGCACAGTGTATCTCTTAATCCTTCTAGTGGGAACCAGATACAGTGCAGTAAAAGGCTGGCCCCTCTAAGCTGATGAAAGTCACCCCTTGCACACATGAGTCCAAGACAGTTCAAAGCTGAAGGTGGTCTGAAAAGCTCTCCTGGGAGAACAGGAGTTCAGGCCAACCTAACTTACAACTCAGTGCAAAATGCCCTCAGCATGTTTGGGCAGTTGGCAATCAAATCTTCTCCTGCTCCACCAGTCCCTTTTTGAGAAGAGGGGGCACTGCTATAACTCTCTTCCATAACTTGCAGTTGCATGCCAGGCTGTTGCTCAGTCTCATCTCTTGAGCTCATGGTTAGCCTGATGTCATACCTCTTTGGCCCTTTTTTTTTCCCCACTACTGTTGTGAAGATCCTGCTAACTGCAACTGGCTTTGAGTCTTAGCTAAATGGCCATTGTCCTTCAACCTGACTCAGCTGCAGAAACTGGCTTTAGGTCTTGTGGGGACCTATAAGGAGCATCTCAGTCAATTGCCTGACCACATCAGGGCTGACAAAAAGTTAAATCATGCCATTAAAGGCATTGTGCAAATGTCCTCAAACACTGAGAGCCTTGGGGCATTGATCACGTCTCTGGCCAAACACATTCCAGCGTTTGGCCACTATCTCAGTAAAGAAATGCTCCCTTACGTCCAATCTAGGTGGCTTTCCTGTATATAAAGAAATCCTATATCAAATCCTGTATCAAAAGTGGCTTTCTCATTATTAATCTCATTGTATTAACTGCAGACCTCCCAGCTGGATATCCCAAGAGCCATCATAGGGACATTTCAGCACCTAAATGATGGAGCTCAACATTTTAATCCAATTTGCCCCAAAGTGCACAAAGTTAAGGCTAGTTCTTGAGCCTGACCTCATACCCATTGAGGATCTCCTTGGATTTCAGGTTCTCAACTGATACATTACAATATTACAGGATGCCTACCTGCTACTCATACTCAAAGTTTAGATCTTTGGCAATATCTAAAAGCCAGTTAAGGAGGTTCCCTTTTAGCTGATACTATACAAGGATGAAAAATGTACCAGTCTAAAGCTCTGATGGTCTAGACAGACAAGAAAACTCCATGAAGAATAGGAAGAAGAAAAATATATGCAAAACAAATATAGTGATTAGGTCACAAGGTTCTGTAAAAAAAAGTTTTCTGACTGTCTGGATTTGAAGTTGTCTTGTGAGAGAGACAATGATCTAAAGGGAAAAAAAGGAAGAAGGACAAGGAAAGGAAGGACAGAATATAATAAAAAAGTATGACATGGAGTATGCTGAGGTGAAAGTTTTCTCACCCAGCCTAAGTGGCATCCATACACATTTATGTTACAGTACCTAAATACAAGCTGTCAGACTTAACACATTTATGTCAGAATTATTCATGAAACAGAATGATCTCAAGAGAGGAAAGAGTTATTACTTGGATTAAACTAGTTAATTTTCATTAACATAACTGGCATATAATTACTAGTTTCACCTCAGTAGCTTATCACAGGCTCTATAGCAACCATAATTGAGATGTACTTGATTTTTTAAATTTTGTGTGTACTGCCTGAAAGCATAATTTTTTTCCCATAATAGACCTGCTAAGCCTCTTTCTTTTCCCATTTTGTACACAATTAGAATTTCATTTAATATTTCTATATTCCAGGTAGATGCCAGAAGAGAAATAGATCTTAAAGTACCAATCACCAAAAGCCATGTTGGAGAGTTCCTTCACTACTAAATGCATTTGACACTAATTGCTGTTTATTGAAGGACCTGAGTGAAACCTCACTCTGACATGTATCTGGAGACTCCCTGCATCTGTTCCAGTTTTCTCTGTTTCCCACTGTTGGTGCCCCACTTCACAGGACCAGCTCTCTCGTGTCTGGCTCCTCTGCCTGCACAGGGGTGTGGCCAAGAGGGAGCTGCTGTTTCTTACCCACAGCAGCTCTTATCCAACACAACAATGAAAACGGGAAATTTGAACGTGTTCATTTTTCACCCATCTGCTTGTTGAAAAATAAAATCAAAGGTCCATGCTGCTACTTCTTCTACCAATATTTTAATCTTAGCTAATATTGCAAGCTCTTTTTTATTTATAATTCAATTAACAAAGTTATCTGCAATTAATAGTTCAGGTAGGGGAAAGATGTTCCAGGAATCCCTTGCTGGATCAATTAAAATTCAATAACATCAGAAGAAATACTTATGCAAACAATATGGTAGAAGTCATATTTATTGATAAAAATTAATATATCTGCTATAAAATTTGTAACAGTAATGCAACTGAATATTTATTTTGATGCATAAACCTGAATGTTACATACCAAATACAATACAGTAACACTGGTTTCTTCCTTATTTACATGTTTATGAAAATTGATATGCAATCCATGTTAAAAGAACTTGTAATGGAGAATAGTTACATTAGAAAAATAATATTCTTGATAAAGCATTCTTGAGGACTCCAATCACATTTTCAGGCCTCTTTCAATAAGGCAAAAATCCCTGGTACAGCATATAACTTAATTTACAAAATACAATAACCTCAGACACATCTTCAAGTTTTCTTTTGGTATGCTTTTCCTCACTGTAAAATTACTCAATTCTCTTACTAAACAGAAAGAACTTTCTATAACAAAACTTGATGAGTTCTATTACATATCACATATAGATCGCTGTAGCTTAGCGACCATAACCGGGCAATCTTTCTCCTTAACTGTTTGCTCAATGAGCTTTTCTTAAATGTAGGACATGTAGTATTTTGAAATCATTATGACTGTGGTATCTTTCTTCAGTTTTCATAGGAAACAATCTGTCACATTTTGAAACTTTTTTTGAAATTTTATTTTATTTTAGGAACTGGTGCACAACTACATTTCCACTCACAAGAGAACGTCACAAATGTAACTAAAATTAGGCTTGGATAACTTTGAAAACATACTACTATGTGCCCAAACCCAAATTTCTTACTTTAATACTTTATAACCCTGCCATGCTCTAGGAATTCTTCTTCTGCATAGCTTCATTGCTAGTCACAGTCAGACAGTTTTAATTCCTTCAAAGGCACAAAACTTCCACCTCTTTTCCAGTGTTGCTCCTACACCAGTGAATTCTTGTTTAAACATGCGTGGCAGTCTCATCAAAAGCATTTCTATCTCATTTGCAGAGATCTAAGAAAGAAACAAAGGTAAAATTGAAGTGAGAAAGCTGTCCTGTAGCTTGTAAAGAGGAAACATTAAGAACAGATGTAATAGGGGTGTGGGGGGAGACAAATCCAGGCCATATGAAAACAGCCAACCATTTTTTTAACCTTAGCCTGATATGACTTTCCAGACTCCAAAGCAAGTGCAGATTCCTTGAAGGAATGATTTTGCTCTTGTAGATGCCTGTAAAGTATCCCCCTGTAAAGCAATGGCAAGCGCCATGCTGGGGTTGTGGCCACAGTGTGGTATGAAGTCCATCTAAAAACTACAGTCACAGGTGCTCTTGTGAGGATGAGGAAGCAGATGGGACCTTATTCTTCTTCTCAGCCTACGTGGTTCTGAATGCTTCTCCCAGTTCCCTTAGCTTTTCTCTTTCAAAAAGATTTTGATCAGCTCCCTGTTGTTGCTGAAGGCTGACTATCCATGGAGCCACCTTCCCTCGGTCTTACCCAGTTCAGCAGCCCCCGGTAACTAAGCAGTAAAGCTCCCAGTTCTGCATTGCTCAGGATGTTTTTATAATTTTGAAACCTTAATGACTGCTCACCTTCCTAATAGGCAAGATGCTCTCATTACAGAAAACACTTTCACAAAGGCAACCTTTCTGGTATAATCAGTAGGGAAGGCAAGAAATGAATAATCATGCAATATGAGCCATTTTATCTTCTAAAGTGGTGATCATGAAAGGAACAGCAAAGAAATCTATGGGTGCTGCCTGTCATCCACAGGTATCTCCATGGTTTGAAAGGCTTATCTGGAAATAATGATATTTCTGCTTATTCATAGTAGTAGAAACCTTCCATGGAGAAACCTTTCCTTTTTAAAACAGTATATAAACATAAAATGTGCTAATTATACTTCACTGCACCCAAGGGGGGTAAGAAAATATCTATTGCCTCTTATTTTTCTGTAGAGGTTAGTGCAGCAGAAAGATTAAATGATTTGTTAAAGGTGGCACCAAAACTCAGTGTTGGAGGCAGTCAAAAGCCTCAGCGTGATCCAATCCATCTTTTAAGTACTCACATGGCAGTAGTGGGTGTTGGGTTACTTTTGTGCAATGTATACTGAGCCCTCAGCCCACACGGGTATGCTGACCTTATCATTCCTGTTCAGGCGAGGAATGACAGGCTAACCATGGAAAGTAATTGAAATTCATCTCTGAGATTGCATCTCTGGATCGCGCTATTAAAAAGTAATTTGTTTCTACAAGCAGTTGCTTCCAAAATAAACCAACGAGGTCAAATTTTGCAGCTCGTGTTTATTATGCAGTAGGTAGGTCCAGAGGTAGCTGCAGAGATGGCAGACAATGCTCCTTCCTTGAGGGCTCTGTTTGCAAGCCAAGAGCTTGACCCTGGCAGCCTCACAGGAGCCCACATGTTACATGAGTAAAAACTCAAGGGCAGAGCCCACAGCCATGCACAAGAAGGGACCACAGCAGTGCAGGGTGAGAATGCTGAAGAGCTCACTAGGGAGAAGCAACGAGCAGCAGGGCTGGAGACCAGAGAGTCCATATTTTGGAATGATTGCTGTCATCACTCAAGAGATACAGAGCTGGAGAGGTCATCCAGGGAAAAAAGCAGTTGAAACTTAGACAAATGCCCTGTTAAGGAGGGACTTGAAAGATAACTGAGGAGATGGGGCAGACTGGGTGATGCAGGATAAGACTAAGCAAAGTGGACGTGTGGCAGGGACACAGAGAAGCAGAAAAATGGGTGGAGGTGTGAAGCTCTGGATTAATCAGGTCTTGATAAAACCAGATATTTAAAAAAAAAATTTAAATTCACCAGTTTCTCACCTCTTTCTCCCATCCCCATCCCCTACTCCCTTTTCATTCTGGGTGGCAGTGGGCTGTAAAGCACTAGCAAACCTGAGTTGCCATGGCCTGAAGGCAGTGCCTACCAAATTCATCATCCTTCCTCACTCATCAATGCAGCCTGTTGTAATTCCAGTGTGCTTCTAGTTCAGGATCTCCTCTGCTTTTAGCTCTACACTTTTTCATAGAAACAGAGGAAGGATCCAGGATCATCCAGAAGCATGAAGCAGCTCACCAAAGCAGTGAGAAGCCGATCTCAGCTATGGGCTGAAGGGGCTGCTCAGGAACAAAACATTACCAGGACCAAAGGAGATGTGTTGCAAGATCTGGGAAAGCACCATCACTCAAGTATTGCCAGACATGGGACAGAGCTATGGCTGGCACAGAGTGACCCCTGCATCTACTAAGCTGCTGCTTAGCACTTGGAGTACCATTCACCTCATCATTTCACACTTGAGCTTCTCACCTTCTGACTTGCTTAATATTCAGTGCAGAGAAATAGGCCTATTTGGGGGCTTGATTTCATCTCATTCTACAGCAGATATTAAAAAGTAAGTCAAGAATCTTATCCTACAGGTATTTATTGACTGTAGACTGTATGAACTGATGCATTAAACACTTGGCACAGTTTCATGTTGGCCTCGCTTTTGTCTTGGCCACAGCTTCACTGAAATTCATGCACCCAATTCCTTTATGTGGTTGTGTCTGCTCCCAAATGGAAACATAAGACATGAAACATGGTCCATTGCTGTGATCATAAAGGTTCAGTGTGACATACAACTTACAGCTTTTCAAAGAACAAAGGGCCATCTCCAAAAACTGCACAGTTTGATGGCCATGGCCACACCTGCCTCTTGTTCTGTTTTTTTTCTCCCCAGCTATATTTCAGAATCATGTGTCATAAAATCAACTGCTAGTCTTTGCTATTTAGAGCTCTGCTCTTCAGTGCCACAAAGGATAGCTAAGCAGTTTGAGGCAAAGACCTCAACACAAGCACGTGCACGGTAATTTGCAAATGAATAAAGACTGCAAACCCCCAAGCCCCATATCCCATTATCTTTCTAATGGAAATGCATGAAGAGTTTAACCTGCAGTAAAGAATAATACAATATTTCTAAAGAGAAAATAGATTTTGATTAATTTTTTTTACCCTAGAGTCCAACTGCTGCATATAAGACCAAAGATACTCTATATTGGCTCCAAAAGGGTGGACGTGAAGAAATGTGGATATGATACCTGTATTAAAAACAAACAGACACAAAGTGTTAAAATTACTTCAGACATTGTATCATTAAAATAGGCAAAATAATTCTGAAGAGTCTGTTCTGAGGTTTTTCAGTATTAATTATGACTCTTATTTTCCTTGCACAACCCAATAAACATAACAAAACAGCACATTTTTAATACAGTCATAGTAATGTGCTAAGTACAATAGCTCATCTTCAGGAATGACAGCAGTTAGCAAGTAAGTGACCAAGATAATATACTGATGAATAAAGGAATTTCTAAACAAAGCCTTGCTGGGAGCATTTCAACTACTAATTTTATGCTTGATTTACCAATACAAAATTGTGGATATCGTAATGGTAAAATTATTGTTTTTTTCCCCTTCACTGGATTCTCTGTTGTGAAAACGTTTCATAAAATTGTGTCAGAACCCTCACTCCCTCAAATTTTTCTAGTAATTATGCAGATGCTGGTTATGAAAAGTATTTAATCCGTATTACCCCTAAATGCTGCTGAAGAAAACACAAATGCTTTATGACACATTTGCTTATTTACTTTTTCTTAAGAGAGAGCATGTTCTGTCTATCTTCATTGTTGTTTCAGGATGATTATAAAAGGTATGGGAATTAAAAAGGGCTTAGAAGGAGTCAGGATCTAAGTCTAGAGGTCTTTTTTGCAGTGAAAATCAAGTGACAGTATTAATAATGATGACCAGAGAAAACAAGATTTGGGGCATCAGTATTGCTATTAAAAGCACTACCCAATTTCTCTTCTTCTAAGCAAACAGTGAAAATACAAAATGGTATGTGTGTTATTTGCTGTTTGGGGAGAGCTGAACTGTAAGAATCAGAACAAATATTTTCAACTCTCTTTGGATGGGCTTCTTAGCTGAACCACCCTAGGGGAAGTTTCTTATACTTAAATCACAAACACCAGGATTAAAAATGCTTACAAATGACAAAAATGGGTCACTGTATCTTGTGTACTGCAGGCCATACTGCTTTCTTGATGCTGAATGAATTAGGATAATCTTGGATTTCGTTTTTCCCTAAGTGCTGGCCGTGGTTGAAACTGATAAGCAATATTTAACGCATTTTAGACTGGCTTTGCAAAGCACACCTTTTTTCCTCCTCCACTTTTCAAACAGCATTTACAAACTTCTGGTCCTGCATATGAAGTGGCATATAATAAATTTTTTACTATGGCAAGTCCTAGCAGCAGTGACCTTCTTTGTGCTGTGGGTGACTAGAGGTAACCACACAAGAGCTCTAGAAGCAGAAGTCAAGACCATCACACTTGGATGAGATGACTGGAAATCCAATTTGTACTCAAATCACATTTTACCAGTGTCATTGCATCTGTTATATGGCTCCTGAGGCTTTTGAATTCAGGACATTCAAAACCAGCTCTTTCATATAATGTAAATAATAAGTAATTTGTCAATATTTTGTAATTATTGACTGGAGTTCCATGATAATTTTTTTTCTTTTATGCTCTTTTCCTCAAAGACAACACTGCATTTTTTAAAATACAGAAAAACTTAGTGAATGGATGGAGGCAAGGCCCATTATTCCCTTGCCATATCTGATCATGCCTCAGAGGAAGAGATAACATGAAATCCATCTTGAGGAATCTTTAATCCTCGGACTGTAACAGTGAGTCAGTTGTGGGGTATTATGACCAGTAATATCTTAACTGAGGTTATTCTGTTTATCTGAGTGTGCCACTGAACAGCAGATGTTCAGGACCCACTTTGGGACACTGCCACCATTCGTTACAGTCAGATATTGAGTGACCTAGAAAAAAAGTTTGTTATTCCGTTCTTTAAATCCCATTCTTGCTGTCTTTCTCACAGACTGAACTTCGAAAAGATCAAGTACTGCCCCTGCAATTAAAAGTTCTGGATCTAATTATAAAAAGCAGAATTCAATCAAGTCATACATTTCTGTATATTCCACTGTTTGCATCTCACTAATCACAGGGAGTTTGTGTACTAAGCACTTTAAACATTCAGATACATTCTTCACTTTTAAATGACCTCTTTCGTCTGAACTGAACTTGTGAACTGCTGAATCTGTGCCTCAGCAATAGGCCAGCAATCTTCCTGGTGCCTAGGTGATGAAAATGAGTTGCATTTAAACAAACTAAGGCAGTCTTGGAACTACTTTATCAGGATACCACTGATTTGTGAAAAGACCAAACCAAAGAAATTAAACCTGTTCTTTCAGCTCAACATTTCTGTTGCTCTGCCACAGGGTATGCTTTGGAACTGTGGGCCTTCATGCTCCCTGAAAACCTACCCCACTGAAGCCAAATGCAAAATATATGTGGGTCTAAACATGGGGCATGTTCCCTCCAAGGGTGGCATGGGTACAGCCAGTTCTGTGTGGCTAAATGCCAGTTAGCTGGCCCACTGCCTATAAGCTTTAGGCACTATTTAAGAGTTTATTTTAAAAATTTTATTCTAGGTAAAGGGTATGACAGTCCTTGTGGTATTCTTTATAAATATTCATATTGCTAATTCCCTCACCTAATGTCAAAGGCATAAATCTGGCTTGCTTAATACATGTAGTAGATATATTTTTTGCTTGGTAGTTTACTAATATTATTTCCATCCCCGTCTCCTTCACCACTTTTTCTAATAAACATATAACAAGCTATACAACTCTGGCCTGCTAAATCTTGATGTAAATAAAGTCATCATACATTCATGCTGCAAGTCTAAATGCAGTATGAATATATGATGACTTTAGATTCTGCAATTTTCTTCATACCTGAAATCCTTTCATTAAACTGCAGAAATTTTCAGAATGGCAAAGTTCAGTTGTATTTTAGGATTTTTTCTTACTAAAAGCCATTTTGAACCCAGAAAAAAAAAAATTCTATTATTTTTTCTTTTTTACTTAGCACAAAGATGTGTGTAAACATATATGCAAGACAGAAACCTGTTAGAAGGCATTTTCTTCTCAAAAATCTTCTTTGGGGTTATCTTACCTATTAATAGTGCCTCTTTCTCTGATTTTAGACCTGGGCTTCGTTTCTCTGAGTTTTTTTCTCTGTCCTGGTTGACCAATGCTACTGTCAATACATTGATTTCCTATAAAGTTTAAAAAACACACAGATGGTCATGTAGATTTCATTTATCTCAATTAAACTTGTCTGCTTCCTTTTAACTATATAAAAAAATCATTACTTTAATTCACATCTAAAGACAAGACAATTATAAATAATTGATTTGTTTGCAGAATATTAAGACATATTTTGAACAACCTTTAGGCCAAGTGCTGCCAAGAAGAGAAATTTTGCTTGAGGAGTAAGTAATAACTTTGTTGCTAGTGGTTCTTCATTATAACAGCTGGAGAGATTGTGCCATAAAGTGTGGGAATGGTCAGAAAATTCACATTTTGTAGCTATTAAATCTGTAAACCAAGACTGCCTCCAGGGAACATGGATGGAGACATTCAGCTACAGCCATAAGAGTAAATTCAGCAGTTACGAACAACATTTCTAGCTACTAGAGCACAACCCTCTGCCCTGTTACACTCTTCAACCAGTGCCTGGCATCTGGCATGGCACTGGCCCATCCCAAAGAGCTCTCAGGCATGTTTTGGGGGTCAGCACCCCCATTTCAGGAAGACCGCTCCTAACAGGTGGTTTGCATAAAGCCATCTTATTTTAAGGACTGAAAGAGCACCAACCTGAAGGGCAAAAAATTCAAGGCTCCCACTTGGAGCTCTTTTTTTTCTGGAATCAGGTGTCTTGAACCACCTAAATTTCATCTGAGAGATCCCATAGCAGATGCTCCATCAGAAGTAGCCAGGCAGTTGTGTGACTGGGCATAGATGAAGGAAATAAATTATTTCCAAGGCATGCAAGTGACCTCAGAGTGTATTGCATGATATTCAAGCATATCCATGGGCTGTTTCCATGGAGCAGCCAATGTGCAATGACTCGTTCCTTGGTGAGGCCGTGATTCACCCTGCTGCATCTGCTCTGGGAAATGCTCAGCAGGTCCATGCAAAACCTTGGAGGCAGAGAGCATGCTGCTGGAGACACGGTGCTGTGAGGTGGGACTGTGAAGGAATGATGCTCTTGTTCTATTTGAGGGAGTCAAGGTAAGCTGCTGAAGGTTGTGTGGGACTGGGCAGCCTTAAATGCAAGCAAATATGTACTATTTGGTATGATGATGTGGCTCATTTAGGACATACCCATGGTGTGATGCCTTGCTCCAAAACTTTTGGCGAGGATTTTTGGCAATAGAAGAGGGACACCGGGCTTGGATTGCTCGGAGGCATTTTTGAAGGTGTGAATAATCCATGCTAAAAAAAGGCATAAACTCCAAAGTATGTCAAATGTGCCTCTTTATGGATGACTAAAGGCTTCACAGTCTGTGAAATTGGTAAAAAGAGCCACACACTTCCCCATTTTTAATTGAAAAAGAAAAAGAAACTACAAACAGCATAAGCCAAAACCCCTCGGTGACATGGTCTGTGCTCTTCATAGGCCTGCTCCAAGGGGAAGCTGCCTGGTGGCTCACATGAATCGTGGCTACCAGTGCTCCTTCGTGTCACAAAGAAGAACAAGCAGCCATGTGTCAGCCAAGGAACTCTGTGTGCACATAAGTGATGTACATGCACATGTGCATCCCCAGCCCCAGAAACAAGGGGCTCTGACAGGCCCTGGCCTGCACCAAAGGAAGCGTGAGGTCCATTGGGTGATCCGGGCTTTGTCGCAGTTGTAATGGGCAGCTGAGGTGTTTCTCCTGGCCTCAGATCAATGTGGTGTTGTGCACATGTCAGCCTTTGCTGGCTTTTTAGTTAGTAGAGATCAAATAACTTTTTAGTTGCATGTTTTAGTTTTGGGAGTCTGCAGTTCAAGAGTTGGCAGTGATCCCCTCTGAAAACAAGGGTGCTCCTCGGGTGCTCTGGCAGCTTCATCACCTTGGCATTAACACTCCTGTAGTGTTGTAATGCACAAGGCACATTATAGCAGCAGCAGCATGCTTTAAATTGTCCAGCACTGTTGATTCCCCTCCTGACAGAGCCAAAGGCTAATGCAAATTCTGATCTCCTGCTGGCCATGACATCCAAAAGCAGTGAAAGGAAACCCCATCAAGAAACTGAAATAAAAGGTGTTTACACGACTTTCTCCAAGAGGGCAGTAATGACAAGGGGGTTACAGATCAGAACAGAGCTGGATGACAGATTTTGTGATACTGGAGCAGAAAAGCAGAGCAGCAGATGCCACCAGAGCTTGTATAGGTTAAGATGCAACTTTGACTTCATCAGAGATGGAAAAGCAATCTAAAAATAGCAATTCCTGAGGGGGGAAGGTGGGAGCAGAGAGATGTGTATTTGATATAACAGGCCCCAAACAGCACACTCGCAGTTTCAGGTGGGATTAGAAGTTTTGTCAAGCAGTGATGCAGAGAAAGAAACTATAATCCCATTGGGAACAAGGAACAGATGGATTCTCATTTAATGCCTAGATTTGAGCCTCTGCAGAACGTTTTGTATGATTTATAGGACAGTGTAAATGGATGCTAAAGGAAGTCACATCAAGTCTTCCTTAGCTGTATGCTGGAACAGAGGATAAAAGAGTAAAATTTTTTTTATGGGGAAGCCTGAGGAAATGAGTGGCAAAGATAGATACCCAGCAAACCACTGGCTTTAGAAGAAAGTTGCAGGTTCTTGGAGGCTTTAAAATGAGAGGTTTCTGCCATTCAATGCTACCTGCCTCACAGAAGATAATAAATTAGATCACTCTGATGTATTCAGCTGCCAAAAGACGTTTGCACAGGCCATGAGAAAATACAGGGTGTGCATAGTCACATAAAGTAAATCAGAATTCAGTAGCAATGCTGCTAGGAATTAATAGTGGTTTAAGAGAAATGGCATAATTGGGTCTAAAAAATGGGTGTGAAATTCACCCAGAAACTGAGCTAATTATAGTCTAAGTGAAAACCTTAAGAATCTGACAGCATACTGCAGATACAAATCTGGTACCTATGAAACCTTTACAATAAATCTTCATGAAGTTAATTTACACTTTTTTAGAGGCACTACTTATGTCAACCCACAGAAACAAGACTTTTAAGAGTACAAAGGTGAATGAGGCAATAAATAATTGGGAAAAAACAGTCAGGTCACCTCTGTGACATGAGAAAAAGCTACTGATCACCAGATGCCTGAGGAAAATGATTTAATATGTACTGCATTACAGCATTTCCTTTCTTTCCTGGAGACCATTCTTTATTTGGCAAATTATATTTTCTGAGGCCCTAAGCAGTCTCCTTCAGCAGGTTTCATTATAAAAGGAATATTTTGCTACCATCTGTCAGTTACTGCATTAAAGGACAAGAACACAGCTGAGCATGTGCAAACTGGTACTTATTAGAAATGAAATGACCTTGCAAGCACTGAACACTGTGTGTGAAAAGCTTAATCCAGGTTAAATCACACCTGGAGATCATTAGGGACCTGGTCCTATTTATTATTCACAAATTGTGTCAGGCATTGGAAAACAAGGGGGACCAGTTTGATGACAACAGCTCCAGAGCTGCTCAGTATGAATGCAACCATCCTGTGTGATGCTCTCACCATTGCCTGCTTGGAGCTTTTTCTTGCAAATGACACTTTAATCGATCAGCAGATGATGAAAAGACATGAATTTGCCTCATGGGATTGAAATCCCTATGGTTCTGTAGAACATCCCTTGGGACCAACATTTTCATTCAGGGCTCCCTGCATTTGAACCAGGGAGGGAGAAACAGACAGAAAGTCTTTCTGGAAAACTTTCAGGAGAACTTGCTGGAAGAAATGACAATTTTATCTAATGGACTATTAATGCCCACAAGCAGATCTCTGACACCACCATTGACACAGAGCTGATAGCTGTGGAGAGTCATACATGGCAGTTTTGCACTGCCTAGCTGTAAGGTGGGAGAGAAGTTTGCTTTTCATCATTCACTCAAGTATCTTGGCTTCTTTTGGAAGAGGCACAGGTAAATATATTGCTCCAAAAGTTGCCTGGTCTCACTGTCCAGAGAGAAGCTGTGTCTAACACTGACACACAGCAAATGAGTGACTCTTAAGAGAACTGCACTTGCCAAAGACACAGAGCTCCTGAAGAGTAGAAGAGAGGTGGTAAAATTCTACACAAAATAGAGATCCTATAAGAAAAAAAGGCTAGCTCTGCACTCCAGGGCTCTAGCAGATCAGGAAACTCCAGATATTTAGGCTGGATGACTTGGGTCTTTTTCTCCTTTATTGGTTTCTATTTTCCCCTACGGAAAAGTAAGATATTAAATAAAAAGTTCTCAATCTAGATAGCATTAATCCTCTTCAGGTCAGTCTTAAACTAGTGCAAAAAAGGCAGACAATATAAAATATTTGTTCTTGCCTGAAAATACATGCTAGCCAGCATCCCTAAAAATGGGGGGACTGAGGACTTGATATTCCCCCTAACCACTGAGCAAGAGTTGAGCAGGGCTTGCACAGTAGCTGCCCCACCTGGAAACCCCTCTGGCCAGAGTGCACTTCTATACCATCTGTTGTCCAGGACTCTGCTTTGAAAGGCAGAATATAGGATTTAATGAACGTGACACTGAAGATACCTGACATGTGCCCAGGATGTGAAGACATTCAAAGAGATGAAATATTCCCTCCACTCTCTGGGTAATCCAAGTATTTGATAATTATCTTTGAATCTAGGGGGAATGATGACTGCTTGCATACTGTCTTCAAAGACCTCATTTTCTTTGTTGTAGTTTATAGAATTTTGAAGAATTGTGTGGTGAGGGATTAAAAATAATATTGTGTCTTCTGAAAGACCCAGTAAAAATCCCATAAACCTACCAGCCTCTGGAAAAGTTGGCATTTTTATTATATGTACAAAGCCAATTGTCTGTGGCATTAAAACAGTGGCAGAAAAAGGAAAGACTTGATGTTTGTCACAGCAGGCAAAACAGAGCAACTGCTGAATGTTGTTAGATGTAAGGGATACACAACTCTTTCTCATCAGCCAGGGGATTTATGAGAGAAAATGAGTAGGAGGAGAAAAAAACCTATATATCTGAAACATAAGCAAAAATCTTGCAGACTATTAACAGCAGGCCAGAGTGATGCTCTAAGCTTGGAAATAAAAGGTAATTTTAAAATCCTGAGAGAAGAAAGAGCCACACACACAAGATTCCAAATCCACAGCCTATAAGGTATTGAAAGGCTTTTATTTTATTTATATGAATTAATATGTGAGCCTGCTCTGAGCACATTGAACTGGGCTTGGACTTCAGGTGAGTTTGCCCAAACTACTTATTGAGGACCAGGCAGGTTTGTCTGCAAACTTGGGTAAAACCTGGTCTGCAGCATGAAAAATTGTATATATTTAATTTATTTGCATTTATCTGTGAACCTCCTGTAGTCTGGTATAGATGGGTTTGCTTTGCTAGTCTTTCTGTAAATGTACTTCAGAACTACATCTGAAAATTTAATCTTGCAGTTTTAACCTGAGTGGAGCATAATTCAATAACCAATCAAGTGAATGGAAGCCTTGCAATACTTTCAATGCACATCAAGTCAGGCATCTTAAATTTATGGGGACATGCAAGGTTGAGGTACAGGACAACTTCTGACAGCTTAGCATGGTTGTCAGTTGAGAATGGGCTACTGTCCTTGTCTATGTTCTTATCCACGGTGAATTCAAAATTATTCAATCCAAGTTGAACTAAGCTACGGTGAAAGAGCTTATTTAAATTTAACTTAAATCAAATTTCCTTGCAAATGTGGCAATGTATGAGTACACTCACAGGCAGTGATTGTGACTCAGATGATAACAGCATCACAAAATCAGGCAGATGACCTTGGGAGATCTCTAGTCCAACCTTCTGCCCCTAGCAGGATCAGCTGCAGTGGCAGGGCACATGGATGTGCAACAGAAAGGCAGCAATCCAATGGCTCAGCAGTTTCTCTGCAGCATCCCAGGCCTGTGCCCTTATCAACAGAGGGTGCCTCTGTCCCCTGTAGAAGGGATTTTCCAACCATAATCACTTGCTCCATCCTTGTGATACTTGTGATTCAAGTCTTGTTTCCACAAGCACAAAGGAGTGCAGAGGCACCACTACAGATGGGGAAAATGTGATAACCTAAGCAGAGAAAGCAGAGTCCCCTGACCCAGCTCCTCCCAGGGGTGTCACAGGAAAGGATCAGCCCCAGGGGCCGAACATGACATCAGTCCACCTCTCTGAAACATCCTACAGACTGAGGGAGCATTGCCTGGAGGAATTCGGGACTTGTTATGGGATGTAGGAGCAGAGGATTATGGGGTTGTACAAAACCTAGCTGAGGTCCTCAGCAGGGGAAGAAGTAGCAGGAAAAGAAGAGATCATGGCAGTTTGGGAGGGGATAAAAGGGAGTGGTTGCATGTAACCAGGTTGCTGGTCAGTACACTTATCGGACCATGACAGGCCCTGATCAGTGTATAAAACCCACTAAACTAATTTCTCTTTTCCTGGGTGAGGGACTCTGTTATGTGTGCATGGGGGCCCATGAGGGCATCTGAGCAGAGCAGCTGGAGTGGGATCAGCAATCAGAGAGCCACTGCAGCCTGCAGTTAGAGAGACCTGGCTGTCCAAGCCACCAACTGGGGGATGGCTAAACGACTACTTTGTGCTTTTGTGTGTGTGTGGAGGAGCCAGTTATGGGACAGCCTGGGAGTCAAAGTCCAGTTTCTGGAGGGATTCACATTGTGTATACAAGCCTGCAGATGTATTTCCCACTGATGGACCTTAACCTGTTTGTGTACCTCAGTGCTGCTCATGTTTATGAATGCTGAGTTTGTGCTGATCTGTGGGGCTGGCCACGTGTATATAGATGGATACAGATGGACGTGTATATAGATGGACCCATGTGGTGCATGTGTTGTGTGTTCTTCCACACATCTGTGTGTTCTTCCACATGCCTGTGAGGAATATGTGCTCTGTGTAGCCGCAGGTTAATTCCATGGAGCTATGACCACCTTGCCTCTGTCAGGCTCCAAGGATTCAGCATCTCCCAAAACCAGTAATGCTTGGTTTGGGCCAAATGTCTTTAATTCTTTCTTTAATGGAACTTTTTCCCCTTCATCAGCTGCACATTGTGTTGTGTGATGTGATGTGTGAAAATTTGGTGAGTGTCTGAACTCTGAAAGTAACTTAAAACTGTCCTAACTTTAAAAAATATCGTGTTTTACATAGCTCTTCTCTCAGTCTGTCCTCTTCAGTGACTGTTTCTGACTCTCTGCTGACTACTCCTCTAAAAATACTCTGACTAGAAAATTGCTCGCAATTTTGATTAATTTCATTCTTTTGTTGCTTCAAATGAATTATCTTGTGCTGGTGAATTAACTACTTCCTAGAAAGCTCATATTTTACATGGTCCTGGCTCCTCACAGCCTAAGAATTGATTTTAGAAAAGTGCCCAGCACTAGGTTAAATGGCCTTGTGACACACTCTCTACATGCAGAGAGGTTTCTTGGCCTTTTCTATTTGCACTGGGATAACTCAGTTTAAAAAAACTCAGTAAAAATTTGCAGTGGTCCATCACATATGAAAAGAATACTATCTGCCCAAAACCAGAGCTCTCACAAGTACCTAATGCCACTGTTAGAGTTAGCACCAGGTCAAAAATTCATTAAAAGACCCCTTTGCTTTTCAGTGTTTTTTTCCAGGGTCTTACAAGATCCTTCTCCTTCTACTACCTACCAAGTGGTGCAGAAGGACATATTTACCATATGCTGCACTGCTGGTGAATATGACTAGTCTATTAGAAATTATAGACATCAGGTTTCATCATTTCATTCAAATCAAGCCTGAACTTGGTACCTTGTTTTGTTCTATGCAAGAAGCCAGCATTGGTTTTGTCAGAAACACCACATTGCAATTACTTTTAAAGGACACTCATATAGAAATTTGCTTTTCAAATACACTAATATAGTATTTACTGCTAATGTAAATTTAAGAGTGCACTGGTATTAACAAATAAACAGTTGAAAACTTGAAAAGTTATCTGGCATTAAAATTATAGGAACAGCAATGTAGATAAATTAGACCTGTGAATGTAAGACCTTGTGAATGAAAAACTTCAAATGGATGGATCTAAGGTTTGTTTATCTGATTTATCCCACATAATAGAAGCATTTTCAGGAGTGAAGATTAATTGTATTATGGTGCTCTTGACATCCTATTTTTCTGATCCATTTGCCAGAGAGATGCTTTCAGCTTTTTCATTATAAAGCTTTTACTGTCGTAACTTTCACCTGCTGAGTTTTAGGCAACTAGCAATAATCTGAAAATGCTTTTCTCATTGAAATTATCTCTTTATATTTTTTCATTGTATTTGAGCACATTTATTTTGCGGGAATGTACATATGCAAAATATGGATGACTAATAGGAAAGTTACTTCACACTCATTTTCAAAAGTATGATCAGGTTGCTTCATTTTCTAAAGCTGGATTTATGTGTAGGTTCCTGATGACTTAACACAGATGTTTTATGTGATGTGAAGGTGGTTGTTTTGCAAGATAAAAGGTAATTGTCATTTTGCACACTTTGTTTTAGGGAATTGCAGCAAACCAATGGCTGGTTGAATGAAAGCATCAGTTGCTCACCAGCTCTGCTGAAGTCAATGAGGAGGACGTACTTCATGTTTACTTGAGATTGAGAATTGGTGAAAACCCTTTGAAATGGTCTTTAGCACAAATATTGCTCTTGCAATCTCCTCTAGAATTATGCAATTTCAAAAGGAGAGTTAAACAGAGAGAGAGAGAGAGAAAAAAAAGGCAGTTTGTTTTCTTTTGAGACTTGTAGAAGTTTTGAAAATGACTTCGTTGAAATAAAAACAAGTAATAGTCAGGGAAAACCAACCTTAAATGTCTTATGAGAGTGAATGATTTTCTTGGTGGTTTTGTATTTGAAAGGTATTAACTTTAGGAATCTCCATATCTGAAAATGGAAAAAGTACCTAAGCACTTTGGAGTTCTTATTCCTTTGGAGAGGATCTTGATCAGGATGACAAACTCTTTCTGAGGTTCCTTAGAGTGACTTGGGAATATTGTTTGATGAGAAGTTCAACATGACCCAGCAATGTGAGCCTGCAGCCCAGAAAACCAATTGTATCCTGGGCTGCACCAAAAGAAGGGTGAGGGAGGGGATTCTGCCCCTCTGCTCTGCTCTGGTGAGACCCCACCTGCAGTGCTGCATCCAGCTCTGGGCTCCTAATGTAGGAAGGACAGGGACCTGTTGGAGCAATGTCAGAGGAAGGTTATGAAGATGATAAAAGGGCTGGAGCAACTCTCCTGTGAGGACAGGACAGTTGGGGTCGTTTAGCCTGGAGAAGAGAAGGTTCTAAGGAGAGACCTTAGAGTATCTTCAGAGAGATCTTGGAGTATCTTCACACACCTAAAGAGGGCTGCAAGGGAGCTGGAGAGGGGCTTTTTACAAGGCTATGTTGGAACAGGACAAGTAGAAATGGCTTTACACTGACAGGGCAGGCTTAATCAGATTCAAGGAGGAAATTCTTTACTGTGAGGGTGGTGAGACACTGGCATAGGTTGCCCAGAGAAGTTGTGGATGCCCCATTCCTGGAAGTGTTTCAGGACAGGCTGGATGGGGATTTGAGCAATCTAGTCTAGTGAAAGCTGTCTCTGCCCATGGCAGGGGATTGGAACTAGATGATCCTTAAAGCCCTTTCAAAACCATTCCATGAAGAGTGGCTCTTGGGAATACTGAAGTTCCTTTCTCACTCCTGACACTTTTTTCCCTGTCTATTCCTTGAAAGCCGGTTGGAAGGGGCGTGAGTGTGGTGCACACCCCCTAGGACTGCAGTAGCAGGTTTGTGGCTGCAGCAGAGGTGGCCCATCATCCTTCAGGTGGTTGCGGGGGAGGCTGAGTGCTCTGACAAGCCAATCTGCCTTGCACACTGTGTGGGTTAAGCCCACAGCTGCATATGTATAAGGCTGAATGTTATTCCTCACTAGAAATGACAGGATGACTCCTGTATACGTGTGCAGTATAAATACTTGGGAAAAATTCTTTGGGATGAAAGGCTCCATATAATGATCAGATATTATTAAAATGTCAGGTAGCTCTGGGCACTGAAGATCTGTCTCCCTGTGGAGCTCATATGAAATTTAAAGTAAAAAAAGCTTTTGTGATTTGCTGAGTGGGTGGCTGAATGGGTTTTATCATTGTGTCTCAGAGTTCTCTTTCTCCTCCCTCAGATGATCAGAATTCACTGCAATCAAAAGCCAAGTCACTCTGACACTCTTAATTAGGGACAAGAGAAGTGGTGTGATTTCTTGCTGCACATTATCAAAGGGGTTATTGCTAGACCCCAGCTCCACTTCAGGCAGCACATTCTGTGTCAGAATATACCTTGGTCTGCTCCCTGTTTGCTCCCTGTAGGGTTCAATCATGGCTGGAATCTCAGAGACTCTGATTTAGCCAGCACAGACATCTGTACCATGCTAATGAAACTCTTGCTGTCCTCTGAAATGGCAAACCAGGGCTGGGGTGGCAAAGGGGGGAACTTGGGGAGATTTGATCTACCAGTGTAAAAGAACTTCTGAAGGCTGAGTGGGCTCTTTGATAACATCCTAAACAGCCTGTTAAACTCCTGCTACTTTTCAGGCCTCATGGTATTGAATTCAGGAGGTGGTCATTCCTCATGCCTGTCGCAGTAAGTAGGAAAGCTGCTGAGCTGTGAACGGTCAGAGCTGCTTGAATCTATCATGCTCCATGTGCCTTAAATTGAAGGAAATGAGAAGAAATGAGTGATGGAAGGGCTACAAATAAATATCTGGAATGGAAAATGTGGAGAGTAGAAAGAGGCACAGCCATTCCTCAACCCCTGGTACTGGCCCCACCAGGAGAGAAGAACCTGAATACAGACAGTAAATGTGTCTCTCTAAAGCCCCCCTGACAGCTCCAATCCAATCAGGGTAAGGCTCCTTGCACCTTCTCCTAATGACACAGCACACCCATGACGAGAAACCAAACCCCACTCCTCTCTTCTCAAGGAGCTGTCCTCATCCCTGCACTCACCATTATTCCTGCCTGCTCTCTTTACACACTTGCAGGAGGGAGAAGTTACAACAAAAGGGGCTGGAGGGTGTCCATAGTTCATGCTCTTTTCTTCTGAGGTGTGGCAGAGAGACAAACCCCAAGTTCTGGCAATATTCTCTGCAGGTAATGTCAGCCTTGAGCTCATGGGTATGGAGAGGCCACCAGGACCCTTTCTTTATCCTCTAAAGCACCCAGGTGTCATCACCTCATTTTCTGCAGTGCCCAATCACATCCATGTGCTCTGGAAATGCCTGCTGCAAGGCCAGAGGACCTCATTGTGGGGAGCCCAAAGAAGGTACTCAGTGACTAACATCAGTTTGCTGAGGCAAAGGTTCACAGCTTACAAACCTGGGAAGCTCAGACAGGAGAGAAACAGACAATTCCTGACATATGCAAGGCCTGCACTGGGGTTTTCTGGCCTGTAACTTAAGACTCAAATTGCTCTTATGTAAGCCATATTGAGCACATTTTTTATAGCAAGCCTGTGCTGTTCTGGGAGGAGCAAGCCTTTTGAAGAACGGGATAACCAGGAAATGACTATAGCATGCACAAGGAAGTGAAGCAGAAGAATCAGCAATCACTTGGGATCTTCATCACTAAAGATGACCAACTTCTGTCCCACACTCCCAAACTACTGGGATGATTTTGCACTCTTCTAGCTCCTACTCCTCTCCCTGTGTTCAAGGTCCTTTCCATCTGACCTGGCTCAATTTGATGCTGCCACACTAAGTGGAGCTGCCACACGAATGGTATGTGTGTACTAACACATACATTTATAGAAAATATCCACAGCAGGTACCTTTGGATGCCTAAATTAAAGCTCTGCATAGGGAAGTACAGGAAGTTAACTCTGATGAGTTGATGGAATTACAGACTTTTCCAAAAGTTGAACAGGGTTAGCTTTTTAAATCTTTGCCTGACTTGTGGCAAAAGTAAGCCTCACTTAAGAACCATCTTTTCTTTGATGAAGATCATCAGTGATTAACCTACTCTATGAAAAGAGAACTCTAGGGCATACTTAGGAATATGATCACCGTCAGTGTAGCATAAAGTGAGCAATACAGTGATATATCCCTCCTCCTCAGAGTCAGGGATCATCTGGAAACTGCTTCAAAAGCAAATACAAAAGACAAAACTTAAAGGAAGAATCAACATTAAATGTGAGATGCTTGGTTCAACTCAAGAAATGCTCTGACAACAGCTTCAAGCATTCAAATGGAAAAATGCATCTCTACTTAATATTATTGATTTTTTGTCTGGAGAAAAACCCACAGAACATTGTGTCCAAGCTGTGGGAGATGCTAACTGAAGGCAGACAGGTGAATGAGGTCAAAGTCGGTACTTTGTTCGAACAACAAAACTCAAACAGAACAAAAAGCTGGTCAAAAAACCCCTTGTGGTGAAGTCAGTTTCACTCTCTGAAATATTTTAATTTTATTACATCTTCATGGTAATGAGGTAACCCTTAAAGTCTTTTGGCAAAATTCTAACTTTTTAGCCTAATGGGAATTTCTTTAGTGACTTCAACAATGTCAGGAACTTTGCCATGAAATTGCAATCAGAATTCAAAATGCTTCAGCGATCATTAACCATGTCATGCTTTGGTCTAAATATGGCAAACTGATAATCTTGATTACAATTTTACAGCACTTTTACAAAGGGTAGAAGTTATTCACAGCTGCCATCTAAGGAAGGCAGATGGCTGACAAAAGAGAGCAACAAACTCCTGAAAGTTTAAAGTAGAAGGATACCATGGATGTTAACCTTCTGACCTCCAAACCAGGAATGTATTCACTATATTTGCATGCAGTGCCATATCTTTACTGAATTCAGCAACGAGCAAAAGAAGATCTTTGATCAGAACACAAAATTAATTTATGTACTAGAGGCTTCACAGAAAGCCACTGAACTTTTGGGAAGAATAGGAGAATAAATTGTCTTTGTAGAGTTAGTCATGAAACATGTGATTAGCATTTTCAGTTTGCAAAATAATCTCTACTCAAGCAGAGCTCCCAAGCAAGACTATTTTTTTCATGTTGGGAATATTCAGGTCCCAAGAGTCTGGGAACATCCTTGAAGAGGATTATATCTGAAATTATGATTGTCCATTGGTCATTATTTTCACTTCAGTTAAGACAGAGATGTGAATGAAATACCATTATATGCAGCAATGAAGAGGAAATGAAAAGGGGGTCAGATTAGAAGCAAGGACTGATCTCTTCCAAAGCACGGGACTGATGCAAGTGAGCACTCAATGACAGCACTTCTGGCAGTGCTGGCTGTTGAAGTCTCTGTTAACACCCAGCCAGAATCTTGAGCTTTGTGTACTGCCTAAGCCTGACATTTGGCCTTTCCTGACACAGAGCATAGCTGGGAAATGTCAACAGCCAGAACAAATATTACTGCATGTACCTGGCAAATCACTCATGAAACACCCTTATGACTCTGTAGAGAGCCTTGTAAGTTGGTTTTGCTTTCTGGAAATAACAGATGTACTGGCAATACACTAAAATTTTGGTCTACCCTACCCCCTCAGACTTTTGTGTGAACTGACATGCAGGGAATGTGACATTGCAATTGCTCCAGCCTCTTAGTCAACTTAGTTAATTTTTCTGTGAAAACAAGAGAAAAAAAGTAAAGGTCATTTTGTAGGTTGGGCACCTACAAATTACTTCAGGAAGGAAGTTTTTTCTTTTTCCAAAGGTGTCCAGATCCTTGTCTCCCTTTCAGGATGGTCTCACATAATAAGTATGTAGAAGACCAGGACAGGTCTAAGTATATATATATATTTTCATCTGTATCTGCTTTTGCTAAGAAGAATATTTCCATGTTTTATTTTAAATAACATCATTTTCTAATGTAAAAGATTATGCAGACTAGTGCAATAAGGAGAAATCCTGAGTGAAGAAAGTAATCTTTAAGGTTACAGTATGGGCTTTCTTGATGTGTATGCACTGTGCCTAAAGTTTCTTCTGTCCTTTCTAGGAGCCTGATTTTCTGCAAAGTAATCTAAATATGCCACAGTCTGAAGATAAGATTGTGTGTTCAGTGTACAGGAATACGTTGCCATTTTTCCTTACCAACACCTCTCACTATTACTCGGCATGTAGAGGTATTTAATTTGTTGAATTCAACCTGTCATCTGTAACAAATATGCCCTAATCCAATTATATGCATCACAGTTCACTAAGAACCACGTAGGAGCCACCAAGCCTTCTCCTCTTTGATCATCCCTGATTTGCACAGTGGCCAGGGGCAAAACCCATGGAGTCTGCTGAGAATATATGTGGAGACAACCTGCAAGGCACAACACCTGAGTGCTACATATTTGATATAAATGACAGTTGTTTAAAAGGCACTTCAGCTTCCATTTTACAAAGTTCATTATCATAGCACATGTTTTAACATCAGTTCTTTCCCTCTATTTCTCTCTTTTCATTTATACTGTTGTGTTTTTTCTGATTTCACGGTGGTATTATTGTTGAATACATGGCTGCAACTGTGACTCGATAATTGTAACTATCTGGTTTCCCTCTTTGCCATTAATCTAGGTATTGACTTCTTTTCTTAAGAGTCATATATTGCTATGAGATCAGCAGGGGAAAAGCTCATGGAAAAGGGGCAGAAAATACAGTTTCTATCCTATGGAAAATTCAGGCATTTGAGAGCTTGTACAATTACAAACTGGATTAAAATATTACATTTTGAAAAATTTACTATTGACCAAAGATTCTGAAATATTTTGTTTTAGATATCTGGGAATTGTGCACCAAAACACTCTCTTTACACAACTGAAATGTTTCCTTTTAATGCTATTTAAACCTCTATATTATATAAATATAAAACTTTCAAGCACTTGTGTTTATGCAGTTACATATGAGCCAAAATGGTACAGCTTGAAGCTTTCAGGTAATTTCCCTTTAAAACATTTCAATACCGCAAAACATTGTTTCATCTACATTTTTGGTGAGGAAGCAAGTTCTTTTAGAGAGTTTATAAGACTTACATGTAGCTATTCCTTCAGGATTTCCTTTGGGAAACCTGCAATCAGCTATTTATTGTACAACGACCATTTTTTAGCTAGCATATGTGAGTATATCAAGATCATCATTGGATTAATGTATTTTTGGTTTGCAAACAGAATCTTTCAAAGGGGCAATGGGATGCTGTGCAGACAGACTGCAGCTGCAGATTTGTTGGAGCTATCAGACAATATTGAATGTCTCCTGTCCAAACGCTGAGAGCTACGAGGCTCTATCGACTTCACTGCGGAAATGGATCACAATGAATGAGATTTAGGAAAGGATTTAAAAAAAGAGGACAACATTTCCTTATCAAAAAAGCAGTTCACAAAACTTGAGCCTTCCATTCAGGTTTAAAATAAAACTGTTTTCCTGATTGAGCCATTAGACAACACATGGACTAAAGTAGATGTTAAAATATGTTAGTGTTTAAACTGTTGCTAGTTCACTTGGCCAGGAGGAAGATATCATATATAATTGGTTGTAATATTCATATGTTTATGACAAAGACAGCACAGTTTGGATGACAAACATAGCAGGAAACTTTTCCTTTTTTTTTCTCTTCCCCCCTTATGGAAATTGCTGTTTTGATGGCAATCATTAAGGAAATAATAGAAGCAATTTTTTTTTGGCAGCAGGTTTTTAAAAACACAACCTTAAGAGTCCTTTAATGTTATTGGACTAAATAATGATTCAGTGAATTAATTTAGTCCTCTTGCAAAAATTAACTGTTTCAAAATTATACACATATACAAACCACCTCACTCAGAACTGAAATACAGCCAGGCTTGCCCAGCTGCAAGGTGGCAGCCACAGAGACAAATGGTGTAACTTTGTAGCTTGACTAATCCTGGACAGGACACTAAGGAAAAGCATTTCTTTTGCAGTCGTTTCCATGGTATCTTTAACACCCACATTCAGCAAGTAGGACACTGGTTGTTAAAGTCTCATCCAAATAAATCCTACAAAGTAAATTGCATGGAACCCAATTTATCTACCTTGAATGAAGTTTGCTGGGATTTGAACCTGTGGCTTCAAGAAAAAAAAAACCCCAGACACTTCAAACTTGATGTGCAAATCATTCAGCCATTCTATCAGCTTTAAGACATACACAGTAAATTTGAGACCATATACATACATGTACTAAATCTACACACAAACAGATGTACCTACATTTGCTTGAGATTCATCATGCCCATTGATTTCTGCTAATTCCTTGGCACTTTTTAACTGCAAAGAGTGAAAAAAAAAAACAAAACAGAACAAAACAAGCACATTATTTCAGTATTTCACACAGTTATCTTTGATTTATTTGAAGGAGTGTTTTATAAAGCTTCCAATGAGAAAAACAGATGGAGCATATAATTCTAATGAGTTTTTGCTCAAACCATTTTGAAACCAACATACTTAAGGCTTGATAGGTTGGCAAAAAAAGAAAAATAATAGAACTGGGTCATTATTTTTTAAATAATAAGATTAGAAAGTAGTTTCAAGGCATAAAAGGTACACAGATTTCTCTCTCAAGAATAATAAACAATTTAATTTCCCACTGTTGTTGCTATTAATTTAAACTTTACAATATCTGCAAGTTGCCACTAGCTAAATAGTGTTTTGCCAATGATTACTTTTGCATTATATATTTTGAGGTAAGATGCCAAAGTGCTACTATACATTGTCTTCCTGACAATGTACCTAAGTAACTGACATGGCTCCTGGGTATGATGGAAAAGGAGGGGAAGTGAAGAACAGCTCTTTTATTTAACCAGTGGCAGGAAGAACCGAGGGGACACTGCAAATATATGACCTGAACAAAAACTTTTTTTTCCCCTCCTGAATTAGCTTTTAGGGGAAAATCCAGGATTACACTGGGAATTGTAAAGATCACTCTCAGGAGATTTAAGGAAAGTCCTAGCTCACATCTTGAGCCACAGTGAAATATGCTGTCATTCATCCTGTGATTGAGCAAACAGAGCAAAGAGGAGACACCGCAGCTCTCCTGAGCCTGTAAGCCACAGAGGTTTGTACGCTTAAATGAAACTCATAGAATCATTTGCTCTTTAGCTTAAGCTCTGAAAAGACATGCTTTTATTGTAATTTAATTCATAATAGATATCGTGTGGAGGAGGGGGATGGAGGGAGAGGAGATGGATGGGGAACAATAAACACAACTTTCCTCTGAACTCCTTCTTTTTTGCCAAAGAAACTGGGTTTGATGTAACTGTTGATTCTACAGCTCTGGCTCTGATTTGCAACAGTTCTAAAATCCTAATGAAACAGAACACTAATATGTATTGATTAGTGTCTGACTCAGAAGTGTTGGTGGACTACAATCCTAGGGGTTTGGTTACCTCGACCATATTTTTGCTATGTGGCAAAAACAGCTGAACTGAGTGTGATTCAGCTCCCAGCTGTTCAGTTTCCAGTCTGACACTTAGGGTAAGCAGGCCATGGTCTGTTTGTACCTTATGCAGGGCTGTGAACTGCACCAGTTCAGGAACTGCTGCTCAAGCCACTAAACCAGTCCTCATGAAGAGGGAAGAGGGCAACACTTCCTGATAAAGTAGTACAAAGGATATCTGGGGACTGCAAAATCATCAGGTCTCCTGGTTCAATTCACTGAAGCTCATCTTTCAAAAGCCTCAAGAAGTCTGAAATTTATACTGACAGCAGGGTGGTGCATTTCCAATGAATGCTACATGTTTTCCCTACTCTGATAAAATAACCACCCTGTGAAATCACTCCACTGTGAGGATAGCTGGTAGGAATGAGCTGAGATGGCTGCTTCCAGACAAGCACCAGAATGAAGTATTTATGGACCGCAGTTTAACCGGAAGAGCTGTTTCCTGATTATGCCAATTCTTCATTATAGAAATTCACACATTATAAGCAGTCCTGTTGGGTTCAGCTGAGTTACTCATCTGAATATGAGGTCAGGAGAGCATGCTTAGTTTTGTAAAACTGTTCTGCATGCTGATGAAAGTGTCCTGAGTGCTCAAGGAATGCAGTTCAGTCCTTACACTATAAACCCTGTCTAGGTTTATAAAATGCCATCACCCCTTGGTGACTGTGGCTACCTGGCAAAGTGCTCTTCTGGTGATATGCCACATCCCCATCAGCCCCACGTGGGTTTGATGGGAGACTGGGCTCAGCCTGCAGCCCACTTTTTTCATGCAGGCTTTTGCCCTGCCAAGGCTTCCCTCCATTATCACCCTGGCACTAATTCTTCAGTTGATATAATGCAGAGAGGATGCCTGAGCCTCTCCATCTCTTTTATTGCACACTTTTATATGCTCTGAAAAGGATGCCAGAGCTTAGGCAAGAAGCTGCTTGCATCCCTGCCAAAACTAGGACCTCTGCAGTGGAGATAATGGTGGAAAACTTAAGGGTAGAAAGTGTGCAGCTGCATTCCCATCGGTTAAAGGGGTGAAGTCCCTTTTTGTACAATATATTTTTTTCTAAATTATTATTTAAATTATATTCTTCTCTCACATGTTAAATAGAGAAATGCTGGAATAGGAAGCTTAGAAAAATGTACAATATTGGAAAAACAGGACTTGCCTTGCCCCCTACACTGACTCCAGGGTAAATCAGGGGCAAGTGTGATGTTAGCAGTGGACAGTGTGCTGAGGAAACACACAGAGCTAGTGCCAGCAACAACCAGGAGCCTGCCTGGAAGGAGAAGGGGTGAGGAATCAGAAGTATCTGATAATCTAATGCTGTGGTGGGGTAGACCTGACTCAAACCAGAGGGCATGAATCCCTCAGACAATCAGAGCTGAAGGGCATATGCCAGATGTGATTCAGAAGCCTTCTGACTACAGCAATGCAATATGGTGCACCAGCAAGTGGGACTTCTCCCAGCAGGACATCCCAGCCTGGATGTGGCTGGGAGCATGGAGCAGCCATGCTTGGATGGAGCTGCACCCGCCCTGTACACATGCCCTGAGTGAGGCAGGGCAGGATCCCTGTGCCAACTTGGGATGAAAAGGCAATTTTTAGCAAACTTATCACAAAACCAAGCCATAAAGTCAAGGCAGGAGTTCTGTGCTATTTATTTTTGAAAGAAATGCTCTATTTACTTGGCTTGGCTGCATGATTTTCAATACCCATTGTGGATAAAACACACAGATAAGCTTGGTGCTTGTAAAGGAAAGCTGTGAGTCTTGGCAAGTGGGGGTCATTACTGCAAAGGCTTCTGCTGTTCTGGAAACTTTTGGAACTCGTTCAGGGTTCTTGGAGGAGCACACTGGCTGCCTAGCACTCTTCAGGAATTCTGGCTACTTACAGTCTTGGCCTCAGGCGCGTTTCAGAGCTAATTCTCAAGAGAAATGCAGATCTAGCCTGCCTTTCTTCCAGCTACTGTTTCGCCTGTCTGCCTAGCATGAGTGCACATTTGATTCGCAATTAGCAGCAGTCTGCAGAGATTCAGCAGTCTGCCCTGGTGGTCCCTACTGGGCCTCACATTGCAAGATCTTCCTATATGTTTTTGCAGCATATAATTGCTACAAAGACATAAAATAACTTCGTGCAATTTTTGTTTTTCTTTTTTATTTTTAAAGCACTTTAAAATGCTATACCTTGAAAGTCATGTGAAAATGGAAATGAGATCCAATTAACTCAAGAGACCTGGTGGAATCTGTGTTTATAAAGATTCTGTCATTACCAAATCCATTCTTCCTCATGGCATTTTCTGTATTACAGTCTTGCCTCACCTTTCATTTAGGTTATCTCTGTGACCATAACTACAAAGAACATAAAAGCTTCCAGAATCTAAATTATTACTTTGTAGAGTACATTTGTCATCAGATATGTTCAAAAATAAATGTTAAATGTGGAACAATGTCCTAGCTTTCATAATGAATATTAAAAAATCAGAAATAAACATAATTTACTTTTCCTAATGTGTACATCAAATGTATACATCAGTCTGCAGACATATTCCGACATACATGAAAAATCTTGAACATTAGAATCGTCAGCATTTTGAATCTCTGCCACTTAAGCAATTCAGATTCCCCCAGACCTTAAACTGCAAATACTTAACCAAGCCATCAAATATTTTAGCTGAAAGTTTATATAGAAAGGGTTAAAAAAAGGTCTGAAAACAGAGACTGTGCCTCTGCTGCACAGGTGGGGATTTTCAATTTCAGTGCGTCCAAGCCACATGTTTTCTACAGAAAACACATAATTGTGCACACTGTGCTTGCACAAAAGGACTGTTTCTTCTCTAGATTTACAGGTTTAGGGCCAGCCTTGCTTTTTGCTGTGTAGCTATCCATCTTACCATCCTTATAAAACAATACTGTCAAATATACTTCTCTGCATCATAGTACACCTTAGTATCAAAGAAGGTGGGATAATCAGATTTACAGAGTTTTGATTCTCACTGGTTAAATAAGTGCATTGATAACTACTTTTTTAAGGCCATTATGATAATGCTACTGTAAGTTTTTTATATACTCATACTTGTATGAACTACACAGGAGATGCCAAAATGTTTTTTTCAATACTATTCTTGAAAGGAAGAGCTGTTTTGGCTCAGCTATATTTAACTCCCCCAACATTTTTTTAAATTCAGAGCAAAACCACTTATCACTGATATCTATGTAGAATACATAAGAGGAAATACTACTCAAGACATGAAATCCAATATTGGATAGTATTAAGTAAGGGTCCATTTTCACTCTATTATCTGAAACTGTTAGCCTAATCAGAGCAGACAGACAGGACATATAAGGTTAGGTCTTGCTCACAACATATTCTGTGGTCAGACTCCTACAGATTTTGGAGATGAAGCCATGAGACTTTCAGAGCTAATGGTTTTGCCTTCCTTCCCCTTAGCATGCCTAAGCCAGCACATTTCTCCTGCCAAAATCACTCACCTGTTCCTGCAGGACTTTAAGCATTGCTTGTGTATGCGTTTGCTCTTCCTTTGCTTGCTCCAGTTCAGACTTTTTGTTATTTAATTCTTCCTGTATGCTCAGCAATTGCTGCACAAACAAAAGAAGTTTCTGGTTAGCCTCGTCTGGATCCAAAGCAGTTTAAAATCCCCAGTTTGACAAATCCTCATTTCAAACAATGTTTTGCAGTCTGCTCCTACATTTATTATTGTTGCATAATCTGCTGTGTCTAAATGGACCAGAGGTAAATTGTTTTCATCTGCATCTCCTTCTGCGGCAGTGCACCACGAGTAATGCATCTGTTAATGTGCATTAAGCTATTTGTTACATTAAAGCAGAAACTCCTGGTACAGTATGTCACCCACAGAGTGACTGTCACATTCGTCTGAACCAAAATCTTATTTGTAGAAGTATATGTGCTGGTTTTAATAAGACTGGGGTAAACACTATGGTACATAAATAATTTAAAAGCACAGCCCTTTAATATAATTAGTCATTGGCCCACAGCCATTTTCATTCTATGCAAAGCAATATTCTGGAAAGCTTTCAGACTGACTTGCCAAGAAGACAAAAGCTTTCCCTTTTTTAATTTTTTTTTTTTTGTCTTGTGCTACAATATTTATTAGATCAGGAAGACTGATGCCCTATAATCAATATATCAGCCAGGGAGACTGCTGATCTACTGTCAAAACAAAAAGCTATGACCAAAATCTATTTTTATGAAGAGAATTCTGAGATGAAGGAGCACATTTGAAAGCCCACATGCCCTGGTCTCGGCTAGCTTTAGATTCTGCATAGATTTATTGTGACTGTCAGGAACAGGTCAGTAGATTTAATTCTGAAATACTTATATGTTTTTGCATTGATTTTTGAAGAATGTTAGACAATGATGAAGAGCAAGAGCAGACAAACAGGTTAAGAAAAGAGTTTATGTGCTTTCTCTCAGTGAATAAGAAAGGAAACTATGATTTTCTGGGGCAACATATTGCTTGTTAGCACACTCCATCTAAAGGAGTAATTGAACTACTAATTGCTTTACTAACATGCATTACTGATTTAACCATGTACCTACATCTAAAGCTTAGTTTATGGTTGTGCTTAGGGCTGGTGGCTGACTCAAACTGATGATGCAGGTGTTCAGCCTCCTGGTAAGTTACAGACAGCAAACCTAGAAAAAAAGTCTTGGCCTTGTTCCACTGCACTGGAGTCCCAGGCATCAAAGGACATGGTGTCAGCATTGTTTTCAGAGTGACTTGGAAACAGATGACATTTCAGGGACTGGTGGAGTTATTGGTAGTGTGTTTCTGTTGTAAGTGAACATCAGTATGATGGATTAATTCAGCCACTGAAGTAAAAATACACGTGGGTATATGTCTGATTATATCTCGCACACTCTACAGTCCAGCGGAGTTGGTTAGCTTTTTGATGGATCATGCCGCCTGGACTGCTCCCTGGGAGCCTTCAAGAGACATTCTGGTATGTGTTTTCACTCTATCACAGCACAAGACCATTTTGAATCTCAAGATATTTCCATGAAATAAATAGGTCTCTTCCACTGAGGCTCATACCCAATCAGCTTTTGTGTGGGAAACTCTGCTTTGGCATTTCTCCAACAGGGATGTGTTCACCTTGCCTGTTGGGTACTACTTCCCACATTTCCAGAAGATAAACTGGATTTGTGTGCACTGCCATAGGTCACATGCTGATATCCATGCAGAAGGGACCATCTAGTCACCCCATGTAAACTCATAACATACCTGTAAGGGTCACCTAGGATAGCTCTAGCTGACGCCTGCAATTTAGAGAGAATGGACTCTAGTCCTCAGGAGAGAAGCAGAGAACAAGAGACCAGAAAGATGCCATGAGCCCTCTCAATGGTCACTAGCTGAAGCACTGTGATAAGCAGACTGTCACCTACCTAATAGCAGCTGGTGAGATTTCCTCTCCTTTGCAGCTGCAACCTGTTTGACCTCACACACCTGAACATATCATGAGAAAGGAATCTTTGCCCTTATTTCAGAATCTTCTCTGAGCAGTTATGTCTCACCAGTGTGGCCAGACTCCATCTTGGTTGAGAGAATTTTACTCCAGCTTCTGGGAAAAGCCCTACAGGCCATCCTTTTGAACAACATAAAATCACATCTGGAAGATCCCAAGTGAGTTTTCATTTCATCCTGCTCCTGAATAATCTTTCACTAGTGAACAACTGTTACAAAGAGGAAACCAAGATTGACTCTTGGGTTGAACTCGTTTACACAACTGAACTTAAACCTCCTTTTCTCTCCCACCTACCCCCTCTCCATGCTTCTTCCATGGACACATTTCACTTATTGCGGATCAGGTCACAAACTTCCACTGTTTTGTTTTCCCATCTCCCACTGTCATCTCCCACTGTGATTTAGTCTATTAAATATCTCTTCTTTTGACCCTGACTTTTCCTGTTTTGTGTTTAAGGCAATTTTTCCAAAACTGTCTGAGCATGGGAGGAATTGGTGTGGAAGACACTGAGGGCATGAGAGAGAGAGAGAGGGAGATGTGATGTTCTGCATCTTTGTACTTGGCTCTGGACCAGTGACGAACAGGAATCCCAGGAAAATATCCAACATTCTCAGTTTCCCTGGGGTAAAAGAGCATGCATTCTATTTGGAGTATGAACTACAAAGCGCTTGATATGAGATAAAACCTTCTAGCAATCTTAGTGGTTAAAATGTCAACTATTGAAGGTTTACTGTGTGTGCATAGGCTCCAAAGACAGTAATTGTGTCCTATTTTCACAGGGGTGGAAAGCAGAGTGACTAAGATATCCTATTCCCATTCATACATAAGGTTTTTCATTCACAGGACTGGGACGTTCCCATTCAACCTCCAGAGATGTCAAAATTTTTTAAAATTTGGAGCCATCCCTTGGGGGTTTAACTTTCTTTTTCTCTCCCTCATATTTATCTCTAAAAGCTGCAGAATCTGCTAATTTTGCATAGGTCGGGTTTGCATATTTCTTTTTCCTGAGTGGTTGATGCTGCAACCAAGAAGTTGTAACAAGGAGTTTTACCTGCCAAACAGCATATTTTTCTCCTTTAGTCTCATTTTGGAAAATAAAGAAATAAATGTGACTGAAAAAAATATCAGCCTAAGACAGATGAACAGCTGGAAAAATTTCACCACAAACACGTGATGTTTGGCAAAGTTAGAAGCAAATGGGGAAAGGATCTTACACTGGCAGAAATGAGACAAGTTTCATAACAGGGACTGCTGATACGCCTGCTTATAAACTGACAGGTTTTCCATAAAGATTATAATGAATGATGCCAACATGTAGGTATTAATTATTCAGAATTACTTTGTTTTTCATACATAAATCTACTTATTAAAAATTGATCCTATAGATATTTCTTTTGCCCTTCAAATTTCTTGCAACTATATACCACAATCAATCAAAATAAAAAAATATCCTTGGTTTCAATAATTATGCTGTCTGATACTGTTCCACCTTCTTTGCCATCTCACACAGCCTTTCTGCTAGAGTTTCCCTGTGTAGGAAACCCACCTACTACACTGATGGTCACCACAGCTATACAAGTGTCTGTTCTTTCAATCTTGTCTCACATCTCTGGCCATTCCCTTTAAGCCCTGATGCTCCTAGCTTTGTGACACAGCATTCAGACAGAGGTTACCCAGTTTTATCAGGCAAAGAACTGATTTCATGGCTGTACAGCCAGGAAATAACTGGCTCATATTTCTGTTCTATTCCATGTCCCCAGTGTGCAATTCTTTGGGTCTGCATGTTATGGACGTGTCTTTTCCCTGAACCAAAATGCAAGTGTCAGGAAGCAGAAAAGCACATCACAGAGCTCATCAGAGCTCTGATGATCCTGAAGAGAGACACCTGCAGAGCTCCACCAGTAGCAGCCTGGAAGCTCAGCTGGTCTACGTGCAACCAAAAGCGTTTGTCTCCATGGCTGCCAGCTTGACCCAAGGAGATGGAGCTGTGTAGTGCAGTAGGACCAGAGCAGACTGGCAGACATCACTAATATCCTCTTACTGGTATTTCCAGAGAGGAGATGGGAAAGCCAGAAAGAATTAACATCCTGGTTGCCTGTCCAGAGATCAATCAATGCATTTTAGACCCCCTCAAAAAACACAAGACATTGCTTCCAGTGGCAATTCTGGAACTGGTCTGCATAGAAATGGTAGATATCACTATTCTTTCTTTAGTGAGGACCAAATCCTCCCTGTACATAATAAACAGGTAGCTAATTTCAAGATGTGAGGTGAAAGAGGGTGTGTGTTTTATTTTGATTTTTTTCCCCACATTCCCACTCCAATGCTGAATCTCTGCCAGAGACAGTTCAGTACCACCCATATTGCATAGATCTCAAAAGCACAGACAGAAAATTACCATCTTAAACCAATCTTCACAGCTTCTGAAACATTAAATATAGATAACATTATTGAAGCCAGCTGAATTACTCAGGCTGTGTACAATGCAGTGCCAGTGTGGCCAAGAATGCTAACAACTGAGCAGCACACACTGCCTCAGAATATATGAGGAGTCCTAAAGGGAAAGTAATAGCTTGCTGCTGTGTATCACTGTGCAGCCATGAAATACTCCTTCTCTTTCCTCTCCTTCTCCTTGCCCACAGTTCTTCATTGCTCCCCAAAAGGCAGTGTGGATTTGAATATAAGATATGGACATACCTAGAAGTGTGGCTGCATCCCAAGCCTAGTTGGACAGACAAGGATCCCATAAGGAAAGCATGATTTCCAGCATGAAGCCAACAACTTTTCATGCAAAGAAAAAGGAGGCAGATCAGAAGCGACCACAGGGCCTGAGGCTGTACTTAGGATGCTGTAAGGCTGACAGAATAATGAAAAAGGAAAACCAGCATTTGACACAAGTTTAGCAGTTATACTGCTGAATGGTCCTGGCCCTGCTATTTTGTTTATGATCTTCTCTACAGCTGCTTGAAATGAAGTATGAAAAGGTTACAAAGATCTTAAAGAAAGGGCAGTAAGGAGGAGCAGACAAAAGAACACCTTTGGGGTGGGACTGCTGATGTCGATCACAGGTTGTGCAGGCAGTTTCAGCAAACCCAGCCTGTTCAGCCACAGGAAGGAGGCAGACTCTCCCATTTATGGAGTAGATGCAGAATATCCAGAGATCATCTCTGCTAAAGGTCTCTGAAATCAGTGTATGAAACAGGGATGCTCTTACTTACACAGTTTAACTGAGCCAACTCAGTTGAATGGTCATCTTCAACACCCAGTGAACTCATGCAAACTGGATTCTCCTGCTCATATAATGTGTAGGAGAAACATACACACATCACTCTCCATTTATTATCTATAGCAAATATATCCCGATACAAGAAAAATAGATTCATTAAGTGCCTAAAAAGAAGGTGGAACTTAGGTGTCTCAAATAGGCAGGCTGTATCCCAATCAATGCTACTTTTTTTCAGTCCAAAAGAAACCAAAGCATAGATGTAAAACAGTAACCCTTGAAGCAGAACTCACTTGTGCAAAATACTTGCCCCAAAACTACACAAGAATCAAAGATCTGAAAAGTATGAAACCACAACCATTCAAATGACTGCAGAGTTCACCTAAAAATTAAAGCACTCACTTATGATAGCAATTTCTGATGTTTTATTATATTTTTCCTTTTTCCCCAAGTAAAACCTTGTTCCATCTTTTCTAAGTTCATCTTATATAAAGAAAAAGAAGTTAAGAGTTTGCCAAATGGAAAATGAGAAAAATCGCAAGGAAATAAATGTTTTGATATTCTTAGAAGCTGTTAACAAATACAGAGGGGAAGGATGGTAAATGTTTCCTTTCAGAATCTTCCTAAGGTAGGAGGAAAAGAAAAAAATGAATTAAAATGAAATCAACCATTTGCAAAATAAAAATACAAATCCCTCTTCTAGTACTCCCATGGCCTGTCTGGAAGAGTGTCTTTCTCTTTTTGCAAGACAGACAAGATTTCATATCACAAATGGCCAGCACATGGCAGGCTTGAATAATGAGAAAGTGACTTCCCAGCTGAGCAAATATGCATTAGTAACAAGACGCTGATGAGGCCTGACAAATCACCAAGGAAACAGGAGAATGTGAAAGACAAGTCAAAGAAGCTTTAGAAATGAGCCCTCAAGGAAGTTAGCCATGTTGCAGCAAGGCATTATTAAAATAAAGAGTATGGCTGTGGGTTTGGGCTTTTTAAGGGATTAAAAAGAACCACAGTGTAATAGTGCAATGTTTCCCATCCCTGCCAGCTCTCAGGGACTGGCTGTGTCCCTGGCTGTACGGATGGCATTATTTGGATGGAAAATAGGGTTTCCTCTTTCAGTGATGAAAGAGGGCTAGTAAAGAGGTGCACGTAGATGAATAGCCCAGCTCCTGCTTGATGGGCATTCACCTGCACAGTGAGTTTCCCTGGCTCTCTGGCCAGAGGCAAAGACCATGCTGAACATGTTTGCTCTGCAGGTTAACCACCTCAGAGAGGGCCGAGGAGCTGGACACACACCTGATGGGGAAATGCGTGTGGTGGCACTAAAGAACAAATCAGTCCAGCTGCTTCCTTAGGGAGGTGATACCATGCTTCCTTTCCCCTGCCATTAGACAGACTCCAGAGGTCCTGCTGCAGCTCTACAGTGCTCAGAGTAGTTGCAGGCATGTATTCTAAGAAATAATGCAAAAGACAGATGGACACAGACACACTGAAACTAACTAGAGGGAGGTTACGGAGGTGGTGGTTTTCTTGAGTAAGGGTTGAGAACAAATAGACAGCAAGAAACTTTTTTTTTTTTTATTACACAGAAGGAAAATATTCCATGTGAGGGTAGCCAACCACTTGAGCAAGGCCTCAGAGAAGCTGTGAAGTCTCCATCCTTGGGGGTACTGAGACCATAGCTGGACAAGGTCCTGAACAAAACAGATGACTCCAGAAATGCCCCTGTTTTGAGGAAAGGTGTACCTGACCTTCAGATGTACCTTCTGACTTCAGTTTTTATAGGATTCTAGAGAAGAACTGATAGATATCAGAGAAGTAGCTCTCAATTTCTTTTTTTTTTTTTTTGTGAGGCTTCGCAATTCAGCCACACCAGCTACAAGAGGCATGTTAAGGGCTGGGCAGCAGAGGAAAGGAGAGCATGGGTGATGTAATGAACAGTTTAAGAGACAGTCTACAGCTTTCCTCTGCCAAGTAATTTTCAAGTATACCTCTTACTCATCAAGAAAGACAAGTTGCCCTCAGTCAGCTATAGACTTTTGCAGCAAATGAAGAAAAGACCAAGTCCTTAGGGACGTTACAGAATGAATCCTTCATCTCAGAATTTAAATATATTAATAAGAACTTAGCTCTATAGCATCAAGGATCCCTCTCTGGGATCTGGGTTTCACAGCAAATTACACAAGGTCCTTTATTTTGGTGGTGGCCTGTGAAGGGGAGAAGCCTGACAAAAGCTCAGTGTACCTCATCTATAAAGCTCCCTTCTTTCTTTGCTAAATGAGGTGATTGAGATATCACATAGCCCTGACTTTACTGACAGCAGGTGAATAGATCCTGATCCTGATCAAAGGAAGAGGGCTGATCCCAATGAGTATCATGTTCCCACTGCCCCTCTATCTGTCCTACAAGGCAATAAGTTGGCACCTTGCATGATGCACAGTCAAGAAAGACGTGATCATCTCGTCACAACAACAGCATCTTCTGCAGCCTTTCACCTGTACTATCCACTGCGGGTAACTCCTCACCAGTTAATGGCACTTGAGCAGTGGGATCCCATCTCTTCTTCCATGGGACTGAAAATGAGCATGATACAGCATGCGTTTCTCAACAAACCAAAACAGATCTTTTAAATTTTGATTTCCCGTTCAAGAAAAAATATTTTATTTATTTTGATGGGGAATAAAAATTTAATTAGAAGAACAATATTATGGAAGAGAATCAATTTACCCAGTGTAATTTCCACTGAAACACAATTCCTAGTAATGGAAACAGAGTTCTTAGCACTGATAGCATCAAACACAATTGGAAATTCTAATCAGCAAGCCAATGCTAGTATTTAGGATCTTTTAAAAAATTCATGTAAGATCACTGGACTGTAAAACTTAAAAGATTTGTCCTTTACCACCACTAGACTACACATGCATGTTAATGAACATATTAGTTGATTTATTTCATATTGTAAATAAAATGTGTGCACCGAATTATTTCTCTATGAAGGGTTTATTCTTGCTGCCAATCTCAGTCTAGCTTTACCAGCACTAGCAGGAAAAAAGATGCTACTCTTCTCCATCTTACAACCAGAACAGCTGTCAGGAATATGGTGCCTAAAGTATCTGTGGGACCTTATTTACACTCCCCTAATATTATTGAAGTGGTGGTTGCAGAAGTGGGAAATCAAACACTACTTTCAATAAAGAAAGGCTGTTAAACAGAGAAGAGAAGCCATTTGGCTTGTCTGAGATCTGGTAAATAAATAGCACTTAATTGCCAGCTGCTCCTTTCTTTTTTTTTTAATATAATCAAAAGAGTAAGTGTTTTCTGGAAGTTTAAACATGGATTGGACTGTACAGAGCCCTGAAAAGCCCAAGTGAACTAAGACAACACTTACGGGAACATTTCTCTCTCTCCTGGGAGATCATATATTTCTTTACCAGTTTTCAAATATCAGCCACTGGGTGAGAGAAGGAACAGGCATGGAAGTGAACATCTGGATGTTGGGTCCAGCCCCTCACACTTAACTTGTATCCATTCCCTATAAGGTTATCAGTTCTGTCATTACTACTCCAGTACCACTTTTATAGGAAAAAAAAAAAGTAAAAAGATCTAACTGGAATTCATACTGCAATTAAAACCATTTCCAACATAATTATTCTGGTCTGTTTACTTACCAGGTAAAAGTGCAAATAAAAGGGATTTTTTTATCTCTTATATTTATTCTTCTTTAATCCAGCTTTGGAGAAGAATCAGTTTATAGTTGTGCAAAAGTACATTGGTTGGGTTGTATGCTGAATACATTTGGTGAGCAAGAGGTAGATGGAATAAAAAAAGACTACAAATCTCCTCTGCACTTAGGCTATATTAATAAATATAGCCATAACATGCTCCATCTATTCAACAATGATCCTAATTTCAGCACTAAACTGCTACTAGAACCTGTATATTTAAAGGTATATCATTGTTATAGTGGGCATGGCACTTACACAGCACCAGATTCAGCAATTTTCAGCCACCAGCATCTGTGTCTGTGGCTTCTGACATTTCAGAATGTTTGTATGTGAGAGAAAGGAATCGCTGTGACAGTTAACAACACATGTGAAGGATCTGAGACCTGCAGACCTCAATGCCAGCTGAGCCCTATTGGAACTTAATAGGTGGTAGATGGCTTAAAAGATCGATGAGGAAAAAAAGCCTCATGATGCCCTGCCCTCCTGTCTGTTACAACCTCCTGCACAGAAATGTTCTTTTTGTACCTGCTCCCACTGAAAGAGTGTGGACCATGGCACTATTCAGTTTGACTACTTGTATGAGAAAAAGCTATGAAAAAAAGGGAAGACCTGAGAAGTGCCATCCTTGCTTGTAGAAAAAACTGCTAGCTCCATCTGAAAATGGATTGGCTCTACTCTAATGGCTGGGGATGGTAGAAATCCAATTAATTTCAAAGGCAGCATAGTGAGGCCAACACTAATTACCTTTGGATTTTCTACTCAGAAGAGTTACTATATTTTACAGGTACATGGTCTTGCTGAAAAAGCTGATAGATGCCTCTTGGGACACTTCAATTTGATAAAAGGGTTGTAATCTCCCAGTGATGGTACTGTGGAAAATGTGTGCTCCCCACAGTCTGCACCACCCTGACCGCCCTCCTTTGATGGAGCAATGAGTGTAAAGAGGGAGCTGCAAGGCACTCCAACAGCAATTCCTACCCTCCCAACCACAAAAGTGAGGCATAACACAGACAAAACAGTCCTACCCTGCATGAACACTGAAAGCCTGAAATGAAGGATAGAGCTGGATATTAGGAAAAATTTCTCCACCAAAAGGGTTGTCAAGCTTTGGAATAGGCTGTCCAGGGAAGTGGTGGAATCACCATACCTGGAGGTATTTAAAAGATATGTAGATGCTGTGCTTAGGAACATGGCTTAGTTGTGGACTGGGCAATACTGGGTTAATTGTTGGATTTGCTGATCTTAAAAGTCCTTTATCACCTAAATGATTCTGTGATTTTATGATTGCTAGTCATCTGGCATTTATCAGAGCTCTTTAAAGAAGTGTATCAGTCTCAGATGCATGTGCTATTTATTTTACATGTTAAATGATTAGTAAACTGCAAAAGAAACTCCTTTTTCTTTTGCAGTTTAGGAAATGTAGGAAATGTCAGGAGCAATGTGGCTTTTGCAGAAAGACCTTGAGCTGCATATTGAACAGCAAGGACAGGGAGGTACTGAACAGGTGATGATTGACTGTGCACTCTCTGCTGCAGCACCAAATGGGGAAGGGTCTCTGATGTATACAAAGCAAAATGCACAGGCAGTGGTTCTTGCAGCTCCTGACTTCTGAGTGCTCAGGTTCACAATCTGCATTGCAATTCACATTAAATTGGTATTGTCCAGGGAGAAAAAGAAGAAAAGACAAAAGTGGACTCTTATCACACTGCATCAGAGTGACACCCATGTGGGTCATCAGCAGGGCCAGAATATGTTCAGTCTCCTGCTGAGACATGCTGAGCTGAGTTGGTGGCACTCCCAGCAGTGTATCAGCCCTTCTGTCAGCCCTACACCCACCACACACGACTGTTCCCTTTGTTCTGGCTTTCCAGCTTGAGCACTAATTTTAAGAGAGGCACTGTGGCGCATCCCCTGCTGCTGCAATAACCCCGTGGCTGGGCTTTAATGCACCCCTGCCAGCAAAGGGGAGCCTGTGCTGTCACTCTGTGTTAACGGTATGATCCCAAGCCCAGCCAGTGATTCAGGCCCCTCAGGGGATGGGGGCAATGAGGTGCCTCTTAATCGGCACATCTCAGCATGTGCAATAGCAGAATTGTAGGCACTAGTATACATTTCCTGGACATAACATTTATGGAGCACAGTTTAAATGGGGATTTGTGGATGACACCCTTGCCTGCAGGAGCTAAATTCAGCCCATCGTGCTCGGGGAGTTATGAGAGGAAAGAACATTATCCTACATTTACATGATGCAGTGAAGCACCATGCAAAATTACCAGCCCATTGGCAAATGTACCAGTTCAGGAATCAGCACAGCTGTACAAGCATGGCCCCACACCTTGGCCAGTTAAGCCTGACAAAAAAAGGTAGAGCTAACTTGTTAAATTAGAGTCATGCTAAAGGGCATGTGCTTTGTAGACTCAGGATTAACCTGAGGCTTAAAACATTTCACTGAAGTGGTTCATGAGCCACAATCCTGGATGACCAGTAACAATCTAAAATTTACTCAAACACATCCTAATGAGTGTCATCTCCTTTGTGGAAAACTGACATTTTTTCAAAGGCTTGCTAAGACTATCAGTTTCAGACAGATTGTATAAAGGATCTGGGAACCACATCATTAATTCAATAGAGACTCACTGTTAAATTCTGAGCCTTGGTTTCAAAGCAAGGTGGCAAATAAAGGTGGCAAGTGCATTTCTTCAAGAATTATATTTGATGGACAATGTACAATGAAAGTATATTTTTCATGCTTTGTTCTTGGAATGGCTGAAAGATTATGTTGAGGATATTTTTCAAAAGAATTCTGCTTGCTATTCCACATGCAATATGCTAAACTAAATGGTTAAAATTTGGAGAAATTATATACCCACTGAAAATTGAGGCTTATGATTTCAACCATTAAGCAACACTACTAGGTGATATTTTCTGCATTACCTATAGTCATGTATCTGATGAAACATTTCAGACAGAGAGGCAAGATTAAAAAAATTCTTACAGCTGTGCTGTGAAGTGTTGCAAAAATAGTTACAACTAAAACATCCTTTCTTGTGATCACAGACTTTTTTTAGAGCATACCAAACACTGCTGGAAAAAGAACCATTCAAAAAGTGATCGTCTTGGTATGTGTGTTCTCATATAGAAATAAATTGAAGGCAATACCACCTATGCAGCAGTGACAAGTTAATTCAATTTCCATCTCAAAATCAGGTAAAGTGTATCTCATTTGTTACCATGGATACAAGACATTATTTCCATTTGTTTGAGATCTCACAGTGGGTATGAAATTAAACTGTGACACAGTTTTATGGAGGAAGTTGACTAAAACCCCCTAAGTTCAATGTCATTAGTCCAAAGGATTTTCTTTTTTTAGACACAGCAAATAAGGAGGTTGCTACTACTGCCCATAAGGTACACGTCACAAGCAAACATCTGTGTGATTTTCCTGATGTTACTTTCGATCAGTGGGAGTGATGGAAGAGAAAAATAAACATTCATTTCATCAGTCCTGCAAACACAGGGAAGAATCCTGAAAAACATCCAGATGGTAGAAGTACATTAAAAATACATCGGTGGTGTGTTATTTGCTATTGTTTGGCACCAAATATGTTTACAAAAAATGTCTTGATTCTGAAAATGCATCTAATTTTTCTCAGATAAATCTGCTTTTCAGGCTGCAGTTCAAATCACTTGTTCTCTAGTTTTCAGAGTTAGAAGAAGTGTATGAAAAAATAGAGGAGAATGAGGAGAAAAGAAGAAGGAGAAATATGTTTTTCAATGCTGACATATATGAAGGGATCAGGAATTCAGTGGCATTCAGTTTACCTTGTCTGAAATTAATTTTAATATATACAAAAGGATAAAAGGGAATACAGGTCTTCTTGTTAAATTATTTATACTCAAGTCCTGGATATATATTTAATATTTCATAGTGAGACTGATTTCCATAGATGCTGAGCACCTGCTACACTAGTGGATTTCAGCTAAGGTTGTCATCTCTCAACACTGACAAAACCAAGCTGAGATAAAACTGAGTCTACCTAAATCAAAGGTTTATTTCTACATATTCATGCATTAACTGCATGAAAATCACAAAGGTTATGAGATGTCATGAGTGTGGCTAATTACTGAAATCCAAAACCATCATCCAGCTGCTTAACTGACTGATAATTTCCCACCAAATATTCTGAACTTCACCTCCCGTGCTTCTGTGTTGCTGCTCTCCTCAGCATATTGTCAGACTGGATTATCTGCAGTGTCTTCTCCAGCTCCTTGGGCCATCTCTAATTATATCCCATTGGGAGCAAGTAGGTCTGACCCTGAGATTGCAAACTAGAAAAATTGAGAACCTCACAGCAAAACTGTCACGAACACAGGAACTCTCAGAGGAGCAGAGACTGCAGTGTCCATGGCCAGCTGAACAGAGAGATATGTCAGTAACTCTGCGTTATTGATTTGCATTATTAGCATTTGCTTGAAGTTCAATAAAAATCTATTTATATTCTACAGACTTGATTATACTTCATCCAGACCCCAGACATAAAATTATAATAATGTCAAATGGGTGCTAGGGCTCCAGAATTTTTATTTAGTAGTATTTTATGCCTATTTTTCATTAATTTTAATGGAGAATTAGCACCAGGATTAAATACAGCACAATCTTTACATATGGTGTTAAATTTATTAAAACCAGTGATATTTAAGTATCCATTTATATAAGGATAAGATCATGAACAGACCTCAAGCTTATCTAAAGTATACAGAAACCTTAAGTATTTCTGAGTAATGACTTAATTCTGAAGTCTGGGAAAGATTTCATTCCTGAATTATCAATTACTTATTTTCAACTTTTAAAGTATTTTGGTCAGAATTACTCCACCATACAATAAATCACCCTGATTTTGTAAAAATTTGCAGGCTTAAAGGGGCTTGTGTTGAAATCAATATGTGTGTGTAGGGTTGCCTTGTGCTCTGTTATTGGGTTTTAGCAGGGATTGGCAGACTTGCTGGATTCGATGGGCACCAGGACAGCCTTGCAATTCCTAACCCAACAAGGCAGCTCATTTGTAAATTAGTATCTCCTGGGTTTTGCCATACAAAAGCAGCTTAGTACAGTCTGGAAGTGGGTACAACTTGTCCCCTTCTGGAATCTAATAACCAGGGGTGACAGAGGAGTGTGAGCAGTGCTACAGATGAAGGAAGCAAACTTAACCTCTGCAGTACCAGGCTGAGAAGCTCCACTCCAGCTGGGAGCACAGCCCAGCGCTGTGCTGAGCCACTGCCCTTGTGGTCTGTCACCTACCAGCTGAACACAAGTGCCTGGGCAGGGAAGATGCTGCACACAGGCACGCTGGGTGAGGGCTGCTCATGTGTCAGTGGACACATCACACAACGCAGTGGAGCAGTCTGGATGTGCTTGCCAAGACTCACCCAGCACAGTGTCAGCAGCACACTAACAAATAAAGGATAATAATTATGATAAACTGACACCCTTTGCCCCTGCAGGGAGATTGTGCAGTTTCTCGTTGACTGGTGTCAGAGAAAAAGCTTTTTTGCTGCACTAAACCACTTAAAAACTGTCTGAATGAAAAGGTTGCATCCATGGGTCAGCATAAATGATAACACCTCAGGAAATAGCACTGATGTTGCTAGCAATTTGCAAGTTAAGGAGAGTAGTCTGGACACGCTGATGTCTCAGTCATTCTCAAACAATAGCAGAAAAAAAGATGCAGATGAGTGCAAATGAAAACACCACAGAACATTGATTATGATGCATTAGACAATTTTAAAAACATTTCTGTGCAATACCAGGGCCAGATGGAATAAGTGAGAAGAGAAACAGAGCAATTTGCTCATAACTAGCAAATGCATAAAGAATTTTCTTGAATGATCAATGGATTTGCAGTTTATGAATTCCTAAAATGATTATGCCTAAATATATTCCCAAACTCTCCTCCCTTTCCCCCCATCTAAGTCCCCATGATTTTCTGAAAAGAAATCAGGACCTTAATGAATAGTCTTGAGTACAGCAGAGCCCCATGGCATGACTAGTCTAAAATAGAAGACCTTTTCTTTTCTTCCTTAGCAATACCTGCTGCATGCCTTGCATTGTCTGCTGTAGGAACTGCAGCTGCTGGTCCTTCGTAAGGCTTTCCTCTGTTCGAAAGAGCTGTCCTTTCTCCTGCTTCAGGAGCTCCACTTCATTCCTGTAAGCATCCAGCTGCCATCGGAGACTATCATTCTCCTCCTTTAGCGCATATGCTTGGGCGGCTAGGGCTAAGAGAAAATGAAAATGTGAAAAAAAAAAAATCAGTGAAATGGGTTATTTCTTTTCAAATAACACAGAGGACATTGTCTGGAGAGATGACACTACAGCTGAATGCCAGTGAGACATTTCGGAGCTGAGACAAGACCCAGCAGAGCTGAAAATGATTAGGTTCTGGCAAGGATTGTTGCTGGAAGGTTATTTCCTGGGATGGAAGAAGCCATAAAGTGACCCTGGATAATTCAAATGCTACTTGCAATCTGGCTGCTAAATTTAGGCTTATATTTTAGGAAGAAACTGGCATGCAGTCCAAGGGCAAGGCACTCACCAACTTTACAACGTTTTCCCAGTGATGTTATAGGGATACAGCCATTTAGTATTTATACTTGCACAATGGCCAGATGTTCCAATCAGGTCTGTGCTAAGGAATTTTCCCAATGCAGAGTTGCTGGATTTAGTCCCATGAGAGAGGAAACACAGACATTTTTCTCCAGCCTTGCTATGAACTACTTCCCAGCAACAGTTATGAGGAACCATTTAGACAGAAAAATGATGTAATAGAAAAAAATTATATAAAATGCAAATGCTGAAAAAAGTGTTGGCACTACAAGAACATTACTACATTAAAGGCATTGAAAGACACTTAAGTCATTTCCTTAGGAAGCTCCATTTGGCCCCTTTTCAATTTAGAATGGCATTTTTATTATCATAACTGATAGCAGGTGTTTGTGAAGAAATCGATTAGTATGCAGGGATGGAAATTACATTTGCCAAATGACTTGCACAGTTTGCAATATAAGCTAAAATTTGTGTAGCAAAAGGCAGAAGGCTATAAAGCATGTAGTAGGAACATTATTTAAACAAATTATCTGAACATAAATACATATAGGGAAAGGTGGCATTCATTAATTAGGGATGTGGCTATCATCCTATAGAAGAACCCACTCCTGGTAGTATTTATATTTGGCAGGAGCAGTGGTCATTTGGCATAGCAAACTGCCATACCATGCTATTTTCTTTCTTGGAACCTGGTGACACAAACACATTACAGAGCAGCTGTAATTAAAAAACAACAATCTACTATGGCTGGTTCTATGAACATTTGGTAACTGAACCACATAACTGATTTACATTCCTGATTAAATGATTTCAGGCTTCGTATCACAGAATTTTTTTGCCCACCTACAAAAGTAGTATGGTTAAAATCCAAATGATATGAAATTGCATATTAACTCCATTTAATACTAGGTACCTCTTGACTAGACCTTCTGTAGATAGAGTCCCCTTTTCCCCATGATAACATGATTCAGCACATTTGTGAAATTATACCAGCAATTAGGTAGAATGTCACAATATTTCATTAGCAATAAAAATGTTTTATCTTCAGTAGGACAAATCTACCTTAATTTCAGATAATTTTTGCTAATTTTAAAGTAGTGCAAATGCATTATTCAAAATAAAGTACAGTCAGCTACTATTCAAATACAGACACGGATTGGTTACTGTGCTTAATTTGGATATTTTACAGAATCTCTGCAAGATTTAGCAAGAGTTACAGTATTGTTACATCAAATTAAATTGTTCTGAAAAGCATGCAATCATCCTCCCATGACAAAATTTACCCTCAAGAAATTGCACTGATGAGTCCAATGGGCAAATAAGAGGATGAAGTACTTTTTTCAGTTTTTCTTTTTGTAAAAGCCAACAAGCTATAATAAAAGAAAGGATTAAAAAATAAACATGAGGCCAAGCAAACAGAAACATCAGTCCAAAAAAATATCAAGTCAAAATTAAATAGTTTGTGTTAGAATGAACATCTAAAGATGATTTAGTACAACTTGTGCAATGGTCTCACCATCCTGATCCTAAAATATTTCTTCCTTGCATCCAATCTAAACCTACCCTTTTTCATTTTATAACTGTTTCCCCTTGCCTTGTCACTGCAGCCCCTGGTGAAAAGTCTCTCTGTCATTTGTACTCTCTTACTTCTACCAATTAGACTCTCACAAAATTTATGCCTTTTGTTTGTTTTTTTTTTTATGTAACACTAAATTCCAGCAAGAAACTGCCTACCCTTCAGCTCCCTGAGAACAGGAACAGAGACCATCAGAGATGTACTCAAGTTTCCCCAGCGACTCGGGAGCAGCAGTTCACCTGCTGCTCATCATCTATTCCGGCTCTCAAAAAACTTCTGAGAGCTGCTGCACAAGTGGGGGCGTGAGGCCTGTGTATTCCCCCACTGAAATGTGGGCTCTGACCCAGATCGAGCTGAGGCTTAGCTGGAAAGGCTGCTTGACTGTTTTCTGTGCCTCACTACAGCCTAATTGGAGAACTTCCTCTCCTTTCTGTACTCCTAGGTGAGTTCAGGCTATTAAGTGGGGCTACAGACAGCAAGAGATGTCTGCTACAGGGTCAGCAAAATAGGAGAAATGAAAAGGGCCACAACTTCTCACAAAAGCAAGTAACCTTTATGTGATGAACCTATTAGAGTTTAAAAAATAACTAATCCCAATGAAACAAGTCACAAAACATAGGAGCAATGAAGGTAACTGTTTATTTATCCTGTAGGAATGCAATGCAGGTTTTTACTGTTAAAAAAAAAAAAAAGATGCACCTTTGAATGCTATTATGTCCTTACTTAAAAAAATTATATGTAACATGTAATATTAAAACCTAACAAAAATTACATTGCAGTGCTACCAAGAAGTTCCATTTGAGGTTGGCCCTGCTCTTTTCTGCACGCCAGAAGACAAAGGCTGTGCCTGGAAGATGTTGCAATCTATTTTAAGACAAAATGAAACATCCCAAACCACCTAAAATGAGACAATAAGAATACAGAGAGATACATTTCTGATAGGCAGGATTCCCTCAGGTGTATAGAGCCTTATCAACCTTATTATACACTTGGGTGATCATCCTAACCACTCATAGGAGAGCAAATAGCAACAGGGTCCAAGGCAGAAATATGTTCTTAAATAAGGAAGATGCAACACATATACTAACAGTGTAACAGTATTAAATGTACACAAGCTTTTAAATGAATTAATTATAGATAAGAGTCCACAAATGATATGACATTAACTAATTTTTATATACTTTGCTATTTAATTTAAAGCTGCAAATAGTTGGTTCCTAACATGTATGAACAGAATGGTTAACAGAAAAGGAGAAAACACAAAAGGAAGACATCTGACAGACCTCAGGGTGTCCAGCTCATTCAACACTGCATAACTGTTTTAAACAAAATCAGACACATTCTTTCTGTTGACCTAACATAACTATAATTTTAAGATATTTATGTTTTAGTGCACCAAGATTAAAATAACTCTGAATTCATCTCAATGTCTCTTTTTATTCCAAGCAAAACATCTATTCTATTCGAAAAACATTCCTATAATTTCTTTAAAATTACATTTCATTTATAACCATTATATATAATGATATGTGATTTATTATATATTTAATATATATTATTATATGCATTATATATATTAATATATTAATATAATATTAATATAATATTAATATATCATTAATATATTATAAATTAATATTAGTATGATATTAATATTAATGTTACATTAATATATTATATGTTATTATATATATCTATATAGGATATAGAAAGAGGCACTTGATTGAATATTAAATCAAAAATAGAGGAAAATTTTGGGGGAAAGAGAATCTGCATTTTAAAAAGTAATTTTTTTCAAATTTTGCATAAATTTTTGCTAAGAGTTCATTGCAAAGCTGATGAATGTAGTTTTAGTTGAAAAAAATTTTGTTCTCATCTCGAGCAATTTTACATTTGGTAGTTCAGATACTCATCTACAAAATCCCTCTGTGAGGCACACTAAAAAAAAATCTTTGGATAAAAGACGGTGAATGCTGAAAACATTTACAGAAGAACTATATACAAGGAATCTATATCAAAAGAAAACTGACAACAATCCCAAATAGCTGCCTGTGCTGCAAGTAGAAGAAAATATTCCTACCTAAACAAACACAGCTGGAAAACAGCTCAATATTCTCTTTACAGCATTTTCACTGAGGGATGCAAAATGATACCTGCCAGCCTCAGAGAAGCAGCTGAAGGAAGATTAGACATATATACGTGGGGGAAACCTTTGCACTGATATTTCAAAGACTTCCAAGAGGTTAGTGTGATTTCTTTGTGCTAGGCAGAAGTGCTGTATTCAATTTGGCACAGCCTTAGCAGCAAAATAGACTCCATTTAGTGGATCCAGACTAGATCCAAATCAAAAAGGCACCCTCTTAATACAAGAAATGACTGGCTGATTAGAAATCCACTGAAATCTAAGGACATATTCACTGATGGATGTCTCAGAAGAAGCAAGCAATTTATTTTTCTAGGGTGTCTACCTTGGATAGTTAGGAAAGTGTCTTCTTTCTGGCCTGCACTGATCTTTTCACTTTCAGCTGGTACTCGAGACCGCATTTAACCTAACACATATCAAAGTCCATAGGAGCCAAAGCTGAGGAAGCCTCACAGGTGATACAGGGTAATTGTAGTATTTCATGACCCACATCATGTCATAGTGGCCAGGAAATAAAGCTAACACCCCACATCTCCAAATGCATTTATTTATTAAGGACATTAGGGAGAATTCATAATTTTCTATCATTTCTACTAGTGCACACCTGCATTGTGGATTTCTCATTAGATGATGCCCTAATAACATTTCAATTAATGCTAATGACAGTCTACTAATTTGCATACTGAGGACATACTGAGTTGAAAAGCATAAGCAGTAGGTTATCTCAAGAGCCTGAAGAAATCTGAAGGCAGTATCTCAAAAACAAATTACAAACACTAAAAATAATAACAGAAAACCTGCCTGTAAATTTAAAGATTTTCTATACGTCCTAGCAGAACTTCTACAGTTTATATTTCCAATAGATTCTTCTATATTTGTTCAGAAATAGATCATAAATCTCACAACTTCTGTGATGTTTGTCCAGACTTTGAGCTAACCAGCAGAATTTTTCAGTGTTTTTAAACTGTAGCTGATGTATTGATATAGAGAGGCAGATGAAAACAGAGAAAGAACCTACTCCCAAACCTTCCTGCCTTTTGAGTTCTACTAAAACCATTATCCTGATTTCCTGACTTGAAAATGAGGGTTTAAATGATATAATGTTCCTTTTGATAACAGCAAAAAGAGAAGCATCAAAACATGTCAAAATAATGGATATTAAGGTAATTTGTTTCATCACTCCCATTGCAGAGCATTTGCAATGTCAAAAAAGCCATCTTGCAAGACACAGAAACTTCTTCAAAGAGTTTTCAGGTTGAGGGACTGAACAAATGTGACTGGAGAAAAATAAGGACACAAAGTTCACAACTATAAATACAAACAATAGAAGTTATCCCTGGCCTCTAGCTAGCCTGCTTGTTTTTCAAATAGGTGAACTGTGAAGCAGTACAAGCAGGGGAAAATCAGCAAGGAAAAATGTTTCTGGAGGATCTGGAAGGACATGAACTGTGTTTTGATGCTGTTGAAAACAGGGTAAGTTATACAGTAATGGCTTTTTTCATTAGTAAGGAAGATAGTCTTTGCAGAAGTACAGTTTGGATGGTCATAGGAGATGCAGTGGGTGGCAGCCCTGCTCATGGCAGGGAAATTGTAACTAGAGGATCATTAAGGTCCTTTCCAGTCTAAACCATTCTGTAATTCTACTATAACTAGATAGGACCAGTGGACCCTCATTCATTTTTACCCTCTAAGGCTGTGCTTGGCGCTCAAGCTCACTGCAAATTTAATTTTGTGCTAGAGTCTGAGGGTCCCATTATGATCACTCAGTGGCAGGGTGTGTGTGTCAGTCAGTAGCCCCACACTTTGGGATGTGTGGGAAGGTCAAGTTTGGAGGAGCTGAGCTGAGCAAGGTGGTGGGAAGGAAGGCACAGCCCTCACTACAGATGGCAAGCTGCATGACCTCTGAGGTGAAGGGACACGCGGAGCAGCTTGACAGGTGATAACCAACATCTCCAGCACCAAGCTGATCCTTCTCTCTGTATTCTACAAGAAGCTTTCTGAAAGAAGAAGACTTGACAAGTACACTTTTGTCGCTTTGAGGCATCTTCTTGAGCCCATTTCACAACATCAGGATCCTGAGTCATCCAATTTCTAAAGAAGTTTTGGTCCATAGTCTTGAGTTCCCAGAGAACACTTGCTTTTCTTTATGGACACTTACCAAATACCTCATCACCAGCGTAGTGATGCCTTAAGTTTTAGCTTTGATATTTTTCATATTCTGTACTGCATTTGTACATAACTCTGAACTTCATGTGAAGTCCTAGCAAGTTCTCTTCACAGTTTAGACAGACAAAACAATCCTTATCCAGCCTGAGAACCAGGACACTGTTGGAGCTTCAGGCCCAAAAAGTGTAAACAACAGAGAACTGAGGAGAGCAATCTGGGAGGATGGGACTTCACAACCTGAAGCTGTAATTGGACAATTAAACCCAATATGTAAATGGACCAAAATTTATAAAAGTGTGAAAACTTGTGACCCAGCATCCATCTTGGGCTGGGCTCTTGCACTGCCCAAGGTGTATCCTTTGAGGGCCTTTTAATAAAAACCTACTTTAACACTGTCTAGCCTCTCTTCTAGGTAGCCTCTCAAGGCATCATAGAGCTCAGATGTCAATGACAAGTGCATTGAAATATATCTGATATAAGCAGTTAAAAGCAGCCTTCTTCCTATAATGCATTCTTTAAAAAATACCTGTTCCATAGTTCTCCCTCATTCCTGCAAAAATACACTATGCCACTTGAGTTTTTTTTTTAAAAACACACTTTGCTTACAGCTTGAAAATAGCCAGCAAAGTATCATGAATAAACTCTAGAAACAAAATTTGCATGGCATAAAAATACATAACTTGGAGCAATTACAAGCTAACCTAGCTATGAACAGTTTTTTCTTTCCCCCTTTAGACATAATGCAACCAAACAATGAAGAAATTTCCACATTATTTTCAAGTGCTAAGCACACTTCATTTGAATGCCTTGGTATCTGCAAATTTAAACTCTGAGGGCACTAATTATCCTATATGAGAAGGGTTTATTGTCATTAATGTTAGTTAGGCCCTGCACACCGGGAGGGCGATGTACTCTTTTGTGAAACCTGTTTAATTCAGGTGCAGTTGCTTGAAAGTCCTTTCCTTACAATGCAGCCTATGTTCAATGCAGAGAAGCTCATTACAGCAGTTACATTCATGATGATACCAGATGTTCAAATTGAATAATCATGAGAATTATTTTCAGGCTTCCTATTCACATAAAACTTGGTGGCAAACAATTGGTAAATGGAAGGATGTGGGAAAAAAGGAAAGGAAAGGAAAGGAAAGGAAAGGAAAGGAAAGGAAAGGAAGGAAGGAAGGAAGGAAGGAAGGAAGGAAGGAAGGAAGGAAGGAAGGAAGGAAGGAAGGAAGGAAGGAAGGAAGGAAGGAAGGAAGGAAGGAAGGAAGGAAGAGAAAGAAAGAAAGAAAGAAAGAAAGAAAGAAAGAAAGAAAGAAAGAAAGAAAGAAAGAAAGAAAAAGAAAGAAAGAAAGAAAGAAAGAAAAAGAAAGAAAGAAAGAAAGGAAGAGAAGGGAAAAAAAAAAATTAAATGAAGGGAGCCTCTAAGAAAGCTGGAGTATGACTATTTACAAGGGCATGTAGCGAGGGGATAAGGAGGAATAGCTTCAAACTGAGGGCAGGTCTAGATTAGATATTAGGAAGAAATTCCTTGCTGTGAGGATATTGAGGCACTGGCATGGGTTGCCCTGAGAAGCTGTGGATGCCCCATCCCTTGGCAGTGTGTAAGGCCATGTTGGAACTAGATGATATTTAAGGCCCCTTCCAACACAAGCCAAGCTATGATTCTATGAGTCCAATAATTGCAATTTTATTCATCCCATTCAGGACAGACTTCGACACATTTGAGAAACCAAAGTGTTTCTCTGAAGAGAGATTTTTCTCAGTTTACAAAATTTCTCCCTGCTTAGCAGACATCAGCAATATCACTGATCTTTCCTAGTTTTACTACACCTGTGGCTCACCAGTAATTTATGAAGGCTTGTTATTTCTTGTGTAATGAAGCACATCTCTTTGCAAATACCACAGAAAGTGCAGGGAAAGGGAGGACCTATTATTGCCCAGCTGGGACTAGTAACAAAAAGTCATAGCCAAATGCTGGCTCTACAGAGGACTAAGAATGCCCCAGAGAGCAGTGCTGCCAACTTCTGTGGCGTTATGATGACCCCCATGATATCTTACATTTTATTTAAAGGCCTAGAGAGATCATTAACTAAAAACCACTGGTTTAAGTATCTTGAAGTTCCAAACTTTCTAGACGATGGATCAGTATTAGCTCTTCCTTTTTAATCATGATCTAACAAACTGCGTTTTAATTAAAAACACTTACAGGACTACTTAATCTAGCTGTTTTAGCCAGTCCAAGGAATAAAGATGTATACTACTTGCTACAGTCTTACTAGTGATCAGATCATTGACTCCAGTGATCAGTTTGGGATCTGGACCTCATGGCTGCAGAAAACCCACTTGAACAGTGATCCAACTTTCTCCAAACGGCTGCAAGGATGCAAGAAAAATTTCCCACTTTTAGCCAATCTTCCTACCCCTCTCTTTGTACCCTCCTCTCTTTTACCTTTGCACTTGTTCTGTTCAGTTCATCTCCAGCTCTAAATGCGTGAGTCCATCTATTTGCTCATTTGTAATTCCCACTTGCCTGACATGACCAGATGTTTCTCTCTTCCCTCACTCATACTTATTTTGCAGCACATTCTCTAGTCCCCTGTTACCCAGATCTGTCCCAGGTAAATTGCAGCATTAAGCATTTTGGACTTTTCCTACTAAGATGTCACATCACATTACTGAAATGAATATTTGGAATTTGGAAGAGATCACGTTGTTACAAATAATATCAAAGCCTGACACATTTTAGGTTTATTTTACTTGACAGCATCTCTTTGGAGAACAGGAACCTTACATAACTTCTAAATGATATTTTGACAGGTGCTAGTTAATCTGGCCCATGGAGACCTGTTTCTGCAGGTCACCTCTTTAAAGCAAAGGGCCCTTTCTTCCTCTACATTTTGGGTTGCATTTCTTCTACCACCAGCCATGATATGCACCAATACCGGCTGACTTGGCATATGCATAAGGGGAGACAGGAAAGAGAAGATGTGGCTCTGCACAGACATCTCTGGTGGATGGACTTCGATTCAGCTGGTTAGGAAGAAAGCCATCATAGTAAAATGCAGTATAAACTTTGATCAAAAATAGTAGCAATTCTCAGATATTTTGAAAATTCACAAAAAGCCACTTAACATCTTATTAGTGTATCTGGTTTGTGATGAGGTGAATTTTTCTGATACTTTGTGTTTACCAGTAAGTGCTGCCTCAGTTAAATACAATCAATCAAACAATTCATCTCTTTTAATGGTTCAACTGTTTTTTTTGTAATTGAGAAAAAGGACTGTTACTTTTACAGATACTGTTCTTTAAAGATGCTAGCAAAGAAGTGGCTTCTTCCTCTAATCAATATTTAAAAAATTATTGTATTCATGTAATACTAAAAATGAGCAGAGGAAATTGTAGTCTCAAGGGTGAAGGAATGAAGAAAATAAGAAAAGTGCTGGTTTCTGGGGAGATACCACCTGGCATTGATGACTGACTCCCACACCAGTAATGGAAAATGCTGCTTGTACTACTGGTGCTTTGCAGCTGAGGGTACAGACATGAACTCTGCATAGCAGAAGAGATGCTGATGAAGCTGAGTGTTTCACATATGTTACATAATCTTATATTTGTTGCACAAAGGTATTGTATGCATGCATGTACATGTGATACATAAATCACTTAGGATATTCAAGGATTATTGTATTCAGGTAAACCTCCATGTAGGTTGGTCACTGATGGTTGCTCCTTAGAAGTCAAAGTGCCTTTTATATTTTGACTCAGATTTAAACAATCAGCACTGGCATTTACAGACATCACTGCTGTTGGCATTTGAACTAGGAATTGCATTCAGGCTCAAAACCACTGTAAGAACTTGAAAAAAATCTGTAGGATTTATAAAGAAAATGCCATTGTTACTTTGAAACAAACTTGACAGTGTGCATGTGAATCGCTTAATTTGTCACATTCATTAGTGAGGAAAGGGCTGATATGAGGGGTTTAAATTACTATGGTGATTTGAATTGGTATGATTTATAACAGGCAAATTTTGTTCATAAATGTAAAGTGCTTTCTATAAATGTGAGGATAAACCACTTTTGAACAAAATTCCATTGCACCTTCAATTGCTGGAGAGCATTTATCCAGCTATCTCTCTAACCTTGTGGTGGATTAGTGGGCTGAGTTAATTTTTCTTTTAAAATCATGCATAATACTGAAATACTTGCTCAGTCACTTTTGCCTTAGATAAAAATGGATTTTAAATGGGAGTACATTTTTACCCCTTTATGCCTTAGAAGGCATAAGCAAATGATGACATGAAGCTGGTAATTTTTGAACATCACATTCAGACACAATTTCTTGAGCAATTTATCTCTTATGTGAATGGAAGGGTGTTCAGAAGAGCTGGATCTGAAAACCCAAACCTCCTTTTCTCCCCTCTTTTGGCTTCCAGAATATTCAGTGTATGTAAATAGATGCCTCTGTGCGTTTCCACAATTTAACATGTTTAGCAGGTATTTTCTCAGCTTCTAAAAAATAAAATGTTGCAAACTTGCAGATAACAGGGTTCTACAGAGCTTAGTTAGGTACTTTCAGAAATAGACATTTTATTGAAATTTGCAGAGAGTGTGTAGCTTTGAAGAGATAAGTGTGAAACAGTCCTTGTACCAGATTTTCTGAGTAAGCCACGACTTAGGACATTTTATCTGCAGGTGTTGAGCAGAACGTGAGTGCAAAACCTCCAACCAGCAGGGAGTAGTTTGTAGGATCAAGGTTTTACAGCACAGACATCTCAAAATCTTTCAACAAACCATTATGAGACAGATGACTATCTCAGAACAACATAGAGAGAGTTATTGCTTTTTATAATGTTCTTCCTTGACTGTTAAAAATGCTCACTAGTCTCCAGACAAATTTAAGAGGCAGGAAGATGCAGGAAGATAGCCTGCATCTGACACATGACAAAGAAGCAATGAAGGAAGTGGTGTTAGGAACTAGCAACCACCCAAGTACCTCCAGAGAGGTACCTAGTTGACATCTGTGGTGGGCACTTGGCTGTTGCAAAAGCAGCCCAGCAATCACTTGATCCAAGTGCTGTAAAGATATGCTTGCACAGTTCTTGCACCTGATAAAACTTGCAATGCATCAAATATTTGGAGGGCTGGATAAATAAACAAAAGGTGCAAATTATTTTGCCCACTGAAAGGCAAACAAACAACAAAAAACCCAATAAAAATCCTAATTTAAAAACAAAACAATACCAAAAACGATGACCAACAAAACAAACCACCTTTCTGCATGCTGGTGTTCAAGGAGTCACACACTGGAACCATGAGAGAACTGGATAAAATGGTGCAGTATCTAGTTCTTCAGTCTTTCATTTCACATCCTTGAGGACAGTTCTCCTCTTCTCTTCTCTTCTCTTCTCTTCTCTTCTCTTCTCTTCTCTTCTCTTCTCTTCTCTTCTCTTCTCTTCTCTTCTCTTCTCTTCTCTTCTCTTCTCTTCTCTTCTCTTCTCTTCTCTTCTCCATGAATCTGAACCCAAATAAGACTAAAAGAAGATCACTCACCTCCAAGCAGCTTTGAATCCACATGGCTTTCAAATTTATGAATCAAATCCCACAATATACATGTCATGAAAATGCTATACTATGGATATTAGTCATTAGTAAGAAGCTTATTTTCTTGAGATGGCCTTTATCCAAAACAAGAGCAGGATGTTGTGAAACTCCTCTGAATCTCAGATTCATTCACCAAAGTAAAACAGCATCACTAACTAGAAGTATTTTGGGGATTTCTGTAGCTCCAAAGCTTCAAGCAGGAACTCTGCTGGGTGTGTTTTTATCTCCTGGCATGAAACCACATCACAGACTGGCAGTCAGTCGGCTGGACATGTGAGAAAGTAGAAGATTCATGCTTTGAAAAGGAAGCTTTTAATGCTTTAGAAGCTTCAGCCACCCTTGCATGTCTCATGACATAAAAACAATCCCCAAATCTGCAATTATGAGCTTAGAAACTGACATTAGAAAAGACTCTGCTTTCTGATCATTATCTCCTCTGACATGCTGGCAATGGCTGATGATTCTTGGAAATAAGGGCAGGTAAGAAGGCACCTAAATCTCCACCTCAAGCAATATCTTTAGTTTCTCTAATGTGCCAGGGTGAAAAGGGCTTCTAAAAACAAGAAGGCATGAAGGGCAGTGTGATTAGGAAAATGTAACCCCTAGATCTCAGTTTAAACACTAATAGAAATGATCTTTCATTGGAGGTCAGAAATATCATTTAGGCTAAAGCCACTCTTGAAGGAATTTGTTCTTTGTGCTCTGTTCAGAATCAACCACCTTCACTGTTATAAATAGGGCTCACTCTATTGAAGGCTAAATATGAAAGAAAAAGCACAGAAGTTTTATATTGGAGAGGGCACTGTAAGGAAGGTCACTTTATAGAAAGCATGAAATGTTATTTGGAGAAGAATGCTAATACAAGCTATATCAGATTGTGAGGAAGCTGAAAACAGCATATGTTCTAATATTGTCTTTTATTGATTTTGCTGCCAACATCCCACTTCAACAATGTTACAGCCGCACTTCAGGACTCTTAATGGACGGGGATGAAGAAAATCAATATACAGAGCCTGCTTCTGCTCCCATTGAATTCAATGAGAGTTTCATTATTAACTGCAATAAGCAGAGGACAGAGTTCAGACTGTTTCATCACTTTGTGTTTGTTTATTCTTTCCCTTTTTATTTAACCTCCTAAGGGGCAATGTGTATTTTTATCCTATGTTTTAGAAAAGTCCCATTTAAATAGGGCAATCCCCTATCAAACTGTAAGTTTACATATTAGAAATGATGCCCTGTTTTATGAAACCTAATGAAAAATTATAGCCTGTATCCTGAACTGAGAAAGTTATAATAAAAGATATAGGATTTGAAATAAATTCTAATAACAAAATCATTTTTTTCTTAAAAATATTTTCATTCCAATATGAAGCTAATAAAAGCAGTTTAGTTTTCACTGACTTGTAAAATATTACTTTCAATGTACATTGTTTTCTCAATTACAAATAGATGGGATGCACCTGAGCATCTTTTCGCTATTATTTTAATGCTATTTACACAAAATGAAATATGCTAAAATTATCTCCAAGAATTATAAGCATCATCTTCATTCCAACAACATGCTGTTAATTTTGTTCTAGCATGAATGCAAAACATATTTTAACATGCTGTCAAAAGGAGACACTAAGAATGTCAATAAAATAGCACTAAAATAAATGTAAATTTAGACTGCTGTCACAAGTGGCTGCTTGGTTTTGTGAAGATGTTAGGTTGCTATAGCGTTTTCCATAGCAACTTTGCATCTTATTACATAAATAATCCCTCAGTGTCCTTAAAGCTTACTAAAAACAGGATTAAATCTATTCTCATATGTAATGATCCTGCATAAAACCTTATCAGTATGAAATACCCAGAAAACTTGATAAATTGTAATCTAGATAATAGTATTTCTGGCAGTGGAAAAGCATCAAAGCACAACAGACTTGTTTTGTAGGAAACAGGACATTCTCCTACACCCCATATTAGGAAAATGCCTTTCAAAATTTGGAAGTGAGATTAACCCCTTAACTGCTGCATCCACAGGACCAGCAGAGACCTCCATCCCGCAGCCTGTGTATTGTACATGACCTAGGGGCATTGGCCCAGTACCTGGGACGGGACAAGGCTGTCTTTATTCCCCAGGGAACTACATTCAGCCCTGATTCATCAAGACTTTTCTGCTAAATTCAGCTGCACAAGAAGCATTATTAGAGGCAAATGGACTTAAAACCAGGGGCATAAAATTAGGCCCCTGCCTACATGCGTCCTGAACTTCAGCCTATTTTTGTAAAAGCTGTGGGAAATATGGAATGCATTTTATGGCGCAAAATTGGAGCCTGCCTGATGATAACAGCTCTGAACTGGCATGCTGTGAAAGACACTAGAGCAGACTTTTCCCAGCACAGAGGAAGTAATCATCTTATGCTGCTTTCTAGTGATCACCCCTGATGGTTCCAGGGAGCAAAGCTGATTGTCTGCTGTGCCCAGAGCATTTCCATTCCAAGGGAAGTTACTCTGCTCACAGAGCCCAAAAGGGTTGTTCAGCTGTCTTCTGTGGTCAGAGAGGGGACTGTGCCACTACAGTGACAATTCAGAGCCCCCTATTTTAAATATGTTCTTTTCTTTGAGAATGCTTCTAAAACCAGGTTGGTGGCATCTGTTTACAGGGTTTATTTGTTTATCACTGCAGGGCTGCTTATGATACCAGCTGCTTATGGCTTTGAAATGGTACCACTTAATTTAAGGAATAAAAAGTAATGCTAGCCCATTAATTTCTAAAGTAAATACATTTTATTATTTTACAATATGTTCATTGATAAGTGTTTTAAAGGACAGTTGGAAAATAATGGGTTTGTTAAATACCAATAAAATCTGATGCCGAAAAGCTATGGGATGGAGAGTAATGACAGAAAAATAAATCAGACTTTTGTTTGAAACAAAATCTCCCATATACCCAAAAGGTTAGTCTTACAAGAAAGGCAGGGAAAATTATCTGATCTTTGAGATCAGGAGGAAGAAGACCTGACATGAGATCTGCTGTGACACTTGTTTAGTTGGAAACAAAGGAAAACCAAAGCTCAGTTCCACACAGCTGGGGCTTGGTGATTTCTAGTCAAAGTTTTAAAAATATAAAGCTTTCCTACCAGTTTAATCCACCTATAAACCCCAGTTCCTGTTCCATATGTGTATCACTGCATTCATAAAAGCCTTAGAGAAAGCAAAAAGAGGATTGAATTGCAGAGAAAAGATGAATAAGCATGACACAGATCACTTTGGTGTTGTTTCAGGCTTTTCTTGAAGACTTGCCAGGCTTGCAACTTCAAGACAGACTTGTAAACAATACCCCAAAGCCTGTTTTATGCTGTGTGGACGAGGATGGGATTTTCAAATACTAAATACAAGGACTTATACTCTTCTGTGAGATGGACTGCCCACTATTCAGCCTGTCTCTTACAGCAAGTGACATAGCTGATGCTGCAAACAGGACAGATCAGTTCAGGACAGCATTAAAGATCCAACCTCAGTGGTTAAGTCTGGCACCTACTTTAGGTATGTTTGAAAATGCTGCAAAGGAGGATGTCCTCCCTAACTTGCAATCTTACAAGTTCAAACTGGGCTTGCATTACACAACTTGCAATTTGTTATTTGCACACAGCCTCTGAGATGTTATTAAGCTACTTCATCAGAGGTTGTACAATGGTGGTGAAATCCTCCAGGGGTCCAGTGTGTAGTCTATTGCAATTCTGTTGAGCTGGAGGGAGGCCTATACCAAGAAACTTATTATCCGTGTGGACAGGTAGTGTCAGAATGAAGGGAAGAACCATTGTCTCCATTTGATACTAGAGAACTGAGATAATACAAATGCATTGATTAGTCCAGGCAGGGGATATGTAGCAGAGCTGGGATTTGGCATAGAGCTCCGAGATCCCAGTCAAATACCTTAATCACACAGCTATCTTTCCTGCACCCCTCTCCAAGCCCAATGCATTTCACTCCTTTCTGCAGCACCAGCTCCAGTCTCTAGCTGAAGTTGGAGTTGCTAGAATTAATGGCATGTTGCTGTGTACTGCAAAAGCAAGATTAATCCACCTCCCCTTACAGTAAAATAACAGGTGTCTTGCAGGCATAAACCAAACTTCAGTTCTTCTTTACAAAACACATCTTTACTAATTCTTAAAATCACTTTTGAGGCTTTTACATGTGGTTCCTTACTCCCTGTGCCAGCAGGTGGGAGAGGAAGCATCCATAAATCCTGATCATTCTGAAGATTTTTGTATATCTTCTAGACTCCAGCGTTAAATCTCTTTTTTCTCCCTTGAGCTAATGCTCCAGTAGCTGTGTCTTGACTTTCAAATATATTAACTGAGTTGCCAATCATCATTAATTTTTTTTTCTTAGCAATCTTCCAGCTTTACTTCAGCAATCCTCTTGTCTCTTTCAAACTCCAAAATCCACATTGCGGAAAAATCACTGTTTAGGTGCTGAATTTTGTGGAGGGGGAAAAAAATGCCAGTCCCATGACTGAAGATTCACTCAGTCTCAGGCCAGCCTTTTCCCAGCTTTCCCTGGAATGCAAATGACTTTTAGTCTGTGAAACGGTGAGAATTTCCTATACATTAGGCACTTGTGACAGTTGAACCAACTTACTGGATACCCTAGGGGGCTCTTCAGGCTATCCTTGCAGAAGTTTGAGATGATCTCTAACTAAAAAACAAGTAGTGAAGCTTTCTTTTTCCTTGAAGATTCAGCTTGCAGAATAGAGTAGGGCACTGACTAAGCCTGGGGAGAATGACCTGTAAAACACCTGGATTAGCAGGTCTATGTGCAGGAAGCAGTGGCCCAGGCCTGCAATGTTGACTACGGGGTGGAAGACAGGTTTAGGAGATCGGAGATGCCAGTTCTCATTCCAGTTCTGCCACTGAGTCACTGATATCAATAAATCAAGTTCATGAATAGCTAGCAGGAGCACAATTTGCAGATGAAAGAAGAGGATTTGAGTCTAGAATGGAGTGACACGCTTTGCAACAAGTCCATGTAGAGCTCTTCTGAATGTTGCAAGACCAATTTTCCCAAACAAAGGTTGGTTTCTAACACTCACCATGATTTGATCTCTTGCATGACTTAATATGTGGCATGCCTCGAAGAAAAATGCAAACTATTCTTAGTAACAGCTTATTCATCCCCAGATGTTATTGTGCTCTAGGGTGTCAGCTACCTGTAACATTCCTCCCTGTCGTGTTTGCAGCTGGGATAGAGTCAATTTCCTTCCTAGCAGCTGGCACAGTGCTGTGTTTTGGATTTAGTATGAGAAGACTGATGTTAACACACTGATATTTTAGTTGCTGCTAAATAGTGCTTTCTCTAAACCATGGGGACTTGTCAGTTCCCCATGCCCTGCTAGTGAGGAGGTGTGCAAGAAGCTGGAGGGAGCATGGCTGGGACAGGTGACCCAAATTAGCCAGAGGGGTATTCCATATCACAGAGCTGTGAGTATGCTCAGTATATAAACTGGGCCAGGAGGAGTAAATTAATGCTGGAGACAAGGTAGGCATCACTCAGAGGGTGGTGAGCAATTGTGCATCACTTCTTTCTCTCGCATTTTATTTCCATCTCTCTCTCTCCTTTTCATCATCATTTCTACTACTACTACTATTATTATTACCATTATCATCATCATTATATTTTGTTCAATTATTATTATTATTATTATTATTATTATTATTATTATTATCCCACAATTTAATACTTTTTTTTTCTGATTCTCCTCCCCATTGCACTGGGCTGGGGGAGTGAGCAAGCAGCTGAGTCATACTTAGTTGCCAGCTAGGTCAAACCACAACACTCTGAAACCCCAAGTCCAGCAACTCTGGACAAGGATTCGAGCACAGAAGTACTTCTTCACAGTCTCAGGGCTTAGATGTGTGGCAGTATGTTTTCAAATGCTGGGGCTGGAATCCATCCTCTTTTTCTCAGGGTGATTAACAGGTTTATCTTCAGATATCCTAGAGGAAAGTTTTCATTCTAACTACCTAGCTGTGAGAAGATGTGATGCACTCAGTGTGTTTTCTTCTAGGAAAGAAGAAATTATGCTGGGAGATTCCTGAAACTGTGCTTTACTGAGACAGAATGAGGTCTTAGAACCCATTCTAAATTGTTGAATTAATTAAGCCTTTTTGTACTAGCAGTGACTTAACCAGGTGGGCCACTGAAAAAAAGACCTGACACGGGTGTTGAAGCCTGAGGGAATCTCTGCCACTTATTACAGCTTTGGGGCTGTAACTTCCCAGCAGTCTTGCTCATGCTGTCGAAAAGGGCAGGCTGAAAAATAATGTCCTCAAGAAAATTGTTGGAGTGGCAGAACACGCATTGCAGAGCTCTGGAACCATACAAATCAATTAATCATGTCTCATTGCTTCAGCTACTTTTGGGTTTAGACTTTTAAAACTTTATGTGTGCATGCTGTCCTTGAATTGAAGAGGCACAAGAGCTTCATGTTATTCAAGTCTTGCTCTTCCCAAGAAAGTTCTTAGGATTTTTTTTTTTTTTAAAGGGGTTAAAAATGAAGAAAGTGACAATGTTTTCTTACTGTGCAAGATGGTTTCTTTGTGACAAAAGACTCTTTAAAGACATTCTTCATACAACAGAAGATACTGTGAATACAAATAGCCACTCCAGTGAGATAAAGGGGTGGTTCTGGAATGATGTACTTAGAGAGGAAAAAAAAAAAGAGAAGGCAGCTAACACAAATAGTAATTTTAAAAAACATCAGAAGAAGGAAAGAAGAATCACATTTCTGTACAAAAGAATAATAAAAGTACTAAATATAAAAGTACATAATATAAAAGTACTTTTCCAGTTTATTTTTGTTTACCAATGTTTTGTACACGATAACTCTTTTGGTTTAATTCCAAGTTCCCTCTATTGCCATTGACAAAAGAACCAAATGCACTTGCTTTAACCAGAGTGTAGTGTTGAAAGAACATTAATTTGAGAACTGGATGACTATGTATGCAGCAGGATGGATCAACTCCACTGAGTTTAAGAGGATGATGAATGGTGCAACAAACAATGATGGACACGTACTCAAGTGGATTCATATTCCTAAATTTTGATTTAGAATGCAGCACATTACTGAGTTTGCTCAAGTGCCCACATTGTAACAATACAAATAACTTGAAATTGTTTGTGATAGGAATACTGTAGAAATCTCAGATAGTACAACTTTTGACAGTAATGTCTTTTTTCATGCATGAAAATCAAACATGCTTTCCTATCTGTGGTGTTATAAAATGAATGACCAGCTCTGCCCTAAGCATGCATATGTTAAACCTGCTGAATTGGTAAGTATTGCAGTTCAAAACATTCCTGCATCTCTTCTGGCATGCAGGCTATATGTATTTCTGGCTCTACCTTCCTGTTGTTAGTTCTAATGACTTTTCTCCATGAGAGTGGACACAGTCGATGTAAAATAATTAGATAGTCATAAAAATTGCTGATTTCTAGCAATTCCTGGTCTGCAATGACCCACTCTCCCAGATTCAAATGCTCTGCTAATGGCATCTAGAAAATAAAAATCAAAAAAATAAGCCTAGCAGAGATTAAGGCTGCCCTTTATGGGTTTTATTGTTGTGTTTTTCTTCCAGGAAAAATATTAAATTTCCTCTCAAGAGAGATGTCACAGTAAAAATTTCTTTGCTAGAATGACATTCCTTCCTTTGGTCTTTACTTCTGAGGCCCTTCAACCTCACACAGTATCTTGTCACAGAAGGAGCCAAGGAGTTCTTCTTTCTGTAAGTTTGAATTCACACCTTTTGACTGGCATACAAAGACTTGAAATCATTGAGTGGATGAAATTCTTTCCTTTCTTACTATGGTGCCTGCATGAAAAGGACTAGATCAGCATTACCCTAGTGGAGACTCTCAGTTTATTTCCATATTATTCCTTCCTTTATTTTTCTGAAACTTCACTCTTGCCTGGCAGTTTCTAGTCATGCTTTGGCTTCAGCTCCTGAAAATTTCATTCTTTATATGAGTGTCTAAACAAGCAAACCCTTGTTAGCAATTCAAAAATCATTAGCCAATGCCAAGAAATAGAAGAATGCATACATCCAGATCATGTTACCAGTTAGTAACTCTGGCAGCTTCTGAGCCACCTCTTGGTGTCCATCCTGGATAGCAGAGTATTTGTAGAAGGCTGAAAAAGCTGTTTTTCTTATTCACATTACATGCACCCTTGTTCTTGGACTCAGGATAGCCATCTAATGAGTGTCTAACTCATGGAGAATGCAGTATCACACTGTGAAATAGGTACCCCTAAAAGGGCAGTATGCAACCAAAAAAGCCCCACAGTTGAAATGCTGTTTCTTATAGACATTAGAGATTATGTCTATAAGGTAAGAAAGGAAGAAAGGTACAGCTTAGAGAATACTGACCAAAGCATAACTTGAACCGGTCTCATATAATAAAACATTGTTTCTACCATGGAATGAAATGCTGAAGAGAATGCAGTAAGGAAACATAATGCAAAGCTGAAGAGAATGCAGTAAGGAAACATAATGCTTTCAGCCAAGGGCAGAACTGGAGAATTTTCATCATTATAAACATAGCAGGTGACAGACATCTCCTTGAGACAGCTTGCATCATTCAAATAACTAATTTATGAGGGTTTAAAATAAGATGCTGTCTTATATAATCAGTTATTAAAATGTCACTTCTCATATGTAAGTTTTTGTTTGCTTTTACTAAAACAACACTTGCATATATTTACCTGAATCATCTACTCTCAGCTTTTTAGTGGGATTGTCACCACTGTCATCATCGGACATTTCCATCTCCTCTTCCCGGCGGATTCCCATGAGCTGTTCACTGTGAGCATTTCGGAGCTCCTAAAAGCCAAAATTACCTTTTGTCAGTATTAACTTTCATAAAGTTATTATGCATTATTTAGTACCTGTTTTAAATACTGATCTGATTTTAATTATACATAGTTTATCATTGTAATCATATTTATTTGTGTATGAATATTTATAAAAACAGAAGCACAGGGAATTATTCCTGTGAAAGAACTGAGTTTATCAAAGGTAACAGGGAAAACAAGACAAAGAATGACTTTCCCTGTTTAGTGATCTTTAGGCCTGCTAAACATAGGAAGAATGTTTTAACAGCAGGGATAATACTTAAAACTGGTGTATAAAGCAGACTGATAAAGAGCCTGTCAGCTTGCTTAAGGGCTAGTTAATTCTTACTTCCCTCTGCCACTTGGGGTATGATTCATTTGGCCAAATGTAGGTGTCTCCAACACACAAAGTTGTATTAGCTAAAAGGCACCCTTAAAGTCCCTCGTTCTCTCTGCTGGTTGCAAAGGGAGTGGAGCACAGACAGTGCAGATGAAGAGCTGTGTATTTATTTGTCAAAGGAATCTCACCCTCTGTCCCTATGCCCAGATTGCCTTGGATTTAAAAGACCCAGTCCCACAATGCTGGCCTGCAAATCCTTGCATCTTGATCCAGAAGCAGTGGCAGCAGGGACAGCTCGGTCTCTGGGTGACCGCTGCAAGGGCAGGCAGGCAGCCCCTGCACATGTCACCAGGAGAGGATCAGCAGGCACGCGGGCTTTGTAGCAGTCTAGACGGTCTTTGTTCTGGGCAGAAAAGCTGGCGCGGGCGTAGCGGCTGCCTTTTTAATGGCAGCACTGGGAAGATTGAGAGGACTCTATTTTGTCCTAATAATCCTGTCAGGTGTAACATGGGGATGCTGCACTGTGATTAGTGTAGGCTTTGTCCACCCGCAGACAGCTAATTTTTCTGCCAACAAAGAGCTTAATTCCCAAAGAGGTGGTTTGAAATCTTTGAAACAAGGGAGAGTCGTGTGGAAGGAGGAGACAGCATTGAGGAGTCCGACAACAGCTCTGTGCAATTAACAATAATCTGTCAGAGAGGGGCTGCGTGAAACAAAGGGAAGGCGTTTCTCTTCTGCTGTACTCTTGGTTTATCAGCAGATCTCAAATATTCTGAAAAATGTATCTGTGCTCATTAATCCCAGCAAAGGCAAGGAACCTAATTAGTGGGTGTTTTACAGGGGAATAATTTCAAATTAAAAAAAAAAAATATTAAAAGGCTAAATTGTCAAACCAGAAGCATCTCTGGAAGAACCTGGCAAGCCATTTCTGAATTCCTTAGTGGAAAAGGCCCCCTGCAAATTTTCCTGGGGAAGGATACTGCATATATGAGCAGACATCCTCTTACATTTACTCCCTCATTAGTGGACAAATGTTCTTGATGTATCAGTGTCTACATTATCAGCAGAGTCAATGATTTTCTATGGAGAAGGTCTATGTGATGAGTCTTTTCTTTGCCTTGGGTTTCTAGCAAAGCTTTTCTAAATTCAGGAAAAAACTGGAAGGTGATCAAGTAATTAAGCAAATCAGCAGATAATATCATGGTTAGAAGATACAATTTAAATAAAATATACTATTTGGTTTATTTACATCACATTTCATATCTGAAAAACAGGCATTTCCAAAATACATGGATTTAGCTAGATGCTTTACATAATTTTGAATTGTTTTAAGCTCTTGTCCTCTTAAAATCAAAAGGCAGTAATTTTTGAAAAAAATGAGTAGAGAATTAACATTTCTGGAAAGTCCAACTCTTACACATTTCAGTTTATTAAGTATTTAGAAACCAGCAAATGAATGACACACCACATCCCTTTACAGAAAGTTAGTTTAAGAAGGGATGATCTTAATATAATTAAAATAATCTACTAGCAAATAATATTTTTATATTTCTCTAAAATATAAGACAAAGATCAATCCCCAACTTCCCAACTTTCGATTGAACAAAGACATTATCCACTATGTATATGAAATATTTGTGAACAAAATGCAAAATACAGTTCATACTAATAAATTATGCTAACATTTTATTTTAAGTGTCCCATTATTGAAGTAGTTTTGTATTCACCATAATAGCACTGATAATAAAGTATTCATTTGGTATTCACGTAGATGTTACATTTAGTGCCATTGGTATTCAACTGTAATTTAGCATTAGTTAATGGACACTTAAAATGTTATCCAAATGATTTATATCACAGTACTTCAGTGTTTCTCATACTAAGTGTACAACACTTATTTTACAAGTGTACTACAAAATAATTAAATAAGTGCACCTTACCTTCTAAAGTTTTTATTCTGAGACAGAGAAAAATCATTTAGAGGACTGTGATAGTAACAATCAACGTACTGTACCACATGGCAGTAAACCAAGTGTATGTAAATTGCTCATATTAAAATTAAAAAAAAAAAGGAAGAGGAAAGAAAGAAAGAAAGAAAACAAAGACAGCGGTACTTACTTTTTAAAATACAGGCTCATAGCGTATATACTGAATTAAAATCGAAAGCTGGATGACCAAAACACAGGATGAGGTCTAGCACTTCCTTTGCTGCCACTCACAGCAAGGGGAGTTAGAATCCCATTTCCTCTGCTCATGCTTATGACAGTCACACATGCATGGTCCCACACTGCTAACTCTGTGTGGTTGTATGATTACATTTATACTGGTTTCTTTGCAAGCATAATACTTAGAATCAACACAAGAGATGTATCTACTTTTTCTAAGATAAACATAGAACAAATGGGAAGGAATAGGTCACAGTTAGGGACTTAATATTCTTAAGTCATTATTTAGGAAAGAAATTTTTTATTTTATTTTCACTCAAAGTCATCTTATAATGACCATAAGATGGCACAGTGAAAAAAAAAATCTTTGCCACAGAATTCTTCTTTTAAAAACAGATCACGATGACTCCTAAATTCCTTATTTGAAAATATTGTTCCTAATTTCACTATGTCAGTTCATTATTTTAGATAGTAAACATAATCTTCTAACGATTTCCCAAATTTTGCATGAAAAATAAAAACACATTGCTCCCTGTCTTCCTGTTATTTAATGGCTATTACCATAATGAGAGCAATGGGAGCAATTCATACTGTAGATGAGACTGCAAACGGCCAGTTGATTAACAGCTAAAATGGTAGCTGTAAATATTGCCAAATACACTATGTCCAGCTACAATCACACTCGTTCTGTGTCAATCCAGCTGTGAGATGATGGATAGAAAGTAAAAATAAAATCACCAACCTCAGAATGCTTTCGCCAAATGTCTATGTTCTTTCGCTGGGCTTTCGAGAAATGGTCCCAAGCTTTTTGTCTGGTAGAAGCGTTGAAAACGGCGACAATCTGCTCAACTTTGGTGAACAAGGAAGTCAAACAAGACAAGCAATTTATGTTGTGATCACTATAGAGAAGCAAAGCAAAGACACTAGGAGTCTATGGATGATGTCATTACTGAAACAACATCATCAATATCCATCCAATGACGTGTCTTTCGTACTTACATTGTATCAATGTTGGAGATGTCTCCCTTCAAGTCTGTCTCCATAACTTTAGTCTACACAACTCTTAACTATGCACCAAGAACCAGGCATGCAGCTGCTTCCCCGTGATGTCTGCTACCACTCCCTGTGCTGGCACACACATGGTGAGTGGCAATTGGTGTATGACCACAGAAATGACCCTCGAGACATCCACCTGACACATGTTTTCCTGTGGCAGCAGCGTACAGATGAGCGGGCTGCACGGAGAGAAGCGTGGAGGGCAGGAAGGCTCTGCTTTGAAGGGTGACTATCTGACTGATAGTGGGAACTTGTCAGCAGGTGGGAAGGGCTGAACCTCCCACCTGGAGGAGGCTAAACCTTCTACCTGCAGGTACATCAACATACACTCTGTGGCTGCAGCTGCTGCTTCTCCTCCACTCAGTATCAAAGGGCTCACCTGTGGTAAATCAGAGCCGTCTCCATGGCCTATGTATGGTTACTTACATGAACAGACACTTTTTTTCTTTCATACAAGGTGAAGAACAGATGTGAAATGGGCTTCCCTCTTTCAAATCAAATGAATTTGTTCTGAAGCCAAATGTCAATATTTCAATCAGTTTTCTAGGATAATTAAGATCCTCCAGTTTTAAGCTATTTGTTCATCTCAGTTGAGAAAGCTTTTCTCTCAACACGCCTTTCTTTTCACTTCAGTTGCAAGTAAAATTGTCCTTCCACAACAGTGACCTGCCTAGAAATGATTTGGCCAAGATGTAAGTCGCCTTAATCCCAGCACAATTAACTGAAGAAAACACTAATAAATCCAGATTTTTTACAAACAACCTTGGCTGTAATAATGAATGAGCAGCTGTGCCAACCTAAGAAGTCAAACTGAAAAATGCTTCAACTCTTTGACAAGGTTCTTTGCTATCTATCTTTTTAGATTCCTGGGTGGAAACAATGTCCTTCCTTTATCAAGTTGCAGCTTGCAGCACTTCTTACTCCTCTCACTGAAAAGTGGTGGCAGGAGTGCTAGAACACCCTCTGCCCTGGTCCCTTATCTTGCTGATCTGGAGCTTCTCTCATTCTTCCCTTAAGTCAGAGATGTAGAGAATCTTACTATACATAGCAACCTATCCTTCCTAAAAGGGTGAGCTCACCTACTGAAGCAGTATCTTTCACCTCTAGGACAAAAAGTTAATCTCTCTCATTTGAGCGCATTTCTTCTGTTCTCTGGTTTTTTACCACTTTTGAAGGCTGCCTTCAGATTCCAGAAAATTACAATATTTTGAATAGAGTTTTTCTTTCAGGGATGATTAATTACCTTCTAAAGTCATAGAAAATAATTGTAGTTCATTTTCTTTTAAAATGAATACATATAGGTAGTTTACAATAAAGAAAGTCTTTCAAACCTACTGTGATGATCTTATCCATTTGTAATCCATTCAACTTTTAAAGGTAGGTGTGATAATTTCAGCCCATTAGAACTTGCTTAGACTAAAGAGTCTAAGCATCAAGGAAGTAATGCTGTGTATATTTTTTCAATTAATTTGAAAAGAATGAAAATGGTAAAGCACTCGATTATTATGTGTATAGAAATTGAGGCTAGAATTTAATTACTGTCATTCTGTTGATGACCCAGGTGCTCAGAAAATTTTGCTTAATTAACAATCTGTTTTCAGTTTGCAAGTGGTAATTCAAGTAGAAAAGATTCACAAAGATATGAGGAAGAGCTGGTTTGCCATTTTCCACTAATAAGTATTAATAAGATCATCTGAATTTTGAAAAACATTTGAACTTTAAAGTGTTTAATTTCCATTATGTGAACAGGTGCTAAGATTTATCAAAAGTCATTATCTGATCATTTCAGAAACTTTTCTCAATGGAAAGACAAGCTAGGAAGATGCCATAGCTTCTTCTTGTATAACTGCAGTAGACAAAGTGAATACTAAAAGGATCTTCTTCACTTACCTAACTTTTTGGAATTAAAAAAGTGACAAGAGGTAGGATAGTATCAGTACGACATGCTAAAAATCAAACCATTTAAAGAAACTTTATGGAACAGGTAGGAAGGGATAATAAAAAGGAAGATGCAGAGGACAGTACTAAATGAGTATGTATCAAGGACCAACATACCAGTGCTCTGTTCAAACAAAGTGTCAATGTATGTACAGCAATTTCAATATTCACAGCAATCTAGGCTATGAAACTTTGCAAATTCCACCATAAAAGGTCTCCAAGAATTACATTAGAGCTAAACAGCAGCCAAGGTCATGGTACAGGGAAGTGCCTCCACATCTTTTTGTACTACACCAAAATCCTGCATTCCTGTGCCATGAGATGGCAATTCAATGTAAACCTGCACTGCCACATTTTTTCTTGTTGCACCAAGACTCATTTGTTTTCCCATAGGTACTCTGGAAGCCTAAAGCTGGCATAATGCTTGTGCTCTGTGAAATTTGGAAGACAAGACATGATGTACCCACTCCTGATCAGGATCAAATTTGTATGGGTAAGTGATCCAGCAGCACACAGCCCATAGGGATGGTAGATTCACCCCTAAGGAGAAGTCATGAAAGGTTTATATTAGCTGAGAAGCTCCCCAGCTAACTCATTTTTTGTCTGTGTCTGAGTAAAACTTGGCCAAAGAGAGGTCCCAGATTTTGGGCTGACATCTTCATAATCTGAGTCTCACTACTGACCATGGTTTTCAGATTATTTCTGATCTCCAGGAAGAAATTTCCAAAACTATATAACAGGTCATATCTATCTCCCCAAGGCACCTTGAACTCCAGAATGCACTGTAGTGTCAACTGTGATTGGTAAGTAGAATTATTAAGTAACATGAAATATTCATTGTCAAACATCTGTTAGTGAGTTCTATGCTATATCAAATTTTCATTGACCATATGCAAAGCTATTTCCTTACTAAATTAGGATTTAAAAAACCACATTGTTCTGGAAGGGTCCATAACATGTCATGTTTTTCCCATCAATATGGCTTACAGGATGTAAGTAATTGCATCTTTCCTAATGACTTATTCTGTGGCTGCTAATTTACATGGCATGTTTCTGACAAAGGATTATTATCTAATTGTTTTTCTGCTGTGTTCTAAGTAGCTAGAAAGACCCAAATAACTAAGCCTAGAGTGATATGCTAGTGCAATACCCTTTATCAGAGGTGCTAGCTCATAGTAAGTATATGAATAGGAAGTTTAAGGCTCAGTTTCTGCTGCCACAAACTATGCTACCTGGAAAAAGTATTTCTATCAAGTATAAATGTAAAAGCAACAAGAAAAACTAGGAAAACCAGCAAAAATCCCTTAAACAATGCCTGCAGAAGTTGCATAGAAGATTGTATGAAATGGAAAACTAGAATATCTCCCAGGCAAGAAAATATTTGATACAGGATATTTGAAAATTGTACTACCAAAGAAAAGCAGAAATAAATGAGAACCAAAGTGTAGCCTCATCTGCAGATTAAGAGGTAGAGAGAATATTTTTACCCTGCATTACATTTATCAAGCAGTCAATTTTAAATACATGATTGAGTGTCGGCTGAAATTTATTTCTGGGTTCAGGAGTTAAGAAGTACTCAATTTTTCCTTTGCTTATTACATTATAAGCTGCCATGCATATTATTTTATACTATATATTATGATATACATAATTTATAATAGAAAAAGAAGCAAAATAGAAACAAAAAAATGTGTTAGAATAAAAACAAAAGTCTTGGATGGCAGATAAAATAATTGGATTTCATGTAGAATTTTACTCCAAATTCCACCAATTAAGGACGCAGGATGAAAAGGGCTTTGCACTAAATTACTGCAAGTGTCAGAGTAGAATATATGGCAATTTAGCACAGAAAAATTCTGTAAGAGTGTGACAGTTGACATGAAGGGTAAAAGAAAAATTCAACCCATAAAATTACAGTGTAAAGGAAACTGTTACAGTAAATGTATAACACGCTTTTCAAATATAGAGTCGCAGCACAGGGAGGATATAGAGTTGGCGTGGTTTGGGTCAGAAGCCCTGTTGCTGAATTCTGACTAAGCTGCAGTCTGCCAATCGATTTGGCTCCAAGCCCAGCAAACCAAGGAATTACAGTAGTCAAGGCTAGATGCTGTAGTGAATGAATTAGAGTCCCCAGGTCAGTTTTGGATAGGGAAGAGAATATTTTTGGCAACAGTCCTGAAAGGCATTTGGTAATGAGCTGAACATAACTTAGCATTAAGTCCAAGGATAAAACTGTGCATAGGTAAATGACATGTGACATGGGTAAGAGAAATGGTAGACAGATTGCAGAGTAATGAAACATGTATTATTTTAATTAACTTGAGCCACTCATTCTTTTGGTTATGGTACTGCTTACTTTCAAAAAAGAATTTGCCTTTCTCACTTTTAGAGTTGGAAACCTGCAGCCTCTCCCTGTTACTCAATTCACATGCCACAGACGGAGAAACAGATGTGATTGCCTTTGACTAGCAGAGGAAAACATAAGAGTTGGAAATATCACCCTGGGGAAGACTGCAGATAATGGAAGGGATGGGTCCTAAAGTAAAGCATACCATAGCTGGATACAGAAGCAAAGGCCATTATAGACTTGTATAAAGAAGATGCAGGTTTTGACAGCTGTGCAAAATACCTCATCTGCCACTCCACTTTGATTTTCGCTTTGTTGGGGTTTTGTGTTTGGCTGTGCTTTTTAAAAAACTTTTTAAAATTCACAATTATCTGCAACCCCATCAGAGAAATTTGGTCTGGGTGCTGCCCAGATGCCTGTAGGTTTCATAAGACATAGTGTTAAGACATAGCATGATCAAGGAGAAAACCATAGGACTTCACTATTACATCCCCAAATTCCACCTTTTTGGACAGACCGAGAGAATCTGCAGCGATTTATCTCCCAAATCATTTTGCTGTGTGGGCAGTCAGCTTGCAAGGATGCCATTCCTCAACCTGCCCTTCTACCAATAACTACATCTGTCCTGGCAATCAAAACCAACCAGGGACCATTCTTGCTCTCTGAAACCAATGGGCACAGCATGCTGAGTGTCCCTGCAGCAACAGTGCTTCTCTCTTCCCAAAAAGATGCTTTTCTGGGAAACTACTTGGCCTGCATCAAACTCTGAACTGTATTACATTTTGTGGGAAAACACTAGCTGACCCAGAGCAACAACTTTCTAACAGCTGAACAGTATGGGCCAGCCTGCCCTAGCTCAGCTTAATTTAATCCTGCAGACAGAGTCAGGGGGGATCATCCTTTAGTAGCAGTCTCACCTCTTCTGCTCTCATCCTGGTACAGAGGTCTCAGCAGTGCAGACAGCAATTACAAGACTTACCAGAGGAAGAAGGATGTTTTCCTCCTACCCTGTCTCACCTACCTGAATACTAGAAAGAATGTCTTCTCTCTAAATTAGTTCTACCTTTCCCTTTGACTAGCCCTACAGCATTTGAGACCAGAAGGGTGTATGTCTTGGTTTATGCTTAACCCTCTTCCTGTTCCATCTGACTCAGACTGCCTTGTGTGGGTTATTAAGAGGCTTAGTGAATGTCACTAATCTATATCTAGGTGATGCAGAAAGAAATACTTCTTTCTAATACAATCCACATAGACAAATTAAAAAAAAAAAAATTATACCACAGCACTTACTATAACCCCTGGTCTTGTAAGAATATCAAACCCCTGTGTCAGCAGCCACTGGTTTCCTTTCTCCTTCTTTTAGCTATGGAACTCAGTGGGGAACAGTGAAAGAGGAAGCAGTATGGGGATACTAAAAGTGCCCAGTTTACAGGATTCGTACTGAAACCTGTGCAGTAACTTGTCTGAGGTACGTATATCAAGAATTGATAGTTCTAGAAGTACAACGCTCCTTGTTAAACTTTGAAATAAAGAAAAAAGTACAATTTAATTAGAGAGCCCAGTTTGCCCTGGAAGGTATTGCTAGAAAATCTGTCTACAATTTAAGCTTTGAAAATCTTTTAGATTATGAAACTGTGGTTTAATTTACAACAGAGAAACTGACAGCTTGGTGTAACTGTAAGAGCTGGCACTGTGCCATGTGATAAATCACTCGGACTCAACAAGACCACTTCACCTTCATGTCATTTCTCAACAAACAGGTGCCTGACATTAGACCAGCACAACACAGGAGGGCAAGTAAAAATGTGCAGTACCTGCTCTTTCAATGCCACAATCTTACATTATGGAATGGACTTTATGGACCTTGTGTTGACAACCAGAAAAAAACCTAGAAAAACCTCATCTGCCCCCCCACCAATTCAAAGGAAGGTGAAGTGAATGCTGCTTTCTTTGTCAGCTTGACAAGATTATAAACTATTCCCAAAGAATTGCAGTTAATTAACTATTCCTTCTTTTATTTGTTAGGCACAGCTTTCTTTTCAGTTCTCAGATTTAAAAATAGCAAAAGTGGGAACGACGATTTTTCGTAAATCTGTCCGAAAAGAGAATTCCCAGGGAACTCTGCAATGTAGGAACATCATAAATGACATTAAGCCATCACAGGTCCCATTAAGTGAAGTAATAATTATGCAGGAATCTTGCTGATTAAAATATTCCTAGGAGATCAGGAGGGCTATATTTTTGGGGGGCATAATATGGTTCCTTTTGCTTAAGAAAAAGGATAAAGATGTGGATGAGGAGGTTTCAACAGCCATAGACTCTACTGGCAATCAAAACAAAGAAATTGTCTCACATACTTCAGGTGTGAAATTTACTCCTCCATCTGTTGCATACCTTATGTTCTCTTGACTGCCATGACTCCTTCCTTCTGTATTTTTGTTCCTTCTATGTGTGTCCATCTTTTTCTGCCACATAGTCTATCCCTTTCCAAAACTCTTTTCTTCCCCCATAACATCTGTCATCATCACAAACTACACCATTTATGACAAATTCAGTGATTTGACATGAAGCATGACTAGCGCACACTGAAGGGAGCAAGTATTTCAATCACTCCTAGTTGCATAGGATTATTCATATTTATAAGGTTTATTAAATAATTTGTAAGCAGTCTGAACAGCAGACCACATGGTATGCACAGCCAGCTCATCCTTTTGGTTGAAACCACCTTTCCTTCCTTGCCTAATGACTCTTCCCTCATCCTTTATTTCCATAGAACATTTACAGCTCAGTTCTGTGGTGCATCAGGCCCTTACCCTGTCTCTACTCAGCAAGGCAAGTCAAAACCAAGCACAGATTTCCATGTGATTAAAGCACATGCTTCTTTGCCTTGAACCTTGTGTTATCATCTAGGAGAAATGCAGATTCCAGGCAAGTGGCACGAGTTGTCAAAATAGACTGAATTCTCTTGGAAGGCAGTGCTTTTATTTTTCTGCAAAATACCATGCATATTTAATGGACTACATTAAAAAAAAACAAAACCACACACCCTCTTAAAAAATAACAGAAGAGCTTCGGTTGAAATTCTGTCCATGCTTAAATCAATACCAAGATTTGTATTGACTTTAGGTGGAGTGAAAGCTACAGACAATGGAAGGAATGCAGACATTCAAAGAAAATGAAGCACAGAAGAATAAGCTATGGGAAATACTACAGATTACAACCACAAAGGGTTATACTGCCAAAAGAAAGAGAGCAACTACAAGAATGCAAGGTAAAATAAAAATGGAGTCTTTCATCTCTATTCTCTGCCACTGCCACAGCACCCTGTATAGAAGTGCTTTTAGGGAACATGTGTATATGAGATAGAAAATCTCATAAATAGAAGGACAACTGAAAAAAGAATAAAGAGATCCAGCTGAGCTTTACTGGACAAATTATCAGTATAGAAACAAGCCAAGAGCACACTAACTAAATGAGCTAACAAAAGGAACTGGACGGATTGCAGAGGTTATTTTGTACTTTTTATTTTTTCTTTTTTAGAAATGCATCAAGGTAGAAAGAAAGAGTGGCAACTAATGACATGGATGATTAATGTTTGTATTATAATGGCATTCTATGACACCAACTGAGAACTGGGCTGCACTGTAAAAACACATTATATGACTTGATCTCTTTCACAAAGAGCTTAATGATGACCTAAAAATTGCACATAAAGTAAGCTTATATTTTTGAATTAGTCAGTGGCAAATGAAAGAAAGACTGTAAGACTGGACAATTAAAGAGCAGGAAAATCCTTTTAAAAGTTGTTATTAATGTGGAGCAATTGAAAGACTGCTCTGGAAAGCATGATTGTATATTAAAAGTCTGACTGCTAAGCATTTAATCAGCATGCTTTTAATGTCTGTAATGAAACTGGCTTCATTTTTGGTGCTATAAGAATACTAAAAGTGGAAGGATTTGAGGGAGAAAGTACTGAAGTATGGAATTTAAAGGAAAGCAGATGAGACAGTGATTTTAGCATTCATCATTATATCAACGTAAATTCTATCTTTTATAAAGCAAGAGAGCAACTTCTGAAGTGAACCTGTATAGGGAAAAACAAAACTGATGCCAATAGTTTTTAAGAGAGCTCAGAAAGTATTTTTGATATTTTTCTTACTTTTTTAACATTAAAAAAAATGCAGATTCTATCTCTGAAGGCATTGATAATGTTAAAACAGATTAAATCAAATCCAGGGAGATCAGAGAATGAAAATGAAGAAACATGAAAGGAGGAGAATTTTATTCAGTCTATTGAGAATGCTTTTCCCTTCAGAATTATTTAATTAATTTTTTTGTTTGTTTGTTTTTTGGATTGAGGTGTAATTCATGTCAGATACCTACCAGTTATTTGATAAAAATATTTGATGTAATCTAATATACCACTGGAGTCCTTTAGTAGAAAGGAAAGGAAAACTCAAGGTGACAATTGTTGGAGTACAAAAAAGGGGTACATGACACACAGCCTTCTCCCCAAACCTTTGATTCTTCATAAATGGAGAGGCCTACTAAATCAGCTCAAAATTGAATCTAGCTTCACTTCCTGTTTCACAAGTAAGGGCTGAAGATACTTAGCAACAGGCAAAGCAGGTAAACTGCATAATCTCATAGTCCACAGAATCATAGAATGGTTTGGCTTGGAGTGGATCTTAAAGATCATCTGTTTCCAACCCCCCTGCCATGGGCAGGGATACCTTCCACGAGATCAGGTTGCTCAAAGCTTCATCCAGCCTGGCTTGAACACTGCCAGGGATGGGGAATCCACAGCTTCTCTGGGCAATCTGTACCAGTGTCTCACCACTCTCACACTACGTTTCTTCCTAATACCTAATCTAAACTGGTCCCCTTTCAGTTCAAAGCCATTCCCCCTTGTTCATGTTCATGCTGGACATCAGGAAGAATTTTTTCACTGAAAGAGTGGTTAACCATTGGAACAGGCTGCCCAGGGTGAAGGTACCATCCCTGGAAGTGTTTAAGAAATGCCTGGACATGGCACTTGGTGCTATGGTTTAGTTGGCATGGTGGTGTTTATTCAAAGGCTGGACTCAAATGATCTTGGAGGTCTTTTCCAACCTTACTGATTCTATGATTACATATGAAGTAATCTAGCCAGGGGGCCCCATGATAAAAACCACCCTCCTCTCACTGTTCTCCCACAGGCACAAGAGACTGATTCATAGACTCTGATGGGGACCTGGTTTCAGAGTCCACTAAGTCCATTAGTTCTTCTGTAAAATGGGCCAAAATGACCAAATGTTGGCGTGTCATAATCTGATCAGTAACCAGCCATGGGGCACTTCATTACACCATGTGTATAACCTATGAACTTGTATACTGGGAAACTTCCGCCACCTTCTGTGTCTTACTCTTTAGATACCAAATTAATTTTTGAATATGGAAATATTATTCACCTGTAGGTAACTTTTTCAGTGTTGTTAAGGGAGACTGCATTAAACAGTCTGAAAACTCAGTAAGAGGTAGGCAAAGTTTACAGTGCATGGAGAAGAGAGTCAGAAGAGGAAATTGTGGCTTTGGTGCAGTCTAAAAAAACACCAACAGCCCAACAGGGATATCTCTAGGGCCTCCATTTTCCTTAAACATGGGGATCAACATCTCTAAACCTTACGCTGAACAGGTGGTTTGGGAGGAAACGAAACAGAGATGAATGGAAAATCCAGGGGCAGTGTCACATGTATCTAAGCTGTGGAAGTAAACAGATGTCAAACCACAAAGACAGACCTATCCTAAATCCTTGAAAACAATCCATACTTTAAGCACAAATTCAAATCTTAAAAAAACAAGTAATTTAATAAAAAGAAATAAGTGGACATTTTTCTCTCTTTATCCCTTAAATAACTGAAGAAGCACCATAACAAGGCTAAGAGTCCCTGTAGCACTTAAATCAGGTGCTATAAATTAGTAGTGTGACAACAGTAATACACTTTATTTCACAGATTATCCTGGCACAAGTACCTTGATGAGGTAATTAATTCACGTGCTGAGCAATTGACCCAAATTTTTAGGGGTAATCTGCTCAGTAATCACCTAAATACCTCCAGGCACAAATTTGTAGCAGGGATTTCAAAGCCTGTACTTCTTTATTAGTTAGGCCATAAGATGAAATGTTCTGGTCACAGTAATCCTCATTAATAAGAAAGTATTTTCTACTGAGACTCACGAAGACTGTGTGTGTGTATGTGTGTGAATGTGTGTGTTCCAGGTGAGTGCACTTGAAGCCAATTTTATTTCTTTTTCACTCTCCATAACATTCATTTGCTGGCACTTTTATCTAACTCCAAGTTCTTCCCTTATGCTCCACCCATCTGTATCAATGCTGTACACAGTTAGTGGGATTAATCTCCTCTGAAGAAGGCATGTGAAAAGTGGGACATCTGGTTCAGAGAAAGGCCCCCTGTGAATCCTCTATGGGCAGCAGAGAAAAAATGGCATATCCTAGGGATGATTCATCTCATTGGAAGAGCACCATGAGGTCAGTTTGATGACTCATTCCGTGGAGATTCTTATTTTTCTCTTCTGACTGCAAAGAAAGCCCAGAATGGTCAGCTCCAAGTTGACATCTGACCTAGTTCATGAGAGAGGACTGCCACATGATATTTTTAAAATATTGTAATATTTATGTCAAATGGCCACACAGCTGCAGCATTACACTAGCCTTTTGGATCCTTACTACAGAAAAGCAGAAGTGGGTTTCTGTCAGTCTGCAGAATTTAACAGGCCACACACACCTATTTTGGACATCTCGTATTTTCAAATTCTTCTTCATAAAGCAACTGAGATATTGTAGCCAATTATGCAGGACTGTGGAACAGCAATGGAAAAAGATGCATGAAAAACATTCCTCAAATCAGTTCAAATACAGATAAATTCAAATTTCCTTGAAAAAGGGAAGCTCATTTCAGAATCTCCATGCTTAGCAATCTTAGGCATATACATGTGTAAAGGAAAAACATTATCCATCTGTTCACAGCAAGTTTGCAAGGAATTTTAATAAGACATTAATGCTAATAATGGTTAATGTTCATGATGTTTATAAAATAAACAATGGGGAACATATGGAAAGCTTGTAAAACTTGTTCTTATAAAATCCACAGTGTAACAACTTTCCCTGAGGATGCTTTTTGCTGACCTTGTCCTCCTAGGCCAGATCTGTCAGAAACTTTCTTCTTCCAGACTCTGCTGTTACTGTGGCACTAGGAAACTCACATTTTGAAGCCAAAGCTATTTCTGTTTTTGTAAGTTCAGCATTCAGCACATTACAGAAGCAAAGCAGATAGCCAAAACTGCGTATTTCCACCTGAAACTACAGGGATCTCTACTTCCAAGTGACAGATGTTCTACAACAGTTGGTGACAAATGGGCTAATTTAGACTGATTTAACTAAAGTTCAGCCTGCTGACAATGGGGGACTTTTTTTAATGCAGCTGAAGAAGGCATTTCTGAATGCTAGAGCTGGCTGTCGCACACAAAACTAGAGAGGCCCCGGTGTGAACTGAACAGCACGCCATGCATGGTGCCTGCATCTCTGTGCCTCACACTGCCTTTTAGATGCTAAGACAGAAGACAACAATGCCTAGCAAATTACCAAGGGAATTAGCTGGTCTTTTAAATTTACTCTCTGAACATATGTCCCCAGAAATCAAATGTCTTTGGCCCAGAATCTTTGTTTCTAAGTTCTGGCATCTAAACTCTTACATTAGGATATATGCCCTGTGGTGAATTTGTCTTCTGAGATGATGAGCTCTCCATCACTTACGCAGGAAGCTTTAGTGGCTGCTCTGCTAAGCCAGACAAGTCCATCCAAGCTTATGCCTTCAACCCTAACTTTTAAAGGATGCCCACTGAGGGACCAGAAATAAATTGCACAAAAACTTTTAGGGCTTTTTTTTTTTTTTAATGTAAAGATTAGGGGTATGATTCAGAAATTACAATGTAACGACTTCACTGTCCTCCATCTGGTAAATTATCTTGGGTTTTGTTCTTAGCTGGCACATGAGGGCTGGCTCCAGGCTTTACCTTTCTGAGTATCATAATGCCTCTTCCTTGAGGAGCCACAAGTAGACACGTTAAAAACCACCAACAATTAAATCAGTTTTCTTTCTCCTTTTTTCCTTGCCTTTTCGTTTTGTTTTTTTTTTTCTCATATTCTCCTCTCCTCTCCTCTCATCTCCTCTCCTCCCTTTGAAGAAAACTTCTAGGCAAGTATCCTGATCATTGTTTTATGAAGGAACCTCATTAGGGTAAGTTCATTGATTGTATTTCTGTACTAAGGAAATAGCTGCCAGCACTAGATATTTAAGACAGTTTATCTGCACAATTAATACTGGCAGATCAGTCCTGATGCCAGCAGCAGTACAGCATACTTTTCTACTGTGGAGGTGGCCTTTATCTGTCAATATATCCCTGTAAGTTACTGGATTCTACTGCCTTTTACCTAAACACAGGCTAAAAATATTACCTAATTGTGCTCTATTCTGCAATTGACCTAGTTAACTAGCTGCCACACACAGGCTACATATCCCTTCTCTCAAAAAAAACCATGACCTTTTCTCAGAGCAGTGAGGCTTCTGTCTTGTCCATTCTTGAGGTGTTATGTCTACACAAGAGTAGACATTGTGAATAGAGCACGTCTTCATCTATTAATAAAAAAAAACTACTGAAACTTTGCTCACCTTGAATAATAAGTTCTTAGGAATGGTCCTTGATCCTCCAAACTGCCATAGAGTATGGAATAGGATGTGAAGTAGAGCATGACTGCATTGCAACTACTTACCCCCAAACAAACAAGCAAAATGATAAAACCACTACCACCACCACCACCATCACTACAACAACACTGACAAAAAGGGAGTTACTTACATTGAGTGAGGATCCCTGTTAAGGCATTTTTGAAACTCTCCTTGGCTTGCTCCATTTCTTGCTCGTGAGCTGCCTTCTCGTTCATGAGCCGGCGGACGTGGCTGTTGGCCGACTGCACCATGGAGTAGAACTGGTTGGCAGAGCGACGATTCACCTCGCCTCGCTCAATCCAGGTGAGCAGCACCGTGATGGCCTCGGAAAACTTGCTATCATCTAGAACAATCAAAGCACAGGTTTCAAATTGCAGGCATAAATATCCTGCTGAGAACACATTTTCTGCTCCATGTCACATTAAAATCACCATAAATCCTGCTTGCAGTATATCATTTTGGGCAACTTTTGTGTCCTTCGTTCCATCAGATGAAAGAAGCCAATACAGCTATGTGAAACTACATAAATCTTCAAGACTTGTCTTCTTCTCATTTTAATAGCTTTCTCACAACAAAAAGCAGCCTCCCCCCTTCCCTGTGGCCTGAGTCTTCACTTTTGCAATGTGTCCTTTAAGCCATTCAGCGATATGGAATGACCTTACAGCAGGAGTGAGGAGACCTCTGTGGTACTGGACTCACGGAGGAAATGAAATGTGTCTGTATTAATCTGCCCAGCCAAAAGCTCAGTCTTGGAGCTTGGGCTCAGCCATACTTCTGTCAACAGATTTCACTAACATCATGTTGTTAATTAAGGAACAATGTTGAGTCTGAACAATTCCTCCTCAAAACACTGATTAATTATAAGGAACTGCTTTGAACAGACAATGTGCCTGCATTTGTTTTGTATTATTTGTTTTGTACTATTTTATGTTTCACATTATATATTTTTTAAAGGATTTCAAATGAATCCAGGAAAACACCTAGATTACATCTTCATGTTTGCCATTCAGGTAATGAAAGTTGTTTTTCTCTGCAGAAAGATTGCCAAAACCGAAGGCTAGATTTTGCACACTCCCTCCCCAGGTAATCTTCTTTCCTCTGACAGTGCTCTCAGCTTCCTCAAAAGACTCTAAGCACAGCATCCATTACACTTCGAGCTTCATCAGGATTAAGAGGAAACATTTCTTTTTAAGTCCCATTTAGACTGAACTGCAAGAAAATATTATTACAACAGTGTCTTCCTGTGGAACCATTTTTATGCAATTTGATAGCATTTTTTCACCAGGATTTTATTCTATAAAGCTTCAATTTCCCAACAACTCATTTTAAACATCTCATCTAATGCTTTTTGGTTATATTTCTGTATATATATTTTAGATGGTATGCACACCTTTCCGTAGGAGAAGGTATATGGTCATGGCAGGAAGATGAGGTGTAGTCATAACCAACAGACACTTAAAACAAAAACTGGAAAATACTAAACCCAGCCAACTGTGTTACAGGATACAGAAACATGTGACACAGTTTGTAAGACTTTGCTTTCCATGTACAAAGAATAATGAAATACTAGTTGTTAAGTGATGATTCTGGCTTTTATTCTGAATCAATAATCACTTCCTTAAAAGGCAAGTAGCCTAAAATTACAGAGAGAACTAGTGACATGCTCTGTGCCCACAGCCTCTGAAGAAGAGATTTTTACATTGCCTGATATTTAACATCTTATTAACTGAAACATGCTTTCAGCTACAGCAATAAGATTTGCTCTCCACAGCTGAATAGTCATGTTCACCCAAGATCCCTCAAGAAAAAAGCGCAAAATAACACGTAACACATTCCCTGCGTACAATGGTGTATCTGCTGTAAAGCATTAATATGTGATTCATTAGCACCATTCATTAATTTCGCTGGGCAGGAAGATTCAGATGGGCATTCCTTCATTTCATATTGCTCCCTTGGATTATACTCCACTTCTGAGCTTTGCTGGGTACATATGCAGCAGGAATGCATTAAGTGGCTCAGATGAGCAAGGTTGGCTGAATATAGACCCCAAGAAATGCCAAATGCAAACAAGACTCATGCAAAGCCTCTTCACTGCAAGGAAACATGAGGATAAGGCTCTCCAAAGGACTTGGGCAAAATCTTCAGCCTGCTGAGTTGCTTGGGAACTGGATGTCAAAGACACAATACAGCCAAGAACTCATCCCTGAAACACAATGTTTATTATAGTTACACCAGTAAAGAAGAATAACCTGTAATGGTTTCTGGCAATGTTAGCATGTTTCCATGCATGAGGAAAATCAGCAGCACAGAAATATCCTCCCTTTTCCCTGTTTTAGTCTCTTCCCAGTACTCATTTATGTGTTGTTTTGCTGTAGAGCCTCTATGAAAAAAACCACCTTCCCCTCATTTTGTTTTTATCAGGCACAGTGGGTGTCTGTAAGGGATGTTCGTAAACATATCATCCTTCTGCCACATAGATTCTACCCATTTAAAAGGACATGCTGAAAACCTGTTTTCATCATACTGTACTTCCAGGGAGCTGCAGAGGTCTGTGGGACTGTTATAGTTAATTCACAGCTCTGCTCACAGAGCAGGAAAAAATCCTTTCATTGGTAAACATCAGCATCTTCATTGATTACATAATTAGAAGTTACATTCAAAAATGCTAGAGGGTAATATATGCACAACAGGAGCACATTAGTTAATAAAATCTTTTCTCTACTGTTTTAAAATTTATGTCACCTTAATTTCTAACTTTTATATTCCTGAGCTCACTCACTGGTATAAGGTAACTCACCATGAATCCATTTTTTACATCCAGAATACTTTCTTAGCAATGAGAGATTGCCTTAGAAAATCAGATTTTTATATGAGATTGTTCATTTCTTTTTTAGTTAGGAGATAAATAGTAGAAGAAATGCAGCAATGGAATCCAATTTAAACAGAGTGTGAACTGCCTTATGATTGCAGCCGTTTATTAAAAAAAACTAAAACAAAACTCCTAATTCTGTTCAAAATTATTCCCTCATGGTAGGATGCACATAATTATACACTGTTTAAAAACACACTCTTCAAATAAATTCCTTTATATAAGACATGTTCCCATATGTAATTGTTCTTTTAAAATAAGCATGTGGCAAATTATTTCTTACTCTTAGAGCTTTCTCCTCCTCCAAGTCACAGCATATTCTAAGCAAATAAGGTAGGTTTTATCAGTCCTGTTTTTGCTGTCTGTTTAATGGTGAGGTGAACTGTGCCCCAGAAGTGCCTGCTGCCCTCAAGCAGCTGCAAAGGGAGGCTGGGCTGGCCTGCTCCTGTGTCGACATCCCTGCAACAGGCACATGTTTGGTTGGAGTAATCCCAACATTCCACAAGGGCTGCTGCAAGCACCTGCATCCCTGCATGTCCCTGTAAAGGGCAGCTCTAACACAAGCTCTGACAACCTCGTGTCATTTGAAGATTATTACCCATCCATCCAGGATGGCTTCTGAGTCTCTGTCGATAGAGATTTCCAGGTGCTGCCAGACTCAATCACAGGGCACTAGAGATAAGGTATTTCAAATTCCTCTTATATCAACTACAGATATTTGACATTTAAATCCAAGCTCACAACTTAGATGAAATGAAATAAAAAGAAAAGAAAATGCATCCCTAGAGCTGCCCAGAAAATTGTTAACAGGAATATTTCTATGAAAAAAGCGAATAATTGTTGACAAATATTTTGCATTTTTATGCTTGTAATTTGACCACCTCTAAGCAACCCCAAGTGGAATAAACATTTAATTGAAAAAGCTGTGACAACAACTTTTACAGAATGGTATCCTGGGAAAAGGTGTTGGAAACAAGAGGTTTTACTTTCAGCTTATGGAGTTTCCCTGGTGTAACACAGGGTAGAATTCAACTCAGAGTAACCTCAAACGTGACTATTTATCTCTCTGTATTAAGCACCTCCATTGGGTGCTTTCACAACTTGGTTGATGGTGTCTAAGGTTTTAGCCATTAGAAAGGATATAGACTAATCCATCACTCTGAAGCCAGGCATTCAAACACTCTTATTTCTATAATTTTTACATGTATAGATATATTGCAAATATAGCTAATTTGGTATTTCTGTGTTTCAAGAGTGACATTGCGTGCTGGACTTCTAGCTACGACAAGATCAAACATTGGGCTACTGATTTAGCTCTTTTATTATCTTTTCAACCCTGGTCTTTCTCAGATGTTTGAAAAGTATCTGAGATATTTCACACAACACTTTGAGCCTCTCTAAATAACAACAAACCTTCTACACTGTCCTATGGGCTATGGTGTTGTCCAGAGTCACCATACACTGTCTCTTGTCCCAAATCTTGCTCCCATAAAGCAACCTCCCAGGCTTGCAAGGACATGCTGAAAAGACAGAGTTGGTCTTTACTCCAATGACTACACCTAGAAAGCTCCTGTGCTGTTTGCCTATGTTTTGGGAAGCATTAATGATCTCATTGTTCTTGGCCCCTCTGTAAGACGGGAAGGGGTGGGTACACCTTTATGGCAAGTTCTGCCCTGACCAGCAGAAACCCAATTAACAAGCACCCCCTGAAGGTGTTCTTGTGAGTACTGAGCATGACTGTGCTGCAGGGCAGGCAGAGAAAGGACAAGAGTGGTAGGAAATGTCTATCCTTTTTTGCCTCTGATTAACAGCCTGTCCTCTGTCAGCTGTAGCAGTGCCAGGGGAAGACGTGTTCTCTACCTCATCCCCACGCTTAGCACTGCCCCTTTGCTCATGGTTACACTGCCCTCAGTCTGCCTGGAGCTGCTCAGCTGCTCAGACTCCAGTTCCAGTTTGTCAAACTGGGCCCAGTTCAAACAGGAAGGTGGCACAGTTCAGTTCAGGATGGAAACTTCTTCATTACATAAAGCCGCAGCCAGGGGAGGATGTATGGCCACGGTTAGTCTTAATCTGACTTCTGACTTGATAATTTATCAAACTAAAACTATGATTTCTAAATTGCAAAGACTGAATTCAACACAAAAAAGAATAAACATTAGGAGGTGACTGCTGTGGGTGAACCAGGTCAGAGAAAAGGTTCGCTAACCTCTCTCATCAGCAGGCTCAGCCCAGCTCCCCTGTGCATCAGGAACAATTTTCTTCCCAGCACACACCACTTCTGGTGCCAAAATGACAACCTATTTTTCTCTTGGCTTAAGAGCTTCTTCTGAACAGAGTGCCTGCCAGTGACCTAGAAACACAACTCTTCAGTCTACTACCCTCACCTTCTTTTTTTCCTGCTCAAATCCCTTATATAATTGTGCCATGCATCACACACATCAGTCTAGTACTTTTGGGATTAATAACATTTTTAACCCAGTGGCATTGCATAACAAGTAAGAATCAAGACATACAAATTCTTACTGCCAAAGGGTTTTTTTAAGAATGATTAATATCCACCTTACTATTTCTTAAATAGCCTTAACTGCATACTATAACCAAGAAACTTTTCTAGTTATATAACAAATCTCTAACTGACACGAGATTTGATAAAAATACACTTATATGTTCACTAAAGGATATATTAAAAAGTAGTCTCTCCCCCCTATGTAATCAAACTCTTTCTTTCTTTCAAATTAAATCACACAAGATTCTTCCTGGGGTGGGTGTTTCATGTCAGACACAGAAATCCATTATCTTCTCCCGCTGATGCCATTATTTCCAATGAAAAGTAATTATGAGGGTATTGAGTTTCCTCCCTATTTCTCAAAATCACACCAAAAACTTTCAGATCAGCGAGCTGCCACTTCCCAGCTCTTAGTAATTAACTTGAATCATTTTGCAGTGTGGTACATTTAATCCCGTGGGTTTATATTAAAACCTCAAAATCTGAATTGATACAATACAGATGAGGTGAGGGAGGACGTTTTTGGTAATGCACTAAGCAGTGAGTGTACCTCCTGTATGCTTTGGGAGGGATGTGCCCAGGGAATTGGGTTACCAGGCTGCTGATAGCTGAACCCACCTTATGCTCTTGTGCCAGCAGACAAAAGTGCCCTCGCACCGTGCCTGCTCACAGCCCCTGTGCGAGGCTCCCGGAGCCAGATGTATTGTGCCACAGCAGATGTCAGCAGCATATGGAAGAAGGAAGGAGAAAATGATAATCTAAAACCAGGAAGGGTGAGGGAACAGATTTGATGCTAAAGCGTCGAAACATGTCTGTTTCAGGGCTCTGTCCTGATATACCACTAATAAAAAAAAAATTGTGTTAAAAGAAAGCCCAGAGTCTCAGCATTTAAACCTGGCATTCACTGGATTTGTTCATAGGATCTCACTTTGCCTCCCATCTGATGTAGCTCTGCACTGAATTTGAGCCTTTCTGGATGAGACTTGCCTCTCTGCATAACTGCACTGTCTCTCTAGTGCTCCATCAGTCTGGCTCCCAAGTGCAGGGTGATATTGAAAGCAGTGTATTTTTCTTCTCAGTGAAATATCCTGTCTCCCAAGCAATTAAATGTTGTTTATATTTCAAACCATGTGCAAGAGTTGAGATTGTCAGGCTTGATGTTACCTGAGTCTTGTGCATGGCACATCCCTCATTCTACTGTAACTGCCATCTATTTATTTAAATTTCCAATCTGTGCTCTCTTCAGGGGATAATACAGTGCCTGGCAAAGAAGCAGCTTCTCAATTTTTAAATTATATTTCTTAAAATGAAAAACTGTATGAATAACTTCCCTGTGCTCATAAAGAAACACTATATTAAAAAGGGAGGTAAATTCCAGGGTATTGTATTTAACTCTCAGATATTTATGTCTCCTTTGCTCAAAATATTTTAAAAACCAGATATTCAGATATAAAGAGATGCCTTTGTTAAGTGATAGAACTATTTAGCTACCCACAGCAAATCAGACATATGTAGCATTTTAAAGGATCTTATTTTCAAGAAGTGATTTCTGAAGATGATACCATTAGGTACAGATATGCTTGAATTAAGAAAACCATAATGTTTGAAATCCTGCTTTGAAACGCAAATGTCATAAGGACAGATTAAAATGTTTTGTTCCAATGCACCTGACAGAGCAGCATTCCACTTAAAAGGTTCAGCCTATCTACAGTTGTGTCTTGTTCTGGGCACCACATGACTTAACTGTTTATAACGCACTCAGGAAAACAGATGTCAGAGCATGCAAATTTGAACCTAAATATCTACCGACACATTCCACGGTGCAGTAATAACACATCTGATTTAACACTGAGGAATTAAAATCTCAAAGACACACACAAACGCTGCAATGAACCAGAAGAAGTGAAAGTCACTTTTTTCTAGTGTAATTGCTGAAGACACAATATTCTGCTGGTTTTGTCAAAACAAGAACTCAAGGTCTATTTTCAAAGGCTGTTGAAGGAGGTAAATAACATTTACACTTCATTGTAAATGACCTTGGATTCCCAGAGTTCACGTCTGTGAATTTATGGAGGTATTTTCTGTGAATTTATGGAGGATCTCATATTCTTCATATTACTCATCTTGTTGGAATGCTGGAGCTCATTTCATTTTGAAAATTAAGGCTCAGGCTAATGACATGAATGGTGCAGGAAAAAAATGTTCATACTGCCAACAAGGAGAGAGTTAAGAAGGACTTCATTTGCAGGAGTAATGAAGATCCTAATAAATAAAAAAAAAGGAAAAAAGCAAAAGGGAAAGGGAGATACACATAAACAAACACTGTTTGCTACACACTGAATTGCGAAGTGATGAAAAATTGCACTGGTCCATAGTTTCTTTAATTCCCGCAAAAATTAAGTGTTCAAACCAAGTTCTTTGCAGATATGAAGGGATTCAGGGTAGTCCACAGGGAATGGAGAGTATATTATAAATCCTCATGTATATGAGGCCTCAGATGCAGTGGATTCCCAGCCCCAGTCACCAGGCACTGGAGAACTGGTTCCTTTGTTCTGTGAAACTCCACACCAGTAGAGACTGCCTGGCTGAAAATTTACAATGAAATTCTGTTCCCAACTGGCAGAAAAGTTCCTCTGTACTCTCTCACCCACAGTCACTGCTGTACCAGGTAACTTCAGCACAACAGAGGAATGGGAATATGCTGACAACACTGGGGCAAGAGTTTCCAGCCAAGTCTGTTACACAAAACAATGATTTCTTAGTCTTATGCTGCAGTTTGTAGAAAGTGAAAAAAAATATTGTCACCTCTGTTACAGACTCAGTAAATATCTAGACCACATTAGGTGAGTGGCTGATAAGCCTACTTCATCTCTACTCCCCATAAGATTTCCTTGCTGTCAGGAATTTCCAAGGTTATTTTGACAACAAAAGTTGCTTGGATTCAGACCAAGCTATCTACATCTGTTTTGCAAAGCAGTATCTTGGGTTGAGATACGTTTAGTTATTTTGGCTTGCTTTTTAGCTGGTGTTGCTCTGTGAACTTCTGGAGGCACTGCAGGAGCTGAAACCTGCATGTTGGGCACCTGCAGCTCTGTCTCATGAGCTGGCAACAGAGCTCAGGAGTCTTTTGAAGTGGGCACCACAGCAAGGTCATGACCTTCCTTAAGAAAACAACTGCAGAGCATCTGCTGAAGAAACAATCTCTCAAGTTAAATCCTGACAATTGCAGACATATTGTGATCCTTCTTTACTTTAGGATGAATTCTCCAGGCTTTTGCAGCAGCACAAATGTGCTGATAATACAGAGACCTGAGATTTTAACTCCAAGTTTTACATATATCTGTGAGTGTGTGTGTATATGTGTATGTCTATGTGTGTATGTGTACATATATATACATTTTGCTACTTTCATCTGAAGTCCACATTTAAATTGTGAATGCGTGATGATGGCTGGACTCAATCTTAGAGGTCTTTTCCAACCTTAATGATTATATGAGTCTATTACATGAACTGGCCCTTGCTAGAGAATTTTCTTTTATGTTGCTTTACTTCTTTTTTTAGGATGTCACAAAAAGCTCATGTGGTGATTCCATGTTGCCCAAGGGAGCCTATAAATTTCAATGCCACTATTTTACAGATACTGGCTGTGATGCCATAGGAAAGGTAAAGCAGACCAGTGTAACTACTCAAGCCCATTCTGCTTTCTTTACTATCTAGAACAGGGCACAGCTCGTGCCCATTTACAAGAGAGGGATCTTTTCTGCATTCTCCACCCTTACCTATAAGTACAGATCCACGGCTGGTGTCTTTAATCTCACAACAATCACAGCAAGGCAACTGTTAATTAGCAGAACTTTTAAAATTGCAATATATTATTTTGTTGGATTTTAAGGATTTTCAACCAATAAAAAAATAAACTTACCTTAGTTTTTTTAATTTAAGTGATGTACATTGCTGAAAGTTTATTTCTGGAGAAACAGTTATGCACATAGTATTGGTATATATTGTGCTAAAAAATTTTCATATTAAACTTGAGCATATATGTCAAGTTCTGGTTAAATTTCCCTTAGGAGAACCAAAGAGTAGATTTGCTAGGAGTAGATTTTAATTAAGTATGGAAACTTCCCATAATGAAAAGAAAAATCCTTCTAAATATAGTCATCTTAAACATCTTGCAAAAACCCACATTCAGTTGCCCCAAGCAATGACTAACCATATGGAAGAAATTGTCCAGACGTCTTGCATTTTCTGGTTTAGTTCAGGAAACCTGTAGGCCTTACTACATAAAGAAAACTTTCCTACAAAAGATTAACTCCTAAAATATTCAACTAAAACCAGATGGATCTAAAACTGGACTGGAAGCTAGGTATGAATTAAAATTTCTTGTATTAGGGCCTCTTTTCTCCTGGTCTATAAACCCATCTGGGTCATTTCACCAATCTACCAGACAGATTGATGAATTATTTTATGGAGAAGTGCATCTGGTGGGGATGAGAATCAGCCAAACTAGTAACTGACTGAGGTAGTAGCAACAACTAACAGCAACCAATGCAGTACTCAGAGAGACAGCAGGGTGCATCTCTGCTCCACGCTCCAAGGATGAAACACTTTGCACTGTCCTTCTTCGGCTCCCCAAACATTCTTCATAGTTAGAACAGAGACCAGTGTGATGACAGCTAGATAGCCTAAGCCTAATCTCATTAATTCTGAAATAGTGGCAAGAATCACAGCTTCTTGTGACCTGGCACACAGTTAAGCAATGTGCTTGGCCATCATAGGGGAAAGAATGCCAAACACAGCTGCTAAACACTTGATGAAAATAAATACAACTCTAAGCAGTGTGAAGAGTTGTTTGCTAGATATTTCTTTTAAATTTTGTTACCATGAATAACTTTATTTCTTTGCTTCTTACTGTTTATGTTAGCTATTAAAATAAAATGAATCCTTGAAGTGCACCCTTGAAAAATATTAACTCAGTAAATGTACCTAGAAAAAAACAAACAAGGAAGCAAACACATACCAAAACATGACACTATGCTGCACAAGTAATTCTAACCCTAAAGAGGGAGTGAAAGAAGGGATGGTGCGTGTCAGAGATAAGTTATGTCAGCTCATGAGAGCAATTTGAATTCCAGGGACAGTCAAGTGCATGTGATGGAGTAACCTATATGTCGAGGATTAAAGTAATTTTAAGAATAAGGCCTTTCATGTGAAGAAGGATGCTTGCAACAGGTTTTCTTACTGTGAGAGTATTTCCAAGATATATGATGGCAGCAACTTAACAGAAAAAAACCCCCATCTGTAGCATTCTGAAGGCTGTGTTTTAGCTGTTAAAGCACAGGTAGATAGACAGATGTCATGCATTTCCAGCAGGAGGGTGAGTGCCATTGCCACTGGCATAGAAATGGCAAAGACAGCCATTTCGGTGGGGGAAAGCTAACAGGGCAAGTAATGAAACACATCAGAGTGAAACTGGCTTCACTGCTCTGGCCTCTGCATGGCTCCTGCTTTTAAGTAATAATAAACTGAGAAGTAGCAAATGCTGCTTACCTTTCAATTTTTCAGCCAGCAAAGCAGCTTCGTGTTCAGAATAATGCATTATTGCCGGAGGTGAAGGAGGGCGCAGTCTGTCTTCTTCCATTTTACGTCTGTGGCGTTCTTCTCTGGCCAGCATTCTTTGTTTGCATTCCCATTCATAAAAGTCATCTCTTGCCTGAGCAAAATCAACATGAAGGCGACCTGAATCCTTTTTGTCTGTGCTAGATCCTAATCTCATGCGGTAACCTGAAATCAACAAGTAGAACTAACTGTTGCAGGATTTATTTGCTCAAATTGCTCTTCATTTTTTCCCTCTTTTCAAGTGCAGCCAGGTAAAAATATAAATTAACAGATTCACACATATCTATGCAATATCTATCAATCACCATGTTTTCACAAGAAGATAAAAATCCATCCACTCATTTTTCTTCACCATTTCCTGCACCACCTATCACCATAGTAGATGAACTGAAAAGTCAACCCTAAGGTATGGAACCTACATTTCTGTTTAGAAATCTCTCAAAATATGTCATTTTTCCATATGATGCTTCCAACTTTTAAAAGCAGAGAAGTCAGATAAACAAAAACCAATTATTTAAAATAGATCTGTTTTTGTCTGAATGGGGAGTCCTTCTTCCACTGATCCCGCTGAGATCATGTTCAGTCTAGTGTTTTTCTCCACCCTGCCAAAGGAATTGGAAGTATGGGGAAAGGCTGAATTTTCTAAAATCCATGACTACAGGTCAATGTGGAAATTGTGCTACATAAACTCCTGTGCCACAAAGAAGATGGTTCCATAACTACAGTGAAGCTAGATCTCAAATTTTGAGACTTTTCAATTGCAACCATTATTTTCAAATTCCCCAGTGAAAATAATCTAGCAGCAAATATAAAACACCTACAAATTAATTGAGTTCATCATTCCTTAAAGTAATTTCTAAAGTAGGGACAGATTCATTAGGCATTTGCAAGACTCCTTTCAGGACAAATAATGAAACCTGTTGTGCCTTATCTTTAGGGATACTCTGCATATTCGTAATTTGGTCCATGTATCATATTCTAAAGTTAGCACACTGCAAAACTTTCAGTTAAGCGCTACACAGCAGTACTAAAGAGTCATGGTCTGAACTAAAACTGTTGACTACAGTCAGAGGTCCAAAAAAAATCATGCCAAAGCTATAAGAGGAGCTTTTTGTGGCTGTATTTGGGCACCTGTCTTTTTTCCAAGTTTTATTTCTAAGGCACAAATATGTACAGAGAGCAGTTTGTCTAACTTTTAAAATGCCATCTCTGAGAACGTGTGAGAAAATACTATGTAGAAGGCTTCAAACAGAGCCTTCAAATGTGGGTAAAATTAATCAGTCTACACAAGATAGCTCTAATTTCTCCATGCCAACATGCAACAGCCCAGCAGAGATTTCTCAAATGACAGGATGTTGCAGAGATGAATTCTGTGCTGAGTTGGCACACAGGAAGCTCTTCAGAAATGCACACTACTGCAACCACTGCATAATAACTCCAGGGAGAGGAAGCTTCTATTCAAAATGTCAGTAAAAATGGTGTTTGCTGCTTTTGATCTGCAATCCGAGAGAACATACTTTCCAGTCTTTTGGTTTGCCTGTGGTTTTAAGAGCTTTAGCACCTCACCACCACAATTAAAACTCAGTTCTGAGCTTCCTCTAGGAACAGCAAAGCTAAGAATTGTGTAGTAGATTAAGCACATCCTTGAAGAAATGTATATCTAGGCATACTTTGTTTTACTACTGGAAAAACATCCTGCTGTATGAATACAAGGGATTGTCTGTACTACAGCACACGTGAGACAATACCTTCAAAGACATTAAATATCCATATATGTAGTGATCCTTCAAATAAAAAATAATCCGGGAGCCTTTTGATTTGACGTTTTCCTTTCAAACACCTATGGAGTTCAGCTAAGGAGTCTGCAGGTCAGGAAAAGATATTACTTTCATTGTCCAGCAAGGAGTGAAAACCTAGATGAAAAACTTGAGCTAAGTGTTTCAGAGGTCCTTCAAAACCAGAAGGCATAAAAAACTGCCTTACCAAGGAATGGTTTTGGTAGTTTCCTGCCAGTGGAACCTATCAAATCTGATCTCCAAGATTCAGGAGCTTGGGGCGAAGTAAAACTGGATCTTGTAGGAGTGGCAAAGGAAGGGACAGTTTATTATTTTAAATTCCTCTTGGCTTTGCTTTCTCTAACTTAGAGAAGAAAACACCACTCTTTTACCCCAAAAGCTTTTTGTGGCCATATACGTAGCTCTAGTCCCAAGGCGTGGAAGGGAAGAGTTACAGATACAACCTATTCAGTGTGAAATAACAGAAGAAGAGCATGGGTGACCTTTCAGAACTGGGCTCTGAACTAATGAGGGTGTAATTATATGGTTTTATCCACAGAGGTGTAGGCACAAAGGAGTCAGCCAAAAGGGGTCACTGGTGCAGCTACCGTGATAACTGTGACAAATGTTAGCCCCCTGCTCCCCGCCAGTTTGGCATGCCAGCTGCATTCCTCACACACTGCTTGCTCTGTGCCAGAACAGCATTATCAGCAATGCAAAGGACACTGCCAAGGTGCCAGGTCTTGTGAACCTAAAATTAGATCTCCCAGCTGGGCTGCACTTTCCAGGAAGACTCAATCTCTCTTCCTCTCCCCCCGCTGTCTTTTGCCTCCATTGGCGGGAGCACAATATTTATGGGCAGAGACAGAAACACAGCACGGCGGGAGGCAAAACCCTTGTGGACTTCAAGGCCCCTCACATAAGCTGAATAAAGAGCTAATGAAAAGGACTGTGCATCTATAGGTTTTGTGTGCAAAGCTGAGTTGCATTAAAGTGGCCCTCACTTTTGAAGTAAATGGGAAAAAAAACCTGAACAGCGTACATTGCAGTAGCACTGGACAAATGGTTCCCTTTGGGAAACCATATTAACAGATTTTGGAAATTTACCATGAATCACGCTAAAAAAATGTGACTGCTCATTTAACTCTAAAGACTGAAGGTGGTCAGCCAGCCGTGATTTCCACCAGCACAGAAAGATAGAATAACCTAGCTAAGAAGGGACCTTAGAAATCACCTAGTCCAGAGCAGGGTTAGCTTCAAAGTCAGATCAGAATGGTCACAGTTTGGCATCTTTCCCTTAACAAGAACAACAAATGCCTTAAGGATGGTTTCTTGCACCTTCATATACTGGGACACTATAGGACCAATGACTTGGCCAGTGAAGAACAGACTCCTTGATGGTTTGATAACCAGAAAGACTCTGCATGCACAACTGGTAGGCTCTATTTTGTACATGAGATCCTCAGGCACCCACCTGTGCTGGAAATTTTGAGCCTCAAGGCAGCTGGGAGGCTTGGTTTTTTCAATATCATGTCTCCCTATTGATGTTTGAGGGTGTTTGAATGTATAAGAGAAACACCTGGCACTGCCTCCCCTTCATGCATGGGCAATGAATTTTTTTCCCCATTTCATTGCTCAGGGCTGCAGCTAGCATTAACTTTGTGCCTGGCTTGTCATTTTTAATTTCAGGTTTGCACACAGTGGAAGACGAAAAGGTTTTGGGAACTTGCCAAGATCCTCACTTTAAAGGAGCAGAAACAGGAAAAGTTAATGAAAGTGCCAAATAAAAATCAAACAGTATTTTCATATCACAGGTCTAGTGCAAACTCCATGGCTTGACTTACCTTTGAGTGTTGCTATACTGGACACCAGCCAATAGCTGAGGGCTAACTGGGGATCTAGATCAGAGTGTTAATGGTGATCAGAGAGAACTTAAAATGAAACAAGTAAATGGTACTGAAAGGAAACCCACGGGGGGAAATATCAGCACAAAAAAAATGCGCACATGGACTTTTGGGGTATAAACAGGTCTGTCTCCAGACACCTGTTTGTCCCATATATTCAACTCTGGGACCATCAATATTTGCAGGAGTTACCAAGTTTTCAGCCAAAAGAGTAAAGTACATACAGTTTTGAGAAAGAGCTTTCTCATGGACTGGTATGATGATTTTGGAAAGTCTTTTCCTTGGGGGATCAAAATACATCTTTAAAGGTTAAATGAAACCTAGACTTCCTCAAGTCGACATTCTTATCATAGTCTTCTACCCATCTTCCAGTCTCCCTTTTCATACACGTTTACTTGGGTGTACAAAGGGGAAAAAAAAAAACCCAGTGATTAAACTGCTTGATGGATTTTGTAATCACTTGCTCTATTCTGATGATAAGCATGGGATAAATGCAAAACTTGATGAGATTAGATGGGGTAGATAGATAAAACTGATTAGGTAGACAAAATTGTCATTATACCAGAAATATCAAAGGCATGACTTTCCCCTAATATAACACACATATTATATTTGTACATCTCTTTTGTCTCTTACAGGGAAAATAAAATGCCTCAAAAATATGCCTTGTTCCCCTATTTCAGAATATATTAAGTTTGAGAATGGAATAAAGACTGGTAAACCCCCCACTCTGGATTTCAGTACAAGAAAAACATGCCACTGCCTAGTGCCACCCTTCCCTGTGAGTGGTGGGGGACAGTCAGTGCTTCATGTGTCATCTGCACAGTTCAGCAGCCTTGGTAAAAAGAAGTGGAACTCGCCTACAGAGTGCTCCTGCATTTCTTTCTCATCCCTGTCAGTTGCACTGGTTCTTTCCCTTGTCTGGCTGGAGACAATAGCTACAACACTTTGGAAGAATGAAGAGCTGTGGAGGAAAAAATGGATGGGAAGGGAGGCTGTGGAGCAGACGTAAGAGGAAGCACAGGCAGCAGCGTGACTGTGACGGAAGGAAACAGAAGAAGGAATGATGCACCAGGAACTTGGAATGAAATTTGCAAAAAATTCAGAATGAGGAAGCATGAGGAAAGGAATCTTTCACCTCCATTTCTACTAATGTCCTGTCTTCTGAGTGAGCACTCTGGTGCTGCTGAGAAGCATGAAACTGAGCTAGAGGAACACTGCTTCTGGCCCAAGGTGGCAGCCCGTATATTTCTGAGCTTTTCTTTGCTCTCTTTTTTGCCACTATTTTCTTTATCACAATACAGTAATACCAGTTCAAACCGAATCTGGTGTGCCCCTCTTCTGTTCTGTTACTAGGGTCCCCTAAACAGAAGCTGGAAGCTGGTAAATGTGCTACTGCTTGTGATGCCTCTAATCTGCTGCAATGATCTAGAGCATTTTGGAAGTAACACAAATAAACAAATAAATGAGAAGCATGGAAATCAGGAAGAGAGGATGGGTGAGGAGGGGCTGAAAGAACTGAAGTGAAAATTAAATTAAAAAAAAAAAAAAGAAAGGAAGAAAAATCTGGAGTGGAATAAAGATCTGGCATAAGCCTGAAAATATAGCAGCATTTCAAAGAAATCTTTACATAGACCCCATAACATTCATGATTTTCTGTAGTTCTTCAAACAGCTAATTAAAGCAAGCAGCCAAGTTAGGAAAATAAACCTCAAACAACCTAAAAACCCTGAGGAAAACCTTTGAGAAACAAAGGAGTTTTTCCTGATGAAATATTTCAAAAGTTGAGACCTTTCCTTTTTCCTTTCCTTTCCTTTCCTTTCCTTTCCTTTCCTTTCCTTTCCTTTCCTTTCCTTTCCTTATTTCCTTTCTCTCTCTTTCTTTCTCTATTTCTCTTTCTCTCTTTCTTTCTCTTTCTTTCTATATAGTTGATGGTGATTTGAGAGACAGCTTGTTTCCAGCTGGGGGAGCTTCCCATGGACACCTACAGGATATTGAGGTTCTGTCCTTATTGCTAAACAGAAGATGGTCAGGGTGGGAGCTCAGAGAAGAGTCCTGGGTTGTTAACTCTCTCTCAGGCTCAAAAGGATGGTCCCAGTGGGTGCTTTGAGGTCACCTAACACAGAGTTTGTGTAAGTAAGCCGGTCTTTGTCAGCTTGTCTTAGCCAAGGAGCACTGCCTGGACGTTGTTTATTCAAGAATACATTGTATATGGGTTGAAAGTGTTACACTAAAATTGTCAGTGAAAACAGTGCTTTTGAGTCTCTCCAGGACCCAAAAATATGGATGAAACAGCCTGTGGAGTGCAGACAAATACATACAGTGCATGTGAGCCAACTTAGTAAGGTGAAAAAGGACTTGTTCAGCAAGTCAATCCTCAAATGATGGAAATTAACCTTAAGAGGACACTGACAGTCACAGAAGCCAAAAAAGCAGACTTGTTTTTCATCTTTTTTTTCTTAATTTTTTTCCCCAGTAAATTAGAGATTGGGGGAGGAGGGGATTGTTTCCTTGTTTTTTTGTTCTGTTTTGGGTTTTCTTTTTGTCTGTTCCTTTGTTGGAAAATGAAGAGATTCTGAAATTTTACAAACTGTAATTTCTGCAGCACTCATTGTCATGGGAGGCAACAGACGTAGCCTACAGATGGGGCTCAGAATCTAACCCATGCAGTAGCTGAATACATACATGCATAAAGACAGACTTTATTCAGGCTGCACCACAAATCTATAAAAATATGCCAGTGAAATTGCCAGCCTATCAGAAAAATTGGCACTGGAAAACAGCAGAGTTCCTGGCCTGGTGCCCTCCTCTTTCCACAACCTGTGAGCAAAACTATATAAACCTGTGTAAATGGAAAATAAGATTGTTCTGTAGTGAATTTCAGGATCTGTTGCATTGTTGTGGGATGGCTGGAAATTGCTCCCAGGTAAGTAACATAAAACACCACGCATGAGTCTTGGCAGACAGGGAGAAGTAACAGAATTGCCCCTTGCCACTTCATGCTACAGCCACTGAGTTCAGGAAAGATTTGCCGAGATAAAAGCTAAGAAAACAAGCAAGCATTAGCATCACAAAATACAAATCAGAAGCAAGGAAAATCCATTAAAGAATGTGAAGTACCAGAAAGGTAAATGGCTTTATCAACCATGAACTCCTCTGCAAAACGGATGTGACAAAAATTCTTCTTGCTTTTCCGAATTGCTGTTATATCTCCACACTGCTCAAAGACTTCCTGAATAATTTCCTCCGTTGCGTTTTCTGGTAATCCTCCAACAAACACTGTTTTACACCCAGGAGGTCTCTCTCTTGTTGAAGGTGGTGGAAGATCTAAGTCAAAACAGAAATCACATTGGAATACAAAATTCGCCTTTTGATCCATTGGCTCTACTCATCCCTTTAATCAGTTCTGGGCAGCAACAGTTACCTGACATAGAGGCAGAAGAAAGGGATAAGCAAAATAATTGAATAGTGCAGAGATTATCCAAAACTGATTACTTGAATCTAAACCTTTTCAAGCTTCAGGTGGTACTTCAAACATTTATTCTTGCCACTGCAGGTTGTTCACCAGGACAGACAGTGCGGCCTAAAATGGTCTTTCTCTTCCCTGTACAGCCACACAAAATCCATAAAAATATTCAGTTTCAAAGCAGAGGAGCTTCTGCACCTGATTGGACCCTGAGCACAGATCTCAGGCTCTAGTGCAGTGCATTCAAAGCCTGAACTGCCCCATCTCTGGCTCATACCCATCACTCGCCATGCTCACCATGTGTGTGGGCTGTGAGCAAGCCCATGCTGTGTACACCCTGTGCGCTTGGACTGGACACCTTTCCCTGGTATTAGCATAATTTCATTTCTGTCTCAGTGTACAGGAGCACAGCAAATAGAAAAAAAAAAGTGGGAAACACAACAAAGTGACAGCATGATGAAAACACTCTGCCGGTTATCTGTTTTGTCTTGTTGCCAGATAATGGAGCAGACGGCAGCACAGGGGAAGGATAACCTCATTGTTTACAAGTGCTCGTGAGGTGGAGTAGCTAAAAATGCTACCTTCATGTACATAGAGAGAGAATTTATAAACACCTATATCGGAAAAACGATTAAATTTTTGAAAGCCATATAAAAAATAAAAGCTATTATAACACTTCACCTTGTTAGTAGACAGTGAAAGTAATTCTCTAAAAATGAATATCACTAATATTACTTATTTTTGGCCCTTTCACACAGTAAAGGAGGTTGCAACCTTAAAGTGTATATATATATATATATATATATATATATATATATATACATACATACATACATACATACATACATACATACTCACATACATAACCAGTTTGATTAAACTGTGATCTGGATGCACTGCAAATCCAGAGCACCTGAATATTTGCTCAATGTTTTCATTTCACAGTGATATTGAAAGTCACTGGTATCATGGGTCTGAAACTCATGGGGTCAACACTCAAAATCAGAGTTTGTGCCTGGTATCTGAGTGGGAAGAGTTTTCCATTTGCACAGTCACATCAGGAACAGGAAGGAACCTGGTCCCTGCTTTCTAAAAGAAAAAGGAACTCATCTGCCATGTTGAACCTTTTGAAAAAATGGCAGGAGAGAAGCTGTAGCCCCCTTTCTCTCCATGTCCCTCAAAAAGGGACTGTAGAGAGGCAGTTTGGGGTGCAAGGTACTGCACCCCTACAGTCCCAGTTCAGGGACATGAGCCTCGACTGGTCCCATCTAACTACAGGCACCTGAATGGGAGCACAGAGATGAACAGCACCATGTTTTGAACAGCTTTATGTTTTGTGACATCCTGATCTACAGGAAAGACAGGTATATACTATGAGAAGTGTAGATCTTCAGGCTGTTACTTTTCTTTAAGTTTTTTTCTTTTTTGTACAAGCTTCACAGTTTTTTATGTGACCTTACAGAGGTGAATAAGGATACACTTATACCATACCATGCTTTACACACAGAATAGACTTAGGAGGAAAGACCACACATGCCTGTAATTATAAAGCATAACTGTTATTAGATAAAAAATATTCATGCAATGTATTTAGGAAAATAACATTCTTTCTTCAGATGACTTACTTGGGTTTGGAGGAAAGAGTGTGCAGCTTTTGCAGTGAATTATTTCTTTGACTACAGGCACATCTGTTGGTGGTGGTGGTGGCACTAACCCCATGCCTGGTATCATTGGGTTAATTGGAGTGATTCCAGTCATCATGCTAAGGCTTGGATCAAAGCCTGGTACACAGATTGAATCTGTAAGCATAGAACATAAAATTCTGGCTTATAAATCTTTAAACTACCTGTTAAAATTTTCTTGTATGGACAGTTTCCCTTTAAGTCCATTGTCCTTGTTTGTTTCACAAGCATCACTGTGAGAATTAGGACAAGGGGAAAAGGAAAAATAGAAAAATGGAAAAGGCAGAGAAATAGGGAGAAGAGAGGGAGAAGGAGAGAGAAAGGGAAAGGAAGAGGGGGAGGGGGATGAGGAGGAGGGAGCTGCATTCTCAGCGAAAAAAATAAACTACGCATAAAGAAGGGAATGTTACATAATCTAAAATATTAACATGACTGAGTAAAATGTAGCACATTAACGTGTAAAACCATGCACCATGAATATCTGTTATTATCTGGAATGCAATTTTCTTTTCATAATGCTACTGTGGTGTTTACATTGCTTTCTGCCCAAAGCATAAAAAGAATATAATTTAACATTGATATGTCCTCTCCATCTAATTGTCAGACAGATTTATCACAACATAGCCTTCTCACATAAGTGACTTTGATTTACAAACAATACAGAGAAAGATCCATTTCTGGTTGCTTTATAGATGTCTAGTTAGCCAAGACTTCTAAGCATTTTACCCTGGAATATAAATTTACAGCTGCAGAGAATGGAGTCTTTTTGAACCTTGGAATTAATTCCTTCTTGTCCTGTTATTTAATCGGATTAGTAGATTCACCTCAACACATGTCCTATTAACATATACCACTACAGCCTCATAAAGTAAGATGAATATTTGGCAAGCATTTCTCTTTCTCCTTCCTGCTCTCCTTGCCAAGACTTCCATACGTATTACTTAAAGCTGAAAGATTTACCGGGGAGCACCAGTGCTTTAACACCAAGAATTGTAATAAGCAGATGTTTCAGAGGAATTGAGAGCCAACTTCTGAAATTCACTTTCGCTAAAAACAAGGCTTTGGGTTTCTTGAGGCAAAATGAATAAAATATTTTGAGAGACTGATCTCTTTGTTGGCATAACACTGCTGCTATTTGGCATCATCAATTATTTAAAAGAAGAGAGTTACTTTGGTGTTCTACAGATTTTCGGCTGAGTTTTCTGGCTAGCAACTGGAAAGTATTTAATGATACGTGTAAACATGGGGATTGGTAGCTCAGGAGCTTGTTTATTTTGAAGAAGCAAAGAGGGAAGAGGGAAACAACTCCTTCTCAAGTATTTTATACATACATATACACATATATATATATAGGTGTATGTATATGAGCTTTGAGTTAATTTTAAGAAGGCAGCATGATTAAAGAAATGTGACCAGAGAGACACCAGTTCCTTCATCCTAAATCTGCATCTGAGAAGCTATGTGGCCCTGGGTCAGGCCTCTGACCTTTCTGTATCTTCAGTTCTGCATCTATAAAACAGGCACAGCAATACTCACTTACTGGCGAGTATTAGCTTACATTTTTATAGCACTTTGCAGGTGTAAAATGCTCTGTGGGGGCTGAAAATTAGCATTATTGTTCCTGTGAAACATCCATAATCATATTCTCCAGGAAGGACAACTGAGGACTGAGAACTACTCTAAAGGAGCTCATATCTGTCTCAGCCGCACGCTCCCTGTTCTTCATGCACTGACTGTGAGCCTTCACCACCTTCAGGCAGTCCTGTACAACAAGCATAGCAAGTGCACAGTAAGCAAGGATTTGCTTTAGGCTTAGTAAAGACTAGTATTAATGAAAAGTCATGATATTACATTACTTTTTTTAATAAGTGGGTTTTGAAAAAGGATTTGCTCTGGGTGTGATGCTTTTTTTTTTTCCAGTATCAATGTATATGCATTGCTTTTCAGATTTAGCTTTGAAACTTGGAGGCTGTCATTTATTCTGCAAGATGCACTGGTGGCCATATATTAAATATTCATGGTGAATGCTGGGAAATGAAGCTAGAGGTAAAGGCTAACACATAATTCAAAGAAGTCCTTAGGCTCTGCTGATAATCTTAATCTCAGTTTCACAAGTCAGGCTTCTGACAGTCACAGAAGACGACCCTGTGCAGCACTCTCTGGCTGTGGGTGGACCTCCATCTTTGTTACTCCCTGCTAAAACATCCCACAGAGCTCAGTGGCATGCAAAGCAGGTCACCACGCTAGCACACAACACACTGTGCCATACCAGTCCTCCCCTGGCATCAGGAGATGCCAAATGAGGCATTTTGTCCATCCCTCTGGACAAGTGTAGGGTCTGCTACAGTCCCAGCCAGGTATGAAATTTCATATTGAATCCAATATCCACAGTAGAGCTGCAGCATTCTGAAGCACAGGCACAAGATGATGGACAGAAGGCCAAGTTCTCCCTGTCCCATAAGTACCTTTCAGGCCCCATGTCACAGCCAAGGAAAAAGGCCATCATCTGTCAAGTGCTACCACAAGGTGTATTTAGCTTTTGCTGTTCTGTCCTTAAGACAACCACCAGATACATTTCAGCTTTTCTCCAGGGCTAGTGACATGAAATAACAGCAAACTCTGCCCAAACCACAGGCACGTGTTCTCACCCAGAGCAAAGACGGCAGGTTTCAATAAGGTACAGTTCTCTGAATTTTCCTTTGGCAGTGCTGCAGACACAGAGAAAAACAAATCTAAGGGAGATGGCCACAGGGAAACTCATGTCCACAAACACTGCAAATCTGGGCATGGGGAGGAGAGTTTTTAGGCTGCATGTTAATCAGAACAGGTTTGTGAATTAAGCAGAAGAAAATTATTTGCCACTCATTCCTGGCACATCCAAGTAGATGTGACTTTGTAAGTAACTTTGCCTGTGTTAAATAAGTACATGGCTTTGTCATCAGTTTCTTTTACAACTAGAATCAATCGACAGGAGCATGAGCAAAGTGCTGGGGTCCAACACTCATGGAATGTCCTTCTAGGAGTGCCGGGACTCTGTGCCTTCAGAAGGTGATAGTGCTGAGGTATACTGAAGAGGACTCAGTCAATAATTCTTGAAATCTAATTCCACATCTTGCAGGCACTAATCCAAGCCCTGCTAAGGTCAATAGCAAGACTACTGAAGGCACGAACAGATATTAACCCTGACCAGGTTTAAATTCTCTGTCCTCTTGAATCAGTTGCTTCATTTTCCCAGTGTGTTAAACTGAGAATGAAATGCTTTCATCCATAGCATGAGCACTGAGAGGATGCACAGGCATCAACTCTCAAACATCCTGGAAAAGAAAATCATTCTCTGAAAACTAAAAACTATTATTATGCATAGCAGCGATGGAAAATCCAGATGGATTTCTAAAGAGTGAAGCTCTTGTTTGGAAACCAGAAGAGACTGGTGATGCTTGCATCTCCAGAGAAGCTGATGCATGCCACCTGGATATTGCTGACAAACCATGACAAGACACTATAGATGGAGTGTCCAGAGGAAATACTGGTCTGGACTCTGAGGTGCAGAGAAAAAAGAATGATAAAGTCACCGGAAAAGAAAGTCAATAAATTTGCCACATCTGTGATAGGATCTAGAAGAATCCCAAGTTTAACTATATTAATGCTATTGAGTGGTGCAATAATAGAAGTTGGATATATAGCTCTTGTCTAGAAATAAGAGATGATCATCCATCAGCACCACCACTGCAGTCTGCTCCACGTTCTGGCAAAATGCCTATCTGGAGCAGGGCCAGGACACCAAACTTAGCACTGGAGGCAACTCCTGTTGAACTAACTGGTGAGATTGTTGGTCTTCAGCATGAAAGAAAATTATAACAGTTATGCAAGGATTTCAAAAAATAGGAATCAGTCCTGCCCACATATGATTTTTTTAACAGATCCCCTTAAAGATATGATTATTAAAATACTGTAGACTTTAATATGTTACATCAAACAAAAAGATATATTACATTTATAAGCAGTGCACCTGAAGAGTTAAAAAAGCAATATTTTATGTTTTCAGTAATCATGGCATTCTTTTTAAAGGGATCTATTTATATTTATGCAATTAGATAAGGGTTTATAAATTATAAAACCAATCCAGAAGAAGAGACAACATTTTCATTTAAAAATGTTAATAAGGAATTAATAAATGAAATCATTAAAATGGAAAGTAAACAGAGATCATAACGAACTTTAGGAATGGAATAGCACATGTTGATCAAGTTAGAGTCCTTGTGCATACTGTGCAAAAGGCTTGAACATTCACACATTTGCATAGGAAAATAAAAGTATTTAACATCAATATTTTGAAGAGAAAATATTTTGAAATGGAGAGGCCTAAATTAGGCAAAATAAGTTAATTCCTGTTTCATCTGATAAGAAATTGGCATGGTGGAGAACAATAAAAACCTCTGGAAAGCAAATATTTGGAATTGGCAGTCAGAGAGACAATAAGAAAAACCTTGAACATGTGGAGTAGTTTTTAAAGCTTCTTTTTCTTTCAAGGGGAATAAAAGAACAAAACATTTCACTGGAAATCTCTGAGTCTGAAAAAAACCAGAAGAACAATAAAATTCCTTTCATGAAAACTACATTCTAACACAGCAAGTAGTGTAAAACAATTTCTTTTATTAGGGTCCATTTTGGAACAATTTTGTTTTCCATAAAAATAGCCACACAATCTTGTAGAGCCATCCTCCTTTCCTTCTTTGGCAGCAGTTGCTGTCTGAATCACTTTATATTTTTGCCCCATTATTGCTGTGCTCAGGTAACAAGGATCTTTATTCCTGCCAGCTCTGCTTTTGGGTATTGCACTCCATTGCCAGTACTCAGTTACCACCACACTTCCACCAACCCTTGCCACAAGGTATTAATCTGCTCAAAATTAATTTTTAAGGGTATAATCCCCTCTAAGATTCATAGTATTAGCCCTTGGGTGTGTCTTTTTCTTTTTTTTTTCTTTTTTTTTTTCTTTTTTTTTGCCTGCAACTGCCAGTTGTTTCTGTGGAGTTTCATGACCGCTGCCAAGTTGTATTTCTGTTGGATGCATAAGAACATCCACAAAACAGGGGAAGGAAACATGGAAGGTTTCCACCATGGACATCATCAGCTATGTGGCTCAGACCTCCTGGTCAAACACACAGAGAAATGGTGAGCAAGAAAACAATGATCTGAGCACAAAGCAACTAACAAAAATAGTAAATGCTGAAATGGTTCCCATGGCCTGGGAGTGATAATTTTACACCTACAAAAATAGTCTGTTTTCTGCTAGGGAATGCCAACATGAACAGAAAGCACCAGGACAGTCCTGGAAGCAGCTGTCAGTAAATGTATTAAGATGCTTCTTAAAGTTTGTTTTCTGTGGAGGGAAAAAACAAGATCTGGAGACCAGATATTTGATTGTGCACTTCAGAAATATCATTGCTGAGTATTTTGAGACTGAATATTGAGTTGATTTCTAAAAGTTGAAATTAAAATTTTCCTGAAAAAGAGCACATCTAACAGAGAATCTGCCTCCCTAATAACAAATACTTATATACATACCTACATACAGCATACATATATGTGTACATACACATATATACTGTCACTAGAAAATAAATTGCTCCTATTTTTTATTTGAAATAAAGAAAGTGACTTTTTAGAGTAAGGAAGAGTTACTCTAAAAACTTGCATTTTATCTAAAATTCTCCCTCAAAACTCAGCAGTCTGCCAGTGCCTTTATTATCATCACAATCTAATATTTTCCCTAGGAGCAATTAAGAATGAATATTCAGCTGCCAGCCAGAAATCAAAGCTGGATCACTGTTTTCCCTGGTCATTCAATTCCTAACATCTTCTGGGTTTCACAAAGCTTTTGGTGGATGTGACTTGTTGGTCAATATTTAGGGCTTCTCTCATCAGCATCTTTGAACACATTTCCATGACCAGTTGAGACATCATTAAATGTCTAGACTTGCCTGTCTCTAAAACAGATGCTGGATTGTCTGGTAAACTTCTAAGCACATAGCAATAAACAAAAGTGGGGTAAAAAACATCTGACAGCTCCTCCATTTGACCAGCTTAGCCACTATCATCCTGTCTCACAGCAAGGACCATCTGACTGCGGCCAGTAGCAGAAGCCTGAGGCACCAGAATAAGAAACAAGCAGGTAAAGAGCAAAATATTCTTAGCTTATGTACACTGAGTGCTTATACATTTTCAGTGAAGAGGTCATAACTGAACTATGCTTTCTAGCAGGCATCTATTCCACATAACATGATTTATACCTTTTTACTAAATCCTGCTATGTACCTACTTATATTTTGAATCCATTGGAACCTCTTTGTATCTGTGGCTTTCACAGTGTGCTAGTGAGTAGCAACTGAGTTGGGAATTGTGCTTCCTTTTCTTTGCTACAACAAGGTATTTGGCAGTTCCAGGTGCACCTTCTAGATCTTCCATCCTGAGAAATCATGAATCCCTTATTCACCTTATCCACAAGATTCCAGCTTTCATTTCTGCTTTTATAGTTTGCTATGTGTTTGGCAAAGTGACCTTTGTCTCTGTGGAACTACTACAAAGGAATATGGATATGGAACCTCTGATTTTGGCCCCTTTTAAAACCATGAGCAGGTAAGTGGAAGGGCAGAGATGTCTTTGTAGGCGCTCCTCTAGTCCTGGGTTGTTGAAGAACTGAGTGCTGAAGACGTGGGCAGATGCCCCTACAGACATGCTGCAGGAACACAGCCAAGGAAGGACCATGTGAGCACAGGACTCCTGCAGGAACAGGAGTAAGGGGGAAGGATCAATGTTTGTGTTTATGTGTGTGTGTGCAGATGTGAAGGTGTGTGTTTGGAGGAGTGGAAAGGAGTGAGCTGAGAAGGGCCAGGAAATCAGCTTCTTGACCTCTGGCTTCCTCAGTTGGCCAGGGAATCCCTGTTAACACCACTCAGCAAGAGCTACATGCTATGAAATAGAGCCTGGTCTGTAGCAAATGCAAGTCTCTAAGGGAGTTTTGACAAAACAGAGGGTGAGGGGGAATCCAGATGAATGTTTCTCATTAATAATCAATGAAGTTATAATTTATGTGAACTCTACAGTGTCTGCCAGACCCACTTCATAAACAAAGCCCTTGTAGCATCATCAAAACACTTGCCACTTGAAAATTGCATCTATGAGACATATATCACTGACAAAGCTTTAGGGCTGTATTATTGTACTTGCTTTTTTGAAGAAGGCACAGTGTCTGCACAGAAGAATAGTTTATAGCAGACGATCCCAAAACTTTAGATGCCGTTCTTCAGAGCCAGTTATGCTGTAGCTGAAAACACTAAAAGCAAATCTCTACTCCTCTTGATCCCTGCCCACAAAAATCACTTGACAAACACTGTATTTAGAGCAATATACATGACAAAGACTAAATTAAAAAAAAACACCTTCTCTTTTTACAAGCAAATCATGGGGTGAATCCTGGTTCATCCTTTATTGCTGCAGCGCTTGGCACAACAGGACCTCAATCTTGTTTAGAGCTTCTAATGCAATGCAAATAATAGGAGAGAATAACAAATAATAATAATAATATGACAAAGCATTACTACAATGGATGCCACTCTCCCCCAGAGATGCAATTTCAACCCTGTTGTTTTAAGAAATCTACAACATTATTGTTATTTCTAATACTGTTTCTGCTTATGGATAGCCACCAGTCTTATTTTTACCTCAGAGGGGTTTCAGGCACTACCTGTCCATGGTGAATCTATTTAATTTCATCTTAGAACATGTCTGCAAAAAAATACCTGACAGACAAGCCCTAGAGTGATCTGGAAAATTCAGGGCTTAATGTTGAGGGAATCTGATGATGGCTTGTCAGTTTTTAATGCCTGACAGCTGCATGTATAAGAAGCTAAGCCAGAAAAAAAGTGACTAATCTTAGTCTCCATCCACAATCAGCTTCTCTTCCATGTGGAAAACCCTATTGCTATTGCAGCAGAAACATGTGGGGATGAAAATTGAAATGGTAGAAAACAGAAAAATAGCAAAGAAGGGAAAATGTGAAGAGAAAAATCAAAATAAATGTAGGGAAAGAGATGAAGGAGAGGGAAAGAGGAAAAGACAGCAATATTGTCTGGACTGTCTGTGTCTATACTTTATCCACAGGCTCTTTTGACCTGTTTCAGGATTTTGAAGGATTCATGAGTTTATAGCCCCTTGCAACATCCAGAGTAGTGACCTTCCCAAAGTCTCTGCTGCTTCAGAACCTTTCCACAGAATAGGAACGATGGGCTCCTTCCACCTTTTCACCAATAAATCACTTCCTTGCAGAGGGTCAGTCACAAGTCCATTGTGAGGAAAATAACAAAAATGCAAATTGTGCACAGTGCCACCTGGTCCCCAGTTAATGGCTCCTGAGCTGCAAAAATATGGGGCTGGCCAATATGCAAGATGCAATGTAATACATTGCCTATATGCTATAAAATGTGCACAGCTGCTATTTCCTGACTTTCAAAAGTCTTTGTGTGCTCACTATTTGCTGCTTAGGACAATCCTCCCCTGTTCTGAGATTTTTCCCTCTATTTCTTCAATTTTGTGCTCATTGCAATGGGCTATTTAGTAAGGTTAGCCTCAGCCAAACTAAGTAGCCTCTCCAAGGTCCAGTGGAAGCTGTTCAGTCTGTTTGTCAAATGAACCTCTTCCTAAAATAAAATGTCGCCATGTTCCTTGAAAGCAAGATCACCTTTCACTTCAAAGTCCTAGAAGATGAGAAAAGAAATAAATAAAACATGATTACACAGCCTAGGAACTGTTAATGGATTTTTTTCTTGCTTGATGTCTAGGAAAGTGCTGTATTCCAGAAATTTGAGAGGCATTTGTACAGGCACAAAAAGAAAAAAAAAAAAGTTTATTGGAAGATACAAGCTCATAAGATGTAAATGAATACTGAAAAGAAATTGGAGAAATAGGAAAAATTTCAATTCCCAGGCTATGCTAATACTGAAATATGATCCTTATAATAAATGAAACATAAAAAGCTTTCAGTGTGTAAAAGATGGTAAAATACCATCTTCTGGTTATTAATCTGACCTCAGAGAAAATGGGTGAAAAAAAAAAAGAAATTCAGACATTCCATTGGACATTTTCCAAATGAAAACAAAAGGGGACTCATTTTTCTCATGAATCATGAAAGAAGTTCTGGCTATTAAGCTGGAGTTACTGTGTGGATTCTCGAATCTGTGGAATGCATACAAACACTCTCCTTGCCTTTCCAGGGTCACAGGAGTAGTAACAACAGCCTTGCCAAAACTGGAAAGAAGCTGTACAACCCAGAAAGGTGTATCAGCTGCATAGTCAGGTTCTCACAGAAACACAACAAAAAACTGTGCTCTGACTGACTGAAGGGTCCTTCCAGCCCCCTAGCTCAGACACCTGCCTCCAACAGCAAATCCCTGATTTTGTTCAGTACCAGAACAGAACGATTCTCAAGTGACACTTCCATATAATTTTCTTCCAACCTCCAACTCTCACTCTCCTGCTCAGGGGCTTCCTAAAGCAGAGGATGTTTTGTGCCTCCTCCAGGTTTATTTTTTGGATGAAAATATCAATGAGCTTTATTGCACAGGATGCATTTCTTTTGGTGCCATTACAAGAGATGACAGAAAGTTGTCCTGTGAAATCAGCTGGAAAATCTTGACTATGATATTTCAAACTTTTAACCAAGTTATTCTACATGCATGCTTCTCTTTTAAAAGTCTGAGCAAATAGCCAAAAGAGAGATTTAAGCTATAATTTTAAATTATTATTCCTGGTACTATTTTCTTAGTCTCTTTTATGCTAAATCATTTAAATAACAGTGTCAAAACTCTTAAATCTACAGTATCTTTAACCCCCTCAGTACCAGAAGAAGGTTAAGTATGCTAGATATAGCAAATGTTTGCTGTCTGTATATGAAACTAGTAAGGGATCTCAATATTTTGTATTATCCTCCACTAGAACTGTTTGACCTCCATACAGTTTATGGCAGTAACTTGTAGGACAATATTTGAATGCTCTGTGCATGAGCAGAATACATGTTGGATTTAAATTTGATTAACTAACTGTTGAGTAAGTAATAGAGTGGTACTTGGTGAATTAATAAACTGTTTATTGGTTAAGAATTAACCAAGAATCCTATCTTGAGAATACTATGCTACATAAAACATGATCTGAAAAGAATCCAGAGTTGAGAGCAGCAAGTAATGCTCCTGAGTGTCTGTAGAAATAGCTATCTTAATTAAACTCCAATGCACTATGACAAAGCTATTTTGGCTGGATTTTGGCTATAAAAGCCATCTAGCACCTCAGCAACCTGAAAACACTGCTACGTGCTTAGGTCTCACTGCAAACACAGAGTGTCGGTGACTACACCTCTTCAGGAACATGAGAAACCATTTATCTTTACATAAGCAGGTGCCTTACTTTACATTCCTTTACCTCCCATAAAAGGTACTGTAGCTGAGGGCTGGCTCGGGCCAGGGGCAGCACAGCTCCATCCAGACCAGAAGGATTTGGGAATTCACAGGGACCACGGCCAGGTATGGCCTCAGCACTGGGGAGCCATGTGGGGAGGAAGAGAGTGATCTGTGGTGACAAGGGAGCTGACAAGGTGCACATAGACAGAGATGGCAGAGGATGCAAAATCAGACCCAAGACCAAGCACTTTGTGTTGAGGATGGGATGAAAGCTGTACAAACCGAGAGAATGGAGAGTACTGTCCAAAGTACTTCCATATCCAAAAGAGGAAGAAGGGCAAAAAGACCATGGAACTTATTCACAATTCTCATTCAACCTCATTTCTCCAGATCTGCATAATCCACAACACCCTCATCTTTGAATGCTTTGCAATACCCTCAGTTTTTAGCTAGAGACCTGCCAGAAGGGAAGGTAATAAAGTTTGCTAGACAAAAACAGAGTATGTTGCTTATCAAACAGGAGAAGGTTTTTTTATCTTTTTCATTGTTAAACCTGTGATAGTACCCATGTTCTCAAACATAAATAAATAAGTGAAAAATATTAAATAAATAAATACTATAAACTTCCACAGGTTATCATTGCTTGTAAGCTCATGAATGCAGTACTGGGCTTGAGCTGAAAATATTTAGAATTATAGTTTCTGAAACATCTCTTAGTGAAGGCTTCCTTTGGCCACCTCCCCACTTCTCAAATTTCAGTGTTTGAAAATTTTCTGATGCATTAATTGCAATTCAGGACTATGTTTCAAATTCCCTTTCCATCTGTGAATACAATGATTCAATGTTTGTTTGTAGATCTTGATGATCTAAGCACAAGAGCCCTCTCAGCTCTCTGAAGGGCCTGTTTTAGGCAGCCAGACTCAATGGCCAAATGGCCAGCAATGGTGGTAACTGGAGTACTCTCCATGGCTGGAAGAAAAATCCCAAATGGGACGCCCCTAACTTCCTAATAAAGCAGTTCCTCTTCATGCTATTTGAGCACAGTAATTATCCCATTGACCAGTTTAAAAGAGGCTTGACATTAAACCAGTGTTAGGAGAATGTGCATCATGCTAAGGTAGATAAGGGTAGTCCATATGTCTGGAGGCTGTTACCTCAGCCTTTTAGCGGACTTAGACAGAAATTTCTGTGTGTTTTGACATCTGGGTCACAACCATAAAGTTTTCCAGCACAAGTACAATAATTACAACATTATGAATACATTTTTCAGTTCATCTCCATTCCTTCTGTATATCCCTCAGAGCAGAAAACCCTTCTTTCCACCATCTGGGCATTTCTCTAGTACAAGGAAGGTCAGCAGCAGCTAGAGATGCCAGAATGGCCAGCTGCTCTGCAGCCTCCCTCCCTGGGGCCTCAGTACCGGAGCCATTATCAATGGAACGGTGCGGACTAATAAACCTTAATTTTGGCAAATAGCCCAGGGGCAGCCAGCTGGAATGGATGAAATCACCCTGAGGTTCTTTGAAGATACTCTGGGACCTGTGCAGGGCAGTGCACAGAACTGGGTTAATGCTTCTGGCCCCCAGTGACTCCTTCCATCTCTCCTGTCTCTCACAGCAAGGGGAAATGGATGCCTCAACTAATAATAAACTGGAGCTGAGCATGTGGAGAACACCAGGCCAAATATAAAACAGCTGGGGCTCTCTGGCCAGCCATTACCTTAGCTCAATCACAGCATTGCCTGGAGTCTTCTGGAAAGCAGGTAAAAATAAGATAAGTAAATAAGAAACTTCCAAATCAAGCAGAAAAAACAAAACAACCAAAAAATCATCTTGAAACATTTGTACAAAGCTCTTATGTCTTGTCAAGGCACTTATTATGACATAGCTTTTATTTCCTAACAGACACAAACCTCTCAGCATGTTCTTCACCAAAAAAAAAGGGACTAAAAATATGAGAAATGATTACAGGAGGAGGAAGGAATCTCCCCAAGAGAACCTGCATCTCTGTACCTACAAAATAGCTTAACAAACAGGCATTGCTCTTGTCTGGTTTTGTGGGTAAAAAAAAAGGGGTGATATTTCACTTTAGGAAGTAGCAGTCTTGGCAACATTTTTACAATGTCATATTTCATTACTTAGTTTAACAGGAAAAAATCTTGTCTGAAAAGAAATCAGGAACTTTTAAAAATGAATAGCATACTAGAGGAAGCAGACTGAGACAGTGAGCACAGAATTAGCCAAACTTTTATTCAATTAAGGAAAAATCCAGGTTTTGTATCTCCTGTGCATAACACATTTCAATTTAGATTATGTCAGTGGTTGTGTGCAAAACTTGTGATTTAAAATTCTTGCTGCTAGAAAATTTCATCTGTAATTTCTGGCAGCCTGCGCTGAAGGTTCAGCTGCTAATATTGCAGAGCAGTGAACTAAGTGTGTAGCAATTTCACACTCACACACAATCAACCCCACCATTCAGAAATGAAATTGCCCTTCTTGGTATTTACAATTTACCATCAGAACTCTGTACATGTGACAGTCTTTAACACTACTGTCAAGCAAGGTTTGCAAACACCAAGAACAGAAGACGTGTTCATTATTTCAAGAAGTATCTATTTTTTTTTTACAAATTTAAATAAAGCAAATTTATGTCAGACAGACTTTCCTTCAAATTATAATTATTCTGTAACCCATTTTTTAGTGAAAATGCATTTCTTTGTAACAATTGTGAGCTGGAATGTTACCTACATTAAGATGCTTCTTTTGCCCCACCCCATACATTTCCACAGCCAGGGTTCTGTCAATAGCTTTATTGAAATTATTTTTTTTCAGAGGTTTGTAATTCAACTGTAAAAGTAAGTTCCAAGATGAAAATTGGCAGTGTTGGTTGTCAGTTCAAGGATATATGATAGTATTGCTCTTAATATATACCTAGCATATTTTTTCAAATATGAAAAAGAAACACCAACCTAAACCTCCTTCACTGGCTTTGTTAAGCCTTGTTTTACAAGGTGTACAACTATAATCTCTGGTAGTGAATTAATATAAAAATAACATAAAGACACTTGCAGCATGCAAATGTGTTGGAGATAAAGGTGTAGTTATATTTGAAATTCTGTGTACAAAAAATGCAGCATAATTGAGCAATGCTCAATAAATAGTGGATAATTATTTAAGACTGGAAAAAAATCTTTGCCAGAGTCTTTCCCAAGAGGCTGTCAAGGAAACTGTGCAGGCATAAAGTGAGAGACAAGGTCTTGTCATGTTGATACAGATCAGAAGCTGGCCAAAGAGATGGAAATTCAAGAAGAGGAACTAACAAACACTTTCCACCTGAGTGGTGTGATTTCAAGTAATGTTAATAATTGTATTGAAAAGAGAGGGATTCATGTTACAGCAAAACATCCAACAGACATAGAGCTAAAATTGCCTGAAAAAATATGTATTTATATATATAAGGGATTTTAGAGGAACCAAAGACAAGGCAGAGCACAAGGATGCCAGTGCTACCAAATCCCAAATGAGTCTCTTTGCAGAGGACAGGCTGAATGGCTCATGCAGTAAAGACCTGGCAGTGTGGCACTGGGCATTGAAGGGGTCAGGGAAGCCAATTAAAGATGAGCCTGCATAAGGGCTAAGAAAAAAAGGTATGGGAAAATTACTGCAAGCCTCTTATAAAACCCAGACTGTCACCTGACATGCCATGCTCTGTATTACTCACTCCATCCTCTCCAAGGAACATAAAAGCACAGCAAAAGCAGGACAATGAGTATCATCAGGAACATTATAAAGTAGCTTAGAGGAACCACAGCTGAAAAAGCCTTGGATTGCTCACTGGGGAGAAGGGGCAGCTGTGTAGGAGCATTACAAAGCTCATGAATTTTATAGAGGGGGGAGGTGGACAGGTACTGTGGACTCTGTTACATGATTCAAAACTGAGAAGCATTTAGTGACATAAATGAAGAGATTATAAATGAAGAACAGGTAGGTGGAAACTTCCTAATTGCAAAAAGAATTATTCCCATGAAACTCCATGTTACATAAAACTTAACTGAATGAAGATCTTATCAGAGATAAAAAAGAAAGAAGAAAGAAAGAAAGAAAGAAAGAAAGAAAGAAAGAAAGAAAGAAAGAAAGAAAGAAAGAAAGAAAGAAAGAAAGAAAGAAAGAAAGAAGAAAGAAGAAAGAAAGAAAGAAAGAAAGAAAGAAAGAAAGAAAGAAAGAAAGAAAGAAAGAAAGAAAGAAAGGCAGACAAAAACCACACAGAGAAATACATCACACACCTTAGACAACAAAAGTGTTCAAAGTGATGGAACAGGAGGCAGGGTCATCTATTATTAAAATTGTCTGACACTTCCTATTACAACACCCTGTTGTCAGTTGCTTTTAGCTTTGCCAATCATTAACAGTTTGGACTGAAATTTTTACACATCGAATATCTGCCTGAGGCTGAAATACTCTGGAAAATTTTAGTCTGAACAATTCAATTGCTGCACAAATGGAGCCAGAGAAAAGTCCTTGGTTTTTTTATTTCATTATTGAAAAAAAACCTGATGTGCCTCAGCAGCTGTAGCCCCACCAGACTTCTGAGGGAGGATGTAATATTTCAGAATTGAAAAGCCTTTGCTTTGGAGCAGTAACATTTGCCATTCTCTTTAAACTCTACCTGAAATTCAGGCAAATTATGCCTTTGAATAAAATTATATTCGCTCATACTTTGAAAACTATGTCTATTTTTGGCCTTAATAGCTGAAATCACAAAGGATTACATCTTCCATGAATGTCCTGGATTATGTTTGTGCCTCTGCTCAACAAGCAAGGAAAGCGTTAAAGCAGAAAGGTCTCAGCTATTGTTAACACTTGAAATGATTTGTTTCAGCTTTTTATAACTTGAAACCTAAAGTTGCCTTCTACTTTCTTTGCCTTCGGTCTGTGAGGTTTCCAGCTTAGCTGGTGAGGACAAATCTAACCTTGTGACACTTGCTAAGATCATAGCAGTTAAATCAGAAGATTGTCTGAGCAGCCTAAAAGCCTGTCAGGTCTGGAGCAGCTAATTGGGTCTTGCCTCGTACGTTCTGCCTGTGATTTTTCCAGCAACAGAACACAGAAAACAACAATGCCAGCAAGCAGAATTTCCCCCAAGTCTTGCTATTCTTGTCTCTCTATTCATTTATGGGAAAAAACATCTTTCATGCCAATTCTAGGAGAGGTTTGCAAAGTTCAGAAAGTTTGGCTTTGTTCACTTGCTGACCCTTTCATTTGAAACATCTCCACTCTGCAGGAGCTTTGAAAAGAAACCAGCTTTTCAGACTACAGGGGATACATCATGACCAGGATGCATCCTAGTCCACTCTGAACCACCTCTCAGCTCCCCACCTAACCCCAGTTTTACTAGGGAGGCAGAAAACAGCTTTTTAAGCAGTAAGTGAGGGCCAGCAGAGAGCAGCATTTTGCATCTGCTCCAGGATGAAAAAGAGAAAGTGTCAGAGCTGATGATATCACCCACCCCTCCCTTGCCCTCCTCTCCATCAGAAGAGTCTCAGCTCTCCCTGTTGTTCTAAAATGGGCCCAGCAAAGGGCACGTAGGGAGATAGTGGTGAGGGAGGAGAGAAGGGACAGTGACTGGCCACACCATCAGCTTGGTTGGCATGGGTTGGATGGCTTAAAATCTGTAGGCAGCCCATGTGGTTTGGCTGGTTGAGCCAGTAGATTTTCATGGGTATTTTCACACCAGCTGAACTGATTAGCTCTGTGGGTTATGTTCTTGGCTGTACTACAGCTGCATTCGGGGGAGCCTAGAGAAGAGGATTTTAGCACCTGGGACTGCCAGTGACTGCTTTGTCCTTTGCCTTGTGCTGAAGTGGCTGCAGGACAGTTTTGTGGGGCTGTGGTACTTCACAAAGACTGCTCCTGGGTCATGGCCCCGTGCTCTGCTCTGCGTAATGCCAGCTCTTAACCACCTTTGCCACACCAGTGAATTTTTGGCCTTTGACATTTTAGGCAGCTTTATAGCTTATTTGTACTGCTGAAATGGGACAGAAGGACAAGGTTAAGAAAGGTCCTTTCTAAGCCTAGTATAAGGACTTTTAACTCAGCCAGTAAATTTGCTGTTCAGAGAGGTTTCCAACTGGCTCCTTTGGTCTCTGGGTTCCAGCACTGAGAGGATTTATGTTTCACACCATGTACTGTAGTTCCAGATATTTAAATCAAGAACATACTTGTCTGAGCTTCACAGGAAAGTATACTACTTCAGATAGAATTATGGCCAACATCTTTATGTTTTGTTGTCACTTAAACATTAAACAGCTCCATGCTGCCTTGTATAATTCTCAAAACAGTCAGGTTTCTCAGATTAAATGCCAGTCTCACATTATGAAACAAGTTGTGTTCCTGAGAACTAAATCACAAAATAACTATGGTACTAGGCCAGGAATTCATGTGTAATAATTTTGCCTCCACTTTTTCCAACATATCCAGATTACAGGTCTTATGTTATCGTGAACAGTCATGGTCACGGTACCCCTCCAAACATGAGCTGACGTCATTCCAAATCCATTGTCTCATCATATTTGATGGATGAGACATAGCCCATCCATCAAAAAAACACCCAATGTGGCAGAAGTAATGGAAAACCCTTCCCACTTTATCTGCCACTTTATAAATCGGACTGCACTTGACTGATTCTTTTTCCCTAGGGCTTGTTAAATTTCAACAGAATTCTCTGTCATGTTGTGAACTGCATGTGAAAAAGCAAAGTGACCAAACTGATACTCAGCAAAGCTAAAATGCATAGTAACACTGATTCTGAAGGTCAGCAAACCACAACTTATTAGAATGATTTTCTAAGAAAAAAAAAGGCAGGGAGGGAAAAAAAAAGCCTCTTCAAGATAAAAAGAAACTCATAGATCTCAGAAAAGAAAAGGGGGGGGTGAAAAAGAGATGGCTAATGCAAGTAAAGATAAAAAGGTAAACCACACATCAATTTCTTATTTGACATTCTCCTTTGATGGCAGCCTACTGCAAAACAGTATACTCTAAAATAAATATTTTGGACTGCACTTTGCATCCAGCTCCACCAGTGTGACTGCTACTACAAGGACTGTGCCAGGGTCCCAGGTGGCAAGCATGAAAACAGAAACTCATTATGGAATAAGAAACGTAAGAACTCTTCGGTGCGAGCACATTCCCTGCAGAGTGCTATGAAGTAAAAAGAACATTTAAATAATACTGGCCCTTGATCCCCTCAAAAGCTGAAAGCACATTTATTCAGCTTGAATTCCAAAATCCCAGCCACGGTTTATAAAATGTGCTTGATCCTTGTGTAAGACCCTTTGGCATTTTCTTTCTGAGAAAAGACCTCCAGATGTCATTTTTACAGTTCATCTTAAGTAAATGTATGTGTTTAGCTAAACAGGCTTGAATGCAAGAGGCACCTAAGAGAACAATGATGAAATGCTTGACTTGATTTATGGACCAACTGTCAAATTCTCATTTAGAACATCTGGCTGGTAAGGAGATTTGAAAACTTTTTCTGTCAGTGAATATCAGCACAGTAGGCTCTTCCACCTTACAGACAGCTCTAAATTGTAAATGTAATTAGTGGAGAAGTGGCATCAGACTGTATGTCTAAAGTCACATTCAGCTTATCCATGCTCACAAAACATTCATTCTACAACACTGCCAACATGTAATGTGCAATCATTTGCAACTTTTTAATTAACAAAATATACAAATATCAGCTTTAAAACCAGAAAGTTGCTACCTACATGCTGTGCAGGCAAGTGCAGGTCTGTCTCTCATGACAGCCCATCAAAGTAAGCTCATGGGCCTCCAAGACAACTTCTCAGGAGCCACTGTGGCCTGGATTTGGTAGCCCAGCTTTCTCCCACATGCCTGTATCCATTCCCTCTGGCTTTGTCATACAGGTCCAGCAGGAATCCTTGGGAGAGAGAGGAACCTCTCCCACCCTCTGCCCACCTCCGTCTGTTTCTCAGCCCAGTTTCTGCAGTTTCCCATGAACACAACAGCTTGCAAGGGCATAAATGCCACAGAAACATTCCTAATTCAAAGGCTGATATAATCTAAACTCAACAAAGCAAGGCTGATCCCAGGAAAATTGATTTTTTCTCTCTGTCTTCCCCTGTTCTGCAACAACATGACAACTCAGAGATGACACAATCCAGGAACCCTTTCTGTAATTCAATTCTAGTTCTGAAGCAAAAATCTACTTTCATCTTGGGTCTAATCTAATATCAGGGAATGATGAGGTTTTTTTGTGAGGGATTTCTTTGTTCCCTGAGAAAAAAGCAGCAGCTTTATTGTAGAAATCACTTTCAGATAAATGAAGATAACACCAATCTGCCCCCTCTCTATAGATTCAGAAAGATTCATATCATCCACACCAAAACATCTAACCACAGCATCTCAGACAGGAGCCTTTAATCTCCTCATATGGAAAAGCTGGAAGATTTTGCAGAGTGATTTGTCCCACCTGCAGCAATTTCTGTATCCCCTGAAGGAGATTTTTATCTCTCTTCAAAAGCTGTGGCAGGAATCTACTGCCATCATGGGCCTTTCACTTGTCATTCCTTTTGTGCACCCAGTAACAGGAGGCAGAACCATGTACTATGAAGAAGCCACCTTATTAAACACCACCTTATTAAACACCATCAACAAAAAGGAATTAAATCTCAAATTCTGACTTGGTGGGAAAATTATGGGGAACTAGAGAAGCAACTTAGAACAGTCTCATTTTGGTTAAGCCCCATTAGAAAAGACGTTGTTATATTCTCGAGTGGTTCTGCATACAGGCAACAGCCAAGACATTTACTGACAAGGATGAGATTTTCAGACATGTTTAAAACATTGAAGAGCTTCACCACATGAAAATTTCACAAAAGCCATTGACTAGAAAACTGTTGCAAAAGGGACAAGATGAAAAATGTGTCAGACTGAAATGGAACAGCAGTCCATTTTGAATGAGGCAAAAGGGATTTAGAAGATACAGAGCATGGGAAGAGAAGCTGGGGCTTTCTTTTTAGACACTGTGTTTATAAATGATAAGAAAAATAAGAATGGAAGTAGCATATTTGTTTCAATTTCCAAAAGTATTTGACAAGTTTCCATAGGAGAGATTAATGGCTAAGAGGCATAGGGCAAGAATAGAGAAATAAATAAAGAAAGAAATAAAAAGTCTTCTGTGTATAAAATCTAGCTCAAATTGTTGCTTTGCCCTTAGAAGATGACTATGCCTTTTACACAAGGGATCTTTTCCTTACAGCTATAAATTGACCATTATCCTGTGGGTGTGGATTTGGAGGGCTACTTCAAAGATAATGTCACCCATTTGTAATAATATTGCTGTAGCTGTAATGGTCTGAAAGCAAAAGCAGGACAAGGCTTATGGGCCAGTATAGTCAGGAAAAAAAAAGATAAGTCCATGTTCAGGTCTGAGAAGCAGCGAACTCCCAAGAGAAGTACAAATAGGGAGCACTAAGAGAAGTACAAATACGTAGACAAAAAACCTGGTTGTCACCTGTAAATAAAGGGAATATTAAAAGCAAAAGTGACTCTGTGATTATTCTGTAAAGGAATAGATAGCTAAGCCTATGTCAGATAAAAAGATTAATAAAAGGGGGAAAATTATAGTGTACTGCAAAAAACTACTCCTTCCTTTGATTTTCACCTTTTTACTGTCTGCTATAATTAAAGTTTCAGTCTCCAGGTTGCCTCAGACAAAGAGAGGGCTGGTGCATATTTTTCTAGCTACATGAGTTGGTCCAAGAAGCAATATGAGCTTTACACACAAATCTTGGTTTGTACAAAAGGCAGGCAGAGGTAGTGCCTGCTCCTAGAAAGGCACACCACTTGCTTCCTTGCTCTGTGAGCAAATCTGTGTCAGAGGAGTCTGCTGAGACCCTGCCTCTCCTCCTCATCTTTGCGCTCACAAAGGTTGGTTTGTTATTAGCACAGTCTCTGAGGTCAAAGCAGCACATGTTGTGAGTGGACCTAGGCTTTAAATGAAGGGGTTAATCATATGTGATGAAAAGAACTTTTTTTTTGCTTTTTTCACAGGTTTTCTAATCTAAAACACAGATGAAGCCTGGTCTTTTATGGTCAGATTCATTTTCCTTTATTTTACTAACACAAGAGAGAAAAAAATTACAACCTCTTATTCCTGCTGGCTCTGCAAACTTCTACAAGTGGAATAGGGAAAGTGGCTCCTATTCTGGTCTATATTACTGATGGAGGGGCTCTCTCCACCTCACCTGGGGTCACTCTCTCCTCTATGTTCATCTCTGAAACTCCAAGGGGAAATATCAAGGCTCCAACAACAATATTTGCCCGACAACATCTTACTACTGTCTTTTACTGATGCCAGAGCAAAAAACAGTTTTGTTACCCTTTAAATGTCAAAATGAGTTTGCAGATCACAAAGAACTTACAGACCTGTAAATTCTGTTTTTATGCAGCCATCGAGTATTGTGTACTTTATTGATATTTTCAATCTATAACAGAACCATAAAAGAAAACTATGACAGATTGCCCATCTTTTGATCATAAAAATATGGTGAAGAATAAAAAAATCTGCTAGACAACATCTTTAGTTCATGCTTACTATATACATATGTGGATGAGGCATTAAACAGAGTATCTCAAGGTTATAGATGAAACAAATCTTGGAAGAACAACAAATAATAGGTCAGGTAATCCAGTCTAGCGAGATGCAGCTCTCACGCAACACGGCCCACAGAGGCCAGATGCTATTCTGCATTGGAAAATGTGAGATAATTGAATGAAAATAAGGCAAACAACCTAGGAAATATCTAAACCCTCAAACTGTCTTTGAATTCTAACAAGAAAACACTGAAAAAATGCCACTAGATTCATAACCCGATGCCACTTAGCATTCAGAGGGGAGAATGACAGTACCCAGGAAGAGTGGCTAGAACATGCAGATGTGTGATAATGTTTCTGTTAGATGATCCTTAGAACAAGGGAATCCCTCTATTACACTTGAGGAAGCTGAGACCTTCATGGCCATTAGTAAGCATCTGTAGCATTCCAGAGATTGCATTCAAATCTATGACACTGCTTTGTTGACGGAAAACAAAGACTGGGGGGATGAGAAAGCAGGTAGGTAGGAACACAACTGTCTGCTAAAAGAGCTGTGGTAAAAAAGCCCTCCATGGAGAACTCAGGGCCTCAAATCCCTGTATGAATAGTTGGAAGGATCCTTAGCTCTCATGTCCCTGATGAGCTCAGTTGCAGAAGTAAAACACTGGAAGAGAGCCAGTCCCTCAGGGACACCAAATGATGTGTATGAGTCATTAGTTATCATCTGTTTCCTTAGCATTGCACCTTTACATTTTGAAGGCATGCACATGTGTAGGGACACACGCCACCCCATCAGGTGGTACTGAAGTTATAGGGAAATACGTGCTGGGATCCTTGATGGAGACGTATGTTTGCTTTGAAGGCCCTCTACTATTAACTTCTATTAATATATAATAGCCCCCTTACCTTCAAGCTTTGTAATGATGGTTACATGCAAGCCTGCTTCTGCAGAATCAGATGGTTTGGGTTGTTTTATCTTCGTTCCAGTTTAAATTCCACTCAAACACCACCACCAAACCCCCGCACCAAAAAAAAAAAAAACCAAAAAAACAAACCAAACCAAAAAACAAACAACAAAAAAACCTAAAAAAAACAAACCAAAAAAAATCACCTCCAAAACAAAAAGAAAAGCCCCTTGCCTAAAAAAAAAAACCCAACAGAAACGTGGTCAGTTTTCTCTTTTTGAAGGGAAACCATAGGACACATGTTCCAAACCACATTTAGATTTAATGTTCAGAATTAATACCCTGAATTGCAGCCAGAAATGATCTTAGTCTTGAGGTTGAAAGTCTTTAGTCTTGGGAGTCAACAAATCAGTCATGACAAGCCTGAGCCAACTATGGTTTATTATAAAATCAAGCTTGATTATCTACTTGAGGTAATTAGACAGAGCAGAACAAAAGGACACAAAGTTAAAAGGCAACATATGTAGGAAAAACTGGAAGAGAAATCTTGCTTTACAGAGGGTGGTGAATAGCAAGAAAAAACTCGTACTTGATTTTCTTTTTGTATACCAAATTTTGGCTAATAACATAAAGGGACCCACAATATTTATAATAAGCAGTTCACTAAATTCAGCTACTCAGCTTCTCAGCTGCAGATTCCTCCCAATCCCTGCTACATGCATACAGCCCTGAAATCCAGGTGCAGCTTCTGAGCTCTCTCTGTCCACAACCTACAGCCTTTGCCTAAGATCTAGGAGGTTACAGAAGTATTAAAAACACAATGAAGAAAGAAAAGGATGCTGTGACATTTATTACATTAAAGACAGCAGCACTGTGTTTGGGTTTATACACGTTTAGTGTGAATTAACAGACAACAAAATCTAGTCACTTTTTCTTGTCCTCTTGTTTTGGTGAATTTATTGCTATTTTAATGAATACTTAATTTATAGTACTGCCTATTATAGCAGATAAAGTTTAAGATAATCTGTGATCTCGCAAAAATGCTTCAATTAAGCATCCTTAATTAAAGTTCCAAAATTGTTACCAAAAGGGGACAGAAAAAAGGTTTCAGTGACTATTCTTGGAAAGGTCTAAGTCATGCAAGTCCAAGTATAGATGAAGATCTGAAACAGGAGATTTCCAACAGAGGGGATAAATACATTTGACAGCTGCAGCCCAAAATAAGGTAAAATTTTAACACTGCAGTCACTTACAATATTCCACACTTATTGCTAGGGAAATGAACCACTTGAAATACAATTGTGTCAGAAAGAAGAAAAAGTGTTGGACAAGCATACAAGTTGCCCCCTCCCTTCAGTGCAGTTTGGACAACTCTTTTCTGCAACACAGCTTGTGTTTCTAGATCTTTACAAAAAAGGTGACATTAAGCACATCTGCACCTTTTCCCCACAGTGCTGTCTTCTCTAAATGCTGCCAAAGCTCTCTCCCTTCCCTTTTCCAAATCCTTCTCTAAATATCACAGCAGCATAGTCAAAGAGGAAGAGAAGGTAGGAATTGTCTGCCTGTTTCTAATGTGTACAATAGTTTTCCTGTCCTTCAGTGTCTGACTCAGAATATCAGATAAAAAAAGTTAAAACTGCTTTTTCACTTAGCACCATATTACTGCTGTGCCAAGATACCTATAAAAATCTACATAACAGACAGAAAACTCCATAATCACTGCTGCTTTTCATGCCAATCAGTATTATCCCATTGTTTCCATGCAATCCCTTACCTACCTGGTTTATCTAAGTGAAAGAAAATAGACCATGTGCAATTTGGGCCAGGATTGACTCTTAAGGATTCAGGCATTGTTTCACTTACTAGAGCTCTGTATCTCTAAGCCTTTCCTGAATGGAAATAACAAACAATTACTAAATACTGTAGGCATTGTGGTCAGGAGGAGGAGATTACCTATAAAGGAAAAGCTGCTAGAGCCAAGAAAATAATTTTTTAGGAAAAGAGTAATTGGAATAAGAAATGTGCAAAACCAGGAGAGACAGATAAAGCCTTTCTTGTTCGTGAATAGAGCTATTAAATTTCTGAAGCTACACTAACAGAATAACTTTTATATTTGGGCAGAATACAATCTAAATCTATACTACAGCATGTTAGAGCATATTGTATGTATTAAGCTTAATTATCTTTCACCTCCAAGTCCACTAACAGAACTACTCCAGTGGCCAGCTGCTTCCCATTACAGAGACATTACTCAGAGCTGCTGTCACAATCATCATTTGTCACCACCAGAGCACGGGAAGGTGTGGCAAATCCATTGTTTATCTGACCGAAGACAACATTAATGAAGTATTCTGTTACAAACTCCCTCACATGCCCAGGGATTAGGCTAACTGAAACCCAACTTTCTTCTTCAGTGCAGACCATCAAAAGACATTTTTCCACACTGATCGGTTCTGCTCATATTTCACAGAGAGACTCCTGCCTTGAACTGAATGTGCATCTTCATGCTCTTTGTGAGACCCAGTTCTCATGCTATAAGCAAAGGGCATTTCAGGCACAGGTGGCAGAAAGGAAACTATGCTTATGTTCTTCTCCTCAAGCTAAAACATTGAAATTAAGCTTCTATGCTTCCTCTCTGGGGGCCAAGCTCTAAGCATCAATCTAACCCGTGCAGGCAAAGAGAGAGCCTGACTAGGGAAGAACAAAGGATTTTATAGCCTTGATTTGGGGTGGCTGTCTTGGGATCCATTCATATTCAAGTCTACCCCTCCCAAGAAGTTTTGCTCTGGGACTGCCCCAGGCGGTGCCATCTGCACCCTCCTGAGAGTACTCTGCACGGACTGAGCTAACAGTCCTCTTGGGACTGCTGTGCCCATCCCCTGTGGACCATCTGCAGAACCTGTAAACAGCTTTGGCCTAGGGGCTTCAGGTAGCATCGCCTTCCCTTTGCCACCTAGACACCACAACTCTGCTCATCAGCTCACCTTCGAGCAGCCTGCCATTAATGAGCCTTTTTCACCCCTGAATTTATGGAACTCGCTATTCATACCTTGTCTTTGATTAGTTAAAATGGTCAGTCTGCTTTTCCTATTGATTTCTATCCACAATAACTCCATTTTCCATCAGCAAACTGTATGCCACCCAGGTTACACTGGGCTCCTCGTGTTGGCCAAGGAACCTGGGATCCTTGGAAGGAAAAGTGCTGCAGACAAAGCAATACTCCAACAGAAGTAAACAGTCAGTAGCAAATGATTCCCAACAGCCTCTTGGCTTACTTTATGCAGAGGGACGCTCATAGTTACTCATGGGCTTTCTGCTCTAGAATAAACAAACACATGGAATATAATAGGAATGGAGGCTTTCCAAAGCAAGATAAAAGATGGGGAAAACTTCAAAAATAAAATATTTCCTCATGTTATTTTACTGTAACATCAAATAAGAACATGCCAAACAGATTGTTAGTGTATAATTACGAACAGCCAGGAATTTACCCTAAAACAAAATGCCAAAACATCCAAACAATATGGCTTGCATCATAAATTTACTCCAGTATTTTGAGACCATCAAGAAGAGTATGCCAAATAGTAATCAGTCTGTTTTCCTAAACTGTTAACTGGCTTGGATAGAAGCATGACAGCAGAAAGGGAGATACTATACCCCTAAATAAACCTCCACTCCGCATTCAACACAAGCTTTGCACTTAGCACTTCCCTCTATGCAGCCCTGCTCACCTCTGGATCTTGTTTATTTGGGACATTCAGCCCTTCCTACCATGTTAAAAAGTACTGTTTCTCTTCAAGCACTGAGCAGATTTTAATCATTATCTTCATCCCTGGCCTCAATTAAGGTCTAATATCGAGGAGGTACTTGAATGACCTAAGAGGCACACTTAACCCTGATAGCGTGTCAAAAGGCACTCAAGAGTTTCTGCCACATTTCCTCTGGCTGTCAAATCTTTCTCTCCTCTTTCTGTTGTAAACTCACTGTGTTTGTTCCTAGCACTTTAACGTCCCCTGGAGTGAAGTCTCCTTGAGTAACACTCACATGATAGAAAGTGTGATTAACTCTGCAGGCGCTTTTCAGGTCAATGAAAAAACCTACTTGTTACACTAGTATATAATACTTTAGAGATGTTCCCAGTGGCTCCACACACTGGGATTCCCAGAGTACCTATTCTCTCTCACCCTTGCTGTTCTCCTGTGTCTTGGTAATAAAAATACCTAGTTTTATCTGGGTATAAGTGCAACACTAATCCTTAAGAGTATGTTTCATACAAGTGTAATTATTTTGATGGGTCATTCAGATAATTTGAATGATAGATCTTTTCCTCTTGACTAAAATGTTTCTATAGGGAAGATGATAAGATAGAAAAGAACCAAAATAAAATTAAGAATTCTTTTTTCTCAGAGCATACCTTACTACATTTCTTTTGCATCATAGGCCAACTTCTTAACAAAACATGACACATAAAATGGGTTGGGAAGCCATAAGAGATGAAAAGATGCATTCTGAAGATACCTTGTAACCTTGAGAGGGTCGTAAAACCTACGGAAAGGTGTGGATTTTATTAAGACTTTTGATATCTTTTTTTACAGCCAGATGTCAAGCCAGTGCAGCATTCAGAACAAGGGTAAGGACACTGAATCCTACTGTGCCATGGGGCTGCTGAACTCTTCAGCTCTTGTGGTCCGCAGCTTTCCCAGGCAGGGGAACCTGAGCTTGAGGAGTGCCCCAAACAGCTGCCTGTGCACACTAAATCTTACATCTGGAGAGTGCTAAAATTCAGTGACAAATTATAGATCCTCAAGCATTTTTTCCCTCGGAAAAGTGACTATCTTCAGCTCATTATACAAGTGAGTCACTTCAAAATTTTTGTGGATAGACTATAATGAAGTAGCAGGAGTTAAGTGTTAATTACAGAAAAGGAAGCTGTGTTTTGTTAGGCATTGTCTTGGATGCTTTGAGTTATGGACTCATCAGCACATTGGATTAGTGGCTAAGCAATGGAGTGTATAAAAAGGAAGCTTTAATAGGTAACAGGGTAGCAGGGGTAGAGCAAAATGAGACTGCCAGATGGCTACCAGTGGCTCTAAGGCTTCAGTAATGGAGAGGCCACAAAAGAAGAGGTATACACATGAGAGTTGCGAAAATCCTCCAGCCAGATGACTTCCTAAAACCTTCAGCACTGTACAGTCTTTCTTTGGGGAGCTGCTGAATATAATCAAATATATCTTGATTTTGTACTTGATTTGATTTTTCTTCATTAACGTTACAAAAATGGTACACAACAAGAACAGTAAGAATATGTTTACAATTTAGTCAGCATATGATGACCTGCAGTGAACAATAATTAATAAAACATGCCTGGAATCTGAATATAGTGATTGCCTGTAGTTACAGTCTTCATTCTGAAGAAAAAGTCTGAATATTATGACTCCACTTTTAGGCCTCAAGCTAATAAAATTCTGGGAAGGACATTTAACCCCGTGTCTTAAGATTTAGGAGTCTCTAGATCAAAATTCCACAAATATTTCTGTTATCACAATATACGTTTGGGGTTGCAGTTTCAGGATTGTAACTACTTACTGCAACAGGTATTGCTTCCAAAAAATGAGGTTTTTCTGATTTATGACTTGTTTTGGATAGATAACTTCTAGTTTGGGGAACCTCATTCTATTTATTAATGATCAAGAGGAGAGCACATCGGAGAGAGCAGCACTTCAGCACTGTGGATTTGCCTTGTGGATCTCTCCCTATGAAGTATCTGGTACCCAACACTGGCAAAAGTACAATCCTGAGCGAGGTGACCTGATTGGAACTGACAGCTCCTATGTTTCACTGAAATCAGGTCAAAAGACAAGTGTGTGGGGAAAGCAGAGATAAATGGAAAAACAGAAAGGTTGATGTAAGTGCCTAATATTTCACAACCTCTAGTGTCTAAAAAATATATGCCTGAAGCCACAAAAATGGTGTTCTTTTCTATATCTTCTGGTAAGCAAGATGTTAGGCTTCAAAGGTTCCCAGTCTCTGATTTCACTAGGATTTTGTACAAGTGGTCAAAGACTATCTTCAGGAAAAAAAAAAAATACAAAAACTGGGTGTCACTGAAAATCTTATTTTGTATCTTGGGTATACTGAGGTTGAGATGTATTGGCCAGACTCCTATGGAACAACGTGCCTTAATAATTATTCTGTAAATAAGCAGAAGGCATCAGTTTTCAGACATACCCTTGACTTCCAGGCAGACCTGTAACTTTCATCTTGGATGTCTGCCCTTGTGGTTTGTTATTTTACTCTGTAAGAGCACAAATATGCGTCACAGGGCATGAGCTTAACATAAAGGCTAAATGAATTACCACTTGTGTACCACTCTTCAGGTTCATTTGTACTGGGGAACTTTGTGACATATACTATTTTTGACTCACAAATGTTTAGGTCATCTGGAGGAAAGTGCCTCAAAATTGCTTCCTGTTTCTCAGAGCACTGGTTAATTAGTGAAAGGAGAACTGAACTGAACCAGAGAAGTAAATAATTTTCTCAGCAGGATATCTTCCCTTAAGAAACAGGTGGCCTGATGGCATTTGCTGAAATAAATGAAAGTTCAAGAACCTTAACTCTAGGGATGTCAAAATTTGCCTTTAAAAAGTACCAGTGCAAAAGCAAAATAAAACATTCTCAGTTGGCTTAGGTCATTGAGTATTTCTTCTAGTCCTAAAATCTAAGAAAACAGCAGACTTGAATGCACTTGAAAGATGTGCTTGAATCAGAGTTGCTGAGTGCAAAAAGAGGATTTAGTTCTCAAAAAGATGAACTACAAACTAACCTTCCCCTCTCACCTGACCATTTTTCTCAGAGTCTCAAAGCATAGAAAACAGCAATTTTAAGGCCTGGACAATTCAAAAGCAGTTTAACAGATTTCCTTCAACTTTACCAGATCTTTTTTTCCTCTGGGCTAAAAGCAACCATGAGAAAATTCAGCCTAAAAGGTATGTTTTTTTAAGAAAATATAACCTGCTGAAAGGGGAAATTTAGACTGAAAATACTTTTCACCCATAACTATTCCACATTAATCTTTAACACTTTAACTAATGTTTTATTAAACTACAATTTATTGTATGAATTATGTATATATAATTTATAAATGCATATAGTAGTGTATATGCAATGCAGCAGCCAAATACATGGAAAAAGTAAGCTTTCTGAATAAGTGTAAGCAAAATGTATGTCGACACACAAGAGATATTATTTAACTATTTAACTATTAACAAGAACCCATCTTTATAAATTAAAGGTTCTGACATTTGCCCAGATCAAAAATCCAATTTTACAGCACTGGGAGATAAGGAATTAAACAGAGCACAGATATCACCTAAACTGGTATTAAAAGGTTAGCAGTGCTTAAAATTGATTAGTTACTAAGATCAGAGAGCTGTCATTCCAGGCTGAGAGAAGAATATTGGCCAGATGTTGCAGAAGCTTTAGTTGTCATTTTAGCAAACTCTTGAGCTAGACAAGAGTTTCACAGATTGCAAACTGGGGAGCATAACTATTACAAGGCAGGCATCCCAGCAGGTTACACAGCAGTGAAGCTAAGAACTGCTTGGGAGACAAAAAGCCTTGAGAAACCTCTAAAAAGACTTAGTAGCTCATATGGACTCTATACAGATGAGAACAAAAATGCCCTGCACAGGAACTGGTCAGTTTGGGGAAGGAAAGTCCATGAATGCATAAGTCCTTTGAGCACTGATAGATCAGAGGACTAAGACATGTGTCGGGATACAGGTGAATACCATACACCACATTTCAGACTATGGCAGCTTATGCAAAGATCACATTCTCTCCAAGATTAATCCAAACTACTCACTGCTTTCGTAGCTAGGAACAAGGCTAGGAAGAAAAAAAAAACCAAAAAAACCCAACTAAACAAAAAAAATTTAAACATGGACAAACAGTTAGCACCAGGACATGGTTGTGTCATTTTCATCACAGAGAAATGTAACAGATGACAGCAGCAAAAGCAGTATGGGACTGCTGACAAAGCTGACTTCTTTACTAGGCTTAATAGCAAAAAAAAGAAAAAGCTGGAAATAGCTAGGGAGTAGTTAGATATTTGGTTGAATATAATGATGCAAATCCTCACTGAACACAGATACAGTTAATATATTAGAGCAAATAAATCTGTAAGTAATTCCATGGCAAACTGAAGTTTTGCTATTATGGATTTGCCATAAAGAAAATGTGTCAAAAACTTATGAATCTTAAGGAAATACAATGAAGTGTCAAAGCACCTATTTACCTTGAAAATACAAAGGAGTCTAAAACAAAGAAAAACAAAAGGAAAGAAAAGAAGTTATTTGGCATCTGTAGAGAAATCAGGCAGCACTTCAGTAATTAATATTTATTACTTATGGCACCTTTCGTACATTGAAAATGCTGAACAAACATGAACTGACTTGTACAACATCTTTACAATACGTGATACACATAATTATGGAAATTACAGCAGGGGGCTGTCAATGGTAAAAGGTACTGGAGATCCTCCCTTGTGGGGAGAAGCACTGCACCTGAGATGAGGCTGCCATGTAGGGATTGCACAGCACATCTGAGGACAAAATTTACAATGAAACTGAAGAGACAGAAGAGAGCAAGATAAAAAGGCAGGGCAAATTTCCACAGCATATTCAACTCAGATGATTATAAATGAAAGCAGCAGAAGCTAATTTTGACATGTGACTATTTTCAGGTTGGAGGTAATCGCGTTCAAGTTGAGCACAACATCTGTAGGCAAATCCCCACTGGAAAATGGAAGAAAGTTTTTTTCCCAGCAACACATAGAATCATTGAATATTTTGAGTTGGAGGAGACTCACAATGATCATGTCCAGCTCCTAATTCCACATGGTACAAATTATAGCATGTACCCAAGAGTGTTGTTGAAACACTTGAACAGGCTGTGACCACATCTCGAGTAGCTTGTTCCAGTGCTTGACCACCCTCACAGAGAAGAACTTCTTCCTAATAACAAATCTGAGCATCCTCTGATGCAGCTTTATGTCATTCCCTCACATCCTATCACTGGACACCAGAGAGAAGAGATCAGCATCACCCTCTGCACTCAACTTCATTTAGGATGTTGTAGAAAGCAACTCCTCAGCCTCCTCTTCTCTAAGCTGAGCAAACCTAGTATCCACAGCTAGGATACTCACTAGCCTTGCCCTCTAGTCCCTTTCATCATCTTTGTTGCCTTCTCTTGAGCACACTCATCACTCTCATACTTTCATATTTACCCACACACAGCTTTCATGGTGAGGCTGCACCAAAGCTGAGAAAAGTGAAATAAATGCTTCTTTTGAGTGGTTAGTTACATTAGGCCTAATGCAACCCAGGTTTGCCCTTTTGGCCACCAGGACACATTATTCACTGATTCTGAGCTTACCATCAACAAAACGCAGCAGATTCTTTCTGCAGGGCTGCATTCCAGCCTCTTCTCTCCCAGTCCACTCATACATCCAGGATTACATAGTACCAGGTGCAGAATGTGGCATTTGTCCTGATTAAACATTACACAGTTGGTGATTGGCCAGCCCTGTAATCTATCCAGACTCCCTGTTAGGCCAATCTACCCACTAGAGAATCAAGAACTTCTCTTTAATTTCATATCATCAGTAAACTTAGTGTGGACTCAGCTTCTGCATCCAGGACATTGACAGAAACATTGAAGAGAATTGGATCCCAAGGAGTGGATGGCTTTGCTTGTTTCTTTTAATCAGGAGCATGGGGTTAAAGCTAGAGATCACCAGTCAGTTCACAGCCTCCACCAGCTCAGCTCTCTGCTTGAGACTGATTCGTTATAAATCAGCTTTCTTGCAGCTTAGTGTACCAGCCTGTGAAACAGGTAACTCAGAGCCAGACCATCAGCTGTGAACTGGAACAGCTCCACTCACTTCCCAGTGTCAGGAGGGGGCATATTCGGCCAAAATTAATCATCAGGCATCCCTGGTGAGGCAAGCAGAGTGATTTACATCATGACCTGGCTCACTGCATCCACGTCTACATGGAAAGGCACAGACGTGACAGGATGCTGATCTGATACAGATATTACACAGCTCATCTGATACAGATATTACACAGCTCTTCTTAAGCTGAAGTGGCAGAACAGCTTCCAGAGGGAGTCTGTCATATGCCTAGCATGTGGCTTGTGTCTACAGGGCACCCACCCATATATAAATAATTCTTCTGTACATCACAGGAGCAAAGTTTTAATGTTTCCAACTAATTGGGCCTCTATTGTTGACAACAAAGTCTGCTATGTCCAGTTTTATCTGTAAAATATTGCTGGTTTCAAAATAAAGTTTTTGTGGGTCTTACAATAAGTGATCCCTTGCAACACACCCACTCCCAAACTGTGACTGGGAAGTAAATGACAAAGTCTAACACGAACAATCTCTTGACATTCAATTTTATGGAACCAGTCAGAAAGTAAATAAGCACACACCTGACAGGAAAGCTTCACTTCACTAATATCAACTGAGCATATGAACTGGACAGGCTTCATGATTTTCTGCCCAGTTAACACAACTCCAAAATCTCCAGTCAAGAGTTTTCAGCCCAGGGTATTCCTTGGCAGAACCTCAAGACATCCTGCTTGAACAGAGAAACAAAAACAAATGTTCCTCTTACATGACTTGCCTCCTAGTCTTGACCTAGCATAAAGATTGATGGTTTAGAAGTTCGATTTCCCGAGAGTTTTAGTTTTTCACAAGGTTAAAATATAATATGGATTACATACCTACTACAGGAAGAGAGTAATACACAGTATGCAATATTAATCATAGGTGATGTTTTCAGAACATAAAAATACCATATCCTCAGAAAACATTCCATATATTTTTCAACGGACAGGAAGAATTCATGACTGGTGCAAGCGATGCTTTTAAAAAAAGAAAAACCTTACCTGTCACAAGCTGTTGTCCTGCTAGTCCTACTGGAACCATCCCCAAATTATTCATAGCTGTAGCCCAAGCTGTGGGATCAGTGACTGACATGTTAAGCTGTGTGGTATCTATAGCTATACTTCCCAAACCATCAGCTGCTGCAAGAAAGTAAACATGCTGTAAGTAGAAAAGCCAATGCACCACAATTTTTAACCAAATCTTTCAGTGAGAATGAGGTATCATAAACACTCTTTATTTAGTTTGTTTTGTTTCTTAATTATAATTCACCTTTAGATCATTGATAATAGTTCTTGATATGGTATAATAGAGTATAAAGACACTGGAAACATTCAACAGATGTAAATGGTACAAGGGAAAGAGAAAACTATTTCAGCATGAGGATAATCAAGAAGTAGAAGAGGCTGTGCAGTCACCATCCCTAGCACCTTTCAAGACTCAACTTCATAAAGCCCTGAACAGCTGGTCTGACCCTGTCTCTGGCCCTGCTTTAAACAGAGGGCTGGTTCAGAGACCTTCTGAGGCCTCTTCCAACCTGAATAAATTGCCCTGCAACACTCTGATAGAAATTAATGATACATAAACAGTTGTGGAACTTGCCTGAAACCTGTGAGAACCAAACACACCCCAAGGAAAGAACTGCTTTCCATAAGGTGCAATTTTTTATTTTGTAAACATTTAAGAATACATTATTCCCTAAATAAAAAGAGATCAAACAAATTCCATTCATTATAGCAAATACCAAGGTTTTGGTTCTAAAACCAAAAGAGAAATATCATTAGTATGGTCAAAATAGACTGAGTCCACCCATGGATCTTCCTTCGATGGGTGGGGTAGTTAAGGGATGGCACCTTAACTGAAAACTGAATATACTCGATACTGAAACACCAGACACAAGATATGATCACACATTTTTGCTTCTCCCCTCCCCAGTCACACCTAAAACCAGGTCTTTCCAGTTATTTTCTTACAGCCTTTGAAGACCTGAGATATTTACCGGCAGCCATTGCTTTTCCCTGGATCCTTTTTCTTCTGTTCGACTTCTTCAGTTAGGAATAATTAGCTACTGTATTAGCAGCATCTTGAGATGGGACATCACCAAGCACAGGGCCCTCACACAGCTCATTAGGCTCTGAAAGAGAAAAGATAGAAATAACTCCAAGTGCCAGAGTCAGAGCACAACAACAGACCGACCCCTCTGGGAGGCACTCGAAGCTCCTGCCCACTCCCTCCGGATCACCAGCCCCAGCCTCTTTGCACACATTTCACAGCCTCCACAGAGGCATTCCAGCAAACGCTCCTCCTCGCCTGCTGAACAAACAGTACCACGCATGAACCTGTCAGGCCACTGAAAAGCCTTTCACAAATTAGGTCTTATCAGTAGCTACACAGCCTCCTCGGCGTGAAGGCATCAGCTGAAAGAACATATTAAGGGATGAATATGATTTTATTTTTTTTAACTGTTAACAATTAACTGGTGTTGCAAGTTTCAAGGAAATAGTTGTCTGTTCTGAGATGGAAAGAGGAAAGAAAATACTATGCAATGACTTACAGAATGGAGCCTGCAGAGATGTGGCAAAGAAAACCTAACAAAGCTGAGGAAGATGCCTCCCCCTTAACTAACACTGCACCCTTGGCTCACAGAGGTTACTCAACTCAAAGCAAAAGTGCAGTATCTGTTTCTAGCTAAAACACATTGCTCTCATCAGGTATCTGCCAGGCCATGAATTTTACATCAGGGCAACTTCTTGCTGTTGCTGTCACCACATTACCGCATCGCTTATCAGAAAGGAGGCTGAACAGGTGACAGGTAAGAGGTGTGAACAAAGCCTGTGAGCTCCCAGCACTTCCAGCAGGTGTAGAAAATACTGGGCTGAGGATGATCACGTACACAAGCCCAAGCTACTCTTTGTGCAGCAGGTACATGGGACTGTGGGTTAAGGAGGGCCACATTCATTTCTTTGGCTGTCCAGTAGCCTAAGGGGTCTGATCCAGGGTGTTGGGTACCAGATGCCAGCAACTGACCAGAAGCTTACAAATGTTCAGGGAGGTTATTAGCACTGTGCAGGTGAATCTTGGTGACTTGTTCATCCCTAGAATAGCTGTGCTGACTTTAAGACTTGAAAGACCATAATTAGGAAGTTTCCAACATGCAGACCCTAAGGACTTGTCTTTAGAAAAGACAAATTAACATAATTATACTATATTTTAGCTTAGTACCTCCCACACTTTTTTTTTCATTTCATGTGCATAAAGTACAATGCAGAAAGTTTTATGGTTTAGTCCCATGACACTGTACACATCATTTCATAGGAACATGACAAAATCAATGGCTGTAAAAGTGAAGAGTCAGGCTCAGACTATGGTCTACATTTTTTGTATGTTGTAATTTACAAATAACCAGTACACTAGGCTAAAAAGCATTTTGTTCAAATCTACAGTGTGTCTACTTAAAAGTCAATATTTATCAACACTTAATATTTGAATTTGCAATTCCAATTCTTATTTGATCTCCACTATTCATTATACATAACATAAGACATTTTTATCATAAAATTAGCTTTTAAATAACATCTATAAACAGCAAACAAACACTGAATGGAAGTCCTCTGCAGGGAATGTGACTAACATAAGACAAGGCAGCCAAGATTTATGACAAGTTTTTAAAAAGAGGGTGTCTCCTGTTCAGCTCTTTCAGCTTTTACTTAGCCCTTTCCACTGAGGCTATAAACTTCTGACCACAAACATCTGTTTTGAGGTTAGAGCTGGCCGAATTATTCCCTGTCAGTAAGTCATTTCTTACTCAGTATAGCCCTCCTTGCTCTTTATGAATCACTGCCAAATCAATCCCAATTTACACATATATGCTGAATAACCCAGATGAGAGTGGTTCACCTCTTCCCCTGACCAGCAGCCTTGTTGCCTTGATGAAGAAAGGAGCATTTAAAAACCAACAGTGATGAAATGCCTCTTCATACCTTGCTGTGTGCTACTTGCTTGTCCCCATAAGCATCACCATGGCTAATGGGGAGGAAGGAGGTACTGCCCCATGGTTTTGGGGCAAAGGTATCTCAGATAGGCATGGATTTCTGGGATAAGAGGAAGAAAATGGGTGTTGGACTCTCTCTGCCATCCCCCTTGCCCACGTTTTACTGTTTGGTGAAGTACGTACCAGGCGACAGCTCTGCTGCTGAATGCTACACACTCTTCTGCCCCAGCCCACATGCCAGTTGCCCCAGTTCTGTCAGAAATGCAGGATCTGACCTCAGTCTACTGGGAATGACTTTTTGGTGTTTTTCTTCTGACATGTTCACATATTTCAAATTTTGGTATACTTTCATGAATTATCTACAAGTATTTGTTAAAGTCCTTGCAGACCAAGAAGAATATAACACCATGAATATGAATGAAAGCATATTCAGTAGGTTGAATTGGTGAAACTCACGGTGTACTGTACCACCAGGTCTGCCCAATATGCCAAGGAAGCCATTGCTCAAAACAGCCTCTCATAGCCCACCCTGGCTCTGGGCAACTTTGCCTTCTCTCTGACCACCAGGTCTACTGTTTCATCAAAAGTAACTGGATACAGAGCAGGGTGAACCAGAGGAAAAGCCATAAAAGAGAACGTGAGGAGCCTAAAGTGGAACTAGTTCTATCTAACCAAGAACTGCTGCAGGCTATTTTGTCAGTGGAAGAGAGCTGAATAACAAGCATAAACGAACCTATGAACACTGAATAATTTGCAGTAAGCTGTAGGCAGAACTAATGCTCCATCCTGAAGGACACAGACTGTAGAAACTAGGTCTTTTAAAAAGAAAAATACTAATTGTGAACATCCCTTCTAGTGACAACTTAGTGGTTACATTAAGACAGAGCAATGTAATATGGCTAAAATAGTCCCACAGGCATTACATACCTGATTTAGACTCAAACATTAGCTTTTGTTTAAAAACTTCTGAAAATTTGTATAGAGAAGGTTTCATTAATGCTTAAAAATAAAATCACCTTTGGGCAAATTTCAGCATTTCTTTCTGCAGCTCAGACCTGTACTATTATACCCTTCATGACACTGGAAATAAAACAAGCAAGGAAAACAATCAAACCCAGTCTAAGTCATTTAAAAAAAGCAAGATCCTAAGTTTGATGAGAAATATGTCTACTAACAAAGATTCTTGCTTTCTTAATAATAAATTGAATCACTGTTACTGGTTAAACAGGCAAGAAAGTGTAAGCTTATGCAGGGATCTTGTGTAACCTGAGCAGACATTAACCAACACCATTTCACTGACACCACACCTTTAGAGAGCATTCCTGATTTATAATTCACTAATATTCCTCTGGGCATTAATAACCTGAAGATATATGTCAAAGAAATCTGTTTTTATAAACACTTGTGCATGGGGGTAGCTCTACTCCAGGGGAGTAACTTCAGAAGCAAATAAAGCCATAATCCTGATTTACAGGAGAAAATGTATAAAATATTCTGGGCCCTGCTATTCCTTGATGTTTGGGAGAGGCAAGGACATTAATAAAAACTTTCTGATTTGAGAACATCTGATTAACAAAATTTTGATGCCAAACATTTTTTAAAGCGATTTCATATCATACTTTTTTGGTAGTCTCTCTTTTTGCAGACATGATGCAAGTACCAGTCCTTAGACAGTGAATTGCAAGAAACATTTAGACTTCCCTCAGACAGGTTGTCAGGAAGATAAAGCACCCTCAAGTCCATACCAATGAGCACTTCTCACTCATAGCAGATTGTACTTAGTGCACATATTTTATACCAGGCAATTAAATGCAGTTACCCAAATGAATACAGAAGTCGGTTATATATTGTGCATCAATTATCACAGGCAATGAATGCCATGAGACAAAGAAATTAACACAACATAAAACTAATTCAATAACAGCAGATTGTGAAGTTAAAATCCTACCCTTTAGATATCCATAACACCACAATGAGTTACAGCACAGAGTGAAGCTGATTAAATGCATCACTGTAACGAGGCTCTGTGGAGTGCCCGGGTCAGCAGCCAGCCCTGGGATGCAAGGAGGAGGTTCTCTGCCCAGCTCTGACACTGACCTGCTGAGTGACCTTCAGTCATTTCAGCTCTTTGTCTAATTTTTGTGACCACTAAATCCTTCAAGGAAAAAATGTGATGTCATCAACCTTTTGAAACCTGGGAGTACAAGTCACAAAGTCATTAAATGCTATTGGTGCTGATTCTTGAGGAAACACAGATGGAAAGGAGCAATGTGGAATCTTGTGAACTGTTACATCTAGGTGAGTTTTCCAGTTCTTAAAAGAATGGCAATTTCAAAGTGTTTGTTACTATTCACTCTGATTCATAGGACAGTGGTCATTAGGTTGGTCACACTCCACCTGACCTGCCAAAGTACAGGTCATTTATCAGGCTACCTCCAGCTGTCTTCTAAAATACATCAAGTGTTTTGTACTGATTCTTCCCAGTGTTTTGTTTCTCCAGCTGCATACAGGACTCCCAGTAAAGAAGGGAAAATAGAAAGAAAAGCTAGACAAGATATGCTGTAAGTCACTGTTCATATCTTTCTGACCATCTTATGATGATGAAGAAAGATGGGACTAGCAACAATGAAAATGATATTTTTGTGCCATAGCCATCCTCCTGGGCTACATGAAAAAAAAAAAAAGCATCTCCAATGTGATTTCTAAGATGGCTTTTAAAAATATTTTTGATATTATTGCATATGCAGTGTTACAAGAAGAGGCATTATTTTGCATGGTTAATGGTATGTTAACACCTAGAAAATGTCACCTAAATTCAGAAATTCAAAACGAATTGAAGGAAAACACATTTCTTGCAACAATTCACAAAAATGCATTTACTACAGCAAGTAAAAAGTTACACCAGGTACCAAAACTTTTTTGGAGCAAAATCTTTTTTTCTGGGAGGTAATCCTAACTTATACATCCACTGTATGCTTAATCTCCCAGCAGCTCTACTGCAAAGACCAGCTGGTTTCCAGCATCTCCAGAGTCACCCTGTTTACATGGATTTTTCTGCCACATCTCCCTCTTACAGGAGGCCTTTGAAAGCAAAGATTAATTCTGCAGGAACCAGCACTTTCCTTAAGAAAACAGCTTCATTAGGCACAAGCTAGGGAAGATAAGCTCCCTCAGAGCCTAAATAAGAGCTCTGGTTTTGTCTTCACTCACAGAAAATTTTTGTCTCATGAATGATTTAAAACACCTTTGTTCATTCTGTATTATGCCACTAAAAACCTACATTGTCATCTTATAAACTCATAAAATATGTGCTGGTGCATTAAGACCTTTCACTTTTAACTACGTAGAACACATATGTAGGTTTTCCCATGATTGCAAGGGATTCTTTCCACCAATTTTCACTGAAAAAACAGTTAATGAGTAAATCATGTCCATACTGATAGGACTAAGACAACTTAGAGAAAAATCACAATATATTTACAGTTTCCCTCTATATTCAACAAAGGCAATTTTATAAAACATATTTTCTGGAAGAGCTGCTCATTTGAGATGCTGCATTACTTAAATCCATTGTCCCAGCACGCCTTGAAGATAACACATGGTACACACAAAGGCCAGACTTCCCTTGGAAAGCAGAACACTGCAAGATTTCAACAGAGAAAGAAAAATAAAACGGAGGTCTCCAAGATAAACAGGTATTCTCTGGTGATGCTCCTTGAAAGGTCACTTGGTAATATTTCATGGTAAATCCCAGACTTCACTGGCATCTCAGAGCAAAGCCTTAACAGGTTACAAATGTGCTTTTTGTTTTGCATGTATTTTAGCAGCTGCAGTCTGATTATGCTGAAGTCTATAAATAACAGAATCTGGAGGCACATTAAGCAAAGCATTATAGAAGTCCAGCTTACTTACTGAAAAAGCATATGCAGTTCCAAAATCATCTGGAACAGGGAAAAAAAAAGCCATATTGCTGGCTAGCAATGCAGCACAGCCTTGATAAAAACAGGTCTGATTATTCCTTGAACACAAAACACTGTTGTGAATTGATGATTGCATCTCTGTTTTTCATCCTGCCAAGATGGCTTGCAAATGTGACTCACTTGCTTCCCATTTAAAAGAACAGTGACTTACTGACTAAATTAGGACAATCCTTTCTTTAAATGCTACATTTTGACTTCATTTTTATTTAACAACAACAAAATATTCTGAAATATTTAATTATTTACAGCAGTATTTTAATAGCAAGCCTTTTATCACACTACTTGCTACTAAAGGCCAGCGATTATTTTAGAAACATGACATCCCACACCGCTGCATGTCAGACAAAAGGGGGAGCATTCGAAGAAGATTTTGAACAAAGACACTTCAGCAACTTCATTGAAAGGCTGAATACTGAAATGAGAGGTGCTGGAATGCCTTCTTCATGCCATAAAGTACTTGGGGGAGTCAAATGGGCTATACATGCTATTTCTTATCTTTTTGGGCTTGAGAGAATACCTATATAAATGCACCACACCTATCAGGCTTGAGAGAATACCTATATAAATGCACCACACCTATCAAATATCTTTTACTCACTGTACCACACACAATGTTCATGCTTCATGTTTACTAAACCTACATCAAGCTGAAATACAAAGGGTTGTTTGGTTGAGTGTTTTTAAAGAAAAACTAAGACAAAAGGGAGAAAAAAGAGACCAAAGCAAGCCAGGACACACTTCCAGAAGAAGTATTTTAGTTTCCTGGCTAACCTAAAGTGAAATCATTCCCATGTCACCTCCTGAAAAAATGAACAGCTTGACAGGTAAGCCCTGTCTGTGGCAGAGCCCCAGGGACTGTATCATACACACCATCAGAGGCAGGGGTGCCTTGCTATTGAATTTCCAAATGAACACAGACTGCTGTCTCCTAGTCCCAGAAGACCAGGATACAGCTGAATTTCACATGGTAACATTATGTATGGAAAGTCTATTTTAAGTAACTTTTTAGAAGTTTCTGAAATGCATTCATTATAATTTTTCTTCTCCTTCAAAGTCTGTATAATTGAACTCCTGGAGTTAAGGCAGCCTGTCTTTTCAGGCAGACATTCATCAGGGGAAAAAACCCCAAACCTGTCAGTCAAGCTATTTTCATATTTTCAAAATACACTTTTATCATTGGGTCAAATTATGGCAAGAGGTGACATCTAAATGTCCTTGGTTAAGTGCAAGGATGATCTGCAGAGCACTTTTTGCAGAATATTAAAGCAATCTAAAGTCATATTGATCAAAACTTTATGCAATACCATCAAGTATTCTCTCAGTGATGGCTGTTCAGTGAAAATCTGGAAAAGAGATTTAGGCTTGTTTTGTTTGTTTTAATTCAAGGTTTCTGTTGATAAATTTTGCTTCAGAGAAAAACCCACTATCTCTTCTATCAGCTTACATCTGTCCTCACTCTGAAAGCTGCCATCTCCGTTTAGCACATCACACTCAGGATATTTTCTCCAGCTACAAGCTCTAAATTGCCAGTGTGCTCCCTGGGCTCATTTATCTTGCAATTTTTCCATCCCTTTTAGTATACCTCCTGTTCTCCATTTACCTCATAACACTTTTTCTGGCTTTTCTTTGCATTATTTTGTTTCCATCCATTGACTCCACACTCCCCCTACAATGCAGGCACATCTCTTGCCTTAATCTGCCATGGGCCATTCTCTCACCCAAATATCTCTTCACAGCCAAGATGTTACACTGTGCTGTTCTATTAGGGAAGGCAGGGATTCACCTCACCTAAATTCTGCCAATGTAGACATCTATGCTTGAGCTTTCTCGCTGTTGTTATTGCCAATGGGGAGAATCAGATACTTCTGCCAGCCTGTTTCAGACACCTACCTTGCCAGGCAGTGAAGCTCACCTTGGAGGTACACATCTCACTCCCCTGGCTGCAAGTCTAAGCTGCAGTTTTGGATATGAATATCTGTTTTGTCAGGCACCCATGGGATGAGATGAGCTGGGCTGAGCAAACTGTGCCTTGGGAGCTCAGTTGTCACTCTGCTACCTGCATGCCATATGAATCCCAGCAAGACACTCAGTCCTGAGGGACTTGGCTCCCACTCCTGTCCTTTGCCTGATAACTCTGGCACAGTGAGCTGCAGGAGAACAGAAAGCACGACTCAGTTTGCAACAGCTCATGTGAATGTCCCCAGATATAGATACATACAAATTAGAGACAGAGAGATGGTTGTCTTTCTGATTATTTTTCTGCCCATCCCCAGTGAATATGCCAATATATAACTATTAGTGTTTGACAGCGGGAGCTGCCCACTCGAACACATTTCCAACAACTGTGATGCCCTATATCTGCCTTTTCTCTGGAGAGAAAATTCATCCTGGATCTTTTCTTCCTACTTCCAAATGATGAATCCCATCTCCTCAGCCCCATTTCTTTACCAGACACTTAACTTTCTTGCTCCTTATAAATCTCATTTTAAAGATCAGTGTGATACCTCTTGGCTATCACAGTCCCCTGTTTCTGCCCACCAGCCTTGCCAAGGCTGCTCCTGGCTTTCTTTATCATTCTTGCCATATTTGGGGACAGCATCTGCTTTTGAACCAGAAGTGAGGACGGCTATAGGGAGTTTCCCTCTGCCCTTTCTGATTTACAAGGTAGTTTGCCATAGATAAATGAGGGAAATCATGAATATTTTCCACTTCCCACAGGACAAAGCAGAGCTTCCGGGGTCTTTGTGCTACTGCATACCCATTAGCTTTCCTCAGAGGCTGAATTAAGTTGCTAAGCAGAGCCAGGAATTTTGCCTGTTTTCTAAACAGTTGTTTATGGGATCACTAGCAAGTTACATAAATTTAGGATTATCACATACTCTGTGGGCACTGAGGGAGAAGAAATTCAACAGTTAACACGAGGTCAGATCAGGAAAACAGCAGCTACTATGTGTGCTTCAACTATGATCAGGCAACAAAAATTATTTCAATGCTTCTGCCTTGTAACTAGCTGTCAGGGGGTCAGGATGGAGAAGGCTAAAGCTGCATATCAGGGTGAACCTAATGATGCTAAAAGCCCTTTTTTTCTCCAGGTGGTCCTGCCATACCTTTACCTAGTCAACAATCCTTCCACTCCCCTTTCCCTGAAATGTCTTCTTGTATGAGCATTTCTTTTCTTCAATTTCAGTTACAATTCTTCAGGGCAGGAAATAATGTGGTTTTTCCCTCAGGCAAGGTTAAAAACTACTGGAAACGTGGCATTCCTTGTGCTGTAATTGAACTGATGCTGGCTTTAGCCAGGTGCCTTCCAGGCAGGGATATCAGTAAGGCAGCACTGCTCTAAGACACAGGGACAAGGCCACCCCCTTGGCAGGCTTCTGCATAGTCCCTTGTGCAGCCAGGCTTTCATCTCATTTGAGGTTTTTAAGGTGCCACTGTGTTGTAAAACTAGGAATAATGATCTAGGAATAATGATGATCATAGCATCCTTCTCTCTCCTCATGCACCCTTCCACCTCTTTCATGTAGTTAGTAATCCTGTCATCCACCATTTTTCAAAGTGTTGTACATTTGTTTGTCTTTTTTTATTTGAATTATAAGCTCTTCAGAGCAGAGCATTTGCCTTTATCTGTGTTGGTAAAGTACAATGTCAATTTACTGCACTATATAAATACTTTCTAATAAAAAGGGCAATAACAAGAATAATATATTTACCATATAATACAGTATTTCTAGCCTTCAAGATACAATCAGAAACAACCCAAAGTCAACAACAAGACCAAAAGATTTGCGGACCCTTTAACCATGAAGCTGAAACCATGAAGCCACTTTGTGAAACCTTGGTAAATTAGTTACTTATATTCATAAATAGCAGTAAAGGTCCTTGCAAATTGACCCTCTGGAAAATATAAAGCAGAACATAACCAGTGTAAACCAGTAGAGCACTGCTCCACATGTGTATTATAAGGGTCACAAATGGCCTCCCAGTTACTTTTTAAACAAATGCAATGTTAATACTTTCACTGCAACATTATGAATAAAGCATTTGGCCTGTAGCTATGAATATGGTATCTCATGGCTTTTGACTTGTTGGTTTATATCGTCATCCAGAAAATTTATGTACCATGCTCTCTTGGAGTCAATCTTGACTCACCCCTTGAATGTGCAGAGGACATGGCCCATGTAGAGAGCTCTGGGGTGTAGCAGTTTCCATCAGCTTCCCCAGTGTAGCTGGATGGCCACCACTCACTAGCCTCCCTACAGCAGCACAGAGCTCTTCTGGCACACAAGGAGGAGAACAGAGTGCCAGGGTCAGTGTCCAGGCCTCTTTGACACCATCTCTGCCCGTGCTGTTAATGGTTTCTTTGTTCTTTAAAGCTCTGAGGTATCAAATTAATCAAAATAACAGCGATGATGCAAGAGATTAAACTGACAGGAGTATGAACTGCCCTTGTTTATCCAGGTGATACTACAGGAAGTGCAAAGCAGATACTTGTAGAGGACAAAGCCCTGTCCTTGGAATTTATGGTCTGAATGGAAAATGCTTTGTGAGACCACTATATTTCCGTCTAAAATATATGGTTTAATTTAGGAGTGCCTAAGTGACCTTAGCAGCTTCTGATATATAAGTGGTCAGGTTAAATGACCTCTATGTACTTTCTTGCCTGAAGCTCAGAGCAATGGCAAGTGAAGCACTTTGAATGGATCCCATTTGTTATTCTTTTCATTGTCTACTAATATTTCTTTTGGTGGGAAAGACTTAATAGAGCCCTTCTGCTTCCAAATGTCCTCCAACTTATCCAAACTGAAATTCAGCCAAAACAAATACAGGTCTTCAGTTCTCTAGAAATGAAAAAGAAACTTGACAGGGATCCAGGAGATTCCTGTTCCACATATAGCTCTGTAACACACCTTTGGCAAGTAATTTAAACCATCTATACCTTGATCCCCCACCCATGAAATGGTCTGATTATACTTTCTTTATCCCAGACTTTATTAATCTTGCCTAGTCAGGCTGTTCTCTGATAATGGGGTATGTCCAGCATCACAGGACCATGACCCAGGCCTGCAGAAAACACAGGATTGCATCAGGTTGAGGAATATTCTTCCTCCATAAATTCAATACTAAAGCAGAGTGGAATAAACAAAACAAACAAAACAAACTCAATTATCACATTTTCCTATGGAATTACTGTTTATCTGAACGTGGAGAAAATAGCAAGTTTCCTTTAAAAGCACTTGCAATGAAATTCACACTCTGTCAGGTGTAAATTACTGAGCCTGTATCTCATCTTGTTCTATCTACAGCTCCTTTCATAGTCATGCAAAGCACCAGTGTACAAAAATATTTCCTGCATGTGATCAAGCAAGTGTGGGCATGTAAGATGCAGGCAAAATATGAGACTTTAAAAAAATATTTACTGGTATGTTAAAAGAAAACTAAAAGTTTGTAATCATGCCATTTCTCAATCAGATACGGTGAATTACAATTGTCCTTGAGAACACAATTCAAGTAAATCTAAGAAATATTTTCTTCAAGAAGTTGCAGAGAACTGAGGTAGCTAAAAATAAATGACAGAAAGAAATAACAATCCCAGGAACATGATTATATTGTGCAATCATAAATACAGTAGATCACTTAAATTAAGGCCGGATCATAATAGAGTTGCTCAGTGGAATAGTGTGGAAAACAGGCTTTTCATCTTTTTTTCCCCCAGTGTTTTATGCAAGATCTGATTGCATATGCTCTATGACATTTAATAGATTACTTCAGACAAATATCTTCACACCATAGTAAACTCTGCAGAAACCTGGTTTGTGGTTCTGTACTCATCTCTGAAATAATGAACTGAGTCCCATGGATTGGAGATACTGCAAAGGGCATCACTGGCACACAATGAAGCATCACTGAGTTTGGGAGGAGTCACCAGATGGAGTTGTAGTACACTGTCATGTTATTTCAGGGTCCATATTTCAGGGTACAAACAAGATTTCAGCCTGGGTAGAAATTCAATGTTGTTAATCTTCTTTAGGACAAATGTGGCTAGGGGCAAGGAAGTGGTGTATTTAGTTTAATTACACGGCCAGAAATGCCTGAGCTAGGAAATTCTCTCTTTAAAGATGGCAATTTCCTTTCATTCAGGAATAGTTTAAGCATCTTAATTGTTAAGCTATCTACACAAATACTATACCTCAGCTTTACTACTGATTAGGTTTCCAAATGCTTATCAGTTGGTGAAGACTGGGTATCTGTCACAGTGCAGAAAGAGAAGCAACAATTTTCTGAATGATAAAACCTTTTTGGGGCACTAAAATGAAAAATCGGCGCCTTCAAATAGGGCCTGAACAAAACAGTTTTGTATGACTTCTCAGTGAATGAAAAGAAATGCCATACCTGCTATGAAGGGCTACAGAACTTCTGAAGATTCTGCAGACAGGCCACCCGACTTTCCTGTCATGTCTGGCACAGGTTTTTACACTTTACAGGATAACACAATCAAGCTTTGACCCTTAGCTTCCTCATAATCAACATTTCTGCTAGTAAATTCAGTTTAATTGGAATTCATTCATGTTTCTAAGGGGAGTTTAATGATGGAAAGATTCATGCCTCATCTCATCTCAGTGGTACTAAGATTCACGTATGCAGATCCATCACTGAGAATGGCCTGGCCTCTGTTAGCATTAATTGGAGCATATTAAGAGACTTAGCAGGAAAAAAAAATCCAAATATGAAATGTCAAGAGACAGATCCATCTAGTTTCATATCCTGTAGTTATAATATACCTTAATTACTGTTAATTAGGAGATATTGTTCCTGGTGGAAGATCATCTGACATAGTTTCTGTTGGTGATTAAACATAGAACAGAATTCAATACATTTGTTGAATGTGGGATCTGTTTATTGTGACTGTACAATTCTATCTAGAGTATCATTCCTGCTACAAAGCAAAACAAAAGAAAGTTGCAGGTCAAAACCATTTCCCTTGACTCATGATGCTTTAATATTCCCTGCTGCCTTCTTAAATTTTCTGCTGCTGGCCCCTTAGGACTCTAGCACATGTTGCAGTTCCCACTAAGGAGGGATATGAGGCTTCTCACTGGGCTTCAACTGAGCTACATCAGAGCCTAAATGAACAGCAGATATAGGAAAAGGCTGAAGGAAGACAAGTGCTACAGGAATTGACTTCTGTGGAAGAACAGTGAAGTTGGACAGAGAATCAATGAAGGCTTCAGTATCATTTGTGAAAGAGTAATCTTTGATTTATTGGAGGAGTGCTATTATGTGGAATCCTTCCCTCATACAGTGTAAAATACAAAAAATGAGAAACTCAGGCTGAAGGCATGAGCTCAGCTTCTGCTGGTGTCAATACAGTTTGCTCACACTCATTGATCTATGGCTATATATGACCCTGAAATATGTTTTGCTGGGCTGCCTGAGATCTTTGCTCATGCCCAGAATAGAAATGATGGGATTGGTTTTATCACTGAAAAGTAAGCAGTGCATATCTTCTGCCTGAAAAGTAACCAAATTAACATTTGCGAAGTAATCTTTTCTTTTCTCAGTTACCAAAAAAAACCAAAAAAAGAAAAAGAAACCCACCAGCATAATTGGCTAGACTACTTGTACTAGGAAAAGTCTTGGTTTTCACAAACTGTGCACACTGGTTTCCTAAATACTTGTTTACTCTGAACTGCAACAATTGTGATAAATCATTTTCTATTTACTCTTCAGTGCTGCTATATGCTTTGGGCAAAGATTTTTTCTGTTCATTATTTATTTATTTCTAATAGCAAAATCACTATTTTAACACATTTTTCCATTCCCAGTGATAGATTTTATCTTTGATATGTGATCCAGTTATTTAACTACCTCTCCCTACATCTCCCATGAATTGTTTACACAGCAACTTGGCAGCATAATTTGCATATCACAGGAAAGATCCCATTACATGTTCCCAGAGGTGCGGTTTCATGAGCTTTATCACTTTCTTGCACCTATGCACATTTCAGAAGCTGAGTGTCTGCTTAATCCAGAAAGGCATTTCTTGGCTGCCAATAGTAATTAAACATTAATAGTGCAGTTACAACATTTCCAGCCACTCAGAACCTATCTTCCCATTGTCTTAGACAAATATAACACCCCAAAAGATATTTATCTTTTTATACAAATTTTTCTGCCACAGGAAAATCACAGACCTTTGTCTTTAATGCATTCTGTCCAGCTGTTGCAGACTTGACCTAAAATAATTAAGCAAGGAACAAATGCAGAAAGGAAAAAAGTTGGAAAAAAGGAAAGTATGCTTAGAAGCAGAGGAACTGAACATACCACAGAAGAGCCAGAGAAGATGTGGAGCTGGACATGGTATTTGCTCTCCAGACTCTTATTTGGTGACTGAATGGGACAATGGCCCTAACTGCAGGCTTCATGGTGATGAAATGCCCATGTTTGGGTGTATTCCAGATTATTCTTCACCATTGTATGAAACATTAAAAAATGACAGCAGCGTGACTTTCACTGAGAGGAGCACTTACTCCAAGAGCACTCTAGCAACATCAAAGCATACAATCACTAGGGATCAGGGCACAGGAATTAAAGGGAAGGCAGAACCACGAGTCAAACACCAACAAATTTACTTGCATAAAGCACTGCTGCCTCCAGATCTTTTCCCAATAAGCAGACAAACAGTACTGTGCCTTCAAACAAAGTTTTCCAATGCACATTTGGGGGAAACAAACATTGCAGGTACCAAATTTTGTTAACTTTGATTTTCTCTCTGCAAATCCATCTTGCAGTAAAAGACTACTCATATGAAGTTTCAGAAATGCAAATTCTGTGTGAATTTGAAATCTGAGCTCTAGAGTAGAATTATTAATAAAAATAAGGCACTTTTCAGAAAGTGCCTCACGCAAACTTAGTAGCACCCCTCCAGCTCCATTCAGTGCAATACCCAACCCAGCATCCTTCTCCCTAGCAATACACAAAACCCACAAACTCCTCAACACCAGAGAAGGCTTGAAGAGAGAGAAAGGGTTGATTCACTGACAAAACTAATGGGCTATTGAGTCAGTAGCCTTTGAGTCACAAAGTCAACCTCAGCGAACATTGACTGAAACTGGTCATATCTCACAACCCAAGATTGCATTATACAGTGCAATAGCCAGCAGTCACAGTGACAGAGCAACAGGGAGATGAAGCACAGCTCTCTTCTCAAGTCCAAGTATAGCCTGGTGGGCAGGAAGGAAAATCAGAGCTGTTCCTGCCTGTTTAAAAGAGAGCATTTAGTTTTCGAGCCTGTCAGCATGATTCTTTTTGAATGCATTATGTTCACTGACATGCCACCCTGACATTTTGTTTAGTAGTACAAAAAAACCCGAAACCTACAACAAGAGGTAAGGTTATAAAATCAAATATGATGTTTTCTGCATGTTAAGAGAAGCATTGCTTCCACAGAGACCTGGTAGCTCAAGCAGCTGCAGCGCATTGCCAGTACATGAAAACCAAAAAATGGAACTGACCTGGGTTTCACGGTTCAAGCGTGCTGTGGCAGGGATCCCGGCACGACTTCCAAATTCAAAGCTTGAATAAACACAGTTGTAGTTTCTTGAAGTGGATGCTTTTAATGAAGTCTGAAAAGGGTTGAGAGAAAGGGCATATATTCCTGGAACCTATGTCTCTTAGGTAGAAATTCTGCCTGGAGAAGCCCAGCTCGTGACTGTTTGCTATTAAGACCGTTCAGGAGAGAGGGAGCGTCTTTGAGTTCACATACTTAATGCTCAGTGGTGTGTCTGCGGAGTGGCAGGAAATAAACAACACTGAGGAGGGGTTAACCAGAGACCTGCTGGCTAAAATCTATATGCCTGGAAACAGAAGGGAGAGGGCTGCAAGGTCAGATACAGTTCAATTGTTTCTAACAGGGGGATCTGCCACAGAGCTACCAGGCACAGACAGAGACACCTATCAAAGGCTGTACCCATTTTCCATCTCCCCTAAAGCCAAAATAGCAGTTGTGCATGATGTCATGTCAGTTTTTCCAAACCGATCTAGAACGTCCTAATTCCCAAATACAGCATCACTAGGAACCTATACAGTAAATAGAAGAAGGACAGAGAAGATCAAATAAGCCACCTATGCATGGTTCTCCATCACATCTGAAACTCCTAAATCATACCCTGAGATATGTTCTCTAACTTATATCTTAAGACAGCTGTGTGCCTTACGAAATAATGTCCCCATTCTGCCATAACTGCATCAAGGGAACATCCACACAGATGGTCAGATGCAAGGAAAAGTGTCTCTGAGCCTGACAGGAGATGGTAGAGGGAAAGTCCCTTTCCTTGGAGCCTATCTACCAAAATTTCACCACTGCACCAAGTCAAAATTGACTCAGCAGGCAGGCAAGGGAAGTGCTTTGTGACCCACCAGCCTTGTTTGCAGACAAAGGTGTGGGGGTGGGCACAGGGCACAGCATGCCCTGTGTCAGAGAGTCCAGATGTGAGGATGGCCTGAGAGTAAGAGGGACAGCAGCTGCCCACTACATGTGAAATGTGCAGAGGAAGAATGAGCTAAGCTATGCTTCCCAAGAGGTCCTTCTGCTGCAACATGCAAAGGATGCAGCAGACATGCTCCAGAAGATCCGTCACAAGCACCAACATTGGCAGAAATCAGATATGGTTGCAGACATTTCTCTTTGGCTTTTTGCCAGCAGCTTTCCTGAGAGAAGGAAATCTTTCTTAGAGAAAGACCTGGGATACTGCCTCCCCTTCCCCCCAGAAAAACCCAAATTCAAACCCAACTCTATTAACTGAATTGGTGAACAATGGTATTGAGAAAACACTCAGTAGCAATGGAGAAATATACTGTAAAACATAAAGTAGTACTGTGATTGCATGCATTTTTTGCATACAGAGTATTTATAGATGCTAACCTGGGCAATTTCATATCTCTAGATATTTACTCTGTGCTTGTCAAATGAAATGACATTTTTCATCCCATTTTGACTGGAAGAGAGAATTTGTTTGGATTATAAATTGTTTAGAATTACTTGTTAATGCTGTCGGCTTTTCTGTATCTGCTTGTAGGAGGGACAGGAGGGAGAAAACAAATAATACATTACACATAAAAACACACTGGAGAAAAATAGAAAGCAAGCTCTGTTTTCAACACATTTAAACTGTTCAAATGAGAAGAATCAGTTGCTGTGGAAGCAGATCTGCAGCTGAATAAAACCTTTCACCTGTCCAACATATGAAATATTTATTATCTGAGGGTGACTAGAGATTAAATAAGGCAGACATACAATGCAGAAAGCAGACCCTGGCTCATCACCTGGCACATCACCTCCATGATTTTCACAGGTCCTGTGGCAGCCAGATTAGATTTTGCCATAAATAAAGGGAAGTGGGCTCAATTACAGTATTGGGTGTCAGGAGAAATAAAACTAGAGGAAAGCAACTTCTCAACTTTAATTTAACCAGGGTGGTGAAGCAAAATGATGATCCTCTGCTGTGTTTAGTAAGGCTGGAAAATGTTATCATTTCCAATTAGAGAGAAGAGCCCATTCTCTTTTTAGATAATTACTTTACCAATAAATTATTCTTGGCCACTGGTTTTCCCATAAAAAATGCCTAGTCTTTTTGCCTTGTAGAAGTTTTTGGGTTGTTTTCCCTTCTTTTTTATTTCCTTACTTTGTGTGGGTTGGACTTAATTTATTATGGGGCTGAAACTTGGCAGAGATCCAGACACAACAATATGAAAAATGCTCATACTAAAATTCAGTGATGGAATTCCTTGTTCATTTTATCTTATAGCCTCCCTGATAATTCAGTCCTGCAAAATTGAGCATAATTGATGCAAAAGTGGGTATGTAATCCAGGCAATTTTATTTTTCATAAAAATACTTTAGACATTTCTTTTGCTGTAGACACCTGACTATGAACAAAAGCCAAAGCCATTATTTAAGAAAGTGATAATTTTGCATAGCTGCTTTCAGCAGTGAATCACACTTGGAAATAACATTTTTGCTCTTTATCACATTCATTTCCCGGAAAATCTTGATTTCCAAGGCCTTTGGCATCCTTACTATAGCTAAACAGCTTTAATGTCTGCATTCTAAGATGCTGAAATTGTCCAATTAAGCTGAGGGTTAAAAATAAAGCAAAATTCCATTGTTATTAAATCATAAATGATACAATGATAAAGTATATTTCTGCTAATTCTGATGTCTGTGTATGAAGTGACTGAAAAGTTTTAGTGAGTTAACACAAAACACCAAAGTATGATCACTTCTTTCCACTCATGCAATTACATTTGGCAATTGCATGAAGACTTTAGCAGTAAATATTGGATCAGACAACATGATTTCAAGTCAGATTTACAGGCTCTTGGGTGCTGCACAGGACTGATCCTGCCCCAACAATTTAGATGGAAGTGAGGTAAGATGGGGAGGGGAGAAAGACCAGCAGGAGACAAGATGCCACACAGTATCCAAGCCACTGAACAAACTGTGCCATCACAAAACCAATGCACACACTGCAGAAACTTGGGGATTGCTGGCTTCACAGTGGCAGATGATATTTATCTCTAGCCTCTTCCACAACACAATAGACCTTAAAATATTAATCAGTCCTCTCTTCCAGTTATGCTCTTCTGGCACTAGTCCTGTGCTTTAATAGAGTGCACCTCTAATACTGAAGGGCAGGAGCGCTTTCCATACCTAGCACATAATACTCAGTTATACACTCTGGCTTTTTCTAGTCTCAGCCTCCATTTTCATTGCTTCTGTGCAAATAACTTCCTCCACATCTGTTACAGTCCCTTTGCCCTCTCACAGAGTGCTGTGCTTATGCTTCCCCAAGTTTGCCAGAAAGAGATTGGTAGGTTCCAAGTGCCCCAAAAAGCACAGAACGTGCCTTCCTTCCTGCCTTTCCATCTGCCTGGAATACCCTCCCTTCTTTCCCACCGTGGTACATCAAGTACCTTCCCTTTCTTTGAGAAAACTGAGAATCCATCTGTTCGGCAAGTTGCTCCATCTGCAACAACGGCAAGTCCAGTGATGTGCTGCCAATATTCCAACAAAGGGCTCCTCTAAACCCATTCCCCTGAGTCAGTAACACAGCCCACGTACCCAGGGGTAGAGATGCTCGCAGACAGGAGGTGTGTGCAACTGGCAGGCTTTTTTCATTTGGTTTTCCCATTTCCACAAAATGCTTTCCCATATCCAAGGAAAGAGGCAGCACCATTTGGCAAATACATTTCTGTTATGTGCCTCCTACGAGAACTGTTAATATTTGGGTCCTGGGAATTAAAATATAACAAATTAAAGAACCCACTTTGTTGAGACAGTTGCAGTGTGTGCACCTGGACAAAAGACAAGGGACGACAGTGGTAGGGAGGGATCTAAATCCCTTTAAGGGACTCCTCAGGACCATATCTGTGTCAAGCAAATTAGTGAAAGGGCCCTGGTTACAAAAAAGGAAATCATGCCAAGTTTTCCTTTTAGCGTGAGCTAGTGAAGGCTTGAGCTCTGCAAATGTGACTGGTCAGTCTGAGGACAAGGGTGAGGGAAGAGGGGTGAACAGTGAAGGCAGACAGTTCTTCAGAAAGGAACTGTACACCACTTTTGCTTTTCATTCTTCTGTATAAGGTGTGAATACATATCATACAGTTTGTAAATACATATATATGCATGTGTGTATAAACACACATGAATTAGACAGTTGCTTTTACAAACTTTGGCTGCTACTTTTGCTTCAAAAGCTGCTCTATCTCAGGCATTTTGGAAGTCCAGGCTTGATAGTTTTCCATATGTGGTTATACAGAAGTTGATACAGGCAGGCCAGGATGCTCTGAATGCGTGTACTTTGGATTGACCACTTTTCCTGTTGCTGTTTCTTAGCTGCACAGTCTTAGATTTATGACAAGTTTCAGAGACATATAAATGTCCAACTGTTAAATTAAATTGAACTCCCAAATTTTTCAAAGGTGATAGTATAATATATTATTCGCCTTTTTTTTTTTTTTTAAATCAGCAGTTTTTTTAGGATGGTCTTCATAAAAAATAGGAGAACGCTCTGCAGAGAAATAGGAGAACAACTCTGTTCTGTTGGAACACGTGATCACATCACTTCAAATCTCTTACCTTGATTGCTTTTTAAATAAGGAAAATTAAACCAAACAAAAAAAAATCCCAAAACCCAAACCAATCAATCAAACAAAACACAATAAAACAACCAAAAATTGGACTCAATAACTCAGTGTTGAGTTCAACAGATGACTTTTGTTGGGTTTGAAGAATAAAGAATGCAAGATTAGCAGGAGTGGTTGCCATCATATAGCTTAGTTTGATAGCATTAAAATATAATACATGGGCAAATTATAACACTACATAATCTCTATTTATATGCCAGGAAACAATTTTAAAAGTATGTTCTGCTTTTGTCTACTTTGGCTGCAACATAAATGGCAAAGTATCAAGCCTTGTACCTAGAAATGCAGGCAATGCCAGTGTGTCTGTCCTGTAATGAGTTATTCCAGAAAGAAATCCTGATCCTTATCTAGCAGAGCACATCAGCACATTTTGGAGATCACCCATCTGTAGCAAAACACTGTGGAACAAGTTTATGTTTAAAGCATTTGCTGAACAGGCAGAGATGAGGCAGGAGCCCAGTGAGACTGTGGAACTGTGACCTGTTTCAGGCTCCCCAGGATGCACTGCCACGCTCAGAGCTGCCCTGCACAGCCACCCCGCTGGCTCCAGCATCACCATGGGTCCTCCACACAGGAGGTCTGAAGATCACACCAGATAAAAATAACAAAAGCCAAGTACAGCCCAAATCAAAGGATCACTGAGAACTTTCCTTTCAAGCCAGGAAAGACAAAAACTTCCTAAGCAGAGGCGTGGTCTGAGAGGGATGGAAGACTGCTGACCCAGGGCACAGACATGCAGAGCCCCAGAAATCCCACCAGCTAAACTGGTAAGGCATGGGTGGAACATAAGGATCATTCTCTCCTTTTTTCAGACAACATGAATAAAATGAGGTGCAGAGAAAAACCCCAAAAGTTAAAATCTTCTAAAAATCTTCTAAGGCAAAGCTACGACAAGAATTTGAAATTAATCCAGATCTGCTCAGTTCTACTCTGATTGTCCAACCCTCCTGGCTTTTCAAGAAGCATTCAAATCATAAGTAAAGCAATTTATATTTCCATCATGTTATCAAGGCAAGGAAGTAAAAATGTTTTGCAAAGAATTGTCCAAGTTACTTGTCACAACTGAGAGGAGCTGAACCACTTAAAGTGGGGCAGAGAGTTTGACACTCATAGGAGCATTTTGCTCTACCAAACAGGTGTGTGTTAATTGCCTTCTCATTTTTCTCTATTTTCTTCAAATCTCTCATAATCCCAGTAATGTGTCCAGCTCACTTTCACTTAGATTTGATCTTGGCAAAGCATCTTATCAGTCTGCTCTCTAATCCATGCTCCCACAGCAACTGCACGGAAAGTCAGTTCATTTTCCCAGAGTGAGTTCTTTATAATCTATACAGCTCTCATCTGTTTTAATCATGTGAAAAGGAATAAGACATCCCATACAAAAAGCTCACTTTTCCTTTTGGAAAAAAAAATTCTTTCCTTCACTAGTATATGAGTGAGCAGGAACACAAAGCCACCAGCCCTAACTTGAAACCAGAGGGGGTATGTTAGGCCATAAGGGGTCCAGTCTGTTTGTGAGTGAGATGGTTTATAACATACCATGACTTTGAAACATTCTGTATTTTCAAGCTTGTAAAGTGATACCCATCATACAAGCCAAGCTGGGAACTACATGAGAAAAACTAGCTGGGCTGTGTTTCCTCTAGCATTCATACTTAATTCTCCTCTTCTACCTGTTTGCTACCACTTTTTGGCCTCAGGGCACCCTGTGTCCCTCCTGTGGACCCTTCTCTCCACAGATGCCACAGCCCTCTGCAGGAATGGAACTTGATGATCTAGTCATGAGATTCTACTGGGCTACCACTGTATCATTGTCCTTTGCAAATGCTGCTTGCAAAGAGGAGGGAAGATGACATTAAGATGCATGAGTGGAACAACCTTGTACTAAAATTCTGTGGTGATCAGGTTAGTCTGATCCTTTAAGCTGACCACAAACTTCCAAACTAAGAATGCAAGTGGTGCTGATAGGAGCAAGTCAGTGACACAAGAAATACCCCAGTGTGAGCTCTGACAACCAAAGAATGTCAAACTTCTTCTCTCTTGCCTTCCTCTCTCTGAGAAAAGATCCATTTCTTAAAGGACAGACTTGTTTCCAAAAGCACACATTAGCACTGAGGCTGGACAACACTGAATGCCATAAAAAAGCATTGGCTGCAGCACAGTTTCATCTCCAACACACACCTGAAAGACCCATCCGCCTCATTTTTTTTCTACAGCCATTGAACATCCCAACAATCCAATGCAGTATCTTTCAGTCAAGCCTATATAAACTGTCTCCTAACAAATATGGGCATGTGTGTGCACACATGCACATACTAACAGACCAACCAACCAACCAGAAAGCCAACACTGTGTATTTATACTTAGCCTCCAACTTGCTCAGTATCCTATTTTAAATTATCTCTCCTCAAATATTTTCTTCACATTCCCTCAAACTTTTTTACTGCTTCAACTCTGTGTACAGCTGCTTCTTCATGAGGCAATTTTGTTGCTCAGTTAACTATCACATTAATCAGGTGAATGTGTCTCCCTAGTATATCTAACAATTGCTCATTAAATCAGGTCTCCAGTACTGCTGAAAAATAATTAAAAACCTGTTTCCAATAAACAAGCTATAAAGGCATTAAGGACAAAATAGTGCGTAGGAAATGTATTAGAAACACAGGGAAAGAAAGTTCTGACCAGGCACAGGCTGGGCAGATTTAGCTGAATAATGCTGTAATTGCTCATAGTGTCAGGCTAATAGTAAAAAGAAAGTTATAAATATTCACTTCAAAATAACAATGAATGTACTGTGGCTGAATACAAGATCCTTTTATGTTTGCTTCCTACAAAGAGCCATGCAAATTCAAAGCTTGTATGCTCCACTGTTTGTTTCCAGAATAGGGGGTATGATTGATATGGGATTTACACAGCTTGACAAAGCAAGGGAGGCCAGGCTCCCCAAATCTTTTGGATCGAGCACACAAAGTTAATTAAACAAACTGTAAAGGAGCTGCACCAGTTCCCTGCAACTTCTTCATCTAGCACCATGCACGAGGATACCTAATTACAGTTTGTCAGCAACTGAGGTGATGAGAGAAACCTGCCATCAGGCAACTCAAACAGATATAAACTAGAGGTAATAATACTTCCATTGAAAGAACAACAGACTAAATTTGTCAGGTAAGTGATTCGCTTTGCTTTAATTACTACACACAAGTGAAATGACACGGTAAGATCTCAGTGACCAGATAAAATATGTCATTTTCTCCCCACCCAGTGAACCATGCAATGCTGAACAGATGAGTCACCATTCCCTGCCTGCATTAAAGAAGAACAATTGGAAAAGATTTAAAATTTAGTTTTTAAATTGAGCCATTTTAAATCAGCTTCAAGTCAATCACACCCTCTCTAAGTCAGTCACTGATGGTAGAGGCAGCTTAGCAAAAATGAGCATTTATACTTCGCAATTCTTCTATATGAGTTTAGTTAGGATTGTGGTGGTTAATCTACTGTTCCACTTAATTAAATACTGTTAAAATTGTACTTTAAGCCTTGTCTCATATCTTGCTAGCACAATTACAATCTAGAAGTCTCCATTTTACATCAATCACTAATTTGCTCTCCGGCACTGCAATTTCTTGTTACAAAGCACTCATCTCTAACAAGTCAAGGTGTGCTGAGTGCTCCTAACACCATGGCAGCCACTTGCCATGATGAAACTGTGGCCCCAGAATAAGAATCTGTAGCTGTCTTCCTCCTGAAAGGCAGTGCTGGACCCCAGAAGGAGCTCCACGGCATGTGACAGAAGTCATATAAGTACACTACACACATATAGTTTTGGAAGGTTACTCCTGAACCATGGGTGTGCTAAGGAGGTCTGTGCTGAGAACACACTGCCAGCTTGCACTCCAGCTGAAGAACAAGCAGTAGAATGAATTTAACTCTATAGAAAAGCAAAGACCAGATAATAGAGAGATGATTATCAAATCCACAGAATTAGTAGATTTTACAAAAGCAGATAGAAAACCTCACACTCACTATAGCTGAACTTCCCCCATCCTCTAGAAAGCAGATGCTTCTTGTAAAATAGCAGCAAGAAAAGGGAAAGGAGGACATCCTGACAAGCAAACCAGGGATAGAAGTGAGATATTTATCTTGATTTTGTATCTGAGTTCTTTTCACACATTTCTGCAAGGTTTAGCTCTGCATTGCAAGCTTACATGACACTTACTCGACAGTAATTTCCCAGCCTCACTGTGCATTAAATTAGATGGTGTTTTCCTAACTATTGTTTTATGTTTCCACTTCACGTGTAAAGATGCTCTCTGCTTGCCTCTTTGGGAGGCATACACATTTATACAAGTATTATTTAAACTCACACAGAACGTATGCTTGTCTGTAACCAAAAGCTTGCATGAGTGCATCTCTTCTGAAGTTTGCTGCTCATTAATATGGGGCCAAAAAAAAGCCTTTCAAAGGGAATCTAAATCCACTGCTTTTGGAAATCAATTATGTCTTAATGAATGTGTCAGTCATCATCTATCCTAATGGCAACATTTTGACAATATTGTAATTCTCTGCAATGGTTTCTTGGAGATTAAAGCATATAGATACTTAGGGTATTAGATATTTCTAAGCAAAAAAATTAACTGTGCCTATTTTTTGCTCAACAAGTAGGTAATGGAAAAACTATTGAAAATGAAATACAATTTAAAGCAGTCTTTGCCCGAGAGTAACCTGTGTGTGTAAAACATCAATGCTTTTGTCATGAAAATGCTTCAGGAAACTTTCATGGAAGAAGACAAATTGTTTTGGGCTCTCAAAAATTACAATCTTGGCTGCTTACCATTAAACTATACAATACATTCTGGTTTGTGAAGCCAAAGCTTTATTCCTCAAAAACTTTATTCAGTAGCCAAGAAAGCCAATGTTCAGAAAGTAAGAGTGAAACTTAACTGATTTGGTCACAACTCTTTCATTGTCTTTTATAAGCTTACAATGATCTGTATATTGTACTGATAAACAGCCCTTGCTGGCTAAATAAATAATACTGATGAAATCCATCTGGTCTATACTGTACATGTTTCTTACAAGAACATCAGTTTTCACAGGATTTCTTTCCTTTTTCCCAGGAAGGCAGAACTGCGCAAGATCTGTCCCAAATGAAAAGGAATAAACTGCTAGTTGTAAAGCCAGATGTTTCAACAATAACCATAAGATGATGCGGTAGGCAGAAAAACCCCATATATGATATTTGTGGTAAACTACTCTGATTCTGCACTAGTTTCTACTCTGTTTTTCAGAGAAGGACAAAAACATTTATTGAGATATAACCAGCTTTAGGAAAAAATGTAAACTTCCTTTGCAGTTTAGAGTTTTGCATCCTCATTCACTTCCCAGGTTGTTTCATACCTAGAAGCAGTGCTACTGTATTGTCTGTCATGATTGCAACCCAGTTGGATCTAACAAATCAGGGACGTTTCATCTTTTTCTTATTTTCCTTCATGAGACAGGTATGTCCTGTTTCCAGACTTTTATTACAGAACAGATATATTGAAGTCCATTGAGCTGTTTTTGGCTGGAATAGAGTTAATTTCTATTTTTCTTCACAGTAGCAGGTATGGGGCTGTGTTGTGAATTTGTGAGAAAACAGTGTTGATAACACAGGGATGTGCTGGTTACAGCTGAGCAAGGCTGACACTGAGTCAGGGCCTTTTCTGCCTCTCACCCCAACAGAGAGTGACTGGGAGTGTGCAAGGAGCTGGGAGGGGACACAGCTGGGACAGCTGACCCCAACTGACCAAAGAGATATCCCATAATATACGGTGTCATGATCAGCATATAAAGCTGGGGGAAGGAGAAGGAAGCAGGGAATGTTAGGGGTGATGGTGTTTGTCTTCCCAAGTCACCATTACATGTGATGGAGCCCTGCTTGGGGATGGCTGAGCACCTGCCTGCCCATGGGAAGTGGTGAATGGATTCCCTGTTCAGGTTTGCTTGTGTGCTCAGCTTATGCTTTACCTAATAGGTAAAATTGCCATTATCCCAGTGCAGGATTTTCTCACTTTAACCCATCTTATTCTCTCCCTCATCGCACAGGGAGAAGGAGTGAGAGAATGTGTGGGGCCTACCTGCCAGATAAATTAAAACACAGCATCCATATAAGATCTAGCTTTCATATTCTATATGTACATATTCCATAAACATATCCTATCCTTCGCTGTAATGTACTATGAAATATATTGTGTGCTAAATAAGAGATCATTCTTCCATGCTATAAGAAATTCCGACATACAAAGTTTGTTTTACCACCCTAAATCAAGCCAAATTTATTGACCAGAGCATCAGCTCAGAGTACATTTCATGTTGCAGCTTTTTAAAAAGTTCATAAATTCTCTACTTAAAAATGGAAAAAATTTCAAGGAGAAATGTGTAACTTCTTAATTTGCAAAGGCAGGCTTTGCTTATTTCATTGAAAAATTCCTTAAAACATAAGTGCATTTCAAACAGAACCAGTTCTAATTCTCAGTTTTTGACAATAGTTTTTATACTAACTTCACGAGGAAAATCTTTTGGGGCAAAAGTATTGCAAAAGCATACTGTGCAAAAGACATGAATCCTGTAAGATGTAGATTATTAAAACAGCAAGAAGAAATTATTACATTTATATGGAAAAGCAGACCTATGAGTGGTAATAATTACATTTATTAGACTTGATCTTATTTTCAGTATAAAAGCGGGCATGTTTTAATATTCCAAACAACCACAGAATACTTTCATTTGTTTTGTTCATTAAAAAGAAAAGAGAGGAAAACACTGCAAACAAATCTCATTCATGGATACAGATATTTCAGCTCATAAAATCAGTGAGCTCTCAGCACACATTTTCTACTGGGTATTATAAACCAAATGTATAAAATGCATGGTTCCAGAGAGAAGTATATGGTTTTGCAGTTCACTGAATCATTTCTTTAGCAACCTTTCAATTTCTCATCTGTGTAAGTAAATGAGAGCAAACCCAGTATGTTCTGAAAACAGACAGAATATTTCTCCTTTATTTAAGAGTTAGATGAAAACAGCAAACTACATAAAAATAACAGAATTCATAGAAGCACAAAACAACATTGGCTGGGGGGGCATCTTTGGCAGTCACTTGGTAAAATTTCCTGCTCTAGGTGTATCTAGCAACCAAGTCAGATCTGGTTGCTCAAGACTGTCAGGTTTGAATATCTCCAAATGCAACCTGCTCTAATGCTTGATTACATTACTGTGATTTCTTTTTTTGGTTGGGTTTTTCTCCCCCTAATATCCAAGTAGGATATTAGGATATTCCCTCTCCTATCACTTTCCCCTTGCAAGAAACATCTGGTAGGAGGCTTCCTTATACCCCCATTAGACAGCTGAGGACAACATTTAGATCCTGAAGATAACATTTACATCTTTCCTCAAAATTCTTTTTTGTCAAAAACCTTTTGTGGCAAAGCTATTGCAAAGGCATGCCGTGCCAAAGACATAGCTCCACAAATCTGCAGAAGATAACAGCTGAAGATAACAAACAACACCCAACAGACTCTGTTGTCTCAGTGCCATTGTGAATATCACACGCTCCATCACCACTCATGAAATCTCTGAAGCATTTGTTACAAAGACAGAACACACAGGTAATGTCCAAGCAGTGGCCAAGCCTACTGACAGATTGTCATCTACTTCAAAGGGCTTTTGATCAAGTCCTTCTTTTACATGTGTACTTGAACGAGCAGTAAGAAAGGCAGCAGGAGGGGAAAGATTAGGTATATCACAGAGCTGTTTAGTTCAGGTATCTCTGCTTTCAGTTTAAAGATTTTTTCATAATTGGAATTTAAGCATTTCAGTCCTTATGATGTCAGACATTATACAGTGATATCTTCAGAAATAAGTATCTAAATGTCCTGGTACATAATTTGGTTTAAGATGAAATGGTACATTACATCTATCTGTTCTACAGCAGGAGTGGAAATCTTTAGATTTAATTTGCTCTTACCTGGTTACTGCACCCAGTGACCAAAGTACAGTGTGTACAAATAGCTGGTAAGTGGGAGAGAGCACATTGTCACATTGCTGGCAAAGCACTGATCATTGAATTCTTATTAAAGTTCTAATGTTTAGATACATCTTAACTTTCAGCTTTCAGCAGTGGAATTCACCTATATCTCTGTGTACCTTTATTCGCTGACATTTCATGATTTCCCTTGAGACTCTAAGGAAAAAGAAGCTGTTTATACACACATCAGATCCAGAAATTGATTCACTTACCAAACAGAAACATGAACTAATAGGATGGTGAGATTGTGAATCACATATTCTGGGACTTTAAGACAAGCTGATAGTCATAAAATGAAGTTCCCTGGAGACACTGAAACCCAGCAGAGCATATTAGAGTATATTTTCTGAATAATGTTGTTATTTCTTGTCCAATGAAATACATATTTTGAGTCAAAGTTAGAATAATACAATTATTTCTGTCATCATCACATACTGATTTGACTGCATTTTAGAAAGTCGGCTACCAAATAGAGAATTTGCAAGTATTCCTTCAAAAACAACACAAAGCCTCCCACCACTAAGCCAACTCCAATCCTCCCTGTTCCCATTCCTCTCAAGCAAGACGTGCATTCACTAGCTATTAGATATGAAGTGGCTGTAAGTCACTAGTATTTCACTTTTTCAAGGATCTTATTTTTTCCCCTGTGTTTTTGAGGGCAGTCAGCCAGCTGTATGTGACAGACATCTGCAAGAAATGCAAACCCATACAAAATTTCAGCTTTCAGACAACTCAAGCTAAATTACAAACTTGAAGTTTCAATATAAGGAGCAAAGACTCAGCACAAATAAAGGCAATACTCTGTCCTAGAGAGCATATTATACACAACTAAAACAAGCTGCTGTTCGTGAAAGAGGAAGTTCTCATCTGCTGATTTCTCTATTTCTTTTACTAATTATTCCTTGAGTTTGTTGCACCTTCTGCAATACTGTGATATTTTGACTAGTAATAGCATTTTAAAATCTCCTGAAAAAAGGAAGAGGTTCTTCTTTTATTTTGATACATTTAGATACAATGAAGAATAAAAAGTGGATTTATTGAATTTTAGGAAACAGAGGGTCTGGCAGTTCAGACATGGAGATGACGACAGAAAAGGTGCTTTGTACTCTATAGTACTCTCTCTGGACCATGTGGATGAGAAGATCTCATAAATAGCCAGATCAAAAGGGAGATAACACCTTGAAAGTAAGATAGAAAAGTCTTCATTTGATTTCTCAGGAGGAGAGCTTCCAGTCTAAGAGGATGTTTACAGAAGGTTGAGAGATGTGATTATAGTACTGGCATCTTTAGTTGGCTTGAAATGACAGACATATTCTTAGCCCTCTAAAAGCTCTTAAGACCTTTCTTAGTTAAGGCCCCATGAGTCTGAAATTATTTTGAAATGAGTGGCTTTATGGCACAGCTGACCTGGGAACTTGCATGTAGCAGACTCTGTTCTTTGTGTAGACAGAAATTAAAAGCTGACACACCAGGAGCATACCAAGGCACGTCAGGGAAGGGATTACACTCAGGAAGATTGCTTAGCAGAGACAAAACGCAAACCAGAAACACGGCACTGGGTGGTGCAAGACAAACTAAGCAAGAAGAAAAAAAAAATTTTGAGTTAAAAGTGCAGAGATAAAGCAGATGCTTCACAAACAAATGAGGTTACTGATGCTGGAGGTATGGAGGGAGGTTTTCATGTCTTGTGGGAGTTCGGCTGAAAGATGGAGTGGGAGGAGGAGAAACCCCAAGTGAGATGTGAGAATGATGAGAGAAGAAGGACACAAGCACAAAGCAAAGGGGGAAGAAAAGGTCAATAAGACTGAAGTAAAATTAAAGTGAGGTGCTCCTGAATACTCTTATAGTTATTACATAAATTACATACTTTATCCACCACTTAGCTGTTTAAAAAAGAATTGTATTATTGAAATCAATATAAAACTGTCAAGGTGCTCCACACAAACACAAGTTTGGGTAATGTACGTGCCCTGCAACATTTACCATCAATCTGAACTCGGTAAAACTCAACCATTCTGTCATAAATAACTGCCCAAAACCTCTGCCAGGTCGGCACTATTTCCAAATTTCAGCTATATTTACACACCCACAGTTAGCAGCTGACAAGTCATATATGAGGGAAATTGCCTCCCTCTAAAAAAGAGCTGCTGTCAGAGCTGCTCTGTTCCACATGGAAATAATTCAAAGGAGTTGTCATGAAAGAGCAGCTATACCCAGAATAGTTACCACAACAGACATTTTTACTCAACACCTATTGCAGTATTTTTGAATTACTTTTGCTCAACTGCTGAGTTAAGTACCAAGGATAAGTTTCCTTTTTCATTTTTTTTTTAAACTCCTCATAACTTCATGAAGCTACCAGAAAGAATAGAAAAAACAAAGGAAAAACAAAACCATTGGGTAAAGGGTCAAGGCAGTGTTTTTAAGGTAAAACTTCAAGCACAGGTGGGTAGACATTGCCCAGAGATGGGCCCTACCTAATGTATTAGTTCTTGATAAGCACTGTCAATGCTTGGAAAGGTAGGGATGGGATAACCAGTCTCACTCTATGTCTTGGCACTGCAAATCTGGTGGAGAAGAGGAGGAAACTCCCTACATTTCAGAAGCCATCACTTTCACACCTAATTCTGGCAACAGCTGCACCACCTCCTCTGGGAGGACTTTCTGTATTATCTTTTTCTCAATCTTTTTTTCCTTTTCCTCCTTCAGAGCACTAAGAAGATGAGGAAGCATCATTGGAGATGAGTGGGGGGGGCAGACTGGCTTTTATGAGCTGGAGTGACAATACGATGCTGGATGGTGACAAGGCCGCAGGTTCCAGGAAATATGAGCTCAGAGACTCATATCCCATAGAAAGGACGATGCAGAGGGAGAGGGATTTTCTAGGGAGAAAAGAGCACTCACTAATCATAGAATGCTTGGGTTGGAGGTTACCTTAAAGAACATCTAGTTACAACCCTGCTGCCACGGGCAGTGACACCTTTCCCTAGACCGGGTTACTCAAAGCCCCATCCAACCTGGCCTTGAACACTTCCTGGGATGGTACATCCACAGCCCCTCTGGGTAACCTGTTCCAGTGCCTGCTACAGCCTCCTGCACCTTCCCCTGAGCCCCACTGTGTCTGCAGAGCTCCTCATTCCTTTTTCCCAGCTGTTCTTAGAGAATTGATGGGGCAAGTTAACTTTCTCCACACATAGCTGACCTCTTGTCTGTCTAGGACATCTCCAGTAGCTCAGCTACTATCTCAAACCCCTTTCCTTTATTCTCTTCATCCTAAATTCACCCTGTTACTGCAGAGCCTCAGGCTCTGTCTACAGAGGCAGAAAACCTTGCACTGGTCCCTCATAGAGTTGAACATCTGAATGGCACATGAGTCCTTCTTGTGACATGTGTCACCTCTTCAGCTGGGCAAAGAAGGCAACATGCCCTTACATCCAGTTTTCAAAGCCCTTGCAGTGACATGCCACTGGGCATGGGGGTTACAAAAATATAGTTGTGCCGCCCAAAATGGCACTTTACGCTTTCATTTTTTCAGTGTAAATCCTAAATGGAAATTTCCATAATTTTGCTTTGAAAGTAATTTAAGTAACTGCTTCATTCCCTAATCTAAGAGAAGGGAATAGCATAAATGTCACAGTAGTTTCAGTTACTTACAAAAACATTCATAGATTTTAGTATCACCGCCTATATGTGAGCAGTATTGCCCTAAGTAAGTGAATCCATAAAGAACAGGTTTTATTGTAAGGTAATATTAACCTTGGTGAAATAATCAGTACTCCTGAAATCTCTGGTTTGGTCGACATAGATACTTTTTCCAGATAAACCTAAGGTAAAAGATGATATGCAGCATTGAAAAACACTTGTGAATTTAGGATAGCTAGTGAATTTTGGATCCACTGACAACATTACAATGAAACGAAATGTAATACTTCCTTATGTGCCAAATATTCTGTCTGGTTTTGTTTGGTTTACATAACAACCCAAAATTCAGGTACCCATTCTTTTTGAAGCAGCAACTCACAATTTCAGATAGCAAGCATGAATAACTGATTTTATGCCTATATATATATATACATACACATGCCAGCCTTCGGACTGTGCTGTGCCACAAGTTATCACAGCTGTAAAACAGGCTGGATAAACTTGAAAAGAAAATACAGACAGAAATCTTTTGCTGAACAGCATGCCCAGTAATGATCTCAGCTCTTAACCTGATGACAAAATTCCCAGGATCTGCAAAATTCCCACCCTGCTGTATCAAAGTATGTTTCCTTTTTCCTCTTACAATTTTTTAGACTTGGGTCCATCATTTAATGGGTTTGAGGGCTCGCAGTTCATCATCTTATTATACAGTCAGTCAGGATGGGAGAAAAGATGGGAGAAAAACTTAGTTAATTTATCCTAGGCTGGCAGCCCTCCTTCTGCAAAGCATCCAGTGCCTGCCTTGGCTCACTCTCACAGGTTTCCTAAGCCATGATAGAATGATATGGACATAATCCCTGGCATTTTGTCACTGCTGTCCAAAATGTTCTCAGCAGCAACAGTGAGTATTGTCCAACATAATCAGACATTGAGTAATGTGTAGCTAAAATAAGACAGAGGGACCAAACAATAATAGCCAAGACTCCCCTCCACAAATGGATCCAGTCCACGAACCAAACCAGATGTACAAAATGCTCTCACAACCAGCACCATGCATTAAATCCACACTCTCCTACCCAAGGGCTCTGTTGTGTGTTTGGCAGCCTCTCTCCAAATGTTCAGCTCCCTTGTTCATTTTCTCCTTTAAATGACTGATAATAATGAGAAGCAAATGTACCCACGATGTGGGGGACAGGAGGAGCTTCCAGAGGAAGAGCATATCTTTTTTTTTTAGATCTATTTGATGCTCTATTTGATTTCTCTGGCTATCTTGTTCTGATCACACTTTACTCTTGGCAAAGAAGTAAGCCAAGTAACACTCTTCATAGGCTGCAATTAAAAGAACAGGCCAGAAAGCATGGCTAGCACCTGGATAAAAAAACATTACTTATTTAGATGTGCATGCCAGTATGGGTCCATCTGATTTGGAAACAGAGTCTGAGCACATATTCCAGGAATGTTCGAGATGGGAAGCACTCAGTACTTTTACAGAAGGGTGATGTGTGCAAGTGCCTTGTATGTCAATATGGAAGGCTACACCAAAGTCTTTGTCAAGCTTTGAACACAGATCAGTTCCACAGCAAGAAAGTTTAGATCCAGGTATTTTGGAGGGTAATACATAAATGCTGTGCATTACCCTACAAGACACCAACCACTGAAAATCATAGCACAGTTTTATCCAAGACAGTTCTCCTCATTGTAAAGTCAATATGGTGACAAAACCTGAGGTAAAGCCTCAAATACACTTGTTTGCACATGGAAAATAGGAATAAACTATACACCCAAGCTCATTCCTGCCCACTAGCAGGTATGAGCTGAGAGACAAGATGAGCCCTGAGATAGGAGATGTTTGCATCGCTCAGGCCACTGCTTCATCTTCTCTAGCATCATTTCCCTGGATTTTTTTTCAGAGACCAAGCACAGGCATGAAGCTACTGACCTAGTCCTATCAAGGCTGACCATTCTTTACAGAGCAGCATAGAAAAGAAAATAATACAAGAAGTCAACAAGCATCTGCTTTTTAAACCTTTATCACACCTTTAGGGGGCCTTCCTCATCCCCCGAGCCCTGTTACTTTTGTAACAGGGACTGCTGCACCTACTGAAGTTGTACAGCTGCACTAAAAAGAACCTCTGGTTTCTGTGAATTTGAGAACAGCAAGCAAGGAAATAGCTACATGTGGTTACCATTTTGTATCTTTATCTTTTTTTTTTTTGCCTTTATTATCTGCACAACATCTTTGTTGGAACTTCTTAATATTCATTTTAAGTCTAGCAAGTATGATAAAGTAGCTGAGATAAGTTGCCTCACTCACTTAGACATTACGTCAGCATACCCTCTCCAGAAAAGATAAAATATTTATGATGATTAATACAAAAGACATTAAAGACAGAGCATTTCAAGAACATCAGAACAGATTAAAATTTAAAACAATAACATACCTAATAGCTTTCTCTACTTTGGGATCTGAAGGGCTGTACTGAGGGTCTTTTGCCACTTCAGAAATAACACTAAAAGACATTATTATACAATTTGTATTTAGGCCTGGTGAGAAAGTCAAGTGAAAAGCATGCTAAATTCAGATTATAGTCTTTTTTAAACTCACCATGGGCAGGGAAAGTAGATGCCGTGTTTAATATCAGCAAGCACCACCTGTGTGGTTATTTCATTGATGTAATAAGAAGCAATAACCCTTTGGGAATGATCAGCAGCCATTCTAGTCCTGCTTGACCAATGCCAGCTGAATATGGTGTAGATCAGCTGCAGTGTGGGATGGAGCTGTGAGATGCCTTGCTGGGACCCTCTTCCCCCACAGCTCAGCAGCTGTTTGTGCTCAGGTCTGTTCCTCTCTCCCTGCCTACAGTCTGCTGTAGCTGTGCTGTGGAGCTGGCCCCGTGCCCTCCTGGTCCCAGCCCTGGCCAGGAATGCCACTGCTCCTGCTCCTGCACTGCCACCCTCATCGCTTCCCTGCCCCTTAGAAGCAGCCCTGACACAGGGATGTGTGGAGGCATCCTCTATTTTCCATACTATCCCATAAATTCTTAGAAAGGTGCTCTACTCTTTTTTAATAGAATCATAGAATCATTCGGGTAGAAAAAGACCTTCAAGATCATTGAGTTCCACCAGTAAACTCTAACCCAGCACTGCCACCTTGATAAAGGCCAGAGCTTTATCAGCCTGACATTTCCTGTAAGACTGGCACTTCTTGTAAGTCGAATTGTTCAGCCTGGAGGAGACTGTGGGGGAAGACTTCGTTGTGGTCTTCAACTTTCTGGTGAGGAGAAGAGCAGGGGCAGGCACTGATTTCTTTTCTCTCATTACCAGTGACAGGACCTGAGGGGATGGCCTGAAGCTGTGTCATGGGAGGTTCAGGCTGGATACCAGGAAAAGGTTCCTCACCCACAGGGTGGTTGGGCCCTGGAACAGCTCCCCAGGGAAGTGGTCACAGCACCAAGCCTGACAGAGTTCAAGGAGCATTTGGACAATGCTCTCAGGCACCTGGTGTGACTCGGGGTGTGCTGCATGGGGCCAGGAGCTGGACTCAATGAACCTTGGAGGTCCCTTCCAAATCAGAAGATTCTATGGTTCTATGAAAAACACCAGATCTCTTGAATTAAGTGCTTGTACACACTGACCACAATCCAGTGACATCTTTGATTTCCCCAGGCTAGCTAAGCTATAAAGACAGGCTGCAGCTGTGCCCTTCATGATGGAGAAGTGTTTGTTGGACACAAACAAACTGAATGCTCCCACAGCCCATCCTGGTGCGGTGGAGGGAGGCATTCAGAGGCTGAAATGCTTTTGCAAGTAAGGCTGTGCAAGAAAAGCAGGGTGATATCTGCTCCAGACCACAAATACACTGAGGAAAATGCTGATGAGAGATTCCTCAAGCATCTGTTTACACTGTGTAGGAGAGAAATCTGAGTTACCACAGAGGACTTAGTAGCACATGCTGGAGGCTTTGTGCTGCCTTGAAATAAATAAAAAGATTTGTTAAGAATTCTACATAAGGATGTTTTCTGAACTCAGTAAGCATTTAGCTTGCAGAAATTTTATATTATACCTAATCCTGAATGATAACATAAAATTTACCACAGAACTAAAAATTAGCAGTTGCTTCCTTATGAATGTCACCTTTTGCTCATTATGTTACTTAATCACAAACAGGATAACATGAAAACAAATATACCTGATGTGTTAAAAGGATTCATTTTGCAATCCTGAGAACAATTATGAGCAAATTCAGCTGGGAGAAAGAGTTTATTTGGGAAAAAGATGAAAGCTGGGACCTGTTTAAGAACATTTTATCAGACACTAAAAAAAAGTCATTAACAAAGAAAAAAAAAGGAGTACTTGCCTGAATCATCACAATGGCCTAGTGAAGTAAAAATAGATATAAAAAATAATCCACATCCAGGAACATAGGGAAATAGATTGCAATTAATATCCATTAGGTAATTAACAAAAAAATGAAAGAAGGACAGAAAATCAATGTTACATAGACTAAAGGACATCATCAACTTTCTAAGTATGACAAACAAAAGAGGAATGTCAGCAATGACATTAGTGCTTTTCTGGACAGAAGTTATAGCAATGCCAATAAAGATGCGGGAAAGTTAAGCACACTCAATAAATAGATCACTTCTGATTTTGCTGGTGAGAAGAAGCTTCTCTTAAGTTTACTTTTCCACACTAAGCATGCCCCTCTGCCAAATGCACTTTTTTATTCTAGTTTCATGCTGGTTCATTTGGACTTTCAAGTGTTTTGATGGTCAGTGTTTCTTTTTTTAATTGTCTTCTACAGAGCTTTCTCAGGTTGAGCTTTTCTTCTCTGTGTCACCATTTGGTAAGTGAACCTGAAACGCCTCTACAAAGAAGTGAAGTCCGTGACATTCTCAGAAGATGCCTGCAATCCCTCCATCACTGTCCTCCACCCACCCCTGGCATGACACATAGGTGCAGTTTTCTTAGCTACTTTGATATTTTAATTCACACTCAGCTATGATAAATACTTTCTTTGCTTGTAAAGTAGCTTGGAAGCATATCAAACAGCAGCTGTATCAGCACTTTTTATAAAAAGCTAAATTAGGAGGTTTTGAACCACCAGCATTGATTTTTAATTAATCTTAGACAAATACAGAAATTCCAGAGCAGTGGAAGAATGCTAAAACTGTGTCAGTTTTGTAAAAGATAAATAGGATGACCAAGGTCTAAACAGACCTATAAGCCCTTCATCAATTCCAGAACAAAAAACCCAGACTGTTTGCTATCAGATTTCATGCCATAAAGCTATTGTTAATCTTGTCCAAACAAGCTTCACTGATGACAGGGGTTTCCTGAACAAGACCACAAAAAACCCCTAATGGGCTTGGTTAAAGCAAAAAGCATCCTGGAACTTGAACCAATTTGGAAAAAAAAGGAGAAAACAGTCATCAAAAATTAAATTTCAAAAAAAATTGAAAACCCAGATAGTATTAATCTTTACCTGTTGTCTTGTATGTCCCCCCAACTTTACAGGGCTGTTTTCATTTAGACTTAAGTAGACAAAAATAGTAAAGAAGTTAAGCCAAATAATTACATAGCAAAAAGAAAAGTCCCATTTATGTATTAGGGTATCTTCTAGAACACTATATTTTTAAAATATATCTGAATCCTTTATACATCTTTGTGTTGCCTTTTTTTCCCAGATCAAGAAGTAAAATTTAAAAACACGAGGAAAAAAGCATGCTCTTTATTCAACATTAAGTCTTCATGGAGTCCAGAGCCTTTAAGCAAAGGTGCAGAAAATGACATTGATGTTTCCTTGTGGATTGCTTTTATATATTTTTGTACATAGTTCTTATTCATCTAATGAGCTAAAGAAGTATCAGTGCAATGAAGACAGAAATGGTGAGCTTTAAAAAAGTTTTTGAGGTTTCAAATGTTTTGAGGTCTATAATGTCATATTTCTTTGGTGATTTTTTTAAGAAAAGGTGAGACAATCACTGTTGCAAGAAAGGAAACTTCCTAAGAACAAATATTTATAGGGTGTCACTGACAGTGAAAATAAGCTTTTGCAAGATATATGTAGGTTAAGATAGACCATAACACAATTTGCTATGGTATGAATCAACTTTTGGCTTCCTTTGTTTTAGTACCTTGAAAAATATTTTCTTTCCCAGAAGAAATAATCTGGCTTCTATATATCAGTCATTCAAAAAGGGGACTCTCGACACGTCCAAGGGCTGTGTTTAGGAAGCATTATTTGCCCATAAGAGTCACAGATCGCTAAGCAGATTTACAGGCTTGCAGAGAAGTTATCCTTGCTAATCTTTGCTTAAGAGTAAGTTGAGTCTGATACGACAGCTAAGCAGCTTTCAGTATTGTATCGAGTTCCGCTTCGCTGCTCATAGTGTCTTTCTTTCCTGCTAAATGATCAATCTCAATTTAGGCATTGGGGGGAAAGGAAAGATGAAAGAGGATGGAGAGAAGAGAGTCCTAGTCTTCACTTGGCCCTCTGTAAAGCACAACAGTTCCTGATCCACTGATGGTTTCTGTGTTGAACTAGGCCACAGAGAATTCCAAAAGCCTTGCATGAGGAGTGTTTGAACAGAGAGGGATTAACCATGTGCATCACAGACACTTGCAGGTAATAATGCAATACATTTACAATTAATACATTCAAAGCATCTAAGAGACTGCCTCATGACTGTGAAAGTCACTAAAAAGTTAGATTATTTATAACCAAATATTTTATCTTCTTTCTTTAATTATTCTTCAGAACTTCTCTCTTACATATAGAGAATATGAAGCATCAAATTCTACTTTTCTATCCCTAAGTATGCATAATTTGTAGAAAGAGAAAAAATGTTTCAGCACTGACTGATCTACAAATTGAATTACCGTGATCCTCTTTGTCAGGTGAAGAAGCTCAGTCTGCTACTCTTAGCAAGAAACTAAAAAAAAAAAAGATGTTCATTTATAATTTTTAAAACAATCCTGCTCCTTGTAAAAGAAATTCGGTAAAGTAAATGATCTCTCTACCCATAGCTGCCCAGGAAAGAAGTAGAGAATATAAGAAGAAGCCTTCACACCTGGGGCAAACCTGAGTGCTCTCAGGACAGTGAAGATGTGACTCCCCAAGCTGAAAGTCCTCCCCAGTAACGCCTCGTCTCCAGGCCTGAGAACTAGGACCAGTAAGAGTGCAACTGGCACTTTTGCAGTCTGTGCTAGCATGCAGAGCTAGATTTAAATTACATACAGCACTGCTTTTTCAGATCTCTGGGTATCACACTCAGCCCTGGATTACACCTGGAAGAATATACAAAGCATGGGAAGCCAGTGTACCACATACCCTCCACATGATACTATGCAAACATTTCACCTTGCCAGCAGTCTCCAACAGTATCAGTGCTGTCTCTGTCTGATGCTAAAACAGACATGTCTGTCCCTCCAACACTCACTGATTGACTACTCTGAGCAAACAAGGAGAAGAGCTTTAGCAATACCATTGCAAACCTTGAAACCACCACATCAGAAATGTTTGTAGAAATACCATCCTTTCTGTGATTATATAACACTGGAAATTTACTCTGCACAGCACAGCCATCAAACATTCCAGCTGCACGTGTTCCTGCATCCCCACTGTCACAGTGGGCCTGCCAAAGTCCTGTCCTGCCAGCTAGGGTTTGACATGCTGTGAAAAGAGACCTTGAAATCAGAGCTGCTGTGCAGCTCGACTTGCTGATAACTGATCTATATGAGATAGCATGACAAAATGTGAACAATGATGCTTGACATCCCACATGCTATCACATGCCAGAAATGTTTGGAGGGTGGAACAGAATGACATAAAAAGAAATTATGTGCAGCATACTTTTCTTTCCATGCTAGTTAAGTGACATTGTTTTGGCAGTTCAGTCTGATGCTGTAAGTACAGCATCCTATATATTTTCTATTTAAAAGAGATACACTAATCTGACAGGGGAAAGATTTGACTTCCTTTTATTCCAATTGAAATCGCATATATTTAAATGCAAAGTACACATAATTTAGGCAACTGCTTGTAAATAATCTCATAGACTAAACCCCAGGCCATCACACTTGTTTCTGTAAACAAAGTAGAAGACTTCATTCTTTCCACCTGAATTTTCTCAGCTGATTGAAAGTAAACACATATTAAAGCAAGACTATATATAATTATGTTTTTTTTCATTAAAGGAACAACTGATGAACACAGAGCTTTTTCCAAATCAGCAATTGAGAGCATTTTGTAGTCTTTCAGAGAGACAAGTGGCTAAAGCACAGACATTGAAAAGTTTCATCTGCCAGGGATCAATTGCTCTGGGATATAGCTTGTGCACAGAAAAAGCTTTGCTTCCCTCTCCATTAGGGGTCTGTCTACTCTAAAAATTAGACCACAGAAAAGAGTGGAGGGGAAACAAGAAACAGTCTGCCTTCTCCCTAGAGAAAAAATGTTTAGATTTTAGATTTCCTTGGCAGAACTTTTCCCCCCTTACATTTACCAGGTTTTAATTGTTTGGGGTTTGTTTTGGTTACTTCTTTCTTCGCCCCCCCCCCCCCCCCCCACCACCAATTCTTTTCCAGTTCTACCCTCAGTCTGAGAAAAATCTAAAATTCCACCCAAATGGCTACTTTCCTATTTAAACATAATAATGCCTTACTAATGCCTTCTCACAAGCTTTTGTTTAACATGTTCCTTCTCTGTTTTCCTGAGGTGTCCTTGTTCCTCTTTGCACCTGGTAGGAAACAAACGCTTCAAGATGCAGAACATCCTGAGGGGTCCTCCTCAGCTGACACTGTCATTATACAGCTGGTGTGCCATCCCTGGCTGGGCTGTCATTTTATTTATTTTGCTTTTTCTCAGCAGAAACAACAGCCATTGATGCCCTTGCCATGCACCTGCCTTTTTACCTGTCCAATCTTACATCCAAACACGCCACTAACAACACTGCAATGGATGGGCTGTGTACACTCTAACTCAGGAAGTGATTTGGTAAAATTAACATTTAGAAGCAGGCACCAGTAGTTATTTCACACATTATTAACTTATATTACAATTCAAATAAGCTTACAGCTGGCAAAAAAAGTCTCTTCTGTAAAGTGATCTCAAACATAATAGGCTTAATCAGAGATAAATTAAATTAGTCAGTCATGCATACTACAGCATATTAGCACTGAGTAGTTATTAAATACATTTTCTGTTATCAGTTGTGCAGGCAGTATTGTAGCAAACAAAGTGCATGGGAAAACAGTAAATAAACTTTATGTTTGGGAGGCTACATGTTTGACATTTCCTAGGTTTTATCAAATGTTACATGATCTTTACCACTATAACTGCCACCAGGTTAAGTCCCCATAAATGATTCAACTTCACTCCCAGGCAATTAGCCAAAAGCAGAGCAGACAGAACTAATGAATACCTAGACAGCAGATGTTCAGCGTGGTTTTGTGTTTTGGAGGGGATTTCTTCCATGGCAGTTTTTGGAAAGAAAAAAGCATGGATAGATGAGTCATAGCTGGTACACAATTGATAAAGAGGAGACAGGCAACATTTCTATTTGTTATAAAATTAATCTTTGTGTTTAGGGCTTTTCAAAATTTATTTTCTCCTTTGGTTTCACAACTACAGTTTGAAAAGGTCTTGTAATTGTGTGCAAATATTGGAAGGCATTGCTGCTGCCTGCTATCATAACTTCCTTTTCTACTGCTGTTATAGCAGCCAGCAGCATCACCTCCATCTCCAGCTGAAAATTTGAGTGAAAAAGAATACAACACAGAATCACTCACATGCGCTTTACACGAAGAATCATTACTTTTGTGATAGGATCCTAAATCCATATTTTTGTTCTATCATCCATCTTTCAGAAGCCCATCAGTACAGTACTTGGAAATATCATAACTTGCTGAGCCTGACCACAAGACTTGGGAGCACATCTGACATTCTCTCACACTCTGCACATTTAAAACTCAATGTAAGGTGACAAGAACATTAAGCTGCCCACAGACCAAAATGTGAAACTAATCAGTATCTGTTCTGAGCCACAGGTACAATAATTGGAAAATTAAAGTGCCTGTGAACTTCTAGGGCTGGCTGCATCAAAAAAGCAACACCTTGAAATGATTAATGAAGACAAATGTATGCAACTATTTCTATTGACAACAACTTCAGACAATTGCAGACTAAAATAAATAACACTAGTTCTCATTTATTTTCTCTAAAGCTTGCTGCTTCCAAGAATCACTTGCTAGGAAATGTGTAGGAACTCACTGGTTAAGAAATGTTTTAAGTGGGAGCTCCTTTAACTCAGATTTTGAAAACACAGCTTCTTTGCTGTGATTCCTGTAACTATTGTCTGTGACAATTCTGGTACAGAGGACATCAGCCACAACAGAGGCATTCAACATCATACACCCTTCACCTGGAAATGTTAATATGACCTGTAAAAGTAAAATGCCTCTACTAATATGTGATGGCAGTGCTCAACAGACCTCTTAAGAAAATCATTCATGGCAGTGCTGTTTCAAAATGTCCCTTTCTGTCTTACTGCTCCCATCACATCCATCAGTGGCATGGCCAGTCCACTGGAAGAACAGGATGTCCTGAAGTGCACCATCATGGATGGGGCTATTGCCATGGCTCTGAACTGCACAAAGCAGGGGCTCCTTTTCTTAGGTGTGAAAAGGGGGAGTGAGGCTAAAAAACTTTTTTTTGAAAAGTAAATGGTGTATGCATACACACACATTTATACACACATATGTATATAAAAATTAACGTAATTTTTTCAGTTTCCTCCTCCTCTTTAAAGTCCCAACAGTAAAAAAATAAAAATTCCTTCTGTTCTCTGAGACACTGGAGTTGAGTCCCAAGCAGAAAAAATGAAACAGTCTCTATTTTTAAATGGAACTTACTGAGTCTTATTAAGAGAATCCTGACTCCCAGGATTTTGATAGAATTCGCAAAGTCAAAGCATGTCACATGATTGAAGTCACACTCGTAGGAAAAGTTAGCACTACAGGCAATGAGTATCAATTAAGTTTTGAAGAAGAAAGTCTTCACCACTTTGAAGGCAATCTAAAATACAAATGACCAGCCCTGCATTCAGAGTATGTTATGACTGTTCAATTATACATATATTCAGAAGTTTGGAAATGCAACCAACGGTTGTGTCTTTATCGGGCATGAACATGTGTAATTGTGCTGCCCATGGAGCTGTATCCATTTCTGATTTCTTCCCTCACACACTTTCCCCCCCACCATTTCTGAGCAAGACAGTGCTCAGTCTGTTTCAGACAAGTCTTCTTCAGGCCAGGCTTTTAAGAAAAGCTGTAAGAATGGTCTGCATTTCCATTAGAATAGTGATTTGGATGAAAACATACTTGTGATGATGCAGCTGTCCAAAGGCAGGATGTTCTCACACATTATTACATTTTCTGTCCTTTTCAGTTACCCATGATGAAAAAATATAAAGTATTATTAAATATTTATAGATGTGTTTAAAGTACAGTTGGGAAAAAGAGACTGTGACAAAGAAAAGTCTCTGTGTAGATACAGGTCTATATACTAAATCTAGCCAGTAAAGGCAGCAGAGACAGGAAGGTTTCAACAGCTAAAATATAAGAAATCTGATTTGGTTCTGTAGCTCTTCCAAGAATTTACTGCATGACCTTGGACAATCCCTGACATAAAACAGACAAACCTCTTTGTGATTTTAGATACCATTAGATATGAGGAGAAACCTTGAGCCTCTGTAAGAAACTTTGCACAGGATTTCCAAGGATGCTGAGAAGAAAATTGATGAGTGTGTGGTGGGCTGATAATTGGCCAGATGGCTGGACTTAGAGGGCTGTGATCAGTGGCACAAAGTCCAGCTGGGACAGGTTCCTTGTGCTGATTGATACTAGGGTGAGTACTGCTCAGAATCTTCATGAATGACCTGGATGGTGGGGCAGGGTGCATCCTCAGTACATCTGCAGAAGATACGAAAGTGAGAGGAATGACTGGTACACCAAAAGGTTGGTCTACCATGCAGAGGCCTTGGACAGGCTGGAAAAATGGGCTGACAGGAACTTCATGCAGTTCAATTAAAGAAGATGTCAAGTCCTGCCCCTGGGAAAGAATAACCCCAAGTATCAGTGCATGCTGAGCCATAATGTCTGGAAAGCAGCTTTACAGAAAAGGACATGGGGAACCTGTAGGACAGGTAATGTCTCCTTGCAACAAAGGCCAACAGTCTCCTGGACTGCATGAGGTAGAGGATCACCAACAGGTCAAAGGAGGTCATTCTTTCTCTCTGTTAGCATTGGTGAGGCACAAATGAAGAGCTGGGCCTTGTGTTGGCATCTCCAAGACAAGACAAGACATGGACACAATGGAATGGGTCCAGCAAAAGGCCAAAAAGGTGCAGAAGGGTCTGGATTATCTTTGAAATAGGAAGGGGTTGAGAGAGTTGGGACTATTCAGCCTGGAAAGGAGGCCTAGGGAATCTTACCCATATGTATAAATATCTGATGGGGTGGGAAACAAAGAAGATTGAACCTGATTCTTCCCAGTGGCACCCAGTGAGAGGACAAGACAAAAAAGACAAATTGAAACACAAAAATCTCTGTAAACATAAGAATTTTTAAATTTCTTTTTTTACTTTAAGCATAGTCAAGTACTGAGGCAGGCCCAGAGAGGTTGTGGCATCTCCACCCTTGCATATCTTTGACATTCAAGAGGCCATGGTCCTGCACAACACGCTGTAGCTGACCTTATTCTGAGCAAAGGGTTGGACTAGATGACTTCTAGAGATGCCTGCCAGCCCTACACTTTCTGTGATTCTGTAAGGATCTGCAGACAGAAAACATTTATTGAAATGAGGTCAAGTATTGAAAGTGGAAGTACTAAACCTTTGAATCATGGAGTCCAACTGTTAACCCAGCACTAAGGCCACAACTAAACCATGTCACTAAACACTACATCCACATGTCTTTTGAATGCCTCCAGGGCAGGTGACCCAAACACCAGCCTGATCCAACACTTGACAACCCCTTCTGTGAAGAAATTTTCCTAATATCCAATCTAAACCTCCCCTACTGCTGGTTACTTGGGAGAACAGACTGACCCCCCCTGGCTACCTCCTTTAAGGCAATTGCAGAGACCCCCTGAGCCTCCTCTTCTCCAGGCTGAACAATCCAACTCCCTCAGCCATTCCTCATTACATCTGTGCTCTAGATCCTTCATCAGCATCACTGCCTCATCCAACTAACTGAATCTCTTTGTCACAGCAGGAGATCAAGTTGGTCAAGCAGGACCTGCCTTTCTTAAAACCATGCTGACTGGGCCTGATTCCGGAGTTAACTTGTACCTGCAGATATTTACACAACATTTCATATATATATATATATATATATATATATATATAAAAGCAGATTGAGTCATTCAGAGAAAGAAGGAGAAAACTATGTGATGGAAGAAGGGTAAAACACAAAAATGAGGATGTAGTGAAGGTAGGTGTGAAGGGAACAACATGAAATGAGTATACTCAAAAGTAAATTGTGCAACCTGACAGCTCTCTCACTTAAAGAAAAACATAAAATAAGGAAAGACTGGACAGCTTTTATCACACTCTTTTCTGGAGCATTCACATGCCAAAGAGTGAGCTATTCTGAGATGCAATTTCATAAGTTCTGCCAAATGTACCAGTTTCCCAAAATTATAATGTACAAAGTTTAAACTACAAGTTGATCCTTTTCAAAGCTCTGTAAAAAAGGGCATTTTCACAAGGACACAGTCACAACCTCCCAGCCATCAATGTTGTGGTTTCCATTAAGTAAAATATGAATAAAAATCTAATGACAGAAAAGGAAAATTTTGTTTCTCAAAATGCATTCTGAAGCTCACATCCCATCATCACTACAGCTCTAATGCCCCAGTCAGAGCTGAATAACAAGTAATAGATTAAAAAGCTCTGAATATGCACCTGATAGTCTCCTCTTCCATTACTCTGCTGCACTCTCTGCTCTTTTCCCATCGTTAGTATTGGATAAGACTTACAGGAAGAGATTCTTCTCTGACACAGCTATTGAAAACCCGATAGTCTGATTTCCATTATTCAGTTTGATTTCTGTCACCTCTCTGAATCCATTCTCACAGAAACATAGATTTCTTAACATCCATTACACAAATGCAACTTCATCATTATTCACAAGCATAATACCAGCTTCATTTTGCACCTGTTTCTTGTCTCCTAGCTAAAACCTCTTTTAAAGAATATCTTCACTCCTCACTCCTGAAAATTTTCTTTACCCTAGAGCAGAATTTCTTCTTATTAGCTATGATATACTTTTCAAAATCACCCAAAATACTCCTCAAAACCTCCACATTTCCTGTTTTATGTCTGACATGCTTCTGCTTTCAGATTAGAGAATTATAGACTACCCCAGGTTTCAGATAAGAAGCATTCAGTGAAGTACTGTATGACCACTGCAGAATAAAAAAATCAGCTTTTTAAACAGAGCCAGGACAGTTCACCAAAAGTATAATAAACATAGGTCCTCTTGCATAAGCAGTAAGTAAACTGCCTTATGCATACAGGTTTTATTGTCTGCTTCCAATGAATTTATCTCATTTTCACTATCAATAAAAAATATGGATTTGGGGAAGCATAAAATGAGTTTAAGGATGAATTTTTAAAACTCTCATAAAATGATGGATCTACTAAGTAAATACATTGATTTTGAATGCAATGAAATACCAAACATTACTTGTTTTCTGTGAAGAAGGAGATGGGCAGAGGTAAAGTCAGGATTCCCCCTAAAAGCCCTGTTTTTCAGTGGTTTCACAATTTGGCCTGCAGACTCTCACTGCAGACTACATTTGGCAAAGAACACTTCAGCCTGGGAGTATTTTCTTGCCACAAATAATTTTCAAAACAAATTAAATCTGGGTCGTTTTTATATAGCTAGCAGTGCAAAGGACATTTTCTGTGCTTGTTAGTGGTCTTCAAAAAAAGGGCTTTGATTTTTAAAAATTTGAAACTTGGCAAATGATAAATCCATAGAACTGTGCAGTCAAATCACTTGGGATATTCTGAAGGCAAACTCAGTTAAAAATAAACAAAGGGTTTGACTAATTAAATAAAATTAAATAAATAATAATAAATAAACCTAAGGGTTTGACTTGTTATTTTTGAACAGAATATTTACAGTTATTTTTATATGTGAGACTTTCCAAAGCTATTCCTGTTCTCCGAAAGAGATGTAAAGAATGTTTTAGCACACTTTAGCATATAGCCCTTTAGCAATGCATAGGTTATAAAGGTGTATTGGAGAGATGACACCAGAGAAAAATAGCCCTCATCATCTCAGTCCATTGCTTTGCTAATCTGCATCGACAAACTGGTTTCAACATTTTTCATTTTTAATCCTAAGAAAAGGACACTTTAATGTCTGTGTTTAGCTCATCCCCACTGTCCACCAGTGACTTCATGTGAATTGTTTTATGTTAAATGCAGAAAAAATGGTGACAGAATTAATTCCCAGCTCTGACTAATCAGACTGGGATCTGAAAAGGAGATGCACATTCCTCTCTCTACCTACATCTTTACTAGTATCAAAAGACTGGCAAAAAATGTTAGGCCACTGTTTATAGTTCTGTTACCCTGCTGATTTCAAAACCTGTAGTCTCTTCCACAGCTGCACAGACTTTATGTCTTCAGCACCTTTGCATAGGTGACAATCACTTACATGTAAAGAATGACTTTGCTGCTATGGCAGTAAAAAGGAAAGAAAACCCAGTTCCCTCTCCTGTTGCTGCACTCCCCTATGAACTTAGGAAGAAAAAGCCTGAACTAACTGTAGACACTGAAGAAGAGTGGATGTAACTGTAAAGAAACAGGGAAAGGGCCTCTCAAAACATATGCCATTTCACTGTTTGGTATGTGAAAACAAAGAGATATCCATACCTGCAGCTCTTGCATACAAAAGGTTGGCCAATTCCATATATATTAGTGCTGTTAACTGTCCCTTCTTCCTCCCTGCCTCCATGGCAGAGGTAGCAGAAGAGGACATGCCTATATTCCATTTACTCAATACCCATCCTACCCATAATATCACATAACCAGTTTGGTTCAATCTGAAATGCCAACCTCTGTGTTGGGGCTTGGCAGGTGTAAGCAGATGATCCCTCTTCTGCTGCTCCTCACTTCTCAGGCAGCAACCTCAGACAATTACTCTTGAATTACCAAGCAAGAATTCAATATTTTTGCAAATACCAGAGCACAGCCTGTCTGCAAGGCTAGAACTCTGGACCCTTTTGTAATTTTTAGCAAAGTGTAAAAATTCTGCTGTGACACAGAGAGCCTGTAGCTATGGAAAGAGTATCCATGTGCACCTGGGTTTGCATTTAGGTAGATGGACGGGCATGCACAAGGCTGGTTGTCATCAAGAGGAAAATCTGACACCAGAGTGGGCTCTAGCAACTTGGAGAACCCACAACCACCACCAGACACCTGCAGTCCTTTAGATCAATCTGACTCTACAGCACAAGTGTTGGAAAGGTGGATGGATAGATGGGAGTTTTGTGAGTTTCTGGAACAGCTCTTGGGTTCTGGGACAGCCTTGATGGATAGAAGGACAGATGCACATGTGTTTCTGTGCCCTAGTGGATTCTCTGGTGGCTGGCAGTGGAATACCTAGTTGGTGCTTTTAAGGGTAAGAACTGTTTCTCAGTACAGAAGGAAAATACTCTGAGAAGTATTTTGGAAGAGCTGGCAGCCATGCACTTTGAAAGAGTCAAGCTTCCAAAAGGATGTCTGTGACTTTTCAGTGTCACATGAGGGATTAATCTCTTTGGGGAGGTTGGACTGGATTAGGTGGTTTGTTCAGGGTTGGCAAGAGTGTTTTTGCAAACGGTGCCAAGGCTGGAATAAACTGCAGCACAGCTATACTGAAATGAACTGAAATGTCCAGATATTCAGGAACCCCAACAGCATTCTGAGATTTTTTACTTCAGTACCAATTTTCCCAAGGTTTAGGAGAAACAGCTTTAAGAACAGATCTTTCTTAATATTCTGTATAAAATAACAGCATTTAAACATTATATTTTATAGCTAGGCTGTATTGAGTTTTATTTAATACTTGTAACAGAAGGGGCTCATCTGGGAATGTGTTCTTTTGTTATGAGAAACGGTACAAACACAGGAGAAATCACATGAAATGCATGGAATTATGGAATTACAGAGGTGACATCTGAACAGTCAAACAAGGGCTCTTCACAGCCTTCAGAGACTATAATTTTTTATATAGTTACTCTGTTTTTAAAAAAAAATAATTCACACAAACTGTCCTGGCTCTGTTTAAAAAGCTGATTTAAAGTGCTACATCATTATTGTGTGATTTGGTGCAGGATATTTACAGATGCATTAATTGGTGGGAATAATTGATCTAAGTTTATAGAATAATAAGTTAGTAGCACAATCTTCAAAGAGGTGCCCATAACCTGCAAATCTCATAAACTTCAGAGCTGATATGTGGAAGTTAAACACCTGCAGAAGGCAGGAAATAGTGCTTTGGGTGGTTAGTTTTGGTGTTCATATATTCATATGAACTGTAAAATGAGAACAGACAACTAAAAATATCTTAATAAGGCACAGTGCCAAAAACAATGGACAGAAACATTTTTCTGGTGAGATTACTCTGCAGTAATTTAAAAGGAATAGCTTAAAAAGTAGAAAGAAGCTAATGACTGCAGGCAAGTTACGTTGCAAATGTGCTTTTCCTTAGCAAGCTGTCACTGTGTACAGAGGTGAAATATAAACCTGCGAATAAAGAAAATACATGCCTATATTTTAAAATATTATGTTTATATTTTATTATGTCCTATTTTTCAAATGCTGTTAAAATTATCAAGCATAAAACTAATATTTATTCCTCTATTATAAGCACCAAGCTACACTGCAAACTCAGGACTTACAGCTATACAAACACATCTTATTTATGTACACAAGGAGAAATATGTCTTGTTGGGAATTCAGTCCAAGTGTGTGGTCATCAAGCTTTAAATCAGAGACTAACATGAAAATGCAAGTAAAACATTTACTCTTCTATTATTACTATTATTATTTCTTAAATTGTTTTTCAGTAGCATTTTTTTTCACTTTCAATATTCTGCTGCTTGTAGAGGTGCAGTGGTTTGTGCTCAATTATTTTTTAAAGTAAATAAATAAAAAGAAAACTCAGTCTTGAAGTGGTGATTTGTTAGGGAAAGACAGAATATACCCAAGAGAACCAGACTGCAGAATATTTGCCTTCTTTATAATGAAGCTCCAGATCCTAGGCATTTGCAATTACAGTCCCTTCCACAGCAGGAACTGCTGTTGTTATTGATACCTTTTATAGTCCATGTCATGTAGAGAGGCTCCCAGAAGGTTTGGTATTTTAAGAGCAAAGCAGGCCGGATTGAATGTAGAAGCAGGTTGAAAAGCCTGACATTTCTCCTAGTCTCCCCTTAGAAACAGCTTCCAGTGCATCGAGATATGAAGAATACAGGAAAGTAAGGTATGACACTGACCTGGTTTAAACTGATAAAAACAAATAAAACTGATAAAAACCAAAGACATGAATTCTATTCTTTCCCCTTGAATGTCAATGGAAGAAACCTATACATAAAATAGTCACCTTAAACAACATGCCTATTTTTGATTGAATAATCCTGTAGATCTGTAGTTGTAGTTTAGAGCTTCACCAGCCACAAAGGCTGAAGGTTTCTGTTTGAGATGTCTGCCTCAGGCTCTCCTCCCTCACCTATCCCTCTCCCATCACCCTGCTCCCAGAAGATCAAAAATTAAAATCAACTTGTGCTAGTTCATCTAAACAACTGGGTTGTTTCTAAGAACATGGCTGACACAGATATTCTTTCTGTGTATTTTTTTTAACATTCTACAGTCCCCAGGAAAATACACATATTGAGCAGGGTCAAGCAAGGCTGAATTTGTGAGCGCTGATTCAACCAGGTCTGCATAGACCCGTAATCTGCAAAATGGTTATTGCCTGTCCTCAGCAGAGAATTCACACATTCCCATACATCCAACTTCTGGTAGCACAAAATTCTCTGTAGATGATGCCTGCACTTGAGGGTAGCTCAGCCCATGAAGCTCCAGGCTCCCAAGCTGTACCTTCACACATTAAACTGACCTTATTCCAGGACCACTCGTGTTGATCCTGGGCTCTATCTGTAAGACTACAAAGGATCTTCTTTGTGCCCACTCTTTACCCTGAAGTAAAGTCCTATTCCCATAGGAGAAGAGAAAGCTCCAGAGAGGATTCATGTGCCCTACCTTTTGCCTCCTAGAAAGGAAGACATTAGGATCTGGAATAGACTGTTTAGAGTCAATGGAAAAAAGAAGTTTTTCATGGGGGTAACTGATCTTAGACACTATATTTTAGCTATATCTGCTGTTACCTGTGTATTTGATGATAGTATGAGCTGTGCCTGGAAAGGTTTATTTCTCTGCAGAGGATACAGAGGAAGCTCTGAGAGGCTGGTTCAAATGTCAATATCTATGTTTCAGTTGACTCAAAAAGGATAAACTAAACTCACCCATTCTGATTCTGTGCAAAGAAGTAAACAGTGGACAGAAAAGATATCAAGGTGAATAAAAGATGTAGGAAGAGACAGAAAGAAAAAAGAGAAAAGAAAAATAGGGACAGAATGTGGGGAGAAAACATATGAGTGGCAAAATAACCATCAGCTTGGAAGGTATAAAAGTCAAACTAGTCTGTAAGTAATAGTTACACGTCTCTCTTCAGAAGGTGGAATGGATCCCAGAGAGCTTCATTTCTCACATTCCTTGGTTTTAACAAAACACCTCTGAAATTCACAAGGAAAATTACTGTCTTAGCCCTCCTTTAATTTCTGGTGTCCACAGAGGGCAGACAGCTTATTATTATCATCAGTTGTTCAACTAACTCAGATGGGAGAGGTATGAACTATGAATCCAGACATCTTAACCTGCAGTTAGCCTCTGAGTGATAGCATGTAAGATACCATTTCTAGTTTCTTAGTTTTAAAAGAAGAGACACTATTGGACTCTAAAGTCAAACTCTCGGGAGGCAAGCCTTATCCCAATTCAGGTATTTTTGATTATATCCGCTTTAAACAGGATACAGATTAGGCATGGGACTCTACATTAATGTTTGCCTCATTCAGCAGTTCAGTATTGGTTATTTTTATTGACTAGGTTTAGGGTGAAAAGTGAGGATGACTTTATTTCTTTGCAGGACTCACAGCTACTTAGTTGCAGAAGGCTGAAGATATTTCGGGAGTAGAAGGTGGAATTAGAGAAAAAAGGCCATATGTAGAGGCAGTGGGATTTCAGTGGTGAGAGCCAATTTTTTCATTTGCCAGTTATAAATTATTTTGGGAGTATTGGATGAGCTATGCTAATCAGACAACTTCATTTTGGGTCGGAGGTGACATGGCAGGAGCACAGCTATAGATTGAAATAATTATCCATTGTGTCTGGAACATATAAAATGCTATGAAATATCCTGAAAAATCAATATCCCAGCCTGGACACTAAAAAATAGGTCAATGTATTTGATAAAGCTCAACTGGGACAAATATCTCTTGGGAAATTCAGCTTTCCCATTAACCTCAGGGATGCTTAATTTCCAGAAGATTGAAACTAGTTTAGCCTGTTAACCATGCCTCTACTTCCCAAAAAACATAGGAAATCTTGCCTTTGTTCCATTCTTTTTCTTCTGTGTCTGATCTGACAGTGATTTTTTTAAAGCAGGACCTTTCTATCTCAACAGCAGTTAACATGTCTCCGATTGCTTAATATATTTTGCTAATCAATATCTGTGAGACATTATGAGTGTGGTTCATCTTGCTGAACACTGGACATTTGCAAAGCAGGTATTTAAAATTTGAGGCTGTTTTTACAGGCACAAGAGAGAAATGGGTGAGTTTTGGCAGCTGGTTCCTCTGACCTATTTTAGACATGCCTGTTTCTCTTGTCTAGCTATACCACCTTCAGGCAAGTACCACTGCTGTACACATCTGCATTGGAGAGGTTCAAATGTCAGCAAAACAAAATCCACCTGCCACTTAACCTTTCAAACAGAGAGTCCAAAATAACTAAAATTAAGTGGGGTTACATAAAAGAAAATTTCTCTCAAAATTTTTAACATTTTCATACACCTTAGAGCTTTCTGTTCCTTTTTCCATGTTGTCCTTATCTTGGACAGATTTAGGATATTGAACATGCACAGATAAGCCTCCATGACTACCTACTTTGACAGATACACAGATAAGAATGTACTGTTAAAGTGATTTAGCAAGGTTGAGGTATTTAGGAACAGCTTTAAAGGTGCTTCAAAAGTGGTTTAGTACTACAAAAGTATCATTAAAGCATTTATAGTTTTTTCTGCTTCTTAAGGGGGCCTGGGGTGAAAAAGAAAGAAAGGAAACAAGAAAGAAAGGTGATCCAAGTATAAAACCATTAACTCAATGCCAAAAAGAGCAAAAAAAGCATAGGAGTATCCCTAGGATGCTGTTTTGATTTGGCAGTACCCCAATTTCTCTAAACTTCCAAGGACATAAAAATGCTGAATGTTCTCAATCTTTCACTTTACCTTCTGAATGAAGAAGGTCTCTTATTTCTTTTTTCCAGTCACTGTTATCTGCTGAGAGAGCTACAGGTGGGACACTTAGAGACAGACTTATGCAGGAGCTTTTCACTCAGCACCTACTTTTGCATTGTACTTTTTATTGAGTTAGCTTTGCACTGTACAAGGTTCTCAGCTTGAAATGCTAAGAGGAGACATTCCTTTGTTTCTGCTGAACAGCAACCTCGTGGCTTCTCTTGCTGCAAGACCTCTGCAAAAAGCTGCCATAATGGGATAGCTGGAAAATTGTGTACAGTTCACACACAATATCAGTGTGTTTAGAGAGTGCTGGTCTGACTGATGGAAATTTTATTTCATATATTCATTGTATGTTTTTAGCTCTATAGCAGAAGTCTTTGCTCAGATAAGGGAAAGAACTCTAGCAAACTGGAAATACTTTAAATTTTCTGATAGAATATCTTTAATTTTAGTTCACAGTGAATCTGCTGCTTAGCTGAAGATGAATCAGGTACTAAACACAGATACCTAAACAGCTCCTGCTTGTGAACACCAGTGGTCTTTACTTCCTAAAGACACTTCCATCACATTGTAGAAAATGTTTTTTTCCAGTTTAATAGTATCTTTTTAATTCTCACAGAAGTATCCAACTTGTATTTGCTTAGAAACCGCTCTCCCATTTATGATAATTGAAGCAGTAATTGCAGATATCTGTAACTCTGTTACAAGTTTATAAATTTTTGTTACAAATTTGCAGAACTCAAATTCTAATCTAACCACTGTCAAATTCCTAACTACAAAAGATTCACTAAGATGGTGTAAAATCTTTTGAGTTAAAGCTGAAATACACTCAAAATTTTAAAAAATGCTAGTCCCTGCAGTGAAAAATAAATTTGAGTACCATAAGGCTTCATTGTGCTAATTTCTGGCTATGCAAACATGATCCACCAACATAAAAGGTACTCACAGGAGAAAAGGATCTTGTGTGGCACTGAACATATGTGTCACTGAACTATAGTCACTATATGTGGGATGTATGGTCAAGATTTTTGTATTTTCTCTGATACTAGCCTAACTAACCACATGCTGATGGAAGAGGCAACATTTATTTTTACAGGCTACCAGGAGTCGTATAGTGATGCATGTACAGAAATACACTTAGAATTTTTTTCATCATGAAAGTAGGGCAAAATTCTATTTTTGTTTTGATGATAGAATGGAGTTAATTTTTTTCTATAACATTGCAGAAAAAAGGTACAGATACAGTCCATAAAAGTTTTATGAGTACTCTTATTTACACTGTGCTTAGAAAGAAACATCTGTGACTGCTTTATAGTTTCTTTGTTTGCAGACAAAATTTATCTGGTTTACAAGTTCCTTTTGAAAAGCAGCTGAAACAGAAAATTCATCACAGCATTGTGTTCCACATTTGGCCTTTTGCTAATACACACCTTGTCAGGCTACAACAACTGAGGAGGATCACAGTTCTTCAAAAGCATTAGGGAAAAGCATGGAGGCAAGATGTAACATGTGAGAAAATTGATTTCTTTAACACAGCTGACAGTAAAATAGTTACTTACTTGTTCGGTGGCTGCAGTTCCTTAAGAAATATTGTGTGACTAACTCCTCAGTTACTGTGCCAGAGTCTCAGGACAAGCACTGCCCACTGCAGTGAAGTCCTTCATGCTTTTGTGTTTCTGAACTGGCAGTGCACAAAGCTGGATTAACCACACCATCCACACAAAATCCAAGCATCATCCAGCTCCAGCTCGGTGCAGAAATGAACCAAGAGGCCACAGAGGATGCATGTGTCCAGCACAGGTGAAAGAAGTTCACCTGCTCTGCAAACAAGGCAAACTTCTGCATGTCTGTGCAGGTACAGCCATGCACATACACATACGTACCCATACATTAGAGCTTGCAGCTTCCCAACAGAAAATCCCTGCTAGAAATGCTATTCAAATTGTGTCAGTGCTGCAGCTGGGCCCCACTTCACCTCTCTCTCTGCTACAGTAACATACTAACAGGTAAATGGAACAGTTCCACTACAATGGATTTGTTACCACCTGGCACATTTCTGAGAGAAACTACTCAAGCAGGCTGAAACCTTATCAAACTTCCTCCTTGATTCTGGGATTGTACCAGCCAGTTTACAGCATTTTCTGAATTATGAAAAAGGCGCTTCATGTTACGTTCCTCACTTGCCAAATGTACCCATTTTTTAAGAGAGGTTGGGGACATGTTGCAAAATTTCAAGGTGCCAGGAAAGCTTATGAACAAGAAGCACCACATAATGACAGATGTATTTTCAAGAAAGATTTGACATTCAGAGTAAAAGGGCAACACAGGTTGGGGAAGACATAAATGTAAGATGGCAGAGCTCATCTTTGTATTTAGATGAGCAGTCAAATGTAAGCCATGGGGGATGGATGACATTAGGTCTGCTGCCCTGTAAAAGCAATAGTGAGATTTTTTATAGTTCTGGTGTATAATGTTTCTGCAAGAGAGCAGGTATATATACGGCCCCAAAAATCTGAAGGCTACTCTGAGAGGAGTGATGTGTCTCAGTCACTCACTTGCATATCACTGAACAATCTGGAAGGCCAAAAATTGACAGCTGTGCAATTCTTCAGGGGTTTGAGAGGAGCAAAGCCGACAGGATCTGTGCATTGCAATGGATGTTGCTCATGCCTGGGGCTGTGCTGCCGTGTTCCAGGATGCCCACAGGGATGTTCCAGTTACAAAGTGACCTAAGCAGCAAGGGACATGAACTTTTCTCTCAGTACTCAGCCAGTTTTTCAATGGATTTTGACAGGGAGTCCCAATTAATAAAATCATATTTCACCATTAAGCATGGTTCAATATCTTTATTTGAAGATTGCAGTGCAATTGGTTTTTTCCTGCCAACTGGCTTCAGTTCAGAATTCTCTTTACTTTTTCTATTGATCTTTCCTCCTGTTGAAGAAGCCTTTATTCATCCCCATTAATGCAAACTGGGTTAAAAACTTTTCAGGCTTCTGGTATTAGTGGTAGCATGTACCATGTTTTGATTAGGACAATATCCCTGGGCAATTCAGGAATTTGTGCACCTGCATCTTGAAAATGGAATAGTCTACCCTTGCCTGCCTCTAGAAATCTTCAGTTTCCTGGGATGTATGTGACTCAGTCTAGCCTTACCAGGAGAGTTTTGGAACAAGATGGGTTCTGCTTGGCCTCCAGGTCTCTGTTATGGAGTGAAAAAGCATGACACATATCCGAGTTCCTCAGTTCTCCACTTCTTGTCCAGGAAATGTGGAAATCCTGCTGCAGATAACAGCACCATAGCACCAACTCCTGACAATTTATGTTCTCAGTTGGACTAAGGATCACTACTCCTAATGCTGCTCAAAATCCATGTCTCATGGGTGAAATATTTCCAGTTCGCAAAATTGGCATTTTCTAGGTTGGTTGAAAAACTTCTGGAAGTTCAAACAGTAAACAACAACTATGTGAGTCCAGTTTGCCCACTGGTGTCCTTCCCAGCCTCATCCTTCACCCTGCCTTGTTTGTGCAATGGCCACAGCATTGTCACACAACACAGGGCATGATTTGGGGTTTGTAAGCAAAACATTCAGAACCACTCTACTGACAGGTGAAAAGGAATAAAGAGCTCATGTTTAGAGATGCTGACTCTGCTGTGCTAATACAAGTAAAATATAAGGGGGGAAAAGCCCTTTATTTTTATTGTTAGCATTTGAAGATAGCATTCTGAATACACTCTGGGATTAAATCTCCTGAGTCAAATAGCACTGTATTTACCAACACTTTTCAGAGAAGAATGGTCTTTTAAGTGATGCTTAGCAACAGCATTCACCATTCTATTCTATTAGTTTTAACACTTCCATGTTTGTTTTTCATTTTGAGTAAAAAATACACAAGAAAAATTTCATTCATGCTCTAAACACCAGTATGTTCAGATGGATGGCACTAGGCATAAGAAGCCCTTCTGTAACTGACATTGCACTCAAAATCTGTCTGGACCAAAACTCCAAGCCTCCCAAACCCACAACTGATGTCAGTCACCTTTATATGGATGTGATTTTCAGTCCTCTATTAGCTTACACTGTCCAGAAAGTGTCAGACTGAAGGATGGGCAATCACCTTGCAAAGACCAGGATGAACCACAGCCTATGAGTAGTTATACATCTGTGTATCCCACAGAAGCAGACAGAGCTATGCTGATCAAAGTCTCATAGGAAGGATTAGGTGCGCACCAGACTTCAGAAACAGAATAAGGAACATGAAGTTTAATCTTGCAAAAAAGAGAGAGGGTGTGTCTGAAGGAGCATGGCCAGGAGGTTATTCTGTACCATTTCACATCACACTGGGTGGGAGTGAGGGATTCTCTGGCTTCCCAGAAGAGAAGCAGGGGTTTTGGGGAGGAAACGTAGCAGGAGGAAGAAGCCACTTGCCTTTGTTCACTGTCACCCAGGGTCTGCAGGAGCATTTGCATTGTAAATCATTCCTTCTTTTGCACACTTTTTTTAATTAATATAGCTGCTATTACTGTTCATTTTCTTATCTTGCTGCTGTTTCCAGTAAACTGTTCTTATCTCAAGCCATGAACTTCACTTTCATACCTCCAGTTCTCAACTGTGGATCTGAACAGTAAAACCAAAATTCCTCCTCCCTTGCAGTTTCAAGTATTTTCATTTCTATTCCTTACTATATAACTGGACTTGTGTTACTACATATCACATTCATTTGGATTGCCATGTAAGTTTGCTGAGCGTTTTAACACAATTCTCTACCAGATAAATAAAAAATTTTAAAAAATCAACTACTTTGATCAGGACTAGACCATGAAATCAGAGTTCACACATAATACTTAACCTAAATAAAGAATTCATGGGAAACAGAATCTTGCTATCATAATATTTATTGGAAAGGTATACAGAAAGAAAAAATCCATACATGCTTCTCAGGAAAGCATAATTTCCCAATGGATACTGCTCTATTTGACTTGAATCTAAACTAACACTCTGGATTCTAATAGCACTTGGCAAGCTGCAGACACATCATTTTTTAACTTAGGCTCACATTTGAATTACCTAGACTTAGATTTCCAATGTGACCTTTTCAGGGCTTTGTTTAGGAACAAAAAGAATTCGCACTGGAGAGAGAAGAGACTTTTTAGAGAACAAGATGTATCGTTGAAGGTAGAGGCTAAAATAGGAGCTGCTGCTAGTCTAGATTTAAACAAAACAACGACTATGTACATAAGATTTGTTGCTTTCAGATGACAAAAGGGAATATAATTTTTTTTTTTACATTTAAACCAAAATTTGTGATCTTTTGTACTACACTTTCAAGTATGTATTTATTCACCCTCTGGCTGAAGCTTATAAAATGCAGGAACATGGAGGTTTTTCTGCCTGAAATAATGGACACACTGAAGATGTACATGACAAACAGAATAATTTTATTTGTGTCCTCAGCTCTGCAAGGAGTTCTGTACCAAAGAACATAAACAATGAAAGCCAATGCATTTTTCACTTCTCAAGACGGACCCTGCACTCTTTAATGACCATCTAAAATTCCAGCATATTCGGACCATATTAGATTTTTTTTTTCTTTTCCCTCGGGTCTGCTGATAGGAGAAGTACACAAAATCTGACTTGCAAAGTGCAACTATCCTGTTCTGCTGTGTAATCACATTCATACTGGAGCTATAGACTGGTTTTGTTCCTCTTTTCCTTAATCCTTCCTAGCTGCATGGCCTAGCTTTTAAACTGCCTTTTCACTGCTGAGTTTAGAAATATACAACAGGAAATCTCAACTGCATATTTACACAGAAAAAAGTGGAAAGGATGGAGGAGCCAAAAAGTGTTTTGAGTCTTTTTGTGGCATGCTCAAAGACACAAGTGGAGAAGAAAGCCAAAATAGATATGCTATCTAATTGCTAAATATTTACTTAATGCAATCATCATTTATTGAGGAAGAACAAGAGTCCAAATATTTATGAAAGATGATAGCATTAGTTACTATAGATGGGGTTTAACACTAATTCGGGGGAAGAAGACTGCTATGACAGATAAAGATTAGTTTACATTATTCAAACTGATTATGCCCTTAATTTTCCCCAAAAACACAGCTCAAAATCCACCACAGAATTAAATGGCTCTTCCGCTGAGCTAGCCCCTTCCCTGTAGTCCTTCTTCTGCCTGTTTCATTTATGGATGCAATGCCTGAGTGCATGGTCCAACATTCAAAATGTGTAATTCTGATGCAAATGACAAAAGACAGGGTAACACAATCTTTCCTCTTCTCTACCATTAGAGACATGTCAAAAGCACAGAAAGAAGTTTTATCCCTACAACCACCTGTAAGCCTGAAAACCACTCTGCACCGACGTGGAGCAAGGAGGAACAGTAATGGGAGAAGATACCTCCCCCTCTCTGTGCACCTGATGGGCCCCAGTCAGAAAGCCATGCAGGCAATTAAACCATCATCCTCTGAAAGGGGCTGAATGATCCCTAGGGCTTTGGAATTAGATTTCTTCAATTTATGAACATCTTGACTGAGAAGGGAAAATTAGCATTGTCATCTTACAGCAAAAGTTCCATACCTTCTTGGTGATTTCTAATGGGCAACTCCTTGCAGCAGTGACAACTACTTCTCCACAGCACAGCCAACAAACTCCAACTCCCTTCTCAATCAGCTAGCCCACTCTTTTATAGCACTCATCCTCATTGGACACAGCTGTGGCCTGTTAAGGGCAGGCCTACTCCTAATCTTTGGTAATTGGTACAGCTGCAACTCCTCAGGGGTGAGATTACAGGGGTGAGATTACCTTCTGCACTATCTTTATTTTCTTACATTCTATCCCCCCACAAATTGGAGTAGGTGGGCTACTCACAACATAAGGATATAATTCATACATACAACACAGAAAAACTTTGGACAATGAAGGAAAGCTATCAGCATCTGCTCAGAGTAGCTGCAGGAATTAGTGAACATGACAACTACTGGATGCCTAGAAAACATCAATTTTAACCATCTAATGGATCTAATTTATATGAAGTGTATTCAAAACATCACTTAAGGTTATTACTACATCTCTGAAATCATTTCATTCAACTGAATAACTGAAACACTTTATGTACCTTTTATTAATGCATAAACATGATTAACTTGCACTTTATCCATCTGAAATATTAAAATGTTAAAAGAAGTAGAAAACCAGAAAATTACTGGACATTTCCTGGTTGTTGCTGAGTGAGACAGGCAGGTAGAATGAACCATAACCAACCTGTGACCCTTCCCTTCAATACTAATGCCACTTATAAAATCCCATGTCAATCAGGAGCCCCCATCAAAACAGCATAATCACTTGTCATCAGTCCCTTAGAGCAACATAACAATCTGAAAATTGAATAGAAAAGAAGTGTTTTGTTGAAGATTGTCTCAACAAAATGACTGCCTTTATATTCAGCTTATACAACTAATGCTGCATCTGCTTTTGGTTGACTACAGTTGGATTAAATTTAGATCTAACATGAGGTACATACTGCTATACAGTCACCTCCAGCTGAGATTCCATGCAGCGTTGTTAGAAATACATTATTTTTTTCAAAGATGCAGTGTGAAAGCAATTTTTTAATGCTCTAATACAACCAAAATGTCTCTTTCCTTTCCCAATAATATTTTCCAACACTGAGGCAACATGAATTACATAAAACCTCTCTGGGCCAGAAAAGAGTGCTTGAAGAATAAGCAGTACAAACTCAAGAATTCTGTTTCAGATCATTAAAAGAAACAAAAAGATGTTTTTTTCTGAATAGCTTAACTAGGTAAAGAAAGACAAATGACATGGCAGGAGAGAGGGAAAAATTTTGAAGTAAAAGAGATTATTTCAAATAATCTGAAGACAAATAGAATAGATTAAATTGAAGTTTATACTAGTATTAATGGGGCCATGATAAGGCTTTAAGTAGGTCTGCGCTGTCCCATCTGGAGGGACTGTGTTTACACTGTTTCCACTTCTGTAGGCTTTTAACTAGCTCCTTATTTGATTGCATCTAATTGCTTTATGATTTATTGCTTTTATTTACTGTTGCTTCAGTTCTTGCATGGTTTTCATTACATGATATACTCATACCTATAAGAAAACTGTTCATCAGCAGATCACATGGATTTGTTAGTAGACTATATAAGTTCTTTTCTCACAAAATAAATACATGTAAATTATGCATGCTGCTTTGTTGCTGTAGAACTGTCCGGACTGGACACACTTAGATCCTCCCAAGTTGCTAAGAAAGAGCACACCCTGTGGTGAACTGAGAGGGGAGCTCAGCAGACACAGACTCAGTTTCCTCAGTCTCACTGAGCTAGGGGCACCCCTCATGCAGGCAGGGTGTAACAGACGAGTTCTCCCATTGATACCCCTGGTAGTGGCAGATGTGGCAGTCACTAGACGGCGTCAGAAAATCAGTGCAGTCCTGTCTCAACTACTCTATTAATACCTACAAGAAGAATAGCAGGTGACTAACCCTGTTTGTACAGCAAGAGACGTGAGAGGAGCATTTCTCCTGCTGGCTGACAGCATGGCTGAGATCCCCTTGCAGCACACATCCTCTGAATTCTGTCCAAGCATTGCACCATTGTCTTTGCAGCACAGACTTTGTTTTAAAAGTCATCTTCTGGCACTCAATTTGCAGAATAGCTGGCTGTTTGGCACCCTCTACACCAGATGTTATCTTGTAAACTCAATGAACAGATGCCTGTTCCATTCTCACAATAAAAGAATAATCAGAGTTACCACTTAATTCTGTGATTCGAAGTTAACGATATTTAAGATTTATAAATATGCAGCAGAAGAATGTTAATTCTGTAATAGTACTGAAAAAAAAGGCACGTAGCTCAGGAATGAGACAAATATTTCATAAATATGCCTAACAATAAGGATTTAATTTATTAGCAGTTTTGGCAGAACAACTGCAAAGAAGATTGCAGTTTTGAAGCACGTTTGTCATTTGACAAAGGGGAGGCTGTTACTCAATATAATAACAATACTAGGTTTATTTTCTTTTAACTATTCAAAAAATACCTGCCTGAAAAATTCTCCAGATCAGACTGTTTGCTTCTAATCTTAAGGTGGATTTCACACCATACTTAAGAGACCAGACACCCATTATATTTATCAGGCCAGTTATGGCTTCACAGTAATCAGAGGTTTCATGGAAGAAGTTCTCAGAGCCCTGTTTCATAGACGGATGACTAGGGCACTTCATATGCCTTTTTTGACTCCTTCACCATGGCTACTTCAATCCCAAGTGTGACAGATGGAAAAAACTAGACATCAAAACAGCAGAAGGTTAAATTAATCATAAATCATTGCACTCCATCAATTTTTGCATTTATCCTATTCTGTGCATCTAAAATTGAATGAAATGCCTGGAAGTTTTTGGTTGAGCAAACTGAAGTAATGCAAACAATTTCCTAAATAAAATATAAGCATTGTCAAGAGGTCATAAATAGAAGTCCAGCAAGATGAGTTTCCATCTCAAAAGGAGCAGAAAATTGGTTCCTTCAGACCCACAATCAAATGCACCAATAAGTGAACTTTTGCCTATTGAAACAGAAAAACAGAGCACTGCAAAATGTGATAATCCTGCAAGTTAAAAAGGATTTGTATCATAACCACGGCTGTGACCACAAGGTTAGCGACATAATTTATATAAACCACACCAGCTTGTTCATCATCCCTCAACAACATATTCATTCAAGACCAGTCCCTGTTTTTGTTTCCCATGAAATCAAATGCTGAAGATCGGTTATCAAGCATGCCAATTTTAAAGAATTTACCATTCCCTCAAACTTGTATTTCCCTCCCTTACTTTTGGCAGCTTCTCTTCCATTGAAAATAATAAAATAAAGGAGACAGTGAAATATTCACCCTGAGTATTAAAGCTCAGAGAACAACTACTGGAAAGAGCCAAGTCTTTTAAATTTTTTTTAACTAGTTCGTAAGAAAAACTCAAAATATCAGGTGCAGTAGTAGAAAAGAGCTGGTAAGAAAAGGTACATATAAGAAGATCTAGAGGAAAAAATGTATCCCTGCTCAATGATATTGGTCTAACATCTTAAACCAAAACTGCATAATACCTGCCATTTTTTAACATCCATGTTGTTGACACTAATTTGCTCAGGAAGGAAAAGATAAGGGCCAGTGGTGAAGTACTGCAGTAAGGCTTGAAGCCATGTTAAAAATAGGAAGAACCAAGGATCAACAGGAGCAGATGTGTACAGTGAAATAGTTGCTGATGAAGACCACACGTGATCCAAACTTCCTAATTTTTTTCATTCTTCTTCTTTTTTTAATTTAATTTGGACTCATTCCAGCCTATTTCCATCGGTCCAATGTCTGAGAATAGGACACCCAAGCTGAACTTGAGGAGCTTATCTTTTGGTTTAATTACATGTGAAAGGAATCAAATTCATCTGGATGTACAAATACACAGTAAGTAGAGACAATCAGGAGATTTGCTCCAAGAGCACCCTCCTGCACCTACACCACCAATACCGGTGCATTCTTTGTAGCTCAGAACCCAAGCAATTAAATAGCAGGTAAAATTGAAAGCATGTAATTTGAGAGTCCTGGACATGTGGAAAAAGCCAACAACCATGACTTTGTACCCAGGGTGATGAAGTCTGCGGTAGGCTATTATCAGGCACAAATGAGATTTCAGACACAATCTGAAACAGTCAACAGTCAGCCCTTCAAACAGCTCAGCTCAGTGCTCATGAAAGTAAATCTGCTGGGTTTTGCTGAGATAGAGTTAATTTTCTTCACTGTAGCTGGTAAGGGGCTGTGTTTTGGATTTCTGACCAAAACAGCGTTGGTAACACAGGGATGTGTTTGTTACAGCTGAGCAGGGCTGACACTGAGTCAGGGCCTTTTCTGCCTCCCACCCCATCCCAGAGAGAGGGCTAGGGTGCACAAGGAGCTGGGACAGGACACAGCCTGCACAGCTGATCCCGGCTGACCAAAGGGATACTCCAGACCATATGGCATCACGCTAGCATGTAAAGCTGGGGGAAGAAGGAGGAAGGAGGAGGGCCTTCAGAGGTATGGTCTTTGTTTTCCCAGATCACTTTATGTATGATTGAGCCCTGCTTTCCTGGAGATGACTGAACACCTGCCTGCCTGTCCATGGGAAGTGGTGAAGAAGTCCTTGTTCTGCTTTGCTTTTGTGTGTGGCTTTAGCTTTACCTGTTGAAGTCAACCCATGAGGTTTCTCACTTTACTGTTTCGATTCTCTTTCCCATCTCACCAGGGGAAAGTGAATGAGCAGCTGTGTGGTGCTGTCTGGTGTTAAACCACAACAATAAATCAAATTACTAGGAAAGACAGGGAAAAAGAAATAGAAATATCATTCTCTCATTGCAAAAGTTACATCCTTATCTCATGGTTCCTCTACCCAAAAAAGACATGGAAAAAATTGATAGACCAATAGGAAGGTGGTAAGTACACTCAATGGCATGGAGGAATTTCCAGGAGAAAATAACTACACAGAGTTAATTATTTTCAGCCTGGGAAAGCAATGACTAAGTATGTCACATAGGGATGTGACAGACATTTACAAAATCATCAGATGAATGAAGAGGATGGAAAGGAATCTGTTCATCCTATCTGAAGATACAGAGAAGAACCGGGGCATATCACATGAAAGTATCATGCTATAGAACCAAAAAGGTGTGGTTCTTCATACAGCACATCATTAAACTGTGTGTAAGTCCTTGCCATGGAAAGCTGTAACTGCTAAAGTTCACATGCTCTGAAAAGTTAACTGGACCAATTCATAGGAATCACAGGTGACAGCCCTGTCAAGGGCTATCCCCTCTGGCTCAGGTAGTCTTTGAGCAATGAAGTGAAGCAGCACAAAGTACTTCTTGGAAATGGCTATACCTGCCTGTCCTCTTGTACTCTTTACTAGGTTTTAATTTCAGATCTGAACACCGAGTATTGAGTCAGACCAACTTTTGATCTGACCTAGTGTGGCTGTTCCTGCATTAGCCTTTCAGTCACTAGTCAATGGAATAATCTAATAAATCAAAAATCAGAAGTTGATTTTGAACAGGGAAGAAAATAAGCTGACTCAACAAATTTGATTTATTTTTATTTATGCTGGAACATGATATTGGAAACTTAGATTTATAACCCAAATTTGTGCTGGGAAAAGAGTTTACACATCACAGTCTTACATCAAGATGATGGAAAACTGTAAATGTAACAGAAAGGCTAAAGTTGACTTGCAGCATTCGGAATTATTATTTCTCAATGTATTTATTCCTGACCAATAAAATTTCCTAGCAAATGATCATGTTTTTAGCATGCTAAGACCAATTTCATTAAAATTTCTAATGCATGATGGAATAAGAAATATGTCTGCAAACCATGCCAGTTATTAATGACAAACTAAATTATGGTAGGCTGAACACTCTCAGCAGGCTGGAGGATTTGATTGTAGTGTTTTGAGTCTGTCTTACAGAATTGCACATTTTGCGGTTTGGACAATATTTATTATACCTAAGAGAGCACAACTTTTATTTAAACAAACATTTAATAGTATTTACTCCATCTTCCTTCCTTCCTTCCTTCCTTCCTTCCTTCCTTCCTTCCTTCCTTCCTTCCTTCCTTCCTTCCTTCCTTCGTCTCTTTGGGATGTTTCCCTTTTCCTTTCTCCTGTCAAAGGTGTATTTGCGAAGAGGTTGCAAAAGTGTTGTTTTTTCCCCACCTCTTAACCCACATGGCAATTACCCTAATCTGAAATTATCCAGTTTTGCAATGTGGTCATTTACAGCTTAAAAAAAAAATATGAAAAATGGATGAGTTATTATAAAAAAATTTGGTCCCTACATTTCACGAACTCTGACTTTTTCCTATTTATAATAGAGCCCAAAGTGCTGAATATGTTGGCAGAGTGTCACTAATGCTAGTAAATGTTGCTCACAGCTGTTTTTTTACATACAGGATACAGCTGAAATAATATTCTGTATATGCCACCACTGGGCTTCCCTGGTTTTGAGGGGAAATCAGCTGTGTCCTGATTAACTGTGGCCCTGATTACTTTATTCAACAAGCCCCAGACTCAAACCAGCAACACACAACTTAAAACTGACAACTGTATCTTGATGAAAGTTGTTATTTCATGTAAATTGTGACCACCTGGGAATTTTTTCCCCACCTTCTTTCACCATTACCACTAACTAAAACTCTAGTTTCATAGAGCTGATATTAACAAGCAGTTAATAAGGTAGATGTCTATGGCTTCAGCCACTCCATGGAAACTAAGATATCATTTTGAAAGTGATGACATAATTCACAAGGAAATGGTGATTAATCCATCACACAAACTAGGACACTTCAGACTATGAGTAAAAATGCACATTATTCATTTGATCCAATTATTGTTCCAGGTATCATTCTACTGCAGAGACTTCAATTTTATTTTTTTTTCAATCTTGAATTTAATCTTTATGGGAAGAAAAAAAAGAGGAAAATATGGAGAAAAAAAAAAACAAATCAGAGGTGCAGATAGACTTTGGGTTTGGATTACTACTGGACTATGAAATGCTGCTGTGGCAGAGGTTTCTGGCCCCAAAGATGTCTTGTGCCACAGTGAAGTCCCTTCCTTACTCCCTAAGGGATTCCTTGGGCAGAGCCTCTGCAGGGGAGGGCACTTGCTTTGCTCATTGTAGCCTGCATATGAAAATTACTATTATTTCATCCTCAGCATCCCTCCTACAAATGATTCAGTGGAAAGAAATGGTTTGGGTGCAAACAATCCTTACAGTGATGCTGTACCAGTGACCTAGCTCCTTTTCACCTCAAGAGCTGAGGTCTGTGGATGCAAGGACCTCTCTTCTCACTGGCCAAGAAGCAGCCAGCCATTCCTAACCCTGAGGGCATGGAAGCTTCAAATGGTGGTAAATTAAGCAGAGGTTAGTTTGGGAGCTGTAATCAAATGCAAGCAGGTGGCAATTGGGTTTGCATATCTGGGCTGACAAAGCCTCAGGAACGTGCAGTGCTATACATACAGCACATGTATAGATGGAGATAAAATGAGAGGTGCAGGTTAAGCACTTAGAGATTTGTTTCAACCCTCACATTATAGGGCGGGTGTTACTCTTCATTGCCATGAACTCTACAGTGAGACAGACTTACGTCCTAAACTTTGGTACATCCCAACATACTCCAGCAAAATGGAAATACGAGATTACTCAGGCTCCCTTTGTCATCTGGGGTCCTCTACCAGGGTTAAACTTTTCTATGAGACATTAAAAAGAGGCTCCTGAAAAAAGTAAACTAGAGGTCTGAAATGATCGCTGTACCACTTTGGAACAATAAATCCTGTACTTACTTCAAGGCTGGAAATGGTATCTCAGACACAATCAAGAGTAAAGTATTAAAACTGAAAGAACTCTTCACACACAGACATTGCCCAAGCTTTTACTAAGCATCTAGACGCAGAGGGTTCATTGTTAGCACATACGCATTCTTAAACACACCAGCTTCTTAAATTTCACAAAAAATGGATTTGGAGTTTTGTTCACATCAAAAGAATTATAACAAAGAAACAGGAGACCGAATTTATGATTAAGAGAAGCAGACACATTCATTTTCTTTCCCAAATCAAAGCGCCATAGGAAAACCAGACTACGGCTGCTGAAGGCATTCAGCAGTGATGAAGAGTTTAGATTAGCATGCAAACAATAAAATGTTTGACTACATAAAAGATAACCTGAGTACCAGGACTATATTTTATGCAAAAACTAGTTATAAAACTGCTGCATAAATGATCCCCATAGGGGTAATTTAGGGAAAAATAATCTGAGATATTTACGTACCTGACAAACACTCCAGACTCTGGGAAATTTTTCTGCTGTTTATATGCCAATCGTCTAAGCCTACAATGCTTGGCCATGATATCGAAAGTCAGGCTGCCCATAAGTGCCAGCCTTGATGCTGGGAGCAGCCTGGCTATGTGAGAAGGGCTAATCAGCCCAGGTGGAATATCACACTAAAGCAGCCTTCCAGCGCCACGGCTGGTGTGTTCACACAGCTCAGGTGCTACTGCAGCCTGCCACAGAGACACATCCTAGGGTGACAAAGCTAAGCTGGGCTCCAGACCACCTGCTTTAACACTTCATCTGAGCAATGGTCCCTAAGCCCATTGCAAAATGGTTGGAGCCCATGCCAAAGGGTCCATCTCCTCACCTTTGCTTTTTGTGCCCTTCACCTCTCTAAAAGTTATTGCTCCCACCTTATCAGCCTCCCCACTTTTGCACATCTCCCCAGTGAAATACCATGTCCTACCTTGTTCCTGCATCCTTGGTCCAGAGCTCCTGCCAGCACAGTGGAATACACAGAAGAGCTGGAAGCTGCTTCTTCTCACTAGAAGCATCACGCATACCAGAGCATTGTACATTGATCCTGTGCCTATTTATGCCATTTCCTTACCTTGCAGCGCTGGCAATACAATTCTCTTGCATTTTGGGCAGCAGCTCTAACACTGAATAATGAGCAAAAGAGACACATTGTAAGAGCTTATGAGCCACATGCATTTTGCAAGTTGGAGTTTGGCCATCGTCATCATAAAATGAAAAAAGACCAGGTGTAGAAAATGTCTGCAAAAATCATTTTGGAGAGAGGTTTTTTTTTCTTCAAGGGAGATTAGAGGAGCTTAGATTGTTTAGTCTAGCAAAATGAAGTAAAACAGCTAAGGGGAAAGGTAAGGGAGGATGTGTTTGCTCTCTATTAAATATTGATTAATACCCTATTAATTATTAATAAAGAACTATTCAAGATAAAAGGTAATGGTGTCACAAAACAAATGGATAAAGGTTGTTCATGAATATATTTAGGCTAGGAATGCAAATAAATTTGGTTTGGAATCAGCCTTCCAATGGGAAAAGTAGAAGGAAAAGACCTCAAACACTTCAAAGATGATGCGTCTGTCAAGAGACTCTATGTTCCTGAACTCCATGTGCCAAGAGAGGGTTCAAGCCCTCTAGGCCAAATCTGTTCTTTCATCTCACTTCTGAAAGAAGATGCTAAAACCTAGTTTCCAATGTCCTTTCCTAAATCTTAGGCAAAGAGAAAGTCAGTATTTTCTAGGTACAGGGAAAACCCCCATATCAGAGGGTTTTGATAAGTGCTATTTGTATTTTACCTGATGAAGTCCACTGTGAGGGGGAATGAAACCACTATTTGGTCATCTGCCTTACTGCCAGATGTTTATGGCATTCCACAGCCACCACCCTGGCCTGTCTATAAACTAGAACACTCAGAAGTTCATCTTCAGTATCATAACTGCACAGTTCTCCTAAGACCTACCTCAAACTCAAACACATGGATCCATCACCAGAAGCATAAAAAGAGATGTGATTACAGCAGCAGTGGGGGATGCTCCAAATGAAGATTTCAAGGCAAAATGGTTTAAATCTCAACTGTAGTACTACACTGACAAGCTTGCCTGTTGAAAGATACAGGCCAGTGTTCTCTCATAAAAACTGATCTCTTTAATACAGAGCTGGCATTGGATATTTACACAAAACACATCCATTACAAAAAGTTATTTCCTGAGATGAGTCATCCAGCAAGGAGTAAAGCTTTGCTGCGAATGGTGGGTCAAAGGCACTGGGGAATATCATCACATCAAAATATAAGCTTTTACTTCAGTGCTTTGTTGGCACAGCATTTAAATTCTATGTGAAAAGCAAAAGAGAGAGTAGAAAAGTCAAAGACATTTGAAATAGAAGGGGAACTACACCAGAAGGATCAAAAAAAAAGAGATCAATAAGAAAAGTCAAGTTTGCACCAATAATTTTAAAAAAGAATGTTAAGAAAATAAATGCGGGTACAGACACATGGGAAATGGACTGTGGTAGTTTAAGAAATGTAAGGGAACTTTAAAGACTGAATCTTGGACTTAATCCCATTTAGAAAAAATATTTCTGTCTAATACCCATTTCATAAACCTCTTAGAAGTTTTAGTACAGTTCCTAGTGAGAAAAGGATCCACAGAATGAGCCAATATGTGGCATTTATGTAACAGCATTTTCAAAAGGCTCCTGTAGTCAGAGAGAGCCTTGCAGTCATGGCTGCTCCATGCCCAGCAAGGGGTTCTTTCAAAGCAGGGTTGAGGTGAACCATTTCACAGTCAAGAATAATTTGTTCACATCCTCCTGCCCCTTCTGTTGCATTTGCTTTCTGCTCCAGCAAGTGACTACAGGTCATACATAAAACTTCAATGTAATAAAACAAATCCCAGGTTACCCACATAAATCCCTTGGTCTTCCACTGCTATGATTTAAATTCCAGGACTTACTAAGTCTTAAACCCCACCTTCAAGGCACTCAAGTAGACAAAATAATTTCCACCTTTTTCCTCCCCACTAAAATAGGTTACTCCATATTTTCTTTGTTCTATAGGCATGATAGTTACAGAGAGTCACCAGCCAGGATTAGCATGATATTAGTCATGTCTGTGGAAGTAGAAGTGTCAATCTCTCCATCTCCTGGCACTGTGCCTGGTGACCAGCAACAGCTGTGACTGGAAGTTTTACGGGGTAACCAATGAACACAAGTAGGTAAGAAAAAAAATTTGGGAAAAAAAAAAACCAAACCAGGAAACCCAAACCCCACAATGCTAGAAAATGCACCAGCTACTCAATTTTCACAATTTTCAGGTGGTTTCGTTTGTTTGTATGTTTACATTTATTATGTGTATAGGTCCTATAGGAGTATTACCTACAATAAATAAGGAAAAATGAACCTCTGCTTCTAAACCAGCATTTATGTACTGGGATTTCTGAAAAAAAAAAAAAAAAAAATATGACAGGCATACAAAATGAATACAGAAAATTGCTAAACTCTGCTTACAAACCTGTTCCCTACAGAAACCACAGATGTGTATTGAGATGGGCAGATTCAGCAGGCAGGATAGGAATCCAGACTGTCTAGTGAAGTGTGTTAGAATTAATGCTTTAACCCTATCAATACTTGCCTCTCTTGAAGTCTGATTTCTACTTGCACAGAACAGGAGGTTTTTTACCCTCTGAAGAAAAGTGATGTGGTGACAGCCACTACCAGGGAGTGGGCAACTGGTGCTGGAACCATCGATTGGTTTTTTTTGTTCATTTTAACCATCATCCTTCAGATGCCTGATGGTGATTTACTGTCAAGGTACTCAGAAATTAATAAAATGATCATGTCCTACCCTCACTAACATAGTTACCATAACTGGGAATGAACTGAGAAATTAAAAAGAAAAGAAGAAAAGAAATAGACCCTGATTTTCTGAGGAGTTGTGCACTTTGCAATGCTGTGTGTGGCAGACCAGGAGCAGAGGCAGCGCAGCAGATCATCATCTACCCAAAACTGAAAAGGACAATTTAGTTACCTGCCAGATATTTCTGACAGCTTACAGAAGGAACATTCCTCTCTGTTATTGACAAACAGTAAGATAAGCTGCAATACTGTATCCAGAAGCATTTCCGGTCAGGAATGCATGTAATTGCAAACCAGCTACTGTCTGTTTTTAAATTACTAAAATACCAAAGTAATCTCAGAACTCTTCTAGAAAATGGGATTTATAATGAAAAATATTTGCTGAAAAAGCAAAAATGAGAGTACAGTTTGCCTTCCCATTTGTCTTTTATGGTGCTTGACAAATTGACACACAATTGTTAATTATGGGCACTGAGTGCCACATGATTATGAATAAAATATTCCAGCTGATCAGAGCTTAAGTCTAATAGCATTTCCAGGAAATTAAGTAGCATTCTTACAGATACTGAAGCCTACGAATTTCAAATCATGACATAATTAAATTTCTCAAGTAGATATTCAAAATGTTCTTAATTTTTAGTTAGGGTTTAACCATATCGCAACCTGAGCGTGCTCTCTGGAGAAATGTTTTGAATGCAGGCTTTAAGAGCCACCATGTGACACAAATCTGCAGATCGCTGAAAATTATGCAGAAGAATGTAATCTTGGACATTTTTGTGTGCAGGGTGTTTTCTGCATTTTTCTTTGAAGTGGAGAAAAAATAAATGTCACTTTTCCTTTAGAGGTGTCAAAAAAATGTGAAAATACCTAACAGACTTGGGATGAGACTACTGCAAAACACAGTAGCCGGAAGTGGAGAGGATGATAACATATTGACAATGTTTTCTCCTCACTAAAACCTGTGAGAATGTGTCCTCGACCTTCTCTTCCTCACCAGAGCTGGAATGGACTTGTGTCTTTTCCCTGGACAGGTCCAGTCCCTGTGCTGGCACCATCTGCTCTCCGGCAGGATCAGGATGGAGAGGGTCACCTACAGGCCTAGAGCCTAGTGAGGAGAGAGCTCACTGGCACCACATTTTCCATCTCCACCTCCTCTGCAGTCTGCTCTATGTGTAAGGGGTAGCACAGATTTCCAAAAGAGATCATATCCATTATATACACAAAATACATTCATTTTTTTTTCACAGGAAGGGAATAAGCTTCAGAAGACAAACACTGTGGCATCATTGGGGGACTGTAATAGGCAAAGTATGTCAAAAAGGAAAACTGAACACCAAGATATATATATATAAAAAATATATTGTAACCTTAAAGAAAAAGTGTCTTCTGAAGTGAAAATCCAAACTTAAACCAAAAAAAAGAATAGTGTAATCTTGTCAGAGATTTATTCCCTATGCATAACATCTTGCTTGTGTCAAGTAATAGGAATATACAGTGTTTTCATGTGTTAATTGTAAACTAAATATTTTATGAATCTATGTAATTTTCTTATCTCTGGAAGGTCCCAGTTGTTCCTTCAGCTTTGGAATGCCAGTCCAAACATATCAGTTCAAAGGGTGAGCCAGATCTTACAGTACAGACAAAACAGCATCATGGAACGTCTATGGCTTGGAAAGCCACTTGGAATTCGCAATTTTTTTAGTTCCTTTCTCAAGAACAGAGATAACCATGCCTGCCCAGTGCAGAAGGGGGTTGCACACATTTGTCAGTGACCACTGGACCCTCTAGGTCTAAGAAGTACAAGCAAGGATCACCATTCCTTCAGCAAAGTGCATGCTGGCTTCCTTGCCTGGTGTTGCTCAGCTCTAAGTGATTCTGCTAGCAAAACATTTTTGAAGAGAACAAACACAGAGAAGTTGCTCAGAATAATCAAGAGTCTTCTATTCAGCACAGTAGATGTTGCTAGTTCAGGCTGAAGATACAATTCAAAAGTGTTAAGATAAACTCCTGAACAGAGACAAATATTTCAATATTCAAACGAAGACAATGCTCCTTGTGGGTCCTGAACTCACTTTGCCTTGAGACAGCTGCACAGGATCCTCATCAGGCTCCCCTTACACTGAGAGCTGCCAATACAACTGATCAGCTATGGCCTCAATGGCTTGATCTCGCTGAAGCACAAATATTGTCAGCACACACCAAAAGGTGCCAGGAGATGGTGAGACTGTTAGAATGACTAGAAATCCTTCAAAATAAACCAGAGAGGCACAAAGTTACCTCTACTCTGTACTTTTCTCCTTCCATGAAGGCTTCATCTCCATCAAAATATTGATAAAGCAATTCACTACTTAGCATCATGTTCTCAGGTGGTTGGCACCTCCAAACACAGGTTTTCAAAAAGATCGGTTCCTCTCATTGCATTTTCCACATTAAAGTGGCATCTTCTAACATAGCAGAGCACCCCACAGTTCCCTCACCACTATTTACAGAGAGGATTTCTGGGTAGCTGAACCTTCTCTTTCATATCCTACAGAAACCCCCAGGGGTGCAGTCAGGGCTTGGGCTAGAATCTGAAACTTTCTGGATGATGACTCTTGCTGTGACCCCTGGGCATATTTGAAAACAGGGGAATGGTCAGGTGTCTCCTCATCAAAGACAATGAAACCATTGTCATCTACTCCAGTGGAGGTAAGATATGAAGGGCAAATGATTCTAACAGCTATCTGCAACTTTTGATATAGAGTATCATATATTATATATGATATATTATAATCTATGCTGCTTAGTTTCTGTAACATCCTACTAACAGAGCTTGAGGAAATAGTTAATCTTTAGGAGGAGAACATCAGAAGGAGAATATCCAAAAGAGATACAATATAGGGGGAGAAGGAGGAAGAAGCCTGTCAGGGGAGCTTCGCATAAAAAGGGGAGAAGGATGAAGGAAAGAAGGAAAATGAATAAAAAGTGGGTGAAAACATATTACTGAAGATCAGAACATGTGGTTTGGTCAATAGTTCAGAAAAATTATACAATGTAAATATTTTGGGGTGATTTTTTCCCCTGCTGTTTGAGAACCTGAATTACTGAAATAAAAAGTCTTGTAAAAACACTTGTTCACCCTGCAGCCAGCTTAGCTCATCCAGGGTGACAAAGGCAAGTGTTAGTGGCCAGTTTGCAAAATACAGTGTCAACTTGTGAGCATGGGTTCAGAGGGTACCAGGCTCAAGAATGACATGGAAACTGCATGAACTGCTGTCCAATGGGCAACTCCACTCTGTCCTGTGTGAAGAATTTAATTCTTGTACATTTAATCCATTAAATTAACTTTTTTGGAGTCAGATTTTCTAATCTTCAGATACTTTTTAAATGCATCTACTCAGCTAAAGGAATTCTTAGCATGAAATACAAATATTTATAAACAGAAGTCATGCTGTCTCCCTGCTGTAGTTCGTTTTTCACTGTAATTTTTACAAACTGTGAGATACATTTTATCTATTTGTAGCAAACTCAGAGAATTTTTTTTTCTGTAGCCAGTTCAACATAACTCCATTTTCTCTCATCCTACAGGGCTGGATTAAAACAAAATCCATCACTCCTCCACACCTGCTGTAAGAGTAAAGAAAAAATTTTTCAAAAATCCATAAATCCTCAGCCAATTTCCAAGGAGAGGGTTCTGTGGTTCTAGTTCAATATGACTGATCTCTTGATTTGGAGTTTTCAGACCCCTTCTTCCTGCAGCTATTAGCCTGAGCTCCTCAGTGCTAGCCTGCACAGCAGACCCTCAGGGTCTGAAGCCAAGGAGAAGCCTCCCTTTTAGCTAAGCCCTCCTGGTTCATCATGCAGACATGGGAGAAATAATTGTTCTGTGTGCAGAGGAAATTCAGCAAATTGAAAGTGAAATAGTTGAAGCACAGGGTAAAAAAAAACCAAAAAACCAACCCAAAACCCTTACAGATGAGAATTTAAGTTTTCTCTCCAACCTACTGAGTAAAATATCTCTTAATAAGTTCATTTTTACATTTTAGGCTGTTTCCCCTCAGGTTAACTATGTCCTGCCCATGTGAGACATTGCCTTTATGCCTCGTGTATCTGTTTCCTCCTGCTGCAGCCCAGGCTGCCTCCAATGAACATCCATCACCACGGGATCCGCGCGCTTTTTGGTCTATCAGGGGAAACAGCATTTATGAAAGACACTGTGGCTTTCTACCATGAAAATGTCTACAGCACTACATACAGCAGAATTATGACTTCTATAAAGAAGGGGAAAAAAATAACCCAGACAGGATATGAGGAACATCTGTTTATATGAACACCCTTAGGATCAGCAGGCTGAGCATGAGAACCGTCAATATATAGCAGACAAAAAGCACTCAGAGCGCACACGAAGAAATAAGACTTGAAAGGTAACACTTTAAAATAAATTGTTTCTTCTCAGATCTGAATTAAGCCCAGATGATCACTTTAGGTTAATACAGCAACATCATGGAAAAGTGATTTATCCTTTAATTGCCATAATATTATCATTTACAAAAAGCACATATGATTGGCAAATCCGATTTTGTGTACATCCTGAACAAGTCAATTAGCACCAACACTATCTCTGCAATCACTCTCTACCCAATTGCTTCCCATCACTTTTTTCCATAGAAATCGTCTCTACTCATAGTTCTTAATGAAGCAGGTAACTAGTTTTGCATTTCAGTAATTCAGTTCCTTCAGCTAGAAAAGTTTACACATTTCAGTTCACCCAATCTTCTGCTGATTTACTTCCATGCATATCAAAATATAAATTTTGCTAAACCATATTTATTGCTACCAGAATAGGCACTTAATATGCACACCACATTTAGACATGAGTGAAAGTTATAACACTGCTTACAGACAGTACCTATAAAGTCCTCTTGTTTTTAACTTTAAAACTCCTGTAAAGCTGTGATCAGATCTGCTAAGTAATATGGCTAAATCCCTAACAGAAAGAGTCAAAATTACTAACTTTCTTCACACATTTGCCTCAAGTGGGGAAATAAACTCATTTTGACTATTTTTTTTTATTTTGCTGATTTCTTTCCAGTCTGCTTCCTGTTCCCCAAATCTTTGAAAAAAAATTCTGTGCCCAGAATTCTAAAATGATTCAGCAGAAATCTTATAGAAAATACATTTTGATTTTTGCACATAAATTTATCCCAGAGGTCAATAACTCCTATTCAGCTAGGAGACTGAAACCAGTACCACATATCCAATTAAAAGAGCAAAACCAATATGTTTGAATATCTAGTTATATAAGCGATTAAAGTCCATGAGAAATTCAGCAGTCACATTTGTTTATTTATGTTTCCATGTGTCAAACTCTGAAAACCAAACAGCACTGCTGAAATTATGTTCTGTTCACAGATAAATGACAAAGAAGAAATGAGGCCAACCTAATAAATTATTTGTTCACTGCATACAATTGACCCTCTTCTGCCATGTCCTCAAGCAAATATCCCATTGCTTTCAGTCCACAGAACAGCTGTTGCACTGCCTCCTGGCTGTGTGCAGGAAGTTTGTTTAAATAAGGGGCAAGAATTAAGGATGAAATTCAAAACAAGTGGAAAAAAAAGTTACTATCCTACTCTTTAAAGAATTCTGAACTCATTTTAATAAACTAAAATACATCACTTTTTCTTTGCATGGTGAATCTTCAATTTATGAAGTGCCCCATTTAGCATTATTATGAAAATAGACTTCATGGCTTTTAATTGGTTTCCTTATCAGTTCCAGAAAAACAGTTTTTAATAAACTAGGAGTGGACTAACTCATTCTGCTAATTTCAAATCCATGCTCTGCAGAGTAGAACTCAGATATAATGTGGCTTCTTTCAGCTTAGGCAGGAATGAGGGATAGAGAAGAGAGGGACAAAAAAATAAAAAGATTCTAAAAGAAAAGGATTCTTACCAAAAATACAAACTCTTGCAAAGTGGATAAAACTGTACCGCCTTCTTCATCCAGAAAAAATGTCTCTCAGAGACATTTGGAATTGTGGCTGGATTCCTAGGGGATGCAAGACCACAGGCAGAACTGGGGATTTGTGGGCAGCTCCTCAGCTCTGGTGAGGTGTGTTTGGGGAAGCATAGCTTGAGTGTGGACTGAAAGGGACCAGCAGAGACAGGAAAGATGTTTGGGTCAGCCCAGGGCCTGCTATCACGTGCCTTGCACCAGCAAGGCAATGCCTCTGCCCAGGAATGGGCTGGAGAGGGAAATGCAACTGTTCATGCAGACTGGAACAACCTCGGGCAGGGATGGTGGTTTGCTCCTTGCGTTTCACATTTACTTTGTTTCCTGCCCAGGCTGCTGTGTCAGTAAGGAGGAAAATGCAGCTCTTTGCTGTTTTTCCTCCCCAGACACAAGTAATTTTTGGAGAACAGGACCTCTGTACTCACTATACTGGATCATGTGTCTTCAATTACACACCTGCTCTCAGCATTTTGGGGAGAACCACTGACTAAAACCATAAGAATTCCAGGCTTTGCTGAGTCTTACCTTGTGTAATTCAAGCCTGTCAGCAGGATCTGTGTCTGTGCTCACATTCAGTCCCTATGCAATCAGCTGCATAATGGCCAAGCCCGGCTCTGAATGTCTCAGTGAATGATGTATTTATTATCTGTGCCCAAGCTCACAGGGCTTTGTCTGGGAGAGGAGATGGCAGCAGGGAGCAGAGATTGCTGAGTGTGATTTTTAAAAGCTCCTATCACAACTGTAGCAGAGTGGCATGGTCCTGGCTCCAAGCATGCAGTGACCACCCTGGATAGGTCTGGCATGCCAGAGCTGCAATTCTGCAAACCTGAGCCTTTATCATGTACCCCCTGTGCTGCCCTGGCATGACAACAAATGCCTTTTTCTGATGCAATTATCCATCTCCTTTTTATTAATTAAAAAAAATTCATCAAAATGTAACAGACTTCCAAATACACAGGAAAGGTCCCACTCTGTCAGCCTTTGCACCTCAGGGTTTTAATGTGCCTCCCTGGTACTATATGGATGTTATTAACACAGTTTGGGGCCCTTGTTAACTTAGTTATAGTTTTACACATTAATTTCAATTCTGTTTTTAAAGTATGGAATAGAGGTTCCAGCCTATCCTTGCCGAGGTGCTAAACCAGTTTAAGACCTGATCACTTGGCAAAACTGTGATGCTGCTATCTATTGCACCAGACAAAAGCCCATGGTTATTAGTAATAGTGAGTTTCTGGGCTGCATACTCCTCAACAAAATGGGCTGGCTCATGAGCAAGGACTCAAAAGATAAGGACTTTTTGCAAGCTGGCAGTCTCCTGGGTTTTGCAGGTGGTTTTGGTTTTGGTTTTTTGGGGTTTTTTTTGTTTGGATTAAGTCATGCTTGGCTTTTTAAGTTTATATATGTTCCCTTTAGCTTGGAAAATGACCCTCAGCTAAGGACTCCCACCACCTTTATTCAGAGTGCCTGCACTGGGTTCACTTTTTAGAGAGAGTTAGATTCCTCTGAAAAGTCACCTTTATTGTCCTTATGGCGGATCCCAAAAGAGGTGTAGACAGAAGGAAAAGAGATGTGAAAAACTGTTTCTTCTCAGAAGATACCTACATCAGATTCCTACCCCATTTCTCTAGACTAACTAACAGCTACAGGGTAATGCAACAGGGATACCCTTAGGAGAGACAGCCCCACCAGAAGCAGGGAGGAGATTCCCACAGCAGTGGTGTCTGAGCTACAGCTGGATGGACACACCATGCCAAGTCCTGCTGGGACTCCAGCTAGCAAAGAACAGGTGATGTACTGGTGTAATTTAAAAGATACTTTTGGGCTCCGTTCCAGCAGACACAATTCCCTCAGAGCAACTCAAAACCGAGACAGTATATCAGTTCCCAAACAGAACTAAGAGCTTTACCCACTTTTTCCACTTTTTCACGTTAACAGAATATCAAACCCTATCAAAATATCAAAAGCAGTACAACAAACACACACTTTACCAAAAGCAGCATAGCAAATAAATGACATCATCCAGTCATCAAAATGGGTGCATGTGTAAGCCAACCATATACACTTGTTTTTGCTAGCTTGCTAAGTGAAATGGTGTGGGCCAAGTTCTAGCAGAATGAATTCCTCCTTTACATGTAAAGCTGTCAGAGTTTAAGGAAAATAATCCCACATGATGACATCTGACTCTTCTATATGAAATAATACATTACAAAGAATTTATCAAACTTCATCCTGGATTTGGTTTAGGTTTCATTTTCCTTATTTTTTTTCCTTTTTCTTTAAGACTTAGGACAAAGCCAAATGCTGCTGAGTCTTAGGCTTAAAAAATGAAAATGTCAGGGTTGAGAGTGAAGCCCACATCTCTTGCAAAGTTGCAGAACTGTAGGGCAGAGAAGAAATGTAAAGAAGAGATGTAGAAACAGTATATTGAAATAGAAACACCAAACATCTCCCTAAAACACTACACCACCAAAACAGTTGGTGTCTCTTTGTTTATAAAGCAGAAAGCCCTGCCTTGGCTACATGTGAATTTCATTACAATCCATTTATGTTATCAGCTGAAATTGCATCAGCCCTGCAGAATGCATAGCTCAGGGATTAGGAATGGGTTTAATTGTGTTTCTTATAGGACAGATACTCCGGCAAGAATTAATGAGAAAATTTGTTTGGTGTCCTCTATCTAGTATTCACTGACATGTATCATAGAAACAGGTCATGAACAACCAGGAGATCTGGTTATCACTGCATGTGAGAAGGAATTTCCCTGAACAAGATTTTCACATGTTGCTGAGCAATAATGGAAAATGTGTACTGCATCAGCCACACTGAACTAAAGCATGCAAATGACAAACTATGCATTACTGGGATTTCTGTGCTTCAATAAAAAGCTCCCTGTCATCATCATGAAAAGATGGTTCATCCAAGGCACAGGCCTTAAAATCAGATGACATTCGTAATCCCACCCACCACTGCAAACATCCTCTCCCCTAAGTCACCAACAAATGTTACTAGTGTCACAGCAGATTAAATTGAGCTTAAATGTCACAGGCTACATTTCTCATGCTGCTGTATCCCTCTGCTCCAACTGATTTTTTTTTTCCACTTGCTCATTCTATGAGATATTAGAGCACAAGCTTTATTGCAGCTCCCTAGAAACTGCAGTTAGAGTACCAAGGTTAATTCAAAGTTTTCAGACTTCTTTGAAAAACAATGCATGGCAGATGTCACAGAGAATTTCTAAACGTTGATTTTCCCTATGAGTAAGCCACTGTCTTACTCATATGTCTCAAGTTTCTACCTTAGTAAGAATCCTCAAGTTTAGCAGGTGCGTCACATATGTGCAGAACATAAAATATTCCTATGCCACTGTAAACAAAAACAAGTATTAACCTTGAGGATCTTTTGTTGTTCCCTAGGAGAGGCAGCATTTGCCTTTTAGAGGAGGATCATGTTTTCAGCTGGCATGGTGGGTAAAGCTCAGCCCTGTGCATCTTGAAGCCAAATGACTTCAAGTCATTTGCAGAGCTCCCGCTCCGATGCAAGCAGGCTTGTGCCTCCCCCAAAGCACCGTGCTGCTCACATGAAAATGCCCCAAATGGGCCTTGGGAAAGGCCATGCGACAGATTTTAATGAGATAAGTGACTTGGAAAGAAGACTTGGAGCTAAATTACGGCTACTGGGAAATAGTGGCCATGTTATATTGTGCTTCCTCCTCCCTCCCACCTCCCAGACTAACATCCTGCAGGACTGAGATCAGTTTTTCCACCTTAGGCAATGTTTTTGGTTGATATTTTTTGTTTGCCTTGGGGAGATGAGGTTGTCTGGGCTTTGCTTTTTAACTTCCTGCATACAGTTATTCAACTGGCCAAATTCTGTCTTCCTCCAGGGCTTGAAAACATTCTGGAAGAAGTTTTTACCAGTGTCATGCAAGTGACTTCAGTATCATGAGGAAGAAAGGGGATGTGCAGGAAACAATGAAATTGAAATCTGAGAAGCCACCAAACCCAAGGAACTGGAAACTTCAAGTACTCAAGGGGTCAAAGAGCTCAGAGGAAAAAAAAAAAAAAAAAAAAAAGGGACAATTTCTCAGTGCTTAGAAGCTTACACCTGCAACAGGGGTGGAGCAAGGGAGCAAAAGAGTAGAGAAATTCAATGGCGGCCACAACTGAATTCAGCCCATTTGAGTACTGCCAGGCCACACCAAAGCCCATGTCACCAAACCTTCCTTTGCTGCTTCTGGCTGCTGAGCTGTCTGAAGGGAGAGCTCTTCAGGCTGATTCCCACCAGGACATTACTGCAGTCGGAGCCCTGCCTGCTGTGTGGAGGCACCAAAGCTTTTAAAGATTCCTTCCAATTAACATATCTCAGAGGCACCCCTCACTTCCAGTCCTGCTGTTAAATTCTTATCTAGGCACTCATCACCTCATGTCTCAATTACTCCAACATCCTTTTTGTGGACACTGACAAACTCATTCATGCCCTGATGGTGTATTGATCCACAATGCTGCTGCAAAGATCATTCCCCAGCCTGGATTTCTTTTCACTCATCTTGCTGGCTCCTTTTCCTTTTCATATCAAACAATCAACTGGCCTTCACTTTCAAGGACTCTTCCACTGTATTGCTCATTCTATTCAGCTTCCAAAGGTCAACTCTCACACCTGAACAGTCCACAGTTCCTGCTTCTACTCATCACCTGCCAACTTTGTAGTCTCTTGAGACTCTGTCACATTTGTGAGAAAGATTCTCTAAAACACTGCTTTGTTGTAGCCTTTCAACCTGTCCCTAGGAATACCTTCTGACCAAAAAAAAATTTTGCCAACAGATATCCTTGAGCTGGGCTCTAGCGGCTGTCTGTGATGTCCTTTTGTTAAGGCTAATTTTACAAGACAGTACATGTGCAACATCAGAAACTTAGAGAAACACCCCATGAAGTCTCTTCCCAAAGTAACCAGGAACAGACTGAGATATGCTGACCCATAACTTTTAATCCAAAAATGGAGCTGTTTCAGATGGTTGCTAACTTTTCTTTGTCTGTTTGTGCAGCATCTACGAGCTTCTTTTCCTCATCCATGGCTGACATCCCACAGTAATGCAGCAAACAACCTCCAACAGGTCTCTGAAGGGTTGTTACATAAGAAGCTAATACAGGAACTAATCAGCCATGAATGAATGAAGGATAATGTCATAGATGAAAAATGGGCAGGATACAGGAAAAAGGGAATAATGTTTAATTGATAGTTTCCATCTTGGAAAAAAACGAAACCAGTTCCTTTGAGATTTCCTCTTGTCTTATTTATTTCATAAATATATGACAGAAAAGAAAAGGATGTGTGTGGGGAGGACTGCAAGACAGTGAAAGCTGCAGATAACTTTTATTTATCAGCTGAGAGTTTTGAGAACAAATTTAGAGAGACCTAAATTAAGGCAGCATACTAAAAACTGAATTTCAAGCAACAATTACTGGAGGACACAGTCTGTGCCAACACACATTATGTGGTCATGCATTAAGTGGGTCAGCTTTCAGACCAAGGAAAGTGGTTGTTCCCCTCTATTCAGCCCTCATGAGGCCACATCTGGGATGATGTGTCCAGCTTTGAGGCTCAAAGGGCAGAAAAGGTACTGGCAGTGAGTACAGTAGAAATCACCTATGACAGCAGGAGGTGGAGCACTTGGCACATAAGGAGAGGCTAAAGGAGCTGGGTTAGAGCAAGGATGGAGCCACAATTTCTTGGGAGTCCAAAGTGAAAAGACAAAAGCAAGCAATCACAAGCTGTATTGAGGGAAATTACAGCTGGACACACGGAAAATTTTCTCTCTAATGAGAGTGATGCAGCACTGGAATAAGGGCCTAGAAGGGCTGTGGAATCATCACTCTTGGAGAGTTTCAGAATTCAATGGGACATTGAAACTAATTTTGAGGCTGTCTCTGCTTTACTGCAGCATTGGACAAGACCCTCAAGATGTACTTTCTCTCCACACCAGGCCAGATACATAAATGTAAACCCCCATCATACAGAATTAAGATGAAAAGATTAAAAAATGCTTCAGATAGGTAAGTCTGAAGCATTCAACTGTTTTGTCTTTTGTGTATCTGACCATGTCCAGTTCTGGGCTCCCCAGAGACATGCTCTTGCTGGGGTGTTTCCAGAAAAAGGCCAGAAAGATGATGAAGGGAATGGAGCACCTAGCTTGTGAGGAGAGCTGGAACTCTTCCGTCTAGAGAAGGGCAGGCTCAAGGGGATCTTATTATCCATGTGCATAAATATCTGAGGCAGGTAAAGCAAACAGTGCCAGACTCTTCTTAGTGGCACCCAGAAATAAGGTAAGAAGCAAAGGGCAGAGACTGAAACACAGGAAATTCTGCCTGGAGAAAAAAACCCAAAAACCAAAAAACACTGCCTTTTTGCTATATGGCTGATTGAACACTGGTGTTAGGTAGCTCAGAGATGTCACAGAGTCTTAATCCTTGGAGATATTCAAAATCTGGCTGGACACAGCCCTGTTAGAGGAGAGGGGCTCTAACAGGGACTACATGATCTCAGAGGTGCTTCCAGCCCACCAGATTCTGTGATTTTGTGACTGTATATATTACATAATGAGACTGTGAAGAACATATTGATATTGACAAGATAATTTGAAACAGAATATAAAAAACGTTTGCAATGAAACCTAATGGGAAATTTCTTAATTCCTTTCTGACTTCCTTCACCCTTTCTCTCAGCTAGTTTTACAGCCAGTTTAGAACTCAAGGACACCCAAATTATGTGTCAGTTCCTGTGTTCCAACAAGACTCCCTTCCTTTTCCCCTCTCCAGATAGTTGTGTGAAGCTCAGCCTGGGCAGACAGACATCTGCGATTCAGAAAAATTTCCCACCAGCAGGATTCCCAAAGATGTGGACAACATAATAACAGAGAACCTTTCATGGCTCATTCCCAGTCAGGCAGCTTTCTGCTTCCCCCTTTTCCGTCACAGCAACCACTCACATGGAAAAACAGCATTCAAAGAATATAAGTTCAAATAAATATACAGTTGCAGATTCAAGGTCAGAACAGTGTTCTCTGCCACCTCTCCATCCTCTCCTACAAAGTTCTTCATTCGCCAGGAAAAAAACATGGCAAGATTGAGCATGTCTGAGCTAGTAGATTATGATAGGAAATGCTGTCTTATCTTCTGCTTTCAGCAACACACATTACAAATTGTCTGGCAGCTATTCACCCATTCACTCTCTCTGTAAATAGCTATTCAGTGAAACTTGATGAAGCTGTACAAGTCACAAAAGTCTTTTCTGCACACAACAGCCCGGTTGGAAAATCAGAGAGTCTCAAGGGCAAATTGCACGCGGGCAAGGAGAGGCTGGTGGGCCCTCTGAAAGATCTGTTGAGTTTTGGCCAAGTAAAATTCACTTGCTTGCTTGGTGCACGTGTTTTCATTATTACTGTGTTGCCTCGGGTGACTGGTGAAGGTGCACTGCTGACACAGAAACCAGCTCTGCATCTCCTGCACTGCTGTGCGGCAGAGCAGGTCAGGACCGCGCCGAGGGAGGGATGTGCAGCTCCTCTCGTAAAACCCTGGCTCTGATCCAGTCCTGCAAAAGCTCCTTGACCATCGCTGGGAATGCTGACACCCCCGAGACTGACAGAAAAAACTCTGCATTTCTCTGGCTTTCATACAGAGGAGTAATTTGTCCCAAAGCCCAGAATGTGGAACAATCTCTGGTGTATTTGGTTCGATTAGAGAATGTGTTAATTATGGTAATAATGCAACTAATATGGCTTAGAGAAGCAAGTCTCAAATAGTGCTTATGATTTCCTGCTTTTCCTTTGCATGCTGCCCAAACAGAGGGTTGATTAGAAATCAGCATAAATGTAGGTATTTAGGTATTTAATTTTTGTTAAGTGACCATTTACATTTCACGTCTCTGCATTTTTTTCTCTTTTGTGTAGATAAGCTTTTTGTACATGGAAAAGTGGATAAGATAATCTGACACCTGCAATTTTCTGCATTAACTGAAGCTTTTCAGGCTGCACCATAGTTACACATATTTTCTAATTAGTAAATCAAAATGTGAGAAAAGACCATTTATAATAGGGTGGAAAAAACCTGGATGCCTAAAATTATCTGTCACTTTTTAAAATAATAGAGTTGTTCCCTCTTTCTTAAATCACTGTTCTGCTGACCCAAAAGTGACATCTACTGTCTTTTCTGCCTGTGAATCTCACCTTCAAGAAACAATTTTTTTGTCAAGTTTTTTCTCACTTTTCCACTCTCATCTGCTTTTCTATGTAGCCAGAGGAAGAGGTGGAAAACAGTTATTATACTTACAGCAGGGAGAAAGAAATTGTGTGTGTATTCACTGCCAGCAAACACAAAGCCCCATTGTAGACAGAACAGGACCATGAAAAGATCTCATCCCAGAAAATGAGGCATTGTCATCATGAACCCTTGCATTTCCCTGTGAGGCTGGGACTTGGAAAACATGCAATTGACTCTATGTTTCCTGGTGGTTGAAAGGGAACAAAAAGTTGACAAAAAACCTACAGGAATTTAGAATAATGTCGAGGCAGTGCAAGGGTGCAAAAAGATGGTAACAATGTGAAAAAGAGCAATCCAGACTCTCAGGAAAGGATAACTCCCCCAGCAGAACACGATATTTCTTAAGCACCAATATCCATTGGCTTCCTCCTTTTGAGCCTATAAATCTTGCCAACCATCCTGACCCACTGAGACCTTTGATGGAAATACAGTAATTTAATTCCAATGTAATACATTCTTTAATGATAGAGCATGCAGACAAAGCTTACATGGGCTTGCCTGCACATGTAATTAGTAGATCAGAGGAATAAAACAATTAATTTCTCTCTGACCAGTTCAAGGAGATAAATGTTTATTTAATCCAAATTAAAATGTTTCTTATTTAGTACTTCTTCTAGCTCAAACCCTGGTATATGATTAGAGCTGAGCAAAAAGCAATATTCATGTCCCACAAAAGCTAATTAGAAGAAAACCAAAGGAATCTGCACTGGGGTGAAGTTACTGATTTCAACTGTTCAAGATTTTTGCAAAGAACCTTTTGCTGAAGCCTGCAGCCTACCAGCTGCCATAGCACACCTCAGGTGAGTGGTGTGCACTCCAGTACAAACAAGCAGTAGTTCCCAGGACAAACACTCATGGGTTGCAATCAGAAATTCCGCCCTGGATTAAATAGATCTTTCCACAATGGAAAGCAGCTGGTGTGTTTTCCCACCTCTTTTTCCTTTCCTCTGAGGAAAACATCTGTTTCTAATGAATGGAGAGGTGTATGAAGCTCCCAGCTGGCTAAGAGGACTGGGCAGCTGCCATTATGTCAGGCAGTGCGAGATTGTTCCCCTCACTGGGCAGTGCTGGATGGGAATGCAGAAGCAGACAGAGTCCTTCTGGAACATCACAGATACATGTCAAAACTGATGGCAGTGAGGATTTTCTCTGAAGAGAAACTTGTTCCTTGCAATGAGCAGCTCTAAAAGTCATCTCTAAATGCTAAGAGATAAAACTGTGCTGTTGGGAGTTACAGTCTCTTCACCTTGCATGAATACTAAATTTGTTCTTCTTCCAGGAAAAAGAAAAGAGAAGAAAAAAATACCTCACCATATCAGCAATTAAAGCATTGTGTTAGGAATCTGTGCTATATATTCCAGGAATTTTAGAACTGGTGTGAATGGCAGTCAAGGAACAAGAGAGAGATAATGCCTGTAAAGGCAGAACATTGTTTAAAAAATAAATTAATACATAGCATATCTGAATGCAAAAAGCTTAGCCAATGCTTCACATGGAAACCCCCAGTTGAAGGTGAAATGCAAAGAAATGTCTTTTAGTCATTTTGGGCAGCCGTTGACAGGTAAGATTTCCTGTAAAATGGATGACAACATTGACCTTTAAAAAATTATCACCAGATAGCAGAACAAAGCTTCCCTCTGTTTATCCTTGGGGGACTGGGAGCTGCACACAGACAGGATGCCAAAACAAGACAAAAAATGCTTGGTATTTTTCAGTGTGCTGGAGAGCTACATGCACCATGAGACAATCAAATTTGAAATAAAGCTTTAGGAACACAGAAATAACATGCTCATGAAATGTCCTGATTTTTACAAGCAGCAGCACTCTGGGCAGAACCCTGCCTACAGAAAGGGCTCCATTAATTCCTGTTAATGGGGTTGCCTCTCTCCAAAGGTGATTTTCAGGCAGACTGAAAAATTAAAAAGGATATTTGTCCCCTAACACCAGGAACCTTTGCTGACTGCACACAAAGAAACCAGGAGAGCAGTGTCCTAAAATTATACCCTGTGGCAACCTCTCTTAACAATAGGCAGGCAGGCATATGGATTTCAGGAGAATTGTTTTAATTACCCATACAGACTCTGTGGATGAATTAACAATTTCCTGTTATGCTCTCTGTAGCTCCAGCAATCCTCATGGCCTTTAGAACTCAGACTCTGAAGCAACATCAGCCAAGCACCCCCTACCAGCAGGGAATGGTGAAGTCCTGTCTCAGATGGGGAGGGCACAAATGACTTCTGACACCTGGCTACCTGACTACTGAAAGGAAAGCAATTCTTAAAAGCATTCTCATTTAACTATCTTGCCCCTTTTCTTTATAAAGTACATAGAGTGGACTTCTAAAGAGTAAGAACTCCCTTTCCTTTTTTATTCTGCTTGATGAGAGGCTTGTCTAAACTTGCTCTTTACAGAAGCATGGCAGAAACTAGTTGCTGTGTGCACTGCTACCAGTGACCCCTTGTGGAAGCAGATTATCTTCTCCTGGTTCATAAATCTACCTGTCACCCTACCTGGAGAGCAGACAACTCAACAGTATGGATTACCAAAACCACTGGCTGTAGAAATAAAGCTACAGCAAGATGGATTAAAAAATAAAATGAAGATTCCCCTTGGGATGTGAAAATTCCTTAACCTCAGCCTCAGAAAAAAAATACAACCTTGAAATGGAGAACTGTGATCTGTAGAACCAGATGCTTGGAAGAGAAACATAGAAAAATGGCAAAAAAAAAGCTTCAGCAACAATGCTTGATCCAATCTGGTTCAGAGCACAGGTTTACTTTATGGCTCATATTTATCACAGCCAACAAAGATGAAACTGTTTATTCCAAAGTTGCATCTATATTTCAAATTACAAATCCCTATGGTTAGGGGACTTAAAATTCCACCATAAAATCTTGGTCAATGTGATCACAGGCCAAGGACACTTTTCTTCCTTTAATATAATAATGAAATATTTTGCTTATGACAATGGTAACTTATAAGTGGATTTAAATAAGAACCTCAGAAAGAAGAAATAAAAAAACAACTCAACAAACCACTCAGGAGTGATTTCCAATGTCATCTACATATTCTAAGCAGCTTACCCAAATGTTTGTTAGAAAAAAAAAAACCTTGATCCATGATATGGTGCAGTGACAGGCAACAAAGATTATTTATATCAGGTTAGAAGCTTTTTTAATTTAGCACTTCTTTTTCTTTGGTTCCTACACAGTGAGTTTTCCACATTAGAATTCATAGCACATAACTCTGTGCTTCCCTAACAGAGAAATTCATCTGATCCTGTTCAGGTAGCAGGACGATGACCAATTAAAAAGCCAACTCTTCTGGAAGAACAAGAAATTTATGAAGACAAAGACTGGTCCAGGTATGTGGTCTGAGCATGTCTAGTTGTCCCTGCCTGTCCACCTAAAGCAGTCAAGCAGAGAAGCTCAGCTCCTACCCTTCTTTTCAAATCACAGGGATGAATCCAGTCTCCCTCCATTCTCAACTTGACATTTCCCCAGCAGTTCATGTCCAAAGGTACATAAAAATGAAATTTTAGAGTATTAATTAGCCAAGAATGGCTAAATATATAGCTCACAGACTCTTTATGCTATGTCAGCACAAATCCACTGCCTTCTATAGGCTCGTTAGCTCACCTGAGTCAGCATTACAGTCTGTATCATTACAGACAATCGCAAATTTCCTGACCTTTTCAGTTGTGTGATAATGTTGATATAAACTTAAAGGAACTGTCATTTCTATTTCTTAAACCCTTTTTCTCCTTGGAATGCAGGATCCCTGAATCACAGGGAAGAGAAAGTGTATTTCTCAGTTGCCTGAGAGAAAATGACACCTGAGTCCAGCCTGATATACATAGGAACATCTTCTGTTATATCCAAAGGGAAGTACAATCCTCAGAAGGCTGATATATTTCAAGTTTAGCTTAATAAAACTAAAACATTGGTTTTTTCTATACTCTTCCTTTTAAACTTTCAATAAAAGTTTCAAAATAAGTTTCTCTTTTAAATATATATTGGTACAGTTTAGACTGTTTTCAACATCCTCCAGTGTCATTGCAAGGAGCTCCCAAACACCAATAAATTAATGCCTGGGTTAAGTCTGTTTTGTGGACAGTAATTTTTTGGCTTTGTTTTATAGAACTGGAGTAGACCAAAATTAAACCCCCTACAAGAGACCACATGTCAAAACACTGAACTGAAAAATACAACCAAATGCTGCTGAGCTCCACTAACTCCTGCTTACATGTTACCATAATCTCTGCAAAAACCCTAAGCACAAATACTCCTGAGTGACAGTATTTAATGACTGGTGATCATGCAGAGAGCTGGGACATAAATGAACCTCATTAGGGAAAGTTACAGTGAGAATCAGATGTGCATTGGCTGCTGTGTTACCAGCCCAAAGTATGTTCCTTTCCCCAGTAAAGAAAAGCCAAAGCATTTCTCTGTTTCACTGAGGAAGCAGCTATCCACACTGCTTTCAGGGGGGTGATGCTGTGCACGGATCATTTTGTGTCTGTAGACATTTGCCTGTAGAAATTTCTTTGCTGAATTCTCCATAATGATACTTATTTGCCACTATAACAATGTAAGTGCCACCTTCCAGGTAGTTTCCTTTTAAAAAATAAAGATAATTGAAAAGCCTCACTTAGCATAATTTCATCACATTTGTTTAATCTCATTTTTAAGTGGCTGACCTTAAATTCAGATCAACCCCAAAACAAAAGGCCTCTGGCAGAGATGTTTGTAATGTGTTTCACACAAAAGAAGGAACATATAAGCCAACATATAAGCCAACATATAAGCCAACGGCAAAACAGAGCTCAACAGGATGCCTTCGTTTTGAAAATTTCATCTCTAATGTGCACTGATGCACTTTTATCTCATTTTTTTAAGGGAACCAATCTTAAAATCTTTCCTCTTACACACAGCCTGACAAGTTAATTGGAAAACCCTCTGAATATAAAGATGCCTTATGAGCAGGAGTTTGGAAGATAGGATGTTTATATATTATGAGCTCAAACTATAAGCACAGCAGTGTTTGTCACTCATCTGACTTATCTAAACTCCTACACCTACACTACCCAAACAGGACAACCTGGTACATGATGGGAGGGACACCCACACAGCAGCACATTTCACACTCAGAATTTCTCCCTGAGGGGCCACTCCTGGACAGATTTATTGGCACCCAGCAGTACTTAGCACCAGCATGAGCAGGGCATCTTGTGTGTCGAGGAGCACCACCATGTGAGCACAGCTATGGGAAAGCAGCTCCACAAGGGAATGCTGAGCACCCTAACTGAGATCTACACTATCAGGGATTAAGGTCAGTAAGCAATGTAATAAAGTCAGTGCTGCCAGCCCCATAGGCCAAATGTCCTGTCTAAAAGCCTTCATGGCTGCCTGAGCCCATTTAAAATAAAGGAAGTAAGCAAAGAAAAACAACTATTTTTTCTCTTACAAGGGAAACAAAGTAATCTTTCCATGTCAATTCTGAATGGCAGAGAATAAACTCATTTTACCCGAATGTGGGCAGCACTTCCAGACTTCCCTACGGTTCTCTCCCCATTACTTACAGCATATAAAAAGGGCAATTTAACTGAAGGAGTTTATATTTGGGGCTTTTTTCAGCACTGTTTCCAGAAACTAGCAGATGTCGGTTAATGATCTTTAGACATTAGATCATAAACCACACTCATTTCAAACACTGCAATCCGAGTGATTATTTGTATATCATTAAGCAACATTCTCAGAACAAGCTCAGTATATTTCCTTATTCTTGAATTTAAACATTCCTTATTGTTATATTTGGATTGAGTTTGAGTATGCTATCCAGACTTTCTCAGCAATATATTCCTTCCTTTGGGGACTCACAGGGGTAACTCATCCCACATACCACAGCAGGATGGGTTCATCTCAGTGATCTGTGGACACCTCCCTCTGAGCTAGTCACTCACAGCTCCCGTCACCATTACCAGAGAGAAACACTTCCAGGGTGTGATGAATCTGATTTATTTTGCCTGTCTATTTAAAGCTGAGATGATTCTTGTCCTAGAAATGCCTGTTTGTCTCCACTGGCTATGCACGGTGACTAGCTCTCATGTAGGTGACAAAAGTCCTCTCACCTATGTGACAGCTTCACTAGCAACAGTGCTCACACTTAGCAAAATAAAACACAAAAATGTTAACTCAAAACAAACCTTGAACAGACTAACACATGCATATTTCAAGATACAGATCTTAACGCAAGGCAAAAATACTCTTCTACTCTGTGCTTTCCAACCGGAGTTTCAGGAGTATGTAATTGCACAGGAGCAAGTGACATTTATGAACAGCAGCAAAATTTGTTTTGTGTTCTGTTTTCAGCAGTCTTCACTGGAGGAAATTTTTTAAAGGACTACAAAAAAAGATTTTTTGTAGTGTTCCCCCTACAGGCAAAGTCTTCCTGATCCTGAAATAGCCAGAAATTAGCTCTAACTGTGAAGCATAAAAATTAACATGTCTCTATCAATATGTTTTCACTAACTATTATAAGTTTGCAACACAAGTCTACAGATGACCCAACAGGGCAAAATGGGATAAAACAGAATGTCCCAATAAGATTAAATATAGGAAACTGTTTTTTGTAATGCTGTATCCACAACCTTAAGCAGCCTAATGGAGACACTAATCCACAGCTGATCAGGTCACCTCCACCTCCATTTGGCTTCATTTTGCTGAACCCTTAAAAGCCTTGTCCCATATTTTCCATGGAGCTGTTCCCTATTCCCTTTCAGCATTTGTAGTTACTACAGAAATAATGCATTTTCCTAGGTGGTCAAAAGGACCTACAAAAGGAATCAGCTCCAGATGGATTACAAAATTGATGCCTTCCCCTCCACCTTGCAGGCATTAACCTTAGAAAGCTTTCTCAAGAAAGAGGAGGTTAGAATAGATGACAGAGAATATAGTGAAAATACCAATGTAATGTAAGCATAAATGCCATTAATAAATCACAGGCCCAGCACATAATTCCACATAGCAATTCCCAGAAAGATCGTCCTAATCGATAATAAATATATAACTCCTCTGAATTTGCTAATTCCTTTTTGAGCAGCATGAACCCACTCCCTAATTTCAAAGTGCTGTCCTCTAACTCTTTGTGCTATGTAAAGTACACATTTAGACATGCTGAATTCTCTAATTAGTCTATAAATACTTGACTTTTACCCACTGCTTTGATAATTGCTGGGGAAAGGCCAAAGCATTTATGGTCAATCAGATGAAGAGGAAAGGAATATGGCCCTTTCAGCAAGTAAAATGTAAGGCATTCTGTGGCAAAGCAGAAGCTATTAGCAGGATCAATATTTCTTCTAGTACCTTAATAAATCATTATATCAAAGAACAGTTGCAGGATGAAGAAAACCTCATTCTACCAACAAGGATGCTTCCAAATCAACAAATAAAACATCATTTAAATTACAAAGACCTAATTGGTGTACAAAGGCAAACGGCAAGCATAGAATACAGCCTCTGATGCTAGGCATGTAAACATTTTAAATCATTAGTGAAGGAAGAAAAGCAGAAAGACAAAGAAACAGCTATGCTAAGAGCTCTCCACGCATAATTTGCAAATTGGTAAATATTCATGAATCCACCACACCGTAGCTGACTGATGGCACCATGTTTGGAGTAGATATCATAGGTGGCAGAAACAGAAAAGTGCCTGGAAAACAGGATGGCCTTTGATATCTTTATTATTGACTGAAAAAGAATCCCCCTGTGGTTATTTGCATTGAGGCTTTTTCCTCTTCCCCTCCTTAGCTAGCAGAGAATCAGCTAAGATTTGTAAACACTAGAATAAGAGAAGGGAAGAAATATTCTAATGGCTACTTTCAAGTAAGGGAACATCGCCTCTTATCAGACATTGCTTACAGCCATCATCACATGTACCCACAAAGCCCTCTTAGCCACATGACACAAATTAGAGTTTTGTCCAAGAAAACCACAATCATGTCCTGCACAGCAGGTAACCCTCCTGCTGTGTATATATATGTGTACAAATATATGGCTGTGAGAAGAAGACAAGGCTCACAGTGTTGCAAACCTACCTGTTTCTATGGAGCACACTTCTACACTGCTTGTGAGCAGCCACCAGCACCTTTTTTTGGAAATGCTTACTCACAGCACTTCTGTTTTATAGTGTAACCTTTTGATCTTACAGAGAAATTATGTAACCTAGTGGGGAAAGAGCCCCTAGAATAACAACCCCATGGGTTCCACCAGGAGAAAAATGTAATATACTGCTGTAAGCAGCATTTGGGTTTATTCTTTTGTTTCAGTAATCTGGTTTTAGCTCTTTATTGAAGGAATATTACAGAAAAGCAAATGCTTCTCAGTTGTTCAATCACTACTTTTGATTCCTGTCACAGCTTTAGAAGCTTGTTCCTAATTTATTTGGAGGCAAAATTGTTGCCTTTGTGTAAAAGAATCATCTGCTGAAGGAATTTCATTGTGGAATTCAAAGTGGGTACTCTGTGGTTCTCCAGTTCATATTTCATAAGCTTCTAATTCCATAGATGTGATACTTTAGAAGGTCAATTGTCATGTGTCTGGAAAGCTGACAAGAAAGTAAACAATGCCAAACAGGAAGGGAGAAGGAGCATCCTGTTGTTACATGATATCTCCTCATGCCACTTCAAACAGCAGACACCTTACCCATCTCTCAAAATTCTCTGGAAAAGCAGAGTTTTGGCCGTATAGCAATAGACCTTACAAGGTTCTGGCCATCTGCATTTCCACCATATGACCAGCTCTTTCAGTTAAATAAATACAAAAATGGACAGTGCCTAAACTTCTTGTGCTCTGAACTCTCTATAGAGATGTATTTATTTTCTCAAACTGTTATTTATTTCGGAAAGAAAAATGGATCAGTCTCTCCGTAAGTTATGCCTCAAATCAGTTTGTTGGTTGATCCTCCTGTTGTATAAAACATATCAATCCTGCTTTACAGAGCATAATATGCAAACTTTAGTAGTAAGGAAACTGCTCTAGCTCATATACTTAACTGCCTACAGGCGTCCCAAGAGTTCTTCCTCTCTTCCTGAGGAGATCACATATTCCTCAGCTCATCTCATACCTACTAACACACATCAACATAATTTCTCTGGTAGCATCCCAGGACTATTTCAAAAAGCAATTGGAAATACCTTTTTTGCCAGCATTCCAACGTATTACTTTTTGGTTGGCATGTATCAGGTTTGTGGACTGTAAACCTCTCGATGCATGGACTACTCCTATTTGTTTATGTCCTTAGTGGCCTAAAGGCATTATCAGCTTTATTCCTCAAATTATCAGCAGCTGAGGGGATTGTTGTGAGCATGACCCAAACTTCAGTGATCATGTCCAACAGGATCACGGGGGGAAGGCTAATGAAGTCCATGTGCCCTTTCAATTCTATTATCATGAAAGTCTTTCTTTTTCCAGTACAGTAAAAAGACAGACTAGCTCTTGAAATAAATAACCAAGAGTGATTTGGATGGTAGTACATGGATGCAGCAAAAATTCAGGATTTTCTTATTCTAGTCAGCCTGAACAATTAATTAACAGCTTCCTTCTTTGTCATTAATTTTGTTGCCATAGTAGCCTCTGTAAGTGGTTTTCAACAAACAAGGAAGATTTATCTGTCACACTCTAAATCGATCAGAAAATGAATGATTTCACATTCATTTTTGTTTGATAATGATGGGTAAAGCACAGTGAATCATTACGTGTTTTCTGAAAAGTGTAACGTGTCTGTTATCTTAAAAGGCAATCCTAAAGAACAGGCCCAGAGATTAAAACTGAAGTGCCAGTTCTATGCAAACAAAATATTGTCTTCATTAAGAAATGACAACAATTTATAAATAATAAATAGAAAAAGAATGTTTCTAGATTTTTTTCAACTCAAATTAAACATATTTTGCTTAGATATAAACACTTCCATGCACTATTTTTTGCTCCAAATTCACAGCTGGTGAGAAATCATGGAGAAAAACACTGTAGAGAATTTCCTAAAAAACTGAGTTAAAATTAATGAGTTTAAACAAAGGAATTTTCTTCTACTTTAGGTTGCTTGGATTGTAAAAAGAACAGCAATCCACAAGGGAAAAAGCAGGGTGGGTAGGTACATGTCTGCAAACTAAATTCAGACTAAGTTCTGGCCATCATCAGGTGCCAGGGGTTTGGACATGTTTAGAGAACTGCAGGCTGCAACCTGCAAATTGGATCAATATGTTTCTTGCCTGATAAATTCCAGGAGGGAGATAACAGGTGCATTATTGGAAAAGATTGTTGTTGCCTTTCTTCTAGAGGACAAGGTGACAGATTCTCTTAAAGCAGTAATGGCTCTTTGCTTCTTCAACAAACAATGCTTTGGAAAGGATTGTCGTTTCAAATCTTGTCCTATCTATAACCTGTCTCAGCTGGAGTGGGGACCAGAGAAGAGTTGGCAACATAATCAAATTACTCAGATTTCCTTGATTAAGAAGCTAGTAATAATCCCAAGGGCAAAATGCTCCAGTCACATCAGTCAACTCTTTCCATTAAGGAAAACAAAACAAACATGAAGGCAATGGGACTTATGTTCCTCATTATACTTGTCATTTTCCACAGCCAAGCCAAAGTGGCCTTGAATTTTTTGTCATACTATTGATACCCAAAGTAATTGACTCAGCTACAGACCATAACACAGTTAAATCTTATTGAGATCAAACGTTTTTGTTCTTTATCTCACTGTTCTTTAGCTCTTGGAAGAGCTAAAGAGAAAAATTTTGGTCATCTCCCATACTGAACCAGTAATATGAACAACAAAGTACCAGAGAGATCATGCAGTCATAAAAAGCAGAGATGTCACAAATACAGAAGAACATCAAGACATCAAGCACATGCAAAATTTTCAATTTTCTAGTATAACATTTCCACCAGTTTACAAATTCACTTTTTATTGTTCAATTTCTCTCCTGGGACTGGCTCCTATAAGCCACCACACTGTGGAGACAAAACAAGAAATAAGGGGACTAAGCCACATGGTATTGCCTCTGGTAACAGCTCTGCATTGAAGGATATAAGGCTCTCGATGTTGGTGAGCAGCACAGGCCCTTGTTTCTGACCCATTCTCCCCTCCACCTCATCCCCCCAACTGCCTCAGTTCAATCATTTGCCTGGCTATACCCAAAACCATACCAGGGTCATTAAAAAAAATTATTTAAAAAATGGTTCTTTTAACATGAATCATTTCTCAGTTCCCACTTACAAAGAATCTGCTGAGCCCTTAAGCTCTGCCACAGGGAGGGCAGCCTCTGGTGATGAGTGTGGAAATGAGAGCTGGAAGGCAGTATGCTCCCAGATCAGATCTGTGCAATACAGTATCGAAATAATATAAAAATGCAGCCTAAGCGCAAAGAGCAAGTCTGATTCCCGTTCACTGCGGTTATTTTTAACCGAACCTCTGCCTGTCCATCTATTACACCTTTTCTGGCAGAACAGGGGCAGTAGCAAATCTGAACCCATTTTTGAGCCAGTATAAAAGTTGGAGAGAAGTCAGAAGAGGTAATTTCATTACTGGAAGTTTAATGAAAACCAGCAGCCGGATGGTGAAGGTGCACACAAATTGCTGCCTAGGGAGAGGGAGGCAGGCAGAGCAGCCAAGGTGAGCTGTGCCTGGGAGCAGCTGATGGGATGGGCAGGTGTGGGCAGCCCTGCCAGCTGGCACCAATGCACCTTCACAGCACGGGCTGCCCCTCGCCCATGGGGACCTGAGGAATAGCTGGTAAACTGAGGCAGGACTTTTAAGGGACAGGGGATATCAATCCATTGAAGGAGGCTTCTTCTCTGCTCACAGAGTACTCTGTTTCCAGGCCTCTGTGGTGCTCTAAATGTTGTGCAAAGTCTACCACAGCATGGTGCAGGTGAGGACACCAGCCCAATGAGTGTTTGTTCTGTTCTGGGTTGGAGACAACTGGAAGCCACATAACCTCACCAGCAGTGCTGAGGCCAAGCTGACTGCGATGAGTCAGAGCTAATGAACACTGCCAATCATGGCAATTTATGAGCTTGCACTCAGCATCTTGCTAACTGTGCTACACAGCTTCTGGTTGGCTTGGAAAATGGACAGAGGGAACTCCTCCACTGTGTAGAGGTAAGCCCTTAGCCATAGGCCTATGGGCTCTCACTGAGCACCTGAATCCTGGTAGACTGAAATATAAACCAAAGATTTCACTTTGGGGGAAATTCTGCGGAGTGGAGTACAAGTGGAGAACTAGGAAGTGAGGAAAAGCCTCTGAATGAGCCAGAAGCTGCTAAGTTAAGACCCTCTACTTTGATTTAGGCCCCACTGCCCTAAGCACATCATGCGTTCAGTGGTGAGACTATCAGCAGTCAAGTGAATCTTCAGAATATGCAGTGAAACACCTCCAAAGAAACAACATGCTGTCATAAAGGACATCCATGTTGACTTGTGGAGATTATTTACTACTTGAAGACCTTAAAATACTATATTGCATTTGGCTATCAAACATTGACTTTTTTTCTGAAAGCCCATCCTGTGGCACTGCAAGTTGCCTGCTGACTGCATGGCTCTTGACAGAGACAAACCTCCCGGATAGAAATCCCAACTCACTTCAACCTATACACAGAGCTATGGAGGTGGAAAAATCAAAGATGCATTAATGGTGGAAGGCTTGCAGGAGTGACCATCACAAAATCTGGAGGCAAAGGCCTCTAGCATTAAAGAGGAATGTTCCTGGAAGGATTATAGAAAGATCAGAGGTTCAAAATGCTTCATGCCCCAGAACAAGAGAACAACCAGATCTCTCTGTATATTTACACTTCATTGGGAACAGATAGGGCATTTGATTGATCTCACTCAAGTGTGACAGACACAGGAGCCTGACAGGAGCTGGTCTGCAGAACTTTGGCCAGGATTTCAGAAATATTGCTAGAAATATTGCTGAATAGCTCACACAACTCTCCAAAAAAAATCCCAAAAAAACAAAACAAAACAAAACAAAAAAACCCCAAAACAAACAAACAAAAAACCACCAAAAAAGCCCACAAAAAGAAAGGAACACTGGGCAACGGCATAAGAACTATGTCCTTAACCTGTTACTCTGTAACCATCTCTTCTCCCCTTGTTTCCTTGTCACCTCAAAAGAGTAAAAAAGCTGGGTGAAGAGAGCAATACTCAGGATTTTTTCATGGACTGATAGGAACACAGAACATCATTATTAACTAAAGTGAATTAGTGTCCCTAAAACATTAAAGAATGGCATTATGAAGCAATTAGGTCTCCTTTAAGCAAAACACATGATATCAGTCAATTTTACAAACAGGGTGCCATATTTTAATCAGCCCTCTCCTAGATTTAATACTTGACCTTTGCATTCAACATCCTTGGTCCCTCTGAAATATTTTCTTTTATTCTCTTTAGTGCTGGTTCTTGTTTCAATCAGATCAGGTCAGGTTTTCTCTGAGACTGTAAGAATAGGGACATCTGAGTGCAACCTGTCAATACTGCCATAACTACCTTCAACTGCTCTTGTAATTCTAGTGTCTCTGTGAAGTCCCATATTATGAAAATTGTCTTTCAATGCCCTTCATCTAGTCTGTGTAACATTTTGTGTAATTTTTTTGGGGGCTGTAAAGGTAGCAAAGCTTCCTAAGAAAACCACTAAGTGCAATAGTAAGAAACCACTATTAGCAAGAGGGAGAAGAGAGTTGGTTTGCCACACAGCAGGAGGAAAAGCTATTTGCAGGATCAGAGAGCCACAAAAGTGAACACTGAAGACAAAAGGAATGGAAATTCAGTTCATAATAGGAAAAAATTAGATTGGAAAGAACTGAGAGAAGCTAAATTTTTTCAAATTGTCTAGGCCTTACAAATTTCACCCTAGAATACATATATCACTGACTGAGAAAATCTTAGAGCTGCTGGTAATTAACTTTGGGAGGTGAGGTCAGAAACAGTTAACTGAGCAAACACTCAGTGGGAAATAACCAAATAGGTTTCTCCTGCTATGCAAGACCTGAGGTTAGCCAGTAGATCACAAGCTTCAATAGTCACTGTCACATATGTATGAATACCATATTAGAAACATAAAGGAGCATGTTATCTACAAGACACAAGAGGGAATTTTCCTTTATTACTTTGTTTTGGAAAGAGTTCATAACCAGAACCTTAGGTGAAGTGTTGGATGCCACATTTTAAGGAGGATGTAATCAACTGACAGTGATTACTCTTAAAAACATGACAAAAAAATTGAAGGAATAGTTTGTTGATTAATGCAAAGAAGGCAAAACATGACAAAACACACTGAAAATTTCAAATACGGTTGCAAGAACAAAAGGAATAACCTATTCCTCTTCACTGCAGGTAGGAGAGAAGTAACTCCCAAGTTAAGAAAAGAAAAAAAAGCATTTTTCTAGTTGTAAGGAAAGTTAGGCATTGGAATGAATTGCTCAGAGAATCTCCATCAGTGGAGGCCCTCAGAAATGGGTCAGCCACAGTTCTAATGGGAAGTGTCAGTACAAGGGATACAGCTGCAGGACCCTCAAGCTACTTCCTAATTTTCTAGGATAGTTCTAGGAAAATAACCTGCAGCTACTTAGATGAAGAACATTTCTTTTGTTTGTTCTAGGATATTTTGAGCAATAGTATGTATTACCTTTTCCTTGGTAAATTTTTAATAGTGTTCTGAAGGCCCAGAGTTAAAGAGTAGCTTGACCCTAGATATTCTTTCATCTTTCTACTTTCGTTTCTGGTGTTTGAGCAAAGTTGGTCAAGATTCCTCAGATTCTCATAACACTTCTTGAACTCACTATTCAGTGGTCTTCTGGGGTTTTTTTCTGAACGTGGAATCAATGATATTAAGTAGGAACACATTCTTTCCTGAATGGTTGCCTACAGCAATTTTTAGGAAATTTCTTCCATATAATCAATTAAGGTTGACATGGTTTCTTTTAAGTTTTGCGTTTTGATTCTCATTAGTTTTTTAACTTGTGGCATCTAGTAGTCACTTCCTCTGTATTTTCCCTTTTCTGAAGGGATTACTGAGCCTAGAATTGAGTCATTCTGGAGCAGAATACCTTGGGATTCTCAATCCCAGAAGTGCTGTATGTGCTACACTTCAGCCTAGAAAGAAGGCTGGAACTTTACCAAAATCAAGACTTTGCCTTAGTATTCCTTATGATACTGATTTGACTCTGCTCAGCTTTGAGTTCTGAAGATGAACAAAGCTTGGTCCTAAATTAAGCTGGTGTTGAAGAGTTTTTACAAGGTTGACAAAAAGGAACTGAAATAATGCTGATAACATTGTGCATATATTAATTGCAGGATCAAACTCACCATCATTCAGAAATTATGTGGCATGTAGGATTAGGGTAGTGACCATCCCCCTGCACTCAGCACAGTTGAGGCCACACCTCAAGGGCTGTGTTCAGTTCTGGACCCATCAAGAGCTGGTGCACATCCAGAGAAGAGCAAGGAAGATGGTGAAGGGTCTAGAGCCCAAGTCTTAAGAGGAGTGGCCTGAGGGAGCTGGGGTTGTTTAACCTGGAGGAGGCTCAGGGAGATCTTATTGCTCTCTCCAGCTGCCTGAAAGGAGGTTGCTCTGAGGTGGGGTCAACCTCTTCTCCCAAATAACAAGTGACAGGACAAGAGGAAATGGCCTCAAGTTGCAACCGGGGAGGTTTAGCTTCTATATTAGAGGAAATTCCTTCATTAGAAGAGTTGTCAAATATTGGAATATGTTCCCCAGGGAAAACGGTGGAGTTACCATCCCTGGAGTACTTAAAAGATGTGTAGATGTGGCACTTAGGGACATGATTTAGTGGTGGACTCAGAAGTGCTGGGGTAAGGTTGGAGATGATCTTAAAGGTCTTTTTCAAACTGAATGATTCTATGATTTGCTCTCATGTAAACTAATTTTAAAAATCCTTTAATGTTTACTATTTGAACAAGTAGCCTTTTTTCATACTTTAGCTGAAAAGCAGGAAAAATTTTCATTTTGGTTGGTGCTTGGCCATATGAAAAATCCTTGTTTTTTAAGTACTATCTCTTCAAATTTCACTGCTGTTTCTGGAGACTTGAACAGTGGTGACAGCATATTTCTCCTCTCAGCTGGAGAAGATGTTTTAACTGCCTTTCAGAAGTGAAATCAATTCATGTCTTTCTGTATATGGCAACAGACTCTCACTGGAGCTGTAGCCTATGACTTTTATCTTATTGTGACACCTGCTTCGGTCAAGGGGATTACTCCTCCTGGAAGGTGTCAATACTGACGGTGTTCAGTTGAACAGCTGTCCTCCCTCTTCTATTATTATTACTATTCATGACATGTGATTGATTCTTCTCAGGGCCTTAGGGATAAAAAACATAGCAGTTCTTTGCTGCCTTTCTTTTAGAGGGACCTAATGGACAATTATTGTTTCTGCAATGCTCTACGGCCACCATTTCACCTCATCTATTGTTCAGCTATCTATGTGCAGGCAGAATGTGGGCAATGAAAAGGTGCAAGATGTGCCATTATCCATATGCTGAGAGCCATCAGTTGCTCACTTAGTGCTTCTCCAACAGTGCCATCCATTACCCAGTATCACACTGAGAGAGCTTAACTGATGGAAGAGAGAGAAGGCACTAGCAGTGACTCCACTCACACACAGCTGAGGCATAATATGGATTGGGGTCATTTTGACTGAGTGTGTAGCTCCATAATATTTATTGAACTTTTAAATTCTGGGCTTATTTTACATAATTTGTATTATCTGGAAGTCATATTGACTAGATTCAGCTTCTTAATGCTGGCACTTGTATCAAGAATTTAGCAACACATGGAAGGTGAAGATAGGAAAAAGTATTTTAAATGGGACCTGTAAGATCTGCAATTGCTTATTCCAAAAAAATAGATTAACAACTTAAATCAGCTACAATGCCAAGTAATTTTCCCGTCTAATATTTGAAAGATTACCATAAAGAAAGTTACATTCGACTGTTCTCTAGCTTCACTATAAATAAGACACCAAAATACTCCCTATGGAGCAAATAGAGCATAATGTGGATTTTAGAAATTCCCAAGTGTTGTGTAGGTCTGGAAAAGACGACATGGGGTGGCACTGAAAAATTCCTCACTGGAAGATTGGATAAACATCTATCTGTGATGATCTAGACAATTCTTGCTGGTAGTGAAAGCAAATGAGCCGAATTATCTTTGGTGTCCCTAAGGTGTTCTTGACTATTGACACTAAAGGTATCCCTTCTTTTTATGTTTTGCCTCAGGAATTAAGATCAGCAAAGATTATCACCCAAGTGCCACATTGAAGCAGAAGATGATGGCACCAAAGTGAGGCAAGTAAAGAGCCTTACTCCTAATCTGAGCCTTTGAAAACTTTGCTTAGTTTGCAGGAGTCTCTCAACTGGTTTCCCATTCTTCTGGGTAGCAGCTATAATTAAACAACAGGGAAGTATTTAAGGATGTTTCTGGACTGTTCGTCCAGCAGAGGAGGTATTTGCAACCATTCCTAGAGATACCTTGAAAAGAACTGAAAACATAAAATCCAGCAGAAGATCAATCTGCTGTCTGGGTTGGTTGCTGGTTTGTTTTCCTTGCATACATATGAATTTCAATCTCTTGCAGTTCCTCTGGCCACAGCTCTTACTCAGGTGAGCACACTGCCATTCTAGATTTTCTCATAAGAACTTGTTCTGTGGCTTGCTGTGGGCAACAAAAAATCAGAGCTGGATGGTAAAAGACACTCTGAGCCACCATTCAAAAATGAAAGTTAAAAATGCATATAAAATCACTGAATTGTTGAGGCTGGAAAAGGCTTCCAAGACCATCAAGTCCAACTGTTAGCCCAGCATGGCCACATTCCCCACCGTGTCCTGAGTGCCACATGCCCATGTTTTTTGGACACTTCCAGGAATGCTGACTCCTCCATGTCCCTGGACAGCCTGTTTCAGTGCTGTTTTAATCCTTTCTGTGAAGAAATTTTTCTTAATATCCAATCTAAACCTTCCCTGGTGCAACTTGAGGCTGTTTCCTCTTACCTCACTGCTTGTTATGTGGGAGAAGAGACAAACTCCCACCTCACCACACCCTCCTTACAGGCAGTCATAGAGTGATAAGGTATTCCCCAAGCCTCTTTTTTTCAGACAAACATCCCCAGCTCCCCCAGGTACTCCTTACAAGATTTGCTCAAGTCCTTGCACCAGCTCATTGTGTTTGTAATTAGTTTGCACATAAGACTCATTATTTGGACACAATAGTCTACAAAATCACAGTCTTGTTTGGATTTCTGTTCTAATAAAATACAATTCTGCCTCCATGACAGCTTTCACTTCCCCCACCTTCCCATTTTATCTTCCTTCAAGCATCTAGCTTACAGATTTTCTCCAGCTACCAAACTATTTTGTTTCCATCTTTTCAATAATTCAAATATACCCATCAAATGCACACATAGCATATTTCCAGGCAGTAACATCTCCTTTCCTTCCTGTCTCTTTGTAGCCAGGTAATTTACATATAAGATGCACAAAGACAACCGTGCTCCTTCACAGTCCTGGTTTGTGCACCAGCTCCCTCTGCTTTCTCATTGCAACCCTCCATTGGAGAGTCTGGTGGGACAGCTGAGCCCTGAGCAAAGCCTGGTGGCACAGAGAGTTTGGCCTTTCTGGCAAAGCCTGGTGGCACAGAGAATCTGGCCTTTCTGGCCTTTCTGCATTTTTATCCAGTGCAGCAGCAGGTCCATGCACAGCACCGGTATGGAGATCAAAGGTACAGTTGCCATGATTACAGCTACAGTAGAAAAGTGTCCTCCCTAGACTATTCCTCTCCCTTCTCCCTTTCCCTCCCGTGTTTTTTGACAAATTTGTGTTTCGCCAGTCGTGAATTCTTCACTTGAGAAGCAGCAAGACAACAGAGGAGTGCTCCCTCCAGGAAACTCCCCCAGGAGCCAGCCCATGCTGACTGTGTGCCCAGGAAGTTGTAACAGGAGGACAGGGCAGAGGAGGCCAGCCCCAGGAGTCAGAGCCTCCTCATCCCATGTGGTGGCTGGCCATGAACTGTTTTCACAACCTTTGTTTTTCTCTGCTCCCTGTAAAACCAAACCATACTTGTTTCACCACAGGAGTGTCAAGGGCAAAAGTCTGAGGACACCCAAGAGGTATTTAGTGACCCCAACAGAAAACCTTAGAAACTCGAGCAATACATTAATAAATCTCCAACAAAGCAAGAACAAGTAATAAAGATCTCAGGAAAAAAGAGGCCTCTCTGGCAAATGAGTTGAGGGATCATATGCAGGAAATAAACAAGAGATTAAGAAAACAAGAGGAGGAGATACTTACAAATGACAAAAAAACCCCTTGAAATTTGCAGTGAAAGACATGGGATAAATGGAAATAGCTGACTGAGGTTAAACTAATTATTTAGCTAGATCACTGTCCTGTTTCCATTCAACATCATTACCAGACAATGCAAAGAAGTGGTACAAGAGATACCCAAACAGTTGGAGAAGAAACTTCACCCAGACCCCACGTTGAGGATCAGTGAGTTCAGCCTTCTGCCACTGCTGTGTAACCACTGTAACTTCTTTATAAAGGTAAAATATGAAAAATGTATCTGTGACGGCATTCTCATTAATGTAAATATCTATTTCTGGCAATACCTTTTGATAACACCTTGGGGCAATACTTTCCAAGGGGAAATTACACTTTCTATGTCCTTTTCAGTAGAACTGTCTTGCCTTTTAATTTAATTGTTTTCCCTTTGCTTCTGCTTTTTAATGAGGGTACAGCATATCCTTACCCAACTACTTTATGCCTCTTAATATACATACATCTAACATGTACATATATCAAATGAGTATCATATTTATCCTCTTTTTAAATGGCACAATACTAATTTGTATGTACATCACAAATTTCCAAGAACTAGACTGCTGAACAAGGAAAATTTAAAATGTGTTTTAGACAAATGACTTGCCTAAAATTCTCCACATGGCAGCTGTTGATTGCATTTGTATCACATTATTAAGACACAGGCCCAACCTCACTTTGCTTTGGCAATTTTAGCAGTAACTTTTGGAAGCCTTAGGTGAGGCATGATTCAAACAACACTCATAGACAGGTCTGGAAAGGAAGATTTCATAAAACTGCTGTTGCCACTAGTAAAGTTCTAGCAAATGCCAACTGCAACTAGATTTCTCCCTTTACCCAAATGTCTTCCAGTGTTTTGCACTTCTTTCTCCCCACCCCCTGTCTAAGAAAACCACAAATTTTGCCTGAAGGGGTATCATCATTAAAGAAAGAAGCAGTGCAGTCAAAGCCTTAAGATGACACAGATCATTCAACAGTTGTTCAATTACAGTGAAAGGCTGCTTATTTTTGAACACAGAGCTTTCACTCAACACAGGCCCAAGGCAGCATTATCAGATTTGTATCTGCAGTATCTCAACCAGTCTGATGTAGGGCTTTCGCTCATTACAGAAGCTGTGCCCTTGTGTGAGGTTTACATCTAGGTTCAAAGAGTTTCTAAAGTGTCTTGGAGCTGTGTTGGCTTTCAAAGGTATTATCATAATAATTTCCAAGAATTAATTAAAAGTTGTTTTGGATACCTCTCATCTCCTAAATCCATCTGACTTTGTTTAAGGCTTACAGGCTGCTTTCCCTGCAGAATTCCTACAGGCTAATAAAACAGTATGTGACTACAGAGTCAACAGGGAAAACAGTAACACCTAAAGCATGCCAAGGTAATCCAAGCAAATGAAATATAGTATATTCAAAAATGAACATTTTTGAAAACTATTATTTAGGGCATACAATTCCTACAGACCCCAAGTGTGACCAATAGCAGGGTATGACCACCCAGATGGAATTGATTCCCATAGGTTTTTCTTGGCAGATTTCTATTAAAATACTGTTCAGTACTAGCTGTGAAAGCAGTAAGAAATAAAATTTTTCTCTGTTATATAGCTGCATAGAAAAACATATTGAAATGCAGGGGAGTGTTTTCTACCCTCTAAATCAGAGTGATTGCTGGCCACACTATCATTTCAGCTGACAAGGACATAGCATTAGCTACAGGCTTCTCACCACTTCTTGCCATGCTGACACTACAGGAGTCAGGCCATTATTATTATGCTCTTTTTACAGTCTCTTAAATATAAACTTTTTTTTTTCATTTTTGTAAACTTTCCGTGAACCTGAGCTCCTCCTGACCCAAAAGCCTCAGTAATTCTGCTGATCGTCTGCTAAGTGTGCTTCTGAAAATATCCACAGCTGTAACTGTGGTCAGCTGCTAACATATGAGCAACCTGGGTGGAAGCAATCGATTGCAAGGCCTTTTAGGGTAATGCAGCTCCAAAACATACTGAAAGGCAGAGCAGTGAGAAGAAAATGACATACAGGCCCAATTCCTTTCTGCAGTTCAACTCTATAAACTGCAATCATTCACTTCGAAGGAAAGACGAATGGGTTACTCCACATCTGTACAACAGTAACAGAATAGTTATGTCCTAAGCATCTGGTGAGAAACAAAATGAATTTTTCACAACATTTTCTCTAGCATAAAGTTAGATTTGGCTACAGGCATTCACGATAAAAAAGATAACAAGTCAGCACAGGGGTCTACATGCTGAAATACTGTCCTGGTTCCAGCCAGGGCAAGGTTAGTTTTTGCAGTAGCCAGGATGGGGTATGGCTAGGACCCAGAGGTTATCCCGTACCACCTCAGGTCATCTTCCAAGGACAGGGGGAAGGGCTTGCTTCTGGACTGGGCTAGCATGGCAGAGGGAGTGGCTGTGTATTGTCAGAGGTTTCCATGGGTCAGCAAGAAGATTTATTTCTCTACACACTCCGTCATTAGTATTGTTGCTGTTACTGTTCATTTTCTTACCTCATTGCTGTTTCTAGTAAATTGTTCTTATCTCAGTTTGTGATCTTTATCTTTTGTGACTCCCATTCTCCTCACCATTCCATCATGGAGGAGAGGAAGGGGGAGGGAAGGAGGGAATGAGGCAGGGAGAGAGGAGGGGGTGAGCAACATAGAGCTTGGAGTGGTTCCAGTGGGAACACTAAATTGGAGAATACCGTTCCTAAACCATGACAAATAGTCAGAACACAATACATTTTACAGACCTGTACACAGGAAGGTAACTTCTCAGTGGCCCCATCACAGTATTTCCAAACTTCCAAATTTCAAACTCTACAAATTCTCATGGCCAATCCTGCAAAAAGTGGAAAGTAAAGTTAAAACTAGGAAGTTCTGAAAGGAAAAGCAAATAAAATCAGCTCTCTCCTTGGATATACAATGCTAAAAGTCAGAGTAGAATTGGTTTAGAGGATATTAAACATTTTACACTACAGGAGAAGCTAGATCATAACAATTACACAAATATAGCAAAGTCCAAGTTAAATAAAATGCAAAGTGGTAAGTTGCTGTTAAAGATATATTTCAGGGTAAAAATTCAATGCATATATGGAACTGGATTAGAAGAAAAGAGAGAATACTGCACCAATTTATATTCCCTTTGAACTGTCTGTAATACAGACCATAAAGTGCATTTTCAAACATATAGCATATCACAGAACTAGACACTTATTTCTAGCCATGGCACTTTTAGGCTTTTGGGAAAGGAGAGCAGAAATAGTGTAGTGGAACTGTGCTGTGTGACAAAGCATCTACTGGTGGGTTCTGCCCAACATCAATAAACAATTGTTTTTCCCTTAAATGAAGGAAAGAATTTCAGCAGTAAACAAATGCTTCACATCTTGCATGAATACTTCAACAGAATTAAAGCAAACCTGTCTTTTCATACCTCCTGGAAGTGCTATTCCAAGTCAAAATACAAGTCATAGCCTGAGATCAATTTTCAATCACAACAACAATGGCTCCGTGATAATAAGGGATGGTGACACACAAGGCACTAAAACTTCCTGTGATACTCCCCCCTGGAATCCACGCTCATTATTGTAAGGATAATTATCTGGGTATCCCCGAGACCAATTTTGCACTTTTTGTATAAATATGACCTCTTGCATAAGACATGAAATTTAAAATCATCTCCTTCACGGATATCATTGAGTCATTCCATTACCTCTGGGACAGATATGAATTATGCATTCTTCGATTCTCTTTAAAATTTAGATGCACAAGGGGGCACAGAATAATCTAAGTGGTACTAAAAATATAAAGCATTCAAGAAAGAAACAAGAACTTGTATGCTACTAAGTGCTACAGTGCTCCGAAGGCTCCCTGCCTGGTCAAGAAAAGCACATAAAGCACTGAAAAGGTAACAGAAGGCCTCCATGCTAATGGCTGCTAGTGACAAGGGCTCACTGAATGTCACTGCTTCACATACTGTGTACTGTTCATTTCTCTTATCTGTGTGACCTCTCTTTTGAAATGACTGATGAAACTCGCCTGAATTAGCATCTTTGCTTCTGGGCATTTGCCACCTAAAAGGCATTTAGTAAAATCTCTACTAAATACTAAAATAAAGCATGGAGGAAAAAAGATCATAATCTTAACAAAAAAATAATCACTATGTCTGTTAAAGAATACTCAGTGTGTAAAGCAAAAGGCTTCTCTGAAGCCTCCTTGTTAGGTTATTTTTCTACCTTGACACCCTTTAGGAGTACTGGCTTGTCACAATACATGCATTCACATTGCATACTTGGCTAACATTTCATAATTGGTGTGAATAAAAAGAAATAGCTGTTACTGCAAGAATAAAAAAAAGAAATGCCTCTGTTCGGATGCCCTGCTGCTATGATGACCTATTTCACACTAGCATCTGCTCTCTTCTCATGAACCACTCCAGATGTAAGCTGGCAAAACGGCACTGCAAGTATGTTACCCAGATGTCCACCGAGTGCTGCAGATGTTTTCTTCTATGCTTCACATTTAATGTGTGCCTGATTAATTTTTTCATTATTATCTCAACTACTTGGCCCACAGATTTTCCTACAAAATTTGCAGAATCCAGGATCTAATTTGCAACCATGAGGAGCAGTTCCCTTTGTGTAAACAGGTTCATTAATGTCTGGAATAACCAGTCAACAGAATCTCGGTCTGAATTGCCAAAAGAAATGCAAACTTCAGTAATCTATTATGTCTTGATAATATCTGCCTGAGGATTTAACACAATGTTCATTTCAATTCAAAATTACAGATGTTTGCAATATTCAGATGCATCAGTCTGACCAAAAATATTATGCCCGTTCTCTGCCTCAAGCCCTTGACCTGAATGAGGTTAGTGACAGGGATATGAATGACTTGAGTGGAAAATGAAACACAAAAGTAGTTTTATCGTGAAGAACAATATTTCTTCTGTCACTAAACCATTTTTTCCCCCTCAAAATTACAGAGTAGACTGCAAATCTTCAAGGCTAGCAGTCACGACGACAGTCTAAGTGCCATTTAAAAGAATAATAATTTATGAGGCGCCTTGGTAGAATAGCAAAGGTCACGGAGTAAACTCCCCAGGGAGGACAGGATGACAAAGGTTGCAAAGATGACTAAAGACTCGCCTACAGAAAGGAATTTTCTTGGAAGGAAGATGTTTTCTTGCAACAACTTCATCCCACCTAACACAGTTCCTCATCCAAATGAGCAGTTCACCTTTAAGTTAGCTAAAAGGCATTGCTTGCAAAATGTGCTTCTGAAATTTGTAGATTAGCAGCTTGGCCTTGTACCCACTGAAGTCCCACTGAAGTGCTGGTAGAGGGAGGACACTGTAGGTCTGTCCCACAGGGCACAAGGGGGTTGCCTTGGTGTGATCTAATACGGGACATCAAGCTTGAAAAAACCTCAGGAGTCTTTGCAAGGCAGTCCCCACATAAATCCTACTTTTGTGGCAACCAAAGTACCATCTGCAGACCTCCAACAGGCCACCACAGACTGGCACAATATCTCTCAGAAGCAGTGTGAGGAGTTGGTAGGTAAGGAGCCTAAGACACACAGTTGACACACTGCTCCTGGACAGTTGTAAATATGCATACGAGCCATCACTCTACAAAGCAGTTTGGGCAGCTTTTCCTTGCCACAGCTATAGCATTCCCCTTCTTCAGATGCTGCAAGTACAGAAAAAAAGGCAAGCATGAAGAAAAGCAGGAACAACTTTTTTTGGCACAGCTCCACTTTCTGCCAAAACATCTCCGGGCTCATAAAATACACATGAACTGGTGGAAGAAGCTGATGCTGCAAACCTGGGAGTAACCAGCGGTGTCTACAAAACATCAGAGTGATAAAAAATAGCTTAACCTGAAGCCAGCATGCAACAAAAGACAGCTCATCTCTTCAGTAATGTGTGGCCATAAACATTTCGAAAACTGACAGTTTCCAACTGCTCACAATCAGCTGTGGGAAGTTTCTGCAGCTGAATCAATGGCTGGCACTTGTGGAGGGTCTGGCACAGCTCTGAAGGGTACAGATGTAACAGGTGCTGGTAAAGAAGAGGTTATTAACTGCTTTGAGTATAAGGGATTATATTTAATTTCTGTAGGACAGCTGTGGGAGCCAATCTTGCTGCTATCTGACCTCCATGCCAGGCCTCCCAGTCCATAAAGAGGTACCTGAGAAGCAAATAATCATTGAGTCAGATTATCTAAGGAGGCCTCCCAGTCCATAAAGAGGTACCTGAGAAGCAAATAATCATTGAGTCAGATTATCTAAGGAGTGCTTGAGGATGCTTACCCATTTTCTATGCTAAAATCAGGCAATTATCTAAAGGGGGCGAATGCTACAGACATTCAGAGTATCTTCAATCCCTTGCTCCAGCAGTCCCTGGTCCATCACAACAGCTCATGAAGCCTTTGGCTAGCTGTTCAGATCACAGAACATTTTTACAGACCCATAACTGCATGCTGATGACAGCAGAGTGTGCCTTTGGGAGAGGGAAGGGCAGAAGGCAAGTGGAAGGTGGGATGCAGCTGAGCAAGACTTCAATTGAAACATCACCTTTTATCCTGCACATCACCTGCAGGAAGGAGGGAATGTCACAGCCACGTTGCAAACACATCAAATAGCTCAGGCAATTCCCACTCCTGAGTGACAAAGCATCCACTGGGCATGCTGCCAGGCAGCCCTCCTGAACCTGCCCAAGGAAGGGAACCAGCATTTCCACCCCAAGATTTGCCTCACGCTTAGAGCCACTTACTCCAGCGCAGAAGCTTGCCCTCAGTGCCAAGCCTTGGTGGGCTTTGTGTGAGGGGTTTTATACTCTCCTGTGTAGGTTTTGTATGCCTTGTCTTCCTTTATTAATTTTAAACAGAATGGAGGGATGTAGATTCACCATTGGGGATATGTCAGTGTTTGCTCAACATGCTCTATATACCTTTATTAATTTTGTATTGAATGGTGGATGTGATTTCACTCCGGGGGGAAATCAGGGATAGCAAAAGGTCTTTCCCACAGCAGGGCAGCAGTGGGGAAGGGGAGGTAATTTCTCTGTGGGTTTATTTTGAGTGATTTATGTGCTTCCATGGGTTTCTAAAGCTGAAGAATTTTGAGCTTTCATGAAAAGGCAGTTTCAGTGCCATGACCCACTGGTCTAAAGATGTTTATTAGCTTAATCTAGCATTTGTTATTCAAGTCTTACTGCTTAGAGTACATTTTAAAAGCAGCAGATGATGCCTTCTTATAGTGCAAGAACAGTATGTAAAGAGGGAAATTTAAAAGATTTCAAAATTGAGACCTATTTCCAAATAAGACTTATTCTTTAATGGCAAAAATGCATAAACAGCATATGAACTGCAAAAGGGTTGGTATTTGACACAGGTTTATAAGGTTTAACTCTTGGCCATAAAGTTTAATTCTTGGCTCACTGCAAAAATTGCCTGTATCTGTGAGAACAGCTTGGCAGCCTATCATTTCCAACAGTGCAATTCCCAGCCCCCAAACAAGCCAACACTTGGCTTCGAGCATGCAGGGATACTCAGTGCCCTGGACTGATGGAAATGTTGTGAAGCTGCTTACTTGTAGACAGCTCTTTGCTATCAACTTGCAATTCACACAGTGTGATTACACTCTAGCATATCCCTTTGTTTAGACTCTTTCTCCCAGGATATCTTAATTCACCAGTGTCACGACAATGAAGGGAATGTTCCCTTTTATGTCTGTCCTACTTCCTTTTCAAGAAAAAGTTTTCAGAGGGAAAAAAAACCAAAAAACAATCCAACAACCCCTCATGCCTCCCTCAGTTTCCAGAGGTCCCTAGGTTGCATCTTCTCCACACTCAGCTTTGCCAAATGCAATAAAATAATGAACAGTGTCCTGAAGGATCTGGTCATTTCATATATGACAGTCAAAAAGCACAGAAGCAACAGGTGCTGTTTATTATTCAGTTCTTTACTGCAACAAATTTCACCCTCACTTCATCATGTATTTTCTCACCCACATTTCTGCAATGCAGGTACATAGGCTGCTCCACTTTTTGAACCCTCTGAGCATGACAGGTGTCTTTTCCTCTGCTGACTATCTGAGCACAAGGTCTGACCTCGTCTCCAGCTCCACCAGCACCCAAAGAGTGAAACCCAGCCTCATGTTTACTGCACAGGGCAATTCAGATGGTGATTCCTCTGTACTGTTGAGGCCACTGTGACTCCTCAGTCCAGGGACCTGTTGTGGGAAGGTGGCCATGGGGTGAAGCTATCAATGAACAGCAATTCGGGGAACGTTTGCTGTGTAAGGAAGATGAATATTCTCATGGAAGGTCTAATGTATCTGTTTGCCCTTCCCCAAGCAGCTGTGACATGGAGAAAAGCTGACCAGACAGTAAAAGACCTGTTTCACTGATCAGAAGATGCCACAGCAAAATTTACACTTCTAAAGACTTACTAGGATTTATGCTCCTGAACAATGCCTTACTGAGACTGCTTCTCTAACAAACTTCAAATGGTGAACTGAATTAATTATTTGCTTGAGCAAAACATACTACATGCTTGAAAACTGAATTAAAGACTAGCTAGCTCTCCCTGCACATGTACAAGTCATTCTTTTCCTAAACTGGTGCAGGTGGCACATGAACTCCTTGTGTGACTGACAGCAAGGGCAAAAAGTTTCTGCACTGAGAAGCACAGTTCCCATTTTGAGCACCAGAAAGAGCCGAACTGCTTCATTTGAAAAATGAGCGATGGAAACAGGAGAGAAAGGGAATAGGGGAGTGCAGCTGGCTGTCATGGACTCTCTAGGTCAGCACTTTTATACCTGCTGAACACAGCTGGATTTTGAACACGTGGGAGGGAAAGAGGAAAGGCAGGATTTGAAAACTGGCTCACATCCATCCAAGATGATACCATGCAACCCAGAGAAAAAGTAATAAATACCAGGTACATGTCACAGCACACAATGCTAACAGCCTTTAATAATGGCTAACGCAATGATACTCACCAGCCTCCTTGCTGTGCTGCCAGCAGCCTGGGTGTTACCAAGGACTGAAGGCAGGCAGGCAGAGAGGTAGGGAGCAAAGGAAGACAGGCAGCCCTGCCTAACTGTGAGCCTCTTGTTCAGGATCCTGCTTACTGACCTCATGTAGGAGTACAGGAGTCAGCCAGTGTTCCACATCATTTGCCTATTAGCTGTGTCCTTACCCTGGTTTCAGCTAGGGCAGGGTTAATTTTCTTCCTAGTAGCTGGTACAGTGCTGTGTTTTGGATGTGGTATGAGAATAAGGCTGATAACACACTGATGTTGTAATTGCTGCTAAGTAGTGCTTACACTGAGTCAAGGACTGCTCACATTCCCATGCTCTGCCAATCAAGGAGTTGAGAGGGAGTATGGCCAGCACAGATGATCCCAGCTGATCAGTGGGATGTTTCATACCATAGAAGATCATGCTCAGAAATGGGCAGGGCATTTGCTCATTTGGTTGTGAGCAACTGTGTTGTGCACCACTTTTTTTCTTGCGGTTTATTTCTCTCCTTTTTTCATTACTCAATAACTACTGTTATCATCATTAGCAGCATTATTATTGTTATTGTTAATATTAAATTTTATCTTACTTCATTTATTAAACTGCTCTTATCTCAACTCACAACTTTTACTTTTTTTCCCAATTCTCCTCCGCACAGGGAGGGGTGTTGGGGGATGGGGTGAGTGGGTGGCTGTATGGTATTTAGTTGCTGGCTGGGATCAAACCACAGCAGTTCTGGACAAGCTGCAGGTCAGCAGTGATATTCTATGCCCAGTTCCTCTCCAAGTCCTCCAAAAATAGAAGAGGAAATGATGTCTTAAGTTTTAACTGTCATATTTTTCAGATTTTGTACTGCATTTGTATATAATTCTGAACTTCATATAAAGTGTTAGCAAGTTCTCTTCGCAGTTTACTTAGACAAAATAATCCTTTTCTAGCCCAGGAACCAAGGACACCACTGCAGCTTCAGGCCCAAGAAGTGTAAACAACTGCAAATTGAGGAGAGAAATCTGGGAGGATGGGACTTCAAGGCATCAGAACTGGCTAGAGTTACTGTCTTTGTCCTTCACTTTCCTGCAGCTGTCTTGCTCTCCTCTCTTTCAGTGGAACTGTTTGTAAAACTTTGGATGAAAATTGCATTCAGTCATTGCCTCTCTTCACCCTGGAGAAGGCTCAGGGGACCTCACCACAGTATTCCAGTACTTAAAGGGCAGCTACAAAGAGAATGGAGGCTTTCTCCTTACAAAGAGACATAGGGAAAAGACAAAGGGCAAGGGATGAAAGTTGTACTAAGAGAGGTTTCAGCTCAATACAAAAAATAAATTTTTACTCTGGGAACGATCAACCACTGGAACAACCTCCCAAGGCATGTGGTAGAATTTCTGTCTCTGGAGGTTTTCCAGATGCAATTGGACAGGGTGCTAGATAATCTCATCTAGGCTTGTTTTCCCACAAAATGTTGGACAGATGATCTTTCAAGGTCTCTTCCAATCTGAGCTGTTCTATGATTCTGTAACTAGCTATCCCCCAAATCCTATTTCTATGGAGACTGATTCCCAGAGCTTCCCATCCAGACCTTCAAAGCTGCCCATATCATCTGCTCTTTCTCCCTGAGGTTAAGATTGTCACAGAATAATTTATACTGGAAGGGACCACTGAGGGTCCTCTTGTGTTTAAAGGAGATTGCTCAGAGTCTTCTCCAGTCAAATTTTTTACAACTTTGAGGTTGGAGATTTCACAGCCTCTCCAGACAATTTGTGTCAGTCTTTGATCACACATATGATGATTTTTTTCCCTCCAAATATATACGGTCAGGATTTCAAATGCTCCAAATTGTGTCAGCTCTTTTCTTATCATCATGCACCTTTGAAAAGAGTCTGACTTATGCATCCCCTCCCATTAGGTAGTCTTAGACAGCAATAAGATTCCCCAATGACCTTTCCTTGATCTGAGCAGTCCCAGATCTCTCCACTCCTCATATATCCTCTGCTCCAGCTCACTGTACATCTTGGTGGTCCTCCAGGGGCCTTGCTTCAGTCTACCTATCCCTTTCTTCTACTGGGGAGCCCAAAATCAGATACAGTACTTCAGGTGTGCTCTCACATGTGCTGAATGAAGGACAATTACGACTTCCAACCAAGCTAGGTCCAGCTAAAAGTATCCAGGGGTCAGCAGAGCACAGAGCTAAAACAAAACACCCTACAAATATGTGCCCAAATGTGAGCAAAATACAGAGTTTTACTATGATTGGAGTAGCACTGAAAGAGAGATTAAAGTCAGCCCCCCAAGCCCAGAGCAGTAGCAGGCTCACAGGTAAGGCAGCCCAGCCAGTTGGGAGAGACTGGACAGACATGAGGGGAGAAAGGTAGGGAACACCATAATATTTCAGAGCACATAACCACTTAAAGCAGCTACAACCGAGCTTAAATTACTGCAGATCTTAACAGGAATAAAAGCAGCAGTAATTTCTCCATTTTAATATAATGGAGAACTGTATCATGCAAACACATATTTCCTATTATCAGTGTAAAATGATTAGACACTGTACAGCACCATCATGAGAAGATGATAAAATGGGCCAAAAGTCGTATTAACCAATTGACCATGGAGGCATTTCTGCAACACAGAATATACACATGAAGATTGCAATCCATACAATGTTTGTGAAGAGATTACATATCTGCATCTGCTATCCAAACCAATGATATCCTGAAAAATTAAAAAAAAAAAAAAAAGAAAAATAATTGCTTGGCAAAGCTTCATCTCCAATACACAATACCAAAACTTCCATATACCTTGAAATGAGACCAATAATAACAAGAGGGAAAAAATTCCTAAGAGATACCAGAAAGAAAGCATACACACAGTGGGGGAGGAAAAATAGTGATGTGTCTACCACCTTTGTGAGTAACTCCCTCAGGAAAGAGTCATTTTAGCATTAGGACCATGAGACATGGTAGCAGTCGTAAGTATAGAGAAAACAACAGCCTGGAGGAGAATGCTTTCATCAGGCCTGCAAATGTTGTCTGTACTAAGGAAAAAGGAACTTTGCATTGCCATGGGGGATTTTTTGGCGGCAACAGCAGCACGAATTGAGTCCCTATGAAGAGCTGATCATAAGGAACAATCAAAAGCAAAGCTCGGGTTTCTTCTTACTTTGTTACTGGAGGGAAAGAAAAGGAATGAAGGAGGCTCTTACGCCAGGAATAGTCCTCAAAGCACTGGAGCAAAGTTCTGGTCAGTTCAATGATTTGGAAATCTGCTCATGAAAGTCTGGTTAACATTTAAGGAATTACTCAGATGAGTAACTGCCTGTCATGGACACTTTTCTGCCAACACAGATTTCCTATGTGGACAAGACTTTCCCCAAATCCCTTCCAGTGATCAGAAGCATTGTCCACTTCTTCTATATTCCTGGAAGGAAGGCATTAAAAATGTCAAAAGTTACTGAGTTTAACAAACTTACTCTTCTGCCTTTCTTTTTTTCCTTTTTTTTTTTTTTAACTTTGCCCTCTGTCAATAGAGGAATATTCTGATTTCTTTTGTTACTGGCTTGTTACAGAGAGTTACTTGCAATAAAGTCTTATCCTTGACCCAGCAAAATTTATGTAGGTTTATGCAAAGCAGAAAATGGGCTTTTGGACTGAACTGCCTCCTCTAAAACCAGAGTCCATGACTCTAGACAAAAAATACTTCTAGCAAGGGTAGAAGCACTTGCTATGTTTGTATTTATTTTAAGTAATGTGATGATAATAGGGCCACACAGTGATTTTTTTGTGGCTGGGAGAGGTTAGCAGCACAACTGAGGGTGAAAACTGCTGTCTTAAACTACTCAGAGCAAAGCCACAATATGGAAATACATGCTTTTTTGGACTACAGACTAAGAGGAATAAGTAGTGCTGGTGGGGGTTCCACAAGCCTATTTCTGGCTAGAAAAACTGCTCTGATGGAGATTTGCTGGAGCTCCTTGCTGGCCTCCACCTTCACTCACAGTCCTGTGTCACATAATTAAGCCTGGAGGGGATATAGTGTGTCTCATCATGCCCACATGAACATACAAAAAGGGTCTGCTTGAGCAGAGTGGAGGATTTCTGGATTTCTATCAGCAGGAATCAGTGAGTACACCTGAGGGACTCCGTGGCACCACATCATTGCAGTAATGAGCAGGCAGATGCCCTTGACAGAGGGAAAGGTCATTATTTTTCTGCATAGTTTTCCTACCCACATCACCAGCCAGCTCACTTCCAGTTTGGCAAGCTGCTCTTTAAGCAGAAATCAGCCTGACAGAGACTTTAAGAAATGAAAGTATAATTAGGATCTGTTATATTTGGGATGTGTCTTTGCCATGTTACCGCTGACTTTGGAGCCTGCAATTACTGGCAGAAAGCTTTTAGCAAAGAAAGAGTTGAATGAAATAAAAATAAACAACTCCTCCAAAAAACAGCAATCATGTATCAGGGTGTGTCATCCAAGGGAGAATCTTAATGGCATCCTTTCACATCCCTATAGCCCTGCACATAGAAAGATTCTGCTGAACTAGCCTGTGTCCACTAAACACCAAAGAGCAGAATAATTCTGCATTGGAATAAATTCTTCAAGCACTTCTTCTTGAATTAGTACTGCATAGTGTCTGCACTCCAAGCACTACAGCCACATAAAGTAATGTTGTGTGGAACAAAACAGGTTCCTCCTATGCCTGCAAGAGACTTGTATGTGCATTTGCAACATGCCCATTGCTTAAGTATCTGTGTCATGAGCTGATAAAGGAAATACCAATAGAATAATGGAAAAGCTGTATGCACTGAAAACTAAGTACAAACAGAGGTCACCTCTGGAAAAGAAGGAGTTAGGGCCTCCAGTAGACTAATCCTAAAAGCCATGCTCTCAAAAGGACAGCAGCTCTTTGAGCACATGAACTTCTGGGTTTGCAAGTACACATGCATATTAAAAAATCATAAAAGCAAGACATCAGTGAGGGATGAAATCTCTCATAAAGCATTTCCAAGACCTGGGACAGTCTGCATGTATGGCAGTATACAATTTGTATTTTGCACCCTATAAGCACAAGTGTTCTCTGAAATACAAGTTTCTACTTTTGTAAATGCTCTTCAGTGAGACTGAAATATTCCAATTCAGATTTTTAAGCTTTCAAACACAGAAACTGTTAAAAAAATTAGAAAGGGATTTTAGTGGGGTGAAACGGGGTCACAAAGGAAGCCTGAGCCCATTTTGACAACTGGTTCACAAAAGAAAACCCTTACACATAATTTGACTACAAGTTTGCAAAGACAATTCTCCAGATTTCTGCAAGGTCATTTCAGGTAAAGGTTTGAAAAGCACACTGTTTCTTTAGACATCCTGGTATATATCCAGCAGGAATTAGAACAGCAAGAAAATCTGTTTTGTTCTGTCTGCCTGGAATCTGTCACCTTTTAAATCAACTTCTTAAAAACACTAGTCTCCATCTGCCAACAGCTCCACAGTGTGTGTGTGTATATATGTGTGTACACATATATATATATATATATATAGTGCTTTAAGTGCAGAAGAGGATATCGAGTCCCTCAGAAATCCCATGCTGTTATGTTTAGGACATATTTTGATGATATTTCCTACAAGTTTCCCAGTGATGGCTGTGTCAGCAAGCTCTGGCACAGAATAGCAGCCAGCTGGGTGTGGACTAGACAGCATGTGGACAGGAGTCAGGCTGAGGACAGCAATGGAGCCAGAACGGTTGTATCTGTACTGGAAATAAGGCTCTCATTTCTAAAGCATTTGCAGGATACACCCCCTCTAGGAAAAAAAAAAAAAAAGAAACCAAAAAAGAAACACTTGATTTTAAATTACAGTCTTTAAATGTACATTACTTAGAATTACGTTTTAAGAGGATTTATGACTAAGATGGGGGAAAAAAAAGGCTTCTATATTATTAGCTGCAATTTTGAGAAGGATATCACAGAAATTATGTTTAAAGGTCTAGTCCTGGCAGTTCACATACAGGTAAATTGTTCTGTACAGCTCAGTAGCACCCACTTGCTAGACAGAGAAAGGTGTGCAGGTTTGAACTGGTTACATTATTGTTGGCATAAATTTACTCATATTACTCAGAGAGCTGGAAATGTCCTGCTTCAAAAAAAATCCCGAGAACAAGTTAATATATATTTGCATGGCAGCTTGGAAAATCTTATGAAAAAACGTTTTTAAAAATCTTTTTCTTCACTGAACAGCTCAGAGAAGTATGTCCCTGACAAAGGCCCGTAAGGGGCAAAAACACTGGTTATTTGTTCTCTTTTGCTCTTTACAAATGAAGCAAACTACAGTTAATATATTATGCATGTCTTTCAGCATATTTTTATTTAGCCTGCTGTGCCTTGGGAACTTTCACTTTGTTTTGTTTTGCCTTGGGAACTTTGATTTGATTTTGTTTTTCTGGTTAATAATAAAAGTGAAGTATTAGGGCAGGACATCAGCCAATCTAGAGCACGTGAGATTTGTTTAGGTTTCAATGAAACAGCCTCCCAACACCTCTTTTCCAGTCCCTTATCTTATCAGTCACCAAACCACTCTCCACAAGCTGGCTTGTCAGAGGAACAACTTGGGCCAGTTGCTATTAGTAATTTCATTTCCTGTTAACAGGATCTGTTGTTTCACCTGCAAGAATAAGACAGACTTTTCCAGTAATACACTGTAGGGTCTCAGTCCTGCACAGTTTGGGTATAGAGTCCAATCTGTGCCTTATACTGTTTTAATTCCCATTAGGATTGTGATTAAAATGGATAAGCAAAAGATATTTGTCAGTGGCAAGGAGTTTACTCCTACTGCAGACCCGAAAGAGGGAAAGTGAACAGCAAAGCCTGTGGGAGAAAGAAGGGGGAGAGAGGACAATTGCCAGATTAGACAGTCACTACATTCACAACTCAGTAGTATTTTTTAATTTTATTTGGGTATTGGGGGGGGGGGGGGGGGGGGGGTTTGTCTCTTTTAGCTTTTTAGCTTTTACCAGCATACAGGAAAGCTGAGAAGCAAGAATGAATTAAGGAAAGCAGGACCAAACAGATGGGAATGAAGGTTGAAGGGTTTTGATGGGGCTGAAAATCATGTTCTGAGTAAATAACCAACAGAGTGAGGCAAAGAATGGAAAAAGAAAAGTTAGAAATTATCTGCAAGGGCAGGGTACAGAAATGAATGGCTGCACAGCAGCACTGAGGGATAGGCAGGCTCTCGCCCAGCAGCATTTGTCTCTATCCTGCCCTACCCCATCAGCTGGAGGGCAGCATCTATACACCACTGCTACAATAAACTGGTATTTTTGGGTAGCTAATTTTTCCCTTCCTTTGCTTCCAAAAGGATATCCTCATTCAGTCCCTAGCTTTTGAAAAACCCTTTTCCAGCCTGGGGCAAAGATAGAAGCATGCTTACATGGACAGACTCCTGGAGGGTCACTATTTATTTTCTGAAGGAAACACAGGAATTGTCAGTCTGTTTGTCTATGTCTAGACAGCAACATACAAATGTGCTGCCCTCCTCCTAAAAAAGCTGCAAGACAATTTGGACTGAACCAGCTCAGTTTCTTGCCTTTTCAGGGGCTTCGAGCATGTTGGTCCCATGCAGCAGAACAAGTTATTCTGAAACTCTCAGTGGAGAAACTGTCCCAGTCCTTCAAAGGTAGTGGAAGATGGTTTCAGGATGTCATCCTCCTCTGTCCTCTTGTTTGAGGACCAAATCAGTGGAATTCCTCTACTGTGAACAGCATCCAGGGGGGAAATAATCTGTTTGCAACAGGAAATTTGAAGTTTCTCATCTATGTGACCCACTTACAACCATGTTTTCCTTCTTCCTAGCACTGATTCTCCTTTTCTAGTGGTGATTTTGATTTTTTTTCATGTGGGTTTTTAATTTATATATATATATTTATTTACTTATTTACCCTGGACCTGGTGGGACAGTGAAAATGTGCAAATTAAGGTCTGAAGAGAAGCTCCTCAGATGCAATTTGAAGGCACTGCCTGTCTGTCCAGGTGAAGGAGAAGGGAATTGTCCCACAATTAAACTGTCTAGTTCTGCCAGGTCCCCTCTGTCCCCCCCTCCCTGCACTCTCCTGAGCTGTACTTGGTTGTGCAGTTCTACTCTTACCACGAGGCAGCCCCCAGGCACAGGTAAAATATCTGGGAATCACACTGGATAGGCTTGAAACAAGCAAGAACTTTCCTGGCTCACAACCTGGGAATGAGCTGAAAAGGACTGGGAAGATGGTTCCATAACCCTCAGTGGCAATTCCCACTGGCATCTTGGTATCCTTCCTTTGATAAAACTTCCCAGGGTACTTCATATGGCTCCTGTAAGACCCACAGGAAATTTAAAAGATATTTGCTAAAGATGGACTGAAATACAAGCTGCTGAAGTGCCTTTTTGGTGATGTTACTTGTTCTTGGGCCTGAGAGCTCTTGTCAGCAAGGATTGTAAATGCTGACAGCTGAGATCAGACTGGCAAAGCCAGGCCTGAAAGACAGCTGGCACAATTGCTCAGGTTAACCCCTAGCTGCCCACATGATGCATATCTTCAAGCGAAGATTGAAACTGTAAAGCACAGAGCAGCCAGAAAAAGGAGGAATAAGAAAAAAAAAAAAAAAAAAAAGAGTCTCTGAGAGAAAAAGGCACCATTTGGTTGGCCCTGAAAAAGTCATATTGAGACCAGAAGGTATAAGCTGTCTGACCAACAGCCCTGAAGATGACAGCACTGAAGCCAGTATCAGGGCTCAGCTCAGCATTATCTCTGAAAACTACTGTTTTATCTCTGAAAACTACTGCTTCTGCAATCACTGTTGCACCAAAGCATGGGACAATCCTGCTAAGAGCTGAGTCACCAAAACCTGATTTTTTGCTTTGTGGCATTGGCTGCAAAATTAAAAATCTCAGGATGTTTTTCTGCCACTTCTCCTTCATTAAAGACAGATTTTTTTAACAAAGAAAAGAATGGTGTAATCAGTATTAGATTACTCATCTGGCCAAAAACCTATGTCCACATTCACATAGGAGAAAGAGTTACTCTTTTGCCTCAGCTTCACCTGTAACTTAAAAGAAGTTCTTCAAGGAAACAACCACCCCTTTTCCCTTTCCTCTGCCTAAACCTAGTGTGTGGCATCTGAAAAGATTCCCTCTCCCCTTTGATGCTAGTTGGAATTCCTTCTCATCAGTCCTTCTGTACAGGGCTTTTGGAAGCGTTAACTCCACCACACCCACAGGAAGCTTGCCCCAGCTAAGGAGGCACCAGATACATCAAACACCTCAGTGTTTGTTACACAGCCCCAGCATAAGCCCTCCTAACTCCAAATGAGCTGCCACCATCACAGGGTGCAGTGGCTTAACTTGGGCCCTGAAAGTTGCCTATTTGCATCAGTGTACCACTGCACCTGATAGCATTAGATCTGTCTCCTAATAACAAGCTTAATGAAGCTAGAAACGGCAGCCATGGAGTGTCACACCCTGCCACAGAGACAGTATTTCACACTGGAAAACAATCAGTGCAGTTGTGACTCCTCTTTACTCTGCTGCATTGCTTGGGATGCAGAAGCCCCAAGGTGAGGCCAGAATTAACTGCTCTGGTTCTGCCATTCTTCCAGTTCCTCCCTTAACACTCAACAAGTAGTTGATTTCCTTAGCAGAATGAAGCCAAATCCAGCCTTCCCCGGCTGAAAAGGAGAACAGAAAATCTTGCTAGAAAGTGATATTCCATAAAACACTTCCATCAGCTTTAACTTCATGCACTCAATACTCCTCATCATCCTCTTTTCAAGCAATTAACAGAGCCATCACAGACTTATGCTAATAAAGCAAATGTAATATCCTCTTCCTCCCTATTTTCCTTTCTCCCTGGGGTTCATATATTAAAAAAGCGATTCTCTAAATGATGTTTAGAAAAGCTTCCAACTATTTATTCGCTTTCTTTTATCACTGTGCTGAGGTTGCACCCAGCTGATACAGAGGTTTGGTTTTTCCAGCTGGGAATCAGACTGAGGCACAGCAGTAGAAGCAGCAGTCAGATCCCACCGGCAAGAGACAAATTTTCAAAGCTGTTGTGAGTATGAACTCATTTAAAAATCATTTAAAAGCCATTTAAATTAATTATCAAAAAAAAAAAAAAAGAAAAAAAAGGAAGAAAGCTTACCTTACCAACAGCTTTAGGGCCTGTACTACATCTCATCTCTCAGGCTGGATCCCAGATGGTCAGAACACCAAATTGCTATTTGAGTTTTAATTATTCTTGTTATTATATTCAAGGTATGTCTGGAGACAAATTACGAAGCCTCTTATGAGTGGTCAGAAATAGGCACACATAAAGAGTATCAAAAGGCCCTGTCACATCTTGCCCTATGGCAAGGCTCGGGTCACCAAACGGTCCCATGCAGATCTGCCATGACTAGAAAAGCCACAGGCAAACACAGCATTTGGAAAGTCTTTGCCCATCTAACATTCCTGCACCATGTTCCCTATTGGAGATGCTTCTGGGATTTGGGTTTGCTTGCAACACTTTTCCAACACTAGCAGAGGTTCCCAAGCTGGTCACCTATGGCCTTGGGTAAAGATTGCTACAGAGCTGATTTGATTTGCTGACTGGAGTCCTGGTACCATTCCACTTCACCCATACTGCATGAGTTAAGTGCAGAATGATAGCATATGGGAAGAAATGCTGGTTTCCTGGCATTCCTCCATTCCCTGACCTTCATCTCACACTCAAACCCACACCAATGTTGATACCACTCATGCACCAGGCTGGGTGTCCTAACCAGCTTCAGGATGCAAGAAGGTCAGAAAAGAAAAGTCACCCCTGAGGAGAGAAACAGCAGCTTGAACTCAGGTCTGAGGCAGAGGCAAGACAGGCATCCACCTCAAAATCTTGTTTGGCTGGTACATTGGAGGTATTCCAGTTGCCTTTGCCATATTATTAATTCATGCCTTCTTCACACATCATTGCCTGACTTGGAGTTGCACAAAACCTAAACATATATTAAAAACACTATCATTGCATAAACAGCTCATTAAAATGGATTTTAAATGGAGACTGCAAAACTAAAATAAACAAATCTAAACCAAGGGTAGAATGCCCTTAAAATTAGAGATTTATGCTTGACTGGAGAAAACAAATGAGAGACAGTTCTCTCATTTCATCCCTACAGATATGCCTACCCAGCTGTATATCCTGTAACAACTAAAAAGGCAGATCCAATGTGATTCCTCTGTGGGCAAACACTAATCTCCTTGCTTTCACAGACAATGGAAAATAAACTTGAGTATATGCTAGTTTGGTTAGATTATTCCAAACAGACTCTATTTTCCGTAATTCCTCAAAATAGATGCCTTTAAAGATATGTTTATGTGCTCAGCAGTTGTCCTGCACTTCATCCACCCATTATCTGAGCTGCAAAGTGTGAGACAGAGGCTGCTCCACTTCATAAAAAAGACTGGGCTGATGATTTGCTGCAAGATTGTGCCTGTGCTAAGAAACTCTGCCTTGAGGGAGCCAATTTTTCTAACTCAGTGAGCATATTTCAAGGAACAGTTTGGGTGTGAAGGGACCTTACAGTTCCAACCTCCCTGATGTGTGCAGAGACACCTTCCACTGGACCAGGCTGCTCAAAGCCCCATCCAACATAGCCTGGAACATTTCCAGGGATGGGGCTTCCACAACTTCCCTGGGCAACCTGTTCCATTGTCTCAGCACCCTCACAGTAAAGAATTTCATCCTAGTATTTAATCTAAACCTGCCCTCTGTCAGTTCAAGGGCATTACTCCTTGTCCAGTTCACATGCCCTAGGACCCCTTTAGTTGCTTGGAAGGAGCTGAGGGGTCTCTCCAGAACCTTCTCTTCCCCAGACTGACAAACCCCAACTCCCTCTGCCTGCCTTCACCAGAGAGGTGCTCCAGTCCTCTGATCATCTTTGTGGCCCTCTTCTGGAACCACTCCAACAGGTCCATTTCCTTCTTATGCTGGGAGCCCCAGAAGTGGATACAGTGCGCAAAATTACCAAAAATCCTCTGAGACTGGGTTTTAAAGCAACTGAAGTAACCTGGATTTTACAGGAGTATTCACTTCAAAATGCATAGAGGCAGAAGCATTTTGAAGTGTTCAGGATATCACAATAATAAAAGAGATTGGCCTTATCCTCTGCCCACTAGGACTGCAAACACAGGATTTGACTTTCTGACAGTATTTTAAAAAAACATTTATAACTAGACTTACAGATCACAATTAACAGATAAGCAACCTAGCCAAAATAAAGATAGATCATTTAATGCAGCAAATTCAATATCACATTTAATGCTCTGGAAATCTTCCCTTCTATCTGGCTGCCAGGGTCAACATCTGCCTATTAATCTTTTTAGAACAATAAACATATCAGTTTGAGGCATCATATTATATGATTATGGGACTGGCTATCAGAAGGTATGTGGCAACAATAAAAACTCAAGAGTACTTACTGCTTAATATGCTTGAAATCCAGCACTTTGCAGCTTAATGCACTACTACTGGGAACACTAGTTACAACATCTAATTTCCAAGGGACATGAAATGTTCAAACCCAAGCAGGAAACAAAATTAACTAGTCCAAACCACAAGATTTTGAACAGTAGTTTAAAATAACAGGTTTTTCTATTATAAACAGTAATATTTAATATACAATATCCATGATTCTGAAACAAATTCCTGCATTTTGCCTTCTGTTTTCTTCCTCATTAGCCCACTTTCACAACAGTCCTTTCTATGGTGTTTTAATAAATAAACAATTTTCAGACAACTTAATAGTGTCACAATAAGAGCTAAATTTCCCAGCATCTATAATAAGAGAAATTACCATTTGATTCCTCACATATTTTATTAAAAGTAGATTTTCACTTGGACCTTTAGCAAACCATAGTCCTTTCCACTCAAGGGTGAGACACCAAACATAATGAGAGGAGAGGGAATTTCCCAACTCTGTAGCTCTGGTGTGAATCACAAAGGAAATTTTACACTTCCTTCCAAACAGATGTCATGGCAGAAGAAGTGGTCACACCCGCTGCAGAGGGATCTTCAAATGTCTCAACGCTGACAAAAAATGTTTCAATTGAATTTTACATCCAGAATGACCCACTTCCATTTCTCAGGAAACTGTTGCAGCATCCCAGCAAAGGCTGTTCCACTTTTCCCTTGTCATAAGCTTTTCAGAGTTTGGAAAGGCCTGCTAGGCTAAAAGGACCTCGAAAATGACCTACCAGCCCAGAGCTCTTTCCAGAAGAAATTCTTCTAACTTTTCTAAGTAAAAAGGACTGTTTTCACACTTGTGTAATGCTTTAATCTGAACTAAATGTGTCAGATAACAGAGCAGTATCTGTTACTGCACTCAGTGCTATCATGAGCCCACCACTCTGAACATCACAAAATTTTTCTCCCAAATGGTGGCTTTGGTTTAGTGGATTTTTCATGGAAGACCTAAACAAAACTACTCTCAGTTGGAGACTTGCTCAGAAATCTGCCACAAGTCTCCTGAAGTCCTGTAGTATTCAGATGCCAAAAAACTAACTCTGCTGTTGGTAAAAAAGAGAGAGATCCTATTGATGGCAGTGGTGCTGGCATGTGGTGCAGACACCAAATAACTACATTTATTTTCTGCCTTTATTTTCTTCACCTGTCATGTCCACCCTCACACTCCAGCACAGAAGCTTATCCACTTTGGAGGTGCTTGATGTTTATAGTAATGTCTTGGCACACCACGGAAAAGCAACAACGATGGGTTAAGTTTGCTATAATGTCTACCCCAATCCCTCACAAACTTCATCCACTGTAGCTGCTGTCTTCAAAAAATCTGAGCGCTCATGCTGCAGCTCATATGTAAAAATTTCTTTAGGTTCTTTCAGTTAACAAAACAGCATTGCAAAAATCAGAATGCGTCCTGCTGCCTGCAGATATTTTAACAAAATGGAAAAGAATATCCTTCAAGCCACCTGCAAGTGACCCGCATTTGCTCTGTTGATAACAGCCCATGTTTCCTGCCACTCTTGCACAGCTTGAGAAGATTTGTACCACTCCTACTGCCTGAGCTCCTCTTGAAGAAAAACACTACTCAGGCTGCATGAGATCAAAACCATGAGCCTTAAGATAAACCAATCTACCTTTAGACAGACCACATATTTGGTAGCACAATGTTAAGTGTGCTGAGCTAATTAGGAGCTGATGACTCTTCTCCATGAGAGAAGAGCTTCTATTAAGAGAAAATCCATATTCTACCAGATCAAGGTAACTAGTATGGGAGGGAGGAACAAAACAGAACAAAAAATCTGTGAGAGCTGTGGTAGAAGTTATTCAATAATTATGCTCTCCCTTTTTACAAAATCCTCAAATATCCAGCAAATCACAATCAATTCTACTTCATGTAATACATCTGCTGCATAATCTGCTGGCTAGGTCTTTGATGTTCTGAAAAACACCAGTAAGTGTCATAAATAAATCCTCTCTAGTTATTTGGCTGCACAGCTCAACTAATATTTCACACAATATCACCAGTATGAAAGCCCACCAATTTTCTGACCTGCTGGTATAACTGGATTAAAATTATTATATTTGAATAAAACTATGCCTGCAGTGTGATGTATCACTGGGGCTTCCATCTTTCCGTTCATTCAGCAAATAGCTCTGCTGCACATTGTGGGGAACATTTGTCCTTTGTGACAAAGCCATGTCCACATTATAGTCTTGCATGAAAATCTTATACAATGTCAGAAGTGTTCCCTTATGTCTGGGAAATACTTTGTCTGGACAGATAGAAACCATAAAACAATATGGAGAAACATTTCACCAAGAACAAATGACTTGTTGTGGATTTGTTTTGACTGCTTCTAATTATTTCCACTTTCTTTACTTCCATGGCCCAAAAAGAGGGTTTTAAATGATGTTATTAAGTTGATACATTTGTGCTCATAAGAAGGAAGTCAGAAACCACTGTTTCACATCTGCTGTTTTTCATTTTCTACTTTCCAATTCCAAGGTTTCTCACTGACTGCACAGCACACAGCCCCTCCTGCTTTCTCTTCCCTTCCTCTCAACCAAAAATAGAGAAAAAGACAAGCCACATCAAACCACACTAAAATATATTTAACTTGTACTATCTTGCAAATACTCCTTAATATTTTGAGAGCTTTATAAAAATTTCAAAATTTTGTGCCTCTATTTGCTCTCTTCCATTAAGTCCCTCAAGACAATAGCTGAAACATACAGTTATTTTTTAAACAAGCCTCTCTTGCTGTTGGCAAATATTTAAGCAATGTCTTTTGCCAGATTCTTTGCCAACATGAACTGCCTGGCTCCTTCCCATGGGGTTTACAGCCTCAAAAGTGTACTCACCCAGAAATGCTGAGGAAAAATAGGGAAATTAATGCAATTGTTAAGTTAAAAAGTGAATATGCGAGATCAATATAGCTTACAGTAAAGCCAGCATCCTTCAGCATGACTCACATTAATCCAATACGGATTGTACACAGTGCTTTCAGATGAAGAAGCTATAGCATCTTGAAGTCCAAACAACTTTTATAGCATGTCCTTGAAGTGTCCTGTTCCTTTCATCACTGCTGAGAAAATATCACAATCCCTTTACATTTTCTACCCATAATGATAGGGTGAGCAGTGCTGAGGAAAAAAAATGCAATCACAATAACAGAGGAAAAAAGACCATGATTCATAGGCATAGAAAGTAAATCACTAGGAAAGCCTGTCTTGTCCTCCTCTTTATTTTGCTCATAGGTCAAACAATCTTAATGAAGCCTCCTCCACACTCACTTTATTGTTTGCTCTCATATACAGCAGAGTCTTTTCTAACCCCTTAGTTACTTTTAAAAGCTATGCTAAAAGTCCTGCATGGGTTATACTGGGTGTTTGCTTAAGACCTGCTACAATTGAAATTATCAAAGCTAAAGGATAGCACCATGTTCTGCTCTGTAATTTACCTGCCTGTATCAGGTAAAGTTGCCAGTGGAAAATTATGAATGATGATTACTCCCTCTGGGTAATCCACATCAGAAAAGGAAAGGGGCTGCTATCTAACTGCCTAACTTCCCTCTAACTTTTAACATACAAATGAAGGTTGTTAACTGCCTGCAATTTTATCTCTTTACCTGAATAAAGGTGATAAATTACCCTATTACATTTTCATATGCAAATTTGAAGCTGGATTGATGTCAGATCAAGAATCTGCTTCAGCAAGCCTGCCTTGCTACCTATTTCGTCAAGGACCTTTATCTGGTAGAAAAAGCAGAGGATAAAAAGCCTTTGGGCAATGGGGTGCAAACTCTGGAAAGGAGAACAAAGGTGCATTTGCAGCACTGAGACATTACTGCAGTACCTTAGTCTGCTTTTCCTGGTTGGTATGGGTTGTAACAACAAAGTAACACAGATATCAGCATGACAACATCCAAAGTATTTTCCTCAGATCCCTGAACAGCCAAGCTGAAGTCTTTGGCATTACATCTTCATTGCTACCTGGAGCTCCTCAAACCAGCTGGATGTAATTGCTAGCCTGGAGAAAGCTGCCTTGAATCACTGAGCAGAGATTCAGAGTGCTTGGAAGGGGCTTTACCACATTTCCTCTGGTGTTTTTATCCTGCTCTTGGCACACCTGTTCCACCTGTTCTCCCAACCTTGCTCCATGGAATGCTTTTCTACTTTTTCCCTTGGTTTCTTTTTCCCTTTGAGGGACCTCTCTCTCCACCTCTTCTTCTACTCTTCATGCACAGTACAATGATGAGGCAGATGAAACAATGGCTGCCTCTGAACATCATTCAAACCATTCCCTCCTTCACTCTGTTGACAAGCCTTAAGTCCAGTTCCAGCCACTTCCCGCCACTCCAAATTCGTGTTCTTCTCCTTTCAGATAAAACGTTCTCCCAGACACAGTCTGAAATTCCTGAGACATTAGTACTGACTGGTGTCAATACAGTCAAAACAAAGCAGCAAAGAAATGTCAGATATTGAAATTTAAATTACTAGCACTAATCAAGTCAACAATTTTTTCAGACCATAGAAGAGAGAGTTCAGAGATCTCAAAAATAAGAGGTTAGTATGTAAATCTAACCAAAAAACAAATTTAGGTCAAATCCTATCTCAGAATAACCATACCCATTTCCCACTGAGTCACAGTGTCTAGATGAAAAAATAACTCGAGTTTTAACCTTGTTTAATACTCTGAATAGGGGTAATCTAATAAGAATCATCAGGACCTTATTGCCTGATGTCCAAAGCAAATGGGCAGACGATTCTCTGCTAGAAACCCTATCTTTGTTCAACATCTTCTCCAGGGATGTCGAATCTCTTGGGCTCGTGAAAGGAATGTAAAGGAAATAGTTTGTACTAACTCAGAATATCTACAAAGTGAATGGACTCATTAAAATCCTTAACAGCTGAAGCTGAATAGCTTAAATATATTGATTTTATGTAGACCTGTGGTGGTGAAATTTCAATATAAGTTATAGTACTCATACCATTTTTTTTTCTTTAATATATTTTCCTGTTCATAGAACCATCTATTGATGATGGGCAGGCATAATCTATTAATTTTTTCCTTTAGGAGTTTTATTTGAACTAAATGTTTGTTGTAACAAAAAAGTACCTTACTGCTGAATGTATCCAGCTGTTTTGAAAACTGGATGTGAAACTAAAAGATCAACATGGCCTTCTCTGGTATCTTCAGACATGCTCCTGGAGAACTGAGTTTCTTTTTGTCTTTTCAATCCATTTCTTCCTGAACACCAGAATGGAACTTGAAACAATGACTTCTTTTCCCCAAGCACTACTGAAAAAGTCCCAGTAATTTCACATATTTTCCTTTCAGACCAAGAATCTTGCAACCATTTCAGGACATGCCAAGTACAGGAGTGACCCGATACAAATACATGACAGAACACTAATAACAGAGAGTTATGGTGGCAGCTTCTCAGACACTATCACTTAATGTCAACATGAATAGACTACTGTGGTAATCGTTCAGAATTCTGTTATAAGTTGTTTAGAGATACTTATTTAATGAAAACCAGAATACTTTCTATATAAACCCTGCAAAATTTCCAACAGCAGTAGACAAGAAACAGATCTATTTTCTTTTAACTTGTGAAAATCAGATGCCTTAAGGTAAACAATTGCACCTCCGAGTTGTTTGGGCTGGTTTTTTTCACATCTTTCTGTAGCCTTGAGATTAAATGAATATCTTCTTCACACTTCCCTGCAACTACATTTCAAATAAATACTCAGTGACAATTCTTGCCAAGTCTCTCCAGACTATTAAGGATGCAGTGAGTATTTCTGCACTTCTTTGGAAGGCAAAGATATGGGCAGCACACCCATCATCACTGAGGGCTTGCATCATTGCTCTGAGCATATTTCCATCACCTCTGGAAAAGCTGTGCTTGTTTGTTGCTATTTCTTTATCTGTCAAGTCCTTGTTCCTTTCTTGGCAAGAGGAATTTTATAGCACAAGGCTTTTGCAGACAGAATTCTTCCTAAAACTTACTTTCTACTATATTCATTTTAGCACTTTAGCCATTTTTCCTGCCATCAGCAGCAAACATGCTTTAACAATCAGCTCCTATTCACTTTACAAAACAAGAATGTTTCCAGGAGCATGAAGCTTTGCCTAGAGTGTTACAGGCTCACCCTTTCTCAATCCTTGTTGAGATCTGCCACAATGCAATATGTCATTCCTTCTCAGCACTTCAGATTTCAACTGACAGAATACAAGTTTTTTCAAGTTTTACAAAGATTTTAGCATGACTTTTCCATTTATCTTGTTTTTATTCTCCTTATGTACAGTTAAGAAATTGTATTTCTTAGATAGGGTGGGTCTAAGAAACCCTAGAAACCCAGCTTGCTTTCTATAACTGCTTGTAGGCAGCAGGAACGGGTGCCAGTTGCATTTGGAAGTATTGTTGTAGGCAGCAGTAGGTTCAGAGAGAATGTCATCTGCATCCAGTCAAAGCAAAGGACTCTCAGCAGGAAGAATGTTGTTTTTCCATCCTCAGAAAGACTCCAGCTCTCTGGTCTCCTTGCTGCGTAATGCTGCTCCTGCCGTTTCCGACAGCTCCAGGGTTCCTTTCACACCCCGTCCCACCCTCTTCCTTGAGATGTGGGTTCGGGATTTCATTTCAATTCACTTGTGCTCTCTTCCTTAAATGTATCATTAAAGAACCTACGTGGGAGAAGCCCTATTTAAACCCATCTAGGTTCAACAATGGCAATAAAAAATGATTGCATGGTTAAGCTCATAGAAAGCCAAGCACAAGACCTGGGCCAGTATTCTTTTAATCAAATAATTGCTATTCAGGCAAGACTTTCTATGCAACAATTATTTCTTTTTAAAAGCCCCCAAAGTACTTGAATGAACTCAACCACTTGAGTGACTTTATTTAATTCCCATCATAATACTGTATTATAAATACATTGGAATATTTCTTAAGCTTTGTATATATTTTCTTTCCTAATCATACCACTAGAAAAATAATACCACACTCCAGGATAAAAGAAAAAACACTGTTATTGGGAAGAAGCTTCTTCTTTAGCTTGCCAAGCAGCCACCAGCCTTCCAAGCAGCAGAAATGGCATATAGTGGAGCTGCTATACAACACAATCAGAGGGGCTTTGGAGAGTTGCTTTGCTGTTTCCAAATGTATAATGACTGTTCTGAAACGACTGTGTTTTGCATGAGGAGGATTTGAAGGGAAGCAGGCGGCCACTAACAACAGTAAACATTGTGCTGCTGTTAGGGATGGGGGGGAGGAGGAGGGCAAGAGCCTGATGGCAGAATATTTTGTTTCCCTATGACTATCTCAAAGAAGCACTTGCTTCACTGCTGTGATACATCATCAGGCCACTGAAACTCTGGTCTCGAAAGGTTAACTTTTTTTAATTATGGTAATAACAATACAGCTTAATTGGTTTCTTGCTTTCTCTTGATGATTTCATCATCACAAAACTTTCACATTGAGTAGTGCTATGCATGAAGGGACACCAAAGACTTTTGCATTTTTACAATACAGGCAATACAGAGGAAAGAAAAAGAGAGAGGGGGGAAGGGGAAGAGAAAAAAAATTGAGGTTATTTACTTGTCTTTAACAGGCTTGGATTACTTTCCAAGTATAAAGAAATCGACCATACCATGCACATGTGACGGTGTTTGTACTTCATCAAAATATTTTTAAACAGCAGCCTCTTTAATTCATAGCATGGATTGAATTCTACTCACCATGCAATAATTTCAGAAAGATTTTCCACAACAAGGATGATCTCAGACTCCACAAAATACATCTTACCTGCTTCGCTCACATTTCAAATTACCCAGTCTAAATACTATCAACAAAATCAAAATGCATATATACAAACATATATATTTCCTTTGGGAAGAAATAATTGCAGCACTCTGGCTCTGCTAATTTAGAGGGTCCCTGGCCAAATCACACTAATTATGACTCCCACCACCAAAATCCTGCCCTCACCAAAGCAAAGGACTGCAGGGCTGGAATAATTTACAAAGAAAGTCAACCATGCCATTAGCAGGAGGTGAGCTGCATGCTCTCCCCTTCTACCAAAAAAGCCAGAGTGGTTCTTGTATTTAATTAATCTACACCTGCTGTCATTTTTCTGGGGATTGTGCCCATTTGTGCAGACTACCAAGATTACAGAATAGCACAAATGCATCCAGCAAAGTGCCCTTAACAGGCATTTGCTTGCCAAAAGAGAACTATCTATATTCTCAGTGAGAGTTAGGAGCATTTGTGGTTAAATGGGAAAACATATTAATAGCTTCCCTGTTTCTTCTCCTCTGCAGGCTAATGTACTCCAGAAAACAGTTTTTGTTTCAAAAGAGCAGGAATATGTCTGTAAGAGCTCCTTGTTAAACTACTGGCTACATACAGATAATACCATCCTGGGGACAATTTTTTCCAGCTACTTTTAATGTGAAGCAGCATTTTCAAAATCATTTTTTCAGACAGCACTTCCACATGTGAAGGGCTTGAATTTTGATGGCCCCGAAGTAACAGTAATATTGCCTTTGCTGTAGAGCCAGCTCTGCAAGATACTAAATGTCCTTGACTTTCATTATTTAAAAGTGCACCTTTCCTGGTAGGATTTTACACTAAAAATAATCCTTTTAGGAATGCAGAGGACCCAGCTGGAGTCCAAAAATAATAATAGTAGTGATGTTAATAATAATTCTAATAATGAGTAGTTTATTGAGCCTAGCAGAATTTTACCTTACAAAAGGAGATGTTCCATATCTTGGTTTTTGTAGCCCAGTACCAACTTTTCAGTTCAACTTTTGTAGGTGCTTTCCCACCAAACTATTCTATTTTAGTACATGTATCATCAGATAGAAACAGTCACACGTTGATGTTAAGAGTTTGGTCAAGCGCATGTTTGTTCATCACAGGGCAGGAAATTCTCCTCCTTAAGCAGTGTGAGAAACTTCACCTCTTTTGCAAGCAGATGCCTACACTCCTTCAGAGGGCAAGCTATATGGATCAGCGAAAATGCAGATTAAGATAAACATCTAAAGAGTCAGCTAGGACAGACAGCATCTCCTGCTTAAAAGCCAATGTTGGTATTTTGGAAATAACAATTATTCTACCAACTGATGCATGGTAAGGATTGGCAAATGAGGCAAGAGTTCACAATTACCGTTTCTTACATATTCAGATATGCTAATACAGCTAACTTACGTCATGTTACCTTTTAGCTTCTTGAACTGTTTTGTTACTCTTCTGTTTTTGTATGCTCCACTTGTGCATTGCATAAGTATCACTTATTCAGTGAGAAGAAGGCAGGGGAGAGTGATGAACTTCCATTAAAATGGAAAACACGAGCCCAGAATATTTCATGTTAAGCATAGAGTGAAATTTGTTTTCTGATGAAACTAAAACAGACCCTTGAACTTAAAAGTCAATGACAGGAAAAAAAATACCATGGAGATATGATTTATAGTAGTAAAAGAAAGTTATTCAGGAGTCAATAATTTTTCAAAAGGATTAACAGAGCATATGCAGCATTTTCCATAATGAGATAGGGTAAGTATAGGAAGCTCAATTTGCATGCTATTTGGATTAAATTGATATTTAAACTGTTGATATCTAAAGTGCTGTTGTTGTGACAGTGAAGGTAGAGGTCCAGTAAAGCCTCTGAAAATTAATATAGTTCAGAGGAAATTGTAAAAATTGCAATCCTTTTCATATCTAGTGAGATTTAAACTATACAAGAAGGATGGTTTAGGTGACTAAATTTCCATTTTTTATCATCAGGACACAGGGGCTGGCTAAAAAAAAGGCATGAAGGTAACTTTTTGAATTCAGATGTATCTGCCTCTGGGATTCAACTAGGAATTTAATGCCAAATGGAAAACAGTAGGTAAGCATGAAAGCTGAAGTAATTTATCACTGCTATCTTTTCAACAGATAAGCATTTCTTTGTTTGAACAAGCACACATTACAGTACATTAAAAGAAAAATGTTTTGGACAGCACAGCTTCCATAGGGCTTCTATATAATGAAATTTCAGAAAACATTCAGTATAAAAGTTTTGGTGCACAAAGAAGATTATTAATTTTCCTTCTGCATGACAAATAGATAAATACCTCTATGCTAAACACAATTTTAAAGCACCATACAGTGTTCAGGTTCGTATTTTCAATGCTTCAGAAAGCACTAAGAAAGGTACTCAAATTATTTCTTGACATATACAGTTTAAAAAGGCCCAAACTATCCAATTGAAAACTACTGTTTTTCTCTAGACTGCCACTTACAAACCCAACATTGAAACACCCTGATTTCTTTCCATCTCACACATCAGTACCAGTCATAATGATTCCACAGACCCTCTTGCTGCAACATTGCTATCTTGTGTTTGTGCTGTCAGCAGCAGGCATATCAGCAATCTGTTTCACTTCTGGTCATCTCAGTGACTGATCGATCGGAATTTAGTGAATGGCTCTTGGGATGGTGCATGTGCCGTCCCAACTACTTTGGATCAGCAAGTTAAAGAAGAGCAAAGAACTTTACAGTCCCTTCTCCTCCTCAAATGCTTGTAAGGGAAAAATACAATTCCTAATTAAATAGAAAATATAGCTACCATGAATAATAAATAGAAACAAAGGAGGTTGCATTGGTACCTATCGGGTAAAATGGAGGAGATTCTAATGTGTAGTCAGATGTGTTTTATAAGTGATAAAGACAACTGGTATCTGGAAGAATTAGTAGTAGAGGAAATAAGTTATTATTTTGATTTTCTATTGTTTTCTCTTCTATATGATTAATGAAAGGCAGCCAGATATCTATTGCATTGAGACTCCAGTGCCAGATGTGACTGTTGATGCACTGATTGTATCAAAATGGAGGGGGAAAAGAAGCTTTAAGTAGAATTAGAGTTTATAGCAAGCCAAAACCATTGTACCAAATGTTTCCATCAATGTAACCAATCTGCAGAGAAAGAAAGTAGGTTGCCTGATCAACCCTTTGCCTGCCCAGCTGATGGCTATTGGAAATAAGAGGAGAATCGAGTTCTCTTAAGAGTGAATGCAAGCACAAAATAAGGAAAAAAGAACTAGAAGTTTGTCTGTAGACAGTCAAAGAAGAAAAGAAGAAAAGGCAAGGAAGAAAAGTCAACAGAAAGGATCCTAGAGTTCTTCTCTGTGTCACCGAATCTTTGAGAAAACCAAAGACTCTACAAAGGAACAAAGAAAATACCTTTTGGAGCAGAAAATACCTTTTTACAGTGGAAAGGAAGGAGGCAAAGACTTGAAGCTAAATGTGGAAGCCAGATATAAACAAAGTTAAATCAGTGAGAGGAGAGAGAAGCTGCAGTATGCACAGTATTATGTCCATTTTATTTCCATGTTCTCAAAAGCAATGTCAAAAGCCATGGAGTTTTAAAAAAAGTAAAGATCTAGTCCAGGCTCACAGCCCTCGCACATTGCACATGATGTTAACCTCCCTTTTGCCCTGGGCCTCCAAAAACACTCAGCCCTCTATTCAAACTTGAGAGTAGAAGCAGATCTTTGAAGAAGACCACTCCTCTCCTAGTCCTTTAAAGACTTCTTGACTACACAACATATTTTCTGCACACTTCAAATCTTACAAGGATTCATATTTGAGCTTTTAGCTTATGGCTCCCAGATGAGGCTCAATCCAACAAACTCATCTGATGGATGGGCTTGCAAATTTGTCATATGCTTCTTGAGACATTCACTGCTTATAAATATGGTGAAGCTATGTACATTCTTCCATGGATGATAATACCTTGCTCCTTTGGCCTAACATGACACAGTTCTGCACACCTGACCAGGCAAAGCCTGGCACAATCCCAAACCAGCCTGCAAAGAGGCCAGAACAGTGCCATAAAGAAGCCTTCACCAAAGATCAGCCTAGGAATGACAGGTGTACATATATTTCGATGGATGAATCTATAACTGGGTGATACCCACAGCAGAAGCAAGAATTTCTCAACAGTTCTTTCCCTTTCAGATTTTCGAAAGGACAATGTGAAAATTCACGTCTACTGAACTGGAGGCAAGGAGAAATGCAAGAAAGATGATAATGTGGCACAATGAGGTGACAAACAAGACAACAATAAGTCTGCAGTGTAAGAATGTTACATAACCATTTTCTGAGTTGTCTGGACTTTCTGTACAACTCAGAAAAATACCTATACTCTACAAAGAAAGCATATTGCAGCAAGTCCCTGCACTGATTTAGGATGGTTGCATTTACCTTTCCTTACAAGCCATCAGAGAGACAACTGTACATTGTGTAAATACAGTTGGGACACGAATTAATTTCAAACCTATCACATAATCTGATGAGATTTCCCTGGAGATCTCCTAACACTTTGCAGCACTGTGAGCCATTATTTCCATACTTATTGGAAATAACGTCTGAGCCCAGGCAAGGCACAATATTCCCACTGAGAGTTGTCATGATGGGAATGGAATTAATTCATATTGTCACTGGATATACCCAGGGTCTTTTTGGCATTACTACCATGTAGCCCAAAATATATTTTAATCCATGACAATACAGTACACCACATAACATATAATTTGGGGTGTCCTAAATTTGGACGTAGATTCCCTTGTACATAGAGAGACCACAAGTCACCTTTCCCTGTATTTACAGAAGCCTGATGCAGCTCCATCATTTTCAGTGATTGAGCTCCTGGCTTACACCCCTGTGGAATCAGAGCTGTATCTGTGACATAACAGAAGCATTCAAGATCCTTTTAAGGTGCAATTTATTAGCAAGATAGACCTTAATCACAATGAGCTGTGATGCTGGCTGTCATACTTTAGAGGACGAGCAAGAAGCTATGTACTTTTTTTATTGCAGTTAAATTAATTCACACTTCTTATGAAGTTACTTATCTACTTTAAGCATTCTCCATGTGGCTGCTGTCACCAGATGTGGACAGATCCCTTTCTGCTTCACTAGAAAACCAGCCATTCTGGAATTTTTGGATGAACTAAAGACTCGCCTATGTTAAAATCATTTTTAGATTTCCAAGCCATTCTCCAGAAAACTTTCACCAAATATTTCTGGTTCATTTTTGCAAGCAAATTTTCTCCATTTACAGTTGATCTGTTTTTCTTACCTGATTCATATAAGCATGCTTGTAACACTGCAATTTGTCACCACGGAAACAACTGTTTGGTCACCATAGCTGATGTCACAGAATGAATCAAGTATGAAAATCATGGAAAATATGTGAGAAAAAAAACCCAAAATCATCAAGCACACAGCTTTCTAAACAAATTCATTAACCATTTGGAACTACCCAGAAAGAAATTCAATTAAATATGATGCTTTAGTTTAACTTTTCAGAAATTTTTAAGGTTTTTTTAACTTTTTATGTTACTCTGTGGTTGGCAGCCACTGAGCAAAATCCTGTAAAATGGGTCCCTAGCAGCCCCACCTCACAGCCAGCATCACAACTCACAATGAGATTGCTGCAGCTTCAAACCCATCTCTCCCAGAACTTTCACAGGAGGCTGAGACACAGCAGTCTTCTCCCTGAGGGTATGCTGAGACCTGACTTGTCCACTTAATTAGCCACTTAACCATTCTAGCAAAAGAGGCTGAACACGCAACTGTCTGCAAATAGCCTACCATTGCCCAGCAGCTTTAAATATTATATATCTATATCTTTATCTATCTCCATTTTCCTGACAGAAATAACCTCAGGCCAGAAATCTTTTCAGCTGCTGTGCCCTACCCATGTGGATGCTACAGTGATGTCTATTTTATGGATCAATGTTGATTTTCATCCAGGATTCTGTAAAGCTTTGAGGCAAAAACCTTGGAAAGGGAAAGAGAGATACCATTTCATAATCCAGGGCAGCCTTTTGGAGATTGGCCCATAACTCAAGTACAAATACGCATTTTTATTTAAATTGTATATTTCTGTATTTAGTAGGAAAATAGATAAACTCATGTATTATTTTGGCTAACTTACAAATTTCTTATAGCTACTGGTAACACAGCTAAAAATGACATTCCAAGGTGATTCTAATTTTAGCAATAATAATAAATCTCATTTACCATATTAGTCTTAAAGTTCTATAATTTTGTCACATTTTGCATGAAAAGATAAGCTCAACTTTATTTCTCAAATTGTATCATTGATGCTGCCTTAGAAGCAGCCACATTCATCACTATCACATGTAAAATCTCTGCGGGATTAAACTTTAGGAAACACTTTCACAAAAAAGAAGTGCCTCTAATTAAATGTAATTAATTTACTAGTGCCCTGGAATTGCAAGTATTAAAAAAATAATATAAACCTCAAGCATTTTTTTTGTTTTGCATGTGAAAAATGCTACAATCGCTCTTTTCAGTGAAAATACAGAGGAAATAATATTAGGTGACAGCAAGTTGATCAGAGCAGGTCAATTGAGATTGTCAGGATTCATTAGCATGTGTGTGACTGGTAAATAATTGAGTTAATTTTAGGCTGAGTGACATATTTAGAAAACTATGAATCACCTTATTTTGTGAATTTAATCAACCTTTGCTCTTCCCTGGATAATTCAGTGTACATCTGCAATATTAAGTTGGAACTGACTCTTCACTCTTGCCCTCACAAATACTAGTGGTTTGCAAAATTTCAAAACCATCAACTGTATTAAATGCTGGCCTCCAACAAGGATTTCAACACAAATAAAACACCATAACTACAAAGAAAACAGAAGTGAAGAAAACAAACAAGCAAACAAACAAAAACTCAAAAAAAAAACTTCCTAGAAGCTGAAGAAGTTACTTAGTTCAACTGAAGTTTTAGCAAGATTTAGCTGAAATCTCTATTTGCTCTGTCTCTAAGAATAAAAATGCCTAAGTCCGCAAGATAGCAAAGCAGAACAATTATTTCTCTGGAAACTTTCCCAAAAAATAGCTTCTGTTTGAAAAATTTAGTCAATCCTCAAATGCTTCTTTGTGACACTCCGTTAGCCCAATTATCTCAAGTTACAAAACAAAAACATTGCACTGCATATGGATGTTCCAGCTTTGGCTCTGAAAAATGCCACTTTCAACAGCAGGAAACATCTTTTTTCAAAACTTAGCTTCATTTGGAAGTAAGTCACAATTTCTAGCTAAAGTAAACCATTCTTTTACTTTTCATTGGATGTCTTCTGATCTATTTAGAGGGTTTCTCTTAATTTCTGGAAGACATTCTATTAGCACTAGATTTTATATCAAACATGACAATATTTAGGTAACAGTGGCCTTTTCTGTGTAAAATTTGTGATGTGATATGCACTAGCAAAAAGGCCAATTACTCATCATTTTGTAGTTTGAATATACAAACAAGTTGCTTGTGGATTACTGGCAGCTACAGCTTGGGCTCTGACACTTAACTGTTATTAATACACAAAGCAATTAATGTAATTATAAATATGGGGAAAATATCAACATTATTTATAGTAGTTAGTTATTAGGAGGTAAAATGCTTTGCCAGCTGCAATACAATACAAATTGCTGCACAGCGTTCAATGCGATTATAACACACATATATTCAAAGTACTACAGTTTATATTCTAGGTCTGTCCTCCAGGGATCAATTTATGATACTCTATGCTGGGTATTTTATCTTGACAAAATAAGGACACTTTGTTCATGTGCAGCTACATTTGGCTACCATACACTTTCTGTGTGGGTAGGATTCCAGATCCAACCCTTGCACAGTGAATAGGGATACACATTGGGATGCACAGGAGGCATCATTAGTATCTACACAGAAAGCACCACACAAGTGTGCACCTGCCTCTCCAATTTGGAAACATTTTCCTCAAGCTTGTATCAATTTTCTTTATTGTTGGCATTGCTTTCTTGAATGTTCGAGCTAAAAATCCCACTTGGACATTTACCATCTACACCCCATGCATGCAGAGGATGTAGTGACAGGCAGTGACTTTGCAGGGGAGGTTTGGGAGGTCTACTGAAATGATCCATGCAGGTGACAGACAGCTAGGTGAGCAAGTAACATGGACAAAGCACACTCCCATAGGGGAATGCTGCTTTCTTCCATACTCAAACTCATTAATCCATTTAAGCAGAAATGCCTTCATTTCCTTCTTTTTCTTGCACTTGGAATTAAACTCCTGTTCAGAATTCATGATGTTACAAACAGCAGCCAATCTTAAACAAGACTATTTCAAAGCTCCTTATTAGTGCTTTATTTTTTAAGTCTGACAATTGTGTCACCCATTACTGACATCCCCAATTATTAACACCATGTGTTACTGGGTAGCATATGGCATGTTCAGCAGCAGGACTCGGCCACCACCACTCCAGTGAATCAGGAGAAGTTGCTCCCAGGTACCAAAGTGGTGTCCTTGTAATCACCTATCATAAACACACATTTTCCTAGCTCTGCCAAACGAGACAAAGAGATGCAACACCATGCCAAGTCAGAAAAGCAAAATAACTTTGATTGATAAAAGGGACAACACAGCAGAGGTGCATATTACTAAAAACACAGTGTACCTAGATGGGGAAGCAAATTAAATACTAACAGGAAACTGCTAAAAGCTGACACTTTCTCTAACCAAGCAAATTGCTACTGCCCAGTTCATAATGGCTGATGCACAGTCCTGCTTTATTTCCCAGCTGCTCCATGAGACTGATTCAAGCTCACTGAAAACAGTCTTTTTTGGATGCAGTCTCAAGTAAGAACAAGAACAGACCAAATATCTCAGTCTAATTGATTAAACAGTTCTGCTTAATATCATTATCAATGGTCTGGATAAGGGGATCAAGTACACCCTCAGTCTCCTTGCAGAGGACACTAAGTTGGGTGGGAATGGTGATCCGCTGGAGGGCAGGAAGGCTCTGCAGAGGGATCTGGACAGGCTGGATTGATGGGCCAAGAACAATTGTATGAGGTTCAACAAGGCCAAGTCCTGGGTCCTGCTCTTGTGTCACAATAGCCCCATGCTACAGGCTTTGGAAAAAATGGTTTGGAAAACTGCCTGGTGTAAAAGGACCTGGGGGTGCTGGTTGACAGCCAGCTGAACATAAGCCAGCAGTGTGTCCAGACAAACTTTTCTATCAAATCATGGTTGGATAAGACAGAAGTACTACTGCCCTACTAGTTACAGAATAGAAGATGCGTGCATTACTTTTTCCTGGTAACACTACTAAGCAAAAAGTCAGTTTGAAAGTGTTTCCAAAGAGGTAAAATATTTGTGTTTTTAAAGAAAGCTCCATGTAGAATTCAGACTATTTCCTGACAGTTGGTATCTGAAAGTTCTTTGATCAGAATGCCTTCTTTTTTTTTTAAAGAAAACTAATTTGCTTAGTTGGTATAGAGTACGTATTCAGTGTCTCCCTTCCAGGTGTCACATCTCAACATGGTATAAGTCACTCTGCACCTCTGGAAGGGTCTTGTGAGCCATATAGTCCTTCAAGACTCCCAGCCACCTCCCTGGCCCCTAGAGCAGGGGACAGCCAAAGGACAGCCTCCACAATGGGTGGCCACTGCCTGCTGTCACTCGACAGCAACGCCCACGCAGCAGGGCTGAGGGGCTCCATGCCCTGAGCCAGGGCTTTGTTCCATGCACAGCCCTTCCGGCTGAACTTCCCACTTTCTGCCTGCTTGTCACATTTACTTTCTGTGTTTAACATTTCAGATTTGTGTGAAGTTTAAAAAATTAAAAAAAAAAAAAAAGTTGGAGCGTGCCAGTTATTCCTCTGAGGTTTCAGAACACTAACTCTGCAGTTCTTCTGCTGTTTGGCACAGGCTGCCACAGATGGAAGACTGATATCTGTCCGCCAATGTTTAAAGAGGACCAGATTTTTTTGTTTAAAAATTTTTGCTGTTCAGCACTTACAGCCATACAATCAGCCAGACCAGCCCTTCCCTCCATAACAAATGCATTCACAAAATGAACAGGGGAGACCATTGCCTGCACAAGATTCACACACCCAGAGATGTCTGGGGTGCATTGGGACTGCCTTGATGGATAGTTTTGGAAAGAAAGGGGCTGACTTTTTCTAACCTGGCTTGAAAAGCTCTGAAACTCACATACCCTTCTACCGCAAGGGAGCTCATTTAATGACAAGGAAAACCAAGTTGTCCAGTAGCCTTTTCAGCGATGTCAGCCAGGAATTTGCTAATTTTGAGTTGCTCCAACCCAAATATCTAAGGGAAGCTGTTGAATTGGTGCATGCTCTTGCTACATCAGCTGTGTTCCCTTGCCTGCTGATGGCTGCCAACTTAGCCTGACCTCAAGTACTCCGGCTTCCTCCCCCCAAGTGTTATAGTCGCTCTCTGCTATCACACCTGATCTTTCACAAAAGTTCCTACACCTTCCAGGCTTGTCACAACAGCCCTTGGAGCATAAGCTGAAGCCAACTTGACACAACAGATTTCCTTTTTCCCTTGGAGACACGCATATGCCACAGAGACTGCAGTTCACCACCTATACACTTCAAGCATTCCTGAGCACACCCAAGTGGGATAGCACCTTTGCAAACTGGGCAGCACTGCTGCTTCCTTTTCTTCACCTCTTTTTTTTTCCCCTTTTAAAGTAAAAAGTTGGCTAAAGTAAGTCTGTTTGAAGTTAAGTTCCTAATTTATGCTCAGCGAGCTGTCTTGTGCTGTGTCCAAAATTGGCACAGAAACATTGTCGATGTTTCCTGGAACCCCTATGCACAACCTAGCAAATGAAACTTTCTCTTCTGCTCCAGCATCCCTGGAGCCTGAATACTTCAAGGATTAAGGATTTCTTGCTTATGCAGAAGGGTGGTACCTGCATGACTGTGTGCATGCAAGGAGAAGTTTTCAGGAGCAGCAGAAAATAAGCTATGTCACAAAGTCCTGCAGTGCTCACTGCTTTCTTCCTTCCTGCATGAGACCTCGGGGAAAATTCAGGGAGAAAATGAATGCTGCAAAACGACAGGCACTGGACAGTGTCTAGAGGAAAGCAGGTAAACTTGCTACCCTAGGGACAAGGGCATGGCTGGCGGGAGGGGAGAATCCAGACAGCTGGTTCTCTCCCAGCTGGGGATGAAGAAGTCACAGGTGAAGCAGGGCCACATGCCTTACTAATAGCAGCAGCTTCCTGCTCAAAATAAGAAGCAGGTTCACACATTTGTTCTCCAGTTGGGTTCAGACGTAAGCTGCAACACAGATGTTCACAGGGCACAAAGGGGACACCCAGCAGAGCTGGCTGCAAAAGAAAATTTACAGGAATGACAGCAAGTTGCCTTTTACAGCAGGCTTTCTAGAGAGGCAGTAAAAGGGAAGCTCATTCCGCTATGATTTTTTTTCCCTGAAACTCCTCCTTGTGTAAGGTCTCACTACAGCTAATACCTCCAGAGACTGCAAATGAATTAAAAAGAGGAGAAAACATAGAAAAGCAAAACAAGAAAGCAAAGTAGAAAACAAAGCGGAAGAAATGAGAGAGAGTGAAGAAATGTATCACAAAAGGGAGCAGTAAGGGCACACCAATAGATAGGAGAAATATCAGGAAAACATAAACATCGGAAACATTGATCTTTTGCACACACTCTGAAAGGATAATTAGACATCCCATGGGATCCTCTGACAGGCCTGGACACAGGTCTGAAAATCCAGAAGCTCTAGCAGTAGGACATTAGGTGATCCAGGCAGGTACCTGACCCCATGCATAAATTGGAGACCACCGTTCTTCTCCAGCTTTTGCTAAATATCTTGGGACCTACAGGTGAAGCATGCTATGAAGATATTTTGCATTTAAATTCTTACAGAATAAGCAACTTAGCGCAAAAATCCATTTTTGTGAATTTCATGCATAAGCATTTAACCTATCCTCATTTTTAAATCTCTTCAAAGTTTCTCACACAGATCAAGGTAAGTCCAGCTGTTACATCCAGTATTCAAGAAACCTTTCACTGCTTCAAACTGAAATGAATCTCAAAAGAATTGCCTAGGTCTATGAACTCTCTCAAAAGAATAAGAACTTCTAAATCTTCTCTCATTTAACTTTCTCCATTGCTAGGCGTTCAGTAGAGCTTCAAGAACCATAAAGTGTGATCTGACTTTTAAAAAAGAAATCACCTGGAAATTGCTTTGTTATATGCAAGAATGTATTTCTGAAATTGCCTGAATATTTTCTGTAAATGATTGAAGTAACATGTGAGCATCACTGAAACACCCAAGAAGAAAATTTCCAGGAACTTCAATGTACCCAAGTTTTCAACCTTTATGGTCATGTCCTTCCCATCTTTAGTTACATTCACACCTTTATGACCTTCAACAGTTGCAAAAAAGCCCCAAAGACAACACAGCTGTAAAACTTCTTACTTGCTTGTTGAGACTCACCTTTTTGTTCACTCTGAAGTTTGTGGATTTGGCTAAACATTAATCTCTGAGCAACTGTGAATGTCATACCCTTCCAAATTTCTGTCCTACAATAACCATGTGTTATTGAAAATTCAGCCTGCAAATATCCATCACAGTGTCCTGTTCACAGCAACTGAGATTTATCAAGAGCTGTAAGAAGCTCAGAATTAAACTGTCAACAAAACTCACATGGTCCAAACCATCCAACACATGCATGAATGTATCCATTACACGTACCTATTTATTGCAGATACTTTCCCAGTTTCAAGAAGCATATAATCTTGAAGAACTGCTTCAAGTTCAGAATCCAAGATCTGATAAAAAAGATTATATATTTTTAAAGTTATTAAAAGTATATGACTTAAGTATATTAAATGAAAAAAAAATATATTGTGCAAAATTACTACTTAGAAATGAGCCCATGAGCCAGTCCTTCTGAAGCTGTGCATCACCTGAGACATGTTGTGGGTGATAACAATGATGGTATGGTAATTTATAGCACATTACATTTAAGGTATGCAATATTGTAAAGATTCTTAAGCAATTTCTACACGTGAGTTCAAAATTAGTAGAAAACGTTAAAAAATCCCAAAATTTTCAAATAGTAATTTTGCTACAATCACTTGCAATGAAAAAACAAACACAACATATTGAATGTGAAAAAATGCCAGTGGCATATCAGAAAATATAAATGATTTAGGAAACCACAAGCATCCTTATGTGCATTTAAGGAGTATTTTGCCTTTAGCTTGCAGCAGAACAGTGACATGAATAGGGAAACCACATGAAAAATCAAGGGTATCCTTAAGTGCATTATTTCTTTAATGTTCAGAAATGCTGAACATGGCAGTTCTGTTACAGGTGTGAAATTATGGATGTACATCCTTGTAAGGATACATATAACACCTAATCACAATTAGTCCCGGAGTCTCTGTAAATTTTCCTGGTGATTCTCACACAGTGACCCTGAACATAATGCATTTATTAAAACTGATGTGCTTAACAAAGCAAAAAGGAAGATGCAGCAGTAGAAAGAAACAGGTTCAGTAGACTAAGGAAAGACACAAAGGAGAAAAGAAAAAGAAAAGGAAAAATGGGAAGAAAGTTCATGCGTCCAAATGCACTTGGTCTGATCTCTGTTCTGCATAATCACCATCATTAGTACATGCTCTATTGAGTATTTTGGTGGCACTATTGGCAACTTTGCATTCTGCAACAAGAAACACCATTTCACACAGGACTGCCACACAGGCACAGGTCTTAAAGATAATTAAGAGCCCGTATTAAAAGAAGTCTTGTCTCTTTTCTTTGCACAGAGTTTTTCCTGAGCTTTGCACAGCAGCTGTGCTACTGGTACCTACCACATGATTCCCAGTGAAGGCAAAGAGAATCAGCTATAGAATTGTCTACGCCCACTATGCATCAATGGTCACCGGCTGGGAGCACACCCATGTGTCCCAGCTGAAGAGCAGACATTTGCTTCTCCAAAGGATCAGCCCACCCAAGGAGTCCTGGACTCCCTCTGTTCCCTTCTGTGAGCTGGTAATTTTCAAGCAGAGAGATGAAATGTAAATATCAGCATGGATAATTATTTCACTGCTCATTTTTTGCAAGATAATCAGACAGAAAGATAAGACTCACTCTGAGGAACAGAAGCAGTAGAAATTTTTATCCAGCAACAGCATGAAAGATTCTGCCAATTCTTCTTACAAAAGCAACAATTCACTGATTTGTAGCTGCTGCCTACTTTCATGTGCAAGAACAACAGAAATCCCTCACTGGTCTTCTCTACATATTTTCAGGCAATCACTGCAAGCATGACAATTCTAGGATTATTTATTCTATGCACTGTGTAGCCATTCCTGCTGTTGATGTCAGCTGCAGACAAGCCAGGCTCAGAAGCTCAGATTCAATCACACAAGCACGAGTAACATCACTACATCTCCACCCTTTGCACCTCCTACTCAATTCCCCAAAAGAGATTTCCACAATAATGCATAATCACAAAGAGAATGTCATTAAAGTGAATCTCAGCAAAATACCTCCTCTAAAATGAGCGGGAGCTACTTATTAGATAATGCAAATAAAAATCTGCAAGATCAGAAGGCGGTCAAAGTTTACCCTTTATTTTCTACAGTAACGTCCTTGCTTTTTTCTACTTCCTAATCAGTTAGCCTTGCAACAACTTTTTCCACATAGAATCACAGAAAATCTCCAGATGGAAGACACCCAAGAATCACTGAGTCCAGCTCTCTGCTCCTTGCAGGACTACCTAAAACTAGGCCAAATGACTGTGAGCATTGTCCAGACACTCCTTGGATTCTGACAAGCTTGATGCCATGACTATTTCCTTGGGGAGCCCGCTCCAGTGACTGACTACACACCCAGTGAAGCACCTTTTCATAATGCCTAGTCTGAACTTCCCTGCAACTTCATTCCACGTCCTTGAGTCCTGTTACTGGTCCCCAGGGAGATGAGATCAGCACCTCCACCTCTGCTGGCCTCTCCTGAGGCACCCCCTAAGCTACGTTTTGCCTCTCATTTATTCCTTTCATTTCTTACCCAATTTATGACTGCCCATTTTACCTTCACTTGCGAGGCCTCTGCAGTTGACAATAAGCACTCATCTCACCACATCTTGACAGGAATTAGCACCCATCGGATGTAGCACGTTAACCACCTAAATATAGACTGTTCCCTGGCTGAAACATCTTCAGCAAAGTGACCTTGACAATAAGTAGAGATTCCAGGGACTGAACTGTCAGGTCCTGCAAAACTTGTGTCATAAAGGTAACCTTCAAACTGACCAGGTGCAAAACCCTACTAATTCGATAATGCATGAAATTATATTTTTCACAGACACATTTCACAGGATTGTTGACCTGGGAATTTCTTATGACATATTTACAGAGAAATGTTATGAATTATTGCATGGCTGAGATAACTCTGTGACAAAATGTTTGCAACCAAATATAAGAACAATTGTGTGTTAAGTACAAGCACACAATTTGCTGTGCATAATATTAGCAGGGTTTATTTTAGAATTGACCACCCACCTGACTGTTCCAAAAAACCTCCTGGAGTTGCTACAAGATGCCAGAGAAAGTTTTCACTTGTAGCAGACTTTCTGTCTTTAATAACACCAGCTGTCGCTTTTACAAACACATTATGCCCTTCACATATTATCCCATATTCCGCAAACACCAAAAAACCCCAAACTCTCCCACAGTTATTAACATCTGCTTCACTTACTGATTCTGACAATCTGAAGGACAAAGGCATGATTTAACAGATTGCTCCACATAAAGCAGCTATGCAGTCCACAGAAGGATTCATCAAATGCCCCTGTCAGAGAGCTTTACAAAGCACAGCTTAATGAACGTATGCAAATTGCTATAATATATAAAATGCCTGATACCACTTCAACAAGCAACATGCCTATGAAATCTATGGAGAATGGTAAGAGAGATCAATCTAATTTGTCTTTGAAATAAAGTGATTGGGTTTCCTCCAGATAATTTCAATTTTTTTTTTTTTCTTTAATGCCCTGAAGCGCACATTACATACAAAGAACTACTGCTTTAGGCACTGGAAGATGTGATTATTCAACAGAAAAAACATGCAGCAAGAGACAAACTGGAAGCTCACTGGTACTCTTCAATATTTTCCTTCAATGTTTTGACATGCTGGCACTTTTAAAAAATTGGTTTTTCCAAGCCTTGTTGCATTTAAACAGCCCCTATTTTTTTCTGGTGTTGCTTGATGTGAGGTTGAAGCCTGAGTGCAAGTCAGGCTGATATTTACAGCATGAGGAAATGCTCAGATATGAAAGTGCACCAGAAAACAACATGCATCGAGGATGATTGCTGCTGCTGCTGCTGTTTTCAACATTATTGATCTAGAAATCTGGTCTTTTTTTTTTTTTTCCATCAAGATAAGGAAAGAATAGCTTATGAGCAAAAAATATTTTTGATGGAAAAAAATCAACATTTTCTAGAGCTTTATCCCTCCTGAGAACTGAAAGCTCTTTTCACCAACTGACTTGAAAAAAGAACGTATAAAAATACCCTTGTGTTTTGTCAAAGAAGCTAAAACCCACAATCACCCTTTAAGAAGTTTATAGAAAAACAGACAGAATGTCTCTAATTTTTTTTTTTTTTACTTTGGAAAAACGACACATGAAAAAGAACATGGCACAGTATGTGTGCATCAGAAACTAGAGGGTGCAAAGTTCCTGGATCTTGGCTTTACCACTTACATTGAAGGGCAGGCAGGTGTGAAAGAGAAAGAAGACTGTGAAGTACCACGATTATCTCCTTGTATCTCATGCTGGGACCATAAAAGGAAAAGGAACACTAGGTAACACTTTCTCAGGCAGTTCTTGGTTATGTTAGGAGAATTCCCAGTGTAGTATTTGAACAGATAAACAGTCTCAACTCTTACTTTATGTCACAGTATGATAGAATCACTCAGGTTATAAAGACCTCTGACATCATCGAGGTCAACCATTAACTCTGCACTGTCAAGGCCACCCCTAAATCATGTGCCTAAGCACCACATCTACATGACTCCTAAACACTCCCAGGGCTGGTGACCCAACCACTTCCCTGGGCAGCTTATACCAATGCCTGACCATCCTTTTGCTGAAGAATTTTTCCTCATATCCAATCTAAACTTTCCCTGGCACAACCTGAGGCCATTTCCTCTCATTTTATTGCTTGCAACCAGGGAGAGGAGACTGGCTTCCACCAGTTTGCAACTGCCTTTCAAGTAGAGAGGGGTAAGGTCCTCCTAGGCCTCCTTTTCTTGAGGCTAAACAACTTCAGTTTCCTCGGCCTTTCCTCACAAGGCTTGTGCACTAGGTCCTTCGTGCATTAGATGATTCTTGTTAAAACAGAAGTAATTGCTGTTACTGTCAAAGCTAGACACAAATTTTGCTCAGTGCCGTAGGCAAAATGACCAAGATGAGCAGTACTTGGTGCAGGATTCTCAAATCTCTCTATCATGGGACCACATTTTCTGCACTGAGAATTAACTAAATTGTAAAATAAGAGTCCAAGTTGGAATACCATGTCAGAAATGTATTGTGATCTCCTCATTTTAAAGGCACTAACTTGTAAAATCCTTTCCATTCTGTTACACTAAATATTCAGTATGTGCCAGGCACCGTGTAAAAAGCTTTTATTTCTGTGCAAATGAATATACATTAGAGTGAGTGTTTATAACATTTTTCTAGCTTTGGGTTTATATAACTGACAATTAAGGGGTGATATCTTTAACACAATGTATCACTTCTACATGCCAGTATCACTTCTAGATGCCAGTTAGCAATATTTAACAAAGCAGGCAGTTTTCATTTTTATGTCTTTTGTTTTCATATTCAGACTTAGTCCTCCAGCTTTGCATTCAGTCAAACACTAAAATCAGGGAATAAATGAACATGACAAGCCTTCCTTTATTCTACCTCATTTCTCAAAATAACTCTTTCAGCTTCCATCATTACCATCCCAATTTTAAATTTGTTCTTTTTAACATAAATCTACAAGTACAGAAAAATCTCTCCCTTTTTGACTGTGCATCAAGGCCAACAGATTCACAGCTGATATAGGTAATAAAGGCAAATTAAAGAAGTTCCATGTCACACCTCCTCTCTTATCTCCTGAACCTATATAAAATTATACTAATTATCATAAGTAAAATTAAACATTCTAACTTTTCCCTGAAATAGAGAGAAAATTATTATTCTTGGGAGTCAATCTTCTTATAGCTCCCTTAAGATGTAACATGCAATAGATTTCAGGGTTGTGGTGGTTTGACAGGAAATGTGTTTTTTTGAGATGCTGTGTTTGGGCCAATGGATATTCAGATTTTAATACTGGCATCTAACCTGGCCGTTAGGACATGGATCTGCCTCTGAGAACACGGGGTTAAAAGCAGAGCTCTCCCCTGGGAGGCTCTCTTGGGTTCCCGTGAGGAGAGAGTTCGGGTCTCTGCCCCGGCCCAGCTGCTGCTGCTGGGCGAGGCAGGGGAGCCATGCGGCTGGGTGAGGTAGGCCGGGGCCTGGACTGAGAGGGGAGGTGAAGAGTACCCGAGGATGGAAGGGTGGGAGAAACACCAGGAGGCATCGGGCAGCCCCCCCGAGAGAGAGACAGTGTACAGCCTGTGCCTGAGACTGTAACCTTGAAACTGGATAAACATGGGGCTGTGCCGGCAGCATGGCTGGGAAGGAGAAGAAGGGGGGGTTCAGCCAGCCGCTTGTAGGAGCTTTTAACCCCTTTTCGGAGAATGAGAACTTTACAGAACATTGACCTCTCCTAGAAGATAGAGTGGAAGATGAGGAAGGAATGTGCAAGTGTGAGAGAGGTCTGGGAGAGTGAGAGATAGTGGAAGAGTAGAGAAGAATCCTAGTGGGAAGAGATGATGGAGTGGCTTTTGCTGGACTCTTTTTGTACAGCCATGGACAGAACCATGTTCCTTGTGACACAGAGACTGCATTCTAGGGGGAGGCAATGGCTCAGTGTTGGTGCCCCTCGGCCCCAGGGGGTGAAAAAATATGGGGGGGACAGGTGTCCCAAAGGAGAGATTGTGGGGACAGGTGTCCCAAAGGAGAGACTGTGCCTTTTTTGGATTGGGACAGAGCATCCTTAAAAAGACAACCCTAGAAGCAGCTCTGGTCCGTGTTCAGTGGTGAGAGCACTGGACATGAAAAGGAAGAGGTCACGACGGCAGATGTACTCCGGGCGGTGCCACGAGTGACACGGAAACACACGAGGCTTCAGCTGTGTTTCCAGGGGAAGCCCATGGTACAAGAAGGACTCCTCTCCTCTTGATGAACTGAGGGTTGATTGTTTGAAGGGTGGTTCTGGACTAAGAGTTGGTGATTTGGGGAATAGATGCATTGTATTGGAAATTTGGTGGGAGGAGGAGGAAATGTATTTGTAAGGTTTTCATTTTCCCTGTGTGTGTTCCTTTTATCTATAGTTGTAGTGTAGTTAATAAAGTTTTGTTTTCTTTCCTAAGTAGGAGCCTGCTTTGCTTATTCCTGGTCACATCTCACAGCAGAAACCAGGGAGAAGGTATCTTCATGGGGGCACTGGCATTGTGCCAGTGTCAAACCATGACAAGGGTACAAAAAGAGCCTCTAATACAGACTCCAGATTCAGTTTAGGACAACAGCTTCAATGAATTATATTAACGTGTAGACCATCAACAAAATTACAGTCACACTTTGTACAATAGAGTGTGCTACATGATAATGCACAAAAACATTTCTTTAACCTGTTACTTTGTGGTGGTTTTTCAGGATTCTTTTCTTCAGGAACAGCAGCATTTACAATCAGGATGTACTGCTTTAACAAAATAGGTGAGAAGCAGAGCCAGTCCACCCTGTCCCACATCCCTATCCACTGACAGATTCCTGCCATCCACTGCAGTGAGGATATTAACCCATCACTGTTATGGACAAACTACACATGCTGGACAGCAGCATAATCAGTAACAGCAAATGGTTCTGGGATATCCTGAACTGACAGTGAAGTAGGTGAGAAAGTGCATTCCTAAATTTGATAAGCTTCTTGGCAAGCTAGTACAAACCCATGTTCCCTGTTAAAAAAAGAAAAATGAGAAGAATAAAAAAAGTTTGTTAGATTTCAGACCTTTTTCTACTCAAAGAAAGTGAATTTCCAGTGGCTGAAAATGCCCTCTTTCCCTGAGCTGTGGGAAAATGCAAGAAAGGACTCAACCGCTCTGAAGTATGTCTCAAAAGTAGCAGCCTAAGACTCCCAACCCGAAATACTTCTGTGGAACTATTGAGCAACATTAATCAATATTTCTGAAGAGAAGGGTCCCCACCTGCCCTGACAAAGGCAGGGGAGGCACACAACACAGCCACTGCTTTTGGTTTGACAATACAGAGCCTAAGCCACCTTCCTCCATCTCTACAGAGTGTCTGAGATACAAAGAAATGTGCTGCTGTCACTGCAGTCTAGAGGTTGGAATAGAAATTTCATAAGAAGATACATACCTTTTGGGGTTTTTTGTTCTAAAAACAAGGCAGAAGTACTGCATTCTTCATACCAGTGAAAGACTGGCTGAACAGCTGAATGCAATAGAGGCAACAAATCTCTAACCCTTTACCTTTCTAATTAAAGTGACAACTCTTGGAAACCCCTGTTCAAATCATCATAAGGAATGTAAAAAAGAGTTCCATTAAGTTCAATACAGGCAATATTTTTTACAAGACTTATGGGGATAGCATGGGTAAATTTAGTGTGACCATGACATTCATTTGTCCTGGAAAGTCCTTACACATTAGAACAATAACATCTGAAGATTATGATACCCCATTCCTGCATAAAAAGAGGAATCACTCAGAAATATCCACCAGTAACATCCTGTCTTAGAAACCACAGGTAGGTCAAAAAATCCATAAGAGGAACAAGAGAACCATCAAATCCTCCTTGAAACAGACACCTATTATAATGGGGGCCAGATGCAATTCAGAGTTGTCTGCTTACGTTACTTTAAAGAAGAAAATTATAATATTCCCTTCTGTCACAGAACCAGCACAGAAGACGGAGCTGTGAAGAGGAGCAAGATCAAACAACTTGAGAGGAGTTTAGGAAGTCTTCCTAAGCAGTCGCTCATGTCTACTGTAAGAAAAGGAGGCCAGGCACCAAGATGTCATTCTCTGAAAAGTCAGATCCAGTGAGGAATAGTTTATCAAGATAAGAATAATTAGCAGACAGGCTAGTGGCAGAATTAGTTCACCATGGTGATGATAAAACAGTATTAGGAAAGCAGGGCAATTTTAAAAAAAGGCAGCTAAAAATACCTGCCTAGTTCACACTTCTCCAAGTTCTTCTCATCTCCAGCATGCTGATGCTTCAAAGTTAGCTGTCCCAACAGACAGCCCTGTACTGTCTGCCAGTGTCACGATGACTTATAGCATGCTGTGGTAGGCTTGCAGTCTCTGAGGATTGCGTGTCTCTGTGAATGATGAGGATAGCTGCACTTTGTTCCAGTTACTGTGAATTAGGAGCAGAACCCATTGACTAGCAAGCTTTCAGCACAGGCTCCAGCTGGGAAAAGGCTGGGTACAGTGTCTGGGCCGCAGTATTGAAGGAATACACTTCTCAGAAGGATGAGTTGGGTCTTGGCCAGGTTTCTGTTCCTGCTTTGCCCAGGAGGACTGATGACAGTGTCTTTTCCACAGAGACACATGCACTCCATACAGGCCCTTCCTAGCATTACCAACAACAGACCAAGACCAGAGTCCTATGTGTTTTTCAAGAAGAAACATCCCACTCCAAGGGTCCGGCAACAGCAAGGAAATTCTTATACTGACCTTGGACTGCAGTCTTCTGTCCTCTGTTAACAACCAGCAGAAGCCACTAGCCATTGCATTAAACATGAAATAAATGATAGTGCAGGCACATGAGCAGTGGCCAGTCTCCTTTTTAGCCCTTTTGGTAACACCATGACTTCATATTGCATGCCTGGCTGTTTTTTTTTTTTTCAATCTCTGTAAATGCTTCTACATATTCTCATAAAAACTTTGCTAAATTTACCAAATTCTCTCTTCAAGTTTTGTTTTTCTTCTCAACTAGTGCACTTGGAGTTTATTCCACAACTTCACCCTCTTGGGACGTTTGAAAAATTTCTGTTAATGTTCAGTCTAAATTCATTCAGGACTAATTAATAAATGTATTATCTTGAGCAGTTATTACTCCTCAGTTTCAACATCTCTCCTCCTTCTCTGGTGTTTGCCCTACAAAGGAATTTAGTACAAAGGTTTAATTTCCTGGACATTATATACAAGTTATTAGGAATGGAGGCTTAGTATATTTTGTCAGAAAGTCTGACAGAAGGTAACCAATCACAGGGAAAATGTATTAAACTTTTTTTTTTTTTAACTAATAAACAAAAGGCAGATGCTGATTTCTTTTCCTAGTTACTCCAGTATAAACCAGGAATGGTTGGACCTGTATGAAGAGCAATCCATAACCTGTGGCTAGAGGTAAGAACTGCATCTGAGCAGGCATCTACCCAGGGCTGCAGTGAGGATTGTGAGCTCTAAGCTGTCAGCAGAGAAGAAATACCTGATAGAGAAAGGAAGAGCGATTGGCATCTGTCAGGTAAGAACCATTTTGTAGAGGCCTTCGAAAATGAAAGGCATTGATCATAGATTTCCTTCAGTCCAAAGAAACTTGAAAACCAATAAATCTGGCATCTAGACTCATACTCTCTGGGTAAATGCTATACCTACCTCAGTTCAGATTGGACACAGAGAAGAGGGTGGGAGGGTGACTGCTTTCTGGAGCAGGCTCCCCAGGGATGTGGTTACAACAGTGAGCCTGTCAGAGCTCAAGGCACATCTGGATGATGCTCTGAGTGACATGGTTTAGTTTTAGGCTGTCCTGCAAGGAGCAGGGAGTTGTGCTCGATGATCCGTAGGAGTGCCTTTCAACTGGAGTTATTCTGTGATTCTATGCCTACGCAAAAGGCAGTTTCATCCATCCTATTATTCTCATTCCTGTGTGTTGAATTCAATGCCATTCAACTGTGTTAGGAATGGTCTCAGGACACACAGTGCATCAAACATCTGCTGCAACATCTGCTGCATCAACAAACATCTGTTTTGAAGCTGAGGTGGCATTGACATGGCCAACACTGACTCTTCTCACTTCTTGAACCACAGTATCCAAACATCCACACACCCTATATTTAACTACCCAAGGAAGTCAGGTCCAGGACAGAGACCAATACATACCTCTAATGCTCAATTCCTCTCATCCTAAATGTGGATACCTAAAACAGCTTAGATTAATTGCATGCAGCTATAAGGTCCAATGATCATAAAGGAATCTAGGGAAAGTAGCTTTGATGTAGGCACTTATGCTGTAGATAAGAAAGTTGAGACAAATCTTATGACTGAAGTCTGCCTCAGGAGAGCTGGCATTCAGACAGATCTGAAGGCACAAACACTGGTTCAAAGGATGGGTTTTCAATGACATCATGATCTAATCTGTAAGTCTTTATTCAGTCCTTCCTTTTCTATTTGAATATTAAATAGAAGAATTTGAGATTTGGCTCAATGATAGCAATAAAAGTCATCAGGAAGGCGGATTTATAGGAAAATATTAAAATAACTAAATATGTATAGCTCGACTAAAGCCACTATTGAAAGGGAAATATGATAATTATCTACCAAGTTCTGAAAGGATACACACACTAAGGATTTTTTTAATAGGGTTTTTCAGGAAAATATAGCTAAGACTAATGTGATTATACCAAGCAAAGTAAAGTTTAGGCTGACAGGGGAAAATTCTTATAATGAAGTATATTCTATTGTATAACAATCTTCCAAAGGAAATTGGCTGAAGTCCAATCACATCACAAAGTCTGTCCACGACTGGACAAAGGTCTGGAGAAGACAATCCTGGTGAAAGATGGACTAGATGACTCAACATCGCTTCTTCATTTTTAAATTCCTACCATTCTGCTGTATTAAATAATCCAATAAATCAAAGGGAAGAGGGAAATAGGCTTAGCAACAATTGCACAGCTGTTTCTTCTTCGAGGTCTGCAGGCTGCAATCAGTGCAAGATACACTGATTGCACAGAGGGAGGAAACATCTCTATGTGGTCAGAGCACTGTGTTAATTCAGGGCTTCAAAGTTGCATGCCTGATGTCCCCTTTTCCCCCTCTTAATACAATAACATTGCTAGAAGAATCGACCCTGTGTTGTAAATGTATCAATCATGATTTTTGCTGCACCAGCTACTCATAATTGGTTTAAGCTTTCTTGATCTCAGATGCCAACCGGTGTTAAACAAAACACAAAAATACATAGCCTGTGGGCACATATTTCCACTGAAATAATCTTGCAACGTGTTGATCTACAAGGAGTGGGGCAACAATGTTTTCTTAAAGTTGTGGTACTCATTTTTAAAGCCAGGCAATATTTTAATCATTATTTTTGAAGAGGCTTTGACATTTTATAACTAAAATATCTTGCTGAGAGTCTGTACTAATACAGAGTCTGTTTTCTGTTACAGCTAAGCCACAAGTAACAGAAGCCTTCTCAAGGAACGACCATTCAATTTAACTGTGGATTTGATTTCTCTCTCTAGAAAATATTATGTATATATAGAAATTTTATGTATATATACATAAAAATATATTTATTCTTTCAAGTGTAACACAAGCTCTCCACGACTGATTTCAACTCCAGTTTTCCCACTGCAGTCACACTCTGTGATGCTGACCAAACCCATGTACCCACTTCATGGGAGAGGCCTGAGGCTTCAGAGAATCTTGTTAGGATGTATGGCAGGAAACAACTTTCCTAAAAAAAAAATATATGAATATCATCTGAAGAATAAATCTGCATACCATAGGGTTTTTTGTTTTATTTTATTTTTTGTCATGAGGGGTTTTTTGCCTCAAGTGCTCAATTAAGCATACAACAGCAGAGACAAGATTTCTTTTTTTCAAAAGAAGGAATATTAATGGAAATCTGTGTCTGCATAATAAAGCAGTGATCAACAGCTCATAGTTTACACCACTCATTCTGAATTATTCACGTTATTTCTCCCTGATTTCTTTCCCTTTTCCAATGAACTTCCCAAATTAATATTTTCCTACTTTCTTTCCCTTGTCAAAGGAGTTAGGAAAAAGCAAATATTAGAATTTTATCACACACAATCCTTCTAAGTGCTTCTATATCTGAGATTTTTCTTCTCTCCTTTTAAGATAATACTCAACATAAAGCATGAACCACCCTTTACCTGATGCAGCTGCTAATTCCTACTCCTGGAGACGGAGCTACAGCAATTAGGTGGCAGCTGTGACCCTGCAGTCCACCTGCACCTTGCCTCGGTGGAGGGAACCGACTGCTCTTAATGGGTCTGAACTCACACCAAGAGAAAAACCAGCTGCTGCATTCCAGTTCAGAGGGGCTGGGCACACAGGGCTGCTGCATGGGGTCCTAAGAGCAGCCTGGGATGTGCAGATGACAGAAAATAATGAAGGGGAAGGCACTGGGGCCCAAGGACAGCTCTGGGGACTGTGTGGGTGTGGAGTGACCAGGGCAGCAGGCAGGAACAGGAAAAGGAACAGACAGGGAATGGCCATTATGAAGCAGCATTTTATCATCTCCAAATGACCACGAGGCACAAGATACTGCCTACCAGAATACCCCGAGAATTTGATGAACTCATTTTATCCTGCAGCTTTCTGCAGGATAAAATGTCTGGGCAACATGGACAGAGCTCTGTATGTAAATCCAGCAACAAAGTCTCTGCTGCTGCCCTTGGGCTTGTTTTCTCCATGATGTCTATGCAAAGCAAAAACAAAAAACAAATAGCAAGACCTGAATACGATGAGACAGAGGAATGGAAAAGCTGATTAAAGCATTTTCCAAATGCCACACAGAGGAACAGATGAAGGAAGAAGTGGAATGACTCTAGTTTACTGCTGTGCACTTACTGTAACACTCAGCATTAGGTACCAGAAGTTTTTGAGGTCATTGATTCACCATGCTCACTTTTAGAAAACCAAAACTGATATGAAGTCCTGCCACAAGCTCAGATTATTATGCAAAACGTAATGGAAGATTGATAAACTGAATGGGGAAAAAAAACCCCCACAACCAAACAACAATCTCCATTCCCTGCCCCCCCCCCACCAAAAAAAAAAAAACCCAAAAGCTCTAATAAACTACTTTACCAACCAACTAAACAAATACCTGCCACACCAAACCACTTTTATCTAACTGAAAAGAGGAACTTGAAGGCTAGAAAAAGCATTTGGAGGCTTGGAATTTTGTATGTTAATCATCCTACTTCAGCGGGATATCTAGAGGACCAGGTGGTGAAATAGGAAGGAAGAAGCTGGACAGAAATAAAAAGCCTGGAACAGTTGTCGTTGTTTTAGGGTAAGCAAAAGGAAATCATCTCAGCTGGAGAAAGTAGGGAAGGCTCCAAATCAAAGGTGCACTTTTCAACTTCAAATTGCTTCCCACTCCCTCACACCCACAGTGCCACAGTGAGAGAAGTCATGGAAAATCAAACTGCATAAAGATTGAGGGGGGAAAGCTTTCCTTTTTCTTAAAATCTTCCAGTTTGGGAGTCTGAGTTCTGCATTTGAGGATTAAATCACAATCAATAGCACTTCCCTTGCTTTCTTTTGAGATGCACATTTTAACCTACCATCCTGAGGACTCTTTTAAGGTTTTGTTTGGATGGTTTTGAGTTTGGGGGACAATGGAGACAAAAGGGAAAAATCATCTTCACAAAGTATTCACAAATATCTCTGCAGTGTGCCCCAGGAATTGTTAAGGACTACTTTGGCTCTGTGTGTGTAGTGGGTGACATATTCATGTCCTTGTAAAGCCAAAAAACTCTTGGGCCCCCCCTCCACTTTGTAATATTGAGCAAACATAACAATTATAGGGCATTTTCAAATTAGAAACATTTACAAAAGACTACCAAAATTGGCTTGGCATTCTGAATTGGAAGAAGACTATTTGATTACAAATGAGATTCTTAGATAACTACATAGAGAAATCCAGTAAGTTTATATGAATTGATTGTTGCCACAATGTTGAAGTGTCTGTGAGTGCAATTGCATTACCAAATTAAGGCCCAAATTATAAAATTTATTCATGCAGTGCAGGCATATCATATTTTAAAATTGTTCCAATCAGTTAGATAACACTCCTTGTCTGCAGAGAAAGCCATTCAACAGTTTTAAGATGAAAAATCTTTCCAGTTTTTCTTTAGATCACAGAGTGGGTTGGATTTTTTCAGCTTAGCCCTTTCTAAGAAAAAGAGAACTAAATATTGAAAGCACTGTACAACTCTTCTAATTCAGAAAATGGGAGTTTAGAAGCACATAGCTCTCAACTTCACCAACAGTGAAGGCCTAAGTTCTTTAACCACCTCAGGTTCTTTAACTACCATCCCCCAGGCAATCTTGAAATATCCTATGGTTCTCCTGCATTAGATCCCTCTATGGGTTCAGGTAAAGGGAGAACAGTTGTCCATACGGTGAATTTTAAGATACATATAATTAATCAATATTAATAATAAACACAAAATAGTAAAGGGTCCCATCTCTCACTTAGGGAAGAAAGGCACACTCTGTCACATTAGCTTTTGAAAGATCTACAACCCAAGCAAAGGACCCCAAGGTCTGCTGGCTACACAGTGTTTTCACATGACTGAAAGAGATTTTCTTGCCACTAACAACATCAGTTTAAATTTTAATGGAGCTGTTCTGAAGAAAAATAATTAACATATGGTTGACTTCCCGTATATTAGAGAAAACAATAATAGCAACTAAATCAGTGTCTTCTGTATAATTTCAGCTGTCTTGGTCATGATGAGTTGCTCATCTGACTCATCTCACAGACATGCCTGACATAATGAGAACAAACACAAATCGTTTGCAATGTCAAAGATTAGCTTTTACCTAAGACAGAGGAAATAGGACCATATTATGAGGGACTACCTAGGAAGCAGCAGCCTGCCAACCATTACTTCTTTGACTCACAGAAAATCCCTGACAGGTGGTTAATTGATAATAGTGTATCACAAGGCAATCTCTACACTTTCAGCTTGATTGCTAGGCTTCAAGTGAGGGCACACAATCTTGACTTTTCACAGTCCCTCAGCTTAAGGTGTCACTCTGAACATTTGGTTTACAAGCCCTTCACCCTTGCAGAGTTAATTTCTTATAGGAAATTTTTATCTGCTACAAAGGGAGCTCAAAGCAATCTCAAGCTGTGGCAGAGCCATAGAGGACTTCTTGGGATGTGGTGCCCTACCAATTTTGGCCACCAGCACAACACTAGTGGCTGTCAAAGAGAAATCAGGACACTGATTTCCATCCAGCAAACAAGCTCTTGTCAGGACCTGTTGGCTGATGTTTAGGGATCTTAGCTGAAATAAACAAAACAGGGAAATGATTAGTGGCATTGAGTCTGACAGGCAGGTTCTTATCCTGGCAGACACTCGGCAGACTGTGGGTTCGACTTAGTCACAAAAGGAGGATGTGAAGAAGCCCAATCAGATAACAAAAATAGTCTGCAAAACACATGCTTCTACTTGGGATTGTATTTATTAACACAGCGATTCAAGCAGTCTTATTCTTAGAACAAGAACTAAAATAAACAGAACAATCCCAACTGTCAGAGTACCACCCATTAATCACGAGGGTTCCTGTGTTTGAAGGAAAACAGAGGCATCTAAACAACCATCCACCCCTTCTCTAGGGCTCCCCAGTTTCAGTGGCACAAAGCAAAGAGCATATGGGAGCTGGAGTCCTGACTGAAATGGCTGGTGAAGGACCTAGAAGAGGATGGACTAAATCCAAGCTGTGGTTATATTACATTTCCACTCCATGTGGGGAGAGATCAGTAGTGCCAAAATGCAATGCCAAGCATATCTGGGCTAAATCACTCTCTGAAGCTCTCCTCTAAGCTGGGGAGAATGGGCCCCCTAACTAACATCTGTACGATCACATCTGGATTCATCCCACCACCATCTTGGCACAGCAACCTCTCTATAAAAATTTAGCATGCCAAAGGATTAATACACCCATCATTTAACTCAGATGTCCATAATGATGATTGCTGGGGTTCAGAAAATATGAGTGGCATAGTAGAAAAACTTCTGCTTCCATCAATCAGCTTTTCATTAACATCATTCATCCCATCCTCTATATTCTGAATAAAATCTGCTTTCTCTCTTTACCATGCAAATTCCTCTTACATAATAAATACTGCAACACAGTGTCCCTTTTCCTTCTAGGGAGACTGTCTCTGCACTGCCTTATGCCGAAAAGGTTTTCCAGACCTCAGCACAGCATTAACTGTGATATTTCCTTCCTGTGCAAGCACATCCAAAGACTGTCTTTTTCATTTTCTCCTTGGTAAGGAAAGGTATTGCCAACAAAGATCTTGGCTTTAGCTATCAGCCTGTGAATGATTGCATGGATGAAGGCCCCTCCTAGGATTGTCCTAGTTATGAGACGCCTAACTTCTCATAAGAGAACATAAGAGACCTTCCTCCAAAATGAATGAGGTATGAATGGTAGGCTCTTTTGAGGGCTTTTTTTTTTTGTTTCTTTGCTCACCTCTTTCGATCCCTGAAAGATTTTCGGACACCATCTAAAGAGGAAAAAATCAACAAACAAAAACTCACCCTGTTAGGGGCTTTCAGCCATTGAAACAGCTTATAAAAAGAAAATAGTCTTGAACTCTTTTCTTCTAGGAACACTGCCACAGCCAGAAAACGTGATCCTCTCCTCATGGAAAAATGGGTGAATTTCAGAAATAAAATCCAAGCTTGGACCCATCTGTAATTTTCATTCATTGACTCTCTCTTTATCCATACAGTGAAGGAAACACTAAAAATCTCTGTGTACATATGAAGGCAACCATCTGTAAGCAAAAGGACATTATCTGAATGTAAGAAAGAAAAGGCAACAGAAGGATCTGCTCCTGTAGTAATTGCTGTCTGCTGGTACAGTGTCATTCTGAGTTGTCAAAACTTGAGACCTAAAATAAACCCCACCAAGTTTTCTTCAATGCTTCTCTGTGTCGCACTACTTCTCTTCTGAATTGCCTTCATAAATTCGAATTCCTCAACAGCCTTGTTACTGACTTTCAGGGAAAATGCCAGAGAGACAGATTTAATATGCAGCTCCAAGACACTTCCTTACCCTGCATTATTACCTCCTCTACTGCAAGAACACTGCTTCTCCTGGGAAGAATTTGATTTCCTTACTTATCAACACCTTCCTCTGCACATCAGCGTGTTTCCTCTCACTCTCCTTCAGTCACATAGTAAAAAAAACCTAGAAAAGGTGAAGTGTTGTATGTGCTAATGAAAGGCTGATTAGGAATTGACTGCTAATAGAATAGATGCTGCATCCCATATTGCTGTGGGATTTGCTACCACCTATCAAGCCAGAACATGTGTGCACAGGTAGCAAATACACCATGGAGAGGCACTTGTGCACCTCGCTATTAGCCTGGAACAGATTTCCCACCATCCGAGCAGTGACCCATTAATAGCTGACATAATGGAAACAGCACCAAAATGAGTCAGTGTGCTTGGCAAACTCAGATCATTAACCAGGAGAAAGCGCTCCAAGTAGATCAAGGGAGAAACACATACCCCAGAGAACATTAAATAGAGAAGTCTTATTAGTGATGAGTAAACAGGTGCAATATCCCTCTAGATTTGGCAGGATGGGCCCTCTCATTTCCCACAGAGAATTCCTGTCTGAAAGACTAGGTCCCACTTCTCACAACAGAGAACAAGCTGGACTCTTGACATCCCTTCCCAGGTCCCCACTCTCCAGAAGGGAGCTCTGTAATAAGAAATAAGCAGGAAGATGAGGCACGTGGCTCCTACAGCTGCAGACTCACCGCTGTGCCAACACAGCAGGAGCATGCAGAGATTAAGAGCAATCCATGCACAGATCCATACTGTACACAGCTGATAAGGGAAGACTGGAGCCCTTTGGGAGGCACTCCAGTGGTCTGCAAGCCAACTGGGCCTCACTAGGTGGTGGCTATGGTGCTTTTCAGTAGGAAGTCAGACCAAAAGTAAAACAGAGAAGTGAGTTTTTTACCCATCCCCGCAAAAAAATAACACCAATCAAACCCCAAAACCTGCAGCTACAGACAGATCATTCCAGTTAACAATGTCACCAAAAAAAAAAATTGAGAAAGAAAATTGAGATAATTTTATGCCCAGGCTGTAACTGCTCCACTTGAGCAGTGGTGACAATTCACAGCCAATATATGCACATGGAGCAGTAATTGCATTGCAATGGTGGTCATGTACCAGCTTGAAATATCTGCAGAGGCACTTACATGACAGTTTTGGAACACCTGGTCTAAATGTTTTGACCATTTGAACCAGCTATTCCAAACTTTTTTTTAATTTCTTTTTTAAAGGTGAAGAATTGCAAGACAAAAATATAGGTTTCCACCAACCCAAACCCTAACTGCCCTAGTATTTTTCATGTTCTACATGAAAATGCAAATCAAAGAATATTTCCTGTTAACCAAAAATGGTTTTGTTTTTTTAAAGTATGGCTTAATACGTTTTTTTTTAAAACTTAATTGCCTGTTTGGCAATATAAAAAGCACATGAAGAGCACACTTGGTTCTATGTCAAACAGCTTAAATCATAGAGTTTCCAGAGACACAGTTACCAGGATATACCAAAGCTGCTTGAAGAACTTGCATTTCATATTTTCAGCAATCCTCCACTTCTGTTCAGGGTTCTCGGTCCTAGGTTTTATCCTAGAGATATGACATATATGTAGCACTTCTCCATATTTCATTTTTATGAAATTGAAGTGACTCCTTTGATATAAAATATGTAATTTCTTCTCATAAAAGGCCAATACAAGGGCCATTTGACAGGCCAGGATGTTGCTCTACTGTTTGAGATGCCTATCTCAGCAAGCAAGTCTGGCACTACACACAATGCTCACTTGGCTTCATTTTCTTATCTATTTTATGTGCATGAACAGCTGGAGATGGACGTATAGAGGCTTTAACCTTCTGCAGCACATCTAAAAAAGTACACAACCAAAATCTATGCAGCTGTGAATGCCAGAAAGCCATCTGTATACAAATTAATTGCTTTTGGTTTGAATAGTTTCCATTTTTAGCCTGCCATCTACATTTGCACCTATTCAGTGGTTCAGTTTGGACGCAGCAGGGACATGAACCATGCTCCAAACCAGCTCTTCCATCTCCCAGGCCTGCTTCGCTGCAAGCCTTCCCTCAAAACCTTCCCCCCCCCCCCCCACACATTTTCTTCCCTCTATCTGTCTCAAAAATCAAGCAAACAAGCCTAAGGAATGCTATTTACACCAACAGTTCTGTGGAGTGCATTACTAGCCTGAGTGGATGACAGAAGCAAAGCAGAGGCTTATTTTCTGGTTTCCCAACTCCACTTACTTTCCAGTGACAAAATCGAGCTGTTCAGATGCAAGAAAATCAGCTCTGAGCAGAAGGAACAGCAATGTCAGCCTAGGAAGCACCTGATTGTTTTGAAAAACAACCAGCTGTTCCTTTTGTTCATTAAGTCTGTACTTATATATATACTTATACTATACATACGTATGCATGTATAGTAGATTAACAATGCAAATCTTATACCAAAAAAATCTCTGACATCTACTTAAAACCTTGCTACTAATTACAGATGTGATTCAGACCAGTGATGTACTTCTAATTAGCAAAAATAAGCAGTCCTGTTTTCCTTGGAGGAAATGAGTATGGCCTAACTAGAGAAAATTAAACCAAAGCTAACACTAAACGCTTTTGCTTTGTACCCGCTAAAGAGTTTTTGTTAGCTCTGACAGATCTTTATTAATGACCCTATAAAAGCATCAATATTATCTAAGAAAATCCAGTATTTTCTTCAAATATCTTCATCTGTACATCTCATCTCTGAATGTCATTTCTGTCAGAAATTGAGTGCAAAGACAGAAGTTGTTTTACAGGCAGGCTTAAGCTCACAATGTTTACTGGAAACAAAACAAGTACATGGAAATGCTACAGAAGAAACACGCGCAAGAACTTTTCTGTATTTACAGAAAGTGCTCTCAAAAAAAAAAAAAAAAAATAGAGCCATGTCATCCAAATCTGTCCCTTTATAAATATAGAAGTCTTTTAAACATTGCTTGCTGGCTGTAGGAACAATAACAACAGCCTTGCCTTAAGTCACTGTGGCCTTCCAGGTGGTATTACCAAACTAAAACACTATTTATTTGTGACCTTTCCCGTTTACTTTACAGTTACTGGCCAAAAGTAAAGTGTCACCCTGCAGACACACATAATCAACTTTATTTTCCAATCTAATTGAGAAATGGAGCTGTTAATGTCAAGAAACATTAAGGAAAAGCCTGCTCCACTGAACCTGGTCTGTCTAGCTACCTGGTGTTAGATTGTTGTGATAAAAAACTGCTCCGCATGCACCCAAAGGAGCACAGGGGATCATCAGTTTGCAAGGAGGACCCAAATCTTTTCCTGCCCCATTTCCCCCATCCCATCACTGGAGTCCTCCCATCTGCAGCACACAGTGAGCTTTACCGTGAGGCACCGTGGCAGCTCAGGGAGCCCCAAAAACCCCTGGGAGACATGAGCTCTGACCCAGCCCCACAAAGCTTTCACCTTGGGGACCAGAGGAGTCACCCATTGCCAGAATTCCATGGGTCACCCCATAGCCTGTCCCCATGAGCAAGGCCACCTGAGGAATGGCTATCACAGGGACTAGGGGAGTCCCAGCCAGCTGCTGGAGGGCCTGGGTGTAGATTGGGACACCTGTGTGGAGAAAGAGAATCCAGAACTGGATAATTGGCGCGTGGAAGACCAGCTGCCAGGGGGTCTGTATTGTGCATTTGTGTCCATGTCTGTGTGTCAGGGAGTTTGTTCTGGAAGCCAGACCAAAACAGAGTCTTTGGCAGCTCATATGTCCAGGTGCCAGCACCAGCAGAGACAGGATATTTAGGGAACAGTGACTGTCCATGCTGTACACACAAACACATTATATACTCCCTATTAAGAGGTGTAAGTCCTGGGCAGCCAGAGAGGGGAGCAGGATGTGGCATTGCTGCTGTTTAAATACAAAGTGTGGATCTGTGCAGTTGGCCATGTATATAATGTACACTGTGTGTGTGTATGCCCACTAGCACGCTCCTGTAGGAATACAGCCTGGCCCTGCTTGGACCCAGGGACATGCAGCTCTGGCAGCCTCATCTTGACTGGACTGCTGGATTCAGCCTCCTCATAACACTTGGAAGTTCCCAATAAAGGCGCCATCCATCGTGCATAAACTAACACTTATTTGGAAACAAAGGGATGTAAAAGAACCAGCAATTTTCTAACAATCAGTGCAGTCGCAATCTTCTCACAGAAGCTGTGACATAAGATAGAAAATTATCCAGGCTGAAAGATGGTTATACAGTCTCCAAAGGTTCTTTTGTTTAGAACCAGTGACTATTTTTTTTTCTGGTCAGAAAAGTACATTAATTGCCTAGCATCTGCTCTTGCTGTCTTCTGTCATTTCCTTGTCTACACACAGCAGCACATTCTTCTAATCAGCACCAAAATGAAAAGTAAAGGAGTAGTTTCAGGTCAGACCACTGCACCATAGAACTGACTTAAACTTTACTTATTGGCTCACTTAAAACTAAATTTCAGCATACACTAATAGATAAGGAAACATGCTCTCCTATGTAAGCATAATGGACAATTTTAACACAATTTATGACCTATTCTATTTCTCCTGTCTGCAGTAACAGAGAACTTCAAGAGCTATGGGTCGTCAGAGTCTAATATTTAGGGATGACTCAAAGATGGATAATCTGATCTGCCTCACAACAGCCTTATGCTTCACCTACTTTAACAGAGCTACTTCTAATTTCTACCAAAACAAGATCAGCATCAGGTCCCTGGATTCCAGCAACAAAATGTCCCATAGCACCAAGATGATGCTATAAAGTATCGTATACCACACACACTTGAGGTAAACAAAGTCCTGTGGCTAAGTAAACAGTAAATGACCAGAGAGGATTACAGCTGTTGGCTTCCTGATTCCCACTGCATGGAAGAAACATAACTTTTTCAAATACAGACAGTACCCAATGCATTTTTCCCCCCTCAGGACAGGAGGGAAGAAATTTCCACACCATGGAAAACAACAGCACTGGCTGAATAAGGATAGTCTACAAAGACATCATGAATTAGCCGGAAACTACTTTGGAAAGATAAGATATTAAACATTTTCTGTGGGGAATAAGAACACTGGAGATTATTTACTTTGCTTTAATTACTTTGGCACACTGCTAGATTAGTTTTTGTACGTTACTAGATTTCCATACCATCATTTAACAAATGCAAAGAAGCGAGTTCATGTTCTGAATATTTAAAGTTCACCCCATCCATATTATCTTGTCCTGTGCTGGAGTTTCTGCCACTCATTTCACAAATAAATAAGAGGGCTACAGCTTCACTTTAAAAATCATTATTACTACAGTGATGCAAGCAGCACCCTTAATTTCTGGATATGTGTTTCTCGCTTGCCTTGCATCAATCCAGATGCATTTTGACAAGAATCCACTGTTAACATATACAATATCAAAGCAAGGATAAACATCAACTTTCACTGATGCTTTCAATCTAGATTACATTAGGTCATCCTCCACTCCTCTGAACACTTCACTTTGATGGAAAACTGATAATAAGCCAATTTCCAGAGGGTTATAACTTATAAAAACACAGTGTAGCTAATATGTGTAAGAAGTTTCCATGAAGGCTTTATGAAGTGTTTAATAGGCTTTATAGTTACGGACCATATTACTGAACAACACTAATAAAATAGTAGTTTTAGACTCTCCAGTAACTAGAGCACAAATAAACCTATGATATATATATAAAAAATATCACTAGTCCCACTGTTTTGATACTAATATGAGATTTATGAGAGCCTGTGCTGAAATAGAGATCCAGTCTTTTCCTTGGCTCTTTCCTACTGCAAGCTGTTTAAAGAATGCCATTTACAAGAAATTCAAAATTTTCCTGTCTTGAAAAGAGCTGTCTGTACCTAAAACAATTGCAAACAATACCACTTCAGTACATCTAAATAAACAACAGTCTATTCAAGAACCAAACAGAGGCTAGCAACAGGATTTTCACCTGAAATTTTCCCAAACTAATTTGCCATATTTTATTTCACATTAGGAGCTTTGGCCTTGAGTACTGTTAAAAAGCTTTGGACTTCCCTGCAGCACTGACAAAGTGGTGATTTTTCTTTTCTCTGTGTGTACTGTGGACACTGTGTGTGCTGTGAAGACACTCTTCTCCACAAACATGAAAATTCCAAAAATAATACCATTATAATAATAGAATGAAAACTGACCAAACAGTAAATACCCATGCAGCCATTAAAAATTCAAATGTTTGATGCCTGAAGGATTTCTCCACGCAACATGACAACAGAGTTAATTTAAAGCCAACTGGGAGAAATTAAAAGGCTCAGGTTAATTATTGCTTTACAGCTGAGCTGGAGGCATGAAAAACAGAGCAACTGAGAAGAGCATGGAGATAAGCAACCAGGGTTTCAGCCTGTCTCCTCCCTACTCCCTGTCTGCTCTCGGGCCAGGCACCACGACAGGGCTCTTCAGCAAGCAAAGAGGCCACTTCAGAAGTGCCTCTCTTCCAAGAGCTGCTCTCTTTGCCCTGCTCACCCCGTGCTCCATTCCCAGAGCACCCATCCTTCCCGGCACGAGGCAGACAGGGGCTCTCACCAAGTCAGCCACTGAGATCCTCCCTGCCACTGCTACCATAGCATCAGCAAAAAACTGGCAAAACTAGGAAACGTTATAGAGGAGGCAATTTGTAAAGGAGATGTTGAGAGAGATGGTTCATTGTCGAGAGAAAGGAGAACAGCAAAGGTTCTGGGAGACAGGCATTTATAGGGTTCTTTGTCAAAATTATGAGCTTTGCAGCACTCTGTGATAGAAACACGAAACCAAACAACAAATTTACTGGCTCACAGCAAGCAAAGTAGAAAGGATGAGCCCAGAAAGGTACATTAAAAACATTTTGCTTTTAATATATCCCTACATATTTGAGTATCAGGACTCTGAAAATACTAGTTGCAGTTAACAACTCATTACATATTACTAAGAAGATAACATTTGCTGTTGAAGTGAAAATATTTGTTTGAAACTAGTTTGAAAGGTGTAGGAAGCCTATATCTTGCCAGACACATATTTAAATTTTTATGTAAGAGGAACCAAAATCTTCACATTGAAAGGATGCACATTCGGATACTATGACAGGTTATACTCTCCAGCAAAATTTAAGAATCTCAGGAGAGGATTAGGGATTAGACAGACCTCAGTTTTTTGTTTTTTTTTTTTAATTTTAAATGAGAGCTGGAAGACAAAGAGCATCTAGTACACATAAAATTCCTTCCAAGTGGGAAAAAAAATTATCCGTAAATGACTAGGGCTTCCTGAAGAAAACTGCAGATCAGATACCAAGATATTTCCTTGCTAAGAGGGTGAATAATTCAGTTACCAGTCATTGATCTCGGAAATGGCTATGATCCATCTGCTAAGATCAGGGAATTGCAAGTCTGTGTGTTAATTCCTGGCTTTTTCATATTTGAGTAATTAAGTCTGTGCCAAAAAGCAAGGACTTGCAGGAGGTTCAAGGACAGTATCAATTACTGTCTTCACTGACAAGACTTTAGTTTGGAAGGCTTTACAGAAGGCAGTCTAAAGGTTCTGAGTACTTGCAACTTTATTACCTAGAAAACAGTATCAAAATATATATTAAACTATGTTTAAAGTGAAATTATCTTTAATTTAAAGTTGCAAACCTGTATGCCAAAGGAGCTCAGCGTGATCAGCAGATTCTTCCAATTCCTTGGATATGCACCTTAGCCATCAGCTTCCTCACCTTTCTAGCAGAGCTGCACAATGCTGAAGTGGAACAGTCTCCTGCCCACCACGAGTTCTGGCAGAATTTGGTCTTTCTGTTGACAACAAATTCTCCAGAGCTGGGTAAGAGTTGCCAAGGCGAGCTCAGTTATTTCTCATTGTTAATCCCAACAGTAGCAATGACTCTGATTAGCTCTCAGGGGAATCCAGCTGAAGATCGTTTCCTCCAAGCTGAACAGAAGAAATCATCAACAGGTGATGTGTAATATACCTCTGGTGAAACAAAACCTCAAGGACGGGACTGCTTTTTCTCTCTATCATGCTGTTGTAGATATGTGGACAGATAGACAAATAGCACTACTGTAGATTTCCATTTTATTATATTTTAATGATTATTTACAAAAGAAAGATTTAAAATTCCAATAGCATTAATCATAACATTCTACAGATAATCTAGAGAAACTCCAAAAACATGCATTCACATATATATGCTCTACAAAAAAACCCAAATGCACACAACAGCGACCTACAATTTCCAAAAAAAATATTCCATAAGGGACATATCCTCAAAGTACATATATGTTACATTTGAAGATTTCTTTTGCATTCATAAAAATAAAATAAATATTAAAAGTTGCATTATAATATACTTTTGTCTCAGAAACAAATTAAATTCTGGACAAAATTACATACAAGATCAAGCTGTGAAACTCAGGGGTTTTCAGCCTTTAGAAAAGGATGCTAAGCAGAGGTTTTACTGCTGTCTATAGCTACTTAAAAGAAGGGTATAGAAAAAATAAAGCAAAAGTCTTCCCAAAGATTCAAGATGGCAACACAAAAGGCAACAAACCCATTTTGTGATAAAAGACATTCTCACTGAATATAAGGGGGTGGAAAAATTGCCAGAAGAAGGCAATGAAGTGACAGGAACGCCTTCTGTACCTACAAAAGTTGGGATATCCATCCTTGGAGATGCTCAAAATCCAACTAGGGCTCTGAGTAATTTGATCTAGATGGCCCTATACTTTAAGAAGCAGATAGAATAGGTGAACTTCAAAGATCCATTCCAGCCTCAAACAGTTCTGATTCCATGATTTTTTGAGCAGAGTAAAATAAATTTGTAGGGAAAAGGCTGTTCAAAGAGCCTGATTTTTGTGATGCCTTAAAAAAAAATCATGTAAAATTACAGCAGTTTACTGCTGCTTGTATCATTCTGTATCTAATACAATGGAAATGCACCTCTATTGCATAAATTATACATGACAGAAGATTAGGTCTTTAAATAACATAGTGAACATCAGAGATCATGAAGGAAAGTCATTCTTCAGGCTCTCAGTAATAGGAATCAAAACTACAGTGTGCATCTTCCCCCCGACTCCATTTGATTAGACATGTCATAAGCAGGCTCCTTGAGCCATGAAAAGGGAACAGACCCCATCGTGACAGCTCTTCACCACAGAACTGGTGAATTAAAGCACTTCAAAGAGAAAAATGACACTATTTCACAACTTGAGGCTCCCAAATGCTGGCCAACACCCAAGACTTGAGATGGAGGCTTTGGAGCTAAAAGCTTGTGTGTTACAAATGAGCTAAAGAACATGACTTCATACATAAAAGAAGATAAAAGAGGTTTAAAGTTACTTGGGCATGAGGTCCAGAAAAGAACATGGAATATATATTTGCCCACAGTTTACAATTTCACTTCTGCTTTATCAGCTTTCAAGAAATGTATTTCACCTGGAGTATCTTGGCCCTGGACAAAGGGCCTGAAGGCGGCAGACTCTGGCTGTGTTCCCACCCTGCCACCATGGAGGTCCAAGCTCAGGGCCCCACTCCCGCCTTTAGACAGCAACACCACAGAAGTAGCTACAGCTGTTCTAAATGTTAGCATTGTTAACTGTTTCACTGCTGTTCAAGACAGACACTGTAGGCTTTCGCTCCTCTGCTGGCATGTCAAAGACACTGTTGCCAAAACCACAAGGTTCAAAGCCTCCCGCTGCAGTGGAATTTCTTTAGCACATCCCTTGCTTCTCCTAAGATCAAGTAAACCGAAAGTCTGGCACCCTGACCTCATCAGAACAGTGCAAAATCAATTTATTTAAATGGAAAATAAATACTCCGAGATCAAGTATCCTAGCTGTAACTGCACATCTTTTATTTAAGGAACCCTGGTATGATAAAATTCTAAAATGAGACACAATTCTTAATCTGCCACATCAAAAGCATGACTGCTTTCTAAACCCTTGACTAGGAAACCAGTTTGAGCACAAGAAGCCTGGGTTAAGAGCTACAAGGCTCTTATTTTCACTTATTTTCACTGTCACAAGTGCTGAATGAAACTGTATGTGCTGAAATGAAACTACAAGATCAAAGAAGTAAGTTTCACAGTGAATCTGAAAGACAGCATTCCAGTCCTGTGCGAGACACAAAGTGGCTGGCAAAGTTGCATCTCCAACACAAACACGCTTCAGCTCAGGAGCACTAAGGAGAAAAAACACAGTGGATGGTGCTAACTTACTTTTCAAACACTACAACCAGTGCCACCATCACAGCAACAGGGAAAGAACTTGCTAGACATAGAAACAAGAAGACTTTTAACTGATCCTATACCTGATAAGACATTTTTCTATTTTAGAATTTGAAGATGCTGAGGAATTTGGCTTCCAGAGCAAGTGGGCAGCAATGCAAATGGGACAGGAATGGAGCTCATATCAGGAAAATTAGGAAAGCATCTTTACACCCTGATTTATTACATTAACTGAAAAATACCTTTAAGTCAGGTTGGTTTGAAAAAACCCAAAATCCTGTGGGGATCTTTGAAAAGGAATTCTGTTGGGGTCTGAAAGCTACCTGAAATAAACTAATTAAGAACATAAAGAAAGAACAGTGAATGAGTCCACTGAAGTTCAAAGCACCCACACTATACAATTGGAAAGAAACTGGAGAAGCCAGATATCTACAGAAACTATTATTTAATTGGAGTAACAGAGACTTGGATAACCCTTGTGGGGGTATAAAGCAGCAGTGCTCTTTCAAAGGGGTTGGTGCTGCATTGTACATTAAGAACACATAGAATTGATGTAGTTTCAGGCCACAAGGAGATTCAGATCTTGGGGAAACTTCCATGTAATGATTGCAAAGTTAGAGATGAAAAAACCAGGAACACTCCCATGGTGGGGATCTGTTGCAAACCACCAAACCAGGGAGGAAAGATTTTTCAAAACACTGCCAGAACCATCCAGAGTACAGGGCTGGAATAGTATGTATTTTAACTACTCCAACATCTGGGAGTAGTTGAGAAAGAAATACATCAGGACATTTTGTTCCGCAAAAATTCAAAATAAACTGAAGTCAACTTTTGACACGGAAGGTAAAGAGAGCAGTTTAATAAAGGGAGGAGAGGAATAGGATGGTTTTTCTAATGTCACTATAAAGTAAGAGAGTTTATAATCCTGAGGATGCAAAACCACAAAACAGCAAAGCATTTTTCAACAGCAGGCTTAAATTAATTATTAAAGTACCAACATGGGTACTGTCTAGTTGAAGAAACCCTCAGAAAACAATTGCTGAAATCACAACAGAGCAGCATATTGTCTAGGGCTCCATGGGGTTGTGTTCAGGTCCAATGCCATTCACTATTTATATCTATGGCTTCAGCAGTGGAATATAAGTTATGTTTATGAGATTCTCAGATGATACTGAGCTCTAAGAGACTGCAAGTATCTTTGAAGGCTGGATCAGAAATCAGAATGACATGGGTAAATTGGAGAGATGAAATGAGATCCCGGTCCAGATTGAAAACTAATTATTTTTACAGTTAATGGAGGACAAGTCAATAGAGTTATTGGTGTTTGGGGACCTAAATGAGATTCTTCATCTGACCCTCAGTAAGGCATGTCGAATTGGCCAGGCTCCATTGACTAGATTGGGAATTTAGTGACACCACTAACATATGATGTACATTTAGGCACCTTCATTCAAATGTTTATAACCTGATGCTAGGTACAATCTAGAGTTTAAGGGTGGCACAGGAGTCAATTAGTAGGAACACATGCAAGGTACTTGGGTATCTTAATAATTAACAGTATAATTAATTGCATAAATAATGAACTGTATAAATGCTGGAGGAATTCCTTTTTCAGTTGCATTTCTGTAGGAGAGGATCTCGAGCAAAGAATACCTATATTGTATATTGCATAAATAAACAATACCACTAAAAAGCTACAGCATTAGTGAAGCAATCCTCTCTGAACAGAGCTGTCTTATGTTCAGTTTGGGGCATCACACTCCAAGAAAGATGCTGAACAATTGTAGAGACAGATTTCTAGAAACCATAACCTGTGAGGATGCATGGACAGAATGAGGATTGTTTAATGTACAAAAAAAGACACCAAGAAGGAGATCGGTAAGTTGCGATATACCAAACCAGCTGCTGAAAATAAGAAACATCCACAAAAGACAGTGATAAGCAATATGTTCAAACTGCAGCAAGAAAGATTTTTATTTTGTGACAGTAAGAACTGTGCCACACTGGACTAGAATGTTTTTAAGAACAAACCAGAAATCTGACAGATTATAACTGATCCTGCCATGGAATACAAGGATAGCCTAAACGATTTCTGAATTTTTTTTCATGAGTGCTCTCAGGGGTTAACAAAATTCAGAGCTACTCATCCCCAGGTCAGATGAACAATCATGTGTGCCAATGATGTTCAGCAGTTCCCAGGGCCAGTTCACAGAGGAACAGCTGTCAGATCAATTTTTTTTTTCTCCCTGGCACTTCATAAGAGCTGGAACTTGTGGCAGACATGCAATGATCACGACATCTTCACACAGTACATTCTCTCAGTATCCCAACACAGACCTCCAGAACTGTTAGCAGCAGCAAAGGAGCTCCAATGAGCTCCCTTCTGCCTTCTTGCAAAGGCAAAGAAGAAATGGGTACTGCTCAGAACCATATCCTTTTGCCTTTCACATGACTAACTCTGGAGTGAGACCATAACAACTGAGCAGTGAGATCCTGGACCACACATCCTGCTGGTGCAGTACACTTCCTTCATCAAAGCTACCATGACTGAATAATCCAGCTCCCTTTATCTTACAGCAGACATCATTAGTAATTCACTGGTAACAGCTACCTCCCAGATATCTTTTATTAGAGAGAAGCAAGGGAAAGACATAAGTATCAAATCTAATTCAAATATGACATTTTACCATGATCTTCATAGTTCAATATCATGCTCTGTTGTAATCAGGTGATGTGTATGAGACAGGTGAGAGGTAAGAAAATCTTTACACAGTTCTGACAATAAGCACACCTTATTGGCCACAAAAGCTGTCAAAAGACAAACGCTGCAGTTTTCATGATTACTAATAAACTTTAAAAAAAATTGCCCATGAATTTTTTGTGGTATTCACTAAATGTACTTCACATTTTTCTCTGTGTGTCCACATTATGCTTGCATGAGCAATAAAATTTTCAGAAAGGAATCCAGTCCAACAACCAGAGTGGCAATATTTGCCAAATGCCTGCCCTGAAGTAAAACAGTAGAAAAAAACACCTATTTAATAGTAGAGAATGCAAATGTTATCATAAAAATTTTACCTATTCCTGTAGCCATGGGCAATTCTGGAACAGGAAATAACATCTTTAATAATGTTTTCAAAAGATGGCATATTATTGACAGACTACTTCTGAGAAAAACATGCAAACAAATCTCATCTGGTCTTCATGAACCCTCTCAGATACACTTTCAAGAACATTTTTTAAAAAATTAGTTAAATTTTCACACAACAAAGACAGATGACCATGTGCTGAAAGATCTTGACCAAACAAAGTACTGAGATAACTGAACTTTCTTGACCCCACAGTTTATAAAATGCAGGACCTAATAACTTACTCTCTTTTTTCTGTATGAGCAAGATCTCTAAAGGCTTTTCAGAATTTACATTTCAGTCTGGCAAACAGGGTCTTCTTCATTGACCTTATTTATTTTAAATTATTTACCCACTTCAAACACTCCAGGATATTCCTGCTAAAGTTAAGCGGCTGAAATTTGTACAGCTTCATATAAAGACATCAAACTGCCTCATAAACTCTTTTCCTCCTCAGGAAGGTTCTTTCCAACAGCTATATACGTACCTATACATATCTCTCTATCTATATATAGTTGAGACTTTATTTTTGGTTTTCTTAGAATTAATTCAGCTCATTAACTTCTGAACACCTCATACAAGCTCCTGCAAGGCGCATTAAGTCCTTGCTTAGCAGTTTGATGAATCTCATGCACTAAGGACACAGCAGGAGATCACTGTGTCCAGATGAATTTCACTACCTTATCATAATGGTCCTCAGCTGTAAAAACGTGAGGAAGCACTTCAATCTCAAGCAGGTATGCAGTGCAGTTTCCTTTTCTATCCCCAGTCCCATGCTTCTAGACACAAGATGCTGGATGATCTCAGCTAAAGGTCCAGACAAAAGCATATCTTTGCAAACAGGCTTGCAATCCACCGGAGAAAGCTTTTAGCTAGGATCATGAGGGAATCGTATCTAAATGCAGAAGGAAGCAGTGCAGATGAAGGGGAAGTACATGTTGGAGAAGGCCATGAACCAGAGAGTATTCAGGCTTCCCAAACAGTGGTAGGTACACCACTGCACAGAGCTTGAGCAATGAACAAGCAGAACTAGAAGTTTGTGTATGATAGCAGAGCTGTGGCAAAATCAGAATCACAGATCTGAGGTGGCACACATGACCAGAACATGGTCATGGATGCAGGCTTTTTGGAAAGGAAAGGCAGCAACAAAAAGAACAAGGGGCTGTGTTTTCTGCAAAGAAATGCTCCTTGTCTGCACAATGGTCCAGTGTATGGAACCAGCTCACCAACATGCACCAATGAAAGCCTGGCCTCATCTGAAGTGGTGTTAGTAGCAGGAAATATGAGTAAAAACACCCAGAGGTCCCCTACAGCTAACAATTCCATAAAGCTATGGGGAGACTCAATCTGTTGATTTTGCCAGCAAAATACATGGATTTTAAGCTTTCTACAGCTTTTCTGGTTTTTTGTTTTGTATTTTGGGGGGGGGGGGGGGGGGGGGGGTTCATGTTTATTTCCTTACTTTTATATACTGTCTAACCTCTGAAAGTAGGACTGCACTATTCTGGCTGTACTGCGCTTTAGTTCACCCAACGGGGCAGAGAGAAGGCAAACCAGGACACTAAGGCACCTGGAGATCCCTCCTTGTCCAATCCCAAGGTTAGTCAGACAGCAGGAAAGGTGTAGCAGAAAGCCAGAAATGCCAGCTTTAGCCCAGTGATGGTCTCTTCCAGATGGTAAGGTTCCAGCTTTTCTTTCATACCATATTCAAAGGGCCCTATCATACTGTCCTGCAATATTGACAAGAGTCTGGCCCTTCTTGGCAGTCACTAATAACTCAAAATCCCTGACAGAAAAAAATGAGACACATACCAAATACAAATGAAGTAAATGTCTACTTATGGAGTCAGAGACTCTAAATATTCAATTTTTTAAATTAAAAATTATACTACGTTCACCAGTATACTATTAGATCAGAACTTATAAAAACAAACAAAAGAATAGCTGCATAAAGAATGCAGTATCTTAAGTTCTTTAATAAAGTAACAGAGTTTCTTCCTATTTACGAACTCAAAAAAAGTCACTTATCTTCCAGAAATTACTGAGATCTGGCATCAAGTCTGTTTTGTGTTTGGGGTTCTTTTTCAGAAGTATTATAGTTTGATTCTCTTCATTGGCAAGCATTCTTTTAAAAACATCTTTGAAACATCACTTAGGATTTTGTCAATTTTCTTTGCTGCCATCTTACCAACTAGAGTACTGAACAGAATTAACTTCCTTAGTCTGGCCATAATCTAGTCTGGGACTACAAGAACTGGCCAATCTTCTGCCTCGTTTTCAGATATCACTTGGGACCTTCTACACACACACATGGAAAGGTCTCCTAAAGTCTCACACAATGAAAGAAATTCTCTGAGCAATTGAAACCATAATTGGGTGGGTTTTTAACATAAATTCTGCTCCAAACACTATTTTTAATCAGCATTGTCACTTTCTCTGAACTATTCACTTCAACAACTTTGTGCCAGTTTTTATGAACTGACAATCTAGATTCCAGAAATTAGTGAAATCTAAAAAAACAAAGTGAATTTTAAAATACTCCTTGTTTTCCTGGATAGAGATGAAATCCCAGGGGAGGTTGTGCTCTCTTTCCTGTTCTTTGAAGTTTGCATCACAGGAATAACTGTTCAAAAGAGGAAAGAACTACGCTTATCACCTATATACATAGATATATATATATATTTACTTAGCTGCCAATATTATTTATGTAGAAATTCTCATCTGTGGTGGTTTGGTTTCATTTTTGTTTCTCATTGGTTCTTGTCATCTTATTGCAGGGGCTCCATACTGTTGTCTCCTCATCACAAAAGTTCCATACCTTCTTGGTGTTTCTCATGGGCATCTCCTCAGAGCACTGACTCTTCCTTCTTCACAAAGCAGCCAACTGACTCCAGCTCCCTTCTCAACCAGCCAACCACTCTTTCATAGCACTCTTCTTCTCACTGGTTACAGCTGTGGCCTGTTAAAGTCAGGACTGTTCCTAATCTTTGGTAATTGGCCCAGCTGCCACTCCTTAGGGGTAAGATTACTTTCTGCACTATCTTTATTTTTCTTATATTCTATCCCCCCACAATTGGTTGTCTTCAAAAAGAGCATATTCTCATCTCAAGTATGGCACCCCAACAAGTGTGTAATCTTCTGATAGTTATCATTGTTCCCTAAAGCACGTAACTTCAAATCAGTTTTCATCCATCTTTTAAATGTTTCCCCAGATCTAAATGTTTCTGGCAATAAAATCAGCCGTCTTCAAAATTATCTTAAAATATATTACATCCTACAGTTTTGAGTTGTAAATACATTATAAAATACACATGAAACTTCCATAGATATTTTATCCTAAAAGTCCTTCTTTATCAAAGGAATACCAAATTTCAGGTGCCAGCTTTTTATGGGGTACTCAAAGCAGCTCTGTCCTTAATTTCCTTTCATCCGTGCCTTATCTCTGCACAACATCAGCAAACAAAAAATCCCAGCAGACGAGTAATAAATCTACCATTTCTGCTTTTGGCTTGCCTTCCTTACTACTGTTCCCATTAAACCCTCTTCCCCCAACACTAAAGTCCCCCTTGTAATCCTTCTCCCTCTCCCCTCCCCATGAGAAGTCTTGCCTAAGACCAGAACAAGTAAAATAAAGCAGGTAATATCCTCCCCTGTCTCAGCTCTCCATATCCTCCTCTAATCACTTTGGACAACATCACTGTCTTATTTGTTTTGCAAACCACAATATGGATGACATTTTCAACTCAGATAGTCTCTCAAATCCCAATTATGTGTCAGTTCACTCAATTTGCTCTACATAACCTCTCTATTATATAGCTTTTCCTATCCATTCACACTGCTCACGTTCCTGCCCAAAAATCTTATCAGATCCATCATACAGGCATCCTCTTCTCTATATCTGAGACACAAAATCTTGCCTGTTGCAAAGGTTGTTTTCCTTTGTCATTCACTTTACCCACATCACTCCTCTTTGCCTTTGTGCATCCAACACAACTTGTTCTCACATCTAAAGATTCTTTACTGTAATCTCACACTTGATACATTTTCCCACTTTTTATGGTGATAGTTTCCACTGTACTAGCTAAACATTTCCAAGCAGAATCCACTAAAATATGCTTTGTTGAGATGCCTTCAAATTATTTTATTTTAAAATGTCCCCAAACCACCCCAAACTACCATGCTGGTCAATACAGTGTCACCATTTCCTTGTACTTCTCCAACCCACCCATAGCCTTCTGTTCCCTCTCACCTCACTGCCCGTTGGCTGCTTTCCTAAATGGCTTACATACATCTCTGTCTTGTGCCCTCACAAATGGAGTGCCCTCCTTTGTGGCTCAGGTTCCTACATACTAAGACCTGTAAATGCTATTGGTAGTATATGAGAGTTCATACACGGAAATGGGGAAATGAGGGTTACTGTGTTTGAGACACCAAGAAGCAATCAGGTGTCAAAAGGCAAGGCTGGTCTTGTTGATGCTCTTCTCAAAATCAAGCAAATAGTTGTCTTGAAAAGAAACACAAGGCTACAATCAGGCCAGAGCAAGGAATGTACATAACAGCTGTACTTTAGATGCAAACAATTTTATAAAATACATATACTGTACACATATACCCGCATATATACATGTATTTTTGTGGCAAAATACACATATCTAATCTCAGAAAAACAACACCTAATAGATACAAAGTATACTCTTGCTTTATATTTCAGCATATATCTCTTAAAGATGGCAACTCATCTTCCAGTACCAGAAAGTGCAAAATCATCTCTAGTTTTAGTACCATTTCAGATAAGCCCAGCTCCAGCTCAATAACAGACCAGCACTGATTCACCAGTTATGAACCAGCAGAAACTGTAGGGAGGCAAAAGAAATTTATACCACAATTTCATACACGACTAATTTTAAAACATTCTTGGCTGGACTACATCCCATTAATTGCCAACTTGGCGGGTTTTTCTTAAGGCAAGTAATTTAACGACTGGTCAAGGACCTTGCAAGAGTTACCAGACCTGATTTTTGCCTGCTTGCAAATGACAAGCCAACAATATGATCTTTAACTTCACCTTCCTACCTCAGTTTTAACAATCCTGTCTTACATCTGTGTGTGTATATATATAGGTCTTCTTCCCTCACTGTCAAGCTGCACTGAACATGTAACAGTCTGAGTCCAGGTCACTAAGAGAGAATGACAGAAGCTACCAACATAAATTACTATTACCTCCTTAAGGGCATGCATGCATAGTAAAAGACAGCATACACTTAATTGGCTGCATAAAACAGCTTAACTCATTGCTTCATGAAGTAAATTCTCCCTCTGTGAGGTGTTACAAGGAAGCCTTCCCATCTTTCCTTGTTCACTCCTTCTAAACCACTATCCTACGTATAAAAGAAGGAGGAAGAGGAAACCTTATAAGGGAAATGCAAACAATCTGGAATAATGTTAATAAAAGACTGAGAATAGGAAAAAAAATCCTGGCAGGTTTGTGTCCTCCCTGGAGAACATGCAGCAAAGACCACAAGCATTTCAAATACTAGGCTAAATCCTGCGCTTAAAAGCCTTTAATGTTGTAGAGGTTACAGGTCGCCTTCTGCTGTGGTGTGCACTGCATGCCCACACCCAACACACATATGCCCAAGTAAACCACTATGAAATATTTAAATACTGCTCCAAAAATACATAACCACCACGTGTAAGTACCCCTGGTCAGACCCTGGCATCCTCAAACATGCAGGTAGTTGTTTCACTTCCCCGTGCTTTATGGGAATCCCTAGAGAATGCCAGAAGGCAAGCGGCATTCAGGCACAAAGTGTTTCTTTTTGTTAAATCACTGCCATGTGTTAAGCATTGCTTTTTTGGTATAAAGTACATCAGCCACATTTATAAACAGAAAACAGAGAACAGCTACATGTATTCTCAAAATTGTCTGATTATATCAAAGTAGCAATGTACAGGCATGGGAAGAATAACGACATTCCTTTTATTTTGAATTAAATTACATTGCCAATCTTCAAAACTCATTTAGCAAAGTACTCTGCTTCACCAGGTATATATCTAGATATGAAGTAGTTAAACATAATGGAAAGCATGACATTTAAGATTATTGTCTGGTAAAAATACGACCTTTATGGAACACTTACACAACAGAAGGTAGAGTTACTGAAAAAAAATATTTTTAACCATACAATGGCAAGATAATTAATAACACACATTATCAGTACTTACAAAAGAGAAGCAAATAGCTAAATTTACTATCACACACTATTTTCTTTAAAGAAGAATCAAAACTGGAGACAAGCTGCATTTAACAAGAAACATTTCTGCTGTTGAAAGTGACACAGAAATAAAGCTTGTCAAGAAGAATTTTTGTTAAAAAAACCTCACAAAGTCAGAGAAAGATCTACATTCAAGTATAATAGTTCAACACAAATCCACAACAGCATGAAATTAGGCAACTGAAAGGTAATGACAAATGCTACATCTGACACTCTGTCCTCATCTAACCCTATTATGCCTGAGGACTATAGCATGCGTAATACATAAGATCACACATTTTCTTGGACACTAATGTAATCATCAACAACAAAATGAGTTTAATGGTTTATTTTAAGACCCAATTTTCAACTCAAACTCCTGCTTTCCATTTCCAAGTTTAGTCAAAGCTGCAGTGTTGGTTATAACCACTTTTTCTGGCTATGTGTTTCAGAGAACAGAACAAAAGAATAAAAAGAGAAAAAACACACTGTACACAAGAAAAAAGAAAAATGTAAGTGTTCTGTTGGAATCAAATGCATTTTTTGGGACTTCTAACTAATACTGAGTATATCGACAACATATAGATACACAGAATAGAAAACAACATCCAAGGATGGATGTATTTTGGAATAAATTTCAGAAAGACATGAAAATCTACTTAGTAGACATCTGGGACCCAACAATTTCATTTTGAAATCTGCACCACTCCTTATTCTCCACTTAAAGCACAGAATTTTGCAGAGTATCATTTGGTATACAAAGGGACTGAAAGCCTACCAATAAGGAGCGAGGAAATCACCATCCCAAGCAGGAAGAAATGTTTGTGGCAGAGACTGGGACTGCCTCTTCCTATTCTTTTGCCCATACTCTTGACACCTGGACTACAGAAGCATCAGGGTGCTTTATTCAAGATCTTTGATAAATCCACATCTGAGGCCTCATGAAAATAATGAGCTGCTTCTTAAAAACCTTCTAGAGTGCAACTTCATGTGAAATTCATTCAGGCCAAAAGATGGCTTAAAGTCTCTAACAGGAACTTATCAAATATACTGGAGATAATCTGCAACCCAAAGAACATCAATCATACACCTACATGTTTGCTGGACTGAGCCCCAAACATACCAAGTCCATAAATGAAAGAAGAAACATGATATTATTAATCTTTTGAATCCTCACAAAAGCAGGTTTGAGCTTTGGTCTTCCCAGAGACAACAATAATTTTTTTTTAAAAATCCCTATCTTGTTTTTACATAGATGCATTTACTCCTGACACTTTACTACAAAGACCCTAGCAAGGATATCTTTTGTAAGGAAATACACACACAAGCCCTGGGAATCTCCGGTTCAGGAGGCCAGAAGCAAGAAACTGGGGCTGGTCCTGAGTTTGTCTGCAAGCGAGGGCTGCTGGGCTTGCTCTTCACTCATCTTCTTTCCCTCCTTCTCATACTCTAGCTATGGTAGAAGCATTTCTAAGTCACTGGATCCACACATAAGGCTTTCAGCAACTTCCCACTGCACTCACAATTATGAACCATATAGGTCTATCTAGGTAATTTCCGAGATTCCTCCCTAACATTTCATTGGCAGCTTTTGCTTTCTCTTTGTGGATCACAGCAGTATTTTCAAACCTACACTAACTAATGGAAGAAATACTGCATTCACCTCCACTGGCAGACAGTAACACATTACATTTGCTAAAAGCTGTGGAGAAACAAGATTTTTTATCTCATCTAGACAAAGGAGCACATGAAGAGGGTAAGATGAACTCTACCTGGAATAGCCTTTTTCAGGAAGCTGCTGCTTCCAGGTTGAGGAAACCTGAGATGACCATTGTGAAACAAGAGTTTGCATTACACTTTTCCCCTGGCAGCTGTGTATTGAGGCCAAAATTCATCTGGAACGCTGAGAGGTAAACAATGGAGATGAGTGACACACCACAGAACAACTGCATCCAGGTATCCGTGAGGCTCTAATCTCAAAACTGTGGTGGGACGGAGGAGATTGTCTTTCAGCAGAGAGAAATGTGTTCATTTAAAAGCTTTCTATTCTCCTCTCCAGCAGTCATGCCTGGCCAGTAGCTATGCAACTTGGTACTGAAACTTCTCCCAAATGGATGACTTGCAGTAAAGAAAATGTCACAAAATTGCCCAAAAATTGTAAAATTCTTACAGAATTGCTGGGAAGAAGACAGGGAGAGGTTTCTGGGTTTCTGAGTTTCTGATTCTCCTGGGATCACTGACATGCCATGAGAAGGTTCTTGTGACCCTTACTGTGAATCACTGCTCTAAACAAAAGAAGTTTCTCAACAGCATGAATCATGAATCATTCCATGTGTCAGAAGGGACCTCAAATACCATCTAGTTCCATCTCCCTGCCATGGGCTGGGACACTTTCCACTAGACAAGTCCTCAAAACCCTCTCCAACCTGGCCTTGAATACTTCTGCATTTAAGAAAGGGATTCACAGCTTCTCTGGGCAAAATCACACCAGGTTCTGCTACTTACACAACTCTTATGCTTTCATCATGACACCTGTATTTACAACCCTTCACTTTCAGAATACTTAAATTATGCTTCCAAATTTTAGTGGAACCATTGGCCAGGCATTTGGATAGAAGAAAAAAAGCTTTGGATTCTGCTTGATATTCACATCTATCCCCAGGCAGCCATAAAATGAGATATGAGAGTGTCTGCAAAGCTGAGAAGAAAATAGTGCAGCATTGTAAAATTAGCAGCTGCTGACCCATAACTAATTTGGAATGGCAGTATTTTTCAATCTCATTAATGAAGTAGGATCTAGAAATACAAAATACTGACCAAACAAAAGGTTAAATACAGCAAAAGCAGCTTCCTAAGCAAATTATTTAGGCCCTGTTATGGATGGCCTATCTGGAAACTTTGCAACAGACTGAAAAAACAGAAATGAAAACTTGTGTTATGAAGCCTGGTAGATTTTCATTACTTTCTGAGTACATCCCTTCAGCAGTAACTTACTAAAAGAGCATTTTATTATAAGTTGATGGGTCATTTTGTGAAACTGTGGCACTTTAGTCAAAATAACTCACTAAGGAAACAGCATGAGTAATAGTGCCATTTACCACACAAATAAATATGTGCAGATTTTTCCAGTAGTAACTAACCACATCACAGAGTAGCCTAAAGTTTAGTCCACATCTATATGGTATTTTCAGACATTGTTCATGATTATGCTGTTTGATAACAAGTATCTGTAACTGTGGGGTTTTTCCTTGCTCCCTTCCTTAGGATGGTGAACAGTACTGTCAAGAACCAACATTATTGCCTATTACAAGTTTACATCTTTGACAATCATTACTAGCTCTGAGCAGCAAGTGTTGAAAATATTGCACATCTGCTGAAACCCCTGAACAGCCATTTACTTCTTGTGGAAGTTGTTTTGTAAAGACTGCAGGATGTGTCTGTACAAGTGCTGGATTGCACTCTCGTACTCAGCACTAGCACTGTCTTTCTCTTCTTCTGCACAACTCCACAAGGTGCTTCTGTACACAGGTGCCTATTTGGTACTGTTCCTTATATTTCTGTCTCTGCAAGGACAGCTCCTCTGTCCTTTTGTCTCTTCAGGGAAAGATTACTTTCCTTGCTGTAGTGGGACTACATGGTTTGGAGCTGACGCTCCTCATAGCTGACCTCACAGTGCTGTGCTTTGCACTTGTGACTAGGAGGGTGCTGGTAACACACCCACACACTGTCTGCTGCTGAGAATCACCCACACAGCACCAAGGCTGTCTCTCCAACACCCCCAGGGGCCAGGAGGTTGGGAGTAGGCAAGAGGCTGGGAGGGGATTCAGCCAGGACAGCTGACGCCAGCTGACCAAAGGGACATCCCATACTGTACAGTGTAATGCTCAACAATAAAGTTAAGTGAAAAACAAAGGAGAAACATATTCATTATCAAGGCATTAGTCTTCTGAAGCAGCTGCTATGTGTAGTGGGATTTCTGCTTCTCCCTAAGTGGGTGGACATCCCCTGCAGATGGAAGTAGAGACCAAATCCTTTTGCTCTGCTTCCATAGGCAACCTTCTCTTTTCCTCACTCAACTGTCTTGAACTCAACCTAAACTTCATCTCATTTTCTTCCCCTGTTCTGCTGAAGAGGGGGAATGAGAAAACACCTGAGTGGTCATCTGGGTGCCAAAATTTTCCTTTCCTCTGTCTTTACATTGGAGTTTACAGGCCAGGAAAGCTGCTCCTATAATACCACCCAGAGATCACCAAACACCTAATCACTGGAGCTTCTCCACTTGTCATTGGGATATGTCACACATTTTACACTTGGTAAGATTCTGTCCCTTGTGTGCTCTTTGTAGAAGCATGGATAAAGCACTGTTTTTCAAAGCAGTGCTGAAGACTCATTGCTTTGTTCTCCATGCTGCATAGACTAGGAGATCATCCCAAGACATGGCCTAACTTAGCTTTTCTTTCCATCCCATTTTAACCCTGTTAGTGATAGGCAGACAGGCTGGTATCTTGCATGTTTTTATGGCAGTCCTCAGGTAGTACATGCCACCAAGAAATGAGGAACTTGTTCAAACAATTTACCAAACACACCAGATATGTGTTATCTACTCATTTATTTTGTCAGAGACTGTGGAAGTTTCAATGGCTGAATACAGGTTGCTTGGAGAAAGCTTCTGCATCTTGCCATGACATGCTAGATTTATGCCAGGAATTTAACTACTGCTTATGAATAACAGGCTGTACTATCTCCGTGTATTTTTTTAACAACCCTCTGCTTCTGGAAAATTTCCCCCACAAAATATTGTTAGATGATCAAATTTGTTCTGCTTTTACCCCATACTTGAGGATTCTTGATAAAATAATGTTTGATTAACATAATCATGCTCCTTTTAAAGAAAAAACAGGCAACTGTGGTATCACCAGTCTGACCTTGTGAAATAGGACAGACAGGTGTCTCAGCAGGAAGAGGGTCGGGATGCAAAATTAAAAGAGGAAGTTGCAATGGTTCTCCCCTGCAGAGGATCTGCAATTTGAAAAGAAACATTTGCCACTATGCTGAAATTCCCTGACACAAATGTATCACTCAGAGAACACAGAGAAGCAGAAGGGCTGCACAAAACAAACAACACAATCTTATTCTTCCTTCACAAGAAGTCATCTGCCACTGGGGATTTAAAAGAAAATTTTGCAGTGTCTCCATTAAGTCTTACTACATTATCATGTATAAGGACTTTACTTGCATAAGTACCCTTCACTTTTGCTCTGTTGTGTTCTCGATGGGTATCAGGGTCAAACCTCCTCAAAGTAGAGCCAGAGCCAGAGGAACACTTGATTTTTCCATGGAACTAAGACCTCCTCCTTTGATGGTGCTTAGGGACCATTGCATTTTTAGTGCTGTTACACTAAAGATGTAGTGTTAGGAAGACTTGGTGTTCCTTAGTGTTAGGAACATACTAATCTTTATTAGTACCACTTTGGATGAAGATGTAGGTTCTTGCCAGCTTCCTAAAGAAAGCAAATTACTGGGGAGCACAAAGCCTCTGCTCTTCTCAAGGTGGCTAATGTGATTGTACAACTATGCAGTTCCAAGTGCACCATTTGGATCTCTCTGGTGAAAGGCACTCCTAAAGAAGTACATCTTCCCCTGCATGAACATGAAATTCCTGAGAGGAAGGACTGCAGAAAAGAAAAAAATTGTTGGTAAACTTCTTCAATTATGAGAAAAGTTTATCCAAAAGAAGAGAAATGCCTGCATTCCCATCACAGTATGTAGGAAGTGTTGTTTTGCAGAAAGTACCTAGGGTTTTTTGTATATCCTGAGCAAAGCACAGCAATTTGCTTTTTTTGTTGTTGTTTCTTTTGCTTCCTTCTTCAGCCTGGCCTTCCCCTCTCCCCCCATCTCCCACAGGGGTATTTTTATTCCTGCAGCTCTATTCAGATGTCACCTTTATTTCTAAAGTCCTTATTTTGTTTCTTCTTCTTTCTTGTTGAACAATCCAATTTGTCTTTATTTTTTAATGTTTTGCTTCCAGAAACACCTAGAGATTCTACTAAAAGGCACTCCAACCTCCAACCTATTTGTAAAAAGGAAAGAACATCACTAGCAAGTCTCTGTTGAAATTAATAAAGCTTCCCTAGGGGCAAAAGGAGATGGGGATGGGGGATCACCTTTTTGGAAGAAAATTCTCAGTAATTACTAACAGAGTTTAACAGGCAATATTATAATTTAATAGTTACACCAGATAGCTATTAAAATATATTATCATATATTAAAACATCTTATTAGGTAGTGTGATTTGCTAACCAAAAAAAAGCAGACCACTATGGATGAACCATGAAGTTCAAGCAGCAAGATTTTGTTGCTCTGCTGCTGCTGTCAGCTGTGGATAAAAGGGGCATTAGCTGAAAAATGGACTCCACACAGCATCTTTCAAACTGTCACCTTCATGCTACCAGAAGACCTTGCTTCCCTCTAATGTTTTTCCTATTAGTCTGTTAAAAAAAAAAATACACCCCTACTATTAGCAAGCCACACTCTGGAAAGAATGAATTTCAGAGGCAAGTGAAGGTTTGTGCACTTACTGCTCAGAAATTCCTATTCCTCTAACTTTGAAAACAGACTCATCAAGTTTAGCAGAATTTCTACTGTGATTAAAATATCTGTACATGTGCTTATAGATCTAAACTCTGTAGTGCTTTCAAGATAATCAAAATTGATGCACAGCACATCTTTTCTGCATTTATGTAACATTCTGACTTCCCAGGAAAACTGCTAAATGAAATGACAAAGCCCAAACTCCAACAGGAACAAATTCACCACTAAAAAGTTATAAAAATGATAAGAATAAAACTGTTCAATTGAGGGTATATGAAGTAGAGAACACATAAAAATAATCGAGGAATGAACTGCCCTGGAAACAAAGCTATTTCAGTTACAGTATATTTTGATTCCTTTACAATGAGCATACATTGTAAATTTTAAAAAATATCTTGTACAATGACAGCTAAAGAAAGTTGTATCAAAGTGTTTTTACCAAGTGACCAAACTCATGTTTATTACACAACACAGCTTTTGTTACAAGGAAAGCTTCTTTAAAATTACAATATTCTAATTGCAGTTAGCTAGAAACAACACAAACCTATGTCAGTATATCCTGTAGACAAACATGAAAGACTACTTCAAGGTCCAGTTCATATTTATTTTCCAGCATTCATAAATGTTCATTCTGGGTTGAATCCAAGATGGCAAGAGCTGTCAACTGGCATGGTTTAACTAAGTCTATGGCACTTTAAATTGGATCCCATGCCTCCTGGGGCATGTTCAAATTCACACCTTTACACCTGGACATCTCACGTGCAAAAAGTGCAAAAAGTGCAAAAAGTGGCCGGTGACGGTTTTTCCTCCATTATTACCTGGCAGAATTTCATCTGCTCCACCCAAATGCAGACCTGACCACAGCAATCCATCCCTCTGTCACTTTCATAATGTCTCCTACTTATGGCTAACAATGGAAGCTACAGCTTGTAAATCATGCAGCCATATGTCTTCAAATTTGAGCTAGTGGAGATGGAGTGAGTAAAAATATATGTATTATATAATTTATATATATATATATATATAAAAACCACCTTTGTGTTTCATACTGAAAAATTCTCCTGCAACTAGTAGAGAGTTTGGATCTGCCTGTCCTATAAGAAACTGTCTCCACACATCACTAAACCCAGGGCTTACCACACTGATACAACAGCTTAAAATACCCAACCTCAAGCTGTTGAGCTGGGGCACTGCTACTGAAGACAAGACAGAAAATCTTGCAAAATTTCCCTCTTTAAGAAGCAACATGAGGTATTTATTTGCCACAACAGAAGCCACAATCTCCTAAGTGGAAAGTTCACTTTTTTCTTCAACTGATCTCTCAGTGAGGAAGCATGGTTGGTGAGTGATGGCTTCTTCACAGGGAGCAGGGATCATGGCCCTGAAGGAGAGCTCGTGCACACTCCATCTAGGCTAATGTGCCAAAGACATATGTACCAACAGTCTTCATCTCCCACAGGTGCACATAAGGATCTATGTGAACTCCAGCCATAAATCTCAAGTAAAGCCAACTTTTCTACATAAAGCTCCTTGAATCCAAGCCAAGACAGAAAAGAAATCCAGAGCTTTTAACCACAGACATCAATGTATTCATGCCAGCCAGCCCAAATCAGTAACTGGCAGTCAATGGCCTGCAACAGCTGACATTTCTTCCTCTCTCTCAAGTGGTTTGCAAAGATATATTCATGGGTAAGCTGCTGCAACGAGCCAGAATGTACCAAACCGAAATATGTATGATAGGAAGAGCCAGCTTCACAAGAAACACTTGTAATGACAAAGAAGAAAGATGGAAATGTGCTTTTGTGACCAGTCATGGTGATTTAAAACCAGATGGAAATTAAACTCCAGATAAGCCTTTCCCCTCTCTCAGTCCCACTCTGGAGAGAGAGGGACAAAGACAAAGACTATGGCTTGAGATAACAAGTTACTGAAAGCAAACAGCAATGGAGTAAGAAACACAATGACAGTAGCAATATTAATAACCAAAGTTTACAAAAGAGAAGGTGCTTTACAGACAAAAGGTGTGCACCACACCTTAGCTCAGCTCTGTGTGGCCACTGGGACAAACACAAAATGGCACATGCTCTCCACAGCTAGCATTCCCCTCTCCAAGCTCGAGCCAATGAGAAACAATGAGGGACAAACTCCCAAAAAGACAGATTTCCCACACTTTTCTGCTTTTGGACTGCTCCATTCCTCTGGCTTCACTACACACAGTGTTGTCCTCTTCCAGACTGCTCTGCTGGTTTGACTCCACGTAGTGCCACCCACCCTGGACCACTCCACTCAGCTGCACTGGACTTGGCTGGGGCTTGGCTTGGGCTCAGCTCCTTTAGACTTGGTTTGCTGCTGCTTTGTCCCCCCACCTGTGTCCAGCACTGGAGCCACGGCACTGGCGTTTTGCTGAGCTCAGCTGTGCTCACTGCTTGGAGCTGCATTTTTCCTAAGGGATGGGAAGGGACAGGCGGCAGCAGGAGAGGGACAGAGTCCACAGCACTAGTCCCAGGAAGAAATGAGGAAGAAACAGAACAAAACAGTGCACTTCTGCTGTACACTCCTCCTCCTGAAGCCAGGCCCCCAGCGATGATGTGCATAGCATAGAACAGCAATGGCTCTCCTTGCAAGCACTCCAAAGAGCACCCACAAAATACCCTCGAGGAGGAAATCAGAAGGAAACCATGAGGTGAGACAGAGAGAAACTCCCTCTCCCTCTGCCAAGCCCTCTACTCATTTTAACAAATGAGCCATTAGCATCTCCAAATTATCTGGCCCAAGCTACAGCCAGCTCCCTTTTATCCAAGCCCAGGCTCCAGCCAAACATTAGGAAATTAGCAGCTGGGTCCAGCACAAGGGCAGCAGGCCTGCATATCATCAGCACCACGACATCAATGAGTCCCAAGCTGCACTCTCCTTCACCACTTTTGTCTATATATTAACTGCACGTGGCCATGGAAAGGAGCCTACTTACCTGAACCATTCACTACAAAGCCTGAAGGGAAATTATTACACACTGGGATTTCTCTGAAGGAATGGGGAAGCAGAAAGAAATACAAGATTCTAGGTACCCTTACAAGAATTGTACAAGGACATTTAAAGAGAGTTCTGCATTACCCATTGAATTAGTGTGAACATTAGCCTAGTCTTTGCTAACAGAAGTCCACAAAAAAGGCAAGAATGGTCTCCATGGTTACACTACACACAGGTGTGAACTTAACTATCAGAGAATAAAGAAACAAAACTTCCCAAATACTGAAAAAACTCTCACTATCACTTCAAAATCTCTTTGTCCCAGTAGGTATAGACAGGGCAATTAACTCTAATAGTACATTAATTTTCCCATTATCTAAATGATGGCAATAACCAAGGCATATAATAAACTATTTCTCCAAAGACTAAAAAACTGAATATTAAAGTAGATGTTTTTGTTCTTCTTAAGCTCACTTTGGCAGCCTCTTATTCAGACATCCTGGTAAGACCTCATAGATGTTAAATGTGATGACTTCTTATATTTCAGGAGAGTACTGGACATATTCCTACACAGCGCAGTATTCCAAATGGAAACTTCAGATTTTCTAACTTACAAGTCAACATTACTTAGTTGTAAAGTGGTATACCTTTTATGACACTGCAGAGTATGTAAGACCCAGGGCAAAAGAAGTCCTCACATTAAAAACAATCAGATTAGCATAATAAGAGGAGAAAGCAAAGCTGCGGGAACATTTGGGGAGCTTTTAGGGTTTTTTTTCCCTTTAAAGCATTTCAATTCCTCCAGCCAAAGTAAACACATTACAGATTAGTTCTCAAAAGCGCTCTCAGCCAAGAAGTAAGTTACTGTAATTTGAAGAATGATGCTGGGAGCTAAGCTACACTTTAAAAGCCTCCATGGCATATAATAGATGTGGAGGGCTCAGAACACAGGCTGCATGTAAGTACATGTTAAAGTTTTCTGACCTAATAAAGACATTCAAAAGACAGTGAGCTAGCTAGAACATCACTAATGTACAGTCCTTTTACTGTCATTGTGGAATTAAGAAAGCATGATGCTAGTTTTCACTCGGTACCATTCCCGTAATAGAAAAGGCCCTCCACAAAACACAGCCCCCTTGACTGCAATCAACTCCCCTTGTTGCTGAAACAACATGGAAATGCAGCGTGTCAGCATCCAGGGATGCTCACCACAGCCAGGCAGCATTCTGCCATCTGTGAATGATTAAAAAATTAAAAGCCCCAGACACTGAAAAAGAATATCTTAACAAAAAGATTTATGGGAGGGGAAAACTGGAAAAAGCTCTCTCAAAATTTAGACAGACAGTCTGAACCTGAGAACACAAGCTGCTTGGAATCTGTCTCAGGGACACTGGCCCTATAAATATTACTAACTAATATTACTAACACAACTTCCACTTTCCAAATGTGATCTTACTTATGATGAATAGCAAAACAGGCAAGCAGCATGGAAGGTATGTGCTCTGATCACACAGCTATGGCACTATGCTCAGGGAACTTCACAGATTAAAGCAATGTCTATTCTGTGTTTTATGCAATGATTGTAAGAATTAATTGTTAATCATATATGAATGAGTACTGCCAGCGCATTTATAGTTAGTGAATAATGTTCTTCAATAAAATATTAGTACTTAAATGATAGAAAGAGTAATTTGCTTAACTTATAATAAAGTTGCTAATGAGCTTCTCTTAAAAAATCCCAACTCAACACAAAACGAAATATATGAATAATACTTATTACAGTCACACCCAAATTCCTAATTGTACACCCAGAAAAAGCACCCCTTTTTACTTCATCTATTCCCCTCAAAAATGTGCCTTTGAGTGCACTCAAAATTTAAGTGACTTCTCTGGATTGAAAGGTAACAGAAACATGTATTTACCTATTCTTCCTCAAAATGGAATCATCATGTTTTCCCATGGAGATAAGCAGACCTAAAATACATTAACATAATCATACCATTCTCAAAGACACTCTCCAAAATTTTCTAGCAAGTTTATAGGGAAGTTGTTACTTCACTGATCAGGTTTTGGCTGCCTTTGGTGCTCTGTATCCTCAGAGATCACCAGAATGCATGAATTAGGTGTTATAACTACCTTTCCTTTCTTGTTCTACTTGAAAGATGTGCTGGATTGGTCAGCATTCCTTCTTGACTTCCACTTGTTCCTGTGTCAACACAGCTGAAGGTCAATCATGAGCTATCTCAGTTGTACAGGTAATTCATGCTTTTCTAAACTATTGAAAACCAGCATATAGCTGGTGAAGAGAGGCTATAGAAAAGCTGCTGTCCACCACTCCCACAGTATCAGAGATTCCATCTACATGCTGTTCCCAGCTAAGGACCTGAAATGAGTATGCAACCATCCTAGGCTCTTTGTCTGTGCAATGCAGAGAAACAGACATCTTTAGAAGATGTCAGCCATGCTGAGACCAAAGTCTACACCCACAGATACAGACCTATAAAGGTATCTGCCTCTCTTCGCACAAAGGAAAGCTGGGTGATGTATGTTTCTAGAATAGATGGCCTTGTTAAAGACTTATTTTTAAAGTTACCTGGGATGAATTCAAGCTACTTTTTCTCAAGATGCAAACTAACACCTCATTTTCTCAGCAACATCAAAGACATCAAGAGTATCTACAACACATAACAGTTTTGGTCGTAGTTTACTAGACATCTTAAGAGACTGATGCATATGACAGTTAAAAAAAAATGAAACAACTGAGAAAAACAAGAAGGCTGTGATGACATCCTCTCGCACAGAGGTTCTCAATAAATACACTGCCTCTCTCGCTACCTGTCCTAGTTCCAAGAAATGACAGTCTAGATTTTCATGCCCTGTTGGCTGTGCTGCATGCTGCAGAAATACAAGCAGATGATTGATGGGGTTTGCACTATGGAAGCCCTGGCTGCTGGCAAATGTACACTTGAAAAAGGATTCCAGATATCTGAGCCACAGCAGGAACTAACAGAGTCTGTAAAACTGTTTCTTTCAGATTCATATTTAGTGTCTGATAAATGCATCTCTACTTCTGTCTGCTTTTTGACTAAAATAGCTTTGGTTAACAGAAAGTATTTCTACTAATTCTTGGCAAAGCAGGTATTGAGAACTGGGCAATGTTTGGGAGGGATTCCACTGAAAGCTTTCATGGAGCATGAAGGAGCTAGTGAGTGCTGGAAGTTTTTCAAGCACACTCTCTAAGAGTCTATCCCCATTAAAAGTAAGGGAAGCAGATGGAGCAAGAGATCCCTTTGGCTTAACCTGAGCTTGCTCAAAATGAAGAGGAGCACAGCAGAGATGGACAAGTGGACAAATACCAGTTGAGAACTACAGGGCCAGTGTCAGGAATCTGCTGTGGTTGCAGAAATTCTTTTTCTGCAAACAGAAAAACAACAGCTCAACTCAAATGGAAGTAGGCCCAAGATGCAAAAAACTACAAGAGTTCTTCAGATATGTAAACAAAAGGCAGGTACAAAATGAAAATATTGACCTGCTGTTAAACAGGAAAGATTAATTAGTCACTAACAATGGTGACAAGGCATAGGTTCTCAACTCTTTCTTCACCTCTGTCATCACCAACTGGGTTGGGCCCCAAGCCTTGGAAACAAAAAGCCAGGTTAATGCAAACACAGTGCCACTATCAGTGACAGAAGAGTTGGTTTGTGAACTCAAGCTTGACCCAGCAAATCCATGGGCCCTGACAATGTTCTCCTGAAGGTGTTAAGGGAGTTGGCTGATGTCATTGGGAGTCTGTTCTCCATAATTTTCGAGAAATCATGCAGATTGGGACACATCCCAGAAGACTGGAAGAAGGATAATGTCACTCCCATCTTTGAGAAGTACTTAAAGGGGCATCCAGAAAATTAAAGGCTCATCAGTAGTACTTCATTCCCTTGGGAAGTTATGGAAAAAATCTTCCTGGGGGCTATCATAAGTCAGATGAAACATGTAATTGGGAAAGGTCAGCATGGATTCACAAAGGGCAACACATGTCTGACAAACCTAAACACATTCTCTGACAAAGGAACCTGCTCAGTTGATATGGGTTAAGCAATGGATATTGTCTACCTGGATTTCTCCAAGACTATCAATACAGTTTCCCACGGCTTCCTCCCTGAGAAACTGATGCACTGAGGTCCAGACAAGTGGTCCACGTGATGGGGGGGAACCTGGCTGACCACCAGCACTCAGAGGGTTATGGCAAAGAGCTCCTTTACAAGCTGCCAACCTGTGGGATCTCCCAAGGATCAATAATGCTGTTTAATGTCCCCAAAAGTGATCTAATTATGAGATCAAGTGCACCTGGATGAACTTAGCCAAAGACATCAAACTGAGCAGGGAAGTGGGCACTTTGTAAGGGAGAGCCATTCCACAGCAAGACCTGGACAGGCTGTAAGAGTAGGCTAACAAAACCTTATGAAGTTCACCAAAGACAAATGTAAAAACTTGCACAAAGTGGAAGTATAATCCATCAGTGCAGCACAGGCTGGGATCTCCCCAGCTGGGGAGCAGCTCTGTGGAAAGGAACCTGGGGGCTCTGGTGGATGCGCAGCTCAACAGAAGTGAACAGCATGCAACTGCTGTGGCAAAAGAAGCCAACAGGATGCATCATCAAGGGCATCCCCAGCAGAGACAAAGAAGGCATTGTCCCAACCTACTCAGCGCTTGTCAGGCCATGTCTGGAATACTGTGCTCAGTTTTGGTCCTCACTAAGCAAAATAGATGTGGACAGGATGGAGAGGGCCCAGAGATGGGTCACAAAGACGATGAGAGGACTGGGAAGCCTGGCACAAGAAGAGAGGCAGTTCTCTCAGCCTTTCTGGAGGCTTTGTTCAGCCTTGAGCCTTCTTTAAGGCTTAGGGGAGACCTTTTCACCATGCTCCACTATTTAAAGGGTGACAACAAAGGTGATGGAGATCCCTTTTACAATGAATCATATTGAAAAGACAAGGAGTAATGAGTTACTCCTGGGGAGATTACAATATGACAGAAGAAGAAGGTTTTTCTCAACATAAACAGCCATACACAGGAATTTATGGTTCTTCCGTGAAGTGGGGGATTTCCCAACATTAGACACTTCTAAGATTTGGCTGGACAGGGTGCTGGGCCACTTTGTTTAGAATGTGCTTTTGCCATGCAAGGTTGGTTAGACCAGACAATCCTTATGCTCCCCTGCTAATCTATGGTTAATATGAGCATACCATTCCCAATCTATGTAATTCAAAACACAATTGGCAGTAAAAATTCGTTTGGTTTTTTGTTTTTTTTTCCTCAGGGAGTTGATATTACTTAGACAGTATATTTTCACACATTTTCAAAAAGTTTGGATAGTTTCCCAGATGACTGTATCCAGGTCCCAACACATCCAGGGTGTCCCTAGGCAGCCCTTGCTCTCTACCTGAACCACGTGTCACACACATTTTGGACAGCCCTCCCACCCTTTATTTCTTCAAAGAAATGTGATCTGAAAATGTAAAGATACCAAAAAACAACATGCTAGATAAATCACACCCTCTCCCAACTATGTTCTTATAGACACAGAGAATTTATAGCTGAGAGCTAACAGTCAGTTTTACCTTACTTAGACTTGTATTTCACTGCTTTCCTTTCCTAAAGTACACTGAAACAAGCACCTAACAGGAATATTTGGGTCATTTTCTCCCCCTATATGATTCCACTGAATCCCATCGTGTTGCCCTATCACCCATATGGGACATTTCCTTCCTTCTTGGACAGACAGTCATGCAAAGCAAACTGCTTTCCTGAAGAAGTCAGCCTAGCTTCCTGGAGTTCAGCAAGTTCCCCAGGGTCTTATTTATAAACTTACTTTGTTCTGCTTCTGGAAAAATAATGAATGCTTCCACAGCTTTCCCTGCAGAGTAATTTGGCTCAACACTTCTCCTAAGACTCCAGCACCAGTAGTTCCCACTTCAGTGGGCACCATCGAGGCTAATGGTCATCTATCACTCCTGCTCCAGGCTCCAACTGTGTATTGCTTGAGGCATCCCATGATAAAGCAACTGAACCAGAATCCATAAACAGAATGCTGAGATTACATAAATACAACAGCTTCCAAATGAACTTGCTCAAGGAGTTTCTGAAAAAAAAAAAAAATCAAGCTTTTTCAGAATGAAAACTTCCCTGCACTGAGGGAAATAATCCTCTGTGTTATTTATATGACATAAAAGTTTGTGCAGGCAAACAAATGAGATTAGAAATCAAACCTTAGTCAGAATGATACTCTTATCACAATATAACAGCATTCTGAAGAAACAAGCTATACATTTTTGTCCCCTTGGATGTGTTTTTCTAAAAGCTTGAAAAAGGAACACCAACATTTTTCATGTAGAGAACACTGAACATTCAGTCAAAACACTTATAAATTGACAACAAATTTTTTTAATAGAATAAAGAAAAATAAGTACTAAACTGCACACAGAGGAAAATAGTTGGACTAAAAAGTTGTTATGAATGCTACTGAGCTTTCCTTGGCTTTCACCAAGAGGAAGGACCTCTTTTCCTTAACCAAAACTAGGGGTGGAGCGGAGCAGAAATGGAGGGTTTGAGGCAGGAATTAAAGAACTGAAGTCAGGAAAAGAATCAGGAAAGGACTTTCCCTCTTCTTCCCTTCCTTCACTTTTAAGAAAATGTTTATGTGCAAATGGGTTTTTTTTTATTATGTACTATTGTTGTCACTTTTAAGTCCCCTAGACACAAATCTATGGAAGATGAATAATCAAAGATATATTTGAACATAGTCCCTCCAAAATGATGAACAGCACTTAGCAACAACCTTTACAAGAGAAGGATCACAACAACCACTGGGATAATTCTCCCATTCATATCATTTAAGGGAATGACACCACAAGAGCACATAGAAGTGAAGTTCCACCATACATCTTTTTTCCATGACTGTAATGAGAACCCAGAGGAGTGTGTTGATCCTGTGAATGTTCTTATCCTGAAATGGAAGCTCAAACATAGAAAAAGAACATCTTCCAACACTAATGCTATCATAATTTTAACTTAAAAAAAAATCTGTGGCATAGACAGAAAGACAATAAGCAAGATTTCACAAACTAAATAGCAAAACTAAAGAGAGTTTTGCTATTCTTCTGTCCACAGACAAGTTTCTTTGCAGAGAAAATGCTATCTATTCTAGAACCTGGGACTGTATTCTAACTTAAATACACAAAAATGGCAGAAAGAAATGTTATCACACAAAATTAAGTACAACCTATCTTGAAAACTGTAAATCTGTTCTGGTTAGATGTGTAGAATCAATGTTTTTTGAACCTTTTATTTGGGAATATTTGGTGTAATCTGATAGGCTGACAGTTCTCAAAGATCAACCATTTCTGCAACCATAGCAGACTCACACTGTGCCAGAAGTACAGGTTTGGCTTAAAGCAGCTTCACAGCTATTCTGAATTTGATCCTTCTTGGCAAAGAACAGTCTGATTGGCCTGAATCAGATTCTTGTTCACCTACAGCAGAGAAGTTCTTGCTACAACTTTTCTCATTATCCCAGATCCTGACCTAGTTTTTCTTGTTTCAAAACAGAACCAAAGCATGCCTAATGCTCTCTGAAATAGAAATTCTCATCAGTTGATCTATTTCAGGTCCCCTTACACTTCCCTTGGGTCAGGCTCTAGCTTAGGCTGGTTAAGTATATTATGTAGTATTTTGTACATGAATACTAATGTTTGTTAGGGACACCAACACAAGACTACAGATAGATTTATAAAAGAATATGGAACTATTCCAGATACAGCAAAAGGCTTGATGGCATCCACTGTACAGACAACAAATAAAGTTGCAGTCAAATTTGCTGCTTTGCCAGAAAATTACAGATGAAACTGAAACTGAAGTTCGTGCCTGAAGAACAGAGGGAAGTACTTGCACATTTACACACAAACCCTGTCTTTTCTTTTCCTCTCACCTGAGCCCCCATTGCTGCTAAGTGCCTGAGCAGCATTTGTAAGGATAATCCCTAATAATCTCAGAATTGGTAAAGCAATACACAGAAATGCCTTTGCACAGAAAGGCCAGAGACCAAGCAATAAGCTTTCATAATTTCTCTTTTCAATTATAAATAGAGATAGATATGATGACAAATACATGTTTCAGAAAGCTGGGATGTGATGTTATTTCAGAACAGTATGGGATTCCCTTTCCACCTCAGATTACATAAAAATACCAATGCTCAATTTTCCACGTAAGTGGCCTGTTTCATTTTTAAAAGCTTGATTTTTTTTTTTTTTCTATTCTTTGAGTGTTTTTGTATATTTTTTATCTAACTGTTTCCTCCTGCTGTTCTGTTTATGTTAGGATATATTAGGGGTCTTTTGGCCTTGAACGAATGGTGCAAAGATTATCTCTCTGAACAATCCCAGTCAGGGGACTGAAGCAAAAGAGGATCAATTGTACCAAGGGGAAGTGGAAAGGAGACTTTAAAATGGATTGGACACAAAGCTGGCAAACAAAAGACATAGGGCAAAATCCAGACACTGCATTGATTAATATTCTTTTTTGACTCCTTGTTTATGCACTAATATAGCACAGTCATCCCCAACAAATACTATGAGATAAGGACATATTCAAATCATTTCTGATTGGGGGAAACAAGATAAATGTTCCTTCTGAGCCAAGTCAAGTAAGACTTTTTTTTAAATTTATTTTTCCTTTCCTTTTTAAAAGAAACACACTGAAAAGCCTTTCTGGTCACACTGCATAACAATAAGGCTTTCATTAGCAATTCTCATAAAGTACTTCTAGAGATGGTGAATTCATAGCTTACTATGATATGGGCTTCCCCTGTGTGTGTGTACTTCAGGATCCTGTCACCACAGACCCAAACCAAAACACACATGTGTGCTTTAAAATTTGAACTGTCTCTTCTTCACTATGGCAGTGATGACACACTGGAATGGCTGAAATTTTGGATGTTCCATCCCTAGAAGTGCTCAAGGCCAGGCTGGATGGGGCTCTGAGTAACCTGGTCTAGTGAGTGGCATCTAGCGGGATTGGAACTAGATGATCTTTAAGGTCCCTTCCAACCTAAAACATTCTATGATTCCGTAATTTCCAGGACCAAGTGTTCTATGTGCAATAACATTTTGAAAATTTTTTTTATCCAATTAATTTTTTAGTTGAGGGCCTTGTATTCATCTTACAGAGATTTACAAGTCATGTTCTATTACCTTCTGATAGGCAAAGACAAAAATGCCCGGCCATCTGCTCCAGGAAGAGGCATTTATAAATTTCCAAAAACACATAGGTGATATATGGGAATTGATGATAAGGTAGAAAGCAAGTTTCCATGCCAAAACTACAATTTCTACTACTAGGCAAAGCAGAGCAAAGCAAGAAAATGCTTGTATAAATCTTCCTACTATGCTCATCACTCTGCTTCATTTACATGCATCCTGGTCTTAACATTATTGAGATTTAGAATTAATGACCCACTGAGATTTATAGGACCAATTACACCTCTCAGCATTACGACTTTGGGGGCCTCCACAGCCTTGAACAGACATTAGAAGGTCACTCAGAAAACACTCACTAAGTTCAACAGACTTCAGATGAGGCCCTTTGCCCAATTAAAAAAGAAAAAAGCATTCTAAATAGGAGATGCTTTGAAAAAATCCCACATTAACCAGCATTTTTGTAAAACTCAGTGTGCTTTTTTTTGAGGAAACTACTTAACAGCATTTGCTAGCTGAGTCTAGTTGGGTTTTTTCCCCCCATCTCTTCCCAAAACATAGAAATACAACTGGACCTAGCACTGGTCATTATGCAGCAGGAAATGACAGAATAGTAAATGTATATTAATGCAAGTGTGACAGATCTGACAATTGAGTGGTGCCTAGAGGGATGGCTCAGTGTTCATGGAACTGTGAGGAACTTGGCAATGTTCCCTAGGAAGCACGAAGTCATTATATTAATATTGCCCAGTTCCAGCAACTGAGGCAACTGAAACCATCTCTGCTTGCAGACATAACTGTACACAGACTGCTCAACTTAGACAATTCCATATGCTCTGGTGTTTCTTTTCCCCTCTTTCACAGGCATGGCTTTCTTTGAGCAACTCACAGTGCTGAGTGATGCAAGTCACCAACCAGTTACCATGTGTGCTGCACATCAGAGGAAAGTTTGGAAATGAAGGAAAAGCATAGCATTTTTGTAACAAATAGACTGACATATTAACAGATATCAAAGAAATTCAGAACTTTTCTTCACTTAGGGATTTTCAGTAAAGGGAGGAAAATGAGTAAGTAAATAGCTAGTTAGGCTTCTGCCTGGCATGAATGAAGTCATTCAAGTATACAGAATTTATAACAGAAACACCAACAACCACCTTTAACTACAGCATCACTTGCAAATGGCACCATAATTAGGCTAGAAATGCTGTTCTTTGAGTAATGAACAGGATGTGCTCGACCTTGTTTTCTATATAGGATCATGCCATCCAAGCACAGGCAGCAGCATTTATTGAGAAATTCCCTGAAAGATAACAGCAGATTGTAAAAGGGGTTCATGTAAATTTAGTTAAGAACAACTTCAGACATTATTTTCAATTACTGAGATAAAATCATGGCTTCTCTCTGAAAGAAGAAGGGAAAGGCTTTTTTCCTATACACTACACAATGCATATGAAAGCTTTAAGAATAGTCTATTTTCACAAACATTACCAGCTGCCTACTAATATTCCTGAACTCTGCTTTTCCTACCCTCAAGTCATTTTTCCTATTATTTTCAACATTTTGTTTGATTGATTAATAAAAAGCAGCTTTCCTGCTCTAGATAACAGGTCACAGAATTCCCTTTACACCGATTAGGTTTACCTGCTCTCAAGAATGCTGATAGTTTTATTTCTTTCACCAAATCTGCAGGGCTCTGGCCAAGCACTGACATTTTCTGCTCCTAACTCATCAGTGATTTCAGAGAGCATGAGCATGACAGCAGGACACACGCATAAAGTTCCAGTCTTTTCTAAGTTTGCACAAGGGTCTGCAGTTAATTAACCAGAAAGTCTCTTTTTACATACATTTAAAAAGAAAAAAAAAAAAGCTTTACCAGCTCATCTTGCATCTTGCAGATCTGGAAGAAAAGGGACCATCTCCAACTCCTCTAAATTCACTATCAAACAGGTTAGCATCCTTATTAAATAAGCTACGCATGCATCCCCATCTGATGTGAGGGAATACATCTACACTGTCTACTTTAGGCATGTAACTCTGCTACGAGTGAACCTTGTAATTGCAGGGTTCCTGCACACTGAGCAGCTCCTCACGACACCTGAGGCAGGCAGTTCAGAGCCCAAGGGGTTGCAAGACACATACTGCATAAGCTGCTAATTCTTGCAATTATGTTACATGCCCAGAGTGAGTCTGTGTGCTCCCTCCACACATTTCAGCACAGCACCACGCTTCATGCACACTGTACACACAAATGGAGCCCCTTTGCTATTTCACCCTTGCTGCCTCATTTCCCTACCTACACCTCCCTGAGTAAGATAAAATAAATCTACATATGCATTATGCCTCTTTGGGCAACAGAAGACCTCAGGAGTTCATGAGTAGAATGCACACAGAAATAAATAAATTATATTCATTTTCTTCAGCACAGAAACCTGGAGACATGTCATGGAGATTTATTAGCCCTCTTAAGATAACTACTCAAGATACTGATGGAGTTGACAGTGCAATCTTGTCACTCTCCCATCAGACCACTGTCACACCCGTGCACAGCAGAACTGCAGCTCCAGAGCAGTCTAGCTCTTCTAATACATCCCATTCCTCTCCCAAGGTACACTTTATTAGTCTAGGGAATAAAATAACCTATATTCCAAACAGGAGGGGTAAAACAGGAAAGCATGTATGGCAGAACATTTAAGGCCTTACTAGACTGAGGAGAAAAGCTCATCTTTGTCGAGAAAATGCTGTCATCTGTACCCCTTTAAAGCCAAACCCAGACGTTTCCTCGTCATAAACCCTCACTGAATGATTGGCTGATCACCTGCTCTCTCACTGTATAGCAAGCTAATTTTCCAGCAAGATTTGTTCGCTTAGATCGCCCAAATGAAAGTCTCTCTTGAAATAAAAAAAATAGTCTGTTGCCAATAACTCCTTAATCTGCCATCCCTTCAATAGGACTGAAGTGCTCTTCACAGACATAGTACACAAGCATCTTGAATTAGCAGGGAACTATTTTTAAATACATGAAGGGTAAGATACAAAATTAGTTTCATGGGGAATGAGAACCTCAGAGATTATTTACTTTCCCTTAATTACTTTGACTCACCACTCAGTGAGCTTTCTAATAGTACTACCTATTTCACATTCAAATTTTGATACTAAGACAGGAATGTTTCTTGAACATTTAAGATTACAGACCTTAGCAATACATAACCACATTTCTCAAATTGACTTACTCACTCAAAAAATAATTAAATATACTGTATGGCACAAATTTCCCTTTCTTTGGAACAACAGTTTCAGATTAAGGATCCCTATACAAAAGCAAAGCTTTCTGTGCAAAAACATTAATGTTCTGACAAACTGTACAAAACTATTACACTTGAAGAGGCATGGGTGGACTCTTACACTACTGATCTTATATAATGCAAGGAGCAAAAGAGAGATTACTATTAGAAAATTACTTGTGAGAGCAAGGTGACAATAAAGCCTACCCAAGCCCTGAATTCAAGAGAGAAACTTGAGTTTCTAAGCCTTCGAACAAAAAGAAATTTAGCATGGCCATACAGCACTGCTGGGCTACATTCACTACCCATCTTTGCTTCATGTGACATGGGCACATTTCTATCATTTGCACAGGATACAAAATAGGAAATCTAGAGTAGTCTACAATTCTATCCCTGTAGAAACAAATTAATTTGAATCTCTAGGGCAGAGCCTCAAAATATAAAATAGTGGGGAAAGCAAGTAAGAAGGATGAAGAGAGCAAATAAAAGGAAAGCAATAGAGAAGACAGTGCATTAAACAGAAAACAGCACATCTGAAATATAAAAGAAATAGAGGTTGGGGTAAAAAGACATGGGACAGACAGACATAAAGAAAAGGAGAAAGGAGGATTATAGAAATGGAAGAAGACAAAAAGTGATAGAGAAAAAGGCATACAGAAGGGACCACTTAAAATTTCAAGAAAACCCAAAATCAACCACCTAAAAAAAGCCCATACAAACAACAAATCAAATGAACCCCAACAAACAACCACATTTCTACATTCCTTCCCAAAAATTACTCTAGAAAACAGAGCTGAAACAAAAGTAAGAGAAATTAATTTCACTGGCTAATGAAGTTTCATTTGATTTCATTTTAGGGTTCAGCCCTGTCTCCATCAAGCAGTGGGATTTTTTTTGCCAGAACCTCTCAGCTCCTGTGGGACTAAGGATAAGGTGAAGCAATGCCTGAATGATTTTCTGCACTGAGACACCTGAGATACTGCATACCATAGCATCAGCTCTGGATTTGTAAGGATGACTAGTCTTTACTAGGTAAGAGAATTAAGAGGTAGAAAACCCATCAAGGTACTACATATTACTGCCACCATGTATATGAAGGAATGACTTCTCTCCCTAAACTGAGTCAGCAAGCAATTTATTATGCTATAAAGTACTAATAATTCCTCTATCAGCTGTCAAAAACTTACTCATCACTAAAATTTTTTTTTTTAATTATGGACTGGCAGAGAAATTAGCAAAGGAATCACCTTGAAGTGGATTTTTGAAGGCTTTCTGGGAGAGATGGTAAGAAGCTCTGGGTTCCACTTCCCACCAGTGGGAATATTGCACTGTTACAACTAAACAACCACTGGAATGGAGAGAAAAAAATAGCAGAGACCCTCAAAAGAATTTATCAAATCACTTATTGGAATATAATGAATATTAACAAAAGACAGTACAAATGCTCTTGAGAATTGAGTATTCCTGGGGTTTGGATCTCTTCTTCTAGGCTGTTAAGGTTGCTAGGGAATTTCACAGTTAATGGTGTATTTCCATATGAATGTTGCAAGGAGGGGGAAGGGTTTGCAAAACTGAATCTTAAGCTGGGTTTTTAACTGAGTTTTCTGTGTGCTTCTGAGAGAAGAATCTGATGTTCTCGTAAAGCTGAAATAAGAAGCTTTCATATTTAATAACAGATTATTAAAGATTTTTAGTAGAAAAACATACACAGAAAATCCTTTATGAGGCACTGTGACAAAGAACTTGCTTCTCTTACTATGGTTAGTAACACTGCACCAGACATGCCATTACACACATGCTAAGGTCATAGAGTAGTCTGCAAACAAGAGCAGCTTTGTTTTGCTTACACAGATAAAAACAACAAATTTATTTTGTTTTAAACAGATTGTATGTCCATTTTTCATAAACAAATAGAAAGCATATTGCTGTGGGCTTCCCAGTGACAAATACACTGAGACATCAGCAAGTGACAGCACGCTTTGACATGGATGAAAGAATTCAATTCAACTTTTCTTTGTTCTACCTGGAAAGAGAAACATCTGGGAAAAATACTTTTTAGCCCTGCATCCTGAGAATGAATCTTAAATGATGCTCTGTCTGCAACTTCATCTGTTTCTCCTGCCTTTTCTTTGCTAACTTTGGGTGGCATTGGTTAAGAGTGGCCAAAACTGATAGAAGGCCCTTCATTTTAATGAAAGTGGATGATTAAAGGACAAAAATAATAAACACTCCATGGTTAAAATGGCAGGCACTCAACCTTGCATCACAAAATCCACAGAGCCATCACCACTAAAGGAGAACCTGCAGAAACAAGGTGAGGTCAGCTCCATGCTCACACCACTATCATAATCATTTTTCTGGTTATTTTCCCCATCCTTTAGTATTCAAAACATCCCAGTTTGAGCAACTCTTATTTATGCAAGCATTCAATAAATACAGACACACTTCCATTGGCAATGCTGTGACAGTTGATCTTCACCCTACAGTATTATCTTAATAAACTGTCTCTCAGCCCCAGGGTCTTTGTTCTCACACAAATGACCCACAGTTGGTCACCCTGGATCTTACACAAAGCATGATGAGCACAGGGGTTATATGAGCTAATTGCATAGTGACTGCAAAAATAGCATGCTTTCTTCTCTTCAGCAACGTGTTCTTTCTCTACTGAAAAGAATTCAAGTTAGTGACAGAACTATATGTCTGGATAACTATCATTAGTTAATGTTACCACCACGTGAGCTTGTCTGCATGGTATTTGACAAAGAAATTCAAGTTAAACAGCCTCCTCCAGAATGAAGACAATATTGGATTAATTATGTAACTTGCTACACATTTCGAAAATGAAGATGAATTTCCCTCTTATAACCTTATTAAAATCCTACAGAATAAGAACCAGATTGTAATCTGTTATTGAAGTATAACTCATAAATATCTTTTGAATTACTCGAAATTTAAATCACTGGGGATCTGAATCTAGCCCCATACATCTTAAAAGAACATTTGACTCATTACTCATGTAAACCTCCATGAACACATAATGCACAGAACTAATTTGTTTTCTAGGAGAATTCAACATTCTCTGCCAAAAGAACTCATATTCTGGTACTTCTAATACACTATGTTATTTTTATTGGTCTACGTGCTACTTTTACTACTAGTTATGGCGTAAACATCTGGAGAAAAGCAGAAACTAGGGTCTAATGGACCCTTAGTCTTTTCCCCACATGCTTCCCAGAATTCAGACAACTTTCTTGCTCTGATTGAAGACAGCAACTGGAAACACTGAAAGAAGTCCACAAAGCATTTACTATTAAAAACACAAACCGCAGACTACCAAACTAATTTTGTAACATGATTATTCCTCCAACGTGGTCCAAAACTGAAAGCATACAACTCAAAACACAGAAACACAGTAGCTGAGTTGTAAGTCTCTAGACAGCAAGATCTACCATTCTTTTAGTTTATTTTCAGGGGTGCCTTAACAACTGGGGATACGGCTACGTAAGCTTTTAGAAAACAGATTCATTTTCTCCATAGCTATGCTTGCTTCATGATGTTTTTGCATCAGCCAGGTCTGAACCTCAAGTTGTGTTAGCATGGGATCATGAATGACAAAGTGAATGTCTCAAAATGTCTCAAGCCTAACTGTGCAACATGGAAAAACACCCCACACTTACCTGGACAGAGAAAATTTTCAAGTCTGAAACATCCATGTTCAACTGGCAGCATCTCCTACAACTCAACTGCCATATATTCCACTGTTCTGACACAAACAAAAACCAAACACAATCCACAGACTCATCATGTGGATGGATATCAGCTTAAGTTGGGAAACCACGCTCCTCCTGACTGTCTCATTTCCTGTTATCCCACTCACTGTAGGGCTTGGTGAGAATCAGAAAAAAAAAAGCTGGAAACAACCATGCAACAGAATCAGTTGCATTCTTTCCAGGCAACAAAGTTGCATCTATCAAATTCTTAAAAACCCCAACTGATAAAGCCCCACAGTGTTCACACAACCAACCAATGCTAGGGTCACTCTGCATTCTTGACACTAGAAAAAGCTTTCTAAACTTTTTATTTCTTGCAACACATTCAGCCCATTACTTTTACTTTACTCACTGTGGGCATTGTAGACTTTTTCCTTGTAGGTCAGACTTCTTCCTGTTCTCCGTCTTCACATAAAACATTTAATCTTGCAATTCAGTTTTTATAGCTACTGAAACCTCCTTCAATATTTTTCTCAGATATTTGATGTCAGTTATTTGCAAGTTAGATGAAAAAAGTTTCCATCTGAACTGGAGAATCACCAGGCTGTAGCTGCTGGAAATCTATCTGAAACCATCATTATGTGCCTTCCTAAGATTTCCACTTCCCTGGGGAATCTCTGAGGAATTTTTATATTTATATAAAAATATAAAAGAATTATACAATGCAGTATAAAAAGTCTTTACAGAAGTCATATTCAACTTCTGTTTAAACCAAGTTGCATTATTGAGGACAACAGAATAGAGGCAAAAATGAAAATAAAATCTTCCTCAGGTGATATCCATGCGTAACTGAAGAAAGGAAGCCTAAACACTCTTTTTTGTTTCCAGCCAACTGCTAATCATACAGACAGTTCTCTCTCACCAAGATGAACTCAGCATCAGGACAAACCTACCTCAGAAGTTCTCATTTCAATTTGTTTCTGCTACTACTACACTTGCTCCTCAGGCACTTACAGAATGCCTCCTTGTTGTACAGCCATCCCATGACATCCTTAGAGACACGGCTGGGAGCACTACAAAGGTCTGCATTTTGTCTTGCACGGATGCTTCTAGCCACTTTCTGAACATTTTTCATATTCACTAAACACCTTGCATCAACAGAAGTGCTGTTTCATTTAGGTTTGAGTTTTGCATTGCCCTTTTCCTTCATTGGTTTAACAGTGAGCTAGTGAATTTAAATGTCTTTGAAAGGGCAGTACATACAGGCTTACATCTCACTCTATATTGCTCATTTTGTATTATCATGAAAGGAGGTTTCTCACCAACTCTGAAGTCTTCATTTTCCTCGTGTTTAAAACATGAGTGGCTCTTGCTCTTTGTCCCCCCAATAACAAAATGATTCCTCTAAAACACAATTACATTGAAGTGCCACTGAAACCTAGAACAGTGACTTCAGTGATCATTACAACTGTACTTCAATGATGCAAAGGTTATATCAAGCTTGAAGCTATCAAGGTCAAAGTTGTAGTTCAATGATACAAGGGATCTCATCTTCAGTATTATCAAATTCAACCTTCTGCTTTCAATTCAATATTCAGTTTCATCAGGTAGCCTGACACTGGAGAATCAAAAGAAACTTATTTTCTTCACCATTTCAAGATGACCACTAGTCCTTTCTGCCTAGCTACTCATGCAGCATTTATACTTGAGGTATAGAAGAATTGCTTGATTACAGTGAGTTGACTGACTCACTTCAAACTAGTCCCTTGATTCTTGGGCAAGATGAGCCTGAAAAATATTACTTTTCTAATTTCTGTTTTATTTGTAGTATATAACACCAAACAGAATCAGCTTTGTTAATGTGGAAAAGGTAAACACAGGTGTCAGACCAGCAAGCTGGCCTTACACCACTTTGCCCACCAGATGTGCTGCCCACTTTCAGCTTGGAATAAATGAAGCCTGGTCTGACTGCACAGGTCTCCCTTCTCTCCCCTTTCCACGAAGAGTGGATTACATTAAGCAGCTACTTGGTTCTTTCATTATCAGCAAGGCTTCTTTTCCTTTTCCCCAGAGACTTCATGCAGTTATATAATCTCCCTTAGTATTTTCCAATAAACTGAAAAAGAAATTCCAATTTTCCAGCCTCCTTTACTTAAAAAAATGTTAATAATTTCCTTAGTAGGGTGAATTTACAGCTCCCTTCTCTTTTGTAAAGAAAACAATAGAAACTACACATTGCATCTGTTCTGTAAGATGATACAGAAATTAGGCAAACATATCATGAAAAATAAAACTGAACAACCCAACAAATGACAAGCGCACCGTACCTAGTTTCACAAGCTTTTACATAACAGTGTTAAGCTTACAGAATTGGTAAGAAACTGTGTAGCTAAGTAGATTGGCAACAGCACACTGAGGCTCTTGCTCAAGCTTCACCCAGGTCCCTCTAGGAACTCAAATGGCATGTTCCCTCACAGGCTGTCAATGAAACAAATGGTAATGGCTCTCTGCTTCATATGAAATGGGAGATTACACTGCAGAAAATGATTCATCAGCACACACAGTATTTCCTCTTACTCTGGAGATATGAATAAACTTGAACCAAAAAAAATGGCCAAGGGTTTCTACATTTGCTAAAAAGAAATTAACCAGAGAGATGCTCATTTTAGGCAAACTAATGGAAAGACAACATATAGAAGATTCTAAATCAAATGCACTTTCTAGGATCTTTAAATCATCAGCTTTCTTATGGAACAGCCTGTCACCATACTTCCACTTTTGCTCTGCCTGAAGACAGTAGAAGCCAGAAGGGCGTGTGCATGGGAGGCATGAGGATGCATGAACAGACCACCCATTTACAGCTACTAAATCCACAGAGTGCTTGCTCCCTACCTGCCAGCAGAGGACCACAGCCACACTCGGATGCGTCTGTAGCCATACCCCCCTGTGCTGTGATCTCAGCAGATTTCACTGCTGAGCAAAGGTCCCACCTCTGAGAAAAACTCCAAACTAAGCAGATCGCTTATTCAGAAAATGCAACTCTCTTTTCTGAGTCATGCCAACACCTATCAGAAGTCATCAGAAGAGATTAATGCATGGACCTCTAACACCAAAATACCTCTACCACTGCAGAAGGAGAGGGAATGCTTCCCTTGGTAGAAAATAGCAAGCTCATATTCTACATACAGAGCAGCCACTGAATTAGGATATAACACAATTTCACAGGATGTCAGACCAGCAAAATATTAGGAAGCAATCTGCTGCTTTCAGATGAAACAAACTTATTTGTCATTGCTGAAATACTTGTTATAAGGGCAGAAGAACCAGTGCTCGTTCTAAGAGCATGCTCTCATTCTGGTTATTGCAATCCACCTCCCTAAATTCACCCCATGCCTTTATCAGCTCCTTCTATTTCATTTCTTCTTTGCTTCCCTGACAAAATGCTTCCTAAAAGGAATGAATAAATCTAAACAGAATTGTTAAAAATACTATTAAATCCTCACTGTATTCTACCACAGGCAGAGCTGTTATGTCCCGAAGCATTTTTACACTGTGTGTAGGGCATGTCCCTTTAAAACCTATACAGAGACAACCTGCCATATCAGAATAGTTGTGAATTATCCACTCTGGACATGGAGAAACTGCTCCTCCACAAGTATTGTTAAGATCCAGCATACCAAACCCCACATCCTAAATGGTAGCACTACATTAAAAGTACCTGTATAAAAGCACTTTAGGCCTTATTTAACTTAACTCTAAAAATAAAGATCTATTAACAGAAACAAGTTGTAATTAAGATTACTGTTGACCTAGCTTCTTCCTGCAAAAGGGAGATAATAATCTTACATTTACACAGTACCTTTCAGTCTAAACGATCCCATCCAACAAGCCTGATCTTAGACACACTTACACAGAAGAGTGTTATTAACATACACAAACAAATAATTTGTGTCCCCAAAAAACTGTCCCTCTGGCAGAAGCAATGCATTAGCAATCAACCTCAGTCTTAATCCTTATGTTCTGCCTAAAGAAAACAAAACTTCCTTCAATTTCATTCCTTCAAAATGAACCTCTTCTCAGATCTCCATCACCAACCAATCTACCAGCTCCCAGAGACAAGCACCAGCAAGGACTGAACCTGGCTTCACTCTCAGAGGATTGTGTATAAGCAAAGACACCTGGAGTGTATTGGGAGTGTACCAGGTTTTAATAGACAGACCATTTTTTTTCCACATTACACTGCACACAGAAGACCTAAACCTGTCTTTCACCACTTCAAAACACTCCTTTCTTGCACTGTCAAGTACTTAAACCAAAGGTCAGTCTCACCAACCAGCTCAGCCCAGATATCCCAGATCAGCCTTCCCCTGTATGTGACACTGCTGCAGGATTACTGTTTTAATCATTAACATGCTAAGAAGGGTTATTCTGAATCACTTGTTTTTACCTTATGGTTACCAAAATAGGCCTTGTTTAAACAGTTGGCTGTCAGGTATCCATAAAGCACAGCAGAGGGAAATCCACCTCCTCCTCTGCAATTGGCATGGCTGTTGGAAAACACTCCCTGATGATATCAGTCTGCACAACATTATTTTTTTCTGAATGCTTGCTTCGCAATGACAGGAAAAGCTGCCATTCCACAAGAAAGCTGTCATTATACCTTGAACCTGCACATTCCTTGAAGTCTTCTCTCAGTTTACATGGATGATGGAGACATTTAAAGCAATGCATCCTTACAAAGGTCATCTCTGTGTCTCTCCCCCTTTCTCAGTCTCTTCCAGAAAACACACCACTGGTGGCAGTGGTCATCAGTACTTGCACTCCACACTGACTAGCCAGATCACAGGAGACAGCTGTGCTGAGATCAGGGCATCGTGATGGGGGGACAGGAAGGAAGGAACAGTACCTGCCATCCATCATTGCACCTAATGGCAGTAAGTGTCCTCAAATGCTAAAAAAATGCTGCAGAAACTGTCAAGAAAGAGGAAGCTGTCACCTCTGTGCCCTCTACACCACCTGAGATGCTCATCGTTTCCAAAAAGAAAAACAAACAAATTAAGAACCCATAGCTGTTTACTAAAAAATCTACTGTAGCTAATCCTTGTACATCCACCATCCCATCAATGACTCAACCCTGTGCCCACATGGTGACCCTGTTCTGAATCCCGCATTATAAAAGCACAAAACCCAACTGTCCCAGCACTGGAAACCAAAGCAAGGTTGGCTTGCCTGTAATCTTCAGCTGAAACTAGACCAGAACAGAAGCATGAAAAGGGCCTGGTTGATCTTGTACTTCACTTCCCTGAAAATGCAGTATTGCCTTCTCCAGTACCCCTGCCAACAATTTGCCTACTCTAATTTTAAACATCTGAAGAGTCATGGGGGACTTGCACTACACCCAGACTAATATAAACTACAATACATTTTTCTGTTACTGAGTTTTGGCCCAGAATTCATCTTAAACTTTTATTTCCTCGGTTTCTCCATTTAGTCATAGGTATTCTCTCACATAAGGCAGGAAAAAAATCTGACTGCTTTGACTAAAATACATTTCAAACACGGACACATAGTTAACCCATCTCCCCATATTCAGTCCAAGACTAGAGATGTCTATTTTTGAATAATTCCCTTCAAGCTAGTTCCTCCAGACCCAAGAGTTTTTTGTTGCTCTTCTTTGAGCCTCCATTAAATTGTCAATATCTTCCTGTTAAGATGATATTCAGTTTTCACATGTTCACAAGAGTCTTATAAAAAGGAAATACCACCTCTTTGTTCACCAAAATGTTACCTTTTCCTTGACAGCTCAAGCACAAACCATACTTTTCTGTAATTAAATCCCATTCCAGACTCATTTATTAATTCTCAATCCCTTCCAGAATCACTATCACCCACCAGTAAGTTCCTGATTTGATACCCCTTGCCCCAAGAACTTGCCTTTTCCCCCTACTTGTTCCCTTCATTCTACAGTCCTGGAGGAATTGTCCTGAAGTTCTGTTTACTACAAAGCAAAGACATTCGTTTCAAAGATTTTGCCCTATTCAACAAAGCATTTAATTACATGCCTAACTTCCACCACTTTCTTAAATCCAGTTGATCTCAGCAAGTAGAGATGAGCTTAAGCACACACTTAAAAAAAAAAACGTTGGGTGTGCAAGTCAGTGCTCTGCTGAACCAAATCCTCAGTTTCTGTAATCACTTGGATAGTCTACTTTCTGTGTTTGTCAAGAACTGACAGCTCAGTGATTAAAGGTAACAGGATTTTAAAAACATAGCCTCAAGAGAGTCCAAAACTGGCATCATGCTTTTGTTCCTTTCCTAAAAGAAGAACTGGAAAGAAAACCTAAGTATTTATCCCTCAGTACAGTAATCATGAAGCCTATAGGTTTAAACATGCAGTAAGTAACTCTATATTCTCATTACTTCAGTACCCACTTTGAAAAATAATAATAAAAGAAAGCCTTGTGAAAAATTTGGAAAGGCTCATGTATCTCAGCAAGACATACAGCACATTCCCTGGTAGCTCATTAGCTACAACCATCATTATGCAGTTGAGAGACAGAACAAAGCTGTCCATTTCTTAATTCCTGTCTCCTAAACACCTTTAAGTGGAATGGACATAACTAACTGTTCAACTTAAGATGATCTTCAGTGGGGACAAGGGAGAAGAAGGTCTTTGGTTTGGGCCATGGCTTGGCTGTCTCCATCAGCAGCCAGCCACATTACAGCAGATGAAAGCTTTATATTCACCACCAGCAACAAATGCAGTTGGTGTAAAAGGAGTTTTGTGGAGAATATTTAAAATCACTTCCAAATGACTTCCATTGTTTATACACAGAATACTTCATGACCTGTCTCTCCCCTTTGTTTTTTGTTTGTACTTTTTGTTTTCTTTGCCTTCTCTCATTCTGCTGCCTGGCAAACACAGGCAGAGGTGAAGTAGGGACTGTAATTAGGCAGCCATATCAAGCTTCATCTGTGGACTACCTAATTGTAAGATTCAAGTTTTGGGAGTAGTGCCATCTGAGAAAGAAACGGAGAAGAAAAATTGGAAAATAACTACTTCCTCTCAATCCATAAAGCCTTCCAAAATTCAATTAGCATGTTCTAAACTAAACCATCCACACATGCTATGGCACTAAAATGTGTTATTTCAAATATAGACAAGAAAGTAGATGCTCATAGATATTTATCAGAACTATAATACTCTCTGACCATTCCACTTCAACCCTTTTTATTCAAGTGGCATCTGCTGTAACCCTTCTGTACCTCAGTACTTGAGATGAACCAGAAAAATACCTATGGGCAATAAAAATAAATTGTCTGTGACTGCACATGGGATCTCTTAAATAATGCTGTGAACCCCTAAGTCACCCAGAGAACACCCTTTGCATGCCTAGTGTGAATACTGTTGTTTAATAATGCATACTTGACTAAGTTTGCTGTCTTCCCCACAGCAAAGTTTTCTTGTGATTTTACAGTTTCCCAGACTGAAATAACATTTTCACTTTCACAGAATCACTGATGCAACCAATAGGAAAACTGCCTCTGTTTCAATTTACTGTGTGATGTCTGTAAATACTGCTGGATAGTGAAGACTTGTAGGTAAAACTCGGCAAACACCTTTTTGCCATTTTCCCCTAAAAAGAGAGACAAAAGCATGGAAATTTCTCTGCTGCCTTGTACGTACAACTACACATCTGTGCCTGCTCAGCTCCTTTTCCTACAGCAGCTCAGCATCTCCAGCAGCTTCCAGAGCACAAACACCTGCACCCATCCCAGGTCAGATCTCCAGCTTGCACTAATGGATTTTTTCAGATAGATGGCAGTGCACAAAGTGCATCGCAGATTGATTCAGGGTCGAGAATTTCAGTGCCATTTCAGCGCTCAGGCACTCTAACTAAGGGAACTACTGCATTATCAAAAGCACTTTTAGAAAGATGATGGCTCAGGACCCTGAGCCATTCTGCTGCACGGTGATAGCACTGACTCCTTGGAAGGGCTGAACTGGGTGCCAAGAAGGTAAACATGGCAAGGAGACACTTAGGATTTTACTTTCCATTCCTAGGAGCCACAAAGGATTTTTCTTTCAATACATTCTAACAAACATAGTTTTAAAACACAAAGCTAAAGGATGACTAACAACACAAAATCCAGAAAGATATTGGATGTTGGATACAGGAGATTATATATCTGATTTGCAAGGGTCCGTAATAGCATAGATTTAGTAACAGTCCTGCAATATGAACAGGCAACTCCAAATCATTCTTAATGGCAAAAATTCTACCTAATTTTGTGCCCTCTTAATTTTAACAGACATTATTATTAAGAGACCAGAGTGAAATTTTAACCATTTAACTGCATTTACCTCAGCAAATCTTTCTCACAAAAGGCAAACATTAACTAAGCAGTTGAAACAAATAGGAGTGAATCCCTCAGCACAATCAGTACTCCAGTATCTACTACTTGGGAATTTCGACATATAGCTATCATGATGTGGAAGCATCCACCACCGTTTTGTTTTCTGTTTGCAGTAGGGGGTTGCTAGGAAACAAAATACTATTGTCTGATTTCATGATCTATTGCCTGGTTTGCCTGGCAATAAAGTCTTCTAAATCTATTACCGGATTATTTTGTATTTTACAGCGAGATTAAGACTAACATTAAAACACATGCAGAGAAAAGCAGCAAAAAATGCCTCAAAATTCAGGGGAAAGTATGTATATATTCCAGGCTGAGGAAGACAAACTATACCAAGGAAAAATGAACTCAGGCAATCTGGTGATATTTATATATGCACACACTCACACGTGTACCAGCATTCCTTGACTGTATCTATAGTTTTGCTGACTTGTCAAAGACTCTCTCACTTCCAAGGATACAAAGCATTCTCTTACTACTGGAGAGCTACTGTACACTGCAAGTTCTGTAAATACCACATGCTGCAGAATGCCTGGTGCGGGCAAGCACACATGACACTAATTTTTGTTCTTGGAATTCAGACCTAGGTTGTTTCAGTGCTTTAATTTCTTTACACAATCTTTTTTTTTTTTGTCTTGTGCCCTTCGACATATAGAAGAGTCAGAGACAATTCCCTACTCTCCCTCTTCAGTTGTAACATTAATAAACAAATTATCAAATAGAAAAATAAATAAAAGCATCAGGAAAAGTGATCTAAAATTGAAAGCCACAATACCAAGTTTCACTTATTTTTGACCATGGCAAGCCTTTGCAAAATGAGCAAATAAAAGATTATGACAACCAGGCAAATGTAGGTGCCCACCAATGCATTCCCACAACAAAACAGGGGACCTCAAGTACAAAAAAAAACAATCAGACTTAAAAGCTGAGAGATGAAGAGAGTTCAGCACAAAGTCATAGAGAAGGTTTGAAATAAAACCTGCAGAGTAGTTATTATTCTTTTATGTATATCTACAATTTCACACCATGCACAACATGCACTATTTCAAAGTCCTTTCAACTCACTTATTAACACCTATGCATTTTATCACTCCATTTTAAATTTGAGAAAAAAAAATTAATGAGGTTCATTGCAAAAAAACATCAAAGCTTTTGAGACATTACAGCAGAACTCCCAGCGATAAGAAAAAAAAGAAGTAACAACACACAACATAGAAAATGCACAGCTCATGGGAAGGACCTGAAAGCTTCTTGCCTTTCCTGCTCAGAGATGGATTTATCCAACCTCTATAGTTTCTGATAGTTTCCTATCGGAAACTAGTAGCCCCCACCAAACCCATTTAGAATTAAAGAACAAAAGAGTAAAACGCAAGCGAGCTTCTTCTACCCCAAACAACAGCAAGCTACTTCTAGCAATTAGATGAAAGCAGCGGAAGATGGACATGACCCACAGCCAATCCCTCTCCTCACCAGGGTCGAATACAGCCGTTCCCCAGCGGATAACCCGCTACAGTAACACTGCTAGTTACAAAACGGAGCACAGCTCTCGGTGACACCGGGATCCTGTCACCTATAGCTTCACTGAAACCTGTTTTAAAACACTCTCTCAAGGAACGAGGAGAAACAGGAGAGGGATGGGACAGTCTCCTCCCGAGCTGCCACCAAAAACTGTTCTGCCAACTGCAGGAGGGCTGCCGGCAACATCTCAGCCGCAGCCACCCAGCTCCTAGAGGGAAGGGGGGCAGCGGGAGGGACCCGAGCTCCGGCCGCCCTGGGTGCGCTGCCCGCCCGCCCACGCGTGTGCCCCGGGGGATGCTGCCCAGCGAGGCGGGGGCAGCGCCGGGCGCGGGAGCCCGGTTCCACCCGCGCTGCAGCAGCGACTGCAATTAAAAAAAAAAAAAAAAGGAAGAAAAGAGAAATAAATAAATAAATAGCCCGCTAGCGGGAATGAAAAAATAAAAGCCCAGCCTAAACAGGCGGACCCCAAACAACAACAAACACCGGGCGCCCAGGAGAGCAAACTTTCTGACTCACCGGGAAGAGCCGGTGCCCGGGGGGTGCCGGGCAGCGGCGGGGGCGGCGCAGGGCCCCGCGGGAGCACAGCCGGAGCAGGAGCCGGGCGAGGCGAGCGCCGCCGGCGGGGCTGGGGCAGCGCGTCTCGCCCCGCTCCCGTCGCCCTCCCCTCCCTCCTTCCCTCCGTCCCCGTCCCTCCGCAGCGCCGGGAGCTGCCCGGAGCGGGCTGCCGCCGCGGGACCGCCGTACCTACCTACCGCTGCCGGTGCGGGGCCGCGGAGCAGCGGGAGCCGCCGCCGCCGCCCCCCTTCGGCGGCTGCCGGGCCCGGCGGCGCTGCAGCAGGCGGAGGACGCCCCGCGGCGGCGGGGAGCGCGGGGCCGGGTGCGGAGAGGCGGCGGCTGCCGAGGCACGGGCAGCGCGGGGCTTCTGCCCGTCCGGCTGTGTGAGCGAGCGTGTGTGTGTGCGTGTATGTGTGTGTGTGTGTGCCGGGGAGGGATGCTGCAAGGGACCGAGGGAAAATTCTCCCCTCCAAGCAAAGCCGCCGACAAATGGCAAGGCAGGTGTGCAGGGGAGGCAAGGCTCCCGAAGGAGGAGGAGGAAGAAGAGGAGGAGGAGGAAAGGGGAGAGGGGCGGTGAGAAGGGCGGGGAGCGCACAGCCGTCACGGCGTCCCGGGGACAGCGGCCCCGCCGGGGAGGTGCCGGGCGCGGCCCCTGGGGCGGGCGCTGGGGCCGCACGAAGCGGGGTGAAGCCCCGCCGCAGCCGCGGGGAGCGCTGCCCGCTCCGCCGGAGGGGCGGGGAGGCGGCGGTGGGTGGGCGGCGGGGAGCGGGCCCTGAGGAGCCGCGGGGGCCGCGGGAGTCGCGGGAGTGCGAGCTGCAGGCACCTCGAGCCGAGCATCCTGCCGCAAGTTTTCCCCGAGGCCTCCCCCACCTCAAACGGTCCCGGTGGCAGCCTGTGCAGTTTGATGAGCTGCACCCCATCCGACCGGATCGGTGCCTTCTCTGGGAATCGTCCCGTGAGGAGTAGTCTCATCTACGAGGCTTCCACCTACCCTTTAGCCTGGCTTTGAGCCAGCACCTTTTAGGGAACACCCTTAGCTAGAGGGTCTGGTTTTTTTGCTTATTCATCTCCCGGGCAGGAGACAACCAAGTGTGGCAAGAGCACGTAACCTCACCTTTTCATCCGGGAAGCCATGGGGCAGGCGGCCGAGGACAGCTCTTCCCAGGACAAGGTGCTGGGCCCCGGGGTGCTGGCAGCAACAAGTGCTTCGCCAGAGCCCAACGCTGCTCCCAGAGAGGCCGCTGAACACCTCGTCTGAGCAGAGTGTTAAGGAAGGCTTTTGCAGCTGCACCTCTGCTCCCAAGCACAGTGCTGGCTAATCTGAAGTCTTCCTGCTATTAGGAAGGGGGAAACCTGCTTCTTTCCTGGCCCGAATTACCAAGCAGGGCTGCTGTAAGCAGTCCTTTTCTCTGTAGAGATGGTTGTGATTTAGTGCTGGAGAAAGCCTTTGTATTTACAATGTGTTTCAGCACACTTCTAGGTGACGATTAGTTGGCAAGTGAAAAGTGGCTGTGGCTGAAAGGTGGAAACTAACATCAGGTATTAAATATTGCACACAGCAGCTATGATTTCTAGTGGTAGGAAGAAAATCTGATAGAAAAATCTCCTGCCTGTTATTTTCTACAGTACTTCTTTCAGCAAAGCAGTATGGAATTACATCCACAGGTGCTGGGCTAATTATGTATGCTTACCAGCCCATCAGTTTGGGTCTACCAGTGAGCACACTTATGCAACAGAAGCAATTTCCACACCACTGGGCTCATCTGATTTAAACAATACTGGCTTGTGTTGCCTCTGTGTGTAGTTTTTTTCCCTTGGCTGGCAGGGTTAGTGTCACAGCTTTAGTTTGAGAAGTGACAACAAATAATACTGACACATATTATACCGAGAAACACAAGGACACACATGGAGGACAAAATAAGGAAATTAATGCACTGATTTAGGTAAGGAGCAGGAGCCACTCTTGATCCAGCTGTGCAGATGTGGAGTATTTATTTCCTGACTGGTTCTTGTTCTGCTTTTCAGTGGTAGATAGCTGAATAAAGAAAAAGTTGCTGGAAGAATTTCTGTTAAATGTAGCCCTGATGAAAGTAAGATGTAATTATAGCTTGGGAATCCTCTTCTAAGTTATTTACAGGAAAACACATCTTTTCAGTCTTTTAAAGCCCAGCCCCGTTCACCCCTAAGAAGCACCTTTTGAAAAGCACACAGAAATCCCATAGGGAAATTCATGCACAACTTATATTTCACCTGTAGTGTAAACTAGCTTTCAAAATCAAGGACTAGTTAAAAAAACCTACACAAATTTGAGGGCCTGAATATATTTCTGAACTGTATTTCCTTTGGCTGTGTTAAACTTGCTTCTTCATTTCTTTCTCCTAACACTGAATGCAATTGCACTTAGAAACACTCACAGATAACAACAACAAAACAAGGTTTAACCTCTTGTCAGTTGCATAAGACTTGGCTGATATGAAACAGAGGTAAAAGAAAATATTTCTGCCAGTATTGGTCTTGTTTAATGTAATTGAATGAAGCATGAACATGCTTGTTAGGGTTATTTCATTATTGAAATTTAGGGTTGTCCCCTCCTTCCTTGCCACAGAACTGCCTGGACAAGTCCAAGCACACAAACATGGATGCACAAATCTGCAGAAGAGGGTGTTACTTTCTTTACTGTATTTTACTAACATGTTCAGCATTTATTTTTTATTTTCAGGTTGGTACAGAGATGAGTTCCAACCAAGACCTCACTTTGTTATGTTCTGAATAGCTCTTGGGAAGTTGCTGGCTTGACCCTGGAGACTTTACAATCTAATTTTTTAATAACTGAAGGATTATTTTTTTTTCATTTAAAAAAGGACTCATTTTAGCTGTCGCATAAGCATGCATTATATCCCAAGACTTCAATCGGAGCTGCACAGACATATCTGAGAGCACAATTAGGCCCTCTGGACCTTTTAAGGCTTCAAAAATAGTCATGTGTAATTCCTTCTTCTGTGGATCCTGCAAGCTTTAAGAGAATTTTTGAAAGCTGTAAATTCCTATTTATCCACTAAGAGGCTCACGGGCAATCTTCCCCTAATGGAAATAGAACTGTAAAGCTGAAACATTAATATACACAATATGATACATTAGGCAGGGAGACTCCTCGGAGCCAACAAGAGGGCAGGGCGGCTGTGCCGCAACGAAGCCACAGCCAAGCAGGTTCACTCCACTTTCCTTGCTTCCTGCATGGGGGGTTCACTATCTGACTTAATATCATTAGTAGTGCACAGTTCTCTCTTTAAAAATTAAAAAAAAAAAAAAACCCAAAAAACAAAAAACAAACACAAACCAAACAATAAAATCATCTGACCTTTGAATCCCTCATCTGCATGGGCCGACAGCCGGTGCTGGCGAATCGGAGGGCACAGTTTGGTCTCAATGCAAGACAGCTATTCTTCAATAACTACGCTGTTAATATGCAAATCTCAGCCCTCTGCCAACTGTAATCTCCCGCCTCTGATTGGCTTCAGTGATGAAAAAGATCCAGGTTATTTGTTAGCAGGGAAAATATGCTCTCCAGGTTCCCCCTTAAGATGAAGCATTATAAAGCTTCGAGAACATGCAGGGTAGCGACAAACAACAACAAAGCAAGACAAAGAGAAGCCAAGAAAATGGGATTAGAAACACAGTAAAAGAGAAAACTGCATTTAAAAATTTTCCTGATTCCTTTTCTTCCTAGCTTTCCCCCAGGAGTTTTGCCAGTGACTGCAGATGGGCCATTTTTGTTAATTTTTTTTTCAACCCTTGTTTTCTACATATGATGTTGTACTCAAGTTCACAGCAGAAGATTTGAATTTGTTCTGAGAACATGATTTCTGTATTGGAAGGCATGCATGTGTCTGTCTTCCTGAGTCAGCTTTGTTGGCTGGCAAACAGAATACTAGGAGGCAATGTATCAACATGTATTGATAAATATCTTGATACCAAAAACTGAATGGAGCAATTGAGCAACAAGCAGTCCATGATTCAACACTTTGAAAGCCATTGCAAAAACCAGCCACCAACATCCACACCAGTGTTGGCTTATTCTTCACAGAAGGCCAGACTTAGGTAACCTCTGAATTTAGCAGAATGTGTTTGTAAGACATGAGCTGATGGGAAAGCACATGCCAACTAAACTGTTGAGACAAGCAGTTCATTTTTCCATCAGTGTCGGATACAGCATACAAGACTAAGATGTGTTCTCCATTACATGGTATAAAAATTAAATAATTCTACCAACTCTGGTAGTGTTAAATTCTGAGGAACCTTTGCAGAGCTGGGTTGGGTTTAGGAGTCTCCAAAGCAGGTGTGCAGCCACTCTGCTCCTCCATCTTTGGCTTTTTTTTTCTGAATTTTCCTTTATTCTTGCAATTCACCTTTCCTGAAACAGAACACGGGGCATTGTATTCACTCCTGCACAGATGCAGCCAGCTCTCCTGATTTCTGCTCTGAGGCTGGAAATGAGATCAAGTTGGTAATTTCTTAGATCAATGTATCTGGGCTGAAATTGTGTTCCCAGTAAAGGCGGGTATTAATTTTGTCATCTATTTTGTCACAACTGTGATTTTGCTTCTCAGGGCTGGCAGCAGAGTGTTTTTGTTTAAAATTGATTTTAATTTCCCAATAAGATGAAGAAGGCCAGGTGCTGTTAGTGTTCAGTGAGTGACTCTTTTCTTTCCTCAGGCTTTTCACCAAGGGGGAGCTAGGTAATTTTTCTGTGGGTGGACAATCCCTCTGACTAAAAAGAAGCAGGGTTCTGAGGAGTACAATAATCTTGCCTGTTTCCCACAAAGCAGGTAAGGCAGCTCCTTGTACAAATTACTAGACAAAAAGTGAAGCACACGCACCTGTGGGGAACCTGCGGCGAGAGTGTGATAGGGTTACCAGACTGCAGGTCCTTGAATACCTGGGAAGGATGGAGGGCTGAGCTCAGAGAGGGCTTCACACAGGGCTTTTGATTAACTTGCCACAAAGAGAGATGCGGTAAAAAATAGAGAGCTGTGCCACAAAGCCACTTTTCTTTTCTGTCTCACGCATTTCAGATACAAAGATAATGGGAACAGCACAGAGAAATGCAGGCAGATATCTGAAACTAAAGGTTAGAAGGAAAAGATTTTGACAAGAAACACGTAGGCTTCCCACAGCAAAGGTCAAATAGTGACCTCCATGCAAATTAATGCCACTTCAGCTATTATAAAGGAACTTCAGTATTTCAGTTTCAGAAAAAGTCTGAAAAATGCATTATGCAATCCATTTATTCTGTTGGGGATTTTTCCTCTGTGATATGACTATCTCTTTCAAGTATATATAAGGATCCTCATTCAATAAATAATAATAAAGGTAGGAAATAATTAACTATTAAATGTGTTCTCCGTGGTCTTGCTTTAGGGAAGAAGGGGAGGAAAAAGCCTCTACATGCTTCAGCAGGCAGAGTTACAAGCACGTCCAACCAGATAATTGACACAGCCGTTGAGCCAGCACAGTGTTAACTCTGTTTTAAGCTTCCTCAAATCATCTAGCTTTAGAAACCATGTAAGTTAATTGGATTGCTACAGACCTGACAGCTCCCCGTGTACCGTATGCTAACGGATTGCATCACCACCGTATGATCGGCTACGTGAGCTAATGCTGCCAGTCCTGGGAACTGCCACTGGCCCTGAAGCTTGGTTTTCATCTTCCAGTCACTATCAGGAAATGAAAACAACTGTGTTCCTCTCCTAAGTGTGAAAAATTAAATCTAGGAGAATTCAAAACCACCACGTATGGGAAGCAGGATATTTGGGCCAAAGCTCACATCATTGGTCACGTAGATGATTTTCCACCCTGTGGCCAGTTCCACTGAAACTCCAGTTAACTCAAAGAGGCTTCTCAGAATAATCACTCTGACTTAGATAAGGAAAAGTCTGCTGAACAAGGTCTTTATAATCCCACAGGAAAAAATATGACGACAGTTCACAAAGCAACACTATATTAGCTCAGTAAACTCAGGTAGAGAGACAGTGTGGATAATACAAGCTAAATAGCAGACTGACAAATACAAAAAGGCAGTTTCCATTTCCTAGCTAATGAAGCAAAAACTAAGAATATTTGTAAGCTGTAAATGTCCCCAAGACACAAGTCACAGGTAGGTGCTAAATCATCATCAAAATTCTGCGAATTAAAATACCTCTCTGCCTTTTGAATCAGAACACACCTCCCTGGCTTCACAGTTTTTTCAAAAGAGAAGATTGGTATTTTGACTTTTATTCTCATGATCTCATGAATGCGTACTATACTTTATCACTGTTCTACTTATTTGTTCTTTCTATTTAGTAATCACTCCAAGTAGGCATAATTCTTGTTCTTTATTCTTATCCAGATATTATTGCCCTATCAGAGGGAAGGGGGTGTACTCAAAGCACAGATTTATTCAATTTTTCTCATGTTAATGTCAATAAATACTGAGTTAAGTATGCACTGGTTATTTTGTGGGCAAATATCTGTTTTTTCAACAATGCTACGGGTAATTTGCAACACAGACAAAAGTAAGCATTCTGCAAGATTCAATTTTAGTAGGCTAGTCTTGATTTTTGTTCTTGGGAGATAGAGGAGGAAGGTTTGTTGTTGCATTTTTTCTTAAACTGTTCATAGTGACACATTTGCAGAAAATTATGTATAAAGTTACTATGTCCAGACACTCTTCTCTGAGGTCACTATCACCTTTTTTCCCCAACTGTCCCTCTTCTTTTTGCCTCATGTGATAAGTAGTCCTTGTGCAATCCCATCAGATGGGCTGTGAAAGGATTATTTTTCCCAAACTAGTCCACTCTTCAAGTCCAAGACTCAGCCTGACCTACCTTGCCTGAAAAGATCTCCCTAAGTGAGACTATAAAATCCTTCCACTGTTCTTTGTCATAGCCACATCACTATTCAAAGTTTCTACAAGCCATTAACTATCTGTACAGTCCATCCACATTTTCCATACATACTTCCATTAAATAATCCTTAATTCAAGCAACTCTCATCCCAACATTGCAATTTGATGTTGTAAATAGTCTAGATTTTTACTAGGAGGAGAGATTCTGATTTTTTTTCCTTAGTTCAGCTGTCACTATAATGCAGCCACAGGTAGGGTTGTTCTTCAGCAATACACAGCAGTGCTATGTAATGTGATGATTGGGAATGGAAAATAAAGACTAATATATTCAGCTGAATCGGCAACTGAAATTTCCATGGGCAGAATATAATTACCTAAACTGGCATTCTGCCAGGACACTGGGGTTAACATTATTACTCCTACAATACTCCTATTTATGAGTAATATGGAAGAAAAGTAGCAACAGGATTTTTTTAATTGAACCAGTGTGAAGCCAACTACAGTAGGTTGCAGTCCAATTAAAATTGACAACCCAGTGAAGCGGATACACATAACACAGAGATAAATATAGAAAATCCAAGTTGTTCTCTTTTTCTTTGTCTTCTCCTCTTGGTGTGTAGGGGCTTTTTTCCTGCTGGATATTTCATTTCATTTTCAGAATCTTTTGATGCCAGGAAACTATCATTGATTGGAAACACTTACTAGCTTTTTGCAGCCAGTTTTCATAACTTAAAATAAAGACGGAAAAATATATCCTTTTAAATGTTTCAGCATTGCATTTCTTTCCTTTTCTACAGCACACGGTATTAAAATTACATTGGCTCTGCAGCAGGAGATTAGAAAGAGCAACAGCTTTTAACCTTTAATAGTAAATGATGCTGAAGTCACTTAATCTGTCTTTGAAGCATACAAAGTATATGCACTATCAACTGAAAACTTGGAGCTAACCTTTAAACAAGCAGTCTGATCCCTCACCAAAAAGGCTGCAGAGGCTAACTCCTGAAAGGCAAAACTACTTCCTTTACTCTCTCTTTTTTTTTTTTTTTGGGAAAACTAAATACTTGAAATGGCATAAAATATATTGCACTGCTTACTCCTGGTTCTGTATTCTTTACTCACATGAGTATGTCTTTCTCTGTCACACAGGACCATGCAAGCAGCCACTGAGGTCAGTGGGACTCCTGGGGAATTACTATTCCCTATCTGGCAGAGGTGTTGCAAGGCACAGTTCATTAGTGCTCTGAAGAACTCTGAGAGCCCTAGATGACAGCTGCTATATGTTGTAATAAAATACAGCTATTCATTATTACAAAACAGCTAAACCATGTTTGTAATTGACCATTGCTCGATTCTTTTCTGAAGTTATTAGGTTTAGAGATACATCTCAAAGTAAATCTGTTATTTAATAGAATGAAGAAAGTAAAGCAGCAATGGGGTGTGTTTTAAGAACAAAACAGAAGAAAGCTCCCCTGGGCTGTATCCTATTGACCTCTAGTTCCATTATTGTTTCTAAAATCTTTTTCCATTTAAGGCATTGTCACCAAGTCCTTCCCAGGAAGCTCTGGGAAAGGATATAAAATGAGGTCTCTACTAAGCTTGTAAGTAACATCTCTGAAAATGGAGGGTTGATTTATGTTTTACTGACAGCCAGGTTTAAGGGGGGAAAACCCTACAAGCTTTGGTTGTGAATCTTCTATAATATAATGAATGGTGCCATCTACTGGCTCTCTTTTGCTTTTGATCAGTGTCACAGTTTGCTTGTGCGGTATAGCTACTGCAAGTAGCATTAAAACACCAAAGGAATCAAGCCAAACTGACTGTAGCTAGCATTCTTCTTGGATCTTGGAATGATTTACAGGAGTTTCCATAAAGCAAACAAGCCTAAAATGAAATAAGAGTAGGAGGAGAAAGAAAAATTGCAAGATGCAAGCAAGGGAGAAAAGGCAGGATTCCAGCAGACATGTGAAACTGGATTAAGGGTCGATACTGAAGATGGATACAGCTAAGCTGAACCAGATGCAGCCATCCCAGAGGACAAATCAGGGATGAGGCTCCTCAGAGAGAAGAAGAGATGTTCTCCAATCCCTCCTAATTAATCTTCTGTTAGAAAAAGAACAGCCAATCGTGATGGGTTTTTTCCCTTCCGCCCACTCCACTTCCTGCTATTAAACAAAGTAGAAAATGTAAACAGCCCTGACAGAAGAAGTATGCAGACAGACAAAGATGTTATGGGTCAATCTCTTTCTTACAGTTCAATATTTTTCCTGATTGACACCAGGAGCAAGATTTGACTCTCTGGCTTATGCCTCATAAAACCACATGAACTGTGTGACATGTTCTACTGTTAGGTACACTAAGCAATCTTGTCATCTCCTCTGGGGTCAAACTGGACTCACTGTATAAAGGAACTGCCAGGGATATTATTTTCATTGCTTCTTTTAATGTATCTGGATAATTTGCTTGAAAAAGCAAAATTGGCTGAAGAGCTATTTTAGTCTGATTTCCTAGGAAAAATAGACTAGTGCAATCACAGTATCTGGCAAAGGGGAAACAGTTGCAAAAATATACAATTATGTTAAGTGCTTCACAAAAAAGCAGAGTGGCTGTTAGTGCCCTTTTGGAGGAAAAAGCATGAACGAAAGTTCTATTTAGATATAACACAGATCCAACAGATGCAAATCCACATGAAATGTGCTCTGCTTCAGTTTGACTTGTCATAAAATATGTTTGTTATGATAGTTTTCACCCAGTAAGAAACAGATAAGCAGGAAAGGATGGGAATGCAGGGCTTTTATTGCTACAAATGGAACCCACATCAGAGCAAGTTACAGCTTCTTGGGCTTCAGCTTTATCTCCGGCCAATGAAGATCATGTTCACCTGTGCCTCATGGAGTGATTTTAAATTTTAAAAATATAAGAAGTTGGAAGCCATCTCTTGACACAGATGTAGATTTCACAGAGCATTCTGAGTTGGAAGGGAATGGACCCACATGGACCAACTCAAGTCCAACTGCTAAGTGGATGGCCCATATAGGGATCAAATCCACAACCTTGGCACATTAGCACCATACTCTAACCACCTGAGAATCAGAAGGGCAAAGATACCCAGACAACTCTCACTGCAGAGTCCCATCTCGACTCCTGGACTTCAAGGCAGGATTTTGATATAGTCCTCAGGAGCAGGAGTTTTGGCAGACACATACAGGAATTTCAGGCAATGCAACTCCATTTTAGAGTTGTGCTTGAAAGGACTGGGAACACTGGAGTTGCCGTGCAAGCCTTTCAGACAGCTCTTAAGATGAGAGGCTTCTGAAATGTAAAATCACAAAACAAAGGTTAAAAACTCTATTGCCACATGTGTAGTCATGACTTATAAAAAGGAGTAACTGGAGGGGCCACAAAGAAGCTTTTGACAATAGAAGTGGTATACATTTTGTGATTAGCAGGCAAACCTGCTCTAGCAGACTCTATTTTCATGTCAGTGTGTGCAAATATTTTCTCAGTTTAGTGTACCCAGTAGTTGATGGCCCTGTATCATAAATCCAAAGTTCTAAGGATTTGATATCCTGCTAGATACAGGATAAGGCTTTCATTAGTCTCCCTGTCCAGTTTTCATCAGTGTCGGATTACTGTACGGGTTTAACCAAATGAAGAGGATGTTCAGCACATTGATTCCTTCCACGAGGGCAGTTTCTGTCCCAGTACAAGGGATGTGCAAGGGTAGAAGCTCTCTTTTTTCTACTAACTCCAACCCACTGTCTAAAACAGCCCCTGGCTAGTCTGTGGTGACCTCTTAAGAGAAAAGGACAAGTTCCTATAGGAAAGGTGCTGGTAATACTTCTATTCTCCAGCTCCAGTAAGAATTTCTTTGGACAACATGTAGCCTTGAAGAAATTGGCCACTTGCTGCTGTGCACAAAGGCCACAGCTTCCAGCTCAATTCCTGGCTCCCAGAACAGGCTGGGAACAAGCATGAGCCCAGGCAGCAGATGGGGATGTTGCTAATTGGTCTGTTTTGATGCTGGGCCATCAGCTGACAGGCACTTCGCACTTCTCTCTCAGCAGTGACTTGCCATGTCAAAGAGCTACAGATACGGGAACGATAACAAAGGAAGTGGAAACAGCAATCACTTCAGTGCAGACAATCCCTTTTCTTCAACTGCGCTGACCAAATTTGCTGCAGAATGTTGTGAGGCAGCTTGGACTCAGCAGACATCTTACAGACCAAAGATTTGTACTTCTTACAGTGTCAAGTGACAATTATTTTACATAAGTTTTGTAATTCCTAATGCATTTTCTCAGCTTTTTTAAAATGGCTGGTGATAGTTATAAATGAAGGAAAGCAGAATGTGCAAAATAATACACTGGGAGAAAACTACAGTGGCTCCTTCCTAAACAAGGAATTAGAGCTCAGTAGAGGCTGCAACTGCAACAGAAGTTTCATTGCAAAAGCAGGATTTACAGCCAGGAGCAGGAATAAAAGACTGCAGTTAAAACTGGAAGAGAAATCAGGAGCATGCTGGAAACAGCGGAAAAGTTTGAGACCTGTTACCTCAAACTGTCCCAGTTTAAAAAATGGCGCCAGATTATAGTCTTTATACTATGTAAGACTTCAGCTTCCAGGTTTTCTTCTTCTCCAGACACTACTGACTACAAATCTTAGTAGTAATCTTAGTAATTTTGCAGTAACAATTGTGGCTTTGTCTTCTGTAATGTCTCTGCCATATTTTCTAGGCTCTGGGACAGTAAATGACCATGATTATACTGCTTTAGGGGATGTACAATAGCATAACAAAGATTCTGTCTGCATTTCACTTTTGAGTGAAGTTGATACGTTTTCTGTGTTTTTTAAGAATTTTTCTGTTTTTTCATTAAAATGAAACAAAATTACTCATTACAGATCAGCCATTTAACATGCAGCAAAACAAGCAAAATGTTTATTGAATGGAAGCAGTATAATGCCACAGGTGCCTAAAAGGAATTTTACTGTCCATGTGGATCTGTTTAATTATCTCACATGGAAAAAATCACCCTCTAGAGGGCCAAGTTCTATACTTTCATTTTTGATGGAGCTGTGTATTTCTAAATATAGGAGATTGTCATGGAAAATGCTGTGGAGTACCTCAACAGAAAAGGTAATTTGAAATTCAAAAGCGACTGTTTGCCTTGACTTTTCTGAATGTCACCACCTCTGTCCCAAACACAGGAAGAAAGGATTTGCTGTGGCATCTCCAACACCACCAAAAAACTCTGGTGAAGGACACCACTGCAGGGCAATTCTGCTTTCTTAGAGCAATTAATTTCACCAACAGACACTTGAGGAGAGGGTGAATCCTTCGCTGGAGGTGATCTCCTGCCCTGCTGCCCATTCCACTATGGAAAGTCTCTTTGCCATGTGGGCAAAGAAGGGGCTGATCAGCTGACACAACATCAAGTGCAGGCTGTGCAGGGAGACGAATTACTTGGAATCCCATCACTAAAGAACCACACTGGTGTGTCGTTCCCAGCTGGAGTTTACTAGGCACATCTGCAGAAGTGAGAGGCTTAATGGCTGTGAAACAGACCATTCGCTTTCATGACTGCTAAATCCCCACTGAAGGAGTGCTCCCACTTGGCTATCGATTCAAAGGAACCCTCAGGTTAAAGAAACTTGTCCCCAGCTACTCCCCAAAGACGACTGAGGAAGAAATAAAGTGGGCACATATTTCACACTGGTAATTTGGTCTCAATGGCCAACGTTTCCCTTTTGTTATCCGTCACAAGGATGCCTCATTTTCCATTCAGAAGAGAAAAGAAACTCAACCAATATATTTCCAATCAAACATTAAATCAGAATTCTCAGCTTTTCTATTGCACATATTTAAACTTCTATTTTTAGTACACTAGCACATGTTTTCTATTTGCAGATCGTCTCTTTCTCATTCATACTTGACCTTCTATACATCATTAATTAAAAATGTTAGCATAACAATATGTCAGCTCTTCTTGTGTTCCATGGCTTCTAAAAACAATGTTGCATTGCTGTTTCTCTGATCAGCTGCTCTTTTATGCTTTTATGACCGCTTTTGTATTCTTTGTTTCCTAATGTACATTATTTTCTACATGCAAGTATTAAAAGCAAATAATACTATACTAAATGGTATCAGAAAATTAAAGCATTTGGGACAGACACTAAAGAAAGTTTAATACTCCTTTTTATGAGAAAATTGGCACTCTCAAAGGTCTAAGTAAGCATAGTTAGGAAGTCTCTGGTGCCAATAATATAAAAAGTAGTCAAAATCCCTTCTACTACCATCTAGTAATAAAATCATGAAGACAAAAACAAAATAAAGCAAGCAAGTACTTACGAGAGAAGCAGAGAATTCAAAGCCATTCAAATGGAAAGAAAGCCATCTGCAGCTGCTTGGGCAATATGAAGGCAAAGTGAGTTAGATTAAGTTTTCAAAGTGACAGATAAACACCCTACAGGTGTAACTGCCAACATATGGTTCCTTCTTCCACTCCAGACTCCAACTTACTGAAGTGAGAGGGTTTAGACTACACAAAAGCTGCAGTGATTCAGCAACTGATCTATTAGATCCTACTTTCAACAGAAAACCAGAAAAGCTTTGAAATTCTTAATTACTACATTTCTTAAAATGGAATAAGCATCCTTTGTCGCTTCTTTTTAGGTATTGAAGGAAAGGAGTCAAATCCACCAAAAAACTGTGATTGCTATTAAGATCTGAAGTGGTGTTATTGTAATGATTTACTTTTGTAATGAGTTACTTGTGATTTCACACTTTGATCCCCTTTTGAGTAGTGAGGTGTTTCTTTGTTGTTTTGTGAGTGCTAATTGCTCACGCTGCTGTGTTAAATCATTGTTATGCTGGTTTTCTTGAGCAGCAGAATGAATAATTGAATAATTATGAAGGAGAAGTTCATTAAAACGCGTATGGCTATAGAAACAACATTTTCCAGCAATTCAGGGAGGGGTTGTGTACACTAATGCAAACAACCTGTTGAAAAATTATTTTTTCCTATCTAGAAAATAAAATCTTCTCTGCACACAGCTTCCCTCAGATGCAGACATACATAATTACATAACTGCACTGGGATGAATTTCTTCTCCACATGCTTCTGTGAGAAACCTCACTCTGGGTAGGATTCCAAGTTCAGTCATAGAACTCTGCTGCTATTATGGGTAACTCACCAAAACTCAAATTCTCAAATGAATGTAAAACCAGATCTCGAGGATATTGGAAGTTTAGGAACTGCTATACACACTGCAGAAAAACAGAATACCTTAGAGAGCCTGCAGCACAACACAGAACATTAACAAGAAAACTCTCTTTCACTTGGGACTTTCAAGACATTTATTTTCTAGTGCAGAAGACAGCAAAAGGTTGGGTCCTATGGTGCTGAACACACTTGAGCCATTAGATCACAGAGTGAAGGAGTAGCTGCAGTGTTGAGCTGCAATGGGATCTAGGTGCTACCTCTCCAGCTGCTGTACTTAGTGCCCTAAAGAATTTAAGCAGCTACTGCACCCTGTGAGGAAGCACTGGGAGGCACCATGAAGAAGAGAAAGAAGTTCCATGGAAAACTGAGCATCAAACAAATAGCTTAGTTGAAAGAGCCAGTTAAAAAAGAGTAACCTTGTGAGATTCTTCTGACATTTGTGGAGTTAAGAGCAGGATCAATCCTTCAGATCTTTTGCATGGGTCCCTGTCACATGAGTTAACAGACCAGGACAGGGCTGTTACTGTTCTCCAGCAGCTGAAGCAAGACAAGCCTATCAGCTGACCACTGAGGATTTTTCAGACTTAGGAACCTCATGCTCCACTTCATAGGCTCTGTAGTATAAAATGGATACAAGCCTATGTGCTACTGTTTCCCCCCTCCCCTCAATTTCTATCGCTTCTACTCATTGCAGCCTGTGCCTGTCTCCCAGGCACATTCCTCTGCTATACTTGTAAACATTTGTTTCCAACCACAGCTCAAAGTTTTTCTGGTCATTAGGTACTAATTTTAAAAGTCCAGATGGCAAAGAAGACTCTGGAAATTTTCACTGATGCAGGTATTATTAACAACTGGTGAGACATGACTGAAATGCTAAAGACCTTTAGACAAAATTTGTTAAGGGCAAGAGGTGAAGTAGTGAATGATGCAGTGGTAGTACTACAAAGACACTGCTAACCTGTCTGTATATCCTGATAATTCAGAAAATAATTGTGAATGTTCTAAAAAATAGAAGACATGAAGAGAATACAGCAGAGTGGGAAGGAGGGAAATTCTTTATAGACCATGAAACCATAGCTGAATTATTTCTTATGACTTGTCTGCAGTGAGAGGCAGACTGCGGGGGAGCAATTGTCTTGCCATGGGAGAATTCAATTTCAGAAATGTAGCATGGAGGTCACACAACTTATTAGAGTTTCTAAAATTATTTCTTGCTATCCTTTAACACAGAAAGTATTATTGCTCTCAGTGCAGAGTAACTCAATTATGGTCTCACTACGATGGATAGAGCTACATTAATTCCTGGCCTGGAGTCAGTCAGGGATAACTGGAGATAATAGATGGGATTTATGTCATGTAATTTTAATCATCTACCATGAGTTTAGAACTATTTGCCCTGGACTCTTTCTTCAGGCAACAGAGCCAACATGCTAGAAGGCAACATGCCACCCATCTTAGAGCCCTAGGAAGTCTCATCTTACCTCATGTTAGCTATCCAAGAGGTAGATTTCTTCCCATCCAGATCCCCTCTGTAGTCAATGCAAAGAGCAAGGCGCCACCACAATGGGAGTTACTAAATTCTAAATAGGTGTCCAAGACAGGCAAAGGGATTCCCCTGAACATTAGCTGATGCTGCAAAATGGCTATTTTTCCATAGCTGATGAAAATTGTGAGTCTGAAGAAAAGCAGATAAAAAGAAAAGAAAAAGAAAAATGGAAGTTCTATGACAGAAACTGAAAAGAGCTAAAAAGGAGAGTACTCCACCATGAAAGCGAAAACCTTTAGCCAAAAGCCTACTCTGCTTCACTGCAAATAGAAAAGGCTGTTAAATGCACCTCCCACTGCTCCCCATGGAGCAGGAAACAGGGAAAGCAGGACAACATTGAATTGTTACATTATTGAACGTAATATAGAAATGAGAAGCTTGCAGCCCAGGAAATCAATAGGGAAAGCTAGAAATGCAAAGGAAAATATATGGCCAGCAATAAGACAATAAAGAGCCTTTACTAACAGTGATTTTGTGGCTGCGATGGCTTAAGAATTTGAGGCTTGGATGCATCTTACCTTACTTTTTAGACATCAGAATAATAGTTATTTACATCTGAGCTAGTGACACTTCACTCCTTCACTTCTTTACTGTCAACTGAGAGGGACTTTTTGGGGCACAATTCCTGTCATCCTAAAGCAACCATGTAAAGCAGTTCAGATCCCTATAAGTATTTCTTTCCTTCCATGACTAAAAAGGAAGAACCATCAGATATAACCAGGAAAAAACTTGAGATACCCAAGCTCTCTTCTGCAAAAATACTTGCTTGCTTTCCCAACTGCACCAGTTAACCCAAAATAAATGCACTAGCAATTAAAGAAGTCTTAGCAACAATATGAACTCATAATTTGAGAGATGGTAATAATTTTAGTGGAGATGCAAAAAAATAGATAATGTATTAGTACTGCACCTGAGGCAGGGCATTCAAATCCTTTAGTAAATATGACAGACATGACAAAGCCCAAGGATAAAATTTTAATCACGAGCCTCAGATAGCTTTTATCCAAGGGGATTGAGAAGGCCACTGTTCTATTAGTGTACATTTTATAGGAATGTTATAAAGTCAGGATTCAATAGATTAGAATTCTGTTCCAAAACTCAAAAAGAGAAAAAAATCTAAAAGTCATGGTGGTTATCCTGAAACTGTCCTCCTTCTCCCCTTAAAATCCCCCACCAAAGCTGTCCCTTTCTCCACAGCCAGCAGCTATAAAATAAACCTTTAAATATGTGTAAACAACAACCCATCTGTGCTGTTTCTGGGCTTATATAACATGAAATAGGCATTTAATTGAGTCTTTTAATTTAAGGATAGTTGCACTAGGATTCCTTTGAAGTGCTTGGGAAGAGCCAGACTCTGCCATAAGGCATGCAAGAGCTGAATCAGCTGCAGGATGCCTTTCTCTTGTCAAATATATTGGGAGCCTCGAGCACTGACATTCATACCTTATGTTTCAGCTTTCCAGAACACTGACCTTGAAACAGAACTGCAGTTTCAGGCCACAAGATTCAGTCCAGGCAGAGTTATTTAAAAAGCCTGAAAACACAGGTTTACATAATGTGTTGTAAATCTGTAGCTATCAACTGCCATTGCTTTTAGTCAGCTGTGAGTCTGATCTGATAATTCTGAAATATATTCTTCATCAAAGAGTGGGGAGACAAGGATCTTAGAATAATTCTTACTAAGAAGAAGATAGTGACCTAAGGAAAAATTTGTAGTAGACAAAACCAAGTATTTTTCGTTGTTTTATAAGAAAAAAATGTGCATTCCTTCCATTTTTAGTGGACTATTCATTATAACTAAAATTAAAACAGAAGATCTGAGATTAAAAAGCAGATCAAAAATTAAGAATGAGTACATTGAGTCCTCCAGTTGTTGTAAAAGTTGGAATGCACAGCATCTCCTTTTCATCCTGCACTTTTAGGAAAAAAAAAATAGCATTTAGGATTATGCATCATGTTCTGTAGAAATGTTAACGCTTCTCACGATAAGGATTGACCTTCAAAAACGGAGGATGAAAGGCGCCTTTGCCATGTAAGAAGACGTTTCACCACTGGAGGGAACTATTGGACTACAGTGCCAGCACGGGGAAGCAGCAGCTGCGTTTCAAATGCCGGTGCTTGTTCCACCCCAGAAAAGTCTGCTGAAATCACTGCAAATGATAGATTGCGTTAATTAATACAACGTGAAGATAACAGAAAAACATCGCAGCCTTTATGTCAATAAGTGACAGTCAATAAGTATGAATATATGCTATATGGTATTTATAATGAGAGGATAAGAAGCTTGCTGCTCTTGGAAAGATTTAGAGGCAATTTTACTGAATTCTGTACAAACATTGAACTATTTAAATTAAAAAGCCAGTGAAAAAGGTAGAAAGAACTCATATGATTTCTAACAGGAGAAATCCCTGTTCAACACAGAGCATTGTCATTTGCTCATTATTGTAGCAACCATTTTCAACAAGAATTATATTTATTGACTTGGTAAAGCTGTCTCTTCTGTTTGCTTTCACAGAAACATAGAATGGTTTGGCTTATAATGGATTTTTAAAGGCCATCTAGTCCAAAACCCCTGGAATAAGCAGGGATATCTTCAACTAGATCCAGTTGCTCTAAGCCCAGCCCAACCTGACCCTAAAAGATTTCAGGGATGGGGCATCCACCACCTCAACAGGCAATCTGTGCAAGTGCCTCACCACACTTTTAAGGCAGTTCCTCAAAAAGCCACTGCCTCCACATGACCCAAAGCTACATGCTACAGTTGCATTTTAACAAAGGATCTAATAATTACTTTGGTAACAATATATTCATGCATTTCAGAAAATCAGCTAAGAGTTCTGAAATTTGTTTATTTCCCCACCCTCATCAGCATGATGTACTGTGGGATCTCAGCACATCGCTCCCGATGTCCAGAGATGCCAAGAGAACCCTTGGGGGTCTCGAAAATCCTGGAATGTTGCCAAGAGTGTTTGGTGGCTTGATTTTGATCCATCCACAGAAGTAACAAGAGTTTGAGGACAAGAGAATCACTTTAGAGTAAGAGGTGTAAAAGAGACACATTTAGAGAGTGAGATATAGACTTTAAGGTTTTTGGTACAGGGGGGTTATGGAGACAAGATGGAGGGATCAGGGCGTGTCTTGTCCTTCTTCTTTCTTCTTCTTGTCCTCCATCTCCTGTGATGATGTTGGCACTTGGGGATTAGTTTCTAGTGAAGGTGCACTTGTTAACATGAGTGAAAAGCATTGGGAAATAAAGGTAAATATTGTGTACATAGATTTTAGTATAAAAAGACATGACCGCCCCGTGGGTGGTCAGAGAGTGCCTGTGACTGCTTGCAGATCAGACCTCTGTTGGGCAGGCAGAAAATTTTGTAGATAAGAAATAATAAACAACCTGAAGATTGAAAAGCTGAAGAGTCCAGACTCGTCCTTTGCATCGCGTGCCACCCAAGAACCACTCTACCCGTGTCGGGGCAGAGACAGACAGCCGGACCCGACAATGTACCATCAACGCATGATGTGGCCATGATTCTTCTCTGAAGCATCATGTAAGAACTATGGTAGAATATCGTGCACTATTTCCTGTCACGCTTATGCACAAGTTCTGCAAGTGACTCTTCTGATGGACAAAGCAAACTGTTGGAGAGGAAAAGCAGCACAGCACTGGTGTCCACCCCCAACCTTCCTTCCCTCCTCTGTTGTTCTGTTTTTATGTTGTTTATCTGGTGCAGCCTTGATGAGAGCAGTGGCTTTAGCAGGTATGTCTGCATTATCTGACACATTTCCTCTGCTTCCAGCACCTGAGGTTGTTGAGTCACATTAAAGAGTTTCCTGTGGAGCACTGCCTTAGAGCATGGGGAAATACCTCCCTTTATCATACAGCACTACATTTGGGGCAAGTCATGAGTGATTCAACAGCTGTATATTTTCCCTGTCAAGTGTGGAATTCCCCCAGTATTGTCCTATTCATTGACACTATATTGTTGGAATAAATCCAGCTTCCTGTGCTTTAAAGTTTTCCTAGGTGGTGGGTAGGACTCGTTGGTTGGCAAGTTTTCCCACGCTTAGCTACTTACATGCCCACTGCTCATTGCTGATTTGCTGTTTAGAGTGGGCAGTGACTCCTCTTGCCATTCTCTGCGGAGCACTGAAGCCTGAAATTCTTCCCTTAGCCCCACAACCATCCTCAAAAATGACTGATATGGATTTGGCAGCACAATTTGGTTCCAACAGGAGCTGAGAGAGCTTCATGTAATAAGAATACAAAGTTCATTCACTAAGTTATTTCCCAAAAATAATAAACCATTTTCCTATTGTCTGTGCTTGCTTGCTAAGGGGAGAAAAATGCTCTGAAATCAAACTGCTACTGTTTAATGTTGTACCAAGAAAATTATGCCTCAGGAGGTTGCCAGGATTTGTTGAAACTAGACATTGTTATAAAAAGCTACATAATTTCTCTTTTTTTCATTTGTTGTACAGAATAGTTTAGAAAAGGTAGTAATTTTTATTTCCTTGTTTCAGCTGACTTTTTTTCTCCATATGAGGTTTTCTCCCAATTAACTGTAATTCCTTAGTAAAATGTTTGTACCTTCCATATATTTATTTTCTGAATGTTAAATTTGAGATGTTGCACCTGGGAAAATATATAAGTAGTTTGCTATATAAAGTTCTGTTTAATGCAAGTGCACAAAATGTGTTTGATCCTCTAAAATGTGGTGTTTAGCACTGAATACAGATTTCAGGTGTAGTCACTGGCTAAAGCAGAAGTCTGTTGGAAACTGAGGACAAAGCTTTCAAAATTAAAAATTAATGAACTCATGTTTTAAGGCAGAGTTAAACACACAAATGATGTGTCTATGTAGGATGAGAGATTATAATTGAGGCATTTAACTAGGACAGTGATGTGGGATGACAACAACAATCAGTGCATGCATAGTGTAATAAAACATGTATTTTCAATATACATATTGAGATAGACTAAGTTGTGTCTCAAATACTCTAGTAACTACTGGGGATTCCCTGGTAATAGCTGGACTCTCTATCAAAAAAGACCTTTGGTCATTTGTGATTCCTTCCAATTCACATCCTGGTTTTACCAAGAAACTCATCTGTGCAGGCCAGAAAGAACTGTTGCATGGTTTAGCTGTGTCCCCATATGAATGGAGTGAGCTTTGGAAATTAAAGTACACTTTAGCTTCTCAGCCTTACTGCCACAAAATGTAGCTACAGTTCAAGTATGTATACTGAAAAAGCAAGTTTTACACTGAAGAAAAGCTACCTTTGGTAACTGAGATCCCATGAAGGGGTCAAGGGTCCCAGTAGGAAAAAAACACGGGCTCTCTTGCAAAGAGCAAGAAGGAGTATAAGACAACTTAGATCTTGGATGATAGGAAGGTGTTTGTATAGAAGGTAACATTTCCTCCACATGTAGCAGTAAAGGGAGTACTATACACAGCTCTTGTATGCACCCCTGTTAAATTACATTAAACAATTTCAAAACATGGACAAAGAACCATAGAAGTAATTTGAGATACCAGAAATTACTGAGATTTATGAAAAGGAACAAGGAAGATGTAAGTCCAAGGTATTTATTTGAGATGAGTGAGTCATTCTGTACATGTGTTGATAATGCAGAAACCATCCTAATTCCCAGGTATCTTCATTGGTCAGAAAGAAAAACAAAGGTGTGATATTGTTGTTACATTAGATGGTTTGGATTGTCTGCTATAGTTGTTTTCAACTGGTAATAAATGCAAGGCTAAACTGTGATATTAGGCCATAGTAATAGCTGTCAAAGTGAACTTAGTTGAAGCAAGATACAAAACATACTTTGATGTTCTGGAGCAGAACTAATGAGAAACTAAAAATAAAAACAAGATAATATCAGTGGTAAAAGGCATACTTAAGGGTACATCATTTTAAAACCCTGAAAATGTTGGATGTTGTACCACTTTGGGGGGGATGCATTAAACTAAAGCTGTTGGTCAGATCTGATAATCAATAGCTTTAGAAGGCTTGAACTATTTAACCCATCAAGAAGACAGAACATCAGTATTTTTTACTTATATCATTGTACATGATATAAAGTACAATCATTTCACTTGATGGATGAATAAACTGAAACTAGCAATCATGCAAAATAAAAGAAGAGCAGTTAATCACTGAAACTAACAATAACAGTAAATTCTCCAACTTTTCAGAGCTGGACCCTTTCTAGAAGACACACATGCATAAAATGGATGCTATTTTGCTCTGTGTAGGGATAAACAATTGTAATGTTACAGGTTTGCACTACATACTCAATAAGACTCAATATTCAGGACATACTATTACTATAGATTTGGTTATTAAGGTTTTTATTTCTACTTTATTGCTGTAATGAAAGCAGCCTGGTTCATATTATTGCAAAGGAAAAAGACTGAGCAAAGAAGCCTTGAGAGATTAACAATGTTGAGAGAGAGACTTAATGAATCAGGATATTGCTTAAAATAACTTTATATTAAGTGAAATAACAGATTAAGGGAAATGTAAGTATATATGAATGTATGAAGGTAATAATGGTACTACATTTTAATCCTTGCTTTCCTAAGATAACAATATATAAGCAGTTTAACATTTTTCACAGTAAATAGTCAAGTCTTCATTTTATATTCATGAGTAAAGGTAAATCTAAATTACTCAAGACAACACCTTAAATAAAAAGCTACTTTCATAGAACAGATAAACATTACAAGTTATGTTCAAGCAGAACGACTCCCTTAAGTGTAAATTCTTCAAATCCCAAGCAATATAAAAATAAAAAGAAAGTAAAGGAAAATGGCTACTGTTCACTACTGTTTTAACAAGAATTGTTAATACATTGTCATTTATGTTGAGTCATCTTAGATCACTAAGCACTTAGATGTTAGATATTAGTTAAAATCTTCCAGACAATAAATTCCTCTATCATTAATATATAATGCATTCCTGTTTCTTGAGGGTGCGTTGTTCCATTTTACAAGCTGCCCAGATGTAGTACCTACTCACTCCTCTTTGCTAACATCTATTAGACCAGTTGAAGTCGGACGATTTGAAGCCCAGTTTGGAGCGTACTTGTTCTAAAGCCTTTTACAACTGGACAGCCTTTGGCCCCCATTCTAACACATCCTGGCATACTGTAACATCTTCTATATGAGTTTCCCACACAGCAAAATATGGGCCATTAAGCTTTCAGAGCTCCTTAACAAGTTGCAATAAAAAGGGATGTGGATAAAAGATAAAAGAACTTTGGTGTCTCAGGAGTGCAAATATATACCAATATTAATTTCTCTGTAGGAAAAGCAGCATATATCCCAACAACCGGAGACCAAATGAAGTATAAAGGAACTTCCCAAATCTTGTTTGGTTGACTTTTAAATAACTTTTTAGATAAAACTGACATATATTTTGAAAACACCTGAAAGTGTCACTAACTTTCTTCCTGAACAACTAAGTTATTCCTGAACAGCTAACTCATTATTGTGGCTATTAGTTTAGGCCACAAATGAAAGAGAGAAAAACTTTAAAAAGAAATAAATCACTGAGGCCTGGCCCAGTTATCAGGCTATTTAAAATTTCTAGCATTTCCAGAAAAAACAAACACTGCCTGGAAAAGATTACGTGCATTCTATTCTTTGTTAAGTTTGTTACATGATGTTTTGTAACTCTGCTACTCCAAGACATTTTCTTAGTTCTGCAGCCTTCTTCTCCAACTGCTGAATGTTCCAGTGCCATTGTCTTTTATTTGATTGGACTTTGTTCAGTTGGCAATGCAAACGTTTTAATATAGCATCATATCTTTTATTCTGTACCTAAAAAGGAAAAAAAAAAAAAAAAACTTCAGAAATTCCTTCCAGTAAAACTATTTACAGAGGTGAGTTCAGCTCAGGAATGGATCTGGACAGACACATCCTTTTTGGAGGGTTCTATTTGATTACATACACTTGTACTAACTGCAGTCTTGGATTGCATACAAACCATTACTAGCAGAAATTCCAAAGCCTACCAACCAACAGAAACACTGCAAACACCACACAGTACATCTTTCTACCAAGAAAACCTGCAACCCTGCCTGCTTGTCCTGCCTGCATGAATTGCCTCGCAAAGTGCTGTGCCACGCCTCTGTTTGCCGCTCACGCCAGAGGCCCCTTTTAATTCAGTCCTGCTCCAGTCCTGCATGGCCCTCAAGCATTCATCTGACTTATTTCAGATATCTGGTTTAGGACATGAATTATGCCTCACTTTCCCATTAAGGAAAGAAAAGCTCTGTCCTACTAAGACCTTAAGTGTGAAGGTCAGTGTGGATATCTGCTCTGTAGATGTTTAAAATTTACCTAAGTTAATACCACCCAAGGACAGCATGTGGCATCTCTGGCAAGGCTTTGCATGTGGAAGATTCAAGGCTCCAAAATGAGAGGTGAGAAAGAAGAAATTTTCATTCTTTGACAAGCATGTTTGGGTATAAATGGGAATATAAATGAGGTAACCTTGCTGACTGTAGTAGCACCTTTGTAGCTGCACTGCATTTAAAATGGCACATTTTTCTTAGGCAATACTGCGGCAATGCAGGACTGTCAATTCTGCCCTCATTGCTGCTTTATGTGGAGAAGTAAATTTGCATTCTGAAGTGTTAAAAGAATGAAACACTGCAATAAAAATGGAAATAATGGGCATTCCCTTAATGAAATTTGGGCTTACTTACCCTAGGTTAAATGGCATATGAGTGGTAGTGTATAATTACTCTTGTGTCGACTTATTGAAGCTTTATTACATTGTATTTCACATGCACATGATGATGTACAGCTGCATCAGAACCCACAGCACTGTCGGTGACTTCCTGCAAATCTCACTGCCTGAATTTCACAAATAACTAGGAAACTGCCTCATTGGTGTTCTATAAACTGCCTTATTTTATTGGTGATGGCTTGTTACCTCATGTTACCTCATTGCCTTCATGTTACCTCACTCACCACTATAATTGTTTGCAACTTTTTGAGGGATGCTGTCAGATTCACTCATCTGAACGAGTGCTTGGGGCATCTACATCACTAGGACTGCATTGTACAACACTGAAACATCTATGATCAATATTATCTGCTTTTTTTAGAAATGCCTCTCTAGCATCATTATTGGGAACAGTCTGGCACATCTGCTGAGGGAGGGAGCACTAATATGATTACTGGAGACAGGGAAGGGACAACATTGTGCTTTTTATTTGATCTTGTGTACATGAAAGTCAAACATTAGAAAAAAATTGTCTGGGCACTCAGGGTATCTCCACCACTAGGGTTGTTTAAGGACAGGATAGGCAAGTTTCTGCCAAGACTAATACAGTCACACACTGGCACTGGGGAAAGAGGGCAGCAGGGGAATAGACAGTCTTTTGGGTAGGGATTTTTTAAATTACTTTTACATAACAAAAAATTTTCTATTATTTGTGGATATCTTGAATTATCCTTATGACTCAAGCCTTGACCTTGCACAGATAACCACCCTGATTTATTGCTGACAACCCTGTCCAATGCTGGGAACAGGATCTGCTTTTCAAGAAATGAGTGATGGGGCTAGTGTTCAGGAAAGAGAATAAGAAAAGGTTCACAGGCTGCTTTAAGAGTCACAGAATATGCTGAGTTAGAAAGGACCATCAGGACCATCAAGTCCAACTCATGGCCCTGCACAGGACATTCCCAAGTGTCGCACATGTGTCTGAGAGCATTATCCAAATGCTTCCTGAACTCTGTGAAGGCTTGATGCTGTGGTCACTTCCCTGGGGAGCTGTTCCAGTGTCCAACCACTCTCTGGGTGAAGAACCTTTTCCTAATGTCCAACCTGAACCTCCCCTGACACAACTTCAGGCCAGTCCCTCAGATACTGTCACTGTCATCACAGAGCAGAGATCAGTGCCTGCCCCTACTTTCCCCCTCAGAAGCAAGCTCTAACTACAATGAGGTCTCTGCTCATTTCCTCTCCTCCAGGCTGAACAAGACCAAGTGACCTCAGATGCTCCTCCTATGGCTTCCCCTCCAGGCCCACCTTAGCTGCCCTCCTTTGGATGCTCCAAACAATTACATCAAGTGCCAGCAGTCTGTAGCTGAATTCCACCACTGCAGCTCAATAAAACCTCTTCCATGTGCCTTGTATCTCACTTTATTCCTGTGCTTGACTTGAGTATTCTTTCCCAAGTTGTGCTGAGGACTGCTGGGTATAAATGTGTCTGTCTATCCACTGTCAGTTCTTATATTAAAAGTTGGACTGTTTTCAGGAGAGTTCTTAATAGAAAATAATACCCTGAAAGGCTTTGGGTTTGAACCTGCTTCCTTCTGAGACAGAAAGACCATATAATGCAAACAACTGAAGAACAAAAGTGAAGATTAACCTTCTCTATTTAATTAAATTGATTGTGATAACAGAACATTATTTTTAGGCTACCTAATTTAACTTTGGATTTAGAGAATTTTCTTAAGAGGATGTTGCCTTGGTAATAAAAAATTTTCTCAAATGCTGACTAGCAGATCTATTCTAAAGCAGCTGTGTTTTACTTTTCAGGTTAAAAATTCTCTCTGTTCACTGTCACATGAAAAAAATGATTCTTTCTTCCTCCTACATTTTACAAAGGGCAATAGACCTAACCTTAAATCACTTAATCTTTATATAATTAAGCTTTGCTCATTAAATTTGTGCCATTTATTTAAACTGACAAGATAAATGGTATGAAACTTCCAAATTAAAAATTTTCTAAGGGTATTTTAGTAAGGAACAAAATGAAAAATATAGTTCAATTACTTAAAAGAGAAGCTTTTAACTATTGATCAGAATTTTATCTTGTCAGCTAATTAAGAGTTGTTGTGTTATTCATAATTTAATGTCAGCTTAAATTAGGGAGATTCATAGGAAGTTTCCTGGTGCATTTGATTCTTCCACTGATGAGTTATCAACTCATTAAAAATCAAGTCACCAGTGAAATGTAAAGTATTTCAGAAGTATCACACAAATTTTAAAACGTGCATTTGCATTACTGCCATTCAGTGACCTCTTCTTTTTCCAGGAATCCAAAAGTTCACATATGAAGTCCTTCTCAAAAGACTTCAGAAAAAAGTGTTCTTCACAATTAAGCTCTGAATTTTAGAAAGACTGTCAGTACCCAGAATTTAAGACAGCATCATTACTGCATATACTTGAACAATGTATAGCCAGCACTGCTGTATAAAGTCCTTCAAACTTCATTTGCATTATCTACATTCCATCAGGAGAACTGCAATTAAATTTTATCCCAATGACTCACCTCAATTTCCTTTCTAAGCTTAGCATGCTTTTTTTTCTCTTCTTCCAGCAGATCTCTTTTTTTATTGATCAAATCTTTCAATGTTGTGACTTCACTTTTTAAAAGTGTGATTTCTTCCTGCAGATGTAAGTCAAGATACAGAAATCCACTCCCTGAAATGTTGCACAATTCATCTAATATACTTATTAAAATTGTCTCATCTAAACAGTCTCAGTTAATAGAGATGAGATAAAGGTCTATAATAAACAGTTTCACAATAAACCTATTAATACTAATTAAAATTATAATAATTTAGGATGGGTAATTAAAAATTAACTATTAAATATTTTATCACATGGTTCTACACCTGTAAGAATCTATATTCTTGATCTGAAATATAAGAACTACAACAATACGGGACTTTGAGCTCAATTTGCTGGTCTTTATTTAAAGTCCAGTTAACTGCAAAATGGAAGAATAGTGTAATATTTTAGATATATTTCTCTTTCTCATAGGAAAATACAATATTAATTAGTCTTTATCAGTATTGAAAGATCTGTTGTACAAACAAATTTTCATCAACTTACATTAATAGAATACCATCAAATTTTCAATAATGAAAGTTACATCAAATTTAAATCTGTGATCCCCTTTCAACTTCATACTTGTGTTTGTCCATATATTGGCAAAATTCCATGGTGAAAAATTCCTGTGTAGTTGTTATTAGTAAAAATTGTAATTGCATCAAGTAAAACCAACAGTGTTAGATTAGAATACCCAACATGTTTTTTCTCTCTTCTTATTTCTGTCACCATCTCATCAAATCTACCTCCTGTTGGCAAACAGCTCAAATTTATTTTGTTGACAGTAAAGTTTAAATACTATTGTGTTCTTTCCTGAAACATGTAACAATATGGCAATCTTCCACAGAATTCTGAAAAGTGCCCATGTAAATTTATCCAATGATAAAGCATAACTTACAGTTGTGTAATATTTTCATATTTGAGTTAATTCGAACACACATAAAAGTATAAACATTTTTTAACAATATTACACAGATAACAATACTCATATTTTTAACTGGATATTGAAGTAAAAATTTTTCCAATTAATGCAGCATTATGAATTACCTATATTCTCTTGTACTCAGTCCCTCATTAATCATAAACATTAGACAAAATAATTAAATTATGTGAATGATATCAAAATTATTTCACATAAAAGGAAAGAATCAAAAAGGAAGTATTGTACCTGCACTTGTTTTATAACTGATCCTTCTGGATTCTGCAGATCACATATTAACTCCTCCTTCTTTGCCTTTAATTCTTCCACAACCGCTTTCTTTTCATCAAGTTCAATCATAATTGGCAATTTACTTTCCATCTCCCAAAAGAGATGTTTATGATCCTTTATTTTTTCCCGATACTCATTATTTCGTGCAAGTTTCATCTCAAACTCCTCTTGTATTGTTTCTGCATCACACCTCAATTTTAAATTTTCAGAATACAGGGCTCTGACTTGGGCCTCCAGATTTTCACAGTGATATATTGTCACTTCTGTGGCATCATCTTGCAGATGTATCTCCCTTTCTGTTGTCTTTGTTTCTAACAGAACAGAATTCATTTCTTTTTCTAGTTCCTGGCACTTTGCCTGTAAAATATTTCAGTGTTCATTTAAGAATTTTTTTTGGAGGAAGATATGAAGTGTCTAGTTAAACACTGTAATTTATATTTATTCAACAGCCTTTTTTTCACTTTTCTAATGTGGTATGAATGGAAGATAATTAGACTTATATTTCTTAATATAAGAGGCACAATATAAGAATACTATCTTAGTCTTCTCCCCTTAGATTGAGTCTAAAATATTAATCTAATCTAATCTTAGAGGCACAATGTAAGAATACTATCTTAGTCTTCTCCCCTTAGATTGAGTCTAAAATATTAAATAAGATACCTTTGAACTCACTTTTAAATACCTCACCGTTTCAAGATAGATATATATATATATGTAAATATCTAATGTTTGCTTAGATCTAGTGAAGTCCTAATCAGACTAAAAATAATTAAAGATGCCAAAAATCCCTTGAAAACCTACACAGACACATAGAGGGGTGTATCAGGTGATGGAGTTTAAATAGACCATTCAACTGAGGAAGAATCCTGACTTCATCACAGTAGTAGCTGGGAGTTGAATTCATCACAGCTATTTTCAACCCCAGAAAGAAATATCTCTCTAGTCCTAAAAAGCCTCTACATCATCTCACTGACAAGAAGTGAACAAAACCAGGAAGTAGTACTTCAAACCATCATAAGAAATGACAGAATCATCAAGGCTGGAAAGGACCTGTCATTACCTAGGGCTCTAAAGTTCTCTGGGTCTGTTTTAAAACAGATACATGTTTTTAAATTGTAACATCACAAATTATTGTTGAAGCATCATCAGAATATATTTTGGGATACAGGACAAAGCTTCTTGTAAAGTGTGGCCAGTCCACTGAAGTTCCTAAAAATATAAGATTTCACTGCTACTTCAGAAATGTTATTTTTGTGCAAAATTTCAAACATCAATTATTTCAGTTGTAGAGCTATGCATAGATGTTATAATTGGAACTCTACTACTTCCATTTGCATTCTTCCATGACCAAAAATGTCGACTGGAATCATCTTTTCTCAGACTTAAAAGTAAGTTTCTCAATAGAAATTTGATCTTGAAGGCTTTCAATAATTGAAAGCTTAATAAAAGACCAAAGAAATGATCACAGAGTCTTCACAAAAACTACACATGCCCAGTGTTCTACAAAATAGTACTGAATAATACCAGTACTTAATGACTACTTAGGACTCACTTCAAACATAAGGGGGAAAAAAAAGTATTTTGTGTCAAAAATGATGCTAAGAAAAAAAATTATACAGTGTGGTGAAAATCTGAAAAAAAAAAATTAATTTTTAAAATCCTTCTCCCACAATTTCTTAGGAGGTTATTATTTTTTTTAAAAAATCAAAAAGCTATAACTTTGCATTTAGTTGTTGTGGGTTCACTTTGTAGGTTCAGCCCATTATTTTTGGTTTGTTTTTTTCCAAGTAACGAACCAACGTTTCACCTGCTGTAATGAAGACTTAGCTTGTGGCCTTAGAAACAACAATACACACCCACAGTTTTGGCTGAGCCTGTGTGCCACACACAGGAACAGAAGAGCTGTCTTACAATTGAATGCACTCATCCATTAAGTACCACCAGCTGCTCTTGTTCAAGAAAATACTTCTTCATCAAATGAAAAATAATTTATTTAATTACTCTAAACAAGGTTTATTACCTGCAATTGGAAAAGAACTGCTTTGCTTTTTTCTATGTCTGATGCCTGTGACTGCTGCTGCTCTGCAACTTGTTTTACAACTTCAGCTAGTGATGGGGAATTTTCCTTGGCCATTTCAGGCAGAAGTGAAGACTGGAGAGATAGAAAAGAAGTTAATTGTTTTATCTTCTTTCTATTTAGTTCTTGTAGACAAAACAATATTGAGGGCTGTCCCGTGGGATCGCAGGTCGATATATTAATTTCATTTGGTTCATTTTTAATTAGCAAGAACAGGTTACTCAAAGCTAATCATAGACAATCAGAACACTTTCTTGCAGAATCTCATAAAATAGAAAAATGTGAAAAATGCATGTATTTTATTATTGGCTTTTTGCAAATATTAAAATGAATATTATATGTATTGTGTTAGAAAGTAATGCTGTATAAATTCTCTTAAGTAGTGTGTTAAATATAGTTTTAGGTTATAAAAAATGTTAAAATACAAACTATGTTATGTAAGATACTTTTTTTTTTTTAAGAAAGGACTCATAGAGAGATAGCAGCCACAGGACACCTAAATCTTTCAGAGAAAAAGAATTTATTGTTCCCTTATCAGAAGAAATTAACTTCTTCCCGCCTCAAAGGCGCTGTTAGGATTCAGAGGAAGAAGTCGACGATGACCAGACAGAATCCTGTATTTGAATGAAATTTCTTCATCATGTATGAAGTGTATGACTATGCAACAGGCTATTGTTTTTAAGGGTTAATCCTTTGTTAACATGGGTCCTTTTTCGGGCTCGTGCTGCCCAGAAAAGGCACCCGGACATCCGTAACTCTTTATCTCTATTGTCTCATATTGTCCTAATTCAATTTGTCCAAATTATTATTACTCTAATTGTATTACTATTTTTATAACCATTTTATTACTATTAAACTTTTAAAATTTTAAAAACAAATGATTGGCGTTTTCCACAATCCTGCGATGTTCCTCCGGCTTCTCTGCAGAGCAGATCGTCAGTTTGTGAGCACAGTTCTAACTTTTTAAAGTACCCGAAGAGCATCCTAAATGCCCGAGGCCGCGCTCCCGCGTTCCTCCCGAGTCCCGGCCGCCACACGGCACCTGCAGCGCTCTCCGGGCCGCCTCAGGCCGCCGCTCCCCGCCACCGCCCGGGCCTGCGGCAGCGCAGGGGCACGGGGAGCCGGGAGAGGGGCTGATCCCGCCGGAAGAGGGGCTGATCCCGCCGGGAGAGGGGCTGATCCCGCCGGGAGAGGGGCTGATCCCGCCGGGAGCGGGGCCGGTCCCTGCGGGAGCCAGAGGGAACGCAGAGGGAGAGATCCCTTAGAAAACGTGTGGCGGTCTCACCACCCGCGGCGGTGGCGCCGCCCGGCTCGGCGGTGCCTGAAGGCGTCCAGCTCCGCGCCCTTTGCTCCCAGGTTCCCCGAGTTACCCCGTTCATTGTATTAAACTGCACTTGCTGCCATCATTTGTTCTGCAGAGAACATCAAGTTTTCCCGGGCACCACTGGGTTACGAGGGACAAGAGATGTGGCCCAGTTTCTTCTGGCCTGTGCTGTGCCCTGCTGTGTAGCCACGGACTTACCTCTGCCCCGCTTGTACTCCTCTAAGGAATTGCAGGGAATTTTAACCCTAAATCGCACTATTTTTATAATATGATTTTTAAATTTACCTATTTTGTATTTTTTATATTTTTAAAACATATTTAACTTAAAATTACAAATATTATATGTTATGTTATGAAACTTAATTATATGTATTATATATAACATTAAGCAACTTACATATATAAATAAATATTAAAAATACTTACTTTTACTTACTTATATACTAACTTATATATTTGCAACAACTATTTTATAAACTAATAGCTCATCTCTGCGTCTGACCTATTTATTTAATCCCTTTTCTGAAGTGCTGTAAGCTAAATATAATATTTCATTCAGGAGATATCAATTTGTCATTTTTCAATATTGTTTTGTACCCTGAATATTTTCTGACCTTTTCCTTCTCAGCATTCTGCACCAAAAATAACCCCAGTAATTAGTTTTACTTCCTTAGTCTGGCTGAAGGAAAGAAAATGATTGTATTGGTTTCTCTCCACCAAGCAATTCCCCTGTTAATTTTTAATGACCTAGCTCAGTCACATTTGGCAGTGGGGTGGAAAGCCTCAGAGATGACCGATTTTTGCAAACTTCAGGAAAAGAGATGTCTGGGTAAGGAGGGACAAGATTGCTTCATCAGTCCCGTTCAGGAAGGAGAACCAGGATTCAGCTCTCATCCCTCTGTCCAGCACATCCTGAACAGAATAGCAGGAGGAGAAATTGCAGAGCACTCACCGTGTGTGTTTTGGACCTGGCAGAAATGTAGGTTTACTGTAGTTGCAGGGAAAGGGGGAACAGGAGACAGCATTTTATATGGGAAATCAGACTTTATTAATTCCTCTGTCCATTAAAAATGACTGTCCTTTTTTTCTTGCCCCTTTCTTCCGTTGTCACGTACTTAACAGTCGTGACTATGATTTTAAAGCAACTGAGGAAGTGTATTTACTATCTTTTGATTCTTGCACAAAGCCTGATCTCAATCCCTCATTTCCTTGCTAGCCTTTTAACCTTTGCATTATCCTGTCAAAGGATTAAGACTTCTTCACTTAGCTGTGTGAAATTCCCAACTGCTGCAAGGAGAAATTGCCATCCTCATTTGGGACCTGTGGCCCCAAAAGCTGACATTGTGTAACCTCTCTGTGTAGATCCAGATTACAATTCATCATGGCTGGCTGCCAAATTCTTCAGTGAAACACGCAGCTACAGCTCAGAAAAGGAAACTCCTTCGCTCTGCACAAGTTTTCCTTTACCTTCTTTGTGGGGTTGTCCTGTTTGGCTGCGCCGAGCGTTTGGGAGCTGGTTTGCAGTTGTGCAAAGCCGGTGCAGCAGAAGGAGGTGTGATCACAGCAGGGTTAACGCCGCTTCCGTGTTCAGCGCTCCCCGGGCACTTGTTCATCGTGCTGGTGCCTTGCAGTACAGTTTGTTCTTTCCGGTGTAGCCGGCAGCAAAGCACGGTCCGGTCAAAAAGAAGAAATACAGGTTCCTTTACGTAGCGTAGGAATTTCCAGCTTGTGCAAATCAGCTCCAGGATTGAAAGAAGTGCAATATATATAGCTGGAAATGTCTGTGTATTTTATCAGATGGTACCTTTCAGAATGCAATAGGATTGTCCACCTGTGTAAGTAAACGCCTGTGTTTATGAAAACTGCGTGTGCTTCAGTATTTTCATTGTATGTGGTGATTTCTGCTTCTTCAACCTTGCCTAAAAAGAAACTAGGTTAAAAGACGAAGAATGTTTTACTTTAATCCAGTTTAAGAGGCTTAAATGTATTTCTTTTCTCCCCTAGTTTTTGGATTTTCTTTTTTATGTTTGCTCGTGTTGAAATTTTACACATGTGCTATTATCTCTGTTCATTTGGGCCGCTTCAATGACCTGTTTTCTTTCTCAGGGCATCACTCTCTGGCAGATATTTAATATCTCCTGCTATTTTAATTTTCAAAAAATTATGTCTGTTCTCTCAGTTTCTCCTCTAATATAAGATGACCAGCAGGATTCGAAGATGCAGGAAATTGTTAGCAATCTTTTCTTGGCCAACAGTGCACTTTTAGAATTAGATTTCTGGGGTTCTTGAAAATTGCTTTTTTGCATCTCTCTTCCGCCCTGGACTGTCTCTTCTCTGCAGCCTGGTTTTATTTCCTTCATTTTTCTTTTTCTGTATTCATTTTGCTTTTCTACTTTTTCCTCTTGTTACCTTCCTCGCCTCTCATATTGTTATTTACCATTTTCTTTGACCTACTTTTTCATATCTGTGCAAGAAATTCTCATAACCTCCAAATATTTGTACTGTCAGTTTCAGGAAGTGAGAAATTAGCTAATGGGTGGCCTTGGCTTCAAGTTTGTACAAGTGTTTGTCTTGAATTGCGTACCAAAACTATCAACTCCTTAATACATGTGCTTATTCTTTTGGATGTGGCTTCAATGGAACACTGGGACTGTAGATCATGCTCATTAACACCTGAATAACCATAAATACATCTCCCATAAGCTAAAAAAGCTGCTGTGCTTGGCAAGCATGTATTTTGAAAAGGGTGGTTTTTGGAGTGACTTAGAAAAGAATCAGTTTTGCTATGATTGTAAGCAAATTTATTCTGACACCACTGTCCTCACTAGGACTCTGTGATGCAAAGCTGGAAGGATATGAGGATGAATCAGCCCCATTGTTCCTATGCGTACATCCCAATAATTGCCCCTATGGACTCTTTGCAATGCATACACAACTTAATAACAATGTATGCAATCAAACACTTTCCTTCCATCCTTTCTTTGGTGGTATTTTTCTGGGCAAGTACAAGAACAGCAATGAGCTCTATTTACCTTCCACTACTGACATATCTGAAGCGGTGCTATAATCTCGTTTTGCACTACACCCCTCTGTTGTGCTGTCTTTCCTGGGACTATTTGTATACTTTGGCTGGGATTGTGTCACACTCAGACAGGCCTCCCACAGAGAACGTCAGGGTAGGGAAGGAAATACTCTGATTTCCCAAGTCATGGTCTTTGGCACGAGTCTGTTTCAGCACTGTTTTCTTAGCAAGCTCTTTCTTCTAAAATCCATTATCAGCTGTGTGTAAATAATACTCTGAGCAAAATCAGGAGTCATAAATTCCTTGGCAGTTGCTTTTATTTGCTGTCACATTTTGATATTTTCAGCTCACCTGTTTTGATAGTCGCCAATTAATCTTTGTAAGTGTTCAATTTGCAGAAAGGAAAACATCATTTTCAGTCAGGATTATTTTTCTTCCAGTCTGGGGGAAAGAACAATGAAGAAAATACAGAATGTTTTCTGTAAAACCTTCTCTAAATAAGCCATCTTTTAAAACCACAAAGGTCTTTGATCTCTTATTTCAGTGGAGAAAATCTGGGAGTCCAGAGACAAACATAAAATGCCAAGGAGTACATCACATCTACCATAATGATAGGCCTCAAGTACACATGGAAGTAGTATTTTTGCAGGATAATGAAGTGATGTGAAGCCAGAACGTTAATGTGGTTACAGGAGAATGAGTCCTTGGGGCAGGAAAATTGTGCCAGGCATTATTTAGTGTGGTTAGCTCTGGTAGCACAGCACTGATTTCAAAGACTTAAAAGATTCTCAGGTTCTTTGTTCCTGCAAAGATATGAATTTTCCTACAAGTAAATTAATATTCATGCACAATTTGTTGTTGTGGAAAAATAAAAAAGATGGTGTAAAGAATACTCTGAATTCTGAATTATTATGTGGATCTTGCAACTGCTGGTAGAGGTGCATATATTTCTCCTAGATCAAGTACAGTGCTTAGTCATGAAATCTAAGTAGGTGTCTTCAAGGCTCCCAAAGCAGAGGGATCTAGCCTTTTGTTCCAGACTTCTGGATGCCTGCACTGGAAATGGAAAGATTATCAGAGAGAGAGAAAAGAAAGTAAGACACTTCTAAGAGAATATGTAAAATAGCCCATCATAGCAACAGAGAGAGGAAAAAATGGATTGACAAGTTTCCACAGGTAGGCCTAGCTGGGCTTGGATCAATAAAGTTCAGAAAAGGGAAAAAACTAACCACCAAAACTGGAATTACACCATGGACCACAAAACAAAATGTGAATGATAGGATGATATTGGATAAGCTTAACACATCTTGATTTCAGCCGCAGAGTGCAGCTAGCAGAGTGAACAAGCTAAGGTGAGAAGCTGTGCACCGTATTCCCTTGCTTTAACTTAGTTCTAAGTACTTCTTCCATTACTAGGTAAAGTTTCAGTAACCACTACTGGGTTCTTATACAGGCTGAAAAGAAGAACTATCCTGGTCATGTGCTCCTTCACACAAAAGTCAGAAATTAGCAAGTTAATGCTTTTGGAAATGCAGAAGGGAGAAGTACAAAAGGTCTTGTGAAGGTCTGTGGGGAAAAATGTCATTGCCCTCACAGCTCAGCACCCTACTGCCAGGAGGGGTCGCAGACATGAGCTCCATCTCAGACATAAGTATGTTAAACACCTCCAAAGAAATTATTACAGAAACTTCTCCAGTCCCAGGAAGCTAAAGAACCTCTGTATTTGTTTGCATCATGGAAGCAAACATCATGGAAGCATCATGGAGGACAGCCCATGAATCATGTCATGAAGATCCATTAGGCTAATGAGGGTTAATTGATTCAATAAATCTAATCTTATGTACCAACCTTTCATCATCCCTGACCTAGGAAAGACCTGAAGTAGGTGGGGTGGTAGGGAAATACCTAAATGCTTAAATAAATACATAATTATTCCTGTTTCTGCTAGTTTTCTTTTGTTGGAATTTCTTTTGATGCAGCTGGGAAAGCCTAAGTCAGTAATTAACTGCTATGTACCTTCTCTACACAGTATCACTGAATTAAATGCCGTGACATGATTCTGTGTTTGGACTAACAGTGCTGTCCTTGACTTTTTGTTTTCATGTTTTGTTACTACTTGGCAGCTGGAGAAACCTTTAAATATTCTGCAATATGGTGGAAGCAGTACTGATAGATCTGTTCAGCCTCACAGCAAACTTGCAGAGCAACATCCAAGGATTACTACACAACACTCTGGAAGCTATTGAGAAATGCTCTTCCATCCATGCTCCGTTTGTTTATGTCATGTGTTGCCAGAGGCAGGGGAGTGAAAGGAAAGGTGAACAAGAGTCCTTGCTTCCAGCTCTGAGAGGTTTTCGGAGTCTGAAGAGGAGACTGGAGGTGGTATGTGCTCAGACTACAGCTGCTGCTTTGTACACTGTCAAACAGAGACTGGATGAAAAAGACCTGAGCATCATTAAAATTATTCTCCCTACCTTAAGAAAAGACTTAATGAAAGTATATATAGACCATCTCTTTACAGCAGTCTACCAGTTCGAATTTGAGGATTTACAGGTGGTACCTGACAGTGAAAGCCTGCAGATATCAGAACATCGGCATGAAGGGCAAATGCTTCCTTCACAGGACATGGCACTCATCCAAAGTGAGATTCAGATGTACTTGGAAAGCCTGCCAAGCCTGAATGGAGAGCTCACCATCCTCAGATCTTCCCTGATCCCAGGTAGAGAGCTCCAGCTAACAGTTTTTATAGAGACTTACCAAGCATACTTCTTCCAGGGAGTTGCAAAATGACTAAGATTTGGAAATGCCTTCAGGTATCAAATAACTCTATATGATGTTGTAATAGTGTATAATAGTGTATAAAAGGAAGAAGTGTCAATAAAAATACGCAAAATTCTGGCACCACTGTTCCAGGCCTGAGCATGATCTGAGAAAAGACAGTCCTGGGTTTAGGGAGAGGCAGGCCATAAAATCTCCTCCTGTCTGTGTGGGAATTACACACTTCGAGAGTTACCATCATAATTTGGAAAGGCAGGATAAGAGTTTCTGCTGGTCTGCAGCCCAAGACATTCCTGATGTCTTAGTGTCCCTGCTATGGCATGATTGTGAGCAAGAAGGAAATTAGGAATCCTTAAATTTAAATACCACAGCTAAATCCAAGGTAAAGCAATACTCTTACTTGACTGGCTGATTCCAGGTCGCTTCAGTATAAACCCATGTAATAGCTGGTTTGATCTTGTTTTGAAAGCAATTGTTTGTTGTGTTTTCTTGCCTTGGCAGATGATATTTTCTTACATGGGTTCACCACAAGGACAGGTGGGATCTCCTACATACCAACTCTAAGCTCCTGCAATCTCTTCAGCAGCTCCAAGCGCAGGGACCCACAAATTGTTGTTAAAGAAAATCTCCGCCGGCTAGCTAACGCTGCAGGATTTAACCCCGAGGCTTTTCACAGAGTCAAGGTATCTTATAAAACAATGGATTCAAGTAAATGGCTCAGATATTCCTTCATGTATCACTGGCTAAATTGTAGGCATTATTCTTATCTTTGACAGCAAGAACCTGTGATAAGCAGGACAATTAAAACATTTATGCTGGCAGTTTATCTGGGGGAATGGCCATCCAAACTATCAGCCATTTGTCACAATATGGAGAAGCAGCACTGATTCTTCCAAGTCTGTTCTAATATTTAACTTACCACGATGTAGAATAATCAAACAAATGATCAGAGCACCTTCTCCTAAAAGAAAAATACACCACTGCTTTTATAGTGGCTTTCTACTGATACATCTTCATGGCATTTGAACAAGGGAGACCTGATTTCCATGCGTAATCAGTTAGAGCATAAGAGATTTTCACGTCAAAGAAAAAACCTTGTATTAGTCAGATCTGGGTTGTTTTGCAGCCATATCACTGTCCACATTCTGGTTTTGTTTTGACAGGTAGATCACGCTAATGCTGTGTGTATTATGGGAAAGACAGAGCCTAATGACTATGATGGAATAGTTACGGATCAGAAGGGTGTCACGCTGGCAGCTCCAGGTGCTGACTGCATACCTGTGCTCTTTGCTGATCCTGTCAGAAGAGCCTGTGGTGCTGCTCATTCTGGTAGGAATTGCACTCCCTGTGCAATGCAGAGATTTCCTGGGACTCAAAATGAGATACAAGAACCCAAAGCTGGGCTTTCTTCTTTCTGTTCCAAACAATGACCAAGTGCAAACTTAGCTTCTGTCTATTCCAAAAAATATCTCTAGTTAAGCCTTTTTTTGGGGGTTTTGTTCCCCTTAAAAACAACATTAAAACACTTTGATCATATTATAAAAATATATTTCTGACATATTTCAGTTGTATCCCCTCTTAAATATTTCAAGCACAGAGGAGCTGTGAGGTATGCTCTAATGACCCAAACCAGGACACTCGGGGAAAAAGAACTCTGGAATTCTAATCTAAACACCTGTCTCTAGTTTCCATCTCCACAAAATTATATTTGAAATCTGATTGCTGTTAATGTGAAATGTGAGGGGGAAGAGGGAGGCTTTCTAAGCTAATTTATTATTAGATATAATTATTTAATTTTAGGTGTAAATGCATCTCCTAATTTATAACTTTAATAATTGCATTTATTTTTAGCTGCTAGAAAATTAAAAAGAAAATTTATACCAATTTTTTTTTGACCTCTCATCTCTCACAGGATGGAAGGGCACATTGTTAGGAGTGTCTATGGCCACAGTGAATGCTATGGTATCCGAATATGGCTGTAACATGAAAGATATCCTTGTGGTGCTGGGCCCATCTGTGGGACCTTGCTGCTATAGACTTCCTCATGAATCAGCAAAAGAATTTCACAGAATTGATCCAAAGTGTGTCAGACTATTTGACTCTGCAAATCCTTATATTGATATCAGAAGAGCAACAAGGTAAGCCTCCCGAGGAAACAAAAGATTAGTTCCACATTTATTACAAATAATTATTTTGATACTGTATAATATGGTGAGGGTTCTAAACAAAGTACTCTCTAGTTCTTTCCAGATCAAGAAAGGATACTTTTGAATGAATGATATTTGCTCACTTTTGCTGGATTTCAGTGATTATTTTATTGTTATACCATTACATATTGTTAGTCTATGGATTACAGACAAAAGTTCAAATTTAACCTGGCTTTACGGGTTGCAGGAAAGTATTTCTTTTAGTCTAATACTGAAAGAAAGAAACAAAAAAAGCAAATGAAAGCCCCAATCACAGTATTGGCGCAGTTTGTTCAGTTGGTATTTGAGGTTCTCCCTTAATGATAGTGCCTTATGGAATGTGAGGATGTGCAAACTGTAATATTTTCTGTTTGTCTTTTTTTTTTCAGGATTCTTCTTGAGAGAGGTGGGATTCTTCCTGAGAACATCCAAGATGATTCTATTACAGACCAGAACCAAAACATCACTTTCTGTACTGCGTGCCACCCTGATAAATTTTATTCTCACTTTCGTGATGGCACTAACTTTGGGACACAGATTGGCTTCATATCAATCAAAGACTGAGACATTATCTCTTACTCTAGAACAGCATTCAGATAATAAGTCTACTGCATTGTTTGGCATCCTGCTCTCCTCATAGAAGTTTTTCCTCCTTTCTTTCACAGACTTGCAGTAGGGAATCCATGGGTCTTGAGATTCTCCTGCTTGTTCCTTCCCTTGCCCTTCTGAGGCAAGAATAAGTACCTGTGGTGTGGGGACAGCAGTTCTTGTGTGAGACAGGGTGCAAAGGAAACAAAGACAAGCCACATCAGTGGCAAAATCCTTCAACAAGATCCAGATACAAGCTCCAAGTTTATGGATCCTCCTTGACCAGATATTTCCCAGAAACCTCACTATCTTAGGGTGGTGGAAGCCCAAAAAACACCAGTCTTCATTAGCTCCTGATTGAGACTGCTGAATAATGCTAATTGTGACATTGCTAATACAGGAAGGGAAACCAGTATTGCATGTTACCTGTTTGAGACACTTAACTTTGATAGTTTCAGCTAAAGCCTTATAAAATTTTGTGCATGGGATTGATTTTCTGCTTTGGATTAGTTTAAAGAACTCCAAAATATTTACAGGAATTTTCCTATGGAAAATAACTTGAAAGTGAGAAACAAGCAGGCTCCTTTGGGGCAGATATTGAAAATATATGAACTCTCATCATTCTGTAATTTTTGGTTGTAGGAAAAGTAGCACTAAAACCCTTAATTTATGATTGTGTATATTCATGTCTCCTTAGGATTTTTTTAAATAGTGTCACTTTGATAATGTCATTGACACACTCTCAACAATGCATTCAATAAATATCTAAAAAGCTCCGTGAATTTATCCTGAGTTAATTTTACTGACCAGTAGTTGGACTTACGTGTCTTACTAAGCAAATTCTAAGTGTGCACTGTTTTCTTTTGGCCAGTAAAAATAATGCCTCTAGATTTTACAATAGACGTGATGTTTTCTGACACGCAGGCAGTGAGGGATTGCTAACAGTAAAGCTGTGCTGATTGCGGCTTGCAGAGCTGCCAAGCACAAGCCTTGGGCCAGCGGCGCTCATGACGTACTTTCAGTTTTGGGTTCTGCGAGCCTTCCCCGGTCTGACTGCTCTGCCCACTAGAGGTCAGTGCTCGCTCGCGCTGCTCTTCCATCCTGGAGGCACGGATGGATGGATAGATCGGATGGATGGGGGTCCAAATCATGCGGTTTGCAAAGCCCCGCACAGCACACGCTTTTGCCTCTACAGTCATCTGCCAAGTTATTCTAATATCTGTACTTGAGGAACAATCTGTTTTCATTTCGATTCAAAGCTGACCGAATTAGACTTTTCTTTGTTTTCTGGAAGAACAGACATTTTTTAAAAAAACTTCCTTTTACCAGTGAATGCTATGTCTGAGAAGAGTCTGGCTCTGAATATGTTCCCTGACTGTAACAATCTACGAAAAAAATATGCTTCTGCCAACTATCTTACCTCTTCAGAAATATTATTCTTCTGCTGCTGTAGCCCTTCAGTTATTGACAATCTTCAGTTACCTTTTTAAAATTCCTCCATTGCTTTCATCATTCAGCTGGCTTCAAACCAGAGTCTCAGGATCCAACAGGGGCAACACTCACACTACTCAATTTTGAGTTGCCAAGCACATTGCTGCATACCAGCTAATGGTGTGTGTGGTATGTATTACGTGTATTATTGACTTGTTCTAAATATAGGATAGTATAATTATATGGAGACTGACAGGCTTATCTTGCTACACTAGTTAAAAACACCAACCCAGCAGCCTACCTTCCCCTTTTAGTTCTGTCCCTTTGCCCTGATTTCTGTTCCACTTTATGGATACTGACTGACATAGCAGTGAGGTGAGTAAGGTATCCTTTTTGAAGCTATAGGGGCAGTAGCACTACATGGCTTTCAGTCCCTGCATCTGAAGCTCAGCCAAAGCTGAGTGCCCTTCACCTAACCCTTTTGCCTTGTGTATCGAGGGTTTGCCATCAAAAACAGCTGAGTTACTTGGTTCTGCAAGGTACTTGACAGCTGAAGCATCATAGGGGCCCATGTACCTGCTGTTATCCCATCTCATCTCAAAGATGGCTTTAAACTAATTCATTTATTCTTCCAGTAAGTACAAAGACCTTGCAGTAATGCTACTCACCACAGTTCAAATGCTCAACAGTATATTAGATCATATTAATATGATACTGAGAGTAAGCCCTGTCTTGTTCTTACCTGCTCAAGGATACAGTAGAGATTTTATGTTTAGAAAAATACCATTTACAGGTCATGGTAAGGCTGTGCAAGCTGGAGAAAATATCAGAATGAGCAGGAACACCAAAGGCTTCACCTTTTGGAAGACAAATCATTACCACAATTGTTCTTTTTTTTTTTATTATTTTATATTAATTACCTAGACTGTAAACCTTTCAAGACAGGAATCAGTCTTTTGCACATGGATGACTGAGGTGGAAAAGTCCACGACCGATAAGAAAATATTGTAAGGTTCAGTCTCAAATCAGGTTAGGCTCTGAATCATTGCTTCTTTCAAAAGTCCTTGCTTTTGAAACAAAGGCATTGAAATCCTGGTATTAAAAAAAATAGTTTGGAGAAGAGGCATGACAAGAAGGACACAAGGCTGTTTCACATCTCTGTTTATTTAGTTTTCATTCTTGCTGCTCTGTGAAGGAGGCAAGCATATCACCCCTGATTCACCACCTCTAGAGAAGCTCTTAAAATGCTTCATAAATTGTTCAGTTGTACCTAACTAATTACCAGATCCCATATATTAACCTAATATCCATTGAATTTATAAGCTGCATTTGCCCTATTATTGTTATTAAATGACATTATTAATTATGATAATGGTGTGCCCTGAGGAGAGCACACGACATGATCACATTGAATATTGTTTTTCTTAGTTGTTACTGTGCAATTAACATTTGTTACTATTGTAGATTCTCAGTATGGGCCTCTTTATTTACATTATATACTTGAATGAAGTGTACTGAAACATGTCTGAGAAAGGCTTTATTCACTATTCCAATAGAAGAGGGCCACTCTAGCAAAGCTGTCTGCCTGGGGAAGCAGTGTGCAGCTTCAGAGGAATAGATCAAAGATTTAATTAGTGAAATGTTTATCCAAACCATGTCATTTATTGCCATAGGTATAGCAAAGGTAAAATCTAATAAGGCAATTAGATGAAAAATGTTTTTAATGCATTTGTTGAGGTCAGTTCCTTTGGTGACTGCTGGTCTCTCTCTGCTGACAACTTGAGGAGACAGGATGGGGGCAAGGCAGTTTTGCATTTGACAGTGGCCTTTGTGATTAGCTACAAGTCCAGAAGCCATGGCCCTGGACGTTCAGCACATCATATGGGCACATCTTGACTCACAGAAAGCATGTAATCCCTCCCAAATTACAAGCATTCAATTACAGGAAAGCATCTCCTTTCCCCAGCAGTATCATGGACTTGCAAAATGGTCGTCTTTGCTTGTGTTGTTTTCCTCATGCTTATCTCTTGTGCATCACTGCATTTCTGTCCAGCACCACTCACTATCACCCTATGAGGACTGTGAATCTGATCACAGGGGGTTGGAAGACACAGATGCCATTCTGCTCAGAGCAGCACCAGTGCTGCTTTCTTTTGTATGCTTGTGCTTTTTTTCTTTTAGCAGCAGTGTGAAACTTATTCTCAGCACAGGGTCTTTAACACTATCCTCCAAACCATTCTCATTTTACAGGTTTCCAAAAGAGCTACTGCTTTTCAGCTTACATGGCAAAGAAGCCAATATTCGTAGATTCCTTCACTGCTGTCCTCATTTCCACTCCATGTTCAATTTGCTGCTGGGCAATGCAAAGAGGGAGATGAGCTGCACTCATTTGTGCTGAGGCCCAGAGGGGCTGCGCGTGTGCACTCGCCTCGATGTCATGTGTGTGAAGCTTTTGTTCTCTGAGTACTGGAGTCCTTTCTGAACTCCAGCCTCTTGTGCAACAATATTAACAGGACAGTGCACTGACAGGAGTATAAATCCTATATGTGACAGAGGAAATAGTGTATTGACCTGCTGAGGGATTTACATACCTCCAAAGACTGACAACAAGCTCTGCCTGTGAGGCTGGCTTGTTCTACTTTCCATTTCCAGCCCATACTATCCAGTGCTTACAGATGAATGACTTGGACATATATATGTGTGGATTTAAAAACTGTCCTGGTTGAGTATATTCTTTTATCCAGGATGCTACTAATCATTTTATAAGACAGAGATTTTGCTGTTGTGCTTGCTTTAAATATACAGTGCCTGTGGCTGTGCTGCTAAAAAGCATGATTATGTATTTCCCAAAGGCATGCAGAGAAATAGGAAGCTAGCTTTTTAAAGTGATCCCTCTGATGTTTCATTAGTAAGTGTTTAATTTACAGTAGCATCTCACATTATAAATACTTGGCTGTCTTCATCTGCAAGCTCTCAGGGCTGAGAGGAGACCCAGAGAAGAATTTTGGGAGTATGGTCTCCAAAGGACAGCAGGACTGAATTCTCTCTCTTATCCTTCTACAAATGCAGCATCATGTCTCCAGGGCAACCTGAATTCTGACAGTCATGGGAGCAAGGACATGGCATGGATTTCTATTTGATTCCTGCAACTGAAAAGAGATTTGAGACAAAAATCAATATGTGACTAGACTAAGAGAGTTCTTTTCACAATTAATTTTATCTAAGGGTTAATTTTCTGTCTTCTTGCGCAAATGTAATTCAGAACTACTAACTACTGTGTTTGTTTTGATCTTTCCCCTTCTACGTGTAGCAAAGGCCTAAACATATGAAATAAATAGGTTGCAGCATAAAAATGAGGGGTGAGCCTACCAAAAAACTGAACACACGTTTTATAAGGGAGCCTGAAAACAATGTTTATATTTCAAGATGTATAATTTTTTGCGATATTTTTAAGCAGTGAATCATAGTTCTGGTTAGATGTTCCAATTGAAAGTGATTTTTCCAACAACAGCTGTATGAAATAAATACCTTAGTATTTCTCTTTGAGTCACTGAGCTCTATCCTAAAGCAATATTGGAGCATATGTTGCAGCTAAAGGAAAACATTTCTGTTCTGCTTTGGTTATCTTTCTTAGAAATATGCAAGCTTGATTTTTCTGCACAAGAATGAATTACAAAAACTCAGCTGTAAAAACAAAATTGTGACAGGTGACTCAAACACTTTCAGTTGGTTTTAATATGTGCTTTTAGTAAATGCTTCATAAAACTATCATTACAGAAAACTGGGTCATGCAGATGATTTTATTTTGACTCTCTGCTTTCTTCTTTATACCATCCCCATGAAAAGCTGGAGGACATGAAAGGTGAGTCAATCAAGAAACTCCTTAGAGAGGCTCCTTTAGGTTTGTGGATGTTTATTGCTGTATTTGATACTTTGATCTTCCTCAGTCCTCTAAATTACTCTGCAACTTGGATCCCTGGGTTCCCTCAGCACTGACACATCCTGGCTCATGTAACTCCATGCTAGCCATGGCAGAAGCACAGATGCAGAGTTGATAGTGATGTTTGTGTCGTAGTTTTTGTTTAAAGTGTATGTTGCTGACATAAATGACATTGGGTCAAAAATATGGTGCCATGATGGTAAGATATTTTGAGAAAAAACTCCTGAGCAACCCTGCATTCACTTAACATTTTAGGGGCTAGGTTAGTAGCAATCTTTTGCTTTTAATGAGACTGGGAAAGTTAAAGGTAATTGTACACTCTCCTTGTCTAGTAGATGCGTTCATCAGAGTGACATAGTTTGGGGTTTAGAGTCTCATGGGGTTTAGAGTCTCATCCTGTGTACAATTACACTTCTCTAATTTCCTTTAATAATGGCTTCTTAAGAAGGGTCAGACTGTGTGTATATTGGCTAGGAAGTGAAAACTTCAGCTGACCCCTCTTCATTAGTTTATATTACTATTTAATATAAAAGTGTGTTAGAAAATACAGGCACCACAAAATGGGAAAGTTGGACTGCTGAAACTAGAATGTTCTTTTAGGAGAAAGGGTAAAGATTTAGACAAAGCTAGTTTCAACATCTTCAGGATGATTGATTTCAATACAACTTTTGAAGCAGCTCTTATTTCCTGTTTTGAATATTAGGAGTAATCTGAAATAAACTTTAAAACTGAAGAAGCACCATTTCAAATTAAAACAATTATTAAAATCCCAATTTGTGCTGAAAAGAGCCTGTCTTCCACAGAGCTCAACTTACTATTTATGTATATTTATCTGCATGAACCAGTCCTCTTATTTCTTCAATAAATATTTCTTTCATAGATTGTAGATTGTTATACTCCCTTCAATAAATGTTTAGCTAAGTTTTACATACAACATTTAGCTCCATTAATCTTTTCTAAGATGACCCTTCAGCTCTTAGTTCTCCAGATTCTGCCTTATTAATGTCAATTAGGTGTTAATCAGCTTTCACTTACATGCTCTTTTAGAAGGAGAGTGACATTTGAACTTTGTACAGAGACTTGGTTTTTTTTTTCTGGGAGACTTTCAAAGTGGTGCTTTTTGATACAAAAAAAAAAAAAAAAGCTTGAAACAGCCTTAATTGAATGACCTTTGTTTCCCTCTTTTCCCTATTTTCCAAAAGAGTCATAACCTCTTGCACTTCAATTATGATTTATTTTAGTCTTCCCAGCTATAACTCATAATTCATCACATTGTTCCCAGAAACAATCTTCATGAAGGAGGCTTAATCCAGAAAGTGAAAAATAGTTGTTATTTTTGAGGCTAACACAGAATTTATGATAGGAGAGCATTTATAACTTAAGCAAAAACTTTTTAAAGTATCTGAGGTTGGAAAGCTGATACTAGGAAACTAAAACAATATGGAAATAATTTCACAGGTTTTGCAGGAAGAAAAAATACCCATATGTGTGGTGCTGAAAATTCATTCCTTGAATTATATTCACATCAGGACTGGATGCCTTTGTATGTACTCATTTATCCCTAGCAAACTGGGCAGAGGCTAGAGGGAAAGAATGAGGTTGTTTGCCCACTACAATAAATTATAGGAGAAAAGAGGCATACAGCAGCATTCATTTTAGCAAGTGAGTTAAAGAGTGCACAGGCTAATGATGAACCGCTTTCTATGGAGCAAATATCTGAGACTGAAAAAGAAGCCAGTCATTCCTTGGCTCTCCAGCAGTCTTGGAGGCTGTTATACACAAACAGAAGCAGGGAACAAAAATCTCATTTAGGATGCAGCTAGCCTGAAACAGATATCCATGGTGAGACACTCTTGGATACAAGAGGCAGAAAAAGCATCATGATGATGAAGACATTTCTACACCTGCCTATTAAAGATTTAGTGCAAGAAGAATTTATCGATGTGGAAATGTGTCCCCCTGCCTTATTATCTGAGCAGAGGGTGGTTCTGCCAAGCATATTCCTGTGTGCAGCTCTTTGCCACAGTTGCTAAAGCTATCGAGTCTTCTTTGTGTGGTCATGATTCTTCCCCAGGACCTGGAAGTGTTGGAGTATTGAATTCTTACAGACTTATCTCAGTTCTCCTTTTTCTTCATCCCTGATTCAAACCCTGCTGCAGGCATACCATGCACTCACAAGCTTCCAATCCATGCAGGCATGGAGAGGACCACAGTTAATTGTGGGAGGCAGATAATGATAACTGTAATGATACCTGCCTGCAGGACTTGCTGGAGCCAGAATAATCACAATGAAGAGCAAATCTGCCCTTGCCCACTGCAGCAGTATTTCTGGACTGAAAATATGGAAGAGAAGCTGCTTTTTGAAATTTCACTCAGCTTAGCTAACAGCCCAATTCAGCAGACTTGGAAGATTTTCCATCATAATATTTCTCTGAAGTGAGCTGTAAGAATAAATGGCATAAGGTATGTTTGGCTCAAGAGATGAGAGTCTAAATTTTGAAGAATCTTTTCTTGTTTGTTATGGAACAAATCCCAAACTTATTGCTTAGAACTCCAGGCACCCTGCTGCTATGAGACCCTATCTGAACATCTTGAGTATAGGAGGCAAGTACTCTCCTGTGTGAATAATTGCTAACGTTTCTAATCTCAGCTGTACCAATTACTGTGGCAGAAGTTATTTCACAATGGACAAGGCAGATCGACCTCCTCATCAGTCTTAGAAGGGCAGAGAGGATAAGGGGGATAAATATTGTGAAACTATTCCATACCTATATAGCAGCCACCTAAGACTCCAGACAAGGCTTCAGTGCTAAGAAAAGGTAGATCATGAAGAGAAATAACCCAGTTATCTTGGGTTCTGATAGAAACACAGGAATGGGCAAGGTAGATTTTTTTGTACCCTATCCACTGTATGTTTTTCTCCAGTTTGTGCAGTATGAAGTTACCAAGCATCTTGAGCAATAGACAATATCAATAGACTGGTTTTGAAGCAATAGACATTTCTGATATTCTTGATCCTGCCTACCTCAGCCAAATTGGTAGCAATAGATTCAAGATTTTGAGTGGTCTGTTTAATACGTATTCCACACTTCTGATAAGAAGACATTAAGGAGAAACTTGTAATCTGTGTATTTATGGTGGTTTTGTTCTTCTTCCTAGGTAATTCCACTACCAGATTCAGCAACTCTGCAGACAATGCACAAAGATCTGAAGGGTCTAGATATTTAAGATCTACAGACCAAGAGGCATTGTCTCACACTTCCAGGCCCTGAAGCCACCATCCCAAAATTTCAGAGCCATGAGACACGTACCAGAGGATCTCAAATCTGAGGAAGGAGAAGGGGAGATTTCTACAAGATGCCCAAAGAATGGAAATCCCATGCCTTTTTCTACTATGTGTTTAGGAGGCAAGTGCAGCAGTTTGCATTTGTCGCAGAGCACCCCAAATGCACAGCATCTACAATCTAAAAACAGCACCTTTTCATGAGTTTTGAGAGACAGCATTGGTTTTGGTGCTGTGTTGTAAAAGCCTCTCAAAAGTCATAATTGTCTGCCTTGGATGCTGTAATGCTCTACTATAGTATTAGACTGGCTGTGGATGCTGTTAGAAGGCCCACTATGTGAAAGTGAATGCTTTTCTAAGGGATAGGGATATCAGAATTCTCAAATTCTGAATATGCAGTTTCTACAAACAAACTCAGGCAAATTTGAACAGCTTCCTGCTTCCTGCCTTGTCCATTGTGGGAAGCAGCATTTTAGTTCTTATTTATTTTGTTCATTTGCTTTCAGCAAAAGCATAGCAGCTCCAGAATAAGCTCTTAATTTTGGTCACCATTTATGTCAACACCATCCATAACAAAACAAAAATTGATGAATATCAGCTTTTTTATATTTAAGTTGTAGGGCTGACTTATTGTCTTATCATACTAAGTTACTTAGCAGAGGTAACAATTTGAAATTGCTGTAGCATTTTTACTTTTGTTTGCAGATTGCAGATTTCATAGGTATGGTTTGAGTTAGAGGGAATTTAAAATGTTCAGCTCTGAAGATTGATCATGAGCAAATGTTTTGTGGATGTTGTGGTTTGTGTTTTAAATTACTGATCAGCTGTGATTAATCTGATTAGTCCTTTGGCTGGAGGAGTGTGAATTACCTTCCCCCAGGTATAGCTGCTTGGGAACTGAAAGTGTGTTTTATGGACACAAGTTCAAAGTCCTCATGATGAGAGAATAAGTGCCAGCAAAAAATGGATAAAACTTGTGAAAACAAGAATATGAACTGTAAAATCACTACCAAAGGGAGTGTGTTTAAATACTGAAGTGAACAATCCCAGATAGTTTGGAGTGAAAATTTGCTATTTTTTTAGAAAGCACAACATCTTCCATAAAAAAAAGGGAGGAGGATGGAGTATTCTTAGCCAAAAGCCAATCTGCCAACCTACCATGGCCTCTCTCTTGTTATTTGTTTAATGTGCATTGCATTCTTCTTTCTCCATTATCTAGTATTAACATTCAATTTTTTTCAGCATATTGGATATAAACTGAGATGATACTATTTTCCAGTGATGATGATGACAGAACTGTTCAAGCCGACCACACTGGGAACTAGAGCTGGATTTTGAAGAATTCTCTGTGAGCTGGACATGGAAACCCTATGGTTTCATCAGTCTGTAGGGAGACGTCTTAGAAGAGGCCAAACTCTACTCCATACTGATTAACAAATAAAATACTCCTGAATGAAAACAAACATGAATACTTTTGCAAAAGAATATGGTGGTAGGATCAATATATGAAAGTCTTACATGGAAAATATTTTTACTGTGATCACAGAATTATTGGCAGAAAATGTGAAATATAGCAATGAATTTGAAGGTCTCCAGTATCTCAGAAGAGATTGTTTTGTGCTTGAGAACATGCAGACAAGTCCAGGAAGAAAGATTTTTGGAATTAGAGGAAATCATGACACATACAGATTTCTCTGCTGTTTGAATAGAGGTGCCAAATAATTTGAATGCATATGCTCCCATCCATATTTTTATCACTTATTTGCATGCATAGGCACAGACTTTCAGCTATGCATCTGTGTTTAAAAATGCACACAAGAGCCATGTATGACTCTGAGCATGTTTTTGTTAATATATATATATCACGCCAGCCAGTCAAATAGCAATAATATTTCTCCTGCTTGCTCATTCTTGGATGGCTCATTTACATATTTATGCAGCTCCTATTTTCTTTGTAAAATAAAAATCTATTAAATGATCTGCCTAGGCTTTCCCAAGGACACAAATCACTAAGCTTCTGATTTTTTATTTTTGCAATTTGAGACATTCCTGAAAGTGAGGCTATCCATCATTTATTTGCTTTCAGCAAAAGCATAGCAGCTCCAGAATAAGCTCTTAATTTTGGTCACCATTTATGTCAACACCATCCATAACAAAACAAAAATTGATGAATATCAGCTTTTTTATATTTAAGTTGTAGAGCTGACTTATTGTCTTATCATACTAAGTTACTTAGCAGAAACAGAAATAGATTAGGATGGATTTTGGATTGGTTTGATTTGTTCATTAATTTTCTTTGAAATAACAAGCAGGTCATTGCTAAAGAAAAAAAAAAGAAATTATTCAAAACAGACTGCAACTTTCAATCAAAGTACACTCACAGGATTCATTGCACAGTCACAGTCATGCAGTTGTGACCTATGTGCTCTTTCTATCTGCTTTGTACTCAGCTATGCTGTGCTTTATATAGATTGAAAGACCTACAGGGAAAGAGTTATAGCCTGGATTGTGGAGCAGCCTTTGTGCCATGCCTCCAAAAGCAAAATGCACGTTTGTACCAACATGAGATTATGCCAAGAGGTGTAAATCCAGATCAGCTATCAAAGGAAGGATGAACCCAAAATAGAAAATAAATTAGCGGCCTAGCAAAAACCTTCCCACTTCAGCACTAGCGCTGTATAAAAATTCTGATGGACAAAAAAGCTTTTCTGGGAAATCCTAGCATTTGAGCATGCACTCCTCAATCTGAAACATTTTAGGGTTTCCTCTGTTTTGAAAGAATACACAAGTGATTGTTGCCCCATGACCGGAAACCAAGGATAGGATTTGCTCACACCCTAATAGCCCTCTTTAATGGAGAAAGTCAGAGTCACACTAACCCTGAGTGAAAAGATCTCATGCTGCATAGTGATGGAAAAAGGAGCAGTTAGTAGTTATGTCAAGGGAAATTCTGATTGCATGGAAGTTGGGGTTCTTTCCTTCCCAGTGAGGTCATTACTCAGCAAGGCAATGATATCTGCAGCCATGGAAATTTAAAATCTCAGCTAGACAAGGTCTTCAGCTTTTCAGATCTAACTTTGAAGTCAGCCCTGCTCTGAGTAGGGCTTTGGATCTCCAGACTACATTAAATCATTCTGTGACTCTTTGACTTCAGACAGATGAAATACTGATATTTGCACTTGATTTAGTCAACCAAGACCTCCTTTATAGTCAGGAGAGAAAAGCTGAGTGTGATTCATTTTCATACTATGTTATCTAGGTCTGACAGGTTGCAACACTGACTACAAAAGGTTTATTTACCTAGTTCAGGTTTGTGTACCTACATGGCATCTAGATAAGACCAGATTTTATTTTCTGTGGAGATGTTTGGGCAGTGGGGATCCGGAACTCACAGGCTGCTTGACCTCCGAGGAACTTGATGGGATGTGGGAGCCATGGAAGGTTTCAGCAGATGCTCGGTGAAACCCATATTCTCACTTATATATTCCGAATATTTTTATTTCTATATCATGATAGATCTTGAAGGTCTCTGCAATAGTCCTTTTATTGAAGAATTCAACTAAAATAAATGTTTTAATAATTTGTGTGCTCTGGTGCATCCTTTGAGGAATTTGCAGTTTTGTTCCAGTCTTATTCAAACAAAAGAAGTTTTTGAACAGAGTTCTAATAAAATTTTACTTTATTTGGAAACTTGCAGGGCCCAAATAGGGGTTGAATGCTGAAAACAGGTTTTTGAAGCTCTTTTATTCATATTGAATAAGAATATAGCTACACTAGTCCTGTTGCAGTGCTGCAAGAAAGGGAAACTGAGAATAAAAAATATTTGCATCATAGTCAATTTGTGAACCTGACTGATAAAGTAATAGTTAGTGTATCAGGATCATCCTGCATTGTGCTGGTTGAAAAAACATTTAGAGATATATTTAAGTGCCGTGGAAGAAGAAGAACATGGCATAACAAATCCCATGCTAAACCTGTGACCTACATCTGGAAGCTCTGGAAGCTCATCTAGAGGGGCTTTCTTACCAATGTGGTTGAGAAAAGAAAAGCAATTTTCTCACCAAGGGACACTGTGCCAAGAGGAGTGAGAGTCCTTTTGCTGCCTTTCCTCCAAACTCTGTTCTTACTCTGACAAATGGGGACTTGGCATTTGCCAAAACAAGGACAGTAACAGGCATTTTTTGTCAGCACATGGGAGCAAAGCCATTAAGTTTGGTTTTTTTCCTAGGAGGAATGTCTCCCAAAACTGTACACAGAGTTTTAATTAAGATGTGATGTTTACTACTATCTTTCGAGCCAGAACAGATGTTGCACTCCAGCAAAAGGCTCTTCCAAGATGACTGGAGAATTCAGTGACATATGGAAATTAATGGGAATTTTGTGGTCAAATTTATCTCAGCATCACTTTCCACAAGGAGGTCTTGATTCCTGAGTGCAGTCTTTGGGGCTCTTTCACCACATAAGTGCAATGATATTACCAAGAGCAATAAAGCAATGACAAAACCACTTTCAAGGTGCTTAGAAACATTAGTGTCTGTAAATAACAACTGGGTAGTGAAAAAACTTATTTATGCCAATAAGTGAACCCTCTTTCTCCTAGATGAAGAGACATCAACTTGCCCAAAGCGTGGGAACAATCTGGTGGGAGCAATGGGAATAGTCTTGACTAGTATTTGAGTGTGGGTGGATGCCAAGCCATGCACTTCCCACTGGTGGATGGGATGAGAGTTCCATGAGAGGTCAAGGCACCAAGCTGTGCTGGGCTCTGTAACGTTTTCGCCCTAGATGGTGAGCCTGCACCAAAAACAGGCTCAGCCTGGCAGCCTCTGTGTTGGTAGGACCAGTGCCAGCTGTGATCTAAAAGCTGGGGATTGCTTCTGCCCAGTGCTGAGTCCCAGCTCCCCCATCCTAGCTGCCAGTAGGACTCCCTGGTGTGCATTTGCCCTGGATATGTGGGTTGGGATGTTCCAGAGCACAGGAAGTACCGGCACATATGCACAACATACAGTGCACCCATATCTTGGGAAGCCTGCTAAAATCAGGGAGAATTTGGCCTCTCCTCTCTACTGACTCCACACTGAAGAAGAAAACATTTTGTGGTACTAATAAGAACACAGCTAAGTTACTTGGTCCTGAAGCAGACAAATGTCAAATGTGTACAACTAAAGGAGCATTTGCTTTGAAGGCAGATCAGCTGCAAAAAAATGAATAGGCTTTGCTTTTCAGATCCTCCTACGAGTCCCCAGAATACTTGGTGTGGTTTGCAGTTATGCCATCCTATTTCTGACCCTGTTTTCCTCTCTTTTGTACTGAAAAAAAAAATTCCTCTTCATCAGGAGAAACAAGAGTCTTCATATGCTTCATGTGGGTAAAATCAAAACAGCAGGTATGACTGTTTTAGAGATACGTGCATCTCTGTCACACGATAAAGAGGGGTTTTGTAAATAGCCTGGTGTTCCTGTATTGACATTTCCTCTGCAGGCAGCGCTCCAGCTTTGTGCGGGCGCCTGGCACTTGCACACAGCTCTGCTCTGTTATGGAAAGCCAGGCATGCGTGAACTGATCACTGGAGACAGGCAAGGAAAAGGGGGACCTCAGCGAAGATGAGTCAGTTGGGGACAGGGAACACTGCATCTTTTGTGGAGTGGCGTTAAGAGGGAGAGGGAGGCGACAGTGATGCTTGCACGGCATCCCCATGGCCCCCCCTCGCTCCCCAAACCAGTGTCAGGAAAAAGCAGAAAAAGGCAGAAAAAGGCAGACCTGCTGGAGCACGACAAAACTGTGCAGCAGGAAAATGAAAGCCTTGGGGGGAAATATCACTCCCATGTATTCGTGGAATACAAGTCCCGGAGAGGAAGAGTGGGGGAAATCACGCCATTGCTGCTATGGAAACCAAATCCTCCCCATCACAGGGAGGAGATGTGCCAAAGTCCTGGGCAGCCTGGCTGCTGCTCACATCATAAGCCAGACCCCCCCATTTCCTACTTCTTTGCTCTCTCCTAAGACCTTAACAGTTTTGAGGCTTTGTGGACAGAAATGAAGGGTTATGGAGCTGCAGTGGTGTTCAACCAACCATCCTGGCAAAATATATTCAGCTCTTTCTCTGAGAAATGCCAGAGGCTTTCTAGTTACTATTTGCCACTATAGGAATGTGCTAGGGTTTTTGCTCCCGCCCTTGAATCAGATTGAAGGGAGGATAAAAAAAAGGTTTAGAGGCATCACCTGTGATTCATGTCTGTCTCCATGGCTTTTTCCACTCCTGAGACTGGATGTGAGATACTGGCTGGAGAATTAATCTTGGAGTGGGCTCCTGGGTGCCAGTAATCTAGCAGAGGAAAACATGCTTCCTACCCGCGTTATTTCTGCTGCATCCATGTCTGGGGAAATGAGAGCAGGGTTTTACCAGTGAAGGCAAGGGGGAATGAGGACCAAGGAAAAGAAAGCAAAAGAAAAATTGTGGTAAGGATTGAGCAGGCCTCTATTTATCTTTTCTTGGTCTGTGCCTGTGCCAGGCTGCAGGGTATGCAGAGTGATTGCTCTCTAAGCCCTGGATATAGAAATAACTTGCCATTTTACTTTTTTTTAAACAGCAGCTGTGCTCATTACAATGTGTGCTCCTAGTAGTTTTGTATTCATCAGTTTTCCTTTACCAGAGCCTGTGGTACATTTCTCAGTGGGTTCCTGCAAATAGGAAAAGCTGGTAGTCAAATATATACTGCATTATCCTTACACAAGTCCTTTATTTCAGAGAAATCTCTTAAACAGGCTAGTCTGCTAATACAAGTGAAGTAGAACCCATGGCATAAAATGATCATAGTTGAGACCCCTGTTTGGAGGGAATCCTGGTACCTGCTGGGATGACAACAAATGTGTGTGCTGAATTTCACAGGAGATAGAAGAACATTTCCTATAATAGGAGTCCAAAAGTCAGGAACTATGCCAGTGGCATAGGAAGTTACTGGAAACTGGGAAGACACATCAGGGAGGTATGTCTACCTTATTCTTTTATTATTCCCTTTGTATCCATAACTAACTGCTGCTGGAAAGCCTGAGTGCAGATATTCTGGTAGTCTGACACAGTTCCCTCTGTGAGGAGTAGTCCCATTGAGCCAAATAGCACCAGTTATTAGCATATTATTCTGAATTACCAGCAAGTATCTACAGGATTTTTACTTTATTGAGGCTTACGGGATTTCTGCATTGTTGTAACTCTTTGGATATCAGTGAAGATAAGCCATGCTCATTGTGAATGCCAGCATCAACCCTGTCTCTGCTTGCTGCTACTGAAAGTTTCTAGGGGCACACCAGCCAGCCTGCAGTACATGCTGTAAGGCTGCAGCATATTTTAACCATGACTAAAGGAAAATAAAAAATAAAAAGAAAAATAGGAAAAAGGCATCTGAAAACAGAGAGACCTGGCTGAGTCCCAAGAGGAGGAGGAATTTCACCGGTCTAATGATCAGCATCTTCTTCAAAGACAGGAGCAAGAAGAATGTTAAGTATTTGTCCTATCTGCATTGTTCTGTGACAGGAGATTCACTGTCTGTTAAGAGCCCATTTTGGATACAGTAGAACTCCTGCAGGCCTCACTTCAATGATTTTCAGTGAAAGGTCAGAAGGAGGGAGGCACTGGTGCAGCTAATTCAGCAATTGTGCAGTACCAGCTCTTAGATTCTTGGGGTTTTATTCTGTATTAGAAATAAGATGCAGTTGTTTACTAGGGGATTGCTGAATGGCCTGTGTTCCCATGATACCTAGAGGAGACTGGCAATTATTCTCCCTGGGTTCTCCCTGGAGCTATTTTCTTTGCTGGCGGGGAGGAAATTGTTCATGTTTCATTTGCACTACCGCTGTTCCAGCTGCCAGAGCAGGAATGTTTGCCTGCCAGCCTGCATTGGTGGCAGCGGCTCCTCCTCAGACCTGCCATCTGTTAGCGTTATTCCCAATGTCATCTGCATGATGGCAGCTCCTGGATGGGTGTCCGTCTGTGCTAGGCACTGTTTCACTGTGTCAGGAACAGCAGAGGGGCAAAACAGAGGCAGGTAAGGGACACAAGGGGCTGGAGAAGGGCTATCTGTCCCAATCCTCTTGGCAGGCTGGGAACAGGGCCTTGAACTTCATTTTCCTGTTTCTGGCTCCTCTTGGTCTCTTACTGAAATGCCTCCTCAAGAATCCACTGTAAATAGCAGCTGCAGCACAACACAAGGGTCTGCAAGTCCCTGACTTAGAAAACATATAAACATCCTCATCCTGAATCCTTGTGTGATCAGGACAGATTAAAAAACAAAACAAAACAAAACAAAACAAAAAAAACCAAAAACGACAAAACAAAAACCAAAAGAACCTGAAACAAAGAAAGAAAACCACAAAAAGACCCAAAAAAAAAAAAAAAAAAAAAAGGAGGAATTTTCCCTTAATCTCACTTGGTTCTTAGTCAACCTGTATTCTCTGTAACATGGGGTCTTCACTGCTCAGGAGAATATTTTTTTGTTGACTCCTTGGTTCCTGCAACAAACCCTTTTAGGCTGAGCTTAAGCCCCATCACGCTGAGCCCCTGTTCTAAGGAACGCAGCCCACTCCCGGCCGGCCAGCTCTTGGCAGCTTGGGCGACTGAGGCCAGAAGCATCCTTGGAGCCCGGCCGCGCTGGAACTCCCGGCCGGGCTGACACCTGTCATTGCCCCCGAGCCTTCCTTTCCCGTTCCCTTTGTGCGGAGCCGGCAGGCTGCGGGCCGGCGGCAGCCCCGAGGAGCCTGCAGTGCCCGCAGCCCTGCAGTGCCGGCGGCAGCCCCGAGGAGCCTGCAGTGCCCGCAGCCCTGCAGTGCCGGCGGCAGCCCCGAGGAGCCTGCAGTGCCCGCAGCCCTGCAGTGCCGGCGCCGCACCGCGCAGCGGCACCGTCCGCCCGGACACGCGGGGCGCGACCGCCCGGGCAATCCGGAGCGCGTCCGCCCGGGATCCGCACCGCGACCTGCCGGGAACAGCCGCAGGACTGCTCTCAAAGGGAGGAAGGTGCCCCCCCCTGCCTCGGCCGGGCACATACGCTGCCAAAAAAGAGCATTTCTCCGAAATCTCAGCCCCCAAATCTCGGGGTTACCCGCACAAGTCTATCAAACAGCAGTGCTTGCATCACGGGTTTCTGTGAAGGGTGAGTTGGTAACTCAAAACGCTATTAAACCATCCAGGGTTGCATCCAAACACAGCAAGGAGTTTTTAATCATTTACAGCATTTGGATTGGTAGGAAGGATTTGTTTGGTTTGGTTTTCCCCTGCTGTCTTGCTTTTGGTTTTGAGATTACATTTGTGCTTCCAGATGCTCAAATGATGCAATATTAAAAAGTTCGAACAATGTTTTTCTTTTTTTTCCTTTTTTTTTTAATGAAACTCAGCACGAAAATTTTTCAACTTTAAATGGATCCAATGTTTGTGTTTGCCATGCTATGAACAATGTTTCTAGCAAGTTGCGTTATACAGGTCAATTTCTAAATCATGTCTATTTTCACTTTCTGAAAATAATGGAATTTTTTTAACCTGGAAATCTGGATATTTAATGATTAGCTGTTATTTTTAAGCCATTTTAATAAGTCTTAAGGAGGATATAAAAATAAACAGGCAAAAAAGGAAACATTTCAAATCCTGTCAAACAGAAATCAGTTCTGCACTTTCCATTAATTCAGTTCCTTCAGGTTTTGACCGCACATCATCCCAGTAGTTCTCCCAGTCCTTATTTGAGCACTGCTGTGGCTGATGTGGGGCTCTGTAGGAAGCTCTGCCACGAGTCCCAGCCTCCACATCATGCAGACCAGGCACACATGCAGGATGCTACATCTCCTTTCTGGAGGAGACTGAGATGACAAGGATGACTTCAGGGGTGCTCTACCATCTCACCCTGGTCATGATATATGAGTCCTACTTCAGGAACTGGGAATGTTCTACAATTACCAATTTCTGTGTGGCCAGTCTGTCTGCTTTGCTCGGCAGGGCCACTTCCCTCGTTCACATTTCCCAGCCCAGAACTGAAATTTCTGTCTTTACTTATCTGTGTGTTTTGGAGTAGTCATTTGGACATGACTTTTTCCCATTTTGGAGATGAGGTTTGCTCCTGCAGCCTGATGTGTTTGCTTACCTCTAGTGCATTTGGAAACAAAGGACTCTAAGAGCTTCAAGCAAGATAGAGGGTTTGCCAGCATTTTGGTAATGAAACTGGTTTAGTTTACATACATTTAGAGAAGATGCTTCTGTAGTTGACAACCTGTGGAATGTTTAGATTTTGTTTGTCAGATGACTTAATATATCTTGCACACACACACACATACACAGAACCAGTAATCAAGGGCCTAAAGTCAGACACCATTGACACCATGCCCGGAGGAGGGACTCAGCATCTGGGGAGACCCTCAAGTCCAGTTTCTCAAAGTTACATAGGGTACCTAAATCCCTACTGAAGTCAGTGTCCCTGTGTTATGAGTGTGGACCGTGCATGAAGTGCAATTGCAATATTTTTATTGTCTTTGCTCTCTGTTTCAGCAAGTTCAAGGTAGACCAGGCCAGGCAGGCCCCAGAAGTAAAGAGCTGAAAGAACACCCCATGGACATGTATGGGAGTCCATGTCTCCGCATCCCTGCTGTATAATAATGTCCGTTGTTTCCTCTGTCTTTTGTGTTTTAAGAAAAAACCCAAACAAACCCACACAAATAGAATGTGGCCTGCTTTCCCTCTCTTCTCAAGATCAGAGTCAAATTCTTGTAGTTCTGCCCCTCTTCTCTCAAAGGCCCTTCTCCCAAGACTCATAGCACAACAAACAATAAAAAAATACAGGCAGCAAATTGTTCTTTTGCCAGTGCCATCATTTCACTGGCTTTGAATCCAGAAGAGCTACTCCCTGCCAAGCCTAAATGAGCTGTGTCAGCTTGGGTTTGGATGCTTGCCTTGGTCCCAGGCATTTTCTTCCATAGTAAACAAAGCACAGGTAAACAAAGCAGCTGCTGAGGGGAGCTGCTGAGGGCCCTGCAAAATGTCCCATCACCTCTTTATCCAGGTTGTAGAGCCAGGTGGCCCATGGCAGCCAAGGCCAAGGCTGAGGTGATGAGGGCTGTGTTTGCACCTGGAAGAAAGGCAGCCTCTCCTCCCATGGCCTTTCATGCCCCATGGAGCACAAAGGAGCAGCCATCCCTTACCTCCCCTTTCTGTGGCAGAAACAGACCCAGCTGCAGTCCACTGTCAGAAAAGCCAAATGCAGCCTTGTCTAACTTTTGACCAGCCTTGAACTTGACGTCTGAGTGGGGACATCCCCCTGTGATGCATCACACTGTCTCTGAAACAGCACTGTGCCTATCAACAACACTCATCTGCTGTGAATTGCTGGGTGGAGAATGAAGGCAGGGAAAGAAAAGTCAAAAAGATCTGCTGAGTAGCATAGATGCGACCCCACAACACTTCTTTTGGGGGAGCAGCTGCCTTTTTCCCTGAGTAGTCTGAGCCATATAAACACAAGGACCAACACTGTTGCATGCTGTGGTGCAGGCATGACAACAGCAACTGGCTGCAAAAGTTTTACTTTACTTGGATCCCAGTGCAAGAGCTGGGGAGGGACAGCCAGCTGTGCTCACCTCAAGGCTCCCTGCCCTCTTCACGGTCCAGCTCTCTGCAGGGAAACTGAGGACTCACCTCCCAAAACCAAGCAGCTTTCTGGGAATTATGTTCGTCCCTTCTGACCTTGTAGTCAGCATTTTAAGAGCTTCTTTCCTGATAAAAATAGAGGGCAAGGGAATGACCTAGCTGTCTGTCCAAAATTACTTGGGAGAGTAAAAGCCCTTTGTGTGTACTGTGTTTTTTCAGGATATCTTTGCATTTGTGTTTCTATGATCACTGGAGGGGCCACTTGAGGCTGTATTAGGGACTATGCCAGCACTTCATGAAAAAGTTGGATGTGTCCTGAGGACCCCCCCAGGAGGTAATGACAAGTGATGCAAATTGATGAGAGCCTAGACAGCATATCTAATAAAGCACACTGAAATGATCATCTGCTTTTTTGGCAGGGGTGTTATGTAAATAAAGTAAAACTTGGTTATTTCTGATTTCTGTGCAGTCATTCTTTCTTTCAGATATCACAGCTGAGAAGGCAATTTGAGAGGGGAGGAAGAGCTCATTTCTATCACTGTGGCTGAAACCCAGTTGTAATAGCAGAAATGGCTTTTCTGTCCTAAATTTTCAGGTTAGGACTTGCTATCTTCTCAAAATACAAATGCAAGTCATTGTGCTCACCTTCAATTGCAAAATCGTGATAATTTTGGCTGAAAGTGACCTCACCAGGTCATCTAGTCCTGCCTGTTTCTCAAAGCAGCACCAAGCTACACCGGCTTGCTCAGAGCTGTGTCCAGTCAAGTTCTGAGTATCTCCAAATGTGATACCTTTGGAGACAGCTCCTCTGGGGCTCTATGCCAATATTCTACCACCTGCAGAATCATCTTTTTTTCCTGATGCATAATCAGAACTAGCATGCTGCAGCATGTCTTCTTCCTAGTATTGTTCAGCTTTGAGAAGGAAGTCTTCTCTATACCTTTCTCTTCAAGTAGTTGTAGTCAACTGTAGCAGTAATTTCCCCTCAACAAATCTCAGCCTTTATTCATATGCTGAGTGCTCCAGCCCCCTGACCACCTTGGTTGCCCTCCTCTGGGCTCCCCCTTGTATATCCCAAATTGGAGATATTACTGTAGGTATAGTTTCACCAGTGTGTGAGCAAAGGATAGTGCAGCTGACCGGCTGGCTATGCTTTTGTTGACAGATCCCAGTATGTGGCCATCCCTCTTTGTAGAAATGGCACACTGTTGGCTCATATTAAACCTGCTCTCCACTGTATCACTCCAATCCTTCCCTGCAAAGTTGCTTTCTATCCAGCTGACAACCCAGCCCATAGTGGGACATGGAATGACTATGTTCCAGATGCAGCACTTCGCCTTTTTTGAAGTTCATGGTTCTTGTCAGCTCGTATCTCCAGCCTGCTGTTTTCTTTCCAAACAGTATTTCCAAAAATATTTCAATAGCTTATCAACTATTCTCTCTAATTTGGTATCATCCATGAATTTGCTGAGTGAGTTCTGTCCCATCATTTAAGTCATGGATGAAGACATTGAACAGATGGGCACCATTGCTCCATGACCTGGATGCAGCCCATATTTCCTGCTGCTCATAACAGGCCTTTGAACCCAAAAGTCCAGCCAAATTTTACTTCAAATTACTGTCACTTATGCAGTCAATGCCTGAACAACTAGCTGAAACTAACTTTTGGAGACTGAGTCCAAGATCTTTCAAAATCAACATCATCTCTTCTCCCATTGTCCCCTGAGCTGATCATCTGATCATAGAGGAAAACCAGGTAAGTGAGACATGATCTGTCCTCAGAAAATCCATGCTGGCTGATTCAGATCACCCTATTGTCCTTTGTGTGCCTGGAAATGTTCTCTATGGCCTTTACAGGGACCTTATCTTACAGGCAGAAGGTCTCTCCTCTCAAGGTCTTGCCTCCTCAAGAAGGCATCTCCTTCTTGGTTTTCTTCAAGAACACATTTGTGACTTTGGCCTTTTTCAGTCATTGGGAATCTTGACTGATAACTGCGGCCTCTAAAAGATGACAGGGATTGCACTTGCAGTGACACCACCTCTCTGAGCCCCATATTATTAATCACATCTTGTCCTATGGACTTATGCATGTCTGATTGATTTAGGTGATCACCTTTGTCAAAGGTTCTGCTGTCCCAACTTTGCCACATTCATTAATGCCATAAAATAAAACCAGAAACTGCTGCCTATCCACTCCAAACATTTTAGATATCTATCAGGAGCAAAAGTTTGATTGCAGACAGTAGTTGAGATTGTTTGAATTTTCCCTTCCCAAAACTGCTCTATGGCCCTGTCTTCATTTTTGTTAACTGATGTTCCAACTTTTTTTTTCACCCCTAGCAAAACACAGAGAAAAAATTAAATGCCTCAGAATGTTGAACCTCTGAGTAAGGAGCCTCTTTGTCAGCTCCCCACTTTCTGCTGTGACATTCAGATTCTCTGTCAAAGTGCCCACAACCATAATTGTCCTCTCACCCTGAAGATCAAATAATTCTGATGGCAGTAGGCTGGCTTCAAATTGTGATGATGACTGGAGACCAGGAGCAAATGGCTGCTAAAAACAGAGATATGCCTGGGAAAATCAATCTGTTGTGAGTTGTTAACAAACACATACACACACAAGACTACTTTGAACATTCAAAAAAATACATGTTACTTTCCTCAGAGTGCAAGTGAGGTTGAACAGTTCTTAAATTCACAGAATAGGACTCAATAACACCATATAGTCTTGGTTAAAATTATTTTATATTGTAACAAAAGCAAAACCATCCCACAGAAAGCAAACCTTGAGCCAGTTATGTGAGTGCTGCTGAGGGAGTGAGAAACCTGAACTTGATTTCCTGACAGACCATAGGGCAAGTCACTTTGTCAAGATATGTTATCTGTAAACTTTAATAGCTTTGAGAATTTGGACTTTAATTTCTTCATCTGTTAAATTATGATGTTGGTAATAGCACCTCTGTGTTGTGAGCTACTTGGATACTGTGCTACTGGTGATTGTATCAATATCATGGCATAAATTAAACAGAAATGGAATTGCTTTACTCCAGACTGCTTTACCACTGTCTAAATGCAACCCTTAAGATCAGTAGGTATTTTTGCTCATTTTTAATGCACTATTTCCTCTTTTTAGGGTGTTTTTTTCCTTCTGGTAAATATGGCCAGAAGTGTCACACCTTAGAACTGGCTTATTTAACTTTGAGGAAAACAGGACTTATCCTGCCACTTCCTATTTTTTTTTTCACTGTAAGAACTACTCTGAGACTATATCCATGTAGGATAATACAGCATTTTCACACATGCCAGTGAAATATTATATTGTTTTATATCGCAGCTCAATGTCCTGGCTATACTTTACTATCAGGAGCATAATTCTTTGCTTTGAAAATGAATTTCCAAAATTATATAGCTACAGTACTGTTGGCCATAGCCGGCTATTAGCCATGGCCATTGCTTGGCTTTTGAGCAGGATGGGAAGTGTGCCAGGGAAGTTATTATTCCAAGTACAAACCTTTACTCTGTAGAAGAAAAATTTCTATTGTAGAAGTGCATCTATTATTTCTACCATGCTATAATCACATAAAGCAAAAGGGATTGTGTGGGATAGATAGAGTAGGAGACCAGCAGTCAGAACTTCTGGCTTCTTTCCGTGGGTATTGCATTCCTCTCTTCAGCTCCAGCATGGGAAATGACTGTTTGCTTGTCTCCTTGGAGGGATAGTTTTTGATTAGCTGTGGGTGATGTTCTTGCTGATCTGTGGAATCAGTGCTTGACAAGAGGCAGCCCTTTTTTTTTCTCGCTGTTTCAATCTTTGCAAAACTAAAGATCTGTCTTGCAGTGTGATTTGTGACCAAAAAAGTGTGAACATTGCTTGATTAGACAAGTTGAAGAATTATTCCTGTTATTACAATGTGGTTCAAAAGCCACTCCCAAACCTTAATTCACTCCTAATATGGGCTCCATGCTTCTGAGTGAAGAACACCAAGATTAATAAGGCATTCTAAAGTCTATTTTATATTCTCAGTTATTACTTCAGTGTAAACAGATTGCAGTGCTTTGCATGGGGAGGAGTGTGAGCTTCAAGAGCTGGTGAGCCATCAGAGATGATAATTGGAGTTTCTGGCTGCAGAAACACACACACACACACAAATCCCCACTGCAAACACAGTGCAGCCTGAGCTGCAGTTATGAGAACCGTTGCTCCGTGCTCATTTTCATTTCTAGCCGGTAAAATAATTCACTATGTCAATAGTACATGGGAGGCATGGATGCTAATTTACATTCCTTTGTAAAGGGTTTCAGATGATTATACTTCCCTCACAGCCAATCCTATGCTAATGAGAACTCTCTGATTCCAAAACACTGCCAGGATTAATGTTCATGGACTCTGCACCAGGGTAAATGACCTGTGGCATAGCTTTAATTAAGGAAGACAGACACATAATTAGAATAACAACAGCTTACTATCAATTTCTGCAGCAAGTCTCGGCCCCCGGGTGATACGTCATTTGTGTGCACCGCCTGCATGTGGGTGGACTACTACATGAAAGGCCCAAAAAAGAAAGCTTTGTCATTTCTAAATGGATATTACATAAGCTGCATCCTTTGTAGAATCCCTGAAGCAGCAGTTGCAGCTTATTATTGCAAGAAGAGGAACAGAAACCAGCGTTGCACAACAGAGACCTGAGGAGAAATTTGTATGAACTGATCCCAGCACTTTTGGCCTGCCTTTCTGAGCAGATATAGTAAAAGATATGGTGATGTCTCAGTCTAGCACCTGGCAGCTCTCTGGAGAGAAGACTACACCTCAAAATATCTGGTTACCTGACCCCACTCCCCTCCTTCACACAGAGTATGGCATATCTTGCAGTGACACATCCTACCCTCAGGATTTTAGGCTGAGTTTTTACTTGTCAACTGTGGTGAGCAGGAACCTGCTTAGAAAAATAAGTCACCATTATCCACTAATCATTGTGCTTTGCAGATAAAGCTTTGTATGAAGCTGATTGGCTCTCAACAGGCTGATGCTGAAAAATTTGTATGTGGACCCTTCTCTGGCAGTGACTATCTTCCTTTGTTCGTGTTTGCATGTCACCATAGTCAGATATATTTTTTGAACATTGCATGTGGACTCAAATTCTTTTACAACATCGATTCTTTAAAACTGCATTTTAGATCCCCACAAGTCCCACATCTGGTCCTAAAGCAGCTCCTCTCCTGACATGTCATGACTAAGCCTCCTCCCAGTGCCTGTCCTAGTGACCCCAGACAGCTCTGCTGTTGTTCTGACCCTCACCTGTCTCAGGATATGCCTACTTCTCTGCCTTGACAGCTTGCCCAGCTATCCCACACAGTCACAAAGCAGAAGGAATCTTCAGGGGTCATCTAATCTTATCCCACAGCACCATGCATAGTGATGGCAGATGTCTAACTTCCTTGAAGAAATTATTATCTGCAGTCGTTTTAGAAAGTCTATTGCACTGCTTCACTGTCCTTGCAATTAGAGAGCTTTTCCCTCATGTTTCAGTGAAATCTTCATAGCTGCAGGTTAATTCCTGTCCTATGTAACACAAATATTGGAGGGAAGATTAATTCCTTTGTTTGGAGCAATCTTTTCTGTGCTTGAAAAAGGTTACCCTGTCCTTTCACAGATGTTTGATCATTCTCATTGGTCTACTTGATGGCTCTAGAATTGATTAACATCTTTCCTAAAGTGGATTCTTATCTGCTTTGGTTGCTTTTGACTTCACCTTTGAGTTTCCCTGGATTTTAGAAAATTTTTTCTGCCTATGCACACAGGAACTTGTAGACCCTACAGAAATAAAAAGAAATTTTGTTATAATTATATAACAGAAACAAGGACAAAAATAATTATAGAAGCTTCTTAGCTGTATAATGACACTTCAGTGAATAAGGTGATACAGAGATAAATGAAAGTAGTCAGCCTTTTCATATGATATCCAGATGAGTTACCTCACTGTCAAGTCTTTGAACCTTAAAAAAATAACATTTCAGAGATTTAGTTGCAACATGACACAAGACTGACTGGAGTTCTAATTAGTCTGGTGGACAAGAGACTTGTTCCTACAGAACAGGAAGCTAATTATTTTTGCTTACAATAAACTCTTCAGATTTCACTCGTAATATCTGCTCTTCAGCACTGGCACAAGCACAACACACAGACAATGAATAATTATATTAACACCACAATGTTACCAGAAGCAGGGTTTTATTCTAAAGTAAGACTTCATTAGTCAACACTGTAATAAAGAGCACAGAGTCAAGTGCAGTAAATTCAATTATGAGTTGTGTAACTGTGATTGCTTCATATAGAAATTCAGGGAGCCTGTAGTTGATTTTCCTGATCCTCTATGATTTGGATAGTGTTTCTGCATGAGTAGGACAGATCTTTACTACAGAACCAGCCCAAATTCTCCATCTCTTCTTGTCTACCTAGCATGTAGAAACCGAAACTTTGCTACAATGTAGTGATGTAGGCTAACAAGTAAGATTTTCTAAACAACATATTATTGTGTATGAGCTGCCCAGTACTTACTACCTTGTGTCAGGGTGTGCCTCAGTTACTCCAAGGCACAATCAGCAATTTCTTGATCTGAGACAGTCTTGTGTGCAGTTATGGGTAAGAGAAGGCACCCAGAAGAGTACCACAGGTGACAGTGCCACCTCCTTGTTTGTACATATGTAATGGAAGTTAATAATAACTTACATGACTAGGCATGGATTACAGACAGAGCTCTGCTTTGACTTAGTTGAGTTCACCTCATTTCAGGCCACTTGGGTGGTGATAGTCTTGTTTTTTCTCTTGCAAAACGATAATTTCTCCAATGATCACCTAGAGAGGACTCCTTGAGGAGTGGCTTCCAAAGGTTTGGACCAGCAGATTGCCAGTAACCTTCAAGCTTTCCATGGATCTGTGGCCCATACACTAAGAAGATAAATAATAGGTACTATTTCAGTCTGCACTATTTGTGAGCCATCACCTCTAACCTTTTAGTACAAAAGTCTGTGGGATTTGCCTCATATACACATGCACAAATACTAGAGCATTGAGAGTAACAGAGCAAACGTTGTTTGCCACAGCCAAGCTCACCCCTGCATCAGGCTGTATCAGATGTAAGTAGCTGCTCACCTGGTTAAGCAGAAGACAAAAACATGTCCACTGTTAATATGGGGAAGAATGTAAACATGCCATTCACAGATGCTCACTTGGACAAGCACTCAAGGTTGTGTGCTTCTTCTTATACTGGAGCAAGCTGCCCTTCCCAAAATGAAGTTTGGGGTTTTCTTTACTGCAGTGTGTGTAGCTGCACCTCTCATCTCTTTGGGATTCCCCAGCTTTCATTTCTTTGCCTTCCTTGCTTTAGGCCATGTGTATGACTAACCTGTCCTTCCAGCTCAGAATTGTTAAACACAACCCCTCCCTGAAACCATCAGCTGCAGTCCTCAGACCTGCCAGGTCCTGTGTGTTTTAGCATGAAGCTCCCACCTGGCTCCCTCACTACCCACCTTTGCTTCATGCGTTTCCAATGCAGAGTGGTGGTGTCTCTGCCACCCCGGGATGTGCCGCGCCGGTATCGGTATCGGTATCGCTGCTCATGGGATCCTCTGATCTGCTGGCAGCTGGACTAGGAAAGGCAGCTTGCCCAGACACTGTGCCGTGTCCCCATTGTTCCCTCTTCAAAGGAGCCCTCCTAGGGTGCATGTGATCCCCAGGAGCATTTGGAGCTCCTCATTATCCTGTGCTAGCTAGCAGGAGGACATGGGCTGTGATGCCTTCTCAGCTTTCTGAAATTCAGATCTATGACAAGCCACACTTTGGGGTGGGATTGGGTGGCAAGTTGATGGACAAGCACATTTAGGCACTTTGGTAGGCAGAGTTCACTGCCCCTGCAGTGCCTCTGGACAGTGCTAGCAATGCAGATGGGGGTTTGGGCAAGATATCCGAGTGTGAATCTCATTTATAGATACACGACTCTGCCAGCAGGCTCCTTTAGTGCTAATTTGTGGTGTGGGATAAATGATGTTCAGGGGATAATACAGAAGGTGCTGCTTGGTGAAAGAAGCTGCCTAATGAAGTAAAAAATTACCTTTACTGGGATACTTCTAGCAGATTGTATTTATTGGAGGTTCACTATGGGTCTGTGATATGCTTTACCTTGTGAGGATAAGAGAACAATTACTGCAGGTGAAAGACACTACAAGTTCAATTTGTCTCAGCCTGCAGAAGTCTTTTACAATAGATAAGGTGAACAATGGCTTAGAAGTGCCTCTTTCCTTCCATTGACTATAATTTAGGAAGCAGAATCTGTTTGGCTCACATATGTATGCCAGAAGTTAATAAGCTAAATCCCATACTAAAAGCACAATAAGCAAACCTAAATCTAGGATATGGATGTTCCCTGTGTCTCCAGCTGCTGAATGAAGTGATCCCTGTGTTCTGTATTATGAGTATAAATACAGATCCTTTTTCCAACACTGTTTTTTAAATCTGCTCTGAATTAGAGATACATATCCCTTTATTTCTCCATCTCTGGATTCCCCAGGCTGCCATGGATCACTGTACCAGTGATCTGCTCTTCTTCCTTGTCTGTGATCTGTGAAAGCAGAACGTCCCCACATGTGACAGTCATATTTCCCCAGCAAGTGACTCGCTCAGCCCCATGCCAGCCAGGCAAAATTCTTGTTTTGCTCAGTTCTTCAGGAACTTGCTGTGGACAGGCAAAAACAAAGGGAAACGCCACTAGGCTACTACTCCAATGCCACAGTGGAAAAGTTACCAAGGAAAACAGGTTCATGGCACCTATTTTGAAATACTCAAACTAAATGAAAAAGCCAAATGTCATAGAAGTCTTGGTTGTTTGTATATCTCAGGGCCAGGACAGGGTCCATCTGTTGGCCTCAGTTCTCAGGTCCCCATGGAGGCAATCCACTCATCCCAGCACAGACTGGTGTTGAATGTCAGTGGATCATGGCAGGAATGTCTCTACCTCATTTTGTCCTGGGGTGGATGACTGCCACAGGCGTTGAGAGGGGGGGAGAAAGCCCTTGAGCTTTTGCACTGCTTCTGCCACTGTCTCTTGCTCTCTGCCAGAGGAACAAAGCACTATTCTCACATATACAAAGTGAAATGACTGACCTCCACCTCAATGAGACAACTCCATATTTCCCAAAGTTTGGCAATATGCTGTTTACTCTGAATCAGAGAAGATTTTGGCCAAGCATAATTGCTTCACAGGATGCAGCAATGGCAGACAAGGAAAACAACTTATCAAAGGAGCAGGATAAGCTTTGCCAGTATAGATTGGATTGCCCTGATTTCACTGATTCACAACAGGATGAATTACCTATCACATCAGTAAGAAAATCACTTGCCCTTTCCCTGAAGAAGTAAATCTGACACTATGGTGCACGTGTCAGGATCTGTGCTGAGATGGGATGGGAGAGGAATGTTGGACTTTGATTTGTGAATCAGCATAGTGCCTTGTTTAAAACAGGCATTTTTTAGGAAACATACTGCTGTCTACATTTTCATCTACCCACAAACAGGAAAAAAAATAGAGCAAGAAAAAAGGGTATCACAAAATCCATTGGTAGGAACATGCACCAAAAAAAAAAAAAAAAAAGCAACTGGAATTGATCCTTGTACCTATTTCCTAAGTATGACTATTCTGCTATTTCCCAAAGGCATCATTTCAAACATCCAATCCAGAGAAATGTGATGGGAAGAATATCAATTTTTTTTCCTACAAAGCTGGTGAAGTCACTTGGGCAGGTGGTTCTCAGGATTAAAAGCCCCTGCAAAGTGACAGCCAGTATAAACTGATTTGAGGATGTGTACTTTTGCCCTGAAATGGGCAAAATCCTTTCTTCCTCAGAAGAAGGCTCTCTTTATCTCAGTTGAGCTGGCCGTGATATAACTGATAAGGGAGTACCAAGCTGGAGATAAACTGGATGGAGGCTTCCTTAGTTTCTGTAACTACCAGGATATGTGAACATCCTTTGCCTCGCACTTTATCATGTAAAATAGTCTAAAGGACTCTGAAAACAGATAGGAACTCTGTCAAGCCAGAATGATATTTTTTCTCTTTCCTCCTTTCTGAAATAAATCTGTCTGTACAGTAACAGGGCAACAAATGGACAGTCCCACTTTCTAAATCTGTTATTTTTATGATTTTATCTTCTCTTACAGCATTGCATGAGAAACAATTGTGCTGCTGTTCAGGATGGTAAGAGTGCTGCTGGGATTAGCTTTCAGTCTAGCTACCTCCAGATTTTCCTCTTTCCTTGAAACGGGATACAGCGTCAAAATCATCTCTGTTTGAAGAACAAAGTGCAGAATGATAAGCAATTTATGTTATGAGTACTTTTGCAATGCTTTCTCATCCCAGTTCCCAACATCCCCACATGACTCATTCCTCCTTCCTGCTGTGAGTGCTACTGGTCCTACATGTGAAATTAAACTCTGGAAAGCATTTCACAGCAAGAGGAGTTTGCTCTTTGGGTTCAAGCTCTGCCTTCTGTTAGGAAGCATGCATTAATTGTTTGAAGGCTAACTGGTTTCACTTGCTAAACCTGCTCTTATTTATAAGCAAAGCTGCTCTTGCAAAATGTGAATCATCAAAGCTCAGAGGCTGAAAGGGTAGATGAGGTTACCCTCTCCACTTCTTTGCCAGGACAAGCTCATACACAGCTGTCTGTTCTGTGTCTGGGGTAGTAAACATTTGAAGAAATAGGATATCCAGCATTTCTTTGGATACTTTTGGCTGAAGAAGCAAATGATGACTTCTGACACATTTCTCCTAATTCTTTCAGATCCTGTAACATCTGTATACACAAAACTTAATATCACCAAAGAATAAAAATGAAGCTCACAAAGAGGAGAAAACAAATGGCTCAAGCAGTAGCAGGTGCTGTGTTAGGTGTAATGAAATGACTGAAAAGGCTCTTTTTTCTGGAATCTACACTAACCTGTCATCCACTTAGCTCCCTCTCTCTCTGTTCCCTCTGCATCATTCACTGTAGTTTGTTAAAATTAAATCAGGATTTTAGTTCCTGTGGTCTGTCCATGGACTTTTTTCCTTCTCTTAAATCAAATCTAACAGAGAACTCATTTTACTTGTACTCAGATCATGTCCTCCTTAAAACAAGACTGTCCATTTTTCAGCAGCACTAACGTGGGCTTCAATTTACTTTTTTCCTGCTCTGCTTTGGATGCACTGGATTCCCTCTCTTTCAAAACAGCTGATTTAATCTCTCCCCCTTCCCTGCTTGGGGCATTAGGGAGCAACTGGAGTGACTTTATACTCCTCTTTGGTTGCATGCTTTTGCCTCTTTTTCTGATGTTGGCTAGACAGACTGAGAGTTTCCAATTTTATTTTCTAGAGATCGTAGCATGGTGACAGCTTCGACTTTTGTGTGTGTTGTTGTGATTTCTGATTTTTCTATTTTCCCCCCACTAGCTGTCCATATCAATCTTTTCCTTGTGCCAGAAATGTTCCTCTCCTCCTATGACTTTAGCTGTGATGTGTGTCATCATTTGCATATTGTTTAGGACTGTGTCACAGCTTCATTCTGGCTTGCTGTGGAACCTCAGTTATCCCCTTTTGCTTTACAACTTCATTGAGCTAAGCTCCTATGCAGAGATATAGGTTTAAATACATAGCTCTATTTGGATAAAACAAATGGTCTTAAGCATACCTTTAAATGTGCAGGTAGAGAAGCTCTGCAAAATCAAGACTATACACTGTAGTGACAATAAGTGATTTAAAACACGGGGTCACAAGCCTCATTTCTATTTTTGCTCATAGCAAAGCCCTTTCACAAGACAGGGTCACCACAAATTGGAATGTGCAATCCCTCATTCTAGCTTGAGCATAATCAGAAGGCTCAGAACAATAAAACCAACCTCAGACTTCCTGGGCAATAGAGAGGTACAAAGCAGCATTGGTGAGGCAGCACCAGGTGGAGTTTATTAAACTGTGACTTCTCACCGAGCTCTGGAGCAATCAGGTGCTCTTAGCAGGTTGACAGAGCCAGAGGGTTTTCTTTAACTGATTTTGTTCTGATTATTAAATCATAAATCTACTGACTGGGATCACAGAAAAGTGTACAGATTTTACCACATTGATTGCATCTTGGTTTGCAAGGGAAGGTCACCAATGGGTCTCACACACAGAATTGCATTGCACAGGAATATCTGTTAATAAATGTAGGCTGAGAAAATTTTAAAGCAATTTACATTAAGAACAAAACCTGCCTACAGAAACACATATATGCAGTAAATATATGCAAGCATATATACAAGTCTCATAATGCCTTGAGACAGCCAGTCTGTATACTTCTGTTTAGGAGAACTGTAACACATATTTTAAAAAGGATGATGTCTCCAATTTTGGCCATGCTGGATTCTAGAGCATCCTGCAGACATAGATGAATTAATGTTTGATCTCATTCTGTTTTCTAGGTGGCACTGGCAATCTGTGCTATGAATTCATGTGGTGCCTGGAGGGTCTCTCATTTGATTCATTTGTATTTCCCAGTAGCAGTTCTGGTTCAAGCTACAAACCTGCAAAGCAAACTGATTTGTAACCTAAAAAAATTGCAGAACTGACAGCCCACAAAAGGGTCCCAGGAGGTGGTGAATATATTCTGAAGCCCTGAAATTAAAAGAAGAGCAAATAATAAAATTAAAAAGAAAAAAAAAATAGTATAAATGTTTAATTTATTTTAGTGCTATCTTAAAATGGAGTCATCCTATGACTAAACAAAAACTGTTAGAATCAATTAGTTTCACAACAGGCTATACCATTTGTCTGCACCTTTTAAGGTTTGAAACATTGCCTGTGTCCTGCAATGTACCGAAACAGAACCATGATATTAATTGGGAGATTGTGTATATGAGTACACACTTATGTACACACCTGGCCCAACCTTCCAGGTCCTCCCTCTTCCACAGAAACAGCTAAAGGAGCTGCCTCGGGGGGCTGGGACCTGGCCCTGCTGGCCGTGGTCACTTAGCTGTGCCTAGCCCTTGTACCAGTGCTTCAAGGGGCTTCCCATGTCTGCTCCAGGCATCTGCCCCCTCCTGTCAAGGGCTTCAAACTGCTCAGGTCCAGAGTGGCAGTAATGGAATACATCCTCATCCAATCACCAGGACAGATGTGAGTTTCAGCCCCTTGTTTGGCACTATTTGTTGTGACAATTTAATAAAACAATACTGTATTTTTTTTTTCTTATGCTTGTCTTAATGTAATGCTGTGCATAACTAAGAGAACTGAGACAGGAACTCAAATGAAAAGTCAGAGGCTAAGAGTTGCTTTTAAGCCTTAGGAAATGCTGAAATGGAAACAAAGCAGCAATTGTCAGACATGTAGGAAATCATTTCTGCTTCTTATTCATTGAAGACATTGGAATTGTTCCAAAGAGGAGCTGGTCCATTAAACCTCCTAAGAGTGTCTGCACTGAGTCAAATCAAAAGCCCATCAAGATGGTATCATGTCTTTAACAGTTATTGGTAGCAGCTACTGAAAAAGAATAAAAGAAAGAGGTCAGGGAAAGGGGACCTACCTAACCTCTAATAAAATCCATGCATTAGGGACTTCCAGACCTATTCTCCACCTTACCCTTTCAGGACCAATGTTCACACTCTTTTATTGACCTGTTAGTACTTTTGGTATTCCAAAAGTTTATGATGGTGAATTTATGGCAGTGAAAAATTTGTGGCAGTGACTCTCCTTCCTGAATTATGTTTTGTGTGAAAGAGTGTTCCCTTTAGTTTCCTTGAAATGTTCTGCCTGATCATTTACTTCAGTGTCCCCAGCTCCTCCCCTGCAGTGAGCAATTACACACTTTCTGACCTATCTGGAAAGCTGCAGGATTTTACATTCCATGTAATTTTCTTTTCCCTGCTGGAGAATCCCAGCCAATTAACTTTCCCCATATACAGGGTAAGCTGGTCACCCTTTGGTCTCCATCTATGCCTTTCCTATAGTTCAACTGTAAGGCCCTCAAGTTATATCATCTATTTCTGGTTCCCACTGGCCATGAAGCAGCCCAGTGACATTGCATTGCCCAAGGCTGGACTGGGCAGGATTTACAGCAGGAGATACTTTAGTGAAAACCAAGCACCAGGAAAGCACTGATGTGTTTGGATTTGTTTTGTAGCCTAAGATGCAAAGCAGGTAGGAATACCCTGGACTGATTCCAGCTATATTGCACAGTGGCGTCCAAAGATATCAGCACTAAAGAGCCCTTTTATTTTCGGAGCCATGCCTCAGTAGTCAGGAGAACTTGTTCAGTGGGCCTGCAGCCAAAGGGCCCAACCGTCTGACTTTCCAAAGCTGATGTTTACTGTCTCTTGTATCACAAAGCTGCTGCCTGGAGAGCAGCTGGCTGGAGGTGTCTGGAACAATCCCAGCCACCATTTCATAAGAAACTCTTTCTACGTCTCTGCTTTCCCACAAAGGCTCGTATTTTATGATTGCTGGTGGGCAGGAGGCTGATGAAATGCATAGCTGATCTGAAAACATAAAAAGGCAACAGGCAAGATCTAAAAAATATACCAGTCATGGTTAGACCTGTGAAATCAATAACACACATAGTCATTGTGCGAGGAGGAACAAACTCACTGCACCCTCCACCAGCTGGTTTCCTGTCTGTGGTGTAATGGGTGCGAGTCTGGGTGGTAAATTTACACCTTGCTAAAAGCCAGATTATAAATTTATTGTCCTCTCCTTTCGTCCCCCTCTTCTACATGGTCTCCAGAGCTAAGAGACTAATTGTACCAGATTCATTTTAACTACATATTTATTTTTAGAAAGCCTCAAATGTCACTTTCTTGTGCCTGAGAACAAAGGTTTTTTTGAAACAGAACCCCCCCTTCAATCAGAAATGGGGTGAAATGCAGTAGTGTCAGCTTTGACACCTTGGAAATTGTGGACCCTGGTTCTCTCTTGGTGGTCCCTTTCAGTTTGGGTAGATGACTTCAGGAGTGAAGCTAAATATGCCAGTACCGTCGTTTCCCAGTCCCCATGCAGAAAAGTGGGATTTGAATCTCCCATGCTCTCCACCTGGCAGTCAAACACCCTGCTAAAACGAAACTGAAAAACAATGAAAAGTGGTGAGTCAGTAATTACTCATCCCTGTCGACATTACCCGCATGCCTGCTACTGTCTCTGTGTCACCTCCTTTGCCCCGAGGCCGGGGGTCAGGGAATCCCCTGCAGTGCTGGAGACCTGCTGTGTGGCCCTCTCACATCTGCTGATGGGCACAACCACTGTAGGTGCTTCATAGTCCACCTTCACAGATCTGTCTGGAGATGAGTGCTGCAGCTGTCCCTTCTGTCCACAGCATGTGGCTAACATTGCCCAGAGGTCATGAGTTCCCAGGTGTGTCTTGAGGCTGACCTGAAGGAAAGCAGATTACAAGAGCACTTTCAAAAGTTGTATTGTGAGTGAAAGGCCGGGTCCTTTTCTCCCGACTCTCCTCTGATGTCACAGCCTATGCCAGCAAAAAACAAAAAGCATTGCTTAGGATCTGAGTCCAAGATATACAAAGGCCAGTTTACCTCAGCCAGTGTATTTAGGATGCTTTACCTTCCAATGGTTGCAATATCAAAATTCTCCCAAGTGATCAAGAGCCACAGATCACCACATACATCTCCTGAAGAGTCAACAGGAAGAGAGAGGTAGATATCCCATTTGCTTTTTGACACATTGGGGTTTTGCAGGTAAGAGACAGAGATGCTGGATTTTCTGGCTCATTTTCTTGACCATGAGAGATGCAGAAGACCCAGCAGCCCTGCGCTATCACAGGATGGAAATATTTATATGTAGTGTGCTCAGCTCAGAAGGGAGGTCTGAGCTGCCTGTGAGCCACCCTCACCTGCTGACCATCTTCTAGCAGAAAAGAAATAGATTTTAGTCTAAACAAGACCAGAGTCCTATTTTCTAGAAGAATTTCCTCAAAACTTTTCCAAATATGAAAAAATAGGTCAAATGAGGAAAACACAAAGTTTTAGAAAAACTCCAACCTCCTGGGGCTACTTATTCAGCTACCTGCATATTGCTGTGCACTGCAATGACAAGACAACTGTTTACAGGGTTGTTCCTTAGAGACAGCTGTGGCAGTGTTTATTTTGTAGGTTGTGGGGCAGCCTGTGTATGTGATTCATGACAGATAAGCTTATCTACTGAGAGCTTCTTTGAGAAGCTGGAAATTCATTCCAACTGATACATTCACTGGTGATGATAAATGTAAAGGGAAACCAAGTGCACTCTATTTTTTTCCTTTTTGAGCAGTGTTTTTCACATAAAGGGACATGAAGATGTTGTTTTGTAACCTGCTCTCATCCTGAGGACAGAGAGTACAGTTGCATTTAGCTGAGTAAAGCATTGTCAGTGCACAGCCCAGAAGTCTCCAGCTACCCTGGCAAGCAGCCAGACAAAAAAGATTGCTCGATTTTGAGTCTCAAGTGTTATTGAAGTGTGACATATTAGAAAGAATGGCCTTGGATGGAAACTATACCTTGACCTATGACTCAGCTAACTGGATAACAGAAACCTCTCGCTCTGTCTTCTAATTTTTACAATCTGGGAGAATCTCTGTTTCTGATAGCATGGACCTCATCTCAGCAGTGAAATTGCTCTCTGAGCAGCCTTCCTAATTGCATCACATACAGCCTTCTGCTCCCTTTCACTGATAATCACCCAAGCACCTTGTGGCTAACAAGCAGATGCAGATTTTGCTTCTGTGGGAAGTGCCATTAAGGAAGTATTAACATACTTTGGCTTTCTGTTATATAATGAGGAGTTTTATCATCCTTTGTGTAAAGTTGACCATAGGCTCCTGCTTTTATTTTGTATTTCATTCCAGCCCACCCATCTGTTCTCCTTCTCTGCAGTGGAAGTAAGGAAGTAGGTTGGCATCTGAGTAGCTAGGGCTTCACAGACAAGCACTGGCTCACCTCCAGCTCTAGGATTCATGTTCCTGTGTACAACCTTCAGATGTGTTCAATGCTATGCTGTGCTCTGTTCTGCTATGCTACACTGCATTATTCTGTTCTATTCTATTCTATTCTGTTCTGTTCTATTAATTTTCTTGCCCTTGTCTGGATTCCAGGTCAGGTGATGCATACTTCAGATGCTGTACATAAGCTATATCAGAGGTCTGTAAATCAGATACTCCATAAACGTGCCCACCATGGCTAAAAGCCTCCTCTTCTTTCCCACCTCCTGACTAAGACCTCATCTGGACAGCTCCATGCCACTGAGGGGATGCAGGCTGAGTCCCTTCCATCTGGTGCGCTGGTGATTCCGTGATTACAGGAGCAGCACCCATTGCCAACTGTTTTGTGGATTAGATATGCAGGAATTGCCATGCCAGAACAGGCCACTGGTCCATCTAGTGGCTAATGTAAGATTTTTTAGAGAAAGACATAAAAGGTTTATAATGAATCCAATTAGTCAATATTATACCAGTGGGGGATATTTCTCCCTGACCTCAGCTGGTTATCAGATTACGTACCCTGAAGCACGAGGATTGATAGTCCTTGTCATTTCAGTGCATCAAGAGTAGCTGCAGATGCTCTGCTTATTCATATTTATGTTTAGGAACAAATTCAAGTCATATACAAGAACGTGCAACACCTCTACTGTTTCACTGGTGCCAAAATAGCAGTGAATCAGATAAATTTATTGATTATAGGCATGTCTTTGAACATGGAAGAGTAATGTTAAGCTTTGATTTTTTTCTTACATGCTAGGAAATAGACCAGTTCCTACAAAAGAGTGTTGCTTTTACTGTGATATTCTTTAGCAGATTTTTTCACTGTGGGCACAGCAATTTCAAAGAAAACAACAAAACCAAACAGCTGGCATTTACTGAGGCAGATTTTACACAGGAGTGAGATCAATCTAAGGAAAGCAAACCTCAAGTGCCTACTATAATATTGATATGTACCTCAGATTTCAGTGGGTTTTAATGCATTTTTAATGCAATTTTAATTTTAATGCATTTTTCAAAAACACAGTATGGCCCTTCAAAATATTGCCACAGTACTTTCTGCTGAATTCACCTGGCTCTAAAAGGTAACACAGTAGTACTGAAGGTAGGTACAACACCTCCCAAAATCCCGATATTTATTATGAATGTGACTTCCATTTGTGAGAAGGAAGCATTTATGTGAATGTCTGTGTGTGTTTCTGCATTTATAGGTCTGACATCAACGTGGTCTGCTGCTTTGTATGAGAGATTACTGAAAGCTGTACACAGGGACCAGTTTCTGATGAATTTAGCCAGTCCTCTTTGTGAGGTTCAGGGTGACTCACTGGCTAGTGGGGAGAACATAATTAATCCTGCAGATTTCTCGTAGTTTTTACTATGATTATTGCTTTGAGTATTCACTGATTTACAAATTAGGACCTGTATTCATCATCTAAACCTCATGCTTACATATCTACTCCCTGCTGAGGACTCACCCAAGTCATCTAGGGACTTTTGGGAGAAGCACATGTACAACAGGTGTTGCTATTTTTGAAGAATTCCATTTGTGTAAGTTGTGCATAGTATGGTTTTGGCATTACTGACATACTCATTTTTTGAAAGGTAGAGAGGCAGCAAGAGAGGTTCTGTATGAATCAGAATATTAAGTGTTTGCTAAAGAAATTACCTCTTATGTAATTAATACTTAAACATTTGTTAATATCTGGTGAACACCTGCACACACTATTCCTAAAAATAACATATAATTCCAGTTTCTCCAGGAGAAACATTAGAGACTTATGTCTCTTTCCTATGATGTGGTACATTTGAAAATAAAACAGAAGTTTGGTGCTTGGAAGAATTCTGAAAGCTTTTCCAATTCATTATTTGCCCTTCTTTAATGCCTCTGAGTTCATTCCCTGATTTGTCATTGTTTTGCAATGCTTTTCTGCAGCTGTTCATGCAGGGTTTAAGCAACACATTGCATCCCAGGCCCCTTGCAGGGTTTCAGATGGCCAATTACACTTGTGCCAAGGGATGCACAGAGGGAGTATTTGCATCAGCTGCCATTAGCACACAGGAGCCCAGTGTCCTCAGGATCCCCTTTCCTATGGGAGGAGGAGCAAAGGCTATTCCAGGGACCAGCGCAGAGACCAATCTTGTCCACTCATTCAACTTGAGCCCCCACCTCCCTCACTGGAGACCATCACCCGGTTCTCACCACCTGGTTTGGGTCGCCTCTCTGTGGAAAGATGTGTGACAGAAAAGCTCAGTCTGTAGAGCACCTGGACTAGGACATGTCTGGCACATGCCTCCAGATGAGGAGCTTGGAATTGTGCTCAGGTGCAGTAAGATTGGAGCGGTGGCCGGATGATAAAGGTGCCCAGGCTAGGGAAGCAAGTGTCCAGCCAGCCTCCAGCCAACGGAGCACTGCCCAGGCGCGAAACCCAGACCCTGTGCTCAAGCGATGGTAGGCTTCGGGGCAGATGGCCGCGGGTAGTGACTCCAAAGCCGCAGGGCGCAGAAGAAAGGGCGACTCAGATCTCCGTGGGGTAGGAGGTTTTATTGGAAAGGGTGTTGGTGGGTCGAGGAGCTGGAGTCTGAGCCCTGTGGCAAGGAAAAGCCTCAGGTTTTATAGCGAATGGGCGGGGTTGGGAACAACAAATCGGGAGAGGGGTACAAAAGATACATTGAAGATTGATAACAGCAAACAACCAACAGGGGGCAGTTGCGGGTGGGGCTCTGGCCCCTGAACCAATCACCCAACACCCCAGCCAGAAGCTTCTGGAAAAGGAGGCAGGGGTGCTGGATGACTGGCAGGCAGCCAGGGGAGGGGAACAAACGAGATACATTGGGGTAACCAGGACAACGTGGGAGGGGTACAGGGATTGACACTTACTGGAAACGAGGGGTACAGGGATTGGCACTTACTAGAAACTTCGGGCAGAACCATTACAACAACGGGGGGGAGAACTGAACAAACATAGAACAAACCACAACATAAGATAGGTACAACTGTAGAGTGTCTGAATTCAGCTCCTCTTCTGAATATCTATCTGCGGGAAAGTCTCTCCTTCTGCACTGCAAAATAAGCTTAGAAGTGGGATTTAAAAAATAGCAATGCACCACAAAATACCTATGGGTAGAAGTAGGGCATTTTGGCTTGCAGGAGGTTTGGACACACTTTCTACTGGTGTTTTTCTGGGATAATAATCAATGTCTGGTTAGGCCTTCCAGACTATGACTCAGAAGCCTATCAGTCTACTCTAAAACTTGGATGAACAATCAAAATCTAGATTGAAAATCAAAGATGATGCAGGATGGCATCTATCTCCTCTTCACAGCATGCATCTTCATATGCTCTCCGAATATTTCAAAGTGTTTTGGCACTTATTATCCTGAAATGTTTGTTTCAGCTCTGGCAGTTAATGAAAACTCATCAAATGCAGTATTATATTGACAATTAGATGCATGCCTTCTCTATTACTAGTTCTTCTCTATTCATTTCCATGAACATAAAAGTTGCAAAGTTGAGCCTTGGTTTCTGATTTATGTACTACCTGTTCCTAGCACAAGGATTTTTGTAGAGGATGAACTGCAGCAAATGAATTCTGAGCAGACTGCCAGAACAGCTACTGAAGTGACCCCAGACAGAAATTTGTCCCACCATATCTACTTAGAATTTTTGACTATTTACAAAGGAGTTGGCTGAAAAAGCCCTTTAGTTTGAGTATGTCTAAAGTTCAGTTTATTTTTTCCAACTCAGGTCCTGCAGGACTCCTAAGGATTCCAGGCACCAGACAGCTGTGTTTAGCCTTGCCTGTTACAGTAACGTCAAGGAAACCTATCATAACTGGCAAGCCTTCTAAACACATGAGTGCTTATGGATTACAAAAGGAGAAAACAGGCAGATTAAAATAAACTGTTACCAGACAGAAAGACACCCACCCTCTTCCCCTATAACTTGTTTTAAAAAGCCCCGGGAATTTGCTTTGATCAGGCTTTAAGGTGAGAGCAGATCTCCTGGAAGTTATCTTCAAGCTAACAAAATAGTGATAAGCAAGGGAGGAAATGGAGCCAAGATACGTCATGTTTGTTAAAAGACAAAAATCTGGTCATTGTGACAAACCCTGCTAAGATCTAGCAGAGAGGACATTGCAGATCGAGCCTCACTGGGACCTGAACAGGATTTCCATTCTTGCACTGCTGGTCTGCTTGTGTGGCTTTGGGATTTGAGCTTCTCTGGAGGACACACAGTGAGACTTGAAAATTCAGCCACCTCTGGCTGGCTTTCCCCTTGCTGGGATGGAGTCAAAGTATAGAATGCAAGTGAAAAACAAAGAAATGAGAAGCAAACCCCAAACCAACCAAACAGAAAACAACCCCACCCAACAAAAACCCACCCAAACCTCTCCCTCACTATTGGTCTCTATTGAGGAGTTGAGTCACTCAGTGATTTCAAAGCCAACACATGCTTGTGTCCAGACTTCTTGAGACACCAGGAGAATGAGCTTCCTAAGGGAACATTTTGTGTTATTATGGAAAAAAAAATAATTTGGTCCGCTCAGTCAAAGCCACATTAGTATTCATCACTTTACCAGGCTGCTGTAAACCCATCCTCACTAGCCAGTTGACAGAGGGCTTGTGTTGAGCAGCTGGAAGAGCCTTATGAAACTGAGCCTTTAATTTTCATGGAAAGCTTCCAGGTTTAAAATGGAGTGAGTGAGATGAGAATTTGCAGTGAAAGAGCATGGTTCCATCAGCCTTCAGCCAACAAGAGATGGAAAGTCTCCCTGCCACAGCAGGAGCAGCCAGGTCTAAAAATGTCACTGAGATGGGAGTCACCACCATCCCTAAAAAGATGTCCAGAGAAGATGGGATGCACCCTCTCTGTGGAGTACTTGTGCAAGAGAAGCACAAGTAATGTTTTTGACTCTTTGCTCAGCTTTATATCCCTAAAATCTGTGTCTGGTCAAACAACTCAAGGGAAATGGCTCATTGCCTCTGCAGATGCCAAGGCTGTGGTGCAGATAAGCAGAGGACTCTACTGTGTTATTGGTCAGGGCTCCTCCACCCAGCAGTATTTAGAGTAAAGAAGCCCAACAGCACAAACAGGATTTGTGTGTGCAGTTATCTTGTTTGCCTGGATTTTTAATAGCAGCAAATTGCTTGACAGGACATTCAGAGGAAGGTGAAAACAGTCTTCCATCTGGAGTTTCTCTGCTGGTACAGGGTTTTTAACCTGAGAGCCCAGAGTAACCTAAAGTCACATGGAGAAAAGGTCAGAAGTGGTTATGGCCATGAAAGAAACTGGGTGTTTGCAAGCTGCTCATCAGCAAGGACTTCTGCTTAGCACATGATTTCCACAGGGCAGTTTTGTTCCAGCTGTGATAGATATAATGCTTAGATAAGAGCCACAAAGCACAGAGAGTAAAAGGACTTTCTATTCAAAGTTGTGGTGAACACACTAAGGACATCTCAGGACTTACCCTGGTGTATTCAGGGTAAAAAGGAGAGTAAATTCCAGGAAAAAGGAGTGTGCCTTGCACATCAACGCAGAACATTTGTATTTTATTTGCTGTTGGCCTTTTCCTAAGACTGTCCTGAAACCATCTATAGTGGCAGAGAGACATTCCTGTGGCTAGTTTGCCATGTGTCCTGAGACGCACGATCCCTTTAGATGCAGTTGGTGTTCAGGGGATTACCTGGCCCTTTCAAAGCTTGCGGTTCACTGGGTCTGACACCCATCTGTAATTGTGAATTAATATGCTATTAGTCACTGCCAGTCTTGCTTTAAAATGTTTTCCTCAAATTCCATACAATATCTTGCAGCTTCTGGATCTTCAGATAAGGTATAGAAGGGCATTTTAATGGTGTCATTTATGTACTCTTTGAATGTTACATCAGTCTTTGGCTTCATTTCCCCTGACTTGGCAGCAGCATTGTTTTGCTTTGTTCCTGTTTTTTTCTAAGCCTTTACCAGGTGCTGAGTCTGGGCTGTCAAGAAGAGAAGAAGGTAGGAGAGGGAAATCACAGAGAATTGTCATAGTCCTTGGCATGCTGCACCTTGGCTCCATCACCACTTCGGAGCAGGAGTAAAAAGGCAGCACAAGCAACACATGCACCAGAGGAAGCAGTGAAACAGGGCCCTTTGTTCAGCCAAGCACCACAGCTAAGTTAGACAACAAGTGCTCACTTTCCTTCCCAATCTGATGGCCTGCACAGACATCTCACAGCTCTTGGTTTTCCGGTTTTATGTTCCTCCTCATGTTGCTACTTCTTGCCCTTCAGACCTTCCTCTACCCCACCCCATCCCATCTCATCCCTGCCAACTGGCTCCAGGCAACTCACACAATAGTTTTGGGGCAGATAGTTTCTCCCTGTCCAGGTGCAATGTGGCTGCTGTTCCCTCACCTTTTCTAGCCAGCCATCACACCCACATCCAACTACAGCTAAGCAGTGCAGCACAAAGCCAGCAGATTTGCATACATCTGAGCAAACTTTCTGTGAGGTCTGAGTGGCTGAGTTTCACTTTGGGTTCCAGGCTGATGTGGAGCCAGACAGTGGTGGGCATCAGCAAGTGTGCAGAAGGGATGTCTCGTCACTTCTGCTTGCCAGGTTGGGTGTTCCACTGTTGGAAAATTCACTGTCTGCTTGTATTCAGAAGTTCCCTTTAGTGAGACTAAAATTATTGTCAAGACTTTGCTGCTTTTGGCACTGATACATGTGAGGGAAGTCTCTGGGATTGTTTAGTCTACAGAAGAAATACCAGTTTTGTACCAGTTTTCAAATAGGGTAAATATTGCAAACTAGGAAAAGGGCATGATCTCTATGTCCTTGGAAAATAAGGCAAAATGGAAGGGGCTGAAATTATCAATACAGAAATCTTGCTTGGATATAAGGGAAAGCTTTCTCATGGTAAAGATGACAGTGCAGCCATGGAGCAGTTTATTAAAGAAAATTGTGTAGCTTTCATCAAGCTGCCAGAGCAGGAGGTGGCAAAAGTCCAGCACACAGATTAGATCAGTATCTGACTCTGCTGGAACAGGCAGATGGACCTGGTGACCTCTCAAGGTCTCTTCCAGCCCTGTTTTCTCTGACTTGTTTTCAATAAGCAGTACCAAGAAGCTGCAATCAGCACAGTTTTGGAGGCTGTGTTAAGATGGGTAAGAGACCACCTCTGCCCTGGGGAACACAGAGTCAAGAGAGATGAGATAAAATGTGCCTGAGCGAGGAGGGAGGCAGAGAGAGGGAATTCAGGTTTCCCAAAGCTGCCCAGTGTCAAGGCAGTGGGGAAGAATCTTGCTTTTGGAACCAATATCTACTGGTTGTCTGACTAGAGATGGGTCAGAAACTTTAAGCTTTTGTGTTGCCAGTGGTTCTGAGGTTTGGTGAATTTTATATTGCTTTCAAATACATTTCATATTCTGCAGTCTGTGTCAGAAGGCTACTAAACTTCACATTCTGCCTTTCAGAGATTCTGAAATATTTCAATTTCCTTATCAAATTCCTTGTCAAACAAGATTTTGCTCAGATAGTCCCAGTGTGAGATTTCCAGGTGATGGTGTTCTGCAGAGGAGCCCAAGAGATGAGGCAGATATCAATCTGATTTGATGAAATCACAGAATTCTCCCTGTCTTTCTTCCCTTTGCTCCATGGGTGATCAATTGGCTGCTCATCTGTGAGCTGAAATCCCACACCACTCAAGATACTGACTCACTGTGAAGAGGCTGCTGAAGAAGCAGGCTGCAGCAGCAGCTGCAAGCAACTGAGGCTGCTCCTTCAGCTTCACCTGTGGAGATGAGAGCAATTAATAAATCAGGCAAAATAATATTTATATTAATAATTTGATCTTGATCTTTTAGTGCTCCCACTTGCTACCTGAGGGACTTCCACAGACCCAGCTGGAGCTGTCACATTTGGCACTTGAGTTTGGAGCAAAGAAAGGCTCCAGCACTGGCATGTGCCCAGAGGCAAGCACAACTGTCCCTGGTCATTCCCTGACAGCAGGACTGGCAGCTCCCAGAGTGATGTTATCTCCTAGAGATGGGGAATCTGCAGAGGGGGCTGGTAGGAAGTGTGAAGCAGAGTGCCTGTCTTTGTTCTTTTAATTTCCACGTTCACCAGACAAGCAGTGCCACCCCTGAGCTCACCAGCGGGGAAATTAAGGTAGCTCCCACTTCTGGCTGCTTTGGAGAGCCTCAGCAGTGTGGGCAGTGGAGGCTGCAGCACATCCACGCCAGGGGCTGCTCTGCTGGGTCAGCAGCAGGGGGATGCTGGCAGGTCTCTGCTGGCAGCGCACAAGGAGCCCCTGCAGTCTGGCAGGTGGACGGGCTCTGCCAGATTGCCTGCGAGCCAGCAAACAAATCATGCAGAGCCGAGGGTGTCTCCAGGCAGTTCAGCTCCCGCAGGGGTTGTTTTTATTTCCAACATCAGGGGAGCACTGCTGAGACCCTGCAGAGAGGCAGGGAAGAGGGCAGCTTGCTTGAAATCAGTTCACTCTGATTTCTTGCGGAGACATCAGAAGAGCCTTTCCCAGAACTGGCTTCATTGCCTTCTGCAATGCAAAAGCCACCTAATTAAGGAGGCATAAAAAATTAGACTTTTGCCCTATTTTTCTTTCTAGAAACTAATCTGACTCACTGTATTGACATGCATTCCTTACAGACCGGCTTATTTCTGTTTATCCAGTGCAGTGCACAGCCCTGCACTCTCTTCTGGCTGTGAAACCACAGCACCCAACTGGACTTTGGTGACTTCCCAATATCTCCACCAGCCTTCCCTTCTTCACAGGCTCACTGCTAGAAGCCCACTGCTCTTGGTCCAGCTGCTCTGCACTTATGTGGGGAAGTCCAGGACAGCTGGAACCTTTTCAGCAGTGATTCATATTTCTGCTTTAGTGGGCAGTGGTGGCATCTCTGGGCAATGTCACAGTCTGCAGGAGGGCAAAGTATCCTCCAGTCTAGTTGCTGTTTGGGTATTTATTAGTGGCAATTATTAACAGGGAGAACTAAGTCCATCCTCTCCCCAGGGAGTCACTGATACTGTTTAAAATAGCAGAACACCCAAACCAAACTGGGAGAAGGATCTTAGGGATATCTGCTTTCAAACACAACCAAACAGCAATATTCAAACCTTTCAAATAACCTTCAGTTTCGTACATCAGCCTGTTCCAATGAAGAGCCACCCTTATAGAATTCCCTGAAGACCAAAAATCTCTGGTTACTTCCAGCAGTAAAAGTTCTCTCCATGCTAAGGGGGGCTTGCAGATACAGCATCTTTGGGCTAAAAATTAATCTAGTTGGAAAGCCTTTAACCCACCATGAGCTGGAAGAAAAATTGGCTTCTGGGAAGATGACAACAGGCTGTGTGATAGAAGTTCTCAAAAGTAACTCTGCGCAGTTGACTGAAATGAGTTACCACAAAAGCCTATGTGATTTGGAAATGGGAGCTGCTATCAGTAGAATGAAACCTATATGTTTTGTGTAAATCTATTACCTCTGCTGCTCTCCTCAGCAAGGTCTTCACTGGAGTTCACTTCACAAACCCTGCATACAACCCAGAGCCCATTGAATGTGGGCAGTCATGGCTACAGATAATAAAGCACTGAGCACTTTGAATGGTTCCCACCTGAACGCCGAGTGAAATGTGTGCAGCAGCCTGTGGGGTGAAACTGAGTCCCGTGGCAGGTCTCAACAAACAGCATGTCAACCTGTAATTGCTTCAGACTGACCTGAACAGTGGCAGGGCTGTGCAGGGTAGCAGGGTTCCTGCAGATAACCAGTGAGAGAGGGATGTTCATGTACAGCACCATCTGGCATAGCTGGAGCTGGCCCTAGCCATTTGTTACTCTGAAATAAACCCTAGGAAAATGTGGATCCCTCTGTGTTTCACTGATCTATCAGGAAAGATGGATTGACAAACGAAGGGCATCTTGGCTAACAAAATAACAAAATAGCCTCTGGGTCAATGGTGGGAGTGCTGAGGCCATTACTCTTGGATATAACTTCAGAAAGGTGAGGGGTTTTTTAAAGCGATTGAGGTAGCAATTTTCTTTTATTTTTTTATCCTTGTTGCATGAATCTGAGAAATCATCTAAGCTTTAGCAACACCAATTTACAGATCCAGGCATTAATGATAATTATGATACAATGATAGAAAAATTGAAGTTGTTGGGATGTGATCCAAATTCAGGCCTCCATGTAAGGCACAATCCACATTAATTGAGTCTAATTAAAGATGTTTACTTGGCTACAGAAGAAAAAGAAATTATAAGATGATAGTATTGACACAGATACTTCTAGAAGAAGCAGGGGGTAGGAATAGTTTAAGCTGGCATTCACTGCAGAGAAGGATCTGTTCTATCTCACCCTAAGTATTTGTCAGTGTTGAGCCAGTTACTGCAGTGGTAATTTAGTCCTCTTGAGGGGTGTAAATAGAAGTTATTAAAATATAAAATGAATATTTATAAATAACATTTTCATAAGCAGGCACAACAGATGCACATGCAAAAACTTGTTTGGGTGAAAACAAAGAGTAGTTGCAGCTGCTGGTACACGTGAGTAGCTGCTGGAATTTACCTTGAACACAAAAATGTTGATTTGCATAGTTAAATGTTGGCTTGAAGCAAGCACCTGGATTTGATGCAATTAATGGATCTGGTGGGTGCTGTTCCAATCACTCAAACACCCATGAGACATACCTACAAAGTAAATGAAAATATTTAGTAGAGGGTTTTGTTCTGAATAAGCCTTATGGCTTTATTTACCATCTCATTTTAAAGCTTTGCTGGCTTGTTTGGCCATTTATCTAGGTCTTTAATAACCCACTGAAGTTCTGGATTTTTAGCTTTTTTGGTAATTAAGATTTGCAATTCTAATTCCATTTATTTACAGGAACTAGGGTTTTAAGGAGTGCTTGATTCAGGGTCTAATGAGGGTGGAGAGGGTCAGCAGCCACATCATGTCATTACTTTTTGGGAAACACTGGGATTAAAGCAAGGCAGGACAGCCACATCTTCCACTCTGATGCTTGCAGGAGACCTGACCAGCTGTTTATAAGTCTCAGGGTAGGAAGAGAGTGTCTGACCAGGGACTGTGCTTCATCCTAGCCCTTCCCAAGCACTGAGATAGTCGGAATTAAATAAAGGTTTCATTTTGGTGATTTAAAGCGATGACTGCATGCTTAAGCTTCAGCAACAGCCACAGAAAGAAAAATTCCCACCTCCTGGAAACTTGAGCCCCTGTGTGGGTAATACCTGAAAGTGTTAAGAGACAAACACAGCAAACCTGCCTCAGCTGAAATTCTCACGTCTGTAGAAATCACAGAAGTTGAAGGCAGAGCAAAATTCAACTCTCCCAAGACTCTGCAGCCTTTTAGTAATAAGTCTGGGACTCAGATGTTACCCAGCCATAGGTAATGTTGGTAAAAAGAAGCTGAATTCTGTCTTCCCAACATGGAGGTGGCAGACCTGGAAAACACACATGAGGCTTTCTGTGGGAAGAACCTGGTGCTTCCTGTTACCTCAAGGCTCTGGAAGATGCTAGTTAAAATTAGTTTTTGAAAAGCACGTTGAAGCACTGGATCACTCTTACAGCATATGGAAACCTTACTGCAGGTGGGCCTGTTAGCAGATCATATTCTGTAATTGCACCTGGATGGAAACCTGTCTGGAAAGCTCTTCAGGGTGGCTTTGACCACAGGGCCCATGGCCATGGGTCCTGGGGTGAAGTGCTGAGGCTGAGTGCTTGAAAATAAATTGCTACTGCTGCATAATTATTGCTCCTTTATGGTTAAGACAGAGGTTCTCAGGCTCTGCTTTGCATCTGAGAAGAACAGACTTCAGCACAGAGACAAATACAATCTGGAAATATTGTCAAATCTATGCAGCTGCCTTGGAGCTCCAGTTTCTGTCCTGAATCTGTACATAGCTGGACCTCAGCACTTCATAGGCTCATAAAATGGCAGAATAATTCATACTGGAGGCTCAGAGCAGGCCAGGCAGGCATTGTTCCCCAGCTTCACAACTCTGTGCTGAATGGCATCCAGCACTATCTCCTTGTATTCCTGCCAAGAAGTCTCCTGGTAGCAGCAGCCAGGAGCATTGGCGGCATCCAAACAAGTATCAACAAGATCTTGGTTTTCATAGTGTCTGTTTCAAAGCTAGATAACATTTTAACCCTTCAACTCTGTGTTGAAGTGATGTGCATGTATGTGCAAGGGCTTTGTGTGAGGTTTTGGAGGACCCTGGAGCCTCCAGAGCAGTGATGGAGGATGATGAGAGGTTGAAGGAATGCTCTGTGGCACGGTTCACAACTGCTCTGTAGTCTCCATATCACAGTGTGAGCACTCCACTAGCCCACATTCAACTCACCCAGTGTAACCTTTAATTCACTGTACAATGATGCAAAGTAACACCTACAGGCGTTGAAAGGCTGGCAAGTGGCAGGGCAGCCTTTAATTTTACTTTATAGAATCATCATGTTAATGCCTGGCTCCTGCTGTTCACAACCTCTGCTTACAGACCTTTTTACCAGGTTCCCATTAGGCATTCAGGCCAAAATCAATGTGAGTACTCCTTTTGTCCTCTCCCCTTCCCTCAGCACCATCCAAGAGAAGAGTGGTTGACCTCTCAGCCTTCTGTGTCTGCCTGTGCCATTGAAGGTGTGACACTGCTGCAGCTGCCTTTGCACAGCACAGTCCTTGCTGCCTCCAAGCGCAGAGACCTCTCTGACAGCCATAGCAAGGGAGCCACAAAGCATGCTAGCTACATATCTTAGACATGATGACTCAGCACGGCAGGTGTGAGGAATAGAAACCAGGAGAGTTTTCCCAGAGAGGTCAGGGAGTTGGCTAGAACCTACTGTTGTAGTCCAGCAAAAAAGCAAAGTTCATCAGGAACTATTAACTTCTGCAAAACTAGAGGATTTGAGGCTGTGATGGAGTTCCATCATAGCTTTCTGTTTTCTTCATCTCTCTTATGATCCAGTAGATCCAAGTCTATTTTCTCCCCTCTTTATCTCAAAAGAAATAAAGATTTGTTTTCTTGCTCAATTATCTTCATTGCTCATCATGCTTAATATTCCTATTTTGCCCCAATCAGGAGACACACAGTCTGGGAAATTTCTCAGAAGCAGCACTGAGCTTTAACAGGTTGTTCTCTGGAATGTGTACAAGTTTTGAAGGACAAAAACTAGTAGTAGTAGTAGTAGTGGTAGTAGTAGAAAGAGATGAAAAATAGTAATAAGAAAAATTGTTTTTAAAATTCTTAAAACAAAGGGGCTTTTTGAGGCACAAGGGAGCCAAGAGTTGAAAATGGATTGACATTTCTGTGTTTCTTTTTTGACATTGCTAGGGTTGATTAAGTGATAATGAGGCCAGAGAGAGCACCAAGTCACTGCTTCATCCTACTGCTTCACCCCCTCAGGACTTGTCACCGTTGAAAAAAGGACAGAAATGATGATAGAAATGCCTGCAGTTTTGAGAATGTGTAAATTAAGAGGCTTGTGCTTTTTCATGCTTTATGGCTGATTTGAGGAAAATCAAATTTCCAGACTGATTCCCACCCCCATTCCCAAAATTAAAGGGGATTGGGTTACATGCTCTTTACCAGTAGGATGTGGAGTCCACAGAGCTGGTGTGTGGACTTTAGCTGTGTTTACATTTCTGTAGACTTAATACAGGAGGTACACAAACGTTGCCCACACACAGAGTGCAAAGCAAGGACAAATACCAGCTCTCCCCAAAGACAGACACTGAATAATCCAATAATAACTATTACATAAAGTCTTTTTCAACCTCCCTCCTTGTCCACAGCTGAGATTTCCAGTCTTAGGGGGGATGCACATTTTAACTTTTTTTTTTTGTTCTAATTCAGTAAATTTTTTTTTTTTTTTGTAAATATGTCACAAAAAACACCCTACCCCAAACAACTAAAGACATGCTCCTGACTGGAGAAGTATGTACTATAGGAAAGTTTTGAATATGCACTTGAAAATTCCCTAATCGATTGACTGGATTCCCAAGTGAATTTAATTATATCTCTTATTACTTAATTTTAGATTCTTTCATGAGGTTTTTAATATATTCTAATTTTGGAAAGTTTTTTGTGCAAAACTATTTTTTATTTAGAATACCAATTATTCTGTAGTCAAAATATTATAAAATATTTGGAGTGTAAATAAACTATGAATGAATAATACTGCTTAATAATTCTAGAAGTTAGTGTCTCCCATTGATTTGCAAAGAAATTATTTGTTGCATAGCTCAGGGAAAGATGAGCTCTGAGCACAGCACCTACAGGGGTTTTAAGTTCTTATTTAATTAGAATATGAGTTAGGTGCATGTATATGAATTATGTGAGTGTATCTCATAGCAGCCTTTTCCAATTTCCTACCATTCAATTGCTACCATTGCCCATACAGCTTAGATAATGTCATAAGATCCTAGGCAATTTTTATCCTGGCTTTTTCAGTTAAACTCTATGAAAAAAAAAAATTTAAATTGGTTTTCTCTCTTTAGCTTCTGGGAGAGAAGACCATGGAATGGCAAACAGAGCAGAGTAAGAGTGTGACCTAACTACAGGTCTGATAAAATTTGAGCAAAAGCTTGATGGAATTGGTTAATGTACTTACCTGACTCTATTTATTCCCATTCCTGGAAACACTCACAGTCAGGTTGGATGGAGCTCTGAGCAACCTGGCCCACTGGAAGAGTCTCATTGCAGGGAGGTTGGACTAGAAGACCTTTAAAAGGTCCCTTCCAACCAAAACCATTTTGTGATTCATTCTATTAGAAAGCATGGTAAATTCACCACTCATTAAATTGACTTTTTTTTTTTTTATTTGTGGTTGATTATCAGCCCTGTAGCACCTTGCATTCCAACACAAAAAGGTTAAGCTTGTTTCCTATACCCCTTCTGAAATGACCATAGCCTAGTACTGAAGCCTTCCCATCTGTTTTGAATTGCAAGCCATCCTAGGAGGAAACAGACTTAATGCAAACCATATTTAAAGACTTTGTACCTACAGTGTATCTAACTATACAATACTTTTATGGACCAAGCCAAAAATTGTGAAGGGCCTGACTCCTCTTTATCCCTGGCTTCCCACTAATTTTGAATCATCAGTTTTCAATGACCAGCTTCAAGCTGAGCTTTGCTTATGTATCTCATTGCCCATGAACAGCTGGAGTAGAACTTACCTCACATGATTTCTGGTGTCTGGGGCCACCAGTGAGTTTTCTTAGAGTTAGTGGGGGAAAACAGGTACATCTGCAGTGCTTTGGTTCATCCTGTCCTGCCTGCATTCCCATTCCCTTGCTCTTAATATGTCTTGTTCCCTGAATTACAAGTGTAAAACACAGCAGGGCAGATGCTGCAGGTACCTTCCTTCCAATGCAGAGGAGATGAGTGGTATGGCCACTGCTGCCTGTATTGTTTGGAGTCTTTTTGCTTGAGAGGTTGTCTGATTCCATCTGTCATGCATCAGGCAGGACAAGAGCCTGTAAGTGTTCTGAATCCTGTTTGCTGCAGGATGGAACCCCACCAGGCTAGCAGGGCTTCTGAGACGCAAGGAGAGGCATGGCACCTTAGGAGCCTCCTAAAATGTTGTGTCTCTCGCTACCAAATGGTATGCACAGCACCTGGTGCCACTGATTTCCTTCCTTAGCCATGCCAAGGACAGGGCTTGCAACTCAACAGACCATCAGGAGGCATTTTCATGTAATTCCCCAGCTCTTTTCAGTTGTGCACTTGAGTGTTCAGCTGTTACCATGCTGAAATACAAAAAACTCAGCCAAGAGGTACCTTCAGCTATTGTAGCTGTTGGCTCACTCCTGGGAGAGGCAGGACTGCATAATTTATCTCATGTTTCTTCTGTGTAAGAAGAGCATATTTTCAAAATCAGAACTCAAGATAGGTTTGTGGTGAGAGTGCTGAGATTCCTGAGATAGCTCCGTGCCACTGCCCTGGCTGTCCGTCTGTCTGATAAACCCCGCTGAAGCTGTCCTTGGCACCCTCCGACCGCCTGGCAAGCGGGTATATTCCTCTCAATGGAGCGATTTTCCAGTACCAGAGCTGAACTGGAAAGTGAACCTGGAGGCTCAACTCATTGGGCTAGCACCTGTGGAATATGAAAGGAATCCAGACACTTAATTCCTGGGTAGCTCTCTGGAAAATCCCTGCCTTGCTGCTCTCAGTAGCTTTAGCATGCAAGCCTGAGCAGCTGGCATTGCCAACGGGCAGGCGCCGGAACAGCTGGGAGAGGGCACACTCATGGGACATTTCTCTTTGCAAGTGCTTTGTCCCACAGCAGCGAGGCTGCTTCAGGGAGCTGCTATTTTCCTGGCAAATCTGTGATCAAGGCCATTGATCTTAGTAATTATGAAAAAATAATAATGAAAAAGGAGGCATATGTCTGATGAAATCCTCTGTAAACAAAATCCTGGCCATTTTAGCAGGCATGAAATGTTGGGTTGTGAGCACTCCTGTTGGTAACCCACAAAGGAGGCAAAAGGCACACAGTTCTATAAGCATTTGTCCCTCTAACCTTGTCAAGTGAGACCCCTTCTGCAACTCACAGGGATCCCCCAAAAGGCAGTGCACCCCTCCTCATCATAGTATCTAGGAGCAGCAGAGTGAACCAATCTCTACAGGGCTCTGTCTTAGGGGGGAATATGGCAGAGCCAAAACCTGACTTAAACTGACTATATTTCAGTGAGAGGAACCCACCCTCCCTTGTACATAAACACTTAGCTCACATGGCTGAAGCATATGGACTGTTGTGTTTATAAATTCAGTACTCACTGTGCACGTAATAAGGCAGGTCTAGTTAAAATATACAGAGTAAAAAAGGGATATTTTTCCTTGTGTCACCACCCCTCTCCAGCATCACTGCAAACACCACAAATATCACTACATACAAGTAGCTCAAGTGGCCCCAAGATGTCGTGGATTTACACTCACCTCCAGCTAGAGTATTAAATCAGCAGCTGTGCCTCTGAAGTGAAGGTCAGCCATCACTCAGAAAGTTCCTGATGGGGTGTCATTGGCTTCTAAATCAACAGCTTCCTTAAAGAAAAAACTCTTTTAGGAACAAACAGCTCCCTTGTCAGCAGATTCTTGGCCAGCACACAGGCAGATGCTAATGACTTCCAACAGGGAGAAGGGTCAAACTTAAAAATCCCATAAATTTCCTGAGCTAGATGAGACCAGTCTCATCATAGTTGAGAATGGTATCACCATTAAGACCCCAAAATAGTGATTACTGTCATGTTTAGCGCTGGTAATGAGAAATATCTGTTGAATCTGTTTATATTTCTTTGTATAAAGCATTCTTGTCAGCGTGTGTGTTGCAGGAAATTACTTACTCACTGAGCAAATTGCAGTTTGAGGTTGGAGTATGACTTCCCCAGGTGGGAAAGCATTTTAGCCTGACAAAGGTTAATGACTTGCTGGCAGTTCAGCCAGGTCATTATCAGTGATATCTGGTTGCTGCCAAGATGGGAAAGGATGGCCCCTGCCCACCAAAAAAGCCATCAGCATCCTTAGACAGCTGAAGGCAGACACTAGCCTTGGGGCAGCAGTGTGGAAAATGTTCCCCGAATAAATTAATACCAATAATCCCGGGAGTGGAAGTGACTTAAAGAGAAGCCTGGGGTCCACAAGGAAGGGGAAGTAAAAGAACTGAGGTTTTCTGTCAGGAAAGAGTATTAAAGACACGAATCTTAGGTAAAAAGTAGGTCCTTAGATACAGCTCATTAGGTGAGAGTGAAAGAAGTTTTTGAAGCTGATCGGCTGGTAAGCAAATAAGTGCTTGTGCTTTTGTCTTCCTCCCCTGTCTCTAGGTCCTTTCAGGGTGTTTGCATTTAGGCTCTGTAAATAGGCACAAGTGTCTGCTATGTATTAAACTGGTGTTAAGGATGAGGAGAATGTGTCTTAGGCACCTGGCAAACAGCAAAGCTATTCCCTGTTGCATGGCTGTTGCAATCCTTAACCATACGCAGTGCCCCAGCTGTGTGCTGAGTTCATTTCTGTGGGCATTTAGCTGGAAAAAGAGCTGTTCTCCACACAACTGTGGGGCTGTATATTTAGGAACAAGAAGGAGGATGATCTGTCTGGACCTTTCCAGCAACCTGTGTTAGCTGGGAAAGGATATAATGCTCCAGCTAAACAGTAGGAGAGTGTTCACACCTCCAGGGTTTTAGCAACAGGCACATGTTAGCAAATAATATTGCATTTCAAGTAACAGGACTCCAATGAAATGAGTAAATTGGCAGAATTTTAGGATCAGATGATTTTCTTTCCCTATAGGAATTTTACTTACAAGAATCCTGCATGTTGCAGTGGTTTAGCTTATCACGTGTATGTCAACATCTTTAAGGTGGGCATGATTTCCCAAGTCTGTAAGGATGCCTCTAAGTAAAAGGGCTCTCATTTGCAGACATTATGAGTGCATACAGCTCTCAGGCAAATGCCTCTGAAAAAATTCAGCTGTTCATACCTGTACTGTGAGTTTGTCCGTGCACTCAGAAGAGTGTTACAGTGATCCCAGCCAGCCAAAACTTTGAACTATTCCTAGTTCCTTTCCTCCTCTTTTGTCAGGGACACATCAGCACATATCAGAGGAAGGTGTCCCACATGATGTGACCACTGACACCCAGGTGGTGGCTCTGGCTGGGATGGGGTTAACATTCCCCTGGGAGTGCTGTGCTTTGCACTTGTACCCAGGAGGGAGCTGGTAACACACCGCGTGTTGGCTGCTGGGAGCAGCACCCACACAGCACCAAAGCTGTCTTTCCAACACCCCCATGAGCTGGTAGGAATTCCATAGGAATATTCCATAGGAATATTCCATAGAAATATTCCATACCATATGGCATTGTGCTTAGCAATAAAAGGTAACAGAAAATGGGTTGGGGGGATGATTCATTGCTGAGGCATTTGTCTTCTGAAGCAGCCACTTTGCACACTGGATCCCTACTTCCCAGGAACTGGTGTCCTGCTGAGGACGGGGTGGGGGGCGGTGAGAGAGCAGCTGGGTGTGCATTTGGCATCCAGGCAAGGTCAGCCCACCACACCAGCTATGGTACATTTGGTCCCAGATGACTGACTGTGGTTTTTTGTCATATTCCCAGATGAGTGACTGGGAAAAGTCTGTGTTCAGAAAGACAACTTACTGTTCCTTAAAAATGAAAACAAATGTATGAGGGAGAGAGTACTTCCATCCTGCGTTCAATGGAGCAAGACTGTCTCTAGAGGATTGTATTACCCACTGGTTTCTTCTCCTCATGACAACAAGATGAGTACCCACTTGTGCTAGTAAGGCTGCCAGAGGAATGATGTGAGTGGCAGCCATCCTCTCCTGCAAACCTATTCTTGTGACCCCAGGGGACTTCTCAAGCACCCACCTATGCCCATGTATTTGCCCTGACCAATAATATGATGAACATAATGGGATTCATGTTCAGTTCAGTTAAACTGAAGCAATATAAATCTAATACTGTCATTGGCAGTATTTAGCACAATGACCTGAAAACCCAATCCAAATTCATCATTTTTTTACATGTTGTTTTTGGTTTGTTTTTTTTTCATTTTATATATCAGCTTCTTCAAACCAGATGAATTGTTATGTGATTAAGGGACCTGCTCAGAGATAAGAGATGACAAATTTGCCAACCCCATAGATTGATGTGCAATTAACTGGGTCATTTTAGCACCTTAGTGCCGCAGGTCTTTTATTTATAAAGGGATGGTATTTTCCCCTTCCTTCTGTGGAGGGAGTTGCATAGAATGCAGCAAACACCTGTAATGATCTTCAATGATTTCAGCTGCTATAAAACGCACAGTATTAAAGGAGCCTCAAAATTTTATCCCAATGGAAACAAGGACTTATTAAAAAATAACATTAAGGAGAGCATGTCCCATGCTCTAAGATGTATTTAAGGCCTATATTAAAGACTCCATTAAATTCCTTTTGATATTATTGGTGATTTTCCTATTCACTCAGTGGGACTGACTCCATATACCTCATGCTCTTTCAGCTATTATTCGCATACTCCATATACCTCATACTCTTTCAGCTACTATTCGCAGGCTGGAGGAGTTTCTGCTCTTTCCTCTTTGCCATAAATATGTAGCTGGAGCTTGTGAGATCCTTGGCTGCCTGGCAGGCCTTCAAAATAAGGCAGACAAACTGGAGGAGTGTGGCTTCTTTCTCACCCTTCTTATGTAGCCTTTCCTGTTTGTATTTCCATGGCAGAGCCACCGGTGGTTACTGATTTTTTTCTCTAGTACAGCAGTCCTTGCAAACACTGAAAGCTGCCAGCTGCCTCTGCCTGTGCATCTGCAGTGGTGAAACTCACCCCAAGCTTTCTGGTGCCTCTTACACTCCCTAGAGCTTTAGTGATTTGTGGATGCTCATGGAGAGAAAAACACTAAACAGCGCTTTGGAGATACGGTTTCAGACTCATATCTCTAAAAAGTAACTGGCAGCAGAAAAACTAAGGTAATTCAGCTCTGAACTCACTCCTCAGGTGTCTGCCTTGCTGTGGTGCAATAGCCATTGTAACATGCACAGCCTTGGAGTAACTAAGTGGATGTGAGAGAGTCTGTGGTTCCTGGGCACCTGTTGGTTTCACTGTCAGAACCAGAAAAGGCTTATTAACAGACATGATGTAGTCCATTTATTTTAGTCAAGGATTTTCAGCCATGCAATTTGATTTGCCTGTGGGTGACAGGTTATACTGGACAGTTCCTTATTCAGCCTCAGTTTTCTAATGCTGTAGATCACAACCTTATCTTACTTGTTCCAGAGCCCTCCTCCCAGTTCACCCTCCTACACCAGCATACAGTTGCTTTATTTTTAGATAATTAACCTTTTCTTTTGCCAGCAGTAGATAAAGTGCAGGGCTTCATAATTGATGTGCTCTTGTCTCTGACTTCTCCACACCCCCGTGGGGGCTTTCAATCATTGTTAGAGCTGGAGTCTCAGTCTGAATCCATGACACAGTACTGTCTTATTATTTACCCTGAGTGGAAATGCAGCAGAGATCGATGAAATGAATGATTATTATTACCCAGAACTGACTGGAATTGAGATGCTGAATGATGCACCCAAATGAATTTTTAAAAAGGCAGAGGTGCACAGAGGCTGTGCAACACCAAGTATCACTCAAAAACACAGCTCTTGTTAAGAGGTGAACATCTGACTGCAACTAGATTTTCAGAGCCTAGTTAGCAGAAAAATACGAGAGATTTTATTGACTAAAAAATTTCTCAGGAGGCATATTTGTAAAAGCAGCACCTAAATATTGAAATAAAAGGCAGTGCTCAAGTCTTCAAATAAAGCCAAGAGGAAAACCAGTGTCCTAGGAAAGTCCTGTCCCACAAGCCTAATTTCAACAATTAGGCCTTGGAAATCAGTTTATTTGATACTGGCTGGATGGAACTTTTATCCTGGGGTGCAGGGGTTTTTAATCTTAAGATCATTGAGGGATTTGCCTTTTGTGAGAGCTGTACACAGAATGTGATTCAGGACTGCACATCGTTGTTTCTTTGTACTTGTGAACACTTGGAAAGTCAGCATGACCTGGGATTGCATCTGATTTTTCTAGGAAATGGGATTCTGTACTGTATCTGTGCTATATCAGAGTCTGACATTGCAGGTGCACCCTAATAGAGTGTGCAGATATAATAAAATCTGCTGCATGCTGTGCTCCCTTAATTTAAATTAATCTGCACTTTGATTAGAATAATCACATGCAGAAGAGAGGAAAGGAAATCCTTTACTTTCTTCAGCCACAGATGGAAATTCACAGGGTTTCTTCAGATTCCTTTCCAAACCCATCATCATTCCCAGCAGTCTGGACAAAAACATGATTTTACTGCAGTGGTCAGGACTCACAAGCTCAGTTTACTGAAAAATAAAGGTGAGATTGTCAGACCAATTGCTTGATGCCCAAGAGATTTAAGTGCAGTCTTTGTTTCTTCTGTGTATGGTCATTCCCCAATGTAGGAAAGAGAGAGAAGACTGTTCACTGGGCTGACCCAATAATGCAGCTGAGCCCTCACACCTCGCCCCTTAAACTCAAATGTTCTTTACTCTTTGCCATGCCTCTGCAGAGCACCAGTTGTGACCTGGTGAAGGCGTCAGGTGGGAAAGCAAGGAACTGCGTGACCTGTTCTCCATCACCTCCAGGTCTCTCCATCACCTCCAGGTCTCTCCATCTTCTTACCCCCTCCTTGCACCAGCCCCATATCAGCAACAACACACAAGGGCAGGGAGCAACCATGCAAATGGAAAGGGAGACAGAGGGCCTTGCCCCAGCCTTGCTCTGCACAGCCTGTCTGGACTTTTATTGAGCCATCCAGAGGCCCGCCTGCCCACACTGAGTAATTGCATTTTGTTGTGGCTGTTATAAAGTACATTGGAAACATGTGTGTCTAGAAGGGCACACTAAACTCCTGCATCTCAGTTACTGTGCATTTTTTCTGCCCTGTTTTATTTCTATTTAACAGGACAAAGGAGACATTTCAATGAGGAGCTCTGGCTCCCTTGTGTTTCTCTGTTTTCTTCAATGGGCTTCAGGAATGTGTATCAGTGTCAGAGCAAACACAGGGCTTATAGGTTCACAGGGACTATTTTGTTCTGGTTAATCATCCCAAATGGCAACCCAGGGTTGCATCCCCTCCCTTTAGGACATTTCCAAGTGACTGTGAAAAGTGGGTTCATCTCTAGGGGAGCATTTGATGTCAGCGCAATACCTAATGAGGAATGTCTGTCTTTCTCAGCAGTGCTTTGTGGATATTCTATCTGTCAGAGTCACAGTCCCATATCTACTCATGGGACAAGTTTTCTGCATTGCCCAGGGCTCCTGGCTACCTATCTGAATGGGTAATCTCTTGGTTATTGCCAGTGACACATAGGACCTGGTTCTATATAAAGCACCTGGGAGCTACCTGAGGTTTTGCAGGATCAGTCCCTGGGTTTGTGGGCAGGTCCCATTTTGCCTTTGTGTGGCTCCTCTTTGTGCAGCCCTGGAATCAGGAGCTGATCAAGGAAAGAAGCCAGATATGTCAGGTTTCATTATGTCCTCAGTTCCTGATAAAGGTTGAGGATTGAGCAGCCCAGTTTTCACAGTTTCCAGCTTTAATCAGCTGTTGTGCACAAGGCAGTGTTTAAAATGTCGCTTAAGCTTTCCCCTGCAAATAAAAGAAGTCTGTGCCTCCAACAGAAGGTATAAAGTATTATGTTTATTCAGTGAAAGACAGCAATCATGAACGTTAGGCTGGGTTTAAAAGCCTTGGACTCTAAGTGAAATTGACTTCAGTTTAATAGGAAAGAAGGGGAGAGGTGGAGGGGGTGAGAGGAACAAGAAGGAAGTTTCAAACAAAAGTGTTCCAAAACCCCATGAATAGGAGTTTAATTTTGCCTGTTAAGCTTAAACAACTTTCCATTAACATTCCTTATTGAGTACTGTAAATGGAAAAAGCAAATAAACATTAGTCTGTGGCCTGATGTGTGTCAGTGATGCTGTTCACATGAGTTTTTTCCTCTGTCAATGAAAGGGAAGGTGCCAGCAGCACCACTGCTTGCCAGCTTGGTCAGACTCTGAGCTGCATCTCTGTGCAAAGCAGGCAAGACAAAAAGCCTTGTTTCACCTCCATGCTGCCTAGAGTGGGGACTGATGTGGGGGCTTAAAAAATGCACCCTAATGGCTGCCAAAGGAAAGCCTTCTGCCATCACATCCCATGTTACCTTCCCTCAGCTGGTCACGTTCTGTTTTGCAGAGACAGTAGGGTTTTCTGGAACCCACCATTTTCAACTTCACAGCTGTAGTAAGCAAAGACAGCTCTTTAATTTCCAGTCTGCATTTTATTGACTTATGCCAGGATTCACTGTAGTAGTTCAATAGTTCTGCTTGCTCTCTCTCTCTCTCTCTTGTGTTTGGCCCTTCCTCCTCCTCACTGGTTTAAAATACATGAACATCAGTTATATCCCCTTTCAAGACTTTACACTGAATTTGGTAAAATCGCCTAGATCCTTCTTACAAAAAAAGCATCTTCATTGCACTCAGATCTGTAGCATGACTCGGCAGACTCATATCACCAAGTACTTTACCCATTTTCTCATAAATACTTGTACCTTTCATCTTATCTGGGAATTTGTCCTACCACTGACGTTGCTTTCTCTATTGCTGCATTTTTCTTTGCCTTGCTTTCCTTGCCATTGCTGTAGCTTCCTCTGCTTTGCTTTCCTCTTGCAGTCTGCACAAATTGGTATGTAGGAGAGACACTTTCAGTCTTGCCCTTTCACCTCTTAGTTTAAATTTCTTCTTATCAGCAGCAATATTCAAAGGAAAGCAAAAGAAACTTTCTTATGCAGAAAACACTTTTAAGAACATCCTGAACCTGTTTCAGTCTTCTCCAGACTCCTGACATAAAAATGTAGGGGTATGAATGTATATATCTTCATGAGCAAAAGGTGACAAAACTCCCTATATATTTATTGAAAAGTTAGAGCTTGATTCAATTGCTTAAGTGTAGCTGTCTGATCCTATTTATGACACCAGAGGTCATCTAAGACACCTTCACTAAGCCTGGAGATACACCACAAGAGGACCACACCTTTCTGGAAAAGCATGTCAAACACAGGTGTGCTCCTCAGGGGCGTCTGGAGGCCTGTGCTTGGCTGGCAGAGCCAGGGCAAGGAGCACAGAGCTATTCAAGTCACCCACACCTGACTTCCAAACAGCTCTGCAGACTCTGCTGACAGTGGAGCCCGGTGTTAATGAGCCACAGGAGCTGTTGGCAGAGGCAGGAGCTCTGACACACAGTTCCCATGCATGCATCCAAATACCTTGTCCCTTGGCTGAATGTCAGTGTTTGTGCTTAACTCAGGTTGCAGGGCTCTGAGGGGGCAGTTCAGAGCATCCATTAACTGGGTAAGGAATTTCTGCTCCTGGAATCAGATGCTTCCAGTGAGATCGTATTTCTATGGAGGAGTGAATGAGGAGAGGAGGAAGACAATAAAAAAAAACAGGAATGGAGGAGTTGTATGGGATCTTGGCTTATAAAACAGGTCCCCATGGCAAATATTTGTGGAGGGGTGGCTTGTGAGTCAGTGACCTTTCAGTTAAAAGGCAGTATAAGCAAAGAAAAGCTGCTAAATAAGATTTTTTTTATGATTTATTTAAAAGAAAGAAGCCTTGACAGACTGAAGGAGCTAATTATCAAAGACAGCTAATCTCACAATTTGAATGTGCATGCGAGTTTCAATCAACTGTAGAAAATACCTTAAACTTCTGTTCCAAGAAAGAAGAGGAAAAAAACAGCAGAGAAGGACTACTGTCATAACTGGATGAATAATCCAAGGTGAAGAATCCTAGAAACAAATTTCCAGGAAACAGAGGGAGAAAAATAGGAAAATGAAAGCAAAGAAATTATCTTAACAGTTACAGAGGTAAAAAGATTTTGCAAACCCCAAGTGAACTTTAGAGTTCAAAGGTTGTGAGAAAGGATGACACCTTCACTGATTATACAAAAAATAGAGAAGTAAGAAAGTTGAGCATTATGGAATGAACATTAAAGATATTGTAACTTTGCTTCCAAAACCTAAGTAAATGTGTTGCCTCTGTTTTCAAGCACTTGGGGAGAAAGGCAGTGGTTAATGCAAATGAGGTTAACTACATGGAGCTCAGGGGTTTATGCATTCATGAATGGATAAGCTCCATCACTTGACTTTGAAAGAACCAGCAAATGACACCAGGTTTTGTAGCACAGTTTTAAAACAAAAGTCACAGTTTAGGGGTGATATTACAGAAATAGAGAACAGCAAAGGTAATATCCATGTTTTAGAAAGGTGAAAAATGTGACATGGAAAAACACAGGCTTGTTCATCTGATCTCAACCAACCACAAGTCCTTAGAATGAAATAAAAGAATGTGGATAACAGGCAAATGAAGAAATGCAGCACACTAGACTTAAGTGACCTTTCCTTGGTAAGACAATTAATTTTCTGAGACAAAGAAAAGTAAGTGAATCATGCCTGTCTACACTTAAATTAAGCATTTGAAAGGGGGCTACATAGGCAATTGTTAGGTGAGTTGGAGAGGGGGATTAACAGAAGAAATGTTACAGAGAACTGGCTAAACTTGGTTCATAAATGAATTTAACATTGAAAGTCAAGGCGTTATAAAGGAGGCTCTCTCTCTGATGTGGCTGGTGATTTAAGAATTTCTTGCTAATGCAGAGAGAAATCAGAGCATCTGAATAAAAAAGGATGTGATTCAAGGTTCAATTAACAAAAGAGCTTTTCTGAAGAAAATGAAAGGCCAGCTGACTAGAAGGCAACTGCAGCAAACAAGCCATGAGAAAGACAAATGTAATCTTAAACACATCAGTGTATCCATCAAATACGGAAGGCAACTATGAACTTTTAGAAGACATTGGTGAAATTTTAGGTGCAATATCCCAATCAGGTACAACTAGGTTTTATTTGGTTAGGGTTTTTGTAGGGGTGTTTTTAGCTTAGTTAGAGCAGGTGACCAGGATGCTTTAGAGCATGTTAGATTTGTTTATTCAGCCAGTGGTGGTTTCTCTCACTCCAGTTTTCTTCATGTGACTCAGAGTCTCTCCTTCACGTATCCCAGCAAGTCCTGCCAGCACCGCCTGGCAAAAGCCTGCGACCTTTGTGCCACCTCTGCTTTCTACATGATTTTATGTCCCAGATACCAACCATGGCTTTTCTGGGAAATGGTAAATCGTAACTCTGGACTGACACACGTATCTGTAACTGCAATTAAAGTTATTTTAAAAACATCCCTGCCTCTCCTACGCACGGCATTTGGGGGGGAGTGCAGATTACAGTGCATCTGAGACGCAGTAATGGCAGTGGGCTGGGCTGGTTCCCACTCAGGCTTTTGCCCTTCTCCTGTTGTCTTGCTCACCCACCATGTCCTGATTCAGCACTGCAAGAAAAAACATCTGCTTTGGCTGGCTTTGCAGACTGTTTGACCTGATGATACGTGGTAATAAAACCATCCTAAAACCTTTGCTACTCAAGGTTAGTGTGTGAATTTGTGCTAGCTGTTCCTGAGTAACTCCACAGAAGAGAAAAACAAAGGATGTTTTCAGGTTTTAAACCTTGAATTGAGACTCTTGAGATCAGACCAGAAATAGCTATGAAATCACTACAGATAAAAATTAATGGCTGGCACAAGTTTTGGTGCAAATGACAGATTTATCTGCAGGCTCTTCTGGTGCATCAGACTTCTTAAAACAAAAAGCATTAGAATAGAAGTCAAGAGCAAAACTCAGCAAAATTTACCTACAAAAACACAGGCTCAACCTGAGAAACAGAGGACAGCCTTCTGGAAGCAGTGATGAGCTCTGCAAGTGTGGGGTAAGGAGAGCTGAAAAAGTAATTCTTGCTTGTATAAACAGGCAGGTGATAAGTAAGGAACATGGTTCACCCCTGTGGAAAGCATATCTGGTGCTGGTAGTCACAACTTCAGCATCGGTTTTATAAGGGAGGAGACAATAAAGAAAGGCAATAAAAAATTACTCATGGGCTGGGAAAAATGCCTGCAAATGTGAGGTTGAAATTTTATCAAAGAAATGGCTGGGAAGTGACTGTACTAGAGAAGGCAATTATGTGGGATCAGTAAAAGATGCTTCTATCTAGTTGCAGCATGAGATGGGAAGAGATACTTGAGAGAAGCACGGATTCCTGACCCCATTGCCAGCATATATGGATGAACTGGTATATATGGTACACAGGTAGCACAGCTACATAATCTAATGGTTCTTCTTAATCCCAAATTCTGCGAATCTTTGAATCATAAAGCAAAGACCTTTCCCCATTCAGGATTCCCATCCCTCACCAGAGGATAGAGCAAAAGTCCTCTGGAAGCCTTTCCACTTGCTTCAGGGGCTGTAGGCCAAGGCCACAACACAGCAGTGACATACTTCTCTTTAAAGAAATCTCAAATAACAGTATTGGCCTAAGAAACGTCTATGTTTCCAGGGAAGCGAAATTAAGATTTTGAAAGACAGATCAGTGCTATCTTTTTGACCCACAAAGACTCAGGACACATCACCCAGACAACCCTTACAGATCCTGGGTGGCATGCTGGGGTACTGCTGACACGACTCTGAGCATCTCTGAGGGAATTAGCCCTTCACATTAATTTTCTGGCAGGCAGCTTAGGACCAATCTCTTCTATATATTACCTTTGATCTGCAATTTTATTTCTTTTGCCGGGGCTTAGCTCACTGCATTACCATATCCTCAGGTAAAAACCATGTGAGCTCCATTGTGCTGCACAGCTAGAGAGATGAGCTTCTCCTCTCGACCCTTGCACAAAGCTCGAAGGTTAAAGCAGTTTTGAGCGCCTCACTGGGATTGCCTAGCTAATTATCAACTTCAATTTCATGCACTGTTTTTATCCATTTAGCTCCTAATGAAAGGCTTTGATGCTGCATTTAACAGAAAAATTCCAGTTTATGCTCACCAGCTTTTCAAATCTCCTTTACCACAAGGGGAGAAGTTCACTTTTTTTTCAGGAGGCTGAGACCTCTCTGCTCAGCTGTTAAATTCATTGTTAAGTGCTATAGCAGCAAGAGTACATTGTGTTTTTCACCATAAGGGCTTTAAACTAGCCAGGTTCTACTTACATATGTGCTACAGAAAAGGACAAGGATGAGGAAAGACCCAGGCAGAGATTTCTCTGTCCAAATGCTGCTGTGTGGTGGCACATGAGAGGTGGGCAAAGGAGCACAGTCCTTGCTGTGGTCACTGGTGGGAGATTTCAGTGGAGGTTGCTCTTCTGGAGGTCTCTCACTCTCCATTGCCATTGTGGTTTTAAATGACATGGAAAATTTAGGCCATTGGATCAGGTGATAAAATTGGTAACCATGCAAGGACAAGAACAGCAGTTGGAGTCTGGTGCATTCTGATTCCATAAATCACACCTGAATTTCACCAGACTTGCTGCTTTGAAGACTGTCTTCTTAGGACCATGTGCAGGACAGCACAGGATTAAACACATATTTAATCCTAAATGCACAGTTCCCTCGGTGCATCAAGGGGAGGAAACTGATTTCCTGCAGTGCTCCAGTGGATGTGGCCAAGAAAGATTATGTGTAACCTCTGTCTGGCAGTGATCACTCTCCAGGCTTGTGACCCTGATTTTCCTCAATTATGTCATCAGGATAATTATTTTTCCCCCATTCTGCCTGAAGACACAGTTCCAATCTGTCCCAGCTGAAACAGTTCAGCTTGATCTGGCAAAAATCAGCCTGAAGATTTCATTACACTCAATGTTTAATTTTGACACTGAGTATCTAAATGAACCCTTTCTTTCTTTTTATTTATTCAAACATAATGGAACTTCCCAAGCACCATCTTCCTCTACCTCCACGGCACTACAGAAAGAGCTCTTGCCAACTACATCATCAGCTGATAGTGGGGAAAGTGTCCATGTGACTTCAGAAAAGCAGTATGGAGGGACAGAGACTTTCCTGCTGCTCCCAGGAGAAGATCCCTGGGTGCATCTGGAGATTGAGATGTCCAAGTGGTCGAGTGGGATGAAATTAGACTTGGAAAGGCCTGGAGCCAGGTTGTGTCTGCACATATGGCACACAGTGATCTCTTCTCTCTGCTGGGTGCTTCTTTACTGGGGGTTCCTCCCAAGGAAACTTCAAATAGAAAGCATGAACAGTTTGGGCCTTTTTTGTCCTTTGCTGCAGAAAAGAAAACGGCCAAGCAGCACAGACAGCTCAGTATCAAGGCCTCTGGGCTTTCTTGTTTTTTGAACTAAACCACCAGACTTCAGTAAATCCTCCTATTTCAGCATCATTTCAAAGCAAGAGTAAGAATCCTAGGGTTTACCTATGACCTAACTGCTCAGAAGAGCAATTTTGTTTCCCTTAAAATTCAGGCTAAACAGTTTCAAGCCTCCAGAGAATTTACTTAAGCCTTGTCAGGTTCTGAAATCACTTTAAAAAAGGTAAATAATCTCTACTAAAGCGACTGCCCATCCTGGAGAGGTGTTTACTAGGGCCAACCAAAAGCAGAGCCATAGTAGGCTTGGGTAGTAGTCCCTCAACACCCCATGGAGCCCCATTCCCCTCCCAGCTGACTAACCCTGTTTGAAAGTCTACAGCATCCTCATTTTCTGTTTATGCTACTGGGGAATAAAGGACAAAGGAGAGGCAAAGTGTGCAAAGAACTGCTCCTGAAGATGGCTGGAAAACTGCAGTCAGTCTGGCACAGCCCACCTCCCAGGCAGACCTGCAGCAAGGGTTAATGAAATCAGAGTAGATCACAACACTCTGGAGTGCCTGTGCTCTGCCAGGCAGCAGCTGTGCCTCGTGAAGGGAAGGTTTGAAGCTTTAACTGCAGTAAGAAAACCTTCCCTACAAAGAAAACACACAAGGAAAAAGGTGAGAGCTTACAGTCTGACACCAGTGACTTTAAGCCATGTCTCAATAAGGCAGGCAGCTTGTCTGGCCAGCATGCTATTCAGAGGTGATATCAAGTATTGATTTATTTCCAAGAAACCTTAACTACATTGTTCAAAGTCTTGAAAAAGAAAGAAGGTCTTGGAGTTATCAGCAATTCAACAGCAGGCAACTGATAACAAAACCCATCAGTGATTTTGAACTGTTTTGATACACTTCTTGATATGTTTCGTAGGAAAAAACAAAACAAACCAAAACCAAAACCAAAACAAAACCAAGAAAAAGGCCAAAAAACCCCAAAAAACCCCCCAAAATAAAAAAACTAAAACAGGAGACAATCATCAACAGATATGCTTTTTTAATCTAACTAACCAGTGCAGCATGCTGGCAGCAGCTTGTTCCATTACCTCCTCACATTGTCGAGGCTTTATGCTTCATTTATCTGAACAGATGAGCAGACAACCTCTATTTCCAGAGCATCCTTTGGATTTTTTGGTGTTTTGAATTAGTGATGCAAATCTAATGTTGCCAAAACAGGCCTATACTTCATTACTGAAGGAGCACTTTCTGTGTGGATTAACAAGGCTGCATTGTGTCACTGTCTGATGTCAGGTGCAGAAATGCCCAATTTATCAGAATATTAAGTGCCAGAGCCTGTTGTGGTTTCTCTGTAGCCTACAGAGTGTACATTTGCAGTTCTGCAGCTGAATTCCCTTCATCAAGCACCTCATTACCTTGGCAAAGTGAAGGGAAATAGCAACTTAAATACTTCAGGAATATGCTGCTCATACATTAACTCATGAGCTGTAGCCGTAGGAATCAGGCAAGCACCACAGCGTATATTTTGTTTAATAGAAAATCAAACCAGAAAAAAATATATTCCTGTTGAGTCTGGGATGTCGCTCCTGACAGAAATGAGTGTGAAGGACAAGGAATGATGTTGGTAAAGAATTCAGTATTTTTATACTGGGGTGCCTGAGAGCAAGTCTGAGGCATGTGCTCCCACTCGGTGCTGAAATAAAACACGGGTATGTGCCACCCACCCCCGCCAGGCTCTGGTGTCCCCAGTGGGTGTGCGGGCTGGGCAAAAGCTCTGACAGTCTGAAAAGTCTCTCATCTGCACTTCCAAAGGAATATGATCCCCCAGTATCCCCCATGCTATTCCACTGGCCAATTTAAACATAGACCAGGTTTTCTTTCTGGCTGAGTAAAATCTAAGTGACCCTGTAGAATTGCTTCTTCTTTCATGGATGGGCTATCTTACATAAATCAGTGTGGGCTATTTTTATCTGTTTAGCAAAGTATTTGTAAAGGACCAAACATTGGAAATTACAGATGTAATTCTGTAGAATTCCAATAGAAGGAAGCACCTGGGAGCACAGGAGGAATCTTCAGGGTCTTGCAAGCCAACATACCATCTCCTGTGACACTGTCCATTTGCAGTGAAATTGCCAAAGAAGAGAAAACTAAATTACAAAATATCTCTGTGCAGCAAGGATAATGCATAATCCCTTTAGCACGGGGTCACTAGGAACAAGATATAGGGCTATTGAGGCTTCAGAAGTTATATTTTCTCTTGAAAAGCCTCTGCCTCAGAGGAATCATTGCATGGAAACTCTGAAAACAGAAAATGCTCCCAAATTCATCTGGAATGCCTTTGTCATTGTTAGCATTTTAGCTATGGCAAACAGGGAATGGTTGCCAGCAATCAGCTGAGCAGCTGCCCCACCAGATGAAAGAGCTGGCTGGGATGGCGACCTCTGATTTTGTGGCTCATGTGCTGTAAAGCTCTGCTGTGCTCAGGACTGATATACCTGCATGGGAAAGAGCACTGCCATGGGCTGCTGTGTGCAAAGCCAGAGCTGTTATGCAAGACTTAAATTTCCAGAGAACTGTAAACTCCAGTGAACTGTGTATCTTCTCTGTCTGTTGTTGTTTATGTGCCTATTGATTTATCTATCCATCCATCCATCCACCCAAAAGTAACTCACAGCTAGAGACTTCTCAAATGTGGTACGAGTGTTTCCATGTTCCTACTTCCATTCTCCCAGGAGTTATTTTTCTGGCAGTTCACAAAACTCTTTGTCAGTATCTATTAAGTAAAAAAACTTAATTGTGCAGAACTGGTAGTTATTTGCTGATGGAACTCTGTCTACTGGTTACAAAGATTGCCAAAAACCACCGGCAACTTACTTTTGGGATAAAAATTGAAACAGAAACTGTATTTTTTATTACACTGAAACAAAAGTCACTGCACTTTCAAAATGTACCTTCATTTGTATGTACTGCTAATCACCCATTTAACCAAAGGGGAGAGCTATTGCAGCAAACCATATGGGGGTTTGAACAACTGGAAGAAAAGAGTCTTCTTATTAGTGAAATAATGGGAGTGGGTAGAGTTCAAGTTCTTTGTTTGTTTAGACTGCCCTACAGCAGATTCTATAGGCATGCAAGGAACAGAGAGCATCCTCAAAGACACTTGAATCTCACTTTAAATCCCCTTGAAGTTCCTTCTCAATGCAGAAACATTTGATCATCCCAGTAAGTCCTGTCTGTGCCAGTGAGCTTTGAAGACCTGACCTTGAGGGTCCTTGGCCCATATTGGTAGACACATATAACTCTCACTGAAATGGGACTAAACAGGGGTTAGTGAAGTGATGAAGAGTCAGTTCCTCATTTTCACTGTCTAACTCAAAAAGGTATGGGGACATAAAACTGGGGCACTATCAATTGCAAATCATTATGTGAGATCAGCATTGAAGTCCAAATCTAAGGCAGGCAGATCTAATGATGCATCACTCAAAGGGAGCAGGCGACAAAATGTTCCTGATCTTTGAAGATACTATATACTCATACACTTGCATAAAAATTGTCTTAAAGGGGATGCAATTATTTTAATGATATCCCTAAGCTGGATCTGGGTAGGTGCAAGTGGCAACTTGTATTTCTGCAAGTGCTTTGGACCTTTCAAAATAATACATTTTTGAAATTTGTGATTTTACTGAGAACATTAACTCAGCTGGCATCCTGAATGATCAGGCCTGAGTAGAATAAAATCTAGTGACTTTGGAGGTCAAACAAAGCAGTCAGCAATTTTTGCTTGAAGAAAGGAGCCCAAGGAAAGACAGAATGTCTTTTTTGTCTTTTTCTGGATCTGGGGTTTTCTTGTTGAGTGCTGGTTTTGGGGCGGGGGGGGGGGGGTGTGGGTTTGGTTTTTTTGGTTTTTTTGTTTTGTTTTGTTTTTGGTTTTGTTTTTGTTTTTGTTGGTGGTTTTTTGGGGTTTTTTGTTATTATTGTTGTTGTTGTTGGGGGGGTTTTTTTTTGGTTTTTTTGGTTTTGGTGGTTTTTTTGTGGTGACTAAATTGCAATTGATCCTTATGCAGGTTTAATCTGTGAGTGTGATTTTCCTCAAGGCCATTTTGTATTATGCAGACCTGAGTACCTGAGTAAGTGTGCCCTGGCTCCTCTTATTTCTTGTACATGGTGTGCTTTCCGTTTGTACCTATCCTGGGTAGAAGTACAAGATTACTCAAGCAGTAGCACAGCTTTTTTTCATTCAGCTGGTCTAAGTGTAAATGATTGAACAAAATTAAACATAATTAAACATAAAATTAGAGAAGAATTAAGCTATATATCACATTTTGTTCCCAGTCTTCAAGCTCTGAAAAATAAAAAGAAATTATGTTTTCTGAAACCATGACTCTTATCTCAAGATTAATTTCTATGTTCCCTTCCTTCCTCCCCTGCAGCCTTTTGGGCCCAGCTGCCTGAAATTTTTCTTATCTCTCTTCCTAAAATGGACCATATCTCCTTCCCACCACCCCTTTCTCACAAGCATTTGTACAGCCGTTCCTTTCCACGACAGGAAGCCTGAGACGGGTCTGCTCTCGTGATGATTGTCAGAAGAATCAAGTTGTTTAATTTCTGCTTTGCATTCCCTGCTGAGCCTGCTTTGACAGTCTCTTGAGGCTCCTCCCAGCCTGAGTAGTTCTCTGAGACAAGCCCTGAGACACTGACCCCAGGATCCCCTCCCCAGTTGTCTGCAATCATGCTCCAGCATTAACCAAAAATGCACATCGGAGCATCACACACAGAAAATGTGGCAGAGGTACAGAGGTACAGCTGCCTAAAATCTTTGTGGAAAGGCAGAAGTGGCAGGCATGAGAGAAATGCTGCCCAGCCCTGTGATCTTGTCAGTTCTTTACACACAGTGAGATCTGCCTGCATTGCACACCTGGGAGAGCTGCAAGGTGGAATGACAGACAGGACTTCTCTGAAGTCAGCTACGTGTGGATTTTATTGTGGTACAAAAATCTGGGAGTTGCACTGGGTGCTGCAGTGTGTGTGCTTGAGAAATCCACTTGTAAACACACTCACAATGCCCCTGCATCCAAAGCAGGCAGGAACATGTGCACTGAAACCACTTATGCCGTGGAAAGGAAAGGAACACAAACAAACAGCCCCAGGGCTTGCTTGCGTATGGTCTAGAAGCAGACTTCCTGTGAGATAAAGAAAACTGCTGGGAGTTTATGGTTTGATCCTGCCCTGCTCCTAACTCCAGGTTCCCAGGAACTTTAGGAGTCATTTGCAGAAAAGACTGACTCCTCTGACATCACCCAGGTACACAAATTTGCACTATGTTAATTACTGCATTTGGCACATTTGAGAGGTTTTTCAATCATCTCTTCTGCTGATGATGTATGTACTAAGTCAGAAGTGGGAAGGCCCCAAATTAGCTAAGTGCTTCCCTTCACTTGAAGATGACCCATTATTCCCACTCCTGTGAGAAAACACAACATTCTACAGAAGACTTAGAAATAAGGTTCTATCAAGTCATATTTCTCAAATCCTTTTGAGCTCCTATTAAGATCTGAAACTGAGAAGCCTATTTAAAGTCATTCCATTTCACCCATTGGTAATTTTATTTATGCTGAAATACTTTCAAATAATATTTAACCAGTGTGCAAGCAATAGATGTGCAGATGGTAGGTCAGTAGGTAGGTGGGTAGGTGGGTAGGTCGGCAGAAGAATAATCTATGACCCAGAGAAAGCTGTAAGCCAGTTTTACTAGTTATAAATGATGCTCTTTGTGTTTCAGATCTTTGACACTTTAAATCCCAGTTAACATATATGATGATTTAGCCCATAAACCAATTCTGCCCTGAGACAATGCATTTCCTTGATTAAAGGGTTTCTTAATTTCTTTTGATTCTTAAAGGGAATATTTAATGTATCATATAACAGTAAAACAATTTTTTTACAGACATCTAAAAAACCCTCTTTTTACAGACATCCAGAACTGTGTAAAATCAAAGTTGCACTGGCAATCCTGTATCTACTATACAGAAACCACATTTCTCCTTTTTACACTGGATTTTTAGAAAGTAATAATAAAATATTGGAAATGTGAATAAATAAAAATATTTAAGCCTTTCTTGGAAAAATAAAAGGAGTTTATAGGTAGCTGGACATATTTTCAGGTATATGGATGTATGCCATTATATCACAGAAATGGGGATATGGAGCAGTGGAAGGGATCTCAAGAATTTTCTGGCTGGAGTGTACCTAGGCTGTGTGATATTTATCACTGAGGATATATAAAACCATGTCTAGGATGTTCAGGAAGGCAGCTCATCTATTTCTTGAGATAAACCTATCCACACAGATGGTTGCAAAAAAGCCATGCTGAAGACAATGCTGAAAAAATAGGCAACATGAGAGATAGAAGGAGTGTAGGAAAGGTGGTGAGAAACCAGAAAGAATGGCACTGGGATCTTGATGTGAATCAGGTATGTCTATGTGATAAGAGGAGGCTAAAACATCAGCAGTAACTATCTTGTCCATGACACTCACCCAAAAATCTCTTGGGAGAGATTTTTCTAAGAACTGATCTCTAACCAGTTCTTAGAAAACCCAGTGAAGGTGACCAGTGTAGTGCTTTAGTAATTTTCTTTCCAATGCCTTTCCTGCTGATGCCCTATTTCTCAGGGCTTGCTGTAGAAAAATGTGAGGCTGTGCACTCAAATCAAGATTCCTCTACCAGCTCTTCCTGGATTTCATCAATTTCCTGGCTGTGCTCATGCATACGTGAGCCACTGAGTAGTTGTGGTTTGGCCTCTGTGCGGTGACAGAAACTCAAGTCTCCTGTCCTGCCCACATCATGATCATGTCCTGCTGTCCCGTGCAGGGGTTCTGCCTTTGGAACAGGGACCAGACCAAGTGACAAGCTCCATGAAGTCTTTGTCATAGGTGTGCCACAGCAGCAGCAACATCAGCGGGTGCTTCAGACAACTCCTGGCATGTCACCTTTGGTCTCAGAAAGCTGTGAGGTGATACATGTCCATGTGAAGGGACAGTATGGATCACTGTCAGATACAAAGACAGATACAGGAAGAGGTCACATTGGTCAGTCAAATGAGACACAATTTTTTTCTAACCACTATGTCTTCCTCATTCTGTTCTTTCATTTACAAACTTCTGATTTCCTCTTCTGTTGTTTTAGTAAACATCTATGTTCATATTTAATTTAAGCACTTAATAGTGCCTTTTTCTTCCTTTATAGAAAACTGGATTGATATCCAAGCCTAACTGAGGGGTTTTCCTGAATCTATTTTCTTTTAGTGACTTTTAAATGTAAACCTCAGTCCCACTTCCTCCCTTGTATTTCCTTTTCAATCTCCAACTCTGATGTTTTCAGTAATTCCTATTTTTTCCCCTCTTAACATTTTGAGTTGCATTTATGCATACTGAACTGCAATCCACTACCTTTTGCAGACTGTGTAGTATTAATTTATGAGCCATAAGCTGGAAACTGCTGCTGTACCATCTTCTCTCTGTTCCAGTAACAGCAAAATTTAATGCATTTGCACCTGAGATTGTGTGTCTAACAAAACACTGTGGGAGCAGAGGTTGGCAGAAATTTCCTGGGGTGCCCAGTAATCATATAGAACAGTCTTTTTTTTTTAAACAATAAGGGAAAAAAGCTGTTTCTGATCAGTTTTGGTGCTGTGAAGGTGTTCCCCCGTTCATGCTGTGCACCCACATTTCACTCAGGCCCGCATGTTTTCAAAAAGCCCCATTCACAGAAACCTAGGGATGGGAATGCAGAGGTCAGCACGGTGCTCCTTGGGATGGAGAGAGTCAGCAGCAGTTCTCTCCGTGACTCAGCCTGCTGGAAATGACAGCCAGGCTCTTGCTTTGTCCTTCCCATGACACAGCAATTTCAGAGGCAATCTTGGAGGAAAAGTCAGCATCATTCACAAGCCCATGTTCTCTGTACCCATCTTCAAGTGGCTGGCAGAGATGAGATTGCTTGGCTCAGTAGCTGCCTGTTTTTTCTGCCAAGTGGAAATGGACCCAATCACTTTCATGCAGGCAAGCTTTACCTTGGCTATGTTCCTTTAAATCAAAGCATTTGCAGTTCAGTAAGAGCAAGTATAAAGTATAAGTACAATGAAAGTTCCTTTCAATATGGAAATGTTTCCCAAAATTACTCAAATTAAATTTCATAAGAAGAAATCCATAGTTCCATGAAATTTATAGATGCATTATAGACAAAGAAGTATATTGCAGTTTAGTTGATTTAGTGTTGATCCTTTGGGCGTCACTCAGCAGAGTAAAGGAGGAATGTGATTGGAAATACACTGGAGGGGATTCAGGAGTATGCTGGCAGCACCAAGTTTCATCCAATTTGAGGGGATTTTCACTCTGCTTGGATACTGTAACTAACTGGGTTTACTATCAAATTACATTTCTCTGGATCTCCTGTAAATCTCAGAACTAATGAAAATAAATGCAAACATAGTGACTTTTGCCTCACTGTGCTGCCATTAAGCCTTCAGCTACTCTGACATAATTTGTTTCTCTTTTACCGTCTCCGTCTCCATGCACGGGCTGTGCATGGAGCCCAAAGCTTCCATACTGCAGGAGGACACACATGGAAAGAGCCCCTTGGGGAGCAGTCCAAACAGTGCCTCTGGGTGGATTTCAAACAAACCCTTTTGTCTGGGACCAGTTACTGGGCTGCGAGGCTGACCTCAGTGGTAGGAAGGCTCTGGGAGTTTGGAGTGTATTGGGGCTCTTGGTCAACACCTGGCATTTGAAACCAGGGCCCCCCACCTCAGAGGTACAAGAGGTTTGTGTGTCCTGTCTGCTGGGCACAGCAGGCAATGCTGGCACCAGCAGGGTACACAGCAGGTGTTGCTGGCCCATATAACATAAACTGGCAGTAAAGATAAGCGGCAGTCTGGGTGACTCTTCCTGCCCATTGTGGTGGATGCGTTCCGGAAAAACAAAAAAGAAGAAGCCATTTCTTATTCTCATGAATTGGATGCCTTACCTTCCATTATGCACCAGAAGGAGAGAGCCAAAGGAGTCTAATCCTGGTGATTGCTCATAGCCAGGCTTGCTTAATGTAGCGTGCAAAAGCCTTGCAAAAACCCACCCTGGAGCCTGTGGCAGAGGTATTGGTAAGCAGACACTTGAAAAGGCTGGGTGCTTGTTAATGTTTAACAAGCACGTCCTCATCTGACTCAGGGTGTTGAGCTTTGTTTATCTAATCCCTAAATTCTCCAAGAGAAAAAAAACTCTCTTTATTAGCCTATGACAAATAAGTAAAGTGGAGGACCTGGAAGAATCTTGCTGAATTTTCTGTGTCATAGTAAAGCAGCCTATTCCACACAGCCTTCCCTTTATGAGATGAAGCAATATTTTAGGCTGATTTAAGCAAATCTTATTCCCTCTAACATGATGGCGAAAGACATAATGTTTGTCTGTCCTGGGGTTTGCAAATGGATTTGAGAGCTGTCTTCAAATTACCATTTCTGCCAGACTCATCTGCGGTAGAACTCAGGAACAAGTGAGGAGGCACTGTTTTGAGCCAGAATTAGTTTAATTTTAGACAGGCTCTCATAGTTTAAATCTAAGGCCAAACCATGCCTAAATGGAATGTAGCTGTGGGAAATGTGTAGGTTTTCTAGCAACTTTTCAATAATCAGTCTTCTATCCTATGGAAAATATAGGTTTATCCCTGAAAATAATCCTTGTGGAATTCTGTGGGTTCATTCTCCCAATTTAGGCATTAGGGCAAAGGTTCTTTCTATGGGGAATGACACCAAAATCCTGATGTGGCTGACCAAGGAGTTGCCTTCAAACAGAATTAAACAATGGGTCTCAACCAAGTCTATGGGAGTAGGATCCAGTGTCATATTAAGGGCCCAGATTTCAGAGTTTATCAAAGTCTTCATGGCTCAGGCAGAGTGAGTGCCACAGCTGCTCACAGCTCTGTTTCATAAAATCCACGTCAAAAATGGGACCACAAGAGGTTTTGCTTGGGAGCAGTGTGGGCTGCAGGGCACATTCCCAGGTGAAGCAGGATGGAGCAACACCACTCCAGTCAGAGGGAGAATCCCCCATTCCTGACATCTGCTCTAAGGGGGTTTATGAGAACCGTAGCACTTAATGAAGCTGCGAGTGTTATTTTTAGACTATGGCATGAGTAATTCTGCCAGGTTTCTGTGATACAGAACAGTAATTTCTTTTAAAAGCCCATGCCTGGTTTTACAATCTCACTGCCCATCCATGCTTCAACCAGCGGTTTTGATTTTGTCTTCCTATTCTGACTTTCACCTCTTCTGGTTGCCATGGTGATAGCAACACAAACATCACCAAAGGATGAGCTACTTCCCTTGGAAGAAGAGCATCTCACTGTGCACATCAGGACTGCAGAAAGGTTTAATGCAATCTTGACCACATGGTAAACTTGTTTGGTGGGTCATAAAGCACAAATCACCATCTGGGTCCAAGGTCATGTCAGTTCCATTGAGGGAACATTTTATTTTATTCTTTTCCATTCTAAGGACTACATTATGTTTCTTAGTCAGGCCAAATCAGGGGTATAACTTATGAAGAGTATTTGGCAATCGAAAGAACTATTTATAGACTAAGTAGAATATTTACTGCCAAAAGAAGCTTCTCCTCAGATTCAGATCTAAATCAGCTTGATTGTATGATTTCAGAAACATGTTTCAGCCCTTTATCCTCCAGAACATGGCATTTTTCACATAGGAGATTGAACAAAACACCTCAGCCTCTCCACAGAGAACTTATAGTTGTCAGCACACACCACAATTGCAAATCTACATCTGATGAAACTGGGGAGAAACTGTGCAAATAACTTGATCAGAGTGTATGTAGGAGATGAGTGCCAGAAGCTGGAAAGGGCCTGTCCATGGACTGCATGGTGCCTGCTCCCATGTTCGGATTGCTTGAACACAACCCTTCAGCAAACGTAGTGCTAGTCTCCAAAGCAGCTTTAGCATGATCATCAAGGATCCTGCAATGTTCCTGCCTTGGAACAGCACCTCAGTACTGGATGTTTGGTACAGAATGGTGTGTAGCAACCTTCCCACCTCTGAGTCTTTGCAGGGTTAAAACATCTCAAACAGCGCTTGGGGGTGGGCTTCTTCTGAGCTGCTGAATTACTTCCCTGCGGGAGGGAATTGTTAGACCACAGTTGGACCTGGAAAAAAAAAATGTTTGTTGCAAATAAATATTCAACTTGGAGTCAGAAAAATCCTTCCAACACGAAGAGGGCAACCTTGTCCATTGTAATCTAGAGACAAACACAGGATGGTATCCCTTATCTTTTTCAGCATGCAAAGAGTTAAAGCAACATACTTCCAAATGTCCCTAGCTTCAGGCTCACCTCCTCCCACTCCTGGTCCCTGCCCTATATTCTGGAACTGTAACTGGTGACGAAGATTCGAAAGGAAAAAAGGGAGGGCAATATTATTCACATTTGGAAAATGTAAGAATAAATGTTGTTCCCTTGGGAAATCACTTGAGTGACACAATGGAAAAAAGCCCCGGGGGCATGTCTTCCTGCACCATCTGCCTCCACACCCAGTGCAAAGGCCCCTGGGCTTCCAATGGAATTAAGTCTACATTTCGTGTTGCACAAGCAGTACACATCTTGAAGAGATCTTTCTGAGCCATGAATATGTCCCAAATCAGCTGGTGCTGCTCAGCATAGAGAGTTAAGCTCACACTGTGCCAAATTTTGCAGCAAATGTTCTTCATCTATCTTTGCAATTCTGAGATTTATAATTTTGTCATAAATGCTAAAAAAAAAAACCAAACCACAAAACCCTAGTAAGTGAATTTTTTTTGGATATAATCTCAAAGATAGAAAACATTCTTGGATACGTATATATAGATATACAACCATAATCCAAATATTACTAATATATTTACCATCTGTATTACTTTGAGGCACATATACAGGGTAAAAAGGAACATGCTACTCAAAGGTTTTAAATAATTGAGAATAACTCCAAGAAGGTTTCAATTTGGTATAGAAGTGCTTGTAAACTTCCTTATGTATTTGTGAAAATGGCGGTTAGAAGGAGGCTTTTTTAAATTTACTTGGCAAAAATTTTAATAGCAGCAGCTGTCCAAACATTCTGCAAGACGCCCTTACACAAATATACAACACCTACTGAGAGAACTGAACTTTAGGATTGGTATTTTATTTACAAGCAAATCCAGTTGCTCATGTACTTCCATCACATACTGCCTTTTGCAGATGGTTGTGTGGGTTTTTTTTGTTTTAAAGAGTTTTTGGGGTTTCTAACTCCTATGGTATCTAGATCTATTCAGGAGCTTTTGCATCTCTATGAGCCTTCCAGAACAGAGAGGATCTTTATTTAATCAGTGCTTGAAAAAGATCTTGTGACATGCTAGATGTAAATGAGTTGTCACTTATATTCTGCTCTTCTCACTGACGCTGGGACATATTGAAGCAAGTCAGACCACCACCATCTCAGAAGTACTGGAGTATCCAGGCTGGCTAGAAAGGGCTCCAGACTGTTCTGAGAATTTGGCTCTAAGAATCAGCTAGTTTTGACTCATAGAGCTGATTAAAATAATTTCCTCTGATATTCGTATTTCTGTCTCTCACACAAATTCTGGATTTGGCAGAATTTCTTGCAGGTCTGAAACTTTCATCTCAGTTAGGTGAACGAAACTGATGGGAACACTTTGCAGCTCCATTGGTAAGCAATGACTAACAACTGCCATACCGCAAATAAGCATGCAAAATCCCTGTTGCCACTCTGGTGCTGTTATTGGCTCCTTAAATTCTTCCAACTTCTTTACTAACCTGTCACACCATACATAATCTTTACTTCTTATCTGGACAATGCAAAGGTTTTGCTATTTAACCATACCACACACTCTCTCTGCTGGTCTACTCCAGGCACTTATTAATTGCTCTACTCAGGAATCTTTCAGAGCTGAGTAGTTCTGCAGACAAGACTGAGAGCCAGGTGGCTACCCTGGGAGTTTTATGGATCTTCTGGATAGAAAAGGCCAGGGTGGGTAAATGACTGTGTCCTTTCACAGATGAGGCCTCTTAGGTTTCCATGGTGTGACCCTTCGGCAGCAGCTCTCCAGCAATTTCTCTCTCATTTAGAAGTCCCTGTGACTGCCAGCTGGAAATGCTCTGTCTTTCACAGTCCCTTGTACAATGGCCTGGGGAGTCACCCAAGTTCTTTTTTTAAGAGGTGTGACTGGTGAAAGCTACTCCTGTGCATACAAAAGGAGGGCCCATGCTCAGGCCCTTCCTAGGAAAACCAAGGAGAGAGATGAGGCTGTAAAGAGACTCTGGTTCTTGGAAAATTGTAATATGAAAATGACCATTTTTGAGGGGCTTCACTCAAAGCAGGACCACATACAACTATTCCAATAACCACTAAGAAGATAACTGCTTTAGAAATAACAGGAAAAAAAAAAAAAACAGGGAAAGAGGGAAGCAGAAATACTTCAAGAAAAAGCAGGAAGAAAACAAAGCAGTGAACTCTAGAAAGATAAGAGAAAGCAAATGAGCCAGTCATACAAACATCAGTTTTAGTCTGTTGCTGAGAAACTGAGAATGCTTCTGCTCTACTCCCAGTAGACCTAAGTGGTGGTTTTCCCAGAAGGTATGAAAGCACAAAACAAAGCAGCATTTGGTTTAAAAGTAATTTTTTTGGAAAGAATTAAAATTAAGGCATTGAAATTGTCTACCAAAAAGTATTTTGCCACCACTCCACTGTGTTTCCCACACTATCATCCACTGTCTTCCCTATATGAAAGCAAGAGCTGTCTGAAGACCGTCAGGTAGTCAGCTTACTGGCATCTGAGCATGGACTAAATGAGTGCATTCACCTACTTTTCTTATCTATGGAGCTGAGCTCAACATTTCCACAGAAATAAAAAGATACATAGATTAGGCATCCACGTGTGTTCCCTCTCATGTGTCCTGGAGTCTCCTCTCAGCCATGGATCAGCTCAGACTCAGAGAATGGCACAGAGGTAACCATAGTGATATGTGCTTTAAAATGGTTATAGTCATGACAGACTTAAAAACTTTCAACAGTTGCATAAATCTGGCCTAATCCTAATGAAATCCTCCCAAGTCTGGCAACCTAAAACTAGAAAGATTTAAAAAAAAAAAAGAAGAAAATATACCCCCCATCCACCTACTCAAAACCAGTTTTGCCTTAAAGAAAGGAGAATTTGTGCTCTGCAGTTAGATCTAAATTCCACCTCCGCAGGAGACAGGGCCTTTGTGTCACAAGTTCATTGTTATATTTTTAGACCCAGACATTGAAAGGTGGGGTCTGAATATAAACCTCATTGTACTTTGCCAGCAAACAGGAAGCAAATGATACCTCATGGAGGTCAAGCTCGACTCAAGTTCTCTGGAAGCCTGGGGTCTGTTAGTTCATTCGTTTGTTTTGGTTTTCCCAGACACTATAGTTTTCTCATTACCTCCCTTCACAGGAAGTTTTTAGTAGCTCCTCATGTGCCTATTATGGTGGTCCCAGTGCAGAGGGTTTTAAAGGCTTCAAGTGACTTTCAGGAAGAGCATCAATGGCGGGTTAAATAACCACAGTGCGTTAAATAACCACTCTGCTAATTTAACTTGGGTCTTCTGCCACTGCAATCCTGAAGCCATCTTTTGTGGGTCAAGATGTCAGTATCCACAGCTGCACTTAGCTTTGGAGAAAGGTGTTGGCACCTGTCAGCACTTGCTGTTATTATAGGACAGAGTTATAATAGGTACAGAGGCAAAAAGGAGAAATCATGTCTGGATCTGGAGCTTGTGTGCAGGACCGACTCCTCCTGAGCACATACTGGCAGTACATCCTGGCTATCTAGGGAGCTGTGTTTATGAGGAGATAGTGTCTTTTCCTGTGCTCTTAGGAACCCATCAGTCTCCTCTCCTTCCACTTCCCGGCTCCATTTATATATTTCTCATGTCTGAGCATCCAAGAGGACCTTCCACTTCCCATGTGTGAAAAAACCCATCATAATGAGGTGTTGATATGTTTGGAACGCTATCTGCTGCTATAATAGAAATTATTAACAGCAATAGATCATTTTCCACACCCACATAGATAATAGCGTCTCTCTCGGGACAGCTGACAATCTAATTGTGGCAGAATGCAGGGAGGCCTGAAGCACATTTCATTAGTAGTTATTGACTGGGCTAGTCTGTCTTGTCCTTCAGGGGAAAAAAAAAAAATTACAAAAAACACCTGACAGGAAAAAGGAAAAGCCTGTGCAGTACTTTTTGAAAATCAGCACAGACATAATTAAGGTTAACAATGCAGCAGCGAGTCAGTGCAGCCGGTCGGCATTCTCTTGTTCCACCCTGCACGACAACATATTTTCCCCAGGAGACACTTTGTGAGGTGCAAAAGTTCACCTGCAGTCTGGTAATTCACTTTGAGCTGGGACTGTGATCACTTAATGGATTCTTCTATGCTGGCTGCTATGGTAACTGCTGCATCATGCTCTCTGTAGGCTTGTTTTCGGAGGACAGTGTAAACTGTGAGAGCAAATCTCAGATGGGTTTGTTACTGGAATCAAAATCCCAGGGCAGATTTGCAAGTCTACACACAGTCTTGGCCCACGGTGCTCTCCTTTTATGGGCATGTTTGCTCATTTGGCTTAATAATAAACCCAGTCCTTCAGCATTGTGTGCTCAAAACCACTTCTTAGAATCAAAGTCTTTTGGGTTTGGGGTGGATTAGGAGCACATGTGAGATGTGTTAAAAAAAAAAATAAAGGCACAGAAAAAATCCTAAAAGATGAGACAAATAGAGCAGTGATTGGGTTAAAACATTGAGCCCATCTCACTCAAAGGCTGCAGAAGCAATGCCCTCTCCAAAAATGAGCAAAGAAATGTCCTTAGGAGCTGGGGAAAAGAGCTAACTGGTGTTAACCAAATGTAACCAAAGCAGGGGTGAATATGAACAGTCTGGAGCAATGTTCAGAGACCTAGGAGTGGAGATTTCTTATCCATGTCCTTGGTACAAGCTTCACCATGAAAGGTGACATTTGCCATCCCCTGATCTGTTTGCAGAAAATGGGCAAGGCTAGGTGTCAGGTCCAGGACAGGATGGAGGATTGCAGTGAATGGGAAGAAGTAAAGTACAGCAGGAAGGAAAAGGGAAAAGGGACAAGAGAAAGCCAAGAGGCAGCAAACTGAAGTGGCTTCCAGTGATCTACTAGAAGCTGGCAAACATGTTTCTGCAGAAGGATGAGTGAGTGTGGCACACAGGATAGAGGCAATAGCAGAGGATATGGGTTCATATCTGGGCAGGAAGCAGACCTGGAGCTAGAAGGAGCCTTAAGATATCAAGAAGGTTATTCCTCTGCCCACAGCAGGACCCCCCCACTGTCAGGAGTCAGGATCATTCATCACAGATGCATGCCTGACCAGTTCTTAAAGGTCTCCAGCAGCAGATGCCCCAGGACTTTCCCAGATCTTGCAGAGTTTCGCCCCCTTCATTAACATGTTTATCTCAGAGATAGTGTCTAACCTTCCCACTCTTTCCCAGATGAATGAGACGGTGAGATTGATCGTATCTTCTTTTCAGCAGTATTTGAGGAAGATTTGGTCTATTTGTCTGCAGTTTTCTCTAAGATTTCTTAGAGTGTAATGCTGAAGTATTCCAGCTTACCAGTGAGCTTCAGAAGGATCTTCTCATGCATGCTATACTTGCCTCAGATTTCAGTGCCATACCATCCTTTTGTAACTATATAAAGTTCCTGACCCAGAGTCTGATTCTGATCTACCATTACATTCATACATTCCTCTTTGAAACTGCTACCAACTCATTTTCCTCCACTGTATAATCATATAGTTGATTATTTTAGCCTGAGGACAGTACCTTTTGTACCTGCTGAATACCATTTGGATTTTTCCTTTCAGACCATTTTTCAATTTGTTAAGATAATTCTGAATGTTAACTCCTTCCTTCAAAGTATTTCCCATTACTTTGATCTCCAAATTCACTGATTGTCCCCTTTAGTCTCTCGTCTATTTTGTTAATGAAAGTAATGAACAGACATAATTCAAGACTGATTCTTGCAAAGTCAAATCGACTCTTCTCATTTTAACTGTGTCTTCTTCCTGTAAAAATGCAGCAGATGAGATAGGAGAATAAAGAAGAAAGTGAGGTTAGGTCAATTAGGGTGAAAAATATTTGGTGGGGGCAGAAAGTTAAGTAATAGGGAAATGATTTATTGAGATATTACTCCCTCAAGACATTAAGGTAAGATACAGAAGTGAATGAAAGGACTAAATGAAACAGACTGAAAATCGAGGCCGCCATAACTGAACTGGTGGGTTCCCAAAGGATTTGATCAAATCAGTGCATCAAAACAATTTTTTTTTAAATCAATATGGCAACCAACAAAATACAGAAATTATACATGGTGGTCGTTCAATCAGCCAAAAGGAAAACACTGCTTATGGGTGCGTAGAGAGGTGTTTGTGGGCTAGTCCTACAGCCACATCAGCCAGTCTGAGAAGGGTAAAATGCTGGAGCAGCAGTTCATGCAAGGCTGGATTGTACTGTTCTCTGGGGCCTGCACCTGCAAACCACTCTAGTCACATCCACAGCCTTGGATAAGCCCAAGGAGAAAGGAACGTGGTATGAGTAAATATCCAGTGAAATGCATAGCAGGAAACCGAATGGCTGAAAGTCATCTGATATTAGCCATCAGCAAGGAAATTATGGAGAGCTGCATATCTCCCTGCTGCTGCATTTCTGCAACCTGCCATGTGTGAAATCAAGGTTGTCAAAATAGGATCAATCTGCATAGCCCCAAGGAAGACAAGCAATGGAGAAGGAGGGAGGTATATCTCACATGCTGTCCTCCCTTGCTGCCCCTTTCCAGCTGTGGCTGTCAGACACTGAGGCTGCTGTGGGCTTGCCAAGCTGCAGTATCTGGGATGCCCTGACTGCCCTCATCACGTGGCAGGAGCTATTTTGGCTGTGCAATGACTTCTGAGGTGGTAAGAGCAGCCCAGTGTGAGTGGGAGGGCTGCAGGCCTGGCAGGGGTGGACCACCGTGATGAGGTTTTCCTGGTGTGTGTCACCACATCTGTCACTGTGAGGGTGTAATGACAGGTCACCGGGCAGGCATTAAGGTCATGGGTGGGGAAATGACCATTCCAGCGTTCCCAATAACATGCACCTGCTCCTGACTGTCCCAAAATATGCCATACCTCAGCAAGGAGAAACCTCAGTCACTTGCAGTTGGCCCAAGGTCACAGTCACTGACAGTGATTCACATGCTGAGCTCCTCTTGCTCACCATACATGTGAGTCTGATCTGATGTATATTACCCAAAATAGGAATTCCTTCTTAGCAACGTGGTTTTCTCTGGAGTCATGTTTGGGCCTCACACAGCTCAGCTCCTGAGACAGCAGGCTCACACTCCTTGGAGATACAGAGCTCCTCTTCCTCAGCCTACCGACACTGCAAACATCCCAGGAAGCTTTCAGCCACGCAGAGCAGACAAGCTGTGATAATACTCTCTTCTCATGTATTTTGCCAATTGGCAACACTTCCCAGATGCCACCAGCAAAGGTTTTGCTCCCTCTGTGGAAGTTCTTCTGGTGGGGCACAGCATGAAACGTACCTGAGCTTGGTCTGCAGGTGCAGGAGAGTCTGTGCTTGCACGAGGGGAGAGGCGCAAGAAAATGACACTGAGCAGGCGCCTTCTGAGGCAGTGAAAGACATCACTCTAGCGTTGCAGTCCTCCAGGGGCTCTACTGCTTTACAGCCTTCCAAATGGACCCATGGAAAGGGACCCCACTGCTCTGGCTTATGCTGGCAACTGATTGTCACCAAAAAGAAACCCCACTCCTGTTATTTCAGAGACCTTGAACTGTCTATCATCCACTGTCCTCCAAAACAAGAGCATATATAATTATGCAAACAAACAAAGCCCAGGCTTCTTCAGCCTCTGCTTTATGCTTTTATGTATGAATTATACCTCGAGGTAACCAAAAGAAACATAAATTAGTCTGAGGCATCTATTTTCCAAGGTACCTGAGCAGAGTTTTCTGTAAGAGAAATATGAGTCTGAAGCTGTCTGTTATTTCCTGTGAAATATCTCCCCTGTCTGACTGGGCTGACTGCTGCACTTCTTATTTCCTTTACACATGCAGACAAAAAAAATGGCAGCTCATGGCCACCCACACTTTGAGCTCAGTGTACTGATCTCCACGGTTTCCTCCCAAGTCCCTGCCAGAAAGGCAGCTCAGCTGACTGCAGGCAGTTCTCATTAATCTCCCCTATCTAAACAAGATGCGGAATGGAAAATTGCAAAGCAGGAAAGCCCGCAAATTGCACCAAAGCAACATTTTGGGCAATCTAAGCAAGACGCTTTTTGCAGCACACCCCCACTGATGAGCAGTTGTTTCTGAGGAGTTGCTTTTTACCCGTCTAAAGCACAGAAATTTGTATGCCTGTAAGGACATTTGGAACATCTCTGGAAGGACGCTTCCTTCCTTCCGTGTACCCGCTGCTTTTTGCCAGAGTTTCCACTGCATTCAGGACATTAATTAGCTGACTGGGGGCACTGACCCTTCTTATTTCTGCCCTTTTAAAATTGTTTGTGTTTCAGAGGAGCTGATAAAAGGCAACAGTGGCAATGCTGTAAGAGAAACTCTGGTGCAGCCGCCGCGCTTCCTAATGCCTCCTTTGGCTGCCCTTGTGTTTAAAAACACAGCAAGAGGGACGGGAGGGCCTGTTTTCCTCTCCATTCCTCCTAGCCAAACAGTGCTATGGGGAAAACCTCCGTCTCCGCCGGCTATTTGGCTGGTTCATTTCCCTGTTTGCATAGCTCATGGGTGAGATAACATAGGCAGAAGCTTGTTGCGGCTGCTGCATTGCACAGGCAGTCTGGAGAGCAGGCTGGGCTTCTGGCCTGGAGGAGGAGGAGGAGGAGGAGCACCTGGTGGCAGGTACCCCTGGCATGGCCATGTTCTGTTGTGCCCCATGAAAAGGGGGAAACTTTATGGAGAGCAAAGCCATTTCATGGGATCACAGGGTAATAGGTGATGTTAACAAGTACCCCTGCTCAGAGCAGGATCAACTACAGCACTTTTCTCAGGAGTGTGTCAAGTCAGATTTTCAATATCCCCAAAGCTGAAAAGACCACAACCCCTCTGTACAACCTATCTCAGTTTTCAACCACCTTCATAGGGAGAAAGGTTATTTACAAGAGTTTCCTGTATTTTGATTTGTGTCCATTTCTTCTTGTCCTGTCACTGGGCACCACTGAGAACAGGCTGGTCCTGTCTTCTTTGCTCCACTATCAGGTGTTTATGCATATGGATACAACCCACCTTAGCCTTCTCTCCTTTGGGCTAATCAGTCCTGACTCTTTCAGCCTCTCCATGTATGAGAGATGCTCCAGTCCCACCATTAACTTTGTGGCCCTTCATGAGACATTGCTGATGGGGACGCCGGTGACTGCCAGTTCAGAGTTCTGTATTCTGCCTTCTCACCAGCTCCTCTTGTGCTGTAAGCACTCTGTCAGGCTGGAGGAGCCCAGCTGAAAATTGCTCATGTGCTGATGTCTGTAGGAAAGATCTCCCAGCCCATGCGCATGACGCCTCCCTGACAGCATGCCAGAGTCGGATCACTCCACTTGCTTTTTGTTTTCCTTTCTCTGCCAAACTCGCAGACTCAGCAGCCACAGAAATATAGCCTCCAAGGCATGAAGTTGGTTTTTGGTAAAGACACAGAAATCAGTGTTATTTTTTTTTTGTTTTGGCAAGTGAAATTGCCCATTGCTCATATCCCCTACTACCTGTCTCCACTGGCAGTATAAAGAAAAGGGAGCTGACTCTTTGACTCTCTGTGTGCCTAGTAACTCATTTATTTTCTGAGCTTAAACATTGCAGTTGTTGAGACCTGTAGGACTATAGTCCTTGTAAATGACTTGGAAACCAGTGGGGCAATTTATTGCTTTATTTAAATAGCAATAACCCTGATTATTTCTGGGTGGTTTTTTGGGTTTGTTTTTTTTCATTTGGTTGGTTGGTTGCTTGCTTTTTTTTAGGTTGGAGTTTCTGCAGAGCATTTGTTCTCTACTCAGTGTTAACCTAAAAAAAATCTGTAGTGGTATGACATAATGGGATTCATGCAATATATTATAATTCTAGATAGATGGGTTGTTACGTACTTGCACACATACATACATACATGCGCTACATACACACACTATAAAGTCTAGCAACCAAAATACAGGGGGTTTTTCCCTTGAGATATTCCTGTTAGAGGCACCCAGAGCAACTTCTTCCTGCATTTTCTTAAATGAAATTACCAAAACAAGTTTCTGGGTTTCTTGCCTTTACAGAGTAAAGGGACATGTACCAGGGACAGCTTCAGGACCTTCAGCTTTCCTGAAAGCCACATCTGCACAGGTTGCAACAGTATCCATAAGTGCAGGCATGCTGGATAGGGGCACAATGGGACTGCATGTTGCTGAAAATCCAAACAAAGCCAAATCAGACTGATTTACTAAGAGGATGTAACTTTGCGGCATTTCAAAGTTTTCAGGCAAAAAAAGGGTTGGCAGTTTTGTAAATAGTATTAAAGCCCTGCAAAACCATGGTAAATTTTCTCAAGCTTAGCAGGAAGAGAGAAACCAAAACAGTTAATTCAAATAGAAAGTAAATCCCTTACTAGTCAATCTTTCTGTTGGGAAAGAAAATTATTGTATAGACCTGGCCAGGGACAAACACATATTCCAACAGGGCAATTTCTGTGGGCAGAGAGCCACAAACCTTCAGTGAGAAGGGGCAGATGAAGAGACCACCGTGGCTGCTGGATGGAGTACAGCCCACTGCTCTACAGCCATGTGCTGCTTCACCAGCTCAACTGAAGTTACAGCATTTCCGAAATCCACGTAATGCACTGAAGAGTTATTAAGTTGGAGCAGACCAAACAGCAGTGGGTGTGACAGCTGTGTGGTAAGTGCTTGACTCAGATGTCTACCACAGAACTTTAGTTTCTCATATATTTCTGCCCTCAGTGAAGACAACAAGCAAGGCTGGAACTTATTGGTCAAGGGCTCAGCATGAGGATGTGTCAGGATGACTAAACACTTGTCCCGACTGTGGCACCAATCCCTGACTAATCTCTCTGTGCCTGAGGTTTTAGTCTTTCCAATTGCTTTGTTCTCGGGAATTGCTCACAGCAGGAGAAGAGTAATATTTTTTCTGGAATAATTCCCCTAGCCTTCAGTTGATCCAAGATTCAGTTAAATGTGTTGTAAGTGATATAGCAATAAAAAAACATGAGGAAAAGCAGGAAGTTGGTTAAATTTGCTACAAACGGCTATTGTCGGCAACCTGTGTGCACTGACAGGATACAGCACAGCTTCTGGCAGGGCAGATTGGATGTGTCCTCTCATTCTGCAGATCCAGGTCAATGAGTCTTGCAGCATAAAGTGGCACACACATTTGGTTGTTTTCAGGAACTATATCTCAGCTGTGATACTGGGAATGCTCAGATGACTGTACTATTATGTGGGGTCATAAAAACAAAGAACGTCAAGAAGCCCAAAGATCTTGGAGAAAGAGTGAAGCACAGCACAAAACCACTCTTGGATGTCCTGCTGCTTATAGACTGTGTCCATTCAAGCATGGCAAAAACTCTCTTTCTGGGACAACTGTTATTCTTTAAACTCTCTGGTGTAACTTGGCTTCAATAATTAACTTCACTTATTGATATAGCTGTTTAGATTAGTTTAAAATCTGGGGATTTTTCAGACTCCTTTTGGTATAGCAGCTCCCTACTCAGTAACGTGTAGCTGGAAACTTCCAGCTAAATAGGCTCTGAGCTTTTACTGTCATTTAAGGAATGTTTTGCCACAGAAGCAGCAACAGAATTTGGTTCGCATTTTGCAGTATGAAGGTTTGTTAGCTGCTGCTACCAAAGCTGTGGCAGCAGGAAAAAATGCATAAATGCAAGCCTTGTTTTTCTTGTGGGTAGATATGTGTTCAATAAAGCGTGACCCAAATTTAGCTGTTAAAGTACACAAGCTACGTTCCCTAAAATAACTAAACCTCATTCTATTTCAGACCAAAAGAAAGGCTCTTGAGCAAAAAAAAGTCTTTCCAAATGGAAACAGTCTTAAGAAAAGATGTGATCATTATCTATAAATATTGTTTGTCTGTGGTTTTGGATTATCACTGCTATAATAACTCTACTAATAAACTTTATTTTGTGTTGTAAACTCCGGTGTCAATCTGAATCTTGAGTTGAGATGCAGATTGTGCAGTGAGTGGAATGTTTGCTAACAGAGAATGTCTCATAACGAACTAATGCTTATTAGTAACAGCAGTTACTGATTTAACCTCATGATTAGCTGCCATCTGTGAGGAACTACCTTTCAATAAGTAACTAGAAGGAGGATTAAAGCCTTTGTCTGTGGTTTGTTTTGCTGTTATGCTCTAAAGGTTTTTGATTCTCCTCCCCCTTATAAACATCAGCTAAAACAAGTTTCACTCTGACACTTATTTCTTTGGAATGCCTTTCAGTACATAATACTGAAAGTGATGGGGTTAAAAACCAGCCATTGTTAGGGGGACCTATTATGCTGACTTTGTTCTTAAAAATCCTTTGATATTCTTAATGAGATGTGAAAAAGTACTAAAATAAGAAACAAAACTGTTCTGAATACATCTGCAGGTCCCCCTAGATTCTTCCTGTAATATTGAAATGCAAAGAAGACACTGAGTCTGGGACATCAGACACCATTATCTTCCCCTCTTATGCAAGAAAATGGTTGCAGGGCATGTTCATAAGGAGATAGCCATTATACACCTAAAGTGAACCTAGCTGGGTGTTTGGGAAATTTAAGCTGCCATTATAGTTCAAGCCAATATCAGGTTTCAGCAATCTTATGACACCAACCACAAAGGAAACTGCTGTGAGTGAGTTTTTTCTGGATCTATATGCTAAGCTATAGGGATGGCAAAGATGCAATGCCAATCATGTATCCAGGAAAAAAATATCTCTGCAACACAAGAGATACTTCTACTTGAGCCTGCAGGCCTGTTCTATCTGTCTTTTCAGTAACTTGTAGCCTAAGCTGTGTCAGGCACAAGCAGAACTTCCCGCATTCACTCTTGCTTGAAACAAAGAATATTTCTGTCTGAAAACCAATCCAGTCTTGATTTGGAAATTGCCAGTGATGGAAGAATAAACCACAAGACTGGATAAATGTTTCCAATGGTTAATTATCTCTGTTGTTATAAAACATTCCTTACTTCTAGTCTGAATTTGCCCAGCTGCCACTTTCAATCATTGCATCTCATTATACTGCTATTAACAATGTTAAATAATCCATTTGCTCTTTTCTCTTATACATGTAGGCATTCACAGGCAGGATTCAATTTATTCATCTTCAGCTGCCAAGCCTTCAATCTACAATCTAAATTAATCTGGTAGGTCCCTCTGCACTCAGTGCACCCTCTGCAGTGAGATGGCCATCCCTCATCCTCACTCCTTGCTGCCAGCACGCGTGTCTGCTATATGTGACATAGCTGGGCATTCATTCACCTTCTCTCTGCTCCTGTTTGACATTGTATGTGCCTCTGTGCCCCTGTATGACTCTTGCTGTGACTTTTCCTTGTCTGACCATTCACAGAACAGAGGTTTTGTACAGGTGATGTCCCTGATGGGGCTTTTACATCTTGTCTAGTCCCCTTGAAATCCCAGATAAGTTTGCCAGTGACCTGATTTCTGTGGCCTGCCCACTCAATATTTCATAGAATCTTAAAATTATAGAATGGTTTGGGTTGGAAGGGACCTTAAAGATCACTCAGTTCCAACTCCCCTCCCATGGGCAGGGACACATTCCACTAGACCAGGTTACTCCATCCAAAGCCCCATCCAACCTGGCTTAGGATGCTGCCAAGGATGGGACATCCACAGCTTCTCTGGGCAACCTGTGCAGGTATCTCACCACTCTCACAGTAAAGACTTTTCCCCTAATATCTAATCTAAATCTGCCCTCTCACAGTTTGAATCCATTCCCCTCTGTCCTGTTACTACAAGCCCTTGTAAAAAGTCCCTCTCTACCTTTCTTGTAGGCTGCCTTCAGGTACTAGAAGGCTCCAATTAGGTCACCCTTAAGCCTTCTCTTTTCCAGGCTTAAGAGTGTAAATGGATTTCCAACAAATCCATTTCTCTCAGCCATGGAGACATGGTGCATCCTTCAAATCACGGTGGTGCCCTCCTCTGGACTTCTCCAAACAGGTCAATGTCTCTTCTACACTGTGGACCCCAGAGCTGGATGTTGGTTGATGAAGAAAGCTAATCTGCCAAATTTCAGGGCAAGCATGCCATTCCAAAAAAGGGGGCTGAACTACTTCCTCTTGAGGAATGAAGCCTGATTTTCTTTAGTAGAGTCCTCAGCTCCACAGTTCCCCAAGACTCTCATTTTCCAAGAACATCAAGAGCCACTGGAAGAATTTCCTTCTCTTTCGATCTCACTGTGGCCAGCCAAGCATCCAAACCACCTCCACCGCCTGCTTCTCTTCTTAAGGAGATAGGAAGATGTTTTCTACACTTGATCACTTCCATCTCAAGATTTCTTACTGATCTGAGAAGGAAAGAATGCTCTATTTCCTTGACTCCATCAATAGGAATCATGCCAGTTTAGTATCACTCTGGCAGATTCAGAACAATGGAACCAAACCAAATCACTAAGCCAAGTCAATAATATCAAAAATAAGGAAATAATGTGTGTGTCCAGCTCAGAGTAGCATATTTTTGCTTTTGCAGAAATTAAAGTTTAAAAGTGGAAAACAACAAATGGAGTAATTCAGTTTTGATTACTTGAAGGTTTTTACCACCTGTATTCTTAGAGTGATATGAACCATTTGTACTTTTAGTGTCAGAGATATAGCAGACACTGGAGCAAAAAAAAATTCTTTATGTAGGGAATAATCTCCAGCCAAGGAACATTTAAAAAGATTAGCTGAGGTTTGAGTCTTGTGAGTTAACAGACTGGGGTCTGGGCAACACTGGAGCAGTAACACCATGCTTCAACCAGTGCCTAATGGTGAGGAATTCCGCTGCAGTGGCAATGTGGCTGTGGAGACCACACTGGAAAAGTGCTGCTCTTTACAGAAAAATTCACCCTGAACCAGTGAGTGTGTCAGTGTTTATGTGTGTATGATCACAGGCACAGCCCACGATGGATATCGCATTAACAGAGTACTTTCACCACTGCTCACAGAAGCACAGATGTGCCAAAAGCTGTGATCCAGAGGGAACACGTCAAAGTCTGAGTGAGAACAGTTAATCCTTCACATTTATCCCATCTTTTCCACTGTGATTGCCTGCAAGAATGTTGCCTATCACCAGCTGTGGCAGGGTGTGTAGGCAAAACTGAGCTGGGGGATCTCAGAGCACCACAAGCCCCTCCATGAAAGCTACTACACCATGATGGTAACACCCTGCAGCTGACATTAGCCCGGCCTGGATTTGCATTGTAGTCAGATGCTATGTTCAGATGGCATCATTTGTGACAAATCTGCATTCCTCTCCACCAAACAAGTGTCACAGTCTCTGCTCCAATGCCCACAAGTGCAGCATCCTCCTGGGTGGCATCATAGTGTGGTAGCAGCTCCCTGACCAGGTTAAAATAGATCACTCAGATTACTCTGAGGTGTAAGACCATAAAGTCTAACAAAATTTAGGGATTTAGGGGGATTTTTGGGGGAAAAGCTGAATATGACCTAAATTACTTCTAGTTGATCTTCACGTTTTGATACTGGAAGGGCAGAGGGTTTCCTTCTTCACTCATGGAGATCTGAATTATGGGCCTTTGCCCTCCTCACGAGGATATTTATTCTTTGTATTTCTCTGGAGATGGAATAAGACTTTTAAATATTTGTAAATAATTTAGGCAGATAACTCACATTCACTTAATGTAATTCTCCACGAAGCATTCAAAAAAGTCCCAGTCAGGGGTTTTAGGAGAAATTTCTTTCTGTGCTAGAAAACCTTTACACAGCTACTGCCAATACTACTGTGGAAATAACAACACTGTAAGATTTCAAAATCATGTTTATAAGCTGGAGCTGCAAGCCAGTGATTCATCAGCACTGTTGTTATGGTTAATTTTCCTGGAAAAGTACATTATTGCAACAAGTTTTCTCTTTTTATTTTCCTCTTTTTTTTCCTTTTATAAATGATCACAGTCTTTGTTTCATTATCTGTTTGTTTTTACTACTGGATCTTAGTTTGGCACAGGGATCCTTGTATTTAAAAAGGGTTTTAAAACCATCAGCATATTGAAACATATACAAATTGCCAAGGGATTTTATTTTTGGCTTTTTGAGTAATGTTGTGTTTTTGTACTTTTCAGCAGCAATGAGCAATCCACCCTCTCAAATAGCAGAGTTTTTAAGTGATGTTTCAACTTTTTGTGGCTGCGGTCCACTCTTTTATAATGTGGGAAATGCCCTGCCTCTGAACTGTGTGAGTGATACGTCACACTCTCCACAAGTCTGCTTTTGAACAGAAAGGAGTAAACACCTCCGAGGTTCTGAGGACGTGTTTTTAAACTATGTCCAGGGCTTGCAGAGATTGAGATAACAATAACTGAGGAGTCAGTAGAGAGAAAACACCAGGTCAGAGAGTTGCCGAGGACAGGGCAAGAGGAGCAACTTGAGCTAACAGCATAAAATGGAGCAAAGGAAAATTACAGCTTGATTGCCCAGAAGCTGCCAGACTGCCAGCTGAGCCTCGTGGGGAAGATGGTGTGAGTCCCAGAGGATAAGCCATAAACATGGGCCTTGACAAAGCACTGAAAAGTTTGCTGCTTGCTGGCAACCCTTCTGCTACGTGATGGAAATAGTATAGGTGGCCTAAGATGTCTCAAAAGTCATCCGTGAGGCATCTCTAAAGGCAGATCATGAGATCAAGGTGGTGGCCAGTCCCTCCAGCTCTTCTCGTTATTGTAACCTTCTCATGCTTTCCTGTCCCTCCTCCTGCTGCTAATTCCTCCACTCCCTTCCTGCTCTCCCCTCTTTTACAGCTCTCTAGTTTGTTGTGACTCCCTACAAGCAGTTTGATAGCGTGGTGACAGTCTGGGTTATCTCAGTACACAAGGTATCCAGATCATTCATATCACCATCACTGAATGATACTGGCTGTCACAGACCTTCATCATCTGCAGCTTGTAGAGATGGCCACAGCTCACCTTAAGGTTTTCCTGAGAGAAAATGGGTCTGGATGTTTGAAGCAGGGCCCTGCCACCCTGGGATGGATGAGACACAAGGGTGCAGCATGGTCATGTGCTCCTCTCTGCATGCATGTGGGCCTGTGCTCATGGAACACAGGCCAGAAATTTCAGTGTTGTGATGGATGTTTTCAGAAAGGCTGGTGTCACATGACAGGAACACTTGGAAAGCTTAGAATGAAGAAAAGTACAGAATAAACATCCCCCTTTTCCATAAAGAACAAGGAAGGAACAGACAGAAGCATTTTAAGAGTGGCATCAAATTTTTCTCACCCAAAAGCAATCTCTCTGGGTCAGATGACTCTGAGCAGATTAAGACAGCTACATTTAGGCATTCTGGATGTCTCAGCATCTGCAGGAATAATAAGCACATCTAAAGGTGGACTTCTCATCTGTAGGCAGACATTTCAAATGTGCTGTGTATTTCTTTGCATTGACTCAATGGGGATCCAAATGGTTAGCTCAGATGTAAATAGTTGTTTTGCAGACATGCAGTAGCAGGTGACATGGGTGCTGCCTTCATGCCTTGACATGCCCTGCTTTCCCTCTTTACCAGGCCTGTAGGCAGCAAAGCTTTACACTGATCCCACCTCGATAGTTTAATTTCCCTTTGCCTTTCAGTAGATTTTTGATTCATGCCTGGACTTTGTGTCTTCTTCCTTGACACTCCCTATAAGCAGAACATTCCTTCAGCTGAGGTTTGACAAACATCCTTATTTTTAAAACAGCCCAGACCCACCCTGGGCATGGTTTGCTCAGCCCTGCAGTCCTCTGCTGGCAGTGCCAAGGGAGGATCTCCTCTTGCTCCTATTTCATCAGCTTCTGATTTCATGGTGCTGGATCCCACAGACATTACAATAAATTTGCCTCTCTAAAATTTGGAAGGTCAAGTTATGCCCTTGTACAGACTGAAAGATGGAGGAAAAGCAAAAGAAGACATGGGAACTGTCCCTTGACTGTCAGCAGGTAAACGACTCCTGCCAAACTGGGGAAATAAATTGCTCTCTGTGGCCACTGGAGGTTGGAGGAGAAGCCATGTACTTGAATTACAGCCAAAGTTACCTGTTAGGGAAAGATTTCTGAAGGAAAATGTTGTGGGGATCTGCAGTACATTATCTAGATGGGAGACACCCTCTTACAGCTGATTTTAAGATCAAGTTTGAGAAACGTGTCCCACTGCAGTCACAGCCAGAGAGCAGAGTCAAGGGTTACATGGCTGTTCATGACCTGTTTTCCAGAAGCAGATAAGTATCCCAATGTGATGTACCAGAGAACAGGAATCTCAGCACATCCTGGGGCAGGACAGTGGCAGAGGGGGAAGGTTAGCAATAGGTGATGTGGTTTTGTAGCCCTGGGGAATGTTGTTGTTGGGGTCATGGCCCTGTTTGATTTTTTCATGAAGTTGCTTAATTCTGCATAGCACACAGAGAGAACTGCTGAGGTTAACAAGAGTTGAAGTTCAGGAGAGGGAACAGAGCGGGTAAAAAGCCCTTCAGATGTGGTTGTTGCTTCTACTTATTGCTCCAAGGGATCTAGAAAATGCAGATCTGACAGATGATTTTCTCATTTGGAGAAGTTTTCTATGTATTCTCTTTGTAGTTATGAGTTGCACCCCATTCCTGTAGGTCAAAGAGCTGCCATTTGAATAGGCTTGCATTTAGACTGGAGAAATATCTGGTCTGACCTGGGAAAACCAGGTTTAAGGTTAGCACAGGAGGTGAGAAGCTACCGGAGTTGCAGTAGAAGTTACAGCACTAAGGCAGAATGGTTCCCTGTGGACAGAGCTGGAAGATAAGGTGAGTGCTGTCTCACCATCTGTTTCTAACTCCCAGCCCAAGAACAAGCAAGCAGCAGCTCTTCTCATGTTTTTTCCTGTTTCCTCAGCCTCATGCAAATTCTTAGGTAGGTTCAAGTGTTCTGTCAGGCCCTGATATCCCTCCTGACCAGAGCTGAGCATCAAAAACAAATTATATTTGCAGCTCTTCTATTGAGTTCTGCAGTCTACCCCAAGCACCATATTGCAGTAGCTAAGTGGTAGCAGTACCAAAGCCACATGGACTATATCAGATTTATCTCCAGACTTCCATTACAGACATACAGGTATAGATAGTCTTAACATGGCCCCACACAATGCTCTCATCAGTTCTCTTCAATTTCCTCTGTGTCATTGTCCTTTCCCAAAGAAGGTTTAATGAATTCTGTGACAATAGGAATTTGATAACATGAAGAAAAGTAATATTTTCCATTCCCATTTTCCTCAGAGACCTCCAAGACCTGTTAGATGTCTAGCCTGTGGGACAGACACATAAGAGACATCTCACACTTTGGTCCCCCTCAAAACCGGGGAACCATTTTGAACATGTCCTAACTCCCTTCTAACTCAGTTTCTTTTAATGGAAACACCTCTGCTGAGCCACATCCTAGTGATGAGCAGGGATTTGGCTAGGGGACACGACTGGAAACATGAGTGGACAAACATGAAAGGACACCGACCCAGAAAGCATGCTTGAGCAGTCTCTACACTTGCTTTGGCTTCCTGTCAGGTGGTCATTATGCAGCATTTTACTCTTAAGGTAGGTGCCCAGTTGCTCAACTTCATTCTGCTATAAGGTCCCATCTGGCCTGTCCATTTCTGCAAGCCGAGGGTAGGACCCTGGCACTGTTCCAGAGGGCTGTCCTCCCTGGAGACAAAGCTGTGCTGCTCATGTGTGTCTGGTGATGTGTGATGCCCCTGACATGTGTGGCTGGACAGGGAGTCAGACTGGAGTCAGACTGCCACATGCCATAGCTGTCCCTGTGGTGGCTGGCACAGAGTGCACCAAGCCATGCTGCCACCTCCTCAGCCTCAGAAGGTGACATGGGAGTACAACTGATTGTGTTGTCCTGCCACATAACCACACTGTGGAGGGGAAACTGCTGCACTGAGGGGAAAAAAAATCTCAGGACTGGCTGGAATAATGGGGAGGGATACATGCCCCAGGCTGGATTGTTTATTTGTCCTTTTGCATTTGGGCATAGACATCACTGGATGGGCCCAGTCAAGCTCATCCATATAAAACAATCCACACAATCTCCTTAGGGACTGTAAGGATGCCAGGGACACACTCCTTCACATCACTTCTTCTTAGGTATCATCTCCTGCCTCAGAGGTCTGAAGACAGATAATTAGAAGTGTGGTTTGTTTCTACCCCGTGCAAAGTCAAGAACACCTTAGCCCAAATTCATGGACCTGGGAAGGTTCCAGCACTGCTGTAACCCTCCAGTCAGTCCTGCCAGGACTGGCAGCAGAAAGCCCTCTGAGAAGGGGGTGTGAAGGAACCTCAGGAGAGGTGGAAAGAGGGAGGGACTAGCAAAGGAATTGGCTGAGCAAGGCAAGTCAGGTGAGGCAGTGAATGAATGTGTCATTACCTGAGTAAACACAAGACAATAGCCCGTGTGGTTGCCCTTCCCAGGCAGGAGTGTGTGCCCACACAGTGTACGTGGATTGCTGCTGGGGATGAATCCCCTCTCAGGACCCAGCAGATGAGTCATGGTTCACTCAGGTCTTTGCAGTCCTCCTTGCTCCCTGTTCAAGTGCTACTGGATAGAGGAGGCAAAATATGAATGACTCCTGTTAGTGTTTTTTCTTTGTGACTGCTAGTCTTGCTATACACTGTAAAAATTTCACAGGCATTTTTTTCTGGACAAACTTGCCTGCTGGTTGCACACATTGAGCTGTAAATCCGGTCTTTCATAGGAAAAAACAGCATCTATTTATAAGCATCCCATTAGGCAAGAACATGCTTCATTTTTTGTGGGGAGACCATTCTCCTGCCCACATGTTGAGGTATCTTGGAAGCAGTATGTAGCTCTTTGAGGACCTATTATTAATTTGAATTTATTGAGTGCTGGCAGACATGCATGGCACTTTATGGTCACATAAGGGAACCCTTGTGGCTGCAATGTTTCAAGAGAAAATTCTCATGGAAAGGTGGAAGCCCTCTTGGCTTAAGGAGGTTGAAAGACTCTATTCTGGTTTTTGAAATGTTGGCCTCAGAAGCACTCTGCAAAAAAATACTGATAAACACCAATGGGAGTAAGCAGGGACTTTCTCCTCTGCAATCACATAGCCAACATTTGCTACGCTGATTCTGGTCAGCCTGAGCTGTGTCTGAGGAACACAAACATGCTGCGTACACAGAAATAAAATTTGGTTTCTTCTCGCCTATATAGCCATGAGAAGACTTTATATTTCTCTTTCTGAAGCCAATTTGTAGATTTAATGTTTTCTTTGTTCTCCCATCAGTCTGTCCTGCCAAAGGGACGACAACTCCTGTAAGTCTGTGGCTGCTAAAAAAGGTGTAGTAATAAAGAAGAAGCATATTCCCAAAATATTTTATTTTAAATTATTTTTCTGTCACTCTGTTTCAGCAGGGATGAGTCAGAATTCAGTTAATAGATGGACACTCATAAAATTCTGAGTCTGGGCTTGACACTACAGAGTAGTAAACCATACAGACTGACACAAAATAACTAATTTCTTCTGTAAAACAAAACTGAGTGTTCTACATGGGTAGATACGTCTGGGTTTCCTGGCTATCTATTTATGAGACGTTTTTGCAGCTTCACAAAATAAAATCTCATCAAACTCTTTACCTCACGAAGAAAGCCTTGAAATACTTACAATGGCTAAATTGTTGTAAAGGCAAAGAGCAAACAGGCATGCTCCATTCTTGCAGTAGATGGGAGGAGGCAGGAGAGTCAAAAGGGCCCCACACACACATGTTCTTTAAAACTAGTGAGTCAACACCATGTGGGATGGAGTCTAGGAAACCATCCTGCTAACCTTTTCCAGGTCCTGGAGCTTGGTTTGTGACGGTGAAGGTGACAATGATTAAAACAAGAATCTCTTATGTTTAGGGAGGTGACATGGCAAACCATTGTAGTTGTTTTTTTCTTTCCCCTCCCCCAGGTTAGATTACACTATAGAGAAAGAATTTACCCAAAGGCAGATAATGCTTAAACTATTTAGAAATAATTAATAGACATTAGAGTCATTGCATACTGCAGAAAACTCTGTCCTGAAAGACTACACAATAACTTGCTTTGTTAGAGTAAAGGATGTTTGTTTAGGCTTAGTTGGTGCTTCCGACTACCTAATTACCAAGAAATGAGGTAGCTGTGCTCTTAAGGACTTCAGAAACACACACCAACAAATGCAACACGGGCCACATAATTTTCAGAAAAACGTGCAAATAAATTGGCAAATTAGTTTTGCAGGTGGGAGCAGTGGGTCTGTTTGCTTCTTTGAATGTCTTTCATGTTTTCCAAAAGATCAATATAGCATTGTATTTCATCCACAGAATCAATTCCTTCCTTTGGTAACATCATGCATTGAAATAGAACCTTAGGGACAGCTGATGCCTCTGCTCAGAACACACCACAGGGCCATGGACAGCAACAGGACCCTCTCTTACCACTCATGGGTAAGCACCATTCCTCTTTGGGACTGGTGCCAGCAGGAGGAAAAAGTGGATTCTCTCCAAGCACCAAGCCCCCAAGGCAGTCCCATAAAACACAAAAAGTCATAGAATCATTATGATAATGATTATCATATAATCAATATAATTATATGGCTGGAAAACACCTCCAATATCATTGAGTTCAACCATTAACTCGACTTCACCATCCACCACTAAACCCTATCCCCAAGTGCCACATCCACACACCTTTAAGGTGATTCCACCACTTCCCTGAATATCTTGGCCATCCTTTCGGTGAAGAACTTCTTCCTACTATTCAATCTAAACTTCCCCTGATGCAACTTGAAGTCTTTTCCTCTCACTTGTTAACGTGGGAGGAGATCAACCCCCACCTGGCTCCACCCTCCTTTCAGGCAGCAGTAGACAGTGATAAGGTCCCACCCTGAGTCTCCTTTTCTCCAGGCTAAACAACCGAAGCTCCCTCAGCTGCTCCTCATATGATTTATGCTCCAGACCCTTTCCCAGCTTTGTTGCCTTTTAGACACCAGCACCTCAGTGACTTCTCATAGAGTGGCCCAGAACTGAACACAGAATATGAGGTGCAGTCTGACCCATGCCAAGCAGAGGGGGAGAGTCCCGTCTCCTCATGCTGATTTTGGCTGTCCATTCTCCCAGGGCATGAGAAGTGCTGCTGCTTGGCTGCTGGAAACCCTCCCACCCCAGGGACAGCGCAGCTGGCAGAAAGAGAAGCTGAACAAGTCCCAGCTCCTTTCCTCGTTAAACAGCACCGTGGGGGAGGAAGGGGATACATCCGCTCCTGAGGTTTTGCAGAGGAGCTTGGGAAACATCCTTTTTTCCCCTGAGATTCCTTGCAGCTGCAGTTGTACAGCCCAACCATGTCCCACGCTGGCCGCACAGCCCATCCCAGCCCAGCCGAGCCTTTCTGTCAGTGCCACTTCCTACCTCATGCTGCTCACAGCTCTGGCACACAAGCCTTGGTTTGGCTCAGGATGGGAAAGGTCTGTCCCACTGAGCTGGGATGTAAACAGGAGCTTAGCCTTACAGCAGCTGTAAGCCAACTTTCTGGATTTGCTCCTGTTGTTTGCCAAATGCTCTCTATTCACGGGAAGATGATGAAAAACATTTAGGTGAGTTTGTGGCTGTCTAGCTCCCAGCAAGCCATAAATATTAGGGAAGGGAGAAAACCCAACCCCCAAACCCAAAAACCTGGACAACTCACAAACCTTCCCTAAATAGAGGCTTGGTCTAATTACTCTAGCTGGCGGGAGCAGAGCTTACCATTTCCCAGACAATCACTTAAGTGCATGTAGCCACTTTAACTGCTATGCCTGTTATTGTGCTGTGTTCCTGTCGGCCTGGTTGACATGGAGCAATGAAATTACCCAGGTCTGACATTACAGACCCAGACACTGAAGCCAGAGAATGAATGTAAAAGGCAATAAATACCCTGCTAATCTCTCCAGCAACACAGAAGCAATAGCAGCAGCACTTTGCTCGAGAAAACTCAAGATGGTGTTAATTAAGGCTTTTTTTTTCATTCTTAGAGTTCACCTCATCCCAATTTTTTGAATATACACATATATTTGTGTCCAAATGATTCATGCTGCTAAAGTAGGAGCCCAGCTTTTTCCCGAAACCTCAGGCCTGCATTTGCCTGTGACTCTGACATGTCATTTAACACCTATCTGTTACTAAAGTCCCCGTCTATGAAATAAGGTTGGCACACTGTACTGAATTCTCACCAATGGAGCCTCTCAGCACCTCTTCTTATTGAGCTGCTTTTAGGAGTGTAGCTATGCTCAGATGGCTTTCATGGCAAAGATTTCCATCCTTGTGGCTGAGGCCCAGGTCCTTCTCTTGTGCCCTTGGAGCCCTCTGACATCCTCCTTTCCCATCCTTCTGCAGGGCAGGGCAGGAGCCTAGACTAAAAACCTGCCTGGCCAAGGAAGCAGCTGGGGTGCCCATTGTCTGCTGCTCATCTAGAGCAGGCATGCTGTGTGTAACTCAATGTGGCCTCAGACTGCCTGCCACTCTGGCCCTCCTACAGCAACATCTTTCCCTCTTACAGAACTTTTGGAAATAGAAAACAAAGGTTCAGGCTGTCTGGAATCCACACATGGGAGCACAGCAGGATGACATCTATAAATATCAAAAAAGTAATAGCATCATTTAGCTTTCAGGGGAAGGCTTATTTATCTCTGAAAAGATTCAGAGATAAATAAGGGTTTCCATGCAGAGCAGAGCAATGGGGTAGATATAAAGCCTTGACAGGAAATTTTTTATACGCAAAATAAGATTGTAAATTTCTAGTGTAAAGCTATGGATTCCATCCATGAGACAGTAAACTGGATGGTTCTGGTTTACATTCACTAGAGATTTTTACAGCCATTTGGAATTGTGATGCTGGTAAAAGAAAGTAAGGGAGAGCGGCATGCCCCATCCCCACAAGGACCAGTTGGTGTCTGGAGGCACGGCAGGAGACCCCAGACTGGCAAAGAGCCTGGCTTGCCATCCCAGGAGCTGCATCCATGACCAAGCACAGCACCTGGGAGAAGGGAAGGATGGCTCTGTGCAGCTTGGCTGTGCTGTGAGAGCTGCTTTGGACACTGCTGCTAGTTCTGGGTGGCAAAATAAAGAGCAGGATCAAGAAAAAGCCTAAATTCACTGAGCCTGAGGCTGGAGTTGGCACCCTGGTGTCTGCAGGCATGCAGAGGGTCATCAGCTCTGGGCTGGAGAATGGTCTGGGCTATGATTAACTCGTGGAGCAGATGCACCCTTGTCCCTGGAACAGTGATGGCAGATATTCCATGGAGATACATAAAGCTGGTAAATAACCTTCAGGATACAGAACTTGATTCTCATCCTGCTTTCTACAGCCTGTTAGCAGTAGGACACACCTCCTGGAAGCCCAGTGACTTAGAAAGTGTCCCTAGACTGTGAAGAATCTGTCCCCACCCTACTTCTCCAACAGAAAGGTACTGAATGTATGACAGCTACCACTGGGTTTCTCAGACAGAGAGGGGAACCCCTGTCACAAGAATATAAGAGGAATGTCAGGCCAGCTGTCCTTGTAAAAATTAGCTAGACAACCGATTGACCAGTGCATACTGGAAATCCCCAGAAGTTGACTCCCAGAAGTTCATTGCAAGCATCCCCTGCCCCTTCTCTAATACCACTTCAATTTGCATGAAGTAGCATCTCATGTCACTAGGGTCAATGAAGCAATCCCTGTGTTTGGGACCAAAACAAAACAAAACAAACCACAAATAAAACAAACAAGCAAAAGAACTCCCAGCCCCCAAAGAAACCAGCCAAACCTCAAAACAAAACAACAACCAAAATACCCCAAACAAATCAAAACCCTAAACAAAACAAAGCAGAAAAGGAAAGGGAAAAAAAAAGAACAATCCCAAACAGTGATTCTCCATGGGGCAACAAAAGGGATGTGAGAAACATCACTACAGTTTTTGGATGCAAGTTGAGTTAGATAAAGCTCTAGGTGTTTGCTGAGCCATGCTGGCATTGAGGGCTCTGCAGCAGGAGAGCAGATGTGCTCCAGCTGAGACAGTCTGGAGTCAGGGCAGGTGGATTCTCTGTGATTCACTCGTTGGGTAGGTAGAAGAGACAGTGAGACAAAGGCAGAGAGAAGAAGGGATCCTGCAGGGGTTAGCTAATCATAGAAAGAAAGGACATGCGCTCCTTCCCAGGATGTGTTCAGTGCTTAAGAAGAGTCACTTAAGAAGAACTTGGAACGCAAGTACAGTGGACATTTACAGTTGTTGTAAGGACACTCACAGGTCTACTTTGGCTCAGAGCTGAACATACACACGAGGAGTTAATAAGACACATTCGCTGTCCTGAAGAAGTTTTGGTCCAAATGCACATGTCAGGGCAAGGATGGGAAGAGAAATGAAGGTCAGACAAGCCTTGTGCCCACCCAGGCCATGGAGGGGGTACAGTCAGGGGAGAAGGGATTCCTGTTTCTCTCTTCATGCTGGTGCACAGTTACAGCCTACACCACTTTGATGGGAAAACTCTATTGGTGAAGTAATGTCAGGCCTCTGAACTCCTTGGAAGCAGATGATGAGTCTGGAGTCATCATGGAGTTTTCTCCAGGTAATTTTAGTTGTGTGTTTAGTGGGGAAAAAATGGGCGTAGGTAAACTTGTTAACGGAGTGTTTCTATTAAGTTAAAGTTATACATCTATAGACCACCATGGTCACCCATTGCTGCTGCACCCAAGCAAAAAAAGTGACTTGAGGCTTACAAGGCCCCTTCAATCTAGTTCATGGTTTAGCAGCCCTGAATTACACTGCGGAAAGCGAAGGACCAGAGGAAAAGTCAGGCTTTGTAAAAGCCATTCTAAGGAAAGCAGATTCCCTATCAATCCATTCTGCACTCTGGGTTAGCTCCCCAGGCCCTTGGTGGTCCCACATCCCTTTTCCAGTGCAGAGCAAAAGTGAGATTTTCCCTCTTGTCCTGTGCTGCAGTTAAGCTCAACAGAGATTAGGGACCTGCTTATGCAGGTGCAAGCCAGAGCAATCCCAGGGGAGTGCCTTGGGTCTTGGCAGTGCTGAGATTTGCTCCGTTGTGCAAATGGGTTCCCAGTACACAGCAGGCTTCCCACTCCTTATTCAGTCATGGCTTGTCCTGGGCTGACCTGGATGCAGCAAGTGAGAAAAATAGCGGACGGAGCCTTGCTTAATCCTGGGCTCTCTTTGAACTGCCAACCCAGCCTCCTCTGTACCAGCATGTTCCATTGAGAGGATGTGGACAAATATATCTGTGCTGAGGAGTGGCAGAGGCTGCAGTCTGCATTTAGAAATGCTGAGCAGTGTGTTTTTCTAAGCTGGCTAATTAGTATGGGCTTGAAACGAATGGCTGTGTTTAACTGACAAGGCAATATGCCCTTCACCCATCCCTTGAGATGTCAGGAGAATTATTCCTTTCGAAAAGTGTGCCTGTTAACTCATTCCTCTCTATCCCCTTTGATCTTTTCAATATAAGCCTCTCCCTCTGCATTTCATTTCTCCCTGTGGAGGGGACCATGAAAGCAAACCATGCTGATTTGCAAATGGCTCTTCCTCCCTTGCCTGCTGGCCTGCATGGCTGTGTCTCCTGTGCCAGGGACCCTGGTCTCATGTGAGGAGCTGGGGAAAAGACAGCACTACCATCATCACAAAGTGTCACGACTGGTGCAATCCCAAAAACATGCTGTTAGAGGAACTGAACTGCTGCAGATGCCTCTGTCCTTCTCCAGTGCAGTGAGGAGATCAGGAAGACACAATGATTCAGCAGGCACAAATTTCCTCCCAGGTTATTCCACTGGGCTCTGGATAAAACTAAAAATCAATGACCTGGCCTTTAAATGGGAAGGAGAATAGAGTTTCCTGACAAACCTCCTTATGATCCAAGTACTGTGCAACCCTAGTGCAATATACACCCATATATCCAGATACTTGTGATTTTTCCCCACACCAAGATCCTTGTTATTACTTGATGAAACCAGAGTCTAAAGTGGGAAATAAACAAAAGGAAATAGTGGGAAAGAAACAAAAGGAGTATAGTAATAAATAGACACTGATGTTTAGGGTCAAATCTTGACCTCAGTTTGAAGGGTTCTGTATAACAGTAGGAAATGTATGTAGATATCTGCAGTTGCACACACTGTTGGGTATATCCAAGAATTGAGAAGTTAATTGCCACACTGGCAAATGCTGCACTTCTCAGTGTTGGTACAAGTAGTGAATGTGGACTTGCACAGGAGTCAGAGGAAGTTTTCAGTGTTTAGGTTGCCCTTGAGATACAAGAGGCATAATTTTGCAAGATAAATGTTTATCTTTTGCATTTCCAGAAATATGCTTGAAGAGACTCTCTTCCCTCCCACAAGGGTTTGTTTGGCACTTGAAGAGACTCGCTTGCTTTGCATTTCCAAATACAGATGCCTGTAGTTTGGCTTGCACATCCAGGGAATGGGCTAACAGTAGCTGTATTCCAGAAGTGCTGAGCACTTCTCCACATTATTTACAGTTACTGCAGGATGCAGATCTTTAGGTCTTCACAAGGTCAAGTCACCTAGACTTAGAACACTGCAGCATGGAATTACAGTCCTATTTTGAGCCACCAACATTTTTGTTAATTTTGTTTCAAGCCAGCAATTGTCTGCAGTATCATACCAAATTAAAAAAAAAAGAAAAAAAGAAAAAAAAGAGGCAGAAAAATGTAAGGGAGTTAAAGAGGTTTGGCTGTGATTAACATTGCTAAACTTTATGCAGCAAAAGGAGATGGCTTCAGGGACAAGTGACCCTTGTGACAGACTTCCCAAGTCACAGGATGTCAATGTTTTTTGAAGGCACCTACTATGTATTGCAAAGGACTGATGTGAAAAAGTGCATGCTGTCCCTAGACTAAATAAGAGTCCCTCTGTTTCCAACTTAGAAAAGACAGAAAGAAAGACTGAAAGGAAGGGAAAGAGAGAAAAAGCATGTCACAGATGAAAGCACGTTCTCAAAGGTCAGGGCAAAGTGTCCTTACTTCAGCAAATGCTCTGGCGTAACTTCATAATGAAATAATCCTGCTATCTGATACTGCCTGAGAAATAAACAGTGTTTTTATAAAGTTCTTGCCCATTTCACAGCACTTCCCTGTGACACTGTAATAAAGTAGGTTGCAGCAAGTATCCTGCATGCCATGCCTCCAAATGTACCAGTTAATTACTGAGCCCTTTAAACCTACTAACAAGACAAGCCTTGTTCTTTCAACCTATTGCTTTTTGCCAAAAAAAAAAAAAAAAAAAAAGAAAAAAAGAAAAAAAAAGTCATTGGGCAAATAAATCTTTCCAGAGAAAACAGATTTGTTTCCAAATCAGTCAACTGTGCTGAACTGGAAAGGAAGAAATGTTATTTTTTCCAGGATGAAAGCAAAACAAGATCTCTCCCTGTTTATCCTGTCTCACCCTTTTCTAAAGAAGGTCAGTTTAATTTCTTCATTACTTTTTCCCGCTGTCTTATTTATCTTGAAGTCTTCTAGTCTTTTTCAATTTCACTGTCAAAGCCCAGCCTAGTTGGTCCAACACAGGAGTGCACTGTGCTTTGCTCTTCACAGCCATGTGAAGATCCTGAATAGAGCTGGGTGAACTGTAACCACCCAGACATTCTCCTTTCTTACTTGCTTTCTCCATGCTCCTGAAAAAAAACATAAATCTCAAGCATTTGTTGTTGACTTAGGTTCCTTTTAGCATCCTATTCATTACAGATGCTCCAAAGCCTGTGAAAACAATCACAAATTCAGTCTGCCCCAGCCCTATGTATTGTGCTATGATGAAATACAAATTTTGTACCATAAGCGTCTTCTAATACTGGTGCCTGGGACTGAGTTTGGAAGGAATAAATGTCAGTACAAATACAAAACAATATATTAAGCCTGAGAAAAGAGCTTTGCTACCCTTAAAACCAGTAGTGTTTGATCTTTAACTAAGAAGGAGCCTAGGGCAACTCTTGGGGAGGGGGGGGAGACTACATTTCAGTTCCAGTCAGCAGAGGCCATCATATTTGCCTGTGCCAGCCCAGATAGAATACAAGTGGTGTTTTGCATGCCACAGAGTCAAATGCAGAACTGATGTACATATCTTTGAATAGCCATGGTCTGTAAGAGAGGGTCATTAGATCAGTTTAATCTCCTAGATGACACCTTAAGGAAAGAAAAATGCATCCTGCTGAATTCTCCTCTAAGTGTTCTCATTGTGCTGGGTTGGTTACACCAGTTTAACCTCTTCTGCAGTCATGTACACTCCACTGGTTTTGGAGCATCAGCAGAACAGCCTGAAGGGAGGTATATGCCACCTGCCTTATGCAGGTCTTGGAGTGAAAGGCTCTGACACAGGATCAAGTGCCCAAGCCTTATCTACAGCCCCTTCTGCCTTGTGTTACCTCACTGCTGCCTCGGGTGCTGCACATGCAGACTCCACAACAGGAGCAGAGGTTGGGAAGGGATGACTCAGGCACCGTACCCTGACCAGGTGCCTGCACCCCAAATGTGTCTGGACAAGTCTAGAGGCAAACCAGGTTCATGCAGTGCACACACTGGAGAAACTGGGAGAGCCACCACAGCTAAAGGCTCTTGGTGAAACCCTCCAGTGATATCTGGAACCCATAGGCAAATTCAGTTCTCAGCTTGGTCTCTACACAGCTCTGGTCACAGCCCTGTGGTACTATGAAATGTGCTACTTTTAAAACCAGAAAACTACAGGATGTGATATATAGCAATGTCTGCAGGATTCCATGTCTTTGCTAGCAAAATGAGCAGCAATTTCACATCTTTTTTTTGCAACTCTAGTTCAAGTGCCAACATTAGTTTAGCAGTCCTTTCAAAACAAACCAATGCTCCTTCAAGGCACTCTTTGGTCTCTAGTCAGATTTTATCCACTGTCCCAGAGCTGCTACTGGATTTATTTTACCACATTGTTGTTCATTTGCCCAGACACTGGAAGATTAGTTATGCATTTTGATCTTTTCCAAATTTTGGTGGCCCAGAATGGAGACCTTCCTACACCCACTGTTTCATCAGAAATGCTTTCCATCTTTCAGTGTTTGTTCCTTTTAAAGGTGATGCAGGGCTTTCTGAAATTACCTGGGTGCTCCTGCTGGAGTGAGAACTTTTCAGGATGTAGTCAACTGCTTATTTCCAAGGGAAATGTCATCCCAGGAAGCACAAGTACTCTTTCTTGAAGTGCTGCATTTCCCAAGGTGCAACATCTCTGTCAGAGAGAAGTGCATGTTTCTACACACAGGTTTCTCTGGCACACAGATTTCTACTAAAATTAATTGTCTTGGTGGTACTTTCTCTAAACTGGATTCTGAGATGAGAACTGATCCCATAATACCAAAGCCATTCAGAAAACGCTACCTAACTCATCTTAGCTCAGGCACCCACTGCTGGGATGTACAGACTGTTGTTAAATGTCAACTGACCCGTTCTGCTGACTATCATGGGAATGTATCCACACTCCATCATCAGTGTTTTCAGTACTCTGGCTCCCTCAGACCTCTGGGGGTTGTCATTTTGAATTATTGTTAATATAAAAGAAACTATTTCCACAAAAGCAAATGGAGTGGCTGTGAAAATTGTCACACTCCCATTGAAGTCAACAGGAGTTACCTGAGTGGGAGAAGATGGCACCAGTTTTTTCTTTATAACCAGTGTTTATTCATTCCCTCTAGGTGCCCCTAAAAGCTTTACAATGCCAACATTTCTCTAGATAGATGTAACCCAGCCTGCATGAAAGCAGCATTTGCCAGCTGGGCTTCCAAGAAATTACAGTGCACAAATAATTACTCTAGAGGAGAACAGCCTTGGCAGCAACTACCTAAGTACTGGAGAAATGCAAGTAGTCAAAGGGCAAGGCTTTGGAGAGCACTGCCGCAAACTATCTGGTGGAGCGTGTTAGAGAGACATTCAGCAAATGTGACTGAGGCCTCTGGTTCCCCGCCAGCTGCCAGGTTTGGAATTACAGCCATAGCAATTAGCCATGATTACTTCCCGATGTTGTTAAGTACAGTGCAAAGATCACCAGTTGTAGTAGTTTCTTTTTGTGATGTTTAAGTGCAGTGCCAGAGAGGAGTATCAGATCTCAGGTCTGAAGACTAGGGATGTGTTGGCAGGTGTGCCCAGGGAAGAGACAGGAGGATCAATATTTACTGTTTATGCTTAGCAGGTCCCCCTCTAGACATGCACTGGCAATATCTGTTAAAACATTATTGAATGGATAAATAAAGATAATAACCCTAAGTAGTGCTGAAGAGGTTATAAAGTCATCCTGTGACTGTAGTAGTCCAGCCAGTTGCCCTGTAGTTTGACAATAACCTATTCCCTTATCAAAAGCATGAAGAAAAGATCTATTTTGTTGCACAACCAAAAGCAGTAAATGTTAATAAATTATTGGGCTTTACTTAGAACTTCTGTCCACCTTTGGAAGGCCACTGGTTAAGACTGCTAAGATCTCACAGACAAAATTGATGAGCAAGTGTCAAAACTATATGATCTGTATAAGATCTGTATGAGCACCCTTCATATCAGGTTATCAAAAAAATGTTTCCATCTGAGGTCCTTTGGGGATCATATCGAAAACTGGGAGAGAGCCCCTCTCTAGGCAGCTTGGGATACTGGTTGCTAATTACAAAAGCAGAAGTAACCTATGCAATATTGTTATTTAAAGCAGGGGTAAACAAAATATTCTAAGCTCTCTACACCTTAATTTTGTGTTTCAGGTTTACAATTTCAGTGAGTATAGGATGAGGGCTATTTACTCTGCTGTGTAACACCATCATAAACAGTCTTTTTCCTCTTCATTTAAATACTCCCATACTCCTACCTCATATCCTCAAGGCTTTTCTGAAGACTGGGAAGTAAAGATATTGAAGATAGGGTCTGTGTGGAAAGATGAATCAGTTCAGCAGATCATGTTGGAAGACTTGCTTATCCCCATTGACATCAAAACCTGTTGAAATGTCAAACTGTTCACCCAGAGATGCCATGACTCCAGTCATGCCTTGTTTGCAAAGTCTGAAGTTGAGGTGTTTGAGCCCCAGCTGTTGTGGTCTGTAAAAACAGTCAATGCACACAGAATTACTATTTTTAAGAGCCCGCCAAATAATGTACCATCAGTAAAAATCCAAAGTTTTCTTGAGTACCTTGGCTGCTGGACACCTGCTGTGCAAGAGGTGTGATATAGAGCTGTTCAGTTACAAGTGATCAGGAGGCAGAATCCTTGTTTACCTTCCCCAACAGAACAGATGTGACTTACAATCAGACTTTGGCTAAATGATTAGGAAAGAGCTTTTTTGCCAGATCAAATGAATGCCCATGGAAACCAACCGTGGCAGACATTAATTCAGTTAAACATTTGAACTAATCCTCTCTGAAATTCTTTTGGTACTTTTTATTCAGCTTTAATTGTTTCATGAACACACAACAGTTTAAACAGGGCCTTAGAACCTATGTCAAGCCCATACAGTTCATTTGATACAATTTAATTTGACCACTTGAGAGGCATAAACATTCTTAGCATGTAAATTAAAGGTGTCTCTGGAAGGCATTCAGCTTTTTACTAAATGTTGTTAAGAAGTAGACAGAAGCCAAACAGAGGACTGTTGTACAGAGTCAGTAATCTGATATTCTGCTATCATAACCATGAAGTTCTTTTTCACAGTAAAAACACCTTAGACTTGAGATTCCAGGATGAGGTGATTTTTTAAATATGAAAGAGTAGATGCTTTGTTCTTCCATAATTGGCAGGAAAAAAGTCTTGCTGAAGTTTGCGAAAGTTTCACTTACACAAGATTTGGATTTATACTGCTCCCTTACAGGACACAACCTCGTAAGTTATTGTTCCCAATGTTACTAAAAACTGTGTGGTAGTGTAAGGTTAGCAAGTACAGAGCAAACTGATTTTCTGTGTCTTCTCTGGAGACAGGAGAAATCAGTGGATAAAAAAAATTATAGAAGATATTCTCTTAGCTCAAGTAGGAACATTTTAACTCTACACCAAGATGAAGGCTCAAATTTTCATTAAGTTAAATTGAACAAATAGGCTTCAAAGACTTGTCTGCATCTGTATTGTTCAGGAAATAAAGATAATCCTATGACTTCCCAGCAAAGTTTGTTGTAATGAAACTGTGGGCATGCACAGCTCAGGAAAAAACCTTGTGCACATACTAGGAGGTACAGAGCAGCCTTTGCAAGGATAACAATGCCTTCAGGTTCCTGATTTCCTCTTGGTCTCTCCCTGCTAACCAGCATAGCTGGAGAGATACATCTGCTTCTGAAAATCCCAAGCACCTGCAAAGCAGAGGTGCCAAAAAGGATTGACACCTATAAGGCATAAAGGCCACTGTGGGCCAGCCTCACAGGGAGTTCTGGATCTGCTGAGGAGAAGCAGCTTGGAGGGTGAACAAAATGCAGTTTGTACATTTGGCCTCTGGTAGGTTTGGGTATGGGAGAAGTGAGACACATGTAGGGGTGCTTCAGCCTCAGGCAAAGTGATTAGTGAGGGTATCTAGGGGCAAGTTAGGCTTCTGGTTTAAATGCCTCAGCACAGCTGAAAGACAGGATGAATCTTGTTTCCAAAGTTCACAAAAATACCTAGGTAAGCCAGTGGTTACCGCTTTGATTTATTATGCAAAGACAAAGAGAAAGGGGAAAAACAGGAAATAATAATAATCTGCCTTCTGAGCTACTTTAAGTGAAAGTGAAAGGACATTTGTCAGTCAGGCATTTGGAGAGCAAACTCAGCACAATGTTGAAAACCGGGAGACGAAAATGTTCGGAAATTGTGTCCATCAACTTAGCTGCTGTTTTCTTCTTAAGACCTTTTCTTGCCTGCTCTGGAGCAATTTGTGACTTACATTTTGCTACCAATAAACACCAAATGAGTGGTAGAAGCACAGTTTGTCCACAGAAATGGCTGTGGATATGCTCCAACACGGTCCAGACTTCCTAGAAGCTTATCTAAACAAACAACTATATCTTGATGTAGCTTCTCATCCCCAGATTAGGGTCTCCTTTTTCTACCCAGACATATTCTATTTTTCTGTAGGTCTGGGTGGGTGGATTTCTATCCCTGAGTAGGGGAAAGATGAAGGGGAACATGCACTTATCTACTTTGGCCAAGGGAAGAGCAGGAGTGATGTCCTTCAAGGATAGGTACAGGGTGGATTTCATAGAGAGATGGACCTCAGGGAGCTGCAGAATACAGGAAGGCTGACTTTGAGGGTCTGGGACAGCCAAGGTTAGAGGGGCAGGTGGAAAGAGTAGGAAGTGAATGGAAGAACAAAGTTACAGTGGTTTGGGAGGCAGTGATACAGCAGAGGTAGGATGGAGCAAACTCTGAGATAAATGCTGAAGACATGTCAGAAAGGGTAGGTGGGGATGAGAACAGCAGGTCAGGAATTTACAGGCTGGGACTGGAGGATAAGGAAGGGAAAAGCAAAATGCTCTGGTGTCTCAGAGGGAACAGGCCAAGGACAAAGAAATCACAGGGTAGCTCTCTCCTTTAATAGGAATTCCTTTAATAGGAATTATTTTTATGAGAATGACATGATTGTATAGGATCTCTCTACCCACTCCAAACCCATGAGAAAAGCTGCCCACTACAGTCTCTTTTTACTTTGACCCTTGTGTTAATTTAATTACTTTTAATTAAAGTATTTTAATTTTCAAAGGGCTTTTAGGAGAGCAGTACTACCTGTGACCTATGGGAACAAGAAGACTGTCTGGAGGTATTTATCAGTTCAAGGTGGGCCTGCTCTACAGACACCTCTGAGACTGCAGGGAACATATAGTGCTTGCTGCTGTTAATTGCAAACTCACTCAGCAGCAAAAGCACAGAGCTCAGTTCAGGCTGCAAAAACTCAAATGAGACCTTGAGCAGCTGGAACACCTTGCAGCATGGGGGTCTTATTCTTTAAACAGGAACTTGTAGTGCTGTTTCAGATCCCTGGGGGTACCCAAGAGGTCTGGTCAGCCTGACAAATACCACAGAGGTCTTAAATGCAACATATCCCTTTGGAAGAAAGAGGTGAAAGCCATACAGGACATGTTTTGGCGTCTCAGATTGCACTAGATGCCTCTGCATGAGTAAGCTGTCCTTGTATTTTCTATAACATTCCATTCTCTACTGCTAAAGAAGAGAAGGCAAGGGCCACTGTCAAGGCCAAGCAGCACAAACTGACTCCTGCCCCTTCTTTAGGGCTTGTGCTCTCCTGTCTAGGCTGCTTGGTCTTAGATCTCATCTAAACAACATGTAGTTTTCCTGTGATTCTGAGAGAAAAATGCTTCTTTCTGTTTGTTGTCTTTTCCAGTGGGAAGCGTGTGAAATACCCTGACAGCTGTGCCTCACTCACCTAAGGGATGTTTTTCCAGAATGCTCACAAAGACACAGCACAGCCTGGGGGTATGCTATTAGTGCATGAGTGTGAGGACACAAAGCCTCTTGGGCATGGTGGAGGACTGTTTTGGGTAGAGGGAGCCAAACCTGGAGCATTCTGACCTATCCTGCATTTGGGAGAGCTCCATGGGATTTTTTTTCAGAGCAATAAGTATTTGGGATCAGCATGTGCATGACCTTTGGTCAGCTGATACAGACCACTGTGAACATCTGATGACATTTCAGATCTGAAATGAATCACTGCCATTGCTGTCCAGTTTTCTTACTGCAGTCAGTCCCACACTGAACAAACACTCGGTTGTTTGGCTAATCAGGTAGCAAAAAAATAGAAAAGAAAAGCAAAAGTGGTTGCTTAAGACCCACTGCTTTTTGAGGGCTTGGGATTTCCATTGCTTTTGCTGGTCAGCAAAAGCTGCTAAGCAGAACCAGCCGACTGTGCCCCCCCTGTGCTCTGCTGTGGGTTTGGGTTGGAGCGTGTTCCCTCACATCCATAACCGGCCGTGAGAACGAGCTGCACTGCCCTGCAAACCCCTCCCAGCCCGCCTCCCAGAGCTTCATGTAGCTCTTGGCCTGCTCTCATTTTGGCACCACTTCCACTGCAGGCCTCAATTTAATGCAATTATTAAATCTAAGATGAATACTCTGTAGGATACTGACATCAAATCCTAGGCTACAGGTCTGGGTCTCAAGAGATGGTGTTGCCAGTCCTCATGCCCAGAGAGTCAAACATACCCCATGCTACCCAAAATGATGTTTATTCAACTTACTCCTAAAGCCTCCAGCCTCAGAAGGAGCTCTGGTAGCTCTGTAAGTCCCAGACCCACAGCAAAGGCACAGTGAGCCACAGTGCCCCTGTGCTCACAAGCTGCTGCTCTGGGAATCAGGAGAACTAGGCATTGCTTCCCAGTTCACTTGATGATCTAATACCTGGTGACCCTTACAGACTTCTCAAACTTAGGAAAGAAGAAATGATAACATTGACTTTACCATGACAAACCACTTGTATGAAAAGCATTTTTCATAAAGATCTACAGACTAAAAAATTCCTATTAGCAGCATCTAACAGTTTAAAAATTCCTATTAGCAGCATCTAACAATTTAAAATAGTCACTATTAAAATTATTAGTCATTATTAAAATCACATAATAACTAATTTAAATGTTCTTGGAATACAAAGTCTCATGTAACTATTTTTTAATTTTTTTTAATTTTGTTTTGTGGAAGGGAAATTTTAGGGGACTTGTCTCCTTTCTCTGACTTCCGTAAGATTTTGGCTGCAAGTTGCTGGATGGCAAGGGAGGCAAATTTCTGCTCTTTAGTGTACTGTTTTTACTCCATCTCTATAGGACTTCAGCAGGAAAGCAAATGATTCTTTCTCGTAATCAGCTTACTTAATTCCCTGTCTGATGGACAGTCTGTAGCCAGCTGTCTCCAGGTAAGAACCAATGAGCATGGTGAGAGCATAGGGTCATCATACACACAGTCCTTTGCCTTTCCGTCCTAGAATTTTTGCATGGCCCTGGGGATCTTTAAGGTGTTTTTAGAAGGAAGGCTTCAAATGCATTCCTGACTCCTTTTTTTTTGAGAGAAAACCACAATTTTACATGGGCAGAGAGTATATAGTGAAGGTTTCTGACTGCCAGGCACTGGAGAGAAGATCTGCAGGAACACTTTTGTTTGTGTAGCTTGGGTTATTTAATCTGGAGTGTCCTTTGACTCAACTGCCCTGTCCTCCTCTCCACCAGTGTGCACAGAAGAATGAGGCTCTTGGGGGACTTCCACTTCCCCCACACAGGAATTTTGCCTCTGACATGTATGAGGAGTAGGAACAGGACTGCAGCAATAAATAAATACCAAAGTGATTAAAAACAAATGTGTGAAGCATTATTAATGATACACTGGAGAGAATGGAAGTGTACTATGCCAGAAACACCATCAGGAACAGAACAGATATCAGGGCTACAGAGTCTGATGTTAAAACAGCTGAAGGGGACAAAGCAGTGATTTACTGTGCAACATCTGAGCCTGCAGCTAGCTGGTTCAGGGTTGATTAGTGGAGTTGCTTTTTGAACTAGCAGGTCAGGTCAGGCCCGGGTCTGTGCAGGTAACCTACCTCTGTCAACAGGAACTGCCATGTTTTGCCTTATTCTCAGTATTCAGCATACCCCCTGCCCTTCTTCCATGATGTTTTCTATACTCACAGCTCTTGGAGAAGTTTTGACAACTTGCAGGCCAAATGTCCTTGCTTTGAAAGCATTTTTGGAAAGACAGCTGGACTGTCTGGGTGCCCAGCAAAGCCCTCTATTGTGCAAGAGTTTGGTGATACAGGCAGCTCTCCTTTCTATAATTTTTCCCATTTTTCCACTGATATATTTGAAGTGCAACCACCACATATGCAGTGCTTTACTCCAGTAAGTAATTATGTGACAGCTCCTGTTCTGAGCACTCGTGCAACCACGTGCAGACAGAGAAGGAAACAAGTCATTTGCATACAGAGCAAATATTTTGTCATCACCTGCTGTTCATCCTAATGAGATTTTGCCAGACTCATTAGAATGATTCCACGCTTCTTAATACCCACTGGGATTGCTTTATTATTTGATGGAGTCAACAGTTGGCATATGCCACAGTGTCTCTGTATTCAGGTTTCTTGAAACCTCTGAAGGCAGCTAAACAAAGGCAGTGAATAACCAGTTTTGTTTCCTTCTTTCTCCCAGGATGTCTTAACGCTGACACCAGTGACTCATGAGCACCACAGTTAAAGGGATCTCTTTATCAGCCCACTCCCACTGGCTTCTGGAGACAGTAGGCATCTTTTCACTAGGGACTGTCTTCTCTCTGCGTGGCTGAAAGCAAGGACCCTGACCCCTCCCTGCATAGAACTCGTGAGGATTTCTGGTTTTCTATTTCCCCTGTTGGTTTCAAAAATCTTTTTTCAAAAATCATGGGTGGTATTTTTTTCTCTCCTCTTACTCTATCACAAAACTACATAAACAACAGGAAGGAGACCTATTAAGAAATTACAGAAGATTTGGGCATGGCCCAAATCCACATGATCCTTTTTGTGTGTAATCTTTCCATACAAGTTGGGGATCATGGATTAGCTCACTTGGTTAGGACTGTGCTATTAGAACATAGTGCTAATAATGCCAAGATTAAGGGTTCAGTCCCTGTATCAGACCACTCATTTAAGAGCTGGACTCGATGATCCTTGTAAGTCCTTTCCAACACGGAATATGAAATTAGCATGCTAGGAATTGCAGTAAAAACTACCCAAAAAATAGAGATTAATGCTTTTTCTCTATTCTCACAACTGTAACCTGAGGTGTTCCAATGGGATTACTGGGGTATAATTGGTTTGGGTGTTACTTATCGTGGAGTAAAAACCAAAAATCCTGAAGTGTGATATTGAAGTTGGCAGTGTCACTTTAAACAAATTCACTCGAGATGATTTTTGCTTTGGGAGTCTCCCTTTACAAACAGACCTTGCCAGGAGCCAGAGTAAACACTATGTTAATCTTAGATCAGCCTTTAATTTTCCTACTTCCTTTCCCTTCCCCTTTCCTTTCTATTTCCTTCTAAGACAGCAATATTATAGACAATTTAAATCAGACATGTCCGTAGCTGAACAACAAAATCACCAACTGAGGACAATGAGAATAACAATAAACTCAACATAGTAATTATTTTCCCATCACACAAGCAATTACAAAAGCCAAGAAAGAACAACTGAGTGCTCTTAACCTGATATTGATCATTTAATTTTCTCAAGCCATGTAATATTAAGCACACTAATGCTCCTACAGGGAACCCTGGCAACAATTAAGCATAGCTATGAAAAAGCTAGACTCATTGCAGGCTTGAGCAAGGGGGATAACTCACTGTTTGTGCCAATGGTAGTAATTATGAGCTATGGAAATAGTGAAATGAAAGGCAGATTAATACTTGGGCACAAGTTCAGCATTTCAGAGAGGGTTGTATCTGGCCAGGTTTGTGTCAACGTGGCACACTCTGTTTACCTGGCATTCCACTTTGGTCAGTGGTTGCCACAGGCTGACTGGAGGTGTAGCTTGTGTCTACAAGGTGAGGAGAGAGCTTGGCAAGAGGTTGGCTCGTGAGCATTGTGACGCACAAGCTCCACATTCATGCTGTGTGCTGAGGCACCATCGTAGCCTAACACAGGAGGAGCCAAGTTGGAGCTTTTTGCTTTTGGGCTGGTTCTAAACTTGAATCATCTGTTGTTCATTCCACAGAGCGTGAGCCTCTCTTTAGACTTTGAAGTTTGCTTGCCAAAACAGAGGTTCTGGTTGTCTTGAGCATCCTACCTAGTGTCTAACTGCTCCTCCTAGATACTATTAATAGTTCCAAATCGTGTTTGCCAGCCTGTGTGAATACTTGAAATATGAGAGAATACCTCAAAAGAAAATTGATACCTGTGTTGATGCGACTGGGTTGCACCCCAGCGTTTGGTTCCATGTGCAGCTTTCAGATGCTGCTGACTGCCCTGTCTGGGTTTCAGCTGGCCACACTGGGAGCTCAGGCACCTGGCTCATCTGGAGACACCAAGGGTGTGCTGTATCTTCTGAAAACCTGGAGCTGTCCTGCAGTGGAGTGGTTGGCCTCTGGCTGCCTCTCCAGGCGGACATGTGCCTCCTGTAGGTGCTGTGCCACATCTGCCAGATCAGCCTGAGCACCTCAGCTGTCTCACAGCATCTCAGGTGGCTCATGGTGCTGCGTGTTGGCAACTTAGATGAGCTCATGGAGTTCCTATCAAATGCTTCTAAACAGGGATACCTTCCAGTGCTGCCCTCAAGATTTAAACCATGAGCAAAGGACAAGATTGCTTATGAGAGCAAACTCAGAATTGTGCTTAATTTTGAGCGCAAAAAACCCCACAAGGAGTCACCATGGGAGGAGAAAGAATGGTGAACAGACACTGTGGGGTGAGGTTTTCTTCTCCATGCTTTCATGGTGGGTGCAGTAGCAGTTCCTCAGAAGCATTCTTTCTGTAAGGATCCTGTCAGATACAGAGGAAACACCAAATTGTAACCATATGTGGGGGCCCTGCACAATGCAATCCCATTCCAACTCCATTAATTTTAGTTTCTGTTATTTCATGTTGTACCACTTAAATGTCTCTTGGCAAATTATCATCAAAGGCCTGCACAAATTGGTAAAACATTGAATTTTTCCTTTCCTGATTCATGTCAAGGAAGAGAGTCCTGATTTAGACAGGTTAAGAAACTCCACCTCAAACCTTCCACTAGTCCTGTAGGACTTTAAAGAGAGTTCAAAATGTTTGAATCAGTGTGCTTTTATTTCCATTTCCTGAGGGAAGCTGGAGTAATTTATGTTTGCAGTATTTCTGACCATCACCAATCCCTCTAGCCAGTGAAGGGAAAGAGGGAGAGAAAGGACGTGTCAGAAAAGTACCAGATAATCAGACATTCCCTCTAGTAAAGGATCATTAGTGAAAGATACATGGATTCTAATGGTCGTATGGTGTTTAGGAAGCAAGCACCGAATATTCTGGCCCTTCATTTTTTTATTATTTCTTTCATTTTTGTTTTATTTTCCTTTTATTTTTCCTAGTTTCCATATAAATCCATTCTTACAGAACTCCATGGTTTTCATGATAACCAAAAATTAAAGAAGTCAGAAGAATAAGAGTTGTTAGTGACATAAAACATGGGCAGACATAGAAAATCCTGCCCATGCATTATCTGCCTGTGTGCAAAAAAAAAAAAAAGGGTGTGGGGGGGGAAGCACAGAAGCACAAATTGAAATTTTTTTCCTTTAAATTAGAATTCGACTTATTTTAAAAATGAGAATATTTAAAGTTGTGATGAACACATGTTAAGGCCAGGATTTACAACATTTAATCATACAATTGAGTTATATTGAAAGAAATTTATTTTGTACTAAGCACTCTAAGTTGAATTACCAATTTTGAGGAAAGGTAGAAAACTCTGAATTTGTGAAAGTCGTGGACTAAGGAGAATTCATGTGTCTGCTCAACTAGTTTTTGAAACAAAACTGTTTGCTATGTTTATTCAGCTCAAGTGTCCTCCATAGTATATGTGGTATTGCAACGAGGACATTTTGTATAATAATAATAGTAAAAGCTGCTAGCCAGAGTGTGTCTTCTAGAAGAAGACACACCTCAAAACATATGGCACCAGCCACTTGGGCAGCTGTGCAGGGAAACAGGCTGGGTTTATGAGCTTAAGCTCACTTCTGTGCAAACAGGACCATCCACCTCCTGAACCTTCCCTGACCTTCAAATCCTAAAGCTGCCTTCACATGACACTGCACCTGAACCCATCAGTCGGGCTGCGTGAGCCAGCTCAGGTCTGCACCCAGGGCACAGCTCATCTGCACCCAGATAAACTCACCTCGGGCATTGGGCAGAGGGATAAAGCTCGGTCTGCCATCTTATTCACTTTAGGCTGAGAATATCTGAGAGTTGGAGAACCAGGAGGATTTTTTTCCCACTTCTAGACTCTGGGGCCAGAGGATCAGCTGCATTCATCTAAAATCTTGAAAACCTAAGCAATCAGGTCAATTCAACTGCATCATTTTCACAAATGCATCCTTGTAAAATAGATGTATTTCATTTTTCATTTAATTCCACTTTCTGTGGGAGTAGAATCCAACATAAACACAATAATAACAACAACAACAAAAAAAGATGAGTGGATAGTTTACCATTTCCTGCTCTGAAAAAAACTATTAAAGCTATGTTTCCAAGCAAATATATACCATTTAAATCAGGAGCCTTCCATGCTGTGTATCCTCTAGGACCTCTTCTGCTTGTAGCTAACATTAACAAAAAGAACAGAATGTGTTTAAAGAAGTCATACCTTATTTAAGAGATGCAATTTAGTATTTACCAAGCAATCAGAATTTATTCTCCTTAAAGACAAACAAATACGAATTGAAAACAAGATTAAAAAGGTACTATAGACCCAGGTTCCTTGCTTGATGGTTTAAAACATGCTCATTTTTATATACCCTGTCCTAACCTATTAATTCTGAAAGCTATCCACATAGGTTCAGCAAAAGGATTCCTTAATTACACTTCCTGCCTTATTCTGAGCCACGGGTATTCTTGTCAGTCTTGAACATCTTTATTACCCATCCTTCTCAGCGTGCTTCTTGCAGAAAACTATCTCCATCCAATGTGACATTTCAGGAAAGAAGGCTCTTTACAGGCTCCTTATTGACCAGCAAGTCAATACTCTCCACCTCCCACCCCTTCTACACAACAGAATCAGAAGAAAGTTTTTAATGGAATTCTCCATTGTCATTCTTGCTTTCTGTTTTTTCTAGGGAAAAAAAAAAAAAAAGCCAAAACATGAGGTCATCCATGCTTTCCTCCAGAAGAGACATTAAACCTCCACCTAAAGCTTATCATTATTTAATTGTTGCTTTATGCAAGCAAATTCTCTCAATATAACCCGGTATCTGATCTTGCTCTACCTTGAACATGATAAAAGCCCTTGACAAGGGCTGGTCCTATCTCCATCTCAGTCCTGCAAGATCCTGGACATCTTCCAGTTCAGCATCTAACTGGCATGTGAAACAGAAACAGTGCCTAGTGACAGTGATGAATGGTCTGCTCTAGGCTGTTGCCTGCATTCACACTGCCGGATATTCCTACAGTATTTGATTGCATAAACCCTGAAATCCTTTTGTCCACATTAAGGATGTTTGGTCAGCACTACAAGATCTAAATAATCTCTACAGAGGAAACTGGCAAACTAGTGTCCAGTGTTAGCAGAGAGTGTGCAGAGAAAGTCCACCTGTTGAACGAGACTCATTACTCTCTCATGGCTATGGCAATATGGAATTATCTGAAGTAAACTAATGATTAAAAATGAAATAAAATTGTCCCTTTTTCTACTCCCTCCCACAATGCCACGGGGCAAGGAGAGCTCTTGAAACAGAGATCTCCCTCAAAGTCTGTGCTGTATTTGCAAACCCATCTGAGGTCTATCATCATGTGAGTCCACACCCTGACAATTGCCTGAAGGCTGGGGAGATATTTTTTAGGAAAGGGGAACAAAGAAGCAAACAGAAAGCAACCCCTCCCCTTTCTGCATGTAATACTTTTTTGCCAGCTTATCATCAATAGATTTTGGAGCCTTGAAAAGCAGCATGAAAGAGATGGGTCCTTTCTGCATGTCAGGCCTGCCTCTCTGCAGCACGGGCTGTGGGTTTGCCCTCACAGTGCCCCTGGCAGAGGGGGCTATGACTGAGTGAAGTCTCGTGCAAGGACATCATCTTCCCTTGAAAGGTCTGAAAAAAGCATCCTGACCCCAGCATGTGCCCTTGAAAACCAGGGTAGGGGCAGGAAGAAATGGTTAAATCAGAGCAGGAGAAGGAATCTGAGTTGAATTGGAGTTGATGGGGTTTTTTCATACCCAGAACATTTTGTTGGTTTGTTGGTAGCTTTAGGCAGCCACTTTAATAAAAAAATAGTCAAAGTTTGGGGAAGACACAAAGAAGTGCATGTGTGTGCATGCTTTTACCAATGCCATTGCTGACAAACTGAGGCTGGATAAAGTACACTTCTTGCTTGGGGGGGATCTAACTGTACACCTTTTGCTACTGCAGAAAGAAAATGCAAAATATACTTACAAAGCCACAATAAAAACATGCTAATGTGTCAGGGGGCCTCTTTTGGCACTTCAACCCTGAGAATCTGCCTGCAAACCCCTTCAGTAACTTCTGCATTGAAAGTTCCCATATGAGTTACCTCAGTTAACATTGGAAGGGGTGAAGGATAAAAAAATCCCAGTTGCAACCCCAGCTTAAACCTGCCTGTGTAAATTGGTCCTGGATTCCTATGCAGGTGTGTCGGTATTTTTTGTGCTTCTAGGCTTGGATCAGCCAAACACCTCTGTTCTAGAAGTCATGTGCCTGCCTTTTCACCCACTCCTCCACCACTCCGATTTCTTTCATGATCATTTCTCCAGCCCATCTCTTCAGGGTGTTCTCAGAAGGGAGAGGGGAGTGAAGATCTAGTGTACGGTTGTTGGGTCAGGTTTGTGGGAAGGCCTTTTATTCCAGGAGAAATTCAGGAAGCCTGTGTGAAGGAAAACAGTTTGCTGTGATTAGAAAGCAGGCAACAAAACAAAAAGGCAGAGGCTTTCTGGGTAAAGTTTCCCCAGGGACTTGCTGCAAGCCACAGTCCCACTATGAAGATGCTTTTCATTTACAATCACAGAATCATTCAGGTTGCCAAATCCACCACTAAACCGTGTCCCCAAGTGCCACATCTACAGTTTCTCCAGGTACCAGTGTGCTTCTGGTCTTGATAGAGTAAACAGTAATCAGGTTGTATTTTACTTCACCCACAATGTATTTCTAGAGCATATTTCTGCCATTGACAAGTGGCAGAAGTGCAAGGAGCATGAACCCATCTCCAACACACATGCAGGAAAGGTTCATCCAGCATCCCAGTCATGGAGCTGCCTGATGGCAGGAAAAAGTCATCAGCACCAGAAACTTTAAATTTTCTTTCCCAGAGTAAAACCAGAAACATTGCTCCAGTGACACAGTGTCCTCTTCTGCTTGGGCAGGCAACTTAAGGCTGGGGCTGGTAACTGCAACCCATGTGACAAAGCCTCTTGATGGGTGATGCAGCTGGCAGGACTTGGATAGGATCCTTCCCCTCAAAAGCTGCAAAAACAAGACTGGCTTACTTTGGGTCTTTAGCTCTGTTTTAGCATTTGATAAAACACATGGCATTATAGTCAGGAGAGTCTGCCTCTCCCCCCAAGACGCTGCCCAAGGAGTAGACAATAACAAGTAGCATTGATTTATTGCTGCAGAGGAGGTAGAGAAAGAGGAATGTAATAAATGCTGAGGAGATGAGAAATGCACCCATTCCCTCACCCCCTACACACTCACAGGCACTCTGGAGAGGGAGAGGAGGTTATCTGCCATGAACCAGCACATTGCTGAAATTCTAATGAAACAAGAGTCAAAGCAGGTAGGAGGTGGTAGAAATGCTGAGCTTGATGCCCATTTATCATCTTCAAATGCTGAACCCAAGTTGGAGAGGAATGTTGAGAGAAGGGCACCCTTATTATTTGCAAAAATATTTAGTAAGAAAAATAGAGCTAGCTATTTCCTATGTGTAATTAGAATAAATAAGCTTTATTCCAAAACAAATCAAACTCCCTCTTTGAAGGAATACTAATAAGCTTGGCAGAACAGGCACACAAATGTTAGAAAACACTAATTTAAAATTACCTTTGATACCTTAATGCATCTCCCATACATACAAGAATTATGCAGACACGTTTTGGGTTGTCTGATCAGGCAGTATTTTCCCACACAGCTCCTTCCTTCAGTACACAAATTAGACCCACTTTGTGGCTATGGAAGCACCTCTTCTTCATGTTATTCCAAAAGCTAGAAGGGAATAAGGAACAGGACTGTGGGACACAAAAAAGTACAAAATTACATCCTTGGATATAACCCTTTGTTGCAGAGAGTTGGGAAATACTGTTCATCCAGACTTCTCATAGGTGGGTCCTAATTGTGTCCTTTTACTTTCCAGGTGCCTACCTTCCAAGCCCAGTGGTTTGGTGTGCAGAAATGCTGAGCTCCCAGTCTCAGCTGGAGACAGGCAGAGAGATGCTTCAGTGATTCACACCCTCGTGTCGTACAGTAAGTGCTCTGAGAAATCAAGCCCCAGTGGGTTCAGGCTTGGCAGCTGCACTGCTGACTTAGATGCCCATTTGCCAAATGACAGTATCATGATATCTCATCACAGAAAAGTTCTGCTAAAATGAACCAGCTAATGGCTGGGGAGCTCTTGTTCTGCAGTGGCAAGCACTATAGAAAATCCCATGAAGAAAATATTTCAGGATTCAAAGAGCATGGTATAAATCAGGAATATAGTGGAAAATAACAGATTGAAATAGCTGCTTGCCAGCTGAGACATGTTTTTCTAGTGCACAGGATGAGGCTGAAGGACTTTGAATACATGAAGAAACCCCAAGTACGTGTGTGCAATTAAAGACAAAATTAAAGGGAGTTAAGTACTGTTGCATGACATCCACATGACTTATCAGCAGGGTAAACACCATGATGCTGAGATTTGCCAAGGCAGCTAAAAGACCACACCTGTGGGGTGAGAGCTGGCTCTTACACTATGTGGGAGATAAAACATGCTGTCAGCAGTGGTTTCTCACGTAAACACTGACAGCAGTGGACTGGTGAAATTTAGGAACCAGCCCAGTCCAGGCTATAGATTAGTGTTTTCTCTTGGGTGCAAAACTTTAAATGGTTACCCTTGTACCTTCTGCCTCACACCCTTGCAGTTGGCTCACTGCAAACTTTCCCCAGTCTCAAAAATTCAGTCCAGTTCTGTGAAGTCTGGTGTTTGACCCATTCTCCCACTTTAAATCATGGTATACTGCCTGTGTCAGCCCACCTCACCCAGGCCCTCCATCACTCTTCCCACAGTAACCATCAATTTGAGTCGTGCCCATATAGTCCAATTCTGTTTTGGTCAAGGTCTGTTTTCCTTTCTCTCATACAATTATCTTTTCATTTACAGAGCACTGGAGAGTCTCAAAGGGTTAGTCATATCATTTTTTTACAAACCAATCTTTTCCCTCAATCTAAGTCTTGGCCATGAGGAACAACTACACAAAGTTTTTCTCTCTATCTAAAGTAATTCAGCCTCAGGCAAACACCTGGACTGGAAAATTTTACTCCCAGTGGTCAAATTTTGGCAACAATGTAAATGACTGGTAAATGAGAAATCTGAATAAAATGCAAAACTGTCAGAGCCACCTGTAAAAACCTTGAACTCTGGACAGAGCTCACTGCTTTAGTGTCCCCAGCCTCAGATGTCTGTCCTGGCCATGTGTTGTGTATTTCAGCTCAGAGCTGGGTATGCACCAGCCTCCCATTTAGCTCTGTCACCCTTGTTTCCATCAAAAGGAAAGCTGCAGTGTGACCTGGATGACTGTAGGGCCAGGACCTCCTCAGCTCTGTTCCCTGAGCTGGGTAGATATGAACCCCAAGAGAAGCTCCTGAGCCCTTGAGATGAGCCCTCCTGACATGTCCCAGTGAGGACAGTGGTGGAGCCATGGACTTTTATCTTCAGAGGCAGGCAGGAGATGGTCCCTCAATCCCTCAGGACCTGCTACCCTAACAGATCCCCAGGGGTACTTGGTGGTGACCAACATGGTCAGCAGGGTCTTGCTGTAGGGTGCAAAACCATTCCCCTCCATTTCTGACAATGTGAACACCCAGCCTTCAGCATACCCTGTTACACGCTAGTGTAACATTAAACATTAACTGGAAATAAGTGAAGGTCTCCAGCTCTTTCTCCTTACTGTGGATCTATTCTCTGGCCTTGAGCAAAATGCTAAATTTTTCTGGGAACCAATTTCCTCAGCTAATAAAGTCTGTGGTTGGATGCAATGAGGATCAATTTATTAATGTTTGTGTAGCATGGGAATGTCCTTGAGGGGAAGGCTCAGGGGAGAGCAGCATTGTTACTCTTATCTCCTCCAAGTTAGTATCTAACACATCTGCTCAGCCTGACTCAGTCCCCCATCTAGCCTTTTGCCTACTAGAAAGTATAGCAGAGTTTCTACAGTACAATGAAGCATTGGAAATAAACCGAGACAGGGATTTATAGCTGCACTTTCTTGCAATGTGTTATAATAGCCAGCATTATTTAATCACAGAAACATGATCTGGCCACAGCTAACTAGCTTTGCTCAGGTGTGCTTGTAAATTTAATTTGAGTTCCTCTACCTTGTGCAGAAGTTGAATGCAGGCTAATGTGTGTGCTGGAAAAATAACAAATCGTATTATGGTATAGAACAGGAAACCTTTCAGTTTCACAATAAAATAATGCAATTCAATGCATGCAGTATTTATATAGCACCATTCAGAAATATATTTTAAATCTTTTTACAAACCACTCGCATGCTATACCACAGCCAACATGTCAAATACTATTAAAGAGAAGAAAGCCATTGTAAAAACAAGTCTTCAATATACATTTAAACAAAGCATTCATTGGGAGAGGAGCCCACTAACAATTGGAACTATATAGTTATTATTAATACAGGTCCTGATAAGAAACTGAATCCATGGCATAAAATATTTATCCAGTATGTTCTCCACATAAACACCAGTATAGTGGGTTTTATTTTAAAAAGAGTGTCCTGAATGGCAGGATGGATGAGTTTGGATGCCCTTTTCCACTTGCATTATCCCAGCAAATGAAAAATGAAAAAAGGAGGGAAAAGAAGGTGGAACAGAGGCAAAAGGTGTGACAAACTCAAATCCTCTCCCTCATTCTGCTGCCCATGTGCTCTCCATGGTATCCAGTGCCTGATGCTTGCTGCTTACTCCATTGTGTTCCCTGACCCACCCACTGACACATTGCCATTGATCACCCACATAGCTTTAAGCATTTCCACCCCCCTGCACTGAAAGCTTTTGCAAGGCAGCTGAGGGACCAACCACTGTAATGGGTCATGTGGTAGGAGGAAGCACATTTTGGGCCATGCACATCCCTCTGCATCAGCTCTGGGGCCTGACAGACCCCTCACAGCCACCTGGTTGGGCAGAGGTCCCTGCTCCTGGGGACTGAGGGGTGACTGCTGCTATGGGGCTTTGGCTGAGAGAGGCACAGGCTGCTTGGCTGCTGTGTGATGTAGCTTCTACACTTCTGCCTTGGCAATGCACCTGTGGTAGGAAGCATGGGAGAGAAGCCAGAAAGAAACCACTATATTGGGAATGTACTGTTCAGTAGTACAAACAGCTGTGAAGAAAGGACCAAAAACTGCCCTTGAAGTCTTATCCTGACTTGGTTGTAGGCAGTCTTGCTGCTGCCTTCAGAAATATTTTTACAGTCCAAAATGACTAGAGAGTATCTGTGTTGGATTTATCATAACAACATAAGAGCATGTGCCAAAATAGTATGTCTAGCCCTGGAAACAGAAATGACCTAGCTTTTCATCAACAAAGAAGTTGGAGAATAGTATACAAATATTAAATATTATTGACTTCTTTTCAGATGCACCTTATGAATAAAACTGAATGCTGGTTCACTTGGATTCCTGGAAAACCTTATCTCTAAATTGTAATGTCAAATTAATATAGTAAAGAATTTATAACTTGTGCTTCTCAGAGGTTGTTTCACAGCTTGATTGCTTGCCAGCAGTGCTTTGTCATTCACTACTTCCCACTGGCATTATCTTAAAACTAATACCAACAGCCAGTTGTTCCAGAGAGCTTAACTGAAATGTGCAATACTGGGAGACACAGCCAACACAACAGTTCCCACTTCATGTGCATTTATAATGACACAAGAAGTGGTGCTTATTGTACAGTCAGCTCTGGTGCTCTCTGAGATGACTCACCTTCTCTCACTCTGCTATGCCACGCTGACTTTTACACATATCGTCTATCTGCACGGTTAGCCAGACTCATCCTCTCTAACTCTGAGCTTTTTGGCTGGGATCCTTAAATTACAGCCTGTCTTTGCTTTAGGCTCTTCCTACAGTCAGAGCAGGGGAACATGCACCTCACGAAGGTGGTTCTGCTCCTTGGTGGGCTGAATCATTGCCGGAAGGCTGCACTCCCTCCCTGTTGCTCCATTGACTGGGGAAGGAGCCCCAGGCAGGGCTGGCAAGCCTGCTGTGTGCCTGCCCCAACCAGCCCTCCCTGCTGCTGCCAGTGGGCTGAGAGGAGGCCTTGGAAGGTGTGAAAGCCTTACTGACGCTTGTCGGCGGTGACTCGACTGCTGGCTTGGGCAATCCAGTTCAATAAATAAATGCACACAGCCAAGCCCAAGATGACTTAGGTGGCAGCCCCACTCTGAATTGGAGAGGTGCCCCACCAAGCCCCGGAAGCTGCAGGCAGGCTTTCCCAGCTTGCAGCGGCTGCACTTGCACAGTCAGTGCAAATCACACAGCCCCTGACCTCATGCAGAGTTCTCCCCAGGCTGTTTCCAGACAAAGCCCTCATTTCACCTCTCCTTCCATCACAGCACTTTACCTTTGCTTGTTTCCCAAGTGCTTACCATGTCCCTGCTGCCTGTTTCCTCAGCTGCTGCCTCACACATGCTTCCTCCAGTGTTCTCTGGGTACACCCTCTCCCTCGAGCATTTCTCTCCTGCATTGCTGCTGCTCTTTCCCACCAAGCACAATTTCACCCCTGAGTTTCAGACAGCACTCCAGACATTCCCTAGACTCCAATTCTTTGGGGTCATGTCCTGCAGAAAGCATCCACTGCCTCCAGGGACCTCAAGTCCCTTCCTCATGGGGAAGATGATAATTAATCATAGAGCTGCAGCACTGGGTTTTGGCTCCAGCCACAAACCAGTCTATGGTCAGAGAAAGAGAGTGGAGCAGCCCAAGGGTGTTACAGATATTTTCATGGAGTAATGGCTCCCCAGTACCTTGGTACATGGAGTTACCTTCTCTAAGCCTGCTAAGCATCTGATCTGCACTGTTCCGCCATCCTGTGTCTTTTGGGTGTGAGGTAGAAATCATTTTCCTTAACTTTTAATGTTTCTAAAATGAAATAATTTTTAGGCTGGAAGTCTCTGCTTGTTAGTGTAAAGTTACAGACAGGGACTAAGGGGTTTCTTGTGTAGGTGTGCAGGCTTCTTGGCAGGAGGCATACAATCCTAAAATGGCAGCCGGATTATGGAGTGACATGGCAAGTGTCCTGGTCCACAGGGTGTAGGATACTGCAGGCATGTGACAGCCCAGTCCCCTGGACCTGGGATGCAACAGGGGATGGGATGCAACATCCTGGGATGCAACAGGTCCTTTTCACAGCAACAACAAACCAAACTGTGTATTTTCCACCCCAATCTTTACTCTTCATGTCTGCCATCAAGCCTAGAACAACACAGATACTCTATAAAGCAATCTCCTGTCCACATTAGAATAAATGTACGGTCCCAGCATTATTTCCCCCTTCTGGTCTGGGCAAAAAATGAAGAGCAGGATTTTTGCCTCTGGCCTGAAGAGACTAGAGTCAGACTTTTCATCCTTGCTGAAGAGTCGACTATTGTAACTATACACCACGAGAGGGTTATTGCATTTACAGAGAATGAACTCAAGGCTCAGCATTTGAGGAGCATTGCTCACAGAACTACAAAGAGCTCTGCATGGCCTATTAATAGATTTGGTCATGGCCCAGTGCAGCTGTACGCCGACTGAGCAGGACAATATGTTCTAATGGTGTTTAGTTGGCTGATTACCACATCAACTTACTTTTTTACCCCCACGTTACTACTTCATTTCCCTCCTACTGTTTCATGCTGCTGATTGATCCAGAGCTGTGGGTAGAGGAAAGAAATGTATTTATATTACAGCATAACTGATCTATATTGCCAAGTTAGAAGTGTGTAAATGGAGGGCAGGTGTATTTCACAGCTGCTTCATCTCTGTTGTTTTGCTCCCATGAGGAGCAAAGCAGTGTATGTGGGTGGGTTGGGGAGTGGGAAGGAGCAGGTCAAAGCACTGTTTGTATGACATGACAACCAGTGAACTCTTGCACCTGCGTGCCAGCCTCAGGCTGTCAGAAGCATCAGAGACTGAAAAAAAATCCAAAATGTAACAATTTCTGCTCTAGTAGGGCATGTATGTGTGCATAACAGCACCTCAGCAGAGAAAAAGTTCCTCTTGTCGAAAATACAGCACAACATGGAAGATCCTTGTTACCCTGATTTGTCAGAAATATATATACTGTCCTCTCTCACCTCCAAACTAGCTTTCCAGGCTTGGAAGGTCTCTCTGTGCCTGCAAAGGCCAGCCTTGCCCAGCCCATGCAGAGCTGAAAACCCCAGTGTCACCATGGCAGGGCTGTGGAGCTCAGGCTGAGGTGGCTTGGTTGTTGGTGATAAAAACAGAATATAAGTCCAGTCTTGTGAGCAGTGTGGGGCACACAATTCACTGACAAGGTAGGCCAATGGTTTGTGCTTTTTTGGGTCCATTCCTTGCATGGGCAGAGCCAATAAATTAGAATCACAGAACAGCCTGAGTTGGAAGGGACTCAAAAGGATCTTTGAGTCCAACTCTTAAGGGAATAGTCCATATAGGGATCTAATATCCTGAACTGGGAATATCTCCCAGTTCAGAGGAGCACCCAGGGTCACAGAGAGTGATGCTCTGTGAGCTGCGTCTGGCTCATGATTGGTGGTGCAGGCTCTGTAACTTTCCTTGGTGCGTCAGGACCCTTTTGCAAGAGCCTCTGACTCAGCTGTGAATCTTACTGTCAAAATCCTTGTACAGGATGTTATCCTTAGGAAAACAGAGATTTAGTTTGGTCCCAAAATGGATATATTTGAATCCACACACCTGAAGTCTTCTGACAGTAGCACTCATGGTGCAAAAAGCTGCAGTGCTGCAAGATCCAGCAGTTACCTTCTTAACCACTTCTTACAAGTGTTGAATAGCATCACAGCTATTTTGAAGGTGACATTTTGAAGAACAGCTCCAAGCTCCTTTTGCCTGTTCAGAGCTGAAGGAGTAGCTAGAGCAAGAGAGCCACAGCAGCCAGAGCAGCAGCAGCAATGGATGGTGCTGCTGAGGTGCTGCAGCAGCAGAAGCACCAAGTCTCACAGCGAGCATCTGGCTTTGGCACACCACCATTAACAAAGAAAGAAGGCACAGAGTAGAGCTCCGTGGCAAGTTCCAGGCAGGGGAGCCAGGATGTGGCAACTCCATGAGTTAGCCCTGCTGTGATAACTCCACAGATGCGTTCTCCTCCCCTAAAATAAACCTAAGTTTGTCAGTACACATGGGATAAGCTGCCTCAAATTTTCCATGGAGTAATATTTCGGAGACCAGGCAGTCATGCTGGGAGCTGTTGCCGTTCTAGAAGGTCACACCCAAGTTTGCCACAAGGTCACTTTTCACATTGCCAAGCCTACACAGGGGAGAGTGGCCAACCCAAATCGATGGAGGAATGCAAACAGAGCGTCTCAGCCCGGCGTCCTCGTAGCCACCTCAGCATAACCCTGTGGGTGAAGAGTGGATGAGAAAGGAAAAGAGAAAGGCAGAAGGAGAGAAAGTTCTGTGAAGCAGAAAGGAGAAGGCATTTGGGCTTTTCTCAGTTGTTGCATGGGGCTTTCTTTTTAAGATAATTATTTTTAAAATACAGCTCTGCAGCATGAGATAAATGTCCTGTTGTTCCTGTGGGATATTTAAAAGTGACTCATTGAATATTTCAATAGCAATGTATTATTCTAGAGAAGGAAGACTTGACAGTGAAAGAGAGACTTCACTAAAAATAAGGAGCGGGCAGCAGTGTACTGAAAATTCTGCTCTGCAGCCCAGTAGGCATCTTGAAATTTAGCTGTATATCTGTTTTTAAAAGTTTGGCTTTATTTAGTGGTGTAAGTTGGCAGTGGCCTCTTGATTTCCACTGAAGTAGACTGGTTGATACTGGAGAAGGAATGAATTTCATTATGTGTGTTAAAAAGAAAAAAAAAAAAGAAAAAAGAAAAACCTGGAGGTTTTGATGTGGAAAATGACTTCTCCCTGACATTAAGAAATACTGTAACACTGCTCCTCCCTATAATGCCGGTACCAAGACCACACTTTTTATTTCAGGTATAGCATGATGTCTGGAAAGATGAAGTTCAGAGACTTCAAGAAGTGATGAATTCGTCATACCCCCTCAGGACTTATTTCAATGCTTAATTAATTGCTGTTAAGGTGTGCACCTTATTGCTAGCTGAAACATTGTTATCTTCAGCCTCCAGCCATGGGATCTTGTTATGTGTTGCCTGGTAGATTAAAGAGTCTCTACAATAAAAATCTATGCAAAAAATTCACTTGTTACAGAATAAAAATTGGGTGAGGCATATCAAATTGCAGGTTTATAGGTCACAGGAAGGTTTTTGAATAATTTTGTGCTGATTGCTTGTAACAAATGCTGACACCACATTTAGAAAAGAATGATAGCTCTTCTCAGTAATTAGGGAAGCCTGAAGGGCCTGAATATGAGTATGGTTTCAGATGGACTGTAAGCCTTAAATTTGGAGAATAGTTTCCAGCACTATATTTTTCTTGAATGGTTCATCTGGGTTTCTTATCTTCTTTGCCAGGTGAGTCACTTCCAGTGAAAAGTACAATTGTTACAAAGAGCTCAAGAAGAATAAACAAAAGACATGGGATTGTTCTCCTCTCCCTAAAGTGAGCTAAAATCACAGCCTTTGCCTGGTCAGGGTTCGGACACATTTGGAACATATTCACACCTCACGCTCTGCATTCTTCTTGCAAATAATACATAATTATGGAGACATAGCCCCAAGTGGAAAAGGCTGTTTACACAAGCACATACAGCATACAGAAAATAATACTTTTGACATGCCTGCTTTAGAGATACTTAACAAGTTAATTTCTTTTTATTTCACTTGAGGTCTGTCCTAGCATGCTAGTAGCTGGGCTCTAAATTGCTGCCTTACAGGGATTTCCAAGAGAATTGTGATTTTTATTATTGTTTTCTGAATCTCCTCCAGTTTACAGATGTCTCTTTTGTACTGAGGCACCCCTTTGTCAAACCACCATGTAAGGAAAATCAGTAACGAGGTAGTTGCTGTGCAGCATAACAGTTTTCAATTCCTGATGCAGGGAAAAGGAAAGCCAAGGAACAGGATGTGTGACAATGAGCACTGTGAAGCCTCCAACAGCCAGAAAACATCACACAATAATTGAATGGTTTGGGTTGGAAGGGGTCTTAAAGGTCATCTGGCTCCAATCCCCCTGCCATGGGCAGGGACACCTTCCACTAGACCACATTGTTCAGAGCCCCATCCAGCCTGGCCATGAACACTTCCCGGGACAGGGCATGCACAGCTTCTCTGGTCAGCCTGTTCCAGTGTCTCACCATGCTCACAGTAAAGAATTGCTTCCTAATATCTAATGCAAACCGACCCTCTTTTCCATTTAAAGAAAATTCCATTTTCCATTTTCCATTTTCCATTCCCCCTTGTCCTATCAGTACAAACCATAGCAAAAAGTCCCTGTCCTGTAGCCCCCTTTAGGGACTGGAAGGTTCCATAAGGTGTCCCCGGGGCCTCCTCTTCTTTCAGGCTGAACAGCCCTGATCATCTTGCCTTGTCTTCACAGGAGAGGTTCTCCAGCCCTCTGATCATATTCATGGCCTCTTCTGGACTCACACCACCAGATCCAGTTAGGCTCCCCAGAGCTGGATGCAGCACTCCAGGTGGCATTTCACAAGAACAGAGCAGAGGGGCAGAATCCCATCCCTCACACTGCTTGGGATGCAGCCCAGGACATGGTTGTCCTTCTGGGCTGCAAGTGTACATTGCCAGGTCATGCCCAGATTTTCAGCAACTAACACCCCCAGACTTTCTCCTTGAGGTTGCTCTCAAAGAAGAGGTTCCTCACAGCCTACCTGTCTCCTTCAAACGGGGCACACAATAAGCTCCGCCCCCCACGTGGAGGAAACTGGATTCTCATCCCCCATCACCTCAGAAGCATCTCCACAGCCTTCAATGCAATCCTAAGCACCAGAGTCTGAATTTGGGGCTGATGGCTTTCTGACATGCTCACTGACCTCTGTGCAGAAAGGCAAGGCTCACAGAGCTGCCAAGAGAGACAGCAGGCAGGCCAGGAAATGACAATGCCCTAGCAGGGGAGTCCCTGCCCTGGGAAAAGAGGAGTGCCAGGGCCAACTCATACACGTTGCATCATTAGGTAAAACAAATAAATAGTGTTTAAAGTAAGGAGGGGAGCTGGTTGGACTCAAGCATTGGCATGCTGCCTCAGGTTTTGTGGATACACTGCAGGGTGTTTTTGAACCTGAGCCTCTTCTTACCCTTAAAAGGGGGACATGGGACTTTTCTTGTTTGTAGCCAGACAAGGCTCAAGTGGGAATACTTCAACTAGGTGCATGAAGCCCAGGAAGTGCCTACAAGACATTCCCAGTGGCAAGAAGTCAAGCAAAAGAGGGAGGAGACCTGCATGGATGAGCAAGGAACTGCTGTCAAAACCCAGACATAAGCAGGAGATATGTGAGGTGGAAGCAGGGACCACCCACCTGGGATGAATATCAGGATGTTGTTAGAGTATGCAGAAATGCAGGTAGGAAGCCCAAGGTTCATTTGGAATTTAATCTTGCTAAGCATGTCCAGGATATCTTCAAATACCTCAATAACAAGAGGAATTCTAAGGAAAATATGTGTCCTCTGCTGAAAGGAACAGGAACAGAGGTTGCAGAGAAGGCTGAGATACTGCATGTCTTTTTTGTTTCAGTCCTCACTACCAAGGCAAACCCTCAGGAACCTCTGACCCAGTGGACCAGAGAGGAAGTCTGGTCCCTTCCATCCTTATCTGTTCCATGATTCTTCTGAACTTCTGGCATTTGCTCAGGCAGGATGAGCTGTCCTGCCCTGAAAGAAAGATCATTCCAGGTGAGGCTAAAAGATGTGCTCCATAGCTGGCACATGGCCAGGTGACATTTCTGGTAGTCATGTCCTCAGCTACCTTAGGAGATGTACTCTTGAAAAGAAAATCTAATTATATGTTAAAAACACCATTTGGGACTTCTAGCCTAGCAAAATTATCTCTTTGGCTGCATACTGATTTTCTACTGGAAGACACAAGAGCCAGGAAAAGAGAAAAGGCAATTCTGTGAGGATCAGTGTGAGAAGAAGCTGATGCATGGACTAACCTGCAATGAGTATCTTTGAGAGGATACTGCAATTTACATAGAATGAACTTGTCAAGCTGCTCTCAATACTATGGACACCATCTGTAACACTTAAGGTCCATATCACACACAACTCTCTGAAGACAGCACAGTTGTCTTTTCTCAATTTTTTTTCTCACGGAATTCATGTGTTAATATATATTAGATTTCCAGGACTGTACTCCTCAACACAGAGGAAAGAGGACATGGTAACATACAATTTAAATTGAGTGCTATTGAAAAAGAGATTTGTGAAACCTGCATTGGCTTATGATGGAACATTGACCTCCCTCTAATGGGGTCACTACATACTTAGAGTTGTTCACGTTCATCCTCATCTGTTGTTAAACCCAGTTCATGAGCTCTGAACCTCCTGAATTTGTGAAGCCAAGGCTGCAAATCCCAGGAGAATGGGCACTGCTAGTTTCCAAGCCAGCAGAGACTGCTCAGGGATTGCAGCTTTTTGTGACACAGGTTAAACATGCATTCATCAGGGGCTTTGAGATCACCCACTGATAATGCTAAGAAATCACCTACATGGTCCTGTGAGGTGACAGAAACCCTGCCACCCCTCTCTCACCCTCTCTTCCTCTTCCCATACAATGTACATGTCTTTATTTGAAACTGAAAATAGAGCAGGTACATGAGAAGGAGAATTCATCTTTTCTGAACATCACCACAAGCATGCCAGCCTCTTATATGAAAAAAATATCTTGGCCAGGATGGGAAATTATCCTCAAGCACACTATTTTTAATGAAGACACCAGGAGTGGTATTCCATGCCTGTGCAGAAAAAAACATATTATCTGAGCCATTTGTAGCCAACCAGATTTGGGAAGAAGAATGTATCAGCACAGCAGGGACTCTGCAGCAGTTCCATGCCTGTTCTGTTGCATGGTCCATAATGTGCACACCTAACAAGATGGTGTTAGCATTTAGGCAGTGGATATGCAAGGGAGGTGGTGTTAACCCTTTCAGTCTCTCCCATATGCACAGATGTCTCTTATCTCTGCCTCTGTTTAAAAAAAGAAGGCTCAATAAATGCAGAAACAGACAAATTGCTGCTGAAGAAAACATGGAGAGACACCAGCAAGGGGCACATAAAACATCTGAAGAATTACTCCCTCAGGAGAAGAAAACTTGTGATGACGCACTACTCAAGACTACAGCCCAGGCTGTTTTTTAAGGCTTTTGAATTCCTTTCTCCCTTCCTGACCTTTTATGAACAGATCAGGGCTTTCTTTGCAAGTGTCATGGGAGGATGTGTCTGTCTTCCTTGGCTATCTGCTTGCAGCTTTTAACAGCAGGCTTCTCACACTTGTGCTAAGTGGGACTTAATGATATGTCAACAAGTGTGCCCGATTAAAGGAGAAGATAACCCATTAAGTGGTGTTCTTTCAGAACAGATAACCTGCAACTTGGAAGCAATATGCTGTTTTAAAAACAGGATAGTTTGTTTACAAGTCATGTCAGGTTAATAACGTTCTTGAGTCCTAGATGACCAGGACATCCACAACAAGCCTTACCTGGCTTATCTAATTTCTTTGCTATTGTGTCTGTGTAATTAGGCAGAGAAACAATCATGCTAGGGGAAAGCATCCAGACTCATCAAATATCACATATCCCCTTGTTTCTTTCACCCTGAGTCTGTAGGTTTTTGAAAGACAGCACTGCTTGAGTCACTGACATTCATTTTCAGTGCTCAGGTCAGTTCACGACCTCCATCAGAAACTCCTGATGGATGGGATTGCCTGGTCTGTGTTTGGTTTCCAGAGAAAAGGGGCAAGATGGGATTATGACATACTGCTTCTCACATGTAGGAGAGTTAGCTTATTTTCCCAGCAGTGAATAAGGGGCCACCAGTATATTTTTCAGATGAACAGTGCACTCTTGTTTATTCCCTTCTTGTACAGATTTGATCATCCTATACCCTATCCTGCCAGCTGAGAGAGGTGTAACCTGAAGGGAATGCTGATGGCATCCATGTAGGTATGTGATACCCCAAGGTTATTAGCAAGCATAAGATAACTAGAGCTCGAGCCCTGTCCTTCTGAAGTACTAAGGAAAGCTTACTCATGACTCAATATGGAAAGTGGAAGCGTAAGCTCTCCCTTGACAGTCACAAGATCAGAATCACTGTCAGCAGAATGAAAACTTATTGTTTAGGGCAACATATTACACTAAAAGAAGGGGACAAATCAGCTGAAGGCAGATGCTGAACCACCCTGACCCCCTTTTCCCTCCTTACTCATCGGGGCGTGTGCTCCCGCAGACACAGGGCGGTGTGGGTGTGGGCACACAGGGAAAGTTGACGCGCTGTTCATGGGATGGTGTTCCAAGGTCCATCACGTAAATGCTGCTCTGCTCCCCATGACGTTTCAGCCGAGCCAGACATCACTGCTTCCACCACGTCCCCTGGGAGCTGCCCTTGCAGCCTGCTAGCATTACAAAGGTTACTCAGTTTATGTTTTGCTTTGTTCAATTTAATCTAATTGCTCTTAGCCATGAAAGTCCTTTAACCACACTAAACAATTCCTCTTCCTCACTGGAGTTTACACCCATCAAATACTTGTAGATAGTTATCGTGCTTCCTTTAGTCATTGTTTAGCCAAGAAATACAAGTCTAATCCAACTTCTGCTGGTGTAACGCTGAGCTAGGGAGGAATAAAGCCTGCCTAATGCAGAACATAAGGTGGACTACTTCAGCATAAAGCTTTTTAAGAACTTCCCTCTGGCAGATAATTCACAGTTGGCCTCAAAAGAGGCATTACTAGCCAGGAGGAGGGCAAGTCAAGAGGAGCTAAAAGATGATCAGATTTAGGGCTTTGTCAGTCAGGTTTTAGTGGCTGGGATGATACAGGACAGATTCAAGTATTCCTCAAAGCTGAGTCCTCTCCAGCCCAGACCAGTGTTGGGAGTGGGTTAACCATCTGCAAACCATGATGACACATGCTAGTCCATGCTGATCCATTGCCTGGAAGAATGCAAGCTGGACTGTGTCTGTAATTGAAAGGACAGAGTATGAATGAATGTGAGACAGTGTCCAGGCTCCTCCCTGACCATTTTCTGTTTTCCAGTACACACACAGTACACAGTACACTCTGCCCCTGGCTGAGCAGAGGGCTCACAGAAGACGTGAGATGGACACAGCATTCAGTCCCTGCTCTTGGGCACACTCGCCCCTGCAGGCTCTGGGGACTGGAGTTCAGAGCACTGGTCTGGAGGGCACAGTCTGCCCTCTGTCACTGAATTCATGTACTCATAGGACATCATACCATTTTTGTTTCTTGCCCATGTTCTCACCTCATCTTCTGTCTCTCTTTTTTTTGGCATTGATTTCCAGCCTCTGCATTGCTTCTAATGCATTTTAAATTATCACTTTATGAATATTCAGGATTAATTTTTTCAATACTAGGAACAGCACAAGACTTCAGAAGCGGGAGAGACACCATTAGCTTGTTCCAGGACTGTCTGGAGCAATGTAGAAGAATCTATTTCACCAGGTGAACAACCCTTTGGCCATGTGCATCAGTGCTCTGGCATTTCATGCTAGGAAAATTAAGTTTAACTAGAACTGTCATATTTGAACTTCCCCACCCACTGAGGTACATGGTCATTGGCACACTCAAAGTAAACACCTGCTCCCTCCCTACACAGCATACCTTTCCTCCTTTGCCAGGCTACAGTGGGAACCAGCTTGGTCCTGCTTTGCACTGTGCACTTTCTGGATGGGTGCAGCAGCCAGCCCTGCACCACTCCTGGGCCATCTGTTCTGCTGGCAGCAACCAAGACCTACAGCACTACTGCCATTTCCAGCAGCAACAGATTTCTCCTCTGGTCTTCTGGACAGCACCATGAAAAGCAATGCTTCCAGCAGCAAACTAGAGTGTGACTATGCCAAATAGCTTCCTTGCAGTCTTTCTCAGCCACAGCTGAGCATGCCTTATGGACATAATGTCATATTTCAAGATGCACAGAGTGCTGGTTTAGTGCTGGAGGGCTTAGCCAGGCTTGGTCTCTCATCCTGGTGCCTACTAGGAGCAAAGCCTGGACTGAACTACACTCATAGCTGTACCTGAAGGTTATTTCAAAGCTAGCCTACTTGCTTTCTAAAGACAACCCCAGCTGAGCTGTTAGTAGTGCAAAGTGAATGACTGGAGGGACCCTGACCAAGGGTGGTACTGAAGACACAGCTTTCCCCAAACCAGTACATGTTTCCCTTGAGAAGCACCTGAAAGCAAGAAAATATTCACACTGAGATCTGTGGCATGCTACTGTGCTTTTCATGCCCTTTTCAGTTAGCACTTCAATATTCATGCTAAGCATGGTGAGCTTCTCCAAGTAAAGAGAAGTTCACTGTGCCCAGGGTAGCTGTTCATGCAGATTCCAGCCTTTATTTCTCCTGGAGAGGTCAGTCTTCCATGTCCATACCTTGACATGGAGTGGGGAGTCTTGAGAGCTGCTGCTTGGACTCTTGCACAAAGAGACCCTAACCCCAACCAAGCTCATCAAGGATGTATCCCCAGATCACACAGAAGCCCTCTCTCATACGCTTCTTGTACGGCCAGAGGAGAAGATACTTGCACAGAGATGAAGTGAAATGACCAATTCTCCTCTATACCCCACTCCTCTCCAGCTGCTGGATTAGGCCACTGGTATCAGTTAGGCTTGGAAAGGCACAGCTGTGGCTCTGGATTTGTCCTTAGTGGTCTTCATGTCTCTCTCTGTGTGCCTAGCCTCTTCTATCCACCACATTCCTTCCTTGGTTTGCTAGGGCAGCTCAGCCCCAAAAAGCCATCACTTGTGCTTGGCTTGCTTCAGCCCCTATAAATTCAAGCTGTTTATTACACATGACTTCATATTTGTCTCAAATGGCTCCATATTTGTCTGGATATTCTTTTCCCTTCGTGCTCCTTAATTGTTTCCCCAAACGTTTTCCTGGCTTGTATTTTTTTGGGGCATGGCTGTGTTAGGAATAGGAAGAAAAAGGAATAGTTTGTTCTGACTACAGATGTACTGGCTTATCCAGAACTAATTTTGGTAGGAGTCAGCCAACACAAGGTGTCTGAGCCAGCACTTTTCATGGTGTCTGCTGATTTTTCTCCAGAGAGTCATTTTTCTAGGCAGTGTGCTGGAAGTGCTTCCCCTGCCCACAGGGCACACACAGGTTTTGCAGTATAAAGGGGAGATAGAAGGTGCCTACACTGCACCAATCCTCTTCCTGCAGAGCCAAGGAAGAGTCACCTTTTTCTTGCTTTTTTTCAGAAAAAAATTTCCTGGAAACTTTGGAGGCATTTGTCTTGGTCATAACCACTTTGTACACACACTGGAGAGCTCCTAATAATGTAAATCCATTAGGCTTAAACGATAAAAGCAGAAAATAACATCATAAGACAGATGAAAAAGAGACTGGCTATTATGGGTTAGATCTATATTTAGCACCTTGGATTCAAAAGCACTGTAGAATCACGGAAATTAAAAACAGACCAGAGCATCCACTCCATGCAAATACAAGAGGTATGGGAGAAGGCAGAGCAAACTGTTCTTGCTTTCTCCAGAATCCCTCAAACACAAAGGGCACCAGGGGTGGGGGCAAAGGGAATGGTAAGCAGTAGGTCCAAACTGAAGAGAGGTCTTGGGAGGCAAAGAGAGATCAATGAGCCACTCAGTGAGTGCAGGAAGGGACACCTAGGACACAGCAGCCCCAGTCACTGCTCTGTCTCCTGGGCATATGGTGAGAAAACAATATGTTATTAATAACTCACAATAACTAGCCTGTTATCATCTATTCGTATCAAACAATGCTGAGGAAGGAACTGTACAAATTAAAAGCACAATATTCTTTAATTACAACAATTAGAATAATAATAATAATAATAATGTGAGGACACTCTGCCTCCCTTACATAATATACCAGCCAAGGTAATACAAGGAACTCAGTCTGGTCAGTTCCTCCATGTCATAACCTCCAGATGCCTCGACTTAAAAGATAATATGTCAGAAACCTGTCTCCTTTAGCAGCATGGTAACCCCTACATGACCCCAGCCATGCACTCAGGACAGACCAGGGGCTCTGCCAAGCCCACCTCTGAAGCAGCAGGAGCAGGCTCTGTGTGGTGTAGGTGGGGCTTTGGGGACACCCTGTCCTTCTTGCCCACAAAGACAAGCTTTCCCCCTGTACCTGTTCAGCAGCTGGTGAACTGGAGAAATTGGATTCTTCCAGTGACTGGGGGGTTTGTCCACTGCATGAGTCCTGGATGCATCTCCAGAAGGTTTCCCTCTCCACTCTGCTCAAAGGGCAACAGCTGGAGGCTCCTGCACAGGTGCTGGTCCCACCTTGCCACAGGTGTCTTAGCTCTTCGCTGACCAGAAGCAATGCAGCAACATCTCTGTAGAGGAATGATGTCCAGGATAATCAGAGCAGACAAAACTATCTTAAATGAACATTTTTAAAGAGTTTGAAATCACCAAAGAGTCATGAATGATTAAATGAGACTTGGACAAAATGGAGAAAAGAGTCCAAGGATGGGATAAAACCCTGAGCTGTATTTTTGCTAGTATCTCTAAGCAGGATAAATTCCTCCAGTTAATTAGTAGCCTTCTATTTCTCTGTCTGACTTTAATGATGCTCCCTTTACCTAAGACAAGAAAAGCCCTCTCCCTCCTCGCTCTCCTTCTAGAAGTTTATCCCAATAACTACCATCACAGTGCAATGAAGTTATGCCTACATAAAGGAAAACATCTGAACTTCTACAAGAAATCTTACTCACCAGAAGTTTTTAAAGCCTGCACAAATGGAGAAAGAAAGCATAAAAAAGTCTTGTGGGTGGCAATGGTGGGTATCCACATTCCCATGCTTAAACTCAAGGGTGATCATTCAGTTTAGCTGTGCACTGTACTTTGCAAAGCTCTTCCACTGTTTCCCACTGGTTAATTAGAAAATGTTAAGTCTCAAGCAATTTGGGCTGCTCTATACTTAAGTCCAAAAATGACAAGGAAGTAAACATGCTTCTGGGATGACCTATTACTATTTAAAACAGGGGTGGGTATGGAAAGTGAAGTTTATATACCCTTGGGATGCAGACAAACACTGAGGGCAATAACAATGGCATCTGCTGATGGTTTGGGGTCATGGGCTGTAAACTGCTTGTCTGTACAGAGAGAATTCCTAGGGGCAAGGCTTCATGTGCAGCTCAGGGTGGATTTCTTGGCAGAGAGCATGTGAAAAGGGTGTTTGTGGTCATGGTTTGGCTTGCCCTGTATTAATACATATGTATATACATAAAATTACAGTTTGTTGAAGAGGAAAAAAAAACCCAAGCAAGTCACCCAGCTGATGCACCTGTGACACTGTGCCTGACAGCACAACAGAGGCTGCATTGATCTGAATGGCTTGCACTTTCTTCATCACACAGGTGCATCCACTAAAAGGGTGGGTGTTTACATGGTTCCCACTGGTTTTCTTATTTAAAATACTATTTCATCCAACACCCGCTTTATTCTTTCCCGAGCACTCACCACATCTTCCTTACCACTGGCTGACATCCCCCCAGTAGTCATGGCCTGATAGAGATTCTCCTGAGATCACTTCTGCTGAAGCAGAGACTCAGTAAAGTTGAAAGGTTTGGGGTGACCTCTCCCAGTATGGTGTCTGACAGCAGATGGGATGGAGACCACAGCAACAGGATGAGGTGAAGACTTTTCTTACTCTCTCACCTTTTCACCCCTCATCCTCCAAGGGATTTTTCCCTGTCAGCTCAATTAGCACCAGGGTCAGACTGGAGAATTGGTCCAGATTAAAAAACAGGACGAGGGGGAAGGGTTTTGGCAGATGTTCCTTAAGCCAGATCAGTTCCTCAGTTCAATTTAGTGTTGTGCAAAGTGTGCCAGGGAGCTGGGGGACTGCAGTGCCACACATGGGGACAGGGGCAAGGACAGGTTTTATGTGTCAGGAGCACCTTGGGTCAGCATGGATACTGGAGACTTTATCTCATGAAGTGGCATTATGTATTTAGGCGCCAGGAAGGAGAGGTGACAGTGATTGCTTAGACGTGCCTTTGGCTCCCATAAATTAGATTTAAACAATGTGGTTTGAAACAGGTAATTTAAAGCCACCTTGAAGAAAAACTAAATGTACTTGAAGAGATTTGAGAAATACCAGCTGCATTGCAGGTATGCTGAGGTAGCAGGGTGCAGTTGCTTTTCTCCAGCCTTGTTCCTTCAGGAGCAAAAGTCTTCCAACACTAGTTCTAGGAAAATAACATGTAGAAAGGTCTGTGTTGGTTTTGGATGGGATAGTTCATTTTCTTCTGGTAGCTCCTGCGGGGCTACAGTTTGGATTTGTGACCAAAACAGCGTTGATAACACAGAGATGTTTTTGTTACAGGTGAGCAGGGCTGACACTGAGTCAGGGCCTTTTCTGCCTCCCACCCCACCACACAAACAAGAGGGCTAGGGGTGCACAGGAAGTTGTGAGAGGGCACAGCAGGGACAGCTGACCCCAGCTGACCAAAGGAATATCCTAGACCATATGGCATCATGCTCAGCACATATAGCTGGGGGAAGGAGACAGGGAGGGGCATTTGGACTAATGGTGTTTGTCTTCCCAAGTTATCATTACACATGGTGGAGCCCTGCTTTCCTGGGGATGGCTGAACACCTGCCTGACCACGGGAAGTGGTGAATAGATTCCTTGTTTCTCTTTCCTTGTGTGTGGCTTTTGCTTTGCCTGTTGAGCTGTCTTTATCTCAACACACAACCTCTCTCACTCTGACTCTTCTGGTTCTCTTCCCTATCCCGATGGGGAGAGAGCGAATGACTGACTGTGTGTGGCTTAGTTTTCAACTAGAGTTAAACCACAGTGAGATCCTAACAAGTACTAAGTGAAAAAAGTTAAAAATAAGAAAGTTTTGCTTTGAACTATCAACTATCTTTGATAGCACTGTTTCAGCTTTTATTTTTTCACCTAGAGTGTAGTTTAAGCTGTGTCCTCAGCTGGCCTGCTTGTGTACCAATTATAAGGCACAATTACTGTCATCAAATGCTATGGCTCCAAAGCAAATTAATTTTATCCATTCATCATATTGAAGAACATCTCAAGCCATGAGGTTTCTGGTTTTCATTATGCAGGCCATATTTTTTTTTTTGTATTGTGCAACCGAGAAGGCAAAATTCAAAATCTGTAGGCAAGAAAATGTCACATTTTCATGGAAAAGGAAGGAGGATTATGTATGTATTTTATACAGTTCATTAACACCAGAAATCCAAAGAAACTGTTGAACATAAAAATATTCAATGTCTATGAATAAACAACGGTAATGATTTAGAAACTCTTCCATCGTAGTCCTCGTGTCCCACTGCTGCCCAAGGCACCGTTCATGCCCAGGAGTTTGCTTGTGTGGGGGAGATCCCAGCTGGGTCAGATTTTCTGGAAGCCTGATGATCAGCTTTCTGCACAAAGCTGAATCACAGCTTTCTGTATTAAACCTGAAAGCAAAGGATAAAATCTCATCCCGTTTTTGAGGCAGCTGTTTGATAAGAGAATGGGTTCTGCCCTGATGCAAACAGAGCTCAGCAGCTCCACTGGAAGCACTGGCCAACAGCGCTGTCCCTCATTAAGCCTTGCTAATTATATTAGCTGCCTCTCAGCTGCTGCGTGGGCAGTGGCCAGGAAAGGGATAGTGACAGAAGCGATTCCGAGGAGGACTCTCTAAATGCACTGACACATGCAATCCTGCCTTGCCAAGGGCACAGACCAAGTGGACTTTGGGGTCCTTTTCTCACATTTTGTAGCCCTGGCCAGACTCCCTGAGCCACCTAATGGAGATTGCAGCAGAAGTTGCTGCCAATTCCAGATGGCAAAAGCCACCTTGCTGAGCTGTCACCAGCTGACAGCAGGAGCCTGCCTGTGCTGAGCTGGAGACACACTGCCCTGGGAGCTCTTGGTACACATATCCTCAGTGGAACCCTGAACATCCTTCTCCTTAGTGCCATTGTGAGCCACAGCTGCCTTTACATCTGCCCTGCTGGTGAGGCTGGGCCTGGGCAGGAATGCAGAGCAATGATGGTGTGGTTATTCTGAAGCTTGGACTGCTGATGCAGGATGCACCACACAGCAACAGAGGCCAGGTGAGCAGTGCTTCCTCTGGGCCAGCAGGAACCCTGAGCCTCCAGGGAACCCACATGTGCCAGCTCAGTCACCTTGGCAGGCAACCAGCCAGAGCCATGGTGTGATTCCTTCTACCAGCACTTGGCATCACGCTGCAGTGTCCTGCCTCTCCCCATGCCTGCAGCAAATGAAGTGGCTGACAGCAGAAGAGAGAAAAAAAGCCCCACATCAAAGGCATCCTGATAACAGCAGAACCATCTCCCAGGATGTGGTACCAAGTTCCTGCCATGACTGAGCCAGAGAAGGTCTTCCACATTCCAGGAAGGACCCCCTGATAGGGAGGTGAGACATGAGTTGACCAGACTGAGAAGAACTGTGGTCTGAGCTCAGGCTTAGCAACAGAGACTGCTGCTTGAGCAGCAATGCATGTCCAGGCCTTTTCTCTGTCTGCTTGGAAGAGGCAGCAAAATGCCCCCAAGAGAGCATGGCCTCTGGAGTCTCAGCTCAACATTATGGCAGGGAGAAATTTATTGGTGCACAAAGGGGGACTAACTACTACACTAATTGAAAATGACTTTAGGGGAATATAGGTCAGGAGAGCATAATCTGTCCTGCAGCTTGGCCAGGATACTATGTTGGTACCTTGGCCACAAATGCTGCCAGGAGAGGTTCATGGATTGTGCATGGTTAAAATAGAGGATTGTGTTGCATCCCAAATACACAGGAGCAGTGCTAGCAGCCAGAGTTAATAGTCAGAGCCAGATGCTCGCCCACCTCCCACTCCTTCTCCCCAGAAAACAGGATGCCTTTCTTGTCTGCTACTCGCTGTTCCCAGCAGCAGCTGATGAGGCGTCTCCTTCTCCCCCGGCTGGTACAAAACAGGCGTCCATCTTCCAGGAAAGGCACAAATCTTCTTTGACAAGCAGTGATATTAACAGGGATTAGGGAATGCAAGAGCCACTGCCAGAACTGAACAAAGGATGCAGCCCAGGCTGCCTGGCCCTGGAAGGTTTTTAATCAAGATTAAAGGTTACACTGAGGACGGGGCTGTATTTTCAACCCACCCTGAAGCCACCCGTTTGTTCACCCACTCAGAGCCAGGATTTCTGAGCAACTGTCAGCCTCTGATAGGGGGGCTCACACCAGCATCCATCCTAACCTCAGGAATGGGGTGCAGTGATGGAAAGGGAGCACTGTGGCTGACAAGGCAGCTAGTGAAGGCATCACCCCTGCTGGCTTGTATTGCTTCCCAAGCTTAGGCGGCATCATGGCACAAGATATTCGCCTATCAGAGCTCCCTTGCTGTGTGGATGACAGGCAAGCCTTGCCTTCAAACCCTGTGGAACCTTCTTTGTCAGGAAAAGGTTTTCCATTCTCTCACAAGCAGTGAGTTTGGTAATTTGCAAAGAACATACACCCCTACCTCCTCATCTCCACTCACGTCCTCTTGCAGCAAGTCCTCACTGCATACCCAAGGCAAGGTCTGGACCTGCACAGGCAGTAAACAAAAGCACCTGCAAATAATAAAATCCCATGTCAGTGGAATTTGTGGTTTCCAGTGTTTTACCAAAATTATTTTCTAGATGCATTCAAAATATTTTTTTTTCTTATATTTGATCTCTTTTACTTTTAAAAGGCCCTCAGGAACATTTGTCATTTGTTTGTGGGATGAGAAGTGATAGATTGAACTCTAGCAACAGCTGCTGTCTCAGTAGCAGGATCACACTTGGGGCTTGGACATACATTTCTGACACTTGATACTGAAGTTTCAATGTCTTGAAGTCATGTGTGTGTTAACATAGCCACAAGACCACATTCAAAGATTCAGAAAAAGCAAACTCTTTAGCTTTTGCATAGAGTAGAATAATCACTCTGACTGACACCTAGTGCAGATAAACTCTTTAAAACAGCCAGTTTTCACAGCCATTTCAGCTATGGCAAAGTAGGTCTCAACACAGGGCATAGAATGTTCATGGTGAGCTGAGGGAACATTCAGGCTGAGCTTTCTTCACCACAGCTGGGCTGCTGCTGGCACCACAGCCAAACTGGGTGCAGTGCAAAGTCTGTGTACACCAAGGGGTGTGAGTGCACACATTATTGCATGTGTGGCAGCAATCCTCTGTGTGTTTTAAGGTGCCACCCCTTCCATATGATATGCTGGACGACAAAAATATTTACACATGAAGTTACACGCTGACTCTTGTCTGGATTTGAAGCTGGTTACACCCAGCCTTGGGTTTCATGCGGTTTTAAATGAAGGTTTTCTTCCTCATCCTTAGAAGTGCCTCCATAGTCAAACAGGAAAGAGGAGAGGGAAAGAAAACAGACAAAACCAGGGATGATTCAAGGCACCCACCAAACCAGCTGTCTCTGGTTACTAGGTGTCTGTTATCCTGTATCAGTCATATGTGGACAGCCATTAAGTACATGTGTAAATAATCACAACTGCTGAGCCCCTTATGGGTTTTAGCAAGAAAAATTGCCTTTGTGAAATTGCCACAGGATGTGCCTTATTCTCTGGTCTGTATTCATTATTCTCTTGTATAAAAATTTCATTTACGTAGTCAGAAACAATGCCATGAGATCTAGGCCAGAAACCGCACACCCTAACTAACCAGGAAGAAAAGCCAAAGCAAATATTCCTGGGCTCTGCAGTACACACTGGGTAATTACCCACCCAAAATATTCAGAGGATAACAAATACAGTATTAAAAGGAGATAATGTCAGGATTGGTCTGTGAGCCGTTCAGCAGCCAAATGCTGAAGTAACAAATCAGGATTTTGAATCAGCTGCTCAGGGGGGTCTGTTCAGTGCCAGGGGGGCTCTGGGTCCTCCCCACTGCTGGAGCCTGCCACGCAGGGCAGGGGGTGCCAGAGCAGAACGCCCTTCCCTCCAGCTCTGAACAACCACCCTGCCCATCTCAGCCCTGCCTGCAATGCACAGAGCTCTCCAAAGCCAGTGCTGAGGACAGCAGCTGCTCTGGGAACCCCAGGCTGTCACCCTGCAAACAGTGCCTGGGCTGGTGCCAGCCACAGAGTGCTGGACCCGCTCCCATATGTGTGTGGACTGACTTCCTTCAATGCAGTACATTTGGTCCCTCCTCAGGATGCTGAAATAAATAAGGTCACTTGCACAAACACACCCTGTTTATCTTCCTCACTGCCACCAGCTCTCACCCTCTTCAAATATGATTGCTATGTCCCCACTCACGTACCCTGCTCCGACACCCCTACTCTGATCTCCCTCCTGGCTAAACAATGCTGGTTTTGCATTGCAGTCAAAATGAATCCCAAGAAGTGGTCCTGCAGCTGGTAAGGAATGAAATGTTATGATGACTTAAAGGCTTAGGAGAGGGCAAGGGTCAAGTGGATTACCCTCCTCATATAGCTCACAGGTTTTCTATTAGGAAAATCCCCCTCCAGTTGTCAAGAAGGCAAGTTAGAGAGATCACAAACACAGTTTCTTCTCAAGACAGCACCTCCCACCTCCTCCCTCTGTCCCTATCTCCCACTGACCCACACCAGTTAAAACCTCTGCGTGGCTTACTTGAGAGCAGGCTGCAATTTCTAACTCCAGTGCTCCTCCTTGGACTCTGGGTGCCAGCTGTGGTCTGAATGAATAAATAATCATGTAAGCAGACACCTTTAGGTCTGGATTACTTTTGAGAAGAGAGGTGCAAAGGCATTTCTCTAAGACATACACTAAGGTGATTGGAAAAGACAGGATCTAGACACTGTCTTCCAGGGGTCAGTGCTTTGAACTAACTTATTAGCCCACTAACAGATTAACTGTTCATAAAAAACAAACAAACAAACAAACAAAAACAAAAACACAGAAACAAACAAAAAAAAACCAAACCCAAATCATAGATCTTACTAGTCCAATGTATCTCAGCATTGATATCTCAGCATCACAACACAAAATTTTCACTGCCCCTCCTTCAAATCATATTTCCTCCAATTTTGTGGCAATTTTTTCCTGAATTCTGAGGTGAAATCCTGGATAGCTGTGCCAAAGCCACTGCCATTGAATGGAAGCTGCCAGTGGATAGATGTGAGCTGATTTGGTCTCTCAAGCACGTCATCTGCCCAATGTAGAGAAGCTGATCCAATAAAGCACTGTGATGATTTGTATTTAACCCTCCAGAATAGCCCATCAGGCATCCTGTAGCAAAGAGAGAGGAGAAAAAACCTTGTCATGACAGCAAAAGATATTTTTTCTCCTGACGCAGGCAGGAATCTAATATTGTACATCAGTCAGGGGCTACTAACAGGCCAGATCTGCTCTCAGAATGTTTACACTGATATAATTGAAGAAATCTTCCAGCTCAGCTTACTCTTATAACAGACCTGACATGTGCAGCTTTTGTTTACCTACAAACTTTCTGGTGAGAAATATGTTGGGAAGAGGCTTTGTTTGCTATGGTTTGCTTTTACAGTGCTCTGCTGGTATCTGTTTTGCTAGTATACAGAGGAAAATTTCCTTGCAATCTGGCATGGCCCCATGTCTCAGTTTTCCTCTTCCAGCAGAAATTTTGAACTCATGGTTATTCCAAATTTTCCCAGCTTCCCTTGTTATTGCTCAGGGCTGCAGCTTGGCCCTAGTCTCTGAGAGAAACTCGTGCCTTAAAACAGGAGTGTGAGCTAGGATTCATCTGTCTCCACCAAGGATGGTCTCTGGAGGAAAAAAGCAGGGTTAAGCTATAAGACTTCATCAAGAAGCACCTTAGTGAGACAGTTTCACTGCAGGTGAAATACCCCTGAAATGGGAGGAATTGCAATGTTCAAAACTGGAATAATGCAGCTGGGTACTCATCTCCCAGTAACCCAGCTGAGGGCTGTCCATGCACACACACCTTTGAATACCCACACAGGGAATGACAGATCACAGTGCTGCAACTTGCAGTAATAGGAGAAAACAACAGATCAAAGGTGGCCTCTTAATCTGTTTTGATCTGTGCTCCCCCACCTCAGTTCAGGAGGCAGTACTTCGTGTGCATGGCTGGAGGGGACCCTCCAGCATTTGTGCTTTTATTGTCTGGGAGATTTAGTCTCCAGCCTGAGTGTAGTCCAACACACATTTTACCATCTGCTCTGTTTCCTATGTGCCTATGAGATCATTTTTCTACACGTGAAATTATAACATGAAGATTCACATATGCTTACACAGCTTATATCTATTATTATTTGTTAAACACTGAGAAGTTCCTTGGCACAATACAGGGCCCAGCATGAAGACATATCAAGCCCTGAAGCCATGCTTCATGTGAAGTACACCCAAAATGGCTATTCTGGCTGAAAGAGCAGTGTTAGGAATTTCAAACCACTTCCCTTCCTTGGAGTTCTGAGCAGATTCATGACATTTCTGGCAATGCAGCTTAAAGACCCATTCACAGAAATTTGTGCTGCAGTCATCACAAAAGCTTTCTTTTTTTCTGCTCATGCAAAACCTGATTTTCAGTGCAAAATATACATTTCAGCAAGTTTAAGATAGTCCATAAAGATTTTGGAAAGCAATTTTTAGATCAAAATTATAATAATAAAATGTCACTGTTCCTTTTTTAGTTGATAGTTATAATAATGTTGGTTGTTCATGAAGAAGCTCACATCTTAGCAAAACTTGTAATACACATTTTCCCATTTCTAATTTATTGCATTATTCTCCTCAGCCCACATCTCTCCTATTCCTTGCAGGAGGATTAAATGAGAGCTGAAACAACATGGATGAAACAGAGCTCCCTGTTCTCTTTCCTCTCTCTTCCTTTTTTGGTTTCCATCCTCTCTCATTCTGGTTCCTCATCTCTCCTGAAGACAAGGGCAGAGGGTGGCTGGATGCTGTCCCAGATTCACAGGGTGCCATGTGGCCATCCATGTCCTCTCTCACAGTCCCACTCCATGTGCAAAGGAGGATTTGCCTCACCTCCCCTGACGTGTCTAAAATACAGATGTCTCTATCTAGGCTATGTGCCTGAAGCTTTCTCAGTACCAAGAGGAAGAAACAGGCATGGATAAAGTGCAATTCACCTCATCCTAGGTAGGATAGTGACCAAAATAGGTCAGATGAATCATGGCTTCAAAGTGCCATGCTCTGCTGACCACAGAGAGAGCCTAGATGACTAAATGTTTAGTGTTAGCTGAGACAAAGCTTGTCCTCAAGCATCTTTCTTTTATGTCATTATTCTGCCTGTTCCCATGTTGCTCCCAGTACATTAATTCTCCTGAGCTGTCCAGCTGGCTTTCCTTCTTGTGAGTGGCAATGCCCAAAGAAATGGCAACTTTCCTCCAGCTGCTGCTCTGAAACAATTTCCCACCTGGGCTTTCTTCTCAGATATCTCACTGATCTAGCATTTCATGGAGTGCCTTGCAAAAATAATTTGTAAAACCTCCTAGCTTATATTTCACATCTCTTTTCAGAACTTACCTCTACCAGATTTACCTGCAGAACAACCAAAAACAAATGTTTGGGTGAGCTTAGCCAAGGCAACAAGCTCAGAGACCACATGCCTATCCAATTCCAACCCAGAAAAGCCCTTTTCAACCTGTCTCTACCAGGATGCACACACTAGAGATTGCCTATTGCTAGCAGCTAAGTAGGTGGTCTGTTGGGAATCATTAACATTCTTCCTCCTGTGCATTAACCCCTCCAAAAAAAACTTTTAAGAGTGAAACCTGCTATTATCCTATCCCAAATATTCTAGGCCTGGCAGAGCCATGGACTCAAGCCCCTCAAGTCCACAGGGTGGGTTTATACAAGGGTTTACAATAGCTTTCTGACACTGTGTGAATGGCAGCATAAGTTACAATGCAGAAATGGATTAACAAGATAAAGTGGTTTTACTTCTTCTTCAAATAGCCCTTACAGGCACCAGAGTTCCTCTACAGATTTAGAGGAGTCTTTTCTTCTTACCCCTCCACCTTCCATATTTTAAGCAGGTAGCTGTGAATGCGATACACATTGTGAAATGCCATTGCCTCTTCATCAGGTTACAGCACTAGAGGAAAAAAAAGAAAATCCAAATGAAAATCACTTCTCTTTCCAGTCTCACTCTACCTCAGAGTTCCCCCTAATAGCTGAAAGGGATTAAGATCTTAAATAACTTGCTGACAAAACCACTGTACAATAGGACCAGTTGGTAACATTGAGAGGAGATGTTCAGCTTTGTTTTTCTTCATGCTCATAGAGGGTCTGACTAAAATCAAGCATTCTTTTAGTCCGTAAATAAATGCAAAGCCTGATCCAGTCACAGGAACTCCCAGCACTGGGTTGAGGCTCCTAAGAGCATGATTTCTGGAAGCAGTTCTTCCCATGTGGGCACAGCGTGTGCCAGCAAATATCTGCTTTGGCAGGAACAGAGCTTGTTAATCTGAAGTGCCAAATGCCCACACATCTCACAGAAATCCATGAGATCCCAAAATCCAGGAAAATGGGAGATGGGAAAGATCTTTGCCTTTGGGAGTAAGCCCATTAACAGTATGTTCTTGAAGAGGCTGAGAGCTCACAGAGAAATTGCTTTCTGCAAAATGTCAAAAAATAAATGCCCAGTACTATGAGCATCATCCTATCACTGCACCTACACATCCCAGCTGGCATTGGGACACGGCTGTAGCAGCTGGCAGGGATCCCAGATCAGAGTGAGCATGCAGGCACAAGCAGGGAGCTGAAATATAATAGGAAACTAATAGGAAAGGAGGCAGGACAGAAAAAGCACGGAAATCTGCACTGCTGCCCTTGTATTCTAACATTGTGCAGACTCAAACAGAAGCAAGCCAACTCAATTTTGTGTACAACAGAGGAAGCAAGTAATTCTAGGAGAGGGATTAAACTTCTGCCTACCAGTCTTCAGGAGTGAAAAATACCTGTACAAGGCACCCAGAATATCCCTTAACATCAGCAGTTTTTGCTTAGCACAACCTGGTGTAAAGTAATAAAGAAAAATCAATGGGTTATTGCCAGCTGCACTTCTGCTACAATTTGGAAAGCCAAGACCAGCTCCATGGCAGGATCAAAAGAACAAGCCAAGGACCAGCATCCATTGCTCCTATTTGTAGCTCAAATTGGTGGTCTCCTTTCTACATGGGTGGTAGCAACCATCTGGTCCCACTTAGACATTTATAGGAAACATGTACAGGTCAGAGCAAGTTGTTTCCAGGATTTTTTTCTAATTGAGAAGGGGAAAGAGGTACTTCCACAGAGAAAGGCATCACATCCTAAGGTAAGCTCAGCTAAATGAACCTTGCTTTCCATGGATGGTAAGAACCTCAGACTCATTGGATTGCCAATGAGTGGCACGATGAATCCTACACATAGTATCTAAGCCTTCCACACCTTTGCAACACTACTGCTGAACACTTTAACTGCAATTGTGTTTTGGAAACTACAACCCAGACAGATAAGGCTCCCAGCATCAGCATCTTCCACATATTACCAGCCACACACGACTATGCTTAGGTCTGTTTTGTGACAAAATCCTTATTTCTGCCTCAGCTTTGGAGATCTGACTCTTCTGCATGGCTATCCTGGTGCATGTATTGTCCTAGACAAAGAGGTCCAACCCTGGCATTGAAGAGGAATGGTGTCCATATCAGTGTTGCCCTCAGTCTGCACCTTCCTATCCTTTCCTCTCTACTCTGACAGTCCAATGACTCCTATAGAGACAGCAATTGCAAGGATCACTTTTCAGGTTCCACCTGGGAGGGTTGGTGTGTGCCTTCAAGCCTCACCCAGAGCTCAAGATATGGCCTTCAAAATGCATTGCAAACACAAATCACCTGAGACTTCAAGCTGCTCTGGCTTGTGCCTCATTAAGCTGCATGGTGATAACAGACAGTGATAACAACTGTGAAATCCACACCTGGAGCCAATTGGTTCTTGTGAGATGTACTTTTGCCACTGGCCTTATGCTGCCTGCAAAGAAACACTAGGTCAGAACAAACAGAAGAGCAAGAAAGCATCATTACCAGGCAGGCACTGAGCAAAGAGTGCTTTTTCCCTGTGGTAATTTACTCTATAGTTTTCAGATTTGCTAGTCTGTTTCAGGTCATGTTGTTTCAATGTCTTTTCTCCAAGAGTAAATACAGCATGAAAAGTCTCCTAATGGACCCCTGTAGACAGAGTCTCACTTCAGGTCATAGAAGCAGCTGGCAAACACACTCACAAGCTATAATATCCACATGACAAGCCTCAATATTCACTCACACCCCATTAGCTCCACCATCAGCATGAGCCCTGTGCTTCCCACAGCATGGGTGAGGGACCCTCACCCATGGGGAGCCAGGTGGAGATGTCCCAGACATGTACTGGGTATACCCAGCAGTGGGGACCAGGGCTGGGCAGCAACATTCAAATGATGGTACTTCCCAGCTCTGTACAGAGGCTAAATCCTGCACTGGATATTCAGAATCATTGAATCATTTAGGTTGGAAAGTACCATCGAGGTCAACCATTAGTCCAACAATCCCAAGGCCACCAATAACCATGTCCCTAAGTGCCACATGTCCTTTAAATACATCCAGGGATGGGGAGTCCACCACTTCCTTGCACAGCTTTTCCAATGTTTGAGAACCCTTTCAGTGAATCATTTTTCCTAATATCCAATCTAAATCTTGTCTGATACACCTTGAGGCTGTTATCTCTTCTACTCCTTGTTACTTGAGGGAAGAGAACAAACCTCTCCTTTTCTACAACCTCAGACAGTCATAGAGAGTGATAAGGTTCCCCATAAGCCTCCTTTCTCCAGGCTAAACAATCCAAGCTTCCTCAACTGCTTCTCAAAAGATGTGTACTCCAACCCTTCTCTGGACTCACTCCAGCCCCTCAATGTCTTTTTTGTAGTGAGGGACCCAGAACTGGACTGAGGATTTGAAGTGTGGCCTCACCAGTGCCAACTGCTGGGGGCAATCCCTGCCCTGGTCCTGCTGACCACACTCTTTCTGATCCAGGCCAGGATGCCATTGACATTTTTGGCCCCCTGGGCACAGCTGGCGCAAGTTCAGCTGCTGTTGACCAGCACCCCAGGCCCTTTTCCAAAGGGCAGCTTTCCAGCCACTCTGCCCCCAGCCTGTAGCTCTGCCTGGGGTTGTTGTGACCCAAGGGCAGGACCCTGCACTTGGCCACGCTGTACTTCATACAAATGGTCTTGGCCTGTCGATCCAGCTCACCCAGATCCCTCTGCAGAGCCTTCCTGCCTTTCAGCAGACCAACACTATCACACAACTTGGTGTCCTGTGAAAATTGACTGAGGGGGCACTCAATCCCCTCACCCAGGTTGTTGATAAAGAAATTAAACAGGACTGGCTCCAAAACTGAACCCTGGGGACACCACTTGTGGCCAGCCACCAGCTGGATTTAACTCTATCCACCCATTCTCTGGGTCCAGTCATCCAACCAATCTTTCCCAGCAAACAGTGCACCCATCCAAGCCATGAGCCATCCTCCACAAGGTTGGAGATTCTCCTTAGCCCTCCTTGTGTTGCTGATGAATTGATAGAAACATTTTTATTGTCTTTATGTCAGTAGCCAGATCAAGTTCTAGCTTGGCTTCAGCCCTTCTAATTTTCTCCCTGCATAACCTCACAACAGCCTTGTACTCCTCCTGAATTGCCTGCCCCTTCTTCCAAAAGTCATAAACTCCCCATTTTTTCCTGAGTTTTAGCCAAAGCTCTCTTTACATCCAAGCTTCTTCTTCCCCACTGACTCATCTTTCAGCATATGGGGTCAGCCTGCTCCTGCACTTTTAAGATTTCCTTCTTGAAGAATGTCCAGCCCTCCTGGGCCCCTTTTCCCCTCAGGATTGCCTCCCAAGGGACTCTCTCAACCAGTGTCCTAAACAGGCCTAAGTCAGCCATCCAGAAGCCCAGGGTTGCATCTCTGCTGACTACCTTCCTTACCTTCCCAAGAACCAAACCCTGTGCCATTCCTTGGTCACTGTTTCCCAGGCTGGCTCACAGTGACCATCACATCCCCCACCAGCCCTTCTTGGTTCACAAAGAGCACGTCCAGGGGGACACCTCTCCTTGCTGGCTCCCTCACCAGCTCTGTGACCAAGTTATCTTTCACATTCTCCAGGAACCTCCTGGACTGTTTTCTGTCTGCTGTGCTGTATTTCCAGCAGATGTCTGATGAGTTGAAGTCCTCCACAAGAACAAGGGCCAGAGATTGTGAGACTTCTCCCCGCTGCTTACAGAATACTTCACCTGCCTTTTCACCCTTGTCAGGTGGTCTGTAAGAGACTCCCATCAGGATACATGCCTTGTTGGCATCCCCCCCTGCTTCTTATCCATGGGCATTCAACTCTCTCATCACTATCCTTAGACAGAGAGAGAAGACAAGCAGAGCCTGGGACTGATGCTGGTACAGTAAACTGCAGGAATAGGTCAAGCTGTCAGCTGTTATTAACCTTAGCAAAATCCATGTCTTCTAGTTCAGCCTCAATTAATTCATAGGGTGTTAGAGAGCCTTCCTGTTACACGGTGAAATTGCTGGCCCTATCTCCGGCCTGGCTAACCTGCCTGTCTCTCCTCCTGCACCATTTAAATGTCAGTTATATTTTTCAGGTTGAGTGGTTAGTGAAAGGATGAATGAATAAGTGTTTGTGCTAACTGATCTATACAAAGATGCATCATTAAGCAGAAATGGACATGGTTTGATATGATTTTGATGTGGTCTTGGCTTACTTTTGGAAATTTATTTTCTGCCAGAGAAGTATTGAGAAACATTAGATGTTAAATTTGATCCTGTTTTCCACATAAATGAAGCACTTCTAGAAGTCAGAGTTATGGTACATTCAAAACAAAAACAATGGTCTGAATTCCTTTATTTATGGTGGTCGGCATGGTGCAAGAAAGTTGTTCCATCTCATTACTAAATGGCATCATATTCCTGATATAAAATCTATCCTCTTACTGCTTCAAGGGAAAGAGGATCCCAGAACACAGATGTGTTTGAGTGTAGAATTAACTAACACAGTGCCAAGGCCAGATACCAAGGAACAAGCCCCCATGTCCATGCTAGCACTGCAATCCCATGCTCTTCCTCATCCCACTGCTGCCTAGAGAATTCTCAGTCCTCAGACCAGAAATCAGGTCACCCTCATACAAGGCCTGAGGGGAGCTGAGCATGCTAGGTACATTCCTTGCCCTTCCAAGGACCAGGAAGGAGCAGAGGTTCTGGAATCCAGCAGTACTTCTCAGCTCCTAGCTCTGCTTCAGTCACTTCAACCAACTCTCTCCAAAACAAATCTCCTGTCCTGGGGAACAGCACTGAATGACAGGGCTCCAAACTAGCCTGTCACCTGGGAGGCCAGGTTCAAGTCCTGACTGAAAAACATAAAGACAGTCATCAAATGCAGCTGGTTGGACTCAAACCACAAGGCTAGACCAAGAAAAGATCTTCCTTTGCTTGGGACCCTACAAAGAGTGTGGGAAAAGTCTGGGCTCAAACTTTTGAGTTGAGTCAGAGTAGAGGCTTGACACATCTCTGATACCTCTATTGGTCATTACAGAGTTATGTGCTGTGGCTGGGGAGAATGGCTCCAAATCTCTCATTTTGAAGTTGTTTGATTTCACATACATGATTAAATATTCATTGAACCAAAGAGGAAGATTGATCAACTGGTCAAATATTAAGAAAACATTAATGAGAGATGGGACTGGTTTACACTGGTGAAATATGAATCAAGACATGCATTTCGACCATAACCCAGTCCTAAATAGGAAAAATTTCTAGCAGTAACCTGCCCTTTTTCCTGCCAACCTCAAAAGGAAAACCTGGGTCTTCAGGCCAGACAACTGTCACTGCAGACCTTGGCCAGAGTCCTGCTGATGACAAAAGGATTATCAGAATTTGGATGGATAATTGTTTAGATCTGTAGGTCAGTACAGGAATTTCAGAAACAACTGTCTCAGTAGCAGTCCAGTGCCAACAGGAACTGAGAGGACTCCTTTCTCTCAGTGTTGTGGGGTGTCTGTCTCAAACATCCTCTGAAAAAAGGCCCAAACAGACGGCTTTTGCAGCCCATACAAGTGACCACATTTCAGTTCTTTCAGGCCATGAAACTGAGAAACTTTGCAGGGTCTGGAACCTTTCTTCAAAAGGAAAATAAGATATCTCCAATACTTCTGAAAAAAAAAAAAAAATACCCACTCCCATCCAGGAAAAGTACACGTTAACTTGCATGAGAAGGAATGAGAAAAGCCTTCAGGAAATAGCTAACAGTTTCCAAGTCTTTTATTTTCACAGACTCTGGCTTTCTTCAGGGGAAAAAGTGTCCTTTTTAAATGTGCCTGACCTTGGGCTCTGTTCTTACAAACATTGATTCAGGGAGGTACTTTGTTGTTATTTATTCTCAACTAATGACTGAACTGGCACAGCTCTGAAGAAAGCATATATCAAAAGCCCAGTGTCCGCAGGCTTGTTCCTGTTCCGTGCCCAAATTCTTCCTGCCCTTGGCTATTGCTGAATTGCCACAAACCTCCAGTTTGGCTTAGCTGGGGTAAAAGCAGCCCCAACACCTCTTCTTTCCATGCACTCCAAGGCAGCTTGTACCAGTCTGCTCCCTTCATGCGCCTACTGAAATCCACACAGATTTGTAAGGCATTACCTCGCCGTGTATTCCTGGGAAGTGAGGCTGCCCATATTTATGTGTATGCACTGAGTCCTTTCTTCATGTGAGTGTACCTGCCACTTCCTAGAGCACTGAACGTGCCCATGCACGCTGTCTGACACCAAAGCCATCCTGCACAGCAGGGCCTATAGCACCTTCTCAAAGGCTCGCATGTCTCGGCACTGTTGGGGAGGGCAGTAATTCATGCAGACTCCACCACTCCCTGGACCAGTCCAAGAGTTTTGCAGAATAGACAGTCACGCTCCAATGCTCAAAACAGTCCGAGGCTTTGTTTCATCTGCCAGTCTAGGGACAGCCTGCAAGATCCAAGTCACAGCCGACTCCTAACTGAATTGAATCCAAAGCTCAATATAGCTGAAGGAGCCAAGAAAACTTTTCTCAAGAGACTGGTGCCATTTGCTAGAGTGGGAAATGTGGGTCCTCAGCCTTTTGGATGCTTTGGCTCAGTGCAGCCTGCAGCAGAGCTTTACAGTTCTCATACTTGCAGCTCAACATGTGGCTGCCCATGTTTGTGGCTAAAAATATGCTTTCTCCATAATGAAACTGGAATCAATAACCAATCAAGGCAGTATGTGCTTCTGTAGAACAGCTTAAAATAGGCTTGCTTGCTTGCTTTCTTAGCAACTGCTCGCAGTGAGCCCAACCTTTCATTTCTTCCACTGAGCTGAAAAGAGCTCTGCAATCACATTATCGCAGCACAAGGCAGTCACAAATATTCCACATCTTTTAAAGCCAGAGAAGTACAGGGAACAGAAAGGCAGCAAAACACTCTGTACAATAGGAAAAAAAAAAAAAAAAACACTCTTGTGCCCATAGAGCAGCAGCAGAATTACCAAGTTGAGCACTCCAGAAGTAAGGCATGTGTAAATTAGGGTTGCTTGTGTAATATCACTTCACTCCCCCACCTCCCTCTCTACATTTGCATCCTGAAACAGCCTTTAATTGTAAGAATTGCCTGCTACATTTTACCGCCATACCCCTCTCACCCTGTTCCCAGCACTTGATTAATGAGCAGCTATTCAATATCTTGTTTTCCTCTCCAGCACGTGGTCTCATGCTTCATCTATACTGCTGAAACCCTGCTCTGGAGTCAGAAGTCTCCATGAATCATGTAGTGGTGGATTTTTTTTTTTTAATAGACATTTACTGTTCAGCCAAATTTGGGTAGCATTTCCAAAGAAGGGGAAGAGGTCAGGCATACAACACAAGCTCACTGAATCCAGTTCCCTGCTCCAGATTGTAATGGCATGAGCAGCCCTCAGAAAAAGACAGCAGTGGTTTTTCCTGAGGACAACACAACTTAATTTTCTTCTAAGATGTGTGTGAGATCATCCCAAGGGAGTCTCCTGGGAGCATCTGACCCCAATGGGTCAGGCAGAAATGGTGGATCTGAAATGGTGCCCTGGGGTTTGCTCCCTGCTCTGGCTGAAGATGCCATCAGTCATCATGTGTAAGATCACATCTAAATTCCACTGGGAAATGTGGTACAGGTGTGCTCAGCACTGTTCTTCTTGGAAAACTGCCACACAGTCCTGCCTGCAGATGCAGGTTGTAACACTCTCAGCAGAGGAGGCAGTGACATTTAAAAGAGCAGGAAAAATATGTATTGAAATACAAATACATTTAACAGCACTGGCTATTTTTAAAACTACCAAAAAAGAAATTGCTTTCATTCTACTCAGGATCAAGGGCCTGTTTATAACCAGTTCCCTTCATTAAACTTTTCCTTTATAATATATGACTGTGTCAAATACCAACATTCAATAACATTTTTTGTGAAAAGGGAGAAAAAAACCCCAGTCATACTGAGTGGATGGACCATCTAATAACCACTTGATGGATGAAAAGGAGAAATGGAAATGCCATCTGCCTTTCCAGTACTGCCCAACTGATCAGCCCACTGGGAAATAACAAGGGAGAAGGATTCAATATTCTCTATATATCTGCAAATCACTGTTACACACCAAATTTTGCAGGAGATCAATACCCCTCTAATAATTCTGCCACAGATGCCAGAGCTCATTAGTAGGATATGAATAACCATGGAGGATGGAAATCCTATTTTACTTGTCTGTCTGAAGGATTTTGGTTTCTTACCAGCTTAGCTAGGGATTTCATGACCAGATTTTATAGTCTATGTTGAGCTCTTACTCAGGTAAAATTTCCCTACCTAAAAGTGGAGTTTTGCCTCAGCTGACTCAGCAGGAGCCTCAGAGTCCTTTCTTCGTTAGTTATTATCATTCCACTTTAATGAAATGCACAGGAGAATTAAATGCACACCAACCTGACCAGAGCCACTGGTGCTACCATTCTGATCTGAGAATTCCTTCTTTTGATCATCCAGAATTTCTCCTTATCCTTAAATGGCCTCTCCTACTGAAAAAAAAAAAAAAATAAAATAAACCTAAACAAAGAAACAAACAAAACCAAACACACAGTCACTTCAAAAAATAAAAATTAGGGAGTGAAACCAAATCTATTCTGCATTCTTGCCTTGGTATTTGAATTTTTTTTTCTTTTTTTGATTATACACATTTCTTCTTTCCGCCTCTTGCAAACGAAGATTCCACAGAAGTCATGTCATTCTGACTTGCATCCTTGGTTCAGCTTTCAAGACAAAATATGTTTCAGAAGCCATTACGGTCCCAGAAGAGCTATGAATAGGATTTTTCTCAAATCTGGTTGTAAAATGCGATACTTCCCCTTTCATTTCAAGGCTCATCTGTCTTTTAACTCTGTGTTTTGCAGGAGCTTTGAGAGGAATGCATAGGACACTCAAGTTGATTAGGCTAATGAGTCAGTGCTGGTCAGCTCACTTGCTGCAGCCAGGCTATTGGGACAGGACCCTGCAGGATGCTGAGCTTTCTGCCACACATCCCAAGCCTGACAGGGACACAGGACTTCGACAAAACCACCCAGGTCCACATATCTTCATTGGTGCTAAAATGCTGTGCCCAGGGAGCAAAGCCTGGCTGGCAAGAGCTGCTGTGGGGCCGTGGTGCACAAAGGGCAGGAGCACCAATCCAGCCGAGGGATCTGCGCAGGGCTGCAGCCATGCCTTGGTTAATCCATTCCAGAGAATTGTTTAATCCCACTGCAGCGTTCCCAGTGCTTGCAGCAGGGGGGACTGGAGGATATTACTGACATGTACCCTCATTTTGCAATGGCTGGGAGCATCCACTCTTGCTGCCCATGTTGCTCCCAGAGGAAGGGCCTTTCCCCATCGCTGATTTTCAGAGCCTTTATGCATGTACAGGAATTTTGCACAACAGAGTGGGGCTTCATTTTCTATGTCTGCAATGTTTTTCTGTCCCTGTAAATAACTGGCCTTTCCAGGCTCATCCCTGAAAAACAGAGCACTCAGGATTTCAAAATGATAGTAAAATTGCCCACCATTAATTTTTCCAGAAATTCACACTGTGCATGCATTTCTGGTCTGCAAACACACTTAACATGAATGCAAAACATCTTCATGCAAAAATCAGGGAAAGGGAAGGGAAGGGAAGGGAAGGGAAGGGAAGGGAAGGGAAGGGAAGGGAAGGGAAGGGAAGGGAAGGGAAGGGAAGGGAAGGGAAGGAAAGGAAAGGAAAGGAAAGGAAAGGAAAGGAAAGGAAAGGAAAGGAAAGGAAAGGAAAGGAAAGGAAAGGAAAGGAAAGGAAAGGAAAGGAAAGGAAAGGAAAGGAAAGGAAAGGAAAGGAAAGGAAAGGAAAGGAAAGGAAAGGAAAGGAAAGGAAAGGAAAGGAAAAAGGAAAGGGGAAAGGATTGAGAAACCTTTGATAAATCCATCCATCCACATAACCACAATGATCTAAAACATACATTTTGGACAGTAAGCTATGCAAAACCTTCACTCAAATGTGAATATTTGCTGTATGTGAATGGGATGTTAATGATGGAGGCAAGCAGACAATCTGAAATTACTTGGTTTTTTGCTGCTTGTATTAAAGGGAATGAGAAGGCAGATATTGGGGGGGGGGGGTAGATTTTCAAAGACATTGGCATTATTTGTGTAATTACTTGGAAATTTTCATCTAGATGCAATTTAAAATATTTCTGGATCCTGGCATAGACTCTGCAAGTCCTGTGACTTCAAACTTTCTTCAGAATCCAAACTTCACTTTCCCAGTTTCATAAATTTAATCTTTTTAATTTGGCCAAGGAGTTTTCAAATGCATCTGGAGGATCTAAAAGCACAAGTTCTAGAGAAAATAGAGAGGCTGTGTTAACCTAAAAATCTTACATTTTTAAATCTTTCCCAGCTAACCTATTTCACGTGCCTAGAGGGTTTTGCCCACACCAGCATGAATCTGCTCTTCTTGGACCTCAAAACCCTCAAGAGAATTTTATTTGATAATAGACTTTTGAAATTTGTTATAAACTTGTCTAAAGTCCTGAAGAAGCATGCTTTTACAAGTCCTGCATGTGCAGGAGTGTTTTGGCAGAAGTACTCCTGTCTCTGAGGCTGGGATTAATTTAATTTAATGAAATTAGTTAGGTTGGCAGTCTCAGCTAATCACCAGGGCTCCCTTGTCTGGCTTCACTGGTTAGAAATAGGCACCTATGCAGACACAGGATCAATTCCTGTCAGATATTTCTACCTGCCTCTTCTTCTCATTTTTTTAAGAGGAGGAGTGCAGCTGACAAACTTAACTGGATGCTCAGCTTTCAAGTAGCCAATATTAAGGCAGATCATCCCAACATATGTTGTTATTTGTAAGGCATTAAGCACTATGCTGTGACTGGGCACCACTGAGATTTTTGAATAGGCCAGAAGTTCCCAGAAGTGCCTCCATGAACAAAACTTGAGGTCAACGCCCATCATCTGAAATTTTTTATCCACTCTGCATAAAAGGGTATCATCACCATCTTTTCAAGAACACTGTAGCTCCCAACTCATAAGGACTATTTTGTTCTCCATATAAGCTGTTTCAGGAAGAAACTTGTCTGAACCGAAATCTGAGGCTCCACACAACATCTGCAGAGACGTGAATCTTAGTCTGGAACGAATTCTCGCTCCATCAGCAAGTGTGCTCAACTGAACACCAAATGTGTATTTGAAAATCTGAGAAACAGGCAGGTTCTGCATTGACAAGTGTGCATTTGAGGGTCTAATACATTCAGTCAAATTCTTCCAGGAGTAAATTTTTCATTGCTGGGGCAGGACCAAATTGACTAGGAGTTTTATCATATGTTCACCACATCTTTTATTTTCATCAGCTGCAGTTTGGCTTGCCACAAGTTAATGCGCTTATGCATTAGGTCAGGTTTCTTCTATTCAGACTGTTTTAGCACCATCCAAAAAACAAGGGTAAAAATAATTTTGGAAAAGAAAATCAGTATAAAACCTGTATTTATATCTGTGCTGGTGCAGCACATTCAAATCTCTCAGAAAAATCTTCAGCTGCCAAAACTGTGAAGAAAGATGCGTGATCTTCCTCTACATTTCCCATGTTTTTTGTCTTAATTAAACTTGTCATGAGTCATGTTTACAACACCCAACTTACAGCAGTCCTAAACAAACAAAGGCATTCAGCCTCTGATGTGCGTGTCCAAACTCCCCAGGGATTACTGCTGCCGTTTTCATCACTTCCTGTACGTGGAAAATGCAAAGGCCAAATTTAGAAACGGATCACAAGTCTCTGGACAGGTTGTTTCCAAGAAGGCTGATGAAATCTGCTTTCTTATTTAGCTTAAACCTGTCTTCCCAAGTATTATCTTCCTGGAGACTTTCAGACATGTTTCCATCCCTAAGCTGTTAACTCCTGCAGTATTATGACAAAGAGACAAAGCTAACCTTTCCAAAGGGCTGAAAGACAGATGGGGGATCAGAGCCACTGGTTTTTAGCTCAGAGCCTATGAATGTGAAACCCAACAGGGCTTCCTTTGGGTTCTTCAATCTAGGAAAATTATATAAAGCAAGATATGTCTGTTATCATAGTAATATTAAGTTTGAAAGAGTCACTACCCCTCACATCATGCTTTAATTTGTCCATCTTCCCTATTTAGTAGATTCAAACTTAAAATCATTAATATTATTGTATTGGGTCAAAGAGCTTTTTGGGTTTTTTTTTAAAGAGTTTCAATTTTTTACCATTTGGTCAACACACCATGGAGCTGCATTTGAGATATCCAACAGTCAGTCCACACACATTTCAGATTGCAAGGGGAACTACTTTTTAAAGACAGGTTTAACACTGCTCTATGTGAAGCAAATAAATGGGATGAAGTGCAAAAGGAGCAGTCAAAAAATGTCAGATATTATAGAGGAGCAAGAACTGTCCTTAGCTTGGGTATTGCTATGATCAGCAAAGCCTGGAAATGCCCTCTCACTGCACAAGACAGAAAGTAAAACCAGCCACTGCCACCAAAAACATCATTCTCTGCATGAAGAAAAGAAGGAGTAAAAAGTTTGGGGAAGCACAAGGAGGGGAGGCTAATTCTTATTACTTTATTTGTATTTCTAAGTCCTACTTTTCCTTATTGTAATGGGGTAAGTTTTTTTGGTTTTAGTGGGGGTTTTTTTATTAATGTGTCTCCATCTTATTTTTAATTCCAGCTGCTGTTATCCTTCTGGAAGAGGGTTTGGTGTCAGGCACTGCCATGCCCAACCAAGCCCAGATACGTGGTGGGCTCAAAGCAGGACAGGGCGAGGAGGAGGGAGCAGCCAGTCCCCCGAGGACCTTGTTTGGATCTTGCTCCACCAGGCGCATCTTGCAGGGACTCGTGTAAGCTGCGGGGCTTGGAGCCAGGCAGAGCCATCCCCCGAGAATCCCCCGGGCATCTCCAGACCGTGCCCACAGCCAACAGGGGAAATTCCGGCGAGGCCCGACCCTCCCTCACTTCCTCTGGGGAGCTGGCGCCGGTCACCAGCAAATCCTCTCACTTCTCAAGATCTTTATGTCAGGCTGCAGCTCCTATTTTTGAGCTGACGTTCCCGGGTTTAATCCACTTAGCCTGTGACCACCTCCATCAGCTTCCCGCAAGCACAGCACAAGGCGAGGCTGGAGATGCTGCCTGCTGCACTCGCCATCCTCCCCCGCTGCCCAAACATCCCCTCGGGAACGTATTTATAAAGAGGTGGATTAGGAACATTACCAGGCAGGTCACAGGGCGTCAAGCTGCTCTTTCAGGGCTTAAAATCGGAGGCTCACTCAAGAGGGAGTGCTCGGTTCCTGTGAAAGCAGCAGGGATGATTGCTGCGAGGTACTTGCAATTTACTCTATTAGCAGCACCGGTGCTTCAGCCTGAAGCGTTTAGAGACACAGTCCCCATAAACAAAGCAATCAGGATGTGTAGAAATGCTTTGCTTTAATTTTCCTCGTTGTTTTTTTGTTTTTTTTTTTTTTTTTTTCCACGTAGGGAAAATAAAAGGAGCCTTTTTAAGTGCAATGAATGAAATTCATAAATGGTGCAAATCCACCTAGCAGACAGTGAGCACTGGGTGATTTGTACCTGCCAAGGAGCCCAGACCATCATCCCCTCAGAGCAGGGTGCCCCAAGAGCAATTCTGTCAGTTCTCATCGGGCTGAGGGAGAGAAGAGAGGTGCCCACAGAACTGGCACCTGCCCAGTCACATGGGAAGCAGAGCCCAACACCCTCTGGCTCCACAGTGATATCCCAATGCGTGGGACCACGCACAACATATTAGACACCATCAAAAACATGCCAGGCCAAGCTGTGGCTACAGACTGTGGAGAAAACCCTCCACCTCAGTGCACAGTTCTTGCAGCTTGTAAATCAGAAGCAGCCATTTCCCTTTGCTGCTCTGCGGGGATCTGCACGAAGGCAAATCCCAAGTGCTTCGTCATTCTGCTGAGCTCTAATCCCGTCAGCATCTCTGGCCACTCCATCAATCGGATTAGAGCAAGGCTGAAAGTCAGAATAGGGGTGGCTGGCCCAGGGGAGCAGGCCCTGCATGGGCAGACACAGCCACCACTGCTCAGCCCCATCTGCCTGCAGGCACCCAGGGCTTCCCCAGCGCAGCCTTCTGGAGCTGCAGCCAGGGCAGCCCCTGCTCAGCATCACCACCGAGGGGCAGGGGCTGTGCCTTCAGCCCCTCCTGCCCCTCCAGAGCCTCTGTGCTGTTAATGGATGGAGTGGCCGTAGCACGGCTGTCAGAGCCTTTCACGTTCGTGCCCAAAGTTAGCCAAAAATGTTCCGGCAGAAAACGCTGCTTTAACAGAATCTAACCCTCCTGGTGGAAACCTGTCAGCTGCTGTATCCTGTGGTAGAAACCAGATGGGTGTATAAATAAGGATCCTGCCTTCATCCTGGGACCACTGGCAGCAAAAATAAAGATCCATTCAAGGTCTCTCTCTTACTTCCTCTGGTTTTTCCCAACTACAAAAATAATTTCTCTTTTTTTATATATTTCTGTCCCATTTTTGGAAGTTTTAATTCCTTCTGCCACCCTAAGAAAAGCACAACATACGTGGGAACTGGGTTCTGCCTCCAGCAGCTCATTTCATGGTCCAGGTGGGCACATCCTTTCCATCTCAGAGAGGAAACAGGTTTATGAGCTCACACCAGCTTCACCAGCATGGCTCAGATGAGGACTGACGGGTTGGATTTGGCCCTAAAGCCAGTTGCAAGTGTCCAACTGCTTTTGCCTGGCTGGTCCTTGGGAACATATACCTCACCATACCCCAGCACATAAAACAGCAGGTCCCCAGAGCTGCCACACTGTGTGATGCACAAAGAAGGGCTTCATACCAGACTCAAGCCCCATCATCCCAGAACACCAGCATGAGCACCTCTAACATTTCCTGAGGGTTTGGAACATCATTGGGGTCAAAACTGATCTCCCTTCCATGAGTACAAAAACTGAGACCACCCCTACTTTATCTGCTCCCAAGGGGACATCATATGGAAACCTGTCAGCTCTCAGAAGCTCCAAGGATCTCCACAGCAAGATCCTGGCTGTCTTAAAAAGTTATCTTGAGATAGCTTCATCTTTTCTGAGGGCACTTAGTGACAAGTAGAGTTGACCTTCATGGTGTTCACAGGGGACAGTCCTTGCTTTTGCACAAAAGCACATAAAGACAAGGTTAGGTGAGCCAAACTACCACCTCTTAATGACTTACAGAAACCTTCACTCCTTCTATTTATAAAATCACACTGTCTTGGCAATAGGAAAGAAAGAGTTGGCATAATTTTTATATTTTCTAGATCTGTCTAAATTCAGCCTTACTCTTTTTTCCACTGTACTTTTCACCACAAATCAGCCCACACTTCCCACTCACCTATAGATTTTTCATTCATTAATTTTCCCAGTAGGCAATTGCTCACAGAAACTATAGGAAATATAAAGCTAGGGGACTTCTCAAGATGTCATGTGAACCGTAGCTTTCTCCACAAATGCCCAGACTCTACCAATCTACATGCACTCATCACCTCCTTACAAAGGCAACAGGACTCTAGTGCCTTGAGGACTGGGCTGTCTGCACAGTATGTAGGTGACACCCTGGACGGTCTGGGAAAATCAGATACATCCCTCTTTTCCTACTTTTTAAAATGGCAGTATAGAGAATTAAAGGCTGTAACTGAGAGTTTTCCATAGACCTGTGAAAAACCCTACATAATTCACTCGCAGGGAGATAAATCCTACATTAATTTATTCCACTAGGTTGATCCAAAAGTTATATTAGAGATGATCAAACTGCAATACAGATTATGAATCATTCTATCCGGATTCTAGATGTCATATTCCTCATTATCTCTAATTCGTCTGAAGTTTCCCACCCCTTCCCCTCTCATTTAAGAGACCTTTTGCTGTGTAAAGCACTCCTTTCCAGCTCTGCCCTGTAGGTAGAGGCAGTGATCCCAAATGCAGAGCTGACCTGGCTAAGGTCTGACACCTACCCCCAATGCAGCAGCCACCCAGTGTCTTGTATATCGGGGAGAACCAGCACAAATGTGTTTGATTTGTAACTTTACAAGGACTTTCACATTGAGGTTTAAGTTCCTTTTATTAGTAGACCTAAAGAAGGGCACCATTAACACATAACAAAGGAGGCAGAACTAAACTATTACCATAACAGCAGTGTTTTAAAAACCCCACTACTTAGAGGTTTATAAGGTTCCTTGGAGAGGTTATTGCAGAAGCCACAAAATGGAAACAGAGGAGAGAGTTTCTCAGCTGCTTTGTGCCTTCCCACATGCTTTCTGCCCTGCACAGAGAGACCTGCCTGGTTAAAACACAACTAAAGCCTCTCTTAAGCAACCTGCTCATCTGGGGGCCATCCAGGAGCTTTCCCTGCACCAGGAGGATCCCCCGTCAAGATTTAAGAGAGCCCACTGTTCCATTGCTCCAGGAGAGTCTTAGAAGAAAAACTGAAGGGATAATTTAGCAGCTGAGACAGCCAGTGTTTCTCTCCCAACAACCTTGTTTCAAACAAGACCCTCAGTTCAATATTTTTTTTTTTTTTTCTGTTCACTTTTTATGTTTTATTTTCCAGGTATTTTGAACGAAGGGTATCCAGGCTCTGAAAATTCACCAAACGAAACATCAAAGTGTTTCAATGTGTCTAAATGAAATGCTGTATCTTTTCTAGCACTTTCATATTTGTTTAATACCCTCCATCAAAAAAAGTGTTCTAAACACTGTTTATCCAGTTCAAGGTCCACACACTCTTAGGCTGTCATAAAATAAAGACATCAGCAAAAGCTGTATTATTTCAAGACATTTCCTTATAAAGCAATGACACTGTGTATTAGCAGCCTTTATTCTCTGCAGATCCCTGTCTCAGCTGCAGAGGAAGGAAAGGGCTGGCTGGTCAGGGAGAAGGGACCTGGCTGAACCTCTGCTAACTCGTGCCAAAGCACATCCCCATGCCTGCACAGCCAGCACAGTGCCATCCTCACAGGCTTTCCTCCCTCTCCTCCCCTAGCCAGACAAATCTGGCACTCCCCTGGAGGGGGCACTGAGCCAGAGTCCCCTCCCTGGCTGGCCCAGCTGCGCTGGAGATCAGGGGGAACTGGAGATTGGAGGAGATGAGTAACCATGGAGCAGGCAGCAGCTGCCTTTCTTTATCCCAGGAAGAGTGGTTGCTCTGAGGTGGCATCCCTGCAGGCAAGCCAGATTTCCAGTCCATTAAACTGACTACTTCCTTCATCACCTGTATTTTCCCTAAGTTTTTTAGGAGTTGCCTTAACCTTCATGCAGCATGACTTAATCCACCACCTCTGATGATCTAACAGATTCCAGTGCTCAGAACTCTCTCCGTGATTTCACTGCTCTGCTGTCTCCTCTTTGCCTGGTCTCCATCTGACGTGGAAAACATCCCTTTCTCAGCCCTTCCTCCCCCTTGCCTTGTCTCCTGACCACCCCCTGTCCCCAGACCTGTTCGACAGAAATCCCACCACGCACTCCTTGCCCATGTGGAGCCTTACCCCTCCTGGCCCCCCAGAGCAAGGAAGGACCACAGCCCACACCTCCTGGCTGCCAAGAAGGCTGTCTGGAATGTGAGCTCATGTTTTCCTAAAATAAGCAGGAGCTGTGCACTTAAACCCAGCACCTGTGGTGAGGTGGGAGTGGCTGTTGGCCCCGTGCAGCATCCAGGGCGCTCCTCGCACGTGGCGTGGCGTGGCACAGCGCGAGCCAGAGGCACGGAGCAGCCAGCAGCCTTCCAGGGGTGACTAATGCCTTGCTGCTAAAAACAGCTTCCAGGGGTTTTCCATGAGCAAATCTCACTACAGGTCGAGTATTGGCTTTTCACCTGCTAAATACAAGAACTTCACTGTAATGTCCACGCTGATGGATTTTTTTTTTTTAACCGGTGCATAGTACAACTGGCAAAGGAAAGCTTGCTCTTTCCTAAGTGATGGCAGCATCTGATTCTTGTTAACACTGCTCTTAAAAGCCAAAAATATCACCCTTTAAATAGATTATGTGAGAGTGTAGAAACAAGGATCTGTGGTAGACATGCAAGAGAAGACCGGAACACAAAGTATATTGCACGCATGGACGCAAATGTACAAGGGCCAAAAGAAGGTATGGAAAATAACATCCTGGTGTGGCTTCCCAGAGAAGCACAGTTACATCAAATAGGTCATCTTGTCAAAAACACATGACACTCAGCTAGTTCACAAAAGGACCAAGCAAAATTCTTCAGAGTCTTGTTTCAGAAATAAACTGATAAGAATTGCCATCAGTCCTTTGGACTTCCCAGGGTCTGTGTCCCTTCTGACCTGCAGGGCTTTGCTGCTCCTCTCTCAGGCTGCTGGGTTATTTCAGCGCCTCTGTGTGAATCAAAGCCACATCTCCAAGAAAACCGAATGAACACATGGCTCGGCTCACTGTGAGGACAGAGTATATACAGTGTGAATTTCTGGACTTATTCAATTAATGTCTTGCCTAAACAGGCTCCAGATCTATGTTTTCCTGCATAGTTGAGGGTTTCAGTCAAGCAGCTGAATCGTGTAATCCACCATCTCAGACATGACATATTGCCCATTCTGACTGTCCCTGACAAGTTGGTTCATCTTATAAATCATTTGGGGCTTCCAAATGAAATATAGATTCATTTTATTTTGCATACTTCATTTTAGGAGCAAGCAGCCCAGAGGTGGGTGTGTCAAAGTTCCTTGCAATACTGCTCCTAGGAACAATAAAGGCCTTGCACAAACATTAGTGGAAAGTAAAAGGCAAGTTGTGCAATTGCAATTGAAATCAGAGTGCCTTGAGAATCTGTCAAAATATCTATGAATACATCACCCCCATTAGCAATGTTATACCAGCTGCTGAATTTTGTGGGAAACACATATCCATATCTCCTTCTAGCTTAGAGCACCCACTTTCCCACCTTAGAACTTCCTGTTGTGACTTTTGTTCAATATTAAACACCACCAGGGGCAATGCGAACACGATGGCAGGGACCACGGATCTTCTCCTCAGAGGCTTCACTTAGTTCATGCTGCTGTTAAGGTGATGAAGAAGAGGTACCAGATGTGGCATTTGACAGTGCAAGGGGCACTGCAAGATTGGCATGGGGCAGCTCACAGTGGCCCAGGTCCTTGAAAAGATGGCCAAGCTTTGAAGACCCTGTATCTTCCTCCTGAGGACTCCACAGAATCCCAGTGTGAAAAAGATGGATGCCATGGAGTGGCCCTGTCCTGATCTGACTAGAGAGAGAACATAAATTTTCTAACATGGTTTTGACTCCAGAGAGGGGTCAACCAGCCCAGTGTGGCAGAGACAAGGTTTCAACACCTTGAAGCAATTAATTGTAGCATTCCCAAGGGGCAGGAGACTGCCTTCAACTTACTTCTAATTAATTTACAAATTAGCCTGCTGGCCCATAAAGAGCATCATGCACTAATTAAGCCCAGCTGCTTCATGGGAAGAGCTACAAGGAAATCTGTAGATTTCGGGTACCTAAAAGAAATGTCCTATCTGCCATTTATTCAACTAGCACTCATTGCTCCTGGAGGTTGTAAAAGCTGAGAATGTGTTCAGTAACAAAGAGTTAAGCATTTGTATTAAACCCTGGGGATGTCTGCAATTATAATCAATAGGAGAAAGAGATAGCACCATTAGTGCCAGTGGCTACCTAGGATTTGCATCTCAGGTTGATGGAGAGCCATGGCTGAAACTTTTCCCCTTTTTTGCTTTCTCTGGTTTCTAATGAGATATAAGCTTACCTTGAGCTGGCATGATTGCCTATCTCTGCTCACTAAGGAGCAGGTTATATTCATGAAACCTGTAGGAAATTAATTGATTGTGAGAACTGCTCCTCTCTGCTCCATGTGGCAGAGTTTGGACGTGTTCAGAGGTTGCTGGAGATAGGGGATTAGACAGATAGGGAGGGAGTCAGAGATTTGCACAGCCAGGCAGCTCACTGGTTGCATAAGCCCTGTGTCTGTGGGAAATCAGACTAAACCTTTTCAGAAGCAATACAAACATGTAGCCTTTTAGGACTAAAGTCATTTATGCAGAAATTTCCCCTATGGTCAGACTATTTCATAATTATCCACACTGGGATGTCTTGCATTTTGCTTTGAAGCATCTGGTTCTCGGCATGTCACCATTAGTTTGATCTAGCAGTTCCTATCCTTATATAATAGCAAACCACTTCATGGCTATTTCACACAAAATGTCTCTCTTTTTGCCCACTAAATGACCTGGAACTAGAACACAAACATTCTGTTTGCACAGTTTTACATAACATTCACCAGAGTTTTCACACAACACTATTAAAGACTAATTTGTTTCTGTTCCCAGGCTGATGGAAAGCAGCTCTTTTGGTAGCTTGATTGCGTCAGTGTTCTTTGAATATGTAAATAAAGATACTGAGATAAGACCTGTCCAACTGCAGAGCTCTTTTTCTCTTTATGTTTACCAGATACTTCAATCTAAATAAAATTACTCTTTGCTCTTGTTCTGCCTAAGAACATGCTCAACAAATAGGTAATCAAATTTTCTTGGCCCTCCCCAACATATTGTGGTCACAAGCAGCATCTAAGAGGATTTACAATCCCACTTTTCAAAAAGGCATTCTGAAAAATGACTTAGGATCCCAAATATGCCATATTGAAAAGGAACTTAACTCCCAAGAAATGGAGTTTTCAGGGAGATTTAGATTCTTGAGCATTTAATGGCCAGCTTAGAAAGAGAAGTTTCTACTTCACAGAATGTGAAAAGTCTTACCTTGCCAACTCCTGTTGATCTTGACAGAAATGCATTACTGGTTGGCATCCGACAATGTCACTGAGCACCCACCCTCATCTTCATTGCAAAGTGATTGAAAGATGCTTTTCTAGCTGTCTTCAAATATTATTTGCTGGGAAAAGGGCAGAAATATTTTCACTGCCTGGTTTCTTTAGGTGTAATGACTTGGTGGTCCATTTCCTTGGCAAGACTTCCTGAACTGCCTGAATTATCCAGTAGACAGATGATTTTGGAACAATATTTTGCAAAACTAGCCTTAGTCTGTTTAGAAAAGATGTTGATATGTCCCACCCAACATGTGAACTGTCCTCTAGAGATGCCCAATTTTGAAAGACATAGGAGATCAGTCAGCTGCATGTCTACTTCTGATGCTCCAGGAATAGGATGAATGCAGCCCTAGACCTCATACATGTAACCTCAAAATATGAGGTTACAAGCCTCACAGTATAGGTTCATCAAATCAGCTCATCAGATGCTGGGGACATGGAGCAGGTGTGCTGGTAGAAGGTGCCAACAGTTAATAGGAAAAAGACACTGGCTCTCTCTGTCTTCATCTGTGTCCCTGCCTTCTTTGCCAGCTTCTTCCCTCCTGGACTTTATTTCAGCAGATGCTTTGCATGGATATTCTGGTGTCTGAAGCAGGGAAATCACCTCCTATTAGAATAATGTGACGCTATTACATTCATTTTGCCAGAGTTAATTTTAAACAACTGCTACAGGTTAAAGTCTTTTATGTAACATCCCCAAGCAAAAAGCAATGCCAAGAATATCTTAGGACAAAAACAAGTGAAAAGAAAACTAAGAAATTCAGAAGCAGAAAATTATTCAGATCACATTTTAATGGTTTTTTTTTTTTTTAAATAATGGCTGAACAGAAGGCATGTACCACTTACAGGAGTGAATTAGAAGGGCTCATTTGCCCTTCAGAAGGGCACATGAGCTACCTGCTCTTTATGGTACGATATGAAACTGCAAACCTACATTGCAAAGAGAATATTATATAAAGGAATAGAACTTTACTTGCCCAGTCAGTCCTTCTGACATTTCTTGGGATTGTTTTTGTCTGTGTATTTTGACAAGTCAAAAGAAATGTTGTCTATTTGCAATTGCTACCTTACACCACACCCCAAGAATTATCATTTTTTTTAAAAGATCAATCAGAAAAGAAAGATTATTATTCACTAATATTGTCATTGATAGAGGAACAAGGTCACTTTAAAAGTCAGAATATTTCAGTAGTTACAGGAATTCTGCCTAAACTACTCAGCATCCCATCCGACAGTGCATAACAAGAGGTTCTGGAGGCAGAATGGCCCAGAGAAGCATTTTGCTACCATCAGGTTTATGATGCTGCTTTAAGCAACACAGAGCCTGATGCTATTCCATGGCATCAGCTGTTGATGGAAATGTGTTTAGAGGAGCTGAGAGCCCACCAGAGCTTTCTCAGAGTACTGCCACTTCAGTATGCAAAAAACCCCCAAGCTCTTAAAAACATTTTGATGCAAAACTGCCTCTGAAATCAGTGGCCTTTATGAGGAGCTCAACACTGCCCAAGGCTCCCAAAGAGCTGCTCTGCCCTCCTCCTGCTTGGGAGAGGGAAAACCCACGTGTCCTATAGAGGCATGGATGGTTAAAGGAGACAACAAAGGCTGTTCCCTTTCCACCTGTTTCCCTCCTGGGGCAGCCTGGAAACGCCACCAAAGATCCAGCAGCAGAAGTTATGCCTTGCCTTAGAAATCCCCACACCTTTTCCTCTTCTTTTCCTGCAAAGCAGCAGGAGGGAGATGAGCCAGGATGTTCCCACCACCCTCTGGGTCTCAGGCACCTTTTCCTGAGCACTTCTGCAGGCATCATTCCTCTTGCTGGGGAGGAAAGCAGAGCGCCAGGGTCTGAGGCATCTCCTGCTGGCACAGTGCCCCAGGCAGGCTGTGTAGGCCAGTGACAGTCCCCACCACAGCCAGCTCAGCTTTATCTCCATGCTGAATAAACAACCAAACATCTGCTTTAGGATATCAGCTGGAACAAAAGCACTGGACATTTTGAGTGCAATTTAACAATGTCTATGACCTCAGGCAATTTGTTGTTTCTTTAGCGCGTGCAGAGCCTGACCCCATTCACATCCTCTAAATCCTTCTGCTGTCTTCTTCTTTTCCTGCCCTCAAAAAGGCCACAGGATGAAAACAAAAGAAAAAGTCCAAGGGGAACCAGTATTAAATTTTAAGTAGCAATAACCAAGCACTTCATCACGCGAACACGGTTTTCATAAATCTTTATCACCAACAATTTTTTATATTTGGAATCCACTCTCCTACAAATTAGTCCCATTTGTCCACTCAGTGCTAATGTCGTTAAAATCAACCTCATTTGTCAAAGCATATGAATCCAGAAATCTGTGGACTTGTTAATTTCTCAGTTTGAAAACGTAATCTTGATTCATAAACTAAATTTTATGGAAAGAAATCTTGTTGTATTTGGAAACTACACTCTTGTTACTCCAAGGAAAATTAAGCACAGACCACCCTTTGTTTGGGTTGGCACTGGAGGACACTTTAACACCTGTATAGCCCAAGAGCAGCCACTCATTCCTTTCCATTTCAACCCAATATTTTTCACCTCTGTCTCTGGCTGTGGTTGCCACAGAAATTTCAGAATAGTTGAGGTGAGGTGACAAAAATAAACATGATTTATCACAGCTCCCAGAGACTATTCTGAAAAAATGCAATCCTTTTCTTTTTCACAGAAGGGTAACTTTGGGTGTGGGCAAATGCTTGGGAAAAAAAAAAAAAAAAAAAAAAAAAAAAAAGAAAAACAATGCCAACATTTTCCTGAAGCACATTTTTATTATTTATAATTTTTATTCCATATTTCTTTAGTAATTCCAACGCCTCTTAATGCAATCAGTTCTTTTGCAATGAAATCTAACTTCTAATTTCACTTTCCATTTCTGAAGTAACATCAAAATTGGTCTTAGCTGATTACAACTGCTAAAATGTTCAGCTCTTCACTAATGGGCTGCTACAGGAAGAGATGGATACAAATCCTACTTTGGCATGAAGAGAGAATGTGAGTGGGTATCAGAGGCAGGGCAAAAGTGTGGGTGTGTATTTGTTTTTTGCATTTGATATAAAAACAGGGAAAGCAAAAATAAAGAATCATAGACTAATTCACCTTGGAAAAGACTTCCAAGATCATCAAGTCCAACCATGAACCCAGCACTGCCAGGCCCACCACTAAACTATGTCCCTAACCACATCTTTTTGTTATACACACTGGAACTAAAGGATAAAAAAAAACCAAAACAATGCACCAATTTCCCATCTAGTCTGCGACCTGTTTGGAGATGAAAGCTCTGCAGTGTCCTGCAAGAGGCCTTAAAATGGGTACTGATGACAGGTGCAGTACAGCCAAAAGACAGCTTTGATAACAAAGTATTTCACAGCCTGCTGTTGCTTTTAAAGAGGGTGTGCAGCCCTCACAGATTGCTGAGGATGCAGCCAGGTGGGTGAGATGCATACAGTGCATGAGGACAGGCACAGATAGTGCAGGCAAGAAAACAGCTCTTGAAAAACAAGCCCCTCTTTTTCCTAGGGGCTTTGGCAAGAACCCACAGAAAGGGTTAAGACCCAGCTGACCTCAGTAAGGCCAAACTTTTCTTCTCTCTTTTGGGCATCTCTGAAACAGTGACTTAGGTTTATGTGGTCACCAGCACTGTCCTGTTGCAGGCTCATGGTGTAAACAGCGCTGTTTACACCTACAGCTCCTACAACTTTAGGCCAAATGCCTACAAAATATTACGCATCCCACTGAAGTGCTATTTGTCTTGATCAGAAATAGATTTTGACTTGCTGCTCAGAGACTACCAGGTGCTGTGGAAGAGGGGAGGAAGACCCTAAGAACCACAGCTCACAGCCACAGCTCCAAAAATCTGCAAAAATGTTGCATGGGTGGCACATGGCCTGTCCCTGCTGCGGGCAGCTCACCATCCCACCAAACCTGAGCCTCAGCATCGCTCCCGTTCTGCCTCCCGCCCACGGTGCCTGTGTGGACAGCTGCAGCATGGAGAGCAGCTGGCAGGCAGGCAGGCAGGAGGCTTCAAAGGAGCTGCCAGCCACTCCTGGGTACAGCAGCACAGCCACAGCCCCCCACAAGTGTCAAAAACCAGTGGGCTTTCCTGACCTCACTGGTGTGTCCTCCTCCAGGTCCTGGCTGGCACTTCTCTTCCTGCCCCCTACCAGGGTTCATTCCTCTGGGCAGTGCCATGCAAAATACAGGACAGCAGAAGAACCAGCTGGCCCCAGACTGGGACATGATGGTGGGATGCAGAAGGCATCTTCCTAAGTGCAATTACTCTTTGATGCACACAGGCTGGGAAGCAAGGAAATGAGGCCAGGACCGTGGGATGTGAAGAGGAGAGAGCCAGGTCCCATGTGAGAGCAGTCTGTTGGAGCTGGAACATGTCCCCACTAATGTCCAGGTGAGATGGAGGAGAGTTGCCCATCTGGGGAGCAAAACATGAGGGATGGATGAAGGCTCAGCATGGTCCCATCCCCTGAGCTGTGATCCAGGGCAGCCTGGACTGTGCATCATTGGTGCTTTTCCCCATGAGAGCCTGGCCCATGTACTGCTCAGCCCACCTACGAGCAGATCTCATGCTGCTGAGCCCCTGGCAGTCAGGTCAGCAGGGCTGGGAGTCTCTGGGACAGCCTTGACCTGGCTGCTGCACTCAGCCCCTGTGCCTGCCCCTTCAAAGATGCCTGCTTCACCTCATGTTTCCCTGCTGTGCTCCAAGGGCCGTGTCTTTGGGAAGTATTTTTGTAGCAATAAAGCAGCATTTTCACTGGGAAAAGCTGCATTTTAATAGTAAGAGGAGAGGACTGTTAAAGGCTGCAGAAGGCCCCGTTTGGCGCCAGGCACTGCTTTTTTTCTCTCCTCCATATGTATCCCATATGCAAGTACAGCTGAGAAGCTGACATGGAAATTTTTTTAAAAGGAGACAAATATCTGAAACTGCCCTGAGAAGGAGGTTCGGGGCTTTGGAACTCTGCTTTTCCAAGAGCTGTGAAGACCCCAGAGATCTCTTACCTCTGTACTTTCTAATTCCCTCCTTGGAGGTAATTAATAACACAGGTAACTGTGATGTAGGTGTAGCGGTGAGAACTTTACACTCTTTATGCCCTCTCCACAGCGCAGCTGCTATTCAATGTTTTGGTTCTGTGCTGTGAGAACACATCTGTGGCTGACAGGGCACAGGCAGGGGCTGTTTTAGCAATAGTTGCCCACTACTTTGCCCACATTTGGATGGCTGTGATGGGTCTCAGAGAACAGGGGTAGGTCTGTGATGGATGTCCTATCCCAGCTTCTCCTACTGGCCTTCCACTGTCACTAGTCTAGGGTATCCAGCACTGCCTAATGCATCAATTTACTCTCACCTCAAGAGTTCCTCCTAGCACAGACCACCAGGCCAACCAGAACCAAGACCCTCTCCAGCCTGTGTTTTCAGCCACAGGTAGATTCATTGGATGGGTCTGGACTGTTAATGTTAAGGGATAACGACTCAAAGCATTCCCCCTTTTGTGGAGATGCCGGGGTGCTTTGGTGAAACGGAGGAGGTGAGCTTTTGGGTGTGTGATGGCCAGCCTCTGATCTGGTATTTCAGAGGGTGAGTGATGGGCTGTGAGTGAGACATTGTCCTGTGGAGACATTGTGGTGCCTCTCCTCAAGTTGAGCTGCCCTCCCTTGCACAAACCTGTGGGTTGTGGGGATCCTCCTCCTCCCACCAGGAACATACTGGGACATTGGCATGTGGCTGATGGGCCATAATGGGCCATAGTGGACTCAGCTGCGCTGGTGTCACAGGCAGCTGAACCCCCGAAGTGTCCCGTAATCCACAATTGCATCATCCAGTGTGAAGCTTGTGCCTCAGGGGCGGTATGTGGGCGTTCCCACCTGAACCTGAGTGAATATAAACCCTATAGATGTTGCATTCTGTGGGTTTTCCCAAGGCTTTTCTCCCATCACTGCTTTGGACATCCCCCAGCACCTGATGGATCAGGTCTGCAACCACCACTTCAATGAAGCCCAGTCTCATCGCACAGCCTACACGTGCTGGGATATTCACACTCTTGTCCTTTTTCTTTCTTTTCCCTCCTGCATGTCCTTGGATGATGTTGTTGCACATCCATATTGCAAAGATTTTGTGGTTTTATATTGCAATAAATAATAACCAAGATGGTTACATACCTGTTTTCCTTTGCAACCAAAGTGTTCTGTAATAACCCCTACCTGTATGTATTTACAAATATTGATCATCCAGTGTTGTTTCACTCTAATCCACTCCAAGGAATTAACAAGGACCTGGTTACCCTTGTCTTCTGCAGTGTCGTAACACCCTGCTGCTCACTGCTGGCCCTTTTCATATAGAGACATGAAATGTATCTTAAAATATTTTGGAAATGTCATAACCTCTCCACTAGACCAAACATTCCTTGGACTTCTTCCTTTCAGACCTTGAAACACTCCCAGGATTCACTTTGGTGTCTAAACAAAAATATGATCTCTAATCAGGTAGCATGAGAAATACATAAATCTGGGCCTTGGGGGGAATAAAACCTACATCATTACATTTCTTTGTTGTACTTTTCTCATCATCCTGGAGAACTCTTTGGCATTAGGTGAGCATCCCTCCAAGTATCCAGAACTCTACTTTTGAAACATCTGGCTTGTTCATCACATCTCCAAATCTGACTCAGCCTAAGACATCCTCATACTTGCTATAAAAGGGGTTCCTCCCTTCATGCCTCCTCTCCCATAGTTCCCTAAATTTCACTGTGCATCCTCCACTGAGCAGACACATCATTGTCACGTGGTGGCTTGCCGTGGACTCAAGGACCTTTTGCTCCCCAAAGGCTGCCCTGTGTCGAGGCTTCCGATCAAATGTCCTTCCATGAAAGCAGTTGGAGATTGGTTCTTGCATGCATTTGAATAAATGGAGGCTACATTCCCCAAACTAAATATATCAAGCTTGCCAGGAGCATTTAACATGTGGACAGATTCTATGATGCCATCAAAAAATTTTTTTAATATTTGTCAAATGTATGTTAGCATAGAGGTCTGCAGCTAAGGCAGTCACAGTATTTCCCTGCCCCATGTCCTAGACCCAGTTTCCCACCCTTGCTTGCTGCATCCTTGAGCTTCTACAACTCCTCTGGGAAGTTATTTGGTATTGCTTGTATTTCAGCTGTGTTCAGCATTATCATCGCGCCGGACACTGTCAAACTAGACAAATCAGATAAAGCAAGGGCAGACACACAATTTCTACCTCCCATTTTATACCTAGGGGAGACCTTAGCATGCCACTTAAAAGGACCCAAACTGCAGCATGAAAAGTTCTTTGTAAGCTGGTCAGGCTCCTGGGTGGCCGCAGTGCCTCTGTTTCCCCCAGCTAACATCTGCTTTTTTGAAGTTCTGGTCCTTGCTCCCACATGGACTGCAGGGTTTGTGGCCCTTTCAACACCATGCACATGAAGAAGCAGGCATCCCCAGGCTCCCTGCCACCCCTCTCAGCTGGTCCCTAACCAGGAAGGATGCCTGCTTCCCCAGTCTCCCATTTCCAGTGCTCTGTGTCAGCAGCTCCCAACAACGTCCTTGATGGGGCCACCTGAGAAACAGTTGCTGCCCTTTCCCTCCTCACAACAGCCATGCAGAACAACAACCTCCTCCTGCCTAATCTCTCCTGCAGTGCATTTAAAACATCCTTTTTCATGGCCCATCAGGTCCCCTAAACCCCTCCCTGGTTGTTAAAATGTACCAGGAGGGTTGAGATGAAGATGTGAGTCCTCTTGGCTTGCTTCTCAGCTAAGAGAAACTGGGGGCTGCTGCTCCCCATGCTTCTCAGCCCATGGGAAGAGAAGGAGGGCTACCAGGGACAGGCAAGAAGACCTTTTCTAGGAGCAGCTCACTGGGGAGCATCACCCTCTCTCTGCAGTAAGATGGAGAAGAGAAGCAGACAAGAAAGGAATATGGATGGCAGGGAGCCAAGGTGATGAGTAATGGACTTGGGAAGTGGACTGTGGCAGGGAAAGGTACTTATTACAGGTTTCTGTATTACCTCCTGAATAGTACCTACTGAAAAAGATCATTTTGCTCCTACTTTAACTGTTTTTTTACACTTCAGTAGAGCAGACAATGATGCAGATATGATTCTCTTACAAAGAGTGAGTTTTCTGCACTGTAATAAACACTACATTGATGGTACTTGGGTCTATATGGAACATCAGGGAAAATATTCAAAAACCTATGGCAACATCTTTTCTGTAGCTTTGGGGAGTCAGCCTTGAACAGAGATACATTTCACTGGAATATCCTATAGGGTAGAAAATGTAAGAATTGTTATTTTCCATTAAAATCTTTAGGGTATTTTCTGTAAAAACTCTATAAAACTATTAGTCTTTGGGAGATCTGAATGACTCTGAGTTTTGTTCTACCACTTGAAGTGTTGTTTTACAACTACTTCAGCCCTTTAAATGTGTGTCTGCCAGACAATACAGCTGATAAGAATTTGCCATTAATTGGAGAGTGGGGCATGTACCAGACTAAGTGATTTACTTTCAAAGTGCTGTTATTATGGTTGTAGACTGCATTTGGTTGCTTAGAAACCATCCTTATCGATGATTCAAGTTTTCTCCTGATAGCTTGGTGAACAGATAGCACCTTTCTTTTTCGCTCTGTGGTTGTCAGGGGGAACAATTTTGTAGAAACCTCTGCAAAAGGCAGTATCCCTTCATGGACAGGCAATATCATAGCTGGTGTGTTGCTTTTGGCCAATTTGATCCTTATTCCAAAGGATTAAATAAGATTTTTAGAAAACAGCATTTGGCAACACAATGCTTAGAGACCAATTGTTCAGCTGGGGGAAGAGGGAGAAAAAAAAACTTGCACATCAAGTGGGAAGACTTATCTGACAAACAGCATATCTAACAAGCAAAAGATACTGAGAAAAAGGTCTCTGTAATGTTTCATTAAAACCACAGACACATTACCAATGTGGACTTTTAGGCTGGAACTCATTAGTAAATGAATTCTATCTGCAAGAGCCTTGTCAAACCCAAGCTTTACTGATTACATTTGGCTTTCAGGCAGTAATCCCCAGAGAAAATGATTTATTTCAGCACTTGATGAGTTACTTCATCGATGGCAGTGATAATGACATTATCTTGACTTAGGTTAGCATTTATAGGCCTCTTGGAAGGACTTAGTGTTCAAGGGGGATTTGAATGAAGACAGGTGGGAAGTCAAGCATGATGCTGCACAAATAGTTAGAAATGTTTGGAAAGCCCAGCCCACCCATAATAGCAAAGGGATTCACCAAACTGGGCTGAAGCTGGGAATGCTAAGAGGAAATGACCCCCAGCTTAGGCAGCAAGGCCACAGTGGAGAGGGACTTCAGGCTGCCTGCCTCCCTTGGCCCCAGCCCCTTGCCCTGCTGGCATGCACGGGCTGAGCAATGCTGGCTTCGACTCCTGCCAGCCCCCAGCTAAACCTGGAGCTGCAGCACGGAATGGAACCCCTCCGACAGCGGTGATGTCAGATTTCCCAGAGGGAATGAGAAAATGAAGCTGAATGGGTGATGACCAGCAGGTAATGATGTGCAAAATCAGAGAGGTAACAGGCAGAGCTGAGCTGGGAGGTGGTAAGGAGTAGAAACAGGCTGTTAATGGATCAGGCCAATATCAGCGTGCTTTCTTAGCAGTCAAAGAAGAGAGAAAGGGAAGAGGGATGGATCAGAGCAGCAGCAGCTCTGACTCCTCTTTAGACAATCCTTTTTTCCTTCCTCTGACCTTGGGTCAATAGAGACACATTGGGATCCTTAAGGGAATTTCTCCTCGAACTCCAAACATGAATGCTCCCAAAGGAATTAATGTTTTACCTTCACACATCTGTCATGACAATTCATACAATACAGATCTGGTGGCCCAAAATACCCGTCTTAACTGGCCAAACATGGAACAGGAGCTCCAGGAGAATTCAGAGCTACCTTTGAGATATGACTGATACAGACACTAGAGGTGAGATTGCACCACAAGATCCCAAGCTTTGCCAGTTTGAGCTATGTAGATATTTTCTGAAATGCGGGTACAAAACCTGAGCCCAGGAAATAAGGCTATCCCAGCTACAGCTGTTTGGAAACCCCTTCCTTCGGGAAATCTTTTGCAGTTTACAGGACATCAAACAGGGATCTAAGGATGCTTGACAGCCCTTTAGCACATCCAAAGCAAAGGATGCCTGTTAATGTTTCTGTTGTCATCCAACTGGCCTAGTAAGGCTCCATCTCCGTGAGGAAATGCACAGCAAACCACCCTGGGTGTGCCAGGGACATGAAATCAAAGCAGTAACACATTTGAGGGCTCATAACCTCTAAGACAACATCACATCACCGTTCTCCTGATCTGTCCGTATGAAAATTTACTCTGTGGCAGGAGCATCTGCAGGCCTTGTGCAAATTCAGGAGGTTTTATGTCTGCTGAAATTGTTCTGTCAATTTTCACTGTAGAATATGTCTCTCAAAGTGCAATGAGCATGTACCAAGTCATTCTGATCCAGTATCACCCCAGCTGTAACAATGAAAGAAAGAGCAGCTTATCTTTCACAGTAATTAACTCTAATCTGACAAGACATAGGTGAATAATTGCAAGAATAAAGGCTATTACATCTCCAAGAAATGAAATTTGATCTTCTTTTTTTTCAGCTCCAGTCTTCAGCTGGACCACAAAATTGTTTCTGTTGCAAATCAGAAGTGTGATATGATTAAACAGCAAATCTACTATTACCGCTTTTAAGGCAATACTAACTTTTAATATCCTAAGCAAGTAAGCTTGAGATAGAAGATGCAAAATTCAATTACAATTTCTGGAACAGAGTCTAACCCATAGGGAGTGCCAATGGCTCAGCTTTAGAAAAACTTACTTTATTTAGGGAAAAGGGGGCTGGGTGTTAGGCTAGTACATAGTCTTAAGATGCTGCTTCAAAACAAAAAATCTGCATACTAAGTCTTTCACTCAGTATCATGCATGTTGTCAAAGGAAAGGAGTGGACTTCAATTTGCTAGATGACCATGACAATCATAAATTGCAATGAAACTTTCTCTCAGGGGGTTTGTCAGTAAAGAGGAATTCTGCAGAAACTGCAGGAGGAGAAGAAAAAGTGAAGAGATGTTTCTTCCAGCACACCTGGTATTGAGGACACTCTATGAGCAAAACCTTGAGGGGCATCACCTCCTAAATTCCCAGAAAAACAATCTAGAGAACAGCTGAGCTTATAAAGTACTTGAAAGTGCTGTGTGCAATTTAAAATAAAAACTATAAGGCTAAATGAAGTGAATTGTTTAGCCATAAGCCCAAATTAACAAATAATGCAGAGGATAATACTTTTCACCATGTAGCCATATTAATTTCTATACACAACAGTGTATTTTGAAAGCAACATGGTTCAGAGCCACCAATAATACGTGGCTGCTGTGCTGTTTCAAATGGCCTGTCTGTGCTGAGGACAATGCAAAATATGATTTTATTAATCTTTCATTCTAATTTCGTGGCACTCAGCAGTGTTTGTGACTGTGCACAATAGCAGGCACCAATCCAGAGACTGTACTGGCACAAGCTGGGCTTGTTCCATTGACCCCAGCAGAGCCATGCTGATTTACACCAGCTGAAATCTGGCCCACAATTTCTACCTCAGAAGGATTAAACTTAATTAGTTCTTTATGTTTGACCCACAGCGTGGGGATATCCCAGCATCTCAGACCCGAGGGTGCCCATCTCTGCCCTCAGCTGTAGTAAACATCCCCATTTAGACCAACATCATGACAGCTGCCTGGCAAGAAGCAGAAACTCTGCTGGGGCACCAGGCCCACTGACTGGTTGGGATGGCCACGAGGGGGTCACACAACAGGTTTTTCAGAGGTGGGAGGGCTCCATGGGGACCCCAATTCCTGCCCTGACATAGGCAGCTTTCAAGACCAGCCCTACAGGACAGCAGCCCCTGAAAACCATCTTCTGAGACTTTCTCCTCAAGGAAGAGGGGTTTGACCCTTCCAAGGGATCCTCCTCATGCTTGGTCTGGAAGTGCTCTCGGTCTGGTGGTGCTGGAGAAAGGTGAGTGTGGGGTCCTTGCCTACCTCACACCACGGTACGTGTGTTGTGGCACTCCATCACATCACCCTCCTGCTGGCTGACTCTGCCTCCTTGTTTTTCTACTGCTAAATTACCCTCCTTGAAAGCTAATATGGGGTGGGCATGCTCACACAACTGCTAGCTTTGCAGTATGCTCTGAAAGTTTCCAAATCTCTGACCAACAGGGAAGCAGAGAGCACTTTGCAGGGGATGATTTAACACCCAGGTCCTGCCACCCTGCTGCTTTGACCAAGACACTCACTGCCAACCCTCTGAGGATATCAGAAGCCATATAATTTGGGATTTTAGAGGTTAAAAGACAAGCACCTTAGCTTGCCTCGCTGTGCCAGAACCCAGCAGCAGTCTGCCCAGTTCCCAGAATGATCCATGGCCCATGGGAACCGCTGCTGAATGAGGACACGTTGCCACACTGTCCTGTGCTCACTGCAGTTTGACAAATGCTTCTAAGGAGCAACTTACATAGAACCCATTGTAATGATCATGCCTTGGGGCTGTGTCCTTTCTTTCCAAGCAGAAGGAGCTGAAAGCATGTATGGAAAGTATTTCTCACTGGGCACACTGGTGCAGAGAAGTCCAAAGGCCTTTTTCCCTGTGCTTCTCAGCCTGCAACCCACACTCCTCACAGCCTTCTGGTTTATTAATCACAGAATTATTAAGGTTGGAGATGTCTGAGATCATCAAATCCAACCATTAACAAGCACCACTGTGTTCAATATGCAACTATTACACATAGGACAGCTTAGGGCACCTGCTGCTGAGCAATCTGCAGTTCGGGGATTATTTTCTGGTCCTCAGCTGAACAGGTTCCCTGTGATGGGGCTACAGAGTGAACAGGAAGAATGATAAATGCAAAACTCATGGTATTCACCCTGTGCAACCCAAGATGAGGCAACACATGAGGGAAATCCTAACTCTGACAAAGTCAATGGTCACCTCCTCCTACTGCATTAGGATTTTGCCTCTTTTCTTTTTTTCTTTTTTTTTTTTTCCCTGTTTGGAACTAAGCAATCTGTTATGCCAGGAATGGTGGCTGGGTTCATTTTGCAAAACATAGCTAGGAATGTCACAATGCCTGCCTTCCATGTAGGCACACACAGCTTCAGTATAATCATACAAAAATCCCCTGCTGCTAAGCTGTACCTATATGGAGTTGATTTCACTGTGTCCCTTCACTTGAAGACTTGCTGAAATGCAGCTGTTAACCCTAAGGTATATCTCCTTACAGATCTGAAGACTGTACACTGGTTCAGTAATTTTGTCATTTCATCTGGGAAAGATCAAGTCTGGAAACTTTTTTTTTTCCCTCTGTTCTCTTTAACTTGTAATTACACTGTCTGTGAGAAAACAGAGCAGAAAGGAAATTGCTTCTAAAGGACATGGTAATAAACGTGTCACGTATATCACTTAGCTGGGTTGTGTTTGTTATTAACTCAGAATGGAAGAAGACTCGAGCTGCGGTGCAGGAGCATGATGGACTGGTTCTCCTGAGAGTGCAATTCCAGACTGCACTGATTATCCCACATTTGCACCAAGGGGACCCAGCCCATGCCGTGCACCTCATTAGCTGAGCGAGGGACCTGGGAATCCTATTTCTGTGTACATTTCTCCACAGTTCAGCAGCAGAGAATTCCCTAACATTTCCCTCTTTGATAATTTCCACTGACTGAGGATACGACTAATTTTAATTAAACCGATATGTACTGAGGATTACTCCTCTGACTTCACACTAATGCCAGCCAACAGAGGTGAAAATCCTCCTTGTGGGGACTCCTTCTTGAGAGTTGTCAGCTCCATGAACTTCAGCTGTGAGGTTCACCTGTGGAAATGAACCTAAAGATGTTGGCTTGATGGTGAATCTCAGACAGGACTCACAAGGTAGTGAATGCAAACACTCATAAATTTCCCTGTAACCAAGATTTCCCCTTTATGTCTTCAAAATGTATGTATTCAGGATAGGCATGCTATGCTACTGCTTTAGATCAATCCCAAGCTGTAAAATAGAGATAAATGTGTTGAACAAGTAGCTGCTTTACTTGTGTTTCCCACTACTTTGCATAAATGAAATGGCTAAAAGCAGCTTGGATGTATAGTTGAATCTGGCCAAAGGTTGTCTGGAATTTCCTGTTGGAATATATATGTTCCTATATAGATAGACCATGGATGAGCAACCAAGCATCTGGGCTTTTGGCTAGCACTGGAGCTAGAGAATTGTATTGTGGACATCCTTAATTTTTATCAAAACCCAAGGTAGTCCCGCTCAGAGGTGCGAAAGTCAGGCAGCTGCACCAGGGCATGCAGAACAGGCACTCCTGAGCTTTGAAAATGGGGGGAGCCATCCCAAGACACTGAAATAACTCTCAGATTTAGGGAGGACTTTCAGGTCAGCTGGGCTTGGGTCATTTCAGGGGGTTGAGTGCAGGACCACTGCTAAGTGAGGAAACATGCTGTGATCGGGGCTGGGTCACAGTGACAATCAGATCAAATGGGGCCAGTTTAGTCTCTGTGGCCAGTCCTGGGGCAAATACTACACATCATCAAAAAAAAACCAAAAAAACAAACACACATATATCTGTAGCTCCTCCCTGGTCACATGAAGCACATCTCTCAGGGCACATATTTTGAAAGCTGTATATTGGCCTTTTTTTTTTCAGGAAATTACAAAAGCGGCATCCATTCACAAAATCTCTTTCTGCCTGATTTAAGTTAATAAGCTCCACCAAGACAGCAATTATTGTCCTGTTTGGCTGCTGCCTGTATCCCTTATGTGTGTGTATATTATTGTTATTTATCAGCAATCTCCTTGGAGTTATACAGTGACACAGGATTATGACATTCGCTGCTCCCAGAGCTTGCTATACCAATTACAAACAAATGATCAGCAACAACCATAACTACAGAGCTTCTGGTACAAGTCAGCCAACATTTGAGCTGTGGTTGGGGATTCAAAGAATCAAACTGTGGCTTGTCAGATTATCAGGACCTTGAGTTTTTATATGATCCATCAGAAAAAGCCAGTGCTTTGGCTAGAGCACATTTGATGCACATTCCTTTGAGGATGGTTTTCCTTGTTTGGTTGGGGCTTTTTTTTCCCCACACATGGCATTGGTTTTAAAGCATTTAAGTGGTGATTATCCCTTATTTTCCTCCTTTATTGGCAACAATGAATTGTGGGGATAAACAGACTATATGCAATGGTTAAAAAAAAAATAAAAGCACATTTCTGAGCTAAGAAAATGAACTGTGGAGCAAAGACCATGGTGCAATTACACAAGCTTATTCACTGATAGAAGTAAGTGCTGTGGCAGGCAATTATTTCCAGATTCTACCATGCAAGAAAGGCAAACTGTTTGCTGGAGAGCATTCATGAGGGTCAGATGATGGAGGGAAAGGCCAGGAAGACAAGAAGGAAAGCTTTCACATCCCTTTTTCAAGCTGTCACATGAAAGAAATGCCTGTAGTAACATTCAGTGAATATGAACAGGGGGATGTTTGCAAACTGCCAAAACATCCCCCAGTGGGGCAGAGAAAGGAGAGAAAAGAAAATTATCATGAAATAAAACAATAGGAGAATTGTCACCATTTTGTGCTATTTTTGTCATCTGGAGCTGTGGGAAGAGAAGCAAGCTGTGCCTATCCAGCATGTTCTACCCTGGTGCAGCTGTAGCTCCTGCACAGACTCCTCACGTGCTGCTGGGGAAGCACATCCCAATGATGGTGATAAACCTTGATGGCAACAAGGAGAAAAGGAGAGAGCAGAGTTAACAAAGGTATTGGACCTGACTCACCACCACGTGAGGTAAACAACAGTGTTAAAAACATGTGCCCTGAGCCCCATCCCAGCTGCAAAATCACCTGGGCTCGTTTAGAAACCACACTGGTCCTGGTAGCACGTGTGCATACACCAAATTAGCCACATATTCTCACAGACTTCTGCTGAGCTAAGACTGTTGCTGGTGGCTGCAGGACCCCCAGATGATGGCATCTGCCCTGGATGATGGGCAGAGACCAGCCCCTTGGAGGGTCTGGAGTTGTTGTCCCACAGTGACTGCAGGGGGGACCCAAAACACGCACGTTTCTACCAAAGACACCAAGGCAGTGGGGTGGCTCTGGAGCTGCTGGCACATATACCACCATCCCAAGGCTCAGGCAAGCTGGGACCAGCACACCACTCCTGTGGGCACAACAGCTCCATTAGCCCAGGAAGCTGCTCAGGATTAAATGAAGCTGCAGAGAAAGCTCCTCAGGAAATGCAGCCACTCAGGCATAAGAAAGCGGGTCCTGCTATCTACAAGCAATGGGCTGAAAAACAGGAAACAGAGGTCAGGAGAAGACAGCCAGTTCTCATATGGCAGAGTGATAGCAGTGACCTTCCACCGGGGTCTGCCTCTGTGCAGTGACCTCGGCTGCTCAGTCCTTCACAAACGGCCTGGAAAAGGGGTGAGGAGGGAGGGGAGAGAGCTGGCCACTGATAAGGAGCTGGCTGAGGACAAGGACAGGCTGTGAGAACTGCAGACGGTGAGGGGTCAAAGGGCAGATCAAATTCAACACACACAACTGCAAAACTAGGTATTTTGAGGGGGAAAAAAGAGTCCTGGACTCACATGGGCTCTGCACAGACCACTGCTGGTCCAGAGGCGGGTCCTGTGTTTAGTGTCCACCAAAGCACGAGCTCAGCCCTTGGCAGCAGTCAAGAAAGCAGGTCAAGCACTAGGAGCCTGCAGGAAGTGAGCAAAGATCTCAGAGCCTGGCAGGAGAAGAATTACAAACCCTGTCCTCCCTCCTCCCAAAACATCTGGCCACACATGGAGATGGATGCTGGGCTGGATGTGAAACCAGTCTAACCCACACAACCTGGCCTTCTCCATCAGCCATGCTGTCACCTCAGTGCACATCCAGGGTGGGAGGTCTGTGCACCACTCAGTGTCACAGACACAGCCTTGCTCTCTCTACACCCAGTAAATGAGAAGGCATGCAAACAATATGAAAAGGAGGCCTCTACACCTTACCACAAAGATAGCTCTGTCCCAATCAATAACTGACCTTTTTCCCAGCCCTTAACAATGGGATATAAAATGTCAATAACCAAAGCAAACACCAGAATACCAGCCTTGGGAAGATCCATCACTTTCCTTGTTTGCCAGCCAAAAACTGGCCTAAAAAGCATGTAGCAATAGGTTTATTGCTTTTCGGTTGTCAATAACAATCTACATTATTTACAGTAGAAGTCACCTGGCCATGGAGCTATGCCATGGGGCACCCTCTCTCTCCTGCCATCTTTAGTCATACTTTCACAATATAGATCTTGTTGCAGGGCTACTGCAAGCAGCTGGACAGTTTGCCATGTGTTTTCTTGCTACAGCTTGAAATAATTCCTGGGGACGTGTTACATCCTGAAAGCTGAGACAGCCCCAGACCAAAGCAGCCAGTGAGCCCGCTGCACTCTTTCAGGAACTGGTTTGTGTGTCACAAGCAGGCAATTTACACCAAAATACTCAAGATTGTGCTCACATGGGCTTGAAACAAGTAGTGCTTGTCACAAGAAGAAAGGGGTTTTTACTTTCATCTTAGATGGTAACCTTGCTTCTTCTCCCAAAATCAGAAACTGACACCTCAGGGTTTGGTAGCACAGTGTGCCAAGATGTCAGCAGACTCTACTGCCCAGGGACAGTAAGGAATGAGGCAGCTGGGAGAGCTGGTAAGGAAGACACAAGGAGAATGCATGGAACAGGCATGGAGCCATAGTGGGACAAGCATTGGGGACCACTGGGGACATGCAGGGGGTTTCGTGGGATGTGGGAAGGGTGTGGGAAGCATGTGTGGCACATATAGACACTTAAGAAGGTGCAAAGGGACAGGTGGGGTACAGGGGAGGTGCATGGGGGGGCACAGGAGACCCATGGGCGTGTGGTGGGGCATGGGGAAGCATGGCAGGACATGTAGGCAAACATGGAAGGACAGGTGTGGAAAAGTGGTCACATGTCCTTCTCCACAGCAGGACACATGTGTAGAAGTGGTGAGACACATGGGAGAGCATGTGGAAACATGAGGGAGACACAGGGGTTTGGGGGCCAGGCACGGCGTGACACAGGTGGCAGGAGGAATGGGGGTCACAGAGTGGGGACACACTGGGGATTGAAGGGACCCACAAGGCTTCTCTAGGCAAGTGTCCTCACCTCCCACAGGGCCCCCCTGTGTCCCAGTGCCACAGCCTGTGGCGGGCAAGGGGACGCAGGGGAATGTGCACACTTCAAGGGCCAGAGGAACGAGCCCCTTCTGCACCAGCCTTCCATAGAAAAGGCGGGTGTGAGAGAATTATACCCAAAACACAGAGATAACACTAAGATATGTAATTATTTGTGCATACGTACTTACAACTAGTTAATATATAGATATGAAATAAGAAAGCAAAGATGGGCAAACTGTGGATCTGGAAGGCAAGTGTGAAGCACAGTGAAATCCCCACCCACCGGGGAGGAAAAGTAGCCCAGCCCTGGTAAGGCGATGCTGAGGTGGTGTGAGGGTGGTGGAGGGCATTAGGGGGGCTCTCTGAGGGTCACTCAAGTATGCTCCCCTGGGGCCTGGAGAAGGCAGGGCTTCTTTTTCCCAGACTTCCTCTTCAAAAGGGAGGAAAACCTCCTGTCTGTTCATTGCAAAGTGTATCTCTGACCCAGTGAAACCAGTAGAGGAAGTGTCAAGCCACACCCTGCAAAAAAAACAATCCCGTGTGAATGTGTACGTCTGTATCTGTGCACAGATGGCTCAGGGCAAGGGAAGCTTTGTGGCCCAAGGGATCTAAAATCTGCCATGTGGCTGTGGGGCGGTGCCCAGGCTCAGACTCCGGCCCTGTTACATGGGCTGAGAGCCCATCTGGCCCCAAAGGGCCACCAGCTCTCCAGCACTTGGGCTGCCAAAGCTGGCCACATCCAAAACCTGGCTTATGAAGGAGGGCTTCTAATTCCAGCCTAGTGTGCCTCAACTCAAAACTAATTTACAGTTCTTCCTTGGTCCAAACCTACCAAGAAAAGGAAACAGGTGGAAGGTGCACAGATGTACTCCTTTCCCTTCCCTCCATCCCAGCAGTGAAGTTTTCCCCAGGCAGGCAAGGAGATTTTCTGGTGTCCCAAGGGGGTGGAAGGATGTCACCATGATATTTTCTGAAAAATCCCTTTGCCAGGATTTTTCTCCTGAGAAGCTGAGAAGCCTCAGAAAAGAAATGTAAACAATAATTATCTGATTGCTTGGAATGTGGTCTGGAGGTTGCTTACCAACAGGTGCATCTTTGATTGGTTCCGTGTGAATTGTTTTAACTTAATGACCAATCCTAGTCCTGTGTCAGACTCTCTGGTCAGTCACAGGTTTTTATTATTCATTCTTTTCTAGCCTTCTGATGTCTCCTTTCTCTTTCTTTAGTATAGTTTTAGTATATAATTTTCTTTTAATATAATATGATATCATAATATAATAAATCAGCCTTCTGAGAACTTGGAGTCAATTCTCATCTCTCACCTCATCCTGGGGACCCTCACAACACCACAACAATTGGTGACCACAGAGGGAGACCCATAGCCAGAATTTTTCTGTGGCCAGGCAGAATGACCCTCTTCACCATGGTAAGTGGGACTCTTCCTCAGATATGTTTAGCCACAATCCAGCTTTACTGTTGAATTGTCCTCACATCTCTGATGACAAACTTTAAAAGAAGTATGTTACAGCTCTTGGTGTTTTCCAGTCCTTAGGAAAAACTTGTTGATTTGCTTTTCTTAAAAAAATGCAACTCAAAATCAGCTATTACAGGCTAATTTAGCCCACACCATTCCTACAGCCTGGTACCTTTCTGATAACACAGCGTGAGGGTTTGGGTGGATTTGTTTTTCTCGTGTTTACTTTAAATCAAGTCAGTCTGTTTTTCTCTTTCACTTCTGCAACTCCTTGATGTATGAGGCAGCATTTTAGCTCAAAGTGCCCCCAACTAACTGCAGGAGCTACCACTCACAGCATAAACAGCCTGGGATTCTCCACTGCTGCCCCTGTCTCCTCTACCCACAGCCCCACGCAGCTCCAGGTCTCACCCCTTGGAGTTAATGTGATGTTCCTGCTGCGTTGCCTTGTGCTGGTTAGTGGGACTTTACACTCCCTGCACCAAGACTGTGTTTGAAGCTCAATTTCCATGCTTGGCATCAGGCAGGCACCATGTTGCCCTCAGTGGGAGGGGGACCAATGCGGGTGACACCCCTCAGGTTGATTGCTCCTGACCTCCTTCCCTGCTCAGCAGCTGCCTTGGGGACGGGGTGGCTTTGGCAGCTGCCAGCAGGGACCTGCCCCAGGACCTGAATCCGTGGGGTGGGTACCCAGAGTGGGGGGAGAGGAAACAGAGGCTCTTGGAAGGCTGAAATTAAAAATGGCAAGGAAAAGGAAGAAGAAAGGGAAGCCAAAGTAGAAATTGAGAGCTCTGGAGCTGGGAGAAGGAGTCAGTCTGTTACTCTGCTTTTACTCTGCCGCTGTTAATCTCTACCCACTGAACGAGTCCAATTAGTAATTATCAGTGTATGCCAGCTGTTATTTCAGTACTGGCAACACCTGCATTTAGAGAACATCTGTTTTTTCTGTGAAGCTGCAAGTGCTATAGTTAACATATTGGTATTTAATGTTCTTTGGTTTGGTTTTTTTTTTCTTTTAAATCTTCAACCTGTTCTGTAGTGCTGTGCTAGCAGTACACATGCAAACGAAACTCAGCAGTTCAAAATTACTATAAATTAATGAACTTCTCCTTTCCACGTTTGTCCCCAGCCTCAGAGCCCTCCTGCCTTATGCTGCTTCATCGTACTCACTCAAAATAAGCCCAATAGAAGTTGCAACATCTTAGCACATTTCACATAAGGCTATTCCTGGCACATGCTGAAAAGCATCTATTTTAATGTGACTTGGGGGGGGGTGGATAAGCCATTTAGCCAGTTTTTGGGAGGAGGTGCCTGTATCAATAGCAACTGAAGCATATCTACAAGAGAAAAAGAAGAAGAAACCTCCTGAGAGAGAGAGATGCTATTGAGTTGTTGAGGCTTTCAAATCTCAGGGCATCTTCTTTATTTATAGCTCTTCTGTGACTAAATATTATTTTCCAATTACTATATTGTGATTTTTTCAGTTGGGCTTCTTATCCTTTCTTCGAAGCAATGTGACCACACAGTACTGTTTTTGAGGAGTGTTTGCTGTTTGAGGTTACAAGATGAAACCACAGAGTTCCTTATCTTGTCTTTCTGCATCTGTTTTTACATGAGCTAGCAAAGCAAAAGAGCAAAGCAGTAACAACTGAAAACTCCTTTTTCCCCTCCCCTCACCCATATTTTTGAAGCCACAGGAGAAGTCCCCTGTAGGATCCAGCTGCTGGCTCTCTCTGGTTTTTTTTCTGTCTGCAGACCAGGTAGGAACGTACTTCCAAAGGGTGGGCTGCGAGGGAAAGCAGGAAAGTGGAAAGCAGTCACCAGCCTGGTTCCTCCTGAAACTTGTGTTTGTACCTTAGGAAACAGCTCTGGAAATAGCAATAAAGTTTGATTTGCTACCTTTCCTCCCCAAACTTTCAGCGTTCAATATTTAATGGCTACTAAGTCTTGACAGAAAACATGTCTGGACATGAAAGCTGGTGGGAGTTTGCTCAGTTCTTGGGATCCTGGGCAGCAGTGCAGGGGATTTGGTGGCTGTTCTCCCAAGGGTTGTTATCTGGTGTTGGGAGGGCAGTGACTGTCACTGCTGCCATCTGGAATACTTTAATCGCTCTCAAGGGAAGACTTTTGGGTGAGCCCCGGTGACAAAATCTGCTCCTGTATTTCTAGTTTTAGGTTACAAGCTCATTAAAGACTTCTAGCAGGGATGAACTGGGCCACCTTTTCAGGCAGGGATGTGGGGCATGGGGGACTGGAACATCTGGTCCCTGAGCTGTACTGTGCTCTGCTGGTATACCTAGAGGCCTTTCCAACTCACTCAAGCTTCCACAGACCTTGAGTTGCTTTCAAAGGCATGTTTTACATGTTCCAGTGATCAGGCTGGGTGTATCCCAACAGTTTCTACACAACTGTGCAGGTACAAATCACTGTGAAAGGCTATCTCCTTGCAAGGGTTCAGTGAAGTCTGGCCAAGCTGGGAGTGGTGCTTAAGGACAGCCATACTTGGACTGCTGTGGCTTTTTTATCCTGTGACCTTTAGCTAAGAGGGAAATTAATTAAGAAACATTATAAATAGCTTCTTAGACATATGTCTTAAGTTATCATTATCTCCAAACTATTGCTCCATGTCACAACGAGGTGCCCAGCCATTTCAGGGATACTTGGGCAGACAGCACAAAGCTGCCTCTTGTGCTCTCTTCCTGCATGTTCATCACACTGAACCAGCCCTGTAGGAAAACAAAATCTGCCCCAGAGCACCTGGAGCACCTGGGATGCCGAGGAGGAGGAGGAGGCAGTGGAGGAGGCAGTGGAGGAAGAATTGAGCACAGGAGCTCAAGTGTGTTCTGGTGGAGATCAAGTCAACAGCTCATATCTGACTAGGTAGCGTCCTATCCCTAAGCTTATGGTTGGATTTCAGAGACAACACAATTTTTCTAGCATGAAATGACCTCCTCAATCAACAGACTGATTTATGAGCAAAAATTTGCAGTATTGAACTCTCAGGGATGTTAATTTTTTGTGCACAGCCTCCAGCAAATCTCATGGAAATTTTGCCTGAGAAACAGAGTTAGTGTCGCTATCTGGAGACCCAACTTGAAAAGACAGCACTGATAATGACATAGGTTTAGTGCTGTCTCTCAGAAACTCCAACTTTAATAAGATGGCCGGGACAGCTGTGTTTAGACAAACATTTCCTGCTGGCAGAAGCCATTTCTGAATCACTTGTCAAGCTCCATGTAAGTCCAGGAAGCTTCACCCCAGCGGGTGACTTCTCACTGCTCAGCCCATATCTAAGTCTAACCTGAACCCTGCTTCTCCTTCAGCTTCAGGCCATTGCTACTAACCTGCCACCTTCAAGAGCAGAGCAACAGCTTGCTCTTGTTTCTGTTAGTATATGTCTTTGAAAGTTCATTCCCATCCTCATCCTGCTCACCTCTCCCCAGGGAGGACCCTAAGTGACCCCAGAGGTTATATGCACAGGCCTGTATCTTTTATGTATTAGCATGGTTCTTATAGGCCTTCTCTAAATACCAAAGGTGAAAAGCACACACTGCATCTCAGGTTGGCTGCTACAGATTCATTACCTCGTGGCTTTTACCCATAAACCCTTTTTCTTAGAATGATAGTGTGGTTTGGGTTGGAAGAGGCTTTTAAAGATCACCTAATTCCAACCTCCCTGCAGGGACACCTTTCACTAGATCAGGTTGCTCAGAACCACATCCAACCTGAACACTTTCAGGGATGGGGCATCCACAGTTTCTCTGAGCAACCTGTGCCAGTGCCTCACCACCCTCAAAGAAAATAATTTCTTCCTTTAAAGCCTTCGCCCCTAGTCCTGTCACTACATATCCTTGTAAAATATTCCTCTCCAACTTTCTTGTACCTTTCTTTTCCTACAGGACCAGCTGTCACTTCTATTCCCAGTGCTTTTCTCCACAACACCTAGCATTCCACCTAACATCCTCTTTGCTGGTAACTGCTCCCTATCCCATCCCCCGGGAGTTGCGTTCACAGCCCCAGGGTCCCATCCAGGAGGGGTTTGTCACGCCCATCCCCAAAAGGTGAGGGCAACCCAAGTTCTTGCTAACAGATCCCTTGGGGTGGATTAGAGTGAAAGGACATTAGACAATCAGTGTTTGCAAATATATAAATTAATATAAAATTAACTCTACATTTATATATATATATATACATAGAGAGAGAGAGAGAGAGAGAGAGTTAATTTTAGAACAATTTCGTTGCAACAGAAAGCAGGCATGCAGCCGTTTTGGTTACTGTTATCTACAGTAATATGTCAATATGAAAGCATAAAAATATCACTCACTTAAGAAAATGTGTAAGGGAAAAGATAGAAAGAGAAAGAAAAGGTAGGAGTAGAAACGTATCACCACCCACGGATCTCACTGCAAGACTTGATTGTTGCAATTTAGTGTCCCTGGGTCAAAGTGATGATCCCAGTCTTGATCTGTTCGGGGTGGGCAAAAAAGCCGTGAAACACAAGGTCCCATGGGTTCAAATACACTCGGGCTCATTGGGAGCACCCAGGCACCTCCCCTGGGGGCGAGCTTTCAGTCCTCTTCAGTCCTCTGGTGGAAAGCCTCAGAAATGAGGCACTCTGGGGTCTTTGATGATTTGTGACACCACATGACAGCTGCCTCTCACATCAGTGCAGTTGAGCCAGGAATGTCCCATCAGGAGGGATGAAAACCCTCAGGACCTTTCCCAGGTGGAGGTGTGGGGGGAGCTTTACAACTGAGTGACTTATGTAAGGGTGGGCATTGGGCATGATGAAAAAGCACCATCCCACCTCACAGGATCTGCCTCTTATCAGCCTCAAAGCCCGTTTGTTGCCTCCAGTTGATTGTTCAGCCCCTCTGGTTCATGCAGACCAAAGGTTTGCCATCACACACCCAAAAGCTCACCTCCTCCCCCTGGGGAGGTGCAAAGCACGCTGCCGCCTCCCCAGATGGGCCATTGTTCTGAGTCATTAACCATTAACATTTTAACATTTCGCCGGGCTGGTTGATTGCAGGACGTGGTGGTGTTGCCTTCCCACCAGGCATGAGTGGTAACCTTCTCCCGTGGGCACTCTTGACACGGCATATCACACCTGAAAGGCATCTTCTTCATAACTATTTCATCTCCCACACTAAGTGGCTTCTCTCTTTCCTTCTTTTTTTAATTTGTGTTCCCCCTGATTCACCTGTTGCATGAGGGGAGGCACTGACAGGCCTCGCAGGAGGCACACCGAGCAGCCAGTGCTCGCTCTCCTCCCTGCTTCACCCCGACTGCTTGGGGACAGAGTTGACACAATTGCTTTTGCCAGTGCCAGGGGACATTTCCCCATCCTGCCCCATCCACATCCCTGCTGTGCCTCTCCAAGGGCACCCAAAATCTGGCTCTGGTCACAGGTCCACATGCAGAGGTGAGCTCAGTGCTCTGGCCTTGCAGAGGTAGAAGGCATCCTTCCGTGTGCCCTCTTTGCCCTGACCCATTTCACTCCCTTTTGCTGCTTTACTTCCTGTGACAAATTTGCTGTGCCGGGTCTGTGGAAAGCAGCTGGAAGAGTTTCATGCCCACACTGTTTTTCTCCTTTATACCGCTCAGCAGGCTTGGATCCATTCAAATCTCCCTTTCTTTTCTTTATTTTTTTTTCATCTTTTCAGTGCAGCTTCCTACAATTTCAGCTTTTTGGCTGACTTGAGTCTTGAAATCTGTCTTTCCTCTTTCCTGTGCTTCCTTCTGCAGTAACCCTTCACATGCCATGGCCTTGCTTTCCACAGGCACGTGGAGGCCTGGTATGAACACCAGAGTGGAAAGCTGCTTGCACCCGACAGAGCCACATATAAGGAATGCCAGGGTGAAAAGTTTTCAGGACACACTGCAAGGTGTGCTGGCTCCATCCTGCAAAGAGGTAAGGCAGGTAGATGCCCTTAGCACCACACAGGAGACTGCAGGCTCTCAGGGACAGGCAGGAAGCAGAGCCATTCCATGTCACAGCTGTGCCTCCGGCTTGGACACCTCCAGTTCTGATGGCACAAATGCAACACACATTTCTGGCCATCTCATGCCTTCTGAGGACTTGCCACAGCCTGATGCAGGAAGGCCAGCAGTCAGCTGCTCTTCCATTTGGCAGATGCCTGTGCAGCTGGAAGCCTGTGGTAGGAAACCAGAGGGATGTCCCACCACCAGCCAGCTGTGCTGCTGGCAGCTGCAAGCTCAGCTGCTGCTCTACAGTTGGACTAGATGACCTTTTCCAGCCTAAATGATCCTACAATCAGCAGTGAAGATTTCACATTATTGGATAACAGAGCAGGATGAGTTATCAGAGGAGAATAGGAACCCTCACTGGGCTTCTACCAACCTACCTAGCTACAAGGACCTGCAACAAAAAGGACATTTTTGCTTTATCCTGATTTAAACCAAACTGGTGAGCCAGCCTGAAGCTAGTCTGATTTCCCTCTGCTCTTACTGAGAAGAATTTTGTGTGTCTATTTATTTCTGGATGCTGTTCACTGTGTGCACACTATCATATGATTCTGTTTGATGCTGGAGGGATAGTAATAATAATAATAATAATAATAATAATAATAATAATAGTTATTGTTATATGCTTACACATACAGTGTGACACTGGCACCCCATTCCCAAATAGCTGGAATCAGACATGGAGCTCAGCATGCTGTTTCCTGGAGCAGATCCCCAAGTACCACATATAACTGTCTCAAGTTAATGCTCCAGATCAGGCAGCTCTTTGGAGTTTTATTTTTGTTTAAGAAACGTATTTGCCAAGAATAGGCGTATTTGCTGATCTGGAATGTTCCTTGGACATTAAACGAGCCAATGGCAAGAATGCAGGAGTCATCCTTGTCACATGGGTCAACCTCATCTCTCTTTTTAAACAAGTCAGGCATTTCCAGCCTCACAGCCCTGCCAGCTCCATGCCCACTTCCCAGCAGCAGAGTGCAGGGAAGACTCAGTGCCTGGCAAACCCAGCCTGGTCAAAAGCAAATGACAAAGGAAAATACCCTTACCAAAAAAAGTAATTTTCTCTTAAGAAATGCTCTTTCCTGCTTTTTTATCTCTGGTTTAGGGCTTTTTTCATATGACTTCATGGCATTTAATTTGTCCTGCATATTATAGAGGAAAACATTATTTTTTTATTCTGTTTCATTTTAAAACTATTAAAACCATCTGCCACTTAGTAAACACTAAAATACTTTCTTTTCTAGATCAAAGTGTCTCCTGTCTGTGTTGTAATGGAAGTTTGACATTATTTTTTTTACAAGACAGGCAGGAGACACTTTGATCAGGTGCCAAACTGTTTCACTACAACAAACAGGCAACACTCTGAGCTAGAAACGATAAGATGTTATTATGCGCCGTGATGATTTCATGACATGTCAGCCATGATGTTAAAAAACTCTACAGAACATATAACTTTAAAAATATCATTGTGAAATTCCAGATTTTTTTAAATTAACAACTTATGAATTGAAAGCATTCCTGTTATATTTTCCCCTACAGATTTAGGACCTTTTTGTAGCATAATTGGCTATTTTTGAGTTATTTTAATTTTGATCAGTATCTTCTGTCAAAACCACTTAATTTGAAAAAATTCTGATGGATTCAACTTAAAAAACTTTTTTAAAAGCCTATTTATAGACTAAATATTATTGTCCCTGTCAGAGAACAAAGGAATCACCTGCTAGCTCTTTTGTCATTCCTAAATAAGTTAATTGCTTGAGGATAATTTCATCTATATTTCTCAAATGCACTGCTCCAACCAGTCCCCCATACAATGTTTGCCTTTTATCCTGGGATGCAGGATGACTCCACAGAGAACCCATGGCTTTCCAATAACATAAATACTGCAGCTACACACTGTGGAAAAACAAACAAGCAAACAAAACCATGCACATTGTAATTTCTATCTTAATTTGCATTCTGAGGAGAAGATGATCTCTTCCATAGTCACCTATGCCAAGCACATGGACACCACAGACAGGCTGGGTGTGAGTATGCAGCCCCTGAACAGGGAGCTGCACGTGGAGCAGGTAAAGTCAAACAGCCTCTCTTCCTCTCCCTAAAAGCAGGTTTCTCCTGCTTTGTCAGCAGGAGCTATTCCAGCTTTCCATGTGGACAGTCACAGCTGAGAAAGGGTTGGTTATCTCTGATGGACACAGCAGCTGGAGGAGGTGTTTGTAGCCCAGGATAACTGGTAGCAGAAGGGAAGCAGCATGCACAAGTTCTCACCAGTGGGAAAAGATGGGCACTCCTCCCCATCTGCAACTTGCAAATTATTTTACCACAAATGAGGTGAGAAACTTCAAGGGCCAAGAAAAAAGTTGCCTCAAAGAAAAGTCTGATTGGGTAATAGGAAAAAAACCCAAACAACATTGGAAGAGATTTCCCAGAAGGACTGCAGATTTTTTGTCCTTGGAGGTTTCCAAAACTCAGGTGGACACAGTCCTGAGTGATCTGTCCTCATGCTGAGATTAGCCCAGCTCTGAGTGCAAAGTTGGAGCACATGACCTCCCCAGGTCCCTTAAAGGTTCGGTCATTCTACATCTATGCTACTTTGTCCCTGCAATCATGTGATGAATTCCAGGCCAGGAGATAACAAGTCTCAGGTTTTCCCAAGGGTGATCTTGTATCCTTACCAGCATCTGCTGTGCTGGTGGTGCAGGTCATCACCTCCCATTCCAGGCACGTGCCATCGGAGGCACAGCATCCAATCCTTCTAGGAAAAAGTCCTTGGCTTCCCAAATTACTGCATTTCAAGCACGCATTTGAACCAGTCTGGGGTTGAAGGACTGGTATCACACCACCCAAGGTCAGGCAGAGACCCAAGGCAGCACCAGTCTGGGGGCACAGCGAGTTGTTTGTCCAACACAACCACATGCTGCTGTGGCATCAACACACAGAGCATGTCTGAGCACAGCCCAGGCCGCTGCACACTGGGGTTCTGTGTCAGTATGTGCAGCACAAACAGGCACCAAGCACGGATCACTTCATATTTGGGTCTGCTTTCATCCCCTGATGCTTCAGGTCAGCAGGTGTCACAGCCTGGAAAATTACTTTCCAGCATCAGTGGAATAAAGGCTGCTCAAGAAACAATTAAGCCTTAGATCAGCCTCTCATCTTTTAAAAGCAAGTTGTTCAAAACCAAAAGCCATAGGATTGTGTACGTTTGTCATTTCAACCCAGCAGTAAGTATTTTAATGTGCAATAAATCATTACTCACAGAATCACAAAATATGCTGAGTTGGAAGGGACCCCCAGGGATCATTGAGTCCAACTCCCAGCCCTGCTCAGCACCATCCCCAAGAGCTACACCATGTGCCTGAGAGCATTGTCCAAATGTTTCTGGAGCTCTGTCAGGCTTGGTGCTGTGGTCACTTCCCTGGGGAGCTGTTCCAGTGCCTGACCACCCTCTGGGTGAAGAAGCTTTTCCTAATGTCCAACCTGAACCTCCCCTGGCACAACTTCAGGCCATTCCCTCAGATCCTGTCACTGGTCACCACAGGGAAGAGATCAGTGCCTGCCCCTGCTTTTCCCTTCACAAGGAAGTTGGGGACTGCAAGGTCTCCCCTCAGTCTCCTCCAGGCAGAACAGACCAAGAGACTTCAGCTGCTCTTCATATGGCTTCTCCTCCAGGCCCTTAAATCCAGAGCCTGGGAAGCTAGAGGTTTGGGTTGGGCATTGCCAAAGAACCAGAAGCAATGCTATTATTGTATGATTCCAGTTTTTCAAACAACTCTTGCGTCCTTTGGTGTGCTCCTGATGAAGTTCTGATGTAGTAGACTGGAGGTGGGACCATTACTGCTGCTGGTTATTTTTGCTGGAAATGGCTGTTGCTATTTTTCAGTCTCATTAACTCAGCCAGCAGTTTCTGGGAAACAGAAAAGTCAGTGCTTTCTCCTGACCCTTCAAAACACAATCTAAGCTTTAGGAAACCTGTTGTTGGAGAGTTCTGGATCCACAGTCCTGCCTCCACTGTTGGGGCCACTGAGAAAGCACTGCTGGCTGTAGGGTGGCTGTGCCCCTGGGTACTGAGGGGCATTAGCCCTGGTGCCTGGGCTCCAGCTCCAGGGAAGCAATCTTCTACAAAGCAGCTGGTGCCAAACGCTGCCCAGGTTGCAGAGCTATAATAAAAGCCCTCCAGATTCTTTTGGGGTGAGTGAATGAACACTACTGCCTCTGAACTAAATGCTACTTTTAAGAGGCTCAGTGGAGCTGTAGCTTTCTATAAGCCCAATCTGAACACTGTTTCTCCTCACCCATCTGCACAGCTGAAAGAGAGTGGCCCCTTGCATTCCCCATTTTTGTAAACAAGGCTGCAACCTTTATTCCTGTCTTGAGGAACAGATTGAATTGCTTTTGATGATCCAGAACAATGTCATCCTTTATTCCCTCTTCAAAAGCAATTAGTATTTCAGCTTGATTATTTGCAGATAATATGAGTCACCAGATAAAACACACTGAATACAAAATGCTCCTTGGGAGGGAAAGAGATAAATGGTATTTAAGGTTAAAAATCCAGCATATGCTTAAATATCACAAAACTGTCACACATCGAGGAAAATAATTCAGCCCCACTTCATGAAACAGAAAGATTGATCCTGTGTTTGTTTAACCCCAAACCCTTAATTAATTTGTTGCAGGATCAGGGCACCATGACACCAAAGATTGTGTCACTGTCACAGCCCAAGAACAAGTTTGGTGCAACACGATTTCAGAGCTGTCAAACTATCCAAAATTTCAGGCCAAATATGTAATTTAATCTTAAAAAGACAATTTTGGAATATTCTTCTCTTATTTCTTTTCTGATTTCTAGCTTGGTGTATTGCAGCTTGTTGATATTTTCAGCTCTTTTACCCAGAAACCCAAGGCTAGAAGCTGACTCATTCTTAATAGAATGTACAAATCTCACAGGAGCAGCATTATTTCAGGAACTCACATTTTAATGGGAGCATCAAATCTATCTGGCATTATGATAAGGTCATCAGAAATTAGCAATACTGAAGGTTTATCCTGAGTTTGCTTCTAACATAGATGATGGGTGATATATCCTTTCTCTGTACTGATGTTGCCAAGTAGCTTCATTGGCAAACTTTGAAGTAAATATAGAAATGGAGTTTTGTTAAAATTTAGACCAAAAATAAAGTTTGCTTTTCACTTTCTCTGAAAAGAAAATTAATGTCTGAGAGTTTTCACATACAACATCTCAAAAGGGTGTATGTGTTTTCATTTCAACCTTTCCCTAGATTGGAAATGAAATTCCCTAGATTCCATGTCTGGAACAGCCATGAACTGCCAGGCTTTGCTGGAAGGATTCTTCCTTCCCCCTGGGATGTACACCACTGTGTGCAGAACTGCTGTGGCTTTCTACAGAGTGTTTTATATTTACATCGGTTTTTTAGCATTGATACAAGAATTTTTTCCTCTCTAAATTACTAACAACTGATACCTATACTTCCACATCCCCAAAAGGAAACTCTTTTAAATAAAGGGGTGCTTGCCGCTGAAGCAGTGTGGTGAAATGCAAAGAGAATTGTGGCTCAAGTTAATTTTACTTCCAGATTGCCTATGAGTAGCCATGCTGAGATGGAATTAGAAAATCCATGGAAAGTGGAAGTGTTTTCCTCTGGGCTATAGGGTGCAGAGGTGCAGCCCTCTCCTTGCCCCATGTATCTCACCAGTGGCTGGGGCCATAACCCTCAGGAAGAGCTCCTTGAGGGAGGGGTGGGGGGCAGTGGCCAGATGAAAGCTCCTGTATCACCTGTCCTACAGGCTCTCCACCTCCTGATCCAACAGGCTCAGTATGTATGGCCTGGGGGGTCTAGGCACATACATGTGTTCTGCCAAAACCCAGGTTGTCCAGGAGCAAGTTAAAACACTGCAGGCTTTGAGGATGCTCCAGTAGAAAAGCAGCCCCAAAACTCCTCACTGTCAACTCTTTAAGACAGAAAGGGACACCTGCTAGAGTAGTTCCTTCCCCTGTAAGATTTCACTTGATTTATTAAAAATAAACTAAGAGCAGCAATATTGTGAAAGGCAGATGGAGAAAGCCCATGGCTGCAGGCTTCTCACCAAGGCTTTGCTGAGCCTTGTACTCAGGGGCACAGACAGGTACAGCACTTCAACCCAGCTGCTTCAGTCAGCTACATTATTCTGATAATGCATTTGAAATGTTTTGCTCAGCTGCATTTGATTTTCCCCCATCCCAGGTAAGTATTTGGTTTTCCCCTCTATCAACTGGGGGCCACTTCTCCCTGAAGGCAGGGGAGCTTGCAGTGAGCTGCAAACCAAATCCACTCTTCGTGCTCACTTTCACTTTTCATTTCTCTTCAGATCTGGGGTTTTCATCAACTATATCTTTTCTACAAAGAAGCCCTTTTGGCTTCTTTCACTTGTGATTTTGCAAGGCTTTATAATCAGTTCTTACAAATGCTTTAAGCAAGACCACTGAAGCACTTTGTAACATCCTTCTGGAGCATTTATAAACAAGGTTGTGTCAGGGACCAGCCTGACATCACTTAGAGACAAACATTTACCTCTAGGGTCATGGAAATATTTCCAAAGAACTGTTCCTTGCAGAGTTTCAGTGGTCTGGCCTGCTCAGATGTTTGGTCCTCACCTCAGTCACCTCATAGGGTCAGTGCAAGCAGGAATGGTGGCCCTGGAGTAGCTGACACCAGGGAAGATGCCACTTACAGCAGCAGAGACTGAATTAAGTCAGCGAAAAAGCCCAACTTCTTTTAGTATGGACATTCCTATGAATTCATCATACTTTCATGTCTATGCAAAAGATGCAATAGGTTACCCCTGGAGCACCTTTGGAACTCCTTAACACCCTACCTCCCATGGCAGAAAGATTCTCTTCTGCAGAGTAGAGAAGTAACCACTTTCAGTACATTATAAAGCAGGTTTCACAGCTCCCCAGCAGTGCCAAGTTTCCAGCTTCTCTCCGGCTATGCAAGGAAGGGAAATGAGCTCCTACAAGCCTCCCGTGAGGAATGGATCCTCATTTCCAGCACCTGTAAGCGGGGCCGGCAGGGCAGGAGGGGGATGAAGTGCAGAGCACGGCAGGCTGCAGCCCCAGGTGGGCCCATGGAGGGCACTCTGTTCTGGCAGCGGCCGGTTGCACAGAGATCAGGAGTTTAAGCACAGATCTAATTGAATTGCAGATGTCTTTTCTGATGGCTATCTGCTAGCAAAGCTTCAATTAAAGCAGGAGCAAAGGCAGAACGGGGAGGTTCTCAGTAATAAAACTAATGGAAGGAAGAGTGGCCATTTACAGCAGCCTCCACAGAGAGCATAATGCAGGTAGATTCTTTTAACACGGTTTTGGGTTTTTTTTTGGGTGTTGGCCAAGAGATCTGAAACCTCAGCACAGATACCCAGTTTCCAAATCCTAGAGATCCTGAGTGTATGTTGGACTGGAAAGCAGCTAATCATAATTTAAATAATACACAAATAAGCTCATCTCCATTGCTTCCAGTACTCCTTGATGAACAACTTCAGCTGCTTTCCATTCTGAAGGCCATTGAGGTTTCTTGACTTTGGTTTTAAGGCTGAAAGGTTTTATTCACTCCCCTTTTGTTACTTCCAAGATTAAGGTGGATTTGCCCTGAGCTTGCAGTTGCCATCTCTTATCATCTTACAGTGCCTTTGGAGCTCCAAAGAGGGAGAACTTTAACAGCTCTCAGTGCACCCAAACTACAAGACTATAAATTGGAGTATTATGACCCTTTTTTTTTGTTTTATTTTTTTTTACCTGCAGCTACTTTCTCATGATGGCTTGAGCCACATCCAGTGTGTATTACCACATACACATCACTGAAAAGCCACCCCCACCCAATGCAGCTGAAGAATCAAAATTAAGCTTCAAGATGGCCTGAGAACCTGGTTTAGCTCAGGAATAAGGTTTTTGAGGACTGTTTTCCCTTTCCTCAGCCGATTGTTATGCTGTACCCAAATTCCTGTTGTGCAACAGTTTGGAGGCCTCTGGGCCATGTCCTACCCAAACCCTCTTGCTTCTTGGCGCAGCACAACTCTCCTGGGGGCATCTCAATGGACAATCACCCCCTGGGATTCAGTTTCAAGGAAAATAATCAGAGTTTGGCTCATTTTCCCTTTTGAACTGCTGCCCTTTTCCGATGTATTTACAATGTAAGGAAGTCAGTTTATTCATGGTTTGGCTTTTAACTTTGTTGTTGAGCTTGGCTTTGCTCCTGTTGGAAATTGGACCCCAGTTGAGGAGGGCAGTTGCCAGTGTCTGCTGGAAGCTCCTTGCCTGGGATTCTCAAGCAGGCCGTTTGTTGACCTAGCTCAGCACATACTAAATAAATGCAGTCAGAAGAGTCTGCTTACTCATCACAAGAAAAGGACTGGCCCAGTGGCAGGAGTTTTCCAGAATCTCCCCAAACATTTCAAATGCCTAAGTTCACTCCAGACTTCTCAGGAGGTCCCTCCAGCAACCATTCTCCATTTAATTTCAAACATCTGAAGTAACACTGAACAGCAAAGGTTGGAATTGGGCTGATTTCCTTGAATTTCTAACTTAATTCAGGTTTTTTTTCCAGCAGAAAATTCACCAGGAAGTTAAAATATATAACCCTAAAAGAGAGGAGAAAAGTGACAAATAATGCATCATCTGTAGGATGTGACCTGTTACTAACGTGCTCAGGATGCTTAACGAGAGGTTTTGCAAACGGCACATATTAAATAAACAAGTATGCCTCCAGCCAGCAAGCTGCTATTTGTCCCTGCAAGGAATAAATAATACTTAAAATTCTTTGTATTGAGATTTGTAGCTACAAAAAATCATGGATGGTAATTCCCAAATAGCCTTGTGGGGTTCTTTCTGCAGCTGAACCACAGGAAGCTTCCTCCGAGGCATTTATTCCCTAAGAATTAGGGAGAGGCATCTCTAAGGCACTGCATTTACTCCCCTGCTGCTGGGAGGTTTTGTCTGGGTGCTCTCTGGACAGTTTCCAGCATGTTATTGAAGAGTATTTCTCTTTCCTTCCACAACAGTCACTTGCTCACTCCCCCCTGACAGGGATGGGGGAGAGATTTGGAGAAGTGAGAAGGTTTACAGGTTGATATCAAGACAGTCTAACAGGTAAAGCAAAAGCTGTGCACACCAGCAAAGTACAACAGGGAATCCATTCATCACCTTCCATGGGCAGGCAGGTGTTCAGCCATCCCCATGATAGCAGGGCTCAGTCACATGTAATGGTGACTTGGGAAGACAAACCCCATAATTCCAAACATTCCTTCTTCTTCCCCCAGCTTTATATGCTGAGTATGATGCCATATAGTCTGGGATATCCCTTTGGAGTCAGCTGTCCCAGCTGTGTCCCCTTCCAGCCCTGTCACTGGTGGGGTGAGAGGCAGAAAGGGCCCTGACTCTGTGTCAGCCCTGATCAGCTGTAACAAACACATCCCTGTGTTACCAACACTGTTCTCCACACAAAACCAAACTATAGCTCCACACTAGCTCCTATGATGAATCTTAGCTCTATCCCAGCCCAAACCAGCATATTCTCCATTCCTGATTCCATACCATTTGCATTGTGCTTAAGTCCCACACTATCCAGTACATCCTCATTACCCACCACCACTGTCACCATCCTTTGATATAACACACAGGTATCATTTTCTTAGTCTGTAGATCAGCCCTGTGAAATGTCTGTCAAGCATCCACAAAGAGCCACAAAGCATCCTTTTTTAGGAGTTCGTTTAGTCCCTGGCTCTGGTCAGGACAGGAGATGTGGTGTGCTGTGTGGAGTCACTGGGCACCAAAGGCAGGTCACGTCAGGTCACTGCTGCGCTTGCACTGCTTCCTGTAAGGCTTGTCCTTCACTGGTTTGGGTGATTCCTGCTGCAGTAATTCCTGTAATACACAAGCCAAATTCCACATTACAACAATTTCAAGATGTTTCCATTACAATCTCCACCTCTGGTTCATTTGGAGCAGACCATGGGGTTTAAAATTGCAGTTAACTCTTCTGCTTGCCCTGCTCTGGCTTGGACTTTTCCACAGTCCTTTAGGAGTGTACCTGCTCCAAGTGAAGCCTTATCTACAAACCACAGACTCTTCAGGGGTCCACCTGCTGCAGCATGGACTTACCCACAGCCAAAGTTGCTTTGAGGTAGACCAGTTTCAGCATGGTCTTTTCCATGGGCGCCAACGCCTTCAGAGATGTTCCTGCTTCACCATGGCCTCACCCACAGCCAGTCCCTTGGAAAATAAACCTGCTCCAGTATGGCCTTACCCATGACTGCAGTCCCTCCAGGGGTGTATTTGCTCTCTCCTGGGCTTATCCACAGCCACACACTTTGGGGTAGTCTTGCATGACCTCAAGTAGAGCCTTGATGTTTCAAGGTGTGCCTTCTCCAGTATGGACCACAATCCCTTCAGAAGTCCAGCTGCTGTGGCACAGACATAACCATGGCCACAGATGCTGTGAGATGTACCTGCTCTGGCACAGCCTTATCCAGGGCCACAGATGCCTCAGGGTGTCCAGCTCCCACATGGACTCACCCACAGATCCCAGGCCCTTCCACTCAGGTTCCCGCTGGAGTTCCAGCCTGTCCAGAACCACAGCACAGCAGCAGCAGCTCTGGCTATCTGCCAGCCCGACACATTGCCATGGCTGTTATCGAAATGTTCCCAGGCACCACAGAGTAAGGAGATAAGCAACACAGCAGTGCACTGGGCAGCCACTAACGAGCACTAGACTCAGGCAAGCAAGCCCTGTGACAAACAGGAGCCTGTCAATTAATAGCAAAACAGCAATAATAGTGATAAAATCGATGGAGCACATTCCAATCACATCTGCTGGTACTCCAAGCCCCACAGCAGGCGACAAAAAGGACTGTTGGGGTTTAACCAGGCAGCTGCTGAGTGCCACAACAGCCACTTGCTCTTATTTCTCTTTCCTTCCACAACAGTCACTTCCTTACTCCCCACGGTGGGATAGGGGAGAGAATCAGAAAAGTGAGAAAACTTGTGTGTTAAGATGAAGACAGTTTAACAGAGAAGCAAACAAGGAATCCATTCACCACTCCCCATGGGCAGGCAGGTGTTCAGCCATCTCCAGGAAAGCAGGGCTCCACCACACTTAACAGTGATTTGGGAAGACAAACACCATCATTCTGAACTTCCTCTCCTTCTTCCCCCAGCTCTATACACTGCGCACAACACCATCTTTTACAGGATACCCCTATGGTCAGCTGTCATGGCTGTGCCCCCTCCCTGCTCCTTGTGCACCCACAGCCCTCTCTCTGGTGGGGTGAGAGGCAGAAAAGGCTCTGACTCAGCGTCAGCCATGGTCAGCTGTATCAAACACATCCCTGTGTTATCTGTTTTGGTCACAAATCCAGCCCATGACCAGCTACTCTGAGGAAAAGTAGCTCTACCCCCAGCTACAGCCACCACTTTCAAGTATTTATGGAGACCGCAAAATCTGAACTGCCTAGACTTGCCTCAGAATTATTTGCCAAAAAAATTTTGGATTAAAAAAAAAAAAAGCCATAAGAAGAAAAAAGACCAACAACCTGGTCTCAGTGATAATTTGCTTTGATCAGTTTATCATATTGCTGTTAAAAATAAAGCCAGTGTGCAGCTAATTGACAGCAAGAAATTAAATGACAAACAGCTTGAATAGAGCCTGAAGAGTTACTGAATTGGAGATATGCAGAGAGTAAAAAAGTTGACATATAAAAGAGAGGTTACATTTAATATGACTCAGTGCAGATGAAAACAGGAGCATCTCAGAGTTTGTAAAAAGAAAAATTTTGGTGGAAAAAGACAACACTCTTGGCCACTGATAACATTTGATTTAAAGTTCTCTGAAAAATCATTTGTTCTAGAACAAAAGGAAAAATCAAAACAATTAATTCCAGAAGTATTACAACATAACTGACAAACATCTACTCTTTGTCTGGATTTCAAGCACAGTTTTAGTCAATTTGAATCCATTTCATGAAGACGCTGCAGCTTTGACAGTGCTATTGCTAAAATCATCTCAGCAACAAAACATTGCTTGGCCTCATGTTAGTAGTTAATAAACAGCTCCAAGAACCAGCTCCAGAATTTGGAACTACTCAGTACATAAATGATCAGATTCGCCAGCATAGATTTGCCACTGCTTAGTACAGTGTAGTAAAATTATTAATGTATTACCTAACCAAAATCCTGAAGCCTTCCAAATAATTTCTTAAAGAACAGTTTAAAAAAACCCAGAGATCCATTTCATTAAAAAAAAAATTCTTCACAAATTTTGATAGCTGAAGCGGGTGAAAAAACTGATCTGTGTAAGTATATGAAAAAAGTCAATTTTACAATGTTACGGCCTGAAAGCACTGAAGAGACAGTCAGAAAATAAAGGCAACTGCAGACAATTAAACCCTTTAAAAAGCACCAAAATTAGCATTCCTTTTGTCGGATCCAAATAATTCAAGCGTTGTTCTGCCACAAAGGCCATCAACAATTTCTAATTTTAGCTTAATCTATTAGAAAAAAAACCCCCTGCATTTCTCACTAGTGTTCCCTCATTAAGAGCACTCCTAAATTGTACACTGAAATCTCAAGAACACTAGCTATGAATTCAAGTTCACACTCCCATGAAGACACTCTCAAACAAGCACTTTAATATGGAAATCCCAATAAAGGCAATTCAACTACTTGTGATTCAGCTAAGCAGTGCCTTAACTGCTACATGGTAAGTATGCACCAACAGCAGAAATTTAGCTATGAATTACACAAGAGTGACCTGTCCTACCTTGAACCTTCAGCTTTCCTGTTTCCTGTGCTACACTTGATTACTCTCAGTAACAAGAAGCTCCACAAAAATAGTATCTCCTGATTTTCATTACAAGTGAGCAGTCATATGACCCTATAAAAAACCCTTTGTAAATAACCCTTATATTTTAAGTCAAGTTAATTTCTTTTCCATGGCTGTAAAATTGCAAATTCCTTTGCTCCCCTGGTTGCAGTGTATCGATCACACCTTCGCTACTCTTTCACCTAGAAATTCAGAAGCTCAGATTCCGTTTTAATCAGTATTACTAAAGAAGCATTTTTTCCAAACTTACACACACATAACTGGAAATTATTCTCAACATTTTTCAGAGGGCACAATTAATACTGGTGGGATAGCTGCAGTGCTTACTGCCTTTGTGACCTCGAGTTAAGGGTGGAACTGTGCCAGCCTGGGATGACCGGTGCACAGGCAAGGGCAGTTTGCCACTAGGAAACAACTTACATATTGTTATATACAACAGATATCTGAGGTCCCATAATCCTGACCGTACAGGACTGGACCAAACCCAGCATTTTGCTTAGTCAAAGGGTGCCCTACTCCCTCCTCCTCCCTTTAACTTCAGTATCTGCCTGTTTTCAAGAACTGACCTCACGACCCATGTAAAACTGCATTGCAACATCTTAAAAAACATCTTAAAAGTGGCTGTGGTTAACAACAGTACACTATACAAACAGTGATTTATCAACATTGTATGCTTTATTGAAAGTTGACAAGTGCAACAGTTAAATACATCGACGTGTTACAACTGTAGAGAACATGCACAAAAACATATGCATACTACTATACAGATCATATGCAAAAAATCCATACTGGGAAATCCAATTTTTTTTTCTTTAATTCTTTGCTAGCAGGGCTTGGTAATTTTTGGAGTGGTTTTCCCCATCTTGAACCAAACTACAATGAACAATGATTTACTTCAAGATAATCAGCAGCCAGGGAACTTCAGAAGTTACACAAACAGCATTAATTTGCCAAATTCTGAACAGTTGCGTAGGTGCATTCTTATTTATGTAGCATAAAAAAAAAAACTTTTCAAACTTCTTCAGATCAGCCAATGAAACAACTAAACTTCAATCTGTACAACCTAAATAGTTACAGTTTTCTATTTTACAAAGTAATTACACTAAATACACAAATGTACAGTAGGCAAATAACCTTCATGGTAATTATCCTATGACCCAACAACTGTATTGTCACCTACCTGTTTTCTATATATAATACAGCTTTATGCACCTGTCCACTGGTTCAGAAAACGGTGCAAATATTTGCACTTAAGGTTTCAGGTGACAATTAAGTTTTAAACACTGAGATTACCTTTCTCCCTCTTCCTCTTAGATCCTATGCACCAGTCCACATTTTGGAACCCCAATGCACTACAGGGGGTTGAGCCATCACTTTTTACTCCAGTCTATTTCTTCACGTTTCCGAGTTTGAAAAGCACTTGTATCAGCTGTCGCACTGGATGAGTGGAAGATTTAAAAACAAACCAAAAAAATTCAGGCATGCAGCTTCGTTTCTCAGCCATTTGCAGAAGCTGCTCGAGTCCCCAGTGTACTTGTGCTAATTCTCTGGAAGTTTATTTTATTCAACCAACCTAAGAACATAGACTCCTTCAAGCCAAAGGGGTAAGGGAGGTAAGAGAGAGACAGATGAGTGTGTAATACAAGGGGAAGAAGCCTCTCCTGATGTGTGCAAGGCATGGAGTCCTCAGTCTGGGTTGCAATGTGCATTGAAATGGATGAAGGGTGGCTGTGGCGGATTCCCGCTAGTCCTCCTTGCTCTGGACAGTCCAGAAGCCAGCAATCATGGTGGCGATGACATCTTGAGCTATGCTGAAGGCCCTGAGCCCTGTGATGCTGGCTGAGCAGGCTGCTGTGCTGTCCCTTGTGACTGGGAAGAGGAAGGCGGAGAACCAGTCTGCAGCTGTGCTTGGAACTGGGCAAGCTGCTCTGGGCTGGCAAGTGTTTTTAGCAGAGTGTTTTCTTGCTCCAGCTGTGAATTCTTCTCTATCAGCTCTTTGATTTGCTCTTTGAGGACCTCCACTTCCTCCCTGACTGCGTACATCAAGTGACTCTTTACCAGATCCTGCAACGCAGAACAGAGCGGGTGCGTTAGCGGAGCAGCGCTGTCACGGCCGAGCCGTGCGGGGTCCGGGCTGTCACCGCCGGCACTCACGTGCGGCCGGGCCTGCACAGCGGCCCCGCCCCCCGCCAGGCCCCGCCCCCGCGCGCGCCGGCTGCAGCCAGTTCTGGGCGCAGGTTGCCGCATTTCCCTCCCTCCCGCCGTCCGCGCGCGGCCGCGGGTGACGTCAGAGCGCGGCGCGGCCAATGGGCGGCCGAGTTATTTATAGCCGGGAGTTAAAGGCTCGGAGTTTGCCTAGCAACAGCCGGAGAGGCTCCCGGGAGAGCGGCTCCAGGCACCGCTCCAGTAACAAAGGGCGGCCGGGCCCCCGGCTCCGCGCCGGGCGGGGGCCGGGGCAGCGGCCGCGGCGGCCGCCGAGGCGAACCCGCCGGCTCCGGGCACCGCAGCGCCCGTTCCGCCCGCGGGGAGAAGGGCGCAGCGGCGGGGATGTCCTGCTGCAGCCCGCGGGGGATGCGCTCGCCTGCGCTTGTGGGGGGAGTTAAAAAGACAAAATGAAAAGTACCCCAAAACGCCTTCCTCTCTTTGGGAATGTAAAACCCCCCAAATGCGCTCCGCTTTCTGCCCAGCAGCGCCCCTCCGCCGCCGCATGGAGCCGGGATCGATCGTTTGGGGAGGCAGTAGCCAAGAGCAATGCCGTCATTCCCTCCCCGGCATCAATACACAAACGTGCGCATTCCTCCCCGCGGGAAGCCTTTGATCAATTAAAAATAAAAATTAAAAAAAAAGCTCCCGAAACCGACGCCGTGCCTCCCCTTCCGTCCCGGCTCCGCTACCGAAACGCGTCCCAGCACAGTATCGCCGCTCTATCCCCATATTGTTTACTGCTTCAAGCACGAACGAGGTTTTATGCCCCATCAGTACGTACCATCGCTTGCTCGATTTTGTTGTCGATAGCTACTACGCTTGCACCAGAGGAGCTGCAAGAGAGAAAGAAAGAGAAAAAACATACAACATTAGCGGCGGCTGAATTATTTAAGAGACAAGAGACGCGAGCATTGGTAGCCAGTTGGCTGAGAAAGTCATCCTCACGCTGCCCTGCCGCCGCCGCCTCACCAGGATGCTCTAATGCAGCAAAGCAACCTGTAAAGCCGCGCCGAGCCCCCCCGCCCGCAGCCCCGACCAAATATCCCGACATTTTGCCCCCCGACAGACCATAAAGACGGAGCTCAATCGCAGGCGCCGGGGAGGGCAGTACCTCCGGGGGGAGCGGCGGGCGCCGGTGCCGCCGCTGCGGCTCCCCCGGACAAAGGAGCCAGCCCGGAGCTCACCTGCCCCGCTACCGCCGCGCCGGCAGAGCCGCTCAGACACAACACTTATTTACCTACTGTCGAGCCTCAGGGACGAGGTGTCGGTGCCCAGCAATGACGATAAGAACGAAATCGAGAAGTGTCTTAGTTGATAAACTCCTAGATCCATTGCCACCGGTCTACAACATTGGGCATTCATGCAACCGCGGCCAGAAACGCTCCCCGGGAAAAAAAAATAATTCAGGTCTCGCTCTTCTCGAAGGCGTGTATGCGTGCGGGGCCGCTCCGCCGGGCGAGGCGGGGCCGGGACCCTGCGGGACCCTGCGGGGCTGCGCTCGGCCGGCTCCGAGCGGGGTCAGCGCTCCGTCGCGCAGCACAAAACCCGGGCATCCTGGCCCCCCCCATCATTTATGCGCCAGCGCCGCCTCCCATTGGCTGCGCTGCCCGGGCCCCGCCCCGCCCCGCGCATCTCATTAGCGCGCCCCCCCTCCGCCGCGCGCGGCGCGGGCCCGTGGCGCCCACGCGGAACAGACCCGCACGCGCGGCGGGGGGGGGAGGCAGGCTCGGTCCCGCCACCTCCGCGAGCCCCGGCACGCGCGGTGCCGCAGCGCCGCTCGCGCTGCCGGCCCCTGCCCGCAGCGACGGACAGAGATTAAAAATGAAAATAATAATAATAAAAAAAAAGATATAAAAAATAATAATAATTAGCGGGCCCGAGGAACGGCGGGGAAACCCCGCACGGCCCGGCGGGAGCGCGGGACGCGCCGAGGGTCGCCCGTGGCCGCGCCGACACCGCCACCTATCGGCGCGCGGCAGCGGGAAAGTCCCGGTGCCGCCTCCAGGGCTTAGCCAGGGAGCCGCCGTACCTCCGCCTCGGCCCGACATCCGCACATTCCTGCCCCGCAAAGCGGAGCCCCTACCCCGCAGCTCTGCTCGCTTCGCCCATGCCAAGCAGGAAAAGCAGGATACCCACACACGGCAGATAAAACTCTTTTAGACAGCTACGAGACCCCGTTATCCCTTACACACGCCTTACGAGCCCATAAAACCTTTTTTGAAAAAAATATTCAGCCACTGATCATCTACAAAAGCACATACGGCACAAACCTGTGGATTTCTAGCAAGCCGGCTGATATTATTCTGCAGTAACAGGGAAAATGCCTATTCACTTATTTTTAGGTTGCACCATAAGGCACTTAGTCTTAAAAGTTGCAGCACATGCATCAATAATTTAGGATAAGATCCTTCTCCCACTAACTGTGGTGTTTTTCTCAACAAATGTTATGCTCTCATGTGTCATGGAGCACAGCAACTAAATTCAGTGCCTGTCCAAATGATCTTCTCTACCAGTAACAGCCTAGAGAGAGAGCCAAGGCTGAGCTAGACCACCATCAAATACTGTCACAAGAAACAGCCAGCCTCTAAAACCACTCTTTTCTAGACCTGCACTTTCAGCATGTGTTACACTACTTAAAGGTGCAAAAAAAAGTCAAAAACCTTTTCCATTCTCTCCAGCAAACTCCTCCAAGAGCTACAAGTCACATACATCACAGGTGCTGTTCCCAGAGAAACAGGAAAGCCAGAAGGCACGGAATAATCATCTTAAAGCTAAATTTAGCATTTGCGTATCTGCATCATCCTTCTTAGTTTATTTATGTTGTCCTAGACTACTATTCTTTCATTCAATAATGCCAGCAGAGTAGTACAAACTAATCCTGTTCACAGGGAGGTCACATTTAAGAATAATAATTCCTCACAGCCACTTTCCTGCTACCATTCATAGAGGGTTCACATCCCACAAAGACACAGCTCTCATCCCACCCTTTGGATACGTGGGGAATTTGCACAGGATAGCAGCTAACAGGCTGGAAATTAAAGGAAGTGTTTTAGAAAAACCCTTCCCTGTACTGACTGGCAAACTCGTGACAGCGGGTAAAGGGAAGCAATGCCTTTGAACACGTGCAGCAGGCTCCAGCTTCCCCCCGAGGGACAAGCACCAGGAGCCACCAGGAGCCACGTGCTGCAGGGACACCTTCCGCAGCACTTTCTCTGCAGAGCTTACCCACCACACACCAGCGATCAAGTGAGCCCTTCCACAGACAGTGCCAGCAGCACAGCATCTCTGCTGGAATCTCTATCAGCTCCTGCCCTTGACTTGATCTAAATTCATGTTTTATGACAGGCTGGGCTCAAAATCAGTAATGTCTCAAATGACTCCTCCCCGTGGCAGTTACTCAGCACAATTAACAAAACTGCAGTTGGACAAAAGCTCTGGGACCGCTTCTGAGTTCAGAAAAAGGGCAGAGTAGGTGCAAAACCAGCTAAGTCCTATCACTGCTAATCAGGCTCTCATAGAAGAACTTGAAGATAGCAAACTCACAGGCCTGGACAGACTTATCCTGAAAACTGCTTTGCTGTTGCAGGACAGACAGCAGACAATTGTATTTGGTATCATTCATACATGTAGAAATAAAGTCATGGATTCATTCCAAGATGGTTGTTGGGTCTGCCATAACGACTGATAATTATTAAATGCCATTATTCCGTTTACAACAGAAACATTATATCATTCTCAAACTAAATTAACAACACTGCCATTTTTAATCTATATTAATCTTCACAAAGTAGAGATAACACATATGATCCTAAATCAAATTCCCACTAAACTCATTAACCATCTTCCATTAAACTTCAGTGGGCTTTTAACAAAATCTGTCATTTATTTTTAGATGCCTACAAGCAGAGTTGTGATTCAACAGAAAGCTGTCAGCTGCGTAAGTAGGACTGCATATTAATATGCATGCTCTGCTTTGCCCACTCTACAAAAAAGCAAACCATAAGTGTCCCTTTATGGCTGAGAAAGTGGATCATCTAGGAAATTAAAAAAAAAAAAAACAAACAAAACCAACACGATATAAATTACTTTAATCTCCAAAACTGGGGTGAAATTTTTTGGGAGGAGGGGACAGCACCACTATCTCTGATGTTCTCAGTTCAATACCCCATCCTCTGCCTGACAAGGACAGACACTGAACTCTAAGGACTGGGTTTTTGCTGTTGTTTTTTAACAAATGTCTCATGATCATGAAAGTATATCCCAGAAGATTTAAGGAAGATAGTTCTCCAAACTCAGTTTTCCTCTAGAAGGACGATCAAGACTACTACTGTGTTACTCAAAACATTATAACCACCTCTTTTAAGACCTCATTAACAGATAATACATGATATTCGACCCCTGGAAAAGCCTTAATTCCTGGGAGTAGAGGTGAAAAAGGCTGCAGAATTCCTCGGTCTGCTTAAGGCACTCTAGGCCTGCACTGGGTTGGACAAATTCATGTTTTTAGCACATGCTTTGAAAGCCTGTGTATCTACTGAGCACTCCAGGTGTTCACAAACTGCATAAAGTAACAGAAAAAGACTCGAGATGGGCTCCTGAGAAATCAGCAAGGTAGAGAACAATACAGCAAAGGAGTAGCTCACCAGCATCTTTGATCCTCAAGTAAACTGACTTCTTAAATTGAACATACTAACAGTAGTCAAAGACTATTTAGCACGTGTCACCTTTTGTAATATTTCAGCTCTTAAACACTGTTCCTCCCACTAAATAATTTCCTCTTGTCTCAATTTATTCATGCTAAGCACTTGAAGAAAGTGCTTTTCATATCAAGCACATAATGAGGTAAACTACAGCACAGAATCATTTTGTCTCTATGCAAGTTGGGTTTGTCATATTTCTCCATGCGTGTAAAAAAGTTCTTTAAGTTAAAACATTTATCTTTTAAGTACCTTGTCAGTGTATGATCCCTTCAGATGACAACATTAAAAGCCCTCGATAAGCATCTTCTGAACATAAAATAAATCTCATCTTTTGATGATGTTACAAAGATGCCACACCAGAAACCATATTAGAAAAACAGCAATTGCTGTCACAGCACACTTTCATCTTATGCTCAGACAGGCTCAGATCTTGTGAATTTCAACTGCAGCTTTCAGCTGCAGAGTGCAAGTACTGAAGAGGTTAAAAATAAAACCTGCTATTTATTCAAAAAAGGCTACAGAAATTAGATTCTACCTGACATCTGACTGTGCATTCCACTTGGCATCTAAAAATGGAGAATAAATGGCAGAGTACTATTCTGCCTTAAAATTCATAGATTCGAAATTCTTTGTGTACTGACAGCAACCCTCCCAGCATCCAACTTATGCAAAATTGTGCCAAGCTAATAACTGAGAGAGCTCTGGCTTGACATCAAGGACCAGAGGTTTATTTCAAGAGACCATAATTTTTTTTTTTCTTCATCTCACTAAAGGTACATAACTGGAGAAGCTGTCCAACGAACTTTCTTTCCCACAGTAAATCAAATATTTTTAACAGACTAAGGACCAAAAAAACCCAACCAAACAAACAAAATTACCCCACCCACACAAGCCCCATCTTCAGATAGCCTAAATAAAGATCACAAAATCTCAGCCAACTTCCTTCTTCAGCTCGAAACCTTTAGTTAAGATCTTGATTTAAAGAAACCAAGCCACTAAGAACTTACTGCTCAGCTCCAAAAGACTTGTATTTTATTTCTAGATTGAATTCCACTATTTCAATCTACATACTTCTGCTAAATTGAAAAAGCTCTTTCTACAAGACAGTACTCTCTCAGTTTTCCTAAATGTGAGCTTTTCGTCCCCCATAGTAATCTATTTGCATCTATAATTTAGTTTATTTGTTTGCTAGAAATTGGGGTTTAGTTCCAGGAAAAACAGATAAAAGGGAAAGCTATGCAATATGCCAGTGAAATGAAGTGCTGTATTTGTAAATCCTTTTTTTTTTTTCTCCTTTTTTTTTCTTTTTTCCAGATGTGCAAGCATAACTAAATAAATATTTAGTGGAAAGAATACACACACCCTACTGGGGCTCTGGAAATAACCTGACAGTATCTCTGATCACAGTGCATACACAGAAGTATCATGCTGTGAGCTCTGCACAAGAGAGAGAAGGCTGCATTTAAAGCAAGAAGATAACCATGTAGGATCAAAAGAAAAACAAGGAGAGGTTCTCACTGGTTCCTCTGAGGATATCCTCTTTCTCTTTGACAGGCAACTAATTACCAAGTCAATCCTAGTTATTTTTAATGAGAATTATAATGATTCTACCAATTTTAATGCTGACAAAACAAAACATTCTGTCTATAATCAAGTATCTGGATAGCCAAACAAAGACATGACCCACTTGTTACCCATCAGAGAGAGCTCTGCAGGGAAATATGAGCCATCTTAAAGCAATTTTGATGCTTGGAGAGGGATGTAGGGCATCCCCTTTCCCGAGATCATCCACAGATAACCATCTAGCAATGCAGTTGAGATGAAGGTCTGTGCTCTGTACATATCCAATGAGTTTTAAAGTCCCCTCACAGAGCCAGCTGAGATCTATCATAACTCAAAACCTGAAATTACATCCAGATGCTACTCCACTTTAAATTTAAAGAAGTTATGCATTTGCAGTAACATGCAGCTTGGGAATCACAGGCTTTCCTGTTTTCAGAAACCCTTAAATAAGTAGGTGTGAAATATTTGACTTTACTACAGGTGAAAGCCCTCCTCCTCAGCATCCCATAAAGTGCCCTTGACCAAGGACTGCAAAGGAAAGAATCCACCAACATGTTAGCATCCTGAAAGTTTTAAGTGAGACATCTGAGCCAGGAATATGTTCTTTCCTCCAGAAAGCTCCACACAATGTCACACTGCATGCTGACATTGTCCCCAGGATGGATGTGGGTAAGAAGTTTAGTGTCATAATGCAGCATATATAGAAGAGTGATAAAATGTTACAACCTCTAAGTTTCACAACCCAAATTTATTTTTCCTTTATATGAAATTGGCTTAAATATTTTAAGACTTAATGCATAGAAAGTCTTCAATTCCCTAGTCTTCTGTGTACTTTTCATGTGTAAATGCTTTTCTCAAAGGCAAGAACACCTCTAAGTAAAAACCACTTACACAAATATTTAATCTCACTTATTCTAACAGTACAACAGATTTTTCAACCACATACTCCAAAATTAAATGAAGAGGGAAGGAAAGAGTCACTGGAGCATTTTAAGTTACACTTAACATAACAAACATGGCAAGCATAGGGAGTTTTGGCACACTGACATGACAAGCATTTGGAAATTGAAATTCTCTGAATTAAAAAGCATCTCTGACCCAGGGGACAAACAGCCCAGGAAGGACTAAAAGAAAATGGCTGACACCCACCCACCCACCCACGGTTACCTTCAATAGTACACAGTGGATTTAGTAATCAAATTAAAAACCAGCCAAATTAAACTGTAACTAAGAAGGGTAATCTTCTATTATTTTTGAACTTGTATTATTTTCTGTTTCCTTAAGGCTGAAGGAAAACCATACCAGGTCTCATGAAATGGGAAAACTATGTCTTACTGAGTACTGCTAATTGTGGAAGGGGGAGATATAGGACCTTGAGGCTTTTCATTTCCCCTGTTCCCAGCCCCTTGTAAAGTTTACACCCATTATGCCTTTTTTTAACTCCTTAATTCATTTCTTCCTCTTTTCCCACCTCCTCCCCTGTTTCTAACTGTTACCCTTGAAACTATATTGAAAATCTTGGATCAGCTAATAATTTAGTCATGCTTATTAAAAAAGTATTTATACAGCATTAACAGCTGGTCTACATTCCCACTGAATATCATCTGCCCTTTGATGGCCATTTTTTGGTATGACACTTGAAATTAAGCCTGTGTTCCCTACAGAAACCTATCACACTAGAAGCCAACTCAGGGTTGCTAGGGATAAAACCAAAACCTCTGCAATTAACTAGAGTTGTCCTATGGTCTTCAGGAAGCTGGGAATGAAGTTCCCTACCCCAGCTTTTACAGAAATTAAGAACAGCTGATGAAAAGTACAGAAACAAAATATAAGTCCATAGTGTGGGAAAGGAGCACCCGGGATGCGGAATCCGATCTGCCGTGAACGAGGATGAAAATCGGCCACTTCTCAGCTTTTGTGGTGGCTCATCCCTCGTTACCACCCTCCTGTGCAGAACCATTTTTAGGTCATTCTGTTAAATAATAATAAACTCCCAACACTGCAACTTGTTTACATGTATAGAAAAATAAAGACAATAAGCTCAGAGTTCAGTGCCACTTTTCTTCCTCAGCAAGTATTTTGAGACAATAGACCTCTATCCAGTTGCCCATTTCCACTCCCACAGTTTCAGACTCTGCAATCACCAGCAAATGGCTTCACATTTATCAGCAGTATCAATGTACAAGTAGGTAAATTACTTTAAGATTAACTCCTCGGGTACCAATGCATGCATATTACACAAATTTGAAAAGTTGTATTTCTTAATCTATAAGCAGTCAAAATACTCTGCTCTAGTAATGCCACAACCTACAGTTTATCATAATATGGTGACTTCCTAAGAAAATATAGGAAAAATTCAAGACATTCAGTATCATTCAAGAAGAGCTGTACTTTATCAGGCTGAATTTACTGTAGCCAATTTAAAGGTATTTTTCTACCTGAATGGAAATTTTAATTTCTAGAAATCAAACCCCAGGTATCTCCATTACCATTCAGGAAGCATGGGGAGAATTTCCACAAACAAATAAGAATATGACCTGATTTACTGCACAGTGTGTATACTCCAAAATCTTAATTTCCTTTAACAGCCAATGGGTTGAGCATTGTGGGATAATTTCCTGCCTAACGTGTACCTTCCCCCTGTGACCTTCCCCCCCATCTGTGAAAACAAGCATATGAGAGGAATTTGATGAATGCCCATGCTTCAAGCTCAGTACAGCATTGGGAAACAGGTTCAGCTCAACTTTGCAGTGGGAAAGCACTCCCAGGCTTCTTAATCCAGCCACAGCTTCAGTGATTTAAGAGACACAAATCCTGCTGACTCACAGTCACAGAAATCCCAACAGAGTATCTCCATTTACACTCTCCTTGCTGAAGGAATAAAATGTAAAGTGATACTGTTTGAAATAGAATATAAGATACCTGGGAAGGTAGGCAAGACTATGAAATTAGGTGTGCTTCAAAACTTAAAAATTACTTAAAAGAACAGATTGATCAAAATTATAGTTTGACCTGACTGCCTTGTGGCTTTAGGGGTGTATTACCTACTTTAGCACAACACTTTGTTCTTGAAACCCTGCCATACTGCAAACCAGAGAGAAGAGAACACAGGTGTGCTAGCTCAGCATATTTTGAACATGTCCCTGGAGCACCTTCTAGGCCAGAGACTGCAAACAGCTGGCATGGGTCCAGGTCCTCTCCAAAAGGCTGTATATCCTGAAGGCCTGATTCTCCTTTAAATGGGAGCCAGCCTTCCTCAGTACCCTACCGATCCTGTAAAGGAACCTCAGGCAGTAAGAAGCTCTAATTTTCCACAGGACAGCATCTTCTAGCTTAATTGCAGCAAGCACCTCGAGACAGCGGGATCCATGGTGGCCATGGGTACACACCACTGACATTTAGCTGCCCTTGAGCCAGGCATTCTGCAAACAGCAGAAGACATTCTCTTTATCTTTTAATACACAACTTGCAAAGGAAAGATTGCAGCCCATCATTTCATCCCTAATCAGTATCTGGGTAATCGTCTTTACACAGTGACGGCTGCATTTACGAGTGGCCCTGTTTATGAAGCATTCCTGTCCTCTCCCTAAAACTGCTGATGCATGTTTTTTGGTGGATAGACACCTAAACCATTTAATTAGATGTCCAAGGGTCTTTTGTATATATAAGGTCCAAGGCTCATGTATATACTATGTCAGGCCCCTAACACTTTTGAAAAACAATTAATTCATCCTCCAGAAACCACTATCATTATAATAACACCCTGAACCTCTGTGGCTTAAAACAATTCAAAACAAAACCCAATCCCCACAAAAACAAAACCAAAGTAACTAGTATCAGAAGTCTGAGTAATGCAATTAGAAATGCATGGAGTCCAAAACAACTCCCAGGAATTGTTTCCTATTCTTACACAGGGTTAGCCCCGTAGCCACTCTTTCTACAGCAACAACACAATGAGCTGCCACACTATTCTCAATATATGGGAAGGAGAGAAAATCCCTACTGCAACACAGAATTTAAATTCCCTCTTCCAGTTCCACTTCCCTCTTCCAAGGAACCACTGCTGTTCACCAAGCACAGAGGACAGAAGGATCTTTTCTAAAACCCACACTAGGCAACCTCCCATCCAGGAAGGCATGCCTCCTCCCACACAAGGTACAGAACAGGGGAATTCCTCTCTGACTGTTCCCAGCTACTGCTAATTGATAGAGGCCCTCACCAGGTGGACAGTAACATCAATCAGCAGCTCAGGTACAAGCAATCATGACAACTACAAACAAAAATATTTGTAAGTGAACGTTTGAGTCACAGGATAGCATTGCTGCCACTCAGATAGGCTCCTGACTTGCCCAAACCTGTTTTTCAGCCCTATTTCTGAAGAACTCTGCATTTTAAAACAAGCTGTCAATAAACTGTTGCAGGTAGAACAGAAACATTAAACTGATTCTGAGGCTGGGGGAATTTACTTCTACTGATAGACTGAAAGATGTCAAGGTACTTGAAAGGATTCTTTAAATCTTTGGGAGGACTGAGATAAGACTTGAGTGAAAAAATACCTTCAAATAGAGAAAACTAGTTTTAAGGGGCTATTAGACTTTTGGTTTACTTTTTCATATTAGAGTACAACTACCTAATATTTACCTAATGATGAATTAAAGCCTCTGTTTTTAAAAGAGTAAGAACATTAGCTCATAAATACAGTGAGTTTTTTATCCCTTGATATCACAGTATCGTAGGATCATTTAGGTTGGAAAAGACCTTTAAGATCATTGAGTCCAACTGTAAAACCTAACACTGCCAAGTCCACCTGTCAGAGACTAGATGCCCATCACTGAGGTATGCTTTTAATAAATTTAAATTATTGATGGGCCAATAGGGATGACCTAAATATAACAGCAAGACAGATGTTTTCATGGCTGCCTTCACTATTCATGTATTTTAACCAACTACAGCCCACTTTACCCATGCTAAGAGTTAGCAGATGTACCCAATGCTCTCTCCTTCCAGTTTATGCCGTAACCAAAGGCTGAAATATCTTCTGACCTGTGTTCATTTCCCCCTACCCTCCCATCTTCTGCACTTCCAACCAAGTTTCAAAAAGAAACATGGAGGATGCCACACCACTATTCTTTCTGTATGAATATGGAAAGGTGGTGGTGTACATCCAAACTGGACACAGTCACCTGTCTGCAGTCTGCACTTCACAAGAGGCAGCTCCTGCACACCCCTATAATCACCATTTCCAGCTGTCTAGTGCTAGACAGCTCCCCAGTAGCACACAGACATTAGGGATTGCTTTGCCAAAACAACTTGGTGGAGCTCCAGAGCATAAACTCTCAATCTTGGACCTTCATTCTGGCAGACAAACTTAAAATGCAAAATATGCATAAAGTATTTAATTTTATTAAGAGTACAAGTCCTTCTCAGTATGCTGCAAACTGCCCTTGACCAAGGACTGCAAGAAGGAAAAGATTCACCAACTATATTCATAATCTCTTAAGATTTCAATGAGATGCCTGACCCCAGAATATCTTCTCTTTCCTCCAGAAAGCCACACACAACTGCACCCACTCTCAAATTCTGCATCTACACCAGAAAAAGCTAAATGCTTCTTTGTATTTAACCCATGCATCCAGCAGGGTCAGTTTTGAGAAAAAACATATAGTCCCATACAATATTAGCCAAGATTGCCATTTGCAATTGCCATTTAGCATTTGCTATTTATGGTGACAGGACAACCAGCCAACTTGAATTCACTGAACAACAACCAGGAGAAAACTGGCATCTCTGCAAGAGAAATTAGAGGAAATAAAGGCAAATGAAAACTAAATAGAAAGTAGCTTGCAGAGTAAGACTACAGGAGAAACTGTCCACATTTTCTGTATAATGCTAGCAGATGCAGACTTTGGTTTATGACTAGAGGTGCTACATCATGCTCCTGTGTGTATCAGTAAAAGTCAGTCACAGCAAAACCTTTTAATATTGCAAAAAGGTTAAAGAAAATTACATGTTTACTTCACCAGACCTTTTTCATTACACATTCTGTGGAATAGCTTGGTTGATGGTAGGAAACAACGTCCTCAATACTACTTCCCTTGTTCAGCACGACATGATACCAATCACTGCTATATACACGTGCTACTCACACATAACATGTTATGTGTGAGTAGCACGTGTATATAGCAGTGATTGGTATCATGTATACAGCACATGTATACAGCTAACATATGTTCCCATTACATATCAATTACAGTGATAGAATATTATACTTATCCTTAAGCATTCAGATTAATTTACTACAATTTTACTGTTCATTTGAAAGTCCAACATATTTTCATAAACTATCAATTACTGAAAAAAAATTAAAATTGGGCTTTTAAAAAAAGTCTTCCAATGTACAATTTTATATTCTTTAAAGCAACACCATTCACAGAGGAAAGCTGCTCTCCACAGGCAATACCACAAACATAATGTGACAAAAATATGAAGTTGAACGTATTAGCTGATATATGCAAACATTTATATAAGATGAAGAGGTTTAGATTTTAAGGGTGTGGCATAACAAAAGCACCAGTTCAGAGATCAGAAGTTAGGAACAAATTCCATGCTCCCTCCCACAGATGGGTATTTTCCTTCTGCACAGAGAAAAACAACTCTGCAACATGAAGAGTCAGGGCATTTTTTCCCTTCACTGTCATGAATTTTTAACTCAGTAAAATAATTCTTCCTATTCACCAAGTTACTTGGTGTTTATTTTAAACACAAGAAAGAATCACATAAAAAACATGCAATTCATATTTCACTGTAAATACAGAAAAGGAGGTTGCAGAAGACTAGGCTGTATTTCAGTTCTCTCCAAACATTTAACAAGACTGATTAACTAAACTTTCCTTTCATCACATGACAGTACAGAAGATAGGGCATATTATGTGTGAAAAGTATTTAAAAGTATTTGAATGAATACAAACTTACTTTATAAAGAGTTTCAAATCCTGTTTTTTTAAATTCCCTTTTTTTGGTTTAATATTACATTACTTAAGATTTGAAATAAGTGGAATAATGTTTTTTGAAAAAAGAAATAAAAGCACTGTAAGAGTAAATGTTTTATAATATGGATTATTTTAAATACTGCAGTAAATATATTTCAAGGCATGTAGATTTCCACTGAATAAGGAATCAACTCTGCATGACGGTACTCTCAACCAGTATGATGTTCCTAGCCTGAAATAGTTTTAATAAGTGCCAAGCACTTTGATTTGCAGGTATTAAATACTTGCACAAACAAAATAAAGGAACCTCCCCCAAAAATTAAAACAAATAAATCAAGCATCTACATATTAAAAATATTTACAAATACCTCTTCAGATGCTGTTCCAGTTCCAAGAATAACACTTTCATGATTATTTGGTCAGGCACCTGTTTCTGGAGAAGTCCCACTTTCATTGATGTGTCTTTTTAGTACCTGCTGATTAGTTTCCCCCAAATGGAGGGTCAGAAGAAATACCTCTCAGTCCTTGGTGGCTGTAAGATTAGCATTAGCATTCCACTATTAACTACGGGTCCTGAATTCTGCAGCACTTTAAGAATCACAAAGCCTTGCCCGTTAAAGATTATCCACTTGATTCAATTCAAAGTTTGCTGAGTTTAATACTGGTTGGTCATGATCAAGGAAAACAAGAAGGGCAAACAGTGACACCACAGATCCTGAGGTCACATGCTCTTCTGTTACATAAAGCATCAAAAGAGATTAAAATCTTCATGATTACGTTTTCAAATCTCAAACAAATGCATCTTCTCTCAGCAGTGCCAAATTTGTCAACTCTGAAGCTGATTCAACTTGCTCCCACTTTTTGTGAAGCATGTATTAATCACTACAGGTAGCTAATTCTGCTTAGAAAAAGGCAGCACAAGTTGTACTGTTTATCAAATCAAAGTTCTAAGGCTTAATGGCAATTCTAATTAGACACAAAAGTGACAGTAGCCTGTTTGCCAGAAAATATTTTACACAGACAAATCCTGTCCGTCATTGCTACTTTAAAAAGAACCAGTGATGAGAGTTGGAGACATGTATCTAGTTAGTGAGATAAAGATAGCAACTCATCATGTATCAAGCCAAACCACAATCAAATACTGCATATTCTTCCTCACAGATTGTGAGGAAGAAACCTCACGAGGAGGTTTTGGTGCATTGTAGTAACTCTCTGCCATGTAACCATGAGCCTATATGCACAGTTACCATTATCCAACATTGCTTCAACCGTAAATGTTTTCCTTTCTTGACCCTGTTGAATGCTTTTCAGTGGGGAAGGAAGAACCCACAGTACACTGCAGAGAAGGAAAGAAGATTAATTTCCTTACTCCACAGGCAAGCTGCAGCGTGAAAGAGAAAACAGCCAGGAAACAGCCAGGCACTTGCAGTATGTGTGCAGGAGCTCCCACCACACCAGAGAGCATGGGCATTGATTGCAATGGTTACACGCTTCCATCAGACCAAGACCACACAAATGCAGAGACAAAACCAGAAGCCCAACCTAGCAAATGTTACTTGGGCTTACTGCTGACTGCTAAAGTGATGTCAGATGTGTCTCCTCAAGTAGATTTGCCTTGCAAGAATATATTGGAAAGAAACCAAATGGAAGGGTTGAACAAGTTCTTAGAATCATAGAATGATTTGGGTTGGAAGGGATCTTAAAGACCATCTAGTTCCACCCCCCTTGCCATGGGCAGGGACACCTTCCACTGGACCAGGTTGCTCAAAACCCCATTCAACCTGACCTTGAACACTGCCAGGGATGGGGCATGCACAGCTTCTCTAGGCCTCCTGTGCCAGTGTCTCACCATTCTCACAGTAAAGAATTGCTTCCTGTTATCTGATCTAAACCTGCCCTCTGTTAGCTGGCTCAGAGCATGGCCATGTATTAATTACCTGCTCTTCTGCTGTACCTTGCCAAGGCAGTGAAGAGGTGATCGATGGGAAGAGAAGTAGGTATTATACAATAAAACGGAAAGGGGTCTGGCTTGGGTGAGGAAGGGAGAGTTAAAATCAATTCTACTTAGAACCAAGAAGTCCACCATCACACACAAGGAATATTTTCTTTAGGAGGTAGTGAGGAAGCAAAGAAAAGAAAAAATTAAAATTGTTGGAAATGAGGGGTGCAGTGGGGTTAGTTTCCCATTCCCAAAGCCTGGAGGGAATTCAGCTAATTTAAATGGAGCTTCAGATGTACTAACTGTGAAGGAGGGCAGAATATTTCTAAACAGCCTTCCCAGATCCTTGTAAGCCTGTCTTACAAGGACAGAGTATAATGTTCCTTTTAAAGCACACCAAGGAGTTCAAGCTGAAAAAAGTTACACTTTACAATAAAAGTTTCTCTTATTATATCAAGTCCACCTCTCTCAGCACAGCATGGGAATGGGTAATAGTCAAGGCTGATTTTAACATTTTCCTCTCACTCCCACTAAAAAGGCACAGAGGTGGGACCACTCAGATGGTGGAGCAGTTGTATTCCTGGATCCTGGTCCTTGAAGAAGAGGCAGACCGATACAAAAGCCCTAGGAGAGGGATGTTTACTCTGAAAGCAGAGCTACTCTTGAAAGCTTCAAGTGGATACAACCACATATAAGAGGGAGGTGAATTGAAGTCAACAGGCTTCAATGGAAAATAAACAAGGAACAAAGGAAACACCAATAAACAACTACTGAGAAAGTCTGACCCAGTATTATTGAGTAACTTCAGTATTCAAAATGAAATATTACTTATAGCATGGAATCTTGTTTATTTGAAAGAGCTGAAGCATCAAGCTGACTAGAAGAATGCTCAAAACCAATTCAAAAAAGCTGAACCAAAACAGAAATTTTACTTTGAGTGGCATCCTCACATATCCTTCCAGAGTTGGAGACTTGGTACAGCAATAACTGCTAATGAATCCTGCTGGTTACACAATCCCATATATCAGATGTGCTACAACCTCTGTCAGACATTCTACACAGCTGAGCAGAGGCAGTCAGGCTCAGCTAAGTCTGTGTCCCACAGAACTGCACCAAGAGAACTGATAGATTTTAAGATGCCATTCTCCTAACACTGTTTAACATCCTTCTTGCCATCTCTGTTGCCTGTAAAGCTGCACAGTTGACACCAGGTAGGAGAACCACCTTTCTCCACACCTACTGTGCATACAGCACATGCACTGGTCACAGGTGTTTTCCAGGATGCCTGAAACTATGAATACACACTGACATATGCTGGAGTGGGAAAGGGATGAAAGCAGTGACATGAACCTTTCCAGTCTTTACTTTCTCCTTTCCTATTCTGAGATGCCCTCTGAACAGGAGCTCCATCATGCTAGCAGCTGTGCCATGAGAGTTAAAAACAGGGTCCAGTAAGTTGTGCATGTCTGAATAACACACCACTCAGCTCCAAAGCTGTTCTGACTGAAATCTGGGTTTCCTATATAGTCAGAAAGATCACTAAATGTTAGATTACATGGGAGGGAAGGGAATTTTTTAAGAGACACAAGTTTAAGCACTGAATAAAATTTATGAAAGATTAATAACTCTACTATCAACTCACATTCAAACACAAATAAAAAGATACTACTGCAAATATTTTTGCAGCATCCTTCTCATGAATTTCGGCTAAAATTCTTGTAATTTGCTCTGCTTGTTAGAAGAAGCCACATCAGAATCAGACTGAAAGTGAAAAGCAAATATATATACAGCCAAGCATGTATGATGTGGGACTGCAGCATATATGCAGCTGCTTCATTCTGCAAAGCAGCAAGTTCCCTGCTGCACTCACAAAGAAAAGCCACAGCTAGCTCCATCTCTGGTAACACCAATCACCTTTTCTCATGCTTCAGCCCCAGTTCTGGTGATGACTTTACAGTAAGGCAACACTCACAGACTTCATTTGATGATACTTCTTTAGCTATATCAAGGAAAAATATTTCTATACCACTGATCTAGAAGCACCTGATTCAAATTAATCAACTTTTTATTTGGGGGATGGTTGTGCGCCAGAGGAATCTATATCAATTCCATTTCTCACCTTCACAAAAGGCAGCAAAGGATATGTTCTGTCAGTTCCCAGACTGAAAACAAATTAAAGTGAAAACACAACTGCTTCAGAGGCAGGTATTCTGACAAGTACATAATTTTTTTTTTAAGCATTTCCCATAACTTTGACAAAGTTGGTTCCAATGCATTCAAGTAATTAAAAGCATTACTCAGTTACGTGTAAGTCAACAACTTACAGGTAATAGAAATCACAAAGAAATTGTAAAACAACTGGATTATCTAAGAGATTGAATATTTTTATTGCTTCAAAAAATAGCCTCTAGCTGCAAGTGAAAAATGCCTGAAGCACAAGGATCTTCGTTCTTCTCCTGTCACATTCAAGAATTCAGCATCAAGCTATGCTTTCCTTCCTTTGTCCTGAACTATCCTGGCTCTTATGTAAAGTGACAGATTGCACACAGATGAATTATCACTCTGGGTACATGAGAATGTCAGATACAGGCAAATTTTAACATTTAATTAAACAAAAAACAAGATTTCATGCATGAGAGCATCAGGGTACCTAGGTTCTCCCCCATCCATAGCTCTTACATCCAAAGGCGAAGAGGGAACCTATTTTAAGATTCTTGGTTTGTGGTACTCCTTGACAGTTTTGCTTTAAAAAAAAATTAAATTAAAAAATGCATCAACCCAAGTTTAAATCTAACCTGTAAGTGAATGAATCTGGCATTCATCCAGCAGAACTTACTTTTAATGTCAGTCTGAATAAAGTGTAGCACTTCAGCCCACATTCCTCAGCATGTTACACATCACTGATTGAGCTGCCATACCTTCACGGGGTAAACACTTAGTAGGTTCACTTTCCACGTTCTATAGAGGACTTCAGACACTGTTTGAATAATGCAGACTTCATCATATGACAAAGCAGAAAATAAAGCCAACCTTTAGACTACAGACATAAATTGCCCTACGGTAACAAGCATCAATTTTGACATGATGCAAAAAACAAAGAATAAATTTAAAATTCGGATGTGCCTATTAGTGCTTGATAAAGCATAAAATACACCAGACATTCAAGCTCTTTAAAGTTACAAACATGCAATCCTTAAGATATTTAGAGGTTAAAAAAATGTTTCACAAATAGAGCAACGAAACCTTTATATGAAGTTACTGTGCTTACTGTTACAGGACATATCCCATACATTAATTGCATCCTAACCTACAGGATTTTTAATGCTCTGTTACCTAGTACCTTCCTATTTTAAATCAATCTTCATGGAGTGCTTTGGCACAGGGTTTTGCAAGGCTGCTAGTCAGCAACAGCAGCACACTAAAACTAAAACTGACTTCAGAAATTAGAACTCAGGAGTAAAACAATGCATGCCAGATTATCAAAAGAAATAGTTTTGATGACAAGAAAAGGTAAAAAGCACAAAAAAAAACCCTGTAAAAAGACATCTGCACTGTAGTGAAAACCAAAGCACTTAAGTGAAAGGTAAGAACACGGACAACAAACTGGGAAGTATCTCATTCCCAAATGCTAGCAGCAAAAATCACTGCTGTATTTTTGCTGTCTTCATATTTTGAATGACTATAATGAAGTGCAGTTAGAGAAGATTGCTTAAGGATGGACAGAAAGCTATTTCAAAAAGGTCTTTAACTATTAATATCCTAATTGACCATCTGAGTAATTTTCTTATACATCCTTCACAGTCATCACCAAGTGATACCAAAGGTATGGCTTTCAGTTACACAGAAATAAGCACTACAATTGCACATGTTTAGCTTGTTAGTTTACACCTGATTTTTATTTTCATCTTGGTACCCCTACATATACTGCTGAAAAGCAAATCCTCCCTGTGTGAAAGAGCAAGAAACACATATGGGGAAGATCTCACTGGACTGAAATATCCATTTTGCCTGGAAGCCACTTCTAGGCATGGCCAGAGGCAGATATTTAGGTGAGAACCCCAAAAGGCAAGCAGATAAATGCAACTTTCCTACTGTATCCTCCAACCTGCCAGCAATCAGCAGCTTGAGGAGTTCCTGCACAAGAAGAAATAACTTAGTGTTTAATGATGCAAGAGAACCTTTTCCTTTCAAGACATCACTTCTATCACATAGTTCTGAAGTTTTCATAAAATTCTGGCTGGTTAATTTGGAGTTAATTACCCAGGGAAGACACTTTTTTTTTTTTTTTAAATTATCAAATATGAAGCATCAATCATCCTGGCTTTCAAAGAGAGATGATTTTGAATCTCAAGAGCAGTCCTGATTTAAGAATACACATTAGAAACACCTGGAAGCCAGCACAAGCATGAAGGAGCAGCTGCAGGAGTCAGTCTTCTCATCCAAGAACTACAGTGAGCCATCTGCAAGTGAGGGCTTCACATTCCACTAACTGAAAGTCACTGAACTTCTGTCATTTAATCATCCAGAAGAGCAAATGTCATCAAAGCATATTCAAACTGTGCAACTTTGTTAGCACTGATACTGAACAAACACTGCCAATTAGAATAGTTACTGGTTACTGCTTTTTGTACTGTGGAGATGAATAAAATCAGATTAAGCCTACAGGGGACAAGCCCAGTATCTCTTCCACTTCTACAGGTAAGGCATGTCTCTAGCCTGGCTATGCTTTGTTAGCCTAGTCTAAAGTGAGTGCTCCCTTCCTTTGCTGTAGTACCTATGAAACACAAACCAGCAGAGTCTCTGATTAACAAGAAGCCTGATGAACGTGAACTGGCACAGCACCTAACAACAGCTCAGCATTTTTTGCTGCAAGGGATTGACAATTTATTCTGCATGTTACATCAGCTGAATACAGAGTTAAAAATGAAGGATTTGCAGAAATTCAGCCAGACTGGAGGGGAAGGAACCCTGCCCCCCAAAACATGTCAGCATTTAACATAAGCATTCAAAAGAGAACTTAAGAATACTATGAAGTTATAGTTGCCAGTCATACAATCAATGAAATGGAGCCTCACAGTTTCGACAGACAAATGCACCATGAAGAAAGACTCAGCTTTCTATTGAAAAGGTCCATCCAAAACCTCCACAGGAAAATTGCAGACTAAATCTCTGCCGTGCCTAAACCTCTAAACTGAGACTCATTACTAGGTGTGAGCTAAAAGGAACCAGTTAAAGCTATGCTTATGATATTCTTCCTCAGTAATACTGTAGCTTTATGAAACTAAATTACAGCAGACAATCCTTGAGCATTTGGTGACATCCATATTAAAGGAGTAAATAAAAGATTTAGAATAATGTAGTTCTAACCATTATCAAGATAGGAAAATCTGGGAGAAGACAGCTGTAGAGTTAAAAATTCTTCCTTTATTTCAAGTTTCAGAGAGCAGCTTGTACTCAAGCAGCAGTTCAGGCCCAGTAAGTTTTGGGAGCCATAAGGCTACTGTCTTATTTTTAACAAGTCAGCCTGATTACAAAAGGAGGCAAGCAGAACATCACCTCTGAGACACTACAAAAGCACCAATTCATACAGGAGTAACCAAGCCCTTTTGGTATCGTGGGCACAGCAGTTTTAACATGACCCTCACTGTTTTAAGCAAGCTGCAGACCAGATGGACTGGGGTTCTCTCTGCCATGCCAAGTACTTTCCCATGGAAGGAAAAACACTTTGTTATCCTCCCTCTCTTCCTTCAATTAGGCCAGAAATTCTGCAAGGCAAGATCTAGGTAAAAAGTGATTCTCTGATGTTTAAACCAAAATAAAACCCTCCATTAACACATCACTTCCCAAGGTGACTCCACCAGGCCCAAGCATTTGGCTCCTGGACCACCCCAGGACCTCTCATGAACAGCACAAGGCAAGTGCTGTGCATGCAGAAGAAAAAAAGGTGTAGCTTGCTGCTGAAACTGAAACTTTACAGTCTGACAAGTGCTCTGTGTGTTACCTGTTCTTGTACAAATTACTTCCATCATGCTGTGAAACCTACTGAAATGCTTAAAAGAGATTTGACAGGAAAACAGCATCAATGAAGTAACATCAAAGGTGGCAAACTAACTACCTTGCCACTTTGAAACATTGATACCACACAGGTCTTTTTCTGTCATGAATCCCATCAGTGGCCCACCAGGAATGATTAAGCTACATTAGTTCAAGTGTCAACAACACCCTAACATTAAGCATTAGCTCCTTTAGCAAGCATTGGAAGACAGCACTAGTCCAATACTTCATTATTTTTATTATGAACATTTTACTTTTATGCTGTGTCTATTTTGTACACTTCTAAACCGACTGCCTTTGCCAATGTTTATTTCAGAAAAGACTGAAAGTCATCACCTTCAATTTTCTTATCTGGCTATGTAACAACAGCCAGCAATTCTGAAATTAGCTGCTTCTGACAACGCATTTTCTTCAGAGACCTTCTGACAATATTCTCACTTCTCCCCTTATCAGTCAGAAGCACAGCATGCGACAACATTTCAGATGTGCTGAAATACCCCTCAAGCCAGAAACTGGGATGTCAGTTCCATAGCCGGTAATTATCAGTGGTTTTCTTGAACTGAATTGCTGTAATCAGGTGAGCAAAAAGCTGTGAAGGATATTTGGGAGACCAAAATAAGCACTTGGAAGAGTATCACTGCATCTCAGAGGAAGAAAGATTATTTTTATATACACTACAATTAAGACTAAAAAATGTATTTATAATGAAATTAAATATTAAATAACAGAACCACAGGAAAACAATTAAACTACAGATTTGGAAACTAGAGAAACATGTCAGTAACGTAAAGAGAGCTGTAACAATAAGAAGCAAAGATTCAAAATAAAAAGGCAAGTGGAAGCAGGGAAGAAAGAGGGGAAAAAAGTAATCAGGGCAAGCAAAACAGTTGGGAGAGCAAAGCATTAAAGAGAAAAGGGTCAGGAACTACATGAGGGAGTGAAGAGGACAAAGAAATTATTGGCTAAAAATACCCAAAAGAAAGGTAACAGCAGATGGGGTTTTTTTTTTTTGGTACATTTAATATAACATCTGAAAATCAGAAAGAGCATTTCTGGAAACACCATACTTTTCAAGGGAAAAAAAAATCTAGGAGGGGAAGAATTTTGAAATTAAATTGACAGCAAGCAGCTACCACAGCCCTGCAGTTTCTCTTTGCAGAACAGCACTTCCACTGATAAACCAATGACACGGGATCACTGTCTTATGATGACAACTTTTAGAAAAGAGGAAGAAAAAGAGAAAAAAAAATTAACAGACTCTCAAGCTCCCTTTTCCACATACATGAGCAAAACCATCCAGCCTGTGACAACTCTCTCTTTAGTTCATGCTCCAAATACAGTGTACTAGAGAAACGCTTTAACCTAAAGTACCAGAAGTAAAGCAGTTATATTAGCCAAGATCCCTACATGGCTCATCTTCCCCCTCTGGAAAGGGCTAAGGTGACAATGCTAGGGTAGCTCCTTCCAAAATGACACATCCAGGCCTGAACTGTGCTGTCCTGCCTTTTGGAGCCACGAAAGCACCTCCAGCACGCAGGATGTCCTGCCAGGGGCACTGCAGCTCAGCCATGCACCAGCAGCTGCCCTTCAGTGCAGGTTGGTTAAGCACTATCCAAAGCAAAAACCCAGCCTACATCCATCTTTCCACAATCACAACTGATTGAGTCATTTCACGTGTGAGGATTTTTAGGCGAGCAGCATTCCCGTGTGAGCTCTGAACAATATGCTGCTGTTTTCACTCCTCTTCAGAGCACAGCCGTTTTGAGTGGGCAGGACAGATGGATGGATGCAATGCCAGTTTATTGACCTATGTGCGTTTCAGTTGTAGTTAATAATGGCTAATACTTCATATTGTTCACTGAAAAATGCACCAGAAGTGTCAAGGATGATGGGTTCTAAATGTATTCCAAAAACTCTCTGTACTTCTGGCTTCTGAATATCAATTTATCAAGTTAAAAGAATGAGGAGTTTTGTTTCCAAGGCAGTTGGGGGGAGGAAAAAAAACCCAAACCAATCAAAGTTTATTACTTTCCCCTTTGGTGAACAGTTCAATATCCCATTAAACCTTTGCAGTGGTCCTTATCAGTACATACATACTGAGCTAAGTCCAAAGATGTAAGTAACCTGCTCAGCATTCAAGGCTACAGGCCTTCCATTGATAAAGGCTCAACTTTACGTGTTTTAATAAAAGGCACAAATGCAGCTAACAAGACAAGTTGAATAACATTCCTTTACTCTCACTCCATTACACATATTCCACTATTGTATTTCACAATGGACTCCAACTAACTGCCATGAAAGGTTCGCCTACTTCATCCTGCCCACATGTTTTTGCCTCCTCCTTTTCATTGGATCTGAAGGAAAACCAAAAATTACCACCTGCTACTCCATGTGAACAATATAAAAAATGAAGGCAGAAATGAGTGACTGGCAGAGTGGGAAGAGTGAGACTGTATAAACATTTTTCTTTCTAGGCTGCTTTCCCCCTCCTTACACACACGCCAACTCCATTACGAGCATAAGGTCTCCCAGGAAACACCAGGCAGGATATACTACCACCAGAAAGCAAATACAAAATTTTGTTATTTTCTATCTGGATATCTATTTTACCGTTGTTAAAAGTGAGGGAGGAATAAGGAAGACCAGATAAGGAAAGAAATATTCCTGGCTAATTATCTTTTCTAAAGATGCACATCATGGCAGTAGCATTACCCTTTCCCAGTCTACAGCGGTGTGGCATATCTGATTCAAGATTCATTGCACACTGCTAAGCAAAGGGCATACTCAGTAAATACAGATACAAACAGACTGGTATTTACCTGTGTCAGAAGTTTATCAGAACAATTGAAGAACCACATTCCAATGAAGATAAGCAGGCAGGCAGAAATGACAGCAGAAAAAAGAAAAAAAATCTCAGTTATAATCAAAGTTATCATATTAAGAGACACACAGTAGCAAGTACAATTAACATTAAACCTGTTACTTCAAGGTCACTCAAGAAGTGACTGAGTCGCTTGTGCCTAGGAAGAGAGAAGTATTGACACAGATACAACATTATCCAATTATTTTATTCAAAAGTATTATTAGAGTCATTTTCATGTGTAACTGTGTGGACCATTCAAAGGCACCCTGCAAGGTAAGTGCACAGTTAAAAAAAGGTCTGCTTGCAAACTTAGAAGAAGTAATTCACATATTGGATATCAAGTGGCGTTTCTAAAGCCCACTTTAGCATAGACAAGGTTAGATGTCTAGAGGATAGCACCCAGGGTCACTGCCTTTTCTCCACTAATCACAGAAACAGCAGAATGAACATCCTGAACTAAGGTTAGCATCTATAAATATCTTCCCTCCTATAAAGCAGACTTTTCAGTGGCCAGCATAAGCCAAAAGGAAAGCTCATAAAACAAAGCACAAGCACACAAAACCCCCAATATTATAAAAGAATTCTGGTAGCTAAAATCTACTATGCACAGCAGCCACAGATACTATGACTTTACAAAGCTACTGAAACTGAGACCCTTACTGGAAAGGATTTTAGTAGCACCTTTTGTGTTCCTGTGCTTTGTGCTGGCTTCTGAGCCCATCCATTTCTCTGTTCCCACCTCTTCTGTATTCTTTTCTCTATTCTTTCAGGTACTTTTCCCTTCGGTTTACCAACCTGGCACATAGTAAACCTTCCCGGTGTTCTCCTTTCCCCTATTCCCAGAGGACACAGTTGGCAACAAAGTTCCAAGCATGAAGGAAGCATAAGAAGATGGGTAGAAGGTGAAGGCAATGGATACCAAGCATACAGAATTAATCTGAGCTGCAGATGTCTCAGTAGAGAACACAGAGAATTCTAACACACCATACTGTAAGGAAAGCTGAGATCTACACCCACACAAAAAGGTCAATCTGGCACCTTTAGGAAAGCCAGAGATAACAAGATTGATTGAAAAAAAAAAAAAAAAACCTCCAAGGAGAAATCATTATGTATTATCTTAAGCTGCACAGACTAACCTTAAAATAATTTCAGCTTCAGATATTTTTACATTTATAAACAACTCAAAAAGAGTGCTCAGTATCTAGCAATTCCCATTGAAGATGAAAATAATTGTTTTTTTTAAGATTTGAACCTTTGCTCAGTTACACAGCAGAAGGTACCTTAAGAAACTGGAACATTATCATCTTATTGCTGTTTTAGCATTTATCCCAATTATTTTCTTTTCACCCTGAATTAAGAGAAAAATTAGACAGTTTTCAGTCTCAAATTGCCACCTGTCCATAAAATAAAGTTTTTAGTAGGATTAAAAGGTTTTCTAGATTTTGTTTTAAAGTGGTTACTCAGACTGATTTGAAACTCCCTTCACCAGTTAGGTGCCTATTTTTTTCCTCAAAGCCCCTGTTATATAATAATTCAACTGCCTACAAAACACTAGTTTCCATACAACAAGCATAAAAGACAAATAATCCATTTTTTCAACAAACACTTCTCTTTTGCATCAACTTAGAGCAAGATGGAGCTGCCACTAATATCAGCACTGCAAGTATGCATCTAAAATACAAATGCAGCTTTAAAAAAAAAAAAAAAACACAAAAAAACCCCACAAACCAAACAAAATCCTCCAAAATGACAAGAAGCCATCCTGTGACCACGTGCATAATGTAATGCTTGGAGAAAAGTAAAGAAGCAAAGAAGTCACACAGATTCTTAAGCTTCCCATACAGCACATTGTGCCCAAAAATAGGAATTAAAAATGCATAATGCTTGCATAACCAGAAATTCTGCACTCTCAGTGCAGAATGGCTCAATGTTATCAGCACCAACCTTGCCCCCAGAAGGCTCTTTATATGTGGAATTATCTGTAACAGTCAGATAATAGCTTTTCTGCTACGACAGAAAAGCCTCCCTTGTTTATTACTGGGAACTCAAACAAGAAAGCTGTAAAGTGTAAATACAGCTCTAGAGCATTCATTATTTTTCTTACAAGCTTCATCCTATTTGGGAGTTATTCAACCACTGCAATAAGGGATACCTTGAGAATATCCTGCCTGAGCAAAATTTATTCCAATACACCACATTGCTGACACTGCAGACTCAGCTGAACACCACCCTACCCTGGCAGCTTTAAAGCTTTTATTGCCTTTCTTTCCCTCGATGCTTCCCTCCTTTTGGGGTCCATGGGCTTGGAGAGGCAGATGCTTCTCTGGTCAGACACACAGGTCAGGCAAGCCTCTACTGACAACTTGGCCCCAGAAGTCTAGCTCTGAACAACTTTTAAATTAAAAACTGAATCGAGGTGAAATTTAAATAGGAAATACCAGACCAGCCTCTGCAGAATCAGTCTGGAAGAAAGTGGAATAATCACCATGATACAGACATGCAAAAAGCAACCTTAATGCTAATTAACTACTTCCATCAACCCTGTCCTCCCAAGAAACCCGTATTTAAGGTCAGTACAAAGCTCTGCCTGACTTACTGAGTTCATTTCACAACTGTCATGTACAAACAGAATCTGCATTCTCATGGGGCATCACTGTCCCTCGCCGGACCCACTCCCCACTCATCTTGGCTACCGCTAGTTTGGCCAGTTGTGGATTCAGCTTCCCTTCCGACTCACACGCTGGAGTCGTTTCCCCTGTGCACATTAACTCGGCACAATGCGGTGCAGCAGAGGCTGCTCCCCGCGGGTGCCCGCGCCGCTGGGATCGGTTATTTCAGGAATGAGCTGGACACAGCCCGGAGCAGCAGCAGAGGCTGCTCCCCGCGGGTGCCCGCGCCGCTGGGATCGGTTATTTCAGGAATGAGCTGGACACAGCCCGGAGCAGCAGCAGAGGCTGCTCCCCGCAGGTGCCCGCGCCGCTGGGATCGGTTATTTCGGGAATTAGCTGGACACAGATCGGTTATTTCAGGACACCGCGGCCGCCCCGGCGCTGGGCAGGGATGGAGAGGAGGCGGCGGTGGCTCAGCCGCGCCACCTGCCGGCCGCGCCCGCGCCGCCGCTGCGAGCGGAACGCGCCACCGCACCCGCGCTATCGCCGCCTCGCTCCATCGTGTCCTGCGGAGCGGCCCTCCCGCCCACCCCGCACAGGACGCGGCTGGGGAGGGAAACATCCCATTCCATCCCTCCCGGAGCCGCCGAGCCGCGGGCGGAGCCCGCACGGCCGCCCGGAAGGCGACACCGCCCCGCTACGGCCGCCAGAGAGCGCTGCGGGCCCGGGCGCCGCCACCACAGGGCCCGGCCCAGGGACCCTCCCCGTGCGGGCCCCGAGCCGCGCTCGGCGCCACGGCGCACCTGCTGCAGATAAATAACTACACACATAAACCGTGAGACACGCACACAGAACTGCACGCAGCGGTCCAGGCTCCCCCTCCTTCCTCCCTACAGAAAACGGCTTTATCTCCCGGAAAACAGCCTGAGAATGGAGGCACAACGACTCAGCTATTTGGCCTTCACCCACAGCGATAACGGCTAAGCACGCTGGCACAGGAATATCTCGGCTTTACACAGAGACTGGGTATATAAATAAGAGCATCAGAGCAGACAAAACCCGACTGACAGTGAAAGGCAGTTTGGTGGATGTCGGTGGAGCACAGCCGGATATGGGAAACCACGGCTTGCTGGGCACATCTATTCCCAGTTACTGTGCATCACCCTAGGCCTGGGCCACATGCCGCTTATACATCTCCTTCTGTTACTATAGTCCCACTGCATAGAGAGAGTGCCAGGGGAAAGATCACAGGGACAGAGTCCTACCAAAATTCTGAGAGAGGGAGCCTTTACGCTGAGACATGTTCCCACCAGCAACTCATCTCTCTGACTGCCCTGAGAAGGAGGTGCCTCCAGAACACTGTAACAACCCCACTACCACTATCAGCCTCTTCCCCAGGGCATCTACTGGCCATAGACACTCTCTACACTTTCAGGTCTAAAAAGACCTTGGAGCCAAAACCTCTGTTGGCTTTTCCCTCTAATCAAATATTTCAGGCTGTGTGCACGCAGGAGAAGCCCAGAAAAATCTCCCTGGTGCTGCACATACAGGGAGCCAGCACAACTCTGATTGCTGGACCCTGCTAGTGAATGGAAGCAAAAAGAGACAGGGATCTGAATCAGACTGAGCACACCATGTTTTTCTTGGGAGAGTAACCTGCAGAACGCCACAGCAGACAGGCTGCAGTATACCAGGCTTGCCAATTCAAATCAAGCTAAAGTAACACAGTCCCCTCCCCTCAGTCCTCTCATCAGCAAAAAAGCCACAGGCAAGGGTAGCAAGATACTGGTGTCACACCAGAAAATCTACACTTCATGAGAAAGGGGAAAAATGACAATTTCAATTTATGGTGGCATAATGTATAAGAGATGTGGTTTTTTGTTTTCCTTTCCAAACACTGAATTGACATTATATTTAAGAAACCTTCTCTTTTCCCCCACTGTAAAGCCATTGTCATTTCTCAGACTGAAGCAATCCTTTTATCAATTGGATTACCAGACTCCCTCTTATGTTTTCCTGAAAACTCCCCAAAATTTAGTCCTTTCTATTGCTAGGAGGTCATTAGCCAGTCCACAAAAAATGCATGCCCACAGCATGGCAGCTTTATTGAGAAGGGACTCATCCTTTGGGCCAGCCTCACAGCATTTGACAGGAAATAAAAACAATCCAAAGGGTTGTTTTAGCAGAAGCTGCCAAAGGGTCATTGCACTCTCACCTCCAACCCAGTCCAACTTTGGTAGTTGGTGGTTACCTGCAAGCAAATACTAAATCAGTGAGATGCTGTGCACTCAAATCCTGCCACTGTTCCCAGGGATACCACAAGAAACAAGCCCTTGCTGAACCTAGCTTAAGAAAATACACACAAGTGTGGGTATGTACACAGCACACACAAGTGAGGCTTTATTTCAGAAACACAGACTTTAGAGTCTTCATTTTCAAGACTTTTTACTGCTAGAATACATTTACAAATCGGGTTTTATGGGGTTTTTTTAGCATTTCTTTATGAAAAATGTGAAGCTTAAAGAGAGTGTACTTCCCTGTGCAACCATTTTCAGTGTTGGTGAACATGCAGCCTAGTGTTTTTCCTTTTTATGAACACACAAAACACTTGAAGGTATTGTTGTTTGGTTTTTTCCTTCCTTGTTTTTTTACTGTTTGTTTGTTTTAACAGAGCATCAGCCAACATGGCACAGACTTGTTCTTCAACTGCCAAAAGCATCACTAGTATAAAAGTGATGTCAGCACTGTTTGGTTAGTAACACTGGCCTTCCCTCTGAACAGGCAGAACATACACATTGCCAGGTCAAGCATTAATGGAAACTATTGTTAGTTTTCTTAGCCCAGTAGTGTGAAAGCTTGTAAGACAAAACAACATTAAAAAAAAAAATCTGGATTCACCTCAAACAATCACTCCAACTCACATGAAGATCCGTATGTTCAGAAACTCAAGTGACTGAAGAAACAGCAAAGGTAACCACAAAAAAAGGGATCAAGCCTTGATTTTTTTTGCACTCCTCCACTTCACCTTCTCCCTCACTAACTTACCTAAACCTGCACTAGAACATAGTATTTCACAGAAAAAGATGTGCCTGCAATATTGTGAACTCAATGAAAAACAGGTACTTTATGCAACCTACTCTTCCAAATTTAGTATTGAATCAACTGTCATAACAGGATTTGATACAAGACTCTGAATCTTTTGTTACTGTGCCAACCTGGAGTTTTGTCTACTATGGTAGTTTCAATACAGCACGTAGACTCCACAAGTTATCTGATCAAACCCAAATGTATATTTTTAAATTATCAAAGCAATGTTTTATTCAATTATTTCACTGAATCATCATAGCTTTCTTGAAGTATCAAGTTCTTTTAACTCTTTACTTCACAAAAAAGTGAAGCAGGCAGTGAGTTTTCTTTATGAGAAAAATCTCTGCAAATGGACCTTTGCCAGGATGCATAGGGAAGAATACTGATGGGCAATTCTTATTTAACCAAATGTCTACTGCTATAGGTTTTACAAGTCCAAGAATTGAAAGTTTCTGCCTTCAACATATGCGAACAAATAATAACACGGCAAGTCCAATAAAATGAAAAAAACACTGAAAACAAGTAGCTAAAATATAAGACTTCAAAACCACTTAGTTAAGTATAATACAGGTGTTACCAACCACAAAGTAACAGAAAAAAACAATTAGACTGGAATAGTCCTTTGGCTTCCATCTAGTTCAACCTCCTGTTTGTGAGGCTGCCTTCTGAAGCAATGGTACAAGAATAGACAGAACCCAAAGCTCATGAGCACCACTACCCTGACAGACCACCACAAGTTGGAAGGTGCCACCCAAAAGACTCAGCTTTAGGAATGCTGAAGAGCAGTGAACAGAACTGGTGCAAACTTCATATGGACCTTGAAATTCAGACCAAAGACACACATTTATGATCCTCCCACCCTCAACTAAAACAGCACAAGATTTATTTTCTGGAACAGCAGAAAGGAAAAGAGTAGAGTATCCAAAGAACCAATAATCAATTTCCAAAATATTACAGCTCTAGGATATGAGAACCAGGAGAAACTGTATGGCTCATCAAAAGTAGAATTACAAAAGTACAGCAGGCAACTCATCAGAACATACCTTATATTAGGTTGTGTTTGAAAAATTACTTCAGCTATTTGGTTTCTGCACTCCTAGCTGGAGACCAAACCAGAATCTCAGCTCTCTACAAGCAGTAACATTTAGTATGTCACATTTATTTTCTTGTGACAGTTTAAGGTAAGAGACCACACTGGCCTGAAAAATAAAATACAACTCTCCTCCCTCATGGATGCTTTTAAGGAGGAAAGTCTCATACCCTCAGACTTCTACTGGCAAAGGTGATCAAGGCAACAGGCAAAGACAGCAAGAAACTCGGTACACAAAACCTTTTCATAAATGCCTAAATTGCATTTGAACTGGGGCAGGAGGGGTATCAAAGGGAGAAATGACAGTGAAAACACCACCAAATACATCACACAGAAGGCAACAGGTTTTGTAGTACTGTCCCAGATGAAGCCCTGCTCTCTGCCTTGCAAATGTAAATAAGACTAGGTCGTAGCTCCAAAGCACCCTGAAACCTGAAGAATTCAACACAACAACTGTATCACTAGATTGTGCTAATTAGATCCAATTACATATTTAAAAACAACGGTCACAAACAGTTATGTTGTAATTAGGCATGATATCATGATCCAGGCTGCAGACAGCACTGAAAGAAGGCCGTATCCAAACTGACAAGAGAGATGCTATCTAAAAAATAACCCCAGAGACTGATCCAAAACATTCATACCAAGTAGAATTAATTTAAAAAATGCCACATCTGTAATACATACATATACATAATATCACAAAAAAAAAAAACCCTTAAAACACAGGCAAGAATTAGCTACTTTAGTCTTAAGTTAAAAACACGCCTATGAATCTGTACAAGTTTTATATGCTTTGATGCTGTTCTCTAATACTCAAATGACCACCTTCACAAAGCTCATCACCTGTGTAGCTTGGGACTGCTTTCTAATTTATCACTCTGAACCACTGTTTCAGTCCAAGTGTTTAGATGAATGCTGCCTGAATTAAACCACTATTAGCAGTTTGTTAAAGTTCAAAGACATATATTTAATTAGTAACTCAGTGGGCACAGCTCCATACAATCACAAGTCAAAAGCAAAATACAGCAGAAAAGGAGAACAGAAACATCAGAGATGTAGAAATCAACATTGCTATTACTACAAGAGGAAAAAAAAGCAAGCAGGTTTACATGAAGACTGTAAGTGAACTGGAGATGTATCTTAGCCTTACATCATCCCATTTAACATTATTCTCAAAACATCTGTGTTACAGAAGTACAATATTAAGTGGTTTTGAAGTCTCTTATGACCAGTTACTTTTTTTCTGCACTCACTGCCAACACTAAACACACCTTTCTATACTATAGCTTCCAATAGTTAAAATGTTCCAAAAACTTGACGGTCACAAAGTTATGATGGAATTTTCCTTTTTTTTTTTTTTCCAGAAGTTGTACTCTAGACTGAGGTCTAACAGCAAGGTTAGACATGCTGGAAATGTTTGCAATACATGTTTGCTGAGGTTAAGAATAGCCCAAAGATAAGCAGTTGCCTAAACTTGGCAGTTATGAGCTGGGACTCTACACAGGCACAAAACATTCTTCTGATGCTCAGACTCATTTGTTCTCAAACACTGACTGTCCTGGCTCCAAAGCCATACAAAAGTTTAATGAGGTGACAATCCCCTGCTGTCACAAAGTTTTGAGATATTCAGGTCACAGAAAAAAAAAAAAAAAAAAAGAAAAAAAGTAACAAACCATGGGTAATTTGACACAACAGGAACTCACTGAAGAGAATTAGATAATAGGTGCTGGGACTTGGGTTTTTCCCATCACCAAGATAAAAATCTTATTTTCTTCCCAACACCAAATGAGAAGCTCACACTTGGTATCAGAAAACATGTGTATATTTGATCTCTGAATCTTGGGTAGAATTTAAAGAAAACCTCTGATAAAACATTCTTTTCAGGGGAGTCACAGTTGTTTCTTCCCCAAAGCTTTCAGAAACCTGAAGCATCTTAAGGTAGTCTTACCTTTATATGCATCCATGTAAAAACTAAACTTGAAGGAGAAGGCTAGTGCAGAAAGGAGAGTTTTAACAAAGCATGTAATGTTATCCATGGCAATTAAGTCTGCCTTCCATCAGCAATAATGCCATATTAAATCTGCTTCCATTAACAGCATAGAATTTCTCATATTTGTCGGAATTACATATTTTGCAAACTTAGCATTATTTGATCTTACATGCATTCTGTACCATTTCTCTTGAAGCCACTGTCATATACTGAAAAAATAAAGTCAAGCAGCAATAATTCTCCCAGCCCTAGAACATATCCATCTTGTCTGCAGTAAAACATGGGTTTGTTTTTTTTTTTTTTCTTTTTGGTTTTTTTTAACATTCCACTTTGGAAAATTAAGACTACTGAATGCCTTGTTTTTTACCAGTAGAGCCTAGAATAGACTCACTATTTCTATTTAAAATTTGATTAAATAATACTCATAAACACCTTGAATTCAGACACTCTAACAGTAACTTCAGTAAGAGTAATTGTACCTGCCTGCTCTGGAATTATTTTATTTAACACCAGTTAGCATAACGTGTAAGGGTCCACTAAGTTCAAACGATGCCCTATTAGGAAGCTGCACTGAATCATTTTTCAGCCAATTTTAACTGAACAAAACTTTTCCCTAAAACTGGTCATCAGTTTCTGAAAGCAAATAAGGCACAATCACGGACAGATCCTTCATCTAAATTAGTCAGATACTAAAATATTTCATATTCTTTCTTTTCATCACAGATTCTTACTAGGAAGTACCCAGATTTCCATCCATTTTAAAGGCAAAACCAGAAACAATGGTATTTTGGTCCCTGAAAATGTAAGAGATGTCTACATTCAGTAAAACAGCTCTGCTTCACAACAGCCTGCAGAACCATTGCAATGCCATTACATTGCACAATCACTAAGAAAATGGAATTTCCAGATTGAAAAAAGGACAGGCACAACAATCTGGATATTTCCTCATCACATGTAATGGACAAAAATTATATGATAACAATTTAGACTAAAACTTTACATCAATAACTGTCCCCATGTCTGTGCACAGAAGACAGCTTTTTCAATCTTTTCTAAAATAGCTTTGTCCCAGAATTAGCTTTCCATGAAACGTTCCCCTACCTATTAAAGCATACTACCACTATAAATACCTACTGGAATAAAGTGTTAAATAAATCATAAAGGCTTAATGGAAGACTTGTTTTCTTCCTTGGATTGACTCCCAAACTAGCCATAATCAACATTATGATCCTCAAATATTAGTAATTAGTAATATTAATAAAAATGCTAATAAAAGCCACAAAAATTAAGAAAAAGCTTACCAATCAGGCAGAATAAATATTCAAAATATACCACAACACAGGAAAGCATCATAAACAAAAAAAAATTAAAAATAATATATATATACAGCTTGAAAGATCTCAAAATATTTTTATTCCTTTCTTACCCTAAATGACATGGAAAAAGAGAATTCAGCTTCTCTCCCCTCCATGTCATGGGAAAGAAGTTCTATGTTTTCATCTTCATAATTACTAGTTTTATCTTTTGTGAACTACAGTCACCTATTTCCAACTGAAACCAATGCATTTATTACTAACTTAAGCAAGGAGGATTTGGACTTCAAGTCATTAAGGATTTCAGAAATATAGGTTGGATGATCTATAATTAGCATTCCTGATGATTTAAACAGGGTTTGATGATTACTAAATTCATCATCTTTAAATAAACACTTCTGACTCAGCATCAGCAAAATAGAGACATTTTCATCAACTAATTTAGCCTAAGACTTTTTGGCAAACAAGAATAGGAAAGAACCAACAGCTTTATAAGATCAGTGAAGGCAGGAATAGACATGCAACTATGTTAACAAGTACAAGGGAAAATATTATCATGAATCCAGAACCACTGCAGACATTTGTTCCCATACCCCAGTGTTTTGCATTTTAAAGTGACTAATCAGAAAGCAGACACTACATAGACAAGAAAAAAGTCCTTATCTAAGGATTCAGGTAAGTGACCTACCCTTTTTTAATTATGATTAAATACTAACACACATTAGAAGTCAAGCTGTATCTTGTAGAAGCTCACAGAACATAATATGGAAAACATTTATTTCAGTACTTAGTGGTCAAAGAGGATGAAGCTAATGACTTCTGAATCAAAGTTTTAATCCTATAACAGAGCCACAGTATTCAGTTGCCAGTGACTTCTCAGGAAGCCACCTGCTAAGTGAGCCAGGAAACAAAACAAAAGCACCGTGGACCCATAATGGAAGAATGCACAAAGGCTGAAAGAAAATGTGCCCATTATAATCCTCAGCAAACAAACAAAAACCAAAATCAGGTACCACAATTATTTCATCAGTTCACTGTTGTCCAGAACTCAGACCTTCCCACAGCTCTCAAAGATCTGACCCATATTCAACAGCCACAGCCAGAACATCATCACAGGTCATCTTAACTGCAAAATCTTGTTTCCAATACAATGGTGTCACACAAGGCTGAGTGTCAGTCTTTCTAAATTCTCACACAAGGATCTGTTCAAGGATAAATATAATCCTTTACACTAGATAATTGATAATAATTGATAATACACATACCCGCAATAATTAATTGCAGTAGAACATGAACCATTTTGCATATCAGGTCTTGAACTCTGTTTTGCCTACAGACTCCTTAGAAACTTGGTTTGCATAACATGTTCTTTCCAAAATATTCGTCTGCTGAAATTAGTAAGTAAAAAAGCCAAACAAACAGATAAAGATAAGGCACTTCTAGTTTTCAAAAACTTGTCCAAATTCTTTTATTTTAAGTTCAGCAGAGGACTCTTCCTTCCATTTTCATGATGCAGGCATTCCAACCTACATATTTTGAATGAACTCATTCATTCTTTCCAGATTCAGTAACCCCCTCAGCTTTTATATATTGCATTAACTTACTCCACATTAAGATATCAGAGACCTTTAACTCTCTTTTTACTGTGTTACATCAGTCTTCAGCCCCTGGGCTACATACCATTCCCCAAACAGCACAAGCCATGCTGATTTTTTACCAGTATGTACTTTGTATGAAGCAAACCATTCCTCATTTTCCCCCTACATCAGTTGCTTTAAAATAGATGAGACATTAGAATGATGCCAAATGTCTAATGTGAGCTTCTTCAGAGGTCTGAGCTCATTTTAAGAACAAAATAAACAAAAAGGGGACAGGTGTATCAGGGTACAAGAATACGGCTGAATATACTATCAACCTATTTACACAGTGCCCGTGACATTTTGAAAGAGCCTTGCAGCACAGTATCTGAAGCTTCACAGAGCACAACAGCATCAAACATTTATTCTCAGGATTGCTTCAAGGAGCTTTTCACTTTTCCTAGTTTTCTGTATCAAGATTGTTGAGTTGTTTTTTGGTTTTTTTTTACTGATAGCTATTTCCTCCAGCCAAATAGGTGGCTGAGAGAATTTACCAAAGAATTTCTTTAAAACTTGCCAACTTTCATAAGTTGTTTTATATTACTAAGTAACAGCTTAAATATCTAGAGGGTTTTATGAATGATGGCTTTCCTTCAGATGAAGTTTCTTAAATCATTCCAGAGAAACTTATTGTATAGTTAATACGATTTGCAACCTCTGCTAAATCAAAATAGAGAACTATCCCAGAAAAGGGAGACACTTAAATATGTGCTGCTTGTATGGATTTTGCTTTAGGGTACACATGCATAGAAAAGTTTTCAAGGTCAGATCTAGGACCCATAGAAAAGGTTTCAAGGTCAGATCTGAATTTGCCTAAGCTGTCTCAAAACAAAGTGCAACAGTAATAAATAAATGACAATGTACTACCAAAAAGATTTCATTAACAGTCTGAAAAGTAGAGATCTAGCAGGAGAACAATGCTGCCCAACACCATATGACACACTTATAAGCTGTATTTTAAACCAGATTTTATATTCTAAATTGTATATATGTTCTAAATTAGTTATAAATGGTGTACGCTCAGACTTCTGCCTTTCTGTAAGGCCCCGCATCTGTGAGTCTTTACATTGAAATTATTTCCCATTATACTACAATTTCTCTTACGTGTTTCACCAGCACAGTACATTTGAAAATTTACTTCAGGAAATACTGATTCCAGTTATCTCAGATGATCATTTTGAGTTTTGATAAGGAGAGATTTCTCCAAGAGCCTTGGCACCTTTTCTCAGACCCACAGCCCTTGAGCAGCAGCTGCTGAATCCAGCAGCCCAACAGAGGCACCACAGCCCCAGCTCCCCACACCAAGGTCTGGCCTGGTAGTGAAGCTGAGCACAGTTCCCCCCAGGCACACACAAAACACGTGCACAGCACACACACGTCTGGCAACACAGGTCACTGCAAACTCAGCACTTGGGTAAATAGAGTCGGCACCAACATCCTCTTCCCGCTGCTTGTTACTGGGGTGAAAGTCCATTAGGAGACAGCACACACACGTGCACACGCACCCAGAGAGTAACCGGCCTTGTGACTGCCCTTGGGCTCACTCAGTTTGCCCAGCAGCCGGGTCTGCCCAGCTAGCAGCACAGGGCACACTAGCCACCCTGGCCCACCCCAGGTGCTGGTACTGAGACCCCCTCACAAACATACACTCATTACAGAGCCCTCTGGGATGTGGCCTTGCAGCCTCTCCACCCAGCAGCTGGCCCCCAGAGCCTCCCGTGACTTCACGCACAAATACACACACTAACGGGGGTCTCAGCCACACCCCAGTCTCTGCAGCACTTGGCCTGCGCTCCCAGCTCCTGCACTGTATCACACAGATGCACACAGGTTTTTTTCTGGACTTCATGGCCACTGCCAAGTCTCCTCTCCTGCTTCATTGTCCTCAGTCATCACACCCCACGCACACCCCCTCACCTGCCCCCACCACGTGGGCCCTTGAGACCTATGGTCAGACTCGAGCTGCTGGCACTGAGACCCCCTATAGGCACACACACAGTATTGAGCCCCTTACACAATCAAGCAATTAAGAGTTTAATGAGACTGCACTGATGAGGCCAGGGCATGGCCTCACAAACATCCTGAGCAGCCACCTGCTTACACACAAGCAGCTACCTTTGCTCCTTTGCTCCTCTATTTCACCCATGATTCATTCCCCACAAAGTCATCGATCCCTCCTTTCCTCAACCTTTTCCCTTCCCCAAACATCCCATCTGAGCTGGGTTCTTACCTGCATCTACTCCCTTCCAGTCTGCAAGCTGGCCTCTGTTAACTCAAGTGTCTGCCATCCAGGTCCCCAAGGGCTGATAATCTCCAGTGACAGCCCTGGCAGGAGCCAGGTCAGGGGGCTCATTTCTCTGACGAGGTTACCGGGTTCCCCCACCCACTGCTGTGCCTCGGGGCTTTGCTGTGCACACGGAGACAAGCCTTTTAAGCACATAACCTATCACCCTTAGTATTTCCAGCCTGAACATCCAAAGCCATTACAAGAGTATTTATCAAAGCCATGAAAATAACATTTCAAAGTTCAAAGCTAGTGTATTTGGAAAACCATCATGTTCACCACTTGTTTCAGTTTGTGGGGGTTTAGATTAAAAAACACAGGCATATAATTTATCAGGTTTACTCATTCAAGTTGTTGCTCTTAAGTGTCAGGTGCTGGCTCATGTGTAATCCTAATAAACGTTTTCCAACAGTTATCAGGACACTTAAGTAATACAAAAAGCAACACATACCTTGTTGACCGTATCGTATTATATTTGCTTTATAAACACTCATGACTGTTAATGTTATTGCTAAGCAACTGGATGATCTACTATGCAGTATTTGCATAGCACTGTCTATCAGCAAATAAATGACTTTCAACTCTTTTGGTAGACAATTCACAGAATTACACACCTAACTAACACTGAACAGGTTTTTTAAAACGTACGATATATTATCCAAATCACTGGATGACAAAAACTCATTCACCACTAGCATTTAAGAAATTTGAACTGTAAAGAGATTAAAAAATATGGGAGGTTTGGGTTGTATAGGAGATGAGAGGAAAGCTGAAGTTTTAATTAGACAGCAGCTCAGCAAGGCAGAACTAGAACTGCAGACATCATCTGGAATTCATGAAACACCATTTTATGCTTAGAAGGTGAGAGAACTCATCACTTCTTACCTAGTGGTTACAGTAGCTGCAAAATGCAAATCTGTTCACATACAGAAAAAGAGAGTTAGTCAGAAGAAAAAGAATTAATTAGAAAATGGAAGAGGAACAGACAAAGAGGAAGCAGGGCTGGGTTTTTATGTTAGGAGTAAAAAGCTGTCCCCTTCCACTGCCTCCTACATATTGCCTTCTCCAGTAAACCTGTGCTCTCCTTCACCAGTACACAGGGTGATAGCTCTTTCAGATCCTTCTTCCATTTTCTCTGAAAAGGACATGTTTTATTTGAATCAAAACCTCACTATTTCCAAACTATTTGATCTCAATGACATAATGTACAACAAAGGTCAAACATATAGCAAGCCAGCATATAGTTTTACATGCCCCATTCTTCCATGCAGAAGCATCATCTCACTTCAATGGTCTAAGCAGCCATACACCAGCTGAACAGCAGCAGGAGGAGCTCACATATTCCCGTTTGTCAGGTCAAAACAGTGGGTAATTTTACAACTACTCCACAAGAGACACATTAAAATAGACAGATGAATGACAGGAATTTGGAGCAGTGGGCATGACTACAAAAATTCTGATTACCAAGTGTCTGGAACTGAATGCTCTACTAGCTAGAGAAACATCCAAATATTAGTTAGGCAGGTTTTCTAAACATGGAGCTCCAAAAAGTCTATGGCCACCCACACAGCCATATGCTTAGGTTATACCAGACATCCCTAACTAACTGCTTTATTTTTTGGTTTGATCTTTCCCTCATGATTATTAATTTCCTACCTGTACTATTACCAGAGAAGCTGTTAGTATCACTGTTTGCAGCCTAAAGCTCAACACAGACATAAGCACAAGAATCCTCACACTAGAGGATAAGATAACAGATTTAAGCTGCTTTTGCAAAAACATCGACCTCTTAGCATAGTTTGGGAAGGTCCTAGGACAGAGAATCTCCTTTCTATATTAAACGTCAGAGAGGAAGTTTCAGTTTGCTTGCAAAGTCAACAATAAAACAGCTGGGGCAGAGGGAGGAAGAAGTGACAAGAACAATGTCCTACCCACCAAGTGGAAGTGGGCTGCCAAAACAGAAGAATGTTACTGCCCTTTTAAAAAGGAAAAAAACTTCCAGGGCAATGCTCCTAAAATTGTGGCTATCAGCAAGAATCAGAATTAGAAAGAGTAAGTTTGAAGAGAAAGGACAACTCCCTACCTCTCCAGCCCTACATGCACTGCTCATTAACAAAAACACATTCCAAGCAGAATAATAGCTTCTTCAGGTTAAATACTTTTATAAAACAATACACATGTAGTATGTATATAATGGCATTACCTGGCATCAAACAGACCTAAAGTCTCTGTGGATAACGGACTATACTTCAATTCTGTCTCTGGGTTAAAATGTAAGATATTCTAGAGACTACATCTTTGAATTTTGAATCTTTTTCCAGGGAAAGTCAGAAGGAAGTGATACAAGACAGACAGAAGCTTTTAAGTACATTATATACGCTTACTCAGATTTACAGTCATGGGTTTTTAAATCCTATAATAAACCTACATTATATTTCAATATAACAGTAAAAGAGAATGGAAACAAAGCTCCCACCATCAGTGTCAATGGAGAACTACTCACATACTGATAGACTAGGATACCTTTAGAATTTGAATGTGATAGCATCACATTTGTGCAAGTTTAATGCCATTATCAAAATAACAAGTTGGACCAAAATTATTGCTAAGTCCTGACACATCCAATTATGCTGAAACTTAAGTATCACCATGATAACATGAAGGCATGAGAAGAGGCCTTTCATGAAATTATCTTTAAATAGATGCAGTAGATATGCACGGCCTAAAATCCTCAGAGGGAAATATTACTGAAAAAAGAGAATGTTGTCAATTTCTGTGATGATGATATCAGAGAAACACAAACTTTAAAACTGTCAAACTGCTGAGATTTCAGCACTCAGATTACAGAGGAAATGACTGACCACCAAGAGTCTGTTACATCAACATTATTTTAATTACTCTTTGTGCAGACTCTCCTCTCATGTAAAATCATGAGTATGGTACTTGGTCCAAAGTATATGTATGATGGAAGGAAAAAAATCTTTATGGCTCAGAGGCCATTTCCTATACTGACTTACACTTTCAATCCTACTTTAAAGGCCATCAGTAAGACAGCAGTAGATTTATTCAGTAAATTGTGATTCCTTTGTTGTAACAACTAACCTGTTAAGAACTTTTAGTTGGTCTACATAACATCAAAATAACCCTTAGGAAAAGGACTGGTCAAACCCAAGAACTCAGATGTGTGTTAGCACAATTCAAAAGTTACAACCAAGCTGTGTAACATTGTCATGCAACTGCATGAGCAGAAATCATTTATTTCTGCATGTGAAGCACCATCTGCAAGTAATAAACTTCTCTATCTTATTCTGGCATCCAGAAACATGACTAATGGCCTTTCACACAAAAGATACACAGCTGGAGAGGGTGCCAAGATAAACCTGGAGTACTTGTGTTTATTGTACAAAGTCTTACACAATTGTTAAGAGTTCCCAGGAACTCGGCCTCTCCTGAAGTCTGTGTCTTCTCCCTACACACACACACCCCCCAACCACAACATCTATTCTAACATGCTGTAACAAATAGGTTTAGTATAATCCAAAACCTGTTAATATGCCCCAGATCTCCAGGTGAGATGTTAGAACAGAACCAGCAGGATTGCTCAACAGAGCATCTGGGGGAAAAGCGCTGTCCTATGCACTGCCATCCTTCCAAGCAACAGCAATGCTAATTAAGCACATGGTTAGAGTCAGAAGGTACCCCATAATTTGCAAGGCATACAACAGGTGACTATATCAACCAGGAATGCCAGCATGCCCTTCAAGGGTACATCAACTCACAACAGCATAAATCAAAATGAGTCCTAAGAGGTTAAGATGCCACAAGTTGGTAACAGTGTTGGATAGCGTCAATCTATCTACGAGCACCACAACATTTCCAAGAAATTCAGCAGACACCTCTCAAGGAGGCTGCCCTGCAGTAACAGGTCCTCTGTTAAAGCCATACAGAATTCGTTTATGTCTTCCCCACAGAGCACTCAATGATTCTTGTGGGTCACTTCCTACTTGGAATGTTCTACAATTCCATGAAATTAAGAGTGGTATTAATGAATCCTCTTGAATTCTTAGATGAATGTAAGACCTTTTTATGAAAAATCTTTTTACAGATGGCCTCAGGACTAAAAAGCACCTTCTAAAAACAGAAATCATTAGTTCATGCTCTTCAGCATTTGAAACTACCTCTAAAGCATAAGGTTTTAAATGTATTTTCTCCTCCAGTGGGACTTTTGGTCTTAATCTTATACACCATTATGGTTGTAACTGAGAAATACTTCAAGTCCACCATATCTGAAGTTTAGAAAGCATGGAAAAATTAGGTTGTAGGTCATGTTATTTCAGTACCATCTAGCGGACATGACTCCCAAGCCCTAGCCCACTTTATTTCAAGTTTCACTGAACTAGCACTCAGGTACTAAGCCACGGGAGTGGCAAAGCCACCTCTTGCCTAGTAAATCTAGCATTGTTTTATAAAACAGGAAAATCCCTTCTAAAAACCACATTTACAGAGCAAGGCTTACACAAACTCATTTAAAACCTTCCTCTTTAAACAAGTTCGTAACATACCTGTTTTTCAATACTACAACAGCTACCATGAGCAAGCAAATCCAGCAACCTAATTTCTGTGAACTCCAGTTTAAGACTGAGTACTAAAACCACCAAAAACTTCAAATAGTTTAGAAATTCACACTGCTTACATAAGCTAGCTCTTTAACTTGTAATGCACATCAGTGACCACCAAAACCACATTAATACTTTATTTAAAAATGAAAGAATTAACTGACTTAATGCCTTTTTAATCAGTCTGTGCTCAGCATTTAAACCTTACCGCCCTTACTGGTCAAGAGCATTCAGGTCGAGTCAAAAAATCAGCACATAGGAGTAACAAAAGATGGCAAAAAAAGCTTTGATAGCCCTATGTAGTGACAGAGACACACCACTGCTGCAGAGGGTGATCACTGCTCCTTGTGGGGACAAATCCCTTTGATTATACATTAGTGCTGAATCATCAAAAACAAGATAATTGCAGTATAATAACACTGCTTTGAAAAGCTGGGGGAAAGTTATTTTAAAGCCCATGGTACTTAATTATTAGAGGCTGGGTTTGATAGTCTTTAAAATCAAATGGAAGAAATATATGAATTCCCAAAGCTGTTTACAAAAATTATATTCCACACCAACTTGCTCTAGCTGTAGAAACAGACATAGCTATGGATCTGTTTATATACAGACATATAATCCCATTTCCACAGACAAAATAGATCCAGCACTCCAATTTATTTTTACAAGCTGCAGGAGCTTGGAGTTGACACAAATTCATTTTTTTAATTTACTAAGCACTTAAAAAGATACCAAAAAGTAATGGGTTTGGAGCTGAAGAAAACAATATCCTCTCTCACTAAGTGACCTCACTTTAAAAGTAATCATCTGCATCTTTAACCCAACCTCCTTATGACCACTGGAATTGCTTCCCCAGAATACTCAGAGAACTCATTATCTTAATGTGTTTTTTTGAAAGCAGTCATGTTAGCTGCTTTAGTTTGAGCTTCTTTGGGGTTTAGCTTTCATTTTAAAGGTCAGTACAAATGCCTAGTGCCATGAAGCAGTTCTTTAATAAGATATCTGTATTTAATTGACCACTTCTATATACAAGAGCACAATGTTTATAAAAAAAACCACTAAAAATACATACCTCGTTCCCATATCTGTAAGAATGTTTTCATTTAGCAAAAGGCTAACAAACTCACAGGTGAAGCTGTCACTAACAGCACAGTAAAAAAAAAACAACATATAAACATTCAAATATTTAACAAAAAAATAATCTTTCTATTGTCTTCAGATGAAGAAGACACTATTACAAACATAGCCAAAAAAAGGTCAGTGTGCTAAGACAACAACTAGGCAACAAGGGCAGAGGGCTTATTAAAAAATGGTGGTCTTCACTAACAAAGCTTCACGCCATTCACAGGTACAAATTATTCCTTTCTAAACCACCTCAAATTGGGAGGAAAAAACCCCAACAGAGTACAGTCCCCAGTCTCTGAAGGTAATTGTTTTTGTCATGTTAAGAAGAGATATTGTATCACATATTACACCATACTTTATACTACAGGTCCCAAAATTCTACCTTAGGGGGATTTCTCTGCCATAGCAAAATCCTTGAATGACAGACTATGCTTAAGACAGAATTTTGAGGGAACAATCTTTAACTTTAGGTGCAAATGAGGAATTGACATTCATTTGGGGTGTAAATAAAATCCCTTGCCTTATAAAATAAATTAGTTATGTTTGTACTGAAACACCATCCAATGGTCTCATGTCATAAGCAAAGTCTCCTTCTTGGCATAGAGAGAAAAAGGAGAAAATAATTACATCCTGCATTTTATACAGACTAAGCTGAAGTTTAGGTTTGAGGGAGTAGGTGGAAACAGCATTTACATCACATTACAGTCACTGTAATTTTAGGTTGAAAGGTAAATTCCTACATTTTGATACAGGGTGAGGCTTTATTGATATTAATGTACTTTGTAAATTAAATAATGGATCACATTAAAAACAATTTATTTTCCAGGCTTATCTAACCTGCATGGATTCTCCAAATTGTGGAAGTAGTAAATAAACCTCTTAATTGTGTCAGAAATTAATGAGCAAACACAGGAGCAAAGAAGGGGGAATAAATATAGGGCTTTAGCAGTTCTATAGTATTTTTTTTAGGTAGTGCAGTAAAAAAATCCTTCAGGCAACAAGAATACCTGCCTCACAGAGAGCCAGTTACTACATGATTTATTCCAGTGAAGTCCACATAAAAACAAAGTTCCAAAAAGTAACAAGTTGAGAATAAGTGAATGCTGCGGGTCAATCAAACTGATGAGATTTTTCACTAAACCAAAGGATTACACAATGTGGTTCTCAAACATCTCCAATATAATTCTGTATTCTGTACTAAGAACCAAACAGGAACAGCTAGTCAAGCCCATAACATCTTGCATGTACTTTGGTGTTTACAGAACAGCAGAAAGGAGAATTTCTTTAGGAAAAATGTACTCCAATTCAAAAAAGCAGGCCAGATTTTGAAACAGCAGGCGCTTTAGGAGGGACACAAAACAGATGGCAGTTCAGGGTGACAAAATGTGGCAATACAAACCATTCACTGCATAAGAGCAATGGCAAGCGAGGATCCGAGACTTATCTCATCCATTCATATGTGGTGCTAAAGCCTGGAGAAAAAATGCTGAACTGGCAAATTTGTATAGAATGAGCAAGGAGCACAGATAGCCTTTGTATCATTATTACACTGTCATCAGAATTACAGTTTTTTAAAAGTCTTTGAAGGAGGCAGAAAATTAATCTGAAACAGTAACTTGAGTTCAACTACAAGCAGGAATTTGGGTGTTAATGTTGCCTGGAGAGACAAGCAAAATGCCCTGTAGCTTCAGTACTGCCACTGGAAGCACTGGTTTGACTGCTAGCACAGGAGATACAGTCAGATCTTCCAAGTAGCATATCTTTTTGGAGAATGATGTGAAGACTGACATGGGAAGAGAAGCTTTTATTCTCTGAACAAATGTAGCATTACTGTTCATTGTTTTCAAGCTGCTTAATTAAAAAACCCAACAGTTCTGAGCTAGTTAAAAAGGAAGTATCAAAGATTAGTGTACTCATTGAAAAGGGATAAATGGGAGAAATCTCCAGAACAGATGCAAGCATAGGGAATAGCTAAAAATTTATTATAAAATTTAGCAGTAATACAAGGGAACAGATACTGGCTTTTGATGAATAGCACATTCTTGTTTTTATCACCACTCTTAATTTATTAGGAAAGAAACTAATGTAAGTTATTTCTTTGAATATCCTTAGTCCTATGTTCTTCTCAATTTTTTGACCTGTTCCTAATTTCAAGCAGCTGCAAGTGTTGCAGATATAAAAGGTCTTAAAAAGCTATAGAAGAATAAATGTACAAGTCCATAAGCCCTTCTAACTTGTCCCTGCTTTCTTCCCCTTAAAAAAAGCTGCAGCATCAACTCAGGTTTCAGACACCACTATGTGATAAACACAACTAGTGCCTGAGGCACAATAAAGCTTCAATTCAGCACTTATACTCTATTATACACCAGAGAACCTAACCACACAAGCTATAAATCTATGAGTCCAGACTTTTCTATCATTACCTATAGGGGGGAAAAAAGACTTAACTGCTTCAAGTGATTTTCTGTCAAGTCTACTGCCTGTTAAGGAAGAGCTCCTACATTAGCTAGCTGCTTGTAAGTCCAGTTCCTGTGCTGTTCCAGTATCCAACTAAGCTTCAATTTCAATGTAATCCTGAAATCACCCAGGAATATTCCATCTGTACATAGCAGCTGTGCTGATGTCAGCTGTTCTTCATTTACTCTTACACACTTCCATCTGATTTCATCTCTCCATTGTTTATATATGCACACAAAGATTTTGCAAATCAATTTTTCATGCTTTCTCATCTAATACAAAGTGCTACCAGAGACCAGGAAACCATTTTTAGTTCAAAAAAATGGTTCAAATTTTACTATTCTGAAAAGTTCTAAACACATCAGCAGTAGGTATGTGGAAATTCCTCTGAAACATTCAAATGGATAAGGACGCTTTAATGTGAGCTCTAAAGTAATTCCATCCAATGATGAAACTTCAGTTTAAGTCAGGACAAAGTTATAGTTTGGGAAAATCTATATAAATCACATTTCTATCTTTGAAGGCCAATTATGATCTCGTTAAATCAATTTATAACCATACAAGTTGTTATTTATTTAAAAGTTATTTTCTTCAGAATGACAGGAGATATCTTAACCTGAATCTGGCAAGAGGAGGTCAGATACTGGTATGGTTACAATTGTTGAAGTAGTTACCCAGAAGAAAACCACCAAAAGCCACATACCTCCTTAACTGTGCAACCTCCTACAACCCTCTCTCAAGATATTTTATCTTGCCCCCATGAAAGTGACACCCATCTGTGCAAGGTACAATTTCTTCACTTACTGTTTTTTAACACCAGGCTAAAACCTACGCATTTTCCTGTCCTCCACTTTTTCAGTACATGGAAAAAACAAGAAATGTCACTTTCTACTAGGGAGAAAGCAAAGCCACTCATGTGAGAGCAACCAAGGGAACAAAACAATACAATACAGAACAGTTCAGGAGAACAGTAAACTTATATTCTTAAAAAAAAATTAGCAAGTGATCAGGGAAGTGTCACTGTCATCAGCAAAAGAATCACAGACTTAATATTGTCTTTAAACTGACAACCCAAGTTAAATAGTAAAACAGCAATTCCTGCAACAACCCACCAACTCACCTCACGTTGCTGACATCAACTTACGGACCTGTCCTAGGAGCCGTGCAGTCGTCAATTCTTCTCAAAGTCCATGCAACAAACAAAACTGGAATGGTTCAACCATTAGTCACCACTGCTTGCAAAAAATGCCTTTTTCCAGCTGTCAGTTAAAAACACTTTTTCTAAATTTACCCCTAAATCGCATTCATTCTTTCGAGACTCAAGGATGCTTTCATGTCTGATAAACCAAGGTATAAGCCTACTTTCCTCAATTAAAGAAAGATCTGAAAAATATTTTTGACACTGTTACCTGCTCAAATCCCCACATCCTGCAAACTGGACTTAAAGAAATCCAACTTAAATAACACCATTGCTGAAGGAACAAGTCTGGCTTACAGAAATCACATTAAATTGTTCATGTTTTGTTACCCACCTCCTCAGTATAAAGCAAGGGAATACAAACCCCCCAGAACCTATGCTCTTTAGTCCACTTTCTTGTTTATAAAATCAAAATAATTTTCTGGCTTACAAAAATAACATTTTTTGATACATCTCCCTTCCTGAAACTAAACTGACAAAGCATCTCTCACACAAATGACAAGTTTAGCTCTGGCTGAAGTAGCAACATCAGCAAGAATTTCCCCCAAATTTCCTGATCTTCGCAGGGTATTTCCTCAAAGCATCCTGTAATAGAGAGTGAGCTGCAGCATAAGCCACAAAGGGTGGACATAAGGTGAAAAGAAGAAAGCAAAACTTTCAAGTTAAACAAGACAGCTCCTCTGGGACAGGCAAAACAGTGTCAAAAGCCAGGATTTTATTAACTGGCTATGAAACAATTATGAGGGGCTGGTATCTGGTCAAGAAGACATAAAGGATCACGTGAAGTGAGTTAGGTAGCTCAAATACTCAAAAGAAATCTTTAAGAGAATAGAAAGAGGAAAAACAGGCCTGTTTTTTGAAATTCTGTTAGAACCAGGCATTAAAAACCTCTGAAATCATAAAGTGTTTTTCCACATTTCCTGGCATTCCAGAGTTTGTCAGAGGAGTCACTCGATACATACACTTATGGCAAGTACAATATAAACAAGAAGAAAATTGTTTCAGGTATCTTTATTATTTAGTAACACAAAGGCATGAGTTATTGTTCTAAGGATGTATCAAGAACCCAAGATTCCAACTGTAAAACTCAGAGCATGAGAAACATGCTAACACTACGGTGATAAGACAAATATCAAAATACTGACTGTAGAATTCCAACAGGCTTTTTAGTTTAGTTTTTTCTTTTGTTTTGGTGGTTTTGTTTCCTAATTGTGATGGGGAGGAGTAAAGCCATTTTAAAAACTGAGACAGTAACATAAACAGGTCTCAGTGCCTGTTTCATAAGTATTTGACAGTCCTAAATTTACCTACTACAGAACAAAATGACCAAAAACTGTGGCTGAGGCAAGTATAAGTAAACCTATTAAGGCACAAAGGATATCAGACCTCAAATGGACTAGAAATTTGAAAAACAGGTATTTTCAACTAAAAGCACTGCTGGCACAAAACTCTAGTCACAGTCTAGTTAGAATTCATTTCTGAGACCCACAGATCTTCAGCTATTAATGTCTAGATTACTTCTGTCCAGTATACAATTCATGTCTACATCTGTAGCAACTGCTCGATTTTAAGTTCATCACATACATATTTCCACATATTATAATAGGATTGAATTTGATACATTAAACTGATTTTTTTTTAAACTTCAAAGTTAACAAGTGTTACTGTGCTTGCATAGTTTAACACAGGCATGTGACTATCAGTTCTCTAAAAATACCGGGTTATAAATTCAGCACTTTACTCAATAACCACAGAAGCACCAAGATAAACAAGTTTGATAATCACAGCAAAATAAGATATTAAAAAGCCATCCAACAGAAAGCCAATTTCAGAAAGTCCAGTGAAAATGGCCCACTACATAAGTATGTACTTAAACAGCACCATCTGAACAATTATTTTTAGAATGTACTAGGACTGCAGTGCATTCCAGAATAGTAAGAAGTGACAACTGCCGTGAAGCAGTAGCCTCAGGGCTATGTTAAAACTATTGAATAATTTAAATAAGCTGGTGAATTTAACAAAAGATCTAGGCATTAGTTAAAAAATAATGTTTTGTGGCAACTGATTTAAGAAATTAATTGGATTCAAGTATAAGCATCTGGCTAGTTTACTTCAACTGCCAGAAGCAGAAAACAGAAAAACGTAAGTGCTCTTCACCTACTGCCAGAGGGGTCTGGTACACCCTCCTGCCTCCTATTCTCACACTCAGCTTCAGAACAAAACTTTCCCCTTTCCTAATCTGAACATTAGAACTAAGCCCCATTCTTCAGAACTAATTTCCTATAGTGAGAACAACACAAGTGCACAGGCATGTGTGTGCTGTTCGCTACTGCCAAACAGAAGGTTTTTATTTGAGATCTTAGAAGACATTTAATTAAGTTTGACTACAGAATCCCTTAGGGGGAACGATTAAAAGCTTTCTGCTTTCTAACAAACAACTTCTCACTCTTAAAGAAAAATCTAAGATTTTCCCTTTTATAGCTCTCAACAGTTCCAACACACTTTTTTGTGACACAAAGCCACAGGAAACCTCAAAAGATACACTACTTCCCATATTGCCCATTGTGACATTTTGGCTCAAATTTATTTTTTAAGTAAACCCAGCAAGGTAGAAGTCTAAATACCATTTTCACAAGAACCTTTATTATTTCTAATGATTTTAATGTAAGTAGAAAAGGCTTTACAAATATAACAGTCTGAACCACAGCAGAACCCTGTTTCACAGATTCACATGGCATCTCCTATGCAAGAGACAGCAAGACCCGACCACATTTTTAGACCTGCACACTCTTAATCTTGGATTTATTGACTTGATCTTAAGATAGGAAGATGCCAGGTTTAGGTTTTATAAAGGATATCTATATGACATTGTAACAAGAGGACCATGGGAGGCCAAACACATTTCCTAAAGCACAATGCATTACAAGTAATTTTCTGCCTAGGCCTCCATTTCTAGGGTGGTTCTGTGTGATGGAAAAAGGAGCCATTTCTTTCCCAATCCCATATTTTTGCCAGGAGATCCTGCTTAGGGAAGGCCAAGATCCAAACCCAGTCATCTTCCAGCAACATAAGATCTTCTGCTGAAGGCTTGTGATGCAGTATTAAGGTTAGAAGGTGTCCTGAAGCAATTTGGAGGGAATGAAGAGGGAGAGAGAGTCACAAGATGCATCAAAGTAATAATGCATGTAACATAGTTCCAAATGACTTCAACTCAGCACGAAAGAGGAACTGGTAAAATCTCCTTAGAATTTCATTGCCAGTTTTCAAGTGATTTCTTTTGCTAAAAATCGAAAAGGAATTTAGAATAAACTTCCCATGCCAGCAATGACATAGCTGGAAAAAGAAAGGTCTGACTGTGGGCTACCGATGTTTGCAAGGAAGAGGCTGTTGCTCTGCACAGCATGAAGCGAGAAAGGCAGAATTTACCTGAGCTGATTCGCTTTCTCTGGGCCTGAGGGATTGCTGATCATGTGGGCTAGCAGCACATCCCTTTAATCAGAGTATTTCAGTCTATTTCCTTCACATGGACAAAAGAACAGGACTTTACAAACCCAGCAGCCACAGGCTCCTCTAAAGGAAGAAACGTATTTATGTGTTTAGAACGGGGAAACTTTTTCAGTGCTGGCAATCACGTCAGATTTCAAACCCATTTGATGATCTCTGCCTTACTGCACATTCAAACCTAGCAGGAGTGTAAAGAGACAGGGAGGAGATGAAAACTGTGTGGCTATGGACCATACACAATCACTGGCCTTATCTTGGCTCCAGCCACCAGTTTCTGCTCTTGACTTAGCTTGCCGTCTAGAGAAGGGTCACACCAAGAATGTCATTAGTGCTTCACAGAACTGAAGTACAAATATGACCCATGGACAGGAAGCTTACACAGAGGCATTCTTTCCAAGTGCCCAGAACATTTTTCTCCTCTCTCTCTCCCCAACACTTTTTCTTTACAATGTTCACACTCTTTCCCTCTCTCAGCTTAGAGGTAGAAGACAACATCAACAAAAAAAAATGCATAGAGAAACAGCATAAAGTCATCCTTCACACCTCAGCGGATGGCAGTTCAAAGGGGCCCTACCTACCTGCAACCCTGTCGTTTGCTTCAAGAACTGTTTGCCCAAGGAAAAAGAGACGAGCAAATCCTGGAAGCAGATCCTTCCCCAAAGGAAGTTTCTTTCTGAGTCTGCAACCTGGAGCTTTTGCTTGAGACTCTGAGCGGATTCTTTCTTCAAACTCTCACACTGGTTCTTTACTTTTGTGGGCAGCTGGAAAAAGAATGAAGCCGTAGGCTGAGGCAGGGACTCCATACTTCCAGGGTAGGGAGGCAGAAAGACTGGAGGGGAAGGAAAAGTGCTAGTTGGTAACTTCTTGAATAATGATCTGTATTCCCTCATTTTCTGCCACACAGAGACATACACATAGTCACTGCAATAGGGGAGGATGACAAGAGATGAGTACTAGTACATGCAGTTTTTTTCATGCTCTGATGCCAAAAAAAACCAACCCCAAAGTGTTGAACTGTGAACTTTCAAGACTATTAAGACATCTAGCAACAGATGAGATCAATCATAAGATGTTTTGTCCAGAAAGTTCTCTCAGTTTGTTACAAGTAGATGTAGGTGGGGGGGAGGGGGAAATTTAAGTGCTCATTTCTTGGAAAAATAATCCAAATCTCTCCTCTGTTCACTTTTTCTCGAGTGAATTAAAAATGGCATCTATTGCAATGCAGTGAACATCTCCCCATAATCTCTTTTAAGAAGAAATGGTCATACTTACCTGAATGTTTCCCTCACCAATGACTTCCTAACACCTCTCCCAACTCCTCTGGTAAAAGCCTTAGTCCAATCTCAGGTCTTCTACTTTATTTGCCAAAATCAGACTGATTGAACACTAGTAGTATCTTAATGCTGTTGTGACAACCTTTGATCTAGCCTAGGCAGATTATGATTGCTGTGGAAGATAAGAACCTACTCAAATTCCCACATCCTATTTCTGGATTTCTAAAATAATCCTCTTTTTATTCCCGAAAAAACAAATGCCCTAGGAGTTGTGAATTACGAACAACAAACAAAAGTAATGTGTAAGAGAACTGAAATTTTCTTCTTCACAAATCCTGAAAGCTGGTTAAGACTCCTGTGAAATTTTATAAGTAGCATGGAGCCCACATACAACAAAACAGAACCAGAAGTCACTGGACTTCCAACAGCTACAGGGATAGCTGCTCACATATGCATTTACTGGTTATTATCCACTGCAGTACCTTCTGCACAACAGCAGTGGCAGGCATTTGCATGTGGGGCAGTCATTGTGCTGAGGCACACAAGGCACCATCACTTGACCAGGCAGGCACTTCTTTGCTCTTAAGACATCAGGTAGAGCATGATCCAACAGTTAACCAAGGAGGTACATTACTCATTATGTTTGAAGAATTTTGCTTAATTCATTTTGGGACAGTCGGTGGTGTTTCTTCATCCTCTCCTCTAGAGCACACACCTAAACAAAATAGCTTCATATGGTCAGATACCTCACATGTTCTTCAATTAAAAGCTTTCTGCTGCTCAAAAAAGCTTTCTTTCGTTCATTGTGCTCAAAGTAATGCAAGAAAATTGGGGTGGTGGGGGAAGGTTTTGTCATTAAAACCACAGCAATTTTGCAGTTAGAATAGCATACAGGAAACATTTTTGTTTTTTAAACTCGTGACAGATAAAGCCATCAAGGACAAACCCTGATACTCTAAAGTAATTAAAACAGAAAAATCAGCAAGTTCTTTCTAGAGAAACTGCTTGGGCATGCAGAAGGATACTCTGCTTCTTTGTTCCTGAATATGGTTACAGTATCTCAAGCCAAGGTAAGAGTTTGTAGTCTAAATAGAAAGAGTGGCTCACAAAAATAGGGTTCTTTTTTATTGTAATTTCATTACTTTTCATCAACTCAAGATCAAGATATGTTTCTATGCCTTTCAACTGGACAAAACATTGTCTCATTATTTCAGACCAACTTTCAAAGATTAGAGAGTGAGGCTCAGTCTTTCATCCCACATGCATGTTCTTGTTTCTTCCTATTCAGAAAGAGTAAGTGATGAACACAAATAGAAATGCACTTGGCCAAGAGATGTCTCCAGGCTGATGTTTGTACTCTCCTCTTCCAGTAAAGAAGACAGAAGAAAATGAAAGAAGATAAAATAACAATAAACATCATGTGTTCAATGGAAGTGTCGACTGCTCCGTATCTGCTGGCTAAGAACAACATTGTAAAAGGACAGTAGCAGTTGAAAGCATTATTTCTTCTTAAAGATTCCCTTGTGAAGAGAAGGTTCTTTTTAACCAGATAATTTGATAAGTTCATGAGATTCACGGCATTGCAAGTTGCTCTAATATTAGTTATCATTCAAAACTACAATGCCATACACAGCACTACAAGCTTCATTTCAGGTGATGCATTGCAGCTTACAAGCACTGCTGACTTTCTAAGTCAATATTCTTTTCCAGCAACAGAAGGTATCAAGATATTCAAAACAACAGAAGGTATCAGAGCAGATCAGCCCAGACAAAGCAGCATGACCCAGCTTATTGCAGGGTCCTTTCAAACAGGAATCTGTCTAGGCCCTCTGTAAGAAATAGTCCTTAACACAAAAGACCTTATTCAATGGAAAAAACTCCAGATCACCTCCAATACACTAAACAGTCTGACAACACCTATTGCAGCTTCAGGGGCGTAGGAGACAGGAGTACTTGGTCTTATTTGATTCGTGTCTCTTCTTCAGCAGAAGACACAAAGATCCAAAGTGAAATTTAAGGGGAAAATAAAAAGCATTCTGAGGATTTTGTCCATTGGTGTTCTCACAGAAAGAGCTGAACAGTTTCTGGAAGATCAATCTGAAATAAGCTGCTAGGAATGACTTGATGTTAAAGTCTTTTTCTTTCATCAAGATCATGGTATCTCTCCTTTTACAACCAAGGAAGAACTCTTATTTTTACCCTTTCATACAGAATTCTTCCCTTAAGCAGACTTTTCTTGAACTGTAAAGAATAAATGAGCTTGGTAATTTTTGTGTTCTAGCTATCAAAAACCCTAGTCTGATTGATTCTTACACAGAGATATGTATTTCAGGCTGAAACAATTAAATCTTTCTGCATTTTGAGATGAGAGATGTTAATGAATACTCCATTGCCCTTATGAAAATTCTAAAGAATGAAAAAGTCTAGAAAAGACCATCCAAAGTACCTGAATCCCTCTTACAGGAATTTTGGGAAAAGTTCTTTTGTTGCCTCATATCAATCACCAGAAGTGATTTGTACTACCTAGATGGGATGTTAGTCAGCTTAAGCAGCTGAATATCCAACAGCTCTTCTCAGTCACTGTACTGCAGTTTGTTGACAGGGCAGGCTCTGATGGGATCCTTTGGGCTGAAGCAGACAGAAATTATGGCTGTGATGACACAAGAAAAACACACTGGTGATCTACAGATAGAGATGAAGTCAGGAAAGCACCAACACTTCTGTTTGTGAGCATATGGAAGATGGTAATGAATCCTGTAATCAATACCCTCATCTTCTTTGGGCAAAGAGAGGAATCTCTGCAATGTGTTTCCATAGTGCCCTGACTGTTGATAAATATGCCTGGAGGAAAATTCCCTTTATTGCTTTCTTCCTTCTGTATAAGGCACATTCCACAGCCAATTCACAAGCCCCTGAGGAGTGGTCTCCATTTTTCTGCATCAGTGAGCAGAAGCTCAATAGCCAAGAAATTGAAAGTTTAAACAATTATGAGTAAATTGTACAGGATACCATCTGCAAAATAAGCAAAAAATTGAATCTCCGTATTTGGTTAATGGTACAGAATATAAGCAACAATATTTTTCATATTTCTAATACTGTAGCTCCAACAACTGTAGGATCCAAGTGAAAGAACACAGAAAACAGGACAAATTGCCATACCCAATTCAAGTTACCCGCAGTCAGGTCTAATACTTCTCAACCCTCAAACTGAAATTTTAAAGCATTATGCAATTATTTGAGATCTAAGGTGCAACTACCCCTGCAGAGCATTTGCAGCTCTTATAGTTGCAGTCTCCTGCTGCCATTAATTACACCTCTAGACATATGTGCAGGCTGCAAACCCACCATGGGATCTACACACCAGCATCCAGCTGAACTGTTATTCAAAATAAACATTAAAAGAACAACAAATTTTATTAAAACATAATTTTCCCAGAAACTAGCACCAACATGGCTCATGTATTAAGTATCAAAATGAGTGATATAAGCTGTTTAAATTCCAAGCTACTGAAACTACAAAAAAATAGTAGCTTTCCAAAACTTTCTGGTTTAGAGTGTTTGGGGGGGGGGCAGGGGGGAACAGGAGGAGGAGACTTGATTGGAGAGAAGGGCAGAAGTCATTGAACATTATAATAGCTACATCAGATAATGTTATTTAGTCCCAAGATGGATAGAAAAGGCAGCAAAAACCTTGGTCAAAGTGTTATTTTTAAGATTATCATGCACCCTGTCATTAAAAGATAAATATGCCAACAAACAGAACGGCAATAATCTTGACTTTCTAAATTCCAGGAGGTGTTTTAAAAGCATTTGGCCTCTCTCCAGAAATGTTTTGTGCTCAACTTCTTTAAAGACCCAGAGGGTCACAGCATTGTCTAGAGTATCAGACAAGGCATCAGACAATACCTAGTTAAGACTGGCAGAGGTACCAGCCCCTGAGAGACCCTCCATAAACTCCTAGTTTAGGAGTAGCAAAAAGCCCTGGCGTTTCTGAACTCAGCATGACACAGAATTCCAAAATTATATATAGCTATCACAACAACACACATTTGAGAAACACAGCCAATATTTCTTGGCACATATACAACAACAGGAAAACACTAGGGGTATGAAAATGAATGATTGGTTGATTATAGAAAATACTACCTTTTAAAAACAATTCCATTAATAGAAGCATCAATTTTATACAATTAAAGAAATGGGTATTTGCTAAACAATATTATAATTATTTTTCTTTTTGAAACTGTTTATATTGCAAGAATATTTTTAAATGTCCTCATTAACATGCTTTTTATTTCTTGTCAGCTTTTATGCCAAGTACAGTTGAAAGCAAACCTTTTTTGGCCTAACTAAACCACATTTTAATCAGATTAACAGACTTTATTGGCACTAACATACATTTCTGTCATAAAAACAGACCTTCTTTCAGTCTTACGGAAATTCTATGCTTCTGGGCAGAGTGCATGAGCCAATATTTTAAAAAACTTTTTTTTAAGACATCATATGATGGCTATTTGTTTGCTTTTTTCTGCTTAAGAAAGCCAACTAGAGAAATAAAGGTCACAGCATTTCTTTATACCTTGAGCTTCCTTGAAAAAAATTAAATAAAGCCTGTAGTTTCTTAATGTTAACAGTGCTTTTTGTATTTTCCTTTGTAGCTCTTGATACATGGCTTGCTCAAAATAATTTGATTCTATTTGATTCTAGGTAACCGAAATTTCTTACACAATTTTTTTAAAGCACCATTTCTGTTACTAAGTTTTCAATCTTCACATAATTCCTACACTTCTCTGGTCAGAGTCTTCCAGACTGGCTATCTGTAGAACCTGGAAGCTGAAATACCACACAGTTAGGAGGAGTGATTTCAGTGCTGTTCCAACAGCCACATCAGACTGGATATTTGATTATATGGAGCTTTGGGTGGGTTTTCTGTTTTTTTTGGTGGGTTTTTTGGAGGTAGGGTGAGGTCCTATCTGAATTTCCAGATGAGAACAGCTCAAGGCTTTTCTCTGTAATTTTGACACTTCATGTCTTCTCTCTGGAGTCTGCAATCTCTGGAGAATTCAAACACAGCAGAGAAATTCCCCTTTCATGCAATAATTACTCCAATATAAGTATTTAATAGATTAATGTTAGGAAAAGGCAATATGGGCACAATGATAAATAAAAGCTAAACAAATTACCTGGGTTTTTTAAGTCATCAGTTTCACAAAGTTTTATTTTGGAAAGCACTCAAAAGTTGTATTTCATATTTGAGCACTTAGGTTACTTTCCATATAAAGTCCTGATTTCTACAAAGGGTTTCCTTACTCTTAAAGTTAATAAATTTAGAATGCACTCAGAGCAACGGGCTTGATCCCTTCTTCATTTTCAGAAGCAGTAAGAAGTCTACAGCCAAAACTGAATTTTCTAGTAACTGTTACAGCTCAGGCACAAAGTGATGTCAAATGCTATTGTAAGCTGTCTTAGTTCCTCAGCATTAATAGGTCTGTGATGCAACAGAGGTTTATTATTGTCTAACATGAGCAGTTGACAGTGAAGACAAACTGATACACCTCTGTAATACAGTCTGACTCTCAGGTTCAAGATACAAGTTTAAAAAGTCTCATATGAAGCCAGTAATGCTTTAGATAAGAATTACATTTTTATATTTTTACCTAGTATGTGTTAACAGTACATGAAAAAAGCATTCTAAATTGTCCTGTACTGCTACCACCATAAAAAATATGCTGTCTTTAATTAGCTAATTAAATGTTTTCTGAAGATTTGCTGACTTAACTTTCCTTATTGGACTAGTGCCTCAATTCACCCACATTTCAGTATTAAATTAAAATTGCGTCATTTTTTCCAAACCGCTTGGAATAAGACCATTGCAAGTTTTAAAAATGTTTCAGTCAGCTGAGGTAAAGGCCATTTGACATGTATAATTTTGTTCTGCTTATGTAAAACTATTTGCATTGAGTCCCCTTATCTTCTCTCCATGCAAGCACCTTCACACCTACCTGCTTTGATCAGCCAGAACTCCAAGCTTTTGCACTAGACACAATTAACTTTGGCAGTGCCTCTTCACAGGCATACCATTGTGTAGTGTTTGACTGTCATTCTGTATCTGTTGAAATATTAGCACTTGGTTTAGCTTGTATACAAGAAAAAAAACAGTATCAAGTCATACATAAAAGAATACATACAAAACCACTGATTTCTAGGCTAGGCATACTGTCTTCACAAAAATTATTCAGAACAGGGAAAAAGTCAGACATCAAATAACCGTACCAAAATAGCAACTTACCCCACTGACTGATCTGGGCTGGAGAGTGTTTAACCATACACTGAATCTCACAGGACCCTCTTTCCTGCATTTGAGTCAAGATTTCATTGATAAAAATAACCATAATCCAGGGCAGATAGAAAAGAGCTTCCCACGCACTCAGGCAAACATGCAAGATGGTATCACAGAATCATTACAGTAGGAAAGCTTAGGAACCCTCTTGAAAACAACCCTACCTTTTGAATCATTACCTAACATTTCTGTATATGATGAATATCTACAACATGCAGAGTTTATTTTGAAGCAAGTCTGACAATAACATACAATGGAGGTATTCTTGACATGACTCTTTTAGCATGAAATTAGTTGCCTGATCTCTGCTGTATCAAACATAAGTAAAGGTCAGTGTTTCTTCATAAGAGTTGTTACATTTAATAAAATGCTTCTGCCTAATACCAAGTCGCTCACAACCACAATCAGGTAATGATTTGCTTTAATACTTACTGCAGTTCATTACAATAATGTGCAATAAAAGACAGTCTGCATTTAAAAAGTTACTTGGAAGATGCTACCCATCTCCAAAGCTGGGACATAGAGCACTGGGGCAGGGGAGGACTTGGGGAAGGGTATAATTCCACAACTCCAGTGGAATCACTTGATCACCTGTTAGAAGAATGTGGCAGACTTTTCTCAAAGAGCTAATAATTTCACCATGATAACCTTGGTCTTTAAGGAAATGAATCATTAACTGGATAGCACAGATTTTTGAACTCTACTATATCTAGAGTTCTTTAACTGCAGCAAGATAATACTGACTACAGAGTAAAAAAAATGTATGCAAATATATGACAGGCATTGGAACTATATTATCTTTAAGGTCCTTTCAACACAAACCATTCTATGGTTCTATGAATCTAACTGCAATTTAGCAACAGTGGTAAAAGACATTATTGACAAAGCATAAGTATTTTAAAGGGAAAGCTAAGAGATAAAATGTGAGCATTAACATTCTTCTTACACACAACCAATCCATCTTTTTTCCCCATTCCATTCCCCAGTATGCATTAACATATCTTCCTTTCCTCCTCTTCATCGCTTACATCTGAGCAAACTGTTATTCTGAGCAGTGTCCTAAATAATAATGTAAAAAAAATTATGCCTGTGCAGCAGCTTGCAATCAGAAAAGCCAGTATCATCTGATTACCCTGTTCTCCAATTATCATAAGGCAGATTCAAACTACCACTACACATTCATTTGCAGCATGAATATGTAGCAAAACCAAAGCTAGTCTGATGTAAAAACATGATACTATGGACAAGGACATCAGTAATCCATCTCCCCATGGTCCAGGCAAAGTACACAATTCAAAGGGAGGAACCAGAGTTACTATGAGGAAGCCAAATCCAAACAAGCTTAACAATCTGTCTCAAGAGTTGGAGCTAGCATTAAACACGGAAACATACAAGTTACAGGAAAAGGGGGCTCATAGCTACTGTAACAATTAACTCATCTCCATGTTTGATTAGAACCATTAATTTTGTTCAGAAATTGACAAAGTTAATAATATGTATTCAGTTCACACATAGGGTTTGTAACTCCATGGACTTGCAAATTTTCTAGTTATTACATTCAAATAGTTTGCAAATATAAACCTCTCATACTCAACAAGATTACTGCCTATTGCACAATTCTTACTGGGTCTTCAAAAGCACACAAACCCTAAATAACAAAAGAAAACAAGTATTTCTATTGCACATTCCCCACAAAACCACTTTTGAAGCCACTGTTAATTTTATATCCAGTGTCTCACCTCAAAGAACAGAAGAACGCACCAATGAAGTAGATGAGCATGGTCCTATTTTTGCCTCTGCAAGTACAAGGTGAGGAACATAAAAGAGGCATCCCCAACATTACTTATTCTGATGGACAACCACCAGCTATCCAGGTAGTACACCACAAGTGGAAAGAGCAGCAGCAGGCCACTCAGGGTTTCTTTTCAGACGGTCAGAAAGTCAAAATACACAAAACAAAAGGGAAACTACAATAGGGAACATGGGAAAGAGATATGAGAAAACTGAAATACTGGAGGCAAAGTGAAGAGCAGCATAGTAATAGAAAAAGTGTAACTTCAGTGCCACAGTCAACGAGACTTTTGACAGAAACCCCTGAAAGTCATGCACACAGTTTTTTTTAAACTCCAGTACTCATAGATCTTTTTGTTTCTTTCTCAAATATTAAACAAAAATACCCAGGGGGGCAAACATACTTGAAAATAAAATCTTTCAAGGCTGTTTCCTACATCCTACATTAACCCTGTAGCAGAACCGCTGACTGGATTGAACTCCACTGAATTCAATGCTCCTGAAGCATTAACTTTATTCATTTATGAAGCCACTGGCAGGACTAGAGTCAGTGTTATGGGTATAATACTTAGGCTTCAACATTAGTCTAACTACTCCATCAGCCATGCTATTTTTAAGTACAATTCAGTTTCTTTCATGATCTGATGCAAGTCTATATGGTTTTTTCTGGTTTTCAAACACTGTTCCAATGCAAGTTGCCATCTTATTTGCCAAATACTTAAGAACCGTTCTAATATCACACAACAGTGTCTACTGGTAAGAGTATTTATTCACAGAAGTGACTGCTATGCTTGACAAGAGAGCTAACATTAAAATCTATCTTTCTAAGTAACACATAAAGCTGGCAAAACATTTTTTGTTATTACTTCCATGTTACTGCTTTAGGCTGAATGAAGGTAAAAACATCTGGCATCACTGTGCAAAAAAATTTTAAAAGCATCACAGGTACCCTGCAACCAAAACTTTTCTAATAGAGGTCCAAGAATTTACAGTGGACACTTGAAAAATCAGACTCCATCAAGGTTTAAACAAGCAAAGCAGAGGAATTCTCAGGAAGACAGCTTTCAGTCTTGAAAATTTCCAATCAGTACACATCTATTTGTGTTGTATTTCAAAGAGCCTGATCAGTTGAATTTACAGCTCATCATTTTAATGTATTGTTAATTCTGAATTTCTACACGAAATTTTTTTGATGATCAGTGAACACATTAGCACTTACCAGAGCTGGCAACCAAGTACTTGAAGAAATTAGGCTCTGTCAAGAATATTTTGCAATACATATAATTGTTTTTTCCCACACTTGTTTTAATTGCTCATATTGGGAGAGAAGAACATTAAGTTCCCAGTTTTTATGTACCAAACATTTTAGAAATCTCTTCCTGCACTAACTAAATCAGGGACAAATGTTTTGAATGTCTTCTCCAATTGCAAATGGCTTTGAGTGAAGAATCCTTGTCCCAGTTTCAGGAGCATTCTTCTTTTGAGACCACTAGTACAAGTGCATTTTAGAAAAATATTAAGTGAGACTATTCTGTGCTAGAATAAGTATCATCCAAGAGACAGCACGAAATTGAGAATCAACTATAACTCAAGAAGTTTTATTAGAAAGACAAACCAGTTAAAAAAAAAAGGAATGCAATAGTTAAGTCAAAAGTACAATAGAACTACACGTGACCATACTTTTGTTTCACCTAACACAAACCAAAGTTCAAAGTATTTCCAAAGAAGCAAAACCACACTTATGAAACTTTTATGAAAGCTAGTGCCATACCCTCTCAGAAATAGTTCAACATTAAAAAATGCTCATCTAAAAGGCTAATTGAAAAGAAGAATTTGGGAATTCTCAATCGAAGACTGTAGCAGGAAGGCAACAGAATCGTTTAGTCAGTTTTGCTGAGCCTTCCCCAGTTCCTATGCTGTATACCTAATGAAGTGCCTTCCTACAATTTTCAGATAGCCTACAACCTCAGAAAACATTTTAAAGTCTGATTTGTCAGGTAATTTAACTCAATTAGGAAGCTAGAATCATTGTTTTGTTTCTCATGCTGACTTGATCCTCAGACTTGCTTTCCTTTTCATCAAGAGACATTCAGGACGACATTTGCAACACTAGCAGTTTGTCAGCCATAACTCAAATGTATCTTAAAAACACACCATGGGAAAACACATTCAGCATTTGTAAAACTACCACTGTCACAATGAAATTATCGGTCCCCAAAATACAGGACCTGGCTAAAGGAAGACAGACTTCCAGATACCTCCCTCTCCTGTTTATTTTCATTTTCAACATCCAAGCTTTTTCAAAAAGTTTCACAGAAGTTCATGAAAAGGTAATCAACAGGCTCACAACAGGGGAGATACATGCAGTTGCCAATTCCTCCACCTTTGTTTTCCCTCAAGTTACCTACCAAAGCCATTTAACAATTCAGTAATTCAGCAGAGGAGGAAGAATAGTTGGAATAAACCTGAACAATGGTTCAAATGCATATTCCATTTCCTTGGCTCCAACATACTCACTCTGGTCTGCTCACTGGCCAAAGTAAACCCACACGAAGACCTAACAAGTTCTGAATCACTGGTCTAATGATAGTCTGAGCATGTTATTTTCACTCCCATCATGCACTTATACCACATTCTCTACCAGATCAGAAGACACAAAATGAGAAAGTGATGAACAGAAACTTTTCAGTTCTAGAATATCCAGAAACAGTAAGTCTGAAGTACTAGGCATAGTGAACCCTTGAGACTTGGAGATGCATACAACAAGTACAATGGATGTCTCTCCTCTTGTGTGCCAGCCCTGCCTACCCAGCTGCTGCTTCCTCTGGAAGGACTATTGGACCTGCACAGGTTGTTAGCTGTCCAGAAGCTTGTAGTCTGCTGCCAAAGCAATGGGTTAACAGTGCACCACAAAAAGTGGAACTGCTGACAGAAAGCAGCAAATTCTCTGCTATACTCTGTCAAACTTTGCAATTCTTTACTTCAAGTTTCTGTTCCCTTCTACAAACACCAGTGAAAAGGAATTCAAACACGGGAACAACACCAAGACAGTCATTCCTTAGGTATCTCCCCAAAAATATGCATAACAAAATTTAAAATCCTTCAGTCCCAAAAGTTTGAGCTCATTGCAGCTTTGCCAATAGCACTGTAGATTCCAAGACTGTAGGAGCCAGAAAAGGGGACATGATATGGCTATAATCAAACAAAAGGTAAAACAGGCAAGCACTAGTTATAGACTGCAGAAGGAACAGTAAGGTTTTTCATGGTCCTTCCAGAAACTTTATTTAAAGTTAGATGTTCTCTCTCTCAAACTACAGTGTAGTAAATTAAATTCATTAAAAAAAGTATGTTCACCATCATAACACAGTGTTATATACTGATGGCAAATACTTATTTTTATGATTTGTGTTATACAAAACACAAATTTTATCACTTCCTAAAACTCACTATTTTTAAGGTAAACTTACAATTGTACAATGTATTTGAATAAACCAATATGGATAATAAATAGTGCCACAACCATGGGCTTAAGAGAGAAAATACTACGGTGAATTCACCACATCTTTCCTTTCATCTTCCCAAAACATTCCATCTGAAGCCTCTCAACCAAACAAACCAACAGGTTGGGGAGAAAGGTAAAGGTACAGACAGCAGGCAGAGAAAGGTAAAGGGACCTTAGGAAGGAAGCAATCTCTTTGAAACAAGGCAGCCACTGGAATTTACAGCAGTATCTATATAAAGTTTCATGAATAACATTCTTGGGAAAAAAAATCTAAATAAAATACAGATGTGCATCAGGAGCAAGTCAAAGATGTTCAAGAGAACCAATAATTAAATGCAAGCTTAAGAGGATTAATAAAACTCTGGCTTGCAGTCCATACATCATCCTAAAATACTTAGGGTTTCTGGTTTCAGTTCTCTGATTGAGGAAGAACATTGTTTTAGTGAAGCACCACATTCAGTTCTGGTTTTACAATTATTGGTCCCAATTTCTTTGTTCATTTCTCAAAAAAAAACCCAACAAAAAATAGAATTACCAAACAAGTATCTCATCACCTTGCTTTGTAAGAAAGAGTTTAAAATATAAATTTATGCAACTGTACTGAATTTCTCACAGGACCACCAACTAGGTGGGGCTGGAAGGGATCTCTGGAGACCACTTAGTCCAAACACCACTGCCCATGGCAGGGCCAGCTAGCAGAAAGCAGTAAGAAGCTACAAAAGAATACACCACAGTGTGCCAACTTTTGAGATGCAGAAACAAATGGGGCTAGCAACTAACAGACCACCTTCCTCTCTTCCCGTCCAATTTTTTAGAGTGAGTAACAATGGTACTTCCCTTTATAAGAAAGAGAAGCTTCATTTTAGAGTCCTGTGTTCTACTTATTGGGAAAACAGGCTTTTTCTTTACAGGAATTATCAAACATTCAGTGATGCACAATGTGCCACCAGCCCACGAGGTAACTATATTTAACATCTCATTTTGACACTTGATAATCAAATTGGTAAGCTTTTTTGTTTACACGTGTGTTACAATTTGATATTTCCCAATTTAGGGGAAGCCTTTCTCTATTTGTCAGCAATTTCTTCCAGGCCATATACCATGCCTGCACTGTCAGGAACTGTCTATAACTGATGTGTTACTAAAGACTTCTCTACAGCAGAATTAGGGTATCAAATAAAAAGCTTGCCATATTAAAGTCTTAATTTCAAGAGTGTAAACATTTAGTGAAGCTGTTAAATTCTTTTCCAACTGATACAGTCCAATAACTGCATTTTTTATTTATAACTACTTGTTTTGAAACCGAAGAGCAAAGAGACAGCTACAGGAAATGTGTGAATTTTTTTCTATCTGCAAGACCTAGGAAACACCAAAAGACATGAAAAAACTAAGTGCAAACAGACACAGAAGCTTCAAAGAGCAAGTTCCAAAAAGTGCAAAGACAGCAAGTAATGTTCAGGGACACTATTTTGATTGACTTCAAGAGATTTTCATCGGGATGCTTTGGGACACACAGGTTTGAAAAGAGTACATGGCAAGACTACAGAATAAACCAAAAGAGCAAGAAAGCAAGTAACATAACCACTCTGGAACCTGAATATAAGCAGGAGGGATTTTTTTTGGTTGGTTGAGTTAGTTTGTTATTGCGGCATTTAAGTGTTGAGTTATATTAAATCCATAAGAAGAATTAAAGAGACAAAACTGCTCTTCCCTAGTTGTCAAGTAAACACTGACAGTTACTTGGGACCCACTAAAAACAGTGATTTATTTAAACTGGACCAAAGACTGAAATTGTCATGGGCATTCCATACTACACTTCTTTATTAAGTATTATAAAATAAGGTTTTAAACACCAAAACTTTTTTTTAAGCTAAGACATCTCTTCTAGCTTTCATAAACTAATGGCCACATTAATGATAAAGAACACACTATACTGCAAACACACTAGGAGAGATATAACACAACATGTGCAATCCCAGTGACTTCAATAAAATCTCTTGAAGTACATACACGTTTTCAACTGAAGTTTTATTAATAAAAGTCCTAAATATATAAATAGCTTCAAAAACTACTCAAATGTCAAAGTTATGAGAAATTAAAATCTTCAAGGAATGTATCTTGATTCCTATTTTTGAGTTTCATTGTTACAAGAGATAGATGAAGTTCAAAGAACTAATATAATCAACTCTGTGTCAAAACCATGGCAATTCACATTTCCCTCTGTCTAATGTTCTTGAGAGAGCCATTCTGACAAAAACCCCAAAACATTGATAAGCAGTTGTAATACAAATACTCAATTTTTAGACAGCTATGAGTAAATTCCAATAGAAAATTCTTCCCTAGATACATCACTCTTCCTCCAGGGAAAAATAGGCTCCAAATATCTAGAAATAATAGGCATTTGTCAAAGGCTTTGAAATTCATTCTGCCTAGATACAGCATAGAAATAACTAGTCACATACAAATATCTTAGGAATGCTTTTCCTAGATCTATCTAGGACTGCAAGAATTATTAAGTATCAATTAAAAAGTTAAGGAAAGTATTTGTTCATCTCCCTTCAGCTGGATTTCCATGCATTAAACCTGAGGTTTAATGGGATTTTATTAATTACTAAGTATGCTTTTTATTACATAGCTAATTATCTGAACTGATTACATTAACCTTTAAAAGGCAAAAATAATAATTTAACAGTTTGTTTTGATGCCGAAATGCAATGTAAGGTTCATTTGTTCAACATCTGAAAACCTTAAATTACATGAGGGATCATCCAAACCAGAACAGAAAAATCGGCATTACACAAATATCTGAATCAGGTCCCACAGCACTTACAACTGGTCACATATTCCATATGAATTTCAAATAATGTAAAAGTATTTGCTTTTCAGTCTCATATTCCAACAAATAGTACATTTATTGATAAACACAGTCACTGAATCTCTACATCTATTCTACTCCATCTGATAACTCCTTAAGCTTCTGGATTTTAACAGTTTATATTTTTTTTCAAGTAAGAGACATACTAGAATGAGTAATAAGCTTTACAGTCAAGATCTACATAACATGCAAGCTTTTCTATTTCCTTTTGCATTTTTTAAGGGCAATGACATCAGGGGTCACTAATTTCAAAGCAATTTACATACCATAAATTATGCACTGAGCTGTTCTGGCTTATTTTTTCTTCTGTGTTCAGCCCTACTCTACTTACATTTCTTTTTTTTAGCTAGAAGAACTTCAGTACCATCTTGATACACAGTTTTTAAATGTATTTAATCCACATCAATTAACCAAAACTAACTATCCAAACTTGGCAATACTAGAAACTCAGCAATCCCTTTCATAACTTTCTTCCATTAGTCTCAAACCCCTAATTACAAGAGCATGAATGTTTCCAAAGCACAAATAGCAGTGACAATTCTTTTCAAAGGCAAAACAGAATCAATACAATTCTTGGTTCTAAGTAACTAAAAAGAAGAGTATCAAGAGCACCTTAGTTTAAAGTCCTCATCCAGCAAAACTAAAATTCCATCCATCTCCAAAGCCTATTAACCAACGTTGCATACTTCAAACACTTACGCTGAAATCCAAACTGATTGCATAATAGAAGGTTTTGCAAAAGGCACCTATTAAAATTTCTGGCACCAAGTTATTAGACTAATTAGATTTATAAACTTATCCAACCCAATTGCCACTGTTCTACAGAATCACATGGCTAGTTCAGAGGAGTTCAGTTTCTCATGCTGTTGAGCTGTTCATCACAAGCATACCCGCTTGCATCCAGGAAGCGGCACATACACAGACACTTCTTACAGACACATCTTAAACATCATACAGTACCATAAATATGGAAGACAAAAAGACAAGATTAACACTTTTAAGTTGAGCACAATGCTCTAGTCAATGACAATATGGAAAATGTTTCTGAAATATGCTAGCCAGTCTAATTACATATACCTAAAGATACTCAGTATAGTGGCTTAAAATAATGGGCTAAAATAGCACCTACTGTTAGAGAGCAGTATCTGGAGGAAGAGGATATACTTACAGCCATGGCTTTGTCTTCCTACCTGCCCCTTCTCACCCACCAGTGTTTATAAACATTCCCCACATGAAGATTTCTTACAAAAGAACATACTCTTTTAGTCTTGATTATCAGCACCCCTTCTTTATCCTGTATGTTGGGTACTCAACCACCTTCATGAGCACAGTCTTCCACTGAAGTCAAGCTTCTACTCCTGATCTTCAGAGGCCATTTATTGCTCAGCCATATATACAAATTGCTGTCTCTTTCATGATACAGAACAAGCCCAAAAAACAGAGATCAATAAAGTCCCATCTTTCTCAAACCCCTTTCTCCTAGGATGCTTTACAGAGCATATCAACAAAGCTATATTAGAGAGGATCAGGTACATTTTCTTAAGAGTAAAGCTACACAAGTAGCTTATACACGTAATTGCACCACCTTCCTCAACCTTCAGCAGTTTTTCTTCCAAGAATGTAAAATGCTCATGTGTCTGTGCCTCTTCAAGTAGACATGAGCAAGATGTGGCACATGACAAGGACTAACGCAGTAAGAATTTTAGTTGTTATTCCTTTATGTGTATTTTATTCCACTTTCGTAATTCTGCACCTATTTTCAGAGAAGTTTAAGGTATTCAAAGCCTACTGAAAAAGTAATCCATCACCTCAGTGTTCCCAGCAAATGGCATATTACAATATCACCCAGACAATAATATGATGCAAATGACTACCCAGCATGAGAAAGAAAAATTTCCTGAATAATAGTTGAAGTATAAATAGAACACTTGGCTAATCCTTATTTTAGGCACAAGTAATTTAGCATATTCTAATTTCATATTCAAGATGTTTCTCTAAGGCTATGGAAAGATACTATAGATCAACTTACTACATAAAATAGGTTATAGACAGAAAAAATGGATGAAGAATAGAAATTCATGCCAAGACTAACACTAAGCAAAACCACATTTGCTAACTGGCCTCATACATTAGTTATATGCCATGCAAAGCCTTGGAGTATACTACACTGGGTTTTGAATTTTGTATTTTCAGAGTAATTCTTTCCAATGCTACCTCATGTGGCAGCAAACAATATCTGAAGTAACATTTTCTATACAGGAAATACTGTAAAGAAAATGTTACTTCAAATATTGTTTGCTGCCACAATTTCTGTATTTCTATACAGTAAATAGGGTTATTTATTGACTTTCATAACTGCAATTAGTTTTTACAAAAAAGCCCAAGTTTTGCCAAATGTTTTATATTTAAAACAAGATCAACAGGCTTCCTGCATTTCTTATTCTTTTTAGTGTTGACTTGCAACATTATGGATTATTTCAATATAAGCCACAGCACACTCCACTTTAAAACCTAAACAAACATCCTCTCCAAACACTAAGTATAACCCCTGAAAAGTTTGCAGACTCCTCCAGCCTCTGAAGTGGGAGTCTGGAACAGGTGCTGTAGATCAAACACAACACTAATATTTAGCCAGAGAGAAATGCCAGATCTAGTACTTGGGCCTCGCCTTAACCCAGGTTTTGACCCAAGTTCTTCCCACAATGGTACCCTTTGGGGGATCATATTCAGGTCTTGTCTAAGCACACTTGTTTCCACACACTGGACAAGATACAAATATCCTTCTCTGCTGTTGGATGGATGAAAACAAAACTACAGCACAATGAAAAGAAAGGTATTTTCAATGTATTTCAAACTGGAAGTTATAAATAAAGTCAGAAAAACCCCCAAACGCCTAAGTAGATTACTTGTCTCCTTTAGGGTTTACTGATCTCTGACGTGCTTCCTGATCTGCAGAGAATCAGATATGCCAGCAACTCTGGAGTCCTGGAAAATGTGCTCCAGCATTTATTAGCAGCATAAAGTCAAATTCCTCCTCTATGATAATTACTTTAAACATTTGAAAAAGGAGCACTGTGATGAGGGCATATTTTTAAAACTTATGCCAGATGTCAGAGACTTGGTAACTAATTTTAAAAAAGTAACTCCTAGTCTCCTGGTTGCAAACATGACCACAAAGAGATTAATCAACCTAAAACGTCCATTTCTTCTTTTTTTTTTCTGGTTTTTTGGGAGGTTTTTTTGGTTGGTTGGTTTTTTGTTTTGTTTTTTTTTTTTTTACTGTGAAGACAGTTCACAGCAACTTTGGTAACAGCATTTACCCAATACAATTACACATGGAAGCACAGGAAGCATTTACCACCGTGTATTCCAAGTCCTGCTTTACGCAGCAGTAAAATTGAGAATATTAATATTCTGGTAATATTAAACACTTGCCATTTATTCATTAGCAACAGCTAGGAGTTATCCATAGACACTCTAAGAGGGGTTTTACAACAGGAGGCATCTTTCCTACCCTGAGGCAGGATGTAACTACCAAGAGTAGGGAAAAGCAGAGGAGGAGGCTGCTAAAGGCCACCCCTCCCTATGGCACCAGCAGTGTCCTGCAAAAGGACAAACACACCTCAGTTGCATCAGGAAACCACTAAACCTACTTGTATGTTTAGAAAGAAGAACTGACCTAGAAAGGCCTACACTGTAACCTGACATGCAACTAAGAATTTGAAAAATACACAAGCAGGGAGAACAGAAAAATACAGCTACTGATATTATTTCTTTTTATCTCACCGGCACAGTGACCACTTGATTCTGTACACAAAAAGTTTGAGTAATTCTTTGCAGCTACCTACCTACATGCACTCCTATAATCAATACAATTATTTTGTGCTGCAAACAAGAATTCTTGCCATCTAGTGTGCTTTCACAGGATTTTAACCTCACTCTCAAATATCTGACTAAATAGGTATATAATTGGAAAATATTAGAAAATTTAAATTTAAATATAAATGAAAATTTAAATTAAATTTAAGCAGAAGCTTTTGAAACTTTAACATTTAAGGCATTTTCTTCTTTTACAGGCCTCTTGGATGTTTGCCAACAAGGCTCTAATGCTAGTGCTATAACATCCAAAATGCTATTTTGAGCCATTGCTGTGCTGACCATTACATTTTTCAAGCATAAGAACAGCTTCCCAAAAAAATAATTGTGAATAAGTGGTTTTGTTCTTAATGACACCATAAATATCTTGCTTCTACTTACACAGTATCTTAATTTCTGCTTTGACAGGATAGAGCAGTTGTTACCCTTTCCCCTACTTTAAAGGTGCAACAACCTCTAAACTTTTTTTTTCCTGTAGGTCTCCACAGGATCTTGGGCCAATGAGCTCCACAGACAAAACCTTTCTTAATATTAGCCCAGGAAATTCTACCCATGGTCTCTTGTTCCCAAACTGTTTGAGGGCACATACAGTCTAGCTCATGATCTAAGCTAGCCCTCATTTATAATTTAAAGCACAAGAAAGTGACTATGCTGTCATAGCTTTAAGGCTCCTTATGAGTCAATGTCTCAATCAGAAGTCTGATGTAGGTTTATCATTCAGCTTTAGAGATTTAATTCTTGGTTTAGGTATTACTTGGTTGTTTCATTTTGAATTCCTTCTAATCCCTGTAGATTATCTTTTGTCATTTAAGAAAAACACACCACCACAACTCAATTTTGAGATGTTGTAGGCCTCAGCAACAGCAGCTTTTTGTTTTCAAAGAACCAAGTTAAAGTACCATCTTAATTTATAAGATGGACATTCTGTGCTTTTCACCTGTCCACACCAAAACCAAGATACCCTTCTGGCACATTTAGCAAGAGATTTGAACCCTTCAACATATTAATTCACCATAGTAATAGTGGGTGAGAGTGAAAAATCCTCAAGACGACAAAAATGGCCAGGGTACAATTCTCCATTGTACTTGGAGAATATATCAGTGATGTAAGAGAAAAGGAAAGCCAGTGACCCTGACATTGGCTCCACTTCCTATAGACACCAAATGTTTGGAGCAAGCAAACCTACAAGGACAACACAAAAGCCTTCTGGTTCAGTAAGAATGACTTTCTGAGAATACAAAGAAGGGAAAATAATACAAATGGAGGTCTTCTCACAATCTGATGAGGAATTAGCAGCACACCAACTTTAGTTAAATCGCTCATACCATTCTTTTCCTTACATCCTTTTATTGCTTCTATTCTTCAGACTCACCAACAGAAGCCTCACTTTCCTGAACCCAAGTGTTTACCATTCATCAGGAGTCCTCAAGCAAACAGCAGATGCTGAACCAAACTGGACAAATGGAAAAAGCACAGGACACAAACCTGAAGCAGAAGAACTCTAAGATGTTATTCCAGACTCAGAAACGGGATGCATTAGTTCATGCAGCATAACTGAGCTTGGCAAGTGTTACATTTTGCCAACATTAGGAAAGAAGCAGAACAAAGTTCTGATGCCTGTCCTTCAGCATATAAGCAGAGCAATACAATGAAACTAAAATACAAACAGTTCATGCCAAGCAAAGAAAACACACTACAAAATCTTGAAATGCAATTTGTACACACATAAAACATACTAACCTAGGGAACCTACAATTAACATCAAACAATTGCTTCTATTGCATATAAATCTGGATGGTCTTGGTCTCAACAGTAAAGCATTGATTAAAACAGTCACTTTCAAGGACATATGGCATCCCCACAACACTCAGTCATATCAGCCAGACTCCACAAAACCCACTCCAGCTGGCCAAATGCTTCTCCACTAGCCACTTCTCCCTATGGCAATGGGCCTCCAACCATGAACCATTAAGAAAAAAACCCTTCTACTCCCTCCCAAGAAATTATACTGAAGGTATAATAAGACAGAAATACATTTCTAGACTCAAAAGTTTCTAGTAGGTAAAGGTTTGGAATTCAAAACCAAAGTGGTCCAAAAGGCAAACCTCAATCCAGGATTTCCAAGTTCTTCACCTCATAGGGTGAGGTGAAAAGCCTTATATATTGAGCCTTCTCAGGCTGATATTGAGCCTTCTCTTCAGCATCTCTCTTTTCTATTACTGTTATCATCAGTTGCTCAGTTAGGTGAATTAACTTGATCATCCTTCAAGAAAATCACTCTGCCAAGTCAACAGCAGCCACACTGACATTTCAGGTGTTCATCACCATGTTTCAAACACTTTCTATTCAGTTTTAAGTTTCAAAACAGCCAGAAGCAAAAAGTTCTAATTTTCATGTTTCCTATCTGGGCCATCTTCATAAAATCCACCACATCAATACTTAGAGAAAAAATTGCTTGCTTCACCAGAAAAAAATTGCACATCTCTTGAAACAGAGTATTTCAAACCATTTCTTACCAGTTTGAGATTAAAAACAACCCTTGTTCACCACTTAAGAACAATCTCACAGAAACTAGTCACATTCACTGACAGACACTATAATTAAATAGTATTCAGACATGGCTGGATCTTCTTTCATGAAGAAAAAAGCCTACTTTTCCCAGCAATTATTTTTGGTACATTTTTCTTGTGGTCACATTAGGAAGATGAGACTACCAATGATAGCTACTTTTAACTCTTATTTCTGAAACAAAATGCAAATCTTTCCAGCAATCTCATGATTTTGAAATGGCTTTGTTTTTAAATCTTGCCTCTTTATCAGAGGCAGACAACATAAATCAGTGGTGAAAAACATGAAACAGATGAGAAAAAAAAATTAAATAAAGGGTTACCCATATGCTTGAACAATTCTGCAATGGAAGAAACCAATTTAGTAACATAATTTTAATGCATACCTTGGGTTAGAGTATATAATTTAGTATATAAAATACTAAAGAAAATATTTGTTTCCTTTAATGTGATTTCTCATATTATAATTAAATTTTTAAGAATGGTATCCAAGAAAATTGAAGTTTTAAGTAGAGAATGCATTGTTTAAGAACTTCTAGCATATAATTTACAGAAATTCTACATATCATACATATTACCATCTGCTACAGACAACCAAAACTTATACTTGACCAATTGTGAGCACATACCTCACACTGCCAAGCTGCCTATGCCAAGTTGAGCACAGCTACATGGCAATATCATTTCATTAATAGAATATGTATGACTCTAGTGATCACAGTAACAACAGCATGAGAAGATTTGTCTGCATTCACAAAGGCTACAGACATAATCCAGAGCAACCTGACAGCAACTTCAAGAATGTACTTTTAAAGAGTACCTGTAAATCCACAAAATCATAAGATTTTAAAGCCAAACTAGAAGGATGGATGTCTGGGATTTTAGTACTGCATGGCTCTTATATTGATCTGACTTATCTTCCAGCTAACATATTATGTAAACTTCATCATTTAATAAAAACATATCCCAGGGCTTGGGTGCTTTTTTGTTCTTTATTGTTGTTCTTGGAATATAAAAACAATTAGAACATTTTAGATAGTTATAAAATGTACATGTTTCTGAAACATTAAGAATGATTTAGTCTATCATGTTCAGAAGTTGGAATAGCAGGAATTTTTTAAAAATAAAATTTTAAAAATTAAAACCCTAGACAGCTTTCCTTAAACATCTCCCCAGATAAAAAGTATTAAGAGGGAGGATTACATGGCTTGCTTAAATACTTTAAGTATCAAGACAAGCCTCTATTTGAAATATGTATGAACACCTCATACAAGTTCAATGTCCTTTACAAAAGTCTTTGGAGAACTTTTTCAGAGAAAATATTTTTATTCAATAATTTCACAGGAATTTAAATAAAACTGTTCTAAATATTTTAAGAATTTTGACAGTAAACATACATAATAAAGACTCCACATTGGATTCTGATGGTCAGACAAATGCAGGAAGCGAAGATAGAAATACTAGCATGCTGTAGCAGACAGTTGTAGTTTTCTCCCCTTTCACAGATCACAGTGCTCTAGAAGCTGAGGTATCTTAATGCAAATCATTATCTTCCATTTACATGTTAAATTCCAGTGAAATAACAAGACTGCTCAGTTTCTTCCCCCCATCCAAGACTTAAGCAGCACTACAGACCTACACACCCCAAGGGCAGTCGGTGAGACCTCCTGAAGAGGCTGGACCTGCACCTTCATGGCAAAACAGCAGCTCCAACAACTGTAAGTGCAGTGCTATTCCTGAGATGATGTGCCTTATTATTAGGAGGCTACAACCCCACAAGAACACAGAGATTACTAATCCTGCTTTGCTGCTCTGTTTTTCCATAAACCACTAAAAACATTTAGGATGTTGCCTGCTTTAAAGCATCTCTGTCTTTAAATCGCTTCAGAAGTTATACAAACATCAGACACCAAGTCCTTCAACATTATCTTTTCTGCTCTTTGTTATAAAGCAGCCAGCAAAGCAGGGCACCAATTCACAACAAGGCATTTTAGCTACTATCCCATAAATAGGAAGAGGCTGTATTGCCAACAACTACATATACTTGACTGACACACTGCATGCCTGACAGTATTTCAAAAACTAAAATCCCTTTCCCCTCCAGAAATGAAGAAGAAAACCAAAACCAGCATCATGAGCATTTCTTTCACACCTTCTACCCTCCCTCCTCTCTCTCCAATCAAATAGGAGGCTCAGCAACTCCTCTTTTTCACAAGCAATTACAGAACTGGAGGGAATCTCATACACTTGGAAAGAAAAAAAATAACATGGAGGTACACACACATCCTACACCAATCCCTGCACATTTATGAGCAATTCGACATTTCACCCAATTTGGGGTATTAGGCCTACTACAGAAACACTTGGCAGTGCAATATGCTGATCCATTCTTAACATAATAACCTCATTCAGCAGATTAAAGAGGTACATTTATACCTTGAATTCATTTGGGTGCTACAGTAAATTATTTAACAAGTACTTAAAGTACATAGTCATTAATTCATGGTTCCTTTTATTTTATTTTCACTTGGTCTTATTTTGTAAGACTGCAAGAAATGAGACTGTAAAAGCAGCAATTGCTCATTCTTTCACCAGTAGGTTGGTTTTGGGTTGTTTTATTAAAAAAAAAAAAAAAAGCTTTATATATTCTCATATGCATACATACAGGTAAGGAACATGAACAATTTCAGACTGAAGGATTTCAAAAGCAAATTAACCAAGATGTTCAGGAGACATCTCAAATTAAGGTCAGGTCAAGATTCTTCACTGAACAGCTTAAAACATAAACCAAAATGCTAAATATAAACTAATTATTACTATAAAATCCTTTTTGACAGATTTCAGAGATGCTTATAGTCTGAGAATCCTCTACTGAAAGTGACATCAAGAGAAAATTACAATTAATACCATGCACACATTGACACACACACAATAATCATGAAACATCCTAAGCTGCTCTCCTTCCCCTTACATTCCTTTCTGTATGGCAGGCACTACAGCATGAACCCTCACAAAATCCTAAAGGGAAAGAAAAGCATTCCACTTCTGTCAGGCTCAATCTGGAAGTACAAATTAAAACGCTGTTTATAGTCCACCGACAGACTTCCTCAGAAAAATATGGAATCTTTCATATGGTACAAAAACAGTATGATATTTCAACACACATATATCCAGTAAAATTATGAAGCTTAAAATAATCTTCCAGGAAATCTACAGAAGCCTTTTTTTCCCTTTGCTTATCCCAGCTCAGTGGCAATATATGCCAAACAAGTCACTCATTATTCAGATTCTGTCTGAGAAATTTTTGCTTGCTTTTCTTCAAAAAGAGAAGTATTTCAAAATTGCAGTCACAACAGACATAAAAGCAATCATACATGAATTACTGGGTTAATTTTTAATCACTGTCTTCCTTTAGAGCTATAAGAGCACAAATATTATAGAAACCAACTTAGTATGGTTACAATCTAACATTTTTTGATTTCTACAGTTTTTTATATAAAAAAGTCAACTGCCAGTCATCATCTCTCTTTTTTATCTATCCATGACTGTGATGGAATTGGGTGAGATGAAGGTCAGAGGAAGCTTAAGAGGCATTTAAGTTTTCTCTCATCTTGACAGGGATTTCATCTCTCTACATTGCACAGACTTCAAAGTTACTGGAGAAACATTAAGAGCTATTTCTATAACTTTTATTTGTTTACAAGGATTTGGAGGAAAACACCATTTATAATCCAGCATAAGCAACACTTAATGGATACCAAACTCAGAATTTAACACTTGATGTAACTAAAAGGACTACTAACGAGATATGTAAGAACCCAAGACAATCAACATATTGATAACTCAGTTATCAATAACTAGGACCCACAAGACAATGGATTACAAATAAAAGGCTAACAATATCTGCAAAAATGATGGTGTAACTTACATTTGATCCACGCCTTGTGATCTTACAGGGGGAATGAACCAAGTGTAACAGTGAGGATAAAGAAACGACCATACAGTAATAGCACTGCATGCTGAAATTACGTTACCTGTGTAACTCATCATTAAGAGCTACACTGCAGTACTGAAGTAAAAAAGAACCCTATTATTAAATGCATTAAGATGCTAAAACTATCGTTGAATGTGTATCCACATTTTCAGCAGCTTTCAGTACTACCCCTAGTACTTAGCACAGTACTTTGACACTGTTGCTTAAACAGCTGCTGGAGAAGTTGAAAACTCAGTAACACACTGGGAAATCAGAGTCCTGAAAACTTCCTGCTGATATCCATGCTAATTCAAACAACCAAACACACACAAACAAAAAAACCAAACAAAACCAAAGCAAGACCAAAAAAAAAAAAAAAGAAAAAAGAAAAGACAAGACATAAAAAAAAGAAGGCTAGAAAAATACTTAAATCACACAGAAGCCCAAACAATCACACAAAAGCTCAAACAATATGCCTGGCCAAGCCATTTAACAAACTTAAGCAGAAGGTTATAAAACACTCTACAACCAACTTCCAGTTACTATCAAATCTATACTTTACTAGAAGTACTGCCTGTCTTTTTTAACAGACGGTGGTCCCATTCACCTAGTAGCAAGTTCATCTCTAAATCTAAACTTAGAGAAGATCCTCTGCTGCCTGTTTTAGCAATATATAAAATGGTACTTCTCAGCTACTGAACTCAAAAAAATGGATTATTCAGAAGTATATAAACAGATGAACAAGATACCCCTTAAATTTAACTAAAACAACTACAAAGCTATTTTCTGAGAACTTCCTCGAGGAAAAAAAAAAATAGCATCAGTGGTAGGTGTATTTGTTGCTCTTTAAGGACTACAGTGAGCTCCAGAACTGTGTTAAATTCCCAAGCTATAATGATAAACAAGAGCCCCAACTACTTTACTTCTTACTCTGTTCTTCTAGTATATTTCCAAAATTCTGTACCCATTTCAGACTGTACAATACCAACAAACCCCAGCAAGGAAGGTACTTATAAAGAGTAGTTTGCTTTGGTAGCCAAACTCTGTTGAAACAAACAAAGTTATTTTTACTGTTCTGGACCATCACTAACCTTGCACTGCAAGAAGAAACAGAAACTGGAACAAGAACTTCAAACTTGAATGCCTACAATTCTTAAATTTACATCCTGAGTGTCAAAGGTCATCAATATAGGAAGCCTCACCAACACCTCAAAACAGCATAATAAACCATTAAACATGAGGGACAAGCATCTAACAAAACCCAGTGGAGAACAGAAGAAAAAACTCAGGAGTCATTTTTGGTACACAATAATACCAAAATAATTTAAAGGAAGCATAATCAAAGTAACTGTTTGCTCAAAGAAAACAGTGAAAAACTTGACTGTGTTTTTCTGTTTTACCAAAACACATTAAAGATCTTCCTTTTGCAAGTATAAAAATATTTCATAAAATTGAACAAGTTCCCATTATTAAAGCATAAGGATGTGTTTGAACATGATGAATATCATTCTTCATCTCTGCACAACACCAAAATCAGAAGCCCTCATTTAGTAGGCATAACAAGTGACTTAGTCCATAAGGTAACCAACATGACAGAACACCTAAACTACCACAGGCTCTCCCAACTTGCCTGTATGGCATCACTACAATCCCTGCCTGCCAAACATTTATAACCTCTAAATACCTCTCTCGGAAAAGTCAATTCAGCTTCAGTGGAAGACAGATTTTTGCATATAACTGCAACCACAAACCAAATCCTGCTTCCAACACTGACAATGCACAATAGGTGTTTGGAGGCTTGCACAAAATGAGCTGATAAGGATTTCTACACCACTGACTGTAGCACAATTACTGTCTTTGTTAGCAAATTCCAAAGGCAGAAAAGGAGTTAAAGTGTTCCCAGACATTAAAGCCAGAAGGATGATCAGGTGCTCCAAATTGATACCATAATTATGCTGCACTTCCATCATACAATTCCTAAGTCTGAACGCTTTAGAACAGGCTAAAATAAATAAAATGCTGTGTCTCTAGTCACTCAGGAACTCTTCCATCTTAGCTTTAGGCTACAGTTTCCTGTACAACCATGCTGAGAATAAACTAGTTTATTATTTACAGCAATCATTACCATGAAAAAATTTACTGAATAATCTTACCTTTAGTCTGTCTTAAATAGCACTGCTTTTGGTGGTGTAAATCCATAAATGAAAAGTATAGGCCCACTTTAAGAAGTTTTTAGTCATTTGTTAAAGTATAATATGTATTACACACAGTACATTTTAGTCTCATAAATTAATCAAAAGAATAGAAAAAGAACCAGTGCATTAAATCAATGAGAACAAAGACACACTATTCTTTCTAGTCATTTTTATGTTTCACCTACATCACACTGAAACCCAGATCACAAATTATTCCCAGAAAGGTCATACCAAGAATCACTTGCTATAATTGCACTGATATTCAGGCATGTGCAGTTTCCTGTTTAAAAGACCACACTAGCAATATTGCTGTTTACAATTTGATGTACTTCCTAAGCTGTTAAGAGACAGGTCTGAAAAGGCTTATTTACTTTATTTCCATCTGTAAGATGAACAGGTTATAGGGGGTCTTTTTGTAGCATAGGTGTGCTAACCATACTCCCTTTTATTTATGCCTAAGCAAGATACATTAACATATTAGGGGTTGCTAGGGTTAGGGTTTTTTGGAGGGGATGGTGGCATTTATTTGTTAATTGTTTTTCCCTCACACTCTGCTAACTTTGCTAGCTTACTACAGACTGATACAGTCTTTACTCTGTTCCCCATTATCTAGATCATAGTAACTTGTAAAGGGTGAAACACTTCACTACCAATTCTTTTGTCAGTGGGTTTAATTATAATTTTCAGATTAGCCTGTAAAAAATGCAAACCTTGAGACAGTAACAAAGATTGTTTATTTAATTAAATACTTTAAAATCTGATTTGTTCATTTTCACATACACATACATAGTTGGTTTCATATTTATACACTGCTCCCAAGAGCAACCAAAACTGCAGTGCTAAGGAATGATTTCTGGAAATCACTTGAAGAGATAATTTCTCAGCATCTGCCTTAAATGCTAAATCACTGCTTTTATAACCCCCTGGTATCTGTTGGTTCTTCCTGTCTTGAAAGACAATGTAGTACCAAGCACTCTAGCAACCCTTAGTTCAAAGTGTATCATGGCATGCAGAAAATGCATCCATAAAAGACGCCAGGAAAAGCTCCATCAAAAAAGGTATTGCCACCTACAGCTGGTCAGCAGACATACAAGGTGCAGACCCTAAATTCCTCATTGTTCTTTACTTAGAGCAGAACTAACAAAGTCAATTCCACCAACAATAGGTCTTTTACTCCATCAGACGAAGTGAGAAACTGGACTTGTCAGCATGACACAACAGCAAACACATTTTCTTCCTCAAAGTTCTCTCTTTCTACTCACTTCACTTGACATTAGTGAAGTTAATAATTTTTTCAAGTTCCACAGAAAGCTCAACTGAACATATGAAGAGATTTTTTTAACAGCTCATCTCCCAGAACTCAAATTCCATGGTTTTCAAAACGGTGGCAAGACTAAGAATCAAGTTTAAAATCTGCAAGAGAGAAAATAACACCAGTGCCCCTAAGATGCAACTAAAAAAAAAAAATCACTATAAATCTATGCTAATCCACCAGAAATCCTTTGTTGTAAAGTATCGATTTCCTTTCTCACCAAATATAGAGCAGCAAAACTTCCAGCAAACAAAAAAGCCCATATAAACTCTAAAACCACTTACACCATCAAAGTAAGTATGCAAAATAGTTACTGCAGCAAAAATATAATTGAAGCTTCCAGTTCTACCTTCCTTACTTCATTCACTACTTCCTACTAAAATCTTCAAAAAGTATTGAACTACATCTGTAAAAATCTCACTTGTCAACCTTTTCACTACATGGCTGCATACATGATGAACATTAATCCAGCTTCCTGACTGTACTTCACTTTACAATCTAGTACTAGTTACTACTGCAAGAGATCTCTCAAAAGTTGCTCACAAGTCTTGATTGTCATGTTCAGCTTTAATCTTCCAGCCCCTCTATAAACTTAGTACCAAGCCAAAAGACATGTCCTACACAAAAAACATTTCTAAAGGGATCTTTTAATAAAAATTTCTCTTAAAAATAATGATATTGTCAGATAATACAACATATTTTAAATCCCTATGCTTGTTTTGTGTTTAGATCATCTTTTCCTCCTTTCTCTTCAGCTTCGTTGGATGACATGCACAAACAGGTGAACACAACTTGCACCAGCCTAAAGAATGCAAACAATTCTGCAGGAAATGTTGTCAAGGACAGGGAGGCAGTTATTAGTTCTCTTATCCTTCATTCACAAAATCTGCTTTTGAGTAATGGCAAACAACACTTCAGATTAAGTTATTTTTAAATTCACTTATAGCAGCCTTCATAGGATGCTGTAAAATACATTAACTTTTGAAGTATTCACTTTACAGGTAACTTAAAAATAATGTAAGTCCATACAAAATCTTACTGCAAGCATGTACAGCAAAACATAGTCTACAAGGATATATAACTGATTTTGCAACACTAAGTATAAATACACAGAAAGACTCAATGTGATATAAACATCTATTCTTCCATGCTTAAATATCAAACACAGGAAAATAAAAGCAATCCTGCTCTTCAGTTCTAAAGATGAATACTAAACTCAAAAGACCATGCCTACAATTAGCAAGATTTGGTAATTATAGTGAATAAATCAAGGTAACTACTCCAAATCCAAGAAACTAATTAAGAACTATGCACTGAGTCCATACCATGGCTCAAGCTAAGTAATTTTTTTTCCCCTTCTCCTTAACAACCAAAAATCTGGCCAGCATTTTTGTAGACCAAAAAAATTAAGATATGATGACCCTACCAACATACAAACATCTACAGCATACATAACAGGTTTAAGAAAGACTAGTCAGAAGAACAGAATCTGCTTGGTGATTTTGTTGAGGTTTTTTGTTCAGCAGTTTGATTTTTTTTTTTTAAATACAGAAAATACAGGGACTATTATTCGTACCCTCTATTTATTAACATTTGCAAATTAATTTTCCATATGGCATTCTGCCAAGCAGCTCATTTTTAATATCTAATCTTCACTATGACTTGAAATAAAAGTCATTCATACTGGGGAAGTAAAGGTTACGGTTCTCAAAGCAGATACACTCCACACTGTCTATATTTAAAAGGCCATGCCCTGATAACAGGCATAGAAAGAGCTGCAAATGGCATTCTAAAAACTGAACAGTTAAAGATACTGGCACAGCCTTAAAGGCCATTATATACAGCTTTAAGGAAAGCTGGGAGTTAATCTATACAAGGTATTACATGGGTCAGATGTTTTTTCAAAGGCACGCTAAATGGAATTTTACAGCTTCTTCGCTGGCCCAATTATGTCACCACTCACTTCTTTTCTCCTACCTTTTCCTTTGCCAGGTTTAGAATCACTTGGGATGTATTGATAGAAATCTTTAGTGATATATGTGTGTGCAGATAAGAGCGAGAGAAATGGGGATTTCAAACACACATAATTACAATACATCTGCTTCTGAAATGGTTATGTCCTTTTACAACACACTACCCTTTACCTCCTGTGAAAGAGGGGATAATCTAACAAACCAGCAAAAAATGAACTAGAGAGATCCCATGGCCAGAAAAGTGCGGAGCCAAGCAGAGTAACAACGTATCTTGCACTGCCTCCAGTGAGTAACAAACTCTCAGCTCCAGCCCGAAAGTCCAGTGAGGATGACAACAGAAGTACCCTGCCCTGAGATCCCCTGGAAGCGGAAACAGAAGCAATCTCACCAGGTTTTTAATGTCACATACAAATATACAGGGAGATGTGTTGCTGTAAATGGTCTGACTGTACACAAAAGTAACCTGGCCACTACTGCCGTGCAAAAAAAAAACCCAATTATTGTTGGTCTCCATTTAATAGAGTCATATCCTGCTTTGTGTAAAGAATATAAATGGTTTTCCAACTGCAGCGAAACAAAAGTGTACCCTACCTGGAGATGACAGATTGAACAAAGACGCAACGTGCATGGGAGAAGAAAGGATATGATCCTTGGCTGGCCAAACAACAGAGGAAGAAGGTATTCCTGGCTATTGTTACCCTGAGGGATTTAAACATTCTGGAAAAACTACCGATCATGTCGAACTGTTAACACATGCTGTTAAAATCAGGGTACAGATATATTCTAGATGTCATTCTCCAAAACCCTATCTTTAAGCTTACGATTTTTCTACTTGGCTAGGATCCCCTGAAAGCTTAGGGGGATTTTTTTGGTTGATAAAAGAAAACAAAACCCAAAAACAACAACCGCACTACAACAAAAACAAATAACACCACCAAACGCCAGTGGGACTCGTGAATAGAGGGATTAGTGGCTCAGTTTGCAAAATTCAAATGAAAGAAAACCAAAAAATATTTCTGAAAAACTGCTAACAGCATAATGGTGACACTGTTGGCTTTAACACCTCAATCTGTCTTCTATCACCTTCATGTACTTATTGACTAAAAAAACATAATCAGAATGCAACAGTGTTGGAACTTGTCTTCTAGCACTCCTGGAAGACAAGCTGCTACTCATTACAGTTCTCTGGCATCTTAGAAAGATGTGATGAAAGCCACTACGGCCGTCAACACCTTATGATCAACATAATCAGAGACTGCTGATAGAGTTAGGATTTTCAATATTAAGAAAAGAATCCAGCCTCTCCCAGCAACCCATTTTATTAAAAAAAAATAAAATTAATAAAGTCTGGCCACTGGTATTACTCCTGATTTAAGTTATGGCACCCAGAAGGTATTTAAAAAGTGCTTCACCTCCCATTGCTACAGCATTTTTCCCACCTTGTGTTTAGTGCCTTATTTTGCCTCCTCTCACTAGTCTCAGTTTTTCTAGTGTTTTCTGTCCTGCTCCACATTCCCAAGGAGGGTTATTTATCTTAAAAGTTACTTCTCCATTAATGTAGCTTCTTAGACAAGACGTTCTTTGGAAGAAGCACCAGTTTTCCTGGCCACTCACAAACCCATATCACAAGAGGTCCTCAACAAATGGAGGACTCTCCACACATAATTAATATAAAACCATGACACTAAAATTGATGTTTGAATCAATTCAGCCTGCACACACAACAGTCTCAACTTCTCTGCACCCACGGTCAAAGAAATGAGAATGTCCACATGCACATACTATTAAGACTAGGTAGTGATCATTTACTTGAAAAGGTGAAGGTGAGAGAATATATTTATTTTGAACTGGTGAAAATGGGGAAAAAAAAATGCAGTTTTCTTACTCCAACTGCACAGAATTGGTGCAGCAGATGCAAAGGTTCACCACCCTTTGGCAGGCCTGAGCAGATCTCACCATGCATTAACGCTTTGAAGCAACACCATCAAGACCAAAAGTACCCCAGGTTCAATTCAAAGAGCCACAACAATGTTGCTGAACATCCCTTATCCCACCATACTCATTTGCCTAAAGCATCTCTTGGCTGTCAAAGAGGTTTTGAATACACCACAGAATCGCAACTGGTTCAACCTTAGTAAAGTCAATATCTTAAAAAGAGAAACTAAGGCAGGATGAAGTCCAGGCTTGTGAAAAAAAAATATACACGTAAGAATAAATATTAATTATTTCCATATAATAAATAATCTAAACTGCAATCACCACTAGTATATCCACACTCTACAGTATTCTTGTCTTCCTCAACACAGTGGGAATATACACACTGAATAGACTGTTAAGCACAATTTACCCACACAGTAGTTTCAAAGCATAATCAATACAACCCACCCCCTCAACTGGAAAACAAGTTCTTTAATACAATATCTGCATGTGCTGAGACCTGAGAAATAGTATTTTAATTAGACAGAAACATCACACTGCTTCAATTCACAGAATGGCTGTAACAAGACCTGCAAGTTAGTGCAAATCAAACTATCAGAGAGCCCATCTTTTAATAAAGTTACAGGCAGTCTTACCTCTCATCCTCACCATCTACAAGAGGCGTTGTCAAGGGCAGCACCTTCAGCGGGAAGAGGGAGGCCGAGGACGGCACGTTGCTGCTACCGCCATCTGAAGCGGCCGATGCTCCACCACCGCTCTCGACGCCGGCAGCTTGAGGTAAACCCGCCAAGGAAGGTTCTGTAGGGCGCCTGCCGTCTTCAATTTGGCTTACAATGGACTGAGCTAGTGATTGTGCAGGGAACTGGGTAGAGCTTAATGGCATCTGCTGTGGCACACTCTGTGCCACTGGCATACCTATACTTGTTGATATCAAGGGAGGCTGACTAACGCTTTGAGCCAAGCTGCCATTCTGCACAGCCGAAGCCTGTGCTATATTCTGTGGCTGTCCCAAACCTACAGAAGCGGAAGGTATGCCAGGAGGCACAGCTGAACCAGCTTGACTTGGTGCAGGAACAGTACTAGCAGAGGGTATAGGGCTTACCGCAGGCAGCTGCTGGCCAGTCATCCCTTGGACTACAGATTCCACTCCTTGTGCCTGTGGCTGTACAGGTAACAAGGTGTTTTGCTGAGCAATGACCATTTGTTGAGGAAGGCCTGTGGCACTAGCCTGTAATCCTTGCTGCATTATTCCTGTCTGCACAGGCTGCACTACTTGGGAAGATGGAGGAGCAGCCGTTGATGGCATAACTGGAGGTGGAATTTGGTTTGCAGCAGATGGTGGTTGCACCACAGCAGCTACACTTCCTTGCTGTCCAACATTTAGCATTTGACCACTGGCAGCTACACCTGGTATTGCTGCTGGAGCATGTGCAACAGGCTGAGCCGGGGCAGCAGCTGGATGCGCTTGCACTGAAGGCTGCATGCCCTGTGCCTGGGCAACAGGAACCGGTTGCCCAGCTCCTACTCCTGTAGAACTTGGCTGCATGGCAGGGGCTGGAGTCTGAAGGATCTGCTGATGTTGAATGTAGTCTGGCATAGCCCCTGCGACAGAGTTTTGGTTCACCGCCTTAACGTGACCCCCGGTCATCTGCGTAGGAACTGGCTGCTGCTGCTGTCCGTACTGCAACTGCTGCTGCACCACTGGCAAAGTCTGCACAGGCTGCGCCGGCTGCGAATACGGCAGCTGCTGTTGAGCCATACTCTGAAGGGCAGGTTGCTGGTGGCCCAGAGACGGGGATACACCTAGCATATTAACTGGGGCTGGCTGAACCCCAGTAACAGTGGTTAGACTGGCCTGTGCAGGAGGTGGGACCCCTGGCTTCTGCTGTGGATAGTTTACTTCTTGAGAATGCAGCTGGACTTGTGCAAGCTGTGATTGAGAAACACTCTGTGGTATACTAGATGCTGGAATTGCTGGAGGAGCAGCACTGCTAAAATCCATCTGCTGCGGACCCACACCTTGAAATGCTTGCTGCTGTACCACAGTAGGTGCTCCCATTTCTCCACTTCCCACACTTTCTGTATAGTGACTCAGTGTGCTTACATTGCTGCTAACAGAACTCCCACTGGTGCTCTCCCTTTCAGAAGTCACTTCAAGCGGGTTTTGTTTTATCGTCTCAACTGCTTTGTTTACTGCTACTCCCTCCGAAACTGCAACAGTGTTTTCTTTATCATAGAATTCAGTGCAAGTCCATCTACCTTTTTTGAAAGGTTCAGAACTAGAATCTAATTTTACAACCCTAAACCTTGACGTGCCAGATGCAGGCTGCTGCTGGCTTGATCCCACTGCCATTCCTGCAGTTGGATTAGTAACATTGTTAATGACACTAGAGGAAGCACTCGTACCATTGCCAACACCACTCAAGATATTCACATTAGCATTGCTGCTAGTTCCAGACAAAGCATTTACATTACCAGTACTCATGATGTTGCTTAAATTTATAGTACCAAGCACATTGCTTGCCACACTAGAACTACCAGCACCAATATTACTTAAGGTACTAGTTCCAGCAGCAGAACTTATACCTAAATTGCCAGGACTACTTGTAGTGCGGATATTAGACACGGCAGATGCCGGGGAACCAGTGGATGATGCAGCAGAAACTGGTGCAGTTGATATAACATTGTCAGAGCTTCCAGTTGTTGATAGTTTTCTAAACGATGGACTGGGTGGTGGTCCTCCAGAAATTGGGGCACTACCCACCCCAGGATGGGATGGATGATGGTGTCCATGATGGTGGTGGTGAAGATGGTGGTGATGATGAACATGATGGGGATGAACACTTCCATTGATCACAACACTTTGCTGTGGGTGATGAGGCAGAGGAGCGTGCTGCTGAGGAAGGTGAGGCTGGTTTGGAGAAACAGCCCCAGGAGTCTCTGCCTCTTGGAAGTTATTTAGAGTCTCTTCAGAAGAACTCCTCTCAGGTTCTCCCATATCAGTGGCTCTGGATAAAGACACATCCAAGATTTCTGAAGATGACAGGTCTTCAGTGTGAGACTCATCCAGGTCATCATAGCTTTCTGTATCCTCGGCTATGCTGTTATTAGAGCTCATACTAGCTGATATTTGAGCAGGGGTCACACTGGTAATTTGAAAGCCACTTTTCTTTTTCATTTGAGCTCCAGTCTGTGCAAGGGGCTGTGGCTGGAGCTGAGACTGCGAGAGGAGGTTCAAGCTTTGTGGATGAGGGGGTGTCGGCTGTGGACCCGCTGTTGAAGCTGCTGCAGGAGATGGAGGCGGCGGCTGGACCAGCAAAGGCGGCTGATAATCCTCGGCGGAGAGGGCAGCGCTCCCAACGCCGGTACCTGGTGCAGTGGGAGCAGTAACGCAGCTGCTGCCGCTGCTACTGCTGCTGCCCCTTCTAGGAAACATCGCCGGGTGCGCCATCTTCCTAGCACTAATGTCTGCGGCTGAGTCAGGCTGGTGCATTGTATCGAGTGTATTTTAAGAGTGCAATCCCCCGGTATGGAAAGAGACAGACAGACACACATACACACACACACACAGTTAGCTGTGTGCTCAGGGCAGGGCAGACACCACCACGCACAACCCCCCCCCGACTCCCGCAGCGCACGGGCTGAGGCGGCTCGGCACCGCCGCTCACCACCACCCCTCTCCCCTCCCCTCCTCCTCCCCTCCGAGACAGGGAGGGGGCGAGCACCGGTCCTCCGCCGCCTCTGAATGTGACACTTTCAATCCTCCGCCATTCACTTTCTTTCTCCCTACCACCCTCCCCCCGCCTCCCTTTGATTTCTACCACCACCTCCCTGCTCGGCCACCCCCCCGTTCCCCAGCCCCCCGACTGCGCCTCACCCGGGAGGGCAACCAGCCGGCCGACCCGGGGGCGAGCCCCTTCCTCCTCCCCGCGGAGGCTCCGCCGGGCGCCGCGGCTCGCCGGCAGCCGGCAGCACCGCCCTCCCTCCCTCCCTCCCTCCCCGCCTCGGCGGGGCGAGGGTAGCCGGCGGGCCCGCAGGGCAGCCCGGCGAGGCGGCCGGCGCCCCTCGCCATCACCGCTCTTAGTAGTAGGAGGAGGAGGAAGGCGCGGATACGTACAGGACTGGCGCACAGCAGGGCGGCAGCGGCAGGCTGAGCCGGGCAGGGACATCCCCGTCAGTGGCAGCCATGGAGCTGAATCATTTTGGGTATTAGAGAGACGGAATAAGGACGGAAGAAAAGCAGCAGCAGCAACCCGACAAAAGAGTCCATGAAAAGGAGAGAGAGAGGGAGGGAGGGAGGAAGGGGGAGCCAGCCAGGCAGCCTCTCTCTCCTCCCTGTGTCTGGCTGTCTCTGGAGGAGGCTCCGCTCCGCACGCTCTTCCTTCCCCCTCCGCCGCCTCCTCCCCCTTTATAACAGGCGGCACCCGCTCGTCCTCCGCAGAACCGCGCCTGGAATCCGTCCTCCTCCTCCTCCTCCCGCGTGTGCGTCCGCCCCGTCCTTTCTTCCCTCAGGGTCTACTCCCGGCTTCCCCGCCGTCGCGGGTCTCTCCCTCCCCGTGCCTGCCCCGTCTCCTCACGGAGCGCTGGAGGAGGCGCCGCGGGGGGGAGGAGGGGAGAACTCGCCAAAGGGGAGGGCGGGCGAGAGACAACGTAAGATGGCGGCGGCCGCCGCGCACGCGCGGCCCGCCGGCAGACATAAAGCCCGTCTGGCCGGGGCCGGCGGAAATAGGGCTCGGCTCGCGTGGCGGAAATAGCCGAGCGGCGCCGAGCCCGCGGCGGGTGGGGGTGTCCCGGCTGAGGAGGGGGCGAGGCGGCGGCCACGGCCATGGCGGGTGGTAGATCGTCCGCTCCCCTCCCCTCGCCGGCCGCGTCGTGTACCCGCCAGGTGCCCCCTCTCTGCCCGCAGCATGACTGTGCCTCACATGACCTGCCGCCGCCGCCTCCCTCCCCCTCTCCTCAGCTCCGCTGCAGATTTATTCAAGTTATTCATCACCTTCTCTCCTTCCTCCCCTCCCTTGGTCCAGAATATTCCTACCCGCTCCTTCCCCCACGCATGGGGAGGAAAGCGGAGTGTGCGCGCATCCCCCTCGCTCGGGGCCGCCTTTCCCTTTGTGCCCGGGGCGGGCGGCTCGCCGCGGTGCCCCGCTCCATCCCAGCCCAGAGCCCCGGCGGGGGTCGCCGCCCGCACCGCAGGCGCCCTCGGCACCGCCGGTGCCGGGGCAGGGATGCCCGGAGGTCAGGTGGAATCGTTCATCTGCATCCACATGCGGTGTGTCAATGTGCGTGTGTGTACGTGTGGAGGAGCTTCTCATGAAAGCTCCAGTAGAACCGTACCGAAGCGCTGATTAAAAAAAAAAAAAAAAAAAAAAAAAAAAGTCCACAACTTATTAAATGGAATCGAGGTGAAATCAGCCGAGCTTTCTTCACTGTTCCAGTGCCGGCATCGTCAGAGTCAGCTGGCAAAGCTCAACACGCCCACTACGGCGAGGCTGCTCCCATCCCATCCCAAAGGGAGCTACCTTCTCCCCTTCGGTGGGTAGCAAGCGCCTGATCTCCAGAGACACTCGATGCACCCATATCTGCTCTGAGCTATTCCTTTGTGTTCTTGTGCCTGTTGGCTTGCACAGAGCTGCCTGGCAGGTATCTCATGGCCCCACCATGATCAACGTATCCAGCCCAATGGATCCCCACCACTGGCACTGCTCTCCCTCTCCTGGCAGCAGAACCCTCTCCAGCCAGCCTTTCAGTGCTCGATAGGTGTCCTGCATTCCTACAGAGACGGGGACAGGTTCACACCCTCTGCCCTGTTTCTCCAGCAGCCTGATGCTACATATGGAGTGCACCATGGAGAGTTGCTCATATTCCCAACTCCTGGCAGCATGGCTTTGTCTTCAAACAGAGACATCCATGAGCAAGCAGGAGATGTCTCAGATCACTGCTTTGAGATTGGTGTGGCTTGCCTGGAATGGTGAAGTGTTTGCAGGACTTGAAGGGCTCAGGCTTGTGTTGTAACCTCACTGTGGAGCCCACTGGTCAGGGCAATCAACAGGGCATGGAGAAAAAACAGGGCTTGGCTCTTGCTGCAGTGAATATTTAAGCACATAAAGAAGACTGGTAGAGCTTTAATGGGGAAAAAAGTTGTGAAAGTCCAAGGTATTATATCATATAGCTGAGTCATTAGAGAGTTCTTATGGGAGATGTAAATGTTAGTTCCTTTAGGCAGAGAGGAGATTTGAGTCTCCCATGTTTAGTGTGTTGCATTTAATCACTGAGGAACTAAAAAGCTGCTTTTCTTGCTCCATTTTGTGAAAAGGACAAGGATTCAAGGTCACACACAGTGAGAGCTTTTGCTGCCTGTTCCTGAATTTCAGACTTCCATCTTGTCTCTCTCTGCTAACCTGGCTTATCTAGCTCCCATTTGGTGTGGGGATAGGGATGGCTTTTGAGAAAACCCTGCCTTTTGCAGTTTAATTCCTTTTATCTAGAATGCAGGCATTCAGCTCAGGTCTCCAGGTACCTGACAGGTAGACTTGCAATTCTTGCTCCTTCCATGGCTGTACTGCCTTTATACAGAAACTAAAGAACAGTTGACACATAGTTAAATAAGATTCTTCTTTTCCTGAGGGCAAGCCAATATTATTTTTAAAAAACTAATAGTCAGACAGAAGCCTATACTTAAAGACCATACTACCTGAAAGTGAGCTGCCTGCATGTATGTAACCTTCACAGATTTCAGGACAGCATCACAAAGGTGCCCACAACCTGTCTGCATTGTGATCCTTGGTGCAACACTGAAATCTTAGATTGTCTTTAATGAGATACTCACACATGTAAACATTTTTGAGATGAGAGCTCAACACTGCAAGTCAACTGCCGTTAAAAATCCCTGTTCTATCTGCTTATGACTTTCCCAGAACAATTTTCTTTGAGGAATTAAGTCTTCTGTAATAATTCACAGCTCAAAGATGATTTTTTGAATGTTTGAACAAAGTCCAACTACTTTTAAAGCACAGAGGCTATGAATACAGATAAGTTGGTTTCTAGACTTAAAAATTTGTGCAAAAGCAACCTAAAAAGGATTGAGCTGTAAAGTTTGTATTGTACCCAATCAATATCAGCAAGGCTGAAAATGAATTAAAAGAGCAGTACTGTTAGTATTTAATTGTTTGCTTTGCCTATGCTAATTAACTTATATTCAATTTGAGTAGTTGGGCTGCTTCATAGTACAGTGTGTGAAATAGGGTTTTTATTAATTGGGTCCATATTGTTCACTTCTTATAAAGAGAAACTGAAGAAAAAATTAAATTTAGATAACAGTGTTAACTTATCTGTGTAATGTGGTCACTGATCTGTTAACAATCAAAATAATGGTGTATACTAGACAAAGCTCATTGGAAGTGGCACATTTGAAAGTAATTTTTTAATGCTGTTTGTGAACATGAACATTTTCATGTTACACCCTTTTTTTTTTTCCTTACCTATTTTCTTCAGGTATAAGCTTAATTCTCTTTCTTTCATTTTTTGTAAGCATTAATCTAAGCATAAAAATGGGATTCTCGGATTAACAATTTTAATTCCTTTTCATGTCCACTAAACTATATGAAATTAAAATTAAAAAATTAAAAACTGAAATTTATAATTGTTATGGATTGTGTTCTTTCATTGTTCAAGGTGGGAAAAGAAATTTCATCATATACCTAATTTACAAAACACCAGATATTTCAAAATTTAGCCACCACACAACTGACTATGTGTGGAAAGTAAGTGAAATTACTCAGTAGTTATTCCAAACAGGTCTACCTGCTATTTTTTAATTAACTGTATTGATCAGCCAGCTGGAACCAGAGTTACTTGTGTCATCACTGGATGGATTCAGCAGCTTGTTGACCATGATCACTGCTCATGACTACAAGGCAGCCAGTCCTGCAGTCCCATCATTACCTCAGCTGCAGACCAAAGAGTGCTGGTGGGTTGCCAGGATAGAGGAATCCCTTTGGATTGCATCTCTTACATACATGCTTCCCAAATGAACAAGCACAGATGAGCTTGATGCACTCCTCGCTGCCAGGCAGGGAGAGTGCGTGTCTGTAATAACCCTTATTTCAACTTTAAAATCTTATGATTCGGGCTAGTGCAAGAGAACAAGATCTTCACAGTGTAAATATTTAGAAATCTGTCTCCTGTATATGTAATATTTCTTCAGACAGGAAACAACAAGCCTTGGTACCACCACAGGTTCTCCAAAGATACCAAAAGAAGCAGTATTTTAATATTTTCTTTCTTTGGCTCCTTTACTATTTGACACAGTTGCGTGCATTCGTCCTAGCATATGCAGTAGTTTATGTCTTTGTACCAAGTAATTATAAAGCCAACAAGCAGGAATACTATGGGGTTTTTACTCAAAACAGTGAGAATTATGACAAATCAGTCTGATGCGTGCTTTAAATCCTGTGTGACTGCTTCATAAATAATTTTTTAAAAATTTAATGAAAAGAATTTTTTTCCATGAAGCTGCCATTGTTGGTTTAGACAGAAAGCTTCTCTCTGTTCATTAATATTGCTGACTGTAGTCTCTCAGTTGATTTACAAAGATGTATGCATTTTTTCTTCCTTCTAAGAGAAGTAGTCATAAGAAAATTCTCACCTTTCAGCCCTGAAAAAGCGATAATTCTGCTTCTGCATTTTCTTGGAAAGTTCAAGTCAAGTCTTGATCTTCCTTTCTTGTTTTGTTTTTAGTTGGCTGGTTAGTTGGTTGATTGAGTTTACTGATTCCAAAACGCCTACTGAGACATTTTTCATCCCTTATTTTAATTCTTATTAAATAATGTTGAACATTTGGGAAAGGGAAGTTTTTCACAAGTTTTTATTAAATAAATGCTTGCAGAAATTAACAATTCAAGACTGCAATCTAGCAGTCTTGGAAAAAAGTCAGTTCTCTTTAGACTAGTAAGGTGTATTCCAATGCCAATATACATAAAATCATATCTTTCTAGATCATCTGGAAAAGTTGTTTTAAAATATTCATTATACCTGCACTTGGGGAATGAGGCCAAGTACGCAGTCTTTTTTAATGGGGATTGTATTCAAATTCAGATTTAATGAAAGTTTAGAAGCTTTATCATCACTTTAAATTTTATAGGTGTGTAGACTACATACAGGACTATATTGACTGTATTGTGGGAGCAAGGGTTAAAAGTAAATCCTCCACCAGCTCATGACTAATGAATTAACAGCCAAAAGATCACCATGAGTTTATCACTGTATTCATCTTGCTCTCCTTTATTCCTCCATTTTCTCTTGAATTTGTAGTCAGCTGATGAATTTGCATCTTATAGAAGTGCCAAATTATGGAAAATATTTCCCAGATACCTCAACATACAACTGTAATGAATGCAGTACCACTGTAGTGTGAGATCATTTATTTAATTAAGTGTTTGTAGACTACAGGTCTTAGATTGCTAACTGTTTGATCTTTGATTAGTCAGCCAAATGGTATATATAATTAAGCTGAAGATTAAATAAAATAGATGATCAAATCAATGGAAAATGGTCATACAGTTAAATAGAGCCTCCCCCCCCTCTTTTTTTTTTTAATCTGGTAAATCGATGAGCAAAGTAATGGGTCAACCATTTTTTTAGATTAGGTTTTATGAATTAATCATAAACATTTGCATAGGACTGTTTAAAAATGCAGAAAATGTGAACTCTTGGTTTGTAGTTCTCAGTTGCAAAGATTGCGTGGAATTGTTTTCTTCTGACTGATCCTAAACTTGATAGAGAAAAGCATTTAGGAAAATGCTTTGTTTGGAAATGTACTTTGTGTCCCCTCACTACACTGGGAATTTTGTGATGTCTAAAAGTTCTGTGATTTATGTGTGGTTTTCTTGAATGGTCAGGAGTGAATGTGTCTGTTGTGATAAGGCACAAATCTTTAAAATCTCAGCCTAGAATTAAATTTTATTTTTCCCCTGAAGAGATGGGTTTCTTCGATGCTGAATTCTTTGGAAAAGTAGAATGTATAGTTAGTTAGTATTTAGTACAGCCACACAATTTTTGTCATATTATCACACAGTAACTGGAGGCAGATAGGATCTCCTGATTGTGGAGGGTAAAGAGAAATTCTTCTTAAACTCATTTAATTGTCTGAAGCTTGTGTATCTAGTTTTCATCTCCCTTTTGGCCGTGTCAACAGTATTTCTGGCCATTTAAAACATATTCTGTGGAAGCAAGTGTTTGTTTGCAGAAATGCAGAATTTTCTATGGGACAGTACTTGAGCAAACTTTGGCTTTGTTTTTTATGTGCATTAGTTGTAATGTAACTGAACTGCTTATTGAAAGTAAGCACAGACTGGTCATGAGCACAGCAGAAGGAAACACAATTTTCATCAGTAGTAACTTGGTATGTTTCCTGATAACTCCAATAATATAACTTATATATACTGCACTGTTTCTCTGCTAAAGGACTTACAAACTCATTCACAATAGCAGTAAATTTAATTCTTCTGTATCTGTGAGGTCTTTGGTTTGTTTCCCTATATTATGATTTTTCAGGCATCTTGTCTCTGATTTTCTCTGCATTTTAAATACTGTACGTGTCACTTTTGCTTCTGCACACATACACTGACAAGCCTTGAAAGTTATATTAAAAATGCCCTTGTGACAAAATTCCGTTGGAAACCGGTTTAGGATTTCCAAGTCAAGCACAAGAAAAAAATTTGTCTTTATCACTTTAGTAGAACAAAAGATGTGCCAAGTCCTGACAGTTCAAACACAAAGTCAGAGGCTTAACTTCAGTCATGTGAATAGTCCCTTTGATTAACATTTGGTCACCAAACCCCTAAAAACTTAACATTAAATGTGTAAATATTTGTAGGCTTAGAAGACAAAAAGATGAGGTATGTGCTAAGGTGTGGCCTTATGGAGACTTTGGATTTTGTTTACCTTTAGTTGGTAACACTGTTGAGTCCTTATCAAGAAGAAGGTTACTCCTCATGCTGCCAATATTTTTTTGAAAGATGCTGACATTATGTCTGATGGAGCTTTGTGTCTTAGCTTAAAAGCCAGTCCTGCAATATTTCATGGCTTTAGGTTCAAGCTACATTACCTTGTTTCCATTTTTATCTGTCATTAAAGCATCTTAATTGTTGTTCATAAGAAATCAGAAAATTCCCTATTTTAAATAGGCCATTAACAAAAATGCATGCTGCTATTGATTGGAAAGTGCTTTATTCCTCCTCAGTCTTAATACCTTTATTAGTAGTTTCAGCATGGAAGCACTGATGAGAATTTAAAACCCACTGGGGTTACTTGCCACATCTCAGTGCTGAATGAATTCTTAGATAACACATGAGGAAAGGCAGAAATAGTGTCAAAACACACCTCAGAGTGTGCTGATGGAACCCATCCTACTTGAATAAAGGGCAGTATGTCAGTGTGTCTGTCCTGTGAGATAAAATATGGTGACATTGTAAGTGAGGGGATTGCTTCCTGCAGCAAACACCCCCTGCCCTGTGTTCCCCAGTTGTCTCTTTGAAACCATCTGTGGGAAGCAAAAGACAAACCCTGGTCAGCACTCATGCTAAATCGAGCTCAGTAACATGCAGAACACTTGCTCTCCAATTGACAGGTGCCTCCTCAGCAGCCTAGCGAGGATGGTCAAAGGGGAATCCTTGGTGAGAGGACTCCTAACTACTCCCTCTTGGCGTGGGCTGCAGGAGATGGTACTTTTTTCTTGGTACATAAAGGAGGAAGTGAATGGGATACAAATGAAATTCATTGACATGAAGATGAGAGGTGATGTGTCAATCACACAGGTCCAGGAAATAACATGCAGGCTTAGTAGTTCCGGAAGTGTTTGCTTAGTTCACATGCTTAGTAAACACAAAATTAGACCTGATTTTGGAATATAAAATGGATGCAAAGCAACATTTTTTATGTTTGGTGACATTTATGGAGCTGGTGTTGTTGATATGACCTGTGAATTGTAATAATTTTAGAACATTGTGGTACTAGAAATATATTGGAGAACAACAAATAGCCCAGAAAAATGCAGCAAACATTGATGTTGGAAAAAGCAGGAGTTTCAGTCATAATGTGTGTTTGTTTGTGAGTGTCCTCAGGTTGAGGCATTAAATCACAAGATAATCATCTGTGACTATTTAAAGGGGAGGGGTAGTATTTCAAAATCCAAATTCAGCTCAACCCCAGTGAGGTACCTGAATTAGAAGTGTTGCTGTAACATTGCTCGTACAGAGCAGGAACATTCACCTACAAGCTCTGCATCCTCTGGAGCTGTCTCCGCTGACTGCTAGGAGAATCCAGGGTAATGAGATGTCTAGTGGGTGTCTATCAAAAGGGGCCTTGGGTAAGGGGGGAAGTATGTGAGCCCATGGCATCAGAAAAAGAATATTTAGACTGAACATTAGAAGAAACAGTTTGGAAGGTACACTGAACACTAACAGTGAATGACAGCCCATGAGAAAAGGGTAGAAAATCAATTACAGTGACACTCAAATTTAGCCAAGATAAATTACTAAAGAACTGCCTGTACAGAGTAATCCTATGCTTACCAAGAGTGGGTTCATATAATCCGTAAGATTATTCCTACCATTAATATATACAATACTCTTATCTGGCAAAGAACAACAATCAATAATTGAAGACTTTTACCTGACACCGGGATTAAAGTGACAAGTGATTATCCAGAGCAGAAAGGAATGTGATTTTAGTCTTTAACATTATGCTGGGGAATAAAATCACATTATTTATATAGATAATTCTATGCATGTATATAAATATGTGCATATGTAAGTAAATATTTTTATCTGTGGTTTTCTGTTTGAAAATATACATTGTATTATTTTATATATATAATCTTAATATATGTTACCTACCATATATGTTAGGAAATAATAATCTCAATAATGTTTCCTAACATAACTTGGTGGTGCTCTCATTGTCTGCTGATTGACAATTCCACCTCCTCCTGCTGTCAGATACTATTAGCCAAGGGTGCTCTGGGCTTGGTTTAGCCTGGCCTGTGCAACTGAGAGCTCCTTCCCATGTTTCTTATCTTCCTTCTTCCCAAACTGGACATCTCTCTACAATCCACATAAACAGGACCTTCCAAACCCAACACTGGCAGGTAGATGAAAGCAGATTTTTGGGTTAAGTCCTGGCTTCATATTACTGATGTTGTCGTCTTTTCTCTGCTCTGGCATCCACTGTGTTTGGAGGCAGTGATGCTTCATGTTGATTTAAAAAGTGTTTAAGAACACCAAATCTGTGTTGTACAAATTTCTTCACTGTACAGCTTTTAACAACTATCTGTACATACCTTTAGCCTATAATATTAATTATATATACCATCTTTTTTATCCCACTTAAATGCATTTGTTAATGTGCTGATCCTGAGGTTTTTTCTTTGATTGTCTTCAATCCTACTTTTCACTTACTTTCTGTGACTCTTTCTCCTTTCTGATGCTTAGGGTATTTCTGTTCTCTGCAAAACTTCCCCCTAATTTCAGTCCTAGAACAGCTACACATAGCTGCCACCACTTTCAAAATGCTGCTTTTAGGCTTCCAGTTAGACCAGCTTCTTCTCGGGTAGGGTCACACAGAGGTTATGCTGCTTCTCAACTAATCCTCTGAGGCCTAGAAACAGGTTTTTCAAGCAGAATAAATAACTCTGCTGAGCCATTACACTCATTGCAAAGTGTTAAATAGCTGATTTCAGTGTTTTTGTAGACAATGATGAGTGAATACTGCATTTTGTTTCTTTTTTTAGCCTGCTTTCCTAAGGAAACAAAGCTTACACAACTGTTCTGCCTAGCTGTCTGTCTGCTTGTCTGTCAGCCCCTCTTTAATAACTCTGAACCTGTTTGTTCATTTCAGACAGGAATAGAGATCCCAAAGGTATGCTAGCACTGAAGATCCTGCACTTCTGCAGCCTAGGAAAGGACGAGGTCCTAACACAGGCTCCAGGGAACAACAGGTGACACAGCAGCCATTTGGGGTGGCAGTGCCACAGCACTGTGGTTCAGCCAGCAAGGTCTGGCCAGCCACCACACAGCCCTCTCTGGGGGCAAAAAGGGCTTGAGGAGGGGCAATGTTCTGGTGAGGAGAAAAATGTTAATGAATTGGGAAGGATGGACGCCTGCTCTGTACACAGCAAAAGTCTGTAGGAAAGCGTTGTTATTGCTGTTATTCATGGAACAAGTGCATTTATGGCAAAGAAAGATGCATGCAAAAAGAGTTTCCTTCTCTGGAGTCTTTCTCTTCATGTGTATGCACATCATGGACCCATGGTGCATGTGTATTCATTTTTCAGATGGTTGGCTTTGTCTTGGATTTGGGTCACTAGGTGCCAGTGAAATACAAACAGATGTTAATAATATTGCAGCAGGAATATGAGATTTCATTCTCTGGTACCCAAGAGATAGAGCCTACAGCTTACAATTTTCAGAGTCCTCATGGGCATTCAAGTTTCCAGCTCCTCCAAGTCTTAAATCTTCTCAGCATTGCTACAATTTTCAGCTGTTTATCTTTGCAGGAGGCTGTTCTCCAGATACCCAGTGTGCAGATACTTGGTATTTGTCCTCTGTCTCTCTTTGTGCTGTGGAAGATGAGACTTTGCAGCTGCTGGTTAGCAGACTTCATACTCTAAGATTTTAACATCTTCATGCTTTAGCTATGGAGGTCACAATCTGAATTCCCAGTTGCCTCTACAGATAGCAAATAAGATAAATTATCTGATTCACATGTTAAGCAATAAAGGTGCACATAATTACAATGTCTTAAAAAAACAATAATGTGGCAGCTACTACAAACAAACTAGAGAACAAAATCTGAACAGCTACATAAATACTAAAAACAAAAACAACTCATGCATCTGGCATCCAGGGCTGAGAGTTTCTGTACCATATCTGAAATGGGTTGCTAGTGGGAGTGAATTCTAAATAAGTTGCCATCAGCTAAACAAGTCATTCTGTCAGAAACAGATTTAATGAGGCCTATTCCCTAAAGGTTTGTACTTCATTCTTGGATTCTCCCTTGTCTAATATGGTAGTGACCTTGATCTAAGCTTTTCCTATGGATGGGACATAGTTAAACCCTTCCCTTTTGAGTTTCTATACTCAGTCCCAGGGAACAGTTCTGGCCACTCAAATTTAAATGCTCTGTACTGTCAAATTATCCAAATGATGCTTGGTGTGGTGCTGATCTGTGTCTGTAACAGTCTCCCAAGTGGATCTGGAATACAGTGTGGGAGTGAGCTTTGGCCAATGCCATTTCCATCAAGTAGCTGGCCACCCTGTTTCAGAGGGCAAGAGCATTTAGTGGTATATGGCATGGGTTGTTCACAGCCTGCTGCCCTTAATGGCAGAAAGTGGTCTGGGAAAATTAATGGAGGGATATAGACGTACACTATAGGAGTTATACCTTTTCCTCTGGACTACTGATATACTACCAGAGCTTTTATCCATTAACTAACTGCCTATTTATACAGACCCATAAAAAATGAGCATGTTAGAAATCTCTGCTGTGCTGTCAGATTTGGCTGGAAGTGACTGAGAGCTTCAACATTACTAATGAGTGATGGACAGTGATGAGAATTTATAGAAATGCAAATGCACACTTATGCATGTATGTGCCCTTGCATGAAGGCTGCAATCACAAACCTTTGCCTAAAGAAATCAGGATAGAAATGTCATGGCCAAACACAAACTGGTCAATCTGGTGTAGTGTGCTCTGTCACGAAACTCAGCAGTTTCGATGGGGCTTAGGTAAAGTAAGCTGTAACCTATAACCTGCCCTTTTGGAGCTCTACATATGCTCAGGCCACTGAAATTAATTCTGTTGAACTGAGTTTCATGTGGAAAAAGGCTGCTGAGAATGACACACACTTTTTGAACACGTTTGACTACATTGCTTAGCAAGCAATGTATGACTGTGGGTGTGCAGAGATGCGCATGAGCTGCTGTTAAGCCATCTTGGAGTCTCCATCAATGTAGTAATCTGAAATTTGACACAAGTAGTAGAAGCCACTTGAGGAATGGGGTGTATTCTTGGCTAGCGAGCTTGCCCTTAGCTAGTGCACATGTTAGCATGTGCGAGGTGGCTCATACAAGGTGGGGTCAAGGACACTGCAGTGTTTTGGAATGGACTACCCAAACAGTGCCAGCACTTGGCACAGTCTAGAACTTGTGTGCTGTTGCTGTTAATTTCCAGTCTAAAGTACCCTCCTGCCCTTTGAAGTTGCAAAGAAACTTTGAAAGCATGATCTGCTATAAATTTGGGTAGCAAATCCTCCTGAGTCTGCAAGGAGCTGAAGCAAAGGTTGTGAGTGGCAAGAAAATAGCTTGTACTTTCTGTAGCATGCCATCTTCAAGGGAAGGGTTTAAGAGGTCGACGTTAGCAGGTTACATCTCATCTATTCATCTCGTAGGTATAGTTTACATTCAGAGCCCAAACCTGCTGCTTGTGGTTCCCTTGATATAGTATCCCTCCCTTCAACCTGCTTCCCCAATGCTGGAATGTGGAATTGTTGATACTCTACCAGCTGGGGGTGGTTTATTTATCCTGCACAAGGGAAAGAGAAAACATTTGAACATTGTTGTTTCACCAGCATTCTGAGGAATTTCCAAACAATTTGTGCTGAAAAAGTTTCCTCATGGACTTGTAAGAGAACTTGTGAAAAGCCAGGTTCTTCATGATTTGGATGGTGATTGTTAATTTTTTCTCTCACATCAGCAATCAACAGAAGATCTAAATGGCAGCCTTAAAGACAGGGTGGCTCAGCTAGCAAGGGTACAAGACATTACAGGCTGTCAAGATGGTATTGTTCAGGGCTGTCAAAATTAAAGGCAATTTATGCACTGTAAGGGCAAGCTAAAATCAAGGCCTTGCAACTGCAGAAGAACCTAAACATTGTAGTAGTCTAGCTTCTAGAAATATTTCATTGACTGAATGTTAATGTGTCTGTGGGGTTTTCAGGAGTGCGCATTGAGGGCAGCAGAAAATGGAATGGAGTTTAATCTGGAAAGAGACAAGAAAATTATGTCTTTCCCTGTTAGAATCAAAGCCAAAGAGAATTTGGACACTTTCCATTACTTAGAACTGACTAAGCCTCTCTTTTGAATTTAGTGCAGTGTCTATTGCAGAGATGCCAGCAAAGCTATCCATCAAATGCTGGGAGGGAAAAAACACAGGTGCTCTCCTGACCCAGCTATTTATAGGAAAGGCTGGCAACTGCATGTGATACAAATGCCCTGGTTGTGTTTTCACATTTCAGAGCTCTAAATCCAGCTCTTTGGCTGAAAACACAGCTCCAAAATGATAATTGGCCACCAGTTGTTGCTGTTTAGCAAAGTTGAAAAAAACAGGAATTAAATTTAGCTACTGGAGACTGGGAAAGGAGAATAAAATTTGGGAATCTTTGTAGAAAACATTCTGGTTTGAGACAAAGGTGTAAGGGTACCAAAGAATTTGCATGGTATATTAGTGTAAGTATAATAATATTTTATCAAAACCTGTATATCCAGTCATCTGCATGTTTAGGATGCAGAAAGTGCTATGGCTTCTAGACACAGGCCAGGATTTGAATTGGCAGATATTTTACTAAACTTCTCAGAAATTTTCTGTTTGTTCTCCTACTATTTGAGGAAATCCCAGGTAAACGATATTTTTCTAAGATCATGGTTGTTGCCACAGGTTTCTGAAAGTTCTCATAATTTGTTAATTCTTAAGGCTAAAAATTATAATAAATATGAGAAATATCTGGGATTAAATCAGAAACATTTGGAGCCTACTGAAGGAATCATTTAGAATTTTGCATAATGATACAAGCATGTTACTTCCTTTCTCAACATGACTGCTATTGTCTCGGTTCCTATAAAAATAGTTTCACTATATTTTTAACCACTTTTTAAAGTAAGTCTTAGCAGATTGCAAAGCCAGCAACAAATAAAGCAGTTTCAGATTTTTACCTCTCACAAATCTTCTAGCAGTTCTGCTAAAACTGATGTGCAAACACATTGACCTACTTTGGCAGAGATCTCCACAAGTCTTACAGGACTTAGAGTTCTCCACTCTTATTATTCTTTCTATATGCTTTAAGCAAGGGATTTATTAGAAAGTCACATATTCAGCAGCATAAATTGCTGCTGGACAAAAAAAAAAAAAAAGAAGTGCATATTTATGAAATAACCAGCTCCTATTCTGTATTGTGAAAGGGATTCTGCTTGTTCAAAGGCAGCTGACTCTATGCAGACTACCTGCTGACCTGATAAGTTAGTGGAAAAGACAGCATAAGCAATGGGTGTGGACAACAAATCCAAGGATATTCAGTTTTGTGGGAGTACAAGAAATCTTAGAGCTTCTGCCTCAACTGATCTAAAAAAACAGAAAGAGTTTAGATGGAAGGAGTGTAGATTTGGATTGGATATTAGGAAGAATTTCTTTACTGTGAGAGTGGTAAGACACTGGCACAGGTTGCCCAGAGAAGCTGTGGATGCTCCATCCCTGGCAGTGTTCAAGCCCGGATTGGATGGGGCTTTGAGCAACCTGGTCCAGTGGAAGGTATCCCTGCCCATGGTAGCAGAGTTGGAACAAGATGATCTTAAAGGTTCCTTCTAACCCAAACCATTCTATGGTTCTGTGAAATCATATCCCAGAAATACTCCATTCTGCCTTGTGTGAACCCCCATCTTTCACAAAAGCACTTGAATGCCTTCAGGGAGCTAAAAAGGTGACTATAACTAAACCCAGATTTTGGTCACAACATGCCATGGACAGCAACTTGTGCCTCTGGTTTCTGGTGTGCCCAATATCTAGGAACAGTACTGTAGGGCAGCAATGGTGACTGGCATCCTACCCATGAAAGGCTTTTTCTACAGAGCAGAAGGGCCCCTGCCAGCAGGATGTCCAGGAGCACTGCCCTAGCACCATTTCTATAAATAGATATGTGCTGTGACCGTATTACTCATCTTGAGCAGCATGGTAGAAAGTGAAAGGCCTACATCTCATGTAGTATTTTTTTAACCTACTTTCCAAATGATTCAAAAATATCTGTGAGTGAATATTTTCCCCATTTTTTCTCCAAACTCCAGCAATTACATATATTCCCAAACAATATGGGAATTTTAATGTATTTGATAAAAAGAGGTCCTAAACACCTTTAGTTTGCACAGGCTTAATGAAGTAGAGGAGAAAGGTTGTCGTTTAACTTTTACTCCTGATATGACACGAGGATGGAGAGAAGTGCATAAGAAAGAGAGAGAAGCTCTGTTGCATAAAAGATGTTGCATAAATGCCCTATAGCCATAGCTCTGCTGAGTTTCACAGACACAGAGCTGCAGGGAGCCAGTGTCTCCTAGCCCTGCTGCAGGCCAGCTTGCCACCCTGAGCAGCAGCAGCTGCAGAGGGAGGTTCTGTAGCCATGACTGACACAATAGCATACGTGATGATTTTATAGCACTGACGTAAGGGAGGTGACACACCAAGCCCCGGCCCTGCCCCGAGACCGTAACGTCTCTGTGGAAAGCCAGTGCTAGTCACTCACAACCCCAGAGGCTGTCAAAAGGCTCTGAGTGGAACTCTCTGTGTGATAAGCAATGTGTACATTGCTATGACGCTATCGGAAATTCTCTGGGCAGGTCATGCCACCTGGGAAGGGCAGTCTCATTCTGGAAGGTAAGCCTGGCACTGGCTGCACATCCCACATCCAGACCATTTCTAAATATGCTTAAATGCTTGCAAAAATAGTTCAGGGTTCCTTAGTAGCTTAGTAGAAGAAAGAGTCCTGTGAACTCTATGGTTTGTTGGCACACAGTGAAACCCTGATACTGTGGGGTGCGTTAGCAATCTGGGAAGATCAGGGTACCAAGCAGAACAGCAGCTCAGAAACCTGCTGCTCACCAGTTCTGGCCTGGACTCCTGTGGAGTCCTGGACTCCTGGACTCATCATGCTTCAAAGGAAGTTTAGGTGACAGCTTGGGCATAAGCAGCTATCCAATCCACTTGAAGTTCCTGGGTGGGTTTTTGTTGCAGTTGTTTGGAGTTTTTTGATGCTTTACTTCCATAGCAATGTTTCCACTTCATAATCAAAGGTGAAAACCGTTCCTTAGCAATAGCAAAACCACTTTTATTTGGAGAGTGCCCAAAGCATCCAAAACGGATGTTGAGGTGTGGAACAATTTTTTTTTCCTCTGATGGAACCAAGCCAAACAAATAGGTATTTTTAGGCAGAGCCTGTGGGTACCTTCAAGCCCTGAACAGTTAATCAAGCTCAAGATCCATCTCCAATCAGAAAAGTCAATTTAAGAGCTGGTCTTGTTTTACACTGGGGAGAGTTACACAGAAGACTTTTGTCTGTTTTATCTAATGTGTCTCTGTGAGGGGCAAGCAGTAAAATGACATCCTACAACTCCGAGAAATATATAACATCATGCTATATGTTCACAGTGTTTATGATGAGTTACTTGAAATACACAGACCAAGAAATGCAGGATTTGAAAAAAAACCAAAAAACTAATATTAGTTTCTTAGAGTGCTGAAATTGCAGAAGATAAGCTTATCAAATGAAAGCCTAGCTCCACTGAAATCAGTAGGGGTTTTGTTTGGGCTTTCAAAAAAATGATAACTTCACTGTGAGCTAGTTTATGGCTTTCACAAGGTAGGAACTACATAGTGAAACTATATCCTTATACAGTACACAGGTATTTGCCAATCATGTTTGGATTGGGATTAGAAAAAAATAAAATTTGCTCTGTTCTTTCTTTTTGTTCTTCTAATTAATTTCTGCTTAGTTCTGCACTGCCTTCTTCTGCTGCAAAGAGCAGACATTGAATTGGGATTGTGTGTGTTGACAGTCTCGGCTTGAGCCTTCCTGCGGGTTGGCTGAGATTTCACAATACATTTTTTCCCATGGTGTTTTCTGTCACATATTTTTTTAAACAAACACTATTCTGTCAGCTATAGAGGACACAAAGAAAAGATGTGCCTGTAGAACAGCAAGCAAAAGGCAATTTCAGGTTTAGGATTTGCAAGATTATATAATGGCGTTAGCAGCTCTCCTTTTCTGTAATCTCTTTATAAAATGTATATTCTATTTATTAAATATGCTATTCAAAGGAATAAAGGCAATTAAGGAACATTTCATTAAAAAGAATGACACAATTTACCTTTGGCCACAGAAGCATAAGCTCTACTGACATTACAGAGTGACTGCCAACAGATCTGGACTTTGGCTTCAATCTTGAGGAAACAGACACCTGAAAATGAGCCCAGCTGAGCATCTACTTTCTGCCACATCAGCTGTGAGAATTATGATGGACATGTGGATCCGCATGAAGTCATATGGCAAATATTTGGTGCTGTTACACATACTGTGGTTCTTCCTATTCAGGGAACTCCTGCTCAGGTATTTTTTCCAAGAGAATAGCCTTATGATGCAGTTGGTATGAGCTTGTCCCCTTTGAAATCCCTGATAAAATTTCTGTTATCTTGGACAGAAGCAGTATGGGGCCAGGAAGCCATAGAGATAAAACACCACACACTACTTTGAAAGTTAAGGAAGTGTTAAGGTCAGAATAATAACTTTCATCAAGTATGACAAAAATCAATGCCATTTGCACTGTCCAGCTATTCAGCTTTGTACATGCAGATTATCTGCATCTGGTTATCACACTTCATAATCCCAGCCTGGCACTGATTGAAAAAATGCTTTACAAAACATACAGCCCAGGGCAGAAGAGTCCATAAAGTCAATGTTTTTACTGCTTTTCTTACTGATGTAACAACCCTCTTGTCATGGCTTTTATTTTTTTTAAGAGAGGGAAAAATAGATTATATAAGATGATAGCATAAAATTGATCCAAAATTTGGGACACAGCCAAGAAAACTGCTGAGAAGATGTATCCTTGATATCATGTGCTGAAGGTCAGCATAGGACCCATTGCAGAGCTTTTCTGTGGACTATGGCTCCATCTCTGTAGGTACCAGTGTGTCCCTCTATAAGAATCACTGTATTAGACACCAGGAATCAGTACTGTCAGCTCTTTAGGTGGGAGAAAGGTACTTTCAATTAAAAACTGCAGAGAGGTATGTGTTTAAAATAAAAAGAGATGGGGTAGATGATGGAAGAACCATCCAGAAAGAAGTTCTAGCATTTCTGCCACCCCAAAGACCTACTGTAACAAACAAAAAAAAATGAGAATGGGAACAGAGCTGGATCAAGTTCTACTCCAACAGGTCTCTCTGTTGAGGTGGTAGCAGCACATTTCTTGCTGCTGGTCCATTAGCTGGCATGCTGCTGTGGTTACTGATGGCATCAACATTTATTTTGGGATTATGTGCATGCAGGGAGGAGGGAGGGAGGATTTTACTCACAGCAGCTTGCCCAGGCACTCTGGGTCTTGATATTCCTGTACTGCAATCCATTACTTCCAGAAGAAGCCCTGGACAATCATTTGCTCTTGGGCTTCGGGTTGAAGAGGGACTGCAGGTCCCTTCCTTGGCCTGTTTGTTAAAAGGAAAGTGGCAGAGTGCCTGCTGTAGACTGGCCACACATGCTGCAGTGATGCAGCTGCCGCTGGGTTGCAGAGGAGACTGGCCAGGATGGAGCTGCCCCCACCCTCCCAGCAGCAGCAGCTGTCCCTGCAGCTCCCATTCCTGATTTTGTGGCAGCAACCACAGCCTCACCTCATCTTTTCTCCTTCCCACCTGCAGCATCCCAGACTTGACTCCCAGGGCTGATGAGGAGGTGAAGGCTTGCTAGGGATGTGGGGGGAGAGGGACAAGCAGCTCCAGATACAGATTTCAGAGGAAGAGGATGCATTGCAGTGTGGGGATGAACAATCCCAAATCCCAGGTCTTAAGTCAGATTCCTTCCTACTCAGGAAGGTCAGCAATGTACAGCATTGTTCAAACTACAGTGACAGAAACCTAGTTCAACAGAAGTGATGGGAAAATCCTGGTGGAATGAGGCCAGAAGAAGGAACAAACTCCTTAAACTTATTGGGCAAAGCCTGACTAGCAGCTTCCCTGCTTGGCCCAGGGAAAAGGGAAAAGGTGCAGTATGTGCACCTGAGCTCTCCTTCCAGAGGTCACATACTGAAATAGTCTTTTGGAGGGATTTATGCAAGCTGAATAGCCATATTTTATATCTCTAATAATAGCAGTATTTGTAACCAACTGCCACAAAACCTGTCGTATAAAATACTGTGGCACACCACCCAAGGTTCCTTGCAGCAATGAGTGTCCATGTGAGCTGGTGGCTTTTTTCTGTGCCAGGAGCCTGCTTGCCTTGTAGGAGGTATTAAGTTGCAGTGAGCATAATGAAATGCTCTAATGTATGAGCCAGGATGGATGGGGCATTTCCAAGCAGACATCCCATCAGCAGCAAGGTTCAGACTGCTAAGAGGCACTGTGTCACGGGACTCTCCTGAGCTTTTGGGTAAAGTAGCTTTTTAATTGCTTCTTCCCCAGGCACAGCAGAAAGACCTTAGTGGTTATGTCTCTTAGCTGAATTAGGTTGGTACCTGGCCAACCTTGCTCACGGATTTTTTTTGAAGAAACCTCGTGCTGTTGGCAGCAATAAGTGCTTCATAAGTGGGTGATCATTGCTGACAGGCATTAGATAATAGAGGAGTTATCCTTCAAATACTGTGCTCAATAAATTTGACTAAACAGGCATGGCTACAACACTGGCTGAGGTATAAAAACCTATCTCTTGCAAGTTTCTCTTTTTCTAGTGTCATAAAATATGAGATTGATATATATGAGTATGTATATGATATAGATATATATATAATATATATGAGTATAACATTAATTTTGTAGACCAGAAGATAGCTTTAATAGTAGTATTCATTATTTTAAAAAAAAGTTTTAATTATTTTAAAAAACCAAAACCAAACCCAGCAATATCTGTTGTTTATTACAGCATTACATACTGCCCGACCATGCAGCACAGCTTGCCTCTGACAGCTTGGTTCTAAGTCTTTCTTAGGAGATGGAAAATCCCTTTGGACCATGATCTAGAGGAGTCCAAGCCCACAGTGTCCACATCCCAGGAGAGAAAACAGTTCCACAGGTAGTCCAGTCTCTGTTCTTGCTGAATATAAACCTCCCTCGAACTCAGGTTTGAGGAAGCAAGATGGTAGAACTTGCTGAAAGCAACTTTAAAGGCTCAGGATTTAGGAACAGAGAATGTTAGAACTCCTTTTTTGCTTTACCCAAAATTAAATGCAGATGCTGCCCTGGGATCAAGGATCTAAACCTTAGGCTCTCTTTTCCTGTACAAGTTCTTTGCTTACTGGTGTTATTGACAAGATACCTCCATGGATTATGCCATTTCTTATGTAATAGCAGAAACAGACTATTTTTTCAAGGTCATTAATTGCAGCTGAGCTCAAATACTCAATGTTTTTTGGGGGGCATGCCTATGTAATCTGGAAGTAGTATTTATTGAATTACACCTCTCCTAATTGTGGCTCCTATAAAGTGAACATTAATTTCTGAATTTGAGGAAATCAACAGCTTGGTATCCTAAGTACAAGCCAATGTTTTATCCATAATGTTGACCAGAGTATTTTCCATTTGTGTTGGCATAAACCCAGAACTGCTCAGTTAGGATGCAGTGATTTACAGTAGAGGTTGCTTTACATGATTTTTACCAATATCTGTCTCCATCCCAGTATTCCACACTTCTGAACAAATGTTACTGAAACAGTTCTGTGGGAGACTGAGTATCCTCCCTTCCAGCTGAAGGTCCAGCCCACTGCTCTCTGCAGTCTCTAGGAAGTTTTCCATGGCTTCAGGACGCACTGGAGCTGGCTGGGAGTCTGTTCCTTTAAAGCAGCAAACTGGTTTAGCTAGCACAACCAGCGCTTTGCAGACAACTCAGCAATTACGGGATCATGTAACTGCAGTATGAGGCTGAGCTGCAAATTACTGTAATTATGAATATTTCTGTTGCAAGGCAAATTTACAGCCAGATATGTCACATCAAAATTATTTTATTTTGTGGGTAATTCTAATTTTGCAATACATTTCTAGAACTTCATTTTCCTGTTGAACAGCATTTTAATTTGAAGAGTCTACTACAGTGGTTGTGGTGGATTATTTTAGAATTCAGAGGCAGATTATGAAATGCAAGCATGCTAAATCCTGATCTGAGACTGAACAGTACAGTTGCGAATGATGATTAATATCATTCTAAAGGTATTGGACAGTGTCTCAGAAGAGGCTGAGTTGTATCCAGTGCCTTCCATGTACCCAGATGAGGCTCCATCAGCCATGAAAGGGAAGACACAGCACCTCCAGAGAGCTCAGCTTCTGGGGGTATTAATCTCAGAAAAGAGAAAGAACGTGGGGTGTGTACCTGGTTTGAATGCCAAAAGCAAGGGAGCAGGTCTTTTGTGTGACCTTAAGTCACTTTATTTCCCAGTGCCCATTTTTATTTAGTTCTTCACCTGTACAGAGGTAAATACAGAGAGGATTGGGGAGGATATATTCACTGATGTCATTTAGGTTCCCAGAAACTTTGGTAAAATGGTCTTGCTCATTTGCTTATTAATAAGTTGGCATTTTCCCAATAATTGTTTATTACAACGTAATGTCAGGTAATCTGTATCACTTCTACCACCTCTGACCTTGGCTCCAGGATTCTGAAAGCAGTACAGACTGAAAAGTGGTGATTTCCGTGGATTTAAGTCTTGTGGACCATACCCAGATTCCACCCATAGAACCATTTTTTAGGTAGACCTCCATGTTTCTAAAACAGCAGCCTCCTTAAGGGGGCTTAAGGACTCCAAAGCTTAAGGCAGAGCTCAGATGTTACTGAAGGTAATGTGCAGCACAGCACAGCCTGTCTCCTGGCTGTTCATGTTCTCAACATGAACGAGTTCATGGCCTTTCCCTGCCCCATCCCTGATTGACATTGGGCAAGTGCAGCAGCTTCACCCAGCTCCCTGCTTGGCACAAGGCTGTGACCCAGTGCCAGTGAAAAGAGCTGTGACCTGGGGCCGCCCAAAGCAGGAATGACCTGCTCACCTTTGTCTTCGTAGTATTTAGTTATGTTAGGCTCCCTCTCAGGAGGAAGCCAAAAAAAAAACCCTCTCTTGCCAGCTTGTTCATTAGCACTTAATGGCACGGGCTTGACCCGGTTTCCCCCGCAGCTGCCCCCCTTGTTGATTGCAGGGGGCTTGAGGCATGCATGGCATGCAGGGCCAGGCTGAGGGGCAGCTCTTGTCCAGTCCCAGGTGGAACCAATGACCTGGGATGTTGTTTTCAAGGAACAGCTGCAGGCTGGGGCCGGAGCTGGGAGCTGGCTGCAGCAGCACACTGTGTTCCAAGTACTTGCACTGCTCAGATGGGAGCAAGAGGTGCTACAATCTTTCAGCCCCCTGACACGGTGATAGAGGGTCCTTTTGCTCTGCATCCCTGAAAGGTCTCAGCAGTCATCACTGTGATACTCGGGAGCTCTCAGGTCTAATAGCCTGTCCTAGCCTGTCCCTGAGAAATAAAAGCTTTGTTATGTCTCCTTTTCCTGTTGCAGAGATTGCTGATAAAGATGTGGGGTGGATTTCTTCCACCTGACTCTGTTTTTCTGCTCTCTCCAATGTCTGGGAAAATCTCTCTTCTAAATTTTAGGTGCATGAAGACAGATCCAGAGCATGGGAGTGTAGAATCAGACCAAGATATGCAGCCATATCATAGAGCAGCCTCACTCACTGCCTTCCCTGTTCACATCTATTCCCTGCAGTTTTTGTTGTACTCACAGATTATTTTCATGTCCCTCATCTAGATTCTAAGTCGAGTGACAAGGCACTGACTCTGACCAAATGCTTTGCAATGGGATTTTCTCTTGGTGAAGTGTTTGTCCCCAGGCCAATACAAATGAAACCTCAGGTTACAGGCTCTCCGGCCAATGGCCGTACAGCCAGTTTCCCATCCAAAGTCATGTCCTTATGTACAAACTGGTGGGTGACACCGAACCATCCTGTTTCTGAGGTGCCTCTGGCAGGATCCTGACCCTGAGTCTTTATTTTAAAAAATAATTTTAGTATTTTCATTCTCAAATGCAGAAACATCCAAGAAGCTTTGCAGTGGAAATAGCCTGTTCAGTGTCTCTCTTGCCTACACACTTTTCAGAGAGCTGTTTTGTTCTAGCAGAAATGTCATGACACCCTTGTGACCAGGCTGCTGGGGTCAGGGGGCTCCAACAACCGCAGTGGTGACTGGAAAAAAAATTACTTTTCAGACACTGGAAGAGTTTAATGAAGAGCAGAGAGTAAAATGGTGTAACAAAATACTGACATGTCATTGACTTCTGCATTATGTCACAGCCAAATTGCTTATCAACGGTATTGCCTATGGTCTGGCCTTGCAAACATCTCCTCCAATGAGGCTAATTCCCATCAGCTTGACGGCTGAGACGTGATAGTCCCCCTGGTGAGGTATCAATTATTTATTCTGTGCACTCCAAAAGTCAGTGGGTCCTTTTGATATGCAATATGACTGTTAAATTAGCTGCTGAAGGACTGCCGCTGCTTTTCAAGCTTCAGCCTCAGCGAGAGACATTTCCACCTCATTGCTCCTTATCTCGCTCATTTCCTCATGCAGCAAAGCCCATTTAAGTGATTACAGCCCGGGGTGCGCCTTCCTGCCTCCACACTGCAATTCCCTGTCCCGCACTTGTGCCGGTGGAATTGTTTTGTGTGGGCAAGAAGTAAATCAGGCTTCTGAAGTATTAGTGCTCCTCCGTGGGATGCTGTCAATTATTTCATGCAGGAGCTGCCTGTCCCAACATTTCCTTCTGATGTTCCTCTGCACAGACAGCTTTTCAGAGGTGTCCTTCCACAACCAAGGAGGTCCACTTGAACCACCAGGCAGGACACACCTTCTGCATAACTGCTGTCCTTCCTTCTGACATGGCAAACTAGATTAAATTCCTCATGAAATTCACTAGCAATTTAACTCAGAATTAATGTAAATTGCTAATTTAAAATATGCCCAAGAGGAGATATTTAAATACACACTTACTGGTCATTTATATTCTATTACATTACATTAGGCTGGAATATCCATCTGTTATTTAGCTTGCCCAAGACTTTTCATTAAATAAAATTGTAACAGTTTTTATAATGCAGAATTTGGTAATTTGCTGGTTAATAGCCAAATATTTTATTACCTTTAAGAGTACAGACAGGAAAAAAAAGTGTGATCTCTTGTGAAAGAAATAGTCCCTCTATTTCCTTTGAAAATGTGAGGTGTATACAATGTTCAAACTTTAGAAGTATAAATGAGGTCAGTCATCTTGGTTTTGTCTCAGACCTCACATTTTCAGTGGACTACTCAGACTGAGGGATAGGTATCATGGTACCTATTTCAGCTGTATAAAAATTGTTAATATAAGGATTCATAATCTGTCTACAACAGAGTTTTTGTTTGCACTGGTAAGTATTTCTGAAATGCATCCCCTAGACACCTCTCCTTTCCCTGCTAGGGTTCACATCACAGAGTAGTCTCAGAGACACCAGCTGGATCCCTTGCTGGTAAAATTCAATGAAAAGGTGTTCCCTGGGGACACATCTGGTGTGCTAATGGAATGAGACTAGAATGAGACCAATCTATATCATGTAAATGTCAAGTTTCCAGCATCTAATCCTGTTGCACTGAACTATTTGCTTAATTGTACGTGGCCTAAGTCAGTACCAATCCTCAAAGCTCCATTGAGGAGCTCAAACCTTCCATTGTGGAGACATCTGGACACTCAGTCCTTTGCAGTTCAGTTTGGAGAAGATGACTCCACCCAAGGCTTGCACCTGTCTACAATTCCATCAAACTACTTCCCAGTTAGGACCATGCCTGTGGAAGCAGCTTGACCTGCTTTCAGGCTCCAAGAAGTGCTTATGTAAAACATGTATCTGCAAGAAAGAATCTCTGCTCTCCAAATCAGAGTAGCAGGTCATGAGTCCTATCCTTCTTACATCCTGGGAATACCTAGAAACCTGCTTCCTGGCATGACATGTTGGCACAAAAAGTTCTAGGACCCAGGACTTGAGCAGAAAAACCTCCTAATGATGTTGTGTGCACCAGAAAGTAATTTCTGGAACCCAAACTATGTAAGTAATGTAATGTCTTCTACTGACCTCTCTCTCCCCTCTCAGCTCCCAACCTTATAAATAACTCTTACTTCCACCTTAAGGATTTTTCCAGAGCCCTGCTGAGGCTTTTGGTCTTTCTATTTTTAGCTTTGCATTTATTGACAGTGGTTTCCTCCTTCTCTGCCTATCCAGACTGCAGCCTAGAAAACACAAAGGTTATTTGATTCCCAAATTGGCTTTCTGTGGACAGATCTGTAAAATTTCTGAAGACAAAAAGGAGAGATGGTGGTTTCTTTCCATCACATATGGAAAGAAACTGGCATATACAACCTCTGCAAGTCACCAGGGGAGCCATGTGCTGCCTGCCTTCACACACTTCCTGAGACCCAGGAATGTGCTGTCTGATACTCAAATGCAATCAATCATCCCTGTGGAAGCCAGCAGCAAAGTCTGTCATGCACATTACTAGGAATAGGAGGGCAAGGTGCAGTTTAGATAACTCCAGCCAAAAAATATTGTCCCTAAATGCATAGGAAAATTTCTAGGTTTTAATAACACAGGTAATTTTTCCCATTTTTCAGCAGGCATCATTGGATTACTAATCTTGGTCTGTGCACATGTAGAGGTTTCAGTATATACTAGAACTAGATATAAACTAGATATGAACCAGATATAAAATTGTTATTTGGACAAATGTGTTTGGATGCAGTGCGTGGTAGGCTTTGTGGGATCATGCCAATTTAGGGTGTTTGTGATTTGCAAACAAACTTGTGAAGCTGAATGGTATGCCCATACAATTTATGGAGCTTAAGGGAAGTAAATAAATAGGAGTAAATAGAGTAAATAGATCCTGTCAAATGTGGCTTTTTCTGATGTCCTGTTTTATTCCCATTAATCAAAAAGAGGAAAAAACCCTCAGACTGTGGGTAGTTTTAGGAGCAGACTTTTGTGCTTTAAAGGGGTAGTCCTTTTTTGTGGGGTAATAAGGCAGAAAGAAAAATGGAAAACAGTGAGTGATGTGTCACTTCAAGCCATAGGAAAATAACTGTTTGACAAATGTAATCATTTATAAGAACTTGTATGTTTCCTTGATGTTCTGCTTCAGGCACGGAATTCCAGACAAATCCAGCTAGAGAGCTCAAATTACAGAAAAAGCCACAAACTGTGACAAAAATTGATTTTTCAGGGGTACGTGCCATAAGACCCGATTTTCAGGGATGTGCTTAAAGTGGGACACGTGATTAAAGAACTTGCTGAATCAGAGATTTTGTGCACAAAAGAGCAGTTATGCAGCTAACAGGCTGTGCAAATAGGCCGTGTGATGTCCTTGTGCAGTTGTAGCTACGTACAGAGGAGCTGTGCATTCATTGAGTTACACACATGCTACAACCTGCATGAACACTACCCGGGAAAATACGACTCACAGTATGGCAGCAGCTCCAAAGATCTTCTACTGTGAATTGAATTTTAACTTCTACCTTGCCTCCACAGGTAAGATCTGCCTTGAGAAGCCAGCAGGTTAGATGTGGTCTGTGGTAGATCGGTCCTCTGGGACTTGAAGTGACTCAGACACTTGATCTGAGGGAGTAATTGATAGTAGCGATAGCTTGCCATCCAATCTTTGGACCACTGAGAAGATGAGGGTGATAGCACAGTTTGTGGGTGAATTTCAAGGCTGTTTCTTGCCAACAGAGGAGTGCCAGGGTGGCTTTTGTCCAAGACTTTGGTGGAAAACATGCTCCAGCCTCTCCCAGCCTCTGCTGCTCCTTTTCTCATCCCTGTTTCCTTCTCCTGGCCTCCTAATCATTCCAACCCTAACTATTTCCCAGCTTTTGAGCTGTTTATCCTTCACCCAGCCTTCTCTCCTAGTCCTTGGTTCAGTCTCTGCAGCACCACAGGGGACAGAGCCAGTGGCCTGACTTCAGTCACAGTCTTTGTTCCTCTTTCCCTCGCCCACCTTGCAAGGCTCCTAGTTCTCAGATGCTTTCACCATGACTTCCCATATTTGTGCTGTTGCTTGTCTTCTCTGCCACTGAGGTGGACACCTCCTTCTCCAGGCAGCCTGGGCATCAGGCAGGGGAATGTCAAAAATCCAGGAGACACAGGCACCATGCCCTCAGTTTGTGAGAGCCACACTGGCCACCAACAGCAAGAAAGTTTGGTGTGAGAGGTGGAACAAAGCAGGAGAATGTAACAATCACAGTCAGGCAAGGCAAAGACATAACCACCATTTCCCCCACAGACGAGTCTGTGAGAATAAATTGATTTATAACCACATCACAGTGATGAGTGACACAGAAGGGACCACGGGGAAGGGAACAGACCTGCCTCTGAGAAAGGCTTGGATAATGTGTGCTCAGCGGGGCAGTGGGCCATGCAGTGGATAATGAGAAACAAAACACAGAACAGCTGTTCACCTGGTGGGCACCATCCTTTCTGTGCCACTCATCACAGTGACTGGAGGATGTCACAGCAATCTGGCTTGAAGGCAATTTAGAGGAAGAAGTTAGAAATTTACTTGGTGGGGACAGGTTGTGTCCATGTAGCCTAAGACAAGAGGTGTAAATACTCCTTTACCCTATATTTAATGAAGTCCAGAGGCTTCTTGCAAAACTTCCAAACTAGAAATTTTGCCTCACTTTGCAGGCTAGTGCTCCTTTAGCATAGTTCTGTCTGCATGCACAGCGTTGTATAGATTCAAAGCAGCACCTCCCACCACACCCTCAAATGAATAGCTGGGACAGACGACAAGGCAGATGTGTGAGACATTTGTGGTATGGAATGCTACTGAATAAGCAGCTGTATACTGATCTAGCTTCTTTTTCCAGATGGTCACAGCGAGCAGCATCCTGCAGGGAGCATTATAATGGTCAAGTCCTGAGCTGACAAAGGCTGACTAAGTGTAATAATATCTGCGACTTGAAAGAAAGGATTGTACAATTCTTGCCAAGAGCAGATGGCAAGATAGTGTTCTTAGCCACAACTGATACCGACCTACTAGCAGGAACCAGAGATCTTTATTGCAAATATATCTTATAACAATTGATGCAATCCCCTCAGCAAAGAGCCCTGACTGTTCCTCTAGTTAATTCTCCCCTGCAGTCGGCATTACGGGGCAGTGTCTGGTGTAAGGCTCAGCCACATAAGCCGCTCCTAGATTCCTATCTTGTGAAGATGCTGGCTCGTATCGTGCATTACATCAGCCCAGTCAGATTAGATAGAGAAAGGGGCTTTATTCAGACTGCCTATCAGCAGTGCCTCACGTAGATTCTGTGACTCTTAAAGGATCAAAGGACCGATGAGTGATCCAAAACCCAGACGTCATGGCATCAAGAGACGTACTTGTGGCACAAAACTGAGACAGACCTTCTGCTGAAAATGCCAACCAAGGCCACAGCAACTACTCGTTTTGTACATCTTAGCATAAACTGTGACTCAGATTTTGCACAAGGGTCCCCTTTGGGAAATTATGTGAATTCATTGTTGTGGTGAGTGCAGAGTAGATACACTACCAGAAGTGCAGGTCAGCTGATGAGGGAAACTCAATCAGCTACTACAACTGCTTGCAGTCATGGACCTGTGACCTTAATCTAGGCAAGGGAAACTATTTTAGCACAGATTAGCCAGCTAGGGCAAAGTTATCTCCTCATTAACCTTCATTTCAGTCTGAGCTGTACCTTCAAATATCTGATAATAAAAATTTAATATAAATAAAAAATATTTTATATATGTGAAATAAAATTAAATATATGCTTTAATAATAATGTTAAGTGGTAGTAGTTAGAACATACTAGCTAATGGATTTTATAATAACCACTTTTGTCCTAAACTAAGCAAGTACTCACCTGCCATAAGGAAATCACCTCCGGTGCTTCATTTCTCATTCATCCCAGCTTTCTTTTTTGCTACAGATGCATTCTCCCTTCCTTTCCCATGAGAACTTCCATATTTAGACTTGCTTCAGAAAGCTGTTGCTCTCCAGCCTACCATACATAATACCAAGACTGTGAAATTGGGTTTGCCCTTGACCATTCACTCTGAAGCCAGCAAAGAAAGAGATGGGAAAGGTAAAGAGAGAAGGGAAGAAGTATTTTTAAAAGAGATACATCAGTGCTGTTATAAAATCCACCCTTTACCTGCTGTTTATAATGGTTAGGGGAATAAAGAGGACATGAAGATGCACCCTGAAATGGAGTTGGGGAAAATGGTCCTCTCCAAGGGGAAAAGAGGATTCCCATGCAGAGGGAATACCAGGCCCAGGCTGTTTTAGTGGACAACACCTTAAGGTGTGGACAGACATGGTAACGTGGAGCAGTCTGAACCTGTACTCTATAAATATGCCCATCCAATCTCCAAACATCCCCACTAAATCCCAGCATATGTTAGAAAATTCTGGCGGCCTCAGGGAGAGCTCAGGGCTCGTGTTTGGTTTAAAGGTCAGCTGTGGGTGCCTGGAGCAATGTCAGGTTGAACATACACCTCCTTTGGGCAGGGCTTGTTCCTCACTCAGCTCCTCCACACACCACCAAACTTGCCCACTCAGCACAAGTCATCTCTTGTTACAGCAACTAAAGTGCATTCATTTCTAAAACCCACAGATTAAAAGCAAAAGCAGCCTCTGAAATGCCAATTGCACTTTTCATAGGGATTCCTTTTCTTCTTCTATTCATATTGCTTTTCATCTTTACTGACTCTCATTTTTACAAACCATGAGGGCTGGGGGCAGTGCTGTCATTGCTGTTTTCTTTTCAAACAGATGAAAAACTTTATCTTTGCAGGTCAGGTGTAAGCTCAAATGCTCTCTGTGCCACCAGAGTCTGAGCCCACCTTTGTGTCTGTGGAGAGAGTGTTTGCCTTCCCTTTCCCTTAGCTCAGAGGTTCCTACAAACCAAAGTTGTTGTGTTTGATACTCTGGTTTATTAAGATTCCCAGACATTAACTGTTGTAAACACAAGTGGGAATAGACTGATACCAGCTGAAAAATAACAGTGGCATTCTGTGAGAAAATGAAACATAATATATCTAGGGGAAAACCAGACAAAAGGCAGATGTTTGAGGGGATGAGAAACGTGGAAAGTCAGAGCTTTGGAGGTGACCTGGGAGTGGCAGAATGTGAAGAATGAGCTTTGCAGGGACAGGTGAAAGGAAATGATAGGCACGATTTTGACCCAAAGTTACATGACCCCATGGCAGACAGGGCAGTGTCAGTGGAACATGCTGGAGCTGGCACTCTGGCACACAAGGTGCCAGACCATACAGCTGGAGGCACAGCAGGGTGAGGCATCCCCATGCTGGAGCCAGGCTGCAGTTTGCTTTCCCCTGAAGCTTTTCAGCATTATACACCTACTCTCTAGCAGTCCGAGTAATCCTGTCTTCAGCCGGGTGTCTTCCCACCTGCTCGTCACTGGCAGCCCTCCCAGCACTGGCAGCAGCAGAAGTTCAACCAGATGAGTCCTCAGACTGGCCAGATCCACAGTGGCTCTCTTGTGCCTTCTGCTGCAACAAGAGAAATTCACTCAAGCAATAAATCAGGAGGTGCAATTTCTAAATGTCGGTGTGCTGCAATGCAGTTCCAGGCATCAAAAGAAATTTGCCCATCTATACAGCTGCAGATGGAAAGGCTATAGATCCAAGAGTAAGATTTACATAGCTCATAGTGCCATTACTTTAGGTTAACCTTTTGCTATCTCCCTTGAGCTTCTTGAAAATGTTGGAAAGTACACTTCAAAGGGGCATTGATTTCAGTGGGACTCAAAGCAAAGCATGTACTCAGGGGGTGGGCTGAGGCAGGACCTGTAAGTTCTTTGAAGAGTAGGTCTGGCATGTTGTATTTCAAGTGTATTTTGAATGCCAACATATTTACCATTCCTTAGGATCTGCTCTGTGCAGGGACACATTCCCTTTCAGCCTTCTCAAATGGAGCAAAGACAACTTTTCTGGTCAAAATCAGCTGGGAAAATGTTGGCCTCATGCAAGCTGACAGCTTTCTCTGTCACCTCCTTCTCTTTCCTACACAACAAAGAAACCCAAACTGTATGCATGAGGTCAACAGAGAGGCTCCCACACATCCCCTTTCCATAATCTAGCATACTGGAATTTTCTAGTGAAATCAGGCCACTGATGAACCACAGTGACACCTGAAGAAATTAGAAAACTCTGGTTAATCTTGGCCTCAAGGAGCTGTTGGCAGGTTCCCTTTGCTTCCATCACCACATCTGGGCTCCACGCAGAAGGTAAGTACCCTCATTTCCCAGGCTTATCTTAGCCCATTAAATAAGAGCATTTTTGTGAGAAGAGCAAAAAAAGGAAAAAGCTAAGTCAAATGCATATTCTGTCCCCCTCGCACATCCAAAACATAGTATAAAATGAAGAAGAGATTTTAGATTATTTTCAATTCTCTTTGCCAGAAGCTCAGCATAATTCTCCTTCTCCTTGGTCTGCCCTTCTTGGTTCCCTCTATTCATAGCTGAGTTTCTCGTGTGACACAAGCAGCTCCCTGTGTCCAGATGTCTGGATGTCTTCCCCAACATCTTTAACTTGCAAGGACTTTACAACAGCTTCCCTTACAGCCCCAAATCTAGATCTGAACCTCTTTCTGTTCATTTTCTCATCTTCATGTTGGTATTCCTAAAGCTGCATTGCTCATTTTGAAGAAGTTTTTGAATCATTTCCAATGCTAATCTACTTTCAAAAGCACAACACATGGAAGATGTTATGTATAAACATGGTTCAAGGCAGTTGGTGCATCTACCTTTGATCTTATCTTTTCTCATACTTTCCTAGAGAAGTCTGGATAATGATGTCTTTCTGGCGGATGTTTTCTGAGATTTTTCAGTTTTTTCTTATATGATTTTATTTTCCAGATAAAGATGGAATCCATTATTTTTTTCAAATTATTTTGATTTGCAGACATCTATCCTGTAACTCTGAAATAGAGTTCAAGTCTACTAAAAGCTCATTAGTCTTCACTGCCTTTTATTAACTCCTTCACTGATATCCAGGAAAGCCTTGAGCTGCACCATGCTATGAAAAAATCTGAAGAGGATTCTGTGTTGATAAACATTCAGTCCCAAGATGGTTGAAGGAACAATGTCTTCTTTCTTATTCCCACCATGGTTAGCATTCATCTGGCTGTGCGGGGGTCTGAGCATCCCCATGGCCCAGATTCCTGTCCTGACTTGCAATTGTTTTGCTGCATGACCTATCTTTGCCATCAGTCCCTACAGCCCTTACTGCTGTCGCTCTCCAGTCCTGGGAAAGGCACTTAACCTCTGTGAGATTCAGCCCTGACCTCGGCAATAGAAGGAGTGCTCTGGAAACTGGAAATGAGCTGGTTTTGCTCATTAATGGGAGCTCAAAGGAGTTAAACTGGCCTATAGTCTTGATAATTTTTCCTGTTTTCATTCCAAACTACCAAGGCATGGTGGCTGCTACCTGACATGCATCTTTTCTGGCACCTAATGAAGAATCTGATGGAGTCACACATTCCCCTGCCACAGCAGGCAGCTGCTCACAAGCTCTGTTTTGTCCTGTGCTGTCTGACATCCAAATGTTGGTGGGGAAAATATTGAACATTTTCATATGTTTTGCTTTGAGCCTTTGCTGGACAAGATAAGTTCTTCCCAACTGTTCTGATGGAATGGTGTGCTGTTTCATAACATGAATTAAACACCAGTTGCCTACTCTTAAAATTTCAGAATTTCTGCATGAAATTGAAATGAAACCCTCCCTACCACAGAAGACCTTTTCTATTTAAGGATCACAGCACATTGATGTAGGTTTCATGTTAAAATGTCTCTTTCCTCCTCGTAACCCTTCACATTCTCTGAGATCCATCTCTCCATCCAGGCAAACAAGGCAGATTTACTCATCACAGATTTGAGCACATGGTTAATAACAACTCATTCATCTCCAAGGAGCAGACTGAATGCAAGCAGCAATTACCCTAAAATCATTTTCTATCAATAGTCTCAGTTTCTGTGTTTTACTGCTTCATGTACAGAAGTGCTTTGGTTTCCCCACTGAAGACTGAGGTGAATCAGCTGAAGGAGGGGAAGCACACGTTTAGTTTTAGCTCCTTAATGTGTTTTGAAATGAGACACAAATACTTTTATTGTGATTCCTCATTTTTGTCATTTGCTGTAATCTATTCATTGTGCAGAGGGTCTTCCACAATGTGAGTATATAGCTATACCTGACATAGACAGAATACTTCTTGAAAATCAGTCCATTACAGTTTTTTACACTATCACACTCTTTTAACCACCTCTTTTTTAAGAATTTCTAAATTATGCCATCAAGAAACTCATAATTTCTTCATAATGACCACTTACAGTAACAAGATGATGATTTCTATTTGCTGGATGCCAGAATAAATATAGAAAATAACTTAACTTTCCTTTCATCCCTTCTGTTTAAACTGTAAGTGAATGAGGCCACTGAATCTGTGAGAGTGCCGGAATATTTTTGCTATTCCAGCAAAGGGAAAAAATAACAATAATTATTTTAAGTGTCCATTGAGCCACAACACATCAAAATGAGACTGAAATCTCAAACAAAGAAGCACTTTTGGAAAGCATAATGATGCTGCTGCTAGAAAATTAACTGCCACATATATGCAAAATTTTCTATTGTCTCTCTCTTATTCTTCCCTACTTTATTATCCAACTTCAAGTGAATATCAAGGAAGTGTCAGCCCCATCATGAAGGCTAATATTGTGTTAGATGAAAGGTACCCACAAAGATGCAACATCCAGGAAAAAAAAACACTATGAAAAATAAAATCCCACAACAAATAGATTTCCTTCCCACTTGAAATGAAATGAAAGTGCTGCATTAGTAAATAATCCAGTGGCTTATAAAGATGTGCCTGTTATAATTAAGAGGCAGAAAAAAAGACCTGTATAAACCAGCTTGAGGTCAATAAAGTATTACTTTACAGCTGGATGAAATTAAATCTTAGGATCATAGTTTTTATATTATGGAGCTTCCAATAAAAGTTACTGGTTTTTTTTGAAAATTATATTGCCTATTATATTTCTAAGAAGGGAACACTCAACTTTTAGAGCATCTCATTTCAGCTTGCAATCTGCATATTCTGTGCTTTTCCATTTTCCTCCTGATTTTTGATAGTGTCTTTGAAAAGATAATTAAAATGTATGAATTAGCTGAGGGTGAGCATTATGACCAGTGAGATCACCAAGAGGAAGATCTTTAAACCCACAAGATGGATGAGAAGTGGTATGTACACATGTTAGCATTATTATTCTTTCCATTAGGCCATTTACTGCTCTTGATCTCTGACAGAGCTTCCACTGATGTCAAATAAAGTTGTATGCATTGATCCAGAGGGAAGAAAAGGCTCTTGTAGGAGGAAGATTTCTTTTCCTCGCTCCCTGTGTGACAGAGAATTGATCCAAGCATAAATGCTTGAGCTGCGGAGTTTGGCATGGCAAAATCAAGACCTGATTGTGAAGGGGCACTTGGGCACCTCCTGGGTAGGAGATGTGATACCCAACACTTGAGTGGCTACTACCAGCTACCCCTGATGGCCCCAATTAGCCTTACCCACACAGCATGTTCAGGCATGGATTCAGTGCCTACAGCTATGCTGATAAGCCCAGGGAAGAGCCTTGGGATTGTTCACAGGTAGAGAGAGGTGAGGTGAAAGAGTTCAGGCAGAAGGATGGAAACTCTGTGTGTGCCATCAGTTTTCAGCAGCCCCTTCTTCCTGCCAGTACAAATGGCACCTGCTGATGCCCAGGCCATGATCCTGCACCTGGTGGGGCTAAAAAAGCTCTCCAAAGGACTCCAGCCCTTGGTGGGAGCCAAGAGCCAAGGGACAGCTCACATCCCAGGGTGGGGGCATTCAAGTCACAGCTCCTCAGGAAAGGGAATCTCCATCATTCTCCTCTGCAAGCTGGACCACTAATGGAAAGGGAGATGTGAGATATGGGGTGCCAGAAGGGAGGAGAGCTAAAATCCATAGGCACTCAGGAAGTCCCTACTCTCAGGAGTGTCTCTGTATTTAACCTCCACCATCCTTTGCTTGCCTCAGTGAGAAGAAATGTGGACATCACAACAGTGGCTGACTGAGGCTGCTGAGGTTGGGACAGGAGTACTCAGGGTCTGCATGTGGCCCTCAGGAGGCTTCAAGGATGGGAGCTCCCTGAGGAAGTGCTGTAGCAGCTGTTGTCTGGAAGGAAAAGCCCCCCAACATCAGGCTTTGGGATGCAGCAGTAAGGAACACAGACCACATGATACAAAAAAACATCAGTTACCCTGAGCCCTTTAAAGAGCAGCCCTGAAAACTTTTTTGAACTCTAAGCCTGGCACTATGTAGAACTGGACATGGCCAAACCAGTGAGGGGAAGCAGAGTGCAGCAGCACAGCCACACCCCCTCACAATACTGCTTGGGCTCCAGAGATTTTCAGGCACAGTAAACTTTGTTAAACCCCTTTGCCCTTTGAGTCATCTCTGATTTATACTCATCCCCCACATGTAAAACATTTGTTTATTTCTGTAATATATTAAAATACAGTAACATTCCATACTTGGGGGGAGCTTAGAGGGAGAGTAATGACTTACATATGTACTGTGCTACACTGGATTTTTTCCAGTATCATAAATAAGAGGGAAAGCAAGATTTTACAGCTCAACCATTAATAAGAACAGTCCACTATCACATATGGAAAAACACTTTAGTCAGTAAAAGCTGACACAACACTGATGGCATTTAACTGTCCAGTATGAGTCATCTTCATAGAATAAATTCCAAGAGAAAATATTATATCATTAGTTTACTTGTAACCTTACTGCAGGCAGCTGCAAATAAATGTTTGCTTTGGTCTGCTCTAAAACAGGATAGCACCATTCCAGAAATAAATTAATTAAACTGTGGATATAGGACAAACACATTCTCTCAAGGGTTAAGCCTTGCAGGCATTCCTTTGCAATACCTACAGGGAACTCTTTTTGTGCTTTTTTCTTCTTCTCCATGCTAGATGGTTTAAAGAAAGGAAAACTGAACACATGGTGCATGGGAGTCAGTGCTCTTTTAAAAAATGGGCATAAACTCCTTCACAGCATAAAAATCCCCAGCATCCTTGGGAAGACACTCAAACACTGGAATAGAATAGTCTGAAAGGCAGAAATTAAGGTTCAACAACTGTCTAGCTCCCAGGTATGAAAATCATAGAACAGTTACACCAATGTCTCTATTCCCCACTCCTGGAGGGTAAAGCACCATCTTTTCTTCATGTTTCTACTGCTAACAGAAGTACTCTTCAATCTCTCACACGAAGTTCCTCTCCAAGCTTGTTTACGGACCATACCTGTTATCTTCCTTTGCAGTCTTGGGAAGCACCAAAGCTGCACTTGCTGCCCTCAGGCACCTGCGGCAGTGCAGCTGGCAGCCCATTTGAAGTAAGTTTCCTGCATGGAGATGTGTGGCTCTGAGAGGTGGCTCAAGTCTGAATCACCCCTGAAAACATCAATTTTTTCTCCCTGACTCAGGTGACTAAGCTCCAAGCACATGAACTTTACAGCATTTCTGGTGTTAGGTGAGGAGGGTCTGGCTGCCAGCACCTATGTGGGATGTAAGAACCTAAACACAAGTATGGATCCCAGCCCTTTGGCCTTCCCTAAAAAGATAGTTGGGCTTGGTGCCTGCCTATGTGTGCAGTGCTGTCAGTAAAATAAGAGCTCAGACATTGACACTTTCTGTAGCTCATCATTAACACTGCTTGCATGCACTTACCCTTGCCTTGGGAGAATCAAAGACAAGTTTTGCATAAACATATTAGCAGAACCATCATCAGTAAACTGCTGAATTTGTTAGCACTCAGTGCTTGCCTTTAAGCATAGCACTCTCCTTTGAGTGCAGTAGCTTGCACCACCGTAAGCGTATGCAAAGTCCGAATCTGAGATAAGACTACACCTGGGGCTCAGTCTTTTCTCACTAATTTATTCTTATAAATAAGGGTATTTCCTCTTCTTAAACTAATCAAGGGAGGGGAAGAAATCATGTTTTAGGAAGCTGCATGCTGTTAAAAGCTTGTACTGGTAAATAACAAGCAGCTTTTAAAAGCTGATAGAGCTGAAATCTTGTCTGAGCTTCCAGAAGGAGCTGGTCACACCCACAGGGAGCATTGATCTTCAACCTGCAGCAAACAGCAGAGCAGGCAATATGCTCAGCCCTGTTACATGTGTTTTGGTGATACCTCAGGACTCTGCCCAAATCTTTCATTCCATTGAGCTTGAAGAATGAGTGAATTCAACTGTCCATGATCCAGGGTAACAAGGGAGTTGGGTTCACCAAATAAAACAAATTGCAGAAAATAGGGGTAGAGCGAGAGAGTCTGCTGGGAGGTTTGAGCTTTATGTAGCGCAAAAGCAATTCTCAGATATGAGGTGACCTTGAAAGTCATTCAGCTCGTGTTCACATCAGCTAATTAGCCTAACTGGCTTCTGCATGGAAAAGAGCTCATGCTTCTGTGTGTCTAACCTGCACCTTGGATAAAACAACAGGAGATATTAAATCTGTTCCCAAGACCTAGATGTGTGGGAAGTAGCAATAGGTGGGGGAAAAAGAAAAAAGGAAGGGATGTAACAATAAAAATACAGCTATTTCTTCATGGTGATCCTACATCTCAGCTTTTGTGCTTACTGCAGCAGATCAGGACAAGGGCTGTCCTGCTGTGGGCTCTCAAATGGCTCTTGCTGCAAATAGTCACAATCCATGCAGCAGAAACACTGCAAAAAAGCCAAGCCAAGCATCACTAAGTGGCCGTGGCAATCGTGGGAGGAGAACTGTCTCTGAAGTGCTATGTAGGTGACAAAAACAGGAACAGAAAGGTCAGGAATACAGACAAAGGTAAACAGGCCAGTCCCTTGGGCCAAGCCATCTCATACAGTACAAACTCATTTGAACCTAAGCCAGGGGACTCCTGTCTAGCAAACCTGATTTACCAGCAGGGACCATCATAATCTCAGCCACTACCCAAAAAAAGAGCAAAACAATCCCAAATAGCTGCTCTTGGTAAATAGGAGGGTTACAGTGCCCTCCTAACCCTACCACACTAGCACTGGGAATTTCATCTGCACAAAGACTGTAGAATAGTTTGAGCATCTGAAGCCTCTCTGTTCCTTTTAAGTTCAGTTTTGCTCGCAATAGTCTCACTAAGAAGCATGTAGCAATACATTTGCTTGGATACATAATTACATTCTGACAAGGTTTCCATATAAGGGCATATTATTGATTAAATTAACAATATTATTTTTCTCTACAGTCGTTTCTGTATGTTATGCCGGACCTCAGATTTATTTTGGATACTTCCAGCAGGAAACTTCATTAATGAAATAGAAAAGGGAATTGTATAAATTCTTATGTTACACTAAAGAAAAGATTCCTGAGATTTGTATCCAAATCATACTGGATTTTTGAGAGATTTCAGCACTTAATATCTCTTTGTTCCTTATCAACATATAGTAGAAAGGAACAAATTAGCTTCCCAGAAATTGCCTGATGGTTCTAATACCACTAATGCCAGAGGAAATGTCAAGCAAATCAGTCACCATATTCCAGAGGAATTACTGCCTGTGAAGCAGGCTATTAGACACTCAGCCTTCCTGCACTCCCCTTTGCAAGAATATAGGGGCTGGTGATTGACAGGAATACATCCATTTTTCACCTAGAGATTTTCCTCACAAACATTTCGTAGCTAATTCATGGGGTAATTCCTTCCCCTCCCTAACTCACTCAATTTGTTAGGTGCCTGAATGCTCTTCTTCTCTGATTAAGAGTGCAAACTTTGAGCAACAGAAACAATATTCCCTTTGTCTTTGTGCAGCACCACGCGCAAGAATAGGCCTCGATAGGTAATTAGAATAATGACCGTAATGGCTTTAGCAAACAGAATGAACTCTTGACTGCAATTGCAGAGGATCTCTCGCCTTAGCTATTAAGAGGGTGCCATGGAATCAAGGTCGTTGTCTCTGCAGGTGATCAGCAATTTAACAACAGTGCACTGCACATGGTTTTCATCTCAGAGATAGCCAAGCATGCAGTATATTCTTTATGAATCTAATTGGAACAACTACAAATCTCTCTTTCAGATCATTCATATAAACAGAGAGGTCTCAGTGTATCAGGAATATTGTCTTTCATCTGGCCAAGTAGTAAGTGAGGTGATACCAAGGCTTGGTTCAGAGCCTTTGATCTGTAATTCATTAAATAAAATGTATTCCTTCTCACTAGTGTACAGAGCCAAATAGATTGTTCCTGTGATGTTTGTGATGACATTTGCTGTTTCTCATGGGATCAGCAGTTTGAATCATTTTGCATGTCTAGATAACAGTGGAGAAGAGGGATGACTCTCCTTCAAACAGGGATAGCTGCATTCAAAAGGAAAAGGAGATACACTTTCAATTCCTGACCATGGTGGCCTCATCTGTAAAGTTAATGCTTGATAGGGCATGCCCTAATTATTGTGATTTGGATATAAATAAGGTGAATGGAAAGTTGGCTGTATTGCCAGAGTGGTGGGCAGTGGTTCAGAGTCCAACTGGAGGAGTTTGTCAGGTTTTGATTCAGGAACACGACCTAACAGGACAGCTTGCTCATCAGTGAGGTCACCAGTGGCACTGAGTTGTGCACAAGGATGTTAAGGAGGCTGGAGAAGTGATCCAACAGGAACATTATGAAGTCAAGCAGGGGAAATGCAATGCCCTGCCCCTAGGGGAATAACCCTGTGCACCAGTGGAGGCTGGGAGCAGCCAGGTGGAAAGCAGCTCTGCAAAGAAGGATCTGGCTGTCCTGGTGGCCAACAAGGTGACCTTGAGCCAGCTGCACCTCATGGCAGCAGAGGAGATGAGCCTCACCCTGGGCTGCATGAGCAGGAACACAGCCAGCCCTCTTTTGCTCCTGCTGTCTACGGCTGGTCTGCATAGCCAAGCACGTTGCATATTTGCACAACCCAGCAGATGCAACTCTGTGCGTGGCAATCTCCTTTCATCAGGTGCAGTCACTGCTTGGGTTGTGATACTCCTCAACTCATCCCAGGGGGTCAGGAGGAGAGGGAGCTGTGCAGCAGGCTGTGATCCCAGGGGGTCAGGGGAAGAGGGAGCTGTGCAGCAGGCTGTGATCCCAGGGGGTAAGGAGGAGAGGGAGCTGTGCAGCAGGCTGCACTCGCTCAGCCTGCAGATTCCTTTTGTGCGAGCTAAGTTTGGGCACAGAGCTCTTAAATAAGCTCTTGAACTTTCCATTCCCTTTTTGGGCTACATTATCCCAGAGACTGAAGCAGTAACTACCTGGCTCCTCTCATCATCAGGGGATATTCAGCATCTTGCAGGCTCAGTCCTTGAGACACACAGTCACAGAATCACAGAGTGGGTCAGGTTGGAAGGGACCACAGGGGGTCATCTGCTCCAAGCTCCCTGCTCAAGCAGGGTCATCCTAGAGCACGTGGCACAGGACTGTGTCCAGGCAGTTCTTGAATGTCTTCAGTGAGGGAGACTTCACAACCTCCCTGGGCAAGCTGTTCCACAGATTACACATCTCTGGTGTGGAGAGCAGGCCTGGTTTTGGCTGACACAGGAATTTGTGCCTGTTGCTCATGTGTGAGACAGGAAAAAACTCTATTCATATCTACTGCCGATGGGATGTCACAAAGACTAATGAGGCACTTTATAACAAAACACAGTTGAGAGTTTTGTTATGGTCAAATCAGTCTCAATGTTAACAATTCCCTGTGGCTTGTACATGCTCGTGATTATCGTGGGCATGAGTGCGGTCACTGACTTCAAACACTGATGTCTGTTTGCATCCCCCAGCTTGGAGGCATTCAGTCATAACCCCCAGATCTGCTGAGAGTCTGCAAATGGGAGTGAGTGAGCTCTCACGTGCAAAAGCAGGGAAGTGGAAAGCATTCAAACCTGCTGGGGTATGCTTGCATAAACCTTTTATGGCATACTGGCTAACAGTTTGCAATTAAGCGAAAGAAGGAGAATCTAGACTGGCCCCATGATTCAATAGTAATGGCATTTTAAAGTAAAGGGGGTCTTCAAAACTGACCTCAAGAGGTGGGTGAGAAAGTCATTCACTTTTGTACACACACTAGAGCACACTTGGTAAGATCCAGCGTGGTCAATTTAAGCATTTGGTTTGTCCCTAGGTATAAAATGCACAGTTTCGTCTGCTGAAAAGTGTACTGTGGCTGCCTATGTCTGACATTGCCCGGACTCATAGAGGAGAGCGATGAGCTTGTTTTAAGGTATGGCTGCCCTTTACTAAGAGAGTTGTGTTAAACAGGTCACAAGAATGGCTTCCTGAAGGTGCCTATCCCTGCCCATTGACTGAGAAGTGCAACCATGTCTGACCAGGTGACCCACCCAGAAAGAGATTTTATTAGAAGATGAGGAGAGGCAAATCATAACATCCCCTTGAGCGTCTTGTAGGGTCAGTCCTTAAAGGGTTCCAGCAGGGGAGCCCATGTCCCAGCACAGTGGCCAGAACTAAGGTGAGATGTCTCTCTGGCTTATGCTTGCTCTGGGTCCTCTTCTGTTGACTTTGGAGGGCTGCTTCAGTGGGTGCCTGCAATATCAGCACTAGCTAAGGGTCTGAAGGAGGCAGACTGCTTCCCAGCCACTGCCAGTCAAAAATGAAGCTAAAAGGAGAGCTTTATCAGCCATTCAGAATCATAATTGTATAAGGGATATGATCCAGCAAGACAAGTTAAGAACCAGAACAAGTCAGAATTATCACTGGAGTTATTGGAAAAACCCTCTGTCCACTGATAGCCCAGTCCTTTAGAACTTTTGCCACATATGCCGCCCCTTATTCAAGGGGTTAAGTGGTTTCTTTGCCTGTGCACACAGGACAGGCTTAGCTGGATTGCGTCGCTTCTCGTAGAAAGACTGTGCTCAGCAGTTTGTTATGGCATCCTCCTGAGTGCAAGTCATACAATAAAAGTTGCAAAAGTAGTTTCTATTATAAAGCCTCGCTTTCACGGCATGCCAAAAATGTTGCCTTTTCAAATTGGGCGTTCCAAGGTTGATTGCAATCCAAAGGTCACTGCTGAAAAGTCAGAGGAAAAAGATTTGCTTAGCTGTGAGTTGTGATTGTCCCTGTATGTGCAAGGAACTCGCTCATTTTCAGCATCCTCTGCTGTCCTTTGAAGCACGTACCACAGAGCAGTGTGCTAGAGCCCTGATGTGGGATAACATGAACCACCAGGATGAGCTGATGGATCAATCATTATGTTCTCAAAGCCCTGTAACATTTATAAACATTGTTGTGAAGCTGGGACCAAACCTGAAATGGCAGGGAAATTAAAGTGTAGACATTTTTCAAATCTCTCCTGATAAGGCTGCATATGAGACACCAGCTTGTCTGACAGCATGAACTTTAACGCGACATCGCATACAAAGTGTCTTTCAACATTGCATCCTTCCCATGGAACTAGCAGTCATTCTAAAAAGACTTAAAAATGGCTTAAATTCTTTAAGCACCTAGAAGACTTAATAAGGATTTAAGTTGGCTCTAATGCTTACATTGTGCTACCTTAAAGATTTAAGGCAGCTTAAATGCTTATGTGTCTTAAGAAGTTAGAGTAACAATCACTTTGTCTTCACAAAGCCCAAATAATCAGGATTTATTTGGTGAAACACTTCAGGGAGGTCTTCAAATCACTTCTTTTCTGAGGTTACTAGAGACATCTTCAGAAAGGGTGACCTGGCACCACCTGCTTAGAGTTTTGCCTGTCTACCTAAACATCCACCACTTTTGCCTGGCACCAGCACCTCGCTACTTAAGGTTTATCCCATCCTAGTATGTTCAATGAAAAAGAAGAAAAAGAGCCTGAGAAAAGCTCTTACCTGCCTCTTGTTCCTGTGGGAAACTGAGGCACTGTTAGGCAGGATTTGTCCAGGATGGCATAGGAAGCCTGATGCAATGAAGAAACTTGAACCTGGCTCTCCCACCCACCGAGTCCCTGGGTGCTGGGTCTCCTTCTAACCATAACACCTGTACTGTCTTCCCAACAGTGGTTTATTTTCTTTTAAAGCACTGCCCTTAACTCAGCTCCATAGGCAAGAATGAAACTGTACTAATGGGAGTTTGGAATATTATTGTTCTAGCAGGGCAGCCCCCCTTCTCCAGTATCCACCTATTTCTTTGTGGCCAAAACCTATTTCCACTTAAACCCCAGTCTCCCCCCGCCCTGCTTTCTGCTTTATCCTACAGAAGCCAGGAAGGTATCTTTTGCCATTTGGGCAGAGCATCTTCTGAGAAATTATCTTCCTTCTGAGAAGCCAGCTCGCCTCAGGAACTTTTCTGCTGCTGGAGTTTGGGACTGCACTCTGGGCATGGACCTGGGCAACCAGCCCTGTTTCAGCAGGGGGCTTGAACTAGATGATCCCCAGAGATCCTGCCCAACCACAACCATCCTGTTATGCTGTGATGTGTCCCACATGCCTCAACATCTGGTCCTCTGAGTATTCTGAAGTAATTATAGAGGAAGCTCATTTCTAGGGCCTAGTTTTACTAGCTGACAGTGAAATTCCACAATATCTTTTGGATAATGATTGCAGTCAGGCTGGAGACAAGAACAAACATCACGGGACGGGAATGTGGTGGGTTCAGGAGGCACAACTCTGGGAGTAATCACTGGCAGTCATCCCTGTTTGCATGCACTTATTTGGAGTTACAAAGTCACTTCTTCCCCTTCTCTGACACATTCTCTGGCTTGCTCTTCTCAGAATTATCTTTTATATAAAACAATAAATGCAGCCCACAGAGAAAGGCCAGCTGAAGGCACAGATGGAGTGGATGGATATCTGCAGGGGAGGGCTGTCTGGAAGCAGGGTGGAGGAAAGGGACTAGCTCAAGGTCTGGGACCCTGCTCTTCATTTTGGCTGTGTCAGAGCCCTGGAAACCAAAGATACTGCTACTGATGCTGCTGGAGAGGGGGGTGGGATGTAGTGATGAGCAGGGGTCCATCCTCCCACAGCAGCAGGATCTTCTCTGCTCAGCACTCATGCCCTACAGGCAGATGTAGCAATGCATCAGCTCTCCATCTAGACTCCTTATTGATTTTTAACCCTTGCCACTGCATTCAGCCTTGGCCTGGCCTCTGTCCCTGATGCTTGGAGTAACAACATTCAACTTTGCATGTAGTGCTGCATAGCTTAACCTGGTACTGCCTCAGACTGAAATTACAGGGCCAAATTCAGCTCTGAGTGCTTTGCCCCTCGCCTTGTTCCTCTGCAGCATTTCTGCCCGAGGCCAGCGGAGCTGCACCGCTCCAGCCAGGGGCACATTCAGTGCTCTGAAGTCCATTCATTAGAAGTTTGTTCTTCATCCTTGCCTGTTCAAAGGCAGCGGGACGGGGAAACGCTTGGGTCTGCACAACCAATTTGCTGTTGCCTGGCTGGCTGCTGAAACAGCACAGTGCAGAAAGCTTCCCATGGGATTAGCCATGCATTCAGCGTGCTGGGAGTTCTCACAGTTTTAGGATGGGTAAAGCATCCTTACAGGCAGCAGGACATTCACAGAGCCCAGCCAGAGTGCCCCAGCAAGGACTTGCTCTCCATGGACAGCACAAGTGAGGATTTGTCAACATTGTTTGGGCCAGATTTTGTTTGTGCTGAATTTGTTTTGCAAATGTTGCTTTGAATATGCTACCAATAAATGGCCCTTTTCTGGCTTTTCTCCAGTGCCTGGGACACATCCTGTTCCCCAAGCAGGCCACGAATGGAGAGTTACGTGGAAAGCATTGGCACCATGAATCGCCACAGCACAAATTCCTCGTGTCAGGTCTTCCGTAACTTATGTCCCCTTCATGCCAAATGGCACTGGGAGCTGCTTTTCTTCTGAGGGGAGGCTTTGAACATAAGACAACTCTTGGGTATGTAAATAGGGTGTTTACAAACTTTCCAGATTTAATTTTAGTTAATATTTAATAATAACTGGTAACTATAATAAGATGTCTTCATCATTACTGTTAGTACTTCACTTTAAAGTTACCTACCTCTCTGATATGATTTTTTTTCTGTCTTTTTTTTTTTTTTTAATAAGCTGCTTTGGAGGAGCAAGAAAGTGGTGAGTGCAGATGTTTATCATGATGGCCTTATTTTCTGTGTTTTAACATACAGGATAGACATCCACTGTGTGAGCTGGGGAACAGGTGATACACATTCAAGTAAATACATACACACTGAAGAGGAATGTGGAAACTCTTCTGGGGTTTATTTAACACGGTACGGAGCTATGAGGGTACTACCCATCCAGAAAAACTAGTGAAACTAGCTCCAATCCTTTAGAAAAGTGCAGATGAATGGGGCTTTGAGTGTTTAAAAAATAATGGTGAGAAGTGAGGGCTCTAAATAACTTATCGCCTTCAAATGTTGCTGCTAAGCTGCATGGGTTGGGAACCAGTTTCATTTTGAATAGTGGCTTTCATGCAAATCACATCTCTGTATGCTTCAAGGCTCTAATTAGAGTGTTATAACCAAAAGAAAAAGAGAAATCAGAGATATGAGCAACTGTGGGTTTAGATAAGCTTTGACTAAGATGGGAGAGGCAGTGAAGCAGAGAGCTAATGTCATCCCCCAGTAGGGGTCAAGAATTTAAGCTCAGGGTATGCGGGATGGGTGGGCCCAAAAGGAATGCCAAATGATTTAAAACAGCAGAAGGAGCTAATGTACAGGATGAGCTGCCATGGGGGAGAACACAAGCAGCTGGTAGAACAAGATTTTTTTGCCATCTTTTGTTCAAATGAGTTGCAAAAAGCAGGGAAAAATACTCAGGGGTGAATGCAGAGGGGACAGATTTGTGCAGACTTCTTAACAGGGTTGTTAGATGGGCTGTCTTCAGAGCACGCTGCTGTGTGATTACTTCTTGAATTAATTAGAAAAATAACAAGTGGCCCATCCTCTCTGTGGTCAGTGTTCTGAACCTCTTTAGCACCAGTGCACAGCCCATTAGCAGAGGACTTGTAACATCAGAGCTCCAAGGGCTTGCTGGGGAGCAGGATGAGACCTGGGAGCCCTTAGCAAGGACAAGAGCCACAGGCATCACAGGGGATAAACACTCAGGCCTGCAAGGGTCAGACAACATGGCATACAGAAAGGAGTTCATGGACTATCTAGGCCAATGAATAATTCCAGCAAATATCAGCAAGCTTGCTTTTTTAATCACACTGAAGAGCGTTGGCATTGCTTTGAACTGCCTGGTGCTCATAGTCTCAGGATGTGCTGTTTCCCAAGGGCCAACAAGAGGGAACTTGTAAACTGCTGATAGCCAGGCAAAAAAAAAAAAAAAAAAGCATGCAGTAATGTTTGGCTTTGCAGCTTATTTTCTTATGAAGGTGGTTTGGGGTTATATTTTCCCCTTGAATTTTCACACATAACTACATTAGTGTAATGAGTCATGTCTGTGTATTTACAAAGAAACAGATCCCAAAGGAGTTTACGGATTTGTCATCCCAGTGCTGAATCTCTGAGAACGATCCTTCCAGATCATAATGAGATACTGTATCCGCTCACAGAGACAAAGCTTGCTCAGCTTTTCCGAGGGAATGAATAAGAGTCATGTGTATGGAACCCTTCTGCAGGACTGGGTGGGCAGCAGCCAGGGCTCTGTTCAAGTGTAAGGGAATCACTACAAGCACTCCAGCTTGAGCTCAGAACCAGCAACCTGGGAAGTACCAGGTTATGCTGTCCGAGGGGAAGCCACTCTTAAAATGTTCCCAGAATGGGTGGGAACAAACAATGCACTTATTAAAGGGCAAAAAAGGAAATTTGTGAGGTAGGTGAACAGCATTGTAAGAAGAGATGTCTGAACTGTGACACTTTCACTTTCTCTTACTTTGGGATACAACTGCTTGGCAACTTTCCCAGTCATGTGTGACCTTCCCTGGTGGCTTCAGAGTTAGTCTTGCAGGGTAGCAAGGACTTACTCAGCTGGGAGTCTGTGCTCTGCCCTGTGGCTGTGGCTGTTGGCTGCTTTGTCAAAGGTGTTACAGTGTCCTCCCTTTGCAGCTCAGATGCTGAAAGTGGTGTGGTTGGGTTGGGTTGGGTTGGGTTGGGTTGGGTTGGGTTGGACTGGGTTGGATTGGGTTGGGTGGGTTTGGTTTAGGGACCCAACTCTGCCACCCTGGCCACTGGGCTTCTCATTTCTCCTGAGGAAAACACAGCTTCACTTGGTTTGGGTCTGTTGGCCTGTGGGAATATTTGGGGTTCCAGGGGGGGTACTTGGAGTGAAAGCTTTCACTGGGGTCTTGTCCATCAGGTTTGCATGTATTTTCACTGTCTTAAGAGAAGTTTTATAAAATGGGATTTTATTTTTCTTCCTGTAGCATGTGCACTGCATTCTCCCTGACTGCAGAGGTTGCTAAGGACATAGGTCCCAGCCTCCTAATTAACTCAGCTGATGTATTTGCTTCCAGAAATGTTTCGTGCTAAAGGAAAGTGAAAGGATCCTAGAATCAGGTACATTTGGAGTACATAGTTCAGGGGATTTTTTTTCCTGCTAATCTTAGGCAATTACTGGTTGTATCACACCTCAAAGTAGGGTGGCTTTTAGAGCATTTTTTCTCTTGACATACCTGCTGGGCCTATTACTCATGTAAATGCAAGCTGTTCCTGGAATTCAGATGAATTATCTCTTCTAACACTACGTTATGAAAACCATTTCCATGCATGAAGCATTTTCTGTTAGTGTTGTGAGAGAAAAATGAAGTCACACACCTATGGGCATTGCCCTGTATTTAGGCAGAATGAAAAAAGCCCACCTATTTAGTTGTGGCAATGGAGGTGCACACTGTTCTGAAAAGCAGTTTTTCTTTTTTGGATGTTTATACCCATCATCTTTCATTTTCATCTGATGTCACTTTTCTCTTGTGTTAAATAAAAGGAAATACCGTGTTCAGCTTAAATTCTCTATGTTACTTTAGCTGACATATTCTGTATTATCTCAAGTCATTCTGTCAGGTTCTTTCATATCTACCATCACTCTCACCTGAGCCTTTTCATCTTTCAGTCTCTTCCGCTCCTCAAATCTTTTTATTGCTCTTTCTAGGCTTCCTCAGACTACTTTGACCTCATCTCTGAAGTGCCTCACAGGTTTTTCTAGTTTCAATTAACCTGGACAAATTGATGTCTTCAGCATATTTCCTTTTCTCTTCCCCTCCTCCTTCTTTGCCCATCAGGACACCAGTAGCCATGTGCTGCCTTTGCCACATGGCAAGTGAACTCCTGCTTTACACTCTCGCTGGCAACTTTTATCCATGTCTGAATTTTACCCACACACCTATCCAGTTATCTGAGGAGCATTTTTTAAATGCAACTAAGAATGTAAGTCTGGTTTTGAATTTGTTCTTCTCTTTACTGCAGGGGAGCTAATAGATGATGGAAGAGGCACAGCCCACCTTTGCCTTAGCCTTGCTGGCCTGCTGTATTCACCAGGTTGTTTTAAAGCAATGTCCCAGTTATCAGTTCAGCCAGTGCTTCCTGCTCCTCATTCAAGACTTCAGGTCCACAGCTTTTATTTTCCAGACTGATGCAATCACTGTGCTTAGCAGTCCAGAAAAATATATCCCAAATTCCTTTAAGACTTAGTGGGGATGTTTTTACTGGAAACTCAGTATTTTATTTGTTTCAGTCCTTGGTTCTCTGATATGTAGTGCAGGAAGGAGGAAAGAAGAGGCCCGATCCTCAAAGTGTTTGGGCTTTCAGGCTAGAAAATTATATCTGAGGTTGTCAGAATTCAGGACATTCCTCTGGCTGTCCTGGATTGCCAGGACCCTTGCCAGGGGGCTCAGAGACCCTGACACAGAGCCCAAGATGCCTGTGACTTTGATTATGACCCATGGAAAAAGTTACCAACCTTATGTGAGGATCTGCAAGCCACAAAAGTATAAGTAGAATAATAATCAGTTTGTCATGGGGTGAAAAATAGATTTTTTGGGGTTTTTAGAATGGGGGTTCAGGGGGCAAGACAGAGGAATCTGGGCGTGTCCAGCCTTTCTCCTTCTTCTTGGCCTCCATCTGTGATGTTGGCACATTTAGATTGGTTTAGAGTAGAAGCTCCCTGTCTAACATAGGGTATGGGTATTGGACAGTAATTGTAAATATTGTACATGTTGTTTTTAGTATAAAAAGATAACACCACCCCAGGGGTGGCCAGAGTGCCTCTGACTGTCCTGCTGAGTGAACCTTGGCAGGACAGGAGAAAGAATTTTATAGATAAGGAACAATAAACAACCTTGAGACCGAGAAATGAAGAGCTCTGACTCCTTCTTCAACTGCCGTGCTGGGAAAAGAGATTTTCTAATGTATCTCAGGGTCACTCTGACCAGTGAGAGAACCTGAGATGAGGTCATGCCTTACAAGTCACCCCTGGGGAGCCTGGGGTTGCAGCTGTCCAGAGGGCTCCTGTTGATCAAAGTGCTTGGTTCCATCTGGGACCAGTGAGGACATGGGCCAGCACAGAGATGAGAAGAGGGCTGACAGGTGTCACCAGGCTTTGCTGCAAAGATGGGCCCCATTTGCTTCACCTAATGCATCCCATCCACCATGGCCAATGACAAACTCTTATCAATTCCTCTTGTACTGCCTGTATCAGCCTACCAGTTTGATCTGTTTCTGCTGATGAATTTACACGTACTGAGCTGGGTAGGGGATATACCAGAAACAGTGGAAAACTCAGGGCTAGAAAAACCCTGCATCCTGGTTTCTCAGTGGATGCACACAAAAGGCAGAATTCAGGAGGCAGGGGGCTGTTCAGTGTGGTTTGTGGCTGTGGACAAGGGAACAAGAAGCACAAGCTAGAACTCCTATATGATAGCTGGGATTTACCAACCAGAGATTCCCACTCAGGGCAGTTGATCCTGTGAAAACAGAACACAGCAGAAGCCACCCAAGGACATTCCTGTTTTAATTTTATCATTTCTGTTAATACAAAAATTAGACACAGAGCATTGAAACAATCCCTTCATGGTGAGATTGCCCATGGGTGTATGCAGGTGGCATGACTACCCTTGCCCTGGGATAATGATGGACAATTTAGCACTCATTTGTGAGCTGTTGTTAAAACCCAGCCCTGTGGACACCTCCTGGTTACGTGGTTGTTGCAGTACAGGATTGTTTTTCACTGTAAGAAAGAAATTAAATTCCCTCTGTCTAGTGGACAGTTTCTGCAGAGGATTGGGACAATGCAAACTCCTCACTGTAGTATCCAAAGGCTTTGGCTTTGCTACATGTCAATAAATAACTGAAATGTCCCATCAGTCCAGTAGCATGGGGAGTGAGAACAATGTACAACCAGATAAATAAATGTCTTGTCTTTAAACAAGAAACAAAGTAGTTTTCAATAGAGGCTGCTAAACCAAGAACCCTTGCTCTTCTGACATGATTTTGGGGCTGTGCTTGGTACTCTGTGACAAGTGATTGTGTGGGGATTTTGCTGGATGTAAACAGTGAAAAAAATGTTGTTCATTCTACTGTTCTGGCTTACTCATCCCAGATATGACTTCTTCAGTGCTGGTGAGACCTCAGACGCCTCAGAGCCCTGCCCTGGGTCAGCATGAAGAAGAAAAACCACACAAGCAGCTCCTTGGAGGCAGAGGTATTTATGTCTTAGTGTCCCACGAAGGAGGGAAGGGGAGGAACCATTCTCTGCCTCCTCTAGGGAAAAAAGTGCTGTAGGCCACAGAGAAGTGCCCCCTTGCCTAGCTTCACCCTGCAGATCCTCCACATTCACTCTGAATTGCTCAAGAACAGCCTCCAGGAACAAATGCAGAAATTTGAGAATGAACTGCACACAAAAATCAAATTTCCTCAAGTGGCCTTTTACATTATGACCTACATGGTATCAGGGACTTTATTTTTTTATTATAAATTTTTTAATCTTATTTTTTATTTATGTTGTGCAGTGCAATGGGCCAAACCACTAAAGTAATTAACCTCAGGAAGATAAACAGGATACAGAAAGAAAAGAAAGCTTCTAAGTTTTGTCTTACTGATCTACTATAATTCTTTGCACATCTCAACAAATAAAAGCAGATGTATCATTTTGGCTTGGCTATTTGTAAATGAATAGTACAAAACACAAACTCCATAGAAGGGTTAAATAGTGAGATAACAAAAATTGCTAATTATGCTTTACTTCCAGATGAGTGAAGGCTGTAGGGAATTATGTGGGGACTTAACAACTCACAGTCACCAGGGCAGCACAATGCTATATCAAGTCCCCAGATGCCAAAGGCAGCCTGATGCCTGCTGAGAGGAATGCCAGGAATACTCAGACTTATCTTACACAGGGTTTGACGTGCATCAAACCCAGTCTGAAAACAAAAGCAAAGGAACTCTCCTATTTTTCTTTCATGCTGCCTCAAAGCTTCCCATCAGCCACACAGCTGCCTCCTAGAAACTGCTCCTGAAAATGTCTTTTGATTAATACAATTTTCTTCAAAGGTGGCAGAGAATAGCCTGCTCACACTGCTCTCCTTTGTGGTCCTGTGTCTGACTCTGCTTGTTTTATACTGTGAGCTGGTGGGTTTGCTCTATACAACTGCAAATCCGAGCTGCATCCAGTCCTGCTCCACTGGCCAGGATTCCTGGCCACCACAGTGATTATTAATAAAGTTGCATGAAATTGAAGCACAACAACTTGAAAAGAGATTTGGGGAATTTTTAAAAATGTATTGCAGAATTACCTGATCATCTTGCATCACCTTGCCATAAGAAATCACTGATAGGTCTTAATAAGGATGAGGGGTTCAGAAATGAATATCTGATATCCTTTCTTTCTTACAAAGTAAACTTTTATCTCATTTTTCCAATGTCACAAGCCAGTTGTGAAGAGGAAGGTAAACACCTGAATTGTCCCTTTGAATGTTTCATGCATTTGCCTTTGAAGTATTTGTCTCCAATTACAGTCAGCAGTTGGACAGGAGAGTAGATGGATTCTGGCTCCAGGTGAGATGACAATTCCCCTTCTTCCCAGCAAAACCCGTTTGGCTGCATTCGCTGCTTACACCAGATACTTTATGATCCCCCTAAATTCCGAATTATTGAGCTGTTTCCCAGCTCTTTGGGGCTGTTGCACCAAGGCGTTACCAGCGAAGCGCCAGGTTCCGAGCACAGCCGCACCTGGGGCCGCCCAGCAGCGGTGGCTGGAGTTTCCTTCTGAGCTCCCTTCTTCCTTCCAGCCCCTCTGCAGCCTGAGAAGCGGAGGGGGAACAAAGTCAGCGCTGGGATGCCGGGCTCCCGGTCGGGCTGCCGTGCGCAATGCAGCGCACATCCCAGATCGGAGGAGATCGCGTGTGATCCCCGGCCGCCCCAGCATCTCCCGCCAGCTGCCTCCGCGGGCAGAAGTGAGAATGTTAATAAACACCCGAATGAAAGGAAGTTGTTGGGTTGTAATTAACATATGCCATTAGTATCTGTCTCTTTGGCCAGCCGGAGCAGACAGGCTGAACCCATACATACAAATGAGTGTCTGCCTGAACTGCGGCGAGGGGAGGGAGAGATGATTTCATTGTGAGCGTCTGGTGCTGTCAGCAGCTTTAAATCACACGGGTACTTACCAACAAAAACAGCAATGGCCATTGTGTCCCGGGACGATAATGCGCCTGTAAAACCTTGTTTTATTCAATAAACAGCTCTAAATGTTTGCTCGCGCTCCTCTTTTCGCCAGAGTTGCTTCATTTAAAACATATTCCAAGAGGGAAAAATGAAGGTCTGGCCCACCAAAGGTGTTTTCCACACGGCTGATCCGCACCTCTGGGCCTTTCGCAAGGCTCCCTGGCGCTGCTGCCAGCGGGACAGGTGATGGTGGCAGTGCCGTGGGAATCACACCAACCCACTCCTGGTGAACGTCACCGAGGGTTTCTGGAAGGTCGATAACGAGCCCAGAGCCTCCCACGCTGCCAGGGATGGTTTCACTGGAGTGGTGGTGGTTGTGCTGTTCTGTTTTCATTAGCAATAATTACCTTTGTTGGGCTGTGCACTGCCTACCTCACCACTTCCTCTCTCTTAGGGGGCTCAAAGATTAAAAGGCACAGAAAAGCCCCTGTCCATCGGCACTGCCAGAGACCTCCCTGTTAATTGCTATCACTCTCTTCTTGCTCCAAAGAGATGTGTCAGGAACTGAAGGCTTAGCAGGTTTTATCCTCTCTAAAGATAAAGCCTCTGTGAATTCAATAAAGAATGATTATTTCTAACCCCCAGATATATTGCTGGAAGTAGATAGGAATTCCTTTTTATTTTTCCCCACAACTATCTTAGTCCTCCTCCTCTATGTTTTTAAATGTTTATTTACACAAGCAATTAGTTCAAGGACCACCACTACCAAAACCAGTAGATCTAGGACTGCAAAAGTGATTCTGCTGAATTGCTAAACTGCTGCAAAAAACAACAAAGTCAGAAGCATCTGGGCTGGGCTCCAAGACATGAGATTTATATGATCACATTCTGCATCTTGGTTCAATCTCACAGAATATTTTCCTGCTTTCTGTACTAAAAGAGCTTTAAAGGTCTCTGCAGGAGTTTCTCTTTGGAGGCATTTGAGATGGCAGATGATAATTAGATATTTCTATAGTGCAGAAATTATTTCCTTTTCATTTCCCAGTTCGCAGGCAGAGCTGTGGTCAGCAACCCTGTCTGACTCAGCCTCTCATCTTCCTGCTTTTAAAACCCCACAGTTCTCTCATTTATTGACATATTTTAAGAAAAAGTTTTACTGCCTCTGAAAAAAATCCTGCTCTGTTGTCCTTGCTTCCAGCTTTCTGCAGCAAAGCTACTGCTGTCTCCAGTGGAATTTATGTCCAAGCAGGCACTTCAGAGGACCTACAGAATTCATCCCCGGTCAACAGGTCCAGTGGGATGCAGCTGATGCTCTCTGAAATGAGCTGGGAAAAGCTATAGGACCATCCCCTTCAGCTAGCCCTGTTCCAGGGGAAAAGACAGAGTCCAGATAGATGAGAGAGCTGGCAAAGGAATTGTTCCATTTGGTGGTTTTCCTGATCTTCATTATGAGATCCTTAGATGTGGTAGTGGGAATACATCCTCCCCTGCCTACAGGGATGGACTAATCAGCTTCAATGTGCACAGAGTCACAGTGGAGTTCCAAAGTGGGTTTTTCCCCACTTTGGACCTTCCATTTTTTTGCCACTTTAGACCATCCATTTTATCCCTGCATGAGTTCCTCCCTTACGTGCTTTACATCACATGGCAAGAGGCCAGAGCAGCCACCCTGCATCACTGCGAGTATGTCATGGTTGTCCTCACCACCCTTTACCCTCCCTTCATCAGTCAGTGCCATCTACAGGAAACCAGAGCCAGGCTGACACCCAAACTTCTTCAAGGACCCACCACCAGCTCTGGCCCTGCCTGGGGATGGAGAGAAGGGTGGGGGTGGCACCACACCTCAGAGGGGACCAGGGGTCTGCAGCCTGTATGGACAGTCTTGTTTTGGTGACCCTGCACCACCACACTGCTGGATGGCACCAGAATGGTGTCTTCAAATTGGGATCTCAATATGCTGTCAAGATTTTGTGGTGAGGAAGTATCTGTGTAGTACCACATCATGAAGCTGCTGCCTCTTGTCAGAAGACTTCAAGAGCATTTTATTCTACATCCGAAAGCAGGTTGGGAAAAAAGTACTGGAGTGGGACCCTGCAGCTAAAGCCCAATTCTAAAGTCTTCAGCCAGACTGAGAATAGAATTCAAAAGCATTTTGTAACATCAAGGAAAAGGAGATAGTCTTGTACTGTGGCTATTTTCCCCTCCATGAAGTCTCCCACTTGTAACAGGATTCCCAGAGAGAAAATAGGACATAAGCAGGAGATACATGAGGTGAAAGCAGGGACGGGCTACCTGGGAAGATTAAAGGAATAGTATCAGAGTACACAGAAATTCAATGAAAAAGGCCAAGGCTCACTTGGAGTTAAATCTGGCTAAGGTTGTCAAGGATAACAAGAAGGGCTTCTTCAAACTCATCAACAGCAAAATTATTAGTAGGGAAAATGTAGGCCCACTACTGAATGGAAAATGAACCATTGCAACATAGATTGTAGAAAGGCTGAGATGTTGCACGCCTTCTTGCTTCAATCTTCACTGCCAAGGCCAGCCCCCAGGAATCTCTGACCCAGGAGACCAGGGAGAAGGTCCAGACAAAAGAAGATTTCCCCTCAGTTGGGAAGAGTTGGGTTCGAGACCATTTAGTCAAACTCAGTATCCCCAAGTCCATGGGTCTTGGTAGGATACATCCATGACTGCTGAGGGAGCTGGCAGATGTCATTGCTGGGCCACTCTCAGTCACCTTTGGAAGGTCATGGCAATCAAGAGAGGTGCCTGAGCACTGGAAGAAAGCAAACATCACTCCAGTATTCAAAAAAGGACAAGAAGGAGAACCTAGGAAACAACTGGCCAGTCAGACCCACATCAGTTCCTGGAAAAGTTATGTAACAGCTCAGCCTGGACTCTGGATAAATGGATGGATGGATGGATGGATGGATGGATGGATGGATGGACGGATGGATGGATGGATGGACCAGCTAAGGATGTTCTATGAAGCTGTCCATGAGCCAGCATTGCACCATTGTAGCCAGGAAGGTGAATGGTATCCTGGGATGCATTAGGAAGGACATTGCCAGGAGGTTGAAGGAGGTGATTCTGCCCATCTACCCAGCCCTGCTGAGGCCACATCTGGGGTGCTGTGTCCAGTTCTGGGCTCCTCAGCACAAGAGAGACAGGGAGCTCCTGGAGCAGGTCTAGTGGAGAGCTACAGAGATGGATAAGGAACTGGACCATCTCTCCTATGAGGAAAGGCTGAGAGAGCTGGGCCTGTGCAGCATCAAGAAGAGATGACTGAGAGGGACTTCATCAGTGTCTCTAAGTGTCTGAAGGGAGGATGGAGCTAGGCTCTTCTCAGTGGTGCTGAGCAATAGGATGAGAGGCAATGGGCAATAACTGGAACACAGGAATTTCCACCTGAACAGGAGCAAAACTTTACTGTGAGTGTGTGTGAGCACTGGAGCAGGTTGCCCAGAGAGGTGGTGGAACCTTCTTTGCTGGAAATACTCAAAGACCACCTGCATACAATCCTGAATAATGTGCTCTAGGGGACCCTGCTGATCAGGGAGATTGGATCAGATGACCTCCAGTGGTCTCTTCCAACCATACTCATTCAGCGGTTCTGTGAAAATTCATCCGTTTTAAACCAATTTCTCAGATCAAGAGTTAAATCTGAGGGAGCTTTATGGTTTCATTGGTTTTACCCATACAAAATAAAACCCAAAACATTTTCGGGATGTTGGGAATGTTTCTTCAATCTTTTGATGTTATTTTGACTTGGGAAGCTGTTTTTCACCCAGCAGCAGTTGTTCAGACACATGGAGTTCAAAGGCACAATAAGAAAAGGTTGCCAGTGAAAAGTTCCATTAGGAAGTAGATTTAATCTTAAAATATGTATATTCATCATTGCTTAATGTATTTAGTGCAGTGCCCAGGGCAATCCTTTGTGTAGGTGGGGATACAGCTCCAGCCTCATGCACTTTGCTTTCCATTGCGTGAAACTTCCATCAGGCTGCTCTGTCCTGCTTCCCCCTCCATCCCCTGGTTCCCATCTCCTCCATGGGCCAGCACCAGTGTGTGCCTGGACCCAGGGTGTGCACCTTCAGCCCCTCCACCACCAAGGAACTTCCCTGCAAGTGATGGGTAGTGGCTTTCTGCTGGTCTGGTTCAGTGCCTCAGTGCCTCATCCCACTCCTGCACTGCTGATGGAGCAGGGACCAAAGAGCCATGGGGCCATACCCTAGGCTTTGCATGAACTCCTGTGTGAGTGCCCTTGGCTCCTGTAGGCTTCTCTCATGCTCCAAGTTCATAAATCTGGAATGTGAGATTTGTAGAATCAGTCCCTGTATTTCCACCCCGTGGTTTCCCCATATTGCATTTTTTCAGGTTTTGGAAAGAAGATTGGCCGTGCTGAATGCAGCACCAGGGAACAAGCAGCTCTGTTAGCTTCAGAAAGGGTTCAGTGTTTACTTTTCCTTTATTTTGCATATTTTAGAGTATCTCAATGTATTTTTCCATCCAAATTTTTGGCATAGCTGAATATATATTCATAATTCCAAAGGTAATGAGCGATAAACTCTAACAGAGTGGAAACTAAAACAATCACGCTTTTCCCTTAATACCAACCATCTGCTAGAACCAGATGACAAGAAGGCATGTATCAGTTTCATTGAACTGATGGCACCTTCACAAGAAAATGCACAGAGAGGCCCATTGGCTAATCTGGAGATAAAAGCTTCATCTCCTGTGTTTGGCACCTTTGTAATCCTGAAAATCCCAGGCTCCCTGCTCTGGAGCATTGCCCCATGGAGCCTTGCTGGACATCCTTTCATGGGCAGTGCTGACAGCCCAACACTGGAAGTGTCAAGGTGACAGCACCTTCCCCACCAGGTGCCACCTCTACTGCCCCATGAAAAGCTGTTAGTATGGCAGGCAGAGCTCAAACACAGCCAGACCTTTTGTCACAAGGAACTGATTTTATTGTTGTTGTTGTTGCTTTTTACATAGAAAAAGGAGATTTCAGAAAGGAGGCTATAAAGGTGCCCCTCATGCTTTTTCATTTCAGTAGGGGAAACCAGAAGGCTACAAAGTCTGGTATTAGAAGCAAAGCAAGACAAAATACAGCATTTTTAGTATTAACATCTTTTCTTTATTAAGCTCTTCATTGCTGTGAAGAAAAGTTGAGGGTCTTTGTGCTTTGTTTGCATTTCTGTAAGATAATCATGTATCCAGTTTCCAGTCTCTATGACTCACTAATTAAGTATAAATATCACTTGATGGATCCCATAAGGCACCATTGTCTGGAATCACAGGATTGCACAAAAATATTACATTTGGGTTTTTTAGGAAAAATTAAATTTAAAAAAATACTTTAAAAATTGTAATTTTCCTTCTAGTGTTGTAACTCCCATATAGACAGAGTGAAAACTAAGTTCTCAACAGGTTTGAGGTTTGTCTCCTTGAGAAAATGGATGCTTTTTAAAGTTCATTTCCCAATTTCAAAGGGACAGGACTCATGCTTTCTTGCATGTTTGGCTGTGACAATACTCCATGGTAACACACAGGCACAAGTGTGGCAGCTTGAAAGCCCCAGTTCATGTAAGAGAATCCATTTTAACAGATGTTTTTTATCTCTATGACATGGCCAGCTGCTGTGTGAGGTATCTATAAAAGTGTGAGGTACATGAGTGTGTATTTTTAAAGGTGGCACAAACTTCTTCTCCCCATGACCATTAATCAATCTCTGCACATACAAAGGCCCTACAGCTCAGGTAGATCCCATATTTCTCCCATGAAAAATGTGTTATGAGTAATTTCTTCCAAAGGAAAAGATGAATTCTGCATTCAGTTTGAACTTTAGGTTTGTTTTTTTTTGGTGGAAAGCCTTCATTTCTGGCCACCACATTGAAGAACCTTCAGATTACTTGGCTTCTTCCACAGCTTGCTTGTTGCTTTCAGAAACCTCACCTCCTTTTAGGATGTCACTGGCCAAGTGAGGGAAATTGCTGGTCGCTTTTGAAAACACAGCTCTTTGGCATTGTCTGTGGGTGACGATGACCAGGAAGGCAGCAAGCTGAGGCCTGGCCCTCGGTGGCTGAAGAAAGGAGGTTCATGATAGTTGCAGTACTCCTGTGCTGCTGGATATCCTTCCTCAGTTGAGTCTTCCTGGGAAAGCAAAGGAAATTTAAATTTCTAGTGTAGTAAAACAAGCAGGGAATCAAAAATAAGTCTACTTTTGAAGACCTTTTTTATACCTCATTAAAAAACTGTAGGAGACCCAAATGAGATCTCACTGCTCAGTCCCTCTAATCTCCTTAACTCTGTCATGAGTTTGTTTGGTTTTTTCCCCCCGGTTTGTGACAGTGATAAGTCCTGACAGCCACGAGACAACATTTCTGAGTCCCTGGCTTTGCAATCAGCAACAAGGGCTGAAGAGCAGGAGGAGGAGGTGCTCCTCCCTCCAGGTTTTCCTCATTGGAGACTGACTTTCTGCTCTGCAGTTATCCATTTATTTAGATGAATTTATTTTTCCATGTGATCTCCAACACGGCCTGAGATCTCCACCTCAAGTGGCTGCTGTCTCTGAGGCATCATTTCTCAACAGGAACCAACAAGTTCCTAGTGGCCAAACAGGAGAAGAGCTATAAATGTCATAAGTTGGCCACAATAATATTAAAGAGCCATGCTGTCCGTCAGCCTTTTAAAGTATATATAATTAAAAATTTATTTGAGCTTTCTGGCTGACTTTTTTATATGTTGATCCTGTTTGACAGTTGCTGCTCCCTCACGTTTTTGAATGCTTTGACATCGCAAAAGTTCATTTCTACTCAGCGACCAGATGTGTCCTCCCAGTAACAATTACGTAGCATAGAGGAAAAAACCAATTGTTTAGCCCAGTAAATCAAACTGTTTAACCAAAGAAGCCAGATTGTTATTTCTTCACTGCACATTTATAATGCTTTGTTTGACTTCTGATCTGTTCATGCATATATACACACAGAGACAAATGTATACGTTTCGATGCTTCAAGCACTGTGTGCACTTGCTCCACAAGCAAAGTGGAGTTCCCATGTTGATGAGGGGCTGCAGATCCATCAGAAAAGTGTCCCCTGAGCGGGCCAGTCCCAGGGCTGACTCTTGCTAAGCCAGGATCCCCAGGGGTGTGAGCTGGAGCTCGGGCAGCAGCTCCCCATGTCCCTGGCAGGAGCAGCACTTCCCCTGCCATATGCCACAGCTCGGGGATGTGTGTGCAGTGCTCTGAGCCACAGCTGCAAAGTAGGGAAAATACAAGTGTTACACAGGTGGGACAGAAATTCAAGGGTGTCCTGGCCCCCAGCTTAGACAGCTGGAAGGGTGGATGACCACTGGGCTTGGAAGGAAGCTTGGAGCAGCCAAAAAAACAATTCACAAACATGAAATGTTTATTAGCAGCCAGCACAAACCATTTCAATTTTTTCCCACTAAAGGTGGCAACCAGGCCAGAGATGCAAAGCTGCTTTTCCATTGATCATCACAATGACCTGTTCCTCTTTCCCCAAAGCAGGGTGATAACCACTGAAAACATTCCCCTCCCTTACCTGAGGTGACCCCGCTGTCTCCAGCACGCAGCTCCCCTGGGCTCTCTCCCAGCCCCACACCTTTGCAGGTGGATTGGGTGAGCAGGGAAGCAGGGGTGCTGCCAGCTCAGCCAGGCTTCCTCGTGCTGCTGGACCTCCCTCTGTTTTATGGTGTGCCTGTGGAAGCAATCCCTGCCACTTGTTCCCATATGAAAAAACCTATCATCCCTGTTAAATGCATTTCCATAGGATTACCTCTCTCTGGGATGCTCCTGGACAGACAGCTCTTCATCTCATAGGCTTCCAACACCAATTTAGCTCAGCTAAGCCTTTCCCTGTGTCAATAGACTGTTGGAAGATAAAATATGCAGAGGCTGTGTCCTGCCAATAAATCCTGGTTTCTGCTCTGAATATTCACCTAACCCTTCAGCAATTTGTCTTCCAGCCGTGCTTTTGCAGAACAGCCTTCATTCTCACCTCAAAGCTGCCTGTTGCAATTTTACAATATTCTGTGGGAATAGGACATATCTAGTCCTTCCTCTGGGATTCAGACATGCAGAAAGATTTTTCTCTCTGTGTTCTGGCTCCCTTTAATGCTACCTGACAGAAGGCAAGTAGCATTTGATGTGCCATTCCTTGTCTGTACCTGACTATTGAAATTCTTATTTTCACTCACTATAATCTTTTTTCTGTAGTGAGCTGCGTAGGTGAACTCACATCAGGCTCAGACAACCTGCACTGCAAATAATGAAGGTTTTGGGTACACAGTTTTTACCAAAAGCTAGTTCAGCCCATTTCACACCAAAACCTCAGGCCTAAAGTCATTGCAGTTCCCGCACTGCAGCCAGCTGCACTCAGTCATATAAAAAACCTGAGGAGCTCTTCCAAGATGCAGCCACCAAAGCTTCCTTCTGCATCAGCTCAGCTGTCCTCTGCCCTGGAGATAGGCAGTCCCAGAGACAGAAAAGTGAGTTAGGTTACTGCCAAAAAGGAGAGAGCACTAAGAGTCAAGAGATTCAGGCTTGTTTCCCAGATTGGAAACAGTTGTCCTTTATGGCCTTGTGCAAAAACACTTTTTCTCTGCTTCCTCTGGGTCCTTATCAGGAAAGCTGGAACAGCATTTCCTTACTCCCAACCTGTTCTGGCCACTGGAGGGTAAAGTTTTACAGTGAAGGAGCTGAGTCTTATTTCAAATGGACACACAACCAGGTCCTGCCCTGGGAGGAGTGGGGGATGGCAGGATCATTTTCTGAATGCAGAGAGGCATAACCCAGCTGGATGTTTCTTTAAACTCCCTGATACACCATCAGAGGTTAGAAACAGCTACAGTATCCTCAAGATCAACAGGGATCATATTCCCCACTGAAGAGCCTCCCTGGGCTCACCAGAAGTTTACAGCCCTCCAACCTTAAGATGCTTTGCCTTCTCTGGTGAGGCCATGGTTTTATGGGAATAGAGTGTTTGTGGAAAGAGGATGGCTTTCACCTGGCAAGGCTGGGAACCAACTGGCAGCAAGGCTTACACAATTTTTTCATACACAATTTTGCACAATTTTGTACACAATTTTGCACAATCTGTTTTGGTCGTCAGTACTACAGCTTTCAAACCCTTGAGGGCAACCTCTTTTGTTTCCCAAATCTTTTTGCTTTCTTCAATGCCTTTCCAGAAATGATAGTTGTAAATTCCACCAGGTGGTTTTCTTGCACGCAGCCTTCTGACATTTCAGCACCTGAGTGAGTTTGGCATCGTGCTGGGAAATGTGCAGCTCTTACTCCAGGTTGCACATGGAGCAGAAACATTGCCATGGGATGAGGAGGTTTTCTTTTTACCTAGGCATTAATTTTAAGGGATCTTTTCTTAAACTAGGCTTTGACTGGAGATTTTTGGAGGAAGTGACTGACCTGCATACTGCCAGCCTATGCTAGCATTTAATTCCAAAAATCATCCCTCTCTGTGTGTCTGATATCTTCACTACCAGTGAACTGCAAGGTGCAAACTTCTGCTAGGACCCAGCAGAGCAACAACACAAACTGCCTGGAAAAGCAGCACTTTAATTTCAAGGAGCCCCTCGGATGACAGCGTTTTGCACGTCCCCAGTGAGAGACAAAACCATTCATGCTGATGTGCCAGTCAGGGCTGCAGCCAAGTGGACTGGAGAGCAGGAACAGCTGGATTTCAGTGGGCTGTTAAAGTGTTGTAGCCGGAAGATTTCGTTGTGGACCTGATCACATAGCACAGACCTCTGGAGAGGATCATCTGCATAATTACAAGGATCACAGATCCTGCACTTCCCCTGTCAATGAACACTTTCCTTTTGGGTACAGTACGTTCCTGCAGATTCCAGCGATAAACTGTTCTAATGGTCTTTGCAGTCATCTGATTTAGCAACAGAAAAAACGTCCTAGAGCCGAGCTGGAAATGCAGCTCCCTGCCGCATGAATCTGCATGGGAACAGGGTGTGTGCAGCACGTTCCATCCACGGACAAGCTAATCCTTTCTGCAGATAAAAACTGCCTGCAAAACGTAGCCTGAAAAAGTAGTTACTGGGGTCGTTGTTTATTTATTTTTTTCAGAGGATAGATAAAATTTCCGAGGGATAAAATAATTTCCTTTAAATACTTTCATTCGAATTATTTGCTTCCTTTTGAAAGGCTTAATTTTTAATTCTTCCTTTGCTGAACTTTTTTTTTTTTTTTCCCCTTTCAATATTTTTAGCTCCTAAGCGGTGTGAGCAGCTACGAGGCTGCGTCGTTTTGTGACCGGGGAGCACGTGCCACGCCAGCTGGAGCCACCGTGCATGGAGGGGGCACGGCTCCCACCCCACGGCCGCTCCCGTCAATGTCGCATTGTGCTGCTGAATGTCTCATTGTGCCCCTTCGCAGGAGTCCTGCAGACAGCCACAATGAGAATTGTTGTGCAATGCTACGGCTCGATCGTGTTGTGGGGGCTACACCTTGCAGGGATGGAGGGGTGAGAGGTGCAGGCGGGGCACCACGCCTCTAGGGGCTGTGGTCAGCTCAAAGTTTCAGACCCAGGGATGGTGCCGGGGATTTATTCTACAGCGAGGGATAAGCTTCTTTGATTAAGCCCATGTAAGTTCAGGCAAAGCACCAAATAACGCAATATTTTCTATAAAGCCAGTGAAAAGTTGGCAGCGCTGGAGAAGTGCTGAAAAGTGAATTGTTTTTACAAAGTCACATAATTACTTTGGTAAGGTTGGGAGCCAAAGTCTTGAAAACTCTACAGAGCAAAAAATCAAAGCCACTGGGAAAAAAAAATACATTAAAAGGTCACATCTCTGGCTTAAGTGCTGCCCTAGACTTCATAGGGCATTCTGTACCCCTCACTGTGAAAGCTGTCCTCTGGAAAGCAGATTTGCAAACAGGAGGATTTACTCTGGTGGCTGTGGAACCAGTGAGGTGCTGTGGGATCCAGCAGGGAGGCCAGCACTGGTGGGCTTGTGCCTGCCCGTGGGATCTGAGAGCACAGTGCTCCCAGGCTGCCTGCTACCGACCCAGCAGAGAACAACAAAGGGAAGCACAACATGTTCCTCATAAAATAGGTCAAAAGAGAGAGAAATAATGGGTGAACCTTCTGCCTGGGCTGCCTGATGCACGTGCTGCCTGCAGTAAGTGAGGACATCACATCCAGGTGTCTTTGGCCATCAGACTCCTCGCAGATGGTTTGATGGGCAGTGCCTCTCACGGGCACTTTAACTGGCCCCTCTGCACAGGGGCAGGGCAGAAGAAGAATGTTTATCTCCTGAACAACAGCAAAGAAGGAACAATTAATCATCACCTTTGCTCTATAAGGATTTTGTAGGTTTAGCTGGCGAAATATTTCTGTGAATGGGAGTTTATATCAAAGCCTGGCATAGATTTAACAGGGGACAAAAAGAGAAAGAGGGGTTTAATGTCTCCTCTGCCCCTCCCTGTTCGACATCAGATATCAACACCTGTCCCTGCTTCTCTCTCAAGTTAAAGAAATGGACATATTATACATTCCTTCCCAACTCCTTCAGATGAGCTGAAGCTGCTTATATCTATTTTTGGGTTGTCTGCTAGCTCATTTTCTGGTTCTCCCAGAGCACCCAACAAGCAGAGCACTATTCAGATCTATAAGATGAAAAGACACAAAAAATAGCTGAAGAAGCTGAATTACAGCAAAAGTAACTTAACAGGATTTGGTGGAGCTGTCATCAGATTAATTTCCCACCAGTGTAATTCCAGTGATGCAAACAGCAACTAACTCACACAGGAAAAGATGCTAATTGAAGCTGGGTCCATTGCTGGAAGGTGGTGGAAGGAAGACACCTCCAGAAGCCAGGCAATTTGCATGTTTCCTGGAGAAAACTTCAATACAGAAGGAGAAGCAAACAAACTGGATCTAAAGTAAATAGAAACACAAACGTATCTGGGCAAGGACTGATTTGAGACCAAATGAGAAAATCAAAGAGCACCACCTGGGGCTCCTGGAGGGCCTGGTGAGAGGCACTAATCCTGTATCCCACAGAGGGGACAGCAAAGTAATTCCTGAAAAACAGGGGTTTTCCTTGGAGTAAATGTGTTCCTGCAGCTTGGATGCTCTAAGAATGTGAATGAGGAAAAGCCTCTGGGAAGAAATAATACCTGCCAGTAGATCAGCTAAATATCATTGAGGGAAAGCAGCACAGAAGCCTCCTGTGGGTGCCATCTCCATCAAGCACTCACTGTGTAATAGAAATTGGCTTAATATAAATTATATTAGGAGAAATAAGTGTAAGTGCCTGACAGGATGATGGCAGACAATTGGCTCTAAGCAAAGGCAACAGCAGCAATTTGGTTGTAGCACTGGAGGTCTAAAGACATGAGACAGGCAAGGGTACAGGGAGAGGTAATATTGTCCAATCTATATATATATATAGCTCTGGTCCATGATCTCCTGAGACAGAACCATGTAAATGTTTGTTTCTGTTCCAAGACCTTTTAGAATAAATTGCTCTAGAAATGAAAAATGAAATTGATAAAAATACAAATGGGTGGCTACAGTTTATGTGATTCTTATCTTAATTTTTCATCTCTGGTAGCCTTTTAACAAAACTCAGCATCATCTATTCCAAGCACACTTAAAATAGGAACTGATCAATTTTCTCAACACTTCAGAAGAACAAAGTAAGTTCCCTCATGTATTTTAGCAGATGAAAAGCGCTAAACCAAAAGGTGATAAGGTTTTTCCAGAGCCTCAGGGCAAGATTGTGGCAGAGCCCAAAACTAGACCTTGACTTCTTAATATCCCACCTGCTATTTGGCCACCCCTCCCTCTCCTCCAACAATACCAACATAGGAGCTAGGGTTCAAGGTCTCCCTCAGCACTTACAATTTGCACAAGTGTTTTCTTATATAAAAACACAAGTGAAAATTCTCCATCCCTATTTCTGAAACTTGGATCTCTGTAATTGAGAGGAGAGATAATCAAACTAGCCCAGGATGTGGGAAATCTCTCATCAATCTGATGTGGCCTGAGTTTAAGCCTTAGTCTTTTTAACTCCAGCTTCCCACCACTAAGTCACCATAACACCAAGAAACGTGAATGTTATTAGAAGAAATCCAATGGTTTATGCTTCATATACATACATAATATATATACAATGAATTTACTTTATATGGTGTGGCTACCTCAGCACATAATGAGGAGATCCTTAGCACCAAAACCCAGTAAAAAGAGAGAAGTTCTCCTCTCACGTTTTTGTAATTTGTGGGTTTTTTGGTGTGTGTCACCATCATCTCAGTCATTTAGGTTTTTCTCTTCCTTTCTTTTCCCTGTGTTTACCTTCTACCACAACAGCTTATTTGCCTGTCTGCCATTAGCTGAAGTGTTTGTAATCAGTGGCTGCCTTTGAATTTACTACTTGCTTCAGTAATGTGGAGAAAATGCAACTTTGTGGCCTGTAATGACCAAAAAAAAAAAAAAAAAAAAAAAAATTCCAGTAGCCTCTGGATTTAATAAAAAACCCCACAAAAATCCTTCCCAGAACTCAAAGCATTTTCTTCTGCTGGAGATTTCTTTCATGAAAAAAAAAACCAAAAAACCAAAAAAACCAACCAAACAAAAAATGCTCAAACAAATAAAAAAACCCAGAAAAACAACCAAAAAAAATTTAAGACTCCCCCCAAAAAACCCAGTGGGCTCCCATGCCTGCTGTAGAGCAGATTAGCAGATTCTCTGTTCACAGAGCTAGAAACCAGAATTCCTACCAGGTCATCCCAGCTGCAGCTGTGTAAAAGTGCTGCTGCTCAGCAGGGTCACAGGCCTCTTGGTTAGCAGCTCACCTGTGCAGGTGACAGCTGGAGAAGAAGGGTTGGTTTCAGGGGAAGAGCTGACTGCCCTCCAGAACAACCACACTGGGTGCTTTTGACATGAAACATTTGATGTTCTTTGTCACTGGGACTGAATTATTTCTCTTCTCTCACAAGTCCATGGTGAGCCAAGATGACAGCACAGCTGGGGCAGCCCACCTGCATGAGCTGCTGCGGTCTTTAAGCAAAGGGCCAGAGCTCTGCTCACCAAATAGTTCTAACCTGCTGCCTGTGTGTCTGTGAGATATGTCTGGTTTGAGCTCTTATAAAGCTAATGAGCCCTTTTTCCTTCAGGTAAAGCAAAGGAAAGGCAGGAAGAAAATGGTAAACACACTGCTGAACTGGATAACTTACCCTTGGCAGTGGGCAGTGTCCTCTGGCAGAGAAGAGAGAATACTCTGTCTCAGCAAAGGAAAAAACATGAAAACTTCATTTGCAATGAGGGAATTGAATGTCTGCTTCTTGAAGCCATTGAACACAGAGCTTTCTGCTCAGCTTTATCCTTGCTGAAGGCAAAAGAAAGCTTCAGGGAAACCCCTGGAAGCCCCCTCAGCCTCAGGCAGAAGCTGACAAAGCAGCAGTGACTCCCAGAGTAATGGCAATGAGGAGGAGTGTAGCAAAGCTTTTGAAAGTGAGGAGTAGAGCAGAGAGAGTAACAAGTAAACAGACAAATAAACAAGAACCAACCAAATTCCTGGGAAAAAAAGAGATTAAATAAAACCCCAAAGAAATCCTGCTCAGCCTCTCAGCTAACTTCCACTATCCTGTCCAGGTGCAAGGGTGTAGTGCTCTGGGAAATGGACTCTTCCTTGGACTTTGAGAACCAAATGCTGAAGCTAAGGGAGTATTAATCATCATTAGAAGTCAGCTTAAAAGATTCCAACTAGAAGTGGCAAGCAGCATTTCCTCTGCACGAGGAGGGCACAAGGGAAAATTATTGTTGCTTCTTATTCCTCCATAACTGGAGCCAAAGGGACTGAGGGGGAACCAGCATCCTGGGGCACTGCAAGACAAACACAGAAGCCAAGGGAGACTTCACCCAGGCAATTCTAGGTGCATGCTTAAGCTCAAGACACAAGAAGCCAAACAGATCCTCAACAGTGCAAGAAGAAAAGGGACAGAAACAAGTTTATGCCATTTTTGTGTACATTATTCCTTACCTTATTAGGTCTGATGTTATATTGTGTAATTATGTTTAAAAATTCCATGTTTCCCCTCTACCTTTAGCTTGCCTGTAATGAACCCCAGAGCAGAGCAAAGCCAAGACTGCTCCGAATCTGCTTTGGAGACCACCAAGCCTACTTTGATGTGCCCTTTGAAAAATAACTTGGATAGTCCCCAGAAGCAGGAAGCAAGTGTCCAAGGCAGGCCTTGTCACCAGTGCAGGACTAAAAGCACTTCCCACTGCACTGGAAATTCAGGGACCTGAGGGAGGAAAGTTGAGACAGCATCATACAAAGTATTTGCTGAAAAGTGGGAGACCATGATTCACAGGACAGTCCTTGCAGGGCAGACTTACCAAACCTTTGTCATGTCTAGAGCTCTTTTGAGACAATATTTAGTTTTTTTCCTGTCTGTTTCTACACCATTCTCAGTCAGACTGGATCAAAGAACTTGAATTCATGACTGAGTGGCCAGGGTGGCTTCTGGAGGACGACATGAGCAGGATGTCCAAGCTGGATACAGCTGCAGAGGGGCAGCTGCAGAGCTCCACATGTCATCCTGTGACACCACCCGTGTGCTGGATGGTGTTAATGGAGAGGAATGACAAAGGCTCACTTAATCCCTACCAGTAAATCTGCTCCTGTCATGCTGCCAAGCCAAGGTCTTGGGCCAAATGTTCACTGCAGCAGCTCTGCCTTGTGCATAAAGGCCCTCTGTGGGGTCACAGCCAGGCTGGGCTGCCTCCCCATTTCTCTGCAGCATCTCCAGAGAGGTGGGAAAGAGGTGCTCACCTTGCTGTGCAGCAGCCATCCCCAGGCTCGATGGAGATGTGAAAACCACCAGCAATGCAGGCAGACCAGCTATTTCCTTTCAGAGGCCTCTCCAGGCAGTTTTTTGCCTGCCATCAGCAGAAGCATGGCAAAGCTTGCAGACACCCACCACTGCAGCAAGCCAACTCCACACACTAAGCACATTTGACATGGTAAATTAAAAAAAAGAAACCCAAACACTTAAACAAGTGATGTTATGAACTCTAATGAGCCTCAGAGCCCCACTCAGTAGCCTGTTGTCTGTGACAGAATAAAAGGGTGAGGTATTGCTCTGTAAGGCACTCAGAAAACATTTTGTATTGTGGGGAGCAAAGAAACACTGGCTATGAGAGAAGTAAAAGTGAAATATGGTGTTCACCAAAAGGATTTAGGAAGTGACAGCCCTAATGGAACAACTGACACTCTTGAAAATCCATAGATGAGTGATAATATAATATCAAGACAAACAATTAATTTTGAGCAACACCTGCTGCTCACAGCCCTTGAAGCAACATCAGGAGCTGAGCATGCTTAAACAAAAAGAGATGCCCAGCCTGGTTGAAGGCAAGAACAGCTATAAATAACAGCAGCAGCAAGAGAGCCATATCAAACAGGATTTTGATCGTGCAGAGAGCACCAGCAGTCAGTTGAACAGCTGAAAGACAAAGAGGGCCAAAGCCTGATGCTCAGTGACAGGCACTCTCTGGGGAAGCAAGGAGAGGAGTATCTTTGGGGATTTAAACAACCTTCTGTCTGTGCTGCACTGGTTCCTGTGTGACCTTGAAGAAGTCACCCCACATGCTTCAGTGGCCTGACACAAAATAGTCTTTCGGAGAGTGTATCTGGGAAGGTCTGTAGAGCACTTTGTGATATCCAGATAGAAAGAGGCACTTGCTTGTTGGGACTGAGTGTTGGTTGGTGCCTGAGGGCATTTATGACCATCTGTATTTATAACCACACTCCAGAAAGGAGAGCTGCAGCTTTCAGAGCTCAGTCTGCAGTGGAACAGTGCTGGGAACAGCGTGGCTCTTGTTTTTCTCCCACCTTAGAAGCCAAACTAAAATTCAGTTTTAAATGAACACAGCAGTAACCCTCATACCCAAGCCTGCAACCAAGCACGTGCTGCAGTTGCTAACATGCACAGAGGACTGAGAAGTTTATCCTCCAGTCCTGTGTTTGTCAATGCTTCCTGTGTCTAAGTGTCTGGTCCTTCATCTGAAAAACCTCAGGGGCTCTCTCCAGAGCTGTGCAGCCAAAACCCCTCTGCTTCTTTGTCTCTGATCCTGCATGTCTTAGTGGAGCTGTGGACTGCCTGTGTGCAGATAATTTTAAGGACCTGCAGAGCTCCTTGGAGACTCTTCAACCACCATCAGAAGCCACCATCCTGTGTTATGGGGCATGGACAATCCCATCTCCACTCCTTGTCACCAAGAGCAAATCCTCTCAGGGAAGAGATAAATTTGTCCTTCTGATTCCCTGAGACAGCCCAAAAGGGAGGCACAGACAGTCCCCCAGCAGCCTCAACACAGCTGTCTAGAAAGGACCAAAGGTGAGCGAAAGGTTAGAGCTTGAGCCTTCTTCCTTTATCTTGCTGCCTCTGCACAGCTATTGCTCACCACATCAGAGACATGCCTGCTCTTGGTGTTACCTCGTTTCCTAACTGATCTGGATTCCAGCTGCAGGTATTCCCATTTCTAGTTAATCCTTTTTGTTTATAGCTGGTGAAAGGCACGATGTGGTTGGAATAAAAAGCACTGGATTTCCTCCTGCATGTAATGCTCTCACAGGAGTGGTGGCATCCCCTGCCAGAGGAGCCTCGAGGCAGGACATTACAGTAATCTAATCAGAAGGAGATAAGGGACTGGATGAGCTTTGTAGTGTCTGATATGGATAAACACCAGACCCAAGCTTGTCAGCATTCACAAGAGAATAACCCAAAGCATTTGGATAGCAACAAAAAATTATTTTTCAAATGATAAGAACTATTACAATGAGATTTAATTGACATCTCACATTTTAAAAGCAAACCTAAACTCATTTCATCCATATCTCTGTACTTGCCTACTTCCTTTGACAAGAGAAAAGAAGCTTGAGTTCGATTAGCTGACTTGACTGCACGCTACTCTGAGCTGAGAGAACACTTCTCAGGGACTAATTTATTCCACAAATATATTGTTTTTCTGCTCACAAAATACCCACAAACACATTGCAGTATCCGTACATATTTTTCTTTGAATTTTTTGGCACATTTTCATGAATTGTTTGTGAGTTCACTGTTTGCAGTGTCTAATGCCTGGGATCCAAGCGGTTGGTCAGGGGCAGCTGGTCACGTACATCACACACTATTATTTCTGCTGGTCTCTGGCAGAGACAGTCCTTCATGGGGTCCAATTCAATGTCCTTTGATGTCAATGAGAATCCCTCTCTCATTGAGAGGGATTCTCTCTTTTGAATTTTCTCCTGCACTTGGGTGCAGCCCTTTGTTAGAGAGCTCAAAGAAGCCACGGGGCTTTCAGTCTCTCAAGCTGGGCTCAGATTTATTTAGGAATCCAGCAAACATTCACTCCTTCCCACACAGGCCTTTCTCAGTTCCAGTGCAAAGAAAAACTTAAGTTTTCAAACATCTGATGAAGCAAACATTTTCTTTCCTTGCAACTTGCATGGTTGTTCAGACCAGTGAAAAATGATCATAAAATGGTGCCCTGCTGAACTTCACACTCCACACTAGTGCAATTAGCAAATATCAGATGAGTGAAGGATGAAGGTCATTGCCTGAACCCAGGATTTGCCAATTTAGTTTCAGTTTTGTAAAATGAAAACCCTGTGTCACTCTAGGAAGCTGAAATTTTAAAAGTTTAAATTTAAAAGTTTAGAACCTTTCTTTCTCATCGGGAGGCACAGTCCTTCATCCTCCCTATGTTTCTACCTGGCCATCTCCCTGGGCTTCCTGGTGCCTGCCTCCAGGCACCTCCAAACCCATGTCTCAACAATGCCAGGCAATGACCTGCCCCAGGAGGATTGCTGGGAGGAGCTGACAGGCCTGTGTATCTTGAGATGCCTGTTTTGATCTCCAGCAGTCATGGTGCTGAGAGGCAGCAGAAGAACCAGAAGGACTGACACAGAGATTTTTCTTCTACTCCTTCAGGGCAGTGCTGTACTGGCAGCTCATTTAATTTTAAGACTGTCTGCATATAAAAATATAAATTGTCTTCCCTTCAAAATCTCGTTTAAAAATAGCACGATTTGAGGAGTATATAAATAAGTAATCATTTGGAACACAATATTAGAGCTCCCTTCTTTAATTAAATGGTTGCTTGATGCATTTCAAAGCTCTGTTCTGACTCAGTCTTCCTGCATCTCTGTACTTTTACTGTTATGAACAAACCTCAGCTAACTGCACCATGAATTTTAAAGCAAACTGGATGGCTTGGAGTAATAGGACTATTAATATCCTAATTGCTGAGTTGTGTCTCAGGCAAGTCCATTCTCAGGCAGACAAAGGAAAAAACAACATCTCAGACACACTGTTAAGCAGGAATGACTTCAGTGGCCATCACTGTCTCCTTTTGACATCTGCCTTAGAAGAGAACACAGAGAAAATATTCCAGTGACAGAGCACATATATGTATATATATTTTTTTTTTTCTCTCAATCCACATAGCATTTGCTAGACACAGCCAGGAATGTAATCCTGACTATTCAGACCAACCCCTCTTCTGGTCCCAAATGCCTCTGGAGGGTAAGTAGAAAGGCCATGCATTTCCCTTTGTTGGAGTGCATTCTTTGTGTAATCCCTGGATTGGGTCAGACTTTTTTTTAGTATCCCAGAAGTGGGGAATGGAAAACACACATGACATGAGGCCAACAGTTCACCCCATCCCCAAGCAGGATTATTGACTCTGCTTTATTTATTAACTCTGCTTCCTCTTCATGGTTTTTTTCTTACCTGGTTTTAAATTTTTGAAGCCACACAACTTTTGCTCTTCTCCCAGGGTGCTTCTAGAAGTATATTCTAATAAAAGCTCACTGATTTCTAGGTCTATAGCTTCCCTTTACTAATTTCACCCAACTACCTATGCTGTATACTTAAAGGATAACAAATGCTTTCCTTGTCATTTTAGAGGACCATTGGTGACTGTTTAGTTTTCTGTACATATTCAGCAGTTCTTTTTTTGCTTGCATGGGATGTCATGCTGGGAATCAGATTTCCCCAGCACATCGCTCTTTACTTCTCATGTAAGCTTGTGAGCAGCTGCCAAACAACCAGAAGCAGTACTTTATTTTTTTTTTCCTGAATGACATAAGGGAAAGGACAGGAGGTCCTAGCTAGAAGAACACAAGGAAAATCACAGCCTTTGCCTCTGGCTGGCTTGCTTAGACACTTGCTTTTTGAGTGGGAGAAAAGGAAAATAAATTATGTCTGAAGATGACCATTTTTCATCTGACATGAATGGACCTAAAAATTCCCTGGAGTCTTTCACCCAGAGGGCAGCTCACACTGTGTGTGACATGGTATGGGGTCCACACAATGGTTTTAAAGGTCTGTTTGATGTCTAAAGCAGCACTGGGAGGCCACAGTCACGTGATGAAGCTGGGAAGGAGATGGGGCATCTTCATGGGAGCTCTCTCAGTGCGATGTTTCACTTGCCAGGGTATTGTATCCAGGGCAGCACAACCTCACAAGCCCTTTGCTGCCTCCCACCCTTCATTGCTCCAGCTTAACTGAGTAAATGTCTCTTCCTTCTCTCCCACCTGAGCTCAATGCCCACTACCCAGGCAGGGGCTGCTGCAGCTCTGAACCAGGATCCACCACCTCAGCCTCAGAGGGATGGGCTGGTGCTCCCCCTGCACACTCATCCTCGGCGGCTTCCACAGCAGCGTTTGGTCAGAGCTCATGTGGGACCAGCCCCACCCAGAGGGTACTGACCCTGACACAATCTTGCAAGAGGCTTTGGGGCTCTGCAGCTGGGAGCTTAGGAACTCCTGAAAATTCTAGTTAGTAAGGCTTGTGTTAAGATTTGTTCAGGTATCCCACAGAGATGAGCTGCTTTTAAATCCCAAGTTTAAATCCCCTTTGGATTTACTGAGGACTGCTCTGAGTCACCAGGCACCTTCTTTTCACCCTCTAAGGTACAACCTCTGCATTAGGAGGACACTCACACCTTGCACAAGTGTGCCACTCCTTTTCACATATTTTCTTTTGAATTCCTTCTGAATATGCAATGATACTCAACAGAGGAGCTGATGTTCAGAGTGAATAGGTGGACATTTCTAAATAAACCTTGTAAAACCATCTTGAGTTTTTCGTGACCTCAACCTGTATGCTTGGCTGCTTTTGTTGTTACAAACATGAATCAGCCTGGATGCCAGGTTCAGGTCATGAGGAAGCTTTGGATGGAAAGCTGCTGTGGGAGGGAGAGCAGGGCTGCTTTTGAATTTTCTCCTGCTCTTTTGGGCTTGGGAGAGTAGGGGTGACTGACCAGGCAGGAGTGATGTAGCATCAAAGCACACCATGGGTCTGTGACAGGGCTGGGAAGGAGCTCAGGCACATAAGAGACGCAGCTGGAGGAAGGAAATTTACAGAAGAAAAAGAAAGTGGGTTCATCTGAAAGCATTTTTTTTCAATTAAAAAGAGGAAGGAGAGATACTGCTTCACTCACTCTGGTCCTTATTTTTAAGCACTTGAAATGGAATAACTTCATAGGAACCTTTTCAACATCCAGAAGTGGCTCCTCTCTATTGGGCAGGATCTGTTAAGTTGCTTGAGGCTTGTGTGGTAATGACATTATCCAAAATAGCAGTGGTCTGTCTTTTATCAATTAGGAGAACAATGGCAGAATCATCTTTCACTAATCCTTAATCCTCTCCACAACTGCTTGAGATCCCCATTCACAGGATCTTTGTTTTATTTACATGTTTGTTGAGATGGCAGCTGTGGGATTGAATCAAATAACTTTCAGATTCTGGGAAATTTTGAGCCTCATAATGAGAGTAAATAACAGACTTCAAGAAGAAACGTTTAGGGAACAGTACAAGAAAAGTTCTGTTTAAACTTAGACATTTTATAATTGTAGTAGCTATGAGATAAAACATAAGTGAGGTACCAGCCATACTCCCCATGTGTGTGACTGTAAGGACTCAATGGGATTTATTTCTCTGTCCAAAATGGGCAGTGGGAGTTTTGTCAATGCCACCCAGACTGGGTGTAAGGACTTTGACTGACAGGAAAATACAGTCATACAAGCACTGAAATCTATGGGCCCTTCTACATATCACAGGTGGGGATTAGATACAAGGCTTAGAGACATTTGTTAAATTTCAGTTTCTCTCCAGTTGCAGGTCGTAGTCCCCTTCCATGCAATGGAAGTGCTAAAGTGCTATCTGGAATTCTGTGTGGGCACTATCCCCAGGACTGCTGGTCATCATTGCACAGAGACCTAAGAATGATGGGCAAAGACATCTCCTGAGTGCAATTTGGGGCAGTCTTCTTCCTTAACTGGTCATAACTAATTCTGCAGGTTGGATGGTTTGGAAACAAAGTCATCAAAGATGGTCTTAGCATTGCCCCTTAGCAGCATTTTGAGTTTACTCAGAGGCTCTTTTCAGATATTCATTTACACCCTGACTGTTTTTCCAGACAGATTCCTACAGAGCCAATGTGGTTACACAGTAAACACCAGTAGAAGCAGGCCAACATATGGTATCATTTAGGTACAGAGCAGTCCCAGCACTATTGTAAAGGTGTTTCAGTATCTCTGGTTCCATTTCTAAGCCAAATCAGCCATTTGAACTCGAAATTAGAGGGAACAGGGGGACAACGTGTTAAAAAATATTTTATGATCAGTTTTCATCTGATACCATGCTTCATACATTCAAGAGAAAGAGACCTAAGGACAGGAGGGGAACACTGCCCAAAAAGCAGTTGGCTCTGTAGTCATCTGATTGCTCTGCTACAGGCTAGATCAGTGAGATGTCAAATAAAAATAGCTTTGAAGTCTTTACAATTAGACTTCTATACAGCCTTACCCAGCTCTGCTGACCTAACATGGGAAATGTGAGCCACTGCAGACACAAATAAATTCAGCAAATATGAGCCACTGGGATCTAGTGGCAAACCACCAGTTCCACTGTGACAGCTTCTTAGTGTTGCAAGCCGCAGCTGAAAGTACAATTGCAGGCAATGCAGCCAGAATCAGATGAGTGAGGGAAGGAAATTCTGGTTTTTGGCAAAAGTGAACTTCTGGGGAACTTGTCAAGGCATCTTGCCTGCCTGCAGGACTGGAGCAGTGTAAAGTTACTGAAGACCCCACAGGGAATGCAGATGTTTGGCAAAGGAAATGGGTGGAAGCCTCCAAGCCTCCCAGAAAGTGCGAGGAGGCTGCGCTGGTGAGGAGCATCGGGGTCTGTGGCAGCAGCAGAAGTGTGAGGCAGACTGCCCATGCCAGCGTGGGGTGGCAGGGCAGGAGTGCTGTCTGTGTGAAGGGCAGGGGGAGGGTGTTGTTATGTGTTTTGAGGAGCATTGCTGTGTTTGGCAACCATTTACAAACCAACTCTCTGCCTACCAAGTTGCTTTTACCCAGCATAAGGCACCAGATGCCTCAAGCTATCTGCAAACCGGCAGTGGGCTCCTGGCAAAGAAGGGCTCTGAGCCATGGGGAAGTTTGAGGGGGCAGACCTGGTCCTCAGGATCAGATGAGAACATGAAATGCCAGCTCTCAGGTTGATGTTCCTATGCAGAAGGGGCCTAGGACCCTGATGACACAAGAAGGGGAGCACAGGGATTATGGTTTGGGTTTTGGCTGAAGCCTTAATGAAGGCACAGACTGTGGCAGCTGCAAATCCTCTCAGCAGTGGGATACAAAGCCAAGGTGAGGCTTTTGGCCTCATTAATGGCAGCAGTAGATACTGTTCCTCACCAAAATGAGCATGTGGGAAATGTGTAATAACATGCAAGGTTCACCACACAGAAAGAAGAACATCCCAAAACTACACAGAAAAAAGAATTGAAAGGTTGTTCTTGCACTGTAGTGGTTCAGATGAGCAGGTGGGAAGAAAATCCTTTGGAATTTTTTTTTAGAAGATCAGTTTCCTTCAATAGGAAATTTAAAGGTATTCAAAGAACTCAGAGTCTCTCAATCTCAGCAGTGTGCTGCTCACATTTGCCCCAGCACAGGCTTGCTGAGGTATCACACACCAGATTTTCAGTAGTGGCTAAGTAAAGATTTAGAAGTGCATCTATATTTGGATCATAAATGAGGCACTTCACACCTACTAAGCAGTACAGACTCCTCTTTCCTGAAAATTAAGACATTTGTCTGCTTTAGGAGCATCGGCTTCCAACACCCATGGTTAAACTGCAAGGCTTCTAAGGTTTGTTAGATATCCTTACACTTGGAGGCCAGCACAGCAAAATTCAGCAGGCCACCTCCTCTGTAACAAGATCATCACTAATGACAATGTGTTACCTTGCATTTCTCCAAATCTGTTATTATCTTGCTCTTTTTTTGGGTTCATAACCTGAAGCAATTTGAAGTAATTTCTGTCTTCCAAAGATAGGTGTTCAACATCTTCAAAAAAAATCAAACTTATTTTAAAAGGACCTTCTATTGGATGACAAAACTGGCTATCACAAGGGAAACGGTCTTGTTCATTTTTTCACTGGAGTGTCCTTGCCGTGACTACTGAGTCAGTCAGCAATGAGATGCTGGCACTAAATACATGTAAGAGAGATATGATGATCTCAAGTGAGATAGGAATATCGTAATTTGACCTGCTACTGAGATATTTACTGTGCAGGTGTTTTTTTAAAAACATTTCAGGACTGAAAGAGAAAAATCAGCTCTTGAAGGCTTTTAAGAGACCACACGAAGACTGGAAACTGCAGTCCATGTCCTCACCACCTGAAGGGCTCTTGGTGGAGCCCCAGATCAAGTGCAAAAACAGCTGCTGTGGACTTGTTAGAGGGAAAACAAATGGACTCCAGCAGTTCAGGGAGATGCATGAAGATAGTCCTGCTGGAGGCATCTTCAGGAGGGTGCCATAGACAGTGAGGCCTGGTTTTCTGGACCTTTTTTCTCTAAAAGCCCTGTTCATGCAGTAGTGGAAAAATTGCTGACATTGTCACTTTGTTTGTTGGTACATCGATTCAGAAAAGGAAGGAAGGGCAGGTAGGAAAGCAGAGGGGAGACATAGCCCAGGACTATTAAAAAAAGGAGAAAAAAAGAAAAATAAACTAATTTTTAACAATCGGTGCTATTTCTGTGTTGCACAAGAGCTGCACTAGTCATGCTGAGCCTTCCATGATTGGTATGCATATGTTTAGACTGTTGTTTCAGGAGAGGGCAAGAGAGAGTCCCAGGACTGTGGGAGACCTTCTACTTATAGCAATGAATTAATTCTAATTAGCCCTGGAAATGGGTCTCTCTGGCTCTTTGTTCTCTGAAATTGTGCTTTTCAGATGTGCACTTCTCAATTAGCACCTAATTATGATGGTCTTGCCTCCTTGAGGCTAGACGGGGTATAAAAAAACCACACACACCCCCCACAGCTGTTGGAGTTTTGCCTCCAGCTTGAGCAGCAGAATTATTGATATCAATTTCAAGGGTCTTTCACTCTTGTCCAAAATCCCTCAGAGTGCTGAAACATTGCTGTTTCTGACACTACTGAGAATTATTTGATGCTGTGGAAAACACATCACATTTTCAACCCTAACCAAACGTAGTGAAAACAAAATAGGCAATATGTGTGTCCAATAGTCTGTCCCTCCTCTGCTGTCCTGGAGCACAGGAAACAAGGAATCCAGATGCAAACCTCAGCAGGTTTTGGGGAATAACTAGATGTTTCTAGGCTGTTTGCTATCACCAACCCTCCTCTTGAACTATTGTTAGATAAGGGTGGTAGAGATCTAACCTGGATACAAATCAAGTTTCCCTTATGCCAGGGACCCAAATAATTTATTTCCCCACAAGCTAGTTCCAGTTTTGTAGAATACTGCAAACCCAGCAAAGAACCTTTCTGCCCTTGTGACAGTGGTTTTGGCTCTAGAGTCACAGGCAGGGCAGATAGATGGGGAGGAGAGGCACATGAGTGTCAAACTCATGATGCTGGGCCAAGGTCAATGGCCCAGCTTGCCCCACAACCTGCCTCTGTTGATGGTGGCAGGACATGCTGCACAGGGACTTGAGTGAGTACAACCCTCCTTTTTCCCTTTATGGAGCTGTTGTCCATGAATTTACCCAAGAGCTTCTTGAACCAGCTGGTAGTACCAGTACCCACCATCCTTTGCATTAATATATCCCAGGAGTCCATAGCTCATTGTGTAAGAAACAGACTTTCTTTCATCTGTTTTAAGATGACCTCCTAGTTCAAGCATCATTTTTTCAGTGTTACCCCTCATTTTAGGCAGCATATATTTTCTCATGCAGGGGAGAAAATGTTTCACTTGGTCTTTAATCTCTCTCTTTGTACAAGGGTCTGTGAAAAATGCATCTGCTGAAGGACGTGACAGGATCATAGAAGCATCACAATTTTCAGGTCCTTGTGGATGCACAGTTGTTCTCAGATAACAGGAAGTATAGTCTGCTTAGCAGTTCTCACGTTCTTCTTGCATGACGATGTCACTTCAGATCTCCATGGAATAGTTATGGTCTGATATTTCCTTGGTAATACCAAGGGGGATTAGCAATACTGCAGGGACCCTGTGAAAGTAATGTTTTAAGATAAAATTTCTTTGCAGTAAAACTAGAGATAAGACAAACCCCATCTCCAATCAGTCAGAGGCTTCCCACGTCTGGGTAAGAACTTCATGCAGATGCTAATTATTTCTGTGCTACAGTAGACAGGCTCCCCAGACCTGGGCTCAATTTCAGCTCCAACCAAATCACACATCCTCAGCCTAGAGAGTGTCTCTGGGAAAGGAAGAAAGCCTTACACCAATAGCAACATAATATCCCTCCTTATACACATATAAAACACAGCTATGAAATGTTTTCTTGTTGCAGGCATTACAGAAATGCAGCGTATGCATTACTATTGTAATAGCTCTTGGCTGTAGTTTTTCTCTCAGTGCAAAAATCTGGCTCCTGAAGGGAAAACAATAATCTTTAGATTAAATTAGGTTACAGAACAGTTATGTTATCAAATAATCTCTATGAAGATTTCTAGCATTTCTCTTTCCTACAGAAAATTGTAAAGATCACAGAAGCAAATGAATGTAGTTTGGCTGGTTTAAGTTTAATTGTGTGTTAACTTGTCCTCAGCTATGTATTTTGGATCAGATGGAGTGGTCAAATGCAGGAAAGTATAGGGAAAAGTTGTCTGGGGAGCTGGGAGTTTGCAGCAATGCAGGATTTCAAAAACAAGTTAAACAAACACCAGCCAAAAAGGGCAGGGATGTATTTGATCCTGCCCTGAGCACAGAAAGGAACCAGATAACTTCCTCAGGTCCCCTTCCGGGCTAATTTGTGTGATGACAAAAAATAGCAACAAACTAACAAAGTAGAAGCCTCTGCTTCCATTTCACATAGCACTTGTCAAGAGTGTCTTGTCTGCAAAGCCAACTTGCCAAGCTGCTGCCTGCCTGGATGGCATGCTGGAAGCAAAAGGATTAGTGGCTTCAATGGGACAGCACAGACAGAAGCACTGCTGCGAACAAAAAACTTCCCAATGATTGCAACATCCAAATGTTCATCCTCAGCCACATAATTCAAACTGTGACAACAGTGGAATAACAGCCACAAAGGAGAAAAAAGAGGAAGGGAGGGAGGAAGGTGGCAAGGAAGGCAGAGGAAGCAGGAACCTGCAGCACACTCCACACTTAGCAGAACCAGGAAGGCTCCACTCCAACAGCTACCACTTATCAGAGTAAGAGGAGGAGGGCAGCTCATTGAATGCAGAAACTGCAACAGGCATCACTGAGGGCAAAGAGCAACAATTGGAGATGACTGTGTGGGTGTGAGCCGAAAAGAATAATTTACTGGAAAACACTAAAAAAAAAAAGAGATATCTTAAAGCAAGTGTATGTGCAGTTGTAAGAGAAATGTGTGCAGTGCTCTGTAGAGCTCTTAATGCTATATTTTTTAATCACCATATTACAAGCCTTCCCAAACAAAAACCTACTGAGATCTCTTATAAAATTCAGTGCTATTACATTTCCAATGCACTTGTATAGAGCCCCTTTCTGCTGACACAAGCCTGTGAAGTAACATATGCATCTAGGTCTGTTTTCTGCTCCTCCTCCCTTGTCAGCCCCATTTTATTATTATTCCCTGATATAACAGTGCCAGTGTTATTTCTGAGCCCTAAAGAACAAGTTTCCATCCCCTAGAAGTCACTCCTCCATCAGCTGAGCTGTAATCATTGACCCTACATAAGCATTTGGGCTGCCTCCTGCAAAATAAAACCCAAGTATTTAAGTGAGGCCGTTTCATCTGGCAATTGAGGCAGGCTGAGCACACACATGGTTAATTAGTATGGTTCAGCCAGCAGGCAATAACTCATTAAGCTACAGTAACTCAACTATGTTTGATCATGTGCTTTATGCCCCAAGGCACTTCATAAGTAAAGCAGTAAAGTCAACTTATCTACCATCTCAATTTCTCTCTCCCTCTCTGTTTTTTTCTAACCACAGAAAACTGTGGCTAAACCACAGAGGATAATTTCTGGACACAGAACAGCTCACCACCTTCCTCCTTTTGGCAGACTGCTCTTGAAGACTGGTATTGTGTCTCCTTTCAGCTTTGCTTACCCTTAGCTAAACACAAGGCCTTTCACTCTCCCCTCCGGAGCGTTGCTCTCCTTGGGACTTGCAGTCACACCTTTCCCAAGGTGGAATGCCAGAAACCAGTCCCAGGTGATCTAGCTGAAGGGCTTATCCCCCACATCCAACGTGCAACATCCCCATCTGTCCAACCCAGCCCAATGTTCCTTCCTTCCGCAGCTGAGTCATTGCTCCATCAGAGCCTCCTTTGCAGCAGCACAGCTTTATCTGCCTTCTCGCTCCCACCGTGCGCCTGTGGAGCTGATTATTTCAGCATAGGTGCAGATTTGTGCTTGTCTTCACTAAATTGCATCCTGTTTCTTTCCAGACCATTCCTCTAATTACTGAGATCTCCTGAGCACTAATCCCCTCCTCCCTGGTGGCTCTCGCTCTTAGCTGAAACTCTAACAAAAGGGCTCTCTACCCTTTCATCCAAATTATTAATGAAAATACTGAATAGGCCTGAACCCAGGCCTAGGGATATCCCATGGGAGCCAGCTCCATAAATTTCTCCTATTTGATAATGTTCACCTGGTAACTGCTCTCTGAGTACTCTCAGTCATTTCATCTGAACTTTTTCTCTTTGATTTTCATACAAGAATGCTGCATTTCTAAAAGTAAGATATTGTAGCTACAGCTTCTCCCTATTATATGGGACGTAAGAGTTTTTTTTAAATGGTTAATGCTAAGAAAACATGCAGAAGGGAAACTAACATCCATGTGTCAGAGCTGATTCAGCTGGCTGCTGTCTGTGGAGGATTAGGATGTGACCAAATGTCCCAGCCTGCCAGTTGCAAACCCGTTCCAGCATTCCCCAAAAGCATCTGCTGGTGATCTCCTCTGCACTAAATAAGATGATGGACTAAATGGGTTTGGGAATAATTTAGTGTAACAGTTGCTGAACTGTGGGCATCCTAATTTCCATGAGATTTGGATCAGGCCTGTATCAGGACAAATTCACTTTCCAGAATCAAGTATAAGGGATTTTACCAGCGATCTCCATTCCCAAACAGGTAAAAATTGCTGAGCTTCAAACCCCACATCAGAGTAGAATGTTTGTTTTATACAAGGGGGAAGGAAATCACCTAATTCATTCCCTTGTGCTCTAGTAATTTTGTGATTTGCATAATGAAATATAGAAAGATATGGTAACAAATCCATGTATACAAAGAACTTCTTGGTTTTGCTTTTCACATCCTACTGGAGAACAGAAGCATGCAAGAAGGCAAAATAAAACCCTAAGCCCCTATAACACTGTATGGCATGGTAATAAAATATTCCTCTCTAAAGCAAGAGCCTTTGAACTGCTCATTAGAGAAGCCCTTCCCTCTCCACTGGTTTTTAGAGGCAGCCTAGGGAGATTATGTGCTTAAGTTAGTCATTTAAATTTAGATACCCAGAACAAACATTGCAGACTGCCCTCCTCCCTTCCCAGAGCAAACTCTTCACAACGACACAAGAATCCTTCTCTTTTTAAAAAAGACCTGGTACCACAACAAAAGAGTTGATGAGAAAAGAAGAAGCATTTCACTCACTCTTCAATGTGGAGGTTGTTTGTTTGTTCTTCTCACGTCAATGGTGCCTAATAACTGGACAGGAACCGATGCTAATTAAGTAAGGGCATTTCTGATCACTGGCTGAGCATTCATTTGTGCTAACAAGAAATTGAACTGTAAAATCAAGTCAAAATATTTTTTCTGTCATTCCCAGTGGAAGTCAAAGCTAACACACACTTGTACTTCCGCTTGCTCTGCAGGCGCCTTGGCGCCCCTTTCAGTGACATTGAGTCCTGCCAGAAAAGTCCATCAGGTCTTTCAGGTTCCCACTGGCAGGAAAAGTGCCCCTCTCATTGCACCAACATTTGGAAAACAGAGAATGTGCTGAGTCTCAATGTCCTTCAAGCCTCCATAAATCACTCATAGAAAAGAGCGGAGATTAGTTGTGCAGCACTTTGTATGCCCAAAAATCAGAGCTGAAGTAGGACCTCCAGAGTCGCTATAGAGGGATTTCATCACGAGGGAGAGAGGCTGAGCAAACAGCAAGGATGCCTTGTCACAACAACATCCTGTCCTTGCAAAAAGGAGAAAGGCTTTTGAGGGAATGACAGAGCTTTGGATCTCAGCTCCCTGAGGCAAGTTCAGGCAAGTTCAGACTCATTACTTTCATGCAATGGATGGTTTGGGTTTATTATTAGATCGAACGCAAAAGAGCCTTGCCAAGTCTGAAAGTTCATGATGTTTCAAGTGAAGAAAGGAAATGTCTTTACCTCGTAGGGAAGCTAGTTTCTCCATTACAGAGCAGGCCAGGAGTTACTTAGCTCTCATTCCAAAAGATGAATGGAAGGTGACTGAAGAATAGTCTGCTGGAACCCAGAGGCAGTTCTGCCCTTCAAAGCCTGTGAGTGAGGGCACCGCACTGTTCTGACTCCGACTGAAATTCCCATTTCCCAGTCTTGCATTTTCTGCTGCAAATGAGATAAACATTGATCTAGCACAGAGCAAACAGAGTCTGCTGTGAGGCTCATCAAGGAATTGCTGGCTACTCAAACAGAAGAAGATAGGGTGGGAATTAAATGTATAACTTCAAGACTTGCCCCCTTGTTCACAGTTCTTTCTCGCCCCCCTCAAAATCCATCTTCATGACAACTGGGAATTTTTTTCTGTCTGAAGGCTGAGGCTGTCCCAGAGCCTCACTGCTCTCAGGCTGGAGACATCCTGTCATTTCCAGCCTTAGCTAACAGCAGACACTTCACACACATTTGCTTTCGTGTAGACCATCTACCCAGCTAAAATAATTTGTATTCGTCTTTTGGAGTTACCTGCATTATTTCAATAGAGAGCAACCATAACTATTCACCGCCCCAGTTTTCCTTAGCCACAGCTAAGGAAAACAGACCAAATATTTTTTTTTTGCCTTTCATCAATTAGGTAATTTTTCTCCCATTAGTCCAGTTTTACATCCTTATCTGCACTTCATTTCAGTAAAATATCTCTCCCAGGAAAGTGAGTTGTGTAAATCAAGGCTTGCCAGCATCTTTATTAGGGCTGATTATGTCCTTCCTCCATGCTAGCTTTTGTACCTACTAGGTCTGCTTTGCATTTTCACAGCCACCTTGTGTTTGTTCTCCACAGTCAAGTCCAGTGCTCAGGTCTGTCCAGGCCAGGTGCCTTTCAGTGGACAAATTTCCCAGAGCATAGCACAAAATATCCTGTGTGCATCACTTTGCAGCTCTGTGCTGCCCTGTCCCATCCTGCACATACTAACCTGCTCTGCAAACTCAGACAGTTCTTAACCTCCTGCTCTGTCATGACAGTGCAAAATAAGGAAGGGTTCACCAGGGTGCTGCCACTGGTTTGTGCCAAAGGCAGTCTTGTAGGTATTGCAGAAAAGCAAATCCAGGACCAGTGTGCAAGGAATGCCACTGGCAGGTTCCCTTCAGCTTGATGCTCCCCTAAAACACAAAAGCTGTTTCTCACTGTGAGCCATACCTTTACCTATCACATCATTCTTACACTAATGCTTGTCTTCTTTAAATTCCCTGATAATTGTTCAGGTATCCACACACCAAAATCATGTCTTAAAATTCAGCTGTATTGCATCTATTTAATCTCTCCTGTGTAGAAAATGAATTATCATTACCAATTATCTACCCATCTATTGTTTATCATTCAGACTAGTCTGACTTGAGCTACCTCTGCTAAACCTAGTATGAATTTCATGGGTGGAGGGGTTTTTTTCACCCTGAACACCCTCTTAATTTTTATTTGCCCTTCAAATTTTGTTCTGTGCCTTTCCAAACATCCAGGCCACAGTGGTCAACTGGCTAGGTAGGAATAATTTCCATTTTTCTAAATCTGTGTTAGCATCTCTGATTGAATTGGCTTAAAGAAAAAGCAGTTAATTTTTGATTAAAGATTTCATGCAAACTAGTGAATGAGGTTTAGGGGTTCTGGCAGGGAGATGATCTTATCTCTGTGGTAAGGTGCACTGAGTGGCTTTGTTTTTACCTGTGGTGCCACCCCTTGAATTTTCAGGCCCAATTCCTAAGAACTTCCCTGATTTTACCCCAAGTATTTAACATCTGCTTATAGAAAACTGGATGATAGTGTGTTTTTAACTTGATGCACTACCTGAACATCTCCTGCCTCTTTCATCACTGCCTCATTGCTCACCTGTTGTCTGCTTTCTGTTTATTGCACAGAAAGAACTTAGCTTCTTGCTGTGCTTGCAGGGTCTAACTCAGCTTGACTTACAGCAACTTCCTTTCAAAATCAACCCATGGAGACGTCTTTGCTTTTGGTCCTTCTTCTTCACCAGTGACCCTCTGTTGCTTGTCCAGGTAGGTCTGAAGTCTTCCCTTGCAAAGTCCATTCCAGTTGAAAACTGGAAGGTGTGACGCACAGCTTTTGGCATGTCTTGTTTTACAAAAGCAGTGACAATGTCAACCCCAGCCCACGGGTGAGGAGGGTCTGAGAGGCTGAGCACACAGCCTCTCCCCACATGGGCAGGTGCCACCTCCTCCTGCACAGCTCTGTGACACCTGTCCTAGCACAGGGACAGCCTGCACCCCTCTGCTCCCCCAGATTTCTGGCTTTTCTGGTTCTCCAGCATCTCTGGCTCATCTTAACCACAGAGCAGCCCCAGAGCAGGCATTAAAGAAAAGTGTGGAATGTCTTTCCCTGCTTGACACTTCCAGGTTTACTTGCTCAATAAGGTGCATCCTTCACTGGGATGGCTCTTCATTCCCACAGCTCCCAGACTTGCCTGAAGAAAAGGGGAGCAGGTGTGTGTGTCCAAAGCACAGGGAAGTGAAAGTTGCTTTTCCTTGTTGTTTTGACAGCAGTTATCAGTGGCAGCATAACTCCAAGAGAGTTGGAGGCTTGGAACAAGGGTCAGCTAGAGAAGACTGAAGAAGTCAAATCCTCTTGTTGCAAATTGGGATGCTCTGAACAGCCAACAGAGCCTGACACAAGGCTGTGCTGTACTTTTTGGGGAGATTTTTTTCTCATCTTCTCTGAATAGGAACTTCAGACCTAAAATGCCTACTGAATGAACTAGGCCTGACTCAAATAATTCCAGGTTTTATATAGAAGGATGGCAATGGCACAAGTTTTCTATCTCAGCTGCAGCTTCCCCTCTCTTTTTTCAGTGGCCACTCCTGCAAATTGCAAAAGTTTTGGTTTTTTTTTTTTTTCTTTTCTGAGGACCCCTTTCCATCTGCTGCCCTGGATCTGGGGAGTGGTCTTGCTTGGAGCATCCTTCCCTGTGGTGCTGTATCTGCAGCACTGTCCCACAACAGTGTCCTGTTCTGGGGGGCTGAGCAGCAATTGGGTCTCTGCTGGTGTCTCCTTTCTGGCATGCTAACTCTGAATAACAATGTGGCAACAGCACTGATGTTACGTGCCAGACCAAATGAATGGCAAAGAAATATTTTCATTATTTTGAAATGCCAGATTGATTTCACATCCAGCTGGCACTACTTATATATCCTCCTTTCTCCCCCACCTCTTTTTTTTTTTTTTTTAATACTGCCCTGATTTCCCAGGCAGTGATTGTTTCTGCAGCCCCTTCTCAGGCCAGAGCTTTTGAGAAAAAGAAGAAAACAAACATGCTTTGGGTTTTTTCCTACGCTGACATCATTAGCTGCCCATCACTTTCACAATGAATGTGCTAGTGCTGTCATAAGGCAGATGCTGTCACTGGGGTTTTCTTCCCACCCCTGCTCTTTAAAAAGAGCAGAAGTTCCCTTTTTTCTGTAACGAAAGCCAAAAAAAAGCCAGCCAGGACCGACACCAGCACAGGCACCAGATCCATCCCCACTTGATAAGAAGTGAGCAAGCAGGCTCAGATAAGCTCAAGGCCTCAGAAATCAGAGCCTGTCTGTCCTTATTTAGTCCATCCATCTGTCCCATATCCACACCAGGGTTGATTTTGGGTTTATTAGGTGGTTATCTTGGCCCCAGTTCCTTCCTGTGACATACACTGGGCACCCTATCAGCCTCCTGCCCATGTGCCTCCTGGGAACAGGAGAGGCTGAAAGCAATGGAGAAGTGCTGGGAAGAGAAGCAGATCACCAGACACCAGGCTGGGGCCCTCAGACCCTCACCTTCCTCCAGTGCCACCCTGCTGCCAACACTGTACTTCAGGAGAGTCCATCTCATCTTGCCTTGAAGGCATCTCCTGCTGGAATCTCAATTACCTCACTAGGCAGGGGCTCTGTTATCTGACGTCCTTCTGGCCTGTTGTCATCTTATCACAGGGGCTCCATACTGTTGTCTCCTTATCACAAAAGTTTTGTACCTTCTTGGTGTTTCTCATGGGCAGCTCCTCAGAGCACTGACTCTTTCTTCTTCACAAAGCAGACAACTGACTCCAGCTCCCTTCTTAACCAGCCAACCACTCTTTTATAGCACTCTTCTTCTCATTGGCTACAGCTGTGGCCTGTTAAAGTCAGGCCTGTTCCTCATCTCTGATAATTGGCCCAGCTGCAACTCCTTAGGGATAAGATTACTTTCTGCACTATCTTTATCTTCTTATATTCTCTCCCATTACACCGGTGGGCATTTTTTCCGTGCAATGTGAAGTCAGGTGGGCTTCAGTTATTTATTCCTCTTTCTCTGTTTGTGGTATCTAGCATTAGAAGTCACTTTTTTCTTCCACTCAAGTTGCCCACCCAGTAGCTGTTGTGATCCACCCCAGCGTATCAATGTGGGGGGAAAACTGAATTTGTAACTGCTGTTTTACAGGCTTTTGCAGCTGCACGTCTTTCATTCAAAGAAGAAACTTCCAAGTTTCAAAACTGTAGAAAGGACTGCATATGAAAACAGAGGAAAGACTTTCAAATCTGTAAAGGCAGGAGGTTTTGGATATTTTGGACAACAGCCTTCAAATAAAGTGCACTCGCATACTTTCAGAAACGATTCAACAGCCATCTCAAAGTTGCACAAGATGAAATGTCTGAAAAAAATTACTAGGGGAAAACAGAGTAAGAAAGAGAATGTGAAATATCTCTTCTTTCTCAAATAATTCCTGAGGTTTCAAGATAATGCTGTTAGAGACCTCAAAAGTAAGCAGGAATGCCCTAAAATTAATAGGAAATTTTATAACTAACCAATGATGAGATTTCAAAGCCAAAGTAATCTGATTAAATTATCTGAATCCAGCTGGCATCCTCCCATATCACTCTGCATCAGCTACAATTTCTTAATAGTACAAGCTATGAGGAACAAAAATAATGCACCACAATGGCACACAGTTCTCTGAAGTACAATTAAACTTTCATAAGTCAAATTATCCCATAAGAATAATAAGTTTTGGATGAGCCCAGTCATATTCTTTAGTGTTTTTTATAAGTCTGATCTAAAATACCTTACATGGTAAAAAAAAATTATAGAGAGAGCAAGAAAACCCCCAAATACAGTGGTTATGAAAATCAGACTTTTCTTGAGGATGTGAGAAGGGGAAGGGAAATTACCTATAAAGAGTGTTTGGAAATTCTGCACCTTGGCTTCAGATTGGGTGATTTAAGCAATCATAGAAGCAAAAAAGTGTCTCACTTGCCTTTCTTTTCTTCTCCCCTTTTCCTTTTTTTAAATTTTTTTATTTTTATTTTGATAAAAAACCCACTCTGTTTAAAGGGAATAAGCACTCCTACATGATGGTGTACTGGAACCTCTGACGTGAGAACAGAACTGTTTTCATAGTTCAGGCCTGATCTCTCCACGTGCCCCTGATCCTAACCAGAAGGGGTTTGCTGAGGATGTTGCCTGGCTTGTCAGAAGCTGGCATCTGGCACAGCAGAAACCAGATCTTTCTCTGAAATCCCCAGCCACAGGGTTCCCACTGCAGGAGGCAGCTCCCCTTGTGCTCCTGTGGGAAGGACAGAGCTCAGTGCATCCTGCCACAAGACAGGAGCCGGGTGGGGGTTCAGCTCCAGCCAGCCTGCTCCTCTTTCATGGCTTTAATAAACCCCAATAAACTAGATTTGCCCTGGAACGTGGAAGTTTTACTTATTTTTGGATGCTTTACATAGTTTCAGCAGCAGCTGAAGGCACCTGTCATGGATGGATTGCACAGACTCTTTCATGGTATTGATGCAGCGATCCTCTGAGAAAACTATATAAGAACAAACAGACCATGCCATAGAACAAAATTAAAAAAAAAAAAAATAAGGGTGTCTAGGCTTGGTGTGGGAAAACATCAGGAATGAAATGCTGAAGCACACCAGGTGTTTGTGAGTGCTGTAGAAGAAGCAACATGCTCATGATGTGGAGGGATAGAATGTAAGAAAATAAAGATAGTGCAGAAGGTAATCTCACACCTGAGGAGCTGCAGCTGCACTAATCACCAAAGATTAGGAACAGGCCTGCCCTTGACAGGCCACAGCTCTGTCCAATCAGGATGAGTGCTATAAAAGAGTGGGTTACCTGGTGGAGGAGAGTCAGAGTTTGTTGGTTGTGCTGTGAAGAAGAAGTTGTCAGTGCTGTGGGGAGCTGCACATGGGAAATCACCAAGAAGGTATGGGAGCTTTTACAATGAGATGACAACACGTGGGAGCTGGGGAACAATTTACTCATCCAGTGTATTTCCTGCCACATTTAAGGACCTGAAACACATTCTTAGCTCAGTAATAAGGGAAATAGTGGAAGTAGTACTTATGGGAGAACTATTTTTTCCCAGTCCAAGCTGTTGGGGTGGAATTGGGGTGCCCCTCAGTACATCCAACTGTGCTGGAGGCAGCTGTGAGATTCCTCCTTGCCTGCACACCTGAAAAGACCCATGGATCCTCCATTTGCAGTATTTATTCAGACATGAAGGGTTTATTTCTCTCTCAAGGCCCATATCTGCCCTCCTTTTTTTGTGAGTAGCTGCAGTCCCTTAGGAGTACCTAAGGCAACTGTGTGCAAGGTAGGTAAGAAAAGGTCTGAGCCTGCCACCAGAATTCATCAGACTGAAGAGAACCTGTCAGTTGCTCTCTAACCCCCAGAGCCTCCAGCACGCCCCTGTTTGCCTTCCAAGAAGGTTGGCATCCTACACCTCTTGCATGTGCCCCCAAGGAGCCCCACTGTAAGCAAGTCAGGGTTTAGTTCTGCCTAAGCAGGAGGTGAGTCCAGCTTTGCCACAGCTGCCAGGGCTGCTCTAGCATTGTCTCCTGAATGTTCCTATTCTGCCTGCAAAATACTTATGGCACATTTCTGCATGGATAGGAAAGGTAGTTACTTTAATTAAATATCAAAGGTCCTATTATTTTGCAATGCACAGAAAATTCAAAATATCTAAGACCTAAAACATTGGTTTTTCCTCTTGACAGAGGCAGAGTACCATGGACTTCAGGACTACAGCATTAACTCTGGTAGCTAACAACTGCTCAATGTTACTTCCATAAACACTCCTGCAACAAATCACACACAATTTTGTAAGTACTTGGGAGAAAAAAAGGAGATTATTAGCAGCCAGCATGCATCAAACAGATCTAATTGTATTGAGTTCTATCAGACCAACCTAAATGTTTTTTTCATTACAAGTTAGTGGGAGAAACAGTAAATGCCATATATCTTAACTTTTCACATTTGGGAAAGTATTGTGTAGATTAAATTACTTGGAATGGTTGCATAAGTGTCTGGGAAATCATAGCTGGAGAGGAGTTCTCAGTGCCATAACCTCATCTCCCATGCTGAAGGATGCTCAGGCAGTGGTCTGTTCTAAGTCTGATGGCACTTTACATTTTCAGTAACAATCTGGGAACAGAAAATAAGGGACTTTTGCTAGTGACATGTGAAGCTAGAAGAGGTTGCATTTAGGTTAATGCATAGACTAAGAATTTTTTAAAGGTAACAATTGAAGAAATATCCTGGCTCACATTTGACCGGTCAAGTACAAAATTCTGCATTGCACAGCAAAAACACCTTTACACAAACCCACCAGGGAATAATCAGGTCAGGAGGAGTTTTGGGGAAGTGGGCTACAGGCTGAACACAACTCAAGAATATCTTGTTGCTGAAAAAAAGGCAAGTCTTATACTGGATGTATGAACATGTCTCCCAGTGTGGAAACACCAGGTAATTCTGCACTGCTCCACCTGATGGTCCTCTCTCAAAGCCATCAGTGGGACTGAACTGCACAATGTGGGCAAGAGTACTGCAAAGACAAGCTGTAAGATGGGTGGGCCAAAAGGGCAGTCAGAGAAGGACATTCAGGTCTATTAGGAAATTATTTAATGGTAAAATTGAGAAATTGGACCAAAGGGAATGGAAGGCTTTTAAAAGTGAATATAAGGAAACACTGGAGAAGCTGTGGTTTCTCCATCACTGAAGGTCCCCACTGATGACAAGTGGGGCAGACACCTGCCAGGAATGATGTTCCCCTTGTGCAGAAGGTGGACCAGAGATCCTTCCCCTGCAGAGCAGGTGCATGTCCTGGCAAAGGCAGTGTTTCAGAGAGGCCACTGCATGAAGCCACAGTCTGGGTTCAAGGGAACCAGAATGCCAGTCTTAGAAATGTGGTAGAAGCCCTCCATCCTTACCTTTGGATGTGCTGCAGATACAGCCTGCTGCAGCTGCGTGCTCCATAGACGGACCACCCCCAGAAGATAGATGCTGATGGAGAAGGGCTGTCAGCAGGACAAAGAAAAGCAGTGAATAATCTCCAGGGAAGCAGATAATTGGTTCACCTCCCCCAGAATGTAAAGCTGGGTGGGATTGTAATGTCCCATAGAGCTGTGTCAACAGAGACTCTGAAGTTCTTGCCTGGCAGCACAAAGGCTGGCTGATTCAACTACAGACCAGGTGCACCACAAGAGTTTGGTGTGCCAAATCTGACAGTGCAGAGTGGGGCTGAGGCTCCCCGGGCATGGATAAAACAAGGCTTGATGTCTCTCCAACTGAGCTGCAGACCTACTGGGCAATGATTTTCACCATGACAAGGTTTTTATTGTGCAGCTAATCACTGTGTTTCACCACTTCTCAGCACACATGCAGGGGCAATGTTTGCAGGCCAGTGAAGATGGGATTGGCTCTACATCTGGATTGGGGATGGTCACCTGCAGCCACCTCTGTGCTCAGACAACATGGCCTTGTCTCAGAGCTCATCCTCTTCCATCCCTCCTGTTAGGCAGATATGTTTTCTGGCTCAGACTTCAGACCAGGTACCCCTTGTCCCAAAACACTCTTTGAGTATCACTTGTCACACGAGGTGGTGTTGTCCAGGTAGAGCTCCTGCCCTTGCAGGGAGCTCTGGTGAGACTTCCTAAAATTAATGTGCAACATTGTGGTCTTTGCAATTCAAGCTGCCACAAGTGCAAAGGACACAGGTGGACAGAGATGGACAGAAACATTTTTTTAGCCTTCTTTAGTAAGCACATGATGAAAGATGCAGAGAAACTCACGTGCCTGCATCAAGACGTGGGGTTTTGAAGGAAAAAATTGAGCTGGTTCCAGTTTGGAAGGTGAAAATCATGTGCTAGTTGAAGAGCACATGTGATTAATGATTTACCCCAGCTATTTAGGAAGTGAAGCCTTTACACAGGCGATAACAGGAAGGAGTTAAAGGGAGCCATGCAAGCTACACTGGGGGATAATTCTTTGCCTAGGTCAGAGGGGAAAATGATTTACAGCTGTTTAATGCTGGAATACTGAGTTTGGAAGGAGTATCAAACCTTGCTCGTGGCCATCATTCATTTCTTCCATCTCTAATTTTAAATCAGTTTGTTTTAAAAGCCATCATTAGGTTTTCAATCTCCAAACCTTTCAGTTTCTCTGGAGAGACAAACAGGGAAAGAAACCCCAACTTTTCAGAGCCCATGAGGAAATGATGGGTTTAGTGTGATCATTTCCTTCTAGGAGGTGGGTAAGGAAAGGATTTCCAAGAACAGACTCAAGTCAGTGTGTGCTTTGTGTTCAGCAGTATTGCTGGGGAATTTACACACCTGTCACCCAATTGCCACTTCCTTTGTAAAACAGAAATGACAAGCTCAAGGCACTTACTTTTATTGTGGGGTTGTTTTTTTTTCTTTATAGCAAAGTGCTCTACACCCTTTTGAAAGGAAACAGCAGATTTCCTCCATGCTTTGGGATTCAGCACAGGCTGCAGTTTTCAAGATGTAAGTAGAGTGAGTTTCCTTTGGTATCAGACAGTGCAATGTATTATTAAAATCCAATTTAAACTTCCTAGTCTCAGGTGCCAGATGGCCAAACTATGTTTGCAGTCCTGGAGGGAAGCTAGGATGGGCCTCTCACATGCCTCTGCCATTGTCACATCTACCTAAATAGAAATTTCTAATGTTACTTTGGTTTTTAAGTAGTTGGAGGCATGTTGGTTATTTCAGCTTTAGCACATATAAATTCTTTATGTGTCTCCATCACAATGCACAAAGATTCCTGAGATTGTAGAGATCCTGCTTACTTCTTGCAAAACTAAGGTTGTCCTTAGCCAAATGGAGGCACTATTAGTGTTTGTAATTAATATTAATTTGTATATTGCTCTGGACCTTAATATTTGTATCTTGTTCCACTACAGAGGCTCAACATATGCAAAGAGAAAACAGACACTCAACATACATGTTTTCAAGGTCTGAGCAGCTTGAGACCAAACATGAGGGTGGGGACTGTTTGTTAAACAATAAAAAGAGAGAGAAGTCAAAGAGAGAAATTTCCTACACCTCCAGGGTTCAAAAGGTTTCTCCCAGGAAAGTTTTCTTATTTTTTCATCTGAATGTTTTTCTCACTGGTGTTATCCATGCTCCATTACATTTCTTATTGCCTTGTAATTGAGGTTTTTCAAAGATGAGGCAAGTTTTGAGCTGTCAGGGAAACAAGGAGTAGATAATTTTATAAGACATGGCTTGGATGGAATTTAGCCCAATGGCATCCTGGCTAGCAAGGATTACAGCCCCTTTCCAAAAAAAAGGCATCCAGATCACAATGGAGCAGGGCATCCTCTCTGGAGAACAGTCCTGTGGTTGTCCCTGGGACAAATGGGATGGGGCAGATGCAGCTGCAAGGTGATTACAGGGAAGGTGGGCATGGACTCACAGTCCTGTGGCTGGAGCTCCTTCTCTATGCCCAGCTGTACTCCTGCCTCCTCTGGGGAGGGATGCTGTGCTGCTTTGGGCCCATAAGGAGCACACAGGCTCTCCACCACTGAAGGCTCCATTGCCTCTGAGTACCATCTGCATTCTTCCCAGAGAAAGGGGCAAAAAATTCTGCCCTGTGGGGATGTTTCATGAAGTCTCCTGCAGGTTTTCTCCATGTATTTCTCTCAGAAAAAAAACCCCACAACTCAAACTGGATTTCTCATCTGTAGTCAGGGAAAGGCAATCCCCCATGGGAGGGAGAAATAAGGAGAACTGCAATCTTACATGGGGATCATCGTGTGAGGATTGGGAAGCCCTCAAACTGTTTGGAGGCACAATCTGCCCCTCTCACAGCTAGCTCAGCGTGCTCAGCAGCACACTAATACCACATGGAGGGATTAGCTATGAGCAAGCAGGCAACAATAATGGGCTCATTGAAATTCAGGGAGAGCTCGTTTAAGCACACTGAAATACCCCTTCTCCATTTCCAGCTTCTCTCCCCACTGCAGGAGTAGGTGCCCTGCCAGACCAGTGCCCCGTTATGTGCCAGTTGTCACCTGCATCACGCCTGCACAGCGTGCTGCCACGCAAGAGGGGTCACAGAGTGATGTGGGACAATGGTGGGGGAGTCCCCAAGCTATCATAAAGTTGGGGCAGGAAAAGGAGAGCGGGAGAAAGTGTGAAACTGGCAGCAGGTGGCAAACTGGGATGCAATTCCCAGCAGAGACAAGTCTGACGGACACAGTGCGGAGAGGGGATTTATCCCCCCCTCCTCCTCCTCCCTGCAGGCCCCAGAATAAGTTAAACAAGGCGTCAGATGTTTCTATTTTAAGAATAACCAGGAAGGCTGGCAACTACAAAAGGAAAAGGAGGGGAGGGCAGAAGTTGTCTAGTAAAATTAGCAACACGTTTTCCTGCCTGCCTTCCAGAGAACGTGCTCCCTTCCAGCAAGCCAGGGTCTGCACAGCATAAATTATTGCTGTCTAAATTTGAGCCTGTGCTGTTGTTTCTGCCAAGTGTTTACTCCTGAATGCTATATTTTTTCAGCTGCAGATGACACTGGGTGACATGTGTCATCACAGGACCTGCCCCTGGAAAATAGGCACTGTGAAATTGCTCTGACATTCTCCAAGAAGGGCTGCTCACGTGTGCAGAGACAGGAGTCACAAGGTCTTGGTGAAGAGACAAGTCTGTCCCAGTGGGGCAAAACCAGACAATGGGCTGGGGAAGATCCCTGCTGCACGTGACACCGAGTTCCTGGGTCACCACTGAACTCTGCTTGTAAGATAAGAATTCTGGGCTCCTTCTGCTTCAGATAGCTCTGCACTGCTGCTTCCCCCATGAATGAGACCTGTGCTCCTCATGGCAGTGAGTAAAGCCACAGCTTCATCATCTGTCACAGGCTCCATAATAACCAGAAGCTGCATCAGGCACGGCACAGTGATTGTGCACCCCTAGCAGTGGCTGCAAGGATGAAAGAGGTGCTGGATAAATATTTGACAACTATTTTCTTTCTCCCAAAACCATGTTACCATTAATTCTTTTTGGCCACATGTCACCTACCCACAGCAAGCCCAGAGCTCTTCAAACAGATTGGATGATCCCTTTTTGGTCATATTCAAACTGCTGAAAGCCTAGGTCTGTGATTGACAAACCAAACCAGTCAAATAGTCAGTTTTTGTTGAGGCAGGCAATAGACTTTTATGGCTGTGGATGCAGTGGCTGTATTCTGCCATTGAAACAAAGAGCTCTGGGCTTGGCACACTCACTTGGTTCCTAATCAGCTTTGGCCTTCACTTACAGGTTTCTGTTCAACCTAAAGCACACAGATTAAAATAAACCACACATTTAAAGAGAAGGCTTTATAACCCCAATTAGGGAAAAATGTTTTACGTTGGTATCTTAAGCCCTGGCATGTCAAGGTTAGAAATGTTCTTGTTTCATTGCTCTGACAACAAATGGCCAAAGTCAACAAGAGGCTGATGTGAGAGTTTGATATATGGCAGCCCAGAATGATCTCATCTTTGGCAGGTCGTGGGATCAGAGCATGAAACAGTCAGATATGATCCACATTAGGTACTATATCTGTGTGAAGATGTACAGGTCTGTCACTGTGATCATGGATAGAAAGCCAAAGCTGGATGAAGGTCAGGCTGTTTGGGCAGCCAAACCTGTGCCATCCCACCCTGTGTGGTGCCACTGGTAGAGGAAAGCCACTTGTCCCCAAATGCCTCTCACTGCCATCAGCATTGCTGTGCTTTGCAGCTCAGGTTCACCCAGCACACCTGTCTGCTCTGAGAGCACCCAGCAAATGGAGCAGGACATCTGTGCCAGGGAACTGGCTTCTGCCATCTTCTGCTATTTTTACATGGTGGCTGTGAAAGCTTCCAAAACGAGACACATTGCCACAATTAAACTGAGCGCGTTTAATAGCAAACTCCATCGCAAATTGCAGAGTGAAGCCACTTCATATTTCCATGGGGCTTGCTAGAAAAATAGCTCCAATTAATGAGGCACATTGTAGACTTGTTTATATTCAGCTGACTCTGTTTAAGCACCAAATTATCTGTGTGTGATTATGAGGCCAAATTCACCCTGCAATTTTTCATTTATCATTATTTTACTGCCTGGCCCGTTCTGCTGAGCTGAGGAGTTACTCATGGAGCAAAATCTCCCTATCCTCACTCCAAGCTTCAGGGGACTTTACAGGTGTTGTGCAAAGTCACAACCTCCTGTAAATAGCCACCACTTGGTAGTATCATCTTCCAGGCTCAGAGTTAGCAGGCAGAGGGCTGGCTCACCCTTCTGGCTTGATTGGCTTCTCCCTGGACTCCGTAACCAGAAACTAATCTGGAGTCAGCTTGGATTGGTAAAATTAATTTCACAAGCATGAAGCAGCTCTGGGCAGAATTTGGGCTTTGACATTTGGAGGGAAGGGCCTGATTTGCTTTATGACCTGCCCCATGGCATACATGGTGCAGCACATTCCTGGTATGCCCAGGCCATCCAGGTCCCAGTGCTGTAAGTGAAACCTCTGTGCCATGAAAAGCAGCAGAGGCTACATTTCACCCCTAATCTGGCAGTGCTATTCACAGCAACAAGTTGCATTCCCAGTAAGAGAGGCACAGGCAAATTTTTGTGTGCCCTTTGTACAGCCACATGGGAGGAGCTCTGGGCAGAGGCTTGTCCAGCCTTGAGTATTTTGGGGCAATTCAGGCCTTGTGATGATGTTTCACTGCACTTTTTAGAACTGGTCATGTCCCAGTCACTCATTGCCGTGGGCACACTGGGATTTCTGTGCAAGCCATGATGGAGCAAGGATGAAGAGAGACAGAATAGCCTTGTATTGCAATTTCAAATTAGGACAATGTCTCCTGCCCTTATACAGTGCCTTCACTTGTGCCACACAGGCAGCACCAACCTCAAAGCATCAAGCTTCTCTTTTCCCTCCTCTAAGCTGCTGGAAAGCAGAGCCCAGCAGCAAACCCATCCATGAGAACACCAGCATCCTGTGCTTACCACAGGGGCCAAGCACAGGGACAGGGAACCCTCATTTCCACAGTTACAATTGCACAGGCTAGATATTAACAGCCTACCACAACTGTTCTGAAGAGGAAAAGATCACAAAAGTGCCAACCACAGGCTGCATCTGTGTGATTCCACTTGTTGCTCAGATGCCTTTTATTTTTGGTGCCTGTCCTAGCAAGCAATCTCCCCCTATCCTATTTCTACCCCAACCCTTCAGGCACAAACTGCAAGGACAGAGTCAGGCCATGAGTACACACAAGCCTGTACTTATAATCTGAGATGTGAGTGAGGCAGGCTACACTTTCCTGAAAAACTAAAAGGTATTCAGTGGTCCCTGGGGCAATCAGGAATTGCCAGTACAGTCCTGTGGGGCTGGGTCTGCAGGCTTGCACCCCCGCATTTTGTTATATTGGTAAAATCATGTCAGATAACATTCATCATTGTTACTTCCACAGGATTAAAGCATGGGTACTTTTTGTTATTTAAGATTTCCCCCTGTATCACAATTTGTATAGTTTATCCATTTCTCTGCAGCAGTGAAGTAAAACACAGGCAGACATTAGCAAGTCATACCAGGAGCAAATTTACTCAGAAGCATTTCTGCAGGCAAAGCATACCCAAGTGCCTCCTGTGTTTTTAAGTAAATGTCCAGAGACATTTTAATGTGTGGGAAAAAATCCACCTCTTAACCTCTTAGGTTCCACAGGTTCTGTCCATTTCTTTCTTGGAGCCATAATCCTTTCCAGTGGCAACTAGTTGGGATGTTACAAATAAAGGATTATACCTTCAGGTGAGGCAGAGCCTCTTATGAGCTTACTGCTTAGCTATTGTAGACCCTGTTCTCATGCAGAAATTACCTGCACATAAGGATGTGTGCATTATTTAAGATGGAGCAGCAAGACTGCAGATGGATGGGTCTTATGGCTGAGGAAATTCTAATTATTGTTCCTCCCATGCAGCCATCCAGAGCTGAGGTGGGGGAAATAATGCATGGGACATTAGATGGTCTCACAGACACACTTCTAAAACACCCTATTCAGCAGGGAAGCAGAAGTTATTATCAGGATATGTTTCTCATAGTCAAGTGGCCAATGCTGAATTCAGGTTGATGTTTTGACAGGTTGCAGTTGTTAACCCCACAGTCAGGTTATTCCATTTGGATATTTCTGGCATGTTGCAAGATTTCAGGAAGAAAGTGCACTTACATTTTTAATGTGCATCCTGCTGACACACCACCTTTCCCTGGGGGAGAAGCAGTGCTTGAGGAGGGAAGACTAAGAAAGAAGATAAGTGATTTCACTCACTTGAATAACTCATTGATTTCATGTGCACAAGGTTAAAAAAAGACTTCATTGTTGTAATGTCTTTATTACTTCAGTGAGTAGCAAAATGTCATTCTAAAAATAATAACAATTTACCATGGGAAGCCACATAATTTTTATCAGGATAATTGATAAATCAGACCTCTATCTAATACTTCCCCTCATAGAAAATTACAGCCTTGGAGAAGAACATTTATTGCAGAGAAGGAGCACATAATGAAGAGCTGACAGCCCAGGCTGGAGACTGAGATACCTTTTCATGGACAAAACAATGTTTTACCAGTGCTAAACTGATTTGGACTGCATGAAAAATCAAAGTAACAAGATCTACAGAGCTCAACCTGCCCTACAACCCAAAGAGTTACAAAAAGATTGCCCTTTCACCACAATTATTGTTGAAACATGTAATATATATCAAAACACAAACTTAGAGGGAGTCTCCAGTGATCTGTTGTTTTCCATCCTCTCTCCCCTGGATAAGAAGGATCTGTCACTCTGACACCAGATGAAGCCATTCGTGGCTCTTGTTTTCTTGCATCACTTGGGCAGAAAGCCCACTGTGGCCGGTCTGCAAGTGCTTCTGACAGCCTCAGTCATGGCTCCTGTTCTCCATTTCCTCTCTCCAAAAGGGAAGACAGGCAGCTGTTTAGGGAGCCTTGAAAAAAACCTTGTGCAAGAATTCAGAAGAAGAAGGAGACAATGTGAGAGTGTGTGTGTGTGTGTGTGTGTGTGTGTGTGTATCCAGGTGTTGGCCCATCTCCAGCTGGCTGATGGTATGGTGCTGATGCTATGGCTTTCTTCTTTGTTTCCAAGATGCAACAATAACCATAAAACCCCCAAAACCTAAATAATGAATTAATGGTTTGATTAATTTAACTTCTGTTCCTGTATCCCAGTACATGTGCAGCCTCAGAGATGTTTCACTGTGTAATTCTAAATAAAGGAGTTCCATAATTGTGAAAGAGTACAGAAACCCTGGTGTGAGTTCAAAATAGCAAATAACACTCTGCTCTTCTACAGCTACAGCATGTATAAAAGAAAAAAAGATATTTCATTTCAGGGAGAGTTTATTGTTCTCTGAATTTTTTTCCTAAGTGCCTGAGAACAAAATAAAATGCAAATAAGCATTTCCAGGAACACCTGAGAAAATCAGTATCTGCTGCCTTGGATTCCCAAGCACACTCCTATTTCCTCATGGCCCTGGATGCTGCACAGTAGAAGAAAAGATGGATTTGTACTGTTCCTGACGATCTTAGGATGGTCATTCTAAAGGCCAGGACAACTTTGAGAAATTATTTTCTTAAAAAATAGTCCCAAGGAAGGCAGTAGGGAATAGTTTTTGTTTTGCTCCATTGCTTAGCTGAATTCTGGTTAATATTTAAAAAGATCAATCCAGAATCACTCAAAATTAATGTCACTGTTCAGCTCTTCAAAAGGCAGCATGAAAGTTGCATCTTGTCCTTGACCTGACACTTTGCAAATTCCCCATAAATTTACAAAACTAAAATAAATTTAATTCAGTTGAGGTCTTAGCTCTGTGTCCAGCAGAACAGGCACAAGCACGCACACGGTATTTTCAGTGACACAAGGAGCCACTACCACTGATAGGCACCACAGAAAATATCTTTCAATGATGCTTTCATTCCTTCTGCTTGCAAAGGATTGCTTCTCATGGTGCATTCCCCAGATCTTACTCTTATCCTGTCACCAAGCTGCAAGAAGTCATCTGTCTTCTCTTAGAAGAAATCTGCAAAGAAAGACAAATAACCTAAATCCTGACTCTGGTCCTCCCACAGAGAGTGGCTGTGTTAAGGAAGTGTGGTTTGACTTAGCCTACCATCCAGCTGTAGTTTGTGCTTTGCTGGCTTTATTGGTGGTGAAATGTCTGTGCAAAGCTCAAATACCAAGCACTTTATTTGCTTTGCTGTGAGTTTTCATTCTGCAGAAGACCAAAGGTAGAGCAATGCCAGATAAGCTGCTCAGTCTTTCTCTAGACATATTCCTAGTGCTTTCACTTTCAGAGTCCACAAGAGCAGCATTATGCCCTTGCCTTTTAATTAGTTTAAGCCAGAGAGAGCAGAGATCTGTGGTCTGGGGCTATACCAGAGAGAGTGAGAGCTGAGGAGCTGAAGCAGAGCTGCTGCCACCTCTCATAACCCCCCCTCACCATCAAGTCCCCATCAGTGTGAAAATCAATGTGTTTACTTCCCATCAGTGTGTGAAATCAGAACCTTTGTGCAATTTTTATCAACAACTACTTGATCACCCTATTTTTGTGCAGGTCTGGTGATTGTAGTGCTGTCAGGGAATGGCTGAGAGATCAACCTATTGCTTAAAACCAGAGTGTAACAGCTAGAAGAACTGCATTTTTTCAGAGCTTTTTTATTCACAGACTAAAATTGCTTCACATTAAACAAGCTAGGCTAATAGATGTGGCAAATTAAATGCTAAGTCAAGCCTGCCTTGACCCGCCACTGCAGCAGTGAATCTGATTTTTGCAGTCACCAGCTTGCTGGGCAGCATGAACACAGTTTGCTGGATGCTCTCATGGCTGGTGGTGCAATGTAAGCACAACACTTGGAATACAATCCACCAGTGTCTCCACGCCAGATCCCAAAACCTACTTCCTAGGCCTGCTGCCAGTGTTGTGCTATGAGTCACGAAGAGAAACAAACACAAGGAATGTCAAATTAAATAGGACGAAACGCTTTCGCAGGATTTAAAAGCAGAGCAGTTGGGCTGTGGAGTACAAACCTCCCTGGACTCCTCTTGGACTGCTTCTCATCTTGGTAATAAGAAACATCCCTTTAATTAGTTCCACCTAATGAAATTCATAAGTCAGGGAGTGGGAGTTTTGCTCCTGGGTAGAAACCGAAAACTTCTCTTCACTTGATCTGCCCATTTTCTGCAGCAGTCATTAGCAAATTTTATCAAATCTCTGCATTAAACAGTAACAACTATTGTTCACTCAGAACACAAGTCCATTTATGAGCTGCAATATGACACATCTTGGAAACCCCAGACTAAAAGGCACTTCTGAAAAAAAAAATAAATATTAGGACCAGCAAGAAAAAATAGTTTCAAATTGTCAAGAAGCAAGAAGAAACAATAGGCAAACTTCTACCTGATCTTTCTGGCTGCTGAGATCAGAGAAGTTCCTTTACCTTTCTGGGTTTGGGTAAAATAATTTACAGAATTTATTTGTCTTTCCTTACAATTAAGGGGTACCCATTACCTCTCCAGCTGAAACTCTGGGTGCTTCATTCTCCTTGCATTAGGGATAAGTAAAATAATACAAGGAAGCCTCAAGCTGTGCATTTGCTCCTATGGAAATATTGACCCACAAACATCTGTTTAAATTCATTTTGGTTATGTGTCTCTCAAGACAAAGCAATATCCATGGCAACAAACAATTTCACTGCAGAGGAGGGAGCACATCCAGAAGGAGAGTGTAATCGCTCTGTTTATCGATGACTAAAAGCCTAAAAACACAAAGTTTGGGCTCTCAGGCATGGCACCAATACTCTGCAGCAGACCTGGGCCTTTATCAGGACCCTTTTGCAAATGTCTGTCATAGAGGACAGAGAGGGAAACTGAAGCCTTGCCTGCTGTTTTATTTTCCAATCTTTTTTGCAAAGAGACATGTCTCACTGTGCAGTTGTTGCTGCAATTGCACTTTGAGAACTTTCACAGAGGAGAATGGGACAGAGGGAGATGATGCTCCCCTACATTTGGAGACAGCAAAAGCACAAATCTCCACTAAGACAAAGTGTTAGGACAGTCTGGATTTTGGTACAAACTGTTTTCAGCACCTACGGGGGCCCCTTGGTGTATCTGCATGCTTCCCTCAAAGTGGCTGCTGACCAACACATTCATCCTTTTACTCCACACTGGGCCCCATAATTACAGAGCTGATTTGCAGGGCTGGTTATAGCTGCTATTATGGGAAGGTACAATGTTGGACACAACTGCAGTGCTGATGGGGGAAGGAAGGAGGAAGCTGGCACGTGGCAGCTCTTGCATGAATGCTTGCTGCACTGGAAAGTGTCAGCAGAGGAAAAGGAGGCGGAAGCTACAGCCCTCCTAGGGTCTTCCTAAGAGTCCTTCACGTCATAAAGCTCTCTTTGATTTGAGCTGCATGGAGTAATTTTCTAGTTTAACACTCAGGGGCAGGAGCTTGAAATGCTTCTGCTCTCAGGGTCTCCTAGAGAAGGGTGTTGGTGCAGAGTGCACCTTGCTATGGCCCTGCAGGAGCTGATGGACTGCTTTGCAGGCTCAGTGCATTCTAAGCCAGGAGTGTCTTTCATTGCCCCGAATCCCTTCCCTTCCTGGCTGCCTGATAGTATTTGCTCTGTTCTCCAGTCTCTACTACCTTGAGACTAAAAACTCCCACCAGCATTGATCAAGGCCTTCAAGACAATTTCCTGCAAACCAGACCCAGCACTCAGTTGTAGCTTTAACATCTGTGGAGGGCGATATGAGCTTGTCTGACAGACACTGCTGTGGAGACCCAAGGATAGATTTTTCAAGCAATGTCTCTGTGCCATAACCCATGTAAACACTACACAGCCACTTGCAAATGATGTGATTGATTACAAATTACATCAACACCGTCCCATCAGACCTTCTTGCCTGCAATGGTGCTGACAGAGCACTCACCAGCTTAATTTCTGAGAACCCATAAATGCAAGAGCTCTAAGGTCATAACACTCACAGGCAAAAGAAGGAACCCTTGTTTTGAGAGCCAAAGCAGCTCTATTAGGAAGTCAAGGTCCTCAAAGGAGCACACACTGTCCCCTGAAGGTGTATCCAACTTGAGCATACCTCCCACAGAAAACACAAAGTGTGACACTTGCTTTGTCAGGGAGAAAGGACCAGGCTAATGTTGCATTGCACTAAAGGTTTCTTTCAGGGTGTTGGCTTCTTACACTGTGGTTTCCCATCCCAAAGAGAAACAGGCCCCACTTTCTGGAGGCCAAACCTCCATCATTGAGGGCAGCAAATTATTTGAAGGTCAATACTGAATTTAGTGTCTCTAGTTGAGATCAGGAGGTAATTTTAGGGATTAGCTTCACCTGAATGAAAAATTGCAGAGGCACTGCCTCCCCCACCCATGCACTTGCAAGTACCTACAGCTGACCCTCCCATATCTACCTCCCCCCACCACCATCCCTGGGAGAAGCTCTGTTACTGCAGGGGTTTCCATTTCAGCTGCAGTAGAGGGTGGCCTCTCTCTCTCTGCAGCAGCTGTGATGTATTACCCACCCAAGTACTGACCAGGCTCCACACATCAGCTTATCTGCCAAGGTCTGCTTCCATGACCCTTTGTCCCTGTTTGACTGCTGAATTTATGCCCCTCCTCTGATGTACTGCTACGTGTAGCTGAAGCAATGATGAAGGGGGTGCAGATAAAACCATGGAGAAAAAAGCTAAACTGTCTCACTTTACCAGGATCAGGTGGGATGCAACCTTGCTCTCTTTTTTGGAATGCAGAAAATATAAGTTAATCAAAATGGCTTCAGGTACATAATTTTTGACACTAATTTGAAAAAGCTGTGAGAAAACATCCACACTGTCTTGGGAGGATGCTGGCCTGAATTTAAAGAGACCTCCACGTGAAATGAACTCAACTACATGGGCCAGAGTGAAACTCTCTCCTTCAGTGACTCAGTGGAAAGGTACAGTGCCAAGCTAGGGTTTTATTATAGTTAACCCTTTCAATGCTTACTGCTGGAGTTAGGGATTTAGATGCATGTTTAGATGCTGCTGGTGTAAACAGCATCTTCTTGAGTCCAGAAACTGATGGCTGGTAGCACAACTGTCTCTTGGGTCTTTTCTTCCCAGATATAGTGGGTATTTATGTCATTGCTCTCTCATTCACTTGCCCTAAATAGGGCAACACATTCCCAAAGCCATCTATCAGAGCTGGGCTGGCCCTGGAGACTGTGCCATCTCCTTATTTTCCCTCTCCTCCTCTTCTACATCATGCCCTATAATGCTTCCCTTAGAAGTGGCCAAGATGCTGCTGAAGGTGACCGAATTTCGGCCTACTCAGCAATCCCAGCTCTCAGGGGAGCACGAGATGCAGGCTGGAGAAGCCTCTTCTGTCATTACTCCCTGGAGCTGTTAACAGCCAAGGAGTGTTTTTGCTGGATCTCAGCTCCTCTCCAGTTACATCCCCACCACCCGTGACCCTAAGCAGAAATCCCAGGCTTATAAAATTAAACAGGCCTTTCCCATGAGTCACCCTGGGACTCCATACTTGCATGGGATCAGGGAAAAGAGCAGAGACACATCTGCTCTGGGAGCAGTGCAGAAAAAGCAGTGTACAAATGCAGGCTCCAAGATTCCCTAGTCCCAGGTTTTCTCATAGCTGCCAGTCAAACCGGACACAGATATAGCACAGTAACCTATTGAACCAGATCTTGTTAGCTAACTACAGAGAAGTCTAGCAGACCATTAAAATTAAACTAAATATAGGCACACAGCAAAAAAAAACAGTGACTCTAAAGCTCTGTGCCTAATTCATCAGGGAGCAGAAAATCCCAGCGCATGGGATGTTCTTCAGACGCTGCAACTGCAGCTCCAGTGAGACTGGAAGCTTTAACCAGATCTGCCCAGAACCACAGGGAGGATGCTGTGCCTCTGCTTTGCTGCCAAGAAGACCCAGCTTCCTGCATGCCTGGTTATTTTCCACACTCAGACATGTGCAAGTTCACACAACATCCTAGGGATGTGCTACCCTTTCCAACCGGAGGCTCACTCCTGCTTTCATGGCTGCTCCTGCTGGGTACCCCAAAGGACAGAACAGTTCATTTGGTGGCAGTCAGTGATGAGCAGGACAGGCAGCCATGGACAGCTTTTGAACAGCTGGTGTCACCAGGACAACCTCCTGGTCTAACCCTGTGAAGCCACTGATGTCACTCCTGCTTTTCTCTCTCCCTGAGGCAGGAGGGACACCCAACTAACAGTGCAAAGAAGGCATCTGTTAACTGAGAGAGTCTTGTGCAGTGGTCTGAGCACAGAGCTTGGCAGCAAGAACTGTCCCCACCTACATCCTCTGGCTTTTATCAGGCTCTCATGGGGGCAGAATGAAGGAAGGAGACCAAGGAGAGACTCTATCAGAAATAAAACAGGACCTTCACTGTGATCCCACGAGGTTAAATTAGTTTGTGTGAAGACTTTGGAATCACAAATAATCTCCTGGTTCAAATCCCCAACATTACGTGAGACACAGTGCTTTGACAAGGGCTGAATTACTCCAGGAAACTTCAAAGCCATCAAAGAACTTGTGCTGGGTGACATTTGTGTGCAGTGCTTTGAGTGAGTTTGCTCTGCTTTCCCCAGTCACCGTGCAACAGTCAATTAAAAGCGCTGCTCCCTTTGTAGCCTTCCCTGCAGTACCAGGTTTATTTGTCCTATTTATCACCATTGACTGCCTTGGGCTGAATTATTTATAGCACTGGAGAAGATGAATTAAGTGGCAAATTCAAAGTGGGTCAGAGGGATGTTGACTTGGCCTTGAGACACAGACGGGTCAGTGGGCTGATGTCTTGGCCTACCTTGCTTAATGGGATGGAGCACCATCACCTGCACTCCCACCAAAACCTTGAGCTGCCTGCATGCAGCCAGTGCTCCTGAACCAGAGGGGCAGGAGGCAGGTAGCAGTAGCCTGCATTTTCCTCCACAGGTGACTTGCCCCCACTTTTTTATCTGTGCATGCTGTGGTACTTCAATTAAGAACACTTTGCAGCACCCTCATCAAGAAACTCCAATACAGAGATTCATTTTTAGCACTTGATGTGGCACATCAGTACATCACACTGCCATTGACATGATGCAGGGTGAGCCAAAACACCCTAAAAATTCAGAAAGTGGCCCACTAGCCTGAGGATTTTCATTTTTAGTGTAGCAACAAAACAGCTACTCAAGCACAGGGCTTTTTAAAGGAAATCCTGCATGTATTTCCGTCCCTAAATCCCAACAGAATCTTGTAATCCTCCACCAAGAACAGTCTGTGCTCCACATTGTCTCTAACTTTAATGATGAAAATGAATCAGTTGTTTCCCAAAGAGGAGACTCACTTTTCACATTACTGCTGGTTTTATGCCACACCTGACTGCAAAGCAGAGGTTCCAGCAAGATGCTTATGCCAGGGTTCCCCCAATATTTTCGATGATGGAAAGTGAAGAGCACTCCTGCAGGCAAAGGGGATGGGGGTTCCTGCCTGGCATAGCCCTGGAACCACCAATATGAGGATATTCATCTCATAAATATTGAAAAATTACATTATATATAAGTTCAAATACAATACACAAACACAATTTATATCCACTTTAAAAAATAAGTACATACTGGAAGCGAAAGGCTGCTCCCTCCACACACCCTTGTTCTTGGAGAGCACCAGACTTTGATTCTGGTCATCTTGGGGTTTTCTCAGGGGGTGTCACAGAAGCTCATACACCAGCTCTGAGCTCCCATGTGTGGGTGGAAGTCACAGGCTCACAGACACCAAGTCCTCTGAAAGGGTCATCAGAAACTGAGATGGAAATTCTGCTCCTGGCCATGAAACCAAAGGACAATTAAAGAAGATTCTTTTTCCCGTATTGTTATTTTTTCTCCATGGTGCAAGGGCAGACAAATTTTATTCTCTCTTGTGAGAAAATGTCTATCAACAGTATCACCTAATAACACAAACGATCAGACAGGCACCAAAATTCAGAATGAATTTTAGAAGGGTGGGGAGAACAGCTCTACTTTTGGAAATCTGCAATAACATTTTGCTGCTATATGATGCAATCAGCTTCCCTCCAATGTTGCCTGGTACAATACTGACATCTTGCCCTTGAAAGTCAAAATCTCTTTGCTAAGGGACCATAAGAAAATAAAGAGGCTTTAGATTTAAGCACAGCAGAATTAAGAGTTTTACAAACCGTGAACTTGCTGAGAAATGTGGTTTTAAGTAATCCCACTGCTCTTTTCCAATTTAGGTTGGGTTTACTTAGTAGCTCCAGCAAATGAGAAAGTGTAACCTACACTTTCCATCCCTAGCAGAGGAGAAGCAGGAGGAGGAGGAGGTGGTGAGGAAGCAGAAAGCTTTGATTAGCAAGAAAATTAATAAAAGTACTTGCTCAGGAGACAGGCATCCCAATGACATGAAGCCCCAATGTGTCTCTGACCAGGAATACTCCAAACATCACCTTGACTCTCTCCAGCATACTCTGGCTTTGTTTTTTTTTTTTAATTCTATTTTGCAGAGATTTAGCCTCCCAGGCAAGAGATGCAGCCCCTCAGCAAAGAATCAATCTGGTCCTCTCCATCAGGAGACAAACATTCTGGCCAAGTGGAGCCACGGAGAGGCAGGAGATGGGATCAGCCAGCCCTGCATGCTCCAAGGGGCCATTCCAAGCAGCTCTCTTGGGAGCCTGAGAGTGGGGAATCACCTTCTCCTATGCTGAGAAGGATCTGCTCTGGTTTCCTCATTTCTGTTTTAACAGAAACAAAATGCTTTTGTCCCAGGTGAAATAAAAGGTTTCACCAACCTAAAACCAATGTTCCACAAAAGTTACACTCTGGACAAACATAAGAAAGAAACTTCTTCTGAAATCATTATAAACAGGTGTACTTTAGCACGTTTCAGGCCATTTCTGGAACTGGAAAAATACCCTTTTTGCCCACATCCATCCATAAGTCAATCCAGTGGGAAATCTAGTTATTTCACCCCAACTGTTTGCCAAGGAAACAGAGTTCAAAAGGCATCCAGTTCTAAACAGATATCCACTAGTCAAGAGAGCGTGGATCAGTAGAGACAAATATTGGTGCAATTTTCTTTCAGCTTCCCCAATGTCAATGATACACTTACATCATTCAAACACATCAGCCCATGTTTAGAAAGCAAGATGGTGAGACTGGTGGGGGGGAAGCATGTTTAACAACTCAGTACATGGCTTGCTGTGACAAATAGAAAACAAACTTGTTGTTTCCCTCCAACTACACATTGCACTTGTTCCAATTTCTTGTTTCTCTTTCCCCAACAAGTACCCATATCAGTGTTTTCATTAAGACTTTAGTCAACCTGAAAGAAAATTAAATCCACTCTGGATTTACCCTCACCCAAACCAATTGCTCCTATGACCACTTAGGGGTTTTGATAAGTCAGATACTCCTCAGCACACAAAGTTTTATTTTACTGAGCTGGTATTGCTTTCATACAAGAGCCCATGCTCATACATAGGCTATACAGCTTCCTTTATGTATACAAAAAGGATGGAAAAATTATGCCCTGCCAAGAAAGCTGCCTTGCCAAACAAGAGCCACCCCCTGAAGGGTATATTTAGAAATCAGAGGACAATTTAGGAAGAGAGTCACACAACATAAGCCAGAAGAGTAATGAAGAGTAGGGAGAGTGGGAGTTTCTTTCAGGTATTGAGCACTCCCAGACTACGCCAGTGAATACCCAGACCAACACGACTCTTTTTCACCTCACCAAGTAACAGCAAAACCCAACACTTACACAGCATTTTTCATTCATCCATCTCAAATTGCACTGCAGGGAGAGTTAAAGTGTTGGATTTAGCATCCCTCTCTGCAAATTGATGCACAGAGCTGAAGTTCAAGGTTGCACAAGGACAAACACTAGGGACAAATGTAGGCCATTTGTGTCAGCTGTCGCAGGTGCTGAGCTTGGGGCTTCTCTTCAATACTTGATGCAGTCCATCAGCCTTGTGCAGGCAGGGCAGCCCGTGGGATCTGTCTGCTCTGTCATTTCATTAGGGACAGTGCCTTCACAGCAAGTGTTTTGCACCAACAAGCAAATCTGAGCAGCACATCCACTTCAGCCTGAAGAGTCCCAGCACAGCTGAGGCTGGTGAGCGCCTCTGGAGGTCGTCCCTCCCAACTCTCACCCACAGCAGCCTGCTCAGGGCTGCATCCTGCCAGGTTTTGAATATCCCCAAGGATGGACATGCCACAACATCTCTGGGCAATCCATGTCAGTGTTTGACCCCTCTCACAGTAAAAACATTTCTTCAGATATTTAAAAGAAATTTCCTGCATTTCCTTCCATTAAGGGTGCTTTTGTCAAGTCTTGTCCATGGGCACTATGGGCACTACTGAGGAAATCCTGGCTACATCTTTACTTTCCCCATCAGGTGTCTATCCACATGGATAAAAGCCCCCTGACCCTTCTCTTCTCCAAGCTCTCTCAGCTTCTCTCCATAAGGAAGATGCTCCAGTCCCTTCATCACCTTTGTGGCCCTGCACTGGACTTGCAGTATGTCCATGTCTCTCCTACACTGAGCAGCCCAGCACTGGACCCAGCACTCCAGATGGACATCATCAGTGCTGAACAGAGAGAAAGGATCACTTCTTCCAACCTGCTTGTGACTGATCACAGCCCTTTCAGCCTGGCACTTCAGCAAGTGCTCAATCTACCTCATCATCCACCTACCCATCCTTTACCTCACCAATAAGGATTTTATAGGACACAGCATCTAAAGCCTTGCCAAATCTACAGTGAACAATATCCACTGCCCTCTCCTCGGTCAATCAAGCAAAGAATCTCTCTGTAAAAGACTAGCCAAGTGGTAAAGCATCCCTCCTTCATAAAACACTGCTGGCTAAACCCAAACACCTTCTTTTATATTAGATATTAGGAAGAAATTCTTTACTGTGAGGGTGGTGTGCACTCCAATAGTTTGCACAGAACAGCTGTGGAGGCTCCATCGCTGGAAGTGTTCAAGGCCTGGTTGGATGGGGCTCTGAGCAATGTGGTCTATTGGAAGGTGTTCCTGCCCATGGCAGAAGGTTGGAACCAGATGATCTTTAAGGCTCCTTCCAACCCAAACCATTCTATTACCGTCTTTACTATGCCTGGAAATAGTTCTAGGCTCATTGGTTCCACCTTCTCTGGGGTCACGGTGAAGCTGATGAGCCTGTAGGGCCTGAGATCCTCCTGAACTGACACTTGTTTTCTTTCCAGTCCTCATGAACTTTCTCCAATTGTCTTGTGCTTTCACAGATAGTCAGAACGATGCAGTATGCTGGATAGACAGCTTGGGGAATGCAGCATTCCAGTGCAGACTTCTGCCTTTGACAGAACAACCAGCCCAAAGAGCCTGTATTTATTCCTCAACATTTTTCAAACATCTAAGATCTGCTAGAACTGCATGACTGTCATTCTGAATAATGACTGCACCACATGACTTGGATTAGCAGTCACAGGAACAAGGGGAAACACGAGGGACACCCGGTTGTGACACAGAGGACCAGAGTGCTGGCAGCAGGGACAGCACCTCCCCTTGGTGCAGGGCTAATCAAACCATCCCCTCTCCTGTGCTTTCAGTGCAAGGACTGTAACATCAACATGTAAAATCAGTGCAAAAGCCCTCACTGACCAAGGAGTCACACAGATTAGAAATGCACACACCACTTGTTTCCCTTACCCTCCCAGGAGCAGCTGTGTTGTAGCACAAAGGATTTTGTTCACAGGCAAGCCTAAACTGCCTAAGCTGCACCTCCACAAATGAGTAGTCCTGATTTTTTCTTCCCTCTCTTCACTCTTCTAGCTCAGTAGGTGAGATGGGTTTAAAACAAACAAAAACTAGCAAAGCCCAAGGGAACTGAATTTAAACTAGACGCCTACAACTACATTTTCAGTAGCTAAGTTATAAAAGAAGAAAGATAAAAAATAAAATTTCAGAAGTGTGAAGGTTGTCACTGGAATATTTTTATCTAAAGTGAGTCACAAAGACTGAGCAGTAGGATTCTTTTTTTCTTAATAACACTGCAAAAAAAAAACTTTAAGAAACTGCCACCCCAAATCAAGACAATGAGAAAGCAAAAAGCTACACAAAACACTGGCTCCAGCAGCATGCCGGAAACAACAGGCTCTTCTTACAGACACAGAGAGGTATTTTATTCAAGTGAACAAAACCCACCTCTGCTAACCCAGAGCAGATAAAACTGCAGGGACCAGAAAAGCCTGCAGGCATTTGAGAGTACCAGAGAAGGTCATTATGGCACCTTCCCTATTCAAAGGCTGAATCCAAAGTACTAAGAAAGCACAATCTTGATGAGCAGGAAGGGGTCTGTGAGGTGTGAACATGGTCTGTAAGAACACAAAAACAGAAGTGGGGGAAGAGGAAAGGACAGAGACCTCCTACCATTGACCAAGACTGCAATTCAGGGTTTGACATCACTGCAGTGTCTGTATCCACGTGGCTGCTATATGAGTTGGCAGAAATGGCTTGTTATGAGAAAAATAGCAGTTCTTCATGTATGCAACAAGTCCTCGGTTAAAACTTCTGGTTTATGCCATGTACAGATCTCCCTATAGAGAAACCTACTTCTTTCTATCTATATGAAACAGACTTAAAAAGAATTTTTTTCTGACAAAGGTTTTGGTTTTGTGTGAAAGTTTAATATTCTTAAGTCATAGTGACAACAGTATAAAGAATTCTTGGTAAAGGTTTTGTCTTTTTAAACACAAGGTCAAAGACTACAGTCAAAGAAAGCTCTGCCATCACCTTGATAGGACACAGGGTTGTTTAAAGTGCAATTTAATAGCAAATTTAAGACATCCATTTCTCTTTCTGCAGCTGTTACTTATGCTTTCAACAGCACTGGTACTACTCCACTGTAAAACCAGGTTCTGCTTGAGTGCCAGATCTCCGTGGCTGAGTGTTCTTCGTTGGTATTTTCATTGCAGTAAAACTGTAAGAGCCAGAGGCAAGTCAGTGAGATTGAGATGGCTCGTGAGATCATCATGGGAAGAATGAATCATCTGCCTTGGAAATATAAATGTTTATGATCACTGCTTCTATTCTGCACATATATCCTTGAGACACACAACTTTTACAAGGGTGTTGGTATTTATATAATTCCATAAATTTAGACAGTGCATTACAAACACAATATGCAGTTGTAGTTATAAATAGCGGAGCAGCAGGATAGAATTTTCAACTAGCTCTTGTTTCCTACACTCCACAAATCAGATGTGTGGCACAAGTTAAGGAACTAAAGGAAAGAAAATATAGCTATTAGGCAATAAAAATACCCCATGTGAGTCTCCCTATTTCAGGTGGTGAAATGGAAGGCTAGACTTCTACCAAGGAAAAAGAAAATAAGCCAGTCCCTGAGAGTTAATGGCAACATTTAACCATGACTAAAAGACAAACAGCAGGTTCTGAAGTGGAGGTTTTGAGAACAGATTATTTTTGTGGTGTGTTTTCCCTGTCAATGTGACAAACTAACACCTGCCCCTAATAAGAAGCATTCTGATAAAGACATGCACAATATAATCAAAAGACTAAACTTGTTTCTATATCTTGGCTGATGCTTCTTTTTTAGTGCTCACAACACTATGGATGTATGCACAACCCCATGAAGAAAACCAATCTCTGGGTGCTGTAGGAGCATTGTAACAATGTATCACGGCATTCTTCCAGATGCCCGACCAATAAATTCCCAATGTAAATGCAAAAGGTAACCAGTAACTCTTGGTAAGCTTTCTAAACTTTGATAATGATTTTGAGGGTTTGCTTCAGGAGTGAATTTGTCAGGCAATAACTGTAACAGAAGTTAAAGCTCAATACTGGGTACCTGAGCTCAACCAGCACTGATGCAAGCAGTTACAGTATCTCTTTTTTTTAATAAATAAAACCTTCACCCTCATTTCCATTTCTCTGCTCAATTAACACCTTAATTCAGGGAGGAAGAGGCTCCTGGTGGAAGCAGTATTTTTTGAGAGAGGTCAATTATGTCTTCCATATTTTACACTGGCTATATTATATTTATATTGGATGTATCTTGTAACAGCTGAAGTGAAACAATGTATGCACTGAATTGCCATTTTGAAACTACACTGAAATACTTCTGGACGCTCAAGATACTCCACACACACCGGACCATGACTTCACATGAAGAAAATCCATCCTACTTAGCTCTGGGGATGGACTCACACACGTTTCATAAGAAGGTAAGAGACTCAGAACTCTGAAGCTCTAGAGCAGGGATCTGGATCTACTCTAGGGAAGGTCATACTCTGTGGCACTGCTGCCTTTGTGCCGTGTGGATATGGAATTACTCAACATGTTTTCCAAGGAAATGGCCATCTAGGGCAGAACAGATTAGGAAAGTGGTTTTAACAGCTCTCAGTATGTACTTTAACGATTTTTTGTTACACTGATGTCTTTCAAAAAGCATCAGTTGAGTAGAAAATGTGAGCCTTTACTGTCCATAACAGACATCCTCTATGGTGCTCCTTCACACTGAATTGATGGGGTTTCCCACGTGTCTTCATCTGCCAACTGAGCCATCTGTGAAGTCTGATCCACAAGTTCCTTCTCACCCTGGGCTATTAATAATGCATCTTCTTGTCCTCCTTCTAACTGAAGGTCAGAGCTACAAGAACAACTAGATTCATCAGGTTTTTTCATAGAAGGCTCTGCTGTAGGTATAGAGGACTGTTCAGTTTCTGCTTCAGCCTGTGGTTCTGTTTTAAGATGAAGTCCAAACATGTTATTTCTGATGAGGTATCGAACACACTGCAAAATCACATTCCTCTCATGCCGGATGTCCTGGGCCAGTAACTGGAAATTAAAAAAAAGAGAAGATGATGCACATTTCACTCTATTGCTCTGTAGCTGATACAAGCATAGCAACATATACTGATCTACTCAGTGATTTCCAACATCTTTCAAGTTAAACAGCTGGGTGTCTCAGACAGGTCCTGGACACATGGGGCTGGAGACTGCCATACCAGAGAATGATGTTCTCAAATCACAGACTGTAATACCAGGCCATGCATTCCAGTATATGGAAGGTAGCAGGTCTGTTATCATTTTTCACACTTTCTAAGTTATACCATATCTGCAATTTCATATCCCATGCATTTTTAATTTAAACCCCTTATGAGTAAAAGATAAATACAAGGAAAGGGCATCTTTCATCAGGTACCAGACCATGGATTTAAACAGCAGTAACTGGTCTGGGCTATAATACATACACCAACCTAATTCTAGTAGCTTAATCAATGTGCTAGAGGCCTTCCTCATTGACTTCAACCTCATTAAGGTACACTTTGGTAGTAGGAAAAATAAACCTATCAGCCAGAGAGCCAAATGAACCTTTTTCAATGTGAGTGTCAGCAGAACTAGTAGTATGAACAAACAAAATCCGAGCCAAGAGGCTAAATTTGTAACTACCTGATCAGTTGCAGTAGAGCTGTATTACACACTGCAGGAGATTTGGCTAAGCTTGGATAGTAATGTCACCAAGAAGCTTTTTTTGTTGTTTTGTTTTCAACAGTGGTTTAACCAGCCACTTTTAAGCCTGAGTATTTCTACTTAGATCAGTTGCGAAGAGGTGTTACAAGCAGCTGACATCTAAAATGAGCCTTCAGGAACATTCCATATGAACTAGGAGATGTACTTCAGGGCAGGCAAGGGACAGAGTGATGTTCTCTTTGTTTGACTGGGAGAAACCGGTGAATTCCCAAATGGCCAAATTAGGGCCCAGCAGGGCTGCAGAAATTACCCTATCAAAGACTGTATCATTGTATTTGATTTTTTAATGCAGGGATAGATATCAATGGAGTGATAGTACACAAGCTTTTGATTTTGTCAGCACAGAGGATGACTAAACACACATTAGTGTTTGCATGTCCACAATAAACATGTTTTTGTAGTGCCCAAGCTCACTGCTGAATGACTGTCAAGAGATACCTGCAGCTATTCTCCTACCTCACTTTTGGTTTTTTTAAAATCATCATTGATACAACAACCTTTTTCTTAGCATTCTAATGCGCTTTCTGGATCCATTTTGTAAAATTTCAATCTCACTCCCTCTCAAGGTTTTTGCACACTAACCATTTTTAATGACAGTGAAAGCCTACCTGCAAACCTCAGGCCCTCCTCTGTGATTCACAGCCACAGTACACATTCTTTAAAAACAACTCTGAGTAATTTGAAGAGGCAAAAAACCTCACTAAAATGCAATTTTAAAAATGGACTATACTGGCAAGCTTCAACTCAGGTTTCCTATGTACTCCCAGCTTCTCTGAGTATGTGGGACTTCATCTGACTTTCTTCCAGAGTCGTCATTGCTTTGATCACCAAAAACTTGGAAGAGCAAGTGATAAAGGCAACTGCATGCTTAGGGAGCTACACAAGGGACAAACACTTCCTTTTCAGTCACTAGGAACGTTAATTCTTGGCAGCAATGGTACTCTGTGCTAAAAAGACTACCAAGGGATTTCTCCCACATCAGCAGCTTGGGTCGTACCTTATCAGGTATCTCTTGCTGAAACATCCTGTGCTATTTCAGAGCTCTGATGTCAGTGGCACCCTGCTTTCTCATGTCTTTTGCCCACTGCAAGCTTTCCCTTGATGGAGAAGCTTTATGCCATTTATAGACTCACAAGAGTAGTACTGCTTTGGAGTAATAAATACAATAAAAGCTCCAAGGTTTTGTCAGAGCTTTCTAAAGAAAGACACCAAGTTTTGTGGCTAAATGGGTTGCTCTGCACTGCTACTGGGAATACCTTGGACTCGCCCCAACAAATCTCCTTCTACCCTTCTGAGACACCAACTTGCTGCTCTTCAAGGTGCTGTCCCTTCCTAACATTGATCAAAACATGCCCAGAGAAGAAACCCTGCTACAAACAGGTTGCAGCTAAACACCACTCTGTATTTTAAGCCACCAGCACACTTCCCAATGAGATTTCTTTGCATGTGCAAAAAGTACTGTATGGTCTTCCAGCAGAGGAAGGCGGCTGAACAGCAAAGCTGGGAGCAAAAAGATCAGATCATGGCTGCTGGGATTACATACAACCCAAACCTACTGGATACTGCCACAGGGAAGAGAAGAGAAGAGAGACGAACAAAGGGTTTGTTCCTTGTGCAGCTCATTTCAGACATGTGATTCAGTTGTCATCTCCTGCTTACCAAAGTGAGTTGTTACCTGAATGCATGCCAGGGTATTTCTATTTGTCTATTAAAGCATCTTCACCTCCTCCAAGTGAAATGCTCCCTTTACTATTCTTAAGCCAGGCCCTGTACTAACAGACTGCTCTAACTTCCCACAGGGAAGAGGAGAAACATTCACAAATAGTTCTACTCTTGCACAGGAGGCATTATTTTAGCCTCTTACCATTTCCAGCAGAGTTGGACGGCGCTTGGGAAGGCGAGGTAATGTTTTCCTGCCCCGCTTATCAGGCCCTCTGGGGGGACGTGCGTTTGAATTCGAGCTCCTCAACGCCGTGCCTGCGCATTCTGGGCGGTTCTGATTTGGTTTCCGACTCTGAGGAGCAGGAGTAGTTTGAGGCGTATTTTTGAGCACAGCCTGGTTTCTCTCAGCTTTTGTTGCAGTCTTGACAGGGATTTCTTAAAGAAAAAGAATACACTTTCATCTCAAACTTAAAAGCCTCTTCAACATGCTCATATCCTCATGCACTGGCAGTTCGTTAGTACTGTTCTTGCTCACACAACCTGATGTGAAGATGTTCAAGGTTTACTTGGAGGAAGGGAGGGTTTTGTTTGGCTTGGGTTTTCTTTTTAAATACAAAGAATAATCTCTAAACATTCACAGAAAGGAAAACAAGGTATTTCAATTCTACAGCACAAAAAGAAAAATAAAAGGAGTAACACCTGATCGAGATTTTCAAACCTTTGCCCTCTTATCACTTAAGAAGTACCGTGCTTCACATTATAGGTTGATGCAAATTTGGCTGCGGAGAAAATCATGATACAGTTAGGGCAGAGGATGCCCAAGTTCAATTCACTGTCTGCTAGATGCTCTCTAACTTTGGGTAGGCCACCCAGGGCAAGTAAGGCTTAGTAAATATTTGCAAAAACAAGCAGCAGCAGCAGCAATCCCTCACCATCCACTGATGCATACACTCAGAGAAGCACAAAATCCAAGTAACAGAGAGTTCAAGTCCTATTGCAACACCCAGCAGCCTTCTATGGAAAAAGCCCTTAAGGATGTGGAAATTAGTTCATGGAGTGACAATAACAGCTTTTTCCTGGCACTATTCAAACATGATTTGAAGCAAGACTGAAAACAGGTTCCTTATTTTCCCCCAACTATGGGAGAAAAGGCTTGGGAAATTTGATGACACACAACTTAATCAAAGACATTTTATGCCTCCTCTCTTGACCCAGGACATGCTGCTGAGAAAAGGACAGCAAAAAAAGCCACAGTCCTGCTTGCAGTGCCTGTCACTGCAGTGTGACACAGGGTAGAAGGGGAGAGAAGAAGGGCAGAAGTTGTTTCCACACACACCTTCGGGCTCACTGTCAGATGCGCTGCCATAGTTGACCGACAGCGAGCTAAGGGCAGAGGTCACCTGCCTGGGGACAACTGTCGTTCCCAGTCTTCCATCCTCCTCAGCTGCCTCATCCTTGTCAGATTCTGCAGGGAAAGAAAAGGCAAGAGGGATTTTTCCCAACAATCCTGCCAACAGCCAGCCTTGCTGCTAAATCCCCATCTCAGCACCACACACACCTGATGCTGGGCACCATTGCGCAATGGTGCTGTGGATGATAGAAAACCCCCCAAAAAGTTTCCTGAAGCTCAGCAGAAAGGTGAGCTTTCTGCTTCCTCCTTTGCATACCAAATATAATTATAAATCTTATTATTGAGTGTAGGTAAAGAGAGAGAGAGGATTTCATAATACGTTTTGAAGTCTTGATGGATTTAGTTCTGAGATGGAGGAGAAGGATTTAGAAGCCAATCAGGGGAAATTAAAAAAAAAAAGAAAAAGGAGAATCAAAAAGATGCACCTATTCAGTAAAATCATATATTTGGGCTGTATATTTTTTTAAAAATTCTACTTAGTTATATTGTATTTGTTATTATTTGTTCTGGTTATCTTTCTCAATTGTATAAAGTTGCAACTAGCTTTAATATTGTTTAATTAAGGGTGACCACATTCCTTTTCTACCTACTATAAGAGAGGTCACTAGCTGTACTTTGGCATAATTAGACCTTTTATCATTAAGTAAAACACAAATGCTGCAGGGAAATATAGAGATATTTAAGCATACTTAAGTTTCCCAACACGCAAAGATTAATGGAGTAAACAAATTGCATAGGGATGCTGAGTTCTTGTTCTCACTAATTGAAGATTGTGTTTTCAAAAGGAAAAACTCAGCATCAGACATCTTTCCAGGGAATGTATTCTACCCTTGTTGCTAAAAATAGCCAGAGTATAAGTCAGCTTACATGCCATATTCTAGGAGTACTGCTGACTATATTATAAATAGTTAGATCTGAAGAATTCATATTGCTGCCAGCATGAGGAAACAAGACATGCTCACAAAAAAAAAAAAAAAAACTCAACAAAAAACCAAACCCAAAAAAACTTAAGCAGGAATACTTCAGAGAACACACACACATGGAGAATATCAAGAGTAATAATACAGCAAAGAACAGAATTAAAAGTAAAATACTGACATTTTAAGTAATTCACTTAACTCATACAAGGAAATCCATTTGTTTTCACTTTCTAAATACTGTTGCTTTCAAAACCACAAAGGGATATTTAACAGTCTTTCAAAATAATTTGGCTGTTCAAGTACTTCATCTTCTTCTGGTTTTATAAATATTTTATCTCTTTTATGTTAATTTAGCAACCTACATTGGTGCTGCATGGCCTTTAGACTACTGTACTATCTACATCCGAACATGTAACGCTGCACAAAACTTCATGTCAGACTTCCAAAATGGTGACTAACAAGCACAAAGTCTCAGCATCTAAACTTAAAACAACCATTTAAAATAAAATTTCTCCAAGTTCCTTCATCTTACCGACATCACCGTTTGCCAGAAGACCAAGAGGGTCAACGTCTTTCTCATATGCTTGGCCTGCCAAAGCATTTTGTTTTTCATGTTCCTTTTCACATGTGCTGTTTTCTGGTCCATTGGCTTCATTTTGAGTTTTAGGTCCATGATAATCGCCACCATTTTTCCTAAATTTCTTCCAGAATGGACGCCATTGTCTTCTCCTGTGTCTTCGTTGATGCCCAAGAGCCTCTCCATTTTCTGGAGGTTTCCACATCCCCTTCATTTTGCTGGAGAATAGAAAGAGAAAGCTCATACAGATGATAAGCTATGAGAATAAAAACAACTGATGTAACCAAATGGCTCAGGCCCTTGTTTAAGGTTCAGCAACACAGAATGATGCCAGGACTTAGTCCAGCTCAGCTAACACGAGGTGACAGACCATAAAATCAGTCACACCTTATCTCAGGCAGGGCAATGGGACAAAGCAGGAACCAAATGAACAGTTTGAAGCTCATGACTTTTAGTTTTTAGTTTTCAACAAGGCCAAAGGTACATGGGCTAAGAAAGTTCCTCAATAACCTGCAGCATGAGGACACGGTGTTTTCATTTTGGATAACAAAAGTCAACAAATACTCTCTTCACTTAAGCATTAAAGTCATTCAAAACAGAGGCAACATGAAGTTATAAGGAAAGCATCTACTATAAACATTCTTTCAGTGCTGAAGTCTCTTTTTTCCAGTTACAGCTCTGAGAAGCATCTTGCTGCACCAAATCCATTCAGCCATCTGACACCATCAGCTGCAATGACTACCTACTCCCGCCTCCAACCAACATGCCATTCATCTTTTCCATTCCAAGGAAAAGGAATAAAAGAAATGTCCATCAGAATAATGCATTTTTAGGACCTGAAACAAAAGAACAAGTCCTGAAATACAGGAAGAGCACAGCATGCTGGTTCCACTTATCTTTCACAGCTCCATTATCTTCCAGGTTTGTCCTATAAACACATGTTATAGGAAGATACCTGGAAAGCTTAAAATCTGGTTGAATTCTATAGATATAAGAATCAATGTGACCAAGAGAGAAAAGCAAATATAGAAGGGACAGCTGAAGCTTTCTGAAAATATTTATTTCCAAGCAACAGAAACTTAATTCAGGAAAACAGGACTGTAACTAATCATCAGTACATTGCAACGGCAAAAATGACACAAGATCTCCTGTCCTGAATGAGCCCCATGGTTTGTTCTGATCAGTCCTCCCTGCCTCAGCCTCACCTCTAGCACAGCTGAGGTCCTATTATCCCTCATGTGAGATGCTGTGTTCATGTCTGGCATTGCTAAAATCTTGCAGCAAGGTTAATATTTCGTGACAAAGGACTTCTTTTTGTTTGTCTTCATTCTGAGGTCTAAACAAGTCATTTAGTAACCCATTCTTCTTGAGTTACAAGAATCAGTGTATAACTACACTTTATTCACCTCTTGCACCTATGCAATCTCTCTAGACCTCCATCACACAGCCTTTCAAGCCACCCACTACTTTGTTCAGAAATGTTCCTGTTACCAGCATTCCTCTCTTCCATGCTTTTCCGGCTTTATCAAGTCCGCCTTTAGAGGAGAACAAGGCCAGTCATAGCACTCAAAATTACTTTATATCACAACAAAACATATTTAATTTCATTCTCCAGTCACTTCACGACAGTGTCTAACACTGATTGCTCATCCCTGATGGCATCACCCACCACAGTGTTCCTGTGGTACAAGTGGCAAGCCACTGCCTTCCTGTGCATCAGTCCCTCACCCACAAAAGAAGGCTAATATTATCTCCTATGATTCAACTCCAACAAGAGAGAAAACTGCATTTCTGAATTTGTCCAACCATACTCTAAATTCAGCATGCTGTACAACCTAGAAGATATTGAGCAAATACAGGCTTAATTAAAGCTGTTGTCCTTGACCAAGGGTTAAAACCAACCATCTAAATTCTCTGGGGCCTCAAACACCCAGAAAGAAACCTCAAGGTCAAAAATATGTCCCAATAAACACCAGCCTGGTATCTGCCTTCTGCCATTCCCTTGTGGAAGACATCCTGCTCTTCACTCTCCATTCAGAGGGCATGGAGAGCTGTGCACTATTACTCAGGTGTTGTGAGACACCAGACAGGCTTCCCAAGTGGTCCCTCTGCACATCTGATCTCACACACAGGGATGCTGAGACTTAGGAGTTGCAAAGCACTTCAGACAACCACAAATGAAAAGCACCATGGAAGTGTTAAGCATCTAATCCTTTCTAAATCTTCCTTAGCCATTTGCTTTAATAGTACAGCTTGCAGGGAACAAGCTGTATTCTATTTTTTCCTCACACATGAGTAAATTTGCCAGATAAGCACCAATTGCAGAATCTTTACTGGACAGCTCACCAAGTCTAGAGTGCTAAGGGGAGGGAGGGAAGAAGAGATTTCTAGAATGAACTAGAATAAAAAGTTGTTATGCAGAAGTGAGGAACCTGCAATTTTGAGGGCTTTTTTTTTCCAAACAGTTTTCCAGATATAAACCTACTAACAAATGTAACAGCATGGAATTGCTGATGGACATTTAAGGCTACTTGATGCATCTGACTCACAGCTACAGAAGTTAGCAAATAAAACCTGTAGATTTCAAACAGTTTGTTACTGTGACAAAGAAATGTCACAATATATATGTTATACATATACAATATATATGTTTGCAGCTTGAGTTTCAATGCCCAGGTTTGGTTCCTTGGGTGTAAAGAACTCCTGCAACTTTATATCCTTTAAAGGAAGTTTTATTCAGTCTTCTATAAACCTTTCCTTTCAGGCATGAAAGGTAACTGGTTGAGTGGGGGCAGGCAAGCGCTGGATCTTCTGAAGAACAAGCTGCAACAAGGTAATTTGCACTGTCCACATTTAATAAATTACACTAACTTCTTATTCTGCACTAACTCAACCATTTTACCACAGCGCAAGTTAGCAAATTTTGTTTTGTTTGCTGTCATCCCCTACACAGAAAGCTAGGCAAACCCCAGCTGCACTTCTATGCGGCAGAAAATGGTATTTAGCAAGAGCCCCTTAGGACTGAGTCTGCTCCTGCCTTCCAGCTCAGTCATTCCAGTTTAAACAAATGATATTTTAGGAGTGTGGCTCATTTTAACAACTTTTTTTAAAAAAAACAATCTTTCCACAGGTCCTAAAGCAGAGCTAATGAAGTTAGCTGGTTCCACCTAACAATGAAATAGAGAGAGAAGAACAAAACCATGCTGGAAAATAATTTATAAGGCAGTGAACAGATAAAAATCCAAGACAAGTAAGCATTAGCTCAGAACAATGGTAGCAGATAGATTTAACTTTATTTTCATATGGTTTTCATTATAACTTAAGTAGTGCTGCTTCTTTTTTCTGCCCTCCATCATCTTTATCTTCTTCCCCTCTTCACTTGACTATAGATTTATCATCAGAAAGGAGAGAGAGTAAGAACAAAACCTCTGTTGGCCATTTTCAGGTAATAAAGGATCAAATCCTGTGGAATGTTGCATGACTTTTGCCCCCATTACTACTTCTTCAGAGACCAAGGTTATGCTGATCTAATGAATGGCCACTAGAAAGTGGTTTTCTCAAACAAGCCAGAGTACCAGATTTTTCATGTACTTATTGTTTCATTTAACTGAAGTGTACTTTGGAGCACTATGAAGTAAACAAAAGAATATTACATCAGCAGTTTGTCAAATGGCCTGTCCTCTCTTAAAGGGCAGCCAGATTCTGCATACAGTGGAAGCAGCAAGTGCTGGGAGACCACAGTAAGAAAGCATACTTTTGAATTCAGTGGGAGGAAAGCAACAAGCTTGCTTCAAAACACTTACCCAAACTGCTGGGTAGTCAGCACTTCTCCCCTTTCCTCCTTCTGTGTCTGCATTTCCTTCTTCCTTTCAATGTTTGCCAAAGTAGGAAAATTTCTAGAAGAAAAAAAATAGTTTCACTGGCTCTTAAAGGATTCACTGTAGTTTCTCAATTCCCCCTTTACCAAATCAGCTTTCTCTATAAATATTACAGATTTTTTAAATGTTTCAATGAAGTTCAACAGACTGTTTCTTTCTTAAAAAAGCATTAGTGAGGAAAAGATACCTGAGTGCATTTAGGCTTACATATCCAGGTGCAATGAACAAAACAAAACAAAAATTAAAAATATCACATTAGCATTCTTAGATTTACCAAACCACCAAGCAAGGTACAGACAAATAGTTTGGTTATAGTCATGGACCCTCTCTTTGCCCCAACACATAACAGCATGATTTAGTCCTTCTACATTATTTCTATGGAGCTTCAATTAGATTATTTGAATGACATGCCTTTAGCAAAATAACTGCTGAGTTCTTCTAAATTTTTAAAAAAAAGGCTATATGAACAGCTTCTGGGTGCACAAGATTCCTTTAACGTGACAGAGACAAAGCACACAAGTTCCTTCTTGAGCAATATTTAGCATCGTGCTTGCACACTGACCTCAACTTCACCAGAATTGCTGCCCCTTTTTAATTCCAGGTTCAAGAAAAATTGCCAGATCATGCAGATGAAAAGAAATCCACTGTTGCAACCATCTCTCAACCCATCCTATCTCTTCCATTCCCTACCTCCCTTAACATCCTTCCCTCCAGACAAATGTCTCACTGGTTCTAACACGCAGAGCCTGGGCAGCAGGCTTTTTACCACCACAGTCCAAAATGGCTGCACTACTTGCTCTGCAAATATTAGTTAGCTAAATGCCAGTGCTTTGAGATAAAGGTGGTAAATGAGAAACACATGCACATGCTCCCCCAGCTTCTGTATAGGAACACAAAGAATAAATATTTGATGTCTATTAAAATGGAGTAAAGAGAAACATAGAACAGCTTCTCACTAAAAATAACTATCAAAAAGACATGGATCTTTCTTTAAATATTTAATCTTATCACATGCATTTTCCCCATATTACAGCATGAATGCTAAGTGTCACATTGATTCAAGACAGTGTCAACCACGTACCAAGGGAAAAAGAGAAGCTTTTTCTACAAGACAAACCTAAACACACTACAGAACTAGTCCTCTTTAAGAGGATTTGAACATGAGCTGTCAACATGTATTTTCTTTGGATTTCTCCCAGAAATCTGCCATACAGCTCAAGTGAGCACAGGGATGTGATGTTTTACCTCTGCTCCTCCCTGTAAGTTAGATTTGTTCATCCATGTTACAACACTCCCAGCACACAGCAAATGTGCAATGAACTCTTTAATCTCAAAAGCTTTGCATTGACAAAGACCCCTGTGCACCACAGTTTTAGGAGAAGGTGCTTTCCTTCAAACACAAAGGCTCCCAGGAGGACAGAAGCCATAAAACAAGTAGTTATGCTCAAAACATCCCCAAGCTTACTGTAGAGATTGCAGGGGGGGGGGGTGTTTTAAATATAAGGGAAGACCCTAAATACTAGAGCAAAGGAGTCTTCAAATGCTCCAGCACTTATGCTGATTAAGGACATATTCAGACATGCTCTCTCAACACGATTTGAGACATGACTGCCTCCCACTTTCATTCCTGTGAGTTACCACTCCCTCCACGAGCCACCGTAATGGACTGCACCAAGGCTTTCAGTTCCATTTAACTGCCAAGACTGACAGATTTCTCCTCAACCACCCTTCCAGCTGACACAGGCAGTAACTGACAGCTGGCGAGAGCTCAAGTCACAAGTCCCAGTATGCCTGCAGAAGCACATCTGAAGGCATCTGTAGGGGCTGTGTTTATCTTTTCCATCTCTTCTCAAATGTTAAATGGCATTTTACTCACTGTCTTTACCTCATGCCTTTACTGACTGAGCCCCTCCACATAAAAAGCCATATGCTTAAATCCCAAGAGCTGACTTGGGTTTGCAGCCTTCTAAGATGGCAAGCCCTCCACCTTTCCTAAGAAAATGATGTTCCTAAAATGTTACCTACAAACACCACTGAAGTAGAAGTACCCCAGCACTTATGCCTTGCAAACAACTGTCAGAGCTCGAATACAAAGAGCTTCATCAGTCCCCACAGGGCTTTACAAACCTAAGCAACTTATTGTAAAAGGGAGAGTTAAACCAGGATGTGATGGTCTGGCACAGCAGACTTCACAAAGCCAGTACAGCCTGAGAAGGCAGCCCTTTTCATAGCAGCTGCAGTTCCCAACAGTACACACTTCTACAACACAAAGCTTTTCAAATTAAATTGATAATATCAGAAAACTGATTTTCAGGTTAAGATAAGTATATGAACTATATCCCAACAAAGTGAGACATGCAGGTAAAGGATACCCTAAGCTTCTAGAGACAGGATACAGTGACACTGAGCCTAATCAATAACACATGTTTCTTAGGGAATAGATTTTTTTCAATAAATGAGTACACTGGCCAGAGCCATGCATTTTTTTATAGGCCAGCATACTTTATCTTGCTCTCATAAACATTGGAGTAAAGCACCTCTTAGCAAGCAGTGAAGAAACAGAGCTTTGCCAACAGCTAACAGAAAAGAGACCTGTTTCTGTAGCAGTTTATACAATGAATTCCTGAGTCAAGAGCTATACAAGTTCATAATTTTATTAGGAACAGCACTGTGAGCAAAATGCCTCAAAAATTTCTTGAGCTGGTCTTAATTGCATATGCACAGCCAACAGCAAAGGAGACATGGATAGCCCAAAGGGAATAAAAATGACCCAACAGAGCTGAAAAAATCTTGGCTTAACTTTCTCACATCTGATTTAACCATATGTTAGCTGAGGCAGTTCCATTGCTGATCTATCCCAGCAGATCAGAGTAAATTTTATTGCATCTATGTTTACCTTGATCTGTTGACACATCCCTTCTACTTTGCTTTGTCTCCTCTACTTTTACCAAGTTACAAGAAATTATTTTCCATATTACATACTTTGCTAGCATGAACACAACACCAGGGAGGATTCCAAACTACTCTAGGATTATCATTATTCAACTAGAAAACTACAAATTAATTAGAAGTGGTGTGTTTAACAGTACTGGGTTTCAAGCACAAAGCACATGCTCAGCCTGTGAGATGTACTGCAAGGAAATACAACAGACAATTCCTATCTGAATAAACCAATGCCAAGAGAATAAAGAAAGCGGGGCAGAAAGGGGAGAATTTACAAGCAACACACAAGCTCAAGAAAATCCCCCAACGTTATATTAGGAGCTAAGCAAAAGTAAATTCAATGATTTGCTTTAACACTAAAGCAGCCTTGCCACATTCTTGCTAATAACCATTGCTCAAGAAATGTTGGTGAGAAACAGATGGGCTGGCAGGACCCAGATCTCGCTTGTGGAGTAGGGAAGACAGCAATACCTCATTCTGACACATTAAGGAAATGCATTGCAGATAATTCTCTTTAAGCTCATGTTAAAGAAAAAATATGCTGAAGACAGCACATTTCTCAACACTTGGAAGGGACAGGACAAATCAAAACAAGAAAAGTTGATGTCAGACTTCACAACCATCTGTCTGCAAAACACAGGGAAACCCTGAGATCCCATAGAACTTCATCTCTATTGCTCTTTATTTAATTAGTTTTCTTGGCTCAGCAGGTTCAACAGGAAAACAGCATTCCAATCCAGCATGCTTCATCCAGAGATAGTCCTTACCAGCTCTCCTCCTCCTCCTCCTTCCTCTATGAGAGTAAGGCTACACTTTAAACACAAGCTCTTTCTTGAAGATTTTAAGCAGGATACACAATTGAGCAACACAGCAGCTAATTAAGAAGAAAAATCTCAACTCTGCAAGTAATTATTTATAACGGCTGAAAGAACAAGCAAGACAGGATGCAGCATGGAAACACACATATTAAATCATGGCAACCTAATTAGGAAGAAACTATTAATGACCTAAAAAGATTCATTCTTAGCTCTGATTGGAGCTTCTAGAATGAAAAAGGTTTTTTCCTGTCACTGTAAACCAAAACTGCTTAATAGCTCAGACTCCCTCTGGTGTCCCTCTTTTCTGTACAATGCAGTGTTTACTGTGAGTCAACAACAGACCTTCAGTACTAAACTGATGCTTTTCTGGTGACCCAATTAATGCTGCACAAAAGTTCCAGCTGGCTTTCTCTCTCTGCCTGCCTCCCACGCCCCTGCCCTTTTTTTTTTTTTTTTAATTAAAGAAAGAAGGATGCTCATAGAGCTTCCTCGCTGTACAAAGAGTAACAAAAGCCACCCAGGTAGTCATTCTACACCCATCCATCACGGCTAAATACGATGCCCAAGAAGGCTTGAAGTACCAAGATAAGGCACTACTCCATCTAGTGGCCTTGGCTCAGACAGTCCTAATCCCATTCTGCCTTTTCTGGTTGGTGCCTGTGACCACACGACTTCATGTCCCTTGATTTTACTGTGCTGCACCGAGCAAAGGCTTTCAGCAATGCTGTATTGCAGCCAAATCACAGTCACCTATAAAACCAACACGAGATCCTTCAGAAGCTCAGCAAAACCATCTCAGGCAGAGCATCACCCTTACAATTAAGTGTAGATAAAGGCTGCTGTGATTTGCAGCAAGCACTCCCCACAAACAATATCCATAATTTTACGTTCAATTCCCACTTCCCTAATGTTCTAGTAGAGCACATACTGACATATACACCTTAAACACCATTTCAACACTTAAACCTCAGCTGCTAGATAGGAACTCTCCTGAACATTTCCCAAAACAGAGGAGCATATAAAAAGTTGGAAAAAAGAGAGTAGCAAAGCCTCTCTCAGAGACTGCGTATGAGTATGGATCTTTTACCTTGGAGCTACTGTTAGAAAATTAGATCACCAAAGAACCACAACAGTAATACGTAGACTGAAAGCAAATAAAAACCAAGCCCTCAAGCATCTTTTGAATAAAGGAAAACTTGGAAGGAGAACTAATATAGCACCAAAACTTGCCTAATCTAACACCAAACTTCTATTTGCAGAGATCACAACCAATTTCTGTCTGGTTAATGATGGCATTTTAAAAAAGGGAGAAAATAATCTCTCGTTTCTCGATCAAAAGAGCTTTTTTTTTTTTTTAAGAACCTATGGATTATTTTCATTTGTAAAAAATGAACAGCAGGTGCAACAGTTGACTGCTGTGATGTGCTGACGTAGTGGTAAGATTTCCTTTCGCCTTTCAGAAATTTGCAGAAAAAGCTGAAACCATGTCCAAAGAAAAATTAAAGCCTCCAAGAATGAAATTACATGGGGAGAAATTTTGCTTCTCCATACAGGAAAAAAATGGATGGGAGGCAGTTAAAAAATTCTACAATAAATTCCATTATTTTTTATTTTTCAACAAAAACAGTGCAAAGTTGTATTAAGGGAAGTGAAGTTCAAAGCCAGAACACATTAACATTGTCTTCTGACATGGATGCAAGGTGGATACATCAGTAGGATTCCATCAGGCCACTGGGTTTATTTTCACTAAAAAAAACCCATGTGACTAGTACATTGTCCTAGCTCATCACCACTGATCTCAAAATGGAATTTATATCACTTCCTATTCTGCATACAGGACTCTTGCTCATGGAAACAAAACTCTTGCACTGATCACTTGCAAGGCTATATTCTAAATTATCAATGAAGTGAGGAAAGCCTGCAGCATTTTTCTCCTGCTGGGAAAGCATGGATTTTCACCCATTGAACTCTGAAGGAAAAAAAACAAATCTGGGAGATAAATTCTTCAATCCTGGGCAAGATAAAAGCTACACCCTGTTACATCACAGGATAAGAAAAAGTGAGAAATACTGCTTATAGGAGAATGTCACCTTGCACCCTGCATACAATGTAAGTTAGGCAACCTGAGAACAGTATCATTCACAGTTTTTGTTCTCTTTCATTAGAAAAACATCAAGCAATACAGAAAGCCCTTAAAAATTAGGAAAACTCCCTGGTGTGGTCTACTGGGACAACTTAGCTGAGGAAGTGTGCACACAGTATTACAGTTGTAGTCAGTAGTTCCAGACTTTTAAGCTTTTAAAAACCACCACACAAACACTTCTGACCTAAAATGTGATCTGTGGTGAGGCTAAAAGGAATGAGACATTCACCTAACCTGGGATACCACATCAAGCATCTGGGAAAGCTGCTTCCTTCTCAGCTGATACCTTGCCTTCTATTATAATCGTTTAAGTTATTATAATCTCTGCAGCTCACACTCTCCTGGCTCATGCACCCTGACACAGATCACTGCTGCAGGAATTTTCCATGGTCGACGTAACAGCAGAAACAGCAAGTTATGCACTGCTCCTGCCCTTCAGCTGTCATCTCATGCTTACATAGGGAAAATACAGTAAAACAAATCCATAGGCCAGAAGTCTTACCTTTTTCTTTCTTCTCTCCATCTAGCAATCTCTTCTGGACTATCTAATTTTATTCTTTTAGCACCAGGTGCATGTGCCTAAGGAAAAAATATTTTACAGGTGCTTAAAAGGGGAAGGAAAAAACTCACAAATTAAAAAAGAAAACATCATTATGTCAGGCATAGTGGTATCACACTGTTTTCATCTCCAAAACTGGTGTGAGTGTACACAGAGATGATAAAATGAATCCATTAAGAAAACCCCATAGTATTTAACAAATTTTCATCCACAATATTGTCTTGAAACACATACTACTCAGAGATGATACATTTTCTTTCCAAATGTGTGAAAGGAAACTACAGAAGAATGAGAAAAGGGGCTATGGTAAAGATGCCACAGACTCCTATTTTGGGCCCAGAGGGTTACCTACATTCTTCCAGTGTATCTGAACGATCTTCTCATGGGCACTGAAAGTGCAACCTTCTTCTGAACACTGCAAGATAAGAGAGTGAACTTAAAACATACCAATTTACACAAATTATAAACAAGCTTTTGAGCACACTTCAAATAAACTCAGTGCCAGTTGCATGTACAGTTTGTTGCATAGGCTGTGAAAGTTACCCTGTTTTCTAACAAAGGTGATTGTAAAAACAGCAAGCAGGGATAATGTACTTTTAAATTTTGTCTGGTTTTAGAATAACTGGTGTAGGCAATGTATCTGATAACTGAAGAGAAAGTGAAGTTTACCTAAGATAAAAATTTGCAGGACTCTTCAATTTCAAATTTTGATAATTTTCAATAAAGGAAATTTTTTAAATGTTTCCACACAAAAACTGCACATGCTATAGTGGTGTCAATGTCATAATTCCTATGACTTAGTAATACTTCACAAGAAAAACAATTTAAAAGGCTTCAGTAATAAAACAAAAATACAGCTGAAGCCTCCCCAACATACAGCATTTATACCCCACTAATACTTGATAAAGCTCTGGAATCTCATTCCTATGTCTACTGCTCAACGAGTGACGACAGCTGTTTGTCAGGCACAAAGGAAAAAATCAAAGTGTGAATAAAAGAAGCCAAACTCATTAACCTGCTTATGCTGTGAAATGTGTTCATCATACTTCTCCTGGTTTTTATAGCCACGGTCACAGGTATCACAGTAATGAGAGAAAACTGGCTCTTTTTTCTTTTTGGTCTGAAAAAAAAAAGAAGAAATCTCAGGATTGCAGTTACAAGATATTCCTGTGTTTAGTTAGTCATGAAACACTATTATTATTTTTGTTAATAAAGCAGTTACATGTTTCAAAGGTTTCAAAGACAAGCTAACATAATACATAAGTTAAGTTCCAATTACTTATTTTCTAAACAAAGTGCCCTGCACTCAGCTATTCCCACTACCACATTTCAATCAATTATTGCTTCTGCAAACACACGAGTCAGCTGGCACAGACTTCCAGAGGGCTGTGAGATTTAGGCTAAAGCCCCATGTTCTTCTCTAGCAAGACAGACCATGACTGCTCTCCCATGACAGGCACAAGTTCAGAGGGCAGCACAGACCCTGCCTTCTCCTGCTACACACATCAGTGCCATCTGGCTGGCTGGTCTTGACCTTGTAACAGAGCACTAGCGTAATTTAGGCGCTTGGGCATCACCACGGTAGGGCAACATAAACCTGTGTAACAATTTGGCTGACATGTAGCTTTCAAGAGTTACAGACTGTCACATGTTTGCTCTCTTCTAAGGGCAAGCAGGTCAGACAGGAGAGCGGGATCTCTATAGTGCCTTGGGACAAGTCCCATCAGACTGACACCATCACAGAATGGTTTGGGTGGGAAGGGACCTTCCAAGATCATCTGGTTCCAACCTCCCACCATGAGCAGGGACAATCTATGACTAGATCAGGCTGCTCAAAGCCCCATTCAATCTGGCCTTCAACACTTCCAGAGACAGGCCCGTCACAGCTCCTCTGGGCAATGTGTGCCAGTATCTCATCCTCACCATAGTAAAAAAACCTTTTGTCAAATCTAAATCTACTCTGCTTCAGTTTAAAACCATTACTCCTTGCTGTATCACTACAGGCTGTACTATGAAGTCTTTCTCCTAAGTTCCCTTAAAGTACTGAAAGGATGATGCAGGGTCCCACCTAAAGCCTTCTCTTCTCCAGGCTGAACAACCCCATTTCTCTCAGCCTTCACCTCCACCCCCTAATCATTTTCATGGCCTTTCCCTGGCCCCATGCCAACATGTACATGTCCCTCTTGTGCTGGGGACCCCACTCCATACCTTTGGCTTGTTATTTTCTTCTGGGCAATGTTTACTAAATGCAGGCGCTTGCTTGCCCTGCCGTTTCTGGGAGAAATTACCATTTCCACCTTCAGAAGAGAGAAAAAAAAAAGATGAGCCATTCACAGATACACCTGGCAACCCCCCCCCCCCCCCCCCCCCCCCGCCTACCTCGGTGGGCAACAGAGGAGGATCTAGGGAAGAGATAAGAGAGGGCTGCATAACCAACGTACTTGGAGGAGAGCCCTGGAGCCCCAGGGGTTCAGGACAGCCCCGGGGCCCCTGCCTGTGGGATGGGATGGGATGGGATAGGATAGGAAGGAGCCCACGGGCCCAAGGGACGGTTCCTGCCCTGCCCCTGCCCCTCACCAGCGTGCGGGCCCCGCGCTCCGTAGGCCGGCGGGAACCAAGCGCCCGGCGAGCTGTAGCCATGAGGGGGAAGGAAGCTCTCGGGCTGCGGGTAGCTCTGAGCCGGAGGGTAGCCCTCGGCGGGCTGGGGGTAGCCCTCGGGCTGCGAGAAGTTCTGGGCAGGCTGTGCATAGCTCTCGGCGGAAGGGATGCTCTGGGCGGGATCCGAGTAGCTCTCGGCGGGTTGCGAGTAGGACTCGGCAGGCTGGGAGTAGCTCTTGGGCTGCGAGTAGGTGTCGGCGGACGCGTAGGTGCTGTCGGGCGGCGGGTAGCGGCCGGGCGGCGGGTAGGGCACGGGGGCAGCCCAGAAGCTCGCGTCCCAGGAGGGCGGCGGGCAGAAGAAGGGTGGGGGGATGCCCGGCGGAGGCAGCCCCGGCGGGGGTGGCGGGTACCAGGCGAAGGGGTTCATGTCGGGCTCGGAGAGGCCGCCCGGCTGTGCAGACCCCGCTCCGCGACGCTCCCACACCACCACGTGGGGCCCTCCGGCGGCGGCCGCTGAACGCGTCACGTCCGGGCTGAGGAAGGCGAACCCTCCCTCCCTCCTTCCCGGCGGGCGCGGCGTCATCCGAGAGCGCCGCAGGGGCGGGAGCAGGGAAGCGGAGCGGGACGGGGACGGCGGCCGGGCTGCTCCCCGAGCCGGCCCCGCCATGGCCCGCCAGCTGATCGGCCCCGCGCTGCCGCCCGGCTTCCCGCGCCGCGCCGAGGCCGAGCCGGGCGAGGACTTCAGCCAGGGTGAGAGCACAGGGACGCGGTGGGAGAGCGGGGCTTTAGGCCCTTGTGCCGCAGCGTGGGGTGCTCCGTGGGGGCACAGCGGGGTCTGCAGCCGGTGTTCCATAGTGTGAGGTGCTCTGCGAGTGGGATAGAGCGGCTCTGCAGCCCGTGTTCCGCGGCGCGGGATGCTCCGTGGGTGGGATAGCGGGGCTCCGCTGCGCGGGGTGTACACCGCCAGTGCGGCGCCTGGATGGAGCTAAACTCAGCTCAGGGACGGTCATGACAGCGACTTTTTTAGGGGGGGGGGGAAAACACAAAAAACAAGCGCCATATGCGATGGAATGCTACAGATATGAAATGCTCTAAAACCCGTTTTAGAAAAATACTGCTTTCGGTCACTTTTGTCCCGCTCAAGTCTCCCGTGCTCTTTGAAGCCTGTGCTCTTCAGCAGCTCCAAGTGTGAAATTAGCGGGTGGGAAAGGAGGAGGCTGGGCCTGTGCAGCGTGTTTTCCTTCGCCAAGCCAAACCAATTCATCAGTTGTGGTTTTCCAGGCAGAGTACCTCAGGATGTGGAGCAGACTGCCGGTCAGCAGGGCTGTGGTGCCTTGCTGCCAGGGTCTGTCATGTCGAGAGCTGTCACATCAGAGGTGGGATCCCACCGAGACCAGCTGACTGCCAGGCTGGCTCTTCTGCCGTGGAGCTCAGTTTCCCCACTGAAATTCTTGCATGTTCTCTGTCAGTAATATCTCTGGAAGCAGCACTTTGAGCGTTTGCACTCCTTGCCTTTAATCCAGGTTCAAGGCACTAGTCCATATATTCCATTTCTAGCAGTGTGCCACTGACCGTTCGGTTACTCCAAAGAAAGCAGCTCTGATGGGAAAGGTTTGTTGTGCTTGTCTGCTCTCTAATTTTTTAGTCCAGAAGAGGGAGCAGTAGCAAGAGGAACAAAGCTGCTGCATCAGCTGACACCATGGCAACATCAAGCTCTGTGTCCGGATCTCGGCTTTGTGCAGAAGCCCTGGCTGCACGAGCTGGTGCTGCCTTTCCTGGCCATGTCTGTGTTAATGCCTTATTCACTGTCCATCAACACACTGAGCATGCTGCAAACATCTGTATTGTGTATGAACAAAACAAGTTAAACTTATCCTTAGGCCATGGGTTTGTGACATTGGGTGTTTCCACAGTGTCTAGTTTAGCTTAGTCAGCTGAGTTTGTCCCCTCTTTGTCCCTGTGTAAATCAGTTCCATGGTATTGCAGTTGCTCTGGCAACTGATTCAAGATCTGCTTGGAAATTCCTGTGTGAAGTGGGTGAAGGAATTTATTTACCTTTGAAAACAAACAAAAACCCCAAACTCCAGCTACTGGCAGGTTGTTTGTTTTTATAATTTTCACAAACTTTTTCTGGCTTTGACTTACAGCAGCTCAGTGTCCCTGCTCACCCCATGAGGCAGACTGCTGCAGTGCAGAGGAAGAAAGGAGAGCAAGTACTTTGGCATAACACACTTTGCTGTACAGAACTGCAGCTCCATCTGGAGCCCTGCACCTGGAGTGACAAAAATCACACGGTGGGGCTGCCACCAGCACCTTCTGTGCTGCAACACTTACTGGATCTTGAGTCAAATGGGCCTAGAATTTGTTCTGTAACAATTTCTCCTGTGTGTTCTAACTATTTTAAGAAATGCTTCACCTTTGAAAGCTGAACAGCTTTTCCAATATTTTTCCTGTCACAGTAGTCTCACTGATACTTGAGCTGCTCATTGCTTTTCTTGAAGAGCACTTGTTTTTTTAGTCTACTTTCATAGTTTCTGTCTCCCAACAGCAAGAAAGTAGGACTTTGAGCAGTCTGTGGCAGAGAAGACTCTCAGGCACAAGAGAAGGCTCTCAGACAGACACAAGAAATAGGAGAGTGACTATGTATGATTATGATTAGATTTATTGCTAATACATTCCTTCTGGAGACAATCCACCTGGGAGCTGTCTGCAGCCTTGGGACACTAGTTGGCCCAGTGTCCAGCAGCATTTTTACCCTTGTGCAGGCTGATGTGCACCACAGTCAGTAGCAAAGATCTCAGCCCCCCTGAGCCCCACTCTGCCACCCCTCTGGATACAAGCATCCACACACTTTGTCCCATGATACCCACTGGTTTTCTTACCATGGGACAAACCACATTGCCTGTGCTGTCAGAGAGGTTGCTAATAATACTTCTGTGACCCTTAATCAGGAGCAGGATGGAAGCAAATGGTAGCTGGACAGACCCAAAAGCTCATCCTTAGTAAATCCTTTACCTTCTTCAGCTTGTCCAGCCCATGGGATGCACTTAGTTCCTGATTCTTCACTTCATGATGGTGCTTTGAAGCTGGACTAACTGTGCTCCTGCTGGAAGAATTGTACTTCCTTTGGCCCATTTGTCCCTGCCTCTGGGCTGTCCTTGTACCAGCAGGAAAGAAATGCTAGGGAATGGCTAAAAATAGCCAGAGGCACAGAAGGGAGTTTTGTCTGTTTCAGCATTGAGGCCACATACGGATGTGTTGATATGTCTGAGTTGATCTGCCACTGTGCTGGAGGCTGAAAGGCCTTGTCTGTCCTTGAGAGCTTCCCAGTACATGTCTGATGGTGTGGTAGTTTGCTTAGAATCCCCAAATACAGCAGAAATAACCCTAACAAAACAAAAAGTGGCTTTTAATTTGGTTTCTGAATTGAATTGACTTAATTTTCAGGCAGATAATCACCAAAGCCAGCTCATTAGTAGGATGGTCACTTCAGTCTCACTTGGTCCTGTTTCTCTCCTCACTATCCCCAACATTTTCTTCTGATACATTTTTATCCCATTGTTCTGTTCTGAATTGTTCCGAGCTCTAGTTACTTTGTAATTTTTCTGTTGCTCTGCCATTGCTACATCCATTTATCCTCCTCACCTCATTAGGTTTAGTTTCCTGACTCTTTGAGCTCTCCTCTGTTCCTCCTTTCATCTGTATTTTTCCACTTTTTGGTGGCTTTTGGGGAATTCCACAGACTTCTGATTAGATCTTGGCCTCCTTCCTCACCCTTTTCTTTCTCTGCTCCCAGAATTTACGCTTAGCAATTTCCTTTCCTACCTTTCTGCTCTTTTTTGTGGCTCTCCAAACCATCCTGATCCATAGCTGTATATTTGCCTGTGCTGATTGTTAGTCTCAGTCAGTACCATGACCATATTAATTTTTAATCCCAAGTCTCTTTCCCCTCCATTTCTTTTCACCATGTCCAATGACTTTTTCTTCCTCGGGCTTTAAATGCCATTTTCCCTTCATTAGTCAGTCTCAGTCTCTGTTTAATTTCTGGTTGTCCTGCTTAGGCTGCAGTTCCACTAACAAACAGATCTTTCAGGGGAGCGCTGTGTTTTGCAGTGTTACCTTTATGCCTTTTAAGTTCCCTGATCCAGCTTATTGCATAGCCCATGCAAACAGTTTTGCCAACATAACGGAGAAGAAATGAGATAAAAATATGTGTGTTAGCCCTGGTGTTGAACAACATGCCAGTGGGACCGCTGTCCTTCCTTAAACAGTTTTGGTTTTACTAGTTCTATGAAGCTCACAAAACTACTCCTAATTTCTCTCTTCCTCTCTAGTATCAGACTCATCAAATTGTATCTGCATTTGTTCCTTCCACTCCAAGTCTTTTCTTTTGCGTTTAGAGCAAATGAAGTCTGCTTGCCATGATGTCAGGGCACCAGGTGGCTGCAGAAAGCAGTTGTGCAGGTTCTGTCTGGGTTTTAAGTGCTTTTATTCAAGTGGTGCTTTTCGTACCAGAAGAGGAGACTTCTTGATAGCAGTTTTTATTCCTACTTATCATTAATCTGTTTGTTTCCTTTCATCTTGAACTTACTTTACCTTTATAGGCTAGGGTGTTGTGTTTGGGTTTTTTCAGGGTGGGAGAAGTGGTTTGTCTTTTTTTTTTTTCCTTCCTAGTGCTGAAATGGATTTGTATGTCCCAGTTAAAGTCTTTTCCATTAGAACAGGAAACAAAGAAGTGGCAGATCTGCCTGGATGCTTTGTAGCTAGTCTTGTGCTAAACATGATTAAAAGCTTTGTGAAGCTCACTCGAAGGACTTGATTTCTGCCTAGCCTTTGTCAGCTAACAATGGAACCATCATATGCATTAGGTTGTATTTTGTACTATCAAAAAGTTGTAGTTCTTCAACTGAAGATCTAATTTCCTGCTACCATTTATCATTTCATCTGACCCTTGACTGTTCATAAAGGGAACAATGTCTTTTCCTCACCAAAGCACCTCTCTGTCCTGCAAGTCTTGTACTCAGTGCTTGAGATATTAAGAGGAGGAATGATGGTGTCTGTGTCTCAGGATGCTAAATCATTAGTAGAATCAAATCTCCATTACATGGGAATGTGGGCTGTTTGTACTGTGTCTGTGTAAACGGGTGCCTTGCCCTGGATTGGGAAGGCCTCTTACCTGGGAACCATTGCTGGTTTTTGCTTGCTCCAGCTGACTCCTTGTTGATCAAGCCTGTGAGGGTATCTGTGTTAGGGGTCTTGTTTGGAGGGCATTTGCTGTTAGGGTCAATGACTATGCTGTTTCTGGATCCACTACGCGTGGTGCTATAGCCAAATAAATCTATAAAGATCAGTGTCTGCTGGTGGGCACAGTGCCAGAAGCAGCTCAGACCCATTAGCAGTGTTAGTGTCTGAATTTTAATTTTGCTGAGATATTACCCCAGAGCATGCAGGTTTTGCTGGAGCATGAGAGCTCCATCCACTGCCCTGGCCTTCTGACAGCAACAATTCTTTGAATTCATTCTCTGAATACCTAAATCATCTCTTTTTCATCAGAGTACTTAAATCTGTCCATGCTGTTCACATTTAGCTGAACTGGGAATAACCTTAATCATTAAACCATTCTCAAAGCAGGCTGGCAATTAATTTAATACTTTATGGTCACAAATGCTCCCATTTAATAATTTATGGTCTCCCACGCTGTGTATGTACAGATGATGTGTTTCTTCACTAGTAAGCTTCAAATGCTTTAATACAAGTGTTTCTTTTAAATATACTGGTTTATGCCACATCCACTGTACATTAGTTGTTACACAAAACAGGGCTTTCTAGTCCTGTTCCAGAGAATGCTCATGTAGTAATGGATTAGTAATGTCCTAAGTCAGAACAGTTCAGGGTAGGTTGTTGACAGAAATAAGGTGCTGAAAGAAGTAGCTTCTAGAAATTTATTTAGATATCTTCTCTAAATGCTGGAGAGAGCAGTGATTAAATAAGCTTAATTCCAAGTAAATATGTGTTTTGGAGATGCCGTGGTAGGTCATACTTATTTGAAACATTTGGTAGTATCCTTATTTAATGTGGTCTAGTAGAAGGTTCCCTGCCCAGGACAGGGGGATTGGAACTAGATAATTTTTAAGGTCCTTTCCAATCCAAACCGTTCTGTGATTTTATGATCCCAAATAACTCTGGATGTTCAGTTGCAGGACCAGCACTGCCTCCAGACTACAAAAGCAGCTGTAGCTCAGAAACTCCTGACAGTGATGACGACTCAGAATCTCTTCCTCAACCCAGAGACACAAACAGAGATTCTGAAGAGGAGACAGAAGGAGATCCAGCACCCAAGTGAGTATGGTTTTGGGCTATTTGTATATTTACAAATTGTATTGCAAATGTAATGTGTCCAACTTACAAAGAAGGGACAATGTTGTATAAAAAAAGGTACACTCTGTACCTTTTTACACTCTGTAACTGTGTAAAACTTTTAATTACATGTTCTCCACGGCCAAGAATGTTCAGCTGACCTGTTTGACATCCTACGGTGGAATTAAATTATTTGGGGCAGCCAGATCTCTGTATTTATACGTTTTATTTTAGTTCTACAAATTTGCATGTTTATGGTAAGGACAGACACCACTTATCATGGGCATAAGTATTTGTTACTTGAGTTTTTGCCCTGGTTTTGGTGTACTGACTCTGAGAGGCCATAAGACCTGTTTATGGACATGAATTTATGCATTCAGTTAAGTCAACTCTAATGAAAAAACCTGAATTGTTTAGCAAGTAACAGGAGTCTGCAGATGCTCTCATTTGTTGGGTTGATTACTCACAATTGCTGTGTTAAGAATTTGTGTGTGTTTGCTCTAACCCTTGTATAAGAGACTTGAAGGCCATTATGCCATCTTAATGAGTGCTAGAGTAATTATTATTCAATTTTTTTCTTGTTTTCTTAGTCAATAGTTTTTCAGCTAATTAGAATTGAACAGGAAAAGTACTACTCAAAATGCAGACAGCATATAAAAATGGGGAAAGTACTGAATTTTAAATTACTTTGTGACTAGAAAATGGTATTTCAACATTATACTAAACTTCTTTCTACACCAAAGGCATTCTTAATGTTTTTAATTTTTTTCTTTTTTAAATGTCAGAACGTTTTTGAAGTGAATCTTATACTCCCAATTTTTTAATTGCTTCAAATCATTTTGGATCCTTTTGCACCGTTTCCATGGTAACAGCAGGATTATTTAGTACAGAAGACCCTATGAAATAATTTTGTGGTTTTTTTTCCTTTTTAAAACACAGATAATTGCTATGCTTGTCAAGGTAATTATTAAGTGAAATCTGTATTTGCAGAAAGCCAAAAAGAATTCATGAAGACGATGATGATGATGGCTTTTTTGGGCCAGCTCTTCCTCCTGGATTTAAAAAACAGGATGATTCTCCAGAGAGGTAATTAAAATGGAATTATATTCGGATTCTTTTCCTCAAAACACAATTATTTTAGATTAAATGTTTTGTGTCACTATTACAGAACATTTCAGTTGTGCACTTGAGATTGAGATGATTAGAGGCAATGCTTCTTCCATGTTCTGAGAACAGCAAGAACAGCATTCCCTTGAAACAGAGCACCAGCCCTCCTAGGCCAGGTTGGAAGGAGAGTAAAAGAACTCATGTAAATTTTCTGAGATGTATTTTGGATGTCAAATTTCCTCCATTTCTTTTGATAGGTCTCAGATCAGTGGAGAAAAAACAAATTATAGGTACAAGGACCTGTAGTTGTGTAGGGTTCATTCTGGTCTGTGAGGGACTGGGGCAGTTACCTCGTGTGTGGTGCAATACCATGTCCTTTGCTAATGCATCAAGGATTATTGTTCACATGTCTCCAGGTACAAAACTACTCTGAACACTGTAGGTTTCTAGAAAAGAGGCTGTCAGATCTACACAAATAAACATTATTTATGGTCTCTATCAGGAAGCTTTCCATTTGATTGCTTACAGTTATAAAATACTTCCACCCCAAAATATTATATGGATTTTCTATACAGAACTCAACAGTATCTCACAGCCTTTTAGTCTTTTAGTCTTCACTTCAATCTGGGCACTTCCTTCTATAATTTGAAATTATAGTCCATAGTGGAATTGGTGCTTCCAAGGGGATACTTCCTGATGAAAAGTACAAGAGTCCCTTGATCACTTTTATCTTCCTCAGAGCAATAGGATTTGGCAGATAAAATAATACTCGCCTGTGAGGTATGAGTTTTTAGTTCCAGGAAAGTGACTCAATTTACTGTTGAGCTGTGTGTGAAATATACCATCTCAAAAGAAATTTCTAAGTTAATTCTTTTTTTTTAGTTTGCATAAATTTTTATGATACTTGGCAGCATAAAATTTATGTAACTAAGCAAGAATTTATGTAACTGAGGTTATTTAGGAGTATCTTCCTCATGTACATTTGGTTACACTTTGCTGTAATCAAAAAACTCTTTTGTAGTTGTGGTTATCATGCTCAGTGGGATCATTTGGTTCTTTGATGATCCCACAAACAACTAATTTTTTTTTCCTTTTTCTTGCGTAGTGTATGCACAAAGTATGATTTTAATTATAAAAATTAGCAGATCATTAATAGTAATGTATTCTCTATTAAAAAAAAGAAATGCTTGTAACTTCTAATACCAGCAGAGGTAGCGTTTTTACTTTCTTGATTTTTGACATGAATACTCATGGTAAAATGGAAGAGGAAGGGGCCATTCACTGGAGAGCTGGACTTGATGGTCCTTGTGGTTCCCTTCCAACTCAGAATATTCTGTGACATTGAGGCAAGAGTCTGCTCTGTGCCTGTGATAGATCAAAGCAGTAGAAGGCACTTGGCACTCACTGTATTGTTTTTCCCTACCTCACCATACAATTGCTCCTAGCACACACTGAGAAAGCAGATTGAGGAGAGTTGTTTTGCACCCAGCCTGATTCCCTGAATAGGTGGGAACAGTGAGATGTGTGGGAAGAGCCTTGTCTGTCTTCCACCCCCGCACACCTGGGAGTCTGGGAGGCGTGTGAGCCGTGCAGGGCGCAGACACAATGCTGCTGTCTGCCTGCTGCATTGCCCTTAGCCTTGAGCAGATTGCCAGCTGCCAACTGAGCCATGAATAATTGAAACAAATGCAGGTCGTTTGTTTCAGTGTATGGACAGGCTGTTTATCAGCTCTGTGTGACATACTCGTTCTTTTAGGAAAGCTTTTATTCTCTTACATTTTTTCCAGACTTGTCAAAGCAACGTGTTCATGATTAGGGGCAGCTCGTGTGGCAATCTGCAGCTTGTTGAAAATGGTTTGAATCATTCCAGCATAAAATATATATATTTTATATATTTTAAAATATATATATTTTAAATATATATAAATTTTAAAATAAAAAAGATTTCCTTCAACTTTGAAGATTATATTGCTGTTTATCGGTGTTAGCTAGAAGTGCAGCACTCATAAATATTTCTGAAGTGTTCACACATCAAGGTAAAGAGTAAAGGTGATCTTAAAAAATTTTATGTTATACATCAGAAGAATGCTGAAACGTCCATCTTGAAATGTGCATTAGCAAGGACTTCCAAGTCCAACGACAGGAGAACAGTCTTTGCCATGTATGAAATGCAATAGTCCTTAAATTAACGCTTAGTCCATAAGTTTGGGGGGTATTTTTTGACATGCTACCAGTACTGAAGTTACCTACAGCAGTAAAATGTGTTTACCAGTTATTTATTAGTAGTTAATATATTATTAGAGTAAATATATTATCAGAGTTAAAATATTACTAGTATTTAGATTCAATTCACCTATTCAGAGACCCTTTGGACATCCAGGAAACTGTCAAAGATCATGTCACCTCTGTACTGCTGAGGAAAGACTTGAAGAGATATTCATGTAGTGGAAAAGAAAAAGCATAAGGAATGGAAAGAATGGGAAGGAAGAATATGAAAACTACTTTTTTGTTCCCTAAAGGGCCTTTGAGCTGTGACAGAATCAAGACAGAGCATTTGGGATTGGTTCTTTTTCACAGGCTGCAAAGATACAGCCCACAACAGAGATGTTCATATAAATAAATTTCAGTAGAGAGCTTTTTTTATAGTTTGATTTCTCTATCTCTCCATGCAGATTAAAGGTACTTGTATACTAAAATAAAAGATTCTTTTTGCTATATCTGTATGAGTTTAAACTCTTTAAATAACATTAGGAATTTAAAACATGGTCTTAACAAGAAAGTAGTCAGGAAGGAAGGAAGATAAAACTGTAGCAGCTAGGTGGAGATGGAACTTCAAAATTAACCCAGACTTCTTGCCTGGGTTCAAAACCTCACCAGTGGCCTTGTCCTGGCCTGAGCTCATATTTATTGCTCATGTCTGTATATCTGTGGTTGGTTCTTCAGGGAGACTTTGTGTCTTTTATTTCCCCTCTTTACACCCTGGCAACAATATCACTACAGCAGGGCTGTCCTGATTAGATTAAGTGGGATTGAGTAAAGGCCATAATTAGCAAATTCAATTCAGGTGTTGTTACATTTAATAACCTAGAGCTCACAACTGAAGGTCATAATAAACAATGTCTCCTCTTACATTGTGAGAATACTGTCACCTGGATATGTCTTCAGGTGACAGTTGTTTAAGCTTTTAATTAGTTTTTATTAGCTTTAAAGACTATTATGGTGGATTATTAAGAGGAACCCACATTTAAAAGACTTTCAATACAGCAAGCACAGTTTCTTTGAGATCAGTTTGTAGTAGTTTTTTCACCACTGAAAAGAGATTCTTACCTTTCTGTGTTTGTGGAGACAGCTGATTACCATTTCTTGCAGAGCTGTTGCTTAAAAACAAATCAGTGAAGTTACCTGGACTACAAAACTTTCCTTCTCTTTCCCACTCCAAGGTAAAATAAAATCAGAGCAGTTCACTGTTTCTGCTTATTAAAGGACAATGAAACTGAGGTGCAAGATGAGAACAAGGAAATTGGGTTTGTTGATTGTGAAGGAGGAGTCTGTATTTGTCTTATCACTTTTCATTGCTTTTGAATCAGGTGAAGGAAGCTAGGAAAGAAAAAAGTAGATTTCTTTGACTACATGCTGCAACTTTCCTGGTTCTGTTTCTTTTGCATCAAATCTGTCTGCACAGGTCCTCCTGGAAAATGGAGGCAGTCTTATTCAATTATTTCTGCAGTATGTATGCACAGGGGCACACTTGGTGTGAGGAGGAAGGAAAGTCATACTTTTCATTGATGTTTCATTTTTATTTTTATACTGATCTATTTTTCCCCTTCAACTGAAAAAACAATATTTTTTTTTCCTCTGCTGTCAAGGCCCATTATAGGTCCTGCATTACCACCTGGCTTTAGGAAAGCTTCAGAGGACACCAGAAGTAGCAGATGTTTCATAGGACCGTCTGTTCCATCAGAATCCCGTCCCCAGGTTTGTGCAAAGAGAAGCCTTTTGTTTTAGTACAAGCTACCTGAAATGGTTAAACAAGTTGCAGCCTGAAAGAGACTACCAGATACTTCTCAGGATGACAGTTTAATTTTGGACCATAAAGTGTCTGGCATATTTTTGCTGGAGTCAAATACTTGAGCATAAATAAGCCTTTCAAAAAGAAAGAAACAAAAAGACTGGCCTGGTTTGTTTTGCTTTTGTTGTTAAATAGCTGGTGCACTCACTGAACACAAGCAATCTTGGCATCCTAAACTGCAGGCAGAAAACACATCTTCACCTCCTTAAAAATGTTTACTAGTGGCTACAACCTTTAAATAAGTTTATCCAAAAGAATATAATCAAGACTGGCATTACAGTGTCACTAAATTGTTCTTAGCAATTGCAGGACAATACCTGTAACTGGGAGTGAGGTGCAGGACAGTGACAGTGACTTGCCTTTTAGGTTCACATTTTTTGACTCTTCTGGTCTTGTTAGGTAAAAACTAGGTAGAAGTTCTGGCTGCAAAATAATGCATGTGCTACTAAAGAACAATGAGGAACAAGATGTGTGATAAAATACAGCTATGGGGAAGGTTGAACTCCCTGAACATGGGCTTCCAGTACCATTCTGAGGGATCCAAATTGCCTATGGGAGGGCCTGGCAGGTAGGGAGTAGCACTTTTAGAGAAGGTCATAGCCTTCTTGAGCAGCACCTCTTACATCAGACAGGAGACACTAAGACACCAAAAATGGTGCTGGATACCAGTGCTTAGACAAGTGAATCTCTCTCATGCTGTGTTAAACTGAATGTTAATTCCTTGGGAGAATTCATGGTTATTCTGTTTATTTTAAAAACACTTACATTTTTACAATTAACTCCCAGATACTATGGGAGATGCTAGACACTCTAGGAAGGAAGGATGCAAAGGCTGCTCTGAAACTTCACTTTTTTGGTTAGCAGTTGCAAAGCATATAATTCTCCAGCCTCCTACAGTGAGGGGTGTTGTAATTCATCGTGCAGAAAGATTATCTGACATTTCTGAAGTACTCATCGTCTTATAACTCCAAATAATGATTAAGCAATTTATCATAGTGACAAATCTCTTGAGGCAGAGATGTCTGCTGTCTGCTTTTATATTTTGCAAACAAAAAAGTCTCTCTTCTCATAAATACATCTTCTAGCATCAGCTTTTTTACAGGTATTACAGAACTTACCTTTTTTCTCACCCTAATAGTTATCTTTTTGTTACCTCTTCCTAATAATACTCTTTTTCTTATTTTTTAATATGAGTAATTTCTTGTTGGCTTTTTAAAAAATGTATTTAATTCTTTTGTATTCAAGTACATCTTCAGAGGCCTGCTGACTCTTCACTTTGCTTTAGTGAATCTAATGATTCACCACCTTGTGTATTCTCAATTTGTGCTTCCTGGCTACACAGCCTTGTCATCCTACTCCCATTGCTTTATCACGCACAGTCAGACTGTAGCAAAATCTTTGCACTTTTGTAGATACTGTTGCACTTTTTAAAATATTGGGCACTTTAGCTTTGCACCCAGGACACTGTGGCATCACAATTTTCTGTCTAGTTTTGCTTCCATCCACATCTGTACTGTTTGAACTTGGAGGGAGGCACCAGTGACCTTTTTGTACAACCCATGGCAGGTAGGAAGATTTTTATTGACATCTAGTCCCTAACAAATTTAATTTTTTAGCCCTTCTTCAAAAAATTCCTTAGAGCACGATGTCAGAATCATGGAATCATTAAGTTGGAAAAGACTTTCAGGATCCTTGAGTCCAACCTTTGACCAATCACCACCTTGTCAAATTGACCATGGCACTAAGGGCCACATCCAGTCATTTTCTGAACTCTTCCAGGAATGGTGACTCCATCACTTCCTTGGCAGCCTGTTCTTTGATCACCCTTGATAACCCTTGCAGTGAAGAAATTCTTCCTGAAGGGATCCATGAGGGATCGAAGAAGTGAATGACAGAGCCAAAGGATTAGTTGGAGATGCTGTACTTGCAGGGGCATAGTACTATGTGTGCCACCAGTACCTTACCTTGCTCTCCATTCTTTCTGACATCCTTACAGCATCTGAGATCAAGACAGTTCTTGCAGTGTGAAACTGTGATCCTTATTAGGGAAATGCATCCAAATGTTGCTGGTGATGGTAAAGCCCAAAATAAGGAAGTTGTATGCTTGTGTGTTCCAAACTCACCCACAGCCACAGAGGTGGCATGGCTGTGTGCAGAGCAATGTAAAGCAGCAGGGCTTTGTGTGCTGCCACTGCTTTTACCAGCAGTCTTGCCTCAGACAAGAGATGCTGCTTTTGGCAAAGTGGAGACAAAGTATCCATGTTCAAGTGCTAGAAGAGGTCTAATCTGGAGTTGTAATACAGGCTTTTTTTGTCTGGGAAATGCGTTACATTACGTTTATATGCTCTTCTAGACAAAGTCATTCTAATTCTATAAAGCTGAAGTGTTCCTTGATGCTCTTAGCACTGTGTTTGAAAGAAATGTTTTATTTTTGGAAGCTGACAGATAGTAGTGAGGATGAAGACAATTTAATAGGCCCAATGCCTGCAAAAGGACCAGTGGAGTCTGATGTGGCTAAAGAGTTTGAACGCAGAGCTCAGAGAATGAAAGAAAAGCTTACTGCAGCAGACAGTGTAAGTTGGATTTCTTAATTTATAGTATTTTGTTGCTGGAGTGCATTTGTCTTTCTCTTTGCCTATTTCTGTGTAAACCTGGTTGCAGTTCTACTTGGGATGCTACATGTGTGCAGGTGTTAAAGAAAAAAAGTCTGTGATTTCTGCTGGAAGCCAAGAGATTCAGGCAGTGATTTTTTGATTATCCTTTTTTCACTCTTCCCTCCACCCCTACTTCTTTTGCAAAGGATGAACCCAAACAAGTTACCAGGGAATCATGGATGACAGAGCTTCCACCTGAGTTGAAAAGCTTTGGATTTGGCCCAAGAACATTCAAGAGACGAGCTGATGACAAATCAGGTGATAGATCTATTTGGACAGATACTCCAGCTGACAGAGAGAGAAAAGCCAAGGTGAGCATTTATTTATTCATTCATATACACTTGCAGGCAGTAGGTGTTACTGATGTTCTGTGAAAACAAAGTAAAGATACTGTGGGTTGGTTGGTGAAATTTTCTTTCCCAGATTTTTCTTTGTTATTAAAATTTACTAATTCAGGCTTAAAAAGATAAAGGCAATGAAGTAACAGCATTATATATCATTGATATGCGTTAATTTCTGCTCCCTTTTTGCAGTCATCAGATACTCTGTATCAGCTCATTGACTTTCCAATTAGCATGTCCAGTTTCTTCTTCCATCAAGCTGAGCAGAAAATATCTGATAGTCTCTATCATGGCCTTTACCCTCCAGATTTAATTAAAGTAGATATAGATTTGCTTGCTTTTTACTTCAGACATTCTGATTACTATATCATGTGATTTTCTTCTACTCACCAGGAAAGAGAAGAGGCAAAAAAGTCAAGCAGTAAGGATAATGAAGAAATGGTATTATCTGGGAGGGACAAGAGGCTTATTGAGCAGGTGACTTCTTACAATGTAAGTGTAATCACAAAATACTTCCTCTATTTCCTTTAGTTCTTCACTTTTCTTCTGGTTCTCATTTCTAGTGCTTCTGGTTTCCATGGTGATGCCACTACAGTTTTCCCTTTTAATGCCCAAACCCACTGCTGTTTTAAGACATTAGAATGCTTGGCATTAACATCAACAAGAGCAGGATTGGGTCTTCTGCAAAGTGACAGAATTTGGGTTTGTGTATATTGCCTCCGTTTTAGATGGTGCTTTCCTTCAACCATTCTCATGTCAGGACATGGTTGCTGGGACCTTAGTTCAAATATTAGCTTGCTTCACCCAATTACTGACATCCCAAGAATAAAACAACAATGCAGGTTTAACTTTTAGGCCAACATATGCACTAACCTAAAAAAGGGTTGATGGGCTAAGCAGGTCACTGCATTAATTACCCTCTGTCATTAATTACATTAACTACTCATTACAGGAACATCACCACATGTAGTTTTTCTCAGTCTCTACAGGAGCAGATAATGTTCACAGACAGATGTTGATTACTAGAAATCTGAACTCCATGTCAAATTCCTTCTCACTTTTTCATCAGTCAGCCCTGTGCCTCGAAGTGTGTGGACCACTGCCTGCCTTACAGCTCTTACTTCCAGTTCTTCCCTGATGTATGGCCTGAGCTCTTACAGAAGGCATCTTGTCTCTTGAGAGGACAATTAACTTGAAAATCACATCTTTGGCTTATTTTACATGTTTATCTGATAATTAATTTAACTTCTGATAATTTATTTGTAGTTCATTAAGTGTTATGTTTCTCCTGACTTAGAGACTTGCAAATCCAGAGCTATTAGCATTCTGTCTTAAGGTTCTTCTTTAGTGTCTGTTTCTCCTATCACTATGAATATAGTAGGATAATTTTCATGTAAAACTATGGGTTTTGCTCTCTGCCATTGGTGGAATAAAACATGCACAGGCCTTTTCCGTTTCTAAGATTCATGGAGTTGTCTCAAAGTTTAAGAACATTGTTTCTTGGGTTGTTTTGTTATTTGTTTTCTCTCTTTTGTTAAATCTCTTTTCTGATTTTTCAGGTGGTTGTTGTGGCTATTTTTCTTTTCAAGTTTTTTTCTCTATTCTTTCCTATTTCTTTCTGCACTGGCATTTACAAAGGATACTTCACTAGAATAGATTTCATTCTTAAAGTAGTTTCTTCTCTCAGTGCTGATACAACATACATTCTCTGGTGCAATTTTGTCAATGCTGGCACAGTTGCATCATGAATAAGTATTATCTAATTTCCATGAGAATCTTTTCCTAACTCATGCATAAGCTATTATTTGCATGTGTAATGTAGTAAGTATTTGCATGGGAAGTGAAGGAAAATCATGAGAAAACAGAGCTGCTCAACTTTTGCACTTTTTGATGAGAGAATTGGTTTAGATTTACAAATGCACTGTACCTGAGTAAATGAGGGGCCTCATGGTCTTGGGAGAGCTAAACCTGCTTCTGTGTGAAATCAGCTGGAGTTTATGTTGTGTTTGACCTGGATCATGCTCTCTAAGAAATGCAGCTAAAGCCAGTGAGTTGGCAAAACACATGCTCCAGCTCAAACCTGTGACTTTGTCCTGTGGGCTTTCAACAGATGATTCAAAGTTAGGAGCACACATGTAAAAACCCATTGTACTGCATGGAAGATTGAAAGGGTGTCTAGCTTGTTCCTGCCCCTAGCAGTGACCAAATCCAGGTGCTTAGGAGATGTGTATAGGAAACTTGGCCTGTACTTTGAGATCTTTCTTTTGACATGGTGTCTTCATTCTGCCAATAATGTCAGAGCAACTTATATATTTCTTTTGCATTATGTTTATAATTTATCTGTGTTGTCTGCGGAGATTCAACAACATCATGGCTACCTACAACATTATGGCCATCTACATCAGTGAATTATTATTATTTTAGCCTAGCAAAGATTGCTCACACTTTCTACTCCATCTATGCTAAATTTATCATTCTATATACAGTTACTAAGCTGTCTTCTTTTTCTGGAATTTTTAGCTTTCCTGACTTCAGTCTTTCAATTTGAATTTTCTGTATGTTGTTGATATTCTTTAATACTTTACTTCCTCTTCCTCCCCATTTTTTCCAGGAGTCAAAGAGGTCAGAGTCTCTCATGGACATCCACCAAAAAAAGCTGAAGAGCAAAGCATCTGAAGAAAAGAGCAAACCTCAGGAAAGAAGGCCATTTGACCGAGAGCAGGACCTCAAAGTCAATCGCTTTGATGAAGCACAAAAGAAAGCTCTTATAAAGAAATCCAGAGATCTGAATAGTAAATTTGAGCACAGTAAAGGCAACATGTTTTTATAAGATGTGAAAGCATTAAGCTTTTTTGAAGTGAAGTCCATTAAAATTTGAATACTTAATTTTTATAAGTATTTTTCTGTAAATATTTGTATCCAAAATAAATATCCTAATGTTTAACTATTTTTCCTTGTCTGTAAATACTCTCTTAGGGAGGATCATCTGTACTAAAGCTAAACTAGCAAAGGGAAGTCCTAGTATAAAAAAAATTAAAATTTGCTACTTTAAAACTTTGATATGTACGTTTTTTTGTTGTTAACATAAAAATAATTAATTAAAATAGGTGGGTTTTAAGGAACTCTAGGTTTAATCTTGCAATGGAGTTGGCAGTTTTGCTTTTTTTCCTGCCATGCTTAAGATCCTCTTTCTGAGCCTGACCTGAAAGCCATGGAAAAAATCCTCTTTACATTTGTGTGCAGAACATTGATTGACTGGCGTTCCTGCTGGGGAGTATAGAATCAAATGGCAGCTTTTATATTTGCCCAGTGCTTTTATTTCTCTGATTCTGTGTCTGTACATAAATACAGGTTTGTATGTATGCAGTACAGTTTCTGTACTGTAGCACGAAGAGCTAGGGGTAACAGGAATAGTAAAACCTCGAGGTTTTCAGAGTTGGTTGTAAAATGGTATTATATGAGAAGAGAAAATCTAATTTGAGTTTCAATTTGTAGGGATTGTCATCAGAAATCCATCTTTTTTTAAGCACATACAATGTGAAAATCAAAATAAGGCTTATTTTGTCCATTAATTTGCAGACCAGAGCAGCTCTTCTGTAAGGAAGGAAATAAATTTGACATTTTAAAAAGTCTACATTCATATTTAGCGTTCTTTACCTCTTCTGTGGGTTAGCAGCAGAAAGGGTTGTTAAACCTTGCAGTGGGCTGCTCAAGGAGGTGGTGGAGTCCCTGAAAGGTGTTCAAGAAACAGCTGGATATGGCACTCGATGCTTTGGTCTACACAGTGGTCATCAGTCAAAGGCTGGACTCAATGATTTGGAAGTCCTTTCCAACCTAAATGATTCTGTGATTCTGTTTTAATTAAATTTAAAATTAACAAAAAAAATCGGTGTTAATTAAATTTAAAATTAGACCTGTGCTTTTACCCTTTGTCTCAAATGTTTAGGATCCTTCCTAAAAAGTTACTGGAAGTACCTATACATGAAAACAATTTTATATATGAGATGCTGGTAATTTGTTTGGAGGTATAAATACTGTGGGGTTTGCTGTAATTTGTAAAAAAATCCTGTAGTTTGGAAAAAGGCTACCCTGAGAGATGGTGTCTGGGTTACTTCATGTTAAATTGAGCAGTGACTTAACAAGCTCCAGAAATGAATAGTTAAAAACTTGGTCTTATTTTGTTGCATTTGTGTGTGAGCTGGAAACACAGGCTTCATGTGCTGAGAAGTCTTGGAGAGTTTCTGATGTTGCAAATGACTGCTTACGTGGAATGCATTTAGATATCACTTCTTTTCTAATGGACAATTTATTTTGCCAGCTGAGAAACCTGCTACCTTCAGGAGAGAGATTGATTTTGTATTTTGTTTGCTTTTTATTAGTTTTCAGTTTCTGAGCCTTCTGTTTTGAGGTGAGAGGAGGGTTTAAATAAGGGCTATTTATTTTTCTTCCCCTAATACAGACTTCTCTTGCCTCATGCTTTTTTAACTCAGCAAGCAAGGCCTCATTAAGATTCTACTTTCTGAGCAAATGTAGATTTCTTTATTGGAAAAGCAGTATTAGAAATGTCTGGGACTTTTTTTAGGCAACTAAAGCGATGACAGGGTGAGGATGGTATGACTAGCTAAATCTTCACAGCTGAGAAAAAATTACTTGATGAGCACATCGTGCAGTCCTTGCTCATTCAAAGTCTGCAGCAAGGATGACAGCTCCTTGTATAAAAATTTTGTTGTTGTTCTTCTGTGCTCTGTTTTGATTTTTGTTCTTTGACCCCTCCTCCAAATTGAGGACTGGTCATCAGATGTCACAGATGGCCAGATCCAGTTGGCTCCCTGCTGTTTGCCCTCTGCCCTGCCTGGCCCCATCATGGTCTCCTGCCCTGTCCAAGGCCATGTTTGAGAAAAGGCTTTGCAGTGTTGCTCTAGAGGAAAGCTCTCATTACAGGAGTGCAGCAGCCCCTTTGCCATCGGGCACTACTCTTCCATCTGTGGGGCACGTGGTTCTAATTAATGAAGCCTTGGTGTGAGCTGGGAACTTGTTTTTGACTCTTCTTTCTTTTCCTCCCACTCTGTGGCAGCTTCTTAAAGACTTGATGATATCAGTGTTATGAACTTTAGGTGGGGGAAAGCGGAGTTGTTGAGAGTTCAAGTTAAGCTTTTCAAACTCATCTCTTACTCATGCCAAGCCATCCCCTCAAGTAGTCATTAGAACAAGCAGTAACTCAGTAAATTACAAGCTCTGTAAGCTTTCATGGGAAAAGATGAGACATCTTCTATAATTTGGACAACTTGTAAAGCTTTTCTACTGCAAGGTTAGGGGGTGTTTTTTCAGAATCTCATTTGAAAAACCAGAATCTATTTCACAGAGAATCTTCACCATAATTACTATGCAGTGTTTCTGGTAACCAGCTCCCAACACAGATTTAATGTATGCTGTTGCTATTCTGCAGTGCCAGCCCATGTCACACCATACTGACTCCAGGCATATCAGGAAATCCTGTTTTGTAAAAAAAAATGTCAGAGAGGTTTTCCTGAATGTGAAAAGTCTACCAGCCTAGATTTTAGTGTGCTTGCCTTTGATTTGGGCTGGCATAGGCGTCCTTTATTTATACTGATGTTGAACATTCCTGCTCAAGAGTGCAGTCCCTCTTCTGAAATGTTAAATAGGTGTGTAATTCATAGTATAGTCAATAAAAAGAAGGCTTTTGTGGTAGGCGTATGATAAGTTGGGTGTTTAAAAGGAATTTTAAGGAACATTATATGTTAATAACAAAAAAGAAAGCAAAAAGAACCAAAAAACAATCCTTGAGTTTGCTGTTACCAAGGAACAATTAAAAGCAATAAAGACATTTCTAGAAAATTTACTGATTGCTTTGTATGTGTCTTCAGGACAAATATATTGAGCTACTTTGCTGTCTGAGATGGGAAATTTTGTTAGATTATGATACAGTAATATCTGGGTAAAATCTCTGTCTATGCACTTCCAATGCAAATGCCTATTTGTGGAGTTATTTTTTGCTTCTGCTGTTGCAGAATGGATATTGGTGGATGCCCTGTGCATGTGGGCTTTCCTGGGATAAAATGCATTTCCCAAATAATCAATGGCAATCAAAATGTGTTTTATTTAGGGCTTTGATGGCATCATATTGATAGCACCGAAATGGCATTGTAGAAATATCTTTATTTTTGAAAGAAACATTGAGATGAAATATTAATATATTTCTGTCCAGTAGGAAAGGGTTTTTTTAAATAAAAGAAGATTCAAAATGCTCAAGAGGATTCCAAGAGTCCAGGGTTAATTGAGCTTGGGGACTTGTTTTGTTTCTGAGATGTAAATTTGTTGTGATTTCTGTCCAGCCAATTCCAAATCACATGTTGATTTAAGAGTCATATAGCATTAATCTGAAAACTTTCTGTGCATGCATCCTCAGCTCCTGCCACCCACCTTGAGTACAGTGCATATAGTTTCTAATTGCATAATTACCTAATTCTCAAATAAAACACATGCATGTGTTTTCCTGTCCGTAGGAATTGCATACAGTGGTTTATATGCTGGGGGGGGGGGGGGGGAACCCAACAAGTTCTGCAATGTCTTTCAGACAACCTCTTCAAATTTTTCTCATGTGCTCACAAAGATGGTTGAGGAGCACAATTGCAGCTCCCTGTTGTTGTGCACCTCTGAAATGCATGTTTCTGATGCTTCCAGCTCTGGTAGATGTATGGGAAGTAATGACCCACAACAGGAACTCACACAAATGTGGCATTTCTGTTCTTTCCAAATATGGCCTGAAGGCTGAGCCATTACTCTGATTACCTGTGCAGAGCTGATTTTTTCATAGCAGCTGCTTCTGGGTCCTCCCAAAGTGGCTGTCACTGCAACAGCCACTGGTTCAGTTCATCCATTTTTTTACATTGGTCCTTAAACCAGTAATAAGTCCCATTGCTCTTTGAAATTACACCCATTTCAAATCAGCATGGAAATCAAGCCTTAGTTTTAAAAAAACAGTCTTCCTTTCAGAGTGGGAATTTAAGATGTCTAGGAGGCAGCAGCACAAACTGTCAGTTCAGCAGGAGCAGATGCAGCTGTGACTTCTTCCAAATAATTATTCCAAACATAAATATTCAAAAACAATTCTCAGGAACAGATTTAGAGGAAGGGGGAGAAAAAAATGGCTGACCTAGGCTCTCAGCTGCTTAACATTGCAACCACTTGCTTCACTTCACAGGGCTGTAGCCACTTGTCCTTGCACATGTGACACCTGGCCAGGAGTTTGACAGCTTGGGGCAAATGACATCTTCTCTCTGTCCTTGCCTGACTGTCTGTCTCAGAGGGCCTTGCTGGTACCTGGACATGCAAGTCCCCAGCTCACAGCCCTGCTGCATCTGCACCACTCAGCCCTCCTCTGCTGCTCACCAACCAGACCAGCATCACGTTGGCTGTGCTCACACATACCCACTCAGACCGGAAAGAACACTCTGGTTTAAACCAGATAAAAATAGGTTTTAATGAGAATACAGAACAGATTGGAGTGATCAAGTGCAGGCAGGGCTCAGGCAAGCACACTGACCTGCCCTTTTTATACTCTTTTTTTCCTACTCTTGCTCCTTTCCAATCTAACTAAATTCCTTCCTTTCCCCACTTTTAATCCATCCCCAACATCCTAAATTAAATCTTGTATGTACCCACGGCCCTTGGAAAACATCCCAAAACAATTGTAGACAATCCCAAAAATGTTTTTTCCCACCACATCCCTCAATGAGCCCTATACCCACCATCTTATTGTAAATATCTCTAGGTATTTCCCCATGACCCTCAAGAGGGTCACGTGCCTGCTCTGCAAGGCCTCACACGCCATTGGCACTGAGGCCATGGAAACCTAATGATCCTTTCCTGCTTGGAGTCCCCTTTTTTCTGTTCAGCTGTTTTGTACCTCTCCTATCAGGGCAATGAAGGGTTGGCCTGACATAGAGGGACATCTGAGCTGTGTGAAAGCAAGCAAGCCAAGCTCCTACTGCTGCTTCCCAGTGCAGCACCACCCTCCATCTGATGCCCCACAGCACCAGGAGATGGTAAATCAAAGTGGTTGGTTCTCATCGAGGGAGAAAAGGCACAATGGAAAAACAGCAACTTCAGGAAAAGGAGACCTGGTTGTCTGCTGGTGTGTACAAAGCCTGCAGTCAGGGGGAAGCTGTCTAGGAGCAAGGAAGGTGTTCCTGTTGTTTCCAAGGTAACTTCCATCTTCTGCCACCCAGGTGAGGCTCAGCCTTTATCATCATGTGAGCAGAATACAAATAATGGGCCTGATGTGGAAAACAAAGCGCACACGAAATGCCATGTGTTACTCCAGCTGCTCTGCTAGTCATTTCTCACCTTCCACCCTTCCACATCAGCCTACTGAGGCAAAGTGACAGGAACAAGGAATTCATCCACAGCAGCTGAACCTTCCTGACTCGCTGCCAGATGGAAGTCAGCTAATTCAAAATTATCATAGTGGCTTTCCAACCGGAGTTATAACTCAGGAGCCCAGGAACCTCATCAAAGCACAGCTCTTTGGTGCCCACATCACATGGATCTGACCTTCCCATGCTCATCTGAGAGGATCCATGAGTTCTCCAGCTTGCATGGGCACCAGCTAGGCTTGGCTGTCACCTCAAAGCCATCCTGGGATCTTTTAGGAAAATAAAGGAGTGAAGGCTTCGCAGACTTTGTGGCAACCAAGAGAGCTCGGCTGCTGCCACTGAACCAAGTGGCACTTCTTGTATGGAGTCACACGGGTCAGGTGCTATTGACATCTGCACCACCTGTGACAAAATTCACTGGCTTTTAATTGGCTCTTCAAAACCAGCACCAGAGAGGAAAGGAGGAGTGAGAGGATGTGCCCACAGTCACTTACTGAGTGCAATACCTTAATCCTTTGATGTACACATTATTGTCCACAAAGGGAGTTTCCAGGAGCAGAGAAACTTAAGGCCATCACTGAACTCTGTGTAGTTCTTCCTGTCATTATCATGCTGTGCACTGGCAGGGAGCCCACACCAAAAATGTTAGCCTTCCACAGAGCCCTCCCAGGACACACACTCCCGGGTTGTGGCCCTGCTGCTGCCCCTGGTCTAACATCTCTCCAACACCTTTTCAGCACAAAGACCTCAATGGGGAGAAGGACACAGGCACCAGGCTGAGCGGGCAGAATCTAGCACAAGACGAGCACCACAGTGCTGAGGGCTGTGGGGGGATAGTCTTGAGGAGGTTTCTGCTCCGTATTGATACTCTAGCAGGACAAGCACATGGCCAGGAACCAACAGAGGATCTGCAATGATACTAGATGCAAACATTATCTGAAAAACTTGGCAGCAGGAGGCCCTCCTTTCCAGGTATTTGCAGCTTTCCCGGAAACTGGCATTTTCTACTCTAGGGGTCAGCTCTGATTCACCCACAAGACCCTGTATCACAAAATATCACATCAATATGACTTCTTTAGAGTATTTCAAAGCACAAACCCCAGCACTGCCAATATTGAAGAGTTCCTCACACTGTGTGCTAAAAAGCTCTGGTTTGGAATATGGACTTGAATTTGGGATTCTTGTTAGCATTAGGAGTATTTATTTTTTTTTTTACCAGCTATACCTCCACCTACAAGCCTTCAACCCTCTCAGGTCACAAATGCTGAGAAGAAATGTGTTGGTGCCTAAGAAGCAGCTCCCCAGGACCTGCTCTGGCAATGCTGTACCCCAGGCAAGGAGGCTGGCTGAGGTCTGCTTCTGCATGCAGGGGCTGCAGCAATGCCAGGATGAGTGGATCTGTGAGCAGGGAACCTGTCCACCCCAGAGGATCAGACTTCTCCATCTGTGTGGCTGAGCTGACAGTAGGAATCTTGTGGCCTGCTCTCTTGAAGGATGTGGAGAGATCCACTTTGCCTTGTCAGCTTCTCGGGTGAAATGATGTATCACAACCATCAGCTGAGGCAAACAGTAAAATTTCTGTCCCATACCTATTTGTCAAATCCTGCTCATCAGGGTCCTGGGAAATGGAGTGTGGAAGGAGCTGCCTGGTCACCCACCAGTTGGTGGTGATTTTCTCTGGCACTCAGAGATGGGCATAGCCCAACAAATTGATACCTCCTGGAACACGGACAAGTGAACTTGTAACCTCTCATGTGGATTTAAGCACACAGAAAAAGCAGAAATCTTGACCAACATCCAAATAGCAACAGCAAGTGATATGACACAGGCAGCTGAAGCATCATCCTATTTTGACTGCTGTACCCCCTCAATTAACAACTGAGTACTCTTGGTTACAGAGTCATATTAAAAACTCTTCACCAGGAGGAATTCTTGGTTTAGCAGCTAATATGAGAGAGTGAAAATCTGCCAAATGCTTGGGAATTTGAAATGCACTAGGCACAACTTTGCAAAGGCAAAAGAAAGCTTCTTTCTCAGCCTGTCAAAAGATACAGCCTTCAACTCTTCAAAAGAGTCAGCTGGGATGAAGTACTTCCAACAGGCAACATTCCTTATAGTGTAGTTGTTCCATTTCTGATCTTCTAGCCCTGATTCTCAAAGAAAATCCTACAATATCTTTGTGAGGTAAGTCTGGGAACTGTATCTCATTACTTTCCTGAATACCAATGTTTTAGAACACATTACCATCCTCCTCTCTGCACCTTTCCCAGTTATCAATCTCCCAGTGCTCTACATCACGCTACTATTATTCTACAAATTACCTGCATCTCTTTTCCCCCTAGGATATAACTACCAATATAGTCTTTATATTCCATGCTGTCAGATGTCTAGCTCAGACACAGGTCTAATTAAACCCAGAGCAACTGTTCCCAAGATGCAGTTAAGTTTGAAATTCACCTCATCTTTTCTGAGGACTATACATGCACCAAAACTCATCTGCTTTCTTCAGATATACTGGGTGGCTTCAGAAAAGCTATTACACCTACATAAAAATCTTTATCTTGAAACCTTTGCTCTTACAATACTGGGATGCCAAAAGCCTTCATAGACTGCGAATAGGAGGGGCAGCAGGGGAATGACTGGATCTGATTTCTAAAAAATAGAGGTGTGACACTATGACATGCTTCACAGAAGATCTTAAATACTGTTTCACAGGACAGAGTGGGGGTTGAGCACTAATTTAAAACAGATGCTCACTTTTGAGTAGCAACAATGACCCATAGCTACAAATTCCTGTAAACTCAGACTCCCCTTCACTCCGTCAGCCCCTGCCTGGAAGAAACACCTTCAGGAGGCTCCTCTCCATAAGGGAAGCAGCATCTGAACTGCCCTTTCACTAAGCCTCAGTGTCCCATCTGTAGAACAAGGAAGGAGGACAGGCTCAGGCTTGGCCACTCCAGGCTGCTGTCTCCCCCACTGCTTATCCATCACCGCTTGTGTTTGCTCCTGACCATGGCCAGTCTCTCTCCAGACAGCACCTGCACTGCCCTCCCCCAGGGTTTTGTACATTCACTGTCAACTTACTGCATGAGAGGGACAGTGTGTCCTCCCAATAGCTCCCAGAGCAGCTGTGTAATAACTTTACTGTACATTTGCACAGTGGGAGAAGACTTGAATCTCTTCTCCTTGAAGCCAGGCATCCTGACTGAGACCTTCAGAGACGGCTTGGAGAAGGAGCATTCCTCGTGGAAGGCAGCAAGCAGGGCAGAGGATGAGGGAATCCCCACAGTATGGGCCAAGCCAGTGCTGCAGCAATGCCCTCATGGGAAGTGCTGACAGGGTGGGACTGAGCTGGGCAGAAGAGCAAGTAGCTCTGGGACCAGCAGGAACCCAGCCTGCAGGGTGACCTTTGGAAGACAATCAACACAAGACATATTTACCCCATTTAGAGAACACAGGAGGTAAACTTTGACTATGGCCAAGGTTTTAATAAAGCATGAGACCAACTGAGGCCTTTCTCATACCTGTAGTATTTTAAGCATTCTTGTCCCTCAGGTTGCTCTCTTAGCTCTTAAGGGCTGGGTTTACACTGTTCTTGTTCTCTCTCACTGCATCTCTAGCAGCATCTCTTTCCTCAACTGGACCTCTAATTTCCACAGATTTGTGGCAGTATAGTACCTTTAGGCTTTGGTTGAAACTGATGGATGGTTTCAAAAGTTAGGGACAGAGCCACTGTCAAGCAGACACCTACAGAGACAATGTGATCCCAAAGGATTCCTTCCCATGACAAAACAAGCTAAATGCTATGTAGTCATGACATTCAAGGCTCTAGTATAATGCAGAAACATAGAAATACAAAAATAAAGGGGTGTGAGCAGCCTAAACTTTGGCCTTCTTTAATATTTGGCTACTTGGCTTTGCAATTTTAATTACTCTTTCAAGGCATCATTTTTATATTCAATGCAGTAATTTGTGCTATGGTGTGTTAACTTTGATGAACTCCGTTTAAGTAGGGGAACATTCCTTGTAATTTTCTTCTGATTTTCACCTTTTTTGCATTTTTCCCTCACACACTCTCGCCCACTGAGAGTAGATTCACAAACCCTGTGCACAAATATGCGGAGGATAAGCAATGCAAAAGCCATCCACATCCTTGTCCCCATGCCATGGATGTTGGGAGGCAGATGAGTCTGATCCTCAAGCCTTGCACAGACAGGCTTATTGAACTTGACAGCACCACTTGTGTGCAGGGAGATGACTCATTCGAGCAGAGGCTGTGGATCTGCCCCTACTTGTAGAGCCACTTTCTTCATAGCAAATACTGGCTGCTCAAACAACACTCACGTTTCTATTTTGGGTCACTGTTTACAAGCAACAGTGAGAGAATGGAAATCTGCTACCAGCCAGCACTCTACCGACCCTCTCAAAAGCAGCTTTCAGAAACTAGATTATTGGAGAGGATCAGAATGGACAATTGCTCTAAACACCTTAAAAATATATTATTATCTGCCAGAGACTTCACATTTCCTAAAAGGAAGGTGAATATCTGGCACTTTCTCTATGTGGTTAGAGGAGTAATTACTAGTGCGGAGACATTGACTCTTATCTTTGATAAGTTGTCAAGGATTTTGAGACTAGTGAAGTATCACAATGTTTTCAAAATATCAGCAGATTCTCTAGTGAAGAGCTGTACAGTTATGGCTGCTTGACTGAAGCATCTCTTAATGGCTGTCAGAAGTAATTTGCACTGTTGCTCAGCAGAGGCAACGGATGGTTTAATATCCAGGCCTTTTGCTCTGCACAGGCATGTCAGCTAAGTACATATTGTACCCAAAGGAAATTGCTACCCATTCTTTGTACATTTGCTTCTCTTTGTGTGAAATCCCCTGCTACTCCAACAGCCCAGTTCAAAGTCCCTCATCAAAACCATAATTGTGGTTCAATCAACAGTGTTTTACAAGAGGGAAAATGACTTCACCACAAGCGCTCAAAATGGACATCGTGCCAACCTTACAACTCATCAAAGTGCGCGGACATTTTGCATGACCTGCCTTGATTCTCAAAAGCTGCGTTTTATTGAGCAGTCATCTCAATGATTTTGTGTTGTTCTCCTTTCTAATATAGCAGTAGGTTCCTTTCTGCAAAGGATTCTGTGTGCCTTGAATGCCCATGATGAGCTGGCAGGCACAAGTGACTTCTGATGTCTGGGTTTTCTTCAGCAGAAGCATGGTTGATATGTCACTGAGATCAGAACAAAAGGTCAAGGAAAGCAAAACAAAGAAATCTAATCTTGAGTCTGCTACTCATCTCTCCACATGGTGAGAAAATCCTTATGTGTTTCCCTTTATCAGTTTCAGCTCTCTACATGTTGAAAAGTATTATACATCTGTTAATATAGGCTTAATACCTAAGACTAACAATGAGGGGAAAGCCTATCTCAGCCAAAACAAGGACTAAAAGTCAGACATATGAGATTCCAGTGGAAGAGAAATAAGACTTCTTTATTCCTAGCATTGTTAGAAAGATACCTTCTATTTCTCACCAGAAATTCTCCATGTGAACAAACAAAGTTCAGGTAATTTAATGAAGAGATTAGCATTCAGCTTTGCTAGAAAAAACTTCAGTGACTCATCCTCAAGAGTATATGAAATGAAGAGCTGACCTGATCGTGTGGGGACTCCAGAAATGACAAATGTGTGTGAAACAGGGGGTGAGCTTCAGGAGGGAGGAGGAAATATCCCACAAGCTGCAAGTGCTGATTTGAGGGCTGCTGCTGCTGCTGCCGCCAAATGCTCAGTCTCTGGAAGAAAGTGTTCTCAGTGGTAAGTCTTCACTTTTCAACAAGAATCAGGATATCAAGAAATGGCCTCTGATAATAAACAATCCTAGAATTATTGTATTTCTTACCCCCAGCCCCATGTGTCATTTGCCAGAAGATAAAATGAAACAACATGAGGCCATCAGGACTAGTTGTGGTCTCTGCCCCTCTCATAACCATTTGGCCCCCATGTTCTCATTGGATTTTCTTAATCTCACTGATTTTATTTTCTGTTTTCCTTGGTTCCTTTTCTGTTTATTTTCCTCCCACTGACTGAAATGTCATTTGTCATTTCTGTTCCTTTTTTTTTCATGTTTAAGCCATAACAATTAACTAGAAGGCAAAATTTCAGACCTTATTAAACCTCATCCATCAATGGAAATCCAGTAAAATATGATCCAATTGAAGGTCTGTAACACTTTCTACTCATTCCAGTTTATTTATTTCAGTTTGGTGGGAAAGCTGTTCTTTGTGGCAAAGAGAATGTATTTTGCTCTGGTCTGTAATAGCATTGTTAGCTTATACTGAAAGGAGACAAACCGCTCTTGCATAATCATATTTATTAGATCATTAGTGCTGTTTTAGAGAAGTGCCAGCGAGCAGCACATAGGAAAAAAAGTGAGTTATCAGCGAGGGCATTAGGTGGAAAAACTTTGGAGGGAACCCGCAGGCAGCACACAGCAGTAATGAAGCAGACACCTCTGATGTCTCCAGTTAATTATCTCAGTGAGAATTTGTTGTGAGGCGCTGCTGTGGCTGAGCTGCAACTAGGTGCAAGGGTGGGACACGAGGTTAGGTGCACAAGCATGTGATTCATTTCCTTTACTCACAGCACTGACACATGAGGCATTGAAGAGTCCTAGAGTGATCACTTCTGAAGCAGCGACACCCACAAATTAGACGCCTTTGTTGCATTTAGATGTACACACAATCTCAAAATTGTATACACCTGTCTATGCTTTCAGGCTGGCAAGCTTTCCAACAGAAGTGCCCTGTTTTTCTTTAGGAGCATTGTAGATTTGTTCTTCTGGTCAATAATGTTGTTTTTGCTCAGTTTAGTCACACAGCCTTCTCCTAGTCTCATTGGGAAGCTCCCTCTGCAAAACAGTAGTTCATTAGGAGATAATTTATGCATCAATAACATACCTTGGTGACTGTGCATTGCCTATACCTACAAAATAAAGGGAATATCAGTAGCATAGAATCAAGTTTGTTAAATTATAACACAAGGGAAATAAATCCATTGAAAACATTTTTTTTGGTAGCTGAAGAGAAAATGCCTTGTTCTTCACCAACTCATTAGTGGAAAGTCCAGGAGATGAGTGACTGTAGATGCTGCTGACCTTTTGTGCTGAGGTAGTACATTCCCAGAAAAGAAGATAAGAAAAAAATATAAAGGAGTGCAGAAGAACAGGTTAAACTCAGTTCTATGTAACATTTTCTATATACCTACAATGAAAAGGCACTTTAGAAAGCAACAAGTTGCTGAAACCTCACATTACCTTTGTACTATTACTAGGTTGAAAATGTTGTATGCTTAAAGCCCCTTCTTGAGAGACAGCGGTGAAAAGGGCTAGATAATGCTTTTTGTATGCCTGTGAGGCACAAAAAGTACCTTGAGTTAAAGAGATAATGCCAATTTTATGGTCATTAAAAATTATTTTAAATTAGGTTCAAACCAAGTACCTGAAATTCTCTGACAAGTGGTTTCTTCCTTTGAAAAAAAATAATTTGCAGTTGCGTCTTTCAATTTTCTCTCTTCCCCCACTCCCCCTCCTTCCTTGATATGGTGAAAATCCTAACAAGCAAGATACAAGCTGCCTACAGTCAAATTTATTGCACACTGTCAATATGATGGAAGACATGGTATGGGTTGGAACTGCAGGCAGATGTGCAGTGCCATTACTGGGAAAACTAAGTGTTCTCCAATACATAGCATAGATAAAAATGTGTGGCTGTAAATATATAGAAATAATTAAAAATTATAAATAAATGAATGAAGACTGCCCTCTGTTCAGAATTGCCTTTTTGTGTTGTGTTTTGCAGGAGAAGTGCCATGTTGAAGATTTCATACTGCCTAGGATTGTAATGAAATAGGAGCTCAGCCCTGTGCTTGATGTTTTCCAACTCTCTGCCACAGAACAGCTTGGAGTAAACAAGTCTGTTATTAACATGTTGCTCAAAAGCAGTTTGAAAACACAAAAGCTCCAACATATATTTTTGTCTTAAAAAGACACACTGAGAATTCTTTGCTGCCTCAGGAAATAGATATGCAGCTTGATGGGCCCTGCCCTGTTTTGGAGTAAGTTACATAGAATTTCTTTTCTCTTATTCAAAAATAAACAATCATGATCTGCCCAGATGTTCTTTTCGTCTTTGCTGATTATTTCTTCTCTTTTTTCCAGCTTACACAAACCAACTGCGCCACAAATAAGAGAGTGATGCATTACAGTTGAAGATGGCAAAAGTTTGCCTTCCTCTTACTCAAGCAGTTCAAGCAATAATGGTAGTTTTGAGATATAAGTTTGAGTATTTCTTGAACCCTCATAAGCCCATGAGGTCTTTGCTGACTGAAAATTCAGGTTTTTTGAATACAGGAGAGATCCTTGCTGGCGGGCAGAGCTGTGCTGATGCTGTGTTGTAGAGTAGGACAAGCAGCGTTGTAACAATCTCCCTCCAGTAGTTTCTGTCTTCCAGCATGAGTTCCCTGCTCACCTTAATTTGTTGATGAGGAGATTAGCAGGCAGGAATGAGCGAAGTTAGAGCATCAGCTGTTGGTGGAATAATTTCCTGGCTCAATACTCTCAAACCAAAATCAGCTTCTGCAGGAGATTCTCTCTGTGCCTCGCAGCAGGTCTCAGCGCTGGCTCCAGACCCAAATATTTTGACCCCATGGAGGCCCAGCACAGCGCTGGTGTACAGTGCTGAACTCTGGGAGCATCCAGATGTAGGCAGCACTCAGCTCGTCCAGCATGTGGAAACCTCTCTGATGGTGTCCATCACTGATATCTTGTGGTACCACCAGCTCCCAGGAGCACATCTTCCCTGGTTCTTGCTGGGCTTTGAGGAAAGCACATGGGTTCCTAAATGGAAAACTCCCCTCAGCTTCAACAGGGCAGCATCAGGCCCTTTGCATCTTCTACTGTGCTGGCCTTCACCGAGCACCACCAGGCTGCATCAATTAGCCTGTTCCTAAAACGGATGAAGAGAAATTCTGTGTGGCTGCCAACTCTTCATCCCACCTAACTGGACAAGGGGAAAATAAAGAATGAAAGGCTGTGCAAGTCTGAATTTGGCCATCTCTCCTCTCAGACACATCTGTTTCCATGCAAGCAAGAAGAAAATGGGTGACTAACACATAGCTCTGCAGCTCAACAGCTGGCCCCTGGGTCCTCCTCCATGGCACTAAGTGTGTCCCTGGCAAACACAAGGTTGAGATTTTAAATGAGGAATTAATGAAAATGCGCTCTTTTTCCTGCTTGTTGTCACTTTAAATTCAGTTTCCATGGAAACAGCTATGGAAAGGCTGCCTGGAGGAAGCCAGGAGAGATCTCTGCCTGGACGCTTTCCCCTCTGGGCTGCCAGCTGAGCCACCCCAATTGTCAGGCTTTTAGCCACCCCAGTTGTCAGAGGTTTTTGCTATTGTCATTTACACTTGGAATATGAGTGATGACTCCTCATGGATTCCCTCTCTAAGGAGTCCTGAGGTGGTCAGCCCTGCTCCTGTCACCTGCTACTGGGCTCTTTGCAAGTGGAGCTCCTCTCCACCCATCTGGTGCAGCACAGGCCCATCTGAACCCCCACGACAATGCTTTGCTGCAAATGTCACCCCTGTTAGAGACATCCATTCCACTGCTTTTTTCTTTTGAAATGTAGTGGTGCATGTGATTTGAGTACACAGACTGAGCTGGGAGCAGTGGCAGAGGGACAACTTTTTTGTTAATTCAGTGTTTATCCTGGGGGAACATTTGAGATCCCTCCTGGAGTACTGCATCCAGCCGTGGGGTTCCCAGCACAAGGCAGACACCAACCCATCAGATAAGGTCCAGAGAAAAGAAACTAAAATGGTCAGAGGGCTGGAGCACCTCTCCTATGAAGACAGGCTGAGAGATTTGGGTGTGTTCAGCCTGGAGAAACAGAAGCCCCAAGGAGATCTTTTTGCGGCCTTTCACTACATTAAAGGGGCTCACAAGAAAGAAAGAGAGACACTTTTACTTCAGGGTCTGTAGTGAAAGGACAAGGTGCAATGGTTTTAAAGAGGGTAGGTTTAGATTGGACGTCAGAAAGAAATGTTTCCAAATGAGGGTAGTGAAACATTGGAATAAATCATCCAGAGAAATTGTGGATGCCTTATGCCTAGAAGTGTTCAAGGCCAGGTTGGATGGAATCCTGAGCAATCTGGTCTAGTGGAAAGTGTCCCTGCCCAGAGCAGGGGGTTTGGAACTAGATGGTCTTTAAGGTTCCTTTCAACCCAAACTGTTCTATGATCTTATGAGCAGGATCCAAAGCAGACTGTAAAGCAATGATGTTTGTCTGTGTAGATCCACACTTTTTCCAGGTGAACAAAACCAAAGGGTCCTAGACCTACAATATTTGGGGGTGACACAGTCCCAGAAAATGAGGCTGGTCCTACTACTGTTGAGATGCCCCCACTTCCATTTTTATTAGCATTTGAGGAGCCTCTAGTAGGTCTATGTAAGGTTGTCTTAAAGAAAACTGAATTGTCAGTGGAAACTGATTAACAATATAAGACCTATGACCTATCCACCCTCCCAGCTGAGTTCTGCAGATAAACACAGTTCCAATGTAAAAACAAAAGCAATTTTAAAATGTGATTAATTTTAAATGTAACTAACCCTAGTCAATATAATAGTTCAGTGTTAGCCATAATTGCTTCAGATACATATAAAAATGTTGTCTTCCTTGGTTACCTAGATGATTGCCTATACTTAGAAAGGCAGACTCTCATATCTGAGATATAATACTGAGATCATTTTTTGGGAGCCAGATGAGCAATTTCTTGCATATTGTACCAGAAAAAAACCCTCTGCTTGCTGCTGGTACAGACTCAGATGGAGTATAACCTTCAATATTGAACAACCAGGCTTCAAAGAGGATGTAAACTTCTACTGGGGGAAATTCAGAGAGCAATGGACATAAGCCAGAGGTCTAGAAAATAGACCTATGAGACAGAATTGAACAAACTGAAGTTATTTAGTACGAGAGGAGGCAAATCAAAGGGCTATATCTCAGTAAAAGGATGAAGTAAAGAAGAGAGGAAGACAATAAAATGCATTCCATGCCATAGAATCATAGAGTGGTTTGGATTGGAAAGGACCTTGGAGATCATCTAGCTCAAGCCCCCTGCAGTGGAGAGTGACACCTGCCATTAGATCAGGGCCCTGGCAAACCTGGCCTTGAACACTGCCAGGGATGGGGCATCCACAGCTTCTCTGGGCAACCTATGCCAGTGTCTCCAGCATGTCCAGGTCCTTCTGGTGCCCATAGTGGATAGAAGGTAGATAACAAGGTTAAACTGCAAATGGGGAAAACTTCCCCAGGGATAGAGACAGCTGTAAAATAAGGACTTAGGTTTTTCTAAGCCAAATACCCCCATCTCAAAGTAGGATGGGCAGGTGCTTTCTCTCTCCTGACATAGGACATTTTCAGTGTCTGAGATGCTCTCCTATCTTCGGACAGCCTGTTCCAACACTTCCTTGTGAGTTCCCTTTCTGTGAAGCTAAGCTTAAATCTTTACTGTTTATTCCCAGGAACTCATTCCCCAGCTGTGTTTTCCTCACTTTTGTGGCCTTTGGGCACACCATGATGCTCTGATCCCTTTCACAGGAGCTGCTCCTCTACCCACCATTTCCCTCCCAAACAGAAGGGCATGGTCATGAAGGGCACAGCTGTCCAGGCTTCTCCTCCAGTTCCCCTAGATCATTTACATGCTGCTGTCTTTCTTCAGCATGCTGGGATAACTCTTCTGGTACCAGGAGGGAATAGCTTCCTGCTAGACTCTACGCTGGTGCTGCCTCACCTTGATTTCTGTGCACAGTTTTGGGTGCTGCAGTGTAAGAAAGACATTAAACTGTTGGACAGCGGCCCAAGCAGGGCAGTGATGGTGAAGGGTCTAGAAGGGAAGCTGTGTGAGGAGCGGCAGAGCTTCCTTGGTCTGTCTGTTTAGCTCAGAGGAGACCGAGGGGAGCCCTCATCGCAGTTACAGCTTCCTCATGAGGGGAAAAGGAGGGGCAGACACTGATCTCTTTTCTCTCATGACCATTCTGGAGGAACAGCCTTCTCAAGGGTGCTTTGGGTTGGATATCAGGAATATGTAATTCACCCAGAGGGTGGTTGGGCACAGCAGAGCCTGACAGAACTCAAGAAGCATTTGGACAATGCTCTCAGGCACGTGGTGTGACACTTGGGCATGTCCAGTGCAGGGCCGGGAGCTGGATGCAATGATCCTTATAGGCGCCTTCGAACCCAGGATATCCTGTGACACTGGAACTTCCTGCGGCCACCGCGGATTCCCGACCCTTCCCACGGCCCCGCCAGGGCGGGACTCGAACCCGCGTCCCCGCCGCAGGGAGGGCCCGCCCCGCCGTGCAGTGCGAACGGAGGAGGTTTGTCCCTCACGGGCCGCCGTGTGCCGGTGCGCTCCGCTGCCGCGTTCGCCGCCTGCTCGTCTCGTCCGCCGCCCGGCCCGGTCCGGCCGCTGCCCGCCATGAGCGACAAGGGCGAGCTGGACCTCACCGGCGCCAAGCAGAACACGGGCATGTGGCTGGTGAAGGTGAGGAGCCGCCGCCGCGGCCCCAGGCCCGGCCCAGCGCGGCCTGTGACAGCCGGGTGCCTCCGTTCGTCCCCGCCCCGCCGTGCCCGGGGTGGGCGCCGCGAGGCCGGGGTTGCCCGCGTCGGGCTCGCCCTGTGGCTCGGGACAGCCTCTGTGCCTGTTCCCCTCCTCGGGGGACAGCGCGGGGCAGGGCCCGGACGCCTGCTGAGTAAAGGAGACACCGCAGGGAAAGTTGGGCTGCTGGGGAAGCTCTCACAGAATCAGAATGGTGAGGGCTTGGAATGAACCTTAAAGATCCCTCAGTCCCAACTCCCCCTGCGGTGGGCAGGGACATTTCCCACTAGACCGGGTTGCTCAAGGCCTTATCTGGCCTGGCTTTGAACATTTATCTTTGAACATTTCCAGGGATGGGGCGTCCACAGCTTCTCTGGGCAACTGTGCCAATGTCTCACCACCCTCACAGTAAACATCTTTTCCTTCTCCTTGCTAGTGGTTTGTGACGAGCAACAAACATGGCTGTATAACTTTTATTTCCCCAAAACTTTGAGAGTTGGAAAAAGTTTTGAGTGTGCCCAGATTCACATCCTGATAAAAAAACTGTCCACATCCATCAAGGAAAGTAAACCCCAGTGTCTGGTCATTACAGCTCCCTTTGGTGCTTAGAGTGAAATACAGCTCTAGTGGAGGGGCTGTGAGAAGGTACTGAGGGTGTCAAATCAAACCTGTTTGGTGCCGGACCACACTCTGTCTGGTGCCACCACTAACAGGCTGGCACTGTGCTGTTCCCTGGAGTCAGTGTCTTTGCTGCCAAGACATTTTGCTGCCACTACCAGGCATTGTTTCATAAAGAGAAACTTGAAGCTGATAGGGGAGCGTGTGTCCTGCCTGCTTCGAGTCCCCTCTGGGGATGCTCCTCTTTTTCTAGACCTATATTTATTCTCTCTTGGGAGAAGCAGTTCCTTCCTCCCATTCCTCCTTTAGGAATAGGTTCAGATCGTCAACTTCAAAGATCCTGTGGGGGCAGGGTGGTATACCGAGATACTAGTCCTGGGCAGGCGGTGAGGGGGGTTTAACACTATCATACTTCAGCTACCAAAACTTCTTGCTTAAAAATAGCCCTTAAAAATGGTCATTTGGGGATTTCAGACTTGCTTTGCTGTGCAGAATTTTTGGTGGGCAAGTTGCTGCATCTGGTTCCTCCTCTGTACTGACACCTGAGTGTGTGGTGTCACAAAGCCACAACAAGCACTGTGCAAGTGCTCTAATTGTAGTAGCTTTTCCTGGGCACTGTCAATGAATGCTGGCAGCAGAAAGCTGCAGAACTAGATCATGACATGCTGAGTGACAGGATGGTAAAATGGCAGATGAAATTAAGAGTTGAAAGATGTAATCTGGTGTGCATAGAGAAAAACTGTCCTAATTATAGGTATGCAGCAGTTGGGTTTCTGCTGGTTGTTGTCATTCAGGAGGAGTGGGTTTTTTTTCTGTACAATGAGATAACTCTATAAGAACATGTCAAATGAGCAGAGTCCACATTGGACATGATTACAAAAGACACAGAAAACAAAGAAGAAAATATTACTGTACCATGATGTTGCCTCTGTCCGGAATGCTCTGCGTAGCCATGGTCTCATCCCCCCTGCTATGGAAAGTGTACAGCGGACCTGGGAGCAGTACAGAGGAGAGCACCAGGTCTGGTCTTGGCAACAAGGAATGATGGCTGTGGAGGGAACTCCTAAATCCGTTGTTACCTTTTAGACTGGCAAGAGGATTGATTTGGAAATCTTGTAGAGATCTGAAGCAATGAGTAATGTCACAGGTGGATAAGGAAGAAGTGAATAGGCAAAGATGAACAGGAAAGAATCAGTTCAAACACTAGAATTAGAGGTGTGTCAGATTAATTCATTGGTGGGGCTCAGCGTGAGCCAAGGAGGTACTGTTTTGCACAATATGTAGTTAAATTTTGGAACTTCTTGCAGTTAGAAATTCTGAATTGCAAAACTTTGCAGAAGTTCAAACATAGTTAGTCAAACTCAGGCAAGAAAATTGAATTGAGAGATTAAAAAGTAATATCTTGCCAAACCCCATGTCTGCTGAAACACCCTAGAAATTAGAAGAGCATACTGGGGAAATAAATTTTCTTCGTATGTTCCTCCTGAAGTAACTACCAATGGCTGCATTTGGAGACAGGACATGAAGTTGCTTGTCCTTTAGTCTGATGTTTCCTGAAGCAAGGAATTTTCAGGCACATTTGTGCTTACAGTTGGTGCCACTCTGTTTAATGAGAAAACAGGACTGAAAGGAAAGCTGGAGTATTAATCTTCCAAGTAACTGTTGATGTAGTCCTTCATACAGGTGTTCTGAACTTATGTCTGTCTCCTTGTATTGTAATGATAGTAAAAAATATTGAAAAGATGCTAACAGTGATAGACCATAACATGAGGTATTTGATTTCCTTTGGACTTGAGCTTGGAAACAACCACATCTGTTAGCAGGACTTCCAGCCCAGTGGCAAGACAGCGCATAGTACCTGTACTTTTTATCTTCACTAGCAAGGACAATGAGGATGAATTTATCCTTCCTTTGAGGGAGAGAGCATTCAGCTCTGATGGAATAAAAAACCTGGTTTATTTGATTTCCTTTTAGCATGCATTGTGCTAGCACAGGAAGTATTCCAGAGAGACTATTTAACAAGCAATAAAAAAATGTAGTGATGAGTATTTTAGAAGCATGAGCAGTAAAAGGAGGTACCATAAAGAGAGTGAATTACTTTAGTACAAATTCAGAAAGCCACTAGGTTTTTGTTTCTGTGTTTTCAGTGAAAGCTAAGGTAGAGAAATAGTAAGACTATTTGGTTATGTACTTGTGGTAAAGTGAAGCCCATTTAGTGTTAGCCATTAGAATGTTAATTTTCTTGTTCCCTGAGTGTGTTGGTCAGATTTTTAAATTTAATCTGCTGCATTGTTCTATAGCTAGAAAGAGGATATCTTTATTTAAATTTTTTTTGTATTTTCAAAGAATATAGACTCTGACATCAGCCTTAGTTTCTGTTGTATGCACTGCGCCTGTATTGCTATATAGAGAAAGAACTAATTTAGCTTTTTGCAGAAAAGTGGAAGTAGTTTGTTACAGAGAGGGGCTGCTTGTGTGTTCCCTTCTAAAGGGGGGTAGGAAGCTGTGCCCAGGCTGAAAGATGAGAGGAGCAGGGGCCCTGCTGTCCTACACTGCCTGTAGTGTGCCTCGTGTGCTGTGATGTGAGTAGCAGGAGGAGAGCAGCACTGGGAGGAAGGCTTCGAGTGGTGCTCCTTAGTATGTCAGATTTGTTCTAGTGATTAAACTGTAATTTTTTTCTTTTTTGGAGAGAAGAGTGTTCTTACCTACAAATCCCAGAATAAAGACCACTTGTCCTGAAAGGCTGTGTTCAGTTGCCTTTCACTGCACAGGCACTCTGTCCACATGTCGCTCTTTCTGTGCATATGCAGTTTTCAAAATCCTCCTATGGGATCTGTGAAAATTCTGCCCTGTAAAAACAGTTTGCTCTTGTTTTCTATGTGTTCTTTCAAGGATTATTAAGACTTTGAAACCTGACTCTTTACCATAATTATTATGTTAAAGTTAAAAGAAAGGTGCAAAATAAGATGTCTATGGCATTTAAGACTTTAGTCTTTCCTGATTGTTTACGTCATTAGCATGTGGGTTTGTGAGTAGCACCTGGTTTTAGCTGAAGTATCTATGGATAGCTGGAAGTAATCCTTTGATCACAGCCCTTCATAACCCTTTGTCTTTCTCTGCATGGCCCTTGACTGCAGGTAGGCCAGCAGAAAGATGATTAAATTCACTCTTTGAGACTTTCCTATGCAGTATGATTGATCTGCAACCTCTTAATCTGACTTAATTCCCAGTCTGAATGTATTATATAGCAAGTCAATGATTTTAACACCACAAGAGCCCTTCATTCCTTGTCCACTCATACTGAATGTGCATCTACCTTATTATCTGGCAGTATAAATAGAGATTAGTTGCAAGCATGTAATAATACTTCTGTTTAGTAGCTGGAGCATGTCATAGCATTTATCTTGACTTTAGAAAGAAAACAGTATCTGATCTGGCATGGAATCTGCTGTAGCAAGTTACCACTTTGAAAACTGGAAATATGTATATCAATAGATTGTGCCAATTCATGGCTTTCTGTTGTGCTTTTGTGGTGTTTTTGACCAAAGTTGTCTGAACTTCATGGGAACCTGGACTACCATTTAGTTTGTCTGAGCAGTTGGAGGCATCTGGATTTTGTACTTATTCTACATGTGCTTTATGGGGTGCTGTGAGTCTTAAGCTAAGTGCTAACTAAGCACCAGTTCAAAGATCTGTAGTTCTTGAAGAACTGATAAATGCACAGTTAGTGTTAATTTAATTTGAGCTTCAGGAAGTTAGGGGGTTGTTCTTTGTCAGTAAGTTATTGGAACAGGCTCTCTTTCTCCCCAACTTGGTTTAGTTTTACTCTGTGCAAGACAAAACTTAGGCTTCCAAGTGCTTCTTTGCTGCTTGAAACAGAAAATGCCCCAGGCATAGCTTAGTGTATTTCTCTTCATTACTGGCTGTGCCTCACACTGTTTTTCCACATGGGCCCAGATGTTTTCAGTAGCTGTGGACTGTGTGAGCCAGGATGAACTTTACTGTGCCAGTAAAGAACATGGCTGTAAAGTTCTGAGGAGTGTGCTGCTTGCCAGAGGCCTTTATTGTACATTTTGAGCCCAGGTTGGTCACCCGATGCTGCAGATACCACAGCCTTTGCAACTGAAGGAATTGGTGTGTAGGTGAGGTAACAGCACTGCAGCAGCTTTTAATTCTCCATTTATTCAGGTCTTGTTCCTGTCCCTGGACTAATCACTACTTTGTGCAGCTGTTCTGGAAAATGGGTTGGGGTGCTGCTTTGGTTGTTCCACCTGCTAAACACAAAATCAGCGCAACTAAAACATAGAAGTCACCCACTCCTCCTGGCTAGATCAGTCTGCTCTTTCCACATACTGACCAGCTGCACAAAGACTTTGCCCAATGCAGTGAAGAGCTGGGAATGAGTGATGGGAGGCAGATTTGCCTAGCGTGGTTGTGCTGTTGGAGGAGTGGCAGTAGGGTGTGGTCTACTGCTCAACGTGTTTGAGGTTCCCTGACTCTAAGCCTTCCCTTCACTCCAGAAATTGCCTATCTTCTCATCACTGTGATTGGTTGGTTGATATTTTTCCCAGAGAGATGATAATTTCTGATGAATATCTAAAAGTATAATTTTATCTGATAAAATATTGACACTACTTAGTTTAAGAATTTGATGCTGATCTTTTTCTGCCTTTTATGATTAGATTGTAGCATTTGAGATTGAAGTTACTAAGATTTTTCTCTCATTTGAGACTCTACATTGGTGTTATTTTTTGTGCTACTTTATTCTCTTTGCTCTCTCTAACTGAATATATATACACATATGTGTATATATGTCTGTGTGTGCGCGTATATCTATATAACAGCTCGCGAAGTGGGCTTGCATGAGCTTCATAAAGTTCAACAAGGCCAAGCACAAGGTCCTGCACTTGAGTTGGGGTAACCCCCAGTATCAGTGCATAGTATCAGAGGAAAGACTGAGAGCAGCTCTGAGGACAAGGACTTGGGGGTGCTGGTAGATGGGAGGCTGGATGTGACCTGGCAATGTGCACTTGCAGCCCAGAAAGGCAATTCTGTCCAGGGCTGCAACAAAAGCAGCGTGGGCAGAATGTCAAGGGAGGGAATTCTGTCCTTCTGCTCTGCTTTGCTGTGCTCTGATGAGATCCCCTCTGGATTGCTGTGTCCTGCTCTGGGGCCCCCAGCATAAGAAGGATGTGGACATGCTGTAGCAGGTGCAAAGGAGACCACAAAGATGATCAGAGAGCTGGAGCACCTCTTCTGTGAAGACAGATGGAGAGAGCTGGGTCTGCTCAGCCTGGAGAGGAAAAGGCTCCAGGGACACCTTACAGGTGCCTTCCAGTGCCTCAAGGGGGCTGGTGAGAAAGATGGGAACAGACTTTTTAGTAGGGCCTATAGCAGTTGGACAAGGAATAATGGTTTTAAGTGAAAGGAGGGTGGATTTAGACTAGATGTAAGGAAGAAATGTTTTATAATGAGAGTGGTGAGGCACTGGCACAGGTTGCCCAGACAAGTTGTGGATGTGGCATCCCTGGAAGCATTCAAGGTCAGGTTGGATACAACTCTGAGCAAACTGATCTAATTGCAGATGTCCTTGCTTATTGTAGGGGGTTTGGACTAGATGTCTATTAAGGCCCCTGCCAATCAAAACCATCTATGGCTGTCTATTGTCTACTATATTTAGCTCATACTTTATTCTGAAGTGGTCAAGGTAAAAGCATTTAAAGTATTTACCCATACACAGTTTATATGGTATTTTAAAATCTGCTTTTCTTGAATTCTGTTGTCTTCTCTTAGGTCCCCAAATACTTGTCACAACAGTGGAGTAAAGCTTCAGGAAGAGGTGAAGTGGGAAAACTAAGGATTGTCAAGTAAGCCTTTACATTTACTGGTTGCATTTCTTAGAAGTTACCTGTGTAAAATAAGAATATGTTGCACCTGTTCTAAGACATAATCCTCTTTCTTTCCAACAGTGTGCATATTTCTCTGATACATGATCAATGTTTGCTTGTGTAGTGATTAGGATTATAAATTGTACAAAATTATACTGGGGAGTCACTCTGTCACATTACAGGAGGTTTGATTTCCTAGGTTTAAGGAAACCTAATTGCAGAATTTGGTTTTATTTACATGTGTTGTTTTGCTACTTCTGTTTTCACATGCTGACTTTCCCCATTTATTCTTGGACATCAGCATAACAAAAAATTGAATAGCTCTGGAGTGAAGATAAATAATAAAACTAGAATTTGAAATTGCTTTTTTTATCAGAAAGCTAAACTTGAGAAATTAGGCTATGGAAACATTAAATATTTTAAATATTTATATAATTGTTTAATTATATAAATTATAATAAATATTTATATATTTATTAAATATTAAATATTTTCTTTTTCAGAAATCAAGGAAGAACGGAAGTAAGTAATTGCTAAAGTTTATGTTTTGAATTCTAAAAAGTGTTTAAAATGTGCTGGTTTCTAATGTAACATATTTTTTGTTATACCTCTAGCGAAGCATTGTACCACAGAATCAGGAAGAGAGAATTATGTTAGTAGCTCTGCCCATAGATGCCTGTGTGACTTGTATCAGGTCTCTCTGTTCCCTCACTTTGTTTACCTTCTCTTCAGACACTTTGAGATGTGTTAGTACAAAAGGCTGAGGAGGATGCACAGGAAAAGCATGTGGTGCTGTTGTGAAGTATCCCTCTTCAAGCTTCCTTAGCTTCTCTATTGAGTGTACAATGTGAACATGGCAAAGGAGCTGTGTTTAAACCTCTTCTGGGCTGTATGCAATTCAGGAGTCCCAGGCTAGTAACACTTGTTGTGGTACTTCAGCACTTTTTCTGGAACTCAGCTGGCTGTGCAAAACATTTTTCAGCACTCATACTGAGCAATGGCTGAAAACCTATTATGCCATATATTTTAACAAGTAAAATCAAGTTGTTCTCTGACTTCAGGAGGAGGTAATTTACAACTTTTTGAAAGCTGAGTAAATTTCATTTAGTACATGAAAGCTTTGAATTCTGTATTTCAGCAAGAGATCAGTATGGAAGGACTCATATTACTCTTTATTTTTGAAATAGAAATATGGTATACTACTTGTGTTTTCTCTCTTTTTATTTCCCCATAACTTGGCAAACAGTGTAATTGAGTCTGTTTGGTAACACTGTGGCAATTGTGACTGTTAGGTGTCATTTACTTTGAATGAAGAGCTTGCAAGCATCAGTGATATTGGAGGAAAGCCTGCTTCAGTCAGTGCACCAAGGGAACATCCATTTCTTCTGCAAAGTGTGGGAGGACAGACCTTAACAGTGTTCACAGAAACTTCAGTAGGTAAGTTAGAATTAAAGTTGTTATGACTTTACCAGTATGTCTGCTTTCAATAATTCAGTGCTGTAAAAGACAGAAAACTCGTAAGTCAGATTTTAGTGTTTTCTGCGTAGATAACACTGTTGTAATTTTTTTGTGTCTCTCTGTTTACTTGTGTGATTGAGCAGCTGATTTAAGTTCTCTGGGGTTATCATGTACATTTCATCTCTGAGTCTGCTGGAGAGAGCAGGGGGAACGTGGAATGCAGTGCAGAGTGCAGTACATTGTGCACAGTCTCCTTTAGGGTTTTGACTGAAAAAGCATGGTTTTGTGTTCCCACGTATTTTTTGTATGAACTAGTATTTGGTTTTTTCTCCTTAAATTGGTGTCTGCTGTGAATACAATTCTGTAAGAATGCTGATTTTTCCTCTGTTCATTTTTTAAATTTAATCAGTTAAATATTGTGCATTTCCCAGCAACTGGAAAGGGTTATTTGAGGACTGTGGATTTACTGAGTAGAAGTTATTATTTTAACTGGGATCAAAGGGTGGTTAGTTACATGAGAAATGATTGGGAGGAAGCACTGAATAAGCATAGACCCTGTCAAAATTGTTTTTGTTTGAGATTAGCAAGCATAACATACAGTCAGTGAGTTTTCCTGAAACTAATTTAAATGCAAAATGGCTAAAATATTTTGCTGTTGTGTTTAAGTTGGTACAGTGACAGTACAGTCAAAAATATACTTTACTGTGCTTTTCTTGCTTGAATTTCTTTGCTTTGAAAAATGAACATGACACAAATATTCCAAAATCCAGTCAGATTCCTCACAGGCATCGTATTTGTGAGGTTACGCTCATGTGCTTAAATGTGTAGGCATGTTTTGAGCTCCATGTCCATTTTCAACAAATTTCAAAGTGTACTATGGCTAGTGGGAAAAGAGGTGTCTGAAGGGTGGACTGTACAGATGTCCCAGCTGAAGGAAAGGCTGCTACTGTATTGGATGCCAGAAAATTCCCATGGAAAAACCCACTATAATGACCATGAAAAAACACTCAGTAAGAATTTACATATCTTTGCACATCAGTCGATCCACAGTAAGACAATAATAGGAAATTGAAATTCATTCATTCCTCGGTTCACAGATTCTTCATATTATAATTAGCATATTTTTTTCTGAAATACATGCTGTCCTTTTTCTTTTTTTAATCTGCACCATGTAACACAAGCAATATATCAGTTTCAGCCATGGGCCAAAGATTAGGCTAGTATGGAACTGCAGATGTCATCTAGAAGGGTGCAGTTGAAGAATTAGGCAAATGAAATATGGATAAAAAGTGCTTCATGCACTACTGTTCTCAGTCAATACCCTTATTGAGGACTGACTTAAATCAGCCAGAGCAAATGGTGTAAAGCAGTTGGGTTTGTTTTGTACAGGGTGGGGTTTTTGTTTGATTGTGGGTTTGTGATTTTTTCCCCCCTCCACTATTTTTTTAAACACACTGAATATCCTAAGATCTATTCTCTATGTAGTCCTTTAACACTGGGATCCTTATGGTGGAGTGACTGTCTTTTTGATGGCTTTTCTGAAATGTGCTGTGATCTTGGAAGATGCTGTAAGCAGTTTATATCTTCTGGATAATTCAGCACTTCACATTGACTCATCAGGTCATTTAGAGCAAGCAAAAAAGATCAAATTTGACAAGAAATTTAATATTTTCTGCATTATGTAATTTCTAGTCTTCTGAATGGATTTTCTGTAGGTTTTATTTTGCTTTGTCTTAAGTGAACTATGCTTCTCCTACTTGTAGTGTTGGGAGAAATCCTTTAGTTCTTTCACTGTAAATGTCTGCATCTCTGGTGGTCCCGTATTTCTTAATGGGCAGTAGGCTCTTCTGAGGTGCAATTTATTGTGTCCGAAATGTATATCTGAGCTAAAAGGAACTTGGTAAAGTGCCTTCCATCCCAGATGCTGTTAAAAATCTGGCCTGTGCTGGCTTTTACATGTGCTACATCTTCTGCTTGGATTAGCTCTGGGATTTCTCCCATTTATTTTCTTTTCCTTTTTCTGTGGTTTGAAATAGACCTGGTGAATAATACTGAGTACTCTGAAGGTGGTAGTTGCAAAGTATCTCCCTAGTTCCTTTGCAAGGCTGTTGCACATGTGAACATTGCATTTTCTCCTTGCTGGGCAGATCACTGAGGCCTGTGGTGGCGTTCCTGAGCATGAGTGTAGCAAAGCTGGTGGGAAGCATGGCTTCTATCATATCTGCAGAGGGATCCAAAGCACACTTGTCTCTTGCTGTCTAGGTCTTGCTGTCTAGGCTGGTTTTGGTGTTATTTCTGCATTAAATATGAACTACATTCTGTTCCATAAACATCACCATATGTACATCAACAGTTGCTATGCTACAATGCTATTTGTGCTTCCAGTCGTTTTATCTCATCTTTGTCATCAGCTGTCATAGCTGTGGTTTTTTGGCGGGTGAGAAGCAGAAGATTTTGCATATATTTTAATGTGTCTTATTGAACAAAATGAATTCTTCATATGTGCATATAGCTAGAAACTATCTAGGGGCAATTCATGGGTCTGATACATAGGGTATATTTGGTTAAAATTGTTTTCTGAGCTTCCTGCTGGCAGACATCCTAGCATAAGATAATACTGTAATTTAGCAGTTTCTTTCCTCATTGAAGGAATAGGAAGACACTTTTGTTAAACATTTAACTGCAAACTTTTCTGATTATGATTATACATTGCTTTCCTTACTACTTTAATTGCCCATTGCTTAATTTTTTCCAGCACCTAGTTTAGGTTTGCTGGATCTTAATGGAAATAAAATTGCAGCTTTGCTAGACATAATGATAAAAGTTTCTTATTGAACTGGTTTTTGGAAAAATGTGCTACTAATATGACTTGTGAAAACACAGACCTTGGCAGGCAATTACATCCCAGACTGTAAAGGACTGATGGGTGGAGGAGAAGATTTTACACTGTAGACACAGATAAAGTGTAAGATATTTCTGTAAAGTTGGATGAGATGATTCATTTTATTTAAATTTTGAAATATCTTCACAACTCCCCCTTCATAAGTGGGATAGCCGTAATGTCTATTTTTGCATCTTTAAATTCTTTCATGCTCTTTCCATCTTACTGAAAGTAAAAAGTGTTCAGAGAATTCCATTGACAGAACACATATCAGAGCTTTGCTTCTGAGCAGCATTCATGCATGGATTGTCTCACTGCTTCATGCTTCACAGAACATTGCTGGCTTTTAATACTTTGTTTTTCTTCAGTTTCCTGAGCCTTCTCTCCTTCAGAAATTCAGTTAGTGACACTCAATTATTTTTTCTGTTCTTGTTCAATAATTCACGTAATGCTGCCTATGTACCCAAGAACAGCTCCTTTATTCCCTCATTCCTTGAAAATTCTCCCATTGTTTTGAATTGTTGGGGTTTTTTCCTTTACACAGCTTCTCATATATGAAAGGACCTTTTCTGAGTTTGTACATGAATCACACTTACCATATAACTTACAATGTGCAATTGTGTTCCAGCAAAAATGAATATTCAGAGGTTTTTATTCTGTATTTCGTATCTATGTATTTTTAAACATCAGCTATGTTCAGCCATTAAAGAAATGTGAAGGGAACAAACCCTAATAAAAACCTTTCATTAAAGCAGTTACTTCTTTAATTGCACTTAATTATTCTCAGTAAAATACAGTGTGCTCAGAATCTTGATGCCTTGTAATACTGTTTCCAATTCTGTTAGGTAAGTGTCTGAATTCTGAAATTCCTCATCAGACTGTTATTTAGGAAATAAACACCCTCACTGTTCTGCCATCTTAGTGCAGCCTGATGAGGAGTTTTGACATTCACCTGTCTACATTAACAGTACTTTCCAATTATTTCTGTTCAGGCTGTCACTTAACCACATAGTCCAGTCTCCAGAAGATTTTGGGATCTAACCTAATGCTTCTTTGTTCTGTTTTGTACTTTGGTCTTTTCTGGACTGTTAGCAGAAGCAGAAAACCTGTCAGCAGCCTCATGATCAAAAGTAATAGAAGCAACAGCAGCCTTTCAAAACTATGGCATTTATGCACATTTCCAGATATTTTTGAGAATCATAAAGATGAAAACCTTGATCAGAAAAGGAGAATTTGAGGCTCAAGCTAGTTTAATTACAGATATCACTTCGATGGCTCAAAGTTTTGTGTGTGTTTTTGAGACATACAGTCCATTTAGAAAACAATTCCAGTTGCTTGCATCATACCCCTTCTCCATCTCAAAAGATTGGAAATTATATTTATTTAATTACTTATGCTTGTTGGAGGGTTAAAAAAGTACTGTAAAGCAGGTTCAGCTGGCTGGCAGGGATAAGCTAATTTTATTTTCATTTCTCTTATTAAAACTATAGACTGTTAATTCTTGTACAAATTTAAACAATTGAGGATATAACACACAAAATACAAGGTCTGTTAGAATGGGCTCCGTGTGATGGGAATAGTCTTTTTGCAAGCTTCATTGATTTAAAATACCTTTTGTTTCCAGTCTCACTGATGTATATGTAAAAAACCAACACCCTACCACCACCCACTACCACAGCAAAAAGCCCACTAACAACAAAAAACCCCAGCTAACCAGCCCAAATCTGTTGATGTTTGTCAACTCCTGCATGTTGTAGAGGAGGCTGAGCAGCTGTGGTCTGCATTAATGAAATATATTCAGTAGATGTAGTACAACTGCCTTTACCTTCTTCATTATATTAATGCTGAGAAGATTTTTAAAGGAGAACTTGTGACCTAATCATAACAAAACTGAGTTGTCTACTGATGAGAAAGAAAAATGACACTTTTTTACTTGAATTTTGTCTGTTTTTTTGTCTCTGCTGTTGAGGGCAGATACAAACACACACACTTTCCCTGTAGACATGAAGTACCTTTATTGCCATTTGAATCAGAGATGCTCTTAGCAATGTTCAAGGGTAATGTATTTGGCAATAGTTTCGGTGAGGTAACTCTGGTCTTCCATTGAAACTGAGTTGAATTAAACAGTTGAAATTAAAAGTCCAGTTCCATCTTGCTTCTCACTTCAGACAGGTGTTTGTATCTTTGTTTGTTTGTATGTTCTTCATTTCATCCTCTCTGCTTCTTGTGTGTGTACTGAGTGTTTCCTTCATTAAGCTACAATTGCGTTAGGAATTGGTTGGACATTTATTTTAAGTCATGCTGTAAATGTGCCAAATATGCACAAAAAATTACATCAACGAGAAAATACTTGGTTTTCTGCACACAGGCTATCCTGGATGTACGTCTGAAAGTTGGCAGGGATCTTTACTCACTTTGTGAATACTCATGGCTGTGAAGGAGCCATATAATGATTGTTTCTCATAGAGAAAGCAGGTGCCTTCAGCTGCTGAGACTAATGACAGCCACCTGGTGTAAAGAAAGAAGGAGCTGGAAGATACTGGTTTTTATATTTGCATTTAGTCCTCAGGCTCTCAAGCCATCTCAATGAGAAAAGAGGGACAGAAGCCTTCAAAGCCAGCAAGAATCAGTGGCATGAAAAAGGTTTTCTAAAATATTTCATGTTTTCAGTTCTTTTAATACCCAGCCTGTAAATAGCAAAAATTATCAACCTAACTGAACTCGAAAATTACTCTCTGAGTTAGAGCAGTAATTCACTCTTGCCTGTAAGTAAATAGCTTGTAATGACAGCTGTAACTTGCCTGAGTTGAAAGCAAAGGACAAGTATGTTTTACCATTTCTAACTGTGTTTCAGGGAAGTGAAAATGTTCTTTTTGTTCTCTGCATCAGAGGATGCATAAAAAGGAGAAATATAGGGGGAACAGTCAAATATAATACTGACAAATTAATGGAGGGGTTTAATCTTACAGGCCTTGGTAGGGGTTGTAACTCAAATTACCACAATACGTCTACTGGCAGCCATTTCTTGGTATGTGGGATTGGAATTTCTTGCAGAAAGCTGCTTCTGAATCTGACTCTGCCATTCACCAGAGCCATAATTTTTTAGCAAGTCACTTTGCAACACTGTGTCTGTTTCCTACACATGATTCTCTGCTGAGTGGAACAGGAGCTATTTCTGATTATATGTATTTGTTGTACTTGACAAGTACAAATACTTGACAAAAAATACTGATGGTCTATAGTATCGTTGTAGGACAAATAATCAGAGAGGAAAAAGCTTGAAGAAATAAATTCTTCCATTGCCTGTAAAAAGGCTAGAGAAGAGGTTGATCAAGGTCAAAAAATTACTTAAGGCCAATTAAGAACATTCTTTTGTAGAACCCTCATTATTTTTGTAATAACCAAAAATGTTTGTCTAGGCTAACCAGTGAGATAAATGAATAATGTACATTGCTTGAGCATAATCCTGCTACTGATTTTATCCTGATTTTATATAAATGTGTAACTTTGTTCTTGCAGAGCTCAGTCAGAGGTGCAATAGAGTTCTCTCATTTAAGTTGTGAGGGAGTTTGGGCACTAAAGGACTTTTTTTGTTGCTCCTGGTAGCAAATTATTCCTCAGAAGGTATATTTATAAACATTAATCGAATCCAGTGATTTTGATTTTATCATAATCATTCTTTACTTTGCAACCCAGTTGTTGGATGTAATTTCAAATAATCAAAACAGAAACATCGTGATTACTTTTCTGTTTATTTTTTTTCCCAGAAAACCAATCAGAAGAAAAATCAGAAAGCGGCAGCGTTGGTAAGTACAGACATTTTCTTTGAAGCACTTAAGAAATTACTTATTACTGCAGATTTCCAGTTTTGGTTCTTAAGAAATTGCTAAATTAAAAAAAGCTCCTTTTAAAAATATTTTGTAGAATATCATAACATTAAAAAATAACTTCATAACTGTTTATCTGCTGTGCCCAAAAGTTTAAATTATTAATATTTTATTTATATATATATATATATATATATATATGTAATAATTTATTTCCCTTAAAAGAAGGGGAATAAAATGATTGATGAGGGAGAGGTTTAGAATGTAATGTTCTTTGCAATGTTGTTTTAGATTTTTTTTTGTTTGTTTCAATTTGTTGTTTGTCTACCTCTAGTTTGAATTATTTTCTTTAGGTTGGAAATTTTATGACACATTTCCAGAACTTTTTTACTTGATTTCAATTGCATAAACTAAGCAGTCATAAAAATAGTCCATAAAAAGTAGTATTATCTCTGGTGCACATGGATTAAATAGTATTGGGACTGGAGTGCACTTGTTACGTGGTAATGGCACAGAGAGGAGATGGCTCATGTGAAAGGTGTGAAAGAGTTTCAAACTCCTACTTTTCGTTAAAAGAATTTCCTAAACAAAACTCTAATGCTAGTAGGTGTTTAAAATGTCATCTCGAAGGTACTTTTTGGACAATTAAACATGGAGATGTCTGCTTTTTCTAGTATCTGACATCTTTGAGTTGCCTTTCAGCATCAAATACTGTCAAAAGTGTATAGTTTGTGTCTGGCTAGAGGTAGGGTTTGGGTTTTGTTTTCTGTAGCAGGGAATTTTTTGTAAAATGGAGATTCCTTCTAGTACACTGGCCTAAGCATGTCAGAAGGCTGGTGTTAGTCTGCAGACTTGTACTGAATCCAAGGTATGCTTTATAGCTTGCAATTCTTATTTAATTGGTAAAACCTGTTCAGTCTGATTCTGTGTGAATTGTGGTGCAGTTTTAAGGTAAGAAGGAGTACTTCCTAGAGATTGGCATTTTATACCACTACAAGACTGGGATTCATGGCTATGCAGTGTCTCATGTAAATCAGATATTGAGATTTTAGCTGCTAAAATGAATCAGAATTTTGATACTTCCATTTAGTTGGTTTTTTTAGTTGTAAGGGTGCACTCTTGGTTTTGTTTTGTTTTCATTTGTGTTTGAATGGTTGAATTGTCTCTCTTGGTGCCTCCTCCGTGTTCCGTGAATGTTGTGTAAGATGGCCACGTGTTCAGTTGTTTATATTTTTGCTTCAGCCAGAAGAATTAATTACTGTATGGTGTGAGCTCTTTAAATATGCTGACAAGATAAGTTCTAAACCCATTTTATGGAATCAAACTGGATATGGATTCATTCTCTGAGTCATGGTATTTGGTTACCCTGGGGCACATAAAGGAGGACTCTCAGCCATCAGTTACACCATTTGCTTATTCACTTTTTTCTCAAAATCATTGTGGAACTTAGATGACCTTTTCCAAACTATCTCTCAGGTAATTCAGGCTATGTAGTATTCATTTTTTTCTGTTAATCTACTGTTTCTTTGCCTATATCAAGTGCTTTTGAGGCAAGGATGATGTCTTTTATGTTTTTATTTAGCATGTTAGCATAACAAGATCCTTTTGGATCTTACTAAATTAAAATATGTAAGGTTTAGTCATAGTTAGTAAGTAAAGAAAGTAAATGGGATATGACATTCCAAAACCATTTGATTTACATCTTTAAAAGATGTTTACATTGGCAAGGTGCTGTCAAACTTTGGAATTTATGTTGTAAATCCTTAGCATTATGTATGATATTTTTAATCACATTTATTGTTGGGATAGTTGTAAACCATCTAGAAATGCCATGATAGTGTTGCTACTCTACATGATGCTGTTTGAGAGAGATTGTGAGTGATACTGGATCACACCTAAGTTCATCTGGCTGGTGTCCTGTCCTCAGTGGTGGTCAGTAGCAGATACCTTGAGATGAGAGTAAGAGCAGTGTAGAAGCACAATGGTACCTCCCCAGAATACTTCTCATAGAATCATAGAACAGTTTGGTTTGAAAGGGATCATTAAAGCTCACCTTGTTCAGCACCCCTGCAACGAGCAGGGGCATCTCCAACTAAAACAGGTTGCTCAGACCCCTGTCCAACCTAACCATGGAGGTTTGCAGAGATGAGCACCTGGCTCCTTTCTGAGGAACCTGTTTCAGCTTCTTCCAGCCTTTAGTGATTCACAGCTCAGAGAGTTCTAGAACCAGAAATTATGGTGTTTTACCTAACAGGACCTCATGGATTTTTCATCTATGAAGTGTCCCTGTTGGTTGAGCCCATGTAAAATCTTTAGTATCTATAATATCTTGAATGATGTTTACAGTCAAAATATTCAGGAATCAAGACATATGTGAGACAAGTTCTCTTAAACTAAATTTGAGTTCCTTTTGCATTTTATAATTTTAGATCAGTTTTTCCATACAGAAATCTATTTGTTTAGAGCTTGTGATAAACAGTGCTTGGTGATTCAACTAGTGTTGTTTAGTGCCTGAAGGTTGGTTTATGCTAAAAGTGAAAGGAGCATAGCAAATAACACACTAAGCTAAAGGAGAAGAGAAATGAGGATTGGCTTTACTTGGTCCTATATGAGGATGAGCAAGCAATTTAAATCCAAATATGTGTATGTGGCTCTTGTTTGTTTATGACATTGCTTGCACCTACCTGAAAGTGCTGTCAGTGGTGACAGAAGCTGTGAAAACCAAGCATTTGTGCCAGTATAAAGTGTGACCTGCTCCCCCCCAATAAAAATACTCAGAAGCTGCTGCTCTGAGCCTGTGTAGTCTGCTGAGAATGATACAGTAAAGAAATGCATTCTCATGTAAGAGCAAATTCAGTTAGGTGCAGTCCTTGTGGAAGTGCATTATATGGAAGCTGCAGGGGCAGCAACTGAGTATTTAAAGTTGTCCAAGCTTTGAGCATGTAGACAGACAATATAGGGTGAATTTAGTATTGAAATGTTACCAATTGTGAGTGTATGAATGTGACTGCAGACACAAGCATACAACACTCAAACTGTAGATACCACTTCCTTAATTTCTTGATATTGTAGTAAAAAAAAAAAGGATTCATATGTTGATTATACATATGTTGGAATATCTGAAATTCATTGTAAGTATGATGATAACCACTGAGCTCCATGTGATAAAATCAGCAATTTTTTGTAAAGACAGAGGCTTCTTATGGTATAACATGGGATGGTATAAAGCTGCTAAATGCACATTTGATTTTATCCTCTTTCAAGCAGTTAACATATATTAAATAAACTCCAAAAGCAAAAATCTAACTGAAAAGTGATTGTCAAGAGGAATAAAACAGTAACTTTTAATTTAAATGCTAGCTTGCAACTCAGTGTTGAAGATAATTTGGATGCTGCCATGTTCAAGATGCAGAAACAGTTTTTATCTTAGAAATATAACTGGGTTTGTTGGCAGATAAATATGACACAGCCTAAAGTACAAGCTTCCCAGTAGCTTTCCAGGAGCCATAATCAGTGTGAGACTCCATTGGTAGCTGTTGAAACACACAAAGAAGCTTTAAGGTATATGTAGTCAAGGCCTATGGTACTGGTTATAATAAATATTGTGGAAGAACAGGGAAAGTGCAGTGGTACAATAGCAAAAGGATATGGATTTAATGTAGGCCAGCATTAACTGGAGTTAGTTTTTTGAGAATTTGTGCAAATTTCCTTGGTGCCCTTAGAGTGTGGCTATTTATTTTAGGATATTGTATGAATAGTCTAACATGTATGTCTGAGCAAACGAATGCACTTATTGTCAGTTTCTCTCCTGAGAACAGAACCTGATACAAAACAATGGGAGTTAATCCCATGACCTTATTTTGTCCTCCTATGATGTCCATGTCCAGCTTGTAGAAGTAATGAATAAACAGAAGTGTGCTTTTGGCTTGTACCAGAGTTCTTGGTTTTCCTTATCACTCTTGAGAAATCCCAGGAATCTTAGCCATGCTAGGCATTGCAGATCATGACTTCACAAATTGTGTTTGTCTTCTTTGAGGTATTTTGCTGATTGTTGCAGTTCACCCACCTACCAGCATTTGATGGGTTTGATCACATTTGATGCGTTCAGAGTTTTGGAGTATTGCAAATTCAGAGCCTTGAATGATGGATCAAAGGGGCAGAGGAAAATCAAATGTTTTCTGTCTTGGCCAGTACAAGACTGACATGTAAGGCTTGCAGGAGTCAGTTTCAAAGTGAAATTTGAAACTTTTGTGGGCAAACTCAGAAATCATAATCTTGGTGTGGCAGAAAAGTTATAGAAGTGGACTTTTATCACTATATGGAAGGATAAGATAGCCTACATGTTAGATTTCTGCCCTGTTGGGAAAGAGTTTTATTTGCTGTTCTTTTTAGAAAATGTGTTGGAAATGTCACGAGACCTGGCAGTGCTGTAGGCCTTAGATAATGTTAGTATTGATAAGACTTCTAACCTCAAGAGTACCTTTTCCTCTCTTTAGCTGATTCTTATCAACCTGGCTGGCAGGACCTTTAATTTGTCTCCTCTGAGACTACCAGTTTCAGCACTGAGGAAATGTACTGCTTTATCCCTAATACTTGCCAAAGGCCTTATTTAAGTAGTAGAGAGGCAATAAATGACTGGGTTTGGTGTTACAGTTGCTTGTCTGTTTACATTTTTTCATGCTTAGCCTGTTCATTGCTAGTTTGTTTGCTTATTTTTTCTTCCTGATTGAGAGAGTCTGTATCCACCTCTGACCCGTTGTTTTTCACTTTATCTGTTCGCTATGGTACAAAATCAGGAATCTCCTAGGAGCTAACAAATAGCTTTCTGTGGAGCTGCAGCAGGAGATTTGTAGCTTGAAGTTTTCTATTAACAATTTTTTTTTAAAGTTAATTCCTCTGACTTCTGCTACAATAAAGAAAATTGCCTCTTTGAAAGCTGGCATATGAAAAGCAAAAAGAGAATTTTGTAAGATTTTTTTGTCCATTATTTATTTATTAATTTCAGGATTGTTAGACATTACTTGTATAACCTCAGTGTTGCACTGTGTGAACATCTGTCTTCATCACAAAACCAAGACCCTCAGCTGACACTGAGTGACACTGAGTCCCTTTCTCCTCATCTCATAGTGCTCATAGGGTCTCTCACCACACTTCTCTCTCCTCATTCTCACAGCTGGGGGAGCCAACACTGCAGACTTCCCTCAGCATCAGACTCCCGCCTCTAGCAAGCCCCTTGGAACTTCATCTTCCTGGGGCATTTCCCCAGCAAGCAGCCTTTAGTTTCTAAATCTGAATTCTCATCTCCTTGATGAGTTTCTGTTGCTGATAAAGTGCTACCCCCTGACACAGGATGCCAAATCTCTCTTCAGGAGCTGTGAGCAAGGAGACCTTGTGCTTTGGTTAAAGCAGGCTCTCCATACCTGGAACAAAGCTGCCCCTGAAAGTTTGGTGGTGTCAAAGGGAAAAAAAGGTGTATCCTGGAAAAGCATAGAGATCTAGCTTTTCACAAAACTAAAATAATGCTTGGGGTGAGACTAGTGGAATACTCCTTTAATGCCCAGAAAGATGATGGCTTTCATGAACTGTGTGTAAACCAAGGTTATGTCCCCCAAAGTCACATCACCAGTGAACAAGGCAGTATTGTAATTTTTAGCATTATCAGGAGAAGCTTACAGACATTCAGAATGACTCAATTTATAGGAGTCATCTTCTAGCAACTTGGTTTTGAAATCCTAGCATGTTGAGCTTGCATATTATCATGTTGTAATGGTGTTTTAAATGAGTAGCTGCTGTTTACAGCTATAATTTTTGTACCAGCTTTGAACTGCACAGATAGAAACAGCTACTTGGGAGACTGTTGGATTAGCTGTGTGTGGTACTCCTACTACAAACATTCTTGGGAAAAGAGATCAACTGTCTAATTCTACAGAATATTACACAATTTCAGAAAGAAAGGCAACTGCAGTTGCTTTTTTGGAGTGCTTGCTCATCCATGTTCCTCAGGTGTCATCATACATCTTCCTCCTACCTTCCCCAGTCCTTGCCATACTGCTTGTTTTCTGGCATTTTATTGGGAATGATGATGATTTACAGAGGCAGTGTTTTGAGACAATGTTCTCTGTGATATACTAATACATGGTAGTCACAGAATGTCTATTTCAAATGTAAACAAACCCCGAAATGATTTTTTTCTGATCCTAAATTTCTTGTGCCTTACTTATTGATTTTGTTTCAAAACAGTAAATTATGCAAGCCTCTCTCTTTATATAAGGATTCATTCATTTTTTTTAACTAGTAGTCACTTTCCTGTCAATCTACCCTGTATTGCAGGGCAGCAGACAATGTTAGGTTTATGTAATAGTTATTTTGCAAAGATGATCCAGCCTAGAAAATAGTACTTATTTTGTCACAGACCCAAGTGAACTTGTGCTCTTCATCCCCAATCCTGGTTTATCAGTCAGTAGTAGTAGGGCAACATGACCCACAAATAAATGAATGGATTAGACACTGCTCTTATTAAATTCTATTTTTTGTTGCCTGCCCTTATTCTGCTTGTATACTAATGAGGAGTGGGGGAAGAAGACAATTCTCTTAACCTCTTCTCATCTTACTGAGTGGAAACCTTGTAATGCTTTTAAGAGGCGAAAATAACAATGCCACTGATTTTCTGCAAATGATGTAATTTTTTACCCACTGTAGAAAAGAAGTGACCTGTTGTCACTTAAACAGTTGTAATAGGTACAAATGCAAAAAAATAAAAAATAAGACATGAGCGTTTGAAAATATCAATAGTGCAATTATGAGGCTGTGAAACACTGGTCAGTGGGTGAGTCAGTACTGAAGGTACAGAACTAGAGCTGCAATTTGACCTTGTTGTGCAGCCTCTGTATTTCACAGCATCAAGACTACCTCCAGAAACCACATCTAACTTTAGAAGTCATTGGGCAGTAAGACTGGTTAGAGACTGAAGAAATACTTTGAGCAGGCATTGTATCTATTTTTCTCAGAATTTATTCTTTCCTAGGCATTCCTGACAAAGCCCCACAACTGGCCTGATGAAAAGAAGGGGTACAGTGAAACAAAAATGAAAAATAGTTGTATGATGGGAGGAGAGAACAAGACAAGGGAAAGAATGTGAGGGTCAAAGGATCAAAAATGAGGGTTCTCCCAGACATGTGAAGTCTCTGGGTTTAGAAACAGTTCCCAGTCACCAGGGAAAACTGGGCTAAAACAGGCTTTAGTCTGACATAGTGCAGCCACTTGTAGATTTTGTTCTCAATAGAAATCCATATGGTTGGTACCTATGCCAGTGTACTGCCAAGTGTGATAGGGTCCTTGGCTTCTCCCTCACCACTGGGAAAAGGCAACCATCCAGGTGTCAGTATTTTGGTTAGTTTGGCAGCTATTTTTATTTTTCCATGAGTAGTCATTCAAGAAATTAATAGGGGCATAGGACATTTTTTTGTAGTCTATGCAATTTAGTCCTGCCTTCAGTTGCCTCTCCTTTCTGCTTGGTGATGCCTTTTCTCACCTGACAAAACAGGCAGTGAGGCCAGCAGAGCTGACCAAGCCTGGGAGCTGGTTAAATGCCTCCTTGGGGAAATGGGAGGAAATTCCTTCTTATTCCTACCAGAGCAGTTGAAGATCATCAGAGAAATTATGGTAATTGTCATTCCTTCCTCATACTTGTAGGGCAGTTCTGTAAGTTTGTTGTGATCCAAGTCTTAATGAGATAAAGGAGAATAAAAATATTTTGCCTGCACATCATATACTATGTAATGTTAATGTTGTTAGAACAACTGTGGGTATTTCTGACTTAAGCCCTTGGTTTTGCAGCTTTCATATTGTCATAGCAGTTACTGAATATGAAATTTCCAGCTTTAAAGAAAAGACAGAAAAGGTAGCTGATGCATAACTGGGTACTTTTTCTGGCTCATCCTACTGTGATGGAACACAAGTATCCACCTGACTGACTGAACATATGCAAAATATATTTATGTTATATTTAGTATGTTTATGAAGTACAAAGGAAACATTATTTACAGTATTGAGGTTTTATGTGGTTTTTTTTTGTTCATATACCAAAACATGACAGTCCCACCCTGAAAAATTGCTCAAGTTTATATCTAGATTGAAGTGTCTAATTGTAGCTGATATGGCATGATTCAAGACAGTTGTGGATTTGTTTAGTCTGAACAGGGAAGGGAATTAAATTTTTTACCTCCATGTTCCTTTCTGCTGTGTAATTCAAAGAGCTGAGGTGCCTTCGATCAGAGGTAGAATGTAAAAATTTCAAACCCTGACATTTGCAGAAATGCATCACTGCTCATGAAAAAGGGAAAAGAGATAAGATTGAAGTTAGTGGTGCAGCAGATGACTTTACATGTCTGCCATAGATGTCAGTGTTACTTACACAGAAATATTCAAAAAATCCAGTTAAAATTATGTAAGGTAATGAATCATTGAATTTTAAACAAACAAACAAACCAATCTGCAATAAACCAAGCAAACAACACAGGTAATTATTTTAATAATGATTAGAGAAGTACATTTTTCATTTAAAAAAACCTTTTTTTTTCAAAGTTCTCTTTCATAGGTTGAGAGGGCAGTAGATACTCTGAACCAAAAGCCCGGCAAATAAATCTTTTATGAATAGCTATACAATATTCTTAGAAGATGTTTCAGATGGTTTCCATGTTACCTGTGATTATCAGCTTATGAATAACTTATATTCTGAAAATATTTTCTACAATAAATGCAGACCCATCAAATTCTCTACTGATTTTTCATGAGCACAAGTCATGCTCCAATAAAAAACTGGTGCTGCCTTCTGATAGGGGAGTGCTAACAATTGATTTCTTGGTGTTTGCCATCCTAAGAGCTTAACTGAAAGGCGAGCAACCACAATGTATTTTAATTAACGTATATTAATTGTTTGAAATAAAAATTGGTTTTCACCTTCTTTCTTTTCAGCTGCAATTACATTTTAAATTTTAGTCAAAGACCCAGGACAAATGAAGGTTGTAATCAAAAGTGTTTAAATGCAAATGGATTGACATCCCAGGAGCAACAGCCTCCTCCAGACTTTGTGCTGATGCAGGCTGTGTATTTGACAGCACTGTGAGCATGCTGCTTTAAAACTTGTGGATTCATTATGGAGTTTTTTTATATTGTCTTGTCACTTTATCTTGCTCACGTAGAGAATTGTATCTACAAAGGGCTTTTCATGTAATTGTTCTGTGTGATTGTGTTTCTAGTTCTTGTCCTAGAAGATCAACAGGATTTTGTATTTCTTTTAGGGAAGCTTTCACATTTGCTTTTCACAGAAGTCCTACAGATTCTTATAAGTACAAGAGTAGTGGTTAATGAGGATTTTTTTAATACCTCAATTTGAAAATAGTTTGGAGGGGGAGGAGGGAAGATGACACATGCTGGTGGCACATGTAAACAATAGTATTTTACTATGTATCTTTTGTGTGTATATAATTAATGAATTTGGACAAATTCAGAGAAGTTTTGGGATACACGGACAGTTCTTCAGCTTCTATGCCTGAAATGTAAAGTAATCTGATTTTTTAAACATTAGAGTCTGGAAAAGTTCCACTTAGGACCATATTTTTTATAGAACCACATTTTTTGTGAATTGTAAGTCTGTAACAGGAGGACTAGATAGAAAACATCACAATTTCTAGACAGTGTATTCATTGTGATGGAGTTCTCTGGAGAGGTTGAATTCCCCCATTTGATAAAATCATATTGGAATATGTTTCAGTCACTGCTCCCTGGTCTGGAGATGTAGCATCACTTATTAATTCATCTCTAGCAAGGGACCTAGTTAGCAACACCTGTTGTGTGTTAAAAGTGAAAAAGAGTTTCATGTTGAGGGATAAGTGGACCTTGCATTTGTATTCTCAGTCCTTCATACTTAGGATTGATTTGTTCCCCCTAAAATCCAAACCACAGCTGTTCTCAGCCTGTCTTCTGTTAGCTGTTTTCCTTGGTTGTCACTTCTAGTATGGATTGTGCTGCCTTTTGTTGACATTGTTTTTTTCCTGTATAAAATCAATGTTTTGGGACACTACTTAGTTGGGTTTTTTTGCTTTCTTCATAAGCATTTTACTTGAATTTTGGGTTCGTATAAGCTGTGAATGATGATTGGTTTCAATGACAAACAACACTTAGAGTTAGTACTGCTTCTTCTTGCCTTTTGTGATGATTTTTCAGCTTGCTTTTGTGAAATGACTGGTTTGTAGTACTTGTGTTTAAATCAGTTACAGTTGTTCTATAGAAACTATTAAAACTTTGTTTAAAATATCAATTAAAAGATTTTAGAAATAGTGGAAATGAGGAGAATGAAGGTATTTATTCTGTTACTTAGAGTGAATTGTCTTTAATGCCAGCAGGTGGTCTGTTCAGAACTGATAGTACTCATTGCATTTAGCAAGCCACTGTGCAAAGCAAGGGCTCTGTTCATTGCCTGTCCTTATGAGCACAAATGATTGCTAGGAAATACTGACTGTGGCATTGTTGGATGCCAATACTGGAAACCTGTTACACTAAACTTAATGTCAAATACTTTTGTTAGCTATTTGATATGATGTATGATTAGAAAATTTAACATTCTGTGCAGATTGGACCCAATTCCTATGATAAAATTATTCTCCACCAGCATTATTTTGTTGGCTTACATGTTTCTAGCAGCATTAGTGTAGCAATATGGTATAAATTTGGGGTTAAGTGAGTTGAGAAACCATTTAACTTAAAAATTAATTTGTTTATTGTAAACTCTCTTGCAATCTTGTTTTTTGGAAATTCAGTACAATAGATTACCATAAACACTAATGAACAGTCAAAATAATTTATTCCAGTTAAAATCCATTCTTAATGTCTTATAAGCAAAACATTCTTTAAGCCTGCTTATTATCTGAAAACACTCTCACTGCTTTTCAGCAGAGCAGTTAGGTATATGCACATTCATCACACAGGTACACAAAAATTCAGCTAGACTCTCTGGTCTAAAGACAGCATTGAGAAAACATATTACAAAGAGCATAAAGCATTCCATCTGTTTACAATGTTAGCAGATAATTCTTGTTAAATTCAGGCATAAAATTTTCATTCAGCTTAAGTAAGCCAGAGATAGATGTCATTATGAGATTTACATACCATTAGCTCACATCAGTTGATTAGTAGCTGAGCTCTGTGGTACAGGGCTAGTTAGATGCATTATTTGTGATGCCAGGAGGCTGCAGCTCAGGGAGGTTTATTGGCTGCGTGCTCGTTGCCTTTGCCTTTGTGATTACTTGATAAAATGCAGTGCATCACTGTGAACAATCGACCCTCTTGAACAGTCCAGACTGGTCAGCAGTCTAAATCCACATTTTAAAGCCGTCATTATAGCCTCAAATTTAAGAGTTTCCAGGGTGCAGACAAAGGTATTGTCCTCCTTCAGTACCAGTCGTGTACCGTTTTCAGACTTTATGAAGTACTTGAATTGAATAATATTTGAAGATACTGAAAACTCCTCTGGAAATCCATCCAGCCTGCTTTTGGACACCAGTACAATTCTGGATTTTATTTTTGCAATGAATTCGGGAGCATTACAAAAGATTCTAAGTCCTTGTGAACGGTCGTGGCTGTCAGTTATTTCCAGGAAAGTAGTCTCTCGGGATGCTAGCTGTTCCTTCTCCCACCTTGATTTCACTGCCTCTGAGAGTACCTTAAGCTGGAAAAATTCGGCTTCTTGTGCCAGAAGTTGATTTTCTCGAAACCCCTCTGGTAGAAGAAGTTCTCCGTTCCGTAGGAAGTTGAGGATGTGTCTAAAAAGGAGTCCATCTCTGTCTATGAAGTAATGACCGTCTGCATCAAATGGGCACATTATTCTTCCATTTATGATCCCCTCCAGGAAAGAATCTGGATACTTGGTTAGTGTCTGTTTTTGTGTGATATATAGATAACCACCGACATTCAGAGTGATCAGAGATGTTTTATAGTCCTTGTCTAGCTCGGAGCTTTCAGAGTTGCTGTTTTTTTCTTCGCATTCATTTTCTCTCCTGCTTCCTTTTCTCTCCATTATTGAAGCTAGGACAACAATACAGCTATCCTGCTTTGCTCTTGTCAGCTTGCAAAGAGGATGTTTCTTATTAAAAAGCACCTTTATTCAGCTCCAGCTCGATGTTGGAATGGAAATGCTGCTCGCATTGCTCTGACTGTCAGCTTGGGTTTGCAGTAGGTGGCGTATTGGCTGTGTGTGCAGGGAGATAGCAGGAATATGACTGTAAGAGGGAATTTGCATTTAACTGTGTAAGGGAAGAAGCGTATAACAACTGTTTTATTTCTTTCCCTTAAGTCTAAGTAGTTTGCGTAGCTTAGGGGGTTCTGCACAGAATTACATACTGCTGTACTAAATGGCAACTTATTTTTAATACTTGAAGATGTATTTGTAGTATCAGCTGGCCAAATCATATTTTGTACTTATGGTGTTAAACAGCTTCATTTGTGTTTCAAGGATTTTTTATTTTCACAAAGCCTGTTTTTTCATGTTGTTTTTTAGTACTGATTACCTGATGCCTACAGCAGGACAACACAGAAATGAAAGGTGTCCCTGTGTGTATAACGGGTGTGTCATCTGTGGAATGTGTGCATGTGCATGTCACTCATTTATCGGGCACTCATTTATTGTGTAGCAGTAAGATGTTTCCACAGAAGATACCCTGGAAGTGGTGCTAAGGACTTGTTGGTCTGACTGTTCTAAGTTTGTGGCAAAAGCTTTCATTTGCAACCAAAGGGTCTATCCTCACCACCACGGGAACAGCAACCTGATTAGGTTTTGCTTTTTGCCTTCCTGTGTGCCATAGACAAAAACAGTTTCACAGGGAGGATTTACCATTTATATTGATGGTGGGTTTTAAGTCACCAGAGCTGTCTAGCATCAGTTGGTTCTTTCTCGATAGGAAAACTCGGCTGCCCTGTGGAACAAAGGGCTTGTGTGCCTACAGATAGCTTTGAACATCACATAACACCATAGCTTAGCAACACTGGGGTACAGGGAGGCAGAAACATCGGCACAGCACACTGAAATCAAATGCCTATCTTCTCTCCTGTACTTTGAGCCTCTCAGTTGCCTCCTAGAAAAAGATTTCCCCTTTAAACATTTGCAGTTTGGAGCAGGAAAGGAAAAGCTCTCCACAAATCTCTATGGGCGTTTCCTTGGGGAGTGGACAGATGGGAGCCACTGCACACATTCCCCAGCACTGGTGGGAGCAAAGGCTTTCCTTGGGTTAGACCTGGAGAGGAGGAGGTTCCATCTTTGTCAATATGTATTTTTCACTTTAGAGATAGATATGTCCTGTTTTGTCTGACTAGCAGTGGAAAGGCAGATTATTTTTCTGTAAATTCTTCTGCTCTAAGTATCTTATTCCTACTGCTCCCGCTATCTGTAAGGTTCTTTATTGATACCACGGAGTAATCACTGTACTATTTTATTATTTGGAAACTGACTCTAGTGAAAATGTTTTTCTCTCACTTTTCTCATTGCCAGGGTATCCTGTCCCTAGTGCTGATGCACTAAATTTTTCTGCTGCTGTATATGATATATTAAGCAGGTATTATTAATTAGGTTTGATTTACCGTGGATTAGTAATGGTTTTATTTTTAACTCTTTGATGCTATGGATATGTTTAACATAACTTCAGTCAGAGATTTCAATCAGTTTCTAATTTTTAAACATTTGGACTTTTTTTCAAGATTAACTCCTTTCACTAATTACTAAGGTGTTCAAGTTACTGAATTAGTAATTGAGAAAATGAAAAAGCCAATTAGTTTCAAGTAAGATTTTTTTTCCATTACAGGAGACATTAATTCAAATTTATTTTATTGTCAAGTGATGGAAAATTCACTTAATGTGCTTAGATTGTGCATAACTAAAATATTGAACCATCTTACTGTCTGTTAAACCTTAAGAGAATCATTGGTCGTTCTTTCATCTCACACAGTGAACTTGAAATATTTTGAAGCTGAGCTAGGAGCATCCTGGTACAAGTGACTAGGGATTTCCAAGGAGAGAAGGGATTTGTAAAAGAGAAGAAATTTTCCATGTCCAGTTAAACTGTCTGCATTTCAACAGACAGAATTTATAGAACAGTGTGTGTTCTCTTTTCTTCATCTTCTCAATGTTCTAACACTTGCAGTTGATATTTTCCACTTTTGTGAACAAGTAAGTATTTTTTAAAAGATCATGCAAAATCATTTTAGTGGTTTGTATGATAAAATATTCAAAATGGATTTGGTGTGGAAAATATACTCTGGAGTTCATGAATATTTACACTTAAACCTTTGAGACTTGAAAAATTTAGAGCTGCTGTAAAATTTTCATCCCCACAAACCCATGTAGCTTTATTTCACTGCAGCTGACAGTCATCTGTAACACAAAACTAAAGCCTGGCATTTCTCAGTGAAAATTTTCCACTTTCTGTGCCATACTACAAGACTTTCTCAAAAAGCTCTAATTCTTCCTTTGCACTTGGTGATACATATGGTATTGTAGTGCATGTAATTTTAGTGGGGTGGTTTCATATAACTTACTCTTTTTTGAAGATGCAGCTATGGTGGATTTCCTTTTTTCTGTCCTTTTGTCCATGCACTGAAAGACCATCCAAAAGTTCATTTTGGCAAAGATACAGAAGTATTCCTTGCAGTCAAGTTAGAGACTTTGATGGGTTTTGTCCTCTGGGAGTCTTTTTTGTTGTGTACCAGTCTGTGAAAGCTGAGATGTGCCAAGTGCACCCCAGATCTTCTTGCTTCCCACTTGGATTGAAATGGAGTAGCTTGCTGCTGGATGCTTTCCCCTGTTGTCAGTGAGCTGTTTGTGCCCTATCCAGCTGAAGTGTTCTGTTTACAGTGTGGGGTAGCAATCCTGAAGTGACTGCTGCTTCATGAATTTTTAGTGTCACCTGTATGCTGGGTTTGCCCTTGAAGTAGGCAATAGTGCTGGAATCCAGCAATTGAAAGGATATTGTTTTGGTTTCAGATTAAGTCAGGAAATACACTGAGCACCCTTGTGCACACTTAGGAGAGTGGCTATAGTAGTTGTACTCCCTTCCTAGGTTGCACACACTTTGGGTTGCAGCAGAGGGGCAATACACAGAGATTTCCCGGTTCTTGCTCAGACAAGCTGTCCTGGAGACAGTGAAATTCAGTGCTGGTGTCTAGCAGCTGCATAGAAAAACAAAACTTAGGAAGAGGGGGCTAGGCATCTGCCCTTCCTTCTGCCCTACATGTTTCCTTTTGGAAAATAAGTTTACTCTCACTCAACTTCCACCCTCTTCCTGAACCTCCTAGTCTGTAAGCTTGAGCATGCCATGGAGCTGAGGATTCAGGACCAGAACACACCATGGAAAAGTTGGTGCTTTACCAGTAGTTCAGCTTACTTGCCTATCCAAAGAACATCAGCTTTACTGACAATCTGCTGTCAGTAAAAATAACCTGGATTACCAGCTAAATTTTTTATTAGAGTACAAAAGAAATGAGGAAAATTCTCAGCTATTGGAGGGAGAGAAATTCAGAAGTGTGTTAAGAAGCCATGCTAATGCAATCTGTTAGGGTTATTGAGGCAGTTTGCTAGTCATTTAATGTCATAACACAGAAAATTGGCCACATTGTTGGACAATTAGACCATTCTGTAGCTCCTGTCTCAGTGTTGGTAGCGTAGAAATTCTCATTTCAAAAATATCTCCAGATGTTGATTAACGGCTATTGAAGACAAGCTCTACATAGTAATTAAAATTAAAGATTTTCAAACCAGAAAGTCTGAATAATTTGCATTCAAGAGTTTCTAAAGGGCTGTCTAAAAAGCTGTCAAGGTTGCTGTTGATATTTTTAACAGTTTTTGAGCCCTGCAATTCTACAAGACTGGAAAACCAAATGCTGTGGCAATATCTGAAAGATGAATTAGATGAGACAGGTATTTAAATATGAAAAGGCACTGTTTGAAGAATGATAAAATATCTGACTTGGGAATCACTCAGTTAAAAAGTAAGGGAGATTAATATTATGCTAATCAATGTGTGGAGAGAAAATCGGTGGTGCTAATTTTTTTTGCTCTTTTTTTAAAAATTAGAATTTGTTCAGCAAAGGAGGTGATGCTTTTTTCTGATAAATTCTTCAGTATGTTTCATTTGTCATTTTGTAGTAGAATACATACCACATTAGTTTCCCTATCATTCTATAGATAGCTATAGAGAACTTAACCTGCAGGCTTCGAACTGGCAAATGTTAAGCAGAAAATTGTCTCTCAGGTGCTGCTGTGATTTGGTTCTTGGTCCAATTTTTTTCTAGTGAATGATCCAGGAGATTGTTGCTGATGGTTTTGGAGATGATACACCTGAGATTACAGTCAGTAAGGTGATACATTGATGATGCAGAACGATTTGGATAGTTGGTTAGGATAACATTTTATTATCACTAAATACAAAGTTTATATGCCCAGGAATACACTGTAGACAGAATTTGCAGTATTTATGTTTGCAGGAGGGTTATGGCAGGGGTTCTGATCTATGTATAATAGGTCATTGACAGCTGAGCATGAGTTCTGTGCAGTGGTCAGTAAAACAAACATAAGATGTATCAGTGGATGCCTAAATGAGGGAATGCTAAGTGAAAACCTGGAGAGCCTCTTCAGTAGTTGCATAGCTACCAGGGAAGGATGGTCTGAGAAGGGCACCAGCTTCGAGGCAGCAGAGGTGCCACAAAGTGCCTTTGGTCTGCAAAAGCAGAGCTGAGGTCTAGTGAAGGTAGGGGCTGTTCCTTGTCCAGCCAACACATGCAAGAAGGCTGGGAAGCTGCACAGTGGTTTAAGTGAGCAGTGTGAGCTTACCAGGACTTCTGACTTGGATGCTGGTGTGCTGGTTTTGGCTGGGGTAGAGTTAACTCTCTTCACAGTGGCTGGTATGGGGCTGGGTTTTGGATTTGTTCTGAACACAGGGCTGATAACACAGGGATGTTTTTGTTATTGCTGAGAAGGGATTACACAGAGCCAAGGGTTTTTCTGCTTCTTGTACTCACACTGGTGAGGAAGTTAGAGGTGCATGGGAGGTTGGGAGGAGACACAGCCACGACAGGTGACCCAAACTGACCAAATGGATGTCCCATAACATGTGACACCATGCACAGTATATTAAGTGGGGAAAGAAGGAGAAAGAGGGGGGACATTTGGAGTGATGGCATTTGTCTTCCCAAGTAACTGTTATATGTGGTACAGCCCTGTCTTTATCTCAGCCCATGAGTTTTCCAGCTTTTACCCTTCTGAGTCTCTCCCTGATCCTGCTGGTGGGGCAGTGAGTGGCTGCATGGGGCTTGTTTGCTGGCTGGGGTTAAACCATGACAGCTGGGAAACAACAGCCCATCTTCTAACAGCTGAAGAGCTGGAGGCACACATGCCCACAGCCTGGCCTTCTTGCACTCTCATCTCCTTTTTCCTGCTGCCTGAGAATCATGCATCCTGAGTGTGGTCTTCTTCTCCTTTTTTCCTTGGCACCACTCACAAGGCAGAGGAGTTGGTAAGCTCCAGAACCTGACCCACGTGCTGTCAAGTCTGGCTGTGAGAGACAATATCTCAGGAAAGACATACATGAACTGGACTTTCTCAGGCTAATAAAAATGATTAAGAAGCTGAAGAATTGGCATAATGGAAGGTTCAAGAAAACATGATTTATTTTTATTAGGCTTGATAAAGGTGAAGACTGTGTAAGTGCTTGGATGGACAGAAATGCTTTCCTAGCAGGCTCTTCAGCTTAGCAGTCAATGGTCCAACAAGACAGCGGCTGGAAATAGAAGCTGAGTGCAGTCAGACTAGAGGATTGATACATTAAAATCTCCAAATCAGTCCATCTCTCTCTCTCTAAAAACTGCAACAAGCCAACCCCTATCAGACCATCTGCTGCACAATTCCAGTAAATTTCTCTCCTGCCTGTTTATTAACATTGGCTTAAGTGTTTCTGTCATATTCTGTTCTTTGAAAATGATTGTCAGCAGGATTTCAAGCTGGAATCTGTCTCGCCCAGCATATCTATCATCTCACTGAGACAATAGTTGAAATTACTTTATGAATTGGCACCAGGGCATTCAGGCAGGGAGGTCAGGATGAGCATGCATCTAGTGATGAATGTATGGGTTCTGTGGAGGAGCCTGTCTGGAGCTGCATTATGAGGGTATTTTGTACCTGCCAACACATGTTGGGCATTTGAGAGTGTGAGGCTCTTGGGAAAATGTCTTATTTTTCCTTCTCATCACTGATCTCAGCTAGTCTTTCAGACCTATTTATTTATTTACTTTGTACTATCTACTTTGAGTAGGTGTTTTTAACAGGGAAATACCAATTCCATGCCTTATTCATCCATTACCTCCGAGGTTGATGTGACTATGGAAATATCAAGGCAGATGTGTAGCATTTTGGATATCTTTTCATTGCATCTTTCATCCTGCAACAGTTGAAGACAAACCCAAGTCTCTGAATTTGAGTTTGGTCAATGAGGTCTAAGTAGGCTACAAAGGGAATAAAAACTGTGTTCTCTCACTGCAGTCTTGCATCTGGAGATTTCCCTGTATCTTTGTGTATTCTGCTAGACTCAAAGGTTGTGTTAAAATTCCAAAGAGGGTCCAAGGAAAGTGGGACATAAGCCTTGGTGTTTGGACAGTGGATGCTCTTAGACAGCAGACAACCTTAGCTGCAAGGTGCTGTTTGGGAGACTATGCACAGCCTTGTACATTAAGTGATTGGAACATTTTGTCTGGATTTGACAGCAAAAGTCAAATCTGGATCAGTGGCAATGAAAAGAGGGTATTGGCCAAGACATCAAAGATGAGATACCAGAGAACTTGTGAATTCCCTAGCCCTGAGAGTGTTAAAGGACAGTTTGGATGGGGCTTTGTGCGACCTGGTCTAGTGGAAGGTATTCCTGACCATGACAGGGGGGTTGGAACGGAGTGATTTTTAAGGCCCTTTCTAACCCAAACTATTATGTGATTCTGTGGTCATATTAAGGATAAACATGTTTAATTGGCATGTTCATTTTCTAAATAGTTACTGGGTAGGAACTCTCTGCTTTACTGATCCTGATCCTTGAAAATTAAAAATAATTTGAAAATTGTGCAAGTGCAGGGAGATTGACAGTGACATGTCAGGTTAGATGGTTCAGATGAATATAGGTTAACTAGCCTTGAAACCTGTACCATAGAAGTGAGCAGAAAAATTGTTATGGCGCTCAAGAGGTATCTAAGATTGGAAATGTAATGAATCCTAGCAAACATGGCTTTATGTAAAGTTTTTCTGGTCCAATAAACCTAATTTTATTTGTTTTGAAGATTATGAGTTTAAAATAACAGCACATTTGCAGCCTGCTTAGCATTTCCTATTGCACATAGTCTAGATCCTTGTGACATTCTGATTTATATTAAAAAAGAAACTAAAACAAGCACAGAACAAGATTAAAAACTATCTGAAAATTATCAGAGAGGAATTATGAGTAGGAAGCCTCTTGAGTTGTAGTTTGAAGGGCTTACTCCAGGATTAGCAAGGACGACAGTGGTGAGAATCACTGCTTATAAAATGTGTTGTCATTGACACAAATGCAGGTCAGACAGTGAGTAACTATGACAGGACTGTCATAGTGTGACTGGGATTCCTTAATTCACAGAATCTGTTTTAAAGACAATGTGTTTTTACCAAACCAAAGGCAATTATGCACCTAGGCAATGCAGAGCCCATAGGTAAAATGTGAGGCTTAGAGAAGACTCAGAATATTTGTGTAGTAATATAATAGCCAAACCCCCAGAACTTGGTTTTTAGAGACAAATGATCTTAACTCAGTTTTAGCATCTAAGCATGAAGCAGTCATGGGACACAGACACCATGCGTGCTCTCCTCCAAGAAAACCTACAAAAAAACCCCACTGGGAAATAATTTAATTCTAAAAGTGATGGGACCATTTTTTTCCTGACAGTCTCCCTTCTTCCCGCTCTCTGCTGAATTCATAGATTCTGAATAACATTCAAATGGCTTAAGTGAGGTGAGAGAAATTGCAGCTCCTGTGTCTGTTATTTTACTTCCATGTATGGTTTTCATAAAATCAGTTCAGTAGTATTATGTCTGGTTTCTGGTCTCTTTTATCTTAAAGCATCATTTCCAGATTGAAAAGGTGCAAATAAGAAATAAATAAGAAATCCCAGACTGATTTAAGTATGGCAGAAATGTCTTGTAATGAGATAATGCATGAGCTTAATTGGTTCATTTATTGAAAAGGTGATTGAGAAGCAACTTGAAAACGATTTGTAAGTACTTTCAAAGGGAGAAAACACCAGGTACTTAAAGACTCTTTACCATAGTATAGAAAGTCATAAGAAGAGCCAAATGCTAGAAGCTGAAGCCCAATTCTTATTAGAAATTAAGCAGCAATATTAGTACCACTTAAGCCACAAATAAGTTACTATGTTCTGTAAAGAAGAAAGACCATACAGTTTTTCTCTCTGTGATACATAGGAAGTCAGGCAAATCTTCCAAGTTGTCTCTTTTGACCATTAAGCTGGGAATCCACAAAATCACAAGTGTTTTAAAACAAATTTTCTTCTATTTCATTCAAACCTATCTGAAAAAATAAGGCTTTCATACTGCTTTCAAAGATTTAGTTTGAATCAATCCAATAAATTTTAGATTAAATAACTTAAAAATTCATGATGTCTAAGTAATTGTTTCTGGCATTTTTCAGGGAGAGCAGACTTAGATGTGTGGATGTAGTAATATTTCAGTCTATAAGATGATAGGAAATCCAGAGGTGTCTCAGAGTGCCTTGTGTTACTTAGACATCAGTATTTTTAAGCATTTCTGTCATCTTCTGTGACATTGCCAGCACAAGGTGACAATGACAGTGTAGTGCTCTTGGAAGGACATTTCAGTACTGAGAGCTAGTCAAGCCTTTAAAACTCATCCTTTCATGTAATGCAAGGCTGTTCCAGAGGTGTTTGTTTAACACAAATTGCACTGGCTATGCCCAAAACAGATGGATAAATTGACACGTGCCCCTCCCATATCCACACATCATACACTAGAACATCATAGTAGAAGTGAAGAAATTTGCCCACCATCACTTCTCTCTTCATTTCTACATTAAGTTGCTTTTAATTTTTGGGTTTACCTACCTTTATGGTGTAGGCTGGTACTGTTCTGTTAGTCATCGTTGCTTTAGGCAAAAGATGGTCACGTAGGGTAACAAAGTGACTTTGTGGTGAATGTACAGAGAGGAGTATTACCTAAATACATGTATGTGGTGTCCTAGATTACTGACTGAAAGCTTTTACTTCTTTTCCCTGACTGTTACCATCCTCTTGTATTATTACTTGTTTTGCATTGTGTTCCTTCAGTGTACTTTTTTTAAAATCGTAACAAGAGGAAAATGTGGTACTATTTTCCTGAGTATAAGAATAAAGTTATCTTTTGCTTTATCTTCCACTAATTTTGGATACTTTGATTATTGGATTCTCTTTGTAGATTATTTTTTTCACAGTCACTGATTGTATTAATTGCCCATTTACAAAAAAGTTCCTGGATAATACTCTGAGTGCAACATCTAGAGAAAGGAGTTACAATCTCTTATTTAAAATTTGATCTCTGTGATTCATTCTTAATATGTAAAATATCTGAAGGCAAAACAAGGAAGTCTAGGGTATACCAGCTATGCAAACATGTTTTTCCTGCTTATTTCTTTGGTGTCTGAATAGCAGAGATTTTAGAGCTTGATTTGAGAACTTAGAATTATGTTATATTTAGTAAATTCTTAATTAGTGAAAAATAATTCAAATGCTGACCGTCTTGGTGGATCTTATTTTCATGTCCAGTTTTACTTCATTTTCTTTTCATTCTAGATAAACTTGCCTTGGAAGGAATAGTGGTGCAACGTGCTGAATGCAGACCTGCAGCTAGTGAAAATTATATGAAGCTGAAAAGGTAGGAGTCCTTCATAACAAATGATATGTGATATCTGACTTTGGTGCTTTTATTATTGCCTTACTAGGGAAAGGTGATTTCAGTATTGTCCTGGTCTTACACCAGATCTACACAGAATCAGAACTGATCTTGCTTTTGGGGTGCATTTACTGTAGGGAGGGAGTGAAGGCTGCTGTGGGCATTGTATCTCCCTCTGGTTTTGTCTGGTGGGATGATGCAGACTTCTGCATCCATTCATATGCAAATCTCTTACTAGAGCACATGTACCTTTTCGTATCTGAACATATGACTGTATTCAAATATGATTCAAGCTGAATTTCCTGAGACTTAAGGGATTACATCAGTCTGCTTGGGGTGCACTTCTTGAGTGTGGGTTTCTGTGGATCACCCAAGTTTAATTCCACTTTACACTGTGCCATGCTAGACAAAAAGGATCTCTGAAAAGACATTTAAAATGTCCAAAATAGGAAAGAGTTTCTGGAGAAGTACTGGACCTAAACTAGCATGGTTCTTAAAAAAGGTAGTGACTGAAAATGCTAGAAGTAGCATGGAAACCACAACACACACATTTAACAGGATCATTTAGTGACTTCTGAAAATTTAAGCAAATTTTCTAGAATTTACCATGTGATTCATATATCTTATGGGTAATTAACTTGATGATGTTCTCTAGTAATCAGATTTGGGATTGAATTGTGCCTTATGTTTAGTCCATCTTTATATATTTTAAGTATGTGGGTTTTCATTGAATCACCTTTTTGTACTGTGAGTTTGTTGTAAATAGAGAAGTTTAAAGCAGGAAATTTCAGGAAGAGAATTGTCTGTGACTGGTTTTAAAATTGTCAAAAGAAACATAAAATGCAAAGTAATGTTATAGAAAAGGACTCATTTCAATCTGGCAATTTTAAATATACATGAATATAGAATGTAAGATGTATTTGCTTCATACTTGTTCTAATCACAGGTTTCCCAATCCAAGTGCTTTTTTGCATTTTGTACATAGTTGATCAGATACGCTTCTTCTGCTAAGGGCACAGAAGGAGACCAAAACAGAACTGATAGCTTTAATTAAGTACTACTCAAACTTTGAATTTTTCAGCGTTCTACTTTCTGTCACTCATGCATGGATGCAGCCCCTCCTGGTATTCGGTTTTGTCATGTTCTACTCCTACAGGAGCAACAGAAGTACAAACACAAAAGCACATTTTGTCTTTGAAAACATTGGCAGGTGAAAACAATGGACCATTGTTTTTTCCTTCCTCTAGAAAAATTGTCAGGCTGTGTATTCCTACTTTCTAACTTCACATGTTGTTAAAGATTTTTTGCCTTCTACCAAGAAGTTAAAAAAATAGTCTGATCTGCTGAGAATCAGCATGAGATTTAGCACATCTAACAGTCACAGCCTCAGAAGGAATTGGTTTATATCCAAATACTGTATCTGGTATTTGAGTAGTAGGATCTAACTTTACACTCCCTTTATGCTCTCCCACCCTGAATATGCTATAGTCTGTACATAAAAAATGGTGACAGCATTAAAGATAAAGCACATACATTGTGGAGCTGTGTTATATTAAACCATTTTGTTCATTTTTCTATTTACTGTTGTGCTTTATATGAGACAGACTCTTCAAAGATGGATTTTATAATATTGATAAAACAGCAAGTCTATTGTGTAGGCTTTGAGTGCTATAATACTAAGTTGAGTTGGGAAGGAAGTAAAATTAAAAGATAAATGCAAATGTTTAAGATCTAGAAAATGGAGCTGCCGACTCTCAAAATCTGTAATCACTTTTTTTCTGAGAGCTGGCAGTAACCAGAAAGGATGATATACTTCCTGGTATTAAATGCAGATAGGAATCCTGTCTATTTTGCTGTCTGCATCTGGGTTGAGGAGATCAGCTAATGGATGCCTGGCGTGGCATTGGTCTCCTTGCTGCTCTGTAGAGTTTCAGCATGAGGATGAAGCAATGGTCTTGTGATGGGCCTGCTGGCAGTTAAGTGGGAGATAGCATGACGTGTGGGTTTAAGGATGGATGATGAAACTACAGTGACTGGTGACGTGTGAGTGAAAATGTTAACAAATGTAGTAGTTGGGAGGGTTTCCCCCCTGCTTTTGATTTGATTACAGAAAGGATGGAGGTGGCTGATGTTCACAACACGTTGAATACAAGGTACAAATGTGTGTCTAGGGATAGCTACTCCCTAACTAAGGTGAAACAGAGGCTGTGTGACCTTCACTTGGTAATCCATTTTGCAAGTTTTGTTGTCGGCAGTTTTATTTAATTTTTTCAGTTTTCCTGAATTTCACATTCTAGAAGAGGGACAAATACCATGAAACTCCCACTATCCTGCACTAGTAAAGCTTTGTGCTATTGAAATTCTTGCAAAATTTGATTAGCAGTATATTTCTTCATAGCACCTTAATGATTGGTTTTACATTTGCTGTTATTGAGGCTAGCTGGAAAATAATATATGTGGTTTCCAAGCACCTGTCATGATTTCTGTCTTGTGGGAGTGGATCTCATGATCCCATTTAAAAATATTTGGACTGTGTGGGGAAAAAAGTAGGCAGACCATTCCTAACTGCTGTCAGCTTTGCTGTGCAGTGTCACAGAAGATGCTGTGCCTACACTACTGTACAGTAGTTCCCTTCTTGCCCCATGGAGCCTGTCAGACAGTGGGGGCACATGTGAACTGTGGTAGCAGTGCGTGTGTCACAGGTGGGGGTCACACGCATGGCTCACTGTGCAGCACACTCTGTATTTGCACCAGGCTTGTGCCCCGCCATCCATGCCATCCAGGCCTTTCCCTTCTGTCAGGCTGCCTTAGGCAGGCTCCGCATCCTCCCTAGCCAGTCCCACACACACCAGACTATTTTCTTACTGTAGTCAGCTTTCCACCATGAAGATACATTGTCTGTGCCTTAATTTTGTCTTTCTGAGGCTTAAGAGATTTTAATTTTGTGATTCCAATGTTTAAGCACTTTGGATTAATGACTCCTCTAAAGAGAGAGATCTTCCAAGGTGCTTGTCTGCACTGGCAAACATGGAGCACAGGAAGAGAGGAGTTCCCCAGACATTCAGGATCACTTTAGGGTCCAGATGACTTGAGAGGAGATGCGAATACAATTTTGATACTTCTAAGGAGTGTTTGCTGTTCACAAAAGAGGGAAAATGGAGGGCTGGGGTTGTGCAGGGGGAAAAAAAAGAGTCATAAAACATTCCTTTCTTTTTTTTTAATATACTTTCTAGCATATTAATTATATTGTTTGTGGAAACTGATACTTTCTTAAATTTTGGGAGAGACCATTGATCTGATCACTGCATCTCAGTTTCCTTCTTTTTGTAAATGCCTGGAGACAGAGGATAAAAACGTAGGCTTTGCTGGCTGACTTACGATTCTTCTTTTGTTTTACCTTAAAATGGCTTCATTACAGTATTGTATGAAATTTGCCTTCTTTCTATATTTTAAATATCATCATCCTAGATCAGTATCATTGTAGCCATTGTAGCCAATATCATTGTAGCCATTTCAGATTCTTTCTGCCACGTTACCTGTTTCTATCCTTGCACTAGTCCTCACGTCTGTTCTCTTCATCCCTCCAATTGTAGTAAACTCCCTTCTTCCCCAAATCTTTCTCAGTTCCCCTCTCCCATTTCTGCTTCTCCATTTCCTCATAGAAAATAATATTTTCAAAAGTATTTAGACCACATCAGTATCTTATACATTTCATTTTAAGGTAAAGTTAAGAAGAAAAAAATCTCTGAGAGCGACTTCTGCAAATCTCCAATTCAGACTGATGTGCTCCAAGTTGAGTAGTTACAGAAAGGTCTCTAGGACTGCTAAGGTCCTCTGCACTGGGGTGGCTGGGCAGTGGTTCTCAGAGGAGGTTTTGAAGGCATGTGTGAAGTGCAGCTCAAGCAGTTGATGAATTGTGTGACGTGTTTGTTTGCACTTCTGAACAGTGGAGAATGTCAGGCAAAAAAGGATGAATTCAGTGCCCTTGTTTCATTCTCAAATGTGATGCTGAAATGCTGGTCACCTTTCATAATGGCTTTTGGAAAACTCTGGTTTGACTATACCTAACCTGAATTACTGAAGTCTCACAAACCATACACCAAGTGAAGAAAGAGGAGGAGTCCTAGGATTACCAAAAGCCTAGAAGAGCCAACATTTAACACTGCAACAAGGGTTGTAATCCCTATAGCTCTCTTAAGTAATTTAAAAATATGTCTTGAAGTGTCATTAGTGAAAATAGTGGTTGCCAATATGACAGCTTGTAACAAGGCTGCAAGAATTTTGTGTATCTTCTTGCTTTTTCTTGTAAGAGTTTTCTAGAGAGAATATAATGAAAGTCCTTATAAAAGCTGCTGGAAGAAACGTGCATAATAGACTTTTAGGAGTAATGGGTTGTAAAACATTCTAGAATAATGAACTTCCACATTTGAAAAGTCATATTTCTTTACAACCATATTATGGAGGCCTCTTGGAGTCCTGAAGCTTCATGTTCTAGGTCAAATAAGTGGAATTAAATTAATGCAGATGAGATGCTCACTTTTTCTGAAAAGTACTGAGAGAGTATTGACTGACTGACAGTTCAGTATATTGCTGAAAATGAACATTATGCCAGGGGTTTGGGGTTTTTTTTTGGTTGGGGTTGTTTAGGGTTTTTTCCTTTTTTTCCGCTCCACAAATATTTCCCACTAGCAGAAGAAAATGAGTCATTTGACCAGCAGGCCACTTCCTTATATTCTTGTCGATATGCTTAGTTGGCTATGAATTCCTTTCCAAAATACATAAGTATGCATACTTCTGAGCATTTTCCACAAAGGCTGACGTGCTGCACAAATGCTGCTCAGTTTGTTTGAGGTGAGAAGCCAATTTTATGCAGGGCTGAGATTGCCTCTGCCTGTCAGTCAATGCAACCTTGATTTTTCAAGTATCAAAGATCAGATTCTCTGGCTTGAGGTAAGATTCAGCACAGTAAAAAAACACATTCCTAGGGTGTTTTAAGTTACTCATCAAGTACAAAAAAAATATATTTTTTTCATATGATAGAGTATTTCCAATCACAGTTTTTCCTGAAGAGTTATGTGCACTTTGTAAAAAATACATGTTAATCATGTTCATGTAGGTTAAGCTGTACTGTTAAGATATGTATTTAATATGATTCTTGTGTTCCTGGGCACCCACCAGTTTTTAAAAAATCAAGCAAATAACACTCTAATTGTGAACAATGGGACTGCAAAGTAACAGACACACTTCAGTATGTGTGTCCATTTTCATCCATTTTTCACATTTTTTACCGGAGTAGTGGAGAGAAGCAAGTAAGAAAAACCAGGTTTAAGTGAGATGAGCTCAGCAACTCAGAGAAGTGGTTTTTCCCCATTTCAGTGGTCAGGAGTATTGCTTTTGTTTGTTTCCTATATATTTATTTGTGATCTTAGACTCTTTTCACTGTCCTTAGTTCTTTTCATTTTGTCTGTTATTTTTTGTTGTTTTTACAAGTGGTGTTCTGAGACTGGATTTTAATAGGCCTTTTATATTGCCATGCTTTTTTGTTCAGTGATATGAAAAAGGTTGTAATTTTGGTCATTGCTTCCAGCCATTATAATGATACTAATAAATAAAGCATAGCCTACTGTTGGTAATGCAGCAGGTATTTTATTGTGTTTCTCTTAAATCTGCAGCTGGATGCAGAAGGTTAATATGTTCTTTCTACTCCATTGTACTCTTCAGCTTCTTGTAGCCAAGTGTATTCAGGCTAATCTGAGGGGGGTTGGGCAGGGGGGAAGAGGCATAAAAGTTTTTTTTTTAATACACTTTTTAGCATATAAATTATATTGGTTATGGAAACGGATACTTTCTTAAATTTTGGGAGATACCATTGATCTGGTCACTGGATTTCAGTTTCCTTTTTTTTTTTTGTAAAAGTCTGGGGACAGAATAAAAAAAGTAGGCTTTGCAGGCTGACTTACAATTCTTCTTTTGTTTTGTCCTAAAATGGCTTCATTAGAGCATGACCTGAGATTTGCCTTCTTTCTGTTTTTTAAGTATCATAATTTCCAGGTGAGAGTCACAGAATCACAGAATGGTTGAGGTGGGAAGGGACCTCTGGAAGTCATCTGGTCCAAACACTCCTGCTCAGTCAGAGCCACCTGGAGCTGGTTGCCCAAGATTGTGTCCAGATTCCTCTGCATTTCTCTGGAACTGAAATAGCTTCTGAATAGAGAGCATAGTGAATGTGTTCTGTGCCTTTTTAAAAAGGTATGTTGTTGATAGAAGCCTAGCATGAAGGTCATTTTCAGAAAGGAGATGCTTTGGCATGAATATTTAAGAGTTTATGGCAAATACTCCATGAATTTTTCCTTATACCTTGGGGAAGGAAATCAGTTGTTGTAATTGGAGAGTTCTCATTGCTCTGGGTTTTTTTTTTGACATAAAGTTCATGAAACAGAGGCATTGCATTTAAGAACATATCTAGTTTGCCTTTATGGTAATTAGCAAAATAGCATCCATTTCCTTTCTATCTGCTGAAAGCAGAGGCTTTCAGGCTAAAAATAGTCACCCTGGAGTATATTCAGGCTTCAGTTGTAGCCAGCTTCCTCAGGCTGGAGAAAGCCTCACTCAGTACCAGTGCTCAGCACCAGAAGTTCTGGATATTTATAATTCTAGTAAACCTTAATGTCAGGGGCAGTGATTCCTTCTCTTGAAACCAGAATCCTTGGTGTTGTACAATGCTGGAGGTCCTTTAACCAGGGCAACAATAATTACAGAGATATCTCTGCTGCTAAGGTGCTTTCCAGATTTCAGTGAGGGACTTGTTTAGTATGTAGGAACATACTTTCTCTTCCCAGGGTAGCACATTCCTTTTCATCCTCTTTTCCATCTGTAATATGAAAGTCACACTATAGTGGATGAAAATCTGAGAGTTCAGTTTTAACTACCATGACTGATCTGGTGTTACTGATGTAAACAAAAAAGCTCATTTCTTCATTGGTGTCAGCATTTTCTCTGTTGCAGAGCTCACTGAAGCTCATGGATCTCTTACTGGCCACCATTCCAAATGCTGTAGTCATGTTGAGTACTGCCAGTGTTCTGGGTTCTGCAAAACTGCTTTGGCAACTACCAGCCTGACAAGCTCAATTTTTCACAATATGTAGAATGTCAGCACCATACCACATCTTCTATTTTTAAGCTGTTTTGTTCACATACTATTGATGATATTTGGAGTTTGTAACAGATCAGTAGACTGGTATTGTCTAACAGTTCCCTGCTGCAAAAGAGCTCCAAAAATTCTATGGTATCATTGAGTACTAAAAGCTACCTGGTGCAGAATCAAAGATTAAAATCATTAGGTGGCAAGTTCTGTTGCTGATGTATTGATTTCCTGGCTTATCAAAACATTTCTGAAATTTATGAAGCTACAGGAAGGCGCTGAGACAGTGGTCTGAAAGGTAGCAGGGTGCACGTGTCCCTCCAAATAGCACCTGTTACTTGGGATGTCACCAAGTTAAAGGAAATTCATAGATGATAAACTGTCCATCCTCTGGTTTCTGGTTTTTTTTTAAAGGAATGTCTGTCTGTAGGATTCCAGTGCTTATCAAACTTGGTTACCTTGGGATAAGTGGGTGATTTAATTCCTGAAGAAATGGCAAAATTCCAGTGGAAGTTTAAGTCCCAAAGTGCCATAGGACTAGGTGCAATGGAGCAAAGTTGTGGAGGTACCTCCTGTGCTCCTTAAAGGCTGTGTGGGTGGAAAAGATGCCAGCTTTGGGAATTATTTACAACATTGCACAGATATTAATACAAGATACTGAAGCACTGCAACGATCAGTTAGTACTCAGACACGATCCTGAAATGTTTTTCAGTAGGGAGGAAATTGTGGGGCCACCTGCTAATGCTTGAGTCTGGGATGTTTTTAAAAAGGCTTTGGAGTTGAATTCAAATTAATGCCATAAAATGGAAAAGAGCAGTAAATTACTTCCTTTTGCTTTAAGTGAGAGATATAATGTAAAATTCTTTCAAATCCGCTCATCTAGTCTAGTGAAACTCACTTTATTTCTCTTGAATCATCTGGATAGAAAAAATGGGATTGCCAGTATCAAAGGCCAACAAATTATACTTAAACTGCAAATACAGTGAAGGAACTTTAAAATCATAGGAGGCTTATTTACACTTCAGATCAAATGCAAATAATTTTCAGTAATATTTTTCACAAAAGCTCTTCTATAGACTGTTACTTCCCACAGCTTGAAAGAAGCAGAAATTAATACAAAAGGCCCCTACCTGAAATATTTCTTATGTACATTAATGTGCATACACAAATTTAACAATTTCATATAAAAACAATGGCTCACAAAGTCCTTGTTCTTTCCATGCCTTCATTTAAATACAGATATGTCTGCTTATGGCCTTAAGAAAAACATATGCTGCCATTTTCAGTTACCATTGCAAGACTACATAATTGTGAGAGAATGAGGTGGTTTCTCTTTGAAATGGTATTTTATCAACCGAATATGATTTAAATGTCAGTTCTAGTGATGTGTAAGTCCTGAAAGTTTTCCTTTCTGTCAAATCTACATTGAGTTTGAAATTTTCAAACTGCTTTGTGCTTTTTAATGAAAAATATTTTTAACTGAACCTTGTAAACAATAATTGCACCATTCCTGAGGTCTGTTAAAATGTTTTTGCTAGACTATTGCCTCATTTGTTTGTAGTCAGTAGATTTGCCTGGGATTTAATCATTGTCATTTTGGTATCTGTGATACTTCACTGAAAATTTTGCACTGTGCACTAAGCCATTACCACCATTAGGACTCAACACAAATGCCTCTGCACTAGTAGAAAGAGTATTACAGCTTGAATCTGGCTGTATGTTTGTTGAATAGTACAGTGAAACTGTTACAAGGCTGATGTGTTTTATCCATACTTGAGATTGAAATGAGAAGTTTTTTCTGAGCTAAGCTTGTACCTTGAATGTTGTGATGACCCCAATAGGGAAGCATGAGGATTGCTCATGGACTCTACTGCTTAGTTCTTCTCCTGCTGGCCCTGGCAGAAAGCTAGAACTGAGGCAGCTTTGTGACAATTACCAGTGATCATTAAGGTTTAGGGTCAATGTTACTTTAGTTTATAATTTTGTATAAGTTTCCTCTGTAGAACACATAAATGTATGATAATATGCATATTCTGCACCTGAGGCAGGGCAATCCCTGATATCAGTGCAAACCAGGTGATTGAGAGCAGTCTGGTAGAGAAGGACTCTGGAATATTGGTATGAAAAATTGGACATGAGCTGGCAATATGGGCTCACAGCCCAGAAAGCCTCTCACACAGGAGTTGTAAAGATCTGTTTTTGCCTTGAAGTGCCATGTTCCAGGTGACTGCTCTGTGCTTTCCCAGTGCCTCACAAGAGACTGAAATATTCAAACCCAAAGTTAAAATGGATAGTGCATCACCTGAGAGTTGTCAGCTTCTCCTGTTTCAAGTTTGAAAGCAAGGTATAGCATAAAGTAGTGAAACTTAGAAAAATTATATGCTGCTACTTGAAATGAAAGTTTCCAACAAAGTGTAATTAATATAGCAAAGCCACTAAATGGAAATGATTAAAAAATTCTCTCATCTTCATCCCAGTTTCTGACATACCTCAAGGCTGATTATGTTCTGCACTAAAAGTGGCTCTGCATGCCTGAATTAATATCCTATTGATATCCAAACATTTCATGTTGGTAGGTATTGATATATGTTACCTGCTCTATCAAAATTATTTAATTTTATTTTCTTTGGGATCCACTTTCTCTGCAAGGATGTTCATAAGCTACCTAAAGCCATTTCTAGTTGAGCCATCTCTGAACAGTTTAGAAACCATGGTGTGCACAGGCCAGAACTTAGGTTTAGAAGATGGAGAGGGACAATAGTGAAACCTGTAGCAGCAGACTGATTGGATTTGGGGTGTTTTGGAGGACAGACTGACATTTTTTTTTCCATTGGTCACTGTATGTGTCTTCTTTTATCCCCTACCTTCTCTTCCCTCATCCAGGGTACTTTTCTCACTCAAATGTTAGCTGTGCGGGATGCTTCTGGTGTTGTCAAGCTCTCAAATACTTGCTGGTAGAAGTTTAGGATGGCCCTTTCTGACTGAGGTGAAGTTGCAAGTTTATCCAGGAGTTACCTTCAGCAACAGTTTTAAAATATGAAGAAATTTAAATCTGTGCTCAACTCATACAGTGTGTTCTATTGATAATTTATGTTTGATTTTCCAAATGCCAAAGATTGCAAACCTCCTGTCTTATTAATGTATTAGTCCATCCTGAGAGACAGTTCTGAGAATGAATTGTGCAATTCCAAAAATACCTGCCAAAAATTAACAGGTACAGCACCATCTTGCAGGTCTTGGGCACACTGAAACAGTAACTGAGGAAAGTGTGAGCAGACTGGGTCCTAACCAAGGTTAATGGCAATGAAGTCTATGTGCTAGGTCTTTGAACAGGTCCATATTTTCTCAGGGATATCTGACTAACCCCTTTCTTAATGATAGTGGCAGAATCAGGAGGAGCTGTACCCTGTGACTTGTAATATAAACTTGAATTACTGCCTTGCTGTTCCCTCAGATTATGTGTGTGTTCTTGAGTGCTGACTGACACCTTGCCAAGGAGGAAGATAAAGAAGAAATAGTCATGAATTAGACAAAGAAGCAGCTCACCAAAGAGCTTTCCTCTGTTCCTTCTGCTCTTGGTTGTATTCAGTTCTGAGGCTTTGTGCTGCATTCCCAGCAATAGGCATGGGGAAATTAGGGATTTTACAGGGTTCGTTTCTGTTTATAACATAAGGTTCTGACTTCATGATTCCAGTCTGCAGACAGCAGAGATACACAGGCTTCTGTCCTTCTTCAGAACTGGTTGAACAGTGTTATCTCAAGTTAGAGTCAGTCAGGAACGTGACAACACCTTTAAGGTGAGGCATCTAAGTGTAAGAAAATGGCTTAGCACAAATCCTTCACTTCCCATAAACTCAGGCACTTATTAACCCTTAGACCATCATGACTGTGACAATGCAACCACTTCAGATCTAAAACAATAAGGAGATGAAAAAAATTTCTTTCAAAATGGTTCAGATTTTTTATAAAGGTGTTTAATTTGGCTTAGAAGAAATGAGATGTGCATTCTGTCTGCTAAGCTTATTTTTGAAAGTTCTTGTGTCATATCTGAAAAGATGCTAGCTCTCCAGCAGTGTTAACTATAGCTGTTTCTGAGGTTAAAGAAAGCCCTGTGCTCAAAACCTGTTGCAAGGTTCAATACTGTCTGTATCACAGTTCACTCAGTTTTTTTTCTAATTGAAAAACAGACAGGAAGAACAGGAACACAAAAATATCCATGGCCAGATTTCTTTTTGTAAAAAAAAAAGAGAAGAAAATCCCTGCATTCTGGGATATATTCTGAATTGTGAAGTCATCTTGAAAGAGAAATTTCACTGTATGTGAGTGTAGGTGGGAGTAGAAAAATATGTTATAAAAATAGCAGACTACGTGGAAATTAACACCAATATGTGGATGCATACCTGGAGATGTTAAACAATAATATCTGGGAGAGAATTACCCTTTAGATCTATATTTATATAATACATTTCAAACGAAAATTAAAAAAACTCAAACCACCCATATATCATTTTCAAATTACATTTCAAATACTTTCTTTATTTTGAATTCTAATTTCAACTCAGACATTGGCTTCTATTTTGATTTTTGGGAGCTGCCTAGAAAAAATCATGATAATTTTACCTATTCTGGCTCATGTTGACAAAGAACTTTTTAACAAAGTCCATGAAAACTAAGTACTCTTTCTCTGAAGTGAAATTCAGGGAATAAGTACTACATCCTGAAAGTATGAAACTATGATCGAAATGCTTAGAGCATTAAGAAATCAGAAAAGGCTCAAAAAAGACTTAATAAGATATTAATTGATCAAAATGATGATTTTCAAAACAAGATAATGTTTTTGTAGGGTCTCATGAAGCACAGCCATAGCTACAGCAAACAGATTTTTTTCATATGCCATATTTATGGTATTGGAAGCAAAGGATATATTTTGTAGATTGATAAAACATAGAACTTCATGAGGTTAATTTGTACTGTATAAAATAAACTCCCTTCTAAGTCAGTATGGTTAAGCAACTGGGAAAACCACTGATACTTATATTGGAGCACTGTTTTTTTATTCTCTTACTGTACCTAATGTTGTCAGAAAAACACGCTTCAGATATGCTCTTAAGTATCATTTGGTTTTGTTATTATCAGCAGAAAGCAGAAGCAGCATATGTCTATGGGAATGCAATTTATGATAAAATACACCTAATTAAATCTCTTGAGGATTTATATTCACACATGCTGTGAAACTGAATCATATGAATATTTCTTAATAAATTAAAGCATCTGTTTTAAATTTCTAACTGTGCACCTAAATCTCAATTCCTGGTCTTTATACCACAAATTTAAAGTAACATGAAATGCACTTTATTACTGCCAAATCGACCATGAGAGGTACTCAGGGCAACTTGGAGAGAAACACCTACAGTGTAGTTATGCTGCCACATATTAGAGTAGGAGTAATGGTGTAGGTTTTATAAATTGATGCCTAAATCAGCCAACTGGAGTAGATTATTAAAGCTGTTTTTATTGCTATTTCTTCTTTTAACTCTTTTTAGCCTATTTTCTTATTAGAAGACGAATACCCCTTGTAGTATCCACTCTAGGGGTAAAAAGTGCTTCCCACAATTTGTAGGGTCTTGGCAAGGACAAAGCTAGCAAATAGATATGCCAGATTTAAGACATTTCATTGCAGTTTTACACTGTATTTTTCCCTCTTCTCTATCCTGTACTCCTAGGTTTGCATATTCTGGTACAGAAAGAATTATCAGTTAATTCATCCTTTTGCTGCTTTAAAAAATAAAAAACTAACTTTGAATGTCACTTGGATATTAGTTTGTAGTCTGTGGAGGTGGTTTATTATATAGCATTTAGATTTTTAAAATTATTTCATTAAGCTGTATGTAAGTGAAATGCTAGGTCAGTAAATGATAGATGTTAGCCACAGTGAGTATATAGGTTTTTGTTCCTGACAGGCCTAAGAGCCAATACTTATGGAAAGTGAGCTATTGTTTTGTGTATTCAGTGAAGTATATTAGCTGATGCACAGTCTGTGTTTATGTTAAGAAATTTGGCAGAACATAGATTGGAATATGGCAGTTATTTGTTTAATCGCCTTATAGCCTCTTAAAAATCTAAGAAGTTATTTTCTGTTACACTCTACTTTGTGTTTATATGTGTGCATAGTACAGCTGAAAGAAATACTTCACTTCCCTCATTACCTAAGCATAGCATTTGTGGAAGTCTTGAATCTGACTAAACAGAGGACAATAAATAGTATTGTACTTTTGTCTTCTGTGTATATAATGAGACTTCAGCTGTATGAAGGAAAGTAAGGCTTCTGAAAGCTGCTTGAAAAGCAGCTGCTTGGTCTAAACAAACACAGTCATTCATCTAAATTGATGAGAAAAGAGCAAACAAATGATAAACTGATCTATTGTTACTATTTTCCAACAAAGATTTCAAACTGTAATTTCTTTTAATATAAGTTTAAAAAATACTTCAAAATAATAAGGAATCACAGGTAAAGCATCACCAGCTTTAGTGAATCCAAGCTGTCATATTTTAACTGTAGATACACAAGTTAGGAAATAAAATGGAAGATGTACTTAATTTGTGGTTTTATTTCTCTTAAAGGGTCAGTAAATTCAAATGAGTTTATACACCTCAGGGACTTTCTGGTCTCCAAACATCTGGGTATGAGCCCGGAACATGGCCCTTGGAAACCATAACCTCCCTTATAGAGGAATAGAACCAAATGAAACGTATGTAATTAGTGGTGTGCTCCAATCTGTACATGGGCAGCTGTATGATTGGTGCTGTGTAAATGCTGCAGCAATGAACATGAGTAATGAAAATCAGGAATTGCCTAATAATGCATGAAGTAATTTGAAGCTTATGGGCAGATCCATTTCAGAAGCTGATGAGTGAAGCACAAGTGTCCTATGTATCATCCAGAGAAGATGAAGAGTTATAAGCATATTTGCCCACATGTCACATGTGCCATTATTTTAATAAAAGAATAAACACATAATTCAAGTCTAGGATTTAGGAAATCTGGTGTGTGCAAAATAGAAATAATATTTGGTATAGATATCTAAAACTTGCTGAAACACAAATGCACAAGCTCTTACTAAGTTCAGAAAGACCAGCGTCTTTTTTGAAAGCAATGGAAGCATTGTGTTACGTGGTCAGCTTTGTTGTTTGCCAAGGTCTTTTGATGTATTTCTGTGTCTGTATAAGTGACTGATGCACAAGGCATTTATTTTGCAGTATTTAAAAGGCAGAATTCAAACAATGTTGTGAATTTGTGTCATGCTGCACTAACCAAGTAGTTACTAGGAGCTTTGACGGCCTGGTCCCTAAATCCTATCAAATCGAGGAAGACTTCCATCAAGTGCAGCAGTTATTAAATCACCCCATTAAAGGTGGTGTGGAACCCTATGTGTTAGCTATGTTTTGTGATCATATAGTATTTGGTTTGCTTTTTCAATTCTTTTGTCCTTTTCTCACGGGTCTGCTTTTACTATGTAAGCAAAGATGATACTGCCATAATAGTGAGGGATTTTTCCCTGAAATAAAATGCAGTGTGGAGGCCACCCATTCTGCAGTTCTTCCTTCAGAATGATTAAGTGTTGTTCTGTCCCCCAGATGCTCTTCAGATAACCTGGCTTCTCACACTGGTTGGACTGTTACATCTCTTCTCTTCATTAATCAGTATGAACACAAGCAATTGCCCTGGACTAAGTTAATGTCAGAATAAAATAAATTGAACCTGGCTTTCACTTCAGTTTTATGTGTGAATTGAAAGTCCCCTGTGAAAAGAATTGAGGCTAAAAAGAGTTATCTCCTCTGAGCTCTCAGGGACCAGGCAATCAGTGCACCCTGCCTTTTTGCCTTCTATTAAGATAAACCAGTAACTTCATTCAGAGTATAGGTATCTTCCTTACTTTTTAAAACATAATGTTTTGCTTTGGTTTTGTTCAGAATTTTTCTGAAGTTAAAGATTGTTGAAGTTTTTGCACAATGCAGAAGTACTTTCTGTTCATTGCAATATTAATAAAGAAGAGAAAGGAAAATCATTTTTAGAGGATTTAAAGCTCAATGACAAAATTATTTTTATTCACATACAGCTTCTTGCCACAGCAAATAGGAGCCTTTTAGAAACAACTACATCAAAGTAACTCAAGCCAAGCAGCTAGTAGCCCTTCTTCAAGGAAGATGAAGCTCTAGACATTAAAAAACTCAACAAAAAACCCATAAAATACCCCTCAAGATTACAAGAAAGAGATACTTGAATCCATCCACAGTTTCTATTCCTCATTGAATTATCCTTCATGATGCCCTATTTTGACTTCTGGATGGAGATTAGAGCGCAATAGTAGTTTCATGATGTCCACCTCCAAATGAAAGTGTGTTTATCTAAGAATGCCAAGTAGACAAAATTCTATCTGATGTTCCTCTCCTAAGTGAAGTACAGAAAGTTAATATCTTAGGAAGGCTGTTAAAGGGCCTCTCCTTTATATTTTTTGGTTATTTTTTCCTCCCTGTTGTGCCTTTATTCCTTTTTGAAGAAATCCTTTTTTCTTTAGGTAATTATGACTTCTTGATTATTCAAAGAACTCTTCCAAAACCCTTCCAATTATCTGTCACGTGTTTCTGTCGACATTTTCATTCTTCATTTTCTCTAGCTTTAGGATGTGGGCCTATCTGAATGTCTTTATGGATGCGTAGGGTTCCCTGCTTAAGGCTATCCTCATTAAGTCATGACTATGTTACTTCATTCTAAATAATACACTAACTCATTAACTTTTTTTTTAAACTGCATTTTTATTCTTGTAGTTCTTTTCTATCATGTGTGTAAATAGCCAGCTTTGTCATGTATGTCCTTCTTGAAGACGTAATTTAATTTCTCTGCAGTTTCATTGGCCAGCAGGAATAAATGTTTCACTTTTTCCTCCTTTGATTGGTTTTGGTTTAACTGTTTAGCTTGCATTTTATTCCAAAGTGGCACCTCTGTGTTTATTGACATGGTCGTGGCATGGCCCACTGGGGTTTGTTAATACTCTCTGTAATATGCCTGTACCCAAGGGTCTTAAAAGGCTTTGCACTTTGAGTGGTCGATTTTATGCTGTGGTTTAGAGTGGGGAAACAGAGGTATGAGGAAGCTGACTAGGCCTGCTTTGGCAAGTGAGCTGATGGTGTTCTTCTGCATGTCCTGACAGAAATTATGTGGCATGGTCACTTCCCAGTTTCAGACAAGTTTCATCTTATTTTCCTTTTTGTCTATATAGGTCCTATGAGATGCTTCTTCCCCTGCAAGACTCTGAAGTCAAAAACCTTTGTTTTGAAATAATACATACTCAACTCAGAAAGTCTTCCTTTCAGTTTTCTTCTATATCTTAGACTTACTTCCAGATTAGGATTGCAGCAATATAATGCCTTTGTGTTTTGGTATTGGATCCCATCATTCTCTTAAGAGGTACCTTTGAGCAGAAGCTAATTAAATCTACACACATTTAGCATGACATTAATTTTTTTTTCTTTATCTGCAGCAGCTGTTTATGAAACATGATTACTGTCCCAGTAATTAATATTTCTCAGGACCGTGAGAAAAAACCACAGCAGTGTCTGATGTGTTTTTCTTTCTGGAGTCTTAATTGTATGGAGCTGGAGTAAGTGCTTGGCACATCCAAATCTTCAGTCCTGCATGGAGCTGTGCTTAGTGACACAGAGCAGGCTGTGGCTGCTCACTTTGGATACTGGCAGGAGGGCATGGCAGAGGGAATGCCTCACTCTGCTCAATGGAAAGAGGGAGTGCTTGTCTTCCCAGTTTTCCTGCTAAATCCAGCACACTCTGCTTGTCCTGTGATACACGTATCTCAAGGGTTGTCCTGGTGTTTAGCAGTCATCGATAAAGTTACTTTTTGGGAACCCATATGCACTTTTAGCATTCATAATACTCTGCGTCAAGAAATTCCGCCATTTATTTACAAGTTGTCTGAAGCACTGCTTTCTCAGTTTTCTGGGGATTTTCCTGTGATTTAATGTCTGCTACTTGTGGTATTCACATTATACAGTTGTTTCCTATTCCTGAACTGAATGAATTCCTACACCTCAGTCATACCTGCATATCTCATTTTCTTTATTTTTTGGCCCTGAAGAGTTCTACTCTTTTTTTTCTTAGAATGTAACTTGTTACATTCCTCTGTGTATTTATACCAGGGAAAATTAGTGCCCCAAGAGTTCTTGTTTCTTTTATTATCCTTTCAGAGAAAATACCACAATTTATAATGAAATACTCTTTCATTAATTGCAGTTGGTATCATACTCTCCAGTAGCCATCCTTGCTACTGAGGATACATAGAAAAATAATGGTGAAATCTCACCCTGGCTTCTCAAGCTTTTTCCTCAGGTTCATTTTTGCATTACTGTTACATCAGTGTGCCACAAAATGTCACAGCAATGTGTCAGCCTCACCTTTCAGGTGCTTGTAAGTAGGGATCCTGTGTGTGTGATGTCAGTGGCTCTAAAGTCACCTGGCTGGCTGTATGGACCATGGGTGGTGTGGGGAGCCAGCTGGCCTGGGAGTGCAGGGCTCTGGCATTCTGAGCAGCTCACATGGCTGCACTGTCAGAGAGAAGGTCCTGTAGATACTTTGGCAGTCCCTGAGCTGGAGTCTAAGGTAGATTTTGTCATTTTTGTCACCATAGCAAGCCATACAAATGGCAGTTGTAAAATAAAAGGAATTGCATTAATTTCTGTCAGCAGCTGCTGAGGATACTGGGAAAGCATATTTTGTTTTGGGAACATCATGTTTGGATTTCCAAAACAAAATTTTGCAGGATTTGTTCCATGAAAACTTCAAATGTTGGCTTACCTCCTGATTCAAATATGGGGTTTTTTCTTGAAAGCACAAAAAAAAGTAAGAAAAATTCAGATTTCCAGACAACCCTATTTAGACTTCAGTTGAAGGATTATTTCTTTTTTTTTCTACATGTTATTAGTAAGAAACTCTATTGCATCTACGCTTTTTGCATTTGTATTTCTCTCATCATGGCAATGACTGTTAGTGTCCCAGTGTGCTGCTTAAATTTTCTTTTGCCTAATTTTGTTTTATTACTTCATTGCATAGCCTTCAATAACCTAAGTGCTTTTTTGTTTACACCCTTGACATTCTCAAATGATGATGCTTTTCAGCCATTCTGTAGCTAAGCTGTACCTATTTGTCTTGTATGCTTCTGATTACAGAGTAAATATGCAGCTATGGAAAATACACATTCTCTAATGTATATTAGTAGAAGCAGATGGTGCAATCTGTTCATTGATGGAATTTAGTTTCTAAAACTGATTTAATCTGGTTTGCAGCAAATACCATTCTAGTACCGTCTGTCATGGAACATGTACAAAGAGAGATGTCCCATTTCAGGTTGTTTGCATTTTATTGCAATAAAATATTTATTTCATGTGTTACATGGGGTATGGCATAACAGAACACCTCTTGTAAAGGCATGTTGTTTCAATGCACAATACTACATTGTTCATTATTTGGTATTTTTATATGTTATTATTTTTCATTGACCCTTTTGTATTACAAAGCAGCATGCTGTTGGTCCCCTTTGTAAACCTAGTTTTCATGCAGCCATTAATAGAATTTGCACTTGAGAAGAAACAATGGACAGTTATTTTCTTCATTTATCAAGTGGAGAGGAATTTTAAGTTAATTATAACAGCATTTTGTGTGATTTGGCATTTTTCCCGTTATGAAAAAGAAGTTTCCTTGTTTCTTCAGAATAGAGGATTTTCCAAAATTATGAAGGCCATATAAACAGTGTGTGTTCTGCTTCTGCTAAATCAAATGCAGAGGAGAATACAGTGCATAGTACCTGTCTTCTTTAGCTCAGAGATCCTGTATCTCTAAAGCAGGAGGTCTTGGCCTGAAGTGCTGAATTGTCATAGAGGTCTTGAGGCTCTGTATAGCTGGAGAAACAGGCTTGCAGAGGCAGCTTTCTTCTCCCCACGTAGCACAAAATGTTTGTAGCTCTAGCAATAAAGAAAGTGGTAGGTAATTTATGTTTCATTTCCTGTTGCAATGAAGGATGTGTGACTCTTCCAAAGTCTTGTGGAGTTATTAAATTAAAGGATGTGGTGGAGCAGAGCAAGTAGTCCAAAAAGTATTGCAGAAATAACATGATATAAAAGCATCTGTTTAGGAAAAAAAACTGTTGGGTTTCTTACCTTTCTGAATAATTGTTTGACTGTTCTCTACATTTTAAAAATTAAATATTTGCTGCAGCTGGTTTTGGGGGAGATTTTTAAGTAATTCTGTTCTCCAGTTCTTCTCTCTAGAATGTCTTAACCTTCTCTAGACTTAAAACTAAATTTAAAAATTTATTTTGGGGATTTTAAACAGCTCCAAAGGGCTTTCACAACTTTCACAAAGGATGATTTGTTTCTCTTTTCCCCTAGAGATGCTTATAATTTTGTTTTTGTACAAAAGCAATAAAAAATAACAACAAAAATTATTGTGTCTTTCAAGATGATTATGTAAACCAAAATGAACTTAATAAGAGACATGTCAGTAGAAAAAAGAACACTTTTGTTTCATCTAATCAAAGAATGGCTTGTGTTGGAAGGGATCTTAAGCATCATGTGGTTCCAAACCTCTGCCATAAGCAGGGACACATTCCACTAGAAGATGTAGTAAAATATTAAATATATGTGATATCCCATGATTGTTCTTGGAAGTATACCATGTATACCACTGAAGAAAGAGCAGATATCCAGCAGTTCACATCATTCTGACCTGACCTGTATTGACTGCTGTGTGTTCTCCGCCAACAGCAGTGTGTATTGTTGAGTCCAGAGAACTTCTCCCATTGATGTTAAGTGTTTTTAAAACACTGTTGCTCTAAATATCTCTAATACTGAGCTAGCTTTTTATAAAGTTACAATTTTTTAGCAGTTTTAAGTGTGGTGGGTTAACTTTGGCTGGCTGCCAGATGCCCACCCAGCTGCTCTCTCACACTTCCTCTTCATCAGGGCAGTGAAAAAAAATTATATGGAAAATATCATGGGTCAAGTTAAAAGCAGTTTAATGGAAGAAAGCAAAGGTTGTGTGTGGAAGCAAAACAAAAATATAGATTTAATTTCTGCTTCCCATCAGCAGGCCACTTTATGGGAAGCTGGGCCCCAGTGCACATAGCAGCTGCTTCAGAAGAGAACACCTTCATAAGGAGTGTCATACTCCTCCTTTCTCTTACCTTTTGTTGCTGAGGATGACACCATATGGAACAGGGTATGCCTTTGGTCAGCTGGGGTCAGCTATCCTGGCTGCATCCCCTCCCAACCTCTTGCCCATCCCAGGCTCCTGGCCCCTGGGGGTGCTGCTCAGGCACGTCTGGGGCTGCTGTGGGGGAGGCTCAGCCTGTCCCTGTCAGATTCAGTGCACTGATAGATGCTGTTTTACACTGCCATTTGAGAAACATACACACACTCAATTAAAAACTAAAGAAGTTTTGGGAAAATAGACACTTTTCTTAGTAATAATGGTTTCACAGTTTATTAGTACAGTAATAATGGTTTCACGTTACATTTCATGTTTGGATTACTGACTAACAAATTCAGTTAATGACAAACCAGTGAAATTTATGTGGAGCATTTCTTCTTGTATGTATGCATTTTTAAAAATTGCAACCTTAAGTTTAATTAAGGAACACTGTGCAAATCAAGCTTTAAAATACAATGGTCCTGAAACTTCTTTCATTACTCTTTCCCTCTCCCCCCTTCCCTGTGGAAGGCATGCTCAACCAAATTGGACATGAATGGAGTCTGCTTTCACACAGCTCTTATGGAAAACCCAATTATCCAGCTTCCTATTGGGGAAGCTAGACAATGCTTATGCTTCAGCCACTAACTGGTTTTGGAATTTGTCATGCCAGACAAATCTGTAATCAAATCTTTGGGGATTTTATTTAATAACAGAATAGGTATGGCTTCACAAAGTCTGGGTGAGTTTCTTTGTGCTTACAAATAAGATGCACTCTTCTGAAAATCTCTAATTAAGAGAATACTAATGTAGCAGACCTCAAAATGCATGGAGCTAAGTTTATTTCTTAACAAGTAAGCTCTCTAGGGAGTGTTCCAAAGATGATGTTCTGAACTACTAAGCTTATGTTGGTTTCTTCTTTGAAACAAAGGCTGAGTTATTTTTTATATTATATTTTTTCAAATGCAAAATCTTAATGCTTTCTGGACTCAGTTGCCTTAAAACCTAGTCATGTCCTTGTTGTGCCTTGTGGTTATCAGTGTGCTTTTTAAAGAAAGCTATTTTGAAATAACTTTGAGAATTGTTGGTTTAAAGATATAGCAGAGCTTGAAGCGGAGTCTTGAGCCACAGTCTCCTGATCCTGAAGGTATTTTCACTTTACTGAGAGCTTTTATTTGGGCTAATGGTGATACAGCTGTGACTTTTGATAAGCACCACCCTGAAGATGATGCACAGAAGGCAAGTTAAAGCTTTTTAATAAAGTAACATCCAGATTTGCCCTCTGCAGCAGCATTTCTCAAAGACCAGACCTTGAGGAGGATGACTCAAACCAAATTGAATGATGCAGGGCTGCTATAAAACCTTCCTTCACAACCTGGCGAGCAGGAGCAGAGTCCTGTGGCAGGTGACGACCCTTTGGTGGCCCTTTTTCCCCATTGCCATCACCTCCCAGCTGCAGAGCAGCCCTGCAGCTCCCAGCCCTGTTACTGCTTGCTGGGCTCCCTCCACACAACTGGTGTCTCTGCCTCTAGCTTTGCTGCAGCTCCATATCCTCTTGCTCTGTTTGTGGGAGCACAGTTCCCACTTGAACAGGTGAGGGACATCCAGCAGTGATTTTCCAGTGGAGGTGGGCAGGTATGTAATATATTGGGAGAGGGAGTTGGAGGAGCACTTGTTTTGCAAAATAGGAGGAGGTAAAGTGTAATTAAACTACTTGAGCAAATGCAGCAGAGCAATAGTTCTGTACAACGGGCAAAGGAAATACAATTGGCTGAAAGAATGATGATCAAAGTTGTAAAAAATCTCCAGTTTTCTGATTTAACTGATACATCTTTCAGTCTGTGCTGTGTTACCTCTTTTTTCCCATGGCTTGCAGGAGAAACTGGTAAATTTTCGACTTGAGGGATGAGCAAGACTGCTTTTTCACATGGACTGAGGAGAAAGACAGGTTTCTTTCCTGCATTTGCTTTGGTTTTTATAGCATAGGGTTTCTAGAGTTGCTGAACCTACCCAGCTCTTCTTTTTAACTTAATGCTGGTTTTGTTTGGATTAAGCATGATTTCAGAGTTCAGTTAAAGCTAATTTCATTCTCTTTGTTTGCAGGAAGGAGTGTTGGGTGGGTTAATTCAGCAGTTCTGCATGAGCTAATTCTGCAGTTTAGTGCAACCATATGTTTAAACCATTGAACAGCAGCTGAACTGTGCAAGATTCCCCTCTAAGCTATCAAAGGCAGTGTATAGTCATTAACCCATGGGCACGTGCAGTACATTCTCCCAGCACCTGCCTTTCAGTGCCCTTTGCAGCAGCTCTGGACGGTTGTTTCTAAGCGTATTTTAACTGAAGGGAGGGGTGCGTCCTCAAAAAGGTGTTCTTGCTATCCAGCATTTTAGAGTCTGCAGGCTAAGGAAGGAAGAGACAGGGAAAAACCTTGAGGATTTGAGCCAGCTAGGTTTTCTAGGGAAGCAGTCCAAATGTTTTCCAGATTGTCACAAACTGTTAAATTGTTTACAGTAAATTTTAACTGGAAGATCCCCAATTGAGCCAGATGCCATAGCTGTTTGCAGAACAATCAGGAGAGTGGTGAAGTATTTGGGAATTGGAGTTTTAGAGATGGCAGCATGTAGTTGGAGGCAGAGTGCTGGCAGCTGCAACTTGATAAAGGCATTTTGCAGGAGAAGGGGAGGAGAGGTTCAGATTGAAGAGATGTAGCTGAGGTGCTGTAGGGATTTTTTTTTTCGTTGAGGACTTGTAGCCAAGAGTCTGCCTCTTTCTTTCCACCTCCTTAGCTGTGAGCAGTTTCATTGTGGAGTGAATTGACTGAGCTTGTAAATCATCCATCCTTTTACCACTAATTGAAGAGCTAGGCCTTTCAGGGTATGGTAAAGATGCACCTTTTCTGTCTTAACAAACTAGTTTTTAAAATTCTCTTTTCCTGTCCCCATTAGCAAAATGTACACAATTTCTGTATCTGCAAACTGACAAGAACTATTTGGCTTTGTGTTGCCCGGATCTAAAAATGCCTGTTACTTCTACCATTGATTTCAAAACAGCTCCAAGCACAACAGATGAGTTTTGGCAGGAGAACAAAGATTTCTAATTTTGAGACAAGTCTATTTGTTTTACTTTTAAGAATAATTGTTCAGAATTTAGAATTCCTCTTCTAAAATCTGAATTGAAATCATGTCTAGCATGTAAATCCATTTGTTGTGGAGAAATTTGAGGACTGAGAAAAATAGGAGCAAGAAAGGAAATTGAATCTTTGAAAATGGAAGTGAGAAAGGAGATTTTATTTGGCTTTAATTCAGGAGCTAATATTAATTTTAAAATTAAAGGGCTGAGCTTTTTCCCTCTTGCTTAGTTTGCTAATGAGTCACTTTTCCTAGATCACCTTCTCTAGTATTAGTAATGGGCTTGTGAGGCTGCTCCCCCGGATCCAGGATCTGCTCTGTGGTTACTCATCCCTACAGTATTTCAGATGCTGGCATCTGCCTGTGCTGTAGAGAGTGCAGTGTCCACTCTCAAAGGGCTGGCTCGGAGGCAAAGGCCTGTGGATCATCAACATGATATCTTAGCTGAACAAACCCAAAAGCTTTTCAACCTACTTTTCCCCCTTTCTTGCTATTTTTCAGGAGTATGTGCACCAGACTCCTGCCTATTCAGCCATTCCTGCTGTGTTGTCCTTCTCTTGCAGCCTCTGTGCTCTCTCTCTTTTTCTGTGTGAGAATGATGTGTGTCATGTACATTTGCATGGTTCTTTATAGCTCTCTCCCCAAAATCTCACTTGCATTCCCATTTCTCCTGGCATATTGCCTAATTTTTTGTTTGGTGTACCTTATCACTCTGCTAGTCTCCAACCTTTTCTCATGCCTGTGGTCAAGGTACCCTTACATTCTCCAGACAACACAAATGGACATCCAGGTATTACTTCATTCTCATTTTAGACCTTTTTGTCACTGGAATAAGCCACAAGTATAAAGCACCGTGGTATAAAAATCTACTGTGTTTTAATCCACTTAGGAACTAAGATGAAGTGCCCCATATGGAGCTACAGCCTGTAACTGAGCATGCATGGATGCACTTTTACCCTGACTTAGTCCTCAGGGAAGACCTTCCCCTTTAGCTCTGCTTTTGCTTGTTCTTGAACTTCATCTTATTACTTGTGTTAGGCAGGAAACAGGGCAGAACAGAGATGTTTGTGCTATGTGTATTAATAAGAAAATACTGGAAGTGTGGCAGGAACCAATAATGGAGAGTTCTTTTCCTTTTGGGCACTAATTGACTGACTATGATGACCATAGGTTGGAAAGGAATGCAAAATCCTGACATTTTTAACAACTGCAAAGCTGCAAACCTTTCTGCTCTTCCAGAGTACATGAATTGTAATATGGAAGTGTTCATTTCTTTGCAATAAATGGTAGGACAAGAGGAAACAACCTCAAGCTATACCAGGGGAGGTTTAGATTGCATTGTAGGAAACATTTTTTCACTGAAGTGGATGTCAAGCATTGGAACAGGCTGCCAAGGGTAGTGATTGAGTCACCATCCCTGGAGACATTAAAAGACCCGGAGGGACACTCTGGGACATGGTTTAGTGGTGCATTTGGCAGTGCTGGGTTAATGGTTGAAATTGAAGACCTTTTCCAACCTAAATGATTTTGTGGTTGGTTGTGTGATTTTCTATCAATCAACAGCCTAAACAGTGCTGAAAGGGCCTTTTCACCTGGGAGGCAAGGGGGTGATGCTGTGACCCAAGTCCTCCTGAAAGCACAAGGAGGGTGCAAAGGCTGCCTTGCTTCACAAGGTTGAATGGGAATCTCTGCCCTTAAGGATATCTGGTCATGGACCCTTTTCACTGGAAAACGGGGTGGGTGCTGAGTGAAAGGAGGAGGCAACAAACAAACAGAGATCCAGACCTGGACAGACAAGCCTAATAGAGGCAGGGCCAAGAAACAAACCTTGTCAGCTGCACTAATGGATAGGCTATTTATAACCTCATTTAATAAAGAAGATTCCTCTGAGGTATGATTCCTTCTTGAACTTAGCCTCAGATAAAACTCTTCCACCTTGTCCCCAGTGTGGACCAGGCAATGCCAGAGCTTGACTTCATCAGTGTCAGAATGCTTCCAGTGGAAGTATCAGTAGACACACATGAGCTTGATTAAAAATATCTGTGATGTCAAGCAGATGTTACAATTTTTTTCATGCTAATTGCATTAGGGCATCACTTAACATGTTCAAAGTAGTGCATCAAACAAATAGAGAAAATTATTCAATTATATCACTACTAATGCTAAAATAGGTTTTATTTTATCTTTATATTATTTGTTTACACAAGCTTAGCTGAAAAGGTTTTAGTCATTTGCAATACTAAACTCAGAGAGGAAATCTTGGATTGGTTTTAATCAATTATTCACTTTTTGTCAATCCAGAAAATAAAATGCATAAGAAATTGTTACTTATTGTTGAATTGCCATTTATATCATCTAATGTTCTGTACTGGAGGAAAATACAATATGTAGAATTGGAGTCTTCAGTTGTGGCTGTGGTAGCTGTCTGAGAATTAGACATGAAATTGTCATATATTCCTATGATTCATTGCTTATCCTTCAGCATATATAGTTGAAGATGTCAACTTCAGAAAAATCTAATATCTGAACACATAGTAATTACAGCTCTTTTCTTGAAATGCCAGGGTTTCAGGACTTAAAATTAGTTATAAATCATATCCTGTATTAATAATCTGAAACAGTTATTTAACGCTGGCAAATGCGCTTCTCAATGCCATTTTCATTCAGCTCCTGCTCTTCTCTGTCTGCCTGTCTAGTCTTCAGAAATGGGGACAGACTCCCTTTGCTTTGACTGTGCTGGAGTAACGCCGAGTGAAGAGCGGTGGATTCATCCATGTGATGGAGGCTGTCATCCGCCTCCATGGAACGTGAGACAGTGGGGCTCCTTGCAATGAAACACAACGTGCAGAATTTGCATGTTGTTCTTATCTTTGAGAATATATGACAGATTGTTTGGTGTAGCGACAGATTGTCATTCTTATTATTAGAGAGTGCGTGTTTTTACTGGTGTGGCCATTCTAGTAATTTCCTATGTTGTTTGTGCTTGAGCACTGCCATGGGGTTGTTTTAGCAGAATGTGCACCATGAGGTGCTGAAGTCCCTTAGTTCTCACAGAATGAGTCAACTTTTTAAGTTTCAGTGTCTTATAAGAATGTTCATCTCTTGTTGATCATCTGCTTGCTTCTTACATTACTGCTATTCTTGCTTGGAGAGAAAGTCAAAAGAGGTGCTACCTGAACCTCAGCAAGGTACAGAAGTCCAAATGAACCAAAGAAGAGTAGCTGTGAGGTTATATTGTTACATTTATTTTATTAGTTTGTTTTGGATGAGATATTTCAGGATGTGCCTACTTCTGTCATGTTTGGGATGCTTAGAGAAATAAGGAAGCAAAGGAAAAGCTTCATAGCCCATATCAGGTATCATGAAACTTCATGTAATGCAGCTGTCAATGCCTGCTTCTAGTACAAGATTACTGAGTAAGGGACGATGAGAGAATTAGTCCTTGGCTTTCAGTTCCCTGGTATTGGACTGGGAACTTCTGTGAGCAATTAGAGAAAAGCTACAAAACTGTGCAAAGATGGAGAGTTTGTGTTTCTTCTCCTCCAAAGCTTTGGGCAGTGGGCCTGCTTTCTTCTAGTGCATCGGTGTTACTGCAGAGAGAGAAGAAACACAACTTATCCTTTTTTTGCATCGGTAAGGCTGACTCCTTACTTACTGGTGCCCTGTGTACAGATAGCCAAGCAGAAAAAAGTACATAAACTTTACTCTCTTATCTGTGAAATAATTTCTTTAGAAAGGCAAAGAATTCGAGCCCTAGCAGTGTTTGTGATTAATACCTGCTTCAAATGTTTGAAACATTTGTTTTGTGACAAAAGATTAATCACAGTAGATGATTAGTTCTAAAGGTCTTTGGTTTATTTTTTGTTGCTGAAAATTACATGTATTTAAAAAACAATGAATGTCTCTTCCTAGGAATGTACATACTGTCTTCATCTGTCTTCTTGTATGAGTTTGCTACATGTTGCCAAGTCCTGTGGAATTATTTCCAGTCTGTTTGAATGTTTTTTTCCCCTTATTCAGGTATAAGCACAATGACAAATCAAAGCTGCGGTAAGAAATGTGTTTTGCTGGGAAATGACCATGGTGAATTCGATGCCGTGCTGGTTACTTGCTGTATTTCAAGGTGGAAGAGCTATATTTGATCTTGGGGGCGGAAGAGAAAACCACAGTGTGCAGGCTGGTGGCTGCTCTGTTGCTAATTCATTGGCAGTTTGGAGGAAAATATATCTCCATTTTCTCTTTATTTTTTAGGCCAGATATTAGCATGAAGTATGGCTCTAACTATTTCAACAAGAGTTTGGATATTTGTCTATTGTTCAAAGCGATAACTAAGTCTTTTAACTCCTGCAAATCACAATAAAGGGTAATAGGTAAAAAGCCCCTGCTCCTTTAAATCAGTGTCACCAGTGACTCAGAATATCTATTGATTTTTTTTCTTTATTCCTACCAGCAGTTTCGTTTAAGATTCAGCAGGTCCACTCTGAGACAATTCTGCATAAAGCACTGCCGGATATTCTTGTTTAATACTGCTTTTTAAATTCTGTTTAAGAAATTTTAAATAATTAAAAGTAATTATATCTGTAACATGTTTTAACATCTATCTAAAAGGCTAGTACAATTTCCAGTTTATACCTTTTGTTATGTATTTTTGAGTGTATAATTACTGGAATGTATAAATTTATATATTTAATCAAATTTTTTCAGACAACATCTATGCAAATTTAAAAAGTCAATTATATTCCCCCAGACATACTACTTTCTGAATATAACAGAATTGCAGCATGATTTTGAAAAAAACCCAAACAACCATGCTGTATTTTCCCTGCAGATAGTGTCTGTATCAGCAAATCATCTGGACAAAATGATTATGGGCTGTTTGTCTTTACCCTTCGTAATGCACTAAGCAAATTTCAGTGCTTCATCCCCATGTGAACCACTTGCTAATTTGGTGTTTATACCATGTTTGTCAGTCCCTTTATTCATGCATTTTTGTGAGGCCAATTCCAGATGTGCATCAGCTATTATTCCATGCAGGATTGTGTGACAATATTCCACCTGCAAGCCCAGTGGAAGGAAGGTAAAGGAAGGTAACCTGAGGCTCTGTGAAATTGTGAAAGCTGCAGAAAAATAAATGGGAAGGGCAGCCATTAGGGAGAAGAGCAAGATGCATGTGTAGAATAAAAGCTATTAATAAAAAGCTTTGCCTCCTGAGTCACCATGCTTCCCATATAAATTTCCATATTGGCATGTGGCCACGGCTGTAATTGTTTGCATTAAAAAGTAGTATCAGGAATGTAGTGTATTTTCACCTCTCACTACAGCAGTAGGAACCAAAAGAAAAGGTTAACATTTTACTCTAAGCCAGTGTTCTAAAGACCATCTGAGATCTGTGAGATCTGTGGTTATAATTTGGAAACCTTTGGCAAGAAATATCAATGTACAACACAAATATCTCTGAAATTCCAGAGACATACATTTGTAGCTGATGTATTTGTTACTTGCTATGTATAGATCTTTCTGAAGTCTTCTGCCATTTCACAAACAAGCTTAGATGGTCCCTCTCCATTTTCACTTGGTTGGCTTTCATTCTGTTTCCTAAGCAGGCAGTAAGTTTTTCTTTGTTTTCAAGATTATATGCTGGAGAACTTTACTTGTTAAGTGTACCTTCACTTCCATCAACCTTCGAAGGGAGGCCTCTGAGAAGTCTATTAGCTCTCTTACACATTTGGTTTTCTATTGATTTGGAAATTCGGAGGTTAACATAAAAGAGCTGAAATGCATATCCTGCATGGGGAGTGAAAAATGTTAAGAAATAAATTGCTAGTGTACTTTTGGGCAAAGAAGAATTAATTTAAGGAAGCTGCACTGAATGGGGGTTGAAATTTCCTCTATTGTAATTTTAAAATGCCAGATCAGGAAGAGGCCTTGAACATGAGTGGTATCTAAAGTCCATGGCTGACAATTCATCATTGAAGCATTCTTTGGCTGTGTATGTGAAGAAATAGAGATATTGTTAATTTACATTGTAAAGAGTAATGAATATAAAGCCCAGTGCAAGGAGGATTAATCGTGAAGATAGGTCACTGTTGAATGCCTGGCGCTCCCTGAAAGCGTGACACCATCTGATGTATTTAAGTATTGTTAGGACCCTGTACTGTAGCTGTTATGAGAAGGACTCTGGAGCTACATTGTAAATCAAATAACTTAATCTGATGCACATGAAGTTGGTGCAGTGGCCTTGGAGGGGAAGAAGATGACAAGAATTCCCAGTTTGTCTCAAGGAGCCCCTGTCTCACGAACAGGAGCAGTATCAGTAAATGGGTTGAGCAGGAAATCTCCTTTATGAAGGAAAAATGGGGGGAGAAGTGAGATGAAAAATAGCTAGAATAGAGGAGAGGAGAGGAAGAACTGGAAAACTCCCCAGATCAAACAAATAGAAACATGATGAACTGGAAAAAAATAAAGGAATTAAAGCCAAACTATGTAAAAATTAAAGCTAAACTATTTAAAAATTTTAAAAGTCATTGGGACCAAAAAGAAAAATATTAAGCAATGGAGAAGTAGAGAAAAAGACAGATTTGTAGAAAAGATAGTGATTTAATTTTGGTCTATGCCTTTTGTGAAACATGAGTTTAGATGATGTTTCGTAACCAGATGAAGAAAATCTTTAAAATCATTTAATTAGATTGAAGGCCAAAAGATAAGCTCTTGTGATAAGCAAAACATGTTCACTGTTCATTTACCTTCCAATTGATTTTCCTTCTTCCTTGGCAGACTTGTCATTTTTTCTGTAGTTTTTACTGCTCTTAAGGAACCATTGCCTCATGTTCTACATTTTTATGATAGAAAGATTCAAGAGGAAGCAAGTTTATCTATGTATGAGAAAACACTGTTTCTGCCTAATGTCCAGCAATACCAGCTATAAGGGATGATTTTCTTCCTTTCAAGTCACTACAACTGGAGAATTTATTTCTTGATTTATTACTTCCTTCAAATGTAATTTATTTAGGTTGTTCAGGTGTTCATTCAGAAACACGCTAAATTTAAATTTTATCTTTTTGGGTGTGAATGATATCTTTACAAAAATAAATCAGTGAACTCAAACATTTACAGTTTTTAAAGATCTGTCAGTTTTGTAATTTGTATGCTTTACACTAGTAAACATGCAGTTATTATTGGCATTAAGGTCACCATATTAATTTTTGTTTGGAAAGCAGCAAGCATCACTGTGCATTTATTGGGCTGTGTTATACTGTGTTTAGTGGAAATTGACTCCTCTGCCTACAAGATGCACCTTTGGAAACAAAACTGCTTCACTGATAATTAACATTTTAATCAGATGTGCTGTAAAGCCATTGTGTCTAAAAGGCCATGTCCTGTGCTTTTCTAGAGCTTGGTGTCTTGCCTCTTCATTTCAAGTAGAAATTTTTGAGTGCTAAATCTGAATTAAATGGAACACTCCATCTACATCAACATACAGAAGCTTTAAATTACATAGGGATGAGCTTGACAAGATGTCCTCAACCAGTGACCTTCTGAGAGTCTTTCCCAAAGAGAATTGAAGGTCACCTATTGTTATCTGTGTGATAGAGACTTGATTGCACATTGATTTGAAGCTGGGTAGATTTTTCTGTCTTCATGTCTTTATAATGCTCTTAAAACTGTTATTTGCACTCTCTTACTGTACTGTAATGCCAAAAGAAAGGTCACAGAAATTTATGTTTTTACATTTCAATATCTAAGAGAAGGTTATGGGTTAGCAGAGGTGGATGAAAAGCTTTTTTCATCCCTCAGCTGAGTAAGCTGTGAGATTCTGCACTCATTTGGGTTGGGTTTGGTCTTTTTTAAGAGCAAGGGCTTTTTTTCAATCTGATCATTAGGTTTTTGCAGTGAAATTTGTGTTCAAAATTCGGTTTTAGTATCTTCTCTTCAGCTGTTTGATTTTCAGCATTTCAATATCTTCTGTAGCATACAGCACCCTATGAACTTCAGTTCCTATGAGCTATTAGTTCAGCACCCACTGAACTAATAGTTCAGTGTCCTTGAGCAAAAATAGAGTAAGAAGAACTTAATCCAGAAGAGTGCATCTGTTTTGCCTTATAGATTGTTTACATCTGACCCTTGATAATAGTTGGTTCATAGTTGCAGATTTTTAGACTTCGCTTTCAGTGTGTGCTGGTCTGAACTTTTTATTCTTGTTTTCTTTTTGTAGATTACAGATAGAAGAATCTTCTAAACCTGTAAGGTTATCACAGCAGCTGGACAAAGCTGTAACCACGAACTATAAACCAGTGGCTAATCATCAGTATAATGTAAGTAGCTTTTAGTATTTTCCTTTCTTCAGGAGGAATTTGGCTTAGGACTCCAGGACTGCTCTGCTGCTGTCCAGCAGCTCTTTTGCTCACAGTTAGCCACTGTCTTTGTCAATGCTCTATGTCACCTGATTTCTCCTTGATTTTGTCTTCTGGGGATCTTCTTTCAGTCTCAAGACCAGTATCACCCTTGGGGCTAAGGTCTGCCAGTTGTAACTGTCTTGTGTTATCTGATGGAGGGCAGACCACCTTCACCCAACCCTTTTTAGTGGCTTTATTACATTCTTCCTCTAATCTTTTTTTTTAATGTAATTTTGACATTTGTGGATGAAAGGCAGTTCTGGCTTTGTGCTATGAGATGTGGAAACGCTCTTTTGAGCCAAATAACTTATCATCTGCAGGAGAGTAAAGGACTTGCAAAGAATCATTAGTTTCCAGTCCTTTGGAGGAATTGGCAACAAGTAGAAAAGAGTAACAGCTGATAATTTTTCTCAGTTTCCTACCTTCACAGTACATGTTATTGGCATCATTGGCTTTGTCAATATTACACCCACACTGCTGTTCCAGATCAGTTGATGTACATATAAACTATAACGTCCTTTTCCTTAAAGATACTCTTTGAGTATGTTGAATGTGAGTAACATTAAGTCATACTGAAAATGAATCACTGTGTTAGTCATTTAAACTTTCACACTTTTTATTAAGATTTTATTTACATAAAACAAGTGACAATATACTGGATGATATTTAAGCATTATTATGAAAGTCAGTCTATTGCCACAGAACCAGAAATAATAATTTTTGTCTCATGGGTCTATTTTGTAGTAGTTACTGTTCAAAGTCTGCTCTTTACATGGATGATCATACCAATAACAGCTGAGGGAATGCCATTTAACCAAAACAGTCACACTGATGTGTCCTACTGTGCAGATGCAGTTTTACATCAGTATATTGTTTTATGATGCTGCTGGTGTTCTTCTTTAATTTTGGAATGATATTTGGTGGGGTAAAGCTTCTCTTTTTAGTGGGATGCTGTTCCATTTCCCTGACACCAGCATAATTATGGCAGTATGACTACAGCCTAGAGATAATCTTTATATCTTTATTCCAGCTGCAAACTGCAGGTCACCATATCATTATGGCAATTTAAATCTTGTGTGAGATTGAGGGGGTATAACTAGGCCTGTTAAAAGTGATGATGCTCTTGTGTCCTAATTATTATATTTTTATTGGTTACATAGCTGTCCATGGTCATGGAAATCCATCAGCAGTGTGTTTAGTTTTCATGTTTACCCTAAAGGTGTTCTGATGGGAAAAATCTTGTAAGACATTCTTGTACTTGAGTCACTAGATGTTGCCTTGACTCTAAAGGCCGAGGCATGACTACTTTCTACAAAATCTTTCTATTCATTAAGTCTTTTATTAAGGTTCAGGTTAAATGGCTGAAAGGGTATATAACTGGGAGAAAAAGTCCATGAATTTTTAAAACCTCTTGGTTGAATTTTTCTGCTGTTTTCAAGCAGCAACTGCTTTCTTAGACCCTGCTGCTTTGCATGTAATTGTATGGTGCTGTGTTGGGGACAAGACTTTCACGAGAAAGAAATAAAAATGTAGAAATTGTCATATATGTTAATACAGTCATCATCTGGGCAGTTTCTGCGGGAAGAATGAGTATCTACTAAGGAAGAGAGAAAGGGTTAGCATTTCTTGAAGGAAAGAATATAAAATGGGGCTTAATTGTGGCTGCTTTGTGTACCTATAAATGCACGTACAGCAGGAAGGAGGAGGGAAATAAATTACATGTGGATGGGAAATAGTAATAGCTTGTTTGAATTCAAGGACTGGGAAAGTGATTAGATTATTTTTGCAAGAAATTATATTACACCTATATTTTTATTTGAAGAAATTGCAATTCCATTACAATATATGCTAAGGTTGTAACTTAGCTTTTCTTCTCTGGGGAAAAGACCTCCATTATATCTATAAATATTAAATGTGTTTGCAAAGTTGCAAGGTTAATATTTTTGAAGCTGGAACTTTTCTGTGACTTAATTGTTTTTCACAATACAGCAGAAAGTTTCTTCAGTGCTTCTGGCTAGCCCTTCAGAGGCTTCTTTTAGTGGTTTCTTGGTGGTCCTCTCTTCCCAATGTCCTGTACTGAAGAGGTTGGTACCCATGCTCTAGGAGACAAGAAAACCTTTAGGACTACTTTAGAGTATCTTTAGATGAAGCTTTGGATTTATTCTAACTTCTCTATGACTTTTATATTCGCTGTCTACCAAAGCAGTTACATCAGCTTCAGTATTAATGATACTTTCAAGAAGGCAATTTTAGCAGCTTTTCAGCAAGCTTAGCAACATCCTGGGAAGGTAAACAAAGAGAAATTGATTTCAGTATAAAGTCTTCTGGGGATAAACTCACAACTTCTGTGCTAAACAGCTTGTTCTAAAATGGTCCTTCCTTGAAATCAAATAGTATTTGAATACTTTTAAATTAAAAATACCACAGAACTTTAAAGACATCTAATTAGTTTACAATGTAGGTGCATTCTATTACATGACTATTAAAAAGTGCTTTAAGCCTACTACATAAAAGATCCTGTTTGCAAAGAAAACAGGAAGGAAAAAAGTGAAAGGCTGCATTGTAAATTGCTGTGAGCAGTGTATTCACAAGGCCAAAAAGAAGAAATCAGCAACAGAAGACACCAGGCTTTTTTTTTTTTTTTAGCACTTCTCAATGTGCTCTTCTATCAGACAACAGTGGAAACTGTTGCTGAAGTTAGAGGAAAATGCTAGAGTATTGCTAATTAGAGAGTGGGCAACTGGGGCATCAGCGGCTAGTAACTTTTCAATAAAGGGAGGGTTTGATACACAGTTTTTTATGTGAGTTGATTTTATACATTAATGAATTAAGACTATTAGAATATTCACATGGAATTTTTTTAGTAATTGTCTGTTGGACTTCCAGAAGAAGCAAATGTTTTGACATGCTATTGTTTAAGAGAAGGCCAGTGTCATGGGTTTATGTTCTTCTCATGTCTGTGGTGCAGCAGTTCTGCTGTGGATCCTGGCAACCAAGATGATGTACTGTCAAGCTGCCTTGCTTGATGTTACAGTTTGCTATGTTGCAAAGCTATTAATGTTTAGAAGATTTATTCTTCTTTAAATGCACTGGCTAAAGAGTTAAATAATTACACTAAACTGTATTTACTGGATAAAAATCAATTGCGTGATGGGTTTGTGTGGTGAGATTGTAGCTTTTATAACACTGCATGGAGTTAGAAAAGCAGACAACTATTTAGTTGTGCACACCCATTTTAGTTTAAAGCAGAAGTAAGAGACTTCAAGCTACAGGTTGGAAACAATTGCTCTGCATCCAGTTTAAAGATGTATATCCATTTCAGAATGTGAAGAAGGTAGTTAGCTGGCTGGAGACCTGGGAGCCACAGCAAAGGTGGCAATATTCTTTAGTCACTTTGGGACAGCTACCAAGAGACAGGCTATTTTCACTCTGAGAGTAGGAGGGAGTTAGCTGGCAAGGATACATAGGAAAAACATGAATTGGGCCATAAAACCAATCTTTCTTCTTTAAAATAAGATCTTTAGTATCTAGTAGATCTGTGCATTTTCATTTATATGCTTTTCATCTGAAGGTCTTCCTTTTGAGAGTCAGATTTGAGCCATCAGAAGCAGAACGACTGCCATACAGAATTATCTCATTTACAGCCAGGCGCGTGTCCCTTATTGATCACATGCATCTTTTCTGCTGTACATTGTGCTGCTATGGATTCACCCACGCAGTTTGCCTGAAAGCACTTGATGATTACATGACTTACACCACCTTCTGGATCACTTCTGTTGGTTCCAAGGAGCTGGCTGGTTTTCTGTTTCAGGGTGGTGTTGGGGGTGGGTGATGTGGGGTGATGTGCTGGCAGGTGTCGCGGTTGGTGCTCTTTGGTGACTGGGGTTTGTTTGGGGTATGCTGGTCTGTGCTTCTGATGATGAATCAGAGGATGTATTTTTGGAGGCGATAAAAGTTTCTGTGAAGATACATAGTCATCTGGTGCAGATTATAATGGTTAAGTAATTTTTAATGTACAGTTTGAAGTAGGATGATGTGTGGCAACAAGGGGCCTCTGTCTGCTTAGAAGGTTTGATTTTTTGGGACTAGTGCAACTTCATGTGTGCTACTCTGGTTTCTCCTGAAGAGAAACCATCCAGATCCTCAAAGTGTGTCTTTGAAGATTGGTTGTATATTGAATAGAGTTTATGCCTTGACTACTGCTTCTGGAGAAAATAAGGCAGTGTCCAAGGCCCATTGGGAACATTCTTTGGGCAGGTGCTTGTTATGATTGTGGATGTAGCCATGTTAGTCTGTGGATTTTCCCAAGCATGGCACTTTGGAGGTTGTTTGGCATTTGTCAATGTACCTCAGAAGCTGGTACCAACAGAGGTGGAGCGAGAATACAGTCTCAGTTTGGATTCTTATATTATTATTAGGGGTTTTTTTCTGGGTTTGGGCACCTGCAGGCTCTGTTTCCACTTTTTTTCTTTTTCTCTGGTTAAAGCAGATAATCTGAGAAGCTTATGGTGCTGAGGACAAAATGCTTAGTTTATGCTCACAAAAGAATATTTGAATGTTCAAAAGAAAACTTTCCAGATGAAAAACACTCAGTCATTGAACAGTGTTTTGTTAAATAGAAGAGGTTTTTGTAGCTTTATGTTCAGCACTGGGAATTATACAGCATTACATGTGAATGTCTTTAAAACATGTTTTGTAACAGATTGAATATGAGAAGAAGAAGAAAGAAGATGGAAAAAGAGCTCGAGCTGATAAACAACAAGTGTTGGACATGCTTTTTTCAGCCTTTGAGAAACATCAGTATTACAACATTAAAGACCTGGTGGACATAACCAAACAGCCAGTGGTATGTACTGCAAGTCTTAAATACAACCATTTTCAGTAGTTACTGCTGTGTGTATTTTACATATCTAGAAAATAGTTTAATATGTATTATATGCCTTAGAAACTCCTCTCTAAATATGTTTTACAACAAACTGAAATCATCAAGTTTTAAATTCAGCATTGTAGGACAGTGTAGGATACCAAACATTGTAGTGAGTGTGCTTTTTCTTTACAGAGACGGTTTAAATAACCTAAATGGTCTCTTTCTTATTTAGGTTTCCTTTAATACTAGGAACCAACTTCTGTAATGCTCTCATGTCTCCCCTGCTACTTCTGTCCTCACTGAAGCCTAGTTATCTTGGCAGCAGCAGCTTATGTTAGTCTATGGTCAGCCTTTCCCTCAGCTTCTGAACTGTATTTTGGCACAGCAACAGGGGTTGCTCTTTTTCTATATTTCATGAAATTTGTATTAAATGAAAGGATTGTGCATATTAGAAGCTCAGGCATCATAAGCTCAGGCTCAATACCTCCAAAATCACTGGATTTCCTTTACAAATAGGGTAATTTTTAGGTTAAGAGTTTAGGTGGTTGATATTTAGGATTTATTTGGGGTTTTCTTTTAAAGGTGTTTTGATACACAGACAAGAAAAGCACCAAGACATCTGCATATGTGATGGTTTTGTTGTCTTGCAGTGCCTGTCAGCCTCTTCATGTACGAACCATAACTTTCCAGTTCTTTCCCTTCTTTCTGTGTTAAAGCTTTCCTTGAGCAGACCAGGCAAGAGTGGCAGGGTGACAGTGACATGCGAAGGACCTTCAGTGGTTTTGATGTTTTTCACTGCCAACTTCAGTATCTATCCTCCACCCAGCTGCAGATTTCAGAAGACTTAAGGGGACTTAATTATGTTTGAGTCTAAATGGAGCAACAATGTCACAGGTTGTTAGAGCTAAGGCAGAAGAACAGTAACAGCTGGATTATGGAAAAAATACTCTGTAAAAAAATTGAAGATGCTTACTAGTTTTGCTCACTTCACATTTAGAATGAAGTGTACCTCTGTCAGAGCCTTTGTATAGGTGAACAATCTGTTTGGTTAGAAGCTGCACAAAGATGTTACCCAAGTAAAATCCATGTAGGTTCACTGTGTTCTAGTGCCTTGAAAGAAACTTGAAAGTTGAGTAACATATCCATGTCTTCCATTCATTTATCTCATGAGTCAGCTCCATTTCTCTGCAGCAGAGAAGGTGTGTGGGTCATGGGAGCTGAGAAGGAGGAAGGAATAGGAGGAAGGTATGGAGGAAGTGGCAAGAAAATTTTTAGTGGGTTTTATTTTTGGTGAGAGAAGTGTGGCAGTCACTATCTCGATCACTTTGAATGCAAGTCGGTACAGATTTATCTCATCTACCATGATGTCAGCTTGCAGTAGACTCCCACTTAAGCCACTGGAGAACTTGAAGTTACAAATAAATAAAGGTATTTTTCTTATGTAATGGTAAATGTAAATAGTAAATTAAACCCTTGCTACAGAATATGTTGCATGTTACACAAGAAGTTGCTGCCATCTTTATTTGTGCCATGAAATCACAAAACAAGTATTTTCTGAATGTAAATTACTGCTATATTAGGGAAACCTGGATTTATTTGTTTTTCATTCTAATGCAAAATAATATTTTGCAGTAGTAGGCAAATATTTTGCCACCTACCCAGATGTAAGTACTGAATGCTCCCTGGAACTATTGCAGTAATTCCAGACTTGGGCTTCATGGCTGAGAACATAATGCTATCTGTGAGAAATCAAATCTTTGTGAAGAATGGAAGCAGGATGGAGCCAGTGGCCTAAGAACTGTATTTTTAAAAAATTGAGTAGATTGTTTGGATTTTTTCTTCTATTTTAGCTTTAACTAATGGTTATCCTAAATACAACAGAGTTTGTTTCCTCCTCAAAGTTTCAGAAGGATTTTTAGAGCTTTTAAGTTAACTCCTCAGAAATTTTTATCCCATAATTCCATGATAACATCTCACCTTATATGGAAAAAATCATGAGGAAAGGTAGAACAGAGCAGATGATGATTTAAATATATGAACAGATCACCTACAGATGAGTTTCTGTGCTAGAATTATGTGTTCATAAACACACAGGATCCCTTTCTGAGAAAAAATTGTGGCTCCCTGATTAGCAATCACCAGGCTCTAAAATTCAGTATTTGGCATCACTGGGAGTAGTGTGGGTTTCTCTGCATGGTACAGTGTCAGAGCACTATACTTCAAGATACGTAGGCCAGCCTGGTGCACTGCAGACCCATGTGGGGAATCCTGGTTTCTAGAAGGAGAATTGATCCTGCAGGAAAAATGATAGCATCCCCTGAACTCATCTCTTCAAGCCACTTGTTCTCAGGTACAGCACAGCACAGTGGGATTATCCATGTATCGTAATTGTCTAAAAACTCCAGCAGTTCCGTGTTGTCTGTGCACACACAGTGATGTTCAACAATTGTCTAAAAACTCCAGCAGTTCAGTTTGTCTGTGCACACACAATGATGTTTTGGGGTTAATGCTCTCAGCTGCCCTCCCTAACACCTCTCCTGCCTGGTTACCCCCTGCAGCAGAGATGGTAAGTAAGTGGCAAATCCTCAGCTGCTGCAGTTCACTGTTCCAGCTTGAAGTGCTGTGTCACAGACCTTACCTTGCTATTTGGTTTGGGTTGGTTTTGTTCCATTTTGTTACACTCTTGGAGTTTTGCCCTGAGAGAAACAGAACTGCCTGGGTAATTAGGTCTGAAAAGTAATTGAAATTAAAAATAGGCTTCATGTAGCTGGGTGGGTGGGTTTGGGTGGGTGCTGTGGAAAGTCCAGCCATAGTGGTTTTACTCTGCCTGAGCCCAGCAGCAGCATCACACCTTGTGACCCAGCTTCCCAGGCAGACTAGATCTGCCAGCTCAGGATCTGAACATCAGTGTATCTCATGGCACTGCGTGCAATTATGTGGGATTTTTTCGAATTCTCTGTCCATGTGATCTGGAGCAGAGTTTAACCTTGCGGCCAGGTGTTTCTCCCACCCACTCTGCCATGTTCTGAAGTGTCTGTCGGTGACACTGCCTCGTGTGCAGGCGGTGGGTATGCAGGTGTGCACATCTGCACACACCCATGCAGGAATGGCTGTTTCACCTGCTCCCAGCACCTTTTGCACCGTGCGTGATGCATGGCTGCCGTAGCGAGCGTGTGTCCCGGGTACCTGAAGGGAACAATGACGGCATCTCTGCAACAGACGAGGTGTGCGAGGGAACGGCGGCGATCTGCTGCTGCCACCTGCTGGGGTTTGCATTCTGCGCCCCAGAAGGCTGAGGAGCCATCCCTGCACAGTGAACTGCTCTGCTCAAAGGAAACACCCTAGACCCTAAGAAGCTGGGTCATATGCACACCCCTGACAGTCACCAGTCTTACGTGTTGGGCTGCTTTGCATACTTTTGATGTGTGGAGAGGGAGAGTAAGGATAAATTTTACTAAAATACACTTATTTTACTGACTGAGAACATATTTTTTGTTCATGTATTTCCTAGCTTTTCCATTTAGCAAAAAGGGAAAGAGTGTAAGGAATACTTAGACAATCAGCCTTTCTTATTTTCCTGTGTCTTCAACATGTATTTGTTGGTTTTAATGGCTTGGAGTACGTTGATAATTAGTGGAACTGCAGATGCAGAAAATACAAGCATTCCAACAACTCCAGTTCAATATAAGCACTCCAACAGGATTAAATTGCTCAAACTCGAGCAATTATGAATTTAATGTGGGGATTCTTAAACTGTGGTCTGTAGTTGCCATGACAATCCACTCATCTCAGTCCCAATTAATAATTAAACAAACAAGCAGGCTCTTGTGACTCTTATGAAAATTACTGGTGTTTATTATAAAGAGCGAAGGAGGGCAATATCAGTGAGTTGTGTTTTGTCAAAGATTATTATACTACTGGTATAATAGCTCTACTTGTTTTGGTTTTTTTCTTTCTCTTCCAAGTCTTAATATTTTAAGGTATTAGAAAATTCTCAGACATACACTCAGCTCTCTAAAACTGAGGCCATAATAAAATGCTTAAAGCTTTGCAAAATGGCATGAAAACCAACAGCTTGAGGCTTTGACAAAGTTTGAATGAGGCAAGGATTTTCAAGATAATCCCAGCCCAAGCAGGAAGAAAGGTCAAGAGCTTTTAGCTCAATTGGAGGAATTCCAGCAGGAGGAAGATGTGTGACATAATAGTTCCCAAGAGATGCAGGTAACAACTTCATTTCAGCAGCCCCTGGAGTACTTGCCTCTCAGAGGGAGTGCCTGGAAGTCATCACCTCTGGGGCTCGGGTGCTCCCTGCTGCATCCCTTGGGGCTTGTGCTAATCCCTGCTGGTGCCTGAGGGTTGAAGTCTATCCCAGAGTCCTTCCCACACCAGTTAGTGCCCATCAGCCAGCCAGGCTCTCTGCCCCTTAGGAACTGAGTCCATGCAATTGAGCAGGTGTGCAGGAACTATGGCAATTGCCTGCCTGTTTAATTTGAACTTTTGTTTCCTTTCAGATATATTTGAAAGAAATTTTGAGAGAAATAGGCATCTACAACGTGAAGGGGACACACAAAAACACATGGGAGCTGAAGCCGGAATACAGACATTACCAAGGAGAAGAAAAGAGTGATTAACAAAAATATTTATGATGTAAGAGTGATTGCACTGAGGGATCTGTAGTGTTCACAGAGAGGACTGAGCACAGTGCAATTCTGCAAGGATAAAGATAAATTAAAGCAGCTGATACTTTGTAATTTTCTGTAGCTTTTTTCCCCAAGGAATATTTCTTGTATGTTTCCATATATGATTTGTGTTTTAACAGGAAAAGTTTATAGAATAAATTTGTATTAGATTTACCTTTATTAGAAATCTTCTGAGTTCTCCTCTTAATTTTTCTTTGTAGCTTTGTGGCTTTTCTAAGTCTTGATAACTTTGATGGAAAATGTGTCTTAGAGGAAACCATAACTTTGTGGGTTTGCATTCCAGTGTAACCAGGTAAATACCCTTGGTTCTGCTGGGATCTGTCAGGGCTTTTTCTGGAAGTCTGCAAATGTGCACAGCTCCTCTGTGCAGGGTTTGTGTGGAATGGACATGCTGCTCCTCCTGGTATCAGGCTTTAGGAAGAACAGTCACAACCATGCTGCTCATCACAATCCTTAGATTCCCTGGGAACAAACCAATGCAGTTAAAAACCCATAAAGTCAGTGGGAAGATGTCAGTTCCCTCCATGTGATTACTGAGAAAAAAATGACGTGTCTGTTAGGTACAAGAAGGAATAGTTTTCTCTTTTGTTTGGTTTTTATGCTGATACCTATGTTCTGTTTAAGCATATCAATAAAAGTATTGTTTTAATTTGTACCACACAATATTGACTTATATCACATTGTGATTTAGGTGGCATAAGTCTGAAGTGTTTTTTCAAAGCATGTTTTTATTGCTGGCTTTGCCACTGGGTTCCTCTGTGGTTTGGCAAAGATTGCTAAATGTGTCTGTGTCTCTATTCCCCCATTTTTAAAATGCACACTGAAAAGGTTATTCCTTCTGCATCCTTTTTAGGAGGGAGCAGGGAAGGAACTATTTAATTATATTCTCAAAGCTTTGATGTTAAAGTAAGAGCAAAGAACACAGAGTGGAGATACCTCATTATTATACCTGTAAATTAAGCAGGTGAGGTTTGATAGCTCAGCTTTTACGTTCTCATGTCCTTCAGGTGTATGAATCATTGCTGCTCACCCTGATGACACAGGAGGTCTGTGTGAGAGGCAAATATTCCATTACTGGTCCACTTGGAAGCCATGAAAGGCTTTGGGAGTGGTAAAGTGCTTTCAGAGGTTTGTAAAAGAGCTCTTATAGGTGACACAATTTTGCTCAATTCATTTTTTTCTAGAGTTGTGTAGGTGTCTGTCTACAGCTACACTTGGGGCTGTGCTCAGCATCCTATGGCATTAAGTGCCCAGTTCCCAGGAGAGGGACTGCTGAAAGTTTTGAAGAGCAGCTCGCATTCCAGGGGGGTGTGTGCTTTCATAAATACTGCCACTGACTCGTGTCTCCTCGGGCTCTACAGCAGGGCCCAGCTGGCAGATGGCTGCAGGAGCCATCTGAGGATGCTGAGGAACGCAGGAAGCCAGCCTTTGTGCCTTGCTGTGGAACATGATGTGCTCCCGGGCAGTAGCCAGGGCCTGCTCACACTGCTGTCCTCCTCGTACGGCTCGAGTCCTCTGTGGACTTGCGTTCAGGGATGTGTAGGAGAGAGCTCTTGCCTTTCACAAGCTGGGCTCCTCTGTGGGATCCACGTCCTGTTTCAGCAGGTGAAGCTGAAGCACCCAGCAAGTCTAGGTAAGCTTCTCCCTTGTATTGCCCCTCACATGGTCCTCCAAAACCATGGAGGGGGATGCCATGCAATCCTGGTTAAGTAGTGGTGTAATTCCTTACCATAGGTAAAAATGACTGTGACATTGCAGAGGGAAATGGATACCTTGAGTGGAATCCCCAGTAGGAGTAGTTTATCAGGAAAGTTTTGGATGTGCTTGTATTTCTGATTTTATGTGAGCTACTTCACAGTTTGTCTTCAGTCGAGAGGGACATAATCAGTCAGCATGAAACACCTGAACATGTAAGTAAAGGAGGTATTTTATTGATCTGCAGAGTGCCTTTGGACAGGGTAAATAAGCTCTGCTCATGAGTAATGGAAAATGTGCAGAGCATTCCGTTTTTTATGGGGTTTATGGTCTTTACAAAGGGCTGATTTTTTTATGGGTATCATTGAAAATGTATAGAGTGCTAGAAGTAAACAGAAAAAAGAAGCAGTGGATTTTCCAAACAGCGAGCCACCAGAAAAGTTGAGAAATGCCAAACTGTGCTTCTGAGGAGCAGTACAGTGAGGAAACAGCATTTCAAAAATGGAAATGCTATATCAGAGTAAACTAAGAAAAGATAACCTGTGGAGAGTCCAGAAGCCAGGTAGCTTGTGAGCAACTTTTTAATCTGCTTCCTGCATGATTTTTAAGTTTTTCTAGCATGTTAGGGTGTAATTGGAATTTTACCCTCAAAAGCTGCCACAAACTCCAAGTGGCATGAGAGAAGGTAACAATAAGCCCACAGAGATGCTGATCTAGAGCATGAAAGATGCTCTCCTGTGCTGGCAGCAGGACCTGTGCCATGCATTCAAGGGCTCTGCTGCTGGCTCCTGCCTGGTGGGAGCATGTGGTAAAGATGAAGGTGGAGTTTTTAGGTGTCCTTGGCAGGTCATCATCCAGCCTGCAGCTAAGCCACGGGATCTTACAGTACAAACCATGATGGAGACAAAAGCAGCAAGATAAACATGCTGCTATGAGCCCCATATTCTACCTTCTGCAGTAACCCAGGGCACTGCAGGACTAAATTCCTGCAAGGCTGGGATAATGACTGAGCATTTGGGAGAACCTTGTTTGGATCCATCACTTAATAACCAGCAAAAGCTCTCCAGCTCTGCTGTGCTTGTTCTGCACAACGCCCTTACACAAGTGCTGTTGGGAGGATTTCCATCTGCCAGAAGAGAAGAGGAGGCTCAGAGGCGTTCAGGTCTTATTCCCTGGCCCCCACATTTGGATTAATTTAAACTCTGCACTCGCAGCAGTGATGAACAATTCCCTGCTGCTCTTCCCATGTGCTGCTGAACTCTCCTCATGCAGATGTTCTTGAACATTAGTGGTCAGCACGCTGCTTGGCAAGTGGGTCCCACAGGCATGAGCAGAAGTTTCTATGTGCTAAATGCCATTAAATGAGATTAAAAGCATGTCCACTCTCCAGCCTTGCGTGACCCGAATGACCAGTCTGAGTCATTGGAAATTGCATACACGGTAAGTTCAGGCAGTACCAGCAGGGACCTGAGCAGACAGAAAGTGACAGCCACCCCTTTAGAGATCCCCTGCTCACTCAACCTCCCTTCTCTTTCCCCCCACGCCAGGGAAATTCTCCTCCAGAGGAGGAGAATCAAAGTAAAACTAGTATGTTGAGAAAGAACAGTTTAATAACTGAAAATTAGTAAAATATAGTAGTAATGTTAAAAAATTATAAAAATGCTAATAAAAAGGGAAAACCAAGTGATGGACAATACAAGTGCTCATCACCCTCTGACTGATGGCAGACCCCCCCCCTTATGGATAAGTCCCCCCCCCCCCCGTTTATATACTGGGCACGGCATTCTGTGGTGTGGAATATCCCTGGTGAGCCTAGGTCCTTTGTTCTAGCTTGATGCTAGAAATGCTTTCCCCCCCCCGTCCTGTTTCTTTTGCATCTCTTCTCGCTGGCAGCATATGAGACAACAGAAAAATGTCCTTGACTTAGGGTAAACACGACTTAGCAGAAAAACAACATCGGTGTGTTACCAACACCACTCAGATTCTGAATCCAAAACACAGCACTGTAACAGCTACCGAGAAGAAATTAACTCAGAATAGAGCACAGCTGAAAATCAGGACATGGGGTACTGGGATGGCACATGCTGCTGGGGGTGGCTGGCAGGCTGGGGCAGCTGCAGCTGGTGGGTGAAGGGCAGAGTTGACTCCCTGAAACACCTTTTTTGTGGGCAGCATGAGGAAGCACCAGCAGCTGCAGGCAGTTCTGTAGCTGCAGGGACAGCAAAATCATCCCTCCCTACTGCCATGGGAGAGGCTGGGGGCACCCAGCTCGGGTCAGACACAGCTGTAGGTAGAGCAGCTGAACCTCAGCCCTTGAACCAGACCACTCTAATAGCAACAGTGGGGGTTTATTAGCTGAGGAGGACAGGAGAACCCAGCTTTATATGGTCATTTTTCAACCACTCTACTACATATAATTTGGGAAGCTGATCTTTAAAAAACTTTCTCAACATCTATGTTCATGGACATTCCCTATTTAAAAAAAAAATCAAACAGCTGGACTGCTTTGTGCCAGCATATCTGCACCTCACTGAGGATAGGAAAAAAGAGGTTTGCTCTTCCAAATGCCAGCAGTGCTTCCTTCCTACTGCTCCTGGTTACAGATGGGGAGGTGAATCCCAGCTGTTAGCTCCCAGGATAAAGTGTGGACTGCAGAGAACCAATGGTTCAGCATTTTATCAGTATGTCCAGCTGCTGCAACATTGGCAGTACTGGCATCACACAACCAAAATGGTCTTAAAAAGGTCTTCAAGGGTGTTTGGATCCCTTCTGCCTGAGGTAGAAGGTGGTGAATGCAGCTCTAGTGGATTAAAATGCCCAGCAGCCATGTGCATCCTCAACAACATCCCACCCACTCTTGCAGAACACATTAGCATTTGCTGGCACCCAAAAAAAGCTCCCTCAAGCTACCAGCCCTGGCCACAGGCACTTGGCTGTGATCTTCGCACAACAGCTTCCAGCTGCAGCTTCAACCAAAAGGCAGCCAAGACACAGGGACAGCAAACCAGCAAGATTGTGCCCTTGTGAATGGATTTGGTACTGTTTAGGGCAAAAACATCCAGGCTTGGCTAGGGTTTTTGCCTCCTACGAAGATGTTTATCCCTGAGCTAATGAACATGGTGTTTAACTGCTGCTCTCCCACTGCCAGCTACAGTGACACAGAGATTTCCTGGTCCAGAGCAAAACATCCCAGCTTACAATGGCAGCGACACCCCAGGAAAGTGGCTACAGAGCTAAAGTGCAGATGGAGGTTCAGGAGCAGAGGGAGACATCCTATCTGCTCCAAGTGAGCAGCAAAGCAGAAGTATCTTGATGTGAATACTATTGCTCTTTAATGAAAGCATCCTCCCTGAACAGCTGCCCACTGCCAAGATTGAAGTGGGCTGACCTGTGCCAGCTCAACAGCAAGGGACTTGCTTAGGGAAGTAGGCAAATTGCAGCTTTTCTAATTTTTTCCAAATTATAAAAAACCAACTCAGTCTTATATTATTTGGTAACAACCATGTCCTGTGCTTATTGTAAATGCCTTCTGGCTGTGAGCTAAACCGAGTTAAAAAATAAATTCACAAAAAAAAGCCCCCAACACCAATCAAACCCAACTGTGTTTCCTACATACTTTCATTTAGAATCTTCCTTTTGCAGGTTCTCCCTCCTTGTGCCAAAGCTGAGGGCTGCACAAGGCTCAAAGACCATCACCCACTTGGGCTCTGGCATCCACCCCCAGCTCAGTGGGCAAAGCTGGGCACCCCAGAGGGGCAGTGGGGACACCAGTGCCTCTCCCAGCACACCAGATGTTCCCTGCACTGCATGAACACCTCCAGGTCTGCACCCTTTCTCCTCAAAGCAGATGGCCAAGCAGCAAAATGGACATTAACATCAGTGACTGGGGCATGGAAAGTGTTTGGGGTTTTTTGCTTGCTCCCAGAGGGCAAAAATAGCATGAATTTATAGGTGAGGGAGCAAAGCCAATATTATTGTAAGACAAGAAGCAGACATTGAGGGCAAAAAGTGAAGGAGACAATGGGACATGTGCCCAGCACAATGGCTGCTTCCTTCAGCCCCAAGACATCACTCCTTTAACCACAGAAGCCTGAAACTAGAAAGGCAGGTTTCTTTATGAAAGCAAATCAACCTTCCTTCTCCTGTCAGCATCCAGCTTGTAGTGGGTGTAGGAGTGGTCTCCTGGCCTCACAGAACCTGAGACTCTAGCCAGCATAAGGGAGGTTTCTACCCAGCTGCTTAACCTGCTCAATGAGGCTCAGGGAAAATGCAATTTGGATCCTTCCCAAATCCACTGAAAGTATCTTTCCAGGAATGCAAGATGCAAGCCTGATAAGCACATTTTAAAACAAGACTGGGCTGAGTGTTAAAGCTGTCAGTTCTGTATTTTAAGCAGCATCAAGCTAATTTGTTATCATGGGGGATTTTATCAGTAACTCCAAAGCTGTTGTCTGAAGTATGAAGACTTTCCTTTCCAAACCCCTTCACTTTTCAGGCCCAGGAAAGAAACAGCCGCTTGAGCTGAAGATAGCCGGAAGAAGAGGAATTACACCATGAGGAAATACGCAGACTTCCTCCCCAACACAGAGCTGTGTCACGGACTGTGGACAAGTGCCTTTTCCAGCACGGGCTCCCCTTCCCAGCATGCAGTGACTCCCAGCTCTCCTTCAGCCTGACCGCACAGCAGGCAGCTACCACAGCAGTGCAGCTGCGACAAGCACTGCCGCAGTCCTTCCCTGCCACACCCTCCCTGGTGCATCTGACAGACGTGATGCTGCACAGCAGCAAGGCTTATCCTGAGAAACTGAAGGCAGCAATGCATGGTTGGGAAGGGCAGTGAGCCCAGCAAGAACATTTCACTTGCAGCTCACTGAAGAAACAAACAAAATCCCACATCTCCAGAGCCTTTGAACTGACACTTCCTAACACTTTCAGCAAGCTGAAAGGAGCCTTCCCACCAGAGGCTGTGCACACCTGCTTGGAGCACAGAACGCCCTAGTTAGGAATGTTTGCACACAGCAATTAAATACCCCAATGAGCCTGGAGTACAGACAGGATGACACACAATTTGCCATTCAACCAAGCAGCAAGGCTATGTTCATCGTGCTTTGAAGCACCTGCTTTTCAAAGCAGCTCTCCATCTGTACACAGGTGCCACGTGGCAATTTGCTCCAGGCTGGTGCCCAGGGCTCCCAGCCTTGGCAGGACCAGCTGGGGGGGAGGAGTCATTTCCACTCCCACATATCAGCTCCAGAATTTTAAACATTGACTCACAGGAAGTGGGAGCCAGGGCTGAGGGGCAGCACAGGCATACCAGCACTGCCCTGCCCACACTAACTTTACTCAACTGAGGACTGTTTGCTCTCCCTCTCTTTTAATGTTCTCATTTTTAATGAAGATGCATCAGGAAAGGGAAGAGAACATCCTCACCCAGCCTCATTAAACACATCCTCTGCAAGAAAAAGCACAAACTGCCTAAGTGGTTTTATCTAGGCTTTGAATCTGCCTCCCAGCCGCAATGGGTGAAGCAGGCTACACCAAAATTGTACCTCATCCACCACAGCTGACTCAAAATCCTTTATTGAAAAACCTTGAAAAACAAAACAAAACAAAAAAAATTGAAACCCCATATATATATATATATATATATATATATATATATAAAGTTCCCACAGAACTAAAATAGGGTGTATTTAACCAGACAGGAACCTCAGAGATAACTAGGGCAGGCCCCACTCCCTCCTCCAGTCTCTCACTCCTCCCAGCCTTCTGCCACATCTATCTCACCCCTGCAGAACTCCCCTCCACCTCCACCCTCCAGCACCAGGGGCCAAAAATTGACACAAGACAGCAAAGATGTGAAAACACCAAAGGAGACAAACAGTTAGCAAGTGGGCCATGCCCTCCCCTGTCAGGCACCTTAACTTCCTATGCCTCTGCCATCACTGCAGCAGGAAAAGTTAATGATTAGCAGTCCAAAGCAACATCCCTGCTCAGGAACAGGGTCAGCAGCAACAGACATCCCCCTCCCGCCCTTGGTCCAGATGGGGCTCTGAAGGAATTTGTGTTCCTTTATTCAATCCAAACTGCCACCAGATCAGACAGGCAGAAAGCGCAAGGAACCTGTTACTGTTGCATCTCAAAAGAGAACCTGAGAAGCAACAGTGTTTACTCCAGGTCTGTCAAACAGATGCACTCCCTAACAAGGAACACTCAGGTAAGTCCCAAGTACAGGCATGCACCTGGGTTTGGAGGAAGTCTAGGGCAGAGCTAGGCCATTCCAACATCTGTCTCCAAGGGGCCAAGTACAGAAAAACCACAAATCCTGCAACTTGACTGAATTCTAGTTCATATGCTCCCCAACAGCTGTCAAATTCAAAGTGCCACAGCCAAGCTGTGTTGGAAAACAGCCATTTCACCTTCTCTCCCTAGTATTCCCACTCAGCCTCCTGCCTTGATCTTAGAGACATACTATAGTTCAAGAGAGGCTCAAGTGCTCTTGTCTGACAAAGCAGCTCAGCCAGCACTCAGCTTGAGTAGCACATATTCCATTCTGGATATTTTTATTATTAATTTCTTATCTCTTCCAGAGATAAGCCTCTGTGCAATCACAAAAGATGAAGGTGGTCCACTCCGTTATGACATTTCTTGGACTTTGCCTTATTGACATCAACCTGCTTTTGCACTCCAGTGCCACAGGCAAACTGTGAAATCTGTCTGGAAACAGTCCAGTTGTAGTGCTCTAGCACCAGCTGTGCTACTGACAGCATCAATCCATGGTGTAACCTCTCCTTCAAGTCACCTTGAGAGACACACCAGACCAAAAGACATCACCTAGAATGGGTTTAAATGAGTTTTATTTTAGACAACCTACATGATAGATGTTTTTTCGTTTTTTTAAACAATGCCTCCACTCCAAATCAGGGTCAAAATAAGTGAATAAAGCTCAAGATGACATCAGTCCAGTTAGACATTGCTGATTCCTGGTGTTGTGCCGATGAAGAAGAAACAGCAGCCAGCTATGAAGACAAGTGATCCAAAACCATACTGTTTGATTTGTTACTGAAACAAGAGCAGCAAGTGTTAGTTAAAGGTCATGACAGTATCAGCAAGTTTCTGTAACTTGTTTGTGTATTCCCTAATTCAATCTGGGCTGCCACAGTCAGGCAGGCAGAAAGCGCAAGGAAGTTATTTTTGCATCTTAGTGCAAACCAGGGAGCAACAGGAAAAGTGCTCATGGTCTATCAGAGGATGCTGATCATTTTTACAATTGTACAGAGCAACTGGCAGCCACCAGCTGCTGAGCAAGCCAGGCTGAGCACTCATTCACACCCTTCCTTAACACACCAAGGTTCAGGTTTCCCCTCAAGCACATCCTAAACAAGTGCCAGAGCTTACAATGTACCCAGGTGTGTCTGAAAAAAGCTGCACCAAGGAGCTGAAGTAGGTTTTACTGCACATGGGAACACCTTGCTACTGTTCTTTTACTCCACCTCAAAGTAGGTGGAGTTATCCAAACAACACATCCAAAAGGTGTGCCCCCATAGAGGAGATAGACAGAAGCTTCTGCTCCCAGGAGGTGCCTTCCAGGTGATCACCTGTTCCAGGGCCAGAACAGACATCCCCCCTCCATCAGGCTGTGGGAGGTGCTGTGTCTGTCTGGCCAACTGAAGTGTCCCTTTAATTGGGCTACTGCTCCACACCAGAATCTGGCTCATCTTTACATGACTCGCATACCAGAAAGCCTGTGAGAGGCTTTATAGATAAATTTAGCTGTCTATATAGAGACTTCACAAGTCCACAATGGGCAAAGCAACTGTTGATCCCACACTGCAGTGAATTCCACAGGTCTCCAAGCAAACCAAAAACCCACAAGTGTTGAGATCCAAATACTATCTTGTGGGCAACCACATTCCAGACCACAGGAGCTCAGGTAGTTGGGAGATTCCAGATAGAAAAAGGTTAAGTACCTGCTCAAGTAATACTGTGCTCCCAAATTTAGGGCAATATTTAAACTGACAGTTCTTGTATCAGGGCATCAGATTAAGTGAAAGAAGATAGAATATGATCATGCAAGGTACTTCGCAATTAACTCCCAGAAAAGGGATCTAAAGTAGAAGTGCTCCATTTCAGAGGACCTACTCTTTAATCTAATGGTTTAAACCCACTCCCAATTACACACATCTCACCAGGGCCATCCCTTTTGCATTTCTTGGCCATTAAGTCACCATGAATCACAGCAGTGATATACATCCCCTTTTAGTACAACTGAATAGTACTCAAAGTTTCAGGCACTTTGTACAATATTAAAGCACCAATCAGGCTGTACTTACACAATACTTAAAAGTTTTCAAACTGCCAGCTAGTGTTCAACTTTTAACAGGGGTACAGGAGAACAAGAGATGGAGCTCACCATGTACTTGGGTACATTAACCCAGTTCAGTTCAGTACTTACACATTTCTCGATTTCTAAGCCGTCCTTAAAGAAAATCATATATGGGGTCACACCGTCCTCACGGAAATCCAGGAGAGCCACCATTCCATCTGGATTCATGTTCTCCCCTACAAAGAACTTCAGAGGAATGTGTCTCTAAGACATTTAATTGGCTAATGCCAGGAGAAAATGCCTTTTTATACAATTAAAAGTCTCCCTGACCAACCACAGGGATTTTCCTTCTCTGCAGCTTGTCCATCTTAGTGCCACCATGGCTGACACACCAGAAGAAAGGGATGCTATCCAGAGGGACCTTGACAGGCTGGAGAGGTGGGTCCATGGGAACCCTGTGAAGTTCAACAGGCCAAGTGCAATGCCCTATACCTGGGTCAGGGCAACCCCAAGCACAAATACATGCAGGGCTTGGGAATGGATTGACAGCAGCTCTCAGGAGAAAGACTTGGGGTGCTGGATGACAAATAAGTCTGTGTAACCCAGCACTGTGAGCTTGCAACCCAGAAACCAAAACATCCAAAGAGGAGTGACCAGCAGGTTAAGGGACATGATTTTGTTCCTCTGCTCTGCTGAGACCTCACCTTGAGTGCTGCATCCAGGTCTGGAGCTGGGATCCTAACACAAGAAGGATGTGGACCTGCTGGACCAAGCCCAGGTAGGCCACTGAGATGGTCAGAGGCCTGGAGCACCTCTCCTATGAGGACAAACTGAGGAAGTTGGGGCTTTTCACCCCTAGAGGCTCCAGGGAGACCTTACAGCACCCAGTACATAAAGGGGCCTACAAAAAGTCTGGAAAGGGACTTTGACAGGGGCACATGGCAATAGGACAACAGGGAATGACTTTGAAACTCCAAAGAGGACAGATTTAGATTATATATTAGGAAGAAATTCTTTACTGTGGTGCTAGTGAGACACTGGCACAGACTGACCAGAGAAGCTGTGCATGCCCCATCCCTGGAAGTGTTCAAGGCCAGGCAGGATGGGGCTCTGAACAACCAGGTCTAGTGTAAGGTGTCCCTGCCCATGGCAGGGAATTGGAACTCGATGATGCTTTTCAACCCAATGCCTTGTTTGATTCAATAATTTTACCTTGTTGCTATGAACAGAGCAAGAGACAGCAAGGGCCAAAGTGATCTACCTTCCAAGTCTAACTGCGAAGTCCCTGAATCACCGTAACAACAGATGTAGCTAACTACAAGCATTACCAGCTGAAATGACACCACCAAACAGCTAACAGTCTTTGGCTCTTTCTCCTCCCTGACTTTCAGGACCCCTAATTCTCTCAAAGACCGGCGAGTTAGCATCCTCACAACAGGAGCCATCAAAATTCTCAACAAGCTATTCAGCAGATAAACCAATCACAGCTTATCAATACTGCTGTAAGGAGAGATAACTTACCTGGTAGTTTTTGAAGTTGGCAAGGATGTGTTTGATTTGTTCTGCAGCCCCAGTCATGAAAGGCTTTACTCTCTCTGGCTTGTGTTCCTCAAGTCTGGCTTTGATTCTGGAAGGAGAAGGAAAAAAATGCTCTGAAAACATGTTCTAACTTAATATCTTCACTGTCTGGCAGGATGTCATAGCAGAAAGAGTCGACCCAGCTACCTGTCAAACTTAGATTTTGCTGCCTTTCCCCCACTTCCTCTCAAAGCCCCCAAATTTTAACTTAGTTTTTCAAGTGAAATCACAGAACAGTACCTGCCACTCCTACCAAGGTCATTTTACAACCAGGCTAGTGATAGGCAAAAATCAGCAAGCCCTTTCCACAGCACCAGGAGTATCACCCACCCACATCACAAAGCTTTTTCACTTTCAATATTACCCCCTCTGAACACCAACCAACAGCTATTACACCACAAACTAGCAAAAAGACCCATTCACACACTTTTTTTTAGCTGTTTACATTGTCACTCTAGAAAAGCTTCAGAAGCTTTTCATTACCACCTCAGTTCCTCCACATGAAGGTTTGGCATGGAGAAATAGGAAAGAAGCAAGGCTACAAATAAGATCCAAAGCACATGATCAGGTCCTCTACCTCAGCCAAAATAAACATAGATATTCCATCCCCCATTCTCTAGGGCCCCAGTTCTGCCCAGCATTAAGACATTACTGAAGTTCACAGCCAGTTTCACACCTGTATCAGAATGAACACCTAATAGGAATAAATCCAATGCTGTTTTTACAATCGCAAGCACACAAAACCTCTGCAATCCAACTGAAATGAAAAGCCTACCAACACTTACGCTTTCATGTAATCCTTGATGTACTTCTTGTAGGATTCTTTTGTGAAGCTGGTCTCCTGAAGGTGGTGGTTAATTACTATGTCAACACCAGTTATGACCGTGGCTTCTGTTCCATCTCCCTCTGGACCTTCAGCAGAGGCATTGCCACCAATTAGAGAGTCATCAATTTGACCCTCTGTCCTGGTGACCATCTAGATTTAGAGACATCAAAAAACTTAACGGCTCTGCAAAAAACCTTAGCACTACCGCTCTTACACACCTATGACCTGACAGCAGGGCACAACTCGAGAGACACAGTTCTGTGCAAGGAACCTGGCTGCAGCTTGAGCACTAATTTCCCAGTGACAGGAGAAGAGGGAACAGGTTCAAATTGAAGGACAGTAGCTTTAGATTAGATATTAGGCAGAAAGTCTTTACGTAGGAGGCACTGGCAAAGGTTGCCCAGGGAACCCGTGGATGCCCCACCTCTGGAAGCGTTCAAGGCCAGGCTGGATGGGGCTTTGAGCAACCTGGTCTAGTGGACAGTGTCCCTGCCTATGGCAGGGAGGTTGGAACTAGATGATCTTCAAGGTGCATTCCAACCCAAAGCGTTCTATGATTCTATGACTCCCAAGCACGACTCCCCCCACGGTGCACAACCGAAACTCCATTACACTCCAGCCTGACTGACCCGGGCTCTCTCAGGCACCATCTACGGCAGCACGGGGCACTGGGCCAAGGTGAGTCTTCCCTTCTCCCTTTCCCTGCTCGGGCTCTTCGCAGGGAGGCCACCCCCACTCCCCACCGGCCGTGAGTCACCGCGGCAACCCTTCCTCCCTCCCTCCTTCGGGGCGGGCGGGCACTCACCTTCCCCTCCACTTCCAGGCACAGGCCGTCCGCCACCTCCCGGATCTTGTAGATGTCCGAGAACATCTCATCCTCTGCGGGGACAGACAAACACGCATACACACCCAGCCGCGTCAGCCTCCGCCCCCCGGCACCCACCACTTTCCCCCCATCGCTCCCGCCCCCGGGCTCCGCGCCCCCCCCGCCCCGGCCCAGCCCCGCACATGCGCGCCGGCACCGCCGGGCCCAGCGCTCGGGCCCGGGCCGCGCTTCCCCCCCCCCAGCTCCGAGTGCCGGCCCGGCCACCCCTCCCGGCCGCGCCGCCCCCCCCCTCCGCGGCCTTACGGCTGATACAGTCCCGGTAGATGATCATGGCGGCGGCGGGGGGCGGCGGGGGCGCGGGGTCTCAGCGCAGCGACCCGGGCGCGGGGCGGGAGCGGGGCGGAAAGGGCCGAGTCAGCGCCTGCCGGGGCTCATATAGCGGGCACGGCCCCGCGCGTCACCGCGCACGCGCGCTGCGCGCCGCCCCGCCCCTCCGCCAGCGGCGCCCCCGCGGGGCCGCGCCCGGAACCGCCGCGCGAGGGGGGCGCGAGCGCCGGGTTCCCGGCGCGCGGGCCGGGGCAGTGCCTCAGCGGCCACAGCGGCCACAGCGGCCACCGGCACCCGCAGCGGCACCGGCACCGGCACCGGGGAGCTGTCAGTGCGCTGAGGCCTCCCCTCCGCCTCCTGCAGGATCAACTCACCGAGCGACCTCATACGGCTTCCTCTCAGGGCCCTTCACCATCGTCACTGCCCTCCTTTGGACGCTCTAATAGCTGTTCCATGTCTTCCTTACATTGTGGTGCCCAGCACTCGAGGTGAGGCTGCCCCAGCTCAGAGCAGAGCGGGACAATCCCCTCCCTTGCCCGGCTGGCCATGCTGTGCCTGATGCACCCCAGGAGAGGGCTGGCCCTCCTGGCTGCCAGGGCTCTGCTCAGATTCAGCTTGCCAAACGGGGAGCGGCGTTTCATCCTTCCCGAGTCAGAGGGGTCAGGGCTGGCAGGGACCTCTGGAGAGCAACCAGTCCTGCCCCGTGCCAGAGCAGGGCTGGTGCCTCTCCCTCATTGCCTGTGGTTGCATTTCATGGGTTTCAACACCAATTTTCCTCTTGCTCCTAATCTTTTAAGCTGTCAGTAACACTTTTCTTTTTGTCCAACTTCTTATGAGGTGTCTGGGATGTGTGATCACTGGCTCTTTTCTCATTACTCAGAGTCACTGAGCTGGGACGATCACGTTTTCACTTTTGCCAGTTGGTGCAAGATGGTACAGCTTTTGGGCACATCTATGCATCTTTTCTTTTTCCGCCATTTTTTTTTTGTTTAATGTATATCCACTCTCTTTTCCTTGTCTTGTATTAGGAAGCATCTTTGCACCCACATTTTCCAGACTAGCCTCCAATTTAACACAGGCAGCCTGGTTAATCCACACACTAGCTTTCCAAGGAGAAATGTGCCCAGCTTTTCCCAAGCACCCGGGGAAGCGCTGCTGCCTCTATCCCACCTGTCCCCTCCGTGGGCAGCCTGACAGGGGTGTGTCTGTGTGAGCTGTCCTGGCCACTTCCAGCTGCTGCCTCCTCACCTTGATCCCCACACTGAGCTCTGAGGGGCTCTGGAGCTTGCGAGGGCTGTGACACAGGGACACAGAAAGTCATTCTGTGTACATGGATATACGTTTGCTCTACTGGGTGCTGGACCTCCTCCAAATAAGTGATGTTTTCAAAACATTTATAGGGAAATAATTAGGAAGCTGTGGAACTCTTCCTGTTATTACTCCCTCAGGGAAATTGGGTTGGGTATGTTCAGAGGAACTGCTTATGCACTTGCAAAAGTGCTGGCTGGGGCAGGTATATTTTTATTATTTTTCTTATAAGGATAAGTGAGATTTAGCCCAGTAGTCAGGGTCGAGATGAAAGACAGAAGAGCAGTTATGCCTAGACCTCTTTTTCCCCCTTTGGACTTACTTTTCTGCTGCAGTCTGTCAGAGCTGAAACAAATCTAGACCTCACTTGAACTCTGATTCTTAAGAGACATTGATAAAATACCTTCAAAAGACATCATGGGACCTGAAACGCTTAATGCTGCTAATGATCCTGGACTTGGCAGAGACATCAGGGCACAGGACACAATTCCCTGTCCCTCACCTTCCTTAGGCAGTGAATTGCTCATTGCTTTCCTTGCGTGTGCCAGTGGAGCTCCCTTTTTATCTCCTCCTCTCCTTCCCTGCTCTTCCTTCCTTTGCTCCAGATATCAGTGCCCTTTTTTTTTTTTTTTTTTTTTTTAAGATGGTCTAGCTTCTTACATAATCTAATTAAATTTATAAGTCGTTCTCGGCTGGTTTTCACCTTCAAGACTACTGATGCTATTTCAGGCCTGAAGAAGGGGCTTCTTCCCAAAAGCTTTTCCTCTTTTTTTTTTTTTTTTTTCTCAGTGGCAGCTGGCCTGAGAAAAGATAACCCCTCTTTTTACAAACCACAGTAAAAAAAGAGCAACTTACATCTTTAGCAGTGTGTTGAGTGACAGGGGAACATTTGGCTCCTTCTACATAGTGTAATATGCAGCTAAAAACATCCAGTTAGTAGGTGTGCTTCAATTTGGTTTTATTTTCAAGAGACCATTCTAGAAAAAAGGATATTTCTGCAGTAGTCCAGAAACCTCTTACAAATTCAGATGGACCTTCAGGTTGCTTTGCCTTGCCTGTAGGTCTGTATTAAGAGTTGCAGGTGTAAAATGTGAGATGTCATTTAAAAATGCATCTGTTAAATAGGTCAAGGCTCCTGTCTGAACACCAGTTTGATGTGGAGTTAAATCAGTATCAAGCTGAAGTTAGCAGTGTTTTAATTGGCATAGGCTTCACTGAGGTACCAGAGCTGAAACTTTCCTGTGATCCCATATAAATACAGAATTATGTTATGTGCTGATACTTTGTGAAATAGATTTGAAAATACTTTTTCCCCCCATTTTTTCCAGAAACCATTTGAGAAAACCTTAGTGTTCCTCACCTGCTTTCTGTCCAGGCAGCCTCTTCAAGCACTTCTCACATCCAGCCAGAGCTGGATTCACATTTCAGAGCAATAGATTAAAAATGTGGTCCCTCCCTCCACCCCTCCTTCCACCTTTTTAGTTGCCAATTGACAACCAAAGTGATGTGAGAAGTTTTCCTGATAGTGCACCTCACCTTTGGTGCTGTGTAAATCCCGAAGGACTGATGGAATCCTGTGTGTTTATAGAGGAGTCTTCTAACAGTATCTGAGGAGGATTTTCTAGGCAGGTGTCTGCAGAGTCTCACAAGAAGCCTTTCCCATGGAAAGCCACACCTCAGACAGTTGTGAATTACTGCAGTATTGCTTCCATCAAGTATTGTGTGGATATGGCTGTGCTCAACTAATTGTGTCTTGGATTAAAGTGCCAGATGACAGCTGATCCTACACCATTCTGTCCCTAAGTACATTCTCAGCCCTTGTGGCAACTCCCACTGAGCTGTAAGAAAAGGGAGGGGATCCTGCCTTCAGCTATGTCTCCTGCAGGGTGCAATCAGTGCAAATAAAGCGGAGGTGAGGCTGGACGAAGAGAGGTGATACTGGGCTATGACATAAGGGATGGCACCAATGTGTTCTTCTAACCTTTGTAAAAGGCTGTGAAAGTCCCATAAAAGTGGTGATGTTTTACATCATTTGCCAGGTGTGGGAGAGAGGATCCTAAGTACACACCTATATCTGCTGGTAGAAAGAAATTGGGAAAAATGAGGATTAAAGGACTGAGCAAGCCCTGGTGCTGCAGAGAGGCTGGCAGGACAGTCTGTGCCCAGTGCCCCCTTCCCCAGAGCATCTCTCAGCACAAAGGCTTTGGGAGAGAGGATGCACATGATCAGCTCATTGATTCACAAATCTGTCTGGAATTTAGGACTGAAACAAGGAGCTGTGACTCGGTAGCCCCTCTTTCAACACACACAGATGGAAACTGTAGATTTTAACTGGTTTGCTTCAAGTTCTTTCCCCAGGGCATTTCCAGGAAATAAAGATTTGATCACTATTTGTTACCCCTTCTTATTAATTGGGAATTGATCTTACAAAGCCAGACCATCAGTTTGATTCTTTCAGGTGAGTTTATGTTATGAATATAGTCAGTCTTCCAGTGCTTGGCAATCCTTCGACTGTTTTGGATCTCAAGCCAAAATTCATAATTTAGATTTACATTGGCAGTGTACTAAACCAGAATGCCAGATCCCAAGATTAATATTTGAAAGAGTTGAGCTTTGATCATTAGTGTAGCTTATCAGCTAAGATCTATTCACAAATGATAGACCATATTAGAACGGACTAGATAGATTAAGGTATCCCAGACAAAGGCATCATTTTTAGAACACAAGGAAGGTCTTTGGTTGAGCAACAACCCCTCTTGCACTCACAACAAATGCAGGTGTTCTTACCTTGGCGTTTTCAGTATTTACTGTTCCTCTCGCTGGCTGCTGCACTTCTGCGAACAGACACAGAGGTCACTGCGCGGCCACAAACCCCTTTTATCTGTGACACTGCTCACCCAAACCCTGCCCTGGGGGGTGTGAGGCTGTCAGCCCGCACTGCAACTGCTGCGTTTTTAGGGAAAACAGGACTGCGGTTCCCAGGTTAAGAACTTTGAAGCAAGGTGCTGCCCACCCGCAATTTTATACTTAAATACTGTATAAACATTCAGGTGACTGAAAGGGCTGTGGTGGAACAGCCTGCACCTGATCCTCAGGTCTGCTGCCAGTGTGTCCCACTGATGTGCTCAGTCATGGAATAGAGAGTGCATTCATTACAGTGGCAGTAACATTACATTGGGAAGGACCACTGGTGTATTGGAGATTAAGACTGGAATTGAAAAGGGATTTTGACACATTGGACAAGTGGCCTGAATTGTTAGAAGGCATTTGGACAAGGCCAGTCCATCAATGAGCAGTCAAACATTTGCTAAAAGGAAAACCTACCAAAGGCTTTTGAACACAAAGATGCAGCATAACATTCAAACAAGCTCTGAGCCACACATTACTAGAAACTGAAAGAGTGCATAGGGGAAGTGCTGCCTTCTCTTGGCCCTGGTCCTCTGCTCTGTTGTAGGCTTCTGCTGCTGGCAAATGCCAGGGAATGCTGAGATGATGATGTGCTCCATATGGGTGCTCTGATGTCATGCTCACAAATGCAGAGCAGAAATGATCAGCCATGGACACAGGACAGAGAACTGGGCAGCAGTTCTACAGAAAAGATCTGGGATACTGGTGGATCCAAAGCTGAACCAGAATCATAGAGTCATAGAAACATTTAATTTGAAAAAAGGCCTCTGAGATCATTGTGTCCAGTCATTAACCCAGCACTGCCAAGTCCACCACTAATCCATGTCCCTGAGTGCCACATCTGCTTGCCTTTTAAATACTTCCAGGGATGGTGACTCAATAACATCCCTGTGCAGCCTGTTCTGATGCTTGACCAGCCTTTCAGTGGAAAAAAAAATCCTAATGTCTATTTTACCTGTTCTGAGAAAAGGCCACACGATATTGGAGTAGCTAAGTGGTGATGTTATGTGTAAGAAACTTGTGCTATCATAGATGTGAGGGGCTGAGCTCTGTTTGGTGGTGCTGGTATTTCCTGGAGCACTGGCTCCAGCTTTAACAGCACACTTTGAAAAAGCTATGGACTGATCAGCAAGGGTTCGCCAGAGCAGAGGGAATGAGTAGAAGGAAAATGAGTTAGTTTGTTTTGCTGTGAGGAAGATTTAGATTAGCCATTGGAAATGCTTTCCAGTACAGCCAACAGAGAAGCAAAGAATAGGCTGTCTGCTTAGTTCTCTGTCCTGGCAGGTTTTTGAGAATAAGCTAGAAACCTGCTCATGGGAGATCAGAAAGCATGTTAGATCTGTTATTCTTGACACAAATAATGGCTGATTCTGCCTGTCTCTGGGTTCTTTTTAACCCTATTCATCACCAAATGATTCTTATGTGAACTATGTGCTGTCATTTATACCTGTGTAGAGTAGTTACACAATCAGGATAAAATTAATATCCTCAAATCCCTATTCAGAATGGACAAGAGGGTTTGGAAAAGGGACATTATGAGAGAGGAATGTTGCCCTGCATGGCAAGATGGGTCTGCATACAAATCACATGTACACAGAAGGAGAAGCATTCAGGTTCTGCACTGCCCAGAGTTTTAATTCTAGTGAGTCCCTATTTTAGTCCTGTTTAAATACAGTGTGGTACAATCCTTTGACTCAGATTAGAGGTATGCTGCAGAAAGGGCTCCTTCCATGCCAAACCTAAGGCAAGGGTAAGCAGGGATCTAATTTCTTGTTGGGACTCTCCTTAGTCCATGGGCAGTAAACCTGGATGTCTCTCTTACAGCAGAGTGGAGGTTTTATAAAGTCATCCACCAAAAAAAAAAATATTTCAGTGCATGCCTGGCAGGTTCAATTGTTTTGCAAAGAATGGGAATGGAATTTATCCTATTTGTCCTCCACAGCAAAGATAGCTCACGAGCAGATCCATTTGTTAAGAGAGCTCAAGCTGACTTCTCATGGAGCAGCCAGGCTGGCTACCGAAGGGAAGGGGAGTTAGAAGTGCAGGGAGGGGAAGTGTCTTCCCCAGCCAGGGCTCAGTCCCAGGGTGTCCCAGCCAGGCCAGTGGTGTGGGAGCAATGTCTAAAGCCACTCCAAGGGCTGGGATGAGCCAGACATGGGGCCGGACACAGCGTACCTGCAGCACAGCCCAGGTGGGGAGTGAGGGATGGGCCTGAGCACAAACAGCTGCTGAGCCCTGGGGAAGAGGGTCCCAGCAGGGCAGCTCACAGCTCCATCCATGGAGCTGGTTTTACTGCAACGTGAGCCAAGCTTACAATTTCTATCACAGGCACCACTTCAAAGTTAGCCAAACATAGTTAAGGCAAACATCTCTGCCAAATTCTTCATTGAAGAACAACTTCAGTTAACTTAGTGGTCCCTGTTGAGAGGACAATGTCCTCGTGTGAGCTCTCTATTTTTGTGCCAGCCTTAAGGCTTTCTGAACGCCTGTGCCATGTAGAGACACCCCACTAGATGGCAGGACAGGAGCCGGTGGACGGCAAGCAGGGCTCTGCTCACCTTGGTAGGCCAGAAGTTTTTCCACTGCTGTTGGTACCGTTCCCAGGTCACCTGAAATGCCCCAGGACCAGCGCAAGTAAAATTCGATCTTGGGCCTGCAACTGATGCAGCCACTCTGGGCTCCTGGCCAGCTGGATGCTGCACACAGATACCATTCACTCCAGATAATTAGCATCCACTCATAATGAGCTGGGGTCTGTTGAGTTCTTAGCCATTATAGGGGCTAATCCTGCCATGCTGAACTCCCTCAGCTGCCATTTTTCAAAATGGCATTTGCTTCAGAAATCTTATGAAGCCTGAAATTGAGTTCTGCCATTTCAATCCATCCTTGTGTGCTTTTTAGGTCATTGTTACACAGTGTGAGCTCTCAGTCTTGTCAATAGGGAAATAATCATCAGAGCACTCAGCATGTTAATGGTGTTATCCCTAGAATTCTGACACTACCAGCGGGTAACACAGTTACATTTAGAAAGCAAACTTTGCTGCAGATGCACCAGGAAAATGGCAGGATTTAATACCCATTTTGAGGAAATGGGTAGATTAACTTCTTGGTCTCTCAAAGCATCACTTTAAAGTATTGTAGGAGACAGCAGGCAACAGGACTAAAAGATTCCATTTTGGAAAACAGCTTCTCAAATGGCAATCCAGTAACTTGAGGTCATAACACATGTCAGCTGGAAATACAAAGCTGCTGTCATTTTCAAAGATCTCAAGACAGATATTTATTATTTTCTGTTAAGAATTTAGTGTCCACTACATTCCTCCTTTCTGCAAAAACCAAAAAGGTAACTGGGTGACAAAGGATATGTTGAACACTTAGGAGGTACCTCCTAGCTTCTGAGTGATTTTGAATTGCTCTGTTGTTTCAGAAAGGTATGGCAGCAGTGTAGGAGCTATTCAAAAATGGGGAATTTTAAGAGAGGGATTAGAGAAGGAGGTGTTTGCAGATTCTATCCACAAATATGCTCTGGGGAAATAGGGACTGATCTAACTGTGAGATGGCTGATAATCTGAGGCACTTCAAGATAAGGGTAGAAAAGGACCTTGAGAGTTCAGTCAGCCAGTCTTCTTTCATCAGGGGGATTAGTTAGACATGCACTTCTCTGGGGAGATGTTTGCTTACCTTGTTCTTCAGATTTCCTGGTGCTGGAGACTTCCATCGTCCTCTGCAGAACAAACAGAACTGCTTACTGAACAGGGGGCTGGGCCCTACCCTGTGAGTGTTGCAAGTATAGGGTGGATCATAACCTGTATTGATGTGGATTTAGAGGCCTGTCTGATGCTCAGATCCTTATGGAGCTCATTGTGCCCCATTCTACACATTCTGCATAGACATTTGGCTACACAATTTCTGTATTTATTTAAAAAGCCCAACTGTATTATTTGTGAGTACTTTCACACAGGATGAATCAGGGTGTTCCTCACTGTTTGGTTCTTTCACTGGGTCAGTGGGCACATGGAAGTCTTTCTCCACAGCTGTGATGCTGTAGGTAGAGAGAAAAAATAGAAGAACCAGCTCATCTCATGTATTTCTTCAGGAGCTTTACATAAAAAAGTGGTTTAGCTAATGAATACAATTCAGGGCAGAGTGGCCTGAAGTGATAATAGATGCTTCTGTGAAAACATAAGAGCATCTCTCAGTGCTGATCACGAGACTAAACTGTTAATGAAATTTTAAGAAGGAAATAGAGAATAAAAGCAGAAACATCCCTGCCATATGTCTGTATACACACACACATAGAGTAAATATATATGTACACAACACACACACACACACAGTTTGTATGTAATTGCTGCATGCCCAAATGTCAAGTGCCATGTGCAGGCCTGGCCTCACAGTGTCAAAAAGGTGTGATAAAACTGGGAGCAGTACCAAGAAGAGAGGCAAGGAGCAAAATATTATCTGCAATAGGGCACATTAACTTTAAAAGGTGATATCTGGGGTGGTGGGTGTGATAGAAATCTTGGAAATCACCAGGAGAGTTGAGAAAATTAGAAGAGACCAACTATTCACTGTCTGTCAGCAGACAGGAAATATGGAAACATCAGGAAAATGATGAGGTGACAAATTCAGAATGAGTCAAAAGATGGCTCCTTTTAACACCCTGTGTATAGTTACCCTGGGAAACTTATTGCTTGAGGATTCTGTGGATGCCAAAAGTTTAGATTATTGTAAAAGAAATTTTTAAAAATTGCAGAAAAGGCTACTAAGCACTTCTGGCTCAGGAAGAACCCCTACAGCCAAGGACTACTGGAGGTCAGGAAATTCAATACTGAGATGTTGCCTTCCTCTGCATAGATTTGTATGTTTTTCAGGAAGGAGTTTGAAGATATCCCTGTACCCTTAAATGCCCTTTATTAACTTGTCAATCATATGCAGCCTTAGGAGAGAACTTTTCTAGAAACACAGAGGGGGAAAGAAAGTCGTAAGGAGGCTAGGGAATCATCTCTGTCTGTCTCTCTGCCCTGAAATAACCCTTGACAAACTTGTGGGGCCATGCTGAGGTGAGGGAGGACTGCTGCCCATTCTGCCTCACCAGCTCCCAGCTATGCCAATTACATTAGCTGCTGCCCTGAGGATTTCTCCTCATCTGATCCTGCTGTCTTACACTTCTGACCTGGTTTTGACATTTGAAAGAGCAAGCAAAACCTTCCTCACTTGTGACAGGTGGTTTAGGGGCCACCAGCTTCCTTACTGTTTAATGACTCTGCTCAAATGCCCAGCCAAGGCAGTGTTGGATATCCCTGAGTAAGCGAAGGATTACAGAGGTGATGTGAGGTCTGGCTGCCTTGTTTCAGCACTGCCAAGAAATCACATCCACCCTCAGCACTCTTTTGTATGGCCACAGGCCCCCTCTGTGTGTCTCATTTTTCAGTTTTTCTGCAATGTGGTCTAGTGCTGTGTTCCTCCAGCTGTGGCTCATCAGACATTGAATCACAGCAAATTTCCTGTCTGGGACGTCCTGCCACACGTGAATACCTCAGTCCACAAATGTGTACAAGCAAAATGCATTGGGACCTAGAAAACACATTTTTGCACATCAAAGTTGAGCACAAATATTTTTCTGCTGTAAATAACAACCACTGTGGTGCACACAGTGCCTGTTCTGTTTGGGCTTGTTTTTCCTAAAAGGTCATGCTATCCTTCAGTCTTGAGAAGCTCCAGGGCGTGGGCGGGAGCACAATACACACCTGCGAGGCCACAGAGAAATTCCTGTGTGTCAAAACTGGCGCTTACAGCCCCTTCTCTCTGTGATGGCAGTCTGTGCATAACCCTCCTGTCTCACATTCTTCATGCATGAAATGAGGCCAGTAATGTTTATCTACCTACTGCAAGGCTTCATAGAACAAATCATTGCTACTCTATGGGGACAGGAAACCAGGAAGAAATCCCACTGCAAAAATTAATAGGTATGGGAGCAAGTGAATGCAGAGAAATCAGGGAGGCGTGGGGGCGTAGCTCTTACAGCACAAAGCAAATGATTCTCCTCTGAGAACAGCATGAATATGGAAACCATGCAACAGATGCACTATGCTGAAAATCAAATAGATGCAAATTATTCTGATCATCTTTTTGGTGCATTTTCTCTATTCACGGGCAGGTTTGTGCTGAACATCCTATGGAGAAGCTGCTTTTGGGGAGAGTGGATGTTGCACACACAGGGTTAGAGCATGCAGGGTGTGATGTGCTCGTGGTGCCCAGAGCTGTGGGGGGCCCCTAAACAGCAGGATAGAAATTGGCTTCAGAATCCTCTGGTGCAAGGCAAAGGGGTGAGCTCCAGCCAGGCACATAAGAGCAATGCCATGAAAATGGGGATAGTTTTTCTTTCTTTCTGTTAATCTGAGTTTACTATCCACTGCTTTGGATTTCTGCTGGTGGCCAGTGCTATTTAAAGAGTTGGCTTTCATCCAAAGCCCTGCGTTGCATGCTTCACAAGAAACACAGACAGAAAAATAGCAATTTCTCCATTAGTTTATTGAACAGGTCTGCTGGTGCTGAACACAAAAGGCACCATTTCAGTTTCTGCATGCAGTCCTGTTTATAAGCAAGCTGCTTTCCTGAGGGCCAGCTTTTTCAGAGGAACAACCTGATCATTTGTGGGTGTCTTTACCACCTGGAGTCTGACCTAGGCAGACAGAGGCTCAGGGCATGATTTTTATTTACAATTCTTTTTTTTTTTTTAGAGCATTTGACATGCTCTCTTTTCACATGAAAATACAAACATAAAGGCCGAGTCTTCTGATTTTTGTAGCCCACTTAAAACTAAGGACCAGGAAAATTCTTTTTCATTATTTTCTTGATTTCTGATTATATTCTCCATTCCTGAACATAGCCATGATGGTTGGTAGTTATATTGACCAAATATGTTTCTTCATTCATAGTTTCTCTTCTGGTGTAATGCAGTCACAATAAATTATTACTTATTTCCATAGGTAGGGAAAGAAAACTGTGGAGATCATGGATATTCAGGATGGATAGCGAGAACCTGAGATCTTGCCATGATAATAATATTTCAGTGGTGCTGATGATGAAGTTTGGTCTACAGATAGGTACAAAGTTTGTTTTCACAGTGTGGCATTTGGCCCAAGTTACAAAATGTTAATCTTGAAAGAGAAGCATGAAAAAGGGCTGAGTTTTGGATGGCCGTAGGGAACTCCCATGTCCCAGCCCTGCTGGAGCTGTGCTGCTTTCTAGGGTGTTCAGGGCTAAGCCTGTAAGTATGTTTTTAGGAATCAAAGTACTTTTCTTCTTCCCAGGAAGGGCGGAGCTTCCTGTGATGCTCAGGTCTTGTTCTTGGCACTCAATTTGGATTTCCATTTTTTGGTTTCAGTCCCTTTATTCATAATGTGTACATGTGGGCAGTTACAGACCACACAGAAATACCCTGAAGAGTCATTGCCTCAAGGAAGAAGACTCAGTATTACAAAGCATGTAGGAATTGTGCCCTCTTGTTCAAGCCCAGTGACAGAGATGTGAACAGCACCAGGCACTGTTACAGCCTTTTTTCACAGTCAGTGCAATTTTAGTCATTCAGAGCTCTGAAGTCCTTTGTTTGGTTTTTTATATCATTAATGTGAAGGACCTACTATTGTTTAAAAACTGTAACTACTAGCTTAAAAACTGTGACTAAGAATAGTTTTGAATTTACCAGAAAGGCACAAAGAGGAGAAAGACTTGTATTATCACCACAACATTTAAACAATATATTATCATCTATAAATCTATCTCAAAGATTTAAAATTAGATAAAAATGTACACAATGTTAACTACTGTTAGCTTATATAAAAAATAATTTTTATGTGAAAAACATGAAAGCTACAGATTGTATATACTGAACACCTGAACTTGCATATTGAACTCATGCATAAAGTACTTTAGTCTTTTAATACAAATGTCCAGTAGACATCTGAGAGCTAAAGACTGTTGAATACAGGAGTTCTGGTTTTTCCTAGTGTGTGATACAGTAGTAATAATGAGCTGGCTGTAGTTGTTATATTTTTTAATCACATAGATTGCAAGACAAGAGCTGTAGTTTTCAATGCAATGTTTTCTTTTCCATGCTCTGGCAAGTGACATCATGGCTTTGTTTTGGCTTAGTACAAACACCAATTCTTATGTTAATAGTGTATAGTAAGAGGAAATGAAACATTTATGTAATTGCAAAAGTGAAACGCAAAAAAGAAAATAATTATTTTTTAATACATGGGCACAGCGTGACCCCACAGTAAGGTCACACTGCCTGCTCTGGCTGCAGTCTGTGGTCAGGAAAGGTCTCTGGGAGCTGATTTTGGAGCCTGGCACAAACTGGCTCTGTCATGTGCTACTTGGGGGAAAGTTCAGACATACAAATCTGGGCTTATAAACAGAAGTAGCGAGAACTAAGATGCAGTTCTGACAGAGGAGATTTATTATAATCTTTTTACCTGTCCCCCTGCCCTTTTACCTGCCCTTTTGTCTGTACTTTTTAAGGTTCATGTTTGCAAGTACCTCTTCAAATATGAAGTAAGGTTAGGAGTGGGGTGGAAAGTATCTCTATTTGTGTGTGTGTTCTATGATGCAAATGGAAATGGAAAACATTTCAGAGTATGGTCCAGAAGATTTTAAAATTGAGATGTTCTGGAGCCAAGCTGGACCAAGCTTTAAGTATGAATAAAACCAGCTAATCTCAGTGATCAAAAATGCAGAGTGGCTACAACTGTGCCTTGCACCATTGACTCCTCACCCCAATGGCCACAGTCAACTCAAATCAGCAGAGCAGAGCCTCTGTGAGCTCAGGGCACTGCTGGAACACACATCTCTGTGTTTACAGTGCAATACTGACTGCCAGTGTCACAGGATTTCTCTAGGTGTAAGGTACATTAGACAGCATAATCTACTTCATAAATTCAGCCACATCTTTTGCAGTGCTGGTGCACATGGAGTATTTTGAGATTACTGTGTCTAGCCTAATATTGGAAGATCAGAGCCTTGGTTCAGGATGAGCAGTTGGTCTCCTTGCAAGAATATTTTGCTCTTGATTTTCATTCAAGGCTTTCCCCCCCATTTTTACTACAATGAAAGTTATGGTCTGAGAACATTACAAAGTAATAATCGGCCTCCCCCCACCACCCTCTGAAACAAAACTGGCTTTTCAAGAATTTTCACAGTACATTGCTCACAAGGCTGAGGGAGATCAGCTAAAACTTGGAGGCAAACCCAGGTCCGATTAGTGAGCCTGTAATTCATTAACATTTATATGACCATTTGTTTCAGTGCATTTGAAGTAAACAAAACAGGGAAAATAAAGGAGAAAGAACTGAATGTCAGTGAGAAACTCCAGGGCTTGATGCCATTGCCACTTGTTAGCAAATGGCAAATACCTCCAAACCTTGCAAATGCACTCGGGTTGCTGGAACTGTTGAGAGAGTGGATGGGAGCTGCAGTCTGCCTGACCAATTGTTTTCCAGAGAATTTATGTGATTTGCAGTGGATTTAGAAGATTTAATAGGAAAAAACCAAAACATTATTCAGTTGAGCTTTCTGGGTATAATGATTTTGACCGAGAATGTTAATTAATGAAAATGCAAAAATGTTGTTCATTGTTTCTAAGGCAAAACAGCAAAACAAAACATCTGCGGCACTGGCAGAACAGCTTTGATTGTAAGAGTCCTGATTCTGATTTTCCTGCTGCAAAAAGTGCTGCACTTCTGACAGCAGGCCAAGAATTCATTCCTAATGCTGTGCTCCTGCAACACGTAAAGGAAAAAGTTTTGAAGGTCTCACTTCTGCTGCAGCTCTGTCTCCTATCACAATTGTTGGGGGATTACAGCACAATGCAGAATTTAAGGAAATTCTTTGAACTCTTTCTGGGCTGGTATCCAGAAGCCTTTGTTTGGCTAAATTTAGAGGGCTTTTGGGATCCAACTAATCTGATACTTGAAACCTGTGAAGTCAGGTATGTTAACTTTTACATGGAAAAGACAGACACATAACTATGAGCTAACATGGTCAGATGAGCTCGGTTTGGGAGCTAATTCCTTCTGCACTGGTGACGTGGACAATGGTTAAACTAAGATCTTTTCTACTGATTAGAGACTTGCTGAGCTAATTGAATGAGGTCTGTTCAGATAAACCTGATGGAGCTGCAGGAGTCTGCACACCACTGTTATTTTCCCCACCTAGTCTTTAACCACACCATTTAAACACCTCTACCATGTACTGGATTGTATGGCGTGAGTAAGATCATCTATACAGGACATTTCATTGCTCACACTTTCACCTCTCCCATTTCTTTCAAATGCTATATACTTACTGATCAAAAGGCATTTTCTAGGGTTCCCCTATTTCTGGAACTGCTTTAGTACTTCAAGGTTTTAGAAATAGAGAACAGGTTGTTTATCATCTCCAAAATTCAATGTTACAATGGAGTCTGCAGTGAAAATCAACATCAGAAAAAAGGGCTGTAATTTACATATTGCTGAGATACATTTGGAAAAAGGTTGTGTAGCTTCTATAGTTACCTCATTTTCATACACATACAATTACCTCCATTACAGAAGCCTTTCAGGTAGGGAATGTTATTTAAGATATAAAAACAATAAAAACAGTGGATCTTTTGGAATCACATAAAATCTAGGATGTGTAAGAACTACAAGAGCTGGGCCAGTTTCCTATAAAATTTACAGATATTACAAATCCACAAAGTTTAACTCCATCCAGGGAGGAGTATATAATCTATTGCTAAGTCCTGTGCTCCAAGCAGCCTGGGAGGATGGCCATGCTGGGTATCCTGAGGTGTGACTGCATAGTGCTGTGACCTTCCAGGATCCCTCAACACCTACCCCAGGAAGTGGAGACAATCACTCAATCCCCAGACAGCTTCCTTAGAACATTTCTTCTCTCAGAATCCTGAAAGTGTCAGAAGTAGCTTTTACCTGTAGTGCTTTCCTCTGGAACAAGCTACCTAGATGTCTTAGTCCTCATGGCAACTATCACTGAGCTAGCAAACCATCTGTTTTCAAAGCATCACTTATTCTTTGCACTTACAAAAATGCCTCTTGTCATTTCAGACAGTCTAGCACCAGTAAAACCCTCTGCACAATTTACATAGGCCTGTTCTCCTCGTATCTTTTGTCTCAACGTTCATTTGCACTATCTTCTCTTGTTCATCTTTGTTATTCTTAATTGCTTTTTTGTCTCTTTTCTCCCTGTCTTCTTGCTGGCTTTGCATTTGAAATGCAAAGCAAGGAAGTTTGTAGGCTGGTTCTTTGATTAGGCAGAACTGGATTCCCCCTGGCCTTAGAGCTGAAACAAGGCCAACCCGTCTTTGGCATGAATTGAAGTCTGCATTTTCAGCTGTGTTGTAGGAGGCCATCCAAAGTTCTTCAATGAGGTTTTACACACAATCCAGCTGGCAGCCTGCAGGCTGCAAGGTGGCTCTGCTTTGCCTCTCTTGTCTGGCCTTGAAGGTCAGAAAAAGTTGTTAGCATGCTGTGTGAAGTCTGGGCATTAATGCCAACTCCTGTTCTTACTGCAAGCCAGACAGGAGGCCAGAGGTGTTAGGATGGGGTGTTAAAGGCAGGATGCATACTGCAACCCCTCAGGAGTATTTGCTCTGCCAGATACTTGTGGCTAAGTCCTGTGAGATGTTGAGACAGTCTAATATTTCAATGCTTCCAACAGGATGAACCCACTTCAAGTCATGCAATGCTGCTTCTTCTGTTACACTGCTGCCGCTGCCAGTGTGAAGCCAGTTCAGCTGCATCAGCTGGCAGAAGCCTGGGGTTTGATGGGTGCATTCTGTAATTAGTGACTTGAACCCACTCATAAGTCAGATGAGAGCAATCAGCAGTCTGAACAAAGGGCCAGAACTGTGCCTGGGAATGGGAGGGGAATATGGGAAGGTAAGGGAGCATCTGCCTTTTTGGCAATGAGCTGCTACATCAGCGCTGCCTTGTTGCAGAACAAGACCCTTTTTACAGCTGTGAGGCACATCACTCTGCTCCCTGGTGCTGCCTCCTAAGGCATGAGCATGTCCAAAAGCTGGCATCTACTGAACCAAGTGTAGGGAAGAATAACTCTGGGAAATAGAGGGACATGAGCATGTCATCTGCATGTTTCGTGGAAACCCAGGATGTCTATCACTGTCATCTGTGCTTCTTCAGCCTCTGGAAGGCAGTTGCTCTCCCACTCTGCCAGCCTTTGTTACTAGGAGCAGTGGAGATGTGAGTTCCTACCCATGAATGCTGCTTTGCTGCATCAGCAAGGAATCCCACTGCACATTAAGGGTCCTAAGTGACTTGTTCAGCATGTGGTTGTTGTGACAGACAACTACCACAAGGACAAAATCCTACAGCTGTTTTTCCCTGCTGTGCAGAATAACCTGTCTTGCTCAAGGTCATCAGCAATCAGCTCATCTCAGCCAAATACTATATTAGTTCTGGTGTTGTCATCCTGTGGATCAGCAGGGCTGCAAAGCAGGAAAATACTTCTTCAGAAAGCATCCTGCCTTTTCAGAACTTTTCATTAAAAAAAAAAAAAGTTACTTGAATGCTTCATTTGACAAAATTTTATAAAATACATTTTTAAATTTAAAAGGAAGGATATAGTATTTGGATGCTGATAGCGAAAGTTAGGTTGCCCAAAGCCCGACTGGAGTAACCAGAAGAAAAGCTGTATTATTTGGGTAATGATTTAATGCAAAGCATTCTGTAAACACTAGAGGAAAACCATCAAAACTTGAGAATCTGGAAAGAGAATAGTGAGGTTCCTTTAAGAAGTAATAGCACTGAAAGCTTGAAATTTTGCTATGTAGGCAGTTCTGTATTCTGATCAACCTAAATCCTGCATTGCGAAGGACATGGCTTGGGGTCACCTGCCAGTACATCTCCCTGACCATTGTCTTGTTTGAGTCACGTTTCTTTTACTGTAGAACTACTTCAACTGCAACTCTGCTGTCACAGGATAGTCTAGTGCAAATATGTATCTCCCCCAGCAGACACTTCCACAAATATATGCTTCCCCCAACAAATGCTCCCTACTATCCCTGGATATTGAGTACTGTCAGCAAGGGGTGTACTGAAAGTGGCAGAAAACATACCATGTGTGAGATGTTATTTGGTGTCACATCAACCGCTCTGTCATTCATTCAACATTGAATCATCTCCCCTGTGGGAAAGGTTAGGCTGTATCTTACACCATATTCTGTCTGATTTTTACTAGGACATAGAAAAATATTTGCTCTTCTTTGTGTTGCATCTACCAGCATTTAAATTGGCATTGTTTCTTCTAATCGCTACTTGTTTAGCGCAGTGCAATGTTGGACAAAAGCCTCTGTGAAGCAATTGTGACTAATCTTTATTTAGCAAGGACCTGGAGGATCACCCTTTGAGGTTGGAAAGTATTTTGTAGTAGTGAAAAGCCTCCTATGGTGCCTTCCTATCTGAGCAACTTTAGCAGCTTTTCATTTGCTCATTCAAATAACATCAACCTCAATGCTGTCACGTACATAGGAGTTATTATCTCTGTTTGGGGTCCCAGAAAAGAAGACAAATCAATTTCCCAGGACCTGCTACAAGATTGCAACACTTTCAGAAAATTTTTTTTGGTTTACATTTACTAGAACTGCTTTGCTGGGACCTTATGCTGTGTGACTCTCGTCCACTCAAAGCCTGGAACTGCCCTCTGTTCCTTCACCTTTTACCCATTAAAAACAAATAACATGACCCTTTTATATCCACAAAACAATGACACAGTAAAGAACTTTGGCTCCTGCCAATGCCAGAGTCCAATCAGATTATAAAAAAATATTTGTTAGAAAAAAGACTACAAAATTACATTTACTGTTACTCCTGATTTCACTTTCCTTTCTCCCTGGTCTCTGCACAGTAGATTATGTTACTAAGTTAGAAACTTCAGTTGTCATGTCATCGTACATAACATATGCTAGCAGCTGGAGGAGGAAATGTCATTGAATAATTACAGACAACAAGGGCTGGAGAGATCCTTGAGAGTCCATCCCAATGCTTGGTTCAGGTAATCCAGATTGTAATTACGTCTCAAAAACAGCTGCTTAACAGTTTTTAAAAGTTGGTGATGATGAAGGTACTGCAAACTCCACAGTCATTCTCATCTAGTACTGCCCACACCATTAGAAAGTCTGTTGTATGTCTAATATAAGTGGTGGAGAACAGAGAATTAAATTCCTCTTTATGGATAACTTCAATCTTGAAGATTATGTTATACAAATCTTTTTTTAAGACTGCTTCTTTCAATTTTTCATTACAGATTGTGTTTTGTATTCCTAGCCTTATTTTCCTAGCTCTTCTGTAAAGCTCTCCTGGAATGCACCACACATAACTGGATGTGGTGCTCCAGGCTGAGGCTTTGCCCCTGGCAAACACAATGGAAGTACTATTTATTATGTCTTACAGTTTTACACGTGCCAATAGCACACTGAGTGTCTACTTTCCCAACAAAGTCATCTGCTGTATGATTGAGGGTCAGATGAAATGCCCTTCAGAGAGAAAGTGCAAACAATTGAAAGTGAGGAGGCTGTGCCAGGGCAGGGAGCTCTTGGCTCCCATGTCCTAGGCTTGCTTTCATCACTCAGCCAATGGAACATGAAAAATGCAAATCAGTTATGTAACTAGTAATTGTGAAAGTTTCCAAGAGAAAAAGGTACCTCTCCCGTGGTTACAGCTAGTAACAAAATACCTGTAGCCATCTGTGTCTCTCCACTAACCATTCATTTAAGCAGTAGGAGACTTGGCAGACCTGTCTTCACCACTGCAGAGACCAGAAGTGAAATGATTTTCCATTTTAAGCAGCAGTGGAAGTAGCAAAACAGGAATGAATGCACAAAAAGCAGAGCTCCCCAGAAAAATGGTTTGAGGGCTGCCTTCTTTTGCTTCAAAAAAAAGAACAAAAAATGTGTGAGGAAATTTAGGAGCAGTAAGTTTAGGGTCTGGGATGTATTTAATTAAATTGTAGCCCTGCACAGCCCTTGGGAGAGAACTGGCATAAAGCTGGGATAAAGCTGTTGTAAGAGTGTGTAATGAGTAGCACATGTGGCAAGATGCTGAGCACCTAAGTCAGTGCTGGTATGACGCAGATGCCAGGTTCAAGGCAACTTGCCAAAAGTAGCCCACTGTCTGTTGACAAAAGCATTACGTACCTCATACGTAGTATGAATCGGGTTGAGAATACAACAGAAGACTTTATTCAGAGGACCCATGCAAAAGTCACCAGTAGGAACAAAAGTTTACCTGAATTCTTCTGTATTCAAAAGTACACAGTTGAGAACTAGCAATTAGGTTGTTAATAAACTAAGAAATGTGATTGGGTGCAAGATATAACAGGTGAGCAGGAACTGATTTTCAGCAGAGGTAATAAAACCCATCTGCCTACAGAAGGAGCTGCCCAACTCAAGATCAGAGTGGAACTAAAGTCCTTCTTAAAAGGAGGCAGAAATTTGAGAAGTCAGAAAACCAAAGCAGCTGCACCAAAGTGCAAATCACTTTGGTGATGTTAGAATCAGTCCAAATGATCTCTGTGCAAAAAGAAAGAAAGGAGCCATTCAAAGTTTATCTGAAGTAAGATCGTACTTGCTGTAGTTATATAACCTGTAAAGAACTAGCCAGGTACAAGGAGTTTCAGGAGGGGATTAGAATGTGAACACCAGTTCTGAGGTGGGACTTCGTAGCTAGGTTCTGTGAGGCCCATCTGCAAAGACAACTTTGCAACATTGTGATTAGAGCAGGAGCTCTGTAGGCCATCCTTTAACAGGTGAAATGTAACATTTGCGGGAAGTCTGTAATACTCGGATTGCTTTACAGAACTATTTTCATTGTATGAAGCACTTGCGGCATACCAGAACCCAAATTTTGGATCCCTTATGCTTTATCGAGGATTGCATGCAAAGCCACATCCAGCTTCTTAATGAGGGCTGAACGGGTGTCACCCTCTTTCTCCACCAGCCAGTAAGCTTGAATAAAGGTTCTCAGCCTCCAGCCTTGCCCTGAGATGGGTGCGGGGAGCAATCCCGCAGGATGTGTTGCCCTTTCTGGGGCAAGGCATGCCATCAGCCTGCAAGGCAGCGGACTGACAGCGGCAGCAGGGCTGCACCGTGCGGGTAGGTCCCTACAAGCACTCCTGGCAGCTCTTCAGTCAGAAACAGAAAGCACCGAGTGGCCACAACACTCTGCCTTTAGGGGCGGCAAAAGAGCTGATTCCAAACCATTTCACAGGAAGCCCTGGGCTCTGCACCAGACTACTTCTGGTTCTCATCCAGTCTTGACGCACTGGTCACTGCCACCCGTACAGCGGCTGAGACCTGCCCTTTTGGATAGCCCCTTTCCTTCGGGACAGGCACTGGATGTGTGCGAACAAAGCCATGTAAAGCATGTATACTGAATCCATAATTTCTGCCCTGGTGATGCAAAGAAACATAGTTAGAATGGCACAGAACTGTGTAATACTATTACAACTGCTGAATCACCCGTGTAACCGTTCTGCCAAAAATAGTGAAGAGGGTATTTTAAAGAGCAAAGTGGCTATTTAAGCCCACTCTGCCCCTTTCTGTGCCTCCACACAGCAGGTAGATAAAGGTTCCTGTGCCGCCTCAGGAAAGTTCAGCCCCGGTACTGCTGCAGTGTTGCTGGTGCCCATAGGATCGTAAACCGAGGGGCAAAAACAGTGTCCTTATAGATAATGGTGAGGAGAAACTCTAAGGGCCGAGTGACCTGCTCGTTAACCGGGGAGCGCTGAAACACCCGCCACAGCCGCTCCATTCTCCTGGGGCAGGAACGCTAATGGAAAACGCCGGCCTGCCCCGCCAGCCCAGCAGCCCTCCAAGGCCAGCGGCGAGGGGAGACCTCTGACTGCAAGGTCAGCACGGTTAATCTTTTCCCCGGATAATTACAGCCGGCTCGGCGCCCCCTTCGAACCAACTGCGGCTTCGCATCCACCCCTTCCACACCCCGCTCCTGGCTCGGCCCCTCGGGCCAGCCCGCCCCGGGGCGGAGCCCCGCGTTCCCCAAAAGCCGCCGCGGCCGCGGGGAGCAGCGCTGGGATTTGGGAACGGTGGGGTCGGCGCGGCAGGACGTGGGGGTCGGGCAGGGCTCGGTGGTGAGTGGGGAGGTGGCGGCTGCTGCTCTCAGCTCTCGGAGGGTGGGACGCTATTTTTCTTGTGTAGTAGTAGCTGTTGCCACCCTAGACCCGAATTCGCTTTAAATAGTTAAAATTGCTATAAGCTCGAGTGTACTGCGAGCTTAATACGCTAGCGATGTTCTCGACCAACGTGTAATTCGATGTGGGACTTTTCAAGCCTGCTCCCTGTCGGGGAACTATCGAGTTGTTTAAGTGATTCGTTCTTTCATGGAACTCGGACTTTTGGGTTTAGTCCAGTCACGCTGTGGTTAAAAGAAAGAGGATTCCCTTCTGACCACCGCAGAAAGTGCGTGGATGAATCTCTCTATTAATTCAACCCAATGTTCTTTACGGTCGAGTATCCCCTCTGTCATTGTTGATGTTCAGGGTATGGCAACATGTATTTTGTAAAGGCAATATCTTTCTAGTAAAAGTGGAGATATTAATTTTTTTCTATAATGATGGCTGGATTATCTTTTTAAGTAGTTTGCCACTCACTCAGCTGATACAGAATTGTTCTGAGGAGATACTTACTATTTTTATTGATATAGGGAAGAAGTTCTGACTAAGAAGCAAACCAAGAATTTGGAATATAAGCGGGAAATGAGACACCTGAGGTCATGGGGCGAAATTACTGGATGGTGTGTCTTTTTGATTTTTTTTTTTTTCCTGAGAAAAACTCTATATCTTTGCTTTATCTTTTTCTTCTTCTTCATACTTCTTTCTAAAGTATGGAAACCTTGAAGAAGGGGGCTGGAGGTTAGAAATTGAAAGATTCATATGGTTAGTTTAGCATACTGGCAGGAGATGAGACTTGAAAGCCTTTCATATGTACAGACCTTGGCCTTCACCTTGGGATCTGTCAAAGGAACAGTGTGCTATAAAATTTTGCATTAGAGTATCCTATTTATATATTAAAGCTTCAACTAATATTTGTAAATCTGTGTGCAAATTGAAAACTTTATTTGATTGTGCTCAGAATTATGTTTAAAAAGTGAGTAGCCTCCATTGCTTAGGCAGAGTGAAATATGAAATGAACAGGAAAAGGATCTATTTTTGTTTTATATGTGTTGTGATATTTATGATAGATGAAATCTTGATTTAGTATGTTTAGGGGGCTTAACTGTCAGTTTTGATGAGTTTCTCAGGTGTAAAGATCAGGTGTGTAGCAGATAGTGGGCAAACTGAGCTTGGCTTTGTCTCTGTTAATTAAATGATCTGCCATTAATCATGGCAGAACAGGATTATGAGGAACTTGGAGCTGGAACTGGCCTCCCTCTGATACAATGTCATATTCACGTGGCTCTGCCTCCTTTGTATTGAAAAGCTGGCATGGTCTAAGCCTGTGTGTCCAGACCTCTGTACTGCACTCTTTTTGGCAGTATAGTAGGGTGACCTTAGTTGCCTTGTCTTTTTTTTTTTAAATGATGTTCTTTGCAGCAGTGTAAAGAATAAGAAGGATTTCTGTGCATGTAGGTGTTGAGTATGTAAAATTGTCATTTTAGCTTCTTTCCTTTCCTCATGTGTCAGAAGAGCCAGGTAACTCATCATGAAGTAAAGATGATAAAAGGAAAACTGGAGCTGCAGAAATTGTTCAGGCCTGCTGAGTGTCTGCAACTCTAAAAATTCATTTAGGTGCTGGGTTATTGGCATTTCTGGAGGAAGTGACTAAAGAGGCTTCAGCTGTACAAAAGGCAGGGTTAAGCAATGGGTGTATTTGTGATATTTTCCAGGTAGGCACTACAGGTGATAAAGCAGGGAAGAATAACAGGGAGTATAAGTGCCAAGGGAGGTATTTTCAAGTACAATTTTCCCATAAAATTAATTGGCAAAAATAACTGTAGAATGCAATGTTTAGGGGGGTATAATAGAAAATGAGGAATGAAAAATATTTATATTGTGAGGAAGGGGAAAAATAAGATGTTGAGAGAAATACTTGTTTTTGGGAAGGGCAATCTGGTGTTGGCTGGACTAGTTTGGTTTTGAAGTTCTTATCTCTTTTCTAACATAATTGGATTACTTCAACATCTTGCAAAGCATATGCTATAGTTAATGACAAATTGTGGTTGCTTTGTCAAATTCAATAATTGACACAATTTTCATGTAACATTCACAAGAATTAATATTGTGAACACTGGTAGCAGAAATAGATCTGAATGGAAGCAAAATGGTGTATATGCACCCTAGTGCAAGTGTACTAGCTTGGCTCATGCTAAATAACATTGGTAACTGGAAAAAAGCAAGTTCTGTAATGACTGCAGCATGTAGTCAGACTAGTTCAGCTTAGTAAAAATCCTTGGAGGCTATTCACTGCAGTGCTCCTTAACATTATGCCTGGGAGACGACCTGCTTTAACCTTTCATGGTGAGGAGAGTGGTGGCCCAAACACATAGCAGGCACTGATTTAAACCCAGGTGCTTTTCTGTGGTATTCCTGTCTTTCTTCTTATTGTCAAGTGTATTAAATGTGGGTTTTTTTTACTCTTATGGTTTTTTTAACTCTTTATTCATATTTGAAAGGCCCATTTTAAATGGACCAGGCACAAAGTTTTTACAAAGTGTTAGCATGAATTTTTATGACATGCACTTACAGTAGTGTTAAATCTTCCTCTTTCACAGAAAGAGGAACCAATAATGCCAGCACTGAACTGGAAACCCTTTATCTATGGAGGTTTAGCATCAATCACTGCAGAATGTGGTAAGAGTTTGTTTTAATTGTTGACATGATTTTCTTTACTTGGACAGTCTCCATGTAAAACAAGTAGGGTTCCATGCTGCCAGTGACACAGTGGTATATGGTGGTCTGCAGCATAGAGTTTTTTTGCTTAATGCTGACTGAAGAGTTTCTCTTATCTCTATTGCAATGCCAGAACACTTGTGTCTATAAACTCTTATCCCTGGTGAATCTTGTTTTCTATACATATTTTGCTTCTGTGTTTTATTATTTGGTGTTGTTTGATCTGTTCCTAGACAGTGGTCATAAGTAGATACAGCTTCTGCTTTGCTGCAGTTGACTAGTTACACTCTTAACTTGTAGATTTTTCTCTTAGCTTTACTGGATATCTGTGTTGCAGTTTAAATAATCTTTTCTTGAATGTAAGTGGTTGCTTAGATTTGAACACTTGAAAATTCAATAGTGAGCAACACAGAATAATTGCTGTATTGAGACAGTGCATCTGATGTTTTAGGCCTCCTCTAAAGGCAAACCTTAAATATCCACATTTTTGTAGACTTGTATTTGAAATGCTTGTATATGAAAGTAAAGGAAATCTGGATATTCATTGTAGTAGGACATGGTTGGGCATGTGGTGGGCTTGCATGAAAGGTCTGTCTAGTAAAGTAGAGGCAGTATAAAATTACACTTAAAACTATTATCTTTTGTTTTCATAGAGTAGTTTGTGTTGGAAGGTCATCTGGTCCAGCCCCCCTGCTTTGAGCCGGGACATCTTCAATTAGATCAAGTTGCTCAAAGCCTTGTCCATTCCAACTTTGCATGATTGCAAAGATGGGAAGGGTTTTTACTTAGGGAATTTGTACAAACTTGAATTTGAAACCTGTCATTATTTGACTTGACTGAATATGGCCAATAATGCCAAAAGCTTAAGGAAGACATACAATTCATGAAAGCTTTGCTTGTCTGGTAAGCCTCATTTAAACAGATGTAGTTAATCCTGACTCCTGTTAGTACTTAAGTGAGTATGGCATGTTGAGGTGGTCCTTTCCTGGATGGATAGAGTTTCTGAACCCTTTCATGAGGGGAGCATGGAGAATATGAATTGAACATAACATAGCAGTAGGCTACAGGAAAGCAGTACCAGAAATAGGTACTGCTGCTATTGCTTTTTCAGATACTAGGCCAGAATCTGTATAGCGTGTCCTACAGAATTTGCCTTCAGTGATGTCCTCTTCAAAGGGGTTGGTAGAATACATGTGCAAACTCAGTGCTTGATTGGGATTGCAAAGTCCTGTTCAGTGTGGCTGCTGGCAACCAGGCAATGCTGTGTTGCCTGAAAATATAGTGAATGTGAACCCAGGAGGTAGGCAGAGCCTCTGTCAGGCCTTTAGAAGAAACAAGGTGATAGAATGTGAATCACTTAAAAGAAAGTCTTGGTAAGAAAAGCTTCTTTCCCATGGGAGTACTTTTATATATTATGATATATAATAAAAGTTGCTGTTCCTTGTATGATGTTCTCTGTTGTCTTTGGCTAGGTAGGTACTTTGTTAATTTTCTCACTGGTTTTTCCTTTAAGGTACTTTCCCCATTGATCTTACCAAAACACGTCTCCAGGTTCAAGGTCAAGTTAATGATGCCAAATATAAAGAGATTCGCTACCGTGGAATGGTGCATGCGCTGGTCAGAATATGCAGAGAAGAAGGGTTGAAAGCCTTGTACTCTGGGTAAGAGTAACTGAGTTGCAGCAATGGCTTATGAACAGTCTATTGGTAAAAGTATTTGCCCATTGTATGTGAATTTTTGGGCTTCAGGATTGCAAGGTATTTGGCTAGCCTTAATCTGGCAGTTGGAGGACCCAGCTTTGATACCTTCAGTGCTGCACACTGCCATAGCATTTAATGTTTTAAAAATAGCCCCTCAAGCAACAAAACCTACATGAAACACAATACCTAAGCATAAGGTTATTTTCTACAGTGCTTGTTATTTTCTACAGTGGTTGTTCCATCTCCTGGAATTAAAATTGGAATTACCTTTGCCTATAAATGAGCATGCTTTACTTCAAAACATGCAGGATGGTGGGGGAACTACATTTCAGACATGACTGCCAGCTATTTTATAGATTACAAGTTGAAGCTGGTCTAATAGTAATAATCCCTTCACAGTTCATTCATGTTCTTGCAGGCTCTATTTAAAAAAAATAAAAACCAAAACCTAACAAGCTCCAAAGCTTGTTTTGTTTATAATGAGTTTAAATTGTTGATTTAAATGAACAAGCCTTTCTTTGCTATATGTCTCTGCACTAGGAAGAATTTTCTGATGAGTTTTTGAGATCTTGAGCATAAACATTATTGCTGCTTGTTTTCACAGGATTGCACCTGCAATGCTACGACAAGCTTCATATGGAACTATAAAAATAGGCACATACCAGAGCTTAAAAAGAATGTTTGTTGAGCATCCAGAAGGTGAGTGGTCATTTTCTTTTTAATTCAGGACTGATTTGCTTGAAGCCAATTCCATTTGGTATCTTACTGTACCATTTGAACAAGATTACCAAGATTACCAAGAAGACATTCCTTACACCAGTTACAGCAAAGTTAGTCAGCAAGGGTAACTCATCAGAGCAGGTTTTATGGCTTCTGTAACTGGCTCTCTCTGGTTAAATGAGGGGAGGCATCATCCTGTCCTAATGCATCTTAAGTTTTGTAAATCTGCAGCTAAAATCTTTGTTTGTGAAACAGATGAAACCCTCATGATGAATGTTCTGTGTGGCGTTCTTTCTGGAGTAATCTCATCATCTATTGCCAACCCTACAGATGTCTTAAAGGTAATTACGTAGAGCTTGTCTTTTAGCTTTTGTTCTCTCCTGAAGTAAATACAGTCTCCTGATGAATATAGGATTTGTTTTGTAACCCTGTTTATTATCATCTCTTAACTTCTAAAGAATCAGTAACATCCTGAATTCTTGGAACCTCCTTCTGGTTCATACTAATCATTTGGAAGTATGTGTGAGGAAGGTGAATGCTGGGGAGGTAGTTAGATCCACATGTTTCTGCTTGTGGGGGGAGAATAACTTTGATATTGTGGTGTTTGTGCAGAAGCCACACTCTGTATTTCATCTGTACTTCTTGGTAACACTGTTATACTTGTATGTTGCTAGAGCTCAAAATAGGTGAATATCAGTTCAGAGGCAAGAGTTCCAGGGAATGCTACTAGTACTGTATGATTCCTTAGCACTGTAGAGAGGCTTTGCAAACCTTTGTTCCAAGGAAATGGCATTCCAGCATCAGTCATTTAAAGTGAATTAGTGAAACAACCAGCTCTTTAAGAATCTGTTAGCTTGATCATAGTCAGTTACTTGAAAGGGTTGATGGGTTTATGTTATAAAACTGGAGCTTGTGACTTACAAAGCTGCTCCTAATGAAAAGGAAGTCAAGAAAACTCTCTATGTTTTCCTGAAATTACTAAAAAGCTTTGTCCTTCATAGTGCTAGTGTGGTTATGTAGTGGCATTTCAAACATAAGCTTGTATTTCACGTGTGGCTTCAATTAGTTACTTCCTAAAATTATATCCACCCACCAAGTCACTTGTTGACAACCTGTGTATACAAGTTACCTTGACAGGTCCCTAAGGATGATCTTATAAATCTACAGGGTTGAAGACCATGGTTCTCATGGCTGAAACATTAATCTGTTTAACCTTTCATTTCAACATGTTCCTGTGAGAACACTGTAAAGGACATCCTGCAAAACCCATCTGCCAGTCTTATCTAAATGGAGCAGTGTACCCATACAGAAATAGAAGTGACTTAATGCAGCTAAGAATTCTACCACATACTTCTTCAAAATTAGCAGCTGCATTGGGATAGTTAAGGCAAAAGATTGCACTTATATAGTTGTGATAATGCCAGCTCTTTCTTTTATACTTAGAGAAATTGACTTTACTACTTGCAGTTGTATCTTGATAGTTGAATGTAGTTTTATTATTTTTTTTGTTATTTTTATTTTTTAATTGTATCTTCTAATGAATCTCAGATCAGAATGCAAGCTCAAGGTAGAACGATTCAAGGAGGAATGATGGGCAACTTCATACAGATCTACCAAAACGAAGGCACTAAAGGATTATGGAAGGCAAGTTTTTTTTAGTTCTATCCTACACTTCAACTACATTTCCTTGTTCAATTGAATGTCATGTATTCTTACAGTGTTTTCAGCTGAAATATGGAGGATGTAACGTCTGTCATTTGCCATGACTGCTTCACTGCTGGTGTCTCAGTGCTTATTGGTGAAGGGTTACAGCCAGCCTTGTTTGTGAGGATTAGCTGCCACTTAGGAGAGGGAGGACAAATGCAGGGTTCAATTAGGGTGACTGGCTCTAGGAACAGTTCAACAACCTTTTGCCTGACACCTCTTAATCTGTACATTCTGTCTGTTTTAAAACATATGCTAAAGAATATTTGGAAGTGAAGGAGCTGCTGAGCATCCCTTCTAGCTCAGGAACTCTCATATTCAGTTTCACAGGTTGTCTCTTGGGCCAGTTATAGTCAATGACTGTACAACAACTGAAGAGCCAAAAATTGACCATTGTTTTGAGCAGCTGGAGAATAGGAATGTTTTTCCGTTAGTGTGCTTTTCTCACAGTTTCTTGATCTCCAGTTTTCTGTTCATCCTCCTTACTTTATCAGTTTTTCAGCTAGCAGCAAAGGAATGGAGGTTTTAGCTGACTGTTGATGCAAGAATTGAGATGTTAAGCAGAGATGGTAAATAACTTAAAGGATCTGAAGTTTCCATTCTGTATGGAGAAGTGATTTATGTTATTTCAAATTTGTGGTTTTGGAGTACATACATCTAAGACTTGTACTAATTAGCCTTATTTGAATTTGCAAGGTTCTTAACACATTTGTAGTGTTTTGCTTTGTATTATAAGAGTTTGGCTTTTCTAACAGTGCACAAAGGTTGACTTTAAACTCCAACTATATCCTTCCTTTTGCCAGGGAGTATCATTGACAGCACAGAGAGCTGCTATTGTTGTTGGAGTAGAGCTGCCAGTATATGACCTTACCAAGAAGCACATAATTCTGTCTGGACATATGGGAGATACAGTATATACTCACTTCCTGTAAGTTTGTATAACTGTTTGTATAGCTCATTATTAGATAATTCTTGCTGCAGGGGAGAGGAGTATTTTTATTTTTAATCATCTGTCTAGATGTGTACATTTATTTCTGATGTGTTTATAATTTTTAGGGTAATAGCATCTCAAATGGTAGTGTGGAAGCTAATTTTATTTAGCACTTGAATTTAGCTTTCTTTTGAAACATGGAAATTTGTTTTGTGGGTGGTCTGAATCATTCAACTGTGCAAATTGAGGTTGGAAGAAATTTACAGTCAAATATTATTCCCTGGGGTATGAACATCTTTCCAAGCATAATGTATATAAGGGCTATATAGCAAATTTTCAAAATTATGTTTTTATAGTAAGTGAAAAGTAACTTTTCACATCCATTCGCTGATTTAATTTTTTTAGTAAAAGCATTAAATAGTCATTATTACTGTGTGTTTCCTGGGAAGGGGAAGTTCTTATACATCTGTGTGGTAGATCAGGTTTCATTAAACCCTTCTTTTACTAGTTCCAGTTTTCTTTGTGGGTTAGCTGGAGCCCTTGCATCCAACCCAGTTGATGTTGTAAGAACACGTATGATGAATCAGAAAAGCCAAAACCATGGGGGACACTCAGCCTACAAGGGCACTTTGGATTGCTTGTTACAGGTAAGTAGCTCAGGTATCATCATAAATAGAAACTGTTGCCACCAAGCAATGGTTTTGCTGTGGAGCTCAAAATTGTTCTGTTTTCCCTAGTAACTTAGACATGCTTTTTGCCATAATATTTAAAAGGACTATACTGTCAGTAATGCACTCAAGTGTGAAAAGTATCTATCTTGATAGAAAGGCAGGAAGAAAGTTAGCGTCTGTTGCAGAACCTTACTTTCTTTGGGTGCTTGGATGAGGAGAGGAAGGCTCTCAGCAGCACTGTCTTGCTCAACTTTATACTATGTCAGGCTGACAGGAAATTACCATTTCATAGGTCAGTCCTTGAAGAACAAGATCTTCTGAAACAGATGGTTTTCTATGTTGCTTACTGCATAATGCAAAGCCTAGTACAGCCAGAGGCAAGGTCAGCCTCTGATTTTGATTACTTTGATTTGGTTTCTGAAGTCTCTAACTGTGGTATGAGATGGGACCATGATGGCCTTGTACATGGAGAAGAATGGATAGTAAGCTGTTGCTGTCCAACTGTTTACTGAACAGTCAAAGTCACATCGTCCAGGGAAATTTGAGGTCCATAAAGCAAACTGAAATATTTCAAGGGACTGCCAAATGTTAGCTACAGGTTTACATGCAGCAAATTTCAGGGGGCTGTCCAATGTCAACTGCAAGCCTACATCTAATGAAATGTATTTCTTTGTCCTGTCAGACAATAAATTTAAATTAAGGTTACAGGACTAAGCCACCCCTTTGTCTGGTACAGTCTTGTTAGCTGACATGCTATCTGGATTTTTCACAAAAAAAGAATTATGTAAGTGTGTTCTTATGTTTTTTGGTTTTTTTTTCCTCCCTAGACATGGAAGAATGAAGGCTTTTTTGCTCTGTATAAAGGCTTTTGGCCAAACTGGTTAAGACTTGGTCCATGGAATATCATTGTATCCTTTCCAGAGGTGTGCAAAATGACTAAGTTAGCCATACAACAGCAAATACTGTTTTTTACAGAATTACTCAGTGTGGGAAGTGTCATATCAGCACAGATATTCTCTTTTCTTATGAATGGAAAATTGTGCAGTTGAGAGTTTTTTTTTAGTCAACTGCTTACAGACAGATTGAATTTGATTCACATGGAGTCAACCCTAAAATATGATCTTGCAAAATAATTTTCTGTTCTTCCAATTTCATACCTGCCCATTTTCTTTGTTATGAGCCTAGTTTTAATCGAAGTTGACCAGGTGAATTAGGAATGGGAGCTCTTTCCAGAACTGGGGAAACTGTTGGCAGTTACTGATGCAGTCTTTTTGTTTTTGCTTATCTTAGTCTCACAATTTTGGCTTTTTTCAGGAGCCAGCTGATCAGAGCCCTGGGAAGTAGGTTGGTAGAAGTGTTTTTTACAATAAACAAACCTTCTTTAGCCCATCAAAGCTACAGTGATTAAAGACTCTTAAGGGATTTTGCAGTATTTTTATGGCAGCTTTTGCAGGACTGCCTCCTCTGTCCTGGGTTTAAGATCCTGAGGAAGATGGACGGGAAAGTATTTTGTGTCACCAGCCTTTAAGCAAATTTCATTGTTCTGCCTAGTATTGTGTAAAAATGTGGCCAACATGCAGCATGGCAAAGGAAGGAAAAGGGAGTGGAACACAGTTGCACACAGATGCAGCTAACCTTCAGTAGTGAAGGGACCAGTTTTCACTGCATGAACAGGAAACAGTTTTCCTTCATCAGCTGCGCCAGTTCTTTCTGACATATGAACAGCTGAAGAAATTGGATGCCTGACATGCTGAGCTGTGTACAGAATTCTGTTCATGTACTGTCTGAGTTTAGAGCAATGTGCAAGTTGTCTTGAGTGTTTGCTCTTTATTGTCCGAGCTGCTGGCACCAAAGGAAGAGGTCACTGCAAGACTGAATGAGAAGAACCTGGAAGTGATTTCAAGGCAAACTGGCTCCTGTAAACCATGGTTTGTGCACGTGATTCAGTGGATGATGTGCACTGTTTTTCAGACTGAACCAAACATGGCGGAATACCTTCTGTCAAATGTTTCAATGCTCTTGAATGTAAAGATCTGCAATGCAACTTTGTGCATCTGAGTCTCAAAGCATAGTTTTATAAGAGTCAAAGACAAGGTTTTTTTCTTTATTTCCATAGATTTCCATAAAGGAAGGAAAAGAAAAATATTTCTGTAAAGGAAAAAAGTATTTCTGTAAGGGAAGATAAGCAGAACTGAGGAGTTGGGCTTTTCCTGCTTTCAGAAATGTATGCAATTGGATTGTAATAGTTTAAAGCTTCCAGTTAACTGGAAGTGTCACAAGACATCTTTGCTGGCTTTCAGGTTGGCACAATAACTACTGCAGTGTAAAATCTGTTTCTGGTTTTGAAGCTTTCCTGTGTTCTAAGTCCTGAGATGTCTGCATAATTTTCTGGGAATAATCCAGCTTCATTAGCAAGTGTGGTTGCTACAGTTGACAGTTTTGCATAGCTTGAAGAAAGTTTTTTTTTTTTCTTCCATGTATAATTCTTGATTTCAGCATAAGTGCTTCTTAAACATATTCATATGGAAATTGCTGGTAGGAATGAAGTTCAAACAAGTTCATGCCCATCTGCTGATCTTGCAGAGAAACTTCCCATGCCTCTTCCGTCCTTGGGAAGAATTATTGGTTACTGGCTATTTTACACTGCGCAGTCAGGCTCGCTCATGTGGGTGCCTATGTGACAAGAACCAACCCCTCCAAAAGTAAATCTACTATAAAGATTGCTTTCCTCCTTTAAAAAGACCCCCAAGTCCAGAACTAGTGAACACTTTCATATACCAAAGATGCTAAAGTTGCTGTTACATGCAAGGAAACACTTGATGTAGAAATCAACCACAGCTTCTATAAACATTACCTTTAGGCTTAAAGGTATATGAAAACTTTAGGGCTGTTAACTCAACAGTTACATCAAGCTTCTTAAGTGCTGTTGTTGAATTCCAGGAAAAAGGAGTATGTGAGATGCAAATTGCAGGACTGATCTTCTGTGTTTACAGAGGGCAGCAAAGCAGGATCAATAGCTTTGGATTTTTGTGGCCTTGTGTTAATCTTTTACACATTTTTCATAGAATCATGCATTCCACTTAAAGAAGTTTCATTGAGATATCAAAATTGCTGTAATCACTTAAAATTACTAATTTTGAATGCACAAATAGAATTTTTAAATGCACAAGGCACTTTCTTTCCGAAGGTAAAACATTTTCTATATATAGGGGTATGCTGATGTGCAGTGTTTCCCCTTACAACTGTTTCTGTGCTTTAATAAAAAAAAGTGTAAATATTTTTGTATGCTGTGTAAGTAAAGTATATGTTTTTCAGGCCTATTAAAAGCATTAAAATGTAAAGTGTGATGATTTAGAGCTGCTTTCAGTTTTGAAGTTTCAAATACTTCAAGAAGTTTGGAGAAGTTTGCCACTTTGGAGTGACAGTAACGGCACTGTACCAATTAATCTGTGGGGAAGCTGCAGAGGCATAACTGGACAAGATGGACTGGAATTGACTGCAAATTCCCAAAGGCACCAAAATGGTGAAATAGGAGTTCAGGATCTCAGCTGAATGTGAACCACAAGTGTGCCCAGCTGCCTGAGAAGGCCAATGGCATCCTGGCCTCTATCAGCAGCAGTGTGGCCAGCAGGACCAGGGCAGGGACTGTCTGCCTGTACCTGGCACTGGTGAAGCTGCATTTTGTTATAAAGGAGAGCTTGACTAGGCCAATATTCAAGCAGCAATCAATTTATTAATTAATATGGTAAAGTATGAGCAATACAGTGCTGGGTACAGTGGGGGAAGTTTTCCTTCCAACTGCACACCGATAGTTGAGGCTTACAGGTATTTGTAGGGGTACTCATAAGCTTTCTCAGCAGTTTCTATTCCAAATTTTTACATTACAATTCTATACATTATTGTGATTTATTTTCTCAGAATGTATCCCAGGAGTCTCCCATCTGGTGGGGTCTAGCTTCCAGATGTGGGTCCACTATAAATCTTATGACAGTGATGTCCAGCTTCCCTTGGTCGAAACTACTGAGTTGATGTTCATCTTCCTTTCCCAAGCTGCTTTTCACTGTTTTGTTAAGGCCTTGAGATAAGCATGTTTCCTTTTTATATATTCTAAAGCTATAGTTTCAAAGATCCTTACTACAAGCAATATTCTAAAATTATACTTCAAAAGGTTACTATTGCAAAACTCAGCTACAAGCAGAAAGTTCTTGTCAAAAAGCAACATCCTAAAGCTTTAATTCAAATGCTCCTAAATCCACTTAAGACTTATAGAAGTTAATTGCAAACAAAGGATAGGTTCAAAGGCCTTCTTCCATGCTTTATTTTCCTCAGTTATTTATTAGAATTTATCTTTATAACTGTCCCATGGTTGGGACACAATCACAAGTACGTTGCCTGTATGTACCTGCCACGAAACACAGCTTTGTATTTCACAATTTCAAGTGCTCTGTCCAATTCTGGGCCCACAGTTTGGGAAGGATATTGAGGTGCTGGCATGTGTCCAGAAAGGGCAGTGGAGCTGGGGAAGGGTCTGGAGTGCAAGTCCTGTGAGGAGGGGCTGGGAGAGCTGGAGGTGTTCAAACTGGGGCAAAGGAGGCTCAGGAGGGACTTTACCACTTCTAAAACTGCCTGAAAGGAGGGTACAACCAGGTGGGATTGGTTTCTTCCCCCTGGAAACCAGCAACGGGACAAGAGGCCAAAGCCTTAAACAGCGCCAGGGGAGGTTTAGGCTGGACATCAGGGGCAGGTTCTTCTCCGAAAGGGTGGAGTCACCGTCCCTGGCAGTATTAAAGGAATGACTGGACGTGGTACTCATGCCTAGGTGACATGCTGGGCTTTGGTCACAGGTTGGCCCGGACGACCCGAGGTCCTTTCCAGGCCACTCTGTGATGCTGTGGATCCTCCCGGCCGCCAGGGGGCGCCATCCCGCCCGCTCGCCCCTCGTGACGCACTTCTCTGCCCCGTGCCCATGACGTCTCTGCCACGCGACGCGGCGCGGCGCGCTCCGAGCCTCCCCCGGAAGCGCCGCCCCGCTCCCGGCGTTCCGCCGCGCTCCGGGCGCCGCTCCCGGCCCGTCCCGGCCCGGCCGCCCGTCCCGCCGCCGGCAGCATGCTGGAGCCGCCGCCCGCGGAGCCGCCGCCCGCGGGCAGGGACGTGCGCGACCGCCTCAGCCTCTGGGACCGCCGCCCGCAGCCCACCGCGCCGCTCAGCGACCGCCAGACCGACTCGGTGCTGGAGCTGAAGGCGGCGGCCGAGAACCTGCCGGTGCCTGCCGAGGTGAGGCGGCGGCGCTGCCCGGTCCGGAGGGGCGGAGGGCGGGAGCGAGGGCGGGAGTGGCCGCGGTGCCACGTCGTCAGGCGGGCGGCGGTGACGGCCCAGAGCGGCTGGGCCTGCGGGGCCGCGGCCGCTGCTGCGGGGGGCTCAGCTGCGCTTCGCGTTCTGGGTCGCGCCCGCAGCCGCGTCCCCAAGCTCCCCCCTCCGTCCCTCGGGAGGGCTCCCTCTCTGGGAGCCTCCTGCCGCCCTGCCTGGCAGGGGTTTGTGAGGTAGCGGTGGGAGCTTTCCCCGAGAATCCACGGGCTTTCTCTGCCCGCCCTCGCCGCTTCCCTCAGACTACCGGCATTTCACCTGCTGAAGTTGGGAACTTCAGTCGTGAAGTTCATTCTTTTGGTCTTAAATTGATCCTTACTAATGCATGGCTTCTGGCGCCAACGTTATTTCCTGGTACGAATTGCAGGCTCTCGATTGAGATGAGGAAAGCCAGGAATAGGGGTAAAAACGTTAATAATTTGTCAGCACCATAGAATACATGGCCTCCCACGGTGTAAAATTCCAAACTCTGATAAAGTGATTACTTATGAACGTTCCCTTTTCTGCAAAGGGGAATGGAACAGAATGCTTGCATTCCTAAGTGCACTTTTCAGGAGAGGATTTGTATTTAAACAGGATTGTAGTGTAAGATAAGTGCCATAAAATCAACAAAGCCTGCTCTCAGCAAGTATCTGAAAGCTCAGAACTGCAAAAGGGAGAGTATAAAGCCATTCCTTCCTCAAATGCACCTGCTTCATTTAATCCTTCCTGGTTGTGCTTTTTTGTGTCAGCAGAATGCAAAAAGTAAATATTGGCAGGCATCCAAAATGATTGTAGAAGGATATCCTGCTGCCAGAGGATGTTTTTAAGGATCTAAACCAGCTTTGCAACAAGGCAGGTACTGTATTTGCCAGTGAGGACAGCAGCAAAGCCAAGACATTGAGTTCTTCAGAGACCTGGGACAGTGTTGTGTCAGCTGTCCTGAAACAGCAGGCTCTGATGGATTCACCTTTCCCTCTGTATTAGACACCAGAGGAACCCTGGCTGCCCTGCTGGGGTCAGCCCTGTTTTGGGTGGAGAGGTGTGTGGAAGTTGGACAATATATAGCAATCTGGTTTTTTCTCAAATAGTTGAAATATTGATGGCTCTTTTTCTGTTGGGCTAATATTACCAGGCAGGGAATATTTTACTAAGCGAGTTGTTTTCTAGAGAGATACCAATTCGTAGTTAAGCAGTGTTTTCTGGTTTTACCCTACTGATGTTCTCAGAAAACATACAATTCATCATCATGTAATTGAAGAGGGTATTATATTAGTTAAGTGTATATAACAGTATTTTTCTTCTTGAATTAATTTTTTCCGTATAGACTAATTAGTAGTCTCTGGTTATACTTAAATACAATTTATCTCGAGTTAATTTTTTCCATGTTTTTCTTGCTTAAACAAAATAATTGTGACTAAAAAATAATTCCTGTTCAGCAGAGCTGTTCCTTGTCTTCTGAATAAATTATGACAGCGATCTTGAATTTTCCTTGAATGTCTGGCAAAAAAACCTGACAGTTCCTGTGTGGTGTTTCTAAATATGTGGATGTTGTAGTTGTTGGTGTAATGGTTGGACTCAGTGGTCTCAGAGGTTTTTTCTAAACTTAATGTTTCAGTGATTATCATATTGATAGGTAAAATGTCCATTGCATTTTTTTCTTCAAAAGTAGATGCCTGTAATTTTCTTATCCTATTGCTTTGGATTGCTTTATAGTTGAGCTGCACCTATGAAGGGATTCTCAGTGAGTTATCTGACCAAAGTTTGTGGTGTTTTGTGAGCAGCTGCCCATCGAGGACTTGTGCAGCCTGACGTCCCAGTCGCTGCCTGTTCTGCTGACAGCTGCCGTGCCAGAATCCACAGAGGATGTCCTTCTGAAGGGATTTGCAGCACTAGGGATGGAGGATGAAAGAATTGAAACAGCACAGCAGGTAAGTGAATGACCTCCAAGATGCAGTGATCTTCAGAGAATTCTGGTAGTTTCTGTGTGTCTCACCTAGCTTTTGGTGGGTTTGCTAAACCTTTTGGGCTGTTTTCAAGATGCATAAGGGGGAGCTTGGGGGGAAAAAAACACTGAAGTCTTAGCTCTGAAGTGGCAGGTACTTTTTGCATTTGGAGTGGAAACTAATGTGAGAATAAGGCACCCCTTCAGTAAAGTGGTGTTGCTCTTGAAGTAGAAGAACCTACGCTATCTAATGTGATACCCTTGTTCTTGTGCAAATAAAGCCAGATGAAATCTAGTCTTTACCATTTTAACTCAGTGAAGGAATAGAATGGAGTATTTCAGTTGGAATGGACCCACAGTGAGGAATTAGTTTCCTAGATTAATAACTGAATTCTGAAACAGCTCTGTTTTTAACAAAAGCTCATCTTCATTTCATAGATCATAGATTTGATTTTTTTTAATTGATTGCATGTGATATCTATATTGTTCACACCATAAAATCTCTTCTAGTTCTTCTCCTGGTTTGCTCAGGTGCAAACACAGATGGATCAAGATGAAGGTGCCAAGTATAGGTACGTGCTCTTCCTCAGTTCTTTTCACTAGAAGCAGTTCCACCCTTGAAGGACTTCATCTTGTCCATTAATGTTACCACATGCTCACATTCAGCTGGTGGGGAGTGGGGGAATGTGTGGGAGCAGCTGAGGCTTTCCAAGGCTGTGTGCCTCACTCCCAAAGGCCACTGCCCAAGTGGCAGAGCAGTTAAGGGGATGCAGATTTCCTTCTGAACTGCCCAGTATAGGCAGGTGGAAATTAGTTTTGGCTTACAGACAGGGCTGTAGACAAAGGCAGTCTAAGAGCTTTCCTATGATTTTTCAATTGCTGCTGCTATTGGAATGTCATCCTCTGATTGTGACTAAAAAATAATAAATATCTGTGTAAGCAGATGTGGCTGGTGGTAATTTCTGTTGTCACCATTTGGCTCATCAGTCACTATGGTTGTCATTCTGTATCTACATTCCCTGCATTCCTTGACACTTTGCTCAACTCCAGTTTAGAGTCTTGCCATTCTCATCTGTTTCTGTGTAACTGACTTTTCCATCAGGCTCAGCAGAACCCTTTCCCTCTGACTTCAACAGTTACTCCTTGGAAATCTGAAGTACAGCTAAATGGCTTACCTACATCTGCTCGTGGCTTTTATAGAAACTGGCTTCTGTTTAGACTTGCCCTTGGCCACAAGGAGATGCTGCTGTACTCCCTCTTCAGTTCTTCCTCTGCTTTTCTTTGGGCTATTTCTTTCTCTTTTGCTCTGACATTTGAGGACATGACTTTTCTTAAAAGCAGAGGGTGAGGCATATACTGATCCTGTGATCTGCTCATTAAGAACCTACAAGGAGTAGCAGGCTTGCACTTTGTCAGTTGGCATGTTTGTAACGGTGCACGCAGGTGCTCAAATGTTCCATGGATGCACAGTGGTTTGTAGGATGGCCAGTATGCTATTCTCTGCAGGAATCCAAAGGTGCAGAAGGAAAATGAATAATTTCTTTGCCTGTTGCACATGGATACAGGGAATTGCATTACTTGCAGCTTTGTACATGGTAAAGTAGAACTCTGAAGTTTTAGCTGACATCCAACAGTAATTAATTTTTAATATGCTTTAGATAAGCTGAATGCTTGACATAACATCTAGTATCATTTAGAGGTTTTGTCTGCATTGAGCCTTGGACAAATCTGGTGACACTAGACACTCGATCTATTTCATCTAAGCCTCTTTCAATCCTCACAGTAAGTTTTGAATCCTCTAGATAATTTCAGCTACTTCAGGAGAGAAAAAGTAATTTCTAAATGGAAAGTGAAAATGAGTAGAAGAGACCCAAATTAACATGCCTGTTGGGAGCAAGGCAGGTAGAATTTGGCTGCTTGCAGAAGTCAGTGTGTTTGTGCTGCCCATTTAGACAGTATTCACATGCTCCAGACCAGCTGTGGTGCAAGCTGCTGCTTTCTAGGTAGGCTTGCTGTAAGGAATGTCAGGGAGATGGAGTAGCTATTCCAGATCCTTCAGCTCTGTTATTTCTGAGATAATGAAACATCTGCTTTTTGTGCACTCTTGCTTGATGCAAGTGATCTCCTATTCCTGGAAGGAGAAGAGTGGTGGCAATGTCCCTGCAGGCAGCTGGATTTGCAAATACAGAAAGGGAAATTTTACTTCTGTTATCTGTTGATTCTCTTTTTTCTAGACAGATGAGGGATTACTTGTCTGGCTTTCAGGAGCAGTGTGATGCTATCTTGGATGATGTGAATAGTGCCCTTCAGCACTTGGAGTCACTGCAAAAACAGTATCTTTTTGTGTCCACAAAGACAGGAACACTGCATGAGGCCTGTGAACAGCTTTTGAAAGAGCAGGTAATCTTTGATGGAAGGATTACTAGGAGCTGCTAAGACATCTTAAATGACAGTTTCATTTTCTTGGGCTGGGAAAACATGTGAGCTGTGGTAACAATGCATCCATTTGCTTTGGACCGACCTAATTTTTTGGGAGTGTTTCACCTGAAACTGGGGTGTCAGGCTCTGCAGTCAAATATTCAGTATGTGTCAATATATGTTTTAATGAAGAAAGTTAGCTGAGGGCAGTTTTTGTAACTGATGCCTGACTAATGCAAACTGTATTGGAATTAATAATTCATATCATTTGCAGAAATATTTTGAGCTGCTTTCTGCAAGATCCTTAAAGTTGGGAACTTATTTCCCAGATACTTTCTTTTCCTGATGAACTGCTGCAACAGTGATACAACGAATGGTTTTTTTCATAGTCAGACTGGATAAGAGATGTTTTAAGACTCCAGTCCTGAGATACAGGATTTTTACAATTCTCCGTAATACTGATGGCAGCACTGCTGTTTGTATGCAGCATTTTCTGTGGGATACTGACAAACCTGTAGTGTATATTATTTTAAATACACTACTGAAAATAATGTGTCAGTCTCTGGCAAAAGAGCAAGAGAGCACTGGTGTATTTTGCATCTTTTGTTGTACTTAATTAGTTGCAAGTTGCTTGGAGCTATTGAGCAATGGTGTGTGCTGAAAGCTGAAAGGGAGGCTTAATAATTTTATACATTACATATTATATACACGTGTGTTTATATATATATATATATATGTATGTGTATATATATATATATATATATATATATATATTTAAGCCATCTTGCTAGGTTGATAATTTTCTTTTATTTATTGTTTCTTTAATAGTCAGAACTTGTTGACCTGGCTGAAAATATCCAGCAGAAACTTTCTTACTTTAATGAGCTGGAAAATATCAACACTGTAAGTATTATTTCATTGTTAATAGTCTTAGAAAATGAAAGTATACCAGTCTGTTGAACTTAGTCACCAACAGTAATGTGCTTAGGTTCCTTACAATGATGCTTTGTCTTGTTTTCCAAAGAAATTGAATTCCCCTACGCTGTCCGTGAACAGTGAAGGATTCATTCCCATGCTGGCTAAGCTTGATGATTGTATTGCATATATTTCATCACATGTAAGTCATTCTGTATTTTTGGTTAAACATGTCACAACTATGTGTTCATACTTTTGTAATGGTTTTTTTTTTCCTATAAGAAGTTTTCTATGCCAAATAGGAAAGAAGTTAAGGATGGTGCTTTATAAATGTAGGAAATTTTTATTGAATATACTTATTATTCTTCTTAAGTTTTGTAAAATAATGCTTTTAGTTTGTACAAGCTGGCTAGTTATGTATTTTAAGTTTTGATAAATTTTTGACTCTTACTATTTCTATTTAAAATGGATGTTTTTTTTCTTTCTTTCAGCCAAATTTTAAAGACTATCCTGTATATTTGACAAAGTTTAAACAATGCCTTTCTAAAGCTATGCACCTTATCAAGACATACACTGTGAATACACTACAGAACCTCACAACCCAGTTAATGAAAAGGGTAAGGTGAACCAGCAAGTGGGAAGTGGAGCTGTACTGAAATGTCTATTATAACATCAAAGAGTTCTCTTTTTTTGAAGGTGGGATGTGTCAGCAGATTTTTGTGAAAATAGGTCGGGGCAAACACTATGGTGTTTGTGTAGGTTGTCCAATACTCAGCCAAGAATGAGGGAGATCTAGTGATCCAAAAGATTTAAAAGTAGGAATAATTAAAAAATGATGGAAATTGAAGAAGATGAAGTCAGTGAATTGAAGTAGGTGAGCAGTAAGCTAGTGAAGGCCAGGGATGGATGAAGGACTGTGTTAGAGACACCAGATGGCCAGACAGTTGCTTTCCTGAACCAGAGTGTGCACTGGAGCTCTGAACTGTCTGCTGGTGTGTTGCCAAATGGGGAAGGTACACAAGAGAAATAGAAGTACTGTGGTGTTTTGTTTTGGAGATGGATTGCTTTGGAGACAGAGAGAGATTAAAGGGAATACTTGAAAAAAGTGTACAGGAGCTGGGTGTTACTGGATGGTAATTGTAAAGCACAGCTCTGAGTTCATACCATGATCATTTCGGTATTACATTCCAGTAAGTATTCTTGGGTGCTCTTGGTCATGTAAATGTTTATTTCTTCTGCAGTGTTTTGTGTGGCTGCAGATAACAACTGTGCCAGGTTCCTGTTAGTTTTCCAGCATTTTTTGTTTCGGTTTAAAGTGTTGACAGTGATGCTAGAGTGTCCCAGGGAAGAGACACCCTGTCCAGGTGTTTACTCCCCCTCACTCCAGGGAGATGTAGGCATAAATGTGAGCAGGGAGGTTTTTTTGGTCACATTAAAATGTTGATAGTCTCATGCTGCAGTGTTCTGGCAGAGCAGAAGGGGGAGAGGAGTGTCTCTTCCTATGCACTGATTCTTTCTCCAAATAATTGTGTACCTTGTGCTCAGTTCTATTACAGGCAAACTTGGTGTCCTTAGGGATAATCAGTGAAACTGAAAGATACTAGAATTGAGAACTGGCACACCAAAAAGAAGGGAATTTTAGGCAGTGTTCATGGAAACTTGTGGAAGAGTACTCATGGAGTGAAGATCTTGGTTAAGTGTCATTGAACATTTTTTGTTTGGTACAAAGCTAGGTTTTATTAAAAAAAGGTATCATAGCTTGGTTTGATGCCAGTGGATTGCCCTGACTGAGCTGAATTTAAACAAAATTGAACATCTTTGATAATCAGCATGTCTACAGAAAGAAGTGTGTAACCTATTTTTTGGATTTGAATTGCTGCTTAGGACTTTTAAGTCAGGAAAGATATGTCTTTTAAGAGTCAGATGACCTTTTCCTTTCCATGTACATGGGGGTTTTGTGAATATTTTGTATACTTTGAAACATTAAATGGCTACTTCTGCTAGAAGTGCAGTACTAGACCAGTGTTTTTTAGTTGTGATCAAGTGTTGAGTTTTCCTATTGTAAAAGAACAAGACTGTCAGGACTGGAAAGGGGAGTGAGATCTGGATGTTCTTTGGTGATGCACGCATGTGAGTGGAGGTTTTGATGTGACTTTATAAAAGGATGATGAGGTTGCTCACAGGGATGAAAATAGGAGGTGAGGATGTTTTCTTGTCCCCATCATGTTTCTGAAGGAGACCATCTCTTCTCTCTCACTTCAGTAGGGATAAGGAGAGGAAAGCTTGGTGTTTAAACTGGGTCTTTGTTCTGCTTTGTTAGTGCTAGAATTTGTCTTAAGTTCAAGCTGTCTGCCCCACTGGGCTGAGGAGCTGTAGGGGGAGCTGCCTCAAGACTTGACATTCTGGTTGTAACTTGAATGCAAGCTGAAACTTAGCTTCTCTGCCTTGGGAACAGCAGATAAAAGGGAAACTTGTTCCATTTTAGTACTACATATTAAGGACCAACAATCACTACTTCTCTGGCAGGTCCAGAGAAAATTTTTGTCTCTAATGGAGAATGTCATAATTACTGAAAATGTTCATTTTCCTGTGGAGGCTGTTGGATGAAATGCTTGGGTTGGGTTTTGTTCTTCCATCTGACTTTAAATTCTGAAACCAGTATGCCTTTGTTGGTGGGAAGTGGCAAAGAGCTGTTTCACTGGAAGCATAAGCATAAACAGCCAATACCCTGTTTTAGAGCCTAATTATCTCAGCCATTATATACTAGAAGCCAAATATAGTATTTTGCTTTTTAACCAATTACTCATCTCTTCTTTCAGGATCCTTCAGCTGTGCCAAATTCTGACAATGCCTTCACGCTGTTTTATGTGAAATTCAGAGCAGCTGCTCCCAAAGTCAGAGTAAGTAGCTGGTAACTAACTTTTAAAAAGGAAATTATGAAAATGAGGCTTGAATTTATTAGTGTGAATGCAGGGATTGCATATTGTGCAAATGTGAATGTCCAAAGATTGCATATTGTATCCGTGCAAAAATACCACAAACTGTTTTCCAATTACTACAAAAAAGTGATTTACTGATAATACTTCTTTCTCTGTTTTTTTTTTTTGAGTAGACTCTTATTGAACAAGTAGAGCAAAGATCTGAAAAAATGCCAGAGTGAGTATGTCTACGTAATTTATCTTCAACAATTTTAAGTTTTGAAAATATTTACTTTTGTTTAGGTACTGTTAAACACATTATTTGTTTAAAAGAAAGTTTTAAAAATTGAAGTTACATAGACCTAAAGAGGGTATTAGAATGCGTTTTACGTGTGCCAGAAAATGATCTTCAGGATGCAGTTACTGTTTTAATTTCTTGGCTAGGTATCAGCAAGTTCTCAATGAAATCCATCAATGTTACCTTGACCAGCGGGAGCTGTTGCTTGGTCCAAGTATCGCTAGCACTGTTACAGAATTAACCAGTCAGAATAACAGAGATCATTGTGCTCTGGTAGGTAAAGTAGTCATGTGTTGTGAAGGTTTTGTCATGTTTTAATCCTCTCTCCCCCAGGAAAAATGAACTTACTTAATTCAGTCATTTACATGCAGAATTGTTACTGTTGTCTGTGAGTTTGAATCATTAACATTCTACTAATATTTTCAAGCCATACATGTTTTGTTTCTGTAAAGACTCCACCCTGTTACAAACCTCACAGAGGGGGGAGGATATAAAAGAAGCATAAAATGTGGTTACTTCAATTTCAGAAACAAAAAAGGAACAGAAGTTGTACAGTGACCTTTTATTTGGCTAGTAACATCTTTTCAGCCCATACTCTTAGACTTCATCTTGTTGCTTTTGAATTTTACAAACCTTCAGTTTAATCATAGCTGTAATAATCACAGCACAATATATAATAATCATACTTCTAATATCTCTTGTGATACTGATGCAAGGAAAAGAATTTAATAATCAAGTATTTGTATTTCTGTGAATACAGGTACGAAGTGGTTGTGCCTTTATGGTCCATGTATGCCAGGATGAACACCAGCTTTACAATGAGTTCTTCACAAAACCAACACCAAAACTGGAGTAGGTGGTAGATGCTGGTTTTGTATTACTGGATGTTGTATTTAGTGTGTTGTGATGTAGCAGACAATATTTTGTGGCAAACAGGGCTGTGTTCAAATGGTTTGATAAGAACTAGCAGGATAAAAAATACAGCTCAATCACTTCTAGTGTCAGAATTTGATGTTCTTGTGTTTTCTTCTTTCTTCAAGCAAAGCTGATAGTTCCCATTCTCCATAAGTAATCTTTGCAAATGCTCTGTAGATAGTCTGAAAGAGTTAAAGATATTCAGGTTCTTTGAAAATAGCTGTAGAAGTCCACAGCTCTCAGCTGTTTTTGCACAGCCTGTTGCACTAGTGCTTTCATTTGCTTCAGTCTGAAGTTAGGCTGATGAACTCCAGCTATTTTTCTGGAAGGATTTAATGAACTGCCCTTACTGTCAAGGAATGTTTGCGTGTTTCCTGTATTTGGGCTGAACAGAAGGCAGGGTAGTAGATGCCTGACAAGAGCAGTGTCCCAATCTCCTGTGCCTAAACTTAAAAGAGGGGCAGGTTGCTGCTTCACACAGTAATTGCAATGTAAAAGTATTGTTAAGTTTTTTACAACAAACCTGTAATGGTAAAGCAATTGAATAGATTATGCCCCTCCTCCAGTTTTCTGGTATGTTTTAGTACTGATACTTGATTTTGAAATTTGGGTAGGTCATGTTCCCTTGCTATAAAGTTCCTAACTTAAGTGTATTCCTATTAGTGTAAGTCTAACTTATTAGTGACTAAGCAAGACACTGGTTTTGAGTGTTGCGATGTCTTAAATTGAGTGCAGCCTACGTTAAACAAGTGTGTAACCTGAAAAAAAGACTGCCCAGTACCCTCCCCATCCTTCAAAGCTAAAGGAAAACCAAAACTGCATAAAGCCTCACTAGAGATAAACCACAGTGCCAGACTGGGCCCAGTCTTTTCTGAGGAATTGTGGCCTTGTGTGGGGCATGCTCAGAATTTGAGGTGACTGAAATAAATTTGCTTAAGAATCAGTTTAGCTATCTCAGTCCAAATCCTGGGCTAAACATCCCTAATTGAAATCAGTGTAAAATGTTGTTCAGCCAGAAGTCTTGTCACTAGTGCTATTCACACCAAGAATGATAATAGACTTCTGGGTTTTTTTTAAATTTTGATGGAATGTAATTACCTCATTTCCTAAGAACTTGCTTCCTTTTTTTTTTGCCCACATCTAAATAAAATATCTTTTAAAAATGTTTCAAATAGTAGCTACTTTATTAGGTTTCTTTTAGCATAATACATGGCCTCATTTTCTTTTCTGCAGTGCTAAGGTGCTCTGAAGAAATTACAGCCAGGTGTCTATGTAGAGATAAGAGTTTACCAAAACTCTACCCAGGAGTAGAGATCTGAGATTGAGTATTGTACTTAATAATAAGGCTGGTGAAACTTTTTTTTTTGTTCTGCTTTTAGCATGGAGAGTTACTGTTTTATCAAGTTGCTTATAGTGCTATAGGATGCAAAGGAAGAGGATTCAAAATGTTTCTTCTGCGTATTTTTCATGAGCATTTTTGTTCCCAGTCTGAGGAACTGAAGTGTCATTGTCCTATTGACAGACATTTTTTGTGAATTAGAAAAAAACAAATAGTGCAGTAAACTCAATATCTTTATCACACTGTCATTATTCAGTGTTCTTGATGTTTATATTTCCAACTCTAGAAATTTACTTGAATTTTCAGCTACTGGCAATAGCATTAGTGCCTAATATGTGGTTAGTGAGGGGAGCATTGAGAATGGGAAAAATGTCTAGAGTGAGTGCTGTTGATGTCTTAATCAGGATATGCACCACTTTGAACATGAAAGAAAAAAATCCATGGAAGTGGGATTTCTGGTGTGTCACTGTATTGATATCATAACTTCAGTTAGATTGGAAAGTCTGTTCTGAGATGTTGGTAGCTATGACAGAAAACATTACCAAGCTTCTCCTCCTGCATCCCTCTTTGTCTGCTCCTGATTCTAATACACTGTTCAATCCTTGCAATCAGATGAGCCTTTTCTCAAGGGAAAATTTGGGTTATGATTCTGAGCTCAGCAAGAACATTTTCTTACACAGAAGCCAAGTGAACCAGGTTGCAGCATCTTCCCTTTGTGACAGGTTGAGTTGATTGGTTTGTATAGATTTTTTTTTAGTTTATTTGGGTTTTAAAAAATTTATTTTAAAATTATTTAAAAGCTGTAACACCATGTTTAAGCAGTTGATATGCCACATCCTTTAAAACAAAAACTTTTCCTACTTTGTAGGAAACAGTGGGTTTATGTCTTAAACAGTCTTGTCTGAAGTCTTCTATGACACTTGTTTTTTCACCCTCTTTTCAAAAATCTTTGCCACAAAATAATCTATGTTTGTGATAAAATTTTCTTTTGCTTTCGGGGGATCCTAAAATTATTTTGCTTTGTTTTATTTTTTCTTCATAGTGAACTCTTGGAGAAGTTGTGTCTTTCATTGTATGATGTCCTGAGGCCAATGATCATCCATGTCATTCACTTAGAGACACTTTCTGAGCTCTGTGGGATTCTCAAAAATGAGATGCTTGAGGATCATGTACAGAACAATGGTAACTCATAGATTGAAGATTATTATTTTTAAGTGTCTTCTTAACTGATAAAATTATTCAATTGCATAGTCAGAAATTCTAGATGCTTATTTCTTTCTAGTGGATCTTAACCTCATGTTTGACATGTTTGTGTAAAATTAATTATGCTTTTTCATTTATAGTGAAGGTCTGTATATTTGGGTCTGTGCATAACATCATTTTAAGTAATGTACTGATGTTAGTCTTGTTTTCTCTAGATTGTACAACTGCTAGCAAGCATCCACCTCGTGTATATCCATGCACTAGGGTTAATTTAAATTAACTTTTTAAATTAACAAACTACTTTCACTTGGCCCTGCTAATGCATCATCCATGTAGAGCTTTCTGCATAATGGTGATAAAGGAATTTAAACTGATTTTTTTTTTTCAATTCTCCTTAACATCATGTTTCCCAGATTAGAAATTGTAACTTCAGCAGAGGAGTTAAGTAGCAGGGTAGATTTTGGAGTTTTGTAAGTATGCAGAGTCCAAAGTCTCATAGGAGTGAGCCAACCTGGTGTCTCATTTCATAGTATGACCAGTGCATAATGGAATCCTTTCACAGTCTTAATTGCATCAGGCAGTAAATAGAAATCATCCTTGGTACCTTGTATATCACCCAGTGTAGCTGCTTGTCACTGAAGCTGTGCCAGTAGTCATGAAGAATTGTTCACTTTCCTGGAAGTATAATTGTAACACTGTTGGGAATGAGCAAAACTTTGCTGAGGTAATCATTTTTGGCTTATCATAAGAAGTGTCTTACTACTACTTAAATTTGGGCTGATAGAATAATTCTTAAGTTTGATGGGAGCTGCATTGGTTTATCTGTTTTTATCAGCTCCCAACAGTCACACCACAGGTATTGGCTGTGATGGAACCAAAGTCATCTTGCTTTGTTGTTCCTACCAAAATTCCACTTAAGTACCCAGGTCTGAAATAAATAGAACCCTTAATTCTGAGAAGACATCTGATGTCATCAGTGTGAGGTTGCATTTTCATAGCCTAATGAAGATCTGGGGAGCCAAAGCAACTGCAACATGGAGTTCAGTAAATTCCTTGTTTGTCACAAATTTGTCTGCATACCGCTGTTCCAAAAATACCCTGACTCCATCTGCAGCAAGCCAGGTTTTTATGGTCATATGTGTGATACTTCAGATTTGTGTTTCTATAAGCTTGTTTTGTCATTAACAATTTGTGCCTGTTCTTACCTTTGTCAGCTGAACAACTGGGTGCCTTTGCAGCTGGTGTCAAGCAGATGTTGGAAGATGTGCAGGAGCGCCTTGTCTACAGGACACACATTTACATTCAGACTGACATCACTGGCTACAAGCCCGCGCCGGGCGATCTCGCCTATCCTGACAAGCTGGAGATGATGGAGGTACAGCCTCAGCTGCTTCACTGGCCTTGACTTTGTACATGCAGTGTATGCAGTTATGCAATACAGTGCTTTGCAGCTTGGGTTTTCCTGTTCTTAGGTGTATGTGGTGTTACTAGCATTTTCAAATTGACACCTCCTGATTAAATTATGGCCCTGAACTAGATGTCAACATTTTATGTCAAACTTAGTGACAATGGCAGTAGTGCTCACAGTTAACAGTTTTATCAAAACTTGAAGCTTCTGAATTTTTATTTACATTCATAAGTAATAGTATTACCCAATGTATTTTCTAGTTGAGCTGGAATTGAAGAGATGCTTTAGACAGTCCCGGTTAGCTGCAAGTTTGTTTTAAGAATTACTGGTCAACCAGCTTTTGGTAGTCATGTGTGTACCCTATGCTCAGGCAGTGTGAGAGTAGACTTGCTTTAGATAATTTAACATGTTAGCAATAGCTTCCAGAAGCCCTTTTCAAGTTCTTATCAGTATTAGCCATTTTTTTAGTAATTCCAAGTCCTTTGAGTCAATGTTCCTGTTGAAATGGATCAAACTAATTCTACTTACTTTAAAAGGTTAATACTATATTGATGAAAGTTTCAGAATGAAACAACTCACAGAAATAAATAAATGCCCAATTAGAAACCTTTCATGAGTTTTTGACTAGAACAAGCTACAACTGCATGAAGACTACACAGAAGCAGTAAAGCATAGTAAAGATCCCCCTCCAAAAAACTCTTGCCATTCACTTTATAATGGGAGGCCCAAGCTGTCAAAGGACTGAGGTGACTGAGAATGGCCTTTCCAACATGGACTGGCAAGATCCAAATTTTATTGCTGTATTCTGTTTTCCACAGCTGCCAGAATAGCTGGTGGTGCTTAGAAAACTGTAGGACTTAGTTCCAGGTGACCAGTTGGTAGAAAGCTGCTGCTTGACTTCAGAATCAGAACATTACTTATAAAAAACACAGAATCTAGCTATTTATCTGTCTGTCTGTCTTATCTCTCTCTTCTCTCTATCTACCTACCTACCTAGAATACATGTATTTTGCTGTGGGCTGAAAGACATTAACATTGTGTGACTGTACCTTACTGGGCTCAATTCTTGTCTGCAAACAGAGAATTGTGAGAAAATTACCAGTAGTGAGCTCATGTTGCTATGATATTGTCTTTATACACATACATCTAAAGCTTTTGTTGTACTGTAGTTGGTACTTTGGCAATTTTGTGGGATATCCACAGGGTTTTAAACCCTGAAGCTAGTGATTCTGTTGAGTACATGCTCTTTGTACTGAAAGTTTAAGGACTAACAGGCATCTTCAGGCAAGTGATTCTGCTCTTTGGTCTGTATGAGGCCTTATTTTCTAACAAAGGTTCTATGGCCCTTCAGTTAAGGAAGAGAAAGTTCATTCCAAATTGAGAAATTATGCTGCTCTTCATATGTCCTCATAAGACTTCAGTTTTTGCCTGGTTTGAGATTCATTTTGCTACTTAATTGCTTTTAAACCTCAAAACCTTGCTATTTAGAGAGTCCTTCTGTCTTAGTAAATGAATTATTAAAATGTTAAAAGCACGGGGCAGAAATGTTTCTTGTGCTGTTCTGCTCAAATATTAATGCAGTTCTTTGCCCATTCTTGCTGCCTCTTGTTGCTTTGAAGCCGACCAAGTAGTGGAAAAGGCTGAAGTGTGGAAATGTTGAGTAATGTTAGGGGAAGGCTTTTGGTTGAACTCCCACAGGGAATAAACTAGAGAGTACTTTTGGGCCATCTGCACATGTCATTTATGGAAATAAAGCCATAAAAAATTATCTGTTTAAAATCCTAGTAAGCGTTGAACTGGGTTACCCTATTTTGAACTTTTCTTTCTAGGTGGCTTTATAGGTCATTATTGAGAGATCAGTAAAACAGGCAGAATGGAAAGAGCAGTGCTTTACACAGATATGTATTTGTGAATATCATATTGCAATATTTCTGCCACTGTTTTGGAAACATCTGCCTGTTTCTTCTAAATGTCTTTGAAACACTGGAAGCTGAGTGTAGCTGATCTCTTTTGCAATTCAGCATGCTTTTATCTGTTGTAACCAAGGCAGTGTTACATGATATAAAAATATTATTGTGTATCTTTCTTTGCAGCAAATTGCACAGAGTTTGAAAGAGGAACAGAAGAAACTGCCATCTGAAGCTTCATTTTCAGATGTCCGGCTAGAAGATCCTGAGTCCTGCAGCTTAGTTAAATCTGGTATGAAATACATCTCATATTGTCAAATTAATGCAAAAAGCTCATGGAATGTGAGCATTAACTTCAACCATCTGTGAGAAACTTGCATATATCTTAAAGGGTTATTTTCCTAGACAAATTCATAAGCAATTTTTAGAGGTGAACTTTGTCTCAAAGTTTTAGTTTCATATTTTAGATGAGAAACAGCCTGATCTTGTTCTTTTAGTGGCATTTCTTTGTGCTTCTGTTATATGAAGCAGCTACTTTTGCAACCAACAGCATCTATTGTACTTTGTATAAACCTGAGCTTTTGTATTCTCCACCGAAAAGTGTCCCTGCCATCAAGATATGTGCTTGAGGATGCTTTTGTTTGTTAGCTGTGCTAAGATGGGAAAGGTGATTTGGTGTGTCAGGCATGTCTCTTAACTTATAGGTATTTAAAATAATTCAGACTTTACTCCTTGACATTTTAAACATGTGACCCATGTGTCTGTAAATTACAGCAAACTGGAATAAAATTTCATAAAATGTGGCTGTTCTGATCCCAGTCATTTGAGTGTTGAAATTTTTAAATTACTATCAAAAATCCATGAAGAATGTCTCCTTTTATTTTATTATTGTTCAGAGTGGTACAGTGTTGTTATTTACTCAGCAGCATCTTTCTCAGCTCTTTATCACTTGTTCCTTGTATTTCTTTTGATTACATGGTAGTTTCTTGCTTTTGGCTTGGAAAGTCTGCAGAGGTGTTTCTAGCTGGACTCCACAAATCCCATTGAGAATGGAGTTCATCGTACTTCATCCCAGGTGTATGGAATTTGCAAGTCCTTTAAATCTCACCTGCACTCAGGAGATGGAAGGATCCTATGTGGTATAATTTGAAGATATGTGTCTGAGATAATTTGGATTATTTGTCCTTCAGAGGTGCCTCTTTCCCATTTCAGGACCTGCAGGAGTAGCTGAAGTGACTAATAAATAGCCTAGGAACCTCAAACTGGTATCATAAGATTTTATAGGCTTTCTAATTACTGTGACAATAAATTTATAGTTACAAGAGGTAGAAAGATATTACTGGATTATTTCAGATGATTTCTTCACTGATGACATAAACACAAATGCATTTTCCGTCAGCAGGTAAAACTACAAAAATTTTAGTTTTTTTAAATGGTTGGTGTTTGAAATCAGAGTTCTGGTGCTATTGACTCAGCTGTTTCCCAGCTTATTTAAGGACAGAATGAAAACAGACCTCTGTCTGTCAGGTATTGTGAAAATCCATTTTGAGCATACTGTGTTATTATGATGGTTACCCAGGAGGAGCACTTTTTTATGTTTACAGCAATCTCATGACAAAATTTGTTTTGCTGTTATTTTTACAGTTTATAAATTATGTTTAAACCCTATATTTTTTGCAACTGTTCAATCCATGTAGGATTATCTCCAGCAGAAAGGAAAGAGTGAATAAACAGAATGTTTTTTTCCTTTTTTTTTTCCTAAGCATTTCCTCTGATTCCATGATCTCTAACCATTTATTTTTATTCTTTTCTCCTGTGCTATTTTTTTTTTCAGTAACTGGTCATTTCAGCTGTTTAGTGGAGTGGGAAGTGTGTGTCATTGGAGACATGCCTGTAACACTAACTCATTTAAAAAGGTCGAGCTGGGCCACCCCTGAAAGCAAATTCATGTCTTTCATAGGCTTGTGCTCGATTCACATCAGAAATCTAGTACTGACCTGCTCAGAAGGGAAAAAAAATCAACCTGTTTGGGTAAAATAAAATGTCATATTTCTGTGTAGAGAGTATAACATGGAATTTTATATTACAGTTGATATTACAGTCTCCTTTGGTTGGAGGGACAGATGGGCAAGCTTTACATGTGTGTATTTTGCTTTTAAACAGGTTCAGCTGAATCCCTTAATCCCAGGCATCAGAGCACGATTTCACCTGCAGATCTGCATGGAATGTGGTATCCTACTGTCAGAAGGACTCTAGTGTGTCTCTCCAAACTGTACAGATGTATAGATGTATGCAAAAATTTCTTGATCTAATTTTTAAGATGAAGTTATAAAGTGTGTAGAGCATCATGTCTAAATATTTTAATACAAACTAGGAATGGACAATTACTGGCCTCTAACCTCTTGGTCTTTGTGCTGCTATCTTTATGTAAAACAAGTGAACTGACAAATTTAGGTCATCATTTCCAAGACAATTTTATATTTGTAGAATTAGAAAAATGGCACTGATTTGTACATCTATTGCTTTTGCTGTTACAGAAATAATTCAGTGTCTGATGTTCAAGATACTGATCTCACCAAAGCTGAGGAGTGAATAGGACAAGAAAAAAATAGAAAGTTCTGGGTCAATTACAGGGAATGATTTTATTGCTGAAATTACTGGGTTGAATGTGTTTGTGTGATGTATCTGGTCTTAAAAATGGTGACTGTGCTGCTTCTACACTTTGAAAATGTTCTGAATTTTTTTTGCGGCACATCTCTTCATGTTCCAAAACGTAGGGACACATTTCCAAAGTTTAAGACAGTGGAAATCTTCATGTCTATCAGAAACAAAAGCAATGTTTACTTAACACATATTTTAAGACTTTCCCATTAGAATCTGTTTTGTGTTGCTCACTTAACAGCATATAAAGCTGATAAATCTCTGAGAAAACTAATGCAGCATTTTTGCTTTTCTGCATGTGTTGTATCTTTATTAGACACATTTAATGGATTTCAAAATATCTTTGATGTGTGTTACACAAAACTCCTGCCAAGATGCTATTACTAAAAAAGAAGCCGGAAAAAACTAATGCTTTATTGCTTGAAATATCAATCCCACTAAAACAGATGGATATTCGCCCTTTTTTTCAGCTAGACCTTTGTAGATGAGGTGATTTCTGTGTTGTTTGCAAGGCTTGTTTACAGTGTATCTGCACAGAGGTTAATTTAGTTTTCCCCTGAGACACTGTAGCAGAACTGGTACCCTTTGCCTGCACCCTGTAGATAGGGAGCAAATGAATGAAGTGGTGCTGGCAGGTCTGGGGCAGTCTGGGCTCTGTTGCAGTGCTGGTGGGAGTGAGCCGTGTTCCTATGGCTGGCTCAGCCGTAGGATCATGTTGCTGCCACTTAAGGACCTGCTCCGTGTCCCCTGGGCCATGGCAGCTGTCATGTTTGTTTACTAAGCTGTCACAAATGTGAGGTAATTTGAGTCTGCCTGAGGTTAAGCTCACTGGAATGATCTCGTGTCTATTGCAGGTGTAGCTTGCACGCACAGATAGTTGCCCTGACACACAGAGAGTGTCTGGTCAGGTTACCCAGCACACACCATTCATGCTGTTGGCTCTGAATGTGTGAGGTGTCACTGACCATGTTGCTACCCAGGTGCCAATTCCGAGCTGCAGGGTGAGCAGGGCAGGCTTGTGTGGGTACCTGCATCCAGCCTGAGTTGTTGTAGCAAGCTTTTGTATGTGAATGCTCCATCCTGTGTCCCTGCACGCAGCCAACATGTTTGTAGCTAGTTGATCTGGAGTTTAATAAGCTGGTAAACACATCGTTCACAAAGTGCAACTCTTAAAATTCTGCCTAAGCTTTGCTAACACCTCTTTTGTTGGTCTTTTTTTTCTTTTCCTTTTCCCTGCAGAGGGCAGTGTTTCAGGGATTATCACAAGAGGCCTTATCTGCCTGCATCCAGTCGCTGCTGGGAGCTGCTGATTCCATCAGTAAAAACAAGGTCAGAATCTGTGCTTTGGGTATGATTTCCACAGCCCTCAGCCCCTTGTATATCTAAAGTCATGTAGCAGTGGTTCAGAATTCTGTTAAAATCTTAGTCAAAGCATGTTGCTCTGCCCCCAGAGACTTGACAGATTTGCCAGTTCTTAGTTACGGTTAATGTATTGCAGGGCAAAGATAATGATTCACATGGTAGCCTATCTGAAAAGGTGGCATACAGATCATAGCAATCGTGTTTATAGGCTGCTCTAACTCATGGGAATTCAGTGAAGTGATGCCTAAAGGGAAATTTTTGCTAGAGGACTTTGTATTTATTTTCACTGCCTGTTACTCTTTTCTCTTTTTCTCTGCCTCCATTGTTCGAATTTTAAAAATATCTTTCTAACTTATGTTCACTGGGAAGAAGTTTTAAGTATTCTCTGCTCAGAATTGTATTATCAAAAGGTTTGATCTGGTGTGTTGCTCAGAATTCAATGCAGATTCATCAGGTCATTTACACTTTAACTGCATTTAAGTAGTTGGAATAAACTTTTTTTTCCTGTCACAGTTCCTTTTTATCCTGTAGTAATTTGCTAATTCCTAACAGCCAGGCAGTAAATTAGAAAAGAAAAGTCTTAGTAGGCTAAAATTGTTGGATTTTTATAAGCAGTAAATATTTAGTAATGAAAAAGGTTTTAGTTCTGATTGGAAATGATCTGTTTTAAAGTGTTTCTTTTGAGTGTTCTTTAAAAAAATGTGTTAAACATAACATCTTTAAAAAGAAATGCAAGCTCCACTTCTCTTTAGCTTGAACAGATAACTATTTCCTGTGTAACTGATTCCGAATTCTACAGTTAAATACCAATTCCAGCACTATGTACCTGGCCAGCATTGATTTAAAAGTATTGCAGAGAATGAAACTTGTTCTGCAATGAACCCTAAATAGGTTGGCCCAGAACTAGGATCTCTACCACTTTGTTTGTGATGCATGTTAATTTAATGTTACCTGGTAAAACGATGCATATAAGAATTAAAAAAAAAAACAAAACAAAAACAATAAACCCCAAACAACTCAAGATGCCCTTTCCACCACTCATTTTTAGTGAAATTTCTATTTGTTGAAACTGCAGGTTTAAAATCTGATTTCATCTTTTCTGTTTTATTTAACATTATATCAAGGAAAGTGCTCCTCCAGCTTGCAAAAGCAAATTTGAATTCTAGAGTCCTCCTCCTTTTACCTCAATGAGCCATGAACTTTAAAGATTAAAGCCAGCACGTGTTATAAAGCATGTAGTTAAAATAACAAGCAGTGCAAAATGCATCATTTAGATGGAGTGAACTTGGCCTTCTTTTACTCTTTGTATCTTTGCTGTACTGTTTAGAAATTAACTAAGCTTTGTGTTTAATGACATGAGAAAAATGCGTTGTAAGACCTTTGCAGAACGGCACAGTTAATCAAGATTATTACAGGAACGTTGACTTTTTTTAGTCATTGTAATGATGAAAACAAATTTAGAACCTCATGTTTTTCAACTATAAATTATATGAATTACACGAAATAATTCCTCTCTCTGAAGAAGAATAAATTTGTATCTTTCAAATAGTGGATACCTTTACTTAATGAGGACATTTAGTAATATGGCTGTGTAATCTAATTCTTCTAAGAAATGGGAATAAAATATCCCATTAAAGTAGAAGTAATGCTTTTGTAGTGCAGTGTATTAGGAATAGTACAGAAATGGGATTTGTTGATGCCAGAGTGTAGTTAATCACACTACAGACTAATGGAAAAAGCTTGTTAAATAATAAAAGTGGAAACGTTGAAACTTTGCTCCTCATTTAATGTTTGGGGTTTTTTTACATGTAATGCATGTTCTTTCTCTTGTGCTGTAGACCCAGGTCGATGGACAGCTTTTCTTAATAAAACACCTTCTGATTCTTCGTGAACAAATTGCTCCTTTCCACACTGATTTCACCATTAAGGAAATTTCCCTGGACCTTAAGAAAACTAGAGGTACTAAACAGCTGCTGGCTACAGAATGGGATGGGATTGTCCTCCCTTTGTGCCAGCAAAAGTTTTGGGTTTATTTTATGTTCACTTGCAATGACCTGTATGCTTTTTCTAATCTCTTGCTTTGTTCCTAGCTTTTCTGAAAAAAGCCAAAACCATTCTCCTACTCAGGGCAATTCAAAATATATCTAATAAACTCTTTATTTTTGTATGAAATGTGTTTGCCTGCTTTCACTGCTGACCTAACTAATTTATCCAGTCTTTTTTAAGAACAGCTAAATAATCTACATTTCTATTGCACAGAAATGTCTTTCCTCTTTTCTGGCCTGTTAAAGGAATATCTTTCCTTACTGCTGCTTCGCAGGGGAATTTAACAATATGTAGTCAACTTAGCTAGAGCAAATTAAGATTTCCTGGACCTTTCTGTGAGGTTTTTGTTTTGAGAAGGATTTCTTATTTTGCAAGTTCAATTAACAGTAGCGGTATTATGGTATTATGTAGCAAGCATGTCTCTTGTAGGAAAATAGAAGTAGTGGCCATGGTCATGGTTTTTGAAATTGTACTATTGTTCCCTTATAAAAATCAGGAAAAAAGCTCTTAACACAAAATTTAACTGTCATGCACTTTCCAAGTTGTAGGGATAATGGGAAAAATTATTGGAAGCATGTCAAGTTTCTCTCCTTCCATTCCAGAAGAGAAAGCTGAAGAAATTACTTCTCTTTCCTGCTAATATACTGCAGTCTTAACTCTGAAGCAAGCATTTCTTACACTAACCATTTCACTTGTTGCATTTGAACATCAATGAAACCTCCTACCTGTTGAGTGGTTTCTAGTTGACTGGAGGTTAAAGGGCAAATACATCCTTTTGGTGTCTTGTCCTGGCTGACACACAAGTTTGTTCTCCATATTCATTTAATGGAATAAATTTTTGTGCCAGCCAGTGCTTTGCAGGTGGTAGTGGTAAGTAATGGAAAGCACTTTCTTTATATTGGGTGGTGGTGGCAGTGGTGTTAAAAAGATGGATCCTGTGCTTAATTCTTACTGTGGTGTAGCATAGGCCAGTAGGGCTCTTATATTTGGGATGAGTTGTCGAGGAAAAATAATATGGCTAATAGTTTTACTGTGTTCTAGCCAAACTTCCTGCACACAGGTTTAAGATTTAATTTGGTTTTTACAGATGGAGCAATACTGCTTACTGTAAAAGTCATGCTTTTGCCCAATTTCTTTAAAGTAGTATAATGTTAAGGTTCATGTAACTGAAATATTCGGTGGGAAAAAGGACTAGCTCATAGTCTTCTAATCAAGAATTTAGGAAATCTTTGGAATTTCTCAAATGGCTGGTAAAAAATTCAGAGAACAAAAATAATCTTGCTCTATGTTCACCATTCGCTGCATAGGAGTGCAGATTCTTAGTTCAGTGCAAAATCTACAAACCTATGTATTTGGTATTCTCTCTTTATTTAATGTCTCAGAAAACACTTCTTTTACTCTTATGTCTTTTTTCCCTCTGTTTTATACAGAGTGCAGAATTCCTTTTGAAGTGAAGAAAAAAGGCAGATAGATGTGTATGATGATAAATGGCTGACAGTAGGGTAAAAAGCTATACTGTAACTAATAATTTTCTTTTTCCCAATTTGACTAGATTTCAGTGTGACAGCATCCTGTTGAGACTATAGGTGTAATTTCAGTATTTTGTGTTAATTTACAGACATTGTTGCTTTTCCTTCTTAAGACTTGTGTAGAGAACATAAACATGAATGTTTATCAACCTTGATGCTTTATTGTTTTGTCCTAAAACATCTAAGCACAGAAGAAAAAAGTGTGCATTAAAAGTTATTTCATGCAATTGTAGTTGGTTTTCCCAGGCAATGTGTGCAAAATTCTGCATATTATCTGCAAATGCTTAAATAGCTTATATTAAGGTCTTCCACTTGTAGATAAAAGCAGCAAGAAGAGGAGAGCTCACGCAATTGTCATGGTTATAGCACTGCAGTTAATATCAGAAAGTTGTTAGTTTCTTGTATGTATTTATCTGTTTAGACTGTGCAACTGTTAGGTACAGGTGTACCATAGGTGCCACTGACAAGTAGTGAATTAAGCTTTGTGTGCTTCTGTGCATGTGCACTTGTGCATCCGCTCTGAGCAGTGCTAGAGTCATTTATGTTGCAGTCATAATCATTCATGCTGGGCCATTTTTATGCATAAATGAGTGATTATAGTTTGTAGTTCCTGGAGCTGAGTGGCATTGACTTAGAGTGTGAGTGACTTTCTGATTCACAGATGCAGCATTTAAAATCCTGAATCCTAAGGCAGTTTCAAGATTTTTCAGACTGAACAGCAACAATGCCTTGATACAGTTCTTACTGGAGGTAATGTGGAGTCTTATTGCATTAAGAAAAGTTGGGTCATTTAAGTGTGTGGTGATCTCTGGCAATTAAAAAGAAGAGAATTGTTGTTCTCTGTTCAAGGGTACTCCAGAAATCAGAGAACATTATATCGACTCCAAGAAAGATGTAGATCGTCATCTGAAATCAGCTTGTGAGCAGTTTATTCAGCAGCAAACCAAACAGTTTATAGACCAGCTGGAGGAGTTCATGACAAAGGTACAAATGTGTTGTATGTTTGTTAACCTAACTGAAGTACTGGGAGGATAAGGGAATTGGTATTTAAATTGGGTATATGACAATCTGCTAGTGCTGTGTGATTAGCTGAAGATAATGTGCTTTCCTTTAAATTCCAACAGCAATTTTCCAGGCATTTTTGAGATTAATGGGGTTAAAGGAACATGTCATAGCTTGTTTGTACAAGCAACCCTTGTGTTCCTTGATCAAGAAGCTTTAATTTTTTCCTTGAATTGTAACAAGTGTGTGAAGGTTGGCAGGAGCTTTTCTTTCTGTAGGAACTACTTTGATTGCATTTGTAAGCCTTGAAAAACAGTCTTGGGTCATGTGTGTTCTTGAGGGAGGTCTTAGAGTATTGGATGTCTTGTTACAATGCATTTATTTCTAGAACCTGCTCTAGAGGCCAGGATTTCTAGTGAGAAAACCTCTCAAGAGGATCTATTCTGAACCTTAGGTCCTGAGAATAAGTGACATGACCTCTCAGAAACTGGGACCACAGCATTGCATGGACTGCAGATATCCCAGCTGCTGATTTTTAAAGAATTTAGAAGATTACAGTATTAAATTTACTCATGCCCATCATTCCGGCGGTAGGGGTCAGTGGCATGCCTATAATATAGATGGGTAACTGGTGAGATTGATAGTTTGTCTGAGTGATCTCAGTGATTCATTGGGAATCTGGGGAATTTGACTAAGCTGCTTAAGGATAAGTCTCTTTTGAGGTTTTGTATCCTTAGGTGCCTAAGCATCTTTGTAAATTTAATCCCATTTTGAATTTTACTTTCAAGAATTGATCATGGTTGTAATTTTGAATTGCATTTCTGTCAAGCTGCTTCCCCTGTGTGTTGTTAAGTCAGACCATAGAAGAGATAGATCAGTGGAGATTCTGTACACTGTGGTATCTCAGAGAGTTGTAATTTTTAGTTGGCTATTTTGTTGTGAACTCAACTGAAAGAAACATCATTTTGTTGATTTTACTTCTTTTAGGCAGCTGCTTTAAAAACAATGGCCACTCAAGGAGGTCCCAATTACAGCCTTTCACAGCAACCTTGGGCACAACCAGGTATTTATTTTGGTTTATATTCATGTTACTATTAGGAATCTGAAGAGGTGGCCAGAATAACTTGGACTGAGAGACTGTGATTGATTTTGAAAAATTCTACATATAAGAACTGTCTACTTTTTTCTTGCAAATCCTGGCTTCCATTTGAGCCTGTGTGCTATTTGAAATGTCTTAAGCCAGCTCTAAAAACCTGACAAACTTCAGAATCTGTGTTTAATTGGTGCAGTAGATGAATGCCTTGAGTATTTCTCAAGCTGTGATTGTTCTTGCATGTAAACAGCATTTCTGCAACTGCATACAGAATGTGCTTAAGGAATTAATTAACTGTGTTATGATAAAGCTTTTACTTGTGTAGGAAAGAATGAATCCTCACTGAAGCCCTTACTGTCTGTACATTTGGTATTTACTTTGTTTTGAGTTTTCCTGTCACCATGCAAAAATGGAATCTGGGTTTGTTTCCCTCTTTTTTAAAAATTCAAATGTGAACGCTTCATAGGAACATTTGGAGCAGCTTTAGATGCTCCTTGGTTGTTTTGCTCTTCACTTTACAAAGTTGTGCTTCTGGATGAGCTCTGATTATTCCAAATCATACACTGGAACCTTCTGTTGCATCATATTCTTAAGATGCAAAGCCAGCCATGTTCATACATAATTCAGTGCTGCTCCACGGGTCAGACACTCTCAAGGGCTAAGTCGAGGTTCTGCTTAATGTCTCCCTCTTCTTCAGGAGTTTTTTTAATGTTTGTTTGGAGATAATTATGTGTGTAGAAGCAAATCAAAGCAGAGTTTCTGCTGTTTCCTGGAGTCATTTGTCTGGGAAGTGGGACTAGGCAGAAAATTTAGATGTGGCAGAAGTTGAGGGAGGGTAAAAACCCACACAGGATTTTAATTTCAGTCCTTTAAAACTACAAAATGTATTTTTTTTCCCCTGGCCTTTAGGCAATGATCTTGTAAAATCATTAAAATTCCTAGCAATAAAGAAAGAAGGTCTTGTCTGACAGAGGATTCCTGTCTGGTTAATTCATAATCCAGATTTCTGTGCAGCCTTTCCTCTCACAGACATGGCCTATAACCAGTAAGGAGGATTTGTGATTCTGTTCTCTTTGCTAGCATGTTTCCCAGCAGTTGCTTTTCCAGTTAGGTTTTCTGGGAGGGAGCCTATGTAGAACTTAGTTGCTATTGGAGGGCTGTGATTTCAGAAGCCTCAGGAGGATGTGGTATCTTTCAGAAATGGGATGGGTGCATTTTCTGCAGGGAAAGGAAGCAGTGTCTGGCAGGCTGTGGTCCTGTGATGGGTTTGACACTGCACAGCCCAGCACCCCCTCTCTCCCTTCCACTCAAACCTCTGGTAGTGATCCGCCCCAGGAGAGTGGAGGTGATTTTCTGGAGTGTAGGTTTCAGCAAGCAGAACTCCATTTTAGCCTGTTAAACTTATTTTCTTTTACTTTCAGCAAAGATCAACGATCTGGTCTCTTCCACTTACAAGACAATAAAAACAAAGTTGCCATCAACTTTACGAAGCATGTCCTTATACTTGTCCAATAAAGATACAGAATTAATTCTGTTTAAGCCAGTCAGGGTGAGTATTGCTGCCATGTTTTCCTGTAGACATTTCATGATGATATCTTCAGCTTAAAAAAGCCAAATCCAAACAGCTCTATTGCTCTTGCTTGTACTGTGCAACACATGGATACTACAGAGAAGTAACTGCTGCTCTTTATTGTGTACATCTTCCACCTGTCACCAAATGAGCTGCCATAAGGAAAATTAACTCTGTCCCACACCAACCTGTTGATTTTGGTTAGTTATGCATGGGCAAGAGCACCAGAGGCAGGGAGGGTGATACAGATTGAGTGGAAAACCTGCTGTAAACAACCAGGGGAGCCAAGCTTGAGTATTAAGCTTCCAGGTTAAGTCTTTAGGACTCAGTGTTTCACTTTAGCACATCTAACTGAAGTTTTTATCTCATGACTAATGTGGATTCCTATAGCTGTTTTGGGGCTTCTTTTAGAAAAAAGTTCTTGGGGCTTGACTGCTTCTCCCTACCTGGTCACTTCAGTAGCTATTCCATGTACGTTGTGTTTGTTCTGGTTTAAGATGGGTGTTATGTTTTTTAATATTGATTTTTTCTTCTTTCCTTTAAAAGAATAACATTCAGCAAATGTTCCAGAAACTCCATGCTCTGTTAAAGGAAGAATTTAGTAATGAAGACCTCCAGATCATAGCTTGTCCTTCAATGGAACAGGTATATATTGAAGGTCCTTATTTTATCATTTGCTCTTTCATGTGACTGGCTTTTATAAACATCGATTTTTTTTCATTTTTTGTATTTCCAGTGTTCAGTATCATTATTTATTTCTTATCCCCCTTAATCCTGGATGATTAAACTTCGGGCTTTATCTGATCTTAAGATTCCCAGCTAGGAGAGGACTTTGGTTGGGTTTTTTTAATGAATGTCTAATAGATTTTCTTAAACCAAGGTGGTGATTGATGTTGCTGGGAATGGAGTTGTACAGCATTATAGAAGAGTCTTGCCATTTCCTGGCATTGTCTTCTTAGAAAGGTATCAAAGCCAGTGAATATGCCTTAAAAAAACTGCATTTGAAGGCAGTCTTTCCTTTGACAAATACAAAAAGCAGCAGCTTTTACATTTAGGAAGCATGACAATGAATTACTGGAGTGCATTTAAAGTGAATTGTAGTGAGAAAATGTGCAGGTGTTTATGAAAGTGTAACCCTGCATGGTCTGTAGGCTCAGAGATAATTTGGGTTTAGAATTCCCTCTATTAGGATTCTCTGTCAGAAACCAAGTAGGCTTTTAAAAATGTCACTTTGACCATAGTAGTCTAGGGAATGTAGGTAGAATCTTGATTATCACAGGATAATTTAAACAGCTAATCTAATTATGGTTTAGAAGGTGTTGCCTGCAGTGTGTGTGGCCACAGGCATGTGTGATAAGTGTCCTGGAGTGGGAGTGATGTACCATAAGGAGGTGAGGTTATCCTAGAGGAGATGGCTTCCTCTAATTGTTTATCTGATGAACCTTAGGATCACTTATCCTACAAACTGAAGTGTGTGGGAAACCATATTGTAATCTATGGGAAACAAGTACTGTGAAGGATCCCAAGTGTGTTTCAGATATTTGAGGTGAATGGTAGCATTTTTTGCCAGTGTGCCTTTTTTTTGGAAATCTTGACAACACATGAGGTTACCTGAGGAAGTTTATCACATTAGTTTGTCATTGCTGAAATGAGTGGTCAGCATGGTCATCAGTTGCATTGTAAAAAGCCTGTGAGTAGGCATTTGACAGGAAATTTTTGCTGTTGTTTTGTAACTGTCTTCTGATTAATGTACTTCCTAGGAATCCTGTTTAAAGGTTAAAATATGACACAACAGTTCTAAAACTTGGCTTCTCTAACGTAGGCTTTCATTTTGTCTTTCAGGTGAACTTACTCTTGTCGATGTCCAAGTAGCCCAACAGTGAGGCTGCTTTGAATAAGCTTCAGCCAAATGCCAGGGAGTGAAGGGAATGCAGAGACATTTGCTTGAAGTCAATGAAGGATCCCTGTGCAGTCCAGTCTGCATCAAAACTATCCAGGCTGCTTAACCCTGTTTTAGGGAAAAAACCCAAAATGAACAGGTTTGTTGATTTGGTAGAGGTCTTCCTGTTCATCGGCTTGAGCAGTGGGCAGAAGCAAATGAAACAAAAACTCCTTTGCTCTTCACTCTTATGGAAGCTCAATTACTGCCTTTTCTAGATATTTTCAAAATTGAAAACCTTTTTTTGTTTGTTTTTTTTTCTTTTTTATGTAAAAACCATTCTTGCTTTCCCTTAATGAGTTGATATATGCAATGGAAAGTCACACTTTCAAAGAGATGCTGGAAATACAGTGCAGGGAATCAAATGAGAGCAGCAATAGATATTTGTGAGACTTGGGAGATGACAATATTGGTATGACAATTTGACTTAAGCAGGCATGCTCTGAGTTTTTCTTTAACTTCTCTGAAAATCCTGGTAATCCACCACATGCTTGAAAGTAATTCAGAAGTTCTTGTGTGGGAAAACTTAATTTCCCACCTGTGAAGTGTTTCTTGTAACACTGGATGGGCTGTGTTTCTTACACTCTTGTGACTGGGAGCTGTGAGGCCTGACCTGAAGTGTCATACTCTAGCCTTTCTCCATGTGAAGGGTCTCAGATCCTTGGGATTTGGAATGGAAAGCTGTGCAACATAATTTCTGCTGTGTCTGAGTGAACTACATGTTTTCAGATGCTTTACAGCACTGCTTAGCACTGAGGGTTTCAGCTAATTTTAGGGTAGGGTTGGTTTTTTTGCCTTTCTCAAGATCAGATGGTGGTGTCACATTGTTTAGAGTGGGAACAGGGTCTGGAGCTTGCACTGCCTTTGTGCTGTGGAGAAAGTGCTAATCAGGGGGTGTGGGGATGCCTCAAAAGGATATGCAAGGCTGTCAAATCTGCATTGTAAAGAGAGGATAAGTACTTGGTAACTGGTAAAAGTGCACAGTGTTGAGTGAGCATTAATTGGACATTAGTGTGGAAAGCTGGATGCTAAATGCCTGGCCCTTAATGGAATGAACACTTCAGGGTCTTTCAGTGTGTAAATCTTCATGGTGCAACACTGTAAAATGAAAATGTAGTGGGTTATGTGACAGATCTTTAACTTATTTATAAAGCCTATTCTGTACTTTGGAATATGAAGACATTTCCTTGCACATCGGTGATACTTTGATTTAATAATTTTCCTGATATAAATAACAAGACTGGAGTATAAGATGGTAGGACTGAAAGCTACCACAAGAAATGTTACAGCAGTGGTGCTGAAATACATAAATGGTACTAATAGGACCTTACATGACTCCTTAAAAAGTAAGTAAAGGAACTAACAAGGAGAAAAACTTGCCCTCTCCCTTTACTCATGTAGAAATACAGTCTGTAAAATAATGTCCAGTGCATTGTAATATATGTATATTTGTTTTTTATAAGGTTTTTCAGAAGGACTGCATGGTCACTGTACAGAGTTATGACTAACTTAATACAGACATTGTACAGAGGAGTTGTGAAGGGTAAACCATGACAGTAGTCACTCTTGTGCTTGGGATCTTTTTCTCTCTTAGAATACCCAGACAGCTCTAGGACAGCTGGTGGAAGGATTAGAAGAGCAGTCAGTTTATACAGCCTGTTTGCTAAATGAACATTTGTTTAAACATGTACAGTTTCAGATATTTACGTTTACAAATAGTGTAAATAGTTTCAAAAGATTAATTTAAGATGCTTTATATTATCTGACTAGAAACTTGCTGTTTTTAATTTTTTTAAATAAAAATGTTGCCTCCTATTTTGGTCCAAGAGTAAAGCTTTATTCTGTATCCTGAGGCTTGTCTGTCAAGATAACTGCAATACAGAGACAATAAACATCCTAATAAGCACAGGTTGTGCATTGCTGAGAAGTGTTCTTTTTTTAGCAGTAAGAGAATTGAGTTTATTTGACACAGATATACCTGAGTGCTGAATGTACAGCTAATTGTTAAATATATGCCTCTTTATGGTTATAATAAAGGTAAATTTGTATTTTCTTTACTGACAAGCAGTCTTGTGTGACTAAATATCTCTTTCCTTGCAGTTTTGTTAGGGGGACAAAACCACAACTGTGAACCACAACCTTCTAATACAAGAACATATTTTAGCTAAGTTGGCTTTTCCTAAGAGAGCTTGGGAGCTGGTGGCAGAAAACACAAGTGTTGCTGTATTTGATGACTGTTCTTGCCTGGTTACTCACAGACTCATGTACCCAGGGTTTCTCATTACCCTGTGGTGCTCTTTTGGCCCTTGGTGGTGTGAAACACATCATGCAGAAGCTTGTGGTTTGTCCCCTGTAATGTCAGCATGAAGCTTCCCTTCACCCTCTGGCTTTCACAATGTCATTTGAATGGAACTGTGCAAGTAAAAGCTCTCCTTCCCTGTGGAATTTGGCTTCTATCTGAGAGGTATGGGGCTGTGGTGTGTGCCTAGAGCTTCCTGGTCACTTGGAGGCTCCTCTAGGGGTCTGGCCCTTTGGATTGCATCCAAATGAGATGAATGCCTGGGCAGCTTTTGGACAACAGTGATGCCTGCAGCAAAATCTTACACTGTGCCATGTGTTTTCCAAGCAAAACCTAGTAGTTCTTTTCTCAAACTGCATATTTGGTATTGACAAAGTGATGTAGGTGTGAAAAGGGGAAAAAGTCTGCTGCTGAAGCAAATCCTGGTGACTGCAGGTAGACCCAGCTCTGTCCACAAATGCTGTTTTCTCTCGCTTGTGCATTTTCATCTCCATTGAGCCCTAAAACCAAGCCAGTATGTGGAGCAAGTCAGGTCTTTGGTATAAAGACCTCTAAATAGCAAAAGGAAAAAAGAATGAGCTGGTTCCTTTCAGTGGTGGCCAACCGTGCCACTAAGCCATGAGCATTGCCATCCCCTGGAGCCTGGAAACCCAAGAGACGCCTTGTGTTCCCTCTTGGATTGCCCCTGTGCCCAGGCTGCTCTCTGCCATCCCCTCTGCACCAGCCCAGGTGTGTCTGGCTGGGAGCCAGAGCAAGCTCATCAGGCACACTTGGCACAGCCAGTTCCCAAATTTCCAGTTCCTCAGCTGCAGTGTGGAAGCCATGTGCTTCAAGGCACTGTGCATTTGGTGTGTAACCCTGCTGGTCACGCTGGGATCCACCACGTGCTGTCAGCTGAAGCAAACCTACTTTCAAGGACTTGGTGCACAGATGGGCATTGTGAACTTGAAGAAAGGAGCTTTGTTTCCATTGCAAAGTGACTGTCACCACCCTGATAAGGGAAGAGTTGGTCTGAAACGCTGATGTGACTGCTTGCTGTGAGCCCTAATTTCTTGCGTTTCAGTATTTCATGCAGGTAGGAGTTAAAAAAATGCAAGGAGTGATATCACTGAGAAAGAGATTGCCAAAAGTATTGCAACACTGATTATTTCAGAGCAGGCTCATGAGCTGAACGTTTTTAGACTGAAGGAGGAGCTCCTCTTTGCTTTCTGGCCACTTGAATGGGTGACTGTCTCTGGATCTTTCAGCTGCAAAGAGAGCCCGTGCAGAGTGAAGGATGTTAATGCTAAACTCTCTGAGGGGGGGCTGAGTGGGAGAGCATCCTGCATCTCTTGTAACCCAGCCTTTCACCATGCAACTTGCCATGGGTGCCCTTTCCCTTCGTGCTTGTGGAGCACACTAACCCTAGAGCTTCCCCTGGGGGCTGATCCTCTTCCAGCACAAGGAGACTGAGGAGCAAAGAACTGAACTCACAACTTGAGCCAGCTTGGCTGGGACTGGGCTGCCCAGGAGCAGTGGGACAAGGAAGATGACTTCCTTATCTAACAGAGCAGATGGTCCTGAGAAGAAGTCTGAATTTTGGGACTCAAAGAGCAATGGCCAGAGCTTAATGGTTCTGCATACCTGGGGCCTTGGCTCCCTGCCACCCTCCTGAGCAGCCACTGCAGAGGTTGTTTCCATTAGCGATGTGTGTGACTACTTACAGAGCATTGCTGTTTGGTCTGTGCCTGCACCAGAGAAGACAACTTGAATCCTCCCCCCACAGGCCTCAGCTCCCAACCAAGCATGGGCAAGATGTGATTTCAGTGCTGACCAGTTGTGTTTGCCTCTAGTAAGGGACAGGGTTACACACCAGTAGGCTGGCACAGTCACACTGGCACCGAGCAGGGCTCAACCCTGCCCAGAACAGCATTTCTACCTCTATGGGTCAGCAGTGGGAAACCTGAGTGCGTGACAAAAAATACCAAAAGATTTTGGTGTTCTTCTCCCCCATATGCGCTTGTTTCATGTTAAGTGGAATGCTGTTTAGATAAAATCAGAAGCATTATGCTTATATTGACATTTGATATTAATGCTTTGAAAAGAAACAGTGTTTCAAAATGGGTTTGTGAGTCTTGTTCTTACCCTTCAATGACAGTATCTCAACTCCTCTTAATGCTTTCCCAGGAGGGAATTTCATTAAGAGTCACACAGGCAGGAAATTTGGTTTTGAACAAAACAAGTGATTTGTCTGCATGAAAATATGTGACCAGTCTCATGCAGCAGTCCCAGGTTTATCTCCACTGGGTGGTTTCCTTGCTGCTCTCCAAGGAGCTGGTAGGCAGGAGCCAGTCAGGCCAGGATAGCACAGCAAGTGCTCACCAGGAGCTGGGACCCCACATTGAAACAGACAGGACTGTTGTGCTTGGGGGACAGTAAGTCAATTTGATCCTAAGTCTGGGATTTAATGGTGATGTAGCCTTTCTGTTCTGTGGTTTTATGGCCTTTTTTGTTCCATGGTGATGCACTGGAAAGGAGGCCTGTGAGAGTGCTGGCTCAAGTCAGGTCAGATCAGTGCTTCTGGTGGCCCCTTCCCTCCCCAAGCAGCTCCCCAGGGTGGTCCTGGGGAGAAATACACAGCTGGGTGAATTTAGACCCAACAACTTCATGGTCCCAGGTACCACATTCTTTTTTGCAATTGGACGAAACTTCCATATTTTTCAGTTCAAGAGTTGCTTCTGGGACTTGATGCATCAAGTCAGGGGCTGCTTTTTGGTAAGTTTTTGTCCTTTGGTAAATGCACAGTACAGAAATTGGATGGCCCTTTGGAGAACCATGAGTCCCTGAAGGGCAGAAAAGCCCCTTGGGTGGAGTATGGGCTGTGTGTAAGTCCCTGCCACATGAAAAAGGGGAGATTAACTCAAACACTTTGTGTTTGATTGGTCTGCCAGCACCCCAAAAAAGCTGGGACCCATGTGATGGGGACACGTGTCAATCCAAGGAGAGTGATTTCACCATGGTTGCTGATTCAACAGCAGGACATCTTCCCTTATCTCCCTTGGTTTTCAGCTGCTGTTTTCAGGGGCTTATCAGCCAGAAATTACCACTGAGTTCCCTCCTCTGCAAGGGTTCCAACGGAGCCTGGTCGTGGTGTCTCCACTCCACCCTCCCTTTTGTCCCCCTTAGACTGTGCTGTGTTGTGTGGAAGGTGGGGGTAGGTTGACCTTGCTCCATCCAGGGAGTAGCAGCTGGATTTTCTGCAGCAACTTCCACACCATTATTTTTTTTACCCCAGTCATCTTTCCACAGTCCCTCTCTTCCTGTTGCATGTCTACAGCTGCAAGTCCCTAAAGAGTTCTTCCATGCATGTGTGTATGGTTGTGTGTGGGGCTGGGTTTGGGAAATGGCCCTGCCAAACTACAGAGGAGAGGGAAAGGCAGCAGGAGAGGGAAAACAGCCCATATTTACACATGCAAATACAAATTGATGCTGTCCATCTCATGACAGCCTGGGTAGACAACTATGGGTGCTGGACCATCCCCCAACTGTGGCACACAGGGAGCTTTTGTCCTTCACAGCATGTGTTGCATTGAGTTTTTCCTGCCCAAGCATGAAGAAATTGCTTCTCACCAGGCTGCAAGAGTGGCTTGGTCTCCCTCAGTGTTACCTTGTGTGGCAGCTCAGGGAAAACAACAGGAAGGAAAGAAAATCTAACTTTGCATCTGTGATACGTAACAGCACCACCCATGGGCAAGCCTGAGCCTGTCCATAAGCAGGACAAGATGTCAGTTTTCTCTTTTCCTCCCATCAAAACTATCACATTCTACTCACAAATATCAGAGAGGTCACTTAGCACTGCTCTTAATCTGCAGGTGCTGGGTGAGGCTGGGTGTGTTGCAGCAGCCAGCCCCAGCTTGGAGGTTGATGCCTTGAAAGGCTACCCAAAACAGAGGCAAGACAGTGTTAAAGGGATAAAGTAGGTATTTATTAAAATGCCTTCAAAGGAATACACCTTGGGCAGTGCAAGAGCCTGGGCAAGGCTCCACCCAAGATGGACGCTGGGTCACGAGTTTTCACTTTTATAACTTTTGGTCCATTTACATATTGGGGTTAATTGTCCAATTACAGCTTCAGGTTGTGAAGTCCCATCCTCCCAGATTGCTCTCCTCAGTTCACTGTTGTTTACACTTTTTGGGCTTGAAGCTGCAGCAGTGTCCTGGTTCTCAGGCTGGATAAGGATTGTTTTGTCTAAACTGTGAAGAGAACTTGCTAGCACTTTATATAAAAGTTCACAGTTATGTACTAATGTAGTACAGAGTATGAAAAATATGAAAGCCAAAACTGAAGGCGTGAAGGTGAGGCAGCAGCCAGCACACGGCTGACGCCGATGGGAGGCCTGCAGTGCTGTGAGAGGCTGGTGGCAGGTCAGGGGTGGTTTGGTGCTGCTCAGGATCCCCTCGGTGTCAGGCTGTCCCACCTGGCTGCCCTGTGATGGATGGAACACCAAGGTGTCTGCAGGCAGCACTGCAGCAGTCTGATGGAGGCATTACTGCAAAAGCCATTTAAATTATTTGTAAGAGCCAGTTAGACATTTAAGATGTCCATTAATTAGCTGCAGCACAAGGAGGACTTGTAAAATTGAGATGGGATTTAGTGATTCCCTCTGATATGAGCTGTCTGAAGGGTAACTTTGGAGACTGGGAATGGGATGTCAAAAATTTTTATTTGATGGCTCAGATGCTTGCAGCTTTTACTAAAGTCATCACTCACCTCATATAACAATTTCGACTGCAAGAAATTGGTCACCTCAGTCATTCTTTTAGTGAGGAGCACTCACTGGAGATGAGAAACAATCCAGCAGCAATGTTGACCTGAAGCTAACCAGCTCTATTGCAGCTTCCCCTCCCAGGTGCAGGTAACAAGCCCACATTTTCCATTGTGGCCACCTGGGGCTCCACATGGAAGTATGGTGGGGATGCCTGCCTGGACAGAGGGGATGGGGATGTGATGCCCCAGGCCTTCTTCCCCCCTCCACTGGTACCAACCCCAGAGCTCTGCAAGACCATCACACTCTGTGCTTTCTACCTCACCTTGGGTATTTTTGTTTATTTGCTTACTGTTTAATGAAACCCTTTCAAATAACTGAGGAAAAAACTCATCCTTCACTTCTGTGTTTTCACATTCCATGTACAAAGATAACTCTTTTTATTCTGTGTTATTAGCTGCTCTCTGATGATATAATTTGCTAAGGGCCCTCTTTTCATCAGACACAAATGTAATTTATCCTGCAAGGTACTGACAAGGAGCATAGAAACATTTCTTTGCTAAGGGCTTGGCTCCCAGCATTACAAGGGAGCAGGGCTTAATATTTTCTAATAGAAACAAGCAGCATTACCACCTGCTTCTCTGGGAAGAATGGAAAGCAACTAGGAGAGGGGGAAGCAGAGAGGTCATTGTTAATGCAGCAGCCAATTCTCACTTGCAGAGAGGGACTGTGCTGGGGCTGTGTCTGTGGCAGGGACTTGAGGGAGTCGTGCACAGCAGCTCCCAGGTGGAGGCATTTTGTGTGCTTGAAGTGGGCGACTCCAGCTGTAGCTCTGGCACCGGTTTAATAACCTGGAGGTGCAGGTTTGGCTTTGCAGAATAGCTGAGTTCCTTCCTGCTTGTAGGGATAAAGGGGAACAAAAAAAGCAACAAACTGACAATTTTGCTCCTGCTTTCATTTTCCAGGCTTTTTATGAGGCTAAAAAGACAGACAGTCCCAAGCAGGCAGATTTGCTACCCCTATATTTCAGAGTGGGAGAGCAGTATAACGTGCTTCTATGTCCAAAATAAAAAAGCCAACAAAATCACTGATTGTGTGATAAATCACAGGTAATTTTCTTGCACGCTGGCAGAAACTGCAATGCTGTCTGGCTGGGGAAGGGAGAGGAGAAGCAGGCAGGGAACAGAGGAGCCATGCTGCAGGGGCTTGAGCTGTCAGGGAGATCCCTTCCTGCCCCTGGCTCACTGGGCAGAACTCAGTCCTTGCTTGCCCTTCCAAGGTCACAGGAGCTGGGACAACAGGGCCTGGGGTGCTGCTTCTCTTGGCAGCTGTGTTGGAGGGGGTGTCCCAGGATACCCCATCCCTTGCTGGGCACAGTGCTGATGTCCTTATCAGGGCTGCCTGAACCCTGTGAAGCTTTTGCCTATGCTGGGAAATAGTTGGCCTGGGAGCAGGAGCACTCTCCTTGTGATTCCTGGCTGAGGAGCCTGGCCCTGGCCCTGCTGGGCAGTTTGAATGGAGCAGCCTGGTTTGGAGGGCAGGAGAGGGGAATGGTATGGATGTGGGTAGAGTCTGTTTCCCTGCCACTGCCATGGGATGGTCACTCTCCCTTTTGCCAGGAAGAAGCTTGTGCTACAGCCATGCTCACACAGTGTGGGCAGACTCACGTTTTCCTGGGGCTGTTCCTTCTGATCGGCTACTGTAGCTCTAGACTGTTCTCATAAAAGCATATATATATATATATTTTTTTTTTTTTTTTTTTGCAGGAAATGTAGGTTATATTTAATTATCTGTGCTCCCACACAAACACAGCTGACATGTTTACATTTCCTTCTTGAGAGCTCAATGGAAAGTTGTAGCTGTTTTTCATATGAAAATGTGGACAACTTGGGAATTTGGCCTTCTTTTAACATTCTGTGAAGCACTGAGAAAGTGGGGGGGAAAAAGAGAAAAAAAAGGTTTTATGTATTTTTAAAAAGCTTAAAACTTTAAAAACAATTTTTTAAAAAGCAGCTCCTGTCTCTTCTTTAAAAAGAAAACCATGAGAAACTACATTAGAAGTCAAGACACGCTCACTTTTTAAGACAGCATTATTATGAAGAATCTTCAAGGGAAATTGGAAAATTTGCATTTTGGAAAGTAAAATAGCCTGCACTTGCAAAGCATGTGCAATGGCAACATTCACAGCCAGCTCTCCTCCTTCCTGACTGGGGATTTCCCAAGCAGAGAGTGGATTGTGAGCAGCCCCAAGGAGAAGGACCTGGGGGTGTTGGCTGACAAGAAGCTCAACATGGCCCAGCAATGGCCCAGCAATGGGCACTTGCTGCCCAGAGAGCCAAACTGGCCCTGGGCTGCATCAAGAGCAGTGGAGGCAGCAGGATGAGTGAGGGGATTCTGCCCCTCTGCTCTGCTCTGGTGAGACCCCCCCTGCAGTGCTGCATCAGCTCTGGGGTCCTCAGAGCAGGGAAGACATGGACCTGTCCCAGAGAAGTGCCACCAAGATGGTCAGAGGGCTGGGGCACCTCTCCTGTGAAGACAGGCTGAGAAAGGGTGGGGAAGAGAAGGCTCCAGGGACACCTTACTGCACCTTCCAGTGCCTACAGGGGGCTCAGGAGAGCTGGAAAGGAGCTTTGGGCAGAGGCATGTAGTGATACTGCAAGGGGAAATGGCTTCAAACTGTCAGAGAATATGGATGGGGTATTAGCAAGCAATTCTTCACTGTGAGGATGATGAAGCACTTGGAACAGATTATCCAGAGAAGCTGTGGATGCCCCACCACTGGAAATGTTCAAGACCAGGCTGGATGGGGCTATGAGCAACCTGATCTAGTGGAAGGTGTCCCTGCCCACGGTGAAGGGATGGAGCTGGATGATTGGAATTACATGATCACTAATGTCCCTTCCACCCCAAACCACGCTGCCATTCTGTGATTCTGTGATAATGGCTCAAAAGCCCTGCAAGCCTTAAGGGCCTTTTTCCTCTCTGTAGTATTTATAGTAGCCATTCTGCTGCCTTCTGCTGTGATCAGTCCTGTCACCTAAGTCCAGCCCATCTTTCCCCAGGTTTCTTTCCAGATGGGTTTTTCTTATCTGCTAGCCAGCTGTGCTCAGGGCTGGGTGGGTTGACAGCACAAACCCTGGTTGCCACCAGGACCAATGAATGGCACCTGTGCATTTTGCATCCTACTCCAGCTTTATTTGCAGGCACTGTGGGTTTGTGCTGGCTGAGTTACACAGGCTGCTGCCACTGCTGCTTGTACAAAAGCTGTGCTCTGCCTATGACCCACATCTGCCTTTCTGGTGGTGAGAAGAGTTGTTATTTATTGCTCATTCCTCCCCAACACCTCCCTTCAAGAGAGACAGGCAAAGACCCTCCAGTTCTGATCTGAATGAAATGCAAAGTTTGTAGCAGGAGCCAAAGGGGCTGATTTTACACCCATTGTCAGCGCAGCTGGGCTGTGCAGAGGTGTGAGCCATGCTGGCGTGGGTCACCAGTGCTGAGCTGGCACTGGGCACAGCACACATTCCTGCCCCAAACATCACCCCTAAACAACAGGTGAAGGCACTGCTGAAATCCTCAGCCACTCTCTGTGGAAACCCAGAGCACCAGAAATATTTCTCTGTCTGCTCTGGGGTGTCCTGACCCCCAGAGAACTAACTTTAACCCTCATTCATAGAGAAAGTTTCCTAGACTTCAAAATAAACTAAAATACACAAAAATGTAAAATAAATTATAAAAATTTAAAAAATTTAAAAAATACTTAATTAATTATAAAAATTAATTAAATGTATCACTTGGTGAGAAATTTAGATTTTAGGATTTTTAGTATGTTGTGGATGGAAACAAAATAGAAAACACAAAGTGTCATCCTGAGTTTCTTCTTCATGCTTCTTCCTCCTTCTTCTTCATGGGTTTGGGTGGCATTTTGTGATTGGCAGAAAAGTCCACACCGCAGCTCTTTGGGATCAGTTATTGGGTTAAAAGGGAAAATAATCTAGGTGTCAGTTCTTAATTGGACAGTTTAGTCTTAAAGGACCTTGGAACAAGAGATTGTGAACCATTTTGTGCCTTCTAATGGAAAGGTGCCAAACTCACAGTAGTGAGACTGTTTTACTGATAACAAATAATAAACACCTGAGTCCAAACACAAATTACTGTCTCAAGTGCCTTCAATCCAGACCCAAAAAACCCAACAACAAAGAGCCCACAACTGTGGAGGAGCCCTGGTCACTTGCTGGTCCTCAGCTTCAGCCCCTGGGGTGGGCAGTGGCACGGCCAGAGCCACCAGGCTGGGGTGGAAATGAGGATTCTGCCTTGAGGGCTGAGCACACTCGGATGAGCAGGGGCTTGGTGGCTGCAATGTCAGTGGGTCTGCCCCTGGATTTCTCTTGAATTTCTGTTTTGCTCCCTGGATCTGTGAAACCAGTTGGTCTTTTTTTTTTTTTTTTATGTGCATACACATCTTTTTTTGCCAAAAGTGTTCCCACAGCTCAAGAAACTCTTTGTGCTTGAATCACTGATGCCTGCTCTTTTCTTTTATCATCAAAAGGGTTCTGGTTTTCTGATGGTCAAGCTTAAGTCTCTTAAAAGGGGAGAGCCTCTGCCCTTTGAAGCAATTTTTGCTCTGTCAGTAGAGAAAATACACTTCCCTTTTCCCCTTGCAGGTGTGGGAGCATCAAATCACTTCCACAGAGCATTTTTCTGAAAGCCACGTGGCTTTTCTGAAAGGCATCTCACCAAAGAGCTGGCAAATCCTGCACTGCCTGGCTCTAGAGGCTGCAACACAAATTTACTAGGACCAGAGAGGAGAAGACAACATATTCTGTGTGACCCTGTGGCTCTGAGTAGTGCCACTGGATAGGAATGAGGAACCCTCTCCTGTTTTTTGCCTCTAGGTGGATTAATTCCATGCTCCCCTGTGGTGCTGGACAGAGGCTCAGTCTGGCTCCTTTTGCCTACAAATGCCAGTGGCAACTGTCCAGCCTCTTCCCCCAAACAAGGACACCCCCAGCAGAAAGAAGACCCCTGGTGTTGCTACCCAGCACTGAGTGCTGCTTAGCTGGATAAATGCCTTTTATCCCCAGCTGCTCTCCAGTGACACCCCAAGAGCTTGGGAAGTGCCATTTCTCCCCCTCTCCCTGGGAGCTGGCACTTCGAAATTGAGAGACTAAGCTGTTAAATTAGCCAGAACATTGTCCCATGCTTTCTAAATATTCAGAAAAAGATTCATGTCTAAATATTCAGAAATAATGTCAAAATAGCAGCAAGCAGGGAGAGGAGAAATTTGCTGATGATGTTAAGGGTGGATGAGGCAAAGAGCTGACTGTGAATAGTTTCAGAAAGACCTTTGTGGCACTGAACAAAAGGGTAATAAAATCACAGATAAAATCTGATGTAGATAAATGTAAAGTGATGTGCATGGGAAAAGACAATCCTACCTTTACATACAAAATAATGGGCTCCAAGCTGGCTATTTCCACTTGGGAGCAAAATCCTCAGGGTATAATAGATAACTCTCTGCAAATGTCAGCTCAAGACTCAGTAGCAATCAAAAAAGCAAACAGAAAACTAGGAACTGTTAGGAAAGGAGGAGAGAGCAAAACAGGGGAAATCATTATGCTGCTGTGTAACTCCATGGACTCCCTTTTCTTGAATGCCATTGTGCAGTCCTGATTCACTGATCTCAAATATGATACAGAAGAAGGCAATTGAAGATGATCAAAAGCACAAAAGGGCCTCCATTCAGGGAATGACTGAATAGATTAAGACTTTTTATCTTGGAGGAAAAAATGACTGAAGAAGAAATATGACTGAGTTTTGTGAAAGGAAGAGCAATGTGACTGGGGAACAGCTGTTCACATTATTCAGTGCTCTTCAAAGGAAGAGAGTGAACATCACAGAAAACTATCAAGTGACAAGTTCAAAATAAACAAAGGAGATTTTTAGCTGTGGCACTCCTTGCCATAGGGTTCAGTGGATGTTTAAAGTTTGTGTTGGTTCAATAGGGTGCAAGCTGATCGATAGAAGAGGAATCCATCAAGGGCTGTTAAATGCAGAGATGGCATCTGCAGTTCAGGAGGTTCCTGAGCCACTGACCACTGGGGAAATGGAAAGTATTCTGGGAAGTAAAAACAAATGTTTGCTCTATTTTTGTATTACCTCCTGAGCATCTGCTGGGTCTCATCCAGGGCAGAATGCTGGGCCAGGTGTATTTTGGGGCTGACCATTTTCAGTCATCCCTGTGTCCTGCATTTCACACTAGGCCATGTATCTCACTAAGGGGAATGGCTGAAATGAAGCCTGAGGTGTCTGGTGCTCCTGCCTGTCTTCCCACATCAGGCACAATTCTCACCTTAAAAAGTCTTCCACCAAGACCCACAGGCAGGTGCATTCCATTTTCCTTTAGCTCCCAAAGAAAAATTCTTCACCTGCATGGACAAGGCTTCTCAGCTGGAGACCAAGTTGTTCTGGAATGCAACAGGTAACCAAGGGATGGGAATGCAACCTTGTTCTCCATGCAGACCTCTCATGTGCATCTCACTTTGTCTGGCCTGGGTCACCCTGGGTTTATTGCTCCAAGGCATCACTGAAAGAGAATGTCTGGGTATGAGTAACAAGAGATGGAGGGGAAAAAAAAGTGCAGCAGTGGCTCTAATGGTCAATCCAAATCTGAGTGATTTGCTAAATTTTCCCCCAGTAAATGAAAAACAAACACTTGGATGCTGCAAGGATTGACACAACATGCAAGGGACCCCTTCTGGTTGAAGTCTCAGTGCCTTAATGACGGGGACATTTGTGTTCCTGTGCACTTTTCCAAGGCTGCCTTAAAAGCCATGCCTTGGCAGTTTGCAAGCTGGTGGCCACAAACCAGTAAACTCACACTGCACCTCCTTCCCAGCTAGAAATGAGAATGAGGGATGGTGGCCATTACAAGATAATCACACCAGGGAGAAATTGCTGAGCTCAAGAATCTCTGTTCCCCAGATCAGGGTAATCTCACTGCACTTGCAAAGCTTAGCCAGCTGGCAAAGCTTAGCCAGCCAGGCTGGCATGACACTCTCAGATTTTAGGAGCCCACCCTATTTCTGGGGGCTGCTGCATCACCCAAGCAGCCCTATGTTGACATCACATGCTCAGTAATGTGAAGGTGAGGCTTATTTTCTGAAAACCCATCATTTTCACCCATAAAGCCTAAATGAAAGTAAATGAAAGTCCAAATACTATTTTTATTGACACCTGTGCTATTTTGCAGCAGCTCCAAAGGAGTAATGATGATATACATTGGAACAGGAGGACAATCAGACATCTGTCCTCTTGATTGATCTGCAGGAGAGGGAACACAAAAAGGTCCATTACACACACTGAAGGAGCTACACTAATAATGACTGTTACAGGGAAAAAAATCCCCACCACATTTCTTGCCCCCAGATTTCTATTAGGAAGGGGACCCTGCTCTGCTTGGCTCTGGATGGACAAGAGTCTTGGATTTCAGTGTGAAATGCAAGTGGGCAAGGGTAGGAAACCCCAAATCTTGACTGTAACCTGGAGAAACCAGGTAGCTTCCTCTTCCTCCTCTTCTCTGGTTGTTTACCCTCTACCCTAATCCTCCTCTTCAGATTTCCCCATGGATCACTCTCAGGGGTCCTGCCACCCCCTGGGTGCCCCCTGGCACCAGGGCCAAGCCAGTGATGTGGAGCAAAGCCCAGCCCAGCTGCCATCACAAAGGCTGGCACTGTCCTGCCCCGGCTGGAGGGAGCTTTTAGCCCCTGAAAGGCCAAGCCCTGGCATCCCACAGCCACACACCTCCTGCATGGGCTGCTGGTGTGGCATCTGTGACTCCTGTGACAACCTTATTTTAATATATTTGTGCTGAATAAAACACATTTCCTGTGAAGAAAGGTGAGTATTTCTGTGTGGAGGGAACTTGGCATCTCTGAATACTGAGCAGCAATTTTCTCAAAGCTGTAGTGTTCAACCCAGCAATCAGCCCTATTAGCACTAAAAGGAGCTGTCTAAATGCCAAGCCAGGTCCAATAAATAAGCACTAACACATTTAGAAATGGCTTAGAAAGGAGAATTAAAAGTTTTGCTGCAAATTATGTTTCTTATTTTATGTTTGCTGTCAGTTCTAGCTCTTCCATTTAAATGAGACAATCATTTGCTGCCAAGATGAAGGAGGTGAGATGATGTGGAAGTGGGCAAAGCTGTTCATCCATAATAGAAAGCTAACAGGGACTTCAGCTCCTCTGGAAACACCATAAGGATGGGGTCAGCAGACCCATAAGTAAAGGTGCCTCCCAGCCTCCTGCTGCCCCGAGTCCCAGATCTGCTGATAGCCCATGCTCCCACCAGGGCCAGGAAACCCAGGAGGCACAGGAGAGGCAGGCAGGCTGCTCTGGGCAGCTGAGGGTGCACAGCCCAGAGCAGGGAGCACAGCCTGCTGCAGGCACATCTCATAAACAGCTCCAAAATCTGTGTGGGGTTTAACAAGCAGCCCTGCTCCTGGAGAGCCAGCTGCCTTCCACTGCCTGAATGGACTGGTGCTTTGATGTGGTAATGACATCTAACTGATACTGATGGCAAAGGCTAATCCACTCTGCCCTGTAATGTTCCCAGTCAATCACACAATATTCTGTTATTGGAAAAACTCATTTTTGCCCCTCTGATGGTAATCAGTGTATGCCCTGAAGCACGAGCCTTGATAGCCTGTGTAATTTGCAACCTAGCTAACTGTAACTGTGGATGTTAATCCTATTTATACAAATGCCTGGCAAGCAAAAGTAGGGCTGCTGGGACAAGCTGCAGGGCAGGGCAAGGCATAGAGCCAGATTTCCAGGAATTCTCCCTCTGCAGATTTCAAGCTGTTGCACCCCAGTGATGGGAGACTGAGAGCTTTGGGGTAGGCAAAGAGAAGTGGCACAGGCAGGGACTCTACAGTCCTGTCACTCCTGCTGCCTGGTGTTTGTCCTGGAATATGCTGCAGCAGACTTCACCCCAGTGCACATCCTCTGCTTTGGACAGCCACTCTCTACCTGACAAATGACATCCAGAGGGACCTGGACAGGCTGGAGAGGTGGCTCCATGTGAAACTCCTGCAGTTCAACAAGGCCAGTGCAAGGTCCCAGACAGGGGTCAGGGCAGCCCTAAGGGCAAACACAGGGTGGGCAGAAAGTGGACTGAGGGCAGCCCTGAGGAGGACTTGGGGTGTTGGTTGAGAGGAGAAGCTCAACACGACCCAGCAATGTGCACTGGCAGCCCAGAAAGGCAAACACCTCCTGTGTGAGCTGAACCAGGGCAGCCAGGGCCCAAGGTCAGCAGCCTGAGTTAACCTGAGTTAGGAGCCTAAGATTGTCAACAGCAAGAAACAGACACCTCCAGCAAGCAAATCAGAGTAGGAGGCACACAGCCTGGGGAGAAAGAGAGGTGGACACAGCTCTCTAGTTACCCAGCCTAAAAGGGCAGCAAAAGGCATTTCCTCACCTCACCAGGGTGCAGTGAGACCTAGACATCTTAAATGGCATTTTCTGGAGGACCTAGCCCTGAAGTGGTGCTCAGCTTCTCTACTTGGCTGTTCAGTACTAAAAACACCCTCCTGTAGCATTCACATTCCCTGAACATGATTCCTTTGCCCATGGTTTTTCTCCTGGGAAGCTGAAAGGCAGCAACAGAGGCCTCAGAGTAAAGAAAAACAATTCTTATCTCATTTGCTTCTCCTGTGTAGTGCTCATGTGGGATGTGTTTGGAGATTGTTTACCCAAGGTGATTTCTTGATTGGACTCCAGTGTGAGTTGTTTTGACTCATGGCCAATTAGGGCCAGGCTGTGTTGGGACTCTGGAAAGAGTCACAAGTTTTCACTATTATCTTTTTAGCATTCTGTAAGTATCCTTTCTGTATTCTCTAGTATAGTATAGTATTTTTTAATATAATATAGTATCATAAAGTAATAAATTAGCCTTCTGAGAACATGGAGGCAGATGCATCATTCTTCCCTGCCATGGGGCTCACCATGCATTTACAACACCCTCAATGGCCTGGAGTGGGACTAAACTGGGAGCTGAGGTTCTGTGTTTAGAGAGGCACCAACTCTGCTCCCATCACAGGCAGGTGCTCAGAGCAGCCTTGCCCTGGTCATGGGTATCCATGCCTGTGATTGCTCACTGCACCTATTTCACCAAGGACAGGGAGGAAGAGAGCTCACTCCTTTCCAACTGCAGGAAAGCCTCAGTTCCCAGGAATTCATGGCTTCAGGTTAAAACTCACCAAAGAAGGCTGTCAGAGAAGAGACAGGTCAAATGCCCCTGAGCCTGGGCCCTGCAGGAGCTGTTACCTGCAGTGACAATGGTCCCGTCAGTGCAGGTGGGACCCAGTGGCACAGGGACACAGCCACCCAGCAGCATTTCCAGACAGGGACTTCCCTGGGCTTGTTCCCTTCCCAGCAGCCCTGCAACACCCAGCACCTCCACCCTGATGTGCTACTGCTGGCACCATCCCTTGTCCTGCAGGATTAAAGAAATAGCAGCATTTCCCTGGTCTTATTCCAGGTTTAGTTAACATAAACTGAAACAAAAAACTCCCCCAAATCCAAACCAAGGAAAGCTGAGCATCTTGTCTAATTCATTAAAATGATACCTCTGGAAAATATAAACTACATGGAGTTTGTTATGCCTTGTTTTCCTGCTTTTCTTCTCTAGGAATGTCTGCTTCTTGGGCAAGAAACACCAGACACACTAAGAGCACACACTTGTGGGTGCATGCAGCACTAACCACACCTACACATCCTCTCTGTTCTGTGACACCCATCAGGTTTGATTTTTAGAGCAAGGCTGTGACAGCTTGGCCATGTCACACATTTCTACAGCTGCAGGGACCCCGATGGTGGCCAAGAGACCCCACTTGTTGTGGTTCCAGCTGCAGGGTCTAAGATCAGCAGCAAGGATGGGCTGGCAGAGGGTGGAAATACATTTAATTGTATCCATTAATATAGAAGGAAAAGAACAGACACACATTTGGGCCCATTTGTTTTCTTCCAGACCTGAGAAAGTGTTGGTACAGCCAAGAACATATTTTCCTACCCAACTGCACACTACAATTGGTCTAATAAAAAATGTATTTCATTTGCCTACAAAAATCCCTCTTCTGGGCACATTACAGCCATAAAGGATGCTGCTTTCTATTCCTGGCTCCTTTTAAAAGGCCAAGTCTTGCTGCTGTATTATTGAATTCAGCAGAGGCATGGCACAGCCCGGTGAGCACTGCTGTAGGAGTCTCCACATTAGAGTTCTCTAGGCTTGATCCTTCACACACATAAATGGATTTTACACTCACGATGCTCCTGGGACACCCAGGCAGCTGCTTCAGGTTTTTTGCCAGTTTAAGTAAGATTATTATCAGGCCCAAGAGCTTATGTGCCCTGCAAGAGCCCACGTGTTGCAGGCACTTTTACCTCAGTGAGCTCATATCTGTGACAAAGAGTATGAGTGGGATACACAGCTGGGGTGGTGCCTGCAAAACTCATGGTCAACTGTGGGCATGGGTAATCACATCTAGATGAAAACAGGCAAAATTGGTCCAGGATCTGGCTGAGATGCACATGCCAGCAAGTAGCTTCTGGTCCTTTTGACAGCCCTGAGACCATGTGAAAAGGATGGTTTGGTCAAAATGAGATATTAAAACCAGAACTTTATGTGCCCTCCCTTGGTATTATGTGGGCTTAAGGCTGCTCCTGCCACCCACTGCCTCTGAGCTCTTATTCTCCTGTGCTATTACTGAAACAGCCTAAACATCATGTTTTAGTTATAAAGTGAGTTTAGTGGATGGAAGGGCGGGAGGAAAGGGGGATTAAATTTACTGCTTCAGTGACTACAGATCTGAAATAAATCTCCAATTCAATGATAGATCAATAACATCAAGATTGGGTTTAAATTATTAATAAACTATGAGAAACAAGGATAATTATTCTATGAGTCACAGCTCTCTAATGCACTGCACATTTTTTCCCTGAGACATCTGCATTGAAGCACGACCTGCCTATCTTTTGGCAGAACACTGTAGCCAAGAAGTTAATGCTTTTTGTTTTGCCAGCTAAGCATTTCATAAACCCTCGTGGGCTGAGACAGCCTGGTGACAACATTGTGCTTCACTCATGGAGAAACCCTTAGGCCAGGAGCCCCTAAAACACTGAGGTGTCTAATGAGCCCCTGGCAATCAATGAGATTGATTTGAATCACATTTGTGAATGGTTCAAAAGGCCCTCAAATGTCCTTTGAAACCTGGATGTCTGGAGATTGAGGAGTTGTGCTAGCCTAAAAGGAGATGCTGGCCTTGAAGCCCACCTCACTGGTGGCAAGGAGGAGGCACAACCTGGGGGCTGCATAAGGCAGGGAGGAGAGGAAGAGTTTCTGTGTCACAAACATGTTTTATGAAAAATCCTTTCCTTAGGATTTTTTCTCCTGAGAAGCTGAGAGGCCTCAGGAACAAAATGTAAACAATAATTATCTGCTGCTGTGGAATGCAACAGGTGGGTCTGTGATTGGTCTCGTGGTTGTTTTTAATTAATGGCAAATCACTGTCCAGCTGTCTTGGACTCACTGCCAGACACAAGATTTTGTTATCATTCCATTCTTTTCCTATTCTTTGCAGGCCTTCTGATGAAATCCTTTCTTCTATTCTTTTAGTATAGTTTTAGTATATCATCATAATATAATATAATATAATATAATATAATATAATATAATAAACCAGCCTTCTGAAATATGGAGTCAGATCCTCATCTCTTCCCTCTTTCTGGGACCCCTGCGAACACCACCACATTTTTGCACATTTATGGTAGACTTTCAGCACAATTGATCTACTGGTGAATTTCAAGTGAATTAACTTCCCCCTTTCAGGCAAAAAGAGAGGGAACCATCAGCCTGAGGAGGCCTGTTAAAATCAAGAAGCTGAAGACTGGAATATTCCTCCATTCTGGGTCATGGCCACCTCTGCTGGCTGAGACAGCCCATGCTGGCACACTTGGGCTGGAGGTGCTGAGCCCCTCTGGGCATCCTCCCACCTCAGCAGCTCTCATCCCTCCTCAGCTGTGGCATCATGGCCTGGGTGCTGATGGAGAGCAGCCCCCAGGGGCATGCCACAGCAAAATCAGCTAATCCCTGCTCTTTGACGGGGTGGGCTGGGGTCACGTTTCCTCAGAGCACTCTTGAGGATGCTCTTCAGCTGCTGGGCTACCAGGTGAGGGGCTTAGCAGTGCCCTGGCTTACCAGGAGGGCACCCTGCTTAAGAGGAGAGGAACAGAGCTCAGGGCACGGGTCATGCAAGGCGCTCATCCTTGCATGCAAGGAGAGAAGCAAGCAGAGGAGGGAATCGCCCTCACAAAGCTCAGGACAGCACAGAGGAGAAGGGTAACAGAATGGACAAGGACACCAGAATGGACAAGGAGTACTGGTGGCTGTTGTGCAGACTCTTCTATGGCCTCACTGCTTTCCTTGCCACTGGACAAAACAAGGTTTTATCAATCCTAAAATCACCCTCCTGCTGATCTCAGCTCACACAGCTGTGCAAAGGGCAGTAGGTGACCCCCATTCTGATGACAATACAGTATCTCTCTGCGCACACCTGGACTGGGATCTTACTGGGACACCCCTCTTTTTCCACAGCATGTCCAGCAGCAGCTGAGGCTTCCCATACACCCTTCCACTCTCTCCTTTAGCCTGAAGTTGTCAGTCAGGGTACAAGATCATTCTGAGCCTACAACACAGACCTATCAAGGTGTCCAGACACTACTATCTGTGTAATGTAGGAATAATTTTTTTTAAAGTCCCTGTGATATACTAATTTAAAGATACCTGTGGCCTTGGCAAATCAAAGAAACAAGCCACAAAAAGGTGAAAACAAGATACTGAACAAATTTTGCTCGGGCTCGACTGTGATCTGATTCAAGGTAAGGAGTGAAGGGTGTTTACAATTTTATTTATTTATTTATATCCATTAGTAATTCAACAAGGTCTTTACACATCACTGCTTTCTTATTAGTTACCTATGAATTGTAAAGGATTCTGGGCAGAGCACACACACAAATTAATGAATCTGTGGATGAAAACTTATGAGGAATAGGGGGATGCTTCCATTGTGTGTTTGCTCTGCCAGCTCTCCTGAGGCAGTAAAATGCCATCATCTCTGCCTTGCACATGAGAAGCCCAGTAAAGGACTATGTGCAGGTTAACTGGGACCAGTATCAAGCCCAAATCTCATGGAAATTCCTGTTCCTGGGGCCAGGCTGTAGGTGGGAGACTTGGGATGCTCCCTGGGTCAAGCTGGTGTTTGCCTAAGAACTAGATGGGCTCAGAATGAGCAACCTGCCTGCCCATGAAGGGCTGGGGTGCAGCCTCAGTGATGCACGGGCAGCTCTCTGTGTGCACCCCAAATCACTGCCAGGCCCTTAAGGACAGCCCAGCCCAGCCCTGCAGGGAGCTGACTGCATTCTGCCCTCTCACAAACCTTCAGATGAGGGAAAATCTCTCTTTTTTTTTGCATTCGTGTAGTGACTTTAGCCAGGAAACTTTTAAGACTGATTTCCCTTGATTTGCCATCAGAGGTTTTACTTCAATCCATAACATTTTCAAAATCTGGGGAAGAAATAGAATCTGCACTCTTTCACAGTTAAAGTTATTTAGAACAGTTATTTATATAAGTGTTGGACATTTAAATTTATTAAAAATCCATAGCATATTTACAATTTTTATGAATGTAATTTATAAAATATAATCCAAAAAACACCTTGCAGCTTGTTCCTGTAACAATGTAACAGCTTTCCCTATACAGCTGCTTATATCCATTTCCCTTGGTGCCAAGGGAAGAAAGAAGCTAAAAAAAAATAATTTGGATATTCCTATAAAGATTGTTATCAACAAACTGAGTGCTGCTTAAAGACACTGAAAAAGAATGTGGTCTTTGTTTGCCTCTTCACAAGAGTGTCTATTCAATTTCTCCTCCTTGCCTTCCCCGTTGGAAGGTTGGCTGTGTCCCTGTGTCTGCGTTGGGCAGCCGGGAGCAGGGAGCCGCGTCTCCAGATGCTGCAAATCCGTGTGGCTGCAGCAGCTCCCGGGCTGGGAAGGGTGGCATAGTGCTGATTTACTGTGCCTGGGGAATCAGACCTACTTTTTTTCCTCAGCTGGAAGAGCAGCCTGTAAAATAAAAACCACACATCTCAGTTGATTTGAGAGATGCTGTGTAAGATTTATCTGTCTAGGAAAATAATATAAAAAATTTAAAAAAACCCCTCTGCAGAGGCTGGCAGCATCCCTTTTAATACAGCTGATGTTGAGGGGCCCAAAGACAACCCCTTGGACAGGCATAACTTGCAGTTTATTAATAGCAAAGGCACAGCAGAGGCTGCCAGGCTGTGAGTGTCTCAGGCACACTGTAAATTTCCAGTTGCTCAGTGTTCCTGCTGCTTGCCTGTGTATGGCATAAATACAGCCTAACGTGACTGAATTGCACAGAAAAATGTTACCAATTACTCTGCTTACCTGCATTCCTTTGGCACAGGTCCTGTGGGCTGAGCTGATGGAGAATATGTTCCTGGTGCTGGACAGGAGAGAAAGAGTTTTCTTTAAAAATAAGAAAAAGATCCTCTTTTTGTGTAGAACAGCGGGTTGGTTGGGTTTTTCTGCCTTGAGATTTCTTACCATTTCATTATTTTGTATTTCAGATAAAACTTTCTCACCTTAACGAGGAACATTTTTCCCCACTGGTTTTAATGGTATAATAAATTGAGGGAGAGCAAAGAAAAAGCTCCTGAAAAGGAACCATAAAAAAAGTTGCTGGAGACTGAGGGCAGGCTTTGCAGAGGAAGAGGCAAGAGTAACAAGCTAATTTACTTTGCCTTTCTGTTCAGGTGTCCTCTGTAAACAGCTTGGGTCTCCTTGTTTTAGAGACTGTTTGGAAGGGCATATTCCCATGGGTGTTTTACCTTCCCTGTGGCTGCACGGGAGCAATGGGGTGAAGAGGACTGGGGTGCCCCTCTGTGGGAAGGTCATGATGCTGCAAGAATGAGGAGTGAACCCAAAATGGTGATTTTGGCCCAAACAGGTGTGGTGCCATGAGGGATTTGCTGCCAGAACAGCACCTTTCTCCTCCAGGTTTGCCTTAATTCAGTGGCCACAGGCTGCACATTTCCCCCTCTGTGCTGAGCACAGCAGGCCTGGGGCTGTCACAGCCCACACCTACGGGGTCAGCTGGTGTCATCTCACCTTGTCTCACGGTCACACTGCTCTTGTGTAACCTACCTCAGTGTCTCCATACCAAGTGTCTTATTTCCAAAAACTCAGAGGGGACAGAGGGAAGAGATTTAGGCAGGTGTATGCAGAAGGAGGTGGGAGAGAGGAGAGGTGCCTCTGGACACACAGGGGTCTGGGAAAGAGGGGGGATGAGGAGGCATTTGGGAGGGGCAGTAGGGTGGCAGAGGAGATGGCAGAAAAGAAAATGTGGAAGAGTAAGACACATGGTAAAAAATGAGAGGTATAGGTAGCTATGACAGGGAGCCAGAAAAAGCATTGAAATGCAGGTTACTGCTCAGGTTACATAAGCCACTCTTATGAAAGACAAAAAAGATTGAAAAGCAATCAAAAGAAGCCAAAAAATGCCCATCTACATGGTAGTGTACAAATTCTTGAAAACATATTAAATGTTGACACTGGGTCCCTAATGAGGCATTCCCATATTTGACTTTCCTTGGTAAACCTTCCTGTGTCTACATACTATTTCTCTACTGAAACAAACTTCATATATCACCTGAATTTTAATTGTGATATGCAAATCCAAGAAATGACTGCCTAGGATAGCACTGAGAGAGGTTTCTGCATGCATTTGCTGCCTGTCTTTTGTGGTGGTTTCAGACTCTCAGCCTCTTGCCAGGATAGACTTGTCCTCAAGGATGCAGCTCACATGTATTCCTGATAAGAATACTTGATTTCCACGTGGAAAGCTCTTTAAAACATTAACATTACGTGTGTGAACAATTTTTTTTTTCTCATTCTTAGGAGCTGGCAAATTTGCATTGAGAAAAATGCAAAAGTGAGCAGAAAACTCTTCTGTTGATATCCCCCAAGGAGGACCAATGCATGAATTTCTTAGGAAATAGGTAACCCTTTCCTTCAAGGAATAGCCAGGCTCTTTCATGCTGGCTGTGCCAGGGGCTCTCCTATAGCAGGCAGAATCCCTGCTCATACTATATTCCAAGAAGAATTAACGGAAAAAGTCCAATCTTTCCTCCAAAAAAATTGTTTAGACCTAGGAAAACGCCAAGCTGTCCCACCTGGACCCCAGTTTGTGATCCAGTCTGTGTTGCAGAAAGCCAGACTCTCCCTGTGTGGGCAACCTGCTGCAGTTCTACAGGGCTGCTGTGTTGTCCCCTCCCAGTCTCCCAGTGGCTTTTGATGGAGCCACTTGTCCCTTCCTCACCCACTCACAGGGGCAGCTGTGACCCCATCCTGGCAGGGTTACTTAATGAGCTGTCAAGTGCTGTTAAAAGAAGGATACACATATCTACCCGTATCTATCTACCTGCCTATCTATTTATCTGTCCATCTGAAGTAAACAGAGCTTGGAGAGTCTTATAAGAGAGATAACTGTCTAATATTAATTTGCTGGCATTTACATGCAATAGAGCAACTCTGATCCAGACAAAATGAAAACAGATGGTCCTATCCTATGAAGACATGCTGAGGGAGTTGGGGTTGTTCAGTATGGAAAAGAGAAGGCTCCAGGGACACGACATTAGAGGCCTTTCAGTACTTAAAGGAGGCTTATAACAAAGCAGGAGAATGACTTTTTCAATGGTCAGATAGTGACAGGACAAGGGGAATTGGTTTTAAACTGAAAGAGGAGAGACTTCTATTAGGTGTTAGGAGGAAATTCTTTACTGTGAGGGTTGTGAGACACTGGCACAGGTTGTCCAGAGAAGTTGTTGATGCCCCATCCCTGGAATTGTTCAAGGCAGGGTTGGATGGAGCTCTGAGCAATCTGGTCTAGTGGAAGGTGTCCCTGCCCATGGCAGAGGGATTGGAATGAGATTATCTTTAAGGTCCCTTCCAACCCAAACCATTCTATGATCTATGATTCTATGATTCTATTATATGCAGAGAGCAACTTAGGAAAGTTCCAGAGCAGCTGACTTCTTCTCTCTTCTTCCCTGTAACAGATTGCTCAAAAATACCTGTCAATATCTTTTCCTTCTTCAGAGATCTTTCAGGAAACTCAATTGCAATTTTTGCTTGTTTAGCAGGAAGGGATAAGGAGGCTTCTTCAGGCTCCACATCACAGACAAAACCTCTGCTGGTTCTCCTAGCTGTCTCTTTGTAGAAGAGAGCAAGATTACTCTGCTCAATATAGTCTTGCATTCTCTGCATTTTGAAGGCTTCTTTAGAAGCCCCATATTCCTCTTCCAGCCTTTTCAAATTTTCCACTGTGAGAGCAGAACTGGGATATGATGACCAAATCCGAAGGGGAAATGTTTTTGGTTGGAACTGGTTACTGCAAGACCCTGACAGCTTGTGTCCATTAAACATATCTGCAATGCATTAAGGAGATGAGAATCTTTAGCAACAGGCAAAGTCAATTCATCATTCTTGCAACAAAGAAAGAAAGAAAAGAGAAATCCCATTAGTCATTTACTCCTGATGGGCATATTGATTGATGTAGTTAAAATGTTCACACTAAGATAACCTTATTAGATTGAAAATCACTTTCTTTTCAAGAGGATCTACTAGGCACCAATTCAACAAAGCACTTAAACAAATACCTGATATTGAGGGCATGCTCAGGTCCTATTGGTGAGCTTTTCTTAAATTGTTCCCACCTAATGCTTCAGGCCAAAACTTAAGATAGCTACAAAGGATGACATAATGCCTCTCTGTGTTTCAGATATGCCCAAAGTTGAGCAACCAAATATCTCATATAATAACACACTACCCTCTCCCCCACTAAGGCTGTACTAAAGATTGCATCAGTGATTTCATTATTAACCCAGTTTGCTTTGGCTGTAAAATGCTGTACAGCTGAAACTTACTGTGTGCAGGCTGGAATAGTGTGCACTTTATAATCATTACTAGTACTCAGACAAATTATTTTGGACAGTTTTTCCTACACACTGATGGAGAAAAAAATAAAAATGTACAGTGGAATCTATTGAATCTGTTTAATTGGACCTGCTGGTGGCCATCCGACCATGCCAATTAAATAAAGACAAACAAAAGCAGCTCTCAGAGGACCTGCAGTGAATAAACCCAGGGTAAATACTGCATGGTTTTTCTTATTGCATTATTCTGTATAGTTGTGTGTCTGAAACATAAACTAGCCATAAAAAGCAACTCACCCTCCTGTTTGCAATATCTGCTTAATTGTGTCTGCATCTTCCGTTCTCCCACTCAATCTGTTTAATGTCAAAAGATAAAGGAGGGAAAAATAATAAGGTTAGTTTGGCAGAACTAGTGCTTCACAACCTCCTCTTTCCTGGCCTGCCCCTGCCTGTCAATTCCCATCAGGCATGATGCTCCTCTGCTCTGTCTGACTGCAGACTGAGATGGCTGTTTCCAGGCGTTTCATCAATGCAGAAGACCCAAACCCTTCCATTGCCCTCGGCAGAGGGGTCTCTGCCAGCACTGTGGGAGCCCACAGACACTCAGGCACTGCAGGTGCCCTTGGGATGGTTCAGTGGGCTGGGCTTCCCCAGTGGAATAATTCCTGAGAAGGGAGCAGGTAAGGGCTGAGCAGGACCAGCACAGCACTGCCCAAGGTGACAATGCTGCCCAGGTGAGGTCCCAGCCAGGGCTGTTTCTGAGGTGCTCTGGCAGTGATCCCCTGTTACCATTTCTTGCATTCTGAAGGCTGTAAGTCTGAGACATGGTGTTTAGCATGTTTGAATCCACAAGGCTAAACTGGTTTACTTGTGTGATACAAGTGCCTGACACAATGAGCTCGAGTGCTACAGAGAAGCACATGTATGGGGTATCAGCATTTTCACCTTTGCCAATCAAACTTGTACAGTATCTCATTAAAAGAAATCACTGAGTTGTTTGGTCTGGCAAAGGCCATATTCCCTAACTCTGTGTTGAATTCTCATTAAGGATGATCTTTAATTCTCCTCTGATCCTTCTCTTGGGATAATTTTCTTTTCAGTTTTCTGGAACTTTCCTTCTGATCCAGGTAATGGTGAAAACAGATAGCAAATGACCCAGAAAGACCCTCAAAGGCTTCTCTTACTGCTCTTTGGTCCAGATTAGCTGGCAACTCCTGATTGTGAAGAACATAGCTTTACACCACATCTTTCATTGCTGGGACACAAAGCATCCTTTTCTCACGTAATCTAATTATGTTGCTTAATTTTAATCTCCTTAGGGAGCTAGTTTTGGAAAAATCTGTCATTTCTGCCTTTCATGAACAATTCTGCCATTTCTCTAGTAACAGTCTTTTAAGATCCCTTTGCTTCTTAATCATACTTTAAGACATCTCAATGTCATTAGCTCTGCTGATCTTTGTACTGCTGTCACTCTACTTTCCCTGTTGAGCTTTTGTGGTCACAGAGCTGTAGAACAAGCAGGGCTGGAAGGTGCCTCTGGAGGCCACCAGGCTCCAGGACTCTCCTCACAGCAAGTCTACTAGATCAGAATCCTTGGGGTTTTGCCTAGGCAAATTTTAAGTATTTCCAAAAGCTAAGATTCTACAACCTTTCTGACTCCAATATTTAACCACCCTTATGCTGACAATACTTTTGCTAATATTTAATTGGAATTTCCCATACTCCAGTATGTGTCTGTCATCCCTTATCCCACCAAAGTGCAGCTCTGAGAAGGCTGTTTTGTCCTCACCCTCTCATTTAGTAGCTTCAGGCAGCAATGAGAGGTACTTGAGTATTTTCTCCTCCAAGCTGAACAGACCCATTTCTCTCAGCCTCCTGTTGTGCACATAAGCTCCAGCTCTACATGTCTTGGTGACATTTTGCTCCAGTACGTGTCTCTCACCCTGGGGAGCCCCAGACAAGACACAGCATTCCAGATGTGCCAAGCAGAGGGTAATAACCATGTTTCTCCACCTTGTGCTTGGAAGTCACATTTAACCTGGCTGTTTTGGCCGAGTCTTCATTCAGCTCAGGACCACATGTGTCCCTGCTGCAATGCCCTGTGATTGCCATTGGCCTGGGATTGCAGTGCATGGATCTGGGCAAGCTCAGAGTCTGCTCTGGGGCAAGCTCAATGCCACTTTCACAATGCCTGTGTGGCAAGGGCTGTCCTGGCCTCGTGTCTGTGCACAGTGTTTCACCCATATGTGTCCCTGCACCCCACCATTGCTTCACACTGACTGCTCTCCTTGAACTCTTCCTCTTCATGAATGTTTTAAAGCATGTTTTATAATGTTTATTAGTAAGGCTTTTAATATATTTTTTCTTGCTACCTTGAAAATGGGGAATTGATATAAATAAAAGCACAACTGAGCTGAGCATTTCTGAAACCCAGTGGAAGAGCGCAAGCCCTGAACCTGAGGGTTTAGCTCCCTGCCTGGACCCATGCAGCAGCAGCAGCAGTGCCCAAGGGCAGGATCACATCCTTCATATACAGCTTGTTCATGTTGCCTTGCCACCCTTCCTGTCCTTTCTCCAAAACAGAAGAGAAAATCACCTCATACAAGAAGTGCGGAGAACTACAGTTTCAGTGGTGGAAAAATGTTTTGAATAGATTATCCCATTCTCTCTGCATCAGTCCACACAAAAACGTATTCCTGATCCCATGGGATTCATAGATCAGGAGGGTAAAGCCCTCAGAACAGACAATTTCTGTCTCTGTTCTTGCACTGTACCTGCCAGACTGAGGTTTCACGCCCATCAGGACAGTCCCACCGAATAATCTGAATTACAGCAACTTTTAGAGTACCCTCTCTTGGCACTTGGCACATCAAAGCTGCACAACTCCCAGATCAGCAGCTTCCACACAGTTTGAAGGAATGCAGCACTTGAGTGTTCATGTTGAACTTTTCAAAGAAGCTGAAGAGGATCAAACGAAGTATTTTATTGAATTCTAAATATGGAGTGGGTTTTTTTTGTTTGCATGCTTCTTTTCATCAAAAGAAATGTTTGAAACAAAAAGCCCATGGCAAATTAGAGGGATGGAATGCCACATTTTGGAAGTGCCAAAATTAAATATTCCTGCTTTGGAAGTTTGCCTCACCTTCTCCATCATGAACCATTGTGGGATTTTGATATCAAACTGTCACATTTTTCACTTGATCTGATGCATACTTTTGTTACAAAGTCCAATTTTTTTGCAAAATGCAAATAGAACATTTTGCTAATCTGGCCAGATAGGATTGGCGTACAAAGAAGAGTGCTCTTGGTTTTGTAAGCTCATAGTTCATGGGGACTGGCATTAAATAGAAAAATCAGTTACATCAAAAAGGCAGGCTTAAAAATCTCATTGATGATAAGCTGCCCACTGCAATGTCAGAGGAAATTGTCACTAAGTATTCACAAATACATCTGCAGCACTGCAACACATCTTCTCCAAAGCCATATCTGTCCCTGACATCAGACTTTGTCATAAAAAGCAAGAGAATTCAAAGCAACATTTACTGGCTATTTCCTCTGTGAGGCTTCACTTTCTCTATAGCTCTTCTGTTCTCATAATAATATGCTGAAATCTAGTCAGAATATTTGAATCTTGGAGAAACAAAACACAGCTGAAGTAGCTGGAAGGCGAAGGGCTCGGAGGCAATTTCCTCTGATTCATCAGCAGACAAAGGCAGAGCGATGGCTGTGTTTGTGCTAATAACAGTGGAATTGCCTCCCTGGCGCCGCTGCCCCGGTATTTCTTTAGCTCTTGTTGTCATGCCTCATCTCACAGCCCGCCGCTGCTGTGCGCTCAGACACAGCCAGGCTGGGCATGGCCAGGGGAGGCCAGCGCAGCACCTCTGCCATCTCCATCCTGCGGCACCTCCCTGAGCAAGGGGAGGCTGCAAATGGAGCTGCCCAGCCCCACGTGGGTGTTCCCACCACAACCACCAGCCTCACCACCAAAGCCTTCTTTTCCTTACTCTGAGCTCTCCCATCATCCCCCATTAAGAATCAAGCTGACTTGACCCTTTCTGTGACCACATCTCTTGGGTTGGGGTGCCCCACTGGGGGCAAGAATGGCCAGGAAAATATTGTCAAGCTCTTTCACTGACAGCACCTGGTGGGACCCAGTATCCCAGGCAGCTCTGCAGGGTCCTGCAAAAGAGACAACGCCTTCCCTGTAGGATCATCTCAGGGGAAATGGTTTAATTTGCACATCTGTAACTCCCCAGGCAGAGGCAGAAGACAGAGAGTGCAATGCCATCAAATGAGAATTAAACTCTGTGTCATACTGCAAAATGTCAATTAAATTAATTCCTATTGTAAGACCCCTGCACATATCCCAACAGGTAGAGGAGTGCTGTGTACACAAGACTAGAGAGACATCCATACACAGACATTGCAGTGGAATTTCTGCACCCCAGCAGGTCTGGAGAGAATACTATGTACATCAGAGTTTAGTCAGCCTCTGCTTTCCATCACGATCTTCAAGATATTTGTGCTGGTAGAGGGAATCTCTCCATCTAAGCAACGCCTGCTGGATCCTATGGGATTTGTAATCTCCTGGTTTATAGCCCACTGCAATGAAAGACACCTGACAGTGCCTTGACTTTGTTTAGATGTGATATTCTGGCAGGGCTTTCCAATGGAACAGCTGATGTCAGGAGCTGTCAGACCCACAGCCCAGCAGGGACTGGGGTCTCCCCTAAGGCATCACTGCAGTCTCCCCATTTTGTTGGGGCAGAGGCACCTGCTGGCACCAGAGGTGCTGTGGTGCTCAGAGCTACAGCCTAACACACCTACCAAGGGCAGGTTGGGGTGGGGGACTCTACCTTTCCTTAAGTGCCAGAGAGGAAGATATGTTTGTGTATGCATACATACAGGTGTGCAAATATTTACAGACTCAAGGAGAGTAGTGTGCACATTATACACACAGTACTGTTGTTACTATGGCACACATTATGTACACTCAAATACATAACATAACCCAGTAGAAGATAAATCTCTCTAAAAAAACACAACACATTTATATACCTTAAATGCCAAACAAGCCTATTGAAAACAAGCAGGTTGTTTCATCTATTTCTGCCATTGCAGCTGTGTCCAGAGTAGGTCTCCAAATTCTGAGTTATAACCACAACTCTTGTAGAGAAAACAATCTCCTAAAATAACTCTGTTTCTGTACTTAGCACTTTGAAAGATGTTTGGAAAGCAATTTGTCACTGTAAATCACACAGAAGATTCTAGAGTGGTCTCCTGTTGTGCAGCTCTTGTGCCTGTTGCATCCTGCCAGTCCTGTAAGCACCGGCAGAGCCAGCAATACTCATCTCAGCAGTGTCTTTCCATTTGGAGGGGTGCATCCAAAAGCCTGGGTCTCACCACAGAAGTGACATTGGCTCCAGCTGAGTGGATGACTCTCTCTCTGTAACATGCAGTGGCCATTAGTAGGCTTATAGAAATGTATGGCAAATATGTGATGATCCAGGCCCCAGAGAATTCACTCAGCCTCAAGGTTTCAAAGATCACGCCAGTTCTGCAGGTGCAGGGATGAGAACCAGCTGCCTCTGCTTGCAACCAGTAACACCCCCATTTAGGAATGGAATCCATTTATTCTGGTAAGTCAGAAAAAATTACATTTGTAACATGTCAGCATCAACAGCTTAGGAGGGCTATGCAGAATCAGTCTACCAACCTCCACTGTTGGAATTTAAAACCTGACTTTGGCAGATGCCATTGCCTGGGATGCAGAGCACACAGGACACACAGCTGTGTAGTAGAGTCCATGAATGCTTTTCAGAAAGCCTGGCACTTCAAGAGCACAGCAATCACACTGCACAGCAAAGCAAAGCAGCTCCAGCCATAAATCATGGTTGTTAGCATGTGTACTGGGACTTGTGGTATAAGACACAAGGAGTGGTCTGAAGTTGGACTGTCTGAGAGCACAGAAATCCCCAATTAACTGCCTGTGGTTCTGTCTCTTTCATGCTCTGGAAGAGTAAAGGACTCATCTGAAGCAACACCAGGGATTTATTGGGTTTGGCTCTGGGTAACACAGAGCTGAAGTTACTGCTGGCTGTGGTTTTGATTTCTAACACTGCAGCAAACTGCAGGTAGAAACATTTTTCCTCATATTGGCTCACAGGACCTGATCCTCGCAAAGGACTTTTGGCAGAACAGTCTCTCCTGCTTCATGTCCTGCACTGCAAAAGGGGACCCCCAGCTCCACTGCCTTTTGTCCTGCCCTCTACAGCAGCCAAATATTTTAGTGGAGATGAGAAGGAGCATTTCTAAGAGGTGGCAAATAATGCATAACTAATCCATTGGCCCCTAAACGTAGAACTTAAGTCATAGTCACAATGCACCCAGTCAAACAACAGTGGTGTAATTTGCAGTGATACCAAGTAACTACAACTGCTGTAGGTTTAGAGCAGAAAAAAACACAGTTATATAGAGCCAGTTGTATTGAAAAAGAGCTGAGAAGTTCTCTGGTGTCTCCTCCTTACCCTGATGGAATAAACTATCCTTATGCTATTCAACAGAGCCTCTTATTTATGCTGCACATCCAGATAACTCAATGTTATATTAAGTCAAAGGTAAAAATACACATACTCACAGGACTGTCTTGTATTAAAACTACAAGTTCTGAAGTAGAAATTTACGATGAAGAAAACAAAGAGATAAAGGAATGTGAATATTGTTTGTGAAGAGAACATGGAGAATGAGAAACACACCAAGGGACAATGCTGTCAGCACTGACCCTGCTGAGGCACAGTTCAACCAGATGAAGTAAAAATCTCTTGCCTATGCCCTGTTCACAGGCACCTTGGCAAGAAGCTACCTGCCAGGATATGTTGTCCCCATGTGCCATTTCTAGGGCCTGGGGCAGTATCTGCAGCCAGAGAGGAGTGAGCAGAGGGTGCACTGACTCCAGCTCTCACAAGGATTGGCTCAATATATATTTGAGAATGTTTTTCTCAATTTTCCCTTTCTATTTTTAATTTTTCTTAAGGTATGCTATAGTGTCATCTGGCTAATTGTTACTCCTACATGTCAGGAAAGTCCGATTTCAGGGATGGTTGGGGTCTGAGGGAGGAGGTTGACTATCTCTCCACATCCCATTACCCACTCCTCTGTCTCTACCCCTGCCTGCTGCAGGGAAGTGATGGCCCTTGGGACATCCTGTAGCTTTCTCCCCCTCCTTCCTGCCTAACTCCTGTACAGGATGCCTTTTTTTTCCATCAGGAGTTTGGTTTTCATCTCCCACATGAAAGGGAAACCAGGAAAGAAGAACAGCAAATTTGGTTTCAACGGTGATACATGGGGGATAAATGGTAAAGCAGTATCTGATAGCCACAAAACAAGTTTTGTCCCCATCAAACTCTGCACAGGTGTCACAGAACAGGCATACCTCTTTGGGCAGGAATAGCCAGGAGACTCCTTGCCACAAGGACCAGGCAGGGATCTGATTGCTGGGAGGTGCCTGGGGCACCCTCTTTGTCCTCAGTGTCCCTGGGTGTTGTTGGGACTCTCCTCACTGTCTTGCCTGGCTGTTGGACCCCACCTCTGTACATTCTGTTGGGGATTCACTGGGGTTCTGTTGGGGTTCTGTTGGGATTCTATGGGGATTCTGTTGCCATAGTTCTCACATTGCCACACCACATTTCTCAGTCAAGGAGGTGAGGGCTCCAGCCAGCTTGCAGCTCTTCCCGGGTATTTTGGTAGGGCTGTGGGAGATTGGCCAGGGCTGTGGGATGGAGGGGACAGGGACTTGCAGTGGTGGAGGATATGTGAGATCACATCCAGGGATGTCACGGCTGCCTGGCATGCTGGAAGTGGGAGGCCAGCCTGTGAGCTTGTCTGGAGGAAGGATCACACTGCTGATGCCCAAGGCACCCTGCCCCTGGCAAGCCCTGAGGGCAGGTGGGTGAAGTGCCCTTCTGTGCTTCTCCAAAAGGAGAGCCTGGGTATCTCATCATCTAAGTCATGGTGGACAGGTTCCACCCAAGTGTTCCTTGCTGTTCTTTTTTGCCATGTGCTGCATCTTGAGCCTTCTCTGGCACGAGCTGCCCCATGGGCCACAGCACACCAACATCCTCACCCCACCCATCTGCCAGTGCTGGGGCATGGATTGTGTCAGTAACCCCTGCTGTCCTCAAAAGGGCTCTCCAGCTTGTGGAGTTTAAGTCTTTTTTGTATGTGTCTTGTTTTTCTACCATCCAGAGGTGAAATAAGGTTGCTGCTTATTCTGGCAACTGAGTGTCTGAGCTGAAAGGTCTAGGGGAAGTTGCAAAGGCTAATGACTTGGGCAAAAACTGCTTCTACATTTCTCTCAGAGATTTCTTGAAAGGAAAGGAAAGCCAGGTTTAAAGGGAATGTTTGCCTGAGTCCAGCTGTGAGATGTACTGGTGCTGTCAGGAAGTTGTGGCTCCATCTCTGCTTCCTCCAGCTGTGCTTTACCCTCTGCAGTCAGTTCCTTTAAGTCCTTCCATCAGACTCTGTGGGGTATTTTCCACTCTGGTGACTGTGTTCATTGTGGACCCAGGGGTTGGTCTCACAAGACTCAGAGAGAGGAATTTTCCTTGTGCTCAGCACTGTTTTGGTGTTTTAAAAAATGTTTTAAGGGAACAAATGAAAATGGGTGAAACAAAAACCACGTGACCAGGTCAGCAGTCCCACAGCTTGGCTGACTGCTGAGCCCTCTGCTTTCTGTGTCCTTCAGCTCAACGCCACAGCCCCATTTTCCTCTTCATGGGACAAGCCATAAAAATTGAGCCAAAATGCCAGTGAGTTTGATGTGTGGTCGTAGAAGTAACAATTGATCTGGTGAGACTGGAGGAGTTTTCCTCCTCCTGGATCCTGCTGCAAGGGGTGGAGAGAAAACACCAGATGATGGTCAAAGATGATGTCTGGGGCCAGGGGCAGTGCTTATTTCTATTCAGAGAGTTGTGGTGTCAACTTTCACCTTGTGTTCCCAATATTTCCTTAAGTGCATGGAAGTTTCTTATGCAAGGTCATACATGGGCTGGGACACAGATTCCCACTGCAAAACAAAGAGTGGTTTTGTGGAGGCAGGGGACATTCCCTAATATACAGTTATTTAAATCAAAATAGTTTATTTTACAGAACATACCTCTAATACACTATAGATTTTATAATTCACTTTAATTTCTCAGCAGGAAAAAGTCAATTTCTTCATGGCAGGGAAGCCAGAGGTAAGAATACTTTAGTCTGCTCAGCAAAGAGGGACCTATTTTTAATCCAAAGGCCCTCTGTTAGCTCTTGCCCAGTTAGTGTAAAAACAGGATTTACTACACATACAACTTAATCCCCTTTTTATATTTGCATAGGGATCCCGCAGCAAATGTATGAACAGTTTTTGAGATAAGAGAGGGAAGGCCTTGGGAGTCAAAGTCATTGTTTTTGCATGAAGTATTTAATGCTAAACATAAATATTGAGAGGACTGAATTCCCGTGCACTTGCAGACTTCACTCTTGTGCTCCTGAGGATTTTCACTTTATATCCAATTATTAAGAGCCTGGTTGTAAGTGAATGTAGGAAAAATACAGGAAGTCTCACAGACGCTTATGGGTCTTCATTTTCCTGTTAAAAGGAGAGACAAAACAGAAGCAAAGGTGGTGTACTTCTCATCTCCCTCAAAAGAGCATGGCTAAGGAGGGAATGTGCCAGGCAGCAGAAATCCAGCCCTGGGGAAGAGACTTTCTCCAGTGGTGACCTCAAAGGGGATTGAAGTTGGAGTTCCTGCGGTGCACGTTCATCAACTCCACTCATTGTAATTCGCATGATTTACGTCCTCACAATCATGATTAGGTGGTGGAAAAAAAATGATCTATATGCAGGGTTGACTTTAGAAAGTGACATTCTTTGTCCAAATCCAATCAAGCCCCACAGCATGCAGTCCTTTGGATTTAGCATTAATTTTAATATGTGTGTCCCTGAAAATAACCCTCCTGGCTTTGGAAACCTCAGAGATGAAGAGACTCTTGGGCAAGTACTGGGCAGAAAATTATGTCTGAGAGCTGTCATTGCTTTCTCCAAAGGTAGTTTTGCCAGAGTGAAGAATGGGATGCTCTGGCATTAAATTAATTTTTAAAACGTAGTCAGAGACAACTTGGTGGGGAAATTTACTTCTCCAGACATTTAATGGGTCCAGAGGAATTCCACCAGAATGGTTTGTGGAGTTGCTGTGATCTCAACAGTGCAATGCAGTGAGCGGCAGACTTTTGCCTTACTGCAGGCAGCGTAATCAGTACTGTAGGCAGCATAATCAGATTAATTTTTGCTCTTTTGCTTCTAATGGCTGTGATAATATTGGCAAAATGTCTCTACCTTTGGATGTAAAATCCCTCATGCATTTGATGTTGTTGTGACTTTAACAGGCCAAGGTTTTACACTGAAGCCTCCTTGTTGCCGCCTCTCAAAGCTTTCCAAGATAGTCAAGTAACAGTTTGATTTTTGCCTGCTGACATGCTTGGGCTCCTCTTTTCAAGTCAAAGAACAGCAAACTGCATGGGCAAAATAAAAAACAGGGTAAAATAGGAGGGTAAATCCCTAGGCGGCATCTCTCCATCATGCCTTTCTACATCATCTTGCTGTATCAAACTTCAAAAGCAAATCTTGCCTAATGAGCAGGAACAGTCTGTGGCCAGTCATCCAGGCAAATGGCTCATGGGTACAGGGGAGGAGGAAATCAGAAGAAATCTGTTTCTTCTTATCTACTGGAGTCTGAGAAAATGAGCTTGCACCCAAAACTTGTGTGGGTTCAATCAGACAGACAAATGAGCAAGAACATTTTTATTAACATGCTGCATACCTAATAACGTTTTTGAAACCATTAGCCAGCCACACTACACCAGTGACAGCTTTCCTATGCTCTTGAGTGGTTCCCCCACCCTACAATTTTTCTCCTATGAACAGAAAGCTGTAGTGCTGATTGCAAAGGACAGATACCTAATTACAGGGCTTGTTATTAGCAGAGTCTGGGAAATCAGAAGTCTGCAGTTCATATGATGTAGAGAATGATGAAGCATCTCAAATCACTAATGTGATTCAAAGTAGGGTCTCAGAATCTGCACATTTATTTTCCCCATTAAATCTGTGGGAAAGCCTATTTGCAGCGAGATTTGGAAGGCTTTCTCCTTCCTTTTCTTGACTTTTGCCAAAAGTAAATTTTGAACGTTTTCCTGACATCTTTATCCCATCAGTCTGTCAGTCAGTCTCACAATGTCCTTCATGCAAACCTATCAGGACACTCTATAATCTAGTGTTTAATAAATGTCTTGGAGGAAAACAATGTTTGACAACATCTCAAAGACTTGAAATGCTGCTGGATGCAAGCTACTGGGGCACGCTGTCTCTTTGCTACCCTTGGAGCACATTCCTGGCTGATCAAAGCACTGCAGGCTTGTTGTCCTCAGGTGTGGCTGGTGGGGAATGACCTTGGGAAAGGATGGGAGTGGAGCTATTTCCAGCTGGCACACACCTCTGAGTCCCTGCTAAGAGTCTGCTTTATAGTCACACTCAAACCAGATATATTGTTTAAATTAAAATGGAGAGAGAGACAGAGAGAAAAGAAAGCATTCAACAGTAAAGATGTGAAGTGAGGAAAAACAGGCACTTCTTACTGTGTTACTGAAGGCTTTGTATAAATAACAAGCCATTAAACTTTATGACCGAGTTCTTGGAGTAGTCCTGTTTGGTTGTTTTTATGCTGCAGTTGCCTCCACAAGTTTTGGACTGTTTCTGAATCCTCTCCCCTCCTGCATTTTTGTTCCTTCTCCCTCCCCAGTTTTGTGAGATATTTGGTCCTTTGAATAAATTACACCTCTTCATTTTTCATGGGCTGGCTGTCAAGTCCAGTGTCTGTCTCTTAAAGATGGTCCATCAGGTGAAGCTGATCTCATTTGGTGATGGTGTAGAGCACATCTGAGCTTATATTTTTCAGTGCATGGTGCTAGAAATTTCCTGTGCTGGTACTCACTAAGTTAGTGAGTGTTGTGTCTTCATGGTTTGAAATACTTGACTCCAAAATCCCTGTTTTATTACATGCGGTATACATGGAGACAAAACTTGGTATTTCTTAGTGATTTTCATTAGAAAAATATAGAAGAAATGTTCATTTCTAATTCCAGGGTTCTAAATTTTCACAAGAAAAAATATAGATCCTCCAACCCTTCTTCCTTCTCACACACTCTTTTGGGACTAATATCTTAGACTAGTTCTAAACTTTGAACAAACCCCAGAGGAGACACAGCTTGTAATCAACAGCCAGACACAAAGTCATTAAGTACAAAAGCAAAAAAAAACCAAAAAAGAAGACCATGGAAAAAACAAAATAACAGTACATTTTTGAAATTGGATGAAAGGAACTAGATAGTGATGTGCAAGTGCATGAAGGAATACCAGAGCAATTTAATTTAGAAGGATGTGGTAGTTGAACCTACCTAAATATTGCAAATCTTAGTCCTTGTAAGTTTTGGGGAAAACCCAGGGCAGGGTCTCAGAAGAGGAATAATGTGATCTTGATGTGGCTAATAAGCTGGTGACTGTGGAGTTCTGAAGGAGCTGCAAATGATATAAAGAGTTTACCAGAAGAATTGAATAGGGGAAGAAAACTGTGAGTAGAGAGGGAGAAAGAGCTATAAAATTATGTTTCAAGGATTCTGGTTCTCTTTGATATAATATGTCAAAAGCTAGAAATACCCAGTCATGGGCTGTAAACAGCTTTGACAATCTGATTGATGTGTGCATTAACTGAATTCATGACATAAAATATATGAGCCTTCAAGTGCTTATTTTTCCCCATGAAAATGATTACCACGAGCACTTTGCACAGTGACATGTATGTGAACTTGTACCCGTGATTTCTCAGGCACAGTACAAAAGATGTCAGCATAAGGAAGAGCTGCTATCTCTATCATTTATTTTAAATGTATTTGCAAATGACAAGGCATTTAAAAGAACTATCTTTTTAATAAGATTCTTGCTCCAACCATATTTTGGTTCTTTTGTTAACCACATCTGCTTTTCTTTACTTAGGAAGTTTTGCAGTGATTCTCTTGTTTGGGGAAAAAAAAAGTTGTGGGATGTCAGGTATTGATGTTTCATATGCATAATATGGAAGGAATGGTGCTTCAGATTTCTGAGTGTGCCTGTGCTTCCACTTCTATGTTCTCCTCAGGAAGAACACAAGTATCCCACAGAATGATAACAGTTTCACTTGGCATTACCATTCACCTGAATCTCAGAAGCAGTTTCTTTGGCAGGGCTCTCAGGAGATCTGCAGCTCAGCCCTTGCCATCACCCAGGTGTGGCTGTGCATTGGTGGCAGCTGTGCACCAAGGATGATGTGTTTCAACAACAAGGCAAGAAATTTCTGATCTCGTTTGCTCAAGTGTGTTTATTGCATCTAAATTTTTGCCTTTAAACAGTACTGTCTGGGACTTCCCCAAAGAGGAAATATGGGGGATATGTGTAGAAGTAAATGGAGATGGCTGGCCATGTCTGGTTTCTTAGGGCTCTGTGTTTGGTGGGGTGGAGCTGATGCAAGGAGAAGGAAAAAACAAAGACAAATAATGTCTTTGTTTTTAGGCACATCTTTTAGGTAGATGTCTCATTATTTGCAAGAGATAATCCACTGTCATCAGAAAGAAAGTAACTTCTCTGAGGGGTGTGAAGGAAATGTGACCTCTATAAGCATCCACAGCCCAGTGAAAAAAAACCCAAGTTTTTTTTTTTTTTAAACTTTATTTTTAGCAAGCTTTATGACCGTTGAAGGCGAGAAGTTAGCAGGGCTGAACCCAGTCAATGAGATTGCAGAGTACAGCAGATAATGGTATCTTTGATCAATCAGGCAAAGCAGATAAAGATGCACTGCAAAAACTGGCCTGTGAGTCACAGAAATATCTCTTTTTCTGTCATTCAGCAATTCTCGAGATGAGACTTGGAGAAATTAATCAGCATGGAGGTGGAAGGTGAGGGAGATACGGGCTGATGGCATGTACCCTGTCTGTAAGATGATGGCAGGCTTTGGCTTAGTTATTTCAGATGAGGCTTCCCAGGTCACTTTCTGCCTCAAAAAGGTGGTGCTGGGATGCTGTCTTCTTATTAGTGTCAGGTAGAAATCTTTGCTAGAAACAGAAGGACAGTCTCCAGGTACCTTGTTAGATATAGAAGATGTGACAATCCCAGCAGCAAATAATACAAAGCATTTCATGGCTCTGGAAAGGCTTGAATGTCTCATAAAAGGAGGGCTGACAGAGATTCAGCAGCCAGAACAACTGCACTTTTCTGTGCAGCTCAAACTTGTGAATAAACATGCAATCAGGCACGCTTTTAGAGGAGCAACTGTGCAGTTTTCTGCAAGCTACTAATGGCAACTTGGCTTTAGACAGAAACTAGTTGCACATTGCTGTCTTTCTGTTCTGAATACAGGAATCAGTGTCCTTGGCATTTGTCCATTCAGCAATGATACTTGGTCTGTGATCACCTGCAATGCACTGACAAGCAAAACCAGTAAATCATATTCCTGACATCCTATCTGTGCAGAAAGTGACTTTGGTAAGATAGGACGGGTAACACAAGCACAATGTTAACCTCGGTGTTTGTGTTATGCAAAACAGCACTTCAGTTAATGGGCTGGCTGCCACATACTGTATGTTTATGTTGTACAGACAGCTCAGATGGATTATGGCTTCTGCCAAAATGCTCAGGTTAAATACCATGTAAAATATTTTAATGGGCATCACATATATCTGCCACCTCATCCCTGCATACAGGTGGAGAGGGAAGAGCTGTCCTTTCCCTAAGCAGAACAGGTTTACCTTTGCTTCTTGTACAACCAACTCTGCTCAAACCAGGAGTGCTCAGACCTGGTGGTGTCTGCTCACACAGCGCTGGCAGCTCAGACACAGCACATGAAATGGGCTGTAAGAGACACCCTGCAGGAGAGACAGTGACCTTCACACTGTAAATCAGAGACACAAATCTTGTGTATATGTGAGTGACCTCATTGGACACCACATCAGAAACCTTGCACAAGGAGTGGCTGCATTGCTTGAGTGCACTGGGGAGGAGCTGGTCCTAAAGGACCCTGGAGGAGAGTCAAGAGTCCAGGGAAAGCTGGTAGCACCCAGCTGCTGTGCAGTGGCACGGTCACAGTGCCTGACACCTGACCGCAGAGGAAGGGTCGCCTTCACCTTCACTCTTCCCATCAGCATCTGACTGCAGCTCACATTTAGCAATGCAGAACATGGTTACAGCTTTTTTTGGGAAGTGTCTCTGCCCATCTCATCACATGACTTGCCACACCTAAGCCTTTTGCTTGGACTTTGTTTGCTGAGTCATTGACTTTACCATAATTTGAACATGTTTGTGGGTTTTGTGCCTTTGCCTAGGTGGGATCTGTGCTTTGACTGAGATATGTGGGGTTTTTCCCTTCTGGATGGTTAAGAGTGAAAGCTCTATAACAAGTAAGGAACAACAATAGTAGTAAAAAGCAGTATAATATTTTTAAAGCCCAATAACTCTCTGCACTTGCTCCTGCTGGGATACACCTTGCTATGAAGCTTATGTCACTAATGGGACTGTTCATTTCAGTGAGGCAAAGCAGCAGGGACATTATAATTAATAATGCTTAACAGGAAACAAGTTTTTGTGCTTGGGGCAGAAGGGCAAAAACTGTTCTCTATTATTTTTTGAAGAGTTAATTGGTAGTAGGCAAAGATGTGCTGCGTTGAGCCAGCAGGTGCTGCTTTATGACTACATTAATGTTAATGATATCCTCTGGACACATATGAAGACAAGTTAACCTATTTCTTTCTCATTGCATTTCTCTGGCTGGATGTGTGTTCTGGTTCCAGCTATTTTTTGAGTGCCACTGCAGTGCACTTGGACAGACAGTGACCCTAAATTTGCACAAAGGTTTGCAGGCAGTTTTGGAAAACTTGGTAACTTTTGTAACCTCCATTCACCTCAGGACAGACTTTGCAGGTTTAAAGCTGAGGGAAATGGGTAAAAGGGGCTGCTTCTCCAGCATAAAATCATTCCTAGGGGTTACATAACATTTCTAAAATTGCATGTTTAATTGTTCCTAGGTGTGCTTAACAATAGTACCTGGGTTCTAACTGTTTATTCTCTTATTTCATTGTTTAAACCTCTCTTCTTCTGGCATACCATTAAAAGAGCACTCTGGCCCCAGTTTAAACTCTGGGATGAGCAGATGTTAAAATTGTGTTCCTCTAAGCAAAGTGTGCCATGGCCCATCAAAGCATGAAATGTGCTAGAAAAGGTAAACCAGTGCTCCACAGAGCTTGAAATGGTCTCATTTCAGTACCACTCCACATTTAAATTTAGTTATGAGCCTATATTATCTTTTTTTTAATGTTCTTTTTGCATTTCTAGTTTGGCAAAATTACACTGTCTAGCGCTAAGCTTCAGACATCCTTCAAGATATTTATATCTTTCATAAGATGCTTGCTTTGCAGAAGCCCATCAGCTCCAGTAAAAATCTGTGTGCCATTGTAACAGGCAAAAATGCTGTGGAAGGATAGTCCTGGGAGTTGAGTGCAGAGCTCTTTGCAAAAACTAGGTGACAGCACTACCATTTGAGAAACCCACTGGGTAAAGATTGATTCTGAAAGCCAAATCTGATTTTTAATAAGATTACCAGATGGGTCCTGTGCCTTGTTAGAAGTCTGCTCCTGCAGGTCTAGTGATAAAGAAACATGGGAGAACAAATCTTGCATGCCTACAAGGACTGAGAGAGATGTACCCAGCAGTGTTTGCCTGTTGGAACATGGGTACAAGTCTGAGTGAGCTATTTCAAAATAGCTTGGAAGATGACACGTGAGTAATCAGAAAGGGCAGTGAGGGAGAGTCTGTATAAAATCTTAGGATGGTTACAGCCCTGGTGCCACAACCAGAAGTTCAGCTGCTTAGATCATGGGAGTCTCTTTGAGAAACCTGATCCCTTGGGAGCTGGTGGAGTTCATCTGCCAGAGAAGGGGAAGAGTGTCTTTGCCCATAGGCTTGCCAGGCTGGTGAAGATGGCTTTAAACTGATGTTGCCAGGGGAGGGAAACCTCAATCCATCCCACTCCTACCAGTGTGGTGCCAGTGCCAGCCAGAGATGCTCAGAGCCTGGAGAAGGGGTCACAGGTCAGCATGAGAGCACCTGAAGAGCAGCACAGTGTGATTCCAGCCACTCCAGACAGTGAGTCAGTTTAATGGGGTGTGGTGTTGTGAGGTCCCCAGAACGAGGTGAGAGATGAGAATTTGACTCCATGTTCTCAGAAGGCTGATTTATTATTTTATGATATGATATTAAAAGAAATGCTAGACTAAAGCTATACTACAGAAAGAAAAAGGATACATCAGAAGGCTAGAAAAGAATGATAATGAAAGCTCGTGACTGACTCCTCAGAGTCTGACATAGCTGATGGTGATTGGTCATTAATTAAAAACAATTCACATGGAACCAATCAAAGATGCACCTGTTGGTAAATGATCTCCAGACCACATTCCCAAGCAATCAGATAATTACTGTTTACATTCTTTTCTGAGGCTTCTCAGTTTCCCAGAAGAAATCCTGGCGAAGGGATTTTTCAGAAAATATCATGGACAATGGGGGCCCAGCTTAAATGTCTCTATTAAATGCAAGCAGAATGAGGAATGAACCAGAGGAATTAGAGGACTTTTCATGGCAGCAGGGCTGTGATGGGTGGGCTCTGTGACTGGAGAGTTGGAATGAAGACTCTTTAGGAAGGACAGGGTGTGGAGATGAGGAGGGAGTGTCACCCTCCATGTCAATGACTAGCAGGAGTGCATGGAGCTCTGCCTGGGCATGGATCAGGTGCCACCTTGGAGCTTATGGGTCTGGATTAAAGGGAGAGCAGGGACAAGTGACATCATAGTAGGGATCTGCTATGGGCTTCCTGACCAGGAAGTGGGTTAGTTCCTCTGCAGACAGGTAGGAATAATCTCAGCTTCACAAGCCCTGGTCCTTATAGGGAACTTCAACCACCCTGATGTCTCCTGAGGGAGCAACACAACAGGGCATAAACCATCCAGGACACTCCTGCAGTGCCCTGATAATAACTTCCTTCTTCAAGTGATAGAGGAGCCAATGAGGAGAGGTGCTAATGTTGGACCTTGTTTTCATCAGGAAGAGTATATGATGAGGAATGTGAAGCTCAAGGGCAGCCTTGGCTGCAGTGACCAGAAAATTATGGAGTTAGAATATTTAGGACACTGAGGAGATCACACAACAAACTCATCTGGACTGTGGGAAAGCAGATTTTGATCTCTTCAGGGATCTGCTTGGTAGAATTCCCTGGAAGGATGATGGGCCCAGAGAAGCTGGTTAATAATCAAGGGTCACCTGCTCCAAGCTCAGGAGTGATACATCCCTACAAAGAGGAAGCCAAGCAAAAATGCTGGAAGGACTGTGTGCATGAACAAGGAACTCCTGGACAAACTTAAACACAAGATCTGGGTTTCCAGGTTCCTTGATAGTTCCTTGGACAATTTACGTGGGTTTTGTGATTCTTCACGTAGTGTTGTTTACAGTAAGGGGTCTAGAAAGCCCTAATGGAATATTATCTTTTAAGGTCATTTCTTCCTCTTCTGTCTTTTAAAATAAAATGAAATGCTTAGACTCCAGTTGAACAGATCCTTATTAAAATAGGAGCTGGTCTGATAATGACCTAAATTGGTGCTACGTGGCCATCACATGTTATTTGATAAGCATTCCATTATAATTAAGAAGTGGCTAATAGACAATTAATATACAGGATTACACACTTAGCTAATTAGATGATTTAAATTTTTTTGTTAGATTAAAATGTACAGGACCCCATAAATCACTGTTAGAGATTGCTTAATAAGCCTGAACCCTTAATTTTCTCCCTGTCAATCAGGAATGGAGCTGCTGACTTTTCCTCTCACCCAGAGACTTGTCACATGGAAGAGCTGCTCTGTGTCACATGGAAGAGCTGCTCTGTGTTCAGAATGAGCTGAAATGCCCCCAGCTCCCAAATACTGCACCTGTTTGCAGGACCTCAGAGCTCAGGTGCAGTCAGCAGAGACCTCACCAGGGCAGTGGTGAGGTCTGAGGCATCACTTGGCTGACAGGTCACTGGGGGCTCAAGTCTGTTGTCCTGAACACTGGTGCCTGTTGCTGTTTGGGGTTTGTGGCTATCAGGGATCAGGGACAACGTGTCCAGCTCAGCCTGCTGGCAGGCCTGCCCCTCAGGGGGTCCCAGGGATGCCATGGGGGATACCCCACACTCACACATGGCACACTGAGGTGACTGTCCCCTTTCAAATTGTCCCTGTGCACAGGAAGGGCAGAGAGCTCCTCCAGGGGCAATGTCAGCTGTGCCCCTGTGCCCTCAGAACAGAAACAAGTGCACCACTGATCATTTCTGCCAGTATTAACTCAGCAGTGAACAACAGGCTCTTTCAGCAGCATGGAGTGCTCTGTAAATTTTGATCTGTTCAGACAGAACTAGGAGAGTGACATGGTTTTTGTAGGCAAGGCTCACAGAGGCACAACACACAGGAACAACGTTGACAGGAAATGGCTTAGAGTTGACCAAGAGACTGCGCATGCATTTTGATGATCTTCAAAAAAAATATTCATAGCTAAAGTACAAAGCAAGCAAAGTGAGAATGAGATCAAAGGTGGAACAACACGAAGCCCAACATGTCTGTAAGATGTCACTTACTGGCAACAGTAAAATGTTTTGCTTCACCCTGTAAACCATGTGTGTATTACAATCAGGGGATAAATAAGAGTGTTGTGTAGGGCTTCTTTGCTGTCATGCTTTCATGTTCAAGGCACTTCACAAAGAAGAACTAAATTCTCTTGACAGCTTACATCAGAAAGTTAGCATCCCAAGCTCATTGAGAACCTGAGGAAATGATGACTTACCCAAAGTCTAAAATAAAATTAGGATCAGAGGGAAGAGATGAAAGTAGATATTTCCCCCTTTCATTTCAGCTCTCAGCTGACCCAGTGCTGACAATGCAGGGTTGGTGATTTGCACAACAAAATTGGATGTTGTGAGGGTTACACTGAGGCACACTGGCAGCAGCCCTGTGATTGTGTCCCTGGAAGGACAATTAGTCCAAATAGGTGATGACATAGGTGGGCCACTCAAGCCATTTATCTGCCTGAAAAAAAACTGATCTGGAGTTTTTCATGACTGTTTTTCACACTGCTGTCTCTTCCTGGGCAGAATACAATGCTGAGATATTACCAGACATTTCACTGCCTCAGAAACCGAGAAAACATAATTTTTACTCGCTACCCAGCAATTGAGGTCAGGAGATGATTCAAGAGCACTCAGATATGCAAGAGTCTTTTTAGTGATTGGGTGGGATTCACATCCAGGCATAATGCCCTGGAGAACAGTGGATGAGTGTGTGGTGAGACCAGGCTGCACTGGCATTAACAGAGGCTGGCATTTCAAAAGCACAGATGTGTTTGGCATGGCAGAAAGTGGCAGCAGACACTTTTGGTTCTATCAAATAAAGATTTGGGAATATAGCATGCTTTTTGCTGAAAGACCCCCACATAGATTATTTTCACTTTAGACATTTTACCAGATCTTCTAATCCAAAAGCAAAAGGTGGAAAGGGCTGACATTTACTGCTGGTACATACCACTATCTAATAGAAAGGAGGCTGGTATGGGGTCTTCAAGGCCCTTCTTGCAAAATCTTCATGGCAGAAGTTCATACCTTGGTCTTCCCCTGGCTTTCAACCCATCACTGGAGGGTGACCTCTTGCACCCCAGCATGGAACATGGAGAATACTACATGAGTGTTTCTGGGATCACACACTCCTTCCCACTGGATCCCTTCTAGAACCAGACAATCTCCAAGAAGAAGGACAGCAAAGTCAGCTGAGCAGCCTGGTATAAGCTGTACAGGTAGGATGGAGAAAAAAGGCTTTGGTTCCAAACAATATTTAATACTTTGTACAGTGAAACATCTTTGAGAAATTCAGTGGTCTGAAGCTGTGGACAAAACACTCAGCTGGCAAGCTAGTTCAAACCCTTCTAACAGAGCAGGGGTTACTTGTCTCTTGGCAGGGAGTGGAACACACTCAGCATTATTTCCGCCTTTGTAATCTTGTGAATGACATCTCAGTCCTTTTGAGAGTCCAGCTCAGAAATCAGTGTAGCTGCTATAAAAAATTCTGCTGTGAACTCTTGCAGCATTTCCAATTCTGATGTGTGCATAAACACATTTGATGGTATTCACTAAATTTGATCCAAATGTATTGGCATTTGAATTCATAATTTTCAGTAAAAATTGACTTGGCAGAAGAACTTTACAAAACTTTAAGGAAAATACTGCATGAGAGAAGCAAAGGTACACTCACTATCAAGTTAGTTCTCCATGGTTCTGGATTAAGCAGCTGCACTTCTTTCTATTAATTCAGTTTCTAGTCAGCTCTTAGACCTTAAAGTTTATCAAAGGTCACTTTCAGAGTCCACAGCCACACTTCTGCAGAAGTTCAGATTGGACACTTCAGTCACCCCTCTGAAAAGTGTCTGCACTGGGTAGCACCCTTAAATTCCCATCTGATGGCAGGCCAAGCACAAACAGCCCATGATAAAATATTTTCTCTTTTGAGGACATTTTTCTGTTTTCCTATACAGGATCCTGGAGCTCAAATAAAGAAGGATACTCCCTGGGGAGTTGCCATAGTAACCTGTGATGTGTTTTTGTCGTCTAAGATTAAATATAAGCAAGGGAGCAATTACAGAGAAGGATTTTATACCCGAGTTTATAATTTTCATATAACACCAAAACTGAACTATACCTCCAAGTTTCTAAAGCAATAGCAGTCACCTTGAGGGTGATGTCAACTTGGTAATTTTCACTGAAAAATAAATGAAATGCTGTATTTATTATTCAAGAATCCTGATTAGAAAAAAAAATCCACTTCTGAAAGATGTAGCAAATAAGAAAGAATTAATTAGGAATGTAAAGATGTGGAAGTGGAAATGGCTGCTACAAATAATATCTAAACCTGCATGTGTGAATACCTTCTATATTCTATTTTCTTCTTACTAGCATTCAGCTATAGTCTGCTCTTATAGTCAAAGAAGAGCTTCATGTTGCCCTCAGAAAATAACTTCAACTTTCACAGTGCATACAAGGAAGTGATTTTTGAATGTATCAATATCAGTTCAGCAGCAAACAGAATTTGAAGTTTCAGAATAAAAGCAAAATTTGTTTTAAGAGGGTGTGATGGAGAAAGAATCCATCCAAACTGTTCTCAGTTACGAGCATCAAAGGGAGGTCAGGAAGCCTGGGTTCAGGAAAGGGCATGGGAGCCGAGCTAGCAGGAAGGTCATTTCCATGAGAAAGAGCCCAGAAGAGCAACGCTGGGAAAAGGCAGAGCCCATCTTGTGAGGACAGCGCGAAAGGAGCGCAGAAAGGAGCTGCGCAAGGAGGGTGTGTGGGAGCTCCCAGGCCCTGGAGGGTCGGGGGGCAGGTGGCTGCTTCTGGGACAAGGTCCTGCAGTGCTCGCATCAGCCTCAGTCCCCTGCCCCTGCTGTGCACCCCGCCACCCCTGGACACCCCAGCAGCTCAGCTCGGCTCTGGGGAGAGGGAAGGAGCACCGCTGGCCGCGCTGAGAAGGTGAGCATCACTGGGGCTGCAGTGGTGTGCTCCCAAACTGCCCAGCCTCTCTTGGTCTGCTGTGGCTTCCCTGCAGCTGGCGGCCTTGCCCATCCACCCAGCTGCCCAGCATTTCCTGGGATTATTCAGAGATGGGGGAAAAAATTATATGGGAGGCATTGAGATGTTGAAGTATCTCCCTAAAGCTTGGGTCAATGTCTCCCTGGCAGTGCAAAAGAGCTGACAGAGCCACTGTCAAGTTTAATTGTCCCCGAGGTAATGTCCTTCCAAGTCATATATATTGTACATTTCTGTTTATCCTGAAAATGTGCAATCTAAACACTTTCTCTGTAAGTGACTTTAAGAACTGTAGCTGCTTGTCCATGATAGGCACGTGGGTCTGGGCTTCTGATGTTGCATGTGTTCTGCATCTTCCCTGGATAATTAGGAGTCTGTTCCCTCTGTGGCTGATTTGCCCTCTGCCCCTTCACCCCTCACCAGGCCCCCATTTTGGGGCTTTTGGGGGAAAAAATGGGACTGGGCACCCCAATAGAACAGGAAAGGCTGCAGGGGAACGGGGTGTAAGGGAGGGAGCAATGCATGGCTCTGGACGTAAAGTGGGGAAAAAAAAAGTCCAAACCAGAGTTTTTGGGAAATACCTTTTTAGCAGAAGAATGATGTTATGAAAACAGAAGTGTGACATGAGATAAAGCAGCAGATGATATGGAAGACAGCCCTGAAATTCAGACAGTAAACAGATTGCAATAAAATCAAATGTTAATGCAAATAGACCTATACTGTAATAGCCCTCTCCTAAATGCAGGAATTTGGGATTTTCAATGAAGAAGTAATTTTATGAGTGGTTGGACAAGCTTGGGAAGGGGTTACAGGATGCATCTATGTATGCTGGCTCTAAGAAATAACTTGGAGGAGCCTGGACATGCGGTGTTGTTGGTGCAAATGACAGGGAAAGGGGAGAGCAACAGGTTTTGAAAAGGAGAGGGCAGCAATAGGACAGGGGGTACACACTGAGATGGCAGAGCTGGGGGCTGTGGGTCACCCTCTGCTCGATGCTTAGGGTACAGATATGAGGGGAAGATTCATGAAGGTAAAACTCTCCTCACAGACAGAAAGGCAGAACTGGGCTTTCCAAGGGACAGCAGGGAAGCTGAGAGACCTCAGAAAGGGGAGAGGAATACACCTGAGTGAAACTCAAATAACTTCTTCATTTATTTGTTTAATTTTTTTTTTACCTAGAAAAAGGCACATTTGTGCTGTTAGAAATTCTGTGCAGAAACCTTGAGAATTCCAACAATTTGGTTATAAAAAAATAGTTCAACCTCAGATCAAATAACTTCATCATGAAAATCACATACATTTAATTTTGGTTAAGCTGCAGAAAACAAGGTTTTCTTTGGCACAAAACAATAGTTTTTGATTGCCTGGTTGGTCGTTACTTTTTTTCCCATGTAAAAGACTGAAATCCTTAATTTGCCCCAGTTTTCTCATGGTTAGAAGGTGATTTAGCTGCAATATTTGGGGTAAGGAAAGGAGGGGAGAGTGTTCAACAGATAAGTCTGAGGCTTCTGTGTCTGAAATGAGAAGCATTAGAGGTTTGGCCCTGCAGTATGGATTTTAGAGATGAGTTTTCTGATGATGTGAAAAAGAGGCAGATGGACTGTAGGAAAAAGATAAGCAATCACTATTGCAGGTCTAGAAAGCAAGAAAAATAACAGAGCTATCAAAGCATATAAAGAGTAAGAGTGACAGGAGAAATGAGAATGAAAGGTGGAGAATTATCTATGGGTTGTGACAGTTTTTGGACTGTGGTGATGGGAGCTTGTCAAAAAACCATGCAAAGAGCAACAAAGCTTTGATGGCCCAAAGCTTTGGTTTGTGCATATTGTGGATTTTAAGATCAAAAAGTAAAACTGTCACTGCATTTTTGTGGCATCCTGTTAACACAGGCTACTCAGCATTAGCAGGAAAAACCTGCTCTCAAGGCCAGATTTTTTCTATGAACCTGTAAAAATGTTTTATTTTGAAAAGTTTGTTTGAGCCTCATAACAATTTTTAATGTATTTGTGCATCAGTCATTTGGGAACAGGCTTTTCTGAGGCAGAAAATAGTCTTTTGCTCCCTTACAGGTCTGTAAAAATGAGGTAGAGAGATAAAGGGGAAGTGCAGGTTTTTATAAGAAAGCTTTTAGTGCTGCCATAGAGCTGCTTTATCTACCAATGCAAATTTTCTCAGCTTCTATCAACAAGGTATCTGGTGGATTCCTTACCCTTCAGCATCGAAGGGGTAACATGGTTAACTGTGAGAACTGATTTGTTTGTCCTGTCATTGATGGAGTTTGATTCTGATTTGGAATTTTGGCAGTAAATCTACGTATTTGTGTTCCCTGTTCTTTCAGTCCTAATCAAGCTTCTCCAGCCCCACTGTGTCACCTACTCCTTGGCAGTGGTCAGCAGCCACTTGTGGAAGCCCTGGAAGAAGCCTTTTCCTACAGTCCTCCTCAATTTGCTAAAGAAGGGCCATGTCTGCCTTTGATCAGAGGAACCAGAGCATGCAGCACACAGAGCCTGAGACAGACTGCATCACGCCTCGGGTGAAGCCAAGGGGTGAGATGTTTGTCTTTATTGATGGGAAATGGGTGAATGACATCTACTGCCAGCCACCCTTTTCTTCACACCAGAAACTCCTTAGCAAGAAGGCACAGAATGAGTGGAGCATCTGGGAGGAGAACAGAGCACTCTGGCAGGAAAACCAGGTCCTCTGGATCAAAAACAGGATGCTCTGGAAAGAAAACAAGGCCCTACAATATCTCCAGTCACAGAACAAATCTGTCCAGTTAATTTATACAGATGCTATTCAGCAAAGCCTCAAGAACAAAAATAAGACATTTCCACTCTTCCAAGAGAGGAGCACAGGCTTTCAGCTCCGCCTGGGCAACAAAGCTCTCCAGGCAGTCCAGGAAAAGAATAAAACCTTTGAGGATTTCCAGCAGGAGAATAAAGCGCTTACCTGGAAAGGCCAAAAAGCCATCACAGTCCATGAAGAGAGCAAAGATGCCTGCTCAGATCTTCAGAAGAACATTGACACCATTGCAGCTGTGGAAAAGGGTAACCCTGGCCCAGTCGCCCAGCAGAAACATGAAGGTAAAAGGAAGAGCACTACTGCAACTCAGAATAAGACTGAGTCTGCCCCAAGTATGCCAGGAGAGCATGAAATCCTCCGGGCTCTCCAGGACTTATGTGAGCTCCTCCACACCTTCCTGAAAATGAGCCATCCTCCTGGGGAGAAACAGTGCTGTCACAATCTCTATGACATGAACAGATCCTTCCAAGAGGATTACAATAAACTGAAGCTGCAGCTGAATGCTGTGAAAAGCTCTGTGTCAGACATTAGAGCTCAAATGGATATGCTGGAAAAGGAGATCGTTGCCATCACTTCCCCAATGCATGAGGAAGCAGGACAGAAGCTGGCAACTGAGCATCAGCTTGGAGACATGTGAAGCTTGGGACTTAGAACTGCTAGTTCATTTCCCAGAAAGCTTGTCTCCTTTTTTCGGGAAACCTAATAAAATCCCAATAGAGCCTGAAGATATCTGCAAACATCATGTCCTTCTGAAACTTTCTTACACTGCTTAGATACATTTCACCTTCTGGTTATATGGTGTAGGTGACTGCCATGAATTTGCCTAGTGTCAGGAATCATGTTTTCCAACATTTTTATTTCAAAGTTTCTGATAACAAGGTCTAGATTTTCAGAAGATTATTGCTTGAGGATCTCAACTCTGATTACAGTGTGCCAGCTTGTAGTCCAGGGGCACACTCACAGTCTCTGCTAAAAAAGCATTGATTAATAAAGGAGGATCTCTCCTCCCAGACATCATGGTGGAGGCCACAGAGGAGAATGGAGCAGGCAGCAGGACTTGTCCTGCACAGAGCAGTGAGGTCCCTCTTGATTTCTTGCATAGTCAGATGAAGCAGGTTTTTACCTGTCCCAGAGGAAGAGCGTAGGTTGCCAAAAGCAGCATTTTGATGGTTGTTCCATGGCTTAAGTCAGTGTTTGGAAGGGCATCTACTCACACTATAATGGACAGGCCAGTCTGCAGTGATCTGCTGACACAGAAGATGAGAGCCTTTTGATCTGCTCAGGTTTGAAATTCTGGTCTGGTCTCAGTTGTGTGGCCAGAGTGGCTGGAAATGCATTTCCTGTGTCTTGGACAGTCCGGATGCAGTGCACTGTGTCACAATCTTTCAGGCAGAATATGGGAGCCTGTAAGAAATCTGGCAGGACAGATGGAGGGAGCCTTCTGCAGTGCAATTGTAGGAGCATTACTGTAAAGCAAAGGAGAGGTTACAGTGAGGTTTATCTGTTGCAGCAGGACCCCAAAAGCAGGCTGTCACTCTAGTTTAAAAGTCTTTAAGTGATTTGCCATGGAATTACCTAAAGCATGAACTATCTTTCACCTTGTATTTCACTCAGACAACCATGCCAAGTGCAAGTGATGACTGTTTACTTCAGAGGCTTAAAACAAGAGGTATTTTCTTCTGCTGTTCCAGCTTTGGGATGCTGAGGGAAATCTCTCAGGCATGAAGTTAAATGGCTGGCTCTCACTGGTGTGGGTAGGGCTGCATCTGTAAAAATCAGGTGAGAAGAAGAGGAACAGTGTTCATTAATAGGTGGATGTGCAGACAGCAAGTTGCTCCTGCTTAATGACTGGGTTATAGCTACTAATAGATTAATACCTCAGCACTGTGCTGGGGAACATGTTCATGTTCTGTGCCTTCAGACACGCTGCTTTTCTCTGTGCCATCTCCCTCACCATGTTTGTGTCCAATGTTACCAAACATTGAACATAATGTTTGGTAAGAGGGAGAAACAGGACTATGAAGACCCTAATGCAGAGGTTCAGAGGAGGGCAGCAGAAGAAAATGGCTCTGACCATGTGTTCATATCTTAACAAACTTATTTGTGTTCCATTAGAAGAAATAAACTGCTCTTTTGCCAGTGGTCAGAATACCAACTCCTGCCATGTCCCCACACATGGGCAAGAAAGACACTTGGGAGTGCATCTTTCCACCAGGTGTTTGGGAGGAGTCATCTCATCTAATGTCATGTGTCCATCCAGGACAGGACATCCAGATCTCAGCTAGTCTTCCTGGGCTCCCTTTCTATCCTGTAGGAAGGAATGGGCATGTTCAGGCTGTGATTAATCTCACTCCTATTAGACTAAAAGTAGGCTGTGTCACCAGCTGGAGTCCCTTGTTTCTCTCTGTTGCCTCTATAATTACTTTGAGGACAATTAACTCAAACTCAGACATTTGGTTTGGAGCTCTCTGAGTGAGAAACTTGGCAGTTCCAGACAGAGGAGATGCTTCATCAAGTGGTGAAGTGGCACAAGCTTGGGAGTGTGTCCCAGTCCCTGGCTTTGCTTTCTGTGCACTGCCTTCATTAAGCAGCTGATTCAGATCTCTCTATTGTGTGGAGAAATTATTACTTTGTGAATAAAATTGAGATAGTTTGGGCAGAGCTTAAATATCATGCACACATGTAGGATCCTGAGGGGAACACACCACTTCTCCTGAATGCTAATGATGTTTCTGGAAGGAATTAGGTTTTGTGAGTCCTTTGCACTTTGATCACTTCTTTGGATCTTTAATCTTCCTGGTCATGAAAAAGGCTACACCTGGTAAATATTTTTTTGGCATCTCTCACAGAGAAGTTAAATTTATCATTCCTTTAAGTTTTCTCAAGTCTGTCGAGTGAGACGACAATGTCCATAAAGGACTGCCCAGCATTTAACCTTGCGGAGGATTCTGTGCTGTGCAAACTCTCTGTCCTGGTTTAGGGCAAATTTGGGAGCAAACCTCCAAAGGGGTCCCTCTAGATAGCAAATTCAAGCAGCCCTGCCCCCCACTGGTTCAGGAGACATAAATCTCCTTTGAGAAAAGTGGAAAAAAATGTTTATTTAACAAGCAAAATACTCACAAACATGGAAAAATGAATAATATTAAACAATGGAATCTCTCACTGTTATGAAGAGATGGGAAATTCAGAAAGTCATTCTTGTGGGGTGTAGCTCGGCTCACTCGGTCTCTTATCAGTCCCTCTGGCATGGGAATGCTGTGTCCCAGGCCCCAGTGGGCCACAGGCATGAGCTCCAAGTGTTTTTCTGGGTTTTTGGTCCATAGCAGGTTTGAACAGTTCCAAGAAAAAGAAAAAAAAAAACACAGTCTGGGGAACTTCTCTGCCTCAGCTAGCAAAAAAACAACCAACAAAAGAGCAAAGGAGAGCTCTTTCCTGCTGTCTGTCCATGCTGCAGACAGCACAGTCCAGGAGCAGGACGTGGGGGAGCAAGTGCAGTCCCTGATAACAAACTCTGCCCTTCTCTCCCCTCTTCGCTCTCAGAACCAGTCTTAAAGGTGCAGAACTTAATATCCAGCATAAACAGAACAAACAACTGGGGATACAAGCATCATAAAGTCACCCTAGGACACTCTCATTATTCCAGAAGGTACCAGATCCCCAGACTCTGCTTATTTGGTGACAAAAAAGAGCGTGTCGGTGACAACAGTGGAGGATCATTACTGGGGGGTGTTGGAAAGGCAGATGACGATGATGACTATTGCTTGATCTATTAATGCTAAGGGCACAGATGTGAGATCTGACAGAGTGGCCTGCAGAGTGCCACAGGACTGCATGGGGAGGGTCCTAAGCACTGCCCATTTTCTGCATTGTTCCATGTCCCCAGCCAGTGCCATTCAACATTTCAGTGGTGCCATCCTACAGGTTTCCATCTCTAGAGTGTGTGCTGGTGAGAATGGTTGGACTGACAGCTTTTGCACACTATTTCAGGTACAAATGGAAGAAACAGCAGACATTTACAGGAAACACTTATTAATTATCATAAAATTTGGGAAAAAATGGAATAAGTTTAATACATTTTTCTAGTCTGCTCACTGGTTTACAAGTCCCTGGAAATTGGTAGCTATTCTGGCTTGAAATGGATGGATGTCATTCTTATAGTGCATAATTTACATTTTGTAAAAAGACGAACTTTCGGTCTCTCTGCTTATTGTTGCTGATTATGTCCTTATTTTTTACTATTCATTTATCAGTACTATTTTTGGAAAGCTGGATTTTTGGCAAGGTCACCATCAGCTTCTTACTTCCCTGTGAATTGGATTATTGCCTCTAGCTGGGCTCTGTGGAAATGCTGACTTTCCTGTTCTCATTTTTTACTAGACAGTCTAATACATCTGGGTTTGTACTGTCTTCATAGAACACCCACTCTGGCCTTTTGTGCTCATCTCAACAGCCTCACCACATTCTCTCGTCCCTAAATTGCAATTTCAGAATTTTTTTTGAAGTGTTAGGAGCTTCCTTGAGCCCTGGCTTGCTCCTGTTAACTGCTGAAGACAGTTTTCCCAGAGTTTTGTTTGTGATTTCATGAAGTTGAGGATGTACTACGAAGGCTGTTGTGCTGGCCAAAAGCCATCCTCTCCACAGTGGTGCAGACTGTTCATTGGTGTTCTCAGCAGCCCAGTTTGTTCTTTCCCAGCCAGTTCCCAGCCAATTTCAGTTTAGCTCAGAATTAGACAGAAGTGTACATTTAAATGCAGGATAAAGTGAAATTCTTTCACTCAGCCTTTGTGCTGAACCTGGACTAGCCATCCTCTTTTTTTCACATCCATTTGGGCACAGACTACTCAAAATATTCCTGCATTGAGGTGCAAAGAAAAGGGGGAGTAGCTCCTCAGATAAGTTTCATAAAGAAATTCTGTCTTACAGGGGCTGTTGACTGCTTTTAAAGCAGAAAGCTTTAAAGCTTTACCACATTTTCCAAAGTGGTATTCATCTCAGCTAGGTGGAGACACTGAAATGAAAGCAGTAACTGAGACCCATGGCCACCTGAGGTAACTTCTGCAGCTGGTGGAGGTAGGCAGGATTGCCAGAGGGTCCAGGTCTTTCCCTGCTGACTGCAGAGAGCCTGGAGTGGCCAAGGTTAGGTGGGGAGAGTCGAGGCCTGAGACATGTTCACATCAGTTGATGAATGGCTGACAGAGAGCTTTAGATGAAGCTAAGGGAAAAAAATGTCAGTTTATGACAATAAGGGGCAGGCAATTTAGAAGGACCTCTGGGGTGTTGTGAGGTTATACAGGGAGAAAATTAAAAGGGTCAAATCCCAAATAAAACCGATTCTGGTTACTGTTGTAAAAAATGTTTCTATAAATTCATCAGCAAGAAAAGGAAGGCTAAGGAGAATCTTGACTCTTAAGTGGATGTGGGAGGAAACATTGTGACAAAGGATGAAGAAAAGACTTCAGGTACTTAATCCCTTCTTTCCTCAGGCTTAAACAGTAAGACCAGCTGTTCTCAGGTGCCCAGCCCTCTGAGGTGGAGGACAGGAGCCGGGAGCAGAACGAAGCCCCGTTGTCCAAGGGTGGATGGTCAGTGACCTGCCTCATCACCCAGACACACACAGGTGTATGGGGCCCATTGGGCTCCACCCAAGGGTACTGAGGGAGCTGGTGGAAGGGCTCACCAAGGCACTCCCCACCATTCACCAGAAGTCCTGGCTAAATGTGAGTCAATTCTCTAACCTCCAGTCAACTGGAAGGAGGGTCTGGAGAACTACAGACCTGTCAGCCTGACCTCGGTACTGGAAAAGGTTATGGAGCAGATCCTCAAGAGTGTCATCTCGTGACACATGCAGAACAATCAGGGGATCAGGCCCAGCCAGGATGGGTTTGAAAAAAGCATGTCCTGCTTGACAAGCTTGATCTTCTGTGACAAAGTGACCTGCTTAATAGCTGAGGGAAAGGCTGTTGTCTATGTTGACTCTGTTGTGGTGAATGAGGTACATCCAGTTGGTGGCCAGTCACTGGTGATGTCCCCAGGGCTCAGTATTAGGGCTGCTCCCGTTTAACACCTTCACTGATGACCTGGATGAGGGGACAGAGTGCACCCTCAGTCAGATTGTGGATGATACGGAGTTGAGTGGGAGTGTTGATCTGCTGAAAGGTAGGAAAGCTCTGCAGAAGGATCTGAACAGGCTGCGTCAATGGGCTGAGGCCAATTGTGTGAGATTCAAAAAGGAAAAATTCTGGGTCCTACACCTGGGTCAGAACAACCCCATGCAGCCCTACAGCCATTCATGCAACCTCAGAGTCAGGGATTAGGCACCCAGCAAGTTTTTGCATTGCATCTGAGGTTTCTGTCCCATGCCACTTGAAGCCTGTGCCAAAATCCAGCTGAGATGAGCATCAGCAGGGCAGAGGGTTGTACGTAGATCACACAAATAGTATGAGCAAATCTCTCCTAATTTGTTGCAAATGCATACCTTTTGTATTTTCAGCCTTTCTATGTCTCTGATTTCATAGATTTTTTTTAAAAATGCTTTTGGTGCAAAAGGTAAAATCACAAAACTTTCAAATCATCAGAAAAATATAATTGGCAGAAATGTTTTCTAAATGCAAATTGAACATCTTCCTTTTGATTGTGGGCTATGCCAAAGCTCTAACATACATCTTTGATCTTATGGCAGTGTCTGGAGAAATTAGGGTACTCTAATATGGAATAATAGATTCTCATCAAGACTTCTAGCTTTAGGAAATTGTTTAATCTCCATTCTCAGTGGCTGTTTCTTTGATGCAGCTGTGGCTGAAGGGTCCCAAGTGCTGGAAAAACAGCTCACCAGCTCAGAACAAAGCTGATTATGTAAATTGTGCATTAAGATTCAGTTTCAATTTAATTTTATTCTGTAAATAAATATCCTATTAACATCCATCTGTTAAAAGTCAGGTAAAACATTTTCAAAACCTCCATTGCTATGGCAGATGTGAGATGTGACTGTACCATAAATAGCAATGGTGTGGTGGTATGAGGATGTCAAAGTATAAACTGTGAAGCACATTTTAAGAAGTAATGAAGGTGATAACATTTAATTATAACAAAAGAGACCTTGTCTGATTGAGACAGACAGGGCTTCCATTTGTGTTGTTCTGTTTGCATTATGCAAAATGCTTTCTCTGATCACCATCCCCAAGAACACTAATAATTATATCTCATTAATTCACTTAAAAACACAAAAACATTTCAGCTGATGAAGGTCATTACTGAATTATGTCCAAGCCTTTTGCTTAATATCTTTTTATTTCAACAGCTTACTTGAGAGCAGTCATTTTCCCTTTGTCTAGCTGGTACTTCACCGCCAACGCTGTTAATAGATTGTACAGATCAGGAACAGAGTGATGAACCCTGTCAGGTTTCCTAAATTAATCTTCAAATGAGAAGGTTCAAGTACTCTTAACCCATAGCTATTTTTAACTATTTTAAAAGTCAGAGATTTCATATGCCTGGAAAAGAGCACTCGAAGGAAGCAACCAGGGGATTGGAGCAAATTTCACTTATACTGGAAGTATAAAACTGTGTGTGTCTGTCAGCTGGAGATTAAAAACAGGTTCCCTATATATTCTTAAACATTCTGAAGGAGGGATGGTAACAGTGTTAATTTAATTCCATAAAGAGAATGGAAAATGATTTTTGATGTCACATACTGTAGGGAATGGTTAGAGGTAGTGCATTGCTGTATCAAGATGGAACAAGCAAGGAGAAATTGCAATTCTTCATGGTACAATCAGACTTGAGCACAATCTTCCAGTGCTCTGCTATTCTGCCTAAGCTCCTTGTTTATGGAAATCTGCATCATATGTGCAAATCCTCCCTGCTTGGCAGAAGCTGGCCTTAGGCACAAAACGACATGCCTGTAAATACCTAATTGTTGATACAACAAAATGCCATATGCCACATTAAAGCTGGCAGTCTAATTCCTAGTAAAACCAGTACTACATTGAAACCTTTTTATCAGAGAAAATAAAAGCAGAGTCTGGTACCAAGTTTCAAGAATGTTTTACTGCTCAGTTTAAGTGTATTTGCAAGTCCAAGACACCTCAGTGGTCCTCCAGGCATCAGATATCATGAGGCATGTCCTGTCCAATTTTCCAAAGGATTTGTGAGGTCATGGGGACTGCAGATGCAACTGAAGAATACAGGTGATATCACAGGCTCTTCTCATGCGCCAGTACACAGAAATTCTGTTTTGACTGTACGTTTTTTCAGCTATCTTAGGCTTTTATCACCAACTGGATTTTACAGCAGTGTGGGTGTTGGGCAAGGAGCAGAGAGCCATGCAGATTTCATCACCTCCCACAGGTGAAGTTGGATTAGAAAAGGGAGGTTATCCCACCCCACCAGGCCAGACCTAGAGCTTTGACTGGGCATAAAGACCTCTAAATGGCCCTGAGCCTTGCGGTATTTCAGCAATTCAGGAAGTTGTTGGATAAGGGCAAAAAACCATAGAATCATTTGCCCTTGAAAGGACTTCTAAGGTCATTGAGTCCAATCAAGTCCAGTATGAATCTCTCTTGAATATCCACCCATCTCTCCCCTTCTCCATTACACCTATAGACATGTCTTGGACAGAAACAGCTTCTCCATTACCTGTCCCCTAAGACTCCCAGGCTGCAAAGTTACTGGAAGTCTGGAGAAACGGGACTGTAGTGAGGGAAGGTTCATTGAACATCATCACTGCCAGCAAAGCTCTGCTCAGGTGTGGTCTGATACTCTGAGGGGTTTCTTGGCTCTAATACCTGCGTGAAATACAACACACCAACACAACCCTGCTCTAGAAGGTTTGACACTCCATTTGTGACATTATTCAGGCTGATGTGCTCTGCTAAGATGGCAGTGGGGGAAGCAGCAAGTGACACTGCTAGAGAACATCTCTGGAGCTTTAGCATTATCCTGACCAAGACTGTCCAGGAAAGTACTCTTTTCCTGGCACTGACACCAACTATTTTGCAAGTGGAAAAAGCTCAGACTCTTCAAGAGAGTATAAAAAAAAGAGAGCATGGATGCACTCAGTCCATGAAGCTGCTCCAGGCAAATATACAGACAAAGCATTTGTTTCACAATCTGTACTCATTTACAACGTATCATGTAGTCTGGTTTTCAAGATTCAGAGACATAACTTAACTTGTCTTTAAAAAAAGGAAAAATGTCTCTCTCCTCTTACTCTTAACAACCCATGTCACAGCTTGGCTCTGCCCTTCTTCTCATGATATGATATAGTGGTTATCCATTTTCTCACCATATTCCTCATCTCTCCTCACATCCTGTCCAGTCTCATCCCTTAAATCTCAAGAGCCTTACTTTGAACAAGTTACTCTAAGTCATGAAACACACATGTTGAAATTGACACTTTTCTGAAGAATGAGGTTCTTGAGGACTCCTGGATAAGTCACTGCCATTGCTGGTATTTGAAAATGGGCTTGATTTCACATAATTTCAGGAAGACAGTTGAATACAAAACTGATCAGGGCTATTTCTGTTATATTTATTTTTTTTTTGGCAAGGAATAAAAAACTTGCTGTAGCTGATGGGTTTTCCATCTTGCAGCAGGCAGAGAGCAGCCAGACTTCCGGGGCTGGGTGGGCTTGCTGAATGCCCCCCTTCACCCCACACTCCCAAAGGGACATTTCTAATTCATTATGTATTCCCTATCCAGAATGAAAATCTTTTTAAACGAGGATTTTTAGAAGACACATGTTATTCTAATCAGATGCCTCTGTGAACTCTGCAGCAGAGAGGCCAGGGACTGTTGGCAAGCTTTATTGAGTATGACTTAAATGCATTAGATTAGAAAGCACTCAATTTAGCTGGTTGTTTTTCCTGATTTGCTTGGCTACTCCATCTTGCCCTCCCTCTCCTTTATTGTGATGGAGATGCCACAAGGCTGGCATGCAGAAAAGGCTACATGTCAGCATATTCAGGGTCCTAAATGCAAGATGCATCTACAATTGCATAGCACAATGATCAAAAGTATTCCAGAGCTTCCTAATTAACCCATCTAATTTATCTTCCCTCCGTGTGGTAAATTGCAAGTTAAATACAAGAGAGGGGAACTCAATGCCTCGTTTCAGAAGGTCAGCCTTGCAATTTGCACAGACTCCTTCCACTTGGGATTGAAAAGCAAGCTCGGATGAAAGTGTTGCTACCTTCAGCTGCTTGCTGGGCTAAATAAGAGTGGGGAGAGATGCAAGTACACAGAGAAGTATTTTGCAAGTGCAAACATGGAGATACAAATTTTACAGACAAAAGGGATGGCCAGGCCCTCCTGCTTGAAATGTTTCCTCTTAATAATCTAGCTTTGAGATTTCTGCCACTGCAACTTGTGGCAAATCTGCAGGGTGAGTGCAGCCACAGGGCTGTCACTCCAACACAGTGGAAATTCATGTAGATGTAGTTCAGAAGTGCATTGGTGTAGAGGGCTGTGCTGTTCTAATAAGACCTGCCACCTTCTTTTAAACATCCTTAGTTCCCAGCAGGACAGAATTGCTCGGGTATGGAGCTGTACTAATTTTTCTGAATAGAAAAAGCAGCCAGGTATGGCTGAAGTCCCTTGTGTTCACTGTACCCAGCTGAGTGCTCCATGAAAAGGGAAACATCATGTCAGAAGAGTTCCTATATTGTGATTTACTATGGGTTGCAAAGAGTCTTTCCCCCAAAGACAAAACGCATATCAGTTCTGGCCTTGTGAGAAGTGATTTGCAGGATGTGTGAGAAAGGCATGGATTTAGGCAAAGGAACTGATGACAAGTCTCTTTCCCAAGATTTGCACCCTCCTGTCATGTCAGCTCTCAGATTTCAAAACTTTACCTCATCCAGTTCCTCCTTTGAGACCCCGACTGTCCCACCACAACAGCATCCAGTCACAGCTTTGTGCTGCTCCACTACTTTGCTGGATAGGAGCACACATTGTTTTTGAGAGAGAAAGAAAGCAAAGGAAGGGAGAGGGACAGGGAGGGAACTCCCTGTGGGCACTCCCCAGGATTTGCTTCCAGCCCAATGGCTATGACAGAGGGACAGCCAGCACCAACTTGCTCTGGGAGAGATGGGGTGAAGGCAGAGACCAAAAAGCAGGTGCCTGGTAACTTTTTTTTTTTTTTCTCAGTGCTTTTATAAAAGTTATCCCCAGTAACAGTCTCCAGGAAAGGGATTTGAACACATGCAAAACAGTCTGAAGACCTATCTGTTTTACCTTAGGGCTTGACATGCCCTGGTAGACAGCCAGGCTCTTTGACAACTTCTTGGTCTGCAGAAAGGGACAGCTGCCTGCTGCACTCAGCCTTGGGAAATGAGTCTTGGGGCTTGGGCTGCAGCACTGCAGCCTCTCAGAGCTTGAGCCTCCCTTCGGATGACCTTTATGCTGGGGGATTGTTCTTCTGCAGCCACAGCTTTCCTTTCTGCCTGGCCTCTGACCCTCCTGTTAATAAGCTAACCAATATATGTACCATGTAAATACCCCAGGAAATACTATGGTTGGGGGTTTTCCCAGTCATTTGAATTCTCTTGCTTCCTCAGCCCCACAGCTTCACCATCCCACATCTATTTTACCAGGTTATGTTGGCACTAATGCAGGCAGCATTAGGGAACAAGGCACTTTTGGAAATACATGTATCAGAGGTAAAATGAAGGTGAAGAGGCACAGCCCATGCTTTGCTAATTACTTTTCTGGATCATCCATTTCTAATGTAATTCCAACTTATTACACATAAATATATAAAATATATATAAGCTCTATATACATAGGTGTATGCACATGTGCACACACACACACACACACGTATATGTATGGAATTCACTATAATTAATTTCTATATCCTTTAAAGGTGTCCAGGAATAAATAAATAAATAAATAAATAAATAATGCCTGTACAAGTTGGGAGGAGTTTGATGTTTACAAAGTAGAGCTGTGTGCTCAAGCATGCACCAGTAAGACTGGAAACAGATAGTCTTGAACACCCAGTCCCAATAATACCTACACAGTACTTTGAAGCTTCCAAGTGGGCTGAAAGCAGAAATAAATCCCATGAACTGAACAGCTCGGTAGCACTACCTGCCTCTTCCCAATGGATTGCGAAGGAAGAAATGACGCCATTATCCGCAAACAGGCTTTGTTTTTTTCACTGAGGAAAGAAATCAATGACCTGAGCTCAAAGCTGCTTCTCAAGTTTTAAGGGAAAGATTGGGTTACCCTTGAGGAAGCCTGTGGGGACCCATCATGACTCTGGTTTCCAGTGTGCAGGGGGGTTTGCTGCCATCACTACCTACACTGGGGGCCTGTGGCAGAATCCCCCAAGTGCTTATTTCCTTGGATATAGAGGAAGCCACAGCAATTGCTTTAGATGTAAGCATCTGCATTTTAAACTATAAAGCTTAATGAAAGTTCTCTGATTCCTCATGCTAAAACATTTGCTGCTGCAAAGTCCAGCTTTCTGCATAAAAAAAAAAGCTGACAACTGCAAAAAATTGAAGAGGTTTACTACTGTTCACACACTATCATTGGTTTCCCTCCTCTATAGGAAGAGATTGCTTTAGCACAGATACAGTTTCCCATCCTGAAAGTGTTTACAAGACATTCTACTAATATCCAATTGAATAATAAATGCACATTTGTGTACTCTGCTGGTACAAGATTTGAAGCAAACAAGTTCAGTCCACAGAGAATTCAGTGAGTGAAATCAAAGTGAAAAATTTAAAAGAAAGGTGACTAGTTTTGTGCTGTCTGTGACAAGGACTAAACTAAAACTCTGTGGGATGACATTTTACTAATATAATACTTGCAGGAGAGCTAGCAAGAAAATGGTCATGAGACAGTGACACAGTTTGCTCCATCCCTTTTGGCTCCATGTGCATGGAGAGGCAAGAGCTCTGCACAACCCCACAGTTCCCTGATGCCTGTGAGACTGCTACTTCTGCTGATGCTGAAAAGTGTTTCTGTGTGATCCACATTTGCAGTGTCATTTCCTCATATGAAATTTGCTTTTAGGTAGAAACTGTTGGAGAAATTAAGTTGCAAGCAGCCAAGCTTGAAGCAATACTCCAAGTGGCACTAAGGGCTCTTTGCAGAACTATACATGTTTCAGAGCAATCTACTCTAGTTTTAAAGGCAGATGACAAAAAACCATCTTTGCTGAACTTTTCACTTCTTCTTTAGCACCTTAGACAAATTATAACATTTTTTGCACTTCTTTCTCTTCAGAGTAGGTCTTTAATTTTAAATTTCATGGTATGTTGGAAAGAAAAACCCCCAAAACATATGACAGAATAAATCCACTGAGAAAAATAAAATCATGGATGGACCCTCCAGTGACTTCTCAGTGTTAGAGGTGTCTACTTGATTTCATGGGTTTCATACAGTTTCGAAATGGTCAGAGCTATCTTGCTGTATTGCAGTCACTGAAGTTCAGGCGTGAAGGTTTGGCTCTGAGTTTTCACTTTAATCCTTTTAAATCCAGAACAAAACAAATAAACAAAAGAAACAAACCATAAAAAAATAGAGAAAAGAAAAAAAGAAGAAAATCTCAGGTAATAACATTTCCTGGACTTTAGCCTGTCAAAGCAAACAGCTCCCACACTGGAGGCTCACACACTGTTCATCCGAGTGAGCAGTGAATGTGGAGGCAGAGCACTGAGCATAAAATTAACAAATCATTTCAGTCTGACAGGGCTGAAGTTTTCTTTTTATGCAAAGCATGACCAGTACTCAGAAAGAGGGCACCATAAGTGACAATCCTCCTGGATGCCTTCAGTCTTATTTTCTCACTGGTGACCTTGGAAAGCGATTGGATGTTCTAAAGTGCATGCCACAGCTCAGCAAGAAGTTTTGAGCTCAGTGCCAGAGTACTGAGTGAAATCAAATGGACCTTAATTTTGTCAAGAAGTCCATACTAGGAGATTTGTTCCTTCCTTTCCCAAAATTTTATGAATTTTGGACCTGTAGTGGCTGGCACCAGCAGTTTAAGTCTTTGTTGCTGGGAGTTTCTTCCCTGGCTCACTACCATGATCCAGCCCTTTACGAGGGACCAGAGCCAATATTGCCTTATGGAAGAAGTTTTCTCTCTATAACTAGTGCAGAGCTGTAGAAGGGTGAGAGGATATTCTAGATGTCAGACTCCAGGCACAGCACTAAGTGTCTCTTTGAGGCTATGTCCCTTAAGATGCACACAGATTTAACCAGGCTGCCCCCATACATTTTCAATCATGCAAGGTTAGCAAGGTGTGTTCTGAGCAGAGAGAGGATCTTGGTGATGCTGTCTCTGTGGGACAAGGGAGGCATTTTCCTGCCTGATCCTCTGTACCTATAGGGTGTTATAAGGCAGGCCCAAGCAACCCCACTTGGAACTGTGGGATAGAAAGCATAATGATCTGTCCATGAAACACCATCTCTCTTGCTGTTTGCTTGGGCCCCTGGGCACTTCCAGAACCATCAGCAGAGAAGACAGATGTAGGTCTATACTCCAGCTTCACTACAGGAGACTCTTGGGAGGACTGACCAAGTCTGTGTGCATTCAAAAGGGAAGTTTCCTGTGGAGGTTTCAAATTCAGATATGGTCAGTGGTATCTCCAGTGAAAGCAAACAGGCACCTTCAAGGTGCAAGACCTCTCCTAGTCCAGAGCTCCAAAAGCAGTTGGGTGGGACAGATGCTAAATGCACTCATTTCTCCCTACAGACAGTTAAAGTGAGCCAAGGGAGATCACTGTGCTGTTGGCACCCCAAGGTAGGTGAAATAAATCCCTGGCCCTTTCATCCCAATTAGCACCACTCAGTCCCTCCAGATCAGCTTCACTGCTGTGATGTCCATCAGCCCCAGAGGTGGGGGGAAAGCTCTTGTCACTTCCTAGCAAAGAGAAAACCTCTGTAAGGTGGCTGGGGATGTGTGTAAGTGTAGTGATAAAATCCTGTGTATTACTGGGTTTATACTGAGTGCCTAATTAGGAGCACAATGCTGCTGGAGGGCAGGGTGCACTACCTATGCCAAGAGCCTCGGCTCAAGCTCCAAAGGAGGAGGGTAGGTGGCTCCAAATATTGAAATGACTGAATTGTGATATGATGTGTCACTAGCAGCCAATGGACAAAGCAGGTCCAAGATCCCTCCCTTGCTCTTTGGTGGAAAGGGAGTGGGCAGGCTCTAGCCTTTCATCCAGGCAGACAATCTTCTGTACATCAAACCACGCTTCTTTTCCAGGACAGTCACAGCTGTGGCCTGTAATGCATCATTCACTGCCCTCATGTGCACACCTTGCAAGTGCATCATACCAAAGACAAAGCTATTCAGGGTAGTCAAACCAAGGAAATAATCATTGCCTGTAAAATTACTGCAAGCTGATTTTCTCATTAAAATTTCCTTAATGCCTATGATTTTTTTCCCTGACTGTGCTAAATCCCATACTTTAAAAAGCATCTCATTCCATTATATTTCCATTAACTCTAGCAACCACATTTATAGCCTGAAAATACAGGTTGGTACATTTGGCGCTGCTAATGAGCATTGCCCTCCCCTTCTCAAAACACAGTTAGGCTGTGAAAAATAAATATTACTGCTAATGCTTTGTAGTCCTCCCATGGACATGTTTTAAAGACATCAGCAGGGTTTCCAGTTGATCACAAAGGTTTCATCTGTGTTTGGTTTGGAATCCAAGATGCAGAGGCTTATTATTGTCACTATTTGAGCACAGTCACAGCTGGGCTAACAAAAAAAGTGTCACATCAATGCAGGCTGCTACTCTGTCATCTTCTCCAGGCTTTGTGAAGGGTTTGTTCATAGGCAGAGACTCATTCTGGTGCTCCTCCCCAGGCCTTGCTGACCCCTACAGTGACAGTCCCCTGCCCTGTGGTGACTGCACTTCTCCAGGTGGGTTTCTCTGCTCCACCTTGTACTCCAAAACTGGCCTTTTCCTGCTGAAACCCAGCAGCCCCATGTGGAGGCACTGGTGGGCACAGTGGCTTGATAAACTGAGAGAAGGAAATTTGTCAAGGATGTGCCATGCATTGAGGAGGAGGTGTTGACACCAGTGGGAGCTGGAAAAAGCCCCTCTGCTCCTCATGGTCCTTCCCTGTTCGTTGCCTTGCACACCTGTCAAGGTGTCAGCCAGGAGAGGATGCACAGGGCTCTCACTAAGGATGAAGGAGGACACCAGAGAGGGGAGTGTTTTCACCATGTACCAGCACTGAGCCTCCTCTGGATGCTCATCCCACTGGCTGCCAGCTGTGCTGTGGGGCTGCCTCTGTCCCTGTCCCTACAGGACATTGGCCATTTCGGGCTCTGCCATGGGCTATGAGCTCCTTATTACAGAATACATAATTGCATCCCTTCAGAGTGCTGCTGAGAGAGCTGCCTTCACAGTCTGTCCTGCTGACATTAATGGCAGCTTTTAGGGATGTTAGGATTTGGCTGAATTGGGAGCCTCAGAGATGTCAGGATCACCCCTGGTTATGCAGATGATGCAGAATATAATCCCATTGAAAAATTGCTCCTAATGACTAGAGAACCAAGGAGCAGAGGGGCTGAAGTGTCCTGGCATGCTGGCATTCTCCCTGACAGCATGCCCACTTGCTGATGATTCACTCCTGTGTACATGGAACAAAAGTTTATGGATTGCTTCAGTGTCTTACAAAACACCATGTAACCCCCAAGGGCTGGACAAAGATCCTTATGTCTGGCCTCCCTGGTGGTGTTGGTAGCCTTGGGGTGCTAATGAAGCAATCAGAGAGCAGAGAGCTCTGCTACACAAGCCACTGTGCAAACAGCAGTGTTTGCTTTCTTATGGTTTTCTAATTAGAGGGAGAGAAAAAGCAATATCCATGCCTGCTGTCTCCTGAGAGAAGATTGAATTTTAACATGTAACTTCAGGAAAAGATAGAGTTATCTTTTCTCAGGACCCAAACTAATCTCCCCTTTCCACAGGAGAGGATTAGGGTTAGGGTGCTAGGATTTGCAGTTTTAATCAGAGGAGACTTGACAACTTTCATTGTCTGCTCCAGATTACTCTGGCGTCTCCATATCCTCCCATCCCTTTGAATAATGAGGAGCCGTGGACTGAATCCTATCTTAGTGATACTGCTGGACTTTTATGGCTTTGTGAAAATTGGCAGTAACTTAGCCTGCTGCCTCTCCTTTCAGAGAAAAATGAAGGTTTTGTTGCCATTGAGCTCTTGCCCTCCTCCCTTCAGTGACCCAAACGATCTGGAAAACTTAATAAACCTTTTCTGCTGGTGGTGAGAACAGCAGGTCCAGTCCTGCCTGATTTGATGGATGATTGATGGAAAGGAGAGGAGAGGAGCTCTCAGCAGTAGAGTCTGTCTCTCTGAGCTCACCATGGATTTAAGCCCACAACCTCTGGAAGCTCAAAGGTTTAGAGGGAAAAAATATTATTTAAGAAATGGATGAATTATTTTAAATGCTTTGTTCTATGTGCAATAGTAATGTTGTCAGTATAGGCCAATGTATTTTGGCAAACAGCTATTTATTTACACAAAATGAAAATTAAATCTCATCCCATTTATTGAAGTAGAAACAAACATACCTGGCCTTTTCCTGCCTCAGAAATCCATTCTGCTGAGTTCTGTGACCAAACCCAATCTCATCTCTGTCTTTGCATGGCCAGTCTGCCCTTGCCCTACTGACTTCACTGCTGCCAGCATCCACACAGGGCAAATCTAAGGGATCAGCTCTTCATTGTGCAATCAGAAAACCCTATGACCTGCATTGCCCAGCAATGACCATACCTTGAGAGGACGATAATTGTCTTGGTTGAGGAGCTAACATAGTGTCCAGCGACCTGACAACAGAAAGGAGATTAATTTTTCTTTCAGCTAGGAAGGCTGGGAAAATACATTTAGGCTAGTGACACAGATTTTTTTCTTTTTAATCAAAAAATGTATTTTTTTACTAGCTTCTATTATTTTTTCCTGAAGAAGACATTTTGTGATCATGTATTGATTTTGACTCTGTTTTCCCATTCTGTTTTAGTGAAGTTTGAGGTGGACCATCTGGTTAAATCCTTGAGGGAGGGAAACAAAGAAGCAGAAATACAGAAAGACCTGAAAAGCCTGACCTTTTCAATCTTCCAAGGGACCTTTTCAATCTCCCTTGACATAATCTTCTTCTGTGGAAACTATCAGAAGCTATGGGATTTCCTCTAATGGGGAAATTAAAGCAGATTTCAGAACTTCAAAAGTTATCATGACACCAAAGTGCATTGCCAGCCTCCAGCCAGCCCCTGTGCCTTGCCCAGCCAGGTGCTTTAACCTGACCTTCAGCTAGCCTTAAGCCCTATCTCCCCTCTGCTGGCCACCACTTCACCTCCTCCTGCTCAAGAGCACTTCAGCTTATGCATGGCAGGTCTGTCCCAAAAGTGCCACTAAAGCATTCCTGTGGCAGCAGCTCTCGAGCTACAGAGAGCAATAGAAAACTTTCCCAGGATTTCTGGGGAAAGGCTGTGAGAAGATCAGAGAAAAGAATGAGAAACAATTCTTCATTTGCTGCACCTGCTGTTGTGAACATGTAGAATGTCTTATGGAGATTTGTTTACCAAAGGGTGGTTTCTTAATTAGCCAATGGTTGTGGTGTTTTAATTAAAGGACCAATCAATTCCAGCTGTATTGTAACTGTCTATAAAAGCAATGGGTCATGCCCCAAAGAGGATTGAAGAGAGAAGGATGCAGGAAAGGCCTTTGTGTGGGAAGAGTCTGCCTTTGGTTCTTGGAGGCAGGGCACGTGCAGCAGGACCTAGCAGCTCAAGAAACTCATGGCTTCAGTTATCTAGATTGAAGCATGGTGAGTAAAAGACATTTTCACTTCAAGCTTGGTGTGAGGACATCTGATGAATCACATGAAAGCCTCTTACTTGCTAGGGAAAATAACCCTGAACAATTTAGCAGGAGTAGCAGTGATCCAGAAAGGGAGAAAGAATGTGCATAGTAAAAAGAAAATAATTACTCCCCCAGCACTGGTGTTTTTATATGGATTGCACACAGATGTGCTTAAGTTTGAGGCTGGATACTCTTGGCCTAGGGATACAAAAATCTCCATCCACTGGTGCATGGGGGCTGTGCTGTATTCCCTGAAGTGTCCTGATATGGCCCAAAGTGACCTTAAAACTGGAATTGTACTTCCTGTGAGAAAAAACCAAAATTTGCACATGATTCTCTTGTAATTGTTTTGGATTAATCTCAGTCATGTCAGTGATCCTGCTGGCATGATAACTGACCTTTTTTCAACTTCATCTCTACTGCTTGATGTGGGACTGATCAGCTTTCAGTCAAAGCTGGTATTTTTATAAACAAATTTGAAAGCAAATTGAGTTTGCATTCAGTCTCTTTGTCTATAATGTAGTTTTCATTGATGCAATAAGTTTGCAGAATTAATTTCTTCTGAGAGTCTTTATTTGTTAACAAGAGCAAGGCTATTCCAGTGAAGCATTTCTACAATAGTATTTTAAATAGAGATGTTTTAATCTCTCAGATGCTCTCATTAAACTTAGTGGCTTAAAATACGTGGCTCCATCTGGGCAGTTGCAGGCATAAAGAATTTATAATTTGTTAGAAACTGCTCATATCCTTTCTGAATCCACCCTTGGTGTGCCTGTAGCTCTGGGAAAAGCAATTTTTTTTTTTTACAGATGTCTGCAGCGTCCTGCATTACCCTGTCACTTCCAGAAAATAGGATTTCTCACCTACAGATGGTGAAGAGAGAGGAGGGTAGCCGTGAACATTAGGTTGAAATTACTTGTCAAGTTTGATCAATTCACAGAAAGACAAAAATCCCTTTTGAAAAGGCACAGTTGATTTTTGAAGATTAGTGGCGGTGTCCTCGCAGCTCCTTTGTTTGGGTGAATTATACAGGGGTGCAGTTTATTACCTAAATGAAGGATATATTTGCATGTAGATGGTACATATATTATTTAATTCTGCACTGGATGGTGCAATAAACAACCCCTCTCCTACACACACAAAAATAACCACACAAATACACATATTCACTACCCAGGACTTATGGTACAGGGGCTGGTTCTTTACTTTGTGCTTTCTTTTCCTTTTTATTGCCTTGTAAGTATTATTATTTGACAAAGCACTAGGGAAGGAGTACATGAATCTATTAAAGATAACAAAGCTCCATTGTGACACAAAACTCATGAAAGCAGACAAATAAATCTTCCATAATGTGGAATAGCTGGTCCCTAGCTCTTAAAGGAATGAAGAAGTAGTTGATCTTGAAATGAACACTAATCTGAATCCTGCTGTTCTTGGGGTGACTTCTTGTTGCAGCAATTACTCCTTACAATTTAGCCATGCTATGATGTATTAATTACCATCTGTGTGCTCTGTTTAATGGGAGCATTAAGAGACAATACCTGTTTTGTTCCCTCCCTGAGTAGCAATTATTCCTACAAATAAGGAAGATGAGTGAGAGTATGAGATGAGTGTGCCTGTGCCAGAAAGCACAGAAAACAGTTCCTGATCTGCTCCATGCATTTATGGTCCACCAATATAGACTGCTAACAGGCAGGTAGTTGGCTCTTGCTGATGGGAAGAAAAAAAAGATGTTTCCTGAGCACTTATCTTCCTGCTGTGATTTTCAGCCTGGTTCCCTTCAGTGGTGTAGTTTACATAGGCCTGCATTGTTCAATGTCCCTATCATGCCCAAACCATTGGGCAATTTTGCCTGGGTGCACCAGAGTTGGGGATGGCTCAGCTTCACCACCAGCAGCTGCATCTCATTCTGGATTTGGGTTCTGCTGTGCCCATGCTCCCAACAGCCAGGTCCTTCCCTCTGGCTTGGCTTCCTCCCAGGGTAGTGGGATGTCCATCCCCAGGGAAAGTGTGTGTGTGTGAGCCAAAGGGGCAGACTTTGGAATCGGGAAGGAAGGAATCAGTAGTGTGCCACAAAAGCAAGTGTCCCAGGCTGACCTGAGCTGCCAGGAGGGTTTTGGGTGTAGAGGTGACCAAGTTAAGACAGGGGCCTCTCAATGGTACCTGCAACAGAGGCAACAAATTGGGAAAAGAGTCAAAGTCCCTCTTTGTAAAAAATATCCTGAACCCCCATCTTGGACTGTGTGGAAATGCATCTGAAGTGTTATGAAAGCCTGCTCTGACCCACTTTGTTTGCTGATCACATGTGAGCAGCCTCGGGAAAAATAAAGCAACTCTTGCTTTGAGTTGTTTTCTTCTTTGTCCTTTACAATTTCATTTTCCTAAGATTAAGGAGAAAAAAATGAAGACCCAAACAGCCTCATGTTTCCGAACATTTTGCAGCAGCAGAAAGAAACAAAATGAAACAACCCCTTAAATTATTGCATTTTCAAAAAGAATCATCATCTCATTGTGCAGATGGTGTGCGCCAGGCCCTCATTAGCATCTTGCTCTATTTTTAGTGCCTCTTCTTGCTGCACATGAAATCTGGCTGTATTAAAGGAGTTACCACAATGCCTTCCCCAAACATCATTTTGGTTCACAAAAGGCACTCTGCCCCTTCCTGCCTGGGGTTTTAAGGCACAATTCGCTTCTCTGCAAATCAGTGTCTGCTCTGCTACCACCAGTGTGTTTGTTCATGGGTAAGTGGAGGAAAATCACCTCTCACATCTCCTTCCTCCATCATCAGCAATTTTTTATGTGTCTGTTGTGAAAAAAAGTTGTTAATCTTGAAAGTGGTGGAGCTCTCCTGTTTGAACCTTGGTGAAAGAAAGGCAAGGATTGCTCTGGCAGGCCAGAGAAATGAGGACAGTGAAAATCAATTCTCTGTTTGCTGCTGAACTGGATCCCAGTGCTAGCCCACAGCCCAGGGAGCTCCTTTGGCAATGTTTTGTTATTGCCAGCTGGTAAATAAATGACCTTCCTCAGAAATTTTAACATCTGGGAGTAGTGCAAGCACAAAGCACCCTTTACTCCTAGCCTGTGGTGTTTGGGGTAGGTTTCAGGCTGGTTTTCCTGGAGATTTGAGCCCCAGAAGAGTGGAGGTTGATGTTAACAATATAAGGATTTTATTCTTTGCCTCCTGAAGTCGATGTCTAAATACCTGAAATGTATCACATCCTCAAAGTGCCCTACCTCCACCCTGCACAAGAGAAACTATAGGTCACCTGAGCAAATGCAGACACTTATCTTCCACTTGTCTAAAATCAAAGGGGTTAACACCCATGCTCCATTTCCAATGGGAGAAGCTGGTTCTTGTAGTCCCTTGAAGTCCACTTCCATTTGCAGATACAGCAGGAAATTTCAGGTGCCTCACTCTGGACCTTCCACTCTTTTTATGAATTATTTAACATGGGCTCGCTGTCCCTTGCAGCTGAGTTCCAGAGGAACGAATGGTAATGAGGCAGTAATTTGTATGAGAGATAACAGGTCAGCTGAAGGTATCCTGCTCTGAGGTGGAGGTTGCTTCAATAAACCATGAATATTCATCTTGCATGTCTGGTCAGTTTTGATCACTCAGCTGAATTTTCAAGGCAATTCCTATCAAGCTTCATGAGAGCTTGAAACAGGTTTTGGCAATAAGGCAAAGAAAAAAATGATGTTAACAGGAATTGACAGGCAATAGGGTTAGAGATCCTGCCCAAATCTGATCTTGCAAATAACCCACCTGAAATTAAGTAATTAATCTGTGAAGGTCTTTGATGACTTATATAGTAATATTAAAGTATATTCCCTGTTAATTGTCCAGAAGAAAACAACCCAAACAGACAAAAATCGATGCCCAAAGCCTGCAAGAAATGAGGAGCAGATTCATGTTGTTTTCATTTAATGAAATAAAAGAAAGATTAGAAAATGCCAAGAGTCCCTTTCTTTGCTTCCTCATCTGACCAGCTTTGGGCTAGACCCAGGTCCAAAACTCTGATTCCTATGCAGATTCTCAAGCTCCTGCCACAATTTACAGGTGGTCCTAAATCCAGGTCGTGAGGGACAGCCCAAGCAGGAGTACAGGGACCTCTGTTTTGCCTTTGGTGATGGTGACACTTTTATCTTTTATCAAAGCAATTGGGACTGAGAAGATTAAAAATATAGCAAACAAATTGTAAGACAAGCTTTGGCAGGCAGTGCATTTTGGCAATTTTTCTTCCTAGTATTTCATTTCAACTGTCTCATGATGCACCACCCTCCTCATAAAAGTGGCCCTCCAATGCAAGCAGGTGTGATGCAAGCTGAGAATGTCAAATAGGATTTGCATGGCACACATTGTGAAACGTTTTACAGATACCCATAGAAAGGTTTATTGCTGCTTTTTCATGTTATGCATCATCATAAGGATTTCTAGAAGATTATATTGGTTCAGATTAGGAAATTCTCTCTGAGGTACCATTCATTGCATGTTCAATAAGAGCACTTCATGAAATGTAACATGTTGAGACAAAGTCAAATATTTGGGGAGACAGTGGCATATGAATGACAGCAAATACAAATATGTGTCAAAATGTGTGTGGAGAAAAACACTGCTTAGGATTTGTGCTGTAAATAAACTATTCCTATGCTATTTTCTTCACTTAAATTCCAATCTGGCATATCTTACCTCAGTTCAGGCAGGTTATTTGTGCTTGTCATCAAGTCTGTGCTTGACCAATGGCATCCTGGCCTGTATCAGCAATAGTGTGGCCAGCAGAATCAGGGCAGTGATTGTTCCCCTGCTCCTAAGGGCACTGGTGAGGCCATATCTCAAATCCTGTGTTTAGTTCTGAGCCCCTTACTATAAGGGCTCCCACGTGCTGGAGCACGTCCAGAGAAAGGCAACAGAGCTAGGGAATGGTTTGGAGCACAAGTCTGATGAGGAGCAGCTGAGGGAGCTGGGGGAGTTTAGCCTGGAGAAAAGGAGGCTCAGGGGGGACCTTATCACTCCTACAACTGCCTGAAAGGAGAGTGGAGCCAGGTGGGGTCTGTCTCTTCTCCCAGGTAACCAGTGACAGGATGAGAGTACAAAGCCTCAAACTGCACCAGGGGAAGTTCAGGTTGGACATCAGGAAGTGTTCCAATGCTTTACCACCCTTTCCATGAAGAAATCCTTCCTTTTCTTCATGGAAAGGGTGGTAAAGCATTGGAACAGGCTGTCCATTGGAAGGGATTGAGTCCCCATCCCTGGGGGCATTTAAAAGATTTGAGGAGTGGCACTGAGGTTTAGAGGTGGCCTTAGCAATGCTGTGTTAATGGTAGAACTCAATGATCTTAGAGGTCTTTTCCAACCTAAACAATTCTATGGTTCTGTAAGGATCAGCCTTGCGCGGTCTATCCAAAAAAGAACAGTTTCAATTTCTCAAAGGATTCATTTTTCTTGACATAGTAGCACAGCGGTACTGCTTGAATTTTAAAAGAGGAAATGGGCTTTTGCAATTCTGTCATTGGTGCTCACAGATGGACACACCCCAGCGTCTCAGAGGATAATCTAAGTGTTTGGACTAAGTGACCTGAACTGCCATTAATAATGCAGTAGTCATCTTCCAGGAAACACTCTCCTCCATAGTCCTCTGCTGAGCTCCAGGGGTGCTCACCTTGCCAGCCCAGCTCTGAGCACTCCTCAGTGCACTCCTTGATGCCTCTATCAGCTTGCTGGAGCTGGAAGGATGCCTCTCAGCCTCTGGCTGGTTTTCCAACTGCTGCGCGATTTGCGATGCCTTGAGCTAGTTTGCCTTAGGGTTCAATGTGTCTGTCAATCTGGGAAGTGATACTGTGTTATGGCATGTGGCATCTAAGACAAGGCTGAAGAGAAGCCCAGGATTGCCTACCCCTCTGGGGATATGAATACTTGTGCAATTATGTTGACATAATACAAAGGTGGCACGGGTTAACTTTTTCAGCTGGAAAAGGTTAATCTTAAAGGAATTAAAGAGAAAACCTTCAAGCATTGTAAGAGGATGAGATTGTTACCTGTGGAAGAACAAGGGTACTTTTGTGGGGTGTTCAGGCTGGGGGCAAGGCTGCTTTCCAGGGAAGAAGCTTGGAGGTGGGGCAATGAGGGGATAGCTCTTCTTGTGAATGGTGACCCCACAGCCCATGACACTGAGCTGGAGCTGCAGCCTGAAGGCTGTGGTCAGAGGGACTGAAGATCAGTCATGCACTTCCATGAACACAATCAAAATCCCTCCTAGATGAAGTGATCTGAATGTGGTTATCAGCACTGGATGAGAAGAGAGCAGTAAGCCATAGGGATTTTAGTGATAATGAAGATGCTTCCTAGTATCACCACTATTATTTCTTACTTTTCCCAGAGAGCCTGAGGCCAAAGATTTTTGAAGCTCTTCCAATCACAGCCTCACATGGGACCTAGCCAAAAGCAGTCTCTAACTACACAGCCCTTTTCTGACACACTCCCCCTTGAGTACAGGTAAGTCCCTAGCCCAGTTTGATTAGTGCTTCTCTGATCAGAGACAACTCCCATTGAGTCTTTCAACATGCAATTATGCTTTGAAAGGTCACTCTGGGAAAACTGTGCCATGAGACTCCATGTTTATTGACTCCCTTCCCTGAACAATTTGCTCAGTTTACATGTAATGAATCAAAGCTGTTCTTGGCTGCTGCCCAACCTGACTGGTCTAAAACCCAAGCTGTGTCAGCCTTCTGCCAGGGCATTAACACCAAAACTAAAGGTTGCTCCAGAAAAGCCTCTTGACCTAGGAGTGTCTTTTTCCTGTCACCTTTGCATTTGGATACATTGCCATAATCCCCATTTACCATAATCAGTATCAGCATTTCCCATTCTTGTTTTGAGCTGCTGCTGAAGTCCACTAGTCCTTGTACCCGAATTAAATTTTGCTATCATTAGTCCCAGTGTCAATTTTTGCCTGCATATTAGCTTCTAACTAAACTGTGATGGTTCAGACCTGTCTCTAGAGCTGGCTGTTGTGTCTACTCAGTGCAAACAGGAGAGGAGAATGGGGTTTGTTTTGTTAGACAGCATATCAGCCTTGTAGATGGATGTCATGTGTAGGGTTAGTTTAGCTCCAGGATGGGCAGCTGACCCACCATGGCTGAGCAAGTGCCTTAACCTGGCCAAACGGTGGGACTGTTATGGCAGGGTGGGTTCTGATGCTTGTGGTCTGGTCAGATCAAATAATAACCCCACAGCAAATGCAGTGTGAAATAGCAGCTTTACAGCTCTGGGGCTGGGATGGATCATTCTGATCTCGTGGCCAGATGGTGCAGAGGGGTTTCTGCAGCAAGTCTGCACCTAGGGGAGTATCACTAAGTCTGGAGAAGAGCTACACTGTGCCTATAGAAGAAAGTCATGTCACTGAGGAACTGAGAGCCCATCTCACCTGCCAGCCTTCGAGGCTGAATGGGAAGGACAACCACCACTGCATATGGAAACTTCATAAGTCATGTCAGGGCTTTCACTTAGGTGGCAAATTGAGTGAGAATGAGTGTGTTTTGCAGAAATAAATCCTCTGATATGTGGAAATGTGACGTTATGGCTCACATACAAAGATTTCTCCCTATTTGAGTCGGCGCTCTTTGGTGTTTCCCTCTGTGCACGGCCATGGGGCCTCCAGGATGAACACCCCTGTGGTGTCCATTGCAGGCCTCAGTGCCTGGAGATCTCCATGGCTGGTGATTCAGCTCTGGTTCATCCATGTTTCCAGCAGAGAGAAGAGCAATCAGGAGGCATGGGTGAGGTGTGATCCAGCAGACAGTATGATTGCATGCTTGCCCTCAACATACTAAGGACATAGCTCATGCAGAAATCCTTTTTCAACATGACTTCTCAGTGTATACACCACCAACCACCAACACGGGCCAGTCCTGCATATAGGCTGTAAGGCCAATGAGTTTGCCATCATCCACAGCCTGGCTGTCAGCATCAGCCAGTGCAGACACACACTGCTGGAGGGCCCAGGTTTAATCTTCACTGGTTTTCAGCATGGGAGTTTATCACACACAGTCACTGTGCAATTGCAAAAACAATTTACAGTCTGCCAGGAATCCAGCCAGTCCTCCTGATACCTGGGGCTGTCCCTGTCTTCTGCCAATCCAGCAGAGGAGCTGTGTGGAGGCTTACCCAGAGGAAGCTGGATAAATCTCCTTGGCAGCTCTCACACTGGTCACACCATCCAGTGGATATTTATACTTTCCGTTTTTTTTTTGCAGTCCTGATTAAATATTTCTTAGCAAAAACTCTAGAAGTGATGGTGCAGCAGCTGGGACATGCTGAAGTTCAACCCTCTCTGCCTACTGGAATTCCTTTTCCAAGGACACATACTACAAGAAACTGCTGCCCAGAGGCAACAGCAATATATTTCAGTTTCACTCAGGACTCTTGCACTGATTTTTTTTTTTTTTGTTTTTTGTTCAGCATTTCTTTGAGTAATCAGAGTTGTCCTGAGACTGTCACTCTTCTGGATATCTCCCTGCACATCTCAATTAGGCAAAAACACAGGCCTCTTCTGAAGCTCACTTTAGGTAATGACCCCTTTCAATATCAGATGCTACTTTTAAAGATGTTATCTGCTCTCACTGTGTTATTATTTTATGTTAGTATATTATACAATTATTCATTTGTGTTACTGTAGCTCCCAGAGATCTCTCTCTGGATCAGAACTGTACTGTGGAAGTTGCAGTAGCATCCAGCCATGTTTTGTGTTCTACTGTCACTGTCACAAGCCAAGAGGAACCTGTATCCTGAAATAGGAAATATCTGATGGTGATAAGAACGGGCCAAGTGTTTCTGATGTGCCAGATGCTGTTTTAATTCTCAAAGCTAAGGGAGGAACTCACATTGCTTTTGGCTGCTGTTAAAGTGAACCACTCTGGAATGGTAGCATCCAGTTTTGTGGCCCAGCTATTTGCCACAGTTTGTTAGGGAAGACCCAGACGGATCCCTGTGGGTGTACCCAGTGGTCCTGCTGTGAAAGACACAGGCAGAGATGAAAGGCTTGCCTGCATCCCTTCCATGCACTCTCACTGAGGAGCCTTGCAGAGCCTCTGTGGAGCCTTCCTGTCTCGTGCCCTGATGCCATCTCAGCCTAAAAGTCGATCTTAGCAGATATTTAGAGAACAGTCTCAGAGTCATTGAAGTCTTCAAGCCAGCTGCTTGGCAGCTGTTATCTTTAGTGGCTGAAGCAGAGATTGCAACATGAAGAAAATGTCTATATAGACTCTGTTTTCCAGTCTGGATTCACCTTGAACAGGTGGGAGATGCAGTCCCTTCCCCACAGTCTGCTCAGCAGGCAGTCTGATCTGAAAACAAAGATCTTTTCCAACTTGTTTCATGCATTACAGTGTTTGCTTTACTTCTTTAAGTGGTCTCACTTAGCAGAGAAACAAAGAATATCTGAGTTTTTCCTGAACCCAAGCCAATAATACCTGGCTGGCAGTGAGATATGTCTTGCTATGCAGACATCCAGTCTCAGCAATAAGAAAAGTGCTTTTACGATCACCTGGAAACTCTGCCCTAAATCTCACGTTTGCATTTGAATAAGTTTATTTCTTTGTCTAAAAGCTCTATTTTTCAGTCTGTGCTGCATGGATGTTGAAGCATTTCATCACTGTTGCTATGAAAGTTCAAAGCCATTTATCTTCAATAAGGTTACTTGATGCAATTTCTAACAGGAAGAACCTCTCTGTCCTGGAGCTTTCTACAAGATTAAGTGATGTATTCAGATAGGCAGTGTCTCAGGAGGATTTTCCCTACCTGGAAGACATAAAGCTCATTCTGGTTGAAGGACAGCAGGCTTTGCAATTGGTGTTTCCTATTTGCCTTCCACTAGAGTTAGTTTCTTTCTTGGAACCTGGCATCCTTTTGTGAAAGTACTGTGAGAAGAGCCATCTTTGCAATGAAAGTTAGTCCTCATTATTCCCTGGAAGATTATCACTGCCTCCTAATCTTTCACATGTATTTTCTGGAGTGGCAGAGCCCAAAGGGAGATAAGAAAACTATGCACTAGTCTATTGCCTGTGTGGAGAGAGAAAGAATGACTGTAGTCCTAGCCAGGGGTATGAGGTAGATGTTTAAAGGGATGTTCTGCCAAAGATCTTTTGTGTGGTTTTCAGCAAGTACTTTACTGCCCTGGTGGGAGCTATGCAGGTGAAAGACAGCAGAACTGTCAGGTGTCAGGACCTGGAGGAACCACTAGCAGCTGCAGGTAGCTGGGTGCCCACCAATCCCAAAGGAGCCAGGCAGGACTGGGGCTGGATGTTCGCACTCACGATGCAGCATCCTTGTGCAGGACCACTCACATGCAGACCCAGGTGATCTGATCACCTGCACTGCTCCAGAGACAAGATTCCCAGAAGAGGAGAGACTCTGTAGCCAGGTGGAAGGTGCTGATGAGAAGAGAAACCTCTCTCCACAGACCCTTAACTCCTGCTGTTTGCTTTCCTGGCAGCCCTGCTGTGACCGCACTCTGAGGGGTTCCTGTTGAGTAGCTTTTGTCTGGAGGATGAGCTCTGCCCTCTGCTCTATGTGCAAGGCTCTGGAGCTTGCATGTGGTGTCCTGTGCTGCCCTGCTGTGAAATGAAACCCTCTCTGTTTCTGCAGGCTCATCTCTGCAGAAGGTGAATCATATTTGTGTGTGAAGAGTTCTGGTGATGACACATGGCAATCTTTGTTTCCGCCCTTCACTCTGATGGTGTAAGCAGGCAGAATTTATTGAACTCAAAAAAAAAAAAAAATGAAAAACTTATGCTTGTGTCTGAACAGTTCAAAATCTGCAGCTCTTCCATGTGAGAAGCTGTTTCTGATTCAATTGCAGAAGAAGCTCATCTGAGTCTGTTCTCATAGACTCTTCTCCAATTAAAGTGTTTGTCAGGTGTGTGTTGGGCTAGAAAAACAGATAAATCACCTGTACTACAGTACTGTCAATTGGATTTAGTTCCTCTGATGCAAAAAAGAGAGAGCCATGCAGTAGCATCCAGCAATTTATTGTGAGTAATTTTGCTATAACCCTAAGTTGTCCAGAATTTACCACCTCTTGTTCCTTCAGTAGTTTATTGGCCTGTATTCATAAGGATGGTATGAAACAGAGGGTGTGATATCAAGTCCAGTGGGAAGAGGACTACTGCCCTACTTCTCAACAAGCCCTACAGCCAGCATTGGCACAGCAAGATCCTTTGTCATCTTCAAGATGATGAGACTCAGGATGCTTCAGCTGATTTATAAGGAGTCATGGATATATGATGTGAGCTTAATTCATAATGGGATTGAGCTGAAAGCACTAATGCTGTTTTACTGCAGATCTGACATTTACATTCACATGGTGTCTGATGGATAGTGCTGATGAACCAAAGTAGGTTTTCTAGTGGGTCTGGTAGCAATCCATCTGTCTCAGCCTGATGAAATTATTGTTGCAATTTACTAAACTAAGCACAAGAAAATCCATCTGTGAACAGAGATATATAAAAATCCTAAAAATAAAACCACAAACCCAAAGCCAATATTTTGTCTATGTAGAAAACCAAAAGACAACTGAAACACCAACAAAACAAAGAGGGAACACGACTCCCAGGTAGTTGGGAAAATAGAATTTTGCAACAGCTGCGTAGCAATTTTGAAAGACCTCATTTTCTCCTGCACCACATGAAGGGTACTTCCGTACTTCCAAGAGATGTAAGTCTGTGTTCTTCACAGGAAGGCAGGAATTCAGATTTAATACATTGTAAAGATGTAAAATATTCGAGTTCAGAATTAGTTTTAGAAGGCCTGATTTCAGATCAAATTTAGGAAGCCAAGATTCAGCTGCCTTTCAACCATAAGCAGAGCTATAAAAAATGTTATACCATGAGCACTAAAAGAATGCTTGCAAATTGAATTTCATTGTTGATCCTACTTGCCAGTATTTTAGGATTTATGTCCTACCATGCGGAATATTTGCTTCACCTTTCCTTTATGGCAGTATAAGGTTGCTCATAGGCTTTGAATTATGACAGAATTAGAATATCTTCTATGGTAGAAAGTCCTTAAATATACCTTAAAACATTTGCACTTCATGTTGAGACACTTATGAAAGCTGGATTTAGGCAACCATATCTCATTTCTCCCCAAAATACGTCTTCCTTTTCTTTACTGGGAGTCACACTGGACAGATTTTCAAGATTTTCATCAGTACTCCAATGTATCTGAATTTCTGAAATCCCTGCCAGAGCTGGGTCTTTGCAGATGTGGAGAAAATTGATAAAGGATGTTACTTGGTTGGTTTCAGAAAGTAGTGAGAACAATTTAAACAATGGCATCCAACAGGTACAAATGTGAGAAGGCAAGAAGTGCCATGGGCTCTGCAAGTCACAGGGTGAAACCACAGTTTGAGGGCTTGAAAATGTGCTGAGAAAGGCAGCTATCAGATGAAGGGAAAAGACTGAAAACAAAATGGAAAAGCTGAACTGTTGGTGTGGTCACTTAGAAAGCTCTGGGAGAAGAACACATGGGATGTGTGGCAGGTTAGGTTGGGAAGGTCACATTTCCACTATCCCTCCTTCAAAACTAGAGTGCTGGCAAGGGATGGAGATACCCATTCCAGAGAGCTGATACGGTTACACTCATCCTGCCAGAAATACACTGGTCCTTTGGCAAGGAGCATGCCCCAGAATGCCTACATTTCAGTTGATATTTCAAGAAAAAAATGTGCCAACTAACAAGAAGTAAATAGACTAAAAAAATGAATAACTAAATAATATCTCTCACCCTAGAACTTGTGGTCAGGCAACAAAAGCATCATTACATTTGGTCTCTACCCCACAGTACAAAGAGCTCAGGAAGTTTAAACTAGAGGAACTGGTTTTATTGAGGTTTTATTGCCTTTGCTTTGTTTTAATTCACCAACAGAACAATTGTTAGAGGAGCTGGAGAAGCCAGTTTCAGTCCACAAAAACACCAATGATTTATTTATTGCTATCACTTAGGGAAAGGGCAGCATTTGCTGGTCCTGAATATTTAACACCACAGGGAAAAAGCCAGCCGCTCTGAAGCCCGCCTGTTCCAGTGAGGCTCTGCAAATCAGTGTGCCACCCTTGGCCCCCTAAATTCAGAGATGGGAGAGCTGGGAAGCTATGCTCCAGTGCCTTCTTACAGGGACTGAGACTTCCTCAAACCTCAGCTTGAGCAGCCTGTTGAAGAGACCCTCACCCTTCTCTGACCTGCTGTGAAAATCCAGGCAGGGCGAGGTGCATCTATGCCTCAGAAGTCATTTACCTGCATGGCATTCATCTCAGGAAGACTACAATTCATTTTACTTCATGCATCATTTATAGTATCCTCAGGAGAGCAACGGGTGGGAGAGATCAGCATCAGTGTTTTTGCCTACCCAGAGCTAGAGTGAGATGCATTTTGAAACACTGAAGGACTGTTCTTAGATTGTTTCCCCCCCTTTCTTGGTTTTCCAAGGGGCTCAAACTATGAGTCTCACTCTCTAGCTACTAACTGACCCAACCCACCAGATGTTTCTTGAAAAAGCATTCAGGAGCAGCCAGACCACAGGCAGAAGGGAAAACAGGAAAAGACACTTTCCCATGCTTCTCATGTGTCACACTATCTGTTGAGCCCCCTCCTTCAACGCGTCACCTACTGCAGTGGGATTTCACTGCTGCTGTTGGCTGTGGAGGAAACAGGCCTGACTGCAGATGGGAATGAGTGACAGGAGATGACCACCACCTGCCTCCAACTCTCCCCCAAGGAACCATCCAAGGGAGCAGCTCTTAGAGAAGCCTGTGTCTTTTTGTGACCATCATTGTTTGTGAAATACCCTCAGGAGAAGAAAGTGACAGTCGACCCTCACTACCACCCCACAAAATGTATGCAAGGCAAAAAAAGTTGAGTTTTTTTTTCAAAGGAATGCCTGTCAAATCTCAAAGCCAATTTGCAAATAGCTGTCCTATCTATATTGCTGTGCATCAATATTTAGCAGCACAAACTGAGGGTCTAACTGGCACAGAATTCAGTAGCAAGATCAGTGCCCAGCTTAAGACCCTTCTTATGCTTTATTTTCTGAAAATCTCTTTTTGAATGCTTAAGGAAACAGCAGCTAAAAAGATGAATGCCCCAATGGCTGGGTATGGTTATATCCATCCTATGGCCAGACCATCTAGCAACCTCTCCCTGCTGTTTATGATTAAGATTTAACCATGCTCACAGTGACCAACCACTAGCTGCCATTCCCAGTTTAAAGCAGGATAAGGCTTCCAAGGCCTCTGCTCAGCAGAGGGGGTGACTTTTTCTTCTAAGTTTTCACTATTTGGGTGAGAAGGTTGTTTCCTCAGAAGCTGAAGGGAGCTCTGAAACTGCCAGCTCCCACAGGGCTTGGCTGTGCCCAAAATACAGGAGGTAAATCACTGTTGCTAATATGGAAACCTGGGTGCTCTTGTCCTGTAGTGGAACACTTGACCTTTCATCAGGTACAGGGGCCTCTGGTCCATTAGGCAGGCAATGAAGGAAACATGTTTGCAGAGCATGGTTGGACCAAAGGTTTCTGCCAGTCTCCCTGGGTGCACTTTTCATTAACAAGTGTTGTTCCCAGTGCTGCTGGAGGGCGACAATAAATTGATTAGCCTCTTTAAAATTTCTCATAAAACTGTATTAGCAAAACGGTAAATACATGACACAGGGACCGTAACCACGGGATGTTTACATAATGCCCACTGTGGACAAGTACTAAATACCATAAAAGACCCAAGACCCCCCATAAAAAGTCCGCGAGTTCTGGCTCTCAGAAGGCAGCTAGAGCACCATTATTGTTGCTGTGGTTCCTCCTCCTCTTCCTCCTCCCCATCACATTTCAGCTTCGGAGCTGTGAACTTTGCTGGTGGTTATGGCGATTCCTATCGCTAGGCTTCCATTGTCGGAAAAGAGTTGAGCCAGGGAAGTGTTCAGCACAAGGCAATCCCCGTCCGAAATGACAGAGTCAACGCACTCCAGGATCGACCTGGGCGTCGCCTCCCACTTGAGGCGCCTCTGGTTCCTGTTGAGCTCCAGCCGGTAGGTGAAGTTGTTGGCCTGGGTGGGCGTGCCAATCAGCATCATCGTGGCAAAGAACTGGGGGTGGCCCTCATACTTCTCCTGCTTCCTGAGGACCAGCAGAAACTGGTGGCCAAGGCAAGAGTGCATGATGATCCAGTCCGTGGGCGCGGGCAGGTGCATGTCCGTGGCCAGGAAGACAATCTCCGCGCCCTGAAGGATGTTGATGCGGTGGGTCTGCCTCAGGTGGGACACCACCACCTCCAGATGCCCTTCCCATGGGCAGGAGAAGAGCGGGCACGTGCAGGGGACCAGCTGGGGGTCGTGCACCACTTCATGGTGATGGCAGGGAGGAAGGATGCCTTGGTCTGTGGATGCCTGCGCAGCTGCACAGCGGGTCGGTGCATACTACGGGAAGAAAGAAATTAAATGTGAGAACAAGCGGACCAGAAAGCAGTGCAGATGTGCAAGGTGCAGACCCCACAGACACCAGTCACCCACACTCCACCTAAGGCAGCACCAGTGGGAGTGCAGAGAACTCAGCACACCGGGGATCAGAGGCAGTCCTGACCTGGATCTGCACAGCACAAGGAGATGGCTGCTGCCTTGTTCTCCAGGAGAACAGGCAAACTCTTTGAGCCATGATAAGTCGCTTCAAATGAAAATGATGTATGTGTTTAAGGAGCAATTTCATTAGTTCAGGGGGAAAAATCTGATTAAAAAGAAAAAACAACCCAACAAAGCAAGGACAGCATGGGGCATTTTATATAGTTAAGAGTTTTGCTGCTCAGAACAAGGGAATGAAATATGTATGGCATTATTATTCTTTAATGAAACATACGGGCAAATACAGGCATTTTTCCTGAAACAATAGGCTTTATTACACCCATAATTTGTGAAATAAATGTCAGTTTTTATTGTATATGATACTGTCACTATTTTTTTGGTCAATGTATTTGTGCCTAATTGATGCTCTTACTACCATAAATCTTAAATTGCTCTCAAAGGTGATGGGATGGCAGATTTAGGGCATTTTTATACTAAAGTAAATTTGGATTAAGGTAGGGCAGCTTGCTAAAAAGGCAGCAGAAAAATTCCATGTGAGGACTAAAAAGCAAACTATTCTGGCTCTCTCAAGAGGATGTTGTTGAAAAGAAATAAGTCTTACTCAGCCAAAAGTGTATTCACATGTAATGCTATTCAGGAAGAGTAATGTCTCTCCACAATAACTGTGTGTATAGACAAACCCTAAGGCACAGGCATGCTGGTCATGATTCATCTTACCCAATTTTGAGTATTTACTTCACCCACCCAAGACAGAAACCTGGTTACCTGGGACTGCCTCTGCAGCCTGTAGAGTGAGGCAGCCCTTAGAGTGCAGGATTCAGAGCTTAGCTGGAGTAGTTCAGTTTCTAAAGGTGACACCAGCTGATTCCAGAGAGACTGAGATGCAGTCTCTCTAGCTGTGCCTAAATTTCAGCTGTTTAAACTTTTTTGTCTCTCTGAACTCCTCTTATAAAGGTACATCTCTTACATCCATTAATGTCTCTTATAGCAGTATGTACATGTATACATACATTTTACTTTAACATATGTTCTAGGAAGATGAATGTAATTCCCTAAATAGTGTCCCACATCCCTTTATTTTAATATATGTACCCAAAATTGAATGAACTACATTATAGTTCTAACATTTAACAGTTGTTCTCCTCCATGCCCCATCCAACTCGTAGCAGATTTGGGATTTTTGAGCAGAGATTTGTTTTATCCAGGGGCAAGCACAATCCCATATAATGGGTGGTAGATTTGCTGCAAGGGGGGGTGTTCTCTTGTCTTGTTATGGATACCATGAAAGCTTTCATTACAGCCTTGCTGTAAGTAGTTTTCCCCAGCAGAACTTGCACATTTCTTTACAGGATGTTTTGGAAGGCAATCTCTTGGGTAAACTGTCCTAAATCTCAGACGACCAGGGCTTCCTTGCCAACCAGGATGACAATTCCATCTGTTCTCATTGTGTCAGTAGCTGCCAAAGGGTATGATGGATAGAGCAGGGCTGTGATTGCTGTTGCTGTGAAATTCATGGCTCTTCCCAAGGCACTGGGTGTCAAAGGGAGCTGTTTCTTCTTCCTCTGGCATTTGATATGAAGAATAATTGACAAATTAAGCCTTACTATTGAAACTGGCAGTTTTTTCTTTTGACAATTACTACTTCAATAGTACTGTTCTACTTTTCCCTTCCTCATATTTTATTTGTTTTGCTGTATAAAATTCAAGAATATAAACTTTTTGAGAAGATAATGAATTGAGGACAGATAAATGACTATCATTGTCTGGGAAATAAAACAGGTCATTATAAACTAATCAAGGTTTGTGGCTTTAGCTGCCTGCTTATCGCAGTGGGATTACTGGTTCACACTTAATTCTACATTAATTTTCGCATCCCATTAGGATGAAAGTTATGGTTAATTTAAACTCTTTGGTGAAGGAGGCTACTGCAATGGCAGATCATAAAAGCCTTTTAAAAAAAAATTCCTGAAATGCTGATTGCCTCATAAAATGAATTCTAATCTCCCAATCTAATACAGTGGGTGTGTGCAATTACTTTCTCTCACCAAATTGTTAATGCAAAATTAGTGATTATACTAATTAAAACTAATGAACTCATACTCACATGCTGATAAACCTCTCAACCACTCGACAAGTTCCAGCCTTCTATCAGTTTTATTTAACTCCCTTTTTGGAAGATGAATCTTAAATTAACCTCTTGACTAACATTTAAAATTAGGTTTTGAAATTTGAAGCTTTATAGACTATGTATAATTCTTCACCAAAGATTACCAGAGTGAGAGAAACCATTTCCACTGAGGATGAAATTGAATTTAGAAATGCATTCTCCTAATTTGAGAAACACGGAGAACAATGGTAGCTCATCCGCCTAAACTGCACCCAAGGTAAGAAAATACAAATGTCTTCAAAAATCTTTTTATGACAAACATGTCTCTATGGCTTGGGAACTGGAAAAATAAATTACAATGAGCAACTTATATAATATATCTTTCTTTTTTCCTAAACTTGAGGATTTCTGTGTGTGCACATAACTATGAATTCCTTTTCACAACTCACATTTCTGAAATATTTCTATAAACCACTTCAACAAAGGATATCTGGTCTAACTTTGTTCATTTCAGGTTTATTAAAAATTCTTGAAACTCAGTACAAACCATTGATCTATTTTTATTCTTTGGCTTGGCAAGAACCATTTTCAAAATCTGGCTTCTGAATTGTTTGACCTTCCTGTTTCAAAATTTTAAATTTGTAGTATCTAGAAAGAAATGTTTAATAATTCTCTGTCACTTTTTAAAAAAAGTTTGAGAAAAAAAATTATTTTACATTTACTTTTGAGGTGTGAGTATAACTATCGGGGTGTTTGTGCTCTTGCTGGTCATTCATATGGCTGTGAATTGAAATGCAAAACAGGGAAAAAATGGTCACCTTGAGTGTATTTAAATGCTTGAATAAATATTTATGAACAGTTTTTCCATGTTTAATCTGCTCCAGTATTTACTTTCTGCCATTTATTGCCCAATTACCTAATAAAATTAGATTTATGATATTGTTGTGTCAGTCCAGTATTAGTCTCAGTTATCTTTTAGCCTGTTGGCCAATTTCAGTCAAATTGAACTACGGGATGGAATTCTCAAATGCTTTAATTTTCAACCATTTCTGAGAGAAGAGGCATCAGGGTACAGCAGCATGACCCTTTCATGTCTCCAGGGAGGAACAGTTGGCCACGTGGGCAGAATTACATTGACAGACAGGAGAGAGCCTAAACAATGGCAGTTTGATCCCAAATGGATTATAGACACCAGAGAACTCACATGAGACAGTGTCTTTATGAACAGGAGAAAAGGCTTCAGCCAGAGTGCTCCTCATTAGATGCAACATAATCCCACCATGAGGCACCAAACCACAGGAAACCAGGCTCTGCTGCTCACAGAAAAATTTCTTTTTAATGATGCAGCTTATTACAGAGCAGTTCTTTTCAAGACCAAGTAACTTGGCAAAGGCCAATTTATAAGCACATGGTGCTTTTCTTATGGAAAAAATCCCCCAATCAAACCATGACTAGATTTGGACTACGACACAGGGTTTCTGCTAAAAATGCAACAAATTGCTTTAGATGTGACACATTTGTTCTGCCTTTGATATTTGAGGGGTAAGTCCCTAACTCTGAAGACTGTCAGCTCTTTTCACAGCCCATGAAGAGTCCTGGAGTGAAATTCACTTGATTCTAAGTGGTGCTGAAAGAACATCCCCCTGGACACCCTCTCTACATGCAGACAGGACCAAACCCATCCTCAGCACACACCCACAGAGGTTTAACTGGTTTCTAGACAAGAAACAGAAGGACAATTCAATTTTAGTCAGGAAAGATGTGTACCACAATGGGCTTCTCCTGCTGTGCTGGAGACAACGCAGCCCATGGAGAGAGAAATGGATGCCTGCTCACATGAGGGTGTAAATCTATGGCTCCCTACTATCATTACAGCTCCAATCACTTGATAGAAAATTCAGGGGAAGGATGAAGGGTAGATGCAAGAGTTAAAGACCTCCAAGAGGTAAAGAATACACAAACACATCTCTGAGTCTGCAGCTGCAAACCTGAGGCACCCACCCAGGAGAAAGGGCTTTGCTATTGCTCCTCATGCTCTGAGGGACTTTTTGTGCTTGAACTAGTGAAGTCTTTAGACCAGCTATGGTGAAAATAGTGGAAACAGAGGCAGCAACCCACACTGCACCTCTGCTGGCTGAGTTCACGGCCCTGGTTAGTGCAGGCACTGGATACACCACCATGCTTCAAGCTGTATATCTCTGCTGCACATTGGCACAGCTTCAGCAGGGAGAGCAAGTGCAGCTGCTGCCCTGAGCAGCTAAATGTCTTGCCATTGAAGTTCTGACTTAAAGATGGTTAATTGGCTCAAGATAAATCCCACAGGGTGAGGGAGAGTTGAAAGCAGTGCTCCTGTCCCATGGGAGAGGGCCTGGACACTGCTGACCTAGAGTGTAAGGAGGGCAAGTAGCATTACCACATTGTAGAAGAATAAACACTGCTCAGGTCTTCAGAGTAAAGGTTGTGTCACCTTTCAGCACTTTCCAGTGTTCTTCAGTGTTACACTGGAAACTGGATGCCTCATTCATACTTTTACTTGCTGTAATGCACATAATGTGCAAAAATCAGCCTTTCACATCCCTGTGAACAGTGCCAATGCATGCTGAGAACATCCCAAGGAGGGAGGACAGGGACTGGTTCACTGCCCAGTAAATAAGTGTTTCTGACAGGAAAGCAGGTGCTGCAAATAATCATCTTTTTCCAGACACTTCACACCCGCGCAACTGCATTTTCTCCAGTGGTCACACACACTTTGCAAACACTCATCAATTCACTCATTCTCTGGTCTCTTTGCTTGAGGCAGTCAGTGGTGTGGTCTGAAGGCCACCCTGGTGGGGCTTCTGAGCAGGGCCACACAGAAAACTGCAAAGGTGAAAACAAAGCCACCACACATGCCACCCAGCCCAAAGCAGAAGACAGTGCTCCCTCTCTACCCCAGGCCAACCTTAGCACACCCTGGAACACTGCAAACTAATCCTCCTCCCAAGAGGAAACCTCTCCTTCCATGTACCCAAACCCTTTCCTGTTCACCCACAGCTTTCTTAGCTGGATTACAGGAGAGTTGGTAAGAGCTGTACATGTTCATGGCAGCTGCAACCTTTGGTGGGAGCCAGGAATTGAGAGGGGCTGTGCTCACACCCCCTGTTACAACCCCACCAACCTGCCTGTGACAAGGAACAACAGGAGATGCAGTCACCCTGTAGGTGTGTAAGCAACTGGAAATGAGCAGGGAAAACTCAGGGGATTTTTGACATTGACCTAAAGATTTCTGCAGACAAAGAGGGACCTGGCCCTGCAGCTGTGAGATTGCTTTGAGAGAGCAGCTTCTAGGGTCTTCAGCAACTTTCAGCAACCACGGCAACTTTTAGGGTTTCTGCTGAAACAAATTGGCATTTTCTTTGCCAGTGAAATGTGCCACTTATTCAGTTTTCTTACTGTCTTCCTCCTATTTCTTGGCTTCTCAGGGATTGACTGCTTCTTCTCATCTGTATGGAAACTGCCTCCAGTAATTTTCTAATCCTCAGTTTCTTTCTTCCTCATAAAAGCTTTGCCACCCACTAACATCCACCTCCACGTTACTTACGCCCACCTCAGAGGGACAGAAGCTCAAAAGAACTATAAAGGTGACATAAAGAAAGAAGTGAGTCTTTTAATCCTGGTCTTCATTTAATTTATCTTCTGCTCTTTTTTAATATGCTGATGAGATTTTTTAAGTCTTTCAGATGAAAGAAAAGAGAAGAAAAAACCCCCAACCCCCTCAACCTATTTTGTCAAAAGCTGTACTTTCATATTTGAAATTAAGAAATCCGAGCCAGAGATCATGTTGGGGATTTATTTAAAATTTTAATTACACAAAATCCTGTTCATTATGAATGCATCAGTTGAATTTCTTAAGTACTGAATATTGGTTGCAGCTTTGGCAGTGGAAGTGGAAGGATTTGTTTTCCCTACTATCAAATGGCAGTGAGAGGACAACTTCAAGCTCATTTTACTAATCTCACTTTGCAACATAATCAGGCATGACTTGGTGACACAGCATACGGGATGTGTTAATGGCTGTCCTCATGCTAATTACACACCTCTGTCTATGCAGAGAAAATGCAGCTTTAGTACATGTCCATGGTGTACCACGCACTTCTCTCTATCAGACAACCCCAAATATGAGATGAATTCAAATATATATAGAAGTATTTCAGAAAAAAACAATTGGTTTTGTGGTAGATCTAGCAAATCTATGATTCTTTATTTTAAATGTATCCCAGGTGAAAAGGAAGATGTTATTCTCAAATTAAATCCCCTTGCTTTCTTTTAAAAAATCTTTTTTTTCAGCATTAACTGTCATGCGCTCTTGAAGTGCCAGCAAAAAACTTCAACAAACTCAACCTTCTTCAATATATTGAAAACAATGTAATTATGATGAAATATAAATGGAATCCACACTAAAACATGTCAGTCCATAGATGCTTTCTGAGAGAGACCCATGTGGACAGTGGTAGGATGGAGCAGGGTCATGCTCTCCAGCTCTCCTACTTCAAACCTAAGTTTGATGAACCCTTCCAAGCCCAGATGTGCACCAAAACTTCCTGTGCTTCAAGCTGAGGGGAGATGTACCACCCTGCTGACCCTCAGCCAAAGCTGCAGCAGGGTCATGGACAGCCAGGAAAATGATCCTGATTTAGCTACTGTGTTTGATGGATCTCACCTGGGATCACTTTCCATGCTCTCTTTGAGAAATAAAATAGACTGATTAGACAAGCAAAACCGTGTGCGTGGGCAGTTCCTGTGGAACATCTGGCAGTTATTTTCTACTCAAAATAAAAAGCTGGCTGGAGGGTGGGACATGCCCTTGGGACCTGATTTGCAACTTGTATTCCCTCTGCTGCATTTTAGGGCTGGGCACAGTGCAGTGACAGCAAACCGTGGCAAAGTGTATCTGATGCTGCATTGCAACTGTTGATGCTCTGGAGTGTGCAGACATTTACCAGCTTCTCTTTGGACTAGAAGATTTTATGCCTTGATTTAAGCAAGTGTGATGCCTCCTAATGCCATCCCCTTTGGCCACCCAAGGCAAGTATCAGAAGACAAGGCACACCCTATCAGCTCTTTCTCCACAAGGGCAGGGTGCATCCATTGTTTATCAGCAGCTGCTCATGAGACACTGCTGATCCTGGCTCTGGGTGAGGGAATGAGCAGCCTGCATATGTACAATAGAGATAATCAAAAATGCAGAGTTATCAGAAGATTTGCTTCATCCTTTATCCACTTTGTATTTTGGATAAAGCCTGTTCACAAAATGCAAAACCATTATAGGCTTTAATTAAAAGCAAAGTGATAAAGCGCTTCCAAGCTGCATCTGCTCTGACTGATAGGGAAGGCAGAGTTCACAAGAGCCCGATATCTGACCTGTTGATTTTGTGGTTTACATTCACACTGAAAAAGAAATTAATATGGAAAAGAATTTAAAAAAAAAGAAAGAAAGAAGAAATGATTGCCCACTGTGCTCATAAACTTAGCAGTTCAGACTGCCTCTAAATTACTCATCATCTGATATTCATTACAAGTTACTACAGTAACAGTGTGTCTCCAAGAGAAGCAGATTTGCTGGTGTCATCTGAGATAATTAGACCAAATCCGCCCTGAAACAATTGAATTTCTCCCCTTCCATCAGACAATCTCCAGCTATCACAATTATATGACATGTAAATCCATTAACTTCTCTTTCAGAGATGCACCTCAGGAGTGCCAAAAGATGGCACAAACATTACTGGTCTGCTGGAAGGAGAGAAGGGATGGGGTAGTGGTTGTTGAACAAGCCCACAGCCTTTCTTGGTGGGGCCAGTGTCTCCAATCCCATCTATGCACCCCTCCTGGCCAAGGATTTGCTCTGTGGTCTATGTCACATTGCTCTGACAACTGTCACAGGGCAATGTGCAGCTAATCCTGTGCCAGACTGGTCACAGTGGAGTGCAGACAGTAGGCTGGGACCAGGTAGGTGTAGTGAGGAGGGAATACAGGGCTCTCAGTGCTGCCAACCCTGTCTCCCTGTCCTGTCTCATAGGCTCTGCCTGTGCCTACACCTCTGTAGCAGTCACTGAGCAATGTATGAGCCATAAAACAATTGATACTTTTAGTTAAGACTTTCTCCTGAGAGCTGTTTGTGAGGAAATGAAAGTGTCCTAAAGTCATGTCTGTCTCCTTCTAGCTGAGGCATTGCTGGTACCAGCAAGCAATGGGCACCCCAAACCCACCCAAAATGGCCTGGTGTGGTGGGGGTCGTGCTCAGGTTATAGAAGAGGGGAAAATAAATTGTTTCTAGCTCAGAGTAACTCTCTGTTTCCCTGCACATCTCTGCCCATTCTCCACAAGTACTTTCAGCTTTCCCTTGCTCTGGGTACGTTGCAATGTAAGTGTGGCACTGAAAGAAAAGTCTCCCTGTTACAAGGCAACCCAAAATTCATCCTCATTCCACTGTCAGATGAAAGTGTGACTTGAGTTTGTGTAGTCAGGCTTAAGAAAGGGGAAAAAAACCCACAGAACAACCCAGAAAATCCTTGTGAGCTGCTAGCTTTGGGCATGAAAAGCAAATGGCAAATCTGGGTAAATTAATTTAGTTGGTGTAATGTATGCAAATGCTTCATTGACATATTCTTTGCTGTAAGGAAAGGGCTATTTCTCTGGGAACATTTGTCTTGTGTCTCAAATATTCTTTTAATTTTGTGCAAATCATAGCCTGTTCCTTCTTCATCCTCCCCCTCAAATTCTCAAAGAATAGTTCTTCTAGAAGTTTTCTTCATGTGGGGAGGATGCAGGTAGAAAGAAAGAACAGAAAGGGAGGTTCAGTTTAGCCTGAGAAGACAATGTTCCATTGCTATTAATAGACTGAAAATTTAAAAGGTTTTGTTAAAAAAAAAACTAACAAAAAAATGAAAACCAAAGTCCACAGCAATCTTCTAAGTTAACATTCCTGCTTACAGAAAGCCACTCTCCATCCTATCCAGGGGAGGCCGAGTCAGCCAGTCTCTGTGCTGTGCCTCCTGCAGCTCTGCTGTTTTGGAAGAGAATCCCCTGGCATTCCCTAGCCTGCTGGCACTGCCTTCTGACCTCGTGTGCCAACAGCAAGAGGGAGTGTAGCACCATCGAGTCACAGAAGGGTTGGGGTAGAAGGGACCTTGAAGATTATCTAGTCCCAATGCCCTGCCATGGACATTGACATCTAGCACTAGATCAGGTTTCCCAAAGTCCCATCCAAACTGGCCATCAATAATTCCAGGGATGGGGCATCCACAGCTTCTCTGGGCAACCTGTTCCCTTGTCTCACTATCCTCACAGTAAAGATTTTATTCATTATGTCTATTCTAATTTGCCATCCTTCAGTTTAAAACTGTTACTTCTTGTCCTGTTACTACAGGCCCTGGTAAAAAATGTTTCTCTATCTTTTTTATCAGTCCCCTTTATAAACTGAAGAGCTGCAATCTGATGTCCTTGGAGCATTCTCTTGTCCAACCCCATCTCTTTCAGCCTGTCTTCATAGGAGAATTGTTCCAGCCTCTGATCACCTTCATGGCCCTTCTTTGGATCTGCTCCAACAGGTTCACATCCTTCTTGTGGTGGGAATCCCTGGAGCTGGATGCAGTATTCCAGGTAGGGTCTCACAGGAGTGGAGTAGACAGGCAGAATCACCTCTTCTGACCTGCTGGTCATGTTTATATTTATACAGACCAGGATATGGTTGGCTTTCCAGGCTGCAAGTGCATATTGTGGAGTCATGTCTGATTTTATGTGGACAGGTCCTTTTCTGAGTCCTTTTCCACAGGACTGCACCAAACCCATCCATCACTCAGCCTGGACTGATACCTGGCATTGACCTGACCCAGCTGCAGGGCTTTGCACTTGAACTTCATGAGATTCGCAGGGCCCTGCTCCTCAAGCCTGTCAAAGTCCCTTTGGATAACATCTCTTCCCTCAAATGAATCAACTGCAGCACTCAGCTTGATGTCATCTGCAAACTTGCTGAGGGTGCACTGATCCCACTGCCTGTGTCACTGGTGAAGACGTTAAATAGTAATGCTCCCAGTATGGGACCCTTATGGGACACACCAGTCATTACTGGTTTCCACTTGGATATTGAGCCATTGGCTGTTACTCTTTGGATGCTGCCATCCAGTCAATTCCTTATTCATCAAACCCCTACCTCTCTCCAGCTTAGAGGTAAGGATATTTTAGGGGATTGTATCAAAACCCTTAGAGAAGCTGAAGTAGATGGCAGTTGTAGCTCTTCCCTTGTCTGCTGATGCAGCCACTCCAGTGAAGAAAGCTGCCAAAATAGTCAAGCATGATTTGTCTTTGGTGAAGCCATGTAGTCAGTCTCTAATCACATTCCTGTCTTCCACAGGTTTTGACATCTTCCAGGAGGATCTGCTCCATGATTTTACCAGGCATGGAGGTGAGGCTGACTGCATGGTTATCACCAGGGAATGACGAGGTTGTTCATGGGGAAAACAGACACAATCAGATGTTAGAGACCCATTACCCAGCAGAGCTGCAGTCCCTAGAGTCTAGTTATTTTTAAAGTCAGAAATCCATTAGCATAGACTATGCAGCTCTGGCTGCAACACCACAGGCTCTTTCAATCAGCTCTGGTCTGTCTGCTTGTCCATTCTAAAATGTCCTATTTCAGTGGAAGTAGGAAATTTCCTATAGGAAATAGGTGCAAGTGGAGCAACAGGAAAAGGAGGCAGAGGACCACATTTCTTATTCAAAGCCATTCTCACTCTTTAACGTCTGCTGTCACACCCTCACTTGTCTTATGCAAAGTTTTATGTTTTAACTTCAGCCAGGTCCTCCCCATGCTGGCAGCTTAATACATGTTCTTACAAACTTTTCTGGCTGTACAATATTCTATAACTTGCACATCATAAAAGGTAATAATTTTACAACTATTCTGATACACTTATGGGTTTTGAGGATTTGACAGTGGGGTAGATTTTTAAAATTTATTTTCAGCTTTCTATAGAGAGCTTTTTAGAGAGCTTTCTGTGTGACACGTTATTGAACAAGATGACAGACCACTCATTTCATCACATTGAAGGTGTTTCTGCCTTTCTTTCCTGGGATAAACTTCTCTCCTTCTTCCCAAAGGGCTGCACAGAGGAAGCAGGGATTCTCAGGATGGGACAGAGGGAACATCTGCTCCCCACCTCTTACAGTGTAAACAACAGCCTCTCTGCCCTCTGAGGGTGGCCTCAGGCCACTGAGATGTCTGCTGCCATCACTGCAGCCTGTTGGGATGTGACCCTCCAGAGAACAGCATGGCTTTGCTGCAGGAACTGCATCAGTCAGGGTGAGCAATATATCCCCTGCTGGCTCCAGACTGAGCTGGGAGAGCTCTGGGCAGCCCTCTGGGATCAGGCTTAACAAGCAGGAATGGCTGTGTGGTGTTTTGTGCAGTCTGTCTTGCCAAAAGCATGAATAATGTGTGAAGTGACTACTAGAGGGACACCCACACTCCCAGGAGGAGCCACTCAAGTGTTTCTACAATTTCACCAGCAGCTACTTGCTCGGTGAAGGATGTTAGGCACCTTCATGCCCCTGTCAACAGAGCTTCCATCTGTTTTTAAACCCCTTCATTTCCCTCTTTTGCACCCTATAAGTATGCAGTGATGGCTTACCCTTTAAATTCCAACTCCACAGAGAGTCCATGCTAATTCAGAATAACATCTTTTAGACCCACAGGGTTTGCAAGTACTCCAAGGGTAAAGATAACAATATTCAGCTGAGGAAACACCTGTGACAAACAAATGGCTAAATTTTGGGCTGGATTTGTCTCATCTAAATGTATATGTCTAAAAGATCAGCATGTTCAAATCTGACCTACTCATCTGAAGCTCCCTTAATAACAGAGATAAGATGTACCTTCACAGAGAAATTCATCATCCCTATCTTGATCATGTCTATCTTCCTGAAAGATGAAATTACCAGAAGCACCTGGAGGAGGTGTTTACTTCTCTTGCTAAGCTAGAAGTGGAGCTGGGGTCACTGGCCCAGAAGTGGGCACCAGGCTTGCAAAGTTTCACCATGTTCAGTGTATCAGCAGTCACTCAGACTCTGACTAGCAAGGGTGTCAGAACACAGCCACTGTGACTGTTTAATGGGTGATTATGAGCTGCCTATTTGCCTAATGCAGAAAATCCCTTGAGCTGACACATTTTCTTCCCAGCTAAGAGCTGGTCATCCTAATTTTCAGGCAGCTAGATTTAACAGTGAAATAAAACTAATTTACAGCTCTTGCCATTAGGAGGACAAATTTTCATCTCTGTCCTTCGGGTGAGAGGCACTATAATAAATGAATGATTACTGACCCATGATACCTATTAGAGATTGCAGTTGGGTCATCTCATTTGTTGTTTTAACACAAGAAATTAAGAGCCTAGCAGGCTATGGCAAAAATTGAATTGATGATGAGATGAACACTGCCTTTACCAGAGGCTCTTTCTAGAATTATATGAGGGAAAAGCTCAGTGACAACAGGAGCTTGAGCTGTGGGCCCAAATTTTTTGAGCCTAGTAGGACTTTCCAGTCTCACAGACTTCCTCCCATTGCTACCTGGAAGTGCAATCCAGCTGCCACAGGCTGGAGTTCATAGAGACAAAGGAGCAGTTAGCCATGTACTTTCTTGGCTCTTTTCCCCCTGTTATTGCCTGCAGCTAAACTGCCCACCAAAGAGGTTTTGAATCAAAAGGAGGTAAGTGCACAGGACAGTTTGCTCCCAACAGCCACTGTGACAGATTCCTGTGTTCTTAGTCTGATGCTGATTGAAAAGCAGTCTCTGCTGCCAAGTAACAAAGCCAGTCTCCTTCAAAAGCATCCTCAGTGCAGAGAAACCAATAGCTTCCAAGTTTTAGGGGAAATATTGAAGAATGTAGTGGATAACCTAACTAGGCAAAATTCTGCAGTCTCAAACTCAAGACACACATGCTTGGCTTCTTCTCAGCCCCGCCTGGCCCTAGACAGATTGTGGGGCCATCACACCCTAGTGGCTCAGCACACAACACCCATCCTGGTCTGAGCCTGTGCTCCAGCTGCACCCTGGGTCAGCCTTCCCTGATCCAGCAACATTGCTCTCCTCCTTGCAACCTACCCCAACTCTCCAGCCTTTCCCAACTGCATGACACAGTGCCCTGGCCTTGTCTCATGTACTGAAGGAAAGAAAATTCTACTAATTGCCTGCCACTTAATCAGCTAATAGTTAGTCTTTAGTTGACTTCTTGTTCTTTTTTTTCCTGTCCTAAGATGGAAAACTGTCCCATTGTCTTTCACTCCTAGAGGTTTGTCCACACTCTGTCACAGGGTAAATCTGCAGACACAGAAAGTACCATCTCTACTTTGCTTTCCACATGAGCTTTCTCTCCATTTATTTCTGCTGCCTGGTTTACATGAAGATCTGCTTTAGCTTTTGGGCTTTCTCCAGCACCATTTGCTAAAATTGTATTAAGTATTGATTGGTAACAGATAAATTACAGGGCAATGCTAGTGAGGATACATTAAGTAAATGGAGGAGCAGGCCCATGCTGCTTTCTTCTTTTTACCAGAATGGCAATCATCAGCAGCAGAGTTGTACAGGGTCTGCAACAGGGTCTGTTCAAGCTGTGGCTTGAACCAGTCAGAGATCATCCAAGTTAATAGACTGTGGAGAAGACTTGGTGCTGTGTTTAATGCTGCAGGCCTGGTAGTGCCCTTGGGTACAGAGTACATAGATGGTCTTGTGAAATTAGAATGGTTTAAAGAAAAAGCTCCTGTAATTCAAGGCCCCCCAGTATTCTCATGATCTGCCATACTGATCCATGTATCATTTTCACTTATTACTGCTCAATATTTAATTTCCTTTGTACTTAGAAAGTGCCAAGACCAGGTGACAGTGATGGCTGGCTACTATTTTTCAAGTCATGTAACTCAGGCAGTGAAGTAGAAAGGACAGTACGAGAAAGAACAGAAAAGGCAAGGCATAGTCACAATTCCAAGTGGTGGAGGTTAAGGTCACCCTGGTAGAAGATGAGAGGAGAGTGAATGTTTCAGGATGAGAAAAGGTTTTTATCCTGAGGTTTAAAAGAGTGTTAAGAAGAATTCTTTGCATTAAAGCAGGGAGCAAGGTAATCTACAACTAACTCTTTCTTACCAGTCACATGTGAAAATGAAAAACAGTGACAGTGGTGTTAACCTAAACTGACTTGCAAATGGCTTTTTGCTGGAGTTCCTTGCTACAGACCATACATAGGAATGCAGGTGGAAAATTTAGAAAAGACTGCATAAAATAGCATCAAGATTGAGGTAAATCATCTGTAGCCATAGGGTGGCAGAGCTACAGCTAAAATTACTTCCCAGTTTGGTCTGGCATTGCCCTGATTCTGTTTTCACTTGGCTATTTCTCTCCACTTGCCTGTGGAGAGATGCAAATATCAGTTTTTCAGTTCTTACACTAAGGTGAGATGAATCCCACTTTGCTCCTCTGAGCTCCCTCGTAGCCTTCAAGCCCTCTGAGTCTTTCTCTTCCTGATCCATCTATCTGGCCTCTCACTGGCTCATCCTTAATTTATCAGCAGAGGCTACCTTTACACAGGTGAATAAAACAAATCAGGAGTCATTTCCTGGTCCTGAGATGAAGTGGAACACCTTTTGTCCATGTGGTTTAATTTACAGCTCACACAGAGTGGCCTCTGCTTTGAGTCTGGTGGAAACACTCCTGGTCTCTCCAAGGCAATTAAGGAGAATGCTTGCTGATGTGTGCCAATCTGGGGAGAATGCTGCCCATCACACAGCATGGATAATTGCAAGTTGGTGTTGTGGCCTTGGCCTGCTGTGGTTTGGTAAGTAGAGCCACATCTGAATTTCCCACACCCAGAGGTGGCTCAGCATGTGTAAGCAAGAGGTAAAAATCCACATCAGGGGACTTTGCGTCCTGATTCCCAAGCCCTTGAAGGTTAATGGCTGCACAGAGACTCACAGCCTTCATGGACTTCTTTTGACACCTATCCTAAGCACTTGGTCATTTGAAAGTGAAAATAATAAGCACTTTGCTGTGAAAGGCTTTTTCTTTTGGCATCTTATGTCAAGATGCAGCTACATGTCAGGTACGTGTTTGTTTTCATAAGGCACTTTGTAAAGAGCCTCTCTTCTTCAAGTGCACATTTTGTCAGCAGCTTTTGGACTGATTTCAACTCCTCAGCCATACTGCAGCCCTTCTCTGTCTGGGAGAGGGCATTCAGGTTTTACCTTCCCTGTCAGCTGCAGAGTCACACCATTTTGCAAACTGCCCTTGAAATCAATGTGGTTGCTGTATTAGAAATACTTAGCACATAAATTGTAGGACATGAGGCAGTGTGTGTAACAAGGCATGATAACCATGCACCGAACCTGCTGTACAAGCTCATTTCAAAATCTAGCACACACTCCTTGCTCTTCCACTTGCTTGATTCAGAGCTTTAAGGAAGGGTGTGCTTGTAAGCATGCATTGCTAACCACATCCCAACTCTAGTCAGTCAGAAATGGGGCTGAGCTTTCTCACATGTTGTATTTTTTTAATGCTGATATTCCCACACTGCAAGCTTGATGTTAAAATGAGCTTTCCCACCCAATTTTTTCACTTTCACCTGAATCTGAGGATGTTACTGGGTGGGCAATGGCTAAAGAACAATAAAACAGGAATGGAAGTGTCACACCCCCATTTCAGCAGGTGCCTCTGCAGGACTTGATTGTGTGCTCAGTGATAAACAGTTACAAAGGGACATCTTACCCCAGGGTAGTGAGCCAGTGAGGGAAAGAATGGGAACTAACTGTGCAAGTTTACACAGGCCCAGGCATTTGATGGAAAGGTGTTTTGGTTTCCAAACCTACCAAGAAAGGCTACATCTATGCAGGTAACTATTAAAGGTTTATCTTCTGTTTCACAAACCCGAGCCTATAAAAAGACAAACTCATTTACCAGAGAAAGACTTTCTACGCAAAAAACCCAAAGTCTCCTTAAATGTGCCAAATTGATTTCTTTGTCTTCAGGCATGAATATCAATTAAGCAGAGGTTATGTCCTAGCTTAAAAGCAGAGTGAGATTTATGTGAACCATCAGTTTCAGCTACAGGAAATTAATTTTAAGTGTATACTCTAGTCATAGAAGTGCATTATTTCCTTTCATGTCATTTGTTCCCTGATGTTGGCACTCTGGAGCAAGGGTATCTCAAGTAAACTTGGCTTCTCATTATATATCTGAATCCCATCCACACAACTACAGACACCTGGTGAGGGGTCACATTCAGCTGAACATGCTCAGCTGTGGGCAGGTGACATCATGATTCAGTGGAGGCACCTCAAGCTTTTGTGGATGTCGCTGGTAGCGGAGCTGTGGCTCCAGGGAGAAGAGCAGGTGCTGAGTGGCCAGAATGAGTCTCATTTGCTCTGGAGTGGGACATTTCTCACTTGGCTGCTTTACTGTTGTGCCACTCTCATTATTTCTGCTATTGGTTTTTCCCCAGCTTTGAGCATAAAAGGTTCCTTGAAAAAGCACTGTACAGAAAGGGTGAACTGCTGTAAACCCAAATTCTTAGTGGAGCAAAGCCAGGGCAGCTCCACTGCAGCCATTCCACAGAGCTGAGCTGCCAGGAGCAGGAAGACATGGGGACAGCAGAGGCTTTCACAGTTTGTGTGCTGACACGAATGAAGATAAATTTAGGATTGAGCCCTAGTTTCTGTGGACTGTATTTCATGGGAGAGAGAAAAACCAGGCTGTGGTTCACTGTTTCCATAAGAGATATAAGTATTGAATCATATTTTTCCTATTCCAAGATGCTTGTGTTTTTTCCTGCATGATGACCTTTCTTCAACAGAAAGAGTGGAAGGTGATCCCTGCTTCAATCTGTTCCACCACTAGGGCACTCCTGTGGGAAGTAGCAGATGGCAGCTCCCTCCCTTTTGGGAGAGGCTTCTTACTTGTTGAGTTGCTCTGTAAACAATGGATGAAACATAGACTGAAAGCTGCTCCTAGGCAATTGTGTCTTCTCCTGTCCTCTAGACTGTCAGTGTGTGTTGGGAACACCCACAAATTAAATACAGGATCTACTCCACTGCGGAGCATGGACTATCTGGTTTTGCACCCAGGGAGGTACAAGTGGGAGATGCAGAGCTGAGCAAGATGGCCTGAGGACATCAGCCCTGGGCAAAGAGGCACACTGGGCACATTTACACATTTTCAGGGGCAGCTTTGGTGTATAGGGATTCTTAATGACTCTAAGTGATTAAGTGAGTCTTTTGGAGTCAGAGACCAAATAGCATCTAATTGTATTTTAGGAGCTGGATGCTGCCCTGAATCCCCAGCAGATCATGTTCATGAACAGGTAGAGGAAATAGCACAATTTCCTCCCACACTGGCTAAGGCAGCATCCCTCATGGTAACTTACCCACCCCTTATTTACTGGGGGACCACTGAAAACCTGGGATATCTCAATGTACTGATTACAGAGAATTACTCTGCTCTGTAGGGACAGGTAGACAGTAGCAACTACAGGATTCAAGAAGAAAAACACCAGCTTGGGAATAATAAATAGATAAAATAATAGATAAAATCCTCAATGGCAACAAAGAGATTTGGAGACTGGAAACTCAGCAGCACTGAGAACATGTCACAAGTGCAAACCTTCCTGGCCTGGTGGCTGACTACTTGCCCAGCAAGGACTCTTCAGGTGTCTGATGGAGGCACTGAGCATTCTAGTGCTTAATCTGGCAACACATTACATCCCAGAGATCCTTTGTCTGTTTCAACCAATAAATAACTGTGTTATACTTCAAAGTTGTGGATATCCTGCTTACAGAATCTCTTTGTGCATAGCAAAAGGTGCCTGAACAAAGTGACCTAGAAAAGGAGGGTTACTGCTTCCTCTCCCCAGTACACAAAGCCAGCATGACCAATAGAAGGAAATCCACTTTCTTTGTTCTTGTTCTCCCTCTGAATTGCTGTCATCTCTGCAGGTAATGAGCATGAAACACTTTCATTGTTATTTGTTGGTGTTGAAGTTTATTGCAAAGGCATACGGGTAAAAAACACAGCCAAAGTTGTATTTCACCTGTACACAAGTGGAAAGTGAGGTATGTAGTATATCAAGGTGTGGACTCTTCTGAAGGGCAACAATTCAGATTTTAGTAAGAGCCACAGCAAAAGACTTTTTGAAGATATGAACCATTTGGGTAAGTGGAAAGTAACAGTCTACTGAACTAGTGTCTATGATGTCAAAAAGAGAAATCTGGTTAAAGATTTTTGTTCTGTGTCTCAGAGTTTTGAGATCACTGAAAGGGTTCAAAGGCAAGAAGTTTGAGTCACCTTTCTAACACCTGAGCTTCACAGACATCTGCTATTACCTAGTCAATACAGGATCTCCCAACAGTCAGAGGGAACAGCATGGACTCACTTTGTGATCTGCTTTTGCATCTGCTCTAGGCATGCCTATTTCCCTCCACTGGGTAAAATGGGGCTCTCCCCATTTTAGTCAAACATTCCTTTATATTTGGCACCAGAAAAAAACAGTGTGCAAGAAGGTGAGGGTGTGGAGTGAAATCAAATGAGTAGTGGGTCCAACTTGGGTAGAATTAACCTTCTTCACAGAGGCCCTTATGTTCTGGACTTTGGACCTGTGACCAACAAATCTGTGATTTGAACACAAATCAGTGTTGGTCAAGCACAAACATTTTAGTTATTGCTGAGAAATTCTTGCACTACATCAAGATTTGTGTTTATCACTCTGGTTCTCCCCAACAAGTTTACTGGGGTTGGTTGAGAACTTTGGAAGGAACACAGCCAGGACAGATGGCCCAGCTGATCAAATGTATATTCTGGAATGTCATATTGATCAATAAATTGGGCAGAGGGTATTCTTTTCAAAGTAGGCTTTGCTTGGAGACTGGCTGGACACTAGTCTGCTGGTGGGAGGTGCCAAGTGACTGTATTAGCATCACATGTTCTTTGTTTTCTCTCTTTTTTCTCTTATTAGATTATTCTTCTCTTAAGATCTGAGTTTTTCTCACTCTGTTACTTTCCCCCATCCTGCTGGTGAAGAGTGAGCAAGCAGATTGCAGATATTTAGTTGCTGGTCAGGGTTAACTTACCACAAAGGGCAAAAAAACCCAGAGATAGAGCAACTGCAGTAGGAATAGAGTAACACTATCTTTTGAAATTAGTTTGTTTGTGACATCTGATGGGGAACTACAAAGGAGGGAAGTGGTAATTTACACCCCAGGGCCAGATAAGAGTGCCCATATGAAAGCTTAGTGGTGTTTCCATACACATCCCTGGTGTGAGGCTGTCACAAAACAGAGCAGATGTGGCCTGACCACAGGCACTTTCAGCATTGCTTATGTCATGTGTGTCTCCTCTGATGGGCTTCATCCTACAGCTCTGCCCTTCACCCCTGCTGCTCCCTCCCCACTCTGTGGCTCTGAAACTCTCATGACCCCATAGCCCATAGTGACTCTCCAGCCTGCAACTTGCTGCCCATGACATTCCCTGTACTTGTAGCCAAATCTTGGCCCATTGCCCAGCACTGCACCAACATATCTTTAGAACTTTTCCTTTTTCAATTGCTAGTATTATTTTACACAGGGTGTGGGAGCACTCTGGTGTTCTCTGAACTTAGGCTAAACTTCCTTATTACTGCTTTAACTTCTTGTCTGGTTCCATGTGACACGAAATGTTTAGGAGCTCTGGCAATCAAACCTGTTGAGCCAACACTTCTGCAGCTTGCTCTCAGTTCACTGGCTTTCTTGTGGTCCTCCACTGAGGTGAAGCTGAGATAAATCAGATGTGATGGGTGCAGCCTCAGTGACCAGGTTTGGGAGCCTCTTTTTGTATAAAGTGCACTTGCGGAAATGTGGCAGCCCATTGCTTCCAGATAAATGCAGATAAATAAGGAAAGACTAAAGTGGGTTGCCCTCCCCTGCCTGAGGATGTGATGAAGGACACAGCATTAACAAGTCTGCTCACCGCCACGATAACATTTCTGAGCACGGAGCCAGCACTGGCACCCTCAATGTCTCCTTTCCCTACCTCCTCGGAGACAAATTGACCCTGCCTAAGTAAGAAAGGACTTTCCTAATCACATTAGGATCAGTTTAGATGGCAGAGAGGGTAACAAAATTAGAGCTTTTAAACCATTATCTCTTCTTAATGAACATCTGCGTTGATACAAGCCCGCGGAGAGTTAAGGAAAGCTGAGCTATGTCTGATCTCATTACAGCTTTAAAAAACAAAATATGTGATGGAGAGCTGGTTCATGGCTGTAAGAAAACCATCAGTCTTTTTCTAAGTGGCAAGAAAGGGCTCTGCTCAAGCCCAGAGTGGCTATATTCTGATTCTTGAATTAAAAATAAAATGATCTTTGATGCTGCAAGTCTTTTCCTAGGTCCCATATGCAAACTAATATAATACCTAGTCAAGTAATGTGTCTATAATTTCATATTATATGTGTCATGCCATAGTGTTTTAATCCTGTTGTCTGCCTCTTGCTTGATGCAATAATTGCTGTAATATTTTACATAATCAGAATTAATATGTTGTATGGAGATGCTAGGGAGCGTGTCTGATCTGCTTGCTACAACAGCAATAACTGAAGTGATATTGTTATTGTACTCAGAGGAAAACATGAACTCTGCAGAAAAACTGGACTGGATGAAGCAGAGAACAGGACTGTATTTTGGCTAATGTCACATGGACACCTGTATGGTGGGTCATGCAGTGGTCAGGAGTTTTACTGTCCAGCATGTTTTTCTTAAAAACAGTAGATGGGAACTGTTCACATATTTCTTAGAATCACAGGATTGTTTAAATTGGAAAAGACTTTTAAGATCAAGTCCAGCCATTAACCCAGCACTGCCAAGACCACCACGAAAGCACATCCCTAAACACCCCATCTACATCTCTTTTACATACCTACAGAGATGGTGACCCAACCACTTCCCTGGGCAGCCTGTTCCAATGCTTGGCTACCTTTTTATGGCAGGAATTCTTCCTGCTATCCAATCTAAACCTACCCTTACACAACCTGAAGCCATTTCTTCTTGTTCTGTTTCTTGTTACCTGAGAGAAGAGACTGACCCCTCACCTGCTACGCCCTTAACATAAATTAGAAAGAAAATAGGACTTCCTGCTGACTTGTCAGAGTATAATTTACTCATAAAAACCACTGTCCTTTTATGCATATATGTACATATGAAAATTAAACTCCTGATCATCCACACACCTGAACAATCAGCTCACACCCTGGCTCTTTTTGCAGCACCCTAGCTACATCTCTCCAAGGTGAAATTGCTGTGGCAAGAGCTAACCCTGAACAGCTGAAGAAGTAATTTGTATTTAGCTTCAGGAAAGAGGTTACTTCCCACCCCTCTTTTATTTATACATAACCCACCAGTCTTAGATGTTGATACTGTGCAAACATCACTTCTGCAACACATTTATGTTGATGTGTAGAAGGGCATATGTGCTGCACAGACACACACATCTCCTTCTTTCCTCCAATTTGGCAGAGACCTAAGTCTAATTTTGAAATGTCACACCTCACATATAATCCCCCAAAAGAGTTTGCAATGCAGATCCCTTCAGCAATCTGGTTCACAGCACATCCCTAAAGCCGGTAATACTGGTAACAGCCTGAGATGGGAGAGCAAAATCTTTTTAAGCCAGCCTCACCACTGAAGTCTTTTATGAAACTACTCTCTCCATCTACAGACATTTAATTGCTACCTAGCTTTTGGCCTCATTAAATTCCAGATAATTAATCCCCAAGTACTAGATATTCACTCTGCCCCCAGACACTTCGACAGGTTTTCTTAGCAGTGGCCCTGAAATGATTATTTCTGCTCTCAGTACTGAACATGCTGTCTCAAGCAGTTTGATGCATGCCCATTAACAGCACACCACTTGGCTATACTAAGAACAAGAAAAAGACAGGAGAAAAGTAAAAGCCTTGCAGTATCATCAACATTTCTGTGAATTCGGGTGATGAGAAAAATGCAGATTTGTCTGCTTCCAGGACAATTACCCTGTTGCTCTCCAGGGAACTCAGTTTGCAGAATGGCCAAAGAGCCAGGCTGAGCTCCAGAGCTGCTGCCATGCACCTCTCATGCCCTGGGATTGTTACCTGCCCATCCATAGGGGAGAGAACAAAACCCAGTCCCTACATTTTGGCATTGAAACCATCTCCCACTCAGACTGCTCATTCTCCAGTTCTGATTCAAAAGTGGATAAAACCTCTAGGAAATGAGCACAACGTTCTCCCAGTTGTTCAAAAGGAACATTAAACTTTGCTGCAATTTAATCCTAAGTAAATTCTACCACAGATTTAATTCAATCAAAACTTGTCTCTTCCTCTTAAATAATCAGTAGAAGGCATTTGCTGTAGGTCTCCCCTGCATGACCAGCAGCAGCAGAGGCACATCAGGAAGGCAGCATCCCACAGGCACTGCCCAAGCACTGCCCTTGAGGACAAATAGAGGCATCTTGCATGAAATTTGCACTTTTGCCCTCAGGCACCCAACAGTGTCTTCATTTTTTTTCTATTTTGTATAACAAGTTTAGTACAATCTTAAGATGATGCAGCACAGATGAGAAAACAACTTCCTTAATTAATTTTCTAGTTTGTTTGTGCAAGCAAAACAGCCCTGACAAGAGCTGGGATGTTCTCACAAAGCCCATGGACTTTGGGGTGAGATAAAGAATAGTGTTTGTCCTTCAAAGGACACCTTTTCCTCACTATAAATGCTATCAGCTTACATTTACTTTTCTTCTTTTTTTAGAACTGTATTGCTGTTTGTTGTATGAACAGGTGCCTGGATTGATTATCTCCAAAACCAGAATAATTAATGGCTTTCTGTAACTTCAACATCAAATGTATTTTGATCAGCTTCAAAAAAAAATCCCTTCTTTCAGCTAATGGGAGGTGTGAACCTCTAAGTGCTGAGCCCGTGAGACTTTCTGTGACTTCACAGGAGATTTCATCTCTCATTCCACAAAATTACTGAAAACATCTTAATGAAAAGAGACTGGCGTTTTCTCTTCTCTGTATCACACATCTTGCCTTAACCTCAGAAAGGCCTTGGTTTTTCCTCCTCTAAAATGCAGGTGACAATATTTATAAGGTGACTGGGAGTTTCTACTTGAGGGACATTTTATGGAAGCCGAGCTATTTGCCAAAGACAAGCATGATATTTTCCAGATCAATGAGCCACGGACTCTATACTGCAGGTAAAAAAAAAAAAAAAAAAAGTACAAGAATATCCAGTACCAGTCCCCTGAAACAGGAGCTTCAATACTTAATTAGCAGAGAAGTAGAATTGAGGCATTTTAATTCTGCCAGGCTGGTAAGGCCAGGGTGAAGGGAGTAGAAAGCTCACAGCTGATCCCCATGATATGGGGTGACCAGGGCTGCTTCAGGAGCCTGCAGGAGCAGATGCTCTGCAGGTAGAGTGCTCTCTGCCCTCTCCTGGATGGGGAAGCCAGCTGGATGGGGCAGGAGGTGGCTGGGGGAAAAGTAAAGGAGCAATCCAGCAAAATGGGGTGAGGGCAGAAAGCTGCAGCTACCTGGGAAAGCATTGGGGAGAGCTGGGACTCTGCTCTGGGGTAGGTGGTGTGTGCAGACATCGCTGGTTTTACAGAGTGCTGAAGCATCAGTCAGGAGGTTTGCAAGCTGGGGTGACTTTCACAAAGCCTCAGAGGGCAGAAAGTGCTGATCCAGCAGTCAAGATGAGCTGTATCTGCACCTGCAGAAGCTGGTAGGGAGAAGAGCACAGGGAAAAGGAGCTGTGGAGGGAGCAGGCAGATGTAATAAACTCCAAGGGAATGTAAGCCTACTGCAAGGCTATACCAAATTGATACAAACCTTGCTGCTATGTTGTTAACATTCAGGAAGAGGAAAACACTGAACAATGCCTTCCCAGCTTTGCCAAAGCCTTCCAAGGTAATCAAATGTAGCCTTTTTTTTCTGCTGACAGTACAATTTCTAAAAATATCAAATTTTACCCATAGACATGTGATCTCTATTGAATAAACTCATTGTGTTCAAACCAGAGGACTTTCTAAAAGACTTCTGGGAACTGAAATTATGGCCTTGAGCTCCTGAGAAAGGATCTTGGTTTTGGATTTGTGCAGCTAGCCTGGTTAGGTTGCCATAAGATCGTCTTCTAGCTTTAAAGGATGTGAATTTAAGTCTGCAAGAAAATTTCTGTACCCTCACCAGAGCTTCACCCTGTGTTATGTCAGTGAAATTTCAAATAGGAGCAGAAATGGAAGAGCCATTTAACTTGTGCAATTTCCATCTCATCTGGGGAGTTACAGCAGAAGGAACACTAGAAGGACGCTGTTGCTAGGTCATGATGGGTGCAAATTCCCTTCCTAATTAATGCTTGTTAGTGTGTATGTATTACTTAACCCTGGTTCTGAAACACAGAAATGTGCTGTTCATGGTAACCATCTCCTCTCCTCTGATCATGACGGGCCAGCAGCTTTATGAAAGCTTTTGGTATCTGCTCTGTCTACAGAAGAGTTGATTTAAGGCTCTCTTAATGAACATCTTCTGTTACATATTGATTTTCTGCATGTTTAATAGTTTAACTTTGAAATGATGTGAAGGCCAGAACTACATTAAGCCCATACAAACAGCAAAACACCCTGACATAATAAAGCAAAAAATTGGTGCTGACCTGCAGCTGGTGCATTCTTCCTCTGAGAGCCTGCCTAAGCATCATAGCCAAATGTTCTCTCAAATAATATTTCTCAGAGGTGAGCTCATAAGCGAGTTAATTAAATACCAAATTGGTTATTGTGAGTGCATTTACTGGGCATGAAAAAATAATGCATCTCTGCCATTTCCCTCTGTAAATATGTTTTAAATCATTTGTTGGTAGTTAATTGCCATACTGCAAAATTAAGGCAAATAGATATATTTTGGATGCTACAAGGCAGCTGCTTTATGGTAATTAAATAACACCAATAGATTATGCTTAGATAAAAGTTCTGGAAAATCAGGAGCATCACATAAAGGTATGGCATTCATTGGTTCCCTGGGCACATCTCCTGGGTTAGTGTAGGCATGGTGGACAGAAGACACTCCCACATTAGCGACAAGGGCAGCACAGAGCAGGGAGGGGGCTAACCTTATAGCAGCAAGCTGTTATATTTTGGAGATGACCTGTCCACACTCCCTGTTCCCTGGCCACGATGTCTGGGGTGGTAGCCAGCACTGCAGAACACCACAGGCCACTTACCACCATGGGGAGCGCCCATGTGTGAGCCACAGAGCACAGATGCAGGCTTGAGATATCAGGGAGCCCTGCACCCCTCCTGGTTTTGTCCAGAGAAGGATTTACCCCTTGAGCACATAAATTTATTTCCTTCTTCACCTTAGGGAAAGGCTGTGAGGGGTAAACGCATCAAAACAAAAGGCTTCCTGCTCTTGCACCACTCTTTACTTTACAGCTAGGGCAACCACCTCCCATGTGGAGATTTGGCCACAATGACACTGTATTGCATCCCAGTCAGCCTTAGCCTTATCTTGCACGCTGAGAGTGAAGATAATGCATGAAAAAAATATCATATGGAACTGCAACAGCCTCCCTACTCATTTGCTGTGGTGATAGGTATCAGGAAAATTAAGTTCCCTGGCAAGACAAAGGAAGATCTTTCTTTTGACTGTGTAGTACACATACATCTCCCATGGCCTGATATGTCCCTCCGTTCTTGTTTGGCTCTGTCCTAAGGTAGTGCACAGTACATATTTGAAATTTCTGCCAGTTAAGAACTTCCTGAAGATCACTGATCTGACAAGTAGTTGGTTTTTTTTTTCCCATTTGATATTTGGATATATTGTATGAGAATTAACTCCCCTTTCTATAATTAAAGCCCAGAGACTGGATGGCAGCACTGCAGACACAGACTTCTTCAGGTCTGGCAACTCATGATACTTAAGACTGAGTGAGACACAGTTTTATCACTGTTGTGCACAGGGAACCACCACAAAAACCCAACATGATGAAGACCTTTTTTGTTCATTAGTGAAGATAAGGCTGGCAAATACTTCCACATGTTTATTTTTTTATCAAGTCATTGGTGTGGTGAAACCTAGATGATTGAGCTCCCTGGGGTCTTGCCTTTGCTAGAGAAAAATAGAGAGGTTGCTGCACTGGAACATACTTTTACAAAGCACAGCCTTCAGCTGTGATCTAGGTGGCTGGAAGCTGAAAGAAAAAGATTGGAAGCTGAAAGAAAAAGGTGCCATACTTTGCTGTTTTGGTTAGGAGAAAGAGTCGAGTTGTTGACACAGATCTGCCCCAAACCCTAATGCACAACAACAAGGGAGGTTAGGGAGGCGTGTGTGCCTTGTGGTGTCTACCTCAGACCCTCATTTTCTGTCCAGCTGTGCCTCCTCCTGCAGTGCCAGGCTGAGGGGGCATCCTCCATCCTGTGCCTCCCTCCTGAAGCCGGGCAGTGATGGCACACTGCGCAATGCTGAGGCGGCATGATTGCTCCTTCCCTTCTCAGTGGTGCCTGCATATTAACCATGGATTAAAGAGCCCTCCAAGTATTACTTAATGCTCCCAAAATGCTTTATATTTTCTACTTACATTGTAATAATCATTAAGGGATTAAAGTAAAAAAAAAATTATCAACTTAGATGGCTACAGTTAAGCTTCAGCATCCTCATTTTGTTTCTTACCTGTTTACAGTGATGAGATCAGTGAAGCACATCCTTTGGCCTTACTGACACCAAAAAGATTGGCAACTTCACAGTATTTATGGCAACAGCATCAGTTTTGCAGATAGGCCCATTGCACACACAATGAAAGATAACCTACACAGGTGATTTAACTATTTTGGCCTCCACCCCAAACTACTTAACTGATGTCAGAGAATATTGTCCCTCACTAATTTATAGAGAGACAAACCAAAGACACAGATTCCTGCAGGGCATCCCAGCTAGATGCTGGCTCCTGCAGCTCCAGCAGCATGATGGAGTGCCCATGGCATGGCCTGTCAGGTTTGGAGGCAGATAGACCACAAGGCCTTGTCAGGATGCTATTGAACAGATCCTGTCTCCTGCAGGGCTTGTTAGTTCAGACACAGCACCCACCTGATGCATCTATTTATCCCCTGGGCTCAGCCTGGCTCATATCCAGCCTCTGCTGCACCTCTGCTCCATCTATTCTTGCATCTTGGCTCCAAGACCTAGAGGGGCAGGAGACAGCCTGCCAGGGCTGTTGGTGTGCCCAAAGGCTCTGTTTGTACATGGAGGGGAAAGGCAGTTCTGGGTGCAGAGGAAAGCACAGCAAACTCTGTCACTGTTCCCTGTAACCTGATTTTGCCCATGAACTCAGGAAGAGATGGATGGGCCTTGGGGAAATCTTGGTGATGCCCACCAAGATGTAGGGTTGTTCCCCACCAGGGAAACAAATTACTGACAAAATCCAGACCTAAATTGTAGGACTTCTTGGTTACAGAGGGTAGATTTTTGTTCAACTTTTAACACTCAGCTATTTGCAAATACCAGGTGGCATAGGTCTTCCTGGAGCACCTGAGCTGTAATTTTGGGTCATCCAGGACTGAAGGAGGCTGCAGTCCACTGCCTGACTTGCCTGTAGAGAGCCTCAAGGTACTTTTCCACAAAAAAACCAAACCTCTCAAAAGCTACTTGATCTGCAAATTTCTTCTAAAAGCCAAGAAGCAAAAGTTACTATTACAAAAAATGCTGAAAGGCTGCTTTTGGCAGATTTTCCCTCTGAGTGAGCAATGAAAAGGTTTTCCCTTTCCCAGCATCTGCTCCATCAGACTGAGTTCTCTTGCTACCGGCTGTTCATTGGCCGCTGGCAAACTGAAGTTGCTTTAGTTAAAGCAGCAAATAAGCAAAATATCCAGACACAGCCTGGATTTATCTGTGAACTGGGATGTTCTTTTCTAATCACTGGTTTATTATTAAAAAATCATTAAAAGCTTAAAAATTATTAAGAGATACCAGTAATCTCATGTTTAGCTGCAAGTATAAATTATCTCCAGTTGCCTTGTGAAGCTTCTGGAGATTAAACTGCTTTCAGATCTGTATTCTGATAGTGCCTTCATCTTTTACCAACAGCCTGAAACAAAATTCAGTCTTTATAATCAGTTATTTACAAACCAGTGGTTATGTTTGTGCAACCATTCACAACCTTAATATTTTTGAGTTTCTTTTTCGAAATATTTTCTATGACAGAAGAAACTCAGTAAAAGTTGAATTTTCTTTTAAAGCTGTATCATTTCCCATGTGATTTAGACCCTTGAGATTCCAGGCAGGAACAGTAATTGGACAAAGGGTTCCAGTTTGGCTGTATGGGGTGAATTACTGCAAGCATTTGCATCTGTTTTCCTGACACAGTTTAAACCTTGACCTGGGCACAGCTATGAATTGTCTGCAGGCAGACACATACCTATTTGTAAGGAATGTGCTCCTGCTGCGTTGCTGCCTTCTTTGAGTTTGTGCTCTGCTGAGGTTGGCATGTGGCTATGAAAAACTTGTATTTTCAGCCACTCCCTGCAGCACAAATAATGAGAAGTTTAACCTTCTTGAGTTAATGTGTTGAGGGAAATATTTATATGGGACACTGCTTGGCTTAACAGGGGTGAAGACTTCCACAAAAAGTGTTTGCCAGAATGATGACAAAGAGGAGACTGAATGAGCCAGACAACACCCTGACCACACCACAACTATTTCCTAGGAGTGTGAGAAGAGAAAAAAAGATGTGAACATATCTCCCAAGCCAACAAACCTGAAACAAAACATTTTTGAAGGACCTGTGTCTTGGGCTCCTGTCAGATACCTTATGGTGAATCTTGCTATGGTGGCCTAGGACATTCCTGATTCCAGGACCAACACAGCCACTGCCAAGGCAGCATTTCAGCTGTCTCTCTAGTCTGACATACAAATGCAAACTATTTTAATAATCCCATAAAAGCCTGTGAAATGGGTTGGAGCTGGCCTGAGGACCAAGCTTTGTTTCCCCCTCTGCTGCTGCTGCAGCAGAGCTATGACAGCCTTTAAGGAACCAACAAAGTCATGGGGAATGGCAATATTTCCCTCCAATAAAGCCCCCCAATAAAACACAGGTCACCCACAGACTTGCATACTGCAAAACATGAGCTGGCCTAAAAAGGCTGGGAAAATCAGCATTTCCTCACCTCTAGTGATGCTATTTCATCCTAACTCACCAAAATCTGTGCTGCACCTCTGTCTTTCAGTGATCAAAGACAAACAAAAACAGACTCCTTTGAGCCTGTGAGCAGACCCAGAATCCAGTCAGGGAACAGAAATTACACTACCTAAGTAACCTCTCTGCTTTGTGCCTCTTTGCACAGCAAATTAACACAGCTTGCACATCCAAAAGCAGGTCTGAAGCATCAGGGATTCTACCATAGGGGGAAAGTAATCATGAAGCAGTTAATTGAATAAGCCCAGGAATTTTCTTTCTGCTGGAAGCCATCCCACAAGGAGAATGAGAGGAAGATTTGTCCAAGTGGATTATTTTCTCCATGTGACTTGCTCCACATTGTTTTCTCCACTCAGCACTCCTTAGGAGCATGTTTACACTTCTGCCATGGTACAAAGTTTTTTCTGGTAGATATTGAACAATCTGTCTTCTCATTGTCAGAATTTATTTAGCATTGCTTGTGATTACAAATGAGGGTGCTTGTCCCAAAGCATATTTTGCAGTATGTCTTACTGTCTTTTGCCATCCCTCATCTGCCACAGTGACCTCCTTTCCAGTCCAGACTGATTGAATTAGCTGGTGATTTCTCTGGGCTTTGGACCACCATGAGGATTTGCATTTTGGATGAGTTTAAATTACCAGATACTTGTAGCTCCATACTTTTTCACTGGTGTCAATCTCCTGTGCTGCACCTTGGATTCCCAAGTGCAACCCACAAGACTTTCTGTCTGCCTTCTTTGTTCTTTTCAGATACAGTTTTCTGATATGACTTGGTTTGGTCACTGTTGAGGCAAATGTTCAAAGATTTCTCTCAACACCCTTACACTGCTGCACCTGCTTCAAGTTCAAGTCTTTTTATTCAGATTAATGGATACTTTCTTGAAGAAAACTTCTAAATTATTTAATGTTGTATTCAATCCTGCTTTAAATCAGAGTTCTTTGAAAAAACTCTCAATTTAGTGTTTATCCTGTATTAACACTAACTCATATTTTACTAACATTACTAACATTGTTAGCACCAAGTTCTGTTTTTATAGAGTATTGCAGGGTCAGAACACTTCAGGTGGGAAAGGAGTTCCAGGCAGTTGTGGATGCGATTTCAGAAATTGCACTGCAGCTGGTTTACAGTCCTGCTAACACAGCTCAGGATGAGGCTGGCCTGTGCCCCAAGGGTACACTGCTGGCTCATGGTCAGCTTATTTACCATGGAGGTGCCCTTTGTCCCTCTGGCTTACTTGGAAAAGGTAATAAAATCCATGCTTTATTCACTCACTCTGCCTGAAATTCTCTGTTGTCAACTAGTTCAAAAAGTAATTCCCTACTTTTTTTCCTGGTGATGAGTTTCTTGTAGTAGAAATAAATTGAAAGCTCCAGCATGCAGTTATGTTGCCAGACATTTTTTGCTATATCTGAAATCTCCCTAAAAGCTTTCTTTTCTGGAGTGGAAAGGAAGCTGTCTTACCTGAACCTGTATTAAACAGTGAACATAATATTTGGTGTTACTGTGCCCAAACTTTTGGATTTGTCTTAAGGAGATAACTATCCTGCTTGGTTTTCCTTTTGCATGAGTCAAAGGAACTGTAGGGTACCAGAGGGGCTCATTTAATTTAACTTCAGCTAGGCAAAAATGACATATCCATCCCAAGCTAGTCTTCCAGCTTCCTTGATTGTTGATGGCAAGAAAAGCAGTCTTTCTTTGAAATGTGGCTGATCCTGGATTCCTAAGGATGTTGCACCACAGAGAGAACCTCAGCTCTCAGGCAGAAAAAGCAGGGAACTCACAGTACTGCCCTCCTTTTACCAGCAAAGCCTGGACTCCCCTGGCCTGTGGTGTGCCTTTTCATACAGGGAGTCCAACCAGCACAGAGAGCACTCCCTGTGTGCAGCCAGGTGCCCTCAGCAAGGCAGACATTGCAATGCAGCACTCAGACATCCCTGCTGAGGAGGAGGGTGTCTTCAGTATGCCCTGAGCCCTTGAAAAGAGGTGGGTAAGTCTGCTGAACTCCAGCAGGTTTTTCATATGGTCCTTTGCTGGACTGAGTTTGATAATTTTCAGAACAAGTATGTCTGGGTGTCTGATCCTGCAAAACATCCATCTATTTCCATCTGTGCATGTTCTTGACACTGAGCCCCTGAGCACTCCTGCTGAGGCTGGGGTACTGCCACAATCATCCCACTTGCCACCATCCTGCTGCTCCCATTTCAGCCTCTCATTTTCACAAAGCCTGAAGGTGCCTGTAACCACCCCCTCACCCCAGCTGCCCTGTGTAATCCCTGTGTGGTGGTCATTTACTCCATTTTTAGGCTTATTACTCTGCCTATTTTCCACATGGTGGTTTCCAGGAGTGGAAGAACATTTTCATCCTCTGCTGATGTGGTTTTCTGCTCTGTAGCATCTGCCTCTTGCTCATCTATAGCATTTGTGCTCTGCACAAGGAGATGTTACCAATTTAATATTTTTCTGTCTTATTTATGCTCCATTTCTCTGTTTCTCTTTACATTTCAGCTGGCATTTGATGTGAAAGAGTGTGTGATCTTGTGTTTAAAATATTCACAAGGACTCGTGTCTCTTCTCAGCTATGCATTTACTAGGAGCTGATGGGCACTTCATCAGCTACTCTGAACCCTAATATTTCCATGTGTGAAATACTAAGGCTGTTTGAATGACTTATTTTTTACTGAGGAGGCTAATCTGGAAGTGAAAAAGGGTTTCAGTTTGGATCAGTTCAGAATGAAATTGCTCTGGAAGAGAAGATTAGAACTGAAAGCACTGCATCTGGTATGGAAATAGGTGGTTAATTTCTTCCCAAAGTTGTTTCAAACATTTCTGTCTTTTAAAAAAAGAACACCAAAATAAACACACAAAGTACTCAGAGGTCTCTGCTGTTCTCCTCCAGTGACGCTTTCATGGTATTGCTGAGACGAAGGGGGAGAGCTAAAGATAAATCCATTAATGTTATATAAGATGCTCAGAAATGCCTCTAAATAAATAAAAGTACTTCAGATTGTACACTGCACACGTGTCAGGAAATTTATCGGCAGTGCCAAGATGCTCTTCCCCTCTTCCCTCTTTGGAGAATGCTGGGGGAGAGCTGAGCAGAAGCGTTGCAGGTGGTTATTAGCAGCAGGTCACCCAGAGCAATTTTCAGGAAGTCTCCATGCACGAGAGAAATTTTTCCATTCAGCACAGCCATAAATAATCCCAAGGGGTAAGAGCTTTGTGTGAGGTTCTGAAAAACAGCTGAGCCAGTTCCCTGCCCAGCTGCTTGCCCTTGCAGCGTGGCGGCAGAAGGGACGTGAGTCTACTTTGGCGGCGTGCACACGAAACCACCAGCTTAAATCCCTGCTGGAAGTGGATTTGCTTTGCCACACCAAAGCAGAGGGCAGAAATTCTCTTTGGGGAGCTGGTGGGATCATTTCCATGTCTCACTATGCTGGGTGGACAGCAAGGGTTGTGGCTCCTTCACTTGGACCTGCTTGCTCGAGCTCCAGGCCAGTGCAGGATGGCAATTAAGTTTTGCAGGCATGTAAAGCCCTTGGCTCCCTTGCCAGCTGCATCCACAATGTTTCACTGCTTTTTGCAGCTCTCCTGGTCTTGCCAGTGATCATGTTAAAGTGAAACTTCATCTGTCAATAGCAAAATTGGTGACGTCAAGGATTGAATGATTGTGATTTCTTCTGAAACAGCTTGGTGGAAAGTAAGACATCCAAAGTTGCAGTGAAGTTAGTGATGCTTTCCTTTCAGCAGGAGCAAGAAAAGCCCCAAATTAGGTTTTTGAATGACAGATGAGGAGAACCTTTTGCTTTAAGACTTTGGTACAGCAGGGAATGGGAAGCATGAAAAACAGCAAGAGCAGAGAAGAAAAGATACTTAACAAAAAGAGGCAAGATATGGAAAGAAAGAAAAAGAATGCAGTCTGATAAGGTGTTCAACGATGAACATCCATGTCTTTTACTTCCAGATACACCACATGCAGACAGAGGTGGGCTGGGAAGTTGCTGTCATGTTCAGCTAGACACAAACAGCTTCCCCTAGCTCCATCAGAAGTTGAAGTGGCTCAGCTCTGCTCAGTTCTGCTGCAAAACTCACAGCAAAGGCAGGCCCAGTGTATGCCCAAACCTTGTGGAGCTCTCCAAAGGAATTCCCTCCTTTTTGGTGGCTCATGTGCTGCCTGACACCCACCTCCAGGGGCTCCAAAGAGAACCATGGCTCTGTGCCATCCTGTGCCATGCCATGTGTGCCAGTGCCAATGCCACAAGAGGCGCCAAGGGCAGCCCATCGTGGTCATTGCTCCCATGGTCACCATGCCAGGGGAGCAGCATGCAGCCAGGAGAGCATGGCTGCATCCTCCCTTGCTCCTCACTTCCCCACTCAGTTGCCAGTAAAGCTGCACAAAGACTGTCCTTCCCCCACTGCCACCCTGTGAAATTATTGCAGGATTCAGTTTTTCTCTCTTGAGCACTCAGTTGAGGGGTGCCAATTTCCTGTTGTAGGGGGAAGACTTTGGAGGTGCCAAAAGAGACACAAAGTCTCAGCTCTGAGCCAGGCAGAACAAGAATTATGGGCTTTTAAACAGCATAGAAAGCACCGAAGTCCCAGGAAGGCAGGGCACAGACACAGCAGCTCCTCTCCCTCATTTTACCAGAGCTCTTGGGATCCAATGTGCTACCTTTAAACTCAATTTCTTGCATTACTTAAGAAGCTCAGGTTGTTACTGAGAAAAAAATGAAGGTTTTAAATGTCACCCAGCTACATATGCTGGGAGTTCTTTGCTACAAGGTGAGAATCTTAATGGTTAAACAAAAAATTGTACTCTGTAAATTCTGACTTTGAGGCAAAATTCATGGTGTCTGGGAACCTGACTGAGGACATTTTAGCACCTGCAGAGACTTGCAGGACCATATTCAGTGTGCCTTTGATCTGCTGGGAAGCAGACTGAGACCTTGCCACTGATTTCATGTAATCAAGCCTTGTATTAAAGCATTCCTTTTTCCTCTGCACCCTCTGTGTTAGTCACAGCAATTCCTTTGGGACAGTATTTCTCCTGAGAGAGTTACCTGAGCTATTGTGTCTAACCCACAGGGCTGCACTGAGAAATTCCTGATATTCTTGAGCCATATCAGAGTGGGTGGATTACAATGTAATGTGTGGCAGTGTCTGATGGCTACTTCTCACCCTGCTGTCAAACACCCTGTCAACGGGAGAGACATTTCTCTAATATTAAAATAACAGCACTGTCTTCCATTCATAACATTTGACTTCAAATGTCCTGCAACCAGGTCAGATTTAATATAGAATCAGAGAATCCTGGAATAGTTTGAGTTGGAAGGGACCTTTAAAGGCCATCTAGTTCAGTTCTAGTACTGCAATGAGTCAGGGACATCTTCAACAAGAGCAGGCTGCTCAGAGCCCTGTCCAGCCTGACCTTGAATGTTTCCAGGTACAGGGCATAAACCACCACTCTGGGAAAGCTGCCAGTGTTTCACCATCCTTATCATAAAAAACTTCTTCGTTATATCTAATCTAAATCGATCGTCCTTCAGTTTAAAACCATTACCCCTTGTGCTACTGCCTCAAATTCACTCCCAAAATCAAATGTGGGTAGGAAAGGACTCAGTGCTTGCCCGCTCGATCCCCCTCTAGGGCTGTAGCAGAACACGCAGGGCCAGTTAACAGTGGTAATTGACTTTCTGCTTGGGCTGGGAGGTGAGGAGAAGGAAGCCTGAGCCTATGAGCACAGAAACTTCTGAGGTGGGGGCTCTTTCCCTCCCTGTCCCCAGAGACACCATGGTTGTTACTCTGTGGGACCAGCAGGAGCTGTCCCGCTTTGCAGCACGCTCGCAGTGAATCCTGTGCTGCCCTTTGCCGTGGCCCACGGCACTGCAGGTGGATGGATCTGCAGGATAAAGGTTAATGGCTTCTGGAGAGAGGGACTCTGGGCCAGGAGGCAGCAGAGCCCCCAGGGAGAGCTGCCTGAGCTTGCTGTGCCTCCTGTCTGCAGGGCACCCTTAAAGTCACACCTCAGCACAGACCGAGCCTCCTGGGGTGACCCGGTCAGCTGGAATTCCTTCAAACAGAGGCAGGGCTGACAAAGCCCTGCCTGCTGCTATCCACATCCCTACAAAAGGATTTCAAATCTGAGGTGCCCAGTGCTCACACAGCCCTAGCTCACAGCTGGGGTGGGAAACAGGCAGAGGAGCCCAGGTTTGCAGGTAGCAGAGCATTTTGCAGATCCTCTCACTGCAGCTGTCACAGTTCTGCTGGACATTGGGGCCAAATGCTACTTTGTCCCCAAATCACAGCCCTGCAAGGGAGATTTGAGGTTGTCTGGGCTGAGACACTGGCATCTGGGTGTTGTTAGCAGCAGGTTTCATAGTTGCTCTCCTCCCTTGCACCAGTAAATAGATCTCATGGGGGTGTAATGCACCCTAGCACTTTAATCCTCCTGGGGATAAAGTGGATTACAATGCTGTTTGGCTGGACACTGGGTGCAGAGCCAAGCTATTATAACAGGATTCAAATCCATTCCCTAAGTCAGAGCAGATTTGCTTGTTGCTTTAAAAACTAGCTGAAAGACAGCTTGGACCCATAAACCATGTTACAACCCTTTTAGAATATTAAGATTGAACTATTTTATGACCTTGTTTGAATAATTTTTTTTTTTTTAAATTCAACAAGTTCCTTGAAGTCCTACAGAGGTGGAGATTGGTGTTTTTACAAGAGTAACGTAAACACAGTTTTTTATCATTTAAAAGAGCAGTTTTCACGCTCCCCAAAGAAATAAAAATTGTGTGTAAAAAGCTAGTAACTCCTTGAATGAAGAAGATCTGTTTTACTCAGCCATATGCAGCATCTCATGAAGCATCAGCACCTGTCTGGAATGTGATTGCATTGCTGTCCCCTGCCTGGCTATTGAGACAGGGACTGATGCTAAGGAGTGAGGATACCCCCTCAACTTCACCTTCTTTCCAGTTTGCAGTTCTGGGGAGAATTGTTATTGACAGGGGGCAAATGGACAAGAATTCACAGAGCTTCACCTCTGCAGGATGAGAAAACCCTGCCCATTTCTTCCATGCATGTGGAGAACCTTTAAACTTTCCCTGTGTGCTGGGACCTGCAGGCAGCAGCATAAGTGTTGCTCCTTTAATTGCTATGGCTTTGGAGGGAGCAGCTACTTGGCTAGAGAGCTCTGTTGCCCAGCTCTGTCTCTCCAAGGGAAGATGTCATGTTGACCACATGCTTGAAAGAAGTCAGGTTACAAAGTTATGGATACAATATGATTGATGAGGAAGGTGACCTGTAGAAGCATGGTAAGTAAGTGGCTTTCTCTGCTTGGCAAGTGAATTTTGATCCCAGCATAGCACTGTGCTGTGAGATGCTGCTATGTCTGGGAAAGCTTTGTAGGAGGACAAAGAGCAGAAAGTGGCAAGAAGGACAAAGGCTCCAAAACAAACACCCCCTCCCATTCATACTCGTGCCAAACTGACAAAACAGAGGGGGACAGTTGCAAAATTGTCTTTCTTTCTTAGAGTCACCCATGTCTGCCTGTTGAGTGCAGAAAAAATAGCAGCAGATCAATAGAGGTGTCTGTACTGACACTTTTACCATCTTGCCCTTTAGGAAACACAGAAATGTTCATAAGCCTTCCCAATTAATGAGCCTTTCAGTGGGAAAAAATACATGGGTTTCTCTCCAAGTGTGTGCTTCTCTACCAACCTCTGGATCTCTCCTAAAAGAAGAGGTAAGTGACAGGCTCTGGTCATTGTCAGAGGTCCAGGCTGTGATGATGATGACAGCATTCTGGCATAACTTTACAGGAGTGCCCCCTTGGCCTGGCTGTGGGCCTGTGAAAGCAGAAGCTGGTGCAACCTTCCCTGGAGGTCACCAGGGCTCCTCTGCTGCTCACTGAGTGCTTTCTGTGATGCCACACCTCTGACACACGTATGTGATCACCAGCTACAGATCCTCCTGTGTGGGCTGAGTCCCACTACATCCCTGAGCACTCCCTTGGGTGGAAGGAGTGAAAATGGAGGTCCTGCAGCAATTGACTTCAATGAAGCTATGTGTATTGGCACTGATTGAAGACCTGGCCCATGTGAAGGATGTCAATGTGCATAATGACACCAGAGTGTGATGCCTGTCATTCATCATTTGCACCAATCAGTCAGGAGGCCCCTGGCACCAGCACTGTGGAGATACAGAATAAAGTAATCCCTTTGCAAAGGGCTTATGATTTTGGAGTAAGCACAAATATTTAAGTCTTGAAGAAAAAGGAAAGAAATTACAGTGCTCCCAGCCCTTGTTTCCTAGCAGGTTTGTATTCATCGACCGCGAACCTTAATACAGTTTTCACTCCACTTGCCAATTGTTAAGATAGATTTGGGGGCTGTCAACAAAATGTTACAGTTGAAAAGACCCAGCTAGAAATAATAGACTAAGAAACATCAAAGTAGTCATAATACTGTAAATCACCACAGAAAAATAACTTTGGCCCTTTCACATTTCATGGTCCCTTAGATGCCTTTTGAGAGCAACAACAGCCTCCCTGTGCATCCCTGGGGGAGAAATGGGCACCCTGAGAAGCACGTTCACCTGGCTTCAGCCTGACACCAGGCTTTGGGCAAGGTGCCTTGCTTGCCTGGAGCCAGCAGGCTCCAGTTGGCCCACAGGCTGCTGTGGGTGAGCAACTGTTTGTGTCATGCTGGGCACAGAGGGACCTGATCCCCACATCTCCTCTGGATGCTGCCACAAAGTGGTGATGCATTCCTTACACAGCTGGAGGGAAGCTGAACACCTGGGGAGCACATCAGGGCTAAAGCCCACCATATTTATGTGGCTGGTTGTGACCTGGGTAACCTGGAGCACTTGCACAGCACGTTTCACTCTACAATCAGAGGGGTTTAGCACAGCAGAGGGTTTCTCATCAGCTTGCTCATCTGAATGGTGTCTCAACAGGCTCCTGTGCCTTTGGGTTCCCAATGCAGCCTTATCAGGGGAGCAATTCCCACCTCAGTTATGACAATTCTTACTGGGGCTTCACTGACACACCAGACCTTTTCCTAGAGTGTCCTGTTTGTTTCCAAGAGAATTCGCTTCCAATGCCTGCATTCAAAGGCTGCCACAGCAGGACTCAGATTGTTCATCTTTCTGCAGGGCTTTCAGTCTTAAAAGTGAAGAGCTTGGGCACGGGGGATTTTAGTAAAATGAAGTGTCCTATATGCTTAACACAGCTGCAGCTCCTACCATAGCAAACCTGCAACTCAGCAGGACCTGAAATGATAAACTTGGGTCTAGTCTTATGTAACAGTGGAGCAATAGTCATCTCCCTGTGTGTTTATGGGACCTTATCAGACAGTTCCACTGGCACTGAAATTGTGCTGGGACCTGTTGTGTGTTGAAAGCCTTTTTTTCTGCTCACTTAAAAAAAAAAATAATTAAAATGGTAGATGAAGGTAGCAGGAGACAGTCACATAAAAGGGTTGAGCACAGAAGAATTCACTGACAAAATCTCCCCGTGCACTTAGGAATGCAGCTATTTCTTTTACCCATTCAGACAACCAGACTCTTTCAGATAATGACAGGGCTGCGTGTTTTTAACTTATCTTGTGAGGAGCTCGGTGCCGGGAGAGCCGAGCCTGCACCCCAGCGGTTCAGCCCCGGGCAGTGCGTGCCCCAGCCGGCAGCGCTCAGAGCGCAGCCTTGCGGGAAAATAAATCCTCCCAGAGCCGGCGCCCTGCTAGAAACAATCTCCTTCTGCCTAAGCACAGCCTGAGACGGGAAAGATGACTGTGGGAAACATGCCCTTTCTTTTTCTTTTTTTTTTTTTTTGGTGAGGTGATGCTATTCTGAAGAGGGATTTACCCCATCAATGGACGTCCCAGGGACCAGGAGCTCGGGAAAGATGCTTCCTACAACCCCCTCCAAGTACCTCACAGGTACCCTTGCAGTGCCAAAAATAAGTTGTCCCGAATTAAATTAATTTCTAAGCTTGCATCAGGATAGCAGAGCTACCTCATGAGTCAGGTCAGCAAGGATTTCTCACAAAACAGAAGCCACTTCATTAAAGTTGGTCATTCACTAGTGTGATAAAGTAATTAAAGCCTCCTGATTGCTTTCTCCCCCTGCTGCTCCTTCTTTACTACAAACATGAAGGCTCCGGTATAGATGGAGCTGTTGACACTTTGTCAGTGAAAATTCAGAACCGTGCAAGTAAAAGAAATGTTTTTATGGGGACTATAAATAGTTTTGCATTAAAGCAAATGTATCCTCCTTCCTAAAATAGATTCACCTTGCAAACAGCTTAAGGACAGTTTCAGCGCCAGAGGAATGTCTCCAACTCCCCCCAGGAGACAGAAACAGCCGGTTTTCCTCTGCAAACGGCAGCACAGGAGATCCCTCTCCTGCCGCCCCCCTCTTCCTCTTCCCCAGCGCCTGGCAGCATCCCTCTGTGCTGGGGTGTCAGCATGGGAGACCACACAGCGCCCTTCGACTAGAAAGGGATGTTAATTCATCCAACTAACTTTTCCAATCATTTTCACTAAATGCTTGCAACATGCACGCTCATCGTGTGGGCGAAATGCAGGAGGAAACTTTGGGGAGGGGGAGCCGCGACTTCCCACGGCCGCTCGGAGCAGCGGGCTGCTTCTCCTTTGCTCCAAAGGGAATCATGCGTTCAGACAATGCAAACATCCTCTCTGCCAGGGCTGCAATGTGTTAACAGCACTCTCCCCTTGCTGCCAGAGCACAATTTCATTCCCTGTGGAGAATCACGGGTGGCGGCGGTGGGGACGACGAGGAGATGTTGGAAGAGAAAAATATATTTTTAACTCACCTTGAGGCTGTGTGTTGGGTTGACGACGCAGACAAGTTGCCCGGCAGCTGAGAAAACCCTCTTTGCCTTGTAGTGCTGAAACCGCAGGTGAATAAGATCTAACACAGCCCCAAAGCACTGGGTGAAGAAAAGCATCACAACTTTTGGCGTTGCTGCTGCTGCTGCTCCTGTTCTGCTGCTGCTGCTGCTGCTGCTGCTGCTGGCAGTGGGCAGGGGAAGCAGCCGGGGAGCTCCGGAGTCCTTGAGCCCGGGGTGGGAGTGTAGTCGGTGAGAGCTGCTCTCTGGCACAGCTTAGCATGCCTTCATATTCATCATCAAAATAAGACGGGAAGAGGCTTGCAGCAGCGGGGCGGCCAATGGAAAGGACAGGAATGTTATCCTTGAGGTCCGGAGACAGCCAATAACAAATGCCTCCCCTCCAGAAACTCCCTGATGAATTGAGCCTGGTGGAGAATGTATTATTGAACATTACCATACATCAGCACATTGCATTTATCTTGTGATTACAGCCAGTCATACGTAAGGCTGTGGAGATATGCAGGCAAAATTGATTGCTTAACATCTCCATTTATTAATTACCTTAATTTAACAAAGGAGTGCTCAGATAGCAAAGCTAAATGTAAGGCGCAGGGAAGAACCCCTCCAGTGAAACTGTTGCAAAATAGCAAAAATAGGTTAAGCAGACTATGTTTTACTGAGGGAGAAAAATCAAATATGCAAAGAGAGTTACAGCTCCTTGCAGGGGTTAAGCAGAAGTAGAGCTTGCTACATAAATAGATTCTTACTGTCTGTGCAATCACAGGCTTCAATTTGGATTTTCACTGCTCTGAAGTTTTCTAGATTTTATATCCTGCTACTTCACAAGAGTCCCAGCACACAAATAACATTTTCTCCATCATTGAAAAGAGGAGAGGTCAGGTCTCAGGTCTGGAGTAACTTGGAATAACTCCATTTAGAGACAGCAATGTTTTCCTGATTTACACTTGCTGGTAGATCAGGTCTGTTGGACACAAAACATGGTAATTACTGGATGCTGGAACTATGGGAGCATAAAAAGGCACAGAGCATGCTTCTAAAAATAATGAAATATGTGATGCATGAGAGCATCACACACACAGAGAAACTTGCACTGAGGGAAAAGTGGCTTTTAAATCAACAGAATAATTAAACATGCAGAAGGCTTTTCCTTGTCGTTCATCTGCATATCAGTGAGCAGGAAATTACGAATTAGCCATTAGATAGTCCTAGGCATTAAGGAGGAATTAGGGAAGTGCAACGAAAGTAAACATGCTTTTAAGTATTATTACCAGTGCGTATCTCTGCTGGTGGGCAGGGATCCTTCTCGAGCCATTGAGTCTCATTAACTTGAGTCCCCATAACTGGGTTTGCTGGGAGGTGACTGAGCTGAAGCAGCTAAGGGAATCAGAAAGCACATTAATTTCATGGGACAATCCTGTGTGATGTGTTGCTCTGCTTGTTAATAAATCAAAGAGAGTTAATTTAATTAGCTCTCTGCCAGAACTTCCTATCAGGGTACTATTTAGGCTTGCTAGCCTAAGTACTCAGATGGCTTATTTAGCCTTGGTAATCCTTTTCCCCTTCAAAGCAGAACAGAGGAAAGTAGCTTTTCTTTCATTTTTTTTCTTCTTTTAAAAAGTGAGCCCCATGCTGGGGGTGAGGCTGCTGCTGCGGACAGAGCAGCCCCCATACAGCACGGGAATTAGCCTGGGACTGTATTGTCACAATTGCCTCTTCCTAAATCAATACTGCAATCCTGCCTCTGCCAGACTGCAGAGGCTGTGCATGAAAAAAAAAAAAAAAAAGAAAAAGACCTCAGTAGATAAATAAGTGAAAATTGCAAATGCTGGAACAGCTGACTACACAACCCCCAAAAAACCGCTGAGGATTGGAGGAATATGTATCCCTCAGTTCCTAGCATTTGGTTGTAAATGAGAACATGAGATAATTTTTGCAGTGCTGAGTGACACTTTGAGAATATTTTCAGACAGACTTGAGGACAAGTGAGTGAATCGATTTGCCTAAATGTATTCTTTCTCTCTCTCTGTTCCCGAAGTAACTGTGAGCCTCCAGCAAGTTATTATTTGTTTTTTCCTGATTTGTAGTTAGTAGCTGCACAAATCTTGATACCAGGAAATTTCAGTCTGCAAGTTACCAGTGGAAATATTCTGCCATCAAAGCCATAAATGAGCTAAAGGTCCTTGCTATTTACACTGGTTATTCCAGTGGAGATCATTTCTGTTTGACTATTGACTAAATGCCTAGACTTGGGAGCACCACCATATCCAGCAGCAGAGATGGAACCCCCCATCCCTGCAGCCCTGCTAAACTCGGGGCTTGGCAATTCTGTGATCCACCCCCCCTTGAGACCCAGCTGCCCTCCAGGCTTGGCAGGAGAGGTATCCCTGATCCCACAGGCACACAGGATCATCTTCAACCTGAAAATGTGTTAGTGTCTCTGGGCTGGTATACAGAAAGGATTGTTGTTCTCCAAAAAAAGACCACATTCAAGGATGGGTCAGGGACCTTTGCAGTGCCCAAATCCCTGTGTGCATCTGTGTCCATCATACTTGCTACATGTGACCTTCTGAGGGGCATCTGTCTGCCACCAATATTTGTGGGGAAGGATGAAAATGAGCATTCAGTGCATCTGAAGGTAACTTGTGCTCAGTGCATGAGCCTACATTCATGGTGGCACATCTGGAAAATATTTTACTGCCCATATTTTGTCCAAAGATTCCCACACAGCACCTGCTTACTGCATTTCAACACTTTTAATACTTGCTTGATGAGGGACCCAGCATCCACCAAGACACAGCAGCTGGCTGTGCAAGCAACTTCTCTTGCAAACAAAGAATCAGAAGCATCATCTGGCACGTGGGTGTGGATCCAGTTCTTTCTTCTGCTTTCACATACAGAGGCTCCAGACCAGCATAACTCCACTAATTTGAGTTCATGGTGGTCTCACCCAGGCTTAGGAGTCCAATGTGTGCTGACCCATCTGGTGTCACACCATGGAATGGGTCCTTAATGTCATTATTTAGCTGTATGGATGTAACCAGAGAGAGGGGAAACGAGTTCACCTGCAAGGGGCGCTTGGTGAACCCCATTTCACTGCTGGCTGCAAATTTCTGGTGACTGCAGCTGTCACTTCCAAGATGGTTAATTCTGTAGCAGACAAGTGGGAAGTGGCAGAAGTCCATGAGCTAAACCTCCATTAGGATCCAGATTTTGCCAAATTAGCAGCTCAAGTGGCATCACTGTAGCATGCACAGGATTTTAATGCTCTAAGCACTGAGCTGCTGCTGCAGCTGCCTCAGGTTTGCACGGTAATAGGATCAGCCAGGCACAAAACCCAACCACAGCAGCAATAGCTGTCCAGCTTTTCAGTCTGAGCTGCCAAGGTGAAAGCAGAATCCTCCTGGGAAACCTCAGGTGTCCAGGCACTGTGTGACTTGGCAGGATGATAGCCTGGGAGATGGGTTGCTCCATCCAAACCCAACATGAGATTTTGGGTTTCAACCAGATTTGTTTGTTTTTCTGACTGGGCACTTTTGGGAGTCACCTTCCTGCATGCTGCTTTCTCTCTTCAACAGCCATAGAGTAAACCTAACCTGCCACATTACCAACATTAGTCTTTATCCCAAAAACAGGAGAGCATATGCTGCTTGGGGGGATCATGAGTGTCCATTCAGACCCTTCACCAACCTGCCCATGTTTCTGAGTGCTGGTAGGGTTTCTGGCAAGGCTGGCTCATGCAGGGCATCCTCTGGCTCCACACTTTGTATTTCCCTGAGAAAGGAGCCAGGCCAATTTGACCTGCCACCTGGCTGGGACATCAGGCAGTTTTCTGCATCCTTTGGATTCAAACAATGTACAAAGCTTCATGTGCTCTCCTGGCTCTCACAGCAGGTTTTGAGGAGAGGTTTTTGTACTGTTATAATTTTCTTTTGTTGTCTTTTAGGCAAGAACATACGAAAAGTCTCACTAGGCCAGTGCAATGATTGCCCCAGCCCAGCACCTTGTAGTGACTACAGAGATGGCATTTTGAGTTGACTTGTGGACAAGGATCACCACCTGTGTCTCTTCACACTGACTGCTTTGTGCTTTGATTGGAGCCGAGCCCATTCTTTCCAAAAAGTCTGGCTTTGAAGATTCCCATGAAGGACACCAGTGGCACCTCCTACTAAGTTCTTCCAAAGATTATGTATCTTCACCACTAGCATTTTTTATAATATTTTCAGTCTGAATTATTTTCCTACATGAGCTTCTGACTCCAGAAAGTCATTGTGCTTTCCCTCACTGGGCTGGGGCAATCTCTGCCATCACAGACTTTCTGCATGTAAAGACCCAATTTTTACCCAAAACCTCCTCCACCAAACCCAATAGACAGGTACTGTTTCCTTTGCAAAGCACCTTTCTTGCCCAAGGTCAGGTCACTCTTGCAGCTTCTCTGTGTATTTTCTCTACCTCCTCCTCCTCTTCCTCCCCCTTCTCCTCTCTTCTCGAACCTGATCTGCCTTTCACCATCAATGAGTACAGAAGCAAAGAGACATCATGGTACTCTGGTTACAAGCATGACCTGCCCACTCCTTGGGGTCTCCATTCCACACCTCCACTTTTCTTGCAGGGCAGGTTTAACACCAGTGCAGCTACAAGGAAGCCAGAGCTGCCTGAGGGCATGGAGGAGAATCACAGATCTCCCCCAAAAATGCAGGGAGCTACTCCCTCCTCTCATCTTATTGGGTGACTGCAATGATGGGAGGTGAGAATATAAGCAGATTTTTTTTCTCTTATTTAATAATCATCTGTCTTTTTTCAAAAGCAAAGTGTTGTCAGAAGGTGTTTGCTTTACCAAAATTCTTTATCTGTGGTGAATTATTTTGCCAAAAAAGTTTTCAGAAATCCATTTTGACTACATTTATAGCAATATATAAGCAATAGCTGCACTGGAACTGTACACATGCTTTAAGCAGAAATTGATCCTAAATGTCTCAACAGTTTTTATTTTCTCAGAAGAACAGCTTTCATTGGGCAAGAACTATCAAAAGCAGTTAAATAACACACCAATTAAGATATCAGTGATAAATGCCACAGACAATCTTTCAAAACTTGTGAGAAAACAGAATTTGCTGAACTGTAGCCAATTTTGCAACTCTGCCATTTTTCCCAGTGTTTCCTGAGTGCTGCCTTTCTGCTTCCCCTGGGCAGTTCACCTTCAACAGTGCATGGTCATTGCCCTCAGAGCTGCTTTGCAACGCTGCAATCCAACACCATCATTGGAATAACTGGGGATTCACACTGCCATTTTTTTACACACTTGGGCCAGGTCTCCCCCATCTGTCACAGAGCAAAAGTCATTTCTGTACCCCCTGGCCACCTGCAGAGCATTGTCACTGCACAGCTGCTGAGCTGGTCTCTTCCCTGTTAATCTTCCCCTCAGCAGAGACTTAAATTTCTTGCTGGTATTGGAGGGCACTGATGTGGCAAGATGTGTTTTTCTTTTATTCCTTTCAAAGCCATCCTTCCTACATTAATATTAGCACTACATGAGTTTTCTAGTTCTTGGGTCAAGAGGGAAATTCTTAATTTCTCCCTGGGGTACATCTGCTGCTGAGGGAAAAATGTTGCTGCTTCTACCATCTTAATTTTGTCCTTTCACATAGCTGCATTAGGTATTCTCTGCCTTCCCCTGCTCGCTTATTAAAGGAGGAGTTTATGGCAGTATCTCATGCCACTTCTCTGCAAATGTTATACCCGAGAGAGCATCTCCTTTAACTCTCACCAGCAAGCCAGCAGCTCAATAAAGGCACTTCACATTTTCATGCTGTTACTCAATAAAGTAACTGCCATCATTTCCTATTCATAGTGCTTGCCTGGTGCCCAAATTACCATAAAGACCTATTGCTTTCAATTGCCAGCCTAACAGTGCCCACCGGAGACTTCTGCTGCCCCAGGCCACAGCGGCTGGGTGGAGGGACCGTATGGAGCGAAGAAGCTCCTGGAGCCAGAAATGACGCACGGAGGAGACTCCTTTTCCTGCTGACAGCGTGAGCAACAGCTTCTTCAGAGGCAGCCTCTGACTCTGAGGAGGTTTTAAGGGATGAGGAGCTTTCCTGTGGCTGGGAGGCCTGCTTGAGAGGTTGTCTCTGCCCTCTCTTTGCTCCCAGAGCTGTGCCGAGCCAGGGGAAGCGGCAGTCGGCAACGCAGGCTGGTGGCAGCTGTGCTGCTGCCCTTTAATCTCCTCAGTGTGCTCTCAGCTCCAGTGTGGTGTGCAATCAGGATGCTGGGGGCCTCCCTAGGAGCCTGCCAGAGTCCCAGTGGGCTTTTTTCAGTCCAGCTGCTTTAGAACAGACACAGAGACACATGCATGGGGACGTGCAAAAGAACGGACAGGTAGCAGGAAGGAGACAAACTCGCTGCGCTCATGTCAAATGGTGAGAAGATTTTTGGGGCTGCAGAGGAGCCCTGATGAACCAGGTACTGCTGCTCCTGACTCCCCCACCAAGGAGGAGGGCATGGAGGAAGAGGTGGAGGGCTGTTATCCAAACGACTCAGCAACACAAAATGAAGTCCCTGCTCTTCTGGGTCATAAGAATGATAAATTATTCAAGTTGGGAATGGTTGAACAAGTGACTGAATTTCTGACCCCTTTTCTAAATTTCCAATCACTTTTCATAAGAGTTTCTGGGACAGATTACAGCAGTATCTTCCCTTGTAGTCCTGGTGAGACCAGGGGCCACCTTCACTATCTGAGGGTCTCACCAGCTCCCGTCAGCTAAAGGCTCATAGATCCCACAGATGACCACTTGCCAAGATGCACGTGTAGCCTTTCCAAATCTGTATTTAGTCATTTGAAAAATGTGCCTGCCAAAGCCAGTGTTTCTGAGGCGCTGCTGCAAAGCTCAATTAGCTAATGGCACAGAGACTGGGAGCGATGAGGATGAGAGGCCGTATCCAGTGCCAAGTGCTGTTAAGATGATTGCCGTGTCCCAGCGTGTCACCAGAGGCGCCCGTCCTGCATGAGCTACACCCAGGAACAGCTTGCTTGGAATGAGTCCTTTCACATCTGCACAAGTACCAAAGGCATGCTGGCAGCTGGTGGCATTTTTCCAGCCTACACATAGCTTAGGTTGAGCCCATCAAAGTCAGAGACAGTGCAGGGACTCATCTGCCCAGAAACTGTGCACAAAAATAGATGTTGAAGAAGAAGGGCCTCACCTGGAGGACCAGATCCTCTTCCTGTGTTCACATGTGGTGGTCCCATGACACCAGTGGCATTTGTAGACAGGTATCTGATGGCAAAACTTCCCTCTTAGACTATTTATTTCACCCTCAGGGTAATCTCAGGAGGAAAAAAAATGAGGTGGCTCCCCTCTGTTTCAGTCCTCCCTGAAACAAATTCTGGGGCTGTCCTTCAGCTCAATATACCCCTGTGACTATGCTGAATGAAGTGGAGATGAAGCAGAGCAATGATTGCAATTGCCAGGTGCCCAGGGCAGTGAAAGCCCCCCAGCTCCATCTGGGCTACATTCTGCTGGGATTGTGCCTCCCTGTGCCCCTGGATTAGCATCTCACAAGTCAGACACAGGCTGAGGTGTCCAGGCTCTGCATCACACAGCCCATCTGGCCTTGGATAATGTGGCAAATACCACAGCAAGAAATGCTGGGGAGAATTTTCCAAATATGACTTCTTTTTACCTCTTGTTTGCATCCCAGGTGGAAGAGCAATGCCATGTTTTAGGTGTGGCTGGAGTCATGGACAGGGCAAAGTATGTTGGTAAAAGAGTGGAGAGGGACAGAAGGTGACAGCTAGGGGGGTAGGACTTCTGCCTATAAATAATTCACTTTCCTTGTGTGGTAGAAGGAGATATATCTGAAGTTATTAACCTTGGTTATAAACCCTTAATTCACTATTTCCATGGAGCAAGACAGCACAACTTCCCTTTGTGCTGGTGGGCATGTCACCCAGAGTCCCTCTGGACAGGTAATTCCTCACCATTATTGGCTTTCAACAGAGCTTGAAGTAAATTTAAAATATGTAGCACTGGAAATGACAACAACCAAATGAATACTTGCAGCCACATCACATTTCTGGTTTCCCTGGGGAGAGCAGTTTCAATACTGACAGTGTTGCCTGTTTTGGGGCACAGCCACATGACAGACCTTATTGCTTTTCTTCCCGTGTTTGTAAATGTAACTAAATTAATTTGATTTATATAGTCAATAAACAGGTGCTTTTGCCCCATGCTCTCAGACACAATTGTCAAGTGGACTGCTCCTGCAGCCACTTCTCCACCAGTAATAACAACATCTTTTAGTGGAAAATAATAATTTTAAGGAGCAATGGCCCTAATTGCATAATGTCTTTATGGGGGCTCTGTTTTCCAGAGAACAACTAATGTTTTTCGCAACGAGATCAGTTATCATCCCTGGGGATACAGCCACCTCCTTCCTGGAATGCTTTTTCATGCTGGAGGACGCTGACTGAAACCAAGAGCAATATTGTCAGCACAAATCCCAGCTGACACCACGCGTTCCTGGCTGTGATACAGCCAACTCCCGAGGGGCGAGCAGAGCCTGACCTTGGGCAGCCAGCAGAGACCAAGGCTGAAAGCTCCAGCCTGGGCTATAACTCTGCTGCTTTCTGCTTTACTCTGGGGGGAAAATTCCCAGAGTCTGCTCTCCAAGGTTTTCCCAGCAAAGCGACTACTTCGAGTGAAATGTCTTGATGTGGAAGCGTCCCTCTGCTGGCAGGAGTAGCTGAGGGAGCCTTCCCAGTGTGATTTGTGTGCAGTAGCACTGGGACTAAAACTGTGTGTGTTGATCCTCATGGCACACCACACTCAGGCAGTAATTCAAAGCCTGATTTCCTTTCTTTGGGGGCTCAGGGTTTCAGCTGCTTTTTGACATTTCTTACCAGGAGTCAAAGCCCTCAGTAAAACTGAGCATCCAGATGGCTCAACACAAAACCCTAAAGCAAGTTCTCAAGACCAACCTGACTATATCTTGACCTATTACTAGAAAATAAACAGCTCCTGCAGATCTCTTGCCAGTAATTAGCCAGCAGGCCCCAAAATGCTCCTCCTCAAGCCCTTCCACCACTGCCACTTTCCCCCTGAGCTGTCGCCCTCAATCAAGGAAAGCCCCAGTGAGCAGATGAGCCCTGACCTCTGGCCTCAAGGCCACCATGCTCTGGCTCAGGGGGTCTCAGGGGACTTCCTTCCAGAATGCTCATTGGTTTACATTTTAAATGGCAATTTAAAAACCATGATGCAGCTAACACTGAAAACATGACTTGTTTGAAAGCAATCCCTGTCACACAGCATAACAATGGCATGCCTCAGGATTTGCCTTGCTTCTTTTTTTTTTTTATTAAATGTAAAGATATTAAATGATCAGCTGACTCTCACAGTGTTATTTCACCTCTCCATGTGAAGCAAGCCCATCAGACACACTTTTCTTAATTACTCAGCAATCCCACTGAGATTCATTTATCTCCAAGGTTAAAATATGCCAGGCATTTAAAATACAAACCAAATTATTGTATTAAAAGTTTGCCAGAAGGAGTATCAGCCTTTTATGGGTGTAAACTTCCCTGTTTGAATGATTCAGAAAGGTGGCTGTGATATATTCAGTTTAATTATTTCTTTCGATGGCTTTATAAATGTCTTCTCTACTATCTACAAGAAGTGTACATCTCAATTATATATGACATGTTTGTTTTTAACCAAAAGCAAATCAATAAAGGGACTCCATTTTTTATTTAATCTTGTTGGTGGATGGCTGCACACAACCTAAAACCCTATGAATATAAGTTGAATCATAAAAATCCAAACAGCTACTTAACAAAGCATAAAAAATAGATGCTAAGTCTTTGTTTTTTGGAATTGGGCTATAAACCATGCCCCTGCATCTGAAATGCAAAGTAGCAAAACTGGAGGATAAGACATGAAGCAGAATCTTCTGGTGTGGTGGCTTTGAATCAAAGTCCAAGAGGAGTCATCCTGCCTCAAAGAACATCTACCACCCATCCTGGCCCGTGGCCCACCATAAGAAAGGAGGAGCTGGGACAAATTGCAGTCTCAAAGTTCAGATTGGGAATTTTTTTTCCTCGAATTTTTATTTTTCAAATTTTTTAAAATCCCAATATCATTCAGTGCCTGATCCAGTGTGCAGCCTGAGCATTGCCACCTTGTCTGCATTTCTGCTGTGCCTGCTGAGGGTGAGATGTTCCCGTGCACAAGCACAAGTGGGACAAAGTCCTGAAGGAGGACCTCACCCCTCTGGTGATCTTGGCTCCTGAATACATTTCCTTTGAGCAAAGAAAATAAGCACACTTTTTCCTCCAAAACACCACTGGGGGAGGCTTGGCCACCCTGTGTCTCTTGGCCCTTTGGTGCCTGGCTGAGCCTGCCTGGGGCTGGAGCCCTTCAGCAGGAGGTCAGAGGTGTGGGCCTGGGGACAGCATGGTCACATCCCCATGCCAAGATTTGGCATAGAGTCTGGGTGCTCCAGGGTGAGGCAGGCATGGGAGGCAGCCATGGCACCCTAATCTCACCTGAAGGAGCATTGAGACCACACAGGGGTCCTCAAGCCCCTGACAAATCCAACCTTTCCCAGCTCATGCATTTTTCACAATCACAGTCCCGTTCATCTCCTGCTGCCCAGCCTTGGAGTGGTGATCTCTCGTCTCCTGTAGCTTGTCTGGGTCTGGCCACATCCATGGGTGATAGGGGCTTCTCTGCCTCCAAGGCCAGGGCAAGGAATGTGGGGGAGGAGGAACACAGCAGCACCCTGATTAATTCACACTTAGCAGCTGTTTCTAGTATTACTGGTTTCCATCATGAGAAAGTTGGGCAAAGAAAAGAGCTTAAATGGCTTTTGCTTCTTGTACATCTGATTTTCCACTGTTTGCAGATCTCATCAATTGATTTCTCCTGAAGAAGAGAAAGTCCTTATAGATGGTTTTCCAAGGCTTTGTGACCAATGTAATCGGAGCCCTGATGGGTGTTGATTTGTGTAAGAGCGTCAGTCTCATTTGCAGGTAACCTGGGACAGATCCACTCCACTTCACTTTGCTGGGCTGTAGCCCAGTCAGGTCTGTGAGATGCACTTTGTTACCGCAGAGGTGCCCTCAGGGCACGGCATCAATTTGGAAATACTTTCTGCTCCTTTTCAACCCTCTGGACCACCAGGTTATTTCAATGTTGTAAGTTAAATAAACTGTATTCGGTGGCTGACTGGGGTAAATAGGAATTTCTTTAGCTATTTAATCTGGTGTGAGTAAGGCAGATGAATTTATCCTGGTAATATTGTCATTGCACATTGATATTTCAGCTGAGGATCTTGGGCAACATTATGTGACAGGGCGGGGGACAGGGCAGAGGGGTGGGTTGACACTGAGTATGAGAGTGTCCCCCATGGATCAACACAGGGGTAGAGTGACCCATTGCTGCCTGCAGCAGAGCCTGTGCAGGGCCTGGAAGTTTCCCTCATTTCTGTGCCCTACTCCCCGTTTCCAGCTCCAGCCTTCTCCTGCTTCCAGAAGTAAATCTGTTAGTTGGTTTTCCCCTGACACCAGAGGACATGAAATTCCACTGGTCTCCGGGACATTTAAATGATGCTGACAGGCTTTTGCAGGGGCAGGGAGCTCCGACCCTTTGACCATGCACTGACCCTTTGACCACAGCACCACCTCTGTCACTGGCAGAGAGGGAGAGAGGCACTTGGGCAGAAGGAGGCAAAACACCTGGAAATGAAGCAGGGTAGGAAAGGAGCTAAGGCTAATGTGTGACTTGATCTGCCAGACTGGTGAAGAAAATTGTCCCTGATGTTTTCCAGTGAAAAACAACATTTGCACTCAATACATGTTTTCAAGCACATGATTATTTTAATGATTTTTCATGATCTGAAAAGTTTTGATTGTCAAGAAACTCCTAAATGTTTCTGTTTTGCAACCTATGGGTTTCTCATGCAGAAACTTGAAAATCAGCACAGACAACAGAAGTCCCTAATTCCAGGGGGAAAAGAATCCCATGAGCTCTGGCTGCAGCCTAGAATCAACCCTGAAGGTAGTACCCAAGAACAATCTCCCATCCTATTTGCTCAATTCAGCATCAAGGAAAACTTCTCCCTTGTTTAGGGCTCCAGAGCAGGCTTCCTCCTGCATCCTCACAAGAGGGAGTAACTGTTACTCCACATAGCAAATGGAAGAGGCAATGATGCCATGTCCTATGTCAAGGTTAGTGTTCTTCTAGACTCTTACAGAAAATATTGAGAGAGGAGAGAAGTGGACCCCTCTTGCAGCAGCTTTAATGAAAGCTGGGTCAGGAAAAGCCCAGAAGCGAGGGGCAGTAAAACTGGGATGTGCAGCAAATGCTAACAGGAGAGTGTATTAAGAGGGTTTAAATGGGCAGCTTGCACACAAAGCATTTTAAATCCAATGGTAAATGACAATTCTGCTCCTTTGTGCCTTATTATTAAATTGTGTGGGATTAATTTGACATTAAGTGGTATTTCTGACTCTCTCAGTTATGTGGATGCATCATTCTCGTGAAACACAGTGTTCACTTGTGCCTCAACCAGCAGAGTGGGACCAGCTTCTGTTTGCAGAGGTAAGAAGTGGTTTCCTCTTCCCTAGTGCTTTCATAGACTATTTTGCTAGATACTATAGGGAAAAAGGAAGTCTGCAAAATGGGGATATTGACTGTTCAGGTTCAGCTTGGCTGCTTCTGTTCTTCCTAATCAAAATCTGACTATCTTGAAGAAATTTTACACTCATGAAAATTGCACTGTGCTGCTACCAGACAGAATTGTGATGTTCCACCTTGGAGAACACAACAATTAAGAGATAGCTCTTCAGGACACATTTTCTCAGGTGCTCTGGGATGTCTTGGCATATAAGGAACAATGGGCCTCAGGTGCAAACAGAAACAAACATCCTTTAAGAAAGTTCACTTTTCATACAGCCGCACTGAAGAGTGAAAGGAACAGCCCCGAGAGCTGTGTTGCTCCTTTGAAAGTGACCCTAGGACTATAAGCCAAAAGTAATGGGTTCTCTGCAAGATTTTCCACTGATCTCAGTAATTTGGACAACTTTCAATTCTTCTGTTTTAGACCTCAAAGCTGGACTAAAAATAATAATTTAAAAAGAAATTTAAATAGCAGTAATTCCTGGAAATTCTCCCGAGCTTTCTGGTACGGTCCTAGTAACATGTATCAGGAAGCAGTGAGTGACTGCATAAAGCATCTGACATTGATTGAATATATAGATTGGTGGTGTCTCAACCCCCATTTTAATCTTTCCATTACCTATGATATTTTTTTTTACAGAGAAAGTCTTATTTAGAAAACAATTTCTTGCAGCCTTCAAATAGAGGAGAAGCTGCAGCATCTTAATGGAAGGTAAATTACTGGTGCTTTCACAGCCAAAGCCTCTCCCTGTCTGATGGAAAGGTTAACCATTTAGCACCTCCTCTGTCTGAGCACTACTCTTCATGAACATGAATTTGGCAGAATTTGTCACAGTGTACTCTGCACTGGGAAAAGCTTCTCCACATTTGCTGCGAGGGGTAGTGATTTCATGCCAAAGGGGATGAAATAGCTTACAAATAAATAAATTTTCAGCAGTGGGGAAATCTCATATGGAGGGAGCATCTGGTAGGGGAACTTGCAGGGAGCCAATGGCCCTGGTTGCAGTGGCTGCCACCACCCCTGGTTGCCAGATGACCACACAAATTCACGTGGTCGGTCCCCACCTCCCTCCCCCGAAGCAAATGGGCAATTACATGAAAATCGGATTCCAGCCAAGGTGTCTAGGTGGGAAAGGCAATTCCTTTAATCCACTAAGCTACTTTAGTTCCCCATCTTTATCTGAAACTCACAGACAGAAAGTGTCACTGGGAACCTGATGGACCGAACTACTTAATGCAATCAGCATTTCGGGGTGCAAATTGGGGTTTCTTGGTTACCTTGTTTAAAAGGGAAACAGACAAAAAAACCCCAAACATTTTATTACAACATTCTATTGGATGTTGGAGATAGTATTTTGGAACCAAATCCTCATCAGACAATCTGTGCAGGTCAAAAAAATGTCTCAGCATAGGATGGGGAGGACAGAGTAGGGTGGGGTGTTTAGTCTCAAAATGTCTGCAAGCCTGAAAGTCTGTCTGCTTTTAAAAGCAAAGCAAATTCACCACAATTGTTAAAATATGTGGAGCTGGTTAAGTCCATCGGCCTGCTAGCAGACACCGTGTGACATGTTGATTTTCCTGTCTCTCCCTGTTATTTGGTAAACCACAGAGGCTTCCCACACCTCCACCCTGAATCCAGCTGTCACAGATCCAATTTGGGGAGTGCACCAGCATCGCAGCGCTTGGATGACTGCAAGCAGTGTGATGAAAGTCACTTTTGACATCAGGCTTTTAAAGCTCCCCCCAGCTCTTATTGTTCTTAGATTTTGGCATGGGGGAACTCCTCTGACAAGAGGTAATGCTCAAACTTCCCTCTAGCTCTTCCTGTGGGTGGGCAGCAGGTGTGGGGCTCGGGGGATCCTCCTTCTGTCCTGCACCCTTGTACTGTCTCAGCCCAAAATTTCCACATGAAAGTCACAGAGGGACTAAAGAAAATGTGGGAAAAGATGTGGAGCTGGCATTGAATGGGGCAGGGAGTTCTCAGCTGAAACTGCTGCAGCAGCATCCTGACCCTGGGGCTGAGCCTTGGGATGTCACATTCCCACCCCAGGCCCCTGCTCAAAGACATCTCAAAGCCTTGACCCAATTTCCCAAAGCCTTTCCTGCCCCCACCACACCAGTCAGCTTGACACAAAACTTAAAATGCTTCATTACCCTTCATGAGGTTATTAGAGACAATAAAGTGGGGAACTCTGGGAGGGGAAGGTTACTTCCAGTGCCACTGAAGCAGGGAGGGGTGTAACAGCTGAACAACGTGCCCTCATAGGGCTTTGAAAGTCAAAGGCAGGGGCACCAGGATGATTTGTTGTTATTTGTTGTTTTTTATATTTGTTGTTTGCCTTTGTAATCCACTCAGGCATTTTATTCCATAAAGAGTCCATTCTACATTTTGCTCTGACACTCTGACCATGTTCCAGGGCTCCCTATTTGTCCTCTTCACTCACAGGATCAGGAGATGGCTGCTCTTGGGTAGCTTCACCCCTGCCTGTGTTTTACTGGGGAACAGCATTCTGCCCCTATGGCCATCAAGTCCATTTCCAAACAGTGATCATTACCCAGAGTTTCCCTTCATCCATCTCTCCTTACTTCCTTTTCCATACACGTGCAATCCTGGGGCTTTTGTCCTACTATGTTTTCCCTCTTATTCCTTTTTGCTCTGGAAATTGACACTTCAGAAGTTTCTAGCTCTTCTCTCACCTTCAGGTCAGATCTTTGCTCCTCCCTGGGCAACAGTTCCCAGTCTAGGACCCAGCTGAGGAGACAGGACAGTGGTGCCCTGGAGAAGAGACCACAACCACCTGGAGAACAATCTCCTATTTGTGCAGCCCTGAGTCTGGCTCCAGACCTGAGGACATCACAGCTCTCCCTGTGTTTCTCTCATCATCCCTACAGGGGTCTCCAGCTGTTTCCTGAACCTCATGGCTGTTACAATCATATCCCCAAAACTGAGATGTACCACAGTTTAGAGGGAGTTCATTCCACAGCCCTTCCCAGGGGGGATTACTGACAACAGCCACGTGGGTGAGAACCAGGAGTAAATTGAAGGCCCCCTTGAAAACAGGGGAAACAGATGTTCAGAAGGCTCACACTCCTCATCATTAACTTCAGAATGTAAATGCCTGATAATTCCTCATTTTATTGCCCAGCCTCCAGTTAGTGTCAGGAGATCATGCAGGGATGCTTCATACCTCAGTTCTGAAGGTCAGAGCAGTGGTGGGAACATACCCAAACAGGAGAGGGAAAAGGGAGATGGGGACCATTGCTGCACTGGCTGGGATGTGGTTGGAAACAAAACAGTGTCCTGAGCAATGAGAAAATGAAATACCATGGTCTGAAAGCAAAGAGGGAAAGGGGGACACCTGTCCTGGACAAACAGGACTACTGGAGTTGCAGATTATCCTCAGCTGGATTCCTGATCATGGCATTCAGATTTTTATCGGTAAAAAGACACAGCATTTTTTTGCTTAAAAAGAATCTTGTAAAAGACAAGTCCCTGAATCCAACATGACTTTGTTGGGAGCTAGGTCTGTCCTGGAAAGCAAATTACTTTTCTCTGTGTAAATTTTTACTACCTGATGAATAGAAATTTCACAATATATGCTCTTAAATTTTCTAACTCTTGCACTTCCTTTTTCCAGACATTTGTTTGCACTCTTGTCACTTGCTTTTCCTTTTCATCTTTCCTTTTCTCTCTTCCCTAGCACTGTCACAGTTCAGACCCAGCTGACAGTGGTTAGGGTCACAGGTTAGGATGTGGTAGTGAGCTGGGAGGGAGCGAAGTTTAGCACCCTCCAACCTTGTCACTGACCCCCACACTGAAGCTCACACTCACTTGGGATCTAACTCCTTCTGTACAGAAAGGACCCTGCAAGAATAACATTGATAAGGAGATTTTACTGAGGACAGCACATGGACAATTTTGTGGTGTTGTATCTAGAAGGTTCCTGCACTTACTGCAGCAGCTCAGCTGGCCTCTGCTGCAGAAAGAGGGACCTGGTATTGCTCATGGAAGAAGGTACAATGGAAAGCAAGAGACTGGAAGACACAGGACATGGAAGGGGTGCCACAGCCCACAACATGAAGGAGTGGCTTACTGAACCTTGATGCACAGCAGGAAACACTGGACCTTGATGCACAGCAGGAAGCAGCACTGCTGATAATATTAAGCTGGATTTACAATGCAAAGGCTTCTCTAGTGAGCTGTATTTCCATGCAAATGGATTTCTATGAATGCATGTATGGAAAAACAGCAGCATGGATGAGTGGAGCGGAGCTGAGGCAGGCAGGTGCATCCAGCATGAGCAATTTACTGTGTTAGTTGGGAGACCAGTGGAAACTCCTCTTGTGTTCTCTTAATGTCTAGAGTTTGGCTTAATAAGCATAGAAAACATGCATATTTATTCTAACCTTTAGCAGTGTTTACCCAGGATAGGTCAAATATATCTTTGAAGACAGCACGACCACAGCAGTATTTCTCAGGGATCTGAGTAATACAAAGGCACCTCTAAGTTTTCCACTTAACAGACCTCTGTATATCATCATGGACACTTGTCCACACTTGAAATGTGGCCATTTAATAACCATGAAGCAACTGGAAATAATAAATGAGAAAATGTCTGACTAGGGCCGTACTAATTATTTGTAACAAAACCCATGTTTGCACTGCAGCCAATATGACGTTGTACATGCAACATTAGCTTCAGTTACTGCATTAAAAGGTCAGTATGAAATGAGGGGTAGAAAAACATCTCTGGTTTGTGAACATGTGCTGTAGACAGTCAGGAGTGAGTTATTACAGCCCTCATCCTGATGTTTAAAAAAGCACAGGGTTGTGTTATTCTAATCACTCACTTACCATTTATGAATTTCAGCTCAAACTAACCAAACAGAAATCATGTGCACATGCACAAACTACTTCTGATTAGTAGCTAAGGCCCATTCCCAAAAAGACCACAGGCACAGAGAGACTCTGCAGCTGTGCCTACAACCAGGATAACATCTTGGCAGGGACCAAACCTCCATTATCCTTGAGGAATAAAATATGCACAGTAATCAGGCAAGGGAGATGTCCAATGTACAGTTAATTTTGGTGAGGCATATTGATCATTTTGCAGTAGTAATGAAGTGAGGCAATATTTAGAGGTCTCCAAGGGTTTGCTAATCAAGAAGGTTTTGCCTTGGTGCTTCAATGTGATACATTAAAGACCACATAGACAACCCAGAGAAGCCAGTCCATGGACCACTAAGTGATGATCTCTGCTATGACCACACTCCCGAAGTGCAAGACTCTTATCAGTATTCAAGTGTGCCTAGCAAAAGACCATGAAAGAAATCTGTGAGTTGTCAAAGGCTGGTCACAGAGGAGTCAGGCATGCAAGGATCTGATCTCACCTAGACACACCCAGGTTTTGCCAAGGGGGTGTGTGCAGTATATTAAACATGGAGCCAGCGAGAATTCAGGCAAGATAAAACCCAAACATCAAAAATACAGGTATGCATGAATGCATTTTTGTCATATTGCCATTTTCATGTTATAAATTCTCTGCCTAGCCATTTTTGAGATCATTTCATACAAAACAAATGTAATCACACACTGAATGGGATATTCAGATCATGGGATGCAGGCACACACAGAGTCAACACCTCTGAGTGGGGAAGGGACTCTAGTGACAAACTCATATCCTTTCTGAATTACTAACACCAGACATTCAAGGACAAATTATTCGTTTCCAACCTTTCTTTTTATGGACTCTTTCTCTTCTCCCAAAAGATGTAACGTGTGTGTTAAAAGGGAGCTCAAGGCAGTAGGTAACATCTCGTGCAGAGAATTATAATGCCTTCCAAAACAAATGTTTAATCTTAAGCATGGGCACCTTGCTCCATGGCTAAAACCTGAGCACTCACTGCTAAAAATGCTGTGAAGCATAAGGGCAATCTGGTCACACTGCCTTTTACTGTGGCATCAAATTGTATCGAGCAGAGGGTTTATCCAGTTCATTAATATGAAGGGATTTTTGATCTTGTTTGTCTTTTTAGGATAAGCAGATGACATTAGAGTTTGTGTCAGATTCTGCCTTCCTGATCAGTGGAACCTGCCTCCCTCAGATAAGTGTGACAGGTTTAATTTATGCCACAACAGAACAGTGATGAAAACCACTGAATCTAAATAAGATTTTTGACAAATCTTATTTGTCAAAAGATTTTCTTTCTTACCAGAAGAGGAAAGAGCACAGTAATTCATACACACACGTACACTCAGTTGTACATCCACAGCCACTGAACCTTATGACATTATTAATGGAGACGTTTGGCTTTGTTATTTTTAATGCCTAAAATATCTTCTTTGTTGGATGGCTAACTTTAATGTCATATTGGCCCTGGATTTCCCCCCGAGGGAACTTGCAATCTGTACTAACAACCCAGTTCAACAGAGAGGCCTATTCAACACTCTTATTAGCTCAGTACAAAGATTAATTAAGCAATGATCTCTTCCTCATCAGTGGTTAATAACATGTTTGTTAGTTAAATTCCTAAGGCTAGATCCATGATGAGGAATGTTCTAGTGTGCTGGTTAACTGTTTTAGCAATTGTTAAAGATTTTATTGTCAATGTAAATTGTACTTCAGGATTTGTAACAGGAGCAGTGTTCATAAATTTTTATCTGGAAAAAAAAAAGTACATTTAACCATGTAGATAGAAAGTCAGTCATTTAACCAGTAGGAGTCTAAGACTCAATTAGAAGGAAAGCCATATTAAAGATTACTATATCTCTAAAATGGTCTTTGCTATTTTCTTTGCAATGTATTTTAAGACATACCTAATACTTCTTCTGACTTTTTGAATGTTTTTTGTTTAAAATAGCTTTCTATTGCCATCTAGTAACCCTTCCATGACTCCTTTTCCAGCAAGCTTCTGTGCAGCAGCCAGCCTACAAGCAGTAGCACATGTCAGCACGGGAGGGATGGAGCAGGCTAGTGGTGACAGCTAAGAAATAATTGGGATCAGGCTTTATATTGCTCTGTCCACCACTAATCCAGGTCAAAAGAAGCATGAAATTTAATTTTGTAAGTCTGGAAAGAAACTTTCCCTGCTCTTGATCAATGAATCACAAAGCTACCCTAGTCTTGAAAAAGCAAGAGGAAAGAAACCCCAACACTTCAAATTAATTTAGGGTTACATTGATTTCTCCTCCATCCCTTTATGGGACTGTGTCAGCATTTATCAGATGATTGTCTGCAGATAAAATATTTCTTTTGTAGCTGCAGACCTTGTGCTTTTGTGCCATGCTTTAAAACAGTGACATCACGTAAATCCTCCTAAAGATGCTGATTGCAAACATGCTTAGGGTACCTCTGCCCACAGGCAGCCTGAGCTGTGACAGCCCCCTGGGCCATGGCCAACATGTTGGTGCTTCTCATTGGAGCTGTGCACGGCCAGGAGCAGAACACTGAGCCCATGGCCCCTCCATGGCACCAAGACCACCACGGGGGCACCCCACAGGCTCAAGCATGATGGCAGTAACTCCATTGCCTGTGTCCCATGGCCAGATCAGAGAAATTACCCTCTGGGAGCTGTAGTAAAAATATATATGTGTATTCCAGTAACAATCAGTGACAAAAGCCAAGAAAACTCCTGCTCTTTAACTAATATTCCCTTTTGATACAGAAATCAATACCATGGTGATTAGGTGCTTTCAGAGCAACATAAAATACTTCTAAAGAAAAAAATAACCCCACGTGATAAATCTTCCTCTGCTGTTCTCGGGTGAAGAGCTGAAAACCAATTTCTACGGTTCAGAAGCAAGCAGGGAAGGAAAACATCTTTCCAGATATTGGATTTATCACTTCGGTAGTACATCAATTTTATCATGTCATTCTCTTCACACTTCACATTGGTTTATACAGGTGAAAATTAGAGTTGAATCTCCCATACATAAATGTGATATTTCCTTTCTATCCAGATGTGCATGGTTGAGCTGAGCCTAGAACTGATATATGCTTGTTGCCAGAAAAAAAAAAAAAGTCTGACTCTCAAACTCTATCCAGTTGCCTTATTTATTAACTACCCAATACATTTTGTTATAGGCTCCAGCAATTTACGCAAAAGAAAGCTGGTTTATTCTTACTGAATTTGAAGAGGCTTAAATTGCTTTTCCTAAAATGATGCTGAAAGTGGGACCCTAATTTGAGCATTTCCTTATGAACAGATCTGGTGTTTACGTAGCCCTCCCCTGATGACATTTCAGTGTAAATGGTGGTGCCATTGGTACTATGTTCCAGGAGAAGGCTCATGTGTCCACTCAAACCTGTACAACAAACAGAACAGCAGCACAACTCTATTTTTCACAGGTTTAGAAATGTTTTAAAAGTGCTGTTTATGCCTCTTCTTTTTTGTTTTAAGCTTCAGATCTGCTAAGGTTCCATGCTTCCACTTTGGCCAGAGGATACCATGATTTACACCAAGCTGTCATCAGGCAGCACTCCCACTTTTTATGTGTAGTTATGAGTGCAGCATTAACTAGACCAAACAACAAGACAGGATTGTGCATCACACACTGCATGCACTTTAGATTCTACTGATGAATAGGCAAGGCCATATTCATAACTTGTGCACTAAGAAAGAAAAAAAAAGTGGGTGAGATTATAGCAATAAAAATGGAAATTAAAGGCATGAATACAGCAAATAGATTTTGCTATCATTCCAGAGCAGACAGTAGAAAAGTCACAGTTGCCCATTTATGTTTTGACAGTTCATGTATCAGATGAGATTTTCAAAGAGGAGTACCACTGTTTGGGGGAGTGGAGAACAGAATAGTTGCTGCTAAGTGTGGATTTAACTGCATTTATTATTTGCACAACTTGCTTTTGGATAAGCTGGCAAAAAAAGCCAGTTCCCTAAAGAAAAAAAAATAGAAATTCAGATCATGCAGGAAAAATGTCACAGTCAGACATGTTATCTCTCAATTTATCTATCTCTTACTCTGGTCCTAACCAGACACCTCAAAGGGAAATTCAAAAACCATCAGAGAGATCCTCCTAATTTCTACCAGAGTTACACACAGGCTGACATAGGCTGCTCAGCAGCTCTTACAGTCTCCAAGAGATGAGCCATTTAAGCCTCACATATGAAACCCTGAAAGTTTCAAACATGCCCAGGATGGTTCCCAAGTGCAGGAACGTGTCTGAGTCTGAACGACTGTGTGATGGAACCTGGCTCACCCCAACATGAATTTTTCCCGACCAAATGCTCTGTGTGATCTGGAGCTGGGTCAGGGACTTTTCCCAGCAGGCAGCTATCCCATTTCAGGAGTTAAGACAGCTTGCTCATACAGAAACAAACTGCTGGATACCACGAGCTCACAATGTCTGACAGCCTTCCCCACTGTGGAAAAGTTCATGTAATAGAAGCTGGTTTAGACACAGTCTTAGTTTACCTCCCAGAAACAGCTGTATGTGCTCACAGTATGCCTAAATCTTTTGAAAATTTTGTTAAGTTTTAGCTTCTGCCATATCCTACAGCTTGAACTCTTAACCTAATTAGACATTGTGAGGAAAACAAGAATTTCTATTTCATTGTTCAGTTCTGCCAGTCAGATATTCAATATTACTGAATATCGACTGAGCTTTGTCATAAGGAGTAGAAAAAAATTATCTTCCATGCTTCTTTTTCTGGACCACTACTTCACATAATTTATAATAATATCTACTATTACTCCTTTCCTTTCTAAGGGCACAGTCCCTAGAATTTTAATATCCTTGATGTAAGATCTTACATGCCTTTCCCAGGTTCTCACCTGCTTTGCAATAGGCTTTCTTACGTTAGAAACCTACTCATTGTGCAGTTTCTACCTCTGCATACATAATTTTTTTTCTGTATATTCTTCTATTTTTGGCTTTACACATATCTCCCTACATCAGACTGAAGTTTCCTGTGAACTGTAGGTTTCCTTCTGGCACCAATACCACAAACTTATTGCACTACAAGGTATAGACATTGATTAAATTTTCTGCTTCAGTGTTATGTCAATATGGTGGGTTGACCCTGGCTGGACACCAGGTGCCCACCAAAGCCACTGGATTCACTTCCCTCAGCTGGGCAGGGGAGAGGAAATATAATGAAAGGCTTTGGGACAAGATAAGGACAGAGAGAGATCACTCACCAATTACTGTCATGGGCAAAACAGACTCAAGCTGGGGAAATTTTATTTAACTTATTATCAGAGTAGAGCAATGAGAAATAAACCCCAAGTCTTAGAACCTTAGAGAACCTTAGAACCTTCCCTCATTCTTCCCCTCTCCCTGGGCTTAACTTTACTCTTGAACTCCCTGTCTCCCCCACCTCAGTGGCACCAATGAATGGAGAATGGGTCAGTGGTCAGTTCATCAGTTGTCATCTCTGCTGCTGCTTCCTCTTTCTCAGAAGGACTCTCACTCTTACTTGCTCCAATGTGAGGTGCTCCTCTGGAAGACAGTCCTCTATTAATTTCAACCTGAAAACTTCCCATGGGCTGCAGTTCTTCAAGAACTGCTCCAGGGTGGGTCCCCACAGGGTCACAAGTCCTGCAAGCAAGCAAGCCTGTTCCAGTGTGGGCTCCTCTCTGCACAGGACCACAGGTGCTGCCAGGAGGCTGCTCCAGCATGGACTGCCCACAGGATCACAGCCTCCTTTGGGCATCCCTTTGCTCTGGTGTGGGCTCTTCCACGTGCTGCAGTGTCCATAGGCTGCACGGGCTCAGCTGCCTCCCCATGATCTGCACCAGGGGCTGCAGGGGAATCTCGGCTCTGATGCCTGGGGCACCTCCTGCCCCTCCTTCTCCACTGGCCTTGCTGTCTGCAGGGCTCTTCTCTCATATATTCTCACTCCCCTCTCCATCTACAATGGTACAGGCTTTTTCCTTCCCCTTCCTAACTGTGTTATCCCAGAGGCACCACCACTGTCACTGCTGGGCTCAGCCTTGGCCTGTGGGGGTCTGCCCTGGAGCCAGCTGCCAGATATGGGGGAAGATTCCAGCAGTTCCTCACTGAACCCATCCCTGTAGACTCCTGTGAGCAAACCCATGCTGAGCAAACCAAATAAAGTCACTTTTGGACATCTCGATGCTGGTTGGCAGAAGGACTTGAAATGGGCTAAATGAATGAGCCACATGGCAGCAAACACATCTCTTTGGGTTTCCCTCCAGTTGTAATTGGGATTTGCAAATTTTCTCATCTTGCTTCTCAGTCAGCTCCTTCCCAAATCACAAATGTACAGGGAGGTCACCCACTGTGAGCTGTTTGTGATGAGACATGATCAGTTAATCCTCTATTTTTCCTTCTGTTTCCTTGTTAATTTTAAATTCATGTCATTTCTTTATTCTTCACTCAACAGAGCCTAATTTTTTCCTGCTAACCTTGTGTGAGACATTTCAGAAGTCCTCTGAAACCTCTTGCTAGCACATTTTCTGTGAGCATACAAGGCACAGATGTAGGCACAATGTCTAAGAGCCAACTGTATGTTTTGTACTGGCACAAAGCACCTCTGCAACTCAGAGAGAAGGTAAATCTTGTGGGCACCTATGCAGATCTCAGTAGCCATCTTAAAAATACATATCAGCAGCGTAGGTCCCCACCTGTTCTTTTTCTGACCTTCAGTTTTTTCTCCCCATTTCTCAGTTTTTCAGAAGACAGAATTCCTATTCCATGCTCCTCCTCATGTTCAGAGCTCTTTGAGTCTGTATGTTGAATCCAGCTTCTAAAAGCACAGGGAAGCAGACCAGGGCAGACCAGGTGAGAATGCACAGGTACTACAGAGAGCAGTAAAACCACTCTTCTCCCTGCTGGAAACATCCATCTGGAGTCATGTTACAGCCACACAGCCTGTTTCCAGAGCTATTTCACCAGTGGCTCATGTACTCACCTAGCACACCTAGATCCTTCTGCCTCCTTCATTCTGATGAGCGAGCTCCCAGCTTCTAGGAGTGTAAAGCCAAGGTCCTGGGCTGAAAACTACAACCTATGCCACTCAAATTCACTCAAATATGCCCCATTTCTGTTACTCCCTTCCTCAAGTACTTTCCAGGCAGTGCCCCGAGCACTCCTCATACCCATAATATATCCAAACAATGAATTGAATCATTAAGTCGATGAGAAGAACATTTTCCATTCCACTCAAAGCTGAGAGCTTTCCTAAAATCCTCATCCAAAATCCTCTGCTTCAGTCTTCCCATGGTTAGGATCTGCATGCTTGCAGCTATCACAGCCCTTTCACATATGAATATACAATTAAAATCTGGCAGCACATCACTCTGTGCCTCAGCAGTTTGTACTAACATGTATTCTGACACTTCAATTTTTATAGGTAATACCTCAGCTCCATCACTAATGAAAGAAAGCAAGCCTGTGGTAGATGCACCTCCAGCAGTGAAAACTGATATTAAGAAATTGAGCTTTTCCAGAAGATGTTTATCTTCCCCCTTTCATCAATTGATCCTGCTGATAGGGCAGAGGCAATAATACTGGCTGTTCAGTACAAAACCAGTCTTCTTCCATAAAACTCTGGGCATTTGTTTTAGTACTTGTCTCTCCCACATGATTGGTATCCATTATAGAGTTTGATGGGACCAATTTTCAAATATTCTGGGGACTAGTTGTTGGAGAAACTCCTCACATTTTGACGTTTGGTCACATTGCTTTACTTTGGAGTTTAGGGCTTTGCTTAGAGCTTTTTATTATTATTTTAACAATTCATTTGCCATTCTCAATTGCATCCAAATCCAAATTGCATCCAAAAACACTTGGACACCCACACTGCCCACAATCCCTTACTCACTTTACAATGTGTGCAGTGAGACCAAGCATTTGGTACTATAACTTTGGCCCTCCAATTGGCATTAAAACAAAGACTTGCACAGTAAAAACAGCTGCTTTGTGAAAGGACCCTTTGAAAAACAGACTTTGACTGCTACTGCAAAACAAGAGGTTCCTGAACTCTTTTAGCTGGTAGCAAATTTGGAATTGAACACACAGGCTGTGTCCAGCTCCACTCAGCCTGTTCCCTGCTGAAGGGCATCCCTACAGGAGAATACAACTGTGTCAAGACAATTCAAATAAAAGCCTTAATCTAGCAAAATTGTTTAAACTCTGCCTTTTGAGTACACTGTGCAGATGGCCCACTGTCAAAATCCCTATCTCCCTTCACTAGTTGAAGCAGGAATAGCCCTAAAGTACTGTTTGGGATAATGAATGTGACACTACCCCAAGATACAGGTCATAGTCCCATTTGTGTCTCGAGGCTCTAAAAATCTGCTGTGCCTTTGAATCTGTTCTGGCTGCAGGAGCTGGGCCCAGCATTTCACTGGGACAAAAGCCTGGTTCATGCACCAGCACAGGCACAGCTCGTTGTCCTGCAGTGCCACGTGCCAGTGGCACCTCAGGGATGCTTAAAACTAATTTATCATCCAACTAGGCACAGCATGGGCTCAGCAGCAGAGAGGGCAGACGTCTCTAATCTGGTTCAGGGACTGCTTTAAAGTCACTGCCACAGCTTAAAAGAAGAAACTGAGTAGGGAGAGATGCTTCTCCATGTTTTCTGACTTGAAGCCAGGGCACAAAGGGGCACCCAAGGCATGCATTTAGACCCACTGTTGGATACATTAGTCTCTTGTATCCTCCTGAAGCCTTGCAAAATGTGAAATGGACTAAAATTCTTCCACCCATTCTTTTTCCAAAAGAAAATCAAGCTAGGAGAGAAATGGGAAGAAGGAAAAGATGCAAGAAGACCTGTCACAGAAATGATGATCAACACAGGGAAGGTGTGTAGGGTCCAAAGATGGGAGGTCCTAAAGCAAGGTCTGCAGTTCAGACAAGTTTTATGCCCTTTTCTGAAATTGGGATGTGGGCAATTCTCCTTTTCTTAAAGCTATTGTAAAACTATCCAATGACAGTTTTTAACTTACATTCCCTGCAAACTAAACATTATTTTTAGTTAAAATGATGGAGACCAAAATACTCATACACAGGAACTTCACACTTAATGGGCTCTACCTGTGCAGTAATTCCTGCCAGGTGAAGGGAAATGCTTGAAAAAAAATCTTAGTGCTTCCCACAGGAACCCACATGTTTTCTCCCAGTACTGTAACATACTTTTTCAGTTGTAAGTGCTGCAAATTAAATAAAAGTGAAGGTGTGTAAGAGGTAATTTCAGCACTATTCTTTGTATAATCCCAACAAATGATGGTACAGGTCAGCACTGGATTTGATGGGACCCTATCACTTCAGGAGATACTCATAGTAGCCCATCAGACCTACTTTATTTTGCATTTTCTAGGGTAATGTGAAATATTCTTCTCCAAACTAAGTGCATATATACACTTTGACTGTTTTACAGGAAAATGGTTTAAAGCACAGTGTAATTAAATGCCACACCATTGATCTATTTTGTGTACTGCGGTCTTAGATAAGACTGTTTCTAGCTATCAAATATTTTTATGTCTTTTAGAGACAGAGGTTAAAATAGGCTTTAACATAATTGGTAGCAATGATCTGATACTTTCAGCTTAAAGGCAGCATTATTATAGCTATAAAACAGGTGAGAACATTTAAATACTGAATAGAATTGGTTTGTTAACTCTTGCTCAGGTGCTACAGCGTTTAAGACGTTATTTTTTTATAAGCGTACATAAAATCATCAATGACATCACAAATAATAGTTAGCAAGCTAAGAATGTTCAGCAAGTGAAAAACATAAAATTAAGTTTGGCCTGAATCACATAATTTAGTAAGAATTAAAAAAAAAAAAAGAAGGCAGAGATTTCTCACATTATTTATATTTCATATGAATGCTATACACTGCTGCGTGGGCACTCAAAAAAATAGAACTAAAAACAGAACTAGAAACTTCCTCATGTCTTATTCAACAATTCTTTAAATGTAGTGGAAGAACATTTAGGCACTAGGTGTTACAGCAAGCATCATAGTAAGAAATCTCTGTATTTGAATTGCATTGCTGTTCATAGTTAGGCCTTTGCTTGAAGGCAATACAACTGTCAGCAATCACAACAGATGTGAGACAGACCTGCTGTTAGCACACTCAACATCCCACCACAGTGTGCTGGTTCCAAGTGGAGAAAAAGGATAAGAAACTGATATAAACTTGTCAAAAAATTTAGTGGTTCATGACTCATTTTCAACCTGTGTGAGAACAACAAAAGCAAGTTGCTCTGCAGCAATCCAGTATCAAGGTATAGCTATCGATTTTTTTTTTTGATTCTCTATGAGCAGAATTCAAAGTAACAGTTCAAGTTTAATGCCAGGAAAAGTACAGAGGTGTATACAGAGACTCAGTCTGAGGTTTTAGAAGTCTTGGTTTCATATGGAGGACAACACAGACTACCTAAAGATACCTTACTGGTATGATCCAAAGATCCCTCACCCCTTTTGTAATAAAACAATTCTTACAAAATTGAGCCCAGGCTTGACAAGTCCCTAACATGCCTCTGAAATCTTAATAACCAGCAAAAACATAATTGGTCACTGCCTCTACACCTAACATACAAAAACTCCTGAAACTCAGCAACTATGAAACACCCTCAGGCTGCTGCATGGGATTGATCTGCCCTGATAATTAACAGAATATAAAAATCATCACAGAACATCCTGAGTTGGAAGGAACCTACAGGAATCATCCAAGTCACACTCCTGGCCTGCAGAGAACACCCCAGGAATCACACCATATGCCTGAAAGCCTTGTCCAAATGCTTCTTGAACTCTGTCAAGCTTGGTGCTGTGACCACTTCCCTGGAGAGCTGTTCCAGTGCCCAACCACCCTCTGGGTGAGGAATATTTTCCTGGCATCCAACCTAAACCTCCCATCTCAGCTTCATGCTGTTTCCTCTGATCCTGTAACTGGTCACCAGAGAGATCAGTGCCTGCCCCTCCTCTTCCCCTTCTGAGGATGCTGAAAACCACAACGAGGTCTCCACTCTCCTCCAGGCTGAATGGACCAAGTGACCTCAGCTGCTCCTCCTATGGCATCCCCTCAGGGCCCTCCACTATCCTCACTGTCCTCATTTCAGACACTCTTTAATAGTTTAATGTCTTGTTAATATTGTGGCACCCAAAACTGCCCCCAGCACTCGAGGTGAGGCCACCCCAGCTCAGAGCAGAGTAGGACAATCCCCTCCCTTGCCCAGCTGGTGATGCTGTACCTGATGTAGCCCAGCCCGGACAGGGTTGGCTACCAGGGCACTCCTGACCTGCCATCAACCAGGGCCCCCAGGACCCTTTCCATGGCACTGCTCTCCAGCCTCTCATTCCCCAGTCTGTCTGTACTTCCAGGGCTGTCCCATCCCAGGTGCAGAATCCGGCACTTGCCCCTGTTGAACTTCACATGGGTGGTGATTGCCCATCTCTAATTTATCCAGGTCTCTCTTCAGGTCCCCTCTGCCTTCCAGGGAATCAAGAGTTCCTCCCAACTTAGTATCACTAGGAAGCTTACTTAGCCCTTAATGAAGATGTTGAAGAGCACAGGGCTGAGGATGGAGCCCTGTGGAACCCCACTAGTGACAGTCACCACTCTGATGTCACCCCATTCACTATAACCTTGTGTACCTGATCCATGAGGCAGTTGCTCACCTATCACACGATGTGCTTATCCAGCTGCGTCCTGGGTATCCCTTTTGTCCAGAATGGTATTTGAGAGACAGTACCAAAAACTTTACTGACATCCAAGCAGATTACATCAACTGGCTTTCCTTGATCAACCAAGTAGGGTTACCTTATTGTAAAAGGAAATCAGGTTTGAAAAGCAATTTCCACACAAAGCCCTGCTGGCTGTGACCAATGACTGTGTTCCTCTTCAGATATTTTTCAATATGCACCAGTCAGTCCTTTTGAAAGCAGGCAGCATTTCCAAAATGCAGTTAGTCTCATAAGTATAGAAACTGCTCATAAATAATTTCTGCAAGCTTTTTTTTTTTTTGTTTGGTTTATTTTTTTTTAACTTTCTCTTTAATCAACAAAAAAGGAGCCTTAACTGACTGGACTAGGTTTTTGTGTCCAGAAGGAATTAAAGGAAATTTTCTTTACATTAAAAAACCACGTTAAAGATGGAAAAGAGCTAGAGTTTGATCCAAATCCACACCAGAGGCTACTATAAGAAAGAGGATTTGGAAAAAAGAAGGCAAACAGACTCACAGCTATTTAACAAATTTCAGAAGTGTACTGAGGGACCAAGGTGGTGGTGGAAATACCCATTCATAATAAGAAAAAAGATACACTGACAGTTTTCCTCAGTTTAATATCATTTGATGTTATAAACTGCTAAACCCAGACATCTTCACATTATTACACTTGATGCACCATAAAACAGGTTTATGTTACAGTGTAAGGTTCAATATTACAAAAATTGCAAAGACCTCCACACAGAAGTCTCAATTTTTCACTCCTATTCACATCTAAAACCAATACTCTTAACTGTGTACAAATGGAGTATTTCCTTTCATCTTCTAGAGCCGCTTTACAACCACCAGTTCTAAACAGCAACACCAACACTGGTAGCGAGAAATCAACTCAAAATCAAGGAAGTGCCAGTGCAGCCATTTTCTCAAGTCACACACACTTCCTGCTGGAGAGCTGGCTGTGGAATTTTGCTGTCCTCTGTCTTTTCCTGCCCAGGAACCTGGCACACAGTCTTTCGTTTGAATAACCGTAGACTCAACCGTAACAAGTCGCTGTCCATTGCTGCAGAATTTGTGTAAGTTTGTTTTGTTGCACCCTGTTGAAATTGGAAATGGAATTTTAAAAAAGGAAAAGCTGAAAACAATGTCTTTTAATATGCAAGCTGGGAAATTAACCTCAAGTACTCTCAATAATTACAGGTTTAATCATACTAATCGTACCACTAGAAAAGATTTGGAGAATTAATGATTTTTCTACTAGCATACAAAATCACAAAACCCACTGCAGAAGTTTTAATTTTAACTTGGATTCTTACAATTCTTATAAAACCACATGGAATCTTAAGCAAGAAAGTCATTCAACAGTTACCTTTGAAATAATATTTTACCTAATTATTTTTATTATGTATACTCTAAATATAGAAAATGATTTCCAGAATTTAAACACCAAAATTATAAGAAACAGGAACTAGCTCTAGTCTCAAATTTATATTAAGCTCTCATTTTACATAAAAAATAAATACCTTGCAACCTCTCTAAATAAAACTCAGTTTATTATTTAAAAGACTAGATTTCCTTCAGAACAGCAAACACAAAAATTATCTCTCACAGAAAAGCTCTGCTTCGGGGCATCTGTGCTCCCACACTTTGACCCAGCCTTGTCAGCAGCCCACTTGCCTTTTCATTCTTCATGAGCTGCTTCCGAATTGCAGAGTCCCGGCGGAAGCAGAGCGCTTTGCAGCAAGGACCCAGATTGCTGAGAAGACCTGCTCTCTCTTCTTTCCGCCGAAGTGCAGCCATGTTCAGTGCTCCCAGTTCGTGCTCAAAAAGGTTTTCTGCATCTAGAAAGAATTGAGATTTGCAGAGATTAATATACACATGGTATTTTTGAACAGCACCACACAATCGTATGAATTTTCTTCATGTTTTTATTATTTGTATTTCTGCCTTCTAAACAATATCAAGGTTTGGTAAAAAAAAAAAGAGTATTTGAGTTTATAAAATAACACTAATAAATCCTTCACCATGGAAAGGGAAGAATGGATACCCTTGTATTTAGTTTTAGCACTGGAAAGCAATATTGAGACAGCAATCACTGGGAAGCCTAAAAATCAAGTGACAGCTTTAGACAGAAGACAGGGTATGATTTATGGTCAGACATGTGATGGACAAAAGGTGTTTGCTTACCACTTGCATTAATCATAAAGTAGCCCAAGTTTCACTTCTTTGCAAGATATCAGGTAACTGTGCTAGTGTCAACACTGTTTTTGTATGGCTATGCAGAAGTGAAACACAACTGTCTGGAATAATTTTTTCATTTGTGGTGGATGAACCTGGAGAACAAGTCAGCAGCTGCCAATGGACTACCCCTTCCTACTGGCTCACCTAAAGCATTTAACAGAACTCAAGGTGACAGGACCAGTCCTTCAACACATTAACCAGAAGAAACAGTGCACAGAAAGAACACTTTTAGAAAAGATGGCTGTGAGGTGAATCTTGTCCTGCAACAAGTCTGTTTCTATGAAATGCAAAGACTAAAAGAGCACACAGGGCTAGACCAGAGCTCATTGATTTATAGCCCCTTTACAATAAATAGGAAGACTGTCATGTAATAGACAAAAAGCTGGAAAGGTACATGGCTGAGTCCAATCCTGCTGAGAGGGCAAATATGCATTTTTTAAACCATTCAGAACACGGATGAAACTCAGTAGTTTTTAAACAAGGTGAAAAGAAAAAAGAAAGTTACATGAAATGAAGGGCAGGTTAAAGAGAACTGCACTGAAGTCAAAGACAACCTCAATGGACAATCAAAAAATGGAAATAAGTGACAAGACACAAAAAGGCCACTTCAAAGGTAACATGGACAGCTTGCAGAGTCTTCTCAGATGCCAGATGCTTGCTGAGCATATCTTGCAAGTAAGCATGTCCATATCCTTAGAGGAAGAATTGCATATAAAAGAGGGCAAGTCAGCTAAAAATCCCAATACCACCACATCACATATTACAGATTTTTGGTTCCAAAGAAAAAATAATTTGAAAAGCACACCCTGAAACAAGGTATCATTTCCCTACTTTCTGCATTTAATAGTATTACCAGAAATATTTCAATTTATTCCTCAACAAGAACAAAGATGGGAACACCAACCTCAGGAATAAGACAGGGAGACAAACTATACAACCATGAAGTCCAGAGTGAAAATGCTACATTTGCACTGTTACACACACTGAGCACACCTAGCCCAGATTCATTCAGTTTTCAGGGCACCGTATTTGTGCATTTCTTTGCACTATATGTGCTGTGGCTCTGTAACCTCTATACAGAGAACATTCACCTGGCAGATTGCAGAGGAAGTGCATACACTTGAAAGCCTACTGGCAGTGTAGAACTCTGATGTGTGAGACTGCACACACACAGCACAGGGAAATCAAGAGAGGCACTTCAAATCTCCCATCCTCTCCAGAGCAAGCTTCTGCTGAATCCAAGTATACTTAAGACAGTCCAAAGGCAGTGCTGGAGAGCCTCCTATCATCACTAAGGACTTTATTTCTAGGGAAGCATGCAAAGATTGGTGAGATTAGTTCAGGATCATTTTAAACAGCCAGGTGGAGTGATCCTGCAGTGCAATTGCTGTTGCAAGGAATCCCTGCTAAGAACTGTTGAAGTATACAGTGAAATTAAAGCTCACAGGGAGAGAGATACAGTTCATACCTTGACTATATCAGTTTGTATGCTCAGGAAGACTCAATATTTTTATTTGATTAAAAAAAATGCAGGAGCAGGTGTAATAGCTCACAATTCCTACAGTTAAATAATTTAAATGGCTCAAGATGGAGATTATGAAGATTACCACAGCTAAAAGTTTTGGATATTCCCTCCCACCCCCCCCCCCCCCCACCCCCATCTGAGACTGTGAGGTTCTCAGAACAAGACGACTGCATAAAGAATAATGTAAAGTGAAAGGCATTGTTTCAAATTAAGAACTAGAATTTACTGAGTTAAAAAAACATGAGCTCCACAGATACTATTATTTATAAGACAATTTTCTAACATTTAGATCCTGCAATCATTTGCATAGAGGTCTTATAGAAAGCAAATGTTTCATAATCCCAAAAGAACCATTCTACCATGCAAGTTGTTGCAAGCAGCTCAACAAGTTCCTGAGATGTGAAAGAGAAAAATTAGTATTCCTTCTCATGGAAAAGCCCTGCTAACACTCAGAACTGTAATAAACAGCACTAGTACAATTGATGCCTTTGCCATTTGTTGTGCCTGTCTTATGACATACACTTTGTTCAAATTCCAAACCTGTAAATTATTGTATTTCCCACTTTTAGTAGAGGTATAATATACATATTTAACTTAGTGCCTTCATTCTGATCCAAATCCCCCATCTATGAATTCTAGAAAGGATCCTTAGAATGAGAATAAGAAATCTTGTTTCTTTCTTGAAATACTACTACATAATAATAATAATACAGTTCACTGGAAAAGATATTTAGCTCTCTAAGAAACTGCTAATACACTTTAGGCTAGGAAAGCATGAATGGTCTCACAAATAATTCACAATATTCCACTAAGATGAAATCAATTTTGTTTTGTTTATTAGCCTAGACTTCCTCACCATTGCTGAAATCAAAACACTAATCTGACTAACATGCTGCTGTATCACATTTCTGTAATTTTCACACAATACTCATTATACACTTTCTGTGGTCTTTGAAACCTAAAGTAATGAACTAATGCACATTTTGTAAGGACTTCTTCACTACACCAAAAAGACAGTTTAATCCCCGCAGCAGTTACCTTTAGGTTTTTCCAACACTCTCTGGCACGTCTCTTTTATTTTGGTGAAGAGTTCTGGTCCAGCCAATCGCTTGGAAATGCCAACTCTCAACATAACAGCACCTGGTGTGAATTTTAAGAGCGCAGCCCCAGGCTCACGTGGTTCTTTTGGCTGCTTTGGCATAAGACTGGACCAGTCTACATCTATAACATCCACTGGATCTGCAAAAACATTGACAGAGAATGAGTTATCACATCACCACCCCTTACTATCGCTGATTAATTTCACATGCTGTGCACACAGCTGTCTCCTGAAAGCAATATTTATTAGACGTACTTTGTTCTGCAGACCTCTTGGACCTTTCACGTAAGAATGGCAAAACTCAGTTGGATGGGTGGAAAATGGCAGAAATACAAAAAGAAATAGAAATAAAAAGCTATATGGATTAAAAAAACTCAACCCATGCCTAATATTCTGTTTTATTTTTATTGCAATCCCTTCGTGAAAGGTTGCTCAGATCCTGCTTAGCCAGCAGGTTTGGAGATATTACTTATGCATTCAGAAAGTCACAGTACAACTGAACATGCTAAGATGGATTCAAATTAAGTGCTCAGAAAGGTAGTTCACAGAGCCCAGATTACCCAATTGAACTTAGGACAATTAAGCAATTCCATTCTTCCCAATGCACTTGGAAAGTATTCAAGCACAGACAGAATCTGCTCACAGACTGCACTCCTAATTCAGAAATACTGTCAACATCACAACAGCATTATGTGCACACGGATCTAATGTTTATATTCAAATAATCACAAAAGGGGGTTGATATACTTTTACCAGGCATCTTCTCATCCTCCTGTTGATCCTCACGCTTTTCAGCATCACCTGCCAGAATTTCATCCAGTTCATCATCACTGATAGGCTCGTATTCTCCAGCACCAGACCCCAGTGACTGCACATCATTAGTCTTTGCCTCATCCTCTCCTCCTACAGAGACAGATACATACTGTAGCTTTAAAGCAATCATATCTGTTGTCTAAACGTGCTGTACACTGCCTGAAGACAAAAAGGCTTAGCAAAATAAACTGTTAGCTTTTAAGAACAAGTATATTCAACATAAAAACTGGTATTAACCCAGAGAAACAGTGAAGTTATACCTCCCATACACAATGTAGCAGTTTGAATTTTACATATACTGGTCAATTTTTTGGTGCAGTATTAGTCAAACTACTCAGAGAAGGTCATTTTCACAACATACATGTTGATGATCTGATATCAGACATGAAGTTTACAATCATAAATAGTTTATAAAAAATTAAATTACTGCCACAAAGTCTTTCAGATGCTTTAGCATATTAATCTAAAATCAGGATTAAGTCCAAAGGCCCTAAAATAAGTAACAAAACTCCAAAATACAAAAGGTAACAGGTATCCTGAATGAAACAATATGTACAGAATTTTAGATTCTTTGCAGCAGTCACTAGAAGAGCTTTTAGAAAGCCATGCCAAACTTCTTTTAGCTGTTACCCTTCTTTCCATCCACATACTATCTGCACACACAAATACATATGCTTTATTTGGAAACATTCCTTAGGGCCTATGAACACAAGACATTCAAACACTGAATTCTGCAGTTCACAAAAGGGACATCCTCTCACCTCCAAGACTGAAAGATCTGACTCAAGCACTTAAAAATTCCATTGCTCCAAACTTAGGCTTTATTATGGTTCTCCACCATGGGTACTAACAATGAGCTGTGCCACACAAACTGGACAGAATTGACAGGGATCCTCCTCTGTGAATGACTATTCTGATACGTTCCAGCTCCCTCAGCCAGAGGGAAACTGTTTCCATTTTAAGTTTCCCACCTGTTCTTTGGGGTTCTTTTCGGCTTGCTTTTGTGAGGGAAGAAAAAGTAGTAACCTCAACTAACCTAAAAATGAGCAAGGAAAAAGCAAGTAAAAGACAAACCAGTAGAGCATAAACAAACTACTCAGACCATCTGGCAATGCTTTGGAGGAAGCATATAGCATCTTAAGTATCATTTAAGCCCACTCCTAAAGCAAACACATCAGGTTCAAAACATTAAAATAATTTAGTAATATCCTGACATATTTTGTTAAGACAATATACAACACTAATTTGCCCAAGTAAATACTACATACCTTCCTAACATCAGCCCATCTAACAAGTTTTCTAACAAGTTTTTCCTTTTTAGAAAGGAGAATAAGGTGATCCACACTAGATTTCATTTTGTGTCTTATAACTTTAAATATTCGCTGCCTGTAAGATCCGTCTGCTGCATCCACACTGATATACCAGATACACTAGTTTACCAGTACTACATGCCTGGACCCATTAAAAAATTACTGTATTAAGAAATTTAAAATAATACAATTCATAGTTCTCAATGTGTAATTTTTAAAAATTATTTTGTATTTTGAATTTCAAGTAAAAATTTGATAATTTCTAGACTATCTTTTACCACTCTTATGTGGAAGTGTACTTTTATATTAATTCTGCATTAAAAACTCAACACACTCATCAGCTGAATGGAGCAATGTAAAGAGGAGTTACAAAGTAATGAAGATAATGAAGTATACTAAACCTTAGAAAATCATAACCATGCTACATACAATGTTTTAATAAAATGGAATGCCATCTAATTTTTACAAAATAGATTTTCCTAAAAAAAAAAAAGAAATCCTAAATATACCATAACACTCTACAGATAATAACCTGCAGAGAATTTAGAACACAACCCTTGAAAAACAGACAAAAGAATACACAACAAAACTGAAAGGCTAGACCTAAGAACACATTTAACATGCACAGCCTATATGGTTACAGATGCCCTCTTGGCAACAGGTCATGCACCTAAGAATGGCCTTTCATTACCTCTTTTCTCAAGTTACATGGTACCCTCAGATTTATCACACCATGCTTTTCCTCTAGTTTAAAAATAGTTAATTTTGTCTATTGTAGCAAAATCAAGCTTTTCCAGGCTCATTTCAAACACTGTCTTTGTCAAGTGCTTCCACTCCACAGATAATCTCCTTAAATGAAACTTTCCCAACAGGATCTCTCACCTCTAAAGACCACTTTATGAGTAATCAGGTACAAGACCTAAGTACTAAATATTCCTCACCATGCTCTTGAGACAGCATTTGATTTAACTGCCCACATCAACAATGAACGCTACAGGTAATTCTTACCAAGAACGGCAAACACAATGAGCATAAGCATAACATGCGCCAGTTACTCTGGATTTAGACTCTTTCTTTTATGCTGTTCATGTAAAAGCACTTCCTAACTCCCTATTCTTGCAAAGCTCAAGCTTCTAATCCATGTAACAAACTGCTAGGAATTTGTCAGTGTTTGCCCCTTTCTAAGCACACTTACCCCAGTATCATTAGGGCCAGCAAAATGAAGCTGCATTTTCAGCTGATATTACTGAGATCACCTCAGATAAGGTTAGATCTGGAAAGACCTGTAAGATTACTTCAGGAAAGTTATTTTGGGACTACTGTGCCAAGCCATACATATGTTTCACCTACTAATCAGACAAACAGTTCTGATAATTGGGCTCTGGCAGAAAAAAACCCCTAAGAAACAGTTCCAAGTCCACATTCTTTCTTTTTCACTTATTACCTGTCACTCCCAAAATAAGAAATAGATCTTAAAATGATATAACAAGGCAATTAAATTTTGGTGTTATCTTTTAGTAAACTGCTTATTCAGAAACATTTCATTTTTGTGAAATTATCTCGGATAATTAATGCTTCTTTGCTTCAAGACTTCTCTCGAAATTAAGAAACAGCACTAACATAACTAACAATAAGAAAGATGCTCATCAGATTTCTCTCATTGTCTGCTTCCACAGCAGAGAAGCTGAAGCCAATAAGCTTTTCAGTAGAAAATTATTCTATTTAGCACTATGCTAAAAGAGGAAGAATAAAACACTTGTTAGTCCAGGTTCTTTCCCAGAATAGCTCACCTTCTAGACTCTCTACCTTTTCGGCCTCATTTCCATCTTCAAAGCCTTGTGAAGGTCCTAAATCTTTGTCTGTTTTCTCCTTCTCTGAAGCTGCTGAGTCCCGGCAAGCACCATCAAACTCCTTTTCGTGATCCCTGTCCAGTTTTGTTTCACTGTGCTTTGTTGATTCCTTTTGAGAGGAGATGTCAAGAGTTCTCTCTCTCTCCCTTTCAGCAGGATCAGGCAGCTGTCGGTCCCTCTCTCTCTCCAGCTCCCGTCTTTTCTCCCTATCCCTCTCTCGCTCCCTGAGTCTGTCTCGCTCCCGGCTCCTTGGCCAGTCCTTGTCCACATCTCGGTCCCAGTCCCTTTGTCTCCCCTCTCTCCTGTCTCTCTCTCGTTCTCGATCGTGGTCATGTCGATCTCGCTCCTGGAGCCTTTCCCTGCTATCAAAGGACCCGGATCTGGAATGAACCTGACGATCTGACTCAGGGGAACTTCTTCTTGAGCTGTGGCTTCTTGAATCTTGACGATCTGGATAAAAGATTATATATATAAGCATGACTATGACACATAAATGTAATACCATTTTACTAGACCAAAGCATTTTAAAGATTCAGGAATGAAAATATACTTCTCAAAAGAAGCATCTTCAAATTAGCAATGCTTTCACATTGCCTTAGAAGATTTAACCTTACTTAAAAACACGAGGTAACTTTTGCCACTTCCAAATTTTTATAACATGTCTTTTAAAAGCTACAAATGCCTTAGTTAACAAATGATGAATTCAGAAAAATAATTTCAGGCATGTAACCATGAGAAGAATAGAGAACCAAAATGCTTTCAAGAAGAAAATATTTTTGTATTGATGCTGTTTCAGTTTTAAAATATTTTACCTATTTTTTTTTCACAGCAACTACACACAAAAAAATGTGACTATTTTGATTTGCAATGAAGATGATTTCTATGTGCATTAAAAGTATGCCTAACAGGAACCATAAAAAATGCACCTAATTTTGCATAATTTCAGGAATTTCCATACCAAAATTAACACTAATAATGAATTTAAGAACATTATTTAGATGATAAAACTACCTCAATGTTCTGTTAGCACAAGCATTTACTCCATGAGGTTTTTCTGTCCTACAATTTACTTTCTTCCCCAGACAGCATGAACCAAATCCAACTGAATGTTTTGGTGTAAACAAAATGGTAATCCTGCCCACTGAGAATCAGCTTTTCAAATATATTAACACTTGCAGAAATCTTAATTCATTCTAGTTTTACAATGAAATGCAGACAGGACCTCCCTCTCCTATCACACTAATTAGAGCCATGAAGAACAATTTGGGACTGGTACACAGAATGATAGGTCAGTCTCACTAAAATATATCTCATTACCTGAAGATGTGCTGCGACTGGGTTCCCCTCGTTTCAGCTGATCAATTCGGGACTTCCTTTCAGTGATTTCTAAGCTCTTCTTCTCCCTGTCCCTATCCCTATCCCTAGAGCTACTGTGCAGGATCCTCTTCCGTGCAGCCTGATCGTCTCCACTGCGATGCGCTGACTCATTGGAGGGGGATCTGAGCCTACTGGAGGCATGGCTCCGATTGCTGCCGAGGCTGCTGCTGCGCTTCTGGTCCACAGGCTTACGGTGTGGTCCATCCTCTATAGTAACATGAGGGGCTTCCACCTTTTCTACCCTCGTCCTGTGACTTTTTCTGTGGGAATCGTCAGTGGTTCTTTCTGGAACAACAATGTCACCACGTTCAGGAACATCTTCATCTGACCAGTCACTAAATGTTGTATCTTCTCTCTTCGTGGGGGCTTCTGCCACTGCTTTCTCAGGTGGTGCTTCAACCAGTTCTTCTTTAGTTACAGGAGGGGTTCTTGGGCCTTTTTTCTTTTTATGATGTGGAACAATTTCTTCATCGGAAACTTCAGAATCACCCTTAGATCTCTTCCGCTTTTTCTCCACATTTTTCCTTTTTTGACCTTTCTTAGGGGAAAAGACCTGGCTTTCCTCAGTTGCTGGTTCATTAGTGTACCTTTCCACCCCACTGTCATCATCTTTCTTCTTCTTTGTGGCCTTTTTCTGTATCTTAGATTTCTTCTTGCTGTCATCATGCATTCTATCAGAAGCATCCCTTTCTTCAGAAGGACGGTGTCCAAGATTTTCCTGAACCCTGGACCGGGAACCTTCTGAAGCATCTGGCTGCTCTCTTTGCTTATCTGCTGAAGAAACCCTGTCTTTAAACTCTGGTTCTTCATAGCGTCGGGAACTTTCCTTTCTGTCCGATTTTCGCTCTTCTTCTTTCCAGCGACTCTGCCGCTCCTCCGTGACGTGAGAGGGGCTCAGTGACCGGGATTCCTGCGGCCGCACAACCTGGCTCAGGAGTCTGTGCTTTTCATCTGCAAAATGAGAAGGAAATGAGGAAAAGAACATCCTGTTCTAAGAAGAACATTTTTTCATAGCCTTTATTGTGTAGGAAGAACATGTGAGCATTTGCTGTCTTCTGTATGCCAAAAAAAGTGTCCATTAAAACACATAGCCCATTACTTCAGTTAGATTTCTTAGGTTTTTCTACTGTTGCAGCAGCAAAAGACAATTTCCAATTTGGTAAACATGCACCTTAAACAAAAGAGGTGGAAGTCACTATCAGCTGGTAGACATAGCACATAATGACAAAATGAAGATAAATGACAAATTAAGATGAAGAAAAATTGTAGTGCTCATAAAAATATGGAGAACAGTTACAAAACTTTCCCCATGTTTTTTCTGTTTAAAATTGGAAGTTATTTTCCACAGACAGTGGATAACCTGCGTCCAGCTGCAGAGAGAGCTCACTCCCACTTACTTTTATCATCTCCACTGTTGTAGGCATCACTATCAGGAGAATGATCACGACGACGTTTGGGTGATTGACGGGGACTTGGACTGCTTTCATTTCTGTGACGCTTCCTGCAAAAGGAACATGAACCATCAAATTTCTTTAGAATGCTTTGAGTTTATCATCAATGCAATTCCTGAAGTCTAAGCACCTCATACAGAAGACATTTAAAGATGTCATGAAGTTCTGTAGTTTTCTAAGTTGCCATTCCAAGTAACAGCTACGCACTTAAAGGAAGCACAACACAACACTAGGGATACTTTTCACGCCTTCACTGGTAGCCTTCTGGTGTTGGAAATTTGGTAGTGCAAAGGGTAATGCATGTTCCAAAGAAATTTAATTAACAAAGTCACAAACCCTGACCCAGATGTCTGCTATTTGAATTTCAGACTTCATAATGTACCACAGTTTTCTACTAAGCTTCCATTAGTGATTGTATTATTAAAGGCAAGACAATGCAAGCATACATAAAAGGGAAAATTACATTATCAGACTCAACTCTTAGCTCATGAGCAGTTCCATGATTCAGCACTAACAAAACACTGGAATAACTTTACCAGCATAGTACCAATTTGGGGGCTACCAGCATGTGCCACACAGATGCAGGGGAGACAGCCCCAGACCAAGCCTATGCATAAATAGGTTGTCTTCTTCCTTAAGATACTCCCCTGTCTACTAACTTACCAAATTCAGCAGTAAAAGACTAACTTTTTTTTTTCTTTGACTGAAGTAACATTTAGATCCACTCACTTGGATTTTCTTTCCTCATGGACATCTCTTGAGCCTCTTTCTTCTCGAATATCTTCTCTCTTATCCCTGCGTTCTTCCCTTCCTTTTTCTTTGTCGTCCCAGTCTCTCTGGCGGTCTCTCTCTTTGTCTCTGTCTCGACCTCTCTCCCTTTCGCGCTCCCGCTCCCGATCTCTCTCTCGTTCTCGCTCCCTTTCTCGTTCCTCCCGCTCTCGCTCCCGCTCCTTCTCCCTCTCCCTCTCTCGTTCCCTTTCCCTGTCGTGGTCTCTGTCTCGGTCCCGCTCACGCTCCCTGTCTTTGTCCCGCTCTCTGTCCCTCTCCCGTTCCCGAGCACGATCTCGTTCCAACTCTCTCTCTTTCTCCCTCTCTCTTTCCCGGTCTCTTTCTCTTTCTCTCTCTCGGTCCCTCTCCCTTTCCCGCTCTCTCTCCCGGGCCCTTTCATCTCTCCTGTCATCAGACCGATCAACCCTTCGCTCCTCTCTCCTCTCATCCCGCTCGAGATCATCACTCCGTCCTTGGTGCCGTACTGGTGAGCTTGCTCTCTGATCTGCAAACACAAGCAGGTTTGATTACCAAGTGCTAAACAGATACACACAGCTTCCCCTGCACTAATAAAAAAAGAGCCTATGTCTTGACAATCTAGATCTTGGTTTGCATTAAATGAAAAGCAACTCCCTGCAGAAACTTGAATATTCCCTTTGGGGAGGAAGGAAGACACAAAGCAGAACTAATTTTGAAAGAATTTTTCAACATTTAGGAAGTGGGCTTTGCCTACTTAACCAAAAGTTGCCAAAAAAATCTTTACTTTTTTACCGGATTTTTCTGAATAGCTTCAAAAGACAAATGTATGCCTCACAATGTACCTATTACTATAGCATTACTCAATGATTCCAAATCTGGTATAAAATCTTAAAAAGCTGGGAATGGCATGCATAACAAATGTTAAGACTTCTGTACAAAGATTTTACTTCCTAAATCTATTAAGAATCAAGTACTTTACAAGGATTCAAGCTGTTTACAACACAGAGTAAAAGTTTCTGCAAAATTAGAAATATTGGCTTGTCTCGTCACAGATGAGATCCCTGCACAGAAACACACAACCAAATCTACCAGATAGGGGAGAGGCAAGGATGAGATAGGGGAAGCAGAGCTGCCAGAAGTTTTAATTTGTGTTCATTGCAGAGTCTTACAGTTTAGAATCTGAGTTTGCTCTTGTTCAGACAGTGGATTAGAGTCAGAGGGAAAACTAAACATGCAGAAAATGACTGATCCAGAAGGATAGTGAAATCTGATTTGTCCAATTGTATTCATTCTCCACAGACTTATCTATGTATTCTTCATTGTATTTTGGATATTTTTGAGCATTTCTATAAGTTTTGACTACTTCATAGCAATTTCTATGCTCACATTAGTAGTATTTGAGCCACAACAAATCAATAAAACTATTTTCCTACAACATATATATAAAAACACTACACAAAAGAGGGAAAAAATGGCATGAACAGAGATTGGTATTTCTCGGTCCATTACTCTGAGGCTGAGTGCACTTTGCTGTAAATTGAGACAATGTCCAGTAGGCGTGAGCAGGCAGAGTTTGGACAGAACTAAATCAATAAAATGTGCATTTCCATCACTTTAATCAATTTTCATCCCTGAGTGAATTAACAATGATTTAGTGCTCCCCTGTTACCACATAAAATTAAAAGCAAAGCTGAGTGACATTTCTGCCTTTTTAAAAAGGTAAACCATCAATCCATGCAATCGGTTCTGTGAACAGGTTTCATATTTTTCAATGGGCCCTATAGCACCTCTACTATGATTTACTCTGCATACCAAGTATTAGATTTTTATAAAGAAGTTCTGTAACTCCTATTTGTTATGTCAGTTTTGGTGACAAAACATCCACATGAAAGTCTTATGTGAATCAAACACTGCAAGTGTATTACCCATTTAAGTGCAGCTAGTCAGCACTTCTTATGTGACTTCATTTTTTGAAGTACTGTTCCAGTGGTTGTTTGGAACATTTGCATATTTGCCTTAGTTGAATAAAGACAGCTCAAATTTGCAAGCTTGCATTTTTAAATCATACTCCTTGCATATCACAGAATCAAAATATATCTCAATTTTTCTCAGAATGACAGATACTAAAACTGCAGTCTAATTAGGGAAACTGTCTTGAATTGTAACTCTGAGGACTTACTACTACAAAAAGCGATCTAAGTTTTTAAGGAAGAAGACAACAAATTTTGAATTTATGCTCTCTATTTTTCCCCCCAAAGGGAAACACAACCCATTCAAAGCAACTTCCTTCCTAGAAATTTATTTTGTTGTCATTGCATGCTCTTATTTCTAATGTTTTTTTTTCTGTTGGTTTGGGGTTTTGTTTTGGGTTTTTTTGGGGGTGGATGTTTGTTGTTTTTCTTAATAAATTAAAAACCTGTTAGGATATGAAGAGCACAGAATTATATTATATATATCTGTAGGATTTATTTGGGCTGGGGAGGTGAAAGAGATGAAAGCCAGACTGCAAAAGCCAACCCCCAGGACATGTTCAGTCTTCAGGATTTTTCAGCTGACATGAAAAAGGAAGCCTGGAGTTTAGGTCTGTTGAAATCCTGCCTTGAAGATGAGAGAGAATCTGAAGCAGAGCCTTTCACAGGAACAAGCCACAACAGATCTGTTTCAATAGGCTAAAAAGTATCTTTTGAAGTGGCATACAAAATAGCTCTTTGAAAAACTGAAATTACACAGCAGCTAGAATGTATCTGTCACCTGTAAATCAAAATTCAAGGCAGAAAATAACCCACTGTAATTTCATGTTTAGCCTTCACAGCTCCTCTTTCAATTTTCACGCTATTTTCATTTCCCTAACTCCTCCTGTTCTCTTAATTGGTGAGCAATACAAATATATTCCAGAGTGTAAGCTGGTGCTAAGCTCCTTCAAGCCGACACCGTGCACTTTCTGGTACAGAAGTCTGACATCTTGCATACTATGTCAAAATAAGTCTTGCATGCTGTTTTCCTGATCATTGGTATCTGTATCAATGCTTAGTTAATCATTATTGACAATAGCAAAGCACTCATCACTATTCAACTCCTCAGACAATAAATATTTGAATTAAGCATAAATTTAAATTGTCACTTACTTTAGTAACAAGTAGTCCATAATTGTCACTCTAGTTTAGGCCTTCCCCAAAACACACTCAAGCAATTTACAGAACAAAAGCATAATGCTTCTATATAGGCAAACAGAATCAGTAACAAAATGCAATCATGACTCTAAGCTTAACATGCTTGTGGAACCATGAAGTGGAGGAGGAGGCAAAAATATTTTACACTGAAGTCGTACAATGAGATCCTTTGAAGTTCAGTTTTTTTAATAATTGAAACACAGTTTAATAATTGTGATGAATAAACACAGAAGATGCCAAAACCTAGCCATAGGGCTGGAGAAAAGGTGACAGCATTCGTGCACACACTGCCAATGAATGATCTTTCAACAGAAGTTATGTCAAGGATAGGAGTAGTGTCAGTGTGTGGGGTCAGGTGAGCTATTTATGAATTGGTGTGGGGGCAGAACAAGATAGAAAAAGGAGGGAAACACACACATTCATACATGTCCATTTGACTACAAATGTATGAGTAAAACCAGACATGAAAATACCTCTTTCTCTGTTGTCACGCCTATCCCGTTCACTGTGTCTTCTCTCAAAGGAGGAGTCCCTTGCTTGATCCCGACTGTCATAGCGATCCCGATCAGCGTAGCTACTCCTCGATTCCCAGCTGTCGTGGTAGTTCCCACTACTGCTGTGACCATCAGCCTGGGATCCTCTAGTCCCCCGACTTCCTAATGGAGATGGAGCAACACAAAACATGAGCTTCCACACGTGAGGAAATCCACTGATATTTTATACCAACTGATGTACTGACATCTAATAAATTTGAATTAGCTGTTCATGGGCTGAAGATTGTAACACCAAACTCTACTTAACCAACAACTCAAATTTCATATGTTTTAACTGTTTAAAGTTATTTGCAAACTGCAAAATCAAGACTTCCTGAATCCTCACACCCTGGTCATAGTATGGGGTGTCCTGACTAGAAGTATCAGTCCAAAAGCCAGTTCACAATTATTCTGAATAGGCTGTAAGCTAATAGTGCAGCAAGAATAGGCAGGGAAAGCAGAGATCATTCTCCTGTAAAAACTGCACATAATTTCCCCAATGAAAATGTTACAACAAGCAAAATAAATTATAGATTATTAAAAGTTGTTGTTTTTTATAATTATTATTATTATTAATGCATCAGACTTCAGAAGCCATTTTAAAGAATAAAGTCACACTTTTTGGAAATCAAACAGGGCAGGGCAGTGAAGCAGGGAGAGGTGGGTGTGTGTGAGAAATGGTTTCCAGGCACCACACACCATGCAGTTGTTTTTGAAAGAGCATAAGAAACCTGCTGCCCAGTGCTTTGAGATGCACTACCACCTATGAATTTTCCACTACACATCAGCCTCTTGTATTTGTAGCCAATGGGAAAACCTAGGGTTGCAGAAACATTAAACAGAGTGATGTAAGGGTTAGGCTTTGTTTTAAAATGGGATGGCAGAATACCAATCTTATGCCACTTTAATGAATGGAGAAGACAGAAGTGCTATAAATTTCAACAATAGTTTTAATTTAATGACAACAGAATTGAACACAGCTTTAAAAGCATGAACTATTTGGCAGTACTTGCATATCAAATACCAAACAAGGCAGTATGAATGCAAATGCTCAATCTTCAATGATAGGGACATGTGAATTTTTTAAATTACACAATACCTTTGTCAGATAATTCTGGACCTCGGCCTCGACTTCTGCCAATTCTATCACTTCTGCTCTCATTTCTGGAGTCACTTCTGGAGTCATTCCTCGTTTCAGCACGAGAGCTCTCCTCTCTGCCATGGGACCTCCCATAGCTACGCAAGTCATCCTGATACTGGTCATCCTTTTTATGGGCATCTCGACTCTCTCTGTCCCTGTAGTCATGGGAGTCTCGTGTGGAGCGTGAGTCCCTCTGGTCACGACTGTCCTTGGTGTCCCTGCTATAATCCCGCGTGTCTCTGGAGTCTCGAGTATCTCTGGATTCCCGCGGCTCCCGCCGATCTCTGGTGTCTCTCGTGTCCCTCCGGTCTCTTCCATCACGAGACTCTCTGTCATCCCTGTGGTCCCTGGAGGTACTCTGCTCTTGGTCATAGTCACGATCATCTCTTGTTTCTCTTTCTTTTTCTCTTTTCCCTCTCGTTTCTGTAAAACAGAATTTTCAAAAGAATGTTATATACCTGGCTTAATCTGAGCAAGCAAATATTTAGCACACAAAGAACACTAAAACAACATACTCAAAATACACTTACCAAATCAAAATTAATACATAAATAGGACAAGATCATGCTAGATTATCCATCTATACATTCAGTAAGTTTTAATGATCTTATTCTGAATATGAATCTCTACAGATATTTACCATTGAAAACACAGTAAGAATAATAAAAATAAATGTCAAACATACTAAAGAGCAAGAGCACTTCAAAAATTTTAAGGTAGGGTCATCACTCCTCTGATCATGGATTCCTCTTATTTTCTACACACACACAGAGACATTTCCAAAACATTTGTGCTATATTTAGACCACTTGTAAGGCCCCAGTGCCCTGCTGAAATCTGTTGGTTTGGGGGTCTGTTTTGTTTTGGGTTTTTTCTACAACATATTTATAATATTACTGCAATAGAAAGGTAAGTTTACAGCCAGTCTAAAATAGAGCTGACATACATACTCTTTGTAATCTGTCTCTTGAGGCAAACAGCATGTTTGCTCATCACATATTACCCAAACAGAAGGAATGGCTGTTTCTTTGCAGACACCTCACTTAATGTCAATTACAGAGATAACAGAAAGCCATCAGTGGGGACTGGATTTTGGCACCTCTCAGAAAAGAGTAATAGTTACTTTGGTGTAGCCTACTGTGAAAATCACTTTCCTACTGACACCACCATTGCATTACACACAGAACACCTACACAGATACCTTCAAGCACCTTTACAATCAGTTGAGCCTACATAAGCAGTTCTGCTAGGGGTACATTATTACACAGTACCTGCAAACAGCATCACCAGCACAGCCAGAGTAAACACAGCCAGTATTTTCTTCAACCCCTAGCCACTGGGATGGGTGCACACAATGCCACAATTTGAAAATCAAGTTTCAAAATGCAATTTGCAAACGAACAAACACCACTCTGAAGTGCTATTTTCATTCATACCGTCCCGCCTTTCGTGGCGCCGGTCATGAGACTGTGAAGTCCGATCGCGATCGTGCCTTCCCTTGTCTCTTGCAGGAGAGCGGTGTCTCGAAGGACTTCGCTTCCTCTGAGGTGGAGAGGAAGAGTGTGGGGGATAGGGGGAAGATGACCGCCTTGCAGGCGGGGAGGCTGTCCTTTGATAGGATGGAGAAGGAGTCCTTTTGCGGTGTGGGGAAGGAGAATGTCTTTGAACAGAGGAGCCTGACTGTGAGGACGAGGAGTGATGTCTCGAGGATATGGGAGAATGATGCTGACCTGATGGAGAAGCAGACCTGCAAGGAAGAGTTAAAACAGGCACGTGTAATAATTTGACTTAAAAGGTTCTTGACATACCATACAAAAAAGCAAATAAAATAATTTTTGTATTGTCTACCCTCTGACTGCTGAAAATACGTGCTGTTTCTATAAAACATCAAGCTTGGCCTCCCTCCAGGGTGGCAAGTATATGTTTTCAAAATAGGCTTATCTTTAAATGATTATTGTTTATTTAATGCCCAGGAAAACTTTCTCCAATCAAAATTGTATTAGATAGCTACCAGAATGTAGGGGAAGGGAAGGAAGAGTCAGGAAAAAAATCATTATCTTCTTTCGCATTCCCAAACAAAAACCAATTTTTCTTCAATATAAAATAGTTTTTTGGAGTTCATAATAAAACTACACAGATAATTTTTATGAGGTGTAAGTAAGATTTTTTGTTTACAACAGCACTGAATTTTTTTTACAAAAAAAAGTGTCTCCTCCTTATACACTTCTAAATACCTTTTATTGCAAGGACTGATCTTCAAGGAGTTCTTAGATCCAGAAAAACCATACACATACCTACTTAAAATGTTAGCCAACATGACTATTTACACAAACACGGAAAACTCACATCTGACAGAGTAAGAAAACGTACACAAAATATTTCTGATCTTCGAAATTCTGTCACCAACTAAAGATAACTTACACAACAATAAAAAATTTCCTCATAATATGACTAACATGGGTAAAAACACACTTCAAGTCTTTAGGCTCAGTAGTGGTGTATTTTTCCCCTTATCAGCACCAAAGTAACTTGCAAATATCTTTTCTCATGAAATATATACTGTCTTTAACTCCAACTGCCTTCTACTTCACAAAACTCCAGAGATGACAAAGAGAAGAGTGGGGATTATAAAGCCACACCTGGACAACATATCTTCAAAAATCTCACTGTTCCTGAGGAAACATGTAGCCTGCATCCCTCTAAGATGACAATTTATATGCAAATGAAACAGATAACCTGGAATTAGTAGTAAAACTTCCAAAGCAGTCAATGTAAAATTCTGTCAAGACTAGATATGACTGACAAAATCCAAAATACTTTCATTACTTACTGTCTTTAAACTAAGACTACATTTATTTTTCCCTGTGAAATCATTATTTTGAGACTCAGAGTTACCAAGATTGGCTTGCATGGAAGGCTTTCAATGGTATGGAGACAAAATATTTCAAATAGCCTTCCCTGCTTCTAGCAGAAGGCCCATTTATCTTCCCTGCTTAACATTCCCTTGCACAACATTTGATACAAGCAGGCAGCGATGAGCAAAATACTGGATGTCATGCTTTAACCCCAGACAGCAGCTAAGTACCACACAGCTGCTTGCACACTCCCTCACCCACCCCCAGCAGGGTGGGGAGAAGAATGGGGAAAAAGTAAAGCCCCTGGGTTGAGATAAGAACAGTTTAGAAACTGAAATAAAGTAAAACATAACCATGATGGTAACAATAATAGCAATCAAAAGGGAGATAACAAAAAGAGAGAGAAAAAGAAGAAAACCAAGAGAAATGGTGATGTACAACATATTTGCTCACCTCAACTGATGCCCAGCCTGTCTCTGAGCAGCAATTGGATTCTCCTGGCCAACTCCCCCAGTGTATACACTGAACATGATGTTCCATGGTATGGAATATCTTTTTGGCCAGTTCAGGTCAGCTGTCCTGGCCATGCTCCCTCCCAGCATTTTGTGCACCTGCTCACTGGCAGGGTGTGGGAAACTGTGGTAATCATTACTAAAACATCAGTGTGTTATCAGTCTTGTTCTCATGCTAAATCCAAAACACAGCACTGCAGTAGCTACTAGGACGAAAATTAACTCTACCCCAGCTGAAACCAGGACACTGGAGTAAGTTAAAAAACAGGGAAAAGAGTACCAAAGAGATATTTTGCAGACTCCAGACTCTGTACTACTGCTCCAGGAAGGACTCTCTTCCCTATGAAGAATCCAATATAGCAAAAATGTCCAGCAGTCACATCTACCATAAAACAATCCAATGTTGTTCCAGCTGAACGGAGTCACCACAAAAGCCAAACAGTTTGCTTACAACTCTTTGGATTGCTGAATGGATGGGTTTTATTTTGCTTTTGATAAATCAGCATGCAGAAATATGTATGACATCTGGAGCTTCCACCACCCTTCAACAGAGGTGCAGAAAATAAGAATGCCTTGCTTTCCATTATACAAACATGGGACTACAGTAGTATTTATCACTGCCATCCTAAACCTGAGCTTATACTCTTTCAGGCCAAAATAAGGATTCCATTTTTAATGGATGGTAAAACATTTTTTCAAAGTCTCAAGAACTAACAGATATGATACCTTCCCTAAAACTTCCTGCAAGAAGCTTTGTACAGCATTGTTTAGCCAGTTGTGACTGCTTCTCAAGAAAGAGGTGCAGAACCAGGACCTGCGTATCATTTTACCCATTCTAGAAGAAACTCTGCCCATTTCCAATCTCAAAGGTAAAATATTTTTCCACGTTCCACTTCTTAAAAAGGGGAAGGTTAGGGAGGAAGAAAGTTCCCTAAGGCTCACAGACTGACTGTATCTCATATCAGACTTCTGAAGTTCTACCTGAAGGCAAAACATTTGCATGACAGATAACCTCCATGTAGTAACATTGCAAAAAAAAAAAAAAGTCTCAGAGCTCAAGTGTTTGAGGCACAAACATTCACAACAGACTCACAAACAAGTAGCCAAACCAAGAGAGGAAGTTTCCAAACCAGAAGTATTAAAGGAAATAAAATCCACAGAATTGACCTCCCACCTGCGCGAGGGAGAGAAGTTATGTTTGTGAGTGGTTGACTTGGCTGGAGCTCGGGAGGTTTGCTTTCGCCTTGCAGCAGGTGGTGAGTACTCCCTGGAAGGGGAAGAATTACTGCCAGAGTGATCTGCAGGACTAGGAGAACGTTTCTGTCTACGGGAGCTTTCAGACGGATCCCTGGGAAACATAAACAGCAGCTTGTTTAACAGGGCTAAGATGGCATTAGCACAATTCTAAGAAACTACAGACACCTCCAAGACAGAACCTGTGATTACCATGTCAAGAGCAATGTTATACAGTCATTTGTTATGATCTCACATATGAAATTATCTTAAGCTAGCAAATCTCAAGAATGCAAGATATGCACTAAATTTCTTGCTACACTGGACTGTAAAAACTAGAACATGGTAAAACAAAAAAAAAAACTTATTGTAATTTTACCTAACATTTCATGTGGTGGTAAATCAGAATTCTTACAATGGAGAAATAGTTTGCTACCTTATTAAAAAATTTCTGTAATATCAGAACTTTATTTACGCAGCTTCAAGCTCAAACACATTTTAAAGGCTAATCCCAGCAGCAAGTGAATGAAAGTAATCCATTAAAACCTTCAACTATTTCACTGACCATACCTCACAGAGATTTGACATTTCAACTTCATTTTTATTATGTAGGAGAAAAAAATGACAAAAATCCAACAGTGAAAAACAGAGAAAAAAATTACAAAAATCCAACAGAATACTACAAGGCTGTAGTCACTACAGCAATACCTGGTAATAGTACAATGATAAGACAAGTACTGTCATGGTGCTTTCAGCACTACCTAGAATGCTCCTTTCTATTGCTCGTGACTTCTTTCCAGTAATGGAGTGTGTAATCATGAGAGAAATAAAATAGTTTCAAGTAAGTATGGTGGAATTTATTTAATCAATTAAAAATGCATGATTCACTGCTCTTCCAATCCTTAGTCTGCTATGCCAGTTACAAAGTACAACTTCACAACATGTACCCTACTTTCATCAGGAAAATTCAGGACATAAAAATGCAGATCATGTATCTTTCAGCTTAAGTGGACATGTATGCTCCAGGAAATAATAGAATAGTCATAGTAGTCCACCATTTTTTTAATATATAAATATGTATAAATGCAAAAGTGAAGCAATTCTAAAATGTCACTAGTCTTTGACAACCTCAAAAATACTTGAACCTACTGAAGATTAGGGAAAGTTTAAATGCACACTGCCAACTTGTGAAGATATCAGTCCTCTAAGATTTCAGAAAAGCATGCAATCAGACCAGTGAATGACTTCAATAAAGATTTTGGCAAACAACCTGCTCCACTGGTGAAGATCCAAATTCTTGAGAAATAATGAAGCTTTCAAAGAGGCATTTCACAAACTTACTAAGTAATGCAATTAAAACCTACCAATCTGTTAGTTATAGTCTATCAACCCACCTACATAACATACTGAAAATACTTCACTGAGGACTGAAAAGGTTGTTGGCAAAGTAGGTAATACCACCCTTATTATTCAGTGTTCTATAGAATTTAATTATAAAAGCAAGGTTAGAGTTAAAAGCTAATGATGCAACACAACTTACCTCTGCTTCTCTTTTTTCTCCTTGTGCCTTTCAAAGTCACGCCCTCTCTCTTTCACGTCCCTTGCCTTTTCTTCTGAACGTTCTTTTGCTTTATGTTTTTCCTTGTGTTTTTTCCCCAGGGGAGTTTCCTCTTGTACTGGAGGAGGAGGGCTAGGGGTACGAGGACCTTTCTTTTTACTCTGAGTACTTTTAGAACTCCTAGAGAGAAATTAACAGGGTGGGGGGGGGTATAAAAATGAAGAGTTGACAACTATTTCAAACAATAATTTCTCGAAATTGACAGGAAAGTTCTAACATAAAAGGCCTTGAAGCTTTTAGGCTGGGATTTACCAACTCCCTTAGCAAGCACCATTCAATAGCAGAACTTGACAGAAAGGTGAGTAGAGATAGTAAAAATTTATGTTGAGCTCCTAGATTTATAGCCTTTTTTTCTGAAGGAAGTAAACATAAATAGGAATTGTTCCTGTTCAGAGAGAACCAGTTCTCAAAGATAAAATGCCCTTACATGAACTGTGTACATCAGAAGACAAAAACCATACAGTACCCTGTTTATACTCCCATTTCTGCAATGCAATATCCGAATGACACACACACACTTGAACTACTCATGTTTTCAATTTAATGTTAACTACCAGACAGGATGAAGCATCTAAACATTCTTGAGTATGCATCTCACAATATGAAACATTATGTATTTTCTGCATAATTTACCACTAAGATAAATCCTATCAACTAGGTATCACTGCATATGTCAGCAGTATACCAGCACATGCTATATCATTCCTGCAGCAGAAACAATGTCGTTCTGTCTCTACTTTAAAGGGGATTTTAACAAAGAGGTTAAACAGAGGATTTTCCCAAACACAGATGTGTCTGGTTACACTGCTGCAGTAATTTCTTTCCTATCTAAAAGCTGCAAACAACAATTCAAAATATCTTGTGGCCAGCAAGAACTTTAGAAGCAGCTTTGGTGATTGACTTTGGTGGCACTGCAGCTGGTTAAAATCCCCTGATTTTTACATATTTTATCCTTAATTCTTCTCTGCCCCCCCACATTCCTCACTTCTTATTCTCTCCTGAATTCTCAGAAATTCCCTGCTTAAAAGCCACACATTTTATCTTGAACAGTAACATGCAATACCAACACAATGGGCAATTGGTCAAATTTAAACATTTAGAGAGGCTGCTTCACAGGCTGCAGCATTTCAAACAGAAATGTTTTCCTCTTTTCAATGGTTTATATTTTCTCATTGCCTCACAAAGATTCTGGAGATTCAGAGAAACGATCCGCTTGTAAACCATGAAAATAATCAACTGAAAACTACATCCATATGACAATTATCTGCATAAGATGATTCACAATGCACAATTTAGAGATCTTCTCCTGAATTTATATAATCAGGGGCACTGAAAGGAAGGAAAATGGAAAACATTATTTATGAAAACTCCAGTAATAAATGTAAGTGTGGTTCTCTTCTCATTCTCTTGCAAGATGCATCTATATACTGACCTCTGCTGCTCCAAAAGTGGTGAAGAGACAGTAGATGCTTTCTTGTCTTTCTTACTAGCTGAAGATGATGATTTGGGACTGGATCTTCGTTTTGGAGATTTGCTGGACTTTCGTGGTGATGGTGATGGTGATAATTTAGATCTAACCACCTCTGGAGAAATCTTGAAGGAAAGAATATAATTAACCAGTTATATATTGATGCTCAAAAGTGTAACCGTATGCCGATATGTGTGTCTAACATGTAAATTCAGCAAGTGAGAGAGTATGAGAACCATGTACATCTCTCCTTCAACCTCATCACACTGTTTGTGGAGAACAGCATAAAAGGAAGACAACATACAAAGTGTGGAGGAAGAGAAGGTGACGCACTCTGTAATATGTTACAAAAACTGCAACTTAAGGTTTAAAATCAGTATACTCACAACTAACACTCACATTTGTCTGGAAAAGAAAGACATCCTTAGAGGATTTTTTTTTTAGTCTTCCCCAAAATTTTAGAGTTTCTAACAGCTACAGCTTTGTCTCTGTCACTCTATTCTGTTACTACAAGGCAAGCAGGAAAGTGTGATTGGGAAATGCCTTGTGTTTTCCTTTTTCTATCTTCTTTGTTACAGATCTTACTAGTTTTGTATCACTAAAATGCATTAAATCTTACTCATTTAATAGCTGACTTCACAAAGGAGAAAACTTGGTTACTGTGCTGGATGCCTGATCAGATACTCACTTCAAGTACTCAAGTCACATACTAATTATATAGGTGCCAGTTATTTACTACCATGTAACACAACTGTGCATTTGTGGCTCAAAAATTTTAAGTATTCTGAGAAACAATTACAAGCCTATGAAGTGGCCGATGACTTGGTTTTTTTTATTTCACATTTACGTAATACAAACCTCTTTTTTAATTACTATTTCCTCTCGTTTCTCCATGTTTTCCTGTTCCAATTTCATGAGTTCTCTCTGAATCTTTTGGCGCTTCATTTCCAAAGACAGCTCATGATCATAATCATAATTAACATCTCCATTATCAGAGTCTTTATTTGAAGAAAAAAAAAAAGTAAATTGATTAGTAGACAATTTCTTATGAAAAATACAACAATAACATTTAGCATACTAGATGCCAACCATAAATATTACTCCATGACTTTTAAGCAGTGCATGAATGGACCAAGGAAATTTGGCATTCATGCCAAATTTCTTCTCCAATTCTGTGTGCAATCCTGAAGTAATTCCAGTTAGTTCCATACAACCTGAAGTTCAACTCTTAAACTTCATTAAAAAGAACACCTTAACTTCTTTCATGGACATTCATCCGAGGAGGCAAGGGAAACAAAGTAAACCACTTTATATTTAAATAACAAGAAAATTAAAACTGTGTGTCTTCACAGGGAGTGAAAATATGTGGAGCACTACTTAACTGGGGAATTCACATGAGACAGATTCATATAGTGATGCATGATACTGGAGGGGTTTATTTAATACAGTGTCTTACAAATCAATTGATATACTTAATTAATTACATGTAAACATTGATTTTAAAATAAGAGAGGAGTTATGTATTAACCCTTTCATTGGATGAACATACACTTCAAGAGTTTACATCTGGTTTTACAACATTACCACTGTTTGGTTTTCACAGTAGAAAAAATGCTATTTCTCACACTTTTTCATTAAGTCATGGACAGTTAATATCTTAAGCTTCCAACCTGGCAACTGAAATCTTACTGAAAATTGAATTTATTCACTCTGTTTATATTAATTTTGTTTATGGATATTTAAGTCTAATATCCAAAAAGCATTTTGGGAAAATATCTGTCGGAAAAAAGACAACTTCATTAAAAAGTTATTAGCTTTCACTCCCTTCCTACATACATACTACATAACTACATAAAAGATGAAATTCATTGCAAATATATTCATTATATGTGAATTCTCTCCGATGGGATCAGAATTCCCATTTTTTTCTTGCAATGTTGTAACTACTTCTGAAACACAGATTCTCAGAAAACTACAGAAACATCACAGCTCAGTAGAAGTTCTTGTAACATTACTATCAGGTCAACCTGGACTCTAACAGAAGTGAAACTTAGGAGAGAAAAAAAGTGCCCACAGCAACAATGAAACTTTCAGTAAGTACTAAAAGTCCTCCAAATCCAAAAACTCCCACCCACCAACTCATACAGAAGTGACCACAAAGGTAATGCAAGACACTTAGCATTCTTCAATATTTTTAAAACATAAATATTTCACCAATGTCCACCTTCAACTGTTGTTATTCTAACAGAGACCTTGTTAATGACAGCTTACACCATTAAAAATTATGCAACAAAAATGGCTGACTTTTAAATTCAAAGGAGTTCCCACTTTCTTCTCAGACTGACAGGTTCCAAAATTACTTTAGATGCAACTTGGATTCATCTAGTGACCTTAATGTGAAAGATTCACCATGGAGTAGACTATACCAAAAAAAGCCTGTTTTTAAAGCTAGTTGGTTTAACCACTGAACCACTGTAGCAGTCCAACTCAGGTAACTTGTTAGTTCTCCTCAAAAAAAAAAAAAAAAAAAAAAAAAATTAACAGCTACTGCATCAAAGTATTCTGCTTAGAAACCAAATCTTGAAGCATTCTACTTGACAGACAGCCCAGAAATCTCACACTTCTCTGAGGCATCAGGGGACTGTCAGTTCAATACATACCTTCTCTATTTGTTTCCCAATCCCCATTTTCCTCTTCGCTTTCTGGTGTTCGCTCCTTTGTAATTTTGATATCCTCCTTTTCTCTATGTCTTCCTCGTGAGGACTCTTTCTATAAAGGGAAAAATGCCGCATTAGAGTAAACAACTTTATTTCAAAAGAAGCCTGAAGAAGCAGGTGTATTTTACATGGTATTTTGGGGTTTTTTCATAGCACAAAAACCATTTTTCCCTTTAGCCTGTTGAACAAATACTCTCCTAAACAAGCAGAGACTCCACAGGCTACACGTTCTAATGCAATTTCATATAATCAGAATGCAAATAGGAGATGAGGAAAAGAGAAGAAAGCATTCATAAAATAAGAAGGCTTAAAGGCAGGGCTAGAGTCAAGCACATATCAGAGAATAAAGTTTAAAATAGGCACCAAAATAAGAGATTAAGTTCTAAAGACCAGAAGTTTAATGAACACTTAAAGAGTATATTTTTAACAGCCTGAGCAAGAATTCTCAGCTGTAAATAAGAATATTTATATTCAAGGCAGATGAGCCTCAGAAGTGGAACCATTGAACTCTTCCAAGGATAAAGAATATGGAAGGGGAGGAGATAATAAATAAACCCAGAGAGACTTGGCTGGCAGAAGGGGAAAAATTCTAAAGCAACACAATCAAATCAAATTCCATTGACAGCTTTGTGTTTGACTTTCACTGTCTCCAAGAGAAGTCTAACTAATGCAGTAGCACCCATTTCCTATGTCCTGTGAACACCTAAGAAAGCCAGAGACTATCTGTACAAGAAAAAAGATGTTTTCAAGTCAACTGCTCTTGTGTCCCTGCTAAATTCCAGTACAGAGCTCCACAGCTGCACCTCTGCATCTGCTGAAGCAACATTCTCTGTGTGATGTACCTGGACTCAAGTGGAACACAGGACAAAGTTTCTTCACTACTAGCAAAAGAAGAAAATTCAAGCTTAAAGTATCTCAGGTTAATTTATTAAACAGGAAACCAGAACAGCAAAATCTGTCCCACAGCCCTGTTGTTCTCAGCTCACATAGTGCCCTCTTGTTTTTCTGGGGATTCTTTCATGTTGGTATGTGGGAGAAACATCAAGAAAAGGAGATGCTTGAGAATTTCACTAGCTATTCCTTATTGGTACTTGGATCTTGATTTAATTTAAAACTTCAACATTACCTTAGAAATACACTGAGGAAACAAAATAAAATTGCAGTCAGCCACTCAAAAATGAGTAAAATTCAACTATTCCTTTTTATTCAGTAACAATGTTAAAACCTTATCTCTAGTTAAATGATGTAAATCTCTAAAATTATGCAGAAGGTCATAACTTACTGAGTCGTGCTGGTTTCTGACATCAACTGCAGACAAGTCTACATCCACTAAGCTACTGTCCCAACATGTACTAAAGACATTCAGTCTACGGGCCAGAATTCTACTATGCCCCAAAGCAAATTACTTTAAAAGAAAATTACTCTGATGAGATCTAAATATATTTAAGCATAACAAGTCTTCTCTGCAACTATTCTTTTCTTTTGTAAGACTGTTCTTATTTTTCTAGCCCACCCTCCATGAAGGCCACAGCTGTTCTACTGGGCTGTATACTTCTACATACTTCAACTACACCCTATAACATAAACGAAACCATAATTTCTTAAATATGAACTAGCTTCTTTTAATTCAACACTACCTCTTACTAGCAAGCTGAAATATGAACAGTAGGACAACCTCTCTAAGCCAATTTAAAAAAATCTCCCAAAGAAAATTCATCAAATACCTCGTCATCAAAGAACATGCAGCAAGTCAGTGCTTCAAGTCCCATTTAATAACCCATGTTAAAAATACTACACAACCTGTATGTATCATGCCTACCTCCTCAGACTTAAAAGCCAATACAAGCATCTTGCAAGAGCCTGTATTTTCTCCTTTCAGTGGAAAGATTCAGTAGTGGCACAATCGTATTTCTACAGAAGAACTGAGAACAAAACCAGCTATCAAACTGAAATACTGAATATAGGGGAAGCATGGTATTTCACACTAATGTTGCTTAGTTGTCAAGAAAAAAGATGTTGACAACATTGCACCTTGAAAAATAAATATCAGTTTAGAAATTGAGTGTATTTTTCCTGGGGCATGCTAATTAAGAATTTAAGTTATGATGGTTTAGAACACACACCTAATTTTTCTCACTGAAAAATCTTCAACGTATTCCTTTTATTTTACTTGTTACACTTGTAACACATTTGATTCCCTCATACTATGGGAATTAAATGTTCCCTTCATATACTTACAGACTTTTTTTGTCTCTCCCTTAACAAGCCAAGAATAAAGTAAGTTAAGTTCCTAAAGGCCAATAGCATGACTGTCACTGGTACCTGAAGATGCTGCATATTCACTCTTGTTAACAACTTCTCTGAAGACTCTGAAAAAATGCCATTTACTAGACAAGAACCATTATACTTACATTATTATATATTTATTTATTAAAAAGCAATGTAGCTTGTCTTAAGAGGAAATGATTTAGGAGACTTTGTCTATGCTGGTTTTAGGTATATGCTTACAGCTAAACATAGCAGGTGTTGGATAGATGTTTACAGTTTCATATGTTGATGTTTAGGAGAGATGCCACATAAGAAAGGGAAAAACTCAGGACATTATGGCTGACTTCTGTGAGATTTTATTTAATGTCTATTCAAGTTGAAGTTCTATGTCCCATGTGATCGGCCCTCTACAGCCCAAGACTTGATGTCTACTTGAATAAATTTCCCACTACTGCCACAAAAGCCTGGCCAAGTACAAAAGGACTCATCCAATCTGTAAAACATGCTTCTAGCCAAGAAGTGTTACTTTGCCAACACTGATGGAAAGAATAGAAGACTGATACAACCTACAATTCTTGCATTGCAGAAATCTCAGTTTCAACCTTATCGGGTTGCACACATACACGCAGCAGCAAAATAAAGTCATTCCAAAGCACAGATTCCTTTAAACCTACAGTAAGCTACACGTATTACAGCTACAACCTTTTGGGCAAGCTAGTACTACAGTACTACTTTGCTCCAGGTATAGTATCTTTATAGTGTAAACTACTATCATGCTACAGAAACACATAAGTAAATTAATCTGAAGTTCTCCTGACATTAAGTGGTATTTGTTCCCATTTCAGAGATGGAAGACAATGCTGAGTCCTATTTCCAGTGGAAATAAAAGCTACAGTGACAAAATCCACAGATACGAAACAAGTGATACACATTCCTTACAAAAACCTTCCTAAATGTACATTAAGCTCCTCCCACTGTTTCTCCCAAATCACACACACCTTCCACGTTAAGACTTTAGGTAAGACTTCATACACACCAACGTAACTGTCTTCTCATAATTTAAAATAAAAATTTCCAACTGAATACAGTAACAGCAGGAACTTCATCTAATTATTTGTATAATGATTCATACACTAACATACAGTGCTGAAGTAATTCCAAACACAAATCCAAGAAACACAAAAACAACTGAGTTTAATGTAGGTGTCCACATAACACAGCATATCGTCTCTGCAAATAATAATACAAAGCATGAAGAAATAAAAAGGGATATAGTCTATAAACTGCCAGTATAGGAAGTTTCTTCCTAAATACATACAGATTGTACTAGTTATGTCTCAAAAGAATAAAAAATATCTTCTGAAAAGATTTTATCCTAGTTATACTGTCTTAGATTCTTGTGGAACCTATTCAGCTTTGCATGCCTATCTTCTGACAACCAGGCAGAATTATTATATATAACATAAATAACATTTTCCCTTGTCATTTTCTAATTTGCCACCCTTTCTACTGGGTTAAAGTACAAATATGACGCATCTAACTCACATTCTCTCAAACATACATTATACACATTCATCCCATGTCCTTTCTTCTCTCCAGTTTATTTCTCACCTCTTTGCCCACTTCAAGAAGACCTTTGACTGTATTTTCTTGCATACAGGCGATAACAACCAAACAGCATTTCAAATAAAACTGGACCATGAATTTCTACAGCATATTATCAATCATTTTCTATTCCATTTTTATATACCTGAATGTTTGCTTCTACAACTGTGACTTCACTTGGAACACATGGTTACATTGAGCTGTCCACAATAACTTATTTTTCTATTGTGTGGTTTCAGTTACTTTTAAAAAATTCATTCATTTGTTGTTTTAAATACTTTCTTCATTGTGCATGACCTTGCACTTGCCAACACCAAGTTTCATCTGCCATTGTACTGCCAAAAACTATCTTTCCCAAATCCCATGGCATTCCTCAGACTTCAGTAATCCCAAGTACTGTTTTCAAATCTTCTGCAAAGTCTGACATTTGGAATGTCCAACTTTTTTCTACATTCTTTAAAATTATAGTTCTTTAAATTAATTACAATAGCATTATGTGTAATTCAATTTCAAATTAATCTAAAATTTTCCCCTTAGCTGGCTTCTAAACCTAAAATACTATACCTTCTATTTTTTGACTATCTATATATATGCCTCAGAAGTCTTGTTTCAAAACAGGTTTGACCTATGTCAGGCAGTTCTCTCTTAACCACTACTCTCCATCGAAGTTTCAGTCTAGTAGTCTGGTGAAGCACAGATTTTGTCTGCAGAAATGTTTCTGATTGGTCTTTTTTTTTATTTTTAACCAAAATTATGAAACTTCTTATGGAACAAGCTACTTTTCATTATTTCAAAGTTTTCTTATCGAGCTCTGCTGTTACCCCAAAAGCTTTAATGAAGTATGCAAACATAACATATTAGATCTCCACCGTAACAGCAGCTGTACCGATGGAGCAAGATTTTTCTTAGCAGTTCAGCCACTTGAGTCTTCTGTCCTTTTAGATATCCTGGTTCTTTGCAAAGCAACTCTTGACGACTGTCCCTCTTCATCTATTTGTTCCAGAATATTTTCTTTGATATCCTGTATTTTGAGAGTTGCCTCCATGGAACTAAAACAAAAGGTCAGCTGTTTCCTCAATCTTCCATTTTATGAGATTGAAGCAGAGTATGTTTTACTCTGCTGTGTGCTTAATCTATAAATAATTCTTTGATACGTTAACACTAATTCTCCAATTCCTTTAGATTCTTGCTTCCAGATCACTTTCACTTGGGTTTTAGTTGTTTAAGAGGTATTTTATTATTACATTAAGAGAACACTATAAAAAGCAAGGTTAACTACTCAATAGTAAGAATTACATCAAAATTAGAGTTGTACCAGGACAGAAGTTACAGCAAATTTTTAATGACGGTTGGAAAAAAAATTTTCCCACCAACCATGTACTCAATAACTGAACAGTTTATTCAAACTATTAGAAAATAAAAGAAACACATTTCAGTAAAAAGATTGAGAGTTTACAAAAATTAACAGCAACTGAAAACATGATTGGAAGGTAAGCCAAAGTTAAATTTAATGATAGCAGCTGCTGCTGATTTATTTACAGCTGACATAAAAAGATTTATTTTACACAACAAGTAGGAACAGACCAAGAGGAAATGATAGAACATTGTCAATACCTGCAGAAGCAAAACTGATTTTTTACAAATAAAACCTTTTAAAAATTATTCATATGAAGATGGTGTTAAACACACGGTGCAGGAACACAGTGGTGCTACTGCTTCATAGGTACAGGGTCACACTACGGACTCTATCCCTATTTGTCTGTAACATCAGAAACAGGTAACACAGTTTTAAAATAATTAAATTTTTATATTTGAGGGCCACAGGGTTGCAGAAAGATGCTTACAAAATAAGAACAATAATGAATTTTTTGCAAAATTCATTAATTAAGCAGTTGGGGTGCCTGATGAGTATGTGAGGAGGAAGGCAAAATGAACCAGCACAATCATAACTGCATGGTTTCATCAAAGGCAAATTTGGGGTGAACAACTTAGGTCGGGATGCATGAGTAAGTGCTGGGGGGAAAATAGTGGACAACTGAAACAATGGTTAGTATACTTCCTTGGTAATAATCAAAGAGTCTGCACTGTTATTAAATACCTGTTTATCAGTATTTATAACACATTTTATGTCTGTGGGGTTTATAAAATCTTTGGGAACCAAAAGACCAGAAAGCACTACAAAATTGCAAAACAGTACAATTGTTAAGACACTTCATAACAAAAAATGTGATATGCTATGTACAAAATGATCAGTTCCTTAAAACATTTTCAATATTACAAGTCACAACAATAAGGTTTCTAGGACACACTGCCCAATTGTTACTGAGGGATTCTGGAGTTCTGCAAACTCCACTCTTACCCTAACAGGAGAGGATGATTCCTCTGTACTTCGTTTCTGGGGCTCTGCCTCAACATCTTGACGTTTGTTCTTCATTCTTTCCCGAAGATCTCCAGTGGGTCTTTCTGGTGACCTGTACAATACAGAAACATAATATAACCAGTTCTATGGGACTATTCTTAAAGGAGTATTATCTGTCTTTTAATTATTATTTTATTAGTATATCCAGAAAATTCTAAACCTCCCACCCAGAGGCAAGGTGGATGCGTAAGAAAATATGCCATTCTAAAGGGCTTAAGCATTATAAAAACTTTCCTTTCAGAAAGTCAAGGAAGACTTGACTCTAAGAAGAAAAATTATTTGTATGTATATATGGCATTACTCAGTTACTACTTTAGATCAGCTTCCCATCCAGAATAACCTTTTTCTGACCATCATGCAGATGTGTTTCATAATCACTCTTACCAAATACTTGAAGATTTAGCCTTCTCCTTAATCTAAGCTGCAACAACTTTTATATATATTACATAAATATAAGTGTCTCTCTCTATATATTACCTATATATATGTAAAATCACAATTAATACAGAATCAAACTACTATAGACTAGCAATGAGAGTCACAGAGAAGCACAACTCTGAATGTGGATGAAGTCTGCAAGCAGAGATAACCTAAGCACCATCCTCCCATGGTCTAGGTGAAGCTGCTACACAGGAAAACACTGCTGCAAGACCATGAACCAGAAATGAACTCCTGGAGGCCTCTTCCATTTTCCATCTTGCACTAATAACTATTTCATTATTTAATTACAAAATACTGGATGAACTCTGCTAGTCATGCACCTTTACAATATAATTTCTGTAAGAGATATTACTGTGATGTGGGAGGAGGAACATCCTACACTACTATAATTTTAGTATGGATTCATGAGTTCATTCACCCCTTATGTGCTAGAAGAGAACAACCATTGCATTGCTGAGGCACTGGCACAAGTTGCCCAGAGAAGCTGCACATGCCCCATCCCTGGCAGTGTTCCAGGCCACTGGATGGGGCTCTGAACAACCAGGTGGAGTGGAAGGTGTCCCTGCCCATGGCAGGGGGGTCGGAACCAGATGATCTTTAAGGTCCCTTCCAACCCAAACCATTCTGTGATTCTGTGATTCAAACAAATTCCTAAGCTAAGGAAATGTAGGAACTGTTTCAGAAGACCTTTCAGTTCAAGAAAACAAATTTTCTCTTCATATACATTTGTCTTGATACTGAGTCTTGTACTTCTGTGATGGCCGTTTCACAGTCAATGCATACAAAAATTTAATTTAATACCATTTCATTTTCAAGCTGTACATATTTGAAAAAGTAATTTTTTCCATTTCCTCCTCTGCACTGTTTCCTAGATTTAATTCTTTAAACTGCATCACAGGGTTAAATGTATGAGGACCTACAGAGACAAAGATCAATGACTGCTCTCATTTTTTATAGCATTTAATTCTCCATGAAATTGTAAGTACAGGTCAATCTAGATCAGAGGAAATGTACAGAAGAGTAGAGCTCTGCTTTTTTCATCACTAAGGATCAAATAATAACCAGCATAAAATGTATAAATAAGTTATTTTCTTTGCATGCATGACTATATGAACTTTAAAGTGTCTGGATTTAGTAAAGGTTGTGACTCTAAGTATTTTTCCCCTCCCTCCATATTAAAAAGGTAATTATTTGCATTACCAAAACTCTCTGAAGCATCCCAACCATCAGCTATCTCAACAAATAAACTGTCTTTCAGCATTAAAGTGTAATTCAACACCTTAATTTTTAATAATATTTAAGCCACAAATACAAAGGATTTGGATTAGTGAAACTGAAAATTAAGCTAAGAGGCAGAATGATTATCAATAATGTATTTGTAATACTGTTCCTCGAGAGGAATACCTTCAGGAAAAAAATTCCGTTAGCTGAAGGAGAAAGCAAGAGAACATGCACTGAGTGCAGCTCACGTACCTTATAGAGTCACATCTGACATTCTAATACTTTTTTTTTTTTTAAGTTACAGGCTGGGGTACAAAACAAAGTATCCAAACCAACTGGATTCAAAGTATCCAATTTCGTCGCCAATTAAAAAATTTTTTGTTCCCTCCCATGCTGAAAAAAAGGTATTGTGCTAAAGCATTATTCAAATCTACTTAAATATTATAAAAGCTATGAAAAAAACTCACAAAGTTAAAAGGTACACATTCAGGGCTGGGGTTTGCTGGACAATTTTTTGTTTGGTTTTGCTGTCACTCGGTAAGCTTTTTTCAGCTTTAGGAGAACACCAAAGCAAAGTCATGGTAATCACCTTATCTCTCCTTCCCCAAAGACATCATAACCCTCCAAAAACTCTAATAAAATAAGGCTGACAATTAGTCAAACTTTAAGAAATAATTACTCATGAAGCCATGACTGTTTTCAGATGCTTTGGCTGAATGCACAGAAAAACAAGCTGGTCTACTAGCTGATTTTCTTTTATGTGTGCCACAGCTTCATTTCTACATAACTTTCTCCCAGCCCACTCCAAAAGGGATCTTTGGTTATTCCAGGTCATGCTCACTGTTGAACTTTAACAGTTCATGACAAATTACCTCTGCAGCTTAAGACAATGTAGCTATACTGCAACTTTCAGTTGCAGAAAAACTGAAAACAGAACCTTTCACACAAAAGGCATTATGCAATTTCTTTTTAATATTTTGAGCTGGGCCTATCTTTTAAATAAGGCCTAAAATGAAGAATTTCCTCATTTCAAATTCTAAGGCAGTTAAGTGATTTCAAACAGCATTACTTCCTGCAACAGTTCAGTTCTCCATGTTTAACAGCATTTAGGAAATGCACATTTGTAACAGTGACTTGATTTGCTCCTGTACTTCTTACAGTGTCAGGAGCAAGTATCCAGCAACAGGCAGACCTTGCAACACACCTACCCGAAGATATTTCTGTGTGCCTGTGTGAGAGCACACGTGCATAGAGGCAGATGACCAATATTTGCGTATTATGTACACGTTATAACTGCTCAACAAACACTGCCCTGTTTCCAGTTTCCCATATTTGAAATTTCAAAATCCATACATTCTTTCCTAGTATGACTGCTGGCTTGGCTTGGTTTTTAAATGCAGTGTGATGATCCCAAATAAAGACGACCAGTCAGATTAAGAAAAGGTCCCAGCAATGGCATAGATCCCAACAAACGCATCAAGGAGCCAGCCAGGAAGTTGCCAAGCAACTAACCAACAATCTACAAGTGCAGAAAGAGCAAAATTCCTCATGGGATAGCATGTTTACACACAGCTCTTAGCTTCACCTAAATTCTGATGTTGGGAAGACTGGCAGATCTAATACTGAGTTCTCAATACTATCATCAGGTATGCTTCATGTAAAAACACATTAGGTTTTATTTTTATAGCAAGATTAAAATTCATGCTGTGAGAAGCAGCATTAGCTCTAAAATCAATCTTTATCATACTTCAGAATCAAGTTTTCCTACTGTCTGCTGATGTTTTGAACTATGGGAAGCATTATGGTCAGATAAAACCATTAGCAAAAGGACTGACTGCAGGCAGGTATGGAACTTGGGGCAGAAGGTATGAAGACAGAAAGGCAGCAAGACATGCTCTGTCCTACCCACTCCTTGCAAAGCAGATGAGAGCTCCCTGGCAGGCTGACTGAACACATGCAGACACACTGCCATTTTGCTATCCCAGATACTTGAACAAGAATATTGCTTTAACTGAACTGATGCAGAAGCAGCATTAGTTTGTCTTGCCTGAAGCCAATAAAATTGCATTTGGAATGCCTGGATAACATTTGTGAAAATCTCTCTAATGTTAAATGGCATGAAAATGCCACCCCACCATTTTATTATGTATATATTATGTACCAGCTTTTTCTATGCCTGGGCAAGAGCTATTAGTGGAAACTTTTGAAGACAGGCACAGCTCTTTCATTTGTCTGTTTTGAGGGGGAGGGGGTGTGTGTGGAGGTGATGGACTTCCTCCTCCTTTTTACTTTTAAGAACACCTTTATTAAACACTGAATGTGCCAAGCAAATAAGCAGGAAGGTTTGTCCTTTGACTTTTCAAATAGTCCTAGTAAAAAAGTTAGCAATAAGAAGAAGGAAATCAACGTTTTTCTTAAATGTCACTGGTGACAGTGAAGCATAAACACAGCTTTAATCATTAAAAGAAATGTCACTTTTCTTCAAATGACCAAGCAGAGCTATGCACTGAGTGTTCCAAAAACTAAAAGCAAGGAGAAAGTGACATTTTAACTGTTTTAAAATATAATCCCTACCAGTAAATCGCTTACTTTATTCATTTGGAACATTCAGCACAGAACAGAGTAAAATGTTTTACACACCAAAAGAAACATTAAACTCAGTATTATGTATTTTGTATCCCAGCTGCTAGCACCTTGGAAGCAATGGAAGATCAAACAAGCAAAGTCAAGATCATCCTAAGAGCAAGCCATATGAATAGGAAAAAGAACCAAACACAGAACCCTAACATCAGGCCAACCTTCCTTTTGTTGCTTTACTCTTTAATGCTTCAGTGTGCCCATCCATAATCTATAGGTAATATTGGCATTATAAAGGACAGCTGTTTGTAAATTGTGAAGCCTTCACAGAAAGATATACTATGCTAAAACCATACCATCTTTTTGTCCTTTATAGAAAGAACACTACAAGCTTGCTGCCATACTTGGCTTCAGTTAAGTTAGGTGTTATGCCACACAAAGGACAGTTGAAAAAAAATTAAATTTTAGAAACATACAAAGAGACATATAACAAAAAATATTCTCTTTTGAAAAATTAGGTAACTTTTTTGATCTCCCCCTACAATACAGGACATTTTTCAATATCTGATAGATAAAGTCACAAAGCCATGTTTTGAAGAGAAGTGTTTTCTCACAACATGAGAGAAACAATAGACATTCATCACATAACATAGCAAAGACAGGAGGGCTGTGAGTGTAAGCACTGCTGTAAGTAATGGCAAACCAGCATTTTAGTACAGGACAGAAAAGTATACCAGAAAGCTGCAGTGACACTATGCCAAAACAAAAAAGTACTAAGGTACTTGAACTTCCCATTTCAAGTAATATATAGTTAATCTGCATCCAGTTGACTATTAATTTTTTAAAGCTGTATACACACAAAAATCCTGCACATTGCCAAAATACTTGCTTTAAGTAGCTTCATAAGGCAATTGGTTATTGATATAACACACAATTAGGCACACCACAGCATTTCACTTAAAAAAAAAAGACCAACAAAACAAAAGACAGAGTTGCAAAAGCTATTTTCCTACAGCATGTGAAGAATTCAAAGTGAGTTCTTGATTTACCTTCTATAACTGCTGCTATAGCCTTTACCTCGTGGTGAAGGGCCATGTACGAATCTACATGTGTTCCCATAGAGGCAGTTGCCAGTCTTCAGCCAGTTACGGCACTGTGTCTAAGAGACAGACATTACTGGGTGAATTTCACACTCCTTTCTGGAAATACCATTGGTGTGAGTGTGGCAGAACAAACAAATGACTCCACATTAAGTCCCATTTATCTGTAATTTCTGTCCACCAGTGATATAATTGATTTTTAAAAAATAATCAACAAAGAGCATCAGGTCTGGCAGAGAAAAATTTAGGTTGGTGGAAACACTATTAATATGCACAGTACTACTGCTCCATCCAGAAGCTGGCACAATACACTGTATTTGAAAATTCTAGTATTAGCATGTTGAACATCCATATGTTAAGGAGTTCTTTTCACCTTTACTTAACCTCAGTAACATCTGAGTATTTGCTGCTTGTGAGCTACTCTTTCCCATAACATAAATCCTGGAAAAGAAGATGCTGGGGTGGGGAGGAAAAGAAGAACACTTTTACAACTCACCTCTGCAGTACTTCCAGTGCTGGGTCCAAGCCTTTCAAACACACTGGGTCTTCGGGATGTGCTATCGGATATGGTCTTGGTATTTTCCACTGTGACCTTCCTTCTAATTTTTGACATTTTGTACTACTTCAACCAAAAAAAAAAGCAAAACTGTAAAATCCTTCAGTTTGGGGCTTTGACACTGAACTCACATGAATAAAATAGTATGAAATACGTTGCAAGAGTTGCTGCAGAGGTGATGAAGAAAGAAAAAGAAGTCATATATGAGTGAAATGTATCTAATAACACGGAATGCTTCTGACTTGAACTAGTCAGCTGAACACCAGTAACAATAATTTTTCATTTCATGACCTGCTTTGGATTCTTCAGCTTCCCCTTGGGAAAGATCATATGACATGTTATTCATTTAGGCAGCAAACACCACACAGGACAGATGCTTTCTTTCATTGTGTATTTTTGGTGCATGAACTCAAGTGATTTAAAGTGAATAGAACCTTTAATGTTATTTCACCAACCTCTCAGAAACCAATTTCAACCACTAAAAACACCTCCCAGTTTTGAAACAAATTAAAAAAAAAAAGAGCTTTATTTTTTTCCCCCCTTGTTGTGTATGACAACCTACTGAAAGCCATCTTGCTATCATCCACGGCCTGTGTTTGTTATCAGTCTGATTTCTACAACTATTTGAAATTACATGAGTTTAGGAAAAAAAACAAAAACACAACTCCATAATGATGATGCACTTCTTAATCTGCTCAAAAAGTAGCTCCTTCTCATTAAGAAAAACAGATTTTAAAGGAAATACAGCGTAACTTTGATAAACAAGAAGACACAATTTATCTTACCTGAGAAAGGAAGGAGTTATAGTGAAAAAAAAACAACCATATTTAAAGAAAAGAAAAGGAACATATATTTTTAGCACTACAGGCAGATCGTACAAAAAGGGCAAAATGGGCCCCAAAAACTAATCTCTGTTCTTTACATTCTACTTGATGAAAACAAAAATAAAATCAATTTAGGAACATCTGGCAGGTACTCATCAATTTATATACAGCTCAAAAGCACACCTCTTTGTTGTACTGCAATGTGCCATCAGCCTCATTATTAGCCAAACACTAATCTCCTACCCTTCTGCTTTTAGGCACTGCACGCATCACCACATTTAGAACACACACACTTAAACTACCCCATACACAAACAGGTTACAAATGACAAACTTCATCCATACAGCCAGAGTAATACACATTTAAACTAGCATCCACCAGAGAGGATTAATACACATTTTCACCATCTGATCAGCAGTATGTTCCCACAGTTTCCATACGGTAAGGTTGTATTTCAGAGAAACAAAATATTATCATGTAAAAACGTGGACACTTCATTATCTGAACCCTACAGTTATTTCCATGACAAGATTTCCCTAGGAGTCTGACAACTGTGCATTTTCTACAAGCAAAATGCTGTGTTGAAGCTCTTGTGAAGCATTTTAGCTCCTTTATAAACAATGGAAGAAAGAAAGCTTACACTGTGTATTTGAGATTTCTCAGTAGACCTCTGCTCTACTGACTCCTTCTCCAAGCCTCTGATTATCTGAAGAATTTTATCTCACAAAAAAGGTTCAGATAATCAAGACACTAACCAAGATGTTCAGGGAGGGTAGAAGTTAACCATATGGTGTATACCAAACATTAAAAACAATGGTTAACATCAATTAGTGGAAGCAGACAGTCAAACATTAGAATTTCCAGTAGTATGAAATTATTTGGGTTAGTAAGAACTGTGGAGAACAGAGATTTCCAGAAAGATCTAATTGAGTTAGAGAATTGAGTTATACAACAGCAGATGAAATGCAAATAAATATAATGCAATGCACACAAGGAGAAATGATTTTGTCTAAATATTTGATGAGACCAAATTAGTCCAGTCTTCTGAGAAAAATAATTAGGAGTCATTGTGGACAGCTCAATGTGCAGCAATAGTTAAAAAGTCTGACAGGATAAACCATTAAAGTTAGAAAGCAAAACAATACCACATCTCACCTAGCTGAGCACCCTTCCATTTCAGGATTCTCATAGAATCTCAGGAAAAAACTACTAAATTTCTACAGCTTCACGCAGTCACATTATTTTAATAGAAGATATAAAAATCAACTGACACATGCAAAAGCATTTTTAATAAGACAATCATATAACAAATGCCTAATTTAGATTCAATATTTACAGTTAAAAGAGCCATATCTGAAATTAAAAGAGTTAGATAAATGACACTGGCAATGGCATTGGGAGAAGGTTCAACACATGAAGGACAGATGAATCTAATACACAAGTACACACTGACATCGTAGCAGCATACAGAAAAATCCCAGTAATTTTGCCTCAATTCCAATGTACTTTTGTTTTCATAGAAACAGAGGCAAAACTTTCATTTTAAATGTTAATTTTTACCCAGCATTTAGTAACTTTTGGGAATTAACTTGTATAGGAAGTTATGATGATGACTAGGCTTAAAAGGATAGTTACAAACGCGGAGAGGATGAAGAGGCACCATCATCCTAACCGAACAGATAATTTAATTCCAACTGCCTTTTTCCCTGCATTTTTGCAGATGGAGATTAGAAGATTTAGGGTTGAATGGTATTCCTCCTAAGGTTTGTAAAACCCCCTGTTTAAAAAAACCAAAACAACTTAAAATGAGAAACAAAAACCTGCGCTATTTTGGGTAGCAATCTGTCAATTCTAACCTCATAGTCTGGCCCATATCTACCAGTTTGCAATTCACAACAGATCCTTTATTAACAGAAGAGATATTTCATGATAGATTACTCTAAAGAAACAAATCCAGAATGAGTGCACAGCATATTATCTTCTGTATGCACATACTATCACATGAGGGCCTCCATCGTGTAACAAGAACTGCAATTCCACTGCTCAGTGAATACAGATGTTATCAAAGGCTGCAGGATTAGAGCCCGGACACATTACTCTGAGGCAAACTGAGGAATTTCACTTTGTCAAACTATGCATTTCAGAGACTGTGTTTGCAAATGCAGTCAGTCCCATTTTCATTTTTTGAGGACCAAGTGAGTTGGAAAAATAGACTATTAAAACAATATTGAAAATCTCAGATGGACAACGACAGTTTTTTTGTTTCTGAGAAGGTTCCTTGCTCATAAACAAGTACTCTAAGTGGAAAAAATTATGTGTTTAATTTCCAAACTTCTCAGACTGCACATTAATGGACAAACAAAAACAATTTAAATGGAACATCCCATAAAGGTTCCCCTTGTGAAACATTTTCACCTTGTGCTGTTTCACCACTGATGATCACAGCCCTGCTACCAATCCCACGCTGATGGCCAGTGCAGTGACTTTCCATCAGACATCTGTGCCTCTGAATTGCCATCTCCTTATCAAACACTAATGTGGGATTAGCTGTGAGCACCAGTGTGGACTGAGCCTTAAGCACTCTCAACATTTCAAATAATTACTATCAGGATTAAAAAAAAATAAATTAAAAAATTTCTAAGTAGAATATTATACACTTCTTTATTTCGGGTACATGACATTGCACTGCTGACTCTTAAGGGCACTGAACTTTCTGCTACTTCTGAAATAGAATGAAGTTTCTGAAACTAAGCAAAGTGAACTTCATCTTCCTAAAATAAATTCTATACCTAAAATTTTAACTGTAAATTATTACTTTTCCATGCATAAATAAAATCCATGACAACCACTAAAATAAATTAGAAATACCATAACACTAGGATAACTCATTCACGGATGCATCTATGTTATTCTTTAATGGAAATAACTTTCCCAGGGTGAGAGACAATCTGTTAATGATATTAATTACACTAGCATTTGAAGGAGTACATATCACAGTGTTATTTACATGAATCATCTAAAATGTGACAGACTTGAGAGAAGTGAGTGCACCTATTGAGCACTGACCAATGAACTGAAATCCATGAAGCATGATATGATTGACAGCATTCACTGAAATTCTGTAATTTTTATTACCAACATTCTTAAATTTCGGTGTCAAGTATGCTTAACATTTTTCTTCAAAATCAGTGTGATACTACTTAAGTCATAATCAAGATATATCTGAAATGCCTGATTTTCTGTTAGAAAAACCTAATCCAGCCCCCCAAATAAATGAATCATGAAGGATTCTACAGGAAAACTTGAAACTGAGATGTAACAGAACAAAAGGAAAGTTCAAAAAACAAGAAAACATTTAGGGAGATAAAAATCTCTTTAGGAAGTCCAAGACATCACTCATAAGCATGTCAATGTCTGCACATGCACACCACACCACACGCAAACTATGCACAACATCACTCCAGAAAATCCTACCTGTGAAGAAATAAATAATATGCCATTTCAAATAACAAGTGAAATTACTTCAGTCCCATAGATATTCAGATACAAACTCATTATTAGCACTCCTTGATAAACTAAATACGTGTTGAAAACTGAATAACAGCTTTGAGAATGGTTCCCTGCACTTTTTAAAATTAAGATCTTTTACTGACAATATTTCGGGTGCTATTACCATGTTAACATTTCTGTGTCACATCGCTAATAAAATAGCAATATTTGAAGAAGCTCCATGGGTTTACTACCTAAAAATATTACTAAAAATGGTAAAATGCATTCATAATGAACCTTCCAAAAGAGCAGTCAAATACTCACACAGAGAAGCCTGTTTGACAGAAAACTATAAATTAATCCAAATTGAAAAACTCCTTGCTGGTAACCCATCACCATAGTTACCCGAACCTATCCCTCTAATTTCACATAGGATATTCTCCATTAGTAGCAACAAGCAACTGCACAGGTATAAAATCATGGTTGGCCTTCCACAGGCAAATAAAAACATGGGGCCTCAGTACCATATCAGGAAATACAGAGTATTCCCTGCCTTGTCTAACAAAGCCTTCACACTCAAAGAAGATGTTTCCTCAGCCTAAGAGACAGTCTGTGAAGACTGGAGTGGACAGGTCCAAGTTCACTGCCTTAGTGAACTGACATCACCTCCCATCTGTGAGCTGGATCAGCACACTGCCGTGCCGTCACTCTCTGCACTCATGCCGAGAAGCAGGGTGTATTACCTCGGGCACAGCCCCATAAAGCCACACTGCTTCAGTTTTCAGGTGCATTGGCTGAGTCTGTCCACTCCCATGTGCACAGAGGAACCGTGAGTGTTCCAGCACCAGCCCAAGATCCCTCAAAGCGCTGGCTGCTAACTCACTGAGAGCCAAACACCTGACCTTCAAGCGCTCTCGCAGAAGGCTGACAAGAAATCAATGGTGGAGTGAGACCCCATCGAGAAGCCAAAGGCGAGGCCCTGAGTAGACCACCCACAACACACTAATCCAACGTGCCCGGCTACGAGTTCTGGAAGGGATGCGAGTCAGCTGTAGGCGCTACCTGAAGGAATGGTGGTGCGTGAATTCATACAAGCGAAATTAGCAGCCCCTCTTGAGCACATAGAGCAGAAACTATTTTACTACCAGAAAGTGGGAGAAGAGCACTACTGAAGTGGAAGGAAAAAACCCAAACAAAACCAAAATCCAACCATAACCCCCCACGATCAGGCACTACACGGGAAGCAGACTCCAGCACGACCACCGACTGACGGAAGGGCACCCCGAGCACACGGCGGGATGGCGCCTCCGGGCGTTCACCCCGCCCCTCCTCGGGGAGCCCCCCGTGCGCCCCCGGCCCCGCACCAAGCCGGGCGAGAGCGCAGCCCTTCCCCGCCGCTGGCTCCGCAGCCGAGGCCCGGCGGCCACGGGCCGGGGCCCAGGCTCGGGCCGGGGCCGGGCGGGGGGAAGGGAACGCGGGGGGGCCGCCCCGCCTCTCCGCCCCACCCTCCGCGCCCGCGGCCGCCCCGCCGCACTCACCTGCTCCTTGCGCTGCCGCGCCGCTCCCCGCCGCCTCCTCCGCCGCCGCCCGGGGCGGAGAGGGTGGGAGGGGGCGAGGGGGGGGTCCGTCCTCCCGGGCCTGAGCGCGGAGCGGCGCGGGCAGGAGGGGGAGGAGCGCGCGGAGCGGCGCGCGCCCCCGCGGACCCGCCGCTCCCGCCCCGCGCGCCGGGACAGCCGTCGGGGGAGCGCCGCCGCCGCCACCGCCTCCGCGCGCCCTTCCCGGCGGCCTTCGCGCCGCCCGCGCCGCCGCCGATGATGACGGCGGTGACGACGGCGGTGACGTCGCAGCTGGGAGGGCGGTGGCGGGAAGGGCGGAAGCGGCAGCGCCGCCATCTTGGGGAGGGCGGGGCAGGCGCCCGGCTCCGCCCCCGGGGAGGGGCAATGGGGCGGGCGGGGGCGCTTGGGCAGAGTGAGCGGGAGGAGGGGCTGAGGGAGCTCGGGGGTGACCTGATCGTTCCCTACAACCGCCTTAAAGGAGATTTAGCCAGGTGTTGTCCCTGGCCACAAGTAACAGGACGAGAACACCTGGTGTTAAGCTGCACCAATAGAGGTTCAAGTGGCACATTACGAATAAAATTCTTCACAGAAAGGATGATTAAACGTTGGAATGGATGCTTAGGGAGGTGATGGAATCACTGTAGCAGGAAGTGTTTAAGGAAATACTGTACATGTATTGTGTTGTCCCTGGCCACAAGTAACAGGACGAGAACACCTGGTGTTAAGCTGCACCAATAGAGGTTCAAGTGGCACATTACGAATAAAATTCTTCACAGAAAGGATGATTAAACGTTGGAATGGATGCTTAGGGAGGTGATGGAATCACTGTAGCAGGAAGTGTTTAAGGAAATACTGTACATGTATTGTGTTGTATTGTATGTACATGAGTGTACTGCAATACACTCATGTGTATTGACAGGGTGGTGTTGGATTGTAGTTTGGACATAATGGTCTCAGAGGTCTTTTCCAACCTCAATGAATCTGTGTTTCCTTGATCTTCAACTAGAACAGGCTTCTCAGAGCCCCATCCAACCTGTCCATAAATATTTCCAGGGATGGGGCATCCACCACCTCTCTGGACAGCCTGTGCTAGTGCCATGCCACCCTTATTGTAAAAAAACCTTCTTTCTTAACCTAAACCTGCCCAGTTTTGGTTTAAATCCTCCTTACAGAGTCTTCAGGCCAGTGCTTGGCTGCAGGATGAATGGACTGGGCTGGCTGTAGTGGAGCAGCCTCTGGGCGCTGCCACTCGCTGGTTTGGTCACTCGTGTGTCCTCACCTTGCTGTGGCCACCCTTCCTGTCACACAGGGGACACGGCAAGTGGGGCTGTTCTCTTGTAACCAAATCCTGTAATAACACAAATTACCTAAATAAGGCAATCTCCTCTGTGGAGGGAGTCAGAGACCCTTTTACCTGGAATTCCCATCATCTAGTGGGACATGTGTGCTTTTTCCCCCTTACACTACTCTATTATAGTTGTGGTGCAGTGAGCTACTATTATAGAGACAGGTATATAAATATGGCTGAAAAAAACTGATGCGTTCTAAAATACAAGGGGTGCAGTCATCCTGGGGTTTTGCCTATGTATGAAGAATTCTAATAATAATAATAATAAAGGATAAGCTTTTTTTTTTTTTTATTGCATTTTTGTGAGTAACTAAGTGCAGTCGTGCTGGAATAAATTATATTCAACATCACAAATTTTGTAGAACATGTTGAGCTATCTCTTTGACAGCAGAAAGGGCCTCTAAGCAAGTTGGCTTGATTTCTCGAGGAGGAAGCAAAAATCCGTAAGTTCCTGTGTCACGAAGCTCAAAGGTAAAAGAATATTTAATGCCAAGATCATAAGCCCAGTCGTCAGATCCTCCAGGAGCTAAATCTATGTGAGGAAAGGAAAATAGAAAAATTGCCTGAAAGGAGAACTTTTTTCTGTTCAAAAGCTGTCTTCTGATCCTAGCAAGGATATATTGTCATGCCTTTCATTGCCATAAAGTCATACTTACAGATTGTTTGTGCACCAGCACCAGGTCTGTAAGTTTTCCAAGTTGTCCTCTTTATAGCTTTAGCTGCTTTCTGTGCCAGACTTTCCTGAAATTAAACAAAACATTATTACCTTGAAGGCTTTGTGACAATAGATAAAATGTACACAGTTAGAATTTACTTACAGTGTGCTCAGGATTTCACACTACTTAAATAATCATATAAAAGGTTCCAGAAAACCCACTGCATGTGGTAAAAGTTTTCAGCATATGCCCATGCTACAGATTGTATTTCTGCTGTAGACAGATAAAAAGTATAGATGGGACCTTATCCCCACTTCTGGCAGTAAACTGTTGTCAAACCATTTGTTCTCATTCATCTCATATTTTTTCTTTTCTGCCACAGTACTTAAGTCACTCTTTATTTAAGTAATATTGACAAATATGGCAGGAAAATATTTTAATTGTGAGAACCCTACTGTTAAGCCATGAAGAATACTGAAATGCCCAGAATCAATGCACCTCTCTCTGCTTTACAGGAAAAGAGTAACTGTTCTGTTTTGAACTCCACTGTTTTCAATGAGAGTTTGTGCTGTGTCATTTGGTGGCTCAAGAAAGTAAAATTCTACATATGCAGGATATATTTTCCATCCTACCACGAACACAATTTTTGTATAAGTATTCCTTAAACAAAAGCCTTAATAAAAGTAGCAAGTGTCCACCAGAATACCTCATTGCTTAGGTATGTAAAGGGTGTTTTCAAGGGTCACACACCCAATTAATTTGAGTTTATATAAACCATAAAACATAATGAAGAATTTGCACATATATATCTTTTCAAGATGTCCAGAACAACAGGACTCTGTTGTTCTCTTCTAGCAGCATCTTCAAGATCTTAGGTGTTGTTGATGTATAATCAATCTAGAATAAATATTTTCATTTTCTGTAGCTTTCAGAAGCAGCTTGCTGACTTGCACACTACTAGACCAGCCCAGACTTTTTAAATGTGTAAGAACATCAAGAAAAATGCCATTTCCTAATTCTTGATCCTCCCAACACGGTGACTCCTTCATTACAAGACTGACCAAGCTGGGTGAATAGTTCTGGAATAAGTGTGAAACTTCAGGAGGTGGGAGGACTTACCAGCTCCTCATGGTCCTTGCTTTTGTTCGTAGTGTAAGAATATGGAAACAACACCAGCTGGGAGTAGGAGTGCATGGTGATGTAGGCTTTAATGGTGTCCTTGTGATCTCTGACAAAGCGAGCCACTGCTTTCACTTCAGGCTCAGACTCTGGGTAGGGTCCACAGTATGTCTCCTGGCATTCAAAGTGAGATGCTCCTGGACCTTTAACCAAAAAAAAAAAAGTGCACAGTTTTATTGCTTTACTTCTTCACTTCTGCATTTCTGTTCATGAAAAATGGAAGAGTATGAAAAGAAAGAGCAGAGTAAGGTGCTAAAACACAAGAAATTGTGGATTCCACCATGCTATGGAAAGAACTCTCATGCTTGTAGAAATCTCTGCAAGCCTTCCAGGATTTCTCACCTATTGTGCTCTTAAAAACAATCAAGGAGAAGATGTAAAAAAAAAAGTATTCAACGACTGGATAAGAAGTCTTAGAGGAGAGGATGAATATGCTTCATTTAAAATGATCACATGATTGTGAGATCACATCTTAAAATCTAGAATTACTACAGGAAAAAGGGAATTCTACATGAGTATTTAATCTTGTGAGAAAGCAAACTCCCAATGGGAAGCTGAAGAAACAAATCAAAATGAAAATTTTTAAGAAAAATTGACGCTGAAACAAATTATCAAGAAGACAAATAGGATTCATGACTTCTGTCATGAATAAGAGCAAATAACTTTCTGGAAGCACTCAGGATCTTTAGGGGAAAAAATGTGTGTATTTCTTGATATAACAGCCATGGATGGTTTAGCAATGGGCTACAATGACTGAAATCCATTGTAGGACTTTAGTGTCAGCCCTGAGTGAAGTCAGATCTGATCTATAGGGTAACATTTTAAGGCAGCTATTCGGCTGACTAAAAAAAAAACTTGTCAAGTACTAAAGTGCCTGCAGTAATTAAACATGATATAGTCTTCATAAGAATCAAAAGGGCCAAAAAATCTTGGTCAGCTAGGCATTATGGAAGTATGACTGAGCTGATCAGTTGTACACCACAGTGGAGCAGCTGGATAGTGCAACAGGCCTTGGATGACATGACAAGGGTCACCTCTTCTCTTTTTCTTTCTACCCACCAACAGCCTCCCCAAGGTGTGTTATGGTGCAATGCAAGGGGCTTTGTTATGCTGGGAAGAGATAATTCCAGGGATTAAAAATCCTGAGTCCCAGAAAGAATTATCTAAAGCTGGGAAAGTTGTCACCAGTTCATAACAGATATTTAGCTGCATTTTTCTTTGTCTTAACTTCACAGAACAATACATGAAAATGTTTCCAAAATCAAAAATTTTAATGGCCAAAAGTGAGGCAGGGGTACAATAGGAAGAAAATGATGTCCTACCACACCAGTGTGCATCAAAATTCCTGTTCATGTCAGTACCAATGCACTTGCTGTTACCATGCGAGGAACGGCTTTTCCTCCACAGCCGATTCTATGGAAGGAGAGGTACAAGCCATGTTCAGGGAAAAATGCTGGAAGAGTCAATGCACCACCTCACTGATTAGTTAAATGTGACTTCCCACATGTGCCTCTACAGTCCTGTGCTAGTGAAGACCAAGGAAAATTCTAAAATCAGTCTGCTTGCCAGCAAGGCTGGGTGATAAAAGGAAATGTTGGCTAGGATCAGAAGCAATCACATGCTGATTTCAATGGAATTTGGACTGTGGAAGGAGGGCAGAAGACATACTGTTTGGGCAGGTATGTGAGTATAGGAGCACAAATAAAACTTTCCATGGGGAAAGATGCAGAAATTCCAAGCACAGAATAAGAGTTTGGGGTGTGCAGTTTCAGGATGATAACTATGCCCTAGCCATGCACAATGATAATCCCCATAAGAAGCAAATCAGTACCTTGAGCAACCTTTCAAAAAAGATCTACATACAGAGGGGTGGCTCCACGTGTACTCATAGCCATCCACATTTATCACAGGCATGACGTAGAAATCAAAGTGCTCCAGAAGTGTTGTCATGGTCCGATCTCTCTCACGCACATGGATTGCCTATAAAGCACAGGGGAAATGTACTAAAAGCATTTGTAATTGTTATTTTTCTTACCTTCCTGCAAAGGTACCTGGTGGCATGTGTAAAATAATTGTGCAATTATCAGAGCAGTCTACCTGAGTCTGATAAGGCTCATCACATCATGGAAATGGTTAAATAGCAAAGTAGCTCTCTGCTCAGAATTGCCACGAGGAAAAATTGATAGTCAGTCAGAGACACTGCAGTTCTTTAGTGTTAGTGGGTGGTCATGAGACAGAAATGAAGCCTATTAATAGCAAGGTTTGAGCTTTTGCTGCCTGTGTAAGTAATAGAAACCCTCTCTCCCGCCCAAAATACAGCAAGATCCAAAATAACAAGTAATACTTCAAATGGCTGCTGTACATAACATTATTTATTCTGGTTGCATTGTGAGTTTAATGCAACTATGTGACAAGAGTCAGTATGATCTACATTGCTAATTTTGCCTCACAGCTTATTTTGAAGGCTTTAGTGATACTGAACCTGGTTGTTGGTCCATGACAAAGAAATAAATTTTAATCTAGATGAGTGGGTTTGTTACTGTTAGAATAGACTAAGTCCTTCATCATCCTTGTTTTTTCTTCATGCCTTACTTAGATCACCTTTTTTTCATTTTTAATCCTTCCTAGTTATCCTCAGGCAATGGGCTTCCTTTGACTAAATGAGAAATGTCAATCTTTCTACAATCTTAATGACAAAATTAAATTATAAAAAGTGGATCCATTATAAAAAATGCCTAGGATTTGCTAGGAAGAGCTGATGATTTTAGTGCCTGTGTGCAGATGTGTATTAATGTCAAATTTTAAAACATTGCTTCATGAAGAGATACAGAAACAAAATTTGAATTTAAACCACATAAATTAGATCAAAGGAATGGAGAACCTAAATGTTCAGCTTGTTACCTCTGAAAAATGCTGCAGGGACATGTCACTGGCAAAATGACAGCACAGCTGGTAATTATTTGGAGCAGCATGAAAAGGGCAAATGCATTTATATCCAGTGGAACCTTGCAAGCTGGGATTATCAGTGGGTCACAAGGTACATTCAGCTGTATCTGTCCCTAACTCCTGCAATATCCTTTCAAATATTTTAGGCATTGAGATTTTATAGTTGTGATTGATAACAAAAATAAATAAATTTATTATATTTTTATTGTCATTATTGTTATCTTCATCATTCACATTATTTAGTTCCATCATGGCCAAATCATAATTCACGTTTCAAGGACTCGTCTGTGTTGTTCCTCTGACCACAGTACTGATGGCTGTGAAGTCTCAGTGCCATCTAGTTTATTTTTACTGTGAACTTTGCTTTTGTGAAAAAGTAATAATAAATTATATCTCAGAACATTAACTGAGCAAAATGGGCAACCTTGTCTGGGCCAGAAAGGCCTCAGGAGCCTTTTCCTGGTCCATGCCAGGGACTAGGTCAGCAGCTCAGCATAAGGAGTCGAGTAGACATGCCTTAAGTTCAAAAAGACCAAGGCAATGTATTTTAAAATCCAGTTGTAAACTGTGGATGTTGTTTCTTTTGGTGCACCTTTGTTCCCTCTCCTGAGCAGTGTAGATAATAAAGATACTAAAGATAGATGTGGCTATTTGTCTGTGGCCACACATCAAGTCTGGTTGATCTAAGCCCATCCCATCAGTGTTTAATCTACAGGCTCAACCCAGCAGTGATTTTCTAGTGTCCATTAACTGGTACTACAGCTGGATGTTGTTGGTCATCTTCTGGAGGTCTCACATGAGGGTGTCACTAGCAGGGATAATACCTTCAGAAGAAGGTGGCTTATGTGGCCTTATTCTCTGCAGATCCAGAAAAAAAGCAGGAGCACAAATTAAAAACATGGAGTCAGGAGGAGCAGTAGCAGCAGACACAGGAGTAGGTGATGCATCACAGTCAGTGGATTGCTGGTGTGGAACTGTGCCATGTCTGGAGCAGGCAAGTGTGGGGTACCTATTGCTCTAGGAAGGCATGTAGAGAAGAGCCAAGGGTTGTAGGACAGCTTGAGCTCACCCCGTGTGTGTCTGACTGCTCCAGGCAGTGCCAGCTGCAGTAATATGGGCACAAGTCACCATGTGCTGCGTGACTCGGAGCCAAGAGCGCTCCTGCAATCCACAGGGCAGCACAGACATGGCCCTAGCAGATTACCAAACATGTGCTTTTCCTGGCATGCCCTCTCCAACCCTGACCACTCATAACAATAAATGTCTCTGCTGAATTTGCTGCACATACTTTGAGGTTTCTTTCATGCTTGATAATACATTTGAGTTCCTTTGCATTTACTCCCAGTGACTTTCTGTTTCTCTCAGACACACATACCCTTATCTACTGGCATGTACACACACACGCACACACACACTCTGCTATGTTTGCAGCTTAAACATAAATATCATGTGTTGGAGTAAATGGATTAAGGCTTTATGGATCCTAGAATGCAATTGGACAAAGGTAAATGGCATCAAGATTTTTTGCTTTCCTTTGAAAACAGTAATCAGATGTGATTTTGTACTCACATGACCTATGAACCACAGGCAAAAAGCAGGAGAAATCCATTCTCTAGCATGGATACCACAGTCAATCCATATGGCATTTTTTGATTTTTCCTTGCTTTTAGAAATCTGACAAAAGAGAGATTGCATTCAAATGTCACCACTGGAAAGGGTACCACATAAATGTGGAAGTGAAAATGTAACCAAGATGGAAGAGGGAGAGCTCAGACTGATCCTGGGCCATGTTACATTTACATACTGTCATATCATTTACATACATTTACATACAGAGCCATTCAGGCTGCTTGCAGAGTCCCAACACAGGCACCAAGACTACAGCAAGAGCAGAGGTCAGGGGAGTCTGCCACCAGCTGTGCAGGGCAACAAACTAGATTGGCTTCAACATCAACAGAGGAGGGTATCCAGTATTTCATGCCTTTGCATGATGGCCTAGATGTGGTAACTTCCTTGTGACCCAGAAAGGAACCTAATCTGGTCAAGTGGGTTTGCAACAGAACGTATCTTGCTAGAACAGCTTAGAACCTCTAAAAATCACAAAAAATAAGAATGTAGGTATAGATTTAAGGAAATGTCCTGGCCAAACCCCATCATTTGCTTACAGTAGTACTTGGAAAGTTTTTGCAGTAAGTCACAGGTGTACCTTCAGAACATAAAGCGGTCTCTTTTCATAGGATGATCCAATATATATTTTCTGGAGGAGATCAGAATGGACTTTCACTACTGCCTCCATCCAATGATATATCTGCAAGGGTGAAGTTAGTAAGTGGATCTACTTTTTACTGTTTTCCTTCCTCCCTGAAAGTAGTCTAGATTTAAATTCATTCTACTTCCCAAAATTTTTATCTCATGGAAGAGAAAAACTAATAATTCAACCCACCTACCACATGCCTGACTCTAATTTTTGTTAAAACCAACGGTAAGATGCAGTCACAACACAGTCCAAATGTAGCCCTGAAATTCCTGTTTAGTTCTATTTGTTTAAATTGTTATTGATTTCATGTTTTAAATATTTACATGTTTGTTTTGTGACTTCATTTTGCTTCTCTGTTTACTGCCTTTGAATTACCGTTCAATACACATATGAGAGATTTTGTCTGATGCTTCTTTCTATCTCTATGAAGGCATTACAATAAATAGAACTCTTAATTGTTGTGCAATGCAGTGGTAATTATTAACTGCTGATGATTTCTTTCCCTTTATATCCCTTCTCAACCATGAGACAAATTTCATCCTTTGCATCTACAGATGTTCACAACAAAAACAGCTTACTTCTTTCATTGAATGGTAGTTTTCATAGTATGAGGAAGATCCACGAGCATTGATTGTGTCATTGACAGTCTGTTTTTCAATAATTCCTTGAACATCTCCAATCAAGACTCTGAATAACAAAGGAAGAGCACAACTTCCTGTTAAATAAATGACAAACAACTTTACAGAATCATTCATGACAACAAATAAAAAATACATACTTGTGTTGGATGGTCAGTTGCCTTAACTGAGCTTTTATGCTATTTATGCTGGATGCCCTGACATAGAAATGGACTTCTCTGTCCTTCTGGATGTTTTCAACCACAACAGGTTGCCAGAGAATGACCTACAAAGTTTCCAAAAACATTTTATTTTTTTTTAACTGAGGAAAGAAAAAATATTCTTGCTAACATTTAATAAGCATTTTGAAAACAATCAAAGCATATGTTTTCAATTTAAGAGACTCTGTGTAACAAGCAGTTTAATGTTCCTTGTGATGTGTAGCATTCTGCTACTTCTGGAAGTGAAATGTGTGTATTTAAGAAAGGTTTATAATGACTTCTGCACAAAAATTCATAAATCAAGAACAAAGGCAAGAACATAACCTTTTCTAAGATAGTATTTCTAGTATAATAGATATATTTAGCTGGTTATTATATTACATGTTTTCAAGTCTGCTGAGAGTTATTTTCCCTGAGGGTATTTGGAGAATTAATGAAGATCAGACCAGTCTTTGTAGTTATTGTATTCTCTGATTCTTTAATCAGCGAGGAAATAAGTGCCAGAAGGGGTTTGAATATAAGTCAAGTTGAAGAAGCAATACAGAGATTAGAAATTGGAGAAAAGTAAGAAAATGAGATTGTTCTTTGTACAGTTAAATAACAATAATAAAATCAGAAGCCAGCATATTCAATAAAAGACTGAAACTTCAGAACCAATAATACAGAAAGATCTGGGGGTGACAGTTAGCAGTAAATTAGGCATAAATTTAGAGTGTGAAAAAAGTCAGCATAATTCTTGGATGAATTTTTAGGGCATACAGCATGAAGCCACCAGACAATAGGGTTTATTTTTTTCCTTTATGGTTCAGTTGCACAAGGAATATTGTTTGAACAATAAATGGTAACCATTAAAATTGGCTGGGAGTTACTGTTTGTGTCTACCCTTCCCCTTTCCCTTTCTGTTCTTTTCTTATAGCTTCCTCAATTTATAGTAATAGAAACAAATTGTCTGGTTTATAACCCATGAAAAATATTTGGTTGGCATATTCCCATAAATGACTTGGAAGAAAACACCACAAGCCCTCTCGCATTGAATGTGCTGCAGTTCTTCTTCCTGACTTCTTGGGGCTCCTTGTACAAGAAAGTGAAGATTCACAGCAGTAAATAAAAGATGGAGGAGCAGAGGTTTATATTGGTACAGAAAAAGAGATGTATATGTGACTTGACTTGTGAAGGTAGAAAAGAGCAAGGTTATCAAAATGTTACTGAGAACTTAAGGGAAGGATTAGAAGATGCTAGTAGGGACAGCAGAAGGATTTTGGAGTGGGCATAAAATGAATAGGAGCCAAGAGAGACAGAGAAAGACTGGGTGTAGACACATTTAAAAGCTCTTAGTCATATGAAACGCATTCTCAATCATCCTGTAAATTATGTTGATTGAAGAAATGGTTACACTTTTGTTGCAGTGTTGACTTCAAACTAGGAGGGTGTGATTGGGTGAGAAAAGAGATGTCTCACTTTAATTAAATACTCCTTTATCTAATGAAAGATGGAAGTAATAATAATACAAAAGTATTATTTAAGATATTTTTATCTTCCAGATGCTACCTTTAAAAAAATACCACAAAAATCCAGTCCTGATCTTTAAAGGTGTGCAAGCCATATATAGGTCATGATCACATGGTCAAAAGTGCTGAGGTTCCCTAGCAAATGTATTTCTACTTACTGTGTGTTGGTGTTTTCCCAGTTTTTCAGTGCCTTAATACACAAAATCAATTGCAGAAATATGAGCTCTGATATAATTAATTACTGAAACATTATGTAAACACATGTAAATCAGAAGGAAGTGAGAAATTAAAACCAAGCATTTCCTGAGCTGATGTATTAGAACAAATAAATGGAAGTGGGCTGGATCTTTCTTGTGAGGGAGAAGCCGTATTAGGGCATTTGGGGGGAAAATTTGGCCTAGAGTTCAGAGAGACAGAATAATCTGTTTACCTCAGTGGTGTTCAGTAAATCCTGAAGAGCTTCAACTTGTTCATCAGTTTGTGGGAGAGCCCACAAAACTTCATCCCTGAAAAACAAGGGTATTTAGGTAAAGCACAGGTCCTTGGAACAGCTCCAGTTCATGCAAAAGGGAAGAAGCAGGCTTGGCCTCCCTCATCTTCCCTGGCTTGGGTGTCATGAACCCAAAGACACTTCAATAGAGAAGATGCTGAATCTGCCACCAGCCCCAGCTAACCCACAGTGCAGCAGCAGCAGTTGAAAACTAGCTGAGAACAGGAAGATGCCTCTCCTATGGTCCCCTGAGTTTCTCAGCCACCATTCCGCAGAGACATCAGCCCTCCCAGTCTGCCAAAAGCCCTCACAGGTTTGGCAAAAGCCAAACATGATGTTTTGTAGATGTGCATTCCTACTTTAGTCAAGTTTTTCTGGTCTCCTCATTTGTGTCCCCCTGCTGGTATTATTTCAGATGGTCTGCACCACTGTCCTCCCCATCTTTGCCCAGTAACTTGTATTGCCTTTCTATTTGAAAACCATGGTCTGGACATGCTGTCCATGACATGGTGCTTCCCAGCTACTCCATGCCTGATGCCACTGTTGGTGACAGAAGTGAAATTCACTTTCTGGAAAGAAAAAAAAACAGCACACTGCATTGAGTCCTGATCATCAGTGTCCTGCAAGTCATGTAGTAAAAAATTGCATTGGATAGGTACTTAAAATAATTTGTGCATGTAGAAGAAGGAGATTCAGGGGAATGTTAGACCCCTCTTTCCATTTCCTGGGCTGGGGTCGCTCTCAGCCATCTAATCACGTGGAACTGGTGGCACTGTGTAAACCAAGCACGATCAAAGTCCCTGCCAGCCCTGTCTGCATAGACTGTCCTGAAAAGAAAACAGGCAAGGCTCTCAAAACTAAGGTTTTCAAGCAGCATAACGTGATTGTCACAGCTTGTTGCTGTGACTGATTTCAGGCAGAAACCTGACAGCATCTGGCAACCAGATGATTCATCTTTACTTTTAGCCAGGCTTCAAGCAATTACTGTTGTTTCTCATGCAGAACCAACAACATGCCAACCTTATTTTTGCCTCCACCATCATTTGACAGAACATCAAAAAACAATCAGGGATAGGCAAGGTGGGCAGTTTGCCCATTTCTTTAGTGCACTCTGAAGTGTGTGGTTGAGGCTACTTTAAAAATGAATGTCTTCTCATAGCTGAGGGAGTCTTTTCACACAGGAGCCAAGAAAAGGCCTGCTGCATCTGGTTTCATTGCATGATTTCCACAGCATGAGAGCACCATAGTGGGGAAGCTGTTGTATATTTGTACCCCACCGTTTGTTGCACAAATATTTCATCCAAGTGTGGTAAGTACTGAACAGGTGTTACAGTTCCTCCCTAGCTCTTGTGATAAGACCTGAATACACTGAATAAGCTGATCAAAATTCTGCTCCTGCACTCCAGCGTGGCAAGTATTAGCTGCCAAAACTCTAATTGTTGCCTTTCTCAGTTCCCCTGCTTTGACTGGGCATTGTACCCTCCTTCATCAGTCTTCTTTCCCACTCTTTGTAGAAAACACCCAGACTAAAGCTTTAATTATTACCCTTATACCAAGCTCAGAATCAGCCCTCTACCCCCAGTTTCCTTGCCCTACCTGCTGCCCCTGTACTTCTGCCCCTGGCCTTCTTTTCTTTGCTTTCTGTTGTCATGCCCTCTTCCCTGATTGCTTTCAGTTTGTCCTTGAAAAGAGCCTTCTCATTCCTTCTTCCAGTGTTCTGCCAGACACCCACTGGGCTCTGTCCCTGTTTCTCATTCTTTTTCCTTCCCTTTTACCTCTTGGTAGAAGTCCAGCTGCCATCCCCACACTACCTTATTCAGATCTTACCCTGTAAGTGAGTAAGTTACATTTCAGTTAATCTTAGATGGGTTTGATATCTTCATCTGAGCTGGGCACTATCTTAATAAAGAAACAGGTGCTTTAGGGGTTGGGTTAACCTGAGCTAATTTAGATGTGAGCTAATTTAAAATATGTGTATGTAGAAGGTGTGTGCTAACCTGAAATGAATTGCCTTCTAAACACACATATTTTTCCCCACTACCTGTACAGAAAGGTGAAGGGGACTTGTTCCTACACAAAGCCGTGTAAAAATTCCATCTGGTCAAATGAATCTCATTCTTTTAGCCATTTTCGTAACTGGGGCTGGGGGGATTAGGCTCCTGCTTTCCAGTGGGAAACACCATATTCCTCTTTAAGAGTCAGATATTCAGTGTTCTATTTAAGCATGAAATAAATAAATCCTCAAGAGCAATATTGTTCCATTGAATTCACCTAAACCCACATTTGTTTTCCCCTACTTTAACTCTCCCACCTCCATAGCAACCCACAACGAAATATGATTGGAACACAAAGGGAGAGGAAAGATCCTCTTTTTCAGGCATAACCTCAATGGTGTTCACCTCTCACAGGTCTGCAGAGTGGTGCAAAATCACAGAAGGGATATGAGAAATAATTCACATTTTATTTGTGTAGATATTTTAGTTCTGGGAGCAGGTTGTATTTAATTCTAGGTTGTTCAGCTTTGCTTAAAATCACCACATGAGGACCTTATCCTTTTAGTTCTACTTATTAAAATATTTCAGGTTTTTAAACCAGTAGTACATGCAGAAAATAAAAGCACTTTGCCTGTCTTCATCTCTGACATATGTTCTCATCTTTTAAGAAAGCATTTGGTTTCAGGGCATTTCTGAAGTTTATCAATAGGTAACAATAAAGCTGCTTCTGAAACATTGTACAAATACCAAATGGTTATTCAAAAATGATTTATGCCTGGAAAAACCATCATAAAAGCTGCTTTGGAAAGAAAACAGATTGTTAGCACTTTCTGAAATGGTTTCTCTTTCTACCTCAAGAAGTAATTCATTTAAGATCTTGTTTTAAGGCAAATGAAGCAAATTATTTTTCCCATTAAGTTTCCAAATGCCCTTTATTGGCATTCAAAAGTACTGGATGAACAGAATAGATTTGCACTTAGACCAAAAAGAGTAGTCTTAATATGATTAAAAACACAGGATTTATGGATGCAAAGAAGACTTAAAATAATTTCATTTCCCCCACCATCTTTATGTTAAATTGAACCCCGCATCCAATTACAAGGGCAATAAATATATGTCAGCGTTTGACAAATGTTTTCTCATGCAACTCAGAATTATTTTGCATCAATACTTTCCCTGTCCACCCACCACACACTAGAACACCCAGTAGCATCAGTAGATCTTTACCTTGGAATAGCGAAGGCATGCTTCTCTGGAACCAAGATAAAAAAGGTAAAAAAGAACAGGTAAAGCTTCATCTTCATGGCATTCACAACAGAACCAAATGCAATAGAAAAGACAAGGGTTCAGGACCCACATTATTGATTTTAAAAATGTTATTTAAAGAGTAGTTAAAATTTAATATTGCTTCTCACTTCAACCCCAAGCTCCTGGTGGCTAAGTCAATATGACAGAGCTCTCTGGGGAGGTGCTGCTCATATTGATGTCATCCACGTACAAGAGGATAAAATACATTTTGAACATTTTCATATTGACAAATCACTTTGTCATCTCAGCCTTTTATTCTATTGCAGCTACGAACCACAGACATAAGAAAGAACAGGAAGCACAAAGCTTTTGTAATCCTCTAGTATTTGTGGAGGTCCAGCAGCGTGCTGTGCATCCATCTCTCTTATAAAGCATCACAGCCAAGCATGAATCTGGTTCAAAGCAGTGGGAATGAGGTTAAGTCCAAACAGAAAAATTCTGAACGGGAAACCTTCTTTTTCTGGCATTTGCTAGCAGAGAAAACAAGGAGCAACATATGTTTTTTTGGTGCTTTGACATCCGTGTATTTTCCTTATGGATGTCATAAAGGTTACTTTTCAAGAAAAAGTACAAGTGACTCTTCATCTCATTATTATTAATTTTTGCATGCCCCCAAGATTTTGCTCCTCATATCTCTATCCACAGGTCTCCATACAGGACATGCTGAAAAGCTGTGTGAATTTGGTATGTCCACAATAGATAGGGATCTTCATCTCTGTTCCATGCTTGAAGAAAAAATGACTAAGACACAGCTAATTATCCTGGTTTAAGTCCTCTTCCAGAGGGAATTCATTCCAGAAGAGGACTGAGGAGTGCATCAATATGTACATAATGGGGACACCGGGGAGCCAAGACCTAGATGTGAATTGGGGAACAAAATTATTTGATGCTCTAGGTGTAGCTTAGGGTTATAGCTATACCCTAGGTAAAAAAATGGCTGGGAACAAGCCCTGGAGCTAAGGTTAGGTAATTCAGACTAGATTGCATCCATGAACATCCTCTAGAACCGCTCTGAAGTGGTCTGGATCAGAGCCAATTCTCCACCTAAGCAGGCAGCCCGGGGCCTTTGGAAGTCAAACACAGCCCTGAGTTTGGTTTTGGTTTTGTTGGGTCTTTTGTTTTTTGTTTTGATTGTTTCAGAAGGGCAGCCCTGTGCTAAGAAGCCAGACAGCTGAGTTTTAGGTGACTGAAGTCAACAGAGGTGAATCATACCCCAATGGGTATGCTGAAATATATGTGAAAATACACCAACACTGAAAATCCCCAAACTGGAATTGAGCACAAACCAGACACCAAAAGGAAAGGCAAAGAAAGACTCATGGGAAGTGAAATCACTGATGCCTTACCTAGACTTTTTAGTTCTTATCTTTTCTAGATGTTGTTCAAACAAACAGGAAGTTCTGGTAAGGTACAGAGGCCATTCCCAGCAAGGGCAGCACTCCACCAGAAGGGTTGATTTTTAAACCAGTGGTTCAGATGCTCTTTCCTCACACAGGCAAAAGGAAGCTGTCAAATAAAAATAAAATACAGGAGAGAAAACTTGCTCATCCAGACACACTTTCATGTGGAATTGTTTCATGTACAGATATGACGAAAAATTTGATCTGCTGAGCTAGGTTTAACAGAAGAGATTGAAAAGCTGATGGAGTTGGGTAGCTCTTACTGAAGAAAGGAAAGGATCATATCTCTACATGTCTTAGGCTGTTAATTAAGTGGGAAAAGGGAACACCTTCTATTGTCTACCCAAGAAGAGAGTTTTAGACAAACAGTAGTTGTAAGACTTTTTTGTAGTGTTGGCGGCTTTTCCAGGAAATTCTCCAGTTTATTGGAAGAGACTGTTCACACGGTGTTTGAAAGCTACTGATTTCCTACTTGCTTTTTGGTTTCTGGAATGCAAAGGAAATATTTCATACAAGAAAAAGAAAAAAAAAAAGGGTGTTTGAGGAAACTCTACCTGCAGCAGTAATTTTTTAAATAACCTTCAAGGACTTCTGAGAACCTGGGAAGTATTTCTCAGATTATCTGGGAAGAAAAAATGCAGTCTTAAAAAACATTGTGAAGGGCAACTGTCAAAACAATTGAGTTTTATTGAGTCAATAAAAACATTTAATTTTAAGAATTTTGACTGCTGCTTGATTTTTTCTAAGGCATTTTAATTATTTTATTGAAAATTAACTTGCATTTCCACAGACTGTTTTAATACCTGGAGGAAATAAGACTCAATTTAGAAACTATTGCAGGCTGAGGTTTTTGTTGAATTTGGGGAGATTTGAAATCCTCCTTTCTTGAACAAATCTATTTTTCTCTGATTGGGAAATTCATCAAAACTGATCATTTCCAGCAGCCCTTTTCACTTCTGCTAACTCAGCATTCCATGGTGAAGAGCTGCTTGGTCAAAAATTCTGTCAAAGATTTTGCTGCACTTGAATTAATTATTCCTTCTCCACTGGGTAGTCCATGGGCTGTGCTGACCTGATACTTGCAAGTGTTGCCATAGCAAATATGACCAGAGGCCTTGTACTAATGGGGGACAATTTCAGTTGTGTTCGTTTGTGTTAACTTTTAGGGTCCCACTGGGAGATGCACAGGCTTTCATTTAAAGAGGGATGAGCAGGTCTTGGTTTTCAGAGCAGATAATTAACAAAGTATTCTCTTGATTTCTTGGTTGAAAAATATGCATCTGGGAATTAGGACTGTTAATATATATAGCCTCCTGATGCCATTATTATATTGCTTTTAAAAATATAATCACACTTTAAAGGCAGTTCTAAAGAGATGTCTTCACTCTTTTGACTGGATGCTGTCTCTCCTGTCCCTCTGCACGTTCATGTAGTAACACCAGTGTCCCCTGGACAGAGACTGGGTGCTGTACCTCAGCCAGACCAGGCTCTGGCACATCTTTGTGTGGTGCTTTAGGATGTCAGTGCCCAAAATTGTGGCAGCAGCAGAGACCAACACTCCTATCCCTGCTAAGTCAGGATATCTATCATTGCTCAAGATCCCTCAGTACACACTGGGATGCTGTGCCTGGGCTCCTGCAGGCTGCTCTTTTTGGTGAAAGAGAGCCAGCCCCTGGAATGATGTCAGATAAAACAAGTCAAAGGAGAAACTTCTTGAACTGCTGCAGCAAGATGGTCTCAAGCAGTTGCAGCAGTGCCACTGAGTAATCTCCAGTGACTCTCCCAAGTGTCACCCTTGGTTTTCTGTGGCCGCATTTCTCTTCACAGAGAAAAGCAAGGCACAAGTTCCCAAGGATATTTTCTGGGAATCACAGCGAGGAACCTCAGAGAAAGAAAAAACAATTCTTATCTCAATTGCTGCGCCTCTTGTTGTGCACAGGTGGAATGCATTGTGGAAGATTGTTTACCTGAAGGGAATTGGTAATTGGATTCTGGTGTGAGTGTTTTGATTCACTGACCAATTGAATCTACGTGTGTGTCGGGATGGTTTGCTGACAGTCACGAGATTCTGTGCAGTTGAGTGGAGTTGAGTGCTTGTGCAGATTCAGTGTAATATGGTGTAATAAAGTATAAAATAATATAGTATAATAAAGCAATTAATTAGCCTTCTGATATCAATGGAGTCAGATGCATCATTTCTTCCCTTCGTCAGGGGTCGCTTTGCTTTTCCTATAGTTTTCAGCAGCCCAAGTGTCATGAGATTTCCCTTATACTCAACTGTGATCTAAGTGTGACTGTCTTTGATCCTGGGGCTTGCACAGTATCCAGCAGCAACATTTTAAATAACAAGTCTCATCAAGATCCTCAGATCTGAGTCTGTATTTCAGTGTGTGCTAAAGCCCATGCTAGGCTGGTGCTGTCTGTTTGTAACAGTAAACCTGTTAACAAGCACTCACAAGGGGCAGGAGGAGCAGAGGTCAGCTGTTATCAGCAACCACATCCCTCAGATCTTTTTCCTTGTTTGGGATTAGCATAGTCTGTTATGGTTTTGATCCTCCAGAATCCTCTTGTTTCCAGTTAATCAGGAAGTCCCTCCAGGGACGGGTAATTGTGCTGATGCATGTGTGTGACTGAAGCAGAACATAAAAGCCAAGTGAGTCTGTGCTGTCCTTACTGGTTCTTTAAATTCAGATCCAAATGCAAAATAATCTCATGAAAATTGCTGATGGGCTCTTGCCATTTTTTGGTGCATTATCACTACTGATGGGGCCAAAGGTAACCAGTGAGCATCCTTCCCACATGAGGCAGAAGATGACTAAAATCTAACTAAACTCTGATCTCTGTTGCTCACTGTGCGATGCAGCTGAGTGCTGTTGCTCATGAGCCACACAAGAATGCAATTAGTGTAACAGCTCTTTATTATGAATGTGGCAGAACAGAATTAGAACTCAATTTACAAGTCCCCCTTTCAAACCCATTCAGCCGTTAAGGCTGCATCATCTTTCAGTTTTCCAAGGCATATAATTGATAAATGATTTCTCCCTGCACACCTCAGCTCCTCATCTTTATTCATGAACCAATTAATCTTTGTAGGACACTGTGATCATTTGCATACATGGCCAATGTCACCAACCTCTGTTATTTCATTCAGGAAACAATTTTGCAGCCCATGAAACCACCAGGAGGGGAAAATCTGGACTATGTCTAAATTTCTGTTCTTCTCCCTCACATCATTCTCAAATATAAAAATCAGATGCTGCTTGTGCTAGAAAATGATGGATTAACCTGGAAGGAAACACACCTCAGCAGTATGTTTCAATCATGGCTGATAGGTATGAGCAGAGGCTGGAAATACATGTTTGAGGACTCTGTTGTGCCAATCTATTTTATTTATTAAATATTTTCTTTTACTCTCTTTGCTAGCCAGCTCTCCTGGGTTAGCAGAGAGAAAGCTGCTATAGTGTATGCAGGGTTTGGGGTAAGTGGGGAGGTGTCTGTACTGTTTAAACACTTTCTTCATGAGCTTTGCTTCCTGAAGGTCTGTTATAAACCACCACACTAACAACAGTTGTCCAAGTGACTCACGTTGGTTTTTTGCCAGTACACCTTGACTTGTTTGCCAGTGTCTAAGCAAGGAGCACTTGCAAGGCAAGTTTTATTTTGGTAAACAAAGGATATCAAAGAGAGTCCCAGGAGCACTCCAAGCAGAACACTGAGCACTTGAGGAAGGTGTCCAAGTACCACCTACAGAGAGCACACTTTGGCCAAGTTGCACGTGAATGGATGCACACCTGTCTCCCCCTCTGTGTACAAAGATTATGTGTGCACAAACCCAGAATGCAGTTATCTCTGGAGCAGGGATGTGTTCTGCCTGTCCCTGGATGGATCTACAGAATTTCCTTTCTTCTTTGCATTCCTTGCACTTGCTTACATTTCTTGCATGGCGTCTGTCAGAGATTATAAGAATGGACCCTTCCTTTGGGCTTTTGGAGAATGCTGGGACCCGTTTGAAAGGTGCCAGGGCCTGTTTGAGGATGCTGGTGAAGAGAAAGCCCATAGAGCAAAGGTCCTGCCCTCTTTCATTCACCCCTCTCAGCTGGTGTGGTCCCCACCACCATCAATCTGTGCAAGCAGATGCACACTGCAGAGACAACCATCACTGCTCTAGAATTTGGCTCCAACTGCAAATTTGGGAAGTTTCTACAAATTTTGAAATTTTCTAGAGGCATTTGACTGGTATGCAAGATCTGATCACTGCATGGACAGCATCACCCCAGGTAGGTCTGAGAAGCATCATGGGGCACTGAGGCCACATCTCCCTAACGCCAATTGTGATTTGACGGTGCAGCAAGCAGCAAGCAGTGGATGTAGGACTGGTGGGCAGGGCCTGCATCCCTCCTCAGGATCTCTGTTTTCCCTGCTGTGGCTGATTGAGCCTTTCACAGGCACATTACCTAACCATAGGATGGTTTCACTGACACCCAAGCAAACACAGGCTTTGAGGAGAAGACATGGCAAGGCTGATGCTCCTAAGCCTTGTTCACCACCTCTCAGACATGCAGGGTGTTTTGCTTTTCATTTTCACATTGCTTTTCTGCCTGCATGAATCAAAGCAGCACCACACATGTGAAGCACCTGCTAGGAGAATTCCAGAGTGGATGTGTGGGGCTCCTCTCTGTGCTTTGTGCATTTACAGATATTCATTGCTGTATTTCTTTAGATCCTTAACAAATGCCCAGAGTTCAGTGTGTCTAGGTGGGATTGGTTATGTAGGTTTCTGTTCTTTTCACAAATTTCAGGCATATTGTAGTAACACCAGTGAGCAGATGGCCTGTGTGAACTCTGGCCAAGCTTTGGACAATTTATCATGGATCTGGAATAGTAATAGTAGTTTGCATTCTGGGAACAAATTAAGTTTCCCATAAAGCACTTTGAAAAGTTATCAGGACACAAAAAGTAAATAAGATGCAATGAAAAACAGTCCTTTATAAATATAGTAATTTTACTTGCTGAGAACTAAGAGCTGTGTGTTACTTTCAGAGCAGCCAAGGAATTGCCAGGGGAATAACACATGTTTCCTGGTGGCAGAAGAGAACCACCACCGAGCACTGATTGACAATTATAAAAAAAAGTATTATATTATATTATATTATATTATATTATATTATATTATATTATATTATATTATATTATATTATATTATGTGAGCTTGGCCCTAATTCACAGTTTTCTCACATTAAGCTGTACAAAGTCCACAGATGCCACCTTACCAGTACACAGCGCTCTTCTGATTCATGCCCTGCTTAATGAACAGCTTCTTAGGTTTGTGGGTAAACTTTAGCTCCAAAGTGGCTCACCACACAGCAGGCAATGAGAGTTAGGCATTCAGTGGTGCTGCTCTCTGCTGCTTGCCTTGTCTGCTTGCCTGAAAAGAACTGGGCTTGAGTGGCTGAGCAGCCTGAAGGAAAATGCTCCCAAATTCTTGGCAAGTCTGTTCTTCATATGGTGGAGGAGGCTGCCAGAAGTGGGAGAAGACAGAGAGCTGACTCTGAGGAACTCAGCATATGGGTTTGCAGCATTGGAGGCACCAGGATCCATTTCTCCATCAAGCTGAAAGCAGCAGTCACTGGTACTTGCTGTAGGACCAGTGCTGCTCCTGTGCCTTTTGCAGCCAGCTGACTGAGACCTATTTTCCAAAGGTTCTATTTTCCAAGCAGAAGCCAGATCAAACATGCTGCTCATTTAGGCAGCAGTGGGCACCAGACCTGAAGTTTGTGATTAGGCTCATAACAGAATTAAGCTGCACTTAGAAGGATGAGTGATGTCAGGTTGGGGTTTTGGTTCAGTCCCAGTTCTGGAGGAAATAGAGACAACCTTATCTCTACAAGAGCACAGCAGCCAGCCAAATATCTTGTTGTCCCCTTTCTAAGGCTAGAACAGATGATTTCTAGCTAGGGTAGATGATTTACAAGAAGGTGTAAAATCCTCATCATGCACCTAATTATGCTTTACTACTCTGTGGGGGGACATTTCCTTCTAAGTCCATCTGGTGATCAGACTGTACCCTGAGGCATGTGGATTGATTGCCCTCATGGTTTTTCTCCTATTTAGTCTAAATGCTGATGCTTTATTTTTATTCGTGTGAGTGTCTAAGCCTTTTTGAAGCATTGAAAATTATGATTAATTGTGCAATGAAAATCAATAATGGAAGTGCTTACAAAGCCAGCTTGATTTGGGAGTGAATCCCAAAGACAGCTGCTTTCTCTAAGAGGGATGGAAAAAGTTTGAGGAAAGCAACAGCAAAAAATTCCAGATCCTGGTTGGTATTTTTAGTGATGTTTGTCATAGGCTTAACCCTTTCAGCACCTGCTGAGAGAGACCTTTATTACAGGCTGCTGTTACCAGTTCATGAAAGCAAAACCTCAAGTCCATCAAATAAGTAAGCATACTTGATTAAACAGAAATGCACTGAAAAGTGAAAATACTTCTACTCCTGTACCAGAATGCAGCTATTCCCACACCCTCAGGGCCACGACAGATTTGTCTTTCAAGTGAGATTCCAGAGCCAGGGCTGAAGATCTGGGAGGGATTTACCGTGGCATCCCTGCCAGCGGCACTTACTCCCTTTCGCGCACTGGCGAGCGCTGGCTTTGTGCCGAGGGTTCAGGATCCAGGTTTTTCTCTCCGTTCCTCAGAGGATGGCAGTGCTGCGGCCGGTGTGGGAGCTCTGGGTGCAGGGAGTGCCATCTCGTGGTGATCTGTCCCTGCTGCGGAGTGCGGCATGGCGCTCGCTGATGCTGCTTCGCAAAGCAGCCCGCGGGCAGAGCGCTGCCAACGGGGAGGGATGCGTGCCAGGGAGCTGGGATGCTGAGGAGGAGGAAAAGCAGCCCCTTCCACAAAACATGGTTCAAATAACACCGTACATCACCTGGCCCTTCTCCAGATCCTGAGGCAGAGGCAGCTTTCAGTCCCCAGAGCCCCTGATGTCTTACGCCTTGCCTAGTGGGAATGCATGATGTATGCAAGCCTCCTCTCTGCCCATCTCAGCAGACTCCTCTAAAAATCCTACCCCTGTGCAAAAAGCTGAGTTGCTAAGAGCTGGTGAATGGAAGATGCCTGAAAATCCCTTCTACTCTCTGGGGATGGCAAACACCTGCATTCATTTGGGGTCAAGGGAAAAGCCATCTTTCTCGCCCTGGTTCTGCTGCCACGTTCAATCTGTCATCTACTTCATCACTCGTGACTGCCCCTGAGTCTGGGGTGACACCATCTCCCTGAAACAAGGAACCTGAAGCAGGGCTGTCTTCAGGCAGGATTACCCAGTCCTTTCAGATCTACACCATTTATCCAACAAAAAAATGGCCCCTTCATTTTGCAAACACACGTGTATGAGACTCACACAGAACATGGCCATCTCACCTGAGAGAAGCTCTGCAGTCAGAGTTTCCTCTCTCTGGTTTACCTCTGAAGGACTCCCAAGTCAATCACAAAGGGGATGGAGCTGCCTTTTCAGTGCCACCCCTCTTCTCTGGCAACAGCAGGTGCCACACCTGAAAAGAGGAGGAGTAGTGTAGGGGCCATGGTCTCATAACTTCCTCTTCCTGGGCAATAAGCTGGGGTGACATCTCCATAGTATAGCACTTTGGATGTTCTCCTCCTCTGGAAGCACTGGGAAATACTGGGACCAGACAGAATGGGGTTTAGGATGCTGTACTTTTCTCATCCTGTATTAAATTCTTAAGAGGAACAGGGCAGTCAGATCTGATCAGGATCAAGATCTGGCCATTCCTGCAGAAACAAGGCAGCATATTTGCATTGCAGAATGCTTAAAGAAGCAAAATTTATGGGTACCTGGGCAAAGGAAGAGGATGATGGGCAGTGCACCAAATGGGGAAATCATACTGGAAGTCCAGCCAGAACAATGTCCCATCTTTGGCAGTGTCTCAGAGGGGAATTTTCACAAATGGCCTAGGAAAGAATTCTTTCCATTCTCTGCAATCTGTGGTTTCAGTAACAATGCAGAAGACACATTCTCAGTGAGCCCACAGATTATTTTTACCTCTGTCCCCATTTCAGCTCCATGACACACACCAACTAGCACATCCACTACTAAAAGCAAGGACTACACCTTTGGCTTTATAGAACATTTTATTTGGAGAGATATCTCATGTCTTAGACTAGGTTTGTTGTTAAGGCATTTCTGAAGGGCTGGAGCAAAGGGAGGGGGAGAGGGAGAGAACTGTGTCAACGGGAGTGCATTAAGGCAAAATTCCCTCCTTCTGCATTTCACCACAGTAAAATGCACGTAAAGGCCAGTAAATGTCTCATGCCAAGGAAGAGATTCAGTGCAAATATATCCCACTGACTATCCATAGACAGGGCTAGGACCTCAACTGAGGCAAATTTACAGTGCCTTGTTAGCTGCAAAGCAAAGCTGATTTAGCTCTGTTGAGGATCCAAGCCCGGGTTCAGGGGAGCATTTTTAGTATGTGTTTCTTATGCTAGCACAGGTATAAATGCTCTCCTGAATCAGAGCCACAGCCCCTTGAGTGCAAGTCTGTGAAGTTAACACTTGAATTTTTATTGTCTACATAAATATGTCGTTCTGCATCCCTTTGTTCACTTCTCATTGTATTGCTACTGAGTACATTCCCTTAGTTTCTTTAACATGGCTTTCATTACTATCATGCTTTGCAATCATTTTAAAGTGTATTATGACATAAAAATGAATTATCCCTTGGAGAATGTTTGTTGCCAAGGTTCCAGAGTTTGGATGGTCTTGGAGGACCAGGCTGCAGTGTGGTTTTTTTGGTGAGCAGTAATGTAATCTGTGAGTAATGCCATGGATGGCAGAGGCATAACTTGCAGGGAAAAGTACTGCTCAGTTTACATACCAGCAACACGTCACAGACACCAAACACTTCTTTTTTTCCAGAAGAATTTCCTCAGAGGATCCTACCTCTCCAGAAATAGTCACTACTACTTGCATTGGCTTGAGGAAACCGGTTTTGTTATCCCAGGTGCAAACTGAAGGGAAGTATGGCAGAAATGCTACAAAAAGCACGACAACATTTTCAGGCAGAAGCAGAGTATAACATTTCACAGTCCTAAAAGCTGTCTGTCACTGGATGACCTCCACAGAAAACCCTGGTATCCATTAATGAAAGGATATGCTTAGGCCTCAGTGTCAAAAACTTGTTTAGGAATTTGAAATGGTTATAGGTAACCCAAAGTGGAAAAATAAGGCAAAAAAATCAAGCAACAAAGTATTTCCTGGATACATGTGAATACACAACTTCTGCATGGCCTGGAACCATGTATAACATTCATGCCTTAAAAGCATGAGCATCCTGCATATTTATTTGATACAGACAACAGCATCCAGTTTAAAGGAATCTAAAGGGTGAATAACAGGCATCAGTGCAAGTCTTTTGTGCTTTAAACTTTCTTCATTCCTTTTCCCATAAGGCAAGCAAACACTGTCATGACCATTTTGGGTTTTACTTCAACCAGGTCTTCTGGAAGGGCATAGACTCTTGCTCCGATTTTTCTTGCCATAGAGATGGCATATCTGTATTGCAGGGGTGGGAGAAAAAAAGGAAAAAACAAAGACAGAAATTAGTGCAGTAGCAATAACTTTCACCCTGTTAAGTATTTTACATGATCAATACCAGAGTGGGTTTCACTGATTTACCGAAGTTAAACTTTTCTGTAGAAATGTATGAGACAAGTTCATAAAGAACTACATTTCTAATAAAAGGCAGAGTGCATTCCCTGATGGTTAGAGCACTGATTACCTGCAGGATGGGATCTGCAGGTCCTGGTATGAAACATTTAATCTTCCATCCCCTAAAAGATTATCCTCAAAATCAGCCATTATGACCTTGCTCCCTTTTCAATCTTTGAGACTCAGACTTTGCACATAAACAAACTTGCAAGGACAGAAGCAGAAGGCTGATGTCAGTGGAAATCAGCATCTGGGAAATCAACATCTGGGGACTTATTTCAGTCATACCCAGAAAGTACAGCTTGACATTCCCATCTACCTGCTCAGAGCCACTGGCTGTTCTCAGAGCCATTGTCTCTTCTATTTTTTCATTTAAAAAAGCTAGGAAATCCCATGTTCTTTCCATTTCGGAGCACATATATTTGTGAAATTTTCCCCAAAATGCAGAGAAGCATTGGGAACGTGGGGGAACAGGGGTGGGAAATTAGGAAAAGAACAGGAGAGGAATGAAGAAATAAAGTACACAGAAAGTACACACAGGATGGCAAGAAAAGAAAGAGAACAGATGGTAGGAAATGGAAGGAAAAAGAACAGTGGGAAAAGTCTTTACAAAAATAATGGCAGCTCTGATTGCTTTACAGTCATCCTTTTCTCCTTTGTAGTTACTGCGTAGAAGAGAAATTAAACTGATGATCAGACCAGGAGATGATCTGTGTAACTCTGAAAGGAGAGGGAGGTGCCCCCAGAATTGACTCTCTGCTAGGAAATCATTTGCATTCAGGGAAAAAAAAATCAATACCCACATCTAGAGAACCAGTTTTTCAGGCATGAATCTTGTCTTCCCCCTTCTCTCTTAAATATGCCCTTTTTCTACCTGTAGGTGACTAAAGAGCTGTCACTAATCCCTCTTCACTATTTGTTGGCATTGTTCTCTGATATCTGAAAGAATTTTAAATTTAATATGAGAAAATAGGAGCTTGTGAAACCAAGTGATTTCAGTCCTTTCAAGGGATTTGTGAAGCAGGAACTACAACATTACACAATGTAGTTCCATTGATACTCTTTTTACTACCTAACTCCCTGCCTTCATGCTTCTAACTCGGGTGGTATTTCTCACATGAGGTTGTGCCAGATGAAAAGACAGCAGAGTCATTTTTAAAGACAGAGTTAGGCCAGCCTGAGCAGGTAACTCATGCTAAGTGCCACTTGGCAGAAACATACTTAGCATTATTTAGTTTCTCCTCATCATTCAGGTTCTCTGTTTTCAAGAGGTCATACTTGATTGACCCTGGTTGAATGGCATCAATGAGATCCAGGACTGGCATGCTGGTGCTGATTTTGCTATCCTGCATAGACAAAAAATAAAATTAAATGCAAGAACAGGATGACAGAACTCCCACAAAGCTAGAGTCTAGACTCAAGAGCAATGGACAGTTCAGTTAAATACCATTTAGATCTTCACAAAGGGCTGTTAGAATATTTTTTTATCTAAGGCAGACTAAGGACTCTTTCTAGGATTTTTTGTTCTACCCAAGGGATGAAACATCACAGAATCATTTAGGCTTGAAAAGATTTTTAGGATCAAGTCTACCCTTAATCTAGCACTTCCCAGTCCACCACTAAATCATGTCCCTAAGCACCACATCTACACATTTTTTAAATCCTCCAGTAATGGTGACTTCACTAGACAGCCTGTTCCAGGGCTTGACAACCCTTTGAGGGAAGGAACGTCCCCTAATATCCAATCTAAACCTCCCCTGGCCATTTGCAAACTCAAGACCATTTCCTCTTGTCCTGTCACTTGTTACCTGGGAGGAGACTGAGCCCCACCTGGCTACACCCTCCTTTCAGGCAGTTGTAGAGAGTGATAAGGTCTCCCCTGAGCCTCCTTTCGTCTCATCTGCTCCTCATAGGATTTATGAGCCCTTCTCAGCTTTGTTGCCTTTCAGACATACTCCAGCACCTCAGTGTCTTTCTTGTAGTGAGGGGCCCAGAACTGGACACAGGATTCAAGGTGTGGCTGAGTACAGGGGGACAATCCCTGCCCTGGTCCTTCTGGCCACACTATGGCTGATCCAGGCCATGATGCCATTGGCCTTCTTGGCTACTTGGGCACACCCTGGCTCATGTTCAGCCAGTGTTGACTCCCAGGTCCTTTCTTGCTGGGCAGCTTTCCAGCCACTCTTGCCCAAGCCTGCAGGGGTTGTTGTGATTCAAGTGCAGGACCCAGCACTTGGCCTCATTGAACCTCATACAACTGGCCCTGTTCCATCAATCCAGCCTGTCCAGATCCCTCTGCAGAACCTTCCTGCCTTCCAGCAGATCAGCATTCCCACCCAGTTTGGTGTCCTCTGCAAACTGACTGACAATGCACTTGATCTGCTTGTCCAGACCATCAATAAAGATGTTAAATGGCCCCAAAACTGAGCCCTGGGGCACTACTGGTGACAGGCTGCCAGCTGGATGTAACTCTGCTCACCACCACTCTCTGGGCCTGGCCATCCAGTTTTTACCCAGAAAACAGTGCAACTGTCCAAGCTACGTGCAGCCAGTTTCTCCAGGAGAATGTTGTGGTAAACACTGTCAAAGGCTTCACTAAAATCCAGGTAGATGACATCCACAGCCTTTCCCTCATCCAAGAAGCAGGTCACCTTGTCATAGAATACAGTGTCATTAAAGCAAAAGATGGGGTGCAGGGCTGGTGCATTTGCTTCCTGTGGGGAGATAACACTGACAGACATCTGCTGATGGGAGGGGTGAGAGGGACCAGCTGTGTGATTCCTGAACTCATTACATGAAGTTTGATGGATCTGTCCTCACCTGGTGCAAACTGCTGATTTATATCCACAGAGTGTTCCCTAGCTTGGGAAGTGTCATAGATACTGTGTGGTTAGTGGAATGGGAAACATTCTAGAAATGGTCCATTTCTGTGTTTGTGTGGTACCTTGCAAAATAGGGCAAGGTACCCCTGGATGGTACTACCAGGTTATAAATGTATTGCTATTGTTCATTTTAATACTGCCATTTGTAATTGCTTTTGATTCATATCCAACTGCACAGCAGTTCTTTCTTAATTCCAGTCATCATTCTTGTCTCCATCCTTTGATTTCCCAAGCCAAACTGGAATTCAAGGTGTTTCCTGTAGGGTTCATATCATATTTCTATTACTTTTTCACAATAAAGTCCCTTGAATAAAACCAGTGTATTTGAACAAGCTTTTAAAAGCTTGAATGAATGAATAAATGAATGAAAAAATAGTCAAGCTATGCAGTGAGTTATATCATAATGTAGAGTGCGTGTGTATAGGCATACACACATCTGTATACCATACACACATCTATATATCATACACACAAGCACTCTGAATAAGAGATTCCTGAGCAGAGATTTCTGAAAAAAAATCCTGTACCTTGAAACTGGAGATGGTTGAATCCTTCCCAGCTGCAGTGAGTGTTTCATTGACCCAGCTGACAATGATTTCATCATTGACCTTCTCTCCACCACCAATGTCTTCAAGGATATTCAGGGTGTACCTTAGGAGGGAAGCCAGGATATTTGCTCAAAGTCTGCTGTAACCTCAGAACTGTCCTCTATCTGCACAGCTTGTCTGGAATTATCCCAATGATCTGATATTCCTTTGCCTCAAACACACTCACAGTGCACATGATTTATATTATAACACAATTATTAATCTAAGTAGTTTAATTCACCCCCAATTCCTTAATCACTGTTTTGGGAATGTTAAATTTTTGGTTACTTAAAATTCCTGGAATTCCTCTCAATGTATCTCATTGTAAATTACTCATCCTCATAGTGCTTAAAAAATAATCACTGATTTTGGAGATAGAAGGGAATCCTTCTGCTCACATGAGACTGACCTTCTGCATGAAAACAAGCCTGGAATATTTTGCTTATATATCAGCATACACCTTGGAAAGATATTCCAAACTGATGGGAAGTAACCACCTCATCCCTATTTTAACTATCTTACTGATAAACCTCTACCTTTCTCTATAGTCTGAATTCAGTTTGTATTCCGTTCCTAACTACTGGGGCCCTTTACTTTCAATTATGGCACTCTTAAAAACAGAAACATGCACACACAGAGAATTACATTAAAATGGGGAGAGGGACTGAGTTATGGCTATTCAGGAAGCAGCTTACAAAACTTCTGCATCAATTCCTTGTTTCTGGGACACCGTCGCCATTTCCTGATACAGAGACCTTTTTAACTTCTTTTCCTCTCTTCTATGCAATAAACATTTCTTGTTGCTATGCAGATTGTGACAATAATAATCTTCTGCATGAGCTGACTGTAATGGCCTTGCCCACAAGATATGCTCTGATCACATCCTTAACTAGGAGTGAGCAGAAGGTCACTGTGCCCTAGCACTGAAGTGCAAGCAGAGGAGTGAGAAGGCTGTAGCCTGTGGAGCCTCCTCAGTGAGAGCATCAGGAAACTACTGCAATGCAAACTGAGCACACCAAAATGCTCTGACCCACCTTCTCATCAGCTGCCAGATTAAGGCCAGGGTGAGTGTACGGTTTCCTTCGTTCAGATCTTGCCCAGCAATGCCGACAAGGGAAAATTTGGCTTGATTCTTTCCCAGTTCCACTGCATAGTTGCAGTTTTCAAGCTGTCAAAGGCAGTGTGAAAAATATAGAGGAAAAAGAAAAGAAAGAGGACAAGACACTATTACTTTAAATTCTTTGGATCACTCAGCCTAGATCCTCCTGGGCAAACAGGAACATTGAGGCTCTGTGATAAAACAGCTGATTGACTACCAGCAGGCAGATCCATCCCAAAAATACCATTCTGAACATTTAACATAGAAGAAAATGCTATACTTCATTATTAGGGCCTGAAAAGCAGATTAGCCTGGAAAATAAAAGTGTAAGGCTCATGGGTAGCTCCAGCATCATGGCATTGCACTGAGACAAAGGATTAGTGTCCCAGCCAATATTTTAGATTGGTTGATCACTCTGGTCTAACTGGATGCAATTACTCATCCAGATAGCTGGGAGAAAGCTTTGCATTTAGCAGCAACTGTGTGATTGGTTCTTGATGCACCTGATCAAGAATGCTTATCATCACTGTCTTCATTTGATGTGGAGGGCAGTGATCCAGACAGCTGCAATTAAGCTGGTGCCATGCATCTCATGGTCCAGATGCATTACAATCAGTGCCTAAAGCAGTAGCAAAAGGGATCTGCAAATACAGTTTCTAAATACTGATACAAAAGTTGTCAAGTCTTTTTACGTAACAAATATTTTTTACCTCTCAACAGAGCGAGTGAGTCTAATGTAGATTTCTTTTTCAGAATGAAAAATTATCCACTGACTAAGCACAAAAATCATTTAAGGTGCTGTCCTTGGGACTGTAGAGCAACATAAATACCCACATTGCCGTTTGAAATTATTTAGGCATTCACTGAGGATAAGACATCACTACTGGAGATACTCTAGTTTTTTGTACCTTCTTCATGTTGCCACCCAGTTTAGGATACGGTGGTTTGTTCACCCTGTTCCAGTCTACTGGCACTTTGATCTTTTCATAGAGTTGGAAGATAACCAAGGCATCTGACAGGTCACTGAAAACAACAAAAAAGGTACATCATTGTCCAAAGAACAGAGGAAAGAAACACAATTCAACTATTAGCAGAGGTAAACCTAGTTTCCTGGGAAACACACAGCAGCATATATTCTTATAGGGCCTAGAAGTTTTTATATTCTTGCAAACAACTTGCTGGCTGTATTTATCATCTGAAGGAAGTGTAATACCTCATCTTACCTGTACAAGTGATTTACATGTGGATTAACACCGAGGGAGTTCATCCAGTTCCTAAATGTCCTTTCTTCCCTTGTCTCACCTAAAACAAAGACACATCAATCAAAGCCCTGCAGAACACCATACTTCAGTAATGTAAGTGTTTTGAGAGGAAACCCTAACTGAATTTACAGCCCACTGTGTTGTCATCTTTTTGCAGGGGTTCCATACTGTTGTCTCCTTATCACAAAAGTTTCATACCTTCTTGGTGTTTCTCATGGGCAGCTCCTCAGAGCACCGACTCCCAGTTCCCTTCTCAACCAGCTACCCCACTCCTTTATAGCACTCTCCTTCTCATTGGTTACAGCTGTGGCCTGTTAAAGTCAGGCCTGTTCCTAATCTTTGATAATTAGCCTAGCTGCAACTCCTTAGGGGTAAGATTACTTTCTACACTATCTTTATTTTCTTATCTTCTATCCCCCAACAGCACTGAACCATGAACAGAAGGGGACACAAGGGAAACATCATGGTGCACCGTGAGATATTTGCATTTTCCTGACCTTCAATGTCGATGTCCTGGTTCTCTGGCTTATGCAGGGCAGGGTATTTGTTGAACAGGTTGGCGATGAAGGCCAGGTTGAGCTTGGGGTTGCCGCGGACGACGTCGGTGGCGGTGACAAACTGGCGGCAGCCGAGGCGCTCGGCCTGCTGCAGCATGCACTCGGCTCGCTGCACGTCATCCTTCTCCTGCCCAGCACAGATGGGACATCAGCCTCAGCCCCCCAGCTCTGCACCCAGCCCACCTGGGTCTCCTTGAGGTCATCTAGCTGCTAAAGCAGCTCCTTGACGGATTTACATCTATTCCCATTCCCACTTTTACTAATGGCAAGTCTGTGTTTTCAAATGGGCTTTGCCCATGATTCAACTACCTCACCATATTGCTTTTACAGCCATATTCCATTTAAACGTGATGGTTTGATGAAATTCACAGATAAATGTATTTAAATACACTTGTTACATGCTAGTAGTTTATCAGTGTGATTAAATGGTTGCTGAAGTTCTGGAGTTACTATCTACCAAAAATCGAAACACATAACTCTTAATTCTTCTTTAATTCTTTGGAACCTTTGATTTCTGATTTACAAGATCATGTTGCAATGCAAGAAAGAATTTGCTGGTTCTGACATCCCAGTGCAGCCCTGTGTTGGCCAGGAATGCAAGTAATGGACAGAAAATATTGGCATTTACTCCAAACTCATCTCATCTTACCCTTAATCCTGACATGTCAATAGTAATAGCTGGAATGCCTTCTTCATCTCCCTTGGGGGCAACTTGGTTCAGCAAATGGTAATAAGCTCTTGAGTCCTGTGACAGACAGAGAAATTAAAGGGAAGAAAAATTACATCTAAAGCTCAGCCCTTTGCTTACCAGTGCTCCCCTGAACAATGTGCAGGCATGCTTCATTTTTATTACATCGATCATTGGGCTACACAATTAAATTAATTAAGCTGGAAGCACTTAGCAATTCCTACTTTATGCTGTGTTTGCCAGATCTATTTCTCCCCTTCTCCAGCACAATATATATGTGCTGGAGAATACCCAACACATGAGACAAGAACACTGTGTGTGGAACTCACAGAAAGGGCAGCAACAACAAAATGATATCAGAATTCACTTAATCTGAAGGTAAAATTAGAGGTAAGAAAATGCATACCTTTATAATGCTGTAGAAGTCAGGCTGCTGAGCATTTAATAAAAGAAAATGCAGAAGGAGAAAGCAGATGTTTAAAGTGGATTTCAAAGCAAGACTGGAACAGTTGTGGAAGAGAAGGCATAGTTTTCAAGGACAAAAGTTAACACTGACAACAATATCAGCATTTTTCAGGCAAAAGGGCAAGAACAAGACAAGGGTTTATCATGTTGTGTCTTTAATCTTTTGTGAAATACAACGCTGCTTCCATATGTGGAAAATATTAATTCACTTCAAAAAGAGCTCAAAGAACTGAAAATAAAGCTACATTTTAATGTCTAGGGACTTGACTAACTAACCCAACTGATGCTCTTCAAAATATTAAGCAGACTACCTGAATTATTTTAAATATTTTACATCTGTATTACTATGTACTGTAATTATGAAGTGGTTATTTACAACAGAAGTGAGGTGGGGAGACAGACTTAGTTAGAGAATGTCTGTAAACACTGAAATCTTGTAAATATGTGTCTTTTTTTCCAACTGTAAACACCAGAATTGTGATTTAGCTTTCAGTTGTAGATAAGATTTAATCAGCTGAACCATAGTCTTTTTGGCCAGCACACAGAAAGATGGGAAAGACTCCATTCCCTTCCCTTTTCATGGATATTCTCCAGTCACCTCCACCAGTCAACCAAAAATCTGTTACAATAAATATTGCATTATCAGATGTGACTCTCTACCCCTCCTGTTGCCTTCCCTGGTGTTTTTTTTTTTCTGTATTTCAATAAAATGCTTGTGCTTATGTTTCAGTCCCTAGTGAAGCCTATGACCAGGTACCTCAGGAGCTGGATTTTTCCCAAGCTATTCTGGGAGCAGGGAAGTCAGGTGAGGTTGGTGTGCTGGCCAGCCCCTGGCTTTCTTGTAAGCCAGCTCAGATATCCTCCCTTATACAGCCTCTACAGATCTGGAATGCTGTCTGGGACTCACACTGGGTTTTAGTGTCTGAAATTAATCAGTGGGAACCACTCAGGTTCTGCTACATCTGTCTGGGTACAACTAAAGTCCTAAAGAGAAAGCTCTGCTGAAATCTGCACCCACAAGCCCAAGAGGTTCTGAGTATATGAAATAATACTGCCTAGACTACAGACACCCACCCTTGCAAGTGTCTCCCTGTCTAGCTGTAGTATTCCCAATAGTCCCAGTGAATTAAAACTCACAGAAAACTGCATTCAGGGCTATAGCAAATGTTGGGACAGAGGAGCACATAGCCTAGGTGAAGGAAAGATCAAGTGGGGGAACTGGAAATGCCCAATCATCTTTCTCTACATGCTTGAGTAAGGTCCAGGCTTTTCTAAACAAAAGCCAGGTCAAGAGTAATTTAGGGAGATTCAGAAAGGAGGTGAGAAATAGAGGTAAGGAGCTGAAAATACAGCATCTAATGCCCTGTCCAGAGCCAGCAGCCATTCCTTTCCCAGGCATCTGGTGTGCAGGAGCTGGCAGTGATAACTGGGAGGTCACGAGGAAGAGGAGGAATACTACTGAGTGCAAAGGTAAACCCCAATGAAAGCATTTTATGTACCCAGCTCCATGTGCTTGACAGAGCAGTCTCAGCTCCTTGGAGTGTTTCAGTGCACAGTCCCTGTGTGGAGGCTAGGAATTTGGGTGTAGGGCTGCTGTTTTGTTTTTGTTGGTCAGTATTTCTCATACCTTGATGTCTGAGCTGAAGTTGTTGACTTTGTTGCATCCTGCATTTTCCAGGTGATAGTTTGCCCATCTCAACAGCAGGTCCTCTGGGGACAATTTCATCAGATCCTCCAGGCTCTCTCCTTCCCTCAGAAGAGCAATCAAGGCTAAGCAGGAAAAAAAAAATAAAATTATATGAATACTTGTCGAAGAAAATGTATAACTGTTTTCTCTCTTTCACATTTTCCTACCCTAGTTTGTAAAATGTGAGTTGTCAAAATATTGCCAAAATTCAAGCTGGGTTAGCATGACAGAAGATGTAAACAGAAAAAGGGTCTCATCAATAAAATGATTCCAAGGTTGCAATTTGTGTATCTAGTAGTGGATCATATACAAGTGGAAGACAATTTCAGTGTGGTCTAAGAACTGCCCATGAGTATAAAGGTCTTGTCAACCCTCCCTACAATGAGCAGGGACATCTTCAACTAAATCAGTTTGCTCAGAGCCTCATTTGACACGACTTTAAATGTTTTCGGGAATCCTTCACCTCTCTGGGCAACCTCTGCCAGTGTTTCACCACCTTCATTGCAAAAAACTCCTTCCTCATATCCAGTCTAAATCTACCCTCTTTTGTTTAAAACTATTACCCCTTTTGCTATTGCAACAGGCCCCACTGAAAATTTTGTCATCGTCTTTCTCATAAGCCCCTTCAGGTGTTGGAGGCTGCACTAAGATCTCCCTGGAACCTTCTCTTCTACAGGCTGAACAATCTCAGCTCCCTTAGCCCACCTTCACAGGAGTGCCCCAGCACCCTGAGCCTTTCTGTGGCCTTCCTCTGGACCCACTCCAACAGGTCCAAGTCTTTCCTGTGCTGAGAAGTGCAGAGCTGGATGCAGTGATGCTGAGCACAGGGGTAAGCTTGGAATGAAAATATGAACACAGGCTTTTTGCAGCTTAGATAGAAGAAATCTCAGTGACCTTCATACTGAAACTGGATTCACTCAGGCACTCTGGAATACTTGCACATGACCTCATGGGCTTGTGGGACAATAGGGCTAATTCATCTGTCAGTTGAGGAGATACCCTATTTACACAGAAAAATTGATATTATGTTCACAAGAGGAGGAACAGGCAGGATGGGAGGATTGACCCTTGAAACCTTGGACCATGAAAGGCTGTAGAACTAGTTTTGCAAAGAAGAACTAACATGGAAACTAATTATTAATGCGATAAAAAAAGAGTGTGTTACATTGCTCTGATTTTCTTCCAGTATCTTTTGTCAGACCTTGAAAGAATTATGGGTTGGCTACATAAAGGAAACAGTGGAGACATACCATAACTGGAGTTACACAGATAATTTGATATAGGGTGCAATGGGGACTAGAGGGGGATAATAGAAGCATTTGAAAATAAACAGAGGATTTTATGAAGAAAACAGTGTTGACACTGCCAGAAGGCTGGAAGAAGGATTCTTGTGGAGTTGACTGTGGATTGATTTTTGGATTAATGCTTTCTCATTTTTTTTGCATCAATTATCTTGGCACAAATACTTACAACATGCTAAAAACGTGAAGATGGTAGTCAATAGGTGGCATAGTCAATACAGAGGATGATCAGGAAACCAGACAGAACGAACTAGATGACAGTAATAAAAATGGAATGCAATTTAATAGTGCCATGTTCAAAGACCTTCTCTGGGGAATTAATATGAATAACTGCTATTAGCTAAAAGCTTATATGAACGAAGGATGAGAACCTGAGTGGATTAGATGTCTTCTAAGCTACTCTGAGCCACCATTTGATACGACATGGGGAAAATCCAACATGATATTAAGTGCATCCCAGATAATTCCCATAGAGGTTGGGATGTATTACTGCCTTGATATCATGTGCTCATGAAAGTTCATTGGAAATACAGGGTCTCATGTTCAAGAAAGGGGAGTTTTACCTGAAACAGCTGCAGAAAAGGGCTATGAGGGAAAGAGAACCTGAAAAAATCAGAATTTTCTTGGCTTGTCTAGCCTTAGATGAAGTCTTAGATGAGAAGTGAAGGAGAAAATACCAGAAAGGAAAAAAACAGCAAATCAGCAGGGCAAGGCTACCTACAAAGGAATGGGACCTGGTGGCTCTGGCAATGAAAGGGACAGAAATGTGAAAGGGTCAAGGCAATGAAGGTAACACCTGCACAGGAACTGGAGGAAAGAAGTGTCACTGTTGGGTGAGGGACTGTCCAGAGGCAAGGGGAACAAAGCAACGAGATGAGGTGCTGTGTGGACTGCAGGTACACCCACAGCCTTCATGATGAAGCTACTTCATGGAGAATTTTGGCATTGGTGAGATACACCTGGAATGCTGGGTCCAGTTTCTGGCTCCCCAGTATAAAAGAGACATTGACAAACTGAAGCGAGTTTAGTGGAAGGACACAAAAAATGTTTGGATGGAAGTTTGTGATATAAGGGAAGAGGATGAGAAAACTGGGTCTATTTAGCCTGAAAAGAGGTTTGAGAGGGGAGCAAGTATTGTCTTCAACCATTATAGAGGGGCCAGATCTGCACTTTTCCAGTATGCCCAGGAAAAGGATGAGGAGCTGTGGACACAAGGTATCAGAAGGGAAATGCCAACTAGATTCTAACTAGAAAAAAAAAAATCACAGCAAGAGTGGTTGGGCTCTGGAACAGGCTGCCCAGAAAACACAGGAAAAGGCCCTGAGCTACCTCCTCTGACATAAAGATGTTATACTTAAGATGTTGTACTGCTGAAAGCAAGTGGCTGGATGGCTGAGTCAGATCTCCAAGGTGCAGCTCCACAGGTTCCTTCCAGCCTAAATTATTCTGATTCTCTAACTATGATTTCACAAAGAAAGATGTTTGGCAATCAAGAGCAAGGAGTCAAGCTTCCTGAATGCAGATTTGCTTATCCCAGATTTAGCACCAATACACCAATATACTTGGATGCAGACCACTGTTCAGAGTCTTTTCATGCTGATTGGGTCAGGATGCAGACCACCATCCTGACACAATGAGCATGAAAAGGCTCTGAACACACAACTCTGCAGAAAGCCTTGGACTTCTGAGTGCTGAAGCTTGTGAAAAGCAAGGAAAGTTACACCAGTCAAGAAAAGAGACAACGAATACTTGAAGAAAAAAATTAAAATCCAGTTGTTTTTTTTAATAGCTTTATCCTAAAGACTCTGCAGTGATGACAGTGGGGCACTGAAAGGAAGAGCCATACATACCTTCATTCCTGCTGATCTCTATGTCAGCAAAGAGTCCAATTTTGATGACTTGCCATAAAAGACCCAGAACCAGGTAAGGTTTCCCTTCTTTTAAGTCTTCAGCTCCAATGTTAACAACATGGCACCCAATGGCTGAAGCAGAGTTCAGGGCCAGGTTCAGATTTTCCTAGGGGAAGATGAGAACTTTTGAATGATGCAGAACTTGAGAGCTGAGACTACAGGAAGGGAGCACAGCTAAAATGAATGAAATCTGCAGGCAGCTTCACTGCAAATACATTTAAGCACACAGAACCATGTCTTTCCTGAGGCAGTGCTCCAGGTGGGTACTCTGGGCGCTCACCAGAGGGGAATACAAGGACAGAATCACTTCCCATGACCTGCTGGCCACAGTTCTTTTGATGCAGCCCAGGACACATGTCTGGCCACAGGGGCAGGGGAATGCAGACTCTCCTGGGGAATTACAGACAGATTCTGGGTCTCAACACAAAGACAGAAAGGACCTCATTTTGGCAGAGGTGGCAAATGTCAGATCAGAAGGCACTGGAGCTCAGAGCATACAGCTACATTCACAGTGATGTCCTGGCTCAATGCTGGTTACCCAGGCCAGGCTCTCCCCAGGGCCAATGCTCGAGCTCATTCTCAAGTACAGATGTAGCTTCAGCATGGGGCAAACTCTTCTCTGCTCAGTCCTGCACACGGGGAGGAGGAAAGGAGCTACAGCCCCATCAACTGGCAGATATTCCAGGCTCTCCTCTCCCTAAGCAGTCGGCAAAAGCCCTGATACCTAGGATACAAGTAAGCTGCTAGCTGGCAGTGTTTGCAAAGAACACACTGTCCCAGGAATCAGTATGAATCAACCTGATGAGTTTTTAGCCTTACAGTCCAGCCAAGGTCAGAACTGGTAATATCTGGACATTTTCTTTTTGAACTTTGGAGTATGGACTCCTGGTTTGGGAGTGTGCAGAGGAAGCTGAGGGATTCAGTGATTCACAATGACAGGCAGAAATAAAAGTGATATTTCAGGAACATTATGTTCCTTTGCCATTTCCTGTCCATTTAAAATAAAGGGAATAAGAAAGTCTGATCCTCAGGTCTACAGTATACAAAAAGGTGCTTTGTAAACAGAGGGCAAGTGAGGCAGGCAAAGAAGCCTGGAAAATATAATTTATCACACAGCTTTGCAGTTTTTCACATGAATTTCAGCACTGCTATCATGACAGGGAGATCTGATTAGATACAAAATGCAGAGAGAGACATAGTGTAAATTCTCATAAGCTAGAAAAATTGGACCACTTCAAATTAATTGCCTATTCTCCAACAGACAGCTGTAAAAGGGTTAAGTTAAAGTGGAAGCTATATTGATCAAATCATGTCTACATGTGACAGGGATTGATCTGAGCTGCATCATTAAGTTATGCTGCTGACCAAAATGATTAGAACTGAAAAACGAGGTATACAGCATAAAAATCCAATTTAATGGCTTCTGAGCTTACTTGAGTCTGGCTAATGTTCCATCAAATCAGAGTAGCTGAGGGCTAAACTGGGTTAGGTTCATATGTGTTCCATATATCTAGTTATACTCTGTACCAGGTACATAGATGTTGTTCATATAAAAATATCTCTCTACATACTGCTGTGTGAGAAACACAATAAACTTTAAGTAGTGAAAATTAACACCCTTTTAGTCCATTCAAACAATCATCTATATGTACATGTGATAGAAATAAAGGAGGGATTCAGTATTCAAGGTGAAATACTGGCTTGTAAAAGGCATGCAACAGCAATGGTCTGATTCCAGGCATGTTGCACTGGTACTGCCAGAGTCACAGTTAATATTCTGGTGAGGACATCAGACTGCAACAACAGCAGTTGTGATTTCAGGTCCATTGTCATGTCTTAAAAAGAAGGATTCAGCCTTCTGAGAGATACTCCAACTGCAACTGGTCACTGTATTATCTCTGTATTATTCATTCATATGGCATCTACCACAAAAACATCTAAAGCTCTCATCTGGTGAATATTATTTGTTGTGTTTGGTCAGTCAGGTTGCTCATACGTGTGGAAAGAAATGTGAATATAATTCTTTATATTTTTATGACATGGATCTGAGCATCTCACTGTGCCAGAAACAACTTTGCCTGACTGTGTTGGGCAGAACCAGCCTTTCCTCCAAGTGATTACACAAAAGCATCATAAGGGGAAAAGCAAAGGATTTTGTTGTGTTTAAGTACCTGTATTGTGAAGGGTGTGAGTTTCTTTTTGTTGATTGTTCTCTCATCAATGGTATCTGGCACTGAAAAGTTGATCATCTTACTGGAAATAAAATAAAAAAAAACCCCAAGAAATACATTAAGCTATGTGTGCACAAAATACAGGTTCTCTACATTGCAGGACAAATCAAAGAGCTGGAGAGTTACTTAACAAAAACAGATTATCACCCTCTGCTTCTACATATATACACAGAGGCACACACTCAATACTTAAGGAATTATTTTGGGCTACATACAGATTGTACTTAGGTGTGAGGCCAAGAATGCCACAAGGTGAAGTTGTGTAAGAAATTTATTGTGTCAAAAATGTCTGAGAAAGCACTCAGTATTTTGTGCTATTTTGTGTGAAACACCAAAAGTCCTTGGGCAAAAATAAAACCAAGCAGCTCCTTAAATTTCACTTACTTCATCTAATTTTAAGTGTCTAGAGGCAAGGAAAAATTCTCATTAAGCATGAAATATGCTTTATATTTCTGAAGATAAAATAAGCACAAAACCCCTAGTATTATCAAGGCCCTGAGTCTGCAAACGCTCCTGAGCTTAATGTAAATTCAGCAGGTTCACTTTGAACAGAAATGTGAGTTCTTGCAGACTCATGGTTCCCATTTGTGAGAAGGAAAGGTATCATTTACCAAAGCACTATGCCATCACCGACTGCCTGGAAGAGGTCATCTGTCTCTGGATTCATTGGCACCACGTGCTTGCAGTCAGGGTCCTTCTCAAGGGCTTTGTTAATCCAGTTGACAAAGGCATATTTTTCTTCCTCTGTGGACACAACATCAAATCCATCAGTTTGCTGTGCAGTGCCTCTACCACTGTTTTACTGACAAAGGCAGAACTCCTGGGAGAGCCTTTCCCACCGGTGTGACTGATCCACAAAACCCTGCATGGAAGAGGCTCTCAGGAGACCAGCAAAGGAGCTGAGGACAGCAAAGGGCTTGAGCTGGTTAATACTCCCTCAATACCCCTTCCCACTCACTGGGGTTGCCTGGGTCATGAGATCAGGCATATTACAGAGACTGGTAATGAAGTCCATGTTGTTCAAATGCATAGTGCAGATGTTAAGCTCTGCAAGTGGTAATTTGTGCTTTCACTGTCATTAGAATGCAGTGTTGTACCACTCTGCTAAACAGAAACCCCACATAACTTCAAACAATTCTGTATTGCACATTACATCCTCTTCATGTGGAATATCTAGAAAAGCCTGGCCAGGAGTGGGCTCTGACAAAGAGCACTCAGAGGGTAATGGGCAGATGTGCCTGTAGCTCAGCAGGGCTGAAGCACAGCTATCCTGTACCAGCAGCAGCTCACATGGCTCCCAGTAGCTCAGAGGAGGTGGTAGATGGAGTCCTTGGAAGCATCCTCTGTTCTCCCTTCCCCAGAGAGAGCCAGTCCCCCACTCCTGTCCCTGCAGAAGATTGCCAAGGGTAGAACCTCCTCTGCATGGAACTGCTTCCGTGAGGGCTGTGCCCAGCAGGTAACGACAGCAACCAACGTTCAGCTTGGAGAAACAGGCTGGAGGAAAAGCCCTGATGGAGTTGTGCCCTCCATGGGAAAAAGTCAGGAACTATCTGGTTGCAAGGGGAGTTTATAGAATGAGTGCCTGCTAAAATGTGCAGGGAAATGGGTTACCAGCAGTGGGGAAGCTCCCTGGTGAGCAGGGCCAGCAGTGGGCAGGTGTGTGTGCTGCTGCAGCCAGGGCTCACTGGCTGCTGTCAGGGTGGGACAGCTGCACCCACCTGAGTAGGAGTGCTGTGTGCCAGCGCTGGACTGCTCCGACGTGCCACCGATGGCACAGATCCCCTCCTTCTTGTTGATCTGCTTCCGGAATGACTTGGCAACATCATCGCTCTTCAAGTCTCGGAAAATCTTTCAAGCCATGAGAGAGGATTTTAGAATTTTGGAGAATTAAACCAAGCTAAAAGAGTGATCTCTTGGGCCAGGAGACACATTCTCATTGCTTCATGAATAGGGAAGGGCAGCTTTAGTGTTTTCAGTGGGTTTCTGGGTATAATCTGTGTATCATCTGCTGAGGTACAAAAGGATTAAACTCAGCTTTTATGCTTTCAAATCAGGGAACAAAGATCAGCTAGGTAATAAAAAAGGTTACTTTGGAGCACAGCAGTTTGGGTTTGAAGAAACAGCAAGTAAAAATATACTTCTCCAGCCTGAGGGAAATTCCACTATTTTAGCATTTGCCTTTGACCCAGTTCAGACCAGAAAAATAAGTTTTTTGATTAAAAAGTGCCCCATGAAGTTTTCAGTTTTGATCTGCTAACATTTTCTGTAATCATCTAGCCAGAACATCATCTTTTTGCAGTGTATAACTGAAAAACTGTATCTTGCTGCATCAACCAAACTGAACGATATGACATTTATGCAATGAGCAGCTGTATTCACATAACTTGTCCCAGTAAATTGCAGAATTTCTAGTTTGGTTATTTTCTGCTTTCAACTTTTCTGGTGAGGAGACTCATTGGATTAATGAGGTGCCCATGAGAGCCTGTGCTTGTGCCTCTGCTGTGCCCGGGGGATCACCCTGAGTTACTGAAATAAATAACACCTTACTTACTGAAATAAATTCATCAAAACTGATCCTGCCATTCCCCGTGGTTGTCAGACTCTGAATGAGCTCTCTGGCTTTGTATCCTGGGAGAGGGAGATTGGCAGCCTTCAACACCTCTGTTAAATCATTGGTATCAATGAAGCCATTCCCGCTGATATCTGCAAAGATAAAAGCAAACTTTTACATTCTACATCAGCCCAGTGCCATTTCTGCACATAAAGGCTGATGTTGTTTTATCCAAGGAAAGGTACGTTATATACAAAGATTTGTTGTCTTGAAATCTGGTATTTTCAATTGCTTTGGTGTTATTCACACTCAAGAAATAATTACAATCACTTTTTAACAAAGAAAAACTCACAGTGATGAATTTATATGTTTAGACATATAAATATCTTAACAAAGCTAGGTTTAAATGGATATAATTACTATTCCAAGGTTTACACACTGACAAATGTGATCTACAGAGGAAGCATCCCGTCCACAGAACAGCTAAAGAAAATAAAGTTGACACAATACACATATGCACTTATCCATAGATATAATTTGTGATTTTGGCCTGTTTTCTGGATCTAATTACATCAGAAGTAGGCTGGAACTGCATATGGTCATCCTCAAAATAAAAACTTCTGTGTTTCTCTGTGATGGTGCTAACATGAATGCTCCTGCTGAGCTTCCTGCAAATATTTGCTAGAGAAGATCACCAATACAGGATAGTATTTGATGAGAAGATCACCAATACAGGTTCATAGTCCTTTAATCTCCACTTAGTGAAAAACTCCACAGATAAAAAGCAAACTGAGCTTATTCCGTGGAGAGTTTCTGTTAAAAAACTGTGGTTATGACACAGATATATATATATCTATATATATAGATATATATAGTTATATGGTGTGTATATATATACACATGTATGCGTGTATATATATATATATATAGATATAGATATAGTTATTTACATTTGGCTTTTAAGTATCTGTGTCTTTCTTTTTCTGCTGGCTTCTTTTCTCCATCCCGGAGGCTGAGGTGATTTCAGAGCAGTGTGAGCTGACTTCCTGCATAGGAAGTTGCAATTTGAGTCACATGCTGCAAAAAGACACTCAGCTCTCAGCATCAGTAGCAGGATTAACAAGGATTGCAAAGAGCATCCCATCCATCTCACCATGGCATTCAACAAAAGGATCTGGACTTGGAGAGGGAAATGTCTGGGAGAGGAATGAGAGCTTCCTTCCAGCCTTTGAGGGAGCAACCAGATGTAGTGGAAGGTGTTCCTGCCATGGCTATGGGGTGGGAACTAGATAATCTTTAAGGTCCCTTCCAAGCCAAACCATGCTAGGATTCTGTGATTTGCCTTCTCAGGGCATTGGGTGTATGGGATATTTAGAGGGACCAGATTTTTAAGATTGCCAGACTAGACTGTTGTGTGCTCAGAAATCAACCAACCACCACCTGAATCAGCACAGACAGCTGATGAGTGCATAATCCAGTGAGGCTGATAGGAGTTAAGTGAGCTGTGAGAAATTCTGTCTTTTCTCTTTTTTTTTCTCTTTTCTGAGAATTTGGGTAGACAGTGATGGGTCTGTGTGACTTTAAAGAAGACAAATCAGATGAGATGTCAAAGGTTTGGAAAGAAAACACACAGTAGAAAGGGCTTGAAAGGTCATTGTGAAGGGATTACAAATTTTTTATCCATCTGCATATTTGTCCTCTCCACACTCTTCCTTCCCATAGGGAATACTCAATTAACATTAAAATAAGACCTTTTTGTCTTCCAAATAATTTGTTGTGAATAAACAATATTCTTGGGAAGACACTTGAGAATATTTCCAACATGGTTTGCTGTACAGCTTTTGAGGTTTTTTTTTTAAATCCTGCTGGAGCCCCAACACCCCCCTGTGTAGGAGGCCAGTGCTCTGCAGTGAGCTGATGTGGTTTCATCTGGGAGGCCTAGAGTGGCAGGAAAAGGGCTTTCTGTGGGTGATGTGTGATCAGTGCTGGAACTGATCACACAAAACTCCATTTCCTCACAGCTGGTCAGTCAGACCATGAGAAAAGAGCCGGCCACAGGTTCACACTTCAGCAGCGCCTTTGCTGCTGGCTGCACTCACCAACTTTGCTGAAGGCCTCCCGCAGCTCTGCCATCTCCTCCTCGGAGAAGTGCCCTGTTGATGCCATCCTGACTTCTGTGAGGGGCAGGTCTGCAAGGAGAACACACTTGTTTCATTTGGTGCTTTATGGGTTTGCAGCTGTGATGAAACAGAGAGAGGTTTTCACTTGGCTCTTCAAAGCTTTGGAGCAGCTCGCCATAGCTGAAAACCCAGCTCCTCTCTGTATCCTGAAATCAAGTGAAGGGATAAAATCCTGTGTAGATGAGATACAATTCCATGTCCCTCCTGTTGTTTTGCCAGGCCCTGCTCAAAATTACAACAATTTTATTTCTACTAATTAACTGGAATTAAATCCTACCTCTGCTGACTTTCATTTCTCATGGAGAAAATGGACTAAATGGTGCTGGTTCTTGTTATTCCCCCTTGGAAACACAATTATCCAGTCATTTCTTCAACAGTGCTCGCAGAGAAGCAGCCCTGGGTGCTTCCCAGGGCTCTGGGATGGAGCCAGAACCTCAGGGGACATTTGCACCACTTACCTTTGGGTACCTAATGAGGAGGCTGCTCACCCTGACAAGGTGGAGGGATTGAGAGAAACTCCTTCATAAGGTGCTCAGAGCACCAGGTCTGGCTTCCCAAAAGTCAGCTACTTCTCTCCCTGGATATGTGGGAGTTCAAGTACTTTCCTCCCAAGGTGCCTAAGTTAGTGCCTGAGGCTGGATGGCTTTAGGAATGTGTGGCCAGAAGGAGTTTTCCTGCCTTTCCTCTCATCAAAGATATAAAACAGGAGCAAGGATTAGACTTTCACTTTACAGGCACTTTCCTTAATAACCAGGAAGGGAAAGTTCACTTTCTTTTATGGCATCATTACGTACACTGCCAGAAGATGCACATTATCCCCATCTGCTTTTTCAGATGGGGATAATGTCCCCATCTGTCCTACTGTCCCTTGAATATATTCATGAGGAAACTATTCAGGAGACAGACTATCTATTATTCTATATTTGTGAGAATGACTATAGTGTCCTATGTCTCTTTAAGTATTAATTAACCAAACAACTATTTAAATAGAATGAAATGGAAACCTGAGTTGATCCTGGGAAGTGGTTGCTGTAGATACAGTAATCAAATGAGAGGAAAAAAATCAGAAATATGCCATTCCAAAATTAAAATTCACACTGCATAATTAAAAAAAAAAAAAAAAAACAAAAAAACAAAATAAACCCAAAACCTAGATTTGCAATTTGTGTAAAAACACAGAGTTATTTACAGCCTATTTGGGCTTCAGAGTCAATGCTCTGCAGAACTCATGCATTGATTCCTTGTGTCTGTGAAAACCACTATGGACACAACTTTGAAATAGCCCAAAAGCAACTCATGTGGTTAACTTCTTGTCTGCTGCCTCCCAGTAGCATCCTGCATCCTTTTCCTGCCTAATCACTGTGGTTTTAGGATGAGGACAGCAATAAAAAAATCTGTTCATTCACTCCGACCTTGATAACTAGAGAAGTGCAGCAGAATCCATGATGCCATTGCTCTTGCAGTGGGTTCTAACCACCATACTTTCAAGGACTACCTTTCAAAAACCCCTATGATCCACTTGCAACGTGGGTTATCTATGTTAGGGTAAAATCAGATCTATGCTCTTCCCCTGGTCCGTCCTGGTATCTTTCCTGCCTCTGATTCCTCACTGCCAATCTTTTTCTGTTGCCTGCTGTGTGTTTTTACAAATTGTGGGTTAACTAAAATGCAGCTGGCCACATGAAAACCTTACACTATCAGCCAGAAAGTCCATATTCCATGGCAAGGTCATTCCTTCTAGTCCACTCACTTGATCAAGCAAAGTAATTCGCAACACAGCTTTAAATGAAGCATGAAGATTGTTCTAGGCTTAAGAGGTAGGAAACACTACAGGCTTTTGCCTCTAACATTACTTTTGCAAAGTAACTTTGAGAAAAAAATATCACCAACATGAAATGGCCTCTTCCAGGAAGTCATGACCTCTGATATGCAATTAAGTAATCTGTTGAACACAGAGAATCCTATTAGAAGTACATATGTTTACATATGTGGACATTTATACCAATTAGAGGATGAAAGGCTTTGCTGTAATGACCCCTTTTGACTTCTTTAGGTCAGCATTACCACTGTTGTGAAGGTAACTACACCTAGGTGAGCAATCAGATTCATCTCAGGTGCACACCAAGAACAAGGACTGGTTCTCCATCACCTGCAGGGTGGCTCTCCTCAGGTGACAGAAGGATGATCACTGCCTGCTCCAACACATAACTGAGCTTCTCCCACAGATTCGCCCTCACAGCACCTCTTGACTTCAGCCTGTCAGTTCCAGTGGGTGTTGCTAATTAATACCCCACTGTGGTTTCCTAACAGTGAGATTCAGAAAGGCACCAGAATTTTCAGATTTAAAGGCTTCAGAGTTATTCCCAACAAAAAATCACTGTCACTTTTTAAATTGTTCAAGTAGGAAAAACAAAACATAAGGAAATCAAGTGAAGGAAAGTCCAGAGCTTCAGCAACACACAGCAAAAAAAGGAGAAAATCCCCTTTCAAAAAGCCACCTTCCAGTATTTAAAATGCTTATTTTGCTTAAATCATTAAATGGTAATATTGAGGCACAGAGAGGTGTAAAATGTGTCTGGATAGTAGTAGAAGAGGTCAGGCCCAATATTTTTTACTGATTTAACCAGCCAAGAGCAGAGCCACATGCTTCTAGAGTTCGACCTCTTTCAGCACTTCACCATCTCCCATGCAAACTGAAAATACTTCGGGCATCCCATCAAGAGGGCATCCAACAATCCTGAGTGAATAGTCCAATCACTGGTAACTCACAAGCACACAGTACACTGCTCCACTCCAAACTGTTTGCAAAATCAGTATGACCAGGCAAATGCAGAGAAAAAATGCAGAGGGTGATACAAGAGGAAAGGAGAATATGTGGATGAGCAACGATGATGAGCAATGTGAACAAGTTGAAAGAGCTCCTTTGGGGGGAACATTTGTTGAGAAGCCACCTGAGGAAGGAGCAAAGGGAAAACCAGCTGGTGAGAACCAGGCAATGGCTTTGAGCAAAGTGATGGATGGCCAGAAGCAAAGAGAAAAGCTGGGCAGGGGAGAGGTTTGGCAAGACAGAGGGCAGTTTGGTGTAGACTGAAGACAAACAGCTTAGCTGTCAGCACAGATGAGATATTGAAGATCAGGAGCAGCTGGGAGGAAGAATCTTGAACTCGGTGTGATGGAAGATCAGTGAAAGAGCTGAAGTGTCTCAGGGAGAATGAGGTGAAAGTCAGCACGTGCTTAGATGCTGAGGCAGTATGCTGAGATGAGGAAGACACCTCCCTGGGTCAGTGCAAGAAAGGCACTGGAACTGCCAACAAGAAACAAATGGAAGGTAATAAACATTCAGAAGGTAAATAGAAAACTCCCTGAGACAGTCTGAGATTCAGATGGCTTCAGGACATCCGGATTACAACATTGCCTGGAAGCAACACTTCTTCCTAGTTTGGCAAGCTGCATAAACCCACTATTGCAAAAGCAAAACAAAGTTGTGCAATTACACTCTTTCCTCCTCAGAAGACTGCTGAGTTACCAGTTGGTGTAAAAAAGGGAAGAGGTTCTCACCTAAGCTGCTGAGAATACAAGCAAACTGGTACCAAAAGAGCCTCTAGCAAAGCACTCCCTTCCCTGCCATCATTTCCAAACCAATATGTCACAGCCATGCCCTAAAAGCTTCCTTTTATTTGACCTTATCCTCAGAAGAACCTATGACCACACTGATGTTTTAAGAGATCTAATAACAAACTATTTTTGGACTGGAATATAAAGGAAGAACTAAAATAATCTTAAACCTGAACATAATTGCTAAATTGAAACACAGGGATATTGATGTTCTTTCATTTTCTTTTCGATTTTGAAGCCATTCTAAGAGGAGCTGCCTGGTTATGCATTGCTTGGCAAAGTGTACATCCACCATGCACTATAAATAATAAATGGCAAAGCCATTAAAATGTCAAGGTTTCCAAGACTTGTATTAAATGGTTACCTTGTTTGATACTTTTCTCCACTGCTCTGGTGTTTAAGCTTTGTTGCAAGCAAGACAATGAAAACCTTGAAGACATGAAATGGCACTTCATAGATAGACATGAAGTTGTACCTTTCCCCAAAGCAAAAAAGCACATTTCATGGGACAACATTGTCCTTCACAAACATGTTTAGTCAGGAACAACTTAACTGTGAATTTAGTTTCAAGAAAGTCAAAGACACTACTAAAATTTACTCACTTTCTACCATCAGGGCTTTGCTTTGTGTTAAGGCACTGGTACTTTGCTAATTATATGATAACTTGTCTGGCTGTTGGAGAGGGGCATGACACATGTTCCCGGCATATATAAATTTCCTGCTATCTTCTCTTCAAACTTGCTTATTTTTTCTGAAATTGATGAAATAAGAGTGGCTGTTGCAAAACAGCTGTCAGCTGTTTCATGGGGCAATGTGAGACTGTCCCCCTGCACACACAAAACTCTTCACTTTGCCAGAGCTCATAGCTCTAGCTCCTTTTCTCTTTCTTTTCTCACTCACAAATTCAATTTCCAACATCCAGCTTTCTGTAAGGGCTGGGGAATACTTCCCCAGCTCTCTTCTGCAATAGACTTTCCCTCCCAGCTCACATCAAAGAGGCAGCCCCAGCAATCCTCCTCCAAGGCCCAGCCTGCCCTGGATCATGCCACCAGCGGGGAGGATTGAGAGAAGAGTCCTTAGAATTGTGCAGAAACTCTCGTGACAGATCTGAAGCATCCTGAAGGCCAGAAAAGTACAAGGCAAAACAAGAGTATCTCAGACATATTCAATATTTGTCCCACATTTATTGCACCTTTGGATGCCTGCCTATTCCTGGTCACTCTTCAGAATATCCCTGATAGGATATTCCTCCTCAGAAATATTTCCCTCTACCTTTCTCTCATAAGTCCACACACAAGTCCATATACCCATATGCATTTCTGTTCAAATTATTTGTCTCAGCTGATTTCCTACAGTGTGGAGGGCTGAGGAGGAGACAAGAGAAGATTTTTGAGCTAGGTTCTGATTCTTTCCTCCTGGAGACAAGTTTTTGCCATTTTCATTGTCACTAAAGGGTGACAAAAAGATAAACTATACAGTAGATCTCATGTTGAAAGAAGAATCAAGGTGACAAAACTACAGCAGTGTGGCCTAGAAGTTCCTTAATTTTCAAGTTTCATCTTGTGCTCATCAGCAAAAACCTTCAACTAAAACACAGCAGGCAAAGCCATCTTGTTGGCCATCAGCCAAACATGTTCTTTAGCATAATCCAGAATAGCTCATCTCTCAATTAAACTTCAGTCTCAGCATATTTGCTACTCTCATGCTTTTCTCCTACATATTTATTATTAGCTGTTATTTCTCTTACAGTTCTGATCAAAATAATGTACTTACATCCCTGCACCAGCAGGGTGATCCATACTGCACCCACAGCAAAATAGGATAGCAGCTTTAATGCTGAATTAAAGTGAGCTGCCAGTGATCATTCACAGTGATAGCTCGGGGTACCCAGCCTCCTTAGACAAACAAACAATCCCAGCGATGTCCTTTATTCTTGTTTGGTGTCACAGCTTCCAAGCAGACTGAGGGGATTTTTTTTTTTTTTGTGACAGCCTTTTTTCTGCTCGTCATGTAAGATGAAAACCAGAGTTCATATCTCTCTTCCACGCTGGTGAGTAACTCAGACAGCTGCTCACCATGGCTGACAATATCAGCAAACACAAACACCTTTGGAACCACATGCCAATTGGACACATGTCTTACACAAAGACTTTGAAAATCATTTATGAAGCACAAACTGCAACATTTTCAAACACATGAAGTTCACTAAAAAAAGTTGTTTTTTTATGTTATGCATGTTGGGCTGTGACAGTTTCCCTACTGAAATAACTACAGATAAATAAGAGTATTTTTTAAAAATTTCCTCAGGGATGCTGAGCTAAATTTTAAATCCTAAAGTAGACAGAAACATCCTTTGCTCTGTTAACAATGGGTAACTTGGATCACAGTACCTTCAGTTTGGGTGGCATCTTGCTGTTTAAATCAGAGAGGAGTCTTTCTGAAGATATGGCAAATACCTCCTCCCTAGTACATTATAAAGATTCATGATCTAGCCCACAATAAATGACAGTCTTCACCTCAAAGGTTTTTTAAAAGACTGGTGTCTGCAACAGCAAATCTTGCCATGTATTTAGGCACTGGGATTATTAAGATGTTGCACTTCATATGTTTTTTTTCCTTATACAATTTGAAAAAAAATACCGAGAAAAATACATTTATCACTGTTCAGAAGGAATACAGCAATGCCCATGAGTTATTTGTTAATGTTCCATTTCATAAAGGACCTCATTTGTCAGTGTGATGCCCAAGTCCTAAATCAAATACTGATCAACAGTAGGGAAGGGAAGGGAAAATCCACAGGGTCTGGAAAGAGATGGAGATCAGTGGCAGATGGACTCAGTGGCAGGAAGGGCTAATCCTTCAAGGAAATTAAGACATTCAAAAAGCAGAGCTCTGAACCTAAAAATACTCTCCTTATGTGTCTTGTATCTGTCAGATACATCCTACTAGGGAGACAGCATTGAGGTGCATATTATTTTTCAGAGTCTGTAGCATTTTTCTTAAAAAAAAAATAAAATTGATCCAGTACCCTGCATTTCTTGTTGGGTCACTTATCTTTCTCATCTCTTTATCAACACAGACTAGCTAGCTTTAAAGTGAGAACATTTTTCCATAGATAAAGGAACATTTTGATTCTCAAACTGACAGTTTCAGTCATTCAACAGGTGTCCCACTCAGCATGGAAAGCCCTGTCACACCCAGTTCCATCTTCACTAACAAAGGTGGGAGAAGATGAGAGCATCTGCAGGGTCTGCTTTGGATATAGGTATGAGAATCTATCCCAGCACAGCTGGGGTGGTAGATGGGCATAAAACCTTGGAGAGACAGACAGAATCTTTTCTTCCTATTCCTGTGTGCTTCAGCCTGAGGGTGAGTGGTCAGGTCATGAAGTAGTGACCCAAATGTGCTGTGGAAGCCTGGTAACTGATGCAAGAGAGGAGACAGCCTCTGCTTCCAGTTCATTTGCAGGAAAACAGTTCCTCTGTGCATGGAAAATATTAAAAATATGTTCCAGCTGTAAAAAGGAGGTTTTTAGATACAAACACATATTTGCATTTGCCTGGTTCCACAAGGATTTATGAATCTGCTGCTGTCTCTCCCAGGCCAGGAGTTGAATTCTGTCCTCAGTTTTGCAGGACACCTCAGTGATTCCAGCAGTAACCAGGCCCTTCCACCCACAAAAACAGACCAGAAAAAGAAAAACACATCTTAACAAAGCCCTCCTTAGAGCTGTGCTGTTGCTTGGACCCCTATCCTGTGACAGTGCTGTGCTGGGAGCTGTGCTGAGAGTGTGCAGTGGGGAACTCAAGCAGCACCTGGAGCAGCAGAAGGCACAGTCCTCCTGCTCCCCTTTCCTCTGAAGAATGATTTGGCTTTATGGCATGGACCCCAAGCCTGGACATGCCTCGCACATGCCACTCTCCTCTCTCACAGCCTCCATGTCCAGGACACCCTACTTGTTTCATCAAGGGGCAGGAATTTATTTCCCATCCTACAGCTTTCCCCTTGGATAGCTGTGGAAATGCACAGAGCATCCAACAGACCCTTCTGTACTCCATCCTGCAGCACCTAAACACTGTTTCAGATTTTCTCCTAAATATTTTTCATTTTGATAAATACTTTACGTTTTGCATCAGCATTTCACTGGAGTCTGCTGTTTTGCATGAAGGAGCTGGGTATGAAAATGAGCTACACTTCTGAATGCACTTTATTCCCCTGATCTCCCCCATCTCCTTCCTTTCCCTTTACTCAATCACTTCCTAGTTCTTTCATGCCTTATAAAAAACATGTGGTAATGACTTCTACAGTAGGTTCTCTATCAAGATAACTCCATTCCAAGCTACATAGCTGTTTTAAGCTGCTCATGACTGAAATCAGAAAGAAATGGGGTCAAAAAAATTGAGAGCAAAATACAAGACAATGGAGTGTGTTGTAGGTTCTGTGAGTAAGAGAAGAAGAGCAACACCACTAGATTTAAGTACAAACATTTTTATGACCATAATAATATTCAGTCCAAGGAGACACTCTAGTCCAGTTGAAGAAGCAGATTCAAACCCAGTAAGATAACACATCCCTTTTTTGACCTTCAGCTTCTGAGCTAAGTAAATCTGGACCTTACGGTCAGGATGGAAGCAGAAATTCCTGCTCATGTTACCAGCAAGCAGGCAGTACTCCCCAGAGGTACTTCCCAGTCCCTCCTGGCTCTAGCATCACTTCTCAGTGGAGTTTCCCACCACAGAGGGGGTTTCCACATCTCCTGTCTACTCATGAGAGCTTCCCCAGCTCAGGAGGCCAGACTGCTCCTGTGGGCAGGCAAGAGGGGAGGAAGGTGAAACCTGCTGGAGTTCCTCTGCAGGAGGGGTGCCAGAGTGTGATCTGCTTTCAGCAAGGTGGTCAAACCCCATCTGCTGAGCAGCCAGCTGCATTTGCTAGAGATCATCTTCACCTGACACCTGTAGCAGTACAAGATCAGTCAGCCAGCCTGGTTTGAGACTTCAGTTGTGATAACAAAGACCTAAAGTTCCAGTGTTCAAACCAAATCCATGTGCTGAGGGAATCACTATATGACAAAACCAGCAAGGCTACTGCTCTTACAAAGATAGCTAAGCCTGGAGGCTCCTGTTCACAATAGTACCACCTAAAATATCTGTAGACAATCACAACTCTCAATTCATCCAGAGCCTGAGCTGAAACCCCAAAGAAGGCAAGGGACCAGCCTGACCAGATTTACCAGTCAAGATTTAAAAGGTATATAAATATAACATTATATAACGTTAGGACCCCCTCCGCCATGTCACTATTTCAAAAGCAGAAGTTCCTACTGCAATCAGGCTCTAATATGAATCAGTTTTATTTATCCACTGGAAAGTAAAATTACATTTCTAAAAACCTGATATACATGTCCTAACAGCCAGCAGATTACATTGTAAGCACTATGAGCCAAAATACATTATGCTTATGAATCAGTGTTTCTAATCACTGAAATTAAAATTCCCTTCTTACGTGGATCCAGTCTTCAATCTAAATAATAGCTTCTTACTTTATCGTGCCCTTCCAAGCCAATACCAACTCCAAGACTACCATTCTACTCAGCCAAAAGCCACTCTGCCAAATTAAATCTGTCAAACACTTTCCTGAAGGTCAGTAGAATTGCCGTGCACAAAACTACTGGAAAATGCTTCACACTAATACAGAACCTGCTGTTTTTTCATGGCAGCCACAATTTCCTGTGCAGTTAAACTGCTGGGGTTCTCAGTGAGAGCAGCCTGCCAAAAAACCACCAGATGCTGTGATCTTACCTCCTGGGCTCAAGCAGTGGGTCAGAGCAATGAAGAGCTCAGAACTGCAAATCCAACAGAAAGGGCAGAACTTCTGAAAGAAACCAAACCTCTTGCAGGGTGGAGGGACTGCAAAGCAGCTGTCACTGCAGGCAAGGAAACTCTTCCTTTTTTGCAGTGCAACTAGGCAAGCCCACAACTGAGCCCAGAGAGGGAAGTGAGTGGTGACAAAACCCCATAGTGCAATAGATTTTGTCTTTATAAGGAAACAAAGCATGCTGTGGTCTCTACCTCTTCATCTCAGCTCTCCTCCAATAAGGGCTGTGCCGCTTCCTCTCACTGCCTCTCTTGTTCAGGAACACAGGCACACTCAGAACGCTTCCTCTCTTCACTGTAAGGGTGGCCACACTTGAGGCACAGCACAGCAGTGACACCTCACCCACCAGGCAGGGCTGGCTGCCAGGCCAGGCTGGAGCACAGTCACCAGGCATGGAAACTCCTCAGCATCACCATGCAACCTCTGCCAACATCGGACTGCCCTCCCTGGGAAAACTTCTTCCATGCAAGTACTTGGAATTTCCTTTGATGCAGCTTGTGACCTTTTCATTATCAGTGCTCACCACTGACAAAAGGCTGGCTCCATCTTCTCTGTGAGCTCTGATGAGGTTGGTGCAGATCCAAGGTTGGCCAAGATCCCTCTCAGCCTTCTCCTCTCCAGGCTGAACAAGTTGAGCCCTCTCTCCCTATCCTCTGATCTGTTGTGCTCCATCCCAGTACCATCCTGGTGTCTCCCTACAGTTTATCCAACTCTTCAATGAATAGGGAAGCCTAAGAAAGAACACAGCACTCCTCACAGCACCTCACAACTGACACAGATCAAGGACACATTTCCCAATGCACTGAGGGTCACTTGAAAAAGTGCTCAATGGATGCAAATATAAACCATCTTTCAAGCCCCAACAATGCAGCATTGCAGAAGCCTTAGATCTGAAAACACATCAAGAGAGAAAAGTTAATAATCAGTCCCACAGGGATTTTAGGAAATGTCCTGTCTTAACAGCAAGATTCTTGCCACTTTACACAGGCTGAAGAATCATCCTTCAGATTTTTCAAAAACTTCTATTCTGACTTTTACCTCTGAAAACAGGCAGTGTAAACAATTACCAAACTGTATGTCTTTAATGAAAAAGCTGTCATTCACCAGCCCATGAGCTACATACTGTTGTAAAGAGGTTCAAGGAAGCCCTTTCATGAACAAATCCTCGTAATTAAGATCCATCCTTGAATCAGCATACATTTGAGGAGGATTTGCTCTCTTCAGAGGTACACTGAAACACTTTCCAGGCGTTTTTGGTTACTCACTTCTATTGAAAAAATACTTCCTCTATAGTATTTGATTATTTGATAAGCTGTGCCACAGCTCCTCTTCTTTGTTTTCTAGGATATTTTACACGAGCCTGATGGTTTATCCCAGCTTTTTTCTTACAGACCTTTTCCAAATCCTGAATTTCTTTTGTTGGTCTCCATGATATCCCATTAAATGCTGCAATGTCTTTTCTGAGATAAGGAAGAAGGCACCAAAGGGATGTGCAGTCTAAATCTAACATCCTACTCGCACAGGAAAACTGGGGTGGGTGTTTCCTTATCAGATATGTTTGCTTAACCCACTTAGCACCCTCTCTTGAGTTCTTACAGTTTATGCAAAAGGTAGGGGAGCAACTCAGAGTTTCCACCATGCTGTGTGGTGTTTTATATTCATGTGACCTAGACTGAGCTCAACATTGTGTCCTCAGCACTGATTCAATATCAGCACATCCCATAGGCACCAGCTGTGTTAAGGAAGCGTTCAAACAAGCTTGGAAATACAAGGAAAGCAAGGGTGAGATTTAAAGTATGATGAAATTATGAGGCAGACATAAAACAAAAATTTGACATGTGGATCATGAATCCCTTTGTCTGCCTCATTTCAAGACCTGCTGGATTGTCACTGTATAGCTAATAATGCTGTCTCACCAAATATTATTAAACTTAGGTAGTCTTTAGATACAACCCCGGCTGAAGCCCAGTCATAACACACTATTTAAAGCCTGCACTGTGCATCCTTGAAATGCCACACAAATAGCAATTTTACTGGGCAGCACTGAAACACATTTCAGTGGGACAATGTGATAGTTATCTCCTACCTGTACCTGGTTAACTCATACCTATGTGCGGACCTTTGTGTTGTTGCTGACAATGTAGGATTCCATGGTGTGTTGTTGCTGACAATGTAGGATTCCATGAGGATGATGTCTCTATAAACAGGGCATGATATTACTACAGTCCTGGTTTCCTAGAAGGGTGTTGAATTATAATTCTACAATATAAATAGCTTGGATTTTGCCACAAGGTATGCTTATGGCTAGGAACAGGCCAGCTGGTGTTAGGACAGGCTGTGCTGTGGGACTGAGTTAAATGTCCATTACTGTCCCACCTCAGAAAAACAATACACTTGACCTACAGCTTCAGTCTTAGGGCCAAAATATCAATGAAGCTGCTTTGAGATTTATGTCCATTAAAGGTAAAAAAAAGTAAAGGAGAGGTGGCCCTCCAATTACAGGAAAAGACATTAGGAAATATCAAAGATGATTGTCTATAAATTAAGTACCATAAATTAGCACGCACTGTGTTCAATCACTTGCAGAGGGAGGACTATAGTTGTTAACAGACCATGCCCCTGAGACACACCTGAAAAGGTCAAAACCAATCTTTTCTCTGCTGTTGTCACCACTACACCACTTCACAAGTCTTGATCCTTATTGTTCCTGTGCCTGAAGGGCCTTTCTTTCCAAGTATTCTTGGCAGTACTGACACTCCCATCCTGCTGCCTGTTTTATGCAGCCACACTTCACTGCAGATCAGCCAGACTGTGTTACCACAGGCTCCAAAGCCTTCCATGAGTTACCTGCTCCTTGCCTCAGCCCCTGAGCCAGCTCTGAGTGACAGAGCACTTTCACTTCAGCCTCCTCGCCTGCCAAAGGGCTCTCACCTCCCTCCCCTTCACGCCAGCTGCCTTGGGGAGGGCAGAAACCGTTGTCATCTTATTGCAGGGGGTCCATACTGTTGTCTCCTCATCACAAAAGCTCCATACCTTCTTGGTGTTTCTCATGGGCAACTCCTCAGAGCACTGACTCTTTCTTCTTCACAAAGCAGCCAACTGACTCCAGCTCCCTTCTCAACCAGCCAGCCACTCTTTCATAGCCCTCTTCTTCTCATTGGCTACAGCTGTGGCCTGTTAAAGTCAGGCCTGTTCCTAACCCTTGGTGATTGGCCCAGCTGCAACGCCTTAGGGGTAAGATTACTTTCTACACTATCTTTATTTTCTTATATTCTATCCCACTACAAGAAACTGCCAGTGCTCTCCTGCCACAAGGCTTGAATATTTCCTGGCAAAGTAAGTGACAACCCAAAAAGCAGGCAGGAACCAGTAATCCCACTTCCACCAATGAATGGGAATTATATTTGAAGGATCTGGGGCATCTGCCTAAGAAGAGGTCCAGCAGCTTTGGCACAGTGCTGTGTTCTGGCAGCTAGGAGGGGCTTGGAGGGATCCCCAGCTGAGGAGGGAGCTGGTCTCTGCAGTAGGTCAGTTGTTTCCTTATGGGCACTAGGGCCGGGAATTCCTGGGGGGGCCTTTCCTGGTGCTCTCATTTTGAACTGCCCACTGCAATCTCCCAAGAACTTTGCCCTCCTGCAGGCTGCTTCTGCTTCAGGAAATGCCTTTCTCCAAAAGCCATTACTTTGCAAAATCCCACTGATACAATGCCACTTCTTCCTCGCCCCAGCTGATTTGGTCACAGGTTGTAGGCCTCGCTCTGAGGTGGGAAGAGTGTGGTAGGGAGCGGAGTGGGGACTGCAGCACAGATCTTCCAAGCTGAATGAAAGCTTCTTGTGGACCTTGCAAAGTGTCTGATTAAATGCCAGCACAATTTTAAATTAACCCTTTGAGAGGAACATCCTGGGCCATGAAAAACTAGGGCAAATCAAAATAATGGAAATTATTTTAAAATTATCTCCTTTTAACAAATAATATCTTGCTCATATATAAGCACAGAGGACTTGATCTAATTCCCACAGTTTGATGCTATTTGAGTTGCACCTTTATTTTGTGACTCTGTCCTTGTTCCTATGAAAGTCAGTGACACTTCCTGTAACCACTAGTGATTTAGGCACTGAACTGCCTCTGACTATGGACCCTGAGAACCTCAAAGCTGTTGAAAGGTAAATGAGTCTTTGTGAAGCAGGAGTCATTATTCTGATGGCATGTGCTCAGGTGCCAGTTGGTAATCTGACCCGCTGCTGGGTCTGTGTTAGCTGTGTACCCTGAAATGCCACCTGTGATCTCTGCAGGAGAGAGAATACTACAGATGGGGCTTTGCAGAATGCATGTGAAACTCAGACCTTTTACACTGTGTTCCTCCTGCATTATATATGTCAGAAAAAGCCCTGAGAATGCAAAGCAATGCTGGGTGATCCCACTGAACCTGTCCCAACACAGATACTGAGATCTGTTGGAGGTGGAATCATGGTATCATGAAATACCTCTCGGTGCAACAAGAGCATCTCATTCTTTGTCTAAATCTGTCCATGCAGGAAGGAGTGGGGTGGATCTACCCCTGCCAGAGCTTTGCCTCCCTCCCTCCCTGAGAAACCTGGTCTCCAACCCCCATTCAACCACCACAGCCCATGGCAAGAGTCACCAACCCCTGTGGGCCTCTGGTGTGGGCATTCCCAGTGGTGGAGAGGAGAGGGAGAGGAGAGGCAGGGTGGAGGGTGATGGCCCATGCCATGCACACAGGTGTGAATGAAGCCTGTGCCTCACAGCAAGTATGGCAGCCCCAAGTGCCCATCAGCAACAAGACATTTATGCTTGGTCAGGGAGGGACACCCAGGCTTACATGTTGGCAAGGCTGGAGAAGAAGCAATGTAGAAAGAAGTTCAGTCATACTGAAAAGCATGACTTTGGTAGGGTAATTCTCAGATCAGCAGCTCTCCAAGCCTCACCCTTTCCCCTGGATCTGGGCACAGGAATGACCAGGAGGATGATGGCCTGTTAAAGCTAGGCCAGGAGACTGGTTTATGACTTCCCATGCTTGTGCAGCTTTCAATTTCCCAGCCCTATACTCAGTAATCTGTCTTAGGGTCTTCTAAGGACATCTTTATTTCAGTTTCACTACAATCTGTCTTATTCGTGAATCAAGATGAGCCACAAAATTCAAATAAGTAGACTGTTTCCACAAAGGAGAAGGCCACTTCTGTCTAGGGGATACAACCTGCAAGCTTCCAGCCCAGGAAGATTTACACTCCCCAAAACCTGTGTTCAGGAGGGTTCCAATAGAACAGCCCCCAGCGGCAAAGGAGGGGACAGGGCAACACCTGATTGCTGGTCTTGGAGCAGGTTGTTCCCTCAGCAGAAGTAGCCAAATATCCCTGTGAAGCAAAAAGCAGGCAGCTCTTGAGGCCATGGATGAGCTTTGAGCAGTTGGATTTGTTACCAAATTCCCCAAATCATTTATTTCAAAGAGATCTCTGGCACTGAAGTGGCTGAGCGGGTCTGAAAGTTTTCCTTGTGGCTCAGTCTCGGGCCCTTGCAGAGAGCTTAGTCTTACTTAAAAGTCATAAGGCACAAGATTAATTTCCTGCAAGCAGTCTGAACTTTGAAGGAGAGGCATTTAAGCAAGTGAAAAATGAAATAGCAGGGGAAAAAAACACCCTGTAAAATAAAAGCAATGATAAATAAATAACAGGAAAGTGTACACCCCACTTCAAGTGTAATAGGTTACACCCAGCCATGAATTATTGATCAAAACCATCCATTTGCTGCAAAGGGGAGTAGCAGTGAAATATTAATAACAGTGCATGAGCTAATCTTAGGTTTTACTTGGTGAGAGAGAGACAAGAAGAGGTAGGAGAAGCCTGGCCACTCTCAGCTCCCAGGTTTGGATGCAGTGGGAGAAGGGCACACCTCCAAGGCTCTCCCAGAAAAGCTGCAAGTCCCACATTTCCCGTAGAGACTGGCAGTGACTCTTCCAGCTGATAAACCCATTCCCAGATGGAGATGGGTCTAGAAGTGTCATTCATGGAGGCTGTTGCAACAATACTGTCTGTCCTGTTTTGGTAGCCCTACAAAAGAAAACCAGTGTGTTGGTTAGAGCCTAACTCAGTCCAATGTGTTTCCTAGTTTTTCTGGGCTTCTTTCAGGAAATAATTTGACTTTGTGATGGAAGGAAATACCTGAAAACGTGACTTTGGTGGGTCAGCTGGCCAGAGGCTTACAGGAGTAAAAAAGCATAAGAAACAGATGGGACAAAAAATATTTTATTTTTAATTACTCTTGTTATGCCAGATATTTTTGCTAAACTGTGAGGAAACAAAGTAATGATTTTTGACAATCTGATTTGGCAGAAGCTTACTTATGGTTAACCAACCTTCTCATGTACTTTCAGCCTCAATCTCACTCAGTTTTTGGAGAGTGAACCACTGTCAGCTTTGACACAGCAGCAGAATGGGCTTTCCCAGGGCCGCTGCCCTGCACAGGGTGGCTATCACAGCCAAGACAAAGCTGCTCTGCTGCAAACTCAGGCACTGCCAGCCCACTGCCAAAATTTCAAGTACCTGTCTTCTTCTGCAAACCATGGCAGGAGAAATAAACCCCAGGATTGTTTACAAATTACAATTGTTTACAAATTACAAATTACACTGTTCTCCTGAACAGCAGGCAGTTTTTTGCCAAGAAAATGATAATTCAATTTCCTTTGGATCAGATGAAAATTTGCACACAAATACCTGTAGGACTGAACAAAGCATCATGTGCACATGGGTTCACTTGCATATGTCTCCTTGAACATAGTCTCCTCCTCTATCATTATGTTCTGACTTTATAGGATTTTACATGTTAGAAATTTTACATCCTAGTCTGTCCGCTCTGTGTTTATCTTAGTTTTCTTCTTTTTCTTTTCAGCTTTTTAAAAAGCTATATTCTTGCATAGCTTCCTCTTTCTTTGGCATGTTTTCCGTTATTATCTCATTTTTCCTTTACACGTTGTCTTTTTTTTTTTCCTGCTTTTCCATCTACCTCTGGTCATTTCCTCACTCCTGCACAGGCAGTTTCTGCTTGTTTGCTCTCAAGCTTTAAAGCCAGCATTCCTCATAAAATTTGTAACTGAGCTCAGAATCTCCATTTCTTGTTTGCAGCCTTTCACATGCCAGCCTGGGGCTCAAGTTTTGCCCTGGAACTGCTGCCCAGAAACACTTACAAGCAGTTATTAGTTCCCGTCAGGAGGAGAAATTTTGCATAACACAGAAGGAACTTGCTGGGTTTCTACAGCACATCCGATGTGAAAAAAATATTTCCCCCTGCACTGCTAAACTGAAGGGGTTTTGTTTCCAGCCTTGCCAGGGTTGTGTTTTTGTGTTTGCAGAGCCAGTCCTGCTTCTGGAGCTGCATCAGGGGGACCAGGCATCCTCCTGCAGGTGAAGGGTGAAAGCCAGCACTAGGTTGTCCATGCCCTTGCTGAGCATCAGCCTTTTGCTCAGGAAGAACATGCCCTGCATCTACTGAAGCTGCAGGAAGACAATAAAAAGATTGCGTTTTGGGGGGGAGGTGTTTTCTCTAGTGGAGGCATCCTATGGAAATGAAACACAGGAGGGATCTGTCTACAGCTATCAGAAAGGAGGCTGTAAGCCAGGGTGGGGTCAGTCTCTTCTCCCAAATAACAAGAGTAAGCGGCCTCCAGTTGTGCCAGGAGTGGTTTATTTTGGTATTAGGAAAAATTTCTTCCCTAGGCAGGAACAGGCTGCCTAAGGAAGTGGTTGGCTCTCCATCCCTGGAAGTATTTAAAAGATGTGTAGTTGTGGCAGTCAGGGATGTGGTTTAATTGTGGACTTGACAGTGCTTGGTTTACCATTGAACTTAATGTAATCTTAATCTGTGATTCTTTTATTATATTATTCTGTGATCTGAGGTCAGGCTTTTCACAAAGCCCCTGAACCCAACAAAGTCTTACCTGTTGCATCTCTGTTTTTATAAAGGAATGTGGACAAATCTAGTTCTCATAATGTTTTTACTTAGTGATTAACTAGACTTCTGGTCTGAGCTTGTATTTGGGATTCATCTCTTCCATGACACATATAAATTAAAAAAAAAAATAAAAAGAGGAAAAGGCTTTGGAAGGGAGAAATGCTGCCCCCTCTAGCAATGAGAAACACTGATTATAGCTGGCACAAAAAAAATCCAATTATGATTCCTTTATATTCTTAGTATCAGCATTGAAAATTTCTAGTAAGCAAAAAGAAGCTTTTCCTTGATTTTTTAGTTTGTTCTTTTAAAATTCATCTTCCTGGTCAAACACCTTTCCTACTGGTCAGCATTGATATTTCTAGGAAGATCCACTGAGATAAGGCTGGAAGAGATGTGAATACAAAATCCCTGCAAGGCAACTGAAGGGTATCCTCCCAAAGGCATCCTCCTATTCTCAAAGTCTCTCTCTAGAGCAGCAGCCAGGCTTTGACAGTAATAGTGGCCAAGACACACCTGAGCAAAAATTTGAGGCAGCCTGAACAAGTTTTAGCAAACAACATATTTAGCACCTGACTATGAATATAGTCAGGAAGACCCTTGATAGCAGGATACTTGCTAAGTTAGAAATCCTGTTGTCATCTTATTGCAGGGCCTCCATACTGTTGTCTCCTTATCACAAAAGCTCCATACCTTCTTGGTGTTTCTCATGGGCAGCTCCTCAGAGCACTGACTCTTTCTTCTTCACAAAGCAGCCAACTGACCCCAGCTCCCTTCTCAACCAGCCACCTCACTCTTTTATAGCACTCTTCTTCTCATTGGTTACAGCTGTGGCCTGTTAAAGTCAGGCCTGTTCCTAATCTTTGAAAATGGGCCCAGCTGCAACTCCTTAGGGGTAAGATTATTTTCTACACTATCTTTATTTTCTTATATTCTATCCCCCTACAAAATCCTACAAGAAGTCATATGTTACAAAAGAGAAGACCAGCCTTTAATTTTGCTCACTGCAGAAATGAAAGATTTTTGAGGGAGCACAGAGAGACGGGAGATCCACCACTCAAAACCAAGTACCACGGTGAGGTGTCAGACACATGTCAGGTGCATGAGTTTGATCCCAGAGATGCTGCTTGTGTTGCTCCCTGTGGATATCATCCAGGAGCTGCCTGGGCAGAGCATCCAGAGCAAATCCATGGACAAGCAGAGGAGTTCCTTGTTTCTGCATCCTCACTTAGATGCTCCATTTTCTGTGCTGCTGTGGCCAATGCACACTGGAAGCTAATGAGGCAAATACATCAGGTGTGTTTTCAAATGTCAGAAGACTCAAAAGAGCCCTTAAAGGACTGTTCTTGAAAAAGAGAACAAAACTTTAGCTGGAGTGTTATCTAAAAGACAAACTTGAAACAAGCATTAATTGCTCTTTTGACAAAGTGTTCAAGAGGCACAGGGGAAACTGAAATGTTAAACAATTCAGTAGCAAACAAAAACTCCACAACTGTATTGTTGTATTTTTGTGTGTGTGTGTCTGTGTCTGTGTCTGTGTGTGGTGTCAGAAACTTAGAAACCAAGGCCTTCCAGGAGAAAAGCCCTGTGCTATCCAAGTGACACACACACCGGTCACTTTCCCCCTCTTTGCTGTCACAAAAAAAACCCCAAACTATTCCAGATAGCTGCCCAAAAATCCCCTGTATAAACAGCTCAAGAAGCAAGGCACAAGGAGCAAGTGTTTGGCCCAATCCATCTCTGCATCCCACTAAATAAATGCCCAGACCACGGCATCTCTGCAGGCCACCCCCAAGCCATCAGTGAAGTCCACTGTCCCAGGCACTCACTGACCAGAAGGGAACAGGTGCACACAACCCATCTCCTAAACCAAAACCCCAAAAGGGACAGTGTCACTGCCCCCATTGGCTTTGCTGCCCAGTTTCCATTCCTCATTGTACAGCTGAGCGAGTGAGCAGTATGGCTTTGGAGATGAGCTCAGGCAGATCTGTTTAGCCCCTTCCTGGATATTTATCTGTGCCTCATGCAATGAATGGCAAACTCCATCAACTCTGAGGTCAGCTGTTCCCAAACAGCAGAGATTCAGACCCCTGGACACACTGAAGACGAAGGAAATCTCTGCAGATGATACACAGGCCAATATCACCTATAGGTTGTGACCTGTAAGTGGACAACTGGCCTGTATGGCCAACTGAGGCATGGCCACCATCCCTGCCCCTGGCCAGGCAGCTGGAGCTGTGCCAAGGACAGGACATGGGCATGCAGGGAGCCTGGGGTTGGGATTGCCCCAGGCCCATTCTGCTTGCCACGTTCCCACTGAAGCACCTGGCAAGCACTGCCATGGGCAATATGCACAAACTGGCTGAGGAGTGCACCCCAAAACCTGGGACCAGGCACAGGAAGCCACACTCTTGCTTGAGGGTGAAAATGGCATCAACCATGGTGAAGTGCTGGCCATTCTCCATGGCACATCAAGCATAGAGGAATGTGTAATGCAGCTGAGATTTTTTTTCCAGAATGCTCCTGGGTGCTCGCTTTTTCCTTCACACCTTTCTGTCTTCTCTTTTCCTATAGCAGATTTTTACAAAAGATCCTGAAGACTCCAGGCACTGTGGTTCCAGAAACTGAAGAAAGACAGAGAAGAAGAAAGATAGATTTCCCATAGGTCTTGCACTCTGCCAGATGACAGACAGAAGCAGGTAAGAGAAAGCAGACATAACAGGCAGACAGAAGAATGGTTTGCTCTACCACTATAATTCAGAGAGTTGCAAAGCATGGGGGAAAAGGAAGGAGCATCCTTACTTTTTATTTCAGTCCACTTTGCTAGCCAGGACTAAAGGTCAGACACACAGGAGGGGTGAATTGAGATAAAAGAGTAGCACAAATCATCAAATAGCTCAAGGGAAAGAGGGTTTAGTGTCAAGAGTGGCAGAAGAAGTCTGCCTCATGGTTAAACTTGCTTTTTCTTGTTTAATGCTCCTTCAGGCATTTCTGTGTCCTTGGCCACCTGGTGAGTTATGAGCTTCACGTGAGCAGCAATGAGTTTCTGACAGGACAGGAACTCTAAATCCTTTTCTAAGCATTACTCTGGAAAGTATCTAAGGTTTAGGTCTAACTAGGTGTGTTCTTCAGCTCTTCACAGCGTTACATGTTACATGACTGAGTAGTTGTGTAATGAAACATCCATTTTAGCTGTCAGAAGCTGTTTAGCTGACAGAAACACCGACTATAGCAGAGCCACCAAGGATGTCACACTGAAGAAGATCCCACCAATTTGCCTGGTTCCTCTCTCTCCTGTGTATGTGAGCTGTTCCTGCAGTTGCAACATGAAGAGGAAGAAAAACTGGGGTCTGGCTCTGATGCTTGCAACAATCTCCCCCACACCCATCTCTTCCTGACTCCTTCCCCAGAGAAGTGAGACCCACCATGCTCCTGAGAAGCACACTGACCCTGTAATGCATCCCCAGCTGCATGGGGCACACTGGTTTGCAAATCCCACTTAAACAAGAGGGTTTGCAGGTGCCTTTGCAAAGACTAGATTTAGGGTTTGTTTACATTTCCACAGTAGTCTCAACTGTATGTTGCAAGCTCTGTTTCCTCCATTGCTGAGGAGCTGTTGTCTTTGTAAAAGTAAGTGTACTTCCATATCCCAGTGGGATTCCAGCACTATGGGCATTCTCTGCTTAAAGCCCAGGGATGCCTTTGCCAAGTTAATTTCTGAACACAGCACTGTGAAAACAGCAGGCACAAGAACCATGATGCTACAGCTGCCCTATGCCCAAGGGTGTGTTCCTCCAGTGAGTGCAAGAGATGGAGACTCATGAATGAGAAAAAAAATGATTGTGCATTTACTGAGATCCCCGCACCAGCTGCTCTGCAGCCTTGCATCAAAACTTCATTATCAGCTTCTCTGGGTCTGGATTGAAGGCACTTGAGATGGTAGTTCATGTTCGGACTCAGGTGTTTATTATTTCTTATCAGTAAAACAGTCTCACTGCTGTGAGTTCAGCAGCTTTTCATAAGAAGGCACAAAATGTCTAAAAATCTCTTGTTCCAAGGTTCTTTAAGACTAAGCTATCCAATTAAGAACTGACACCTAGATTATTTTCCCTTTTAACCCAATAACCGATCCCAAAGTGCTGCAATGCAGACTTTTCTGCCCAATTACAAAATGCCACCCAAACCCATGAAGAAGAAGGAGGAAGAAGCATGAAGAAGAAACCCTGGATGACCCCCTGTGCCATCCATCTTGCTTCCATCCACCACATACTAAAAATCCCAAAACCTAAATTTCTCACCATGATACACCTACACTACTCTATAATCACACTTTTGTGGATTCTAGTCTATCTTGAAGTCTAGGAAACTTTCTCCATGAATGAGGGTCAAAGTCAGTGCTCCCCTGGGGGTCAGGGCACCCCAGAGCAGACAGAGAAATATTCCTGGTGCTCTGGGTTTCCACACTTCATGGCCTCCCTTCCCAGCACACAGGTACCTGCATTCTCAAACCCCAGCTTTTACCAAAGGACATATTTTCAGCAGGTCTCCCTACCAGCCCTTGCAAAATAAGTCAGCATTTAAGCAAAGGCCGTGTGCTTGTGGTTTGCATGAAAAGAAGCACCAAGGGAGGTGACACTCCCCCTCTTCTCCACTGTTATGAGACCCCTACCTGTGCTGCTTCAGCTCTGGAGCTGGGACCCCTAAATTAGAACATGAACCTACAGGAACAAATCCAGAGGAGGGCCACATAGAAGATCAGAGAGCTGGAGCACCTCTCCTACGAAGAACTGGGTTGTTCAGCCTGTAGAAGAGAAGGCTCCAAGGAGATTTTTTAGCAGCCTCCCAGCACTTAAAGGTGCTTACAAGACAGCTGAGGAAGAAATTTTCACAAGGGCATGCTTTAAGATGAAAGAGGATGGGTTTAGAGTAGATCTTAGGAAGAGTTAAATTACTGTGAAGGTGGTGTGGCCCTGTGGAAGCTGTGGATGCCCCATTCCTGGAAGTTTTCAAGGCCGGGTTGGATGGAGCTTTGAGCAACCTGGTCTAGTGGAAGGTGTCCCTGCCCATGGCAGGGAGGTTGGAACTAGATGATGTTTATATGTTTGTTCCAACCAAAACTATTCCATAATTCTGTCTAAAATTTCTGGGACAATGCCACTGCATAGATTCTGTCTACACAAGACAGCCCACACATCCCACCACAAGAAAGTCTCTGAGGAAGGATAAGAGGATAAATACAAGGCAGATACATGGTGGTCAGCTACCAGGATTTCTGGTTACCATTGGTTGCAAAGGCCCAATTAAATATGTGCATGTAGACAATGAAGGCACAGTAGTGCAGAAATTCTGAGATTCTGAGAAAAATCTCAGGATTAAGCAATCTCTGAGATTCTGAGAAAAATCTCAGGATTGCTTAAAGAAGCTAGCTCAACTGAGCTGCTGCCAACTTATCTATTCTACTTCTCCCATTCAAAAAAAATAATAAAAAACTTTAAAAAATAAGAGAGAGATATTTCTAAAACATTTGTCCAAAAGAGCCCTTTCACTGTTTGAAATAGAGTCCTAACTCTAAGTATTGGTTGTTGTTCCTCTTCTGACCTTCTGCCTGTCTATCTTGGGCATGTTATTCTGAAAGGGGATGTTGACAAAGTCTTGACACTGGGATTTAAGAACTGCACACACAGGCAAATACTTGGGCATTCACAGCTTTGCAGCAAGCAAGGGTTATCTGACAACCTTGTAAAATGACAGCCCTCATCTAAGGGCTGCTTTTGAATTTGCTTGAAAAGTTGATTTCTCATCTAAGTGTGTAGCATTCACACAAAATTACTGGAGCTCATTGGCATATCACAATATTAAGACTGCACTGCCTTTTTAACTGAATGAATGCCCAAAATGAAAAGAAGTCAGGAGAAGGATGCTATTTGTTTTAAAAAGTGTGATTCATATTAACAAATATTTTGATTCCTTCTGATAGTAGAAACCAGAAGTAAAAAGTGTCATCTATCCTGTAACTTACAGGAGACTGAAGGTAGGTCTAAGGGATCTCTGTAAGGGCATTTTCTCTCTCTAATTGACTATAAATCTCTTCCTCATTTTCTGGGAAGTATCTCTCCTTTGGTATCTCTTTTATGACCTAGCAATCTCTCTGAGGCAAACAGGCAATGTAAGAACTGTGTTTGCAATATAAGAATAAAGAAACTGATAACTGCCTCATCATGTAAAGCACTTACCATTATCAAGAAGCAAACTGTGCAAAATAGTATTTTTCTCTTGCAGGAATTTTTAAATTATTTGTCCCAAATGCCCTGTGCATACTGACGCCTCAATACAACCCAAACCCCAGGCTTCCTACTGACACACACATTCAAAGACAATTTCTTTTTAAAAGTAAAAGCTTTTTAAAGGTTGATGATGGTTATGAGACACATTCTTTCACGAGCATGGGAGACCTTCAGTGGGCATCACCCTCTCCTCATTAGGACGGGAGCAGCATGGTGATTCTTTTTCTGCCTCATTTCGCCCTGCCATCATCTGTCCATGTGATTCCATGTTATTACTGCAACACTCCTAGGCAGCAGATGCTCCCAGGATTATCCATTGATGGCACCTCAGGTATGCCCCCCATCCCCTCCCTACAGGTACAGGGGAGCCTGTCCCCACAGTCAGAGATGGCTTCTTTGGAGGGACAACCCCACCAGACACCTGGACAAGGCATTTGGCTTTGGGTACCTGCTGAGTGGGACACTTTCCTCTGATTCTTGCTCTTTTTGGCAAGAGGAGCCAGGAGTTTTTCTGCCTAGCCTCACAGCAGAGCACTCAGTGAGGACTCCTCCTGATGAGCTGGGTCCAAGTTAAGAGCTATTAGGGGAAACTAGTTGTTTTGGTTTTTTTTAAGAACACATAAACGACTTCATTTTAATTCTTAGGGTAAAAAAAAAATGAACTGATGCTGCTGCTCATTGCATGTCCCTGCTCACACTTCCTGTGTTAATCACAGTTCTGACTTTGCTCATTAGAGCCAAGCTGACCTAGTCACTAACATGCAAATGACCTCACTTGTGACTGCAAAATGTAACCCAAGCTATTTCCACTTATGCAGTGCTCCTTTGCTGTTTTCTCTAACCCTGGCTGAACTGAGATTCTAGAATGCCTGGATGTCTTAAACCAGTTAATCTGAAATCTAAGTTCTCCTTTGAAACCTCTGACCTGGATAGACGTGAAGAAATGGAAGAGTGAACTCATGACACCCACCTGTACAAAAAGACAGCTCACGTATGGGGAGGGCAAGGAGAGAAAAAAATCATCCCTTTACAGAATGTCATGCCAACAAGGACTGTACAGGAAAGAACAGGGCAAAAATGCTAGAAGAGTTTGCTGATGCTTAATAGAGATGCTTCTGAATTTAAAAGTTGGGTAAAAGATGTCTAGTTTATTGAGAGATTTTGACTTATAAATTGTTAAGTTTTTTGTAAATGCAAATAAGAATTTCTCTGAAATTCATTGAAATCTCATCTTTGGAGTTCCTCCAATAAGCAAAAGAAAAATTACATTGACAACTTCCTAAAATCAATCATTCAGGACCTTTTCTTTATAAAAATCAGAGAATGTTCTCATGTTTCTTCACAAAATCATGAAACGCAGAAGTTGCTTCTAAGATACTATTTTAAGGTATGTTTTCAGTGATTCAACTTGAAACTTCTGCTTAAGAGCAGACACTGGGTTTTGCTTCCTTGCTACCTAAAATGATGACCATATAAAACTATTAAAACAAAACAAAAAAAAGGCAGTAACTGGCTTCTTTTTCAGTTTTTTTTCCTGCTCAGTTCCTCTTTTACCCAGCACACTGGCTCCCTTTTACTACTACACACAAGAGAATGACACTTTTTGGGGTTTTTTATCTGCCCTGAGAGGGATAGGCAATTCAATTCAAACTAGGCAAGGAGCATTTGTAAAAAGTCAACAAAACTGCTTTCATTTCAAGGTTAGGCAACACAACAGCACGGTGTCAGGAACTATAATGAAGAAAGAAATTCCACTATTATTAAAAATATGGCTATTTCTGTCTAGAGGAACAAACACATTTTGTAAAGTACTCAGGTCTTGGAAACAAATATTTTTACCACTGCATTTATAGTGCTTTATCTTTGGGAAAATCAATTCAGAATGACAGTGACCTCCTTTTCCAAAAGCTTTTGGACTTACTGATTAAAATGTGATGTAAATGTTAAATGTGCTGCCACATAATTCTCCCCAAACATTTTGACACTTGAATTTTAACCATGCTTTTCCATCTTGTGGTACAGTTTAAATATGCTGAGAAGAAAAGACTGGGTGTATGTAGGTGGGATGGAAACTTTGGAGTTCATCTACCCAAACCTCATACTCAGTGGGTCACATTAAAATTCAATGCTATGAGGAAGGAAACTTTTCTGATGTAAATGCATGCTTACTTAGCTCATTCCTATGAGTGTTCCCAGTTAAAATGGTCCACTTTCTGCAGGAAAGGGCTTGCAAGAGCAAAATGAGATGTTTTGACCTTCTTCTGAGACTTTCTTTAAAGAAAAAGCCCTGCAAACAACCTCAGTGCCTTCCTGAAACAGCAGTAGTCAAGGGCATACAGTCACAATCTAATAAAGGACCACTACTGCTAAAATGTCACAACAGGAAAGGAAGAGTAAATATTGAAGGGTCAATAATGAAAACCAACAAAGACACATCAATTTTAAACTAGGCAAATACGTTAAATATTGATTCAGAGTAAAACCCTGGGGGGGGGGGGGAAAGTATAAGGATGTTCACAATAGCAACTGATTAAATATGACTAAGATTAAAATACAAATTGGGGTTTATTTAAAATGCTGATTAAGTGGGCTGCTTTCTTCCCATAAGAAGTAAATGGACTAGAGGTCTTCTTGTAAGTGAGAAGGAAATGAATGCACTGCAAACACTCAGACTCACCAGGTTGCAAGGTATGAGAGAAAGGAAAAGAGGAAGCCTGCAGGCTGCAGATGTGCACATCAGGACTATTCCCCATTCCACTCAGGCTTTAAGGCCTGCATGCAGTGGGACCAACATCAGGGCTCTTGGCTGGGTCAGGGGCTCTGCCTACAGCAGCACAGGGAGAGCCTGATAAAAGTAAAATACTGAGAGAAAAGAAGAATGTTTTCTTTGCAGAGTCCACAATCAATTTAGAAATCCATCCTTTGAGTCCAGCTTGTAATGCTGTTACCAATTTGTGAATCTCCCATTTAAGTGCTCTCTCTGTTGCCAATGCTAAAGGTCAGCAGGAAGACCAGCAGCATGGTCCTAGCTTCTGGGGAAAATTCATTCCATTTTGGTAACCCACACTGTTACAATTGGTACTTATTTCATCCATCCCTCAAAACTGAAACGTGGATTCTCTAATAACAAGGAAGAGACTACAGTTTCGGATGAATTATTGTATATTCCTGAGAAAAACCTGCTGTTTAGCTAATAAATAAATAAATAAATAGATCTGATTATTTAGCAGTAGTACAGGTTACACATGTACCCATGAAAAAACAAAAGACATTTTGCTCTGAGCTTCTCCCTTTGATCTCCAAGCATGTGCTCCCACAAAACCCTGTCCATGTTCCCTGTCACTCCTTCTTTCTCTGAATTTGAATGGATGATCAGAGGGCAAGTGTTTTCTGAGGACTTATTTTTTATCAAGGGCTACCTGAAGTGTGCATTGAACATGGGAAAATTCAGGAATTGCAGGTCCATCATGGAGATGGGGATGGGCTGTGAGGGAGAAAGCATTAATGGCCAGGAAACCCTGCATGCCACAGTAGTATGGTGAAGGAAGTCTCATTTGAGTTTCCTCTTGTTGTCTAACTCAGGAATAATGTGTACAGCAAACTATCTTGCTGGACTGCTACTATTGCTGATCTTCTCATTCCCATTTACTACATCTCACCAATTGTTACAGGAATACTTTGGAAGCAGCTGATGGCAGCAGCAGCATCCCACCAGTTACCCAAGACAGAGCTTCAGTGGAGATCAATGACAGAGACTGCTGGGGACCAGGCCACAGATCCTCCCATGTGTCTTGTCACACCAGACGCCTGCTGAGATGGCAGTGCCATCATCCACCTGCTGTCATGGCCCCTGCCATCACTGTGGGAAGGGTCTGCTAGAGAAAGTGGAAAAGGGCTCCTTTTCCACCAGAGAAAACTCACACAAGCCTTTGAGCGAGATGGTGGTTTAAGCACAGCTCTTGTAATTGTCTTTTATGCTGGAACAAGAAAAGACAGGCTTTGATCCTGCAGACACAAAGGCCACCTTATTCCTCTCATCTGAAAGGAGAAATAAAACAATCCCACAGCAGCCTGGAAATGTTTGGCCAGAAATCCATATAAGAGCAAAATTTCATCCTCCTTGTAAAATAGAGGATGCAGAAGTTCCTCAGGGAGGGAAGCCTAAGTCACTCTCCTGTATTCAATTCTACATTTACCTGCAAGGGAAGTCTGCAACCCAGTATTTCACTGTCAATGGCAGGAACACATGCAAAATGTTTCATTAGGAGAATTCTGGCACCCTTTGGGTATCCTCCTAGCCTTCCTGAGGCTGCCACCTTCAGTGCATGCAGCCAAATCTGACCAGCACACTCCGGAGTGTGCCTGGGCTCCCAGGTTTGGATGCTCACCCCAAGGCAGACATGAATGCTCCTATTCCTCCTCAGAGACAGGGGTGTCAGGGTGGTGACACATGAGGTGTCACCCCAGCCCCAAGCACCATGCAGGGGAGGGCAGCTCCATGGTGCAGACACAAGCATTGCTACTCCTGCCCAAAAGGGCTCACAGCCCAGCAGGGGAGAGCCCCCGGTTCCACAGGGCACACAGATAATGGGCTGGATTTGTTTGTGGGGATGTTTTCCTTTCCACCTCGCACCACTAAGCACAAAAGCCAATGATGAAATAAATCACTCGGGCACTGTATCGATCCTGGAATGACAATTACATAAAGAAAAATGTAAATGCTTTGGTGCATTAAATAATTCCTCTCTGGTACCTATTATGAATGTTGCAGCCATGCCTTTAATTTCATTTACGCAGCTTCTTTGGAGGAAAGACATCCAAATTTTCCCCTCAGCCTATTCCACTCACTTTATGCAGTGGAATACGTGCAAAGGAAGGAGAGAAGCAGAGGAAAGAGGGAAATTGATTGCTGCCAGCCTGGTAGGGAAATGCTAACCTTGCAGGCAGGAGACAAACAGCAGAGTCATCTGCAACATGCAAACCAGCTTCTTCATCTCAATAGTGAGGCACAGCAAGTGCCCTTCAGAAATTTTCAAAACTATTGCAGATATAAAGGAGTTGTCTTTAGTGGGACCCTGTGGACACAAGTGAATTTAAAAAAGAAATACTAAGATTAAATTTATGAGCCAAGCATTCTTTGAGAGAGAAAACTGTAGTGGGTGGTCAGTGTTCACAGAATACAGAGGCAGACTACCCAGCAGTCCCTAAGAAAATATTTTCAGTTATCAGAGGTGCTAAAACTGCCTCCACTTCAGCATCCCACCCTCACCCCTGCCCTCTCCTGTCTCTCTCTTTGCCCTATCCTGCATTTGTCACTCATTCTCAAAAGACTTTGTACCTAGCTAAAATTTCTATCAGAAGGGACTTGCTTGAATCAGGACTGCGGTGCCGGGCCTATTTCTCAAAGTAATTATGTAGCCGAGATTAATTTGAAAAGGTTTGGCTCAGCTCGACCTGGTTCCCACGAAGCAGCACCAGCTCTACACCTGCTGCCCCATCCAGCACCGTCCGCGGCACCGCCGTGCTGGGGCACGGCGTGGCACCGACAGCACAGCCCCGCTTCCCCCGCTCCCCGGGCACGGCTCCGCACCCCCGCACCCCTGCGGCCCCGCCGGCATCCCGCACCGCTCCCCGCAGCCGGCAGAGCCATCCCGGGAATTCCGCACCGCTCCCGCAGCCGGCAGAGCCATCCCGGCATCCCGCACCGCTCCCGCAGCCGGCAGAGCCATCCCGGCATCCCGCACCGCTCCCGCAGGGTCTTCCCGACACCCCGCACCGCTCCCCGCAGCCGGTAGGGTCATCCCGGGATGTCCGCACCGCTCCCCGCAGCCGGCAGGGTCATCCCGGGACTCCCGCACCGCCCCCCGGTTCCCACCGCGCCGCCCCGAAAGAGCGGTGACTGCTCCCGGAGGAGTCCGCGTCATAGCAACTTTAATTTTAATCTTGTCTTGGTGAGCACCGAAGGGGACATACAAATAATAATAATAGCAGCAATAATAACAGTAAAAAAAAAATCATAATAATAACAACAACAAGGACCACCATCACCACCTGCTCCATCCAGAACCACGATTACAGAGGATAGTTACCAGCGAGGAGCGGCGCAGCAACAGGCGATGCCGGGCCGGGGGGCGGGCGCGCTCCCGCAGCCGCAGCCCCTCCGCCCGCTCCCACCGGCGCCGCCGCCCGTGCCCCGCCCAGGCCCTGCGGACACGCCCCGGACACGCCGCGGCACCGGGAGCGTCCCCAAGGCCAGCCTGGTGTGTGACCCTGGCAGTCAGCGCGTTGCTTGGTGAAATGCGCTGCTAAAGGGTACCCCTGTAGGTGGTACACAGAGCAGGTGCTTTCTCCTCATCCGTGTTCGCCCGGGTTTGGTACTGTGCAGCAGAAAGTTCCTGGTGCTTGTGCATGGTCAGAGTAGAATACAGCTGTATCCAGGTTCCTCTTGATCCACATATGTTTCCACTTTCTTCAGACCCCAACTTTGCTGTTTTCCCAGAGTAAGGAGCAAACTGGCAGGTTCATGCCAGACACATCCTTCCTTTGCTCCTGCATCCTTCACCACGCTCAGTTTCCCCAGTAGCAGTTTTCTGTTCTCCCTCGTGGTGCACCAGTGAGTCTTGGTGGCTCAGCTGCCTGGTGCATTGAACTGAATAGGACCTACAGCAGTAACTACAGATGAGCTTGTGTGGCACCAAGGCCCTGGGCTCAATCCCTGTAAGGGCCCCTTCCAACTCAGAATATGCTGTGATTCTCTTCTGAATGCATTTTGGTTTTTACCTAAAATGCCACCAAATATAATGGTCAGTTTTTATCTCATGACAAAATCATGTTCCCTCTCTGATGTGCTTTTAACCTTTCCGTCTTTAGTAGCTTGAACACCTCTACTCTTCTTCCCTGCCAGAAGCACCGCGCTTTCTTCTCTTCATTGCATTTCCTCCACTCCCCCCACTGAGTCTCCAGTCTTCTTGTCATCAACCTCTTTAACTTCAGATTTCCTCTTGTGTTTTCACCTCCTTCCCCATCTCCGAGCTATGCTGTGTACATTCACTTCAGGAATTCGTCCACTCCCCTTCCATCCTAAGCTCTCATTTCTTTTCCAGTCTGTTCTTCCTCCTGGAATTTTGCAGGCAGTGCTGCTCAGGGCATTGATAATTTCTCACCATCCTTGATCTGTCATCCAGTTTCCACAGAGGATACCTATAAATGAGAGAATGCAAGTTCATTTATCTTTGGATGTGTGCCCTAGTCAGGTGTGCACTTGTGTTTTGGTTTTTATCAGTGTTGGAAGGAGGCCCAGAGGTTGCCCAGAAGGTTGTGGGGTCTCCATCCTTGCTTACAGATCTGAGTAATCCACTCAGAGCTTATAGTTCAACCCTGCCGTGAGCAGGAGCTTGGACTAGAGACCTCCTGAGCTATCTTCCAAGCTGAATTACCCCCTGTGCCACATCCGTGTGGCAGGTGCCAGAAATGCTATCCTGAAGAGGAAAGGACTGGAATGCTAAGCTCTATCAAGTACAAACATAATTATAGAGTGTTTTGTTCCTGTTCCTCAAATTCAACTTCTTTGGGTCTCTAAGAGGTCTTGTATTGGGGGAGGGAAGAGAGTTATTATTGTTATTGGGTTGTTTGGTGTTGGTTGGTTTGGGTTTTGTTTTTCAATATTATATATTCTTCTTCCTGTGCTTCCAGTCTATTGCAAGGGTACTGTCCCCAGCCTCTGTTTAACATCAGGAACCATTTTTGTCTCATTGTACCTCATCTTGTTGCAATGTTTGTCCATTTATTCAAACTCAGCAGGGTTATAATTGAACTCCAAGCTTCCTTTTTAAACTTCCCCCATTTCTTCCCTTCCCCAGCTCCTTGTTTGTGTGCCATCCAAGCCCAATAGCTAAGTGTCAGGTCTGAACTCATTATTCACTTCGGGACTGTCTTTTTTCTTTTCATCCCAGTATTTGTTTTTCTTTCCACCACAGTTTTCTATGATGCTGCATTTGATTTGAATTAATGTTGTCCACATGTAAAATTGTACTGATGTCTCAAGTTTATCTATTTTCAAATCAAATTGCTGGGGAAAAAAATTGCCTAGAGGTGTCCTTGCTTCTAGGTGTATGTGACAGTTTTCTTAATCTTGGTAAATCTTTCTGTAAGCCATTAGCTTCCTGATGGCACTTTCGGTTTCTCTTCAAAGTCACCTTCATCAGTGCTCTCTCTTCTGCGTTTTCCTTCTGATTTCCAGTTCTTTAGGACTGAATCTTTATACTGTATGATGTCTAAGATGTTTTCAGTCCTACAGGAAAAAAAAAATATATAACCAACACATTCTGCAATTTAGGATATAGATAATCTTGAAAATTACAGTGACTCAGAGATTTGCTAAAATTGGCTACTAATAAGAGGATTTCTGAAACCAAATCAGAGATTCTTTGATTGAAATTAGTGTCATTGTATGCATTCATAAACTAATAGGAAACTAGAAAGAAGCATAAAATTACTACTTGCAGATTCGGCCTTTTCCCAGGGTTAATAGTTGCTCTTATAAAATCTGTTTATCCAGCAGAAAACTGTTTCTGGGAGCTTTTGCAATGTCTGGCATGGGGCATTTCTCTATTTTACTGTTCCTCCTTTGGTTCAGAGATTAAAAACTCTGATTTCCTCCTCACCTTTTGTGTTAGAGGTCATAGAACTATAGAATTATAAATCATAGAATTATAGAATGTTCTGAGTTGGAAGGGACATACATGGATCATCAAAGTCCAACTCATGGCCCTGCACAGGATCACCCTAAGTGCTGAATAACATTCTTTAATACAAGCATTTGGTGTTAGTAGAACAGGTTTGGGTTTTTGGGGTTTTTTTAATTAGTGTCACTGATTTATTTCCTGAAACACTAATGACAACTAGAAAAACTGTTAAATCTATCACTAAGAGAACAAATGCCCTTTTTGGCCACTTCTCATCTTTTATCATCTGCTTTATCTTAGACGTTCATAGCTCAGCACCTGAAACTAGAGGTGATTATTTCTTTTGTTTTGTGTTGTGAGATTTGTTCTGATTTTTGAAATATCTTCATTTATCTGTCAGGAACAAAGGCTAAGCAGGAAATGGTTGAGCAGCCAAAGCTGCTCCATAGAGCAGCTCTGCCTCCTAAGCTGCTGTCTAAACTGTCTGCACCAAGGGAGAATGTTGACAAAGGTAAACTGCATAGACAGTTTCTGTGGCTCATAGTTACAAATGCCATGTGCTCTCTAAAATTGACACAGAAGAAGATAGATTGGCAGCTGACCCCCTAGTGCAAAGCAGTGTGAAGGAGATTGCAGTATGACCCATATGACCTGCATCTCTTTGGGAGGCTCCTCATGTAAACTGGGGAAGAGTCCTATTGGCAGGGCCTGGAAGTTGAGCCTTCCACCTATCAGATTTGAATGCTACCCACTGGATAATAGAGGCATTCCCCTTAGCTCATCAGAAAATATGAGACATAGCAGGAAAAACTGCTGGTGTCAAGAAAAATAAAATTTGATCACATGGAGTCAAACCATAGGGGAAGTGAGATACAGCTTGGATTCAGAAAAAATTGAAAAAATGACATTTTGGGGGATGGTCATGCTTTTTTCAGAATATGCAATCCTGTGAAAAGAAGTATCTTGGCTTATATTATTTTACAAGGATCAGAGATTTCTAATTAAAAGAAGAAAGAACTTTCTGTGCAGTGTGCTTTAGAAAGAACCAGGCATTTTGTGTGCTTCTTATATATGTGAATGAAAAGCTCTTTCCAGTTTATATAAAGTAGCTATTGATTAAATATTTAAGGACTAACCTTTAAAAATAGAGGTGAAAAACAATAACATGATCTCTAATTATAACATTTTTAACCTAAGTAATATATGAATGAGATGGAAACTAGGCACCACTCCTGAAAACAGATCTGTGGAGAAGAACCCTGGCATCTGTGCAGGTTCACTGACTTCTGTCAACAACCTCAGGCCCCAGGAGCCGCTGTAAAAAAACAGAATGCAGAAATTTTACAGTGGTTTTTCTTACAGATCAGCTCAGTAGAATAAAGTTGTAGCATGGAAAAACAATGATGTCCGTATGACTGAGATTAAGAGATCAAATCAAGTTTGGCGGTTTTTCCATCCCGCTTCTGTAATCTGGTAGGAGTATATAAATAGCTAAAACTCCTCAATCTTCACATAGTCAGTGAAGAAAAGAGGGAGAAAATACATCAAAAGGGTTTTTATGATGTCTGAGAGAAATGGTAAGTAATTTGAATATTCATTTTGTTAGAATACTGTCATACTGTACATATCTTCATTATGTAATATTAAACTAAAAGGAGTGACAGTAATATATTAAAAGTAATACCTTTCTAACAGTATGAAAAACAGTAAAGAAAACTCAGTTAAAGAAGTAAGGATGAAAAGTCAGATAATATAATATCCCTTGATATTATTAAGCCCTGCTGAATATTATTTTGAAAGTCTGGTAAAATCTGTTTAGGTGCAATACAGTTCCAGTCTGGCGCTGCCCAAACAGATGTAAATATTTCTGGCTCATTACCAGAGCTGTGATTCAATGATTTAAGCCATTTAAAAAATGATAGAAAAACATTTGATCTGGAATCAAAGTTCTGCTGTGCTGGCTCTCATTCTAGTCGTACATATTACTGATGAATGCTATTTAGAGGTTGTGTATTTATATAGTAAACATGACAGAAATCTAAGAGCTGGCAGTAAAGTTTGTTCAAGGATCATTTCTCCAAATGGAACTATCACACTTGAAAGATATTTATGCAGCAACATGCCCATTGATCAGCAGGCAACACTTCAGCAATGGTACTTCCATCATCTTGGTGGATGGAATTGTTTTGTGCTCCACGAAGTGTGAGACTGAGACTGAAGAGCAGAAGCCCTGGGCTGGAAAAAAGACAATATTTTGTGTTGTCACTAGCTTTTCCCTCACAGAGGAGTGTAGAAAGTGGGGCTGTAACAAAATGAGGTTGTTGATTAAAAAGGCAGCAGAAATGTCATGGAGGGTGGGCTGTGCCCACCTGAGAGCTGGAAGCCATCAGACACTGAGGCTGGGGGCAGGGAAGTCAGGGAGATAAGCCAATGGTCCCAGCTTTCTTTGAGAGCTAAGCTGTGGCAGAGATGTGTAAAGAGTGACTTCTCCCTCAGCAGGTCCCAGGAAATGAGCCTCCCTCATTAAGGGAACAGAGCATCAACACTGTGGAGCTAAAGAGACTGAGTGAAGGATAATTTACTAAGTATTTCTTTGTTGATAAAAATGTTCACAACTAAATGGCTGCTGTCTGCAGTGCTGTTCAGAAACCAAAGAGTAGCTCAGGACCCAATGGTCCTCTAAACTGAGGTCTTTGGAGATAGCCCTGGTGGCAAAGCCCTGAGCCCAGTTCCAGTGTGAGGTGTATAAAATGAACCTTTGACTCAGTGTTTTCATTTGGTTTCCATGGCACAGTTTAGTGAGGGGGGATAAAGGGGTGTCTTCCATGAGAAGCTGCCAGAAGCTTCTCCCATATCTGACAGATCCAATGCCAGCCAGCTCCAGGATGCACGCACTGCTGGCCAAGGCCAAGCCCTTCAGTAATTGTGGTAGCTCCTGACCACAGCCCCCATTCCCTGTCCTGCTGCACCACTAAGGGGAAGAAAGTAGAAAAATCAGGAGTGAAGTTAAGCCCAGGAAGAAGGGAGGGATGGGGAGAAGATGCTTTAAGATTTTGAGTTTTTTCTTATTACTCTGCCCTGGTTCAATTGTTAATAAGTTCAGTTCGTTTCCCCAAGTCAAATTTTCCTAGTGATGGTAACTGGTGAGCCATGTCTCCCTGTCCTTACCTTGACCCACAAGCCTTTTGTTGTATTTTCTCCCCTCTGCCCAGCTGAGGGGAATGACAGACTGGCTTTGGTGGGTACCTGGCATCCAGCCAGAGTCAAACCCCCCAGTGGTGTGGGACACTAGGGCTCAGTGCCAACTGTTGCAATCAGAATATAGAAATTTAGCAGAAAATGAGGCCTCTTGCACTCCAGCTGGTCCCCAGAGATCAGAGGGGCTGGGTGTGGCTGGGTTTAGTTTCTGATTATAGCCAATTTGACACTATCAGCCTGTTATAGATGGATAATAAGATGATTGGCTCTCACAATTAAGGGATAACTATTGTGTGAATATTAAGGAAAGCTTTAGTGATGTATAGTTATGTTGTTGTTGTTTAGGATGTCCTGCGTTCTCCTCCTAGTTCCCCTTCCCCCTCTGTATTTTTACCATCAGACAGCTGGGGTTGTCTAGGACAGGTAAAAAGAAGGATACACATGTATCCCTTACCTGGGGCAGTTGGCAATGGAAAAGCTTGTTGCTTAGGGGGTGTGGCATGGCAACACCTGACCTCCAATCAAGTTAAAAGAAATCAGTCTCCACTGATAAATGGCAAAGAAGAGCTGACTGACAGACTTTGGGAGAGGCCAGGGCTGGCTGATGCAACCCCCAGGGGTATAAAAGACTGAACATCCACCTTGAAGATGAACTGGCTGTGAGGTATCCATGAGGGCAGTTCTCAGTGCTGCAAATTTTTCCTTATATAGTCCTTTTGTTGTATTTTTGTCAAGGTTTAATAAACCTTTTTTAAATTTTCAAAGTGAGCAGTTGTTTCTCACAAGCCTCATCAAATTCAGTAAGAACTTGTACAATCCAGGTTCAAAACCAGTGCAGTTGATTGGAGCAACAGGAAAGCAGGTTCAGAATTGTCAGTGATAAATGCACTAACCACAGAGTGTTAATGGATGTTGCTACCCAAGGCACAGCAACAGATCTATCAGTGACATATATATATATATATATATATATATATATATATATATATATAATTCCTATATAATATATCCACTCCAATGTAGCTGAAGGTGCAAAGCTCACCTAAGCATCCCTTCAGGGGCAGAGGAGAGACACAGTCTTGACCATTCCAAAGCAGGCAGAGGTTTTTTTTTCCCCTGCCCCCCATCCCCATTTTTTTTTTTCCTTTTTTTTCTGGTCCTGGAACTCCTCTTGCCTATACTATAACTGTTGGCCCTTCCCAATGAAGTGGAAGAATCACATGTTATAGGTGGGGTTTTGGTGACTGTGGACTCAAATATAAGGCATTGTCACTTTTCTCTTCATTTGCATTCTTATGGGAGCAAAAGTTTATATGCAAATAGGGCTTTATGAGGGTTTTTTTTACTTTCTGCCAGAATTTGCAGTTGCAGTACCAGAGGTAGAAAGAACACTTCAATCACCCTCCACCTGCTGAGGCAGCTGTAAAGGCTGTGTGACCTCTGTCAGAGGTCACTCCAGGCAGGCATTGTTTCATTGTCAGCCCTTGCTTGAGCCAGGCTCTAGATAAGCAAGGAGCTCAGCTCAAGTTTGTCTCAACCAGCTTCATCAGTTCTTCATAGACTTAAGTCATGTCTGACTATTTGAGGCATCATCCTCCTCATGACCACAGACATGCAAACAACACCTATAAAAAGCACAAGAAATTCTGTGAAGCTGCCTGTGGCTGAAGTTCTGTGAAGTGTCCCATCCTACAGTCACTGTTGAGACAATTTCTAGAAGATTATTCCTTTGTTCCTTTCACAATTTCCTGTTCCTTGACCACGACTGACCTCACTTCTGCCATCACACTTCAAACATGTCCCTTCCATGGTGCCTTTTTTTGTATGGTATTTGCCTGATTTGCCTTTCCCATTCAGTAGGATTAGGAGATCCATGTAGGATGAGGCTTAGGTGATACATGGAACACTGTGGAGCATAAGGGGAGGGAACACTCACCAAAGGAGCCCCATCTACTTCTCAGGTGAAAGATCTCATTGCATTGGCACATGGCACCTTGCAAATGGATTCAGGATCCCTAAACAGGGACTTGTCAGTGATACAAGTGGCCATATTTCACACACAGGAGAACAAACACTGCTCATTCATTCTTCATTAAACTCACGAGGTACCTCTGAAAACCTGTCCTTTCTGTCCTGCTTCTGAGCCAACTTTTCTACTGGATACAGCACATCATTCAGAACAGTGTGCAGGAGAACTGCACTTGTGTTGGAAAAAAACCTAACATATTTTGTGATTGCCAACACTGAGATGCTTGGTCTCAATTGTTGGTGCATCTTCTCTGAACAAGAAAAATGCATATAGGGCATGGAGAATGTGTCACATGATGTTTTAATCAAAAAGGATGCCTGAGGATCCCTCATTATAAATACATTTCTTTCCCTTGTCTTCAGCAGGAAGGCTTTTTGGACAGATATCCAGCTAGAGCAGTAAAGAGTGCAAATAATGAAAATAGAAAAGAAGGGTCTGGCAGTGCTCAAGGGTTAGTCAGACAAACAGACACTTCCCTCAGCAATGAGCATTTAGTCCCTTCAAAATCCAGTGCAAAGATACAACCCAGACCATTCACCAGATTTGCCATGGTCAAGTGCAAATCCAGCTCAAAGGACCCTTCTTCAGACCCAGCTGGACCCTGGCACTTCACAGCCTGTTTGACCACATTTGTTCTTGCCTTATGTGCTTCCAACAGAGATAAGCCTATCTCCTTAGCCAGGATAATATCCATGGGCAAATACACTTGCAGCCCAGAACTACAGGTTTGCATGAATTAACGAGAGGTTTGATTCCTCCAAAGGAAATTTCCCAACAGAGCAGAAAGATGATGGATACTTCCCAGATCTAGTTCATAAGAATAACAATCCTGGATGTTGGTATTTGCCAGGCATAGCTGCAAGCCTTCCTGTCTACTCAGGAAGAAAAATGCCAAACCAACTACTTTCAATGGTGCTGACATAACTTGGGTTGAATTACAATTTCACAATAGGTGCAGTGCTGGGCAGGTGCCATAAAAATTATTCAGGATGCATCTGAAAGAACATGAGACAGTAAAGCTACAGAGGAAATAGCAAAAGGGGATGAGACAAAAGAAAGAAGAAATAAACAATGGAAAATTTAAGGCAAGGGTACTACAGACAAAAACCCCATAAGAATCAGTTATTCACACAGCTACTCTAATACTAAGTTTTAAATCACTAATATTTAGTTTTAAATAATTTCATTTTCAGGCAGTGGCAGGGCAAGAAACACAAGATCGCTTTACTGTCAATGAGGTTACAGTTCCAGAAGATACTGGAGCTGCTATTGACTCTTGAACACAGCAACATGAGCAATGCATCTTTAAGGAATATACCCTAAAGGCTAAAAGGAGTTTTCTGCTACAAGAAGCAACACAATGCTTCCACTTGGGACCTAGACATCAGTTTTTTCTCAGACTGTCTTGTTCATACTACATGTCTTGAATATTTCACAGCTACCTGTGAGAATGTCTGAAATGGATTTTCATTTTTGCTGGAAATGTCTTTCATCTTTACAATCACATGTTGTAGATTTTTTTTGCACAAAAAAGGATTTTCATTTGGGTTTTAATTTAAAGAAATACAGACAATTCTTCCTTACTCTGGCTTTAGTTATCTGTTACTACCCTGGGAAATCTTCAGCACTGAAGCAGTGTTTTCCTTGCAAAGCAGATGCCAGGAATCTAAGAAAATTCTGAACTCCAATGCAGTATATAACTTCTATTTCATTATAGTCATCTTCATTATTTACACTCATCTATGTATTTATTATAACCCTTAGATTTTGTTGTATGTAGTGGAACCCTTAGATTCATATTTGATAATATTACAAGGATTAATAGGTAATGTACATTGCATAGATTCACATTATTGTGTATCTGTTGTGAAAATGATTAAGTTCTGGTTTATATGGAACTGGATGGCAGATTATATATATATTAAAGTGTGTTTGAAATTATATAAGGCAAGAGTTAAATATTATCTGAGGATCTATGTACTTTGAGACAGTGTATGTAACAATAATAAGAAGAATGCAGGATTGGTGTTCTCCTATCAGAGTTTGTATAAAACTTCCTAGGTTAGAAATGAAAGAAAGAATTTGGTAAAAGAGCAACAAGCTGCAGAAGTTTCCCTGCCTGGTTTCTGGAGATGTTTTGGATTGCATGTTTGAATGGTTTGGATCTTCTCTAGAGGATGAATATAGTGCAGAAATTGACTGAGCTTCTTGAGTGAATGTATCCAGTATGCCATAGGAAGGGTGCAGAGGGAAGTCTAGCACAGTTGAACAATATGGGAGAGTGTTATTTTATGAAGCTGATTCAATTTATATGTCTCTTCTGTGCCTACTTTTTGTTTCACTTTCCAGACTCCACCCCTTTAATGTTACCTTTGTCTGCCTTAATCTGTCATTCAATAACTTACTCTTCTTTCCTACACAGGTCCATTCTGCTTATTTTCCATAACTTCACTGAAGGGGTGTAAAGCTGAAATTTCACAGTTTAGTTATATATAGATATATTTTATATTTTAGATATAAAGCTTTTGCCTGGGCAAAGACTGTTTTTGGACAACAGAGTTGTAGATGCAGGCTGGAAGAGAGTTCTGGCCAAGCCCTGCTCAGAGCAGCACCAGTTTAGACCTTCAGCTATCTCCCTCAAGAGCACAGGACCCTTGACCTAAAGAAATAATCCAGTAGTTTCCTGAACTTTTTAAAAACGTTATCCTCACCCTCCCTACTTTTCTGACTCATCATGTGTATGCAGCTAATTATATAAGACCACAGAATGTCAGATAAGTGACTTAAATGAAGGTATTACTAGCAGTCAGACTTCTCTTTTGAAAAGTTTCACTTCTCCTTTTGTAGAGCAGAGCAGGACTAGATGACTTCAGAGGTCCCCTTCAGCCTATATTTTTCTGACTCCATGGTTCTCTGTAATTTCTAATTTTAATTCCCAATTCATCTTTCTATTTTATTTCCTTGTAGGCTGTTTTTATTAGAAGATCTCTAGTATTTGGATGTTGCCCATAATGATATTAACTTTATTCCTGATGACATCAAGAACCTCAGGTACCTAAACAACAGAAAATGAAAACAGATCTGTACATCATAATGCTCTGGACCATATTTGGATATTAATTATGCCACTGAATACATGTGAAAGATTCATTTCCCCCTTCTTCTTATTATTCCTGTCCTATGGGAAAGTCTCATTGAAACAAAAACAGCAGATGATAACAGCATACCAGAAACAGCTGTGGGTAGTGTAGACCCAGCCACTATTTGCAAGAACCTTGATGATAGCCATAAGTGGAATATTCCTGTACAAAATATGATCATTCCCTCAACTCACCATATGTGTTCACATACTCTTGCTTTCTATGATAAGGAAAGTGAAGATGTATTTCTAAAGCATGTATGGGTGTTTTTAAGCAGTGTGAAGTGTTGGTGAGATAAAAATTAAAATGGGGAGCCACCCAATAGAATCTGTAGGAAAAAAAAATATTCATATGAGACTTGTTCTTTGCTGAACATAATGTTGATGTTATCAGTATATACATGTCTAATAAATTCAGATGTTCAAATTCCTGTTTTTCCAGATAATCCAGGTACTTAAAGTATCATTAGAAAAGTACTGTACATACAATTGTGTCTAGAATGCAAAGTGCACTATGAGAAACACATCGCATTTTTAATGTACATACCAGCTTGGTTTATTGATTCACCAAATAGGAATTAGGAGAACAATAATGTGGTCAAGGTTGGATATGGTGTGAAGAGCCTATAAATGCCTAGTGATCCCTCAAGTTACCTAAAAATCAAGTGTTTGAACACTGAAGAGAACCAGCTCTCTGTTTTGCTACCTGGGATTTTGAATCTTCCACTAAAATTCCTCTGAACAAAAAATTACTTTTTGCACCCCTTGTTCTGGAATAACACTATTCAGAATATTCAGAATTCATTAGCCTGAGATGCTTGATCATGTGGCTGCCATTTGCTTCTCCAGAAAGAACGCAAAGGAAAAGTGCCTAGACATTAAAGATAGAAAACAAAACAAAACAAAAAAATGGATGAGCAATACAGAAATATGTCCCATTTTCTTGCCTCCCCCAAGGAGTATTATGAATAAGAAATATGCAGAGATGACCCCAAATCAGTAATTGTACAAGTACTAGGAGAGTGGAACTTCATAAGTGGTCCACTCTTTCACATGAAATTAATGGGGTATGAGGTATGTCATGGTTTGCTCAAATCCAGATATCAAGTGTAACTGAATGAACATGAAACCACTTTTAAGGGAGATTTTTTATCAGGCATGCAAATATTTCCTTGTATCTGAGGTTTCCTAGGATTTTACACTGCCTCCTGTCCTCCAGACAAATGTGTGTTGCAGCTTCACGTTGTGGCCGTGTGCCAAGCAGTCTGCTCAGGAGGGGGACGGACCTGAAGCTCACAGCTGAGACAAAATTATGTCAGCTCCATTTCTGGGAACTGCAAAATCATTTTCTCCCCTCTCTCTCCAGCTCACAGCACTGAACAGCACATCTTTCTATTTTTGACCCTCCTGCCTCCTGCCCCACGGGAGCCCTGCAGACTGTGCATTAAGGCCGCAGTAATTACTCCTCTGCAGTGGTGTGGGCCCGCACTGAAGTGGAGCTGGAAAGCTTAAGCACCTTCTCTAGTGATGAACCACAGCCATTTTGAGGCCAGATTATTTCTTTAATCTGCATTTATAAGTGAGGAGGTTGAGCTGCTGTGGGTGTGTGTACATAATTTTAGAAGGGTGATGCCAAGGTTTTGACCCAGTTTCTTCTCCAGCAGAGTTTTACTGTCTGTGATTGCTGCAGTAGACCTTGGTGTGGCAAGGACTTTGGCTCATCATTGCAGGTACATACTTAGATGCTACAGAAACCTCATGTCTCAGACTGAGTCTTGTCTCCTGGACCTCGTGAAAAGTGATCTGGATTGCAGCAGAGGAACTGTAAATGGGATAAAATAGTTTAAAAATACAAGATCTCATGTTATGTTGTTCTGTTGTACAACCTGGGACTCAGCTGGAGCAGTGATGGTATCAGTGCTTTCAGCTCTGAAAGGTCTGTTTTATCAGTGTACATATAGTTGAATCAAAATGAAAGGCAGACTCAGCCCTAGGTAAAATCAATGAAGTTATATGCTGACCCTGTGTTTCCTTCAGTGATACTTGGAGAGGGATCAGATTTTTTCTGCTAGCACTATGTCACTTTACATCATAAGGCTTGTCCAAAAAAAAACCCCACCACAACAACAAAAACAAACAAAAACCCCCAAACCAACAACAATACAAAAAAACCCCAAACAAACAAACAAACAAAACCAAAAAAAAACCCAAAACAAAACAAACTGATGACTCTATTCCTGGACCACAAATTACATATAGGACATATTTGTCAAAACTGCAACATTTTTGCAAACTTTAGAAGGTCTTGCAAATAAATCTTGGCATTTCTAGTAAATACATTTGGTTTATTATAGGAACAAAACCTGAATTTTTCATGAGTTGCAGTCCCCAAATCTGAAATGTCTGATGCTTCTTCTAAACATTAAGACCTCAAACAAACAAAAGCACTTTGCCTAAGTGCCTTGATGTTGAAGATGGCCTGCCACAGCTTCTGATCTGCTACTGCTCAACCACTGTACTGCTCAGTAAGGGCTTATTGGTTCTCCCCGTTTTTTCCCACATGGCACCTGTACCAGAGATACAACACACAAACATAGTGAAACTCTAAAGCTTTTTTAATTTTGAAAAATCAAACCCCTCTGATTTTATTACAACTCACATAACAAGACATTATTATTAAGTGTGGCAGATTTTAATATCTTTGGTTAAATTACAAAATCCAGCATTTTTTCACAGCTACAGTAGAAGGGGTTTATTTTGATCTCTGTAACAAACATTGTACTTTTGCCTATTCCAAAGGCAAACATTTTCTGTATTGAAGGATTTATACCTTAGGTCTGTAACAGACTTTGGGCTCTGATGCACTGAATCCTGTGCCTGAGTCCTCTCTGACCGTGGAATACCTGCAGCTACAACCTGGACTAAACAGGAGAAAGAGACTTCCCAGAATGGCCCTATGGGACTTGTCCAAACCTGGTGTTTTCATAACCTTCAGCTGGAAGTGCCTTGGTTTTGTTGTGTGTCTTCATTGTCAATAATGTAAACTGTCTCAACAGTCAATATTGTTTGACTTGAGGCTGGAAAGTCTGGAAATGGCTTTTCACAGATGTGGGATACACAGCATAATAAATGCAGGTGGGACTCCAAGACAGAAGAGGCAAATGCTAAGGAAGAGATGAAAAACTGGTGCCACAGGTCTTCTTTGCATCCAAACCCTCCTATGCACAGATGTAATCCTCTGTCCCAGTGATGGGAACGCAGTATTTGTCCCAAAATAGCTGCTGGATAAATTGCATCAGTAAATAAATAACACAGTATTTATCCCAAAATAGCTGCTGGATAAATTGCATCAAAGACAGAGCCCTACATATGGGCCTCCTGCTTGTCTAAGAATTAGGCCACAAAGGCAGGTGCCTTCTGCTGACCTCTCTCTCTGGCCCCACGAATCTTGCATGCCTGATGATGGCTGTGTAGCCTAGTGTCACTGTCATATTTTCTGAAAAATCCCTTCACCAGGATTTCTTCTCCTAGGAAGGTGAGAAGCCTCAGAGAAAAATGTAAATAATAATTATTTAATTCACTTCTCCTGTGTTTACTGCTTTGGAATGTGGTTTGGACATTGTTTACCAATTGTCAATGTTTGATTGGTTTCATGTGAATTGTTTTTACTTAATGACCAATCACCATAAGCTGTGTTGAACTCTGAGGAGTCAGTCACGAGTTTTTATTATCATTCTTTTCTAGCCTTCTGTCAGTATCCTTTTTCTTTAATTCAGTTTTAGTATAGTATTCTTTAATATAATATAATAAAATAATAAATCAGCCTTCTGAGAACATGAAGTCAGATTCCCCATCTCTCACCTCATCCTGGGGACCTCACAAACTCAACAGCCTAGTAGCCCCCATTTCTCTCCCCAGCACCCTTTCTGCTTTCCAGCATGTATCACTTTATTCTCACTGACCTGTGGCTGGTGAGCTCTGCTCCACTAGGGCCACAGGGAGTGAAAGCACCTCAGCCAAAGGGGGAATGCTTTTCACTTCCTGGTGAGTGCTGCTCCAACTTCTGCTCAGCTGGGCAGACACAGTTTCCCTTCTCCCCTCCACCTCAGTGGTGTCCTTGTGTGGTCCCCACAGAACAGTCACCCACCTGTGTGTGCAGCAGGGAGGCTTCAAGTGCATTGAGGAGCTGCAAGGAGAATTTGGTTGCCTGTGGACAAAGGCCAAGCCAAGGACACAGTGAGGCTTCGCTCTGTTAACACACCCAAAATCTTGTTTCTGTGGAGCTGAAGGATGGAAGTAATTTTGTGACTCTTTCTCCACTTGCTGGACTAATCATAGTAAAAACCTCAACTTCTTGTTTCTGCTGGGATTTTCACTGGAGTCATTAATATCAGTTATAAGTACCCAGCCACATGCTGCCAGAAATAGGGAAATAGGGATAGACAGCAGTGGGGACTGGGAGTGAAATTGGAGACATTTAAATGCAGAAGCAGAAAATTATGTAGCAGAAAGAGAACTGCAAGAGGGAATTCAGAGTTTTAATAGAACTCATGGGCATTGCAGAGAAGAGAAAATCTGAAGGAGTTTTTGCAAATTATAAGTATTATTCAAACACAGAAAACAGGGAAATATGTCACTTGCAAGGAGATTGCCATTGGCTAAGAGTTAAAGCTTCACATACAGAGGGGAATGGCTAGTATTGAAACTCCACAGCAGTTTCAATGCCTACCATGGAACAGGTAGTCTGAACAACCACTCTGTTATTTTGAGAGGAAAAGGAAAAGAAAAGCTCCACGGTACAGAAATAAGAGAGAATTTTCTTTTCCTTTAAAGTTGTTTGGGATTTATGTAACTCCAGAAGATTTGTGCACGCTGAGGAACCTATGGCTGAAAATCAAAATAATCCAGAAACCAGCAAGATGCCCAGTAAAATTAACAGTGACCTTTGGCTTTGTCTCACCTGTTGCTAGCTACTCATGGTGAGTAAAGTGAACTCTGCGCTGCAGAGTACAGTACAGAGCACAGAGTACAGCAGGTGCTTCTGCAAAGGCACATGAAGGCATAGATAAACACAGACATGTGTGACCTTCTGTGCTCTGGGCTGGCAGAGAAGGAGCTGTGAGCTGCAGTGACATTGTCTTCCATGCTACTGTAGTAGTAGTAGCAGTAGTAGTAAGAGTATCTCAAGTGCAGCACTCTCTCAGATACTCACTCTCTGGCTTCTAAGTGAGAGTTTGGGCTGTGCCAGGGACAGGGAGTGTGTCTGATCCTGCCTGAGCAGATATGCCTTTAAGGAACAGTAGTCCTCTGTCTTCCACAGGAAAAAAAAAAAAAAAAAAAACAAAAAAAAAAACAACAACAAAACATTTGATAACTCTGACCAGCTCTAGGGATAACTTTAAAAATTTTCTTCCTTTATTTTAGGAATGGCTGTAAAGCTTTCCAGGATTAATTAATAGGAAGAGTCTCCAGACTGAAAGAGCTCCAAATGCATTCGGGATTTCTGGCCCAGATTCCCAGCCTCTGTGCCAGGCTCCAGGGGCAGCAGGGATGTACTCTGCATTGCTGACATGGCAGCAGCACAGAGAGCTGGCACTCAGTGTGTCTTTTACAAAACGTGAATAATGCAAGGAGCTAAGGGAATATAGGAATAGGAGTGGGCAAGCTTGGAGAAACGAGAGGGTGCCAAGCTGGCTGTGAGCACACGGTGCAGCTGTGTCCTGCAGCCGCTGGAGATGCTGGGGGGGCGGGCATCCCTCCCTCGGATGAGCCTTCGCTCCTCTCCCGCCTGGAGCGGCTCCGCGCACCCACCTTGGGAGCAGAGAGCAGCACAGCCCTGCTGAGGCCAGCCGTCTGGTTCTGCCCCTGGTTCTGGGCAGGAGTTGCACTTTGTGTGGCTCCAGCTACACCGCGGCGTGTTTGCGGGGCCTGGTTTGTCGGTCTGTCCGTCCCCGCCGTCCGTGCGCCCTGTCCCGCACACGGCAGCTGTGTACAGCCAGCCCCCTCTAGTGGCACTCGGCCCCGCAGCGGCGGATGCCTCTGGTCGAGACTGCGCTCGGCTTTTTAAATTTTTTAATTCTATACTACATTACAGAGCATGGTGAGACGAGATGGTGACATAGAATGGCAGGTTCGGAGAGATTTGCACTGCTTGACTCGCCCACAGTCTCTCTTACCTTGCATACGGAGCACGTCACCCTCAGAAGTTTCTGTGGTGGAGTGAAATGAAAGCCACGATCAAAGCTGCTGCTCGGGAATACACAGCTCTTCAGCTCACCACTAAGGCTCCTCTCAGCTCCTCTGTGAAAGCCTTCAAACCTAATTTGCCTTCCTCCTCATCCAGGCCACTCCCCAACTCTCCCATTTACACCTTTAAATGTAAAGCTGGTGTTAGATGAGATCCATCCCCTGAAACTACACTTGAGCATTTTACTAGCAGTATTTATTGCAGTGTAACTTCAGGCATCTGACCCACATGCTGGACCATAGGCATCATATTTTGCATGGGATGGCCTACAGACAGAGCTCATGCTTACACAGTTCCTCAAACAGAAGACTGGAAAATATTAAAATTACAGCTAGTTTGTGCTGGGGACCTCAGTTTGATCTTTCCACTAACTCAGATTTTTGAAATTGTGTACTCTGGAGGCAGAGGACCAAGGTTATGTGAGTTTAAAAGTTTTTTTCTTTTTTGTTTTATCCGGAGATCACTAAAAATATAATTCTGACTTACACATCATATTTAGATAGTGCAGAAATTACTGACTACTGGGTGATAAGCACACAGCATTCTTGCTTCTCAGATGTGGCCTGATTTGAGACAAGATGTAATTTAGTCAAAGCTAAAATTGGCATCTCTTGATTGTATTGCACTGGACCCTGCTCCTTTAAACATGTGTCTCTGTGTGTGCATGCATGTAAAAGTAGGTGAGTGCAGACATACCTGTACAGGCAGGCAGGGTGAGAGGGGAAGGAAGCTTTTTATTGCAAATCCTTTCTCAATTCACAGCTCTGGTCAGCTGAAAGGAGCTCTAAGTGTGCATGTAAAAAGGATGGTGAAGCAAGACACCCTGAGAGCTCCTGCCTTTGCATGTTGAGGGCAATGTAGCTGCGAGTGACATACACTCATGCACTGATTTTGCACAGCCAGTGGAGAGAATTTGGGCCACAGTTAATAACTGCAGCATGTTCTCTCCCATAGCTTTCAGAGGAAAAGCCAATGATTGCAGACTGTGTACTGCATTCCTTGGCTGTGTGGCTACACCCGTGGTATTTTGTACCTGTAAAATACAGACAGATTTCTAGGCCAACACACAGGGCTGGTCACTGGACCAGTTGGAGCATGCAGGAGTGTGTCCGCCTACCAGAAAACCATCATTTGCTGCAGCCCAGTTGTGTTAGGCAAGCACAGGAAAGATGTTTGTGTTGGGAGAATGAAGTGGAGCTTACAACAGAAAAAACTGCAACCATCTGTGCTTAACAGCACTGGGCTGTTGCCCCATCACATTTACAAAACTCCCAACAGACTTGCTCCTGCTGTTCTGCATGTTTGCTTTTCACTCTTACCTGCTCCCTGTTCTGTCTTCTCACTGAGCTCAGCACACGTGGCTGTTTCTGCCACCTGCAACAGCCCCATCTCCTGTACCATCTATAGTGTCCTCTGGAGCCCAGCTGAGGAAGAATCTTCCAGCTCTCATGATGAGAGGAAAACTGAGGTTTCTGCTTCATTGATTTACACTGGTGGCAAGGGAGGTGAACAGATACAAGTCACTGCTTTCCTCATTCTTCCTGCCTGTGAACTGTACCAAATCCCTTTGGAGGTAAAGGCACATCTTGCTGATCAACCTATGAAACACACACCACTCCTTTCTTGGCCCTCATCTTGGCTTAGGGAACAGTCCTAGGGCACTGCACAGGGTATAAAACGTATGTGATATCTTATTTTTCAGTGTAGAGCTGCCTATGGCTGAGGAGCCCAGAACCAGGCATGAGGACATTCCTACCTGCAGGCACATAGCTGACCAGTAAATACCAGACTGGCCACCTGGGGCTTCTACAAGCAACCTACAACCCTCACACATAACTAGAAGCTCGAGATGATGTATAAATTCCACTATTTCCTGAAGCCCCAGTGCATGAACTACCACACAGAGGGTGATATGCCACACCAGAGCCTCTTGCTCAAGTGGGATTCTCAGCCCTGACTTTCTGCATGACGCTGGGACCTCTTTCTCACTCTCTGACTCACAGGTGTCAAATGTCACAGCACTGCAGTCACAGTACAAACACAGGGGGTTGATCCACTCCCCCTCCTTGCTTCATTCTGATGCCTGCTTAGCAGAGAGGAGGGAGGGGGAAACCCTTTTTTTTCTTTTTCTTTTGCAAAAATAAGGAAAATCCTAAGTCATCCCTTATTTCACTGGGGTAGAATCAGAAATGATTCAGTGTCAGCAACTTCCATCTTCTTCCTTCCCCTGATTCAGGCAGAACTCTGAAGACAAGTCCTGTGTAGCCATAAGCCATCTTTTCTTTGGACAGGGTTTTGCACACATCCTTAAGGACAGGACAAGCAAACAGTAAATGCCAGCTGCCCTCTGCCCCTGCATGGGCAGTGCATGAAATGAGCTATAGCACAGCACAGGGACAGCACCAGCAGGTAGGTTTTCTGCCATCTGCTGTCAAATGTGGATGGTAGGTCTTGCTTGAGAAATCTGCCCTAAGGCACTAGCATGGTTTCAGTAATTGTTTTCCTGGTAAGACCCAGTGCACAGAAAAGACTGACAACACCTATGGATGTATTGGTTTGGAAAATAGCACCCTGAGGAGAGTCTGATACTGTGTTACCTGTGATCATAGCCCAGCTTTGAAGACAAAAGAAGCGTCATTTTTTTCATGAGGTGTAGCAAACAGCATTTGTAAATCTAGAGCACTTGTGGATTATGAAGTCTGAGGATTTACAATCAGGTTTTTTTTTTTTACTCAGACAAAAGCATGTGCTTGTCCTCTGTCATCAACATGAAGTGGGAAAAAAAGTGTGAGCTCCGTCTTACAGAATTAGAAAGAGGTTTTTTCCTCTAAGCTTGAATTCTGAATTCCTTTGACTGGGAAGCTATGTAGGTGAGCACGGATCATTGGGAAACAGTCATGGTTTAGTTGTTGACATGTGCTTCAGGCTTCACTGGCAGGTCAAGTTGGAAGAAAGGATGAGTGGTGAAAATGTACCCAGGAGACAGCAAGTGTGGATTTCAGTCCTGAAGAAAGTGAAGGCTCTTAGTAATGGTTAAAGGCCAACTCATATGATATGTGCTGGAAAATCAGAGTTCTTTGGGTTGCTCCTCTGGAGGTGGAACAAGGAGAGAGAGCAGGAAAGTACTTGGGCCTGAGATGAGTGCCCAGAGGAGTCAGCAGCTGGAGGCAATAAGCTGCAGGGACCAAGGTGCACCTTCTTGGTAGGCAAGGTGAGAAGGAAGGATTGCTGAAGGCTCCAGACAGCCACAGGTGGCAGATGCCAGAAAAAGAGGGAGAAATGCTAGGGAGAAAAGGCATTGCTGTGGGAGCTAGGAACCCCTCAAAGGTAGTAGTGAATGAGGTGTCCACAGAAACTTGGAAACTAAAAGATAGGGTAGGATGGCCTGGAGAGTTTCCCTGTGGAAAGGAGGTCTGGAAAGATGAAAATGTAAGGAAAATTTCTGGGAAAATATGAGAATAATGTCATCGTGTTCCTTTGGTGAGCACTCAGCACAGTGCTGAGACAAGACTGCCATGGAGACAGGCCCTGGACCCAGCATCAAAGGCCCAATCAGGATCCAGCAGATGGGCTGTTTGTGGATTTCCCCATCTCCTGGCTGGAGTAACTGGAAGATTGACACAGGGAAACATCTTGTCCATCAGCAGCCAGCACCTGCTGCAGCAGCAGTTGTGCACATTTGCTGTGTGAAAAAGGAAGTACACGTGTTAAGTAGCCAGAATGCAATTTTGAAATAGGAAGTGTGTGGGATATGCTGGTAGCTATTTCTGCTTTCCCATCAGTCTGACAGATGCAGAAATCCTGGGGATTTGGGTTAGCCTGTCCAGCTCAGGCACTGGCCTTGTGCCTGACTGCTGGGACCCACAGAAGGAGCCCTGCAGTGGATGCAGGGCTGTTCAGCAAGGAGAGTGAGCCAGGGGTCTTTGAAGGCACTGTGAGGGGAGGCTGGGACAACCAGAGCTCTTTGGTGAGAGGGACAGTTGATGAGTGGTGCTGCTAACATGTTGACTAATACATTAATGAAACATAATCCAATTTTTCTTCACTATAGGGAAGAGACAGGGTCTGTTCAGCCTTCTCTGTGCATTTCATCCTCTCTGAGAAAGTCAGTCTCCATCACTGTTGTGTCTCTCAGGGTTAGAGATGCTTCTCTGCTCAGTCTGCTGGTCTTCATCTGGGATGTGCTTCCATTTGGACCATCACCTTCCTCAGGGCTGTTTAAGCCTCAGCTGGATTGCATTTTGCTATCCACACTTTTCTCTAATTACACATGATCTCATGCCATCATATTTTTATTCTTCAGTGACTTCTCAATCTTTTGTTACACTTCTAAGTGGGCCTGTGGCTCTGTTTCAGTCATAGACCACAAATATTTTTTCTAGTGTTGTTTCATGCTGGCCATGTTAATGCTGTGCTAACCCAGGGAAATGCTGTGCCAAAGTATTTTCCTGTGAAAGAAGATTGCAATTGCAGCTAGATGTTACTACAGTCCAAATCAGCTTTTAGGAAATCCTCTGTTATAGAAGCACGGATATATATCCTCTGTGCTATGACATAGAGTAATACTCACATTCTTTTGCCTCATCCACGAAATGTGTAGGAGGCCTAAAATCATATCCTATTCCAGTAAAACCATTCCTGCTTTTAGTTTCACCTTCTGAGAACTCAAGGAGGGGGAGCTTGATTCACAGCAACTCTTGGCCAGAGATGAGAGCACAGTAAAATAGCTCCCAGGTGATGCACATAAATTCTCCTTTCCCACGTCATGCTCCTTGATGCACAACAGTGCATTTTGGCAGTCACTGACTTGCTTTGAAGTGACCACAGCACCGCATTACTGCTGATTTATGCAAGGCACTCTGATCCTTTTCTTGGAGGAAATACTTCTTGGTGTTGTCACCTAAGGCAGTAGGCAAGCCTCCCTAAGGACCTGCCAGCACTTTTTCATCTCTTCAAGCTGACAACACCTCAACAGATTTGCTTCTCTTTTTTTTTTCCTCTCCACACATCTCCCTTAGTATCATCCTTAGCTTATGGAATAGCCGAAGTATTTTATTACATTATTTGTTTTATCATAAAGATATTCATCTGGGCTGTAAAGAAGCAAAAATGGTTTTGAAAGTGAATAAAAAAGCAGGCCTAGGAGAAGAGGGTCTGGTAACATTGGGGATTTATCTCTCTTTCATTATGCCTCTATGGACAACTGGAAATGCCTTGACTAAAATAGCAGAGAAAGGAATCCAAGAGGAACTGCTGCTGCTTCTTGGGGAAGTAAAGCAGTTAGATAATTTCAGATAAGTGACATAGGGACAGTGGAAGCAGAGCAGCTGTCAAAAATCAGTCCAGCTCAACTCCTGCAAGTGTCCAAACAGCTCCATGGTCATCCAGACACTGCACTGTTTACAGCATCAGCAACACAGTGCTGGGACAAGACAGGCACGTGAATAAAATTCTGTTGCCAGCTAAAAGCTGACATTGAAACATGCTTCACAAGCATTTTGCCCTGTTCCCTGGGCTCTCTTGAGCAAGCATCTGTCCATCACTCAAGCTGACTTCACCGTTTCTTAATCACAGGCAGATGCTGGCAGGAAATTGGAATCAAGATGTTCTGACCAGGACAATTCTCAGCCCGAGGAAAAGATCTCCAGGCAATTAAAAACTTTTCACTAGAAAGGACCATTGAAATAAGGCCTTCAGAAGACTGCATTTTTTCTTACTCAGTTCCTCTGTAATACTGAATTCAGCACTTTTTATTGGATCCTGGCCATTGATGGGTGTGACAGACATCCCTGGAATTATACAGACCCATAAAACTATTAAGTATTTGACATACTTGCTGACAGTGGCAACAAAACCTGTATTTGTGAGGCTGTACTACACCTGATAATTAGTATTATTCTGTTGTTTACAGTAATAACTGTATGATGCATCATGAAAAATCCTGGCTTCAATGCACTGCACACAGCCTTAGCAAAGCAGTTCCACCTCCAGAAAACTCACAACTGAAACTAAGGAAAATACAACAAATCAGTATAAAAAAATAACTATCGGAGAAGAGGGCAAAATTGCTAACTGCAAGAGCGGGATGTTGGTATTGTATTCCTTTGAAACCTTGTGCCTATGGAAATTACTAATAATACTGACTTTAAGTGAATTCTCTCCTAGCTAACTGCCCACCCTCTGAAGTAAGGTGGGCAGTTAGCTAGGAGTAGGTTTCTCTGCCACCAAAGCCCCTGAGAGTGCTCCTCCAGCAGTGCCCTCAGCAGTGCTCCCATTGTATCCACATGGCAACATAAAAACTCACAGTAAAGAATGAGCTTTGGTCATCATTTCTCATGCAAACAGAAAAGTGTGACAATTTTCACAGCTGAACAGTCAGGTCTCTTGCAACTCTCCTCTGAAACATGTTCAGCTCTCTAGCTAGAGGGCACCATATTTTGAACTGGCCCAACTCCTTAGTAAGTTTGAACTTACTCCTTAGTAAGTTTTCCTAACCCTTTAATGTCTACTCCTATCAAAGAATTCAGGACTGCAGGATTTTACTTCCTGCAAAAAAGTTCACTGTAGCTATACAGCTTTTGTTTCTTAAATTCTTTTCTTGGGATATACCTTATCATCTGGTTTAGCCTCAGAAATGACCAAACTCAGTACTTACTCATAGAGATATGCTCAGAAGAGCATGGTATTGAGCTGAAAGCTTAATGAGCCTCAAAACTGGATTCAAAGAACTTGGCAACACCCTAAAGCCATTTAGAGGGTTTGTACACAGAAGTCATCCCTTTCTGTCCAAGCTACTTCATCACCCAAGCAAATAATGCATGCTTTCAGTTTCATGATGGTTGCTTTATGGTATCCTAGGATAGCAGCTGATAAAAAACACTATTCCCTCAGCAATGCTGAGAAAACCTTGTGTTTACAGGTCTAGTCCCTGTACCTTGCTTCTCACCAGAGAAGACATTCAGGGTGAATAGCCTCAGGTGTTCCTGTGCTATCCTGTGCTGTCACCAGCACACAAGAATGTGGATTTGGTATTACCCCCCTCCAGACCCAACAAATGCAGTATCCCCTCAAACACAGAAAATAGTTATTCCTTCCAACTTGGGACAAACCTGGTGGTCATCTCACAACTTCCTCCTCCTTACTTTAGCTTCAGCAGCAGAACATTTTAGCCAGTTTTACTTGGCCTATAAGCATGTTGATACTCTCAGGCCTTTTGCTTTCCAGCTTTACCAACTCATGGAGGATCTGCTCTTGCTGCAACCTGTGTTGTAGTAGGTGGCAATAATTAGTGAGGATAAGCTGTACTGGCTCTGTGGAGACCTGCACTGAACTGAACGGATGTGAAGGATCAACACTTGATGCACAAAACTTTTTGCCTGACACTCCCCCTCCTGTGCACTCCTGCACTCCTGTGGACTGAGACTTCAACATTCATGAAAAGCACAGTCAGAAACCAGATCAGCTCTTCTAAACTAATGAATAGTGAAAAAGACAGACTCAGCTACCCTGCAGGTTATCCCACAGAAGGAACATTCACATCTACTCCTTCATAAGCACAAAATCCCTGCAAGCAAGGCCTTTCATGTGATTCAGTTAGTTGTGCACCCAACTTAAGTGAGAATTTACTCTTGCATAACATTAAATACAGTCAGCTGCAAAAGCAGGCTCTTTCTCATCACCTCTTACCCTGCACTGGTGAGCTTGTGTAAGAGACACTAATCTTGCTTCAGAGCAGTAAGTAGGTAAGCTGGTTTTGATCACAGAAAAAATAGATTAGTGGAAGTGTTAGTGAGCTTAGTAGTACTGTAAACATTAATGTAGAGGTGAACTCTCAGGTGGCAGATCCTTTCCTTGCTAAAAGGTGGAACAAACAGATGAGGAGAGCAAGAAAAAATGCACAAAATGAGAATAAAAAATTCAAAATACTAACAGCATCCCGCTGGAGAGATCAGAATGCTGATTCATACTTTCAGGTCCTGGGATTTCTCTGTTCATTGGTACTTCACAGCACTAACAGAAAAATGGTTTTACAGGTTTGAGCAGCTGTTCTACCTTTCTGAAGGCAAGGGCTTCATTAGAAGGAACCAACTGGGCAGGGAAAGAAAGCTGCTTTCAATTTCCAGCACTTCACCTTCAGGCAAGGACTCCATCTGCAAGCGTGAGGGTGGATTTAAACAGGAGCATCTCTCCTGATCACTCACCATCTCTCCTCACATTTCCAAGTGCTCTGGAAAGAAACTTCCAGAGTGGAGTAGCTGGTGGAGGTGGCAAGATGTTGGCACTGGGTGACTGCATGGTGGCCTGTGTGTGCAGAGGCCAGGACTGCCCCATGCCAGACACAGCTGCTTCCAGCCAGCTCCAATGGACACACCACAGAACAGGGCTGAGCGCCTCAGCCACGATGTGATACTGCTAAAACTGTATTTAAGAAAGAGCATGAGAAACAGCAGCAAAAACACCAAGGTTAGTGAAAAAAGAGGAAGTGCCTTAGGCATCAGAGCACAGATTCCCCAACAGTCCATGGAAAGGACCTCACTGGAGCACATGAATATTTCCTGAAGGAACTACATCTTCCTGGAGAGCCTGTACAGGAGCAGGTTTATCCTGAAAGATTGCAGCCCATGGGAAGGATCCACACTGGAGAAAGGGAAAAGTGTGAGGAGGCAGGAGTAGAAGAAAGGAGCAGTTATGGACTGACAGCGACCCCAATTCCCCATCTGCCTGGCACCACTTGGGGCAGGCTATAAGGTAGAAAAATTAGGAATGAATATGCAAAGTTCAGCCTGGAAAATGGGTGGGTGAGGTAAGGGAAAATTATTGGTTTAGTCTTTGCTTTTCACCACCCTACTCAATTTCTAATTTACAATGCATTTAGTTTTTTCCAAGTCAGGTTTTTTTTTTACCCATGACAGTAACTAGCAAGTGATCTCCCTGTCTGTATCTCAGCCTGTGAGGTCTTCCATCTTTTCTTCCTGTGTCCTCTTGAGGAATGAGGTGAGAGAGCAGCTGGGTGAAGTGTGAAGAGCACCTAGCAGCAGTCCAAGTTAACTCACCACAAGCTGTTGAACTGATGTGTTTAAAAGAAATTAAAATTCACTGGTTCACAATAAGTATTTGCCATAACAATTTCAGATTAGCATTTGCCTAAAACTTGCAGACAAATCTTTTCTATTTATTGTAGAGCTTTTCAGAGAACGATTTTGTACTTCACCACTTTTTCCCCATTTCCAAAATTGAACATAGGCAAAGGCTTCCAACGCTCACTTACTATCTATACATTATCTGCAGAATTACAGAGATGAATCATTTTTACATGAAAAAATACGGTATTAAAAATCTTACATCCAAGGACAAAACATAGCAACAAAAGGCAGCCCAAAAAATTAACATCCAGTTTGTCACCATTAAGATGAAACTCCCTCAGGGTGAGTTTTCAATGACAATAAGGAAGTTGACGTTTATTTTTTGGTTTTCTGTTTTTTTTTTTTTTTATTTTACCCCCCATAAAGGAGACATGCACTAAAAACAGTAATGTCTAAAACAACATTATTTAACATCTAATCATGCACCTGAAGATTTGGCTCTGAGCATCTTCTAAAGCCAACAGTCAGAGGAACCCAGTTTCACTGAGGCACCAGTCAGGGAGTTTCTGAAAGAGTCCTCCGAGCTGAGATCCGCAGACATTTGGGGCAGCCTCCAGACTTGAAGCATGCTTTGTGAAAGCATGTTTTGCACTCTGTTTATACATACAGAGTAGCATTTAGAGGAAAAAAAATAAAATTAAAAAAAAAAGAATCAACAGCTGTGTTCCTTGACTCGTGTTCTATCATGTACATATCAACACAAAAGCAAACACAAGCAGTGCAAGGCTGGGACAACCACCGCCACTGTAATAATTTACACTGAATGCTGGCAAGATCTGATAAAACAGCTCTCTCATGCCTGGACCCAAAAAACAGCCTCCCCCATGGTCAGGCAAATGCCTGGTTTTGCTCTCTAAATCCACTGCTATGAAACAGCTGCCACAGGCTGTTTTTTGAGGATACATGCTGCCCGTGATTTACAAATGCACATGCAGATTTTCAAATATGCATGCTTTCAGTTCTAGTTCTCAATCTTGTTCTCAATGTATGCAAGCTAGTTCTCAATGTTTCAAGTAAGTCTAAATGGTTTTATTCACCAAAATTCCCCCAAGAAAGAAAAACATTCAGTCTGGAACATACCTGGGCACCTTTTACATTTGGCAGTCTGATATGGAAAGAGCAGGTCTGCACTCTGACAGAATTCACAGATAAACCCCTTCGCTTGACAGAGCTACAACAATAGCAAAAGGGTTGAATTAAAAACAAAGAAAAAAATTATTTGGGAATGGCAGCAGGGATATTTCCTTACAGTAGCAGCTGCAAGGACACTAAAAGCCCTGTTTTTTCCTTACCTCACAGCCATCTACATGAGAGGTGGAACTCTTCAGAATATCTTTAAGAAGGGGCAGTAACTGCCCTCGTTTGATCTTCACCAGATCATCCAGTGAGAAGAGATGCAGCTCCTCTGTCAGATGGCTGGGAACCTGTTCAAATTCTTTCAGTATACTGCAAAGAGAAATAAAACCCAAATAAAGTTACAAAAAGTTGTTTCTAAAGTGTCTTTCCAGAATAAGCATCTTTCACTTCTCTAGTCACATGGGGATTATACAAGGCAAGTTCCTGCTATCTACCTCCCCTCCCAGTTTGAAATCACTTTAATAAAAATTGGAAGGTTTGGGATTTAGAATAAACTCTCTGCTTTAAACATGCACTCCTCAGCTTTGGAGTTGCCATACACAGTTATCCCAGCAATCCATAAATAATGTGTAAAGGGCTCTCTCCTGCCTTAGGAAAAGTAGGCAAAATCCCAAATAGTATCTAATAAAATAAGCCAGGCTTATTTATTTGCTTTGCAAAGAGGACTTTGAGGGGTTTTATCCTGTAGTAGTGTCACTACTGGGTGACACTATGCTTGTGCTGAGCAGGTGAACTCTGGAAATAGAGCTATTGGTCTTTATCACTACTGCTTACTACTGCTTTCATTTGAATATTTTTATAAAATAAACTGAATTGAGCATTATGACAGATTTCTGGAAAAAATCTTTAAATGCTCAATGAACACACTTGTCAATTTAAAAAAGCCAACATATTTTTTTAAAGACAAATATTCTCAGAGAGGTAAGTATCTTTGACATTTTAAGGAGTGAGAACCTAGGAGAAACAGAACAGGAAAAAATACTCACCTAACTAAAATGACTCAACATTTAAAACCAAACTATATTACAACAAACAGCTACCACATAAAACTTGTACTTCATTCAACATTTGCAGTGCAATAGAAGGCAGTTTTTTTATTGGAGTTCTCCAATGATCATATCAACTTATTTAAAACTGCACCCAAATGTCTCTAGAGAAGAAGGCTCTATAAGCACATAATGTACATTTTATTAAGCTATTTTTCATGCATAATCACAGTCCATACCTTTCAGCAAACCTGCACGTTTTCAAAAGCTTTTTTAAATGAAAAAGCTGTTCTTGCGCCTCCTAAAAGATGGAGGAGAAAAACAAAGCTGTTTTTAAATCAAAAGCATTGCTTTTATATATTCCTAAGTGAGGAACACCACTTTTGAGTCTGCAACCCTTGCAAGTACCAAGCCACTCCTAAAAAAAGGGACTTTACACTTAGCATTGTATTAAGCAAATGGATTTTCTAATGCACGAAAGCCAAAACAGGCAAAGACTATTTTTATTTCCTGACAAGTGAAGCAAGTCCTAATGCCAAATATGGCTGCAGGTCTTGATGCATGCTAGACCCACACCTGTGTAAGAACAGATAAGCCAGGAAAACTCCTCAGCCAAGAAGGGAACACGTCTACTTGCAATCTTCAGCAAAACACTCTTCCTGAAGCTGTAGGAGGTACAACTCATACATAAGCAAAAGATGTTTCCCCGAATGGCCCACAAAATTAAGGAGTCATTCCAAAATTACAGAACTTTTCAACAGCCAAAAGCCAGAAAGATGTAAATATTTACTGCTGGAGACCAACTCCCTTATATTCACTAAAACTGGAAACCACTAAGGAAACACCTCCCAAAGGAAACAGGGCTAAGGAGACCTCTGGCATAGGTTGGAAACACCTCTCTTTGCTCCCTTCACCTGAGGAAAAGCAGGCAAGTCCCAGAAGTGGTGATGGGATAAGTCAGAAAAAAACAACCCTTCTCCTTACTACATGCACACAGAGGACATCCTGCCCTAAGGACTTCTTCCTGAAAGTCTCAGACCCAGAAATTCCTAATTAAAAAAAAAAAAATCCACACTTACCCTGACCCTGTCCATTTCTTTACTTTTCGTGTAGAGGGTTTTGTTAATAGATGACACATTGAAAATGGGTTGCTGCCATATGCTGTCCAGTAGGTGTTTGGAGAAGTTGCAGACATAGTATTTTTTGAAATCCCACTTAGAAAGTATTCGTGCAGGAATAGAAGACTGGGCATAGCTGTGGCAGCAGTCACAGAAGTACTTCCCCAGGTAGTCACAATAGCGGAGTCTCCTGATATATTCTGCAGGAAGACAGCAATAAAATTCTGAGTATTTTAAAAACTTATGGGACATAACTCTTGTCTGTATGCCCAGTCTGTCTAAATAACTCAGATCTACTGGAATGCAGAGAAAGGGATTTTTTTTTTTATTCTTTTCAGTAGAGGGTTTTATTATTGTGGCAAACACATGCACAAGGCTTGTACTTGGCATTAGAACAGAAAGTTTCCCTCAATTCCATATTTGTTCAACTGATTATAATTATCAACATAACATCTTTAAAAAACCCTGTTGCTTTAACCACAAAAGAAACACTACGTAAAATACACAACAAAAATACTTCCACCAATTTTGGAGTCATGTTGGTACAATACCTCTTCACATCAAGAGATTTGTGGGTTTTTTCCCAGCTATTACAGCATCTCCTATTTGCTCAGCTTAATATGCTATCATAGATTGTTGATACTTTACAGGACACCACAAATGCTGCTCTTGTGAGCTGACCCAGAGCAAGACTTAAGAGCCACTTCAAAGATTTCTTAGGTAAGGTCTGTTTGTCAGTTCTGTAAATCATTGTGCTTTCAAGCAGTTCTCACAAAGAATCAGGAATTAAATAAAAAAAACAAGAAAGTTTTTGTCATCGAGATCTAAAGAAACAAAAAGTTTTAAAAAGACACCCCAAAAGAACAAAACCACAGATTCCATAAGCTTGCCTACAGCCCCAAGAAAGAGACTTTTGGCAACGTCTAAATTGGCACAGGGAAAGAATTATTAAAAGAAACAACTGGACTATGCAAAACCAGCACTTTCCAGCCAGGAAGCTTGATTTTTTTTGTATTTTTTTTTCTATTTTATGACTTATGAATTTTTGTGGTTTATGAGAAGGACATCTATCAAGTATTGTATTCTGTATTGTATAAAAAATTCCAGACACCGGAAAGATCCCACTGTCTGCTTTACTATTGCAGGCACATCCAACAATGAGATTTTTCTTCTAGCTCAGGTAATTTAAAAATTGTGGTACATCTGTGCTGGTGAGGATTAAAGTGTGATTACAGTACTGATTGCAGTACAAGTACTGCACTTATTAGGGGCTTCTTGCCAGTTTTGGTAATACTTACTGCTTTCTATTGGGGTTCCACAGCCAACACATGTAAAGTTTTGAGCAGCCACCACTGCATCTCTCCTGTATACAGAGGCAAATAGTTAGACCATTCAGCACCCAAAAGACAGTTTTAATTAACATTCTTCCAAAGTGCAAAAGAGCTAACATTGGCACCAGGGAGAACGTCCACCTCAGGAGCTGACTTCTACCCCTTCACATGAAGAAGGGATATTCTGTAACGCTTGTTGAAAGAAGTAAATTATTTTTTAAATTATTATTTTTTAAAAAATTAAAATTTTAGAATTTTATTAATTTAAAATTTAAAATATTATTAATTAATTTAAAATTTAAAAATTGTTTTTAAATTGTTATTTCAATTTCTTAAGGTGGCATCAGTATCATAGGGTTTGGAGAGGGGAAATCCACATTTGCAACTGAAAAAGCTACTGTACCTGCAGCAACACAGGGAACAGCCAGTTTGCTTACTGTGTGCACTTCACAGCATTTGATACAGCATGAGACAGCCATTTCCTCACACATGACCTGCTGCCTCCCCTCACTTTCTGAAAACCAGATATCCATAAAATACTAGCAGGACAGCAGGGAAAGGCAAAAATATTCTCCAGGTAGTGTCACAAAATGAAATTTTCAGGAGCTAAGTACATTGCCGCTGTAACACCAAAGAGTACATGCATTATCACATGGAAAACTGTACATGCTGTGTTAATCAGGATGTGCCAAGAGACAGAAAAAGAGGCCATCTGTTTTCTAGTGAGGCTGGTGACAGACACTGCAGAAGGCTGTGCCATGCACCAGCTCTAGACCTGCTCACAGCTCATCTGCACATGCACGAGATCTGTTAATCACCCAAGCTCCTTCCATCAGCTTTCCCCATGCTATACTAAACAACAATGCCCAGATTCCTCAACGCTTACTTGACTGAAGGATGAATATTAAATATAATCTGTGATCTTGGTGGGGACCAGCCAGAAGATCCTCTCAACTTGGATATGATCTTTATTTCTTCAGCCAGATTCAAACTGGACTCAAGTTCTCTTGGAATCTCTTCTTTCAGCACAGACTATTGGGAAAGACAAGCTCATGAAGATAACCAGCCCATCAACTGGACATATGTTAAATGCTATAGCAGATTTTTATCTCCCTTTACACTCCAGTATTTTAAAGTTCAGTTTTCACCTGCATGTAGTCCCCCTTCAAACTCCCTCATATCAGTCCCAGAAGAAAGCACATCCTGATTGTTCACAACTACATGTTTTAAGTGGGCTGAATTTTGCTGGAGAGAGAAGACATTTTCTAAAAATTTAGATGAAGTGAACTAATAAACTGTAAGCACTCATGTGTATTTGTTTTCTTTTTTTTTTTTTAATGTAGCTTCCTCCTTTTCCTAGCAGTGAAGCAGCTGCAGTGAGACCATGATTATTTGGGGAACTGAATAAAGAGCTCGTTGTTTTCAGATCAGACTCACTCTCTGCTTAGATGAGCTCAGGCAACCAGACAGCTGAACTGTAGAGTCTGTCTGCAACCAGTATTTTCTGAAAGCTCTGCATAACTCCTGGGCTGTTGCTTCAGCAGAATTGCAGCCTGGTTCAAAAGATGATCTGAAAGGTAAGGAATACTGTCAGTGAAAAATAGCAGCACGTCATCAGCATCTACACTGTCTTTTCTGCACCCAGGAAAAGTTTTCTCCATTCCTTCATTCCTACCCTGTTTCTTTGATACACTCAGGCCCTTGAAGAGCCACAGACACCACCTCCAGCAAGACTAGGGGACCAGAGAAACACTGCTAAGCCAAGCACCAGAGACATTTGCTGTCAAGCAGCATTCCTTCCCCTTCCTTGAGAAGGCCCAATTTACCACTCCCACAACTTTCCCTGCCCCAGCCAGAAGAACCACCAGAAAGCTGCTCCAGCAGAAAAGGTAGAGCCATGGGGCAACTGTAGCAAAGATACACACCTTTTATCTGGGACTACAGACAGATTTTCAAGGTCTTCAAGTTCTGCAGCAAAGGAGAAAATTTTATCAAACCATTTAAGAAACAAAGCATCTCTTATTCAGCACTATTTTAAAAATACTTTCTGTGTTACCACAGTGTCAGTTTCAAATATGTTCATCTTTCCAACACCCTTCCTGGATGTGGGAAATAACCTCAGCCCTGACTGCAAAACTGGCATAAGGAGTCTTATCTCCTCTGCATATCTCTGACATGATGAAGAATATTCCCTAATACCTTTGCATCCTATCATCACCATTAGCCTGCCTTCAAGAGCTGAAATGGTAAGGAGAGAATAAATGCCTGCTAGTCAAGTTCCAGACAGAAGTCACTCAACAGCACAGAGCCAAAAGAGGCCACATTAGATTTTTTGGACACTAACAGATGTTTGGAGACCCCAATCATAAACATACAAGTTAATGCTATAAACATGTTAGTAAAAGGTGAGATTAATGCAACTGAAGGACACCACTTCATTTTGTCTACATAGACACAATATGCTTATGCCAACAAGGTGTTCACATTGGTAGTGTTAGTTTTGACCGTGCTTATTGCTCTCAAGACAAATGTTTCCCCATTTACACATCCCAAAGTAACTCTTGCTGCTGGGAATGTAGTTCTTTTGGGAGCTTGTTCTTCATTAGTAGATCAAGGAAAGATGAGAGGAAAAAATAAGTCTCTAAGACCAAAGGGAACAATAAAAATCCATTCGTTATCAGAAGAAGATAAAACAAAGGTTAAAAGTTGCACAGGCCACTTTTCAGGGTTTCTATTTCTGTATGTGTAAAAATCAGAAACAAACCAAATGAAACTCAGGATGTCCTAAAGAGAAGCAAAGCCCATGTAAGAGAACAGAGATATTGTGCTCTAGTCCTGAAGCAGAGGGAGAGGCTGCCTAAAACTGAGTCAATCAGTTTCATTAGGAAATCATCATGTCCTAAATTCTCTCAAACAGTGCTGCTATAGCTGACTGAGGTTGTGCCAGTTTCACACTTTCTTAAATGCATGTTCCTTTGGTTTCATTCTTAGACGTAATTTTAGTCCCTCTGTTGGGTTTGCATGGCAAGATTTTGGTAGCAGGAGGGGCTATGGCAGTGGCTTCTGTAAGAAGCTGCCAGAAGCTTCTCCCAAATCTGAGAGCCAATGCCAGACAGCTCCAGAATGGACACACCATGGGCCAAAGCTGAGCCCATAGCCATAGTGGTAGTGCCTGTGGGATAACAGAGCCAAAATGGGAGGGAAAAAACCCTGCACAGCTGCAGCTGGAGAGAGGTGTGAGAATATGTGTGAGGAACAGCCTTGCAGACACCAAGGTCAGTGGAGAAGGAGGGGCAGGAGGTGCTCCAGGAGCCAGAGCTCTGGAGCTCCAGGGATTCCCCTGCAGCTCCTCATGCAGGGCATGGTGAGGAGGCTGTGCCCCTGCAGCCCATGGGAATTAATGGGGGAGCAGAGATCCCCCTGCAGCCTGTGGAAGAGCCCAGGCTGGGGCTGGAAGATGCTGAAGGAGGCTGTGACCTAGAGCAAAGAAGCCCATGCTGCAGCAGGCTCCTGACAGGATGTGTGGGAAGCCCCAAGAGGTAGAGAAATCGTAAGAGAAGTTCAGCCCAGGAAGACGGGAGAGTTGGGGTGGAAGGTGCTTAAAATTTTAATTTCTCACTATCCTACTCTGATTTGATTGGCAATAAATTAATTTCCCTACATTGAGTTTTGTCTGTGACAGTTTTTGGAGAGTGATGTCTCCCTGCCCTAATCCAACCCCAAAGTCTTTTGTTCTGATTTCTTCTCTCCCTTTCCAGTGGTGAAAGGAAGTGACAGAGTGATTTGCTGATCACTTGGTGTCCAGCCAGGGTTAGCTCACCATACTCTCAAACCAGCAAAGATATTCTTTCCTAGAAATGAAATCCTGCAGCAGTCTGATAATTCTGCATGTGTTCTAATAAGGACCTACACATACATAATTGTTTCCATTTTCTCATGTTATTTCTCCTACAATAACATCTACAAAATCAAGAGAATTCCCGAACAATGGAATAGATTCAACTGAACAATATATCTGTTTCTGCAGTTACAATTTTAAAGTCTTACCAATAATTACATATTCATCCTCTGAGTCACTGTGGCAATGAAATCTGGTAACCTCATGATGTGATGGTAGATGCACTGGGGAGCTGAGAGGCAGCAAAGCACAGCCTGCCCAAGACAAGGATAATACCAGTTAAACTTTTCCAGCATTTATAAGTAGCTGCAATTATGTTTACATTTTTCATCACTTGCCAAAACTTTAGCACACAGACTGCATTTATTGAGCAACTTTAATTGTTTTTATACATACACAGAGCAGGCCAGTTCTTCAGAGTCTGTCATACAGTATGTCCCTCAGTTTCTCAGCCAGAATCTTGCAGAGATAAACCCAAACCATTTATACAGCCAGTGGTCTCTCCCCTTTTCATGTCCAACAACACCATTCATTCTTCCACAGAATTTACGTAATTTAGACTTATGACATTTAGACTTTATGTCACTTCAGACTCATGATTCATCACTAAGATCTGTACTACTCAAGAGACTAAAATCTACTTAAAAATGCATGTGCTATACTCCTGCATAATAATACCAGGAGTATTTATTATCTTGCCTTAAACTGTATGTGAATGAATACTCTGGGGAGTCTCACTCAAACCAATTGCACATTGGTTGCATTCCTCATCCACATATTGCAGAAGCAAACACAGAAGGAAAGACACGAATTGCAAATACTACCAAAAAAAAAATTTAAGCAGAGAGAAAAACAGCCAGCTACAGGCATGCTCTATGGACAGTCATGCTGGGCTTTGTGGCATTTAACCCTACATTTTAATTTTAATGTAAAAAATGATTATAATTAATAAAACATAGGTGTGAACCACCTATGTGGTGGCAAAAGGAAGTATGTGACCCACAGGAAAACACTTGTGGCATGATGATCCTCAATGGACCCAGCTCTCCAGAGACTCAAAGAAGGTAACAGAGGATTTGGTTCCAAGCAATGCCCCAATTTGTTTAATATTTTCTTGCACAGAAACAAACAGCAAAGGCTTTCAAACAAGGTTACATTCTAAATTAAGTAACTTGCCTTCATAACCACTGTCTGAAGAGGTAACAGAAGAATCAGACTTCTTCACTCCAGGGTAAGAAGATAATTCTGAGTCAGTGTGATAGCTGCCATCTGATCCACTTGTTTCCTCCACACCCCAGGACTCTGCTTGTTGTTGGCTGAGGATATTACATTTCATTTTTTCTAGTGATGCTATAATCATGTCTGCGACAAAAAAGTGTGCGTTTTCCTGGACACGAGATTGGAACGCTCATTAGTACACAGCATAGCTGATATTTAGTTAAGATGAAGTAAAATGTATCATTTTCCTCCCATACTTTTTCAACTCTATAAATAAAAATGTAAACCTGTCTGACCTTTTATTTAAAGTCAAAAACACCACCCCAAGGGCGATTCAGGAACAATATGCAAAAGGCAAGTGCCTAGATAATTGTCTCACCCTTGATTATAATATCCAATCTACTTTATCTTACCCATGTATTAGATAAAAATGAACTTGATTGCATGACTAACTGGTGTATATGTATGCATTTCAGAGATGCAGTCTTCTAGTTACACTGCATTATTTAGTATGCAAGCGTACATCCAAGTAACCTATTTAATATGATTTAATTCCAAGTCAATGTGTATGAGCAGCTTTGCACACAGGCTAGCTGGAGGGGGCCAGAAGTGGCAAGTTTTGAATGGAGTGTAGATCTTCAGGTGGTGGGAAGTACAGGAACTAGTAAAATGTTTTCATGTGTTAAGAGTTAGGGCAGTGAGGTGGGGAATATGCAGTGAGATTGCTTACATGGCCAACTCAACCCTACATAGAAATTCTCTGATAAGAGTGAGAACCTGGCTCCCCTGGGCTTCCCACTGCCTTAAAAGGCAGCTGTTCCAAAGCTTCACTGTAGCATTTCCAAATCAGACAACACTTCCTTGTGATGTCTCTTGCCATCTTGCCTGCCCTGGTCATCCATTCTCCAGGAAAAGGGACCACTGAGACATACACACACACCTGGGGCTCCTTTCCTAAATCCTAATTCCTGTATCCCTTGCTTTCTGAGGTCTAACAGAGCATCCCACCAGCCCCACCTGAGCTACTGCTGATGGTCTGGGCGCAAGTCCCACACCAGTCTCAGCTCAAAAGTGGATACATCATGGAGAGTTAGTTGTACTCAGGCACCAGGGTGGTAACCCAGAGATACCCAGGATACTCTCAACTGCCATGTGCAAACATAAACTTACATCTAAAAAAGCTATGGCAGTATCCAAGGCTAGAGACTCTTGAGTGCAGGATAATTAAAGCTTTAAAAAAGTGGCTTATGCTCAGAAAATTGTACCACTTAACATCAGTATTCATTATATCCCCTCAACTTGTATGGGAACCATGAAGAAACACATCAGTGTTTAGGAATAACTAAATTTTAAGGAGCACAACAGACAGCACAGCTTTCTTACTGCTCACAGACAAATACATGTAGACAAGATATCTCAGCATTAGAGTGCACCCAAGTCCCTCTGGGTGTTTGGAGAGACTTATCTTTTTCCTACCACTAATTAATATGACTTGCTTGGTGCACAGTTTCCCCAGAGACAACTTTCAGTGAACTTCAGGAGCCCAGGAGTTTGCTATCCCTTCCATTAGCAAAGAAATAATTTAAAAGCCTTTTTTCCTTTGGGAGTTATCTCCTACTTTGAAGATAGAAGAAGTCTCAAGTTAGTGGCAGAACACAGCCTATCAGCATGCCCTGCTGATAAAAGCAATTATGAGTGCATCTGAGAGAGCTGCATTGCAAAAACATGAAACAGAACACACAGACTCCTGTACTCAGCATGACTATCAGCTTTTAGCTCTGCCTACTGATAGCTCCCTCACCCTGCAAAGCAGACCCAACTCAGCTGTGACACATCAACCTTCTCATTTCTGTCCTCTCCCACTAACATCAGTGGAAAGTCCCTTTAAAATTATCTGACCCATTTCCTTCCTGGCACACAACTACAACTGCAGGACCTACTGACACCACATGTACCTTAACTTTCAGTCCTAAAGTTGAAAGGTATTATTTCACAAGCTAAAAGTATTTGAAATTTAGTGGGTTTTTGTTTGGTAAGATTTTTTTTGTTCTTTGGGTTTATTTTAAAGGCAGCCTTGCTCATAATTGAGCTTTTGCTATCTTTTAACTTGTAATCACATCAGCCCCCAATCTCTGCACAGTAGTAGTAGCTGGTAAGATCTTTATTCACTCAATACTCAGATTGTGGTTTCTAATCCAGATACCAGCTCACTGGTCTCCTGGTGTCTGAAAACAAATTACTTTTGTTTTAGGTCCCACAATAAAGATGGAGAAACATTGTCTCCTTTCTGAAACACCTTTCATAAAAAGCAACACAAAAAGCTAGTTCAAGTTCATTGAGTTTTGGTGTGTGATTTATTGAGTGGGTTTTGTTGTTTGAAATGCACCTTATGGATGTTGAGAGCTTCAAACCAAAGGCAGAACTTGCTCCTCTGGTAAAACCAGTGCTGTGCATAAAGATGGTGATTACCTCTGGGGCCTAGGACATGGGACCACATGCACACAGTCCAGCAAAAAAATCCCCTTTTCTAGGCACATTTTTAAAGCTCTTTTATATTAAATCCTACTCATTACAATCCATTAACCCTTCTTTTCCCACTGTTGGAAAAGATTAACATTTAGCACACAGAGTTATGTGTGACAGCTTTAACTCCTCATCTTTAGCTCTATTTACAGGCTTGAGTAGACTGCCTATCTGGCAACACACCTAAGACTGTTTGAGGCCCTTATGAGAAACTGCTTGAATTACTGCAGCTCTTAAGAGTTATTGGTATCCATACTGTAATTCTTTGACAAAAAAATCTCACATGCTTATCATCAGCACACACCAAAAAGCCCCATCCTCTCCCCATCTTTTGATACTAAAAGCAGGAGGTAAATCTCATACATATGCATGCATGCAGCTGCAAGAACTTCTATGTAATATATTCTAATATAACTTTAAAGTTACTAATGTTAAAGTTTGCTTTCAAGGAATGTGTGGGGAAATGATGGAATGAAAAGCAGAAACATACATTGTTCCTGTATATATTTCCATTACTTAAAAATAATTAAAATATTTAATTAATGGGTCAAGAGTAGAAGGCAAATTATGAAATAGGCATTTTTTGTTTGTAGATTCACCCATAGAGGGCAAGAAGAGGGAAAATAGAGTATTTTAAAGATTAGTACATCTATCAGGAAGTTCTTTTATTGAGAAACACCTCTCGTCATTTGGTTTTGCCAAATAATAAAATGTAAAAACTGTGATGATGATAGTATTTGATGTCCTCACCTTTTCCACATCCTCTGGAAGCATGCAGACGTCCTGCAGTGAACGATTCAAGGGTATAGCACCTACATTCAAAGGAGAAGTAGAACCTGAGGGTATGACAAGAACTTTTATTAGTTACTTCTTTCTCTGCAGCTCCCAAGATGCATGCTGGGACTTCCAGAAAGCAAAGCAAGGGTTTTTCCCCAAAACTGAACACCACTGGGGCTGGGTAGAAGCTGTGGTAGAAGCTAAGGCAGAGAAAAATGTGAGAAACACGCTGGCATTTGACCTACTCCGGCAACCTGAAGCATGAGCATCAACTACCAGAGAAACACAGTTTAAATGCTGTGCTGTGACAGCAGCACTGCACTCCCACACCAGTTCTCTCCAAGCTACAGCCTGAGCTGCTGGGGACAACCACAAACAGAACCTGAGGCTGGATTTGCAGCAATGCTCTGCAGTAGGTGACACAGCCAGCTAACACTGCACTCTGCTCCTTCACAGTTGCTGGAAGAAACACAAATCCCACTGCTGTCTGGGCATGCAGAGAGATGCACCTTAAAAAATTCCCCATATCACTGCTGGCATTGTGTTTGCAAACACTAAGTTTGGAAAACATTTTGCCATTATGTTTCCACACCCCAAGGAAATGTCCCTCCTGCTTCCAAATGCAACCCATAGTGAATGGTACTATGTCCAATTGTGGCATTAGCCACAGTATTTCTCCCCAGAATTGCAGTTTTTTTCTGCTGGTAGTCTCTGATGAGTATGTGAAATAAATTTTATCTCTTTTTCCCCAATAAGAACTTTTCACTGTACAGCAGAGAACACGTCAGGTTTTCACTGGGGCTTACTACCTCTTCCTGGACCTTGAACTCACAGAGTTTCTGTTTCACCCTCATGATGTTCACAGGATAAAACAGACTGTATATGGTAGAAAAGGGACACCACACAGACACCATTTAAACATTTTGCAAATAGCACACTTAATCAATGGCTTTTTATTTTTTAAAAAATGCCCCTCCTAAATTGGTTTAAAAGCCACAGGCTAAAGAGCTCCCACAAAATATGATCATAATTTATGTAAAACTTTTCTCCAACTGAGGGACACTGACTCTCAGGCCTAGTTTGGATTATTTATGTTGCTGTACCTAGAGAAACCATTATGCTGCCCTGAGCATCAATGACATCAGGCTGTAAAGTCAACACTGCACTCGAGCAGAGCGACACAGATGGAGAGTTTTTGTACAGAATTATTAATACCTCCATTGTGTATACCATGAAGGAAAAACAGAAAGGCTGACAATGTGACTTTTCAAAACACATTTAACGGCCTAATTAAGTTATTTTCATACCTACCTGATGATTCATCTTACTAGGTAAGCTCTATAGCTTGATAATAGACTACATTCTCATCAGTTAAGATAACAAATATTACTCTCTAAACTAAAAATAATAAGCAGAAATAAGGAATTGGGAAAATTATTCCTTTCTCTTTAAAACATAAGACCCAATTCATCTTAAATATAACTTTGAAATCTAATGGGAGCTTTCTCCTTTGCTTACCTCTTGCATCCTACTTGCATCTTTAAGTAAAAAAAGAATGTAAAAAAAGCACAGGGAAGGAGCCCAGCACATCAAGCAATGGGATGCAACTCTGGGTCTGATGCAGGAAAGTTATCTGGTTGCCCTTCTGCTCCTGAGCACTGTTGCCTGAGGCTGCTGGGGCTGGGGAAAGAGCCCTAAGAGCCAGAGAAGGAAGTGACTTTGATGTACATAGAGGTTAAAAGCAAGAACAAGCTTGTGAACTCAGTGACACACTGGCCACAATAAAGCCCCCAGAAAACACTAAACTCAGTCACAAACTCTTCGCTAACAGTGACAGAGCCTTTTCAAAAGGTTGAATAAGGGCCATTCTCTGGTAGCCTCAAACATACGAACACAGCCTAGTAGGAATTTCAGGGTACCAGCAGAAAATCCCACTAAACAAAAATTATATTCCACTGAAAAAGAAATTTTCCCAATTTAAGTGATATTACATAGTTTTCTTGTATCTTGTGCATCCCTCAGCAATTCTCCTGTGAGAAACCATCATCTCTAAGACAGCAAGTCAGGAAATCCTATTGTGTAATTCCTGCACTCAAATTAGGCATTGTATTTCTTCTTTTTCATTTTGCTATTCACTTTTCACATCCTCATAGTACCGGACATTGCAGGAGAGAATGAGACCTCATTACCCAGGCTACCCAGTAGCAAGTTAATGGTTAAAAGCAACAAGGAATGAAGAAATGCAGAAGTTTTCACTTTGTACAGAAAAGGCCCGAGTCTAAGGCCGAACATATCACATTGCAAAGTGTCTATCAGGATCCTGCCTCCTATGAGGAGTATCTTTTAGTAAAATCAAAGATGCTCTTCAGTCACCTGGCTGCCACATTCCTTGCTCCCTTTGTTTTGGAGAGCCAGCAGCACTACTACCTCAACACAAGCTTGTGACACATCCGCCTCGTGCCAGAAGGTCGAGTCACGCACGATGTATTTGTTCTCCTACACGTGCCTCGCAGTCCCCGCTGACCCCGAGAGCCTGGGCTGTGTTTTCCAGACCCAGCTCTCCAAACACGTGTGACTGGCCTCAGCCAGCCCCAACTGCTGGGTGCGGTTTCCTTCTCCCTGCTGGGCACTTCTCAAAGGCACGGAGCACTCGCAACACCCAGCAGAAGGAAACAGCCACAATCGTCACATACTAACTGATGACAACAGCCTGTCCCAGATGACAGAAGTGTTACTAAGAGCACACAGTCCTGCAATGGCATGTGCCTGTTTGAGACCTTGCTGCCAACTTAGACCTTGGAGGAGTTCTGGGTGAATAGCTAGAAAGGATCAGAAACTGGAAGTGGAGGTCAGTGGAGTGTCACCGTTAGGACTACAACTGACCAAAGGGAAAAGAAAAAACCCAAATCAAAACAAACCAACAAAACCTAGACATTGTATTATTCTTTTATAATACAAAGGCAGGATGAACACTCCCTGCTCTTTGCTTTTATTCCAGTAGAAAAATCAGACCTCAGCTGCAATATTTTTATGAAGCTCATAATCTATTATCATGGAATCATAGAGGGGTTTGGATTGGAACAGAAGTTGAACATCACCTTGCTCCAAACCCCTTGCCATGGGCAGGGACACCTTCCACTACACCAAGTTCTCAAAGATCACTCACTAGACCAGGTTGGTCGGGACCCCAACCAACCTGGCCTTGAACACTGAAAGGTATGGGGCATCCACAACTTCCCTGAGCAACCTGTGCCAGTGCCTCAGCACCCTCATAGTAAAAGATTTCTTCCTAATATCTGGTCACTCTTCCTATTTTTTTTATAAGACCCCCTATAAGTACTGGAGGGCTGCTACAAAGTCTCCCTGGAGCCTTCTCCAAGCTGAATAACCCAAGCTCTGTCTTCATAGGAGAGGTGCTCTGTCCATCTGAACATCTTTGTGGCCTTAAGTTAAGTCCTTAGATGCCACTAACATCCTTTATAAACAAACCCAAAATGTTCATCTCACTGTACCAAAGGCTGCTCCTGTCAATATTAGGTGTTAAACAGGAGAGGACTGTTTTGCTGCCTCAGCCAAAGGGCAGGGACCCCAGCCTGCAGCCCAGGAAGGCTGGCCCACCTCATGGAGGCCCCACAGCCCCAAGGCCAGGCCAGCTGCTCCCCTGGCCATCTCAGGGACACATGCTGAACTTTCCCACTGAACAGCTCCTTACCTACAGGACTACACTGCCCAGAACCCCCTGACGCTGCAGGGACAGAAGGAACCCTGCTTAAAGGGCACCCTCTGCTAGCAGCCCTCAGCCAGTCCTCTTCACAGACAACACACAGGATTATCCATATAGCTGGAAACTGGTGAAAGGTATAAAGAACCTGTTTTACATCAGATGGGGGTTTGTGTCTCCAAAACCTCAGGGCACTTGCAAAGGAGAACAGGAAAAACAGTTCCGCTCCAGAACAACCAATTTAGTCATAATAAACTGGGTGATAATGCCCTACCTCCAAAACCCCAGAATCCAAGGACTTCCCTCTCCTCCAGCTGCTGCCAAACACAACACAATCCCACACAGACCAGTGAATCACTACCCAATCCATGCTATCTGCTGTTGGGAAAAGGGTAACAGTGAAGACAAGATAAAGCTGGTAGAAAGCTCATCCAGTGGATGTTCTACATTTCTCACAGCTCAGCAACTTCTACGTTTTATCTACAGTTGTATATTACAAAAGTATTTCTGCATCCTGAGAGATGCCTACTGCAAAAGCGTAAGCATCTCTCATTTTACCAACCACCCCTCAGGTTCTCCTTGGTTTTTAAGCTCTTTCTCCCCTCTCTCCCATTTTGAGTGACAGCATCAGTCTTATTTGCAATCCCCATAAATAAGGCCCACTTCAATTACACCTCTTTGTAGAGATCTTACAACAAAAATGCAGCTGTAAAGTTACCTGTTGGATTGACTGGCTCTGACTGGGAAAGGCCACTGGGAGAATCGCTGTCGCGGCTGCCGAGAGACACAGGCTCCACAGCATGAGGGTATTTCACCAGATCTGCTTTACCAACAGTTGAATCTGAAAGCAACCTTGTGAAAGCCAAGTCTCTTTCAGGGGAGGCACAAGACTCTTTTCCAGAATGCACAACAGCGGATGTGACGGTGCCTCCAGTTAATGTCACCTGGGTAAAGCAGTCACGCTTCAGAGGGGACACGCTTGAAAGAGTGAAACCATTCAAGGAGGAAGAAGCAGGATCTCCATCAGTATAACGGGGACAAGGGAAAGTATCCAGTGAAGGTTTGGGGGAATCACAGTCTGTGTTGTTCCAACATGCCCGGGGCCTGGTAAACCGAATATCTGTTTGTGTACAGGCAGTGCTGTGATGTGCAGAATCACTGTCGCTGTCATCATGGCTGTCCCCGGTGCTGCTTTCTTCCCACTGCTCCACATCACTGTCAGGATGCTCAGCTCCCTGCATTGTGCTTTGCTCCAACACCAAAGAGGGCTTTAAACCAGATGCATTTAAAACAGACATGAGAATGTCTTTGATAGCTTCAGCACTGCCTGGGTATGATCCAAAACTTCCAGCATGTCCGATCACTGCTGGCCTTGAAGATTCATCTGTTCAGAAATTAGAATAAAACAAGAGGTTAGGAAACAATACTAAGAAAAGATTAATACACAACATGAATAAAATGCATAGTATTTTTTACACAGGTGAGAAGACAGGACAGCTGAATTCACTCACCACTCGCTGCTGCCTCTTCCTGCAAAAAACCTCTTACTTTCTGCACTCAGGAAGCAATTCTGTCATTGATAAAGGCTAAGTAATAAACCAACAGTAAAGTATTCTGCTGCTATCCAAACACAATCAGCCAAGACTTTAACGGTGACTGATTGTCAGTGTGCTCAAAAAAAACATCACTGTTCTACAAAACAGGATAACAAAACTATTACCAGTACTGGTACTGATCCTATTGCCAATACAAGGGAAGATTACATTATAGTAAGTCACATGGAAGATCAATAGAGCAGAAAGAGTAACAAAAAATACACTCAGTAATATAAGGTCAACGTGCTTGTGTGTTTCAGTTCAGGCAGACTGGAAATGGCTAAAGTAAACTTCAGTCCCATTATTCATAGGGTGGCAACACTTGGCCAAAACCATAACAAACTTAGCCCTGTCACACCAAGATCATTATAATGCCTCTGAAAGAATTAAAAGTATTGCCAAGGTCCTATGTGATCAACTGCAAAACTTAGTTCCAGAAAGCAGAAAAACTTCTCTTAGTGGCAGACATAGAACATTAGCAGGACCCAGAAGTGTGCACCACAACCAGTAGCTTTTGAAGAATAAATTGAAGTCCTGTACCTTGAACAAAACAAACAAAAACCCCAAAAACAAACTAAAAAAAAGTCTCAGAGGAACTGCCATAATCCAAGTAACTGAGAGATTAGACACAAAGTCTATGTTCAAGAAACCATTGACTACATCAACACAATGAAGTTAATACCAATCTCCTTTGGGGAAGATAAGTCAGTTGTAAAATTCTAAGAATAGATAGAATCAAGAAGAATTATTTCCAGGACAAAGAACTCCTAGTTAGGACCACAAGGATTGTTAAACACTGCTGCTGAAAAAAGGAGGAAGTCTTGCAGACTCCAGACTTTGCCCAGAGGTTGCTCTCCTTGGACATATCTCATTGGAAAACAGTAAACTTCTCCGTAAGTCTCTCACCTGGAAGCCTGCATGCACGCAAACAACATGATAAGAAAGCTTACCAATGAAGGGATCAAAACCAAAACAAAAAAAAGAAAAAACCTATGTATTTTGGAACAGCAAGTCCATATAAAGACCAGAGCTCATCAAGAAAAATCTCAAAAAACCCAAGAACATCACATATAACTGAAACTGCAAGAGTTGCTAGCAAAACTAACCTAGTAAAGCCAGGTCAAAATCAACCAGAACATGTCAGTAATAGGGATCAGTCACTTGCCACTTACCAGGACACAGCTCTTGCAGAAATAGAACAAAACTGCACATTTTACTGGCTGCACTTGCAAACAAACACTTGCCAATGTAGCCAGCCACGGCAATATAAGGACAGGAATGGGAAAATTAAAACTAGCTGACTTTTAAACAAATACATTTCAAACTTTTCAGGGAAAGAAAGACACTTTGGAAACTACTGACATTTCAATTGCACAGGAACACCTAAATTTGGGCTGCAAACATCATCTTCTCTGTGCTAAATATGTAGTGTTATAATAAAAAAATTGTAAAATTTTATGAGCTGAAAGAGGCCTCAAAGATCATCTAGTTCCAATCCCCCTGCTGTAAGTGGGGACACCTTCCAGTAGACCAAATTGCTCAGAGTCCCATCCAACCTCACCTTGAACACTTAAAGAGAGGGGGCATCCACAGAGTTTCTGGGCAACCTGATCCACCCTCACATGCAAATGTCAGCATTAACTAAAACAGCCAAACTACCATTAAAAGGCAAAAACCACCCATACTTGCAAATTGTATAATGTATTTTGATGTTGTACCACCCTCAAAGCCAATAAGCAAGGAACCCTCTTCAAACAAACTAGACTTGTTTAGTACACGCAAACACCAATAGCTTTTGCTAGCACTACAAGCGCCAGCACTACTCCCCCAGAGGGAGGCAATTTGGGACAAACTGGCATTACCTGAGAGAACAGAGATTTGAGGTGTTGGAGCCAGGCAGCTAATCCTCACAGAGGGATTTGAAGAACACGCTGAGTCGGTGAACGCCACCTTTAGGCTTTCGTGGCTCAACTATAAAGAGAACAGAGAGGCAGACAATTTGGTTATAAGATAACAGCACTCTGCTAATGATACCCTCAGTGTCACAGTCATCCCAGCAGGAAGAACACTTTTCTGAAGCCTGCTGACAGTCACCTAACCACTACCTACATTTCTGGCTGCCTGGAAATCTCCCCAGAAGCATGCACTGTCTGGAGAGCACTCACATCTCAGCTCTGCATCTCTCATTTCACTCCAGAAGGCAGGTGACCAAAAGAAACTCTCCACAGCAGGAGGATTAAGCATGTGCATAAGGCATAAATGAGACAAAATGCTGAATAGGATGCCTGCATATCTACCAAAACAACAGCAATGGAGTGGAAAAGAATTCAAGGAACCACCAATCTGTATCTGGAAGTATTGGCATTTTTAGATGTACATAAATTATAAGCTAAATCTATGAGGATCCAGCTCCACAAATATCTGACCCATATGCTGCTTTATCTCCCAGCTCTAACAAATGGGAGCAAGTGTGGTCATGTCACCTAAATTGATAGAACACAGTACATGTGGTTCATGTCAGCAACGTGACTGACCCAGCATAATGCAAGAGGTGACATAGATAGATAGTACTCGACCTGGCATAGGAGCCTGCCAGTATAAGCTGACCAAAATGTTGAATGCATTTGAACTGCCTGAGCAGGTTTATACCAGATCAGCACTTCACTTTTTGCAGTCAGAATGCTTCCAATTCAGTATTTCTACCCCTCAAAGCTGGATTTACCATACTGTCAAACCACTGTAAGCTGAACCAGGGAAACAATTTAGTGCAGATACTCAGGGGCTAATTTCAACAAGAGACTCTGATACACTCAGGACAGCAAAGCAACGGGTATTCTCCCTAAGCTCATAAATTCCTTGTGAAGACCTAAAATTTGTCCCCCACCTCCCTGCTGCCTCAAGTATGTGCTGGACCTGCAGAGCACAACACAGAAAACAGGGAAATGAAAGGGATGCCCTGCTCCCACATGCACATCGTTAAAAGGCACTTAACCAAGGCGCTGTGCCTTCCTCACAGATCAGTGAGAATGTCTGCACACTGAAGCACAACCAGGACTCCTCTCACCCTCCCCTGAACTCTGTGATCCCATAAAAAGAGAAGGGAGTTAAAGGTGTGCTGTCCTCGGCCACTCCGGGTTGTTGACCTCTACACTTCCTACGTGCAACAGTGAGGTGACTCAGAGGACAGCTCTTGTCCAGATACCCTTCTTTCAGACTCACGGAAAGCAGAAGAAATTAAAACCCACAGAGAATTTCCCTTTTAACTGAAGAATAATGTTTCAAACCAAAAATAGTATGTGTAATTTAAAATATTTAGCGTTTGATAATGCCAGTGTTTAGAAAAATACGCTTTTCAGTATCTGCTAGTGTTTTCTATTTCCCCCCCCTGTACTTCTTTAGATAAACTGGCATGTAGGCAGACTTTATACACATAAATATCATATGGTCAAAATTGTTTTCAATACAATTAACAAACTTTGAGCAATTAACAGATTCTACCTCTTAGGATACAAGCATCCCAAGTGCCCAGCAAGATAAATACAAGTACTTTTATCAGTAAGCATAGCTGTTAAGGGTGCTGAGCTTTAAGACTTTTGTCTTTGTTTTTAAACAATGCTCCCATCTCTCAGCTCTTATCAGAACGGTGTGAGAATTCAGGTACAATTTCCATTCATTTACTCTCCAGAGGCTATGATTTCAACTAAATCACAGGGAAAAAAAAAGTCACATAACTGTTCAATAACCGCAAAAAAAAAAAAAAAAAAAAAAGCGATTAAAGAGCAGTGATAAGGAAATACAACAACAGAAGCACATGGAAAGCACGACACACTGCCATAACAAAAAAAAAAAAAAAAAAAAAAAACAAACAAAAAAAAACCACCACACCACAAAAAAGAAAAAACCAACAAAGACAATTTGACATCTTCCTACTATAAAAGTCTGTCTTTTCCTCCCCCACCTGAGTATTGGGACTGTGTTTCCCAAGTTAACTCTACCAGCATTTAAAAATAACTTACTACATCCACTGAAACTAAAAGCTGGTTTTTGAACCAAAACCCTCCTGAGCTAAGAGCACACTGAGCCACCATTCAGAGGTCTCCCTTTGCCTCACCTTCTCAGAGCAGGGATGTTTGAAGACTTCTGTTCTGCTGAAGCTGGCGAGCGCTACTGCATGGAGAGACATGATGGGAAAGCTTTCATTTTTCGGTGTTGTTAAGTACCTGGAAGCAACAGACAGAGAATTACAGTCACCACTACTTTATCCGTGCTTCTCCATCTGTTTTGCAGACTCCACAGTTAATATTCTGAACTATTTTCCGTCCCGACTTGGCACGCTTATAGAAGCTCACCGAAAAGCAGAGCCCAGCAACAATGGAAATGCGCTTTAAAAAAGTGCCTAACTCAGGGGACGGGAGAATCGTTTGTTTGCCTGTTTTTAAAAAAAGCCTTCCACATGCATAAGAGGAAGATTATTGATGTGTGGTCCTTCACAGTTTGCTGTAAAAGGAGGAAGAGAGGGAGCGGAGTGGGCAGCAGCGGGCTCCGTGCTCCGGCTCTGCAGCAGAGGCTGCACCCCCACGCCGGGCAGGGGCAGGGGGCAGCGGCGATGGCAAACGCCGGCGATGTCCCCGGCACGCCGCGCAGTCACAGCTCTGCTGCCATCACGGCTCGGCAAGCGCTGAACCCGGAGGGAGACCCCGGCACCTCCCGCCGCCCCAGCAGGCACGGACCGCTCTCCCCCGGCCCCGCTCCCGCTCCTACCTGCGGCCGCGGCTCCAGCGCCTCCCGCCCGCTCGGCCGCCGCGCCGACGATGCCGAGGCCGCCTCCTGCCCGCTCCACGTCCCTCCCTCTCCCTCTCTCCCGGCCCGCCTATCCTTCCTCCAGAGGCGGAGCCCAAACCAAACGACGCCGAACAAATCTAAACAACCAAAAGGCGGCTGCTGAGGAGTCGCGCCGGGGCTTTGGGCTTGTCTGGGTTGGAGAAAATGAGGCTGAGGGCAGGCGACCTCGTTGCTTTTTACACCTTCCTGAGGAGAGGGAGGGGTTTAGCTCTTCTCGCTCAGCGACAGGACGCGTGGGAATGGTTCAAAGCTGCTCCTTAAGTTTACACTGGACACTGGGGGCTGTTTCTTTGCCGAGGGGAACGGCGTTCCTGGAGGTGGTCAATGCCCCAAGGCTGTCCGTGTTTGAGAAGCATTTGGACAACGACCTTATCAATATGTTTTAGCTTGGTCAGCACTCAATTACTCAGAAGCTGGACTAGGTGATCACCGTAGTATCGCACAACCAAACAAACCCAAGAGGAGTCAACTGGGAATGAATGGAGGGTGTTCTCTCGGTCGGTGTGAACTGGGGTGGACTACAGTGAAGCTTCCAGGCAGCATATGGAGACGCAACTCAAGAATCAGCTGTGTCCGAGGACTTGCTAACTGGCTGAATAGAAGTGCTAGGTCCATTCTCACTGAGCTTTTGGAAAATAATTGAGCCATCTGCCAGGCTGATCTACGGAGTCAGCTGCCCCAGCAGGCTCAAAACTAGCAGGCTGTAGTACCTAGTAGCCAGTCTGAGCTAAAAATAGAGTGAAGGAATGCTGAGCTGTATTTGTGAAGCTAAAAAATTGCTGATTGTTCATAAAGAGCAAAAAAATATGTGCAGGAACTTGGGAAATCGCAAATCATGAGGAAGTGGGAAGGAGATATAGTCCAGATGGTACCATGCAGAAATAAGTAGAAGCAGTAAATAGAATGCAAAACAGAGCTGCAGCTGAAAATGTGGCTTTCAGATGTTCTGGAGTAATTGTGTCCTTTTTAAGAACAAATGATGACTTAGCCAGTAAATAGGATAGTGGAAATGGGCTGTGGAAACTTAGGAGGAGCTGCTGGCCACGCTGCACAGTTGCCTGAATTTAGTCAGGATGGGACTGTATGTAACCCTGATATCATCGAATATGTCCCTGCTTATCCCAGGGGGGTTTGACTAGATGTCCTTTAAATGTCCCTTCTAACACAAGCTATTCTATGATTCTATGTTATCCCATGGTGTGATTTTCAAAGTCCCAGATATAGAATGGTAAATTCACATTATTATTTGTAAAAATAAATTCTACTTTTGAGATGTATTAATGTCAGGAAGGGCAGGTAATAAGATGGAAAGGTTATAGATTTATTTGTAATTTTTACTAAAGCCTGGTAAAAGATGTAGCTAGGGAATTTGTGTTTCATTCCCCTAAAGTTTTCCAAAATCTTTACAGGAAAATAATTATACAAATGAAAACCACTAAGTATGTCTGAAGGCAACACAACACACACACACAAAAATTGTGGTAGCATTTTCATGTCCATTTAGTGCTTTTTTTCCCCTCCTTGCTGCACTCCTTGTACATATATGTGTGTGTGTGTATTGCCAGGAACGCTTGTATTGTATCAGACCCCTTGCTCAGATATGATTAAAAGCACTTTTTGCAGATGTCACCAACAGAAATATTAGAAAACTGGACAAATCATAATCACAAGGAAAAAGGGGAAGAAAATGTCAGACTGTTTTTAAAGTTGATTAGGTGGAAACTCAAAGCTAGGGTGCACCAAACTGGCAATAAAAATATCACCCACAGTGGCTTAGGAAGAGGCAAACCCAATTTATTTTCTCTGGTGTATATGCCAAAACAAAAAGCATCAGCAAAAATGTATCCCAAACCTTACAGCAGAATGTAAAAACCCAGAGGCTGGGAGCAGAGATGGCACAGTAAAAGCCCATCAATGGACTTCTGTAGAGGAACCTTCCTACTTTCCATATCTTGGGCATGGAAATGCATGTCCTGCAAACTTCAGAGTATAGACCACTGAGATCTTTGAGGTACAAAAGGATACTGGGGAGAACTAAAGCAGATTTACTGGGTGTCTCTAATATAGTTTATTTATTTTATGTTAAAGGCATTGTTCCTGACAGGGACCCAGGAGAGCCCTGACTCTGTAATGTTTGCATAAAACTGCCTGAAAGTAATCAGGAAGAGGAGGATTTTTAATCACACTTAAAATAGCTCAAAGTTGGCAATTGTTTGGAAGATTTCTACAGAGACGCCCCAAAGGCTTTCTTTTTTTTGTTTTTAATTTTAAGGCTAACGTTGCAGAATAACCCAACTCTACCTGTTGGGGAAGATGACTTTTGAAAAGATTCAATATTCCTGATTCTCCAGAAAAGAGCTACCAGGAATAGCTTTAAAGTTAAACATGTAAGCAATATAAAAGGAGGAAGTGCACAAGTAATTGCATGTAAAACCAAAATAATTACAAGGATAGGAGAACTATTCCAAGCCAAATGTACATCCAGGAAATTGGTGGTCAGCTGACCTTCTAAAGAATTCCAAACATGCTGATTTACAGGCATCCACTCAAAATACAAAATATGTCTGAGGATGTTGGTCTCTTGGCAGAGGATGACAGCTTGAGACAGTGTCCTCAGCTTCCCACCCAGCTGGGAGTGTGGCCATGCTGCTCCCGAGCAAGCTACCAGAGCCTCGGCATGCTGGTAGACCTTGCAGGGCTGTGGCACATCTCCATCAGAGCAATCAACTTCCCGCTTTCTTCCTTTTTTTTTTTTCTGGCAGATACTTAGTTACAAATATGTAGCAAATTCTAATGCAGCCAAAGACCATAATTGCTGTGGCAATGTCATTTAATCCCTGTATTTGAATAGAGGTTGATGAGTAGCTTGGCCACTCAAGTCAGAAGGTCAAGGAGACCAAAGGCACTTTAGTCATTCCCATTCAGAAATTCTGACTCTGCACTACTGGTACTGTGCAACTGCCATAATTGACACATATTCATATTTTAGATGAGTTTAAGCCTTTTTAAAAACCCTGTAATGAGCTGAATTATTCTCAGTAGAAGACAGAGTCAAGTGTCCTTCTATGCATCCTTTTAAACATTGAAAATGGAGCAGAGAAAATGATAGAGGGGAGCTGCTTTCAGGAGGAGTAGAGCTGGATTCTGAAGGTTGAGGAAAGAAAAAAGGGAAAGACCTTGCACTTTTCCATTAAAATCAGTCTGTAAAGGCTTTCCAGTATTGTTCATTTCAAGGCCTATGAGAAAATTTGGAATTTTGGGAAAAGGCTAATCCTTACAGCTATGAACTGAACATCAGAAACAGTTGAAAAAGCATCACTTTTGGATGTTTTAACAATAAACTCTGCGCCAGTACAACTGCTGAGGCAAGGATTATGCAGGGTATTTAAAGTCAAAAATATACTATATGTAGATTCATATTTCAGTAACTTCTGTTTTTAACCTCTTGTTTAGCTGAGGATGCAACTATTCCTCATGAGTACAACTTTAAAAAACCCTCACTAATGTAGGAACACAACTTGCATAGCAATTTCTGAAGTGAAGTGTGTTTGGAAGAATCCTGGAGAAAAAGGGAGAAGAGTGAATCACAGAGAAGTTAAAGACAGAGGAAATAGAGACATTTAAGAGCTATCTCTCTATTGTGCTATTTACTTGAGGTGGAGAGTCAAATTCACACAATGCTTACCAATGATGATGGGTTTTTTTGGCATAAATGTGTCAGGGAGAACAGATACTGTTGAGGTGGATCATACTTCATATCCCATCTGGGTAGAGACAGGGGATATTTTCTAGGATAGCAAAAGTGGCTTAAGTAGTTCTTGTCCTTGCTGCCAGGTATCTTGTCTCATAGCTCTGTGTTCCCACATCTAGTCTGCAGTGCATTGCTCCTTCACTTGCCAGTGCCACTGTAATTCAGGCTATACATTACAAGAAAGAAAACTAACAAGAATTACAGCTTATTATTAAATGTAATTATTTGGCAATCCAATGTACAGCAAGCTCCACAGGACTGATACAGATGAGAAAGCATGTGTATAAGAAGAAAATGCAGATGAGGGCAAAATATGGGGCTGATTGCTTGTTAAACCAGTTTTTTTCATGATATAAAATAGATCAAGGAGCTACATCTGTGTCTCTAGACCAGTCACCTGTAAAGAGATGATTTTTCCTCTTGCATTTTGCTCATCACAGATGCTTGCGGTTTACTTTGAGGAAAGAATTGCTTCTCCTCACAAAACTTCAGTAGCAAGTCATTTCACCTGCATTAAATAATTTAGAAAAGCACCCAAAATAAAATGCTGAGAACCATAGTTGCAAAGAGGAAAGGTGAAAGATCAAGCAGAATTACTCATTGAGAGTCACTGAAGTAGGCATGCCCAATAGGCACAGCTTTTTTTCCTCCAGTCTTTGCTGGGAAAATTATGTGAATCAAATAAAAATGTGAAGTTGATGCACCAAATTTGCATTGAGGTCGCTCTTTCATTTAAACAGATCAAAAGTATGGGCATGGCTCTTTTTGATTCAAATGTTTAGCATTCAACAGATATGTGATAGATGTTTCATTCACAGAATCACAAGTTTGACTTCTGATGTCTGAGCTGTGTAACCACTGTAATGGAGAGTTGCACAATGAGGAAATGATGCTTGGTCTGTTCTGGTGAGATGCAGTTGCCAGACTGTGTGCTGGAAGAACTGAGTATTTTCACAGGATGTGTTACCCTGAGAAATCTAAGAGGGTCCATTTGTCAGAGACAGACCCTCAAAAGCTCTCATATTGTAATGCTGAAAAGCATGCTGTAGGGTCTTCTCATGCCACTTCCTTAGCCTGCAGGACTACTGCTTAGATCGATTTCTAAGATAAGTCTTGGTAACATCTGCTGTTTGCTGTGAAAATAAAATGTAGGAAAACACCACAGAAAAAAACGACTGCTGAGTGATTGAGCAGCAGAACCACGACAAATTATATCAGACTGCATCATATTTTCAGTTGCTTCAAGATATTTTGCTCTTGCCTCTGTCATCAAGCTTCTATGTCATTATCTACATAGAAAAGTGCACAAAAGGTGTACAAGTTCAACAAAAATGTTCTTTTTTTCCTCCAAGCATTCTGTGTTCACAAATGATGGCAACATACTTAGAGTGGGTACATTTCATCACTACTGTTGATGGAAATGCAGATATTTGCAGTTCAGCATCTTTGAAGCAGATGACTACTCATTCATTTACTTCTGCCTTCCAATTTTAAACAGGAGTTCTGCTATTTAGACCTCCCACGTCCTTTCAACTGTAACATGAACCAATCCATGTGCAAGGTTATTTTATGAACTTCTGCTTTTCAGTATTTGCCACACTAAATTGTTCTAAATAAACAAATCTTGCAAAAGCAGTTCAACTTTCTCTCCAGGACAGTCGAGCATTTGTTTAATTAGATTGATTTACAAACAGGTGTGGTGTTTGTATTGCAGGCAGAGCCAGAAGTCCCATTTTCAAAACAGCATCATACTCACAGAGTTCCCTGGAAATCATGAGGGGTATAAGGAGGCACAGCTCTCCACCCAGACAAACACACTGGGAGCAGTCCAGTTGAAGGCTCCTTCCTGGAGAAGTTTCCTTGTTGTGATAGAATCTCATTTATATAATGGATATTTTCTGCTCACATATTATTCTGGTGATAGAGAGAATACAGAAATGTCATGATGCTCTTTCAGGGTAGGAAACTTTTGAACTATCAAGTGGTTACAAGTGAGAAGCAATGCCTGCAGTGAGAAGTAATGTCTTTTATTAGACCACATGATGCAGTGGTGAAGAACAGGCTGGCTTTCATGAACACAAAAAGCCCTTCATCTTATTGAGGGTGGAGGCCCAGTTCATGGAGCCTGAACAAGGCCATGGTTCCACATGATGAAAGGCAGGGTCCTAGGGCACAAAGTACAGGATCAAAATCACTGCAGTTACTTGACACACAATCATACAAACTCATAATGCCAGCTGAAGTGTAATACATACTTTGCAGAGACAATTTTGTCCGAGCATATTTTACAGTGGATCAGGTATCATCTGCCAAAACCCAGGGACCATAGCACGGTTGTAAACACTATGTCCTGTGCTTTAACATGACAGAAGTGGTATTGTGGGCTGGCACTTCGTATGGATGAAATTTATACTCTTATGTGATGCTGTAGGACAGATCTGGTATCAATGAGTGAAAAAAAAACCAGTCTAAACCAAAAGTGCTTATTTTAAATTACTTTGTAATTATGAAAGGTTTTCTGTTGTAAACACAGGGTCATATCCACACACTGAAGTCCTTTGATACTTCTTGGTGAAGTGCTGGTTTAAAAAAAATCAGTAAAATGCTTAAACTTTGTAGTTCTAACTAGGCATGGAAAAACAGTCTTTTGACCATCACCAAATTTAGTAATGATGGAGAAAATTAGGTTTTTATGTGAGACAAAAGAAACACATTTAGTGAAGTTTACACCTTATACTGATACTTTCCTACATGTGGAAATACATCAGAACATTCAAGCAGACCTAAAATACACTTTTTCAAATATGGGGGAGTGGTGTGCAGTAGAAAAGTATTGTTACAGAACTAAATTCCTACCACACAGACACTTTTATATGATCTAGGATAATGGATATGTGCCTGTCTGCCATGAATCACTATGAAATGCTGCTGGAGGAAGAGTAGAAAAAAATCCAGATTTGTCAAGAATTTCAGAATTCCAAAAGGATTGTCTCAGAGATAAACTGTATGAATACACTGGCATTAAAGTTTTTCGGCCTTACTTCCACTCCAGTCTGTATTTTTGCCAGTGGGACAAGGGTAGAATTTGCTAGTTCCCATCACAGGGAAAAACTGCTCCACCCATGTGGTTTTAATCACAGGGATTCATTAATAATTGGTCACTAATTTGTTAATGTCACATAATCACATGGTGGTCAGTGTGCTACACATATGGAATCTGTACCAGCATTACAACAGATAAATCAGAATGTTAACAAACACTGACAAATGCTTGAACACCCTTCTATGAGAACTGCCCAAAATTTCAACCCCCTCCCAAGTGCACAGAGCTACAGGCACCCATAAATCACATACCCCATGGCATGATGCCTTGCATTGTCAGGCCAGGTTTCTCTTCCCTCATTGTGAAGTTTAACGCTTTGTTTAGACTTCTTTTGAAACCGACTTTTTTTTTTGTTGTTGTTTTACTTGAGAAGTCTCTTGGTAATTTCCTGGTTACTATTTAATCCAGCTGATGGCCATCTCCTAAGCAAACCTCATTATTGTTATTTTCCTCTTTAGCATGACCTGCTCTGGGGAAAATGCCTTTGCAGGTGTATTTGGGGATTCTGTTCATTCACACTTTTCTCAGCTGCATGTTGTCATATCAGCAGCTGTTACCCGTGCCATGGCACAGAGGTGGGGGCCCTGCACATTGACTGTATCTCCCAGGTGAGGAGCCACACTCCTCACTCAACACTTCCATCCCCGCCTCTGAGCCAGTCATCTTCAGCCAGGCTGGCACTTGTGCACATTTAGGATGTGATTCGGTTCCTCCTAAAAGAGCCAGAAGAGATCAGAAACCTGCCCTGTAGGCACCTAAATAAGGGTACCAACTCCAGACTTCAAAGAATGTATACTCTGTTTCAAACATTTTACTAATTGAGAAACTAGAAGTCAGGCTGGCCTGGCTTGTCATGCACAGATGAAGCTAAGTGCAAGCCACATGTGAGGTACATCATTTATGCAGTTTCTCTCTTACAAAGATATATCATGAGAACTTCTCTTCCTGAAATCTCTTACATGGTAACCTAACTTCACTGTGTATAGTTACAGCTCCAATTTCCTCCAACTTTTCTTTGTGTGGACCAAGGACTTGTGTAACAGCTATGAGGGAGTTGGGGTTTGGCCTGAAGTGTTCTGCACAAGACGAGTCTGTGCCAAGGGTTTGTAAGCCAGCCACTCATTTGTGCACTGTTGTGGCCCTTTATTTCTTTGCAACACATACAGTGGCAGACCCTGGTTTCACATTTGGTGGTAGTGCTGCCTAAGATGCTTAATGGGCTTGGTTCCTACTGCTCTGCTCATGGCTTCTTGTTCCCATTGCCTCCCTGAACCACCCTTGTAGCAGCTTGCACAGTGAGGTTATGAACCAAGTGGTGGAACAGGGACAGCTTGGGGTGGTTCAGAAAAAAAATAGGTTGTTTTCCAGCCAGATCAGTTTACCTTGCAGCTGCATACACAGACACACCTGATTTGGCTCAGTAAGGGGGTAACACAGGCCTGAGAATTTACAAGGGGAATGGGAGCTCCATGGGGCACTATTGCCATTCAAAACAATGCCTGTGTAACCATGTCCTCTGAGGACGTAAATTAACTCCAGTGAATGAGAAGATCTTGCTAGGGGTATCTCTGAGGTGCTGTATACCTGTTATTGAAGCTCCAGCCATGCCTGCAGGATGAACTGCACGATATTTTTCAACTGCCCAAGATTTGGAAGGGATGCTGGAGAGATCTGGCCCTGCACTTCTCTTGAGCTTCTTAGTCCCACTGCTCTCAGTAGGAGCTGAGATTTTGCAGTACTTCATGGATGTGAGTGTCTTCTCAGGGCTCAGATACTAAAGTCAGTCTTGGCAGGGCATTGCCACCAGGTAGCATGCTGCAAACCTTGTTTTTGTGCTCTGGAAAAGATGTAGTGGAGTAGAGCACACAGCCTTTGCATCAGCCACACTTGTGTTAAGAATTGCAGTGCTTGAGCTCTTGTTGCTTAACTGCATCTTCCAAGACATAGTTTATAGCTGTCACATTAGTGTTTACTCATGGTTAACCCTATTAGATCCACTGGAAAGCTGAGCTATAACTCAAAATTGTCACATTCTCTGTAAAAACTACATCACTCTTTGTTTGTGTATCACTAACACTTTCTTTTAAATTCAAAGCTAAATGTGAATGGATAAATATTCTGCTTCTGCTTCTGCTTTCCTTCCTTAAATATGTATATCATCTGCCCTTAAATATAGATATAATTTAGTTGCTAATTTGAGCAGGTCAGAGTGATTTTTCATATGTATTATTTTGTCTCAGGAGAGTTCTCTGCTGAAACAAAAACATTTTCATGGCACTTTTGCTAATAAATTAGTTGTTTTATGTTGAAGGAAAAGATGACAGGAAATGTCAACATTTTAATTTCATATTATTGAGAGAGTATATTAGGTACTACTGTACATAGTACCACACCAAATTATTTTTTCTTTTACTGCATAAATGAGAACATCATCTGTTTCTGATATCACTGCATACAGGCTACATTACTTCTCCAAGATATTAAAACCAGATGGTTTTCAGGTCAGGTTTGCAGCTGAAAAATTTTGCTGAATGTTACTGAAAAAATTTTCCTACTGTGTGTGCAGCTTATATCAACGAAATGAAATCTTAGCACACACCATCTATTTTGAACCCTAAAAATTACAGAACTGTTTAACTACTGACCTAGAACAAACTCAATTGAAAAACTTAAGAAATAAGGTTTCAGGCTAGCCCATCCTAGTGTGTATTTTCATACAGTATGTTAAATGGTGTGAGTCTTGTTAGACATCACTGTAATATCTCCCACCATTCTCCATGACTGCTTTGAGGCACTTTACTGGGCAGCTTTTCAAAACCACTAGCAGAAACCTGTGCTAGCAGGACTTCAGCTGGTAAAATCCTTCAGTCAAGATAAAATCTACAGTGCCTTTAAGATGTAGGGCAACTGGTTATGAGAAAGGCAGTTTCTTCTTTCACAACACAGAAAAGAAAATCTAGGTGTCTGCTTAGTTATTTGTCAATTAGACACCAATTTGTAAATCCACAGTGGGCGGTGTGTGGCAGAATTTGGAAGAATAAAATACTGGGTGTGCCCAGGTTGCCAGATGAGTTTGAGTTTGAAGTTGTTTTCAAGTACAGACTTGATACTGAGCTTCCCTGTGTGCACAAAGTACAGAGTTTATCCTGGCTCTGGAGTCTGCTGAAAACAGAATTTAAATGAATCCAAACTCTCATTAATAATATCTATGCAAATGGCCGAAAGCCAAACTAAATCATCTTTTCATTTCACAGCATCACCCAGCAGTCAGACTTGGGATGAGTTTCATGTTATGTGGGCTGGACAACATGTGCAAAAAAAAATTGGTTAAGGAGCAGCTGATACTTATTCAAAATATGTGTCTTCAGTCTAGGTCTCTCCTTAGTTCCACCAGCTCAACACATGTACAGGTTCACTTACAACAGCAGACCTGTAGTGGCTGTAACACTACAAAACTACATGGGGGAAAAAAGACCTCCTCCTTTGTGAAGGAGGTCTTCAGGTTGTGTTATTTTAAGAACATTTAACATGTAGAGTGTGTGAATTATGTTGGAGCTTCAGCTACTGGTAGCATTTCATAGAATCACAGAATGACAGAATGGTTGAAGTCAGAAGCTTTAAAGAAAGCTTTAAAGATCATCTAGTCTAACCCCCTTAATGTGAGCAGGGACATTTTTCACCAGATTAGGTTGCTCAGAGCCCCATTCAATCTGGTGTTGAACACGGAGATGAGGCATTCACAGTTTTTCTGGGCAATTTGTGCCAGTGCCTCAACACCCTCAAATTAAAGAATTTCTTCTTAATATCTAATCTAAACCTGCCCTCTTTTCAGTTTGAAGCCATTCCCCCTTGTCTGATCACTGCATGCTCTTGTAAAAAGTCCCTCATTAGCTCTCCTATAGCCTCCTTTAGGTGCTGGAAGGTGCTCTAAGGTCTTCCCTGCACCTTCTCTTCTCCAGGCTGAACAACTGCAATCCTCTCAGCCTGTCTTCATAGGAGAGGTTCTCCAGCCCTTTAACTTTCTCTGTGTCCCTCCTCTGGACCCACTGTAACAGGTCCATGTCTTTCTTGCTCTGAGGACCCCAGAACTGGATGCAGCCAGCACTCCAGGTGATGTCTCTCCAGAGTGGAGAAGAGGGGCTGAATCCCCTCCCTTGCCCTGCTGACCACACTGCTTTTTTCAGCCCAGGATACAGATGGCCTTCGGGGCTGTGAGTGCACATTGCCAAGTCATGCCCAGTTTTTCATTTGCCAGCTGCTTTAAGTCCTTTTCCTCAGGGCAGCTCTCAATCCATCCATCTCCCAGTCTCTGTTGGTACTAGGGCTTGCCCTGACCAAGCACCTGGACCTTGCACAAGTGCCTTGCACTTGGCACTGGATAATGGAGCTATTTACAGGAAGGGAGAGGACAGGGCACCACCTCACTCTGCAGGGTGTGGTTATATTTGACACCTAACAATATATGATAATAATAAAATGATCTGTTAACAGCTACTAAGAACTTCACATTTTGGAAGTGGCAAGGTTGAAGGGAGGGGCAACTTTTCTGGGCTATTGGTAGGACTGGCATTAGCTGTATGAAAACAGACAAACTGTTGCATTTGCAGTCTTTTATCAGTTCTCAGAAATCTACTGCAACCAACTTACTGAATACATTAACCATAAGTGGGTGGGTTTGTGTCAGTACCTGACGCCTTTGAACAAATTCCCAGCTAATTGACACCTGTGTAAGACTATTTGAAAGAATCATTTTCATTTCACTGCCTATCTGAACAGCTGAAAATCCATACCTTTTTTGCCCAATTAATAAATGTTAATAATTCAGGGGTTTCTTTTTGGTTTTGTTTTGGGGGTTGGTTTTTTTTGTTTGTTTTGTTTTGTTTGGTTAGGTTTTGGTTCTTTGGGATTTTTTGTGTGTGTGTGGTTTGTTTTTTTTTCTCTGGGATTTGAAGAAAACTAACTTTCAGTTTGAGAGAAGCAAAGAGGTAGGCTCTCAGAAAGGGGCTGACTGAGGTTCTGAGTGAGAAGACTGCAGGTTTGGCGGGTGCAAAGGAGGTTGCTTCCTCCTTGTGAGAGGTCTCACACACATTTTGTTTCAGCACACACACACTGTGTCTTCAGCATTAGGGTTTGGGTTGCTGTGACCTGCATGTGCTCAGTCTCCTTGTGAATAAAGATGTAATGTGAAACAAGATTCATTGGAAACCCCAAAACCCCACAATTTGAGTGTGTAGCTTTGCTGTCAGGGCATTCACACAAAGGAGGGGATATTGGGAGGAATACCTTGCTTTGGACATACACAATGTAAACTACTCTTGCCAAGAAATCCTCTGTCAGTGATGTGCTGACCTCTGCTGCATTAATGACTGAACAGGGAAGAGACAGCAGACATCCCCTATTACCTGAGGGGGTATTGATCTGGCAGTGAAGGCTCAAATCTTAGCAATTAATTTGGTGAAATCCAGTGGTAGAACCTGTTTGGTTATATCCTTCTGTTCTGTCTTCTTTATAATGCTGACCTGTTAGGACAGCTGTCTCTTTCTGCATTACATCTTTCCCTCTCTGTCTTGTTCCAGTTCTAGGCTTTTGGGTTTTTTTCCTGATACTGTCTGCACTGCTTTTGAACTGTTCTGATGTGCAGGCATCCTACGCATTTTTCAAAGGAGGAGTAAATGTCTATGGTGAATGGAAGCCTGTTGTCCATATCCTTGCTTATCTTAGTTACTTTTCAAGGCTAAAATAGTCCAGACTCCTCAAAGAAAATCAGTGAGCTACTTTGAATGCTGAGATCTTAATATTTGTAAATGAGACTAAAGACTTGACTTAGCTGTAAAGAGAGAAGTTACTGAGTTTTGTTATGACCGTTGAAGTCCTTGAAGCTGGATGAAGCCCTGGCAGATAAGTGGTAGTGAATTTTCAGTATGGAAGGGTTATTTCAAATGGGAAACATAGATATCTTTTTTAAAACTTACAGGCTTCAAGCCAAGGTATGATTCTGCTCTCAATGAAATCAGTGGATTTTTTTGTTTCTCTAATTAAATGCCACAAGTAAATGCAGGGTTTGTTCTTCAGGCATAGTGTTTGCTACATCCTCTTTTGGCTATTTCATTTTCCATTCACTTTCTATTCTCTATTTAATGATTCATATTTGTTTTCCTTCTTTCCTTTCCTTGATATTCTGATTCCTTTTTATAAAAGCTAATGACATGTGGGAGCATACAGAAGAATCACGTCACTCTGCCTTCATGGCATTTAAGTCTTGGGTTAGGAATCTGGCTGTGCTGAATGAAATAATGTTCTGTGGAGCACTGCTGAGGCCAGCATTGAGAGGTGGTTTGGTGACCCCACTCTTGGCCATGGCTTCCTGTTATTTTGGTACTTCTGCAGTGGTGAGACAGCCACAACAGACCAAGATTTCAGGAAATGAAGCTAGCATATATTGAGGTAAAAGAGACCAACTTCATGGCTGCCTTGCCTGTGAAAATGTCCCCTAATATTCCTACCTCATACCCTGTGGAAAACCCATGCTTATATGGCTCTGTGACAGGCACCTCAGGCCACCTCAAGACCTGCCCCTGTCTCCCTGTCAGCTGATGGCCAAACACAGAAAGGCTCACAGGCTCCATGGGAACAAAATCCATGCTGCAGTACTGAATGGTTTACATTGTCAGCTGAGATCCTGAATGAAGCAAATCACCTGGAATAATTAGAAACAGAGGCACTGGCAGCAATGTGGGCTTCTTCCCATGGAGGTAAATGAGTGCAGAGCCCCCTTATCCATTCTCAGCATTGCTTAGCAGCAGTGAGATCCGTGTTAATAACTGAGAAAGAATGTGCTAGATTTAAGGGGCTGATAATTAAGGCATTTTAGGCATTTATAGCAATGAAAGGAGGAAATGATCTTTGGATATGAAACTGAACTAATTACTTATTTAAAATAGGATTTGTAATTACCACTTTCCCAGGAAAAAGGTAACAAACACCCCAAAAAGCTTTCTGTTCTGTTTTTGACAAGATCCAATTTGTATGGGTCAATTGACTTAGGTGATCTAATAGATCTGTGCAGTAAAATGCACTGGGATCCTGAGAGCAGAAAGTATGCCAGTGTTACTGATTTTATTTATGAGAAATACTAACCTAATCAGAAAGCTCATAAAGGGAGCATTGTGCAAGGCTTTACCTGCAGTTGCAAATAAGCTGGTTGTAGTTGCAGAATGTTTGATGTTCCTAGCATTAGTCTGAGATAATTAGTCCCTATAAAAAAAAAAAACCCCAAACATAAAAACAACTTGCACAAGAGCATTATCAAAATATCAAAATATCACTAAGGTTTTCTTTAAGGTTTTTGAGGAGGGGATCACATTTGCTTTTGACAAGCTGTTGGGCAGCTCCCAGTGTGATCTAATCAGCAAGAAATGAATTTTCTGTCTCCTAGAAGAAAAAAAGGTGATTAATGCTAAAAGTACAATTTTTGTATGTTATAGAATGCTTCTGCTTTTGTTGTAGTTCCCCAATTTAATAGGCTGTTTGGAATAACTTCAGTTGGTTGTTGAATGGCAGGGGATGAGGTATATATAGGTATATATACATATAGCATATAGTGTATATATATAGTATAGTATAATAGGTATATATGTAGTAAAATAGGCAGCCCAAATGTTGTTCTGGGGTCATCTCTAAACTAAACTGAAATCAGACTCCTCAAATTCAGCTGGAGTCAGCTTCTGAGAGGGGAGGCAAGGAAAAAAGGGAGGTGACTATGATAGCCTCAGATGAGACAGATTTAAGCCTTCATAGAACAGTTGCTTTTTATTTCACATTGTGTCCGTTTGCTTTGGTGGGTGTGTGGTTGAGAGTGCATGGCTGTGGGATCTGGTCCCATGTCATGCCTGTACACAGACTTCCCAAAATTGGAGTTTTGAGGTTGAGAAAAGGGAAAAGTCTGTGGAGGAATCCTCACACAGACATGCTTGTTTATAGGTCATTAAAGAGTAGCAAATACTTTTAATTCCAGCAGCAGACACATTCTGCAAATATGACTATCTGGTACTTTATTTTTTTACAGATTCACAGATTCACAGAATATTCTGGGTTGGAAGGGACCCACAACTACAAGTTGTACTACATTTCAGCTTCCATTTTAGGAGGACAACTTTTGTTTTGATCAAAAATAATGGGCACTGCTTTTTCAAAAATGGACATTGGATATTCATTTCCCCTGAAGTGGCTATGGGAACTAGGATCCTGATGGTACTTGTGTCGGTATTATATAGCCACCTGTGGCTGGTGATTACTCGGATGAACTTGTGTTGGGTGGGATGCTGGAGAATGCACTTCTGCCTTAGGTTTAGGCCCCATTTGGTTAAAGAAGAATCAGATGCTGTGCAATGACCTCTGCCATTGGAAAAACCTGGCTGGTATTGCTCTCAGGTGCTTATGGCATCACTGTGTATGGTAGAAATGAGTCAATTTGGGTCAAGGTTTGTCCCTGTACCCAGCACTGATGAGGCCACACTCAGACCCTGTGTCCAGTTCTGGGCCCCTCGCTACAAGGCAGACATTGAGGGGCTGGAGCATGTCCAGTGGAGCAGGGGAATGGTCTGGAGCACAAGTCCAATGAGAAGTGGCTGAAGGAGCTGGGGGTGTTTATGCTGGAGAGAAGAGGGCTCAGAGGGACCATATTGCTCTCTACAACTGCCTGAAAGGAGGGTGAGCCGGGAGGGGTCAGTCTCTTCCCTCAAGCAAGAAGTGATAGGACAAGAAGACCTCAAGGTGCACCAGGGAGGTTTAGATTGGGTATGTGAAAAACACCAATCACTTGTTTTTTAAAATTTTAAAAGTTTAATGATAATAAAATGGTTATAAAAATAGCAATATAAATAGAGTAATAATAATTTGGACAATTTGGATTAGGACAATATGAAACAATAGAAACAAAGAATTACGGACATCCGGGTACCTTTTTCTGGGCAACATAAGCCCAAAAAAGGACCCATGTTAACAAAGGATTAACCCTTAAAAACAATAGCCTGTTGCATATTCATACATCTCATACATGATGCATACATGAAATTCCATTCAAACACAGGATTCTGTCTGGTCATCATCAACTTCTTCCTCTTAATCCTGACGGCATCTTCATGGCTGAGCAAGGTGGGAAGAAGTTAATTTCTTCTGATAAGAGAGCAATAAATTCTTTTTCTTTGAAAGATTTAGGTGTCCTGTGGCTGCTATCTCGCTGTGAGTCCTTTCTTCAAAAAAAGTATCTTACATAGCATAGTTTCTATTTTAACATTTTGTTATAACCTAAAACTATATTTAACACACTACTTAAAAAAAATAACACAGCATAACTTTCTAATATAACGCATATAATATTCATTTTTATATTTGCGAAAAGCCAATCATAAAATATGCATTTTTCACAGGGTATATGGAGGTTTTTATTGGGTAAAAAGTTCTGTATGGAAAGGATGGCCATGCATTAGAGCAGGCTGCCCAGGGAAGTGTTTAAGTCCCCATCCCTGGAGGTGTTTAAAAGACCTGTGTAGGTGTGGCACTGAGGGACATGCTTTAACTGGTGGCCTTGGCAGTGCCGGGTTAATAATTGGATGATCTCGGATGTCTTTTCTCGATTCCACGATCTTCTGAGGTTTGCATTGTGTCTCCCACGCTGGGCGGCCGGAGAGGAGCGCTGGGAGCTGTAGCGGGTGACGAGGAGACCGCGCCACAGGCCACAGGCCGCGGGCGGGGCGGGCGTGAGGCGGGCGTGAGGCGCACAGTGCCCGGCAGGGGGCGGCAGAGCCCGCCCGCAGCGCCCTCAGCGCGGGGCCTCCTCCGCCCAGCGCCCCGCTGCCAGCGCTCCTGCCCGGCGTTCCTGCATTCCGGGACCATTCCTGCCCGGCATTCCTGCATTCCGGGCCCATTCCTGCCCGGCATTCCCGGCCCTCGCACCCGCGCGAGGGAAGCCTGCGGAACGCCCCGGGGCTGGCGATGCTCCCTCACGGCCCGCACGCCACTCCCCGGAGCGCGGGGCTGGAGAAGAAAAGGGAGACTTATAATGCCCATGCTTCTTAAAGGCCAACTAATAGTCTTTGTCCACTTGAGAAAAGAGGAGGTACAAATAGATATTCAGTACTAATATTGTCCGACAGGGGAAAGATAAATATACAAAAGCTCATGAATAAGTGGAGGAATAATATGAGTCATTGTGCTGGTACTACTGGCAGGTGGGAAAGAAATGAGGCCACCTGCCTCACCTCACCTGGCACAGCTTGTTGGCATTGTTGCCTGTTCTCAGGTAAAGCTGCCATTCACATATAAAAGTGGGGTGCTTGCAGGAAATGTTGCTCCCTCCAAAGTTAGACTGTTTATCTAGCCAAAATGTGTGGGAAATTCTGTTTTGGTCACAAGGATGTTAAACTACCTCATGATGTCAGCCTTCTCAGTATTGGGTTTTGAGGGGGAAAAAGTTCATGCAAAATTCAGATGGACTGAAGATGAACGTCCGTAGATAAATAAGAGATAAATACTTTTCTGAGTTGACCATGGTGTAATTAGGAAAAAAACCCCACCCAACTTGCAAAGTAAGAATAGTACTTCCCTGTCTTATCGAGAGTTATAAGGACAAACTCAACAAGCAGCACTCAGATCTTCCAAGTCTGATGCCTTCCTTATGCTCAAGGCTTAAAAATAATGTACATGGCCCCACAGGGAGACCCAGAATTCCTTATCTGTATTTCTAGTATGCCTTTTATTGTTAATGGAAGCATCTCTGAAGCAATGCAGTGTCTAGAATGCTCATATGCAGAGAGGACCCAAAGGAAAGAAGGCATAGCTGGTAGGAAACACTCATCTTCTTTCTGCAGTGTAATAATCTGTCTTGGTGTCCCTTTGGAGAAGTGTTTCCATTTAAAAAAATCCATAGTGGAATAAATGGAGAAATGCAGGTGGTGGCTGAGGATGTTGTCTGACTTGTCAAAGTGTAAACATCCATTTTAATAAGTTCTTTTCCTCTTTAAATGCAGCACCCAGAGTTGTCTGCTAATGTTCATCTTTATGCCATTGTCCAACCCATCAAGTAAATCAACCAAGCTCAGGACTCCCTGCTGAAAGAAGGCAGAGAAAATTTGGGTTCAGGTCAGTAGCAACTTAGGTACTGCTTAGACACGACATATCAGCCACTTGCTTGGGTTGGATGGGACCGTGGCTGATACAGCCCACCCTCCTTAAGACAGCCACAAGTTCCAGTAGAAATACAGTTCAAGCATCTGTCCTGGGGCAGTGTCATTTAACTTCCTCAAGGTAAGCCACACCTGGAGTCAAAATAGTTAAAATCAGTATAAAAACTATGTGGTGAAGTGTAGGGGAATAGAATATAAGAAAATAAAGATAGATCAGAAAGTAATCTTACCCCTAAGGAGTTGCAGCTGGGCCAATTACCAAAGATGAGGAACAGGCCTGATTTTAACAGGCCACAGCTGTAACCAGTGAGAAGAAGAGTGCTATGAAAGAGTGGGGTGGCTGGTTGAGAAGGGAGCTGGAGTCAGTTGGCTGCTTTGTGAAGAAGAAAGAGTGCTCTGAGGAGATGCCCATGAGAAACACCAAGAAGGTATGGAGCTTTTGTGATAGGAAACAACAGTATGGAGCCCCTGTGATAAGATGACAATAGTGAAGGTTGTGCTATACATCCAGCATTTAAATTTGCCTTGGCTCAGACAGGCACTGCCAAGGCCAGGGCTACGGTGACATTTCCAGGCCAATCAGAAAATGGCCATCCTGTGGTTGATGTCTGTTTTCTTATTCATATAAACAGGTTAGCTGAGCTGAATAAAGTATTTCAGAAGATCAGTTTCATTGCAACTGGTAGAAAAAGGTGTTTTATTTTACATATTCTGTGGGAAATAAATCCATTAATCATTTTCAGATTCATGGAGAGTAGACAGGGATAAAGACAGTAAGTTTATCTCTGTGCCTGTCTCACCTATGAAAAATAATTCCTTATGCTGTCATTTGAATATTTAATCCAATCTTTCTAGGATATAAGAAATTCGGGCTATTTCTCATGCAAGATTGTGCAGAATCCAGCATTCTTTCTGTTCTTATTTAATGTAAATTTTTCATTTTTTACTTTCACTTCATTGCTTTGAGTTACACCTGTTTTCATCACTGAGAAATCCAAAAACTGTAGGGTCTCCTTCAAGCATGCTAGGACTCCTTTTCAAAACATAGGCTTGATTTACGTGCCAAATTCTGTTTATTGAACTTAATTCCAGATAACTGGGACTGTGGATGAGGTAACTTTGTCTTTGCAGTCTCTGCAGGAAAGGTATTGCTTTGCTTGCCATAAGATAAGGTTAGCATAAGTATGTGAAGATTCAACAGTCCATGGTGGATTATTTCCTAAATTCAGTGCAATGGTATGTCCATGTTTCACTGGGCATAAATTTCTACTGCTGCCTGACCAAGTAGTGTACAGCTCATATTAATGACCAAGGAGCTCCATATAAAATGGAATATCCAGGTCACGATATAGGAACATGATGGGAGAACAGGGCTGTGCTACAGTGAAAGAGTTCCTCAGCCACAATTTTGCTTCCCAGCACTGTGTCTCTCTGTCCCCTCCACTGAGCAATGCACCAGCTTCTGTGTCTGGACTGCAGAGGACTGGATTATTGACATAATTTAAGCTAAAGAATAATAGGAAAAAAAAAGTTTATTTTTAAACTGAGATAGTTGAAGTGATCCTGTTTGCAGCAGTCCCCAAAGCAGCTGCCTTGGCACAACTGAGGGGAGCATGAGCCGCAGCATGTGGCTGGGGAGAGGCTGAAATGGAGAGAGAAGTTTTTCTAACCCATTTCCCACTGGCAGAGATGGCTTTCCAAATCAAGAGCCTCAGCTTCTAAGGTGCCAGCTGTTTGCCCTGCACTGACACCTCTCAGGTCTTCCCCACAACCTTGGTTATAGTGATTTTGAGACTTGCTGAAGGGTGTGGCACTACCAGAACAAACCATGGCTGTCCTTTCCGGAAGAGGAGTATTTTGAAGCAGGGATGAGAGAAAGGCGACCTGAGCTGCTGCATTCCTTTTATTCTCAGCTGTTGCAATGCCCTTGAGGGGGCTGCCAGCGGGGGCAGGGATGCAGCAGCTCCCTGCAGCTGAACAGAAATCATCAGAGAGCTTAGATTGTAGCTTGTGCACTGGTGACACTGGGGGCAGTCCAAGGGAGGAGAAAAAGGCCAAAGCCCTGTCTGTTCCTTGCCTCCTGTTCCCTGCTTGACACAATTGATTTTAAAAACTGGACAGGCCCAGGAAGTCTTTTGTTCACATTCCTTAACTTCAGGAAAAGCAACTCTGCTGTAATTGCACCACGTGTTATCCTTCAGCCTTTTCAGAGCTCACGATGCTCTCACAGCATTGAAGGGAAGTGCCTTAACAGGGAATTACAAATAAAGAGGATCAAGCTATATGCTCTAAATCCTGAACGCTAACACTAAACACATTTTTTTTAAGTGGATCTCATCTGACTGCTGCCTGCAGGCACAGCTCTGAGGGTGAAATTAAGACATTAGGCAAGGTCCAGGATGCAACAATAAACTTTTCATTCCTATTAGTGGGAATCATGTGGTTAAGCTACCCTCCAAAGTCACTCATGGTAATTAAGAAACATACTTAGCCCATAATGGAGAGTTAATGGATTAAAGTGATGCCTTATTGCACAGTGGTTCAACTTTACAGGGCTGCTTTCATCCTAAAACTCCTGAAAATCCCAGGGCTCAGGATTATTGTTATTGCAATCAGTGCTGAAATTGTGACTGATTGTCCATCAGCATTGCAGAGGGATCTCACTATGCCCAGCAGTTCTGAAGGGGCCTCCCTTTAGGAATCTTCACTCCCTCAGCCCCATCAAAGCTCATGCCTGCATTAAGAGGGGTACTTTCATGCCAGTTCTTGTTCCACAGGCAGGTTACCTGTTTTGCATTCATCAGCATAAAGCAGCCCTTGAAGAAGAGATTAAACCAGTTTTCTTCCCTTCTGGGTGAATCCCTTAATCCTTGGACTACAGCTATGCTCAGTTACTGCCCCCTTCAATCTTTTAGTCCGTGCTGCAAAGTAGGACAGCTTCATAGGGAAAAGCAGGCTCTTCCCACTGGGTGAGTGAAGAGATGTGGGTCTGAACCTTCTGGCTCTGCTCCTGAAGTCCAGAGTGGCTGAGGGCCATTGTTGTCTGGGTTGTAGGGGCTTTGGCATCCCCATCTTCTGTCTCCTTTGAATGAATCCCTGAAGCATGTGGTGGCACAGCAGCCCATTTCATCTGATAAGGAGTGAAGCTGATTCTGCTTGAAGCTATAGTTAAAAAAAAAATCTGCATAAAAATTGGGCCTTTTTGTGAATTAAAAAAGAAAGACAAAGCAACTGATTTTTTTAGGCTAATAAATCTAGATGTTCCAACCTTACCTGCAGATGAGCAAGTCTGTAAGAGAAGACCTAATCTGCCAGTGTATTAAAACAGGCAAACTCTTGTTCTGTATTTATTATTCAGTCTATCTGTAATATTCATCTATATATTCATTTTATAAAGCTCTGGGTTAATAACAAGTTTGAAATTCTTCAGTGCTCCCTGGAGCCCTGAACCCATTCTAAAAATGAGAGTAAATGAAACTTGATGGCTCATTTATCCTCACCATTATCTGCCTGTTTTGATTTAGACTTAATGTGGAGAAAATGTAACTATACATTAGGGGGATGCTCCATTATCTTGCTTTGATAGGTCAGCAAGCCCTTGTACAGTGATATGACCACAATAATAGCCAGAATTTATTAATAATGGAGTTTGGTAAAACTGAAATGGAACAGCCAGGTCTCATTCTGGTTTTATTAGTCTTCCAATTAAGTTTTTAATCAGTTAATGTTTGCATTATCAGTTGAATCCTTTGAAGTCCACTAATCACAAATGGACATACAGTATGTCCTCATCTACCAGTTTAATAAAATGGCATTCCTAACTCCTAGTTTAAAAGTGTCTCTTACTATCCTTGTAGGAGAAATAGGATTCTGAGAAGGAATTTGCAAGCAGCTCTACTGATCTTTGCAATATTTCTTTCACCTTGTTTTGCATAATGAATTCAAAAAATATCACATGTCCAGGGAAGAGGGTAATTCAGAACTTTAACAGATTGCTGCTGCTGCCATTCATGAAAAATTATACTCTGATGGACAGATGGTACCACTGAATTCAATGGAGCCAATGATTGTGAGCAGCAAGATACTCCAGGGGAGTGTGGCAGCCTTCACCCAGGGATTGTTGCTGCTTCAGGACAGAGACAATGTTTAACTAGACAACACATACAGTCTCCATCTCAAACTGGCTACTCCAGGCACTGCTGTAATACATGTTAATAGAAGTTTTGTTGAAAGGCCTTATTGTAATATTTAATTTGCTTTGGCCCAGCCACATGAAAGGACATCCAAGTAAGAACAAAGAGAACACACCATGGCCAGGGACAGAGGCAGCTAGTTCTGGGGCCAAGAGCTGAGGGCCCAGTAAACCAGTCTGGCATCTGATCTGCATGGCTCATTTGAAACAGACTGATAAAAACTACAGAGAGAAGACCAGAGAAATTTTAAAGAACTAAAAATCCAAAAAATCTGAAATAGGGAAAACAGAAGACTTCTTTCTTTTTAGCATCTGAAAAAGAAAATTAAGACACCAGAGCATTGCACTGCTTAGGTACCTTGATTGAGAGAAAATGCAGAAGTCTTTACGATGGCAAGGCTCTACAGAAATGCTGTGATATGACTCATTTAAACCAACAAGTAAAGTTTAAAAATGAGGCAGGGATTTTTATATGAGGGTCTCCCACTGAAGCAACAAGACACAAAGGAGAGAGGTGAATGCCTCTTCAATGCCATCTTCAAGTGAAGTCTAAAGTGTGAATTATTTGTATTTTATGACACCTAAAAGTTTTTCCATTATGCTAAACTTTTATTTGTCTACTAAATGACACCTTGATGTATCACACTGTATTATATTCAACAGCCTGACTTGTCCTAACTTGCTTGATTTAATTTTGAAGTTCCTGCTGATTTTCCAGAGCACAGTTGTAGAACATCAGCTCAAATTTTCTGCTTTCCTTCATGCAGAATTTGAATTGGGAAGAACATATAGTATTTTGATAACCTTTCTGAGATTTAAAAAAAATGGCTTTTCTTCAGAGAGACAGTATGGTAGGAGGATGTTAAGAGGCAGAAAGATGATGAATTTTGTTACATTTTGTTGGAGGAGATATTGAGCAATGTCTACAAGAGGAATGTTGATTTTCAAGGCTGCATAAGCTGTACTGTTGGGAGATGACTCAAATTGCAGTAACCCATCAGCCTGCTGTGGTCTCACAGATAGGCCATTTCCTGCAGGATCCAAATGATTAGCCCTGCTCCATAGCTTGTCTGCAGAGATAGTGAAGGATTCCCACCAGCCCCAACCTCTACAGTCACACAGGATCCAAGCTCCAGCAGTCACAGAGCAAGGAGTCCATAACTAAATGTCCAGCTAAAAATATACCAGGAACCATGGGGACTGAGCAACTGAAGTGTAATGCTGTGAATAAAAAGCCTGATATATGTATGCAGTACACATACATATATACATACACTTAAAGCAACGTTATGTAGGAGCAGGGAGATCACTTTGCTGTGAACTGATCCTGCTGTGATCTTTACCATGCATTAAGATCCAAGAAAAGTTGGAGTAGGGCAGCTCCAGACGCACAGTCACCGGTCAGGGGATATGAAACAAGAGCCAGTCCAGGCAACATCATGTTGTTCAGAAGAAACGGTCACAGTGATCTTCGATGTCATTGCTGCTGGGTGTTGATAACTTGTGTTTTCTATGGGTATTACTGTAATGCCTCTTCCTGCATGTCTGTGGGGTTTCTCTGGCTAAAGGTGGTGCTGCAGCACAACCCTGCTCTTTGCAGGCATCTTCCAAAACCAGGGCCCCACCCTCACCTCCGTGGTGGAGCCGTATAAGACTGCCCAGCTAAGGAAAGACCAAAGCATGTTGTCATGCACACAGTGCTACAACAGGCTGCAAATTATGAGGGCTATTACAAATGAAAAGAAAAGCAAAAGGAAATAGTAAATCATACCAGTTCTACTTAAATCAATCCAAATAATTTTAGCAAGTGGAGAAACACAATGAGGATGATGTCAAAAGTGTAATATATTTGCCCTCCCTGGCTGAGGGGAAGCATCACACATAAAACATGTGTAATAGGTGGCTTGACAAAAATAAATCTTAGACACAAATCATGTTAATTGAGTTCCTTAGTGCAGAGCAGCCTTTCTGGCAGACACATGGATAGAATTTATCTGTAATCATGAGGTTTCCCCCAGGCAACCCTTAAGTGCTGTGTACATCTTGTCACTCTGTTTTACAATAGTAGCAGCTTCTGGAGCCCCAGTCACTTCAGTGCACAAAATTCAGTATTTCTGTATTTAGAGTAATGTAATCACTGTCTATTCAAATAGCTTTCATTGAAACTTCTCCAACCCTTTTGCTGGACTGAATTGAGTACCATGGTTGATGATAAAATTGTTTCAGTTAGAGGTGTTTGTAATTTACAAAAGCTGTTGATCTTTCAACTTTGGTATGTTTTGTTCCAGGGCTATACATATCACTGATCATACCAGCATTCATGCACAGTCACAAATAAGCAAGACAGTAAGTGTTTTAGTTTGCATCAATACCCACAACCACAGAAAAGGCTGTGAAAGGTGTCAGCTACATCTGGATGGATTTAACACTCCAACAGAAACTGAATTTTCTGTGCATTTTAACTCTCATTTTCACTTGGGTGTTTTACTGGTAGCTTATAATACTAAAGCAGGCCTGCCAGCATTAAAAGGATTTCCATCTCCTTTGATTTTCATAATATGCTGGTAATGTATAGATCATGTCATATGAGGAAAACTGAGAAAAATTACAAGGAAGACACATCCTCATATAACAGAATTACAACAAGAAATGTCATTATTATAAATGAAATGAGATGAGGGGGCAGCAGGTACAGTATCAGTGAAATATGGACTTTTATTAGATTTGGACTGTGAGCCTTTAGCCTGCCCAAGCCAAAGGGCATTTATAAACATATGGTCAGGCATTAGCCAGGAGGTGGAGGAATGCTTTTCTTGTACAGCACCACCATAAACACCAGGTTGACAGATCTATTTACCATCGTGCCCAAAGGCAAAACGAGTTTCTTCTGCTTTGACTCACTTCAGATGGGCTGATTTCAGCCCTCAGTTTATGTAGTCATAACTCTGCTGAAGGAAACATGACTGCATAAATGTACCTTGAGGACAGACCACAGATCATCACAAAAATGACCTGGTGAGATCACCTGGTCTGCAGAGCCACACAGAGCAGCCAAAAGCACAGAGAGAGTCCTCTTCCTCATGGCCTTCAAGACAGGACTGCTCTTCTAAGGAAAGAGTCCCTGCAATAAGAAATTGCTTTCTGTTCTTGCTGCTATTTTCTTTTCCTTTCCTGTATAACAGGTTTGTGGCTTCTTTCCTAAGTCCTGGTTATGTATAATCCAGCATTTTCTTGCTACTGGTGCTTTGTCTCTGAACACAACAGGTCTAGCCCAGAGAAAGGGTTGGCCTTGCCCCTTTATAGGGCTAATCCTATGGTCCTGGGAGGGCAGCACACTGCTTGGACAGCAAGCAAGTCCATGTAACTTCCATACAAGTCCATGTAACTGATGAACCAAAAATCCCCCTTTTTGTGGGAATCCATTTGGCAGATAGCCAGGTCACATTGCAGCTCTGAGAACACTTTCTTCTAATTTGTCTGTCCCAGACAAGTGCCTGGTTTGCTCACAGAATGGAGCCAGTCCTCCTACCCCTTTCCGTTGTACAACTTGTGATTTCAGAGGGTCTCACATCTCCACCCATGGAGTTTGCCAAGCCCTCTCTCCATACAGCACACCTCTGGCTGGAGGTGCACATCTGGGTGGAGCCCACACTGCGCTTGTAGCCATCAGAGGACATTCTGGCACCTCTGAGGGAAGCCAAGTAGCTGTGGACATCCCAGGTGAGCATCCATCTAGCAAGAGACCAAACCAAATTCCATTCATATGCTTCTCCTGTGAACACAGTGTGCAGGGTTGGGCTTTAAGCCATGGTGTCAATATACTTCTTTACAACATGGCCTGGAGATGTCAAGATTGGGGTCTCAGCAGGGCTCCTGAAAATAATTATCCAGCTCCTGCAGTGGGCTGCACCAGGAGCTCTGTGATACTAAAGTAGTCATTGGAGGAACAAAGCTCCCTGATAATCTCAGCATGGAAAAGCAAATGCTTCCCTCTGAGCTCAGGTCAAGGCTTAGGTAAGGATTTTATAGGTGAACTGAGATGGGAAAACCTTCCAAAACACTGAAGTGGGTATGCCCATAGTTCTATTGTCTGCTTGCAGAAGAAAAAAACGTGGCCTGGATAGGTAACCTCCTGAGAGAAAGGAGCAAAAGAACCAAGCAGACTCCTTCCTCCAGGAGGACTTCTGAATGAATTACCTAGAGTTATCTCTACTGGATGCTTCTTCATTCCCCCCAAACTCTCTTGGTGTAGCTCTGTGCATTTTTACTCCAACTTATATTCATGTCAAAGAATAATTTTTTAAAATCAAACAGTCCTGTTTCTTTCCAGTCTTTCATAGAGAAGCAATTTTAGGCAATGTACAAAAGTAAAAATACCAGGATGAAATGCATTTCAAGGAATGATAGAATCAATCATAGAATCACTAAGGTTGGGAAAAAAACCTCTAAGATCATTGAGTCCAGCTAAAGCTTTAGCTTACTTGAAAGAACACCTAAGATTACCTTCCATACTTTTCCTTTTATTATCTAAAGATAATTTATCCTATGCAGTTATTAGGGGATAAATACTGAGCTGAATTATGCACAGGACATAATATTGCTTCAATATGTATAGTGTATAGAGAAGATAAAGTGTTTTTTAGTAGAAAGAAGACTAAGAGCAAGAAGAGCTAATCACAAGAGGAATTATTAATGGATGAAATTTTTGAATTATATGACTTGTTGCTAACAGAGAGCTGTCTGCTGCTGCTGATGCTAGAGCAGTATTACCCATAATTAAATATGCAGATTGCTGTTTTGACTGTAACTTAAATAATATTGGTCCCAAGATTAGCCAGGAGCTGATATGATACATTTGTTAACTTTGGAAGATACCTCGCTGGCAGAAAAAAATATATTTTCTTCCAGCTGATCAAACCTCTCACATACAGCAAAGCAATTTGATTTTAAAAGCAGTTTAGCAACACTTACAGATATTTTCTCAATTCTAAGAGTTTTATAATTGCGGGAGAGATCTCACTTTTGCTAACTTTAGACACATGAAAATATGTAGGTATATCTTCTGATGATGATTGTGTCATAGAGTTGCATTAAAAGGAATTAAAAATATCTTTTCTAGCTCTTAAAAAAAAAAACAGCCAAAATTCCTTCTTTATCTCTTTCAGTCTTTATCTCTTTCAGGTAACAATTTTCCACTTGCACTTTAAAATTCTTAAATGATCACTTAAATGCAGTTGACAAAGGGATATTATCAAAAGTTTAACATTTCTTTCACAATGTGTCACAAGATTTTTTTAATATGATAACATTAAAATTGAATGACCTAATGATATGTTGCTGAAATTAACTATGTCATGCATTTATGAGAGGTAAGTCACAAGACAGAATTGGTTGTTCCTCAGGAATAAGTACAGTTTTTACCTAAAACACTTCTTAGTGAACAAAAAAAAAGGCTTTTGTCACATATCCAAATACTTGACTTCACATTTTAGTTTTAGTCTCAATCAGACTAAGATGATTTCCCTGAAAAAAACCAGTGACTTTTCGGGTACTGTAATTTCTCCTGAGTGACTTCAATCTGATAGAAAGCTGGATACAACATATTTTCATAAGACTTCTTCTATACTGGGAGTCTCAACACAGCAGCTTTAACATGTTTCAGGAGTCTTTTATTAAGAAATTGACTAAACCCTCCTCCTTTCATGATCTTAAGCCCCTTAGAACTCATGATGCCATTCCTACTTTAGATGCAGAGAAAATGCTGAATATTTTTCACAAGTGAACCTGTTAAAAACTGAATTATGTAAAGCTTCAAACTAAAGTAATTTCAGTCTTTCTGAGGAGAATTGTATTATCTGATTTCAAGACATGCAGGATACATTAGAATGTCTTAAAACATGTTGTTGTCAATAACAACAAAGTAAATGATGCCCTGGAGCTCAGTAAATTGATTAGCTACTGCAGGTATTTGAATGAATGCTTGAAAGACACATCCACAATTAAAAGGAAAATCTCACCCACATAAAATATCCCATAGCAGTCATGGCTCACTTACAAGAGGTGACCACCTGTGCCATGAAGGACCTGCACTCATCAGGCTCACCCTCCCAGTGAGCTCTGCTCCAAATGGACACCCAGGTGTCTTGCTCACCTTGGCTCCCTTCCCCTCTCCTTACTCTTGACCCCAAAATCTCCTAATTCCTGCTGTCTTTCATGGCAGTTTCTCATCAAAAGCATTAAAGGAGGTTGCAGCAGGAGTTGGTTGAACCTCTTTGGCAGGATGTGGGTGACCCAAAGCCACCGGATGCTGATGTGGGACCTTGAAGTGGCTGGCAGGCATGCTTGCTCACTCCTGTGCTGTGCTGCTCCCTGAGCTACAGCAATTGAACTCCCTTATCACCGCCAGACCAGACCTTAAAATAAAAAGAGAAGTGAGGCTCTTTTCATGTGCTTAAGCAGTCTAGGGTGGCACTTGTTATGCAGGCAGGTGCTGCATGCAGTCAGCTTCTGCCCTGGGTGGGCATGTTTTTCTCACAGGGGAGAAAAAAAAAGTAGTCAGTAAAATGCTGTTTCTAAACAAAGCTTGGCAGGGGATTCAGGATAAGGTACAGTGCTGCACTTAATCTTTTTTCCAAAAGAACGGATTTGAAGTTAATGACCCCTGAAGCACATTTATTTGCTTTGTGGTAACAACCAAAACATGCTTCTTTTTTTTTCTTTGTTTGGAGACAAAAAGGAAGGTTTGCAGTGCCAATTACTTCTACTTTGCTACTTGAAAGACAATTCTGTGTTTCATAGGAGAGTATTTGGAAGATATTCCTGACTTAGGAAATATGCTTGGGACTGCAGGGGCAGGAAGTAGCTACTGCGGATATTTCAGTAGAGTCTGTGGGTTGTTGGCATTGCTGCAAGCTCAGGTCTGTCTAGAGGCGAGGGCTGTGCAGTTTTCAGTATGATTTTGTCTTGATGTTGACATGTGACCTGCCTGACGAAGCCAAAGCATGATAAGACTCGCAACGTGATTTAGCAGTGCAGGAAGAGGGAAAACAATGATTGTTTTTGAGAGTGTCAGGAAAAGAAATCCCATTCCACTCAACTTTTTTCTTTTTCAAATTGTTTTCCAGAATAATGCAATAATCTAAAAAAAAAAAAGAAAAAAGAGAGAGCTTGTTCTCAGTGTGAATTTTTCCTGTGGGTAATGATCTGGACAAGCATAAAACTGGATCAGTGGTTCCCACTGTTTCCAAGCCATGTTTGCCATTGCTGGATTTCTGCCAAACTTATCAACGTGCCTTGAAGTGGAAGAACTGTGGTAGATCAGACCTCTATAGCCCTGTCACTCCCAGCAACAGTCATGCTGCAAACACAACTGTCTTGGCAACTACTCAGATACTTTTTACTGATCTACAGTTCCTGAGACATAGTTGAAAGCTGGGCCTCCAGTCTTTGCATCTGTCAGGGTGATTTAAAAATATACATAGAACCATGAACACTGAATTATGGGTACCTACAGAACCCAGTGAGTAGTCAGAACAAAACTCTTATGTCTCTGTGTGCTGATAGGTCTAGTCACTTAATGATCTTCGAGTGCACTGATAAAATATTTTGAAGCTTTTGCAGTAATACACTCCACTACAGTTCAGTGACGTCTTGATGAACACAAAGCTTAGTTTTTCTACCCGGCACTGGTCATACTTGTTGCCAGCTGAGCTCTTTGGTCTCACGACCCCAGGAGAGATGGGTAACATCCGCAAGAAAAAGCACTTGACAAAGACTAAGTCAGCTCAGCAACAGTGTTATGTTACAAACAGTCATGAAAGTGTGTGTCTAGATGCATGTATGTCTGTATAATGTATGTATGTATGTATGCCTAGATGTATGTATGTCTGTCTAATATCTATAACTGCTAAAAGCATTGGAGGATAACAGCAGGTATATCACAACCTATACAGCTGAACTTTGTGAACATTTCCTCTGACAAAAATCAGTATCATTTTAGGGCAAAAGAAGAGCAGTTTGGAAAAAATGTATGTTCCACCCCAGCATTCAGATCAGTTCTGTCAGTGGTATGTGACTCCCCCATGATCCTTCTGTTCTGCTCATTCAATGAGGTTACCCAAATAAAATGGTGCACACATATCATCTGAAATGTGAAACAGCCTTGGAAGACAAAGAAAAGTTGCCTTTATGCAACCTCCATGATGGCCTTTTCCCAGCTCCAGCAATCCATACAAACTTCCTTGCAGAGGACCTTATCTTTTGTGTGTCATGGACTTCATATACAGGGCAAAGCCAGGCTCCCATTGCTCTCAAAACAGAACGTTGTTCTTGTCCCAGAATTGGATTCACAGCTCTTCAAACAGACACAGAGCTTCCTATAAACCTTTGAAGTCATGATATGAAACATAATGCTGGCAGCAAAAGCCACAATGTGGGAAGCAGAACTGAGGGACAGAGACACCCAGCTCTTCTGTTTAACAAATAGCTCACTTCCTATTAGCAGTAGAATTACCTCCTGCAGGCAAAGCCATAAATCATGCTGCCCAGCAGCCACCAAGTTGAGAAAGTCATCTCTGAATTTAGAAACTGAGTGTCAAGTTATACCACCTATTGCTCTCTAACTTATTCATTATGCTTGAATCTGTGGAATTTGCGGTGTTTTAGCTCAGCTCATAAAAATAATGTCCTGGATGATGAAAGGTGTACTTTGATCTGCAGACCTCTTTCTTTGTCTTGAGGCACCAGCCCCAAACACCTCAAGGACATCTGCTAATTAGACTGAAATGAGTCTGCTGTGCTGAGCAGAGCTACATGCATGACAACAAGCAACCCTCAAGCCAGTTTGTGCAGTAACACGTTGGTCAGTTTTTCACTTCTCCTAAGCACAGTGAGGCCTCTCAGGTATTAAAAGACATCTTATCTCCACCTGGCCTATCTGAAAGAGAACATTATGTCTCAGGATTTCATAAAGTGCCTTCTGTTTAGTCCTGACTCAAAATTCCAGTTACTCTGATAGGAAATGACTCTCCAGCAAATCTTGGAAAACCATCTTCTCTGGGGACAGACTCAGCTCAGACTATTCTCTTTCCCATGAAAGACCTTGGTAGCACTCAGGCAAAGATTTCTGCTGATTTTCAGCTTGGTCTGGTGGAGAAAGCTTGAACTTTGGCAAACCCTTAACACAGACCAGGGTGTGCAGATGCTCTGAGAATTCTCTGTCTTAGCAGCTCCACTTGGTGTCCTGGTAGCCTGTTACATGGTGATGGGAAAGATATGGTCTTTCTAGTAAGCATCCTGACATTGCCTGACAGGGATAACTAGGATTTGTAGATACCTTGATACGAGACCTCCTTTGCATGCAAGTGCTTGCTGCTAAGCCTGATGCACACAGAGTGTGCTTGGACTAGGTGTGAAGAAGCACACCAGGTTTTTCTGGCTTGGCCAGCTCAGCTAGAGTTCAGGTTTACCAAAAACACACTGGGCTTTGCTGCAACTTGTCACAATCCCAGTGTCTGCCAATGGTGGCCTGAAGAGTACCTGGTCCTCAGGAAGACCTGTACTGGGGACCTGTTAAAGAGAGGGGGCTTCCTCTGTGGAAACAGTGAAGGAAAGAACTCAAACTAAGTGAGATTCTCACAGTAGTTAATGCTGCAAGTGTTAATGAGACTTGTGGTGTAGCTGTGCAGGGCAAGAGCAGGAAGGTGGAGAGTTGCATTACTAGTAAGTTCCCAGAGATGCAACATTAATGAGTTTGAGAACTTGAATTAGGAAATAAGGCCAAAGCTCAGAAGAAAACAAGAAGTAGAATTCACTGTCTATAATTTGGTTTGGGTATTTTGTTGGTGTTGTTGGTTTTGTTTGATTGGGTTTTGGTTCTGGTTTTTTGGTTTTTTTGTTTTGTTTTGGTTTTTTTTTGTGCACAAGCTAAAAAGAAAGTGCCATCTGGGATCTCAGAGACTGAAATATCCTGAATATTCATATAGTGTTATGGAAAGGTATCCATGGCCAAGCATGTGACCATCAGTGTGGTAGTGAATGAGTAGGGCAGATAGGTTGCATAAAGAGGTGAATATCAGGGAAATTTCATATCATCTGGAGTTCCCAAAGAGATCACAGTCAGGACAGTAAGTGGAAAAGATCGAGGTCACAGTCTAGGTAAAAGGTCAAGATCAAACAGCACACCATTTTGATGCAGAGACAGTTACAGACACTGAAGTACACAGCAGAGAAACAACTTCAGATTAGTACAGATCAGTCAACAAATCTGATGGGTTTCCAGTTATTTGCTCCCTCTGTCGAACGTTTGCTGAGTACCAGTGAGTGGTGCTTTAGACACAAGGATGTGTAATGTTTAGGCACAAATATCTGTAGCATATTATCAGGTCTCTTTCACTAAGGTTTACCCCCAAATGGTAGGGGTGCCACAGAGGGGAGAGTTTTGCTGTGAAGGAAAACTTGGAGTTAAGCCCATGACTTAAATATGCAGAGTATTCCTGTTAGGTTTACAAGCAATTTATTTGACTCTTTCATGGATTAAATAAGGTGGTTTTGACCAGCCAGTGTGGCAATCCATTAATTTAATCCTATTCATTTTGGTATGAGCATATCTGTATGCATACATTTACACTCCACTGAGCAGTGACTTGGTTGTGGTTTAACTCCAGCCAACAGCTAAGCCCCACACAGCCGCTCACTCACTCAATCACCAGTGGGATCAGGGAGAGAATCAGAAGGGTAAAAGCTGGAGAACTCATAGATTGATTTAAAGAGCATTTAATGGAGAAAGTAAAAGCTGCACACAAAAGTAAAACAAAGCAAGGAATTAGTTCACTGCTCCCCCTGGGCGGGCAGGTGTTCAGCCATCTTCAGGAGAGCAGGACCCCATCATGTGTAATGGGTACTTAGGAAGGTAAGCACTCCAAATGTCCTCCACTTCCTCCTTCTTCCCCCACTTTATATACTGGGCATGGTGTTGCATGGTCTTGGATCTCCCTTTGGTCAGTTTGGGTCACCTATGCTGGCTGTATCTCCTCTCATGCACCCTGAGCCTTCTTGCCAGCATGGCAGCACAAAAAGGAGAAAATTGGCTCTTTGTAAGCTCTGCTCAGCATAACAAAAACATCTCTGTATTATCAACACTATGTTCAGCACAAATCCAAAACCCAGACCCATACCAGCCAGTGTGAAGAAAATTATCTGTACCCCAGCCCAAATCATCACAGACTTGAACTCCTGCTGGATCCTGGTTACTTGAGTCACATTGGTCCACACACAGATGTCAAGTACAAGACTGACTGCTGGAACGCAACAATTTAATGTTTGAGCAGTTAGATGGTACTGAGAAAGAGGTAAAAGGCCTGATGGATATAGGCAGATTTTTTCTAATGACATATTCAATGCTTAGTGGGGAAATTATCACAAAATTTGAGATACCTGAATCTGATGAATAAAACACAGGAGCAGTTTAGACACATACACACATATATAGACACATACACACAGAGGTCCTATGTTTTTGAGGGTTTATATATGTGTCTCTACATATGGCTCTACATATACATGTATTTATATGTATGTGTATTTGCTCTGCTGATGCAGTTAGCACAGCTACTGCATTGACCCACTTGCTGGATTGGGAAGGGCTGGTGGACTGACCCACAAAGGGAGTTGGACCTCTCTGGCCTGGTACTCCAATGGCACAATTTCCACCCCATGTGAGAGAGAAATTACTCATTCTCTAAAAACATGCAAATCTTGATACTGAATAAATGGGAAATAAGGTTACCTAGGTCAAGCAGTGAGTACTTATGTCTGCTTTGGATTTGTCTACATTTAATCAGATGACAGAGAAGTTTGTGGTATTCCCTAAACAACCACTGCCTTTCTGCAGGGATGTGCCTTGAGAGAAAAGGTGGAGCAGAGCATTATTGTTTGGGGGTGCACAACAGATAAAGCTACCCTGACCATTTCATCTCTGCACCCACATAATTACATAATTTTACCCCGAAATTAAATATTTTATGTTTGATTTTATTCTTCTTTCATATACATAATCCACCAGTAGACAGACTCTTCTAATCCTCTTGTCAGTGAGGGCTTTGTAGGGTTTATGTTCTTAAGACGATATATCCTAGCAACATCAGAATTAAACTAGCTGCAGTGAAAGAGGGAAGCTGCAGGAATGTCCAAGTTACTGGGTATTCACCATCATTTGATTAATACAGCTGCTTGCAGTGATGTTTCCAACAGCCCAGTGGCCCAAAGAGATATCCTGACAGTGGCACAAAGTATAGGCTATTTCTTACAGTCATGTTCTCAGAGCTCCAAAATCCTCTTTGATGTTATGCTTACTGGAGAGACACTGTAACATGGTTACACAGGTAGCTCTCCAAGCTGGAGGGATGGAATGCAAATACCTAATGCAGAAGAAATGGCACCGCTTTTATGTCTCTAAAGGGAAGGGGGTGCTTCACTCTCCCATGCTGATTGCTTTTAGCATGTGAGCTCAAAGAGGAAGCTTTTATTTTAAATAACAGCACTTTTCTCCATTTTTTGTTTTTCTTGGTCTGTTTTTTTTTATTGATGGAAAATTGTCTGAAAAGGGAAAACCAGAGTCTTGCTATAAGAGCCATATCTGATGTGATGCAGCAGCTGGGGCACCACTTTGATCTACAATATCCCTGGATTAGAATCTGCATATGTTCCTGTGTGATACTGGAAGACATCAGTGAAGAACAAAGTGCATAAAAATCTCCCCTTTTTAAACAAACAAACAAACAAACAAACAACTAGAAAATCCACCAGAGAAAGTTTCTTTTCATTGATGTTGAAGACTCCCTGTTGGACTGCAGTTTTGATGGACAGTTCCTTTCCCAGTGCCTCTTAGCACTAGACTGTATTTTGCCTTTATGTCCTGAACTTTTGTGAGGAAAAGCTTTCATCCTACCACAAATAATTTAAATCTTCTTTCCCCCTCCAGTCCAAGCTTAATAATCTCAGTCAATTTGCAAACAGACTGTGTAACTCAGCTTCCTCCTTTAATGCCAGCCCAGTTTTAGAGTGTCACATTTTCTGGCTTGACATTTGGTCCTGTTCACTGCTAACCCCCAAGTACCACTCTAAAAATCTGTGTCATACTCCCGGTCTCCTGTGTGTCCTTTCTTTTGGGTGTTGCCTGCCCTCCCTCACGCCCAGGGCAGTGTAGGAGGGAGTTTCCCCTCCCTTACCCAAAGAGTTTCAATGTGCTCCAGTTTGCCCTCCAGTTCTGGCCATCCTCCCACTAATGCTGGTGACTCTACTGGCTTTTCTTCCACTGTCTTTCCTTCCCTGCTCCCTGGCATTATTTTTAATTCACTTGCAGTCTGTAAAAATGATGCTGACATTAACTGGGGCTGTGGCCAGGGCTGAGATAAGTCAGAAGCATCTGTCTGCTGGGAGGCAATAACTCCACTACCGATGAGCTGCTTTGAAGCTGATAATTAGGGTCAGTGAGTATCATGTCACACAACATTAGTCCCCTACTCCTTCCTAGCTCTGTGATTCCTCCCTAAATCAATTGGCTGTGCCCATGGTTGCCTTTAAGACTCCACAAAATTCTGGAACTGGCTGACTTCTTCATCATCTTCAAAAGGCAGCATCGAGGAAGACACTTGTCCTCTAGTTGAACAAAAAAGTTTGATGTGCTTTGTGGGGGGAAAAAAAGTTTCAGCTGAAAAATAAAACAAAAGTTCAAACCCTTGAAGAATGGTTACTTACTTATCAAAGGATATTTCTGAGAGGTCTCTAAGACATGCAGACTGAGTTTGCACAACATTCCCTGAACAAATGCTCCAATCTGATACCTTCTTATGGGAACTCTAAAGGAGAGAGCAAATTAAATTAAAAATAAATAGAAATACAAATAAAGTAATTTAAAGGAAAAGGTCATATAACAAGTTCACCAGATTATTGTAATTCTACTTCAGCATATGATTAACTCCCAAATTTCAGAATAGTAGGGATCTGTGCATACATTAATATAGTCAGGCCACACTTAGGGCACATGAAAAGAATATACAATGGCATTTGGGTCAACAGCCTATAAAAATGATTGCTGTAATCAGTCTGTTAATTGCTTCCTCTTTATCAGAAAATTCTTATTAAATTTAGCTTGCCAATTTATTACTACCATGACAATATTTGGCATTTTGCCATTACTTGGAATTTGATTCTGGGAAAATCCGAGCTTTTAATAAAAAGATAATTTTAAAAGGCTTGAATCATTGCATAAGATGACATGAATATGCAAATTAAAAAGGCCCTAAAGGCTTAGAAACCATCAGGCAAATTGAAAGAAACTACCATTTATTAAAATAAAATTAAATTAAAAACCAAACAAAGAAAAACCTTTCATGATTTTCAAAGCATTTTCCTACTGCTCAAGGATCTGATAAATGTGGTTTAAACCTGATCCTGATAATGTAGCTAAACTCAAAAAGTTCTCAGAAGTGGAAGCCTGCTGATGTACCCTTTAATTCATCTGGGCAGCATGTTTTGTCCAGAAGTGTCCCAATTCCTTGTGACTTCATTATGCTTTTCTCGATTCCTCCCCTCTTGCTCCCTTCTCTTTTCTGGTGGAGTTAGAGTTGAGCTCTTGCACCGCTCCTAAGCCCCTCCCATTTGCTTTGCACTTGCTCTTTTGTTTCTACTGTTGTTTGCTTGCACTTCTCCCTAGGCTGTAGCTGCAAAGAAACAGCCAGTTGCAGAATTATGCTAAGGCAGCCCGAAAGGGGAAGGCATGTCACCAGCCAGAGACCCAGGGGAGCTGCTGTGGCATTGCAGCAATCCCCAGTGCCTTCACCAGCTTCTCCCTCCCTGCTGTAGCAGATGACTCATCCTCTCCTTCGGCTCTTTGCACCATTACCTGCCCCTCTGGGCCCCAGGAGCAGGTGGGCAGCCTCCTCCTGGCCCCATCAGGCTGCTGGAGGGGTTGGAGTGTCAGGGAGAAGGGCTAGGGCATTGAAGACCCCTTGCAGGCGGCACTGGGCAGCTGTCTTTCTCAGACTGCTGTTTCTTCATCCGCGCTTATTACAGTTTACATCATTTATGGTCTCTTCCTGCACAGCCGCGGCTGCTTTCCCGTGCCCAGCCCCTTGCCCCTCCAGCAGGAAGTGCCATCTCCCTGGCTCCTAAGCTTTCCCGGCCCATTCCTGTTAGATGGCAGTACTAAAGGCAGATGCTTAGATGCATAGAAGGATATTTGTAGTCAACTAATGCAACACACTTGTAAATATTTGTCTTGACTTTCTAAAGGAGTCACTTTGGCCATATCAAAGTCTCTATAACCCGTCAAACTGCACTAGCAAAAAATGTTTGGAGAAGTGGGAAGAGGTGCTGGCTCTGTGTGACAGGCTTTCTCACCCTCAGTGCTGCTGGGATTATGATTTGATAGATGCTGTGAATCTAATTGCTATGGCACTGGCTTCTTAAAGTCTTTGTTGCAAGTTTTATAGTGGTGCTCCTGCCAGCATATGCTTATCACCAAAATGTTGCTTTCCTCTGAATTTCTGCCTCTCAAAGGAGAGTAAGAATGTCCTGCTGTAAGCGGGAGCAGGCATGAAAAGCCCCAGATTACTTCCTGAAATGAGGTTTGAAGACAAAAACAGATCCGACTACTCATTATGGTGGAGATTTCCGCAAGTAAGTACACAGAGGGTGCTTTGTAAGGCCAAGGTGAAGGTAGTCTTAAGGGGATACTTTTTGAAAGCACATCCCAACTGCTCCATGCAATAAATCCGTGGGTCTCTGGGCTAATATAAATCCAGATCTGGCTTGCTCAGGACTAAAGCCCACACGGAATTGCACAGACGGAAGATAAAAGACGAGAAGCGCACTTTGCCACGTGGAGACAAGTATCCAGTCATTAGCTCGAGACAGGACACTTCTGGGGGCAGTGACCACCCAGGTAGCAAAGAGACAAAACCACACCTGCCTAGGGTTTTATACCCCAGGTGATGGTGGCGGGGAAAGAGGACCGCGGCCAATGGGATAACACTGGGGAGGGGCAAGGGGAGGGACCACCCGTGGGACAGACCACCAGGGCATACAGAAACCAGGGGGTTATGTGAGGGAGAAACCATGTGAGGGGGAGTATACCATCCACGTGACCCAATAACATCTTTTTTAACACCCAGTGCAAACAACTAAATAACTATTTAGTGCAATACAACACCTCCAGACAAAGTGTTCAGTTCAAATAAATTGCACTAATGCAGCAATCAACAACAGGGGCATTTGGAAAGGCACGATCATCTTCTAGTCATATAGAAGTCCAATGGTCTTTCAATTTCAGCACTTGAAAAACATCTGAATTACTCCCTGATATATCCAGTGAGGGACACTGGAGAGCTAAAAAAAAGACATTTGATAAATGCTTCCATGCTCATTACCCATAAAGGCAAAAATTGTTTGATCATCTCTACAAACCTCTGCCTGAGATGGACTGTTGTAGTCTGTTCCTGTGCCCTTGGCTCAGACCCCCACTGTCTCTCTGCTGCAGCTGCCAGCACTGAGCAGCCCTGCCTGTTTAACCCAGGCATGGAAGACCTTCTATATTTCTACTCCAGTTCACCTGTAGTGTGCTAGTTTTTCTTTCCCATGTCAGGCTTAGCCAATGATCCCCACACCAGGAAAAACCTCCCTTCAGTGGTGGGAAGTTTTCTGCCTGGGTATTGAGCACAGTACTTTGAAATCTCTGGGAATTTAAGGCACCAACCAACTACAGTGTTATTTTCTAACTCAAATACATGAAAGGAACTAAAATATCATCTCTCTCTGCACTGCAGATCTATTTAATATTCCTCCCATATCTGCAAGCAGAAGTTCTACTGACATTAACTGGAGCTTTATATTCAAAATACAGTAAACAGCCAAGTCCTCAATGCAAATAGAACTGGTAAACAAAGATGTATCAAACACGAGAGGAAAAACTTGGATGCTGGGCACTCAGGGGTCACCACTGAAAAATTTGGATGTGATATTTCTATGCATTGTTTCCTTTCTGAGACTAGGGTTTGCAGTGCCATATGGATAAATTAATTTAAGTTAATTTGAATGTCTTGTTCATCCAGACATAACAGAGTATCACATAATGGCTTGTGAATAGACACATGAGTTTATCCTAATAGAAGGTCCCTGTAGATGAATGCATGCCTGACACTCAAAAGATCAGCCTGTGTGATTTTGCCTGCCTTGACCCAAGGTCTAGTCAAATATGCACATATGTGAGGAAGGATGTCAGGTCATATTAGTGTGCATCATGCACCCCAGCACACAACCAGGATGACTGCTGTGTGTAAAAATAGGAGGAAAACATGAATCTGCTTGTGAGCAAGTGAATCAGGAGCTGTGAGGGGGATGGGGAAGAAGCCAGTGTGTCATGTGGGGACTGCTTTGGAGACCTGTAGCTCCTCTGGAGGAGGGTCTTTGAGGCACTGTAGGGTTCCCGGAGACTGTGGAGCACTTCTGATATGTTGAAACAAACTCCTCTGCACAAAATGCAGATAGGCTGTGTGTGAGTCTTAGCAAAATATGATAAGAGGTGTTCTGGTAGGTTCATCAGCAGGAACACAAAAACCCCCCCCTTAAATGGCAATCCTGGCCTCCTCTCTCACCCCGAGCTGAAAGGAGCATATGTGCTGGGCAGGGTGAGAAGGAATTATGTTTACTGTGGTAACAAATTGCCACAGTGTCATTTGCTCTCTCTGTTCACCAGCTCTCAGACTTCACCCTTGAAATCCAGCAGCCATTCCTGTCAGGCTGCATGATGGCCTCATTGTACAGATGCAGCCTGCACATACTGGAGCTATTTTTGAGATGTCATGTCCTTCCCTGGGATGGAGAAATCGTGGTAATGCATCTCCAGCCATTTTCAATACACGTTTCACCCTGATTAAATAGGACTTTACCTTCATCCTTTCGGTGAGGGACCTACGCTGTGATTCCGGTGGGATGACACCTGCAGGGCTGATCTTTTCTGACAAATGAGCAGTGCTGCAGTCATGCCGGGTTTTTCCTCAAGAAAATGGCCTGGAGACCTTCCAGTATCTCTTAATCCTGCCTTCTATCCCAGCAGTCAGTACAGCCCTAATCTGATCAAGCTCTGCAACTATGGGGCAATGATGACATGCTTGGAGTGCTTGTGTTCTTGTCCAGGAAACCCCATGATTGCTAAAGGGTCTGTCCTTCTTTATTTAAAAAAAAAAAAAAGAGAGAAGAGGGAGAGAAAGACGACTTTTTTTTTTTTTTTCTCTGTTAGTTTCATAAGATTGCTCCCATGCCCCCAGGGTGAAGAAAGAACCTTTTTTTTTCTGTGATAAGAAGGTATGCAGGAATGTTCTTTAGAGGGACATGAAGAGTCAGGGCTTCCTTAACATGACCAGTCTGGTTCAGCCTGGGCTAGATAAATGTTTGCTTTGAAATGGGCGGAAACTTATGGAAAAATCCCAGTTTCTACAGGGAAAACTCCCATCGGCTTCAGATGGAGTTTTGCTTAAATGTAGCCACCAGGATATGGCCCAAAGAAGATGCAAGCTGTATGCAAAGGAATTGCATAGCAGTGGTGAGACCCAGAGTGGCTGTCTCTACCCTGTGACAGACAGATGCAGCCTCTGCCCAGCAGGATGTGAGGATCCACAGTTTGCTGACCCATGGGACAGATCGTGCTACAGCACCTGCTGCGATTATTGTGCTTCTGATGGGAATGTAACAAAACTGGAAGAGCCAGATCAAAATCTGCCAGCACCAGGGAGCTATGAGCCTCTGGGATCATGCAGCACAGGAGAAACAGCTCAGGAGGGAGTGTACAGTTGATGGAGGATAAGGGCAGGGGGAGCAGGGAGCCTTTATTTCAGTGACTGCCCTAAGGGCAACCATGGCCTCTGTGATGCTCAAAGTGTCAGCTCTGAGCTGCACAAGCTCAGGACAACTGCATGGAGGTGTTCGCTGTGGCAAAGGACTGACAGGGGGCTCAAGACCCTGGCATCACCCCACTAAGTCAGTGCCCTGTCCCTGTGGCATGGAGCATGTCTGGAAGGCTGGCTTTGAAAAGTTTCTGGGGAGAACAACATCCCCCACCCCTTACCACCAGACAGGTGAGCTTTCTGAGTACGTACAAGCCACACATCATTGCCTCAGTGAAGACCTCAGTTTTTCCTAGCATTTAACAGTTATTTCTGTAAAAGGCATCTTTCCTGCCTGATCCAAGACCACACAGTGCCAGTGGTCACTGGAGGAGAAGAGAAAATGTTCAAATAGCTCTGGGGATCACTTAGTATCAAACACCTTTTTCTCCTTCTCAGGAAAGGCCCTTTCCACAGGTTTCCATCACCCTGCTCTCTTCCTTGGCTAGCTCTGGTGGGGGAGGAAATGCTGTTCCCCAAGCTTTGCCTTGAGGAGGGAGAACAGAAACCCACAGGAAACCCAAAGAAATCTTCCTCCCTGACCTGTCATTTTTGATCCTCACTACTCCTCTTCTCCATCACCTCATTTGGGAAGAAGGAGAGGAGCTGAAAACACCTCTTAGATGCTTTTCTCAGCTTGCAAGGATGAGCAGCTGGCTGTGACACTGTGATTGCTCTCTTCTCCCTTCACCACCCGTGTGAGAGAGTGCAATGCCCCAAGAGCTGTGGGTATGAGCTGGGTGGTGCAGGATTGACATGATGTAGGGTTCTTGTTGGGGTAAAAATATTGTGGAGTTGCTGGGCATGTGGGTGCCCCCACTGGGGCTGGGGCTTGGGGAGGGTTTGTAGATCAGAGCAGATCTTGAGGCACGTTTATCAGGTGACAGGAAAATCAGGCTCTTTTTGGGCTTTGTGAATTCCCTAATGGGCTGTTAAAATTAATTAGCAGGTGTAAGAGTGAACCAAAATAGGGACAGCAATATACCAAGCCCTTAATATATGTGCACACATGCATTTTTCCAAGATATTTTAGGAACAGCCTGGCAGTGCCTGGGTCTTCAAACCCATCTCACCTCTCCTCTCATTTCTCATTTACAAATGACCCTGAATAAATATGTTGAACCTAACCTAACAGGGAAAGACAAGATGTTTACTTGCAATTTCATCAATACACTTCTCAAGACAGGCGATATAAAGGGATATGGGGGCATAATCTGGAAAGGGGGTGATAACAGACAGCCTTGAAAGATGAAAACCAAGTTGTGAGCAACTATTGAAAACACAGCTGGTTCTCACTAGACATCAGTAGGTGCTGAAGAGGCAGAATCCAGCAAAATAAAAAACTGTGGAGGATGAAGTGATGTAGGAGTACAAGAATGGTGAGGTGGGGTAGGTGGAAGCTATCAATAAATACTTGGACCTTTCTGGTGGGCAGCGGGTGTATGGAAGCTGTTTCAGTATGTATTCCATGTTCTTTCCCTGGTCAATATTATTCCCTATATGCAAGCAGGAAAAATGTGAAGCTCTGGCTACCCTGCTAGGCAGAGCTAAAGGCATGGTGAGAGACAGACACAGAGAGAATTTGGACGAAGCAGATGGTAGCATGTGAAATTATATCATCTGTGTCTCAGAAATGTCTTGTTTTCTCCTTTGCTTATAGAGATGCCATTTCAGATATAGACATCTCTCCATAAAGGTGTCAGGTTAGATGGCATTGATTTGTCCCCAGTCTGTCGCACACTCCCATGGGAAGAGGCCCTAGTTTTGCAACAAAGAGCCATCAAAAGCTTCAGCCTTGCTTTTGGTGTAAACAGAGACTTCTGTCTGCTTCTGTGTCCCTGCCATCTCTCGACAGATGGTTTGTTTGCTTGTACATTCACTCCCAATCAATCCTCTTTCAGATGAAGTGTGTTGGGCTTTAATAGCAAAAGCCTATTTATGATATTTTTTAAGGTACTGAAGCTACTTTTTTCTGAGTTGTGTTAGAGAACAATCTTATAGGCGGTTTATCTGTCTGGCATAAGCACCAGGCTGAGAAAGTGGAGAGCAAGTGCAATGAAGAGAATGGTCACTCAGGGTCCAGTTCAGTGAAGGACCTGAAGCACTCTGCCAGGGTTTAAAGAAATCAGCATCTCGTGGAAGTCTGCCCTGCAAGCTCATGCCAGCAATAGTGACAGGAGGACTTCCCAACCCAGCTGCTCACAGGGCTTGGAAGACGTCCCTACTGCAGGATGGTGGTTGTTCTCCAGCCCCTGTTCAGCACAGCCAAAATGCACTGGTTGCTGCTGCTGCTCAGGTAGAAATGCAGCATTTCAGTCAGCCAAGGAAATTTGGACATTGCAGACAGCCTCTTTTATAGGCTGGGATCCTCCCAGGATGAGTTGGAATTGACCAGTTGTCTCCAGCATTGCCACTCTAGTTTGGGTAACGAAGGCAAGTTTTAGACATCTGTGACTGCTCTGGATCTGTCACTTGGATAGATAATGATGCAATATGAGATAGCCCAACCTTTGTATACACTACCTAGTCTCTATCAGGGGCCCAATTTCCACTTTCAGTGGGCTTGCTAAGAAGAATATGTTTCTGCAGTAGCTTGCAAAATTTAGGGGGTTTCAACAAGCACATCTTAATTTCCTAAGATTAGATATTAGATCTGTATTTTTTTGCCACTGATGAATGTAAATAAAGACCCAAATCTTTGAGCTATAGGCCATATGCAGCTAACAGTAGGGAAAAAAAGAGAGCTCTTGAGAAGTGAACTTCAGGAATATTTTATTACAAAAGAAGCCAGTCTCTAAGTAAAGTGCCACAACTTAAAAGAAGAAGTTGGACTTTATATTTTTTGATCTGGCATTTCTTTATATAATTTTTCACTGCATCTTGTAGACTGGAGTATGTTCTCAGTGGCCTCTCAACTTGCCCATTTCAGTGGTAGAGTTTTAGAGGGTGAAGAAGTAATGATGAGCAGAGCAGGCTGTCAGAAATGCAGCTTCCCAGTGGTTGAGCTGGGACATGATCTCTTGTAGCCAACAGGTCCCTCTGCCTACAATGATTTTAGATCCAGTTTAGTTTGTATCTATGGTAGTGTAAATTCATGGAGATCAGTGGAGCTTGCTTAGTGTAAGTGAAGGGAGCCTTTAAGTTTTTATATCTGGATAGTCCATTTCATAGAGGCATAATAATATCATGGCCCATTCTCACTTTGTGTATGTTTCTTGAGCAGACAATGGCAGGTTCCTGTAGCAGCCTGCAAAATTTAGGTGAAGCCTTGATTCAACAGCTTCAGCTGTAGCTGAAATTGTTCTGACATGGGCTTATAATGACTTAATAAGCAGATCAGTACATCTCAGCTTGTTGAATTAACTTGTGATGGCTTAAAGAGGCAGGGCAAAGGACAAGGAAAAGGCAAAATTATCTGTCATACCACAATATTCTTCACTGAACCATGACTTTAAATCAATATATAGCTATTGTTTTTCAGCCCTGTTTCCATTACTTGTTCAAAAAATAACTAATAAAAAAAAAAAGATAATAAATCAAGTTCAAAATGCAGCTTGAGAAAAATTGAGGGTATTTTTTAATCATAGAATTGTTTTGATTGAAAAAGACATCTAATACAATTGAGTCCAACTATTTTGATCCAGTTACAGCTCAAGTTGCTCAGTTCTGAATCTTTATTGCTATGGAATATATATATTATATATAAATATATAGATATAGATATAGATATAGATATAGATATAGATGTGCAAGAGGTATCCTCTTTTTGCCAGTGCCAAGGAACTGCCAAAGGAGCTACCTTTGATTTCCCTACATCATTGCCTACAGGGGACAACCTGCTGCAGGAAGTGATCTTGGTGCTTAGAGCTGAGAACATGCTGGAGCCTGGCAACAAATCTTCTGCAGGGAGACCCCTGAGGCTGAAGTGTAGCCGTGACACCCGGCATCACTGCTCACCCCCTCCAGCCCTCTGTGCACTGTGGGAGCTCCTGCAGGGCTACTCCTGCCACAGGCAAAAGGCCCTGGGGGAAAGCTGGAGCTGCTGGCTGGCAGCAGCTCTCATGTGTACTTGTAAACCTGCTAGAGTTCAGAAATGTTTCAGTAAAACAAAGCAACCAGTTCTCTTTTGTTACTTACCGCATTTTTAAAAAAACAAAAGGGTGAACAAATTTGAGAAAGCCTTTTATAGTCTATCTTAGGCATCCTTGCTGCAAGGGAGGTGATACTTCCTCTTGTGTGCTAGCAAATGTTTGCAGGGCAGTGTTCAGGCTGAGGCAGTCTTTAGCCAAAACTCAGCCAGCTGAAGCTATTCTAAGGAGGGTCATTTCTATTTGAAAATAAAAACTGGAAATTGCTTGGGAAATTGATGCCAAAGAGAAAACTAAGGTGATGGTGAGAAAACCAACATGAGGTGATGGTCAGGAATACAAATAGGTTACAAAGGGCTAAGGTGAAATACACAAGTAATTTCCTTGTGGCACAAGTGTACACTGCAAACCAAGAAATTTCAGAGTAAATAATAAGCTTAGCAGAAAACAGCCTAAACAAAATATGGTGCCATATGGAAACTTACAGCAAAGGCACATAATTAATCTTACCTCTGTCCTCGTAGTGGGACTTGGCACTCCCTGTGCTTATGAATTATAAATGCAGCGATGTTTGCTACAGATCAATGCCTTTGGTCCAAGAAATATCAAATTAGTTGTTAATCAAAACAGACTGTTCATCTCCTTCTTTGTGTCCTGTATATATAATGCTAAGATAAGGCAGTTTAACCATTCATTTGGAGATTTTAATGTGCTATAAAAATCCAGATTAAAAAAAAAATCCAAACCCTGAAGATAAAATGAATCTATTAGAGGAGCTACTAGGTATTCCAGCCAGAAATACTGATCCCTCATATGGCATTGACACTTGTGTGGAAGTGTTAAGCCAGCAACTGCCTTCTCACCCAGCCTGCTAGCTCTTTGTTCTTCCCTAAAAAAAATTTCCTATCTTCTCATCCAGTCCAAAGACCCAGTCTGACTTCCTCACCTCAAAAACAAAAAATAAAAAAGTCCCAAACTATAAAATCCAATGCATTTCCCTGAATGGCTCACTGCATGGCTGCATAGATAACTCTGGGGGAAGACAGAATAAATAGGAACTTAGTAAACTGTCACTGACACTGTATGGAGCTGCCTCTCAAGTCACTCTGTCATTGTAATGACTCTTTTCAGCACTGCAGCTAAAAGCAAACATTAGAGGCTTTTAAGGCTGGAAAGTTACCAGAATTCCCCTGTCCCTGGGTGATGTTTGCTGTGACTTGTATTAAATACAGGAGCAGATCATATCGTGATATGTCTCCCTAAGGGTTGGTTTGATTCTCTTCCTCCTCATGCGCTATCAAATGAGCCTTGAGAAGCTGCAGATGAGGAATACGTGGGGTAATGATTTCGGAAAACATCGTTAAACTCCAGTCACCCCCAGTACAGATAGAACTATAGATCCTTGGGTGTGTGTGTCTGAACTGCAAATTTTCTTGCCATGCTCTTTTCTTTTCTTTTCCTCGGCTGTAAAGCTGAAGGTGGACAGGCTCTTTCCTCCCAAGAACACTTTATTTGTTTTTCAGTCCTGTAGCTCCTGCCTTGAGAGCTGTCCTGAGCACCTAATCTCCAGGGGATAAGATGAGCACCATGGATCAAGCTCAGCTCTGCAGAGGGTAGAGTATCCTGCTTTCCTTAGCCAAAGGTAATAAAACACCAATCTGTTGCCACATTTTGGAGACATGAAAAGCTGGCACAGGTATTGGTGTAAGAAAGAGAAGGATTTAGAGAGCTGTATGAAACTGCAAGGTGTGGGAAGGCAGAAGGACTTGAAGCTGCTCTGGTCCTTTCTGGCATTACTTGATTCATATGGTGTGTGACAAATTCTCCACAGATGCATTGTATTGTAGTGGAATCTCACCAAAGTTCTACTTCTTACCTAAGCCCTTTAGTTCTCTTTAAATTTATAACTTCCTTCCTTAAAGCTTGCATCTGATCCTGGTGCAGGGATATTTTATGTACCGTGAATATTTGCTGCACTTAAGATTTCAATGATCCATGAACTACAGAGACCATTTCTTCTGGAATGCCTTTAGCTTATATTTTAAGCTTATATTTTTATGCAATATGGAGATCATCACAAAAAGCAAGTTTATGGATGTCTTGGACCTTGAAAAATTTGCTATAATGAAAATAACCCTTTTATGGCCTTTTCTCATACTACTGGCTGCTATGCAAAAAAAATATAGTAATTAAATTCTTTTTTAGGGAGGGTTATTGAACCACAGTTCAATATAGTTTTGTATAGAAAGCAATATGGAAATGATGTTCTAGGTCCCAAAGTTGGAAGCAATATTGTTGCTTCTGACCAACAGCAGCATGAACATTATTTCTTCTGTCTGTTTCTTGCTTGTGCTAACCCACTGGAGGCAAACAAAAATTGGGTATTTTTCTTAAAGCAGCTGACACCTTTTAATTTAAGGGAATTTTTATCAGTAGCAATGTGTAAAGAAGAGCCCAGTCAGTCACATCCATTTTTTTTAAATTAGTGCTGTTATTGCAAAAGCTTACAATTTTGCAGTAACAGCACTAATTAAAAAAAATATATATATCCAAGCATTCAAAGGATGATAGATGACTGCTTTTAAATTGACAAATTTCTGCCATAGTTTTCAAATTCTAATGCATTCAGCTATATTGAAGCATGAACATAACCCAGCTTTTGCAAGGTACTGAATGTTGGAACACCTATTTCTATTACATCTTTTAAGATGCCTTGTTGGAAACAAACAGGCTGAGTCATTTTCATTGAGGAATTAAAAGCTGTTGTTCCTGTGTTAGTTAAAAAGTAACATGAGATTATCAGTGCCCAGGCTCACGTTTCTATTGTTCTGAATCTATTTTATTCATAACCTACATTACTGTTAAAAGGCCCAGACAGTAGAATTATATATTATGGAAATAGAAGTGTTAAACATTGTTTCCATGTATTTTGGCAGTAATGACTCAGAGCTAACCTGGTGTCTCTAAATGCCTCCCTCTTGTATGTTATAAACTGTGCCCTGCAGTTCTGTTGTGTTAAAAGCCTGCCTCTCTGGCCTCTCTTTTCTGCAGAAGGTGTTCAGCTCACAGATGTCCATGCTGCTGGGAATGTCACTTGCCTTGGGAGTTCTGAAGGTGGAAATGCAGTGAGAAAGGAGTTGTCATTGCAGGGAGAGATGCTGTGGATTCTCACATCTTTGTGTCACTGGGGTAGCCAGGTAGTGTATGAGCATCACCTGACACTTGGGCTTGTCTTGCAATCCAGGTAAGCAGCAGCTCTGCAGGCTCTGGTCTGTAGAGACATGTTCAGCAGAACCGAGTTATCACCACAGACTATCCCCAGTAAGTATTATTTTTTTCAGACTAGACACCTGACCTTTGCTAATAGCTGCAGATTGAATGGTTTCCTAAAGTTTTGCCTAAAAATAATTGCACTGGGACTAGATAAAGCACAAATCTCTTTGAACTAGTATTGCACTAAAGGTTCTTATTTTAAGAGTCAAAGTGCACTGAGCGTCTTAGTGCAACAGATTAATCCTGAGCATAATTGCTGTATGATTTAGCTTTCATCATCTTGAAAGCTATGACCCACTTTCAGAGCATATGCCTGTGCTGCATTCAGAGCCATAAGTGCAATGCAGATGCACTGAACTGACCTTGAACAGAAGTGCTGAAGTGCCAAAAACAGCTGAGGTGCCTGCAATCACCTGGCTACAGCAGCAGCCATCCTAGAACAAATTACTTTGATCCCTGGGTGGGTCTGAACTGCAAATTTTCTTGCCATGCTCTTTTCTTTTCTTTTCCACAAAGATTTTGGTTTTTGACTAATCAACACTCTCATGAGAAGTTTCTTCCCAAATATTCCTGAAGCTGAACAGTCTCAAATATTATCATTCAATGTGGAAATGCAGTGTCAGGATGCCACTAACTGCCTATGCTTTAAGGGAAGATGGTTGCTACAACATTAGGGTAGGACATTCTAGACTTGGATTCTGCTACTTATTCTGTGTCTTTGGGCAAGTAATTTCAGGTCAGAGGGAACAAAATACAGAAATGATTGCCTAATTCCTGCTTAAGGCCTCCTACTGCAATATCTTGGTCTTGCTCTTCCAGATTCCTGTCTATTAAATGAGATTTTCCAACCTCACTGTGTTGCTATCAAGAACTCATGTATCATGGTGTGAGGCAAATGGCAAAAGGTAGCTAAATTTCCAAGATAGATAAATATAGTAACCAAAATGAGGACAAGAGTAACCTAAGTCTGCACTACATGAGGTGAAGGCTGCCCTTGGCCATGGCTGGTGCAATTCTCAGTTGGCTGAAGGCTGATGCACTTGAGCACAAAAGAGAACTGTATCAGTGCACATCTGCTGTCTTAATGCTCTTATTATTTAGTGATTAATGGACCACAGAAAGGGGACTTTCCATCCCTTCTCACTGCTGTCTGTCAACCTGTGTAATTAATATAAATCTTAGGGTACAATGCACTGTCCCAAGTTGACAATTTCTTCAAGTTTCTCTTATGTCCAATTCCCTGCTTATCTTTTTGTTCATAACTTTATAGTATTTTTATTGTTATTTGTTTCCTTAAATGCAGTCAAAATAGATTCTTGGTTACTATAGTGGGGAGGGACACATAAACTCAACTAATAAATATTGAGGCTTTACTTCCCTTTGCTTTCTGGTACATTTTTGCTCTTTCCCCCCCACTTCCCTCCCCTCTGACTCCGGTATTTTTTAACCAGTAGGTCCAATTTCATAACACACTATTTGTTATTATAAAGCTGTCTCCAAAATCTCCTCAACTTGTATCAATCTCAGCAGTTGGTTTGCACTTTATTGGGGCTATTAACTCTCATCGATTCCCCAGAGGTTTCAGTCAAATGTTCATGTAATTGCAGTGAAGAACAGTATTTCAAATTCTTCTCATACTTAATGAAGATTTTATAGGAAATCTAAAAATAAAAATATTTGTATTAATGGTGGCACCATCTATTGTTTGTCCAATGCTTTCCATGATGAGCTCCTGTTCCCTATGTTTATAACTTTGCCAAATGGTAACAATAGGGAATAAAAGCTTCCCTGCTGGGCATTTGCTCATTTAGCTGAAATTTAAGTGCATACATAAAACAGTTCAGTCCCTTCCAAGAATGTGGCTAGAAAATATGTGTTATTTTATGATGCTAATTTCTGTCTTTTATTTGGAAACTCCAGTTGGTCCCTATGCTTATAGGAGGGACATGAAACTAACTGTAGATGAGTTTTGTATACTTAGTATCTCCAGAAAAATGAACCCAAATATGGCTAAGTTGTAGACTTTTTAGGGCAGAAAAAATGCAGCTAGCACGCTTCGTAAATCTCTGCTGCAGCTGTGTGCTAAATACCTTGAAAAGTCTGTCTGAGCTGGACACCATTCCTTCTGGACTGTGTAATTGCAGCTCTGGGCTCTCATGGCCTTGGGTTCTGTTTTTCCTGGCCTTCTAATGTCCCTCTTTTTCTGGCGGGTGGTAGTAAGGAGAGATAAGTTTGATTTAAATATAGGAAAAAACAGAGCTAGAACTGGGATACATGAGAGCAATTTTGGACAAGGATAGAGCAAAAGCAGAAGGGGATAATGAGGGGAGATTTGGGCTGGGTGAGGAAATGTAGGAGGCTGGGACTGGGAATGAGAAGTCAGGAATGGGAAAAGGTGAGTCTGGACAGGCTGAGAGCAAAAGAGGTCAAATTTGAGAAGGACTAGGAGGAAAACATGTGTCTGCTAATATAGGATCCCTGCAAAGCTGAGGGGAAATCCATGAGGGGGCCACAGACTTTGATTAATCCACAGACAGATTTGACCTTTGCCTGTTCTCTTGAGGACAAGGCCACTGACAAGACAATCACCTGCAAAACACTCTGCAGTGTCCTACACTCCTCTGGCTCTTGCTGAGCCAGTCAGCTCCGGCCCTGGTGCTGGCCATTCCGCCGAAGGCAAAATCAGGGGGCAGGGAATCAGGGGCATTTTCAGGTGTTTTAAAAAAAGGAAGAATAGGCAAAAAATTTCTCTGCATTCCTACCTTCTCCCCATAGCATTATATTAGAAGAACGTGCAGGTTTGTTGTAAAAACCAGATATTCAAAAGGTAGGAACTCCTGGAATTCATAGAATCTCTATGACTTTAATTTAGCTGTTGGCACAGGATTTGCATTACAGTTTCTGTTCATAAAAAAGAATTAATGGCTATCATGGAAAGCTTTGGTTGCCTCAGGGTCACTGACCATGACCTGACTATGTTTAATATGGGCAAGAGATGCACACAGGCCATCAGTTGTGTATGTGTACTGGTTATCCTGAAAATTAAATTTCTGATGCATGATAAATTAAGAAAAAAGTGTATGGGAAATGAAATAGAAATACAAAAATAAAAATAAATATGGAAACTTATTTTAGAGACATTTATTCAGATAGAAAAGTGTCACATTTTCTCCTTTGTCAATGAAGGACTAAACATCAGTTATGATTCAGTGGCAGAAGGAAATCAGTTGTTGAAAAGACAACATCTATAGTGAAAAAAAAAGAACAATCCGTAAAAGGAAGAAGTCATCAGGTGCTGAAAATAAGTAAAGAAAAATCTTCTAATGAGAGCCAAGGATAATATGAAATCATTCAATTACTAGGAACAATGTTAATGGTTTAGGCCCATGACTAGAAAAAGCAGAAAAAAACCATTATCAGTGATGCAGAACAGGCAGAAATATTTCAGAAAATTATTCTTCAGAATATACCAGGGTGTACTTGTATTCTGGCAGAATCATACACGACTTTCAACATATCAGCAGTTAAAGATGTTCAGAAAACACCTTGCAATCAGAAAATTCCAGAAGACTGGGAGTCTGTGCCAGAATTCAGAGGGTGTGACAAGCCACTAATTATAGGCTTATTAGCTTACATCAGTTGTAGGCAAAATGACAGAAAAATGACATGAGGCTTCAAAGGAACTGACATATACAAATATAATTATTGCCATCAATATGGTTTAGTGAAAATGAGTTACTGTAAAGCAAGCCTGATTTAATGCTTGAGGAATTTATATCGTTAGCTGATAAAAATACTGTAATATATTTAGATTTATTAAGGCTTTTGACTTAACACTGGGTGGTGTTCTGTTAAAAACATGAGTGCTGGCCAGTTTTCAGAGGTTTTATTGCAGATATGTTGCAAATATGAGGCACACCTGGTAATTAGGCTTTAAATATATGCTTGTCTTGAAATCAGTCTTCCTTACTTCCCTGGTTAAATATCCATGACCTGACAAAAGTCAGGTAATTTGGAGATGCTGTCTGTGAATGAAAGGTGCAGTGTTGCTATGAATAAGTGCCTAGGACATGTACCTCCAACAAAGCTCAGGGAAGACATTTTATGAATTTCATGTGAATGTGAATATCCCAAATCCTAGTTTCAACAAACTGCCGTGTCCAAGATTAGGCACACTTGGCATAACCACCCACACAAAGGCAGTTTGAAGAGGTCCTACAGGCATTTAGAAGTTTGCTGTGAACAAGCCAAACTCACTCAAAGACTGGACCAAAAGCTCCCCATGCTCCAGTGCTGGTGGGCAGTACTTACTGGGAGAGATGTGGAGCCCTGTGACTTGTCCTGTAAGAGATGCTGCTGCAGAAGGACTTGCTGGCCTGAAGAACAAGGAAGTGGCCATAGATCAAAGATGTGAGGAGATTGCTGCTGGTTTGTGTGAACTTAAGCTGTTTTGTATGTTCAAGAAGAAAGGCAATTTAGAAGTTCAGAATAAAACTTCTGAAATTGTTTATGAAACACGCCTCATTTTTGTGGCCTGTAATTACAGAGAATGGTATCTCATCAGACCACAAGATATTATAGTAGCATTGTAGAAGCTTCTACAATATAGAAGCATTATAGTAGCAACCATCCTAATAATTTCCCATGTTAGTATCTTGGGAAAAATCAATTGTTTCTTTGCAAAGATGGAGAATTCAGATTTTTTTTGTGGATGAATAACCAAACAAAATAACACCCAACCAACCAACCAACCAACCAACCAACCAGTAAAGCACCGGTCTCAACATCTAGTTCCTATTTCTATTCTTTTTCTGTAAAAATAATCTCTATCTCCTACCTATCATGGAAAGCTTTAAATGGATGCTTTCCCCGACTAGCACTTTCCTTCTTTTTTTTTTCTTTGGAGTACTAAGAACATTTGTTTCACTTTGTTAGCTATTTTCATTCTTTCTAAACAGCTGTCTAGGCTCTCATGAATCAGATAAAGGATATACCCTTGCCCAAATATATGCCCAAATGAGTTCAGGGAAAGCAGCAAGATCCCTGAAAGGTATTTTTTTCAGGGAGTTCTGCTATTTCTTTTTCAGTTGTTAGAATTGCTGAAGACCAGTAATCTGCATTACTGCTTGGGTGTTGTAGTAATAGCAGTGTTTTCAGTGCCATAGGCAACACATGGAAAAAACATCCCAACTTGAACTGCTACATGTAATGTAGGCTGTACAGGCTGCTCTGTGTTTTACACATTAGCAGAGATGTACTGATCACAGATGGGGGGATGGGTGAAGAATTGCTTTTCCTTCCTCTTCTCTCTGCATACATTTCACTTAGCTCTGCTGTTTCAATGTTCAGCTCCTATTGTTCAAAACAGAGTCTGAGACATTAAGAAAGCACTTAAAGGCACTTGAAGGTAAAGGAAATGGCTGAAACAAAACTGGGAGAGAACAGAAAAGGACATTGATGTAGTTGTCTTTAAATGGCTGCACATTGAGAATGTAAGGATGTCCCTTACAGACAGATTCTGCAGGAAGGTGAGCACCCTTCACTCCCATCAGCTTCTGCAGCACAGGAGGACCATCTGGCATCTCCCAGAAGCCAAACCATTGGGAGAAAGTGGCCAGAGCACCACCCAGACTGTGGCACTTTCCTGGCCTTCACTACATGCAGGACATGAAAGCCTGCAGCTAATAGGGTTGCCTTTACTTTTCCATGAACAAGAGCAGGCTGTACCTCCACCTGCCAGTGAGAAGGAAAGTTATTTTGCTGGCTGAGCATTGCCCATTCTGACAGTGTGTATCTGGAAAGAGGAGGAGGTAAAGGGATGGGTGTTGTCTGCCCAGTTCAAGAACCTGGACTTACCCTATGTGAACCATTTTTGAGCTCTTTTGCAGACAGTCTTACTAAAAACATTGCATATCTTTTCTTCCCAAGAGGAATCTATTGTTTCCATCAAGATCCTTGGTATTATGCCTCTTACTTCATGATATGCACTCAGTCACCAAACATGCAGGCCTCTATATATGAAATTTTATTTGATTCTTATAGTGCAAGAGATTCTAGCCATTAATTTTTTAAAATAAAAATAAGAGGAACTTGCCCTAAACAACAATCTGTCACTTACTGTCATCTTTGGCAAAGACTGAGATGCTCTCATACAATGGTGTGATTTGAAAGGTGACAGGGACAAGGGACAAGTTACATGGAATTTGGAGTGAGGCTGCAGTGGACAGTGCAACCTCTCTAACACGGTTCATCTGAGCACTGGTTCTGTCTGTGGTTCCCACCCATTTCCTACGGTGTCTGGTCACTCTCTTGTACCTAGCACATGAGATTTTGGAATGGTGGAAGGTTCACATCCCTGTACTGTGATTGCGAGATCCAGACTTCACTGGAAGGCACCAATGGTCTGCTGTGTGAGGATTCTGCTCACTTCAGTGATGCTGCAAGCTTGGGATGCAGTGCTGGAAAGTGCTCCCTGCTACAGGTGGAGCAGCAAAGTCACACTTAGAAGAGCTGTCTCACCTCCTCTTGTCCCTGCCTCCGCATTTCCACTGCACCCCAGCTCAGCCCACGCTGAACTCCAGTGATCCAGATCACAAACTGGGAACTAATGTCAAGTGATTACAGGTTGGAGGCTTTGTTTTGTGCTGGAAGAAACTAAGATTGCTCTAAACTAAGTGGTGTGTTCTGTATCTAACTGTGAATAGAATGCCTCTAAAACATTGCTTACAAACTTGCTTGGTATAGAGTTATCATAGTTATTTTAGATGTGTTAGAAAGTTATGATGAAACAGGATAAATTGCTATTTTTCTGTCAAAAGCCCAGTAAATTATATATTTCTTTCTAGTTATGCAAAATTATTGGTTTTGGGAAGTTTAATATGAATTGCTGAATGCCTTGATCTTTATGGAAGGGATGAGGACATAAATTGCAATTAAATGGTAAACTTTGATCTTGATTCTTTGCCACTAATTTTCAAGACCTGTACCACAGTATTTGCAGCATAGCAAATGTGGATTTAAGTTATTTTTGATCACCTGTAAAACACTATCAGCTGCTCTGGCATCATATATGAAATATAAAAGAATCAAGGTTGCTCTAAGACATGAATTTTCTCTGTAGCCATGCAGCCACAGTGCTTGAAATAAAAAGTGTACTGAGTATTGGCCTCCTAGCCAGCACTTCCCATGGCCATGTACCAAGGCAACATCCCCATGTGGGCCAGAATCTGTCTATAAAACACGTTCAGTTTCACTTCCATGGAAAGTGATTCAAACCAAGTGATTAAACCTGAGAGCACATAATTTACTCTTCATAAAATATTGTATCTTGCCATCCTTATTGATGTTTGGGGGCTATTAGGACAACCAAGGAGAATGTTACTCTTTGCTAGTAAAAATCTTATTCTGATGGTGCTGTTATTGCAAATAACTCTTGTTTCAGGGGCCCTGGATACATATTTGGAAAACAAAGATGCCTCTTAGGGGTGGAACACCTGGACAGAGAGGTGCTGGTGGTTGCAATGGATCCATATTTGTGCACATTATCAGAGCATATCTGGCTACTAACATGTTTTTGGATACAATTCCTCATTCAAGAACTGCATGCATGGTGTATTTTTTTCCCAGTGGCAGGTACCCTCTTTGCAATTTCACCTCAGAATTTATTGCTGCCAGTTGACTGGTATCAGCAACATGGCTGGAATGAGTGAGGACAAGGCCTAAACACAGTGCTGGTCAACTAAAATTAGTTGTCAGCTGAGTGGTTTGCAGCCACCAGGTTTGTGTTGGTCCACAGATCTACTGAGTTCCCAGGTGTCTCAAGAACTTGTTTATACCAGAGAGATGGTTTGTGTGGTTTGCAAGGAATATATTTGGGCTTGCATGTAGGGTTGAGCTGTTCTTTCATTTCCACTGCTGCTTTTGGCCTTTAGGCTTTCACTTTCCCCTTTCTATGTCACAATGGTTTACCAGGCAGTAGTTCTCTTTGGTCCCAGTGCTCTTGCTTTTCTTTAAAGGGATATGAAACATTCTACCTGCTGCCTTTCCCATAATCATTAGCACGGGTTTTACAAAGTCTTTGCCTTGTGTGCTCCACCTAGAAACCTGAATTCAGCTGGCTGGCTAATGCCTTCTATCTCCTTGCATTTTCTGAATTTTGCAATAGACTGATGACTCGCTATTTCAATTTTCATTTCATGTGTCTGTGCTAATAGTCTGATGTGGGTAGGAAATCAGGTTTGCATAGTGTTTTTGCAACAGACATATAAACTGCTTTATTTCAACAGCATGCACTGGAGGTATTGTGAGGCTGCCAGCAATGTGTCTCCATAGACGTCTCATTGCTATTGACAATAACTAGTTGTTCTCTCTATTTTTGTTGGAAGACAGGTTATATCTTACTCTGATGGCTTCTTCTCTTACCAGATGCTGTTCCAAATTTTCATAAAGGCAAACTCCTGGAAGACAATCCTTTCCCAGCTTAGGTGTGTCTTTGTTTTTGTCTCCTTAGTTCAAACACCTAGCAGCTCTTCCGGTTTGTAGAGCAAGGCTGCCATCACAGTTACAATCCCCCCAGCCTCTGCTGAAGTTGATACAAGGTAAGAATGACTATAGTTATTACTATCACATTGCATATTTCAAGGTTGTCTGAAAAACTTGAAAAAACTCTGCCAGTTAACAACTAATAATGTGAGCTAAATTAGTATTTCAAGCATGACCATGTGAGTGCATTGCCTTTAACTCCTTAGTCATTTCCAGTATTTCAGTGATATTAAGTTTCTTTTTGGTTTTAGTTTGCATTCAGTTCTATATTCATGACCAGTTAGCTGAGAACTGAGCTTGTGGTCATGATCTTCTGCAGCTTCTCTCCTCTTGCATCAGTGTCTGTACAGAGCATCACTATCATGACAGTGGCAGTGAACCTTGCCAATTTGCCCAGTGTATGTGGGGGTGTTTGAGATCCATCCTGTGGCAATTGAGTCCCACCAACCATCATTCAGGGTGTGTTTTGAGCCTGGCCACCTGCTAGGTCTCAGGACACAGTGAGGGAGATGCTTTCCTGAGCTCCCAATGCTTGTCACAATCAGTGGTAGGCACCAAGAAGTGCTTCTTTTTCTGTAGCATTTAAATAATTCTGTTCCCTTATATAATGAGCTTGCTTGAGTCTATGTAAGGATGAACCTTGTTTGTCTTCTGAGCAGTGACTATCCTGCTTTTCTCCTTTCTGAGCTCCTGCTTTATATGTAAGCTTCCCCCTGATCTCTTGTCTCCTATCAATTATTTGTTCTCTTCTTCCCCTCACCCTTTTTTATTTTCTTTCTTTATGAGTATTCTGATAGGTAGGTGGTCTGTAGATGGATTTTTCTGAGCTATTTCCTGATATAGCTTCCTTGCCTTTCAGACTCCCTTCACCAGCTTCGCTGCAAGGAAGCTCCAGTGCACTGTCTGCTCTGCGTAGGCTACTCATTCTCCTGGTGGCTCTGCTCTGTGTAGGCTACTAATCCTTCTGGTGTGTCTGCTATGAACTGCTCATCCCAGAATGCTGTCAGCAGTGTAGGGAGTCTGTGCTCTAATTGAAAGGAACATCTTTCACTCTGTGCCACCTGATGCTTCAGTCTGCATACTTTTTCTCTTGAGATTCCTCTAGTAATTTTCTTTGTCCTGGTGCTGTTTGTCAAGCTACCAAGGATGTATAATGTGTCCTGAGTTGTAGCTGCTGTTTTGTGTGGCACCAAACAGAGGCAGCCTTTCAGGCTGAGTGCCACACACTTTCTGTTTGATGTCTTACTTAATGCATGTGTTGTTTCTGTCTCCAGACCAGACAGCTTTGTCCACCTGTGATACTCATGTGAAGAAAGCACTGGTGTACTCTGACTGTGTCTGAACTACTTCACACAATTCCTTCTTCAGCATTATCTTGGAGCACATGGAGCATGAGGTGAATGCTGAGGTAAAGTAAGGCTCTCCTGCTGCATGCTGTGAAAGTGCCGTGTCTAGCACAGGACAGGTACCCACACTGAGGTCCAATGCTATCTTGTGAGGGACCAACTCCCTGGACATAAGTCCCCACTCAACTCTGATCTTCACAAGGCACATAGGCCTTGCCATTTGCCTTTTTGCTGTGAATTTAGAGTCATAGAAATTCACTCTGAAACTCTAAGGCTCATGTATCCCTTAGCTGTGGTACTTTCTGTGCATTTCTGGTATGAGTTTTCTTTTCACAACCATTATGTGTGACTGGCAGAAGAGTCACCTGTCTTCTGATACCACCCATAAGACTTCCTTCTGCATTCTTTTCTTCCTAGAGCTGCTCCTTTTAAGCTGTTCTAGGTCCTACTGAAGAGACAAACAAATGCAAATACTGTCACATAGGAACTAGTGGGGGCAAGGAATGGAAGGAGGCCTGCTTGCAGTGACACCTTGCCACTAGCTTAGTTTAGCTGCTGTGCCAGGATGTGCCCACTTAGTGATCTGACCAAAGCCAAAATATGGAGTGTGACCTTCCAAATGCACCTGCATAGATAGGAAACTGGTGCTGGTGTGATTGGTCTTTTTGTTTTCTGTAGTGCTTCCAGTTTCTAATCCTTGGTATCTATAGGAACAGAGCTAGATCTGCCACAGTGCTCAGGCAGAGAGGAGAGAAAGTGAAGGCAATGTACAGCCTCAGCTCTATGCAGGCTTTGCAGGTTGTTGTGGGGTTTTTTTTGTTTTGTTTTGGTTTTTTTTTTTCTTTTTTTCTTTTTTTTTTGTTTTGTTTTGTTTGTTTTTTGGTTTGTTTTTTTTTTTTTTTTTTTTGCTTTCTACAATCTTGGTAACATGGACTGTTTTCATCGTGTTACTTCCAGGAGTTTCAACTTAGTGTGTGATAAGCACAGGTCATGCCTGCATTGCAGCTCAGCTGCTCAGATCAAAAAGCAGTTTAAATCAGTGTTGATCCCTGATTACTGCTGTGTGCCCTTGCACTGCTATAAAGTAAAACCTACATCTTTAACCCCTGCTAGGCCAAGTGCCCATGTAGCCTCAGCCTTTCTGTAATCCTAGCTGTCCTCATGCTGCATGTCTTCAAAGGGAAGGCTGTACTGACTTGTCTGCCTTTGTCAGCCACATGTCAGCCTCATGTGAGCCCAGCAGGACAGGCAAGGTGGGCACATGGTGTCTGCCTGCAAGCAGGGTAACCTGGTGGCTCCTCTGGGCTTTGGGTACCTCCTGCAAAGGAGGACAAGCTGTCCTTCAAATAAGGTTGAGAAAGGTATCACTGCTACTCTCCCTTCAGCAAGATGCTGTGAATCAATTCACAGGATTTGTGTTAAGCTGTGAGGTCAATGAAGAGAAAAATAAAACCATCTTTTTTTTTTGTTTAATAAAAAGCATTTTTAGAAATAATGTCTTACCAGATGTGGGGGAGGAAGGGACATGGTGTTCCACTGGTGAGAAAACTTCACAAACCTCACCAGAAGACAGGCCTGATTCCTGACTGTAAAGACCTGATGCTGGAAGAGGAATTTTTCATCTATGCTGCCTGAACGTTTCGTTCTATATTTAAAATTTCCAAATAAAATTCCACGATGTTAGGTAATTTAATACACAGGAAATCTCCCAGCAAAGTCATTTACTGAGTTATAAAACCTACAGTATTTCAGATTTAAGTGTATAAGAATATAGTACTTAGTTCATTAAATTTGCATTTAAGAAATTGCATTTAAAAATATAGGGGGGGTCTAACAGTTAGTTCTTATTCACAGTTTATTCAACTTGAATTGAATAATGTTTTTATTACTTACTGTTTATCAACACTTTTCTTTAAAGTGCTGAGAAGATGTAGCAATTTATCTATTTCTTTGTGCTTTCCAGCAGCAATGCAAAGATTGCACGCAAACTGGAATTAAACATTTTAACAAAACCAAAACATGCTGTGACTAGTAGAAATTTGTGGGTAATATGATCTTCATAACCCACCAACAAGCTTTGTCAAAAGCAATGTGATATCTGGGCACAAATATTGTGGTAACTGTTGGTTAACTTTGGCTAGGGACTGTTCCAAGGAATGCTGTCAAGGCTTACTCTCTAGTGCATCCAAAATTTTCTTGAACTGGTAGTACATTGATTTAGTCATGCCAAAGATCTCTGCATCAAAATAAAGAACTGGCAGTTGTAGGTGCTCGGGTACCAGTAGTAGGTATGAGGGGAATTTGCACTGGAAATTAAGTTCAGGGGTTGTATTTTAGGTACATTATAAATGTAATTACAGTAAAATAACATCCTTTACCCATCTACCCTACAGCTCTTTCCTCAATGTAAGGCATCTCTTTAAAAACACTGCTATGCTGCTTGCTGACACTCTTGCAGTGACACAATGCATATAAAACAAAAATGAAATATTCTGATACTGAGAAAATATCTTAATTATAAAGAACAAGTTTTTAATGGATGCTATGATATTTTTATGTGAAAAGGTCCACCTCTAACAGCCTTTCTCCCATTCTTGTTCCCCAGTGCTGTTTCTGGTTGTGACTGCTAAACTCGCTATGATGTCTCCTGTTCTTCAGGAACTTGGGGTTATTTCCTTGTGCCAGTTAGGTCTTCCTTGTCCCTGTAGCACTCAGCGGTTTCACTTCCTGGAGCTGGGAAGGCTTTGGTTTAACGTCAACCATTGATCACGGCTCAGGGTAAGTGAGTGAAATGTAATGGTCTGTAAAGCACAGGTCAGGGGTGAGGTTGTACAAGTCCTGTGTTAACTTTAAACTCTGTAACCCCTGTGGGAACACCTGGTCTTGCTCCTCTCCATCTCCCTTTGCCAAGCTGCAGAGAGGAAACGGGAAATAAACCAAACCCATCACCCTCACCGCTCGGAAAGGTCATCCCAGCGGAAACTGAACGGATGGTGGCTCCTATGCTTGGTTTGTCACTACAAATCCTCCGAGGGTCCCTCTGGGGCAGGAGCCACAGACAGGTGCGCACCGGCCGCTGCGGGAGAAGCACAGCACAGAAAGCCCTTCTGCAGGGCAGATGCTCCCGAGGCCTCGCTCGGTGGCGGCAGCCGCTGCAGCCTTTAACTCCCCACTGCGGAAAGCCGAGCCCGCACACGCTGCTGCCGGCACACCTGCCGGCTCACCGCCCGCCGCCACCCATCCAGCCCCCGGGCCCTGCCGGGGACAGCTCCGCCGGCTGCCCGCAGAAGGGGCCCAAGTCGGCAGCGGGCAGGCCTCCCGGGCTGGCTTTCCAAGGAATGCTATGGCAAGAAAACAATGGAGAGCCGCCCCCTCTCCGCCTCCCCACTGGCACTTCCAGCGCCGGGAGCAGCGCGCCGCCGCTAGGTGGCGCCGCGGCGGGGAGAGCCGCCGGGAGGGGCGGAGCATGCGCAGTGGGCGCGCCTCGCCCGGGCCGCGCGCCTCCGCCCCCTGCTCGCGCCGCCGCCGCCGCCGCGAGCGGGAGGAGGAGGAGGAGGAGGAGGAAGGAGGGAGAGAAGAAGGGAAGGAGGGAGGCAGGTCCGGTGGCCCTCTCGGGTAGCCCCAGCGGCGAGGGAAAGATGGCGACGCTGGGAGGCGAGTCGCAGCCCTTCCCCTCTGCTGCTCTGGCGGCGGCGGCCGGGGTGGGCGGCAGCGGCAGCGGGGCGCTGGGTCTGCAGGCGCCCCTGAACCGCGGTCTGGAGCGGGCGCTGGAGGAGGCGGCGCACTCCGGGGGGCTCAACCTGAGCGGCAGAAAGCTGAAGGAGTTCCCGCGCAGCGCCGCCGCCCTCAGCCATGACCTCTCCGACACGGTGCGGGCAGGTGAGCCCGAGCGAGCGGGCGCGCAGGGCGGGGGCGGCCGGGGAGCGGGGAAGGCGGGTTTGTTGAATGGCCCGGGATCCCCTCCCCGCCCCCTCAGTGCCCCCCGACCTCCCGCGAGTGGGCGAGTACCCACTCCCCACTCTTTCGTTCGCCTTCCTCCGGGGCCCGTCCCCACACGGAAGCCGAGGCCACCCCCATCTCTCCCTGGACCCTGTGCTTTCTTTATTCCCCCGCCTTGGTGTATGAGGTAGGTGTTTGCTTCCATATGGTTGGATCTGTACACGCTCCCCTCCATCCCCCCGCTCGGCTCTTGGTGAGGCAGAGCTGCCTCTCCCCTGGCACACTGGGGGAATGTGTGGGGAATTCTTGCTCGCACCTGTCCTCTTCTCTCTCTGGGGAACGTGCGTCTCTGTGCCACCCTTTCCTGACTGCTGAGGTTCGCGGTGGCAGCCAGCCCTCCTTTGATTCAGCCGCGGCAGGAATGCACACAGGGTGCCAGGGTGGATACCTGCTGCTTCTGTCCTGCTGCTCGTGGGTGAACCCACCTGGCGCGGAGGGGATGCAAGTCCATGTGTAGCGACATTGAGATACTCGTGTGCCTCTGAACGTGTCACCTACTTGCATGCCACAGGGGAGGTATGTCCATAGGAAGGCTGTTTGCTGTGCAGATGCCCCAGGGAGCATGCTACCTCTCACAAATGCCACTTCTTCAGCACTGGGGTTGACATGCCCCTTAGTGTCATTACAGTCATGTAGCCACAAGTGCCAGCTCTATGCAATGCTGTCCTCCAGGGCAAATGTAGAGAGAAATCCTCGTCTTCACAGGCACTGTATGTACTCTACAGTGGGGACACCATCATTACATAAATCTGCAGAGGGGACAGGCCTGACAACCCTGCAGGCAGGAGTGGTGAGGAGACATGTATTCAGTCTCTGTTAACTTGCTCTCGCACCTTTTTTCCAACATGAAAAAGTGCACACTTATTTCTCACCTAGGGAAGCAGACCCACCTCAAAGGGTCAGGTGAGTTTTCCTGCTCTTGTTTATCCCAGGTGATGGAACCTAATTCCTTCTTTACATGGTGTCACTAGGTAGAAGGGTGTAAACCCGCATTAGAGCAATATATTAGTTTAATGCTAAGGTCTTCAGCATACAGCCTCCACATGCCCTTGTGTCCCCATTTGCCTACTGGAGACAGTTGTGTTGTGCAGCAGAGCAGGAGACGTGTAGTCACTTGTTCTTGCCCCATAAAACAGCAGGTGCTATACCTGCATGCAGACATGTGATAACATGAATCTAAATTCTCAGCTACTGCTGCACGTGAGGGCATTTATGCCTTCCTGTATATGGAGACAACACGTGGTTGTTGTGTCTGTCCCAGAGTTAGTGCCTCAGATGTATGGTAGGTGTCATATGTTATTGTTGTTTAACTGTGTTACTTGATGGCTGTTGCTGAGTGGATTTCACATTAGTCTGTGTGAGCACCTATATCCTGATATCAGTTAAAGAAGTGAAGCAAACTTGATGAATGAAACTACCATGAATTGATAGCATGAATTACCATTCTAACCATCAGCTGACTCAGTAGCAGATGTGAAAGGGATAGGCATGGTAGGGGAACTCTGTGTGGTTAGAAGAACTTTCAGCTTGTCATCCCAAGCAAGGCATTTTTTATCTCATTTCTTTTTCAAAGTTGAATTTCAGTAGACATGCTGCAATACAAGATAAATAGTTTGGAAATCCAGAAGTTGAGCTTGTTTGATATTGAACCAAATTGTTGGAAAACCAAATTGTATACTGAGGGGGTTGTATACTGGAAAGAAAATAGTTTGATTGGTAGTGATTGTGTGTTAGTATTTGTGTATTGTGTAAGTACGTGCTGTACAGGCATGAGCTGTGTGTAGTATATAGAGGTAGCACCTGCTTCTTACATGCTTGCTTGTTCTACTGGTTTTTCTAGGGAAAAAATAGTCTCCAAGCATTATTGTGCTTTTGTCAGAGTTTGCATGGAAAACATGTAAACAATATGAATTCAATATGAAATTGAATGTAGAATTGTGTTTTCATTCTCTTTTTGTTTGATATAAACAGCAGTGTAGATCAACCCTTGTCTTAATCTTGTGACAACAGCAGCCCTTTTATCATTGTCCCTTTTTAGAAGAACACTGTGTTAATCTATAGTTGCTTTAAGGTTTTGTTTGTAACAGCTTGTTGTAACTGTTTAATGGCAACTGCCTTGAAAGTTGTGTGTTGATATTCATTTCCAAAATATCCATGTTTTTTTCCGTTTGTTACATTACATGAAAAATATATAAACAGGAGAGATGCTTGGCTTAAGGCCAAGATTCTGAAACTCTTGGGGCAAACTCTTGATGTGAATTTTCTCTTCTGCTTCCTCTCCATAAATGTGCATAGTACAAAACTTTCTTGTACTACTTGGAATAGATCCTTGAAATGAGTGATTTGTAGTTTTGGATCTGATGTGTTGACATGTCTCTGCAGTCCTGAAACATTGGTTTTTAGGGTAGGGGTAGCCTTTCACTGTTTTTTTGAGGGGAGGAGAAGATTGCCAGGCTTGCTGAAAAATGAAGTTACTTCTTGATGTAGAGGAGATGAGTGAGGGGGGTTAAGTTTAGGGCTCTGAGGAGCAGGGAATTTCCAGAAAACTGAAACCATGTCTGCACTTGAAAGTGTTTTAGTACTGCAGACTGAAAATATTTTTGATTCAGAAAGTGATCATCTACAGCTTCTCTCAAGTAAAATATTATCAAACTTGTTTTCTAGAAAGGTTCTGAGTGCTTTTTGTAGGTCTAAGGAAGAAAAGAGTGAACAACTTTAAGTTCTCTGTTCATGCATTTATTTTGTTCCTGAAGTTAGAAGTCAGATTTTCTATATCAATTGATGCACTTACGAAAGGGACATGACTTGTTTGCCTTTAGCAGCTGGGATGGGATAGTTTGATTTTTCTAGTTCTCACTGCAGTTACATTCTGTTGTAACTACAGAGGCTGAATTGTACTTGTCACTTTCTATTCCTGCAGCTTCTGGTTATGCTTTTTCTTCTGTGACTTTTCTTTGCATTAAATCCATCTTGGTTATAGAAATGTCATAGAGCATTTCTTCCTCAGTCTTTGAGAGTTCTGCTCAAGTGCTGAGTGACCTGGTCAGGTCTCTGCACATAGAATGGAGTTTTCATGGTGTTCAGTACTGTTAGAAGAAAATAAAATCTCTATGCAAAGTGTCTTGAGTTTAGTCAGGCATTTTAAACCACATCAGTGTGAATGCAATGCAAAAAGCATTTCAAAAATAATAAATGCTATTCTTATCACTTTTATTACAGGCTGGGTTATGCGGAAGGCAGTGGCACAGTAATCACATAGTTCTTAAGTAATAGCATGCAATTATATTCCTCCAAACCACTGGGAATGCTGGAAGCATGTTACTTCATAAAAGAGCAAGAAAGGCCCAAAGATGTAACCATGGCTGCCTGCTGTATTACCTCAGCCTCTTTCTGTGGGCTTTGATTGTATTTCTGAAGACAGATCCTCTGAACCTGTTCTGGTGAATACCTGCTTCATCCATTTCTATTGGATGAATTAGGCACATGGGGAGGGATTACTTGCTGCTGCTGGTAGGGACCTGGCAGAGAAGAAAATAAATTCTTTAAATTGCATGCTAGATTATTAGAAAATAATTACTTATTGAAGTATTTTATTGCTACATTGGGCACTATGAAATTTTGGAAGGAATGTGTATTTTTTTTGTGCAATAAAATGCTCTCTTGATAAAAGAGCTCCTGCCTGCTCTTTTTTAAAGTGCTTCTGAGTGGACTATACTTGTCAGACAATGCTGTGTTGAAGACACCTTTGCCTGACAGCATCTTTGAAATAGTTTTTTCAACTGTAATGATGGACTTGCTTTCAGGGTTGAAAAATCATAGTATTGCTGTGAGCCTGGATGCTGGTTTGGGTGAATATGTTCCTTTCATTCCTCTCTGCTGATAACATCAACAGTAGTATTTCTTGTTTTCCCCCCCTTTTTTAAACATTAAATATGTTGTGCATGGGGCTCAGAGCAACCTTATCTAGTCAAAGATGTTGCTGCTTCGTGCAGGGCAGTTGAACTAGATGACATTTAAAGGTTCAGTCCAACTTAGACCATTCTATGATTCTGTGTATGTTAGATTGCCATAATTTATTCTTACTTATTTTCTCCACCTGCTTTATTAATGTAATTCTTCCTTCACATGTGAGAATTCTCCTAATTTCAGCAGTAGATGTGCAGTTGGTTCCTCCTCTTCTAAGTGCAGGTTGTACTCGGCAGGATGTCATGGCTTCTTTGTGCTGCTGCACACTTCCAAATATCAAATATGACCACTATATGAACTCTTTAGAATTTGATTGTTATTTGGCCACTAGAGAAAAATGTATTTGATATGCCCTGCTCCTTTTAAGAATTCTCTCTGATAATTACTTTGAATAATTCATAATTTTGAATTAATATTTTGATTAAATTGTGGATTTTTGGATAAGGCTGAGAGCCTCTCATTGTGGTCACTTGACTTAAACTCATATCAATAAATGTCTTTATAAGGCTAAAAAAATAATAGAACTCAGTTTCTTTTTAATTTCAAAAGTCAGTCTCTTCCTACAGCCTTTCTTGTTTATTTGAAGATTTCTAGCCTTACTTACTGTTTTTTTTACACAAGAGTATCTTAAGTATATTAGGACAGGGAGAGAGTAAGTATGTTTGCTTATTATCACTAATGAATTGAGTATTACCCTGCAGCCAAAACTTAGGGGATGTAAGTCTTATGGCTAAAACATGAAGATGAATCAGTTTTGTATTCATTATTATGTATTTAACAGTTTCTGACACCACCTATTTGTGTGATGTGTCTAGACATCTCTGTGCCAACATATTCTAATTTCTGTTTTTTTACTAATAAGCAATACTTTGGGAAAGAGCTTTATCAAACTAAAAGAGTTCTTTTAGAAACATGGATGTGCATAGCAACTTATAACTGCAGAATACCATTTAAGCCCTCTTGGCCCTTTTGTTCTTCCTGAAGCCTGAATGTATCCTTGCTTGTGGATCTTATAAACATCAAGGCTATTGAGTTTATTGAAAACAGTCTATTAGTTCTCTTGCTGTGGAGTCTAGTCAGTGGTGCTTTTGAAAGTTACCTCTTTTGTCTGGAGATTTTTGCTCCCATAGCTGAAATGTAGCCAGTGACTTTGCAGGTGCTGTTACATGCTCCTCAGCCCAAAATAAAGTGAATTGGCTCAGACTGTTTGTTGCATGGAACAAATTATGAGTACACAATTGTCTGGTTACTGTTTCAGAATGTGGCTCGAGCAGATTAATGGCTCTCTACCACTGACTGTGTGTGTGTGTTTCCCTTGTATTTGTTTGTTTGTTTTTTCTTTTTGACTTGCTTGCTAGTCAAAACTAGTGCACAGGCTAAGAGGTAGGAGAGATGCCAGCCTAAAGACCATGGGAAGGGATAGGAGAAAGGGTGAAACCCCTCACTTTTCAGCAGGATTAGGCTCTGCTGTGATTTGAACCTTTACCCCCAAAGAGAACTTCCCCTTTAGGGTGGCAGTTATTTAAACAGCTCTGCCTGTAATTGCTATGTTTGGAAGTGCTGTGCATGTAAATGAATAAAAGCTGAAGGCTTTTGTAGAAATATTGTTGCTTTGTGCATCCTTGGCCAATCTGCTTGGAAAAGACTGACTCAGAGCTCCAGAAGAGCTGTTATGAAAGTCAAGGTGCTACAGGTTCCCTTTCAAATGCTTTTAGACAAGCAGTTCTGCAGATCCATTCACCTGTGATCACTGGTGGGAGGTAGAAGCTAAATATCCCTACATTGTTTGTGAGCCTTCTTTTAGTCCTTCCCTGGTCTGTTTCTATTCAGCAAAAAAGGCATCTTGGTTTAGACATCTCTTAAACAGGAGAGATTGTAGGAAGCTTAACACAGTTACTGTCCAGAGAGTTTTGAAAACACTGAATAATTCTGTGAGGGGAAGAGGCGGGGCAGAATCAGCTATGACAAAGTGGAATGAATATTTGCACAGTAGGCTTGGAAGAGGAAAGGGGCAAATGCCAATGCAATACAGATTTGAACAAGGAAATAGGTAAAAAGATGATACTGTTAAAGGTAGAAGTGTCATAGAGAGTGAAAACTTAGGAACTGTTGAAGAAAATATATGAAGTCAAAGAAGGGAAATGTGTGTAATGGCTTGGGATAATTCTCTGAAATCTGAAAAACTGAGGAAAAATGCCAGTTATGTTCATAATGATTAGAATTGTGTGGATAGAGAATCAGATAAGCATGGAGAAAATTGTTTGGCTCCAAGATAGATGACATTTACAGACTTTATGCTACAAATAATAGTTTCAAATTTATACTTTAAAATACTAATTGTTGAATTTAAGTTTGGGAAGCTTAGCATCCATTTGTCTGCATTAGGAAAACCCAGTGATTTTGCTGCTTGCAGAGTTACAAGATCAAACAAGATGGAGAGACTGGTGTTTTTGTATCAGAATGACCATTCTTGGAAAGATGAGTAACTTCTCTGGGCCACAGGCTGACTGCTCATCATTCTGCCTGCTGTGTTCTTGCTGACTGTTAGTAAGCTTTTATTAGATTTGTGAACATTCCCAAGCTGCTTAGATTGCTAATTCACAGTTAAAATCAATATGATTTAAATAATTGAAATGGCACTTCCCAAACCAGAGATATCTTCAATTTGTTCTGCTGAGACCAGAATTATGGGAAGTGCACCCATTTATTGTCCTCCGACGTGTAAAAGTGAAAGAGCCAGAAATGTTACCCCTGCGTTCAGTGAGCGGATCACTGTCAAAACTGGAAATAGTGGTACATCTGACTTCTGACTGTTCTCTGCTGACCATGTTGTGCAAGGTGTTATACACCCATCAGAGCAGTTCTTTGGAATGCAACTGAGGAGTTAAGCTTCTGGAGGAATAATTCCTTTCTGCTAAATTTGTGCATAGATGTTTCTTTGTGGGAGGAGTTCATTTATGAAATTCTGACGCTTTTTCCCCAGCGTCTTTCTCTAAGGGTGTCTTGCTGGCCAGCTTTTTATTCTTTTTTTCCTTGTATGGTGCAGAACACCCTAATGCCTGCAAACCTCCTAACTATTTAAAAATAGAAATAACAATAACAGTCTTTTGTCCTCCTATCCCAGGCTGTAGGAGAAATATTCTTAAAGGAAAAAACAAAAAGTCAAAAGTTGTGAGATGATGATTGTGGCAGAGCCAAGTGGGGATTAGTTTTGCACTTAATTTGGAGCCTGAAGAGGTTTGCACTTGCTTTTGAAGCTGCATGAAAGTGTTTCATGTTCAGCTGAGCTTGTGTGGATTTAAAACTTTTAAAAGGTAACTGCTAAGTTCATGGTGATTATGTGAGGTAGTTCTTCTAGGAATGGTTAGAGAAATTACTGGAAGTAGCTGGAAGTTTTAAATATCAAAATAGAGTTCTTGGTCTTTATGAGAAGCAGAACAAGGGCAAAATAGCTGAGCACCAATGTTAGCAGTGACCTGTGCTGCTGAATGGAGAAGGTTTTTATGTCAATTTTCTGTAGATGGGTGATTTTATTCCTTGGTGCGAAGTGCAGTAGTTGTAATATTATTATTTCCTTTCAGGACCATGGTGCTTTAAAGTACTAGATTAGTAACTGCTTTAATTTCTAGGTTTTGGATTTAATCATATGAACTAGGTGTTTTCTACTACTATTGTCATCTGATAAATACTTATTTCTGGTAGGAAGTGACATTGCTGAAGCAGCTGGCATTCATATGTGTGTGAAGGATTTAAGGCAAATATACTTTGCTGAATTTTACTTAATTCAAAAAACTATCTTGGAAATATATTTAAACATAGCATGTGACTTGATTTCTTTATACTGTAAAGAGTACTAAAATACTATTATAATACTACTTTATATTCTAAAGTAGTATGTTTCAAAAATAGCAAAGTGACTGCAAATGACACTTTGACTTCAATTTATCTTATGCCATCAGAATGAGGTTTTTAGCATCTAAAGTCTGCATCTTTGGTTGTGCTATTTGCAGTGACGCTTCTCCTTTGTAGCATTACATTAGACAGCCAAAAAGGAAAAATGAAAAATAAATAAGAAGTGGGGGGGGAAAACCCCACCACATTTAAATGTGAAGAGAAAAGCATGAGTAAGAAGCTGGATCTGTTGTTTGGTGAACAGAAAGAAACAGGTTCATAAAATGTGTGTGCAAATAAATCACTGAAACTGATGGAGAAGTTTTGTGAAATGGGCAAGAATTGGGGTAGGAAAAGAAAATTGAATCAGAGGGTAAGCCAAGGAAAGACATGGAGCAGAATACACGCTTGGGTAACCCTTACAGGGTAAGGCAAAATACCAAAAATGCAAGTGCAATAGTTTATGTATAGTAAGAACATTGTCCAGTTTTAAAGACAGTGAAATTGTTATCGTGGTCAGCAAAGCTTTTATTATTAAAATAACTTTTTGTACTATTTGAACTTTTAGCTATTTAAAAACTTAATGACAAGAGAAATAGGGATTATTGAACTATAGACAGGTAGTACCTGTCTACTGCTGCTGTTATATGACTGTATTTTGAGAATAGTGAGGCTTAGCTGAATTCATTCGATTCAGTCTTTTTAAGGCAGGGCAAATGAATTAACAACAAAGCTGTGTGTCTATTCAGTGGGGAAGGAGGAAGAACATAGTGTAATTCATATGTTATATAATTAAAAAATGCAGACTGTTATGAAGATTTCTGGAATGAGTGTCTGGTCAAAGCTGAAAGGAGCTTTCTCAGCAGTTGGAGCAGGACAAGGATGCCCTGGTTACTAAATACAGCTGTGATTGATCAAGGGGAACAACTTAACCCAGGGTTTCCCATGCTCATTTTGTGTTGTGTTGCTAGGGCTTCTTGTTTACTTGTTTTGTTGGGGTTTTTTGAGTTCATCCCAGTTCAAGAAAACTGTCCTTTTGCCTTCCACTTTGTACAGTGTAGTTTCCCTGCTCAGTAAGTTTTGTCTGTGATCCCCTTTCCAAGGTTTGAATTCCAGTCTGGCTGAATGCCTACTCCTTGCTTGTGTTCCACTTAGCAGCTGTTCAGATTGCCTTGTGTTACTGACTTGATTTTTTTCCTCACTCACACATGTCCTGTCACTTGCAAGGTTTGCTAGACGTGGTATTTTATTTCCCCCTGCTTACTAGTATGTTTGAAGGGACATGTATGAACAAGAACATCCTTGCACTATCCATTTGAAATGTTTTGACTTATTTTGAGACCCATCAGTACCATTTCCTTCTAGTTTCTATACAGCATCAATATGATGATATAGCTTCTTAGTCATAATGTACAGAAATTAGGACTGATTTACTGAATTGTAGCCATGTTTAATGGATGTTTCCATTCACTGTCTGAACTTTCAATTGTGATGGAAAACTATTATGTTAATTTGGCAATGTGTAGTTTTATATGTTATTTTTCTGAGGTTTTATTTGGGGGAGGACAAAAAAGACTGCAGAGCCTAAAATTGTTTTTCATTTTAAAAAATTGTCAAATTTCTCCCTCGTCTTCAGAACTTTCTTTCTTTTTTTTTTCTTTTTCCATGTGCTGTCTCAAATTCACCATAAAAAGTGAAGATAATCTGGCAGACTCTCTGCAAAAAAAATCTTTCATGCAAATGGTGCGGATCTTATGATTTGAAAGAAAATCAGAACTTATTTAAAATAACCAGTAACTTCAATTTGCTGACATTTTTGTAAGTGAATTTAGAGATAAGATAGACACTATCATGGTGTAGACCATGAGACACTTCTATATCATGGTATTGCTGCTATTACTGCTCTGCTGAAGTGTGCTGTGTGTGACTTTGACATTCAGCCAACCAGTCAGGAACTTCTAAGGGTAGAGAAAGTAGTCTTTTGAATTTCTTGTAATTTGAAAGCCTTTTATGTAATTATATTGATTGTTAATGTAATGAATTTAAGAGCTAAAGTCTTTAAGTCATTAATATAATGACTTTAAGATTTCTACTTTTAGTTGTTCCTAGCATAGCTCTTGCTCCGTGTTTCCATTAAAAAATTACCGTGCAAACTTTGCACAGTGAGTTATTTCATTGCTCTATAAAGATGCAGGTTATCCCTGGTTGTATAGATTGGAAAAACTGAGAAGCAGGAATTTTGAATCGCTTAATCCAGATCTCAGAACAGATCAGAGACAAAACTGTGAATGGAATCCAACTTTGGTTCTCTGGTATTTTTTGGAGATATTTTTTTTGTATGTTTTTTTAACTGTCAGTGTATGATATCTTGAAGAATGGATGTTGAGGTATTTGGATTAGTTTTGTTCTGGAAGATGTTGGGATAGCAGTGAAGGCTTAAAGCTTCCATTAAGGTTTTAAGTCCTGGGAGTGGTTTTAAATGTATTAACACAATGCAGAAGCTCACTTTATAGTAGCTTCTGGCACAGACATACAACTCACAAATAGTCTCAAAAAGAATATCACTATAGATTTGCAATCAGTTAAGAATTGGGTAATATGAAAGAGTAGTAACTGTACACAGTAAAAAAAAAAATCAGTATTTTGGCAAGAAATGCTGTACTCCTTCTGCCAGTTTTCATATCTTTGTACATTTGGCTTCCTAGAGAACTGAAAAGGTTATTTTTGGCCTAGTGCCCTGGGCTAAAAATGGCTTCTGGAATCTCATAGCTCTGTTTGGTGTTGAGCAGTTCTGTGCGGTAGTAACAGAACTGCAGTAATTGGTAGTCTTAGTGAAGCATTTTAGTTATGCACTTAAATGCTAAGCTGTGGGAGATGTGGCTCTGGGATCCCTCCAGCATCTCATTTATCAGAAAAATTTAAGCCATGTTTATCTATGAAGCATTGGTAGCCTGAAAAAAAAAAGGCTTTTCTACAAGTACTTGTTAAAGAGAAGTAAGAGACAGTGTAAGGTTTAGCCTCTACAGGGAAAGGCTCTAAAATGAAGAAATAAATCAGGGTATTGCTGTGGGAACAGTGAAACTCAAGCATTGCAGTTGAGACTGTACATGTAGGCAATAGAAGGAGCCTGTGAAGTTTCCTTGTGTTTCTATCCAGTGTTGCAGGGTTTACCTTTAAAAGGGAAAAAAATCCACCACAACCCTAACACTGCCCTCCCCCAAGAAACAAATGTACCAGTTACTAGATGTGAATGCTTGGTCATTATAAATATATGTTTCTGAATGATTTCTGAATACTTTGGATAGAGTTTGAAATAGTCAGGGAATAGTGAACAGGTTAGTTAAATCTGAAAAATCTTACACCAGTAAAAGGTCTGAAACTTGCAAAAAAGGCTGGAGGTTGCTTCCCTCTATATGCCTCACAAATCTGTTAGCTTTTTCCCCAATATTTTGAATTAGCCTAAATAGAAGTAATGCATGGTGCTGCAAGAAAGTAAAGTTTTCAGGAATAGAATTAATTTATAAAAATACACTTTTTTTTTTCCTTCTTGTGTGTGAAGTCAACGTGGGCAAATGCTGAATGAGAATCAGAGTTTTTCTAGACGTAGCTCATAAACATCCAAAGAACCTCATTTTAAAATCACCCAAGAAATCAGTAGTGGGTTGTGTTCTAACTTTGCAGTGTAAGCTTTTGTTAACGTAATAATCTGGAAATATGGCCAAACTAAAGTGAGTTCTGATCAAATTTGCAATCACACAAATTTGAGATGATCAGTCTAGTGAATAGCTTTTCAAAGACAGTTATCAGATTTTGTTATTGGTGCTAAGGCTCTAAAATGAGGAAATAAATAATGGTATTGGTATGGGAGTAATAAAGCATGAGCATCTCAGAAAGCTATCTATCTCCAAGATTGCAGTTTATTTTTTTTCCTGTGGAAGAGGAAAAAATAAATAAATAATTGGGAAGCAGTCTTGCACAAATGAAAATGGTAGAGGGTAGTAAGTTGCCAGGGTTTTTTGCTTTATGAAAAGAAGCTTCCTGCTTTTAGAGGAATTTCTCTAATACCTAAAGAGTATTTAGTCAGACCTGTTGTTCCAGACTGTCTCATCTTATTTTGTGCTGCTGTTTACATTCTGATGTAGTGGACTATCCTTGCTGAAACATGTTGAAGCAATTGATTTGTCTTAATAAAAGAGACTTTTATGTTGATACAGTTTGTCCCTGTGCCTAATGCTGGCCATCAATTTCCCTGCCTGAGTCTGTGTATCTAGATCAGAAATTTATGGCTCATGTGTACTGTCTCAATTTTAAAGTATGCCAGTGATAATAGTAGGATTGAGTATATATTTCCTTTGGAAACAAATAAGAGATTACACAGCAATTTTGTATTTAAGCTTCAACTTCTGGTCACTTATTCTTTTTTTCTCAACAAGATCAGCTAATCCACTGTAGCAGGCATGTAGTCTTCTGCAGTTGGTTATACATTATTTTCTACTTTTGCATCTGATAAACTTCTGTATTTGATTAATGAGGGATAATTCCAGTTAAAGTCATTTAGGATGCCATTGCAATTGTCCATCTAGCTTCCTGCTAAAACTTCTGCCCATGTAAATATGGTGAAGATCTAAATGGTTATGATGGTGGATTTAAACTCCTAGGGCAGGTTTGGAATTGTGGCATTAAGGAGCTGGCATGTGGTTTTGCCTGCTGTGCCTTTTCTTGGGGAGGAAACTGCCCTCAGAGCAGAGTGGGACAGAATTGAGGCTGTTCCTATCTTACATTGCTGTACTAAATGTTGCAAGGGCTTGTGAGACAGTCCTAAGCAGATGAACCTTTGGTGTTCTGCTGTGAATATGATTTCATATCCAAAAATCTTGCAGTTTGATGAAACTCTACAGGTTTTTGGGTGTTTTAACAGTGTTATTGTCTTTTGCTTCATTGTAAACAACTGGACACAGCAGTTTGTGAGTTGCTTTGTAAACACCTTCCTTCGTATAATGTGTGTTCAGCTTATTTCGCAGTAGTCACTGTTAGCGCACCCAACTTTCATTTTAGTAATTTGCACCTCTAGACTTGGTGGGAGCTCATGATTGTCATTGTTCCAGGCTTATGCTGTCACTTGCCAAGACTGTGATTCTATGATTGTATTCCTCCTTGTTGCATTTTTACGTTTCCATATGACAGAGTTAAATATGACCTTGCTTGTGTCTGACCTACTGTGTGCTCCAGGTCTCCACGTATCTATAACTTGGCCTTGCGTTACTTACAGCACCATTACCATCAATCACTCGCAGATTTTATCAGCAATGGCTTTGTATTCTAGGTAGGAAGGTCTTGAAAATCCTGACTGATGCTGGGTTGTGAAGAAATAAATAAAACTAATTTTTTGTGAGACATTTAATGATTTCCTTGAGGGTATTGTTCATTTTCTCTGAGTAGATGTCAGATTAACATTCTACAGTCACATCAAAATGATGATGTTCTGGTGTGAGCAAACAAAAAATCTCTTATAGTAGATAGTGTATTTGTATGAGGCTGTAGAATATGATTTGTTTCAATAGTCTACAAATCCTGGCTTATGACCATGTCTTTTTAAAGATATCCAAGTGGACTTTTCTTCTTGTGGTAATTTTTCACTTGTATCTCCTTTTGTATTTTGTACTATGAATTAGGAACATAAAAATGAAGGTTATGTGTAATATTGAGGAAGGTTCTAAATAAAATACAGGTAAAATTGCTTTAAAATTAAGAATTTCTCCCTGAGTATCTGTCCTAGAATGGATTGCTTGACAACTCCATTTATAGAAACAGGATGTTTTGGTTTTATGAATGTAGATTTCTTGGGAACTCATTTTGAGAAAGTGTTTGTCTGCCTCCACCCTTGGTGGAATGCAGATGACATCAGAATTTTTTATGTACTGGTGCTATGGATACAGAAGGACCAGCTTTAGAAGTGTCAGTGACATAAAAGGAATGTGCATTCTAAGTAGTCTTAGTATTTAAGGTGAATTGGTGGTACAGATGTCCAGGTGATCAAATCTAAGGCAATAGAGTAGTAGGTGATTTGGATTTTTACCTATTCCATAAATAATAGAGTAGATTCCAGGTAAAATTTTCTTGTCAGAAAGAGCTTGAAGAGCTCTGCTGTTCCCTTGTTTTGGATCTCTTATATGTGTTTTTCTGTTACTTGTGATAATTTTGGTTCTGCTGGCATTTGAGTTGTCCTTTTAAAAACTTTAGGTTAAGATCTAATTACAACTTCACAAAAACAGCTTCTTTAAGAGAACATTTGTTTGTAAGTAAATGGTAAATATCACTTAGAATATGCAGTTAATTTAGTAACAACTTCATTCTAACTTTGTATCTAAATTTTATAGGATCACAGGGTAACTATGAAAGGACCTAAGATGCTGATGAAGGGACCCCTGTAGGTCATCTAGTCCAACCACCAGTGCAAAGCTGGGCCAAGTCTAAACTTGTTCAATCTGTTCTTGTCAGCTGAAGCATATTTCATTTAGCTGAGGCATTCCCAAATATCTTGAAGTCCCATCCCAGGTATTCCTTCAGTTATGAATTCCCAGCATTTTTGTGGTGAAAGAATACCCAAGTTTGGAAGCCCTTAGTGCTCCAATGGATGACGTGGAAGCCTCAGTGGAAAACACTGACCCTCCTGAAGAGGAGGAACCATTTACCAACCAAGTAAGGGGAGGGGGGAAGTCTCAGGGGACAAATGACACCTGAATGCCCAATGTCCCCAGGGCTGAGAGGCATCTTTTGAACTTTGCCAATCACATGATGCTCTTGCAGGAATACCAAGATAGGACAGCTCTCAAGATGGACAGCTCTCAGCAGGAGGCAAGGGGAGAGGGGAAGGGAGAGGGTATTGGCACACCTGGGGAAGGAACTGGGATGACTGAAACAGGCTATTACATCACACTGCAACACCCAAGGTGATTAGATTTGTTTTACAACTTTGCTTTGCAGCTATGCAAAACACACTATTCAGACACCTTTTGTTTGCTGACATTTATCCACAGACCTACTTGTAGAGTTTTTCTGCAGTTGTGTATTGACATAAATTCTGACACGTTTTGCATCTATATTACCAAATGTAGATTCTTATTGTTAGTCTGTTAAGGAAATACTGAAGAGAGAACCTAGGTTAATGCATTTTGGAAGTGCTTTTACAGCACTTCAAAAGAGAATGTGATGTGGTCTTAATTTTAAATCCTGTTCTGTGTACCTTGGTGTTTCTCCATTAGAAAGATGTTCATGAGGAGCTTGTAGCAATCAAGACTGGAGTTCTCAGTTAAAATACTCAGAGACACAGACTTGCTTATGTTGAGATTAGTGTGTGGTGTTTTTTTTCCCTTTAAGTTCTGATGGCAGCTGTGGAATGCCTGTGTTTAGAATTGCTAAACTGTTTAAAGTTGTATGGCAGTAAATTTTACTTATTTGTACTGGGTTAAGCCCAGTAGGCAGCTAAGACCCACACAGCTGCTCACTCACTCCCCCACAGTGGAATGGAGAAATGAGTCAGAAGGGTTAAAAGTGTGGGTCGAGCTAGGGAATTTAATAGACAAAGTAAAAGCTGTACATGCAAGCAAAGCAAAATAAGTTGTGGGTGGGTTTGTTTGTTTTGAAAATTTGGTATGCAAATGTAGGTAGCATGAAACGTGGGCATGAGTGAAGTTATTGGCAAATAACTTCTGACTGATGTATGTGGAACTTTGCCTGTTCTAGTGTTCTAAAACAAATGATATTTCGGACTAGGTTATAGCAGTGTAAGGAAGTTTACCAGTCTTCTTTCATCTGCATAACCCTCAGCACAGGCTTGTTTAAACTACTTTCTGGGCAAAGTCTCTTGTCATGCTGCTGTACTTAGCCTGCTCTCAGCATCTGAGTTGAGCTAGTTCAGCAGGAGTTTGAATGTCTGTGTCACCGTGAGTGTAGTAGTTGGTAAATAATGTGACTGTAATGCAGTCAGAGCTGTTGGAATATGGTTATTCTTGCTCACTAGATAGTGTGTATGGTCTCACATGTTATCCTTTGGTTTTCATTCTTTCTAACTGTCTCGGGGAATCTGTAACAGCAGGAATGTAAACAATAAAATATTTAGAAAATTTGTTCTTGTATTCTGGGATCTGAATGTTAGAAAATTATTCCTGATTTTTCTGTTAACTGCCAATTAACAGAAATTATTTTAATGGTATGCAGTGTGTCTACTGTATAACTTCATGAAATATGGTTTTAAGATGTGAAAGGTCTCCTCCCACACAGATGGAGGAACAGAATATATTATACATGACAAATACCTCTTTTTCTTAGGTTTCTTCCCTTCGGTTTCTTCTCTTTAGTTTCTTCAACAAATTACCAGAAACCGTAGCTATTAAAAGGAGCCTGTTTTCTGTATTTAATCAGATGAAAATCTGCAGGAGAGCTCATCTGTGGCAAGATGATACCAGATTACTTTCATGATTCAGCCATGTATTAGTGTGTAATGAAATGCACTGAGAACTGTGCTCTTAAGCATCACGATTGTTACATTGGATTTTGTTGTTTGGTTTTTTTATTGTTTGTACCATATTTTCTTGAAGAACGGTAACATTTAATCAAATGAAGTCTTAGAATGTTATTCTCACAGAACTCTCTTGTATTAATTGAATTTTCTACTTCGTAACGTGGTTACCAATATGTTTCTTCCTTGTAAAACATTAAGGCATCATTTAACAGTATTTGAGGTTTTTTCTTTATTCCCATAACAACTGTCAAGGGCTATAAACCTTCAGAATAGTAGATTTCAACTAGTGAGAATTTTGCTGTTTTAACTGGAGAAATTGATGAGGAATGGAGCAGGCAGCAGGTGTAATGGGAAGTGACAAGTTTCTAAATAATGTTTAAATGCTATTAGTCCTCTGAATGCCTTTTTTGTTTCTTGTTAGGGGTTTTGTGCTTTCTGTTAGCCTTTATAGCTAATGGTAAAGAAACAAGGAGTAACTGTTAGGCAAAATAGTAGCAAATAGTTATGGTTTTATGGGAAGAGTTATGGTTTTACTGTCTTAGGTGCACTGAATGGTTTTGAACTTGAGTGTGAATAAATCTGAAACTGCCTCTTATATTTTTCTTATAAAAGTAGTAAGCTGTAAGTTTTAAAGAAAAAGGAAGTACAGTGAGTATAATAACTGAGCTTATATCCCACTATGCTGTATTTCTACAGCTCAATAGCATATACGTATTTTCTTTGGGGGATTGCTCTGTGTTCTTCAGTTTTTGTTTAAAATGTTTGTCAGACAGTGTACCTGGCAGTAAATTAACTGGAGGAAGTTAGTGTTTAAATATAAAATTGTTTGACTGTTTAATCTATAAATTTTTAAGGGACTTTCCACTGGATTTCTACTGTGGTCATAGGTAATTTTTTAGACTGCAGCTTGTTTTGCTGTTGCTGTTAAAGAAGCTTGAATTTCTGGTCTCATTAAACTGCTGTGTAAACACTGAGCTACCTTTACACTTTTAGCCATTCTCATGCAGTTTGCTGGTTTAGAAAATTTGTAAGTTATGCATGAATGTATTGTTTTGCACAGTGTTTTAGTAACTAACTTGGAGTTGCAGAATGAATAGAGCTGTTCTGTATATGAGAGTAAGATGGCAATACTGAATTTTAGGATACCACTTGGAAATTTTTTTCTCCCCTCTTTTGGTTTAACCTCATTTTACAGTGATGAAACCAGTTTGTTCACTGAAAAGTTGAGTCTTGGTGCAAATGCTTTCTGGCCTCCCTCTGACACCAAGGAAAAATGGGGGGAACAGAAGATTGAGCCCACCTTCTCTTTTTGCAGAAAAACAAAATCTGAAGTTTAACAGCTTGAAAAGGGCATCATCTAAGAATTTCACTTTCCTTTTTAGTAGTGCTTCATCAGATATAGGCCTCTCTAAGCCTTGCTAGGATAGGTAATATACCTTGGTTGGTATCTTTTTTGCCAGATAAAACTACAGTTAAGCCAAGAAAATGTATCTTCTTAAAGACTGTTCCCTAGGGTAACTACTCACATAATGACACATCTGTTTAGAGTTTCATAAGTACATGCAGGCAAAATATTTCAAATCATACTGGCTATTGAAATTACTGCTAACCAGAGTTCTGTATGATGCAGTTTGTCAAGCAAGGATGGATTTGAATAAAGAACTGTCCCAGTCTTTGTGCATTGTATTCTCTCATTTGTAGGTATGTGCAAGCCAATGTCCACAGATGTGTGGGACATGATGTAAACACAGGTACACTCTTCAGGCATATGGACTGAAAATTTTGGCTTTCATTTCCTTGTAGCTGGAAGAAAAAAAAGGCACATTTTTATGTCCATAATTTTGAAATTAGAGGTAATTAATGTAATCATTGGAGCTTTTCAGGATCAGTTTAAAATTTTTGTGATTTATGCAGAATTTATTCAAAGAAACGGTATATATATATTTCATTCTGATTTTGGTTGCTACTCACAATACACACTGTTAGTTTTACGTTTCTTCATACCTAAACTTTATTGTGTTTAGGTAATAATGTGGCATTAGCTACTTTGTTATGTAACTATATCTTATGTAGTAATCTTATGTAAAGGATGCAGCTGATCATTGTTTAAAATCCCTATTCTGTTTTTACAGGTAAAGTAAGTAGTAGAAGAGTGTTAGCAACTCATAATTCTATCCTACTGTTTTTAATCTTGTGTCCTTGTGCAGTTTTTTTTCTAAGTATGTCTGGTTACAGTTTAGCAAGAAAATATATATTTTACCCTTCACTCATGATTTTATGATTTCTGTGAGTATGTCCATATAAGTTTTAATCATTATTTCCAAGATTGCTTAGGGTCTGAGAAGAATAATATAATGCTGATACAGGTGTGTCCCTAACTATAGTGGTAGTAAATGCCTAAAGTCTCTTTAGACAGTCCTGATGCTTTGGAGCTGCAGAAATGGGGACCACTGTAACAGCCAGGGCATCCCTGTGTCTTTGTCAAATCAAGATGTATGATGTATGTAGACTTGAAAGAATAGATGAAGGTAGGAAAAGTATTTAACAATGCTGTCAGATATATAATGGTCAAGTGTGTGTAAAAATTTACTTAAAATTTCTTACTGAAATAAAGGTATGGAAAACTTTTCCCTTTGAAATTGTGTTGCTGAAAATTCCATGTCAGAGACTTTCTGTAAGTGTTTTCAATCTGTCGGAATTGGAGATGGAAGAGATCTTGTTCTGATTTTTCACTGCAGGAGACATCTTGTACTGATTTTTCACTTTGGACTATTTCTCAAGGGCAGTGATTTCCAAGTTGAAAAACATTGATTACATAAAAGTTAGAAAGTGGCATCCCATTAAAGCTATTTGTAGATCCTTGACATGGAACCTGAGGATTTTCTGAAGAATGTCCTCTTTCTCTTATGACTGCTGAAAATACAAGCAATAGCCAGAAACAAAACAGAATTCTCTATTAAGCAGTTTTCTAAAGGAGAGCTAAGCAACTAGTCAAGAGATTCTAGAAAGGATTTTTTTTTTTGATGTAACAACTTCATCTCTCTGGGTATTTTTTTGCACTTTATATGAATATTCTAGACTCAGAAAAGATCCTTGATTTAAATATCTGGTTTATATTAAAGTTCAGAACTACTCTGTTTTAATTTAAAAGTATAGTATATTTTTACAATATATTTAGAAATATTCCAAATTAATTTTTTATTTGAGAACTAGAAATAAGCTTAAATTTCTCTTCCGGCTTGTATTTTTTTATGGTGCCTTCTTAGAGTTCTTATGTGCCTTTATAATTGAGGTGCCTAATTTGCAAGGCTGTGAACAAAAGAGAGGTAGGAAAGAATGTAGGTTCTTAAGGGTTATGCTGAGGTCCCTGACACTGGCAGTGCTTGTGTGTTCCTTGCAGAATTGTCTGAAATGAATGTGAATGAAGATGGGACTATTGGGAAAAGGGGGAAAAGCAAATAAAACTATACAACAAAAAAGATAACCTAGGAATAACTTAGCAAATTAGTAGCCTGTGGTTGACCATAACTAAATAGACTAACCACACCATAGACACAGTTTCTGGACAATGTTGATAGTAAATGCTAACACAGACCCATTTTTTGACATACAATTACTGTGTGATATCTCAATTCTCAGTAGAACTGAGCCTTTTTTATTATTGGATATAGTTGCTATGTAAGAGCACAGCAGAAAAGCAGAGAAGAATTTGGCTATTTAAATGAATGCCTAGCCTTTGATTCTATATAAAGCACTGCAGAGCACTTTTTAATTCTGAAAGAAATAGTGCCTTATTTAAAAATGGTGTGAAAATATTGGAACCAATCTTAAAATCATAGGATTTTATTCTATCCTTTTATGGGATCATAGGTAAAAAGACCTTTTAAGGCCATATATCATTAGACATGCCAAAAGGTATCTTGGATACTGCTATTAGTTTATGATCTGCACTCTTACTGTTGTTAAAGCACAAGCACAAACCAGAAACCTGAACTTTGCCAATGTAGGCATGTTTGCTGAATCTTAACATTTACATTTAGTAAATGCTGGGCAATGGAACTCTTCAGTCTTCAGCAAAAATAAACTGAAAGTATCTGGGATTTTTCAGGCAAAAGTTGGCTTCCTCTCCTGGTTTTTAAAACTGTGTGTGGTAAAGAGGGAGAGTCCCTCTCTCTTACACTCTCTGTTGCTTTCACCAATATTACTGTGCATTTTTCCTTCCTCTGAATCCTTTTACAGCCTCTGTGCCTGATAATTTTCCCTTAGGGGAATAAGATGTCATCTTAGAACATACATCTAGGGTAAGACAGACAAATCTGGCTTTTCTCTATTAGTCTGGCTTTGCTGGCTTGTGTTACTTATTAAATATGGATAATACAACTCCCACTGCTCTTGAAGCAAGTGATGTGTGGTGTCTTTGAAAAGCTAATTTCAAGGAAGTCACTGTGTCTCCAATTCCTTGTAAAATAGACATAGCAGCAATTTTTATGTGCTAGAAGCATGAGAGCAAGTGTGATAAAGAGGGATACACCAATATCTCAGGACTCATTAAAATGTACAAGGACAAGTGCTGGAATTAATAGGGAAAGATGGACAAGAGTTTGGAACTACAAGTGGGGGAAAGATGGGTTGTACTGTAGTAGGAAAGATTAGCCTTGCCCTCACCTGCAGCTGTTTTAACAGTTTGGTATAATTTGCAGCTACGTTAAACTGTCATGAAGGTGTTCTTTTGACTTCTTATTTTTCAATGATTACAGTACACTGAAAATATGAAATTATGTGTGAAAATATGTGTTTAATCATGCTTATTTGTTAAATAATGTTTAAATATTTTTAAATAAAAACAGAGCATGATAATACAATAAAAAAGCTAAAATATTGGTGAAATTGTCTCAAAAGCTTGTTGCTTTTTGAGGTATGTGTAATGATATCTGATTAATGGCTATTCAGATAGTTAGATAATGACCAGAGATGTAGTCATAAGGTAAAAAACTGAGCTACTTAATCTCTTAAACTATTCCTAAAATGAGCAAAGTTGACCAGTGAAGCCATTATCCCTCTTGTAAAACCTGCTGAGGTGATTCACTGGAAGAAACTCTTTGGAACGCCACGCAAACTGGGAGGGGAGTAACTGTTAAAAAGGGTAAATAAGATGTATTAGAGTGGCACTGGGGACAGGGTAAAAGAATTTTGAGATTGTACAGGTCTGATGTGTGTTTTTTAAGGCAAGGATCAGAAGTGGAAAAGTGTTCAAATGAAGTGGGGAGGAAGGAGTGTGGGAAAAGGAGAGGAAGAAGGGACAAAAGGAGACAGTTACATTTTAAAGCAGGCTAGTACATTTGCCTGGTGAGGCCCTGTTGCCCTATTGCCACGGCTTAACCTATGAAACTTTTTATAATTCTTTTCTCTTGTCATTCCCCTGCCTTGTGTGTCTATGGGATGTGTCCATGATCTTCTACCAGGCTTCAGGCTGGAGTAGCCAGCAAATAGAATGAGTGAGACAAAGTGGAGGAACAAAAGCTTATAGAGAAAATAGTGAAAGGATTTTATCTCTTAGTATTGATCCTTAGGAACAGCATGGATTTGTCTGTGGTGTCTGTGTTCGTGTAGGCATTCAGTGCAGTGTTGCTCCCTTCTATTCATTTGTGTGTTTGTGGTGAGATGTGTTATCTGCAGCATGTCTCTCTGTCCTTTGAAATTACTGCTCCACCTTCCTATGCTTGGAAAGGTTCTAGGGAGCAATAGCTCTTATTCACCAGGACAGAGAGCTTCTGTGAGTCCCTCAGTATGCCTTATTTGCCTATCCCTAACAAATAAGCTTTTTGCTTCAGTTGTTAGTTTTCTGTGAGGGATCCTTTGCAGGTTTTGATGCTGCCCTCAAGGCAAGTTTTCTGTATCAGGATTGCATCTAACAGTGCAGAACAAAATTTTCAGTGTTGGAGGCCTGGTATTCAAAAAATGGTTAACACCCTAAACTCTTCTGGAATTTGATATGTCCTTTGGGTGATTATCACCTCTGAAATTTAGGGTACTCTCATTTTTGGATTTTAATGCCTGCAGAGTCCTAACTTTCTTTATATAACAGTGAATAAACACTGTTACTGATTTATAGGTACAGTGTGTTTTTTAGCACATCAGCTAAGTATCCTAGTTTGATTTTTTTTTAAGTAGTCCTCTGTTATTGCTATAAAAATATGTAATAGAAACAAGTAGAAAGTAATAGCAGGGGAGAGAGATTAAATGACTTTTATGCAAAAACATATGAGAAATGATGCAAAACTGTTTTAACACAAACACTGGTAAAGGTGTAAACATGAGTAGTTAAGTCTGTTTTAGGATTACTCCCATTCCTAACCCTCGTTTTAAAATGTTTCCTGAAGTGAAATATAATTCTGTTAATATAAAACTCAGTTTCCAGTGTAAACTTCAGGAGATGAATTTTCTGTTGGGTATACCCATCTTCCTTCAATCGCAGTTCAGTTGTCCCTTTTACCACAAGGAATCCAATTACCTTAACTCAGGGATGAACTCAGTGGTCAACTCAGCCATCCAAAGGACTCATCTGCTATACAGCTGAGTTATGAAGCACCGTCTATGTCAGGGGAAAGAAAATCTGCAAGATACATTCGGATTTGAGTTTTCTTAATGGTTTTCATAGTTTTATAGTTAGGTTTTTTAGGGGCAACTCTAAATATTGGTTTGAAGAGGAACAAGCAGCAGTCGTATGATTTCCTTTCATTCAATTTGTTTCCAACATAACTGGAAATAGGGGGCACTGCTTGTGTGAGAGAATCTTGCCTCCATACTACAGAGTGTGATTAGAAGTAGTGTAGTGGGAGATTCAGAAAGCTTTGCTGTTTATAATGTTCTGGTTTTATTTTAACAAAAGCTGCCTGATAGATTTGTGGTTAATTGTGTTAATAAACACAATGACTGAAGTAGAGAGCTTCTATAACATGATTTTAATCTCTGAAGCCTGAACAGTTTGTTTTATGCCAGCTTTATGCCAACCAATGTTCTTAGAAAGCTAGTTCTGAATTCTTAGAATACTTAGTTCTTAGTCATCTCCCCTCCAGCTTGAAATGTAAGGCTGTCCTGTTCCACTTTACTGTTTACTTTCCTTTAGTTGACTGAGTGTTGTGTTCTCATGCAGTAGTGAAGAGAGTTTAACTCATTTATCATCTCCAGCTTCATTTGGTGAATACTGTCAAGGTTCATATATATGGCATCAGGGCATATATGGCATCAAAACTCCCTCTAGTTTTAGATGCCCTGTAAAAAACAAAGTGGTACAACTTTGCCAAGTACTATGGCAAGACACATGAGTTTTACCAGGTCTAGTTAAGACATAAAATATTGGTTGTTATGGATTTGACAGAGAGTTACTGTGATCTAGAAACATTGTAGAAGTATCTGACTGCCAAGAAACATAATGTCTTCACTGCATCCTACTAATTTAAGTTAGCTCCTTCAAGCAGGGATGGCAAATTTTATAGTAATTTGCAACTTGCCGTTTAAAGCAAAGAAATTGGAATTAGCAGTGTTCCTGCCATTCTGTATGGGGTGTAGCTTCATTGTTTGGGTACATTTTACCAAGAAGAAGCATGGTTGTTTACCTAGGTTTGTATTGCATACTGTCCTGATTCCTGGGTAAAAAGGATGTGCTCCCCAGTGCTAGTAATGACTTTGAAAGACTGCAGGTAAAAAAAAAAAACAAACAAAAAAAAACACAACAAAAAAGTAAGGGAATTGTATCACTTATCACTTTTTCAGTTGTTAAAATATTGTTTGATGCTGTTAGGTTGAGAAGTTCAACCACTTTCTCTGCTTTATAAAGAGTGTGAAAATTTACTGGTCATAAAAGATATGGAATTCTTAGGACTTAAAAAGACCAATGTATAAGCCATAGGCTCATTAATAAAGCAGTAGATGCAGTGATTGTTGTAGGTACCCAAAACATAATCCTTACATTAGGAAATGGCTGATGGAAGACAAGCTGTGGTATTGCTGTGGAGGTGACTGATATCTGGCTAGCTGCCTGAAAAAAAGAGGGCCCAAAAAGACAATGAGGAAATAAATGTTTCGGTCAAGCTCGCACTGTTGCTATATTAAAAAAAAAACAAACAAACAACAAAAAACCAAAAAACAACGACTTTTTAGAAAAATGGACTTGACTTTTGACCAGGTTCTTGCACAGCTGTGTTAGTTATGGCACTGATAGCCATGGACAATTTGAGCTATTCCTTTTCTTTTCCTAAAGGATGCACTCACCAGAGCATGCTTTTACCTGAGATTGCAATTCAGCTTTCCTGCAGTTCATGCAGTCACACTGTCCCTCATGGACTCTGCTCATGAGTACAGCCTTGCCTTAGGTTTTCCCTTCTGGAATTTTTCATCTTCTAGCAGGTATGTAAGCCCAAGGTCTGACCTCATTTCTGACTAAGATGGGTCACCCTTTCTTTTCAGAACAGTAATATTTAACACTAAGGTGTTATAGTAGATCATCCTTTTTCAGATATTAGGTAATCTTGATTTTCAGCTGCTTGTTGGAGTTGTAGTCAACAAAATTAAAATAATACAGGCAAATCAGAAGCATGATATGTGATGTTGCTTTAAAGGAGAACATTGTTTTTATTTATTATGTGGTGCCACTTTTCCAGCCAAGAAAGACTGGAAATTTTTCAAAATAAGTTTTCTCCAGTGATGCTCTCTCCTATTATGTGCTATCAATCTTTATTTACTTTTTTTTTTGCAAGTCCACAGCATTACAAGACTAACATTGCCATAAAACCCTCTCAGATCTTCCAATTCTTAAAATAAATGTAGACCAGAAAAAGAAGTCCCTAAAGTGTAAAGTATTTTATTAGAAGGAAGAAGATAGAAAACGAACATGGGGTGCAAAATTTGTGTATCCTCTGAGTAAAGTATGTTGCTTATATTATGAGGTTACTGAATAACTTAATACAACTAAATCTGGAGGTGATGAATATGAACTAGTGTTCATATTCAGAGAGGCAACCCCATTGGTGTAACCCAGGGATTGTGATTGGTGGGCTCACTTACCCAGTCTGTCTTACTGACTCGAGAGTATGTTTGCAGAGAGAGTTGCAGAATTCCAAGAATTAGACAATTTGTTTCCCATTGACATTTCCTGTGGGTATGTTGCATATATTGCATTTTATTGTCTACATTGTACATTCAAGCTCTTCAACATGTGTTCTTTATTGAATACTTAGTGAAGACAATCAATAATAGAACAAACAACTGTATTGACCTCTTAGAAATAAATTGTGTGGGTTGTTCAGTTGTGCTCTGGAAACACTTAAAATTCTGATGAATGGGTGACTCTAGTTTTCCTCTCTCAGTGATCCATTATATAACATTCCCCATGTGTTTGGAATATTCATATTGTTATCATGTTATCTCTTTTACTTAGCAAAAGAGAAGTCTGTTTGCTCAGATGGAATTTCAGATTCAGAATTTACTGGCACAAAAATCTAAGCTTTATTTTGCCAGAATACAGTTGGTTTTACTTCTGGATGCACCAAAATTTTAAAAGCATAGTTGAATTTGATCAAAAGTCACATTTTCATTAGAAGTAAAAAAAAATTAAAAAATCCATTATCTGCAGCCTGTAAGGCACTCTAAAAACTATTTTTTGTTATGTAAATTGTACATGTCAGTGGCATACCACAGATTATTTGACTTGTTTCTCTAATGGGGTGATAAACCAGAGAATTTTTAAAAAATAGCAAAAAATTATTTTTCATAGTAGCTACCAACCATTTTAGATTATTAAGAAATTAATTTCAAACAACTTTGTTCATAACAGTAAAAGAAATCTGTTTTGCCATGTATAATGGTTATTAGGAATTCCCTTACAGTAAATATTTTTGTTTCTGCTTTTCAGTGTTTGTTTTTTTTTTTCTCCATTGAAAAACTGCTATCATCTGCAACTGGCAGGAGCAGTTTTTCTCTGAGTTTCAGGGCTGAATATGCAAATCACTAATGAATTTGATTATTGTTTAATATTTAGCATCTTTCCATTTCTAACAGTTTTTAAAATGCTGATGAATCTTTATGGTGCTATATTTACTTTTTAAAAAGAATTTTTTCAGTTTTGTTTATAGCTCTCTTAACTGAAGTTGTTCTACTGTGGTACAACTTAATTACATTCCTCAGGAAATGAGAGTCTTATACTTGGAATAGTGTCAAATGCAAAAAAACTAAATCATTACTTTCGTCAACTTCTTTTACCTCTCACAAATCCTAGAATTTCAAAGCCTTAAGTATTTTTTGTTTTTGTTGTACAGCTGTATCTGACCATGAAGAAACAGGTTTTGTTTGGCTGTGTTTTTTTAGCTAGTACAGACATTGAGACTGTTTGGTAAACATTCATAAAAAGTTTGCTGGGAGCCAGTTGCATTAGTTGGAAAGAGCTGGAGGAAAAAGATTTGTAGGTGTGCAATTCATACGCCACTGTAAATCATAAAATACTGCATATATGTTTTAATGGATTATACACCTAGATTTTATGTGCTTCTTATGGATTTCAAAAGTGGTTATGTATTTAATATATCATTAAATACCACACTTTTTGTGCAGTATAAATGACTTTTTATGGGGTTTTTCCAACTGATTCTTTACTCCAGTCATTATTTCAAAATACAAATTTAGTAGCTTATGGTAGCTGCTCACTTTCTTTTTTGTTTCTTCAGTTTAACCAGTCTGATGTAAAACTTGGAAATACCTCCATACATCTGCCTTGAATGATTTTGTGCCCCTGCCCTTTGGTCTTCATGTTAGAAATTCAGGTGTAGCTTTTTCTGGAAGGATTTTGAAACAGCTGAGTTTATGGGATTGTAATGTTAGAAGTGCAAAAAGGAAATTCAGAAGGGAGCTGGGTTGGTTTTCAAGTCTCAGCCATTTAAAATTTTTGCATCAGAGAAATGATTAGACAGATTTTTGTTAAAAGTTGTGCATTTCAAAGAAACTGCCTGATGGAATGTTAGGTGGGGTTGAGCACTGTGCTTGTACCAGAAGATGCAAAGCCAAGTTAAATTTGGGCTTATTTATTTTTTTGCTGTTTTGGTTTTGTTTGTAAGATGGGCCACACGGGACAAACTACCAAAAATACTGATGACTTCTGTAACTATGCGGTCACTTGCTATCTCTTTCTTTCGATCAGGATTTGTTCCTGTGAGTCATGATTTTTTTTGCATATAGTTTTAAACTCACTCTGTTCCTGGCAGGCACTTCTGAGGTAGATGACTGTGGGGAAGAAAGCCTTGTATGATGTGGGGGTGTGGGTTGTGCATCAGTCTGCCTTGCTTACAATGCCTAGCTTCCATTTGTGAAGGTGTTAATTGGGTAAAGGTGTTGTTAATTCAAGTATCATATGTCCTTCTTCTATAAGCAGAAGTTTTTTCATATTCAGTTCTCTTCTGATATTATGTGAGTAACAAAGTAGTTCTACAGGGCAGAGACATTTTGATTCAGGAGACCTGAAGCCATCTGGCCAAACTGAGGCTTCACTTTCACAGTTAAAAGAGAAAAATAGTAGTGGGAGTGGCATGGGCTCAGATTTTTTTAACCATGGTAACTGTGCGTGGGCAGTGCTGGCAAAACAATGAGGACAAGTATTTCTGTTTCACTGAAGTAAACTTGCTGAGGCAAGACCTGTATTTCTGAGACTGACCTTGTGTTTAGTTCCCTAGAGGTAAAAATTTTGCTACCTTACTCAGCAGTGTTGAACAAACCTGAAAACTTGAGGCTGTAAAACCAGTTTGGAATTAAGTTGTTAAAATGCAAGTGGCTTGAACTGTGCCTGTTTGTTTGTTTGTATATGAGCTGTTACTTTGCAGTGTGAAGTTTCATGGTTGCTGTCTAGTCATTTTCAACATATTTTTCCTTTCCTTTTAGAACTGTTTTTAACTAACATGTATATATATAAGATCTCTGATTATTCTGGATGTAATGTCATGCTGTGAAAACAGGCTAGCATAAGATTTTAAAAGACTCAACTGATGGAGAGGTCCACCTTGAATTTCATTAGAGGTGAAGGAATTTGGGGAGTTCAGAAAGATACTGAATGCCTCTTTTGGTTTGAACTCCTCAGTCTAAGTCTAGTTGAAAGATCTATCTTAAGTTAAATGGATGCAGCTGAATAATGAATCATCTCTGAGGAAATGTTTGGGTTTTTCTTTTTTCCTGCAAAAAAAGCGTGTTTGGTCTGTATTATCTATGGACAGCTGCTAAGAATAGAAATTAATGTAAAGATTGACATATTCAAAGACTCATATTGCTGACTGTTGCAGGGGAAAAAATGCTCAGATCATGTAGTTTAAACTACAAAAAGCAGTTTAGTGACTTATTAATGCAATGCAAACAGCAATCAGGAAACTGTATGCTTAGGAGTGATATGAGGAATACAACAGATAAACCAGACTGTCAGACCATTAGAAAAATTAATAAACATTTACAAATACCTGAGCACTTGATAATTTTTTAAGAGAAAAATGATAAAAAAGAGAAAAATGCTAATCCCTTTTGTGCCCCACACAGTTACTGGCACACAGGCTCCATGGGCAGTGTGGCTTACAAGCAGCACTTGTTCTTCCAGGAGTGTGAGTTCACTTAATTGCACACACGTCTTCCTGGCAGCATGGGTGTCCCAGCTTTATGGCAGGGCCACCCAGTCTGCTAAGCTGCAGGCTGGCAGTAAAGTGTGTTCCCCATCCCAAATCACACAGCCCACCCAAGCCATGGCCTCCCCCACTTCCTGCCCTCCCAACTGCCACCATGCTGATTGGGGTGTGGCTGCCCCTGTCCCTCTGTGGGGAGGCTGATCCCCAAGGCATTGAGGAGGGTGTGATGTGTTGGGAAGGATGTGGGGTGACTTCTGCATCCTCTGGTCAGGCTTTGGTGATTCTCTCTTGCCATTATGAGGTTCTTCCTCTCCTCCACTATAAACAAAGCACAAATGTTTGTCTTTCAATCCCCCTTTGTTTTTAAGTGCTCATCTTGTGGTTATTTTATATCCAAGCTTTTCAGTAGTATAAAATCTGGGGCATGGTTCTGGCTCTGTTAAAATGGTTTAGTCTGCTTTGCTTTTCTAGAAATGCTTTTACAGCAAACTGATTTGAGAACATCTTAATCAGGCATGCTGCTTTTGTGTCTTTTTAATGTTGTAGTTTGGTAATGAATTACTGAAGTAATCTAGTGGGGTTTCTCTTCCCCTGTGCCTTAATATGCGGAGTGCTCTGACGTGCTGAATTAAATTGAATTTCCTCTGATTTGAAAGCCTTTTGGACTGATATTTATATGGTAATTGCTTATATACTTATGTGTAGGTGGACTTTTTCAAAACACCAGCTTTCTTAGTGATTTTAGACTTTGAAATTACTGAAGGTGGAATTTGGTCTCCTAAAGTATCTAGGCACCTATCTTTAAATGTTTTGTCATTTATTAAAATCAGTCTTTATATGGGACATATGTTCTTTCTGCATCTCTTAGGCAACATCATGTGGTTTTTGAGTAAAAAGTTGCTTGACATCTAGTTTGCACTTATTTTTTTCCAGGTTGATCAAGTTCCAGTCCACGTAGAATTACTTTTACTCTGTCAGCCTGCATTAAAGTAATTTAATATAAAAATTAATGTTACAGGTCCAAGCTAGGCAACATTTTACATAAAAATAGATTTTACAACAATTGAATTTAAATTATTTCAGATCTTGTCAGTAGATGAGCTTGCTGAAAGCTGTTCCCGATTTTAATTGAAATTTTTACCCACCCTGTTTTCTTGAAAAGCTTTACAAAAATTCATCACCCTTCATAGATCCATTGTGAGGTTTGCATTTTTGTCACCTGCTGCTGAAAAAAAAAATTGTTGCAGGGGATTGATTGATTTTGCCCAGAATTACCAAGCAACTGCTTTTCTGTCTATTAACAGTTTATTAATCAGTTTATTTTATTTAGGTCATGATTTTCTTAGACAGAAGAGCATGATGTTCAAGCCAAAGGGGGAAGCAAATGGGAGTAGTTACACTTGAACTCTCTCGTGTTTGCAGAATGGTGAATATATTATTAATGTGGTTGCTGTGAAATACTGTAACTGAGAGTCAAATATTTGGTGTAATAAATTCAATGTACCTTTGGTTCTTCACAGGAACTCAGTTTCCTGTTTTAAGCTCACTGTCACCATTGTGCTTGTAAACCAGTGCCCACAAAGGTGTGAGATGCATGTTCAGGTTCATCCCCTTCTTAGGTGTAATTGCTGGATTAATTGAATCAAGCATGTTTTGTTTTATCCCATGTAATTTAGGGAGAGTTTTGGAGAAAGCATCTCAACTGGCCAACCAGAGATTCAAGCAATGTGGTTTTGTTGTCTCAACTTCACTGTTATTCTGAAATCTCACAAAGCTGAAAATTTCATTATGTAACTTCCTGAGCCTTAAGAGGAGTGGCTGAGGGAGCTGGGGGTGTTCAGCCTGGAGAAGAGGAGGCTCAGGAGAGGGACCTTATCACTCCCTGCAAATACCTGAAAAAGGAGGTGCAGCCGGATTGGCCTCTTCTCTCTGGCAAACAGTAACAGGACAAGAGGACACAGTCTGAAACTGTGCCAGGGGAGGTTTAGGTTGCACATCAGAAAGAATTTCTTCATGGAAAGGGTGATGAGATATTGGAATGGATGCTCCAGGAGGTGATGGAGACATCATCCCTGGAGCTATGTAAGGAAAGAACTGGATGTGGTCCTTAGTGCCATGGTCAAGTTGACAGGGTGATGTTTGGTCATAAGTTGGACTTGATGATCTCAGAGGTCTTTTCCAACCTAATTGATGCCATGATTCATTTATTGTTATATGTGAGGTGCTATGAGAAAGGTGTCCAGTTTAGCACTTTTTGTTGCCTGCCCTTTATCTATTGGTAAAAATAATTCCTAATTCAGGGATCTGACAGTTTTTATGAAGGAAAGCAGGTGGGTTACATTTCCTTTTTTTTGTTCTGTTTCTAGTTGTCTGTTGGTAAAACCAGTATGGTGCAATTTAGTGACAAGAATGAAATGCTCTATGATGTGGATCATTATTATTGGAAAGCATTGTTCATGTAGAACTTAGGTGTACTGACAACTGCCTGTAATCTTATGCATATTACACATCTTCTGTGTGTAGTTGTCTATGTCTAGATTTCATAACTTTTTAGAAAAGAGATGATTTTGTTCTTTGTGTAACGTGATTGTTACTTGTATAAAGTTACCAACTCTCCTATAGAGGTTGTAGGGCTGATGTGCCCCTAAAACAATACTGCTTATTATCTTATTAAATGAGTATATTGCTGGGATGTGAAGAAGCATTTTTGCAGTCCGTTTTTAGGAGAGTACATATATGTTCCATTCGAACTGATAAGCCATCATTACAGTGGCAGAGGGGCTGCAACCATTTTCCCTTAAAAGTGTTACTTTCATTTGTCTGTCATCTTAAAATATCAAGCAGTCATGCATACAGAACTTAGGGTTGAAAGTCTTGAAGTATATTGAGGTATATTAAATGTCTGCTTTAACCTTAAAATAACTGATATTGAAGTAAAAAGTGCTGTATAGCAGGTTTGCAGTGCAGGTGGCACAGTGAAATGACAAGAGTATGATTTGGGCAGTGAAACAGATTAAAAGCTTTGCTGTTCATGGTTGTGCAGCAAAGAGACTACGGTAAATCAGTGAACTGCAGTCATTAATCATAATGTATGACTGTCAATTGGCAATTTTAACAAATACATTTCTCTGAATTCTTGTAGGCTTTAACTTAGTCTGAGCTTTTTATATGCTCAGAAGAGCGTGAAAAAGATGAAAAAGAAGAGCTTGGAGCAGTAGGTATTGCTTAGCCCAGGAGCCCATCTCAGTGGCCCATATGTGCCTGGGGAAGGGAGCTGATAAGCCTGGCACATGTTCTTACCCCCCACAGAACAAATGGCCTATTTTCAAAAATTTGCAGCTGAGGGACTTCATGAGGCAGAAGTGTCACCTTTAAATCCTTGGTGGCTATTTCTTTCAGAAAGTTTGTGTTGTTCGTTTTTGAATTCCAGTAAACGCTTCTAAGGAGTTCCATGCTGTGTTTTGTTTTGGTTTTTTCCTTGAATTACAGAGACAGAGAGACAGTTGAATTAACATTCCCTACTGACCAAGTTGGTTCCATTCCTGACTTTGACTCCAGTATCTCTTCTACCAGGTTGTCTCCATCCCAAACAATCTTAAACAACTTAATCTTCCTTTTCCTTTTCATGGAAATTGTTCTGATATTTTCATTTTTTTTTTAATATTCTTTGGCCTTTTGGTTTTGGCCATATTCTTTTGGTACAGAGTCTGCTAGAACCATATACAGTCTTCAAAATAGATCCATAACTCTGTGGATTTATTTGGGACATGGTAATTTGCACTGTCTGTTTATGTATTGTTCCTTGTTTGCTTTTCCAAATGATTTAATTACTTTTACAATTCATAATGAGCACTGCTGAGTACTGCTCTTTGATAATCCTATATAAGTTGAAATCTCTATCCTCTGAAGTAACATACAGTGATGAAGGAGGGGACAAAAGTGTCCCATCCATTACTGAATGCCTCTTTCTAGGATTTGGAAAGGTATTAAACACACCATAACACTGCAAATCTTCTGTCAGTACTTTACATTTTTTGGGGAACTTTGTATGTCAGTCTAATATGCTGTGTTGGATGAAGATTTTATTTTCCCATTAAATCCCATTATTTGATGTGTTAAATCAATTTTCCACCTGCCATATGCATTATTTTTATGCTTCATTCATCTTTACATGTAGCGCTGGTTGTGCAGTGTTCATGTCGTTTGACAACACTTCATTTGAGTTTTGTCTTTACAGGCATAAGAAGTGTAGTATTATCACTTGTGGGATTGGAATGGGTAACTGAGTCATGATCTGGCAGGCCACTGTTAGACTAACAGAATGCAAGCAGCATTATTGACGTAGCAAGAATATAGAGAAATATATGTATGGACACTTGAACAGCTGCTCCCAATTTCTCCCTTTAGTCAGGATAGAATTTCTTTACAGCTTGCAAAATAGATGTTAAAAGCTGAGCTCGTTTAGGAATATAACAGCTTATAAATCTGCTTTGATCTGACCCTGATAACTTTATCAACTTTCTTCACATTCCTTCCTCTAATGTCCTTTTTTCATCTTGTAGCTGTAGAGGAATAAAGCCAAAGGCCTTGTGGTCTGTTCTTTTACTAGCTTGCATGTACAGACACAGGAGCCTCTTACCAATTTCCCCTTATTTGATTTCAAATAAGGGGAATGTTGCAGCAGTCCTAACTTCTAAAAATTCTGACACTAAATTCATGGAGGATAAACAACTTCTTTAATATAGTGGTAAAAGACATTGCTCAAAATCATACTGGTGAGAACTTTTCAATTGTAAGATCAGACTAAGATGGAATAGTAATAAAAAGCAATACATGCAGTTTCTTTTCATAACATTATTTTAAAGTTTATTTTATTTCTTAATTTACATTCTTAAACTTGTGTAGAGAAATTTGTATTAGATTTCTGTGATGCTAATTCAATTTCTGTTCAGCTCTTTAAGTTTCTTTTACTTAGACATTTAATACTCAGACGTTCTTTTTGGGATTCCCAGTTAAGGCAGTTTAGATGGTTGGGCGTGTTTGATATCAGTGTAATGTGAGTTCATTCAGCTGGGTTTAGCTGTAGTGAGTATTATATCTAAACAACTTCTCACCTTCTGACAGCAAGATTAGGGATACTGAAGTTTTTTTTCTGTAGGGAGCAATAGTATATTTGAGTTTTTATTTAAGAAGTTCTTTGTTCAGTGTAGAGTAAAAGGTAGTATGTTTTGGATGTACACAGTACATGTTACTAAATTAATTGTAGTACTGTGAAAACATCAGTATAAAATAAAGCTAAACTTCTGTTGTGTCTTATGAAGTTCTGAATATGGTTTTTCTCTTTCTTTTTTACTTTGTTTTTCTTTACTTGTGTTGAGTTGTTGGTTTTCTGTGTTTGCTATAGTTCATATGCTTAAGCATTCAAAACAGCTTTTGGGGGGAAGTTCAGTTGTCTGGGAGTAAATGCATTTGCAGTGTTACTAATAATAGCACAGTCAACACTTTTCCCTCATACACTCACCACTTTGAATAGATTTGGACAATAACTTCAGAAGGTTAAGTTGAAAACTACATATGATGATGGTCTTGTTTTCATTCCTGTCTACTGGTAGTCACAAGCTACTGATTGCAATCTACAGTGAGGATGTTTGAACTCCTTCAGAATTTTGTACATTATGTTCATATGGACTGCCACTTTGATCTGCCTGTGATTTAGCTATTCCTGGCGCCATAAAATAGCATGCTTGTGAAGCTTTATTTTTATCATGCTGGTTATTTTTTCTTGAATTTTTTTTATTTTGGGCAATTGTTCTGATCTTCAGACTTAGATTAGTTTGCAGTGTTCTAGGAAGATATTCATGGACTATATTGCTCTGTTGGAGATATCTGAGTAATCGCTGGTGAGCTGAAAAACTGTCTTGAAGCGGAATCAGAACAGTGCTGGTATGGAATAGGAAATGGAGTGCTGTAATTTGCTGTGACATGTATGTCAAAATGTAGATTTTGTGTAGAGCAAGAACATGATGAAGTCCTATGAACTCTTGCTCTCATATGTGTGTCCCTGAATGCCAGGGGCATACCAGAGTTCCAGAACTAATTACAAAGTAATTTAAAAAAATAAATTCTGTAAGCCCTACACAGTGAGTTTGAAGAGGATACCTTAATTTTTACAGTTCCTTGGCCTTTCCAAACTACTTCAGTCATTTGGTGGCTTTTTTTTTTTAAACTGCACATGTTAAAACTCCTGGCAAGAAAATAAAAAATAAATAATTCTTTAAATAATTCAATAAAGAAAAATGTTAAAATACTCTTTTCCTTGCTGTTAGGATGGCTGCTTCTCTGTAGAAAATAGGTGAAAAGTTGTGTGAGAAATTAAAGTGGAATTAATTCATTGTATTAATAGTGGTTCGGGAAGCTGGTAGGAAAATCTTAGGGAATCAAAGTGTCTGGCTGTGTATTTGGGCATTTGCCATGGCAGGATAGTATTAGGGGTCACATAACCTCAGTCAAGAGGGTTCAGCCAAGGAATGTAGCCAAAGCAAACTGGAGAGGATTTGTGTAGAAATTTGGATGAGAAATACTGTGGATGATTTAATTGAATTTAAGAAACTTTTTTAAATTCTGAAAGACAATGTGAAACAATGCTTTCTTTCTGACTGAAGTATACTAGATTGCTGATTAGAATGTTTTTTACCTCATCCATTCCTCCAAAGAGGATAATCACCAACTTACCTCTATCATGCTGTAAGGAGAATAATTTAGAGCAGTGTCTAAAATCAGTATTATTTTTTCCATTGCTTCATTAATTTTTTGATTGAATTAACAGTCTGAATACTCTATGGGGTACCTGTCAGTCAGTGTAATCCTTCTCATATTTACAGTACCCAGACAGTGATTTGGTTAAATTCTTGGTGAACTTGACGGTTCATTGACCATTGCAGTGGAGTTAGGAGAGCTATAAATAGCTCACTGAACTTAGGACTCTGAAAAATATGATTTATAGTCAACATATAAGTTTTTTGAACACTATTTTCCTAAGTCAGTGCATATTAGTTGTGTTTCAAAGTCAACACTGGAAACCCATGTGAAGGCAAAGAATATATAGTTTCTTATACAGCTGGATTTTCTTGTAAGTATTTAAGACCAGAAAACTTGTAGGAGCAATTGAAAAGTTAATATGAAAATCTGGAAATAAATTTTCAAGACTTCCAATAAACTTTCACCAGCTGCTGGAGTTCATTTATTAGATACAAGTATTTTGTTGTAAGACTTCTTAAAGTATGTGACTTACTGAAAATATATGAAGGACTCATAGAAGTCTCAAAAGGCACTTTACCCTACTGGTTAATTAGTTCTAAGCAAAGTTCGAGGCCTAAAAGGGGCTTTTAGCCTGTCAGAATTGGGCAGTGAAAGCTGCTAAAGCACAATTGAATGAAAGCTACCGAGTTGTTTGCTTTGGCTGGTAAGGAAAGGCTATATTTCTTGTTTGTTATACCTTTTAATGACTGGGAAAGAGGTTTTGCATGTTTGGTTGTGGTTTTTGGAAGATACTGTTGCTCAGAGGCCAAGTTTCACTAAGCTGTACTGAAAGCTGTTATATGTTGGTGGAAAACAGTAAGGACCAAAGAGCAGCTGGAAATGACATGAGTCTACCACATGCAAATAATTTGGCAATCTGTATACAGAGAATGCAGAAACAATTTCAAAAATGTAGACTGCTCCTCCTGGCAACAAATTCCCATCTACATCTAGAAGCAGCCTGAGGCAACTCAGTGATATGCTTTTTATCAGTTACTTTATGTTCAAGTGCCAAAAGAAAAAAAATGAAATATGTATTAAGAGACTTCAAGTAATTACTTCTATGCTTAAGGAGATTTCTTTTCATGCTGTCACTTAAATACATATACTATTACATGTGTAATAATAATACTTAGACTATTGTAGTCCAAAGAGTTAGTATGTCAGTGACATTTGTGCTTTTGAGAGGGGTTTTTTATCCATGCTTATTTATGAGTGTAGCATATGCAAGGATTGAAATTTCCTCCTTCCCTATTTTCTCGTTCCAGTCAATGACAAACTGTTCTTGTAACAGTCATGCAATGTCTGAATTGAAATTTAGTTCCTTTTAAAGAAATCCAAAGCCATTTGGGTACATTTAGACTATGATAATGTCTACTGACAAAAAGTATGATAATTACAATGTTTAAAAAACCCCCCACACCTTAGACCAACCTTTTTTATATCTCCTTAAAATAATGCAGTCTTATTTGTAGAAGGATTTTATTTCCTTTAAAGCATGTATCTATGTTGGAATCTTAATTTGTTCAGGTTTTACCTAAACCAGATGCATTTTACATGGTGATCCCAGACTGTCCTATTACTAATTAATTATCCTAGAAGGAAAATTCTGCTTTCAGCTTTGACATTGTCTTTAAGCATTCAAGAGCTGATAAATAGATGGCAGTGATGAAAATTTTTCCTCTTCACTATCTGTAGCATGAAATAATACATGAGGTTATATTCTTAACTTCACTGTAGCAGAAGCAAGTAGTCTGTATGCATTGCTTATCTGAAGTAGAACTGCAGTTAGAAGAAAAAATTCTCATTCTCTGTTATTATCTTTTAACTTTTACATTTGAAAAAATTGGGAAAAATCATCTCTGCTTCTTTTGCTTGGAAAAACAAGGGCAAGTGAGTGGTTGAATACACTCTACATTGGCCATTCACATGCTGAAACGCAGCAGAATTTGGCTCTGCCTTCCCTTCCTTTCTGTTAAGGGCAGTGATCTCACAGATCTGTTAATAACTCTGATTGAGTCATTCTTTAATTCATGGCTCTGAAATGTTTTTAAGTGTTGTGTTCTACATGATGCTGAAGATCCCTTGTTCACTGGAGCTGAGCAAATAAGAGTTTTCCATCTTGGGTGCTGTTATTCCCTTTTCCTACTTTGTCTCAAATGTATGCAAAGGGGACTCCAGGGGGACTAGGCTGTATATTTTTGTTACAATGTTGCCTGAGGAGGGAGATGCTGGTCCAGGTCGTTGCCAGCTTGTCCCTGTTCCTGCCAATGTCCTCTTGGACAGTCCCTGTGTTTGTCCAGGGAACTGCTGGTGTGGACTCATTACCCAGTTTCTCTGCCACAGTTGCTAAGATGCTTTGCTCATCGTGCCTGAAGGAGAGGCTAAGTTCCCTCCTTCCTCTGTACATGCTAGTATTTGTTTTCCTCTTTGAAAAATATTTGCATGTAAATCCAGTGTGCATATAGTTTATAAATAATGTTCTTGGAATTTGGCTACAATGTCCAGACTTGTAAGTTACCTTGCCTCCTTGAAGCATTTTTTCTTGTTTCTCAATTAAAAAATGAATTGTGGGATAACAAATGAGTCTTCCCTGATGGGAGTTGCTGAGGTTGTTTGCATGGATTCTGTCACATTGGAGAAGATGCAACATGAAGTGGAAATGCTAGTGCATACCTCTGAGTTGTTGATGTTGATGGGGAATTGCTGATGTCATTTCACATCAGCAGACTGACCCATGGGTATAATGTTCTTTATTAATTTATAAAGTGGATCTATAAATGATATATGCTTTATATTAAAAAGTATTTCTTAATAAAATATGCTTACTTTATTAAAATAAGTTTAATCTGTTCATACTTGGTTCAAGTGTTTTTATGTTGTGAAAGTTTCAATAAACATGTTTCAATAAACATTGCTTTAGACCTTTATTACCCCTAAAACAAACCTTAAAGTAAGCCTAAAATTTTTTTTCTTCTTTTTTAGAGGTTTATTTAACCTCTGAAATGAGCTTTGCTAGTGGAAAATGTCAAGAACATGTTTCATGGTTAAGATATGGCTGATGTGTTGGCAGGAAGGAAGCACGTGGGCAAGATGCTCTTTCTGCTTTGAGAAAAGCAGACCTAGTGATACTTAGTAACAAATGACAAAACTCATGTTTTCAAATAATCTACTGATAAACCACTGTTTTGGCTATTGGCATAGTTTATTAAAGGATCACAGCTTTTATCTTTGGAATTACAACTGAGATTTGTAATGCCAGATATGCTTGCAGATACTCGCCAAACACTTTGTTGTTACAAACTTGTAGGAGAAAATGCAATCCTGTGGTTTACAGTCTACTTGTGAGCAAAAACGTTTGGTGGTGTTTTTTCCATTCTTTATTTTTGTGGTTTGGTTGTTTCTGTTTTCTTTAATTTAATCTGAAGTAGGTAAATTAGTTATGTGACCTGAAACTTTGTTATAGAGACAAAGTATTTTCTAGTATCAGGGTTTGGGTTTGTGGTCCACCCCCCCCCACCCTCCCCCCCCTCCTTGTTCTCTGTTTCTTAAGCACTTTTACTTCTTTATGGTGAGAACACTGATTTATGACAGCACTCAAGATATGTTTAGCACTGGAAACATTCATTGTTCTGTGAAGAATGCTCCAGAATAAAATTTAAAGGGTCACAAAGTGAAGTGTCTGCTCTAAGTTACGATTTTATCACTGATAATTAGTGAAGGAAGAAAGCTTGGATTTGGTACTTGTAAAGGTGGTCACAAGCCACCAGTATGACAAATTGTAACCATATGATTTTGTCTTGAGGCTTTATCAGAAGATGTGCTCAATGCAGGTTAGAAATTCTTCATGATTTTATGCATGGCGATGGTGTAACATAAAGCTTCTATGGTGGTTTCTGTCCCATTCATGTTCAAGAAAGATGGCTTGAGACTGGAACAGGTGCAGAAAGACTTGAATGGTCAGGAAAACTGTGGCAAGAGGAAAGTAGCTTGCTTATTAGTGTTTTAGGAGAATGTCTGGGAGAAAATAATGTTCTCATGAATATCACTGGGAAAAAGTAGGGGGAGGAATTGTTCAGAGGACAGTCTTTGTCCTTAGTGTTATGTGTCCATGTGGGTGGTTGTGTAGCAATTGAGCTGTAGAATCAAGAAAAAAAGCATGTCAGGCATTGGAAAAAGCTGGAGGAGAATTTTTTTTTCATGAATGCTTCCAGCAAAAGACTTCAGATGATATAGCAGACCTTGACAGAATATATCTTAAGCTTCCTGGCATTTAAAATCTTGAGATGCTTGGTTTAAAAGCACAAATTAACTGTTTAACAAAGTTTTAGAACCTTTTGACCTTTTCCACTTGTTACAAGACCATGGTATAAAATAGATATTTCTGTCCTCAGTCAAGAGTTAAAATTATGTTTCTGTGAAATCAAATCCTGTTGTGTACAGAAAACAGATCAACTGACAGTTTATAGCACAACAGTTGTCTCCTATCTTGCACAGAGTGTATAACTCTGGGATAATAGTCTCAAGTGACATCTTCAGTGTATCTGCAGGTGTGTGTGCTGGCAGAGAGCTCAGCACGAGCCACATTAGAAGCTCTTTGTGTTAGAGTTGATTTTCTGCTATCTGCTAATCTGGAATAAACAAACTTCAGAGATGAGACTTTCATTAAGCAAGCATAGGAAACACACATGGGGGTATGTGATATTGTCATCTCTGCAGAGAAAAAAACTGTTGGTTGAAATGATTCATAGTTTCTGCATAATCAGAGCCTTTTTTTCCTGAAGGAAAATGCATTTATAATTGTACATTTGCTGGTGAATCTCTTTAGAAGTTCTTCCCAAAAGAATGAATTTCCTCTCTAAATGTTTTGATGATGCGGAGGGAAGAGGGGATGTGAGCTGAGGAGAGCATGTGTCAGTCACAAGGATTATGCAGTTTTGGAAAAGTCCAAATAAAAATTTTAGAGCCTCTAATGAGCTCTTGGTTTTTTTCTTTTTTTTTTTTTTTTTTTTTTTTTTTTTTTTTTTTTTTTTTTTTTTTTGTTTCTTTTTTCTGGGTAAAAATGTGAAACTTGGTTTTTGAATGCAGAAAAGAAATTGTAATGTGAGAATTCCAGGCATTTTTTTAATTAACACCACAGTTTTCTCAATATCTGTAACCTCTTCTTCCTAGGTATGATTGAACTACTTGATGTTGAGTCATGAGCATTGATTTGGTATGACTCCAAGTCCTGACAGGATGACTTTTAGTGTTGTATGAAAAGTCACAAAATTGTCTAAATCACCAGTGGGTCTCTTTACCTGTATATTAATGAACTTGTTGGGGGTATGTTTGAAATATCAGTTATTGAGTCAGAATGTTTAGAGGATACAGTTAAAAGTATGTTATTAAATCAGGGAGTTTTGCAGTGCATTAATGACTTAAAAATTGAATTAACTCAAAACTGCACATTTGGAATGATGTCAGTCTGATATGATTAATAATATCAGTAGAAGTTTAGCCATTGAGTAATAGATGTGGTAGTATAAGGTTAGCAGGTTCAGCATTCTGAAAAACCAGGTTCAGCACCTCCTCTGGACGCAAACTTAAAAGTTAGCAGTTCATCTCATTGTAAAGATTTTAAAATGTATATGCTGGTAAACAAATCAAGCCAAAAAGTTCTTAACCTCCCACCCAAAAAATCTTTTACATTTTCTGCTGTTATAGTTTAAGGTGTATTCTCCAAATCTTTCGCCTTCTTGGCCTAAAGCTTTTAGCCTTATCTGTTTTTCACAAAACCTGACCTGGATTTGCAGGAGCATATGTATGAAAATGTTACTTGTCATCGATTTGAGCAGTTTCCCAGCTTGTACAATGAAGACATTTGTCTTCTGACAAGGGCAATTTACCTCCAACTGTTTCATTAAAGCATTACTATATTTGTCAACAGGAAGAAAGTGGATTGAGTAGAAGGTTGAGGTTTTGGGTTGTTATTTTTTAAAATACAACAACAGTGTTATGTTAAAAACAGTTACTGGACCTCTTAAATCTAAGATCTATTAAATCTTGCGTAGACTTTGCCATGTACCCATCAGGCCATGATAACTGAAGGGAAATGATGCTTCCATCAGCTCTTCACAGGACTCCTCATTATCCACCTGCAGGGGTCTCATTTGGGCATAAATAAATGAGTTGATGTAGCCTCTTCAGGATAAGACTTCTAAATCTGTAGTTCATTACATTTTGTTTTAATTATTGATAGGGATGACATTGTGAATTAACACTTCCCGGTCCCTTCTCTACTTTCAATGCAACCTGTTCTGTGTCTGTGATAAGCCACTGTTACCACAGTGAGAGCACACAAGCCATCAAACTAAGAGGAATTTGTGAGGTAAGATATGAATAAAAGCAAAAGCACAGCAGAATTCCTTCAGAAAGAGTACTCAGCCCAAAATCATTCTTATAGAAAAATATAATGATAATACTTAAGCCTGTAAGGTGGAACTTTGACCTCATGAAGGGTGGTTTGAAAGGAAAATGAATAAGGAAGTAGAAATTAATCTACACCAGAAGCAGAAATTTAGGCCAGGCTTAGTAGGCTATACTCTGTTAAATTATTTTATGCCTTTCAAAAAACTGTCTGTGAAGTGTTCCCCCCAAAAAAAACACCAAATGGAAGAAATTAGACCAGAAGGAGACTTTCTTTTCTCTCTTCAAAGTACACATTGCCATGCAGTTGTTAAACAGCAATAGCACTGATACTTACCTGTGATTTCAGGCTGCCCACAAGTGCCATTGGTGCATGTTGGCTTATTCCCACTTGTATGCCTCAGCAAGAATTATAGCAAACATTGGGTGGTTTCTACCTGCCTAGTCACAGGCACTAGGTTGTTTATAAGTAGAGATTGTGTGTGTGAATTTTACTTCTCCCTCCCAAGTCTTTTTGGAGTCTGTGTATCTGATATGTCTCATCTTGTAAAGATGTTAGATTAAAATCCTGTTGTAAACTATGACTTGTTAAAACAAGTTAAAAAAAAAAGTTGCACATGTTACCCATCCAACCCCTCCCTGACCAACAAGCAGCATACTGGATATCTATTTTGGTTTTGTTTTCCCCAAAGAAGGCAAGGTTCTTTGATTGTGAAGGAAAGAAAAAATTAGAAGGTTGAGAAACATTGTCTTAAACTTAAGGAAGAGCCATGGGAACAGTTACATAGGATAGAGATCTTAGTACAAAAATTAGAGGTCTGTAGTTCCAGTGGTTCCAGCTATGTGGTTTTTAGTTTGTTTGGGGTTTTTTAAAGGATGGATAAAATATGTACTGTGCTCATTTTGCTTTCAGTTCAAGGAAGTATTTTTATTATTTTTTCCTTTTGTTTTCCCCCTCTGTCTAGGAATAGGCATCTGATTTTTGATTATTTATTACAACATAATTTGTTTATTCAGGGTTTTTCTTTCTTGGTACCTTTTTGATAATGTTTTCATGGATTTCTGTTCTGTTTAGAAGTCCAGAATACTTCTTAGCCATTCTTTCAGATGTTGTACCTCCTGTGTAACAGACACATAATTACTTTATTGTTTAAGGTTGTGCTCAATAGTGTAAGTCAGCTTTCATGGCACAAAACGGATTTGTATTGATAAACTGTTACAATTATGTTGTGCTGACTTCAAGAACTGTTGGGGGAGAAGGACATGAATAATGTAGATAAGGGAGATGGGCAGACAGAAAGGGAAGTGATTAGATGAGTAATACTCTGCTTTCCGTGCCACTGTAAATTAGCATCAGGTAGCTTTCTCATGTCTTGCCCTCATGCCTTTGATGTACTTAAAGAGCAAATAACTTTTGCTCATTTCCATGATTGTAGCAAATTTTCTTACAGAACAGTGAGACTATTCATGTGTAAAATGAATTTAAAATAAGCAGATGTAGCACTTAAGTCTGTCAGGTGTGAAAAATAATTTTCCTCAAAGTGTGGGCAAGTGAGCTACTTCACAGGAATTGGTTTATGTGCTACTTATACCAGATGGTAAATGTGAGGTAACTCCTCTTTCAGCAGGTCACTGAGGCAGAGAATGCATAGCATAAGCAGTGTCCTCTCTTCACAGCTTGAGAGGAAAAAAATAAATAATAGCTATTAGAAGAGCGAATGGCATGAAAAACAAATCTGGACATTGCATTTGTTCCTTCTTACTAGTGATGTCTGTGGGCTGGGAAAGATTCTAGACCATTAGATTGCATCCTGCTGTTTTTGACAACATCATGTGGAATTCCCCAATGGAGGTGGAAGGTGTTGACTTCCAAAGTAGACAGCTTTAAGAAAGATGATCTCTGTGGCTTAAACAAGAGATTTGTACTACAAGGTATTGGAAGAATATGTCTCTGCAGGGATCCACTGCCTTCTTTGGGCAGAATGTAATTCCTGGTTTTATTTCACATCTTTTCCAGTTCTTCGCTAGGTGGAAGTTGCTTGAATGAAATAAGCTTGTGTGCCTGCACATTTATATACATGCAAATGAAATTTACATATTTTTCAACTTTACTTTTGTATTTGATGAAAGTAGTGGTTTCTGTTCTCCTTTCAGTAAATAATTACATAATTTCTTAGTTCTGTTAGACATCTCTAATAAACCTGGAAGTCCCCTTATAACCTGCAGTTTTACCTGATCTCTCATCATTCCATGCTAATAATTTCAGTGTATCTGTGGTGGCTGAAGCTAATCTTGAGGACTTTTCAGTATCAAGATATACTTTTTGTTTCCACAGAGAAGGCAGGGAAAGCCCTGCCCTCATTTGTGGGGGTTCACTGTGAAATTTTCTTTCATGCGCCAATAGGAGCAGTTCAAGCAGATGAGGGAAATGTAGTTCCATGCAATAAAGGGGGGATTCAGCTGGACAGAGTATGGTGTTAACACTTCAGTTCCCCAGTGCTCTGAGTCAACCTACTATAAAGGCTAAAAATGGGAGCTAGATGGCAGTTTTAAAAAGTTTTAGAGTTGAATGAGGATTTATTTTTACTGCTACTGTCTGAAAAAACACCTGAAATATTTGTACTGCTCAGGCTGATGCTTACGATACTGGCATGATACAATCCATTGATCCTTCCTAGGCCTGGTTGTTTATTGAGGAGTGAAAATTAATGACTTGTATCCTCCCTCTTGTGCAGAAGGCGTGGGAGAAGGAGGAATTCTTCACGAGCCATGAAGTGGGTTTCATACCAAATGTTTGTTGTGTTGGTGGAGCATGTTTGTTGCCAGATCCTTTTTTCCGATCTCATAATGTGTTTAGGTGCCTATGTGAGGTTCACATGGCAAGAGGACCCACACAGGAGCAGTTCTTGAAGGACTGCAGTCTGTGGGAAGGACCTGTATTGGAGAAGTTCATGAAGGACTGTAACCCATGGGATGAACCTGTTCTGGAGTAGGGGAAGAGTAAGAGGAGGAAGGAGTGACAGAAATGAGGTGTTTACGGACTGATGACAACTCCCATTCCCTGTTCCCTTCGTCACTGAGAGACATGGAGGCTGGGAGAAAAATAGCAGAATCATTAGAGAGGTTTAGTCTGGAAAAGGAGTATAAAGTGATTTTAGTTGCTATTGTTTCTCATTACCCTACTCTCTTATTAATTGGCAGTAAATTAAATTCCCCAAGCTGAATCTGTTTTTTGCCCATGACAGTGATTGGTGAGGATCTCTCCTGTCTTCATCTTGATCTGTGAGCTTTTGCTTTGTGTTTTCTCCCTCTGTCCTGCTGAGGATGGGAGTGATAGAGCCACTGGGTGGGCAGCTGTTGGCCAGCTAGGTCAGTCCACCACGGTCCACATCTCTTTGTATCCACATGGAGGTCTGCAGGAATAATCCTGTTGTTTTACTCTATGTTTTTAGGGAGTCTTATGCACTTTCACACCAGATTAATCTCCCAACAGTGTTTTTTCTGATAATCTTAACCCCAAACCGCTGTTGTCCTAAAGAGGAAGAAATAGAAGATGAAGGAAACATTTAAATGTTGTATGTTGTCACCTAAAAGCAGGTACAATAATTAAGCAGACTACTATAGTAACCTTCATTTTTTTTTATTCTTTCAGACTTCTGGTGCTCTTTTGAACATGTTTCTTGCAGAGAAATTTAGTCCTTGGAACTGGAGTGTGCCATGGAGATATTAATATGGAGATATTAATATCTCCATGGCACACTCCAGTGCTAGCCTATTGCTTCCTCCTTCACCTTTTTTTATACAGAGGAAACAATCCTGAAGTGATGTTTGCACAAAATTTGGGGATCACTGGGAGAGCCAGTTTAAGCTGCTGGATTGCTCCAGGCTAGTTAGGGCACTACCTGAGGAAAAACGTAGGGTGTACATTTCTTACATTTGGCCATGCTTTTCTGCAGATTACTGTGGAAAAGTAAGCTGTGTATTCCATTGTGGAGTGATGGATGGAACAGAGTAAATAAGGATTGCTGGGGTGGAATGCAAGGAGGGTGTTTGTCAAATGTATCATCAGTTTGGCCATACTTTGCTAGTGTTGTACAACAGAGGGTTCAAGGATGCCTTCTATTCTTCCATCATCTGAGTGAAGGTTGGGGAAAAGTACTTCAATGTGACTATTTCAGAATAGACTTTCTTTTTAAGGGCCTCCTATAGTAATGGTTGCAACTGAGCAGCCGCATTTGTAACCTTTTCAAAACTGTGGTGGGCGACAGGTTCACAGGAGTGCCCAGGGGTGTTTTAAAGTGAACCTTCCTATTTCTGCCCCCTGCATCCGCTGGGGATGGGCTCTGAAAGAAGCAGAAGTAGAAACACCCGTGCAGGGTGTTGGCCAAGTCGTGAGATCGAGGCCCCCTCTAGCGGTGACATCTCTGCCTAGCTCTTAAGATTTCCTGCTCTCAGCCTGTTTTTATTCAGTCCGGGTTTTTTTTCCCCTTTCTCTAAATCCCACGTTTAGTTCCTCTCTGTATTAGCCTTTTAACTTGTCCACGTATTCTACATAGTGGTAAAGAAGAATATTTTGATATGTTAAATCTAGTGATTAAATGTGGATACAGAAGTAGATGTATGATCACTTTTAAATGTCCTGCATCTCTAGAGTAATCTTAATTTAACTGTGGCTTAGGTGGAAATTTTTAATGTTGGTTCTTAAATTAATGAATGGGAGACAGATGGAAACATGCAACATGCTGAAAGTGCTCAAAAGTAGTGCTTACCAAGAGTATGAGATGGCAGAGTTCCTTCCTAATCTCTTCAACGTACTCTGTATGTTTTTGTCTTCCTACCTGAGACAGATGCACTTTCTACATGTTTTGAGTCGGCAGCTGTACATCTGGATTCAGGGTTGATCAATGTTCAGAAGCTATTGTTGCATACTATGGGATCAGTAATGATGACTTTGCTAGGAATCAACTTTAGAGCTACCCCTTTTTCAATCTACTACAAGTTGTACTTCTAGAAAGAAAAACTTTGAGCCTATGCATTACTATGTCATGTTATTTTTCTAATAGGGAGCAGAATTGTTTTTACTTTACTGGATGTTCTTTGTCTTCTGTTATTTGTTATTCTGTTTGCTAAGTAACTGAGTAGAAATGTCTCTTAGTGAAGAAATGCCATTCATTTTTTTGGTGTAACTGTCATGAGTAAAGCAGAATGCATTTGATGCCAGAGGCAGTGGAGGTCTTTGCTCCTTCTTTTTCACTTGTGTAGCATCCCTGTCCTAGAAGCTGCTGACTGCAATAAAAGCTGGCTGTACACCCAGGATATTATTCATAAATTCTGGTGGAGGGAGAGGACAAGTAAGTATCCTGCCATGAGTATGGAGATCATGACAGCTTGTAGGACATGTCTTAAAAGTATGTAGCACTTCATGGTTCTGTGAGTGTTCTCATGACTAATGGATAGCCTTTGCCTCTAGAATGCTGGATTTTCCTACCCTTTGGGGGGAAGGCTAGAACAAAGTAATTGCTTCATTAGAGAGCATTGACATTCGATTGATTCTCATAGGTGCCATTACATTGATAGTAGATGACTTGCCTTCTTTGCCAAAGATCTGAAGTGCACTTTAAGTAGATATTCCAAAAGGTGTCTGAGATACAGTGCCATCATTTGTGGCTTCAGTTCCCAATGAAGATGGACCTTGCTAATGAGGAAATACAGGCTTCCTCAAAGCCTGATAAAACTATGGGGAGCTTACAGTAAAAAAGGAAGAGCTCCGTGTGGTTGTGCCTTTATAGAATTCTTTATGTATTTTCTAATGTTCTTATTTGCATTATGAAACTAGGGTTGAACTGACTAATTTTTTAGGCTTTTTCAGTGAATTGTTTGAATTCCTTGTCAAATTTCAGACATCTCATTTGAATACCTTGAATGGTATCTTAGTGCAAATGCAAATAGCTTCTTCAAAATGATTCCTGTCTTTTATTCAGCAAGTGCTGAATCCTGCAGAAAAAAAGGAACTTAGTGGCCTGGAATTAAGGTTGTTTGGGTGACGTTTTTCCCTTGCAATTTCTTGATTTCAGGACTTCATAGCAAATGCAGATATTTCATATATATAGATAGATAGATTTAATTATTTTTATTGTTCTGTGGTGGATAATTTGTCTATTGCAGGTTTGTGTTCTAGAAACATAAACTTAGAGTGAATTTGTCTACCATCTGAAGTGAGTAAATCACTTCCTTTTAATAAGCTGCTTTCTTTAAAGTTCTTTGTCAAGATTTATGATGTAGTAGTGCATGTGCATATTTGTTTAAGGAATTAGTTTTACAATTTAAAGTCTTCAGTTGTTTAGCTCACCCATAAATAGTGTGCAACTTTAATTAAATAATGTACTAATAACTGATATTTACAAATCTATTAATCACTGCAAAGTAGTAAAATTGGAGCACTTCAGGAGTTTTAGTGAAAGAAATGTTACTATTTGACTTCTAATTTTTTGGGGATATTTTGACAAAATCGTTTTGGTCTCAGCACTGCAATTTTTTCATAGCATGCATATATAGTGTATATATGTATAGTGGCACTTGTTTGCCTGGCTGTAAATTGTGGAGTCAGGAAGGTCCTACTCAGTGGCAGCACTTCATTGTGGTGGAGGTTGTCAGAGCTGTAGGAATGAAAAGATTTTGCTGCAGGAATGGGGGCCAGTAATTACTGCTCTAATGGCAGTGTGGTTCCTGGCCATGCAGTGTGCCAGTTACCAAACAAGGCTTGGAGTCTCCTGTTAAATGCTTATTTACCAGTGTGAACTTTTTTGCTTTTAATTGTTCTCTCCCAGCTAAGGAAGTGCTTATTTTGTGTAGCTCCTGTCTGGCTTCCAACATAGTAACACTTGTCATACAAAAGCCATGTCATTGTGCCAGAATTCTGCTGACTCTTTTAAAGATCAAGATTCCATCAAATATTTTTCTAAACTGGATTGCTTATTTTTTTGTGTTCTGTTACTTTATTTTGGAGTTTTAACAAACTTGTTCTTGGCAGGGAAAGATGAAGTGAAGCCAGATGTAGTTTGAAAATGTCTTGGTGCCACAAATAATGAATGAATGGTGCATTTCATTTAACACAGGAAGCTCACTCCATTGCATGGACTCCCCTGCCCCATTGTTTCGTATTTGTGTCACCTATTTCATAATGGAAGTTACAGGAAGTAGTGACCTGAGGTGAAACCTACCTGTACTGTCTTGGCAACCATGAAATGTTCTTCTGCTATCATAGATTCATTTATTTGTTAGATCTCCCTTGTGTTGCATAGTCTAAATTCTTTTAAAATTCTAAAATTCTTTTAAACACCAGAAAATTCCACCCCTCTGTTCATTTCCATTTCTGTAGCAAAAGCCAGTCTGTACAGTAACTTATTAGTAGTAATTACCATGAAGTGTTATTCTTCAAATTAGTCATGTAAGGGGGCTGTGCAGCTTAGCAATTTGGGAAGTGTAGAGTTAAAGAATTGCAGGAAAAAACTAAAGGTTTGCCAACTAGTTGTTTCTATCCTTTAAAAGTATTGTCACAAGTGGTTTAAAAATGTAGTTTCTGCATTCTTTTCCCTAAATAACCCAAGAATGCCTTAGCAAAAAAAATTCAGAAAGTTTATGAATGGTGACAAAACCGAGGTACAGGCATACTGTTTTTTTCAGTATGCTCAAATGATTCTGCAGTTTCCTAAAGTCTGAACCCTTGTATTTTATGCTAGAACTTGTATTTCAGGTTAACTCTGAGTTTTATACAGACTTACTGTAAGATGCAGAAATTTGAGGCAAAAGTACCTTCATATAAAGTAGGATCATAATAATTATGTGAACTTCAGAGGTTTCTCTACATGTTTGTGTGGGCTTATAAAATACAGTATAAAACTGTTATGCAGGCTGTTTTCCTTTTAGGTTCTTACAACATGTGCTTTCCTGTGTAGAATTTTCAGAAAGCTGCTAAGCTTTCTTCACAGCTGCATCAAATTCAGAGGCTTACATTCATTCTAAGATTGTACAAAAGCAATCTGTTTTCTTCTTTAACTTTCATATGATCAGGGAGGTCTATTTTTTGGCAAAAGTGATACCACTAGTTAAAAGTATGATGGGCATTCTGTATGTCAGATTCCATTCCAATACTGTGTAGAATAGAAGATATTCAGATTTCCTGTTAATTATACCTTCTATCAGTAAATTATCAGTAAATTATAATAAACTTCTGCTTTTTCTATTAAGTTATGTTACAACAATATGTAAATAAAATGTGCAGTTTTTATTCCCTTGCCCTATAATGTGAATAGGTTAGATTTTTAAAAAAAATACTTTTATTGTCATCATTATCATTATTTAGGAAGCAGCAGTAGATACAAGTGTTGAAATTATCTTACTGTGATGACTACACAGCAATAAATAATTGACTTCCTTTTTTTGTGAATGTAGTGTGTCCTATAACCCATGGTCCTGTGGATGACAGGAAGGGATTTGTCTCTGATGATCTGTGTGGTTTTTTGTTTTTCTTTCATCAGTTTAACAGAGTTAAAACCTCGAGAACAAAAGATAGCAATAAATAATGGGGGAAAAGGCATTTAACTGTGTTAGTAATGCCTGGTTTAGGAGTGCGGTTAATCTAGTTGCTATTTTACTTTTTTGAGATGCTAGAATTTTTGAAGAGTGAGTCAAATATTGTGGCAAGAGTCTTTTATTTGATGGGAAGATAAATGAGAACAGGCATGAAGAGTGAGTTAAGGTGGCAGGCTGCAGTTTTAGGAGCTCGAGAAGAAGTAACATTTTAGTGTTCATAGGTTTTGATCTGTGTATCACTGGATCAGGATCAGGTGATGGATGGGTTGTTACTCTAAGTGCCAGGTTGTTTTCACCCTAGACAGGAAAGTTCACTTATCTGGATTTTGCTGCTCCTTCCACTTTAAAGGAGAAAGTGAGCAGGATTTTCCTGGCAATGTTACCCCAGAAAAGCATGATTTTAAAAAAGTGAGGTTTTCTTTGCACTTGAATTGTAAAATATGAATAGCCCCTGCATCATTTGAAAAGTTACAGCGTGGCAGTCTTCTGTTAATATCTGATAATAAACATAGCTAGAAAGGCAGCAGAATTCTTTTGGGATGCTGTGCTGGTGCTCTCAGGATTAATAGAAAACAGTAGAGAATTCAAGTGCTAAACCAGAGGAACAATAAAGAGCTTTCTCCTGCTTTGAAACAGTAGTACGAGTCACTCAAGAGGAAATGCTTTAGTTTGATGTCAGAAATGAAGGGAAGCAGAAGGTGAGGTAATGCTGTGTCTAACCACCATCAAAGCCTGGTAGGAGAAAGCAGAGCAGTTAGAGTTGCTGTTGTATCGTAACTTAGAAGTGAATAATTTTGTTTGCAGTGCTCAATTCGATTGTGCTGCCATTAGGGTCAGCAGAGCTGCTCTCAGTTACTGTGCCTGCAGGCCATCACAATTGCCTTGGTAGGGGATGGAGTAATGAAACCAACTTCTTGTTGAAGCAATGAGGTGAAGCCAAGTGGAGGCTGACAAGACTAGAATGTGCTGAATTTCAGCTCACATTGCAGAACAAGAACAAAACTAATAAGTCCTGGCTGGTGATAGGTTTGAATTCAAGCTGTGCTGCAGTACAGCCAACTTCAAAGGAAGTTAAAAAATTCTTCTGACTTCTACCTGTTTGTTCACAAAAAGCAAAAATACGATTTATGGCCCTAAGGACAGGGCCGTGGAAATAATCCATACTTTGGCTGCTGTTTTCTTTTTATTTTAAGTAAGCTTTGAAATAAGCTTTGAAGGGTCAGGCACTAGGATTAAAATAGCAGCAGTGAAGTGAGGAGATTATTAAGTTCTATTTTTTCCTTACCATCAGACATTTTGCTTTTTGCATAGGTGCATTCCTGTTCCTTTCACTTCACAGGTGACCATTCTTCAGGGCAGGTTATCAGGCTGGTGACATGGCTAGGTAGCATTTGTCTAGTTTCTGAGGATAAGATTTATTCTGCCACACTACTTAAACAATGATTTTTACCCAGTTGGTTCAGTTGAATGCTGGTATGCATTATTGTTTTATGACTTGAGCTCACATCAGTACTATGACACTTCATTCTTCATACAGTGGTAGTTAAGTAACAAAGCTCAGTAATGTTTTTCCCTCCTTATTTTCCTTTGTGTCTGTGTGCTTAGAATGGCAAATGAAGAATGAATAACTGATCAAAAGTCAAAAGCTTTTGTTCTGTGGGTACAAGCAGGGTCTTGGGGGATTGGAATCCATCACTGTTGTCTTGTATGTACTTATATAAAATCCATTCTTGAAGACCACCACTGTTTCTTTGGGTAGCATTCATTTATAAATGGTTTATACTCAGGAAATACGGGCCACTTTGAAGAATTACCTGATTTATTTATTAATCTATTTAAATAAATTAAACATGTAATCCTGGTTGCTTGTTTTCTCTCAATGCTGTCGTTATTTGCAGATGTCTAACTGTGTATTGGCTAGATCTTTGGCTATATTATATGAGCTTTGGAATCTGTTTGCAACTATTTCCTCAGCATATTGAGTTCTGCAAATAATTACTTTTTATTAGACCAAATAAATCCTAATTGAATGTTTGCTCTTTTATATGCAGCCTGTTCCATTTCAAAATTGTAGAAGTTTGCACTAGCTTTCCTTTGCATAATAAAGGCACTGATCTAATTTGCTGTCTCCCTGTAAATTATATTTATTCACTTACTTTAATAAAGTGCAGCTTTTCAAAGTATATCTTTCTAATGGTTCAAAAGATATACCTTCTCTTTTTCCTTTTTTCAGATTTATCCAAGAATAGGTTAACTGAAGTTCCTACGGAGTTGTGCCATTTTGTGTCACTGGAAACACTAAATCTATACCACAATTGTATCAAAGTAATACCAGATGCCATAGTAAACTTACAAATGCTAACTTACTTAAATTTGAGGTAAGTTTATCTTTGCTACATTTTTTTGTTTATTTGCAAATATGTAAAGGTTTTTTTGTCTGCACTTTATAATGTTCTGGGACAACTGACTGCATTTTTTCATGTTACTGAAAAGGGTAACACAAAAGCTCATTGGCTGCAGAGACAGCTCTGTATGAAAGCATCATAAATGCCAAAATGTAAAAATAATTGTTAAAAGAAAACCAAGAAAGCTAATCCAGTTCTGTCCCTTAATCTTCCAACAAATCCAGAATGCTAATCACAACCACACAGTTGTTTTTTTTTGATTCACTTCTGATGACAAATTTTGTGAAGCTTGACATACTTTTTGCAGCTCAAAAGATGGAGGGACAGAGGATTTATATTTTTCCCCATGGGGAATAGAATGGAGGAGTGAGATACTGTATCTATCACTAGCATAGTCACATTATGAAAGAAATATAGCTGCTGCCTTTTTGAGGAGAAAGTGGCAAAGAATTGGACATCTTTGTCTCCTTTCCAGGAAAAATCTGTGTGAATACTAATCAGTGCAGAGAATTGGTGCTAGTTCAAGTGCATATGAATGCACATGTGCTCTTGATGGAGGGCAAGTGAGCCCTTTTTCAGTTGGGGCAAGGTGTGGAGTTTTCTTTGTAGTTTAATGTGTAAAAACAGTAATAGTGAAGCTCTATCAGTCTGTTCTTTGTGAGAATGAGGTCTGAGTAGAAGGTGAAGTGGCTCTCAGCCTTTTAAATTCAGGGAATGAAGTCCTGATCATCAGTTTTATCAACACTGAAGATCTTTCTCATGTCTTTTTTTCTCAAGTCTATATTCTTACTATACTGCAGTTTTGGCCACTGTGGAACAGTATTTTGTCTTAAAAATTTAGGTGGAACAGTGTGTCCTGAGTATCTGCACACATACAAGAAATAGGACTTGAGATTTTGAATTAGTGTTTGTTAGATATACATGAATTACTTAAAACTGGATTAAGTTATTAAATATAGATAAAACATATTGGTATATTTAGGAATTAGAATTAATTTGGTTAGAACTCAATGTCATGAAACACTGAATTAGAACTCTGTGTAGTGATAGAATTTGTCTGAATCATCACAAAACTATAATAGATTTTATGTCACATATGACAGTAAATTGGACAAAATAAAAGCGATTTTTCATTTGATTAACTAAGGTGATTTCTCTTAGTTTAAAATCCCCCCTTTACTTGGATGTGCCCTTCCCCATGTTAGTTGAATGCATTGAAGAGTCTGAAGAAGGAAATAAATACATCCTTGAGTTTCTAGCCACGTTGCTTCTTGGCAAGAAATAAATGATGGATTTAAAATGTGTATTTTTCTGCCTGTTACCAGCAGAGCCCATATGTTGAATAGCATTAGGAAGTGATGCCAAGAGATCTATATATAGTTTTTGGGCCGTGGTGGATACTGTTCATGTTTTATTTAAAGAAATTCCTTTGAAACTAATGGTGATTTATTACTCACTTGCCCTGGTTATGTCCTGTTCCTTATCTCTTACTGGGTTGCTTCTGAGTTCTGTGGAGCTTAAAAATTGGTTTTACTTATTTTTTATCTGTGATCTGCAGCATAGGGCTTACTGTTTTAGACTCTAAGCTTCCTCCATTTGAGTTCTTTAGAACTTGAAACAATACTTCCAGGTAATTTTTAAAAAAGTTGTGTCTTGGTCTTCTGGAAGGGCATTAGAATAAGAAACTTGGCTCCACAATAAGTGCTCGTACTTTTTTTCAGCTTCTGCTGGTTAAGAGTCAGACTTCTCATTTTTATTTTCTTTGGGTTTGTTACTCGATATCAGTCTGTATCCTGGCAAGCACAACAGAGATGAGATGGTAGTTTGCTTTGTGCAACATTTTGAGACCGTTTTGTAGAGCATGAATATGCATCTCTGTATGCAGCTTTGTAGCATGCTGCTGGTCTAGCTCTTGGAAGAAATGCTTTGCAACTTGTGGAATTTTGATTTTTGCTTGTCTTTGTTTCATTGCAACTCTTATTGAAATTACACAGGACAATTTTTACCATGTGTTCCAGAGTTGTATGTCTTTGCTTTCTGAAGCCTTAAGACGTGGGCAGGAGCTAAAGAAATGGTTTATACTGGGGTACCAATTCAAGTTACTCTTCGTTGTTTTACTACATGTAAATAATCATAAGAAAAAAATGTTCTATTTTAAGGAAATTTTTAAATATTCCAAAAGAGAGTAACTATGTTATTCTGATAAGCATAAAGTTTCTTCTGGGAATTGAGCCATGAGTTACTATTTTTAATCTTGCGGACATCACAAAGGGTCATGATATTTGTCATCTTTAAGCTCTAGCTTATGAATCTTGGGAAGAAATGCACCATTGATAGTCCCAGAAATTTTTGCTGTATTTACCTGGGTTAATAGCAGAGAACCATAGACCAAGATGTACCAAGTCATCTTCAACTATAAATGTGCTTTAAATTAATTGAGAAAATAACCATTTTGTCTGTGATTTATATATTTGTCTTTCAGCTGGAACAAAAGGCATCCATTTTAATGGCACATTAAACCACAGGAATGTTTAAATATTTGCAAAATACTGTCTCAGTTGACTTTCCTGTATTCATTAGGAAGGGAAACAGCTGTTCTTTGTGACAAACAGATTTGTTACAATGTTGTTAAACTGATACAATGCATTTTTTCCACAGTGGTAAATTCTGCAATATTGTTAGTCAATAATCAGGTGTTTCTAATGTGCAAGTGTCTTCTTAATTATTGCCTATTGAAAATTTCAATTTTATCTGCATAAAATATGACCCACAAAAATGAAGACATTTGCAGCTCTCAGAGTTTGTGAGTATACAGTAGAGAACATCACCAATGGTTTTAATATTTTTTGTTTTGTTTTGTTGCAGTCGAAATCAGCTTTCTTCTTTGCCAGCTTGCCTGTGTGGTCTTCCTCTAAAAGTCTTAATTGCAAGTAACAATAAGCTAGGTTCCCTTCCAGAAGAGATAGGTCAGCTAAAACAGTTAATGGAATTGGTATGTTACTGATCTTTTTTTCACTTTTTATTTTGACTTCTTTTGAATTTAAATAGAAACAGTAAAATTCACTTTTCACATATATTTGAACAACTGCTTTATACTATAATGTAGTTTGCAGAACTTAAGTTTTTAACTTCTCAAGTGTGTTGGATAGTAACACAATAGGAGTTTCCTTTATGTTCTTCAGGACTCTTTTAAACAACATCACTGCTCTTGGTTCATTCAAAACTCGGTTTCAAAGTTCTTCATCTTTACCAGCGTTGCTCACTGCCTGCCCTGGCTCCCTGTTTCACTGTATCAAGTCCTTAAGTTCTGGCATCAGGCTCTGCAAGGTTGTACCCCCCTGTAGCACCCTCCCCTCCTGCTTCCTTTCTGTGTTTTTACTATCTGCTTACTGCACTGCATTCCACTCAAGCTACTGGTCTTATCAGTCTGTTTTCATTTTATTTCACTACATTTGTCATGCAACCTTCCTTTCCTGGAACACCCATCTAAACAGATCTAGAAAATTATTATAGTCATTGTTTTCAAAGCTGTCTACACAAGTACTGTTTCTACGAGCAGTAGATCATTTAGAATATATTGTCCAGTCAATGACAGTCTGAAAAAGCAAAACTTATTTGGTACTATAGCATAAAATTAATGTAATTGCTCATGTTCGTGGAAAATATATTTGAGAATGCTTCCCTTTCTCTCCCTTTCTCTTCCCCTGCTATATATTGTAGGCTGAGACTCTGAATTCTTTATGACATAAGTCTTCTGGTTATTTCTATTCATTTTGACCTTTTGAGAAATAAATTGACAAACTATATTTTGACATTGCTAATTTATGCATAGTCAGACAATCAGATTTCATCTTCCTTCCAGCTGCTGGTATCTCCATTGACAGCATTTACTTTGCATTGCTTTTCTGTGCCTGAAAGTGCCTTATTATCATAGTCTTGTTTTTATAACAGTAGTTCCTCCAATAAATTACATTACAGAAATTAATAACATTGAAGCCCCAACCCTGCTATTGAGTCTTCATAGGTAGTATGAAGTAGCAACTGTGGGGCTTTTTCCTATTGATATTCTTGAGCAGAATCCTGTGGTATCAGGCTTCTGTTCTATATTAGAATTGATGTGGCTATTGATGAGGATGGTTGGGGTAGTTACTTTTTTCTTTCTGAGTTATGACTGAGTTCAAGACTACCAAGTTTGTTTTCTTTGGTGAGCATTATTAATTTATTTTATCAAATATTTTAAATTTTTGTGTGTGTGTGGTGGGTTTAGTGAGATTTACACAGATGGTTCTGATTTAATTATTCTTAAAAATATGTTAGGTAATAGCACTGTTTTTGTTGTGCTTAAAATAGACACAATAGAAGGTGATGGTTCCAGTTTTATAAATAATTTAAGTTAAATTTAGTAAAAAATTTAGTAAAAGCTAAAAGCTTGAAATCAATGTTGATTATACCCAGAGCAGATTTGGTTTGTTTGGTTCAAGCATATCATGTGTTTAAATTCTGGAATTCTGGATTTTCATATTGCTTTCCAGTTATAATATAGTTTGTGTTACTGTTTGTCATGAAGAGCAGAACAATTCTTGCTCTAAAAGTATTTAATATGAGAGCTCTAGCTGCATGTCACTTTGGTAGCCTAGAAGATACATGAAAACTGAAAAAGGTCTGTTGCTTGTTCTTTGTGATTTAGAAGGCGTTGGGGGGAATGAAAAACAAGTTTTTGTTAAATTGAGCATGAGCCTGTTCAGATGACCTGACTTGATGCCACCATGTGTGTTTGGTACATTTCTAGTGAAATGAGTTGCACTATTTAACTGGAAATGACATAACTGTGATGTATTGGGAAAAGCAAATAGTGGTAGGATTGAGAGTGGGGAATCTGTGTTGGCATGTGAACTGTAAAGCAGTTTAGATAATAAGGTGATCGTTGTTCTAAAACGAGTAAAAGAAACAAACAAAAAACATGAAGTCATATTGCAGTTGTTGCACAAAAAGTTCAGCTGTGAGAGCAATGCCAGCCTGAATAGCAGGGGATTCAAGCAGAAGCATCACTCAGCCCTCTGGCAGGGAGTGCTGTTGTTTTGGTGTGTACAGTGCTGGTGCTGGCCTGGGCCAGGGGATAGACTCTGAGATGCCCCCTGGCTCCATGCAGTTCTTGTATCCATAGGACATTTCTGAGCAACCTCAGCTTCCCCAGATGTTCCACAAGTGGCAGGCAGTGAGATCTGTATCTACATAGCAAAGGATTCTTTTTCTCTACCTTTTTAATACAAAATTTACCCCTATAGACACTGTAGAATGATGCAAATGTAATTTGCTGCAAATTAGATCTTTCCAATAAACTCTGCATTTTCCCTTCTATCCTCCAAAATGGGATAGGTAATGGTTTTCCTTTTACAGGTATGTATTTTTATGATTTTCATACCTGTAGCATAGAATAGCTTTGATATTACATGCAGAAAACTTTTAGGTATTTTTATATTTAGGGTTCTGACAGCTAACTTATTTTAGTGCTTGTAGCATAAGTTTTTCTCCTTGCAGAATACATTGTAATTATTTGGCAAAAAATTTGGTTGGGAAGATTACTTTTATTTGCTGCAAAAAAATCTTTGACTCAATCATGCCTCTACTGTCAGCCAGGAGAGTGCAAAATTAGTGTGAAGATAATCTGAAACTTACTTTCTGCCAAGGAAAAGTAATTATGCAGAGATGGCTCAGTAATTGTACTCAAAACTATCAAAACAAAAATTCCATTCTCCATCCTATCAGGCAGTATTGCACTTCTGCCTTCTTCAGATAACAGCCCTCTCTATCTCTGGGATGCTCCTATCTCATGTTGGAAGCCTTCAAATTTCTCACCTAAGATTTATGTCTTTTACCTCATTTATCTAATCAGAGACAGCAGCCTGACCACGTGGGACTTGCTGCCTGCTGTTTTCTAAAAGGGTCCATGTGTTCACATACTGTCTAACTTCTTTTTACTCTTCAGTGTGGCTACTGTGTCACAAACTTTGACTGAGCCCAGGTGCTTTTTAGGAATAATGGCTCAGTCAGGAGTCCTGAATTTAAAGTTATGTAAGGAGGAAGTTTGCCTCAATTTGAATGGTTTGGATAAACTTCTGTGTGTGTATGAATAAATATGTTAATGTGGAGTCAGAGTACCTTATTGGTTTTTTTGTTTATCTTGCCGAACATACATGCTGAGTTGGATTGGTTTAAGGCCATTTAAACATTGCCATAAACAAAGGGAAACAGTTGATGATTTTGCTTTCATGCCACAGAAATTAGTGTTAAATTTCCTTAATTTAATAAATGTTAAATAAAACCCTTACATTTCTCTGATTTTGACAAATTGCCTTGTCATGGGAGGACATGGTCTATCTGGTGAGAACAAAATAGAATTAATACCAGAAGTCTGACCTCAGCAAATACTAGTTCCCCGTGGAACTTGAGTGTTTGCACTTCAGTTACCTGCAAATGTCCCTGAAGCCGAGTTCCAAATTGCTGGTTGCATAATTCCTTAAAAAATTACTAGCTTGGAAACCATAGGTGTTTGATAGTATTGTTTCCATTACTGCCAGAGCAATGAGAAAGTTTAACACTGTCACAAACACACTCATGAAGTCTAATAATAGTCAAGAGCATAACTGAGTAATTGTTGCAAGTCTTTGTTTTCCATGGCTATTCAAACAAAGTAATAAAAAATACAAGTTGGACTACAGTGTTTAGTAGGCTAAAGGATACTGCTGTCTCTAGAGATCTTGTGAATGCTGACACGCTGTCACAACAGATCAGTCTTATCGAGGATGTTTTGAAAGGCTGTAAGTGGAAGTGGACTTTGTTTTTGAGGTTACACACTGCCAGCTTGCTTTTTCTGTTTTTGATGCTTCCTCTAGAATTCTGTCTCTTTCCCTGACTTGTTCTGGTATGTGTGCCTAAGTACACTTGGTCTAGCGTTTCTTTGCCACAAGGTGACTTTAAATTCTGTGCCCTAAAAATCAAGTATCTAATTATGAAGTAATTTAAAGACTGTAAATTAAAAATAGGACAGTAAAGCTTTAAAAATAAATTATCAGGGAACAGTGCAATTAACCAAACTTTGTGACAACTTGGGCAAAAATGCGCTCGTTAGCTGGGATTTCTAATTTCCTTGTCTAAAAGCTACAGTAATTTCCTGACTGTGTTTTGAGAAGGGAAGGAAGTCTTGGCGGCAGTAGGATTCTATTACAAGAAGAAACATGTTGGATACAGGGAACAGCATTGCCAGATCATATTTTGGTTTTACTATAAGTTTTTTGTTAAGTAGATTTTAGGCTCAAAGATAGGGAGTTAATATAATGTTTTTGACTGGCATTAAAGCAAGCATCTTCAAAGATATGACTTGGAAATCTGGCTTCTCAAACTTTTGTAGTCTATGAGCTCCCAGATACTTTTAAATGCATTTGAAACAGTTGAGAGAGTAGGAGTATTCAGTTGGCTTTTCAGGAAAATGGGGCATTACCCCATTTAGCTTTCATACTGTGAGATACTATTTCCTTCTTTTAGTACTGAAATGACAGCATAATTGGGACATCTCTGAATTTTGCAGGTTGCCTGGGATATGTGCAGAGGTATCAATGTCCATTTGGCAGCAAAAATGATAGCTAGTATTTAACAATTGTCTCATCACAAACTGACTTAATCCAAGAAGTTGATCTTTCATGCACATTCATAGCAGTTTCTTGCTTGAAATAGTTAAGTAATGCCATATAAGCTCTGTCTCTTTTCATTATAGTCTACTACATGCCCTGATGATCAAATATATGCCTTTACTGAGGATCATTACAGAATGTTATTGCTGTATTACTATTATTATTATTACTACTATTATTTATTTTGTTTAAATATTTCATCAAGAAGAACAAGAACCTTTTTAAAAACTCAGATTCACTAGTATTTTTACATTTCCTCCTAACATATGTGGTTATATAATCACTATACTGAATTCTTTACATGAGGAAAAGAGTAAAAAGCTAGAACTTGTTAAGTAAGTAGTTTTGAATATTTCTATAGAAATTAAATTAACTTTTAAAATTAACTTGTTCTCCAAATAACAATTTGCTCTGGTTTTAACTCATGTGCAAATATTTTCCCATGTATTTTTTATTTTGTTGTGACTACAGGACATAGATGGTTGCATTTTTTCTGGTTAATAAAATGTCATTATCATAATAAAATGTTAGCTATGTTTGTATTATGGAACATGTAGGGGCTGAAAGTTCATTAGTATTTGTTATTACTGTTTTACTGTAGGATGTCAGCTGTAATGAAATCACAGCTTTGCCACAGCAGATAGGCCAGCTGAAATCTTTAAAAGAACTGAATGTCAGAAGAAATTACCTCGAAGTTTTACCCCAAGGTAAAAGCAAATGAACAAAAAAAAAAATCTTTACAGTAGCTCTTATAATAATAATTTTGAAAGTATTTTTAATCATCCAAATAGATATCATTAAAAAGTAGCTATTACCTTGTGTTCAAATTTATTGCATTTGGGTCTGCAGAACATAACATTCAATGGTATCTACTGAAGAACAGTGTGTGAGGTTTCTTCAATGTATCTTTATGATTCTAGGCAACTTTTAAGTTAAACAAGTGTCTGAGTGCAGTATGGGAACTGGCAGCTGAGTTTCAGGGGGAAAAAAAATTCAAAGTATTTGGTTTAGAATTTCTTGTCACTTGTATAGCAACACTTTTATTTCCCAGTATAAAATGGAGTAAATGTTGATTTTAATTCCTCCCTGAGTTTGTATTTTTCCTGAATGCAAAAGAAGTGTTATTCAAAAATATTTTATTATTTTATGCCAAAAATAAAAACAGATATAACACCTTCTCTCCTTTTTATTACTTTTAGAACTAGTACAGCTTCCCTTGGTAAAGTTTGACTTTTCCTGCAATAAAGTGCTTGTGATTCCAATTTGTTTTAGAAAGATGGTGCAGTTACAAGTATTACTGCTTGAGAATAATCCTTTGCAATCTCCACCAGCACAAGTAAGTAATAATTTAAGTTGTGCCTTAATATTGGATGGCTGCTAACACATTTTAGAGTGTAAAATGTCACCTTCTGCAATTGCAGGCTTCTGAATTTCAGTCATCACAGGCTGCTGATAGTTTTGATATTCAAATAAGACATAGGATGTATCTAAATAAGATATAAAAAAATATCCTCTGTTCTCAGTATGAATTTGCACAGCACTTAAACCAACACATGCCTAGAAGATGTCCATTCTGATAGCTGTTAATTTTTGTGATTTCTATCTGCATATGAAATTTAACATTGGAATATGCATGTAATTTTGAAAAAGACTTGTGATAAACTTTCTGGGTTATTTTTCTTTATGGTAAAATGAATACAGTTCTACCAGGTTCTACAGTGATTTGCTAACTTTAACTTAAAAAATATGCCTCAATAGTCTAAAACACAATCCATGTGAAATTTATTTCACTTTAAAGTGTAAGTTCATGGATTTTGATGCACAAAGAAGTAAAACTCCTCTTTGGAACTGTATGCCACTCTGAGTAATAAAAGTAAATTAATGCATCCTGTGTTTGCCGCTTAAGGACAATTTTGTTGTTAACTTACTGGACAGTAAATTCAAACTGCATCTCTGAAAGCCACAAGTGTTCTGCCTCAACAGTGTTCAGTTGTTGAAATGCTTAAGAATTTTTATTATATTGGAGAAATGCTTTTCATAATTGATAGTGATTATGCCTTTAAAAAATACAAAGCAAGAGGTGTGCACTTAAAGAAAATTCTAAAATGAAGGTGAATTGCATTGTAAGTATGCTTGGACACTATTAAAAACAATGTGACCAAGGATATAAAGGGTACACCAGCTAATTAAATGTCATGATACACTAATTCTGAAAATAATTAATTACTCTATTTATAGTTAGTAATAGGCCATACCATATATTTTAATGTCCTTTTTTTTGAGTTAGAAGCTCATTTGGATTTTTTTAAAGAAGAATACATTGTTTTCTTGTTTTCTGTCTTAATCTCTGCGGGTATTTATACTGGTACACACAAATAATTGAGTATATAATTGAAGTACTTAGTAATTAAAAAAAATCTATTTTCTTTTAAGCTAAATTTGTAATATTAGTTGAATTTCAGGGAAGTTTATACTAAGTGACACTTGTAATAAATTGCTTTTTAAATTCTAGTTATAAACCTAATTTTTTCCTTATTCCACAGATTTGTACAAAGGGTAAGGTGCATATATTCAAATATCTGACTGTACAAGCATGTCAGATTAAAACAGCAGACTCGCTGTATCTTAATGCCATTGAACCACAGCATTTGCCACAACCTGTGGAAGAGAGGTATGTATGAAGTCTTACAAACAATAAAATAGTATTTATCTTTATGTTCCCCAGTTTTGTTTCTTTAGATGCTATTCAGAGTGTACTTTTTTGCACAGAGATTTCATTTACTTTTATTCTAATGTAATCCCCATAAGAGTTCAGAAAATTAAAAATCAATTCTGGTTAAAGTTAGCAGCACATTAGTTAAGAGTTTATAAGTGAACCTTAGTTTAAATCTAACCTCTTTCTAGTGGACTCCTGGAATACATTGAAAATAATCAGATGGTAGTTACACTAGGTGTTGGCTTGATCTATCTACGCATTAAATAAATTTTAATTTCATGTGTTGTTTTGTGATTTTTGTGATGTATTTTATGTTTTATATGTGATTTGTATGTTTGCACTTTTGTGACATTTTAATCTTTTTTTATTCATCCAAAGTCATCTGTCAAACAAAGTGAACTGCATGAATGCGTTTTAAATGAAGTGTGCTGATTTGTTAGCAAAATGAGGCAAAATCTTCTGGTTTGTATCAGACTTGAAGGAAATGGCATCTTGTGCCATGGTTTAAGGACAGGAACCAGATACAAAGCAGCTCCTTTCTGTGAGAATCTCCATTGCTGGTTGGAAATCAGCTTTTAGCCCAGTCTTTCTCTGCTAACAAGGGCAGTGTAATATAACCAATCAGTGAAAGTATGATATCTTTGAAGAGAAATACTCAATAAAAACAAAGTGTTGATATGAATAATAGTAGAGATGTTACTGCTAAAATCCTGCAAGAAAAAAACCAAGAGCTATTACAGAATCTCCCTTTCAGTCATCTCAATTAGATTTGAATGAAATTGGTTTTGTCCTTGTACTTTTGGAGATCCCTGTGTGAATTTCTATCAGGTAAGTGTCAAAGGTGAGAAGAATCCAGGATGAGGAGTAGGTATTCCATTTGGCAAACACTTACTGGTTTTCTGTTTTGTTCTTGTAGTATACTAGAAAACTGACAGGAATGTCATGTCCTGTTTGGTATTTGGTCATACTGGAGAATGCAGGTTAGGGTAGGGGGACGAGTAGATTTCCAAAGGCAGTTTCTGCAAAACAATCTTCAGTGTTTACTGGCAAGAGGTAATTTAGGATTAGGATTAATGAATCAGATACCTTATTCATGTGAAGACTGATAAAGCTACTTTCTTAAATTGCTGTGTCAATCTGAATTCAGTATCACAGCTTTCAGGATAGCAAAGAAAGGGATATAAGATATATTTAAAAAAAAATTAGGTGATGAGAGTACTGCATCTAATAGTGCACTTCAAAATGAGTAGAGGTCGTATTGGGTAATGAAACCAGAATAGTGAGCCTTTGCCGTTGTTACAGTAATTTTCTCAAAAACCTAAATTCCAAGGTCTATTTTAAGGCACCAAAAGGAGGTTTCTGTGTTAATAATTATTTCAAGCCTGAGGGAGATATGAGTTCTGTTTAATGGATCAGTGATTGCAGTTGTATCAGTTGAATCCACTTGAGTTTTACCATTTTGGTTTCTTCTCCCATGGCTAAATTGCTTCAGTCCTGTGCTGCTTAGCTAGTAACTCAGCAGTTTTGCATAGTGTATGGACAAAAGCAAGCTTAGTAGCAGATTATTTCTGTTGCTTCATTAATCCTTAGACTAACTAGCCATTCAGTCTGATCTGTTTTTCCATCCCCAGATTAAATGTTTGGTGTTTTACTGTACTAGGTGATTTCACCTTCTTCCATTAAGGATAGTTTGAAATTTGCTCAGAGTTAAGTGAAACCAGAACAGAATTTGAATGTAAATGCTATGATAGCTTTTTACTGAGTTTTAATTTTTTTTATTCACATCTAGCATTGATGACATCTATCCAAGTAAAAAGGACTCAGATTCAGGTGTTGGTAGTGATAATGGTGATAAACGTTTGTCAGCAACAGAGGTAAGTTACCTGCCTTGTGTGTCAAACTCCTCTCCCAGCACTCGTATTTTGATTGTATTTTAAGTTTGGTGAGAATGTGAAAAGATTTTTAGACTTAAACATCTGCAACCATATCCTTGACATGAATTTTACACTAAGAAATGGCTAAAACAAAAATAAAAGGAGGCTGTGGGGTTTTAATTTTTTTTTTTTTTAATTTTTTTGTGCACTGTCTGGAGTGGGCATGAGATGCTTGCTTCCAAATGGTTACAGACTTACCAATAGTGCAAATCCTCTACAGTTTTCTGGCAATTTACATAATCTAGAGAATGAGAAACAAACCAGAATTCATGTCTGCTGTTTTCAATAAAGTAAACAAGGTAACAGGTTACAAGCTGATGACTTCTCACATATTTTTCTCTTTGCCTGATTACTCTTTCTTGTGGGGAATTTATAGTGCCCAGTCTCAGTATGTTGTGTGATGTGGTTATGAAACATTGCTGTAGTGTAGAAACTTGAGAAACTTTGCAGATTTTAATGTGTTTAAATATTCTGTCAGTTAGGCAAAGCTGAAACTAAACCATCAGATCTTTTCCTGAACTTTGCTGTCTGTCTGAGCAAAGAGAAAGGGTAGCTTTGTGGGACTAGTGTTGTCCTAAGCAGTTAGAACTGATTCACAGAGGTTTTTTTCTGAGGCACTCTTTAGCTGAACAGGGCATTAAACCTGTGTGGAGTTGAACTGAATAGATAATGATAAATAAGTAAATAATTAGTAGTATAAATCAATGGTGATTATCTTTCTGAAATATACAGTAATGGGATTTGTGGTCTGACTTAATGGGAAAGGCCTCACATTAAAAGGGTGACCTTCTTGCTACTTAAAATATTTTACACTGATTCTTTAGTGGTTTTGTCCTCCTTTGAGGAAAAGGGATTTTGTTTCTTTTGGAACAAATGTATGAAGAATCAAGCTTAGGTACTGAATTTATAGTTACTCAAAAGCAAATTGAACATGAATCCACTTACTCACTGTTTGGTCTTTTAAATACAATAGTACTTTAAAAAACCCCATGTGAATTTCCAAGTATTTTGGCAAGTTTCTTGGTAGGTGGAAATGAAGTAGAATTGCTATGAATTCTAGCCAAATCTCTAATGGTTTACCTCTAGCTGCAAACCATTTTGCCAGTCTTACTCTTCCTGAAGCTCAATTGGCTTGTAATGAAACTTTTATCCCAGGATTTTCTCTTTAGCTATAAATATCACCTTTAGAAAATAGATCATGCTACCTGTAATCAAAAGATAGCGATTGAAATACTGCAATAAATATTTTGAAGACTACCAACAATGAACCAATACATTTTTAATAGCACAAAACTTTTAAATATAAGAACAGTTTGCTCATTCTATCACCACCTGACTGCTGCTCTGCTTTTAAGGAGAAATAGATACTGAGATCAGTAATCCCAAATGCATTTGTTAGTAAATTTACCATGCACTTTCCTTCTGATGTGACCTTTAATACCCATGTAACACATGGGTATCATGCAAAAAATACTAGCATGATGCAAATACAGGCTCACATGTGTTGTTAATTACAGTCAGAAAGTTACATACCAAACTTTGGATAAACATTAAATGATCAGTCATAATCATTAAAATATGATTCTGGAGGTTTTTTTATGAATATAAGCTACTGTTCAGTGCAGAGAGTAGTGGCTATTGAGTTTCTGTTCTTTTAGAGAAAATACTACATTGTCATTTTTCATGTATAACTTAATAACATAAATGAATCACTTGTTTGAACACTAATGTAGTTTTTAGGAAGCTTGCTAATTGACTTTGGATGAATACACAAAAGAGGGAATACTTGATGAAATGAACTATTTTATATATCGCTCTTGGACTTTGTAGGGTCCCTACAGCATCAGTTTCCCAACTGTAGCCATCCTGGGCACTTCAAGTGAAAGGTATCTTGTAGCGTTGCTGTAAAATTGATCATTGCAACTTGAAGGCAAATTCTGCCTTAAGGCAGTCTACCATTAACCTCACCTTTTAGGAAAAATACAGCATTTTGATTATTTTTCTCCCTTCATTTGGCCTTATTTTTCCTTTTGTTAAAATTCGTTAGAATGAAATTAGAATGGTGTCTGTGCTTTATTACATATATGAATAATGCATTACTACCAGCAGGAATATATGTGAAGAATCTTTCAAAGTGCATCATCTCAATTCTGTCTTAGAATAATGTTAGATATTTTTGATTCTGATTTGTCTATTGTTTTCTCTTGCTGTCTCATTTTGAAACTGTGGAAGAAGGAACTTGGATTCAGTATTTCACCTGTGAAGGACTGATACTTTTGTATTATCCAAGGCTGCTTTAGATAGTTTTTGTTTCATCGTATAGTGGCAGTTTCGTAGTATAGTGGTGAAAAATAAGTTGCAGAATTCTGTAGGTCCTGAAAGGAATTTGTTTCCAAATTGAATGGTCTGTTCCTTTTTGTATGCCAACACTCCAAAACATTTTCCTCAAAGTGTGTGTTACGCTGGTAAGAAAAAATATTGTACTATATTTTGGATCCAGGACTTCTGATAAAGTGTGTAGGAACATTTTAGTGTGCTATTTTCAAAATTAACACAGCATCAACTTTGATCAAGAATAATCAAATTTAGTACTTAAGTGACATATGAGATACAGCCTGAAAGAGAAGGAACTTCGCTGTAACCTTGGTTGTGTGAATGAATTTATATTGTACCTATCTTATTTCTATTTTTTTAAAGTTGTTGGATTGTCATTGCTTCAGATCTAAAAGACTTTTGTGCTTAGAGCACTTGGAGTGTCATTTATTTTCTGTTGGAGTTTCATTTTAAATTATCATTAATTTTAAAATTTAAAATTTATTTTGAAAAAAGCTTTATGAAGTCCCCAAACACCCTTTTTTCCTCCTTAATTTTTTTCTCCTTAAGCCGAAGAATACAGCCAGTGAATTCATAGAGTTAATAACATGCAGTTTATTCATCAGAAAGAACATTCATCATTGTCCATGTTTACATGTTTTGGGTCCAATGTATTCTTGGAAAATAGGAATAACCACGTGTATCTTTGATTGAGTTTTTAAGAGCAAGGTGGATTTGCTCCATCCTTTATCACAACCTTTAGCTTCAGGAGTTAGAAAAAATACTTTCTACATAGATTATGAACATCTAAAAGTAGCAGGAATGGCAGACTTCTACTAGAAGCTAGCGAGATTTAAATAACTGATTATATGTAACACATTTCATTACAGATCTTTTTTGTTACAGTGGTCTGAACTGATAAAACGGGGAATGTAATTTCCTTAAAAATATATTTTTTAAGGATATGTAGCAGAGTGCTGTTTGTATTATATCAGTTAAAATTACAGAATACATGTGTGGAAAATGTATGCACAGAGTAGCAAGTTACAGAAACACAGAGCATTTAAAGAATGAGCAATACTCATGGACTTTCTGGAAAATACATTTGCAAAGTTCTGACACTGTTGTGGTGGTAAGTTCTCTGTCTCAGGGGAGCAAGAATAAAAACTTGGCCTCTTCTGCAAACTGTGGTTTTGCTGTAGCTCACCTCAGGAGAGGATGTGAGCAGGTTCCACTTGAGCAGGTCGCTGCTGGCCCTGCAGAGAAACAGAGCCATAGTGGCTTAGAGCAGAATTGTGTCTGTGCTTCCTGGTGCAGCTGCTATCTGTAAACTATCTGTAAAATCATAGACAGGATAGGTTTGTTAGATACAAGTCAGTGTTTTAGTGTACTAGCCAATAGAGCTGAAAAAATGGGTGAGCTTTTAAATCAGAAAAAGCTAGTGTACTTGAGAGTCTATGCTTTTTTTTTTCAGCTCTGTCAGTTAACATAATTAAAGGTGCCTTCCTTGATGTTGATCTTGCTTGCTGTAGGCATTCAGTTCAGAAGCTGCATGGTAAAGCAGGGAAGAAGAGTCATGGAAGGAAAGGAAAAAAAGGGCTGTGGTATGAGGCTCAGTGTTTCTGCAGACTTTGGTGGCTCTAAGGAGGCCCTTGTAGTTTTCAGCTGCCCCAGGGAAGCACAGAGTGCAGCACAGTGCAGTGGTGTCAGTGCAAGAAGAGGACTAGTGCCATGAGTAAGACAGGAAAAGAGGACACGTGAATTATTCTACTTGGCAAACCTCATGTGCGGATATATTCAGCGTGACTATAACTTCTTACAACAGGATGTGGTCATGTTAGATGCTCTAGTATCCTGTTCCATCTTAATTTGCAGCTCTTTGGTGAGCAATCTTGTTAACATGTACATTTTTATCATTCTTGGTTTGAGCTTGGACCAGTGTTTCTCTTACTTTTTTCTAGCCATCTGATGAAGATACTATCAGCTTTAATGTTCCAATGTCGGACATTATGGAAGAAGATCATATTATAAAGGATGATTCAGGTCAACATGCTAACTCAAGAAAAGGTTGGAATGTAAAAAACATGGAAGTTAAATACAGAGAAATTCTGTTGTTGATTCCATGCCTGCCTAGTTACCCAGAAGGCTTTGAGCATGTATATGCAGTTGTGTAAAAATGAAAAAAAGTATGTTACTTAGATAATCTTTACTATACTGAGTTGAGTCTGTCTAGTAATTTTCAACAGCAATTCCAAAAAACTTGCTGCACCTTGTCTCAAGAATTAATAAGATCTGATTCTGACTGGGGGAAAAAAAGTTAAAGTCAGCTTGAGCAGTACTATCCTTCAGCTAATATCAGTGTTCAGTAATTTAGCAAAGTGCAATAATGGAGTCTATTTCTATAGCTGGACTTAGTGTATATATAAAGCTTTTTTAGTCAGTCAGCATCACCTCTGGAAACGAGTAAATTTATTTGTATTTTGTGAGAGATCTAATTTTTTCCAATTTTTTAAAAGTAACTTATGTTTTTCTAAATTACACTACATACTGATAGATAAACAGTGGTTCTCTATGGGAACTCAGCACATCCCCCCGGATGTCCAGAGTTGCTGAGAACCCCGTCGGGGGGCTCGGAGACCCTGGCATGCTGCCCAGAACACCTGGTGGCTTGATTTTGATCCTTCCAGCGAATTGCCAGCTTGGCATGAGGATGTGAAAGCCACACAGGTTTGAATGGTGTAATAACAAGGTGTTCACAGGGTGAAAATATAGATTTTGGGATTTTTGGTATAAGGGTTATGGGGACAAGATGGAGGAATCAGGGCATGTCTAGTCGTTCTTCTTTCTTCTTGTTCTCCATTTTCTGCTGTGATGTTGGCACTTGGGGATTGGTTTAGAATGGAGATGCAATGTCTAACATAGGTGATAGGTACTGGGAATTAAAAGTAAATATGTTGTACGTAGTTTGTAGTATAAAAAGACGACACAGCCTTGGGGGCGGTGGAGAGTGCTTGTGGCTGCTGTGCTGAGCGGATCTTGGCTGGGCAGAAAGAAAATTTTGTAGACAAGAAATAATAAACAGCCTGAAGACCGAAAAAGTGAAGAGTCCAGACTCATTCTTCAGAGCACGGGCTGCCGCAGAACCTCCCACGCATCTCGGGGCAGAGAACAGGCAGCTGACCCGAGAGTTCTCCAAGTTCTGCACATACTAATGATAAATGGCAGGATGAAGTCAGCAAGCTGCATATGGAAACCACATGAACAGGAGATGGCATACCCTCAGTGTTACCCACTTTAATGAAGTTCCATGGAGAACTCATCAGGATTTGGTAGAATATGAAGAGAGTTAACAGGATTTTATCCTACAGTGTTTATTAGCAAACTGGAGAGGGTAAATCATAGCTTCATATCCTTGGAAATAGTATACATAGGGAAAAGATTGGGACAGGCTCTAAATAATTTTGCTGTGTGTTTGGTTTGTTACAGCATGGTAACTCTGAAATTGCATTCAATTGCAAGTCACTGCCTAAGACATCGGAATTTCTTAAAACACTCCACAGCTGTCCAGCTGTGTTGTTGTATTGCTACTGGCAAGACAGACTTGGTGTAGTTCAAAACTGGCTTCTTCAATGCCTGCTTTGGTGCTTCTGATACACAACTCTATATGCCCAGGAAATGGATTTATTACAACTTAGAAATTGGCATCACTGTTTACAATGATAGGATCTTAACCTGTTTGAAATTTTTAATGTGAATTTAAACTTCATTTTTGAAATAATTCTTCTATTTTTTTTCATTGCTGTTCCTAGTGGAATTCCATCAAGGATCTTCTCACACATTTGTTAATGATAAGTCACGAGAAACAGGAAACCAGTTTGATGAACAGGATACTCTTACTACTGAATTTATGAGCTACATTAAGGCAAGTTTATCACAATGTTAAGTGGGGAAAATATTTCTGCTACTTTGATAAGTGCAGAGTGAACAGGAACGATAAACAGGTATTTTAATGAATAAGATGCAGATGACAGTAATTGTTCTAAAAATACAGAAAGCAAAAAATAGGCAGGTAAGTTTAAAATTATTACAATTGATCTAGGACAATTTACCCAGAACTCTTTCTAGGATATGTGAGTTATCCTTTAACTATGTTTAAGGCTTTAAGCAAAATGGCAGGTTTTTTCTGTGCTATTTGCTTTATATTTTGAACTGAGTGATTTATTGTGTTGATTTCATTGCTGAAATGAGAGATGACTTTGTCCTAGCTGTGGTGGATAAAGTTTTGAAGTAATGTTATGGTATTAAAGTACATTTTCTCAATTTTTTAAGCATTATAGTAGCATTTGAGAGATCCTTAAAGACAAATTATATCAAATCACCTTCTAGAATAAGTGCTGCATTTTTGTTGTCTTATGGTACGTACCCTTGTTACAGGAAAACATCATGATCTTTATTCCTGTAAGGTGAAGAAAGATGAAAAAGAATGGCTTTATTCATTCTACTAGGGATTGTCACTGGGAAATGAGCCATCATTGGAGAGTGTTAGAGAAGCTGGTACAGTCTTCAGTGTCACATACAGCAGAATTGGGCAGAATTTATTGGTACAGGATGATGCAACTGATGTGCCAAACACGTGACACAAAGGAGGATAAGCCTCTGTTTTCTGCTGTTTTTTCTCTAGAAGTACAAATACATATTCATTCAGAGAGCTTCTGTCTTTACTGGCAGCTGATCTACTTCAGTGCTCCTGCCTGAGATGAAGTTGCAAAATACCAAGTGGAAGCATAAAAAAGATTCAGGTTTTCAAATAAATAGCACTTCATGTTTATAGGTGTGGGGGATCTAATTTGACTACATTGAACCCAAAATAACTGGCTGACTGATGTGAATTCCTGGATGCAACTTTTGTTCCCATTTGTTCTCTTTAAAAAGAAATGATTCATGGCTGTCAAAACTGTAAAATAGGAATGCTGTTAATAATTATGCATGAAGTATGTAATTGCCACTGTTTGCATGTTTGGAATTTCCTTGATTTGAAAACAAATCTGGCTGCAGTAGGAGAGCGAGGAGAAGGAGAGTTGGGATCGTGCTTAATTGAAGCATTGTTTCTATGTGCCAGAAAGTCACAAATGGAATCTGGGACATAGAACAAAGAATTGTTATGCTGCTTGACTTTCTTTTCACAGCTAAGAGAGGGTAAGGGCTGTTGACCTCAATAAAATTTTCTGAATAGAAGATCTTGTAATCAGTATCTTAAAAGGGGGTAGAGTAAGGAATGGAGCAGAAGTGTTGGATTGCTTCAACCAGCCAGCCTAAAATGTTGCATAAATTAGGTCAGTGCTGAGTGGGAAAGCAAATTTATCTGCCTACTTAATTGGAAAGTTCAGTTCTCATTATCACTTTTGTCTGCTTACAGAGCAGAGCAGCAGAGTGTGATGAATTACTGAGAATAGAAGAGGACACGCAATGGCAAGCAGACGAAATGTGAGTATTTTTTATGTATCTATTAATAATAAGCTATGTCTTTTAATTAGTTTGACCAGGACTGCTATGACTTTGCTGTTTAATAATTCTGCAGAAATGGAGGCAAGACAATAACAACCTTGCATTTTGTGTATGCTCAGTATTTTACATTTTATTGCTAAATAGAGTGGATGTTATATTACAACTAATTAATTTGTATTCCCCAATAACTTTTTATCTATGTAGAATGCAGTCTTTTTTAATTAGGTACTTAGATATTTTGTTTATTAAAGGCATTGCTGAAAAAAGATAATCAAAACTTGCAAGATCTAAATTTAATGTACATTTAAAAAATCAATATAATTACAAAACATATCTTATTCTTTTTCTTACTTGTCATAATTTTAACCTTGAAGCAATCATTAGTTTATAGATAGTTTAATTCCAGAGTAGAACAAATGAGCATCAGTTGCTAAGTGCATAAGGAAAGGAAATTCAACGTGACTGTACTGTGAAGTTGTCACTCATCAGAACAGTGTAGTCCTATATAGTATTAAAAAAAGACCCAAACCTGAAGGGAGGAAAGAATAAATATTTTCTGAAAGAGCCTTATTGGCAGAACTAATGGGAGGTTATATTGCTCATCCCCAAAAAGAACAATAAATGTTGAAAAGCAAAAGAAAGCAAGCTGGCCCTTATAAAAACTCATCATATTTACTATTCGTGCTGAAACAATACATGGGATGAGTGCCTTTAAGAGTCAGATATTGGTAAATAAATGTTCAACTTTAGAAGTCATTCTGTTTAATTGAATGCTAAAAGTTTTACTTCATCACATTTATTTATGTATGTATTAGGCTGGGAAGCTTTGTTAAGGACAAAGTGTTGGAGAGTTTTTTTCAGAAGGAGCTCTTTCCATAAATTCAGCACATGCCAGTGTGCAGAGAGGCTGTTTTTCCCCCTATAGTGTTTGCATGCCAGTTGGAAGGTAGACGTCTCACACTGAAATTCAGACTACCCTTGATAATTGCTGTTGTACCTTTTTTTTGAATGTTTTTGTTTTCTGTTATAGAATAAATTTATCAGAAGAACAAACTATTGATATAGCAATGATAGAACAACTAAGAGAAGCTGTAGATTTATTACAGGATTCCAACAGGTATGCTTACAGTAGTTGATATATAATAGTATAATAATATAATGTAATATATTTTAATTTTTTTTTATGAATTACATTAGAGTTCCCTTTTAACTGAAAGCTCTCTGGAGTTACCAAGTGCTTTGTTAGCATACCAGCGTGTGCAAGGTAGTTAAGAAGGAAACTCAAATTCTCTCTCGAGTATCTAGACAAGATTCCCAGTAAATTAAGAAGGGACAAAAGAAACCAGAGGTGAGGACACCCCTTAACCATTCATCTCATGTACACTACTGTGATTATCTGAAGTTTTGTCTAGGATTGTCACATTTCTTTTAGGGACTATAAATTTTCCTCTTACTCATGCTTGGTATATATTGTTGGAATGAGAAGGGCTTCTGGCCCATCTTCATGCCAATTCAATGAAGCCCCTAAAGGAGGTGCCTGAATTAGCAGTGGAGTTTCTTTAGTTTTCTGAAATCCAAAGGAGGAAGAGGCAAAGAAAGTTATTTATATTTCCCCTGACTACAGAAGACAAGCGTTTATAATTTAGATGCCCAGAGTCACATAGAATGGCTCTGGAACTGTGGCTAAACAAAAGAATAAGTATTTAGAAGAAAGCAAATGATTGCCCTACTGGAAAAGTATGGCAATAGTGGTGCTGTAGTTCTGTCTGTCTGGATGCTTGCTATTGCTTTTCTTAGTGTAATCACCTTCAGAAATTAAGTTCATTTCAAAACTCATTTTAATTCTTACTTCTATGAAGAAGCTGGTTTGCAGCTTCATTTCTCTGAAGATTGGAAAACCTCCTTGTCACTTCAGCCTTAAGTATGCTTGGTTCTCTTTCCTCCCTTGATAGCTACTTGCTTTTGTGACTACACTGTTCTTTACTTTAAATGCCTGTTTTGAGCTGCTTTTTCACCTAGCAGACTTTTGTACTTTTAGGACAGAAGTTGATTCCTGATAGTATTTCTAAAGAGACAGTTAGCTGGTTTATTTTGCATCATGTAAAGAATACTTGAATGTTTGAATCATACACTAAATACTTGAATCAAAAATATTTTTGCTTAATAAAATATAAAATTAGGAAATAAACAATTAGGAAATTTCTCTAGCTTCCTAGTACCATTTTTTCTGCATCTCATATGAAGCTTATTACTTTCTCAGAAGAGTGTTGTAGTTAAAAAAGGAAAGCGTTTGTTTTGGAAAAAACACCAGCAAAAATATTTTAGTTGTTAGCCTGATAAATTTAGTCATTTTGGTTTTTTTTTTGTTTCCAGACATTGCCCTAATATTTCCTTCATATTTAGGTACTTCTATTAAATTAAGAAGGTCAATAAAATACAGAAAATCTGGTTCTTGTTTGCACACAGATATATTTTCATTAGTAATACTACAGTAAATTCCAAAAATTACTTTTAGAGGTGGCTAATCATGTCATGTATGTCTGTATTTCTCTAGTGTTGTTTTTACAGCGTGTTGGGGGGTTTGCAGCTGCACTTTCTTTTTCTAACCTTAAAATATGAGCATTTATATTTAATTTTCTGAGTGCCATATAGGCTTTTGAATGTACACCTCCTGTGTATTAGCATCCAGTCCTAAGCAGCAAGATACCTTTGAGTACCCAGTACTTGTCAAATGATGCCATAGACTTTCAGTCCTCTGAGCCATGGGTTCCTCATAATTTTTTTTAATAATTATTGGATTTTTTGGCATTTCGTAGTTTTCTCATACTCAAGAGGTTTTATGTCCAGAAAGGAATGTAAATGCTTTTGTTGCTCCTTATTTTTAAGATGCACGAAACTTGTATTTGCTTTTAACTTAAATCTAGAGCATGTCAACAATTGTAACTTTTTCCAGTTTCCTTTCTTCATCCTTATAACTCTGGTGGCCTAGTCAAGGTAACCTGGTTGAAATAACTAACTCTGTGCAGGACCATCCTTATCTCACACTGAAGGCCCTTTAAGAGAAAACACTGTAGGGGCTGGAGCAGTTGGTGATTCTGGTGTGCTTAATGTGCACTGACTGGAATTCTTTCAAGCTGTTTTTGCTAGTGGGTGTGATTATTAAACTTGTTAAATGCTTGTCCAGTTACTCTTCTGCAGGACACTGTTTCCAGTGTTCTGCAGAATTTAAAATCTGCATACCCTATTACACATAGACAGCATTTTGTTTCTGGGAAGAGATTTTGAATTCAACCTTTTTCAGTATTTTTGATGTTTGCATTGTATTTCTATATTTGCCTTCCTATATTTCCTGCTTTCTTTCTTTTTCTGTTTCACTGCTTTGTTTTCAGCCACTGTAAATTAAGTGGAAATATCTAGGCAGGGCTGTGGCTTCCATTTGAACACTGAGTTCTAGAGATTAGATACAGAAATCTGCAGACTTCTAGATAACAACATGGTTGTTGGTAATAAACAGGTCCTTTTGTTTTGATACAAACCATTGCTCAGGGTGGTACTTTGCAAATGAAACCATGAATGATGCTTCAGACTGAACTGAAGAATCAGGAGGCATTTCCAAAAGCTCTTAAGAGATGACACTGAACAGGTTAAAATGATAACTATGAAAGTATTTCATGTATATATTTGTTTGAAATTAAATATTGAACATAATGGTTGCCAAAGTTATAGCCCAGTACAATGTTTTTGTTTCAAACCTTGCAGATTAAGCATGGGTATTTCAGAGAGCAGTGCAGTGAATCTGTATCCTACAGAACCATCAACAGTTTTAGAATTTCACAAGTCTACAGTAAAGTGTGTTTATATACCTTCTTTAGAAAAAAAAATAATTTGTTAGATGCATCATGTTCAAGTTGCTACACAATGAATTACATATTTGCCTTTGTCTTTATACATAGTGGTCAAATACAGATGGACATGTCTTCTCTTGGTCAGGTATGTTAAATGAGTGTATAATTACAAAATATTCTGGGGGGGGAAAGACAGAAAATGAGCCCACAATTTCAATTTCAGTTGGTAATCTGCCAAGTAGGGAAGGTAAAAAGTAAGTCAGCTGAAGGGCAAAGCTAATTTATGGAATTGTTGTGGGGTTTATTTTTTTTTTTGTTTCTGTGTGTGTGTTTGTCTGTATATGTGAAGTTTTTCTGTGTTTATCTGTTACTTTTTCATTTTAGTTTCCCTGTATGTCAGTTCAGCTATGCATCTTCAGCGACCGTTAGATCCCCCCCTCCGACCAAATCTCCACCTTTTGGTGTAGGAAAACACTAGTATATTCATTAAGAATAACCCTAAAATAATTTGTAAAATAAAAATTAGTGCTTTTCCAGAGTTCTGCCGCTATAGTTACAGAGAGTATAGTTAAAGTAAGGGGTTTGAGTTTTACAGTGTGATATATGTTGCTTATTATTTGTTCTGTATCCTGTCTGGTGAAATGATGTTTTTTATGAAGTAGTTGGTTTAGATTTACATTATCCACCTGTTAATGCTGGAACTGCTCTTACGTAGTATATACTTGCTTTTCTGTCTGCTTTTCATCACACTATTTGTAATAAATACTTCAAGGTAATGCTATGCCAAAAAACAAAAAATCTATTTCCTGACAGAAGAGTTATTTATCTTACAGAGAGAAAATGCTGAAGAGGAACTGGAATTCCAGAGGAGGAGGGAGTTGATTATGGAGAAAGCAAAGCCTGAAGCAAGACCTTGTGAACAGGGTGAAAAATGGTCATTGAGCCAGGTATGGAAATGTCCAGATGCAATAAATGTGGAAACATTTGGAATGGATCATTGCATTCTCTCAATTTGTATGTGGGGATAACGGGTTTAGGCCCAGTGTGGGGATTGGGCTTTTTTTTGGCTTAGCATGAGTCTCAAGGTTTGACTGTAAATGGAAAGTTGATTAAGACCCATCCATTTGGAAAGACCTTATATAACAAATATATCCAATAAAAGCTTAGGAGTCGCAGGGGTTGCGTTCCCCTGGAAAAAATGTCGTCTCAAAGTTTGGTCTTCAAGAAAATGGAGTACCTGACTCCTTTCCTTCCCTTACCCCAAATACTCTTTTGTAGTTATATAAGTTTCTAAGTTTATATTAACAGCAGGTTTTCTTATTGTATTTAGTATTACAAACAGACTGTATATAGGTTGAGATGATAGTTTTCAATGTTTCAAATTTGAAGATTTGTACATTGTAATGATCCAGAAATGTAGAGCTACAAAAAAACCTTAAATAAGGAGATTGTGAGAACAAAATTACAGAAGATGCTGTCTATATTGGCAGTACCTTAATATTGTCTGTTCTATCCAGAAATAGGTGTTTTTTTTTTAATTTATCTTGTTGCTTTTCAAATATTTGTATGTATAATCATAATATCAAATACTACTGTGATAAAGTCCTGTGATTGTTGGGACCTAATGTTCCAAGTGCTCTCTTGTGTTTCCATGTTTTGTCCATTTAAAAAAAAAATGGATCCTAGAGAAGTTGTTTTGGATTGAATTATGATTTACTTATTCCAGTTGTCTTTCTGCTGAGTTATGATCACTGCTGAATTAATGATTTTGTTTCATATTTATCAATGTGATGTACATGTTTCCTATGTAACTATAACAGAAGTGGTAACAAAAGGTATGTTATGTTGTAATTCTAAATGTAATTGTTTACAGAATACCTCTCTTCAAATCTGTATTTGAAATAATCTATATTTGCAAATGAAACCTTTGTGAGAGTTTAATTAAAATTGGCATTTTAACCAGCAAACATTAAAATCTTATAAAAGTACTTATAATCCCTTAGTATTGAAGCAAAAAATTAATGACAAATCTGTGTGAATTGTTTCCACATGCTTTTTAAAAAAGTTCTTCAGCTAGCAATAGAAACATTTATGATTCATGCAAATAACTAATTTCAGTGAAAAAAATAATTAAGTATTAATGTGTATCTGACTATAATTAGTAAAATTTCCCATTGCAATGTATCACTAATACAGGTTCTGAAATGTTTTTTGTCTTTTCTTCTTTTTTTTGTTTATTTTCCAAACATGAAGAATGATCTAATTGTTTGGAACACAAGTGGGCAAACCTCTCACAATGAGGTAAGATGTCATTTGTTTGTCTCTTATATGTTTTATATTAATGTTTCATAGACTAAGTGAAACATAACTGAATTCCACAGAACACATGGCTGAGATTTGCATCAGAAATGAATATGTGGTTTGATTGGCATGTGGTTTAATCTTGTCATCTCAGAGATTTACTAGGGTATAAAAATATGCTTTCTGATCGTTTTGTTTCAGAGTTATGCAGTTTAGTACAAAACGTTTAATTTTTTTACATTTTCTCCATTCAGACACAATTTTTAATTTTTCTTTTTTAATTCTCCCTTGTTCAACAAGATTTTCTATTGATTTCAGTGCAGTTTCTTTTTGCACAGTTGTGTCAAGTCCTTGATTAGTTATCAGAGTGGAATCTAATTTTATTGATCCTGTAGCTTTCTAGTGTAAATCTCATTGGAAGATCAAAAAGGCAAAAACCATATGGAGCTCCTTATGGAGATTATTTACCTTCTTTCTTTTTTTTTTTTTTTTTTTTGTGCAGAAATAGGCCTTCTCTCTTGGTACTGCATTGGGCATAAGCATCTTGCAAATTTGTGAGCACCCAGCCACCATCCACCCACCAGTCTTGGTGATGGGAATTCTGTAGTTCCCAGCTCCCGGTGGAATCACTTTTTAATGGATTCCCATTATGGGGTTTGGTCATAGGACTCTTTCTGTGTTGCCATTGGTGGTATGATGCTGCTCCATCCTTCCTGCTGCAGCTCTTAGCCGAGTTCAGGGTCAGGGGAGATCCTACTCTGAGGCATAAGCTCATAAGCCTAATTTCCTCTTTTCTGTTTTTAATGCAGAAATTCAGTGTTACCATGCAGAGTAGTAATTAATTCTGTGAAAGAAACAAACGTGTCTAAGGAAAAAACATGCCTTTGCTTTGGTTTTTTAAATGTACTCTGCCACAAAATGTATGTTTGATGGAACCAAATGATGACATGGGAGAAAACTGATAAATAATTGAGCTTATTTATAACTAGGGGGAATATCTTGCTGTCTTTTGTCAGAACCTAGTCTTTTCTACCAGAGAAATAGGGTGCAATAAAAAAGGGAGATTATCATAGGTTTGGGACTATATTGTGATCAGATTATGGGAATAGTTATAGCATGCAATAGTGTTAATTTTTGCATTTTGCATGGTCAGATATGCTGAGATATTTTCTGGGTGTTATTCTAACTTTGATGTATGTTCTGGAATTACACAGAATAAGGATAAAAGTCCAACAATGTCTCCTACTACAAACACCACAATCCCTTTTGGCCTGAAGCCACGATCAGGTAATGTGGGAAACTGGTTTGTGTGTACTGGTTTGGGGTTTTTTACACCTCTGTTATAAATGGATATCTCTTTTTCTCCCCTTTAAGAAGTAAGCAATGTAACATTTTCCATACAGTTAGAAGAAGCTTAGAACATTTTAAGGTTCTCTAGTTTTCAATCAAGATTGAATTTGTAAGAAGTATTTATTTGGCACGTTATATGTGGATCAATTTTCATCCATTACTAGTAAATTGGATGTTTTATAAAATTATATGTATATTAAAAATGTGTTTGGATATAACTACACATATTTTATATACATATACATATTTATCATCTGTGCTGACATACTAATTGAAATAAGATTTTTTGCTTGATTGGCATGTGGTGATACTATTTAGATTTTGTTCAATAATATATGTGAATAATTAGGCTATTTTGGAAAACATTTGTGTTGCTCTGAAAATTTTTCACTTCATTGAGTCTGTCAGTAGTTAGGCTTGAGTAAAGATCAAGCATTATGGAAAGGTTACATCTTTACTTCAGCCAGCAACTGAGTTCAATGAATTTGCAATGCACTGTATCTACATAACCACCAGTCTTTTGACAAGCAGCAGTTTATTTGAAAACAAACAAACTAAACTTAAAAACAAGTAACAACAAAAAAACCTCCCAAACTTAGAGATATATTTGAGGGCTTGGTAACAGCTTCTCTTAAAAACTGGATTAGCTACACGATTTAATTCAGTTTTTGTCTTCTCTGTGTGGAGGTAGTCAATTTTAAGTCATGCCATATCACCTCTAATGAGTGGCTGTAGGTTTTCAATATGTTTCAGCATACTAAGACTGTAGTTCTGGTTTTTCTCATCCACCACAAATGCTTTTAATCAAGTGATGGTAAACCCCTACAAGCTTGTAGTTTCCATAGCAAAATACTTGGTAATAATGGCAGCAGTTTGTGAAACTGCTGGTGGAACATCGCAAAAAGGTTTATGAAATTGTACCCATAGATTTAGATGGTTTTTGTTGTTTGGTTTGTTTTTTTGTTTTTTTTTTAAGTATTAGAAAGCTGTTTTTGTGAAGGAATACACTTTAAGTTTCTCATGTAGTTGTGATATATAGTCAGACAGATCTGTTCAACTGCATTTCTTTGGTTGTTAGAATATTAAACTTGGTCTGTCCTGTTTCTGATGATTTAGAAATATATTGATATTTCTACATAAATTTAAAATACAGATTAAATGATGAACAAATGGGTTCTTTCAGGATCTGGTGAAAATAAAACATTGAGTAATATTGCATAGTCCAGTGGCAATATTGCAGTATCACTGTCAGGAGAAAAAAGCAAAGGAGCCTGGGCCATGTTGCTGCTTTCACAGGATGTGGGCTGTGCTCTGAGCCCACAGTGAAATCTGCTGGGGATTAGAGGTTGCTTTGTGGAAGAATATGTAAGACTGTGACTTCTTGTTCAAGTGTTAGTTTAACGTGCACTTTTGAATCTTGGCATACTGTGCCTGAGTTTCTTATACTTCATGACTAGAATGCAGGTGAAATAGCTTAGTGATTCTTTTTTTGAGAGAATTTCTAGAAAGAGTGGATTGCAATGTTTGCAACAAAATCTCCAAGTCACATGATTCAAGACCAGATGATCACAAGTCCTACACTTCATCCCTTTTTTATGTATTGCAGCTCTGTGTAGCCTCATTGAATATCAAAGTCAGTTGGTTAGAACATGCTGATTTTCTGCACTGTACTACTTGAAGTTCATATATTCTAGAATCTTTGAGCATGCCAATACTGGGGTGTCTTTTGGTCACGTTATGGTTGCGTTAAACTTGATAATGTGAATTTATTTTCTTTTCCATATGAGGTACTACAGACACTAAGATGAACCCATTACTGCACAGTTTCTCACCTGATCATGTCTAGCTTCAGTCATCTTACCTTAAATTTATACCCTGTAAGATAGGGGAACTTGGCAATAGTAAAACTTTATGTCCAGTTTCAGATAAAAATACACCATGTAGCAAAATGAAACCTTGCACAGGCATAGTAAAGCTTCATATTGTTTCATCTTCTGCTGTTTTGCTAACAAATAAGAAATACTTAAGAGGTAGAAGTAGTACATGTCAGAGAATACTGACATGTTTGTGAAGCCTGCATGTTTTTTCTTTTAAAGCTGGTTTGCTTGGCAGGTCTGTAGTTTCTTTATTGTTTTTCCTTTAAAACTTTGTACATCTTTTGTGCATTTGAACCATTCTAACACTGGTTGGAATTTGTACTTGTTAATTGTATACTGCTTTATTGTCATAGAGCTGAGCTAGTGAAGAGGTCCAGCATTTCTGTGACCCAGAAAAGTTTTTCAGCTTAGTTTGTAGTGTATTTTAATAGTTTTTTTTTTATTTCAGTTCTTAATGGCCTTCGAGGAAATGTTAAAACTTACTGGAAATGTAAGCTCTAATGAAGTTAAATAGTCCTAATGTGTTCTAACTGTTTAACTTTGTTAGAGCTTCCATTTGAATTAATTGGCTCTATAAATCTCTTAAATCCAAGTGCAACATTAAAAGGACATTGAAGTGTTCTAACTTAAATGTGTCCACCATGCTCTGTGGAAAAAATAGTGGCAATTTTTCAATGAAAATATATGCAACTGTATTTTTTCTGAAATTGGAGAGTTTATTTTCGCTGTGTTTATTTTCATTATTTAAAGTGAATGTTGCTTTCTATTTGACTTTCCATCTTCCTCATCATTTCATAATGGTTTATGTCTCTTGGAAAGGTGAAAGTAAGCTGTTCTAGACTTGTGGTAAAGATTCCAGTTTTTTGAAGTACACACACAAATATAAGTGCTTCCAGAGGATAAACCACAGTGGCTTAAACTTCTGTGTTAGTACATACTGATATGTGTTCAGGACTGAAGGTCCTTTTATACTTTCATTTTTAAGCTAGGCAAAACATCAGGAAAATTCATATCTGATGGCTGACAGAAAGAACCCAAAGTACCCAAAGAAAATATTTTGAAAGGTAATGAATGTGCTTACCTTTCTTGAAAGATTTTTTCAAAGGGTCAGAAGTTTACATTGAATGTAAAAGGATTTTTAAATTTTTCAGATTATTTCCTTCTGTATTTTAAATATTTTCAGAGAGTATGGACTTTTCAAATTCATATTAATTTTGAAAACCTTAAAAAGATTCCATTGAACAGAAACAATTTTGTTAGAGCTGTAGTTCTCCTCTTGGGAAATGCATTAGCTCTCTGAAAAGGAATCACTAAAAATAGCAAATAGATTTAAATTCTCCGTTTTTCATCCATGAATTAATTAAAATGTTCAAAGTGGTGCTAATTGTTGAAATTGAGAGTTGCCAAGGTCTTGCGTTATCTTTAATATGCCAGACCTTCAAGTCTGGCTTGAAGCAGACATTAGAACAGCTTCTAATACGTCTTGCAGTCAATAGTTGTTTTTCCTTTGTGTTGTGCCATTTCTGGGTCACTGTATTTCTTAGTTTCTGCTGAAAAAAGTGACAACAACACAGACAAAAAAATTCCTATTGTCAGAGGCTGAAGCAAGCACTGACAAAACTCGAAGTCACAAAGCACTTTGTATTCTGAAGTGAGAAGTTGTTCCCTTGCTACCGTTCACATAGTGTGACATTACTTGTGAATCTAGTGCCCTCAGTTTGGGTGACTTGTAGAGAACTTGAAGCACAATGTTAGTAGCTATGCTGGGACATGCTTGTATTTCAAGTTAGTTGGAACATATAATGATCAATGAAACTTGACAGTATTTTTTTCTCATTTGAGTGCTCATTACTGTCTTTCTATCTCTAGATATTTATTCCTTCAGTTTGTTTTCTTCCCTAACAGCATTATCTGTGTACTTTGAAAAATAGTTGAGAATCCCAATTGCTACCAGAGTCAGACTGTTTACTTTTTGCCATAAATCTGTGTACTGTTACCCCCCAGTGTTGACTCAGAGTTTGTTGTGCTGACTCGGAAGTTCAGCTGGTGTCCCAATAGCCAGAAGCAATGACTCAGCCTTGGGAAAGTCTAAAGAGAGAGAGCAAGAGAGAGAGCTGTGCAACTCTGAAAAGAAGTTTAAGGTGAAGTTTTATATGCCACAGTCTGTATTACTATCATGTTAATACAGATTCCAAAATTGTGGGAAGGAAAAATCCTACATGAATAAGAACCTTCTGAATATTAGTTGGGAATGTTAGAAAAGAGGGAATTCTTGTGCTTACTGAAACTTTACTTTGGACTTTCTTCTAATATTTGGGTGATTTTAGTTGCTTTTAGATCTACACAGCAATCTTGAATTTATTTGTGTTTATGGTTTAGCATTTAGAGCAGAGGTAGTTTATAGCATCTAGTTTGGTCTGAGGAACATGAATGTTGCTTGTGTGTAGGATTCAGTAGATAAATGTGAGGATACATGTAGCAAAGCAAGAAATGAGTGAATTATTTTTTTTTTTTGCAGAAGTGATAAAGGAACATTGTGATCAAATACAGAAAGAGTTCATTAAGGGGCAACATCACTGTGAAAGGCAGAAAAGACATTTAAATCTCTGTCAGAAAATAGGAAACCAGTGTGAAGCTTTGAAAGGATGGATGATATGCTGAAGAGATTCAGGAAGGAGATACTTTAAGTGTGTCAGTATCCAGTTCTGAAACAGTGTAGAATGGAGGTTTGAGGAAAGCCTGGGGAGAAATCCTTGCCACAATTCAGACAAGAGACTGAAGTGCAGAGTACATGTGGTGGGGAAGGAAAAAAATTTCTGCAGAAGGATCTGAGGATCAGTAACAGGTGGTGTTGTGACTAGTTAAAGGAGAGAAGGCAGAATGGATAGGGAGAAGAGGAGCTGTATTGCTGCCCCAATTTAGTTCATGAGTGGTCATGAACTGTAGACATGATAAGCTTTTACTGTCATCTGGTGAATAGTCTGCAGACCGTTGCAGCTTCTGTGGAAATGTACAGTTTTGTATACTTCAGGGACTCCAGTTGAATAATTAATGATGCTGAGTTTCTTAGAAGACTGTCTGTGGTGCAAGTTTGCCAAAGCTTGTTGTGCAAACTCAGGATCAGCCTTTGGGGTATTCTATGCCTATTCTTGTCCCTGGGAAGCCTCTCTAAAAGTTATGAGGCACCAGTACTTACATAACGTGGTGGACCCATTGTAGATTTGAATTTATTGCTGGGGGAGTTAGCAAGAAAAAAAGGTAGTGCTTCATTGATTATTAAGTAAATTAAAATGAAAGGAAAGCATCTGTGGTACATGCACTTACTGAACATCCTTCAACAAAATGAGAAGTGATATCCAAGTGATAATGTAGTTGATACTTCCAAAATCAGCTGGGAAATTGTAATGTAATAATATTTTCATATGGATGTGTAAATTTTCTTTGTGAGAAGTGTTCTTATTATGTAGTTACACAAATATCTAAAAATCCTGATTCTCTGGTAGTTTCCTTCTTGAAACTTCACAGCTGGTATATTTACCTCCTGACTCAGAGTAAAGGTTTTTATCAGGCTATAAAGTAAAATCTATGGGTACTTTTTCTTAAAACTTGGTTGTAACAAGTTGTGTGAAGTGCTATGGTTACAATGATCTTGCTAAGCTTAACAGCCTTAACTGCACATATGATGTATGATTTGCAAGTACTAACATTTAACTCTTCGTTCTTTTTATTCTGCACCATCTTTCATTCTTTTCTCAAAATTTATGCATTTTGTATTAATCACCTTTGAATTACATCCTTGCCATTACCATACAATCCTAATGCCATATATGAAATGCTGCTGCCCACTTTTATCCCCACTCCGGTCCTTATTACCACCATGGTTGGACTGGTTATCACTCCCCTCAGCAGACCCATCCCTCAGTTTTCCTCCTATCTCCTTCAACACACTTACACAGGCACAAACATGGGACAACTTTAGCTACAGTATCCCATCTGAAGGAGACAGTGACAATGGTAGGTGTTCCATATATAACTTACTTTACTTGTTTTCAGAAACATGAATGTGTGGTGAATGCCCCATGTGGCTAAGGACAAAAGACAATACTCTCCAGGGGATATTTATAAGACTAAATTTCTCAGAGGATGCACTTTCATTTGCTCTGGAATATGTAGTGTCAAAAGTCAGAGTGAAGTTTCACTCTTTTCTACTCTGCAAAACAGCTTTTCCCATTATATTAATTCCAAGAACTTTTTTCATTGTGCGTTTATTTACTTGTTTTATTTTGAAACAGCAGTTAATTTTGCTGCTCTCTCTTCTGCATTTTTTAATATTTTTTGAAAGTTACTTAACTATTAAAATAATCTTCTTCCATCTACATTTATTGGTGCAGGTGCATAACTAGCATAATAGAAGAATCCATAAAGAAACAAAGCTGAAACAATCAGCTAAGCAAAGATAGTGATTTCTGTCCTATAGAAACTGTTGTTAATAAGCTGTTCACAGTGAAGGTCAGGTACATTAGTGGACTTTTATTACTGCTGCTTTTGTTTTGTTTTTCTCCAGGGTTTTATCAAAATACACTGAGGCACAGTGTATTTTGACAAAACATTTGTATGCAAATGTATGCAAATATTTTGTATGCAAGTGGGCCATGTTTTGCCAGTTGCCCTAAAATGGAAAGGTGTTAAGATATTAAAAGGTTACAAAACTTTCAAAATAATCAGATTGAAATCAAGACCACAAATATTGAATGATACATGCAAACATTTAGCTTACAGTTAAGGAAACTTTCCTGTCTGACTATTCAGGGGCCACTCTGGAAGTCACACTTGTACCACTCAAGCCTTCAGGACTGAACCCTCTTCACGGGGGGTGTTTCATTCTTAGTTCAGGTCTTCAGTTGAGAGTATTTCCTATTTGCCTCAGTGTTCTTGATTATAAAACCATAAAAGATAGCATATGTAAGGAATCAACTCCATAAGGGAAGTGAGTGTGGAATATAAGAATTCTGATACTGGTAACTTGAAAAAACTGAATTTAGTTCATGATGGTCTGAAGCTAAGTTAACATTTCACTGATGAATAGCATGACAGAGAAACCTAGAGGTGCTTCTTCTATCAGTGCAGAATTTGATCTGTGTTTACCTATACTTTTAAAATTTTTTATGTTTTATTCTTCTAAATGAAAGGAGGGGCACAGACTAGCTTGTGCATTTGGAAACTATAGAAGCCTCCTGTCACTCTTAAATCTTAAGCCAAATAGAAATGTTAGCGTTTGTCTTGGAGTGTTATAGCAGAAACTGCTTTTACAACTGCACATTTTTTTTATTGGGGTTGTTGCATTTCTGTTACTTAAATTTAGACTGAATAAGTCAATCAAAGAGAAAAGTAACTATGAACTTGCAGCCTGACTTCAGCTCTGCCTGTCATAGTCCAACCTTCTTTTTGTCTGTTATATTTAGAGTCAGGTTAAATAATTTTATGGTTTGCCTGAAGGATGACATTGTTACACTAAGTACTCAGTACACTGAATTCCTTGATGTACAATTAATAGTGGAGAAATGTGCACTGAAATTCATTGCAGAAATGAAAATTTTCACCAGGAAGTTTGTCCTTGACAGTGGTATGTTGAGTATGTTACTACCTATGTTATTAACTATTACTCATCTAACTTGTTGACACTTATGCAAAATACTTTAAAAAAAATTTCGGAACAAGTACTACTTAATAACCTGGCTTGAGCGTGGATTCAAAAAGCAGAAACTGCTTCTTTGAAAGAGCGAAAAATAGACATTCAGGTGTGTGTGAGTTATGGGCTCCCCTTGTTGGAGATTGTGTGTAATGCTGAGAAGCAAGCAACTCTTAGAACTGCCAAAACTTCCTTTTATGGAAACACTTTTTAAAAAATTCAGTACATAACTAAACGTTTATAGTTGATGCTTTAGAGTGTGGAGGTTTTTTTAATTCTGTTTTTTAATCAATTAAACTTATTTTATTGAAAAGCTTCTATATTTGTAGTTTCTCACTGCCTAAGATTAGCCTGCCTTTTTCTTGTGGTGGAATTGATGAAGTAATGCATAAGGTATGTTTATAATCTGAAATTGGAAGGGAGTAAATATTGAAACTCTGACTTCACAAAAACCTAAAAAAGGATAGCTGTAGCCAACTGAATGAAGACCATAATAATACTCTAATTCTATGAAAATTGAACATAATTCTGTACTACTGGGTTTGTAAACAATTATTTGAAATGTTGCTACTGCTAATAAAGCTACAGTGGCTTTTAACTACCATTTAGACCATGGTTGTACTCTTCAAAAAGAATTTTTCTCTAGGTATTTCATCTGTGAGAGGCACCAAAGCTCAATTATTAGACTTGTATAATGAACTAGAAAATCTTAGTAATTGCAGCTACTATTTTTAATTAATGTGATAGGAGATTTTTATTTCACCTCTTAAAAATTTAGAAACAGCCTCCGGTAAATTATTACAGAGTTGCTAATGCAGAAATTTTAATACAGTACAGTTCTGGAGTTAATAGAAGTCCTTGATAAGGGTTTTTGCTCTTGAAAAACTTATGGTTTTGGGGTTTTTTTTGTAGCCGTCTTAAATGATGCAATTTATAAATAACAATTTACATATTTTTCACCATGTATCAGTGTTCTAGCAACCTCTGTGTTTTTGGGCATGAACAGTCATAGTCACATGTCACCTTTCTACAAAATGTTAGGAAGCATGGGTCTGTTCATACCCCCTACTTTGGATTTAGAATGCAATTCCAAATGTTGAGTCTGCCTTCTACAAAGCAGAAGATTAAATATCAGTAAAACCTTTGTATCTGAAGGCATGGCTCTGCTACTCTCATGCATTGTGTGACAGGTCAGCATGAAGAATGTTTTTATTTAAGATGTGTGCACTTCTGTGCAGAGCCTTCTGAATGGTGACACTGATGAAGATGTGTTGTCCACCCAGAGAGAGGATTTGAGCTGCAGTCACTCTGTAGTTCTCAGTCCTGCACATTCTCTACAGGATGCTCTCCCACTCTATCCCTGGGATTTCTGATGACATTAGTTTGCTAATACAGAACTGTAATATTAGGTGTTCTATTTAAAAGCAGTTCTGTTTAACAAATAGCATTAATATGGCATTCCAGAAATTACTGATTTTACTGAAATTACAGCAAATTTCAGTTCACTGAGAAAAGTTTAATCAGGACTGTATGGGTCAAGTAGTGGAAGGAAGCAAGTTTGGTAACTGGCCATAGTTTATTCTGTCTTGGTGCCTAAGTTGAATAGCCTAAAGATATACAAGGAGTTTGTTGCCTTAAGCTTATAGTAGCTAGGGGAAAGAACTCTGCCTTTTGGCTGAAGTGCCATAGGTGCTGTCTGTCTGTCCCTTTGGCTAGAGAAGTAACTTAGATCAATTATCTCATTACTTAAACAGCCTGCATACAGCTAAACCTGCACACAGTTGGGTGAGATTCCTCATGACCACACTTGTGTCAGGTGGCAAACAGAGTCACAAACAGGGACAGTTGCATTTTGGCTGTATATCCTCTTGTTCTTCTGACCCATTCAAAGCAGTTACTGCTCACAGAAATGGAAGGGTGGAGGTGCATATTTGCAGAAATGTCATGTAATGGTTTCAAGGAACTGTATTGTGGGCAGTGATAGAGTTGACAGGACTGGTAGGAAGGAGAACTGCCAAGGGTGTGTGCTATGTCATTTGCAATATGACTTTTTAGTGTAGGCACTTACTGAATGGCTGAGTCTTCCTAGATTTGTCTTTGTTTGATGGGTTTGTCTTTATTTTTTATTTTTTTTGCATAACCTTATCTAGTAAGCATTTTGTTCTGCATAGGAGGCTTGTCACAGCTTTTTAAACAATTCAGCATCTCGTTAGGAGAGAGTTCTACTTAAGAGTAAGAGGTGTTTCCTGCCATGTTAAATACAAAGCATTTTAGAGATCAGACTCTCTAAGGGACACTGCTGGTGCTTAATCTTCTGACAAAACTTGCCCGTTCAGATTAGGATTTGGATGATAAATTATCTGCACCATTGCTGCCTCAGGACACTGTCCAGAGCAATATCCCAAAAGCAGCCATTCATAATTGTAGTCCAAGATCAGATTTTTCTGTCCTGGAGGACAAAAAAAAATTCTGTTTTTGCTGGAGGAAATGCCTAAGGATTTTGCTTAATTTAAAAATTAAAAAATAAAAGTGTTTGTTCTTAAACTAAAATCACTCTTTTTAAAAATCACAGTGTTCTTAAGACCACAAAGAAATTTGGAATCAATAGACCCACAGTTCACAATTCGAAGGAAAATGGAGCAGATGAGAGAAGAGAGAGAGCTTGTGGAGCAGCTACGTGAGGTATGTGAATGTTGGTAGAATTAATTTATGCTGATGGAATGTCTTCTTTAGTTTTTCTTTGGGAAAGTTGCTGAAGGAGAAAAATACAAGAAAGGTTATATGAGGCAATATTGCTTCTGCAAATCACATTGATGAGACTATTGCTGAAGTTCTTTATCACAGTCAGATGTCTGTATTTCAGGAAAGACTTCGTAAAAATGAGAAATAATAATGGGAGTTACCTGAATGACACCCAGTTAATCAGCATGCCTTGCACTGGTGGAATTAACTATTTGTTTAATTTAATCAGAAAGGATGAAGTGAGCACTTGAGACAGAGAGAGAGGTCTAGGAACTATTTCCAAGCAGCTGGAGAAATCCTCAGTTTTGCATGTAAAAGGCACAGTGAAATTTATTAGTTCAAGCTGAAAGTAGATATCTAATGCTTGAAGCAGCTTTCTTAGAAATTAAATCAGTATTTCATCAGTGGAAAATCTGAATACAGAAGTTGATTTCCTGATACATTGTCTTGAATGTAAGAGCTAGAACCTGATGGAAAAATTGGTGCATAGGATTTGTGTTACACAACTAATACCTGGGTAGCAATGTTTGTGTGACACCTGGTTGTGTTGAAAAAAAGAGATGACAACCTTTGCTGTGAGGAATGTCACAAGCCTGAACCCATCAAGATTTCCAGTTACATCCCATTAACAGGACAGAGGGACAGACATTAACATAACTGCAAATCCTGAAAGTGATAGGTGATTTTCACTTCACATCTGAATTACAAGATTATTTGTTCTTATCTCATTAGCTTCATGGAATGGCCAATTGAAAAATCATCAGTTTGTTTTAAATAACATATCTTCTATTATTTAATTTTAAAGCAACAGGGTTCTTCTCTTTACCAAAAAGGGCTTAAAAGGTGGGATTTTTAATGCAGAACGATACAGACTTCTAGATTTGCGTTGTCTTACCTCAGCCGTCACCTGTTCTAAGTATGAATTAACCTAACTTTGCCCTGCTGATTATATATTTTTTAACAGAACAGGTTTTATTAAAGATTTAACATAGTTGATAGAATGTAGTGTATTATCAATTCTAAACCTGAATGATGCCAAAAGGACAAGATGCAGGAATTAGATGAGAGAGACTTATTGGCAATGGGAAAGAAAATGTGGTAATGGGGAAGTAGCAGTAATAAACTGCAGTCGTTTGTAGTTATTCTGAGCCTAGTCTGTTCAGCAGCATCAATGCAGCTTTCAAACATTTCTTTGAAGAGTTACCATGGGTATGTAGCAAGCCTCAAGTTCCTAAAAATAATCATAGATAATTTTTGCAAGATCCCTGCCTTGTGCATTAGTTCAGTTAATCCTCACAATGAAAAGTAGAACAAGGTTATTCACTGTGTCACAATCAGGCATGATTGTGGAGAAGTAATAAGGATGTCTCTACACAGTATTAGGTATTACCTAATGCTACTACCAATAATGCTGGTTTAATGTGTTATGTTTTAGCTCCACTCACTATCCTTCTTTGCTCTCACCCTGAAATATCATGTCCTAGAATACAAATTATTTTGTTTCTTGTGAGAATTTTGGTTACAAATTATTGAGCTAGAAGACTGACTGTGTTTGAAAACACAAACTGAGATTTTCAAATTAATAAAACTTATTTAGATATACTGGGTCCTTTAGTGACATTGATAACCACCAGAACATTTGATTATGTACTGCACAAGAAAATAGCCCAGAACATACAAGTAATTAAGTTTTTACTTTATTCAATAAATAGATATATTAGTAAATTTTGCTTTTGAATTGTTTAATGGTAAGTTAGCTTGTAGTGAGATTCCACAGAGCCATGAACTCCAGCCTGAAATGGTACTGAGTTGGTATTGTAGGTGCACTGTGCTCCTATAAAAAGCACACCCTGAGGTACACTGAATAGTCTCCCAACAGACAAATTAGTGTTCTAACAAATACATTTTTATTTTATTAACTTTATATGAATCTTTTTGTAACAAGTTTTGAAAAAACAGTCTCAAAGTGTATTTTTTGTGTACTTACTAAAAATGTTTTCTGATTTGTGAATTAAATGAAGGTGAAAATGAAACATTGTATTAGTGAACATGATGCACTCCCTTGTTTGCCAGTTGAGAAACCTACGTGCAAGTATTTCAGTAGTGTGTCTAGTAAAAGAAAAAATGGGAAAATATAATGAAACCCCAGAGTGCTTCAGTGGAGGGCATTTCGTGGTGAGGCCACCCAAATAAACAATGTATGAGAAAGAAGTGAAGAGCTAGATTTCTTTAGATTGAATTTCTTGCTTTAGAGTGCTGAGAATATAATGTGACTGTCTTCAGCTGCCTGAAGGGTAGTAAAAGAGAAGGTGTAAAGCCAGGCTTTTTAAAGATCAACAGTGAATCCATGAAAAACAGTGGCATAAATTGCAGGGAAAGACATTTCAAATAGTTATAAGGAGAAAATTCTTTGCCATAAGGGCAGTGAAACACTGAATGAAGTTGCTTGGAGATTCTGAGGGCTCTCTGTCCTTGCAGATATCCAAAACTTAACTAACCAGGGCTCTGGTGTTACTTCAAGTTTGTTAGACTGTGACCTCCAAAAATCTCTTCCAACCTACTTCCTTTATTCTAAAAAGAATTACCTATTCATAGATATTAATATTCAACTAGTATAGGTTGAGGTAAGATATTAATAGAGAGTAATGACATTTAGAGGTTCAACTAAGAAATATCCATTTAAAGACAATGGGGAGTAATTATCTCTAAATGTAGAGTTGGAATGTTTTCAAAATTGGAGCACAGTTCAGGAAACTCATCATATATAACAATCTATTGGGTTTGCTGTATTTTTTAAATATTTAAGTATTTTCAAAAGTATTTTATTTTGTAATATCAAATTCTGTTTGTTGAGACTTCTGTTTTTCTTAACATGTATCCAGAATTTCTCTTTTATATCTGAATGTTTTGCCTTCTCTTATTTGTTTTTCTGATCACTCTAAAGCTTCCTGAGTAATTTTTAGGCTACTAGGGAAAGATTGCCTTTTATTCTATGCTTGTTCAGTCATTAACACAATGTAGTTCTGTTTCAATTTTCTGCTGATAAAGAAAATTTAAGATGGATAAGTAGAAGACTTGGGGAAATGGTAAAAGGAAGGAGTCACATACAGTCAGTCACGTGACTAATTGCATGAATATGTGTTTTTATACCTCTCTGTATAAAAAGAGTTGCATGTTGTGGCAACAGCATTGCAGTGTTGAGTTCATTTAAGGAAGTTTATGTAGTTGAGTGACCAGCATAAAGGAGGTTTAGTTTCTAAAGAATTAGTTATATAAAGGAATTGTGGTTTTTTGTAATAAAAACTCCAAACCTAGCTATGTGCCTAGAGCATAGCTAGGATAGGAGATGAGGATATTTATTGCCTTTTAGTCCCATTCATGCATTTCTGTATCAAAGTGTACCTGCATTCTTCCTTTGCAGAACATAGAAACAAGGCTAAAGATCTGTTTGCCCGAGGACCTGGGCTCGGCTCTGATGGATGGTGTCGTTCTGTGCCATTTAGTCAACCACGTCCGCCCTCGCTCTGTCGGGAGCATTCATGTGCCCTCACCAGCAGTAGTGAGTTGCAAGTTTCTTGCTGCACTGAAATGTTTTATTGATTACTGTTTCATTCCCAAATGATATGTGGGTACATAAACCATGTTACTGTTCAATGAAAAAACTTTGCTGTTACAGGCAACGTTTGTATGATTACAAACGTTCATTAACTTTTATGTATAATACATTTATATATATGTGTGTGTATATATACACAAGCACACTTATAAATGAACAAAATTATCCTGCCCTGTTCCTAATCTAGCAACAAGATCGGGTATTTTCATAATGGCATTTCTGTTCAGAACAATATGAAATGCTTTGGTTACAAGTTTTCATTCTAGTACACCCTTAGAAAAGAAAATTAGCCTGTCCTCCATTGATTGAAAAAAGTGAGGTTGGCTTCAGCGGTGTATGGCTTAGCAGATGTCATGCTACTAAAGCACTTACACCAGTTATTAGTATATTTGTCCTGTTGGGTAATATGTAGAGGTGATTCCTTTTACCTGCAGACAGAACAGAAACTTGCACTGTAGTGATTTAATATTGGCTTACCTAAATCTAAGGACCTGAAGATTACAGTACATAAACTGTGTGCACTTATTAAAACTTAGGAAAACACTATTGTGTTTTCTCTGTTTATATCTATTTATTGAATAGATCATTGTTCCAGGTTTCTGGTAACAATCTGGTTCTGAAGAGGTTTTGTGTGTTTTCAGCTATTTGTCTTTTTTCTTTTTAACATACAATTTGGTAAAAATTTGCCATGTGCACCCTGATACTCAATTCTGAGAATACCATGTGGATTTTGGAGGCAGTCTGTAAGGACTTTCAAGAAGACAGATTTAAGAAAAATACACTTTTTCAGATATTCTGGTGCAATTTCTTTTGCTGTTCCTTGACTTGAAATAATTTCTATCTTTGGTAAAAATACGACATTGCCAAAATTTGCAGACTTGAGTATCTGGGGTAAAAACTTCTCATGCTGATTTTAAAAAAATAAATATCTTGTGGTATTTTCTGTAACAAAAAGCACATATTTTAATTTTTTTTTCATTTTGTTTCAACTTTATATTGATGTTCTCTTCGTTGAAACAGCCTTCAAATTACTTTAGCCTGGAAAATCAGTTCTTTGAATTCCTTGCTATTACAGTGAATTCTTGGTTTAAGGGAATATTGAGGAATTGCAATTGTTTCACATCTGATAAAATTAGAAACTAAAATAGTGAGGAGTTTGGGTTTTGGTTTTTCTTTTTGGTAACATGATACTTCTGTAAGTATTTGGTGAATAGTTCTGAGTGAGACAAATTGTAGAAATGTTTGAGATTCTAAAGTAATGAGACATTGATTCCTCAGGGACATTAATATAATGTATAGCTACTATAAATTTGTGAGTACATAAAAAATTTTAAAGGTGTGAGCCTCCTGTTAATTACAGTTAAGTCTGTTCTTCATGACTTCTTTAGCCATAGATGATTTTTTTTTCTGTTCTACAGCCTAAACTTAGCATGGCCAAATGCAGGAGAAACGTGGAAAACTTTTTGGATGCATGTAGAAAACTGGGGATACCAGAGGTAATTTAATTGTCTGTCATTTCTAGATGTTCAAAAATGAAAACACATTAATTACATGAAAGCTGAATGATAATTTTATGCACTACAGGTTTTTAGCAATAAAGACACAATTTTAAAACTGAGCTAAATAATGTGATTTAATACTACTTTTGTGCATTTAAATGGCTTATTTCATAGCACTTATAAATTGCAGGTGTTGTCTCAAAAGAGTAATTCACTATTACCTCTAATACATCTTTTTTGCTATGGAAAATAAATAAGGAATTATGATAATGTATTATGTAAGTAGCCAAAAGCTTGCTATTTTTTTTTCATTGCACAACATAACTGCATTTTTACCTCATGCTTTTAGAATATGAACTTCATCCTTCTTAATTTTTACTTTTTTTACAATATTTCCATTTTTTACAATGTTAAGTACTCTGTGCATTGGTGACTAATAACAGACTCATCTCTTGTATTGAAATATTTCTACAGCGATTTGAAGAAAAGCATTGTATGTTAAGTATGGAAAGCACGTATGTGTAATATTCTATCATGTAGTTATAAGTATTTCAGTCATTGGAAACAGGGAAATTGCAGTGCTTGGTAATTTCTGATTTTCATTTAAGAATGGTATCACTCATCATGTAATTTATTCTCATCTTCATGACTAATGTAATGAATACTGCAGTTGCATTGGAATTATTTCAAAGACTTCCTTATGCTTTAGAAGAATCTTTTAAGAAAAAGTCAAATTTCAAATACGTGACCCTCAAAAGAAGGTAAAATGTTATATAAGGTCATTTTAAACTGAACACAGGAAAATTACATTATGTATTTTTACTGGTGCCTACATATGACAGTATAACTAAGGCTGAGTTCTTTTTCGTCTGTTTCAAGAATGCTGAAATGTAAAGATATTTTGTGTGATTTCCACCACCATCCCCTTGGGGAGCAGATGGTAATGCAAGATTTCACATTGGGAAAGAATTATAGTGTCAATTCTTTGTTTTATCTATATTTTAGCACTTGATTTGGAGGACAGCAAAAGTGACAGATCATTTTTGCTATTTGTAGGAATTTTGAGGGGGAGACTTTCTTACAGTTCCAATGAATGGTTCATCATAAATTTAATTTGACAATTCAATGTAATGGCTGGGTCTCTTAAGCTGTAATGGTTTATTTAGTTCTTGTAGTTATGTAATTTATTATGTTAGAATGATTCCATATTAAAGGTAAAATTTCACTTCAGAGAAGGTGGAAATCTCATTGTTCTGGACTTCTAGACATGGATCATTTGTTAAGCAGCCCGAAAATTCTTCTGATGTATCATAAATTATCAGTGAACAGAATACAGGTCTAATTTTCCTGGCTGTAGCCTTTTGGGAAAGAAAAGGCTAAGGTCTGTTTTCATTGCTGCTATGAGATCTTTCAGAAATCTTTCCTTCTTTTTGATTTTGGATTTCTCTAAGTAAGCTCTCTGGAGAAATATCTTCTTGGTATTCTGTGAATAGGCATTTCCATAAATACATTTATTACCCCTTCTTTTTAATCCTTTCATCAAAATTACTGCTGAATTCTGTAGGATTTTTTACAATTTTATTAAAGTTTATTTATTGAAGAGTTGCATGGAAGCTTGGGCTCAAAGCCACATCTTACCAGTCTGATTTGTAAACTAACCATCTTTATGTATCTAAATAAGCATTAACTTCTCTTGAAGGGAAAAGCTCATTCACTTAAATATTAAATTAACTGCTTGCAATTGTAAACTTACAATAGGTTTTAAGTAGTCTGAGCATATTTTTTTTTATTAGCCATTGGTAATTTGCAAATGTATGTTTACAAAATTTGCTATATTTTCTGAGAATGCATCGTGTTGTGGAGCTAGCTAGTAGATGCTAGAACTTTGCTGTGTGTTCCAGGGACATGGATTAGGAATGCAAAGTTGTGTAATAGTGAGTATGGCAGTCAGCTATCAAAGTTTTTAAAGAACTACAGATGGCATGCTCATGCTGCTTCAGATGGATGAGCTGTGCTGTACCTAACTATCTCTGGAGAAACCAGGAAGAGAAGTGACTTTTTTTTAAAACAAGCACCCTACGTGGGAAAGTGATGGGTTCTACTTTTGAGTCTTTATATACCTGTAGGTATTGGGCTTTTCTGTGGTACTTATGCCCATGTCTAGTTCCTGAGAATTGACTTGAAATTCTGCTGCATGGGCTTGAAAAGGCTTTTAAATGATCATAATTTGTGTTGGTTTGTTTTCAGTTATTTAAGGAATAGAGTACATGCTGTTTCTTGAACTCCACAGGTTTGGAATAATTTCCTGTTTAGTCATGTAAAATGAAAATAAGAAAATAGCTGAGTAATTGCTGTGCTGTGCTGATGTGCATGGTTTCTTACTTCTGTGGTTTCCAGCATTCAATTCTTGGATCAAAATTACTTTCCCAGAATGATCCTGGGAAGTTTCATACAGATGTAGAACAATGCAGCTGCTATCTAAATGTGTCACACTGAGTATTTGGCATCTTGACCAAAGAATTGCAAATACAAAATTGAGGAACATCACTGTCTCTTTATCATGACTGGTATGTAGAAGACTCTGAAAGCCATTACCTGCCAGGTGAGAGTTCCAATACAGTGGGGGACACATTGAAATTGATTTCTGTTAACAGCCACATGATGCTTTTGACTGCATGCAGAAGGAACGTGCTGGATCACACACAGGAGGGAGGTTTGAAGTCTGACCCTTAATAAGAAACTAAATAGCAATGCTCTGGCTGCACCAGGAGGCTGTCAAAAGTGTGAGAATTGCAAAACAATCAAATTGTGTCCAATTTTGCTACTAGGCTTTGCTGTAGCACCATATCAGTGAACCTGTTAAATCACTTTTTGAGACAAAACAACCTTTTTGTTTGATGTGAGAAAGGGATGTTGGCAGGTAAGTATCTGAAAGTATGAAGATTCAGAAAATGTCTGCCATGCCCCTCAGGAGTTATATTACAAAAAGGTTCAGTCCTTGTTTCTTAGAAAATTGCTAAAGAATACTTTATTTTACGTGGTTAACTAAAACCCATCAAATTACCTAATTTACCTCAGCAGGGCTGAGGTCCTGCTGCATTTTTCAGTGACATACAGTACTTGGATTGTGCCATTCACTGGACTTAACATTGTTAATGTCATGTGAGCCCACAAATAATACCACCCTCACTGCTAACTCAGTTCATCCATGTTGCACCCACCCTCTCACATTTTGTGGGTTTGAAAAATAAAGCTGGATTTTTTGCTTCTCTTTTGTGTGGAAGTGTGGCCCCCAAAGTGTCAAATGAAATGATTCTATTGCAGTTTTACTCTTCCTAATGACATCTCATGCCAAAGATATTAAAAATTGTCAGAAGAGTGAATTATCATTACATTACCTCGTATGTAAAGTTATGGAAGTATTTTGTTTACAACTGCTCTTTCATAAAACCAGTAACAATATATGTAAATAAAGGCAAAAATATTAATGCAGATTTCTTCAACTTGTCATTGCAAAATCAGTATTCACACTAGGAGTAAGGACATAGACTTTGCTATTTCAACCTGCAAATTAATAACTTAATTAAACTTGAGCTTTTATTCTTGATAGCCGTTTTTCCTGGTAATCCATATTACAGGGTGTTATGCAATTTCAGTAGTGTGAACCAGTATCCTTTCAAAAGTTAAAAATTGATTTGTGGTGGGTTGAATGATACTTTACTATAAGTAAGATTTAGACCAAAACAAAGCTGTACATGCAATATGTTTGAAAGACAAAAATTGCAAGTTTTGGTCTACATCTTTTCTGGTTCTGAGTTATGAACAAATAAGGGGTATCAGAAGTAGGATCTTCTAAGCATTTTTTGAAAAAGAAAATGTAGTCTTTTCAATGTCTTTGAAATTAGCTTTTTACAAAGACAGAAATTAATTTTTATAGTATTCAGCTTACACTAATGTAATATCTTAACAATTTAGGCACTTGAGCATATTTTGACTCTTTATTGGGGCCAGGTCAGAGAAATATGATTTATCTTTTTAAAAGGAAAACAAATATTTCCCCACATAACATACTGTATTGATCATCATACAGTTTAAAAATAAAGATAGACTGAAGTTATCATGATTACTAATAGAATGGTAATTTCTATTTGTAAAAGGTAGTGATAAAATGAAATCTTTCACAGCCAAATGTTCCAGTGTCTGTGTTCCAGCACATCAGCAGTGATGCAGCATGATTTGGTATGACCAATAATACCTTGGGTAGGAATGAGAGACTTCTGCCATATCTCTTAAATTTTCAGTCATTTACATTGTGTAAACATACTGAGCAGAAAAGAGAGTGATGATAAGGAATGGCTTTTTGGATCTCACATCATTGTACAAAGATGCAGACTACAAAAGGTTTATGTGTGCCCCTTCTGAGTGACTTTAGTCCTGCAAATGGGACCTAATACTATGTATCAGCCTCTCCTCTGATAATGAGATTCTCTCTGTGGCAATGCCAGACAGGATTATTCTAAAAATCAATGTGACTTGAGTTAGTGTAGGAATTGCAAATTAAGCAAAACAATAATAAAGAAAAACAAAGCAGGAGGCTTTTGTATTCTAAAAATAACAAAACAAAGGAGGCAGCCAGGCAGTGACTGTAAAGTGTTTTACCTTCTATCCAGCTGTTAGTTGTTCAACTGGTAATCATGTTTTTCAGTTTAATGCAAGGTATAGTATCATTGCCACTTATGCTTCTTTTCTAATCACCTCACGTAATCAGTTACTTCTCCATAGTTTCATCATGAGACATCCATGAAGTTGCAGTAAGTTTATCAGGTATGACTCATTTCTCCACCTTTTTCCCCTGGACTCGGTAATGGACACTGTGTGGCCTACGGTATGGAGTTAAGTGGTTCAATATACTCTCAATTACAGTCCTGAAATCAGAGTTCTGAGCTTCCTTTCATTTATGTTTTGAGTATAGTGCATATGCACTACAGATTTCTTTCTTTAATGCACTTCTGCAAGCTTACTCTTGACCTTTTTTACCAGAGTATAGATCCGAGGAGGTCAGTTCTGAAATGCTCTCTGTTTTCAGTTACTGCAAGGGCATGCAGAATGAGGGTGGTTTGTGCATACAAACTGCTGGTTATGCTTTTGCTGTCGTATTTCTGTCTTACTGTGTTTATTCCGTGTGCATGATTGACAGCTCTATGATTTAATCATACAGCTTCATAGACCTAACATGTCAGTCCATAAATGTAATTATTAAATAGATGTATCTTTTTCATTCTTACTAGCAATAACTTCAATCCCCTAAATGAGAGGGGCAGTATTTGTCATAGATGGGTGGATGAGTGATTATCTTTGAGACTTTGTATGGAGGTCATGTGCTTTTACACTATTTCATGATGTCATGTTTTAGTTTTGTATTTTTATTGCACAAGATCAGTGCAATAAGTGGAAATACATCTGCTGTTTTAGAAAAGCTATGTATTTTTCATCTACAAATCTAAAATACATAAAATAGAAATATTTTACATTATAAGGTGTGAATATAACACCAGGTTATCCATCATCACAGAACACACAAAAATAGATATTCCTAAGACTTCCCCAAGTTTCACTGAATTTAACTAAAACACATCATGACAGTTTCTGTAGAAAGTTTCTTCTACGTGTGTTGGCTGTTTTTGTACGCTTTGGCTTCTCCTTATGCTGCTTAGGATGTTAATCTTGGGTTAGCAACTTCATCGGTATCTGTAAACAGTCAGCCTATTACCATCTCTCAATCTCTAAAGTCTGAAATTACTCCCTTTTCCATTCGACTGCAGTAGGGACTATTGGCATTGTTTTGGGGGTTTTTTGGACAAAAATTTTAAAAGGTCCTTGTTATAAAGGTCTGGCATTTTATTTTTAAAATATAAGTTGGACGTATCTTAGATATTTACTTTTGGTATGTATTTGCAGTAAGTAGGAATTGAGTCTTGGATGTTGTTCCAAAAGTAATCCAGCATTTACTGGGTTTATTGGTGTTTTTGGTATAAATGCAATATATTATGTAGTTGGTAGTCACGAATAGTTTGCACTAAAACTTGTTTCTGTGGTAAGCAGCTTGTGGATGTAGGTGTTCTCAAATACAGTACTAAATCTATCCCGTTTTTAAACAAGATCAGCATGTTTTGTGCTGTCTGTGAGTTTTCATACTCTAAAAAATAACAGAATTGCACTGAAGTTTATTATCACATTAGAGTTTTGAGTTAAAAATTTCTGAAAAAGGACTGCAAAAAAAGTGCTGTTGCTAGGCAGGTGGGTTCTCTGCTCTGTATCTGCTGGCCTAAGTAACAAAATTCTGCAGCTTTTGACTCCTGGTAAAGCTAGAACCATTCATGGTAAGCAAAAATAAAACAGAAAAAAAGTGTCACTATTTAATTTGTGTATAAATGACAGTTTTGACTTCCAGTTTCACTAGTCACTTTTCAGGATAGAAAGGCATTTAAAATATTTTAAAGTTTAATTTATTTCAAACTAGAGCTTGAAACTTTGCACTAACAGAAAACAGACATTGAACTTCCGTGTCTTGGTTTATTTGGTGTACTGTCAGTTCATTAAGGAAGTGGGACTGAAAAGCTTCCACAGGAGCAGTGTTCTTTCAAATTCTTACTGCATGTAATTTTGTTCAGTAAGTATTCATTATCTCAGTAAGGCCTTATTTACAATGTAAAATGGTATCTTAGATTGCATTTTCAAAGTACTAGTGTTGCTTGGTTTGATTTAAATGTTAAATATTGTGTGAATATATTGGTACTATTACGTATTTCACTTCATACTGTATAGCTAGTCCAGAGTAAGTTGCCACATGAAATCATTGATACTTTCCAAAAACGTATGGGAATCTAACCTGCTAATAATTTAAAAAATGCTATGTAAGAAATTTAGTGTCCAATGCTTCAGTTTAGAAACTTTATTAAAATTAAGTATAGTTAGTGCTACAATGCTTTTTTGAGTTCCTATCCCTGGGTATCATTTGAGGTAATATTTGAATACCACGTTTTAGATTACTATATTAGAGAATTTTGCATACTTCTAGTGATTTCTGTAAGTACCTTTTCTTTAGACTTCATATTGCTGCTGCTTGTGCTTTTAACAGCTTTCTAACCCACTCTTTGCTATTTTTAAGTTAGTTTTTCCAGTTGGTTCCATTTAAGCATTTGAATAAGGTCCAGATCGAGAAAGGTGTGCAGACCTTATTGGAATGAGCGGATCACATGCACTTCCTAACCCTTGTGAACTTGGGCACAATTTTGGAAGGATTAGAAGGCTTGGGCTCTTCTATCTTAACATTCTGATGTTATATGATAGATTCAGTATTTAGAGGAAATAAAAGGAAGCTGGGATGTCTAGTGACTAAGGCAACACTAGGAAGAAACTATTCCTACATGTTTATGCTAGAATATTGTGATTATTTATTTATCAATATCTTTCTATTTTTGTATTTTTAATTTTTTGCACTCTTTTTCTGTTCTAATGGCTGCCCTTCGGGATAGGCTGACCTCTGCTCTCCGTATGACATCCTGCAGTCGGATATTCGTCACATTCGAAAGACTGTTGACACTCTGCTCGCCCTCGGGGAGAAACCCCCACAATCAACTTCTACTTTTCGCTCCTGGGATCTATTAGGCTTTTGTCTTTTCCATATACTTTTTATAGTCTTGATGTATATAACTTATCACTGGAATTTGCTAACAGCATAACCTGTTCGCATGTGCGCACAAACTTTCTGCTTTGTCTCTGAAAAATTACAGGTACTTAATTTCCTTCCTTTGCCTTTCAAACTTCTCCCTTTCCCTTGCTTTCTTGTAATATCTTTATTAATCTCTTGAAATAGAAGAGAGGAGTAGCATCCTGAAGGCAAGTCCCATGTCTTCTATCCCCTCCAGCTGTAGTTTAAGAACTTATGTATCTCCTTATTTATAGCTTTTCTTTCATGTTGCCTAGACTACTCACTAAATGTGTTGAAGCAGTGAAGCTCCTCTTATTCCATATTTGGGTGTAGGCTAGATGTGTATCACAAGCTAAATAGAGCTGAGCCTCTTACTTTTTGTGAAAATCCAAGAATGCTGCAGATACTGAAGCAGTTTCAGGTGGCACTTCCAGCAGGTGATAGTATTTTCCAAGTGGATGCCAATTATCTCTGCACATACTGTGTTAAGAGCACTTAGAGAGCTATCTTTCAAATTACTGTGATTTTTTTTAAAAGTCTTATATATTAACAAGAGTACTGTAACTTTAAAGATTATTGTTCATCTCTACTGTTCTGATTAAATTCCATACTGGAGTAGTTATGTTTTTCCTGTGGTAGAATAATATTTTTCTTCTGTCACACGAAACAGCGTTGGAGTCCTTTTAAACACTTGCTACATTAGTCCCCAAAGGTGACTGTAAATTAGCAGTGGATATGAGCAAGACTTTAGAATATTTCATGATGATGAAGGTCATGCAGTACAGTGATACAGTTTGGGAATAAGCTATTAGATTCCTTTACCTGCCATTCTTTGGCATCAAGCAAGTCCCATCATTATCTTCTCTGTTTCATCACCTGTGAACATGCAGATACTGTTTGTTTGTTTGTTTGTCTAACCAATGGAGCAAAGACAATATAGGTAGGAAAATGGATCCTCTGGGAAGACTCTAGCTTTTCCATCCTACAAAGTTTTAAAGAGCAGTTTAGACATACACTAGGCACGAACTATTTTGGTATGTTTGAACTCTGCCTATGGTTAGACTGCTGGACTGATGACTTCTATTTCCCTTCCAGTTCTGGGTTCTGTTCATCTACTCTAAACTTAAAATAAGACAATTTTGGGGTTTTCTCCTTATTGACATGAAATATTAATTTGATTGAAATTTAATTGTATTATTTATTTTTATAATTAATAATATTAATTATTTATTGTAATGTGACAAATTATAATTTATTGAAAAATGAAAACCCTCGATTATAAACCTATATTGGCCTAGATGCTGTTGCCTAAATTTTTAGTTCAGGCTAGCTAACCAAAGGACCTCAGTTTTGTGTCTTGGAAATACATTCATTCATTTCCCCCTATCTAGTATATAATAAAATAAGTTATAGACTTTCAGAGTATAACTAGGATAAGAATTTGTGTGTTACTGATTATTCTGGCCATACAGTTATTATTTAATGCTGCTCTCCAAATATTCCCACTCCACAGATACTTGTAAAATTTTATTAAAAAACTTTTAAGTGCAGTTCTGTTCCTGGTTTCTGTGGCTTAAATATATAGATAGATAGATATAGACAGATATACATAAAAAGTAGCAAGTGTATTAGATATATATTTTACAATGGAAAAATTAGTTTCTGATGATGGATAAATCAAAATTTTTAAAGGGATTGGTGTCTGACAGCTTCCAGTGCATACATATAACAACTTTATTGTAAAGAGTGTCATTTGTGACGAAGCGAGAGTTCAGTCATTGCATCTAAGCTCTTTATTTGGTATGTAGCTGTAGACTTGTGCCCTCATCCTGCACAGGCCTGTCTTCTAACTGTGAGCCTAATTTCAGCAATTCCAACACCAGACACTTGTTTATTCAATCACAGCTTGACATTTAAGCTTTCACTTTGAGCAGATCTTTGTTTTGATTTTTTTGTTGTCTTGATCTAATTATTTTGCTTTTCTGATGAAACTGAGTGACATATGGCTTGAATCAGTTCAGAATCTACTAATATGTTTGTTTATAGTCCAGTGTTGGCATTTGAGACAGAAGTGATGTCTTCTATAGGGTTGGGGTTTTGCTATTGCTCCTACAAGTGGTAAACAGGTCTCCTGTCGATGGTTTGTGTTGTGCCCTCCTTATGTAGTGCTGAGCTGCATGTATGAGTACATCTTTCAAATGAGAAAATCATGTGGAGAAAGGTTTTGCTGCCATCTACACATCTGTCTCTGTCTAATAACATGTCTGATTATCCACTGTATCCAATAGTTTGGAGGGCAGTAAGAGGAGTAATCAGTGTGTTTTGCATTTTCAGTGTGCTGAAATGGAAGTTCATGTCTTCAGTGGTTTTGAATGCTTTATCAGAGTAGACACTGGGCTGGAAACTGAACTACTGTTGTGCCAGTGTTGACCAAGTGAATGTCCCCCAGTGACACTTAACTCTCAAACTTGTCTGAAGTCCTAACTTTGTATATGCTTACCATGCAAACAGAGTCATCACTTAGGGACCATTTTCTGTGTGTTCTCAGCTATGACAATATCTGGTATTTGAAGTGTAGCATTATGTGCAGTTTCTGGTGCAGTTAGAGATGGTGAAGCCGTCTTGAAACAAATGGTGAAAAACACCAAACATACTTGGTTCATGACAAGCACAGGTGTGCTAACATACATGAAACTTATCCAGTTTGGTATTTTTGGGTGTTGTTATTGATTACACTTCCAAATATCTATAAATCCTACAGGGAAAGAAGTAGTGAAATTACCCTTACATTTTCTGAGTCTGAATATAGTAAAGTTTCTCAAAATATATTTCAAATGTAATGCAAATATGAAAAATATGTCTTTCCATCTCTGAAGTCAATAATTCTTACACTAAATGGGGAACTGGAAACTAAAACATCTTTAATCTACTCTAATAGGTTTTTTGCTAAATTCAGAGTCCCGCTTCTGTGCTGCTGTTCTGTGGCTTTAGTACTTGTGAACCGAACTGTTCAACTCTTTGATGGTTCCTCACCTTAGAGGAGATGTCAGTATTGAGATACCCAGTTAGATATAATTGGTACTTACTGCTTATAGCTAGTTACATAATAAGATTGATCGCCGCGAGTTTAAAAAAAAAGTGCACTGTAGTTCACCCTTATATTCATTAATAACATTAATTATATTTGCTCCTCTCTTTCTTTCCCCATTCATTTTTTTGCATTGTGGTGATCGTCAGAGATTTTCAAACCATGACATCCTAATAAATGGGTTTCCAGTCTGTACTATGCCCATCATACTCTCATGTCCTGTGGAGGTCATCTCATCCATACTGCAATAAAATAATGAATACAGCTTGTTGTGGATATGCTTGCAGGCAAAATTTGTTTGCACTGGATCACAAATGGCATTTTGATGTGAGAATTTGGCTTTTTCCTTCATACAGAAAAAAGAAATATTTTCAAGTGCAGTGTAATGCAGTGTAGTAGTCCTTTAAACGCCTTTTGTAAATTAACAAATTTTTATAGCTGAAAGCTGTATATACATCCCATTGTGTTCTGAACAAGTGTTTCAGAACAAGTGTTCTGAAAGTTGAACTTTATGTGAATGGGGACTGAATTAGATGTGAGCAAATAGTCAATAGAGTTTCTACTCGTAATACATTAATAAGTTACTAAAGAATTGCCATGTCATTGTTTTTCACAAAAATTTTTCTCCTGTTACAAAAAAACCCCAAAAATCCCAGTCATACATGTAAGTTGAGAAAAAGATGGTACAGCTGATTTTGTGAACCTTTGCCATTTCCTTCATTTCTATAACAAAAGCTGTATTATGCAGAAAGAGCAGTAGAAAAATACTGTAAGGTAATGATGTATTCTGCTTTGATGATACAAAGCACTCATCACTTTCTCAGAATTTTATGTGTAACTTTATGGTATAATTGGTATTTCCCTTTTAAGACTGTGTTTTCTCTTACTGTTTCATGTGTGTCTTGTCTTTATTAAGATTTTTGTTCCTTGAAGTTTCAGCTCACTGTTTTCTAAGCTTATTAGAATAAAACTGTGAGGGATTTTACTTTTAAACTTTATGGCTCAATGTCATAATTTACTGAAGAATCCATAGCCCATCATCAGCAATTACAGTTTTGCAAATATTTCCAATTTATTGGATGTGCAGAAGATGCATATATATAGATGTCTAGCTGCTTATGACTCCAAATACATGATTTTGCAGCTGCAGTGTGGCCTAAATTACTGTGCTTTTTTATATCTCTGTTCATTTGTACTTGAAATGGTAGTTCAGGGCATCTGGGCATATACAAACATCAACAGTAACAGTGGAAAAGGAAAAAATATTTAAAAGGACATAATTTTAAATTGCCTTAGATATATGAAAAAGTAAATATTTGCTATAGCTTTCTTTTCTGACCTTTAGAAAGAAAATTAGTTTTGTCCTACAAAAAATGCAAAGGTTGAGTATATTGGACATAAGTTTGCTTAATCATAATGCCCTGAAGTTTCTTTTATTGACTTCCCACTTCAAAATAGTTGGCTTCAAACATGAAATGATCAGCATTACATGGACTTAGGTTTTCTAATTTGTGCCTTGAGAAATTGCACATTCCAATATTCATTGTTTAATTAATATTTTTCCCCTGTAGATCTGAAATCTCACATTCTACAAATACAAGGAGGAAAGAGAAAGGCTCTTGCTGAATTGTGGGATTCCTTTCCTCTGTATTTTTACTAACAAATACAGACAGTTGGGCCTTGCTCTTACCATGATGTGGTCATTTTACCCCTTACCAATCTGGCAATTCAAACAGATTGGTAATAAACTAATTACCAATTAGTTGGTAATTAGTTGATTACCAATAAACTAATTCAAGCAGTTGTCTTGACTTTGAAGTCATCTACTGTCGAATAAAAATAGATATGTCTGTGAAGTGTGTCACATGTTTTTGAGGGATTAGTGTCTTTGTGTAGTCCTGACTTCTATCCTAAATCAGATATTTGTTCCAGGATTAGAAACTTGCTGTGGCAAGCACATGCACACGTGCACGTTTGCGTGTACATCTGTGGTACTGTCTCTTTGTGCTGCTTTGTGAATCAGCCTCCTGCTGCTGCCTCCTTTTTGTGCGCTTAACATTTTTTCCTTCAGGAGGACTTTGTTCTTTTGCTTCATTATGAGTTTGAAGACATCTTTATCCATTCAAAATGTGTGTCTGAAGAAGGTGGTTTGCTTGCAACAAGTAATTTAAGTTCCTTTGTGTTCTTAGAGAGAAAAAAGGCAGTAAAAATATAATAGATTTTCATTTGTGTAGTGGATAGAGAATAGAGGGATTGGTGCTGCTATGAGGAGTGGCACCCCTTCCCACCACAATTGTTTTAGGCTGTCTGTAGAATTGGTATCCATTTCTTCCATCTGTTCTTTTGGTGTTTGTTCAGTGATGGTTTCAACAGGGGTGTTTTTAGAGAGAGAATTCACACCTCTGTACAGAAATGCTATGTGTTTGCATCTGTTGTAATCGGGACAGAAATTTTATGTAATATGGGGAGAAGTGGGTGAATTTGAGTCTCCTCAGAGTCAGGGGAACGTTCTCCTCTTGCTTGGCCAGGCATTTGCTTCAAAATGCTAGGATTTCAGGAAAGCTTTGAAGTCTCCATGGCTTGCAGCTTCACAGCTTTGCTGTTGGTGGTTTCCAGAGAGCAGTTGTATCTGGTGAGGGAATGAGGCAGAGCATGGGAAGCAGGGACAGCAGCTGAACTTAACTACAGAGACACCTGGAATGGTACTGCTGCTATGGAAAGCTGTTGTTTGTGCTTTGGATTCCATCCTTGGCAGGATTTGCTTTTTCTTAGTCTGAGAAGTAAAAATGTGACTCAAAAACCTCTGTTTTGAAAAGTGTGGGAGACAGAGTTGATGAAAGCCATTTACAAAGCTTTTAAAATAGTGTTTAGGGCTTACGTATCAGAACTGATTTGTGACACATTAAGAGAAGCTTGTCATTTTTAGGAGATGGCATTGGTCTCATTGTCAAGTTTGGAAAGTTCATTGCAGCCATGTGTTTAGCTGCAGAATTATAAAATATGAGCCAAGCATGCTTCATAAGAGAAGGCTGTCAAGTATATATGTTTTGACCACTGGCATAGAATGGTACGTAAAAAATTTACGTGGTGGGAAGCTTTTCACTCCTACAACACAGTTGTATGGTCCTAATTTTTTTACAGACCTCCTAGAACAGCTGTCCTGATTGGAGTATGCATCTTGTAAATTCAGCAGGTAGAGAGAGGTTGCTTTACAAACTAAATTACTCTGCTGTCTTTAAAATAATTAGATAATGCTTGCCTTTAAAAACAGAAAAAACCCATATTGGATGGGTTTTTTATAGGAAATGGGGCATGCATTCCCTTATGCTTTAAGTGCAAATGTGCTTACAAGCAACTGCAAAAATCCTAGCAAGATTTTTGCTAGGATGACAGAACAGAATGCATGACAGAACAGCTCAGTGAGTGCTACAAGGTGCTGCAAAAACGGTGGGTTTGGAATTTAAATTTTTCTAAGCAAACATTCTTTAACTCTGGTGGTTTAAGCAAATCTGACTTCAATAGCAAAATGCAGAATATTTTCAAACATAAATACCTAGCAAGGTAGGTTTCCTTAGCGTTGGGTTTTTGGGTTCAGCCCATACCCTTCAGCCTTGTAATGCCAGTCCCTTAGTTTTCAGATACTGGATTCAGTAGGCCTTCTTATTAAATGCCTTTTGTCTAGCATGGAAGAATAATGAAATATTGGCATGCTAAGGGCCACCAAATCTGTGAAACAAGAGCCTACTGTGCAAGGACACTGGAAAGAAGAGTGTGGAAAGAATAACATTTCACTTCAGGTGTCTGATTTGTATTCTCAAATAAGATTAATATGGTTCCTTTAAAAAAAAAAAAACGAAATCAGAGCATTGTGGATTTTTAGATGAACTAGCTCCCAGGACAGTAGATTGGCAAAATGTCTAGTAGAAATCACACCTTTGAAGTAGAAGAATATTGGGTGGTTTTTTTCACCCTTTTATTTGATACCACTGTATGTACCTTGTTATGTAGCTACTCTAGAGCTAATCAATATCAGTTTAGGAGTTTGCATCCTAAACTATATGATTTTCTGGAAAAGACACTTTTTTTGAGGAATAAAAGTTGGGGGGAAGCATCTCTGAAAGCTTGCAGGTCAATATTTCAAACAGAAGAACAAACAAGAATGAACTGCTGACTCACTGTCTTTACTTAAAGGATCAGTTTATGGTAGGTAGGTTTGGAATGGAAATGTGGCTGATGACCAGGCTGCGAGATGGGGGTAGTTCCTTGGCCTGACTGGACAAATAGTTGCAGTAGGGAGGGGCAGGGTGGCTAACAGGAGCAGGAGGCTGTTGCCACAATAGTTTGGTTAATGTGACTCAGAATCCACAAACTCAGTGGAAGTAGTAACTCAGTGTTAGCAAGAATATTACTATATATACTCTCTTCCATGTGGGGAAATGTATGTTGTCCATCTCCTGCAGACCTACTCAGCCAAGCTCCCTGAAAATTATCTGTTTGAAGTTGTTTCTTGGGTCTTAAAGAAATCTTTCAAACATAAAATAATAAATACTAAAACAGCTTCAGTAGTAAATATAAAATGTAAACAAAATACAGATAAATTACAGTTACCAGTATCAGATGCTGTGATTGTAAATGAAGTTTGGCTCTTATCTTCAAGTAGTTAATAGGTATGTTTTATGCAAAAGAAAGTCGTAAACATCAGAAGTAGTGGAAGAGCTGTTAAGTACTGATACTTTTCTGGAGCTGTGGCCCACTGGAGGAGGTGGCCCACTGAGCAAGGACTGGACTAGAGTGGAAGGAGATAAAAACAATTAAACATAGGTGCATAACATAGTAAAGACTGTATGAATTGTTCTTGTGTCTATCAGTTCCATTGTATTTAGTTGTAAGGTCCACAGGAGTCAAGGAAGGGACTAGAACTGAAAAAATGTGTCATAAGAACTGAGGTTGAAGAGATCAGAGAGGTTTAAATTGAGGAAGTAATCAGTATGATGAAGGGTGGAAAAGGACCATAAATTGTATAAAGATAAAATAAAGGACCCTCAGTTAACATTACAGACTCAAGAGGAATAATCAGTTTAAGACAGGTAGTTAATTAAAACAGAATCTCAAATGCATCAGTAGTTTTAAAAGCTGAAATTTTATTGAATAACCAAGATATTCAGTAGTAAGAATATCAAAAGCACCCTCTCTGCAAAAAAATCAGTATTCTAAGTCTGCTGATGGTTATGTATGGATGTTTTGGGAAGGAACAGGTTAGACCACACAGATGGTGCCTTTTTCATGCTTAAAGCAATGATATAGAGCTGAAGTACTTCATGAGCCAGGCACTGTTTCCATGTGTTTCTGTTTAATAGCTCTGGATTTACTCTTACTTGTATATTTTTGTCATCCCACTTACACTTTTGGCTTCTATGTTGTGGCAGTGAGTCTCACAGTTGTAATTATGGTTTATGTGATGTAGTCTGGCTTTTCCATTTATTTATTTACAGACCTGCTGCCCAATTTCATAATTTCATTGATTTCTTAACAAGAATACCCAGCAACATTGAGAAAAACTTTGTAAAGAGAGGGCCAGTCATGACACAAGGCTGCCCTTCTAACACTTTCTCTAATTATTCATGGGTGGGTGTCCTGCTATCCTTGTAGGAGATAGAGTATTTACTGCTTGCCTGTCTCCTGCTCTAGCAGCCTCTGTGGACAGCTGTGAGCTCCATCCTGGCCATGAGTGCTGTGTCCTTATGGTGAATAAAGTTGATTCCCAGGTGTTTCAAATAAGGTGCCAATACTTGGATGAAACACTTAGCCCATTGAATACCCAGCATTGCACACACTTCCCTGTATGTGCTAGTGTGTAGTTTTCAAGGTGCATATCCTGGGCCCTGTCTAGAGCTCAGTGGGAGAATGGGGGTTTTTGGTTTGCTCTTTTTTTTTTTAAAGTCAGCCTTCCATCCCCCATCTCACACATATGTCATTAAAGGACAAATGCTGTGTTATCCTGCTTTGTAGGTGAAAAGGTGTTTTTGTTTGGTGTGTGCTTGCTGGCCCTCACTCTTAGCTGTTTACATGCTGTAATGACTGCAGAACAACTTGGCTTCTGGGGCCCAGAGTATTAACAGATCTCTCACTAACTCTTAGGGGTAGCAGGAGCAAAATCAGAGACTTTCTGTCAAAATCACAGGAAGTTCTTTTTAATTAAAACTAGGAATTGATTCCTGCTTGCTGGAATTTGTGTTCCAAATGTGATCATGTGAAGTGAGGTTCTGCAGTGAGTATTGAATATTCTAATTTTTACTCCCTTTTTTGTCTTTTTCTAGGAGAAGCTCTGCCTACCACATCACATCCTAGAAGAAAAGGGCTTGGTAAAAGTAAGCATAACAGTTCAAGCATTGCTAGATGTAACCACAGTGAAACAAGCTTTATTCACATGAAACTACTCTCTCTGCTGTTACCAGCTACACTGTGCCATGAACAAATCAAAAAGCTGCCCATTTTTACAAACTGCATTGAAAACAACTCCAGTACTCCAAGAGTATTTGTGATTTTAAACCCATGTTTCAGACTGTACATATGTGTCGAACTACAAAGCAGAAACTGAACAGAAACATTTTCTAGAGGAAGTTGGCACTTCACTGCTTTTCTAGCTCACTTTGTACAGTACTTACTAAAACAACACCTCTCTGCCACTTAAAATCGTGTGGAGTACACAGCTGTCTTGCAGCAAGATACTTTGTATTACTAAACTAAGAATCACTGTAATCACCTGGGGGGAGGGAGAAGGGAGAGTAAATCAGACTGCTACCACCTTAGGTTTTTCTGCAGTTGCTTCAGGCTATTGCCTTTTAAAAATATCCAGACATTAAATATTTATATAAATATTATTTATTAGTGAGTTGTTATTCATCCTTTGGATGCAAAATGTAAATTAGGAAACTGTATTTTATTACTGCTTTTTTTTGTGGTTAAACACTTTATTTTAATATAAATACTTAGTTATTTTTTATTCTACTTGGTGTGCAGTAGCTCTAGATCTCCGTAAATTGTATTTTCTAATATGTAAGATAAAAAGCAAACAAAATAGGTGCTTCTATTAAAAGAACAGCTAGCTGGAATGGCATTCTTTATTTCTTGAATCTGTGGAACATTGGTAAAAAATTGTCTGCATTCCATTGAGTTTCCTACATTCCAGTAACACCTCTCCCCTCACTAGATAGACTAAATTGGCTGAAAGTGAGAGCACACCCATTTTATTTGTATATAGATGTTTAAAAACAAAAGGAAATATGTAAACTTGAAAAATAAATGTGAAAAAATATTTTTGATTGCTTATTTTGCTATGCACAAGACATTTAACTTTTGCCACAACAAAATTATTTATGTGCATTAGGATCATGTGTCTTGAAATGTAATTTTGCACTGTAACTTGATTTCTTTTAAAGATTACAGCACTACAGAACAAATAGTAAAAAATAGCACAAGAATGTTAACAAGATTAACCAGTAGCCAAAAAATTAACTTGTGTTCTTCAGTGATTCCTTCAAGAGGAGACAAAATGACTGAAATTGCCAAAGGCAGTCTCAAAAACCTGATCTTCCAGATCCAACCTGCCTGGGTACAGTGCTTCTCTTTAGAAGTATCCACAGAATTAAGCACAATGTTCTGTAGTGCACATTTGCAGCATCAGACCTCTACTTCCACGTCAGCAATAGGAAATAAAAGTTCTTCTCCTTCTTACCACTTTACATTTTTCAAAGAGGTTTTTAAAAGCATAGTTTATTATCAAGACATCACACATTTTAGATCAAAAAGTTCCAGCACAGCGATTCTTCTGCTATCTGGAACATCCCATTTTCATTCACACAAGAAGCCAGTGATGGGGACTTGGGCAAGCAGGACGGGGCAGCAGCATGTGGTGAAAAGAGAAGCTGGCAGGGAAACACAAACAGGGAGTTTGAAATGTAGAGTGGCAAAAAAAAGAGGTAAGGGGGTGTGAGGACTAAATATTTAAGCAAGAGGATGTGGAGAGAGCTATTGTATGAAGGCTTTTGGGCAGAGTGATGCATACTTGTCACTGCCCCCTCTCGAGGCACTGCCTTTAAACCCACCCATGTTCAGCAGCAGATCTGCTGAGCTTCAGACGGTGTCTGAACACAGAGCACACACTTCAACACCACCACTTGCTCCAGGGCTGGGAGGCAGTGACAGCAGCATGTGAGGAGGAGGAGGAAAGGGGACTCGCAGACAATGAGCCAGACAGTATGCATGGAATATCCAGTTACTTCAACCAAAGCAAAAACATTTATTTTATAGAGGGAACATAGACTTAAATTGTAATTTGGTTGGCAGCTAGCATATTGTTTCCTATAAAATGTACTGTGCACTTTAACACTAAATGAAAATGTATTTTAATATTTTACAGAGCTGCACAAATATCTGTTTTGTCAAAAAGCACGAGCAATGTAAAGAAAATAAATTTTCAAGTCAGAGTTTATCAAATTTTAGAAGCATTCAAGGATCAAGTATAAAAATAGGAGTATTGATTTCTGCATCTTGAGGGTAAAAATGCAGGTTTCCTGAGTATTTTTTTACAATGTATATATGGCAACATGAAGCTTTGTAATTATTATTATTTTGACAAATCTTGTTTTTTCATAATTAAAATTTTGTTTTCCTCCTGATAGTGTCTTTCAGTATTTGCTTGAAGTTGGCTGTAAATAAATAGCTCTAAGTATTTTGTAATACAGCTTTTTTTTTATGCAGTCTTAACCTATATGGCTAAAACCAGAATCTTCATGATCCTTTGTACAATATTTATATGTGCAATAAAACATGCATGGCAAATCTGTAATACCCTCCGCAGTGAACATAATGTATATAGAAAATCTTTACTGTAGTTACAATTAAACTATATTATTTACAGAAACCCTTTAATGCCTATCCCTGTGTCTGATGATTTCTTGTAAAAGACGCTGTAGTTGGAGAGCATAACACTGGAGATGATGGGTTTGGGGTGGGGGAAGATGATGATGTGATGCAAATAAAGGCATTTTGCAGCTAAAGTGGGCATAAGATCCAGCTGGTAGGAAGTTGGGTACCTGGAATGTTCTCCCTGCAGCTGCTGTTGTGAAGGCCTCCTGCCACTCTGTCAGTGGCAGTGAATTATCTGCCCTCTGCTGCCAGGGCTGGGCTGGGCTCAGGGAGATGGGGGAGACCCCTCCTTCAGCTTGCTCCTGCTCACACTGGTGTATGAGAGTTGTTCATTTTACTGCTACAGGGCAGCCTTTTCTCCTCCTGAAATGCAGAGATTGTTCTGCAGCCTTCTGCTTCAGCAAACAAAACCTGAACATTCCTGGAGAGTACTGAATCCAAGCAGCAAACACAGTAAGCCTTTGGCCCTGGGGATAACCCAGTGTGCCAGGGCTGTGCTCAGCTGCTGTGCTCTGCCCCTGGCTGCAGAAACACAGAGCAGGTCACAGCATCCAGTCTTCTCTTGCCCATGCAGGTTTCTGAAGTCATCCAAGTACAGATTCTCCTAGATTCCAATTTCTCTAAATGAAGTGTCTTTACCTTAGTGAACAGGTGATTTTATGGGCTGTACTCTTTCACATTTGATAGGGGATTTTGGAAGCAGAGGATCCATCTGCAATAATTTCCTTCTGGAGAGTTCTTGCAATGCACACAGTTGTATCTTCCCAGCCTTCAGAGCTTACTTCATGAATAAATAGATGCAAGACAAGTCAATGCATAATTAAGGTTGTCACCAGCACCAGCCTCTCTGTAACCTAGAATCTAGCAGGAACCAGAGGCACAGGAGAGCATTCAGCATTGCCTAAAAAGAAACCCATCTGTGGTAGCATTTCCTCTGGCAAGAGTGAGTCAAGGTTTGAGCAATGATTCAGGTCCAGCTGAGCCATGAGAAAGCTGAGTTTACAGGTGATTACTTGCAGCTTACTGGAACAATCTGTTCTTGTTCAAGGTAGCTGGCAGAATTATATCACCAAGAGCTATTTCAGATCTACAATTGTCAAGACTAAATTCTGCCATCCTTTGTAAAATAAGTATACTTTATTTCAGCCATGAGATATTAGAGCATCTAGATAGCAATTGCTTTTTTCAGATCTATTTAGCAGTTTCCTTTCAGTCCTGTCACATCTAAGATGCACACTACAAGTCTTTCACACTCTAAGAATCAAAGGCAAGTGGAGAAAAAATCCTTTTTAGTACAGACTGCTTTCCTCACAGGTTTTTAAGAGGTCTTTTCTCTTAAGTATCATCCATGGAATACTCCAGATCATTTGCTTGATAAGGCACAGGACAGTAAACAACTGTGCACAGCAGGCTTTTGTCTGCATTCTCCACCAGACCTTGTCCTTGGAAGGTATTTACACAGACCAAGGAAAAACACACCAACCACTTCAGATTAATTAAGGAGTTTGATTAGCTGTGCCACTAACAACTTCCTTCTCTATTAAAGGTTGAAGAAAACCCCAGTAATTAATTAGCTGAATGGGCACACTGTTGTTAATCACAGTCTTCGCACAGTTGCACTAGAAGCTGTCTGCAGGTGCCACATCCACACCCACGGTGATGGTGTGAAAGTCACTCATCTGCTGGCTTACATTTTGACCCAAAATACAGCAGATGTAACTTCATGGCATCAAGAGTTTTCCAAACATTCAAGAACATTCCCAATACTTACTCTAAAGCACACACATCAAATTAAGTGGGACTTTTATTTTTCTTAGAAGTACAATCAGAAGAGCTCCATTTTATGAACATTACTTCAGCAAATGATTTTTGTTTAGTTCACCACTATCTCTTGATTCATATTATCCAGGCAGCACTCGCATCCAAATGGTTCAAGCATTGAGGTATTTTGCATGGTGTTTGATGTGGTCATTAATAAACGAAGCAATGAAATAATAGCTGTGATCATAACCCTAGAAAAGAACAACAATAAAGAAATCAGCAGAGAACATACAGCTCATGATAAAGCAATCATGCTGAGCTCTCTTAAAGGAAATGTAATGACTCTACTGGCTTTATCCATCTTAAGAAATACCTGGAATATATATAAAAATAGCAAGGGATACATAACAGGCTAAGTACAGATGAGCACTAGGAAGCTGAACAAACAGAAAGTCCCTTAACCTGCCCAGATCTGGGCCTGTAAGCTGGAGATGGGTAACAGCAAGGCTCAGCTGCAGAGTGAGAGGCAATCTGAGAGAACAGTTGCCCTCACAGGCACTGTTCTTCTGGTAAAACACAGGGGGGGATAAAGGAGAACAGAACCCAGGTCTGAGTTACTGCTCCATCACTGTGCTGAAATGTCACCCTCTGGTCCACAGCCCTTCATCAGCACTAACTCTATCTTTAGGTGCAAGGCTTATAATAAAGCAGAGAGGACAATCCTTCACTCTCCACAACTGAGCTCCTCACGGGGTCTGGGTGGAAGTTGCCAGTGGCTTACAAAGACTCCACTGCTCTCAGGACAGTCTTGTTCTGGGTCACTGTGCTACAGGTAAGAGCGATGTAAAGACCTGGGTCTTTACATGAATCTAGGATGTAAAGACCTGGGTCTTTACATGAATCTAGGATATCAAGCAGTTCCACCCCTTCCCTAATTTACACAAACACATTCAAACTAAATAATGAAGTTTTATGCTAAACACGAAACCCACAGCACAGATAAGGGGTGCAGCAGAAGGCCATGTGTCACTGTGGCTGTACAGTGACTGCGATGATACTCATTACAAATGATTACTGCTGTGTCTCCACCCGAGCACCGGCAGCCCCGTGCAGGGATCAGCCTGTCCAAGCTGGAAGCACGACGGCACCTAGTGGTGACGCGCGGCTGATTCGGGTGGGTGATGCACACCTTGATGGCCCCTGCGACGACAGGAAAGTGTCACTTCTCACCCTCCTCCTCAAGTGACCAGGGACAGGCCCACGGTGAGAGCATGCCTGCCCCCTTACAGACTCTCTTCACTGCCTGCTGTACAGAACCAAAAATCACAAAGAATCTGACAGCCAAAGAGTGCAGAAGCAACTTGCCTGCTGCAGTCTGAAGACTACTGGGATTTTCTGCTCGGTGCAGGCAGCGATGAAGTTATCAGGCAGTAACTGGCCTGCAGACAGGAACTGGTCATCTTTGCCTTGGTCAATCAAGATGTCCAGGCGAGCGCCCGAGTAGGATTTCACAAGCTGTGTGGCATCATAGGCCTGCAGAAATCCAAGAGAAATTACTTCAGTTACATATCTTCCACTGGTTTCAGTTTGTTGACCACAGGAAAATAATGGCACAGACAGAGTCCTGGGCAGTGTTGCTCAGGACACCAGGCTGCACTTTGGAAGAACGGAAAACCAGGAAAAATCCAGGCAACTGAAAAATAATACCTTGCTTTAAAAAGGGCAAATGTACAAGCTAGATAATTACCAAGTTGGCAGTTTAACCAAACAGCACATTCAGCCCAGGGCTGACTTCCTAAGAATGGAAGAGCAGTAATATAGTCAGTACTAATTCACACTCTTCTGCAGAAACTAGGTCCTGCTGAAGAAACTTGATGTCTTGGTGTATTTATTCTGGCAGCTAAAAGTCAAAATACCAGTGTGGCACAACTAAACTCATGGGCAGGCATTTAACCTGAAGGCTACCATGATCATTTGGTCAAGAAAATTTGGTTTTGACTGAGAAACAAATTAAAAACTCTAAACATATATGTATCAGAATGCAATTAAGATGGGGAACATGTTACCCATGGGGTCCTGTGCTTCTTACATGCTCAAAATAAACAACTCCTTTACAAAGACAGCAAAGTGTTTAAATGCTGCGGAGAAGACCAATCACCAATGGACAGCAAAATCCAAAGTCCTACACCAAGGCATCAGAGCTATCCTTCCAGGATGCCACCAGGTCCAGAAATGACACTATGATGGAAGTGGGAGCTTGGGCTCAGCCTAGCACTGTGGCCATGGTATCAAGTTATCCTGAACATATTTACATGGCAGTTTTAAGCCAAAATAGAGAGATCAGAGGTTGTATATCTGTTTCAAAGGCAGATCCAGATCCTTTCAAAGGTATGTTCCTGATGATTGCTGTTGATCTATTGGACTAGGTTTGCAGAAGCACTCCAAAACAATTTAAGGGGACAGAAAACAGGTTTTTGGGAGGTTGCTTTATTTTGTTTCACAACAAATCCATTACACTAACTCTAAGCAAGTTTAACTCGTGGTTTCTAAATACACAAACTACTCAATTAACAATTAGAAAAGCAGAGAGCACTCTCCAATCTGTAAAGTTTTAATCAGACCTGGAAGTCTTCCTCAGACATACTTTAATCCAATTTACAAGGGACTGCACTGCAGCTTATGCTTATTTACAAGGAAATCTGAGTACGTGGTCACGACAATCCCTTCTAACTTAATTATGAAAACACAGTGCAATGTTTAAGTTGAGATTAAAAATACTGAAGGGCTGCCCAAATAATGCAGCAACCATGCAGACAAACATTTTTGTATCTTAGCTATTCATATACAACTACTGACAGCTCAAAATTAAGGTCCTGGAGCTAAAATCTAACTTTATCTAGTCTAATGCTGTTCTGCAGGATACTAATTTCCAAGTATCTGACGGGCTCCTCTTGGAGGCCTCCCACAGTCTGCCCCTGCAAGATGTCATGAGGCTCATCAGTCTGAACAGTTTGCAGCAGTCTCTCTCTTCAGGCTACTACAAAAATACACTGCTCATAATTGTTCTCAGCCCAGACTTTTAAATCTTCATAAAACTGGGAGGAATGTAGTTGATTTGCTGAGAGGCCTGTATCTCATTACATTTTCATAAGCACCCTAAGGCAACAGCGAGCCACTCCTGCCAGAAACAAACAATGCTTTTCTGTGCTTAGGGGTGTAGTAGAATATCAGTACCAGCTCATGGGCAATCCAGAGTTTTTTTCCAGGCTCCTGCTGTGAGGTATTTACAGATCACTCAATCATCTGTCATTAAAGAACTGCAGCTGCAACACATACCTCCCATTTGCTTGCATCTGGTCCCAGATATCCACCAAGGGCTTTCTTCCCCCACTGACACTGAATTGGGTTGCAGATAGGAGCAAATGCTGACACAGACTGTTCAGAAAGACAGCAGAAAAAAAACCAAAACTATGTAACAATGAACTGCAGCAAATGAAACTATTTTTACATTTAATGCCCTCAAAGAACTCAGTATTATGTTTTCTTCTGTCACATTTACAGAAATCTATATAAGCATTAGTATACCTCATATAAGCTATAATTCATCTTACTTTGTACTTCCCAGGATTCTTCAGAGCAAGAATAAGAGCTCCATGACCTCCCATGGAATGCCCAAAAATAGACATCCGTTCAGGGTCAGTTGGAAAATTGGCATTTATTAGTTTAGGTAGCTGTAAAGGAAACAAAAGCATAATAAAAATGTTAAAGCAACTTGAGTATGTTTAAGAAAAAAGCACACAACTAACCAACTTTTAATGCCACTGAAACCGAAGGCCAATCTCTGGTTCTAGCCTGACATTTGTGCTCATGGCCAGAAAGCAACTTGAAGGGGAATGTGAAATCAAAAGGAAACAGTTCAGCTGATAATAAGTAACTCAAAGTATCTCTATAGAAATCTCCCATAACCTTGTAACACAAGATGTGGGAATTTCCTATGACTGAGCGACATCCCTTTATCTTACCCAGCAACAGCAGGAGAAACCAACAGCCCTTTTACCTCATCCTTTATGTAGGAATACATCCTGTAGTTTGTTTTCCAAGGATCTTCAGTGGCATCCACATAAAAACCAGCACCAGTGCCAAAATCCCAGCTTTCATCTTCTCCTTCAATATTGCAGCCACCTAGTGTGACAAATCTTTCCTTTACTACATGTTCAGAATTGGAGAGCCTGCCATACAAATCGGACTCGGGACACAAGTTTCTCAATCACATCTCTACCCCTTCAACTATAAAACAATTCAGATTTTAATTCATTAGTACAATGCTTTCAAATGCTATTTCAACACTTTCAAAATTACACTTACATAATACCTACAGATATATCCAATTCTAAAGAGTGTCAATATCTCCATAAATAAATATAGCATATACACGTCTTCTAAATTATTTCTGTTAAGCTTTGTCCAATTTACTCAGAACTTAATCAAAAGTTGGCACTTGTTAATTGGTGCTACCATCTTATTTCAGCCATTAGACCTGTGTGACAAACCACCTATCACCAAATGGTGTGTCCAAGCCAATTTATGTGCTTTAAATAATGCCTGCTACACCTCTCTTTATAAGATTCTCCAGAAGAATAATTCACTGTTCCTATCATTTCACAAGTCTACCTTTTCTGCAATTCATTTCAATTTTCCCACCTATAATTTCCATGAAACTTACATAATTTCTTCTTTGAATACCTGCAGGATTGTATCCTCTTTTCCAAGGCTACACTTTCAAACTAAATTTGCAAATGTGTTCTTGAAAGTCAGGACATCCCACCCAGTCCTCCCTTTGATTAGTCTGTGACTGACCAGCCTGGTCTGCAGAACCTAATGTAATAGTTCAAGCCATATGTGAGAGGAATGTTTTGGAGACAGAGAGGCCATTATTTCCTACCTATTATTTTACCACAGTCAGATTACAGTGCAAACCCACATGTCACTCAACAGTCCCTCACAATTTGTGCAGAGATGGCTGCTACCCTCCCACAGTGTGAAATCAGGTTTGTACAAGGATCACAGTTGACTTTGCTCCAGTGACATGCCCTTGGACACTGAGTGATTCTGTAACTCAACAGTACAGCAATCACAGGGACTGGGGTGCTTAAATATGTTGGATGTAAGAAGTCTGTCTTCAGTACCTTGGAGATGGACAAAAACTCAGAAAGTCCTGCCAGGCAATGAAGGCATAGTGCTCATTATGCTAAAAAAAAACTTCCAGGAAGCCTTGGAAAAAAAAGAAATTTGAAAAGGAATCTGCACAACATTGCTCAGTATACCTGTCTGGAAAAACAAACCCCTTCAAAGTAGGAAAAGTGAAGTCTATCAAGGCCTGACTGAGGGTCTGTAATGACAAGTATTTAATGATTTCATGAAGTCTTTTTCCCCATCCAGATACATCTCCTGGCTCTTGGAAGGTAATTCTCATACACTACATAATTAAAATGCATATGTAAGCATTTTCAATACCTCTCAGCTCATAATTATATTTGAATTGCTTTTCACTTGTTTCTCCAGACAGCTCAAACTGACTTAAGAACATCTGGGTCTCTGAGCTAAAATTTAAGGGAATCATATGAAGCTCATACCAAAACTCATTTAAATAGTAGAGCAATCCTTATCAGTCATTAGGCTAAAAGGCAAAAGAGAAGCTACCACGAGGGACTTAAAAGAAATTGGACAAAGCAATGACCTATGCAAAGGCAGTTACACATTGATAGAGACAATTTACACAGATGCTACCAAAAACAAGTTCCAGTCCAACTACCCAATATGAATAAAGCAAAGATTAGTTGCCCATCTCTAGCCTGCAGCAAATAGCAACAACAAAGTGTGAAGTTCATTCATTCACAAGTTTTGCTCTTCTGCCTCTCTTCTTCATTAGAAACACGTATTTACATTCTTTGACCTGACACAACTTCAAAACCTAGATGTAAAAAATACTTTATGGAAAGAACATTGCTTCTTTTCCATACTGCCTGCAGTCAGATGCAATCCATTAAAGCTTGGTAAATATTAGAAGGCTGACACCTTTGTTTACAGCACTCATGAGACTGTGGCAGAATCCAACAAATACAAAACAATTAATCCCCAGTATTTCCAATAACTGCAGATCCACCATTTTCAGATTTCCCATACCATAAGCTCAGCCTTATACAAATAACAGCACATAATTTTAAAAATCCATTCATCAGTAGTCTGTTGTAGCTGCAGGGGAAAAGGGTTTCTAGTCTGTTTTTCAAGTATTGTAATCCTCTGAAGGCATATATTTAATTTGCTTTAGAAGACAAAATACACTTAAGAGCAAGCATTACATCTTTGTGTGGCAACACAGTTTTGCAGGTTTTATAGGGTCTCAGAATTCTTGCTGACATTTTGTGTGCCTTGCTAACAAGACACATTTGTTGTTTCACTTTTCTTCCCTCTCCTCGTCTGTGCTGAACTCTAGAGCCCCTCTGTTCTAGTTTTAGTGCCACAACAATAAATTCCAATGTCCAAACCTCACTACCCTGTTACTAAGAACACATACAATGTAATCTAGTGAACAATGCAGGTGTGCAGAGGTCAAATTCTGACTCAGGTGGGCAGCACACATTTCAGCACACTGCAGCACTCCTTTCTCTGAGGACAGAGAGTGCCCTTCAGTGTCATGACTGTCAGCATGTCTCTTGTGGAACTCACGTGGGCTGGTGTCTGGTGCCACCACAATGAGGCCGTGCTCGGCTGCCGCTTGTTGGAACGCGGCTTTCGTTATGAAATTCTGTTCTGTGCAGGTCAGCCCTAGGGAAATAAAAACATCCTTGGTTACCCATTGCTCGTGGCATTCTGGTTTCAAAACTCTTTTTGACAGAAAAGGTTTTAGTGCTTTCCAGCACTGTGCATTTAAACCCACTGACCACAGGCATTTGCTAAGGCTGACACTGTTAGCTTCTGACCCCTCATCCTCCAACTACATTTTGCTTTGTACTGTCATCTCAGCTGTTTGCATTACAGAACCACACATGTGGTCTGACAAATTCTACATACTTAAACAGGATAAAGGGCTCATAAGCACCCTGGCTCCAAAGCCACAGCAATACATGCCTTTTCTACAGCAGCAGGTCCAAATAAAGTCCAGTTACAAATAAATTATATTTCACACCAATATTTCAATTTCGCTTCACTATGCAAATTGAGAGGAGTTAGTGATTCTTCTTTTCTCTGAGGACAAGTTGCCAGTAACCTAATTTGACTGACGTATTGCCCAGGACAATACAGTTTACATTCAATGAAATAAATGTGCTGCATGGCTTAGACTTCTTCAGACAATTCTGATGTTCCTAACTTCAAGTATAAACACTTTTACCCAGCCCACTGTCATGACACAAATCAGACCCACCAGCAATTTTGTGATAAGGAACACAAGTCTCCACACTAACAGTCCTGGTCTCCAACTTTCTAAACACAAGTCTCAATAAAACAACTCCTCAACTTACAGAACAGAGTTTCTGCTTTTTATTTTGAATAAAAGAAAAAAGAAATTAATTAATTAATTTTTGATGAGACAACTTCGCGCCTGCTGCACAAGCCTCTTCAGCCCCTGGCCCTTTCTGATCCCACAGGTTTACTTCACACCAGACATGCTTGTGCTAAGGCAGCTGACAGTACCTCTCTTTCCAAGTTCACCAGTTCCTTCCTGCAAAGTTGTACTTGGAACAAGGTAGAGACCACAGAACAAACGTGCTGGCTTCCACGGGCTCTTTGCACATCCCTACTCTGTCAGCTGAAGCAGTTTTTAGAAACAAACGAGAGCAGGAGGTGTCCCAACGGGAAGGCCTTACAGGAGAACCTTTATATATACACTTTGGAACTAAAGGTAGGAACATTTTAGAACTAAAGGGTAGAACACTTTGAACACAGAGCATTTTAGAACACAATCTGGTAGGCTACCCCCAAGATGCATTCTGATTTATCACAGCACACTCAAACTAAGTGTGCCTTCCAGAAGATGAGTTTCTGTAGAATCCAAGAGCTGCCTCTGCAGTACCTCTACATTAAATTTTCAACAACTGTAGTGCAGTAGTTTAAAAATGCTTAAGATTGTATTTTAAAGTTACTAAGACTCAGGTTACTTACCTGAGAGCCAATACAGCACAGGACACTTCCCAGTTTCAGCTTTTGGAGGCAAGTAGATTCCAAATTTCATTTTGCATTTCAGCTCTGTACTGTATTAATAAAATATTCCTTGTTATCACCACTACTTAATTAACAAGGTCACTACCATTAAAAAAGGAATCAGTGGACCAGTGCATTTCATTGAAAGGGAGATCTGATCAGTGAATTGTAACAACTAAGTTAAAGGAAGGGAAAATCAATTTTTGAACTCAGCCTTAGACTCTAGATTTGGCAACAGCTAATTTTTCAACCTTGTTCTGAATATACTTAAAACAGAGACTTACAAATAAGCCACATTTTCACAGTGCTGCTAACCAAGAACAGGTTGAAAATCAAATTTTGAATATCACAGCAATATTTAGCTTGAGCTTTGGCAATCAAATTGCAAAGCAATTTCTACTGAAGAACACATCCACATGAGTTGCACAACAGAAAATGCACAGTATGTGTCAGCAAGGAGGTTTTCAATCTACTAAGTCTACCAAGTCAAAGGCCAATTAGTTGCTCAATTAATGCTAAAGCCTAAAACTATCAATAAACTCTAATCTAAGCACAACTGATGATTTTACTTTTATTTGGATCAAAATTTTTTGAAAGCTTGGTTTTATAAACCTTCAATAAACAAGAATCTATTCACTGAGTCACTGCTCACAGCACTTTCCCAGAGTGCACAGAAGTAAGTGACCCAGTAGCAAGTGGAACTTTGCAAACACAACTCTGTGCTGCAAACAGGACAACCCAAAGTAACCAAGCTCTATTTCCAAAGGTAAAAGTACCAGCTTCCCACCTCAGCTCTGCAGCACTAAATATACTAGATTATGTTAAACATTAACACAGAAATTCAAGAGCACAGCCAAAGCAGCAGTAGACATTATTCCTAAATCAAATATGGATATTAGCGAAAGCATGCTGTTTTCCTGCAGACTGAAAACACTGACAGCAATGGATTCACTGCCCCAAGCTAAACAACTTGGTTGCTTTAGTGGTGTTTACCTGTCGTGTTCAAACACCTTCTGGAAACCTTCAAAGCATTTGTTGCTAGAAACCTGTTTCAGTGCCATGATTTTAACTGGGGAAAGAAAAAAAAAAAGAATAAAAAAAAAAAAAAAAGAGAGAAAGTTAAATTTGAAAATAAAACAATCCTAGTCTTAGACTTTTTGAGAACAGAAGAGTTGAATACAACTTGTAGTATCTTTGCTAAATGTTACCATTTCTCAGAAGAATTTCCTGCACATGCTTTCTGATCTTTCATTAACTTTCTATTTCCCTACAAAAAAGGGACAGGGGAGGCTGAACTCTTGTGAGCAGAATGGGCAAAGCCTACCTGCTTTCCTATACACCCACATCTCCAATGACCTTTTCCTCAGTACTAACTGTGGCTTGCTCTTTGGCTACCAAACAAGCATTCCCATGTGCTATGGTTAAACTGGACCTCCCTGTGACAGGCTATTACTTCCACAATTACCATGCAGGAAAAAAACATGTACCACCATTCCTTCTCTTGTGTGTGACAGTATCCAGCCACGAACTACCACAATACTGAGCATTATTCTCATCTTTGATGGAAGTTAATTACCAGTTCTAACAGTCTGTGGGACAGCAGAAACAGAGGAACAGAAGGCTTATTTCCACAGCAAACAGTATGAAAAACACAAGCAGCGTCATGGGAGTTTTAGAACAGCTGGTAGTGCAAGTGTGCTACAGAAACAAGGGAAGGCTGACACATGAGTGGTCACTGTCAGCTTGCACGGGGCAGTAAGGCCAAGCAGGGAGCTGAAAGATGAACAGACTGCAGGGTCACAGAATTGCAGAATATTCCAAGTCAGGAAGGGACGCCCAGGGATCATTGCATCCAGCTCCTGGCCCTGCACAGGACTATCCCCAAGTGTGACACCATGTGCCTGAGAGCATTGTGGAAATGCTTCCTGAACTCTGTGAAGGCTTGGTGCTGTGACCACTTCCCTGGGGAGCTGCTCCAATGCCCAACCATCCTCTGGGAGAAGAACCTTTTCCTGATATCCAGCCTAAACCTGCCCTGACACAACTTCAGGCCATTCCCGCGGGTTCTGTCACGGGCACACAAGAAAATCTTGAGGGGAACCCAGGTAACATCAGACCAGGTAACAATGTCAAAACAAGCGTCCCATCCCTCACACCTGCGCGCTCCTACGGGGCACCGGGCAAGGAGAACCACGCAGCACGGAGAGCCCTCGGGGGCTCAGCGCTGTCCCCACAGGGCTGGGGCTGAGGCTGAGGGCCGCCCGCCCGGCAGCGCCTCACCGCCATGGCACGGAGCGCCGCCAAGGCCCGGGCCCGCCTCGGGACGCCCCTTTCCCCACAGCCAGCCCTGCCCGCTGCGCTACAGCGCTCCCCTGCGCCCCCATTGCCGCCCTCCCGCCTCCGCCAGCCCGCACGGCCCAGGCGCTGCCGCCGTCGCCTCCCCGCCCTCCCGGCCCGTTCTTGCTGCCGCTCCCGCTCCTTACCGCGGCAGAGCGGCGGGAAGGGGCGGCCCTGTGTGGAGGCGGCTCCTCCTCCCGCCCCGGGGCCGGCCCGCACCGCCCTCGCCCCCGCCCGCCATGGCGCTGCCGGGCCCGGCCTCCTCCGGGCTGCAACATGTCAAACACGTGTAAACATTTTACTGAAAACAGTTGCGGTGAAAAATGCGTATTTTGTGATTGGCTTTTCGCAAATATTAAAATGAATATGATATGTATTATGTTAGAAAGTTATGCTGTATTAATTTTCTTAAGTAGTGTGTTAAATATAGTTTTAGATTGCAACATAATGTTAAAATAGAAACTATGTATGTGAGATGTTTTTTAAAGAAAGGAATGAGGTATTCGCGCCAGATAGCAGCCACAGGACACCTAAATCTTTCAGAGAAAGAGAATTTATTGCTCCATTATCAGAAGAAACGTCTTCCTGCCTCGATCAGCTGTGAAGACGACATTAGGATTAAGAGAAAGAAATTGACACTCACTAGACAGAATCCTTTGTTTGAATGGAATTTATGCATCATCTATGAGGTGTATGAATATGCAACAGGCAATTGCTTTTAAGGGTTAATCCTCTGTAAACGTGTGTCCTTTTTCGGGCTTATTTTGCCTAGAAAGAGGTACCCGGACTGTCCGTAACTCTTTGTTCTTATTGTCTCATATTGTCCTAAATCCTAATTGTCCAAATTTTTATTAGTCTAATTATATTATTCTTTTTATAACCATTTTATTACTATTAAACTTTTAAAATTATAAAAACAAGTGATTGGCATTTTTCACAGTTGCTTTATGATGTTTGGTCTTTATATACTTTGAAGTCTAATCAAGAAAGGAGATTTAATCTGTGAAACAGCAGCGAGCAAGCTCTAATTGATGTCCAAGTGCTAGAAAGACAAATTGATTGTCAATAGAATTGCCTTGTTAAATTTTAGGGCTTGATATGTTTCAGTGGTCTGAGACCTAGAGAGAGGTTAGGAAAGCTTGGGGACAGGGATATGCCGCTCATTGTGGGCACAAAGAATGCAGAATTCACGGGCCTTAAGGACATTTGGCAGAACTCCTGGGACAGGGGAGAAAATAACAAAGAAAACTCATTAACTGAGCTGAAATCACCTCTAATTGAGTAGAAGATAATTCTGATGGGGAGAATGTGACCATTGACTCGCAACCCACTGACTCAAGAAATGCACCAAGAGAATCCATAATAGTGAACTTCAAAGCAGCCTTTGTGTTCCTGTCATGGTCCCTTGACCATTTCAAGGGGGGAAAAGTTGCTGAAGTGGCCTGAGCTGGGACCACTGCATTGTTGCATTGCAAATGTTTTACTTCCCCTCAGGATTTCAGAGTCCTTCATAGGAGGTGCCACCAGACAACTGCTGATTTTATAATAAATCCAAATTCTAGTGTAGGTATTTTATACCTTGCCTGCAAGATCACAATGTAAGCTATTTGGTAGTGCTTCCATCTTATTCATAACCCGAATGATCCTACTTTGTGCTGGGCTTTTATTATTTATTTCTTTATTTATTAATTTGCCGCTAAACTTGTCTATCAGTTGTCAAAAAATGTCCTCATCAAAGCTCCCTCCTACTTTGTAGTCTTGTACCATATACTGCTTTGGCAGTAACTATTTTTGCCTGTAACATTTTTCAGCCTTGACTTTTCCAATTCCTTTTATATTTTTGAACCCTATTTCTAGCAATGCACAGTACTGACAATTTTGTCCCCCCATTACTTTCCATTCTTCCCCAGCAGATCCATTTGGACCACAGCTGCTGGACCCCACATCTGGGCTTTGAATCCTGTCTTCCAGAGCAACTTTCCTATCCTACCTCTGTACTTGGATGTAGTTGGTACAAATAGTCTGTTTCTGAGCTGTTTAAACCTCCTCATCCCAACTTTTTTCTTTCAAGCTGTGTTTAAATTGCAATCAATCAAATTAAATTACGTACTTAAGTACTCTTCAGATTGTTCCTTCCATCTCTATGTGTGCATTTTGTAGCTCCCTAAATGTCCCTCACTAGCAAGATAATGCCCAGTTGGTTATTTGAACTGAACTGTAGCCAGTCTGTTTTCTCTCTTATATATCTAGATGTTGTTACACACATCTCGTTTTCCCTGGTATCTGCAATTGTTTTTATCTATTTATGTACTGTCAGTATGAAATCTGCCTATCTCAGGCAGTGATACTGATCAGATTTTGATGTGTTTGTGCTCTTCTGGTCCAGGTCCATTAGATAACCTCTGCCCTATTTACTCCCATTCCAGAGTGAATGTTCAGAAGGGTTCACCTGAGAGCCTGCTGCTGAGTTTCCTGGCCTCCCCAAATCTCCATGTCAAGATGTATGCATTATTTTTATGTCTTTTCAGTTAAAAATGGCTGAACTTAAATGCATAGGTAACTTATGTGAGAGCTGTGTCTCAGCCCTTCAGAGAGCTGTTTTCATGGCACAGAGCTGAAACACCAGGGTAGTGTTAAGAACAGTATAAGGCAGAGGGAGCCAAGCTTGTGCAGTCTCTTCTGTGCTGTGGTATAGATCTTTCTAGTATCTTTAGTTATAGACATTTGTTTGACCTTAATTCCATTTCTGTATCCTTTCAGACAGCATCTGCAGTTCTCACCTGTGAATTCATTTTGTTTGCATTCTGCCTATTATTTCAGATTCTCTAAAAAATACCAGATGTGAAACAAGCTTCCTTTCCTTCATCATTAAAAGGCTTCTTATATGGTACAGCAGGGCAACCAGTAGAAATGAGGATATTAAAATAAAAGAATGACAGATAGTCAGTTTGGAAAATATTTTGGCTTACGTACTCTTACTTTATTATATTCCAATACAGCACATGCTGTTCCAACATACTTTCTCTGTGTTCTCTCTACACAGACAGTGCTTTTTACCATCTTACCACTCAGGTCACTGGATGATCTCATCCAGTGGTGAGATATGATTTCACATCATCCACCAAGAATTCCTCTTGGTATGGGTAAGAAAGTCTTTGCATTCTGTCAGAAAGGTTTTTGCCTTTTCACCATCTTTTCTGTACTTGGGAAAACATACCATTAGCTTCAACACTCCCAAACACATTTTTTGTGAAGCTTGCAGCAAGAAACTTCTACATTGCAACCAAGCAACCTGTATGTCTTTAAGCTTATGGCACCAAATTTTTCCTTTCCCATTTTCTTTGCAGTAAGTAGTCTTTCCCTCAGCCACACATCTGGGTACACACTTTTCTAATGTTTTAATACTTTTTGTGGTAGTCTGAATTCAGGGTGGTGGTTACTAACGTCCTCCTACCTGCTTTTTCAGTCATTTTTTCTCAACTTTTTGTACGTGATCTCATCATCACTTTTGGTTATTCAGAGCTCTGAATTCACACTTCACTGTTGACTTGGCCAAGAGATTATGTGTTTGCTGTTCTTTTCTGTAAAGAACTTATCCGGTGTTCTTTATTGCAATTGTTTATAATTAAGTCTTTTAGAATTCTAATATGATTTTTATCTAGATTATCTTAAACTGTCTGATGCCATGCTATCAGTGATTTTCAAGAAACATATATGCTGGCAGCAGTATCATCCCTGAGTATAGTTCATGCTGGTTGTATTGACACAACCTGTTTCAAGTCTTTAGTTTTTCATGGGAGAAAGTTTGCACAGAGAAAGGGAGAATTTTCTGTACAACTGTATTGTTAGTGATTATCTTTATTATTTCCCCTTCTACATCCATCTATCTTTTACCTAGTTTATTCCTAGATGGAAGTTGGATCTGAGCTTCTTCTCTTTCTTTCCTATGCATCCTCACTTTCTTTATCTGTGTACATTGAGAGCTTTTTTCTGCTTTGTTCTAATTCTTTATTTCATTCTTTCCTTTCTGTTTGTTAGTATGTCATTTGAGTCCATAGGTCTTTTGGGGACACAACATTGTCCTTTGGTCTTGCTTGCTCTGTAATCCCAGTTCCATAGCTGCCCTGGCTCCTCTTTCACTTGGCTTTACCTTGGATTGGTGCTCCTGCAGCACTGCACTGGGGGTCAGGAATGGCCTCAATAGCTCTGAGCTGCTATGGGGCTGAGCACGTTCATAAATCCTCTTTGCAGAGAGGCTGTAGAAAATATATACACAGAAGATTTTGCAGTTGCAGAAACAAGTAATTTGTGATAAGAAAATACAAGTAGTAATGTTTTTTGAAAAATTCTTTGTCCCTGGAGAAGTTAAAGCACTTACAACTTTTCCAATGGAAAAAATCACCCAATCATACTTCTTTTATATAGTAATGTAAGAAATATTAGTAATATTTTCTAATCACTTCAGAAAAATGGAAAATTAAACACATTGCAACTGGTATTAAATCAAGTGAGGAATACGCTTCTGAAAATTCTGACAGAAAGTATCTTCCTTTTAATGTGTTACAATTAAAAATGAAGAAGTCTTCTTTTTCATAGTAAATTATTTGCATAGATTTGTATTATGTCTTTTGTTTTCTATTTCTTTCTAGTACAGATTAATTTTGAACCTATGAAGAGTCTGCTTGTTTGAGAAATTTTTCCACATACAGTTTTAAATATCTCATGTATTTACTGAACCCTTGAGGCTGGTATTTTGAATTCAGATATTCAAGTAAACTTTGATGTATAGTTGCAGCTAAGGAAAGATATTGGCTGACAGGAATGTAATCATGAAGATCTGATTTAGCAAATGCCAAAGGACAAATTTAAATCCAATTTAAGCCAATAAATAATATAGTACAAAATCAGGGCTTGTCTTATTAATGGGAGCTGCAAGGAGAGGTGGAGGCATAAATGCCATTTGTTTAGGCTTGTGGTTGTCATTCCAAGGGAGACAGGCTTTTCTTTAGGTCTTATGGAATAAGTTAAGATCAGCAACACCAGCTGGCATGCCTTGATCCCTACATGAGCCTTAAAGTAATACATGTACAGTAGACTTCCTTTCTTGGTCTTGGTGAATAGTTCAGGCCACAGACTTGAAGTCATTTATCAAAACCAGGGTCGAAGTAGCAGAAGGAGCTTCATGTGTATCATAAATTCTTCCTGGATTTTTATCATAATTCTTGAGGATTATTTAAATCTGTTAGCTATAATGAGGTAAGACAGAGAGTCATGCAAAATTACAAGAAAAGATTACTAAAGAGAGGATGGCTTTTAGAAAAGCTGAGGAAAAGAGTAATTTATTGCTGTGAAAGATGAGTATGGTATCATGCCTACATGGCTTTTGGAACAACTGGCCTGATCCTCAGCAGAGAGAATATTTTTCAATAATATTTATGATTCCTAGAGGGAGTACAGGCAATGAAAGGGTTGTACTTTCAACCTTTAAGATGAAAAAGTAGAAGTTGATGCTTATATTGCCCAAAGACAATTGGCAAAAAACTTGATTGATCTGATTTTAAGAAAAGTCTTCTGAAAGTTTAAAAAAAAAACAAACTTGAAGGGAACAAGTTTTCAATCACTAATATAGGGATTATTTAGTTAGTGTCTAAAAGTGTCTACACTAGTGTCTAAAAGATCAAGAAAACTAAGGGCAGGTCAGCCTTAACACCACTCTCAGGAAAGTAATGGGACAAGTCCTCTTGGGAGCCATTTCCAGGTATACAGAGAAAAAGAAGGTGAATAGGAATAGCCAACATGGATTTACCAAGAGCACAGCACACCTGACCAGTCTAATTACCTTCTGAATAGAATTCTGCATCAACGGAAAAAGCAGGAGCAGTTGAAGTTGTATACATTATCAAGGGCTTGGAAAGAACTTCTAATAGTTCTCCTTGTTTCCTTTAAAAAGATTGGAGAAATAAGGTGGGCGGGAAATTGGCTTCATTGCTGGGCTCAGCGAGTATTGATCAGCAGTCCAGAGTCCAGCTGCCAGAGTGACACCCCTCAGGGATTGATACAATGGACAGGACTGTTTGATGTCTTTATTGGTGACCTGGGTGATGAGATGGAGGGCAGTCTGAGATTGTAGGTAAGAAAAAGCCACTCCCTGCAGTAACAAAGATAAAGAGAGAAGGATAATAGATCTTTAGGAAAAGAGGAGACTTCAGTTTAGAAATATATTCTGGAGTTCTGGAAAAAAAAATCTAAGTTGCAGTGAGGAAGGGACTATTGATAATATAGGTCACTATTGATAATACAGCTCATTGAAAGAAAAGGAAAGAGCTTATTGCTATTGACAGTGACAGATCCAGAGTGCAAAGCACTGTAGAAAAACCTATTGAAGCAAACCTTCTCACTTGAAGGGTTCACTGTCTACAAGACAGGAAGGGGGGGAAAATAATTTCTGCACTTCTCATGTGGAGAACAGAAATATTGACTTCCAGAGTGCAGCCGTGGTGATTATGCTTCTGTGGAAATTTCAACCTTTATTTTATGCATAGTTATAGGCAGCAATTCCAAAAATTCTGGTGGCGTAACTGTTGGACTACTCTGCTTCTGAATCCTGAGATTTTCTGCCTTGTTTGACCATGAATAGTTCCATCTTTCAAAAGAATTTCTGAAGTAGGTATCCTTCCTTGGATGAATTTTCAGGTCCTGTGTGCTGCTTTCCACACAGTAAAACACTTTTTTTTCTCGTGGGAATTATCAAAGTGGAATTTTAGTATAATCTGTCTTTCTTTGGGTCATTCAGGGTCTCACAACTGCTGGACTTCATCTTGAGAAGTGCCTTTATAAACCACTTTTGATCCAGATTTTTGCTAGTTCTACAAACCTAAAGGAAGTAAACCTGGCTCATTTCAAACACATAAATCTCAATTGCAATAACTCTGCATTGCTAGATTTTTTTTTAATGGGTCAATAAGAACTGCAGATTTCCAGATGTGTGTTTGAAATCCTTTTCACTAGCATTGGAAAGTAGAGCTTTATAGGAAGGGGACCTTCATCCATGTCTTTTAAGTTCTGGATTCTGTTCCTAGCTTACTGAGTGGCTTCTTTTGCTGATTTTATCTCACTGTACCTCAGTTGCCCATCAGCAAACAAGTCCCCAGCAACAGTTGTCTCTTCCTGAAAACAGTTGTAAGAATAAATAAAAGTGGATGTAGTCTGACAGTGACTGCAGTAATCTGTTTAACTTGCTTCTTTCCCCATTTTTATCCTTAGGTGTAGATCTGTAAGGTGAAACCTCCCTTAATATGTCACAGTGTGCTCCTCTTTCATCAGCCACTGGCTTCTTGGGCAGATCAGAAGAATCTGAATCAGAATCTTTTTACCTTCTCCCAGAAGGTAGAATGGGTTCCTTAAAAGACCCATTCAGCAAAGAAGCTATTTCCCCTCAAGGATCCCCAGTGTGACTGTCAATAGTCCCCTTACAGGGGGAAAAATATTCCCTATACCTATCTCCAGGCTTAGACTTAGCCCCATAAGCCCCAAGTATTTAGTTTTGAAAAGCAAAGTTATGTGGCCACATTGCATCTGCTGTTAGTTGGGAATGGAGCTATTTTATATTTGTGGGATTTGAAGACTGGGATTTTCTTCAGTAGGTAATTCTAAAGGGTGATTCTTTCCACTTGCTTAAATACTGATTTTAGGCTGCCTCTCTTTCTCTATTGCCTCTAGGAGCTGGCTCAACTGGCTTAGGCCTGGACATTTAACTAGGAGTCATCAGCAGTTCTAAATGACTCCATGAAAAAATAACTTTTTCAACTTGCAGACTTTTTGCTTTTTCTGCAAAGAGGCATGGATCACCCAAACACCTTTGTCATTTCAAATTATTCAGCAGCCGAGACTTTACAAAACAAGCATGTTGTAAATTTGATTGGAAATTCAGCAACCATCGTTTTAACTACTGATTTCTTTGCTTCCGTTTCCTGTGGCAATTGTGTAGTTGCAGGAATACAGTTTTTACTGCTGGGTTCCTGAGAGCTGTGAAAAAGTGTTTAAGAATTCCAGGACTCTCAATCTCTTCTTCTGCTACAGAACACTTACAATGTAACAGGAAGAATAAAAGTGAACTAAAAAAATGCTAATATTTGTATTGTCGGTGAATTGTGACCTAAGAATTTGCAAATAAACTCTTTGAGATTTTTTTAAGGTCAATTGCAAAGGCACTAGCAGAAATATTTATGGAAGGGCAGCTGTCCTGCCTTCATGGTGAAGGCTGATGATAATGACAAGAAACTGTCTTAACTTCTGGGGTTTTTTGAGCCTTTCATAAGGGACTACGTTGATGCATATGCAATGCTGACTCCTTTCAGAGAATACATCTGTAGGTGGAATTCAGTTCTTTTCCAAACATCTTTGCTTTTCTGTCTTGAAGGCCATACTGATAAACTAAATGTATTATCTTTCAATGAACAGTGCAGATTATGTAGAAACAGGTAAATCTGGCAGGGAGTTTTCCAAAGAACATAAAAAATTATGACATTCTGGAGCCTACATACAGAGGTCTAGTAGTGCTGAGGTAAAACAGTGGATTTGCAGTTCTGATACATTTCACCATACCACCATATGTCACATATTTACAGCTAAAACAATCTGATTCCCTGTGTCTGATAGCTTCTGAAAAATACAGCTTTGTATGCTTTTTTACTATGCACTATAAAGCTCAATGAAATCTTAAGATGAGAGCAAGGTTTTGAAGGGCTTGTTATTAACAGCTGTACTACTTTGATATGCATTGCCATTGCAAACAAGAGCTTGTTTGCTGTAAGATGACTTGGAGGAATAAATTTATTTTGGTTTTAGGACAGGGAAAATGAAAACTATTAAAATCCACTTGAGGTTTTTATTTCAATGCTCTTTGTGAAAGAAAATACCGACAATAGATGGCACTGTGGTTCTGTGGCCCGGGGGTTATTTCTGTCTCTGTAGCGGTGCCACGCTGTGCTGCTCTGGCGGTGAGGCTGACCCAGGCTGGACACCCCATGCCCACCAAACTCCCACTGCTCTCCTCAGCCAGGCAGGGCAGAGGAAACACAAGGAAAACTTCGTTATCACTCACCAATTACTCTCATGGGCAAAACAGACTTGGCTTAGGGAAATTATTTATTGTCAATCAAATCAGAGTAGTCTAAAGAGATATAAAAGCTAAATCTTAAAACAGCTTCACCCCTCTCCCATCTTCCTGGGCTGAACTTCACTCCTGATTTTCTCTACCTCTTCCCCCACAGTGGCACAGAGGGATGGGGAATGGGAACTGCTTCAGCCAGTAGACTTTGTTTCTGCTCTTCCTCCTCAGGGAGAGGACTCCTCACTTCCCCTGCTGCAGCTTGAGGTTTCTCCCTCTGAAGACAGTCCTTCATGAACTTCTCCAACATGCATCCTTCCCTCGGGCTGCAGTTCTTCATGAACTGCTCCATTGTGGGTCACAAGTCGGGCCAGCAAACCTGCTCCAGAGGGGCTCCTCTCTCCACTGACTTCCCACAGATGCTGCCAGGAGCCCCCTCCAGCACCGGCTCCCCACAGGGTCACAGCCTCCTTTGGCATGGACCTGCTCCAGCGTGGAGCTCTCCCTGGGCTGCAGGGGGATCCAGGCTGCCCTATGGACCTCCCTGGGCTGCAGGGGGATCCAGGCTGCCCTATGGACCTCCCTGGGCTGCAGGGGCTCAGCTGCCTCCCCATGCTCTGCACCAGGGGCTGCAGGGGAATCTCTGCTCCAGTACCCGGAGCACCTCCTGCCCCCCCTTCTCCACTGACCTCGGTGTCTGCAGAGTTGCTCCTCTCACATATTCCACTCCTCTCACATATTCCCACTCCTCTCTCTGGCTGCAATGGTGCAGCTTTTCCCCACTTCTTAAATCTGTTATCCCATGGCACCATCATGGTGGCTGCTGGGCTTAGCCTTGGCCAGACCTTCATCCATCCTGGAGCTGGCTGGCATTGGATCTGTCAGATATGGGCAAAACTTCTGGAAGCATCTCAGGGCCCACTCCTGTAGCTTCCTCACTTGTGAAACCTTACCATGCTAACCAATGCAGCTTATTAATTTTAATCTTATAGTTGTACTTCTCAGGGAAATTAATTTAGTTGGCTTTCTACTATTGCAAATACATTGTTTCTGAGACTGAAAATAACTAAGCTGTATGTACTTACCCAAAGAGTACCTCTTCAGTAGAAAGATGGCTGTCCTTAGAAAAAGCAAATTATTACAATGGCTCATTTTGGACCAGTTTACTGAGACAGTTAAAAGTCTGCAACATGCTCTTTCTTTTTCTCCAGCAAAATATTTAAAATTACTTTAGCCTTCAGCTGACATTGTACTGAATATTTATGGGAGAAATAAAACCAAACAAAATTAGCTATTTAACACAAACCTCCAGTTTATAAAACAACTGATTGCATTTGAATATTTTAATCTGCTTTACTAGCAGTGCGATCAGACAAAACAGTAAAGCATTGAAACACCATTTTACATTAACATTACAAAATACAATAAATTTTTTTTCTCTATGTATTTACATAAGCAAACATATAGGTATTCAAAATAGAATGCATCTCACCATCTGGCAATAATTAAATAAGTACAGTGGTTGACTGGATTGGATGGTTGACTGGATGGGATAGATACATAGGAATTTTTACCCTGAAGTGTAAAAAGGATGCACACCAGCTTAGGAGATACATGGTGAGCTTCATGTCTTTGGACATTTTTCAGATGCAGTTTTAAAAGTAATAAAATGTCAATCTACTTGAAAAATTGATGCTGAACAGTTTTTTCAGATGAAGTGGTTTTTTTGGATGCAGATATGACAGACTGACTCAGCATGCTTTTCCTGTGAAGTAGGGGAAGGCCCTAACCTCTGAACCAGTCTGTATGAATGTCTTCTCTTTTTTTTAACCTGAAAAATTACAAAAAATTCAATTCCATTCTGATGTATAATGAAAACACAGTTTTTTGGAAGATGGAGGTGCTGCTCTGAAGCTGGTCATATTAAACCACAGTGTTCATTCCAAGCATGGGCCAAGTGCTGTAAATCCTAGTTTAAAACAGCTGAACTTTTGTCATCTGTCTGCAGTATAATGAGTCCATTAATTGCTACCTACTGATGAACAACCCCTAGCAGATTTGGCATGGTGGCTAGAACAAATTCATATCCTGACTCTGTCATCCTCACTAAGGCAAACTGCACAAAAACCTATTAATATTTTGATGCAGGGTGGCAGAATCAGGCCTTTCTAAGTCAAAAATGTCCATAAAGAGCTGGAGATATTGGTCTTTGCTGTGCATTCTTGGCCTTGAGAGGCTACTTAAGCAAAAGCTGCTGATCACTCAATAAAACCGTCTATCTGAGTGCTACAGAATCAAAATGTCAGGCATTAGTTTTCCCTGCTTCTAAGCAAAAACTCAGTGTTATGTTCTCTCCAGCTGTCAATTAATGAAATGCTGTTAAGTCTCTTATGTCCAAAATACATGTTTTATTTTAAAATAAGCTAGGAAAAAAAAAAAAGATTGTTCAGAGTCACCTTGTAATGAAACTTCAAGCCAGTAATTGAAACTCTCTGTGATTGTAGTGAAACATTCCCTGTCAGTATTTGCAACCTGAGCAATTTGACATTGTGAACAAGGAACAGAAAGTGAAATGAAAGAGAAACAGAGGACTGCCACATGGGCAAAATGCAGACAGTAAGTGGAGAGCAGAAGCATTGAATGTGAAAGGTCCAGTAACAATTTATCAGCTGCGAGCTGGTGAAGGAGACTCTGCAGAGCAGCAACTGGGCCTTCAGGAGATTTGGGAGGAATTGAGCTCTGGAGAAGGGCAGGGTACCATATACATCATACAGGATGCAGGTGGGCTCTGCTCCCTGGCACAAATGGGCAATAAGATCCAAGCTGTCTGTCCCACCTACTGCTTTGATTGCAAAGCCAGAGAAACTTGCATCAGGTCAGACCTAAATGGTAAAAAATATGGTTATTCCCTCCCCTGGTGGAAGCCTCTTTGTTTCTTTTCCCCTCATATGCAGGTTTAGAGACGTTCAGTCCCCTGTCAATATTCATCACATGAAGGCAATCTGGTTTGGGTACAGATCTAGAGCCTCAGACTCTCCTCACAAAACATCTTTGCTTTTATTACTGCCTGCTTATTCCCTGAGATACCTGTTTCCAAGGGCAGATCCTCAAAACCATCACCCCAGTTGTGGAGACATCTGGCCTGTGGGATACAAGACGGGCATTGTACTTAGCTCAAAGTACTAGATTTAGGGTCAATATCAAACTTGACAGGAAAGAGTGGAAAGTCACTGCTCCCAGCTACTGCTATGGTAGTCCTCATACTCAGCTGCATTTAGCAGATTCTCCTTGGAATGCCTTCTTTGCCAGTGTGACACTCCTCACACAGTGCTGGGCAGGAGCAGGATGTGTGCATAGGGAGGTAGGAGCAGCGAGTTCATTTTTGCTTCTGCTGAAGCTGTTCAGTTTGACTGAGATGGTCAAATGTACCCAGAGATAGAGAGAGCACATACAGCACCTGGTAAGCACAGCATTTATTCCACTTGATTTATCAGTTGATCCTAAATGACCAGTTTTGGGGGGAAACCCATGAATGTCTGCGAGGTGATAGGTGACATGCATGGCATCATCACTGCGAATGGGGCTACAGCATGACACTTTGTCCCAGACATGAAGGCTGGGGTCTGTGGGGTGGGTCAGTGTCATCATGTGCATGCAGAGCTTCTGTGTGACCAGTGCACAGTGGCTCCTACCTATCCCCTGTCAGAAGAAAGGGCTCATAAAAATAGTAGATTTAGTTTTACCATGTATATGACAATAAACCAGTTTCTTGGAAATCAGTCAAATACCCAGCCAACTCTTAAGTCCTTGTCTGCCATAGAACAGTATCTTAAGCTAAAAGCCTTCTTCTTCCAAAGACTCCCACCTGGTAGACTAGAAAAAGGTTCACTTTCTCTCTGTCTCTCTCCTTCTTTGACTTAGTGGAAATTTAATTGCTCTGTAAAAACTGAACAACTTCAATAGAAGGACAGATGAAGGCACTGGAGTTTTTCTTTTGGATGGGAAGTATTTTTTTCCACAGAAACTGGAATACATCCTGGTTCTGATGAGGTTATGGCAGAAAAAATAATGGAATGAATCAAATGATTGGATTTAAACTTTGCATGTGAGTGCAGCACTTATATTTGCCCTCTTCAGCAAAGTCCCACTGCCCTCAGTGACATCTGTTATGATGTCATGAAAAGAGTTTCATGACTAGACATGTCTGTCAAGCAATGTATTTTATGTTCTTTAAGCAATGTATTCTGCCCTTGAAACTATGCAGGTGAAATGCAGTGTTGTTTACAGGTCCTTTCCAGGTTATTTTTCAAGTGAGCCCCATTTGCCCATACATATTTCATTAAGGCTGAGTCCTAGTAGTGCAATCTTCTGACCATTCCTGAGCAATCTGCCTTAACAGCAATACAGTGAAACAAGGGAAAACTATTTTTAGCAACTAACAGTTTTTTAATAATTCTGGCTTTACAAGCCCTAAACCAAAACCAGAACATTCTTCACAATGGCCTTTTTTTACCAAAGAGAAGTGATGAGAAAGAATCTACTTCAACCTTTCGCTGAAGACTTTACTCATGCAGAGTTTCCTCTGACATTACTTAAATCAGATTTTGTTAGAATTGAATTCCAGTCATGAATCTGGAAGTGGTGCTGAAATTATTTAGCAATGTTGTGCCTGGTTTTCCACTGTTCTCTCACTTCACCTTCCTGTCAACACCAGTGGGAGGGAGCAGGGAATTAAGACCAATAATTTTGAAAATATTACTTTCAATTTTTAAGCTGAACATGTGAAATTTTTGAATGCAAATAAATTGCAAGTCCTGAAATAAAGATTATAAGTGGTGGTGGAAACATAGGACTATTCAAGTATAATTTACCTTTTAAGATTACTTATTTAAAATACAGAACAAATGGCAGAAAAACCCAGGGACATTTCAGGATGGTTACTGAGGAAGAAAAAATAGCATAAAAACAGTTAACAAAATGTCCATATAATTAATCTATAGCAGTTTTAATAGATTTTTTAAGTACTTTAAGATTTATTTTAAATATATATTAGCAAATGAACCATCATTTTGTTTAAAATTCTGTAAAGTGCTCATTCAGTTAATGATAACAAAACTCATTTGTAGCAAGACAAACTAGCTGGAGCCTACTCTGCAAGAACATCAAAGGACAGCTTAGCTTTCATTTGCAAAGAGAAAAGAAATGCGTAGGTTTCTTCACAGCCCATATTATAATACCAGAAATTGCATTTTTTTTCTTTAAGAAATATATCCTTTAGAATATTAAAAAAATAAGTTTAATAAAGCCTGTGCTTAAAACAGCCAATGTACTGTATGAAAAAAAATTGCACATTTGATACCCTTTCAACCCTGCTTTTCATCCACAGGATAATATGATGTTGTTGGAAGGTCTCTTGAACACAGCTGATTTTCCTAAGCTATCAGAGCTTCTCACAGCAGGTGGAATTTTCAGCACATACAGAGTGGTTGTCATGGCAGCTGCTGACCATCACACACCACTAACCTTTTCGTTCCCCGGGCCAGTACTTCCCTTGGAGGTACCATCTAAATGATGTGTTCCTATCGTGACCGCCGAGTAATCCTTAGACATCATTTTCGCCTCTTTTTTCAAGCTCTTCATTTGTGCTAGCTGGAGCTGTCTGGAGTCATATGCAAGTGCTGGGATAGTGTTCACTAAAATCAGCTGGAAAGGTTTCTTCTCCTCCTTGTAGCGACACTGGATGTAGCGAGAGAAAGCTGAGCGGTAGGTTTTGTTGAATAATGTATACACGAGTGGGTTGACAGCCGAGGAAAGGTAGCCAATCCAAACAAATATGTTAAGGAGTCCTCCAATGACCTCTTCTTTGCATGACTCCTTGCAAATAACAGCCATCACATTGGTGATGAAAAACGGGCACCACATCACAACAAACAGAAAGAAGACAATGCCAAGGACCTTGGAAGCCTTCTGCTCATTGCTGATGGATTGCATGGTTCTCCTCCCTGAAGTCCCCGTATCTCTGTTCAAGGAGCGCTGAAAGAGTTTCTCTGAGGACAGGGAACTCTGAGGGAGGAAGCTGAATGAAGTAAACTTGGTCTTAGGGCCAATGTCATTCACACATAGCATAGCTTCCTTCTGCAGCGACTTGATAGTTAAAAAGTAAGTGACTACCATGATGGTTAGAGGGATGAAGAATGCCACAAAAGAGCCTACTAGAACAAAATTTTCATCTGCAAGTAAGCAGATGTCTTTCTTAAACATGTCCTTCTTAAATACTTTGGAGTCGTCTTGTAGTCCAAAGACAGGTACAGGCATGGAGATACCTGAAGGTGGATGAGAGAAAGAAGAGGTTAAAAACAATAATGAAAAACACTTCCAGACTCCAAGAAAAAACAAATAAACATCTACCTGTGTTCTTTCTGTGGCTGAGGTGATCATAGCTATACACATTACCTCAGCCACACGTAGAACACATTTGCTTCCTTTCAACTGTCCTATGATACCTGGTAGCCAGAAAAGCGCGATTTTGAATCTTGGGCCCCTTGTAATGATCTCCAGACTTGCTCCTTGGTCCCTGCCATCTTGACAAAGGATTTTATGAAATATGACCAAAATGACACTATGTATTTCTTTTCTGGAGTGCCATAAGAGTGATTTTGGACTGTTTTTCATTAGAGGATTAAAAGTGTTCTGGCTTCTAAATAATTCTGGGAAATACTAATTTTAGGAGGAAAGATAATTTTTTGTCATAGGTCTAATCTTTCATTTTGCCTTTCTCTTTTCTTGCTGTAATCTCCATATAGTTAAGTGCTAAATGCTAACAAAACCCAGCTTCCCATGTGGCAATGGCCAGATGAACAACAGGAAAAAATTAAGCACTGAGAGATACTATGAGGCAGCCTGAGATGTAGTTTATCCTTCAGGACTGCAAAAGTCCTTCCACTGTATTTCCAGCTACTAGAGGCTGCCTTCTCTGCACACAGCCATGCAAAATTTGTCTTCGCCTGAAGCATGCATCCTTGGCTTGTCATGACTGGCAAGACAAGGTGACAAAGTCCATTCTCCTTGGACTGCTCTACTTGTTTCAAGCCTACTCATCCAGGGATTTCTGCAAATGCTACTACAGTCTGGGAAAAATCAAACAGCTGCTGTTTCTCTGGTTGTAGGTTTTGGGTTGTTTTTCAGAATTTGTCTCTTCCCCTCCAAATGGATGCTGTCTCTCCGAGACACGCAATGTTCAGACAATGAAAGAAATGATGTGCTGCAAAGATAGCAAAAGTTTGCACCCTGTTTGGATAAAAGCAACCAGGATTCAGATTCCTGTGGAAAGTTAGCATAATCTGTGAGCTGCATTTTGGATCAGAAATCCCAGTTGCTGTATTTGGCTTATGAGAAATAAAACCATTGACTAGAGAAGAATTTCTTATCATGTGAGGATGCTGTGCCCTACTTTGCTCAGTGGATGCCCAGGAGTGTCCTTACTCCTTCTCAGATGAGTCCTGAAAGATCTGTGTTTCAATGGTACCTTCCTCTATCTCACTTTTTCCCCTTCTTCCCACTCTGCTGCTTAAACTGGAAGCCTTTTAAAAGCATAGCCTGTCTCTTCATTTCACACATATCCAGTGCCTAGCATAATAGCTCCAGTCCTAGAGGAAGACTGTGGAGTACAGGCTCAATGCCAAACAATAATTACCACAGTAATAATAATATTAGTTTATTATTCTGTTCAAGTGCTTCATTCTTTTTGTTCTTCTGGAGCTTCTACAAAGACCTTTTTTTCTAGGAACACTGTAGCTTATTTTGTCTTTGCAACTTTGAACTGAGTCATGGCATTGCCTCAGGCCACTTTAGAAAAGTGCTTTTCTTATCTGCCCAGGGCAGAAGCTGGTGGAGAGCCTGTGGTATTACCCTTTCTGTTTCTCCTGTTCAAGCTCTAAATGTTTGAACTTGGGCTAGGAGAAGCCAGTGAGTGAGCTGCAAACTTATGCAGTCTGTGGCAGCTCCTGAGCTGAGCTGACAGAAACCTCCAGTGTTTTTAGCTACTGGCTAAAAAGGTCTGAGTCTGTCTCACTGAAAGCATGGAGGCAGAGGTCACCGTCAGAAGCCAGACTGTCCAGGCATGGCTGAGTAATCTGGGGTGCTGAACAACTCCAGGGAAATGAAGAATGCTTTGAAGTTAGTTTTCTTTTTTTGGATGAGTTGAAGGGATGCTGAAGGCATCCAGCACCTCCCAGCATCATACTCCAGCTGCACAAAGACACAGCATTAGTCAGAGCAATACCACAAGTTTCCCATCTGCTTCTGCCCTGTGCTGATAACAGCAAGGCTGTTTTTTCACTTAATTCAAAGACCTAGCGTGAGCTGCAGAGATAAAATAAACAAGGGTATTGACAGAGTAAAAAGATGCTTTTCATTACTACCTTATGGTTCAGCTGCATGAGGAGGCATGGGAGCAGAGGCTGCAGCAGTAGAAAGAGGAAAATTTTAGCATAATTTGCATGCTTTTTCAAGTAAAGAGCCAAAGTCTGTTACAACTTCTCACCTGAAACAAGAGGAGCAATTCCCCAACTGCTTTGTTTTGTTCTTAGCAGCTTCTGCAGACTGGCATCTAAATCCAGATTTCTGGCTTTAAAAAAGGGAAATGGCCTTCAGTGTGCAGCAGAAGTTCCTGCATTCCTTTAACAAGCATGGAAGTGCTGTAGCAGCAGAGCTTCAGCAGGCATTGCTAGTAATGTAAGTTTTTCTGAGTGACCACTCAAGGCATCTTTCCCCTACAGCCACAGGGAAGTGGCCTGTATAGAGTTTGAAAAAAGCAGAGATACCACACTTTGGTGGAAGAGAACACTGACAGCTGTAAACTGCTTTTTGTGTAACCCCAGTTCAGTTGATGCAGGGCATCCCCTCAAATGATACTGTGGCATTCCTGCATGGAAAACGTTAATGTCCAGCCCAGTTTTCTCTTTTCATATCTCTACAGGAACTAAATTTACTGTTGTCCTCCTGAAAGGAACAGGGTTTGTTCCCCCTCAACAGTTGGCTTCTGCAGCAAATTCCATGAGGACACAGGGACCAAATTCAAAGGCAGTCATATTTAAACTGGCAGTAACAGAGCTTCCATGTGCAACTCACATCCACTATTTTGATGGGATTTTTAGGAATCATCACATATGGCCAAGAATATCACCCACATGTCACATTTGGTCAAGGTGAAGTTTGTCCTGTAAACCCATAACAAAAAGTCCTAGTCTAAAGTTGCACTAGCATTATTGCAACTGACTGAATTAATGCTTTAAAAGTTGAATATGAATGATCTGTTTCACCTGGATGGTTCAGATGTATACTCCCTGGTTTACTTTTCCTTGCTTTCCAGCTCCCTGCTCTTGGTGACTGGATGTTTAAGGAGACACAGATGGTGCCTGTGCATTCAAATGTCATAAGAAGAAAATCAGCTTCAGAGAAAGGATCATGCAGAGCTACCAGGTAGGGACAAACAGGTGGTTGGGAAGTGAAGCATGTGCCAACAGTAGATCTGGAGGAAACAACCTGGAAGGGCTGTAACAGAAAGCTATTCCACACCCTGCCCATTCCATGCTCCCACTAGCTCAAGGTCAGTCTGGAAAAAATCTTGGTATCCCCTGAGGGCTTTTTTTATGATTTATCTTCCTTGGCTTTCAAAAGAACTAAACTGAGGCACAAGGAAGCATTCAGCACAGAATAGGAGCATCCATTCAAGCACTGAAGGTACATTAGCCACTCCATTTCCAGATGACATTTGCACTTGGAACATTTTCCCTTGTCAACAAGCCCTAAATATTATGTTCCTCTGGCACAAGGTGCTTTATTTAGATGGTATGATTTATACACACGTGGCTGTTTCAAACTGTGGATTTTAATAAACCGCACAACAGATCCCAAACAAGGAAGATGAGTAATAAATTCTGCATTAAACCTCAAGAATTTGGGCATAGTTTCAGAATGACAAAAGGCTCTTGCAAACACCAAAGGTTAAGAAGTAAAGCAATGGTATCCTTTTTGTTCTCTCAAAAAGTCTGCTGAAATTGACAAAGGTTGATATAGTGCTACACATTGCTGGCTTCAGAGGTATACAGCAGCCATAAAACCACTTTAACTGGACAGGTAAACTGGGTTTGCAGCTGCCTTGAGCTGCTGAGACTATCCATAAATCAAAGCCATAATTTACAATGTGTGTGTAGGGTGGCACACTTGGGTTACTTGGGGTGAAGATAAGGAGGGGGAGGTGAATTGATAAGGTCAAGGTTTTTTCAGTGAAGTCTCCTTTAAGCAGAAACTGTCGATTACATGCTTTCACCTTGCATATATCTATTTCAATTTTGTTTAATACAAATGAGCATTATTCTGTGCCTTAATAAATGTCTAAGGGTTAGGAACTACCTTTTCGAAATGTCACTACAGTTTCTCAAAATCTTTGGCACTTTTGTTCACTTTCTCATGAAAAACAAAAAACTCTCCCCATCTCAGGTTTTGGCAGTCACATTGATTCATACATACCAGGTCATGGGCCAGCTCACGGGCCACTGCACAAAGATGTGCTGTAACACTGGGGACCTCTGAAAGGATTGCTGCTTGAGAAGGCCAGTGTCTCCTTCAAGCAGCTCAATGTGGCCATATTGTCTACTTTCTTTAGAAAAGACCATGCTGGTATCTGGTGCCTGTTTGTGCTCAGAAAATATCCTCTGTTGGTACATCTACACATTCAACCAGCAAACAGATGTCCATGTATAACTCACCTGCTACATCCCAAGGCATGCAATGCATAACCTCAGTTTCATGCTGTATAAAAATCTCCTTGTTGCACACTGCCATCACATTATTTTAACATTTTTGACTTAATTAACCACACAAAAGAATATTTGTTCCCTTGGGCTACTATAGTGCCCTGTGTGGATATTTGTTCAAGGAACACAAGCCACAGTGAGTCACTTGTGGCAGAAGCACCATGGACCATGTCTTCCTCTGAATATCAAGGATGGCTATGTGTCTGGATCTTATATGAGGAGCTGGAGTTTAGCAACAGTTACTTCCACTTAAACATCTGCAGAGGAGCTGCTCAGTTTGGCTTTGTGTCTCTGTTTGGCATTTGACACTCACCAGTATGGTTGGTACATCATGACATTTCATTATTTTGTCTTTACATCATTGTTTCCTCAGACCTGCAAAGAGCTGCTCTCTGCATGCACCTGACAATGTTATTCCCCCACTGACTCTTTTCCAGTCATGACAAACCCTTCACTGTGATAATTTTGTTGCTGCCAGAGTAGTGCCAGCCATATTTCCAATGTGTGCAGGTTGCTGATGGGTGGCAGTGCAGAAGCAGAGATTTCCACCTGGGAAGAGGGGATGTTGAAAACCTCGGTGTGGATTGGGAATTACCATCTGAGGCTGCATCTAGTTAGCATGAATGTTAAAAAGCTTCTACCTTCCCTAGTAAGCGTGACAATGTCCCCAAAGTCCTGGGCTAGAATTTCTCCTCACATGTGAGACCACCACCTCCCTGGTGGTAGGTACATGTGTTGGTGGAGGCAGAAGTGGATGAGGAGCATTCTCTCACAAATCCCAACATAATGTTTGTTTTCAGATGGATTTCCTCAAGAGCTAAGTGAGTCACAGTGCTGGGGAGCATCGTCTCCTTTCTGCATCACAAGAGGCTGTACTCACAGGAATGGAATCAGAGTGAGTCCATGCATTTTCCTTGTAACTGCTGATAGAGCAAATGTAGTTATTTATTCAAAGGCACACATGAAGCTGGTTTTCTGTATCTTTCCCATGGAACACTTCATTTGGTCACACACATTCTAGTTAATACAAGTAAAAGGAAAACAAATTTAACATCATGTAGAGGGGGTGCCAGGTAACAGCTGGATTACTTCATTAATTTTGAAACAGCTTTGTTCTTGACAGCTCAGAAAATCTCTAAGGAAACAAATTATTTAGCCTAGCAGGAGATACATTCAATTCTTTTTATACGAGAAAAGTATGGCGAATGATAATTTATTCCAAAAATTATCTATTTCACTTTAGAAAAACAAAATCAGAGAAGTCTGTGTTTCCTAGTATGTTCCTCATTTATGTCCTCGGTCCTGAAGCCTATTTCTTAACAAGAACAGAGATATGTGTCTCCAAATTAATTTGTAGAACTGTGATAATAAAATAACTATTAACAGGATTAGAGGAGAATTACAGGAAGGATAGTGCAAGAAATTAAGGACAGGTGCCCCTTTTTGACCCAGCTCTATAGAAACCCTGGCATTCAGAGTGAGCTGAATTATGAGAGAGGAAGCCGCTGATGGGTCGCTTTCTGCTTTGATATAATTCTCAAAATGTGCACACAGCCCTATTTCCTAAAGGCAGCAAGAATACAACAGCAGGAAATAGTTTCTTTGCTTTTGGCTTTAAGTGCTTTTCCTGCCTATGCACTCCTCAAATTCTCTTTGCTAGTTATACTGTAGGACTTGTTTACAGTCTGGTTCCCCTAATTTTCTTTTCGGATTTTTCAGGCCTCCTGAGTATTTGAGGGAGCTACAACCTTTTGCCCAGCAGTTTCCAGTGGAGCCTATTCCCCAATACAGTCTTTGCTTTTCAACTGGGGACATTATTTTTCATTTGGACAGAGGCTTCCTCCAAGGTGTTTTTTTGACTTCTCACAGAGATCGCCAATTAAGAGAAGCTGTTATCTCTCTGTCTAAGGTGGTTACCCAGTCACTAAAGGGCATATAGAAATCTACACCTATCAAACAGCTAGAAATAAATAAAAGAAGGTGAGGAAGCAACCTGCCTGGAGGATGCTGGCTGAGTAGAGCCCAAGTCCAAGCAGCTACAATTCTGCTGCCATTTGGGAGCTGGAAGGGAGCTGGGCATGATGTGCCCCTCCAGGGGACATAGGCTAATGCAACTGTAGGCTAAGGACACCCTTCATCCGTGGTGATTAGAAGTGGTAAAAAGTAACTGGCCTTACAATGTAGCACTTAATATTTAGTCTGAAAATTTGCAAGGGGTTCCACGTCTCCAGCCTATCTCTGCACAGAGGGACAAGGTTCTCCTCCTGCTATTTGAGGCTGCTGCTTCTGTGGCTCAGCAAAGTGCACAGAGCAGGTGAAACACCCTTTTTCTTTCTGTGTACTCAATTAATGTTGTTTATATTGCATTGGTGTTTTTAAGTTCCCAGTAGCAACAGTTTAATTTCTACTCAAAAGAAGTTACAAATTTATGGTTGGCACTGGCCTAGGTAAATATGTTAATTTGCAAAGGAAAAGAACCTTGTGTATGATCACCTCCAGCCACCTGTGACACCCCCTCTGTTTAGCATATGAGATTTCTGCATTCCATGTCAGATGGCCTCGCAGCATTCACTGTTCAGGCCCCTAGAAGAGCAGATTTGGGGATAATAGTGCTTTGAGAAGAAGGAAATCCTTTTTTAGAGGATCTTCCTAGATCAGATGTTATCAGTTTGTCTTTTTAGCTATGCAGCTTCTAAAGGATCCTTGGGCTAATTTATTATGTGCTTTACATGCTACTCACACAGTAAGGCTTAAAAAAATACTTATAGCAGCAATAAGCCAGAAATTATGGAAATATCTCAGATATTCCACTACCATAAGCAAATAATGCCTCCTAGAGCAGTCTAAGTGATAAGATCCCCTGATATTCCAGTTTTTATATCTCTGTCTTTAATTATTATATGGTGTGATTTGTTGAATGCTGATAATTTCCTTAACTGTGCCCTAATCTTCCACTGAACTGAATGGACCTTTCTGTTAGTATCTCTGAGATTTCTTCAGCAGTGCTACTTGGCCTCATCGTGTAGTTTAAAAGGACACTGAATGTAGCTATCAGATAAATTTTTTAATTATTATTTTTTTTTACAATAATTTCACAGTCTTATCCATCTGAAGGGCAGAGATAACAAAACCTGTAATTCTTCTGGATTTTCTAGACCTCAGACCATGTCCCAGTTGTTTCTCCATGACTCCTTTTGTGGCTGCTTGCAGAAGCTGCTCAATAAGCAAATAGTCAGCTTCTTACTAGTTATACAAGAAGACTGCAGCAGTGGCTGGACAGTTATTGGGATAGATGTCCTGACATGATGGATAATTTGGAAGGAAAAACAGAATGAGAAGCAGCTTAGAGACCTGCACAGGTCTGAAGATGTTGAGTCAGGATCCTGTGCTTTATGTTTCACTGTCCACCCTGTAGCTAACGCCCTTCACCCTGACTGAACTCTGTTAGACCAGCCAATGCCCTGGTCACATTTACAAGATAACAGGGTTGAAGAAGAGAGCAAAAAGGAGCATATCTGAAAGGATTGTATCCGCCCGTATTTCCACCATCTACTGGTTCCTGTGTGGGTGCTACAGCATGATCCCTAGGCTCATCTTTCTGTTAAGTGTCACAAAGCACCTTGGAAATGAAAAATAAATACATGATCTGTTCTTGCAACAAGAAATGCTGGAGTGACCTCCTCATGCCCTGCAGTAGTGTGCAAGGCAGGCCTGGATTTAACTGGGGAACTTTCAATCTAAAACATCTGAGTACTTCTGCGCTTGTAAGGGGAAATTTACACTGCTCACTCAGTGCACCTTGGACCTAAAATCACACAGTTTTTCTCTCAGGATATGCACAGTTCAGCTCAGTCTATGATCCTGGCAATAGTGGTCAATTTGACATTTCAATACTCAGATCAAATACAAGAAGCTGTAACAAGGGCTATGTTCTGCCAAAAGGAAATAAGTCTTCCCAGTGGGTGTGATTTATTTCCTACATAAAAGCAGGGTTGAATACTGTGAAATACACAGATTCCAATTTTGATCAGGCAGAAAAGAAAGCCTTTATCACAAGGCTACAGCCTGCTTTCAGGACATCACAGGAGCTCAACAAGCTATTTTCCATCAATGACCCTGGAGGACATCATAGGCAAAATCACCTGACAGGTGTTTCTAAATTTGTCTCAGGTAATTAGGAATATGTTGTTGCAGTTCTGACAAAACCCTTGACTTTTTTTAGCTGGGCTTCTGCTTAGAAGTGATGCCAATGGCACAGGCCAGGTAATGTGTGGGGAAAGTTAATTACAGCCTGAGTGTTCAATAGTTTGCAATGTTCCTGCTGGTAAAGATAAATGTAAGCCTTTAATTTTAAAAAATTCTGTGATACATGAACCTTTTTTAATGTCATAAAACACAACATCTGGCTTAAGCCAAATATAATAAATAAAGGAACTTGTGAAATCTTTCTGTATAATTTTAAAATGAATGAAATTTTCTCTTTTCTTGACATTTTCGTTTATGCAACACTGTGCTACTTGTGCTAATGTGCAGCACCATTTTTAATTTAGAAGGTGATTAAATGCAGTCACAGTGTACAGACAACAGAATTTATGAATCCCAACATAATTCCTTCTACCTTGTTCTTTTGTTATCATTTGTGCTGCATGTGGCATTTTCTATGCAGAAATCCAGCTCCTCTGACTAGAGATACTGCCTTTTTTCTTAAAATGTTCCATTTACTCTGATATACCCTACAAAGAGAGACTGGCTGATTGCAGGCCATATTGGCACCCACCAACTTATTTTTATTCATTCAAAAAACCCTCATAACAGGACAGGTCTGGTCCAAATGAACTTTATGCTTCTTGCTGGTAGCTTCAAGAGGAAGAAGAACACAGTCCTTATGGTCTTCAAAACAAAGACAAGTTTTTTTTTTTAAAAAACAACTAATTCTTTCATCTGCACCTTGACTAAGCAGGCTTTTTTCTATTAAAAATACAGCTCTACTGTTTATAACTTGCCTTTAAAAATAAAACCAAAGCAGAAAGAAATGCCACACAATAATGTTATGACCACCCCTCATTCCTTTTTTCACCTGAAAGGCAGATTGCTTCTTGCAAAAGGACTGCTCACAAAATGAGTGTGCACCTTTTTTAAAGGCAAAACCTTTACTCTCATCCTGATGTAATTACCCAAAGAACATGGTCAGTATATACATAATAATTATTCTTCCTTTGATGACACATATTTACTGGTATAATATATTCTCCCATCCAGATGAATGCTGGATTGCTCAGTGTCTTTGGTTTGCAAATGTGTCCCTATGAACACATGCCTGTGTCTCATATCTTTATGTTTCCAAATTTGGAGAATTTAGAAAGCACTTCAATCGTTAACATTCCTTTAAGTATTTTTTTTCCATGAAGACAAGTAAAATGTTAGTAACACCTCCTTGTCAGATGAACAAACATATACAAGTTCAAAATGCAATGAATGCTGATAATTTCCTTAACTTTGTATAGAAGTTCAAAATGCAAGGTTTTTAAACCTTCACAGTTATGGGAGGGAGATATGTGTGGTAAGCGAATGGTCTGGCGGATGTGTTCACTCTTCTGGGAAGAGCAAATCAAGCAAAGGGTTCTGTTACATGGAAAACATGGGGATAATTTACATCAAAGTAAATAGGACATTTGTGTGTCTTTCTCAGAACTATCTGAAGTAATGCCTCATGACCAGAATACATGTGCTAGTCAACTCAGGAATGTGCATCACAGCACTGAATGTTCCTTTTCCATGGAACTGAACCCCAGACAACGTGTACATGAAGGGCCTGTTCTCATTAGTTGTCCCTACTGTAGGAGTCATTAGTATGGCAATGAACTTTCTACTGACATAATTGCTGCTGCCTACTGAGCCTCATACATTGTGTCTCTGTGAAGAAATACACTGACGATTCTATTTCTGAGATGGTTCTGAAGCTCTAATACTTTATTCATGATATTTCAGGCCAACACCCTTCATTATAATTGACGCAAATTTTTCTGTGTGTTGTGCAACGATTTTTTTTCAACTTTATTTTATTTTTATGGCATCATTTACATCCACAAATTGTAAAGGTCCTAGGGTGCCCAAACATAAAACCTACAATGTTTGCCCCTGAGATCCTGCAGGTGGAGTGAGCAAACAGTATTTTCAGTCTCTGAGAGATGGTTTCATGACTGTGATAAAAATAAAAGAAATGTTCCCTAGGGAAATGATAGTGTAGTAGATGGTTTAAATTTAGCTCCAGCAATTCCAAATTTAGGTGCTAAGCTTTAAATCTATATTGCCAGAGTACTGTTCAGTGTGTAATTATTTGCAATTTTATATATTTCGGCAGTATATTCCATGTTTTAGCAAATGATCTTTTCCTATGCCAAGGCATCCATAAATTAGAATTGATTGAAATGGCAAATTATGTCACCTGGAAGAAATGGATGTGCAGCAGATTCAGGACAGGGATTCTCAGCCTGCAGTTTATTAGCTGTTTGTGCCTTTTGAAACCTGTAAAGGGATTTTCAAATGAAAGCTCTCCTTGACAGAAAGAAGACTGAGCCTAAGGAGGCCAAAGCTGTCAACAAAACACAATCCAGAGGCACTGGTAGTTGAACTCTCCCAATCCCTGCTGCTTCCCTGGCCTCCAAATGCTGTAAGGCAGCAAGAAGCCATGCAGAGAAATTGCAGGCTGCCTGTGAAGGATGTGTAAGCCTCTGTATCGGCATAAAATGTCACACTGCCAAATTATCTGGGGGCTCAGTTGCACTGGGCTTGATTTGTACACCTGGAGCTAACTTCACCCTGCACTTTGGAGAAAGTTGCTTCACATGCCACAGTATTTCTCATTTTCGAAGCCTCAAAAGAAATGGCAAAATTCTAGAGTTATGTGGTGGGAGGTATTTTACCAGATTCATCCAGATCCATGTTGGGCTTTTTTTTCTGCTTGAAAAGTACTGAATAAATCTAAGTTGTTAGTGACTGGGGAGTGCAGAGACTGCCTGAAGGCAGTGAACAGATGTGTAGGCTGAGTGAGAAATGATAAGAGAAAACTCAGCTTAGAGTGCCTGGGCTTCATCAGACTTCACATTACTTAGACCATTAACAGAGGAATAGAGAGAAATAAGAAATGAGGAATGTTATATATAAGGACTTAACATTCATGCCTGTAATTCTTTTATGTTACCCGTTCAAGAAGGGGTGATGCACTGTTGGCCTCTTGCAGAGCAATGCCTTTGTCAGGCCCATTTAGGACCCAAAGGTACTTTACATGTATTTTTCAGTATAGACTCTATTTACAATTCTATAGATTCTACTTCCATTCAAAATTCTACTTTTTTCCAACAAGGGAAAATCCTTTGGCTTTTTACACCTGTTCTCAATAATGACCTCTGTGCTTTAAAACAAATGGAATAATTTTCAGGGTTTAATGAGCTTTTGCCTTCAACAGCTACAAATAATCTAATTATCTAACCACTGTGCACACTGGATGATTTAAGAATTAAAGACACAATTAGAATCTGTTACAGTAATTAGAATCTATTTTAAACCAATTGCCTGTGGCATTACATGGTCTAGTGAAACAAGGGCTTTTGGCTAAATGCTCTTCTTCCACTAAATGCAAAAACAAATGTTACCACAATTTACTTTTTTTAAACTGATAAAATCAAGATTTTAGAAGTCAAGTAAACTAAACTATCTGTGCTTTTTTTCTGCTGTTTTTTAAATGCTTCATATGTCACTGAAGCCAATGGAAGGAAGATCACTGATTGCCTTTGGTTAAAATTGACTAAATATATTTGCGTATTTAGTGAATAAAGGAAAATTATAAATTTAGTGAACAAAAGTGTAATTAATTGGGTACACTAGAAGTTATAATCTAGGTGAGTTGGGTTCAGGCCCAACAAATCAGCTAGAAGTATTTGCAGGAGTCACTGTTTTGGTGACACAAAATGTGTGAATGAGATGGAATTATCCTATTATCCTTCCTATTTTCCTGACATCCACTGTTCCTTTACACATGTCCTTATCCAGCTGCAGTAAAGCAGGACTCTGTCCTCTTCACTCATGCCACACTGGAGTGGCTTCCAATAAAATAAGGAGTTGTATTTTTCAGAGTTCTATAAATAGGGACCACATTGCTATCACTTGCCATGATAATAACAAGTAACATCTGTGACTCATCACTGTTAGAAGACAGTTCCTCCAGAGAGCAGAAAAGGTGTTTTTACAATGGATATGTTACTAGTTATTACTGCAAAGAAAAGACATAACTTTTGAAACAAAATATCAAGCTATCAAATAAATAAACCCTCCTGCTACATAAACCATGTTCTAACTAATAGGGCTAAAATAACATTTTTTTTTCCAGATTCCTTTTAATAGTGAGCTAATTCAAATACTCTGTCAGTAAGCCCCTGTCTGAGAAAAGATGCTGAGCAGAGTGGACCACTGGTTTGCCCCTGGTCATTCTGATCATTCTGTGAATTTGTGTTTAAAAAGGGCAGTAATTTCACACACACTAAGCACAAAGCACCACACACAAAGTGCAGACAAACACAATATGCACAATTTTAAGGGATGCTTGACTTATTTATGCTATATAGAGAGAAATGCACTGAAAATACTTGCACTTAGCAGTTTCAAAAACTGGAAAAACTGGACAGAGTAGGTAATGTTAAAAAAATGTGACTGTAGAAGAGACAAGATATGTTTCATTTAATCTAGATGAAGACATCTACATCTGAGTTGCTATAGGCTTCCTTCATTGTTGAGAACTATGAAGAACTATGAAGGTATGTTTAGGATGGAATTCACCTGGCCAGTGCTAGACATCTACATCTCATCAGGTGAATGCAGCCCAGAGCCAGATGCTGTTGAGCCTCATCAGGTTGTGTAGAATGCAAAACTGTTCTCCTGTTGAGTGAAGACTCCCATAATTTCTTGCTGTGCAGCAGAAGATACAGTATTTTAAATCTTAACAATCCTAGACTGCTTTTTCTCAGACTGTGGGCCAGGATCAAGAGAGAGGTCAGGAGATGATTTAGAGAGCCAGGCTGGCAGCATGTTAAGCATCATCTCCTCTCCCTCCTCTGGGAAGAGTGGTAAGGGATCACTGTTACCACTTGCAATAATTTGTATTAGCCAGGAAAGGAGCTAATTTCCTTTGATTGCTGACAGCTCACATCTCTTCCAGGGCAAAAGAGTGAATTTTTCCTGCCTCTAATACAAGTGAGCTGCCAATGCTCAAGGGTCTACAAGCACTGAAAGTGTTTTCAAAGCATTTGAGAACCTCCACCTCAGCTGTGTGAGGAAATTCCTGATGGCATCAGACACCAAACTCTCCCAACTCCTGTGCCATAAGACTGCCCTGGAAATGCTGCCACCAGGAGAATAAAAGATTTATTTTAGGTAGTTTGCCTAGTTTTGAGGCTCTGCGTTTTGCCAGTGCAAAAAGAGATTTGTGTATGAGGTCATTCAGAATACCTATTTTGGACTGTAACTCTGAACTGTCCTCTGGACAGACTACTCTCACTGCACACAGTATCTGTTTTCTCCTAAATAGGATGCATAAATTCCCCACCATACACACCGAGAAAGGCAGAGAAGATCTGCCCATGAGAAAAATCTCTAAGCAAATTACCCAAATAAGAAATTGGGAACAACTGACTTACATATAAGAGGGAAATACTTTTTTTCAGTTGATATTTTTTTTTTCTCTTCAGATGTTAAGGTAATGATGATTCATCAGTATGGGAAATCAACATATCTTTAAGATAAACTTGAATGTGGTCATGCTATCACTGATGTGTATTCTTTCAGTGCTGCTCAGGTCTCCTCCATTTCCCACTGTTGTTGGCTTCCATTGCATAATTACTACGTTACAGCACTTCATAGAAGTGGAAAGCAAAATACTGCAGGCAGAGAATAAAGTTTTAAACTGCAGTATATACATCAAATCCTCTCAAAAGCTGGAAAGCTGCAATTACATGCTGAAATGTTGCCTCACTTACCAACTGATATGGTCCAAACAGCAATGATTTTGGCAAAAGCCTTGGTTCTGGAGTTGAAGCGGCTGTGGTGGATGGGGTTCCGGATGGCGATGTAGCGATCCAGCGAGATGGCACAGAGGTGCATGATGGACGCCGTGGAGAACAGCACGTCCAGGTAGATCCAAATGGCACACAGCTTCCTAGGCAGAGGCCATTCGTATCCTGCACAAGAGAAAGTTGGCATCAGCTAAAGGTGTGGCATATATCCCTTGTTGTGACATGTGCCTTAGTGCATATATCCTTCTAGGAGGATAGTAGTAAGTACTATGTAGTAGTAAGTGATACATTTAGAAGCTGCCTGACACTGTTTTAAGAAAATATTTTTATTTGTTTGCAGCTTTTTAACAGTAGCTTTTGGGGTTAACTCTGCTTCTTTCCCAGGCTACAGGCAGCATATGTGTTTTCTTTTTAATTCTATTTGCATAATGCTAGTGCTTGGTGCTATGATTAAACATTTTTGGCAGCAAATCTATGAAAAGAGAAGCAATTTTGTCATTGTAAATCTGCAAGTTCTCAATTTTGCTTTCAGACTTTCTATCCATGTAATTACTGCATTTTCAACACCTGCTGATATGCAAAGCTGCCTTAATTCTGAAAGTAAAACTTTGGATTTAATGGAAGCTAAAGAAGAAAAATTATTTATTGCATACCAGTGATATTTATCTTACCTGTCTTTAGGCCTCTACCACATACCTAAATAAGGATATTCCCTCTGTCAATGAATATTGATAGGCTCCTCCAGGGAAAGCAAGCCAAAGCAGATGCATTAGTTTTTACCAATATCCAACCTACAGCTTCTTTGCTGCTAATTAAGCCCTTACTTTTTCCTTGTTTTTTCCACTACCTATGAAGATTAATTGATTGCTTTCCTTTCTCAAAGCTGTTGGGAGATGGCTATCATGGCTTGCCTAGTTTTGTGTTTATTTTTTTGTCCTCCAGTCTAAGAAAAACCTAGTACTTTATCTTTTTCTTACAGATCGTGCTTTTAAAACTTTTTTTCCTTCTTGTTTTTCTGCCCTAGAATGCGTTTAATTTATCTGCATCTTGTATATCATTCAGTGACTAAAAGAGGACTCGGTACTCTTGCAAAGCCCTCCTGAGTGCTAAGTGAAATACAAGACTTCTTCATGCATCTTGAAGGGAGTGTCTTTACTTACACAACCTGGAATGGTAAGTGTCTTTTTAATGAAAATATCATGCTAGTGAAGCACATTTAGCTAATGATACATTTTGACAGCCAGATCTTGTTCAGCATTCTTGAAGGTCTGACAAATTTCTGCAGTAGAAGCTGGTTTGCTTTACCTTTGCACTTATCCTCACTGAATGTTGTTTGTTGGTTTCTCTTCAGGGGTCCAGATTCTTGTTGATGATTCTCATCCTGTCCCCCTGAGTGCTTGTAACCTCTCCCAGCTTGGTGCTTTTGGAAAGCTGTATAAGCTCTCGCTCCACACACTATACATGTTGTTCAGAGCAGTACTAAGCAGACCCAGGCTAAGCAGAGCCCTGCAGGACCCCCATTCAAAATCCCTTCTATTACTGCAGGGAACCACTAATAGATCTCCTTGGAGCAAGTTTTGCAGTTATCTTGTAGCGATTTAATTCAGAGGATATTATCCAAGCTGCCCATGATAGTGGCACGGGGCAAAGCCAAAACTCATATTGTGAGAATATGTAAGTATTTTGGGGACTGCCCGTCTCCTTTGGAGATACAGTACAAGACTTGCAACAGCAGGAATGGAAGGAGAGGTGGAGGAGGTAGGTCTGTGCCTAATGACATTTAGTCTCAGTGAGTCCTGAGGAGACCTATTTCTTGGTGTTCTTGGGTTGCTGTAATACAAGCTGACCCTGACAAGCCATACAGCAGTTATGGATGTATTTTATCATGTTTTCTGCTCTTCTGTTGGGAAGTCTGGTCCCTGGAGTGTGTTATGTGATGGCTGGCTTTCAGGGGCATGACTTCCCAGAGGCATCTCTCTGTCAGGCCAGGCCAGTTTACACAGGGAAAACCATTAAAGTATTTTTACACTTGACAACATTCATCTTCTCTTCCTTTGGGAACACATTTGCCATATCCTTCTAGATATCTTTGCAATAAACCAGGATGAGGGAGGCATAAAACAGCATCTGCCAGATAAACTTCCTTAGAAACTACAGATTCAGGAAAGTCTATGAGAGGAGAAAACTCTGGATGCAATAAGGTGCCCCCTTAATAGGGGTGTAGATAACATCCTACAGGAAGTTTTCTGCTCTGTAGTCACGTCCACCTTGGCAGGACTTACTGGGTGCTGCCTTTCCCAGCAGTCTGGGGCTGCTGGGTGGATGGAGAACTCTGCCCAGCCCAAAGGGTGCAGACTGGCACAGACACATGGCTGGCATGGCTGGGCACCCAAACCAGAATTGCCCACAGCAGCTATAAACCTCTCAAGAAAATCATCTCTGGGCAAAGCAAGAGCCATACCCCTTCAAGGGCTGCAGAAGGGGTGGTGGGGCACTCTTGTTCCACAGGCTTGGAGGTGTTCTGGCAGAGCAGGTGTGTGCTAAGGCCTCCTTGAGCTCAAGACTGTCAGCATAGGTGATGTGGCTCAAGTTGAGCAGCTGCAGCCAAGAAAATGCACCTATGGAAGGGGAGGTTTCCCTCCATGCCATCACTGATCATCCTGGAAGTTGATGGTGCACCACACCAAGATGGTTCTCCTGGTACCACTGCGTGCCACCAGATGATTCTTCACCCCAAGTCATGCTGCTTCCATTGCTGATCTAGCAGGGAAGGAGCAGGGAGAGAGGAGGCAAAGCCAGCGCAGCCCCTCCCCGGTGCCCCGGCCGTCTGCAGGGAGGCGGCGCAGCCTCGCCCGGTTCGGGGGCTCCGGCTTCCCGCCGTGCGGGAACGGCATCCAGCGCCCCAGGCAGCCCCAAATCCCTCCCGAGACACGGGTTCCGGGCGCCTCTTCCCTCGGCAGCGGAGCCCGGCCAGCAGGAGTCCCTGTTGCTTGTCTCAGGGTGCCAGGCACGACTCAAATCTCACCCATCGGACAATTCCTGTTTCACGCTGCTTCTCCCGCCAAAGATAATCGCACACTAATACGGTAAATCACAGTGTTGCACCATGACTGATGCCAAATGTGGTTTGCAAATGCTACTGGGGGCGATCTGTGTAGAGACGCTGAAAATGGAAAATAAACTTCCAACTTTCTGGATTAAATCTCCCTTAAGAACAGGCTCATGTTTGGACCTTAAGTCCAAAAGTAGTGAAGTAATAGGAATCTTTCCAAACAATCTACTTTCCTCCTGGCTGCAGCAATTCAGTAACATTGGAAGGATCATTTCTGAAGTTTAAGGACAGTAACAGCCTGACAAAATTGGTGCTGAACACATAGGGTGCTGCTTGTTCTGGCATGAGCTGTGCTGCAAATGATTTTGGTGAAAATGAGAAGAAAGATCTGCTCTTAATCACCTGCAAGGGCATGAACTGTGAGTCATTATTAACTTAAATAACTTCTCTTAAGAAATAATAGTTTTGCATTTTTAAATGTTACTAAACAGGCAGAATGAATGCCCATCCATTTCTTAACTCCTGCAATATTTGTTCCAGCATTTGCTAGTAAGTAGATGTCTAAGCAGGGTATTGGGGATAAGAAGATTATTTACATTTGTATTGCTTCATTAAAACTAATTAAGGGGGCTGCCTACTTTGAATCTAAAAGTAGTCATTAGTGTTTCAGTGCATATTTGCAGAGCAAAGTAACTGGCAGGACCCTACATTCTCATTGGTAATATGAAAATTATGAGCCAGGGAAAAAACCTGAAAACAGTAGAAAGAATAAAGCATCTTCATATACACTTTGAGACAATTCATCTGACAACTGAGTAATAAACTGATGTTATGGACTGTGTTTAAAATGCCTGTAGCTGGAAAAATAAAATAGGAAACTTCACCTGTTCCACCCATTAAGCAGTGACACACATTTCAATTTATATGGAGTGACAACAATTTTCTGTGGTAGGAGAATGAAATCATAATGACAACAAGATGTTATTGCATGCAATGTTTAAGGCTTATCAATACATGTAGTAGGTTACACAGGTAATACTCACCATACAGTATGGTTAACATGGACACAGGCATGACAAGGAAACCCAGCAGCATATCAGCTATTGCAAGTGACATTAGAAAATAGTTAGTGGCATTCTGTAGTTTTTTCTCCAGTGAAACAGCCATGATGACAAGAATATTTCCAGCAATGGTTAAAACAATCACTATCACTGTCAGCAAAGCCGGCCAGTTTTTCTGTGAAGGGCAGCACGATGGGCTCATGTTGCTTTCACATGAAAGATTGGTTAGGTTGTCAGAGTTCACAGTCAAGTTGCAGAGATGTGATATATTTTCTCCAGCTCCATAAACATTTCTGTAGAATCTTCTCTCATGGTTTATTTGTATGAAGGAGTTTGCAGTTGGGTTCACAGAGCTCTCTCCATCACAAAGAATATCCATTGCTAAGTCCAAAACCACAGAGATAAATTGTGAAAAACAGGAAATTAGCACCCTTTGTCACCATTGGGCATTATATTCCTCAGCTCTCCATGCCAGAAGTTGAGGGTGCACAATCTTTTGTCAACTGTATTTTTGCCACTGGTGCGATGTAGAAAAACATACCAGAATTACTCCAAAAGCTGAAATGTTTTGTTTTCAGTTCCAGAGGAAGTCCAGTGTTGGCATTTATTGAAAATCCAGCTGAAAAGTAAAATCAGGCTGTAGGATACAGAATGTGGACTTGAGGCTTCAGAGAGCAAAAATGTTGGAGAAATAAAAGACATAAAACTTTTGCAACCACTAGGACTCCCCTCTGGAGCTACATCTTATTGCTATTGGTAACTGCTATCACACAATTTTAAACACAGCAGTATTAAAATATCTTGCTGTATTAAACAGCAAAGCTCTTGCTTCTCTATTAAGAAAGTTGATTAATTATTCCATCCAGCGTCTTTTTCTTGAAATAATTAAATATGCTCTTATTTATAGTGCATCTTCCATAATATGGCTGATAGTCTCTGTCTTCTGTTGTATTTCAGAACCATTTTCAGCCTCATATCAGAGACTACACATTCTGTTCCATGCTGATTTTTGTAGCTAATTGTACCTTTTGGCCCAGCATGGCTTCAGAATGGAAATTAAACAACTAAATACTGATATAAAAGAATACAATTTAAGGAAGACTTACATTGCACTTCAGAGCCCACTTTCAAACCGCCAATATATGCACTTTGCACCCTGGTTTACAATATTCTTCGCTGCATTTAGCCAGTTCTGTGTCTTTTTTCTTCAGCCTCCTCCACAATGGTGGTATTTCAAATAGTTTTTTGACTTCTAAACTGCACACTTGAGTGAAGCCAGTTCCTGTGCTGCAAGGCTTGCTCTTTTCTTCTGAGAGATAGGCTGCTCGCCGGCTCTTTCCTTGTGCATTTCCCCGCCCCAGGGCAAGCTATATTTAAAGTAATAATGATATCAGAGCCCTTCTTGAAGTGACACAAAAGAAAGCGCGCGCACACGCTCCCGAGAAAGCAGCCTGCACGGAGGAATTACTGATTGCAACAGGAATGGAATTTCTCCCTTGCTGCCTTGTTCGGATTGTCAGACCTCCCACTCTCTGGATGTCAGAAACTGCAAGGTAGCAACAGCAGAGGAGGGCAGGGGAGGGCAGAGCAGAGAGGGTCTTTTTGGTAAACCAGCAGCTTTTTCAGTGCTTGTTTTAGAGGTTCTCTGCTTGGGGGCTTTTTCAGCACACGCTTTCAATTTGCAGCGAGAGGCTCACAAACAGCTGCATGCAATTACAGGGATTTACAGGATGCAGGCTTGAGAGAGACAAAATCTAAGGCTGCTTGCAATGGTAGATATTAGTGAAATATGTAAGTGAGAAGTTTTTTCCCTAAAGAGGGGAAATTCCACCAGCCTTAAAAGGCAGGCATAATATGCAGTCCCCTTCAGTTTTAACTCCAGATCTGTGCTGACATATGAATCAAACTGGCAATAGATATTTATAAAAAACTGGAGTCACTCTGATGTCATACTCATTTGTCAGGAGATAGATGTAACTGCTAACTCCAGCAGCCTGTCCCAAGCAGGCATCCCGAATGAAACAGTTCTTTCTGTAAAGCAAAGTGTGTGTAGAGCAAAGGGGAAACAAAACAGCCTGACACTGATTCTGCCTTTTACTTCTGCTGCCTGGACATACATGAAGAAATAGCTTAAAAAAAAGAAATAGCTTAAAAAAAACCAGCTCCCAGACTTTCTGAGACTTAACAGTTGTCAAAAGTTTGGCTGAGTGGGTCTGCTGCTCACCCACACATCCTGAAATATACTGCAGGCTTCCCTCATGGTGAGGGCAATGGCTTTAAACAGGCAGGCTCAGGCAGTTCACAGTGAGAGCTCAGAGAGGTGCCAGTGTCACTGGGCACCCGTGGGTCCTGGCAGACCCTTGGGAGCTGCAGGCTGCTCCCATAGCTCAGCTCTGTGTGCAGCACTGCTAACCCTGCTGCAGATCTCGGGGAGCTTCAGACACATGGAGCCTTACTACAGCTCAGCTGACATGTGCTAATCTCTTCATGGACCCAAACCCATATCAAAGTGAGTCTCAGGGCACACACTGAAGCCCATTTAGATCAGTGGGGCACAGTTACAGAAAGCCTTTCACAGTAAAGTTTTTTGGAGCCAGTTTTACCCACAGGTGAACCCAGCAAGACTGGGCAGATGAGGCAGTAATTTCCACTAATGCCCTTGTGGGACTTGGAAATGTGTCATGGCAGTACTAAATTTCCCAGTCCCACAGGTGAGGCTAGGAGACTATTAGACAACACAAACTGGTAAAACAAAAAGGTGGTAATGCTGAGTTTAGCAAGAAATGTTTTAGCCCTGGCAGTCTCACCCAGAAGCCGGACAAGGAACTTTTCTCTCTCCTTTCATACAATAACCAAATGGCTTACTGTGTTCACCAAGTGAATTTGGCATCCATGATCCAGAGGGTTTGGTGGCCATCCCCACGAACGTGAGAGTGCATATCTGATACAGAGGGTGGGCTCCACTCCTGCTGAATGCAGCCACTGTGCAGAACTGGGCTCAGGACCCCTTGGCTAGGGCTACATACAACCTTAGTGAGGAGCCCAGGTGTCCTGCTGCTTTCTTAGAAGGCTGGCTCTGGGCTCTAAAACAGCTATAGCATAGCAGTCATGGGTGTGTCATGCGTGTCACTCCTAAGAAAGAGTAGCAATATGTTTCTTGATATAACTCAGTGATTTTGCCAAGCTTCATGGTAAATGTGAGAAGGTTTAATAAGATCTGATGACAAGGTGCACTTGATTATTTATGGCATAAAGGACAGGGTCAGACAAAATGGGCAGGGAAGGAGACTCTCCTGTTGAGTCATGAGGTTCAGAAAAGACCTCCTTGTGTTCTAAACTCCTTCTTAGAAGAGAGTTTATGTGTGCCTAATTCCAAACTTAGACTTAGTCAACAGTTAATATCTCAAGGATTATATGTGCACAATCAATCTTTTGTGTCACTTAGCTAAGATTTCAGAGTTAAGCATGCTATTATTCATTTACTGAGAATCTCTTGAGTCAAAGGATCTCTCAACTCTGAGGAGTAACCTTGAGAGCTACTACTCAAAGCAAAGACCCTGGCAAACAGTCCACTGCTCTGCAGGAGAGATCAATGAGTCCTGGCTGTTCTCTATTTATGAAGCGAGATAATTGACTTCTTGTCATATTTGCATACCAGCTACAGAAGTTAATTTCTTCCAAACTTGGCCTGAGTTGGACCTTGACAAACAGTATGGTTGGGGGGTGTGCAATGACTCATTTAAAACTACAGCTCTACTCAGGACATCAAGAACATAAAAGTGAAGTGCAAGCCAGCTGAATGTTGCCTTGCGTAAGACCTTTGCAGCTACAGTTGTAAGCTCTCCATTTACGGACTGCACTATTTATTTTGGTGTAGCTGTAGACACATGAGTATCTACCACAAGGTCTGAGTACCTTCTGAAAACTTAGCTTTCCTGACAGAAAGCAGTTTGACATATGTGAAACTGTGGCACAGGCCTATTAAATTTTCTTTTAGGTTTGCACATGAAGCACTGATAAATCAGAAACCAGTTTTGCGCAGGTTGACATATCAGAAACAAATCTGTGATCTTAGTCTTCTAGCAAGTGTGTTGGATGTGCAACTGATCATGAGTTTATTATTTATCTCAGGATTTTTATTTTATTTTGACTGCAAAAGTTACTCATCTCACCTTCTCCCAAGAACCTGAAAATTGTTTTCCTTCCATATAGTATCACTGCAGGTATCAAGCAAAAGAGTGTCCAATCTTCATTTGCAGAGCCCAACAAAAAGAGGATACCAGGGCTCTCATCCATCTGCAAAACAAAGTGTGAGCTCTACCTTGAGAATTTGGTATGGAACAACTCCTAGGTGATCAGTCTTATCCAAACCAGCCTTGACCACTGCTTTTCCTCAAGGTGGAAAGCTCTGGAAAGGTGTAGGTGCCAAGCTCTTCCACTTTAAACCAAGGAGCTTGCAGGTGGATAGCAGCAGAGCCCTGCACGCTGCGACCTGCAGTCCCCGGCAGCGCGTCTGCGCCGAGAGCAGGCAGCTGCGCTCTGCCCCAGCCTATGGAAATTAAGTGAAATCTTAGCTTAAAATGGCAATAATGTGGTTGTGGTAGACAGAAAGCAGTCTCTAGAAACACAGCTGGCATGGGAACAGACCGCATATTGCTTTTTAATTTCTGGAAGGCAACAACGTAACAAATTCATGACAGCCCCTCCCCTGTTCCCTAGCTCTGCTTGGAAATTTTTTGTAGGACGTTATTTTGTTCTCTCCAGCAGGGATTTTATGCTTGGCATGGTGCACATAAACACTTCCTAGAAATGCTGCTTTTCAACAATTTTCATCTGAAAGAGGAGAAGTTAAAAACCTAGTTTACATAATTCAAATTTGGTGTTCTCAGGATTGTTTCAGGTGTAAAAGTCCCTGGTTTCTGAGTCGCTCAGAAATTCTGAATAGATTTTGTAATCAGTAAATGTAGGAGTAACTGAGGATGCCAATCAATCACTCTGATATCTAAAAGTGAGGCAAGTGAAATGTGAATAATTTGTGTTGCTGTTGACACTACTGCAGTTTGGTGTCTCTGTATTCATCAGGGGCTGTTGGATGTGAATCAGAGGCTAGTTATTACAAACCAGGACTAATCACTAAAAACCCTCCTCTCTTTTTGATGCAGTTGAGCTCATTCTGGACCTCTCAGCCTTTGTAGTGACCCATGCCATTGTAGTGAGATGAGAACATCTTGACATGAGCCTTCTGAAAATCATGCTGGAACAGCATCCCTCAACTTGCTGGATCACTTGCTGTTCACAGGTGATGGTCCTGAGCAAGCTGGATATTACAGCACCAGAGCCCTGTGTCCTGGTGACTGTAAACCTGAGGTGAGTAACTGGCATGGTCTTTGCTGTGAAACAGAATGTCTGTAATAATTGGCTCTGGATTGCTTTTGAATGACAACTGAGTATTAGAATTTAAGGCTGAAGGGAAAGCTGGAATAACTCAGTCTAACTACAATTTCTAAGTAATAAGAAAATATACATATATATATATATATATATAAAACTGAAGCTCTCTAAATTTTTTGTCTATCCCACACACTAATGCTAATTTCAATCTCTGTTCAATCCCAAGTGAAGCTGAATTCATAGCTTGCTTTTAAAAACCTGATTGTCTCATTCATCCATGTGTTTTGGGAAGATGTGCCATATTCCTGAAGATTTGTAGGATGTCATCCTTTCTAACCACATTATTAGTTCAGGATCTACAAGTTCCTGTGCATACTTACAGTGCCAAGGGGAATTCAAATGTGAGAGAGAACCCAGAGCACCTTAAGACACATCTTTTATCTGCCTAAACCCATGCACTGGGGTCAGATTGGTAACACTGTACCTTCAGCCCCTTTAGGTTGTGTCATTCCAGTGGAGCTCAATAGAATTACTGTGGCATAAAACTGATGGAATGATTAGTTGGCTGGAAATTAGAGTCAGAATTATTTATTTTTCTCATGTGCTATTTTACCCATTTAAAAATTTCTCTCCCTGTATCAAAATTTCTTAGTGGGAGGAAAAGTTATGAAGGACTTTGATTTGGAAGCATCCAAATATATTGCTTCAGTCTTGTTGTTCTAAATATGATATTTTAATATTGTTGTATTAATAATATTTTCTTATGAGCCAGCTAACCAGCTGTGATGCAAATTGTCTTATTCCCAGATTCTCCTGGGCAATTTATATCCACCATGACAGCACACCCAGAGGCAGTTTCAAGTTGAACTGAGTTGAAATAATATATTCCTGTTCAGCTAAAAAATAAACTGAAATATTTGGTTTGGGTCAAGCCCATGTATTGAAGAAAATACTTTGTTTTTATTTTCCCAGAGGAAACCTGAATGCTTTGGGCAAAAGTGATTTGGTTTTTTCCTTGAATAGAAATTTGATTTTGTGAAAACTTTATTTCCCACCAGAGGCTGAACTGTTGGGGAATGTCCATAAGCTTTTGTGCTGAAGCAATGAAAAGCCTCTGATGCTTTAAGGAGGAACTCTGCCTTATTTAAAGAAACCTCTCTAAAAATCTATGCTTTATTTTAGTGAAAACTGAAGGGAAAGGTCCTTCTCCATATCTTGCTCTCAGCTGGAAATATTAACTATTTATATACCTGACAATGACCCTTCACACCACAAGAGGCATCTGCAGACATTTGATTTACTAAAACTTGTTCTGCTTTGAATATTTTCATTTCAGTTCTGCTAGCTGATAGGTTGGCTTGCTCTGAGACAATATTATGTTGTATTATGGTCAGCTGAGTTACAATTTGGCCAGTTTTTCTGTAGGTAAAATTTTACTGCATCCTGACACACATCACTGCAAATTCCATTTTATAAAGCTCCATATTCCATGCATTAATACCTGAACCTCTTCCACTATCTTTTTCCTCAGTTTAAACTTCCAAGCAGTAGTGAGTATTTTCTACTTGATTTGCTTCTCCTTACTGCTTAAAGATGTACTTGCTGCCCACAATTAGCACTGGTCATCATCCAAAGCCTGTCTCCTGTCAGCTGTTACCCAGTGAAATAGCAGCTTTTTAATGGGGCGACCAAAACCAATACACCATATTGCAAAGGTGGCTTTGGGGGACCTGTCTGCCAAGACAGCATTATCTCTGGGGAACCTTGCAGCTAAAAAGTATTTTATCAGGTGATAGACAGTGCAGGAGAAGGTGGGGGCACTTCATCCTTCCTTTCCTTTCCTTTCCTTTCCTTTCCTTTCCTTTCCTTTCCTTCCCTTCCCTTCCCTTCCCTTCCCTTCCCTTCCCTTCCCTTCCCTTCCCTTCCCATCTTTATAAAACTTCCATCACTTTGATGATTAGTACAAAGGAAAGGGAAAACAAAAGGAAGACAAAAGCAGTTTGTTTTTGTGTGTGTGTTCCAGTCTATGATTTGGCCATATTTCTCTCTCTGGGCTACTTTTTTGCTCTTATTTCTCTAGTAGCATGTAAACAGAAGTGCAAGACTAAAATGAATCCATAAGGACTCTTCTACATTTATGCTTGGACATTGATGGATGGAGAAGCATTTAAAAGAAAAAGAATCAATTGTGAATCCAAAGATGTAGGTCATCTCTTCTGGATTTGCAGCATTGAGTTGAGCCCTGGTGGCAGGGCTTAACTCAAATATATTTGTACTTTCTAGAGGTTCATGGGTTCACCAGTGTATGGCAGACAGTACCACAGAGCTGTGAAATAGGTGAGCACCACAACAGTGATGATTAAAATATTTTTACTTTCCATATGTTTGGCAGAATCAAACAGCTGCAGCCCTGAAGTTTTACATATATAAAAATATATAGATAAATAAATGTAGCTGCTACTTGCTACAACTCTGTATTACATCTGGCAGGTGACTGCTGTTATGTTTTTCCTCTGTTATTCCTCAGACAGCACATTTTTCCAAGTTAAGTTACAGTGTGTAATTTATAAACATCAAAGTGGAAAACATTATGCACTGCATGAATTAGCATGAATGTCTGTTATTGAATATGTGCTGTATTTCTAGAAATATGCAATTATTCCTCAATGGCAAACTTAAAATTTTTGCTATCAGGTTTTGTTTGGTTATATTTAACTGATTAGAAAAGCTTTAATGGATGGAAGAAAGAGTTCTGTAAAAGACGTTCCCCAGTAGGTCTAATTTTGTGGGAAATATGCAAAATTGTTTTCTTGATTCATAATAGTCCAGCATTAAATCAAGGTTGTTTGGGCAATGTGGACTGGCAAGGAGGTGCAAACAAGTAATGCAGACACACTGGCTGCTGGAACCCTGAAATGTCAGTCATGATATTGTGACTATGGCTTGCCAGGAGTGTTGGTTGGCATTACCTGCTGGGATCCAGTTTGCCTGTTCAAGGCAGATGTGCACCTTAATTGTAGGTGCATGGAGGAACAGCTGCTTCCATGGAAAGGTGATTGATTGCTGCCATTGATGCTGTGGCAGTGAATTTAGGGCCAGTCTTTCAGTGGGCTGCTGAGCTGGATCCCAGCCTCTGCTCATTTCATGTAAGGTGGCAATTCACATCTCCAGCTGTTGATTGTATCTTCATAGGAGTGTCTGGTTCCTAAAACAGTGGAAACCATGACAGATCCATGAAATGCAGTACAAGAATTATGTTACCTCCAGATATGTGAATTGTCTTTTACATCTAGACACTGTCTGAACTAGTTGACTCAAACAGCTGTGCTGATATTTTGCTGTAACTTCCAGTATTTGTAATACTGTCTTTCTCACAGAATTGTTTTACTATAATTTAAAGTGTTCTGGGGGAAATGTAGCATCTTTTACATTTAGTGATGGAGCTACTTCCCACCTTCTTTTTAGATACAACATGTAAACAGGTACTGTCTTCAAAGCCTGCAGAATTCTGCTCTGAAGGTCCTAGAGAGAGCACAAAGCCCAACAGCTTCATTTACAAAAGGAGCTGTTATTATTTATCTAGTTTATTAGACGCTGCTTTATCTGTGTTCTAGTTCCTAAATATCACTGGAATCCAAATGTTTTTCTTTAGCACAATTAAGGCAATCAAAAGTATTTATTTAAAGCACTTAATCACTTAAAGAAACAAGTGGAATACTACTAAAATATAAAATAATTTTCAAGTGAATTTTGATATCTCTGTAAACATTTTAGATGTAATTTTCTTCTGACTCATTTTTGAGTCCACTGAGGACCCAAATATCAAGTTTACTCTCAATTTCCGCCTGGGAAGCAAGTACTGTGAATTGGGCTACAAGTGAAGAACTGATTGCTTTATGTAATTTAATTTATACTATTCTAACATATGTCAGAACACCACTGTATTATGGAGTGCAATAAAAGGCTGACATGTTAAGAGTCTTTTAAGAAAATCCACACTCACTGGGCTTCTCCAGGTTTTACTTACCCATATTGTGCAAACATGGGCTGCAGTTGAGTATTAGAGCCATGCAGGGCAGGCACAAGAATCCCTGAGGGCACCTCTGATCTGAATGTTAAATTAGGTTTATTGAAGTATGTCTTTTAAATGAACTGAGCCTGATGTCTTTCTTGTACTGGAATATGCCATCTTAATGATGCTTCCTTGAGAGCTGCTGATGAGAGAAAGGAATGAGAGAACAGTCATTACCATTAGGAGCATGAAAGTGCTGAATGGTGAGTTATCCCCTCTCTTCCAGCCACAAGTTTTTAGAGTGTCTATTAATACATTGTAGGGCACTGCAGCTTTCTGTGGTACATGCAGGGTCGCTGAGTTAATGCACACCCATAAATCCCAAATAGCTGCTGTTCTGTCCTGGTCATCTGTGAGAAAGTCCTAAGAGATGTGCTGGCACAAGCCAGAGCAAGGAAGATATGTGTGTCTGGGCACAGACTAGGACTAATGTGGATAAGAATACTTCCCAAAACATGCATATTCCTCATGAGGATGGCTGCTAGAACATTGTGTAGCCTTGGCAGCTATCCCTTGTGAGATACCACCAAGGAAAAACTTCATCAAGGTTGCCAGTTCCATGGGTGCAAGGGCAGGGAGGATGCATGAGCATCCTTGGGCTGGCCACAGGAAGGGTGGGAGGCAGCCTGGAAAGCCCAGACAGCAATTCCTGGGACATGTGGGCAGTGACTAACTGTGACAGAGCTCTCACTTGGTGAGAGAGTCATGGGCAAAAAAGGAGGGCATTTCAAAATGCATACATGAAAGTAGGTGTTCAGTCTGATAAGGTGAAGAGATACCAGGAGCAAGGACGGCTGCATGGTGGCAGGACCTGCAGAACAGAAAGTGAAGGGTGTATAGGAAACTAGAGAAGCATTTGGTGTTTGAGGGATGAAGGAAAAAAAGGGGAGAGGAGGAAGATATGATCTGATGCACAGATCCATGAGTCAGGTATCAGGCATGCAGTGTCAGATGAATCTTTGACAAAAACTCTCTTGTAAGCCCAGGAATGACCCTTTCCCACATCCATGGTTTGAAGTTTGTTGCTTCAAGTGCAAAAACTTACAAAAAACAAAACTCCAAAAGAGTCTTCATGTTCCATGATTTTCTTTAAAATTTTAATTTTATACACTATCATACACTATCAAGTACTAATTTTAATGCCCATTTATTCTTCACTATTTCTTAGACTGTTTTGTTTCCATGTGTTTGTCAGGCATGCTGTAGAACAAAAACTGCTCCAAATAACTTAGACCCGTGTTTGTGCTAAGAGAAGGAGAACTTGCCGAAGGACCATAATGTCCTTCAAACCACTGGTAAATCAATGTAGATGGAAAATCTCCTGTTTTCACTCTAACATGTTTCCAGAAGGAAAACAGCTTATCTTTGCCAGGTCCAGAATCTGGTCCTTAGTGATCTTACTGCCATTTTCCAAGGCACTGTGCCAGTGTACTCTCCTGACTTTTAATACCTGGAACAATTGAAATTCCATGACAGTCTGAGAAAAAACAGTGAAGAACCTGCTTTTACAAAGGAAGGCTTGGCATGGACATGTGTGCACAGTAGAAACTGTGTGGGTAGGAAGTCATAACTAGTTGCACTGGTTATAATGAGGAGCAAATTGAGAGCAGGGATTTGTGCTCTTTGGGTTGAAGTGACCAGCTCTGGGTGCCACTGGAAGTCTCATCACAGACTGCTTGGCAGAGGTTGGAGCCTGTATGTTTATATGTGTCTGGTTTTATTTATAGGGCGTTTTGGGACTGCACAGTCCAAGGGAGAAAAGGCAGTGGGAAAAATGTATCTCCTTTCCTGGTTGCCTCATAGAGTTATTATGAACACAACTCACTTCTTAGCAACATACTGTTTACTGAAGTCAGAAGTTGTGTGAAGGGCATTTTGGGAGCGAAAAGGACAGAAGTGCCTAAAGCGTGTTGACTTTGAAGAGACATTTTTGCTGTAAGGCGGACACTTATGCCATTTGTGCTTTATAGCTTGTGCCCAAGAAGCCCACCATGAGTGGAACAGAAACCAAAATGTTCTGTGGTGTTGGAAAATTTCAAGGCAATGAGACATACCTGCACTTGGTAGGCAGAATCAGTACATCACAAGACAGCTGAATTGCTTCCTTGATGTTCTTTGTGTAGTGTTTAATTTAATGCATGGCATTAAAATGTAAGATTCAAGCCAAAAATTTGCCTCTGAAAATAAATCGGGCATCCACCCAAATGCTTGACAGGAGACGAGCCTTGTATTGTGGCCCTGTATAATGGCTGAAATCCCTGGGCCCTGCCAGCCTGCCAGAGTCCGAATCCTGAGTCAAGAGCTGCTCAGGGAATACCTTTTTCCTGTAAATATGTGCTTAAATATCAGGCTGCTGAAATGGTGCATCCGGCTTGACTTATTCTGTGCTAGTGATATGTGAGCAAAGCAAGTGGCATGATCCAAGACAAATAAAGGAAGACTCTGTAAGAGCAAGAACTTTTTCCTCACAGTGAATTCACTGATCATTCATTAATGTTCCCACTAATATGAAGTTAATGCAGAACTGAGTTCCCACAAAACATAATCTGGAAAATGCGGGGCAGATGTTCCTGTGTCAAAATGCATTAACTATCTCAGTGAATCTGAAAAGATGTGATCTAGATCCTATTTTATGGGCTGCAATCTTCAAAGTGCTTCCTGGCATGGGGGTAACATTACTTACTGGGACTTGTAGGTGGTTCTCCAAAATAAGTAAGTCTGTGCTACCCACCTCACTGCCCAGATTGGAAATTTCCAGAGCTCCAGAAAAACAAACATGGGGCTGAAGAATGGTGAATCTCCTTCCTGCAGCTGTCTAGGACAGGACTCCTAATTTTCCCATCCTCCTGCTGTTCTTTAGATGTTTAGATATGTTGTTCCAAGTTCCCATAACATCCGTGTGTGCTGGCAAGGGAGATCTGTGAGCTCTGTACTGTCCAAACTAAATACCAAATTAGCACCTGAAGTCTGCTTTCTGAATGTCCCCCCACCCATTTTCTGGGGTGATCTGGGTTCACAAATGCTGTGTAGCTCCTGACTTTTACAAAACAAGCACTCAGTGCTTGCACACTGTGTCTCTGTCTCACACATGCCCCCTGCTAAAGAACAGAAATGAACCATTAGAGTCACAATCTGAAAATTGGAAACACGCCGGTGTGTGTCATCAGCTGGAGAAAAATCCCATCATTACACTGCTACCGCAGCATCCTCCTTATTTGTGCCTCCAACTCAAATGCATTAAATTTAATTACACAGTACTACAACTCCAAGACAGATTTAATATATTTGGATAAGAAAAGCTTCAAAAAACCCCACTCCTCGTTAATAATTGAAGTGGCACTTGTGCTGGCAACAGAGAAAAGTGAAGTGATAGCAGGCTGTGGGACATGGAGCAGAGGGTCAGCCACAAAACCATAGAATGGTTTAGGTTGGAAGGGGCCTTAAAGATTGTCTACTGACAACCATGGGCAGGTGCACCTTCCATTAAACCAGGTTCCTCAAAGCCTCATCTGTCCTGACCTTGAACACCACCTGGGACAGGGCATCCACAATTTCCCTGGGCAACCTCTTCCAGTGCCACATCACACTCACAGGAAAGAATTTCTTCCTAATATCTAATCTAAAGCCACCCACTTTCAGTTTCAAGCCTTTTCCTTTTGTCCTATTGCTACATATCCTTGTAAAATGTCCTCCTCTAGCCCCCTTTAGGTGCTGGAAGGTCCTATAAGGTCTCCTCTCCAGGCTCTATCTTGGGAGTACAATGGGAAACAGTTTTAATAAATATATACAAATAGTGAATTTGTAATAATTTAATCCAGAAAATGGAGTGAACAGATGCAAAAACCCTATTAGGTCAGCTACTGTGTGCCCCTGGCTGTATGGAACTGAGACAAGAAATGTGATTCTGTTGGATTAGTTCTCCACACTCCAAGCAATGGGATGCCTGCTTCCTAAAATATCTTCCTTTGTAAAGAGGTTTTGTTTTTTCTCCTTGACAATGGGCAGTTTAAATTCACCTTGTGATTTCATCCACTGTTACTAATTGCATCCTTTCTCCTGGAGGAGGTAACTCCCCTTGGTGTGCAGACCCTTCAAATATTGAGAGGAAAATAGTTGTCCCTTTTCTTTTGCAGATGTGTTTAAGCCCAGTTGTATTCATAGTTAGCCTTTCAGATCTTCCCTCCTGCAGCCCCCGCATCCTCCTTGCTGCTCTGCTTTTACAGTTTCTCACTGGGCATATGTCTTAGTATTTCAGCTTTGGTGGTAATACAGCAGCCAGGACAGGTTTGCCAAACCCTTGCATACAGAATGGAAGACAATACTATTGTTCTTCCATTTTACAGTAGGAGATAGACAATTTGCTTTTGCTTGGGCTCTTTTCCCACCACCTTCTGAGCTGGAACAGATTGTTGCCTCCAGTGTAATTTCAGCCATATTCAGTCCTTTAAATTGTGTTTGGACTTTTTCCCTTAAAAACAGGGGAGATAAAAAAAAAAAAAAAGGAAGTGAATGAGAAGCTTTTGCCCTTCCCTTTTATGAGCTATTTCATTTCATCATTAACTCTATCTGTGTTAAAAAGATTTGGGAAAAATAAGGCATGAGAGGACATTGTGACAGGTGAAGGGGATAAAGCAAGACAAAAGCATTGGAGGACAGGGGATCAGTGGGAAATAGGTACTTTTGAGGAGGATGCTGGAGAAGGTGTAGCAATGATTACATGGGAAGGCTGAACTGGGGAGGCCAAGTAGGCAGTCAGTAGCAGGAAGTGATACATCAGTGGCAGCTAAGGGACAGTGGGGGGGGGGGGGAAAGCAGATCTGTACCACTGTCAACTGACTTGATCACCTGCTGGGTGTGCAGGGTGAGAAAAGCAATCCTTGTGGTACAGCAGAGAACATGGAAAGCTGGATTTGTAACTTGAAAGACAGTTAATGATGTGGGAAATCCTTCTGTACTGAGACAATGGCTTGCTATAGGATGATGTGGCATGGTAAGGTGGAGCAGAGTGAACATTAAGAGGGAAAGGTCTTCCACTAGCATGTGTTTGACATAACTTGACATGGCAGTGTTACACTCTTACTCCCCAGAAGGCAATAGGGAAGAAGCATCAAGAAACCTACTGGGGTTTGCAAACAACCCACTAGGAACAGACTAGAGTGCAAAAATAATGATTGTTTTGTTTTGCTCTGTTTCTGAGCAGTTTTTACACGTTTCTTAAGCTGCTCTATTACTCATAGGATTTAGCCATGTTTCTCTATTCTGGTTTTTTTTCTTTAAATGTGCAGTCCAGACTTTCCTGCTGGAAACAATGTCCAGCAAACAAGTATTTAAGGGTTAAGCAAACTCAACCCTTCCTATTTTAATTCTTTGGCACTGCCACACCCATAAGCATCCAGGACAAAAAATGAATCTAATTTCCCAAAGCCCAGTGGTAGGTTTCCCAAATGCATTTGAGGTCGGAAGTCCCTTGATTATTTGATAGGCTGCATTCATTAGTCACAGTGGTGTCGTCATGCCCTGTTCCAGCTGCGTGTGCTTGGGCAGGGTTTTGGACACTACAAGCAATCCTATTTTGCACAGGGTCCAGCTGGAGGTTCCATGGTATATGGACAGGCATTTGCATAAGTGTTAACTGCATGACTGCTTGAGCACAGGAGCAAGGGCAGTTCCTTTGTGTGAAGCAATTCAAGCTGCTGAAGCAGCAACTATCCCCCTCCCTGCTCTGGGCAGGAAAATATTTGTAGGCGCTTACCTTGTCCTACACATAAAATAAATGAGCAAAACAAAGTAGGACTGCCCCAAGTGTAATTCTGACAGCTTCTTTATGTCCCAGAACCTCAAGAAATGTTGAATTGTTCTTGACTCCTGGAAAAATAAAAAAGAAGAACCTGTGCTTGGGCAGACTTACAGGGCAGATTATGCCCATGGGGTGCCTGGCCTGTGGAATGTTATCTATATTTGTTATACCTGCTGATTTCAGCCCTATCAGTATGTTTTATGGGTTACTGAATGTGTTTTCATTGCAGAAGTCTGTACATTTGGCTACCCTAGCTTTGACTCCTTTACTCACTCACTGTGCTGTTTTTCTGAGTGCATGTACTCCCTGCCACAGAAGTGTCTTGAGAAATTGCTTTCAAAAACTGATCTGAAATTGCAAGGAGTCCCATGTCCCTGCTTCTCAGATTTATTTGTGAAATATTGCACTGGATCTGGTGCTATATTTTACACCCACACTGGAACAGCTTAATAGTTTAAGCTTTGTACTAAATAAAATTTTAAAAATCCTCTTTTGGTTTGAAAAGCAAGTCTCTTTTCTCACTTAAGATGAATAAATCTTCTGTCTGCAGCAGCAACTGGTCTAGCTACAGAGCTCTCATAATAAAGCAGAACACTTGCTTAAAGGGAAGGTTATCACTTTAGATGGTCTACTAAAGGATTTAGAATTCCCAGTCCCTTATTCTAGCTAGTCTGGTCTGAAGGATGGCAGAAGAGCACACAGAAGCCAGGCTAGGAAAAGGCAATGCCTCCAGCTGTGACCTGCTTTGGCTACAGAACTGTTGGAGAGAGAGAAACCACCTCATCCTCTCCTCAAGTGTTATTGGCAAAGCAGTGGCCCACCCTGGAAGCCACGTAGGGATGGCAGGACAAGAGGCATTGAGAAACAGCAGTGATAAAGCATTAAACACGCCCTGAGAGAGGACAGGTGGATGCAATCTGAGGAGGACTTATTGTGAGTGGAGAGGTGCTGACTACTTTATCATTCCTGAACATTTGATGCAATGTACAGTGAGAGTTGTTGGGCTTTTTTGTTGGTTTGTTGTTTTTTTGGGGGGTTTTTTTGGTTTTTTTTTTGGTTTTTTTTTTGAGTAAATCCAGCATAGAGTAGTTGGGATGGAAAGTTCTAGATAGAACTTTAAATTTCATCTGTGTAAGAGGCTGGTCTCTTAGTGAAAATGAAAGCAGGTTGGAATTATACATGGATTTGAGGGCTGGTAGAGTATTTTCACCCAGGTTTGTTGGAGTGTCCTGTTTGGTTTTCATTCCTACCCGATGAAGCTCTGTGGATCAAAGATGGAGTCTGCCTGTGCAGACATACACAATTTAGTATTATTGTACAATGGATGCAGAACATACCGGGTCTCAAACAAACCCCAACAAGTGCAGGGGTTTAATTCAACAGGAAAGATTCAATTTATTGGATTATTAGTAAAGGTATACAAGAAGGGGCAATAGAAACATGAGGTATTTGTAGAATTCTCTGCAGAATAAATGAAAATAGCAAGGAAAAGGGTAGACTAAAAACAGGTTGAAGCAAAGAGACAATTTTCTTTCATCATCTTGCCTCCTTCCCTTTCTGGAGAAATCTACCTCAGAAAACTTTGTTAATAAGGATTTTAGAAAGCAGGCAGATGACAGCAAGTATTTTGCATTAAATTGGATTCAATGTCTGGAGAGGTTTTTTTCTAATTTCTAATCTGATGGTCTAGAAGATGACAACAAAACCAACAAAACCTGCTGCTGTATTTTCTACTTGTACAGGAACAGGGAATTTTGTTAAGAGCAATATTGGTCTGCAGAAGCACAGAGAATACCATTTCCTGACATTTCGTTTTCCATCAAAGTCAGATGAAAAGCTGAATTCAAAATAAAGGTACTAATTATGGTATTAAGGTAGGATTTGTAGAAACTACAGTATGGTCAGTGTAATGCCATACTGGTTTGGTAATGTACATGGTGTAGTTTGAAAAACTCCACATCCTTATTTTCAGATTAAATTCTTCACAGTCAATAGCATTTCCAGCAAAAACATTCCCTGTTTTAGAAGATTAAACTCCCCTTCATGTCATGGCAACAGCTCTGGTTGGAATCCTAACTCTGCTGTTGCCAAATGATTTTGTGATGTTGCACGTTCCTATTAAGCTAAATTAGCAGCAGGAGTCCTGCACTGAAATCACAGTACATATCATCATCTCAGAGTCGAAATTGTTTGATTGAAGCAATTTCCTGTCTAGCCACAGTGGGCAGCTCATAAGCTGTTCAGGCCTTTTGTAAGTGGGAAATGTGCAAAGGAATTTAGAAGAAGGAATACACTCCTGCCCATGCTCACGTGGCCAGTGGTGCATGCGGCCCTGATCTGAATGGGGAAGGAGATGTATAAGACTCAGTACATTAATCGCTGCAGGTTAAGAGGCTGGCATCAACAGAGAGAAGACAGAGAGAGGTGCAGTGCTACGGATTTCACAGCATCTTGGAAAATTCACTGCCTGACTGTGGCTTGTTGGACTTCAGCAGAGCTAACCTGCACTACGCAAGATCAAAGATTAACCTCTAAATGATCATCAGTTGCATAATTACTCATTGGCATAAGATATCTACTAGAACTGTTTGGAAAAGAAATGTTCTTTAAAAATATTGACATTTCATTGGGAAAAAAAGGAATATAAAATGTTGATAAGAAAAAGAAAGGTTGTTTTTTTTTTTTCCCTCCAAATCTGAAAGCATTTGAAAGAGAGCAAAGCTTTGTGCAAAAAAGTTATATTTAATAAACCCCCTAATTATCCCATTACTACAAACATGAATTGAGTCCCAGGGTTTGGGAGTGGATGATCTTATCAGACTTTCCTAGGAACAGAACCACAAGCTCCCTTCCCTTACAGGGGCTTTGCTTAGGAAAGGCAATTAGAAGTTCACACCTGAAGACTTCAGATGCAATTGTGCACCCATATTTCTACCCCCAGAACATTTACCTCCACAAGTGTGCTTTTGTGCATGTGTCTTAAAACAGCCTTTACCTCTTCTTCCCACGTCTGAAGCCATTTCATTTGTGCACATTCACATCTAGACTGCTCTTTGTTTTAGGGGGAAGGCTTTGTAACTATAATTCACAGAGACTCAGAACCTCACAATATGTATTAAAAACTTTTTTGTGACCTTTTAAATATTATACCAAGAGCTGCTAAGCAATTAAGGCAATAAATCTGTGTAAACTGAATGTATAATTTCTCTTAGGACTATAAATGTGAGAAAATTAAATGTCAACATCTACCTTGGTGTTTACAAGTGCAGCCATAGAATGCGAATTCATTGTCTTACCTGAATTCCAGTTTTGTCTTATATTGCTGTTAGAGGAAAGTTATGTTACTGTGGGGTTGGGTTTTTTATGTTTTTTAAGAAGTTCAGATACATAGTCTCTTTGGTAGCAGAATGTCCCCCTTGTGAGGGTCTTTCTCTGGCTGCTGGTCCTGTAGAAGCAGGTGCAAAACCACCTTGCATGGTTTTAAGCGAAGCAGAGTTGCAGCTCTGGCTGTGGGTAGGCAGGGTACCATTCTTTCACCCCTTTGCATTCTGTTTATTTTTACAGTATTTCTTGCCTTATCAGGCTTAGAAACTTCTGGAGGAAAGAACAGTGTCCTATTCTTTTTTTCACACCCTCTCTGGGGCCATCAGAGACCATGTGCTCAGTCCCAGACTCAGATGAGGCTTTTACATGATACATAAACACAAACACACTGCCCATTCCTGTCTGTGCACTGGGAAGGAAAGGGAAGTGAAAGCAGGAGCATTTTTTATATTACAGCACCAGCCAGAAGCTCATAATATTTGGAAATGAGACTATAACAGATCTGTGTCTCCCAGTGACACAAGAATTCACTGCTTCAAAAAGAGATAAAGGCAAATACTTCCCTTGGCAGGGAATCCTTCCCTTCTTGTTGATAAAGTGCATCTCTTGCATGTCTTGCATCTCAAGATTGAGGTTAGGAAGTTGTCATTGAGAGTTTTTTATTTGCTTCAGTCCTGGTTTTGTAATATGTCCTCAACTACCTAGTCCTGCCAGACTACAAGAGGAACCTACTTTTATTTTAGTGTAGGCTAGTCTGGTTCTTCTTCATTGTTTTACTGAATTTACTTTACTTAATACAACAAAGGCAACTGACAACACTTCTGCAGACATCACTCTGGTGTCATCTACCAGCCTCAGCTCAGGTGGATTAGTAACTACAGCTGCATGATGGTGTTGTCAAGAATATTTCATCACCAAAATGTAAATATTCTCCCCTTTAATTGACTTTTTTTTTGCTTGACAGTTAAGGATATAGCCTGATGTTCAATTTGGTGTCAGTCTAATTAATATTTCCATCATTTAAAAATGCATCCAGAAGGAGAGAGTTTGATTTTAACATTCAATTTTCTTCATTTTTTATATTAGTAAGATAATAAAAATGCAGTGGATGCCACTGTCTCAGACTGACATCCTCAGAGAGAAATAACCTTGCTTCTGGTGCTAGCTGAAATGTAAGAATAGCATCTGTGAAGTCAAGCCAACAACCCCCTTTTCTGAGTTTCAGAAAAGTTGATTCACCCAAATCCAATTAAAAGACTAACTCTGTGAATTAATTAAATTGCCCTTCCACTAAAGTTGAGGCTTAAATAATTTGCTGCACTTGACAGAAAAGCAAAATAACTTTTATTGAATAAAGGGTGACCTGAAACAGAGTTTCTGCCTTTGAGGTAAGCTGGGAATTGAGTGCTCAGCTCAGAATAAATGATAAACTTGTCTATTTCCATGTAGTTCCTTAATGGGTTTATCTATACATGCAAGTACTGGCATGATCACCTTGGTCACCACCTGCAAGGATTATTTGCTCCTGAGCACGTGTATACTGAGAATCACCTTACACACTTCCAAGAGGAGACAGAGTATTTCCAGCAGATGTTCTGCTGGCTACATGTCAAGTTCCCCAAGTCCAGCTGTGCAATTTGTCCCCCTCCTGACCAGGACCAGGAGAGAAAATTGTGTGGAAAATCTCAAAGATCAGGATAAAGACAGGGAAATAGCTTACTGATTACTATAATGGGTAAAACTAACACAGCTTGAGGAAAATAAATACATTTTTTTGCCAGAGAGAAATGAAATAGACTGATAAGAAACAATTTTTTTTACAGAAAACTACAAAACATTTTACAAGCAGACTTTTTTAACCTCTGTCAAGAGGTGATTATAAATATGGGCACTCCTCTGCAACAATACGTTGTTCCCTATGCAAAGAACTATCCTATATTTAGCTGCACTCAACATAATTTAGAGCCTCAAGTGTTGGTGAAAACAAAAATAATTCTTACCTACTTTATGCTGATTCACACTTTGCATAATGCTGAGCAATTGCAATGCCCCTTAAAGTTAAGAGCACATTTACTGTGCAGCATATAATCCTTCCATAGTTTTTGCTACATTAACTTTTAGAAGTTGTTTACACACCAGCTGGGCTGTTATGGATACTCTTTGAATCATACACAGAGTCAGAGCAAAGGTGATAACCAAGGTACTGGTGTTTTATTGGTGAAAGCAAAGGGTATAAGGGAGGTTGAGTTCACATGGCTTGGGGTTGTTATATTTTATTTTATGTTTTTATAAAGGGAACATTTTCTTGTTGGATACATTTTACAAAATGACTTGTGTAGGTATGTAGAATATGACTGAGAAAAATATTTGAGAGCAGACAGTTTTGGTAAAGCTGGGAAATCGCAGTGAAAACAAAAGAGACTGTTCTTTGAGTTCTTTGTCCGACCACTACATTTTGCTTAAAGAAAACAGGTAACTGAAGTCTAACAAACAGACTGGACTAGAATTTAATCAACAAGTAAGTCAAGTCTCTTCAAACATTGAGCTTGATCAAGTTTTGAAAACTTAATTTGACATTTCCTACTTGCATGCCAAATTAGTACCCTACTTCTTATTACATCCTGTGGTATAGTACATGTTTCCACATACTGCATAAATATATATATATATATGAAAAATATTTCTCAGTGCCAAACTTTGGAACTGGGGGACTTTGTACCTTTTCTTTGTAAAGGATTCCTTCCTTTGTCTATGGAACTGAAGTAGTCTTCTGTCCTAAGAGACCACAAAATAATAAGACCTCAATCTTGCATTCTGTGAGATAAGATAGGACTTCATGCACACAAAAGGAAACTACCAGAGGTGCAGTATGCAGACACTGATCAATACCAGGACACTTAGGAAGATGCTATGAAATCTCTGTTTCTGTGATTGAAATTTTTACTTTAGAGCTCAGCTGAAAGATACCTATACCTGTTTCTGTACCTGCTTCTGTAGAGCAGTTGATCAATTCTGACTCATAAAGAAATTAATTCACTCGCTGAATTCACTCAGATCACCGGTCCAGGTGAGACATTCAGAGCTGTGCTAGAGGCAGCTTGGAAGAGCTGGCCAGTAATTGCAGCTGTTTCTCTGACTGTCACCAGGCCCTAGAGTACCTCAGACTTGCCTGGTGCTGCTCCACTCCCAAAACAATGCTGCACTAATGTTGGGGTTTGTGGGTGGCTGTTCCTCTCTGACCTGCTCAGCCTTAGGCCCCAGTCTTGTGTCCTGGTGGCTGAAACCAGATCATATTTATTGTGCAGAAGATAATCCCCTTGGTAGTGGTCTAAGACAGACAGTTGAAAATATGTTTGAGACTTATGAACTTGAAAATAAATGTAATTAAAAAACTGACCCTCCAGATACGCAGTCCCAGTAGTTCTTGGAAACCATAGACAATTCAACTGGAACATAGAAGCTGTGGGATGAAATCACTTCTTATTAATTCCTTGCAATAGGTGTCAAGAGCATCTCATGGGAGTTGCAGGTGTTTGCTCTTTTCTCTCCCTTCTAGCAAAGATTCCCGAATATATTCCTGAATATATCACTGCTGCCAGGTGATAGCTGAAACCTTGTATCTAGGACAGCAAAAGTTCTTGGAGTGCTGTTGTCCTCTCCTGGGAGGAATTACTGTTCTTTATAGCAGAGCAAGCAGAACTACATTGCATTTTCACTAACATTTTCAGTTTGAGAAAGTTTGCTATAATGTTATAAGAAAGGAAAACCTCTCAACATTCAGAATAATTTTGTCAGTTGTTTTCTGTCCTAGCTAAAGAAATGGCATTAGTTTTCATTATTTTTTCCTCCAAGAAAGTAGACAAATAGAAATTCAGATCTAATTCTTCAGAGGGGTTTAACCAATTAATGATTTTTGCTTTAGTACTGTAGTCATTTACTATGATAAAGTCCTCTGCTTCTGAAAGGAGAAATGTGGCCATCACCACACAGCTTGCTGACACTGGCAAACAGAACATATGCCTGTGTTTTGGCAGATGCCATCCTCTGGGAAGTCCTGGGGGAAAGTACAGATGTGACCCCAAACTGTAATTTTGCCTTTAGCCTGCAGCACAAACCTCCCTCTGTCACCCACCCAGCTGTGAGCTGTGCCTGATACCTGCACTGCCCAGCACTGGGGATGCTGCATTGGTGGGGACCATAAATATCCAGAGCTCATTGCTCAGTGCTTTGCAGCTGCAGGTCTCCATTGTGTGCTTGTCTGGTGTTGTGGGTGTCTGACACCAATGCAGGTTGCATAGGGAAAAGGATGGCAGGAGCTGTGGGGGGCCCCATTGCCAGAATATTCCCTGCTTTGGTGTGGCCACAAACAGGTGGCTGTGTTAGCCACCCATCCCAAGAGCAACGGGGTTGAATTTCTGCCCTGCTCTCCTGAAGATGGACTCTTTGTTGATCCTTGCTCTTCCATAGCTTAGGAATCTTCCACAGAGCAACCACTGAATGCACAACAAATCCAGTTCCCACACAGATCTGAGCATCTTCTGATGCAGCAGAGGAGATGCAATCTCTGTGCATGTAGGGAAGCCAAATATCCCTCTGAAACACAGAGGTGAATTCCTTGGGGAGATGTGTCGTGCTGCAAAGAGCTGAGGGCAAATTGAATTTGAGAAGAGAGACAGTCAGAGGGTAAAAACTCCATGAATATTAAAGATAGGGGGATTCCTGCAGAAGGCATTACTGCAGATTCAGCTGTAACTAAGCTGTCCACAGCTGCTGTTTCTCTGTCACCTTTGGAAGGAGAAGAGCTTTAATGAATATCAAAGTCAAACTTCAGACATGAAGTAACATCTCAAGTTGCTCACTTTACTTAAAGGAAAACAACTGTATCTTGTACCTTAGAGATATCCATGAGCAGAATTGAATAATTTAATTTAATTTGGGAAGATTTTGGAGTAGATTGTCTTGAAAATATAGAAGATCCCTTCATTCTTATGTGCATCTCTTTATTCCCCTTCCTAGTGGTAAGGGAGAGGGAAAATTAAAAAGAAAAGATCCAGGACTTGTTTTACTTTCTTCCTTTCTATTTTAAAATTGTGCTTGTGATAGGCCCAGGAAGAGCAAGAAAACAGAGAACGAGACTTTTTAGAAGGAGGAAAATTGGAGAAATTGCCCCATTTACTCCACTGCTTCCTATTCACTCTTTCCCCTACTTTTTTTTCCAGCAGAAAGAAGGAGAGAGAAAGTGAAGAAAAACAAGTGAAGAAGGTGATGGCAAAGAATCCATGCATTATAGGTTTTGCTTTATATAAAGTAAAAATATATTGGTTCTTAAATTTTTGGTCAACACTTCCTATGGAAAGGATACTTTTAAAACCAGCTCAACATGTTGCACATCACTCTGTGTATATAGCATCCTACATGTCTGCAAGAATACTAAATCATTCTGGAGGGTTTGCTTCAGTGCAGACAGATATGGCAAGCAGTCTGGCTTTGAGTTACAGTAGTGGAAATGGATGTTATTGTTGTTGACACAGGATAGGCCTCTCTTTGAGTTAAGAAGATAGAGTGCTGTAATGCTGAAAAAATATTTGGGAATATACAGTCAAACTGAGTTTAGCCCAGGAAAATTCAAATTGAATTTCCAAGGTAGCACTCAAAAAGCCTGTCTGAGGAACAGAGTAAATCTGCATAGGTGAAAAAAATCACAAAGGTTTGCCTGCAAGAAATACAAAGCAAATTGGTAGCCATAACATAAAGGCTGGGGATAAAAAGGACAAGCCTAGAACAGAAGGGAAGAAAGCACAGAGTATGGCAGATCATTGTCTTTAATGCTACCAACTGTAAAATGTGAGAAGGAGCTGGCTTTTGTACCTTTACAGGCAGCATTAGATAAAGGAAGACTAAACAATAACTTAAAGAAAAGTGGGTTCCCCAGGTTGCAGGCAACATCATAGAAGCAATGCAGTAAACCCTTCAGTACTTTTCCAGTTAAAACCATAAGCATGTAATTCAGATGCTAGCTCCTGAATTTCTGGTGAACTACACTAGCACAAAATACATTTGTGATAAGAATTTTTCTTAAGGGAAGTCATCAAAACTACATTGCTAAAGAGCTGCTTTAATTTTGTAAATGTTTAACTTTTATCTGTCCTATTATTTCTTAGGAGCTTTCAAGTGGGACAACTGTAATTTTCTTAATTAAGGATATCAGCTCTGAACATAATGCTTGTAGGTTATTAACGTTATATCAGACTATCATTCAAATGCTCTACTTTCCTTCTTGAGGGATTCTGCAGCAAAGTAGATACTATGATCTGCTTAATCAGAAACTGTAAGGCATCAGAGTTAAAGCTAATTGGAATTTATGAGATTGGAGGGAATATAATTTGTGTGTGAACACTATAGGTGATAAGGGGTTTAAGATGATGACTACAGATCTCAGCTGAGCTTGGGTACCACAGATTTACAGGATAAATCCTTAGGAGTACATTACACATTATTTTTTCATTTAATCCTTTTTTCAGTCAGAAAGCTAAGGCATGAAAATGCTGTGCATGTGACACAATTTTGTTAAAATCTAGACTGGGACTAAAGCAGCAATCAACACCTCCTGCTTAAAAATAATTCCTTTTCAGTATCAGTCACTGAAACAACACCTCCCCATTCAAATGTCCATCCTGTTTTCCTCTTAACACCTGGCTCACATCACATCATGAGTAGGTATGTGCTTGCTGAACATTTACTGGGGGCTCTGTCAGAGGAATGCAAACCTGCTCCAGTGATTTTAGAGTAAGTGCTCTTGAGAGCTCTTTGAACCATCCCACCAAACCCAAGGCAGCTGTTCCATTGTAAAAGTCAGCTTAACATACGGTTTATAGAGATAATATATTTATATTATATACAGTATAAAATAAAGCAAAAGGTGCTTGAGTTCTGTGAAGACAGCAAATTTCTATAAGCGGAAATGAGGAGAAAAATGTGATTATATACAATATGTACTAGATTAGTATGAAACATTGCCAGCAAAAGAAGAGGAACCATGAAAGGGAGGACTTTACTGGGACAGCTGTCTAGTTGGCAGCTAATACCAACAGATATTTGATGAATGAAATCTGTCTAGGGGCTTCTGGTGATGACAGCAACATTTTTGAATTGGCTGTGGAGGTAGCTTGGTGGGATACTCTGAAGTTTGGCGTGTAGAATTTATGTTGTGCACAAACTAAAGAAAATATTAATCCTGTAAGGGTGTTGAAGAAGTCCTTTTATCCACCTTCCTTCTGTGGGGAAGATTAGGTGCATGTTCTTGGCACTGCTTTGGAAGTGCCATATATTCCTAGTATCCATGTTTTACCATATCACTACCTTTGGAAGGTGTTTTTCTCTTATATTTGATTATTTCTCTTCTGTGGCAAAGAAGCTTCCATTCCATGCCTGGTGCAAAATGAAACCATTGATTGCGGTCCTTTATGAAAATTGTTTATTTTGGAAGATGTGGGAAACATTTGACCTCTATTTCTCTTTATGTCTCTCTCTTCTAGATAGAAGCAACAAAATTCTTGAAAGCAATTTCTTATCAGTCTGCTTTCTAAAGCTCTCAGAAGCAGTGTTACTTTCTTCTGTGATCTTCATGACATTTTTACAAATTTGTACTCCAGACAGGTTCTCAACAGTACTGTGTGGAACAGAAAAATTTCATCCTTTGCCACTTATGTTTGTACATCACACAATGGGATTGAAGTTTCTTGCAGCAGTATGTTTTTTATTCATAGTCAGTTTCTAACCTACTATAACCTCCCAGGTTTTGGGTTTTTTTTTTCTGTAATGTCCTTCCTTTGTTAACAGAGACAGTGACAGAGTGGTAAACAGACCAACAAGTGGTCTGTTTACAAGCTGATCCCTGGTTCTACCTGGCTGTATATCCTGGTGCAATCTCCAGTCAGGGTCTTATAAGGCAAAGCTGTAACAAAGTACTTTGACAGGGAATGGAGATTTGTGCCACAGGAAATAGTAAGAGCTACAAAGTAGCAAACAGAGGGAAATAATTGTGGAGTAATTTAAAAAATATAGGGCTCACTGAGTCTCCTAATCATAATTTTCATAGAAGAAAACAAGTGATATTTAGGACACATATGGTCAAAAGTGGCAGAGATAATTTTGGAGGCTGGATTTTGGAGCTGTTACGCGCATTTCCATCATCTGTAAATTGCTTGAGAAATCGAAGTTATAAGTTCAATAGTAGTAAGTACTGGTAGTGTTCTGGGCTTGTTTTCTGGCACTATTTTGGGATAGATGTGGAGAAGAGGGGATATTACTCACAGAGTCCACGCTAATACCCCATGGTGCTCTATATATTTCTCCCTGATGTACATTCATGAACCTCAAATTGACTCCAGAAAATTACAACAGCAACTCAGTTTAACTCGGTTTCCTGCCATGACAAAGGACAGAACAGTCATAACCAAAGGAAGAAAATTTTGAGTTATTTTGAGATGAGAACAAGGCAGTGTGGCTTTTTTAATGAGAAAGGCATCTTCTAGTGAAGGAAACAGACTTTAGTGACAGAGCTGTGGAACCGTTGTTTCTTCTGCAGAGAGTTTCAGGCTGCATTTCTATTTAATTGGCATCAACCCCACTTTCAGAGTTACACTTATTTCTGAGCTTTAATTTGCACTTAAAACTTCTCTCCACTGACTGAACACTGTCCTACAGTTACTATTTTCTCACCTACAACTTTTCCCTTTAGAAAGAAACTCTGCCCTCACCTAAGCTGTTCCTCTTCTGGTCTCTCACCCTTTTTTCTCTGCTTCACTGTCATGGCTGTGGTAGAAGGGATAAACCCAGATAGCAAGTAATCAAACAGTTGGTAGTGAAGGTTAAGATAGTAAAAATCTAGTGGAGAAACTTTCTGGGAACAAAAAAAAATTGCACAAAACTAAGCAGTGATAATAATATCACCTGACTTGTCTGGTGGGAGCAGCGGGTATTTGGTGTGCATGGAATGCCAAGGGATACATGAGTACCAAGCCACAGGCTGTATGTGCATTCAGCTTTCTGGTCCAGGTGTCACAGTTTCTTTGTTCTGACCACTTTTATAATTTTTCCAGTTTTTCCTTTGAGTCTGAGAGTGCTTACCTCAGCAGCTGCTTTTCTTCTGCCAACTTTTATATTCCTTTTTTTTTCTTTTGTCTTGGTTAGAGAATGGTAAATCACACTGTTGCAAATGCTCTTCATTTTTCTTTTGAGTGTGGGTTTAAGTATAGTTTTTTCTGTTGTTGGGTGCTAACTGGACTTCTCACACCTGCTTCAAGCTCTTAACCTACACCATCACTCCCCTGACTGTTTGTCTTCCTTCATCGTACCTATTAATTCTTCAGCTGAGCAGAACCTCCTAAATTATAATGGGATAAGTTTGGGGTAAAACTAGCTAGAAACCTTTAGATTAAACAACTAATTCTGGTCAAATTAATCTCAGTGAGCATGCACAAGGAACAACAACCTGCATTGCAAGTTCTGGGAGGTATTGTTTTCCAAAATCACAGCTGCACAGGAAAACATTAGACAGAACTTGGCTTTAGCTTGAAGTCACAGATCTGCTACCTGCCCCTCTGTAAACCTGAGTAAGTTGAAAATGTAGTTACTGTCAGGCTTTAGGAATGTATTTCACATTTCCTTTTTCTGCAGTGAGGGGAAAAAAATAAGCATGCAACTACAAAGAGAGAATCCCTCAGTCCTTATGTAGAGAGCTTTGAAATATGAGTTCTAATCACTTCCCTCCATGCATGTACTCGAGTTCTCTTTGGGGATCTTTCTCTGTCAGAGGATGACTTTGCTCCCTGTCAGAGTTCTCACAAAGTTCAGCTGCAAGAAGAGGTTTAGTACCAGACCTGTTTTGCTGTATAAAAGGCATGATGGAAAATCTGTTGCCATGGGTCTGCCACCAAGTTAAGTTTCTCCTGAAGGATGACTACAGGGAGTGCCTGTTCTTGTCCCTTTTGCCAGAGTCCTGTGGCATCTGCAGAGAGGGAGGCAGAAAAGCCTCCTCACACCAACCTGAGTGTGCTGCTGGCACCTGGCACACAGCACTGGGCTCTGTACCAAGCAGTCAGAGATGGGGCTTTTGTGTCAGTGGAGCTTGTGAACACCTTTGGAGGAACTAAAATTAAAACTCCAAGTTCAGGTGCTTTCATTTATTTATTTTTATTTCAAAGAAACATATATATTTGTCTTTACATTTATATACAAGAAGTGTGCTAACATGTATGAAAAGAAAAGTAAGCAGTGGGAGTGGAGAAAATGAAAATTATCGTATTTGGTGTTTTTATCTTATTTTCTACAACAAAAGCCACTCCTTTTTCCTCTCCTTGCTGCAGCTGTGTGTCCATTAGATGTTTCTGTCAACAAGGCTTAAAACTTGTTGCACAAAACCAGATGATTTTTTGCACAGGCATTTGAAATCAATGTGCATTTTCTCAAACCATGTGCTAGCAAAATAAACACACATGTTAAGAGCCATTTTCATTTAGTTTGCTTTTATGCCCACGTGTTTCACATTCCATTAATGTCAGTACATTGCATGGAATCTGTCAACACAAAAGTTCCTCGTTTTCCCCATATGCAATGAAAAGCTCACATGGATATATTACAGAGAGATATAAATAAATGGGATTTCTATAAAAAGCTGATTACTCTACAGACAATGTTTCTGCTTGAGAAATTATCTTAGTGAAACATTTACTGATGGCAAAAATGAAGAACAGAGTAGAGCAGACAGCTTTATGGAATGGATATCTAAGAACTGGAAAGAAACTAGTTCACTGAAACAATCCCCTCAAAGCTGGAAGAACTAATCTGGGTACAGCTTAAGCTGGACATAATAAAGTGGTTCTTAGCCCATATGGTTTAATAAACTGAAACAAGATTTGAAGGTTGAATATTATCTATTTTCTAATGTAAAATTATTGAAATATGTATAAATCTCTTACTGAATTGTTCAGTACACCATTTTTTTTACATGTATATATTTTTATGATCTGGCTTTTTGTCAGGTTTCAACCTTTCAGGAATCTTTATGTCTTCCTTAAAAAGTAATTGTATTTTTTAAGGAAGTGAATAGATTAGGATGATATATTGTTTTTCCTCAATTAAAAGAGAAATTTATATGGATTTTATGTCTCTAAATAATGTTTCACTTCCACCTGCTTTGTCATGTCATGCTTTTAAATAAGAATGGCATTCTTGACCAACAAACCTGATGTTTTTTCTATTATATTTTACTTTTCTATGAGCTCATAAACTTCATCACATATGGAGTATTATAATTTTGGATGGGTTGTAAGAGCTGTTCAGTTTTTGAGAGAAATGAAAGCCACCAAAAATTTGTCTTCTTCTTCCCAAAATGTACAATTTTTAAATAACTTAAAAGTTTCAAGGCAGAAATTCCCACCATTCTGTAGGAACTCCATCTAACAGAAAACCATTTTAATATTTTGTCAATCCCAAGACATGCAAAGATCCACAGTGCAGGCTACCCTACCTCACTGCTTCAGACTGACCAAATTTAGGACCTCCAGTGGTTTTGAAACTTGAAATTCCAGGAAAAAAAGTCAAAATCCTTGCTACACAGTCCAAGTTGTATCTGTTGATTTATCTTTTGCATGCATTGCTGTGTTGTATAGGTGAAGGCAATTGGCAAGAAGCCATTTGTTATCCTTCTCCATTTATCTGTGGGCAGAAAGGTGTATCCCAAAGTCATCATTAGCAGTAGAGTCATAATGTTGTCACAGATGATTTATGACCAAATTGAAGCTAGTGGAGTGCAGTACACACTTTTCACATTTTCAAGCATTTCTTTCAGTTCTCTCAGTGTCCTGAGCATCACGGAATATTCCCATGTTGATCATGCAGTAACAAACAGTTTATCATAAACATTTTTGTATATCCATGGTTTGCATCATCAGTGGCCATAGAAAAAAGTTTGCCATTTTCTATGTTGGCTTTAAAATCCTTCTCAATTGAACAGCAGGTTAATATTTTGTGAAGGATGCCTGGAATTGTTCTCTTCTGAAGATGATAAAACATTTTACGGAAAACTTGAAATAATATTATTCATTCTCTTGTCAAATTAGAGTGACCTGCTTTCAAAAAATTGTGTGCAATATATGGTAGAGATCTGTGATGGCTGTTTTCTTTTCTTTGGCTACGTGTTTCAAAAGTTTTCTTTTGTCTCATGTTAGGAATTTATTATCATCATGTACATGCCTACAAGCAATTTTAGAAAATTTTAAGAAAATGTGTTCCTGTTAAGTACATTAAGTCTTATGGGAGCTATTGCTTTCTCTACTGAACCATACCAAGTCACTTCTGTACAAATTCCAGGAATGCTTGTTCCTCTGATTCAGCTTAAGGACTATATCTTGATTAATTGATAAAATGTTGTTATCACGATCTCTACTGTCATCAACCACACGACAAAGCAATGTCATCAACTGCTTCTAATCAATGTGCAATCAATATGCAGATTCCTACTTCAATATAATCAGTCCCTCCAGTCCACAGTATGTGGGGATAATAAATACCTTTTGTGATACAGACAGTAGTTAACTCTGCATTTGATGAACATTGTGCATAAAGAACTCTTCAGATAAGAAATGTTCCATCCCTGATATAAATTCAGATGCAGTTCTTTGCTTTCTGCATTGCTATGGCAGGTGGAATAATTTTTGTAAACAATTTATAAGGAAGTGCTATATCCTTTGGTTTTAAGTGTCCTCTGTAGATTTAAACTGATGTTTGAGATCTGATGTTTGAGGCCCTCCCCTCAGACACCTGTGGGGTTTGGAGGAATGGGAGCCATCTTCAGAAACAGACAGTTCCACTCCAGTTGTACAAAATCCCCATGGAATTATAATTCCCTCAGCTCTTCCTAACTTTTTGATGGGTTTTTTGATTTGACAGCAAAATTTTGAGGCAATTTTCAAATTTTTCTTCTTCATGTTATTATCTTCCACCCCAGTTGTCTCTAAAATGCTTTGCTTGGAGGTTGAATATGAAGCGAGCCCATCACTTCTCCTGTCTCCAGCTTCCTCATCAACCAAGGACAGGCTGACAGCCAATGTACTGAGCTTGATGGGGCTGGAGTCCTTCTGTCCTCATAAGCTGAAGAAATTGGACAGAAATACCGAGTTTCTGGTAAGACATCTGCCAAAGACCTTTCACTTCTACAAGTAAAAGGGTTTATTCCCAGGTTCAAAGCTCTTCTCTGCACACACTGTGTACTAAACCTTTTCAGTAAAGGTTTATAATATCTGAAATCCATGTAGGGCACAGCTCTTCATTAGTCTTTTTAGGAGTTTCTCACTTCTGTGCAATCTGCCTGACCTGTAAGTGAAAGGATGTTTTGCATATAAATGCCATACAATGGTCTAAAGGTTCTCTAAAGGTTCAAACATGAAGCCTTGTCTGTGATCTCTTAATTTCAAGTGTGCATTTCAGAGCCGTATTAGAATAACCGATGTTTCCTTTTTGGAGGTCCTGTGGTTGTGTCCACAGAATGGGTCAGGTGGGAAGGGACCACAGTGGGTCACCTGGTCCAACCTCCCTGTTCATCCCAAAGGACATTACCCAGGATTGCATACAAATGGTCCTTGAATGGTTCTTCCCCCCAGTGAGGGGGATTCCACAACCTTTTTTAAAATTTTCGTTTAAAAGCACATTTTATGGTGCTGAATTCTATGCTGAAATCACTGCTTATTTAAGAGCTACATGACTCTCTGTTCTTCTGGCCAGGTTTCATGATTGATTCATCTTCCTTTCACTGATACAAGAAAGGAAAGTGTTAAAAAATCTCTTAAAGTAAGGCTCACTAGCTATCTTAAAATTGCCTGTAATAATCTTCTGTCTGCCTTTACTTTTTTAACAGTGGTTACAGGTTGCAGTCTTACTCAGTTGTAGTTGAATTCTGATTTTTGAATGCTCTGAAGCTAAATTATGTGCTCAGATTAATTGTTCATAAGAACTTAGCAGTGTCTGAGCCCTGCAACATCACTGTCAAAATGCCTGGTACTTGGGAGAAAATATTCAAGGAGCTAAATTAAAAGCTTTAAACTTAAATTAAAGCTTTAATTTGTGTATATGCTGATTAACTGAAAACTTTACTGCCTGCCAAGTTTTGAGTAGTATAAAGCAGTGAACCTGGTGAAGGTGCTTTAAAAAGAGAGAAACAAAAGCAAGGAGTTGTAAGGCAGAAATATGAATTTAAAAAAAAAATTAAAGAAACGTTTTTTATCAGGCAAAAATTTCCATCAGTAAAGTCTCAAAGAGGAAGTAATCTCACAATAAAAGTTCTGTTAGCTCATCACTTAAGATAGCTGCAACATTTTAATGTATGCTAGTAGTGAGAAAAATGTAATAAAATTTTTATGATGCTAGGGGCATTGATTAAATGACACAATAGTTCTGACTGCAGGGAAGTTTATAGACAAAACCAAATGAAACAAAACACTCTGTGACACATCAAAAACAGGAAGTTAGAAGAAAATGCTCAGAATATAAAAGAAAATTCACCAAATGCATAATGATTCACCAGTATTTATGTATGTTGTAGTGGGGGGAAAAACACCTGATCAGCATTGCATTACATGGCCACTGAATGCAGGAATAATCACATCATGGCTGCATGTGCTATCACTATTCTTTCCCCTCTGCAAGGAATATCATTACACTACGTGGGATGAATTGGATCACAACAAGGGAAAAAAATAGCTCAGAGGAATAAAAGTAGACTATATCATGATGGATGTGAAGAATTAATTAGAGAACCAAGATTATTCAGGGGTTATAAATTTAGCTTTTTTTTAAAGAAAAAACCTGAAAGGAATATTTATAACCTTAACCTTTACCTCCTCAGGAGCAGGCTATCCTGTGGGACTCAGCCTTACTGGCACAGTGGTGCAGTGCTCCAGCTGGCCAGAGGTGTGACCACAGCAACCAGACCTGATGCAGGCTCCCATGGTCTGGTGTCTCCCAGAACCCACTGGTGCTCCTTGGCAGTGCAATAAACAAATACATCCTCTTCCTTCCCTCTTTTTAAACTTGTTTAGTCACTTTGCTGGAAATAAGTCTTCTTGAGGTTTTCAAGATTTAATGGGGATCTTGTGGTTTTTAACAGTTTATAACTCAAACAAAGTTAAATGGAATTTGACGGAAGAAAGTATTTTTTTTAGCCTGAGGGTTTTCTGTCTGCTGAATTTTCTCTGCAAACTGCAGAGATAAATTAGAGCAGCTTTAAAAAGCAAAAAGAGTCTAGCTACAATGGGATGTATTTGTAGCCCCCCTATCTTATGAGGTCTACAAACCCTCTTGCCAAGTGGTCTGTAGTCATTTTAAGGGCCCCCTGTGATCTGTTGGCATTACCTCAGGTGTGTAATATGAAAGTGGAAACAGCACTTACCAGTGACAGGAAAGCATCTGACCATCTCATAATGGCATATTACTCTTGAATGAAACATCTGTAATTTTATAATACTCTATATTAAATAATTTTCCTTTATCCACTGTTTCTCTTAGTGGTTTAACAATTCATCTTGCATGGTATTGCTTTTATATAATTATAATATATCTGATAGTGCTTAATTGAAGATTTAATAATTTCTCATTTTGTTTTCTTAGAGTATATTAATGACACAAGATTTCCAGCAATGAAGGGGCTTGTCTTAGGGAGCCTTCATTTACCTTTGAATGTCCTTTTCTGAAAAAGTGTGTATGAAAGGATTTTCGGTATTAAGAGAGTGCCACAATATCTCCCATCTCATAGAATTCTGTAAGTATATTTAGTAGCTTTTTTTGTGAAATATTGCAGTTTATGAAATCAGTGCCATTATGCCCATTCCACATGGTTATTTAGTCTGGTTGGTTCTTTATTTTAGGGTAAAAGTTATTGACAAGATGACCTGTAAGCTGAGCCTCCCTCCTAGAGAACTTCCCGGCACTGCTCGGGAATCTCTATTAAATTATCAGCTGCTAATTATCTACTTCCAGTTTTAAGGTGCTCAGTGATGTACAATGTTGGCAGGATCTCTTTAACCTCTTGTTAGCAATAAGCTAACTGGGAATATGCCTGAGTCTTCCTCAGCTACCTGAGCAGAGAGCATTCCTTGGAGATGAGAGCTGCTTGCTCACACAGTGCCTCAGGAAAACTGAGTTCAGTGCTAATGTGAAGATCAGTATCTGGTTTCCTGTGGTTTGCAGTTTTACAAAGTGTCCCTCTTTTATCTAGCTAATAATTTGAACACTCTTCTGACCTGCTAAAACCAGTGAAATCTGATGATGTCTCATCTTATCTTTTGATCAGTGTTAAAGTTCTAAGTACATTGATCTACTTTTGGCTAAAATGAAAGCCTCTTGACACTATTTTACCACCTCTCTGTTATTTATGGTGCTGCTTTCAGAATCATTGTGGTCCTTTACTGTGGGCAAACATTCAATAAAATTGCTTTGTTTCATAGTACAGGAAGACCATGAACTTCTGTTTCTAATTTCTGCCCTGTGGTCTCAAAAATAATATATGTGACAAAAGTGAGAAGGTAACTAAGGATTGGCAGCAACTATCCCTGTGTGCTAGATTTTGCACAATGCAGAAGACTGAATGGTTTTGGTGATACTGTTCATAACAGGATTGAAATTGTCAGGCACCATCTGCTGGGATATTGACTGACCATGATTCAGACAAATATAATTTAGAGATTTAGCATCATTTAGAAAATCTTGTCGAAATTTTGCTTTCTTTTTTTCTGCTTTCCTTTCCCAGTACTTTTGTACTAAATTTTAAGTAGATTTATATTTAAGTTTTTGTTTGTAGAAAAAGGGAAGGCAATCTAATACTGATCTTTCAGTTTCATGATAACAATATTGTGGTATTCAGTATAAAATTTAGTTGCACACAGCAACATACACTTCTTCCTCTGTACTTCCTCTGTACTTTCCTTCTTCAAATAATCACTGATGTAAAGTATATGAGAATGAAATGAGATCTGACATGTGTAGGTTGAAGCAAAGTAATTGATTAATCTGTATGAAGTGTTAACCTAATTTTCTCAGAGGGATTCAACAATAGTAAATACATTTTAATAGTTCCTTGAGCTAATACACCCAGAGCTGAGTGGTAAACCTGTTTTTACAACCTTATTTTAGGGACTAGTCATCTTAATGAGTGTCAGTTCTTTAGCTTTTAGGAATCTTGCTTATGAACCAGAAACACACAGGCTTGGGTTTAACTAAGAGATTGAGGCTCCTCTACTGCACAGTGGTGACACAAAGCATCCTTAGAAAAGGCATGAGAGTGTAAATGGAAGTATGACTCACATCCCAGCTGTAGGAGCTTTCCAGGGAAGGAAAAACAAGATTCACATTAAGGATTGGATCTTCCCTCTACTCTCCTGCCATCATTTGTTTTCTCCTGTTATTGGGCATTCACCCTTGGCAAGGGCTGAAAGGAGAAGTCCTTACATGGGCAAAAGCTTTTGTCTCTTTCAAGCTCACAAAGTCAGAATAGATGTCCTCCCCTGACCAGCAAACCTGTTCTGTCTAGGGAAGGAGACCCCCTCTTCCTTCCTAGGGCTAGAATAGGATCAGGCTCAGAGACCTGCAGGTGGGCTCTTGGTTTTCCTCACCCACCCAGACCAGCCTCACATATTCCATGCACTGAGGGCCATCCTTGTCTCCACTGCCTTCCTCTGCCAGGTCTGCTGATCTTACCTCCCTATGGTAGTATTTAGCACAAGGAGACTACCAGCACCAGTCACCCACCTTTCCATGCCTCTACCAGCTCCTCAGCTGTCCAGAAAAAGAGAAAAGGCATCCTCAATTAAGCTGTATTACATCTCCACTTTAATGAGGAATATTGCGTAGATAGCTGTAATGTGAGTAAAAGGTTTGTTATGTACCTGAGAGTCCTTGTAGATAACTTCAAAGCTGAAGCTAATAACTAATGTATGTCTAATGATCACCCTGTGAGTTGTTTTTTTTTTTAAATCAAGGAGCAAAAATAAGCAGAAGCCAAATTCACATCACACAATTTAAGCTGCATTTATTCCTGCCAGCAAGATTTTATCTGTTGAGATGTGAGCAGGCAGCTAAGTCAAATTTGAATGAAACTGGAATCCATAAAAATTAAAAACATCATTTATATTCCCTATCACAGTGGTATGGCTGCCTCTAAAGACAAATACATATGCAAATAATTTAAAGCAGGGCTTAGGTATACGATTGAGGTCTCTGTTTGAGCAAGAATGCAGACAGTTGCACAATTTGTCCACAAAATCAAGTTATGCACTTGTGATTTTTGCAAATGTATGTGCTGCTAGCATTTTGATATGGCATCCTTAAAACATCCTTAAAGCAGAAAATTTTCTGCTAGTGCCCCCCATCAGCTTCCCCTGTGCATAGAGGAAAATTTAACCAGACAATTTCATTTCGTAAGGTTTATCTTGGAACATTGGTCCTTGCCTTTTAGAAACAACCATTTTGTGACTGCTCTGACAGCCACAGCTCTATTGACAATACCAAACATTGCTGCCTACTCCCAAATCTAAGCCCAAGAGACCTATTACTCCATTTTTTTTCCCCAGGGCTGCAGAACTGGAAACTCTGACAGTGCAAGACTGGAGAGAAGTTGATGGTGTTAGTTGATATGCTCAAATTTTGGGGGGTTTGTGTCTTGCTTTGGTCCCCAACAACCATCCCTTGCTGAGTGTATAGGGAGACATGATTGTGGGCAGAAAAAAGCTTTTTTCTTGGATTAACATTGTGGAGTATGTGGTGACTATGAAGTCCAGTAGTGGGTGAGTGAGGAGGGGACAGGACCTCACAGACCTGGAGGAGGAGTCAGGAATGCAGTCCTGTGACAGGCAGGCACACATCATTCATGCTTACCCCCACAAATACAATGTGACAGCACTACAAAACAGTTTTTCCCTCCAGAAATATTAATGCTTAAACCAATTTCTGCTAATGATTTAGTACTATTCAGGGATGAAGTGAGGTGAAGCTAGGAGAAATTGGATCAACTTTTCATTAGGTTTGATGAAATAATTTGAAGAAAGAGCAGCTGAAGGCTCTCAGTGAATGCAACTCAGTGCATTTTTCCTTATTATGAGCTCTTCCAGGCGAACTCATTAAAAGCATGGGGAAATATCATTCTGTTTGGACTAGCCTGTGCTGCAGGAAGGGCTTAGGTTATGCATCAATCAGTGGCAATTAAAATGAGCTCTTATCAATGAAAGGAGATTTGTGTGACTGAAAAGTCTATCACTACTTTTCTGATGGCAAGAAGAGTGAGCTTCTGCCTGTCATGGGCTGTGAAGTCTCTGATTCACTGTGATGAATACATCTGGGACTAGCCACTGAAAAAGAGGAAAGCCTGGGACATGTCCTGCAGACAGGGCTATAGTGCTGTTGGAACCAGAAGACATCACTGAGTGGAGTTGGATGTACTTAGACTCCTCTCATCCAGACAGAAGAACTTGGAAATAAAAGCCTGTTTTACCAACTTCCTTAATTTTTGCAAGCCCTTACTGTGCATTGTTGGTGAGACAGTGATTCTGAACAAATAGGCACTAATGCTGGATTGCAATTATCTATTTGCCAAACTACATCAAAACCCACAGGCAGTATAATGAACTCCAGCATGTGCAAATGTGTCACTACAGACAGGGAGAGAAGCCAAAGTGTCCAGGAAGAAAAGCTGCTCCCTATTGATGGAACAGCTAGTTTCTGAGTGTATCTAACAGTGATGAAATCAGCTGTTTGACATCAGCTCCAGAGATGTACAAGATTCTTGTGTGTCATGTTCTGTAATATTGATGCAAATCCCCACTCCAGATAGGTGTGGAGATCCAGGAGGATAAGCCTTTCCAGCAAATGACCAGCATTGCTGTGTGCAATGAAATGAGTCACTGGCCTAGAGGTTCAGACTTTTTTTGCTGTGTTCCCGGGCTAGAATGAGGATGGGAAGAGGAGGGCTGAAGGACAGCATTTTCCCAGTCCCCCTACCAGCAATGATTATCCTGCCTATGATCACAACAGCCCACCCTACTTTTTGGTACTTTGGTCTGAAGGTCCTTTCTCTTCCCACTCATGTGCCTTTGAATGGTTGCTATTTAATTTCTGCTTTCTCCCATCTCTCAGGTTGGCCTCAGTTTCCTCTCCTCTGCTGCTGCCTGTTTTGAAACGACAGTATTTGGCTGCTTTTTACCAGAACTGCTAGACTTTGCAGAAAAATTCTCTTCACCCCTCAACTTACATTTCTTCTACTATTTTCCCCTCAAATCCTGCATTGGGAACCAGTTCTGTAATGTCTACACTGCATCAAATGGTCCCACTCATCAGGAGAGTTACAGCCACTGGCAAGGACAGTAACCAGGCTGTACTCTGTATTCTTATGATGCTTTACTTCTTCCACTGCTGTCATTCATAGTTTTCTGATGCATCTTAGAAAATAAAGTAAGAAAGGTCAAAATTATAAGCCTGTTGGTATTGATAGTAATTTCTGTAGACCTCCTTTTAGGCAACAGTCATGACTTAAAGGGTTACTGCAGTGACAATGGGTTTGAGTTTTGTTATGATTTCATAACATACAAGGAAATGTAAGATTCATTTTCTAATTATTATTATTATTATTGCAAGTATACTTATTCCTAATAAGGCTAATGTACATATGAAGTTATTCAAAGGTTGTGCCAGAAAAGTATGTGTAGATGTGTATATCTACCAATAGTAATTAATATTAGCAGCTAGTGTATATTTAAATATCACAGGATACTATAAAACTGTAGCTTGTAATCAGCAACTACAATCATTATTTATTAGCTATATGCATACCTATTACCGGTGCAACACTCACCAAACTGTTCCCAGGAGCAGAACCACAAAATCAACAACAGATGAAGTCACACCAAAAATTATGCACTATATAATGTTTGGAGTCAGTCTGGTTTCCCCAGTGAAGGTCCTTTTCTTATTCAGAAAATCTCATAGAATAGTTTATGCAGGGGGAATACTCAGAGACAAAGGGCTCCATTTTGAGTAATAACAAGTCAGAATTATATCACAGGGATGGATATAAAGGGGTGTAGAATTCCAACACCTGGAGCAGCCAATAGATGATGCTATTCTCTGTTTTTCACTTGGACAGCCATTAGACAATGACACTTTCTCACAGATCAGTTTTTGGATTTGCAGACTGTACACAATATGCCATGAAATAAGTTTAACATGGATCAGAATAACACAGAGCAGTGGAAATGATGTAGGCCCTGAAAGGGTAGGACATGCTGGCAGAGCACTGCAGGTGGAGTGATTTGCTACCATTATCTCAGTCATGGACATTGTTTGGTTTTCCAGCCCTCACCCCAATCTGCAGAAAGATATAATGCTTTTCTTCTTTATGGGGCGGGGAAATTTTAAGACAAGAACTGAAAATATAAAATATAAGAAAATCTCTGAGTTGCTGAAAAACCACAGCAATGAAGTTTGTGCAAGTATTAAGATTACATCTTCTTTGTAGAGAGCTTTTTCCTGAAGTTTCTCACCCTCTGTGCTACCTCTCAAATCATAACTCATTGCTCGTGAACTAGAACAATGAGATGTACATTTACACAGACTTGGAGTTGCAGGAAGCCACGTTCCCATGGCTACCCAGCAATAAATTCTTATTCAGAAAGATGAAAACCTTTTGCCTACAACATGCCAATTTTCTGAGGCCACTTTAGGTTCTGCAAAAGAATTCAGTAGGGGGGATATCAGAGTGTGTGTGGCAGGATGTGCTGCATGTGTGTGAGGAGAAGGGAGTTGGAGAGGCTGAATTAAGCAATTCCCAGAAATACATGTGTCCTGGGGATGACGCAGGATACTGGGGCAAGGTGTCAGATGAAGTAGGATTTAAATATAGCCAGTAGCATTGATCTGAGCAGGAGTTTCTGGCAGTATTTCTTTGCCCTCTGGTCCTAAGTTTTAATTGCTTCATTCACACTGCTCTCACAGAATTATCCACAAAACTGGAAAGGGATTTCCAAGAGGATTAACAGGATAACTCCTTAGAACACAATGCAGTTGCATCCAACTCATGGTGTCCTGGAAGAGCAGAGGAGGACATCAAAGATATCATGCAGTCCATCCATCTGTTTTGGGGAGGAATCAGATCTTAAATTTTTTCAGTCAGACATGACGAACAGTAAAGTCAATCCAGCAATCCTTTGCATAACCAAAAATTCCTACAACAAACCAAATTCTTTCCTCCTATATAATTTTTACTAAGTTCCTTATCCTTCTTGTAGGCTCCAATAATTTTAAATTTCTTCAGTGTGCAAAGCTCACAACTGGACCCACTATTCCATCTGTGGCTTACTCTGTTACAAAGAGAGCAGAATAATTACTTCCAGTGTCTTATGTGTAACTCCCCTGTTAATAGAGATAGAGAGCTGTCTTTTCTACCCTGCAGGTTCTTACTTATCCATTATGCTCTGTAGTACTTCTCCCTGCTACACCATTTCCCATTTTAGACTCATTCATTCAGTGTCTCCTTAGTGGACCACTTTGCTATTCTCTTTGCAGAATTCCTGCTTTGGGTTTGGTTTTGGTTTTTTTTTTTCAGTTTATCCAGATCAATTTTAGTTTTGAACCTATCCTACAGAGTGCTTATACACTTTTCTCCTTCATGTTATCTGCAAATTTATATGTACTTTCAATTCATTAACAGCCCACAAAAAAGACATAATCAGTGGGGTCACAGCAGGTTTCTGCAGGGCTCCATCTCTTTCAGTGTGACAAAAAGACACTAACTATTCCTTCAACTTTGATTACAAGTGTATGTTTACAACTTGCTGTTGTAGCTACCTTTTCCTTACTACCCCAGAGTCATTTTCTTTTCCATTGTCTTTATATATTGCTCTATCTGATATGCAGGTTTAAGGGACAGTGGGATAGGGGACTGAATTAACAGTGAAAATCAACAGTTTTTGATAAACCAGCAGACCTGCAGCAAGAAGAAAGCAGTTGTAAATTCTGGCTAAGTAAAGTAATCACAGACCTGGGCAAAGAAAAGTTCATCACTGAAATCACAGCAGTCATCAGAACTGTGATCCCTGTTCTTTACCTGAAAGCATTAACCCAGTGTTGTGAGGTTTGGATGGGCAACATGTGATCAGTGCCTGGAGTAGCTTCAATTCCTTTATAAATTAGTGTGAAAAGAGATGTTGGCTACCTACAGGACACCTAAGGTGAATTTCAAAAAGCTTAAAAACAGAAATTACCTCAGGAGGTCATATAGCCCTGCCTTCCACTCAAAAAAGGATGGACACCAATTCAGAATTAGCACTTCTGGCTCCATCCAGATGAATCCCAAAAACATTCAAGGGTGTGGTTTGTACAACTGCCTCAGGGATCTGTTCCAGCTCTGTGATACCTTCCAAGTAATATTTCCTGATGTCCAGTCCTGTTTGTTTGGTTCCCTGGTGTTCCTGTCTCCACTTCAGACAGACAGCACAAGGAAACTGTGATGGAGGGGGTTCTTGGGTTCAGCATGTTCAGAGGTGGCAGCTGTTACAACAAATGCAAGTTGCTTCACAGGACTCTGCTCTGAGAGGTCGTGATTGAGCACTGCTCCATCCTATCTGTCATCTCTCTAGCCCCCGGGCTGACTCATCTAGACCTGCTATCACACTGTAATCTTCTGACTGCAGGAAGCTCCTGACACTCTGAAGATGAGATCTGGTAGTTGTCTGATGGGTGGAAACACGTGGCAACATCTCCTGAGTGATAGCTGTAGTGGAGGTGGCTGCAGAGCTGTGATCAGGACAATGACAACCCTGTTGCCCTGCTGATTTGAGAATATCTGGTTTTGAGAAGCATATTCCCTCTGAAGATGGAGGGGCTAAAAAAGGCAAGATATATTTGTATGTGTGTCCTCCAGCAGAATTTGACATCCAATCTCTATCATATCACACAGTGGCATCATTGGTCTTCATGGTATTGACAGTACTGATGTAATCTTTACTGCACACGAATCCAAAGTTTAAATGGTTAGGAATTGATCCATCTCTTTTATCCTCTACCCTATATATAAAAAAAAAAAATCCCCTTTCTTTTAGCTTCTTTCTCTTTCTTCCACAAGTCTCAGACAAACAACTGTGATGCTGGAAATAGTACAAAAAAGTTAATAATGGTGAAGTTAATAAATATTGCATTTTAAAAGTTTCATAGAACTACCAAGCAATTCTGGTGGCTTTTTAGGTTTTATGTACATCATATATAGCAGAAGAAAAGGCATAACTTGATCATAAAGAATAAAAATACTTATTTTAAAAGAATCCAATATGGGCAATATATTGGATAGCAATATGCAATGTAGGCACCTCATTTTCCATTTTCTCTATGGAAAAAGGAAAAAATTATAAAGGTCCCAATACTGAAAGATGGTGCTTCTTCCTGGAAATGCCCTTGAATATTACTTTTGGTAGAAGATGCCGTATATGGAATTTGCTCTTCACTTCTCAGGATTTTCCTAATGTTTCACAGCTTGAAAATTATATTACTTCTGATAAAGTCTGTAAGGCCTGGTTGAGGTTTGCTCTGATGGGGCAGGAAATGGACACTCCCCATAAACAAAAAATCAAGATTAACCAGAATCAAAGGTTTATTTTTTCCAATAAAAATAATTTCCTGTTAAAATTGGCAGATTGTCAAATCTGATTAATTGTCTCAAGTTTTGGGAGACAGAAGAAATTATAAAATTCACAGATTAAAGCTGCAAAAATTATAGGTTTTCTGGCAAACAGACTAACACTAGCAGCAAGTTTTCTTTTCCTCTTCCACTTGCACCAACAAGACTAGGACTAGCTCTGTCAAAATCCAGAAAATGCCTGCCATAGTGCGGGAGGACGAGGTGACAAGGGATTTATTCCTTGACTTTGATGTTAAAATGCTCATGCAGTGCAGATCTGTCTTCTGGTTGTTCCTCTCCTGTAAAAAAGCTAACATCAGGAGCAAAAATTCAGCCTTCACCCTATTTTTCAGAATACTGTCACTGCAATTGGTGTAAGCGTGGTAGGTGTTTAACTCTGTGAAGAAATGCCCTGGTTCTTCTTGTGTGAGCTGTTCATTAACATTTAGAAAACAGGGAAGGCTCCTTTCTCAGTAAATGTCAAGAAAAAATGTGCATTTGATTTTTTCCTCTACAACATGCACTTCCCATCTTAGTCTTTTGTTCTATAATTACACTTCAAATGAAAGTATGGAACAGGTCACCATATTGAAAACGCCTCCTCAAAAATCAATGAGTCTTTCCTATTCTGGATCACATTACAGATAAGAATGCTGCAGCAATCCTTTTCATGAGGAAAAAATATAGAGACCTTTATATAGCACTATAAATGATGTCTCTCCAGAGTGAGCAGCAGCGTTTCTCAAATAGCTGCTAATAAGACTAAATATGGTAGAGCATTGCAGTGAATCACAGTGTTGTGCTGGGTTATGCAACCCTCTAAGGTCACTTATGTAAAGAAGAGAACAACTGAAGTGCGAGCAAATTCCTCTGTTAATGAATTTGTAAGGCACAAGTGGCATTTAAAGATAAAACATCTCATGGCCAGCTCTTGCAATGGGATGTGAGACTCTGGCACAACGTAATTGTTCTTTGTGTTTTCTGAACCACTGGATCTATACACTGTTGGGAATAATTCTGGTTGAACTCACTCAACCCTTCCTTGGATTCCCTCTGACCTTGGGCAGAAGAGAGGTTGCTGATACAACTCAAATTATGTGGCTGTTTGTAAAATTATCTTAGGGGTGTATGGGAAAGAGGAGGAAATAAATGCTCCAGTAAATGTCATCCTGTGAAAAGTGGGATCAAGAGCCTCTTCCTGTGAGTCCAGAAGGTCTTGCCTCTTCCTGACTGCGAGTATTACTGACCTCTAAAACTCATATTGCTGCCCACTTTTGCTGTTTAACAAGAGGAGATGAATTCTGGGTTGTTCATAGCAACTGAATTGCCTTTCAGTGCTTTCTGTGTTTCAGAATTTTCTACTGGAATAGGAAAAGAGGATCCATAGCATTCAATAATAGGTATAACTTGAAAACTGAGCTGCAGTAGAAACATGTCAGATCTTATGAAAGATGGGAATATCTCTGCATGCAACATTTCATTTTTGCTCTTTAAGTAATTTGTAAACATGGGCATTCTGTAAAATTATTCAGATTCAGTGCAAGAAGGAAGTATACCAAAGACTAGCTCATTATAAAACAAGAACATGTTTCATCTTGAATCCATTAGATGCAGCTAAAAACAAATTAGCCAGTGAGTTAATTACTGGCATTGTGGATGGCAATGCAAATTGAATATTTGTTTTACAAGCACTGTGGCACTTTCCCACATGACTGAAAGGGAAGAGAACTCCTGTATAGAGGTTTCTCAGCTTAGACTCTGTACTCAGAATCTCTCTAGTCATTGTTATATTTCAGACATATGACAGATGCCCAGAAGGACAGAGAGAAATTTTTTTATTCTGTGGCAAAGATTCCTGGCTTGAGACTTTCTCAGTGATCTGAGAGGTATTGAGGAGTATGGAGATCACTGAACAAGAGCTAGATAAACTTTAAATTAAAAACTGTGAATCACAGAAGTGTTTTAAAGATGGTGTATTCATGCTGGAGCAGGGAAGAGGATTCTTAGAGTCCCGGTCAGCTCTTTAGAGGGGGGTAGTTGCTACAATTGATCAAAACTATGAGTGAAGGGAAAACACAAAACAACCCATGGACCATTGCCTCATAGACATCAGTAAGTTGGAGGTGAATGGAATGAGATGGACTTTTGCTAAGCCCTCTCAAAGGATCAGGATACAATTGCAGTTTACACAGCACTTTCCTTAGTTTTTTCTGTGCCATCTTTCACATTTGCAGAAAGGTTCAAAAGCTTGTGAGTGGAGGGACTCTGCCTGCCGAGGGTGCTCAGAGACAAAGTGCTTAATCTTCTCAGATGCTGGGAGATGGGCCAGGGGCCCCATCTAATGCTCTTTGCTAGGGCAGGTCCTGGTTGCTCATTCCTCAGCCCTTACTATCTTTGTCAGCCACAACAGGAGGTTTCAGTGTGATTTGTTCACTGACTGCAGTGAGGTTGGTCAAAGCTACTGTGAGCATCCTCACAGCAATATCCTTTCTCTGGTGAGCACTGGGGTGCTTTCCTTTTACCTTTGGAAAGAGCTTGCAGAGCTCATGGCTTTCTTTCTTGATTTTGTAGGGTTCCTTTGATTCTTTCAGAAGCACAGGGATTCCCCTGAGAAAGTTTAGCCAGTTTCTACACATTATTTTCACCACCACAGGAAAAGCTAATCATTCAGCACTTCAGGGAAGCCAAATTTCTAGATGTTTTTTTCTTGATGCCAAACCCGTGCAATTTATAAGAGGTTTTAATTTTGCTGGAAGAGTCCCCCAAGAAGGACAGCAGGGTGCACAGATTTCATTCCATCCAACAGGATCAGCTATTTCCTAATAAGAAGCTGTGGCTTGTCACATCTCTCTACTCTGTTCAAAAGGTTACAGTACAAAAAAATCAGAGGACAGCAGTGGTGAGAACACAGATGTGTGTCAATATGGTGCCTGAAGGATGCTGAGGCAGAATTTGCAACTGAAATATTTGACTTGGAGTATGAATTCTTTCATAGACCATAAAATCTCTTAGGATAGAGCCTGGAACCATGTACCAGTCACAATGATACAGGCCAGAACTGCAGTGTAAACCTTAAAAAAATGAAAAGTTTATAATAAAATGCATCAGTAGCACAAGGAAGCCTAAGAATAGATTGAAAATATTGCAACATAGCAATGGACTATGACAAAGAGCTTGTGTCTGCCACAGTTTATCACTGTACCATGCTTAACCTAATACATTATCATGGAGTAACAGTGGGTTTTTCAGTATTTCCACCTTCAAGGGTTTGGAAAGAGCAAGTCCTCTGTCCATAAGTCTCTGGGAAGAGGATGGCATAAGAAAATCATCTCAGGCAGGGTGATAGAGATGCTGCTGGAGGGACCTTTTTTCAAATGTCTCTTTTACTTCTCTTTTTCTCTTTTACTGGAGTTTACTTAGAGGAGAGGATCTGTCTGACTACTTTTTTATAAACAACCTGCTGGATTTTGTCCAGGCCTTGAAATGCGGCTTTGATAATTTATATTCTGAAAAGGCTGAAAAATAGTTTATTTTGGCAAAGTCTTTCCCATGAACAAGCCCAACAGTTTGGGCAATTTGTCTTCCTAAGTTTAAAATATAAGTTATTATAGATAGAAAGGAGAAATTCAAGAGAGGGAGTTAAGAGAGGAGAAAGAACCTGCACAAACAATAAAAAGATAAGAAAGAAACGTAATTGGTTTACTCAGCTTTTTTTCACTTGAAAAAGAGCTTTTGTTTTGATTCTCTCTTGTTTAAAAACTGTGCTGAAAGGTGTGAAACAGCATGAATCCATTTTTCACAATTTCATGTTGCCTGAGAAGCGTTACAGCACCAGGTCTGGATGAAGGATAGATAGAGACAAGTAAGTGCAAATAACAAAAAATGAGCAGGGGGTGACTTAAAGAGAAACAACAGCAAACAGTTTTTCCAGCACAGAAGAAAAGAAGGAAAGATGAAGAATGGGCAGAACACAAGGATGAGTCCCTAGAAGGTCCCATAGCACCTTCTAGGCTATGGTGTAAGAAGTCATGACTGTTACCTTTGAATCATTCATTATTAACCTTAAATCTGTGAAAAATACTTGTGATGGGGCTCACTTCTAGACATGTATAAATACTAGTAATCAAAATTTCATTAATTTTTTAATCTTCAAAGAATGCTATGACTCAAGTGAGAAAAAATCAGTACTATTCTCAATCTCAGTGAGAAATGCAGAGAATAAATCTGCTTTTTCCCCTGGAAAGTCAAGTGAGAATTCTAAGGTCTGATTTAGCAGAGTCCTGCAATTAATGAATAAAAGATTAAAAATGCTTGACAGAGGGTTTATGTTAATCAGTGTCTTCTCACGTGGGCAAGCCTGTAAACTTTGATTCTGTGTAATTGTGAGGTTAAAAGTTCCCCTAATTAGCATCCATTTCTATGGGGAATGTAGAACCTATTTTATAATCATAAAGGTAAGGAGATTTTAGAACGCTTCTAATTATGAAGTAAATTTGCCCTTTTGGACAAACTTCTGATAAACTGTACAAGTTTGATATCAAGTGTGGACCCAGCTGAAGCCTCAGAATCACCACTTTTGTCAATGTAACAAGGAAGGTTAGATGACTACATTGGCAACTTTTCTTTTATGACTTTGGAGCTAATAAAACAGAAATGAAGAACAAATGGTCAAATATGTCTATTTAGCCAATCGTTTAATGATTATGGTCAAATAATTTTGTTTGCCTCAAATGAATTTTCTGACCTGTACTTTGTCTCCCAAGGACAGAGAAACAGAGACTTTTCTACATTGGAGTCAAGAGGAACTTGCTGGATAAATATTTGGGTTAGTGAGATTCATTGGAAATAGCTCTCAATACAGATTTACCTGCAGTTTACCACAGAATTACTTGATGGACATGGCATAGAATTAAAATATCATTTCAGAACTGCATAACTGAAATATAAACACAAAATTATGGATTAAACTCTGCCAATCACTAGTCCCTTGATTTTGAGGAATGCAGGATTAGGGAATAATAAATAAACCCAGTTTTTCCTTAAGACCAAAATAGAAATTATAGTGGTAAAGTGTATTTTCCAGAGGTAGAGCGTTTAGGTGAAAGAGCTTGAAACAGGTGCCATCTTACAGGACCTTGTGCTGACATTTTTTTCTGTGCACATGGCATATTCAATGTACAAGACCAATCAATCTGCTTGTAAATTAAAAGTTAGTGTTACAACCTTGTTTTATGAAAATGCAGTAAGACAGCAGGGTCTACTTTTCATCTGGGTAGTGACAGCTTGCCTTTCACACACAGCTGTATTGCATGGCAACCCAATATTGCAATATATTTTGGTTGATCACAAAACCTTCAACCCTCAACAATGCAAAAGCAGGTCTTGCTACAACCCATGTTGTCATATTTCCAACTTATTCTTTGTCCCACTTTAATTTCAGCCACACATCCCAATCTTCCAAGAGCTCAGTCCTGTGGGCTGAGGGGACCCAAACACAAAAGATTCAAATGGGTATCTCCACTCTTGTAGCTCAGCAGAGGTGTCTAGTTCAAGATATCCCATCATACAGAAGACATAACTTGTTTGGGAATTAAGAGGATAAAGGCAGTATCAAGGACAGGGATCAAAATGTGCCGGAAATATGAGTGGCTGCACAGGACACTTCATGCCATTTCAAGTACAAAGCTCAACTCTTTGTTCTTGTCTTGCTAATGGGAACAAACAGCACAGAAAAAGGAGGTCTAATGGGTGAAAAAGAGCCCATTGTCTAATGGGTCATTAGTAGAATCTCACACATAATATTGAGGCTTGGTATGAGAAACTGAAAAGATGTTTCCAGCATCAAAAAGATCAAATGGACATAGATTTAACCCTTCTTCAGTCATGTTGTTATATGAGATAATTTGAAAATTATGATTTGACAATTGAAGAATTGTCAGACTGTGTAGAAGAAAGCTGTACTAATTCAGTGGCCTTGTGGACTGAAGGCCAGACTTCTCTTTTAATGACAAATGTCTTTTTCTGAGATACATCTGATGCTGTGGTACAAAAGCAGAACTGAATTTTTAAAGAATAGGACTTTGCCTCAACATCTGCAGTGCTACTGCATGGCTGAGAAGATACGAAAAAGGGTAAAATTAACACTACTTTACTCTTGAGAGTAAAAGTAAGGAACTAAAATGCTTCAAAACATGTTGAGAATGGGCAGTTTAACTAAAAGGAAAAAAATACACCATCACTATGAGACTGAAAAGTTTTAAGGGGCTACAGAGACCACTTTTGCCTCAGAGGATTAGCCCATCTTGGCAATTAACTCAGTATGAGATGACAACATTCTAAAAGAAATGTTGTGAACTAAAGAAGCAAAGAAAAAGGCTCAGTTCCAGGTTGTCATGAAGGAACCAGAAGGGTGAGACTCAGCTCAAAATCAGGACACATTAATTTAGTTGTGCATGCCCAAAACTTTTTAATTCAGGTGTCTACACCTAGGTCAGTTCTCTAACCTCCTGTTGTATGCTAAAAACTCTGTGTGGCAAGGTGTTGCAGGTCAGCTAAAGTCTCAGTCACAAGACAGTAAACTACATTAAATATCTAGCATTTGCTGTGGTTCTTTGCACAAAACATACAGAGGTATTAGAATTTAGCGCTTTTCTGATAATTTTAGTATATATTTGAAGGTGATGTGCTGTCATTCATCACCTTCTTCAAAAAGCAGGTCCAAGGTTGAGAGGTTCTGTGGTGTCCTGAAATTTGCTTCATGCATGTCACTGCTAAACCAGGAAATACCTTATAAGAATATGCAACCAATAGAAAGTGGTGGGCATTGGGGAAAGTCTGTATCTCTCTGAGTTAGAGGACAGTATCAAGGAACTGATATTTTTGGAACAAAAGAAGCCCTGGCACTGGTATAGATTACGTACTAGATGGGAATTTTAATAATGGTGCTGAAAATGCAAAGATACTAAAAAAGGTTTTACAGACTCTGTTCAGAAAGTGCAGAGTGAGGTGAGAATTATGAAGTGTATGTTGCTGCAGGATGTCACACTGCCTCATTTAATTGTTGTAATTCAACCCCAGCCAGCAATTAAATGCCACACAGCTGCTCACTCACTCTCCCTCCCTGCCCAATGGGATGAGGAGGAGAATCAGAAAAAGGTAAAACCAGTGTATTGAGGTAAGAACAGTTTATTAATTGAAGTAAGGTGAAATATATTAATGCTATTAATAACAACACCACCACCACTAATGGAAAGGAAACAGAGAAAGGATAAAACCGAAGAGAAACAGGGGACGCACAATATAATTTCTTACCACCCGCTGACCAATGCCAAGCCCATCCTGCAGCAGTGATCAGTCCCTATGGAACAACTACCCTCAATTTGTACACTGGGCAGGATGTTCTATGGCATGGAATATCCCTTTGGCCAGTTCAGGTCAGCTGTCCTGGTCATGTTTCCCCACAGCTCCTTGTGCTCCTGCTGACTGGCAGGGCATGAGACACGAAAAAGTCCTTGGCTTAATGTAAGCAATACTCAGTGGCAACTAAAGCACCAGTGTGTTATCAACATGCTAAATCCAAAAACAGATATTAGGAAGAAAATTGACTCTATCCCATCTGAAATCAGAACATCAATGGATGTAGATTACATATATTCCTGTAAATATCAGTCCTGCACTACTTGCAATCAAGAGATGATAAATATATTTTACATTTGTAAGCAGAGTAATTTCCCACTAAACCTTGCAATATCAGTTGAAGTGTGCAAGACCCTGAAAGTGCTTCTCCTGTGGCAATATTTAAATGTGTAGTGGGACGACCTTTAAATTGCACAGACATTGAAGTACATCTGCTGCAGGCAAAGTAGCACACCAGCTGACCTAAGAATAAGTACACAGTGAATGTAAGCAATTAATGACAGTCAATATACCTTAAGGATCCAGCTGTTTTCAGACAACCCTGTTCTCATTTTTTTATGAGATTACAAGTTCTGCTGGCAGTGGCAATTAAACAGGTGTGGTGTTATTCAGACTTCCACAAATTGTTCAGATTAGTATCACACAATATGGTGAAGAACAAAGGAGCTCTCTAGGGTATCAACAAAATAAATAATGTATGTTGTCTCAAACATCTCAAAAAATTGTCATTGGGAGTCTTTATCAGACAGGGTTATTTCTAGGAACTTCTGTAGAATCTGGTGAGAAATTTCATGGTGTGTAATTGTCTCACCTTTTTAGTAATCTAATACAAAATCCCTAGTGATGCAGTACTAAGTACTGGCAAGATTAACAGGACTGCAAAAATCAAGAAGAGGCTCACCTCCAGTATGGTTGGGTAAACCCTAGACAAACCAAATCATTCTTTTCAAAGCAGGCAATGCAAACCATTCTTGTAGAAAGGTGCTCTGTACCCTGGAAAAGCACTGACTGAAAATAGCATTGGCTTCTAAGAGGAAATGGAGTAGCAGGAGCTCCTGTGTGATACAGAGGCAAAAAGTGCTAATTCAATTCTTGTCATTATAAACAACAGAATAGTGAGTAGGAGGAAGAAATTGATTTTCCTTTCTGTGTGACATTATTGGGACTGATGTGGAATAATGTATACAGTCCTGATGTCAACATTTTAAAAGGGATGTTGAAATACTACAAAGGATATAGAAATAAGCTGCAGATATGTTTTGATGTCTGGAAGGGGAAATAAAAGAGAGAACAGTGAGAGCTCAATCTGTTTATCTCATCAGACAGATCAGAAGACAGCTTGATTATAGCATGTAAGAATCTTCATGGGGAGTAAATACCAGTTACTGAATGGCTCTTTAATGTAGCAGAGAAAGGCACATCAAGAGCTAGTGGCTGGAAGTGAAGCCAAATTCAAAGCAGAAATTAGACACAAATTTCTAGCAGGGAAGGTAATAAGCCACTGGGTACAAAGGAGACGATAAATTCTCTGTGGCTTCATTTTCTGCAGCCATTTTTTGATGCCCTTCTCAAAGAGTGTGTTTAGTCAGGCCCAAGGGATCCAGCTTAGTATGGAGGTAACAGTATCAAAGCTCCTGGCTCAGGAAACAGATCGTGTTGGATCAGGTGGTGTCTTCCAACCTTCATCACTGTAAGTCTCAGGTGTACATCTTCTAGTACCGAGTCTAACCCTATCCTTAATCCTTGCATGATTTCCTCCATAAACCATGATGAGGTTCATTTCTGTGCTGTTAGCAGTGGGGTTAACACATCCCCTTAGAAAAACTCCAGAGAGGTGATAGAGAGGAAGGATGGAGGAACAATTCAGCTGGGTGCTCCTCCTGGAGAAAGAGGAGCACAAGCAGTGAGGACAGGACAGAGGTTTAGGGCACTTCTCAGTGCCCCCCAATTCATGTCACACCACAGAAAGGTCTGTAGCAGGCTGCTGGTTAAATACTGAGCTCAAAACAAAAGGGGAGAAAGACACTTGCTGTTGCATCTCAGGGATGTACAGAAAGACAGTGTTCATCCTTCAAGGAGGATTTATTGCCTTTTTATTAACAGTTTGTTCATTTCCCTATGCCTCAGGAAACAGGCTTTGCAAGCCTGAAGTCAATATAAACATTCAGATTTGAAAAGTTGGCAAGAACAAAAGAAAGATGTTAATTGTGTTGTGACAGTTATCTAGCAATTCATTGCAAGAGAACTCCGGAGCTCTTTATATTATCTCATGGCCAATAATACAAGAATTAATTCTAGGTCAAGTTTTGACATTTTTACCAACATTCCACGTACTTGTCTCTTTACACAGTTCAATCTACTGAAAGGGAACGTTTGCATAAAGTGATGGCTGCTGTGCTGTTCTGAGCTATTTCCATACCCTGTAATTGTTGAAGAAGATAAAAGATTGACAAGAAAACAACTTTTAGAGTAAATTTCCTAGCTCTGAAATCCCTTTCTGCTCAGCATGAGAATTCTTCCTCTCCACTTAATGAGGTGCCTGAATTCCTTGGATGGAAGGAGAAGGAGACACAGATGAGTCATAGGCATGGTTTGCCCTCTTGAAACAAATAAAGATATTCTTTTTCTGAGAAAGAAAACCCTTTTGAATATGGTGATCTGATAGCCTTTAGAGTCTTCCAGCACACAGTCCCAATCTGGGATGCCTAACACTCAAAGAGCAAACTTCAATTTTTAATTTGTTTACTCATAATAAAAACTTCCTGAATTAACAACCAACTGATGGTACTCTCAAAAACGTTTTATTAAGTCTCAGCACCTTGAAAACATTCCCACTGAGTCTCCCTCAGCAACACAAGCTCTGACACCCTGTTGGATAAAATGCTCAGTGGGAGGAAGAGCAGATGTGCCGAGTCAGCTGAAGCTCAGTGAGCAAAGCAGAAGGGCAACATCTGACGAGTATGCAAATATGATACCTGCTAAATATACCCCCTAAGGATTGCTTGTGTGCAAGGTGATACATCCTTGGCACTGCCTTCATGATTAGAAGCCTTGGCCAACTTTGCTTCAGGCTACAAAATCTCTTTCTTATGCAGCCCTGAATCTCACTGTGGTGGTTTTGTGCTTCTAGCACTCTTGGGGCTGTGTGACCCAGCATACAATGCAAAAGCAGATGAGTTACCTCAGGGCACCTTTAAAAGGTTTCTTGCTAATGTGAGCTGAGTCAATAGCGTGACACAAATTAGCATGAATCTCAAAGCAGTAAAACCACTCCACATTACAATGCTACAAGGTTTATTTAGTATTAGTGAAGAGAAGCAGGATAGATTGTGATACTTTCTAGGGCTACACAGGGAATATTCATTGCATCAGATGGCCACATCTCCAACACAACTTTTAGCCACATGCTTAGCTGACAACTATTTTACTTGACAAGAGAATCATAGGATTTAGGGATTAAAATAATTTACTAGATTATCATATTCAAACATGTGAAAATTTTCCCTTTCTTTTGGTGTGCCAGGGTAAGGAACTCACAATTATTGTCTGCATTTTTCCTGTCTTCTGTCTAGGCAATTTCTTTATCACTAAATAATAAAATTTTTAGTATTTATCTAGAGCATTATTCCTCAGGCTAATAAACTTCACAATTAAGGTACTTGTTCTCTGCTTATCCCAAATCCTTTTATTCTAGGGTCATATTATCAAGTGCTGAATGCCAAGGAAATTGTGATAAACATTATAAAAACTTGCTAGGGATTAAGTTGCAATCCTTCTACAATATCTGTGGTTCCATTTAACTATTCCAACTTTGTTTGGAATTCTGCAATTAAATTTCTGCGTACTTAGTTAAAACTTCCTCTGTTGCCACCTACTTGATGTGCTGATTTATTGATAGCTGAAAGAGAAAATAAGCCAAGCAGTTCAGCTAGCAGATTCCAGTGGGAAGAGGTCAGCAGAACATCTGCTTTGCAATTTGGAGTTTTCTACTTATTCATGTCCAGAGTTCTGTTGTCCTGGGAATAGTTTAAACATGTAATATACAGACTTCTAATAAAAGGGAAAAAAATATGTTTACCAAGTTCTCAGGAAGTTGGATTTTGCTTCACTTAAGCCATAAATTCTTAATTTTTCCTCCACAATTTGGAAGTGAGCTTGTCATCAGGTGTACTGAAAAGCTTCTTGTGTGCCTAAAGAATTATCTCCTGTTATTACATATTTACAGATGAGGGGGAGGGGTTTTACTGTTTATTTTCTGTTAATTACTCCATAAAATTAATATGTTACTCAAATTGTGCCTATAAATGGGGCTGAATGAAAATCTAGTTTAGAACATCCTTAAATAGTGAGAAATCTTGGATGTTCAGATAAGCCTCACAAAGAGCATTTGTCTGTATAGTGAGGTAATGTAGTAAACAACTGCTCATTTTTTCCCAGATCCAAAAGCCTCCAAATTTCTGAGCAAGCCCTATCTTAGCCTGCATTTTCCAGTTCATCACCTTCTATAGCTCTAATAATAGTATTTATGCATCTATTACAGCTGTAGTAACAGGGCTATAGTACAGGACTACATGACATGACATTTGCCTTTTTGAATTGGGCAAATCAGCTGTCTCATTCTGGACACTGTCTGTGGCACTGACAAATATTAGATACTTGTGCAGAAGTAGGGGAAAGGAGAATAGTACACCAGGAAAAAAATAATAGCTTTAAAAGCTTTTTGTGCCCTGGGTACTGAGAGCCTTTTTCCTGACATTAGTCATGCTTTACAAAAGTAAATTCAAAGGTATGAAGGTCTTCTACTGTATCTGTCCCAGGAAGGCAGGCCCAGCAAGGTGTCTCAGATACCTGGGGCTATCCCAAGTGACACTGAAAATCCCTGGGTTTAGACTCATGCATGGAGCACATAGTCAGTGAATCCACAAGCAGTCAATGAATCCAAGAGAATTATTTGGCTTAATCAGAGCAGCATGGAAGCCTTGTTCTCCACTAACTCTTGAATACCTGTCTATCAAAACTGCAGCTGGGTGTCTTAATGAGATTAGTTAACTGATTAAAGCTGCAGATTAAAAAACAAGCAGAGCAGGGGAAGTAAAGGGTGTTTTTATGTGTCCCACACCATCCAGCAAGTTTTGTCCTGGGAAAAGCTCTGATCCTCTTTAGCACTTCATACTTCTCTCCTCGACAATTTTGCTTCCACAGACATGAGAAGCTTCTCTTCTGCTGGCACCTGCTTCAGCTCCACTGGGCATGATTCACCAGTACCAGCATGTGCCTTCCAGAAAGCCGGCCTGGTGCGTGCTGGACTCTCAGATAAGAGGGACTTCCATAGGACCCCTCTCCCTGAAGGTTTCCTTCTTTTATGAGATCAACTCAGGGCACAGGCAGGATTAGGGGATCAGATAGCAGCACATCCTGCAGCTAAATGAACTCTGATGACTTGCCTAAGAACATTCAGATTTCCATCTTTTGGCTCTTTGTGTCTTCCTGAACTTGAATGTAATTACAGCTATCTCCTCTGGCTGGCTGCCCATGAATTATTATCCTGTACATCATCCACAATTTGACATTTATTTGTTCCAAATTAAAATGACCTTTGCTCTTGGGAGATAATAAATTATTTTTGGAATTATAGTAATTCTCTGTCACCTGAAATAATGCACAAAGACGTGTTAGCACCAAAGGCAGGATAAGAAAAAGGAAACACTTCAGATATGTGCGCAATCAAGATTGATAGATGATGTGTACTGGTGGCTTGCCATTATTTCTTTTACTGTGCAAATATATTTAATATTTACAATATCTTTTAGTAAAAAGAATCACATTTATTATATATGGAAGGTCTCCTCATGAATCTTCAAGAGAAAAATAATCAAGGGCTCACAGTTTTATCCTAACCAGAGGTGTTCACTAACTCAAGAGACTTTCCTGTTAGAGATATCTGGTCCCTTTTTTCCAGCAGCTCTGTAGGTCACTTTTTGCAAGTGTGTCTTTGGGCAGGCTGTGGGGCCAGGAGGAAGTTTTATTTCACTTACTTACATGAGGCATTTGCTGAGGGTCTCTAACTCATTTCAGTAGTGAGTACCAGCACCAGCCTGCATTAGAAGCAGGAGATTAGGAGATTCCTTCTCTCTTTGGGAAGAAAAAAATCCCCTAATGCTCCACAAACTTCTATAATCTCAATATTTGACAGTTACTGCTGCTGTCCCTCTACAAGCTGTGCCACAGACTGATGTATGTGACCTTCAGACCAGTTGATCAGCTTGCAGAAATTCAGATGGGCTGAGAAGATTTGTTAAGGATCATGCTCAGGCACCCTTAACCCTTGTAATTCTATTGCAAAGTAATACTTGTCAGTGCAAGTGGGACATTTCAGTATAATGAACACTCTTCAAACATGCCCAAGGTGACTAGAAATATGGGAAGTAACCCAAATCAGAGATGGATGGATTAGAGAATCTCATTTCCTATTCATCACTAAGTATAGGCACACAGCCTTTGAGACCAGCTTTCCTATGTCCCTGGCTGGGAATCAGCCTCTTCACAGTGGTCTGCCTAAGCAGCAGAGTACTTGCATCCCACATGTTAAAATGGCATAGTGCCAGCACAAAGTGTATCTATCACATTGAATGTGAATTCCAGTTCAGAAGAACATCCACATTTTCTTCTGTCTGAGCAAAGGAGCCATGCCTCAAAAAGTATTTTCAGAGCACTGAAAAATTTGTAAGGTAGATTGGTGACAAACCCTCTCTTTGCATGGTCTAAAGGGTCTCATACACAGCAAATTCTGAAGCCAAATGGGTCAGCTGTTTTGGAGCCTTTTTTGATCATGCTCAGAGGTAAATTAGGAAGAAGTAAAAAGAGCAAGCCTGCATGCTGAAATTCTGAAAAAATACTGGCTTAATATTACATACCATTGAAGGTGTTTTAAGTACAGCTTGCTAAGCACTTGCTGCAGGACATCTATGAGGTGAATGTTTGTTACACAGAATATCCCTGGTATAATAAGGAAAGTTTTTCTTGATGGAAAGTCAGACAAGGTGAGAAAGATGTGAGAGAGGTAGCTCAGCAGTCCACATTCCTCAAACTGAATAGAGGAGGGGCCAGCTTTGGACATTTGCAAAATCTGGAGGGGAATTAGGTCCAGCAGTACCATCAGACATCTTTAATTGTCTGTTCCAGGTTTGCCACAGCACAGGGTCATTTTGACTTATGTACAAAACAGACACTGTACAAATGCTGAGATTATTTTCCTAATACCATGAAACAACTATTTTTCCTTTCATCCAGAAGATGTTTCTGACCACTCCCAAGACACTTTAGGATGTTTGTGCAGTGACAGAGAAACAGGTGAACTTTCCTGGGGCTGAGGAGCAGCACAAAGCTTTTATTTCACCAGAGTACCACTTAACATACAAAATAAGATTTACAGAGTGCTCAAGAACAATCTGCAGTTAATTTTTTCCCCCTCACTTTTCCGTGCTTCAGTAGCTGCTTGTGTATCTAGCTCTTCTCTTTTTCATTGAGAATAAAGACAAAAGTTTTAACAAAAAAAAAGCCAAACTAAAGACCCCAAAATAAAAGAAAAAAACCCTCAAACCAAACAAATACCCGAAACAAATAAAAAATAAAACCAATCAACCAAGCAAACAAAAGCCAAACAACAAAAACCAGCACAAAACAAAAAACCAGTAAGTATCCCAAACCCCCCAAACAAAAAGAATACACAAACAAAAACCAAAACAAATAAAAAGCAGCAAAACCAGTCAGCCTTAACAAGGTGCATAAAATAAAAATTTTACTTTATATTAGGCTCATAGGCCCCCTAAGGTCAGATAGGGCCAGATCTGGGGCCTCTGAGGTACAGGGAACTCCTAGGAATGGTGAAGAGAGATCAAGGGAGACTGGAAAAACACACAGAAAATAGCCAAAGCCTGAACTAAACCCAAAAGTGGGACTGAATTTAGTCTGGTCCTAAGTGCAGCAACATAGGGCTCAAAGCCCTCTCTGTTTTGTCAGCCTGTCAGGAAAATTGGGTTAAGCTCAGAGATATTAAAATCCTTCTTCCAGAATTGGGGGAGACAGTTCTAGGAAGGCAGGTCTTGGGCAGTTTTTTCCCAGGCTGGCGGGAATGAGCTGGTATCGTTCCAGCCTTGCTCCAAAACTCCCCAAGGGCACTGGCCAATAAACATCACACAGAGATCACTGAGAAGCAAAAGCTGTATTTCTTGAGAGCATGTCCTTCAAATTTTATTTATTTGAAGCAACTTTAGATGGAAATAATTTAAAGGTCTAGGTTTGAAAAGCCAAGCCTAGGTTGTTGCCTGCTAACAGATTCCATCACTTCATTTTTTTTTTATACCACTGAGGCAAGAAATCTTTCTGGGCCTTTCCTTTACTTCTCCTCTTTCAGTATGTTTCTATAAGCTGAATCTTGGTTCCCACTGCTACCTATGAACAGATTCCCAAATAAAAGGTCCTGGAGAAGCTAAAGTTATAATTAGATGACAGAATTATGTGGATCCACATAAAGTGTCTGCTTAGGAGAAGCAAATTTATTCAGGAATTGTGGTTAAATTACTAAAATGGGAGTATAGGCACTAATAATTGGTGTGACAGATTATAGTTAGTCTAAATTATTGTTTCTGTCTTCTACATTTACTCATTATGTTTTTTCATACTCTATCTATTTCTACAAATTTTTTCCAGTAATTTTCTGAGCCTTCTGGTTCAGGACCTTTTCTGGGAAGCTTTTTAGTTCCTAAGTCAGCAGTATAAAGAAGATCTGCCATGCATCTGTTTTTTAAATGTCACTGTAACTCCATCACTCAGAACACCTAAAAGGCTTCTGATGTGTTACTCTGGGAACACTTCATGCTTGCATAAAAGGCTTCCTTGGAGAATCTCACAAACAAGGGTTAGCCTGGCTGCAATTTTCTATTTTCACAATATGCTCTCTCCCTTCTCTTGAAAATGTTTCCATTCTTTCTTCTTTGTATACTAATATGTGTTAACAATAGCAGATGATAAATTACTGGTTGATTGACTCACAAGTACAAAATCCAACACAGCACTACAATACCAAGATTATGTGAAAGTTGCCATTCTTGGAGCAGCCATAGGAGCTAGCCTGAGCGTGCAGTTGAATCACAGCTTTAAAAAGGAAATACAGTGCTTCAGATAGAATGGTTTTTTGTGAAAGGAAGATTTCAGGATCTGTTTCACATATTCTCAAACTTGGCCTCCTGGAAAGGCAGACTTGAGGGAAGAATCAGATTAGCAACACGAGTAAGGATGCAATAAGGTTTCCAGCTTCATAAGTGCCTTTCCCCAAGAATATCCTGTCTCCCCCAAACCCTTAATCAAACCCAGAATAACAGATCTCATCATTCTCATCTTTACAACTTCCAGCCCGCCTCTACAATGTTCCTATATTCCTACTCCTCTGTTCACTTTCATTTTTCCTTTCTGTTTTTCCTTTGTCTCAATGTTTCAGCCCTCCCAGAGCCACCGGTATTTCCTCCAGTCCCCACTTAATTTACTTCTTACACTTCTTCAAGTTTGCCTGTTCTTGGATCTACGGAGAGGTGAGTATAAAGTCAATGACTGCAGTGATGCTGCTGGAGGTACCATGCGCTGTTGGGTGGGTTGGTTCCAGGCAGAAGGGGTCCCATGTGAATTCTCCACCATCTTGCACCCTGAGACATTACTAAGTGGTGACTTTCACATATCCAGACATCCATGTCCATGAAGATCTGAAAAGCTTTATACTTGTACGTGTCAAACTTCCTGTCAAATCAGGTAGAAATTGGACAGTGGCTTCAATGAGAGTGAATTGGCAGAAACAGAAGCAGAGAATCAAGCTAAGCATATACAATTTTACTGTCAGGAAATTGGGGTAGAAACAATGTAAAAGGGTTCATCTTTAAGATCACTGCTTTTTTTGGTGAAAATGATGAGCTGCACTCAGTGGTGTGAAGGACTGAACATCAGATAAAAGTGAAATCCAATCATCTGCTCTGCTTTAAGTTCCAGAAGTAGTGCAATAATAGCAGTCACAAAACTATCAGTCATAAAATGCCATAAAGGAATATCAGACAATTATTAAGGTGGAAATCATTGCCTAGCAAATAAACCTGCCTGTTATCAATTTAGACCCCATTTAAAAAAAAATCTCTATATAGATATTTTACTATCACATTATAACATCATTGTTTTAAATACAGATTAGGAATATCAGACATTTTTTAGTAGTCTAGTCACCAAATTCCATGTCTACATGGTGTTTCTTGTACATTTTATTTTTTCAGATATCTTGTATTATTTTTATAGCTATGTCTGATGTGTCTCAGAAAACATTTCTGCAAATGCAGAGCAGATGATTGGCTTTTACTTCTGCAAAGTTCATGTTGAAAGGAGAGTAAATCTTCTTCAGTGGCTTCTCTGCCTGAAAAACTGTGTGGAAATGGAGGAAGTAATGTATTGCAGGGAAGAAGCCATAAACTGTGAATGTGAGTTATATTAAGAGCTCACAGACTCCCATTAATCATTTTACCTCACACACTCTCCAGAAAAGCTGGGAGCCTAAGGAGACCTGAGCACACCACCTTTTCAAGGTACATAATGCCATGGCTTCACATGAATTAGCCCCAGCAGGTGTCTACCAAAGGGAGGGAGAATCAAGTCTCAAGGCAGCAACTTTCAGGTATAATGACAGAAAAGCACAAAGAAAAATACTTAGCAGAAAATTTGTGCCAGTCTTCAGCATCACCCTGGCTTTACTTTGGAAAGCCTGCTTTGTTCCTGGGGGGGATGAGTCAGGTACCTGGCAGTAACATTTATGGAAATTGTTTGTATGTTTTAGGATCAGAGTATCCACCTGGAGGCTGGTAGTGCTGTTCAGGGGGGAGAATTGTGCATGCTGGGCTTATGTTTCCTCCTAAATTCATGCATGTATTTCTCAGCTTTGTCATGGGAACTGCAAGGAGCATTTGTAGGTGTAGGAGCCTTGAGACAAAGCTAACAAGACAGGCAGTAGAACAAGGTACCAAGGGGAGAAAAGGGCATAGATGTACTGAAATCATCACAGCAGCTCTGGTTTATACTAGCTGAAAGTCTAACTTGGAGATGAACAACAGATTTAAACAGCACCAAAAGAGCAAAATTCTAATCTCAGCTAAACTAGGGATTGAAACTTTAGCCTCTTCTGTTGCATGAATTTAAGGAACTAAATAGTTATCAGTATTCAATGCTATGGAACATAGCACATCTGCAATTGTCAAAATGTTGATAACTAACTGCAAGTAGTTAGGGAGAAAAGAAAAGCTCCTTGTCCACATCCTCATCTGACTACTCAATACATTTCACTTCCAAAATGAAACACAGAATTATTTAAAATTAACTGACTGCAAATACAAAGTGTACTTTGCAGGGTATGTGACTATTTGCTCTGTTGAGGATGAACAGAAGAGGGCTCATGGAGGGAACTATTATATCCTGCTACTTCCTTTAAAGCAGTTTTAAGGAGCATCAGGTGCTGCTCATAGCTGTGACAATATCTGACTACCCACTCCAGGCAGGCATTAAGGAGCCATAAGAGGCATTTACCACCTCCCAGGGCTGAGCAGCCACTGAGATCCTTCATGAATTTTTCTTCCAGAAAGGCAAAGAAACTTTTGTGTGGCTGCCTGTGATGCTGCAAGTGGTGGCATTAGCCCCAGTTGTTACTATGGAGATGCATTCTGTCATCCCACTATAATCATTTTGACAATGACATCTTGTTGTTTTCTTATGAGCCTGCTGTTAGGAGAAAGCATTTTTGCCAGAGATTAAGAAGAGCTGTTTGAGACTCCTGCTTGTACGTCACAGAGAAAAGGGCTCAATCACAGAGTGCAGAAGTGCTTCAGCAGTGATCTGCCTGCACTAGAACTGAGCAGGACTGCAGTGTGCCTGAACTAGAAAATCCCATACAGAAGGTGCAGATGCATTTTCAAGAGTCTACAACAGCATTCACAGCAGGAACCAAGAGCAAATTATCTGAATAGTTGTATGTACATTAAAAAAACTATGTGCTATGTGAGGCATGAGATTCATCTTTTCATTTTGTCATGTCCAATATATTTTTTAGTAGTTGTTGAACAAAAATGCTATGGGCTCCTGCCCAGTTCTCACCACATAAATTTGGTCATCCTGGAGGCCTGTAATTAATTGTCCATTCTAATGTCCAAAATTAGGGGTGTTTCCATTATCACTGTATAAATTTGTAATAATAATAATAATAATAATAATAATAATAATAATAATAATAATAATAAAGAGTGGTATGAATGGAGTAAGTAACATGTGTGCAAAAGCACCAGAGGAAAGAGCAGAGCAAAATTTAAAAGGAGAGGAATGTGTTAATCACCATGGAGCTCATTATCTGCTGTTTCATGTGAACAAACTGAACTAAAGTTAAAGCTGACAAGTGGATGAAGAACAGGACTACAGCTTATCAAGCAAGGAAAATAAAAGTTGTAAAATTCAGGAATTTTGACAAACATTTACAAAGGGTGAGTCAAAATCACAAGGCAAGCAATCCAACAGAGCATCCACTCCTAGGAGATACAAAAGACAATTCAAAAACCCAAGACACATGTTGAGCCCATAGCTGCTGATGTCCTTTGTCCTCTCTGTTGCATACAAATGGTCCAAAACTGCTTGGGCACGGGTGTCTTGGTACTCATGAGTACAGAAGAAAGTGTGTGAATGAAACCTATGGGAGATTGAGAAGGAATGTGTAAGAGTGACTTGGTTAGGGATTTTTTTTATTGCAAAATCACATTTATTTTAATAAGATTTCTTGCAAAATGCAGTTACAGTAGTTTCTTGCAAAGCCCATAGAGTAATATGAGTACACAGATCTGAAATGAGCTTTAAGATTTTCTGAATATTAGGATTCCTGAGATGGCTTTGTAGTTATTTAATTTTTTTTATTTTTTTATTAGACTTACTTAATAATGTAACTGGGAAAAAAAAAAACCCTAGAAGCTTTTCTTCAGCATGCTTCCTTTTTAGGATTTGAAAAGGAAAAAAGAAGTTGAACTTTTTCAGGAAAAGGCCTACTGCTCTAATTTATCTTATTTTGTTAATTGCTTAGACAACTTCAAGGTACAGTTGCATGAATATTTGCCTGCTGGAAACTTATTTGATGTAGATCAACCCCAAGTCTTCACAGCACCATTGCATGGGGGCTGTGCTGTAGACAGTGTCAGCAAAATGAGCCAAATAGTGAATAGCCAAAAAAACCACTACCAAAAATAAAACCATCAGACTTCTTCTATTTTAATCTTTCTATTTGCCAGAATATTGCCTTGGTTTCATTTAGAGCATTCAGGTCCTCAGAGAATCAGTGCAGACAATGGAGGGGGCAGGAAAGATAAGTGTGAGAAGGAACGATGGTGTCTTTTAAGGCCACAGAGGACTATTCTGCTTTCCCTCACTACCTTTGAAGTAGAGTCATCCTACTCAGTAGTCTCTGCCTTGCTTCTCTTTCCCCTAGGGCTTGTCTTTATTTATTTAGGCATGCTAGAGAAAAGAAAGGAAAGGTCAGAGGGCCAGGAACAGCCCATATGGGGACCCATGTGGGTGGATTTGCTGCCCAGGGTCTCCAGGCACAGAGAAGCTCCAAGCACTGCAGGCAGAAATCAAGCACAGCTGAGCTGCTTTGGAGAACAAATGGTTAGACACTGCATTAGGGCAACCTTAAGCATGTCCCAAGTCCTGCCATAATGGAACTGCATTTGCCATGGGACAAATCCTCCTGAGGTATTGTCTCCTGCAGTGGTCCTTCTTCACAGGGATATTACCTGGCATAATAATCAGTGATCTTGACTAAGTCTCATAGACTTTGATGAAAAGGTAGCAAATATTATATTCCTTCTGAATTTGGCATATATCTTTGCAAAGCCTCAGAATGTCAAGGAATCAAAGGGCAGCCTAAGAAACAGCACGTCCAGCAGCTCAGCAAGGCCAACCAGGGCTGTGCAAATTCTGCCTGGCTGGCATAGCATTGTCTTTGTTTTGTGTCTTTTATGACAGCCACAGCTTTTTCCTTAAAGTAATTGATTTTCTAAGTGATAGTCTGGTGTTGAGAGATTGCAAGGGTACTGGAATTATTTCTCGCTGACAACTATGCAAGGACATTTTAACTGCTGCAAAGTGAAAGCAGACAGGCTGCAAGAAAGACTGCATGGCATGGCAAAGGCCTGACTTTTGCTCTGCCTATCTTCTAGATGACAGTTAAGTCAAACTTCTCTTTTGTGGTCACTGAAGATCTTGAAGATTTATGGGTAGGCGAAAAGATCTGGCCAGTCTCAGCTTTCTCTTTATATTTTAAGTATTCTCCTTTATAAAGGCAAATAGCCTTTGTTTTGAAAAACTAAACATGCCAGATTTAGAAACAGTGCTTGAAGTACATCTAAAGCAAAGTGTGTTCCTTGCCCCAGGCTTGGCACACTCACAGTGACAATACAGAGTATATGTTGTTAAGCTTCATACACAAACTCTAACCCTCCTTGGCAATTGGGACCAGCACTTTTTGGGAAGGAGCCCATGGACCAAAGCACTGATGTCAGCCTTGGCACGACTGATCAGTTTCTTCTGCAGGTGAGAACACTGAGTTAAGCAGTGCAGTGTGACCAAAGTCTTAATACAGCACCTATCCTACATGAACTACAGCTCTTATAAACACTGCCTGTGTGAGGACATGATCATACAAATATTTTGATTGTCCTTTAGCACCTTTCCTGAAAAGATTTTAAGTGGAAAATTTCCAGCATCTGTTCTGCTTTGGTTGTCTTAAGCATGGAAGTTCTGATCATATACAAGATTCAAGAGGTGTGTCACGGTTACCTAAAACTGTGGAAGTGATAATCCCCTATCCTTCTATGGAATCATCTCACTTCAATTCAGCTTAGCTTTGAAGTTGTCTTTCAGTGGCTGCCTCACAAAGAGCCTGAAAATCACCCTGGACCTGGACACAGTGCTCTGATCACTGCTAATTCTGTCTGCTTCTTGAGCTCCATCAGTAACTTCATACCATCAAAATTTCCTCTTGAAGGAAATTCCTCCTTCCTTCCCATCATGCCCCACATAGCTGCTTCCTGTCAAACCATGATTTAATCTGCAATCTCCTGTTTAACTGCAGCTTACAATGCTTTACAGAATTTCAAATGCATGAGATATATTGCTTTGTTTTTTTTTTAAACTGAATTAAGAGCTTAGACAATATTTCACAGGAAAAGTTTTCATTTAGAGTGCCTTGGTTACATCAGCAGCATCAAATGTTTTACTGCTTAAAGTGGTTGCCAAGGCTTTGCATTGGAAAATTAATTTTGGTGTAAATGAACTTTGGAAAACCCAGATGTCTGCTCTTAATGATTCTTGAAAGATTTTAATTTCCCACCATGCTTCTTTACTCACACTTTGAATCAAGCTCATTAACTTTCAGCCGAAATACAGAAATAGCTTCCTTCAGATTGTAGCCTCTGATTTGTTGAAAACATGGGGTTTTTTTGGTGTCAGATCTATCATACAAATCACAATATTTCCTGTTATTATTATACCATTTGCAGGGTTTGTAGCTGGGCACGATTTTTCTGACTTCACCACAGTCCCATTAGCTGCAGGAGCATATTTAAGCCAGGAAGAGAGACTGTGCAACCAGCTAACACAAAACTGACCGCACATTTTGGAGCTGTTTGGAGTGTGGTCCACTGCTGCACCTGTCCAGCTTTGTGACACTGTACTACTGGGAGTAATAACCTTATTCCAGTTAATAGTTGCAGGAAAGCAGTGCCTGTAGGGATGGAGCACCTATCCCTAACTCCAGGTTCTCAGAGAAGACTCTCATCTTTATTAAAGGTTTCAGGTAAACTCTGAAGCTACTGAGATTCACAGAGGGGCATGTGCAACATCTGCATTCAAGTGCTTCTCTTCAGGTGACAGTGGGATGGATACTGATTTGATTTAGGACCCTTTTCTCCCTATCCAGGAGTAGGAGCCCTGAGCTACTTAGGATTGGACCTGCAGCCTAGTGCAGCTCAAGCCTTCCAGCAGTGGAGGTGTCATCAGCCCTACCTGCTGCTGGGTGTGTCATGCAGGAGGTCTGGATCTAGGTCCTCTCTAGGGTTAAAGACAGCCTTGACCATGAGGCTCTTGCATGGGAGTTTATTCCCCAAGGGAAATGTGGCTCAGCCCTGCACACTCAGGGTGCAGAACACCAACAGGGCTCCTGAATGCCAGGGCAGGGCATCACCCCCTCCAGCTCTCACCTTGGATGCGAGCTCTCAGTGAGAGAAGCAAAGATCATGGGCTTGGGGTTGGGCAAGATTCCTTCAGGTTGTTCTCTGTTTTGAACTGAGCTTAGGTCTTGCTGCTTCTACCCTGCAGTTTAGTGAAATCTACCTTATAAACCAGAAAATGCTTTGGAATCTCAGACACAGAGAATCTGCGGGAAGTTCCTCTCCTGCAAGAGACAGTCCTCACTGGAGAGTCCTTAACACTGTGGATGTCCTTTTTAGAGAAGAATCCCATACACTGTGCTGTTCTGAGAAATATATTTTGAAGGCAACACCTGTTGCAGGCAATTGGATACCCCTCTAGACACCAACATTTGAACAGGAAAGGTAACTGCACAGCAGGTTTTTATTCAAATATGAACAACAGAGGAGAGAGCAAGAACCTTTAACAGAAAAAATGGCTTTCTCCATCTTGCTGCTCACACCCTCTCTGTGTTTTTCTAAGAATAACCCTCTGTCTCTACATAGTGGGTTTCTTTTTATGTAAAGAGATCTTTTATGTAAAGATCTTTAAAATCTTTTATGTAAAGAGATTCTTCAGGCTTCAAAAGGGACTCTGTGGGGCAATGTTTATGAGATGTTTAAAAAATGACATTAAAATGTTTTTTGAAACTTAATATTTTTTCAAAGTATTATTTGAATAGTCAGCATTGCAGTTCTGCCAAAACAGCAGATTAACTTTGCTCAGCATAATAAATATTGTTTATTTGCTAGAGCAGAGCTTCGATCACTTCACTAACTCTTTTAATGAAATTTTAAATGTGGATTTCATGAAAATTTGTCAAATTGATAATGAAGTTCTTAGAAGCACAGCAATGAAAATCTTCCAGAAAAAAATTCAGGCAATTTTTTTTTCTTTTATGTTTTGTTTTGCTTTTCATGATAGTATTTGTGAAGTTACAGCTATTACCTTTTTTGATTGAAGATTCCAGATTGTTTTCCAATCATCTTTTTTTCTTTGATCATTTCACAGTTTATTAAGTTCCCATGTCCTGAGATATGTAGTAAACTCTGCAGATGACTTATATAGATTTCTAGATAGGTAAAACAAACCTTAAGAGAACAATAACTTTCCCAAAGTCACAAAACAAGGTCAGAGTAAAGAAGCACCAGTGTGATGGCTTGTCTCTGTGGGGGAAATTGTCACAGTAATTGTTTGAAAGATTAATCTGTGTCACAAATGATTGTCACGCAAATTAATCTAGAGCAGAAAGAATTAATCAAAAATCTGCTCCTTGTGACAAGAATTGTCACTCATGAGCCTCAAAATGAACTCATTGCAAAGCAAAATCAGTAAAAATGAGTCCAGGGAACACAACATAAAATTAATTATTGGCAACTTAGTGGCAGCTTCATGTCAAACTTTCTGCTGAGAAGCTGGGAGGAGGGGCATGGCATCTGAAGGAAAATTTACGAGCAAAAACCTTCCTCAAACCAGGAAAAACTGCTGTGCTAGCTCCAAAGACCAGGTTGTCCCTGCCTCTGGCTGATGCAAGAGTATTTAGTCAGATTGAGCCAAGTCATAGAAGAGAAATGTTTAATCCTCAAAGCATAAGCAAGAGAGATACCTGGCTTTCCTGAAGTAAGAGTTAAAGATTTTAAAACTCTCTCATGTCATAAAGCCACTTCGACCTATGATTCTTGAACCATTCACTTCTAGTGGAGTTAAAAAGACCAAATAACTGGCTGGCACTCCCTACCTGAGGAAACTCGCACAAAAGTGTCTGAAATGAGAATTAGAGCTTCAAAACTCTACATTCTGTCCGCTTTCAAGCAAAAATCAGCACATCTTACTCTGCCTCTCCCTGTTACCTGGCACTCTGCCTCTAAGAGTTTCCCTTGCAGCCTTACAGACTTTTTTTGCAAAGAGCAGCAGACAGATTTTTGCAAGTCTCTTCAGTAGCTTACCATCTTTGAGCATTTCTCATTTCCAGCCTGAATTTCCAGATGCCCTTTTGCCTCTTACTTCTCTGGCTAACAAGGTCTGTTGAGATGCTCTTACCCCATCAATATTTATGGTGGCTGACCATATAGAGTGTAAGTGGCTGGGTTTGTGTCATGCTCCAGGTACAATCCTTATTGACTTACTGTTCTCCTCTGTCCCTGTACTGGAAACATCATTCCTGATATGCACACAATTGCATCAACCTTTGTGTGGCTGAATCATGTTGATGACTCATGGCCATACTGTGAATGATTATTTCCAGTCTGGGCTTTCTCCTTTCCTCACATTAGCACAGTTCAGCCTCCAGCTTACAGCAAATCCTTTTATTAGTGTCTCTGTGCCTGACCCAGTATCTCGGGATGTTAAATTTAATCTGATTTTTATTGCTTCATTGCTCAAGATTATCAGCTGTCTCCTATATGGCATTCTAACCTTCCTCTCTGCTAACATCATCCCCCAGATTTGTGTCATTAATTATTATTATTATTTATTTTTGTGCTCTGTTATTGTGAACAATTGACATAATGGCTGATCATGATCACTCAGAACCATGCACTCAGAACCAGCCTGTTGCTGGTTTCATCTTCCTTCAGTGTTAGTTGTTGTAACCTACTCTGGAGCCAGATCTTTTTCTAAAACTAAATGTAATAATGTCCCATGTCTTTACCTTAAGCACTAATAATTTGTCCTTGGAATGTATGTGAGCCTTAGCAGAAGGTCGATTTGGTTTATTTATCACATTCCTTCATTTGAACATAGTCCAATATACTACAGAAAGGTACCAAGTTCATCTGCCAAAATCTATTGCTGTCAATTTAGGTTGTATTGTATCACATTTTCTGCTTATCTCTGATTTGTTAAGTGGTCTTTCTTTTGAAATTCGTTCCAATATCTTGCATAGACTGGAAACATGGCTAATAGTCCTGTAACTTCATGGGTCCTTCTTCTCTTTTCAAAATATAAGTGCCATGTCTACCAATTTCTAATGCTAATGCACTAGCCAGAGATGAATAGGATCATTTAGAAAAGCTTTGCTGCAGGACTTGCAATTTCACAATCTAGTACTTTGCAATTAACCTGCTCCAAAAGTTTCAGCACACTGAACCTCAATGTTTTCTTTTCATCCATGTCTGTTGTAATTTTCCTTTTTGAATATTCATTCCTATTAACCATTCTCTCATCTGCTCCATTATTAAAGAAAAGGGAAAATAAGCCATATAAATAAGCCCAGTTGTCTTCTGTCTCAAGTTTGCACTCTCTGCATGGATCCTCCCAGGTTTAATGTTTGCTTTTTTCCATAGACTGATCTAGCAGAAGATTTTTATTGCTATGATTTTTAACCTACAGCTATAAAAAATGTAGTTATTTATCCTAGCCTCTAGCAAAAATTTCATGTAGTGCTTATGGCTTTCATTTGTATGAGCTAGTCCACAAAGCTTCAGGCAAATATCACAGTGCCATTGAGCTCTATCAGGGTACATCCAAACTGATCCACCTACAATGTACCAGTAATGCCTTTTGCTTGAGTCACTTAATGTTTCATAGAGTCATAGGATCACAGGATTATGGAATGGTTTTGGTTGGAAAGGAGTTTAATCATTTAGTTCCAACCCCCCACTCTCTACTAGGCCAGGTTTCTCAAAGCCTCATCTGACCTGGCTTGAATGCCTCCAGGGGTGGGTCATCCACAACTTCTCTGGGCCACCTGTTTGAGCACCTCACCACTCTCAGAGTGAAGAATTTCTTACAAGTATCTAACATAAATCCAGCCTCTTTCAATTTAGGGCTCCCCTGTAGTCCCATTTTGGGTACTTGAAGGTGCTCTAAGGTCTCCTTGGGGCCTTCTCTTCTCCATGCTGAGCACCACCAGCTGTCTCAGCCTGTCTTTGTAGGTGAGGTGCTCCAGCCTCCCGACCATATTTGTGACTGTCCTCTGGACCCCCTCCAACAGGTGTCTGTCCTTCCTGTGCTGGGACCCCAGAGCTGGACACAGCTCTCCAGGTGGGTTCCCACAGAGCAGAGCAGAGCAGAGGGGCAGAGTCCCCTCCCTCACCCTGCTGGCCACACTGCATTTGATGCAGCCCAGGACACAGCTGGATTTTGGGCTGCAAGGGCTCATTTTTCCTAAGTCCTTTATGTTGATGTGTTTACATTTCTTTTTTGTTCTGATCAGATCCCATTTTTCAATCAACTGTTCAGGAGGAAAACCATTTCTCTCCTGTTTAATTAAACCTGCAATTTTAAATTGTTCCTTATCATTTAGTTCAGCTTAATTTTTGTCTTACCCATTAACAGATACAGATCTAAGTTTGTAATCCTGATTTGCACAACAGATGTCATTATACAGTCAAACATATCTCTGCAACTGGACACTTTTCCCCTCAGGTGAATTACATTTTGACAGTTCTCTGTGCCAGATGTTGTTTATGATCTGGTTAAACTGGAGGCCTCTTTTCTACACAGAGTTGCTATTTCCTTTAAAGTTCCTTGTAAAGCTAGCTAGAAAATTATATCTTTTTTTTTTCCAGAAAAATTCTGATTTGGCAAAAGCCTCATTGTTCAGGAAGATTTTATGTAGTTCCAATGTCATACATTTCTGGCATTAAAAAAATTACAAAGACTTATTTTTGTCAGAAGTTCAACAAATTGCACTAATGATATTAGCAATAATAATTAAGTCAATTTTAAAATGAAAATAAATGTCATGATGTCTCAAATTTTTCTCAGGGCATTTTTTCTTTGTTTTGACTTCATTTTAATTTATTTCTAGCAGAAGGGAGAAAACAATACTGCTTCTAAAAAATTCCAACCTAATCCTGCTTCTAAAAAAAAAATCTTCATTTTAAAACCTCCTCAAGTTCCCTCCCCTTAAGTTTGTACAATGAGTGAGAAGCACTTTGGATGAGCAACATGCAACATTCTGTGTGGATCCTGCACTGCCTCTTGCTGCCTTGCTGCTGATCCCAAAGGAGTCTGCTATTGCTGGCTGTCATGGAAAGCTGCCTGAGTGTCTGGCCTTTCTTTTCTGTATACACCTGACACTTGCTGAGTCCCTTCCAAAGGCCATTTTGTAGCACAAGCCATAAGAAATCTGCATTTTATGCTTTACTTCCCCCAGAATTTACTTGTTTTTAGCCAATACCTTTTCTCTAAGGTGTTTGTTTGTGCTTTAGTCCTATCACTGAAAGGGAAATTGAAGTAGACCCTTGATTGGATCTACTTATAAAGAGTAAATGACCTGCTCACAGTAAACATCAAGGTTCTGAAGAAATGTTGATACAAGCACACATTAAATATTTTAAGGTAGGAAAGGATAACCTGCAGTTTTGGTGGACAGACTAAAATTATATTTTTGTATTCCTGTATCATGTATAGAAGGGAAAATTCTTTTGAGCTCAGTGAGTCCTCCAAATCCTGCTGACTTCTTCTTGTCCTTTTCCTTGCTTTTGTTCAGCTCAGTGCCCAGCTGTCTAAGCAGATGGCATATACCATATGACAGCTGTGAACTGGATGTTTCTGGCAGGTACCATCGCAGGGACATACCATGCAGCCTCCTGACACACATCACACTGTGGATAACTAGGCATGATGAATATGTAATGAAATAATGAAAACATAGTGGATTTCAGCAGGATCTTTATTCCAAAGGAACTTTAATGTGCTCTGGGTGTGGAGAGAACAAAGGTGGGAGTCTTCCTTATTTCTGAATGAGGCATGCTATGGTGGTGAGTGGCACGCTGAAATACTAAAAAGATGTTTAAGCTAGGAATTATTGCAACTATTGCATCTACTTGACACTGGTCAAAATGTATTTGCTGTGATAAAAATTTCCCTTAGAGCACTGGAGTGCTATATTGGCAGACAGCCTCCAGAGTGGAATGACACAAAACACTCAGGATGGGAGCTTCCCGCTTCTCTTGAAAAAAACTACCATTAGCACTACCTTCAGTGTTTTACTGATGTCCAACATACCAAGTCAGTCCAATCTGGGTTCATGGAGAAATATGCATTTTGTTATTGCCAAGCTTCTTTGCCTTTATTTTCTTTTCTCTTGACTCTGCTGGTAACATAGGAAATCTGAGTCACTGGCATTTTCTTCACTGGTCCCTCCACCATCAAATCTCTCCAAAATTCATGGACAGGGTAACAAAAAAGGAGTTTTGTGTTGCACAGTGATGGGATCTCATCCTTAAACTTCACTCAGGTCTGCACTAATAACTGTATTTCAGGAGGAAGGAGTGTATTGCAGATATTAGGCAAACTGGTTTGTGTTAGTATGCTAGCAATAAAGTAAACAGAATTATTTTTAAAAGTGAGTCATTATTGTGCCCATACTCCTAAGAACTGTAGCAGAGGAACTCTAGGACTCATTACTATTTTTTATTTGGGTGTGAAGTTGTCCTCCATAGGTCAGCTGGTGGCATGGTTTGATGGGGAATAGTTTCAGGGCCCAGATGGGTCCAACGTGCTGGCAGCTTCTGTGTCCCACACAATCCCTCAGCTCCAATTCTGCTCCTGACAACTGAATCCTGACAGGACTGAATGCAGCTAATGGAGGAATAGCCTCATTAGTGAAGTGTCTGGACCTTTTCCAAGCCAGTTATCTCTTTCTTTACACTTTGATCATGGGTGAGTTGTCCCCATGCTTGGGTGTGTAACTGAAGGCAAGAGTGCTGTCCCTTGTATTGAACTCACTGGGTGAGGAGCCTTCTTTGGCCAGTATCTTGATCTAAATGAAGGGCTCAAAGGCTAAAGGCAGCCATGGAGCTGAGGATGTGGTTTGCCATGGTGGCACACAATGTGTGCAGTTTCTGGCACTGACACTACTCTGCCCTTGAACTCTGTGTTACGGAATGCATGGGGATTCATCTCACCCAACTTCAGACAGCCAAACCCCATCTTAACCATTTGTTTAGTCCCCCTTTCCAGCTGGTGAGAGAATAGGCACCTGGGGGAAGAAACTCTCTCCATTCCTCTCATGAATGGACACAATTCATTTCTCTTAGAAACTGGAGATTTCCTGGAGCACCTGAGTATGTGAGAATGCAGGTTTACTCTGGTGCATATCAGGTAGCACTGGATGTCTGTGTTCTCATCCCTGACTCGTGCCTGACACGCAGACCAAGGGATTACTCCCCCATCAGAGATGTCTTTCTGCCTTTACTGACTGGAAGGATGCTCTGTATCTGCACAGATGATTCACACTCCCTAAAAGTGGCTGCAGGAGGACACCTTAGCATTTTTAACATAGCATTTATGATTATATGTAGGCAAGTGAATCATGCCACAGACAATTACCTGAGTCTAAACACTGCACTGTTAATTATTTAATGTTAAATGAGCCAAAGCCAACCCTAAAATACCCCTGAATCTACCTTGAGAGTGGCCAATATTTCAAGCCCTGTGGTTTCTATCTGCCAAGAACCCATATTGATTCCGCTGCAATGCCTTTTGGAGAGACCACAGTGATTTTATTCCACTACTTTGAACTCAATTCACCCTTCAGAGTGAGAAGCTGTGTTATTAATGACTTCTTATTTGCACTGAGCTCTTTACAGTTGTGCTGGACTGCTGTTTCAACTGGACTTGAGCTGAGCTGAAGTACCTCCATGCTCCAGAGCAGTTTCCTGCAGTGCAGACATATCCACTGTGATTTCTTGTGACATGAGAATGAATGTAAACATGCTTGACTAATGTTAGTAACCATTTTCTGCAATGCCAGCTCTGTACAGTGAAATATGTAGAAATGCCTATTAATTCTGTGCTGAAACGAAAGCACAACTACTGGGTTGTTATCTTGTTGTTATCAAACACAGTTTATATATTCCTGGCAAAATCAGAAGGGATGTGGAAATGGCATATTTCCCACATGAAGAATGGAGGGAAACACTTTCAAAATTCTTTCTCACTCCCTTTTCCCGCCACTCACTGCCCACGTTTTCTCCCTCTCCCAATAATTTTTTCTCTTGCCAGTAACTCTCTGACGTTGGCACAGATCAGCAAAATCACAGTCCCGGCTATGCATACCACTGCACACACAGTGTGATTCACATTACTAGTAGGGAATGGCATCCTTACTCAAACATAATAAAGCAGATTTCCACTTTGCTCCAAATATTCCTTGGAGTTTTTTGGAAACTTTAATTTGTGAGTTCAAAGAAAAAGGAGAAGCCCCAAAAGATGTGACTTCTCAGAAACCAAAATACTGTTGTTTAACGCCAGAGAGGGCTATAGGGAGGACACAAGAGCCTTACCAGCTTTCTCCGACCAATAGTGTAATGATAGTTTCTAGGAGGAGTCAGCTTCCTGTTACTGGATATGACTGAGAAGTTTATTCCTGGAATAAAATCTTGGGAGTCTTTATTCTTGGAATAAGTTTTCAACTAGTTTTTAAAAGAAAGAATTTCTTAAAATGCCCCAATCATAATTGGGGTTCCCAAGATTCATGAAACTAAGTATGCTCCAGCTTGCTGTGGAGCTTTTTACTATGAGAAGCATTCCACACAGAAAGCATTGCTACCAGTGCTCCGCTACCAATGCTCAAAAAGAATCAGAAAAATTGTGGACAGCAGTGATTGTCCCCTGTACATGGCACTGGTGAGGCCACATCTTGAGTGCTGTGTTCAGTTCTGGGCTCCTCATTTCAGGGAGACTGAGGTGCTGGAGCATGTCCAGAGAAGGGCAACAGAGCTGGGGAAGGGTTTGGAGCACAACTCCTGTGGGGAGCAGCTGAGGGAGATGGGGGTGTTCAGCCTGGCAAGAAGAAGGCTCTTATAAGGAGGACCTTATTTCTCTCTGCAACTCCCTGAAAGGAGGGTGTAGCTAGGTCAGGGTTGGTCTCTTCTTCTAGGCAACTAGTGACAGAACAAGAGGACAAAGCCTCAATCCATGCCAGGGGAGGTTAAGGTTGGACATTAGGAGGAATTTCTTCTCAGAAAGAATGAGTAAACATTGGAATGGGCTTCCCAGGGAGGTGGTGGAGACAACGTCCCAGGAGGTGTATAAGGAAAGACTGGATGTGGCACTCAGTGCCATGGTCTGGCTGACATGGTGGTGTTTGGTCACAGGTGGGACTCGATGATCTCAGAGGTCTTTTTCAGCCTAACCAATTCTGTGTTTCTGTGAAGTAAGCATATGCTAGTTCTTCCATTTCTGCATCCCTATCCCAGTGAGATGGACCATTTATGAATTACATGGGAGCATAAATACTCAAGTAAATACCAGGTGAGTTTTACTAACCACAGTTATGTGGGAGGAAGGTCAGTGTTCATGTTTCATAACTGCAGGATAAGAGTGTATTCTCCATGGGCAATACAAAGAGAGTAGGTGTGAGTAGTGGCACAGATCTCTGAGGTGGAAAAGGAGCTTGGATAGAGGCTGTGGTCCCTCCATGAGCACTGACTCTGTAGGACATTCCCCATACCACAACCTCCAAAGCTGTTGTATAAAGCCTTGAAAAACTTGCATGTTCCTTTGCACAACTTTATCTTTGGGCAAGAGGACACCTCTGAAATATCATGGGCCAGATATCTTACAGAAAAATATCCAAACACTGTAAAGATCTACTAATTTTTAGCCTAGTTTCCATGGAAAATGGAACATGATAGTGTTGTAAATATATTTCCACCTTTTCCTGGTAAAGTTTTGAAGGAATTGACTAATTTCAGCCTCATGGGCAAGAGGAGTGAAGCTCCTAAGAATATTAATTCTCCCCGTATCTCATGAAAATAAGGAGCTAAGTGAAGAAGTACTTTTAGATATTTCAGAAAGAGAAGGGCTGGTGGGTTAGTTAGCTCTGATTAGAAACCAGAACATCCACATAGGAATACTTTCCTTAAAATGTAAATCCTCAATGAGCTCAATTTTAATTTGTTCTGCCACTCACAGGACTGTGTATTTTGCTCTAGCTGCACAGGCCTTATCTCACTTCCCTCAGCTCCTTCCTTTCTTTACCTATCTGCCCTTCCTCTGCCAGGGAGTGGGGGCCTGTTCTTTATTTTGCTCAGTCTCCAGATCGGAAATACGTCACGTCAATAGGAACCACACACACCCAATGCTGACAGTGACAGCGATGAGGGTGAGCACTGGGAGCAGCTAGGAAGCTTTAACTTTTGGAACTTCATGGTGACAGGCCCCAGGGGGATGAGGTGCAGTTATCTCCAGACATGGACAAGCAGCAGCAGGGAGTGAAGCCAGGTGCTATGAGGGTGCTATGCTGTGTGCTTGCAGACAATCCAAAAGCAACAAAGTGGTCCAGGTGTGGCATGGAGCAAACCAGGTGGTGCTTCAGCAGTGTTAGCAGAAAGGAGCAGGGCATGTACAAGGCCAGGGAGCAGAGTGAGAGTTTAGGAAAGCAGCCCTGCCAGGCCAGGAGGCTGGTGCTCTGCAGCTGCAACGGTACCCATGCAGCTTGGAATAACACCATTGCAAAACACCACCACCGCAAAAGACCAGCATGCAAAAACTTGCTGGCTGAAAAAACCTACTGAAGCCATGACTTCAAGGATAAGAACAACATTTCTGTCAGTTCATAGCTGTCCCTTTTCCCATTCACAGTTTCAGTGATCACAATGGCTAGATCTGTATTTAAATCACTGTACCTGCTAGGGAGCCAGGAGAGGTTAATATACTGCAGGAGTTCATTATCCATGTCTTTCTCTTCCAATATTCTTTAAAAGTTGCTGCTTTCTCCAGAGATAAGAAAATTACCAAGGAACAAATTCAAAGTTCATGCTTCTTTTTTTTCATGGCCTTATAATTTTGTTTACATGTTCATCAGTCACTGTGGTGGGTTGACCTTGGCTGAAGGTGCCCACAAAAACTCTCTATCACTCCCCCTTCCCAGCTGGATGGGGGAGAAAAAATATGATGGAGAACAACTTGTTGGTAGAAATAAAGCGGTTTATTAAGCAAAAGTGAAAGTCTGCACATGCACCAACAAAGAAAGCATCAATAATTTTATTCTCAGCTTCCCATCAGCAAGCAAGATCGGGCCACTTCCCATGAAGTAGGGCTTCAGGACATGAGATGGTTGCTCTGGAATACAAACATTGTAAATGAAAAATGTTGTCACTCGCTTCCTCCTCCTTTTCTTAGGTTTTATATCTAATCTGTCATCATATGGTATTGAATATTCCTTTGGTTAATTTGGGTCAGCTGGCCTAGATGTGTCCCCTCTCAGGATCTTGCCCACCCCTACCCTAATGCTGAGGAATGTTGGGGACACAGCAGTGATGCTGTGCCAGCCCTGCTCAGCAGCAGCCAAAGCACTGGTGTGTTATCACCACCTCTCCAGCTACCAAAGCAAAACACAGCACTGTGAGGGAGAATTAACTCCATCACAGCCAGACCCAATACACACTTCACTTTTTATCATTTGTGTCATGCTCAGACCTCATCTAATTTTATGTCTTTTCTACCTATTCCATTGTATTTATTTTCTCATTACTGAAATCCCTTCTTACCCCTTCTTACCACATGTACAATTAAAACTCCATTTTTAAACCATCTTTATACCCAACATACATATTAATGCATTTTCATTAACTACTATCCCTAATCCTTCCACAGATAGATATTATTTCCCCACTTCATGAGCTTCCTCCACCCCTCCAGATGTTCAAAAACAGTCCATGCATGCCTTGGGCCCCATTCCATCAGGATGTGTGCTCAGGGCAGGAGAAGCAGTACAGTTGCTCATCGGACACCAACAGCAGCCCAGCCCAGGTCACTGTCACATTCTCCTGCAACTTAACGCCACAAATTATATTTCCCCCATGGTTAAATCTCCTTGAGTCACACACGGGGTCTTCCCAGCTCTCCAAATTACCCACCAAGTAACTCCCTTTGCTTGAGCAAACACAGTCCCACAAATGGGTTTGCCTTTTTCCATGTGAGGAGAAATCCACATCAGTTTCCCCATCTACTTCCCTATGTGTGGTACAGTGACCTTATCCCCCCACCAAAATGTGAGTGGTTTTTTTGGACAGGACCAGGCCTGTTAGCTGATCCTCTAGTGTTAACCAGCCTTGGGCTTGCTAAATTTGTGTCCCAGTGCTTCCAGGCCTCATTACCAAATACTCAACGTAGTCTTCAGCAGTCCATTATAACAATATTTCCAGAGATTTTTGAGTGATTAGGGATATGAAATATAACACAGTTGTACTGAATTTGTTGTTCCAGAGCTGAAACCTGCTGAGTTTCAAAGGGAGGTAATAATAGCTGGCCACAGGTCCCCATTGCTTTGAGCACTCTCAACTATCTGCTCATAAAAATTATCAAGTTGAAAAACAAGGTAGTTTTGTTGAAAAACAATGCTTGTTTTGTCTGCAACTTTCCAAGCATCCAGTTGTTTGTACTATTATTTTCATAAGAAGAGTTCTACACTGAATACTGAACACTGAAGCTCTACTCTTCTGTGACTCTCCTGAATTTCAACGTTTCCTTAACTTCCTCATTTCCCATTAACTTCTGCTGCCATTCCCTCTGTGGGCTTTTTGTTCTTACAAGAGGAAGTCATCCTCTTCCAGCTTGAATGAGAAAGAATTAACTTGGTTTGTCCTGCAGCTGCCACAAAACACTGTGTGTCTTTGTCCCCCATCTTGTGGGATGTTGATTATCCATCAAAGCTGAAAGCTTTTAAGGGCAAGGTGGAGGCAAAGATGAGCATTATCTCCTCAAGAGTATTTCTGGTGCTCTCAAGACCTCTCCCTGGCACTTCTATTACCTTTCCCACCTTGATAAGAAAGTTTTTTAATGGGACTATTTATGTTTTGCTGGTTCCCTGGCCAAAGTATCAGCTTTGTTCCTGAAGGAGAAGACTACAAGTACTTGTACGCCTGCATGTCTTGCAGAAAAGCTGCCTGTTCTTTTGTTCCCTGGTTAGTAAGGAGTGATTATATCTCAGACCCATCAACACCAGTAGTGAAACCCAGAAAGGCTTTTGGGTACAAGTTTTGCAGTTTGCTTGAATAAAAGCACATACACCTGAGAAACTGTTCTTACCAGCCTCTTAAGCTGGTGCCATATATGGCATTGCCTCCCTGAAAAATTTTTCAACTTGAATTTGGAAGCTGTATGGCTAGCCTGTTGCAATCTCTATTTTTCAGATGTAAATGGACATAAATAACCTAAATTGCTGGCAAGCATGGCAATCTGAATTAATTAGGTTCTGTGTTGCCTGAAGACCCCCCAAAATATGGGTTGAGCCTAATAAATGGGCAGTAACATCATTCTTATGGTGCCACTTACCTATACCCTGTGCCATCTGGCGCAGAGTGGAGTGCTACAAAGTAGAGTCTTCAGCTGACTTCCCTTTACTAAATCCCAAATAGCTAAATGAAACAGATATTATAAACCCTTTAAAAGCAGTGATGAGCATATGTATTTCTGGCAATCTTCCTTCAGGATCAGACATAGCAAAGATAACCTAAGTAATCTAGCCCTTTTTCCATTCAGATATACAGACTAAGAAACTTTTTGTCTCATATAATGCAGTGATTCAGTCATGTAGGAATGGCAAGATTTGCAATGAATGCATGTTGGGATACAGTCATTTCAAAGAGAGGGGAATGCTGGGAGGTCTTGGACTACACTGTAGCTTTAGCCAAGCACTCTGTGCCTCAAGGAAATGCACCAGCAGTGTGCTAAAGGTACCCACCACCTTGTTTGCTTACAGCTTCACTAATGAAAGCGGCCTACAAGAACATTTTATTTAAACATCAGCAAATACCCTTCCACCAGGGAGAGAGGAAATTCTTCTTATGAATAAGGAAAGAAAGAAGACAAATGTACACCTGCCTTACTGTACCTTAGAGTATCTGCAGTACTCTTAGTCCTGCTCATTGTCTTTCGTTTCTCTAGCACAGAGCTTTCCTTTTAGGTTTCCTTCATGCTCCCAGAATCCCAATCCACTGCTTGTGTACCAAATCCACTTTGAGATAAGCTTATTTTAAAAAGATCTGCTTTGATCCTAAACTTCATGGGTATGGAAAGCTAAAAAATAATCTGCTAAAATGGTAGGATGTTGCTGAGGGACAAGTGTATAGGGATAATTTATGTAAGTTGTTTTGAATTTTCTTTCCTTCAGCTTTGTACTTGCCCTGGTTACAGGAGAGTCATTTGTCATCTCTTCCCGTGGTAATCCTTAGGCTCTTCTTTCTCTCTTCTGTGTTCTTTGGGAGCTAAAATGAGAGTGAAAAGTCATGTTCACCTTCTCCAAAGCAGCCATTGAACTGGAAAATCCGTTTTCTATCTGAGTTTACTTCTAAGGCAATGAACCAAGAGCTCAGGGGAGCCAGCTGCAAAATCCAAGCCTTTCCTCCCAGGCAGTCTCCAGAAGTTTTTTCTAGCTGCACCTACAGACCCTTCCTGCAACCTTCCTCTCCCTCACTCCCAAAACTCTTTGAAGGATAAATAAAAGTTAGTAGCATTAACTACAACTTTTAGCAGCGGACTGCAACAATGTGGACATGTGATCAGAGAGAGCAGCTTGTCCTCTGCAGTGCTCTTGCACCATCCACAGTGCCTGAGCTAACTAACCCAGGTCAGCAAGGTGTCACATGAAAGGAGGGTTGGGACACATGCCAACAGCATAAGAGAAACCCTCTGCCATGTCCCCACACTTTTAGCTGAGTATTATATCCACTGCCAGCGACTGGCAGCACCCGTGGAGGGCTCACCCCGACGGTTTACAGAGTGACATTGCTAATTAACTCACACCCTGAAACTGTGACAGGTTAAGGGTCAAAGATTGACTTTGATGGTAACTGACTGCAAAAACACATTCAAAGCAGTACACAGACAAGCTCTAATAACCTACAAAAATGACTCAAGATAACCATTCAGCACACACAGAATAGGGTTCTTACCTGAGAGTCACCCCAGTGGGAGAAAAGATAGGTTCAGCCTATTTGACTGATCCCAGAAGTCACAATGAAGTCTTCCCTAACTTCTCCCTATTATTAACTTACTTTTAGGTGGAGCTTGAGTGACTCTAGTCACACATACCTTTGCTGCTACTTGGTATAAAATTCTCTCTCTTTACTCTTAGAGAAATAGTCAATAAAATATGGGGTGCCTGCCTGTGAGGGGTGGTCATATCTTGAAGTGAGTAACTTTGGGATTGGAGGTGTGTGTTGGTGTTTCAATTATAATGAGCAAAGTTCATCCTAGGAAAGTGATTTCGCCACAGCTACTGATTCAGCAGCAAGGCATCTTTTCTTATCTCCCTTGGCTGACAGCTGCTATGTGGTTTATCAGCTACTTGGTACCATCAAGTTCCCATTCCTGCAAGGATTTCAGCACAGCCTGGCAGCTGTGTCTCCACTCCATTCCACTCCACGCCCATTTCATCCCCCTTAACCTGTGCTTATGATTGCTGTGAGTGTGGGGAGTCATTGTGGAAGAGGTTTTGAGCATGACAGCTGCATTCCAGCCAGAGTGCAAGAACTGCATTTCATCCTATCATTTCTGTACTTTTAAAACTTCTGTTAGTATATAACCTCCCATTTTTTTTTCTAATTTCACCCCTAGTCATCTTCCCACTCAGGGTACTCTGGTTGTTAAGGAAGAGGTCAGCTCCTAGGTTTTGTGAGTTGGTTTAATTCATCTCAAGGTGTTTGTCCTTGGAGAGGGAACCCAAACAAGGAAATGCCTGGGCCTTTATACAGTCTGTGCACCCAATCTTCACGTGCTCTTTTTTTGTCCTGCATGCACCTCTTGGACCAATGAAGATGTATGGTCTGGAGTCTCCTAACACCTCATTATTGCTCTATGTCCACATGGGTAAGCCATTAATTGTTCTTATTTTCCAGCTTGGGCCAGCCATAAGGCCCTCCTGTGTCTCAACCTTTATCTGGAGATATCTGTCTTTCTCTGTTACAATCAAACCGTAACCTATACAGTTTCTAATATTTTATAAGTAAATGTATTTTAATCTCCAACACGGCAATCTGCAGCCCACAAAACTCCCCTGTGTACATAAACCCCCAGGCTGGCCTAGGAAACATTCACAGTGGCGTCTGCACATTTTGCTGCTAACATATTAAGCAATTTGGGAGAGACAGAGAGGAGATTAGAGGAGTAGGACTAGGAGTCAGTGAGAGCCTTGGGAAGGAGAGGATAAACAAACTTATGCTTACTTTGTTAACACTTGAACCATTATTTTTAAAATAATGAGAAAATTGGAAAATTATTAATGGGAATAGCCAGACTAACTGCATTTGGAATTTCAGGTTTTTTAAATCCCTAATAATATTTCTAATTATGGTATAAGCAAACCTGGTTTGAAATGCCATGTTTAATGGTTGGACTCAATGATCTTCATGGTCTTTTCCAGCCTTAAAGGTTCTATGGCTCTAGGCTAATGTCCACACATTTGCCATGCTCTCCCTTTGCTCCCTGTCTCAATCAATTCCCACCCACCAGAACAGGTACACCTGCAAATCACAGTCTAGTGAGCAGTTTTAGGGGTGCATACTTACAAAAGCATGGCAGGGGCTGTGGAGGGCAGCCCACCCTTAATTAACAGTTTAATTAACCCTGCCAATCAGCAGTTGCCAAAAAGAAAATGTCTCCTCAGCTGAAGCCCAGCTCTCGTTCTTGCCCTGCTCCTGAGCATCAACAGTGACCCAATGCAGGGGACTGATCCAGCTGGAAACAAAGCAGGCTCTCTGCTAAGTGTGAATTTGAAGAAATTAATCTGAAATCTCTGATGGATAGATATAGGCGATGGAATGCAAGAATATTACATAGGAATGCTTTTCCCTATTGGCTTGGCTTATCTCAAAGTGGAAAGAGCTTGATCACAGGGGCATTTTCTCATTGTTAGCAGCTCCCCTTAAAACACATTAAGTAATTAAGTACTAGTCACTTCTGTATCTATACAGATATACCACTGAGAGTGTACACTTTACTTAAATTTACTTCAATTAATGAGCAGTTCCCTGGGCAATTCCATGACAAATGCAGGTCTCCAAAACCCATTTTTTTTCCCAAAGTGTTTCCTTATGCTCCAGACAAGCGCTTCCATACAAGTTTTCTCTTGTGTTCTGTTATTGAGAAGGCCCACAAATACAAAAGGAGAAAAGACACAGAAAGGAGACCCAAATCACTGTAATCACCCAAATATCTGTATTCCATGTGAGGGCAGAAATCTCCTAAGACTGGCTAAATTCTCTGTTTCTAGCTTAGGTCTAAAAGGTTTAATGTGCTCATCACTTTCTCCAGCTTGTATCCACTGGCAGCTGGAGTTGGTAATTTTGTCTTGTAGGCACAAATGGCAATTGATTAAGGAAAAAAACAGTGAAGGATGATCACTTCTACTGCCCTGTTGGAAGTTCTGGTCTTTGGCAGAGCCTTACACAAACAACAGAGCCAGGAGATTTGAGAAGGCATCTCCAGCACAGCCAGTGAAAGGGGAAGGATCTGGGGACAGACTAAGGGACTTCTGGAGTGGATTTCTCACAGTCACGAGGACACATTAGGAATGCCTGCTTCCTTTCTCCTCCCTCACAAGCCAGAAGCCTTCCATTACCTCACTGTCCCAGGCACATTCATTGCCACCCATGAGGGGACAGCACTTCCCATTGGATTTGTAGGAACTGTGGGAGTGAATGGTGAGAATCCTTCCCATGTTAACCAAACCCTTTGTGACCAGGGACATGGTCACCTGCAGGTTTACCCTCCTTCAGCAGCCCTCCCTGACTGAGGACACTGTGCCCTCTGCCCACCTACGTCCCCTCTGCTGAGCCAAATGTGCACAGGGAGGCACAAGGGGAAGACAGGAGTTAATCAGATCTTACCAATCACCTAATGAATCTCTGGAATCTGGCTACAGGCAGATCTATTTACACATTTAAAGTGTGACTCTAAGATATTTAGAGCAGGGGCATTTACATTTGCTCTTGTTACCATAAGCTCCCTTAATAGGCGCCTCTAGGACAAAATTTATCTTGCTCAAATGAGATTAGAGCAAAATAGGTCAAATTAATTGTGTCCTTATTTCTCCCTGGTGAGCACAAATGGAGTCTAATGTAATTAATCCAGAAATAAATATCTCTGCCATAGATATTTGTGGTTGGAGAAAAAAGGAATCCAAGCCATCGATTTAATTCTTCTGCTCCAAAATAATAATCTGTAAAGTGAGTGTCTATGTAGGCTCCTCTTATGATCAAATAACAGGAAAAGGCACTACTAGAGAAGTATATAGTGAGTGGGCCAGTCTGAGGATAATTCACATTTCAGAAGTGCCAACCAGGTGTCTAAAATGTTAGAATAAAACTGCATTGAAATGATAAGCAACATGTTCTGGTTTAGCCATTAACTCTGAATCCTGATGACCATTTTATTTCAGAATAAACCAGCACAGTATCAAAAAAAAAAAAAAAAAAAAGAAATCTCCAATTTCTTTATGGAAAATGACAGAGAAAATGAATAGAGAAAGAAAAAATCTGACTTCAAAATGTGGTTTGGGGGTTTTTTTATCCCAGAATGAAAGTTCCCTATTCCCCTCGTTGCAGACAGAAGGGATTCTGCTCAGTTGTCCACACATATGCCCTGGAGACTTTTGAGGCTTCACAGAACATCAGAGACCCCCATCAAGACTGGCAAATGTTGTACCATACCTAAGAGAAACCCATGCCCTCATTACCAACAGCAAAGTGACAGACTTGTACTTAAGGCATCTCAAATAGCAAAACATATTCATGTTTAGGTAAGGGATTCACACTCAAAAATGCATGATACAACTGCTGTAATTCAGACATCTAAAAGTTTGACCTTATCTAGTATTTCCTCTTCCAATTCCCCTTTGAATCATTCTCTTTCTGTCCTGGCTTCAAAGCAGTTAAAAAGATGTGATGTGCTACTTCATCAGCCTTCCATATGGTCAAGGACAAAGAGATGGTGATACAGAGGTCATCATGGAGTGGAAACTCACCCCTTCTTGAAAGAGATTAATTAGTATTGTTTGGATCTCTCTATCTACCAGATCATCCAGTAAAATGCAGACTTGTCTTAAATCATAGAGGATTTTTTTTTTTTTTGGAAATTAGTATTATTCCACCCATTGATTTTATCATTGCATCACTTGGTCTTCAAGAGCAAAACATCTATGCCTTAATATGATTTTGGAGCCATAGTCATTGATCCAAGCTCTCCTAATTTCTTTCTTCAAGAAAAAAATTTTTATTAAGCCAACAGCAAAATGATGGCACTCAGCTCACAGAAAACACTGTCACTTTCATTGTTTGGAGTTAAAAAAATAATTTTATCATTTCAATTTCTCCTGTATAGGATCTAATCTTCTGACAATCCAGCATCATGACTGACCTTTAAATTGTGACAAGCAATCAAATATACTGCTTCTGTGATCCTCTACAGTCTTCTTACTTTGACTGCCCTTTGACTTTGAATCAGAATGAGAGTTACCAAAACTCTTGATTCACTTTTAAAAAGCTTTAATGATTCTTTCTGCTCTGGAGGGGGGAAACTGATCAAGTTAAGCAGCTCACAAACCCATGAGTAACAATTCACCAAGGCAGAATAAAGTACCTAAGACAATGCTAAACTTCTCCTGCAGAGTCCTTACTGTTGACCCCAGAACTTTTCTTATCCTTTCATTTACACCTTTCTTCTCATACTGCCCTGGACATCTTTTCTCAACATACCGAAAACTTCTCATTACATCCATCTCAACAGTTTTCTTTCAAATTTGTTTGCCTCCTCCAACTATTATCTCTTGCCCTGCCCCTTGGAAAGAGCCTTACTCCTAAATTTTGGTTGTATCTTCTTGTGGAGGTAGTTTCCATCTTGTACACTATGTCCTTAAGCCCTTACTCAGTGACTCCTCACAGAGGAGCCTGGCATTTTTGCTACAGGAGTGTTTGACTCCTGTAGCAAAAGATGACTTTTTTCATCTTTTACATGACTTATTCCTCCAAAAACATTATCTTCTTCTGGTGGCTCTGACTGTCTTCCCTTGGATCTTCCTTCAGTCCCCAACAAGACAGCCCATGTCTCTAACCAGCCTTCTTCTATTGGAATAGATTGGAATTGGATGCACACAGATCTCAGCCTGTTTCTCTGACATCTCCTCATGAACATGCAGCTTTCACCTATACTTAGCAGAGTGATTTATAACTCCCTTCTTCTTTTATTAATTCCTTCACGTAGTACCCATTTCTGTGTCCTTAGCCTGATCATCAACTTCATCTATAGCTTCTCTGCATCCCCTGACAGTCTGAACTTCACCCTGAGCAGCAATTGCATCAATTTCATGCTTGCAATCTCCATCCACATGGCTAAATCTCTTTTAGAGCTTTCATTATCAGCTTGTCTTACTCGTTGCAAACGTTTTTTTTCTCCAGCATTGATAAACACATTTTTCCCCTTACCTGTTCAGAGTGCTGCCCCTTACCTATTATTTTCCATGTCTTGCATCTTGTTTCTCTTATTTCACTTCTTTCAAGTGATGTGTCTATTTTCAAAGCCTGTCATGGCCAGGCCCTACTCTGCCTGTCTCCTGTCATTCCGTTCTTCAAGGACCACTGTTTTCTTGATTGCTCTACTGCTTCCAATATCCTGCTTGCTAAATTCTGAACACATTTGTGATAGCTTTCTTCCATTCTCTTCCATGCTGTGGACATAATGCCATAAACATCTACTTTATCTTGCTGTCATTCAGAATACTTCTAATTTTCCTTTACCTAATATCTATAAAAAGCTGTGGGAAAGCTTCTCCTTTTTTGGCAATCTGAAATTCCCTTCCATCTTGCCAATTAGAATGTTTCCGTGAAGAAACCTCTTCATCTCTCTGATGTTGCTGATAATCTTTGTCTTAAATTTAAATAGTGACCCTCTGTGGGGTAAGGGACATCACTTTATTCTGTGACAAGCTCTATACATCACAGTCATATAGATACAATAACAATGTACAACATAAAGTAATAATAACAATGATAATTACAAGAAATCTGTTCCAAATTAAAACTCTACAGAAAAGATTTAGTGGCTTTAAAAATATCATTCACCTCTTGCTTTGGCACATATTTTACAGCTTTATCACTGGCCACAACACAATGTTTATGGACCTATAAACATGTTTGTATAAGCAAATAGATAAAAGACAACAAAGCATCACTTATAAAGAAGGTTTATTCTTCTTTTATCACATGACTGGGACAAGTAAATGTGAAGACATACTCTAAAATTACTGTGAAAGTTGTCCTATTGCTGACTGGGTGGCACTGCCCTCTCACTGCCTGAGCCATCTGCTCTGCTGTCAGCAAACTCTGGTCCTCCATCCCCTCCTCCTCTTCAGCTGTATTTCCATGGAAAATAATATGTGTCTGTGGTGACTGACTGGTGTTCCCTCTGACCTCCAATCCATTTGTTGTCAGCCAGGTTTCCTTTCCTGAGTCCTTTGTGTGAAAATTGCCTTTTAACCGTGCTGCTTTGTGCCATTTCTCCCTTGTCCAAAATGACATATGACAAGACATCCTCAGCTCCTCCAGCCTGCCAGCTCTGATAGCATGCTGCCCTGCCTGCTATTTTGTGTGTCAGACTGATAAGAAATTTCCATCAGCAGAAAGAGGAAAATAAGAGTGCAATGGCCAATGACATCCGATTTCCCGTGCACTTGAATTCAGTAAACTGCATGTATAGAAGAAGAATGGCAAAGAGCCAAGTGCTCTGTGGCTCAAGGGAGGACAGGGTGTCCTGGGCACAGCCTGCCTTGTGCCAGCTCCTTCCCATCCCTGCCAAGATTGAGGCTCTGCCCTGGGATGCACCGGAGTTCAGGAGTCACTGTGAAACCACCATAGCAATGTTACATTGGGAGTGCCTTAATATTTTGTTTGGGATATTTTGACCTCTTTCCTGGAGTTCCAAAGTGAGAAGGGTAGAAAATTAGCAGATTTTTTGCCCCAGGTTTCCCGTTCAAGAAAAACCCAGCTGCAGTTTGGCTCAGATGTTCAATGTTTTACCAAGGAGCGCGGGGAAGCAGAGGCCAGCTCACTCTGAGATTACCTAGCCAGGCACTTGTGCAATCTGCTGTGACCTGCTGGCTGCTGCTGGGATACAGGGCCACACGCAGCTCCCACTTCCAGTTGAGCACTGCAATCACTGGGAGCATGAGGCTGTAAGGATGGAGAAAAAATTAACTCATTATACTTACAAATTATATTTGCAGGTACTTAGTTGGCTGATTGAGCTCTCAGTTCATAGTTCTTCAAGTTGTGGTATCATCCTCTGTAATTGAAACACACCTAGTAATAGATGTGTAATTGAATATATATCAAAAGAGTAATGGGGATAGTGCAGGAAATTAATCTATTTAACAAAAGATATATTCTGGTAGTCACCTTGTAGCATTCCAGACAGAATGAAGAAGAAAAATATTTTCAAAGCTCCCTGGAAGGAATATTACAGTATGAGATATCTTTTTGATGGTCTTAATTTTGTTTATTTTTACATTTAGAAGTCCAAAGATCATAGGAGGCCATCTGTTTGTCAGCCCATGGCTGAATTTGCTCCTAATTTATATGCACAATCACATAAGAATCAGCTCATTGTGATACATCCTGGAGGTGTGTAGAGCTGAAAGTGATTTACAAGACACACTTTTTTTTAATTTTGAAAATTTCAATTTGTCAAAACCATACTTTTTATGACAAAGGATTGCTTTCGGTATTTTGTTCCAAGTCAAAGAGTTTGACATTTGTTTAATATCTTGTTCCAGTATCTTCAAAAAGAAGTGCTCTGCTTTTTCATTTCAGAAATACTTTCCTTCTGAAATATAATTAGAGTGAAAAGTAAGATTTTTTAAAATGAAAAAGATCAGCATGTAAAAGTAAGCATGTCAACTACTCTAAATCTGTATTTGTAGGGGAGGGTGGTTGTTTGTTTAATTTTGCTCTCTTTGATGTTCTTGGGTTTTGTCCCAGTTTGGTAGAGGAAACTGAAATATTCGGAAACCAAGAAAATGATAAAATGGTTTCTGGCCCTATATAACAAGAAAATAGCTTATTGTAGAATTCAGATATGGTGATGAGTGAGTGTTGAGTGATGAACTGCCTCACTTGGTGATCTTCTGGCCTCTCTGTGATTATGCTGGTGGGATTTACACCAGGCCAGTTTACTGTGAATTACAGTTTGTTACTGGGCTATTTTCCTTATACACTACATCACAGAGGTTTGAATAATTACCTTGATTGTACTTTTTCTTCTTAAAACCCATACATGATGTGGAATTAAGTTTCAACAAAGAGACATCTCAGGCCTGCCAATCCATTAGATGTATTTTGGCCAAGGAGACAAAGTAATGATTCCGTATAGAGATTCATACACAAAACTGGTATGTTTTGTTGCATAGTTTTGGTTGTTTTGGGGTTTTTTTTGTCAAGCTGCTTTTGGAGATTTCCAATCCCAGCATTTCATTTTCTGAAAAACTTCAGAGGAAAGAAAAATCATTCATAAAAAAAGGGAAATTAAATATAAGGCCTGTGTGCAAATTGTCTCAAACTAGGCCACCATATTTATTAAGAGCACTAAGAAAGCATAATGAATAGTCAAGAATGTGTTTAACATGGTGAGGTTTTTTTCAGTTCATCTCCAAATTTGCACTAGGTTACATGTCCAGAATTTAAAAGCTTGATGTATTTTAAATGTTAATCTGTGTGAAATTCCTTTACAGAAGCATATAATTATTAGTGGCATTTTGAGCTTAGGGACTTTTTCTATTTAGATAAATATTACTGATGTTGAGAAACAGCTTTTATGTCTAAATTGTCTTTTCACAATACTGCATAAATAGGTAATTCTTCTGTTGAAGAACACATTGTGTTTAGTCATATTAGACTACTTAACTGCAATTATTATTCAATTCAACCTCTATCAGTCATTTATTTTCAAGTCCATTTACTGGTAGAAGAAAGGTTTTCTCAGTCTCTTTGACTTTTACACTGCTACTAAAATTCAGAATTGTAAGAAGTGATTCTTCTTCAGCTACCTGCTGTATTTGCAGCTATTGATCATAAATTTCTTTCTCAAAAATTGCCTTGATATTTGCATCCAAAAAGGCTTGATTTTCATCAATTACTTTTATACTTTCTCCTGCTTGGGACACTGGATAATAAGAACTGTGACTAACTTCATTACTCATTGCATAGCATCAATTCTTTTTGTCTCTTGTGAATAAACTACTTGCATAGATCAGATCTTTTGCTTGACAAAGTCCAGATTTAGAAATGTTCAAATGTATTCTTGGACTTAAAATTCAGAAGTGAAATTGGGATTAACCACATGTAGGCCTTCAGGGCAGTTTTCCACATTTTTTTTCTCCAGATCCATCTTTCTGTTCTTTCCCACTGCCTAATGGGCTGTCATGGTTTTTTAATCTTCAGCATTGGCCTGTCTCATGTCCTTTGGAGTGCTACCAGATGGACAACCTCCTTTCCTTTGAGGAAAAGGTTCTGTACTGCTGTGAAGAATTTGAGCCTGGGGAAAGGAGATGAACATTCTTTTTTCTCTTAGTATTTAAGAGAGCAAAGTTGTGGGCTTTCAGCAATAATAGCATAATTTCCTTCAAAAAATTTCTTTCATATTAAATCATCTGAAACTAAAATTCCTTTAGAAGGTGTTTACCTTTTTGACACCACTATTTGAACTTTACTGCTGTTTCAGTTTCAGCTGATAGCGTATCAAACTGTTTTCCATGCAGCTTCCCTATTCACTCAGATGCCTTTCTGGGAGTTAGGTAAGGCACAATGCTTGCTGCAAGATTGCACCAATCCAGCCTTCAAAGACAATATCATAAAAAGTTATGAGTGCAATGGGAAACACACTTAGAAAATACCAGACTTCTGACTGCCTGTACAACATTGCATCTGCATTTTGATGCAGACTTCCACTCTCAGGTGAGAAGATGCATTTTCTCAGATGTCAAAGGCTTCCTCCAGCTTGCACAGGTGTTCAAGTACAATAGAGAGGAGTCTTTTATTGCTCATGTTCTCTCAAATAGCCTCTGACTCATCTGCATTGCTGTTCCCTCTGCCACTTTAAGCCTTCCACTAAGCACAGAGGTCTGGGAGATGTATATTGTGAAGACAGAGACAAAGAAGGTGTTGAACACATCAGCCTTGGCTGGAACTTAAGCCAAGATGGCAAATGAACTTGGATGGGGATTGCACAAAGAGCTTTGGTATCAGGTCAGTAGAGATGAATGTCATCTTGGACATTTAGTGTGACAATGCCAGGACTTTGTAGTTAAAAAACATTGTAAAACTTGTGATGAGAAAAACAAGAGATTACTTCTCCTTAATCCCTCCCTTTGAAAAGGCCAAAAGGCATCATGAGAGTTTAAACAAACATGTTCAAACTAAGGCACTTTCTTCTTGTGAAAACTGTTGGCCTAAAACATTCAAGTTTGGCAAAGAACTGAAAATAACAGGAGTCATCATCTGTGACATGAAGATTTTATTTGCATCTTAATACAGAAGTGTCTGTCAGATTGATGGTGTTTGATAATAATGATGTCCTTTTATTTTTAGCTGCTACTTTTGAAACATGTCTTGCAAAAAACCAGTAGAGAAAATTACTTATACCTGTAGGCTCAAAAATATCTCCATTACAGTCTATTAGCAGCCCCTTACCCAGCCCCCCACCCAACTTCAACTCTTTGCAATTAATTTTTTCATTGCCAGGTTAATGCCTTCTTCATTAGCAAAGGTTACTCAGTGAAAAAATTATTTTTCTACTTGTACTTCTACTGCACACTGAGCAAATGCCAGGAATAAATGATTGCTCAACTGTCATGATTTATCATATAAAAATGCTGTTCATTTTAGAGTGGATAAATTTAATGGACAGACCACATATTTGGGTAATTTAATCTGTTGGGCAGTTTTTGTGTCAGCCTTACATTTCCTGACACATTTTGGTGCATTTAACATTCTGTTCTTTTTGTTTTCTGTTGTTAAGATTCCTTGTATAGACGAGCTCTCCTAATTGCCTGTTACAAAAATAGGTAAAATTCTAAATTATTCTTCTTTGTCTGTTAAACCTTGGCCTTTACACAAAGAAGAGGAGATGAATGGAACATTTTTTCTTCATTTCCTTTACATTAACCCTGGAGCTGAAGGAGCTTCAGCTGGTTTTAAGGCATTTATGAGAAAAAAAAGATATGTTGCAGCTAGAAGCTTTTGTCAAAGCTGGCTTTAACATGACTTGCTCCAACACTTAAAATTATCAGGCTGAGAGGATAGAGATTTTACTCAATTACATACAGTTGTTGCTAGAAAAACTTGTTCTTCAAATCTTTGCTTTAAACTAGCTGCCATTTATATTGCTATGTCCACAGTTTTGTCAAGCATACCAGGAACTGCAAGTCCGCATCTAAAATAAAATGTTACCAAAATGTTTCAAAGTAATGCTTGCTGCTTTAATCCCTTTCAATTAAAAATTTCAATTTGAAAAACTTGTCAATATTAGCTAGGAAACACTGCTGAAAATGAGTGTGGTTTGAACACTGCTGAGTGTTTGCAGTTATAAAAACAATTTCAGTATTATTTTCTCAGTTCCAAAGATCTTATTCTCCCTGTAATCTGTGGCTGACACTATAGACCTAGAACAGTTTTGCAATAAGATCTTTTCTGCAGATTAACATCTTATTTCCTTTTTAATCTCTTTGGATGAGGATCATTCATATGTATTCTATACCAAACAGGGAGTATTCTCTGGAGACAGGATTTAGCACAGGGCTCTTCAGAATTCTATTTTTTCTGGCAGGTTGATTTTTATGGAGTCAGGCTGGCAAATAATGGCTTTTACTGAGAGGGTATTTTTCAGAAGTGTTCAGCACCTACCATAACCTAGGGAGGTGCCTGTGTAATTGCCTTGGTATTAAAAACAGAGGAATGAGAACAGTGACAAACTCCTTGCCTTTGGAAATGTAGTTCAAATGAGGTGCTACTACCCAGTGCGTATACATGCAAAGGTGCAAACTGCAGAGCTTGAGACTTGATTTCACTGCTTTTTTACCTTATCCACCTACAGGACACCTGCTGCAAATGCATAACTTGTTTTTAAATCAGATGTTAGCATTTCCAGTTTAAGGTTAATTGAACACCCAGTCCGAGGCACACTTCATGACTTTTTTCTGGTTTAGTTTCTTATGGCTTAGTTTTGTGGACAGCAGGAACATTGGCCAAGTGAGGTCCCTCTGTTTATATGTCTTGCCATTAGTTTAATGAGAAGCTATTGCTGTGACTCATTCCTTCTTTTGCTCTAAGGCTCTTGCCTTTAAAAACCTGGCAAAAAAAAAAAAAAAAGGCAAGGCTCTAATAAAAGCAAAATTGAGCTCTCCTCCTTTCTTTTTCTCCATGCTCATAATCTGGAGTTGAGAACAGGTTCAGAGTGTCATTTAACCACCTGCTCCTACTGAAGTGCCAGATGCCCAGCAACATATCTGAGAGAGGAGTGCCTACCTCTGGGAAGTTGTTCATCCTTAGGGGGGTTTCTCTGGAAGTACAGCTAGTTAGACATGATGCCCAGTGAGCAGGACAGGTCTTGTCTCCATTGTATTTCTTCTGGTTTTAATAATGGACCTTGTTTGTCAGGCTGCCTGGCACCAGCCATGTTCTCCTTCCTGAGTGAGCCAGCACCAGCCTTATCTGCTCTTTATTGAGAGGCAACCCAAGAACTGGAGTTCCAAGTAATCTCTCTTCTCCATCAGCATCACCACATGATAGCTAAACCAGTCAGAAGCCCATAATGTTCTGAAAAGTAACCTTCATGAAGGAAAAGCAAATTCACCCAGTCCAGAACAAGGGTGGCTTTGGTCCCACAAGCAGGCACATGAAAATCCTCATTTTCACAAAAAAATTATTTAGATCTCTTTAAAAAAAAAAATTAAATCTTTTAGATCCCAGTCAGTGCTTCAAATGGGATTTCAGGAAACAGACTGGCATTTGTGGGGATAGGTCTGGGGGAAGGCATAGGAAATGTATCTCAGTGTGTCTGTCCTTTTCACTCTGTGACCATACAAGTGACAATAAACCTCTTTGAAGCACTAAGATGGTGTGTCAGCAATGGCAAGCCAAGTCCTACAACAGCTTCCAATACCTTCCGACAGCAATGTATTGCACATTTCCAAGCAGGATTTCAGTTTAAATGAAGACTATTTATATGTGAATATTTCACAAGGAAGAATGCAAATATTCCAGACAGTGCTGGAGTTGCCTCCCTGTTCTCTTTTCCTTTGTGGCAAAGTGTTTTTATAACAAGAGCATTTTCTGAAACAATTACTTTGCCCCTGCATCTGGCATTTTAGCTTCTTTTCTTGTTCTCACTTTTTAATATGCTTCTCCTCCTTGTCATTGCTTTGGTCTGTTGTTTTCACTTTCTTCTTCCAAAGCTGCAAACATCAATGTGAAGGATGCATGGTGGGATTGAACAGCAGGTACCGAGGCTCTGAAACACCAGCCATCCTTTCTGGAGGCTATTTTCCCAATATCTCTCCTGTGAGTTGAAGATACACATACCTCTTCTTTCTCCAGGTACACTGCTGGCAAATATTTCAAACAAGCCATAGCCTTCAAATCCTTTTGTTCTAAAATTTTATAAGTTATTTCATGAGCCATTTAATAAAAAATACTTTTAGTTGATTGGATTTTAATGAGAGAAAAGGGCATTAGGAAGTTTGTGCCTAGGGGTGTTATGGAAAAATAAATGATTGGTATAAGCTATATTTTCCCTCTAATTAGTGCTCTTGATAGGTGGCTAGTGTTTGCAGTGGGAAATGCAAAGACTTTAGGAGCTCAATATGAATTCAACATTACTGTGTGAGCAGGTATCTGACAGAGCACTGTATAATTGAACTATCCTCCAGCCCTGCAACTTACTAAGCAAGGTATGAAAAGGTCTGAATGATACTGTCACATAATGTCACTAACACAACATTTATACTACTTCTGAAGAGCTGAATTGCAGCCAATCTTGCTAAGGATACCCTTGAATGGCTGCTCCCCAGCCCTCAGTGCTGCCACATTTTGGTCTCTTTTTTCAGAAAGCCCTCTTGCAGGTCACAGAACTCAGACAGAATGATCTGGTTTTGATTTTCACTGAAGAAGGAACTGCTGGATGATGATGATGACTGGAAAGGACAGGTTATCTTACTGGTGCTTTTTGGTACATTCCTTTGTATCCTCTACAGCTGTTCCTGCAGAATGGGACAGCTCTCCAGTGGCACTTGTAATATGTGCCAGATCCCTATGAGTGTCCTGGACACCCTGAAGTATCTCTTCTTTTGTGTTGAAATTACTAAACAAAAGTTTACCTTCAAAGAGGTCTTTTCCCACTTCTTGTGTATGCAATACAGTACATGACTATATAAACATAAATTAGCAAGAAGGTTGCAGTTGTGCTACATATTCCCTTTCTTGTTGTGAAAGAAATATTCTTGCAGTCTGTTCTGGTCTTCTTTTAGGTGCAAAAATAAACAAGTAGTGATGGAGCACAGGAACTACTGCTGCAGCACTCATGAGAGAGTGTCACAGCCCAACCTAATCTCTGTCTTCACCTACTCTAGCAAGAAAAACAAGGAACACCACATGGTGTTCCAGGATGTCACCACACTCTTCATTGGCCTCTCTTGCTATGAATAAAATAACTATTGTAAAGTTATCAAAAGCCTTCCTATGGTCATTTTTAACTCTCCCTACTGAAGAGCAAAACTGAAATGAACAATTATTTTGTTGGCATTGCTGTACTTCCAAACCTCAGGGGGGCTCAAATCTGAGATGTCTGCTGAATTTAACTGTCACAAGTGGAATGGAGGCAACTATCTCTAAGGAGAGATTCTGGCACAAGCTGCTGTGGCTGCTGCCCCAGAGACTGAGCACACCTGTGCCAGGGGATGCTGTTTGCTCCTAGATTAGGACCTTGGTGTGTACCCAAAATACCAGGAGGTTTTTTCTTTAAGTAAATACCTACATTATCAATTTCCTCCATAGCAGGAGACCCAGAAGGCCTCAGGAGGGATGGCTTATTGTATCCATTTTCAACATACATTTGGAGGGTCACAAAAAGACTGTGCCTGACTTTTGGCTATGCAAACAACACTGCCTCTTGCTGTAAATGTACTCCACTGCATAGAGGAATTTTATAGGCAGATTAAGTGCCTAAATTTTGCAGTGATCCTTAAAATTATGCCCTAAAACCACCCTACCTCTGTTTTGGACTAAGTTTCCCAACAATATGCAGGGGTCTGAAGGATTGTATCCAGCTTTTCTGGACCTGAGCCCTGTATCTTCAAACATATGAATGTTTGTTGGAAAAAACAGTGGTGGTTTTTTGTGATGCTCATGTTCCTGAACACACACCAGCATCAACACTTGGCTTTGGGGTCTGAGCTCGCACCTTGCTTCTGCTCTATAAAAAAAAGTATGCTAAAATAAGAATGCAAATTCTACAACAACAGAACTATCTATAATCAGGCTGAAACATTCACAGATGAGTAGAGAATAATTGTAGGACATCAACTGATACTAGGTTAAAAAGCAGATTTCTTCATTATTTTCTTTTTAAGTCCTCTGTTCTGTATATAGAACTCTCCACTTTGGAGATTTTGTATTCCTTTCACAAATATCAAATAATTATACCTGTCAGTTTCTATTTGATTTCCTTGTAAAATTTTAGACACGTCTTTTTTATAATTTTAAATCCCAAAAATAAGAGTAATCAGTCATTTGTAGCGCTATGTGAGAAATAATTTTGTTGAGTTGTTACCCACTACTACACTGGTGCAGTGTTTCATCATATTGACATAGCATATCATGTTGAAAATTATATAAAAATGATAATGGCAACTCTTGATTTCTTAGAAATCTCTGAGTCTAAAGAAACCCTGGAGAATAGTACAGATCCTTTTATAATTACATCAAGCTGAATCGAGAGCAATTTCTGGTAAAAAAAAACGAGTTCTTTGTATTAACACCACTTAGAACAAAATTTGGCTGGCTGTCTAACAGGGAGAAAGTCAACTGTGTTTCTGCATTTATTTTTTTATTTCCATTTATTGTTATGTGTACAGTAGCATAACTACCAGAAAAATGGACAAAGGCTCTAGGTCTGCAAGCAACACACTGATCATCTGTTTCCGTGAGATACCCCAGCCACATGGGATGCTCTCTGGACCAGCTAGTAGCAAGGGCACCTGAAATCCAAGTTCCTCCCTCTAATGCAAGACACCTAACTGAGGATACTACATCCCACACTTTGAGGCTGTCCGTGATAAATTGTAGGCATCTCCTAGAGTAATTTGGGCTTTAGGAGGAAATCCATCACTCTGGGAACATGTCTTCCATATTGTCTGTCTACAGAGAGATTAGGAGAAATGTGCCTCAGATCCTGGAGTCTGATGCAGTAGAACTGAGCCTACATTGTTTTCCCTACATTCAATGTTTTAACTAAATAACTTGTGGCATCAGTATGTTACACTGTGCTAAAAATGTATGTAGTCCATAAAAAGGAATCTCTTAAGCAGTAGTGGGAATTTTAAGTTTTCTTGTATGTAATGAGAAAATCCCAGTACTTCTAATTTTAAGTTGTTGGACAGGGAAGATTAGGCACAAAAAAAAATCAAGCAGAAAGAACAGCATGACAGTAGCAATGAGAGAAATCTGTGCAGTATTTTTCCACAATAGTCTCCAATGTTTTGGGAACAAAATAACAGCTGTCTTTGCATCTGCATGTGCACATCTTAAACAGAACAACTGAAGATGCAAAGAAAGGGATAAGATTTCATGGGTCACAGTTGCTAGATCTTGGCTCCCAGAAGCAGGGAGACTTGAGGGAAAATTTTAAATGGGAGGATGAAACTTCCAGTGTGCCAAGAAATATGTGTGTGTGTGTGTGTGTGTGTGTGTATATATGTGCATACATACATATTTCAGAAAATAACTTTAAAATGGAGAAATGCCAACTGTCATTAAATTTAGTACACCAGAGGCACAAAATGACATAGGAAAATGGTATATGTCTAATCTGAGTGCTAATTAAACTCCCATTTTCTTAGTTATTGCCTAGACTTTCTCATTTTTAAAGGTCACGTGACATTTAGACATCTCTTTTTGGGCATGAGCAGAATACTCCTCAAGACAGTGCTAAGAAGCCACACAGTTGTGTCTCTGATAAGGACACACACATACTCCTACACATATTCCACCTTCCACCTGGACTTAAATCAGTTGGTGTCTTCAGAGTGCAGCTTTGAAGAGTGCAGCAGCTTCTTTGCTCTAGCAGAAGCCAGACTTCTATTTCTCCCTTCCTGCTAATGTATCTGATCATCTCTTGGTCAATACACTTTCTGAGGCTGTGCTGGTCTTGGGTTCACTTCCCCTCTCCATCTGAAATTATCTGAACCCGCTTCAAACATGAGGCTGTATTTGGTGGGTGCTGCTTGGCTTTCCCGTGTGTGCTCAGAATGATCATCCCTTGTTTCTGGGCTGAGGGGAAGGGGGAAAGGGAAAGAAAGTCCTTTAGGGCCACCATGCAAGACAGCTGGTTTGGTGGGGGTTCAGCTGGGAATTTCAGCACTTTAAATAATGATATTCAGAAACTCACTCTTCTGCTTTGTGAAGCTGAGAATTCAGCTTTAAAAAAAATGAAAGAGACTCGCACCACTTTCCAGCAGGAACATTAGCACATCTGATCCTGAGAGGCAACAGTGACATTAATGCCATAGAACCTCTTACCAGCTTAGATGTCCTCTCTGCATGGCTCCTGTGCACCACATAGGCATCCCATAGCCCTCACCCAGGAGCGTGCCTGCCTCAACTGTTGCCAAGGGAAATCTCAGAGTTGTAATGCTCAGTGTCTTTTAAAGAGACAGCTTTTCCTGGTAACAAGCTTTTACTTCCCCTTTCTTGTAAGGGACAGACTTACATTTCCCTACCAGCTATCAGATAATTGATAATGAAAATAGCATAAAATTGAGTGAGGTTTAGAGACATCAGGGGAAGACCATAGGATAATATAATTATATTTTCTTTGCATAGTACTTTTCTGTACCAAAGAAGAATACTAATTAGGGCAGAGGAACCTCACTCAGGTCCAGGTAGGATTTCATCCCATGCCTCACTGGAGAGCCCAGGACACCAGCAGCATCCTTTCACATCCTGCCACAGCACTGTTTTTCCTTACAACTTACAGATGTGTTTGCATTCAATATTTGTTTTTATTGCCATCCTTTCCATTACCTTTTAACTACTCTAAATTACAGAGTCATTACTCTTACTGTTCAATCACCTTTCTGTATTTTCCTACTTCTTTGCCTGGGCAGGCAGGAGGAATAGGAACATTTAAAACCAGACACACTGGAGAGCTGCCCCGCTGCTGAGTGCTTCATGTGAATTGCTGCATGGAGGAAGCCATATGCAGTACAAGCGATTTTACTGATCCTACCAAAGATGGAACTAGCCCATGGATTCTTAAATGCTTAAATGCCTATTAAATGATTATTTGCCTCTGTATTGATGTTGAATTCTCTAGTAACAAAAATTTTACATGGTGCTGAAGAACATTCAAACTAACTTAATTTTACAACCAGTCAGTTTTACTATTTATTTTGTGCTTTGTAGATTTAATTTAAGTTGCTCAATGCTAATAAAATTGTCTCCTATTAAAAAAACAACCAAACAGCCCTACAAAAAATCAAACCATGAACCAGTCTAGCACAATAATATAATCTGCCAAGGGTACCTTTTGTTATCACCCAAATTCTTTAAAAAACACAGTAATTTGAGTTGGAGATGTTGTTCTGTCCCAGTTTTTCCCTTTTGTACATTGATCTTGGTTTGGAGGAAGCAGGCTGGGAATAAAGAAAAGAAACTTGCCCTCAGCAAGGAAGGCCTAGGTCTCCACATTGTTGCTTCCACCCAAAAAGGTTTGGCCACCCACAGTAGCTCTGCAACACCCTTAGGCTGAAGCCAAAGTGGGTGCTTCAGACAAAGACCTCCTTGTCAGCTTCTCAATAAGAGAAGTCCCTTGGGAAATCTTCACGTGTCTCAAATGTTCAGCCTTTTTTTGCTCACTGGCTGACAGAACCATCCTCTACCTGGGTGCCAAGAGGGTGTATAAGAAATAGGTGAGATGCCTCACTCTCTGGAGATGCCTTCTCTTCTACTGAGTGTAAGGGCAGGCTATTCTGTCAAAGGCAGGGATTTCTCATCCCTATCTGCAAATTAACCCTCTAAAGCTGGTCCCTCCAGTCTCAGGGACTGTGCTGCTATAGGTGCAGCCTCACCAGTGCAAATGTCAGCCCCAGCTGGATGACAGAGATCTGAGTGACAGCCAGCCCTACCTTCCTGCACCCTCGTTTCCCTGGAAAAGGAACTTGGGTACATCCTAGGCAGAAGTTGCAGTGTCGTGCAACTGCCCCTGCAATCCCTCTGGCTCTCATCTCCAGATGCCTGGATGCCTCCCAAGTGGCCCTTGTGTGGTATTTCCAGATCTGCATGCCAGGTGCTGGAAACCCATTCCTAAAGGTAGCTCATGTTGGCAAATGGCAATGCAAGACATGGGACAAGGGACAATCAAACATACAGCTTGAGATGATCCAGCTCCACTTTTATGTCCCTGTTTTCAGAGGGAATGTTTGATCAAGTCTAAATATAAGAAACATTTGTTTCTTTACCAAAGAGGACAGATGATGGGTTCCAATACCTGTAGCTTGCATGTGAAAGTCAGGTATCTAATAAAATAATCTTCCTAAAAAAATCAAACTGTGTTATCTACACAAGAGACATATGGAGACAAACTAATCTACAATGTTTTCCCAGTGGAATTCTTCAAGAATATTAAGGTGTTGACTCATTTCTGGTGTTTTGGCCAAAGAGATTCCATTAGCCTGTGTCAGTTTCTCAAATATTGTTGTAGGCTTGGCAAAAGTTCCAATGATAATTCCATTTTCCTGTAGGATTCCTGCACAGGCAATATTTTGTGATGGTAGAACTGCTAATGTAGAGAATATTCTGGATAAAATTAATTCCCTTCTGTTATGGGTAAAATCCACTGAAGGATGAGCAATGATATAGCTCAGAAATCATCGCTGCATCAAGAGAGTACTCCATGGTATATACCACAGGGAAATGGCTAATGTGTGTCAGAGTTTGTCATCATTTTAAATACAACCTAATGCTTAAGGAATAAATCAGCATAATTTCCCTGATTTGTCACCACTAGAGCTTTGCTGATCTACAACACTCAAGAATTGGATCCACAGTACAGTAATATAATTATTGCTATTTATGTGCCTAAATAGTTTTGGACGCTGTTTGCCAAGCAGTTGAAATACAGCTTGAACTCTGAGGAAACATGTTGGACACAGCAGATCCATAATGGCATCAGAGTTTATAGGGCACCAGGTGATTTTGCTGCTTTTCATGTCAGAGCAAAAAGATTTAGAGTGTCTGTATTGGACAGTGAATTAAATTTTAAAAAATTAAATCAGAAGGAAAGAGAAAAGACCAAAAAAATATGCAGAAACTACTTTTCTGTATGCCAGCAAAGAAACATCTAATGAGAAGAGCTTGTGAAGGCAGTTTGTCCAGTTAAATAACAGGAAATGTCAGCTCTGAACCAGACTGTACTCTTATTTCAGCAACACTTCTAAGAGCATACAATAATGCTTCCCACTGCTCTACTCTGTTCTGCTGCTCTTCCTACTTTCCAGGAACTAGATGAATAAGATCCTGTCCTTTCAGCATCTTTGCTGTGTAAGCAAGCAAAAAGGTTTTGAAGATAGTATTGTTTTGAAGATAGTTGGAAGTCCTACTTCCTTCACACACTTTGGCTGATTCCTCACAAAGCTTTGCCCCACTTCCTGCCTATTTCAGAGGATAGATCTGAGCTCCACCACAAGTAAGGCACATACAGTACACTTTGGAAACAATGAAATGAACATTCCCTATGCTGCTATTTCAAACATTCTGTATAATTGCTGTTATTAACCCTCTTCCTTTGTGTTGCATGACAGCTATGTTCTACCCTGTTGAAAATAATAGAGGAAAGTGTAAAGAAGAGCAGAACACTTTAGAAGAATCTCAAAAAACTTTTACTTGGTCAAAATTATTTTTTTAAAATCTACTGTACTACATTTTCTGCATTATGTTTAGCTGTACAATATACTTTATCAAGGATATTATATACTGTTAATTTTAACCTCTTTTTCCTTTTTTTTTAAGGAAATATTTGTTTCATTGGTTTTGGAGATATTTGACAAATTAAGATGCACATCAATATTGAAGCCAGTTTTAAAGGTTTCCAAAGCAAAGACATCCCCTATTTTTATTTCCATTTACCTTTTACAAGGAAAGTCATGTTTTTCTTGGCTGTTATTGAAGCTACCATATTCAGTAAAAGATTTTAACATCTTCAATATCTCCAGGTTCAAACAGTTTCTTAGCCTTTAAAGATCTAGCTTGCGTGATGAAAGTTGTTATTCTGTCCTATATTTGCAATCAATTCTGTAAGAAATTAAGTTGGAAACTGCAGTTCTAGAAGAAATATCCAAATGCCACATATTCCAGTTCTATATTTCCTTTGACATTTTGTCAAACAATATGCTGTTTTCAATCTCACTTAGAAGAATCCAGTAGAACACTGCATGCATTATTTGCTCTATCCTTGGAAGAATCCATGGTCCACATCTGCCTCTCCTTCTGGAAAGGATGGCCTCCATGCATCCACTCTTTTTTCTTCTGTGCTTCTGACGTCTTTAGTTGTGAAAATCAAACTCTGCTTTTTGACAGTACTTACTGTTTAACATAAACTTGCTTCCAAAATCAAGGAAAAGCTCTTAATTTTTTTTAATAAGTGGATTTTTGACAAGTCAGCCAAAGAATCCTACCAAAAGATTTTGGTTTTGCAGGAGTAGAGACTACACAGTCTCTAGTGTTAGCAAAGTTAAATAGCTGTTTATTCAAACTCATCTACAAAAAGTAATAGAACATCCTCTAGTGGAAACCTTCAATTCTATTAACTCTAGCACTCCAGTAACCTCAGGCTACAAATTTGGTTTTTTCCAATTGCCAGTGCAACCTTTTTTTCCCCAGTATTTTTTTGGTGTGTTTTCTGATGCTGCTGTCCAGGTGAAATTTCCTCTTCCTTTTGCCACTTCTAATTCTGGAACATAAACCTCTTCACAAAAAGCATTATGAAATGCACAAAAAAATCCAAACAAAAATAACACATTAGCTTCAAATCAGTAACCACTGTGATTTTTGCACTGGGAGAACAAAACTGAGAAGGCAGGGGGTTTTAAAGGTAGGATAATCTAAGAAAGAACAACTAAATAAAGAAGAGTTATTCTTCATGACAAGTTAAAGGTTAGTCAGCTCCCAGGAGCTCTGTATGACCTTATTCTTTCAGATCATCTAATATTTTAGCTGATAACTTTGTGGGTATAAGGTGACCCCTACACTGTGTTTTCTTGGATAAGAATTTGCTTCTGCTACCCGCGGTTTGCAGATAAATCTGACAATAATACTATACATGTTTCCAAGCCAATACACACACAGTCCCAGACCCTTAAACTGAGGTCCTTGTTGGAAGTTCAGATTTCCACAGATCCTAAACCCTGTAGGCAACCAGCAACCATTAGCATATTTGCATCATCACCCTTAGGTTATGTTCACATCCCTTTAGGTTATGTTCATATGTTAATCTGTTTAATGAACCTAGATCTTAGAACACAACATCTTAACAGCATTCATGTTACTGAAACTACTAGAAAGCTGAAAATGACTCGTCTAACTTCTCTTCACTGCCTAAGATTTCTCCAGCACTTGAGCTACAGAAAGATCCATGCCTTTTCTCTTTGCTGTTTAAATATATTGACATGCTGCCCTCTTGCTCTTTAGTTTGCTTCCTCATGCACTGCTCCCAAGCTGTTGACTTCTCAGAGAAAATAAGGGAAAAGCTATCCTTGGCAGTGGGCCACCAAGGTCAGGCACCTGGCTTAGGAATGCAGCCTCCCTGGTTTCCCTTCGGGGTCTTTGGAGAGGTATGAAAATCTGCAGAGGACAACAGAAGTGTCTGTTTGTTAGTTGTGCTCTGGAACACTCCCTAGAAGTGCCAGAAACTTTTCATTACCTTTTCAAGGACTTTGTTGAAGTCTCCTGGGTTACCTAACTTGCATGAAAATACCTTTCCAGATTTCCATCAAAGAAAAGAATTTTGGTAGAGCCTAAAATTTTTTCAAAACATGTCAGGTTGGATGGACTTTAGAGGAGTCCATTTAGAGATGTAAAATTTCAGCATCTGCCACACAAGTATCCAGGAGCTTTTAAGCTGTCCATTATGAGGACAGCAATCTATCCAAGCTCTCCTTTCCAACCACCACCACCCTCACAACTTCAGTATGTTCAGCATGACGTTGCTTTCTTATCAAGAATTCTCAGCAGCCACATGGTCAGGAAGGCATTTTTTCTTTGGAAACCCCTGTGAGTTGGTGGCTTATCCGAATTTCCAGGTCACAAAACAAAAATTTTAATGGTCTTAGTATTATTCACATCAAGGAAGGAAGGAAGATACGAATCTTCAATCAGTTCTGGGTGAAATGCATCGTATTAGTGGTGTGTTGGACAAGATCAGATCTGGTTCAGCACTCACTACCAGTTAAAAAAGGCACTTTCACTTCCTAGTCTACACAAAGAAAACACTGGGAAAAATTCTGCCTTGCTTGTTTAGCCAAACTGTAGGAAGCCTTTGGTGCAAGTGCTGTGCCAGATGGGTGGGTGAGAAGCAAAGGGCAAAAGAACAACATGGAAAGGGTAAGAAGAAGGATATATACAGGCTAAGCAAATGTAGAAATGAGACATGTGGGAAGCAGTAAGACATTTCATAAAACTGAGCTGTGAAAAATTAAGAGGCAGAAAAATGGTAAGAGAATGTAAGAGGCAGAAAAATGGTAAGAGAATGTAAGAGGCTAGAAAAATGGGAGGACATGGAGACTGTACGTGGATGGTCATTTACCTCCTGCAAGGTCAAGTAACTCCTGCAAGGGCAGAACATGAACAAAATTCATTGTTATTTTGGGCCAAGAAAACAAAAGTGCTGCAGTCAAAGGACAATACTCATTGTTCCTGTGCTTGCAGTCAAAGTGAGCAGCTGACCGGCAAAGCACAGATGATTTTGCATGCCAGAAGACTCATGTCAGTTCATCCTCCAAAATGTTAACACTTGTTTCACTTTAGGGGGAAAACTGGGCTGTTTCCCTTTTCTTGCTGATTTGGCCTGTGCTTGATGCTTATTGAATCTTTTTTCTTACACTATAATTTGATAGTTTTTTCTCAGCTAGCATCTTGTCATAAGCTAACAACATTTAAAAAAACATTTTAAAACTACTTGTGGCTAAATGAACAACATGAATACTGCAAAGCACACCCTTGTTTAGAATATTTCAAGGGCTGTAATGATCTTGGGACTGAGATGGTTGATGCAGCTTGAAAAATGAATAAAAGTGTGTCATTAGGAGCAAGATGCAGATGTAGTGAGATTTTGTTCATCACTTTTTGAGTCATTTTCACACATGTATGTTATGTGGGTGCTCTAGAAGCTGAGAAACAGCCCAGAACAAAACTTCCTCTTCATTATCACTAAGCTGTGAAGAGGAGTAGGAAGAATTGGGAAATGGAAGCCTTAATGTTATTTCAAGTACATTTTTCATGAAATAGATTGAGTAGGAGAGATGAAAAGTTCCTACAGAGAACACTAGATGTATGAGTGTAGCAGGAGAAAAAATTCTGCAGCTCTGTCTAGACTACTATTTATGTAGTCTTCTAAATTAATTTGGTATATTGCCAACTCATTCTACTTAACACTCACCTTGGAAAATTATGTTGCAGCCATTTTGTAAAGCCATATGTTTAAATCTTAAAGCTTTGGATGCATAATGGGTAGGAGATGATCTCACAGAGTCTTGCTCCAAAGCACAGGCTTGATTTAAGCTGATGACTTTGATCCCATCTCAATCAGCAGGCCCACAATCATAGATGTAATTAAACACATTGTGTAACTGGAACCTAACTAACCTTTTCTTATTCAAGCTCCCAAAAAAACATTTCTTACAAAAAAAGTCTACAGTAATGGACATGTACAGGGTGTGACATTGGGAAGACTGAAGTAACCATGATTTTTCTTGTCATGTTTAGAGATCAAAGTCTTTCTGGATGGATCCTCGCAGTGAATTGTCAGTGGATTACTGGGACACTTATATGGTGAAATGCAGTGCTAAAAGAAAACAAAGAATAAAATAGTTCTGCAATTTTATTTGCTGTAATGAACAAATGTAGAATTTGGTCTCATAGAATATTTTATATGGTAAATGTTACATTTACAGGAGAAGGTTCAGTTTGGGCTCAAAACATTGAGTAGGGAGAAAATTATAGTTTTGCGTGTCTCCTACTGTATCTGCACTGAAGGATTCCAGGTGAATATTATGTTACTTTAGCTAAAATACACATTTTCCTTTACTGTTGAAAGGCTGTTACCTAACTTAAAGAAAATTGATGTTTTCAAACCTTGCTCTTTGTATTAAAGACTTGAAGGAGAAGCAATTTAAGGCTTTGCTGAGAACAAAATAAATCATTTTATCTTCTGTAGTGTGAGGATTCCTGAGGACAGTGTCCAGATAAGCCATTAGGTACAGGCACACAGAAGGCAGCACAGTTGGTATTGTTTGACATCCCTGTGACTTTTAATCTTTGTTTAAGCACTCAGTACCAGGGATGTTCTTCTTGTTATTTACACACACACACAAAGAATATCCTGACCACTGACAACCTGATGTGTCACTATTTACAATTCTGACAGGGGATTTCTTGAAAAGATCTCTTTTTGTGACCTGAAAACCCTACTTCTCTGCCTGGCAACCAAATCAACTTTTGCTCAGTTCAAGATAATTTTCAGTCTTACTCCTGGTTGAAAAGCACTGCCTGTCACAGAGCACAAGTGGTTGTTATCTGCAGTGACACCTCAGCCATCCTGGAAAATGCACACATGCCTCAGGGCAGAGTTGCTCGTTCATCCCAAGCATCACTGGCCACTTCCATTTTGAAAGACTTTGGCTTAGTGTCCTATAAAACAAGAAATGTAAAATCCATCAGAGCCCAGGATGTTCCTGTGTAGTGCTGACCAGGGCCACTCTGAACCCAGCACAGGATGACCAAAGAGAGCCTCATCTCCACCCCAGCTGCTCCCCAACTTTTCCTACCTGCATGCTGTCAGAGAGAAAGCAGAATCAAAATGGAGCTGGCTCCCTTTTGAGGTGAGCCTTGGCTCTGCATAAGGTTGCCCCAGTGGAAAAAGGGATGTATTCCTCAGTTTTAGAAAGACTTTATTTTGTTAAGGGAAAAATTTGACTCAGTTCCTCTGCAACAGACCTGTCATGACATCTGCAAAGACCAAGTCAAAGATAAATTGTAGAGGTTTCTATGTTTTTGAAGATATTCTGGAATCTACTATGGTACTCCAACAGTATTTATGCAATTCTAAGAAGATGTGTAAGAATTTTAATTGACTTTCAAGTCACAAGTTTTACTTTGTGAATACCTGAAAAGCTCATTACAGTATACACTTCAAATTGTATTTTACCTAGAGGTCATTATAGACTCTCAAAGAAAATTTTTTTATGGCATGCCACACTGTAAAGGCAGCTGCTCCATTTCTGCAAACCACAGAGTGTACACAGAGGGTTCATGTGTTTGGGCTGGATGTCCAAGGTGCATTTTAAACTACATTTCATAATGCCCTCCAGGAATGTGTACACTCTGGTAATGATTTCACTGAGAATATATATGTTAACTTTGGTATAATCACTATCTTTAATGCATAAGGCATTTCCATTTTTTTCCCCCCAGGAGTCAGAGAAAGGCCACAGAAAAACTTGTGCAGGTAATATAGACTCACAGAATAACCTTGTTTGGAAGGAGCCTTTAAAATCATCTAGTCCTCTCATTGGCTCAAAGCAGGGAAAATCATAAAATTCAATCAGGTTTCTCAGGACCTTGTCTACCAAAGTTTTGAAAACTACCAAGTCTGCAGATTTTTACAGCCTCCTCGGGTCCTTCATCCTTGTCCTCTAGTCCTTCATCATTCACAGTGTGAGGGATTTTGTTCTGTGTCCAGCTGGAATGGATATTTCACAGAAAGGAAAACAGCACAGGTTTTACCAGAGAGCTGTTAAGTTACCCTCAGTTTACTAATTCTGAACAGCACCAAAGTAAGGCAATGTTGATTTGAAGGGAAAGTGCACATTTCATAGCCTCAAGCATTGTTTCAGGGCACATCCAATGAAAGGCTAAAACTAGATTAAAACATATTATTAAAAAAGAGGTTCTGGGTGATTTTAACAATCATTATACAGAAATAATTGGAAAATACTTTGCAAATAATATCAAGGTGATACGGAAGCTGTGGCTGAAGATTGTCACATAGCTTTCTGGAAATAGCTTTCCAGTAATTTTTCTCAAAAGATATTTTGGTCTGTCAGATCCCATTATCAAAAAAGACAAAAGGCAAAAATTGATATTTTAAACTAAAGCAATCTTAACTTTTGTTTCTTGATTCCTGAGCAGTTCTTGGAAATGAGGAATTCAGATGGAATTATTAGAGCATTATTTCAATGAATTGTACATGTGGGGGCCATTAGGAAACAGCCCTACAACCAATCTGTATTCCCTTCATTGGAGTGTTATGGTAGAGGATACACAGGGAAAATCTTTGCAGTGGAGTTGATGGATTATGATGCCAAGGCTTAACTCTGCAGGACCATACAAGATCCATCATGATTTATACTAATCCCTATATCACAGAAAGGCAAACAATGAAGTCCAGTCTATTTATCACAGCTCATCACTTGCAGTAGCAAAACTGTCCTGTGGGAGAGAGTAGAAATCACACAGGACCTAACAACAGAAGGATGACATTAATTTCTATCCCCTCAGTCATCTGCAATTCTTCATGTTTTTTCAGGGAAGTGTGAATGAAGTCCCAGTGCCCCAAAACAGCCTGTGATGTTCAGTGTATTTTGTGGTAACATCAGGCTGGGAAGAGCAAAGGGCAAGCACAGGCAAGAGGTTGTTCTTCAGTATGGCAATCTTCCTGATCCATTTTTCCCTTGGAACAAAGCCTTGGACAACAACCTCGTGCTTATGCTGTGGCCTGGACTCTGACTCCTCACATCCAAGCAGCAAGGATAAAAGCCTGGGCTGCTCCACACTAGAAGTCAAGCTGAGGTGACTTAGGCATGATCCTCAGTCCATAGTTAAGTTTAATGTGTGCTTCACCAGAAATGGAAATACATCTCTAATAGCCTGAGTTTCAAAATCTGCACACTCCAACATCTTTGAAAACAAACAGCTCTTAAGGAGTCTGAGATCTGTCTCTTCATGGCATTAGTCACATTAATGGCCTGAGCAATCCAAGAACAACTTGTTTTCCACCAGCTCTAATATTGCCTCCTTCCTCCCTCCCCATGTGGCTCTTTATGGCAAGGACCTCAATGTCCTCTTTGTGCCACACTGAAACTCACTGAAGTCATTGCTGAGTTAACACAATTTCAATTCCTCAGTTTTTAATCTTCATATTTTAACCATTGGTACACCTACAATCTAGAAATTTTTCTCAAGGTCTGTTTTTATCAAAACCCAGACCTTTTGAGTTGAAAATCTTGGTCCAAGTGTCAGATTCCCACATCTTTTATTTCCACTGTTTGCATCACACTGGAAAAGTGCAGTACATTCAATTCATATTTTAGAATGAAAGAAAAAACATCTAGCCAAAAAACCCCCAACCAACCAATCAACCAAAACAAAAAAAACAGTGCACCAAAATTCATTATCTTACCATTCTGGAAATATGTGCTCAAGTGCAGCTGTTTGTGCTCAATAAAGAGCTTCTGTGGTTTGTTTGGTTTTATTTTTAGTGCCAAATACTTAATGAGTTCTCAACTTTCTCCAAGCTACTTGTAACCAGTGCATATTACATAGAGCACAGTCAGGCAGTGGCTAATGCCTCTAACATTTCTGTTCAACAGTCATAAGGGCTTCATCAAAGCCCTGAGTTGCTGTAAGAAAGTGGATAAACAAAATCTATTCTGATTCAAAGTCCTATTTTCAAGTGGTAAAGGGAAAGGAAGTTTCTTACTTTTTTTTTCCCATTCAAATGGCTTGTTCAGGGAAACTAAGGAAGGTAAGGACATTTTTGCTTGCAAATGATTATATTGGCCACAGTTTCCAAGTTAAGCAAGATACATTGAACTCCTTCTGCAGTTTATGTTGCTCTCACTTCTGTTTCTACCAGGACTAATTAGGTGCATTGCAAACAACTTTTGAAATGAAAGAGTAATCACAGTGTTCCCCACTTCTCAGTATCTCCAGAGCAGAGCAAAGCACAGAGGTGAAGTTGTTTATCTTCATTATAGCCAGAAAAACATCTTCTGTTCATAGATAAGGGAAAATAGATTAAAACCGTGGGGTTTTTTATTTACAATTTCTTTTCAGATTGTCACACATACTCTGACACTGGCATTCCTGTAAAATATCAGATGGTCTGTATCATTGATGAAAGGCACCACAGTGCTGTTTTCTGCAAAAAAAAAGTTTTTTGGTTTTGTTTTTTTTTTTTTTTTTGTCTCGTATCTACAGAAATCTTTAACTGCTGTAGTTCTATACCCACATTAAATTGAGATTCATTTCCTCAACTGGGCTACAGCATTAGAGACTGTAGCAGTTAGACGCACCTCAGGTTGGTTATTATCTGGATGCTTGTTCTGAGAAGCATATGTGTGGTTTGGTCAGACCCTGTCCAGCCCCACTGTCTGCCCCCTGGGGTGCACTCCTCAAACCCTCTGGTTCTTCAAAACTCAGCTCAGCAGCTACCAGTGCTCACGTAGTTTAAATTCTGGATGGCTGGCATATGTAAAACTAGTCATATCTTTGCATCTGTTCTCCAGATCCCAGGAAAATAAAATTCATGCCATTTATTCTTTTAATATTTAAACAAAAGATGGCACAGGTTCAGAAGAAGTGCTAAGCATGGGCCAAACAGGGGTCATGTCTTTAGAAGGCACCATAAACCATCAAAGATCCCCAAAGCACCCTCAGACTCTTTTCTGGGTTTCTCCACCAGAGGATTGCACACGATCCAGTGTTGCATCAGACAGTGTAAAGCTCCCTCCTCCAGGGGAGGTACCTGCATGTTCCCACCTGAACCTGACCATACATTAATCCATTAAACTTCTTCTTTTGTGACCCATATGAGTCTTGGTGTCTGACTCAAAAATATGCACTTCACAGTTCCACAGATATATTTGAACTTGCTCCAAACCCAACAACATTTTTATGTTGTTTCAGCACTATAAATCTTTATCCCACTCTATTTCAGCCTATTTCCAAATACCTTAGCAGCAGGCTCTTTCCAAAACCTTAGCACCATGCTCCATGGTATAGGGTAAAGCTGGTGTCTTAGTAGTGCAAGGAACTATATGGTGAGATTGTGTCCAAAGATACAGACAATTCATGACAATTCATACAGACAATTACATGAAATGTAGAAGGTTTAGAGAGATGACTCCCTAAAAGGTACCTAAATGGTTCCCATCCTCCAGAACTCACATCCAAATTATCTGCAATGTAATTTCATTCAAGTCAAGAGAGACAGTGTTGAAGTCAATGGAGGGTACAACAGAGATTAATTTGTCCCTTAAAGCTTTAATAACAGGAAATTACCATCTGGCTCTACATGCCTGCTTTATTAAATTTTTTATAAGACACAGAATGACAGTTTTTATAGAAAGACAGATTATTATTGCACACCATCCAAGCATCTGTCCTCAGAACTGGGCTCTATTCAGCAGGAAGAACATATGTATTGCTTGTTTCACTTACTGATGTCTTTCTTCTTTCATAAATGTAGATGGCTTGTATTAATGTAGTTGATGTCAGTAAAGTCTCAGTTCCCATAATCTTCATTCCAAGCAAGTGATGCAATGCCTAAAGCAAAAATTTCTATTAAAAAATATATAAATAAAATTGAAAACTATTCCATCAAGGATCACATGTCCAGAGCAGTGGATATAATTTATTGTCTTTCTGTACTTTTGCCTTTTCCATTTTGTGGAAATGTAATTGATTTGCTAAGTCACGGCATATGAAGGAGGCATATTTCCTCACAGGGGTTTAGCTATAGGGGTTCAGCTATAGGGGTTCATCCCCATATTAAGAGAAATTTTATAGCCAGGTCCTTACCAAAAAACAAACAAAAAAAGAAAAACCACCAAAAAAAAAAAAAAACCCAACCAAACAAACAAAAAAACCCACAAGAACATAAAACAAAAGAAAAACCACCAAAAAAACCACCAGCCATACAAAACCCAGGAAATTTACCCTTTCCCAGAAAATGTAAATTTTCACTAGCAACCTATAATGTGAAAGCAATAGTTTTAAGGTCAAGGACAGTAGTTACATCAAATAAATTCACACTAGTGATGTTCTGTCCCCCTCCAAGAGCAAGTAAGGTGTATGCAAAGAGCTTAAAGTAGGCACTTCCTTATGTTAAGCCATGTTCACAGAGTCTCAAAGGAGCCCCTTTTCAATGGATTCATATCAGTAGGCACCAAATTGCAGATGGCTTCATTGCTCCTGAAGAGGAGACCATTCTGCCACGTTTGGGATGCCATCTTCTTCCTGACCCTCTTTAAAACTGTGTAAAGCTTGACTCTTTCCCACCCATTGTGAATATATCTGGGGCTTCATTTGGAATAAATTTATGTGTGTATGGCTAAAAGCAGAAGTTTAAGACATTTTAAACTTCTTTAAGTGAAATTACAAAGGCTATTTCTTACAGCGAATATAGGTGTTTTTACGAGAAAATTATGGCAGAGCTGGTTTCCTCTGTGTCTTTGTATACAAACCACATTTGAGAGTATGATTAGTGGGCAGGAAACTGAGCCACTGAAATAAAAACCCCAGAAAACACAAACTTTATTAGAAAGGCTAACAATTGCTATTCTCCTTTTAATGGTCTAACTTTGTAACATGATTATGATGGGATTTACCAGAATTACTTCCATGCATACAGGAAGCAGCCCATTCCCCATTTCACCATCTGCAGTGTCATGCTGGGTTTTTAATAGAATTCTGTGGGCATGATATAATTGCAAATCTAGTAAGGAGTTTGTATTTGCAGTATTTGTCATAATTCAATGTGTAAAGTTTTACTAGAGTCTATTCAGAAACCTCTGAGTTACAAGCAGCCAGAAGCCAGAAAAGTGCTAATTAAGATATACAACAAAATATTAATCAAGAGATCTGGGGGAGGAGAAGGGAAAGAAACTACTTCAATTAGTCACACCATTATGTGGCATCCAGCATAGCCTGAAAGAAAAAGCTGGCTGTACTGATGAAACAGCCAAGGAAAATAGCTAGGAGACCTCTCTGGCAAGGAGTATGAGTGTAGGGACCACAAGTGGATTCTGTAGATCCACATGAGCTTCTAACAAAGACATTTACAGAAGAAAACACGCAGCACTGAGAGCATTGTGCATGAGCTGTTCCAAGAGCACTTCCCCACGTTTGCTTTCCCAAGCCTCATGTTTGAATAATAATCACAACAGGGAAGTTAAACATGCCATACTACAGAAAACAATGGTTAATTACTCTGTAAGCCTCCTTTCACTATTGGATAAATCAGCATGCTTCCCTCTGTGGGTCCCTCCACCACCACCAAAAGGCAGCAGTGGAAATGTCCCCATCTGTGCTGTGTACTTGGGCTCCATTTTCTCAGCTCTTCTGCCCATACTGCTTGTATGAGACTCAAACAAATGCATTGCTGATTCTTATCTTCATCCCCCATAAAGTGTGTCCATGGGAGTCACCCCCCCACCAATAATGTGTATTCCCAGAATTCCTCTTGTGACCCCATGTAGACCTCCTGGGCCATTCTATTTGCAACCAGCATTTGGCATTTATCACTGTCTGATGCAATGGATTTTTCCCATAGTAGCCCTCAGAGGAATGGGCTGATTGTCAGGACAAGAGCGTTCAGATGGTGTTTTGCTGAAGTGTTTTCTGTCAAACACATTACCAGCATTCTGGGCTTGGGGTTTTTTGGATTGGGTTGGGGCTTTTTATTTTTATCTTTCTTCTCCTGGAAATTCTAATTCATATGCATTTTATAAAGAAATCTGCTTTGCCAAGGAGTCAAATTCCTCCATTCTTTCCTTGGGAATTCAAGAACGTTACTGCTTTCTGTTCCCCTGGTTGAGAGTAGAACCAATGCTGCACACCAGAACATCAGCATTTGCCCATGTGAGAGACTGGTCTATTAATGATTAATGACTCAGAACATTTGATCATTTGTGGAAGGGGCAGTATTCTTTGCTGAAGCCATGTTTGCACCCCTGCAAAAGGTGAAAGAGGCAAGGTTTGGTTGTATGATGGCAAACCAGAGGGGGTGAACAATCACCACCAGAACAATCATCAAAGCTAGAAACAGGCTTTGAGGCCGATAAGAGGCAGATCCTGTGAGGGGTGATGGTGCTTTTTCATCATGCCCAATGCCCACCCTTACATAAGTCACTCAGTTGTAAAGCTCCCCCCACACCTCCACCTGGGAAAGGTCCTGAGGGTTTTCATCCCTCCTGGCTCAACTGCACTGATGTGAGAGGCAGCTGTCATGTGGTGTCACAAACCACCAAAGACCCCAAAGTGCCCCCAGACTCATTTCTGAGGCTTTCCACCAGAGGACTGAAAGCTCGCCCCCAGGCGAGGTGCCTGGATGCTCCCAATGAGCCCGAGTGTATTTGACCAAGGGATATCAAAGATGCAACAATCAAGTCTCATCCTAGGATCTGGGGTGGTGCTTCTGTATCTTTCTTCTCTTATTCTTTCTTTCTCTTTCTTTTCTTTATGTGTTTTCTTAAGTAATATTTCTATGTTTTCATATTGACATATTACTGTAGATAACAGTAAGGAAAACGGCTGCATGCCTGCTTTCCATTGCAACCAAATTGTTCTAAAATAAACCCTTCATGTGTATATTTACAAACACTGATCATCTAGTCCCCTTCCACTCTAATCCACCCCAAGGGATCTGTTAACATGGACCTGGGTTACCCTCACCTTCTGGAGTGGGTTGTACCAGCCCACAGTATTTTAATTATATCATCAACTTCCTGGGACATTGGCCTGCTAACTGGCAGCCAGTTTTAATGACAGTCACTGCAATTTTTTATGCAGCAAAATCCTGCATGGCCACTTATCAAAATACACAAAGCCAATATGAGGTCTTGTGAAATTCCTTCCAAAACATTAAAGGTGGTCATTCTGTTTTACTGGAACAAAATAGGGAAAAGGCTGCAAGACAAAGCAGTTTGGATTTTTTTTGGGGGGGGGTTGCATAGTATGCATTCAATAGACAATCAGAGCCTGTGTCACCTCTACTTTTCAGAACGTCTTTCCATCAGACAGCATTTTCAGTGTTTCAGGTATAGAACTAGAGAATGAAATTCCTATTCCAGCTTTATAGTCTTTTTCTTCCTACAACAATTTCAGACTGTGCTGAAGGAGAGAAATCTGCTTAGAAGTTTTCTTGGCGTTTTACATTATGGAAAGATCGTGTCTGGAGAAGTGAACCCACATAGAATCACAGAATCATCATCTGCATCAGCTGAAGTGTGTGGGTTTGTAATGATTTCACAGCACACTGTGCCCACAGTTCAAACTAGAAGATACAGCATTTGCCTTGGGTAAATGTACAAGTCAACAAGACATTAACTCTCTTGTGAGGATTAGCATGACCTCTACATCACTGTCAAAATCCCATTTTGCTTCTAATTTAATGCCTTCTGAAAGTTTTTTCATCAACATGGTGATCTTGACATTGATTATTTGAAAGCTATAAACCACATAAAAAAATTGCAGGACCAGCATTAAGGAAAAATATGCCTAGAAATAATTTGGAACCGTAATAAATACATGAAATATCAGGAAGGCTCAGTAATTCTATAACAATAGAATTACACAACTCAGCAGGACCATGATGACATCACTCCATCTCTAGTTAAATTTCAGATTCAGAGTTTGACAGCAGCAGAATGACATGTCTGCATTGCTGGAGGAGCTGTTTCATACTTATGTTGCTAGAAAAACAGATTCGGAGTTCTCAGATCTTTAGGACAGGAAGAAACGACTCTTTCCCTGATGTCCTGAACAAAAATAGGTCCTTAAGGATGAGTCTAATTCTGCAATGTGAGCCTTGTTCAGTAGAAGTTTCATTTTGAGGTCTTCAAGGCTACATTCATGAACAAAAAAATATTTGTCAGTGTGAGTTAGTCTTACCAAGGCAGATAATCAGTTTAGGAACAAATACTGGCCTTGTCCTTTATTTGCAGGGATGCAAGAAAAAGGATCTGAGCCTGATCTGAGCCAAAACATTTCTAAATGCAGTTTGGAGGTGTCTCACATAAGAGAGGAGAAAGGCAGTATCTGTGTAGCTCCTCAGAGCTACACCATTGCTCTACCACCACTGACAAAACTGAAAGAAACAGGAGAGAATACTGAGCTTCACTAATAATGAGCTTTGTGCTTAGCATGAGATTATCTGACCCATCCATACTTCAGAAATAATTGCTTTTCCTCCCACTTCCTCACTTTTTATGTGGGTTTTTTTTTAATACGTCATAATTTTGCCTTTCCATAAAACCCATCTCTCTCTTTAATTGTCCCTCTCACCCCAAATATTACATGTATATGCACTTATTGCATTTATAAGGAATTAAAGCACTTTCTCTTGCTCATATCCTTTTAAGCCTGGTGCCTGTAATCTGCTCTTTTCTAGACCTTTAGCTAATGATCTTTATTGGTTTTTACCCTTGAACAAGTTCTCTGAAAGCCTTGTTTTCAGAAGGGGTTTTTCCAGATTTGAGATATAGGCTCTCATTCAGTCCATGTTGTTCAGAAATATCTTTTTGATGTGTGGTCATCCCTCTGGAGTCTGTGGTATGTCAGAGGATAGAACTGGGGCTGAGCTGAAGCTGTGACATATTTCTTCACACAGTTGCCTGCTATGGGAACTCAGATAGTTTCCTTTCCCCTGTTAAATCATGGCACAAGGATGGTGCAAGTCAGCTTCTTTCAATTTCTTTAAAGCTTTAGTTCCAGTTCTGCATGCCTGTCCCTGTGAAAGCTTCTATTAACGTCAGATGATCTGGGAACAAGTCTCACCCACAAACTGCATATCCTGAGCACAGACTCTCGTAATAAAGGCATTGTTGGAGGTTGGCAAGTGCTCTTCACTGTCATTCAGAGCTAAACCTCACAGAACCTTTTCTCACTTTATTACACAATAGCTTCACACTTCATGACTAAGGATGTAAACCAAGTCTTAATAGTATAGAATTTCATGTCACCCACCTTTACTGATGTAATGTCAATTAGCAGATGTTTTGAAGATGAAATAGCAGTCAGTGTCACCTGTCCCCACATAAACATGAAAAAATGATCAATTTTTCTTTTAACTTCATTGTATTAGCATTAGGTCTCACTGATTTATCAAACACAAAGCAGTGCATTTCTACCACTGCAGTTGTCCCAGTATAATATGAAAAAAATCCTGCTTTGTTTTGTTTGGGGTTTTTTGTTCCTTGCTGATTTAGTTGCAGTAGATAAAGTTGCTAAAAAAAAAAAAGAAGTTCCTGTAATTATGGGAAAGGCACTGGATGAAAGACATATGATTGTTGTTAGGTTTTGTCCAATATCTTGAAATGGTCATGAAGTGAGATGCTCTATGCCATGTCATTTGGTTATTCTAGGACACTTATACAAGCTGGAATTATTAGTAACTGTTGATAAATAACTGGATCATCAGGTCAAAACCAATTTATTAAAAGATTTTGAACAATGAATGAGGGAAGAAGGGTTTGGAGAAGAAACAGGCAGGATTATCCCAACATGAAGGACTTCTGGTGCAACTCAAGATGTGTGTGAGGGCACTGAGAAATTAGAAATCCTGGTCAGACCCTCAGACCATTATGGATAACAGTGCTTAGGGAAAACCCTCATCAGCAGCTGCCTGAGGCTCTGCTGGTGACCAGAACTATTCCTGATGGTCAATACCTGCTGAAAGTGCAACCTGGAAGACATCACTCTGTTTTCCAAGATGTTCTAGTAAAAGAAGCACTCAGGGAGAAGGCAGGGAGAAGCTACCACAGTTTGGCAGATAGCCACTTGACCGTGTTTATTTCTATAAAAGAATTAATCACATTTTGGTATTTATACAAAATTAATTTCAGACTCTATGTATGGGTGGAAAAGGGTAATGAAGCACCATGGCTTTCTTTTATGTAAGTAGCAGAAATTAAGGGGTTGCATGAGAAAAGACAGAAATAGAAAATAGGTTTTTTAAAATATGGTTCAGGGCATGAATAGCATTTATTTTTATAGTCTCAAAGGACTGATTAGTGCTAAACAAAATTTAAGACTCGTGATCACTCGCATTTCCTAGGAAAAGAGTTGCAAAGTGCCATGCAACATCTCTGTAATTTCTGAGGTTATCAGCAGTACAATAAACCCAATATCAGTTTAATCCTCGTTGCTTTTTCAGCAATCTGAACTAAAACATTTTGGATTTTGGTCACTTCTACAGATAAGGACAGCTTGGAAGAAAAATTTAAAAAGACATTTTCATAAAATTAGGCTAAAGAATCACAATATATTTTTCTTTCTGGAAACAAGTAATTGGAAGGTATCTTTAAAATCTTATAAACTAAAGAGTAGTAGCAATCAGTAGGGTAGCACAGATGTAGCTGAAACTGGGTTGTGGATTTTCTTGAAGCTTTTTCAGTCTTGATACAGTTTTACATTCAGTACAGATGGAGTTTCCAGCAGGATTATCTTTCAAAGCATCTGCAACACTTAAAAGATTTTTCTCTGTGTACACACAAATCATTTAATAAAACACCCAGGGAAAATACAGCTGCCTGGATCCTGGCAGATAGCTGACCAAAAGGAAACTTCTCTAAAGATGATTCACCTGCAAAGAGAATTATTTTTGTACAAATAAATGAACTAGAGTGATTTATTCTAATACAGTCTGTATTTCCCCAATTTTCCTATGAATCCAGGGTTATTTATGAGGGAGTAGGGTTCGCAGCTGTTCTAAGATGTATACATACATTGTTCTGAAGATATACCTTATAATCTGCCATTGAAAATCCAGCCTGAGCTGCAGTGCCCCTTGGGTTGTAGCTCAGAGGCATCATAACTCCATGCTGCCTCACCAAAAGGACAGCATTAATTGCACACCTGTGTCACTGTGTTTTGGAACTAGAAGGTGACATATTTTTGAATCAGTTAGATTAAATGCTTTCAGATGCAAATCATCATTTAAAATGGAAACACATTCCCACAAATTATTCCAAAGGCCAAACCTTGCATGAAATTGAAAAAAGAGCTATCAGTTTAGGAGATAACAATGACTGCAATTATATAGATGAGGTTTTATGTATAACCAGTATTTATGTGACCAAATAACAGAGATCTATTTTTATATGTTGTGCATAAGTATGACATACACAGACTTTAAGAGGACAGTTTTTCTGTGAACATATTTCTCAGCATTTTTTCTGTTTTTCTGAAACATCTGGTAGTGGATTCTGTAAAAGTCCTTGTCAGAACCAGTCACCTTTTTGGTTTGAGTTTGGATATCAGACCCCACTTTCTAGCTCCACACAAGACTGTGTAGAACTGTATTATGAAAGTCTGGAAGGAGAATTATACCTAATATGAAAAGAAATCTATCCAGTGAATTTTCTTGGAAAATGGTAGAAGTAAAACATACTAGAAAATGCTGAAACAAATCTGTGCTGTTGCCATTAGAGTCAGCATTCTGCACTGCACAACAAAAATTCCCTTTACTGTAGCAGGAAGACCCTTCAGGCTATAAGGACAGGTAAATGGACCAGCAGAACAAGACCAACTCCTTTAAACTCTTTGCCAGTGTTTAAGTAGCACCTGATTGTTACTGGGAATAGACATCATTGCAAACTAAGCTCATACCCTCCAGGATCAAAATGGAAAATTTGGTGTAAAACTGTGCCCACTGGCACTGGCACTAGCCACTGCTAATGATCCCAGCTGCAGCATAACTGGTTGGCTCACTGTTCAAGCTTCTGTGGAGGAGGCATTTGGGAGAAGTTTTCTGATTTGCAGCTCTCTGAGGCTGATGTTGTGGTTTACTAGCATGGAAATATTCCCCATAAGACATGGACTCAGCTTTAAGCTGCAAGGGAATTTGGGACTTATGAGTTTTGCATCATTGATTCTTTTTATTACACGAAATATTTCCTACGTGTCAGTACCTCTTCAATTAATCACAACAATACTTCTGAGCAGAGCTAAATTAAATACAGCATAAATTTAAACACATGTAATCTTTTTAGACATTAGCAAGATAATTTTCCCATCATTGCTTAGTGTGTTTCTAAGGGCAACAAACATTCCAGAAAAAAAATTTAAAAGTTCCATTTGAATGGATCATTTATTCTCTTTATTGTTTAAAACTTTTGTTCTGCAAAGCTTAATTATAAGTGAATGTCTATAATGGTGAGTTTTTTCCTCCAAAGTCTAGTGCTACAAGGCCTTTGCAACCACAGGGTGCACAGAGATCATAGATGCTGGTACTCCAACGTGCCTGGAGCCCATGACTTTGGTGAGGCATGCTGAGTTTCTTCCTGAGCTGAAGGAGACTTAACAATACTGGTTTTAACCTAAACGAAAGTAAAGAGGATCAATATCCTGCTGTGCATGGGAAATAATTCATAGTCCATATATTTCCCCTGTCCTCACTCTAACGTGGGCATTGCCTTTGCTTCAATGATGTGCAATGCTGCTCTTGGATTGCCATCAAAAACTGCTTATTAGCTTTCAGAGCAATCTTAAACTTGTACTCAGGCACACAAATGTGTTACTGAAGGTTAGCAAACTCTGCTGGATTACTTGTCTGTTCACAGACATAACAAATAGTTATTGTTCAACCCCCCTCTGCTTTGGGATTTATCCTGCAGTCTGGTCTTAGGATAGTCCCCTAGTTGCTGTGATAAGTGCTTCATCTATTCAGCATTTACATCAAAAGCCAGTAGAAATAGTGAACATTCCGTTAAATTACTTAAAAATATGAACCAATCCATGACTGCATTTCCTCCTTATTCCTGGAACAAGCCACCACTTTGCAGGAACACAAGGGATTATTCTGTGGCAGGTGTAGGATCAGGCTTAACCCTCCCCTGGTAAGCAGGGCGCCTAAGCCAAGAAGCCAGGAGTTCTCAGTCCTACAGGACATCTCTACAAGGTGATTTTAATTCTTACCTGGTGATTCTTACCTCTCTCTCTGCTGTGACAATGAGGCAACCTGAATAAGCCCTTGGTCCCAGGCTGGGCACCTGAGCTGCATGCAGGTGGGCACAGTGAAGCAGAGTTTCACCATCACCTGATTCTTTAGCTGTCTAAGCAGTTGTAAATCATCAGTGGTACCCAGGAGCCCTGCAGAAATCTTGCTGCACACACACAAAAGGTGACAGCTGCTGACCTAAAGAGCAAGTAACAAACACTTGAGAATAAAGACCATTTTAAAGAGGTGATATGGCAGTACGAGTAAACTTTTGAAGTGCCTCAGAGGATGTGTAATTTATTTTATAAGCTAAGACATAGGCCACAGGCACCTGTGAAGGAGAGCTTTTCCATATTCTCCACAAGGACTGACTACTGAATATCATGACTACTGGGTACAAAATGGAACTTAGAAGGTAGATCTAGTCTGTCTGAAGACAAAGGTTAAGCATTTTCTGCTTCTGTATTTGCAAGATGATTTTATGGAGCATTTAGTGTACTAACACAGTCGTACTGGTGATTAGATAAAAAAGGTCTTTGCCCTTGGGCACCACTCTTTTGGCCTTGTACCCAAGCGCAGTCTGCGGTTCTTCTTTGCAGGTAAAATAAATCTTCATGTTCTTTACTTAAAATCTAATGCTGGGGCAAGATTTATCCTAAATGGGCTGGCCTGTGCTTTTAAAACTTCGAAAGTATGTGAATGTTACTACTAAAACTGTTTTCTTTCTGTTAAATTACATTGCATGTGCATTCTTAGATGCAGTATTTGCTTTTTTTGCTATTTTATTTGCCCATGGTTTTCAAAAGTTAAAGCATTTAGCAACGTTCTTTTAGATTTAGGGGGTTTGAGTATTTTTGAAAATTTGGGGAACTGATTTCTTGTACTCTTATTCCTCCCAGTCGTCAATCCTTAATATAGTATACCTTGATACATCAGCTGCTTTCAAAGAAGCAAGTAGCATGGGGAAATTTCAGCCCATTAAGGTTTCATTACAGACACAAAAAAAGATAAAGCAGAAATGCATTGCTTTCATATTAGGAAGAGAGGAAAAAGAGTAGCTGTTTGAGTAAAAGATTTTTGGAAAATGTTTCACTGCAGCTTAGGAATCTTCACACCAAAGAGCTTTGCATACTGCACACAGAGCTTTGAGGATATGCCACAGTCTGTCCAGGAAAAGGGGTCACACAGGGAGGAGTGACTTAAAAGAGTAGAGCACATTTCACTTTGGAGAATTATTATCCACTTCCTTGAGTCAGGGGAAGAATATCAAATACCATTACAAATATATGCAAAGATACAAGTCTGGGGACTAGTCCTTTTCAAATCTGCACATGGAGCACCTTCTGCCAAGGGTCTGCTGACCTTTATGAACTCTGACAGCCTTGAGCTACTGTTGATATTAAAGGTAGCAACTGATTGCCAGAAATTATATTAATAATTAAATGCACTTTTATGTTTTTCATTTTTCATGTGCGCTGTCCACTGCAGGTCGCACAACATGGATTTCATAGATTTGTACTACATAATTTTTGCACAACTGGAAACTGAAGAGGTTTCTGAACTGAAAAGATCCTTCTGCACTTGCAGATTTTCCAAAAGTTCCCTCTTTCAGTGAAGTCTGAGCAAAGTGATTTCCCTTTGGGTTTTATTGAAAATAAAGATTGTAAGTTATCTTCCTTGAAGAGGTTCTGGAAGCTGGAAGATGAGGATGATACCTTTGTCAGCTCTTTCAATTTGATCTAGACCTTACTTTCCTGAAAGACCTATTACAGTTCCATGTTCACAAGTTCCTTATCCTTGCACAAACTGTGTGGGATTCCATAGTCTTAAAGAATAATGAGCTTTTTCATCTGCTTTTCACATGTTCAGTCATTCTTCACAGGCAAGCCTCACTCTGAAGGTCTCAAGCCACGCACTGCCAGATGATTGCTCTGAATCTTTATAAGTGGCTAATCCCACTTCCAGTGGCAATTCAGAAATTCTAGACACTCATGCTAGGGAGCTGATGGTCTACCAGAAGGACACTGGAAGACTTGAGCAATTTGGATCTCTCCCTAATGATTCAGTTGGTGTCAGGAGGTTCTGAGAATATCAGCAATGGAATGAGAAAGTGGAAGATGAGCTGGCAAAGCTGGTGGCATAAAAATAGCTGTCTCGTACAAGTTCTGGGAAGTCTTGAAGAAAAAATGCCCTGTGCTATTATTCTAAGGCATGGATGTGTCAACTTAAAGATTTCAAAGTGTTCCTCTCAAGATATCAATAAGGTCCCTCTGAGTCAGATATGAAGAATAAAGAGCTGGTGGAAAACTCTGAACAAGCTCATTTTACAAGTTTTTTTACAAAGGACAGTACTTGAACTCTTCACATTATGTTAAACTTTTATTTCTTTTGAGACACTTCTATTTCTGAAGACAATAAACAAGATTTTTAACTGTATCTTTGAATTTGTGCAATGGTATAAGACCTTCCCTTTCCACTAAAACATTTTTTGCCCTGAAGCTACACACAATTGTTGTAGTAATGCAAAAGAAAGCAAACAAATAGCTAGAGCACACATACAAAAGACAAAGTATTTCAGTTTTACTGAGTTTTTCTGAGTTTTTTTCAGTTTTGCTGAGTTTGGTTTATGCCTTTGCTTGGGGTTATTCTGACAGAATCCTTATTATTTGGTTACATCTGATGAAGAAGAAAGGAGATTGCAAGGGGGAAAAAGGAGCTAAGATTCATAAGAATTCAGAAATATTATTTCCACAATATCTTAAATCTGTTTTGTTCCACTTTTTCTGAGAAGAAAAACCTACTGCTGTCTCAGAAAGAATGTCTTACACAGTTTGTATAACCAATCTGGTAGCAGATGAGGGAGAAAAATTAATCTGTATTTCTTGCAGGCTGGGCATGTCCCCTGCCTGCTGAGTTACAGAAATGGCTTAAACAATCCTTCTCTCCTACCAATATGGGAAACAGAGAGGGTTTGTTCTTTGGTTTCTTTTTGTACAATACAGTGCAGAACAACTAATAAGGTGTCTAGGACATACAAATTTGCTTCCTCCTGAGAAAAACTAATAAAACAGTGGTTCAGCACTCACTTGAAAAGTGGAGCACAGATTCATTTGCCACTTACACAAGCAATCTTGGAGATGCCATAAACACCAGGCTGTTACCTGTTTAAAATTACCTGTTGTCACACTCTCTACCTTTTCAGAAGAACTGTGAAATATGTTGAGACTTTTTCTCCCATAATGCAGGAAGGGAGCATCTTTGACATCTTAAATGTGCATGTGGAATGGGAAGTCCAGCTGTGCTTATAACAGCTGTGCACATCCATTAACCCAAGACAAGAAGAGCTGTATTTTTGTTGGACTCAAAGACAGATCTTTAAAAACTATGACACCTAATATTGTTGGTCAAGATGAAAATCACTGTTCAGATGCTTGACTGCTCCTGAAAAAGCCAAAGACTTCTTGTGTGCTTTCATGCCCACTTCTTTGATATCAAACAAAGTGTTTCTAGGCCTTAAGCAATATGTACTGAACTCTGTATCTTCAATGGACATTGGGTCTTTTTCATGCCTGGCTAATATACAGCAAAAAGCCTGAATTTGTCTTATTCTCTTGCCCAATATTACCCTTCTGCTAAGCTTTTCCTACCCTATATATTAAAATCTATTTTTCTATATGTTCTTACTTGTATTTTCCACAAAGCATAAACATTTACATTTCAGATATGTAGTAGCCGAAAAATTTAAGTGAACAAGCAAATAAATACTTTTCACAGAAACTGCAACTAATCATTAAGATTTCCAAACTTGGGTTGGTGGGGTTTTTGGTTTTTTTGGGGTTTGTTTTTTTTGTTGTTGTTGCTGCTGTTGCTGTTGTTTTTGGTTTTTTTTCTATCGTTTCCAAAATAGTTGTGTCCATTTCTCATGACTGAAGAATGCAAGCAGATGTGACAATTGGCACATACTAAAACTGTAATATTTTCCCACATGTTTAAATCTAAAAAATTCTTTATGCAAGATAAGTTCTTGGAGATCCAGAATTCCAGGTGCACTAAAAATTCCTGAATTTTTAGTGCACCTGGAATTTTAAATTAAGCCTTCAATTAAAATCCTGTCCTGAGTATAAGCACTATTATTTTAGAGACAAAACTGATTAGCTATACTACATCTTTTTTGTCTTCTGAGGATGAAACATTGCTCCAGTATCATGACTTTTTCAGAAACCAAGTCATGTTTAAGCTCAAAGCACTGCTTCTGGGAGCCTTTGCAGGCAAACAGAAGTGTACATGGCCTGTAGCTTCTGGAGGTGACAGACTAACCTATGCATTGAGTTGAAAACTTACGTGGTCACGTAGTCTCGCAAAAATCTTAAAGTAGATCTTCTATGGGTCATAACTAATTTTGACTGGACTTCTGAAGGGTGCAGCCTCTAGATGTTACTGCAGGAGGCATGGAGAAGAGAAATATTTGCACTCTGTCAACTGTGTCACCCTAAATGACAACCAGACAATGTAAGTACACCAGGCAACACATCCATCATTCCTCGTGTTTCTCATTCTCATATTCGTTTAAGGAGCATAGGAGAAGGAAGCTTGGAGAAACAGAATCCCTCCCCACATACTTCAAACTACAGTTATCTTTTCAGGAAATAACAAGAAAAACTTAGATTAGGATCCTAATACAGAAGGACTGCTACAGTCTTGATAAGAACCTCTCTGTCACTAGTGCTTGTTACAGACATAAGAGGAGCCCACTCTCCATCTTCATCCTTTGGCTGGCTGCTATGTGGTGTGAGTCTCCACAAGGACATGCATCAGGGGAATATCTGCAGGGAAAGCCCTACTCACTTAGACCCCCTACTTCTCTGCACACACCTGTCAGGGTACAAATGGCCTTGTAGCATATCCACTGATGTTCTGATTTATTCAGCTTGGGGGAGCTGCCTGAAAGAAGGTAAAGAAATAAAAAAGATATTTTTGACATAGCAATCCACTATCATTTAATATAAACTAAGGAACAATACATTAAGGGCTATTCACTCTCCAAGTCCAGTTCAGTGTCTTCTACTTTTGTTTCTCTGTTGTTCTTCATTACATACTTTTCTATGCCCAACACACCCTTTCCACTGAGGAGCAGGTATTCTATTCTTAAGACCTTATTAGAAACACTCTCTGTATTGATTTCCTCATGAGGCTTGTCTGTCATCAATTCCAGTAGCTCATAACAAGAATTAATGGTGTGTTTTGATTTATAAAGTATTGCACAGAACTTCAAGCCATGATCCTTTTCTATTGTTTTTCTCACCAATTGTATAAATATTATTGTGCTTTAAAAATGATGTAAATGAAATTTTGCCTATATTATTGTCACTTCTTATCATAGTTCAAATGATAATATGTTTTCTAACCTAGCAGATGCTGCCAAACCCCTCACAAAATGTCTCTTGTGTCACATGGGGATAAGTTGCTTGATGATGCATTTATGAAAAGAATGGTTTGAAGGCAAGAGCTCCACAAAAAAGGGACTAGAATTCATTTTCCTGTTCTTGTGAGAAAAAGGTCTCAACTCCTCTGCCAGTATAAATTCATTTGATTCCTACAGGCTGAGAATTCACTCCTGAGCTGGAAAGTGAAACTCTAGCCCAAGAATGAGCACACTTGTTCATCAGCCTCTCTCTACGGGGCTGTCAATTAGAATCATAGGTGGAAAACACACCTTCCCCCCACCAAACTCTAGCGTGTTTCTCTTTCTTTTCCAAACTTAAACCACACAAAACGTTCCCTTTGCAGGTCAGCTCATGGCCGTTTTTCCTCTCAGGCAAGGTCCAGCAAAGAAGCCCTTGGGTTTGCAGGTTGTTTTCTGCTATTTCATTATTTTGTTTGGATTGGTGAAATTCAACTGTTACAAACTCCTTCAGGGCTTTTGGGATCCATGTGTTCTGCCTTCCATCTTTGTATAAGCCACTGAGATTTTCTCTTCTGGCTAGAAAATGCTTTGGCCTTTGTGACACCAACTCTGAAGTGAGCCCACACAATTTATTTCCATGGATACGCACTCTAAGAATCCATAGTCTGGCAGTCTTCTCTACACTTCTGCACAGTGTAAGAGGGAAAGCTCCACTGCTCTGCCATGCCAGTCTATTGACTATCTTGATTTTCTAGACAGTATGGCTTCTTTTCTTGAACTTCATAATGTGGATGGAATTCATTGAGCCTCATCTTTTCACTAATTTCTACATCCAGACTTCTGAGCTAAGCAAGAACTTAAAAGGAGAAAGTTATGCTAGCAAAATACAGAATAATCTAATTAGACATATAATTCTGTTGTGTCACCATGTGAGCATGACATAAGGAGTCAGATACCACAGGTAGTAAAACTGGGAATTAGTAGAAAAAACAGGGTAACACCCACCCTACTCACACATGTACTTTTCTGTGCATTGAATTTTATGTGGTTTCTTCTGGGGGACAATGCCTAAAAAGCTACCTGTGTTCATTTAATTCTTCAATTCATTAATTTCATACTATTCCATTGCTTTTGTATCTCAGTTTCATGTTTGCTCTTCTTCCTCACTTCTTTCCAAACAGCAGTATTTTTTGTTCCTTCCCTCTGTTAATTCCCTTATCTGCATCTCCCCTTCTGTACCTATCCATTTTCACTCAAGCCCCTCTATTTCCCCTCCCTTAGGCTCCTCTCATTATCTTTTCCTCCTCACTCTTTTATTTGCTGTTTTCTCTCTCGTGTATGTATTTTTTAACACTTACCAGAAGGTTTTATTCCTGAGACACTTTCCCCATGTCTCTCTGACCCATAGTGACCTGCACACACTGCCATGCCACCATTTTTTGCCCCAGCCCTAAGTTTATCTGTACCCTCGGTACCATGCTCCATGGCACAGGCAGAGAGAAGGAATGACTAAGAAATATTGTGCTGGCAGGGGAGGATGTTGAAAGCCAGGGAAGTCAGATAAGGAGAGAAGAGGAATATCCTCCTGTTAAACTGCAGCCACCCTGCACTCTTCTGCAACTTACTTTCCCTCTCTTGTCACTCTTAACATTTGAACAAGCCACATTTTCTGCCTTGGGTTTCACTCATGATGGTCAGTGCAATGATTTCTCTCTCTCTCCATTTGCTCTGCAATTGTTCCTTCTGAAGAAGCAATACCTTTCCACAGCTGTGCTCTAGGCTCAGGATTTATTCCAGCTAGTCTTCATGGCTCTACTCTGCTGGGACATCCAGGGTCCAATCAACAAGTCAAGGGCATTACTATATATACTAAAACACACACTGATCCCATTCATTCCTCATTATATTAGCCAAATGTTCAATATATCACTGGTTTTAGATTTACCTGTGGTGGTAGACCCTTAATCTTTTTAGGTTCTGGTCTTTTTTGTGTGTCTACCCAGCTCCAGACCTAAATTGAAGTATTTCTTGGTGCCCATTTTCTGCTCTTTTCTCAGTCTTTTATTTCACCTTGGCTGTACCCTCAGGAAAATTTATTTATTGACCAGCACCCCATGCTGAGATTTCTCAATCCACTTACTGCCTCCCAGAGCCATCACTCAAGTCAGATGGAAACTCTTGCAGAATAACCTTTGTCTCCTCTTTTTTAGTTGTCATATGGTTGTACTTCTACTGCTGCTCTTGACATCACCAGGTGGGAGACACTGACACCCAGGACTGCTGGCAGCCCCCTCACCTTTCATTCACCATACAGCAGCTCAATGAGCTCCCCCTGAATTCTGCCTCTGTGTCCTTGACCATTCTGACTCTGGACCAGCTTCCCCTGCCACTGCACAGGAGAGCCCCCCAGAATTTTGTACTACAATTTTCTTCCTCCAATGAGTCTGTGTTTGCCCTAGTGTCAGCAAACCAGGAGCAGGGGTTTAGCAGATGATCCCAGTGTAGGGATCCTCCTCCAGACTGGCTCCTCCCAGCTGCTGGCAGCAGAGAACAACTTAGCACCACGACATTTTCCAGGCTCTCTAGGCTCTTCTCTCAGAAGTCTCTCCTAGCAGCAGGCACACTTTCTGTCCCTGTTTTCCTCCATTAATGAGCTTGGCTGATTAGCCCCCTTGCTGCTTCAGTTTCTGCAAGCCACAGTAACACAAGCACTGCTTCCACACACTTTCTTGACTCCTAAACAGTGATTGCTCTTTTCTCTGTCTTGACCTTTTTCCCATTCTTCTTCAGCTGCCTTTTATCCATAAATCACAACAGGACCTGGCTGCTCTGATTTCAAAGTATGGTATTAGTCTGTATGCTGCCAATTAATTCATGTTTAGTGAAACATTGTGCAGCCAAAGCCCCAACTGCAGATATCTTTTATCACCTAAAATACAGAATGATGGAGCAGAAAACTTTTTAGTGCTTTGTGCTTTGACTCTCTGGTGAGCCAGTGGGACCCTAAAATGGAATTTAAAGCTGTCTAAGGCAGATTGCAGACATCCCAGAGAAACTGAAGAGAGTGCACTGGAGAGGAAAAAATCCCCTCCAGAAAAATAATTTTTTAAAAAGTTTTGAAATCTTCAGATTTACTTTGTGTAGTTTGAACACAGCTGCATGAGCACTGTCACCATGATTGCTGCTCATGACAGTCCCACTTCTATTCTTGGTATTCTTTGCCAGGCTGGTGAGAGACTTTTGCTGAAGGCCACAGAAAAGCTCTGTCCCACATGACTAAAAGCCTATCACTTCTCTATGTGTCCCCAGGCCATATTCACAGGTCTTAAGAAACAGAAAGAACATTGAGCTTCCAGGACCTGATGGGGCATAACCTTGCTTTTCTACAGACATTTTTTTTTTTCTGGCTGGACTGCTGTAGTTACATTTTCCTTTGTGCAGATGTTATCTGTTCTTTCAGTACTATGTCTGGGCTTTTTTCCTTTTCTAATTGGTTTCTCATTCATCTCTCCCGAATGTCATTGTCCACATTCCATATCCCACCCACCCAGTAAGGCACAGAATATTATGCTGCCTGTTACTGATTTTGTGACCTGTTTGGGTGTAAGAGAAATAGGCTCTTGGTGGGTCATTGCTGGGAGCAGAAACTCAGAAAGGTAGATAGCAGTGCTTTGGCCATAACACTGAAGCCTCTGCTATTCCCACTGTCTGAAAATTACAGAAGAAAAATTTCTGAGGTTGCTGGGAGCTCTCATTTTCTAGGGCAGTGACAGTAAACAAGGCTGATATGACTGGTTGGAGAAAGGGGAGTGAGTTCAACGGTGACTCAAATCACACATCTTGCATTGTACAGAACAAGATGAATGAAACCATCCTTACAGACAAGGGGAAAAAATCAAGACAGCAATGCTATGCAAGCAGAGCTAGAATATCAGAACCAGAAATGCTTCCCTGAACACAACTCTATTCTTTTCCTTATTCTTTACGTGTCAAAGGTGCTTTAAAATATTTTAAAGCATGTGTGTATGCAACTTCTGAAACCTGTAGTGTGACTGCGTATATTAAAAAGCACAGGTTGATGCAAAAAGACAACAATTCAGAGGCGAGTCAACTACTAGCACATTCTCTGCTTTATGGGGCTTTTCTTCCCCAGGAACATTTGATTTCTACTGGCTCTAGTTATTTATGACTTAAAATAATGCCTTGGAAATTGAGAAATGTGACCCTAGTTCAGGACAGCCTTAAAAATGTGTTTCAGCAAGTTTCAAACTGTTCTGTATTGACCCAAAGGTTCTCAACAAATTATACAAAACTATACTCTGGGATGTTCTCTGGTCTGCAGCATTTATCTAATTAATCAAACATTTCTTTGGTGCTTGTAGGGACAGCTGTGAGGTTTATGCATTATGAAAATCTTTAATAAGGCATAGGATAAGGAAAAAAATTATACACAAATACTGAGAAGAGAGACTCAGGACACTGTATGAAGTCATGAATAGGGGCACCAGGCATGGTCAGGACAGTAGAAAATTGAAAATGCATTTATTTAATAGAAATAGATTACTTCTTGGCACACAGGACTGCCTTCCTGCCTCCGTGACAAACATCCTGAATGGGAATGCAGTCCTTCTGGAGAAACTGTGAGACTTTTAATTTGCTGGAGCAGCAGAGAGACTGAAGGATGACAATTCAAACTGTACATGATGTGGCTACTGGAAAGGCTTATTTATTCTATTTAGTCCTGGATCAGGGGATTGGGTACTGCTGGAGGAGCTGAGAAAGCCTTAACCTGTTAATTCAGGGGTGATATTCCCAAAGTTTGAATGACTGCAGCTTTGTGTCCAGAGTTTTAAATACATCTTGGAGATATGGATTTAGATCTGGGAACAATCCCATTGCTTTTGCCTATTTGGAATGATCCCATTCTCTTTATCTTGGACTCACTGAGTCGTGCAGCTGATTTTACAAAGTCCAAAATACAGACTCTATTTTGAGCCTTATCTGTTCTGTGTTTAGTGCCAAATGTTTGCAGCTTGCCTGCTCACTGAGCTTGCTGATATTTCCTTCTTCTCCACCCCCCTGGCCCCAGTTTGCTCCAGTTTTGAGGCTCCACAGCCTCCAACAGGGTGTCACATCCCATCAAGCTTTGGCCACTTTTATAAACTAGGGACTATTTATTTTACACATTTCATCCAGTGGTTCTTTTTCTTGGTTTTTCACTGGGTCCCACCCAACAGTCTCTCAATAACTCTTGTTTACAAAATTTGAAGTCCCACTGCTGACTTCTACTTTTGCTGTCTAGAGAGAAATCATTTTTCTACAAGTGATGAATATCAAATTCTGGCACTTACTGCAATTCAAACACAAATTCTATTCTTATGGCTGCCCCTCATGCCTTCCAGATGTCAAAGCTGTTCATTTTCTGTAACACTTAGTAGAGCTGGACAACCTTCACCTGACAGCTGGAATAAAATAGCTGTTTATTCTGAATAAAGTAGACATAGCTTGACAAAAGAGCCAAATTTCCTATTGTATAGAAAAAAATGATGGAAAAAACCCAAAGAAATCTTGAAGTGCTGGAGCCTGACTCTTAAATTAGACCCTTCACAGAATACAGATGCTCAGCCTCACAAGGATAAGGAAGCCAGCAATTAAATATTGAAAAAAAACCCAAAAAACCAACAAAACACACAAAAAAATCCCCAATCTACCTTTTAAAAGTAGCATCTGTTTTCCCTCATATGTTTTGATGGTACTGTTGGATGAAACATTTGTATGAAACTTAGCTGATATCAGGCCTCAGAGAAGGGTTAAAATACAGCCTAAATGTATAATGCATTTCCTTAATTTCTTTTTATTTTCATGCCTCATGCTTCTGTAGACTATTTTTCTTATTCTTATGTGGCAGATACAGGAGCACCACTCTCAATACTGACAAGAGAACATGTGTTAAATCTCCACATATTATTTTTGAGCATTATTTCTGACTTCTTCACAGAGGATAATTCTGGAGTGTGCCAGGGACTCTTGTATTTGAATTTCTTTAATCCATCCATGACTGTGGTCATTCATTCAAATCTGAGTGTTATTAAAAATTCTTAAAATCCTAAATTCATCTGGGCAAACATATTTCAGACACCCTAGTTGGCTGGCTGGGATGAACTCCAGATTTAGACTTGCTACCTCTATTAGATATAGGCATTAATCTGAATTTGCCCTATACTCTTTAAAAACTTGAATGTCACAGCAAGAACTTGTTTTTCTTCCCAGTCATCAGTTCCGGATTTAGACTAGTCATGGTAATCTTTCAAACCACATCCTCCAAATGGAGGTGCTCCTTTTTCTTCATTTCTTTTTGTCCAGATCCAATCAAGAACCCAATAGGAGGCATCACATAGGCATCTGTCTTAATATCTTTCCCCAGATTCTCCTCATCTGACCTTTGTTACTGTCTGAATCATCTTCTATGGCATTAAAGTGTAACTTCCTTCCTTCCTTGTCATTGGATATTTTGCATTGCATTAAAATTAATAGTCCCACAAACATCTCCTGCAGCTCTATTTGCTTCAGTTCACATACATCACCCTGTCACAGTGCAGCTTAAACCTTTGCAGCCACCATTCTGACCCTTTTGCTTAGCTCTTTGTGTGCTCCCTTATTTCACAGCTCAGCTGCCTTTTGTCACTGGGCTACTAACATATTTCTGCAGTCAGTGGGCATGCAAACTCATTACCGTGATCCTGGGTAGTTGCAAAATTATTTTAAATCTCCACTTGAAAGAATAAATTAATGCAGAAAGATTGCCTTATGAATAAGATCATTTATGTGCACTTCTATCAACTGACAAGAGAAAGGCCCATGTGAACCTCATGAGGTTCAACAAGGCCAACAATAGGGCCAACAATAGGTTGGGGTAACCCTCAGTATTGATGCAAGGTGAGGGAGGAAAGGACTGAGAGCAGCTCTGAGGGGGTGCTGGTAGATGGGAGGCTGGATGTGACCTGGCAATGTGCACTTGCAGCCCAGAAAGGCAATTCTGTCCAGGGCTGCAACAAAAGCAGCGTGGGCAGAATGTCAAGGGAGGGGATTCTGTCCTTCTGCTCTGCTCTGGTGAGACCCCCCTGGAGTACTGTGTCCAGTTCTGGAGTCTCCAGCACAGGAAAGACATGGACCTGTCCGAGTGAGTCCAGAGGCAGGCCATAAAGCTGATCAGAGGGATGGAACACCTCTCCCATGAAGACAGGCTGAGAGAATTGGGCTGTTCAACCTGGAGAAGAGATGACTCCAGTGAGATATTATTGCAGCCTACCAGTACCTAAAGGGCCTTTATAAGAAAGATGGGGACAGACCTTTTAGTAGGGCCTGTTGCCCTGTATCTCTTTTATAAGTAAGACATTTTTTATTTTAAGGGCAGTAAAACACAGGCACAGGTTGCCCAGAGAAGGAAGGAGTCAATGCCCTAGCCCTAGGGACAGGCTGGACAGGGCTCTGAACAACCTGATCTAGTTGTAGGTGTCCTTGCTCATTGCAAAGGGGTTAAAAGTCCCTTTCAACCTAAACTCTCTATGATTCTATATCTGTGCTTATTTCCTTTATCCCATTCCCCTGAGGACATAAGCCCACCTCTGGTGAAGTGAGAACGATGCCATGGACCAAAGCCTGACCTTCAGTCCAGTTTGCATTGCTACAACTGGAGTTACAAAATCTTATCAGCCAAGAATGGCATGGGTCTGAGTTGAAAAATGCAGATTTGCCTCTTTTAGTGTGTGGATGCTATCAGCTCCCCAAACACTCAAGTTTCAGGTCCAGAACAGCATCAACGCAGGTTTAACATTTTGCCTTTTCATTAAAACACCACCTTCTGCTGCCTTTCTGAGGGATGTGTGTGCCCCTGAGGGGAAGTAGCTGTCAGGCAATCCACCAAACAGCTTGCTCCTGCCTGTGAAAATGCAGAGAGGACCATCAGTTTGAAATATTCCTCACATTCTTTAAACAGCTGTCCCAAGTAGAGTGAAGTGAGGAGGAAGAGCCCTGCCTCACCGAAGGCAGGCTGTGCCTCTGTGTGGCTGTGCCCTTCTGCACTCAGGGGAAGAGGGAGTTTGAATGCAAAACATTAATGGCCTTGACTGAAAATTACTGACTGCTTTGATGAGAGGGAGCCCTGTCAGGCTTCCACCTGACAGTCTCTGTGAGGCTCCCAATTGTCAGGCTTGCACCAATTTTACCAAGACACTGAATGCAGCAGCTGAAGAGCAATGGCTTCTTCTGTCTTCCCCAGCTTCAGGCAGCTTAGCACCCGGTCTTAGCTGCTTGAGACCAAATACTGGTGTAGACAGATGCTCTCATGAGCACAGAAATGTGTAAGCTGCAGCATCTGGAAGGTATTTGTCAAAAAATTTTCTTCTACTTGTTCCTCTCCAAGTATTACTCACTTCCACTGCAAGCTTCCTTTGCTATACATTATTTAACTGTCTCTTCCAAACATATGCTCATCTCACTAAGTATGTAGAGTCCCTGAATTGAGAGTCATTTCTGCTGAGGCAGCAGCAAAAAACCGTTGTTTATCCCCATGGAGCCTGTCAAATAGAAGCTCCAGGCACTGTGCTTTTACCTTGGACTACATTGATACAACAACTTCTTCCTGAAATACACTTTAGCTAGTTGTTTCTATAGCACCAGGAAACTTTACCATGTTACCAGTCCTCCCAAAATGTCATTTGTTGGGGCCTGAAAAGCAAGGATGAGAAAATATGAGGGAATTCTTCCCCTGGAAATTATTTTGGGTGTATCCTTAGGCTTCCCAACTGTGATTTTGTAGTGAAGGGCGTCCACAAAAAGTGGAAACAATGGGAAAGATACTGAGAAATCTTCAAAAGATTTACCGAAGTCTGGCAGATACTGAAGTACTATGGGGTTTGTAAATTTCATAGCCCTATTGCACATTATTTAATATGTGCCAAATTTTTCTAAAACCTCTAGATACCACTGAAATCTCTTGCTACAGGTACTGGGCAGCAAAACTCCCTTTGCCATTTTCTCACCTTAGTACCTTCAACTAAGTCTTATCTGCTCTGCAGTCCTTGCTTTTCATTACTACTGCTGCATTCAATCTTTAAGTCAACTGGCAGTAAATGATGTCTATTGCTCCCAGGAGTTTCTACTTGTTCCATGTGATCATTTTTGATTGCAGTGTTCTCCATGTTGTAAATGAAGCTCTCAGTAAAATATTCAGGCAGCATTTCTGCATAGGCACAAGCTATGCTTGCACTGGCTACAAAGAATTTCAGAGAGCAAATTAGAGTAGCCAACAAACCTGTCTGCATGTCTTGGCAACGTAGCCAGTTTTGTAGAGTGGCAGACATCTGGGGACAAAGGGTGGCATCCATCCTGCCACCACAGCCACAAAGCAGACAGCTGGGCTTGGTGAGGTGAAGGCTACTGCCGAATGAATTGATGAGAAAAGGCAGCCACATTTTGGAAAGTGCAGTAGTGTCTACTACCACGGCAAAGGAGTCATGCTCTTCATACAGGCTGTATAATAGTACATAATGGCAGCTGTGGTTCAATTCATCTGCTACAAGATGGTACAAATACAGTTTTACACCCTGTTCCTCCACTGACAGGCATCTCTTGCCAGCTGCAGGGGCAGAGGGAATGGGACACATCTGGTCCTCTGTGCTCCCATAGCCACCAGTGACAATGGAGTCATTGCTGCATGGGCTGATCTCTTTCCCAGTCATGGAGCAGGGGAATAAACTTTGCAGCAGTCCAGACTATAAGTTCCCCAGCATGGTGGCAGATGGCAAGCTTCCTTTTGACTTGGATTGAATCAAGCAGAGAGCAAAAATCCACAAAATTAATGTGGTGACATTTCACTCCCTATGGAAATCTGTAGGCACCGACATAGCCATTACCTATATCAGTCCAACAGTTTTAGCATTTCCTGCTGTATTGCAGTATCAGTGATGAAACTGGGTCCATCTGCAATCCAGCTGAAGTGTCAGCATCTTATTGGTTTTGGAGTTACAGACTTTCAATCCAATAACAACATAATGACTAATATCAACTCCTCCTGCTCAACCCTTGAATAATCATTTCTCTGGATGTGATTTTTTCCATGGGTTCAGTGTCATTAAAAGGTCACATCTGGACAGGATGTAAAACATCATGACTCCGTTGACTCACTCAGTAGTTCCCCATTCTGTATTTACTGAAGCATTTCTGCCTGCATGGTAGAAGCACTTGTCCTTATTAAATCGCTGCTTTTTTTTTCCAGAGACCACTTTTTCAATTTGTCAAGTGTATTTTGGAGTCTGAGCCTGTCTTACAGTCTCCAGCAACTTGTTTTATAGGACAACTTAATATCTCTATTCTCCCCTCTACCATTAAAATAATCAGCAAAAGATGTAACAGAAACAACACTGGGGTTGTTGTTTCAGCCCCAACTGTTTGAATCTCAGACTTCATTAAAGTTTTCCAAGACACTCTTCCTTTTGACAGCAAAGCATCAACAGTTTCTTTTTTTAGAAAGCCTGTCCACCCAGTGTTAGGCCAATGTTTTCCTAGTTCATGAAGTACACTGGTGTAAAACATTTTACTCCTGAGTATTCTTCATTGACAGTTACTCAGTCTCTCCTTAGAGTTTCACCGTTTCACTTTTTTCTTGTTGTGTTCCAGAGTTTTTTCCAAGAATTTAATTAGGCTAACTGTTTAGGTGTCTTGATTCTTCAATCTCTTTGCATTTTTTTTTCCAGCCAGGCCTTACCTAAGTCTTTTTCCAGTCTTCTGTTGTCTCACTCAGTCTCCAGGAGCTGTCTCTGAAAATGGACTCATCCAGGCATTGCAGTCTATTTGCTAAGCTGACAGAGACAAGGTCCATTAGACTTAGCTCACATGAAAATATTTTTCTCAGCTAGCTATACCCAGGAGTTTCCCTTCCTCAGGTGAAAGGTGCTATCAAGATATCATGTTGCTAACTCTGCTAGCTACAAGTTCTTTGGGTGGACAGCACCTTCCCTCTCCTAAATGGTGGTTAGAGACACAAGCTTAGAGGACAAAACAATCAGTTTATATTAATAACCTCAGCCTTCTGTGATGGGCTTGTGTCCACTCTGAAGAGGACAGACAACTTGGCAGGGGGAGAGGGAGTTACACTTGAAAATTTAACTAGGACAAAGGGATAAAGGGGATCATAGCTACTTGCACATAGATGTAAAATACAGCAAATAGTTTCACCCCCAGGAGGAGAAGAGACAGGCAAAACAATAAAAATTTAATCTTAAAGCTTTTTAAACAAATTAACATCTTGAAAAGCAGAGGAAAACATTACAAGCTTTGAATCTTGAAATGGACTTTATTCTGCAATTGTTTTGTCTGTTGTTTAAGGAGAAAAAAAAAAGTTGCCATTTGACTGAGACTGCAGCTAATTTCAATCTCAATTTTTCAGGTTAGCTGAAGAGTGAAAAAACCAATTGTTTGCAAAGCTCCTGTCCTGGAGCCTTTGAAAATCACCCTCTAGAGACAACGATTACAGGAGTTATGGTGCAGAACAACATCATGGAAGTTTAAACCAGAACTGACCCAGTTTCAGGTCATTTGGGAAGATGCCATCAGAGCTTGTTTTTAAATGGGCCTAATAGCAGTTTCTGAAGCAGTAATGAATATAGGTTGGCCTTCTCTGCACCTCTTCACCTGGCACTATTAAGTATGGTTATGCCTAGTGCTCATCATGCTGACAGCATCAAATGGCAGGTAGTTTTCCTGTTGTAGGTGACATCTCTAAGATGTCTTGTTGTGTGACTCTGCTACCAGGAAAGATAAGTAACTTTTACCTTCATTCACCATATTTCCATTCATCGATACCAGGATGTAATACCAGGAAATTCTTAGGCAATTAAAATCTTCCTTGGAGCTGAAACTCTCTGGTTCTTGGAACAGTTTATCTGTTGGAGAGCTCAGCAAATGGGTTGTTGCTTTGTCTAGACCTTGACTAATAAGAATAGATTACTCAAGTGATGAGTGAAAAGGTTAAGTATTTTTTTCCAATAATCAGGGATTAACTCATCTCTGAATACCATTGCTGTTCATGTAGTTCACACAGTTTGTTAGGACCACAAAGTACTAATAAGACCAGGTTGTAAGATTCACTTAGGTTCAGTCTAGTAAAGAAGTCATTCCTGGTTCCTGGAGCATCTTCTTCAGGTGTTGGCCATTCAGTGCCTTCAGTGGCCTCAGCTGCAGTCAGTCCACACACTCAGCAGAAACCACACCTTGACCGTCCATGGAGCTGGTCTGTACAACAGCTGCCTTAACCACTTATTTTTCATCCCAACAGCAGAATGGAAAGAATAATCTCTGCATGTGTGTATGTGCACACATAAACTCAAACCTTCCTAGAGTTTTAAGTGAAATTAAAGAGAAAATAGTTGTAAGCTGTGTGTTGTATTCTTTCTGACGAGCATTTTATTCAAAGCAGTGTAGAAGGCCAGGGATAGGACAGGAGTTCTCTTCACAATACTACAAAAGAGAGGAACTCTCTACTCAGCTAATGATGAGATCACCTCTTCACGCTGTGAAGAGCCTAAGTTTGGGTCCTTTCTCACAGCACCCAATGGTTTCCAGACCCCAGAGAGGTGTCTGATCTCTGTCCTCAGCATCGTCTAACATGGCTTTTCCAATCTCTGGTTTTGGGGTTGTTTGTTTTCTTTTTTTATTTTTTTTTTGTAAACAGACCTTAACCAGTTACAGAAGTAGCATTGAAGGCTAGAATAACTCAAAAAAAATTGCTTTTGTTAGGGTGTCTTTATACTCAGTGGACTTCCTGTGTAGGGAATGGATACCTTATTTTGATTTGAGTTCAGTATCAAAAGTGAGAAGTGCTGCCAAGACAATTCCCACGTGAGGTCTGTGCTTTTGAAATCAATCCCCTTTGACCTAGAAATGTGCCAGTTTCACAAAGCCTGATCACTCTGACTGCTTTCGTTCAGCTTTGCTTTAGAGGTGTACTGAATATTCCTATTATTAATACTAGGAAAACCTCATTGGGATTTTGGATGCTTTAATGTTTCTTGGAATTCATATGAAAGTAAAAGGAAGCAAACATTATAATGTCTCAGTAGCAGATATGTTGCATACAGATAGTGGGGAAAAATGCTCTGAATCTTGCTCCTTGTATATTTTTCTTCTTTTCTCAGTAATAAAGAATGAAAAGTTAGTAGCTCACTTGTGGGTGCCCAGCACCTTCCCTGTGCAGGCACACTGAGTAGTCAGGAACATTTCTTTTAAAGCTTTATCGGACGACTGCTTTTGAGGCACATATCCTTAATGCAGAAAGATCCTTCTGGGTTTTGCCTCTATTAATTTTACATGAGGCATTTTTGTTAGCCAGAATTAGATAGCACTACTTATTTATGAATAACCCGTGAAGGAATGCATGAGTCAATATGAGACATTTTCCCAGTCCCTGGTGCTGGCTATTCACAAATCAAGAATGGCATCTATGCAGAACAGTCACCAACAGAGATATTTCTGTGGTATGCTTGGATTAACTTACAATGAATTATCTTCCCAGATATATGAGTTGCCTTCCCTGAAGCATGTTTCTCCCATCCTTCCCCTATGGGGAATAAGTCATGATTATGGTGGAGTTTTTTAGCTGTGCACTTTGCATGGCCTTGGTCTTCTACTCTTTTATTAAACAGTTCTAATACTTGTCCAAATAACATTGTCTTTCACTGGCACCAAGGAGTTGGGAAAGTCTGGGTAGTATTTTCACTCTGTCCCCCCTGGTCCCCAAAGCCACCACGACAAATTGCTTGTAGAAGAAACACATCAGCCCTTACAGAGAGACAGTAATTTCAGTATGCTGTAACCCTCTCAGAATCTCCAGAAGAAAATTTGTTTCTAATGTGTTTGCTGAAGCTCACTGACGCTCTGTTCAGCCATCAGGCTGTTCATATTGTGTACAAGTGGTATATAGCCCACAGCAATGCAGATTCTAAAGTACAAGCATCTATAGCTGACTTAGGTTAAATTTTTCACAGTATAATGCAGAAGGAGAATGCTGAATTATAATTTGTCAGAAGCTTTCCACAACTGGTAAAACACCAGGTGAAATTAGAAAGCAGAGTAACACATTCAGAGTACATGTATGGGCCCTGGAATGCATCCAGAGTAAATCAGTGTATGTAGGCAGTAAAACACAACAGGGATTTGTTTTGAATTGACATTTAAATTATGAAGCAGTTATTGTAATTAGTAGCAAGTCTAGTTTTTAAAGCACATTTTGTTAATTCATTGATATAACCATTAAAACAATGGGTACAAGCTTAATTGAATTTACCAGGATCACTACCAAAATTCATGTCCCCAAAAATCTTACTTTCCCTAATTAGTAAGATACAGTTCATTAATATGGCTACTTTGTATGTGTAACTATGTGAAGTGTACTACACATGTGTATCCCCTAGCCAAATACTTCAGCTCTCACTCAGCATTCCTGTAAGAATGTCTGCTTTAGAAATTTGCAGGTTTGGTTTAGTACTTCTGCAGTGTGTATTCTGAGCACACTTAGTCATTTGGAGTACATGGAACTGGCACTGATCCCCTGGATCAATATGAAATTCGTACACAGCCAAGAGCAAGCACTGATCGTTCAAGAGATTCAATGGTTCTACTCATGGCAGCGAGTCCTTGCCTCGTGAGAGATGCCTGAAGATGCTAAGAATTAAGATCTTTAAGATTTCAAACAACAAAATTAAGGCCTGTTTGTCCTTTGGGAGAAGGATTGAGGCAGTGTTCACCCTGCGTATTGAAAAGGGCTTAACTCAGGCTCAGAAGTTTATACAAACAAAACTGAAACCCCTTCTGTAAGAATAACAAGTAAAAAGCCCTGCTATTCTGTGTACAGAAGAATTACTACGCAAAATTTTGAATGCTCTAGTTATTTTGTTTGCTTAGCAATATTATGCACTCTAGTCTCCTCCTGGAATTAAATTTCAGCTTTTCCTTTCTCGTTCTGCAGCAGTCCACTTGTTTTTTCAGATGTGCTCCCTTTCCAGAATGTGATGCAAGTCCAATAGACACACAAGCCAACACTAGACAATCTGATTCCAGGAAATAATTAGATTTATTTTTAACAGACCATGTATCCTCTTAAATAATACAAGACCAAAAGTCCTAATAGTCTAGGCAAGAGAATCATAAAATCCTAAATAACTTGTTTTGGGAGGGAGCTCTGGAGATATTTCTAATAGAAAATTGTCTCTGTGATTGCGGCACATTGCTCAGAACCTTCTTCTATCAATTATTGAGTATGCCCAAGGATGGAGATGCTATTAATGCCATTCATGTGGCTCCTGGATCACACTGTTAATATGGAGTGATGCTCACAATGGAAACAATTCTTTCTTCACAAACCATATAGTTACATTTGCAATCAAAAAACAGCTGGAAGAATATTAACATTCCAGTTGAAGTACATTTCCTGGATTTTTAAGTGCAGAAGGACAGCTGTGATCACACAGTCCAAAGTCTTGAGTAACGTAAGCCAGAAGGTTGCCTTCAGACAGGCAGAAGTAGTGGTCAGGCACTCATAAATTCCCCTTCTGTGAAACTCTGGGATCACTCATACAGCAAGCTTTATGGTGTCAATCACAAAGTTTTAGTACCCACGTTCCACCTGCACAATCTTCTCCTTGTTTGTGGAGACCCCTTCATTTGTCTCTAACAGACAAGAGAGCTTCAAGGGCTCCCCAACCTGGCAATTATTTCAGGTTAAATTTTAGCCCCTGTGAACTGGTTCTGAAGTTGTTATTCAAACTCAGTTTCAGCCAAAGAATGGTGTACAGGGTTAAAGGCTGTGAGATTGGCCCCTTTGTACTGTAACTGTAACTCAGGAAGCAGAAACAGGCTGTATCTGCATTTTAATGAGCTAAAAGACAAGAATTTCCAAATCTCAGCAGGTGCTGCTATCAGGAAGACTTTCAGAGAAGATCTAATCCTTTCTAGTTGCTGGGTAGCTGAGGTAAGGGGCCTGTTAACATCTTATTTCATCTCCTGCTGTGCTGAAAGATGTAGCTTTCTTCTCAAACAACATTTTTGTCTCTACACGGACTGAAACACATCTGCCATGGATCATGTAGTGATGAGGCACCTTTGCTCTGTTTCAGAGTGCTGGTTTGCTGTTAGGCTACGCAAGAGGCATGAGCTGCTGCTTCGTGGCTGTACAGCTGTGCTGCCCTCGCACGGCCCAAAGCACCAGTTCTGTGCCTGCCTTGGGGACGTGTGCCAGGTGCACTTCTGCTCAGCTTCACCTCCTGCCAGCACTCCTGTGCTGCTTTTGAAAAGCACTTGACTGCAAACAAATGAAGATCAACCCATGCCTCCCCTGTATGTTGGCTTGTTTGCTGTCTTCTGTCCTTGGTTTTATTTGTAGGTTTCCAGCAAGGCATTCGGAGTCATGGTCAGTAATGGCTCTGGATTTTCAGTGTAATCTAAATTTAAATTTCAATGAGTCTGGAGTATTTAGCTCCCTCGCATACCTCTGTCTTTAGCTCCCTTGCATACTTCTGTCTTCTGGTTTTTGGTTGATGACTCTTGCTGAAAAGGCAAAAATTCTAAACTTCATCTGGTGCATATTTCTCTTTAACATAGCATCATAGGGTCATAGGAAAATCTGAGATGGAAGGGACCTTTAAGAGTCATTAGTACAACCCCCTACAACGAGTAGGCACATTTTCCTCTAGATCAGGTTGCTCAGAGCTGGCTCCAACCTCATCTTGAATGTTTCCAGGGACAGAATATTCATTCCTCTTTGAGTAACCCATGCCAGCGTTTCACCACTGTCATTGTAAAAAAAAAAATCTTCCTTCTATCTACTGTAAATGTACCCTCTTTTAGTTTAAAGTCATTACCCCTTGTCCTATTGCAATAGGCCCTACTAAAAAGTTTGACCCTATCTTTCTTATAGGCCTCCTTTAGGTACTGAACTGCCCCTACAAAGTCACCCCAGAGCCTTCTCTTCTCCAGACTGAACAAGCCTAACTCTCTCAGCCCGTCGTCACAGGAGAGGTGCTCCAGCACTCCAGTAGAGTCATAGAATAGTTCAGGTGGGAAAGGACTTTTAAAACAAAGGCTATATTTCAGTGCTATTCTTGGTACTGGTCTAACACCTCTCCTCACAAAGTTTCCACTTTCACACCACTCACGATGCTCAAATTTCACTTTGGGCTTTCCCTTTCCCTGCCAGGAACAAACTGAGTTAGGTCACCATGCTGCAGTCCCAATCTCCATTTGCTGCAGTCCTGCTTCTGGGCTGCTTGAAGAAAGCAGCTGCTTAGTACTATCCTGTGCTATCCTGTTCATATCTCCTGGTTTGGAATGATTTATCTGATGTATTGCTATTGTTTCCTAATGGCACATCTTCCTAAAATAGGTTTCTAGTTCAAATCTAATGAGAACATCCTCTTCTATTCTATGAAAGTTCTTCTTTTTCTCTTTTTTTTTTTCTGTGCCAGATGGAAGTTTGAAGCTACTGTGGGGTCAATAACAGTCACAATGCTCCATGTTTCCGGCTCATTACACTAATTAAGGATTTGTAATATGGCACAAAATAACTTCGGAGGAGGACAAAGAGACTCCCACTTGAAGAAGATCACAAGATATTTATTTTCTTTCCATCTGTGAATGAGACAGGGGTGGGGACATGTATTTTAGTGTGCTGGTTAAATTGAGGATATCCAAGGACAAAACACAATTGGCTGACATCCCATTCTTCTTGCCTTGCATCAGAAGCAGAAGAAAGATCTGGAAGAAAGTGGAAGAAGGAAGTTTGGCCAGGTCCTTCTTCTGCACGACTCTGCTCCAATTTGCCCAGGGGCTGGTGCAGGAACAATTACTGCCTGTCCTGCTGCCTGCTAGGCAGTCCCATATCCTGCTGAGGGATGCCATCTTTTAAGAGCAACTCAGGTGTATTGTACAAAGAAACTTCTTGAACAAGGTGCAAAAAGTATTTGCAGTCAGCTTTGCCTATAGAGCAGGAAAACAGAACCCCATGGTATTCAAGGTGAGACTTTTTGTCAACCCATTTTGCATGTCTCTCCAAAAACTGTGCCAAAGTGCCTTGTGGAAAGTTTCTCACACCAGGAAAGAAATATTAATAATGTTTCTTTCCTATATAAACATGTAATTAGTGGCATGCCAGCACCAGATAGATGTTAAAATTTTGTGAATAAAATATTAGGAAATAAAAATATTTTTTTTAAGAATATATTTTTAAAAGACTATTTTCTTAATATATTACAGCTCACTCTGGAAGTCTATGAGTCAGCTGCCTATGCTACATTTTCCCACATACAATCAGTATTACAGACAACAACAAAGCTGTGTCATTCAGTTTTCAATTTTGGTGAAGCTTCACAGGCAGAAGTTCTGCAGAACACATCCACACCCCAGGCCTGCAAAACTGGTTGGGGATCTCAGGAAAGTGAGCTTGCACATAAAATTCAGGCTGTTGCCCTCCTGAGAAGCTCTAGATCTCCCCTAATGCACAGAAGCTACAAGTAAAATCTCAATTATTTCAAGTATTTTATCATCTCAGAGGGAATTTGCTTTGGGCAAGGTATTAAAAGGTTGTTATTTGCATAAGGAACTTGTCCATCAAGGGTTTATGAGCCATAAAGTATTTTGGTTTGTTAATCATCACTGCCAGCTTAATGGTCAAACTTACCTTTCACTCTGACAACTACATTTGCTTTGTACTGCAAAGCTCTTCTCACTGTTAAACATAACTCTTACTGGAGACAACGTTAGAAGCCTCATTTCTGCAAATTTTTTCAAATGCCTGCCTAATCTTCAGCATCCTTTCCAGTCTGTGAATTTTCCCTGTATTTTTCTGAATCAGGACAAAATCAAAACTTAGCACAATGCAGCATGCATTGACAAGTCTTTTGGAATACTACAGGAGGCACAGGTAAGGCCTACCAGGCTGTGCTGCTGCCATCCTCATTTCAGACATGCAATATTCAGTCTGTCCTAGAATGCATTTAGGAATAAGGATGGAGCTGAAGACTTTTGGGAGGTCCTAGGACAGGACTCACTCAGCCAAATTATCCCAGATGTGGGAGCTTTGAGGAGTTATGTGTACTGCATATCTCAGGAACCAACTTCATCATCTTCAGAGCAACAAAGTGGCCCATTAATTACAGATGAGCTTGGAACATTATAAAGTGTGATAAGCAAGATTTTCAAAATTGGATATTTCCTTATTCATGTCTGAGCATAGATTTGGTGTTTATAAAAGTGGTTTCCCCTTCAAAGGTACCTAAAACCCTGTGGAGCTGATGAAAATTACTCAGTTTCAGAAAAGATAGTTTATATTTTTAATACGATTTGCCTGAAATATTTTTTCTCCCAAATGAGCTTCAACTTCCTGCATTTTTGAAGGGTCATTAGAAACATCAAAATTTTCATCCTGTGGGAAATCCAGATATTAAGGTAGTTGCATTTATTTTTCTCTGAGTGTATCTCCATATACTTTTCCTTGTGAAAATGCTGAAAGCAGATTATTTCATGCCAGTATCAGTTATGTGTCCATTTTAAACTATAGCAAACTTTATGAAGATTTTAATTCAGACATCTTAGTCTCCCATTGTTCCTAAAAGTTTAGAATCATTTTGAAACTAGATCACCAATGAGGTTGTACTATGGATGGTCAAATAATTTGTATAAAATATTTGGTCTTGTTGGAATAGCCCAGCCAAGAAGAAAAAGTACCAAGGGATTTAGAGAACAAGGAAGTATCGGATCTAGTATTTTTGTGAGTCACCACAGGATCTCATACAAACACACAGAAATATTCAATTTATCATGTTATGGTATCAGCAACAACTACGTTTCGGTAGAAAACGTCTATATTTTAAAAAATCCCTTTCCATGAAATAAAATAGTTGGACAGGTCCTGAATATCACTTTTCTTTACTGTAAGAAAAAAGGTGAAATTTTACAGCCTCATAAGCAGAACAGCCAGAGGTAAAGGCTGCATAGCCAAGTAAGTTTTTGGAAGTATATCACTTATCTCACTGAAAGAGAGGTGAGACCTTGGTTTAAATTTATTTTTCTTATGGTTCAAACAAATCTAGCAAGCTGCTTATCCAATCTTTAGGAAAACTTGTATGAATTTCTAAAATTCAGTATTGAAGGTGAGATGACCTAATTACTCTTTTATAATAACAAAAGGCTTTTACAAATGCTAGATGACATTAACCTGTCTTTATTATTAGACCCTGTCAACTCAAAGCTGAGTACAATGGTAGTACAAAGAACAAAGGACTCTTTGCTGGTTGTTATTTTATGATGTAGCTTTTGGAGGAGGAAGGCTTTTGGGTGGCATTTTTCTTAAACTGCACTGTAGTTAGAAACAGCTTTTAAGCTTTATACGTGTCTTTTCAATAACTGGCTCAGTTTTGTGTATGAAATCTGACTATTGGGCTTGTTTTCTCCTGTAATGGACAAAACTAAAATGCTTGGCAGAATGACAGCACGTCAAGAAACACCAGAATCAGAAAGTGGTCAAGAAATACTACAGCAAAATGCCACTCAAATTTAGCCAAAAGGTATTATAAATCCTGACTTGTGCTATCATGTTTCTGTCACCTCCTCATTCACTGAATCTTTCTCTTTCTTCACAGGAGAAATAGCATCTGCACAGTACTGAAAGGAGAAGACACCCAGATAAGATGAGATACACAAGTAATTGTGCAAGCTGTGTCAGCCCAACTCTTTTCTCCTACTCATGGAATAAACACATAACCAGCAAAACCAAATCATCAGAGGAAAACAAAACCTCAGATATGAGACAGAAGATGATTTGTACCTGTGTCTGGCAGGGAGCTGATGGAGGCAGCAGAGCCTGGCTGAGCTGAAAGGCAGCAGCTGCCTGCTGTGGGAACAAGAGCTGCTTACTCCTTAGGACTCTGAGTCAGAGCATTTATTCTCTAGTCTTAAGTATACATGTGTGCTTCCACAGGGGAGTTCCTGTGAACTGGCTGTATACAAGAAAAATAATGTTTATTTTGTTTTTTGCCCTGAGACTTGAATGGAGAAACAAGTTCTTAATACAACATTTTTTACCTTGCTGAGCACAAGCAACATCTACCAAAAACAGACATAACCTCACACAAACAGAGAATATGGACAGCAAAGGATCTTCTGAGGGTACAGAGGAATATTCTATGTTTCCTTTCTAGAAAAGAGCTTTCACTCAACTTTTCAACTATGTATGGATGGGGGTTATTTTTTGCTTCATTGAAGGAATTAAAAAGCCATGTGAAAAAATACAACACTGACATCTTGGAGGAGACAAAAAGGACCTGGTCCTCTTGAGTGTGACACACAGGGAAAGCCAGTGGCTACTCATGGATCATTACTTGTGAGTTTCTCCTATCAATTTATCAAAGTTAGATACTGTCTTTGCAGACTTCACCAATATTTACCTCAACTCACTGATCACTCTTTCTAATGTCATCTATCACATATATATGGCAATATTTTTTCTGTTACCTACCTGGAAAACTACATTTTCTAACATAGAGGAATAATGAATTATGATTAAAAGCAAACCAACAAACAAATACAGCAAAAGACCAAAAAAATAAAAAAAAACACCCATAGCTAATAAAACATGGCTTTTTGTTAATACCATTAGATACAAACAAAGTTTCAAACAAGCATTGAGTAGCACTTGCAAAAATGGCATCATTTTATGTCTAAGTTAAAAGATAGTAGTTGGTCTCAACATGGCAATCATTACAAATATACATTACAAATATACAGTGAGAGCTGTAGTGGTTATTTGTTCATGCAAATTTTGGAAAGGCATGCAATCTGAAAATGTAGTTCTTTTTCCAGAATCACCTTCAGAGGCAATAAAAATGCTGAATGATACCCATGCAGTTTATGAATACACTTCACACACATACTGTTGTTCACACAGATGAACCCAAGCTTTACTCAAGAGAATTTACTAAGAATAGGGCTGGATTTCTATGACACATATTTAGCTGTGGCGAAAAATGCTAAATACTGGAATCTATATCTTCTGGCTAGATTTTAATAAGCATTTTAGATTGGGAAAACAAGTGGAACCCTGTACCATGTAGTTGTTCCATTGACATGGAGCGGCTTGACTGACAAAGCTGTAGATACATCCTGACACCTGTCAATCATAAGTAGCCCATCTGGACCCTGTTCTATTTATTCCTATTCAGTAAAGAGATACTGCACAGGAGGCAGCTGGCAGGCTGCAGAAAACTCTCCCTTCTCCCTTCATTTCTGTGCCTCTGCCTGCAAAAGGCAGGATATGGCTGTAAGGACCCAGTTTATCTTCTATGTGAGACCAGAATACAGCTGAGGTAGTTCTGGCTTAACTGTGCAGAATCTGGTGGGGCTATGATGACTGTCCTTGCAGGTGGGACACACCATAGCAGGCAATGTCAAGCAGGAGATGAAGGTCTGTCTCTCATTTTGACTTTTCCCCAGGTAGCTTCACCACACAGTCCCCCTAATCAGAACAGAAAGCAAAGAGAATGTGGTCCTCACCACTGGGAACAACCAAGTAAAAAAATATATATAATAAAGAAAGTCCCTGGATATTATGCATGTTATATGGCAGTTTGCGTGCAATTTTAAGTTTATAGAAGAACACAGCTTAGAGGGGAGAAGCACACACAAGCACATCTCTAATCTTTTTGGAACCAGAACCACAGGTCACATGGCCAAGCTGCCATTTTAAGACTTATGTCATGCACAATATCAAAGTGATGGCCTGGGAAAGCCTCTGGGCTGCCAGCTTTGTTACAGGTTACCATGAGCTAAACCCTTTGCATATGGGCTTACAAACTGTGATCAGAGAAGCTAAGCAGCCCAAGGGAGGGACAGGGGGACATTCAAATTGCTCCAGGGCTTCAAAGTGAAACCCTGTGGGTGCCCAGGTCCTGCTGCTGTAGTGCCCAGTGCACCTGACCATGACAGAGACAGCAATACATGCAGAAATGGGAGAGCTTATGCCTTCTTAATTTTGCCTTGACTTTTCAGTTCTTCACATATATTCACACTGCTTTTGAAGTCTTTTGTAAAAGACAAAGGATAAAAATACAATCCTTTGAGAAGGTATGAGGTGTTTGAGAAGGCATTTTCCTTTCTTTCTTTCTTTGCAAGAGAGTTATCATCCTCTTTCCAGAATTCAGTTTTGCTGCTACAAAACTACATGGACAGTGAAAAACTTTTTATTCGCCCTTTTTTCTCATGTAAATTAAATTAATCTGAAAACTTCACTTCTTTTTCAATCCATTCAAGCCCAGAACTGCCAAAAGCAATGGGTCTATGGGTTTAACAAGCTGGTCTACAGCTGCTGCAAAAACTACAGTCTCTGCAGGAGCAGCTTGGGCAGTTACAAAGCCTTACCTGAAAAGGATGCACATCTGACAAGGGTGAACTGTTCCCCTGGCCTGGCACCTTTTGTCACTCCAAATGGCCTGGGCACACACATCCTGGCAACCTGAATGACCACCTCAAATGACCACCTCAAAAAAAACGTCCATCTGTGAGAAAAAGATTTGTAAGGAATTCTCAAAACCTGACTGAAAGCCCACACAGTCTTGTACATCTGTATGCAAACTCTGAGATAAGGTGTGCTGACTTAGGAGGGCCATGGAATAGAGATGACATTGTTGAGAGAGAGATTGAACTAGAAACGAGTTTCAACAAGTTTCAAAATATGGCCTTGCAAAAAGATCAGGTATTTTAGAGAATTAGAACTGTGAAAGATGCATTGTAGCAGGACCATGTGGGGTAAAGATATAGGTGGTTTGTGTTAGAAGTATTATCAGGATTGTGTGGCAAAAGCTGAGAGGCTGAAAAACATTTATAAGTTATTGTAACCAGGAAATATGTTGGCTTCTGATAGAATGGCGTTGAGTTTTATGTCTCTTATGTCTCACCCTTCATTGAGACCGATAACGGAATAAAAGCTTTAAAAACACTTCTCAATTGCCCCATCTATGTAAAAGCTGGGAAAGCCAACATCCAACTCAGGACATGTTCCAAATATCCAGGGTATTTGCTGGTGAATATCCCAGCTCTTTGATCACATGGTGTAGAAAGGCAGAATAGAAGTTCCCTGGGTTTGTATCACTGAGAAATGAAGAATGCAATTCCTCTAGTTTAAATTTCAGTGATTGCTACTCCTGCTTCTTGTCCTCAACATCTGTCTTTGGACAAGGAAAATTTTGTTCTGGAGGTACCTTCTCCTTTCTACTGGCCATAGGAAGATGCCAGGGTGACAAGTTCAGATAAAGATGTATCAAACCCCTAGATGACACACACACAGCCTGTGCACATACAGGGCTGTATAAGAGCTATCAAATAATGGGGTTTTTCACATGGACCAATGTGAAACTTCAGGGGATACTACTTCTGTTCTGCCATCCTCATGCCCCCAACTTCCTTTCCCCACAATCTGATCTGAGAAAAACCAAAGGTGGACATATGGGGAGGGTTGCCCCAGGGACAGGATGGGCTTCTGGAGTGGATAAGGCAGTTGCATCCCATGCACAAATCCCTGCCCTTCTGATCACCATTCCATTTTAGCACACAGATGTGTGTTTTCTACTCCCCAAGAAGGATTCTGGGCCCTTCTCAAATAATTTCTAAAGACTAACACAGCACATACAGAACATCTCTGAACCAGAACAGAGCCACAAAATATTTTTGGAGACTGAGATTCTACAGGCTAGCAGAAGCCTCCGGGTCAGTCTCAAATATGCAATGAAAATCACTGATCTGAACCATAATCTGCTGTTGCCTGTCCTACTCTGCCACTTCAGGCTCTGCAAGAACATTTGTGTTTCAGCAAACACTCCAAATCATTGTTCATTCTGTTTTGTTTGGCACAGCAGTGCTCATTCTCACAGGCAAAAAAAAAAGGAAATAACTCTGAAAACACATGGCCTGGTGACAGGCATGGCACAGCAATGTAGTAACAGCAAGCCCCTGAGCACTGGGGTGAGCTGGTGCCAGTGCCAGCAGCAGGACCAAGCCCTGCCACTCCCCCCCAGCACACACTGCCACAGTCAGGGGTTATTTATCTCACAACTCAAGCAAACTCTAAACTGTAAAAGCACAAATGTGCTTGATTTTTGTTATTACTTTTGACTTCAGCAGATGTCTTGTAGACAGGAGCTGTCTCCTTAATATTCCTGTGGAACAGTTTTCAGCTATAGCTGTAGGCAGTCCTTTACAGAACAATTTCACAACCCTGCATCATGTTCTGTTTAATTAGGGCATAAGTCTGCAGTGTTTTAGAACTGATAGCTCATTAAAATAGCATCTTAGCCATTGACATTCTATCTGAGAATTAATAGCAGAAAAAACTGTAAGAGAGAGAGTAAATCAAGCAATGTCGTAAACATTAAAGCAAAACAAATGAAAGACAAAACCAAAAAAAGTATGAGTGATAAATTGGCTGAAATCATCCTTTTATCAGGCTCTAAATGAGACCTTGCAAATGGCAGGCTGTTCCACTCATTTTTTATTAGTGAAGAGGGCAAATCATCATGTGTAGGAGAAAAACTTTGCCACAGAGACGGAGGACCTTAGTGTTTCTGCTTTCCACCCATCACGTGTAATTTGGGTGCTTGTGGGATTTTCTGGACAGATTCACTTCCATAGTCTCATCTGGTGACTATCTGTTGCACTACAGAAACAACTGCAGCAAGGATGAGGGATACTAGCTGCTGAATATTAAACATTAGCTGGACAATCAACTTACAGCTCCCATCTGTCACCAGGGCACAGATTCCAGTCACCAACAGACACATTGGTCCAGTGGAAAGCTGGAGTGTCAAAGCTTAGTGAGTATCTTCATGTATCCAGGCATTTCATCCACCTTTTCCCAAAAAAACCTCTTGTGTGTAGTAAGATGAGGGATGTATGCAGTGTTAGGAAAGGCCAAGAAAGAACAGATATTCATTGCTCTGGGGTAATGGTTAGTGGAACTTAAGCTGCATGTGGGTACTAGGAACCTCATCATCAGAGCCTTCCCCACCATTCAAACACCTGACAAGCTTTCAATGTGAGCAAGCCTGCTTGAAAAGGCTGCTGATGCTGGAGGCTCCATCTGTTGCTCATTTGCAGCACATATTTTCAGGATACTGGGAATGCCACTCTCCCACCTTTTCATACTCTCACTCTGCTTTGCACCGGTAAGATTTCAGATGAACATTTGTTGCTTAGCCCAGAGGGGAATATGACAACACACCTGTCGTGCTTTTCCCCTGCCAACATCCCCTCTCTGCTGACAGAAAACAGAGCTGCTGCTGTCGTATTGTCTGGAAAGGCAAAATCCCATGGGATTATTTTCCCCATTGTTTTCAGAAGTAGGTGTTTTTTCCCCTCTGCTGCTTCTTCATCAGTACTTAAGTCCCATGCCTTTAACCAATATTGTGCCATGACTTTTCTGACTGTGTTGTAATTTACCCTTCCTCTCTGTTTCAGCCATAAATAATTTCCATCTCTCCCTGCTCCACTTGGATATGACTGTGTCAAGTAGGACACATGAAGTACCAGGTACCATCAGCTACAAGGATTGCAGTGAAAGCAGGGAAGGCAGATCATAAGTCCAAAGGCACATGGGACAAAAAGTCCAGAAGTGTCCAAGGACTTTGTTAGGCATTTCCACTATGGAATGCCCAGCCTGTGGTGATCATGGCTGGCTGCCCACAGTACAAGCCCTCCACTATTTCTTTAAAGGCTTGTTTATCCTTTAGTGCATAGCAAGAGACTACACTCTACAGGGTGAACTTTCACTGTGATGTGGTGTTGGTGTCAGCACCACTCCAGTTTTCACACTCCAAGATGGCTGGTTGACATTCATTTAATTTGGGATGTGTGAAAAAATTTGGCATCAGTTCTTGGTATGATTTTGTGGTCCAGGAGAACAAACTCCTCAGTTCAAGTGGAGTAAATTAGACTGCTATCCTTGCTCCCCTGCTCTGCAGGATGTGGATTTCTGAATCTCACCCCACCATAAACAGGCATGAGTGAATGCCGTGATGTAAATGAGAGGAGCAGACTGAGTCCCTCCATGGCCTCAAGACATGGTGGGAGTAGGAGGCAGGTCAAAGCACATTTAAGCCATTGCCCCATACAGCATTCGTCTTGACAGCTCTGAGTCACACCTTTTCTCCACCCTGGAACATTTGGTACTCTGGGACATGGAGCAAGAGGCAAGTTGTGACTCTGAGACAGAAGAGACACAGGAACTCTGCAAGACAGTCACAGAAGAAGGTGGTAACAGGAATATTACCACCTGATACTAGATAGAGCTGATACTTGACATTATTACAAGATATTTTTAAAGACAGAAGGTGTCAATTGCTGTAAAGTCAGTATAAATAAAATGACTAGTGAGAGAAAATCCAAATAATTCAAAAAGCATCATGCTCAATATTTGTTTAATTAAATTGAGGTAAAAAACAGTTCAAAATATGAAGCAAGCCATAATCCTGAGTATCAGAAACCAAAGGAAACAAAGGAAAAGGAAAGTTATTTAAAAACTGTCGGAAAAGAATGCAGATTTGTTCTTGAAATTGCTGCAAATAATCGTTAAAGAAAAATAAGTTTCTGTCTGATTAATTATCTGTCTTGCATAAATACTCTGGAAGAGCCCTAGGGTATTACCAGTTTATCACAAAAAATTGCTGCTCATATACAAACATCTCAAGTTTATTTGAAAAGGCAATGTAACTTTCCAAGAGTTGCATATTTGTTTTTGCACATGCAAATTAACAACAAGAAACACAGTCTTTGCAAGTGTATCCTTTCTTAACAGAAATCCACAATGATAACATTTTTAATAAATGCAGTTCACATTACCATAATGATGTTTGTCCAGCAATACCTTGGGAATTATAGTTAGATTTAGCATTAATTAATTTAGTGCAATTGTCATGTGTTATTGACATATTTTACATCCTCTGATGGATCTGAATTACCCTAAGATAATGGAAAAATTTTCTGTGCATGAATTTTTAAAATGTCTTTCAAATATTACAAAGCATACAACAAAGAAAAACAACCTCATGGGAGCATCAGCATGCAAAATGGAATTCCTAGTTCATGATCTGCACCTATGTTTCCTGACTAGTAATTTGAAATTTTAAAATAAATTGAATGCGACAATAGCCAGATCTTTGTCTCATGGTTATAACAGGTCATTAAGATCTAGGTTTTAAAGTTCATGTCCTATAAAAAGGCTGCCTGGAAATGAAGGAAATTAAGGTTGTGATCAGTTTTTAATAACTCACAGAGAAACTAGTACAGTGAACATCTTTTGAAGCTTGGTAGTTTTGTGCAGCTAACACAAATACAAATATCTTAGGTTTAGCTATCAAAGAGGGAAAGGCATTGATTCAGCCACACAGGAGGTACAAGCAGTTAGGAGAAGAAATTAGTCAATGGAAAAAAACCCATAAATATCAGGGATAAAGCAGCTGACTGTGAAGACTCAAAGAATAAGCTGCCAAATTGCCACTAGCAACACATGAGCAAAGACCAAATATCACAGGCAAATATATTGCAATGCTTGGCAGCAGGGGTCGTTTATCTCTCTTTTTTAATTTGACGTATTCCAGACCCAAGTCTGCAGCAATTCATCCTTTCATTTTTAAACCTTGTTTCCCTTACTGCTTGCAGCTCTTGTAGCTTGGGACAGAAAGGGCAGCAAGTGGGACAAGGAGCAGTTTCATGCTGGAGGCAAGGTGTTGAATGTCCAGGCTGCAGAGCACACAGAGAAAATCCTCCTGTTTTGGAGTTTATTTATTGAACTATTGAAGACAAACTGCCTTTTCATGCTTGTCCACAGAAGGGGAAAACAGATGAGACAGTGAAGCTGAGCAAATACCTGTTTAGACATGCCCCTGTGGAAGGTGTTTCATAAGGGTGGTTACAGTCACTAACCAGAGGCACACCATCCCTTCATCTGGATAACAAACAGGGAGGTTTTGAAGGAAAATCACATTCTCCCTCTGTTGCCATGACAGCCTTATGAAAAATATAACAAAAGATAACCAACAAACTCAGGATGTGAAATTCCAATGAAGTCAGGATATTGTTTGATAGACTAGCTCAGTAATTCAATAAGAGCCACTTCTTCAAAATTCATACATACATAGACCATTGTTAGTGTGAAGGAAATGCATCAGAGAGAAGTGCTGCCTGCTCCAGTTCAGTGTTCATGGAAAACAGTGAGAGAGAGGGATTAGAAACAAGGCTTTTTGAGGTAGTCTTCCTTTTCTTGACCATAGAAATTTTCGGAGTCCTTCTTGAATGTGTCATTCTGTCACCCTGACTAGATTTCTGTCTGATTTTTCACATTTTAATACCCGTAGTGCTAGATAGACTTTACTCTCCCTCAAAATTACCAGCTATTAAACACCAATTTTTTAGTACTCAGAACAAGAACCCAATAGGAGGTCAAATACTTTTCTCTCTACAGAAAATCAGTGCAGAGAAGTGGCTACTTAGAGCCAGGACACAAGAAAACGTCTGCCTTTAAAGTACTTAGATGGAGTGGGACCTTCATCCTACTGCCAGATTGAAAAACCTCTGCCACCTGACTTCCAACTGTGCCTTGTATTTGATAAAGTTCATAGCACTTAGAGCTTTAATTCTTGTTCAAGTGAGCCCAGGCCTACGCAGCCCAGGAACTGAGCCAGTGGCACGTATTCAGGAGGAGAGGTAAGGGACACTCTTTCCCTTCCCAGGGCTCTCTTTGAACCCTACAGGGTGAAGGCAGAAATTAACCTGCTGGGACTTCAGCTGTAGCCTAGTAGCATGATATCTCCCATGGTAGTCAAAAGAAGCAGCAACAATGTGTCTCATCATCCTGAGGGAAGACCCTGAATGTCATACCATCTTCTAAAGAAGGGTACCTTCAGGTTAATCAGACCTGTAGCAACTGCTTTGACTGAAGGACTTCCCTGAAACTTTAGGTCAGATGTCTGAGCTCCAGACAAATGTACAGTTTCAAGCAAGTTTTCTGACAGGATGACAATTTCCAGGCATTCTGCAATGAGGGAACATGCTGCTATATTGACTGTTTTCCTCACACACCTTAATCTGTGTCTGTAAAACTCATTATGATGGACCAGAGAAGAATCTTTGCTCCATGTAACCCTCTGTGGATCAGAATGACCACAACCACCTGCCACTCAGTCTTCATGTCCCACCTCCATGACACTCAGACAAAATTATTCCTCTTTGTGAATGCTTTCACAGTGCAAAGTATCTGGAAAGCTGCAAATTCAGCCAGGCTGAGTGGTCTTGCTACAGCATGAAGCTAAAAGTTTGTGCAGCTGGTCACAGAGAGTGGCACAAAGGAAGTTCTGGAGAGGTAAAGCTGTAATACTTGGATAGGGTTATATCTCATACCTGCAGCTTGTGGAAAAGGTTGTGAATCATCCTCAGCAGCAACATCTTGCCATTGTCTTAAAGAGAACTCTGGCACTGTCTGGAGCAGAGACATGAAGCAAGGTGACATGAAATGCTGTCAGGCCCCTCGTGTGCAGCACAGAACCGGTGAACTTGCTTTGCTGGATTTTGCTCCTAGGATCTGGTGTGAAGTTAGATGACACAGAACACCACCTGCAGCCAAAGCTGTCTTTCACATGCTCTACAGCCCTGCAGCCACTCTGCATCCTGGTGGGACAATACTCAGTAACTTTGAGAAACACAACACTATTGGTGGAGTTCTTTTATAGGCTGATTTTGCAAGCTTTTGGCAGCTAGCTCTTACCACTTTGGCCAAAGCCTGTAAACAATTGAGGCAAGACCTATTACTTTTGCAACTGTGTGTGCTTCAAGCTGCTACAAACAGCTGATCTTTTCTTCAGTTCCCATTAGTCTGCCAATTATTACAGACCTGAACTCTAGAGCATGTGGAGGACTCTGGGATTTCTCTTTGCAGTTTGATGTCTCCTGGTATCTGTCCAGGAGTGTGAATCGTGAAGGATAAATTAAAGGCAAGACCAGGAAACATGAAAGAAAAACTATACTCAGACAAAAGTGTCTATACCATCCCAGAAAAAAAAAAAAACCATGAACAAACATCACCTTGCAAATGTTGTGAGATGTTGTGCCTCAGCAGTAAGTGAGGCCCTGATTTAAATATATATGTACTTTATTGCTAGGGATGAAATATGACCCTTTCCAGTGTGGAAAACAGCAGGAGATCACAATGGTCTTAGAAAGAAGGTTGTAAACAAGAGCACCTACTGGGCTCTGTCCTGCATGAATAAAACATTCAGAAACAAAAGGTGCTACTTGTGGCTCCAATGCACAATCCTCTACCAGGGTATGACGCAATGTATTCTAAATTTACTGACTATTTCAAATGCACCAGAAAAACCAAACCCCAGCTGACTGCACTTCCTAGAACAGTTTTCCTAATACAGTTCCTAGAAACCAAAAATTATGAATTTGATACTCCTGTCCTACTCCTCATGTATACATTCTGCCACATCCTTTTTCTCCCATGCAAAACACATGCTGATTTTGCAGAAGGCCTTATATTTTCTAAACCCAGTCCCTCAGCAGAAATGAATACTTTCAGCACTGAATCAGTGCTGTGCTCATGGTCTCTGTCAAAAGCAAGCACCAAGCCGGCAGCATGAAACCTTCTCAACTTCAGATGACTGGAGGAAAAGGAAAAGTCAGAGGCCTTTGTTCTGCCATGAAAGCTAGTCCTTCCAGCTCCTAAAGACTTTGTTCTTTTGCATATGGGACAAATGAACTGAAAAAACTGTCTCTTCATATAGCCCATTCTTCAGGCATATGCCATCTGATTTCACTCAGCTATCCTTGCACTGAACACAATAACCTGTATTTGGCTACAGCATGTCTTCCAGAAAGACTTCCAATTCTAATTTGCAAACACAAATTAAAAATTAGCTGCTTCCAAGGCAAGTTCCATCCCAATGATGAATCACCCTCCTCACTAAAAGCGTATATCTTACATCTCTTCTGAGTTTTAATTGAAATTCTCATGTGAATATTACTTCTGGCTCCAGTAGCATTAAGCCAATGAATCACCATAGCTCTGATCCAGGGTGACAGCTCCTACACACAACAAGGAAATCCATAGCCTTATGGAATGCAGAAAGCTAAATGGACAAATGCTTCTTATACATCAAATCTAGTGGCACATAAATTCTTGCATGCTGCACTGAGCTATCAGCATTCTGGGGACAGACAAGCATAAATTAGAATATTTTTTTAATCTAGTATCATGATCAAATATTCAGGAAGGCAAATGCTAGTAGAGTTCAAGTTGAAATAGAGAATTTCCTGCAAGAGCTTGAAATCAGCAGACTATAGGAAAAGAGACCAAGACCATATCACACAGTCTGAGTTTCAGGCTGATGCTGTGAGGACAGAATAATCTAATCAGATGTCTTTTCATCTCAGATGGTTTGAAAACTGTATTGGAAACTACCCAACCCTTTCACAGAATACTTGACTTGAGCACTGAGTTCATCTTTCTCATGTGACCACCATTTATCGATAATAAAACATCTAGACTGGTTTCTAGGTTAGTGGAGTAAAAAAATTGTCAAAAACACATTTTTGACACAAAGCATTGACCCATAAGGGCTCTGCTTTCTTCACTTTGAAGTCACCTGCCTAGCTCAGCTTGAAGAAAATCAGGGTTCCTGTGGTTTCCAGGAGTGTAAATTTAGACACCTGCTGAATTCCACAGAAAATAACCACAAGCAAAATTGATGCCTGTAACCTCTCTAAACATTGAGCGTGGGATTGTAATTAAAATCCTTCCTTACAAGAAAATCTTGTATTGCTCCAGCAAAGGCACACCTTCCCTTTTCTTTGTTTCAGGTTGATTTGAATGCTCTAAAATGTTCTTGCATAATCATTTTGTTCAGTGAGGTCCCACATTTTTGGAACAGTTCACATTTAAGTATCTGCTTAAGCCTCACTGAAACCAAATTGCAGTAAAGTAATACTGTGAAAAACAGGACTGCATTGCACCAACTGTAAGCAGTGTTGTTAAAAGAAAATACGAATATTAGTAAAGCAATAAGCTCAGGCACCTTCATTACTGAGCCTCTTCAGAGCACATACTCAGAGCACAATGCAATCAGCTTATTTCAGAAGGGTTTTACGTGCAATTCTAGCAAGAAACACCAACTCTGTTTACTACAGAACTGAGTTCTTCAGAAATGTGTGTGCATGCTTTGTAATGACTCCCTAATTGGAAGTACTGGTGCAGACATGTCCCAGGAGAAATGTCTGATTAGATACTGTTACTCACAAGTAACTCTGAATGAATTCTAGGTAAATTTATGCTCTAATTATGCACAAATTTGTTCTGTTCCATTTCTGAGAACCAGGTCCACTAAAATAATCCAACACTTCAGCCACGACATGTAGCCACAGCAGTCAGTAATCAGGAATGCATTTCTCTCAAACCAGGTCCAGTCCCTCAGGTGCTGCTTCTCTTTGCAGGGACCATGGAATGAACAGAAAATCTCTGCAGAGGTTGTCAAACTCAAAGAGTGTTTCTGAGTCACTGAAAGAACATAAAATGTTTAAATTTTGCTCCCAGTACTAAGACTGGGGAAGGGACCCACAGGACTGATTTGCAGCAGGGCACCAGGCGGCTCCTGGTCTGCTGGAAAAAGCTTGTGTCCCATCAACCAGTACATGTTATAAACTGAGATTCAAGTCTAGGTGCTTAGGAAAACTCAAGATAACTCTATGCATGGCAACATTTTAGAGGTGCATGTAATAATGAGTCTAGGATGCAGTTTATGTACTGTCACAGAGCTTAGTCATGTATCTGTGCTAGGATTTTTCCCTTGACAACTCCAGGTAGCACCTCGTTACCATCTAACATGCTGTTATTGTTGAAGTATAGAGTGATGAGGCATGAACATCTCCCAACTTAGTGATGATGCAAGAGCTATAAATAAAGCTTTCTTTAGTCCTTTAGCAAATTATTGACAGGTTTACATAAGTAAAAGGAGTGAGAATATAACCATAAATGTCAAAAAGGTTGAATCAGGTCAACAATCTGAAGAAACAAGTCTGTTCACTCCTCTCATGGCAAGAAGGATACAGAGATGCATGTGGTTTAACTGGAGAAAATCTCTTGATGAAGAGGACATTAGAGTAGAGATGAAGGATAAAAGACCTCCATGCCATCCACATCCAGTTGTGCCCGCTCTGCATCAGAGATAAGGGATGTCTATGGGACTGGTTCAAACTCCAAACACTAAATTTGAAATACTTGAAGTTAGCATAGGTGAATGACACCAAGAATATTTCCAGTCATGATGAAAAATCTGAATAATAGATATTTTTATCCTGAATTCCTACCAAACAGGCTTGGCATGCCTCATAGAAAGGAGTTTAGAACAGAAAGAAATTAGGGGGGAAACTGTGAGTGATTTTGGTTCTCAGGAGTAACAAACGAGGTAACGAAAAACTTGGCAACAGCTGATGGAGCATGAGGAAGGAAACTCAGACTGATAGAAACAACAGCCAAGCAGCTGACAGAGCTTCTAAGGGGCTGTTTTTCTCCCCGATGGATTGCTGAGCATGGCTGGTAAAAACTGTTTCCCCATCATGCACTTACGCAGGAGGCCTGGCAAACAGACCGGGCAAGGTCAAACTATTGGAACAGAATGTGAAATCAGACACTAGAAGGAATAACAGCGTGTGGTAAAATAGCAGCCACATTTAGAGCAGATGTATCACGAAAAAGCAGTGTGCAGAAAGACAGAGATTAAGCTAAAGGCAGTGGGGTGCATCAACAAAGGAACTGAGCATAAAAGTGTAAAGGTAGAAACAATGGCATGGGCACAACAGTATCTGCCTCAATCTCACTGGGAAAATAAATGAAAGAGGTTTTACTGGGCTGAGAAACCACTACATGATTTCATTTTGAGGTCTGGCTTTTATAGATACTCAGGCAGTGCTATCAGGAGGAGAGTTTTACTAATAATCATATCATTAATGGATAATTTTGTATCCTACATAAAGGATGTAGAATAAGTGTGATGGGTAATAGAAGGGTAAATTACTTCTAGATGGGATGGGCCACACATTTCTCCACCAAACAGCCAATAGAACCAAGAGACTGTGGGTTATTCTTATTACTCTTGTAATTGCTGAAACCATTATAGAAAATTCAATCATTAAAAATAAAATCCCAAAGAACATGAGTTTATATTAAGTGGAAGAACATGTGAAATTAGGTCTGCAAGTTCTTCACTGAAGACAGAGCATTACTGGAAATGAGGGAAACTAATTCAGCCATCTGATGCTGAAAAGACTGATATAGTGACTAACTGCAAATATTTCTGCTCTTCACTTAGATTTAACTGCTTCTTAGTAGAGAAGGACATAAAAAGATGCTAGAGGTATGGTACAAAAGCTGGAGAAATGGGTAAAATTCTGATCATTATTTGAGGATTTGATTTGAAACTTAAAGAGATGGAGAGCAGTACTGTTAAGAGAGCCAGAGGAATAGGTAGTTTGTTGTGAGGGGAAAAAGGAAAACAATTTGATTTGTGTATCCTTTCAGAGAGAAGAATAAGAAGTATATTAAACCCAGACAAGATGGAGGAAAGATCTGTGTTTAAAAAATAAAAATAAAAAAATACATTTATATAAAAGCATTGGTTATATATATAAAATATCCAGAAGGTCAAAAAATAAAATCAAACAACTGAATGTGCACACATTTAATAATTAATGTGGAAATAGAAAGGTCTCTTGCCTTTGGAAAAGGAAGTTATAGAACAATGAGGTTTTGGTCAAAGCAAGGGCACAAAATGTAATGAAAGCTAAGGCAGAGATAGACCAGTTGTTGCATTATGGCTGCAACAAGAGGAAGGATATTCCTGCTGCCTGCAATACCTCTGTCAGAACTGGTAAGCTGTGCTGCTTATGAAAAACAGGGCAAACTGTTTTGTATCTTCCTGTTGTCTCCTTAGTAAAACAAACAATACAGGAAATAATAACAGAGCAAACTGAAAACAACCTAAGTTCAAAGGAACAATATTCAGCTTGCACTAATGTTCCAATATTGGGCTCCATGATAATGCTTTTGATGCAGTGCAGGATTCTGGCTGTTGGGCTGGAGCTGCTGATAATTGCATGTTGTTGATTTTTATTTTATCATCTTTCTGAGTACCAGAGTTGATTTCCCTCTTTGCTGAAGCACAGAGCTTGGCAAAGTGTCTGGAATGAGGGGGAAGAGCTTGGACTTGATAAAATACCCCTTCCCACTGCTGGTAGTGTCTTCAATAATGAAGAAGTAAGGGTTCAACCCTGTAGAAGGCAACCTGTGCTACTGCCAGCAATGTCAGTGACTTTCACTAGCATCAAAGAATTTGGCTGCAAGGACCCCTGTAGGCTGAGGAATTTAACCTCAGAGTGTATCTAATTGAGCCTCCAGCAACCACCCTGCAGATGTAACCCAACTGGCCTTCTTGTCTACTAGGTGGGATACTGATAACAACACCTCTGTACATTCAAAGTCTTGCTGGGAAGATGGGAGAATATTGGAGCAGCCAGCTGCTGCTGAGCTCTGCTGCAGCTGCTCCCGCTGATCTGAGGGAAGCTCAGGTTTAAGACAAATTGTCCCAAACACAGAACAAAGAAACATGCTGAAATAACATCTAGTAAACAAGAAAAGTAATCTGAAAAAGCATGGAAAAAACTAGCTGTGGCAGAAACTAGGACTAGATAGTGAGCAAAACAATGAAGGAATAGTCTATTGTCATCCCACTCCTCTTTTGAGAGCCTTAAAAATAGCTTTCCCTCAAACAAGGGGAAATCCAGACAAAGTGTAGAGGAACTGAAATAATGATTTATAGTATCCTCAGGGCTGCTAGACTCTACTTTCCTGGAGCCCATCTCCTTCGATATATATTCACAGCCATCAGCTTCACCTACATATGGAAGAGCGTCTGGAAACTGGTCTTTATTTCTTCTTTCCATTGTGTGCGATTTTCTTTCTGCATCCTTTTTGTTTGCCTTTTTGTTTTGTCATCTGTTTAAAAATAATCTGTGTCAGAGGACAAGGAGAGTATCAGAACATGCTCACAGCAGCACCATAAAGAGTCCATGGTTGAAGGAACTTGCCAGCTCCTGGAGTTATTCAAAATTGTTTGCTGTGCCTGACCAACTGCAAATAAGGAGTACATTCACCTCTTACCCTTCCCTGTGAGTTGTGGCATGTACAGCTCCAACTCTGGAGCACGGCATAGCTGCAATTTTTAATTGCTTCCAAACTACATTTAATTATTTAAATCTTCTCTAATTATCAGATTAACTCATTTGTCTTAATACTAGATTATCAGGGTGATTTGTGGCAAAGGATACTTGCTGTGTGCTTCATGAACTAGCAGTTGATTCTCACATGCTCTTGTTGAGTCTTATTTTCACATGCTTTATACATTGCTTGTCTCTGACAACACCATAGAAAATAGCTAGTTTTGTCTCACTGAAACAGGACTATTTAGCATTCAAGCATTATGTTGCCACTTTGAATATTTATGGACTCGGCAGACAAACCCAGACAGTGGAAAGCATTAGCAGAACCTATAAGAAGGATGCCTTAGGCTGGCCACAGCAAGATTTACAAAGTGGGGGGACTCTCCATCTCCTTCATTGACAGTCCTGTGATATTGGCACTGAAATTCATACCTGCTTCACAATTCTCTGAGCTCAAATTTTACCCAAAAATGAGCTAAGGATGGCAGAAAATTGTTTTAAGTAAATTGTCACTGTGTGCTACAGCCCTAATGATCCATGGAAGAGCCCTGAAGTCCTCTTCAGTGACTAGTATGCCAAAATTATGTGGCTAACTATGATATCTGGCACCAGTGAATGACTAATGCTGCTTCCATGGCAGTGAAAAACCAAGAGGTTATTCATTTGGATCATTACTTTTTAAGCTCCAACAGTCCCAAATCAGATAAGTTTTGTTTTTAAGCCAAAAGAGAGGACAGTTCGTGACAGCTGGAACAGCAAGTGGCCAGTGATCAATTATTTTGAAGAGAGATGGCTAATTCTCTCCTGTCACACATGAAAGCTATTTCAAAATCAAACAAAGAGTCTAATTTGGAGAGACTGCACTATCCCCTAAGCTATTGACCACTGAGAAGTTCCTTCTCTATCTCATATGAAGTTCTCCTTGCATTCCATGAGCAATTTCTGTAACAACTTTTGTGAGATTTTGAAACAAACTGTTCCCTTGTACCATGGAGATTCATCTGGCTGCAAACACAAAAAATGTCATTAATTCTACTGAAGAAAATGTAGTGGTGGTCACAGTGAGAGCATCAGTTATAGACAGGCAGAGGAGGGGGTGGAAATAAGACATTCAAATTTTGTTAGTTTTGTGGAAGTAGAGGATTTCAGATTAAGTTTTGTAATATTTGAAGGAGAACTTATAGATCTGTGAAGGTTTCTTTTCTTTTTATTAGGGTAGATCACAGTGCTATTCATATAGCTTAACTGCTGCAGTGGGAGAGCAATCCTAGAGCCACTTGCATTGATTTTTGAGGAATTTTGGCAGTACAGCTCCCCCCACAGATCTTTTCCCCACTTTTACATAGGAAAAAAGAAATTGGCCATATGCTTTACAGTTTCCTCCACCCTGCTACTCTGATCATCAGAAAGGCATCAAAGACACTGCAATTCATTAGAACAACTCTCATCAATAGGAACTGAGCTTTTTGAAGCCTTGGAAGCCAGACCACATTGCTGCCCCATCATTTAGGTTTGCATGAGGAATAGGGTACAAAGATTAGGCCAGAATTTCCTCAGTTCAGAAAGAGCATCCAGACCAAAACTCTGTTCCCATCTACACTGTGCTAGAGGTCCTTGATCACTTTATGCAATATTTATAGTCAATTTAAAAGCACTGATGGCACAGAGATTGCCTTAGAGAGTCTAAGCATCTACACTTGAAAACAGCAAGGAAAAATCAAAGCGTAGCAAGTGCCTCTTGAGCACATACAAGCTTGTTTTTCTACAAAATGCAAGTAGTGAGTCTTGAAGACTTCACCAGAAGAATAAATGGCATATTCTCAAGACAAGTTGTATGCCAATCAAAATGAGAAAAAAACTTTGTGATTCCACCTGAGTAGACATGACAGGCAGAGCTTCACTTCAGATGGTGAAATTCTGGCAACAAAAGAAACTGAAAATGAGGTTTAGCAAGAGACACATCAGACACTTTTATTAACACATTCATCAGGCCTATCTAAAATTGTGCATTTAGTGCATGCACAATTTTACTGCAATCATTCAAAACCCAGAGAAGAACCATCACTTCTCATCCTGCTTCCTCCAACAGATAAATTATAAAGTACTTATATATTTCACCCATAGCTCATTCTGAATGTTTTAAAATAGCATTTACCTAATCCCACACAGGCTGGGGCCTCAGTCCTTGATAAGCTATTCAGAGTTCTGAGTGTTAAAACTAAACAAACTCTCACCCAGACCCTGCTAGACTTGTCGGCTTTCTGGTTTGTTTTTGTGCCCAGGTATAGGCACACAGGGAAATCCAAAGAGTGAAACTGCACTTGGAGAATATTATCTGTTTAAAGAGATTATATACACTCAGAAGCACATAAATCACAATATATTTTTAAAACGTAGGAATTGACAGAAGAAGAAATAATTAACAAAAAATGAGCAACAACCTCCACTCAGGGGAAAATCTGTTTCTGCAAATTAATAGTGTAATGCTTGAAGTAAGAGTTGATCACCAGACAAGTCAGAAGCACCTGCAAGTTCAAGAGAAGATAAGCATTGCTCCAGTGGCTTAAATGCATTGTCTTTGTGCCACAAAGATGCATGAGCAGAGCACAATCCAAAACTATTTGTGAGATAAAGTGCTTTCAAAAGAGAAGGTAACATCTTTCAAGCCCCAAAGTGGTTACTTTCATTAAAGTTACTTCACTGAAAACCATCTCCTCAGCTTGAAGTTTGGTTACCTGAATATAAGTAATAAGAGCTAAGAAAAGAGAGGTCAAGTGTTCATCCTCCTGCTTCAGTCTCTCCTGCTAAACTTTGTCTGGCTGCAGCAGGATTTCAGGGCTGTGTGTGGTACAAAATTGTGCACTTGATGCTTTGGGTTAGAGAGTGAATAAGGTATAAAAAGGCAACTTAGACTGGAAGTCCACTTTTGCTGTGAAAATCTCACATTTCCATGTTCTTTTAAGTTTGATAACAGCAGCAGGCTTTAAAAAAAAACTCCAAGCTCTATACAGCATTTAAATAGCAGATCTAATATAATTATGTGTAAGTTGGAACAATTATCTGAAAATCACGCAGCAAAAAAAGGAGGCAAAGCACTCAGCCATCACAAATGAAAATGCCAGAAGGGACCTTAGACTTCATTATAGACTGATGACCGCCTAAATTATATTGCCAGAGCACACACAAGATCATCACTAACAGTCTAATTCCAGCTTACCTCTGTGGAGACATGAGAAATTCTTCTCTCAGCCCATGCCCAGAAAGCAGATGAAAAGAACATGAAAATTAAAAGATTCAAAGAGATCTGTTGGATCATACTGATACTGCACCAGAACTTGATTAAAGAGGTTAAAGGGACTTCATATATCTCTGGTTGTCTCAGCAGCCACTCTAATAAGAAATGTAATGGATAGATGGAGAGTGTGCAAATAAGGACAATCACTGACCCTTTAACTCTGGGTAAGTCAGTTTTCTCACACATGAACTCTTTTGAGTTGTGAGTGCAGACTGGTACAAGCTTGCTTAGCCAGGATGCAGGTGATGGTGAGGCTGGAGTGTCACGGTGGAAGCAGAGGGGGTGGAAGTGGGAGCTGCTGCTGGAATGTATCTGCAGCACACAGGGGAATGCAGGAGAAGGACTCAGTAGCTAGAACTGGCTCTGTGACAGTGTAAGGCACCAAATCCAAGCTGGTTAGCTCTGCTGTGGTTTGGGGATCAGGTTAATAGAGCAGCACTGAAGTAAAACAGTTACCTGATTTTTTTGTGCAGGAGCAACACTGTGCTGTGCTGTAGTTGTACACAGACCTTCACAGTTTCTTGATGTGTGCCATGTGTACAACAGAGCTGATTTCCTGCTCTGTTTCCTTCTATGAACTGAGACCCAATCTGTTACTTTCAGTATTGACACATAGGTGAAGTAGGGTGGTTGGACCTACAAGCTGCAGCAGTACTGATGGCCTTGGTTGTGGCAGCTTCACCAACAGAACAAGTGGGTTATTGCAAAACTTTAAACTAAACAGGATAGGTTTAAATTTTATACTGGGACAAAATGCTTTACTGTATGGGTGGTGAGACACTGTCATAGGGTGTCCAGAGGAGTTGTAGGTGCCTCAACCCTGCAAATGTTCAAGGCCAGGCTTGATGGAGCTTTAAGCAACCTGGTCTAGTGGAAGGTGTCCTTGCCCATTACAAGGGAGGCAAAAGTAGATGGTCTTTGGTCCCTTGCAACCCAATTCATTATAGGACTCTCTGATTCACTGCACTAGGGAAACATTTAGCCCATACCTCCCCTGGGAGAAGAGAGAAGAGTTATTTTGCCTCTCCTCAAACAAATGGATTGCTTGTGCCTGGTCTCCAGCAGAGAGGGGTTGTGCAGCACTTTTCACAACCATGGTGGTATCTGCTCCAGCTTCATGGGCAATAAACCACTTCAAGGATCTACCAAGAAAGCAGGGAAGAAGCCCAGAGCAATGACATGCAAAGGATGCTGAGAACAGTTTTAAAAAGTCAGGTTCCCCAAGCAGAGAGGACAGAAGGTTCAGACACAAGCCTTCATTCTTGGGGCTGCACATTCCTTTTCTTGGGAAAAGGGAGCACAGCATCACTTCCCAGAGATTATCAGGAGAGAGCTGCACCCTAGTTTGTGACCATGGGGAATAAATAGAGACTCTTCATACTCCCCTTTTTCAGTTTCTATGGGGAAACAATGTAGGCTCAAAAACACTTTAAAAATCGAAATGTCATCTGCCTTGCAAAGGGTAGTGTACATCTCTGCAAACTGCCTCAGTTTTTCCTCAGGGTGGATACGTGGCTAGCTGTTCTTATATCATCAACCAGTCATTAAACTTAGACCACAGAAAATCGAAAAATAATGAAAGCTTTTCTTGTAAATAAATATGTAATTATAAATAATGCTTGAGTTTTTTACATGGAGAGGCTGTTTTAGTTTCTGTCAAAAAAAGGCTCACCTCTTCACCTTAAGGACAGCAATGTGGAGGATGGTATTTCCAAGATGATAAGGATGTACATTTACAAGAAAGATTCTGGCAGATACATTGATATCAGCACAGGATCACACAATAATTGCAGATTTCAGGCATACAAACCCATCACAGCTATCTTTGCGTGAGGCAGGATTCACTAATTAGCTATGTCAATATTAAAGTTGAGTGACTCAGATGGCTGAAAGAGGGTAGATGACAACCAGATGCTGGAGTTGAGACTGAAGAACATTGCAAAAGCCAGGAGCATCTTCACCATCATTCCCATCTTTATAAGGTTTGTAAGGTTTGATCTGGACAACCCTCATGAAATTAAAAAAGGAAATGAAAATTTTCCTGTCATTGCGATTGACTTTGTTTCACATCTTTGCAATTTGAATTTAAGTTTTCTAGCCAGTAACTGTCAAACAACAGAGAATGTCACCGTGATTTATGGACTATTGTGATTTTTTTTCACAGCAGCATTTTCCAAGGGAACTAATTCTACATAAAACACCATTATTTCTTTTCATGTGCCTCCAAAAATTATGAAATAATTTTCATGTACACCCTCACTTCAGAAACATCAGAATGTTCCAGCTCTGTGTCTCTTGAACAAAAAAATTACCATGTTTGGTATGAAAAAATGGATTACAGCAGTTTAATTAAGACAGTTCTGGAAATGTGAACAAATACCAGAGGAAAACATTCATTATTAAATGAAAGACAAATTGCTACATTTTGTTTTGATAGTTTTTATATTTGGGAAGGGAGAACACGTCCTAGACAAATACAGTCTTCTTCCTGCTATTCCTAGAGTGGAGCTGTATTTAAAACTACAGGCAAAATGGATTTTAATCACAATATTGGGCTAAAAAAGTGTAACACAGAGCAGGAGAGAGAGTATATGGTACCTCATTAGAAATGGCCCTCTTCCTTCTGTGTGCAGATCCAGTACTAGGAAGTCTGGCTCTCATTTGCTCTCCAACATCGATGAGGAAGCCAAGCTTATTATTCCCTTATTAGGAAGGGATATTAGTATTATAATTCAAGCTGGTGAAATTCAAATTTCTTATTCTGAGGGGAAGCTCAAGACACTGGCACTTGGTTTCATTGTACATCACAAATGAAAAAAAATACCCTTCATTTTGACTGTTCTTAAATATTTTGCTTTATTTTGTTTCTGTTGCCTCTGAAATAAATGAGAACAATAATAAAGTCATAACTGAAATATTATAACTTTTATCTAACTAATATTTTGATTTTTTTTCGTAAATATTTTGACACATCCATGGCCATGATTCAATTTAGTTTCAGCAAAGGCTTTCAAATGCTCATATTCCAAAAAGCATGTCGAGTGCAATGCACTCCTCCCCAGTCTGTGACTGATCTCGCCGGTTTTTCCTCTCTTTGTTTGCTTGGGTATAGATGCATTACTTTCACGCCTTAAGGCCCTGGGGGTACACAGCTATTACCTGTCACACCCCATTTACCACCCATCTTTGTGGCCATCAGCAGTCCTACCTAAATAAACGACAAAGAAAACAGTAATAGCAAAGTCAAACAAAAAGGAGACCCAGATCTCCAGAAAATGAGTGGAACGGGGAAGAGGGAGAAAGGAAGCAGAGGCTGAGGACAGGAGGCAGTGAAAAATTACCTAGTCCTGGCCTTTTAGGTGGGATATTTTTGCCTTGGGATGAGCTGGGGTGCACCCATTCAGCCAAGGCCCAGAAGTAATAAGGGCTGTTGTACAACTGGATCTTTCATCAGGGGGACAAAGGGGCTTCAAACCTTCAATCTGGAGGCATCAGTTCCAGCTCACCCCAACCTCCCGTACAGGCACTTAACAGTGGTGGGAGGGTGGGCAGCACAAGCTGCCTCTGTGGAGGGAAGGAGACATCACCCCAACACATTTTTTTTAATAATTATTCTAATGAGTAGCATAAGTGGAGAAATAGATCTAGCACTCCACTGGGAGAGAACATATCTGTCCTAACCATCTTCTGCATCACTAATTAATGTGTTCTGAAAACTAATAGGCTGGGAAAATCAAAGCTGGAAGTTGCACTGAAAACAGCTGCTCAGAAGTGACTACGACAAATATTAAAATGAGGAAACCTGTGGAAAAAATTAGAATTATGGGGGAAAATTGTAATAAAACAATAATAGCTTGGATGTATCTAATGACTCTCAACCCAAAGGAACCCACAAGATATTGCAGCATAATAAGGAAACCAATTAAGAGAGGTCAATGTAGTCAGCATTAAAACAGGGCTGCCTCTTGTGTAATTGTCTGGTTGATAACAATCATTAATAGTACAGCAGCAGTAACACAAAATTGCTTGGTTCTGGAAGTATAAAAGAACACCAAAACCATCTAAAGTAAGTTTGATCAGGAGGGTAGTTTGAGTTTATCCCTTCAAATGCTGTGTTGGTAGGAACCAGATTTTCTGAAGTCAGCAACACAGGGATGTCTGTGACTGAACTATTCTCCCTGGCTTCTCATACAGACAACAAATGGCAACAGGTACTTTTAGGACACAATTCATGTGATTGACAGCAGGTATTCATTTTAAAAGGGATTAATCACATCATAAAATTATAATCATATTCTGGCTTTTAAGGGAGTCTTGGCACGTAATTTGAATGTGAACAGCTTTATTGTAATTTTTTTTTATTTCTGTCAGATTAAGACTACCTGATATACATAGATATGAGATGCTGTGTGCAAAACACCTAACTTTGCTGGGTTGATTCTTTATTTTTAAATTTTAGCAAAGAGAAGAAAAACATAGCAAAATTAAAGTGTCTGCAAAATAGCAAAGTGTATGCTTTTCTGGTCACCATTTACACTCACAGTAATGCCCCTATCTTTCTGCACTCTTCATCTTCATATATCTTGCATTGCAACATTCTATCTTCTGTTTTCTCTAGAAGTTCGTGCTTTGAAGCTCTGTAAGTGCCAAATCACCACTTTAAAGGAGAAGGAAGAGTTTGGGATACTTGGAGAAACACCATAGAGGCCACAACCTCCTTTCCTCCCCCACCTCCTACCTCTTATTATTTTTCTTTATTTGGAATTTCAAATTGAGACAGTAATTGCTTGGAGGGCACAAGCAGTAGCAAGATCTGCCAAGGCACAATCTGAAGGGAACGTTCAGGGAAATAAGGAGAAATCTGCTAGGCAAAGTTTCTGAAAGAGGAAATAATTGCAGCAAAAAGGTAAGCTTTTTAGAATAGACCTCAAGGTCTTTCAGGCATCATCTGTGATTTTATTAGACCATGTTTCTGAGCAGGGAAAGCAACATCTAAGCCTTGTTTTGATGCCTTTGCTCTTATTCTTCCAGAAAGTGAGTTTTATGTATAAAAATCAATATTTCTACATATTCTGTGATTATAGTAACTCAGTTAAATACCAAACATTACAATACTAACTCCCCAGAGAGAGCATGAGAAACAATGGCTTTAGCAAATAGCATGATCCTTGAGAACATGGGAAAATTACTAATTTCTTAAAGTTTTTTACTGTTTTAGAGAGTTACTATTTTCTCTGAGCTTTATCTTTTTCAAGAATACTAAAGGAGGTTATAATAATAAGTAAACTATTGTGTTCAACATTTAAAGAGGCAAAAAAATTATTGTCTCCAAGGACCTGATTCTGAAGGTGCAACCAGAACTACTACAGAAAGAGTCTTCTTTCAACAACTACTATGACATTAAATATTCATACTCCTTTACATTTACAAGAAAAGCTCTCATAAAAGATGGGCAATTTCTTATCTAAAAATATAGTATATTAATTGTCTAGGAGACTTGCTGCAAATGGCTGAAGCTCCTTACATATAAAGACAAGATAAAATTGAACCATGTTTTGTGAGGTGAGATACAATGAGAAAGCAGACACAATGCAACATGGAAGTCTGTCAAGAAGCAGTTGTTATGAAGATCCCGAGGATTTTTTAAAATGCATTCAGAGCAGATGGTATGATAGGACCATGTCCTCTGTGCAAGAGAGATCAGAAGCTAGAAAAATGTTGTATTTTCATTTCATTAGATTTGGACCATCTGGCTGTGGTGGGAGATTTTGAACCGAACAAATCCAAGACCTCACAGATCCTTCATGACTCAAAACATCTCAATTGTCGCTGGTTTTTACAATGAATCCATGCAAAAGTCACAAGTTCACCTTTTCCTCATTTTGCCAGTGTATCCTATCTGTGCATATTCCTTTTCTCCTTGATCTTGAAGCTCTGGGCAATGAGGATCACCATTAAACAGCAATTTACTGGTCAGATCTTGCTTACATTTTTAAGTGCTTTTACAAGCTTTCTTACAGCATTTTTTTCATGTCAAAGCCCTTTGGGACCATTGTCATAATCATTTTACAAATGCTCCTACCAATCTCTGACATATATAGAGATTAAGTGACCTGCTTAAAGCTACCAGAATTCTCTTGCTAAGAGAAACCAGTATAGGGTAAGGCTGAATTTCAGGAATGACTCTCACTCCTCTTCCAGGATCTTGATCACAGTTTTTCTTTTCCTGATTGAAAATCAGCCATGAGGAAAATAAATGAAAGCCGTGGTCAGCAGTGGGTATTAAGGGGATGCACAACCAGCCTTACAGAGCCTGAACACAGGATCATAAGCCAGCTCTCTGCAGTTGAGTGACTTCCTTACACACTGTACATTGCTCTGAAAATAACAAGTGTTTTGCTGTCACATAGTGTTCTAAATAACTGAAAGGGCTGGAAAGAAACGACACCATCTAATAGCCTAGTTACAGCATGCAAGAACACAAAACCTTAGTCAGATCCTTTTAAGTCCTTCTCTTCTTCTCTGTTGCTGTACACAAATCTCAAGCCAAAGTGTGTTGTCATCCTTTGAGTATATTAATTCAGGTCAAAATTGATATTAATGATCCTTTTCCAAGGAATCACAAATTCTAGCATAACACTTGGTCTGAAGGCCAGTTTAGCCATGTTGTAGTGTTCTGGGACCTCTGGAAAATTATCTCATGTATCATTGGATAGCAATCCAGGAGAATTTTGATTTTGGCTAGGATTAATAGTACTTACTCTGAATGATGGATCAGCTACATTATACAGCTCATATTTCTCATAAAATTTTTGCTCGTAAATCAAAACGGATACAGCCTCTTATGTACTTCATCTAATGAAATATAGATTAGTCTAGGGGTAGATTTTTGGAAGCCCATTTGATGAAAGTTAGTCTGTTTCTTCTCATCAGCCCTTTTTGTTAAAAAAAACACCAAAAACCACCACAACACCAAAACTGAGTAAGATACATCCATTACAAAGGTATTAGCACACAGATATTTCTTGGAGTCAAAGTGAGAGATTATTTTCCACATACAAGCAGGTGAGTACCTGCCTCAGATTTTAAATTGTTTCTGAGGTGCAGAGTAATGTCCTAAATGTCCTATTTACTGAAATCTTACAAACAGTTTGAGTACTCTGGCTCCCCAGAGTTTTTCCAATATTGAGGGTAACCTTGTAAGGCTGCCAGTAAGTGCTGATGCAGCAGAGCTTACACGTACCTTGTGAAACCAGTGAGTTCTAATTACAAATTAAAGGTACCCAGCTCAGCACATAGTGTGGCTATAAGAAATGAGATGAAAACCAACTTGTTTCTGCTCTGTGTAAGTCGTTCAGCCCTCAGTTTAAGCATCTTTCTCTTTTTCACGGGCACAGGATTTCTGGCTTCAACTCAGTGTAAATCAGGACCAGAGCAGGGGCAAGTGAGGTCTCCCAGGAGTGGTTCTCTCTGCAGGAAGTAAGCCCAGCCCTCATGTGACAGAGGTGGAAAACTCACAGGAACATGGACCTCTATTGCCTGCCCTCCTATAAGCTTGCTCTGAACAACTTCCCAGGAGCCATGACCTCCCAGCTCCCTGACACTTTTTATGCTCAGATGAGTCCAGAAGAGAGGTTCAAGCTGATAAAATCAGCAATGTCTCAGCACAGTCAGCTGGGTTGAGCTATGACGATTATTAAGGGATTTCCACCGGTGCCACCAGAGCTAAGAGCCAGTCAGGGTGCAGGTAAAAACACAGTGGAGAATGGAGACTATGGAGAAGAAAAGATGGCAAGCACTGGGAAAGAAAACAGTAGCAAAGGACAAGTGAATGTGCTGTGGATGAAAAGAGATGCAGAGGCCTGTGGAGCAAAACAGCAAAGGGCAGGACAGACTGATGCCAACCACTGCAGGTCCATTGTACAGTGGAGTCAGTGGAGTGAGGTTAACTTACATGAGCTGTTGTGTGTCCCAGGAAAATGTTTTGGGATGGACTATGAAAACACTGCCCGCACAGAGCAGCCCCTTACTCTGCTGGCAGCTCTGAGGGGATGCTGAGCACTGAGGAGCAGTTCCTCCACACAGGAGAGCAACATGACTGAGAAGCTCATCACAGTGACTGAAAGCTGGAGATGGAGTATTAAAGAAGCAGCTCCATTCTCCCTAAAGGACATAATGGAGAGATAATAGAGATGTCCTCAGAGGGCCAGTCAGACATGATAGAAGAGCACATTTCCAATTATCTGCTCATCTGAAAGGTGAGTAATGGGTGTCACTCACAATCAGGCTTATAGAAAAAATTCACTGCTCCTTTGAGCATGAAATTTCTTGTCCAATTCAGATAACAGAAGCATAATCACAGGGCTCATTCTTTCCTGGAAGCATATTCCTGACATTTTTTAGGAGCAAAACATGTCCAAGGAAAGTAACTCATACCACCCAGGCCCATTGAAATTTCTTTGTAAGGAAGTTTGAGAATACTGTGAGAATCCCCATATCTCTCTACTGCAATTTGCTACTCCAGGGAACAGTTTAAATTTGCTCCCCTAATCTCAATGGCTCTTGAGGGATCTGTCCTGATCCCACAGGACCACCAATGTCTGCTCTGGCTCTCAGAGAAGATGACAAAATGATTTAAGGGGCTCCCCTTCGCTGTGAATATCCATAGTGAGAATTCAGTAGCCCCCAAACAGCTTTTCAGTGCTAGCAGAGGCTCCTTTTGGAAAGAGGAAAAGGCAATTTTTGATAGCTTTCTCTTCCTGGCTTTATCTTGCACCATTGACAGTTGCCTGGTCAACTGGAAAATAGTGTGTACTCCAGCCTTTAATATATGATCCTACTTGTTATGTATTTAGTGTTCAGGTTTTAGATGTACATGTTCCTGAAGACTCTTTTAGAAGGAAATTAAGTTCCAAGCTCATTTTATTGTCTTCGGCTCCATTCCTTTTTCTAATTGCTGTAAGAACTCTCCTGGGTATTTGTTTTTAACGTAACCATTTGCCATGCAGTGCTGTGGTTATGTACACACACAAAGCTGCAGAGAGTCAAATATTAAACACAGCACAGGATCACATGTAAACTTCGCTTAAGAGAGTCCAAATTTCAGGACTGAATGCAAATAGAAGTGTTCACTGGAGCACAACTGTTACCAAGAAAAAAAACCCCAGCACTAATGAACAAAGTTTTCCTCCAAGAATTAAGTAAATGCCAAAAGGAGTAAATGACAAGGTTGACATTTTAATAGTGAACTTTCCCTCTGAGTCACAGCTGTGGGCTGTGAATTGTGTTGAGCTTATGCTCAAAGGATGTTGATTAACTTTTTTTCAAATTGCTTAGCAGCATGTACTATTTAACACAATTAGTTCATGCATCCATAAACAATTTCTTCCCCTTTCTTTTTTAAGATGTGATTTTTGTGATTTCCTTGCAGTTTTTCAATTTTTTTTTCTTATGTAACAGATGCTCTTAAAAACCACCAGGTTCTTTTTTTTTATATATATACAAAAAAGGAAGACAAAAGTGGCAAGAATGGCAAAATAATTGAGGTTTTTCACTAAGTTGGAGAGACCTTACTCTGTCATTTCCATTTATATATTTATTGCTTTGTTTGGACAAAATGGATATACAATGTACAGATAAGCTAGACTTTCCTTGTGCCCTTTCCACCACAGAAACTTGCACTCATCTAAAACTGTTGGGTTTTTTAAGATGTTTTCCAGCATCCATTAAATAGAGTTGGATGCTAACTATGTAGCTACTACCTAGATCTGTATGATTGCCATTTGTTCTCCACAATGGCTTTTTATCATGGCACCTAAAGTTGAGCATTCATTCCAAACAGAAATTAATTGCTCAGTTTTAAGTTTATTTTGTTTCAATTCTTGTGAGATCAAAGAGGAAAGTTTTTGCTAAAGTAAATTGGTGGGACTGAAAAACTGCTGTGCGTCCCTCATACTGGATCATCCTATTTAAAATATTAAAGAGAAAGGGAAAATGCAGATGTTGTTCAGCCTTATTTTTGATACACTGCTTTGGTCAGCTCCGTGTTTCTTTGCAGAGATCTTGACCACAACCATCACTAACTACCATGTTCATGGAGAGCAAAAGACAGCTGTTAGGTATTGCCAAACCTTTTGCAGAGGATGAGAACACATGATGGGGAAATAGTCTTGGAAAATACTTCACTAACAAGTGTCACTAACAAGACCTAAATGCTAACTCACCTTGGAGAGTTATTCACAGTAAAATTATTCATAGTGTAGCCTGTATCTCAGTACATCTTGATTAAAATAGGCAGCTGACTCCCATTAGAAATAATAGGGGAATGGCACTGATAGGTTCAGTTATAATCTCTTGCCCAAAAGACAACCTGGAGGTCAAAATTTGCAGTAACCAATGTGTGTCTGAAAAGTCCAATGCAATCAGCTGCCTGTTGTAGATGATCAGAGACTGGCACTAAACATCACAAAGAGAAAGGAGGATCACAAAGCAGCAAACGTTGGTAGTGAGTTCTCAGAAACCTTCTCAATTACTATCACAGTGACCAACAGATGTGGTTAATAGGAGATCTAAATGCTTGAGAGAAAATGGTGAGTACACAGATAAATAACAAGGGAGAAAAGAGGACCCTGCTGATAAATATTGCTAAAATCAGGTTGTTCTATCAAGACCTAATACAGCTGCTATGCATCAGCTCAACAGTGAAGCACATGAGCATGTCACCTGGTGAGCTAAGAGGTTCAAGAGCAGTTAAGGACAAACCCAGGGCCCTGAATTTTATTACTAAGCATGATTTTAGCACACTTTTCACATTTAAATCATCTGAGGACTTAAATAGGATAAATAAGGTGAGATTAGACATGCTGTCTTATAGGAGAGCATAATTTGCATTTGCAAACCTTGTGACATATTGACTTGTTGAAGGAATAAAGATTTCATATCTGCAGAGAAACTGCTAGTTGCTCCATCAGTTCTTACTGTTTTGATTGCTTTAAGACCAAGTCTTGGTCCTTCACAGTTCAAATGTTACCTACTGTGTGCATAGTTATCCACCTGAGATGCCCTCATCCACAGAGAGAAATGCAACCCATGTTCAGAACAGAAGGAATCAATGCCATGATGGAGAGTTGCATTGCTGACCAGATCTTGGGTTTTCTGGAGAGTGGGTGCAATAGATAATAAAGGTTCACTGCTATTCTCTAAGAAGAAGAATTAATGCCATTTGCAGGGGGAGGTGGGGAATGGGTTTCTTAACCTCTCCACAATTTATTCAGCCTGAGCACTGCACAGGATTTAGCTGTGTTTCACTTGCTCAGCACTCAGGGAATATATTGGACTGGGAGTGTTCGCCCAGTGATTTTCTAGCATGAGTAATGAAACTGCAGGAAGCCATATGTTTTTCTAATTATCCATTATCTTCATTATTCAGCTACTGTCTGATTATTGATTCAAGAAATCCAGCTCAGCAGTGAGATTTAGATTCAGCAAATTAAATTTTCAAGTTGCTTTAGAATAACCTAAAAAGAAAAAAAATCTCACTAGCAAATTATACATTTATTAAGATAAATTTCTGAGACCCCTCTGAGACATGAAATGAAAAGTAATGTGAAAAATTAAAAGACAAAACTGGGAGATTCTTCCACCGATTTTTGCCATTTCCCCTCATGCCTCATGTCTAGCTGGGACATTCACTCCAAAAAATAGAACTTCCACTCAGAATTAAGGGGCTTTACTAGTAAACATAGAAAAGCAATCATTCCACCCTATTTGGCACTTGTCAGACCACACCTGAAGGACTGTGTCCAGTTCTGATCCCCATAACTCAAGGAAGATGCAGGCAGACTGGAGAAAGTCCAAAAGAGTGCTGTGAAAATGATCAAAGGGCTGGAGAATGTGCCCTATGAAGAAAGACTGAAGGAGCCAAGTCTTCTCTCCCTGGAGAAGAATAGGCTCAGGAGGACCTCACCACAGCTCTCCAGTACTTACAGGGTGGCTAGAAAGAGGAGGGAGGATCTCTCTCCACACAGGCAAAAGTCATCAAGATAACATCACTGATAACAGTGATGACAGTGATAACAACCAATCCCTGGGACAGCCTCCCCAGGGATGTAGTAGAATTACCATCAATGGAGGTTTTCAAGATCTAATGAACAGTTGGATCAGATAATCTTCCTAGGTCCCTTCCAACCTGAGGTCTTCTGTGATTCATGAAGAAACACACAATGAAATATTAATAATTAATTAATGCATGCTTGCTTTCTTAAAATGTTTTAAGCCATACCACTGAAGTCAAACTCCAACTGTCATCAGTCAGGAACTTTATCCTCCCTAACACTGAGCATTCCTCTGCCACACTGCACAGTCTGGTTCAGTGTGTCTAAATTTGACTGATAGATTGCTTTTCTACAAAAATGTGAGGGGAAAGAGCTGATGGGCTCCCCCATAATAAACTTTGTATTACAAAACACTCAAAGAAGTGAGCGTGCATCTTGGAAATCAATTATGAGAAAAAGTACAAGTGAGAAAGAGCTGCCAGCATCGATGCAGGATACAGAGTGTTCTCTACATCTCCTACACATGAAAGGATTTAACAAAGAGCCAAGTAACACAGATGAGAGATGCTGGAAATGCACTAAAAGTAATTGTTCATCTCATTCTGAAAGCGAAAACCAATCCCAAACTATTCCTCTGGCCTCATTGTTGAGTGACATATGATGAGATGCACCCAAAATGAGGATGGGGTGCAAAAACATTTTTCAGGACATAACAAGTTGCACTCAGTTGCAAAAACTCTGGCACTGGCACTCCCAGTCAGGTCCAAGATTGCATAGCTGCTGAGCTGTATCCATATTCCAGCTGCATTCACTGAGATAATAGAAATTCTCAGGTCTGGATAACTGAGACTAATCTCTAACCAGTCTGGACATGAATAATCTCTATATCATCCCCTCATCTCTGTGAGTTGCAGAGAACATTCCAGATAAATTCTTCTAAATTCATGTTTATATCCCAGTTCTCACAGCTAAATGATATCCCTATCTTAAAATAACCAAGGAAAAATATTACTGAGAATAAGGTGGGAATGTGCAAGCAACATTAGTTCAAAATTTTTCTTTATCCTCTTCCTATGACCTCACAGGCTGTCAGTCTCATTTATATTTTATAAACTGAGATTTCTAGTTTTTATCTTTTTACAGGTATTTTGACATCTTTTCTGGAAGCTTTGTAGTAATGTACAATGAAGTGAGCCAAATATGACAACGAGGAGGTGGGGAATACTGGAAGGCAAGATGAGTTAAACCCAGGAAAGGAGCTTTTCTATGACCTCCCACTAATTTCTGATATCACTAGGCAATATTTAGTCAGGTTACTCACAGAAGTTTGCAAATAAGCTGCACAGCACTATCCCAGTGTATGCCATTCATGCTGTGTGATGAGAAATAGAGGAGTCATGCCTCTCCTACTAAAACATCTTCCCAGTACCTACTCACTGTGGAGAAAAACCCAAGCTAAACCTACCTGGATTCTTCCTGAAATCTTCATAATTGTCTTTAACAGACACAAAACTTTTGCTCATCTTTATGGACTCTGGAGCTGTACTAAGTTTTGATTTTGCAGAGAAGGAAATGCATTTTTTTCAAGATTTCATGCAATAAAGATTCATCCAAATGTATTTTCCACAGCCAGAATAATGGCACACATTTGTCCCTCTAGGTTGTTTGCCAACCTTAATTTATAGATTAGTGACAGATTGCCACTTTTTGATAACTAGAAATTATATCTTCCAGTGTGCAGTTTCCACAGCACAGAGTTTAGAAAACATTCAGATGTTTAATTGTTTTTTGTCACTTTTCAGCCATTTTGATTCATTAGGGATTTCCTTTGATCTCCAACTTGTCGCTTCTGGCTCCTAAAACAATATTATTTCTCTTGGAGAATTAGCCTACTCTGACAAGAATCATTTGCCTTTCAGTGAAATACTTTATGGGTTGAACACTTCAGTGGTGTTGCTGAGAGAGGGCTCATCAGAAGTGTTTGTCATTCTTTGCGCTTTATTGACTTCTATGTTACAATTATAAGGAGCTCTGAGAATAAAAGCATTTGCTGGAGTAGAACTCAACAGCTTCCCACCTTGTAGAGTCCATTTTGATCATATCTTATTTCACACAGTTTTTCTGCTTGGAATAATATTTTTTACATGAAGACAGATTTTCTTTAGCTGGGTTATTTATTTTTTTTTAAATTAATGGCATATTGCACTAAACAGTGAAAAATCAGCAAAACTTTGTAATTTCTTCCCACTGCTTTGAAAGGACTGACAAGGCTGACAATTTTCAGACATTTTAATTTCTGCAGATTTTAAATTCTGCAATATAGCAATGGACTGACAGCTGGCCCTCCAGTTAATGCTTTGCAGTGAACCATATGAGCATTCATAGTAAGAGAACAGAAGCAGAATTTGTGGATGTGAGATCTATCATAATATATGCATAAAAGGTAAGTATCCATCTCATTCAAACATGTGTGAGACAAAATGTGCTTTTCTGAAAGTGTGGCACTCTTGCTCCAGTTGCAAAACCCCCAGACAGGTCCCTTCCAAGGCTGTGTCAGGGGACACAGCTGCCTTGTGCTGTGATAAACCAGTGCCATATTCTGGCTCTGTTCTCCCTGATTTTGTCCTGGAGCTGTGCTGAGACATTGCAGGTCTTTCCCAGGCAGCTTTGGTTTCCAGCCTGGGCACAGGGGGAGCAGAGGAGGTGAGCAGAGTGTGGTGGAGCTGGGCTGAGTTGAATGTATGCACAGGGTGGGTGTGAGGCATAAGGCATCTCATCTCAGAGGGACATGGGAACTGAAGGAGCAAGTATACCAGAATATGAAACTTTCTGCAGTGAAACTGCCCAGGAACAGGTCCTAGCTCTCCAGAAAAAACCAAGCTGGCTGAGGTGCAAGGTAAGAAGAAGATGACTTGAAGGTTAGGGAGGCAATATATAAAGATATTCAGCTGCCCTGCCCAAAGCACCTTCCATCTTTTTTCTTTCACACCTCCCTGAGCTCCACTAATTCTCCACTAATCTGTTCTGGCCCTCTGAAACACTTCTGAAACAGGTTTCACCTTCCTCCCAAACCACAGACATGGAGAACTTCACCGCTGCCATCAGTGGGCTCTGCACTCTCTCTCACCATCAGCAGCTCCAAGCCAGTCACAACCACATGGAGACATGGTAGGAAACAGAGGTGGGGGAGAAGTCAAAACTCCTGGATATTTTGAGTGTGTTGGTTTCTTCAGCGTAGTTCCTCACCTGTGAAGCAGAACCCTTACACACAGCCCTCCCAGGCACTGCAGAACAGCCTCAGCTGTCCTTCTGCATCTGTGTCTCCAAACTGTACGAGCTGACAGTTGTCTGCTGCCCTCAATGAGAAATAGAACTAAACTTCCTTCAGTTCATGGAGTGCAGCAGTTTTTCTGAGCTCTCTTTTTCAGGAACTCCTTATTCTTTCCAATGCCAACACATGGAAGCATTTTCTACAGGTGTGGGAAAAGCCATGGATGGAGTACAGTTAAACATCTGTAGTAATATTGTCTTGTAATATAGTCAGTGGAGTTTGGTGACCACACATGTATCATTCCAGATTGACCACACATATATCATTCCAGATTGATCTGAAGTGTCCTGTAAGCTATTCTGCAAGCTTAGACCAGTTCCCCAAACTTGAGGATATAGGAAAGTGTGAGATGCCCTTGGGGATCCCACCTAGCTGCCACTTTCTGGAGCCCATTGATGCTAAGTCGTTCCAGCATGATGTGGAAAGCTACAGGAGCCTCAGCTGATCCCTCCAGATTTTCCTTATTCATCTTCATCAAACTGTCTTGAAAGTGTGTTAAATCAACATGGGACTAAAATAAACAAACAAAACAGACTTTGAATTTCTATATGAAGTCACATATTTCCAAACATCATCTTCCTCTATTAAGTCTGGGCAAAAGTAGGCCAAATTTTTCAGTATTATCTGTTGAGACAAGAAAGAAAGAAAAAAAGGCCAAAAAAATCCTTCTTTCCTGACAGATTCAGTTCAGTGTTATCACAAATTGCCTGCATTCCTAGATCCTGTTTTGACTGGCTGAGGCCCAGAGGAGGTGCTGCATCAGCTGGCAGACCATGTCACCCCATACTATCAGGTTCCTGTATCTTGTTGCTTAAAGTAAAAAGAAGTTTGGGGGGTTTTTCCCCAAAAGGGAGACTTAATCAAGATAATTACACATGAAGACCAGCTGCACATTGCACTTCAGCAACACAGATCAGCAAATCAATTTTTGTTCACTCAGAGTAGTGCTTTTGATTTCTTTGCCGAGGCTTCAATTTTCTGAAAAAAATGCGTTCAAAAGTCCTCAGGATGAAGGCTGGAGCTGGCAATTGTATTAAAGAGGACAAGAAAGCATCTAGAAAAGGGGTATAGCTTGTTTGTGCAGAAAAGACAGTGTCTGTGGGGGCTGAGTGAGGTAATGAATTGAAGTACCCCTAGTTGGGACCGCTGTAGCCCTGACATGTGATTCTTCCAGACAAAGCAGGTTGTTTTGACTCTGTCATCTCTACACACATAAATACATGGAAGTATATGTTTATTTTTGTTTAAAATCCCTGTAAATATATGTTTATTTTTCTTTAAAATCCCTTCTGGAACGAGAAATGTCACTGCATTCATTTCCATTCCCCAAGTGCGGAAAGGAAGAGAGAACAAACAACATGTGACAGATGTTATTCACACTGAAAAGTGCTCTTGGAAGACATTCAGATAGTGAGTGATAATATCTATAAAAATCTTAATAGAAAATGCTTCACAGTGGATCTCATGTAAGACTTGGCCTAACAAGAGAGGCGTGTCAAGGCTTCCTTTGCAGGTAGTGCCTGATGCCTCCAACTCAAGGCTAAAAACCAGGGCAGTGAAAGCAAAGAAATTTAAACCAACATAACAAGCCAAATAAAGACTGAGGCTAAAGAGTTTCTATCTAAAAGTGTTTAAGATTCACAAGAGTAAAAAGCAGGATTATCTTTCTGTTTCAGATTAAGTCAGCAGATTTTCTCAGATCTCCTCTTTTGCCAGATGAATTAGTATTTCCTTAAGTAGAAGATTTTCACTGAATTTTGGCAATGCTTCTAAGTGCATCTCTATCATTGCCAAAACTGTAATTTCTTCACCTTCAGCTTGGATATGTCTGTTATGAATTTTACATATTCTGCCTCAGAATATCTAGCATCTATAATTTTCAAGAAATGTAATGACCCAGAAAAAGAAGAGATGATGGGAAGAGTCAAAACTGCAGTTTTCTATTCTAGGAATTCTTCAAAATATCAAAGTGAGACAGTATTACTTATCATACCTTACTCTTTGAATATGCAAAACATTTTACTGGGTGCCAGGAAAATTTTCTAATACTATGGTTGATAGAACTCATGTGGAACATAAGCAAAAGCAATGTGCATCTATTCTACCATTTGGGGACAGGAATACACTTTAAAGCATATTTCATGCTGATATCTATCACACAGCAATCCTGGGGGCGTGAACTCAATCCCTTATGGATGACACAAGGAAAACCCAAACAAGACCACTGTCTCATCAATTTCAATCATTTATTGTAAATCCCCACTTATTTTCTTATAGACACATGTGAGTGACTGCCAACTGAGAAGTTTTGAGCCTAGCAGAGGATTGGGAAACCTTGCCGTGAGGAACAAGAAAGGCAGAACTTCTTCCCTGGTATCTTTCAATATTTATGCTGGCAGCCTTCAGACTCACACAACCCAGCCACGTTTTTGTGCTGCTCATGAGACCACTTCATGAAGAGCAGAGCATATTTAGGATGACACTTCAAGCAACAAATGGTTGAAGGCTGGGATAGCACTCAGAGAAGGCCATGTATGTTGCTCTGTCCATATGGTCTCCTCTGGGTATCTGCTTTTTTCTGCTGTAAGAGGTGTGATACTGAGCTAGGTCAGCCTAGGGTCTGACTCAGCTTGACCACTGGTGTTGTAAGAGTTCCCAGTGAACTCTGAACAGGACCTCACCCTGGGAATGGTAGTTCCTCTTCTGGAACCATTGTCGTGCCTCTGTCACAAAGCAGATGATATTAAAATCTCTGATTCCCTCAAGCTCTCAATTTTTGTCATGTCTCACACATACACACAAAAAAAAGCCTTGAATCACTCTCTATATTCTCTGTTTTATTTTGGCTTTATAGGACCTACAATATTCATGATCCTGATCTTTTCCCTTCTGTTAGATGAAAGACAGCAAGCAAGCTAAGTCATCCACTACATTTCTTTTTACATCCCAGGCATGTTTCTGAGCACTTTCACCACATTTGCCATTTCAGCTGATCAATCTCAGCCTGCAGAAGTGACTGCTCACTCTACAAAATGAATAGATGAAAATGAGGCATAGCTAATGAGCATTTTGTTAGAGGTGTTTGCCCACAGACATTTTCCCTTGATACCAGGCACTTTGATGAATCAAAAGAAAGACACTTCTCAGAGGAAAAATAGCAATTTGCGCAATAGTTTATTTTAATGGGTGAAAATGAGATGTGTCTTTTAGAGAAGATGGGTGAAGTAGCTTTGCTAATTCCATTTTACTGTAAACCTTCATGTTTCTTAAAGGTGTATTTTATTATTTTGCCATTCCTATGACTGTAAGGCTAAGGTTTGATTTCTGGCAAAAAAACTGCCTATATTAGCTGTAGGGCATTGGATTTGTTGCAGGAAGGAGAGATAAGGAGTCACTTGAAAGCAAAGAAAGTGTGTTTGTTTAAAAATACAATAGTTGAGGTGTTATGCACATACCCATGTGAGTGATCTTCAAGATTATTTTTATTAATTGCCACACTCCTTCAGAAATTCTCTTTTTCAAATATAAGAGATATTTCTAAACTCAAACATAAAAATACTTTGAATATATTATAAGCATTTGGCAATAGTCACTTCACATTGGACAAGTGTCCCCCAAACCAAGCAGGAAAATTTTGGTTTAGTAGTCATAATTAGTCCAGAAGAAGGCTAAAATGCATTTGCACACATAATCATCTAGATTTACAAGGAACAGACCTATTAATATTATAATTTGCACAAAGACAACTCTCAAGCAGAGGAAAGACAAAAATATAACAAAAGAAATATTCTCTGCCAATTATTTCTCCTTCAGGTAATTATAGCGTGAGAAAATAGATTGAACTTGAACGAGAGCACACAAGGCTGAGCACTGGGGGAATTTCCCTAAGTTTTGTCCATGGCAGTAATTGGTGATTGATGTCTCCTGGTCCTTATCTCAACTCATGAGACTTCTGTTTTCTCTCCCCTGTCCAGCTGAGGAGGGGACTGATAGAGTGGTTTTGGTGGGCACCCAGTGTCCAGCCAGGGGCAAACCACCACAGGGCCACAAAACCAGAGTGCTGGAACACCTCTCCTATGAGGAGAGGCTGGGAGAGTTTGGGTTCTTCAGCCTGGAGAAGAGAAGATGCTGGGGATATCTTATAACAGCTTTTCAGCACCTAAAGGGGCTACAAACAGAGGTGGAAGGCCTGTAGTGACAGGGCAAGGGAGAATGGTTTAAACTAAAAGAGGACATATTTACATTGGATGTTAGGAAGAAGTTCTTTACTCAGAGGCTCGTGAGACCCTGGCACAGGTTGCTAGAGAATAACACATCCCTGGCAGTGTTCAAGGTCAGGGGGATCACCTCCATGGGGCTTTGAACAACCTGGTCCAGTGGAAGATGTCTCTGCACCTACAGGCAGTGGTTTAGAACTTGGTCTCTAAGGTCCCTTCCAAGCCATAATATTCTATGATTTTATGATATTTGCAGCCACCCCTACTTTCTCCCTTATTTTCTGCATAGCAGCGCTCCAACAGAACTCTTCTGTCAGGATTGTGCTTGGCGAAGTCTAACACAGGTTAGGAGCAAAAGTTTAAAGAAAATAGCAGAAGTCTTGGAATTTACAGACTTGCCTTAGTGTTGATTTAGTGGTGTCTTTAAAACACAGACATAACTACCTGATTAGACAAATGAGAAATGTGGTTTGTTTACAGTTGTAAAGCTGTTACCATTTATTTTCTGTATGTCTGTGTTTCGAAATTCACAGATGGACCCATAATACTGGAGTTCCTAGAGCTCCTGGGGATTCCCAGTGTGTAGCAGATCTGTTCATGTCAAATCTTTATCAGCACCATGCTGTGGACTGCTGGGAACCAACTTTGGCAGTTTATCAATATTATGAAACTAAGGAAAGATACCCTGCTGTTGAGCATCTTTTCACCACCTGCTTTCTCTTCCCATGCCTACATCTTTCAGAGACCACTAATTGCTCTGCTGGGATCACCACCAGGTTCTCCTCCATCCAAGGATGAATATTCGTATTAACTCTTCCAGACAGTCTCTTCCTCCACCACAGCTCCCTCCAATGTTTTCAGTCAGAGTGCCCCTTCAAAATAGGATCTATCACACGTGGTCTTCTGTTCCAACAGGATGTCGGGAACAAAGAGCATGTCACAGTGAGTCACCACAAACTGATGACAAAAAAGCCCCATCAACATCCAGCTGCCTGACTCCAAAAGGCCCAAAGAGTGTTTCCCTTTGTGTTCTCTAACATGCTGCTTGGACAGGAGCCTTTGGGTACAGCTATCACACATTTTCCTGAGGGTTATTACCTCCTGTCAGGTCTCTAGGCATTAGTAATCACAACACACATCCCAGCTGACATAAAACATCTTTGAATGTCATACTCTGACATTTCCCAATGCTCTTTCTCACTGCACATTGTCAACGTGCTAAGCACAAAAGCTTCAATAGGCTTTTGTTAGTCCTTTGAAAAACTGCAAACCTCCTGTCTGCTACTCTGGTCTCTGAAAGCTTTTCCAGAAGATTTGCAAGCTTCCCTTTAGTCCATTTCCATGGCTACTGATATTCTGCTGAAAAGTCTTCAGACCTGACTGAGCCAGGTATCCAAATTTGGAACCTCTTCATCCTATTTACTATAAAATACATTAAAAAGGGTTCAGTGCAGAAAGCCTTTTGGCCACTGCATAGACCTAAAATGGATACAAGAATTTACACCATGACCATGTTCTTTTGCAAAATAGCTGCTGGCTTTTAGGAAAAAAAAAAAAAAAGAAGGAAGAAGAAGAAAAAAAAAGAAAAAATGGAAGAAACAAACAAACTTCTTTCCTTCAGATGGCAAGTGTTGTAAAAATGCATCTATAATGTGGGGATATACCACTCAGACCCTTTAGATTAACACTAATTTTGGCTATGCTGCTTCAACTTCATGCTCTTCTTTCCATTCTGTCATGTTGGTCAGAGCTGCTGATAGGTGGATTGATGTGTTTGGTCACAAATTATGAGGGAGATTCTTCTGTGACTTCTTCATGTAGAAAGAGTGGATGATAGAAGCCGAACAGGATATTTTGGAAAAAACAGAAGTTGTAATGCACATTAGGTGTACCTTCTGGCAGAGAGTTCTCTTCAGTAAGATGAAACTTTTTTAAACAAGTTCCTTTCCAGGTTTCAGCTAAACTTGAACTGCCCTGGTGGACACCAGCAGAGCTGGCGGCAGCCTGCAGCTCAGTCTGCAGAGGTGACTGAACTGCCTGGAAGGAGAAGACCAGAGTTCATTTAGCTGATCCTGCTCTTCCCTTCCCAACTCTTCTCAGAGGAAAGCAAGCAGATGATGAATTATATATTCCCTAAGCAGGGAGGGATGTGGGGACATGCCATGGAGTTCAGGGCGTACCCAGCATAGGTGGGAAGCTACTGGGCAAAGGACTGATGGTGAAGCCCGACAAAGGTGAATGCCCCAAGCTCCGTCTCTTGCTCTTAGTTTAGTGTGTCTCACCACATATGGGTCGTTGGCTGAGCAAAGGAAGAGTACATATAAAACCACAGACACCCAGATCACCCACCTCAGCCCATGTCAAGATCAAATCCAAGCCACGAACATCAAAGATGCTTTTGCTTTCCTAAAAAGAGGAATTATTATCAGATATGGGGTAATTGTTCTACTCTCTTAAAAGCTTCCAAACTGCCCAGAACAACACAGGATAAACTCTGACACTTCTAATAGACCAGAGCATTAATAGCAGGCAGGGACTAAGCAAACTGTCTTCAGATTAAAACACTGGAATTCTTCCAGCAGATGCTTTATATGGATCTTGCTGAAATACATATGACATAGACATACACTCCTGCTCAGCAAATGATATCAAAGCAATAAATTAAAGATGCACTTCATATTCTCCACTGTCTGCCTAATAAGCTAAATCACTTTAAATGTCTTTATTTGCAAGGCCCATGACTGGCCTGATAACTTTATCCTGTCCTTTTCCCTTTCACTGGGAGCTACACCAGGCTTCAAAGTTCAATCTTGGCAGAAGGAGGCCAGCCCAGGTTTGGTGGCTGCTGAAGAGCTGCTTCTGAACAATAAAAATTTCAGCTAGGAAACTGTGTCACTTATTGGGTAGATGAACTGCTCATTGAATAGGAACTCTTCAGACTTACAGATTTATTTCTGAAATTAGAAGATTTCAGAGTTGCCCTGGTTTTGCATGGGATATATTTCCTTTTTTCCACAGTAAGAATGCATCTCTTAAAGGTGACTTTTTCACCATCATACCTTCTCAATCACATTTCAAAACTCAGCTTTCGGCCTTGATCTATAGATTCATAGTCAAAAACTGGGGGGATGTGAACTTTTCCCATATGTATTTCAGAATGTTTATAGTATTCTGCAAGTATTTTTTTAACATAAAAAGGATGCTACCAAAACTGCTAACTTGTTATCTGTATGCAAAACAGCAGCACAAGCAATATTTAGAATACTTTACACATGCTGCATATCCACAAAACTCTGCAAAATAATCCATAATTATTACTTTTATTGCCTCAGTAATCATAAGAAATAACTTGCATTGTCATTATTTTACCATTTTAGCTATTATAGAAAGTACAATGTATATTTTTGGGAAGAAAATATCTGTCTTCTGCTTCCAGATACATTACCCAGCTGTCCCCTGTGTAAACTGTATGAGACAGAGACAGGCAAAACACAGAAATTATGGACTAGGACACATTTAGATGAATTGCTCTTTGGAAACCTCCTTCCATCTTAGATTCAGATGCTTTTAAAGTGAATACAATAGCTGTAGGATTCCAAAGGGAAGAGAGACTGATGGAAGTTGAATTCATTTTAGCTTCATTATACAACCTTCATACAGTTTCTGAAGAAAAACAAATCAATCAGCAAGCTGAAGGAATAAGGGAATTATTGGTTTTTTAAACATACAGGAAAGAGAATGGAGGCGAAATTGGAAGTTAAAGATATTCCAAATACATTTTGAAGGATAGATTTCAAAGTTGCCTTAACAGATTTTTCAAAGATGAGATAGAGAGAGCTGAAACGCTGCAAATGGAAATGTCGGCATTTATAACCATACAAAGAAATGCATGCTGAGTAAGAATTTACTAAAGGTTATTAGAAATTACTAGCATTTCAGTTGAGATGGGGGAAAATAGAAAAAAAATCATTTACAGAATGTTTTCCCTAGTGCCTAAATCATCACAGCTCAGACAACAGTATCAACATCTGTTGCATTGTAAATAAAACAGCCTAAACAACAGAACTGAGAAAGTTCAGCTAGGAAAATTATTCTAATTTGTGACTCAGTAGTAGACATTGCAAAGCATCAGTATGCAAACCAAAATAAAATGTTGCAATGTATGCTAGCACCTGTTTATTTCATCTAAATCTGTTCAATTGCTTCTAATGACTGCAGCTTCCATCTTTGCACTCAGCAACTCACTCCAGCAGGGCTCAAACACCAGCCATCAACTTTGAAGCTTGTCAGGACAAATCTATTTGTCACCTGCCCAGTAATTTTCATGTGGACTGGGGGGTTATACAGTTATCAGGAGTGAAAAACTCCTGTCAATTCCCACAGAGTTATTTCTTCTTTCCTCTACTGTTGATACCTTCCTTATTTCCTTAACCATTTTGTAGATGCTTTGTTCTCAATGTTCTCATACTGTGAGAAATGTCAGATTTCTGTTTCAAGCGGGATGCAAAATATTTCAGAAGTTCAGGATGCTTCATCCTAAAAAACTCAGATACTGAGAGAACCTCATTAAGTCTCGTTAGCACTTTGTGACAAATCAGCTATTATTCTGCGGAGGTCCACACCTGTGGGTTTACAGTGGGAGGAGAGTTAAAAGGAGCTTTCATGCTTTCATACTCTGCATCACACTGTGAAACTACAGCTGTTGACTTGTCCAGCCCTGGCAGAGAACAGCAGGGTCCAACACTATTCACTCTTCCGTTGAGACGGTCTTGTAGGCTATGCCCACAATCAGATGAATGCTGTGGTCAAGGTTTAACCCCATCCAGCAACCAAGCCCCACACAGCCACCCACTCACTCTTCCACCAGCAGGATCAGGCAGAGAATCAGAAGGGTAAAAGATGGAAAACTCATAGGCTGGGATAAGGACAGTTTATTAGGGAAAGCAAAAGCCACATGCACAAGCAAAGCAAAACAAGGAATTGAGTCACTGTGTCCCATGGGCAGGCAGGTGTTCATGCATCTCCAGGACAGCAGGACCACATTACGTGTAATGATGACTTGGAAAGACAAATGCCATCACTCCAAATGTCCCCCTCTTCCTCCTTCTTCCCCCCTTTTTATACTGTGCATGGTGTCACATGTTCTGGGACATCAATTTGGTCAGTTTAGGTCACCTATCCTGGCTGTGTCTCCTCCCAACCTCCCATGCACCTCTAACTTCCTTACCCGTGTGTCAGTACTAAAAGGACAAAAGGCCTTGGCTCTGTGTAATCCCTGCTTAGCAATAACAAAAACATCTCTGTATTATCAACCCTGTGTTCAGAACAAATCCAAAACCCAGCCCCATACCAGCCACTGTGAAGAGAGTTAACTCTACCCCAGCCAAAACCAGCACAGCTGCTTACAACCAAGGTTGTCTAGAAGCCACACACCTGCTATTAGCAGGCACAAAGAGACCAGAGGTACCTACTGAGAGGCTGTGCCTTTCAAACTGGCCTTAGCACCCTGCAAATACAGCAACATGGCTTGTGAGCATGTTGGCTGGCAAGGGACCATGCAAACATAATGTAGCCTAAAAGCATTGCAGGCTCATTGTGTTCAGGGCCATCTTTGTCCTGCTGCTAAAAGCTTCTAATTAGGTCACTGGCATTGAAAAACAACCAGCCAGTAATTACCAGCCTTGAGGAAGTCAGATTGATGAGCTGTTTCCTATGAAGTTGTGAGCTTGGTTTGAGAAGCATGAGATTTTCAAAAGCTATAATGAACCTCTGGTTTTAACTGCCAGACTTTGTTATTGAGCACATTATATGATTGTTAGCTTCCTCCCAGGACAGTTTTGCTATTTCTTTTCCATGTCTCAGAACCAAGAGAACACAGTTGGGCTATAAGGCTGCAGTTTATCTTCTAGATTTAAAATGTTCTATCCTCTACACCAGCACTGGGGTTGATCAGTTCACTGGATTTCATTTGACTTCAGCTACAAAGTGTGAGATTGCACCACCCAGATTGGTGAAAATTAGACCCTCTGAAGGGAGAGTCAACTTTGAATGGATGCCACCATAGAGACCAGCCTCCTGCATTCTTCCTCTGTAAGGTACATCAAGGTCAGTGGGATGGGCCTGGCCCTCTGTGTTTGCAAACGTGTTTAAGAAGAGGAGAAGCTCTTCTCAGCTCTCCCAAAATGACAGGCTCGAGATGAAATCAAATCCTGAAGTAATTCCAGAAGTCCCACGTGCAAACATATATATTGAAAATATTCTTATGTCACTTCCCTAACATCAAGACTAACCTCACATCCCCCTGAAGTAGGTGCTGCCAAGACACCTTACTCAAAGTTCATGTCAGTATTCTGCTCAGTATGGATCTGTTTCTGCACATGCAGAAGAGTTTTCTAGGGTGGGATCTTCTAATTTTAAAAAAATGTCTTTGCCCTTAGTGGAAGTGCAAGCAAGAACTGTAAGACTATCTCATAGACCCTGCTGCAAAGATTATTGACTTCCTATGGGATCACTGGATTTTTCATTCAGCAGAACCTGTGTTATAGTAAACTTGTGTGTCTTTACAAGATAAAGGCAATTCTGCACTGAAAAGGTTTGTCTGTGAAGTATCGAGGAGTACAGACAGTATAGACAATTTTTAAGCTGCTCCTTGGAAAAATATTTTTATTTGATGGCAATTTTGACAGTTGAAACAAAGAATTTACCAAAGTTCAGCTACAAATATATCCTTTACCTGTTCTAAATTTCAGAAATAGCACATAACTGTCACTATTCAACAGAAACCCACAAAATTTTCCATTAAAGCAAGAAGCAATCTTTTTTTCCCAGTATGCCTTCAGGTCTTATTTTGTTTTGCTGTAGCCTCTGACCTCACTTGTATTCAATATTTCTGTAATACATATTCCCACAGCAGTTTGTCTATCAAATTGATTTATAATACACTAGAGTATAAATAACCAAGTGATAATTTTCTATACTTAAAAATACCCTGTCAGGGACCCAGTTCAAAGTTTCCCTGATGACAAAGGGAACATTTCTACTTTAACCACTGAACATTAAACTGATCTTAGTTTATTGGTCTGGAGAGAGACCTACAGCCAGTGTGAAAAAGTACAGGTCTAGCCCTGAAAGTTACTTTATTTTAAGAGACCCTCACGCATAAAATTTGCACAAATTTTTCCTTTAAGAATGTCTTGTTGATTAAAATGTACAAAGCCAACTTTCAACTGCTCAGTCTTGGTCCTGTATAGCAGAAAAGGACAGAAAAGTTTTCAGCAACCGATCATAGGATTGCAACTGTACTAGGGAAAGACCCGTACGATGACAAGGATCAGAGGAACTACCCATTGATTTATCTGGCTAAATCTCCTCCTGCTCTCAAATGAAATACAGTATAAGTTGGAGCAGGACAAGTTCATATTCTCTGTTCATAAATCCAGGACACGGGCTAAGAGATTTTATGGCTAATGACAGTCAACCTCAAAGAAAAGGAACTCACTTCTATTCACTTTTTCCTTGAAGACTGTGTTATTAGGACATCTCAGATTTATGAGCTTGCAATTCTTCTGCCTTAAAATTGATTTGCTCTGCTGCCTGACAACAACATTCATAAGGCATTACTGAACCAATGGATAAGACAGTTATACCCCAGAGTACTGAACTTTGGCTTGATCTCAAGGTTAATGAGCCCAGTTTCTGGTATTATTTTGGGCAAGAATTTGTCCTACTCCCAGGCAGCAGAGAAGGCCATTGAATCAGGCTTCATGCAAGGAGGGACTTCAATTTCAGGTAAGTTTTTGTCATCAAATGCTAGCCTCAGGCCTTGACACCTTGGAAACCAAATCTCTGCCACTATTACCTCTGAATTATTACTTTTTAAACCTGATTATTAGGTATCTTGGGCATCCCCACGTATTGCCAAAGGAAATTTAAATTGTTCTACATTTTCAAAAGGGAGAAGGTGAAGCAGTTCAGCACAGTTCAGCACACCAGGCAAAGAATGTGTTTCTCCAGCTAGCAACTGACAATGCCAGTTTGCTGATGGAGGTTTTTTTGTTCCATTCCTGATTATCTTTAGCTGAGGATATTTGCAAAGATTAGGTTTTTCCCAGTTAAAATGTAGAATTTGCATAGTCAAAGCAGTTGTTCTCATAGAGACTGTGCCCATTTAGAGACAGGCAGACAAGAACAGTGCACGCTGATATCTTTGTGCACAGGTGTACTGAGATATTGTGTACCAGGTCTTCACCTGCAGGCACCTACTCCTGCTCAGTCTGTGTGTGATAAGGCAGTTAACATATCTTTGCAAATTTGCTTCTGAAGAAAGAATCTCCTGGAGGTAACATTAATCACCAAAGTCAGGGCTGTGTGACACTCTCTAAGTCGATTTTCTCAACACCTTCCTCTGGCCCCTCAAAGCTACAAGTAACCACCAGGAAAACTTCTCTAATAGGCATTGGCCTGAACAATGTGTAATACTGTCCTAAGACAGTAATCCAACAAATTCCCAAAGTGACCTTTTCCAGTTCACATCTCTATGTTGTTTTTGCTGGTTAAGGTGGTTAGTTCCTACCCTACAACCCAGTTACAGAGAATAATGATCCCACTCTATGTTGTATCCATCAGTTTAAATGCTGGAAAAGGTTATAATTTCTGCTCCTGACCTTCTTTTCTGGAAAAAGAAATTTGTTCAGGGTTCTCTTACACAACCCAAAGTTTTTAGCATTCTCACTACTATTTTCTGTGTTTCCTATGCATTCTCATTCTACTTTACAGATCAGTACCAGTGCTCCAATTGAGGTCTCACCAGCACAGTGAAGAGACACACATTTATTTCCATGTGCTATGCACATCACACTTTTTGCAATACATTCCCAGAAAGGATCCAGCTTGTACTCCACTCCAACTCTCAAATGATTTTTCACAGTACAGCTGCACTGCCAGATATTTCTCATTTGATAGGTGTCTTTTACTTTTTTCTTCCTTAACCACAGTTCTTTGCTCTTGCCTCAGTTGAACTCCCTCTTGTTGATTTTGGATCAGTTCTCCAAAATATCTAGATTATTTTAAAATAAAATCTGGCCCGTCAAAGTACTTCCAATTCTTATCAAATTTGTTTATTTTAAGAAGATTATAAGCATTTGTCAGATTCCATCTTCTGAGACATTAATGCTTATACTGGGTAAAACAAGATAGACCTCCACAAGACTCCACTTAAAACGCACTGCCAATTTCAGTTGGAATAATTCTTAACAGTTTTTAGAGCAAATTTAATGCGATTATTCACCCCACTCATCATTATTTCATCTAGATCATTCCCTAAGTTGCTTATGCAAGTCAATTCCAAAAGTCATGCTCAGGTCAAGATATATCACACCTTTTAATTCCCCTTAATAAGCCATATAAATTTTTTAACATGACTTGTTCTTGACCAATTCATATTGGCTGGCACATATCACCAAATGAGTGTCTGTATGGGCCTTTAAACTGCTTTATTTAGATATGGTGCCTAGGGATATGGTTTAGTGGTAGACTTGGCAGTGCCAACTTAATGGACCTCTTAGATCTTAGAGGCCTTTTCCAATTTAAGTGATTCTGTGATTCACTAGATCCTCCTTTTCCTCCTTCTCAGTGACCTGTGCAATGTCCTTCACCTGCCGTCTGGACGCCGCTGAGGAACTGAGAGCATCAACTTGCTCCAGGTAACCTGCTCTGTTTGCCTCTTTCCATCTGGAGTCATGCAGCCTTTTCTTGATGCTTTTCACAAACCTCACCACTTGGAACACAGTTTGTGTGACAGCCTTTCTGTTCTTCCCTCTATGTACTTTACCCAAGGCCAACAACTAACCAGGGAATGTGTCAGAACCCAGGACATTCCTCTGGCTTCCCTGGAGGACTCAAGACCCTGGCAAGGGGCTCAGAGGCCTTGGCACAGAGTCAAAAACACCTGTGCCTTCCATTTTAGCCCATGGAAAAAATTACCAACTTTGTGTGAAGATTTACAAGCCACAAGAGTTTGAGTAGAATGATAGTTAATTTGTCACAGGGTGAAAAAGTAGAATTTTGGGGATTTAGAACAGTAGTTCAAGAGGCAAGATGGAGGAATCTGGGCATGTTCTGTCCTTCTCCTCCTCCTTCTTCTTCTTCTTCTTCTTCTTCTTCTTCTTCTTCTTCTTCTTCTTCTTCTTCTTCTTCTTGTCCTCCATGTTGCTGCCGCTTGGGGCGTGGCGTCCCGGGTTGAGGATGGCTCGGTGGCAGCACCTTTGCCACATGGACCAAGCACACACACACCAATGTGGTGGACGGTGAAATGGCATTTATTAATGGTTTCACGGGGTCATTTATAACAGGGGTTAACGGTAAAGGTAAAAGGGGAGGGGTTACGCCTGAGCGTAACATCGCGATATCCTGAGCGTAACATCGCGATATCTTCCCACATTTCCCCCCCACTTTTATGACCAGCTAAAAACATAGAAAATGCTAAGGTTAAAACTGATAAGTGGGAAACGTGTAACTGGCAAAATGCACTGAACTTGAACAATGTAACACAACTGCAACAAACTTGTAAGTGTAAATGTTTAACAAACGAAAAGCTAACTATCTCTAACTGGGTTTTTCTAAAAAACAACACGAACTTGTTTAAAATATAAGGCGATCAGTCATGGGGACTGACTGAACCATGACTTTGGATATGTTCGCAGGACCTCCTCAGTTTTTTGGTTGACACCACAGCACCGAATTATCCTCCCAGAGTCTGCGACCTGTTTGACCTTAAAACTAGAGAGATTTGGAGAGCTCATGTCCGTACTCATGTTCTCTCCAAAACGCCCTTTGACCCTTTGATGCAGGAAAAACTCCGGGTTCATTGGCATTCATTCAAGTAGAGCCAGAATCTGGCCAGAGTTCCAACTCTACTTGATGGATACCACTTAAAACAAGACTTTCAAAAATAACATTTATGTGAACCATGACTGATAACATTTTTGTTGAGCTTTTTCCCCCAGTCCTTCTCTGCGACGGCCTCTCCTTTAGTTTGGTCACTGAGTTTTTCATGACCCCGGTATGGTCTGCCATCGGGCTGCTTGATGATTCCTCACAGCCTTTAGGAAGCGGGGTATACGGGCCGCAGGGGCATCTGAGGATTCAGTCCTGCAAAACAAACTTTACAAATTTCATTAGTTTTTGCCCTGAAGGTCCGGTTTTATCGACTTAAGTGGGCACCATTTAATTTTACTATTTTTCTTGACAGCTGCGTACCCTCGCCCTGTGAGTACCAGCCTCCAACCCGTTTCCCATTCTCCTAACACATTTTTAATCATGACTTGTGGGCCTTCCTCTAGTGCCCGGCAGCCCAGTGTCTCGATGTTAAGGTGTTCTTCTGGCCAGAAAGATCTGTTCACTGTATAGTTTGCTAAACAGTAGCCTGCTGCAGCAATTTGTGAAGGAAGGTACTTCAGAAGAGGATCAACTTGGAGACTCAGCTCTGCAAGATACCTTGCAAAGTTCTCGATCCTCATACAGATTCCACGTCTCTAAATATACTGAAGGAGAAACTGGCTGACGGTTGGGGCTGTTAGGTCAAAACCCAGCACTTTGAGAAGCAAGTGTTCCATTCTTAGCAACTGCTTCTTTGTGTTGGTATCATCTGTTTTATAGACAAATTCATCCACATCTGGTGGGTAGATCTCTTCATATTTCGCAGCCAGAAGAATTGCTGCTGTTCCCACAAGCTGTAACTTCCCTCTGAGAGCAGACATGCAGGAAAGAAACCTGTCCAGGAAGCTCATTGCCAAGAACAAAGTCTCTGTCCGAAGTTTATACTCTCCCCCTACTTCCACCAGCCGGTCTACCAGGATATCACTTGTTGTGATATCTGGCTGCTTCTTCATGTAGTAGGGCTTGGGCCTAAATCTTACTTCTGCCTCTTGGAGGTACTGATAAATGTCTTCTGCATATTCTCCCACAGCCAGAGTTACAACATCTTCCACTACCATAGGAGAGCCTGAACTCAGATCCAGCAGCTGATGAATACTGGATGTCATTGCACTGGTATCCAGATTACAGTGGCTTAATTCCAGCTCTTCAGACACTTGGCAGCTGTAGTTTTCTTTATCTTCTGAATCATCTATGTAGATAGCAAAACCTTGCTTTGATGCAGCACTGATTATGCAGTTGGGCACTTCATCTTTTCTAGATGAAGTGATGGTGTTTTCAAAGCCAGAGAAGTGCTTGATAACAGCAGCACCATGGCCGCCGGGCCGCTGCTGCTGCTGCCTGTTCTCCGTCAGCACCCCCAGCACGGCCCAGCCACCGCTGCTGCGGAGGGTGGTGGGGCAGGACTCCCGCCACCCCGCACGGCTCTTCTCTCCGGTGTGATGCATCGCCACGACGTCGGTACTGCACTGCCTGGCTCTGCTCACCACCAGCCCATGGAAGAGTCCGGCCGCCCTGCACAGCCCAGGCTGCCCGCCGGCCCTGTGTAGGCGCGGCCGCTGGAGGCGGCAGCTGTTGGCCACAGCCGGTTGGGAGCTCAGCAGCTCAACCCCCGGCGCAGCACCTCGTGCCTCCGAGTCAACGGCTGCACTCCACACCTCCGAGCTAAAGGCTGCACCTCACACTTCCTCTAGCAGCCCGTCCCAAAATGACCACTTTTTCCCCGTAGTAGGGGTGCCTGGGCTCAGGAGCCGCAAAGAGCGTTCCCACAGCTGCGAATCCCCACACTCAGTGGACCCACGATCATCCGCACCCTGCCGGAGCTCCTCCTGCAAACAGTCCTGGGTGGCCTTCCACTTTCCCTGCTCCTGCTTGGGGATCCTTTCCTTGCTGGTCCTTTTTCAGAGCCTGCATGACCCTGCCCCATAATTTTAGATTTCGCCCCAAGCCTGAGGACATAGCCTCCTCTGCTAGGGCCTTGGTACAATCATCTCACACTTCCGGGTGGAGAATATCCACCAGCTGCCCAATTACCCCAATGCGCAGGAGCCTCGACACCGCGAGGATAAAGCCTCCCAGCTCACAATCTATGCCCCACTGTCTGTGAATTTTAAAAATGACCTTGGCAAAGGGCTCCATCCTCTCCTTCGCTGGTTTTCGACGTGAGACCTCCTCTTTTGCCAGCTTCTGGCGCGAGACTTCCTCTTTCGCCAATTCACGACACGAGACCTCCTCTTTCGCCGGCCGCAGCGTGAGACTTCCTCCTTCGCTGATTCCCGGCGTGAGACCTCCTCCTTCGTCGGTCCTAGGCGCGAGCCTTCCTCTTTCGCCAGCTCCTGGCCCGAGCCTTCCTCCTTCGCCGATTCTCAGCGCGAGACTTTCCCCCTTCACCGGTCCTCTGGGAGCGTCCTCCCCGCCAGAGACAGTCCTGCTGCTCTGGCTGTCGTTCACTCGCCCAGGTGATTCCCGCTTCCCGGATCGTTCCCGGGTCCTCAGCACCACTTGTTGCCGCCGCTTGGGGCGTGGCGTCCTGGGTTGAGGACGGCTCGGTGGCAGCACCTTTGCCACACGGACCAAGCACACACACACACCAATGTGGTGGACGGTGAAATGGCGTTTATTAACGGTTTCACGGGGTCATTTATAACAGGGGTTAATGGTAAAGTAAAGGTAAAAGGGGAGGGGTTCCGCCTGAGCGTAACATCGCGATATCTTCCCGCACCTCCATCTTCTGCTGTGATGGTGACACTTCTGGATTGGTTTAGAGTAGAGACAGACTGTCTAACATAGGTGATAGGTACTGGAAAATTATTGTAAATAAAGTACACGTAGTTCTTAGTATAAAAAGCTAACACCACCCCAAGGGTGGTCAGCGTGCCTCAACCCAACCTGCTGGACAGACCTCAGCAGGTCAGAGAAAAAATGTAATAGATAAGAGAAAATATCAACCTCGAAAAGCAGCACTGAGGAATCTCAACTTCTTCTTCGGTCATGGGGCTGGGAAAAAAGACTTTTTAATACCTCAGGAGCCATTTCAGCAACACAAAACCCGAGAGGAATGGGGATCAATATTTGGGCGAGGACAAGTACATATTGGAGAACATCACCTCAAATGGGCATTGTGTAAGTACCTTCTTTTCTTCCATTCCTATTGTTTTCCAGTAACTTTTCCTGGGTTCATACACTCACAAAGGGCATGCTACTTTCAGCAATAATCTGGACACAGACTGCTGCAGATGAATCTGTCGTACATAGCTGTCAAAACACAGCTAAGGTAGAAAAAATTTCCCCAAATGTAGCTTTCCATGTAAATTCATGTAGCATAAATGAAGCTGCATAGGCTCATTTTTGAAATATTAGCCTGTACCGTAATGCGGGAAATTTTAGCAATAAACCATGCTTTCTGTCTGGCCAGAATGCATCTGAAACAGCAAATGAAGGACATTACTGGCACAGGGTATGTTAAAAGAACTAGAATTTTCAGGCCAAGCCTTTTATCTCTGCAGTTCATTCTGTCAGTCTTAAAAAATTGTAAAATCTGGTCTTCTTTAAGTCATGCATTATGCAGTGGTTATATGAGATGTAAGCACCTAAAGTTTTGCTGATCAACAAGTCCTGAGGACTGGTATCAGTCAAACATTTTCCTACAAAGGTGTTACGTGGAAAAAAAAATGTTTTGACAAACCAGAACCTTTGTGTAGGCACATATCTCTTGCAGAGACATTCCATTTGGCAAAAAATAGAAAAATAAAGTCAGTCCTCTGAGGACATTCTGCCAATCAAGTTCTTTCAATACTTTTCAAACCACCAGGTTTGACTTTTCAGCTTGAAATGATGTCTGGTTTTGCAATGTCATGGTATTAAAAAGTAAAATTTACTCAAAGCATTTTAGTGTTACCACTAAACTGAAACACAAGAAAATTTTCAAATATTTCCTAGCTATTTTTGTGGGAAACTGACAGTTTTAGTTAAAAATAAATGTAGCATTTTGCAAACTCCTGCAAAAAGAACAATCTGGTCCTTTTCTACTCTTCAGAGAGAATGCTTCAAATAGCATTTCAGTGAAAATACATTGAAAAGATGTTAATGAATTCCAAAATTTCAATGTCCTCAGCTGAACAGTAGCTTCTAATTTCTGGCATTCCTATTGTGTTACTCTGTACCTGCCATTTTGTCAGTGACAAAAAAAAATGACTTTGAGAGTTGGCCCTCAATAGATCTTTGTTTTCAGTTGGGAATCTCAAGAAAAAAAAATCAGTTTTTCTTCATTTGTGCTGAGTCAGACTCCATCTTCACACACCTAGTACAACTAATTTCTAAAGGTATTTTCATTCTTAAATTAAAGTTATTTAATTTAAAGCTATAATTAATCTCCTTTGTTTTTTGGAACTAGATTTCGTCTTCAAACATCTTTTGCTTCCTCTGAAGAGAACAGGGTTCTCAGCCACCAATGAAGAGAAGAGCTCTGAAAAAAATGACACAGGGATAGAGTAGAATATCCTTCGTTTGTATGACAAGAAGTCCAGATTTGTAGACAGGGCTTGGACAACAGCACAAAATACCTATGGGCAGTTCATTTGCCCTTTGTTTCAGAAATTGTTTTCAGGTTCATTCCCCAGCTAAACTTATTTACCAGTGCTTTGCAGTTCAAGCAGTCTGCTATTAAATTTTTCCAAAACAGACTTTATTCTTATTTCTTTAAATAATTCTGTTTTAAAGAAAGAACATTGACTTTCATTTCCACAGAAAAACTAAAATATAAAAAAAAAGAAAATAAAAAGCTGACTATCAGCTATTTTTAAAGAGCAGAGACTAAAGCACAACTTTGATTTCCTCTTTCAAGTGGGTGGAATTAATTTTTCATATGAAATGTTTTCCATTCAGACACTAGCAAAATATATTTAATGCTATTGTAATTACAAATTGATTCATTTCCATACTGCTCCTATTGACACTCATTTATGCAACATGCATAGGAAAAATAATAAATGCAGTTTTAAATAAGCTGCTACAGTTTAAGACTGAACAAAAAATCAGACAGGTAACAGACATAACTAGGTGTTAAAGATAAAATAGATAAAATATGCAATTACATATTACAAATAACATTTTAACAAGAAAATATTTCACCATATTTATTTGATATTCCAAAGACTGTTTAAACAACCTTTGCTGAGCACTGGGTTTCTTTATTTCTACTCCAATTATGATTCTGGCTGCCAAATGATGGTGAATCACCAGCCCTGGGGTCAGAAGTTCAGACTTCCCCAGTCAAGTGTCCTGCCTGAGCTCTTCATAGCACATCTGCTGTCAACAGCAGGGTCTCCACCAAACAAGAGCAAGGTGGAATCATCACTTCTCTAGAGTAGATGATCTTGGTTTTCCTGGACTAGATGGTCTTTAAAGATCCTTTCCAATCCAAACCATTCTACAATTCTTGAAGAAAGCAGCCAGCACACAGGGTTTCCAGCACAAGGGCAAAGCCTTTCAAAGCTGACTTTTGCTGCATTTGAGTGATGAGTCTTTGACGCTTCTCTTGCTTTGATAGCACGCATCTTACACAATCTTGCAAGCATTGTCCATTTTTATGTAATTTACCCGGAGGTACTTAAAACACTGGAAATACTAGAAATCTTGAGTTCTAGGAAAGCATGAACATGAATTCATGCTGTCACACTGTCTCTTTCTTGGCTTTAATCACCTCCAATTAAAATCAGTCACTGAAGACCTTCAGTGTTTATTTGCTTGTGTGAATGCCTCTATTCACCAGTAACATGACAATCCCCCTCCACCACTTCTCTCTCAAAATAAAGCAGAATTAAATGTCGTCATCAGGTACTTCAGAAATACAAAAGCCTGTAAGAGTTGTCTTGTTAAATCAATTAAGAATGCTGTTCCTCTCTTGAGTTTCCTGAGACTTTTACAGGCTTCTTGGCAGAATAGGCTGGTGCAGGAATTTTCTTTTATTATAAATGGACTAACATTGCCAGAAAATGGTAACAGATTTCCATAGTAGCTTATGGGATGGCACTGTAGCATCACAAAGAAAGGTAGGGATGGTTTTAGGGGATTATAAAATGGCTGCTTAGAAATGTATAGAGATCTAAAAACTATCTTAAGAACTGGCAACAAAACCATACCCTCATAAGTATACTTCTCTACTTTACAATCCACTTTCAACCTACTTTACAATTCATTTAAGTTTACAGCCCTGTGATTGTGCAAGGAGGTGAGAAATCACACATGTATTTCAAGCATACACCCCTGGGCCTCTGGCTGCTGATGGATGCCAGCCTTCTGTAGGTTTTTTTGCCTTGTCTCTTGGGTGCTAAGGAAGGGCATCTAAGGAAGCATTGCATACCCATCCATGTCTGGGCGCTTGCCTCACATGTAGATATTTTACAGCATGCAGCACCATGCCACAGGATTTGGTTATTTCAGCATTAAGTCTATGTTTATGGCTGCTGACCTCATCAATGTACCAGTGCCTTTCTAAAGGATTTAGATTTCAACATGTCTTGAAATGCCTGGCTGAACTGAGGGTCATGAGAACCATTTTATCAGAAAGTATCAGAACTAAGTTTGCTGAACTGTTTCAATAAAAACTAGCCATTAAAACCCCTTTAGGCAAGTCAAGAACACAGAAATAAGCTAACAATTCACTTTGGCATCCATGAACACACTTCCCACTCCTCCAGCTATGTACAGAGCCCCAGGACTCTTTCAGGGGAATTCTGCAGCTCACAAAAACCACTTCCAGGCTAGACCTAAATAACCAGCTAGCTCCACAGGCAATGTCCTGGCAGAGCTGCCTGCCCAGCACACACAAACTGCAGACACACCAGCCTTTCCCAGTCACTGCCAGCAAGAGGGATCTTCCATCTTATCCTGGGACAACAGAGGGCGGCTGCCATCACTGGATTGGCCTGTCTGACACAAGGCAGGGGAAAATGCCATCATCAGGTACATTTTCTACTCAAAAAAAGGTCTGTTGAGTTCCAGTTACGCTCTTGTTATTCCTTTGAAGGTCATTTCCATGTGCTAAATAACACTATTTTGCAATGCTGAGTGTTTCAAACCTTTGGCTTGGAGTTTACATGCTAATTTAGCACATCAAAGCACACGTTTTCTCAGCAACTGTAAGGCTGTAGAATTACCTTTACAAATGTTGCTAGCTGTCTGAGTGCTGGCCCTGTTCCTTATTGCTTTGTTTTATTGCAGGGCTGCTGACAGCAACACCACATCAAATATTGGCCATTCCATCATCAGTCACTTCATCTGTATAGCAAAAATTAGTCCTGCTCTGGGTAGATTCAGCCAGGCACTACTGTCTGGGATCATTTTCCCTTATAGTTAATCAAGAATCTGACATGTGATGTGCTACTCTTGTCTCACTCCTAATGAGTTGGAGGTGGGGATTTCTTCTTGTTCTGTGATTTTTGTGTAGTACATCTATGCTACAAATGTGCTTCAGAGTTGCAAAAATTTTTAAGTCATGCGCTTTAAACTACAATAGATTTTTTTAAGGGAAGCAATGCTGGGAGCAGGGTTTGTTTCACCCATCTGTAATTTCACAGGCAGAGAAAGAGACTTGATCAGAAACCCACAGACTTCCAGATAGAAGTGATGACTACCAGAATGCTCCATACCAGCTTGTTGAGACCAAATGTTAGGTAACATTTTCAGCTTTGCACAGGACTGGCTGCATATCACAATATCTGTCCCTGAATATGCAGAGGCACATACGTTTTCAAGGCCTGAGAAGGAAAATTTGGAGTTTAAAAAGTCTCTTACCTCTTTCACTATGTTAAAAATGTGTCTGTTTCTCCAGTTCAGGGGTTTATACACCTGCAGACACAACTTACAACACCAGGATGTATTATTTACTCATTCTGACAATTGAAAATTAAGAACATTTTTCTCCAAAAGAGATCTTTGCCATTTTTGGAAGTGGAAGTGTAAGGAAGATTCGGAAATTTAAAAATACAGTGTGCCCTTAAGGATAAAAATGAACTAGCTAGAAAAAAAGTGCAAAACCCCAGCTCTAAAATAGATAAGGGAGAAAATATCTTGCAGAAAAAGACCTGTGAAACTCTTTAGAGAATGTTAAATTAAATTCTCTATGATCTAATCTATAAATTCTGAAGGTTTAACTATATTAACAGAGTTGGACTCTTCCTTTTGTTATACTTACACTTTAATACTTGTAAAATTCTCAAGCACCATGAAAGCTGATTTGAGATAATAATTTCATTAATTAACGATACAAATGCTCCCTGGTGAGATAATAAAAGGAATTGGAAATATGCAACTTTGACTTCATTGTTAATAAAATCTTTTCATTAGATCTTGGCCAATAGAAAGAACCACAAACTCTAATTAAGCAAGATAATTTAATGTGTATGCCTAACCTGGAGACATGAATATCTCTATTAGCTTCAAAGAAGCAACCTGATTGAGTAAAGTTATTAACTGGCCTAAAGTTAATAGGGTGGATGAGGGCCTAATTGGGTGGATGAGGGCCATGGCAGATCAGAGGTACCCCTAGGGTAATTTCACCTGCAGTAACAGACTTCAGAATGGGTTAGCTCCAGACCAAGCTCCATACTATTCCAGAGCATTTTTTGAAGCTCCCAGATCTGAAACCACCATCTCTATTTCAGCACACGAAGCAAAGCTGCCCCTCTAAGATTCAAGGAACTCCAAGAAACTTCTGATTCAGATTCTGCATTTCTTGTGCCATCCTGTACATTATTTTAGCTTCTAAAACTCATTTGTCACAAAGCATCTGACAGTGGTGGCCAATGCTTGGAGGAGGACAGACATTGAACCCCACTAGGGTGGAGAGAGTGCCCTGAGGAGGGGAGGCAAAGGGAAGAGGTACAAACACACACCTTCTCTCCAGGATTAGCTCATTTATAAGGCAGCATCCACTCTAATGTTCAAAATACCTCTTATCCAGATGGGGACAAAAATTAGCAAATTCTGCCTCTGAAAATCCTGTAGTAAAGATCCAGACCTAGGCCAGTGTATGTGGGGGAAAAACTAATTAAGACAAACCCAAACCCAGCCCATAGATCAATTGGCATCCATGGGAACAAACCTATTTGTTTCCCTTCATGGTCTGACCTCTCCTCTCCATGAATACAGGTAAGTAGGGCTAGCCAAGCACATGACATAGATGTTTTGCCACAAGCAGCCTCTCTTCACTGGGCTCCAATCTGAAATGGGGCCATCATATTTGACAAATTGCTTTATTTTTATGTAAATCAATTTTCTTGTACGACAGAAATATATGTAAATGCCAAAACTGAATCTAATTATCTTTAAAAATAGGTCATTTATTTCCGTTTTATCTTCTAGCTAATGGCATAAGTCTTCAAATGTCACTTTCCTAACATAAAACATCAGAAGTTTTTTTGCTGTGCCAATTAGCCCTAGAAGGCCCTACCCTTGATCCAGTACAATGACAAACAGGGCAACTCTTCTGTCAGTGAAGAAATTCCGGTTGGGTCTTGAAACATCATGGCATCTGCAGATTATTGCAGAGTCATTTGCATGGCTCACTGAGGTTTCAGGAAACAGATCAAGCTCTTTGTTGTCATGTAGCTGTAATGTCTGTCAGGAGAAAAGCTAGCAGTGATGAGAGAAGAGCAGTGATACACAACAGTCTAAATCAAAACCAAACTCTGATGTTTAACCCTAGCAGCCAAAGAGAAAGGAATATTGTCAGTCCCCAAAAATAACTGCCTTCCTATCCCTGGTGGTCCTGAAGAGAAAGAAGAATTAGCCATCTGTTGCTATGCTCAAGACAATCCTAGCTATGCCATGTTTCAACAAGCAAATAAGACAAATGCTATTCTTTTGGTCATATCTGAATGGTAAAAACCCCTTTTAACAAAAAGGTATTAAATAAACTTTAATCAAAATAAAAGAAATATTTAGTAGCATGAGCAAAGCATAGATAAGTACATCACAATGCTGAAATGTACACACTGAAATGATTTTCAGTAAATCTACACATGACAAGGAACAATGTCCCCAGATCTGCCTCCCCCAGCACTTATTTTACTCCAGATGGCATTGGTGCCACAAACAGGTATCCTCTGGGACATTGGATGTGGAGTTTCTCTACAGCCATGTATCCTTCTCATTCATTTTATTTTTGATCCTTGCAAGAGATGAGATGCAGACATGAGGCAAGCACAGTTATGAATTAGTGCAAGGAGGGATACCCAGAAAGCAGGAAGAAAGAAGGAGGCAATTAGAAGGTTACAATGGGGAAAAGAGTAGTGAAAACTCTAGAGAAAGGGAAACAAAGGGCAGAAATCTGAGTGGTATTTGAGAGAAAATATTTTTCTAATTTGATGTGGAAAGAAGTCCTAAGTAATCATAGCAAGGGATATTTTCAAATGTACATTGGGCAGCTTGCATTGGCTGTTCTATCTGTGATTCAGGGAGAGGAGAGGCAGGAGATCCACTGGCTGAGAGAAGACCATCCCTACACTCTTGCAGCCCCCTGCTCCAAGAGGATTTGTTAACTCTGTGGATGGCTGCACTAATGAAAAGCTTGGCTGGCAGTGGGAAAAGGAGCAATGCTCTACCCCTCCAGGACAGAGGAAAGTGGTAATTACTGGAGCTAATGAGTCCTGGCTCTGATTTCAATGGCATGTCATTATGTTGGCATAAACTCCAAAAATGAGATGCAAACGGGGGAGAAAATCATGAAGCAAGAATATCAGATGCAAGAAAATGGTTGTTGTATGTGAAAAGTAAGAAATGTAAAATTGCATTACCATTAACAAAATTAAAAGCAGCACAGCCATAAACTAAGACAAATCCTCTAATCTAAACCTGTAGCTTTGCAAGTGTGTCATGTAAGCAGGAGCAGTTAAGAGAAGTGAACAGTAAAGAGAGATTCCTAATGGAACTAACTGTGAAATTCTCTTGAAGGGCTAATTACTGCACATGAGATTATCTTCTCTGCTGGATCTAAAACAGCAGTTTGCCCAGAATTCATCTTTCAAAAGGAAATATAGCTTACTCCTCCAAACTGAGAGGGGAAAATTATAAATTTGGTTAATCAGGTAATCAGCCAAGTAGAAAAGGTCTTTAGAGAGATGTAAAAACCCAAACAAGCAGTGGTCCAGGACAGAGCAGGTACATGCAAGATTTATTCTCTTAATGCTCTGTCCAGGGATTGCTGCAGTATGGTATCCCACTCTACTTGCTCACATGAAGACTTTTGCAACCATTTGGAATAAAATCTGACTTAAAGTCAAAATTAGCTCTTTGCATGCATCTTAGACCAGGTTGGATGGGGCTTCAGCAACCTGATCTAGTGTAAGATGTGCCTGCAATGGCAGGGGAGTTGAAACTAAATGACCTTTAAGGACTCTTCCAACCTAAATCATTCTGATTCTATAATTTTATGATTCAAGCTGATGCCTGACTTTAAAAGACACTGCAGCACATACTTGAAGAAGTATTTGAGCTTCAGGTTTTAGGAAAAAGAAGGACAGAAAATACAATATTCAGTAGTCCTACAACCATCTTTCTGGAAGAAATTTAGAAGACAGGAATAGTTTGGAGATACTAATGCTCCATCCAAAAGGCATTCCCTTCACAATGGATACATTTAGAAAGGCACCAGATGAGGCTGAGTTCAGCCTATTCTGCCAAACCTAAATTGAGCTCTCTCAATGCAATTTTTACTTCAATGAATAATTCTGGATTGATGCAAAATGGGCTTTCAAAATATCTCTTGTTAGTAGAAATATTTTGATTATTTTTGGTTGTGGTTTGACATTTTAATCTGCTTTATTTACTTCAGCTTATATTTGAATTTTTTTAGGGTTTGGGTTTGTTTCCTTGTTTCATGTTTTTTAAATTTACAAACAAATCTGAGTACTCTTGTTCTTTTTCCGATAACTGCCTGGAAAAAAAAAAAGAAAAGCATTTTAAGGAAAACAATTTTTTTTCCAGCTGTACTATAAATATTGAACTGAGTTTACTAGTACAGTAGAAATTATATATTATGCATTTTTGTCCACCACCCTTGGCAGAACGTGTACTTCAACTTTGTAATACACTGAGGTACAAGAACTAGGGAACATTTGGATAGATAAGAACCAGTAGTTAAAGGGTATCTCATGTATGAATAAAGGACCAGGGCACAAAAATTTGATGTTCTTGATGTTAAAAATAAAGCCTCCAGCAGAACTGAAACAGAGTCCAAGGTCGTAAGCCAAAGCTTACCAGCTTAATCACAACAGTGTCTTCTCTCACTGACAAATCCATCCTTTGAAACAGATAAAAAATGATGTTGTTACCATGGCAGATCGTGGGGTTTTATCCTCAGATCCCTTTCCAAAATGACTGCTGAAGCTGAAAGATCGTGTCTAAAGAGTTGCAAAGAAAAACGTAGGCAATTTATCAAATATTCAAAGCATCCACTGAGAGTCAAAGTTTCATGTTTTTCTCTGTTTAAATCTCCCATTTCAAGATATTTTCAGGTGTAGATTAGGTAATATTAACCAAATATAACCTAAACAGCACTAAATGACCAGATGCAAACCATCAGCTGAAGTTGCATGCTCAGAGCAAGCTGCCCTCATTCCCTTTAGGACGAAAAAAAGGAAGAGGCACCTAATCCAAGGAGGCCAATGGCATCCTATGTATCCACAATAGTGTGGCCAGCGTGATCAGGACAGGGATTGTGCCCCTGTACTCAGCACTGGTGAGGGCACCTTGAATGCTGTGTTCAGTTCTGGGCACTCACTACAAGGACTCTGAGGTGCTGGAGAAGGTCCATAGAAGGGCAAGGAGCTGGGGAAGGGTCTGGAGCACAAGTCTGGTGAGCAGCTCAGGGAGCTGGGGGTGTTTAGTCTGGAGAGAAGGAGGCTCAGGGGAGACATTATCACTCTACAACTGCCTGAAAGTTTTAGAGGTGGGTGGAGCCAGGTGGGGTTTGGTCTCCCAAGTAACAAGCAACAGGACAAAAGGAAATGGTCAGAAGAGGTTTAGATTGGATACTAGGAAAATTTATTCAGGGAAGGGTGGTCAGGCATTAGAATAGGCTGACAGGGAAGTGGTTGAGTCATCATTCCTGGAGGTATTTAAAAGACGTGTAGAAGTGGCACTTACAGACCTGGATTAGTGGTGGACTTGACAATGTTGGGTTAATGATTAGACATGACAATCTTGGATGTCTTTTCCAACTTAAATAATTTGATGGTTGTGTGATAATCCCAAGTAGCAGTCCTTCTGCTCCTGTTTCATAAGGATAATATTATGCTAGTCCAAGCTTACCTCATCCTTCAACTGGTAACAACAGTGCTCGAAAAACCGTAAAATCAAAGAATTGTGGAATGATTTGGGTTGGAAGGGACCTTAAGGACAATCTAGCTCTAGCCCCTCCCTGCTGTGGACAGGGACATCTTCAGTAGACCAGGTTGCTCAGAGATCCATCCAACCTGTCCTTAAACACTTCTAGGAATAGGACTTTCACAGCTTCTCTAAGCAACCTGAGCCATTGCCCATGTGGGGCTACAGTCACCAAAGCAAGGTTTTGAGCCCTGAAGTACTGTAATTATGTATTTTATTGTGTATGATATATTTTATTGTGTATTATATATTTGTACTTTAATTATATACTCAGCTAGAGTAGGTCTGTACAATGCTCAGGAGTCACCAAGAAGCCTCAGTAGTGTCCACAGAAACCATGAGCAAATCCTTCTTCAGTCTGGGTGTGAAGGACACATGGGTTTGAATTTGGGCATAAAAATGTTGCCCAAGTCATGATGGGGGTGTCTAAGATCTTCAGAGAATTTTGTGCTTGGCAGGTTTGGTGATGGGGTGAAGAGGCATCTTCATTCCCCAGCAGCTTGCTCAGCTTGTCCCAGTGCTGGCAGGGGAACTGTTCATTAACCACACAAGGTTATTGTGCTCTAAGCACTTCGGGGACATGGGACAGGGCAATGCACAGAGCCTACTGCTCTGAAAGCAGCAATAGCTAATTTTGGGCTTTTCCATCTTATATTTCTATTCATTTTATGTCATTCTGAGCCCCAGGTGTGAAGTTACCTGAGCCATATATATGAAGGCAGTGGTCACATGTGCTGGCAGCTGAGGTACCCTTGGTCCTCACAGCTGAAGGATGCTGCCCACGAAGGCCAGCCAGCACAGCAGTAGCTTAGCAACACTGCCTGCACCAAGGTGTGGACATACAAAGTCCTGCTTGCTTCTAACAAAGAGTAATAGCAGATAGAAATAATCATGGTGTAATTAAAATACATGTGTCATTCCCCGCCACTAATCTCAGTCCTTTCAACAAAGAAATAATGGGAAGTGATTAAAACTCATATTTACAATTAAATAGAGAGAGCAAGAATGACTTAGCTGGGTCAAAAGAAATCCATAAAGTGTGCAGACACTGCCTACCGTAGTGTAATTATAATTAATCAATAAAAAGCTGACATAGACAAGGAGGCCCTTTATTGAAAATCTGGCACTTCACAGATCTTGCATTCCCAGCTTAAAGGCCCTCTCAAGTACCTGGCAGTATTTTACTATGGAATGTTGTTTATCTTGCAAGGCACTTGAAACAACATACATTGTCAAAAAGCAGGCTGGGAAAATTACAGAGATAGAAAATTGCTTTACTGCATTAGCACTCCCCTGAACACTTTCCTTATTAAAGTAATTAGACATTTAAGACAAAGAAATGTAAAGCCCTCAAGGTATGCAAATTTCAGATGCAGTTGACATTGTTTTGGTACACAACACGATTTTATTATGAGTTGCCACACACAGGCCCACCATGGAGTATGAGCAACATTCACAATAGCAAAACCCAAGAAAGATAAGCTTTTGGCTTTAGTGGTGTTTTAAATTTCATTTTAAAAAAATGTATTGGGAAATATTCTTCAGTGGATGCATCCTGGGAATTTAACCTGCAGTCATAATACATAATGGTAATTTTGAGTGCTGCTTGTCATGTTATAGTGCAGTGAATGCTGTTAGTGTAGCTATAGCTGGAGAAGTGACCTACTTTGGAAATGTTTTCACCTGGAAATTTGCTCTCTGGAACTGCAACCAAAGGGCAAACCAAAAATAACAGTCAGCACCCCTGTCAGCTTTCTTGTTTACCTTGGATAAAGTTACAGTCTCCCAGGTACTAAGTGTAGCAATTGGACCTGGAATTGGCCAAATTCTTGACAACATCCCTTAAAATATTCAAATGTTTACTGCAATTTTCACTTGCTAGTAGCTAGTTACGAAGTGTGTAATTATATATCCCTTGGTTCAGTGAAGTGATAGTCATTCCAAGGAGACATTAAAACTATTCACCCGTGTAGTTGCTTCACATAAAACTGCTCCCTTACCCAAAGTGGAGCAGAAGCTGCGAATTGATACAAATTGTACAAAAAATGACCAGGTTCTTGCTAAAATTTAGCTGCAATGCTTGTCAGCAAAGTGAAAGGCAAGTGCATTTACAGCTCACACACCACTCCAACTGTTTCCTTCCTCCTTTAACATCCTTTGCTCTTCTACGCCTTTTTGTGCTCCTGTAATCAGGTTTCAGCAATAATTAAAACCAAGGAAAGTAAGGGCTTAGAAAATTTCCTGCTTTAATTGTATTCCTGAAGCACATAAAAAGTACTGCATGTCTTTTTTAGAAGGTATAATAAGCCCATAGTTATTGCTTGCTGTTTCATTTAACTATTCTAATTATTGCAATTAAAAAATAATCCTTTTCTTTCCTAGAAAGTAATTAGATAAACTGAAGATGCCGGGAATGGGTTGGTATTTAGATCTACACTGATCAATCAGCCACAGTTGGGGTTTTGATGTTCAGGTGTGCTCCCATCAGGAGACATGTGCATCTCCAAACTCCATTTTGGAAACACAACCCACAATAACGTAAATACAATGACATATGCTAGCTATGAATACACAGAGAGTTCCAAAAATATGTGTATATATATCAAAGGATCTAGAAGGATCTCTCTTAGAGATTGAGCCCGCTGGAGACTTCAGGAAAGCACTTGAACTCAGATGCTGAAGTATTGGCTCAGCCACATACCTAACCAGGAGCTGGATTCTGTACTGCTCAGGAAGATACCTGAAGTTCAAGCCACACCTAAAATCCTGCCACAGCGGTGTTCTCCACTGCTGCCACCACAGTGATGGATTATCTTGGCTCTGGCAGGGAACTGGTGAAGTGTGAATCACAAACTGACCTCCAAAGGCTGGTGACTAGTTTACTTGCACAAGGAGCATGGGAGTGCCTGCTGGATGTGCTTTTAAGAAACAGAGCTCATACACTAAAAGGCAGAGAAAATGCTGATGAATGTTTCTCTAAGTGTGGTTTTTAAATACCTTTTAAAAAGAGGGCATACTTTTTCAAGTTAATTATATGTATAAAGTACAGAAATAGAAGAAGAAATTTATCCTTTTCAATGGGATGAAGAGACACTGCATTTTATTGTAGCTAGAAGTATTATCCTGAAAAAAGGAAGATTAAGATTTTGATGAATGTTAAGAAGTAGTAAATTCATTAAACATTCAGAGCATTAAAAAGAAAATATCAATAAAGTTCAAAATTAAAAACTTGACAATTTGGTTTCTGCTTGTCCAGATTACTTTTTTTTTGGTACTTTGTTGCAAGCTGCAATTTTTGCAGCAACTAATTAGAATTGCTCTGCTCACATCAGCTGTGATCTGAGTTCAGAGTCCCTAGAACTCATGACTCTCCACACTGTGGTCTATACTGCAGTAAAAGAAACCCCAGATTCCTCCAAATACACATCAGTTTATCAAAGTCAGCCCAACTGGCTACCCCAGAGTGCTTGTAATCATACTTGACTGCTTTCTGTATCAAATTATATCCCATTTATAAAACTACACATCATTATAGCACTTTATCTGCTAACAGAAGATAAAGGTGGGTGAAATATGTTTCCCCATAAAGATGGTGCTTACCTTGAAACAAATTTTGAAGAAGGAACCTGTCATAGCAGAAAACTACCAAGGATTTTATAAGAGACATCCTATCTGCAGACAAAGAATAAAAATGGTTATATTATTACTCTTGCTTCATAAGATTGTTTAAGACTTCTGCTGAACACTTTTTTAGGAGAGATGAGGAGGCAGCTCTGCTCACATATGACTGAAATTATCATTACATTGAGATGGGATTCTCAATACCTTCTCATCCTCCAGGTTCTTTTCCATTGTTTTCCTTCTGCTGACAAAGAAACAAGTCACCTATACCCTCTTTCAGGCTGTTTATCTCATTTATCCTGATCTTCCCACCATTCAAGTCCATGCTGCCTCCAGTCCTCTAGGTAAGGCAGGCCAGGTGTTTTTCCAGGCATAGGACAATAAATTCAAATGAAAAAAGAGGCCATTACAACTAATGCTTTCTAAAGTGCTTTCTCCTCCTTTTTCCCCTTGAAAATTTATGAAAACAACATCCACTAAGAATTACAGTCACTGCTGGCTACCTCAAACCTGCAATGTATCATTTTTAATGTAACTGGATTTTTTTTCTAATCTATCTTTGAAGCTAGCCCTCCTTTTGGCCAGGAAAATGGACTTGATTCCTCCCAAAGTCACTTCCAACCTGAAGTATTCTGCAGTTCTGTTTGTTAGAACTCTGCCATTAGAAGCATCAGAAGTGTCATGGTTTAACCCACCAGGCAGCTGAACACCACACAGCCACTCACTCAATCAGTCTCCCACCTCAGTGGGATGTGGCAAGAATTGGGGAAAAAGAAAAAAAAAGCAAAATTCATAGGTTGAGAAAAAAACAGTTTAATAGTACAGAGAAGGAAGGGCAAGTACTAAAAATAATTATAAAACAAATGGAGTATACAAAACAAGTGATGCACAATGCAATTCCTCACCATCTGCTGACTGCTGCCCAACCAGTTCCTGAGCAGGACCTTGGGCCAGATTTATTCCAGTCTCTGTGCTGAGCATGAGGCAGAGCTGGATGCAGCACTCCAGAGCTGCATCCAGAGCTGCATCCAGAGTCTCACCAGCGCACAGGAGAGGGGCAGAATCATCTCCCTCAACCTGCTGGCCACACTGCCTTTGATGCAGCAAGGAAGAAGAAAGGGCACATTTCTGGCTCATGTCCAGCTCTCCATCCACAAGAATATAGGAGAAAGCAAATTGTAACAGGATAAATTGGTGAAGGTTCATTTCTGGTTCAATCATTATAGCAAAGCATATGTTTTGGAGCGCAAGAAAACAGTTCAACAGCACTTAAAGCCAAACTAGAACAAGTCCCTGCTCAGTCATGAAGTAAGAATGGATGAACAGAGGGGCATTGTACAGAGCTGAGGAAGAAACCTTCGTCCTGCCTATGGACTGGCCATGTCAGAGCTTTGGGGTAGTGCTGGTCTTGCTGAAGCCAGTGACAGCACTGGATTTCAGATGTAACTTTTTGTTGGATCAATTACATGAAGAGAGATGCTCATTCTAAGCAGGTCTGCATTAAGAGCTGGGAAGAAGACAACATTGAAAAGCTGCAGCAACTTGCAAGTATTTGTGCTAAACCTGTGTCAAGAAAGATAACATGCAATGTCCAAAGTGGGACTGTTATGAAATCTTTTCCAACCCAGTTAGCCTCTGGTTTAAATTCTTTTTGTTATATTATATTTCATCCATGGTGCTTTCCTTTTATGCTTTTCGGTCTTCATGAAAAATTAGAAACCAAGTTCAGACATAAACTTTCTGATGAAGCAAAGCACTTTTCTCTCAAATTGCTCACAATAAAATAACAATACAAATGTCACAGCATATAATGAGATGGGAAACAGGATGATACATGTCCCTCATGTCTGGTCTCAGTCCTTTGTAATAACTCTTGGCTGGGCTGCATGGTTTATGGTAGGAAGCACCATCCTGCCAGCTGGTGCTTTGAGCTCCATTCACAGGCGCAGGGTCTCCTGTTAAACTAATAATGTTCCCTCATCTTGTCTTCCCTGTCTCTCCGCATTTACCCCTACTCTAAATCTTTAGACAGTGCAATGCCCAGCGTGCTTTGGCACAGCTGTCCTGAGGCAAAGAGAGAGGGGTTTTGTAACGTATGCAGGCAGCCTTGTGAGAAGTGTGACACAGCTCGTGTGTCCCCTGCTGACAGACATTGTCTGTCATTCAGCTGCAAAAAGCACCAGCAGTAGCTGGAAGGCGGAGAGCTGATGGACTGCACATGTTAGAAAGAGCAATCACCTGATGGCTCCTGCATTGACCTCTTTCTCAACTTGGAAAACTCCATGGACCCTTGAAAGAATGGATTGGCAGTTTTTGAAGTTTTTTGTGCATACTGTTTCTTTTCTGATATGCCAGCATTCTTTCAAACCCTTTCAAACACACTTGAAACTTTAAATCAAAAGTGCTGTTGTGTTGGAAACCCCCAATGTGAGAAAGTTCATCAGACCCTCTCCCCTCCCTGCCTTAGTTATGCTCCTGGCTGTAAATGATGGCAGAGGAACCCAAGATTTAAAAAGCAAAAAGTTTCAAATACAATTCTGCTGCTTTTCTTATCATGCAACTCTTCAAAAATATCAGATGGGAAGCAAGCCAGTAAATTGCTTTCCTGCTGTAGATACAAGGAAGACAGGAGAGCAGATTGACAGCAACCATCACTATTTGTGTCACCAAACAACCTCTGCATGAGATGCAGCCTTTCCTACCTTGACAGTTCAGAATTTCTCCTGATTAGGAGGCTCACAATTATTCTGTGATACAAAAACAGATCAGTCCATTGATACAGACTGATCATAATTAATGACTTCAGCATGTGCTGCTTTTGGCTGAGATAGAGTTAATTTTCTTACTGATAACTGGTATGGGGTTGTGTTTTGAATTTGTGAGCATGAGAGAGCTGATAGCACAGGTGTATGTTTGTTACTGCTCGCAGCTGAGCAGTGCTGGCACAGGGTCAGGGCCCTTTCTGCCTCTCAGCCCGCCCCAACAGTGAGAGGGCTGAGGGTGCAGAGGATGCTGGGAGGGGACACAGCTGGAACAGCTGACCCCAACTGGACAAAGGAATATCATCATAATCAGCATATCGAGCTGGGGTAAGAAGGAGAAAGGGGGAGGATGTTTGGATAGATGGAATTTTATTTCCCCAAATCACTGTCACCCATGATGGAGCTCTGCTTTCCTAGAAATGGCAGGACACCTTCCTGGCCATGGGAAGTGGTGAATAAACTCCCTGTTTTGCTTTGCTTTCTTTTTTGGATTTTGCTTCACCTGTTAAACTGTCTCTATTTCAACCCACAGGTTTCCAGGCTTTTACTCTTCTGGTTCTCTCCCCCAGTCCACCGGAGGAGGTGTGAGGGAGTGGCAGCATCGTGTTCAGCTGCCAGCCAGGGTGAAATCATGACAGGAGAACCAAAACCTTTCCCTCCTTTTTCAGGGAGTCATCTCCAGCAGCACCCACAGGCTCTGCACTTCTGCAGTGCTAGGATGTAAAGGTTGTCCAAAGACAGGGAGCTCTTGTTGTACCCTTGGAGATGCCAAAGGGTATCACCGTCATATTTTCTGGAAAAATCCCTTCACCCAGGATTTTGCTCCTGGGAAGCTGAGAAGCCTCAGAAAAGAGGAAAAAGGAAAACAAAACAATATTATCTCATTGCTTCTCCTCTGTTTTGCTCATGTGGAATGTGTTTGGACATGGTTTCATTGGTTTCATGTGAGTTGTTTTGACTTAATGACCAATCACAGTCAAACTGTGTCAAGGCTCTGGAAAGATTCACAAGTTTTCATTAGCATCTTTTTAGCCTTCTGTAAGTATCCTTTCTTTATTCTTTAGTATAGTTTAGTATAGTTTAGTATAGTGTTCTTTAATATGATATAGTATCATAAAATAATAAATTAGCCTTCTAAGAACACAGAGATTCATCATTCCTCCCTTTGTCCGGGAACTCCACAAATACACTAAAAGTGCTATGAGAGGTTTTAAAGTATAACATATATTTATGTTCTGTTTACTCAAAACCAAATTATCCTCTCCTGTAACAACATAGACTCTTGAAAAAAAAAACAAACAAAAACTACCTTTTCTAGTCTAAAAACTTTTCACATATTTACATGTTTATAGAAAAATTCAACTGTTCACACCATAAAATTAATTATAAACTTCAGATGAAAACAAAATGTACAGTTGTGTTAAATTCCTTCACTCCTCTACTCCTCCTGGAGGAAGTTTGTGGACTATTCTACATGGTTTTAGTAAGGTGTATACAATGCCACGGTGTTTCTGCTTTCCCGTTTTCAAGTCCCCAGGAAATAACCTACAGTTTTAGTACATCCAAAAAGCTTGGGAGAAGGCAAAACAGATGGGATGGGATTAGGATTGTTTATGAAATGAAGTGCTCAAAGATAAACCCTTGGCAGGGCAGAGCAATTTATGCTATTTATTGGGTGAGTAAACTTAAAATAAAATGCTATTCAGGTCCAGTCCACAGAATGGTCTTTCACAGAAATGTCAGCAAATATATTCATGCAAGGTTTTTAGCAGTTGATTTAAACTACACCACAGAGCAAGGGACATTTTAAGAGTTACTCTGAGTAATGTCATGCCTTGTACCTGCATACTTTCACCTAAGCTATTTCATTGGTGAGTTGATGGCATGAGATAATAGAAAACATGTAATATAGATCTTGCAATGTGTGCACTTGATGCTTTCTGAATGTGAATGCCACTGAAATTTGCAAAGTAGACAAATGCTTTAAATAAAAGTGTGAAGGTCAAAAAAGGCCAGAGAAGCAGAGCAATAACTTCAGTTGCTTCCCAAACCCTGAGGCAGAAATGGCTAAGGTTGTAAAAATGCATTTGCAGTTACTGCTGATTATACAGTAGGACAAACAACCCTGTAGACACTGCTTGTGCCAATAAAAAAGTGTCACTTCAGGGGAGGTCAGATCCTTGTGCTATTTCTAACACTGCACATTGCTGAGTCATCTTTGCAGTCCTGTCCTTCTCATTTGCCCCTTACCAGCTCTTAAAAGCTTTGCAGAATGCATTTCTTTCATCCAGTCAAAGGCTCTACTATGTCTACCTGGGCATCAGTACTTGTTTCTCACTTTTGATGAATTTAGCAGCCCTCTCATTTGCATTTTCCTGCTGCCTTGCTCCAGCCTATGGTGGCATGGGGCGAGGCTGAGCAATGGTCTAACGTGCTTCATTAGGGAGTCAGCCCTCCTACTTTGCTCCGTGTTCAGCAGCTATCAGCCTGTATCACTTTAGAGCTTGCATCCTAGATTTTAGTCACTTCTGTGATGTCTAGATAACGATACTTTAAATTTATTCTCAATAGCACTTGAGTCAAAACCACTTCGTCTCAAGTACAGCTGTCATTAGTTGCCTATGTTATGCAACAGCTTCAAACTATCTCATTGAGCAGGGAGAAATAAATGGAGCTATCTAATCAATATAGCAGGCTGAGCTTGAAGTACCCATCCTTTATTTAAGCTTCTTTGCTGAGAGTCAGTGTTTTATTAATCTTAATCCTGAGAGCTCTGGTAAGTTGAAAGAAAGTAATTATTGACATTCACTACACTTAGCCAGGAAAGTACTTCCCTGTTGGGAGTTCTGCAGGAATACAGACACAATCTGAGGAACAAAGGGTCACCATCAAAAGGTGTTTTTCATTTGAAAAAAACTAAAATATCAGCGATGAAAACCAACATCAGGCTGTAAATAACCATGGAGAACAAACCCCATGCTTGATGACTGTGTACAGCCACATCGCTGCTTCCATCCATACACAGTTCCCTATTTGGGAAATATTTTCAGGATCACATAGTGCATGTGAAGAGAAAAATGCCAGGAGCTCAGATGTGTGACTTTTAGCCAGGTTTTATGGCAGTGCAAGTTTCTCTGGAAAAGTGTGAAACCACCACCCCCAGAGGGATGGGCAATCCTAGGAATAAGTATTTGTGCAGCAGTAATTGCAAAGCTTATGTTTGAAATTAAGAAGGCTTTGTATCACTTTTCTCCTTCTTCTCAACAGTGCAAAAACAGAATAAGATCCTTATCCTGACATTTCAGCCCATAGAAATACAGCCCACTCTGTTGTGGCTCAGCCTTGAACACGGTGTCTCTCATAACAACGTGGAGGGATTGCTGTGTGTGGGTACAAAACATAATAATTCTGCTAAGTATCTGTTTGCAGATCAAATCACACTATGATTTTTTTCATCCAGAATAATAGCCTAGAGTGGTGTAGCAGAAATGCTTCCAAAATAACCAGTTCCCTGCCATAGTAATTTCCACACCCAGAGTCTAGCTCAGACCCAGGGTTAGGAAAAAGATGAAGCCTGCCTGACCAGTGGTATCTTTGCCATAAACAAATAAGATTAGGCTGTCTATGAAATAGTGTCACAAACAGATGGCCACTGCTGTCCCAGCACCCCACCTCTGGTGCTGTCTGTTTGGGATAGTTGGCTTTTTTCCCTAGTGTTTCAGGACACTGGTGCCAGACAATACCTTTCCCATCTGAGTGAAGGCTGAGCTTGCACTGGTTATGAATGTGTGGGGGTGGAATATAAACCAAATACCTTAAAAACTGCTTGAACCACCTTCAGTTGTGTTTGTCTCATGACTTTACAGATGACCTTTTTTACTTTCAGGTACTGATTTTCCAGAGAAGCTGGAAGTTGGGTGGGAGAGGAAGGAATGGCCCATCTTTGCACATCCATAAGCACAAAGAAGCACTAGTGCCCATTCCTCTTCATAGCAAAGACTGTGGTACACATTAAACTGTGGCTGATGACAGCCTGGACAGAAAAGGCACCGGATGACTCACATTCCAAAAGGGTCTGGAAAGCTTCCTTTTTGTGTGGATGTGTAACAACAAGCTGTTATCCAAGTGCTTGTTTCTCAGATAGTACCAAAGGCCACAGCTTGGTGATCACCTAGATATCTGGGATTGGGACCAACTGATTTTGAGGAATTCAGTCCTAGTACCATGGCTGTCTCTGCAACACAGACAAGGATGGAAAACAGGGAACAAGATCATCAAAACTTAGACAAGCTCACCTTTATTTCATTTCACTAGGGAATTCATGTTTATGCATTTGAATCTAATGGACCGCTTGTGATCAGGCAGCACCTTGAATGACTAAGACTTTGGAAAGATTTCCACCACACTGCATCCAGCAAGATTTGTGGAATCATAACATAATTTGGGTTGGAAAAGACCTTTATGAACATCATGTTAATCTAACACTGCCAAGACCACTAAACCATGTCCCCACATCTTTATCCATGTAAAAGGTAGCTCAGTCTACACCATTCATCTACATTTATCTAGACAGCAGGTTCTCATCTCATATCCCAAGACAGGTGGGATGTCTTCTCTCTGAAACTGCTCATCCCTGCCTTGGATTATGGAGGAGACTGAGAAAATTGGTAAAATGCAGTTCCCTGACCCTTATGTAGAGCTGGCCAGCCAACTCAGGTCTTTGCTTGTCATTAAGTAGCTGAATGTTTCCCCAGCTGAATGTTCTGCTCTTCTTGGCCATGCTATTTATTGCCAGCAGTATACAGGAGCACAGCTCGAGCTGCTGCAAACTGAGAAATACGTGTTCATGCTGTGGGGTAGGACAGGGAGAGAGGAGGCTTGTTGCCGTGTTGGAAATACAGTTATGAATGTTGATAAAAGCAGTTTGAATATTATCTTTGGCAATTATTATCAGTGTCCTGTTTCTCCTGCCAAAGGCTGACGAATAAACCTGAGGGCTGTGTTGAAGGCAGACTCACAAAGCCATACCCACAAGGAGCGCATCCCACATGTGCCATACACCTCTGTTTGCAGAAAGCCATATTCCTACCTTGTCTGTCTGCATGCAGGGCTAGGAAAATCCCTCCTGCATGGGATGCTGAAGGCACAATTTTCTTCCTCTCCCTGCTCCAGCTCTCCACATGCTCTCACTCACAAGTCACACGTTGTCTCTCCATCTCTTCTCATCTCACTGCCGCTGGCTCTCTCAGGCCATTTCTAGTTTGCTGCCTGGTCACACCTGTAGGAAGAAGGAGTTAGGCTCTGTGCTAGCACTTCCTGGGGCCAGATCTATGTGTCACCATGGCTGTGAAGTGCCTCTTAGTTAGGATAGCACATCTGTGATCCTGGAAGGATGAGAACAGCAGCAAAGACAGTTGTCAGGCCTGCAACCCCGTCCTTATGTCTGTAGCCTTCTGGACGCCAGAAATCCAACTCCAGAGCTGATCAGTATTGCCTTCACCCATTGCCTAGTCCCACAAGCTTCAAAGAGTAACAAGGCTCTCTCTCACTTTTGCTATGTTAATAATTCTGTTTCTCCATATGCTGAATGTTTCACACCCATTCTGGGATCCAGGAACTAAGAAATGTTACACATATATAAAATTTCACCCAAAAAAGTTGGCATGCCACAGAAGCCAGAGCAAAAAAGTGCCCTGCTTTGGCTGTTGTGGGAGCCAGGAAGGAAATATGAAATTAATATTAAACTTTCCAAAGTCCCACATGGCACAAAGTGAGCCAGTTGCCACAGTTACAGTTACAGGGCAGCAAAGCTAAATTTAATGGCAAATTACATGACTTTCTGGAGGAGAATGCAATGATACTTCACGGTATCCACTGAATAAACTGCCTTGAAGCACCCAGCCTGATGCTTCATTCCAGCATCAAATGTTGCAGTTGAACTGGATTCCATGTTGCAAAACATCCTATATCCTAAGTCACAGGATTTACCAACTTCAATCTTATTTTCCTTATTTTAATGAGAATGCAAAGTGCAAATTCATTCCAGCAAGCCTAAGTCTTCTCAATTAGGTGGCTCATGGAAAGGCATGAGGTTCTTTAGAGAGCAATTCAGACCTCCACTGAGGTGAACTGCAGTCCTTAGAGGACCAGAAATAGAACAAGCTTTCATAAAAACTCCTGCAACAGATTAAGAAGCTACTGTCTGCAAATGATCTAACAAATTCCCAACAAATGACAAGAATTGTTGTCAGCATGAGATAGAAATGTGATGATAAGAAAAGCTACAATAACATGTGTATGTTTATTTTTTACATCCCCACTTTCTGATTTTGTTTTGTATTCTAAGTTACTCTTCTTTCCCTCACCCTCTTCCCCCTTTCCTGATACTCCTTTATTTCTGTCACCAGATGCCTCTCCAATTTCTTGTGTTCTCAGACATGCCTCTCTCCTCCCCTCCTTTTTCCTTTTGCTGTGAAAGCTGAGGGTCTCAGCCTGGTCTGGTGTGCCTCTTCCTTAGCAGTGGTTTTTGGAGCAATTTGTGGAAATGTGCACTAGAGGATACACAGTCCCCTTTCATAAAGCCTTCCATGGAGGACTAGGAATGACAGGTAGAGTAGCAGGATGAGAGGGGAGAAAAATTTCTGCGCAGCCATGACCCCTAATGTGCGGAAATTCCAGATCCGATCTCCACAACAGTTCTTTTCATACACAAAAACAATGAGTAACTGCATGGAGAGTATCAAAAGAAATCCAGAGAAATTCAATTTTTCTGTCATCCCATGAGGTCCAGGGCAGGGGACAAGGCTCTTAGGATTTTTTCCCACATTCCTGCCATCATGTTGATGCCCTCCTCATGAACAGCAGCAGGGGCCATTGTCCTATCCACTCACTGCCATTCACTCCCAAGCATGAGCCCTCCACAGAGCAGGATGAGTCAGCTTCTACATCTTTCTCTCATTCATGTACCACTTTTCTCATCTTCCTACTCAGACCATCACACTCAAAGACTTCCTGCCATAGCATTTACAGGCATGCATTTATGCAGGATCCATACAGAGTGCCACCATACAGTGAATCCAGCTCTACTGTTCATCACCAGCACCTGGCCACTCTGTGGGGGTAGCATCATTGTGGCAGGCCTTGGACTTGTGTCAATACCATCACTCCTGTTTCTGTGTGACCTACAAAACTAAATCAGATGGGAAAGATCTTCAGCCTGAGGAATTTACAGGCCACTTCAAGAAGTTGAAAATGAAACAATGCATCTGAGCAACAGTGCAGCAGTGCTGTGGAAAACAACATTTCTCATTTCAATTAGTGGGTTTTGATACACACAGGCATCCTGGCAGCAGATAGATCACACCAAAGGAGCTGAGACTGGAAAGTGCTCTCACCATTGTAAAGAAATGAGACCATGCCCCAGATAAATAAGAGAAGCAAGGCAAAAAGGCTGGTCATGTCAATGGTAAAAATGGACAGGAGTTAGGAGGACTAGGAAGAGGACAGAGAAGACAGAGACAGGCATATTGGTGGTGAAGCTCTCAGAATTGTGGCTCCCAACAAGATTTGCAAGGAAGAGGAACTCTAGACTAGGTCTATCCCACAGGAAAAAGGGTCCATCCACAACACCACTGTGTGTTTGTGTTAGTAGTTACTGCATCACCTCTCACAGAGTGGTGTGACCTTCTGTCACCTTAATTACTACCCAGGTGCTACGGCTTCCAGTGCAACAGAGAGAAGAGACAGGGCTGGTGCCTGGTGGGGGATAGATGACTATTATCACTTGCCTCACAGCAAGAGAGCCACTGTGTTTGCCAGATGGACCAACGCTTCTCTCTGCCCTCTCAGCTCGTAACAGGCCCATCCTGGGAAGAGGGCACAAAACCTCTCCTGGAAATGTCCATGAACTCACCAAGAGACCCAGCAGCAGCTTTGTGCCCTACATTCCTCAGGAAACTCCCTAATCCAAGCAGAGAGCAGAGGATAGGAGGCAGTACATCCCACACAGATGCAGCATACCCATGGATATGCCTTCAGCAAGGAAAAGTTAGTCTGAGGAAGCATTGGCTGAGCTGGGTCCTTGCTGCCTCCACTGCAAAGCCTTACCATAGCATTTGCTGAGGCTAAAAGTCATCATGGAAGTGATCAAAACAGAAAAGTTGGTGGAGCTAGCAGGGAATCATCTATCAGTACACATTAAGAATGAATGATCAGCAAAAAAGCTTCTCTCTTCCGATGAGAAAATAATGATGGATGGTCAAATGAAAAACAAGTTAGAAGACAGAAAAGAAATTTTCAGTCCCTCCTGCAACTCAGCAGTCATAAGTCTTCCATTAATTTTAGTTACAGAGAAATGATGTATTAATTAAGTTTTGCCCAAGGCATGTCACTTTAATTAAATATCTATTCAAACTAGGAAAACAGGAAAATGGTTTATTTTCTTTCCTAATTCTTTATCAAGAGCTTAATATTTTTTTACATAATTTCAAAGAATAACAAACAAATTTTATTAGAAGTGAAGTCTGAAATCCTTAATGAGGCACAGAAATTAAATCAAAGCACAGAGTTGTAGAATACGTGGTTTACAAAGATTGGTCACATATTTAATTGAGAAACTATCAGCTTGTTTAAATAGTTGTATATTTTATATTTGACGTGTGCTGAAATCCCCCACAAATTCACAAATTCTGTGACCCTTCAATTGCAGAATTGCATAATGCCATATAAATGCTTCCAGGAGGATCTGACCTCCTTCAAAATAAAAATTTAGCCTTTCAGGTAGAAACAGGGTTCAAATTGCCAGGATATGACTCAGCAGCTTCATTCCCACTGCCCTTGGCTATAAAATACAGAAATACAAAAGCAATGGGATGAACCATTTCACATCTGGGTTGTAGGTGCTTGAGCCAGCCCCCCAGATCAGAGGCCAGAGTTCCCTGCTCAGAGCACAGAGAAGGAGTGTGCCAGAGACAGGTGTCCTCAAGGGCCTTCGGAGGAAGAGGATGCTGCCTGTATACATCTGTTTTATCACTGACATCAGAGAGAGGTAATATCCCTGTGGAGATCCTCAAATTAAAATACTATTTGACCTTTTGGGCTTCCCCAATCACTTTACAAGAGTACTTTGCTATTATCTCTGTTCAGCAGAGAGCAGAGTATCTCTGCCCAAAAAGGCTGTTCCTGCCTCCCTTGCCCAATATATCGTGAGATACTCTTAATCATCCAGAAATTATCCATAGGAAGAGGAGAGGAAGGCTCCTATTTAGAGGAATTTTATTGCTACTAAGGCGATATGTGTACAAGGTGCCCCAAAGCCAGATTGCATTATGAGCTGTTCATTGTGGGGGTGAGGGGGCTGTAAACTAATAAAACTATTTTATACAGAACCTTGTGTAATGGAGCCAGGAATCCTACAAAGACATCTACTTCAAAGTGATGAAGTCCTGAACCTGAACTTTTACAGAAACCTTCAGTTCACTTTTAACAGATTCCCACCAGCAGGAACATGAAAAAACTTTAAATAGAAAATAAATGTGCTTTCTGGCTGTTCTGCTCTTAGAGAGGGAAAAAAAAGGAGGGACAAAAAAAGAAAAACATATATTAAATGTAGAAAAATTACTGCCACAGGTTAGAATAAAACTTTTCAGAATGAAAGCTGAAGTGGGCCTATCCAAGGAGTCTGGTTACAATGCCTGTGATAAATTGCATCTAGTCATACTTTGCATTTATTTTTGCAGTCCAACGTCATTCATGCCTTTCAAAAAGCAATTTGATTATTTGTGTTTATTCCTTAGTAGAGGGACTTCAGTAAAGTTCATGGAAAAGAAACTAATATAGTGATTTGATCTTTTTGGGTAACTTAATCAAATCTGTTCTTGAAAGTGGTGTGTGAAAACAACTGACATCTCAAGGCTTATGAAGAAGATGAATACATTTTCCACAACACATCAACCACTGACACTTTTCCCATGCATTTATCAGAAGGGAAGTTGCATAAAATCTTGTTGTGTGTCAGTCTTATTAAACCAGCTATCAAAGAAGGTCACTTGCCAGCAAAGTTGAGCTCTGAAACACTCAGTGTCTTTCTCCAGCCATTGCAGTATTGTGAATTTGCGTGGGAAGCTTCCTCCTGAGGAATTTTGCATATATATATATATATGCTTGTTCTCAACAGGGCCAGCCATATGCTGTTGAGAAAAGAGAAGAGAAAATCAAGCAATGCATTTTCTCTCATGATTTTATTTTATAAAGACATGATTTTATACATGTGTATGATGCACCTAGCCAGCAAGTTATCCAGGGCTGCCCCTATTCCGTCTTGCTTTTGGTTTTCTCCTCTTTCCCTGAACTTCTGGCTTTTCAGATTGATAAGCAAGAAATCCACCTCATCTCCTCAGTACTGCTCTTGTCTCCCTGACTGCAGGACTAACTGGCCTGACAGCAAGACCCTTCAGCTCTTCTTCACCCTTACTCTCTCAAGTACACTGCAAAGCATCACTGATGAAAAATAACATAAGACCTCAATAGCATTGCACATAGCTTCAAAGGAAGGAGGACAGCTGAGGCCAATGCCCATGTAGGATATGTTGTGCAGTCCTGACTAGGCAGGGACAGCCTTCAGTTTTCTCAGAGAAGGTTTGGAACCTGCTGGAGGGGCTTCTTAGAGAGCACCTAAGAGAAGAGGGGTTGTGGTCTGTCCTACAGGCAGCAAGCCAGGGAGGATGCACATGTACTCAGTGACACCAGGGATATTCCAGAGCAGATAAGGTTAGGTACCAATAAAAGCACCTGCAGAGTTCCTCACAGAAAACTGGTGAAGGGCTTTTGTGGGAAGGGTGGTTGTGTGACAGGTAGAAAATGAAGAAAGTTCTCAAATGGCCAAAGGTGGCAGAAAAAGGGATATTTGCTGTATGGTGCCCAGGTAAAAAGACTGGCAGCAAAACATGGCCATCTACTAGCATAAAACCAGCCACAAAGCACAAATCTAGAAAAAGATGATTAATATTTATGTATGCATCCCGAAGTGTCACTTTCTAAAATCTCTTGGTTGGTAGCATCCATGCATGCAGATGCAATAAGTCACTGGAGTCAGAAGAGATTGTGCCTACCTGGGATCACAGTGGGAACTCATACCTGTGTGGCTCTGCCCAAAGCACCTCAGTTTAAAAAACCTTCTGTACTACCACCATGGCTTTCCTGCTAGAGTGCAAACATCTTTTCAGAACTAGAAAGGACCTGGCCATCACAACAGGATGTCAGCTAAATGCAAATCCAGGAGATCTGTCCTGCACAGCAAGTCAATCCAGGGGCTGAAAATCAGTACCAGCAGCTGCACTCAGCTTCAGAGAGGATTTACTGACCTACTCACAAAAATCATTGTGTTTGTCCTCGGGTATAACTGTGTAGGTGATCATTGCCACTGAAAACCTGACAAGATACCATGAGCACTTGAAATGGACCCATCTCTGAGTGAAAAAAAAAGAGATTAGGCATCTTCATTTTAATTGCTTTAATCTTTGAACCTCAGCAGGTATGGTGAGAAAAGGGTAAACTGAGTGTTGGAAGGTTTTCTTTTTCAAAGCTGATAGATCAAAAGGTGTGGAATTGTCTTACATGGAGTTTCTTGCATTCTTTTTTGTTCTAAAGGGAACATCCTTAGGAAACAACTCTCTTGGCAATTATTTGGTGCAAGGAATTGCATAGTTAGGGATGTAATTGTGCTCTCTGAAAAAGTTACAGGAAAGAGGGAGAGAGAAAACTCTTTTCTTTTGCTTACAATATCTATTTTTAAAATTATCTACTACCTATAATGAAAAATCCCTAATATAGACTAGCACAGGAGTCCCAGATATAACAGTGCTTGCCTCTTAAGTTAATCAAGCCAGGAATGTTTCCTACTAAATGGAATATAGAATTGTGCAAAGGATTTTGTCAGATACTTGCAGAATTGTTAAGGTCATATATTTGGACATGACCTCATTACAGAGATGTCTAAGAGTTAAGATAAGATAGATTCCTTGCTATAAACCACATAATGCTTCAAAACTGCTTTTTTTACTGGGCACTGCTGATAACCATATATAATCAAAGCTGCTTCTCCTCACTAGATGTACAAGAATTCTCACTTCATATGTATTATTTGTAAAGCGTTAGGGATCCAGAATTAGATCAGCTGTTCTTGAAACAGGTACCATCTATACCCTTACTGGTAAGACACAGTTTTCCCTCCACTTACGTTCCACCTGTGAACACTCTGACCAAACAAAAGACCTGACAGAGCCTGTAGGATTTTTCCTCTAGTAACTCAGAGGACAGGAGTTTCACTGCGGAGAGGTGCAAAAACTTTCAAGAGCACGCAATTATCCTGGCTCAGTTCTTTGTGGCCAAGTTCAGATATTTCTTACAACTCTGATGCAAATATTTTGCCTTATAAGTCAGCCCTCCAGAGGGTCACAGATAGAAAGCCTAACTCACACAATGGAAATAGCTGTTGAATGGCAATTGCTGCTGGCCCACGTGCTTGTCCACACTTATGCAGGGGAGATGACCAGGCTTGACCTGAACAAAAAATTCCTTTTGAAAAACAATCAGTGAGGGAAGAAAATCAAGAAGAAGCTAAATTGTATCTAACATGAAAGTGTTGACCATTCTGTGAGGAGTAAGTTGCACTAAAGAACTCCAGAAGTCCCTTCCAGCCTGCATCATTCATGATCCTGTGCATAGCTCCTAGTGATACCTCTGCTCGACTCTCATGGTTACAAAATCAAGGAAATTCACCTCAAATCAGCTCAGAACAATAAGAATTGCTAGGCACAGTGTTTGCCAATGCAACTGAAGAACTGTAGGGAAATGTATGAGCCTAATGAAGCCAAGCTGTGGGAAAGGACCTGGAGCTTCCATTACTCGGAACACATTCCCAAGGGTTAGGTCAGCTTGCAGCATGAGTGCCCTCACTGGCAAAAGGTCAGGGGAGGGACAGAAGAAAGACTGCCCTAGTGCTTCAAACTCTAACACTGGTTAGTGTTAAACACCCACCTCTAGATTTCCGAGTGAAGGCAGGTGCTTTGTCTTAATTTGGCACTGCTTAGTGATCTGCAGTGCTGACCTCGCCGAAGAGGGAGCTGCATTTCAGCTACAACTAGCTTATAAGAGAGAAAATAATGAAGCTGCCTTTTCTTGAGCACAAAACATCTTCCTGAACAACAAAAAAAGATGATTCCACAAAATTGGCATGGCTTTACTTTCATGCTGCTTTTCTACTTCAAGCTCTGTTGTACTTGTTAAAGTTTGATCCACTGGAGAGCAAATATGTGTTTTAAGTGAGGTGGAAATTAAAGTAATGATTCTTAAACAACAAAGTAGCTTCTGATTTGGTTCCAGGCAATCTGGAGAAAGATGAACACCTCTGTGAATACTGTTGTTGAGAAAGCTTTCAAAAGGTAATAACTGAAAACAATTGTTGTGATTTAATCCCACCTGGCAATTAAGTACCAAGCAGTACTTGGAGAGGAGAATCTGGTGGAGAGGAGAATCTGAAAGAAAAGGAAAACCCTGTGGATTGTGATGAGAACAATTTAATAACTGAAACAAAATATAATAATTATAGTAATAATTGTAAAGATGAGGAGAAAGAGAGTAACAGAAGCAAAACAAGTAATGCACAATACAATTGCTGATCACCCACTGACCAATGCCTCAAACTGAGCCTGGCCCCAAACAGTGGTCAAAACCCTTCAGGTGACTCTCCCAGTTTGTATACTGGACATGATGTTCTGTGGTGTGGAATAGCCCTTCTGTCCTGGCCATATTCCCTCCCAGTTTCTTTTGCAGTTCCTCACTGGCAGAGCATGAGATGCTGAAAAGTCCTTGACTTGGATAAGCACTACTTAGCAACAGCCAAAACATCAATGTGTTATTGACATGATTCTCATACTGAATCAAAATCACAGTACTGCAGCAGGTCCTCAGAAGAAAATGAACTCTGGCCGGTCCCAAATCAGGGTAACAATCTAGCTAGTCTTGCTCACATATGCCACAGGTGGGCTGAGAAAAGCTTTGGATTCTTTTCTTGGAAATACTTCTATTTGAACTAGAATAGATTATTTTTAAAATCAAAATTTTAATTACTTCTCTTATTTTAGTAAATCCACCTTTGTGTTGGTGCCTGTAAGAGACAGATGCTTTATGTTTTGCTATGCCAGGGAATGCAGGAGGAAACATGAGCAGGTTCCAGGAGGAATGAAAACAAGCACACAAGGCTGGGGCCCACCAAGCAATGCAGGTGTCATGGGTCTGCAAAATGAAGAACTGATTTGCAATTCTGTAAGCCTTCCCAAAAATATGTTAAAAGGGCAGCACAGAAGATTAGAAAAATTTTAAGAAAAACTGAGATATCATAAAAATATATGCATGTTGGATTTCTCTTATTTTTTCCTAATTTTCTTTCCAATCCCACCTTGCTTGAGGAACTGAGCAGCCGCCAACCAGGAAAAGTTAAAGGTGTAAACTAAATGGTTATCACAGGAACACAGCTGCAGTGGAAAGCATGTTACACTTGCAAAACGTTTGATGAATACCAGTTTAGACCATCAAACTCATTTGGATGCACACAGAGAAGCAGTGATGAATGCATCAACCTGTATGTTTTGTCACCACAGGCAACAGCGATAAAGTTGGAAAAAGGTTTAGGTCTTGTATTTTCTTAGCTGCCTTGATTACTGTTCTTCTGGGTTATTATTAGAGTTATGTTAGGAAAGTCCAATTTAAGTGTGGGTTGCCTGGACAGTTCAATCTTCCCTTGCACTGGTCTGGCAGCAATCAGTTTTCCTGTTTCTAGTGAAGTGGACACCCCACAAAGAGACTCTTCTGATATCTTTTTCCAGCATCTTCCTGAAAAGATGTTGATTTCAGAATGGTACCTGGGGTTCCAGTGTGTGCCTGAGGAGTCAGACACTGGTAGTGACATGTCCTGATCTGCTGGTGATGCCAAGGATGACTCAAATTCTCATCCCTCTGCTTACCCATAGATCATGATTGCTTAGAGCCAGCTTGTTTCTGTCCTAGAACAAATTGAAATATATTCTTAAAGTGTTCCTTTGTTATTAGTAGTAGTATTCAAAATTTGGAATACTTTAGTAACATTTGAAAACAGCACTAAAAGTAGAAAGAATACTTGCAATTTTTAACTAATCAAACTATGTCAGCATGTACTTTAGAGCATTGTTTTAAAATGACAGCAGCCTGTAAGGGCAGGGCAGAGGGTCTTGTGGACTATTCCACTCCATCCCTATTCAGGGACAGATTATAACTGCAACAATGTCCTTTTTTTTCAACTTCTGCTAAAGACACTCTGTAAAAGTTTATTTCCTTCTCCTCTCTTCAGCAGTGTTTCAGAGTAAATTGTAGCATAGTGCAGCTATAGGACAGCAATTTCAGTAAGAAGCTTACAGCAGATGGAAACCATGATCTCCTTCCCCTTTTAATATCTTTATTAGGAGAATCAAGAGTCTTGCTTAAAATACAAAGAAAACAATAATCCAGAAGAAAGTAGTCTTGTGCCATCAGGGTGACTGGGAAAATGAAAGAGTAGCAAAATTCACCAAGGTGAAGAAATACAAAGTGGTTTTATTAAAAATAAAGAAAGAAAGAAACAAACAAAACCCACCAAACAAACCTTTCTGAGCAGTTTTAGGGGGAAAAGACTTCAGATGTAGATAGTCCAAAAAAACCCACAGGACAAATATACAGCCATGTGCCAGTCTGCTTGTAGTCATAAGAACCCAGATGAAGTGAACTCACAGTAAATAAACACATAAACTAACTTCAGGACACACTTCAGTTCCTCAAGCACCTGTTGCTGCCCTGAGGGAGAGCAGCTAGGGAGCACACAGCAGCATCCTGGGAAAGATGCAGCAGATAACATAGGAAAGTTCATTTTACCCCTCCTGTTTGCCTTTGTCGTGTTAGTACTTAATCACGAAATTTTATGAGTTTGGTTCACCTTAGGACGCTCACCTCCCTCACCACAGACACTGGAAGGTGCTCAGCTTATGAGCAGCAAGTCAACATGTTGGTCTCTTCCTGTTGCTCAGAGCTCAGCCCCTGACACACCATGCAGGGCTTAAGCCCTGCCCTGGCCACCAAGATACTTGTATGGATCCATCATTATCACATTCATTTGTTCACACAAAGCCCCTTTGTGTCAAGGGAGCATTTTCCCATTTCAAAGGTGGAAGGAAAAGCCACAAGGGACATTTGCAGATTTCAAGTCCTTGCAGAGACCCAAAGTCAGACCTTTGAACTGTTGGTATTAAACAGCAATTTTCATGCAAGGTCTGAAAAAAATATCTCCCCCTGACCAAAGTTTCTGCTCTTAGCATGCTGGCTCTGACCCACAGTTCAGCTATCTAGAAAATAATGAGCAGGGAGCTTGACTGAAAAACACTCACATGTTGCATCTATGGCAGAGGCAGGGCCAGGATTCAGCTCTCCAAGGAAGCATTGGGGCTGTTGCTGCATGCTCCCTGTTTTGCCAAATGCACACCAGCCAACGTTTCCCACAAAATGCAGTTTATTATCCCAATTTTATGGGCTTTTCAGAAAGTATTGCAGAGATTTTGTCTTCAAGGATTTACATGAGAAATCCTAGAAAGTATGTATAAATCATTCCCTGCTGACTTTCAGTGAATGTAAATGTAGAGTTCCCTGGTAGAATTAAACTCTTAATGCACAGATAAAATGAAAATGGGGAAACACCTCTCATAATATTTGGAGAATGTGGGAATTACTTGGAACAATTCTACCTGGGTCACTCACAGTGCATTGGTCTCTACCACAGTTACACACACAGGTGGTTTTTGCAGCCCATCTGTATTGTTTTTCTGTGTTGGAGAGATATAAACATCTTCTGTCTTTCAGTGGTTGCTGCTCAGTTCTCACTGTGAGATAATGTTCCCTTTTATAGAGATGGAATGGATCCTAATGTCCATCCTGAAGACACTTCAAAGGCCTCTCAGCAAACAAACATTTGGCACCTCTGTACCCAGCATCTACCAGTGCTTGAGTTAAAGAATCATGGCAAGTGACCACATTTCTGCAATAACACAAAATTTTACTCTTGCTTTTGCAACTGCAGAGGAGTGGAGGCTTTGCCTGGACCTCAGTGTATTTTTAAGTTGTGCAGATATCCTGAGATTTGTGTGCTGTAGTAGATGGCTTCTTTGTTCATCCATTTGAGTGAATAATACATGAATGGAGGACACTTGAGGCTCCTTGTGCCATAATGAAAATATGTCCATTATAGCTTGCTGATTGATTCTTGAACTTCAGCCTGACAACCCAAACAGACAGGATAAACAGTGCAAAAACAAAACCAAAGCTGATCACTTGGCACTTCTCCACTGCCAGCCTCCCCAAAAGAGTACTGACATGTATTATTGCTGCAAGTCTCTCTCCAAGCCCAAATCCAAAGTTATTATGTAGACTTTGGAATGCTTTCAGTGATGCCCTATTATTCACAGAATTAACTACTGAATAGCATCCTCAAATGCCATTGTATGAACTTTGCATCCAAAAGCATCTCATTATTCAGCCCAACAGCCCACTCAAGCACATAGCAACTTCTCTCTTCCAATGTTTGCAACAAGAGAGACACAGGAGAGTTACTTTGAACTGTCAGCCCTGGATTTCCACAGCTGCTTTAAAGTCCTAATGTGAAAGCAGGGAACTGTATATAATGCATGGCCATGAGCTGGCTCCATTTGGAATTTTCTCTCCAAGGACATTACTCAGAAAACAATGAAAAAAGCAAAGCAGTTGCTGTTGCAAAAACTCATCTCCAGGCTGATTGAAGAAAGTGCTGATGTCCCTCCCACAAAGGAATGAACACAAAGAAGCTGGGCGTGCTCAGTTCCTTTGAGGAGCCACCCGCACCTTTGTCAAAAAAAAAGGAGACCCACTTCCTAGTCATGTGATTTTTGTAACTACTCCACACTGATTGTGGTTTTTGGCATGGCTGGTATCCAAAGCTGGATGCTGTAAATCAAGTCATGCTAAAAGTCCAGTAAACCAAAAATGTCACTGATTAATGGGTCAGTGAGCCCGCACAGCATGCTGTAAACTAGACTTAGGTTTATAATCCTTTTCAATTGCAATTGTGTCTCATGTCTCTGTTGTGAAGGTATGATCATGCAAACTTTGATCTTCATGCAAACTTTGGAGGTCAAGCAGAGGATGCTGATAAGCCATCCTCACTAGAGAAGTGAGTCATTAACTACACTCACCTTCCAATGGTAAATTTTCTGCCAGTGAAAATCAGACCAGGATATGACTGCACGATGTAGCAATTATTCCCTGTATTGCCCACAGACAGGTTGCTGCTTTTCAGTCCAATATTCTTGCCACAGAACTTTCCTGGTATTCTTTGCTTAGAGGGAGCTCAGTACCTTAGGAGGACAGGACTTGCCCTGTACACAGGAGCCTTGAGCAACCAGCAAAGGCCACAGGAGCTGCAAATGTGGGAGAACCTCCCAGCTCCTCCTTCTTCCCGACCCCACCAGGCAGAATCAATGCTTCCAAGCAGCTGTCAGCAGCATCTTCCTCCTGTGGAAGTGTCCAGCTTACAGTCAAAGCAACAGCTCCTGCTCAGGCCCACAACAGCTCCTGAGCCAAACCCTCGTTCCAGCAGTGCATCCTGTGTCATATTTTGTGGCTTAATCATCCTGTTCTACCCCTCTAGAACTGAGAGCCACCAGGTTTCGGGTCAAATATCCTAATGGATGTAGATGTTGAAGAAGGTCTGCTCTTGGCTGATAACACAGTAGATCCCCTGAAGGCAGCTTCTGTCTCCTGCTGTCACAAGTTTCCATCTCTTGAAATCTCTTTATAGTTGCAACAGTATCAAAGTGCGGCCTTTGGAGACAGCTTTTCCGTGGGGTAGATGGATAGATGTGAGTGGATGCTTTCTTCAGTCATTGTCTGAAAGTTTTAGCAAAAATGAGAAAGGGGCAGTATAGGTTCAAGCCTTTACAGGTTGAAGAGGATGTAGAAAACATGTCTCTTATTTCCTGACCAAGAGCTCAAAGAAACTTTACTAATATAATATTTTCTCACACCCTCTCTTCTGAAGAGCAGAAGAGAAGGCCCCAGTTTATGCAATCAAAGAGCAGGTATAAATACCACAGTAGCAGGTAGAGAGTTAATTCAGGAATAGTTCAGTTCTTTCTCATTTTCCCCACTCAGACCGATGAAGGATGCTAATCCCACTTTGAGGCACCCAGCTCTCCCTCCCTCACTGGTTAGGTGCCATTCAGCCTCGTGAGTTCCCCTCCTGGAGACATCAGTTCTGTTCTGGGCACTGCAGCACTTGAATCTCACACCATGAAAGTCCTCTTTTCACACCTTTCTTCAGGCAGCCACAGGAAGAGAGTTTTATTTTTGATGCTAAAGATGCTCTAAAGTCTTCTGGCTTGAAGCATGTTGGCAAGGTCTACCAACCTTCATGCTAGAGAGACACCAGAATAGAATATAAAAATTCATGAGGTGGCTGAGAAATATAAAAGACTGCTTTAAAAGGAAATAAAGAAGCTGGTCTAGAAGAATAACCCAAGCTCTTCTGAGTAAGTAGGTTCTTGCTGCATTTTTTTGAAAAGTGCACATTTTAAACATTATTTCCAGCTATCAGGAAAATAATATTGTAAATGCTAAGACTTCACCAAACAAAAAGGGGGCAGGTGGCCAAAGGATGTAGAAGAGGGAGGAATAAACAATAATCTTTGCATCAGCAATACATTTTGTATTAAGAATAACCTCTAATAAACACAGCAATTAAGCAAGAGAGCTTCTAATATGCTTATATGAGCTGCCTTTCTCCCTTGTCACAGCAATAGCTGCACATTTCCTGATGATTCCTTCCTTGTGCCTTCTTTCTTGATAATGCTGTCTCTGTGCCATGGTTTCAGCTTTCATTAATTTCCTTCCTTTCTCCAAGGGAAGTTACATTCCCACCGCCTCTTTTCAAAGCATGCATTAGGTTATTGTGCCCATAATTTCAGTTTGCAGTAGTTCTTTCAGACTGTGATCCACAGTCCCCTTGGAATGGAAGAGCTCTTTGAACCATGTTATTTAGCTCTTGCTTGGCTGGACTTAAATGAAAAAAAACCTGAAGGAGCACAGAGTCTCTCAGTCCTAATCTCATATTTCATGTAGTGCTTCACTGCATTATTCATAAATAAGGACCTCCTGCAGTGTGGTCAGGAGCAGAGCTGTGCAGATAATGCTGGGATGTGCCACGGTGGAGCAATGAGGCTTCAGCACCAAAACCTTTAGAAAAACCTTTATGAGGTGAACTGGAACTTTGCTCATGGACAGCAAAACTGATGGAGGGGAGAATAGTTGGGGTGCGAGAAAACAAGAGGAAAGGTAATGAATTAAAATTAATTCTTTAAATATATAGGAATTTAATCCTCCATGTTTGACTATTTCCTTCCATGAAACCAGGGACGTGGGACTTCTCATTTCTTTTACTGATTGGGGATCTTTTATCACTTGAGTGAAAATTACATTGACTTTATATACAGAACCTGAGAAACCCTGTGTGCCATGTAACTCTAGCAGAGCAGAGTAGAAATCCTCCACTAATACTAAAAGCATTAAAAATTGAATTTTTACTGAATAAAACATGACCATGAATAATGTAGTCTGCACAGTATTTCTTGTGTTATTAATTTGATGGTAAGTTTAATTAACTTAATGCTGGCCTAAATTTTAATTTTCCTTCTGCTGCAGAATCTCAAGCTGGAAATGCCAAAGGGCTTTACAGAAGTTTTAGAGAAAACACTGAGTATTGGTAAGAGTGAAAAGAGGACAGCTGGAATTGCTGGGGATGTAAGGCATGGGCAACTGTGCAGGGAAGTGGAGCACAAACTTTGGTACTTCCAAAATCACCAGCAATTAAGTAAAATGCAAGGCTAATGTTGGGAAGGCAGGAGGATGCACACCACAGAATTTATTTCTTACAGCAGCTGCAGCAAGCTGAGGTAGACTAGGAGGATGTGGAGTGCCTCGTGAGCTGATGCTTAAGGAAGGTTGCCAACTGAGATGCAGTTTTGGAGTCACATGATGATTAATGTTCCAAGGAAAATTTACATTTTTGAGCCCAATTCAGTGGCCAACTCATCATGAACCCCACAGAGATGAGAGGTGTCAGCAGGTAGCATGGAGGGCCTTTCTTATGAGGAGAATCTCCAAAGGGAGGCAGGCTCTAGCAGCAGGGACTATCATTAATAAAATGATCTCTTCTCAGTTGCTTGGATGGGAGTGTCCTGCTGAGGCAGCACCGAGCTCTTGGCAATGCTGTGATCTGACAGGCTTTATTCCCATGGGGATTCACTCACAGGGCTGAAATCGTCCTCCTGTAGCTCACCCTGGTGTCTTTGGGTATGTACACCCACGCACTAAGGGTCTGCAGTGGAGAAGGTTTTCTCACTTGTTCTCTAGGCACTGAGATGTATCCCAGGAAGGAGCATTCAGAAAATTACTTTTTGTCTATATGTTTGTTTGGTAGGGCTCCAGCTATGTCAGGCTAGAGCCAGTCTACCCTTACACAAAGGGCAAGAGTCTGACTGCTTTAAATCCAACGAGGCCCAAGGTGGTCCAAGAGCTGGCATTCAGAAGGGAAGGGTAAACACAGAGTTACTCTGTGTACTCTATTCTAACCACTAAATTTTATACTGTTCAGTAAATCTGAGTACACAAAATATATTTATGTGATCCTTCAAATCTTTCTTGGATTTTCTGTTGCAAGGAGAAACACAGCCTGCTGTATTGCAGACCTGCTTTCTAGCAAACTTCCCCCATTTCTTCAAAATTTTCATTGGTAAATTAAGTAGCTGTGCTGCTGGCTGGCTGCCCAAGCAGCTCTTTACATTCACAGTTACAAAACAGGATCCTCCTAAAAAGGAGCTGCCACTGACAATCAAGAAATTACTTTTGTCTAGAAAACAGGACATTTGGCTTTTTGAAGAACCAACCCTTTTGCCCTGTTTTTTCAGGTCAGTGGAGCACAATTCCAGCATTCTCACACACATCTGTGTTGCTAGGTTTTGATTCCCAGTCTTCATCCTTCCAGCATCACATCAAAAATTCTTGGTGCCCATCTTCGGCCAGTTGGTGGGTCTCTCTCTTCCAGGTCCTCCCAGAACTGGAGTTTTACTGTGAGGGAGAAAAGCCACCACAGTTTTCTCCCTGTTCCCCTCTGTCATGGTACATATTCCTCTGACAGACATGGCCTGGTAGCTACTTCCATGAGCAAGGGGACAATCCACATGCCTGCTCTCAGCCAGAAAATAGTGAAAAACCTCTCATATGAATTCCTCACACCACATATGACTTACAGCTTGTACAGTAATAGGAGATTTAAGGTTAAGAGCTTAAAAATGTTTCATTTTGCTTTTTCCACTTTGCCTTTTCAGGGACAGAAGAGCCTTTCAGCTCTCAGTGGATTAATGATTTGTTTGTGATCTCACAGAGAGCTTCAGAGATCGAAGCAGTGTGAGCTGTGCCCATATGGACAAGGCATGCCCTTCCCCATGCTCAGAGATCCTTCCGGAGTGGGGGTGATAGAGGGACCTGGGGAAGATTAAAATCCAAAGGGGATCCCACAAAGACCTTAAAGAAGGATTTGAACACTAGCCTATTTAATCTGTCTTGGAATGTGAAGTGTGAGCTAGACAAGCAAGCACAGCCAAGTGCAGAGCAAGAAGGAAACACGATTTTGGAATAAATCAGCAAAATTTAGTTTTCTCCTGTTTAAAATGTATTTTTATAAACCCATATGACAGATTTTTCGAGGTTAGGTCCACTAAATAGCTACTTTTATTTGTTTTAATTATAACTATAACCTGGCTTCACATTTAGGGAATTATATTTTCCACCAGCAGAGAGATTGACATTTTGAGGGTGCTCCTGCAAAGCTCCTGAGGTCTCTCCCAGACATGCAACCACATTAAATCTCACCTGGACATATGATCTGCAGGGTTTATCCCTGCTCCAGGTATTTGGTTTTCCCTACTCCCAGTAAGCACCAGAGATGTCTCCAGTAAATGGATGGAGTTCACAATAAAACCAAAAAAAAGCAGAGGGCCTCCCTGTTAAAGACACTCATCTGCCCAAATAAGCTGCCAGGGACTGGTGGTTGCAGAAATCAAAGAGAAGCACTAAGTCTAATGCTGGCAGTCTCTCATATCATCAATAGAGACAGACTTCTCTTAAGCACAGATTGAGAACAGGAGCCTTTCAGAAAACCCCAAAATGGGGCTGCTGCTCCCCTTGATCAAACTTAAATTTCCCTGCTGATTATCAACAGAACCAGGCACTGGGCTCCTGCTGCTGGCAGGAGCTTTTAGCTTCTTGCTCGCCCCAGTATGGCATCTTGCAGGTACAGAGCTATATGTCCACAGCTGCTCTGTGCAAACAGCCCTCACATCTTGAAAGCAGACTTTCAAAATCTGTAATGAATATGTTTTAACTCAATAACCTAAATTGGCCCTCATCCTTTAGCATCACTCCAGTGTGAGCAGGTTCCTTCCAGAGGAGATCTACCCATTGCAATGCTTTGCTTTATGTATTTCAAGCCATTCTGTTTACAGAGTTATAATAGCACTGGCTTTCCCTAAAGCTAATGACTGCTACTTCTTTTGAAATTTGTAATTTTCATTTAGTTCTTTTTTCATGAAGCTGGTGCATATTCCTTCTCCTCACCAGTTCCATGGGAAGGTGAATAGCTCCCTCAAGTGCCCCATTCAGTCCCTCATCTGATGGAAAACTAGAGCTGACACTTCCTTGGGAATCCTTCTCTCTGTTCTGCAATTCAAACTGCTTCTTATACTGCATCAGACAGAATATGAATCAAAACCATAGCCCATTTACCATTGCAACTGCCATCCAAGCTGCAGCCTTTCCTTCTCTCCTGTTTACATGCAATAAAAATAGGGAAAACGCTCATCCAAAAACCTGGAATTTTGAAGAAGGAGAGTTGGAAGCAGGCAAAAAAGCCCAAAGCAAACCACTAAGGTAATATTTTAAATACTTTTTTCACTGTAAGTAATTTTTCTGTATCTCATTTTGCAAGCTTTCATCTTGTGAAAGCGACATTACAGACATCAGTCGTGTGCAAATCCCACCGTTTAGGCTGAACATTCTTGGTTCAGTAGGAAATAGTGGTAAAATAGATATGACAAAAAATACCAGAAAAAAAAATTTAAAAACTGTTTGGTTCATTGGGAAAGTATTTTTCATTTCAAGATTAATTTACCGGGATGTCAATAACTTTTTTACACAAAGATTCCTTTCACCCAACAATGTTATCACTCCCAGATTTACTCCATTTGCTCAGCACGTGCATGTGAACATCTCTATGGATCAGATTTGGTATAATACCAAGGAAAGGCAGTTGCTGACAAACATGTGACTCTGGAATGTGATCAGCAGCTCAGTCTTAAATTCAGCCAGGATTTCAATTGTTTGAACAAGACAAAAAATGCAAAGGAGGCAAGTGTCAAAATTTCCTTCTGGCCTTAGTCAGTTTGAACACTCATATTTGCAAACATATTAAAAATTCATCTGAGCAGCATTGTGTTTTGAGTCACTCAGCATCATGTCATCTCAGCTCCTGCCTTGGGGTCAGAATCTCTCTCTTCACAGCTGTCATGGTTTCACCTCAAGGAAGCACCACACAGCTGCTCACTCACTCCCCCCATGTCACGATGGGGGAGAGCTGGAAGACTGAAAGTGAGAAAGCTCATGGGTTGAGATCAAGGCAGTTTAATCACTAAAGCAAGGGCCATGCATGCAAGCAAACCCAAACAAGGAATCCATTCACCACTTCCCAAGGGCTGGCAGGTGTTCAGCCATCTTTAGGAAAGCAGGGCTCCACCCTGTGCAATGGTGACTTTGGAAGGCAAACACCATGATTCTGAATGTCCCCCCTTCCATCTTCTTTCCCCAGCTTTATGTGCTGAGTATGATGGGATCCCTGTGCTCAGGTGGGATCCACTGTCCAGACTGTGTCCCCTCCCAGATCCTTGTGCAGCCCCAGCCCTGCTGCCAGGCATGCCACTGGAACAAGGGAAACCTGAGCCCAGCACCTGCTCTGTCCAGAGGGCTACAGGGACAGAGAGAACTGGGGGCAGAGCCCTCTGGAAGAGCCAGCTGCCCTCAGACAGGGTCACAGCTTCCCACAATGAAGGACAAGGTGGGCTGGGAAAGCAGGAAAAAGATTCAGTAAAACATTTGGATAATGCAAGCTGAATATGATGCAGTTAAATCCAAGGGTCATGCAGCTGTAATTCCAGCCCTCTCACCTCAATTTTTTCTGCATTATTTTCTTTCTACATCACAGTGGTTCTCTCTCCCTCTAAATCCTCTGTGATTGAGGAGTGCAGACTGGGTTTTTAAGAGCAGCAGTCTCAAGGGACTTGAAGGAATTTAATTTCTGCTGTCAAAGATGCTGAAAATTTGAGGGAGAAAATGAGCTTTCCTGCCTGCTAGAAATAAATGAAGCAGAAGCATTTTTGAAGAAAGGGGAAGTGTGTCAAGGGAGAAGCAAGATCTAATGTATATCTGTTGTGCTAAACCAAGTCAAGTTGAGGACCTCTCATTGCCCATGCTGATTACTTTTTAGATCACTGCCTTTCTATTTTGGGCTGCTCTGACCAGCTTTCTCCAAGATGTATCTGTCCTGGAGGAAAGTAGCCCTAAGAAGGGTCAGTGCAAAACTATCCCTGACTTTAATAATGAGCACATACACAAATATGGAGGCCAAGCTCCTCTTCAGCAATGCCCACTCTGAAAAACAAAGATAGTCTAGGATGAAATAAATGCAGTTTCATGAGGAGGTTGCTCAGAATCTCTCAGCCCTGAGCTACAAGCTTCATCTGGAGATGGAGACAAATCCACCCCCACAGCTAAGAAATTCCATACATCCCATTAAAAAAGGAGGTAAGAGATGGTTGTCTTGTCAGCAAGGAAACAGTTCCTCACTGCAGTTAAACATAGAAAAACAGGATTAAAGGAAATTTGGCAAGATCTAACTCACCTCCCCTCTACTTGTTTCTATAGGTCTCTGCAAGAAAGACCCAGCAGTATCCCAGTCAAGCTGTCCTTACCAGGAAAAGCTCTTCCCAGTATCTACTCACAACCTGAGAGGTTAAGCTGTAAGCTTGGTGCTCCTCATCCCATCTACCACAAACATGGAGAACAGATTATTCCTTAACCCTCTTTCTAACAGCCTTCATAAACTGTGTTTGCTCTCAGACACTTCTTCTCTAGCCTCAACAATTTCAGCATTCTCTCCTCCCAGGTCAGGTTTGCCAGACCTTAGATCACTCATGTTGGTCTCCTCTTCACTCTCACTGAGCTACATTTTTCCATGTAAGTTGGAAATTGCCTATGTTACTTCACTGAAGATACTGAGAAGAGCAATACTTCTCTTTATTCATACCTTTGAAATGCATTCCTTTTCCAAAATAATACACCTCAGCTGTCTAGCTCTCCTCCTTTTCTGCAGCTGCCATCTGGCCACTGGTTCCCTGGTGTTTGTTACCACTGTTCAGTTGAAACAGCTCATTTTGCCTGTCAAATTTCAGCCTTTAAATTAATTTTGAATTTTGCTCTCATCTTCAAATGCACATGTAGCTCCTCCCAGCTTTATGCCATGTATACATTTAATGTGAACATCCTCTCTTCACAAATGCAGCTAAAGCTAGACCCAGGCCAGACCACAGGATGACCATGCTCCCTCTTCAGCAGGGATACACAGGATACACACCACAACTACTTGGAGCAGTGACCCACCAGCAAGGGAGGCCAGGTGGGATTTTGGGTGAGACAGCACTTCAGAACCAAAGGTGAGTGACCTGGCTTTAGCTTTACCTTTATGAAAGGACAAGGAAGTCGTTGATAAACAAATAGAGGGTGGCTGGGAGATGCCTTGACTTGTGAAGATGAATTAAAAATTGAAGAAAAGCCATCTGCAATGAAATGTGAAGAGAGCAGGAACAGTTAAAAGAAGGTGGGTGGGAAGAAGGCACCGTGTTCCTATTATTGTTCCCCATCACTCCATGGCATATGTATCTTTTGTTCCCCCTTTATTCTAGTTGAATTGGAAATAAATGAGCAGGAATGGTGCATTCCCATGTGTGTGCTATGGTTAAGTAATACAGAGCCCTGATTCCAAATAGGACACCCAAGCAACTTCATCACAAAGATATGAAAGAAATGAATACGTGATGGTGAGGCCAAGCATACAAGAAAAATGAGGGAAAACACTCCTGACACCACAGCATCTAGCACAAAACTCAAGCACACACTGAGGAGGACAGGTCATGTTCAAGTGTGGGTCAATTGCTATAGAAATAAGCAATTTAGATCTCAATGGCCCAGTCTGTACCAAGTCTTAGGTCAAGGGAGTTAAGTAATCATTTTCCCTTGAAACACAGCCTGTGACTTTAAAATGAATGGACAGCACTAGTGTCTAGCCGCTTAACCACTTACAAAAAGCTAGGTGGGAACCAGGCATCTTTCTTTTGACCTGAGGATCACACCAGCAGCTGCTGTGTAATCTAACAATTAAAAAAAAAAAAAAAAAAAAAAAAAAACCAAAAACCAAAACAAAAAAAAAACCTAGGAACCTTTATCTTAAGGCACAGCTGTACATATTTAGGAGAAAGCCTTTTTTAACTTAAATGGGTCTTCACAACCAACCTGTTCAAAGTGAGTTTTGAATAAACAGTCTTTCTGATGGGTAGAGCAACACACTTCAAGCAGGATCTTCCCACAGCAACACAAGCATCCAGACAGCTGCTCAGGCCCCCTCCCCAGTGGGAGGGGAGAAAGAGCAGGGTGAAGAAAAGCAAAAGATTCCATGAGTCAACATAGAGACAGTTTGATGAGTGCTGCAAAGGCAGCCACTCACCACCTCCCACAAGCAAACTGATGGCTAGCCATGGAACAACAGCCAGCTTGGAAGACAAAACCTTGACAGACAGATGTGGGGGGAAAGCCATCGATCAACAAAACAACACAGAGAATGCATAGGGGCAAGCTGCCAGAAAGCAGCAGGGAAGGCAAAGGAAAAGGACAAGTAAAGGAGAGTAGTGTGCTTTAAACACACAGAACATGCAGTGGAGCTTCTAAAAATGCCTTCTACAAATTCCTTCTATAAAGGAACTAACACCAGAAAAGAATAATATGGGAGGGGTTGGGGTTAGAGAGGTTTTTCCTGGTTTTCTTTTTTAAAGTAGAATAGTATCAAGCTGTCACAGTGTCTGACAGAGAGCTGTGCTGTAGTGGCATTAGTTTCCTTACAAGAACACCGAGAATGAGAGCTGCCTCAAATCCATTTTCTTGGATTTGCTCCAAGTGATTTTGTTTCAAGGACCCAGTCTGATTGGAGGTCATGACTGCAATTCTCTTGGAGGAAAGGAAATGTCAGGTGTCAGAGGTAATCATGTGTGGTCTGCAGACACTGCTCATGGGGCTGCTCCAAACTGCAATAGACCTGTCATGACAATGATAGGCTGAGGTCCTGCCTGGGAGACCAGGAGGGCAAAGGGCACATCAGTCTTGTGGCAGTAATGAGGGCACCATTCAGTATCCCACAGATATATATTTCACTAGATTTTGGTCCTTTCATTTTTCTTCCGTATTTTTCTTGCTTCTATTGCAAGGACACCACTGCACCACTTACCTTTGGGATCACAGTAAATTAAAGGGAATATAAGGAAAACATTAAAAGCACACATGCTATTACAAGTTACATTATTAGTTCAGAGAACAAGTTACAAGTTACATTATTAGTTCAGAGAAAAGGGATAAGCAGCTAGTAAATACTGAAAATTGCTGCTGAAGTTTGGCAGCCAGGACACAGCTTTAGGCCTTCCATCATCAGCCAGCTTTGCAAGGACCAGGAGTGCTGCCCACCTGCCCAGCCACAGTGGGTAGACCCAGCCAAGCAATCAGGTCACACCCCACACCTGGTGTGACTCCTTTTAGTGGAAAGATTTGATGTTGTCTTGTTCAGGAAAGGTCAATAGTGTAGAAAAAGAAGAGGAGAGCTCTCTTACTCATGGCACTGAGGACCCCCAAATCTATCTTTGTCTTTCACCAATTATGTTATTTTCCAGTGACCTCCATTCTCACTACAGCCTGAACTTCCCAAGTGCTGAGCACACTCAAAGCTACCAACACCTCTGCCAACCACCACCTGCTGCAAGCAGCTCTTAATGGGGTAACAAAGTCAGCAGGAGCAGAGAGATACAGCATGCAAACACATAAACTGTTCACAAATTCACATGTATTAATCTCAGCATGTTTATACATACACATGCATAGACACATATGCACGTATATGCACACACACAGTTATGAAACTGTTGGTATGTTCTCACTCTCAGAATCTGGGTGAAGTATAAAAAACAAATACAAACAGTAGTTTCACATTATTTGCCGTGAAGTCTTTTATTCAGGCTGTACTCACTCAGATCCCTTCTCATTTCCCTCAAATGTCACAGAAACTGGCTACCACTGCAAAGAAAAGAACAGACTGCTGAAGATTTCAATCAGCAGCAGCAGAAGCTACAGCAGGAGAGAAACTGCAGGCAAAAAGGAACATAAATAAGGCCCCACAGTGGTTTTGAACTTGGGTGCAGATGGAGACCAAACAAGATCATTTAAGTGCAGAGCATGACACAAGTCCAGAAGAAAGTGAGAGTAAGGGGGGAAAAAAGGCCTGAACACACACACACACACAAAAAAAAAAAAAAAAAAAAACAAACCCAAAACCACAAAACAAAAAAATTCAATGCTGTGAATTTATTTCCCTTAAGGAAACTGAATTATCAGAAACGTTGGAAAGTTGGAAAGCACACAGTGCCTTAGGCTCTCTTCCTGCACTCTGAATTTCTATTTTCCTAGAGCCAAGGAGCCAATTACTGCCTGTGAAACCAAAGACACTGTCCTGAAATAACCTGCCCTGCAGACACATAAGACCACAACTCTTTATCAGGGTAAAACTATCCCCATTGCTGTGCATCTATTGCTTGCACACTTGCTCTGTCTCTTAGACAGCTGTAAAGTTTCTTCTGTTTTAACACATGAAATTTGGAGTCAGGTAGAAACAAATAAACCAAAAACCCTTTGTCAGAAATTAATTCTCAGTAAGTTCTGTCCTTTAGATTTTATTCTTCTGAGTAAAATTTTCTACTGGCCTCATATCAGCCATCACATTTGAGCAACTTTACTCTTCTGTGCCCTATTCCTTATGGTAAAAACCACAATTGCCTCAGGATTTCCTGCTCATGAAAGTAAGTTGTAAATGGAAGAGGGGAAAAATGTCACAAACCAAGCAAAAGAACTATGTGCATGGGCCCTTCACCAGGTACTTGCACTTTAACACATACTTGAAGAAAATCTTTCACTACATTTTAAGAATTGCTTCATTATGACATACCATATCTTACAAAATTAATGATCCCAACTGACTTTTAAAAATGTAATTTGGTTTGCAGGGTGTTTCAGCTATTCACCTGAAATGAAAATAAATGTGCCTGATGTGCTAAATCTCACCTTCAGAATAGAAACTTCAGGGTGCAGCCACTGCCGGTTTTGAGGGATTTTTGCCTCATTTGTGTCCACCTCTCACAACACTCCAAACCCCAAATCACTGCTGACTAGGAGAGTGCATTTATGAGGTATCATTGTTACTTATCTAGATCAAACACCTTTCTGAGGTATTCCCTACTGTGCCAGCATTTCATCTGACCCTTGAAGACAAGCCCTGTGATGCAGAACAGCAGTAACTGAATTGCAGTGATATTTACAGTTCACATTAAGTTTTGCAGTCAGTATGCACCAAGGCTGCCAGTGTCTATCCAGACTGGCTGAACAGCCAGGCTTCAAATTAAATCTAGTGATGAACTCTTCCTTTCTCAGGTGTTTGGTACTCCAACTGCTAGGCAGCTTGCTGGGAAGAAGAGAACAGCTGATGTCTCCTCCTCCTCCTCCCCCTTGTCCCCAAGCTTCTCTTCACTAGGGAGGTCAAGCTGCACCTTTTTCTCTTCTCTACATGCCCTCACAAGATGAAAACTGTATGACATATCTTTCTCCAGCCAGTACAGATGTTTTGTTACGCTGCAACTTCCCTCAGCTGGGGTACAGCAGGTGAAGACACCACCTGCAGTGATAGGCTCTGTTAGGCAAAGAGGTTCATCAGGCAGACTGAAATCAGGATTTAGCAGCAAGCCTTGGTAGACTGAGGCAGAAGTTCCTCACTACAAAATAGCAGTAATTCACTGCCTTCTGCCTGCAGTCCCACACAGCTCAAACCTGAGCTGCTCCTTCATGCCACATCCTACATTGACCTTCTCCTTTGTTTCTATCAGCTTGACATTTGAATTTAAGTATTTACTTTCCAATAGTGTAGTCCTAGTTTGCAACTATGCCTCCATTAAATCCAGGGCTGCTCTTTACTCTGCAAATGGTAAGAAGCCAGCTAGCTACTTGAAGTTTAGCAGTTTCACTTCCATGAAATCAGATTTTTCCTCCTTGCTGCAGGGAGGCTTTTTCAAGGTGTTAATATAAAGGCCTTCCCCCACATCGGATGCATTAGACCCATTAGTAGTTTGAAACACAGCTTTATTCCCAACTCCTCCTGAGCTTCATTTTTTATACCTTTCTTCCCAGCTGTTCCACACTGGAATCTAGCATAATTGTTTCAACCAAATTTGACTACATCCCCCAACAGTATCTATATTACCACTACTTAAAATCCTACTGTTTTTCCATGAAAGTCAACTATTTCACCAAAGTATCACAGGAGAAAGTGCATTAATACATTAAATAGAAATTGGTAGAGTAGACAGTATATTAAAAAAAATTCTACTTAGTATTTTAGGGGGTAATGTAATAGTTAATGTTTCGGAAGTAAGTTTGACCCTTAACTTTCACCAGAGCTGTTGTCAAGCACATTGGCCACCAAAGTGCCCTGTGTCCAACACTTGGGGTTGAACTTGAGACAGCTAATTTCAGAATTTCAAGACTGTAGTGCTACATTATTCTTACAAAAACACATTTGCTTTCATAGTATTTCAAAAATAGTTACAAAAGTCAGCACTGGTAACAACTGTATCAAAAGACAGCAAATAATCTAATATAAACTACTGTCATTAAAATTCCTGCTCCTCTGAAGCTCTCATCTCTAAGTTGTTTTCACATTTTTCATGTTTTGATTACGTTGTTAGGAATTTTGTTTCTGGCTGTACAGACTAATTTCAGCAAGTCTCCATTCCTACACACCTTTTGATTATCAACATTGCAATACAGTGTGGGTAAGGAGGTTGTCTGTAAGGCTTTAAATAGATTCTGATACATCAGCTTTGGGCCTTTAAATTATCAACTACGCACCAAATGAACTAACATTCCTTGGTTGCAACACGTTTGATTTAGGCAAAACAGTCTGCAGAATGTTTAAAACATACACATAATTAAAAGGTCCCATAGCACTCTTATACCTTAATTAAAGCAATCTCCATACACTTACTTCAAGATACTTACTACAAGCCAATCCCTAATTCTGTTTATTCACCATGTGGAATAAAAAAGAATTATTCCAGAGCCATCACTGGAAAGAGCCATGCCTGACAACTACACATATACACCATCTATGCTGTCCTAGTCACAGTCCTTCCATATTACTGGTCACACACTTCCCATGTCTCCCATCCTGTAACACCATCTGCTGCCCCTCACCACCAATTCCAAAGGGAAATTCCACTTTGTCCATTTAGGGAGTATTTGGACTACAAATATCCCACACCTATTGCACATCCACTGCTACAGGAATACTATGGGCTATTGCAAAATACTACTTTGACAAGTCTGCTACTTGTAAATACATTATTGAGAATGTCAGTATTTTACATTCCTCTCAAAGATGGACATGACTTGGCCTTTCCTCCCTCTCCCCTACTCAACTACACTTAACAATTCAAACAGTGTACAAGCAAATCCTGGAACAACAGCAGGATGTAGTTTTGCCTCCATTCCACTACAGATTTGTGTGAAAAGATCATTTCCATTTAAAATCAGCAGCTCACAAAGATTTCAAAGTAAACAGAAAAAAGCTAGAAGCAAACACACATGCTAAAATTTAATTATATTCTCTAAACTATTCAATGCTTAACAGATGTATTCAAACTACAATTTTAATTGCAGTCATCTCTGCCATTCAATTCAAGGCTACTGAATAAAAGCAACTCCAAGTATATCCACAAGCCAAATTCAGCATGCTGGATCAACAACACACAGTATTCAGTAAGAGAACAGCTAGGGTCAAAAATAATGCAGTTTAAATTTGGGGAGAGTTTAACTTCTGCTGATTTTCTTTACTACAGCAAAAAAGACTACTGAAATACACCATGCCAGCAGAAAGTTTTTTCATTTAATATCCTACGTCTTCATAACAAAACATGATTTATTTTCCCACATTTCATATAATCCTTTTAAGTCCTTAGCTCGTAACTGTATGATTTCCCATTCTGAATTCCCACCACAGAGGTAGTGGCTTCATTATTTCCAGATAAAACTACACTATCATTAGCCAAGAAAATAGTATTTCAAACAAAGAAGCCCACAAAATACAAACAAAAAATGAGTGCTCATTTGGGAACTAAACAGTAAATGGACCATCATCCAAGTTCAGTGTAATGTGAAAGTACAGACAAAAATTAACAGTTATTCATTAGTAGAAGCAGTATTTCCCCAAGAAGCAACAACTTCCTGCATATTTATTTGTGCAGAGACAAGTTATATTTTAGCAAGATATTACATGCATGATATCTGTCCAAGCTTTTCAACATGAGTTCATGTGGTTTTAATCACACAGTGCACTTCAAGGAGGAAAACAATTAACAAATGTGGCACTACAACTTTCTTCCTAAAAATGTTTTAGTTTCTCTTAAATGATGGCTTAATCCCTGGCTATATGCAATTAATCAAAATGGCAACATATAAAAAAGAAAGACAGTAAAAGTTTTGGGAGATATTTTATTAATGTACAATTTTATTAGCGATGTACAATAGACATTTTAATTCTCTATTTATCCTGTCTCCTTGAAGCTTGGTAAATGCTTGTTTGTATATAAAACTACACAATGCTTTTTCGTGAGGACCAGAAACTCTGAAAATATAAGTGCTACAGTATATTTTGTAGTGATTTAACACGTTGTCCAGAAGAGTTACCAGCCACTTCAATGAAGGACTTCTAAAAATATTTCTGATCAAGTTCAAATGCATCTGTTCATAAATAATGATTGGTTTGCTCATGTCCATTATACTGCTAAGTACAAATGTCTCCAACATAAAATACCGTTTCAATACATTTTTCCACGTGGACAGCTAGATAATCCAGTCATATTTACTTTTAAACAAGGCTAATACAAATTTACAAGTAAAGTAACTTCAAAATTTATTCAGAATAATTATTTTTTCAACCAGAAGCTTTACTTTGGACAACGCAGAAGTATATTGCAAGTGACATTCTGCAGCAGAAGCTGGAGGCTTGAGAATAACAGCTAAGAAAGACTAAATATCAGCAATACACACTTTTACAAGAATTCTGACCATTCTGAATGTTAACATTAAAGATCAGATGCTTCAGTTTGTGCGCCTGTCAATCATAACCTCCACACAAAAGAAAAATTAAAAATTTCCCACAGAACACAGTATTTCAGAGAACATGTTAGACACTGGCATGACATTTCCCAGATCAAATTGGCAACTGAAATTTAACATCCACATGAGCTTGTTTTGCTAAGCTTACTATTTCAGACAGCTTCACCACCTGAAAAACAGAAAATAAAAACTCAATTTCAAAACAATCCTAACTTGACTGAGCTGGATCAATGTTTTTAAACAAAATAAAACCAGGGAATCATTAGTAAGATATCAGAGGGGGTTAGGGGTAGGATTACTATTTAACTCAGTACTTCTTAATCACTTTTAATTTAAAGATAATCAAGTCTTCTAGAAAACATCTCATGGAGTTAAAGTCTGCTTCTCATTTATAATGAAGTATTCTGATAAAATGCTAAATTTTAAATTTTATGTGTCACCTTGTTATTTTGCAAGGTGTTGAGGTGGCAACTCACAAGAAATTCCATATACCTAGAAGCTATTTCTCCTCTGAGTTTTTGTTGCAAGCACTTCTAGATCTTATTTTGATACCTTAAGGAACCTCATCTTCTCCTGAATAATGACTCTAAATTTCTCTGAATTATTTCCTGCTTAGAATGACATGTTATAACAGAGCAAGTGGTTCTTTGGGGAAAAAAAAATCTGTAAGTTGTCCCATGACACAAAATCCACCAGGTACCTTCTAATTTTTTTGCTATACATTTCTAGTACAACTTTCTTTTCCACAAACAAAGCAAAGCAACACACACATAAATCATTACATCTGAACATCTGAATATCTAATTATCTTATGAGGCCACATCATGATCAACTATAGTTTTAATCATGCACACTGAAATACAGTGGTAGATAAAAGGAAGTGTTACATTGCATTTTTCAGCCACCTCAATTCAAGTATTTTCTCCCAATTAATAAAGCTAAGCTCTTAGCCATTCCCCCACCAAGGGGAGTGGCTGACCTGATCATTCATCTGGTTTTGGTTTGTGAGGTTAAATAGCTTCTGACTGCATCTTTGCTCCCCTGACAAATTATGCACTTAGTAACTTGTAAAATATTTGCTTCAGGCACTGGGAGCAACTGGCACTGGGATTTATCCTAAGCTACCTGAAGTTGATTGAATGGAGTTTTGACTATTCAGTACTCTGCAACAGATGCTATGCTCTGAAAAGAATATTCATAACCAGCTATCTTACCATTTTTGCAGCTTCATCCAAGTCATCACACGCAAGGATTTTGAGGCCACTAGCTGTTATCAAAGCTTTGGCATCATCAACTCGTGTACCTTCAGAAACAGATAAAATGCCACTCTTACTGAACAGGAGATTACTACTACCTACTAGTATCACATTTCTAGGAAGCCTGTACCAGAAGTTAGTGAATAAATTTAGAAAACATTAGTAGTTAAAAAGCAGGAAGTCTATTTTTATTAACTTTCCAATCCTCACCATCTAAAAATTCAAGGTTTGCTTTATTTCTCCATTGACTTCAACTTACAGGCAGCTTGCTACACAGTATATAAGCTCAATGACACCTGCCAATTAGAGAAAAATATATTTAAATGTATATGAAGCACACTCACCTTGCAACCGTACCACAATAGGAACTTTCAGCTCCAAATCCTTTACTGCCGTAACGATGCCTTGTGCTATAACATCACATCTCATAATGCCACCAAAAATATTTACCAGAATAGCCAGTACCTACAGAATCAATGACAATATTCACATTAAAAATGGCCACAGACACATCAGATGAAAGCAGCACACAGCCTTCAGTCTAAGGATAATTCAAGCTCTTTAATTGTATTAAGGGACTCTGCAAGAGACAGAACATTTCTGTTCTACAGAACATCAGCAACCAAAGTACAGCTCTGTAGAGTCACATGTAACAGAATAGTTACTTCAGAAAACTGTATTTGTCTGCTATTTATCTTTCCATTGCTCACAGTACTCCATCAGAGGTACCCCCACACCAGTAACTCCACATACTGAAAACAGGAATTTTTAAAAATTCATACACAAGACCCTGTTTACACAGTTTACCTAAAAGCCAGTGTGCTTGGAGATAAGCTATTTGAAATACATTTTATTCAGGAGAATTATGCCAACAATTAAGGGAACTCAAGTGGTAGAAAGGAAGGGTAAAAAGAACCATGGTCAGAGATGAAAGATGAAACAAAGCAGAAATCAAAATGGGTAGACAGCCTTAGATGACAAAGTCAACAAGACCAAACATTCCTGTGCAACTGGTTCATGAGCAGTAACTTGGCTCCCATGATCTTGCACTTAGACTAGGTCATCTGTGTAGCACTGTTCTTCCTCCTACCAATGGGCAACTCAGACTGGCACCTCAGAAGGCTGTTCCAAGCAAGCCCTGAACTGAACCCTGAGCGCCATCTGTGACACCAGTGGGCTGTACTGCTCTATGAGTTTCAGCAACAGGAATCCCAGCTATAGTCATTGTTTTTTGATAAAATAGTGAGGAACTCAAGGAAAGCAGAAAGGAAAAGCTGTCTTAAAAAGTCTCTTTGGACACCCTCTGTCCACACATCAGCAGAGAATTTGCATTGCAAAAACTCTTCCCAAATCAGCAACCCTCAGATTCTTCCTTGTTTCTCCACTTCTCTCCTCCCTGTAATTCAGGTGCTCTGTGACTGTGTCCCTCATTGTTTCCTCAATTTGCTGGAAAAAATGTGAAGAAAGGCTTATGAGGATGGGCTGATGGAGCTGGGGTGTCTAGCCTGGAGAAAAGGAGGCTCAGAGGGGACCTTACCATTCTTTACAACTGCCTGAAAGGATGTAGCAATGTGAGGTTCTCCCTCCTCCAAAGTAACAAGTAGTAAGATAAGAGGAAATGGCTTCAAGTTGCACCAGGGGAGTTTTATATTGAATATTGGGAAAAATTTCTTTCCCACAAAGGTTGTTAATCATTGGCACAGGCTGCCAAGGAAGTGGCTGAGTCACCAACCCTGAAGGTATTTAAGACTTGTAGATGTGGTGCTTAGAGATATGGTTTAAGTGCAGGACTGGGCAGTGTTAGATTTATGGTTGGACTCAATTTTAAATGTCTTTTCCAATCTAAATGATTCTGTAGCACTCTTGGAGCGTGTTACAGACCCTGTATTTGGTAATAAGTCTTTCCAACAAGAAAGAGAGTAAGCTCCTCTGAAATATCACTCACTATTTGTTTCTGGCCCTTTCCAAAGATGAGCAAGTGGTACATAAAATTGTGGTGCAAAAGTAGTATATCATTAGCAGGTCTTGCAAGTCATTCCCACCTTTTATAGTTACCCCTTTTAAAATAGTTTTCTTTATTTTTAAAAAGCCCCAAACTGCCAAGCTCCCCCTGGAATAAGCATCCCTATGTAGACCATCAATCCAGCCTTCATATTATTTTTGTGGAAAAGCTCTTCCTCCAGTTTCAACCAATGTATTATTTTAATAATATTCAAGCACTTCTGATAAATTTCTAATAGGATAAACATTAAAGCCCCTTAAAATTATTTTATCTTCCATTATAACAAAATTATTTTATCTTACATTACATATAATCAGCACCTTAGAAACTAATTTGTGCACAGCACAGCAAATATTCATCTCTACAACTCTACACAAAACACAGACCCAGCTGCAAAACTGGTCCAAAAGAAAAATAAAACTGGAAAACCAACTGAATACAGCTTTCTGTTTAAGCAGCAGACAGTGGGAGTTTCTGACTCCAAGATTTCTGGAAATATTCAAATACAGCTGTAACTTCAACCAGAAGAGACAAAAATACCCAGCCAAAACCCCTATTATTTAAAAAGGTAAAAAAATCCATAATTATTAGGCCTCCTTCATCTGCACCAAGATGAAGCTAAGATTTCTATCTTCTCTCTTTCTAGTTCTATAAAAACACGTTTTCTGGAGAATACGCACTAAGCATTGTCTTCCAAATCATAGCCTGTTTTACCACTGTGTAGGACCTTGATATGCCAACTCTTCCCTCACCTTTTTATCAGAGGTAATAAGCTTAAAGGCTTCTGTCACTTGCTGCACTGTAGCACCACCACCAACATCAAGGAAGTTTGCTGGAGTTCCGCCGTGAAGTTTAATTATATCCATTGTGGCCATAGCTAAACCAGCACCATTGACTACATGAGAATAAAGATAACATTTAGGAATGCAGTTTATAAATCCATTAGGTCATTTAAAATTCATTAAATAGTACATACCTAAGCAGCCTATGTTTCCATCCAACCCTATATAGTTGAGATCTGCTTTTGCAGCATCCTTGTCTCTTTGGTCTTCCTGCGTCCAATCCTGCATATCAAAGATCTTCTTCTGACGATAGGCTGAATTGCTGTCAAAGTTTATCTTTGCATCCATACACATCACTGAAAGGGAAAAAAATCCACCATTACTTACCATCATTTAATATTATAGTAACAATTCAAATGCTACATGAATGTGTTAAAGTATATTAAGTCAAACCTGGCAGCTAGGTCATGCAGTCCAAACACTAAGTTTTGCTGCAAAGACACATGTACCACTGTCAGTAAATATAAGATTCTCTCCAGTTTCCCCATATAATCAGTTATGCACAAAAAGGGAAGATAATTATTTCTTCAGACACTCTAAACCAAAAAAAGCTTACAACAAGCTGTTTGATAAATCTGAGTAAATTATGTTTTCTCTGATCACACTGCAGCCCAGAAAATAATGGGGGGAGTGCACCACAAGTAATTAGCATTAAATTAATCCTTACAGAAGGTCTCTGATTTGAAGGTTTTTTTCATCCATCTTAGTTTTAGCTTTTAGAATAAACATATATAATGTGTGCCTAACAGTAAGCACACAGAAACACGATGAGACAGTGCCTGAATTAGAAGAGAAAATGTTAGGAAAAAACACACAGAAGTAAATTTACTTAAGATTTAGCAAGCAGAAAACCGACAGTATTCTTTACATCAGAACTAACATTGTATGACTTCATTTCTATCCCTCAGTGAAAATGATATAAAAATAACAAGGCACAAGAAACAGATGGAAAAGACTGCTCTATATCAATCACTTAAGCATTATTTTAAAAAAACACACAAAAAACCACCCCAGTGACAGCAATAACATACTTTGATGAAAGAGCTACATTCACATTTAAATTTCAAACTGTTGTATCTGAGTTCAAGCACAAATACTCTCTACAGGCTTATTTTTTATAAAGTGGAATTGGCTGTGATTGTACATTAAATAACTATTCTGCAACTAGATATGCTAAAAACCTCATAAACATCAAGATATTATTTAAACCCCTACAGTCTTTCCATACATCACACTCCATCAGTTATTCTAATGCCTGAGTCATAAAGGCAGATTTCTCGTAGTTACTACTATTCTGGTTAACATCACAGTACCAATTTTGGATACATGCAGTGGCTCAAGTTTCAATTTATGAATTTTGAAAAGACCTGATTTCCAGAAATGCCTTATCCTGGGTAGATGTGCTCTTTATTTAAAAATTAAAAAAGGAAGTTACTTACACTTAAGCTCATACTTAGCAATTAAGAGCAGATTCCTACTATATTTAGAGTCTCAAATTTATCTGCTTGATTAATTTTTTTTTCAACATAGCATGTTAATACTAACTCCTCTTGCTGTATACAGCTGAAGTTTCATCAGTGTGAAGCAACCTAGATTTACAAAAATGTCAAGGTGTTACATGAAGAGTATAAATAAGAAACATTACCGACTCCTGACGCATCTTCCACCATAGGATTTATTTCTATCATGGTAGCATCATATTTCAGAAAGAGATTATATAATTTGATCATATTTTCAGCTGCTTCATCCACCAAATTAGGAGGAAATCCCATTTTCTGGGCAAGCTGAAAGTAAAAGAATGGTTATGGTTAACTCATGTTAGGGTGTCTCAGTTTAGCTAGTATTTCAGTGTCACTGGAATTTGCAGATGTAGAACCCGCCCTGTCCACTGGGGGGAAAGAAACAAACTCACTCTTTGGTTTGAACAGATTGTTTTCCATATAGAACACTACACTTATCCTAAAAAAGAGGTAATAAATTTTTATCATGCTATGCCTTTGCAAAGCTGTATAAAAGCTGTATAAATACTGCCATGCAGTTGGATTTACACTGATTCACCTGAAAATACTTAAGTATCTAGTTCAAATCTGTTTCAAACAAGGATTTAAGACAACTCAGCAGGTTGAATGCACACACCCTTTATAAAAATTAGAAGCAACTTTCCCATCCTCACTAACGTGTACTTTCCCACATTAACAATTACCCTAACAGCTTGTTCTTTTTTTATGCCTTCTACTATATCGATGGGTTCCTTAATTATCGCCTCAGGATTCTCTGCAGCAACATCTTCAATATTAACACCACCCTGAGAACTGCCTATCAGCACAGGACCCTAGAACAAAAAGGGAAAAAAAAAAGCATAAGTAATTTGATACCACACAATCAAAACTTAGTTCTTCCTATAAGATACTTCACAGCAATAAAACCTTTTTTGTTGAAAAAATTAATGTGTATCTACTCAATACCTCCATATAAACCTTTTACTAATAATTTTCAAATGTTAAAGTGCATGTCAGGTCCACTTTCCTTTAATAAGGAAAAATTTCCTCTGTAAAGCAGCAGCAAAACAATTAACACCGACATACTATTTTTGAATTTTCATAGAAAGATTCAACTTCATAATCACATACATTTTATCTTTTAGGCATCACCAGAGAAGTGTAACTACCTTCTCCCCTCCACCTTCTCCACTCACTCCTACACAAATACAGATCAAATGCCAGGCACTAATTTTTTAATTCTGCCATGCTGCAACTCCAAGGACAAATGGAGGTCTGCAGAACCTAGTGATAAATTACTGCAAACCATACCTGTTCACTAGGAACAAAGTGTTCAGTAACTAAAGCCTTCACTGAAAGTAAGCCACAGCAAAACAAAACAGCACTCAATTATTCATTAATAAAAGAAATTAAGAAACCAGAATTGACAGCATTTGCAGCTGAGTTTATTTTTAAAAAAGCCAAATCTCAACAAAAACATGAGGGACTCAGTACATGGAACCTAAAAATCTCTCCTCCAGTTCACAGTAAAGACATACCTTGATCCCTTCAACCAACCTTCCCTTATCACCACCCATGCATGGATTATGGCCATGGGTGTACTAAGGCAACATCTCCTATCAGCAGAACTCAAAGATTAAACAGCCTTATAACTGTTGACAATTAATTATAGAAAATGTGACCCTGGTTTAGAGAACACGCTTAATAACCACACCACTCCCCTCCTATTACCATCCTTCCAAATGGAAATACATGGCTTGCAAATGATTCTCCATCTAACAGCAAGATTCAACTCAATGAACATTTTTGGATATTCTTATCTTGAACTGTCAGTAAGCTACAAACTGATCATAAAATAACTCATCGTTCCATAGAATTGACCAAAGTGAACAGTTTTGCTTAAAACACAAACCCCTGCTGGCAAATAATATCCAAGTCATAAAGTTCCAGTTTCAGCTGGCTATTTTAATCATTTTTCCCCTCCTTAAAGGAAGAGGTTTACAACAACATCAGGAATAAACACTGTGTGCTATTCAACCTTCACACTTCCTTCTTTTGAAAGGCATTTCCTCATCCTAAGTATCCTATACAAGTTACAGTAATAATAAACACGTCTAAAAACATGACTTATAAAGTCAGCAGTAAAAACCAAGCACATCCCTGTCAAAAGGCAACAACCCACACAGTATGATCAATATATACTAGTAAGACTTATCTTTTATACAAGACCAAGAACATGCCATGAAAATATGTTTCCCTTCTTTATCTAATTTGCTACAATCAGTTCCAGTAGATTTTATTTCCATAAGCATCATTGCTTATTGCTTTCACAATTTTAGGAGTCTGAAATCTGTTCATTTACAGCATTTTAATGCCACCTTGTGGTGCATATGGTAACACTTGAATCTCCCTTGCTCTATTCCAGCACACATCGCAATGGAGGTGCCCAAGTCACATAATTCAACACAACTGATACTTTCCCATCAAAAAGAACACTATGAAGGAAGAAAAGGAACAAATACTTAATTCCTAATACGGCTATGAAAAAAAAGAATTAGAGTAAGACTAGTTTTCTCATTCCTCCACAGAAAATTATTTCATTCATACTCAAATATCCCCTAATTACCAAAACCAGTGCCTCTGCAAAGCACCTGAACAGACAAAACTCAGTTTTTCTAAGCTTCAGCAAATAAAGTTCCAAGATCTGTTCCAAATTCTGGCTTCAATAAAGTTACTTACCAATTCATGTTCTATGCTCCAAATAGAACACTTGTCTGTCAGAAAACACTGACATACTTCAGCAACCACACTTGAATTGTAGTCTAAAAAACTACATACCCACACATACAGCCCATACACACAGAAAAAACTGGCTTTCATTTTCCTGAAAGATATGAAGACAGACTTCTAGGCCCAAAACTTCTTACCCATTTCCTGGAAAGCATTAGTATAAGAAAACTACTAGCACTCTCAAAATCAAGGGACACACCAGTGCACCTCTGGGAACTTTCACACACGGGAGAAAAAGGATGTTGGATTTATGCAGGACCATTTGCTCTTCCACAACACTGTCACTTATCTTGTTTCTGACACTTAAGGTGTAAATGCACATGCACACATATAGCTGTGTTTTTAAACTAAATTGCATAATCCAGCAGGCAAATGCAAATTAAAACCAAAATGAAAATTACCCCTTTATTCTACCCATCTCCCCTTTGGCCATGTAACTCCGAACTTCAGATGGGGCTACCAACACTCATTTATTATTCTGTAAATTCAAATCGTAGAATTACATCTTTACAGCATTTAAAAACAAAGTCAATCATATAGTCAGATACACTGTAAAACAAAATTTAGCTTGTATACTTCTGATTTTCAAAAGCAAGTGAACAGTAAACAGTTCTGTTGAATTTTTTTTTTATTCAGTTGTAACAAGTGAATTAGCTTACTTCTATTTCTAATATTACTCACTTGAAAAGACCTTTCCATTGTTATTGCAAAATAGTATTCTCTCCTGGGATATCTGCGTTCACAGATAAATACTTGATTGCATATCCTGCCCTTCTCTCCTGTCTGCTTGGTAAATAACTTCTTTCCGATCATTTGGGAGGAGACAGCTTTTGCTTCTTCTGGACTAGAATAAAAGAAGCTCAGAATGTGACAAAGAAACTGCTGTAAAAACAAAAGTAGCATTAAAAAAGTCTTATCTAATATTTGTTATTTTAAGGTTAATAATTAAAACCCTGGTTTTAAAGAAAGCAATAGGTTCAATCCATAATGTGAAACCTTGAAGTTTTTCCACTTGGTTGGATAATTTAGAAAGAACTTACGAAAAAACTATTTTCACTCCTCCTTTGAGGCCACCTTCAAATGTTCCTTTTCCTCTACCACCAGCTAAGACCTGTGCTTTTACCACAATATCCTTTGAACCTAGAACAAAAGAAAACACAAAAAATGTCATCTATGACTATAAAACAAATTGCTTCAGGTAAAATAACAAAGGCTGCTTTAATTTTATCCCCCTTTCTCCATGCCCACCATTCAAAACACCCATGTGAATCCAAAACTATATTGCAGTTCACACAGATAGTTCCAAAAATCTCAAATAATCCACAATTTACAGATTTAGGCTGTTCTGTGAGCAAACTTTGGTGAGTTAGTATCCAGAAATGCCTGTGTTCTGATCATCTTTAATACCTGCTAGAGTCACATATGATTACACACCCAGTAAGAAATAGTTAGCACCTCACAGATTATTAACAAGATGGAACTGAATCTCTGACACACCATATGCAAGGTTTTCCTCAAACAATTACAAATACCCTGTACCTGTAAACCATTCCCTTCCCAGCAATGATATGTAACTATAGCACTTACCCAAGTCAGCTTGCCAGGTGCACTCTGGCTTCCACCCAGCACAGCACTAAGGCATGAGCTTGAGTGCTTTGCAGAAGTCAGAGGCCTAAACAAACCCATTATTCTTTCAAGAGTAGGCAAAGCAAGCCCTTTAGTTGGCTTTAACTGTTTAAAAAAACCTTTACAAAATATTCTTCTAGGAGGGGAAACTGGGTATTTGAGTTTAAAAAGTAAAGCGTGAGAATATAACAAAAATTAACTGGGATACTCTGAACTGTCATTGAGAGACAAAAAAGCAAAGAAAAATAGTTCAAAAAAATATGAATGCTGAGAGGACATGAGGAGTAATGGACTGCAGAAAATAGGGAGGCTAAGAATTGCCCTAAATAGGGCAATGTTCTTTTGTTCTTAGGCAGAGTTGTGGGCTATATGCACCACTACCCTGATCCCAGAAGATATTTTCTTTAAAATGTTGTTACTGTGATGCATTATAATATTTCGTCAACATATAGATATCCAAAAGAATGTGAGAAAAACAACTTTCAATTTTTCACAATCAGTTTTGGCTGTAACATCATTGGACTGATCCTTATGCAACAATTGAGTCATTAAATGAGCAGATTACTAATGATCTGTAAATTGTTTTCCTCTAGCACTGCAAACTAGCTGCTTGATTGCATAAACAAGTTCAAGGTTTATTTGAGCAGCTCTGTCTACAAGCAATTAAGCTGCACAGATGTACCTGAAACAAACTTAAGTCAGTACATCCCAAGAAAACCATAACCCATCATGCAGAAAGCTCACTGTTCAATAAACATTTTTTCCCACAGCTCCTATTGAAAATTACTCTAAAAAAAGAGGAAGCGCTTGGTCACACACCTCATCTGCAGGGTTCCAGCAGCAGCGCTGTCACACAATCTGACACAGCAAAGAACTGCTGATACACAGTAACCCAAGAAAAAAATCTGGAAACCAGCAGCTACCATAATTGTCTACTCAGTATCAACAGTTGTGCCCTTGTTTTTTGCTTACGTGGCTTTGAAATACTGCTAGGCTTGTGTTTCAATGAAAAATAGCAGTTTCTGCCCTGGAGCAGATAACCCAGCAGACACACCACCACAGAAGTTCCATCCTGCCTCCAGCCCTCAGCTTTTCACTCCAGCCTCGTTTCTCGTGCCAGTAGAAGCACTTGTGCTATCATGCCTTCAAGCACATCAGAACAGTGATTCCCTGAAGGCAAAAGCTCATCCAGCAGACAGACAGTGTTTCTGCAGACTTCTGTGCACCATGTGACAGGCACACACACAGGAACTTCAGAGAGCGGGACTCCAGCTTTCAGCAGCAGTAACAAATTGTAAAGCCTTAACACAGGGCACTGGAACACCAGTACAACTCATGTGGACAAGCAAGCTAAAGGCCAATGCACGAATCTCTGCACAAGCATTTGGTAAGCATCACATTACCATGTTAATGGCAGTCAGCCCTAAAAGCACAGATAAGTACAATAGCCTGAAAAAAATAGGAAATGCTTAGAAAATTAAGAGTAGATACCAGTGAGAACAGGTGTCTGAAATCAGAACACTGATTTAGCATTCATCGGTCCAGGACAAGAAAAATCTATAAATTTACTAACACTACAGTTATCACCTTCAACAATCAGTTATTAACTAGACAGTGAAAGAGTTACACAGTCAGCAAACAAAAACATCTTCACTTCTATCAATACTAATATTTTTTGGAAGGAATAATTTCTGATTCTATAATTTAAGCTTTCAAACTGGGAGAAAGATCAATGCATGCAGGCAAGCAGAAAGATATCCATGTAAAATGCAATCTTCTAATAAGCTTATTAAGAGGCAAGAAGGGTCATTGTTCACTGTATCTCTGCAGTTTCCTGTGCAAATGGAAAGTCCAATGATTACAGCACACAGGCCTGATTAAAATGTTCTGCTTTACAAGTTTTCATTCTGACTTTTGTCAAATCACATTAATTGCCACTTCTCTGGCCCAATACTATCTGTAGCAGAGGTACTGCTTTCCACATATTACAGACACCTTCAGAACAACCATGCAAGCCTAATCTATTCTGACAAGACAGACAACAGTAGAGGGCAGTGACAGGTTAGTAACTCAACTGTCAATCAAGTTCTCAAGTACCATTCAACTGCAAACTTATCCTGGGAAAGACAGAGACCTGTAACTTTTGCTTCAGTCTGTATTTCAAAGTTCTCACACCAGAAAAAGTAACCCTCCATTTATAACACAAGCTAATTTTTTCTTGTTGCACAGATACAAAAAACCTAAATTTAAACAATACAGGTGCATTTACTAGCATTAGGAAAATATAGGTTTGTAACTAACAACAGGAGTGTCAATATAATATTCTGACCCTAATTCTGTCAACAGAGCAGAGAATCTCTTTAGAGTACACTGCATTTCATTAGTAAGTATAGTGACTGTGAATTTTAACTTCAAAATCACGTTTTTTCAGCTTTTGAAACTTTTGGGTATTAAAATACTCATTGTATGCAAATCAAAAGTATAACTATTGAAATAATTATGTGCCAGGAATCATCATCCTTCCACTGAAAGGACCATACCAATCAGGAGACTGAACAAGATGTTTTGCTGTAATAAAATATTTTCTACACAAATACTTCCTGACATTAATTGACTGCATCAAATTCATTATCAGCTCACAAGACAGGTTTGGTTTTGTCAACAGCTTAAGTCAAGCAATTAAAATACAGAGGTCAAAATTTGAATGTGCTGGTTATACAAGTCTATTTTAATTAGTGAATTATCATCAACAATATGTTTTGATATTTTAACTTCAAAGGAGTGAAGTGCTACAGAAGAAAGCAAAGGCTGAAGCAAAATCTAAGATTCAGATGCCAAAAAAAATAACATTTGTCAGAATGTAAGTAAATGTTTGGTTTCTCAACTACTACTGCTGTTTATCTAGAGATTTTGACCAGGTAATTAGGAACATAATTGCATTACTTTTTTAACACCTGGGGGATTTCTGCTTAAGTTTGCCACCTTAGATCATCATCTATATCCTAGAGCAACTGAATAAACACTCTGGAATTTCAGACAGCCTAAAAGACATCAGGAACATAGAGAGATAATTGACCAACAAGGAAAACTGATAATGGCAACCAAAAAATACCATATATAAAAGTATGACAGATATGAGTTTTCACTATGACATAGACTAGAAAACTCCAAATACTTAAATCAGACAGCCAAGGTGGGTGTGGCATACACTAAGGAGAAAACCACCCCAGCTTTTTGCCACAACGCCTGGAATATGTTTTTTGAAGAGCTAATAAAGAAAAAGCTAGCACTTTACCTAGAAAATAATTGCACACATTGTACTAAGCTTTGATTTCTGACTAAATCAAGCCTAGGATCAAAAACTCTATTTTTTAATCTAGCCAGGTTCACACATTACTTTTTAAAGTTTTATTAACAGATACAAGTTGTATGTTTAGGCAACAGATGGAAAAATAAATAATACTGAAAAGTATTTAAAAGATGTTAGTAACATTGAAAAAAATTTAGAAGGGCTGAAAAAAATCATCTATTAATCACGTAACTGTCAGCAGGAATACAGCCAAAGCAATTACTGGAGCTATTCTGTAGAAAGCATACCAAAACAGAACATTCTTTATAAACCACATGGACATGGAGTTGCACTGGACCTCTTAAACTGCAACAGCAAAAGTAGCACACTCAATTCCAGGACCCTCAGTCTCCTTTCAAGAAAGGTGAAATGTTTTGCACTCACTCTCTCAACACCTCCTATTTTTTACAGCTTTGTATCTTACTAAAATTTCTCAGTCTGTCATGCACATAAAGCTGTGGGATTCATTACCTGAAAACCCAACAAAATCACCAGCACACAAGAGTGGCTTCAAGATTTATTAATGACTTACAAAGTCTTACTTCTCAAGTCATCATGAATCGAAATATATGCTATTAAAAAACCCCAGACAAGCACACAATATGTCACTGCCTTTCACTCCACTGTTATCAGAGGAAAGGGATCAGGAAGCATCAAAACTTGAGTTACAACAATACATTGCACCTATGGAAGTGTCTCTTAACAAACAGCAATGTTCATTTCAAATAGTGTGTTCTTCCGAGCTACCTGCTGTCACACTGATCAAGCATCTGTTCACTAAACAGTCTTTAGGTTCATTAGTCATGCTCTTGATAACACACACATATCAGCTCCTCAATCAGAACTGGTCACAGTGCTAGCTGGAATGCACACATGGCTAAGAGCAAACCATAAACTTCAAGGCAACCAAGTCATGCTGCAGTCTCTTATCAAAGCTGTGGAACAGAACTTACTCAGCTCATTTGTTTTCCAAAATTTAAGTGAGATGATTATGTAACACTGATTTAGCTACAGCCACAGCTAACCTATGATAATCTCTGTTAACAAGAAGTTCACATTTGCTATACATTGGGATAAAAATTTACCCATTTCTAAGTGAAGTATTTGCAAAAGGGAAGAAATCCAATGCCAAACTCAACCTTTAGTCAGAAATCTGCTCTGTGTAAATTTACCAGGAATATGTGGATAAGCACTAGGGAAACAGAGCAAAGAGTATTACCGACTGTCTTTGTAATGATCTAGACAAACATTTGATTAAACAGTTTAGCATATAAAAAGAAAAAAAAATCCTATCTACTGGCAATTACTTCCACACAACAAAAATCAACAATGCGTGGGTGGACCAAAAATAGTGAATGTTTTCATTCTGATACAGTTTGGTTTGTGTTTTGTTGATTTTTTTTAAGTACTAAATGAAAGCTAGCAGCTAAATGCCTACAAAAACAAATAAATCCAAAACACTGGAGCAAAGAATAATGTCACCACTCAGAATGAGTTCTGGACTTGTTTGAGCAATGCCTCAAAACTTCAAGCTCCTTCAGTGTGTCTTCTCCTTTTAGGAAGATTTTCCCTTCCTCATCTCAAGTACAAAGAAAGTCACAGCATCGACTACACACCAACTCCAACAAATATTTGGCTGACAACCAGAAGTCCTGAATTCCATCCACTAAAGGATGCCAACTCACACACTTCACAACTTCATTCTTCTAATCCCCAAGAAATTGCCCAGAGTCCCACACTCCAGATAACAGGCATGCCTATGATGTCACAGAGATGACACAGAGCTATAAACCAGCAGCCAGATCCATACCCACACTGCTGGAGGAGCCCTCTCTGAGCAGGAACAAAACAGGAATCCTGACCTACGAGTTTCTGGGCTGTTGATTAAAGAGCCACAGACAAAGGTGCTCTCCTTTTCCTCCAGCAATATCTGTGCAAACATTAAAGTAGAGAAAAGGGGTATGCCTGATTTGGGAAGTTTTGATCCTGCTATAAACTCACCCTTAACAGAAGGTAAGGTTTTGAAGTTTAAATCATTCTCAGAAGTATATCAGCAACTTCCTTTCATATTAATGAAATTATTATAATTTTGTATCACTCACTCTCTAACAACAGGAACAAGATAAAGAAGGTATCTGACAATACCTGAATTTCTGGGATATCATGCCTGAAGGAAAAGCAGCCTTTCAATTCTTTTCTACATTACAAAGCAGCATAACTCGCTCTAGAAGAAAAATTATTGGTTTTTTCAGATCTCATTTCTCGCACTAAATCTCCATATGAAACTGAAATGAATCCAGCAAAATCTATAACCTCAGGAATCACTATGAATGTATCCCTTTGGAGGTGAATAGAGATTTGAGCATTTGCATAGGAGAAAGGAATATGACAACCAATGTCCTTCACTAAAACTTTGTGACAAGCCTAACATGTTTTTCCAGTGAGGAAAAAAAATCCCAGACTTTAAACTAAGAAAACCCCCCCAACAAACAAATCAATCAACCAAAAAAATCCCTATCTTCTAATATCTGACACAATAGAAGCTGACAATAGAAGCTGACAAATTAAATCCAAATTACACAAGATTTTATGAGGACAGATTGTAATTAAAGTGGCAAATTAATAGGCAAAGTCAAGTCCAAAATTAAAGCTCAATTCTAAATTAAGTATTTAAGTACGCAGCAAATGAGACTGGATACTTTTTCATCAACAAGACAGGAATTTAGCATAGGAGCTACCGAAGTCCTCCCCTCCTGTGTGAAGTAGCTGCATTCTGCCAGAAAAGCACACGCACAAAGGAACAGGATTTTACTCTTCTTTTGTAGCCTAAAGAGAAGTAGAGAAGTATAGTTTGCATCTTCTGTTCTACAGGAGATCTCGTCACCACCACTGAAACTCTTCAAACAAGACTTCCTCTAACCTTGCTGAAAGTAGAAAGAAATCCAGGACTTGCACAAAATAGAGTCTATTACTCATCTCAAACAGGTTTAAGCAGTTGTATTAGTCTAAGCTAATAAAATTTATACCTGACCTACTCCTTCTTAACAAGAAGGCTGCTTCACAGGGAAGGCTCTCCTAAAGGGAAGGTATATTCAGAACTCCAAGCAACATCTTACCAAGAAAGACAGAAAAAGTAGGTACACCTTGTATCAATCCCATGCCTATTAGTATATGTTCTCTTTAATATTATACCTATTTCTTTTGCTATTTTGTAAGCTTCATCTGGCGTATTGGCAACCACTCCATGTGGAACAGAAATGCCAGCCTCCTTCAACAGTCCCATGCTCAGGTACTCATGCAGTGATAGCCTCCTCTGTTGCTGTTGTTGCACTTGAAATCCATGATTGTTGAGTATTCCCGGACCTCCAGCAAGCACCTGAAGGAAAAGAATAAAAAGAAGAAAAAAAAAGAAAACAAAAAGAAGAATGTGACTGTTGTGAAAGACTACCCTCTTTGTTTAGGTTTAAAAACCAGTCTACATATTAAACAAGTATACTTTAGTGTTCCAGTGCAAACACCTGAACATTTAATCCTACCCTTCCACATTAGTCATTCATATCAGGTCTGGTATTTGATTTTGGGAAGTTTTATTGGCCAGGGGGAAAGAGCTGGTGAAACTACTAGCACTGACAAGGACCGTAACACAAAGATCAACAACAACAAATGCAAAAAACATTTTTTGCATTTCACTACATGCAAATAAGACCTTAATTTTATACAAAAACAAAGCAAGAAACCTACTGAATTCAGCTAATCCATGAACACGGATGATCATCAAAAGACTCAAAGTAAAAATATTACAAACGAAACTCACATACAAAACAAACCTTTGCTTTTATTTCTATTTTTTTAGTATGCACCACTGGCACAAGCACCGTAAAAATCAGCCTGAACTAGGAAGTTTCTAACAAGCTAGATTTTTAAGGTTTCATTTCACTTCAAATAAAGGAAACAAACAGACGACACATGAGCTTTACTACAGCATTCCAAGCTAGCGAACCGACGGGGCCTACGTAGCCTCCAGAGGGTTCCTTCTCCAAGCAGGACGTTCTCTCCTTGGCACAATCCCAGGGGAGAGGCGGCCCGGGAGGCTGCGTGTAACTCGAGAGGGGCACTCAGGGCGACCTTTCCCAGACGTGGCAGGAGGAAAAAGCGGCAGGAGCGTCACACACCGTGTCACACACCGTGTCACACACCGTGTCACACACCGCAGCCTGCCGAGCTCCTCCGTGTCATCGCTTCCCACGGGTGCTGCAGCCAAAAACAAGCCCGCGCCCCCGAATGGCATCCAGAGGAGCCAAGAGCAGAGGCTGGGAGGGGGGAGCTGCAAGAAGAGTTAAACTGGCCCAGCCCGACACCTCCTAGCAGCAAGGTGACGGCGGACATGGAAACACGGGGATTTCCACCAATATAGGGGACGGGGGCGCTGAAAAGGAAGGGAAAAGGAGCCACGCAGGGAAGACTTGCCACAAGCAAGACCAGCGGCTACGGGGGCCCGTACACCAAAGGTGAGCGCCGGGCTGCCAGCCCCGCCGCAGGGCAGGGCAGGGCAGGGCAGGAGGGCAGCGGGAGCGCGCCGAGACAGACGCTCCTCTCGCCGGCGCTCCGCACGGAGCGACCTCGACCGCGACCCCAGCCGGCCCGACCCCGCTTCAGCCCCCCCAGCCCACCCCCGCTCCCGAGCGGCCGCTACCTTCCCCGCGGTGGAACCCAGCGAGGCGCGGAGGCCGCTACCCCTCAGCCCGGCCGCCACCCGGCTGCAGATCATGGAGGCCGCCATGGCCGAGCCCCTTCGCCCTCGGGTGCTCCCGGCAGCGCGCACGCGCCGCTCGCGGGCCGGGGCGGGGCCAGGAAGCGCCTCGCGCGGCCCCGCCCCCGCAGTGACGCCCGCCCGGCGCCGGGGAGGAGCGGCCTTGAGGGGCGCTTCCCGGCATCTCGTTCTTTCCACCGTTCTGGTTTTAATAACGGTTAGTTTTGCTTCGCAAGGATCCTAAATGGATTGTAATCCATCCACAACCTTCCGACCGCGTCGGCCCCGGTTGGCACCGCCTGTGTTAAAAGGGAGGAAGGAAGCACAGCTCCCTTATGCCACGCCCACACTCCCTCCCGCTTCAGCTTCCCAATAGCAGAACTTCCAGTGTTTTCACTGCAGAGAATTACTTGTTTCGGTTCCGTATTTCAGGGCGTTTCCGTGCAGCAACGTAAACACAACCATTCTTGCTTAAGACAACCATTCTTGCTTAAGACAAGGGGGAATGGTTTTAAAGTGAAAGAGGGCAGGTTTAGATTAGATGTCAGGAAGGAATTCTCTGTTGTGAGGGTGGAAGGCAGTGGAAAAATGCAGTTACTTCCATACATTATGAACATCAAAGGAAGATCTGATGTGAAAGAAAACCGTGTCAGAGCTGTGATTCTTCTTGAGTTTTTTAACTTGAATTATCCAATAAATAACTGGATGAGTTGCTTATTTTTGTTCTGAAACTGAAAATGCATTTTCATAACTTCTCCTTGGGTGAGTACTGCAAAAGATGGAGTCATTCTGCTTCGGTTCTTTTGCTCCTGGTCCTCTGCTCACCCGGTGTTATTGTCACCTGTTAGCACTGCAGTGAGCTCTGCAGAGTGCTTAGCTCTGCACCTCTGTGTGCAGACACACAAGGTAGGAGCACGTGTTATTGAACCTGTAAGCAGCTGCAAAATTTTGATAGACCATCCAAGATTCCCACCACAGCTGATAAAATATTTCTTCCAGCCAAGGGGAAGGGAAAAAAAAAACACTTGAACTCTGTGCTTTTTCTGCCCTCTGTACAAACAGTGGCTCTTCACTAGTCACAGGACCTGCTGCAGTTCCGTACTGCACAGGACAGTACATGGATGCCATTTCCACATACAAAGAAATCTCCTAACTCCAGGAGACTCCCAAAATTACCTCTGGAAAGGATTTGCAACAACGTTTACAAGAGGATGTAATGGATATTGGCAAAACTTTAACCTTAAAGGCCCAAAGCTACTGTTCAGAGATAAGTACTGTCTGCAGGTCAGGAAACAAGGCTTAAATCCTGACTCAGTTTCTTGCTACTGGAAGGAAATTGGACGACTGTCTCTGGGCTTATAATTAATTCTTGCCTTAGCAAATGGCTGTAAGACAGTCAGTTACAACTACTACTGTATCTTCTTCTCACTAGGAGTGACTTAGCCTTCCAGTTTCAAAATTAAGACGGTTTTACCTTATACATCAAAAGAAGAAATGTCCCAGAAACCACTTCTGACAATATTGAAGGGCTTGTAGAAAGACTGACTGAGGCAGCTGCTGCTGTTATCTGGAGTCTGATACACAGCTGTATGGAGAACTTTAATTATCTGAATGTTTTATTTTCTGATCTCCTCTTGGCTGTGAAAACTCGGTCTAACTGGGGTGGACTGTAAACATGCCTGGATTTCTGTCTGATCACCAGTGCCACCACCTGGCTCTGACTGTCAGCACAAAGTGGTTGTAAGCCCAACTCAAAATCTTAAAAACAATAGTTCTTGGAAATGACACATGCACCTTTTCTTTATTTTGTTAGACACATACAAAAAGATAACACTCTTGGCTACAACCAGACAAATTCCTAGTGAGCCCAATATAATCTCAGGTTTGTATAGGCTCAGCCTCATTCAATATCTGACTTACAATTAAAGAGACTGCACAAGGAATGCACTGTAGGATTCCAGTAGATATCCAGAGGTTTTGCTAAATCTCCAGAAATATATTCCATCCTATTCAAAGTTTAAAATTATGAGATTTCTTGCTAAAATCAGAATAAAATTTTTAACATAGGATCAAGGCCCTCTCTGAAAAGCTGTATTTAAAACTCTAAAGAAGCAGGGAAAAGGTACATTAAATGAGATAGAAGGAGCCAAGAAGTTTTAACGGACACGCAGGACAAATAAAGCATCCTGTTTGAGGCCAAATATAGCATCCTGGAAGGCTCAGGCATTATGAATAGACATGAATTTGCTTTATTATAAATTTATCACATTCATGTAGTTAGAATGGTACAATCTGATTTATTTCCCAGACCTTGTAAGCTCCACTGGTTGATACTTTGTAGTTGAAAAACATCAGGAGAGAGGGTCTTGCCAAGAACATCAGAGTCAGAAAGTGAAAGCCTCTGCCAAGGCCGTAAGTTCAGAGGGTAGGAAATTTCCAAGACGAAATTTATCAGGGGTTTAAAAAGCATCCCACTACCTGTGGAAAAAATCACCCTGATCTTTCCAGAACACTTTCAGTTGAAGACAGGAAGGAAGAGCCCACTTTTTTGGTATGGCAGGTGAGTAAACAGGTTAAGCTGATGGTCAGAGCAAAAAAACTGACTTTGAAGCAGAGTGAGAATAATCCTTCAGTGGTGTCTACACTGCCTTACATTGCATGTCTTACAGATGGTGAATTCTCTCTGCACCGCTTGTCTGCAGGAGTACCATCCTGGCTGTCTCTTGACAAACTGCAGGCTGCTAAGGGGACCCTCAGGCTTATCTAACAACATGAAACTGTTCACTGCACCCATTTGCAATATTAACAGGTTATTCCATCTCTTCTCCCAGTCATACAGAAATGACAATCCAGGGCCCTTCCCTGAAGGTGCTCCGGCGTATTTCCTGCAAGGATTCTGACATCTGTCCTAGAAAATAGGCATTTGATGTGTGCACTCTAAGGTCTGGATAGGTGTAAGTTTTCTACAGAATACAGTATGAACATTACTCACTAATGCACCATCTCTTCCCAACCAGTGAAAGCTGGTAGATGAAAGGCTCAATGAAAGCAAAAGGATTTGGTTTGCAAAAAACGATCTTTCACATAGCTAAGCTGTGGAGCACTTTGCCACAGATGCTGCAAATAATGAAAATTTATATGGGCTCAAAAGGAGTTTTGGTAGGTTAAAGAAGAGAAACAAGAAGAAGGTTAGTTAGTAAATACACAGAAGCCACCTCTGCCTTGAGAAGTCACTGAGCTACAGATGGCTGTAGAATAGTAGTCAAAAACCCTATCATGATTTATTGCCTACTGTATTCAAGACATCCATTCTGGACCTCCAGGTACTATCCTAGATGGATAAGGAACAGACACTTTTATATTCTTCTGATTCAGGGTCCCCTGGGATTGAGCACACACAGAAGTTTCATCAAAGCACAGTCCATCTTCACCCACCTATGAGTTGCCCAAGGTCGCTTAAAGTGTTGATGACAAAGCCACAAATAAAGCAGAATTGTCTCAGCAGCTTCACTCATTCCAATGACTCAGTCCTGTCTGGACACAGAAAAGAAATAATTAACAAGCAATGAAGACAGCACACCTGTAGTACAGCTCTAATTTGTCCTATTGCTCTTGCACACGGCATTATTCTCTCCATATGTAAAAGTGATCAGAAGTTATTAACATTTCAACATAAAAACTACATATCACACTTTGCCTAATTTCCACTAATAATGTTTATGAAGCCATAATATTACAGCAAGCAGTAATTTATGGTGAAATACAGCCATTTAATGGAAACATGTGGTGTCATGGAAATAATTCTGCTAAAAATAAAAGTGAGGAAACAGTTAACAATGTTACATTTTCAATATCAGGGTTCTAGATAACAACCATCTGCTTAAATGCAAGAGAAGAAAAATCTTTCAAGTTCAAGTTTCAGCCAGGTTGCTGGCAGGACTTTGGTGTCATGCACTGCTGTCACATTCCACCCAGCTTCTGAATGCCAGCTTTGCAATGTAAAATATTTAAATATAAACCTTATATCTCCTAGTTCATACTTCTGCTAAGAAAATGCAAATATATAGTAAATTCCACAGCCAGGGAGCCATGTGTATGAAATTCTCAGAAAGATGGATGTTTTCTGCTTGTGTAGCTGCTTTTCAATAAGCTGTTGTACACTGTGTGCTTTTCTAACCTGCTTTCCCTATGTGTGGTCTTCTTAGGGAACAGCTGTGTAGTCATTTTAATCTGAAATAAATCTGGCCTGTTTCTAATATGGTTAGTCCCACCATTCTTGTTCCCAGCTGCTCTGACTCGCTGCCTCCCTCACTTTACCTGAGCTGTAAATTGCATCAGGGATCACATCCTACTAAAAATGTAATCTCTCTCCCAGTTTGCTGAGTCAGGTTTAGCTTTGTGCTGTGTTTAATCTGATTGAACTCTGTCCTGTCCCCTCCTTGTGCCACCCACAGCATGCTAGAAAACAGATTAATTGTTTAAAAAATAGGGGTTTTTGATCCAGATCACCTCAGACATACAGTTCATTCAATAACACTTCAATCAATAAAAGCGTTAGCATAAAGAACAAGGGATTGGGCCTGAAAAATATCTGCCTCTTTTCCAGTAGCTGCTGGACACATGCCGGTTCAAATACACTGTTTTGGCTCACAGAAGTACTTCCTCAGATGAAATATTAATAAACAAATTTACAAGTATATATAAATCATAATCTTTCAAGCTTTTCAAATTGTGGCAGAGGATTTTGCTACTTTCTCATTCTGTGAGATTCTTTCTCATTTTGCTACTTTCTCATTCTGTGGCAGAGGATTTTGCTACTTTCTCATCCACTGAAGAAAGATATTCCCATATCTTTCTTCAGTGAATGTCTGTTCACCATCAGACTCAGAAAACCAGCCTGTATTTACTTCATGATCTGCAATACCTGGCTGCATAGTTATGTCCTAAATAAATCCTAGAATGAAACCAATTAGAACAGATTCAGTCAACAAAATGCTTCTTTTCATACAGTATTATTTATATTAATGATCACAAGTGTAAGGTGAAAAAATTGAAACAAGTCTGAACATCTGTATGAAATGAGATTTCAAAACCTTAACAAAAACTTAGCCATTTTAAAATTTTGTAAAAGGGTAATACTTCACATCTTTGTTGTGATCAAGAAGATGGTAGAGAGGAAGGGAAAATCTTAGCATACTGACAAATAAAAATATATTCCTTGTAAAAACATACTTTTTACATAATCATCATATAACATTTCTACATAATCATCTTCATATAACATTTTCATTTAATTGTATCCTGCTAATATAGTAAATAAACATAATGACCATATGGACTTTTTGTTTTTTTAATTTAAAAATAAATCAATGGGTCACCCTCAAGACTTGTCACTAAATGCTGTTTGGTAAAAGGTACAGGAAAATGGTGTACATAGAAAGTAGAATGTTTTCACTGGTCAGGTAAAAACCTTTGTGGTATTTTAATGTATTGGACCAAAATGAGCTTTGTGGGTGAGGAGCAATCTTTGATATGGCTTTTGTAAAATTGTTGTCTTGAAATGTAAATACAGATGTGATATAACTGATATGTCTGGTGTTTCATCTGGAGATTAGGATACTCCTAATGGATATCCTCATGGATTAGGATACTTAGGATACTCAGCTGTACTGGGGTGACAGATACAAATGAATGAGCTTGGTTTACAAAAAGTCTTGTTAGCCTGGCAATTTGCTCAAGATTATTTATTATTATTGCTGTTATTCGCCAATGTCAGTAATTCAGGGTATTATCACTGAAGGGGTATCAGGGAGAGCCAAATGTTATACAGAGACTCCATCAGGAGAAGGCATGAAAAGGCACTTTATTATTATAAATCCACAGTTCTTATTGAAACAATGGGGGACCTGATTGGCCTTTAGGAATCTTCTCTCACCTATTGGTCAAGAAGGGACAATCTTTGTAAACATCTTTGACAAACAGAGATCGCCTGCCAGGTGCAGAGGTTGAGATAATAATTTTTATTCTTTCTCTGAGCTTTCTCACAGCTTCTCACAGCTTCCCAGGAAAATCCTGGGAGAGCTGTGTCTCTCTCTGTTCAGAGGATATGTGATTGCCACAGGATATGGGCTGACATCACAGTTAAGCAGCGGGGCCAAATACTGCCAAAGGGCAGCCTTGCTTCTAGCACACCCAGACATTTGCTCCTGACATGCCCTTTATGCCAACAGTGGGACACATCTGATGCTGCATTGAGCCACTTCGGGCAGTTAAACCCCAGAAAACTCATCGCAGAAAATGTGATTAAGCTTCAGCCAGTTTGGCCCTGTGACTTTCATATGGAAATAAAAACATCCGTACATAAATATTTTAGAACCTTACCAAAAAAATCCCCAAAACCAAACAAACAAAAACCCAAAACCACTTTGAAAGGTCCGCAAATAAAAAACCTCTTTCTCTGTTGTGATCAATAGGCTGAAGAGGGGGAAACTCTGACAAACTTTGCAGTTGTTTATAAAGAAAACGAAAGCTTGTATCTTGTATTCTACATATCTCTGTAATTTATAAAAATGTGAGAATGAAGGTAAGTATTTGCCAGCAGAAACTTATTTCTTATCAGTCAGGAACTTTTATTCTGCCAGTGGAGCTCTGCTCAGCTAAGTTTGTAGCTTCCTTTTTAAATAATTCCAATGTGACACTTCAGAGTCGGACTCTTCACAGACCAGAAACAGTGGGCTAACCAAAGAAGGGCCACTTTTTAAATCCTGAACAAATCTGCAGTCAGAGACCGACTGGCTCCTTGACCTTCAAAAACCGAGTCGCATCTTGCTTGTTTTCAGCTGCCCCTCGTTTGCACAAACGCCTTTTCTATTCCCGGTGAGCTCACAAGTCCCTGCGGGTTGAGAGGCAAGGATCCCAGGCAAATAGCAGGACAGGGCACCTCTCCCTTCGACCCTGCCTTGGAACCTCGCCCCCTTTCTCACCAGCGACGTCACCACCAGGCGCAATCGCGCTCTCCAGACACACCCCCGGCCAAGGGCCTGCCAAAACCCGGGATCCCGAGCCGCGATTGGCGGATCCGCCCCCGCCTGCCCCGGCGGGACCGAGCCTCGCCGAGCGCCGGGGGCAGCCATGGGCGAGCAGGCGGCTCAGCCGCGGCGGCCCGGGGTCGGCGTGGGGGTGGTGGTCACCAGCGCCGCGCACCCCGGCTGCGTCCTCCTGGGCAAGCGGAAAGGCGCGCTGGGCGCCGGCACCTACCAGCTCCCCGGAGGCCACCTGGAGTTCGGGTAGGAGCCCCGCGCCCTCCCTCCCCGCCCTGCCCTTCCCTTGCCCGCCGTGCCCTGAGGCGGCCGTGCGGTGCCGTGCCGTGCTTTCCCTTGCCTGCCCGCCCGCAGGGAGAGCCTGGCGGAGTGCGCGGCGCGGGAGACGCTGGAGGAGGCGGCGCTGCCGCTGCGCCACGTGCGGTTCGCGTCGGCCGTGAACGCGGCGTGCCTGTCCCAGCGCTACCACTATGTCACCGTGCTCATGAAGGGCGAGGCCGAGCCGGGCGCCGAGCCGCGCAACCAGGAGCCCGACAAGAACGAGGGTGAGTAAGCATCTTGTTCCAAGCGCCGTGTCGCGGGCAGGGACACCTCCCACTAGGTCAGGTGGCTCCCAGATTCATCCAGCCTGGCCTTGAACGCTCCCAGGGATGCGGCATCCACAGCTTCTCTGGGAAATGAAAAAGCTGCTCAGGCAAAATGACTGTCACTTGTCTTTGTATTGGTAGTTTCTATATGATCCATCTATACTTGAAGAGGAAGAATTGTTATATCACAGAAACAAAGAATATCCTGAGTTGGAAGGGACCCCCAAGCATCATTAAATCCCGTTCCTGGCCCTGCACGGGGCAACCTCAGCAATCCCGCTTTGTGCCTGAGTTGTCCAAACACTCCTTGAGCTCTGTCAGGCTGCACTATAGAGCCTATTCCAGTGCCCCACCACCTTTTCCTAACATCCAGCCTAAACCTCTCCTGCCACAGCTTCATGCTGTTTTCTTGGGTCCCATCTTAACTCTTTACTCAGATTTTTCTTCCTTTTTCTTTTTTCTTTCTTTTTTTTTTCCTACAGGCTGGGAATGGGTCAAATGGGATGAATTTCCTCCAGCAGATCAACTGTTCTGGGCCTTACGCTGTTTAAGAGAGCAAGGTTACAATCCTTTTACAGAAGAGCTCGATCATCTAAAGGGATACACTGGAAGTCACCAATTAGAGTAAAAACAAATTGTATGTTATGTAACAAACTAAAGGACAGACCTGCTTTTTTGGTGTAAAAGAAAAAAATACAAAGTGCTCACCCTGCCCATGCGAAAATACTATCTTTCCCAAAGAACATGCCAACTGTTTCAGTGCTTTTCCCATATTTCACATGACAGTTGTCTCTCATTCCAGACCCACTTCTAGGTTTAGTAGCTAATAATTAACTTTTTCTTCTACTGAAAACTCAGTGTTTTATCTAGTTAGTCTTTACATGGATGACCAGCCATTTGGAAATCAGCACTAGCCAGGGAAGCTTACTCACTTAAAAGCAGTTGCAGCAAAACTTACTCATTTAAATCTGCTTTCCTGTAATTATTGGACCAATTTTAAAACTTGGCCTTGTCTCTTAGCTTCACTTATGAAGCTACTGTCATGAGCAAAAGTTACATTTAATAGACAAAGCCTTTTTTCCCCTGCAGACAGCAGTATACACTTGAAAATCAAAAGAGTATTGTAAATGTGAAAAGATTGTCATGACTTATTGCAGGGAATGAAAATTCCCTGACCCTTCTTGCCAGTTGTTATCATAACAGAGTTCTGTTTAGAACCTCAATTGCATTGAATTTATCTGCAGAAATCAGATCTCTGCAACTGATCTGAATTTGCTACTGAACTCTTGGAATGGAGAGGTGCCTACTCTACTAGGCTGACACAAATTTCATTTATAAGTGTAGCTCCATGGCAGAAATCATACTTAGTGGCTAAAAAGAGTTGTCAGTATTAAACTGCACACATGGGTGTAGTTCTGTATGGCTGGCTATTGAGATTTGGTAAAATTGTGAATTTTCAGTTTGACTGATTAAACGACTAAGTTGTTAGTGAATGAAATTACAGTACCAACAGTACATACAAAACAAAGAAGTTAATATTTTAAATTTTTCTAGAATCTGTAACTAATTTTGATTCTTTTCCAGCTGTTGGAAAGACATCAGCAATTAATTTTAAGATATAACTTTCAAATCACTAGTTGCCTCATTTTTTTTCTTGTCAGGGTTCTTTTATAGCATAACTCTTGTCTATTCCCTTTAGATATACTCATTGTACAAAAATGTTGTAAGGTATCTTTAATTTCTTTTGAATGAAGTACAGGCACAATACTGAGAGATTAAAATTGCCTGGAATTATGAATTGACTTCTCAGTTCTTAAAAGAAATCAGCTTGAGGGATTTAAGGCTCTTCCTTACTTTGAACATACATTTTTTTAAATGGAGATGGCTCTTCTTGCTGAGAAACAGAGTGATGAGGCATAAGGATGCTACTGCCCCTGGCAATCCTCCTAATTAGAGTTTGAAGTATTAATTATGTGCAACTTCCCTTAGGACAGACACCCGTTCTCTGAAGTGAAGAAAGAAGTAACATTACACAGCAGTCTTGAAATGGGAAATTTCACCAAAAATTCCTTTGCTACTGTAACTTTGTAAAAATCTTATTTTTCTATTCAAAAGTGGAGATTTGCTTCCTGCAAGCAACCTTATGTACACCGAAAATTATTCCATTCAGCTGTCAACAAAGAAGCTGTAGGAAGAGTTGACAGATGTCCTGTCCATCTGTCACAAAGAATAACGAAGAAAAAAAAATTAAATTATTTAGTACAATTTTTTATTTTAGAAAACATCTAGGTCCTGATGAGAGAACAGGGACCACTGTAAATGGTCTGCTCATGCAATAAATACTTTCTTGGCATATTTTGTTAATGGTTATATACATTCTATTTCTTGTAAATACACAAGTAGACACTGAAATGAGGACCCAACAGTATCTCCATATGTCAGCATTTCTGTATCTTTTCAAAATGGACAGATTACTGCAACCAGCTGTCAGCATTCCCCAACTTAAATAAGTTTGTATGTATCACACATTTATATTTCCCACCCCTCCAGAAAATGTGGTTCTCAGTCGATTTTAGCTGCCAAGACTCAGTCCTTTCAACTAAGTCTTTACTTTGATTTTTGGTACTTTTGCTAAATAGGAAAATCTATTATGTACATATATAAGCCACTGAATAACAGAACACTCAGTTATGATATCATGGTTCACTAAACTGCTTGTAACTGACAGAATTCACCTAAAATGGCATTATAGTTAGGCAGCACTGAGAAGCATACTCCTGAACTGCACATAGTTTGCAGCACTGATGCAAAAGAACTGATTAGAATGCATCTAATACCCAAATTTTGAATTTATGCTAAGTGAACACTGGGCAGTGCTGTTGCCCTATCTATTTATTAGATGTAATATATTGGTTCCATTTAATCCCATAACAGAGTAACTAACAAGCCAGAAAAAGAAGTGGTCATTACTTCAGTTCCCTCTTATGTCTGAAAACAATCACCCACCTCCACAATATTTCAGTTGGTGAATTACATAGATACAGCCATAGAAGAGTTTTGAGTAGACTGTAAAACTACACTTCCCATGAGTTTTAATTACATACGTTTGTATTTTGTTTCAAGAATGTCCTTGTAAGTTAGAAGACAAAAGAGGCTGGTGAACTGTGTGTGCTAAGAGATGAAAGAAAATACCAATCCCATTATACAAAGCATTAAGAAACTCCATTTTGTAATATTGTGTACGATTCTGATCACTAATGTGGGCTAGAAAAGGGGTAGGCAAGGTTAACTAGAATGACTGAGACAGGGCACATGTATTTGGATTAATGTGAATGAAACAGGAAAGACATTGGAGATAAGCACCCAAGAGGAGAACATGATACTGAATAAAGGTTACAGTATGTACATATATTAATAACTTCAAGCTGTGAAAGAGGTGACAGTTTAATAACTCTGAAAATACTTCTAAAAGGAACAGCTGAAACAAAACCAAATTCCCCATTTCTCTGAAAACAAAACCCACTTCCCCATATACTGTGATTGAATGTGACTGAAGTCCTTCTTTTTACAGCCTGATGGGATTTGTACAGATTGGTCACAGGTGGCAGCATTACTGGCAGCAATGTTTGAAAGATTACTTGAGCAGAGGAGGAATTACCTGATTCATCAGATACTTCCTGTGAGGAATCTACAAAATGGAAAAGGGAAGAGAATTGTGATCTGTGCTGCAGGACAGAAACCTTTAACTGCCAGGAGCAACAGTTCACATGAGTTTTGAAATTCTATCAGAGGGTTACATAAGAGAAAAGCAGCTGTCATAAAATGACTCCTTAAGCAAAACAGAACAAGGAAAGGAAAGCCAAGGGAAGTGCCTTTGGAAAAACAAAATATCATTGCAGCTGATGCAGGAAATGTAGTTGTGAAAGTAAACAAATTAGCAGGTTCAAAGAACTGAAAAAATTATAGATGACAAGGACAAAAAAATCCTTGAGCGCTTTGATCTGAGAGGAGCTAAACCTGCAGCATGCCCCACAGTGTGTCACCTCCAGGGTCCCAGGACACTTAACCAAGTATTGGGGGCAGCCTTGTGGGTGGGCACTCACTGCTTCAGGGTCTGCCCAGCTTTGTGTGCACCTGGAAGGGCTCACCTGAAAAGGAAGGACAGGCTTTCCATTTCTGACTCCTCCTCAGCTGCTTCTAATGCTGACTGGGCATTTTGCATAGGGAAAAATGGAGTACAAACTTCTGAAACTCAGTCAGAATTCAACCACATACTGGGATAAAATGTGCTGAGTATTGAAGTTACATGGCAACTCATGTAAGATTCAAGTTTGGAAAACTGAAGTTAGATCAAAGCTGAGTTTATTTATGACAAATCATTCATTATATATTACAATAATTACAAACTCTTTTATTACACCTTATTGCCATATTTTTGTCCTTGATACACAGATGATCAAGAACACAGATTTAGGCAGTAACAAAAAAAAGATACATTACAAACTTCATGTTTCATTTCTGTGGCATAGAAAAGGCTATCATCAAAAAAGTAAAGTTACTAACAAACATACAAGGGGATTCCCCTTACACATTTTTTTCCCAGGAACTTATGTCATCTAATGTATAGTAAATACATATATATAAATATATATTTACACATCTCTTGCAAACATACATTTACACAATCACTGAAAATCTGACATCTCTCCCCCAGCAGACAGCTCCCAGACATTTCTCCCAGCTCCCAGAACATCTAACAGGAAAAAAAACAAATCTGTAGTCCATGGTTTTAAATTAGTCACCCTATTTCTGAGCCAGCTGTTATCTTCTCCCTGCACAGGGCTGCTGGTGTAACAAAAAAAAGGATATTGCAGTTTGTGACAAACAGCATCTAACCTACCTTCACCACAGGAAAGGTCTACTAGGGGTACTGTCCCCCTTGTACCTAGTCTGAGTCACTGCTGCTGCTTGAGGAGTCTGTTGACATAACTTCTACATCATCTTCATTCTCTTTATTGTGTCCTGGAGGCTCCAGCATGAAGTCATTACTATGATTAGGAGGTAGCATGTTCATTGACATATCACTTGACTGCCAAGGATACTGAGGAGCAAGCACATCTGGAAAAACAGAGGCATCATCAAGAAAACTTTCAGTTTTGTATATTGACAAATTCAACATGACAGCTCAACCAGAACTTCAATATAAAATCAAAACAAATCTTGAAATCCTTTCTAAATTTTGGACAGATTAAACCCTCCAGAAACAGCTGGAAAACATCTCATGATGGAGCAATTCTATAATTGTGAAAGTCTGCTCTGCCAGAGAGGCCCATTTATGTAGGTGGCTCTTGATAACTCATATTCAATACAGAGCTTTTCATCTTCAAAGCACAGTTTGAACTGATTCAGCATTCACAACTACTGGGAGTAATGAAAATTATCACAGTCTGTCAGTATGCAAAAATAGATTAAAATATTAGATTCAAAAAAAAATCAGGCAGAACATAAAAATTCAGAGAAAAAGGCTTTATCCAAATATGCCTAAAAAGCAGCTCAGAATGGAAGCTAGTGTTTTACATTGTGTGGCCATGCTTCAATGCTAGAAGCAGACTCCTGCTATTAAACCAGGCTGAATGGGTGTGCTAAGCAGTCTCAAAGTTTAGAGGCTACTGAGCAGTCCAGAAACTGGTCTGCACATTCACTAAGGACTCAGTAACTGGATATCTCTGCAGGAGTCTCCAAAAGGACTAGATCCCATAATTAGCATTCTCAGGACATGCCTCCACACACCAACAGATTCAGCATCCCTACACAAAATGCCCAGGCAGCTTCAACTTTCTTGTAAATCAATGTTTCCCTCTTACCTTGACAGTCTGTGTGAGTGTTTAACCTGACAGAGGAGCCCAAGACTCAATTAAGAATTTTACTGGAGGAGTTTAAATCCCACATTTTCCAGTTTCTCAAGGAAAATTCCTAAAATTCCTGCAAATTCCTTTCAGTTCTTATAGAGACAGCACTCAAAAGTAAATGGATCAAGTCTGCATCCTCTAAGGCAAAGAAGCCAGCCAGAATGGGCTCTACTAAAACATACACAAAAAATATGCAACTTCTAATTACCTTTCTTTACTAGGTGTTCACTGCTAGGGAACAACATCAACCACAATTTTCATTGCTTTACCTCTGATTTGCCTTTGGTAAGGGAAATGTATAACTGCTATGAATCTATAAGCAATAAAGAAAAAAAAAAACCTGAGTTTCACTTACCTGGCAGTCTGCCTGCTGCAAGTGCATCCCCTGGTAAGTGTCCATTGACTCCATTGGTGGGTGGGTTGTTCATCTGACCCAAGAGACCACTTCTCATTTCCAGATCTGTAGGATATGGCCTACGTGGGTCCCCTTTAAGAAAAAAAGGAAAAAGAATGCCTTGAAATATTTAACAATTGTCTTGCAGACATTAGCGTTAGCTTCAGAGCCTAGCTGAATGACCAAAAACCCCCATACTCTGGTTGCTTGGATGAGTAATGAGCATCACACCTGTTCTATTAAAATCCAAGTCTGTCTTTTACTCAGACTTTGTTTGTTCACTCAAACTTGGCAGAAAAAGCATAATAAAAAAACCCCAAACAACCCAAAGCAACTCAAAAAAAACCAAAAAAACCAACAAACAAATCCATCATGTTTATCATGTTAAAAGATATCTTTGCTCACCCTGCTACTTCATAGCTAAACAGCAAGGACAGGAATTGGATGAAACGCATTTTCATTTTGGACAAGGAGGGTAGTACCCAAAATTGAAACATGTCATAGTAAAAGTTCTGCTTCTGGCTCCACTGTTTACTAACACTCTCTGAAAGAATATTGTAAGGGGCAAGAGGGAACACAACCAAACACATAGAAAAGCCTTTAGCATACTTGGCTTTGACTTATTATCAGGGTAAATATTCAGGGGAAAAAGGCAAACAAGGAAGAACAGAGGCCAGTCTGTTAATGAAAGCAGACAGTTTCATAACCTCTTGGAGGTGTATGTGAAGTCCACAGATTTTGGATATTCATTTTAGAATATGGATATAACAGTTGAAAACAATTCTAGTCTAATAGACCCTGGTGTTTATCACTGTATAAAAACATTTTAAGAGCAGATATTAACCATGATTTATTATTAAGAAAAAAAATCTAGTGTCATAAACACAACATTTACCTGGTACCCACGTCAGAGGGGCACAAACAGCATTGCTAGCACTGATCCTATGGGCATATTTAATTATTTCTTCAGAGGAAATGGCACCTGGAAGAATGGAAAAAAAAATGTTGCTGCATTCTCAAGAGATTGTGTCATTTAATTATTTCAGAATATTGACCACCAATATTTAAAAAGGCTGGGAATGTGATTTTGCCAAACATTAAGAGCCTGGTTCAAAAGCAATGACTGTTTAGAAGATTCTCAATCTATGCAAAGATGAGCTTTGCAGTGAACTGATTTTACACACAGAAGTACAAAAAACCTTCAATATCAATGCTTCTTCAACCTCATGAAAACCACAAACAATCTTTTAAACAAGTGTACTTGACAAGCATAAAAAAAGTCTAAAACTTCAGCTCCTGCTTACTATAGAACTTTCTGTAGCAAAGTTTTATTTGTTTAGTAACTATAGACTGTAGCCAGAAGAGTCCTTCCAAATATGTGCTTGTATTAGATTAATAGAAACTTTATTCAATTCCTTGATTTTCTAGATGAAAGAGGCATAACAAAATGATAGAAGATACCATAAAAAAAAAAAAAAAACTAAGCAAAACAACCTGAAGAAGATGCCTTCTCCCCTCCCAAAAAAAGTTAGTTTGGTAAGTGCCACAGAATGGCAGGAATTGCTACAATTACAATCTAGTATCACCTATCACCAGCTCACCAGCTAGTCAGTGTGTGCATATACACACAAACATTCTCTTCCTTTCCTTAGCAAACCTCCTGAGGAAATTTGGTAAGGTACTTAAGTAATCAGACATACTATTATCAGTCCAAGAAGACTGCTGAGACACTTTCATATTAAAATATGTTTGCCACAAAAAAAAAAATAAAATTCAATGCTGCCTTTATTCTGAGAAAATGGTTACAGTTTCATAATGAAATGGAAATTTGTTTACACAAAGCATCTGAAATCTGTGATGGGAGAATTTAAAAATATTTAAAAGGCCCAATTTGAGCTCATAACAACTTTCTTTAGAATTGCATTTACTTAGTATGTATAATTATGGATACTCACCTTTTCGTGCTTTTTCAATTGATTTCAGTTTTTCCTTTGCTTGATAAACAGCTGTTGCCTAGTTGTAAAAAATAAAAACCCACAAAGGAAACCAAACCTTCAATGCATCTTTAATTTATAAACATCTACATAAAGTCAGCTTTCTGAATAAACCCTTCCATTTAATTGCATTTTAGAAGAGAAACTTCTGTGAACATTTTCCAAATACACTGAAATAATGTAGATTTAGAAGAAAATTAGCATTATTTTAAAAAAACCTTAATACCACGATAACTAAACAGTGTTTGACTACTGAGAAAAAACCCAAACCACTAAGCTCTTATGAAGTTTTAAATATTTAAATCTTCTCAAACTAACACAATATCACTTTGCCCAGAACCACCTTTTTTACAAGAAAATGCTCAAAAGCAAACACATCATTATGAACTTACCAGTATGTGCTCTGCTTCTTTAAGCTGTTTCTGCAGCTGCTGAATATCATTATCCCGCTTTTCTACTACCTTTTCTAAGAGCTGCATTTCATGATGGATTTTTCCCTGATCAACTGCCAACTTCATTAGCTCTTGAAACTCTCCATCTCTCTGAATCAGCAGTTCCAGGATCTATTGAACAAGAGTTTTGTACAACTTTTAATTTTGCTAGAGTAACAACACACCCTCAGTCATGCTACAAAGAAGAGCAAATGGCATCTATAGGAGTATTTTTGTTTGAATGAAAAATGAAACAAAATTTCTTTCTGTTTGCAGAAACAGCCTATGAAGCACATAAAAAATTAATAAAAAACAGGAGAAGCAATAATGCCTTTGCAGCAGGGCCAAAGCCCCATTGTGACCATTAACTCGAATATAGGCATGAACAAATGGAAAAAGTAAGAACAAACAAAAGAATGGAAAAAAGTTAGAAGTAAAGCATTATGCTTACCCAAAGAAACACAATTCAGAAAATCAGCTTACCTGGCTCTCCTCTCCCGGTTGTGGAAGCTTTTGGTTTCTTGAAATTGCCAAAATTTCAATTAGCTCCCTGAAAGGAGAACTCAGTTTGAACAATTTTCTAAGGCATTCTCACATCAAGTCATCCCAAAATTACCCAGAGGATTGGTATCATTACAAAAGTATTCATGGACCTGAGTATTTTATATTTTATAGTACAGTGTGGACAGGGATTTTTCAACCAAGAAAGCACACTTTATTCCTTGTTATTTGAGCTCATGAAGCCCCTATGTATTTGAACTCAAGAAATGTGCTAAGTTCCTGTTAAACCATAAAAGACATGAGCAGAATCTGAGAGAAGAAACAGCATAATGGAGTGCCCTCAGACCCTTCTTCTACTACCTCTACCTTTATTTGTTGCAAGAGGGTCTTCACTGTTTTACTTATCTACTTTTCTCCATTTTTTCCCCAATATACTTGTTATTTAGAGCAACTAAGTCTACATTTCCAAATATCAACAGAGTCTGTTATGGAACTACTTTTACAACAAGTATTCCCACAATGGTATATTAGCTGTGCATCAAGCATACAAAAAATATAAAAGAACCCCGGTAATATTCTGGTGCTAGAAGTGCTTCTCAAACAGACCTCTTGATCACTCTCCCAGATATCCAGATACTCTGCCACTGTTCTGAAGAACCTCTGGGTATCACAATGCAAAGAGGCATTTTCTGTAAACTGAGCAAAGTTATCTGACTTCTAAGACTCTGAATGGCAGTTCAACCCTAAGCACGGAGACACTGCCCTTGGAAGTACTGATTATTTGCTTGGTCCAGTGTGGATTATTTGCTTGGTCCAGCTCAGTGGGGGGTGTGAGTAATACAGCAGTGGAGCCAGAAATGTCTCAAAAAAAAACCCAGTAAAGCTCTGATCTTGGTCTGTGTCTCTTGGTCACTCCTGAACACTACTATGATTTGAAACAATTAGAGAATAAAGAAACTTGTCACTGTCACTAAAGCTTTATTCCATCTGACCAACACTGAGCAGTAGCAAATCCATTTTAAGTAGGTCAGGTACCACCATCGAGGGTGATGTCACAGGGCTGTAATTCTGCCCTGTGTCAGCCAGGTAATGCACAGATGTAGATTCAAAACGACAGAAAGGTTCCAGATTAGACATGTGGCTTAATTTCTGCCCCTACCACCAAACCAGTACTGTGACAGAGAAAGGCCTATCCCCAAGGTGCTGCAACACTTTGCTGGATCAATAGGAAGATTCTCTAAATGCTGCTGAGCGTTGCTGTGGCTTCATTGTGGCAGAACGCCAGTTCCAGCGCTCCAAAAAAAATTAGTAATTTAGATAAGGAACAAGTTTGTTTTCGTTTTTCTATAAACACATGCTCTCCAGCCACTCTTATGTCAGAATAAAATCTGTGACTGAGAATAAAGCTTAACCAGACACAAGGAGAGCAACTCACCAATAGCTTATCCTCCTCTTGAGGATCATTGAGCGAGTGAGCCACATGGACAGCACAGGTTATTCCCTCTGAAAATGCTTTCCTAAGATCCTACTCTCCTTGAGGTGTGGAAAATAATTAGGAACTATCTGAACTTCACTGCCAGCTGTGTCTCCACGACATGGTTGACAACTTGGATGGGGATTACCAGCCAGGACTCAAGACCCTGGATTACGTATCTGAGTATTTCTATCACTCTGAAGAGGAGCTCTGCAACCTACGTGGAATGAATGTACCACTAATATAGGCAGTGACCAGAACAGCTGATGTCATGCAACACCATCTACGTATTTCTGACTTAAGCATATTTTTTAGTGACTCATAAAATGCCTAAAATCGGCGTGTAAGTGTGCACTTCACAGAAAACCAGGTGTCAACCAAGTGACAAAGGCAAGTGGGAGAAAAAGGGAGCTGCTCCTTCTCTCTGCAAACCACCGATGCTTTCCCACTGGGACGAGTGCCGGGAAGCGCTGCGCAGGGCCGGGCCGAGCCCCGCTGCAGCACCAGCCCCTCACCCGCAGAGCCGGCCTCAGAACGGCCAGAGAGCAGGAAAAGGCGAACCCGAGCGGCTCGGCCAGCGCTGGCTCCGGTCGCGCCGGGCCCCTCCCATCCCACCCTCAGTGGCTGCCGCTCCGCCCGCCGCCCCCGCCGCCGGCTCCGCGCACGCACCGCGACGGGAGCCCTCACCCCGCCCCCGGCGCCCCGCCGCCACGCGGGGCCGACGGGGGCCCGAGCGCGGTACCTGGCCAAGAGCTCGAGATCCTCCAGCGCCGCCAGGAGCCGGTCCCGGGTGCTGCTCCGCTCCCCGCCTCCCCCGCCCGCCGCCGCCCCGACCCCGGCTCCTGCCGCCGCCGCCGCCGCCATCGCCATCCGGGCGCGGACCCGCGCGGGAACCGCCCCCGGCCGGCGCAGGGACGGGCTGCAGCCGCGAGGCGGCGCGCGCATGCGCGGGGCGGGCGGGCGGATCCCTTCCCGCGGGGCTGGCCGGGCTCGTACCGGGAACCGGGGTGTGAGGGGAGGGGGGGGCACTTCTGCCTCGTCCGGGCCGCATGTGCGTCTGTCACCCGCCCGCCTTGAGGCGGGGTCGCTGTGCGGGGATCTGCGCTTGTTGCTCTTTGAATCACAGGATCATTTAGGTTGGAAAAGAGCTCTGAGATCATGGAGTCTGAATAGCATCATGTCAACCAGGCCACGTCCAGTCTCTCCTTAAGCACCTCCAGGAGTGGTGACACCACCACCTCCCTGGGCAGTCCATTCCAATGTTTAACCACCCTTTCTGTGAGGAAAGTCTTCCTGATGTGCAACTTAAACCTTGCCTGGTGCAGCTGAAGACTTGACTGTGACCTCTCGTTGTCCTGTTGGTAGTCATTGGGGAGGAGAGGTCAGCCCCCACCTGGCTACAACCATCCTAACTGGAATGCATTTGTGGAGTCCCCACAAAGAGCCTCCAGATGACACTGATTTATGCTAAAGACACAGAAAAGGGGTGAAATGTGTGCAACTGAATCACATTTTCAGGGGTTTAACTCAATTTTTGAGAGTCTGGGTGTCCAAAAATCCCTCAGGTGCCTTTGATCAGATGGAGGATGAAATCACAGAATCACACAAAGGGTCAGGTTGGGACCACAGGGGGTCATCTGGTCCAACCTCCCTGCTCAAGCAGGTTTGTCCTAGAGCACACTTCACAGGATTGCATCCAGAGGGTTCTTGATATCTCCAGTGAGGGAGACTCCACAACCTCTCTAGGCAATCTGTTCTAGCACATGGTCACCCCCACAGTAAAGAAATTCTTCCTCATGTTCAGGTGGAGCTTCCTGTGCATCAGTTTCTGCCCATTGCCTCTTGTCCTATTGCCTGACACCACTGAGAAGCACCAGGCTCCGTCCTGACACATCTCCTTTAGACCTATATATATCTGGTGTTTTACTGACAATCAAAGAAAGTTAAGTGCATGATACAGAAAGCACAACAAAAACCTGAGCTTTAAATCAGACCAAGACCAGGGTTTTACCTGGGCTGGCTGTCCCATACATGACTGGAGGCGACACTGCCTGTGCACACCTGCGTGTCCATGAAGGCAGCTTGGTGTCCATCATGGACCTCTGCACACAATGGTTGGGGCAGATAATAGGCACAAATCCTGCCCCCAGCCCTAGAAGAAGTTGAATTATAATTAAAAAGTACTGCTGTGTTGTGGGGGTTTTCTAATTATAGCTGCTCTATATGGGCTGGTGAAACGGGCTGCTCGATCTGGGTGGAGCCAGTGGAATTTTTTTATATTAACGAAATTTTCAGTAATGTGGAAAGACCCTGAGAGGGCAGGGTGGAGGGAAGATGAGGGAGTACAGAGTGAGAGCTAATCTGGGGCCACGGTTTATTAACCAGGGCAAGCACTGCCACCATACAACAGGGAGCCCCAGCAGACCTCGTGTCCTTCTGCTGTCAGCAGGCAGCTGCCTGTAAACAGCAATTTTCTTCTCCCCTGACTAGAGAAAGGCCTGAAAGGCCTACATGAACAATACTACCCTACTTGAACAATAACATCTCTGACTGCTCTGGTATTTACTCTGATTACCTGTTACCTTCTGCAATAAGTGTGTTCCTGAGAAATTTACATTTATTTAAAGAAGAAAAAAAAGGCAAGAAACTCCTTAGTAATTCTTTGGATTGTGATTTAAATAAGCAATTCAACATTATGAGATTTGTGATAAAGCAATGAGATTTGGCAACTCTGAGAAAAAAACTTTGCCAACAGGAGTTATTTAAAATTCCTTTGCAATGCCCAACAACCCTCAACATTCTGATTGTAAATCATTTGGGAATTCTGTTTAAACTGCATAGCAGATAAAATCTCATCAAATAAATAAGTTTTGCTTGCTTTTTTTTCCCTCCTCTATTTCCTTGCTTTTGTTCAGGGAAAGATGTAATCAGCGATGGTGTCTGCTTGTGCATCCAGTTCACTGATTTGTTAGTGTCTGTATGGGTGCATAAATAGAAAGAAATAGCGACATCAAAAACAAAGCAGTCCTTCCACTAAATCATTTTCTTCCTCATACTCATTTTGACATCTGAATTATTTAGACTTGAAGCACTTGTGCTGGATTTCAGGGCAATAATGCTGCTTTCACTTGGGCTAAAAGCTTGCAGCATTAACAGGACCCCAAAGCTGACAGGTGTGAATATCTGTTATAGGTGATTTCTGTAGCATGATCTTTCATTCTCCTTGTGCCTGGGAGCTTGTTCCCTCCCTTCCTCTTCACAGCAGCACTACTCCCATCCATCCAGGCCAATACCACCCATCTTTCCCTGGAGCAGCCCCCCTTCTCTCCCTGCTTCTCAAATTTCTGTCCCTCTTCCAGGCAACATGGACAACTGTGCTTTCTGCTGCCCAGTTCTTTCCTTCTCCTTGCCCTGGCCATGCAGCCATGGCTGGAGAGTGCAGTGGAATAGGCAGGGACTTTATTGTGCTTGTGCCTCTGTGTGGGAGCACAGGGTGAGACCAGAGGTATGAGGGAATGCCTGCCTGTGCCAAGACACAGAAAGTCATTCAGACCATGCCAGAGGGGTCATCTCCTTCAGGACAAAGGGAAAGCCTGGATGAAATGGGCTCATGCCCCAAACTTGTCCCATGGGCTGATTTCTTTAAGACTGAGTGAATAATTTGCTGAATAGACTTCTGAAACATTTGCCTTTAGAAACAACAGAGCCTCTGTTCCCCCAGTGTTGGTTCCTCTGTTACCTCAGTTCTTCAGTGCTTTTCTCCTACTTTCCCCTGGGTAAACTTTTTTCATAGTTGTGTTGGTTTTGAGCCAGACCTGCTTCTTTAAAGATCACGCCCCTCCTGAATAACTAAGCATTGTTCCCAAATTTTTCCAGCAGTCTGAGAACATTTTATTTTCTGTGGCCATACGTGGATCTTTGCACAGTGAGTTTATTAGACATTTCAGAGGTCTTTCATTTCAGATTGTCTATTCAATGGCATGCTGAATGTATTGTTAAGAACCTGCTTGCATAAGCAAAAATAGCTTATTTTATCTTGTTCAGTTGAGTCTTTTCTCTTCTAGAATGGGCCTTGAAGTGATGATCTGCAGAGCAAACTGATTCCTCTAGACAAGTCTAGGAGCAGCTGATCTGATCTAATAGTTCACCAAGGGCAAGAAGCTGAGATGTTGCTAACTTCTCATGTCCCAACTGCAGATTTTCACCCACCCTTAGCTCCTCCTTGGTGTTTGACATATGGTCCATGAGCCACTTCAACTCAATAACCAGACTGAAGAATATTTAATTTGGGAGAGGGTGTTCATTTCCTTCTGTTTTAGAGAGTGAACTCTAACCTCATCATATGGAACCATGCCTTCAGAGTGTGGCTTTAGTTACAACTAATTTCATGGGACTGTGGGCTACTGCTGAAAAGTGAAGTCTTCCCCTTCTCTTATTCATAATTCAGTGCAATTCAGATCTAGGATTCTTCTAGTGCAAAGCCTTTTCTTCCAACATAATACTGTGATTTCTTAACTTCAGGTATTCCTACTTTTTTTTTTTTTTTTTCCTGAACTAGAGGATCACTTTAGGACATGGAAGTTGAGCTGTAGAGAATCTCACCTAAGAAGCCCAAAGCAGGTCTGCGGTTCAGTTGAAATCTGTGTTTTTCTGGGCTACAATGTTTTTCAGCTGTCTTCTAATTTATACATTCCAGACACTAGACATCAAGTGTTCAGTTGGCAACAGCTGGGTTTACCACACCTTAAAATATTAAGGGAAAATACTGACTACAGAAGATACATAACTCCTGATGGCTCTCAGGACCATGTGTAATAAAGCATTGCAATCACTACAAATAAAAGGGCAGGAGGATAAGCAAGGAGAGCAAGAAAGAAAAAGGACAGAACAAATACTCATTTCCACTTCCCCTAAAAAATGTAAAAATAAAATCCTTTCTGTCAAATATCAACTAAAATAGAAATCAAACATCTTGAACACTGTTTGGAAAGATTTCACAGCTGTACTTTGGTCTGGGAAGATGAGAATAATCATCCCTCATTTATCAACATGTCTTTACACCATTAATATTTTGAAATATGTCTGATAAATCATCCATTTCTTATTTCTATTTAAAAAGAAATCTATATTTTCCTGCTCACTTATTTTGGATAGCAATTTTAGACCAATGAGATAAGACAGGAAATTAAAAAGGTGGCTTTGCTTAACTGGTGTAATTTTAGAATAGGTTACAGATGAGATAAAAATAGATAATACTATGAGCCAAAACTTATTTTTTGGGGGGAAAGACTGTGAAACACTAGTACATATGGCCAAAACCAGAGTTTGGTATGCCATTCCAGACTGTTTCAGCACAGAATTAGCTCTGCTTTGAGCTATATTAAACTTGAGTTACACTGATTTCTTCTGGTGTAAATTTGGGCACAGAGCCCCTCAAGACAGGAAGTCACCCAGGCAGAAAGGAGTCCTTGCTTTCTGTCTGCTGGAGGGCTTGTGGGGACCAGTGCTGCCTATGAAGTAGGAGGTGTTGAGTGGGAAAGAGGACCAAAATTGTCCCTGGATAGTGAGGGGAGGGAAAATAAGGAATGAAAGAAAGAAAAAAGAATATCCTTTGAAAAGGAAAAGCCTGTTTGACAGCTTGGCCACTAGGGATATTTACAATCCTGCCAAGTCTTCCCAGGAATAAAGGAAAATTTTGAGGCAATTAAATATGAGATTTTTTCCTCACCAAGCTAAAAGTTAATGCTGACTACTTCGTGAAATAAAACATCCAATTAGAGATAATGAGACTCCTGGGGTAACCCCCCAACACATAGTAATTTTGAGCCTTCATTAAGTTAAACTTGTTTATTTGGAAAAAAAAAATCTCATTTTCCTGGTGGCTCCTGCTGTAAACTGTTTACCAAAAACTACTGGGACACCCACACAAGCTTCTGTAGAAGCCAGGCTGAAATTTAGAGTTGTTTACTTCCCCTCACAAAAAATGCAAGGGCAATGATGACAGCTGCAGTCCCTGCTCTCCCACATGCTGAATTCCAGCTAGGCTGATAGGAGTTGTAATTTACTTAGAATGAATCTCTTCCCACATCTCCCTCATCCTTTTATTGTGCCCCATTGCCTGCTGAAGATAAAGCTGTCATCTCTTCACATTTAGACTAGGTCACCTGTCTTTTAACTGGGTGAGTTTGTCTTCTAATCTCCAAGATGTTACTCAGATTTTCACCTGCTTAAGGCAACTTCCAGACAGGTTTTCAAATACCTGCAGCTGACATCAGCATCAGCTTCTGTCCTGAGATTCATAAAGAGCAGAACCCCCACCAGAAATAGAGGAACCTGGCTTAAATTAGTTGTGAGGACTGAGTTCTAGGATAAAGATAAAATGGAAGATTTATTTAGAAACTTACATGAGCAAAATATAAAAAAGTGGTTTCTCTCCAAGCAGTTGGAGATGGACAGAGGTAAAACTCCTTATGAAAGAAAATTCTTGGGAGAACTGAGGAAAGTTTTTACTGGCAGCTGAGAAAACAGTATGATGCACTATTCCAAAAGCAATTACAGAATTATTTATGCTCAGCAGCCAAATAAGATCCCACGGGACATTCTGAAATCTAACAAAACAGTGCTGGTTCCATGTGAATTGAGGGGAGAGTTCATAGCTATTAAGCCTGGGAAAGAATACAATCAGTAGTGGTCTGTCCTTTGTGAATCAGGCCTTGCATGGATCTCTACTTCAGGGCTCTGCCATTTATTTGGATATTAACATATCACGCAGAAAGAAACTCTGCTGTCATTTAAGTGCTGGCAGAGTTACTGTGTCTGTAGATGAGTTGTTTAAGGGTTAGTGGTAGGCCAAGTGAAGAGTTGTTTCTGAAGTTTTGATCATCCACCAGCATAGGTACTAAAAGCCCATTGAAAAGCCATTCCTCAGTAGTGACTCATGTGGATGCTTTCAGGTAGCCAACGGGAGCTCTTTAGAGAGCCACCTTATCTGCTTCCAAAAGGGATGAAGCCACTCAACAGCATTGTCATTGAAGAACCAGAGACAATGTCTCAAAGGCCAGGTTGGGTGGGGCCCCTGAGCCACCTGATCCAGTTGAGCATATCCCTGCCCAGAGCAGGGGGTTGGAACTGGAGGGTCTCTAAGGTCCTCACCAGCTCAAACCATTCTGATTTCTAAGGTGATTTCTATGTTAAATTCACACCAAAGTCCCCTCTAGTGGGAAAACCTTAACTACAGTTCATATCATGTCTCCGTTTTATATCATGGCTCCTTTTAACTCAAACTGCAACATAGTACTGACATGAGATCATCAAAAGCTACGCAGTCTTACCATGCCACCTTATGCTAGATAGGTGGCAGTCAGTGAAAGTAATCTGACAAGAGTTCATGATTTAGATAAATGTATCCCTGATATTCAGGGTATTTTGAAATTATTCTGGGGTTTTTACCTGTTTAATATAAACTTCTTGTGCTAGAACTTGTTTCTTGGGCCTTGTAAAGGCACAGAACCTTGCCCAGCTCCATGCTGCCTGTCAAAATTTCATATGTTATGCAAATGACAATTGGCATTGCTTCGTTGAAAGCCGCTCTGTAGGCATGAACTTGAGCACATAAGGCATATATGCTAAAAGCACATTGGAATGCAGAATATGAAAAGCAACCAGTACAATCTGTCGCATCTTTACAGACCTCACAAAGTGTCATGACAGGAGAATAATTTACATGTTTTCATTTCTCTTAATCTCACCAAATTTGTTTCATACTGCCTGCCTCGCCCTGCCCCATCCCAGGAAGAGGGACCTCACAAAGTGTCATGACAGGAGAATAATTTACATGTTTTCATTTCTCTTAATCTCACCAAATTTGTTTCATACTGCCTGCCTCGCCCTGCCCCATCCCAGGAAGAGCTGTGTAGCCACTACAGGAGGAGGGAATGTGGCCAGGCTGGGATCGCATGTATTTCTTGTCCCCAGGTACTTTGTAAATGACCCTTAGGTTATCTGGTAATAAAGGTGGCAATGAAAAGAATGCCATAGGAGTGAGTTATAAGCATTTGCAGGTAGTGTGGCAAGGAGTTCACCTCAGGGAACCCTCTTACTCAGTCACTCTCTTCTTCCCCCACAGTATCCCTTGTGCTTCTAATTCTCACTTGTCTCTGATTTTGTTCTGGTTACTCAGGGCCTGAGTCATACACCCTGAAATAACAGTCACCCTCATTTCCAAATCGAGGCTCAAAGACACATGAACAATTATGCTACTTCAAGAAATCAAGGTCCAATTTTGCTAAGGGTTGACCTTGTGAAGTGCTGGGGGTTCTTTCCCTCAGTTCAATAGCATGGCTCTCCCTATGTTTAACTTTGGGGTTTGGGCTTGTTGCTTGCAATTAAAAACATATTTAAGCTGTTTGGTACATTATGGCCTGAGTATACAGAACCTGGCAGATTCCTCTGTCTTGCAGGACAGAGTACCCGAGAACACATTTGTGCTAGGAATGCTCAAATACGTTTCTTCTAGATGCTGATAACTCTGCCAAGTGCTTCTGCCTTCCAAGCTGTGACATTTTGTCCTTTAAAACACAGTGCAGCTCTACTGTTCTTTGAGTATTTTCATGAGAATGGAAGTGCATTCAGCATGGATGCAGGCAGGATGTTTATAGAATTGTAGGCAGTTGTATGCACTATTTGGGTTGCTTCTGGTACGACCATTCCACTGGCACTGTAGGGTGTCCTTCTGCAGTCACCCAACAGCTCCAACTCCCTGCCTGGCCAGTGTAGGTGACAAGTTAGTGTGGAGAGGGCACTGTGCTGTGCTTTTCCTCACAGCACTAGCTGCACCTTTCTGTTACGTGCCAGCAAAATCAAGCAGTCTCACGGGGTAAACACCAGAACACAGGAGTGCCTCTGCAGCAGTCCCAAGTCCAAACATATATCTGGTATGTCAGGGTGAGCCTTGGGTGTGCACCAGTCTGTCCTTCTGCCTCACCCACTTCTTTGCACCTTTGATTCCTGGGAAATATACTCAGGCCAAAAGACAACCATGACACATTCCTCCAGACCCCCAAGCAAAGAACATAATGTTAGTGTTCCAGACATGCATTCTGCATGTAGTCACATGTCTTGTGTTGGTTTAGGGACATTAGGTCTTCTTTCTCTGTTAACTCACAGTACCTGTCTTTATATATTGTATAAATATCTATAATTTTAAAACAAGTTTTAAAATGTATTTTTTCAGGAAACATATTTCATAAACAGGCTTGCTTTTGTCTCTGTGAAAAGGCTATCCTATCTCTATGAGATTTCTACTTCTCTCAGGCTATCTGATGCCTGCAAAATTGTCCCTTGCCTATGAGGGACTCACACAAAGCTCCTGGCTTGTGAATTCACATGTACTATTGGTTCTGTCATCTTCCTAGAAAAAAAGTTGCCTCTCTCTCACCAAAACAGACAATCCAGGTACCAAAGTGCAGTCTCAAAACAAAAGACCATGCCAGAGTCTGCAGAGATAAAATCCTAAATCCATAATCCTCCATCCAAAATCCTCCCTTCCCACCAAGTTCCTCTTCCTGACCTGAACACAGGTGCTGAGAAAAAAAAAGAAATGACAAATTAAATCATGCCTACAGAACTTTAATATACATTAAATAATGCTACAGAACTTTGTGAACAAGAGGAGGACTCAACACAGATTTTTAAAATTGTTTATGCAAGGAAATGATATTGAAATTCTATTCCAACACAAGCACTTAGAAAAGGTTTCAGAGTTTGATAAATTCTGCCATTAAAACTTAGAAATCTTAAACCTTAAATTTCTCACAGAGACTGTAGTTTTGCACTTTTTAAACTATGATTTTAGTGTCTCTTTGTTGCAGTCCTTATTAGAAGTGTTTGCTGTCAATCTCATGTGCCTGATTACCTCAAGGTTTGTTTTTATGAAAAAAAATGCTGTGGTTTGTTTCGACATCTGAACACCAGCAGTAGGTTAGCTGGAGAAGCCATGCAATGTCCCTAGCTTCAGACTGACCTCTGGCAATTCTACCTCCTGCTGGAACAGCCTCATGTGTTCACTTCCAAACATCTGATTTTCCAGAAGTAACAGTATGTAGGAAGGGAATCTAACTCTCAGTCACACCCCATTTCCTCTATCTTCTGAAGAGATGACAAGCTTCCATTAAGAGAAGGAGAATTGAAACAAGTCCTTTCCAATTTGAAATTTCACACATGTAGAAAAATATGCTAACCAAAGTTTTCTGAAAATAAAATGGAAAGTGATGCGGAAACTGAAGTAACTGCACGTGCTATATTCAAAGCCAGACTGTGAATGGATTTCTTGAAATATCAAATTTTAACTGTAGAAAAGCTGTCAGAATGCATCACATATGAACGTAGGAAGACATTACAGTCTGTAGACAGATGAATATCAGTGATGAGAAAAACAACCCAACTGGCATGTAGAGAAATGCTTGAAGCTTCCTTTGTTATGACTACAGTAAAAATACACATCCATTTTCCTAGAATAACATAGCATTCATTCTCTCTCCTGCTTGGAGCTGTTGGGCATTTGCAGCATGTTATTAACAACTGTACAAATGCCTTGTGCTATAAAAAATCAAATAATTTAGTAAGTTAGGAGAATTAATACCTTGCCTATAGCCCTGCCCCTGGAATTATGTGTTTTGCTTTAAGGAGTCAGTAGATTAAAAAACTGTAATCTATGCTAAAAGCAAGGACTGGTACCAAAGACCTCCATTTCTCAGGGGAGCACCTCTATAATTAAGGTACAGAGTTGGGCTCCCTACTATTGCTTGTGCTTTTCCTGGCTTTGCGATTCTTCCCTGTTGGTTTTTTTTTGGCTTTTTTTTTTTTTTTTTTGTCTGGAAGTCTCTGCTGTAGGTGGGGATGGTCATGCACCTTAGCCAACTGGCTCTGGCTTAAGAAAGTCTCCTTTTGGGAAGGGAACTGCAGGTTTGAGGAAAACCCTCTTTTTTCTTTGGGTTATTGGGTCTGACTGAGATAGAGTTCATGTTTTCCTTAGCAGCCCTCATAGTGCTGTGCTTTGCATTGGTAGCTGGCCAGGTGTTGATACCTCACCAGTGTTTTGGCCACTGCTGAGCTGTGCTCTCCCTCTAACATTCCTTCCCCGATCAAGGGGCTGGGAGTGGAAAGATCCTGGGAGGGGACACAACCAGGCCAGCTGACCCAAATTAACCAAAGGGATATTCCATACCACAGGACAGCAACTCAGATAAAAAAGCTAAGGGAGAGAGGAAGAAGTGGGTCCATTTGTTATTTCAGAATGTTTGCCTTCCAGAAAAACCACTATATGTGCTGAAGCAAAAACTTTCACTTGTTTGGTTCTCCTTTGCTTTAGTAAATTGCCTTATCTCAACCTATGAGATGTTTTCCATCCTTTTCTCTCATTTGTCTCGCTAGGAAGGGGAGTGATAGAGCAGTTTTGTGGGTACCTGCCACCCAGCCAAGACCTAAACACTACATCATTATATTTCCTTTCCTATCTATTCCTTTACCTTCATATCTTGATGTCTCATTTGATTTCCTTTCCTTTTCCTTTTTTTCATGAAAGGAAATGAAAGCTTAAGGTTTCAGTGAAAATCATGTAATGAAGTTTCCACTCATTTCAATGCACTTCCTTTCTTTCAATACCTTTTAATTAGTTTTGCTTCCTTTTTTCCATTCCTTTTCATTAGTTTAACTGCATTTCAGAATTTTTGGTTTTTCCAGTTTCATTTCATGTCATTATACTTCCTTCCCTGTCCTTCTATTACACTTCCTTCCTTGATTTATCATTTAATTTCCTTTCATGAAATGAAGAATTTCATTTCATGCAAGGAAATAAAATATTGAAATCAGAGAAGAAAGTGAAACGTACAAACTAGAAAGGTTATATGATGAAATCAAAAGCAAGTGTAAAAAAGAAGAAACTGAGTGAATACAACGGATGGATTGGGAATTAAATGAGGGGCAGTGAAAAGGACAGAACCTTGCCAAAATTATACACATTGAACTCTTGAAATCAGAGAACAAATTGAAATGAAGAGACTGGAGAAGAAATTGATGAAATGAAATGCTAAAAAAAAAATTCTGAATGAAAGTGAAAACTTCTAAAGCAAAGGAGATGACATTAACTGTGTTGAAATGGTCCCAAACTTGCCGAATTGATCCTCATTGAAATTGTGAGACGTTATTTCCCTTCATGAATGAATGAAGAATTTAATGTCATGAAGGGAAATGAAATCTTGAAATCAGAGAATGAAATGAAATGGAAATACAGGGAAGGAAATATAATGACATGAAATGAAACTGGAAAACCAGAAAATCCTGAAATGAAGTTAAACCAATGAAAAGCAATGGAAAGATAGGAAGTGCATCAAAGAAAATGAGCGAAAACTTTATGACATGGTTTTCAATGAAATCTTGAGATGTCATTTCATGAAAGGAAATCAAAAATCAAGGAATGAATGGAAATGAGAAGGTAATGGAAATGTAATATGACGACAAGAAATGAAATTGGAAAACATGAAAATTCTGAATGGAAATGAAATCTTGAGGTTTCTTTGACAATCATTTCTTGAAGTTTTAGATTAATTCATTTGTCTTCCTTTCTCTTCAATTCCATTTTGTTGTTTTGACTTTACTTCAGAATTTTCAATGTTTGATGTTTCATTTAATGTCATTTGTATTGGTTTTGCATGGCAGAGTTTTTGTTATGGAGGGGCCACATTGGTGGCTTTTGTGAGAAGCTGCTAGAAGCTCTAACCATGTCCTGAAGATTCAGTCCCTGCTGGCTCCAAAAATGGACTGGTGTTCAAATCTGGGCCAATTAGAAATGGGGGTAACACCTCTGTGATAACATATTTAAGAAGAAATCTAAACAAAAGTGGTTGCACAGTTTTGGTTGTGACTAGAGAAGAGTGGAGTAAGAACATGTGAGAGGACAACTCTGCAAACACCAACACCAGTGAGGGAGTGGGAGGAGGTGCTCCAGGTGCCAGTGGAGATTCCCCTGCAGCCCCTGGTGCAGCCCATGGTGAGGCAGCTGTGTCCCTGTAGCCCTTGGAGGATCCATGGGGGGATGCAGAGATCCACCTGCAGCCTGTGGAGGAGCCCACACCGGGGCGGGTGGATGCCTGGGAGGAGGCTGTGGTGCAGTGGGAGACCTGGTGGAAAGAGACACACAGCTCCATGCTGCAGCAGCCTGTCCTTGGAGGACTGCACCCTGGAAGAGTGACCCATGCCACAGCAGGTTGAGGGGGACTGGTGCATGTGGGAAGGACTCACACTGCAGCAGGTCACAGGGAGCTGCTGCTGGTGAGATGGAGTCATGTCAGAGAAGTTCACAGAGAACTGGCTCCTGTGGGAGGGAACCCCACGATGCAGCAGGGACCACCTCCTCTCCCTGAGAGGTGAGAGAAAAACCACAGGTGATGAATTGACCAAACCCCCATTCCCTATCTCCCTGCACAGTTGGTGGGAAAGAGGGAGGGATTGGGGCAACTAAGATGTTTTTTACCTGTCATTATCCTGCTCTGATTTTATTAGTAACAAATTTACCTTATACCTCTAAGTCAAGCCTGTTTTGCCCTTGACAGTGTTTGATGAGTGACCTCTCATGGTCCTTATCTCAACTCATGAACCCTTGGTTAAATTTTCTCTCCTCTATCCAGCTGCAGAGGGCAGTAAGTGAGCAGCATCCAGCCAGTGTCAACCCACAAAAACTGGATATTTAAGTCATTGCCTATTTTTCCTTGGAGGCCACTTTTCAGCAGGACACATTTATTTCCCAGGGCAGAGCTAGTTACCTAAAACTAGAAACAAATGAAAGGAAGGAGAGATCAAAAAATGTTCCAATCTTACACACAGAGAATTCTAAATATGAGAAGAAGAATCTCAGCTCTTCACTGCCTTGTCTTTCCCTCTAGCTGGTTTTAAAAGATGCTGCTCTCTCACATTCAGAGGTTTTGTTGGTAGACAAAGGATGCATCACTACCTAACTTTCTCAGTTCCTGGAAGGAGAGAGAGACCTAAATCACTCTCATGAACTAAAGCCTTTGAGATTAAATATTCTATCTTTAATCCTTTGAGAATCTTCCCTGTTTGTTCTTAGTGCCTAAGTTTTAAAACTCACCTACCATGCATGTTAAAAAACTAACAGGCTGTTAAAAATACAGAGTAGCTTTCTTCCTTTGTTTACATCATCAGCTAAATGTTTGTACCCCATCCCTTTAATGAGATGGACTTGTACAGTGGTCTGATTCAGAAAACAGATTCCCAAGGGAAAAACTCTCAGGACAGGTTTAGATTTTAATTAGGTCAGCTCCCTGAACATAGTTTGTCTTCTGGTTCTACTGGCACCAATGCTATGGAAAACATAAGACCAAAACATGTAGGAAAAGAAGAAATGTGTGAGTAAGGAGGGAGGGGAATCAGGCAGCAGAAGCCCAAATTTAGAGCAGCTTCTGCTGTGCTGGAATCATCCTCCAAAGTACAGTTTGGCCTGTTATCTGCCCAGTGGGTTGCCATCATCCATACCTCCTGTAAAATAAATCTGTTTGAAATGCACACTGAGTCCCAAAATAAATTAGATATCACCCACTGTAGGGTTTTGGAATTAAAAAAAAAAAAAGGACTTGGCAATGAGCAAGGCCCAAAGGTGGGGATTCATGTGATACTGAATGCAATGTAACAGTTTGCTGCTGCTGGAAGGGGGCTGCTCCTCTTTTTTTGTCCTGTATTTCCTCCCACACAGGCACATGCCATTAACACTTGCCTTGCACCAATGCCAGCGTTGTCCAGCACTCAGTTTTAAGAGTGGGTCAGTTTATCTCACTCTTCACATCAGAAAACAAAGCCAGCAAAAAAGTGAGTGATCTCCTGAGCTTAGGAGCTGAGTCAGCTTTCTTGGTCACCTGGCATGTTCGGCTGAGCTCCACACCCAGCAATTCCATGGAAGGTGCAGGAGGCTCTGATGGGAGCAGAAGGGTGAGGGGGAAGATGGGAATAAGATCACAGCCTGTTGGCAGTACCAAGCTGTTAGGTTGGTCCAGTTTCCTGCCAAATTGCAGCCCAGATCTTTTTGGGCTCTGCTATCCAAAACATATTATTAAATACATGCAAGTCCTATGTAAGAGCCTTGCCAGACTTTTACTGCTATGCAATCTGGGCCAGGCGAGTTTGCAGATCCTTGTGGATTCAAGAACCAGCCATCTCCTTGGCTCTTGCTGCCAGCCTGGGCAAGTCGTGGAACAGTGCTGCAATGTGCTTCCCCTCCAGGAAATTCTGCTTACTAAGGGAGCAATCTAATTATGTGCTTGAAACTTCTGGAGAAGTATCACCAGCCCCTGGAGGGGAGCAGCAGGAATCCAAATGCTAGGCAACAATAGTAGGAAATGCTGCACTGAAGCCTGCATTCAGTGGGGAAGAGTGTCACTTAAATGACAAATACCTACTTGAGAACTTCCTCTCTTTGAGCAGCAGTCTGGTGATTCCTTTGTTAAGAGGACTTGACATTTTGTTCACTGTCAGGTCACAGGTTTTACAGGCAGCTGTCCTAAGGGGCCAGCCTCTCTGTGCTGGGATTTACAAACCAAGAGATTCACAGATCTGTTTCATAGGTCAAGATCTGGCCTTATCCTGCTCCCTAAACCAAAGTGATTTCAGTTGGCCAATAGTCAAGCAGAGGGGAGAGGTCTTTCTCCCTTGAGGAGTAGCAGTTTGAGTAATTATAATCTACAAAGTCATACACATTCTTTTGAGAGAACAACTACTAACTCTCTCCCTGAACCCCAGACAGCCAGTTAATAGTATTCACTCAGAGCGACTGAGACCCACTGGGACTTTGTGGAAGCTGTGGTGTAGACATAGGAACCTTTCCTCTCCTCCCACACATGAGCTTTCCAACATCCTTCAGAGCAAAGGCAATTCTCTTCAGTGAAAATTCCTGTGTGCAGTACATACACCGAGTTCCTACCAGCAGCATCTGTTGCTGAGCTATTGTGGACTGTGTAACAGAGCCATAGGAAGCTGAGACCCCAGATTATTCCTCACAGAATCATTCAATTTATGCTGCCAAGATCTTGAAAGAGGATGTGTGCACTTTCTGACAGAATTTGGAAAGTGCAGGTATTTCAGTAACATGGCCAGGGATTTCTGAAGAGGATGTGTCCTGAATTTCTTGGCAGGGGTGAAAGAAGCAGGTCTGAGTCACTGGTGGTGCAGCAGAGCTTCCATATTTTCATTTGTGAGGGCGGTTTTATTTTCTTCTTCCCACACTTATGCCGCAGTGTGCATGGTCTTTTACACTCTGTTTCAGGATCTAGATGTGCAAAGGAAGATGATTTGTTGTGGCTGCATTCAATGCCTGGTGTGGAGCCTACTTTCTGAGAACACACTTGCCTTAGGCTTGCAGCATGAGTCTTCAGATATGCTTAGCATTAAAATGTGGTTATCTTGGTTTCTAGCCCAGCTGAACTTTGACAATTAAGAAAGACATTGTGCAGCAAAATCAGACTGCTGTGTTTATTTCTTTTTAGATCCTATGGAAATTATGATGATGCAGTCTCACTCTGAGCATATGTGTGCTCTTGTGTGTTTGTCTGTCCTCTCTCTGCAAACAACTTCTGGCCACTCTGGGCCCAGCTTTATTCAGAAACAGCAGTTTCAAACATACTGGGTCCATAGATCTATCAGGAAAACTGTTGAAGATAGCAGAGGGAAAGCCTTATATGGAAGAAAAGTATACCATCAACCCAAGCCATATCTACACAGGAGAGCCATATTTTGTATCCCAACCTCATAAAGAGTTTTAATCAGAAGTCACACAATTATCAGATGGTGGAAGATCCACCATAGATGAAAATTAGTTGGAAACCTAGTTTCAATTGCTGTATGGCATATGGAAATATTTGATTACTTAGGTGAGTAAAAAATAAATACTAATTTTGTCTTCCACTCTTTCCTGCTCTGTTGCTTTGCTTCTTTTGCTGCAGGCCTGTAATCTAGAACCAGATCCTGTGTGACCAGGAAGTGGAGGTTGATAACTATGCATACAAGGTTTATTCTAAGAGAGTCCTCATGAAGCTTATAAATTTGAACAAGGAATATTTTACTTCCCATTGTCTTGTACATCTCACCTTTTATCCTGTATTGGTTAGGTCTGAGCAAGTCACTGCATGTGTGGTATGTCCTTTGCCAAAACTATAAAATATATTATCCACATATTATTTCCTATAGGTGAATCCAAAGGCTCTGTTGGAGAAAAACACAATAAAACTCTGCTAGCTTTGAAATTCTGGTAGGATTCTAACTACTTTCAACTATTCATGCATCTCCTGTCTTGTGGTGAGGGCCTTGCCTTCCCCAAATCAAATAATTTACAATACCAATTTTCTGAATCAGGACATAGTGAAAAACTAACAGAAGTGTGATATAGAGTTCAGTTGCCAAGAGAAATAAACTGAACATTGTAAAGTGCGTTCACAGTGGGTTTTACTGTCACTGTCTGGACCACAGTGTGTCAAACCCTGAAGTATGCAACTTGGGGCATATAAATAGCCACCAGATCTTCAGAGGTCTGTGGCTTCACAAAATAAATGCATATGATAATTCCTAATCATATTGTAGTTTTACATCAATGGTACAACATACTAGATCTATGCCTTCATCAGTATGAGTTATCCTGATGACTTCAGCACATTTATTCATGTCATTAGCCAAATGCACTGCTCTCTCTGTAGTGGTAAAGAAGATAGTAAATGTCCCTTGGAACTAGAATTTGAGCATCCGGACTATTAAGCTGGAAGAGGGATCCCAGCAAGAGCTGCTGTGAGAAGGCTCTCCTGACACTTGTGCCAGGATGTGCAGCCCTTCCCCAGGCAGCCCCTGGATGCTGTGTGGCAATCAGTCACGGACCATTCCATTTGGATGCAGCCACCCTGTTCGGGGAGATAAGAGACTTTAACACAATGGGTAGGCACAGTGGCCCTCAGTGGGATCATAAGCATATTTAATTTGCTAGCATAGGCATAGCCTTAACATCCTTCAATTGATAAAATGGATACAGCTAATGTAAATTAGTGAGTATAGAAAGAAGCTCTTTTAAAGCCTGGCTATTTGCTACCCTTGCTTATCCATTTTGTTCTTTGAAAGATGATTTTAACATCAGCTTCTTCTTCACCTTTGAGGCCCAGCCGTCAGCATTTCCCATTTCTACAGCTCACCCTTAAATTAAGGTAGACTCCTTATGCTCCCCTAAGCAGCAGCAGTGTCAGCAAGTACTGCAGAAGCAATGCAGAGCCAGAAAGAGAGTTCTCATCTTTGGCAGATTTAAAAGCCTGTCATCCTACAGTGAAAGAACAAGCCTCTGTAAGTGAGGATTATCTCAGAATGCATTTTACATTAAAATTCAAACAGTGTCATAGAAGGAATATGCTTTGCTTCTTTTTTTTTTTTTTTCTGAAAGGAAAACATTCTAGTGCATATTTTGATTGCTGTTCATTCTGCCTCTGATAAAAATCTGTGGAGGAATACTCAAAATAACAAAATACTGTTTAAATGGAGCAAAACTTGAGTAATTTAGAAGTCAAAAGATGCTTTCTATTAGTCAAGGATGTATTAATCAACAGTTTTAAAAATGTTAAAACCTGCTGTTTAGTCCTCAATTATTTTTCACTCCCTTTCCTTGTTGCTTTTGTTATATTGTCAAAGCCTAGAGGCCCAGCCCTGACTGAGGACTAGGGTCCTCATTGGGCTCACACATGGAACTTATGGTCAATGGGTTTATCTTTCTTTCAAAATGTTTGCTCAACTATGGTTATTACTCAAATGATGCAAAACTATGACTATATACTTAGGATTATCCTGGACAGATGGTCTTGAATCAGTTCACTGTGTTTTGTTGTTTTAATAAATTACATGTTTTAATTAACTAAAATGTTACACAGAGGTTTCCCTATCAATTTTCCATAGGCTTCCTTAGCCTTTTTAATTGTAACGGCAGCCATTTCACATTCAGACATTCAGAATATATATATTAACAGCATTTTTCATGAATAATTTTGAAGCCACATGCAAATCAAGTGCTAATAGACAAATAATTATTCTCCTGGCGCACTTATCTGATTATGGAAAAAAAGCTGACTTTGGCAGCATTTCTTGTTTTGCTGTAAAATATTATTACTGTTTTAGAGTGGAAAGCAGTAAGAAACACAGTTTAATGTTTGAAATCTGGTATCAGGCAACATGTGCCTTCCAGGTGTGTCTAAAACTGTGGGACCAGAGACATCAATTGCCAAAATGTATCCTTGCCACTTTTTAAATACATATGAGGATAAGGTTCAGATGTACAATTTTCTCCTCCTTTCTGCATCCTGTTTTTCACTGGAAGAAAATTCAGGTGTATGGAAAAAGAAGGCTCTACAGTGTGCTCCAGTTGGTCTCCATCTGAACAGGCACAGGATCACAACAGCAGCAAGGATAGGGATGGGAAAGACAGAGGAGGGACACACTCTGAAACCCTGCACATTGCCTCTTACTAGTGACAATAGATAACCAGAGTGATAAACTTCCATTAGCACTAGGGTCTAGATAAAGGAATTTGCTGGCAAGTATGGGACTAGGGAATTTTCCTATTTTTATTCAGGGTTATGGTCTTACTCCAGCATCATTCTTTGCCTCATTACTGTTTGGTTGCTGCTACAGAACTACCCTGGATACTATGATACTACATATTTATATTACAGTTGCAAAAAAGTACTCTGTGTAATTTCAACTTTCATTTTTAGAAAGCACCTTGTGATAGATATTAAATGTAAGAAACCAACAAATTTCCTTCCTATGATCAGTTCATCTGTAACCTCTCTGTACAGCCACATTTTCACTGTACCTGATAGTCACCTATAGATTACCTTTTTTTCAGACTGTATTTTCATTATTAATCTTCCTTTCTGAGAAATATTTCAGTTTCTCTGCAGCAGACTGGCATTTTTTCTGGGATGTTTCAAGGGAAGCTAATTTACATCAGGAAATTGCTTCAAGGTGATCTATCTGGGACAGTCAAAAAGTCTTCATACTCTGTATTTGCTTTGTAGACATATTTTCTAGTTTAACTCATCACATCTGGCTCACAAGCATCTCACCTCTATGACCAGTCTTTGCCTTTTTCCTTGAAAATGGGCAATAAATTTGTGATTGCCAATTGTGGCATCCAAAAAAAATGGGAGGGGAAAGCCTGTGCAAACAACAGCTGGAGACTAAAGGGGACTCCATGGGCCAAGGGTGGCTTACAGCTCTGAAGGAAGAAGTGCTAAGGGACAAAACCAGGTCCTTTCTTTGCCTGCAGATACTGCAAAAGGACTGCTCAGAATGTCCTTCTTTTCTGAAAAAGGTCAGTCTTTTACTAAGTAGAAAACCTGTTTATTATCTGCCATGTCCCAGGCTGGACATGCAAAATACTTCATTTACCACAGAGGCACTCAGCATCAAGTCAAGGGGCAAAACCATGCAAAACTTGAAGTGGATTGAACAGAAGCAGTTCCAGCAAGGAATTTACTGACACATCCTACTGAGACATCCTACTTTGTTGACTGACACTCAGATCCAGAGCTACATATGTGCCTGGTCACAAGACAGGCAAAACACTGCATTTCTGCAAAAGTCCACTTCTCCCTTCCCATCCAGCCTTGATCTCAGGCAGAGATTTAGAAAACAGGACTGCATAGAAGTGGGGAGTAGCATGTGCTTGAAATGCTGTCACATTTCCACTCAGCCTATGGCATGGCTCTCAATACACAGTAGATGTGGCTTTTCTTCTTTCTCTTTCCTCTCTCTTCCCTCTATCCAATGACTTTTTGATCATTTGGACAGATTAGGCAAACAAACAGGCAGTTCAAGTGTTCTACATAGCCATGTCAAACATATGCACTGAATCTGCTAATGCTGTAGCTCAGTTAAAGATCTCCAAACTTCCTTCCTCTCTCAGAGGAAGGCTTTCCATAAACATCAGTAAGCTTATCATTTTACACTGTCCCTCAAGTACTTCATTACACTCCTCAAAACTATCCTTTTTGGAGAAGAGCTGTCAACGGTGAGGAGCTGCCATGCAGGTCTGTTGGGATGGCTGAGTTGTTATCCTGTCTTGATTTGTCTGTTTTGGTCTGTTGTCTTTGATTTTAAACTTAACTGCTGGGTCCCAAGAGGTGGAGACCGTGTGTCCTGTGTCTGTACACCACACAGCACTTCGGTGTCCTGTGTCCATTGTTTCAAGTTTCTAAAAATGGATGCACTGATTGATGCTAATTGCTCTTCTCCATTTCTAATGGTTTATCATATTTTGTGTAATCCTACTCTCCCTGCTTGAGTATGAAATTATACTCAGAGCAGCAAAATCAGCAGGGATGGAGAACAAAAAACTATTTCCTTCACTTCTCATTAATTTTTGGGAATAGAGCGTGTTTCCTCAAGGGCTCCTACAGAAGACTTTGGTGCCCTAGGTCTCTGGAAGTGCTATATGCACATTGTAACAGGCCACTCAAACTCACCACTCCCAAAGATTTCTGCTGCTTCACCCCAAAATGGGCAGCCTCTGTCTGTAGCACATACTGGCAGGAGAAGTTCCCAGCCAGGTCTGCCTTTCCTGTACCTGTTCCCAAACACAAGATAGACAGCTTGGGATGATACTGAGAGCATAGTCTTGCTCCAGTGCTGGTGCCTCCTGAGGCAGACATGAACCTGTCAGATGAAGTCAACTACAACCACAGTGTTAAAAAAAGTTCCTGTGCTGCTATTTGGTAGCAGCTTTGTGGTGGAGAGAAAGCTGTCTGAAGCTGTGCAGTTCTGGATGTGTTTTAGTAAGAATGCAAGTATATACCCAAACTGAAAGTGTCAGATTAGAAAAAAAAATGCAAGCTGTTATGTAACAATAATGCAAAAGAATCTTGGAAATATACTAATACCTCTATGTTTCCAGAGAGAGAAAAATGGGATGTACGTGGGGAATGGGTGGACAGGCCATATGTGCAGGGTCACAGTTTTGTGGAGAAATGAGAAATTGTTCCCTGTAAAGTGTCTCTTCAGCACCTGTTCATTCTGTTGTTACATGAAGGCACTCCCAAAGTGCTGGGCAGACTGAACACAACTTGCCATTACTCATTAAAAAATTGCTGTCCAGGCCATGAGGATGTGCTGCTCTAGCAGTACCCTTGGTCACCCTGCTCCAAAGTGACACATGGCTCCCCGGAGGAGATGGACAGCCAGGAGGCAAGTATACTTTTGTGGTGGCTGTAGAAGTGTCAAGGGTTAACATTCTCACATGAGAGCCTGCCTGGCAACTCTTTCCACCCCAGTGGCTGAAGAGTCCTTTGAGGACAGCAGGCTCCTGTCTCCACTCTCCTTAAGGCAATGTGGGGGAATTTATGCAAAGGGACTCCAGAGGAACCGATTCCTGAACACCCAGCTAAACTTGAATCCTCATTTGTCTTGCCTCACTCTGTGAATCTTTTTCCCTTTTAAAGTCACCTTTCTTACTGTATACAAAACACTCCCCTGCATGACACCTCCTGTTTCAGGGCTCCCTCAAGCCTCTGTTTCATACCTAAGGCACCATGTGGTCAATATTTTACTTCTCAGTGGCTCAGTGTCCCTCTTCACCTGCTCCCCACTGAAAAGATACTGTAAACACTCCCACCTTGAGACATGCATACCAATGTACCCCAAATTTTCTGCCAGGATCTCAATTCTTTTCACATGCCAAATGCTCTCTGCCCATATAATTTTTCCTGGCCACCAACCCTCCTACCCAGTGCAAGGATTTTGTCTTCCTCTCATTTGTCCCACTCTTAGGTTAGTTGGCCCCAATTTCCTTATGCTAAGGACTTTATGCCCTTTCTATCTGTGCAATGGTCTTGATGCTGTTTTTTGCTTTACAATTCAGGCTCCCCCACTCCCTTCCCTCCCTAGTTCCATGGCTGGGTTCACACTCATTCCCCCACTACTGTTATGAGATTTTATTTCTGAGAGAGAAATTATTCAAAGTGTGGATGTGTCCCAGCTGTGTGGACAGAACAAACAAAGAGGATGGATGGGCACTGTTATCCCAGAAGGTATTAATGGATTTTTGGTTCACTATACATTTAGAAAAATGCCTGGGACTGTAGTTCTGATAAACATAAGGAAAAGGTCTTCTATCCTCTTAATTTTTTGTTCCTCCTTCATTATTAAATATTTACTAAAGGCAAGAGAGTTCTGCCCACTTGTGCCAGGGACACACCTTGAAACTTGAGAAATAAGTAGAAACTGTGTTCAGAAGCTGTTGCTTTAGAGAAGACACACATACCTCACTGAGTTGAGTGTAGTGCTCTCAACTCAGCCTGTGACTTGTACAAAGCAGAGGAGAAAACACAGTCTAGCAAATATGATAATGTGACTTATTCAAAGATGTTTTCACACTGAAAGACATCTCTTTAGGTCTCCTAAACTAAAACAAGCTGATAGCCCCCGTACATACTGAGAAAAGAATGATATACCAAAACATGACTACACCATTTTTTAATAAAATACTTATCACCTTCTTCTTAATTTGGGTTTAAAACTAGCATGAAAATTGTCTTAATCTCCACACTCCCAGTCTCATTAAACTGTCTATTCCTCTTGCTCTTTTTTCTCTGAATATTTATTTTTGGCTCTGTCATTCCTGGTTCATATTTAGTTGTGTTTGTTCTTATTTTTCAAACATGAGACCTGCTTCTATTGTCTTTACTCAGGCAGATATTTACTGAAAATAAATGGTAATCTTACTGGGGAAAAGGCAATGGAAATGACCCATGGTTTTCATATTAGGATTGTTGTGGCTTCTCTGACAAGCTGCATGATGGTAGGAATTTCACCAATACAAGTAGTCTCAGATTTCACCACAAATGACTGCTTAAATATTATGTTTCCATTAAAAATCTATTTAAAGAATCTATTGTTCATAAAATATACTACTTTTAACCTATTTTAAAATGCTTTCTATTCAGAAGGGGCAGTATCATTTAGGAATATGATTCTTGTGCTATGTATAATTGAAGACTGAAGGAAAACAAACTGATTTGCTGGGAAGGTACATATGCTTTTACAGATTTTACATATTTTTGTGTAAAAACTTTGACTGATGATGTCTTCTTGTCGATCATTTGAGTGATGCAATTTCTGCAAAAAACTGTATTCTTCATTCCAGAAATGGCCAGATGTTTCTTGGTATATACATTTTATTAATCCTGAAAGGGCATTGTAAACTCCTTTTTTAGCAGAGTGAAGATGTATGATTTACCTCTAAGGCAGTCAAGACTCATAATTGCACATCTTCACTTAATGGGAATATTGCTCTTGACTTCAATAACTACAGAACAAAGTCACAGGCAGGAACACAGATTTCTTTTCAGGTGTCTAAGCCTCCCCAGAGGACATAGTTGAGAATTCTTAGATTGAGACTACAGTTTTCTCTTTGAATCTTGATTTTTCCTTACAAATTACTATTACCTTTATCTTTCCTGCACAATTTATCTCCCCAGGGCAGAGTCTGAGTCACCCTGCACAGGTCGGTAGTCACCTCACCACAGCTTGTTTTACCCTGTGCTGGTGCCATCAGTGCTGTGTTATGGCAGATAGAGGAGATTTTCCTGAGAAACTAAGAAATATCTCTTTCATTTCTTTCAGTTCTCATCCTTGTAATCATATCATTACCCCACTAATCTGTCTCCAAAATATAAAGGAAACTTGATTTGTTAGCTCTATAGTTTTAAATAATCCTGAAAAGTGTTGGACAGAGATTGCATGTTATTTGATTTTTTGTCTCTATAATAAGGCAAACATTGAGGCTTTCTGGGGAGTAAACATATTTTCTCAAATCCATTCAGGATTTGAGAAGGTGGTCCCTTATAAAATTTTCCTGAAGGAAATTTTAAAACAGGTTTAAATTATTGACAGATAACTCTCTTTGGCCCAAGGACAACACTTAACAAACAGTATGCTGCAGCCTACTCCAAATCCTGCTGTCATTATAACCCATGGTTTTAAATTTCTCTTCTCTTCTCTTCTCTTCTCTTCTCTTCTCTTCTCTTCTCTTCTCTTCTCTTCTCTTCTCTTCTCTTTCTTTTTTTTTCTCTTGTTGAAATTGTGAGCAGTACTGAAAAGTCTGGGCTGCATGATGTGAATGAGTCGTAGTCTGGGGATGTACGCTTATGGCTCTGCTTTACTAGAATTAAAGTATCATAAAGGAAACCTCCCTCATGCTGAGCATTCCTGAGGAAATCTTTCCATGGTCATATTAAGCCAAGTGCCCTTATTGAACTAACAGTTGCTTTAAAAATATATATAAAATGGGGTGGGGTATTTTACAAGTTTGGAAACTTGGTAGAAAGTCTTAAAACTTAAAACATCTTGCACTAAAAAGTCTTAAAACATCTTAAAAGCTTATCTCAAATGCAGAAGTAAAGACACCTCTGATTATTGTCATGGGACAAGTGATGGATCCCATCCTCTGTTAATAGTATTCTCTTGCATCTTCTCATAATTCATGCTGCTGTTCCTTCTGTCTTGCCAGAAGAAACAAAAACAAAACCCCCAAACTGCTGTACACAGAGACCCCAGCATCAGGGCCATTTTTGCACGCAGACACACACACACATGTGCCCCCAGCAGCTTCATTGCCAGACTGAGGATGTCAGTTGCAATAAGAATGAGGTTTTGTATTACATCCAAAGTGAAGTGACTGTTGCCTGCCAGGAGCCCTTCCACCCCCACCAGCCACCTCTGGCTGCTTCCCTGGAGGCAACTCCAGGGACGGTGCAGCTGAGCAGTGAGAGCCTCAGAGCTGATTCAGTGAGAGCTCCACCAATAATAATAATAATAAATTAGTAATAAAAAATAGTTATAAAAAAGCAGCATCTTGCTCTTGGATCCAGTTTATCTCTGATCACACCAGGGTCTAACATAGGAAGCAATGGGGCTGTCACTGTAGTAGATAGATGCAGTTGTCCAAAATTTGGCATAACATGAAATTTCTCCTGAGGATACCAGGTGATGTTTTAAGCAGGCAGATCTGGGTGCAGCCTACGACTCCTACTATTTGAGGAGGTTTGTCTGAGATGTGGCAGAGCAGCCAGCAGAGAAATTAACCCTCTGACACAAGTCATGGTTTACTGTTCTCTGAGCAACACCCAGAGCCAACCACATCGAAACCTGTTTAAACAGGACAGAGTTGTTCATGATTTGCAGTGTGCAATTTATGCAGCTTTGCAGAAGTTTATCCTAAAAACCACCAGTTGCAAGGTAGAATTAGTCTTACATCATCAGGCTGGAAAAGTCAGTTCTTCCATTCTTTGCAGAATGCTGGCAAACACAGAAGAGATTTGAAAATCATCAAGGCAAACAAAAGCTGGATGGAACAAAAAAACCCAACCCAAACCAAAAAAAGAACAACAAAACCCCAAAATCAATTTTAAAAAGACCTTGGCTAATAGAAATTTTTGACAAAATTGGTCAATGAGAATTTTTTTCCAATCCCACACCACTGATATTCCACCCCCCTGCTTACTTCAAATGAATAGCAAGGATGCTATCAGAATGGTTTGTACTACAGGAGTGCCCAGGGCGAGTTAACTGGTGTCAAAAAGCACTATGTGCATGCTCACACTTCCACAGGGTTGTCTATGAAAAGACAACCACAGGTCCAGAAAAGCCAGGGGAATGTAGTGATACACAGCAAATGTGGAGAAAGGGATGAAAGCAAGAGTGCAGAGCAATGATAGGATCAGGTCAGGTCAATGACTCGTCAGGTGAGCAGCCTATCACTTCACCTCAGCAGGGCTGTCATTTCACCTGCACATCCATGCACAGGAGGCTGTATCCTCACCCCTGGGACTGCAGAGGAACAGTAGCAGCAGGGTCTCACAGTGTGTGAGTCCATCCAGCAGACTTGGGGCTTCAGGTGTAGCTTCATGTTCTCCCCTGTAAAGCCACTGTTTGCCCAAGGAAGAGCAATGCTACATTGCATTAAATGCAAGCCTGTGAGATCCTGGTGATCTGGCTGGGAAGTATGAGACATAGGCAACTTTACAAATCTGTGGTGACCCAGCTGCCACAGAAGTGGCTCTTCTGTTGGGCTGTGAAGACATAGTTTTAGCAGTGCTGTGGGCTTTGATGGACAGGACAGCTTCTTCCTTGTATGGGTGAGCCAAGGTCAAAGAAAAGAAAGGTTTGCACCAGTAGTGCAGTGTAGGACCTGCCACAAGAACTAACAGCCAATATGGGCAGGGCCACGTGCCAGCCAGGGAAAGCCTGGAAGCCAAATGAGGAAGTTTGCATTTGATGCAGCAGAAAAGGAGACAAAAAGACAGGTACAAAAAAATCCCCGAGGTTTAAATAGAAATTTGAGACTATGACATTGACTTCTAGGATATACTGTAATGGACCAAGCTGGATTTGTCTTTCATTTCCTAAAGATGCTGTCCTAGGGTAAATTAGTGATGTGCACCCAACAGTTCTGGAAGTCTTGGGTGCTAATGGACAAAGCAAAAAGGAGCAATAGGATCAGCTCAATAAAGCTTAAAAGACAAAAGATATTTGCAGCATACATTTAATGTATTAAAAAGGGGGAAATAGCATTGCTGGGCTGGTAAGGAGAAGGAAGCAACTGCTAGAATGCTAGAGGACAAGGGCTTGCACACAATTTTAATTTCTGTGAACAGAAATGAGAGAAGGAGAAGAGCTTAAGGGAAGAGAGAGCAAAGCCTTCAAAGTTATTTCATGACCTTAGCTTCCCTGAGAATGTTTTCTTTCTGTATCTGATTTAGATTATAAAGTCCCTAGGGCAGCAGTGGTCTTTAATTTGAGTCTTCTTCAGTACTGGCCAAATCATGATGCTTAATGAGCAAATAAAGTGTTGATAAATTAATATAAAGGTTTCTTGTCAGCAGTCTGGCATTTAATAGATGACACCAGTTAAGACTGACAGGATCAGCTTCAAGGGAAGAGCATGAGAGCCCTTCCACTGCCTTTCAAACAAGGGAGGTTCTGGCTCATGTTGCAAACAATTCTTTGAAATTAAGAGCATGCAATTGGGTACTGTACACACAGGGACATTTCTGCATATTGCATATGGCAATTTCACACCAGACAAACTGCAGACACAGTCAGGCAAGCTGCTGCATCTTGGTGGACCCCAGGGCTCCACGTGGGTGCAGAAGCTGGCCATGCAAAGCAGCTTGCTGGATTAAGGCATAATTCATTGCTGTGGTACAGCTTACTCACTCTAAAGGGCTTTATTCACAGCAGGGATGATTGAGGTGCCGGGAGGCACAAGCCAAGTTGAAATAGATTTGTCAGGCTTATTTCATGCTTTGTTGTGGAGGCTGCATTTTAGATAGATTGTGAAAATTATGTTATTTCTAAGGTTCAGATTAGAGTCTTGCCTAGAGATTAATAAAAATTGGAGATTTGGTTGTAAATGTTGGGTCCAAAATTCTGTGAAAACACCAACAGTCTGCAATCCCAATCATCTACAAAGATTTGGGATGGCAAAGATTTGTGCAGCATTTGGTTTGCCAACTTCAGCAGGCTCTGGCATATTTAGAAGAATATAGAGGCTGAGTAACAGACTTGCTCATGTGGCTTTTGGTATGTTCTCTTTCTTATCCTATTCTGTTTAAAATAGTAAGTGCCATCTTTTCCTTTCTGCTTTAGCCTTCAGGAATTTAGATTGTTCTTTTTGTTTTGAGTTGTTAAAGAAAAGGTAGACTTGTGGGTGGTAGCAGATTTACCTTGTGACAAAGCTAAAAAAATGCTGCCATACTCCCATCTAACAAAAACAAACAATCTGGAAAAGAATTCCCATACCAATACATTAGGAAATGAAAAAAAAAAAAAACCAAAAGAAACAAAAAACCAACTCTAATTTTGCTGATAAAAATGGCATTCCTATTTTGTAATTGGAATTATACAAATAAAACTAGTAGTCTTACCTATGTTCTAATGTATCTAGGATTAAGTACAAGTTCTTGTGAATTAATTCAGGGATTGCACAAAAGGAACACTGTGACAGCAGGATTGTTGTGGGCCATTTGGGTAAGTATCTGGTAGATGAGACTTCTCTCAGATGAAGCTGAGGGGGCTGTGCAGAGAAGATGGGGAGGTGGAAGGGAGAATAAGGCAGACAGGAAGAGCCAGCCACGGTGTGAAAAGCCTTGAAACAGTGCAAATGGATTTGAACTTCTGGCTAAGAAAGAAATCTGAATAAATGTCTGTCACAGGACCAACTTCTGCTTGTCTTGTCCCTCCCCCAAGAAATGAGAATGATATGCATATTTAGACAGAGATAGATAAATGGATATATAGAGAGAGAGACATAAAATTGGGAAGACATAAAATTGGTTGAGGGAAAAGTAAGACACACTATATCACAATGTTATGCAGTTAACAAGAAACAAGGAGTACCAGAAACAATTACAAATACAATGACATGATATGGAACTTTCCATTTTCTGTTGCATTTAAAAGCTTTATAAAAGAAATTTTTATAAAAGAAATTTTAAATTAAACAACTACATTCTCTTCACCACAGTGTTCTTTGTTGGCAGACAATATCAATATTTAACACCACTGCCCCTACCCTCCCAGTTTTACATGCTTGAATCTACAGATGTCTAATACAGGCATTAGGAATTAATAACCCTGGTGTAAGAGATAGCAAGTAGGCTGATTTTGAATTGTAGATGGGTAAGCAGAGGTACTGCTTGAAGCACTGTGACATTTTACGAGGGACATCAGAAAGAGAAAGCAGCTTCCAGTCCTGATAGATGTAACAGCCATTTTCCACTCAGGGTAAACAAGAAATCAATGAGTTCCCCCCCTTTTAGTGTCAGCTGAAACAATGGAAAGCATGTGCCCAAGGACACAGCCAGATCTAAACAGTGTCATCTGTTCCTGGGAGGGGTCTTGATATCTGATACATGAATGAGGTAGGGGAAGGAAATAAAGACTTGTATGTGAAAGGAAAGGGGCAGAAACATGAGAGAGAATGAGACAGTCATCTGGATATAAACCTACTTGTCTGAGAAAAAACAACACTGTAGTTTTGAGAGATGTGATGGGCTGATTTACTACTTGGATCTATTGCCCTTTCTTCTGCATTCTTAGTCTCACAGCTTTACTGTTCATGCTGGTGCTGATCTTGGTATCTCTCTGAAGTGATGTAATTCACCAACTCAGCAGAAAATTAATGCAGAAAAACGTAGGTATGGATGGGTCATACATCTACCACAGGCACTGGGAAGAACTGCTGGTGAAAGGAGGGAAGTATGAAGAGTGACATGAGGTAGATGATGAAGGACAAAAGAAAGAAGAGTTGAGGCAAGACTTCCATTTGGAGGAATGGAGCCATCCTACAGCTCAGCTGCCTGTGAAACCACAGCCTGAAAGCACATAGAAGTGTAGTACAGTCGGGAAGTAAGTTGGGAGGTTCTCCTCATGCTTTATCCTTACTTTGGTCTCTAACAGAAATAATCCTAATATCCTAAATTCTCACTAATAAAAAGGTCAGAATTGGCAACACATAAAGGTGCTGCTCTAATCCAGCTGCAGTCAGCCGCCATGGTTTGTAAACATGATTCAAGAGGCAGACAGAGTATATTTGATCTGGAAAGATAAGAGTGTATGCTGCCTGGGGAAAGAGTTAGATGTACTTTGACACAGATAATAAGATGCCATGCCTTAGCCTTGACTGTCTTTTGCATACCCATCTCCCTGTGAGGAATATCTGAAGATGTCATTAAGGAGAACAAAGCAAAGCAAAACTCTGAACTACAGCCTTTGCATGCTAAATATTGTCCTGAATACACAGTGTGCCTGCACAGATTCCCTTTGAAATGGGAGCAGAGGTGTCACCTGGTGCTTTTCTCTAGTCTAGGAGTGAGAAAATGAAGTCCCACTTGTAAGGAAAAAAATTAAAAATCCATAGTAGTAGCTTGGGAAACTGTAGCTTATGATAGCTTTATTAAAGTACTTTATCGTCTTCATGAAGAATGCTCAAATACTTTTAATGAAAGTTCCTACTAAAGTAAAACCTCCGGGGTCATACCAAATATGGTCAGAAATTGCCTAGGGAAATCTCTGTATTTTGTCTTCCTTAGAGTCCATGACGTTTTCTACTTCAGTGAAGGATCTGCAAATAATTCAGTCAACCTCTGTTGAATTTTAAGGTAGTTAGATTGAATTCTTGTAATATCTGGGCAATTTACAGACTTGGGTGCAAGCTGTGCCATCAGCTGTTTTATCTTTAGAGCATATAAAATTACTATGATTTGCTTTGTGAATTTCATATCTTCATTAGAAAAAAAAATCCTTAAATTATCTGTAGATCTTGAAATACTTTAGGATGATAGGATGAAGCAGGTTAAGTTAGCTTTTCTGTTAGTTATTTTGGGTGAACAGTTTTAAAGGATGCTGATGATGAGGTACAAAGCATAAGGACAATTCAGTCCTGGTGCCATCTGATGCTCTAGGGAGAAGGATATTGACTAAGTCAGCAGCAGAGCACCCACTGAATTGAAGGACAGCATTTTGCTTGCCTGGTGTCTCACAGAGAGTGACAGAAGCACCACACTGCCAAGCTCTAACCAGGAAATCAATTCTACCCAGATGAGTCACCAAAATTAACTTCTTGGAGCAGACTACAACCATATCCCCAGTGCAAATTCGAATGTATGCATCACAGAGTTTTACTGGAGAGCACCCTACTGGGATGGTGTGCCGAGTTCACTGAGTTCTTACCCCACTGCACCGGAGAGGAAGGGGGAAGGTCACACTTCCACTTTCTCCGGTGCTCCTCGCATCCTTCCATCCCCAAGGGTATAAAAACTGGTGGATTTCACCTCCACGCTGCCTATAAAGGATTTTGGGGATTTTCTTCACGAACATAAGGCCCAAACATTTTCTTTTCGCAAAGCACCCCAAATTAAAATGGCAACCAGGGAAATGCTGGCACTGCACAGGGCGAGCCGAACCGCTTGTGCCAGCCGTGCCCCAGGGAAGCGCAGCGCCAGCAGGGTCTCAGCCCGGGGCTCCTCCATGCGCAGGAGCCGAGCCCCGGGCGGGGGAACACGGACTCCCGGGGGTCTCTGCCCTGAGGACAGGGCCACACCGCCCGGGGCACGGCCAGGCACACACTGAGCCGCGGCCCCTCGGCTACCGAGCCCAGAGCGGGGACGGGCCCGCCCGGCCGCAGCCCCCCGTCCTGCCGGAGCCCCCTCCCCGACCGCAGCCCCCTGTCCTGCCGGAGCCCCCCGCCCGCCGCGCCGGGGCAGGCAGTGGGCGGAGGGCGAGGCCCTGCTGCCACCACCTCCCCTCTTTCCGCCCGCCCTGTCAGGCACCGCCTCCTCCTGCTCCTGCTCCTCCTCCTCCTCCTCAGCCGCCTGACAAGGGGACGGGGGCGGCAGCCGCGGCGAGGCAGCAGCGGGGGGTGGCAGGTTAGGGGACAGCCCGCGAAGCTCCGCCGGTGCGGGCTGCTTCTCGTCCTCGTTCTCCTGCGTGCGGGGTGCTGAGGACCGACCATGGTGAAGGTGTCGTTCAACTCCGCGTTGGCGCAGAAGGAGGCGGCGAAGAAGGAGGAGGAGAACAGCCAGGTGCTGATCCTGCCGCCGGACGCCAAGGTGAGGGCGGCGGGGGGACCGACCCTCCGGGGCCCGGCAGCGCCGGGCGCTCCGCTCTGCTCCACTCCGCTCCGCGTGGAGCCCGGGGAGGGGAGCGCGGCGGGGACGCTGCCGAGCTTTGTACGCCCCTTGCCCGCGGCGATGGCCCCCGGGCGGGCCGGGGGAAGGCTGCACGGCGGTGCGCCCCGCCGCCCCATCGGCTCACGCTTCTAAAATGGCTGACAGGGCGAGCTTCTCGGCTCCTCTTCTCCTGACTCCGGGGATCTCTGTGCTGGTTCCGTTTTTCTGTTTGTTTGGTTGGGGGTTTTTGCTGGGGTTGTGTTTTGGAGGTTTTTTTTGTTAGCCGCTGCAGCGCGTGCACCGCGGCCACCCCGGCTTTCGGGGCCGCCTGCGCTCCCGCAGAGCCCCGGCTGTGTCGGGCCGGCGGTGGGAGCTGGTTTGTGGGGAGAGGGCGGGTCGTGCCCGCTGTTCCCCCCGCTGCCGTTCCCTCCGGCCGGCTGCTGGCGAGCTCCCGGACCCCGGATGCTGCAGGGCAAGGGAGCGCTCGGAGGGTGAAGTTGGGGGTTCGGCCGCGCTTGTGCCGCAGCAGCGTGTTCGCAGAGCCTGGTGGTTGTGTGGTGCGGAGAACTTCGCCTCGGAACTTAAATAAAGGAACAAAGAGCTGCCTCCCCCCGCCCCAAAACAGCACCCAAACTCCGGGCGCTGCTGTCGCCTCCCCTCTGCAAACAGCAACGAAGAAAAAACACCGGCGGCTTTTTAAGTTTTTTAAGTGCAAAACTGCTTAGAATATAAAGGTTTTTGGTTGCAATTTCTATGCTCCCGTAATCAAAACCAGTTTTTAATTCGGAGCAGTGTAATTTGCTCTAAGCTCTTTCAGAAGGGAACCAAAACTTGAAAAATGGCCAACTGCACATAAACAGTGTCTTGCTGTTTTCATTTGCTTTCACAGTCTCTTGTTCATCGGCCCTCTGAGTTACCAGATTGGCTCTTCAAAAGTGATAGTGTTTATTAATTTCCTAAATCTTTGTGGTGAATTTCTGCATAGGAGGACAGTATCTGTTCAGTTTGTGGTGTGAAGTCCTGCCCTGGTGCAGGTTTTGCCGTGATTTTGATGGGGCCAGGTTCTTCACCTGCAGAATCAGCTGGCATTTCACAGCCGAGGAGAACCAGAAAGGTGCTTCTGGTGACATCTCCCTGATACAGCAAGTGGTTAAATGTCATACTTCCGCTGAGCATACTGCACTTTCAGATAAAACTGTGACCAGAGTGTTTAAGTCTCTAGAACAGTGTGCCACAACAGATGAGACAGTATTGTTGCTCAGATTGCCTGCAATTATATGAAATCCATTAGGTGCTGGTATTCCTAGAGGAGTGCTATTCTCTAGGAAGTAGTGGCTTCCCTGAGCCCAGATTAAGCTGTAGAATTCCTTCCTAACCCCAGATTTGGTGGTTAGTGTGACACCAAGCACATAAGCAAGACACAAGCTACATGTTCCAGAAAATGGGTTTTTCTTATTACCTCGGAATCCAGACCTGCCCTGGATGATGTTTGTTTCCAGATAGCCTACCAAATTGGGCTTGTTTTTCTGCTACTAAACAAACAAAATACATCTGGCTAATTGTACACTGGGGAACAAATCCTCCCGACCCTGTCCAGATACTGATGGAAGCATGTCATTTGGCTATGATTTCCTTAATGTGGAGCTGCAAATTCTAGCAGCTGAGGATGACATACAAGATCTGCCTTAACTTTGGTTTCCTTGCCTAGAAATGAGACTTGTAAACACTTATTAACCAGGTCAAAAGGCGGTCTGATCTCACAGTAGCTACTTAAAAGTTCTTGCACTGCTGTCAGGGGATGAACACGCCTGAACGAAGCTTGAAACACTCCCAAAATAGCTTGCTGGGAGGGGATGCTCAGTACAGATGAAAATTCCAAAAACAAATGAGCGCTCTTGAGGGATGAGTCTTTGACATTCTCCTTGACACATTTCTATCTTTTGTCTGCAGAACTGCAGACCTGCACCTAACAGTGTGCAAAATTCTTGAGTAGGCTGTTTTTTTTGAGCTTTTGTGTTTTAAAGCATCAATAAAAGCTGGTACAGTAGCATTGTCTGTAGTTTTTGTAGAACAGGCCATGCAATCCATGCAGGATTAACAGTAGTGAAACAAGCACTGCCATGCAGCTCTGGAGGTGTTGTGATTCTTCAAGTCTGGGAGCTTATTCTCAGATCTTTGGGTGGGGGGAGCGGGTGGAAAGGAACTGAGGGCCCTTGTAAAACTTGATACGTTTGAGGTAAGTGCAAGATCCACTCTTTGAACTTTGCCTTCTTGAATACAAGTGCATTAGAAACAGATCTTCCCCCACCCATCCACAACTTCAGCTGCCTATGCAGCTCTTTGGAGGAAAGGGGAGAAAATAAACCACATCTGACAAATGCATTATTCACATCACGTCGCTGCTGGAAAACCCTTTGCTTCAAGTGAGGTTTGGAGGCAATGTGGGAATGTATATTGGAAGAGAGAATTCTGGTAGACTGAAAAAGGTCACATTTCCAAAACAGCATATATGGGACATTTTTTTTCCCTTCTCCTACATTGTTTCTGTAGGAAAATAATTAGATCTGGATCACAAGTGTAAACATGAAAAATATTGCAACATTTTATGAAGCTTTCTTTTATGAACAAAGTCCTGGAAGGCATTCTGGACTGAAGTAAAGAGAAAACCCTAAGAAGAGACTCAACAGAACTGCACTATCACAATTTTATTACCAAGAACTTAAAAATACTTGAGCCAGAGATACTAGTAAACTAGTTGAGATTAATGAATAAAGCCAAATGCTCTGAAATGTCAAGAAAATAAAAATTCATGGAATGAGCTTTTGGGCTAATTCTTTGACAGTCTCATTCTGCGGCTTTTCCCAGCACAGTGCCTTGAAGACTGCCTCTCTGCCATTGCAGGATTACTCTCAAATACATAATCTTCCAAGGACTTAGCAAAGAGCATTTGCAGCTAAAATATGCTGATGACAGAGCATAGAAATACTCTGATTTTGCCAGAAATTGCCCAATAACCTCTGATGCAGATACTAGTCGGAAATTAATCAGGGAAGGTAAGACAGAAAGAGGCAAGAAGAGTAGGGGATATATCATGGAAACAGCATCTTCAAAAAAAGGTTTTGCAGAAGGCAGTGGTCTTATGCTTTGGAGTATGTTACTTTAAAAGGAGTTGAAAAATCTAGAGTGCTAATCCTGTCTCTGCATAAATCACTGCTCGGTATTATGGCATGTAGTGAAAGTGTCTCCATAATTACTGTAGGCAGCCATTACAACTCTGTTTTTGTTGTTGGGGTGGTACTTCTATGCCATAATTCTTGGCCAAAATACAGCATACTCCTAGTGAAGGGTCTTAGGCCACATTTCATTTTCCATTTTGCTCATTGTCTTTACAATGGGGTGTTTTATGACCCAGTTTCCCAACAAACAAACAATGTGTGGTCTTTTAACATTTTTCCCTACAATAGATCTCTGGAGAGCCAAAGATGGTTCTGAGCATAGCTGAAGTCTTCAGACATTTTATAAAGGCCTTTCAGTAGATTAAGCCTTCCCAAAAATCTTTCTGCCCTCAGTGACTTGGGCTGTTGCTCCTTTCTGCCAGGTTCAGTGGCAACCTTTTAAAACTATTTTTCTATTTTTGGGGTACTCAACATGGTGCATATTTACCATATCCAGCTTTATGCACAGAAACTGTGGATTCACAGATATGTATTGTGGCTGACCATTGGATAACTGCATATGCAGAGAGTTCAATGTGAAAGTGTAAATGTTAAGAATTTTAAAAGCAGCAGCTTTCTGCATTTATTCCTTATAAGAATGTTATTACTCTGACCTTTAAAATTAACCTTCTTTTTTTCACTTTAGCTTAATCATTCACTTCACTTTAGCTAAAGCATACTAAAATAGACATTTTTTTAACACAGAGTGAAGGGATCCACCTAGGAAGAGCTGTTCAACTAGTGAACACTATTTTGCTGTGTAGAAAAAGCCTCAGATTTTGTGTAATTGGTGTTAAATATATATATATATATATATGCAAAAGTTACTGTATCCACTAAAAAATAGTCATTTGGTTATTTGCTGTCAGAAAAGCAGGTTTTCCCACTTTATGGAACGTCCCTGTAGCTGAGTGGTGTTTCCATATTCCCATTAAAGGCTTTCTCCAGCCAAATTTCTATAGGCCTTACAGCAGATGCCATTGGGGAAAGAGCAGTCTTTGTATTTTCCTCTATTTTCTGTGATGCAACTAGGTCATTAAACCAACCAGCTTCTGCTATCTGTCAGAGCATGTGGAGATTAAGACATGATTATTTAAAAGAGGCCCAGAAGTAAAAAATCCTAACAGAGCAAATTCTCTCCCTCTTCTCCCAGATGTTGCTAAAATTTTAATGAAAACCCACCAAACTATAGATGAAAACCCTTCAGTTTCAGGCACAAAGAGTACCCAGGGCTCATTCTGTTATTTTATTTGACTTAATGGGTACCCAAAAAGATAAATTAGGGTAAATTGAGTTTTATTGAACAAAATTTGTGTTATTAATTCTCCTAAGAAAAGAAGCCTTGTGGCTGATACCTTCCCCTGCATTTTTTTTTACATTATGAATTTGTGCTACTGGTTAAGTAGTGCAGCTTCCTGAACATAAGGTAACTGTGGCCTTGAGACTTTTGGCTCCTAAAGCTGTTCCTTAAAGGCTTGTCAGCATTTGAGACAATACTAAAAAACCAAGATCTCTAAAAATTTGTGCTGCTCTTTTGACAATCTCTTGCTATTTTTAAGTGAGTTTAGGGATTTGGAATTACAAAATCCAAAATGTGATCTGGAGGAGATGGTGTCAACCCCCAGCAATGGGCACGAACCTGTGGGACAGAGGAGCTCTGTCAGTTCTCTGTATCTCACTTCCTTTTCTGTCTCTCATAACCTCCCGACCTGAATAACAAGCACAGAGCTTTGGTTGAGAAATAGAACCATTTCCCAGGAGAATTATATTTAATGTTTCAAACAGGATGTATTCTGCCAGACCTTTGTGATAACTGCTTTGTCAGTTGTTTGCATCATTCACGTTTTTGGCTGACTGAGCAAGAGAGCTGATGGCTGTACCATACAGCTCGTGTGAACTCAGTGCAGGGATGACTAGAGAGACAATGGGAATACTTTCTGCAGTTCTAAATAGTTTCTCTTCAGTTTCCCAAACTTTCACTTGGCTGAAACCCCTTGCCCTAAAAATGTATTTGGAGAACTTTTTTTCTCCTTAATATCATCGTATGGAAGAGTCTGCAATTAGATGATGCTTTATTTAGTGCAGTATCTAGAAAAACTATCCTGCACTGTAATGTATCTTTACAGTAAATGTCAGAAGTACTTCTCTTATGTTCACTCCTGTCTTTCTGTGCTGCAGTACTCTTTTTGATAAGCCTCAAGAAACTAGTTTAGATATTAACATTGTGTAGCAGTATGAAGAATACCACGTAAACAGAGGCTGTTGAAATGAAAGTTCTGTTCAATGGAAAAGATCAAGTTAAATTAGTTAATTTCTGAAGATGTGGATCAAAACGAAAAGCTGAGCTTTCCTATAAAAATCATTTGAAAGAAAATTTTCTTGGAATCAGCAGTATTTTCAAGGGAAATGGTTTCAACTCATTCCATTATAATGAATATTTAATCCAACATGTGAACATCTATTTCAAGGAAAGTTTAATTTTAAAATGTAATGTGTATCTGTGTTTTTCTTCTGTTAAGTATTTTAATGAAATGTTTGCAGTTGCAAATGTAACCTAACAGTTGTGGTTTTATAGACTATTTTCTATTTTCAAATCTATTTTCTTTGTTATTTATGTAGGTTTTTCCCTGATTTTTTCTTTTTCTTATCAGCATTTTAGTAAATATTGATGCTAATAGTCTTTGGAGTGGGGGTATGTAAGAATGGTAAGCATACTTACCTCCATAATGTTTTCAGGTAACTGTTCTGCAGTTGTGGTTTTGGAATATTTGTCAGCTTTATATGTATTTTCTAGCCAGTAGCCAGTAGCTACAGGCATCAGATAGCTCTTCATAAAAAGAAAATAGCCCTCTCTGTGACCCTCAGGAAATACCTTCAAACATAAACACTGCCTTTTAAAGTCCTAGCAATTTTAAATATTCTTTATTCTGTACTTCTAAAAACATTATGACATTTTAAAAATGTAACTACAGCTGTGATAAGTGATTATGTATTTTGTTACTTATTGCACAGATTCCTTTTTCTTTTCCCTATTTTTTCCTCCCCTTTCTCCCCTTGTGCTGTGATTGACAAAGGTTAGCATTATCTGCTTTTAGTCTCCTGATCTGTATGAATAATACAACATTCATTTTCTTACTATTTATGTACTGCTTTTTATCCTCAGTGGAAATTACTTTGAATCTACAGATGAAAAGCATGCTAATTTATAAAATTCGGGTATCTGTCCTAATTTTACAGATGTGGTAAACCAAAGGAATGAGATAATTAATAAGATTGAGCTCTGCAATGAAGTCAGAAATGGTTTTGTGGCAGACATCATGTGATCTAGGTAGGGTTTGGACCACAAGGGACTTAGAGAAAAGGACTAGGTCCTTTCTGAGTGATCCATGTGTCATCTGCAAGCAAGGGTCCTCTGTGCAACAGCTGTACAAAATTCATCATGACAAAATGCCAGAGTCATATTTGCCCAACAATTAGATATAGATCCTGAAAAAAAATAAATTGGTATCTTGTTTGTCCTTTCCATGTAGTGTCAGTGTGTGTGTGTGTGCGTGTACACAAATATTTTTCTAAAATTTTCTAAAGTTGATATATTATTAAGTATGCAATACATATAATTTCGTATATATAAACACACATAAAAATAAAACCCACAGGCATTTTAAGAGTAGAGTTCCTTGAATGCAAGTCCTTGGTTAATTTGTGGTTGTCTTTATCCTAGTGTTCAGCAAACTCCTGCTTTGATGGCGGCTTTCTGCTCTTTTGTGGGTAGAATGAGATGGTGGAATGACTGTGGAAAAAGAGAAGGCTGGAGAGATCATAACTGGGAGGGGTCAGTGATCTCTGGGGTGGATCTCACATAGTTGCTGAATCACTAAGGCCTGTTTATTTATTTATTTATTTTAAAAGATAAAGCCTACACAGAAACAGAAAACCCTTGCACTTACATATTTGAAAATGCAGCAGCCTTTGCAAGGTTGTGAGGCCAGACACGACTCAGAGGCTGCTGCACAGTGCAGTGAGCAGTTTTGGGAAGCTCTTGGTGAGGTGTTTGAAAGCTGGCCAGGTCTGTGATCCTGCAGGGTGTGGTGCCTCCAGGTGCTGGGCACTGGAGTGTGTGCTCCACTTCAGACTTGGAATAGTCTAATTGCACTGAAGCCCTTCAGTTTGTTACAAGAGTTTTGTCTAGAAAGAGAGCATAATTAAACATACCCTTCCAAGGTCAGCTCTCCTGTGCTGATACTCATAACTGCTACAATTAAATGCTATTTTGTATTTGCATATAGAATGGTTTCCACTCAGAGAACTGTGCTTGCTGTTCAGGTACTATGCATTCTAATTCACTAATACATGTATTAGCAGAGTGTATGTGTTTGAGGACAGGGCTGCCATTCACAAGAGCCTCAACAGACTACAGTAATGGGCTGAACAAAATCTCATGAGTTTCAGAAATTGCAAATGCCAAGTCCTGTACCTGGAACAGACTCATCCCAGCCATCAAGATATACTGGGCACCACCTGGCTGGGAAGCTGCTCTGCTTGAAAAAGACCCAGGGCTTCTGATGGACATTCAGCTGGATGCTAGTCACTGGCATCACTGAAGGCTGGGAGCTCTCTGATCCAAAAAAAGACAGCAGCAAACTGGTGTGAGTCCAGCAGGGGCCACCACAATAGTCAGAGGCTGGAGGTTACGCCCTGTGAGCAGTGGCCAAGGGAGTGGGGCTTGTTCAACCCAGAGATGAAACTGCTGCAAGGAGGACTTAACAGCAGCCTCCCAGTGCCTGGGGAGGTGACTGAAAATACAGTGGTCATAAATTTAAAAAAGAGAGCTTCTGACTGATAAAAGCAAAATATTTTTCAGTCTTGAGGAGAGCTGAATGCTGCTGAGGAAATTACCCGGAGAAGCTTTGAAGTGTAAGTCTTAGCGGTTTTCAAACCTTGACTGGTCAAGAGCCCTGAGCAACCTAGACAGGCTTCAGAATCTACCCTCCTTTGAAGCAGGACTGCAGACCTCACAAGAGGGTTTTGTGATGCTGGATTCTGCTTTTGAGAGAAACTGAGACACAGCCTTTGTAACTTGCTTGAGATGACATACCATCTGTGGCTGAACTGGGAATAGAGTTATTAAATTCCGAGGCTCAGTGGTGCATATGTGCATGCTAATGAGATCTCTTGGGTGAAAGAACCAACGCCACTTGGGAAAATAGCCTTGAGAGAAATCTAGGTTAAATTCACATAGCGTTCCATCATTATGATATCTGAGAATCAGGCAGTCACAGAAAAAAATAAATTTCAGATATAAGAATTGAGCAGGGTAAGGGGGAAACAGGGACTGGAACAATCAAGGTCAAAGAGATAATTTAGTATTGATCCATTTAAAGTGGAATAGGAACCTTCTAAGTTCCTGTTTTCAAACACTGATCTCATTCAGGATAAAGATGAAAGAAAGACTTCATTAAAGTTATAGATTGATTGAGTGTAGTTTTTGTGAGTATGGTAGAATGTAAGTCAGTTGTAGGTCAAAAAGTGCAGATAGGTAAAGGGTTTATTTTGGCAATGTTTGAAAATGAAGCATTTTTCAAAATTGGACAGTTTAATGAAATGCCATGTTTGGTATTTGGTAACTATAAAGGGTGTGGTAATTTTGTTTTCTGAAAGCAAATCCATTCTGATGAATGCCCCATATGACTTCTTAGGCTTGAGGGGTTTTGTTTAAAAAATTATTCCCTCTTGCCAGATTCCTCTGCAAGCTTTCCACCTGCATGTTTTGGTCTATCACTTGCAAACTTGCACCAGAACGTTTCTCTTTCCTTTAAATATGTGAGAAAACTAAGTGTGAAATGCAGAACAAATTTCCATCATTCCAGTTTATGAAAATATGTAGAAAAATTCAGCAACATTAATATATTTTCTTAATAAACCTGATTTCCAGACTGAGTATCCAGACATTTAGAGGCAAGACATTTTCCAAATGTTGTAGGTTTTGTTGAAGTTTTTATAGCGGGGAGTGGGGAGAAGGCAGAAGAATCATAAAACTCCAAAGTAAAGTAAAGGATGTGTGGATCTTTATTACTTGTCTAGCACAGACCCAGCACCCCTGGAAGTCTGATTTTTTTTTTCTTTAAATTAAGCAAGTGGTTAGAGTTATTTGTTAATCCTCATCCTCTATCCTATTAGTGTTACTTAAAAACTGTAGATGTGTATCACAGAATGGCTGGCATTGGAGGTCATCTGGGCCAACTCCCATGCTCTAGCAGCTGGTTGCTTGGTATCACCTCCTGTCAGCTTCTTAGTATCTCCAAGGATGGAAGGCTTCACAGTCTCCCTGGGCAAACTGTGCCAGTGTTTGGGGTCAGGCAGTAAAAGAAGTGTTTCATCACCTTCAGTAGGAGTATAAGATGATATTAAGGTGCTGTGATGCTAATAGCTGTACAGAAGAAGACCCAGGAGGGCAGTCCTTGCCCTGACTGCAGTGAAAAGCACAGGCCAAGTGGCACAGGAGTGCTATGCTGGTTGATGTGGCAGGCCAAAGTCCTGTGGCCATAGCCCAGCTCCTCTTCACCAGACTGAGATGATGAATGGTTTATCTTGGTGCAACGGTGAAGGGAGGAAATGGAGATAAGGTGTGCCCAGTTACTCTGCGTGTGGCAGATACCAGAGAGCTCTGCTTTGGGTGGGGAAAGATGCAGGGAACATAGACATATCCCATAGGATAAGTGCACAGAGAAGGAAGCTGGGAGAGCTTGAAATTGGACAGAGAAGAGGAACAATCTGGGGAACACAGTTTGAAGAAAACATCAGATACAGTGTGTGGTTAGTTGGACACTTGCTGTAGACAGCCTGGGATGAGGATATAGCCAAAAGTGCAGGTGAATCACCTGAAAAGAAGTCTTTGCCTGGTCTAAAAATACAACTTTCAGGCCATTTAAGTACCCTGTCACTTTCTAGTCCATGTAAGACCAAAGCTGACAACTACTCATCTTAATGCTACTCCAAAATTTAACCAAAACAGCAATTTGAATAGTTACAGGCTTTTTCCTTCCTTATCCATCCTCTTTAATTGTTGACTGCCATCAGGGTTTGCAGTCTCTTATCTCAGAAATGAAGGCAGTGTTTAGGTAAATCAGGATTACTCATGTTGGTTGGGAGTTGCTGGATTACTCTTCAGGACATGCTGCTTTTGTTGTCCCTCTATCACATAGCTGTGAATGAACTGCTGATTCCTGTCCTTAACATTGACTTACAGTTGTAATTTTCCTTTACTTCTTGCAGAAAATTTGAACTCTTCATGTTCTAACATGTTTCTGAGTTTTATTTCTTGCTCCCCTACTCTTTCTTGCCTGTTTCCCAGTTTTTGTTCTCTCTTCACCTCTGTCTCTCCCAATACATGCAGCTGCAGCTACCTTCCTGCCCACCAGCTCATTCCCCTTTTAAGATGATCTTGAGCTGGCTGCTTATACTGATGTTTTTATTCTGTTATAGTTACCATGTTTGAACAATGAAATGAGTCATTTGACAGACACTGTACCTTTTAATAAAACTCCCCCATTATTTCGTCAAAGATAACATTCAACCAATTAAAACAACCTTGGACTTTGAACTTGTAAAGCTCCTAGAATTTAATTTCTTCTTACTTCTGGATTTCCTAGTGCTGTCTAAAAGATTTTGTTTTTTACAATACTATTTCAAAGACCATATACAGATAGGAGAAATAGAAGAAGAGGTTAATAGTACCAACAGCCTAATGGATAATTCTAATTGATTTATCTCCTTGGTTATCCAGGATATGTGACTACAGCGAACAGCAGCACAACTTAGGTCATGTTTTCATGTTGTTCTTTAGGCAGAGAGCCTTTGGTCAAATGGACAAGTCCCTGTCTGTCGTGACTGAAGAACTGGCACTGCTGGCACTGAGGGGTTGCAATGTTCAAATATCAACTGCATATAAACAGCCATAGCTTGTTTTCTGGATAAGCGAGAAATTTCTGAAGCATCTATTGTATATAGAGTGGTTTTATCCAACTAGCAAGTTGAAAGATGATTGTACTTGAAATTTAAATTTAATTTTGTTAGTAAGCATAGAATTGCTGTTTTAGAGGCAGATCAGTATGATCGCCTTCCAGATTCGCAGCATCTGCCAAGTGAGGAGTCTTGCAAAAGCCTGCCTTAATTTCCCATCTGCAACAAGTAATAAATAGAATACTAGGCTTGGAGCAGTCTTCAGGCAGGAATACCATCGAAGGAATGCAGAGCTCTTTCTAAATTAAGTTCATTTTAAATTGACTTTCTTTTGTGAGGATTTTCTACAGATGTCTTATTTACAAGTCAGAGCAGGCGAGCCTGACCAACAGAATTCAGTTTGTACAGCCATTGGTCAGTATTTTATTTAAAGACTTTTTAGCTTCTCTCATTAGAAAACACTTCTAGGGAGTGTCATTAACTTCCCTTCTTCCCACTCCACTAATTACAGCTGCAGTTGGTCAATATTTGCGTTCAGGAAACTCAGTCTGTCCCACTGTGTTCTGTCCATCCATGTGAGCTAAGTGGCACACAGAGGACCTTGGAGGAAAAACCGTTCTGAATAACTTCCAGCCAGTTTTACCCACATTAACTGTAAGCTTTTATATATGTGTTTGTGTATATGTAATAGATGTTATTCTCACATGCATAATTATGGACATTTTGTGTATTATGCTGCAGACATTTTTAGTAATGTTTGTAATACTCAGTAATGCTCTGCATCTGGTTTCTCTGTGGATCAAAGACTGTTCATTCCAAAAGACATTTCCCCCTCCCATAATTATTTTTATTGCTATCTTATCTATTTTTAAATTTGGGACATAATCTTTTGCGTAGCTGTCCAGCAGTCATAAAGTATTGTGGACTTCTCACAGCATGTTGTTCATCATATCTGGTTTAGATAGATGTGTCCTTAATTTCTGCAAAGGAACAAGGTCTGATAATCTTCTCACTCATTTTAATATGAGCTAGACATATGTCTTGTAAGTTTATAGACTGCTTTACTTTTATAATGTTAAAGCAATTATATTCCACTATGTACAAAAAGCCACAAGGGGAAAATCTAAGTAATTATCAAGTCTAATTATACCCATTTGTGGCTCAGCATTGGAGCTTCTTAGAATACATTTGTGATATTACCCCAAACATGCATTTGGCCATTCTAAAATACAGCATATATTAAAGAAAAAAAAGTAGCATTGAAATTGAACTGAAAAGAGCAAGAGAATATATGGCCACTAGCCATTAATAACTGCTAGTGTTTGCAGGTTTATGGGGTTATTAACTTTTTCTTTTTTTAATTTACTAGTATTTTTTTTAATAAACTAGCAGAACAGTTAATGCTAATTGTCATAAAGATGTTCTTGTGCACATCTCTCTGTAGTTGAGAGTGTTCTGATAAATAGTTTGTGGTATCACTCTCATCTGAGAAGTGTTTCATGGTTTTAGTAAGAAGGCAGAGAACAGTTTTACATTCACTGCTGTGGTCACCAATGAAGGGACCTGTTCTGAAAACTGCAGTCAACTTGTCACTTCTTTGTGAGAAGACTCTAGATTTGAATATTGCTAGTCTCAAATAATAGAGAATTTAATACTTCTTTTCTATCTGAAAGGAAATCGTTACTGCAGAGCTTAAAGCTATTCAGGTTGAGAAGTCCTGAACCATTTAATTTCAACACTGTAGGATTTAGTGTACAAGTGGCAGAGAGATGCTTCTGTTTCATGTCTTATCCATGGGAAATAGGCTAATCAAATGTTTTGCAATTAGAACAATTAGCTCATCAAGGGAAACAAGCCAGTTTTGGGCCTGCATCCAGTTCCTCTTAAGGCATTTTGCATCAGAGATGAATTTTGTGGCATCACCTTAAGGCTGAGGATTCGCAAGGGAGCTGAAAGTACATGGGGCAGGGATGAAGCAGAAGAGAGGAAAGAAAGGGACCAGGACAGTAATTATTTATTACTGCTCAGAGAAGTAGAGAGGCGTATTTTTAGAGGTCAGTCTTCACCTCAAGTACATGATGCTTTCTTTTGTGAGATACCCCTGGCAGTGGAAAGCTGGCCTAGAGAAAAATTAGTCATTGAGGCTGCAGTCTCATGTTGTGCTCTGGCTTCAGAAGTCAGCGCTGCTGCCGGGGAACAAAGTGCAGTTGTAACCATGTGGGGAGAAGCGCTAATTCAGCACTGTCCCTCTTAGTGGGGATCTGCTTTCACTTAATGGCTTTTTTTTCAGAACATGAGTCACCTGGAACATGAGCATCCATTGCACTTCCTTCTTTTGCAGTGCAGAGGGTCAGATTTTTATAGCAAGGGACAAATTATTCTTTTGGGTCAATACAGCCCAAACGAAGCTGTTATGGCAGCAGTGCAAAAGCTTAGAGAGCTTAGCCATGGGTCAGCTACCTATTTGGCTTCAGTAAATTATTTATAATATTTTAATTTAAGCTGGTTTTAAACTGCTTGATAATGTATGTATGTAATGTAGTTTTCAGGCTAGGAAGTGAATTCTTTGTTCTCTTTCAGTAGCATAAAATCTTTTCAGTGTTGTCAGTTTCAGGTTCTACCTGTGCTAAGGTGCTGTGCTTTCATTCATTCTCCTAAGCAGGAGTCTCAACTGGGCTTGAACTCTTGCTGTGAATTTAATGGGCTGTTTTTGGTAGGCTGGGGACAAATCAATGATAGGCAACTACAAATACAAAGTAGCTTAACATGCCACCACAAGGGATACCTTCAGAAATAATAATGATAGCCTTTAGCTGGTGGTAAAGGATAAAAGAGTTGTATTAAACCCATTGTTTACATCTCATATATCAAAGAAAAATTACTTAAGGTAGAATACTGATAAACTTGTCTTTCAGGTTCCTCCTAGCATGGTTAAAGAGTAAAAGTTACTTTCTTTTTTTCTGATTATTTTTGGGGGCTTGGGGAAAATTGATCTGACATTAACCCCCATTTCCAGGTAGATGTTCATACTCTGTGTGCCTTCCTCACCATTTCCCAGGTGCATGTTTTCTTTGTCTTTCTGGACTCTAGAAAATAATGAAAAAAATGGAAGAGGCAGTTGTTCCATTAATGGATAATTCTGGTTGAAGTTAAAAAGGTGTGGGGGATGAAAGCAGGTCTAGGAAAGACTAAAGATACTGTTTATATTCTTCACTAGGGAATATTTTGATACTGTATCACAAAGGCAGTTTGCTATCCCTTTTTCTGGCATTAACTTGGAATGGTGTAAGTGATGGCTGTTACAAAAAGTTTCAATCAGGTGTCCTGTATGCTTTGAAATATCTAGGGAAATAGTTACCTAATGATACAGGGCAACATAAAAATAAAAATCCTTGGTTTACCTGGTTTAGATTTATAATTGAGATGATTTATAGAAGAATCCACAGTGACTCTCAACGTGACCTGAGAGTTAATTGGATTAGCATGGGTATTATATCCTATCCTCAGTCTTTGCAAAGAGCCAGGTTAAAAATCAGGCATCAGTAATCCTGTAATTTTTTACACTGAATTCCTTAAATAATTGGTATTCTAAAAGTGTTAAAAAGTTGTTTCTTGTCTTTACATTGTGTATTTTCAGTCCACAGCAAATGTTATTTTGCTGATTTCACTTTGCCTTGTGATGTATCCCAGAAATGTTGGTTTGAAGGGGCCTCTGGAAGTCATCTGCTGCAGCCTCCCTTTAGAAACAGGATGGTTGCCAAAGCAAGATTAGCCATGGCTTTCTCTAGTTGAGTCTTGAAAACCTCCAAAGATGGAGATTTCACAATCTGATTTACTGTGGTATTTATTTAGCAAGGTAAAGTAAAATAAAATGTGTGAAATATCTTCGGTTTGACTCTAAATATTACTGAATCAGATTTTGGCAGCTGTTGCCTGGGAAAGAAGCTGCATTGCCACTTCTGTATGAAAAGTAATTGCAGTGCACTGTAAAGGTGGGTTTCACATCACTTAATTTTAGCTGCATATGAATTAGGTACCTACTTTGTTAACCAAGGAATTTCCCTCTGTAATCAATGAAAAGAAGTAAGTCCCTCCAAAATGCTACTTACCCTTCTCTGGAACAGCTGAGTCATTTCCAGGAAGTGCCACTTTCTCCCACCATTTATAGGGAGGGTCCCTTTTCCATTTGGTGTCAGATTTGCTTCAGCCACATAAGCGGAATTCCTTCCTAACTGGGCCAAGGCAGCTGGGTACTGTACCTGAACCTTTGTTCAAGTGGGGTATCATCTTAATTAGCAAATGCAGCAAAAAGACCCAGCACATCAGGCACAACACTGACTAACAACTATGCCTGTCAAAGCCTTCTCAAGCAGTTCTGTCCTGCTCTTCCTCAGTTTTCTGGTTTGGTGGTTTTTTGTTCATTCATTCATAGTGATTTTTGCCCCATCGTTCTTCTACATTATTGTTTTGTGGTTGCAAAGGGGTACTGAATTTCTTTGTGTTTATTTGAATTCAGATGTTTTCCCAGGATTATCCTGGCTTGGAACAGGGTAGCTCAAAGTTGGATTTTTTTATTTTATTAATATATTATAATTATTGTTATTGTTATCGTTATTGTTATTACTATTTTCTTTTTTACTTCCTATATGAGTTACACAAACACTTAGGGGAGGAGAGAGCATTGTAATGTGGCTGATAGAGGAAAGATTTTGCAAGCAGCAGTTTATTGCTTAGGATGCCTGTGGGGACTGCCTGGTTATGCAAACTAGTGCCCTAAAGGGGAAACATCCTGTCATTCCTTCAGTATTGCACGAACAGCAGATAGAGCAGAAAGCTTCCTTAACAACAACTTACAAAGCATCTTTATATTTTTTTCATTCCCACCGTGGCTATTCTGCCAGCCAAGTTGTGGTAAGGGCTGTTTTGTTCTGATGGAACAACATAGGAAAGGATCTATTTTGCTGCTCCTTACTACCTTTGATCTTTTGTTCGTTCTTTGGGTTCACTTACATTGCATATACTAAGGTAAAACAGAATCTGACCTTTCTTAGTTGACTTCCTTGCTCTGCTGTTGTTGCATGGAGGTTGCCTGAGAATGAATATTTTTCTGTCTGCAACCTGGGAAGTGGCTCACTGTTTATTATTTGCTATCTCAGGAGATTTTGTTACATTTTTCTCTTAAGTCTCCTGATTTAGTCAGTGATGATGGCATTAAAAGTACAAGTTTTACTAAAGCTCAACTTAAATAGACTTGTTTTAAATTTTACCAAATAAGCTAAGTTTCTAAACACTTGTGCTAATGTGCATACAGGCTTTTCTGGTGGATGCAGTGATTGTATTTGCTGAGCCTGAAGTATGTACTCTCTTACCCGCCTGGGAACAATGTGTTGAAGATCCCTCTCTGATGCCTTGCAGGACCCTGAGGATGCTGTGCCTGTTGGACAGAGAAGGGCCTGGTGCTGGTGCATGTGCTTTGGATTGGCCTTTATGCTGGCTGGTGTGTTCCTGGGTGGTGCCTATCTGTACAAATATTTTGCATTCCAGGTAAGTCACATACTCTTTATGAGAGGGCTGTTTTTCACTGTGGGAAGAGGAGCAACAGACTGTTCTTTCTGTGTTAACATTTAGAAGAGGAGGAACAGACTAAACCAAAGGAAGTAAACTATTTTTTCTTTCCAAAATTTCATGTTTTGTAAAGGCTAGAGTTTTACCTTCTCTGAAGTTACCTATAAGCAGAGGAGGGCAGAAGTGAAGCTGGCAAATAGAAGAGAGCAACAGTTTTGAAAGCCTCACTTTGCAGAGAAAAGATTGTATCTAAATAGGACTTCGGTTTAGGAGCCCCAGTGGTGTCCCAGATTTTTATCTACTCTCTTTTCTCTTTTGCAGTGCCAAATACTGGAGGTGGATTAACCCCTTGAAAGCCTCCTTGTTTGATCCCAGGTTTCCTAACACATGAGGCACTGCTAATGTACAGGAAAGGAGCTGCTTGTGAGAGCACCATGGCGACTCCCTCCTTCCCTAGCCTCCACGTGGATAAGAAATATGGGCCCTGCAGGGGACTTGGGAAAAGCACAGTCACTGTGGTTTAAACATGCCCTGTCAAGTCTAATCCACACTGACAAGATTAGACCTCTAACAAAATGTATTTTCAGTCTTTTAACAAATAGCACTACTGCAAGAGGAGCTCTGTGAAGGCAGCAGTGCCAGGGAAATGGAGCATTTACCTGAAACATGGGAGATCTGAGTTAAATACTGTCTCCCTTGGGGGGAGTTGTCCTGGGCAGTGCTGGATGTGCTAGGCTTTTGCCCAAGTGGTGAGAGCACACACTCCCTGCTTCAGAAACTGCTGGGGTTGCAAGATCACAGAGCCAGAAAGGGAGAGGGTAAGCAAAACATGAATCTCTCTAGCCCACTGGTTAGAGCACCTAATTATAAGGTAAAAAAATCATGTTCTTATCCCTGATAGCAGGACTGTTGCTTTTCCCCCATTTTAGTAACTGCTAATGTGGAAAGCCAAGTCATTAAACTTGAGAAATTCTAGCTGAACTTGCAGTTTGTAGTCTATTTGGCTATCACATTAACCAAATTTACAGGGGATAAGTAAGTGTTGCAAACGATGATGCTTAAGCAGCACAGCTTATTCGGGTGGGTGGATTAATGAGCTGAGGAGCTGAAGGCCGGCTGCATTTCTAATGCACATTTCACCCGTGCTTAGCACTGGGTGCTCCACCTTTCACCTGCCAGTGAGATGAAACTGAAAGTGCCATTTAATTAAACCTGTGCTGCTTGTTTAGGAGTCAGATCTGCGTTAAAGGAAACATTCAGGAATTGAGCTGACATTGCACTGAAGACACATTTTCAATGTAAAATTTTAAATTGATTGCATGTGCATATGCAGAGTTCTATATTTCTAAAACTATTTGGTGTGTAAATTTGGTACATGACTTCCTCTGACTCAGAACTGTATTTTACACTTAACTTAGGTAGCCTGCCACCTGTTGTGTGGCAGAAGGACACAAATTAGTTATTCCAATTTCTCTTTTTACCTTTTTGTCTCTTAAAACTGCTCAAAAATTATTTTAGAAATTGACTTTCCAGACTCTTGAAGTCTTGTAAAACTAAGCAACTTCACAGAATAATTGAGTTTGGAAGGGAAGTCTTGATGTCATCTAGTCCAACACACTGCTGCAAGCAAGACCAAATTCAGAGTTAGACTTGCTTTTTGAAGGTGATTTGGATGACCAGTTTTAATGGTTTTATTCGTAATTTTGACTTTTAATAATTTAACAGTTAGATTTAACTGTTTAGATTTGAATTAAAATGTAATAATTTTACAGTGAGATAATAATAATAATAATAATAGTAATAATAATAATAATACACATGCATATAGATGTAGGAACTTCATGGTCTTTCTAAAAATACATGGAAGACTGGATTTTAAGAATCTTCTTTATGGGATCCTTGAATTTAAACGAAGAACTCCGTCTGGGTTGAGTGTAATTGAGGTTTTAGCCATGGTCCTGTTGTTGTCCTGTCCAACTGGCTGCTGCTTTGGTGTATGAATCAAATTAAAGGCAAAAAATTTCATTTAGTCTGACAAATTTTTCTTCAGAGAATATTACTTTTAAACTTCTGCGTTACTGATATTTTTGTTGCTGGGTTGTTTACTGTTTTTAGCAGGGTGGCGTGTATTTCTGTGGAATAAAGTACATTGAAGATGGCTTAAGTTTACCTGAGCCAGGGGCAGAGGCTCAGACTGCTCGCTACCACACAATTGAGCAAAATATTCAGATCCTGGAGGAGGAAGATGTTGAGTTTATCAGTGTGCCAGTCCCTGATTTTGCTGATAGCGATCCTGCTGATATCGTCCACGACTTCCATCGGGTAAGAAATATGTCTGAAGAAGTTGATTGAAAGCATTTAAAACTTGAAAAATGTTCCCCCTCAGTCATCCTGATAAATATACTCATTTATTATGGTGGGGGGAAGCAGAGCGGTGAAGGAGGCAGCAGAAATGTTTTGATCAGCAGCAGGCTGCAAGCATTTATTAACTGGGCATAAAGTACAGCACGATAGAGTCATCATCAGGTAGTGTGTAAACCACCTTTTACAAACACAGTTCTGTTTTTAGAAAGGGAAAAATCTTGGATCTGTTTGCTCTCCTTCGTATGAGAAACGGAAAAGAATATTGTTCTTGCTCTGCTGAGTCCACTGAGCCAGAATTTGACCAACTGCTGTGGTGCCAAGGGAAATTTGGAAAGGGCTGAGGTAGCTTTGACATTACTTGGAGGGGCTGATTGGATCTGATTTCACTGGGTGTGTTCTCCTAGAGGTGCTCTCCTAGCATGGCTCAAACCCCCAAAGCAGCAGCAGAAGGAGAAGGACCATGGAAAACAGCTCATTTTCCAGATGCCACAGGAAGCCAAAGTTTAATTTCTTTGTGCACCACAGGCTACTATGATTCCTAGAGACACTGAACTAAGGTTTCAAAGCTATCTTCCTTTTTTGGAGAAGTAACCTTGATTGATAGGAATCATGGTAATAAATTTCTGTTAAGGCAGTTGACAGGCCTACAGCTCTCAGTGTTAAGAGCAGCTGCAGAACAATTAGGAGCCTTCCTCTTCTGTATCAGCATGGTTGGAGCTGTCTGATGGTAATGAAATGTTGTACAGCTGGTTTTCAGGAAGCTAAATCTCTGTGAACATTTGAAGACTTCGCTGAACAGCTTTTTTTAAGCTAAGCTGAAAAAGAATAGGGAAGTGTCCTATTTTTTTATGCAAACTTCAGAGTTTAAAGTGCTATCTATCAAATATTCATAGCCAGATTTGGAAGAAAACATTGCTTGCTCAAGCTATGTAATTCAAGTAGTATTTCAGAATATATTTAGGGACCTTCTGTTAAGAGTTAGAATAAAGACTCTAAAGAGGGAAAACTAGAAAATGAAAAAAGAAAGCAGCACCTAAGAAGCAAGGAAGAACAATATAATATTAAAAATTTACTTTTGGATGTAAGAAGTTCAAGGCTTTGCTCTAAAGATCAGTGCAAGGGTCATTTGCCATAGATACAGCACTTGCTCCATGTAATGAGATTAGCTGCACTGATGATTGCTGTCCTGGCATTATTTTGACTGCTGGGCTCCTGGTGCTCAGTATTTTATATACATACACAGCCTCCGAGCTTTCAGCAGCTAGAGATAACATCTTCTTTAGCAAGAACAGGTGCAGTAAAACACAGCTCATTGAACAGAGCTGCAGGATTCATCAGGGTAATTCCCTGAGCTTTTTATCAAATAATGGCAAATACTGCAGTTCAGGTACTGTATAAAGATAATAATTCAACTATGAATAATCATTAACCTTGCAAGTCAGTCATATTTTTGAACCTAAAACCACTTTTGTTGCATTATCTGTAGAAATTTTTTTTCTTCCTGTGTTTTGTTCTTACGGCAGCATTTCCTCTTTAGACTATAACAAAATATAAATGCATGAAGATTAGAGCCAGGTTTTTGTCCTGTTGTTTCACAATGAAGGCACTAAGCATAAATGAACACTGTTCTTGTTTCCATAACAGCTCAGGTACACTTTTGTAGTTTCCTTGCATGGTGCATTTGAGCTCCTCATCACCTGCTGCCTTGCCCAAATCCCTGTTGAAAATATAAACTCTCATCAAGGCTGCAATTTGGTTGTACTTTTACTTGCCCTTAGATTGGAGTTTGTTGGACAGACTTTACAGTGAACAAAAGAATAATTTGAAGAACAGCACAAGGCAATAGCAGTTCAGCAATATCTGTTTGTCACTTTTCTGATCTTCTTGTTTTTTTGATTAAAATAAATGTTTTCTCAATAGAGACTCACTGCCTATCTTGACCTTAGCCTGGATAAGTGCTATGTGATTCCTCTGAACACTTCAGTTGTTATGCCACCAAAAAATTTCCTGGAGCTGCTCATCAATATCAAGGTATGATTAAATCATAAGTAATTTGTTCTTAAGACAGGAACAAGTAGAAGTTTTTTTGGTTTTTCTCCCTTCTGCAGAACTCTGACATTCACGAAAGGCACATGATCACTAGAGGTCTTTGCAAAGAGAATAAATTCTGTAACCTACTTAGACAATGATCTACAATTATGAAGGAATCATTAATTCAGAGGAAGGCAAAAAAATCTGATTTTCTTTAGTGCTATAAATTTGGCTGGCAAAACCATGTAAATGTGGTGTAGCTGGACTCTCTGATAGTAGTCTGTGTTTTTTAATTTGTAATCCATTGTGACTGAGGTTTCTATAAAGCATGTGTGCACTGGACTAAGACTGGTTAGCTGAAAGGTATGGAGTAGATAAGACTGGGAAGTGCTTTTTACAGGGGCATTGTTTAAAGCCTGGGGTTGGCCCCCACTTCGATCCAGGGCTTGAGGGTGATGCACAGGAGACGTGTTGGATCTGCTGTGCACTGCACATAATGTATGCTTTCAATTGCTGGTTTAGGTAGTATTTACCTTGGGTTCTGGCCTTCTGGTTTCTTCACAGAACAGCAAAATAGTCCAGTGGGGGAGAGGTGATGAAATGTGGCTAAGATTTGGGGAGAATGTTTTAATATTTTACTGGGCTTTTGTAACTTTAGAACAGTTACATCATATTTGGGTTTGCATCTTTCAAAAAAGGCCTTGGAATTAGGACTCCAGGAAACATTTTAGCCATTTCTGAGTGGTTTGTATGTATAAATAAATTTCATGTGAAAATTTACCACAAGTAAGTCCTTTGCTGCTTTTTTGCTTCCTATTTTGAGACTGGCTATTTAACCACATTTTCATTTCCTGTACATAAGGATGATGTGGTGTCTGTAAAACTCAGTGACCCCATTTTTTTTAACTTTGTCTGTGCTGTTTTCTTTCCATTTTTAGATCACACAAATTCCACTATTAAAATCTGTTAATTTCCTAGTTTGTCATTAGTACAGAATCAAATATGCGTGGTTTACAAGTAAGAGGATAACCAGGCATCACACATTTAACTGAAAATCCGTGCAAAAGCAAACAGTTTTGATCATTGTCCCCAACAGCGGATGCCCTAATTTTATGAGACATGTGCTTAATTCTCATTGTATTAACAAATGCTGTGGGCATTTGATGTCACAGAAAATCAGGCTAAATGTTTGTAACTGGAATTTGGAAAACTATGCTGCAGATACATAAAGTGAGTAAATACTGACTTGCAGTCACACTGGTTACACCAGCAAAAAAATGTATGAAACGAATGTGTTAGTTTCTTTAAAATGAGCTCTGAATACATGCAGAGGGCATTTTATGTACATGGTGGAGTTCTGGGCTGTTCTGGTGTTTAAGAAACACCATAATTTTAGCCTAAAGTTCCACATTTCTATATATTGATACAGTTTGCTTCAGTGTACAGACATGAAAGGCCTCCTTTGTTTCTTGGGGAAACAAAACTGAAACCCAGATATATTTGCTCATCCACCTCGTTCCTGCTGCTGAGCCAACTGGCTAATTTTAACTGGACACAGTGCACAGGATGTCTCAAAAATGATGATGTTGTGGCTATGCTGAATCCCAGTGCTGGGTAATTGCTCCTGCAGCAACTGGGCCGAGGAGATTCCTGTGCTGAGTTTCCTCTCCTCCTGTCCCACCCAGGGAGAACTGAGAAGGCTGGGTCTGGGGTGGGCTGGGAGGTCCTGTGGTTTGGAGGCCATGAGCCCAGGAGTGCCCTTGCAGGCTGCCCCCAAAACCCTCAGCACTGCTGCTCACCCTGCCAGGGCCCTGCACTGCTGCTGTGCTCTGGCACTCCCTCAGGACTCCTTCCTGAGATTCGAGAGACCAGGAGTTAAGATGCAGTGATTTGCAGAGATTTAGTTACAAAATAATGAGCAGGATAATTTGGGAGAGTGATGTTTGCTAAGCTGTTACTTAGAAAAAAAGAAGTTGCTGTTGTTTTCTTCACAATATATAGTGAAGAAAATATTCATAGTTTATTCATTCATGCAAAATTTAAAGTGAATTTTATGCAGTCCTTTCTTTCTTTACTGGGAATAATAGCATTTAATCAGCTTCTCAACATGTCACTGGAGCTGAAAAGATGATCTTGTTTCACAGCGGAAATTTCAAGTTGTTTATTGTCACTAAAAAATACAGAGATCTTTCACAACAGAATCTGAATTTGTTTTCACAATAGCTGATCATTTTATTTTTAAAAGCAAGGAACACCCTCTTTACACTGCTATAAATTAGAACCACTCTTAACAAGATTTCTTAGTATTTTTAAAAATGGATGATTATTTAATAGCAGTGTTAGAAAACTGGCTGTCAGCTAAGTCTGTGCATCTTCAGCCATGTACAGTGAGGTGTGCACAGAGCCAGATTGCTCCATCATTTCCTCTGTGGCAGAATAATACTGGAGGGTCTAGAGAGGGATTGGAAAGCTTTTGTATGTCATTGTGGCTCTCCCCTTTTTCAGTGTATTTCCTTGAAACACCTGATGTCCCGCTTTGGCTTTGCCATAATAACTTATATAACTTACAAGTCACCATAAAGACTTACAGGGATAGAGGGTCTCGTCTTGGCTTTGGTTTGAGAGCAGTGACCCATAGTGTGAATAAGTTCAAGGCTTCCCAACCCCATGGACTGCAGCTGGACTGTTCTGCAGCTGGCCTGCTTCATCAGCAGGAGTATCTCCATGTGGATCATGGTTCTGCCAGCTCCTGCTTGGGAGTTGTTCCCATTGAGGTCTAGTGGGCTGTTACTAATTAAGTGAAAACTTTGGATGATAATTTCAGGACTGGCCTGTGACAGTGGGTACACCTAGAAAAAAAACCTGCTGAAGGCTGATGTTACTGTAGCAGGACGGCAGTGGATGTTAGCATCAATGGAAGTTCTGTGACCTTTTTGCATGTAATTGTTACATGTTTCTGTACTGTAGTGAAGTTTGCACAATTAGAATGAAAGTCACTGGATAATACATATTTTTAAATAATACAAAGATATATTGAAAAAAAAAACACTGCAAAGCATTTCTTGTGTACTCAGACCACGAAGAGATGGTTTTTGACAGAGCTGTTATGTTTTTGTTCAACAGGCTGGAACATACTTGCCTCAGTCCTATTTGATTCATGAGCAGATGATTGTTACTGATCGCATTGAAAACGTGGATCAGCTGGGATTCTTCATTTACCGCCTCTGCCGCGGCAAGGAAACCTACAAGCTACAGCGCAAGGAAGCCATGAAAGGTAAACGCTCCTCCTGTGGTCTGCTGCATTAACAGAGGCTGCAGTGATGCCTGAGAGTGTTCAGAGAAGACTCTAATGAAAGCAAGGTTGCTTATTGCACTAACCAGCTCTGTGGGCCTCAGTGTGTCTGATATTTTCTTGTGTAGGTGTGCAAATAGGTCGTGTCATGGTGCAAAAGTGCTCGAGGCCCCAGTGACCTAGGAGTGCCAAAATGCCTGTGTCTGTGTGTGTGAGTGGGTGTGTGCATGGATGTGTTTTCTGGAGCTCAGGCTTTCATTGATGCTGTTCTTCAGTCTTGAGCCCTAAACCACACACCCCACCTCAAAACAAAGAAAAATCTTTCATACAGGAGAAGTTTTAGCTTTGTAGTCCACATACAGAATTGCAGCTTTTTTTTGTCATTAAAGCCATCTCTACATTGTTACATGTCTTCCTACTTGTGTCAGTGAAATGTCAATAAGAGCTTGTCTTCACAGGAAAATTATAGTCCTTGGTACTTTTTTATGGAAAAATGGCTGAAAAACATTATTTGAAAAAGTCTTGAAGAGCTGTTAAATACTGCCTTAAAATTTGCATTCAGATGTTACTTGGATTTGCTTTTTGGTGGTTTGTTTTTTTTGCTTTTTGGTTGTTTGATTTCTTGTTGTGTAATCTGCACATGGTGTGCAAGTGCACACCAAAGTAGTTTAATTGCTTCTGTCATATTGTGAGACCTGACTGCTTGGGAAAACAAAGAGAAGAAATACAATTTATAAAAGCAATTTAGATTGATGTTTGAAAATGAAAAGGTTTTAATGGCAAAATCCAATTAAAAATTCAGTATGTTTATCCTGTAGTAATAAACGTCCCCACAAGCATTTTTACAGATGCACAGAGAGGGAGATTGGGAACTGATCTGAGTTAAAAACTAGCCAGTGGGGGGGTTTTGGCAGGTTGGTTTTCACTAAACCAGTACTGGGATTTGGTTCACCACACTTTCAGGATCATTCCCTGCTAATTGATTTTCTACATCTGAATGTGTGCCTGTGTGTGTTTTGTTGGAGGGGAGGGTTGGAGAGGGGTAGTTCTGATTTCTCGTGGCATCTTATCATAGCAAACATAAAACTTCTGCCTCTCATGTACCTCAGCCCTTCTTCTCTTGACACTCTGTTGTTCTTTGCCAATACAACAGGAATTCAGAAGCGTGAAGCCATCAACTGCCGAAAGATTCGACACTTTGAGAACAAGTTTGCTATGGAAACACTCATCTGTGAACAGTAATGAGGAATAGTACTGTTACAGGAGATTTAAAAAGTACAGTATGACCCCACCCTTTGTATTGTGTGCAGTGATTATTTTTTAAAATCTTCTTTTATGTAAGTAGTGGACAGGGCTTTCTTGCTGAACACACCTTCCATACTTCTCATCTCATGATACATGTAAAATCACTACGTTTTAGTTTTCTCCTTATTTTCAGGTGTGGTGTTCTTCTTATATTTGAATAGGAATTGTATAAAGACTTAGTTGCTAGTGCATTTCATGTGACTCTCGAATACTAGGAAGAAGAAGAAATCTTTGAAATATTCACCAGTTTTTAAATAAGTAAAATTGAAAAAAATTATTAATGTACAAATGGACTGCAAGAGCTACTTCTAACTGTAATATTACCTGCTATATAGTTTGTTACAGCATATAGACAAACCTGTATTTGACTCTCCTAACTAAGTGCAATTTGTTTTGTTCTTAAAATATTGTCATATTTACCTTTTTGAGATTGATTTCTGACTTGATGTTTTAAAATGGCAAGTGTTTGCTGTAACAATCTTCTAGAAAATTAAGAAGTAACTTATGTTACTAACTTGTATATAATCCATGTATGTGCAATGGACAATAAACCTTATAAACCTGTTTGTCTAAAAGTCTTGTGTTTTCTTCTGGATTCCAGTTTACTACTGGATTATTTTTAAGAAGAGGGGACTACAGTTTAAATTAATGCATTTTACTTGAAGTGGTGTTTCTAAAGATAGAATAGATGGCTGAGAAGTTAAATACGAACAGAAAAACCTGCTTTTCTGTCCCTTTTCAATAAAGGCAATACTATGCTGCTTGCTGAAACTCTAAATGGCCATTTCCACAATACATATGATCAGAGTGGAGACCCAAAGGTGATCTAACATGTTGTTAATGTCTGAAATCCCTGTCCTGCATATTTATCAAACGATGGGCATCATCCATCATATGCCATGAGTCAGGCTGACTCAGCTGAGGGCCGGGAGGGTTCACTATCTGCAGGACTTTGCCATTCCCTTTGCTCCCCATCGTGGTGCTCCTGCCAGCCTGTGCCACTGAGCTTTGCCAGGTAATCTGGGGCTCACTCAAATATCACCAATACCATTCTGTATCATGCCATTTACACTTAAAACTGCTGTTCTTAAAGCAAGATTGATTTTATTCTTTTGTAATACAATTTGGATCTTTGTAATGCCAGCTTTTCTAGGGGAGGGTGCAGAATTGGGTGTATAAGATGAGTAAGATGTACTTGCTCTTTTGAAGCTGTGTGCAAGAAAAAATACAGGACAGAAAAAAAAAGGAGTAACATAGAAAAAATAAGGCTGGAAAATCTCTCCCTAGATCACCTTGAGAGCTTCCATTGTCTTCTGGCCAAATTTTGAGCATTGATTCATCAGAAAAGTAGAAATGTTTATAGAATAATTTCATGTTTGAAAAAACCCCAAAACACTGTTTAATCTGTTTTTAAATAATATACACCATATGTGTCCAAATAATTTGTCTTAGGTTAATTCAGTCAAGAGACTTTGTACTAATCTTATTTTTCATCTTTTAAAGGCTCTTTTCTTAATACAGTGGGAGGATGCTTTAGTGTTTTTGGAGCTATTATACAACTGTAAACATGCTATGATCCAGCTTCCTGCTATTGTGAATGTTTGGACTGAGATAAAACAATTTGTTTTAAAGGAAGTTTCCTAAATACACAATACTTTTTTTTTTCTTCATCTGCATGTGGCTTAATTTACGGATTGGTCCTAGTGTAAGTAAAATGAAAAGTACAACTGCTGTATTCCAAAGCTGGACTTTTAAAATCCATGTTTGATGGTGCATGGCAATCATGAACATCATATGAGGCCTCACATGCATACAGACTAGATGTTAATGTATAAATTATATTTACACTGCTGCTCAGTATATGTGCAATCAAGCTGGAAAACCTGCTGGGAAAACTTTAGCTACAGACATTCAGGATGTTGCAATTGTGTGCTTGCAGCAAAGGTCAAGTGTATGTCAGCACAAGGTTGCTGGTGCGTTCTTTGGAGCCCTGTATGACGCAAGATTTATGCTGAAGTACTTTTAAGGATGTTTCCTACCTTTTCAGGAGCATTCTGTTCTTATTTTCCCCAAGTTAAACATGAAACTTGTTAATCTGTAAGCAAGCTTCGTCAGGTCTTTAACTTGTTTTCAAAACAAAACTGAGTAGCCAAACTTAGTGATCTGTGGTGTGCCCTTTAATGAAGACACCAGCAAATAAGGCTGCTGAAGGCGTGGTGAAGCAGGGGGAGAAATAGATTTGTTCTTACACACAGGAGGTTTCTATGATCATGCTGTATGCCTGTCTCTAATAGCTTTTGAACCTGTTGGAAGGAAATTTACTTCGATCAGCAGTGTAAAAATAAGTGTGGGGAAGGAGGGAGAAACTCATGTGCACTGAGGAAAAGCTCCCAGCCTTATTAAATGCCAAACAGTTTGTGTAGGAAGACAACCTAAAACACCCAGAGTGCAGCAAAAGCTCATGTTGGAATTTCTGCCCTCTTAGACCAAGTCGAAGAAGCATGGGACACAACTCCATGGAAAGAAATAGCTCTTGGAGATGCTTGGGCTTTTTCCCTTTTTAAAGAATAAAAGTATAATAAATACAAGTATAGTAATAGTTAAGAGTCTAATAAACAAAGATGGCTGTGCCGCACTGAAGAAACCATATTTCCAGCCCAGAAAATTCCAGAAAAGGGTTAGTGTAAAAATGACCTCATTGGACAATTATCTTTGGAAACAGCTTTAAAACGCCTCATAAAAAACAAAATCAATCCTAATGCTGAGGCACACTTTATTAATGAAGCAGCAAAATCAGTATCCTGTGCCACGATGTTTAGTTGGTGGAGGGGGCTGTGTTGCTCTCTCATGGTCCCAAAGAGCCTCTGATGTTCAGCCGGTGTTCGCATGAGTAAAGTAGTTGTGACCAGTCAATGTGATCGATGTAATCTGGTCTTGCAAGCACAATAAAAGCTCCAAGTCTCTCTCCTCCTGCTGAAGTGTTGCAGCTTTAGTAAAGAGGCACAGGGCAAGTTTTGGCATGAAGAAAATCCTTTGGGCCTGCAAGACTGAAAATGCAAGAGTTTGGTTACCTGCTGCCTGTCAAGGTGCGTACGTGTGTTTGTTCATATGGGTTGGGTGGGAGGATGGAGATCTGACACATCAGTGTTAGCAAAAGCTTGTGGTTTAGAGACATCAGCAGAGCTGCACTCTCACTGATACTGCTTGTTCCAGTGGTAGGAGGAGAGTTTATTGCTATGGAGGAAGCAACATAGAAGAGCCTACAGTGCTGTTGTCACACAAGGAGTTTTTCTGGAATGCTATACACAAATGTTTTCACCTAATTAGGGTATTTCACCACCATGGATTAGTAAAGAATGCCTTTCTCTTAGACTCACTTGCAGCAAAAAGAAATAAGATCACGGGTTGGTTTAGTTCAGAGAAATGCCTACGCTCACTTACTACAGGCTATGGTTGCTAACTTTCAGTTGGTTTTCAGGTTGTTGGTTAAGATTAATTTGATTCCTAAGAACTACTTCCAGGAGAGTCCACTTCTGCTTCTTGTGGCCTCAGGAAATCTTGAAAATGAAGGCATGGGAAACATCCATGGGGAGATGGCCAGCAGCAGGACAGGGTGCTGCCTGTGCCAGAGCATACTTTGTCATGTGGTGAGAGGAAGCAGAACTTGGGACTGAGGTCAGGAAGGGAGGGATTGCAGCAGGGTCCTTAATGTGGCTGTGTAATTGCAACAAGAGGGCTGTGGTTTGCTTGCTGGTCTTTATTTCATTACCAGTTGGCAGTACCAGCTGAAATGAACTGACCTGCAGAGGGGACACAGGATGCCCTCCCGGCACCCTCCTGGGGCACAGTGTACCCAGGGTTTGAAGTGCTTTGCCTGCCAAGGACATAGGGTGGTACCTGTGTGACAAAGCACAGGGTGTGATGCAGCTGTGCATGCAAGGGCAAGATGTACACTGATATCCAGGAACCTTTGTAAGCAAGGAAAGCCATACCAGGAATGATCATTTTTGGCTGATGTAATTGCACTGTCACTAGGGCTTAATCTGATAAATTGCATTAGTCAGGGATTTTATTTTTTAGTACCCTGGTTCTCAGTACTACTGCAAATCTGTTAAAACAGACACAGCTCTGACAGCCATTCTCACAGAGAACAAGAAATGTGGAAGATCTGTATAAGTAGTTATGATTCTTCTATAAACAAATACAACTGAGTAAAAAGAGAAAAAAGTGACACTCAAGTCCAAAAGCTTGATCAATGCAAAACCTCTCTGATGTTCAAGAAAAAATAACTGGGAGTATTTGTGAAGGGCTGAGGTTTTGCACATAGGCATCATTTACATATAGCCATTTGCCCATTCAGTAGCAGTGGTGCCCTTTTTGACCCACTGGCAGTTTGATCAAATGCTTTATTGATAGAATTCCTGCCTTAAACTCATCACTACAGTCCTGGGAGTCCAGCAGTGCCCTGTGTAGTGCTCTGAGAAGAGCAAGCCACCAATGTGTGTAACTGTGGAGTGAAAAATATTCTTTTTATTAATGATGTCAATGTATATAGAGAGGATTTGAATTGTTAGAAGTTAACATCTGACAGATACCTCTCATCTGAAAGAGAAACGGGCAGATGTTTCTTATGGTCCCTATGGACTTTACATCACTGTAGAAATATTCACTAACAGAAATGATTTTTATTCTTCACATCTCAAGCTGTGGATTTGTGTAGGAAACAATGGCATAAGGGCCAGGCTCACCACCATCAAGAGGCACAAGTTCAGTTTCACCCCATCACCTCAGGAAACCCTTTCCAGCTTCCAAGGCAGAACTGATGCCAAGGCAATCACAGCTTTACCTGAGGAGGTGATGCTGGGGAGTGCAAAGGGCCTGCTCAAGCCATGGCCTGAGTGTCCCTGAGGCTCTCCTGCAGCAAGACTGTCACTTGGGTCTGCCTGCTGCACCAGGTGCTTCTCCAGCAAGGCTCTTCTTAAGGCCTGGGGTCTGTAGGCAGCAGCTGGTGAAAAGTTGGCCTGCAGGTCTGTCACCTCCTTGCTCCTGTTAGCACTCGTGCTGGGGCTGGAGAGGGACAGCTGGGCCCCAGGTGACACTGATGGCAGAGGCCTGGGGGCTGCTACACAGTGCAAGGAATGTGAATGCACAGAAAAGGCTGGCCAGGAAAGGCTCTGTCCCCCCCCAGTTAATTCTGCCTGTTACATGCAGGAAAATGGGTGTGATGCATGCAGACATCTTCATGATCCTTGAGTTTTACAGCCTATGGGATTTATTCAAGTAGAAATTCTGCCAATATTTAGTATTTGGACTAATATCCAGAAGCTCTCAATTTAGTGGGTTTTTAAATGCATACATTTTGGTCATGCAGCTTCAGAAAACTGATTTTACTATAATTGAAATAATGGCTTTAATTCCCACTAGCAATTACCATGAAACTACAGCAATACTTTTAAGTGAAAAAATTAGGATAATAAAATTACCTAAGGTTGTGTAGCAGCTGGAAAAAATGAGTCAGGACTGTCTGACTGGACAATGTTTCACATATGTCGATGACCTATACTTTAAAAGAAGTTATAGCAAGATGTTTAAAATTAAGATTTTGTCAGGTCAGATGCAAAAATTATCATGAATACTTTATTTGACATTGCAGTGTTTCCTTTGCTTCTTTTGTTTTTCCCCAGTAGGAGCTGGTTTTTTTTCTTTCCTTTGTAATTTTATTGAAATTACAAAGGAAAGAGTCTAAAGGCTTCATTTAGAAGATGTTTTAGAATACATTAAAACATTCAAATCAGTACATCTTAAAAGGAGAAGGGGGAAAAGGTGCAGCAACTTAAATATGGTTTTACCCAAGGATGTGCATTTCTTTGGAAGTACATACATGTTAACTCTTTCTACAGTTTAGATGTCGTTACTATATCCAAGGGTTTGGGATGGATTATTAAGGTTATTGTTGCTTCATTCATCTGCTGCTCCCTTTGTCTCCCTCCAGCTGTAACTTGAAGCACTCTGAAACTACATTTTGGTTATTTATGGAGGGGAGTCCTAAGAGCCTTGTTTGATGAAAAAAGTGCATAAAATTTGAGTTGAGAAGGTGCTTGGTGCACTAGCAATTAAAAAAAAATCCCATAGTATTTACACTGAGGCTGGTTTGTGAACTTTTTAAAAGGAGCAATGCACTGAGGGCCATGAGACAAATTCTTTGCCTGCCATCTGGACAGTGCAGGGCCTGGCTACAACAACACGTTAAAGCAGCTGTGAGGAAAGCAACCCAGGAGGGTGTGTTTGTTTCCTTCTCGCTGACAGCTGGCATGGTCTCCACTGGCTGCGACCAAGTCTTCTGAGATGCTTTGCTCTCATTTTAAATTCTTTTGTGCTCTTAAAGCCAGTTGTGAGGAGAAGGCAATGGACTCAGCTGTGGTTTAAGGGTTCAGCTTACATTTCCAAGCTGTCTGTCTACTTATCTGTGGTTCAGTGGTTGATGACAGACAGTCCTAAACCCCAAACCTTCCACAGCATTTGGTACCATCTGAATACAAGAAGTATTTAAATGTGTGTAGAAGAAGGGTAAAATTACTGCCACAGTTTTACTAGAATCATAATCAGGAATGTCCAAATCCCACTACAGTCTACAACTCAAACATTTAATTTGGAGTTTATGTACTTTGATTTGTTCTGTATTCACTTTTCTGTAATTGGTTTAATTCTAATTATAAAGCAGAAAGCCAGTCACTGTTCTCCTGTTTTAAGTTAATGAATCTAAAGGATAAGCCAAATTACTAGAATGTATGAATGTAAAAATACTAGGGAATTTTAATTGTGCAACATATCAATGCTCATGCTGATTTTTATTTGGGTTTTTCTCAAATCCAGAGTTTTGACAGCAGTCTCACTAAAAGTAGTTGCTTTACAGGTGAATGACAGATATGTGCAGGTAGTAAGAATCCTCACATACAAATACTTTTCCTTTTCTAAGAAGTTGTCATCATGTAAGTCTGAAAAGAAATGTTCTTGTTTGCAGCAGAGATTGGCCTTCTAAATGTGAGTATGCAACTGCAGACAACAAAGCAGACTTTTAAGATCTTTGAATCAGAGCACTGGCAATTTGAATCTCATTGACTTAAAATCCAGGAGATGCCCACAGCCTGAACTTCTTACATTAAATGTAATTTTACCACACAGTGTTAAAAATAACATTTCAGTTAGGACTTGGACAAGTGTCAGATTGAGAGGTCACTGAATCATTTAGGTTGGAGAAGACCTCTGAGATCATCAAGTCCAACCTTTGACTGGTCGCCCACTACCTTGTCAACGAGACTGTGGCACCAAATGCCATCATGTTAGTTGTTTCTTGAACACCTCCTGGATGGTGACTCCACTGCTACCCATGGGGCAGCCCATTCCAATGTTTAACAACCCTTTCCATGATGAAATTCCTCTTGATGTCCAAACTAAACCTCCCCTGGTGCAGTCTGAGGCCACGTCCTCTTGTCCTGTCACTTGTTACCTGGGAGAAGATGCCAACCCTCGCCTCGTGACAGCCTTTGCTCAGGCAGTTGCAGAGAGCAGGAAGGTCTCCCAAGCCTCCTTTTTCCAGGTTAAACACCCCCAGCTCCCTCAGCCGCTCCTCACAGGACTTGTGCTCCAGACCCTTCCCCAGCTCCCTGCCCTTCTCTGGACTTTCTTCTCATGAGTAGTTGGACACAGTTGAGTTATAACTCCACCAGTGCTGAGTATGAAGGCACGATCCCTGCCCTGCTCCTGCTGTCCACATTGCTGGCACAGGCCAGGATGCCACAGGCCTTCTTGGCCCCCTGGGCACACTCTGGCTCACGTTCAGCTGCTGCTGACCAGCACGCCCAGGCCCTTTCCCCCCGAGCCACCTTCCAGCCACTCTGCCCCTAGCCTGTAGCTGTTTTGGCCAAATTGTAGGACATGGCACTTGGTCTGGCTGAACCAGCACAACCTAAAGGATCTGCACTTCCTGCCCTGCTCTGCATCTGTGCAGTCATTCTGTACAGTTTATTCTTATACACAGATCTGCGTTCCTTCCCCTCTCACGGAAAAGATGTATCGGCTGTACCCGCTGAGTACCTGAAGCGCCAGGCACGGCGGGGCCGCAGGACCCGGGCGGCTCCCTGAGGCGAGGCCGGGCCGCGGTGCCGCCTCTGCCGCTCGGTCCCGCCCCGCGTCCGGGGCCGGGCGGGGCGGGGGCGCGGCCGCCGGCGCGGAAGTGACGGAGAGAGTGGCGCTGACGCCGTTTTCCCGCGGTTCGGGCGGCGGGCGGGGGCCGGGAGCGGGAGCCGGCGGCCCCTGGTCAGTGCCGCCCGCGGCGGGCGCTCCCGCCAGCCGCTCCCGCCATGCCGCCCAAGCCCCCGCGCAGGGCGGGCTCCGCCAGGACTCAGCGCCCCAGCCCTGACGGCGGCGGCTCCGCGCCGCCCGCCGCCCCCCGGTAAGCGGCGCCCGGGCCGGGAGCGGGCTGGGGGCGGGCGGGCCGGCCCGGGGCTGTCGGCGCCCGGCGGTCCGGGCTGTGGGGCAGTGTCACCCGGGGCGGCTCCGGCAGCGGGTGGTGTGGGTTCCGTGGTCGCCCCGCGGTCCCGTGTCCCCGCTTGCGATGTGCGATGCTTTTCCAGGGTCGAGGTGGGCGAAGCGGACTTCGTCGTGCTCTGTGATGCGCTGAAGGTATCGGAGAGCGTGAGGGAGAAAGCGTGGAAGACGTACGAGAGCTTGTCGGCAGCGGATGGAGCTCTGGTGAGTAGTGCTGCTCGTCGCATCGCTCGGCAGATGAGTTCTGTGCCCCAGCTCAGATACTGAGCCGTAACTTCCCTGCAGCGGCCGCCGAGGGTCTCACCGCCAAAGCTCATGTACTGTGACTTAGCTTTTTCCAGTGAAGGTAGACTTGGAAAGAAGTGGGATGTTGCCATGTTCATGTCTGTGTAAACTAGCTTCTGTAGATTGCCCTTTTTGGTTAATATTTTGTGATAAAAGTATGTGCTCAGGAGTTACTAACAGGTGGCAGTAGAAAACAGCACCATGTGATCAGCTAATTCTTCGAACTGTAAGTTATTTCAAATATGTCTTAGTCAGCTTTATGCAGGCAGTCTTACTGCGTGTTTCTGTGTACTTTTTCCCCTCTGCATCCTTTATGAGGCTGCAGAAAGGGTATGGAGATGACTATTGCAGAGACAGGAACGTTTCCTTTTTTGTTGCATAATGTTAAACCTGTGCTTATCGTTGAGGCATTTCCGTTCAAAGTTAGTCATTGGGCATGTGTAAACAGATTAATAAAGTGTTAGGGCCTTTCTTGATTTTTGCTTTTCCTTCTCCTCAGTATGACTGCTGTGTCAACAAGCTGGCTCAGAGAACAGCTAAATCATGGCAGAAGCTCTGTTAAAGAGTCCAGATGCAGTTTTCTAATACCCAGCTGGGGTATTATTCCTGCTGTGGGCACTTGCATTGATGTACATGTTCTGACTTCTGCTTACCCTTCTGCAGCTTGAGCTGACCTGTCACAGCTATGCTGTCACTACTAATAGTTTGTAATCTGTGTTTTTTAAACTGTAGTGTCAAGACCTATACCAGGTCTTGATACATTCACATCATGGAGTAATAATAGCATGGAAGAGAGACTGTGCACAGCTCTTTCAGTAACAGATACAATTTCTGGTCACGGGGGTTCATGGAAGCATTTACCTAAAAGCATAGTTGAGTTCCCCTGTAAGAATGAAAACAGGAGTGGTCAGGACCCTTGACTGAAAAAAAAGCAGGGCAGGTTGCAGTATAATCCTGCAAATTTCATTTACAGATAAAGTTTTGTTTTCACTGATTATTACTTAGCAGTGGCCAGATAAGATACATGGTGTTTGAAACCTTACAGCATCTGATTGCTTCCTTTACCTATTCAGAACCAGATCTTCGTTATGATATATAACTAATATTTGATGTCTTGCAAGTAAAATTGATTGTTGAGAGCCTTTCAATGTACAGGGCGAAAAAAATCTACATTATATTTCAGTCCAAGGCCTTTCCCTCAAACTTAGGGATGTATCTGCAGGGTGTTGAAATGAGTAAGCTGTCAAGTGTGTGCCTCCATGGGGATCTGGAAGGTGCTGGAGTTGCTACTTCTAGCTGAGAGCAGGCTTCATCTGACTCTGAAGTAAAGCAAGTTTACAGCCTGGCTAATTGCTGCTTCTTTTCCCAAGTCAAGCTGCTGTGGTGAGCCTGGCTTCTCGGGATGACTCTAGTTCAAGTTGCAGGGATTCAGGAGGAGGCTGCTCTTTTCTTCCCTCTAGTAAAGGTGTTATGTTGGAGGGGCTGTCCCAGGGTTTGTCCTGCAAGCACCAGCTGCAGGTGTTTTAATCAGTAAGGTTCAGTAGTAACCTGTTCAATTCTGAACTGGAGCAGAAGCTGTGTAGTAGCTTTCTCTTCTCAAGTAAAAAAGTTAAACAGCAGGCCACCAGCTGAGACAAATACCAGAACACTTCTGTTTTGCAATGTAGTTGGTTTGACTTGAGGAAGCTTAAATCAAAAGGCTGCTGATGGAAATAGAGGTGGCATCTAAAAGTCCCCCTCTCAAGCCGTTTACAAAGTACAAGGACCTGAAACCTTGTCTTTCTTGGCTCACTGGCCTTATTTTATTGTGGTTGATGTTAGAATTGTGCCTGCCAAATCTCTGAGGATGTGAAGAGCACTTGTAGTGGTAACTGGGAAGCAGTGTGGGCCAGACTTTAGGTACTGTGGTAACTGGCAGATACTCAGGGTTCAGCTGTGGTTTGGATGCAGTCTGAACATCTGCTGTATCCTTGCTCAGTGAATGTTTAGTGACTTGAAATAAAAACATCTTGTAGTGCTGTCCTTTTTGAGTTGCTCAGGGTGCGTGTGCAGAGACTCCATAAACTGGGTACATGTGGCCTAAAAGTATAAAGCAATTATTTTTGGCAGGCATATACACAAAAAATTGCTAGAATGTAGTGACCTACCAGCCTAAATGTGCCTGTGCTTCAGTGAGATATTTTACTGACCAGGTAGGCATCAGCCAGGAGGAGAGAACTTATCTGCTGCTCCCTGGAATGAATGCTAATGCCTACTGGAACCACTGCTTTTTTTCCTTCAGGATGTGTCACCTTTCCACTCTGATATTTTTTCTTTTGAGCATTTGAGCTACTAGTGATGATACTTTGAAATTTCAGCTTTCTTATCTTGCACTTCCTTTCCATGCTCTGTAGCTTTCCTTGCAGTGCTCTCCAGTTATCTGTGTCCACAGCATGTGAGTCAAGGATATACAGATGCACCCTATTGCAGCTGGGCTGTGAGTCCTTGAAACAGCTGAACCCCTTTGAGAGGTGTGGAGGAGGAGGAAGGTGACAAGAGAGAGATGGTAACACAACTTTTCTGGAAACTGTGGCTGACCTGTAGTTGTGAAAACCAGGTCTGCAGAGGGGGATTGTTCAAAAGCACCACAGCTGTGTGTTAAATGTGTTGTTAAATATGGTGGTGTTTTCCTTCATAGTAGGAGAACATTAAAGCTTCCCTCTGTGACAGCCAAGTTTAATGACATTCTTCTACAATAAAATGGTAACTCAAAATGTCTTAGAACCCCAAATGCTGAATCAGCACTCTTGGTGTGCGGGCTGAAGGAAGGTATCTGATGTGTAATCAGAAAGATGTTTCTTTTTAAATTCTTTTGCTATCTGGTGAACTTCTACACAAGCTTATTGTGAACATTGGAGTGTTTATCTAAACAAGAACTTTTCATTGGTGTCATACAAATATTTTTGTTCTCTCTATCATTTCTTTTCTTTATCAAACCAAGCTACCTAGATGAACAGAATCTTTTAGAGTTGTAGTTTTTACAGTCTTAGTTTCAAAACTTTTACACACTGATTGTTGTTGGCTTAACATTGGCTCTGATCCTTGCTTCTCTTATACTCTTAATTTTTTGTAACTCTCCTGAAATCTGTATTATGAACCAAAATGCTTGTAAATTCTAGATGGAAGGAATAGATTTAGTGGAATTACTAATGTACCTTGGTGAGCAGCAGGTGATTGTTGGTGTAAGGGATATTAGAAGTAGTCCAGGAAGCCATACTAATACTGCTGTGAAGAAGCTCAGGGCGTTTGTTATGTTCTGCTACTGTTTGTTTTGGTAGAGAGCAGCAAAATGAGAATCTCAAGTAGAATATGGGGTGATACAAGCAGGAAAGAAAAGCTTGAGCAAATTGTTGCTGAATGTATTGGAAAGAACCCATGTGAGGAACAGGATGATTTGGTGACTAAATTGGAACCAAACTTCTCCAAAGAAAATTGAAGTGGTTTAAGAAGTTGATAGAATTTGGAGTCTGCCGAGGACCTTAAGGCATTGGGGTCTGGTATGCTTCGAGCTCATCAGCTTAGTTAGCTGTAATATGTGGTGCGTGGGTAGGAGCTCCATTCTTTTGTTGGCTGTTCATAGCACTGTTTGGGACATGTGGCTCACTGTTCTGCTGCAGCTCAGCTGTTCAGAGTCAGGAATTCCTGAGCCATTTTTATCAAGTATTTGTCTAACCCGCTATTAAAAAATTGTCGTGGTGAAAGATCTGCACTCTGCATAGTTAGGTTTTCCTAGTTTAGCTTTATTTGCCCATTTATTTTTTCCCCCAAGTACTGTACTAATTTGTTTCTGTTGTAATTCAAGCCAGTGGTGTAAAATTCTGTACTTCATGAGAGAGTTATTGTTGCTGCCTTTTCCTTCAGAAAGTCTCTAGCATATGAAGACATTCTAGGCATTTTTTCTTGTCTCTAATTACTTTTCTTACATCCTGAAATTCTCCCCAACTGGTTACTTACACTGGTATGCAGATACTGCAGAGCACTTGATTTGTGCAGGAGTTGAACTGCTTTCTTAGTGAAGAAAATGTAGCAGGTAAACTGTTGCTTAAGTTGAGGCATTAATGAAGTAAAGACTACTTAAACATGGAAGGTTGGTCTGCATAGACCAAAGAGTTCATGTTCAGGAGGCCAAGTGTCCCCAGTCCATAAAATTTCACTTTTAAATTGAAAAATTTCCTTTTGTTTGTTGTTTCTTATTAAATAGAGAATATTTTAATTGGTAAGCCACCTCATCCTCATGTTAAAAGACAGAGAGGCCTCTTGCTTTTGATAAAAGCATGAAACACATATGAGCTAATAAAGTATTTTCTGTCTAGACTTTGTCTCTAATTTATAGAACTGCAGCTGAACTGAACCTGAATCCATTGAAACTTTGGATGGATGAGCAAAATTACAGATATTTTAGGATCCTCTGTTATTAAAAAAAGAACTACTGAAAGTCCCAAAACAAACAAATCATCTCCATGGCCTCTTGCTGATGATATTCAGTATCTTAGCAGCAGATGTACTGCTTGTATGTGCCCTTGGACTTTAAAAGCTCAAGCAACTGGTATAGAGTTTCTTTTTTTACTCATCTTCTGCCTATCCTGAGGAGAGATTGATGACCTCTCCAGTCTTGCTACATGTAAAAGTGTAATGGGAACTTTACATATCAGATGAACTATTTTTACTATTTCACTACTTTCCATTGACTTCATTACTTTCAGCTAGTATTTTGTTTGAATTTGATCTCCTCTGTTGTGAACTAATAATAATCTTCTATCCCAGACAATGTTCAATAGAAAATTTAAACCTGGTATTGCTGAAAAAATTAAGGATCTGTCTTTACACGGAACTTCTTATATGTAGACAGGGCTTATAATGGTCACAGTTTTTTTTTTTTTTCCCTGGGGTATTCTTCCTGCAGGTTTTTATTCTGAACAGTTTTCTATTGTGAGACTTCTCCAGTCATCTTCCACCCACTGTAATCATAAAGATGTAAAGTCAGAATGGTTTGGGTTGGAAGGAACCTTTAAAGGTCATCTCATTCAAACTCCCTGCCATGGGCAGGGACAACTTCCACTAGAGCAGATTGCTCAGGGCCCAAGTTGATTGTTCAACTTGGCCTTGAACACTTCCAGGGATAGGGCATCCACAGCTTCTCTGGTCAGCCTGTCCTGGTGTCTCACCACCCTCAGAGTAGAGAATTTCTTCCTAATCCTGATCTAAACTTGCTCTCTTTCAGTTTGAAGCCATTTCCCCTTGTCCTATTGCTACATGCCCTTATAAAAAGTCCCTCTTCAGCTGTCTTAGAGCTCCCTTGAGGTACTGGAACATGCTGTAAGATCTCCCTGAAGCCTCTTTTCTCCAGGCTGAACAACCCCAACTCTCCCCAGCCCCCTGATCATCTCTGTAACCTCCTTTGGACTATCTCTAACAAATGTCTGTGTTTTTCTACCATCAAGCTAGTTCTCCATGTTGATTGGAATGTAGTAACTGAGATTTTATGTTAGGAAGCCAAGTTCCATATCTTCCTCGTCAAAAATCAGGTGCTTGATATTTGCAGTGAGACATCCTATATCCCATTTGGTTCAAGTATCTGTGTTTGCATATTTTTCATGTGCATTTCCTTTGACCTTCTTTTACACAACAGCGTTTGAAGTTTCTATTCCTGGATCACTTTTGTAGGCTGTCACCAAAATTGTTATCAGTGTTGGCAGAAGAGTAAATGTCTCTAACTGCATACTAGAGCTGAGACTTCCTGTGACCATCTCCTCCTTGGGACTGATTAACACTGGAGAACCTCTGGAGGCAGGGAACAGAAGTTATTCCTGTTAGTGCCTTTAACACCTTTCAGCTACATTTGGAAAGAAGAGAGGCAAGAATCCCATTTTACAATAATTAAATGTTGGATGGGCATTTTAAGCTAATGACTTCTCCCAGGTTGTTTTTACTAGATTTAAATAAACTAGTCATCTGGTAAAAATCAGATTGAATAAAAGTGGTGGTAAGTCTAGAATGAGAAATATTTTGTAAGAGTTTTAGATCTTTTCCTACAGAAAACTATATTGATTCAACAGAACATTGCCCAAAGTTATAGCATGGGTTCCTTGGAATCCTAAAAAAAGATGATAAAAAGAGAAAGAAATCTATGTGGGCTCCTAGATGTTAAATAATCTTAGGGCTAGTGATTGGTAGGTATGCTTTGCTTCATGATGAGTTGAATTAAGGTCACTGCAAGTCATCTTACTGAAACTGAAGGACAGCCAAGGGCAGATGTTGAGCTGTTGTCCTGCCCATTTTCTGTAGTGATGCCATTTCAACAAAGATCTTGAGTCAGACTGGTGAAGAAGAAAACCCTCAGAAATTAATTTCTGGCTATGAATTTGTCTTCATTTCATTCCCTTCATTTCATTTAATTTCTTCAATGCATTCCCATGCATCCAAATCCGTCTGAGATGAATCATCTGCTTTGGCTGTAAACAAAGCAAAATAGTTGGAAGAAGTGATGCTGCTGTGTTTTTTGTTCAGCAGTCAATTTAACTCATAGGAAAGAAGAGAACTTTGGGAGGGAAGGGGTGTGAAGAGGAGAGTTCTTTTGAGTGTGACTTGCCAGGAAGACATTTCCTTATTTCTTCTCCCCTTCCCCTTATATTTGTTCTGGTTTCAGCTGGAATAAAGCTGATTTTGTTCCCAGTAGCTGGTATAGCGCTGTGTTTTGGATTTAGCATATGAGAATGTTGACAATGCTGATACTTTAGTTCTTGCTAAGTAGTACTTGCCCTAAGTCGAGGACTTTTCAGGTTCCCATGCTCTGCCAGTGGGCATGCACCCAAAGTTCTGGAGCGAGCATGACCAGGACAGGTGTCCTGAATTGGGGTATTCCATACCAAAGAACGTCATGCCCACTATATGAATTGCACTGGAGTTGTGCTGGGAGTTGCTTGCTGCTCAGGAATGGGCTGGGTGTGGTGAGCAAATGTATTGAGCATCACTTGTTTCTGTTGGGTTTTATGTCTCTCTCTGTCTTTCATTTCCATTGCAATTATTATAACTGTTGTTATTATTATTGCTGCATTTTATTTTGTTCCAGTTATTAAACTGTTCTTTTCTCAAGCTGCGATGGTTGGTTTCTGACACGCCTCCTCACTGTGGGGATGAGAAGTGAGCAAGCAGCTGTGTGGTACTTAGTTGCTAGCTGGGGTTAAACCATGACAATATTTATGGATTTAAATCACTGGAATTTTCATGCATGGCTATGGCAGATACCTTGTTTTCTGAGAAAACTGCAGTTCACCTGTGTCTTTTGTTGTTTTAACCGGCAGCAGCTGGTGGGATAGTCTCAGTCTGGTGCTCTTTCATGTTTTCCTCTCCTTCCTGTCTCAGCTTTGTTATAAGGCAGGCATGCTCAGGTGCTGCTCACCTTTTCTTTGCTACTAGGAAAAAAACCCCAATCCATAATCTATTTATCTTGGGTTGTGTGTAATTTTTCTTGTTAGGCCAGCAGTCAGCCAACATCTTGTGTTGAGAAGTTGTCCAAAGCATCCTGTACCTTCAGCAATGGGTGTGGGAGTAGTCCTGATACTGGAGTTTGGCCATCTGTAATGGTTTGAATCTCCTGGATGGCTAGGTTGCCTTTGAGACTGCTTTTCTGTTTAATGCTAGAAACAAATGATTTATTACCCCCAACCATACTGCACAAGGAGTTTAAAGGTTGTTCTTGCTAAACGAGACCTCTCTCCTATCAAATAAAGCATTGCTGTGGCCTTCTAGCACTCATCCTTCCAGAGCTGAGCTAGGCTGCCCAGGAAAGCTGGGCTTGTTTGGATAGGCAACAAACCAGGAACAATTTCATCACTTGGTGGCACTCAGTCCTCCTGCCCTACAAGATATTGTATTTACAAGACAACATCATGGCCTGAGTTTGCAGGAGCATGGAGTGAAAGGAACTTATTTAATAAACAAGGTCAGCTGACTCCAGGGGCAGGGGTATGCTCAGTGTGAGTAGTCTTCCCTCTTGGTAGTTCATTAGCTAGCATTAACCTGCATAATTTGTTATATCCCTTTGTGTATCAACAAATGCATCTCAGTCTGTTAATAGCTTATTTCAAAGTAATTTTCTCTTGTGCAAGGAGTTATGATTTGTAAAAACACTCAAATAGGAATGCAGGAAGAAAATAGTGACTTAAATAATTGTCAGTTGTCCCACTGTTGAGGGTGGCTGGTTAGTTTTGCATTGAAGCCTGTTCTATAACTATTAACAATTGCACAAGCCAGTCAAAGTTTTTCTTCTTTGGAGAAAGACCCCAGCCACTCTTCCCCGATGTATAAATACTGTTCCCAAGAAAGACACAGAGCAATTATCACTGAAACAAAACAAAATGTTGGCAGTATTAGTGAAATTGTATCATTTATGGGCACAGTGGGTTATTGGTCACGGTTACACTGCTGAATAAGCAAGGACATGAGTGGATGCTGGCAGTGCAGAGGATTTTGGAAGACTGCATAACATGGAGTGAGCTTGGTCTGGTGCAGTCTTACTCCTACTGCCTTTGGGGAACATTTTCTAGAGTGAGCAGGCCCCTGCAACTCGCATTGGTGTTGTTTAGGAGGCAACTTGGTGGAGTGATCAGGGAAAGGATAAAAAAGTAGGCCGGGGAGTGGGCTAAAGCTAGGCAGTGTGGAAGAGCAGGAATGCAGTGTTTCCATTCCCTTGCTCCTAGTGCTCCATTTCACTTCTGTCCTCCAAGAGATGACATGTCCAACCTAGAGCTGTGGAGAATGCATTCAGATCCTGCTCCCTTGCTGTGAGCCTGAGTGGTGTTGCAGTTTTATTTACAAGGATGCTGGATTTCCAAAAAATATTTTACAAGTTTGCTGTTTCTGCAGTTTTGGCCTGCACCCATGCCTAGTTCTGTCTTCAAAATAGCTTTGTTTCCAAAACTTGGGATATACGTGCTTAAGGGGCTTTTTTCCATGATTCTACAAGTCATTGTTCTTCAGGGGTTTTCCACTGAGTTGCTGTTTTGGTGGAAGGGTATTGGAATCTTTAGTGATACCTGTCTGGCTTCAAGTGAATGGCTTGTGAACCATCATCAGGAGTTACTCCATGTGGATTCCATGTCTGTCATTGTGGGTAGGCTTCTTTTGATGAAGGATGATTGATTATAACTTGCACTTTCTAAATAGCACAAAGCAGACGTTAAATGTAGATGTATGGTAGGAAAATGGCTGGAAGTGCTTGTTACTATCAAACTTTACTAAGCAGAGATGGATTTGTGGTTCAGCAAACCACGGTGATGAGTGGTTGACACAGCTGTACTCATTTATGAGTGTTTATTGCCTGTCATTGTAAAGATTTCAATTATGTTTTTATGACTTGGCTTCTTATTCCTTAACTTTCAGTGTTTTGTTATGATCAAATATGGTAATTTAGGAAAAAAAAAAAAAAAGAAATCATTACTTCTGCTCTGCAAAAACATTCCATGGAACCGAAGCTTGTATTTTGAAGCTTTGCTGAATTGTATGGGTAAAATTGATCCTGTACTGTAGGAATAAAAGTTGAAATGCTCAGTCTTCTACCTGTATTGTAAAACCTGGAATGGTTTTCTGTTATAAAATAATTGGCTGTCATAGTCAAATGTTTGTTTGAGGATGTTTTTTTTAACCATTTCTAATCATGTTTGGAAAAATTATTGCCTTCCATGCATTACCCATTTCTGTTGATTAATAAAAACTCTTTCTTCTCTTTTTTCAAAAAGGCTTGCAACACAAAGAAAAAGGAAACATGGGGTGTATGTATCTTTATTGTAGCAATTGATCTGGATGAAGTGACATTTACTTTCACTGAGCTTTTGAAAAGTATAAAAATGAGGTAAGTGAGTTTAAGTGTCTGAATTTAGATTTTAACAATTAACTTGTCAACATTTTTATAAAGGGAATGTTTTTAAGGCATAGTGAATCTTGGTACATATCAGACTAGTTGATTTTACAATGAAAGTTACTTACAGAAATTATGAATATACTGGTAAACTAGAAGTTGAGGGAGCAGTGATGTTGTTTGATTCATCTGTGGTTGGCTTTGGTTGTATCACTCATCTCATTGTTGTTCTTGATCTTCTAAAGTATTCATTGGTTCAGGTCGCTGCAGATTGCACTTAAAATATTTCTTTCTTTCTTTCTCTCTATGATGATTTTCCATAAAACCTTTTTCCCAGCATTAGGCTTAGGCTAAATCAAGAAGTGGGGAAAAGAAACATTACTCTTCAAACAGTTTACCAGCATGCTGCTCATTCTCAAACATTTTAATGCCAGGCTAAACTTTGTACTTTCATACACTCTTTTTGCTGGGGGTGTGTTACTGTTATATTGTATATTAATTAAGTTCATAATACAAAAATTAAGACTGTAGTATCTGCTTTTAAGGTAAATTTAGGTGGGAACAGCAACCTTGTTACATTCATCTAAGGAAAGGATTCCCGTGCCATCTGCCTAGGAACTGTGCCGTGTGTGGAAAGCATGTGCAGGAGCAGAGCCTCTCAATGCTCCAGGGCAGAAGGCCAAGTCCTGGCAATAACCTCAGACTTGGGCCAGAATATCCTTTTCCTTGAAGTCATCTATTATGGTTAGACTTCTCCATGCCCTCTTCTACCTGGCATCATCTCCCAGAGCAGGGTCAGGTCCAATGTTTTGACTTAATCTCTTCATTGTTGACTGCCTTGGAACTGTGTGAAATCCAATTGCATTTGTGCAGTGACGTCCAGCGTGTTCCACCCTAGTTCCACAGACAAATTGTGCTGAAAAGTGAGAGACTTTTTACCTTAGGGTTTCAAAGAGTAAGCTGTTATACTGCTTATTGTGATGCAATATTCAATTGCTTGTTAGCCCTGGGCTTTTTCTCAGCTATAAGGTCAAACTGGCAGAGACTTCTACTAGTCATCCTCTAGAGCCTTCAGATATATTGGAAAGATCTTTTATTCCATCATAAGCATTCTTAAATGAGCTTTTGACTGGTTTTGTCTTGTATCTTTAATCTGACAAAGATCAAAAAAATCTCTGAGAATATTATATTCTGATAAAGGATCAAATATATTTGATACAGTTGAAATAGTTGAAAATATTTGATACCTTCCTCCTCTTTAATTTTTAGCAATCTGCTCATTTTAGTTTTGAATGTGACAAAATGCTTCCTTGGTGGCCATAATACTACATGGATGAATAGGGAGAACTTTGATCCCTTGTGTAATATTTCCAAAGGGTGGAGATGTCCTGTTGAAAGACTTGAAATTCTATATAATTCAATGCATTTATCTCAGTTTTCATTCCTAGGTCTTTCTTTAGCATGCATGGAGCCAAGGTTCATGTTCTTAGAGTAGTAGGAGCGTTTCTAAAGTAGAACAGGAGAGCTGAGAGGTGTGTGCTGGATATTTGTGGTATTACCAGCACTGCAAGAACAAAGGTGTGTCTAGTTAGCAAATTCTGACTTCCAGAGATAATATCTGTGCTAGGCAGGAAAACTTTTCTTCTGTGGTAGAGCCTGTATCGTGAGATAGCTCTGAACAGTATTCCTGCTGTCTGGGAAATGTGAAGGTGGGGCTCAAGGTAAACAAGTAATGTTTCCCAAGGCAAGGGTTCACTCACTGGTAGTAGTAGTAAGAACATGCTGGAGTCTAGTGAAGTAAGGCAATGGGTTTTCACAGAGACGTGTTTTTATTTTCTCTTTTTTAAGAGCTATTTCAGAATACTTGTTTTCACAAGTTATGATAATGTGTCATCTTTTTTTTTCCCTTTTTTCAGTGTATGCACATTTTTTCAGTTTCTGAAAGAGGTGGATGTTAACATGGATACTGTAAGCACTAAAGTTGATAGCACTGTATCAAGGCTGAAAAAGAAATACGATGTATTATTTGCACTATACCACAAGTTTGAAAGGTAGTGTATGCTTTTTTCATTTTGAAATTGATTTCTTTGTCTATCAACATTTAAGTATTTGAATTTTTCAAACTGTGTGTTATAGGAGCCCATTTAAACTGTGTGGGCTAATATTTGCAGAACAGTGAAATTGAGCTGTTTACATGCATTAAATAAACACCTCTTACATTTACTCCATAACTATCACAATGCTGTGTTAAACAACCCCCTTGTTGCAGTACAAACAGTAGTAAGAATAGCATGACAAGTGATTACTACTCACTTTAAACTTTTTACAGATATAAAGAGGATTGGTTTACTATCTAAATATTTTTTTTTACTTAACATTTTGCCTTCCAAATCACAAAAGACTCTCAAATATCTCTTAACCTTTGAAAGGGGTAGGAGATCACTCTTTGGTAGTTAATAGAATGAAGGCATATATATCCTAGTTTGTTTTTGCATAAACTAAATTATTTTCTTCAAATGCTATGTACATAGAATAATTGGGTAGCAACATTACACCACAAGGCTTGCAATGACACTGAAGAAATACTAAAGATTTTTAAATGCCCTTTTATAGTGTGTTTTGTGCAGCTGTAGCACTCTTTGTTGTACAAAACACTGAGTAACAATGTATGTACAAATCTCATCTTTCTGGAAGAAGGCAATTTTATTATACCAAGTTAAAATTGTTTTGCTGTCTAAGCTTTGACATAAATATGCAAACAACAACATTATTTCAGGCTTGGCAGGGCTATAGTTGATCTGTTGTTAACTGTTGAGTCAGCTTTTTTTTTAAGTTAGAAAAATGTTTTGTGAACTGATGTCTTTTTTAACTACATTCAAGTCAAAGATACTGCATAGTTTGCTTACAGAAGCATGTTCAAAAATAAGAATTTTTTTATTTTCTAGGACTTGTGGCCTTATTTATCTGGAACAACCTAGTAGTGAGTAAGTTTGATTTTCCTAAATTGTGTTTGTCAAGATAAGATGTTAAAAATGATGGCATGTTATCTTTTAACCCTTCAGCTCTGGCCTAAGTTGTAGTATGCTGTGTGTTTACTTTAGATTTAGTGTGGACTTGGAATTTCAATGAGATGATGGGAAATGCAGAAATTATATATATTTTACATATATATCTCTATATATGTGATCTATACACATTATGCATATTATATAAGTATATTCTTATAAAAACATATAGTGTATGTGTATGTATATATCAGTAGATATGTACCATATTGTATTTATAGATATTTTTTCATATATCTATCCCTCATCCATGAAGTATTCCCACCCAATGGCACATGTCTCAGCCTGGTGGAAATGAACATTGGGATGGAGAGTGAGCTTCCTAATCACAGCAGCAAATGAGTGTACTAAAAGATGCCTTAACAGCTTCCCAATGAGCTTGAGTTCATGCTCATTGGGGCTGTAGAGTACGGCAGTAGTCAAAGACATAAGAGAAGACAGCTCAGAGCAGTTGAATTGTCTACATTCAGTTTCTTTTCCGAGGATGGTACAGATATTTCCTGATTCTTGAATGGCTTTACAGGGACTTAAGTTTTTCAAACATTGTACTCATAATTACAGAGGGAGTGGGTTGAGATTTTTAGTAAACTTCAGTCCATGGGAAATGTTGCATGTTGTTAAATAGCTCCATAGGCAGAAGCATGTTTTCAAACATTGTAGTTTAAATTATTACAGAGCTATCAATGCAAAGTATTTTTGTTTCCCTGCAGGATTTCTGCTGAACTCAGTTCTGTATTAGTCCTAAAAAATTACTGGATTACTTTTTTGCTGGCAAAAGGTGAGTTTTGGTTAAAACACAATAATTTTGATGAATATTTTTGAAGTGAGGGTGTTTATTTTACATGTTCAACATGAGACTAGTATCCTTATTACAAATAAGTATTGTACAGACCCAGCCTGGCTTTTGTAACTGCTCAATAATATTTCTTTATATACAGTTTGGCTGTTCTTCTCACTGATACACTCTCTGTATATAAACATATACTTAAGCTTTCTAAAATTTCTATGATTTTTTTTCCTTTAAAGCTTGCTGTTCTTAAGTCTGTAAGTACTGTATTTAAGTCTATTCTGAGGTGCTTTGTAGTCTGCCAGCATTTTAATAATGGATAGTTACCTTAAAAAACTGGCACATTTTCAAAAATAAGCCTATAGATATTATAAATTATATTTAATAAAACAAATTTAATTACAAGGTATTATAGTAAGTCTCTGAAAGCATGTCCTTTGAATGCTACAAATCTTTCTTGAAAAGTTGTAAGTTACAGTTAATGTTGAGTGATGAAATGTTTATAGTGGTCCATGGAGTTCCTGTCTCATTGTACTCCTACTAAAGGAGTGAATCATGTCTCTCAGTTGCTGCTTACTGCAGGTGTGTGTGATCAGTGAAGTGTATGCATCTCTGATATCAAAGTCAGATTTGGATCAGCTGAGTTTTTTGGAACTTTGTCACTAGAATTCTCCAAGTGTAAGCATAAAGCAAAACCCACTAAAGGTTTTTTAGCCCGCCTTTTCTTGAGAACAAAAATGCTGAAATTTATTAGAAAATAGTTGGAGTTTCAGAAGAGCCTGGGTGATGCTTGCTACGTCTGATAGAAAAGAAATACAAAAATTGCACATGTAAATAGAGCACAGGTAGATCTGTACCTGTTCAAAACCACTCTCGACTTCCTGATTTTTTGGTGGCAATGCACGCTATCTTGGGACAGCTGTGTAGATCTTCTCTGGCATATGAGTCATAATTTGGGAAAAACTGGAATTATGCAGCTCTGAAAGTGCTCTTCATGCTATTACTTGTGTGACTTCTAAGTAATTTCATAAAAATTTGACAGGCTGAGCCTACAGTGTGATAGCATGTTTTGAATTTCTCTTCACTGTATACTAGCAGCTCCTGCTTTCTGAATATTTAGCAGCTTTCAAAAAGCTTGCATGAGACCACAGAAAAAGAAAGCAGGGAGGAATTACATGGAAGTAAGAGGTTATTCTTTTACAGTAAAAAGAAGAATCAAGATTAAGCACTGAGGGCAGGGTTTTGTACACAGTAATTTTGTTTGTATGCTGTCTCTAAAGCATGAACTGAAGTGCCATGAGTTATAAAATCAATAACCTTTAAAAAGCACTGGCCTCCTCTATGATGCTTCCTCAATTCTATTTTTTTTCTGTTTTACTAAATGAACTTCCAAATCTTTGTTTTGCAAAATTACTTCTAGAATTAAGTCAGCCATTCTCAAAAAGGTTTTCTTTACCCTTTTAAATATTTGCAGGTAAAGTGTTGCAAGTGGAAGATGACCTGGTGATTTCTTTCCAGTTGTTGCTGTGTGTCTTAGATTATTTTATCAAACTGTCACCTCCTGCTATGCTCAAGGAACCATACAGTAAGAATTTTTTTGTATTTCTCATTCAAGTAGAAAGTAAATTTATTATATGTCTATTAGCCATGCTAATATTCATAATTAACATAATTAAACTTCTTAAGCTTATTGAAATGCATTTCTTTTTTGTTTTAGTCAAATTTACATGATAGTGAACTTGAATTCAATTACCTGAATGTGGCAGTGTATTTAATATAATTTTTGCTATGTCCTCTCCCCATACTAGGTGTTTAGGGACTTGTTAAAACAGCAAGTCTAATTTGGTAAAAGAATTCAGGTTCGGGGTAGATTATAACTGAGAACTATTATTTATGTTTGTCTTGAGATAGAAAAGGGAAATGTGGTGGTATCTTACTTTATTGGTGTAGTGGACTCTTACTTTATTGATGTTTAACAGTATGACAGCAGCAGATATGTACAAGATACTGGACTGTACAGATATTTAAAACAAAAACGCAGTAGAAAGCAGCTCAAAATAAAAGAGTAGAGGTAAAATATAGACAGCTTTGCTTTTATTACATCCTGTTTGCTATTGCAAGTGTCACTATTTTAAGTAAAAATATAATGAGTCTTCTCTATAAAAAACTTCTATTCAATAGTAAGCTTTTACCCATTAAGTTTTTATATATAAAACCGGGAAAACCTCACAAAAAAGTTAAAGTAAATATTTATAAAAATTTTCAAAGATAGAATTCTATTTGAGTTAACTATTTTCTTCAGCAAGCTATGGAATTCATCTACTGAAATATTTGGAGCCACAGGATGTGACTCAGTTTTTTAGTAATTAGTTTATCCTCTGGTGGGTTAAGATGCAACCCTGGTATATTTAGCTTAAATCTATTCTTTGGTAACTAAACATCTACCTAGGTTGTAATGTCATACAATAGATAAGGTATTCACTACTATATTCTTTAAATTCTGTATTTTGGAGATATTTACCTGACCCAGTGATTATTTGTTGCAGGTAAGGAAAAATATCTTTGATCTTACTCTAATGTGAATAAAGGATGGACTTGGGACAAGCAGATCCCTGCTTTCCTCCAGTACTATTTTGAATTTAAATTTGTCATTCCTAGTAGGACAGACATATACGTTGCTGCTTATTTCAGGTGTTATAAAGCAGATCCTTTTCAAAAACCACTGAATTAAGGCTACCTGGTTTTGAATTCTGTGTTCACACTGATTTATTTTTTCATAGTAAAACTATGCAGAATAGGAGCTCATTTTTAGAAACAGTTTGCTTCTGTGCATCATACCTTGAAAAAAAATTCTGCCACTTGAGACTGAATTGCAGATACGAGTGTCACTGTCCTAAGGGCAAAGCACTGGGTTTCTGATGTGAAACTGTGTATGAACTGTCAAACAGCTCTGCATTCTTTGAGAAAATAACACAATGTATTGTTCAAACCCTCGTGACCAAGAGGCTTCATGTTGTGATAAATGATGCCAGGCTTTATGATCTGATTAAGACAGGGGATTATGACGCAGCCACCTCTGCAGTGTAGTTTGTCAGGGTTTCTCAGATCAGTTGTCAAATGCAGATGAAGTTACAAGTGAGAACAGCATGCTGATTACAGTGTCAGGTTTAAACCAACAATATTTAATCATATTAATTTATGTTATTAATATAATTCACATATTTAAGCCATCTGTTTTGAGTTTAACAAAATGAAATATTTTTACCTCACAGTATTAAGGTTTTTTGATACTTTCTTCTAGGTGGACCTGTTTGTCTCTGCTTATGTGTCTGGGGGTATTTGGGGAAAGGAGGAATTCCCTCCAGGACCATATTTCAGGTTCCCACCATCACTTAAGTCCTGCAGTGATTTATTGACCTTCAGCTTCTTGTTTTATACTTCTTTAAAAATAGAAAAATACCTACTCATCTGTGAAAAGATAAGGCTTTCCTAGCTTTGCAAAACAGATTCTCAGTTAAAGCTACTTGGAGAAAGTGCTGTTACATTCTGTGTAGAGTAGCTTCTTAAAAACAAAATGTCCAAATACCGATACAGGATTTTAAAAATTAACTTTCTTTTTGTATAGATTTTCTGTAATGAAGGTTTCTTATCTAGCTGAACGGATGAGACAGAAAATATATTTAAGGGGAAGAACTGAAAAAAGTATATAAGAAGTAGCATCTTCTAGGATTAATAACTTGAATTTCTTCTTTCTTAAGATGGCTCTAACCTTGTGATGGTTCTGAATCTCTCTGCAGAGTCTTCTGTGCCTGCAGTGACTGTAAATGGTTCAGCTCGCACTCCAAGAAGAGGTCAGAGCAGGAGTTCACGCACTGCCAAGCAGCTTGATACTGACACAAAAATTATTGAAATCCTTTGTAAAGAGCATGATTGTAATTTAGATGAGGTAATGCCTGCACTTCAAAGTCTGATAGATCTTGCTGCTAGACTCCATCTGGAATATGTATTTATTTAAATGGTCTTTTTTTTAAGTGTCATTATTTGGGCCTATATAATAGCTTAACTATTCTGTCAAGTAGTTACCTTCAGTAGTGAAGGTATTTTACCATTTTATAGCTTCTCTACTCAGTAGTGTAAAAAACAAACAAAAACCACCCAAAACAAACCCTTTGGTATGGGTGATAATTTTGCCAGGGTAACTGATTTGTGAAGAATACAATATGAAGTTACAGGCTGATCACAGCATGTAGCATATGGATGCAGGGCTGCTCTGACGGAGTTTCACAGCTGCATCCCCTGATGAGAAAATGTATGCAAAAAGCACATTGCTTCTGTGAAAGATCTTAAAAGACCCCCATTTGCCTTTCCCTATGCTCTTAAATCTATTTCTGTGTAAAAAGGACTGATCTTTTGAATATCCAAATGGATGATGGAAGCAGAAATGTGAGAGGGCTGGGAAGAGTGCAGTTCTTTTCCAATTTAATCACTTAGTATTCCAGCAAAGAGTTGTATTTGCTTGCTTACATATCAGTGTGTTTTGAATGTATGGCAAGTTTTGTTCTTGCTTTATTGAAAACAAACCACAGTGCATTACAGAACTGTCTCAGTTTCTTGATTTAAATATGTGAAAGCAGTGTATGCATGGCTGACTCTCTACCTTGCTAATATTCCATTTTTTCCTTTTTTTTTTAGGTCAAAAATGTGTATTTCACAAGCTTCATTCCTTTCTTGAATTCTGCTGGTATTGTAGCTTCCAATGGACTGCCAGAGGTAAGTAGAGGAATTTAAGACATTGTGGTGGGCAGACCCCGACTGGGTGCCAGGAACCCACCAAAGCCCCTTTTAACTCCTCTCTGCAGCAGAATGGGGAGAGAAAATATAACAAAAGGTTCATGGGTTAGATTGCTCACCAAATACCATCACTGGCAAAACAGATTCAGCTGAGGGATATTAGTTGAATTTATTGCCAGTAAAATCAGAGCAGGATAATAAGAAGTAAAATAAATGTTAAAAACACCTTCCCCCCACCCCTGCCTCCTTCCCAGGCTCGACCTGCTCCCCATCAGCAGTGCCAGGAGATGGGGAGTCACTTTATCACATGTTCCTGCCACTGCACAGGGAGTGGAGTCCTTCCTCTGCTCCAGTGGGGGTCCTTCCTACAGGAGAACATCCTCCATGAACTTTTCCAACATGAGTCCATTCCACAGGCAGCAGTTCTTCACAAACTAGACCAGTGTGGGTCCCCCCAGGGGTCACAAGTCCTACCGGGAAACTTGCTCCAGTGTGGGCTCCCTCTCCACAGGTCTGCAAATTCCTGCCAGGACCCTGCTCCAGCATGGGCCTCCCATGGGGTCACAGCCTCTCTTAGGCACCCACCTCCTCCCAGGCTGTGCATGGATCTCTGAATCCCCATGGACCTCCCTGGGCTGCAGGGGCCATCCTGCATCGCCATGGTCTGCACCAGGGGCTGCAGGGGAATCTCAGCTCTGGCACCTGAAGCACTCCTGCCCTTCTCCACTGACCCTGGTGTCTGCAGAGTTGCTCCTTTTACATACTTTCACACCTCTTTTCTCAACAGCAGTTGTTTCTGTGTAGTAACTTTTACCCTTCATAAATATGTTATCACAGAGGCACTACTAATAATTCCTGATTGGCCCAGCCTTGACCAATAGAAAGGGTCAGTCCTGGAGCCATCAGGATTGGCCCTGGTGGACATGGGCGAAGCTTCTAGCAGCTTCTCACAGAAGCCGCCCCTGTGGCCCCTCTGGTTACCAAAACCTTCCCATGCAAACCCAGTACAGGCAGTTCAACAACTGCGTTTTACTTCATGCCAAATTGCTTACGATACCCTTTACCTATTGGTGGAGTTCTAATAGGTTTTTCTAAAATCACATGGCAAAATGAACTGCTTTTTAGGAATGTGGGCTAGCAGGGAATCCAGTATTCATAAAGCATATTTAGCTTATACTTTTGAATTTAATAAATTAATCTCCTGAGGCTAAACCAGGCTTTGCTCAAAGGAGAAAGCTTTTACTCCAAGCGAAACGTAAGAGTTGCATATCCATGACCTTGGTAAGGCCATTCGTCTGAAATACAACAATTACAATACTAGGTCTCTGAAGTCACTCTATAAATGCTTAAAGTCTTAAATTACACACCTTAATTTAAATATAAATGAGACATGTTATTGTAGTGTTGTTGGAAAGATATCCAGAAGGTTAGTCTCAGTTTCACAACTTGGCAGAGTTTGGACTGCTGTGTCTGTGCAGAATTGCTTTCATCTTGCTGAGCTGTTGCCTGGATGCAGCAGACTCTCTCTTTGTGCAATTGCATCCAGAGTGCATTTTAATAGGTAACTTCTTGCAGTGTGTTTACATTCATCATTATTAAAAGTGTAAGTTTAGCTGTGTGTCACCAATAGATGTGGTAACCTGAAAATAAGCAGCTCTGAAGCTGATCAGAGCAATGAGTCTGCAGGGCTCAATCAAATATATCTTCTGTTCACTGTCATAGTGTGTTGGGTGGGGAACAAAGTACAGGACTCACTGAAGATCTTAATCTCTTCCTAAATTAATTCCAGGGTATCAGTAGCCTGTTTAGACTTTTTAATTTATGTGTGTATGTATAGTTGGGAAACCCTATATGAGCTTCCAGGCAAAGGTCATTATACAGCTTATTCTCAAATCAGAGGGTTTTCATCCAAGACTGCTCAACTTAAGCAAAATATCACAATATTAGCATAAGACTTGCTGGTGAAACTTTTACAAAAGGATGCATTTGAAGAAAAATTGAGTCATATGATCTTTGCACCTTAACCTTGAGTGCCAGATCAGAAAGTTAGAGCTGTATTTCAGAGGTAGTCGGTTCATACATATAATCAGCTAACCAAAAATCATGGATGAGATCATCAGTACAATAGGTAGTAATGTGGTACATTTAAATTGACTTTCATAAAAAACCACTGTGCTTTTGAAAAATTTTAGTGTTCCTTCCAGAGCAAGAAAAGCTTTATGAGGCTTAATGTTGGTATGTTGTTTGTCTTTCCCATGTGTTTGCTGGTCAGGCTTTATGCACTAATGAATAGGCTGATACAGAACTCTTATTTTTTGACTGAAGGTTTCTTCCAAGTTAGCCCAGTATAGCCATCTTGTCTGAGAGCTGCTGGTTTTTTTAGAAATTTATGAAATACTGAAATATTTTAGATTAAAAGAATGCATAATCCATTAAGAAGATAATAAAAGATGAAAATATAATTAAGTTTTTAAGTAAAAAGAATAGTGATAATAGGAATTGAAATATAATCTTTGGTTTAATAGGTAGACCTAATCTCAAAGTTTTAATTGGAAGATCAGTTTGGAGCAAATCCATTTGGCAAAGGTAAAGGAGAGGGTAAGGAGCAAAGCTGTGTAGGAGGTATTTGCAGCTTTCTCTATCTTAAGACTGAGAGTGGACTAATTTGGGTTCATGTGCATTGTTGTCTGTTTTCCTAGCAGGAGTTTGCCAGAGCACAGCATCATTTAATAAGTTCAAGGGCTCAGGGATCAGATAATTGAGGTGGCTGCATACTTCTACATGAGCACAGCAGAAGATTTGGAGGGCCAGATTAAAAAAATTGCAGACTTCCAGTTAATGTTAGTCATTAAAAGTAAAAAGAAGTAATTAAAAAAACATTCCGAAAAATTCAATAAATTTCTCCATGCAAAATGAAGTCATAGCATTCTGGGATTTTGTCAATTAAAAAACTGTTAACAGTTGGTAAAGAAACTACAGTGTGGCTATGAAATGACAAGTCTATTTTTGTAGCAATAGATGTGTCTCTTAAAAACTACTCCAGTGTAAATATATTAATATAAAATGAGGAAACTCCTACTGAGGTAAAAAAAGTTTTGCGTTTAGGCCATGTTGTCCAAACCAGCAGAGACAGGGACTGAGTCAATTGCCCAACAGCTGTTCTAAGAGCAAGCATTTTACATTTCCTGCTCTTGGAACCACTCCTTTTTCTAGAAGGAAAGATTTAAAAATATGGAAATGTTAGTTTGATTTGCAAGTCTGTTTCCTGACCTAGCTGTTTTTACAGTGTCAAGACCTACATTTCATAAAAAAATTCTTATGATCTTGGATTGTTTTCTCTTATAAACAGTAATTTTCCTCTGGGTATATTTCAGCTGTTGTATAAGAAGTAACTTCGTGAGGTCCAAGGTCATTCTTTTAGCATGTCAGCATTGCAGTCATGAAGTAGGAATAACTTATGTTATTCAGTAGGTTGTCAAACTTGTTCCTGTATAATGAATTCTGTGTTTTTTCAATGTCTTTTTGAGGTTGAAGTTATCTTGAAACAGTATGACGAGCTCTATCTCAAGAACAAAGATATAGATGCGAGACTATTTCTGAATCACGACGAGACTCTGCAGCCTGCTGTCATTGCAGGGTAATATTTCCATTTACTGCTTTCATTCCCTAACAGAGTGCAAACTTGTGTTGCTCTCTGCCCCCTTGTGTTATAAATGGAGATCTCTCTATCCTGTTGACCTACTAGTTTTGTAGTTCAGATAAGGAATTCCTGGCATCACCAGCCTTGCTTTGCATCATCATTTAAATAATTAGGGAACATATGACTGTGACTGCCTGATTTGGAAGCTCTGCTCTAACTCTTCCTCTGTGCAAGGCCCTTTTCATCCAGGAAAAGCTGAGGAATCATGAGGAGGAGGCATGGCATGCTAGCTGATTAGATGTGCCAGAGGTGGTGTTATGGCTCTGAGCCAGCTGGCACTGAATGGTTTGGGTGGTAGATGCTCCATCCCTGGAAACATTCAAGGTTAGGCTGGGCAGGGCTCTGAGAACCCCCATGTAGTTGAAGATGTCCTTGGTCATTGAAGGTGTATGGGACTAGATGACCTTCAAAGATCCCCTTCCAACCCAAACCATTTTATGATTGTTTGATTTAATTTGTTTTTCAGTCCTACACTTATATGCTAGCAATTGCTGACAATTCAACATCTCTATAATTCAATGTGAGCTCACCATGTGAGTCTGAATTTATTTATGCTATGAAAATACATGAACTTTAAAATGGGATTAAAATGCAACTAATACCATCTCTACATATAAATTAAGCTGTTTGTAAATGGAATTCTAGAAAAGAAGAAAAGTTTGGAAGGAAACTTTAGAGCTTGTCTAGTCCAACATCCTGCTCAAAGCAGATCTACTTGGGAATTTAAACAACTCAAGTAATTGGGCATCTAGATATTCTAAGAATATGTTACACATTTTTCTCTTCAGATTAAGTCTTGATAGAAAACATTGTCTTTTGAATTGTATTAGTCTTTGATAAGTTTGTTTTCCATTTCTGTAGCTCACAGTTGGAGAGGACACCACTAAAAAACAATGCAGATGAGGAAGTCAATATTATACTTCCACAGACTCCTGTTCGGTATGAGTTTTTCTCTTGAATGTGTTCTTTTGTTTAATATCATAGCTAAAAATATTTATCTTTCGCGTAGTCTTTTTTTAATTTTTAAGGAAATGTGGCCTTGGTTTTATTGTTTTTTTCCCACAAACTATACTGTAGTTCTGATCACTGATACTTTTTATTTATAGTAGATACAAAAATGGCAAAGATGCTTCCTTAAAGTTCTTGACATTAGAAAAGTCCTGGAGTATGAAGTTTCTGCATTGCTAAAAATTTGAAATGTTCTAAACCAACTTTGTTCTTGAGAGAGAGTCTAGTGATGTTTAGATTCTTTCCATTCTCACTTGGGCTTTGCTCTGATTTTTCCAAAACTGATGCTATTTAAGGCAAATCATGTGAAGGCCTATTCGCCAGCACTGAATTTGGGCTGTAGTAACTTTTTCGTGAAGCCACAGAAGTGTCAGTAGATGGCAGCAAAGGTTTGATCACCATCTTAGAGTGGAAAGTGTATCCTTATCTCTCCCTGATTAAATATTGTATTAAGTACCCTGTATAGTATAAGCTGAAAGCACCATGCTGATTCCTTTGAGTTACCTTACAGTATTGTATTTCTCAACCTAGATTCATAGAATCTGCTTTAAGGCCCCCTGAAACTGGAGAGAATGTAATAATTTTTATCGGTGGATTTGCATCTGGTCATTTATGTAAAAATTATTTTATAAAAAGAGTGTAAGTACTAGTTATGAGCATAATGAGACTGGGTTGTATGTTTTCATTTTATGTTTTTCCAGTGTTCTTATGCTTTTCCTTATCATTAGGAGACTTGTGTCAGAAGTGATTTTTACCAATACTTTGTAAAAAGTAGATTAAAGAAAAATGCATTATGTTGCAATGATTGAACATATTTTTGTTGGGTTTACAGTTACTTGACTGATGATATGAACCAAATTGAGGTTGAATGATACAGAGATTTGAAACAGACAAACTGTAGTGGGCTGGCCAAACACCAGTGCACCCACTAGAATTATTTGCTCATGTTCTGCTAATACAGAAAGATAAGGATTAGGAGGAGAGTAAAGCAGGCTTAAAACCCTAAAGGGTATACAGAAAACTTTATTACCAGAACTAAAAAAAAAAAAAAAAGGAATCTGAATAAATCTTCATAAACGTTCAGAACACTTGTCCTTTCCCACTAACAATGTAAAGAGACAAAACCTGGAACTTTCAGTCAATTTACTGCCTAGTCTTTTTTTTCAGTTCACTTAGGGGGAGAATTCTCTCTTGCCATGCCATGGAGATTTTTCCACAAGAAATAGTTCTCTTATGGTTTTAATTTTCACAAATAGCAGTCACCTGGAAAATCTGCGATCTTGAAGTCCCTCCCATGGTTTGGTAGTCTTCCCACAACTACCATTATGGGGCATTTCAGCTTGTTGGGGTAGAGTTTTAGGGATGAGCTGTTCTAGTATAGAAACAAAAAGTTCTCCTCTTTTATCTCTGGGAACAGAGGTTTTCTTCTTCTATCCTGGGGCAAGGTTTCTCATCTTTTTTTATCTCTCTTGGTTCAAGCTTCTTATTGGAACACAGCTACTTCAACATTTGCTTGGGTGCTCATGGTTAGAATGCTACGTTCTCCCCAATCATTCCATGAGTTACAGGGGAAAAAAAAGTCTGGTGTATCAATTATATCGTCACCATACCCTTACAAGATAATTTCAGCCCAAGACTGAGGCATCTCCTCATTCTCCTCCCACCTGGGATTTGATTCCTTCTTCACTGACCTTGGTGTCTCCATGTTGTTTTCTCTACACTCTTTCCTTTTTTTGTCACTTGAGAGAGGATTGATGCCTGCAAGTTTCATCTGTGAGAGAGTCAATATCTCTCCCGGGCCCGTGGATGGTGATGTGCTCTCTGCTGGGGGTGGCTGCTCGGGCTGCGTGGCTGTTTTCCAGCCCCTGCCATGCTCAATTCCAGCCACGGGGCTTCAGGGCTGCCTCTGTTCTCCTTTCTGCTGTTTCTTTTTCAGCAGGATGGCTGGGCAGCTCATGGCCAGAGCAGGGCCTGGCTTGGCTCCACCTGAAGCTGGGCAGAGCCAGCCTGGCCCTCCAGCCGTGGTTGGAACTCGGCAGCAGCAGAGCAGGGCCTGGCCCAGCCACTGTCCCATCACCTGTTCAAAGCTGGAAGCAAGAGAGCTTTTCCCGGGTGTTGTTCATCTTTAAATGTGACTTCACAGGGTGTATTCAGCTCACTCGTTTAACAGAGTGTCAATATTCAGAACTAGCCAGCTGATTGGTTCTGTCAGGTCCAGAGGAAGCTGCCAAGGTCCTTACAGGGAATCGCTTCTGTAACTCCTGGGGTTTTTTTCCTTAACTAAAAGCTAAACTACGTTAAACCATGACACAAACACAAAAAATTCTACTTAAAACCAAAATCAGCAATGAAGAATTCAGAAAGTAACAATACTATAGAAGAATCAAGCTATTTCTTAGTTGTTAAGCCATTCTTTTGGTTATTAAAATTATCACAATCCATGTGTAAGTAATTAGATAAATGGCATTGTTAGAATTCACAGTCGTTACCACAGTAGATTTTCTCAAACAGTTTGTTTGATAACTGGAGTGAGAACTGGAATCATAATTTTTTTGGTGTGTGGATTTGCTGTTCATTTTCTGGAAACCGACAAGCCAACCTTAATGCTTATTATGCATTTTATTGTGTTTTTCCAGAGCGGCAATGAATAACATTCAGCAGTTGATTATGATTTTAAACTCAGCAACTGATAAACCATCAGATACTCTCATCAAGTACTTCAATGTAAGTGACTACAAAGAAGATTTGTGTAGGATTCTTGGAATTACCACTCAAGCAAAATATACACCTGTAGATCTGGTGCACATTATTTGAGAAAGTACATTTTATTTGGGCTGGTTTAAATGTCATCAGTCATTTTAGAAAGCACTTCTCTCTAACTGTTGTGTAGTGGAACCTTTTAAGTGCTTAAATACTTCATTTACTGAGCAACATATTAAAATTCTTTTATGTGTGTATTGAATGGAAAAGCGAGTGGGTATAGAAGGGAAACAAAAAAGAGAAAAAGATGTACAGCACTCTTTTAAATACTCAATTTTTATTTATGCTGATGACCTTATATTGAAAGGTGTTACAAAGGGAAGCAAGGCTTTTAATCATTTAAATGATTGAAATGTTTCTGAAGTAAAATGTCTTTTCTTTGTCTTTCCTTCCCCTAATTTGTTCCCTGTACTTTCTTAGAATTGCACAGTGAATCCTAAGGATAGTATCCTGAAAAGAGTGGAAAGTTTTGAACACATCTTCAAAAAGAAATTTGCTGAAGCAGTTGGACAGGGATGGGCTGAAATTGGCTCACAGGTAAGTATTTGGGTTGAATATCACTCACTTGAGCTCTGTTAGCACTAGCTTGTGTGAGACCTGACCTACTGACTGTCCTCATTCACGTAGGTCAGTAAAGGTAAAAAGTAACAGTATGCTTTTGAAATTGAGGAAGCACTGTAAAGATAACATGTAGGAAATTCCTCTTAATATGTAAGGAGCAATAGTAATTGCATGGAAATATATTGGAAGTACTTTACTGAAGAATGGAATTTTTTTTTGGGCAAAATACATTAAGTGAAACATATTTGCATTCATTAGGCTAATTTGGTCTAAAACTGCCAAAGGTGACTCACTTCCTTATAAAGTCAAGAGAGCAGCTGTGCTTTCAACAAGGATTTTAGAAAATAAACCCAACCAAGTTTGTACTCGACAGTCTCCTTCCTGTCTGTCAGCCCTGCTTTTTTATCCTGTTAGCTGTGAATCAGTGTGAACAGAATTCAGGTTGTTACACTTGGTTAAATCTTCACGTGGCTGGGGTAGTCACACACCTTAGTAGCCCTTGAGGCCTCTCCAGTGTTACTGGCCAGTGGAACTGGGGACAGTAACTTGTTTATAGTGGCTCTGTCAAAAAATGGAATGTTCTGGATTGTTAAAACACAAGAGTCTTGCTGTCGTATTCTGACAAAACTTGTTGTAATATTCCCGAATTTCTCATTCTAACAGAGGTACAAGCTTGGAGTGCGTCTCTATTACAGAGTAATGGAGTCCATGCTGAAGTCGGTAAGTTTAGTGCTGCTATCTCAGTACTGGCAGTACCTCTGGAATTACTAAGATAATTCACAAGTTTGATTTATTTCTTTCAGGAGGAAGAGCGCCTCTCAGTGCAAAATTTCAGGTACTTGCCCCTAACTTGTTATTGAAGTCTGCTATTTGAAGTCTTGGGTCAAGTACTAATAACTTCCTTTCTCTTCAGCAAACTTCTGAATGATAACATCTTCCACACATCTCTTCTGGCCTGTGCTGTTGAGGTTGTCATGGCTACATATGGCAGTAAGTTAAATCTAAAGTCCTTAATTGCATTGTTACTTATTGGTAGTTATTACTATCTATTCTAATATAAATAGCAAAAATCTACCCAATACACAAAAAGCAACTCACTGCAATGTCTGAGCTAGAATAATTCAATAAATACAAAAAGGAAAAAACATCAAAAGTGAAAGAATGTAGAATATGTGATAATTTTAGTCTATTTTCTCTTCAGGAAATGCTTCACAAAGTGACAGTACCAGTGCTGAAACAGACTTGTCTTTCCCATGGATTCTCAATGTATTTGATTTAAAAGCTTTTGACTTCTACAAGGTGATTGAAAGCTTTATTAGAGCAGAACCCACCCTAACACGGGAAATGATAAAGCATCTAGAACACTGTGAACATCGAATTATGGAGTCTCTTGCTTGGCAATCTGTAAGTAACACTTTAAAGTAGAATTTGCCCTTGTGTAATGTGCTTGCCTAGGAAAAACGTCACACCCAACTCTATAGAATAAGTTGTGGTCTTGCTGAGATTTGGGTCTAGAAAAAATTAAAAGAGCAAAACAGGATTAGTTTTGTCATGTCTTCTGGTTTTAGAAAAAGGGAGCATATCAGAGGAAGAAGTCAACATAGGTCTGCTGATTTACATGACTGTAAGCCAGCATAATTTTACTAATCTGGCAAAAATCATAAGGGTAATACCCTTTAACTGTATTTTAGTACCAAAGTCAGCAATAAATTCAATGTTTTTATTTGAAAGTTAATTTTTATCCAGTTGGTATTCCTACTTGGCAATAGGGCCTCTGTTCTGGGCATCTGATATATTTGCTAATAGTACTTAAAATATTGTTTCGCATTGTCCTTTGCATTCCAGTCACTTTGGTATTTTTGGGTGCTGTTAAAATAAAGTGCTGGAAGGTTGGGTTGTTTTTTTAGGCTGTATTTCAGTAAATCAAACATTTGTTTCTTTTCATTGTTCATTACTTATAAACCAGAAATAGGCTGTTTATGCCACAAAGCAGGAGACTGTAGAGGCTGGTAATTTTGACCAGACATAAAGGAACCATTTTAGAACCAATCCCATATATTTTAGTTCTGGAGAGGAAGGGGTATTTTAAGAGGCAGACACTATTTCAGGAAACTTGCAAGCAAAAGATGTTTAGGAATTTTAACCTTAAGAGGACAAAAGATACCTGGGTTTGTAACTCTCTACAAGCAAGAAGTGGCTCCTGCTACCTTCTACAAACCAGCTTGAAGCCAGCTTGCTGATCAGCAGTACACCAAATCCACCAGTTTTTACCCAATAAGTCAAACAAGGAATGCAGGATAATCTAATTTAGACCTGGACTTTCAGGCTGGAAAATCCAGAGAGCTTTGTTTTCAAAAATTATGGGTGTTGCAGGCTTTTGTGAAACAAATGATAATGTCATCAACAAGCACAGAATTATTCCAGGTTTTTTTTGAGTGCTCTGCTTGAACGTGTTTTAATGTTTTCACTCTCTGTCCTTGAGTTTCTAGAGGGGCATTTGGTACTAGTTTGGGGTGGCTGATTTTTCAGTTGGAAGCGGCCTGCAAAGATCACTTAGTGCCAGAGCAGGATGTGGAGTGAAGCCCAATGGATGGGATGTAAAGAAATGTGCATGACATGTATCCAGGGGCCCTGCTGCTTCACTGATCTTGATGTCCCCTGGTCTGGGTGAGACAGTGAGTGTCTCCTGTTGTTGGAACCTTGGCACCAAGAGGCCACAGCAGGTTTCCTTTGAAAGCTGAAGGCAGCTGTGGCAGCCAGGACAGGCACCCCAAGATTCTGTGCTGGCCCCCATTGCTCCATGGCTGCCCACGAGGGGAGGAAGGGCTGTGAGCTGTAAATGGCAGAGTGCTCAGGAGAGGAGGAGGCGGAGGAGCAGTGAAATATTATCTGTGCCAGAATGTCTTGGTGAGTCTTCGGGTCACTGCAGCAAAGCACCTGAAGCCCCACATAGAAATGTAAAGCAAGAGTCCTCTAGTGCAGAAAATCTACCCCTTTCTCACCTCTGAATGTTGGCTGGTTTTGCCTGAAAAGTTTAACTTACTAGAAACGGAAGAAAATACTTAGATGGCTGACTCGGGATGCTGTTGAGGTATCCCAGAAAGGCTTAACTGGTGAACAAAAGAATGGTTTACTGTATTCTTCTGCAGTTCCTTATCTGGGTATTGCCTCCATGCAATGGTGTACAAGGTTTGCAAGTGTCTGCTTAATTAGCAATTCCCTCGAGAATGGGCAGGCAATTAGGGAAGCGCAGTTCATACCAGTAAATACCTCTGAACCTCCAAACACTTGATAAAGGAGTAGAGAAAAGCCAGATGCCTTTTTCTTACTCCTAAAGAATGTCTCACCATAAGTGGTTTCTTTGGGTCAATTGTAAACAGTCCAAGAAAGATGGAATCTTGAGAAAGTTCAAGTGTCCACATATGGTTAGAGAGTGGGTTTGTTTTTTTATTTTTTGGGTTTTTTTTAATTGTTTCCCTCCCCAAGAAAGTCTTTAAATGAAGAAGAAAACCATGGAATGAGTAAAGCTTATGAAAAAAATCCCCAAAAAATCTTGCTTAGTAAATAAGAATATAAACTTCTGAGAAACATTTATTTACAAATATTTGCTTAATGCAACTTTGATTTCCCCACTTACTTGCTGTCTATTTTTGTTAAGTTCTTGTGTCCTCCACCCTCCCAGGTAGTGCATTTCATTACAAGGCTTGTCTGCTTCAGTTCTTCTCCTGACTGCTTTAAAAAGGAAGGTTTTGATGAGAGATTTGAAAGGATTGAGCAATTTAATACCAAATAGCTTGAATTTATTGCAGTTTTACTTGTCACTGAGCTTTTGTGAGGAAAAATGCCATATATAATTTCTCTGGGAAAAAAGTCTCAAATGCATCTGACCTTTACCTGACTTGGGAAGCTGCATCAAGTGAATGTAAAAGATTCTGTTTCTTACTGTTTTCTGAAGATAATATATTACTCCTTAGCTACTCATTGTGAATATGTTTATGGCTTTTGCATAACTAGCTGATTTAGTCATCTGTGCTTTAGGAAGGAAATGAAACTTTTCTAGGTTATCCTTTCTTTTAACAACAACAAAAAAAGCATAGCTAGACAAAATAAAGGGTGGAAACCAGTTAAAGGTTTTTCTCAATAATTCTTGATTTTTAAAAGGGGCAAATCCATACTGACTAAATCATGTGAAAAGTACTTCCTTTATCTTAAATCTTTATCAAACCCTGAGAGAAGAAGTCCTATTTAACCACTCAGATATTTACCAGTGAGGTTATGATGCTTCCAGATAAAGATTTTGTAGAGATCAGTTTAGAATATATTAATATATGCTGCATAATTTTTATTTGCAAAATAGAAATACACTTTACAATATTCTTTACTTTGAATTTGTGCTCACTTACAGTATTTTGAGCACTGTTTTGATTTTGTAACTTTAAAGGGAACTGAAATTACTTTAGACTCAAAATGCTGAATAGCCTTTGTTTCATTTTTATCATACTTATAGAAATTTGATTTAAACCCTTCCACAGTTAATATCTGTTTCCTCTGAAAGGGATAGTTTGTTACCTGCCATCCTGGGAGTTCATGCTCAGCCTTTTCCATAATTCTATCAATTTGACCTTCCTTGTGGCCACCCAAAAAAGTAATTGTTTTGAATATCTCAAATGAAGGTTATGTGAACAAATTCCAGAATATCTAAATTTCCCTTGCAGAAAGCCCTGTCAACTGCCATGTCACATCTTTGACTGAAGTATTGTTGCTGTTTGCTGCAGTTTGTTAGGAATAAACAAGGAAGAGCAGGTTTTCAGGCAAGCAAATCAAACACAAAGTCTCTCAGTTTTCAATCTATTTTGAGTGAAATACCTGTGAGGTGGTTTTGGTTTTGCCGTTCATGGAAGTAGATGCCTGTGGAGTATGTTTGTTGTATCTGAAGAGCAATCCAGCTGTATTTCCCTGCTTCTCAGCTCCCATTCTGCTCACATGCACACACAGAATGGGGAGGTACAAGTAAGGTCCTGTGTTTTTCATGCTGCTGCTTAGAGAATGTGCTCCTTGCAAATGCCCTTTCACATGTGCAGTGTTGGGGTAGGGAAAGGGTCTTGTTCTTCTGCACTGGAGCCAACCTCAGCCTTGTGTGAACGTAAAGCAAGTTAGAGACAGAAGCTCTCCACACTTTCCTGGTTAGCTCTACAGACCACAGTGTTCTGTTAACTTGTTAACTCCTCCATGTGAGCAGTAGGAATATTCCAAGTGGTATTTCTTGTAGGATTGGAGTTTGAGAAGGTCGTGTGGTAGCTCTTGCTGTTAACAGGGATTGAGGGTCAGCTGCATCACCACCTGCAACCCTCCAACAGCTCAAAACAGAAAGTGAGGGTTCATTGTGGCAGGCTAAAGGGAATTCGATTCCCAGCCTGCTTTGGTCTGGTAACTTCAGATGTAGTTTTCATGTTTGTTTTTGTGTGAACAACAAACAGATGGGAAACTAAAGCAGTGCATTGCGCTGCAGCTTTTGACACTGTAGCCTTCTTTGGTTGTACTGCTTTTTAATATGTGCTGTCCTAATTAGTGTTTTAATTTTTATAAGGAGGGAGGAACACCAGTATTGATATATGTTGTGATTTGGAATTGTAGTATGTTTGGAGTTTTAATGACTGATGCAAGAAAAACACGGCTTCATGAAGTTACTTCTCTTAATGGTTAAAATATGAGTAGAAGTAGACAAGTGTGTTTTGCTTTATTTATAATGTCTTTCATCTAGCATTGCCTAAACTGTGCTCCATAATGCTTCTCCTTGTGTAGCTTCTTCTTTTCGGTGGTTTCTATTGTCAATTCAACATTTGCAACAAAATCTACAGTATTGTTTTATCACGCGGTGTTGATTTAAAATAACTCGATGTTTGCAATAAGTATTTGTCATCTGTGTAGTCAGTGTTTATACTTAAATACCTCATCCCACACCAAAGACTTCTGTTGGTTTTAAATTATGCAGCTCACTGCAGCAGAGTGCCTTCGTGCTCAAAACCATGTATTCCCAAAGAATATATTATTGCATTAATATGGTGAACTTGCTGAGCTGGAATAACAGCAGACCTACTTTGATCATGCATTAAGGGAAAAAAAAAAAATTAAATAATGTGTTTAAGATTTGCATAAAAAGCGTTAGACAAATCCAGGTCAGGGTAAAGCTGTGAGCAGTTACAGGTCAGCAAGTGCTCCTTAGTACTTTGGAATAGTACAGGCTTAGCTATGCAGCCTCCTGGTCTTTGTGCAAGGACACAGTTATTGTGGAGTTCACTGTTCTCAAGTGTTTAGTACCTGTTTCCTTGGATGTACAATTTCAAATTAGGTTTCTGTGCTCCTTGTAAGGAGGAATTGAGCTAGAAAGGGGAGTTAATACATTTTCTTGTGGGTTGAATCCTTCTCAGTAGGGATTTCTGTTAGGTGTGTCTGAAGTCCTACAGCTTCTCTGGAGGTAAGTGTCTACATGCAGTTTAAAACCCTCTTTCATTTTGACATCTTAAGTGATTCCCTTTAAATCAGGAAGTAGGAATGGTCACACTGTTAACATTTGATACATTAGGTTGCTGGATAAGTGGTTTGCTGTTGTGTTAAAAGAATGAATCTAAAATCTTCTGATAGGCAGCCAAGTAAGGCCAGGCAGCAAGGGCTGGGTATTTGGGGCTGAGTTTGTACTACTGGCCTCAAAGGGACAATAGTTTGGGCCTAAGTATTGCTCCACAGTCATCAGGGCTGTTTCCTTGGTAACGTATTCCCTGGCCTGTTCTGGCATTTGTCAGCTCTCCTCAGAACAATGCCTAGGCAAGATCTGGGGCATGATGCAGCCCAGGGACTATTTTCAGCTGCTGGTATGGATTAGCAGTGGAGAATGTGTAGTTGTGTTGGGTGCAAGCTGTGCTTTGCCGCTTGCCCGTGAGGCCTGAGGACAGGCTGTGGCTCGTTGTGCTGCCAAGCCCAGATGCAGTCGCGGGTTCAGCCACGAGTGACTCCAATGGCAAATGGAGCTGGCAAATGAGTCACGTGTTCCTGGGCTGCCTTCCCTCTGGGCTGAGGGACTCGGGCCCGCTTCTGCACCGCAGCTGGCTTCTCTTGGGGAAGCTACTCTTTGTCAGGCACACTCCTTCCATGCCTGCTAATATTTGCCTTTCCTCAGATACAGGAATGGGGGACAACAGCCTTAGGCACAAAAAAAGTGCTGAGCATGTCCAGAACGACAACATCTGCAAGCGTGCTCACTGGCGGGATGCAATCTAGCAAGGGAGCTTCACCAGTGTAAAGATAGGCACCTCAGGAATTGCAGGCATCAGATTGCTCATGCAGGCATCACTCATGTCTTGTGGGTTTCTGGATTTTAGGCACCTAGGATCTTGTCTCAGCTTGGAAGTTGCAATGGGCAATGATTTGTAATATGAAATTTTCTAGGGTTTTTCTTGCAGGGGACAAAACATGCTAAGGGTCACCAAAGGATGGCTTGGCATGTGCTCACCACGCTCCTTTTGACAAAGTTACATTAGGAGTATGTAGCTTTAACCTTCAGAAAGGAACTGAGAACATATTTGAGGTTTTCTGTCTGTACATACTAAATATATTTCTGCTTGCATCATGAGTGTGTTCCAGAAGCATGTGGGATGAGAGAGGTCACAACCACCACTGCTCCTCAGCGTGATAGTGCCAAAGGCTCATACTGATTCTGCTGAATGTGCTCTAAATTTTTTTAAGGCTATGACATTTCAGTTGTCACAGCTGTGGCTGGAAAACCTTCTATGATTTTGCCTTCATCATACAGGGCACAGTTTTAGGAGTCTGTAAGATGATTGCTTTTTGGGTATTTGTGAAAATAGCACATGGTGTAATAGAAATATATGAATATATTTATGTTTATATGCTTTTTTATTTTGGCTTTTTTATTTTGGCTATATATATATATATATACATGCACTCTTTAATAAATGCTTGCCTTTTTAGTACTCCTTAAGAGTTTCCTTTAATGAACACCATGCTGTGCTTTTTGAGAGTTGAAACTTTTATCTGCCTTAACAGCTGAAGGCAAATTGAAAAACCAGGAAGAATAGCGAATTATAGTCTTCACTGTGTCTCCCATCACTTTGAAAATCTTCCCTGCCACTCCTGTTTATCGTGAGGATGACTCAAGCTGTTATTCATGCTTGGGTGTTCCCATTTGAGCAAATCCTCCAGGCTACTGGAAGAGAAGCCAGAACATTTAAAGCTGAGGTCCTGTGTTTCCTGCTTTTGTCTGTGTTGACAGTGTGTTCACTTCTTGGTAGGCACTCACAAAGTGCATAAAGCACTCACTAGGACTGAAGGATTTTGGTTATGTTAGCAGTGTTAACAGGTTTATCTGTTGTAGGTTTACCAAGTCAGCCCAACCCTTAAGATGCTCTTGCTTCAAGTACAAACATGACCAAGGGGATTACCTAAGACACAACAGCTATGCAGAGTTTTCATTCTCTAACATGTAGATGCCATTCTTGATTAAGAATGTTAAGTTTTTGTCCTGCTGATTTAAGGTATAGAGTTTCTCTAATTAAGAGAATATGAATCCTACTTCTATAATTTAGATATTTAGGTTTCCTCTGCACTTGAGACAGATCTGTACTTCCAGGAAGCAGTTAATTCTATTTATCTTAAACAGGTATTTTACAGTGGGATTATTCCCTTTCCACTGTCATCTGCCTCAATGACAAACCTAAACTAGATTTATAGTTTTGTCTGTTAAGGTTAGGAGTCATATGCTTAATTCTACTTTAGCAAGTTAGCAAGTCATATGCTTAATTCTACTTTTCGTAACTGTGTTTCCCCCTTCCTTAAAGCGTGAAAGGGACATTAGCAAGAGGTGGTTGTGTAATTATGCCTAGGTTTGTTTTAGGTGCTTGTGCTGTATCTTGCCTGGAGTTGATGTTGTGTTTTCACGTGGAGGTCATGTACCCAGGCTGTGTCAGGATTGCTCTGGTTATAGATTTACATCTGTGACAGGGAGCTGGGACTTATAGGCTGTGCTCAGTGGAGCTGCCAGCTCTCTTGGTGCCCCATAAAGATATCTTGTCTGTACGCCAGTACTAAGCACAGATTTAGTCACAGAAATGTCTGCATTAGCATGGTAGACTTTTCTTTAGTCTGTTTTTCTTTAAGGTTGGCTGATTAAAAGTAACAAGAAATAGTGCAATAGTTTTCTGGGAATCCTTGCTTTTCAAGTTGTTGGGGTTTTAAAAAAAATTTTTAAAAGTTTATTTTAATACTGTTCAATGTTTTGGTAGTCATATTTCAGCTGTAGGAATTTGATTTTAGTCCTACTATGTTTCTAGGTAGTTTGAACTTTTCATCCTGCAAACTGCTATATCTGCATTGTAAATACTCTGCAGGAATGTTTAAAGGTTGTCCATGAGGGAAAAATGTATTAGAATTCAGGGAGGTATCTTGGCAGTTCTTCAGTTTTGTAAAATCTTGCTGACTTGTGGCAAATTTGATGTAACTGTCACCTTAAATACAAAAATAAATAAAGCTTGGGTTAAGTTCTGTGACTTGTATCCCTGTTGCTCCTTCCTTGGATGGCACTATGCTCTCCAACTTTGTAGTTTTAGGAATCTCTGTAGTGAAATAGGTAAAATTATTGAAATGAAGTTTTGGTTTGATTTTTGGGATTTTGTTGTTGTTGTTAGGTTGGTTTTGTTTTTGTTTTGGTCTGGCTTATTTTATCTGAGTCAAAGTCCTGAACAATTGTCACAACCTTTTATTACTCTTTCTTTCCTTACTGCTGTGTCATTTGACTCACTCTTGCTAACTTTGCTGTGGAAGGTAAAATTAGTTTATGTTAAGAAGCAAAGTGGGTGCCAAACAAGCATTCTAATATGGAGGTTTGGGGTTTTTTTTCCAGCTGTGTGCTCAATTTTCAAGCTCTTAAGGTGATATTAGTATCGTGTCAAACTGTCAAATTATGTATTATTGGAAAATGCTTTTGTTTCTTTTCTTGCTGCACTTTGAGTTATTGCATGCATAAAAGCATGGGGTTTTAGATGCTTTTTTGTAGGCCAAATAAGTGCTTTTGTGCCTGCTTTTATACTGTATAAATATATAGTACTTCAGTAGTGTTTGTATCACTATCTTACAGTAACTTTCCAGTAACAAAAAGCCCTTGTGGGGGATGTGGATGCCCCCGTTCACAGCTGTTGAGCAGGCATAGTGTTCAGCACCCTCCAGAAGGGTAATCCCTCTAGGTTTGCTGGAAGCTTTTCCTTTGGGTTGGGTTTGCCTGTCAGAATGGGGTAGGTGCAGGCTGGAAGGTGCCCGTGGTACAGCTGAGTGTGGAGCCTCTGCAGCTGCATCCTTGGTGTTGTCCTGAGCAGAGGCTGGAGGCTCACCCACGTAGACTCTGCCTGGTCTGAACTTGGCTCAGGTTCCTTCCTGGACTGCCAGCAGCCTGTGCTTTCCCTTTGGGAGCCACCCTGCCTGCAGCAGAGCCTGTGCTTGGCACGCTCTCTGCGTGCCTGTTGCACCTTCCAGCAGCCGGGAGGAACTCGCAGATCTTATCTGGACAGCAGTCCATAGTGATTTTTTTTTCTTTTTCATTTGCTGCCTAGGGGAGTGTGTGAAATACAATAACATGCAGTATATGTGGTAAACTTTCTTTCACATGTAAGAAGTGTGAAATAACTTAAGTAGACCAGCAGTTTTTGGATTTGATTTCATTAATGAAACATTTTTTGTTAGGCTGAAAAGGTAGATATTTTGGTACTTGCTTCACTGTCAGTATTCTCATTTTTGTCCATGTTTTGCTGTGTACTTAATAAAATTTTCCAATTGACTTCCTTTCATAAAGCAGCAGGATTTGCAGAATTCTTCTGAAAAGCAGAGTTAACCTAGCCAAAGTTGTTTTCATGTGAGGTAGAGTTAATATTATTCACAAGATGGTTGCATTAATTTTGGGTGCCTCCTGTTGCTAGCATTGTTGTTTAAGAATTTTGTTCTTTAAGGCAGGAGCTCCTTGTTTAAAAAAGATAGAGTTAGGGGAAATATTAAAACTATGTGTGTGCAAAAATATCCTTTTTATCTCATCATAAAAGAACTTCTTTCTAGCGGCCTTCCTTTGCCATTGCTTGTGGTTTGAGCCTCAGGTTTAAATTACAGAAAATTTCCCCCTTCTTATTGCTGGACAGCTTTTAGTTCTGACAGAACTAGAGTGGGCAGGCTGCTTCTTCAGTAGAAAAAAAAATAGTTATTTAAAATCTAAATTCTCAGCTCTGGAATTTTTAGTTCTCCAACAATGTGATAGGTTTTATAAAAGACCAGAAAATGTGTGAAGAGTTCTTTTTGTTTTAATTTTGTAGTAAGTTCAGTTCTCTTACGGGAAGAGCTGGGCTTGCTTTTACAAGCAGCTGTTTGACAGGAACTGGATGGGGGTGCGGTGATAAATGTGAAAGGCTTCAGTATCAAACCAGAATTGTGAAAGCAAAACTTCTCCATGCAGCTTCTTGCAGAAGTGTTAGACTTAGCAAGCTTGGCTTTCTGAATTTGGCTTCTCTTAAATGAACCCTACTGAGCATGTTCTGTCAATGTGCTAATGCAGTGATAGTTGTGTTTATACAATGCTTTCAATATTATGGTAATTGGATAGCAAATGCAGCCCAGGCATTTCTGTCTTCTAGATTTAGAATCATTCTGATTTACATTTTGCCTTAGCTTTTGAAATGTATCTTGTCATTTTGTCAGTGATGCTCAAATGCCAGAAACCCTGAGGTCTAAATGATGATAGTCTAGTAAAAAAAGGAACTTGTCAGGATTCACAGGTCTCTCTAGATGCAAGAACCTTGTAATATTATATTTACTGCTGGAAAAGTATGAACAAATTACTTTTCATGGATAAAACTCTTAGAAAATGAGAGAATAAATAAGGCTAGAGGATACTGTGCTCAGGTGTGATTTTCAAAATTACCAGTCTTAAAGTGAACCTCACTGGGTTCTCTAATTTTAGCTGAGTTCTTAATGTAATTCTAGAAATCTCATCTTTGGTTATGATGGTGCTTGAAATTGCAAGTGAAAATCTCTTTCTCATTTGCAAGAGATGATGGAATACTGTTGGATCAGAAGTGATATGGAAAGATTGAATGACAGTCTAGTGCTCCCTGCCTCTTTCCAAAGAAATGAGAGGGGCACTTAGGAAACTAGGAGATTTGAAACAAAAGGATGTTTGGGTTTCTTTGTTTTGTTCCCCCTGTGCGCAGACACAATGTGAACTTTTTACTACTGTGAACGTTAAAACTTTACACACATTTACAGGAAGACGGAACAAGCTCACAGAAGAAAAATTTCTCCTGAACACACAAATATATCTGACCCAGAAAATCCTGACATATGACTGATGAAGTGGGACAGCACTTGAGAAAGCCTTGTGTGCTTCTGCTACTGTTATCTTGTTCCCCAGGCATCCAGCCTTGTCTGCTGTTGGAGTCAGGATTGTAGATTAGCTGCATGTTTGGGGTCTGATCAGCTATCCTTATCTTTTACCTGGTCTCAAGAGCTCTTTTTTCAATTTTTGCAATTCTGTGACTGAGGTTACTTCCTTAAGAAACCAAAGCTTGGAGGTTGATTTCATTTAAGGATTCCTTACCTGCCTGAAGTATTTTCAATAGCGTTTTTTTACACACTTAAAAAAATATAAAGACCTATTTGACTTGGTATTGGTGTTTCTTCAAATGTAAAATATTTGCATACTGAGGTGAGAAAAATATCGCCTGGCAATTAAAAAATTAAAACTTCAAGCTGAATACAGAGAGTATAAAATAGGACATCTTTTGATTTTGGTGTTGAAGTAATGATATGTTGAAGTAAGTTTAAGGTATTTATAGCAAATATTTTTTCATTGTCTTTTAAAACTGCTGGTTAATTAACTAGTTATCAGTATTTACCTCCCCTTAGATCTAAAACTTGCTTGGAATCAATTAAATTTGCCCTGCTTTTATTTTTATAGGAGGGGTGCATTTTCTGCACTCTGTAGATGAAGAAACCACACTACAAAGAACAGTTTTTAAAGTTTTTATCCTAAAACTGAACTCCTAGCTCTCCCTGGGTAGGCATATGATTAAAAATAATTCACTTTTAGGAAGTACTGGTTGCAACACATTCAGATCCTCAGGAGCTCTGACAATGTAAGCCTTTTTTTCTTTGAAATGTCTTGGCATGACTTAGGAATGTAACTTCTTATCTAGATTTTACATTTAAATTTTGTCATGAGACCTTACCAGAGAGAAGAGTCAGTATCAAAGTCAAGAGCAGAGAGAGGGAGTGCATCTGTTGAGGAATTGCTCTATCCACAGCTCTCCAGGATAATTTTGTTGCAGAACCAGATAAGGCAGAGAAAACCTCATCCAGTCCTGAATATCTGGTACCCTGTCTTGATATCACCTTGTTGTGGGAGGTACAGTTTTACTCCCCCTCTTCTGAATCAGTCAGATCAGGAATTTTTCAAGTAATGATCTGATTCTCAGCATTACAGATGATGCTTTTTGACTGCGTTGGATTTTTTGTTAGGATATTTGTTGTGTGGGGTTTTTTTTCCTCTCCTGTGAAAAAGTGAAAATGTTTAATAATAAAAAATGCAAAGTTTCCTCAGATAGCTTCTGGACATTGAGCTATTAACTGATCAGAAAGCTTTTGTACTGTATTGCACTGTGCTCTTTCAAAACACAGAAGCTGCTGCCCTGGAGAGTGAGTGCGAAGCAGAGCTGCTGTCTGTGCTTCTGCAGACTACTTGAGGTAACATACCAAGGAAAGTTTGGTTTAAAAGGGAAGTACTCATATATGTGGCTTTGTCTGCTTGTTCTGCTTTTAAGTCAGTGATGGGTTTTTATTTTTCCCCTGCAGTTTTTTAATCTCAGAAAGAGTAGGTTCTGTTCATCAGGGTGAGGCTCTGGGGTGCTCACTGCTGTAAGGCAGAGGGGGTGCCGCTGAACAAGTTGTCACTCAACTGAGTAACAGCTATGAGAAGCTCAGGGGAGTAGTACCCTGGAAACGTAGCCCAGCAGTGACATTAGGGGCTCTTGTCTCACACTTCTTGGAGGGAGTCTAATAGTAACACAGCCCTTAGAGAGAGAGAGTCATTGAGACTTTAGAGATGCATATCTAGTTTTGGACTTTGGATTTGTCAGCGGCATATGGAAAACAGAGTAACTCATGCCAAGAGTTTCATGCACTTTTTTGAATTTGGATATGTATCAGAAGAGTTTAGGATTCCCAACAAAGATAATTGTTTATTTCAGATGTCATGCAGACATTTATATCTATGCTGTCTTTGTAGCTTAAGCCCGTCCTATATGAATTTTCCTTTCATAAATTATGTGGATAAAGATTGAAAATGCTGTTAAATTTAAAATTCAATCAGCACTAGCTCCTAGCAGTCATTGAGTAACTCACTTTCCCAGTAGTAGGAGGCAATGTATGGTTGATTTATAACAATTAAACAGAAGCTTTGCATAGGGAAATAGACTCATTCAGATAACAACATATCATATAGTTTGATGGCTCAATATGCATTTTTTCCTACATTGATTCACTCCTCTGTATACAGCCCTGGTGCAAAAATGTCTCAGTGCTGTATGTGTGTTGCAGTTGACTGCCCTAAATCTTAAGTGCAAAGTTGTTTAGACTCAGTTCTTATTCTTGACTCCATTGTTTTTGGGGAGGAAAAAACAACACTTATTTTACCTTTTAAATTTTATTTTATTTTACAGTGATGTTAAATTAATTCTGAGGAAAACACAGTGTTCTAGTAGCTGGGAAACATATATAGCAGGATGTTTTAAAGCAATTTTGTCTATGTATTCCTGTTTGTGACAGTAATATATGTAGATTTCTCCTTTTACGTGTTTCTGACTTTTCCAAGTGTCTTGATTAATTTTGCCAGCACGTAGCCCCGAGTACTTTATACTTTTTAAAGTTTGAAAGAAAGTAGCATTTGAAATTTTAAATGCTCATGTTCAAATGATTTCTAGGACGCAAAAATTGAGATGAAGTTGAACTCCAAAATTACAGCATCTTGAATTTCTTTATGGGACACCAAATAGTTTCCTGGAAGAAATAATCAACTTGATGCACATGTATATTTCTAGTTAGAAAAGGTCTTGTTTTACTAAGAAACTGTACTTTGAGATCAAATTAACTTATTCAAAGGATGTTATTTTCCTCAAAAGTCATGCTTAGTTTAAGAACTCTTCACAAAAGAGTTTAATCAAGTGGTACTGTACCTAGAGCATTAACTTCAGTCATCACAAGTTGCTTTGTTTTAATCACACAGACTTGTGAGAGAGAGAGGTGAGAAGAAAAACCAGTTTGTCTGAGACATTTCCAAATGCTCTAAACTACCAGGAGACATAATTGCTTTATGGGGGCCAGGCTTGTGGAGAGAGCATGTATTTTTATCAGATAAACCTGGGAGAAACAAAGTTCTTGTAACTCACTGATTGAAGCCTCCTGTGAACATAATGGTCCCTAAGAAGGGAAGTGCAGGGAAAAAGACAGTAGGGGAGAGGAGTAAGAGAAGCAAGAGGAAACTGGGGAAGACCCAGTAGCTGAAGTGATATGACAATATGGGGCAATTTTCCTGCAGTGTGGAGCAGGTAGCTTCACCCCCATCCTCAGCAACTTGGAAACTGATATCATTATTAAATTGAACAACTGTTCAATTTAACTTCAGGAAGGAAAACAAACTACTTTTTCATTTGTGTTTGACTTGAGAAACAATCCTTGGACTTTGGTTAACGTCTAAACTCAAAAGTTCATTTCTAACATACAATCTGTCAGAGCAAACCTTTGACATAGATTTTAAAAATACTTTTTCTGTGTGCTATTATGCTTAACACTTTTACAGCCCTGTAATAAACTTTTCAGATGTGAAGGAAGCACAGCCTTTACATATATATGTCCACAGCTGAAGAAATGTGCAGGCTTCTAATTCCAGTTTAGTCCCAATAGTCTCTCAATATAGTTTATATTGTAGAGTCACTGTCAAATATTTTCATTTTTATGGTCTGAAGGCTGTGTTGAATGAAGCTTTCTGAAACTGGCCTTTCAGAGAATCTGACATCCCGTGGTCTGGTGGACCGGTTCTTTTTTATGGAATTTTGAATGGTATCTGATGTGAAGTAATAGACAATGGGGTCAAAACAGCAGTTTGAAACAGCGATGCACAGAGTTATGGGGTACATAGTCCTGACTGCAGTCACCACTGAGCAATTGACCCAGGTCTGTGTTCTCATAAGGGAGTAAAGTATTAAGGTAATGTTATAAGGCACAAAGCAGAAGCAGAATATCACCAAATGGACAAAAATCATTTTGAGTACCTTTTTCTTGCTTACTTTATTCCGGCTTAGCGTAAGCGGTTTATTCAAGGTCCGTAGGACCATGGTGGAGCAGGTCACGTTCAGGATGAGCGGGATGAAAAACCCAACCGTTTCAATGAAGATAACAATCCGGGACAGGTAGGTTTTCCACGTGTCCTCTGAAAAGTTTTCAAAGCACATCCTTTGCTCCGTGTTGTTGCGGCGGTTTGTGGACTGGAAGAAGCTTGCAGGTGTGCTGCCTGCCAGCACGGTTATCCATACTGCAGCACAGACGATCTTTGCGTTCCGTTTGGTCCGCAGAGTCTTGGATCGGAAGGGGTGCACTATGGCTAGAAAGCGATCCACGCTGATGCAAGTCAGAAACAAAATGCTCCCATACATATTCGTGTAAAAGAGGGTGACAGAAATCTTGCAGAGAATGTCTCCAAACGGCCAGTTTCTGGTTACAAAGTAATAAATCCTGAAGGGTAATGTAAACACGAAAAGCAGATCTGATATAGCTAAATTAAGCATGTAAGTTGTAGTTTCGTTTCGCACTTTTAAAGTACAAGTGAAAATGTAGATCGCTACACAGTTTGCTATGAGGCCAAGAACAAACACCATGCTAAAGATACACCCATACAGAGTATATTTAAAGGAGTCCTCAGTGGAACAATTAGAGCTTACCATTATAATGGTATGTTAAAAATTCCTGTGATTTGACGTCTTCTCTGGTATTTTTATTGCAACTTTTTTGAAATTCCAGAAGAACTTGCAGGTCAGATGTATTTGAACGGTGTGCTTTGGTAGGTTTGTTATGCTGGGAAGCTTCAGGGAAGGAAGGTACTCTCCTGCCAGAGAGCTCACATCTCCAGCAGAAATCACCAGGAAGTCTCTCTTCTCTGCCGAGTGCTATTTGTAATCACATAACCAGTCTGCAAAAGTCAGAAAGCGCATCATTTGTGGCAGATGAGATCACCCCAAAGCTTGCTTAGTTCTATTTCCCACCTCGATTCAATGAAGCCATTGTAGGACTTTCTGCCTTACTCTTGGCTGCAGACTGTGCCGGCAAAGCCTTGTCCATCCGAGTTTACTGGGAGAGTGTGCTTTAGGAAACGATTTCCTGGACGCTGCGAAGTGTCGGCGCTTGCATTTCCCCCTCTCCCTTCTTTCCATGCAACAAGTTTGTCGGCTCGCTGGCTGGCCCCATGGGGTGGGAGGCAGGAGCAAAGGGAGCTGCCTGCCGGGGCAGAGACCAAATTCCAGAGCGTGTTTGTTCCTGCAGCCCTCGGCAGCTCTTGCCAGCCCAGCTCCTTGTGGAGAGCGGAGCAGAGCGCCCGGGCAATTTGTAGCATGACATCACAGGAAGAAGAGGCTGGGCGCGGAAGAATGGTTTCAGTTTGGTTTGTTTGCCTTCCCCTGTCTCTGCTGTACCTTGCAGATGCAGCTTGTAGAGTGCAGCAGCTGCTTCTTAACTCTTTCCATGCCCCCTGAGAGGTCCTTTGTCAGTGTTGCTGGGGTTTGGAAACCTTTCTCTTCAGTTATGATGAGACTTTGCAATGTCTAAACTCTCTAAAGTTCCTATTTTTCTTTGGCAATAGCAGTAATTGTGAGATTTTATATAGGATTTAACTAACATTGTGCCTTTTGTTAATAGCTTTGCTTGTAATAGAGAACACTAGATTAATCACCAGAAATCAGCTGAGTGGTTGTCTCTAAATTCCCCCAATACACCAGTACAAACCTCAAGAGGGACAAAGTAACATTGATAGGTAATTAAATAATTGCACCAAATAACTACTGAAAAGGAGAGGGTTACTCTTGGATATTCACAGGACTGAGATGTGTTGCAATGGGAGGAGAGATTTTTTTTTTTTTAACTTGTTCCATATTAGAATGCACACCCCAAGCTTTACTTCTAATCAGAATGGTGGCTCTTTTGTTAAAAAATTGACTCCAGTGGTTTTTTGAAATGTTGTGATACAGAAACATTTTCTTGAATATGTAAGCACAGAATTAATACAACAAAATGCATATAGTGTGCTGTGCAATTGGTTCTGGTAATTTCAAAGGGGACAGTTACCACATATGCACAAAATACTCCCATTAGTCACTAATAATTGAAACAAAAACATGTTGTAACTAATTACACTGTTAAGTAAATATTAAAAAAAAGCAGCTCTTACTGCCTTTAGGGGCAGATATGAGATAAATCTCAGTTTAGACAGACTCATTTATTAAACAACAACTTGGATAGACTCACTTCTGGCATCAAACCCAGTCTATTTCTAAGTCTTAGAACAACAAATCTCTTCATATCTGGCTGGGTGGTATGGTTCTTTTGAACTGTATTTTAATCAGTTGCACCTAAGCAAGGCTCTGGGGAAAACCTTTCTAGTCTGCTGTGAAGGAGAGTAAATAATAGCGCTTCACAGGATTTTGGCACAGTTTCTTAGCGTAAGGTATGTCAGATGAAATTCAGAAACATGCAAAAGTGGGTCTTGCTTATTTTATTTCAAGTTTTCTTTATAATCTTCTGTGAAATATTTTCACCTTGATTTTGAGGTGAAATCAAGCAGTTTAACTTCAATAGGCTTATAACCACAAGAAACCTTTTTGACTATTGAAATCCATGCTTAAATGTAAAGCATAGTGCATCTGAGACTTCTAAGTCAGTCGGAAATGAAAATGTGAGCTTGGCAGTCTCTCCTGTCCCACTTAACATGTACCTTAGCATAAAGGCTTTCCTGGCTTTTCTCACAAAAGCAGTCATTGCACAGTAAATTTTGTTTCTGTTCCTGGCAACCTTGCATGGTAAAAGAAGGGTTTTCCTGCAAATGTTCTGCAACAGGTCACAGGAGCTCTGCTTGGTTTTACTGCTCCAACTTTGTTTGCACAGGAAGACTCTGTGGGGCAGGCTCGGTTACTAGAATGAAAATCCCTGCAGTACAGAAATTTGGTGTCACAGGTCAAAGCCTCAAGCAATAATTCATGTTTAGGGAGAGAAACTAATGGCAATGAGTGTGTATCTCACTGGTTAGAACTTACTTTGGCGTTTTGACAAAGGTGTGGGTGCACAGAGGCAGGGTGGGATGTCTGGTCCGTTTTACCACTGTAAATGTGCTTTAAAGTAGTGGTCAGGGTGCATCCTCAGCCTTATCTCTATCTGTCAGAGCTCCTGCCTTGCTGTGGCTCCTAGTTGTTGCTCCTATTACAAGCATGGATACTACTCAGAGCCTATTTTAGGGCTTTATGTCTATGGTTGTGTTGTCATAGGACTCTGTTGCCCCTGAACCCTTCTGGTGCAGTACAGTACATGCACTTTGTGCTAATTGATGACCTAAGTGATATTTGTGTATGTCCAGAAACAGCATTCAGCTGCAGGGTTTCCCCACCTGCAGATGAAAATGCAAAACCCCTGAATTGGCAGGTTTTTCCTTCCCTTCTTGTTTCAGCAAGGAGAGTTACCACTGAGCAGGCAGGCTGAGTCGTTTTAGTGTAAAAGTGTGAATGGCAAAGGTGAATTGCATATCCACTTGCTTAATTTAGATGTAGCTGGTTGTTACCAAGCAGTGTTTTAATTTCTGTGAGCTTGTCCAAGCTGAAGAACCTGTGTTAGTGCAGTGGGAGCAGCTGGGAGTCAGGACTGGCTTCCCTTCTGGCCAGGCTCCAGCATGAGCAAGGGGGAAGCCTCATTTTGCTCTCTCCTTTTGTTGGATCATGTTTTAAGATGTTGGTCTTTGTGCTGACAGGTTCAGAAAATACTTCAGTAGCCCCCAACCCCTTAAATTTTAAGAAGTTTAACAGTTATGGAAGAAGAATTGACAGGGTAATGGCCTTGCTTATACTCCTTCACCACAGGCTATTTTCCTTTAGGATGGGAAGGAGGGGGTAGGCAGGAGGAAGCAGCTGCAGGGCGGGCCTTGTACACTGAGGGGTTTTTTGTCTCCAAAGGAAACAATGCTATTGCTGCGGGGAAATGCATATGTGAGTCTGTCTGCCTTTCTGCATGGGAGATGGGAATGAGTTAGGACCTGTCATTTGTTGCTAGTGCTATATGAGCAAAGCCTGCATTTCCATCAACAGGCTTCCTGTGGCTCTTGAAAGGGCACCAAAGGCAGAGTAAGAATGGGCTCCTTAAAGCCAGGAGCTGATGAGATGTTTGAAATCATCTCTCACTTCAGCAGTGAGCAAGTTTTTTGTACTGCTTCAGGCGGTTACCACATAACTCTGCTTCTCTGAGTTTAGATACCTATTTAAGCAATTTTGGATTTGTATGGCAAGCCTGCTCCACCTCAAGGAGAAGGAAAAGTGCTTATAACCTTAGCAGTGTCCTAGGAGAGTGGCTGTAGGACAGTCCTTCCTCCCCAGGATGCCCCCGAGTTGATTACTTGCTGTCATTTAGGACATGGGGCAGGATCCCTTAAATTGAGAAGCCTAAGTTGAGAGGCAAAAACCATTTCACTGAAATAAAATAAGTATTTGAAGGCTTTCCAAGCTTTTGGAGTTATGCTGACCAGTGTTGTATGTTCCTCTGGTGGTACTCTCACCTTCAGAGCTGGAATTAAACCAAAGTTGTAGTCAAAGGTGAAATGCATTTGAACTTGTCTAATGTACCGCAGTCAGTCTGTGCCAATGCTAATACTGAAAGTTATTTAGAGGGGGGAAAAAAGCAACCTCAACATCAATAGCGTTGTAATAAATTCTTACAGTGTTTCCAAGGCCAGAGTATGCACTGTTAAGTGAGGGTTGTCAGGTGCACAAAATGGTCTGTGTAAGACCATTATTCAATAACTACTGTCACTGCTTTTAGAGGCACACCTCTGTCATGGTACAGGCATTTGTTCTCACTTGGGTTAAGCAGTTTTATGCAGAAGAACTTGTGCTATCTGGTGCAGGGAAGACAAGCCCTGGCAGGATAATATTTTCTTTGACTAAGTATTGTTATTTATCTAGTTATTTTAATGGATTTTAGCTTTTTTTTGGGGGTCTATTTACTGGAGTTTCTCTTTGAACATGTGTATATGCTGGAAGGAATTTGTTATGGTTGAGAAGCAGGGCTGAGAGCCAGGAAATCTTTTTGGCTGTGCCACAGACCTTCTGTTCCAATCCTGGCAGTTTTCTATGACTTGGTCCTCAAGCTTCCCTCCACATAAGAGCTCGTTTGCTTCCACACTGGGATGATGTGAGACTGTCTTGATTTCTGTAGTTTGAAGCCCTGGGATGGAGAACCCTCTATTGAATATAATCTTGAGATAATTACAGTGGCTACTGAATGTGACAAAAATACTGACATTAAAAATTTGTATTTTTAGATTAGATTCCAGCCAAGCAAAAGAATCTATTAAGAGACTTCATTAGTTTCACCTCCATAAGTCTCTGGAAAAATAGATATAGAGGAAGCAGGGCTGGGTATTTTGACCTTCTCAGCTGTCTGTTGGGGCTCCCTGCTCAGCCACCCTGAAGTCACTCTAGGATTGCTGAGATGTAGCTCACTGCCATCTTAAAATGCAGTGGTGGTCTCCACCTGTGAAGATAGAGTGAAGCTGTTATGGCACTGAAAACTTCCTATTTTGTGTTGGTGTGGCAGAAAAGTCTTCAAATGAGCATTATAAAACTTAGGATGAACAGAGTATTTTTATCTAGCCAGCCTAATCCCTTGCAACTGTTGCAGAAGTAGTTAAAGGCTCCTCCATGTCAGGAAACTTGTTAGCATAATGCATATGAAATCCATACAAATTACAAGTAAAAGTTGATTGTGTAATTGCTTAAAAAGGGAAAAGGAAGCTCAGAATAAAAATCCAGACTTCTTTCTTCTCATGCATTTCAAATGCTTCTCTTCCCTCTTTGAAATTGTTTCAGTTTCCTTTACAAGAGACACAACTATTCCTCTCCTGCTTGTAGATAGAGTAAACAATTTCTCTCTTTTTGAATGTTTTTAGGCTGCTATAGTACTTTTTTTCCCCCCTGTACTCTTGGGTTGATGCTGTAAGTCTAGTTGATCTCATGGTAGGCTAGTAGAGGTTAGATCAAAGATGAAATCTTTCCAAGCTTTAATCAATGGATTGATTGGTTTAAAAGGGATGGACTAAACAGTGAAGGAAAGAATCATAGAGTTCAAAAGCTTGAAAAGTGGATGTTGATGTTCTTCAGAGGGAAGAAAAATGGAAAAAGGACTATAAACAATCTTAACAGCATGTTTTTCAGTGGATAGGAATAGAATGAAAGGAATCTCTAAAATGTCAGGTAGGAAGAGAAATGCCGTAACTAGAAAAAAATACCTGAGTTCCTAAATTTTCATTTGCATTTTTTTCTAACTTAAAAAAAGTGTGTTTTCACTTACTCTGCAAACGTGGTTGAAATAACATCAATACTTGAAATTTCTGTCTGCTGTAGATGCAGGAAATAAGTTAAATGCCTTTCCCAAACACTGCAGCAAGTTCTGGCTCTTCTCATTCTTATACTTTCTAAGTCCCAGGATTAAAAACTCAAAGTTTGAGTTGGCAGAAATTTGCCAGATGTTCTGTGGCTAAATTTTTTTACTCAAAATACTTTTCAAGTGCAGAACATGATTGTTTTAAGAAAACGTAAAAAAAATTTAAAAATCACTTGCTATAGTAAGCAAACATTAGAAATTATAGGAAAGAAGAAGCCTTATCTATTATTTTGGAAACTCTTCCAAGCAGAGGTGGTGAAATGATCGGGGTAACAGAAGTTGTAGAAGAACATCTGTAATTTGTGTTGTTCTAAAGCAATTGCTTGCTATTTTTCGTATCTTTAGTGTAAGGTTTTGCCCAACATGTTCTCTGGGCAGGATTAAGGTAGTCTGGTTCTGTGTCAGGATTACTGGTGTTACTGCACTGGTGCTTGAGGACATGTTTTATTTTCATGTCAAATTACTTGCAAATACTGCATCCAGTGTTTACAGCCTCTTTCAGTTTTGGCCAAATGGAGGCCTCTGACTTTATACACAGAGGATTTTAACCTCTATTTGTCAGAGGCAACAGAAAGCCCACAGTCACATTCCTATACTGCTTTTTATAAAGTATAACATTATTAAGTTGTTGAAAGAATTTGCCATAGTCATTCAATAAGATCTGTGTGAGTTCATACTGTTTAAAAAAACCCCAAACCCCATGATATTAATTTGGTTTCCTTCACAAAACTGGAACATAAGAAGTTGAGGGGGGAAGAAAAGTTTCATAAGAATTATTCAAGCTGGTAAGCTAATTAGTTTAGATAAATACTGACATGAAAATGCTTGTCAGGGGAAAACTCCTGCCAAAAAGCAGAACTTGGGCTTGATTAATGTGAAGAACTATTACTTTCTAAATGTGTAAGTCAGCAAATAACCTCTTTAAATTCTGCATGGTAAGATCACTTAAATGATTATTTAGCATATCATTAGTACTGGTAAACAGCAATTACAAATACTTCAGCTGACTTTCCCTTACAACTGCTCTTTCCTTCCAGCCCATATCCTGAAGTTTTATGGAACCAATTTGGTACTTTATGAACCATTTTACTGCACTGTTCACCACATTTAGCAGTTGCTTTTTCAATGTGGCAATCAGCTAATACCTAGAACATAACAAAAGAAATGTCAAAACTTTGGAGGATGGACAAAGGTCATGCTTCTCAAGTGATAATTAAAACTTTTTCTGCTGCAGTCTTGGAGAAATGGAGTGATGTTCTCAAATGCAAAATGATCCATTTTCGTTGAATCTCTGTTAATAACCTTCCTGGAAGTGGCAAGGTGCTTTTCTGGGAGACATCTGCCATTTGACCCTGGCAGGAGAGGGGAGGCTGGAATCCACATCTCATGCACTGAGCAAGTGCTCTTGTTAAGAGGGATTTTTATCCTTTGCTGTCAGGGAGTGGGTCCTCTTGAGGAAAGGTGCTCCACCTGTGGAAGTGTTCAAGCCCACGGGGGGATGGGGCTTTGAGCCTCCTGGTCTAGGCAAAGGTGTCCCTGCCTCTAGTGAAAGTTTTGGAGCTAGATGATCTTTAAAATCCTTTTCAACCCAAACCATTCTGTGATAATGTATTTAGCTTCAGAAAAAGGCACTACACTGAGAACAGAAGCTTTGTGCTGTGTTTCCTTGTGAGATATCCTTGCAATAGTATTTTGCTCCTCCAATGAAGGTGGTAGAGGAAGTTCCAAGTAGTGTTGTGCAGCCAACAATGTCCTGTTCACCCCTTGCTCAAGCCTCTGGGTTTTGCCAAACTTCTTCAGCTGTTGTCCGTGGTGGTTTAGTAGGTATGAGGTACCAAACATAGTAGGTATGTTTGTGAAAGGATCACAAGGGTCCTACTTCTGCTCACAAATATTCCCTTAACTTTCTCTGTACTTCTTGAACTCCTTGGGTTCTGATACAGTTTTTTATGGTTGATTTAAACAGTTTAAATGTGGGCTGTTGCTCAAAGTAATCCTGCTACTGTTCATTTAAGCCTCTCTGCTTCTTCCCTTGTGCAGTGTGTACATATGCAGTCAGCAAATGAGGACAGCTATTTGTTTTAAAACTAATGCTAACAAATACATAATTTGCAGTCAGAGCAGTGCTAATGTTGAAGCAAGGGATGAAGTACAAAGTGCAGATGTGTAACTTGGAGAAGCACCATTGTGCTTACACTGATTTAAGGCAGTGGTGAAACTGTGCTGGAAGTGTTGTGGCAATGTTCAACTTTGAGGCTTTCAAATCTGTATTGTTTTGACTCTTGGCCAGACATTAGCCTGGTGTTGGGCGGTGTGAGGTTTAAAAGCCTCAGCTAAACTCAAGAGTGAGATCTGTGCTCTTGATTTACTACCCTCTAATTTATTTTCATGTAAACTGTTTGGAATGATGATACTTATAATGTATTAAAAGAGAGCCATGTATGCCTAACTGATTTTTGACAAAGTAGGATAAAAATGAGCAGTAATGCAGACAGGGTATGTATAGTCATGCTTTCTTACATAAGATTGATGGAGTTATAAAAGATGACAGCTTTCTAGGCAAATATCTGATCCAGAGTGCATTGAAGATGCTGTAATTTTTTTACTGACTTAAGGGTGTTGCATGCTTTGGACCAACTGTCTTCACTCTTGATATTTGATTTTTGTTTTCATCGTCTCAGGCCAACCAGTCTAGAGAGTTAGAAAATCACAGACAAATAAATATGCTACAGGTACCTCATATCACCTGAAGTTATAAAGTGGACAAAATAGAGAGTCAGGTAGCAGGGAGATGGATTCAGGTTGAGATTGTAATTTGTGGGTCTAACCTCAGAAATGCATTAATTTGCAGCCTCTTATTTCCTTGGAAGTAAATTATAAAACCTGTTTTGTTTTTGCGGTAGCTCAGACATTGGTTTCTATGCTTCAGAGTAGCTATAGAAAATTCCCACTGAATGACAAATAAAGAACCTTTTGGATACTTGGGCTTTGGTTTCTCGATGAGTTTGACACCAGTGTGTTTGTGGTGAAGGCAGTGGAGCTGCCCACACTGACCAAAAGCATTTTCCTTACAGTGAAAGTAAAGACAGCAGAGTAAAAGTGCATTCAAATCAAAGTAACTCCTTTAAATTTGGCAACTGTTTCCATGTGTTCTTTGTCCATCTTTCTCTGAAATATCAGGAGTGTATATATAGGTGCACAGATAAAGTGCATTAAGTGTATATACCTAAGCCAGTGTGAAAATGGTCTGTTTCTTTACCAGAAGCAATGTGGTGAAATCTCAAGGTCAGCTTGTGTTTTTAAGTCTTCCTTTTATTCTTTATACTTTCTGAGGCAGGCAGGTTATCCTGATTAAAGTGCAACCTAGATCTTTGAGAGTTATGACTTCTTAATCTCATGTGGAAGTATGTGAGAAGCAAGTTTGGGAGAAATGGCTGAGCTCAGTTCGGGTTTGTTTTTTCTAGAACAAATATGAGAAGCTGTAAAATTCAACAGAACTTGGAATTGCATTATTGTCTGCGTAATGTAAGACCTTTACACACTCTGGAGCTTGAGAGCTAAAGGGAAACATTTTGGGGGGGGCATTCTATAAGCTCAGCACTTGAAAATCCCTTATCAAGAGAGGATATCTTCCCAGTCATCACAACCTTCCTGCATCTGCTTACCCCCCAGGAAGTAAACAGTAACAAGTTCAATGTGGTTGTTTGTAACTTCAGTAAAACAGAGGTGAAATACTTTGCTTAAGTCATGCACAGTGACAGTTCATGGGGTGATCAAAACTTAAAATGAGCATATGATGCCTTTTAATACACTGGTTGGTGAGCTCCTGTTTTGAAATTGCTAAAAGAGATGCTACAGCCAGATTGGTAGTACTAGCAGAGAGTTCAAAATGCTTTTGTTGGAAAACACTGGCAAAATGTAGGGTTTCTGGAGGAATATGTTTCCATCAAATTTCTTTTAAAAAGACTGACTGAAGTAAAACAAAAGTTTTAAGAAGCTGATTAAACTTTCCTTAAATTTAAGGGACAAAAACCAGGATTAAAAGACATGAACTATCTCAAATTAGGACGCAAAGCATAGTGGTTGCCTCAGAAACACTGAACTTGGGGTTTGCTTTGTTTACAAATGACCAAGAATTTCTCACAATAAAAATGCAGAGCTTTGATAGAAAAGCACATTGTTATTGAAAGATTTCACATTTTTCATTTGTGTTTTCTTGCAGGATATTTGTAGTTTCATGAGATCGGGGAAGCATGTTTTGATCATTTAGTAATTGAATGCACCTTATCATCTAAGTCAGTTTTACTGCTTTATTGATCTGTACTCTTCATGTATTGCCTAATGTCATTGATTTATTGCTTCAGGGAGAGTCTCATAAGTTCTTTCTATGTTCATGGTGCAGTTTTTAATTGTATGCCAAAGTAATACAATTAAAAGGAGCAAGTGTAGTACAGAGGAAGGAGAGAGCAGAGGACATAAAATTTTCTTGATTTTAAATCCACTCCCTACTCAGGAGAATCTGAGCACCAAAAAGGGGCATCAAAAGTCTTGACAGTCTTTCAAACCCTTTCTTTTGAAATGTTATTTTAAAAGGAGGCTTGGCTTCCTCGTTATCTTTACGAAGGCCCAAGACCCAGATGCCTGTGCCTTGGCAAGATTTGGCTTTTTAGTCCCCAGCTGGGTGTGTACTTCTCAACATGGCTTTTGTAGAGCCCCTCTGAGGCAACTGGTTGCCCTCATGGGTCCTGCACAAAGCCTCCAACCCAAGTTCTGCCTTCAGGTTCCACAGTGGGTGGGCAAGGGGCTGCAGGTGGGATGCTGAGTCTGGGTCCTTCCCTGCATAGATGTGGAGCACAAAGGTTTCCTGTGGGGAGGGAGCTTTCTGCATTGATGCTGCTCAAATGTGAAGGGGCTGGTGGATCTAGTTTGTGGTGTTTTGGAAAAAACCCGACCAAATACGATCATTATCTTTTTATAGCTCTAGATTTTAAACCTTGAAGAAGATAAATGTTGTTTTCCTAGATCCCTGTGAATGCATCCAAATAGGAATGCACTGGGCTTTAAACACCCTGCTGGAATAGGGAGGTTGGATCAGATGCCCCACTGGGTTCCCTTCCAACCTTAACCATTCTGTGGTTCTCTAATATGCCACATAATTTTTCTCTAAATACCCAAGGGGGAATGTTGCACCTTCCAGTGTTTTTTCCAGAGCCTGAGCTGGCCATCACTGATCAGTCTTCATAAAAGAATCTTGTGTGGCCATGAGAAAAGGCACTGAATATCACGTCTTACATTATTTTCTGAAAAATAGTACTGGCCTAGTTTGCAGAAATGTGAGCTCAGACTTCTTGCAGATGTTGATGTGGTCCAAGTGTGGTCTGCATTTACCACATCCACACACTCACTTAGACCTTAGATAAATTGTTTAGATTTTTTTGCACCTTTTTATTGGTTTTGCCTTTCTTTGTCAGCTACATTTGTTGGTCTTAGAAAAAAATTAAAGCTGGTATATTGCATTGTTTTAAGGTTTATTTAGGCTGCTTTTTAAGGATGCTAGAGTAACTTCATGTATATACATGAATATATATATATATATATATACACATTCCGTGTATATGGATGTTCCAGATATTCCACATTTTAGTGTAAGATATTTTTGATATTTTTTGACTCCTATCATTTGCTAAAGATACTCTTACATTTGATAATAATAGTTAACAATTGTTTCTCTGCTTCAGATGTATGTGAAGCTAATGATGACCTAGTAATTCTGCTGACATAGTAATTCTTGCATTGTTTCTCCTATGGTTATACAAATTTACGGTTTGTAGTTATGGAAGCCACCTAATGCTGTAGTTCAATGAAATTACCTGTGAGGTGAGTGGTGGGAAGTGAAGAAATAACCAGAAAAAAGCTGGGGTGGTAAGGAGATCAGCACTTTTTCTTTCTTTTGTTTTAGTAGAAAGGTCTGTAGTATCTTTTATTCCTTTTGACAAGGACATGTAGTGACAGGACAAGTGAAATGGCTTTGAACTGAAAGAGGCTGGGTTTAGATTAGATATTAGTAGGCAATTCTTTAGTGTGAGGATGGGAGGCACTGGCACAGGTTGCTCAGAGAAGCTGTGAATATCCCATCCTTGGAAGTGTTAAGGTCAGGCTGGATGGGGCTCTGAGAAACCTGGTCTAGTGGAAGGTGTCCCTGCCCATGGCAGGGGGTTGGACCCCTACATGACCTTTAAGGTCCCTTCCAACCCCAACTCATTCTGTGATCTCCCTCAGAATCAGCTGCAACACTTTGAGAGAAAGCAGAGGGGAAAAACACTTAGTAATTGATAAAACCATCAATGTATACAATTACTAAGAAGTGAGTATGAAACAGGTGTAACATTAAAAAAGATACAGATATCAGTGCTTTCTGATAAGACAAGTTATTGAAAAGTCCAGGGTGTTTCTAGTGATTCTTTTACTATTTTGTATCACACTGTCAAAATTCAATTATTTATTTTCGATTTGGGAAGAATGTTTTGTTTTGTTTTTTAATGAACTATAAATAATATCCCAAGACCTTTTTTAACATTCTCTTGTTAATTTGATTTCCAGTGCAGTCTTCCTTACCTCTGTTATGCTACATTTTGACTGATTGTCAAATAACTGCTTGTAAGGCAGAAATGCTTAATTGGAAATGTCTTCTTAAATTCTGCCGACTGAGCACTCAGAAGCTCTGTAGATGCTTCTGCTTCAAAAGCCAAGCACAGCAGGGTGGCTGCCAGGTCTTGTCTGCCTTGAGCTCATACCAGGGTATAGACAACTGAGCTTGAGATATCTCATCATGATAGTCATACAAGTATTGGCTTAAATTGGGATCAAAACTCTTCTCAGAGGGTGAGTTTCTACCCAGAATGTTGTGACATGGATAGTTTTGTTACAGCTTCAGGTTTTTCTTCTTTGTCACATCTAATTTTCTTCATATTGAAATGTTTTCCAGAATTGGTTGATAAATCCATGACATAAAATGGTTTCCATGCTCATGTTGGCATGTTTTCTTAAAAAACATGGCATATTGTTTATGGAACTCCAATTTGTGCCATTTTTCTCTTCTAGATTATATGAAGTACAATGCAAGATATTTATAGTCCTTTTTATCTTTTAAATATCACAAGCAGTCTGCTCTTAATGGTTTGAAGACATGTAACAACCCCTACCTAGTATTAACTTTTCTGGGGAATTGCTCTTTCTGTGCATGCAGCTTGGTCACATCCTCTGCAGGTTATCTGTTATGTCTTCTTTTGCTCAGTCTGTAATTGGTTGACTCCTTGGTTACATTGCTAAAAGATATTCTCCTGCTCTTTCAAAAACTGCTGTCTACAAAGTTTCTTGGCACACTTACCGCTTCTATGTTGTTAAGAGAATTGTTTATGGTACATTGTACCTAAATCTGTCCAGCTAATGAGATATTGGAAAGAGCACTAAACTTGAAACTGAATCTTGGGCTTTAACCGCAGGTTCTCAGAGCTGGCACTTCACTGTCACGGTTCCACTTGTACTTGTGAAAATATTTCCCAGAACTGCTCTTAATTGTTTTTCTGGGGACTGAGACTGTGTAAATGAAACTGATAGAAAATGTGAGGCAATACTATGACAATTTAATTGTTACAATAGTAATTATGTAAATAAGTTGTCTTTACCAAGATAGGCATTTTGTAACCCAGAAGTTCCTCTGAAGAAAGTATGTGCTTGAGTGCTATTTTGCTCCCCAGTGTAAGAATTTTTCCTGCATAGAAATAACTATAAAACTGTTATTTCTAGTACTGCCTGATGTTTGTTAACATAATGGTCCCTTAAAGCATCTCTCCTCTACTTCCTGTGCTGAAAATCATTACACCCTGTAGTTTTTTCACAGCTTAAAGCTGCTGGAAAAATTTTCAACCTCAAGATTTTTTCTCTTGATATATTGTCATTTCCAGCAGTCAAGTGGGTCACATCAGGTGGGCTTTGGTTTATTGCACACAACTTCCTGTGCGGATAGTGGGGGGAATCTGGTATTAATTCAGTTGTCCTTGAGACCTCTGGCTCTTGCCCAAAAATCTTGAGATTTGTCCAAGAATTAGTCATACTGAAGCCTGGCTGTCCTGGGAGCTAGATGACAAACTTGCTAATTACTTCAGATACAGATTGTTTCTGCAGCAGCACACAGATCCCTCTGGAAGAGGCTCATAGCAATTGTTTGTCTCAAAAAAATTGAAGCAAATGAGCCTAAAATTATATTTTCCTGGATAATGTTCAGCAAAAAAAGCAAGGATTGCTGTATTTTGTAGTGCTTTGTGTACCTGCATGTGCACTTGTGTGAATTGAGCAGAAAAACTGCTGAAGAAAGTGGAGCAAGAGCTGCAAACCCTGTAGTAGCAGCCTGCCCAAGGTCATCCTGAGCAGTGTAAACAAAACAGTTGTATAAAAGCATAGTTCTGCTTGTAGACTGTCTCTCAAAATTCCTTTCAAACTGATTTTTAAAAGGTTAGCCTCACAGGCTTGGCAAACAGGAGCAGTCCTAATGACCCGGGTTCTTTTTTTCCCTTCAGTATTGAGCTGGTGATTGGTTGCAGAGCCACAAACCAGTAACTGTGTCAGAAGTTCCCTATTTGCCAAGCATTATCACTGCTTTGTGTAATATTTTTGAACATAACCAATAGTTTTAGTCACTATGTTGACAGAAGGTCTATCTTCTTTATGGCTGAAAAGTGTTGTCACATAATTCCTTCTGCATTGATAGGAAGGGTGTTTTCATGATGCTCCTGTACTGCTCTTTTAGAGTGAGGTGGATCCCATGGACCTTTGCTAAGAGATGCTCTAAATCATAGAGAATTGGTTAATTGGCGTTCATTTGGTGAGGAATAATTTTAGGAGCAGAGGGGCTGAAAAGTATGGCATTGATTATTCTGAAATAAAGTCTGATTTCTAACAAGATTTGCCAGGTCTTTCCAGAGACTTCCAAGGAAGAGCAGATTATTGCAAAGCTGTGAGGAGAATGGATTTGCAGCATCATTTGAAGCAATGAAGTGTAAGATGTATATTCAGGCTGTGGGAGCCTGGCTTTCCTTCTCTGGTGAGATTTGAACTGCTTTATCACTAGATAAAAGGAGATCCTCATAAAGCTGGATGACTCTTAAATGCTCAAGTTGAGTTGGATAGGAATAGGACATGTATTAAACATACACACACTGTTTGGAGTTAAAAGCAGATCTGCCAGTATTCTTAAATGAATTAAACTATTAACACTGTAGTTTTTAATATTTTTCTTTATAAATTTCATAAAAACAAGCCCCAGTACGAACATAATTTATATAGCACAACTCTTGTGTGAAATTAGGACACAATCCTTAATTTTGTTGATTTTTTTAATGATCAGTACTATTTCAGTTTAGACTGTGAAATCTACTTTGTTTTAGCAGGTCTGAATTATTTCAGAATTCTGGTAACTAATTGTCACGTGAAACTTCTGAAAACACAGTTGCAAACAGAAGCCAACTTTCTGGGCATGCAGTTTTCCCTTGGGAAAGAGGGTTGGAAATACCTGGTACTGATCCAGTCCTTGCACTTCCATTCCAAAGCTATCAGTTCTAAACTGGCTCTGTTTTGCCTTACAAAATCACTTCCATCTTTTATGACATTATGAAGAAGAACATGTCTTAGCATTATGTGTTGTATTGACTGGTTTAATAATCTGAAAACAAGCAAAAGAAAAAAGCCTGAGGCAAAAAAAAACCCCAGCACCCAAGGGACCTTGGCATTGAGATATATACATAGTTAAGTGCTAAACACTGCATTAAAATTTAATGTGAACAGATGACTAAAACCTGAAAATATATTAGGAAATTATTACCAAAACAAAAAACATAAAGCATACAGAAAACAAAGACAAAAGCAGATTTATTTTTTTTCAGTAGTGAACTACTAATAGCACTGTTTAGAGTACAGCTGCTCAGGGCTTTTCCTCTGTGGTCAGTGGATACACCCAAATCCTCGGGGGGTTCTTCCCCATATATAAGGATTTAGAGTTTTTAAAAATATTTTCATGGAGACCAAAGTCCAATTAAACATGTAGCTGGGATAAAGCCAATATACAAAGATTGTAAAGCAGGGAAGCACCTGTGTGTCCTGTAGTTTAACTGTAGCCAAATAAAGAGTAGCAAATAAGAAATTCTGCCTGTTTTTTCCATAAAAGGAGCTTTCAGATGGGGAAAAATCAGTGCAGATGCTTGTGATGTAAGTGTTGCTGCAGGGAAGCATCCTGCAAAGCCACTCTTAACAAAGCCCCACTTAAAGCACAGAGTTTAGCCTTGGAGAATTTGTTAGCCCTGAGTATTTTGAGAGGGAACCGAGTCAAACTTCAGCCTTATTCTTCAGGCTGATTCCAGCAGCCTTTTGACCCTGAGAAATTTTAACTCTTCATTTCTTGCTTTCTCACTTTTTGCACTAATAACATGGGGTTTCTGTAGCCATCCCAGGGAAGGTCTTGAATGAAAATCAACATTTTGCTTAATTACTGAAATCCATTCTGTGGCTGCATCTGGTAACATTAATCACTTACTGAGCATTAAATTAACACACAAATTGCAAGTCTCCTTTCATGTTAAAGCAGTGCATTGGAGGTGACCTGTTCACCTTAAGTGCTGCTTAAAAGCTTTAAAAAGCAATATGAAATTTGTAAAGGTAGCGTGAATAACACGGCTTTAGAAATGAGTTCCTGATAAATATTCCTGTTCGATTAAGCTGGACCTGGGGGTTAAAGTTCTTTTGTGATTATTACATAGAGGACTGGTAATTGCTTGGTAAATGATGATGTATTTCTCTCATTTGAGTCTTGAATACCAAATTGTGGACTGAAGCTGAAATTTGCCCTGATAAGCTTGGAAACGCCCTGCAAGCTGCAGAATGCACTTTGAATTCATGGAATAGAAGCGTTTTTCGTGTTCAAGTATAAAGAAAGGAGACACAGCTGTAATTAAATCCATCAGTTTTACAGCATGGGGGTAGTTGCACTTGAGAAAACCCAGGAACCCCTCTCTCTGTGTTCCTGCATTGTGGCACACACAGGTTTTAGTGAGGCATCAGTCTTGTCAGTACAGCACCTACTTCTCCAACTACGTGGCCATGCACTTGGAAGGGTACCCATGAGAGTGGTGGGGAAAGAGCAGAGGGGGCTGCATCTAAAGTCTGAGAGGAAGGTGGAAATGGTGATCAGCAAAACACCTACTTCAAATGTCACTAGGTCTGAAAGCTAAATAACCTATTTCTGCTTGTGCAGCTGCAGGGCTGATAAGTTTGTGCAGCCAGCATAGGTGACAAGGCTGTGGTTTGCTCAGGGACATACACTGAATGGCTTTCTCACACCCTGCCATTGTTGGTGCTGGTAGCTCTGCACTGCTGGGCCCAGGTGGCTTGCAGCACCCTCTTTGTCTTGCCACCTTTTTAACCACAGCATCAATTAGTATTTGTGGGAACCAAAAGAGATGTATGGGACTCACTACATCTTACTCTATGGATAGATGTTTCTGCACAAAAATATCTTCTTGCTGAAGGTAGCCCATCTAACTGATGGAAAGCAGCAGTCAGTTCTCTTACATTCCTGTCAGATAAAATTCCACATGCTAATCAGGTTGTGGAATAGGTTGTTGTCAATAAATGCACAGCATCTTGTACTTTGTATTCTGCTCTGCTCCCAGCCTTTGTGGTGTGGCTGCCCTGTCTGTTCTTAGTGCTTGTTCTGGCTCTGTGATTCTCTGCAGAGCAGATTTAAATCTGTGTTAGCTTTCTCTGTTAGCTTTCTGATGGTTTAGTTGACTTATGTGGGGGTTGTCTGGTTGTTGAGGTTGGCAGGTAGAAGAGGAGTGGAAATGATGCAGAAATAGGCAGATCCTTCTGTGTGTAGCAAACTGCTGTGTCCTCATACCTTACCTAGTGGAATCACACTCCAAATAATGTGAGCAAAATTGGAGCAGGGGTGAGAGAGGACCTGGAACTGCTGGTCTCAAGTGCTAACTCAAGAATAGTAACTTTTGCTTCTCTTTCTAGACCTACCTCTCATTCCCTTTCATCAACCCCTTTTCCTCCTTCATTAAAGCAATACTTTTCCAGTCACTAATCACTAAAATGTGATGTGAATGAAGCAGGGTTCACTCTTAGTCAAGATACCTCAGCAATGATTGCTCTGGGAAACAAATTTGGGTTCCTCAGAGCAAAGTGAAGTGCTGGTGGGAATAATAAAAAAGGAAGAGGCCAAGTGGCCAGAAGAATGAGAAATGGAGGTCATATGCCTGTGTTTCCTGCAAGGGCAGCACTGAGAGACACAAGTGAGAAGTGCGTGCACTCCTAAAGGAAGGGAAAAATGATGCAAACCAGCCCAAGAGCTGAACTGGTTGAGAAATGATGGAGAAACAACTATGTGGTTATGAATCACTAACTGATGGTTTTTTCTGCTATGGATGAAGCAGCTCCAGTATTGCCAAAATCATAATTTAAAAATTGCAGTATGAAAAATTGTAAATCTTGTCACTCTCACCTTGTTACTCTGAATTTCTATTTGATACACTTAAAAAAAGGTGGGGTTTTTTTAGGAATAAGTCTAAATAAGGAATGTCTTACTGCTAGTTTCAATTCTAGTAAATGTAGTCTAATTTTACTAGGCTATTTCTTATTGCCTTAGCCAGGTGATACTGCATGCTTTACCTGCCTGCTGTGCTCCTGTTCATAGCTATAGATTTGTCATCTGTGCCAGTGCATTTTAATATCTAAAATATGCATTTGGAAGATCAAACATACCAGGGACCATGTGACAGTGCATTGTATACAGAGCAATGAGCTGACAGATGTTGCTGCTGTCTTTTGGGAAGATCATTTGAGGAAAATGCTGCATGTCTGGTTTTGCCCACTTAATCCTGAGTTTTATGGACACTGCTTCCCCCACCTCTCATTCTCGAGAAGGCACATATTTGCTACCCAAATGTTCCTCTGTTGCCTCAGGAGTTCTGATGCTGCACTGGTGAGAGGCAACATTGTACTCAAGGATGAGTCTCCTGTTTAAAGAAAATAAAACAAACAGAAACCATCAACCCTGTGCTTTCAAATTTATTTATAAATATGGTGTCAAAATACTTTCCCATGTGGTCTTGCTGTCTCAGCATAATTCTATTGTGTGTGACATGCAGGCAGGCTGAGACTTTGTTTCTGCAGGACTGCTGTTTATTACTAACATCAGCAGAAGGGCTGATGTGGTTTCAGCCAGAACCTCCTCCATTCCCCTTACATTCTCTCTGCTCCTCTCTCACCTCCTACCTCGAGCTTTTTGTTTCTGATGTATTCCAGAGGACTTGGTTAAAGTACTGGTAGTTTGCATCAAATCAAAATTAGGGTATTAGGATTTGCTTTGGGCCATGAGGGCAGAGACTTAATGTATCCAGAGTCACTCTAACTCTTTCCAGAGGTGGCTCTGGAACATGATACTACAGAGACTGAATAGTCCCCAGTGCAGTTAAGTGACTGTGGTTTATATATTATTTATATATTATATATTGTTGAATGTAAAATATTGGGTAGATGTTGTAGCAAAAATGGATTGACAGTAGGTACAGCACTTTCAGTCACCAATGGACTGAGATTTCCTTCAGCTGTTTTTTGGTGGGGTTTTTTGGGTGTTGGTTGTTTGGTTGGTTTGGTTTTGGATTTTTTGGGGTGGTTAGGAGGATTTTTTGTTAGTATTGTTCTGTGTTCTTTGAAATGTGATATTTTGTCTGTTTTGTTGTATTGATTATTCCTCTTTTCAGAAATAGCTTTAATAGGAAGTAGTAAGGGACTCTAGAATACAGCTAGTACAACTGTCTCAAATCTGCAGTTAACCTATATCTAATGGACTGCTGTTGAAACAGGAAAAAAAGCATTTGATGTATTTAATAACTCAAAGTTAAATGGTTAAAATTAATCTTTCAAAGTATGAGTGTTCTGAAGTATTTCAAAGCTTTAACCTTCTGTTGAGGTTCACATTTTGGTAGTTGGTTTTAGAGAAGGACCTAAATCCATTCAGAGTTGTTGTCTGTTCTTAGTGTGATGCAGGATTCCTGTCATTTTTCCAGGGGTCGCCTCTGTTTGATCTTATCAAGCAGTCGAAAGAGCGAGAAGGCCAAGCTGATCAGCCTGAACCCACTTCTACTCCCAATACACCTTTCCAGCATAACCACACTGCTGCAGACCTGTAAGTGAATGCCTGAGGTCTAGGGAAATGAAATTGATATTACCCTTAATATAATTGATATTACCCCTAATATTCAAATCCACTGTTATTCTGTTTTCATACTTCTTAGGCTTGGTACTTAAGTTTTGTTAAACCATTGTATTTGCAGATATTTATTATACATTGAAAGTTAAATCAACTGTTGAAATATTTTTCCCCACCCCTATAAAATATGTAATTGTAAACTGTTACATCACTTGCCTAGGAATAAACAAGTCCCTTTATCAGGTGTTGGGGATAACAGGTCACAATAGCAATTTATTTCTTCTGATGGGGAAAAGAGAAGTGTTCCAGTTCCCGCAAGTATTATTCACGTAGACCTGAATAATGAAAATTCTTCATCCTGTGATGTTAAATTCTTAATATATGTTGAACCTCCAGCTATCTTTCTCCTGTGAAATCTCCTAAGAAGAAGGCATCTGGACCTCCTCTAAGTGCTACTTCCCCTCCAGATGGTCCACCTCCTGTGACCCCCCAAACACCGCAGAAACCGCAGAAATCTACCTCCCTCTCTCTGTTCTACAAGAAAGGTTTGTTCCTCCTGCATGTGCTGACATTGCAAAGTTCTCTCTTGCTCTTTATCCTTTTTGGGTTTTGGCACTCAGCATTTCTGAAAAGTTTGTTGTAGAATCTGTAGTGAACACCAGGCAAACCTCTCAAAGAACAGGCAAAATGGTGCCAGCCAGTGGTTCCTGTGTGCACTCTGCAAGTTAGAAGTGAAAACTTCCCTTTCCTGACTGGAAGAATGTCCATAGGGGCTCTGCTGTTGTAGCATCCTTTTCCCAGCAGTGACCATAAAGAGATGTCATGTGAAGGGCGACAACCGGGCAGACATGGCTGGTGCTTTCCCAGGCTTGGTCTTTATCCCACCTGGGGGCTTTGCTGAACCTTTTGTGCTGTGTCTGCATAGTAACTCTCAGCAGATGCGTGTTCCAGGTGCTTGTTCGAATTGACATAGACATACATGTGCAGTGGTGTTTGCTGGGGCCTTCCACGTTGTCTGCTGTCTCTTGTATGAAAACCTTCTCCATTTATTTTGAGCCTGGCTTCTACTACCTTCACTTGATGTCTGGTAGCTTTTTTCCTTGCAGACAGTGAGCAGCCCAATGCTGTCCCTCCTTCATTACATTCCTTTCATTTTGGATGCTCCTGTTACAACAATTGCGGTTTATTTTTCTTTGTTTCTGAAGTGTATCTACTGGCCTATCGTCGACTCCATACCCTGTTCCTTCACCTTCTCTCCGACCATCCTGACCTGGAACCCTTGATCTGGACCCTCTTCCAGCACACACTGCAAAATGAGTATGAACTAATGAGAGACAGGCACCTGGACCAGGTAACAAGGACAAAAAAAGTTTTAAAAAGTTAAAAAGACTCTCCTGAACAAAATGTTCTTTGTATGTTCTTAGCCATTACAAATTGTACTCTGGGGTTTTTATTAATCTCTTGATCACTGAAAGGAGGACTTAGTTTAGACTGAAGTCTGTTATCTCAGTTTTTTAAGCACTGGCAATTACTTGATATGGCACCTAATAATACAATTTTGAGCTTTTTACAAAATAACAAAGACAGACCACAATTTCTAATAATTTGCATAAAAATATAGTGATTTTCTTTGCGAAGACAATATGTGTGGCTGATAAATTTTTTTGTTATTCTACCCTAAAATTGCAGCATATGGTAGGAGTTTGAGAAGGTACCATCAGCTCCAATTAGTTGTTTGTCTTTTAGGAATGGAGGTAGCATTATGTTAACTTATGTTCTAGAAGTTCTTTTTAAGTTGAGTTGTCTGCTAGTTTATAGAGCACAATCAGTAAAAGAAAGTTATTTCTTAACTTGAAATGAAGAAGCTGAATTAATTTGCAGTTGTCTTGTTTCTTTTATAGATCATGATGTGTTCCATGTATGGCATATGCAAAGTAAAGAATGTAGATCTTCGATTTAAAATGATAGTTTCAGCATACAAGGAGCTTTGCAACACAAATCAAGAGGTATGGAAGTTTTTAAATGTTATTCCTCCATAAAAAAAACCCAGAAAACTCCTGCTTCACTGCATCTCCACTTTGTGGAGGAGAAAGCTGACTCTAATATTAAATATCTGCTTAACATCTTGCATAAATAGTTTGGTAACTCTCCTCAGAAAACAAATTTCATTCCATCTTTTGAAAAATATGTAACAACGGTTTATGACTGTATTTCGAGTCTAGATGAAAAATTTATGTCTAGAGCTAATAAGATTTTCAAAAGTAACACAAGTTTCTTTATGAGTTGTCTAACTTCCTTGGAACATTAAGGGAAGAGAAGCAGATTACTTTCTATAGAAGCTTTCAACAGAAACACGGTTTGATAGCAAATAGAGATGTATGGCTGTGTATCAAACAGCTTTCTATGTATTAAAGTTGCAGGCTTAATTCTAACATGAAGAAGTTCCTTCCTTCACAGGAACTTCAATGTACTGAAAGTTTTGCACAGCACAGTAATGAAATCTGTAGAAAAACCCTCACCAGTTAATGGAACTGTAGCATCCCCTCAGTAGCAAAATTTCTCATAGTGTATTTGTGGATCTTGGCTAAACTCCAGACTTCTGTCTCCAAGCCTATAGAACTATTTTATCCCCATCAGGTCAGTAATGAGTTTTTTAGCCTTCCAAGGCATGCACAGTAGTCTAGACTTTTTGACACATGGGTGTGAAAGCAAATTGTACTTAAATTTGGAAAATGTTAGAACTGTGTTCACACCAAGGGGCTGTGCCAGTTAATGAAGTAGGTGCTGGTGTTCAAACACATTTGAAAAAATCTCCAGCAGTTTAGCAAAGTTACAATGGCTTGCATACAACTCATGTGCCATCCTAGCTCTTAATCTAACACGGACTTTGAGTGACTTTATGAGTTTGTCAAATGTAAAATTTTCATTCCTTGTATTTTTTTTAATCTGTGTATGATTTTATCACTCTATGCAGACTTTCAAACGTGTTCTTATCCGAGAAGAACAATATGACTCCATCATAGTCTTTTACAACTTAGTGTTTATGCAGAAGCTGAAAACAAACATTTTGCAGTATGCTTCCAGCAGGGTAAGCCATTATCTCTGTTCATTATTCAATAGACTAGAAATATATAGGCAATAAAACCTTATGATTATTTTATTATTTTTATAGCCTCCCACTCTGTCACCAATCCCACACATTCCTCGCAGTCCTTACCAGTTCTCCAACTCTCCTCGGCGTGTCCCTGCTGGCAATAACATCTACATCTCACCTCTGAAGAGCCCATACAAATTCTCTGATGGGTTTCAGTCACCCACAAAGATGACTCCAAGGTCTAGGTACGTTGTTGACAAGCATTTTTGGACTAAATTTAAGGTATTTGGGGGATATTAGTCTAAGCAAATTGAAAAACTGCAGTCTAGTTTGTCAGTAGTCTGTGGCTATGATATAATTTCTAATTAATAGTTTTTATCCTGTATTTGGAATCTTTATTCATCATTCAATGCTTTTCTGTTGTGCTCAAGGAGGTTTTTTGTTGGTTTTTTCCTCTTTTTTTTTTTTTTAACCCCTACCAAAGAAGAGTTTCCTGACCTGGTTGCTATAAATGTTGTTGGCTTTGACCCTGCATCACACTCCTGAAAAACACAGATTAGCTTTGTCAGCTTCTTTAAAGAGAAAATACTTTTTTGCAACAAAATGTTTGTTTAGCTGGCTGAACAGAACATTTCAAACTGTTGGTTACTGGTTCTTAGCAGATGAGGATGACAGTAAATGTACCAGCTTCCAGTGGCTTTTCAGACTAGGATCAAGTGAGTCCCACTGTGCACAAAAGTTTAAATGTTATTGTGTATTTAGGTTGAAGTCCTGCATGACTTTGATTAGCAGACACCTGAAGGTAGAGATGAGAGGATGATTGTCTGGGTACCCAGCACTGAAGGCTCTTCTTTCTGATACAGGACAGACTATGGGGGCCTCTGATTCTCAAAGAGAAATGTCTTAACACAGTAAAGCACAGTATGGATTTGCACTGTTAATGCAGAGAGAGAGGAAGAGACCTTGTTAATACCTTGTGTTAACCTGTGCAAATTAGTCAATGCTTCTGCCATTGTTAAGTGGTGCTTAAACTTCTCTTCTTCATTTGGCAGAATTTTGGTGTCCATTGGAGAATCATTTGGGGTGAGTTTTAACATCTTGATGTCTGGTATTAAATGCATGTAACTTTTGGAGGAATGTGGTAGCCTGCTCACATCTCTAGGGCAGGCCAATGAGTGTACCTGATTTACTAAAGTAATTATAGGGAAGTCCTGTTAACTCCTTTCAAATATCTAGACTTCACCTTCAAAATGTGTTGCATTTTATTTTAGTTGCTTTGGCACAAGATAAGGGTTCTTAAAACTCCAGAGTTTTAAGAACTCCTAATTTTTTTGGATAATCTGGAAAGTTGGAGTGGTTTCAGGATTTATTGGCAATTCTTACCCTATTTTCTTGTCACTTCAGACTTCTGAAAAGTTTCAAAAAATAAACCAGATGTTGTGCAACAGTGAGGGCCAGCTGAAGCGCAGTGCAGACGTGGGAGCTGCTGCCCCGAAGCCACTGAAGAGGCTGCGCTTCGATATAGAGGGGACAGATGAGGCAGATGGAAGGTGAGAGATTGCCCTGGGCTTTTCAGAGATCTGGCATATATTGGGCTCTCGGGGCCTTCATCCTAACTTCCTCCTGATACCCTGTCTTGTCTTAATTTGTGGGCTTTAGCAGCTGTATCAAATGAGAGGTGGAAGCATGAAGCTCTTCATTTACATGCTTTGGTGTAAAAAAGCGACTCCCATGATTTAAAGTTTAGGTAATGAAGGTAAAAAGTTATTTTTATTAACTTAACCTTATGCTTTCTTTCTGTAGCAAACACCTACCCCAGGAGTCCAAGTTCCAACAAAAGCTTGCAGAAATGAGTGAGTATTAGAAAAAGTATATAATACTTTTCTCATAATCTGTGTGCACTGAGTGCCTTGGATAAGAGCGCTTGGGCCCACTCAGATGAAAACATTGTTCAACACCGATGTGATTTGGGTAATTTGCTTAGCTTTTGTACTTCCTGCATATAATCTTGAAAATGCAGGTTACAAAATGGAAATTTATGTACACAGGAAAACCGTATGTAGTTTTTTTGTTGCTTTGCATTTATAGGGAAATGTCTGAGACTGCTTTTTCTTCTACTGTGGGTCAGCATTTTTTCAGATCTTATGGCATCACTTTTGTTTTGAAATGAAATTCAAATCTAGCTCATAAAAAGCAAAACAGCCCCACCCCCATGTCTGAGTTGTATTTTCCACTTATGAGAAGGAGCACACTTGGCCTGGCCAGGCATTCTCACTCTCTGAGAACCTGAGCTCTGCAGCTGAGCAGATTTGGCCATTAAAAACCTCTTACATTGCTCATCAAGATAGGTATGAGTGTGGATCCAGGCACCTCTATTTTAAGGTATGGAAAATGTTTGTGGCAGGGGTTAAGAAGGAGATCTCTGTCTTGTGTGCAGTGGTGTTGGTGTTTGCCACTGAGGGGAAAAGGCATTCCTGGGCAGGCTTTCTCTGGGATGTGGGCACTGCTCAGCCCACAGCCTCTGCCTGGCAAGATTCCTGTTGTGACACGGAGCATCTGCCCACCTGGAGGGTGGAAATGGACACAATGAGGGGACAGAGGCAATGAGAACTGGAGTGAACAGGTGGAAGGAATTTCATAAGATCTGTAAGATTGAGCAAGAATGGCTGAAACAGTGCAAAATTAGGTGTTCATCCTATAATGAGGGATTCAGTTTGTTTACAATAGAATAATGTACTTCTATTCCTTGTGTCATTACAAATTTTTCCAATAATCAGTCCAAAGTAATTATGAAAAAAATATTTCATTCTTTTTCTTTGTCGGGTTTTCTCGTAGCATCTACTCGAACAAGAATGCAGAAGCAGAAGCTGAATGATGGAAATGATACCTCAGCCACTGAAGATAAGTGAGATTCTTCTCAGGACCAGGGGCTGCACTGCCAGCCCTCTTAAAATTGTTTTTGTTTTACAGCCTTCATTAATAGAGTTGCTTTTTAGTTGCTTTCTATTCCAAACTGCTAGTTGAAAACATTTGTACTTTTTAAATTGTTTAATGTTTTCCATTATACTTTGCCTTACGATGTAGCATATATACAATGTAAGCCACTGAATTTAATTTATATATTTTTTGAGGATTTTTAAAAAGTCTTGGAAAGTGTCTGAATTTCCTGTTGCAGCATTACTGATTTAAGCCAGTTCAGGCTCGTTGGATTGAATTTTTTATGTCTAAAGGTGAAATGTTAGCTAGAATGATTTGAAATGCACTAATTTTGTTTCTTAGATTTGATTATTAGATTTTCATTACTTGCAAATTTTGAAAATGGTGGGCAAAGACTTCCTGTCTCTGTTCATAATTAGCACATCAAATTCCCATTAAATTAAATGGGACAGCAGCTGGGGGCCTTGCAGAGAAGGGGCCTCACCTCAGGAGTACAACCTGAATTCAAAGTGAACTCATTTCATAGCCTTACTACTGAAACCAACACTTGGCATTTTGTAGTTTTGCTTCCCCAGCTCCCACTCCAGTGTCATTTTGGAAGGCAGTTACACTGGCCCTCAGTTTGAATTTCATGGAGTATGAATCCCATAGAGATTCATCCCAGAATCCCACACTGAAACTTCCCAGAAGCTGAAGCTTCTTTCCCATATGCGGAGTAATTGATGTGCCCTTTCTTATCTTGGGAAATCTCAAGTATTAGAAGAAAAAAACAAAACAAAAACCCCAGAAAAACCCCCAAAAACCAGAAAACCTAAACCATACCTGGGACACACAAGATGTCAAAATTCTAATGATGCAGAATTTTCTTGATTTCTTCAGATTTTCACCTAATTGTAGCCAAGCCAAAGAGCCTGAGGAACAGCTGGAAGCTGAGGGTCTCCAGCTGGGTGCCAGGTAAGAGCAGCCTGGTCTCTAAAAGCACAGGGCATCCCCCATTGGCCTTACTGCAGCACCTGTAAAAACCTGAACGTGGGGAAGCCACGTTGGCAAAACCCATCTGCCTTTACTGAAAAGGCAGATAATTGGGCAACTTGTCAATGGTTGCAACTAGCAAAAAAACCCAAACAAAACCATCCAATACTTTTTTCATATTTTGTATTTGTAAGTTACTGATTCAGATACTGGAACTTTTCTTGCAACAAGAAAGTTTTGTTAAAATAGCCAATTAACAAAAGCACATGTTTTATTTACAGTGGATTAAAATATAAGCAAATCAATTGTCCTGCTTCAAAATTACCCATTTTTATGACTTTTAGCTTTTGCAGCTTCTTAAGTCAAGAACAGGTACAGTAAAAAAGCATGCTATTAATGGCACAAACATTTTAAACCAATGTCTTCCAGGGAGCTTATTTACAGATTGTTTAGCTGATTCTAGAGTATTTAGAGTAGGAAGTTTTTTAAAGTTCTTGTGTTGATTCAAAGCTAACCCTAGAACTACTAAAAATTCTATGAGCAGCAAAACCTGTAAATTAATTTAAAAATAATATTGAGGGGTGTTTTAGACTCAGTATGGCTTCAACTTCCTTACTGAAAAATGTACAGAATGTTCTGGAGTACCTTATGTTTATTTTCTCACTTTTTGCAGTTTTACAGACAGGATATATGTTAACATTGGGGTGCACTGACTGTAAGCTCTGTTACAGCAGTCCTTTGGCTAGAGGATGATACAGAGTCCAGTATCTACACAGATTCATTCTTTCTTTACTGTGACAATGTAATTTTTTTTTGTCAAACAGACTGAAGGCTTTACATCAAATGTACAATATTATTTTATACAACTAATCAGTTTCTTGCCTTTCAAGATAAATAAAATAGCTTTTAAAGGATTTACAGTCAGTGATTTCCTTATATTAGGTGATTTCATATGGTACCTATCCAAATAAATGCATATTGAAACTAATGGCTTTTTATTAGATATGGAAATCTTACTATGTTTGACAGCACTTTTCTTAGAATGAGACCTTGCTGTACTAAAAATGGCCTGGAATATTGAAACTGTTCCAGGAAAAAAGAAAATTTGGAATCACAGCAGAAACTGGGCACAAAATGTGATGGCCATTTTAGGTGCTTAACACCAAGCATCAGTTTCTGTAGAAAGCTGAAGCTGCCCTGGGTGTAAGATGAGGTCAGGTAAATTGTATCCTTTAAAGGCCCATTTCTGTCCATTGGTGCTTAAGGGAATGGAATCTATCAGCTTGGCTCTGTAGCCATGTGAAGGTGGATGAGCTGGCTCCCAGGCTCTTCATTTGATGTTTTATACCTTAATCTCTTCCTGCTGTCCACTGTTTCCAAATGCTGTTTGTTCTTACATGTCATAGGAGCTTATTTCTTCTTCCCTGCTACAAGCGGAAATATTTTAAATGTAACAAGCTTGTCATAATATACATTTGCTTAAGAAACAATGACTGGTCTTCTGAGGACCATTTTATTAATCACAGTTTAAGTCACCAGGGCATTGATTTCTTTTAAAGATGGAAATACACTTGAAGACATTCTACAGCTTACAAATGTGTTATCTGGTGACAGTGATTTCCTAAGAACACAAATAGCTTTCAAGATACCTCTGTGAAATATTATCTGCTTTACTTCCCCCCCCCATGCAGTCAATTCAGTCTACAAGCATCAAACTTTATTCATTTTTACTGAAAAGAAAGGAAAAAAGTCCCATTCAAACTGTTTTAAATATTATGGCATTTTTATTAATGGTTTATTAAACCAGGTAAGCTTATATAGAGCAAAAAAATCATTTATGTAAAATCAGGCTGTAAACTTTCTACATCATTGGGTGGTGGCCAAAGAATCCGGCCTCTCTGGGGCAAATAAATGCTCTGTTTTACAAGGAAAGTCTATGGAGTGTTCAGATAATGTAAAAACAGCAGTTTACATAGTTACCAAGCATTGTAACAGAACTCTACAGGTGGATACTAGATGACAAGGCAGTGCTGGCTTTTAGCTTCAGTAACTTAGGAAAACCTTCAAATGATCTACCCATGTAATGTCTTTTTTCTTTTCAGACTCCTTTCTTGAAAACAGAACATTGCTTTTTATTTAAACCCCAGACACAGTTTCTGCATGACCAAATTTTCACTTTTTAATAAATACCTTTTTTCTGTGGTATTCTAAAACAGAACAATACTTTATTAAATATTTAGTCTGCAAGATACACAAACACTAGGTTGTTGCAGTCTATCTCACCACAGTAAAACACATCCCTAGTTTCTTCTGAAATGTCCCACAGTTGGGTTTCAATATTTACATACATGCACCCACATTTAACCACCTAAGCCAGTAAGGGTGGTTTTTATTTGAACACATGCAATGAAAATTTAAAAAAATTAAATAAATAAATGTTTCTATGAATGTAACACTATCACATCCAGGTCAGATGATACAAAATAAAAGCCAACACTGACACATTGGACCTTTAGAATCACCCTCATTCAGTCCAGAGATGCTTTTTCTCAAAATTACAGGCTTTGTCAATTATTCTGAAATTGCAAGTAGGCTTTAATGTGTACGGTTGGCTGGAAATAATGAGCAGGAAGGAAGTAAATTGGAAAAAAAATGACACTTTGTTCTATTAAGCCAAAAATGTCTCGTTCCAAGCAGCATGCCATTTCAGCTGCAATCCCTGTTCAACTACTTTGTTATGAACTTGAGCCAATGGAGGAGAGTGGTGTCCCTCTCCAGTGCTATCATTCCATGGAGTAGTGTCCCCAGAGAGGCAGGGAAGGTTTCTGATCAGATGCTGAGTCAGAAAAACCCCCATCATTTCATGTTTATAGTTTTTTGTTTGATTCTTCTGAGTAAAACAACAGAAGCGCATGGAGAGACCTTTCATAATCCACACTTTAGGAAAGCTGCAGTGACCACTGCCAAGCCAGCAGCAGGTGTGGGGGTGCCCAGCTGGTTCCATTTCCCAGTGGGACTGGATGTGTGCCAGTGTGATGCCATGGGGGTGGGTGGGACTGGGGCTGGTGCCAGCTGCTGCCCCAAGGCTGGGATGTGGTTGTACGCCCTCGTTCCATGCACTGCTACTCTGAAGAAAGTGCTGGCAGGTGAAGCTGGCATCTCAGGCTTACCCAAGGATATGGAGCCGTGGCTTACGTGGAATCCCTTGTGCCCACACTGGTATGATCAGTGCTGGCCTACAGCACACAGGGTCAGCAGCAAAACTGTGCCCTACAGTGACACTGTTTCACTGTCTGCAGGAACCTCTGGCTGGGTGCTGGTGCCAAGTGCTTCTCAACACAACTTTAACAAAAGTGATTCCTACCCCCCCAGCAAACCTGTGTTTTTGATGAATTGGCATTATGTCTTGGAAAGGTTTTGACCACTTCTGTTTGAATACAAAATACTGACACAGCTGCTAAGAACAGACTTAATGCTGCTGGAGGAAGTCATACTCATCACAGAGGGGGTGGAAGAATGTGCTTGTTAGCAGTAGATAATCCAATGTATTTCTAGGGAGGGTCTGAGGCAAATGTCAAAACCACAATTAAATATTTACCACAGCATTTTCTAAAGTATTTGCTCATCACCCTCTTCCTAAGTAAATTCTGCTACCTGTGTGCTTCACCTTTCCACTCACACACACAGGGCCTGGAGGGAAGGGGGTACTACTCATTACTCCTCTTCCTCTTTTTCCTCCTACTGTTCTTCGAAGAACAGGACTGTTTGAGAAATGAGCTTCCAATATAGTAAAGAACAGCTATTTCCACCTTAGACATGAAGATGTGATAATTTAAGGGAATTAAGTTCTTAGAAACCACATTTGAGGATTAGAAAACATCATCAAAGGATGCTGTGGCACAGCAGGGACCTGCAGGAAGGCTGCATGACTACTTACATAATTATATTTGTGTACTGAGCCTGGTCATCCAGCTTTTTTCTTCCCCATTTGTAAAATACTGCAAAAGGCACTTGAAGTCACTACACTCAGTCAAAATCTGAAATTCTCAGGGTTAGTTCACAGTTACCTGTTAGAAAATTCAAGTAAATGCTCCATAAACTCCACATCTTTTGTAATGGGGCAAACCTCACTCTGTGCAGCACTGGGAGGGTTTTGCACCTTAACTCACTTCGGCCAATTAGGAATGAAGCATCTACTCTACCTCAGCCACTGATGAGCAGTGGTGGGAGAGAGGCATGGCCAGAGGGCATCTCCTCTCTCCTGAACAGCCCTGAAAGGAAAGTGGAGTGGTCACCTCACAGCTCTGACCACAGGAGAATCTGAAATGCCCTATTTGGACAAGTTACCTTTATCACCATTTGGAATATAATGTCAGTTCACTCTTAAATTTTAATTAATTTGAAGTTACCACTTCAAAATCACCTTCTTCTCCATTTTTCTGAAGTTGATCTGTCTGAGGAGAGATAGTAAAACAGGAATAAATAAGCCTCAAGCAGAACTTGAAGAAAACTTGTTTGGGTTTGTAACAAGGTGGTTTTCTTAGTAGTAAAACTTGCAGCATGGTAATTCACACCCAGACAAACTTGACAAGTGCTTCCATTGGAGTGCCAGGGACATGGCCTGGTGTAATGGAAAGGGAGATCTTTTACATTCTGGCTAAACAATGAGACAAGAACTCAAAATCCTCATAAATTAACTCCCAAATAAACACCAAGTGAGACATACCCTCCTACAACTCGAAAGCCTCTCATCCTAAAGAATTTATGGTACTTTACCATATGTCCAGAAAAACAAGTTTCTATCTTCACTGGATTATAAAAAGAAGCCCATTATGGCATATTAACTGAATTTTGAGACAAAAATACACTATGAAAGTTTTAGCAGCAAAGAGGTCACTGTGCCATAAAATCCAAACACGGACTGTTTAAAAAAAAATTAAAGTTAGACAGACTAGATAATGACAAGCTTAGTTTGTTTGACTTTGGGTGGGAAAGGGCAGTTACTACATTAGATTTTTGTGTTAAATTCTGGCTGTTGGCAATGAACAGTCACCACACACCTACACTGTAGCCACCCTTACAACAAAGCCTACATGTTAGTGGACTTCTACACACTGCCTAAGCTGATGGACACCGAGACTTTCCTTCCAAACCATTGCACATTCTGACCACGGAGGAGTTCTCCAAAGGAAAAGTATTTCCAGAAGGGAAGAGGATGTGCTCTTCAGCTTGGTAGTAGCCAGACCTCAATTTCGGAATGCTCCCACTCTGCTGGCTTTGCTTATGAAGTTTTTCAGGAGGTCATGGTCCATGTCTGCAAAGCCTTGAGTTTGTGTAACAACAGTCAAATGGTTTATACAAAATCTGAAGCAAAATTCTTCCAAGTCCTAGAAATAAATTTGAGTAATTTGTATTATGAATGACTGATAAAATTATTAACATTGTTACTTTGTTTCAAATCTGTCATTTAATTAGCAGAAAATATACCAGATTGCTGCCATTATCAATCCCTTTTCCGATCCTTTTGATGAGATCACAAATGATAGGATGAAGATTTTTCATACAAAGTATTCAATAAACCCACTTTGAGAAAACAGGAGTAGCCATCTAAATCAACTCTAGAACTCAACTCAATTCCATCACATTTACTAGAATTTGCAACACATTCATTAGAAAAGTTACCAACAAGTGAAGCCATCAAATTGCCCCAAACAGAACTATTAGAGCATCAATAACTCATTTCTTGTCCTCCCTGCACTGCATTCAGTAGTGAATGTCCTGTGAAAAACAGCAGATCTGCTAGTCATGCTGGAAATAAAAGCAAAATATGATAAAAAAGGGGATGAGGCTTGCTGGACACAAACTGCATGTTAGGATACATGTGTCTTTCATGGCAAATCTAGGAATTTAATCCCTCTGTCTAATGGGATTCCCAGATAGCACAAAAGGTTGTGTCTTGTCCTGGTCTCACTGTAAGAGGATGCTCAGCAGTTCAGCACAGGATGGGTACAAGCCATCAAGCCAGACAACCAGGATTGCATGCAGCAAATTCTTCCCACTCAAACTCCTCACAACAGTGGCAATCCTTCTCTCCATGCACTGGCTCACTCTCCTTTAGTTGGCTCCTATGCAACAACTTGCTGTGAAGAAAAATTAATTAACTTCTGCAGCCAGAGCTGGAGCCAGCAGCAAGGAAGTCAGAATTAAACCATAAACTATAAAACTTGTCAAGGGTTACAGCAAAAAGAGTAACCCGTGCCAATTTGATTCTATGTTAACTACACAAACATTGCAGCCTGGGATTAATAGCAGCAAGATACTCAGCAGACTACCTGTGCATTTCCTTTTGAAAACTTCTCCTTAGATTCCATGTTTCAAGATGTAACTAAAGGATCAACTGAAGCACAAAATATCCTTAAAGAAGAAATATGGTATAGCAAGTATCTTTTATCAACAACTACTGGGAAAGTAAAAAAAGAATGAGACTAGAAGCAGCAAAAAAACAGAGGAAATAAAAAATGTAGACAATCAAAGACAGTGACACCTTAAGTTCCAGCAGATTTCTGAAATGGTACTTTTAGAACCTTAGCTGCTTTAAAGTCAATGTGTGAACTTTTACGCTAGCTAAAACTATCAGCAGCTAATTTATCTGATGCTGTAATGAATAGGACCATAGATTATAGAGAATCCTGGTCATTCATTTGCCGTTTCAAGAAATACTGTCTTTTTAAATTCTGTTTTATAGATGATTAGCCTAAACTTTGCTACAGTGTATATGAGTATATATACAGTATATGAGAAATATACTTAAATAACTTGTAGCAGAAACTCTTTGTATTTTCTGAGGATAAGAAAAAATATTTTTGTACCTCTTAAATCCTAACAGATGTATACAGTAGTCAAGTTAGTCTTCATTTAATTTGCAATGTGAATGGCATGTCACACATCATTGTAATCTTTCACTTGCAGTGTTCACATTTAATGACAAAAAATAGAATTCTATCTCTTCAAGCTTCCAAAACATGAGGCTTCTTTCATAATTCTTCTTTTGGCAGTTTTCTACTGAGATTCTGACACTGCACATGGTTCTCAATGTAGTACACTAGAAGATATATTAATGTAGTACACTAGAAGATCCTGGTTTCTTCCATGATTCCTTAGAGGTTATCCCCATGTTTTTGAAATCTTTTTTTAAAGAAATCTTTGCTGCACTTCCACCCCTTTCTGAGCTGTGGATGTAGGGAGGAGGGCAACAATACACTCCTGAGTTTGGCACATGCTGCAGCCAGGGCAAGTGAACCAGTTCCTCATCTGACAATTGTACGAAACTGTTACAAAGTGTTTTGAAAGAGCAAAACACTGAATCATAGAAGGAAGAGGAGGATAACATGTATTTAGTTATCCAGCAATCCCTTTTATTGTGCTTCAGGCCTTATGAACTCTGGTACTTTGTCCAGGCTAGTTTTACTACTTCACAACACACCGGAACAGATCTTTACCTCCTTCACCAGATACAGACCAACCAAAAATACTTCTGCTTTGAAGATGTTCAAAAATTTTGGAAAGTTTGTAAGAGGAGAAACTAAAGAATAAAATTTTAATGAAAAATTTGCTGTTAAGAGAACCAAACCATTGGGTCATGCCTTCCTGTAGAGTTTTCCCTGCTATGCTGGGCTTGTAGCAGCACAGCACACTGAAAGCACAAGTCCTTTTGGACCCAGCCATCCATGCCCTCTGTTTCTGCTACCTGGGTTACAAATGCCTTGTAACTGGCAGCTGGCACTCTTACTATCTACTGATCTCTTCTTATCCTCTCTCTCAATGCACAAAACTCACTGACTTCCAGTCTCCTCTTTGCAACTCCTACACAAATCCATCTCCATACAGCACTGACTACTGCAACATTTTAAATTCAGTGTTTGTTTCAGGCTCTTCTACTTGCCTCCCATACCTGAAAGATATTTATAACAATGTCCCCTACATCTGAAATACATAAGCAGACTTTTTGAATAATAAAACCCACCACACAGTTATTTCCACAATCATCACAGCACTAGGAAGATGAGAAAAGGAAAATATCTTTGAAAGTATTTCTTTACCAAAAAAGCATGCATAACAGGTTGAGTGCTAGTGACTCATTCCAGAACCAAGGGCAGAGCAGATGACAGGATATGGGGGGGAGTATTAACAATAGGTAATTTATTGTATGTCAGCATAATTCATTGTAAACAGTACTGCTAGAGTGGATTTTCTTTTTAAAAGCACAAGTGTAAATATGCAGGGACTTTACAGCTGACTCCTTCCACTGCCTGTAAAAGTCAGCACCAGAATAATTGTACCAGATACTGGCAGACAAAATGATCAGGTGGAGAACTCAGGAAGTGAAAGGGCAAAATCCAAAGGCAGAGATGTAAATGGCAGTGAGAAATTTGTATGCCAAGCCCTGCAATGCCACATAACAAGGAAGGAAGCAGATTAAGAACCCTGACTCACAGGGGCAAGCCAAAAGGGCAGGAAAAAAACACTAAACTGGGAGTTTTAAAATTTTTATTTAACAGCTTAAAAAGGGGAAAAAAAAACCATTTGTTAAGCCAGAAAGGGAAATTACAGTAATCATGCCTCATCAGTTAAATACAGTCATGTTTACATTAGGCAGCTTCATTTCTCAGAAAACATCTGCTTACCTGAGGAGAAGTTCTTACCTGAGCTTCGTACTTGACAGCAGCAGAGAGGAGAGCGATGGCATTCTCTTCACAAATGCCTTGTTTGATTGTTTGCTGGCAAAGCTTTTTCAGTCTGTTTTCTCTATACAGTGTTGCCAAATCTAGCAGCCCTGTGAAAATTTATACAGCTTTAACTATTCTGGTGCAAAATCTATTAGTGGCTTTTCAAATTAATCAATCATCCTTTTGTTTTAGGCTGAATTAATCAAAGACTTGCTCTGGTTTTTTTCTCTAGATGATGTGTGCATTTTTAAGGTCCTCTACAGACCTATCAAAAAAAGAACCATTTTATTACTATGGAAGTGTTCTGTTCTCTTTTTCTCATTCTGGACATCAATTACTGGCATACATCCTCTTAAGTTCATGCAGGGAAGAGCTGCCTTTTCAGTCAGGATCAAAAATTGCTACAGCTACTCAAACAAGTAAACTTTCAGGATAGAATAAGTGCCTTTCTAAATAAAAGAAAGTTCTTAATAAGAGCAACAATAAGTTCTTTCTGAAAACTTTTCACCTTTGATCTCATTGCATGCCCACCACTCATTCTCCTTGGGCATGTTTCCTGCTACTGCATCCTTTCTTCCTGACACCAGCCAAATTCAAGATTAAAGTGCTGAAACTAAAACCAACAAGCCCTGCTTTCCTTACTCTGTAATGACAACATAGATTGAACTTTTCAAAAACAAATCATCTGAAGTAATTTACATTTATGGCAAATACCTATTGCATCTTCAGGAGGGAGCCTAATGTTGTCTGTATACAGATATTCCAGGAAGGCTCGGTAAACAGGGTAAGAAAATTCACTCATTTCTATAATTTCATCATCATTATTGAGTACGGAGCGGAAATGTTCACACCTACAAAACACGAACAAAAATTGTACATGGCAAAGAGTTAAGCTTGAAAGATGAGCTGCAGCAAGAAGTTGGTGAAAAAAATAAGTCAGTCCTACAGACTAAATACAAAAGCAGAACCTCTAGCTACATTATTTCTTGCTTTGAACATGTTCATTTCTTTAAGTCTTACAAGCCTGATATATATAATTCAGAATTTTATTTCTGTTGTTAATATTTTATGGCAGAATCCATTTTCACTTACAATATCTACAAGGATTATCCATCTGGTTTTGGTGCCATTTTTAAAAATACATTATACATTAACAACCAATTTTATTACCTGTCTTGTAGCACATAAACTTAGACATTTCTGAGATTTGACCTGATTTCTCTAGCATTTCCCAATGAAGAGGGAAATGATTTATGATTTTAGATATCATTTACTCCAGTGTCAGAGTCCATACACAATCTAGCATTAATCATGACATTCAAGGATTAAATTACTGAAAGTGAAGACACTCTCACTCAGATCTTTCATCATCTTTTCCTTATAAGTCTGAATACTTTTGTGACAGATACAAACAAGGACAAAGCACTGCCTTTGGTAGCTGTAATCTGCAACTTCCAGTCCACAGTAATTTACAATGCACTGTAACTTACTGTTCCCTAAAAAGCCTCCTAACATGCACATTGTTTTCAAGTTTTTTATTGATAAAAATGAATATCTCCACTTCTGATAACTTCTCCTACAACAACCACAATTTAATCATACTTCTTTGTACTAAACTAATTTGTAACTTTGTAATACACTAATTTGTAGCTCTCCCACATCTGAGCTCTCTTCTTTTACTCAAACTTTCCTGTAAAAAGTAAGATGGTTTCCTTTTAATGTCTCTGAGACAAAACTACAACTTAAAGACAGTATCATTTAAATCCAAATGAAAAAATATTTAACTAATGACTTTTTAAAAATCTTATTATTTTGGGGATTTTAATAAAATAATGGAACCTCTTGTCTAATTCATAAAGAAATAAAGTCATTATCTAGGCTCTGCCACATCTTTTACCACATTCTGGCATTGGGAGAGGCAGACAAAACCTCATTGTTTTGCTTCCCACAGCCCCATGTTAAGTAGTGGTGACTATGCTATCTATCCAGCATGGATCAGACCTTGGGAATGGTCTGTGCTCCAACAGCACCACACAAAAGTCAGAGAGAAGGTGGTACACATTGATCCCTGAAAAATTAAGCCAATGACAATAAAAATTGGTTAGCACACATCCTCCAGTCTGCAATTATCTTGGAGTGACTGATCCCTTGGAGTGTCTCTCTCGCTGTCACTATCCCTGAGCAGACCCAGCTGCACCCAGTGCAGCTCTGGCTGGCTGACTGCAGGGCTGGTAAATCCCACTCCTGCACTGGGATGTGCCTGCTCCTGTAGGCAGCGCTGGCCTTGGGCTACTCTCACTGACATTCCTCCACCACTGCCAGCCAGTAACCACCAACAATGGGACCCAGCTCAAGAACAGGAGTGGAACAAGATGGAAAGAAGTCCTCATAAGCAGTGAAGAAATGACTAAACAATAAAAAGGAGCTTTTAGCAGCATAGCTTTCATGACAATGCTTCAGGCCAAATGTTGCAAAACACCTTTTTAAATACTTTGATCCAGTTGCACCATGAGAGTAAAGAAAATATTAGTTTTACAGACTGCGCCTGTGCTTTATTATTTCCCTCACAGTATTTTGGTAACACCATATATATAAAACCATTTTAGAATTGAACGTTTCCTTCACAGAAGGTCATATAATCTGAGAAAAATAAAGGAAGAAAAAGGAAATATGGGAAAGCTACATATAGGCTGATTATCAGGAAAACAAACATCAGGAACTGTTGTCATCTTATTGCAGGGGTTCCATACTGTTGTCTCCTGATTGCAAAAGTTTATTGTGGGCAGCTCCCCAGAGCACTGACTCTGACTCTTTCTTCTTCACAAAGCAGCCAGCTGACTCCAGCTCCCTTCTCAACCAGCCAACCACTCTTTCATAGCCCTCTTGTCATTGGTTACAGCTGTGGCCTGTTACTAATCTTTGGTAATTGGCCCAGCTGCAACTCCTTAGGGGTAAGATTACTTTCTACACTATCTTTATTTTCTTATATTCTATCCACCTACCATTCCCCATTTTTCTTTTAATTATGGAATTGCAGCATTTCTAGAAGGATGTGTTCAAATAAATTAACATTATGACACATTCATATATTTCATTTAGAACTAATAGTTATACAAATGTTCAAACATATTACACTATGAATATAAATATATTTCTAAGTGTTAGTTCAGTTTTGCAGCTTCTCAGTTTACAAAGTACTTATCTTCAAAATCTTTTATACTCATGCTTAACAAACATTAATAGCTGCAATTGATATACTCCACTAATCAGTAAACACATTGTACTAAATAATAGAACTATTCTTTTTCCAGTTCTTACAGTTGCTTTAATAAATTCTCCCCTTCTTCTTTCAGTTTTGTTGCTTTTCCTCACGCAGTTCTCTACCCAGATCACCACAGGATCACATTGCTTAATGTTTAAGTATTCTTTCCTGAATTGCCACAGGATCTCATTGGTTGATACTTAAGTCCCTTTTCCTGAATCCATGGGGCCATACAGTTTAGTATTTAAGTCCTTTTCCTGAATCATGTCGGGGTCACCAATTGTTGTCATCTTATTGCAGGGGCTCCATACTGTTGTCTCCTTATCACAAAAGCTCCATACCTTCTTGGTGTTTCTCATGGGCAGCTCCTCAGAGCACTGACTCTTTCTTCTTCACAAAGCAGCCAACTGACTCCAGCTCCCTTCTCAACCAGCCACCCCACTCTTTTATAGCACTCTTCTTCTCATTGGCTACAGCTGTGGCCTGTTAAAGTCAGGCCTGTTCCTAATCTTTGATAATTAGATTATCAAAGATAATCTAGCTGCAACTCCTTAGGGGTAAGACTACTTTCTACACTATCTTTATTTTCTTATATTTTGTCCCCACACATACAAGGAACATTTTGGGCATACACAAGATTTGGTGTGGTATCTGATGGAGAACACGTGGCATTCCAAATGAAGAGGGTGGACTACAGGCATGAATGTAATGAACAAGCAATGAAAACATAAAGGGAAGATGAAAGTAATCCAGGTAATCAAAGTAGTAAGATGATAGAAAAAAAAACCCAAACAACAAAACAAGGACAGGCAAGAATTAACAGGTAATTTTAATTTCACACGGTAATATACAAGAAATCACTAAGAGGACTCAGGAGCAAAAGTAGGAAGATGAAAGTGGTGATAAGCTGAGTGAGATGGCCAAACATCTTGAGAAAAAAAATAGCAAAGAGAGAAAAATATTATAACTATGAGGAGGATGAAGCAGAAGCAGTTAGCAAGGCAGAAGAGACCTAAAGCAGTGTCTCTAGGATATCACGGGAGAAAGCACATTAGCAGTAACAAATTAATCTCTCTGCATGTTAATAACAATGAGATCATTCTGTAGATCTGCTTACGTAAAAATCTCACCATAAAGTGGTCATAGCTTGCAAAAAGTTGTAAAAACAGAAAAAAAAGCCAGCTTAAAAGTCAAACTCACTGGTTAGAATGTTTAAAACACATAGAACAAGAAATCTGTCATAAAAGGAGGAAAAAGATCATCTGGATTGCACCTACAGATGTTGCTGAAGCAACTGAAGGGTCCTGTGGTAGGAAAGAGTGCCAAGAATAAACACAACCCCCTCAAATCATTCTGGTGGAGGAAGCCAAGCATTTAAAGGAGGAAAGAACTGATTCTAACTACTGACAAGACAGCAGAAGGAAGTGAGCCTTTTCCTCAGCAGCAAAAGGTTATTGGAAATCAAGGTCAAGGCCATTTAGGAGCACAAAGGAGGATAAATGTCAGATGGAGAGAAGTGTAGGCAGGTAGTAGAGCAAAATGTTTGATAATTACAAAGAGAGTAACAGTGAAGAATAGCAGATGAGTCCCTGACTCAGGGAAAAGGGAATTTATAAGAGTAAGTCAAGAATTTTTAAGAATTTTTCTGCAGTGATGACTCAGCACAGTGGACTACACTACACAGTTTAGTTTATACAATTTATACTGTTTGTTTCTTACCTAATTTTAAGAAGAACTTTATGAACATGAATGTATTTTCCATCCACTAGGAACTTCAGGTCTGCAGTTTCAGGGTTGTCAAATTCCTTCTTTAGTGACTGGGCAACTGTTAGATGGTCATCAGGCTCTAGAATAAATAGGGGACTTATATAAAGTAGTAAACAATACAAATATCTCCCACTACAACATTCTGGGTATCTGTCAGCAATTAAGACTCTTAATAAATACATCTTAAAGCTAGTAAACCCCCCCAGCAGCCTATGTGTTCTGTCTGGGCCAGAAAAGCAAAGAAAGGACAGCTTTCTTCAGTCCTTTCTAGTTTCCTGCTCCAAGCAAATATCTCTATTAAAAAAGCTGTGAATTCCACTCCTCTAACTCATCTATATAAGGCCAGAAAAAAAAAAGTTAAGTCTCAGAAGTTTACTTCTCCATATGATGGAAAATGCTATCAACCATTAGTCAGTAAATTATATCAAATTGAAACTGTTAGTTATTATAAGAGCCTCAAAAGATTAATAAAAAAATATAATAAAATTTTCTGAAATGCTTCCATAAGGAGGCATTATATTACAGCAAAAATGAATCTATTACAGAAACAACATATTGGTTGCCAGTGAAACTGCCCAGTGCAATATCCCTAAAAGTGAATACCAACACTTACAAGTTTATTCTAAAAGAACTGCTTTCCCTAGACTTAATGGTGCTAGAAGGACAGTGTGTCAAGGTCTGCATACTGCTGTTGGTGTCATATGTTTGCATATCCAACAGTGCACATGATATTTGCATTATAAAGTTACCAAACAGCTTTGAAAAGTCCTCCATTATTTGCATACAAAATTTTTACCTACTGAACTGATCCAAATCTCCATCACACAGCCTCAGAGAACCATCTTCTTTAATACTACTAAAAATATCAACAACCCACTTTACCCCCAACTCTTATTCTTAACTGTGACAACATTTTGCCTTCTTACCATATAAATACATGTGGGTCAGTAATTAGCTGCTCTCTACAGAAAATTACATAAATGCTAGGTCCTGTAACCTATCAAGCTAGAAATTAGAATAGTATTCTGCTGGAAATGGAAAGACCTCCACAAGCTCTAAAAAAGCTTAACACACACACACACACACACACACCTTGATACTGTTACATTTTGTTTAGCACAGTCATTTTGCACTTCATTTAGAGAATGTCAGGTATGCACAATCTGAGTAGGTACAGGTAAAATGGATGGGGGAAAGAAACACAATATAGTGATGATAAAAAAGAGAAATATTTCTGAAACAATGATACAATAAAGTACTTTGTTAATTCTTATTTTGTACAATGTGTGGTTTATTTATTCAGACTTCTGCTTCAAAGTTAACTGGCAATCCAGGTGTCTACCAAGACACATCTCCAGTTGACTTCTTACAGCCATCAGAGGAAAACTGAATATAGTGGGGTTCAGCTTTGAAACTCTTAGAGAGAAACCAGCTGCTTTTATTTGTTACAGCAGTGAAAGGGGAGCCTGAGGAAGGAAATGAAGAGGCACTTTCCACTGACAAGGCACAAAGCCAAGAAAACTCCTCAGCAGCCAGTGCTAAGAATTGTATTAGAAATGTTAAAACTGCCACAAACATGGGGAGAATGGGAATGCCTGGGTATGGAAGCACCCCAATAAAAGGGACAGAGAAGGGCTGTAAGCATGGCAGATGTCCATGGCATACAGGTCAGCAGATGTAAGATGCCAGGACACAGCTGCCTGAGGATTCTCACCACACATACATCAGATGACAAACAGCAGTGAGTCAGTCCTGAGAGCTTGCCAGGGTGGGACAGGATGAAGAGGCCAGTCACCCTCAGCTCCTGGAGTGTGCAAAAAGGCACAACTGACACCAGCACAGTCACCTAACTAAAAACAAGCCAGAAGATATGACAAGGGCCTGATAACCAGCATCCTTTTTCCTGTGTCATCACAAGGAACCCTGTTCAGACCTCCTGAATAGTGCCAGGATGCTGGAGAGATTACTTGGCACATATGAAAAAGTGGCTTTGAAAGTGCATCTGAAACTTGTTTTATTTAAAAATAAAGTAACCTTTCCTCCTGTAAGACTTTACCTTATGCTTTGGTACAACATTGCTGCAGTGTTGTAGCTCTATTTCCAAAGTCAGGGTCAAAAAATACCAACCCCCCCCCCAAAACCCACATAATAAACAAATATGCAAACCCCCCAAGAACAACAACAAACAAAACCCCAAAACCCACAACAGGCCAAAACAAACACACAAAAAAACCACCACAACAAATAAAAAACCAAAACCCCAAGAAGCCAAACAAAAAATCCAACAACACCACCGCAACTTCATTAGAAACCATTATGGGATTAAATTGTAGCTAAAGAATGAGCTCTCTGGTAGCCAATGCTGTATACTGAACTCTTTCTACTCAAGGCCATCAAGACAGATCTTAATGCTAATCAAACACCTGAGATCCAGCAACTTGTCTCTGCAGAAGACCAGGTCACAATCACTTGTGATGAGACTGAGTGCTTGTGGCCAATTCAGAACATGGGAATTTGGATCCCTCAATTCTTAGTAGTCTACTTAAGGGCATCAAAGAAAGCTTCAGAGTTCCTCAACTCAAATCTCCAAATTCAAATTCAGATTTTTCCACCCAGAGCCACTGGACAGTCACACATAGAGGTGACACAAAAAACCCCTCCCCACAGCTGAGGCACTTCCCCATAGAAATGAGCTCTCAGGATCTCTCACTGGTCAGAGTGACCCCAAGATACGTTAGAAAGTCTCGTTTCCCAGCCCAGGGGTCGAAGAAGGAGTCAGAGCTCTTCAGTTCTCGGTCTCAAGGTTGTTTATTATATCTTATCTATAAAATTCTTTCTCCTGACCTGCTGAGGTCTGCTCAGCAAGACAGTCAGAGGCACTCTGCCTGCCCCCAGGGCAGTGTTATCTTTTTATACTAAAAACTACGTGTACAATATTTACAATTACTGTCCAATACCCATCACCTATGTTAGACAGTGAGCTTCTACTCTAAACCAATCTAAAAGTGCCAACATCACAGCAGAAGATGGAGGCTACAAAGAAGAAGGAGAAAGGCTGGACACGCCCAGATTCCTTCTCTTGTCCCCTGAACCCCCATTCTAAAAACCCCAAAAAATCTATTTTTCACCCCGTGATAAATTCACTATCATTCTACTTAAACTGTTGTGGCTTGCAGATCTTCATATAAGGTTGGTAATTTTTTTTTCCCAAGGGCTAAATTAAAGGCACAGGGGTCTTGGGCTCTGTGCCAAGGTCTCTGAGCCCTCCAGGGCAGGAGCTCGAGTCCTTCAGGGCAGCCAGAGGAATTTCCTGGGTTCCAACAATGAGCCACATCAATAAAACAGACAATTGTCTAGCCCTGCCATCAGGCTTTACCAATTTTTTACCATTCCACATTACCACTTACACATACATAACATGTCATTATGACTATGCTTCCTGGTGTAAGTTTTTGTGAGAAACTATGTTTAGGCTTCAAATACACAGAACTGTTGTATGAGCTACCAGTTCTATTTGGAAGGCGTCAGAATAAAGAACGTTTTGGCTCACCTACGGAGAGCAGGCGCCACATGACGGCGGGGGTGGCGAAGCAGGCGAACACATCGTCGGTGCAGGCGAAGTGGGTGAGGTGCGGGAAGGTGACGGACTGGCCCCGGCACTGCCCCCACATGTACACCTGGCCGCTCTGCGTCTTGGCCGCCGATGTGTGCGCCGAGTGGCAGGCGGCGATCTCCACCACCCTAAATTTGCAAGCAAACAAAAGGAGAAAAGCGAGTCACTCCCATTAAGAACAAAATGCAGTAAATGAGCTCACTGCCTCCTGTCTTTCTCTAGTGCAAGACATGCTTTTAAGCGTGCATGTAAGCAAGAATGCTTTCTGGTCACACACAGCAAAATTAAAAGGGCTGGCAGTGTTTCTGCAAACAGTGGGCACTCCAAGTTTCTCTTGGGAAAGCATCTTGGGAGAGAGCAGCCAGAGTGGCAGCAGAGCCCAGTATCTGCTGCAGCACATACTCTGCTGACCCATCAGCTCTCTCAAGCAAAGCTATGATGAGTTTCAAGTCTCTGAATGTCCTTGGTGGTGCTGGGCAGTGAGGGGAGTAGCTGTATTAAGCTGTAGAGAACAAATACTTGGAGAAGTTGAAGGAGGAAATAAGGATGCATTAAAAAATAATTAAAATTGCATTTTGGCTTATAATTGAAAGACAATGGAAGTCTTTTTTCTGTTTGCTTATTGGTAACAATTATAAGCCAACAAGTTAAACATACTTCTTCTTACTCATGTAATTATTATAACTTATGTTTAAAGGACTTCCATTCTGAAAACTAAAATTTAGAACCAAACAGCACTTAAAGCTGTTTCTAAGTGTCCTTTAGCTAGGCTATGTCTCTAATCCCAAGACTGATTTAGGACTTCAAAACTCCCACTGTGTAAAGCATTACACAATCCACTGTTTTGCAGTCTGAACTACTGCTTGTTTACTTGTGTTCTCAGCTGCCTCGGGATAATGGCAGGGAAACAACTTGTTTAAAGCTGTATGCACAAATCTTGCAGGCTTTAGTGAGGCAGTATTTTCACTGACACCAAGAATTCATATTCTGACCGACAAAAGCCAAAGGTAGCATGCAACATTAAAACTTGTATTAAATTCTTACTGTAACATTTTAAAAGTGTCTGGGAAAAAAAAATCAGTAACATTTGAAACAAGTACACACACAGAAATAGCAATGCTCATGATCAGGCCATGTCTCATCACCAGAGCAGAGATGCCACTTCCTCACAATGATGTACTCAGACACAGGGTTAAGAGGGACATCTCACTTTCCTTCTTACTCCCAACAGGAGCCCAAAATTAAGATTTCTGATCATATACATATTTGGCTTTACAACAGAAACAACTGCCCCACTGTCCCTCAAGGACCTAGAGGAAAATATTTAACTTGCAAAAATTGAAGCTTTATTTTTAGGCCACAATACCAAGAAAGAACTCCCTTTCTCTCTCTCCTGGATTATGAGCCAGATTTAATAGCAGAAATAGCACAAATTGCAGATGTCCACCCTTCACTTTTTCTGAGTACACTTCTTGTCAAAAGTAGCATATTAAAATAGAATTTATATTCACAGACAATAAAGCCTTTATTGTTGATTTCAAGCAATGAAACTACACCACTGAAGGGAAACTGCAATTAAGGCCTTTAAAGTATAGTGTGAGCCGAAGCAGAAAATAGCATATTCAGGCTCAGAATGTTCAGTTTCTCTTTCACAGGGATGGTTATGGGACAGATTCAAGCACTTTTAGTGAAAATTCTCTTCACATTTAGCAGATTAACCATTGCAAAAAATTTTAGCCTCCTTCTCCCAAAAAAAAAAAAAAAAAAAAAAAAGATTAAAAATACCATAACTTTATGTAGTTCTTCTGTGAGTATGTCAACCAATGTCTGATTGCAAGACTGTAAGGATTACCTGTCCTTATCCACAATAACTGTTGTAGGGTAAGACTGGTTACTTTTATTCCCAGTACCTAACTGGCCATATGAATTGGCTCCCCAGGCATATATCTGACCTTCATCTGTTAGCACTAATGTATGTGCATAGCCACAGGCAACCTGTAAGGAATAATAAAAAGAAGAAAACCTCATTTTTATGCCATAGTAAGTTAATACAGATAGATACATCTTATGCTATAGGTTAATGCCATTGATTCTAGGCTAGTGTAAAAATTAAAAATACAGATAAGTTTATTAAAAATGGAAGGAAAGTAGATGAAGTGACTCTGGGGAAAAATTTACCAATGAGAAACCCTGACAGTAAGAGCAGAGCAAAAAGAATAGTTGAAAACTGAGAAAGAAGGAAAGCTATATGACAAATTTGAACAATACGCAGAAGAGTGAAGATTATCTTGCATTGACCTTGCTCCATGGACAACTGCTCCAATATGAATAGCTTCACCACTGGAAAAATAGCTAAGGTCTCCATGTCTGATCCTCTCATCCCTGACAGCCACACAAAACTGCCCCCTCCCTGTGCCAGAGGATCAGAGGACCCTCTGCTGAGAAAAGTCGCCATGCCTGGAAGTGTTCAAGGCCAGGTTTATTGGGGCTCTGAGGAAATCAGTCTAGTGGAAGGTGTCCCTGCCCATGGCAGGGGATGGAACTGGATGGTTTTTAGGGTCCCTTATAGACCATTCTGTAATTCTCTAAACTTACATCACTGGAAGAAAACTCTCACGGTACAGTCTGAGAACCACACAAGACAAGCAAAAAGAACAATCAACCAGGAAAGAGAGAGAAGAGACAAAACTCTCCATTTTGATGGCAGCCCACAACTGTATCAACTCATAACTTCATGGAAACTCCCTTGGTCCTGCTGAGCTGTCTCCTCACATCAGATTGTCCAAAAAATCCACTTCATATATGCAGCACATGCCCCACATACAGATACACAGTGGCAACATTACCAGCAGCAGTCCTGCTCTGCAGGAGTTCGTGTAACTTAGTAGACAGCTACCAAAAAACCAATTTACATTGTTCATAACCAGCTCACCTGTCTTTATATGATCTGCAAAGACACATCATAAACACATATACTCCACTGACATCCATGAAGCATGTGATGTACTTTAAGTGAAATAAACCATCAAGTTATTAACTGAGTGGAGATCTACAACATGGTATTAATCGGTATCAAGTAAAGGAAGTGGATGCAAACAGAATCTAATCCAAACTTGCTGGAGCATTCACTCTCTAAACAGAAGAATAAGTACAGGGGAACATAATACTCACTTTATTATGTTACTATCCAACAGTAGTTGCTACCAGCAAAGCTACTGTCTACATCCTAGGCACTGAATATAAAATGATGTCATTAAATAAGTTTCTTTTAAAATACTTAAAAAATTCATAGCTTTCCTGAGTAAACGCAATAAATAGGATCCAAAGTTCAAAATGCTCTTGCAAATTTTCACTAGTTACAAAACCGATGTTTTCTAACAGTTTGTATCATTTTCCTGTCAGTATCCTCTATTTAGCATGAATCAATTAAAAACTTCCAGAATCAGTCCTGCAGTAACTTTAAATATTTATTGTATAAAAGAAGTTATCAGTTTGCTAGTTACACTGGTGGCAGCCCCACTACTTGGTAAAGTGCAATAATCTCCAAAGGTCAAGACTAACTGTGGAATCATACCAAATGTTAGCCAAATGCAGTGGGAGGCAATTTATCAGATTCCAAACACCAGTAAGTCACTGTGGCTGGAGTGCATTCTGAAATGAAATTCAGTCCACAAGACAGACAAAATACTAAACTGCAGCATTTTTCCAGAAAAAAAAAGGCAGAGGTTAATGAAGAATGGAATATCCTAGAAAGACTCTGTTACTTACTAAAATAACAGCAATATTTTTAATTAACTTTCACAGAAAAAAAGAAGAAAACAAAACAAACATTTTTAACAGTCTAGTCATCTAAGTAAAATCCTGACCTCACTGAAGTCAATGGCAAAATTTCCACCGAACTCCACAGGGTTACAGTTTCTCCCCTGTTGGGAGAGGTCCACTTTAGGACATGTGTTTTATTCTGATGTCACTTTTTAAACAAAGGACTATCTCCTTCAAAGGCAGCATATGCTGTCTATGGGGCTCTTGCAGAGGCTCCTGGAGGGTTTGAAGTGAAGCAGCACAGACCTACCCGCTGCACACGAATGCCTTGCAGGGCTGCGATCCGGCACGGCGTGGGCTGGTTGCCACTGCTGCCCAGCCCCAGCTGGCCATTCCCATTGTACCCCCAGACATAGACCTTGAAACAGAGACAGGGACTGTTAGCTGCTTGCTACTATTCACTTCTTTTTGTTGTTTTAGGTAAACACAAGCATATTCACACATATACCTTCCTATATAAATACATATATATACACACGTTTTTCTTTAAAATGCTGATTACGTACTCATCTAGAATTCTTAACTTCCACATTCATGCTCTTTAGGAGTTAGATTATGTAGGACTACAATATTTTAATAGGAAGAACAGAAAATCAGTGACTCATACAGCTGCCTGCCAGCACAGAGTAAATCCTGCACAATACTTCCCTTCTTCAAAGAGCTGATTTCTCATTCCAAAATCTTCTAACAGAAAACACACTAGAACAATTATAAAATGGAAGCTGTGCACAGTTTGAGTAGGCAGCTTCATGAAAAGCATAAGAAAAAGGGAAAACACTGAGCTCTGATAATTTCAGTGACATTATGTTTTACTGCAGTCCATACCTACTTAGTTCTAAACTCAAGTGTTTGGAGAAATAGAGCTAGCAAGATGTATACTGCCCAACATCATCAGCTCATAATAACAAAATCTAGAACTCTACAACCTACTTGTATCTTTGCAAAGAGGATAAAAAAGTATGAGAGAGATTCAAGAGGTACTCCAGTATCTTTGCAAAGAGGATAAAAAAGTATGAGAGAGATTCAAGAGGTACTCCAGTACAAAAAAATATATGCAATGTACTTTTGTTCTCTTAAGATATGTGAATATGAGCACTGAAAATTAAAATATCATTCAGTGATTATTCTCACATTCACTGACTACTCTCCCATACAATACTTCAGATTCTAGTATAGAGAATAATTTATTTGTCTATGAATGCTAAAGACAGCAGTTGGTATAATAACAAAGGTTGTTATGAGCAGTATAAGCAGCTAGACTCAAGGGCGTTTGCAAAGGTAAACTTCCTTTCTGAGTAATAGCTCATTACTACTGAGTTTGAAATTATCTACATGCCAAGTTATTACATGAAGTAAAACTCAGTCCAAATATTCACTTGAAATTTCTTACCTCTCCGTTTTCCACCACAGCCATAGAGCACATCTGCCCACAAGCTATATTAACAACTATTTTATTTTGTAGGCAGCTGGTAACTCTTCGAGGAATTGGCTGATTTGCTGTTGAACCAGATCCAACCTGGCCCGAGTTATTATAACCCCATGTGTATACCTGTGGCAAAAGAATTGTCATCAAAGATGGCTTTATAATATACAGTTCAAAGTATACATTCAAGAGAGGAAAAAGCCGTAAGAATAAAAAAATTTCTTTTTTTATGTGAAAATGGATGTAGTGTTTTCAGACCAAGGAAGACACACAGGTTTACAAGTGAACTGTTTCTAACAAAAATATGCCAATCTAAGCATTTATATATTCCATTCTTTTACGTTCCTCCATTCGAAGGTAAGAGGAAACATGATGGCTGCAGTTAATGCTGAAAGAATCCATTGCTACTTTTCCAGAACCCAAACTAGAATATCTAAGTGGCACAAATGCCACCTCAAGGTAAATTCCAGGAAACTTTTTACTTTGGCAGGTAAAATTCCTTACAGTGAATGTGATTTACATTAACATCAGCTGTAATGCCACTAAGCATTTAAAGTAGAGTATAGCATAGGAAGGAACTGGCTGCGTAATTTGTTATTACAAGCAGAAGTGGCAAAAAATCAACATTCTGCACACACTTCAAAACAGCTATACCCTCACAAGTTTCAATTTTTTGAAACATTTGCGTTACATCAGCACTGCGAGGATTGGAGGAAGCAAGATCTAATGCTAGAGGTGCAAAGTGTTTCCTCTTTCTCACATATGTGGGTTTCATTAAGAGAAAACAAACACTGGTTCCCACTCTACTCACCTCTCCATCAGAGGTTAACACCATGGAGTGGTGAGAGCCACAGGCAACCTCAATGACTTTCTTGTTCACCAAGTTAGTAGAGACTTGACAGGGAATGAAGCCATGATTTGTTGTACCATTGCCCAGCTGACTGTAAGCATTATGACCCCATGTATACACTTCTCCTTCTACAAGAAAAATGTAAAGAGCTGGTTGAAAAATCTCTACTTTTCCAATGAGTACACAACATAAAATTACAAACTAAAAAGTCAAATTCAGTAACAATATGCATACTTAAGTGTATAAATACATATCTGACCTATGGGACTGTTCAGCCCATGGATGTACCAATGCTACCAGGCTCACACAGTGTTGGCCACAAATCCAAATAGATAGTATCAGCATAATCATAGCAAAGGCAAACATACTGCTGCAAGAAAAGGGATGGCATAACACAGAAGAGAAAAGGATGAAATTACAGTCAGAGTCCCCATTTCAATTTCTATGTTACTGACAACAAATCAGAATTTCTTGTCCATGCCCTGGCACTGTTTCCCATTTTGGAAAATTCAAAAAATAACTTTCATTCCCTTACAATACGCATATTGCCTAAGGATGATTCCTCAGAACTACAAAGGCAAAATATGATACACTAAATCAATACCTCACTACAATAACTGGTTAAATCCAATTATTTTATCCTATCAAAAGTGAACAACCCTTTCCTCAGTTCACCAACATGTGATACAAATTTCAGTAAACATGTGGCACAGAAACATACAGCAAAGTGGCAATGACAATAATTAACAGAATTAAGAATTGTGTAACATATAACAGCCCTCTAAAAGGTAAGTTAAAAAAAGCTGTGCTGAAGAAAAGCTATTAATGCAAATTGAGTCATGAGCAAAAATCATCAAGGATCAGTTCTTGACCTGCTCTTTGGCAGTACTTCATCATCAGGTTAAGGAGTGTGAGTGTGTCAGTGGGATCTGCCAGTAACAAAACTCAGAGGAATACAGATGCATACATAAAAAAAGGTGTGCAGAATGGTCTGCCATGAAGACTGGAGGAAATGATGGAACACAACTGAATGTAAAAGAACACATTTACAACATAACTCTCCTCACCTAATTTTTGTCATAATCTAGAATACTGAAAAACATTTCTTCTCATTAACAGAGACAGATAAGTGTGAATATCATCAATTAGGCTCTAACAGAACCTCACTGGGAACACAATATTAATAATTTTTCCCCAAGTGTAACATACTTAATTATGAACATAAAAGCCACTACCACAATGTGGATAATAGAGTGTCAGTACAAGAAGCATGAAGGCTGGAAGGCAACATAATGGGTCTTTAAAGCACATCCAAAAGTAGGTACTGGAGGGAAAAGATGCATTTTAGCTGAAGGACAGTATTGGCACAAGAACACAGGGGCATAATGTAGCCACTAATGCATTTCAAGAGCTATCAGAAGTTTTGAACTTAACTGAGAAGTGAAAGAAAAAACCCTTCCAAAAGTAGTAACAAGATTGAAGTAGGGCTTGAAAAACTCCTGAAAATAACAAGCTAGCTGACATGCCATATTTGCCAACTAAAATACTTTTGATTTAACAGCCCCGAATACTCTACTCTCTCTCTTATGTTACCAGCCCAGACCTTTCACGCCTGCTGGATTAATTTAAGTGGACTCTCTGAAGAAGCAATATTCAGATCATACTTTACCTTCTGTAGCAAGAACAACATGAGGGCCACTTCCATAACTCAGGCAGGCTATCTTTTTGCCACACAGGGAATCTAACCTCCTTGGTTCTATAGTGCTCTGCATGTCTCCTGTTCCCAAACAGCCACTGCAGTTCATGCCAAGCACAAAAACCTGTTATAAAAGAATCACAGACTCATAACATAGGTTGCAACAGAGAGCCTCCTCCAAAGGTCAACTAGTCCACCCCTGTGCTCACCAAAGATCTAAACAGAACGGTTGACTCAAGGCCGTGTTCAAAAGATTCTTGTACATGTCCAAGGAAAACAAATCTCACAACTGCTTCAGGATTTAATCCCTCTTATGGCATTTTTTTCCTAGTACTGAATCAGAAAATGCCATCTTGCAGTTTGTATGCACTGCCTTTCATCCTGTCACTATGCATTTGCAGCAAATGTCTAACTCCATCTTCTCTTTGTTCTATGATTGTGGTAAGAAGCCTTTTATTTAAACCAAACATGTTTCCGTAGCAAATAAAACAATCAGACATTTTTGCATGCAACTTTCTCTAGGTGTACTACTATATTACTGTCCTTCAGAATAACTTGATACATGATTGATTAAACATGTCTCATTCATACACACTCTTGGACAATTACCTCATCATTTTCAGTTGCATACAACACTTCATTACCAGCACTGCCAAATACACAGGCTTGACGAATTAACTTGATCTCTTCTGGGGAGCAGAGAGAAAAAATCGGCCATTTCCCAACATCCAGCATCTTCAGGGCTGAGAGGAGTGTTGCCTCCAAGGCCTGGTATTACAAAAAATGCTATCAAATATCTGCACAAAAAAAACATATGCCTTTGCATAGCAAAAAATTATGTAAACACCACCATCTCCTTTTTCACTCACAAACCAGTATATTAATTCTACAATACTTGAAAGGAAGGACATTAAATAAACATATAAAATATATCATGATCTAGAAATAAAGGATCAACATTAATGGAGAAAAGTACCATGTAGGAGGTTAAAAGTTGAAGTCATATATTCACTATATTCGTGCAACATAAGTGCTGTCTTACAGAATTCAATATACATTGAATTCTGTAAGACAGCATTCCAATATAAAGTGTAAAGTGTATATTCAAAATTTGAAATCTGTGTATTTTCCCTTGGTGCTAAAATTGCTGTTAAAAAAAGAAATCATAAAAGAACTCTGCTCAAGAATACACTTATCTTTGAGAAATATGTATATTTGTTTTCATGTATGTATTTTTTCTACCTCCAAATTATACAAAGATGTGAATAAATTCTAGTTTGGAGTCTGAAGCATGTTATTATCAGCCATAAGAATACTGCTTTTTTAATTAGTATCACCGACTATGAAAAAATATACACAGGAATATACATAACATAAATCAAAACCAACACCCTAAATTAATCCTAAATTATATTCTTTTGAATAACACCAGCTAATCACACATTTCTTTCTCTATTATTTACTTCAGAGGAGGGGAAAGAAGGACTGGCCATCTTCACAGAAAAAATGTTGCGGTTTTGATCACACCAGTTCTTTCCCCATCATCTTGCAGCAAATAACTGACCAACTTCAGCCAAATTTGCAAGTGAAAGGGAAGTAAGATTCTGCTGACACAATCAGCTTGGCAGCAGGCAGCTGGACAAACAGACATTATGTTATGAAATAAGTCAGTGAGCAAGTAGGTCCATGCTAATCCTAGCAGACATTGTTCCTTGTGACACGTAGCAGGGTTATCAGGGATGAAGGACCAGAATCCATATGGAATCAGTCTTCGTTCATCTGCTGCTTGCAGAATAATTTCTTTTATGTCAAGAGGTTACTATTCATTCTACAGAGAATTTTAGGCCCTCTTAAGATATGATAATAAATACTGAAAGCATCACAGACTATTCTTCCAACCGCATCAACAAAACTGCATCCCACTTGTGTGCAAAACTGAAGAAGCCTGAAATTCAAAAGGACAGTCAGGGTGTCCTTCAATTTTACAGATTCCTTTACTGGAATAACATATTGGTTTCTTTATAGTGTGGGCTCTAAATTCCAAGTGCTCAGTGGGTCAGAACCCATTCATCTTATACAGAAAAGTTCGTTTTTTCTGTAACCTTGTTCTACAAAGCACTCGTGTCGTACCCTCATAATTAACTGATGTTAAAAAAACCCTCAAACTGTAGCATTTCTTAACACTAAAATAATACACTGAAAGAAAAAACTCCCCAACTACTCTTATAAAAAGCACCCAAGGAAATACTTATGATACTGATTAAAAAAAAAAAAAAAAAAGAAAGAACTAAAACTTTATCAGACAAAAAATCCATAATCTAAATCCTATCTCTGGAATTATTAGTTACACTCAGTAAGAGATATTCTTCCACTTTTCAAGACTTTCTCCCCTCACACAGTTCCACATTATATTTTGTTTCAAAAATATGAAAACCAGCTTCAACTCTTAGCCTATCAATATTCATATCCCGTAAGTGATCAGTTCCCTCATTATATTGCATGAAGTCATGAAAGGCAGACTTAGACACAAATCTCAAATGTTATATGAACATATTGTTCTTCTAATAGTTTGTGGATGACTTAAGCAAGATTTCTTCAGCTAGTATAATTTCTTCTAACCATAGCTTTTGTTTTCTGTCTATCTTGAAAAGTACTTGCATGTACTAAGCTATTGCTAAATGGAACCTTTCGAGCAGAGCAGTACAGAATTCCCAATACAAATCAACACTCTGACCTTGGCACTGACTCCTTGAGGAGGAGGTTCATCCTCCATATGGATTTGTGCTTGTGTCCCCCTGCAGAGAGAGAGCTGTGGTTAAAATCATCATATCATATTGCTGCAACAATACTTTCTGAAACCACATGCACTTAATATTAAGCCAGTTAAGATAGTTATCTTCTTCTGTGGGGTGAGAAAAAAAGAAATGCAAAGCCCTCAGTTTTGCTGTTACATACAACTATACAATGATCAGTTAGGCAGACTCTGCTCTTCTGTAGTCTTACCTAAAATATTAATTCTTGGGCAAAACATTTTTTTAAAACAAATAGGAAAATTAATCAGATTGTGATTGGAAAGAAAGATGTTTTATGAGCACCATACTCCAATGTCCTTTCATTGCAGTAGAAATAAATTGAGAACCTTCCTGACATAATGCTTTAAGACATTTCTTTCAGCAAAGAAAAAGCACACTGCTCAGAGAATTCAATTTCTGCTTAAGCCTTCAAATTTACTTATTCCAGTTCCATTCTAAAACCAATGCTAGAAAAACATTTCTGTCTTTTCAGGTTTACTGAGAGCTGCTAAAAAATTCATTCTGTTTCAGAAAATATTGTCAGCCCCGTAAATTACCTGTATCATTTCTATGACGTACATTATCAATAGAAACAGATCTTCAGACCAGATGTTTGTTCACAAATATGCACAACTCTACTATCCTAAAATTATTTCCTAACATAAAGCCATGCAACTCTGTTTTCAGTAAAACTACAAAAATGAGAAGCAGCTCTGAAGCTGTACAAGTCTCTTTCACAGTGATGAAAATTTTACACATCATTTTCTTTGAGGTACATTGGTTCAGACATATCTAAAATCTGTTTATTTCTCCCATAAAATCACATGTCTCTAAAATTCTGACTACAGGCAGAATGACATCCAACAAACAAGTCACCATTTTACTGAATTAATTTTCAGACTAATACCACATTAAAACAAGTATTGAATGTAACTGCATAAAATACCTTTCTTACTATTAAACATATCTTATTAAAGACTTCATGCCATAAGACCTAATCCAATTACACAAAATACATGAAATTAGTATGACTTAAGTATAATGAATGTTAATGATTCAACATGTTATCTACTGAATAAACAAACAAAAATTATTTTCTTGAAACAAATAAAAACCTGAACAACTCTGCAGCTTGACCATACTGAATATGCACAACTGTTAAGCTTAAGCTTTGACAAAACCCCCAAATCTACACACACAGAGTGTATTTTATACACCTAGTTTGAGACATTGCATGAAGAATTTAGCTCATGTGTGAAAGTCCATGGTGATTTTGAGCTTAAGGCTCAAACACACAACCAAACTGAAACAACCAGAAGCCAAGTTATATTCCCCTTCAACTAGAACAGACTGAAGGGCTGACTCAGTGACCTACAAATCAGCACCTACTGGTATTTGAGATGACCTTGGGGATCCCTGACACCCTACAGGGCTGGCAGATATGATACAGGACCCACGGGATATCCACACATCCATGCCAAGCTGGAGCAGCAGCCAAGAACTAAATGGCACCAGACAGTTCTGCCTGTGCAGCTGAGCAGAGCCCTGAATAAGCACACACAGCCTTTTATCAAGATTTATGCCTTCATGGAAATGGGGGAACTTGCTGAGCTCTTGCAGTTAAGCAATTGCTTATTTTCTCCAACATACTTGTTCAAACAATCAGAATGCAACAATTGATTTTGTGTACATTATCTCTATTTAAAGTAGAAACAACTCCCCTAATCAAGGCCTTTGCCTGTACTACTGAACTGCTCTGAAACATTTAATTTCAAGTATGCTAGTAGTCCTCCTGTGAAATTGACTATCGAGGCTATCCAGTATTTTGCAGCACCATTTGATACAAAACTGATATCCGTGATTCTTCAGGTTCCAGTATTTCACTTCAATTGCACCAGTTCAGACAAAAGCATAGTTTCACTTAAAAGCAGTTTATTTGTTAGCATCAAGATACACTAGGATCTAACCACCCCAGTTAATTAATAAAAAGTGCTCCACTTCATTACTTTTCAGACTCCTGACAGTTTTGCCTTGACTTTTCTATAACACAGATCAGTTACATGCCCTCCCAACTCAAAAGTTAGAACATGTTTTATCTTCTGTATAACTATGATAAAATTACCCTGCAACTCAATTTTCAGTTTGCTCTGCAAACACAGACACCTTATTTCTGAGCAACCCCACAGGAGTACACAGGGTGACTCAAATTATGCCAGTTTATTCTGTTACTCAAATTCATGTCTTCTAATAAAAGTACATCCTGAGTGCCACATATCTGTATCTGCAAAGCTGTCCTTTCTAAAAACCTGTAATTGATTTAGGAGTATATATCCACCTGGGGATCCAAAATTAAGACAGAAAAAATTAAACCTGTTTAAGAACCATTCTTATCCATATACGTTTAAAATATTAGCTATTATTCATATATTTTCCTACTTGCATGAATTTTTCTCCAGAAAAATAACCATTGTGAAGGCAGTCAAGCAAAGAAAAAACAGTATTTTTATCAAAAATGAAAAGACAAAAACCTCTATATTTGAGTAAATCAGGTACAGGAGAAAAACATATCCTAGCTATTTCAGACAAGTTACTGGGATTGTTTGTCTACTAAATCTTATAATATGTGCACAACTGCTAAAACCCATTACTTTAAAATAGCTAGCTACAACATTTAAAAAGAATGCAATACTTATTTTAGAAAGTAAAAAGGTGAGCCAGAAACATTTCTCATGCCTGAAAACTTTTTATAACTTTCACTACCTGTATTTCCAAAAAAAAAAAAATTCTGAAGTGCAAATCTAAAGGAGAAAATATCATTATTGTAAACATTCATTTCTTGAGGCCGTGCACAGTCTTTTGATATAAAAATATTTATATTAAACTTCCACAAATCTCTTATCTGGAATCCAAGTACAATTAAGAATCTGGACAGCATACTCTGGCAGTCTGAGTTTAGGTCTTGGAAACTGGAAGCTTTGACCATCGTTTTGGTCCAGCCACAATAGGTCTTTGGGTAAAACACACACGCTTCTGCAGTACACATAAGATTGAGTTAAAGAACATAAATACTAAATCTGGTAGCCAAGCTTCATTAACAGCCCCAGACCATTTAATCCTAAATATTTAAACAGGTTCACTGACTCATCTGAATGTAAACATTCTTGTAGAGTCTCTCTCTAGGAACTTGGCAAGCAAACAAAAATTTTCAGAACTCCACTTAGTATTTCCTCCCACTTAACCTGAGCATTTATGAACCTCATCTGCTGATTCAAAGGTCTGCAGCTTCTTCCCCAAGGACTCCAGCCACAGGCTTAGGAAAGATTACAAAGCAAAAGTCACAGAGAAAAGTGACTTGATAAGACTTTTAGAAAAGGCACCTAACCTTCTCTGGTATTCCTGATTTCTCAGCAGTTTCCTACAAGAGTAGTCATTACATGATGCTAACTTGTCCAAGCAATTTTGCAGGAGAGATCAGATCACCAATACTGCCAACATGCACTCCTTTAACAGGTCACATTTCTTTCTAGGAAGACTATTTCCAAAATTATCTTCTTTCTTCATGTACAGTGAAATGCCAGTACTACACCCAGTGCTGACAATAAATTGACAGAACTCAGTTTATAATTTATTCTTCCACTGATGTGGCATTTTCCATTACCAAAAAATTGCAGACCTTAACAGCGAGTGGTTGTTTGGAAAACCTCAAACTCCAACTAAAGTATAATCTTCTCTCCTTCCTTTCTTGCTCCATGACACCAGACTGTGAATTCTTTGCTCCTGATGCAAGTTCCACTGTGTGCCTACTCACTACACAACACACAGTTCAGAGGCTAGATCCAAGAAACTCTTTACTGGTTCCATCTCCAGAAGCAAAACTTCAGCCAAGCATCTTGTCAGACACCACCTGTGTTTTGGCATGACATCCAGCTCCACCTGTTGGCTCCAGGGATGGACATCCAGCATGACCCCACTGAAGTTTCCTGAGGTTCACATGCAAAATCCACATACTAAGTGATGGTAAGACAAGTGCTCATATTAAGTCTCTTCATTGTTCTCATTCCCATTCCAGTTACTTTTTCCCCTTTAGAAAATTCTATCACCATCGCTGCTGTAGAATGATGGATTGTTGACCAGCCAGCAACAAGAGAGGAAGCAACTGGAAAAAATCATCATCACCCACCCGAAAGAAAATATTTAAAGCAGAAATAAAAAAATAATCCCAAATTATTTTCTCATTCTACAAACCCTAGAGTCAGTCTGGAAAAAATAATACTACACCTTTGGCTAGGTATCTCCTTGACTTTAAAAAAAGAAGATTTGAAGAAAGAAGCTGGCAACTACTAAGAAAGAGAAGCTATATAACAAACAAATAAAAGACAGAAATACAAAGACAAGAAAACAGTAGTGTTTATTTAAAATTAAGCCTCCAGTAGACTTACTGAAATGTCAAAGTCAGCAGCTAAAAAAGCCTGATAAAATGTCAATCAAAACACATTTTCACTTAGAAGTATTTACACTTCTTTCTACACATGCAAAACTACCTTTTGAAGGCAAACAAGTGTTTCAGATCATGGAAACAATGCAAGAACTACTTTAAGTGCTGAAAAATATTATAGGAAGATGCTGGAGTCACTTTCACTGGTTTTAATTACTGGTTTACTTCTCCAGTAAAAGGAAAAAAACATAATGAGCATTATCTCTAGACCTTGAGATGTGTTAAAATAATCAAACCTTTTGGGAATCCCAGTCTCTTGGGAACAAGATGCCATTCCTGCATCAAAATCTAACCTCATGTAATCTAATGTAACCTAAATCTAACCTGAGGTGCTAAGGAAAAACATCTGTTGACAATTTTGATATGGCTAATCCAGGATTTTCCAAAAAATTAACTTGAAAAGTTCCTTCTCTTTGCTGAATTGTTACCCAAACTGAGTACACTTCAGTTCCTGTAATCCATACAGAAACACAAACATGATAAAATACAACTGATGCAATTGTTGGCTCTTACTTACTTTATATTCTACATAAAACTTCATTTACTACACAACTGATTTGGTAGAGTTGATAACTTATCTTAATTCTGACCTTCCAACATGAGAGGTCAATGAACCAGCTTTAGGGAAACAAAATTAATCCATAATTAATCCAAAATTAATCCATTTGTTAATACTCTTAACGCTGTCTGCCTACAAAGATGCTGCATGTTATAGGAGAGAGAAAAAACAGTAAATAGAATGTGCATGAGAAAGAAAAGTTACCCCACTTCCTCCACCAACAAATGATACTGTTAAATACCCAAATGTACTGTCCCAGTCTTCTGATACTGGAACTGCTGGACATCAAGTGGCAAGAGCATAACAGCATCAGATATAACAAGCAGAGGTTTCTCAACCCTTAAAAAATAATTAAGAGACAAAATGTTATTCTTTCAAGGCAAAAGTTGGAGTGTCTAACATTAAGTATATTCACTGCAGTACCTCCTCCAAACTGCAACAGATGATATGCATCATGATGCCAAGGCCATTTTACCTCAAATTTATCACTCAGTGGTCTTACTTCTATTATTGTTTTCACTTACATGATTAAAGAAACTTAAAAAAACAATTCTCTGTAACCAACTAAGAATTACTTTTGCTATTCCTTTGCAATTCTTACTATCAAACCGGCACTTTACCTCTTCACTTTCACTTTGCTTGACTATTCTTTTTCTAGTCATTATTTCTAAAATCCTTTTAGATTTCAAGAGACCTATTTAATTTTTTTTTGGACATAAATTCCAGATGGATTCTACCTTTGGCATAAAAAAGCTTTCTACCTTCTTTACTTTATAGGGCCCTCAGGACTCCTGTACAAACAACATCACTAATTAATCCTCCTGATTGTTCCAAGTTTCTAAAACGAAGAATTTCAAACCTGTTTAGTCACCTATTTTATTTCTATTTATTTAATCTAATTAGAAACGTGATCCAAGATCACAAGCTGACTAATGAACCACCTTTTCCCAGAACTTTCACACTGCTTACCTGAGAGCCAGTCTAAGGCAATTCAGTGCTTATTGGGCAAGCTGTATATAAGATCATCTGGATCACTGTGTGCCTAAATGATGCCATCACCTGCATCTATTGGCTGCTCAGCCTGGAGAAGAAGAGGCTCCAGGCCACCTCACTGTGGCCTTTCAGTATTTAAAGGGCGCTTATAAAAAGCTCCCTGTAAGTACTGAAAGGAGGAAGGAATGTAAAAAGGAGGGAGAGTAACTTTTTACACAGGCAGATAGTGATTGAACAAGGGGGAATGGATTTAAACTACAAGAGGACAGAATCAGATCACATCCCAGGAAGAAATTCTTTACTCAGATAGTGGTGAGGGCACAAACGGTTTGCTGAGAAAAGTTGTGGATGCCTCATCCCTGGCAGTGTTCAAGGCCACTGGATGGGGTCAGGGGCAACCTGGTCTAGTGAATGGTATTCCTGCCCATGGCAGGGAGGCTGGAACCAGATGATCTTTAAGGTCCCTTCCAATACAAACCATTCTGTGATTCTACAGTCTAAGAAAGAAATCCATCTGTGACATAATTCCTGACAGTATCTCTCAGTAAGCAATATTCTTATACAAATCCAACTCTGTGGTCTATAGCAGACACCATCAAAAGCTCTTATAATTTTCTTGTCTCAAAGCAATGATACACTTGACTGTTTTCCTTTATCCACGGTCTCTTCCTGCTACTTTACAGTCCATCACTTCATTCACATCCTACATAATTCTGTCACATTTATTTCCTATATCTGGATGGTATTATCTCTTCTATCAACACTAAGCAGGACAATTACTTCTAAACATTTCCTTTACCTTGTGTTTGCTTTCACATCCTCCAACATGGAATCATAGAATGATTTGGTTTGGAAGGGACCACACACATAATTTTGTTTCAGCCCTTGCCATGGGCAGGGACACCTTCCACTAGACCAGGTTGCCCAGAGCCCCATTGAAATCGGCCTTGAACACCTCCAGGGATGGAACATCCACAGCTCTCTGGGCAACCTGTTCCAATACCTCACCAACCAGAGTGAAGATTTTTTCCTAACATCTAATCTAAATATTGAAACTCCTTTTCAATTTGAACCTGTTCCCCCTTGTCCTCTCACTACATTCTCTTATAAATAGTATTGCCCCATCTTTCCTGTAAGTTCCCTTAATGCACTGGAAAGCACATCGTTCATCAGCCCAAATAGTTTCTGATGGTGCACAAGCATCACGCCTACAGACCTCACCCCATTCGTAACCTGAGTAAAACCTCTTTGCTGACTGTGGCTGATATTAGCAATTTCACTTGCCAAGGAAACGCCACGAAATCCTCCCATCTCCGACACAATAAACAAACGGTGACTGCTTTCCAAAGTATCCCTCCTTTTCCTTAAAACCACAACCGGGCCGCCAAGCTCAGCTCGCCTGTAGTGCCACCATCGCCACACCTCTGCGCACCTGCGGGCAGCGCGCACCGGCACCACACACACGGGACTCCTGACGGAGCACACGCAGACAGACTCACAGACACGCACACAGACACACCGCCATCCCCGTGATCGGCCATTTACACACCGGGTGCCTGAGAAACGAGGCCCCGCGGAGCGCAGCCCCAGCCCGGCCCAGCACACGCAGCACGGGCAGGCGGGCGGGCGGCCGCGCCCGGCCTCGCTACCGCTACCGCTCCCCACCGCCGGCCGCCCAGGGAGGGAAAGCACAGGGAAGGGGGGGAGCCAAGCCCCTTCCCTTCCCTCCCCTTCCCACCCCCGTGCTCCTTCCTTACCTTCCTTCTCCGAGGCGGCGGCGGCGGCTCCTCCCCCCGGCCCGGCGAGCCAAGGGAAGATGCTGCCGCGCTCAGGCGCCTCCTCAGCGCCGAGCCCGCAGGGAGAGGGGAAGCGGAGGGAAGCGGCTGGCGCCTCCCAGGATCCACCCACTGCAGCAGGAGCCGGGAGCGGCCGCCGCTGTCCTGGGAGTCCCGGGGAAGGGCCCCGCGGCTGAGGGGCAGTGCTGGCTGCCGGGGAGAGCTGCGGGAGAGGCTGGAGCTCTCCCTGGGCCTGGCCCCGGGATGACATGGCTGCTTTGGGAAGAGTCATGCCCAGAGCGAGCTCGGCGTCGCGGTTGACACCACCCCTTCCCGGCTCCGAATCACAGAATCAATCGGCTTGGGAAAGACCTCTGAGGTGCTGAGCCCAGCCTGTGACCCGGCACCACCGTGGCAGCTAGACCGGACACTGAGTGCCACATCCCGGCTTTCCTAAAACACCTCCAGGGACGGTGCATCCAGCAGGTCCCTGGGCAGCCCGCTCCAGGCTGTTGCCTGGGCCAAAATACGCGTGTCAACCACACACATGGTCAAAGGGGAATGTCAAATATTGCTATGCTGTTCCAACCTGCAATCGTTTAATTTTTTTTTTCTCAAAGGAAGTGAGGAGATATTAAGTATTCTGTATCTCCTATGGCTTATGCTTAAAGTTAAGCACCCCCCAAAGAAGATACACTTGATAAGTTTTCCTAAAAGCAACAATCTGGCTGTTATCTGGTTGTGTCTCTTGCCTTGAGTGTGACAATTGCCTGCTGTTTGGCTGTGGGAAATTCTCAGAGACCCTTGCTGCCATACCCAATGATATTGTTACATTATTGCTGTGGAAACCTTATTCAGAAGGAGAAAGTTTGCTCTGGAGCTAAGGAACTCCCATCAAAAATTAAATTCTTTTTATGCCCTAGGGAAGGTGTCAGGTTTTTTTGTGGGAATGACAGCTTCATAAGGATGTTTTGACATTTTAAAGATTTGTGTACTCAGATGCAAGCCTTTGGCTGTCCAAAAATGAGGTTTGTGTAAGTACCTAAAGTTGCAAACCCCCTGTCCTTAGAGTTACCAAAGGAGCAGAGGTTCCACACGTGTATGTTCTCCATATTTGCTCTGTTGCATGGCAGTCTCAATCCATGGGCTACACGTGCCTTTCATCCCATTCTTCACCTATATCATGCATGGAGTGTCTGCAGTGCTGTGCCGACCACCAGTGCTCTTCCCTGATCTGCTGCCCAGTGCATGGAATCAAAGAATCACAGAATGGTTTAGGCTGGAAGCTGAAGCTATTAATATTTAGATTGGCAGTAAAGCAAAGAGTAATTGTCCCCTAAAACAATTGTGTGTATCAGTTCTACAGTGCATATTTTAAAACAATATTGGGTATTTTTCTAGGAGTTATGCTTAATGTGACTCACGGAAGGTCACACTTAGAAGCAGTGGAGCAGGTGGTGTATTTGATCCTCTGAAACAAAATGCAGTTTGATATGGTGGTGTCCCTAAATCTACAAGCAATAGATGTAGATCTACAAGCAGACAAACTTCATTCCAAAACCCATAGCTAAAGGATTGAGTTTGGTGAACAACAGCTGAATGACAGAGGATGTAAAAGTGAAAAAGGCTGATTTCATTCATTAATGTGCCCAGACAGGAATCAACAGTAATTGAAAAGTAATTTGCATCCAGTAATTAGTATTTTAGGTCAGTTATTAGGATGCTGCATTTAATGCTACTATGCATTTGGATAGGGATGTTAAAAGTGGGATAGGCTGCATGAAGATGATCAATGGCTTGAAAATTAGCCATAGCTAAAGGGATTATTTGTTTAGCTTATTGAAAAGAGTTTAAAGGTAATTGCAGTTTTTAGCTTCCTTACAATGAGAAAATATTAGGTACTGAGTGGCATTTTAATTTAATGGAAAAGAAAAAACCATAATAAAAAGCAGTGGAGATGTATTAAAGCCTCAGGAGTTCAAACGAGAAATGGTGCACAAATTTCTGACAGGGAAAGTGGGAAGTGGCCTCCATTATTTATGCCTTCAAGTAAAAACCTGATCCAGTTATTTCTGCCTTTCCTTACTTGCCATTTTTTGAACTCCTGATTCGTTTTCTTCCTTTCATCTGAACTATCCCTGGGTTGTTTTTCTTCTTTCCTAAATGTAATGCCAAATTTAGAACTCAGCAGCAATGAAAGGAAGGGAATTGGAATGGAAAGGAATGCTCATTGCAGGGGGGTTAGTCTAGATGACCTTTAAAGGTCCCTTCCAACCCAAAACTATTCTATGATTGTATGATTCTAATATGTGCCTGTCTGCTTACAAGCAACTTGTAGATCCTTCCAATATTTCACTTAATGACTAGGATGATGCTCATTCCATTTCTGTTTGACATGAAGCCAGGAAGGACTGATGGTGCACTGCAAGGCAGTCCAATTTTACCTTGTACAGTAGCATCACATCAAAACAGGTAAACCTCATACTGGGATGTCCAAAAATAGTATCTTAGGGCAGAAAAGAAACATTGCCAGGTTGTGAGAAAATGCTACTGCAAAGAGCAAGGAGAATTTTTGATCACTGCATGATCAGGAAAAATATTGAAGCCAAGGAGATTCAGCTTTGGCAATAGAGGAAACTGCTCTTACAGTGGTAATAAGGAATTTGGGAATTGATTACCCAGTGAAGTTGCAGTTTCCATGATTTGAGATTGTAGATAAAAATTAAAGTAACTTTTGTTGATCCTAATTCAGGTCATGAAAATTGATCAGATGACCTGCTGAAGTTCTTTCCACTTTTAGGATTCTATCATTAGTTCCATTGTACAAGAAATTAGCTCCATTGTAGTTTCCATGTACAGGAAAAAAGAATGCAATAAGAGGTATAGAACCTGCAGTTAAAATAGGAAAAAATAACAGTTTTTAATCGAAGCAAAATGTCTTTTGTTTAAGTGTTGATTAATAAACAGATTATTTCACAATAACCTAATTTTTCCAAATACTCAAGCAGTTTTAGTGGCCGAATTCCCTTTAAAAAGCCATTAAATTTCACTGCTCTTTTTTGGGAGGATGGACTATTTTAAGAATGGAATAACAGATTACAAGTTAGATATCATATGGCTGATAGAACAAACCTAGGAAGAATTGTCTATCATGCTTCTATTTTCAGTAAAGTCTTATAGGTTGATCCTGACAAGTATTTGCTTATATTCAAATGCAAGCTCTGTTGTGATTTTGTGATACTACCCATAATGTTTTCAACCAATCAGCATTTTCCTAGTTTTGAAAAGTCATGATTATGGAAATATAATTCTTCATGATTTTTGAGTAAGCATTTCAACAGATAATCTCTGGCTCCCCTTCCCCTTGAGTATCATCTTTTGATGCTTTCAATAGTACTGTTTTTCAGCCTAATTAATCTCTTTTGATCTTTTCAGATATTTTGACAGAAATACTGTTTCAGTGTCAGTCTCAGGGAGCAAAGGCTCAAGTTTCCACTACCTCCATGTTTAGATATTACCTATGAAAAATTTGCTTTGAATTATTTTTAAATCGGTGGTGTACAAGCTTTAGTGATGCCCATGTAACTTCCGAAAACAGTTTTCTTTCTGAGTTACATCATACATACAAAGAAGAAAACAGGAAAGAAGCTAGATCTGTGACTATTACCATTTTCTATAAGCTCTGTCATTTAATTCCTTGCAAAGATTCTATTTCTAGCACCACAGATATTCTTCTTCCCACAAAGAAAGGTTACAGACAGGAAATGTTTTGGATAGTGTAAAAACATTTCCTGATAAACATTTTATCACAGCTTGATAACCATTTCCTGTTGGTAGGATTTGTTTTAAATATTGACATTTTGTTTGCTTTCTTGCTATAATTAACACACATATGGGATCTGGCTAAGTGTGCTCATCCTGTTAAACAAAGATTTTGACAAGTCACAGATTTAATTATAATGTCATACAAGAGTTTATATTGTCCATTTCCCTTCATTTCAACTTTTCTTGAAGCACTAAATGAAGGAGCAATACTCAAGCAGCATTCTGGGAACGGGGAATTCCCAGAAGGGTGGAGGTTCCTCAATATTCCAACTAGAGCATTGTCTACTGTGAGCCCAGTGCTTTCAGTGAGCTTCCAAAGTAACTTTAGATGAGAAGGTGGGACTTCACATAGGATCTTTTTGTTTAATACAGACTTGGACTTGAATTGACCTGAAGAATACCAGAAGAAATTTGTCACTTTTAAGTGACAAAAATGTCATTTTAATTTTAACTTTTAAGCAGTTTTGAAGCATTGTCCTTGCAAAGGAGACTTCATTCAAGAATTGTGAAATTAATCAAATTTTTTAGGTATCAAAATATCTTTTCAGACAGCAAATCTGCTTTTGCCATTTTTGTACCTACCCACTTACTTTGTAAGTGGTGAGAGCATCGCTATCATACAGCTCAGTCTGGTTCTCAGCCACACAAAGATCACAGGCATATTTTAGCTATGCCTCTGCTAAACTGTAGATGGCCAGGACACAGCCTCTCTCCCTGCCTGGAGGCATAGCCTAGCTCATATCCATATTATTTAGGGCTGTATTCCCCTTAAGATCAGATTGAGATCAGATTGGCCAATGAGCACTACATCTCAAATGGCCCTGGAGCTCCCCTGTGCTGTTTGTCATTCTGTGGCCTTCAAGCATAACTTGCTTATGTCTGCAGGGCTTTTTATCCAGTTCATTGTATTTGAAAGTGGCTGTTTATTGCCTTTTGTTTAAAAGTTTCACTTCCACAGCTTTCTTTCCCCCAGTTTAAAAAAAAATATATAAAAATGAGATCACTTAAATGAAAGCATGTAGTATTTGAGGGTGCAACACCTGCTGAGATAGCATTGAGGGAGCCTGTAGAGAGCAGACTTGGAGCAGGGCTATCCATAGAGCTCACTGGAAATGGTGTTTAAGGTGCACTACTCTTGAACTGTTCTAGTTGGCACAGGCCAAGTCTGCTGGGAAATCAGCTGAGGAGCAGCCTGGGTGATCAGAGGTCAAGTGGTCAGGCATGGGGAGTTTATGGAGTCTAAATAACACTTTGCCTTAAGCTTTATGTCTGTCGGAAAGCCCTGAGGAAACAAGAATCTGGAGGTCAAGCCTTTGGGAAAAGCCTACATGCATAGGGTTGAATTTGAAAAAAGAAATTAAAATTATTGGTGTGTTGTGGATAACTATATTTTTCATGCATATCCTGAATGTATTCTTGGGAAAATATCCTAGGAAACAGAATCTGGTGGTGTCTTTTGGGGGTTTGCTTGTTTGCTTTTAATTAGACTGGAAGAGAGTAAATAAAGTATTTTTACAAAGAGTTGGTCCCAGTCATGCAACCCAGTGCTGACTGCACAATCTATTAAAGCATCTGAAAGAAGGTGACATTGATGTAATCATACATGCCACTCACTGAGGATGAGTGTAAAAATATGAAGTGTTTGTGGAACAGGAAAATGAACTCACAACCTTGATTTATGTAATTCCAAAAGGAAACAAAATTGGTCGCACAGAATCCAGTAATGGTGAGGCTAAAGTAGATTGATTTTCTATTATTGGACTTCAGCAATAAGTAATAAGTAAGGCAAAGTGAATGCTATTTATGGATAGTATATTGTATCCATTATCATCATCTACTTTCTGTGGAGCAGACATCTTAGCAGACATTGCCTTTGACCCTCAGGAGTAAAGCAATTTCCTGTGCTAAAAATGTAAAATTTATGGCAGCATGTGTTTGATGAGGTGTAACATTTTTCACCAAATTGCCTTTAGTTGTGTAACTGTGTTATTGAAAGACAAGGTAATTGCTAATTTTAAGCAAATGCTTTAGCATTGCTCTCAGATATCTTTCTGGAAAGGAATATACACAGTAACCTTATAAAAGGTAATGACCTATATCTCAGGATTTTTGGGATTTCTGTTATTTGGTGCAAACAATTTAAAAACAGTCTGGATTTTTTTCCATTGGAAATAATTCACAAGTCACTCTCTGGGCTGTTGAAAAGCTAAATAAAATCAAGCAATTGCTTTTTGGATGTGTATTAGTAAGAATGTTAAAGATGATAGAGGCATCCCATTTTATCAGAAGCCAAGAGCAATGTTACATTATTTATGGTTGCTATCAAAATGTGAACTTATAAAAATAATTGTCAGAAGAAGCCTTTTTTCCTTTTTTTTTCAATGTACAGAATTGAAAAGAGTTAAAAAAAAAAAGTAGTGTTTCTCCTGCAATTAAATTTTCAGAATTCTCCATTTTAAGATTCTGTAAGTGCTAAAACTTTGCATGAACAAGTCGAGGGAGAGCACTCAAGATTGCTCACGGTCCTGCTGAGAAACCTCTGAGCTATGAATGTTCAAAGCCTAGGATAATATTTAGAGGAAGTTTTGTATTTACTTACCCTGCTCTTTTCTAACTCATTGCCAGAGAACAGATTTTGTTAGAAGGCCTGACCCTTTTTGGCACTTTTCCCATTATGTGTCCTTATGGAGAGGATGTTGAAGTATGTGTCTAACTTTTGATGCTGCATAACACTGATATGCACTTTTTATTTCCTTTGAGGAAATGCTCAATGCTTTCTGGGATTGGAGTATTTTTTATGTTTTGTTTTTAAGGAACCATTGTTGCTGTTTGTTGATGTAAGGATTATTCTCTGTTAAGGTCAGAGGGACTGAAGATTTTGGACAAGTTGGAAATTCCCTGTAAGATCAGCTGGGCAGCCAGGCATGCCCCAACCCACACTGAATCTAACATTGAAGGTGTCTTATATACTACTATATTAAAGCATACAGAAATTAATAAGTTTGAAAAGAAAGCATACTATATGTTCTGTAGAAATGTATTTTATTGCCATTAGCAGCATTGTAGTATTCTACCATATGCTCAATATGAAGTCTACTCTGTATATAGATCTTGATACCCTTAAAATGCTACACTAATCTGTGATATAGCAGCTGTACAGATGATTTACAGAGCACCACACATAAGGGAAATAGATGGTCGTGTTTATTAAACAGCAACATCAAAAAATAAACTGAGAATTTGAAATTAATATTAATCAATTAAGCAATAAATCTGGGTCTACTTGAGGAAGTGATCATGTTTCATTTTCCCCAAAGTGATGTGTAACCATTAGTTCTTGAAATACATGGGGAAAGGAAAATAAACAAGTTTCTCAGGGGAAACAGCTGGAGCTATAAACTGGACACAGACAATTTGAGTTCTCAGCTTCATTTGAAATATTCCTGAAACCCTTAATCTTTCCCAGTGACAGGAGTCTTTGGATCACCACAAGGTTTCAATGTTCTTTTTGTAGCCTAGGAAATCGCTCACACTGTGCTTCACAGCTTTTTCATATGTTTCTCTAAGTGCAAGTCATGGTGTGTGACAATTCATCAGTCACCCTGTCAGTCTCTCTTCCCATGGAAAAATGAAGGTGGTTCTAAAAACCTTGATGGAAATTCTGCCATTCAGGGGAGCTTTTGTTTTTGTGAGAGAAACTGGAAGAATAAAGAGGCCTTCCCAAAATGATAATTTTCTCCAAATTCTAATGTCAAAAAACTTTAATCTAAGTAAAATAAATTTATTGGAGTCATAGATACAAATCATGCTTTACAGTTTAGCAATGGAACAGAATAGTTGATCTCAAATTCTTGATTTACATGGAAAGTGAATTACATATCTTTTTTGTTCCACTTAACTTTTTTGTCTTTAAGGGGTATGTTTTTTCTCTTTTATTACTCCTGCTCATTTATACACCACATGTTCAACAGTTTCCCTTCGCTTCTCTTTCCTCAACACCCCTACCTTTCCTTTGTCTTTTTGAAAATCTCACAAATGGGGTGAAACTGCTTCGATTGAATCTTGCCTCTGGCCTAGTCACTGAATGGCCAAAGCAGGGCTCTGACTGCCCGGCTATAATACAGAACCCACTTGTTAAAACAATAGATGCAGGAGTCCAGGAAGTGCTTTTGATATGTAAATCGCATTCTTCAGTAGAGTGCTTGGCCCAGACCTGTAATTAAGCACCAAAACAGAATTACCATTTCAGATGTCACTCCTCTTTGCTACTTCCTCTGGGTCTGGGCATCAGGCATAAGCACTGGTGTATGCTGTAAACAGGTTTTGGGGTCAAGTTTGGGGCACACAACTCTAAGCCGATGTTCAAGGAATATAAGTGATGGTCAATTCCACTTCTTCCAGTCCTGGAGGTCACATGGTTTTGCATTCACCGCAATTTTACTTGTGGTCAGTGGTGTTCTCTCTTGCATTGTTTTGAGATAAAGACAGAAGGGTCCCAACTGGTCCTGGCTATCCAAGGAATGTGTCTGAATTGGCATTCTCAGGAAGAAGTCTAATCACCCTGAGATAAGTAACTTACCTTCCATCAGTGGATTAGTATTTCTTCTGTCTGAAACATTAAGATCCTACAATGTTAAACATTCTTGCAGTGAACTATTTCCTCTCTCTTCCTTTTCAAATCCAATACAGAGACTAAACTAAAAAATGCATTGATCAAAATCACAGAGGGTTTCAGGTGCAGCCAGGAATGTAATAAGGCCTCCTGGGGGAAAGTTCAATGCCTTAAGTACAGCCTGTTCAGTCTTTCCTTTGTTTTCTAATTTTAGAGAAGAGTTATCAACATTTGGTGCACTGCTTTGTTATGTAGATGTTGGTTCTACATACTAATTTGTAAAAGGCTTGGAGTTGCATGATGGATTGAACCACCTTAGCCCTGAAACCCTTAAGAATTCCTGCATGTATCACTTTCAGAACTTCACCTTATAGGTATGCATTCCACTGACTCCATTTTCAAAGGGCAGACTTGTTCTTGTCACTGCTCCATGCCCACACCTTTCTTATCTGTAAATCAGGCTTACCATCACTAAAGGTATTCTATTTATGTGAAGGAGGACTTTAATGGCAGAGCACACTTTTAGCCCACAGCTCATGAAATAATGCAAAATGGGCAGATTAAACAAATAAACAAACAAGCAAAACTAAATTAAAATTTAAAAATATGTGTATAAAAGCCAACATGTAACTGGAAGGTAGGACTCCAGCTGCCAGGTAACTGGGTACACCATAATGGTTTATGTTAGCCTTGAATTTACTTAACCCCATCAGACAGGAACAGCAATCTACAAGGACATCAGGATACAGCTGGATCACATCTTGACTTGCTCTTTCCCAGCAAGTCCCATGGTCTTGGTGGATGAGCTGAAGCAAGATCAAGTGGAAAAGAAGTGTAAAGTTCTCATTTGGAGGAAAGGGGATAAGCAGCAGAGCTCTGCCCCAGTTTAGCTGCTTGCTCGAGCCAGTGCCACCAGGCTTTTCTGGGCACCATCCTTGTAGCAGATGGAAAGGATTTGAGGAGAAAGGCTCTCTTGGACAATGACCACCAGCCAGGAGAGGCTGGCACTTTGTGTATTCAGCTAGAGAAACTCTCTAATGAGACCAGTTTCCTCCCTGAGGAGCCTTATCTTTCCCCAGGCAAGGAGAATGAATATTTGAATTTCAATAACTTCTGAAAATGCACAAAGACCCAGTTTCTCAAGGACTTGACTGTATTTCCCAACCTGAGTCCAAATGCCTCTTCCAGATCTGTATGCCTGTATGTCCAGTGGCTTTCTCTCTACTGACATCTGGGCCAATGCAGATTCCAGACCTGACTGTCATGGACATATTTTATGAAAAATCCTTTTGCTAGGATTTTTTCTCCTGAGAAGCTGAGAGGCCTCAGAAATGAAATGTAGACAATAATTATCTGCTGCTGTTGAATGCAACAGGTGCATCTTTGATTGGTCTCATGTGGTTGTTTTTAATTAATGGCCAATCACAGTCCAGCTGTCTCAGACTCTCTGGTCAGTCACAAGATTTTATAATTCATTCCTTTCTATTCTTTGCTAGCCTTCTAATGAAATCCTTTCTTCTATTCTTTAGTGTAGTTTTAATATATAATTTTCTTTTACTATAATATATATAAAAAAATAATAAATCAGCCTTCTGAAACATGGAGTCAACATTCTCATCTCTTCCCTTGTCCTGGGACCCCTGTGAACACCACCACACCTGACCTGTGTGATTGCACCTGAGAGAAGGAGGTCTGACTGTGAGCACTGCAGGGCAGTACAGGCTGGAGACCTCTTTTCTGATGTCAGGGAGCCAGATTTCATTCATCTTTCATGTCCATTGCTACTACCCTTTTGGGCTAAGATGGACCAAGAAAATCCAAAGAATCCCTGAAATGACCATATGGAATTGTGCCCAGCACACCAGTCTCTCCTTGTCCCTATCAGTGCTGGTCAGTATGAAAAAACAAATGAGAACCCAGGCCTTTCAACAGGGCCAGTATCCAGCTGTGCTCACTTCCCCAGGACATTCATGTCTGAGGCTGGGCAATGGCTTTTTGGCAGGTTTCATAACCATTTGGAATCAGGAACTGACATTCCATCCATGTCCCAGCTTCAGTACCTAAGTCCTCTGAGGTTCTCCAGGTGAAGTGCTTGTCACTCCTTCCCATGCATCATTAATGGAAGCTCTCCAGTTTTATGTTTCTGCCACGATAGTTTAACCAGCCAAGAGAATAGAGATTACGCCAGCATTGCAGGATTTGCTAAGTAAACAAAAAAATAGTAAAATGCCATCTGTTTTGCTAGACAGATTTAAGGGAGTGCATCAGTAACTAGAGAATAGACTTGCCCTTAGCACATTTTCAAAAAATTTTTGTTTGTTTTGGAACTGCTTATCCATAAAAATTCAACTGCCCCATATACACCTTCCCAAAAAACCCCCCATCTGAATTTGGAAAAAGAAATGTGCTGTTATGGACAAACACAGTAACATTGCCAGCTGTGATTGGTATTGTTGCTGAAAGAGAAGTTTGCACTGGAATATCACATATTAAGTATTATTACAACCACTTAAAATTTTCAAGTAAAAATAACTAATCAGATCCCTGGGTAAGATGTTGGGTGCCATTTGTTGCCAGATAGTAAGTTCTGATCTCCTCAGAGTTGTGGCCCGTAACATTTTAGGGAACATAGGTAGAATATTGTTCAAGAATAAATTTGGAATAAGAGGCTTAAGCACAATGCATTTCTGGTACTTAATGCTCAAGGTTCAGGGGTGCACACCAAATCACAGCCTCTCAGTCTTAAGAAACCCTCCAAAGATCTCTTTATGTTTCTGCTGCAAACCCAAAGCTTAAAGCATTTCTTAAACCTCTCCCTGAACATCTACACTTCTCTCATCCCAATTTAAGGCTGCTTATACTTCCCATCTACCCTGGCTGACAGCAGGGCCAGTGTTCCTCCAGGAAAGAACACGGAGTGGTTTGTCACTCATGTCACACATGTCAGCCATGTGATCCAAAATGGTTTGGAGAGGTCAGGCACAGCTGGGCTGGTCTGTAGGGATGGAAAACACTTGGAGAACTCCCTGACAAAGTGGTAAGTTTTTCTCTGGACATACAGTTTAGACTGTCTCAGAAGACTTCCACAGTTTTTTTTTGTGACCAAGCAGCACATCTGGTCCCAAAGTAATTCAAGTTTGCTTTTGCAGACCAATGTTGAATAATGAGGTAGAATGCAACTCCCCTCATTATTTTGGTGGTTCTCACACTGGACTCCAGAGTGTCTTGCTACTTCTCTCCCTGCATCCATCATGTTTAACACTGCTTTGAATCACCCCAGTGCTTATCAGTTTCAATACAAATGCAATTGCATGAGTGCTGCTGGAGTTATGTGGCTGCAAGCAGCACATCTGAAACATGAGGGTACTTAGGTCAAATACTGAAGATTGTTTTAGTGCTTTGTGTTCAGACCACAAGTGGGATTGTATAACCTGACTGCCAACATTTTCAAGATGATTTAGTGACCAAGTACTTTAGGGCTTCCATTCTGTGGTTCTAGGATCACCTAATTCAGGCATGACTGTGACATGAAGGGTGGCCATTCTGCAGCTGCTGGTGGTGCTCCAGTGTCCCATCCTATACACTGTACACGGACACCACGGAGCAGCCAGCCAAGAGGAACAGTGCTGAATGTGGCTCAGTCTTACTTAATTACATTCCTTATCATCCTCACCTGTGTGTTATTTCTTCCAGATGGAGCTGGTCATGCTGCTTCAGCCATGAAAAAACAACAATAACAATCAGGAGAATCTCAAAAGACAGGTTATCACGAGCAAATTGCACTGAATAAACAAAGAAAACACCAGCTTTACTTAGAATGTGTAACCTGATGTCTGTATTTGTCTTGTCTCTACCACAGCCTACTTTTCAGGTCTTTTAAGTACTTCCACAAAGGCAGTTTCCAAAAAACCCTTTAGGCCAGTGGAACCACGTGCAGTTTTCTCTAAAGGCAGGCAGGCAGGGAAGGAAGGAAGGAAGGAAGGAAGGAAGGAAGGAAGGAAGGAAGGAAGGAAGGAAGGAAAAGATGAAGCCCAGTGGTCTCTTTTACCTGATAATGACAGCAAATCAACCATAAAATATAGTCCATATATCTCAGTCCCTGGTAGCCCTTCCTGGTAACCACCATTTAGCATCTGTTTGAAAGTCCCCCATGTTCCTTCCCTTACAGAAATTGTTCAGGGGAAGGAAAATTTGCCCTCTGGTTCAATACTTTGGTGTTGCCAGGACACAGGTCCATGCAAACAAACTTTAAGCTCTTTAGGGCTAAGCAGCAATTATCCAGCTTTGCCAGCTGAGTGTTTGACTTGCTGCCAGGGGACTGAAGCAAGGCTGGAGACTTCTAAGCATATTGCCTGACCAGTGACAGAACATGCAGGGTACAGATTAGCTTGGTTCAGTGGATAGAAAAAGAAGCTAAATGAGGCTAAATGGGGCTTGGTCAAAATAGGTATTTTTTCATTGGGTGCAAGCTTCATATAGAGAATCCTGGGATGGAACTATTCAAAATTTCAAGAGAAGTTTCTCCCACCTCCCAGTTTATCAAAAGTATTCCTTTAGTGCAATTTTGTCCCCCACAGGGGCTTCATGTATAAGGAATTGTTCTTCAGAATCTCTTTCTTTGGCTTTTATTCCCCCTTAGTGGAATTTCTTTCTAAGGGAGACCTATGGTTACAATCCTATCTAAAACGTTCTCTTCTGTCCTCTACTCAATCTTCTAAAAGCAACCTTTAACTTCTTCTGCTTGTTTCTTTTTATCCAAATGGCTAATCAAACCTGAAATTTAACTGCGAAAAATCAGTTACAGTGAAGCAAAAAACCGAACTAATACTGGTTTGCCTTTGTGAGTACTAAATTAGGGATGCAGCTTAACTTCTGTATCACAGCCTAAATTAAGGAAGCTTTAAATTATATTTGAAGCTTCTGTTTGTTCATTGTTCTGCTTGAGTAACAGGAATCTTGATGGGATAGAGTTTTATGAAGCAAGGTAATTAGGAATTAAAATATGAACCAAAAAGTGATGTTCAAGTTGTACCTTTATCTTCCCAGCACACGCAGACTTTGCCATCTATTCTATGGGAAAATGTTTCAGAGACAGGCAAAAATTACATAAGCAAATAAATAGGGATAGAAAATAATCTATGTGAAGAATGCCAGGCTAAGTGAGTCTTTTTATTATGTGGGATATCAAGAGGAATCTGGCTCGATTCTCCAAAAATAAGAGGCCTCACAGAAGTGTAAATGACTTCCCTTGTTAATGAATCTAAAGTATTCCTTCCTTCATGCTATGAAATGCCATGATCTCTTAAGCAGGGACTGGAGTTGATGGTGACATGAGCTGAGAGCAATGTTTGTGTTCCTCAGTGAGGCCAGATCCAGCCCCCACACAAGCAGGCATCACAGGTAGGAGCATCTTTCCTACCTTTAAATATCCACAGGGTAGGCTATACAATCACCCATGCATCCCTTCTAATCAGTGAAGAACAATCCCAATTTTGAGGGGTGATTTACTTTATTTTAGATGTCTCCTGTAGGACAAGGTGAATTAAATCCTGGCAGTGGCCCTTTCTCTCTGCTAAAATAGTTGGAATTTGGGATGGTGACTGGCAAGAAGTCCTTGTTTGATGGGGTAAATCCATCACTGGCTACTAGGCTTCATGGGAACATGGCTGTTTACAAGGTAACAGCATGACAACCTGCTGAAATGCACTGAGATTTTGGAAAATCTTCTGATATTTAGAACTTGAAGATATCTCTTTGACAGTGTGTGGAACACTGTAGTGAACTACAAATGATAGCTGATGCTTTCAGTTGATTTTCAGCAGGACAAATCACTTTAAGTCACACTTTTTTTACTCTGATGCAAAAAAATAAAAATATCTGTTCTCTCACTCCGTCAGGAACAGCTGAACATAATCTTTGAACCCACAGGCTTAATTTTGAATTGATAACTTCTCTGGGTATTTAAATTGCAATGAAGATATTAAACAATATAATTAAAAAAAAATCTTGATACCTCTTTAGAACAGTGACATAAAAAATATTGGATATTGGATATTATTAGTTTCACTATGTACTGGGTTACTTAAAATACAAACTGCTTCCTGAAAATTCCTAAACCTGAAGGTTTAATTATTGATATCTATTCTTGTCACTGACTAGCTCTCTCTTTTTTGGTCATGCTAATAATAATCCTGGTACTATTTCTCTCTCTTCCTATTTTGTGAGTGTTCTTCCCTGTCTAATTTTTTCCTGGAGTTTTAAACCAGCTTTACTAAAAAAATAAAAGTCCATATGACCACTTCATTTGCTGACCTCCCCCCATCCCATCCCCTCGACAAATGACTTTTACATTTCTTGTCCTGTTTCAACCAAATGAAACAGAGGGAGAGAGGTTTTCAGAATAATTACATTCCTACCAGACCTGTGAAGACTGACAGCTCAGAAGAGGAAAGAGCTGGACAAAGGGCTCTGCTGGTGGACAAACAAGCAGGCCTAGGTCGTGGCACTGCTTTGGCCCCAGTATGCAATTATTTTTGTGGTCCTTAGAGATTCCAAGGGGACTTGGGGAGAAGTTGGGCTACTGTGGTAGCACTTAAGAGCACATAAAAGGAAGGGACCCAAATCCAGAAATCTGATTTATGTATTACTTGTGTCTTGCATGAATCAGGTTCTTTGAAGGGGCCTTTTTTTGCCCTCTGGTTTGTTTTTCTTTACTTTACCCTGTTTAAATGAACTGATAAGAGCTTTCTAAACTTGTGCAAATATGCAAACAGACTGAAAACAGAGTCCATTTGACCTTGGTTCACTGTCTCAGAATAAGCTTTTCAGCGTGTTTTCAAGAAAAGTAAGTAAAATTCCAGGAAAAGTGATGTGTGATCTCAAAGTTTTAACGTGAACTCCTTGAACTCAGAATCAGGGCTGCTATTTCTGTGCCAGAGAATGACATACCCTGTGGATACACTGCAATTAGTGTTACATTTACTCACTACTTGTAGAAGCCTCAGATGGGATTGTGGCCTCTGAGCTTGATGTATTACAAGTGCATATGTGCAAGAAGCAGAATGAGATACAAACAGAAGCAAAGAACATTCAATGAAGTTTTTTCTGTGGATTAGACATGGCCAAGAGCTTTTCACCAAGGCAACTGTCAGTACAAAATGCCAGTTATCTGAAATGAAAACTCTTTTTTGTACAAATGCATTTGTTTCAGTTTCATTATTTGCATGTGATAGGAAGAGCTCCTGGGCTTGGTCTGCCCTGTGCAGAAACCTGTTGCTGTCTGAAGGAAAAAAACCTCTCTGGAAGTTAACATACTTGAAGCTTGATGAAGCTCAGTCCTGGAACTCTTATCACAACTCCCTACCTGGATGTCCTTCTGATGGAAGGATCCATGTGAGCCTGGTCATGGGAACTTCTCCTTGACAAGCATGGGGTGAGCTACCCACAGCCCTAAAAGGGGCCAACAGCACCTCCACTGTGGGCTCTAACTCCAGCTGGGATCTCATTGTAAGAGGCAATTATCACTTTGTAAGGAGGAGGTCATGGTGCATCTGGCACTCATGTGATTTTGTACCAACTGGGTAAAACCCTTAACCCTGTAAAGTTTTTAACACTCCACCACAGAACAGATTTTAACCTACCTTGGCTGTGGAAATGAGGTATTTTGAAATTCCTACTGTGACATCTTGAGACAACTGAAAGAGAAAAATAATATTAATAATTAATACAGGTTTTTACTCCTTATTGCATATAGGCCCTGAAACCTATCTCTTAAAAGTTCATGATCTGGTATGGGGATTGGGTAATTTGCTGAGTAGCATAGAATCAAAGAATCATAGAATTGTTTAGGTTGGAAAAGACCTCTGAGAACACTGAGTCCAGCCATTAACACAGCACTGCCAAGTCCACTCTAAACCCTATCCCTATGTGCCACACCTACACACCTTTTAAATACCTCCAGTGATGGTGGCTGGGGCTGGTAGGATCAACACAATCTTCCAGTAAAGTGCTGCTGGATTTTGAAGCCTAAATACCCTTTTCCTATTGTTCTTTTCTGGGAGTACTTACAGTACTATTAAAAATTTCCTTTTCCCCCCAAAAAATGGAAATAAGCTATTTTTTTTTTTCGGGCAGTTTCATAGATTATAATTACTTCAGCCATCACAGAATTATGTTTTGAACCACACATTGTAAGGCAGATCTTTGGACTGATGGACACCCAGACTTGCAGTGAACCAAGGCAGACAGTGTGATTAATGAGTTTCTGACCTCAAAATTTACATCTGGATTGGAAAAGAAAGTTTGAGGCAAAATTTGGAGAGAGAGTTAGTGTGGATTAGCCTGTTTAAACAGAGGGAAGATTATGGAGAAAGCTTCCTAATTCAACTCCTCTTTGTGCTGGCAGTTTTATTTCAAGGAGTGGCAGAATTATGTCCCACTCCTGCAATGTACAGCTGACATTGGCTGATTACTGCAAATTAAGACAATCTGCAGACTAATTTTAGATGTGTTGGAAGTGAAGCAAAGAATCAGGAAGTTGTTGCTTTCAATTTTGTTGTGAGCCTGTTCTCTCTTAGGGAGAATCACATGATATGTATGCATTTAATCATAACAAAGTACATCAGACACATGGTATTTCATCATCTCTGGTCTCACAGGCCACATGCCAGTGAAAAATAATTACAAACATTGGCTTTGATGGCATTTATGCCCAAGGTGCTAGGCCCAGCACCTGTGTTTCTGAACAAACAGGCAGGGAGGGATGGAAAAGCACAATTTCTAAGCAACTGTGGGACATAGGAGAAAAGAGGGAGTCATGGTGTCCTCGCAGTCAGGAGCAGTTCTGCTGACAGCAACCCATTCCTGTTCCTTGGGCTCTGCACCTACACTTTACCTGTGCTCTCAGCAGGTTGCATAAGCACAATCAAGGTCTTATTTTCATGCAGGTGTTAGCTTTTGATATACTGACTTTTTAAGTTAAAGCTTTTGTGTAGGATCCTTCTGAGCAAATTGGACTCTATTGTGTCAATGCCTGTGTCTGAGCTGGTTGTGAGTCATTAGAGAGGGGCAGTGGTGTTGGGGCCTGATTCCTTTTTAAATGTCTGAACTGAAATGAATGCACTGCCTCAGACATGCCTGCTCACTTCTTTTTACTGTAAAGAAACCATGGGATACAGGTAGAACTACACAGATTGTAACTTGTGTACAATTTGGCACTAATAGGAATTCTACTTCAGAAATAGTGGCACCTTAAAACCAAATTTTAATTTTTCATATTACTATAATAGTGTCTTCCAGCTTGCTTGGAATTTACAGTAAGACAGTGTTTAGATTGGAATTGCCACTCAGAATTAAAAGGCACATTAAACATTTCCTGTGACCCTAGCCAATGCTGCATGAATTGAATCAGATCATGGATGTAATAAGATATTCAGTCTGAAATAACTGAAAACAAGAGAGCAGTGCCAACACTTAGAGCTACTGCAGAGGGAGAAATTACTGAGTGGAAGCAAAATGGTTTCAAAGATTGACTCCTGGCCACAAATCAGCCAGTAATTAGACCATGGAGAAAAATTCTGACAGACCATAGATGGATGTAGATTCAGAAAATAAGTAAAGAAAGAGGTCACCCTTTGTTTTACTGAGGTCTATAATTGGTTCTAGATTTTATTCTGGATTGCCTGTAATTTGATAATTCCCACTGTGTTCCTGGAAGAGCACAAGAAGGAGCAGGCCAGGTAGATTGCATAACACCATGCAGCTGTGTTTGCTTTGTGAAGCACAGCACTGTTTGCTGTACCAGCCTGTGCGTGCTGCCATGTGTCAATAGCTATAACTTGTCACTCTGTTTGCTTATATCTGATGGGACATGTTGGAAATGGAAGTAAAGTCTCCTTTCCTAAAATATCTTTTATTCCTGTGAAACTTCACCAAAGTAGCTTGCTATAACATGGCTGTTTTCCTAACATGACAGTAGTAACCAAAGGTTTAACTCAAATATTCCTAATCAAGTGTGTAAATCATTGCAGTAGCTAATTCCCTTAGTAGGGAGAAATACAGGAAGAATGATACTGTATGCAATTCTACCCAAAGACAGTGCTGCTTACATAATCATACTCTATAAATAATGTTTCCATATACAATTGGGTGTGTTCCAGATATGCAGTGATGTGGCTTTTCCACCCAGAGCTGCAGGAAAAGGGGAAGATGAGAAGTGGCAGCTCACCAGCAGTTCTGGCCAAAGGCATTTTGCTGGTGGTGCTGCTGCAGGCTGAAATTTTCTGTGGCTCCTGGGAAAGCTCCCTTTAAAGCTGCTCAACACTGCTTTTTAGAAATGAACTCTGTATCCTCTCTGGAAACATCTGTACTTGAATTAGGGCACTTGTTTGTAACCTCTTTCTCAGCCTCACAAAGGGAGTATCTCAGCTGCCTTTAACACAGGTACAGAAGAGGGGGCTGTCAAAGCCACATTTCTTCCTCTCACAAAAAACTAAGGAAAACCAGAATCCAGTCATCACTGAGATATTGTTATTTTCTCTAAAAAAATCCTCTTCATTCAGGCATGTTTTTATTGCCTAATGCTACTCCTAAATATACTGTGTATTATAATATACCTCAGCATATTGTGTTTAAAATAAGAGATTGCGTGATCTAAAACCCAGCTCACATATTCACAGAGCAATCCTGAAGTTTAAATAAATTCTGCATCCAACTGAAAACTGAAAATTAAAAGGTAACAAGAAGGAAAAAGGCTGAGTATTATGACTGGTCTTTGGTTGCCATTTTGGTCAGTAAGTTGAGACTGATGTATTTCGATCTGGCAACAGAGACAGCCTGAATACATGAGAGGTACCTGCACATCTGGCACACCAAGCTGTGCTAAAAGAGCATGAATGCTTTGGACCCAATCTCTAAAATGTTAGGAAATGCCAGGGAAAAAAATGCACAGGCAGCCTTAATTTCCCCCCTTTGTACAGACATGTTATAATATGGGCTTTAGCTGTTACTTTTCCTCCAAAGAATTTCTGCCTTGATCTGCACAAAGAGGAAGAGTGCTGATTATTCAAGAGCTGCTCCTCAGTTTGTTTTATCCTGCTTTAGCCTTCAGCCTTTGACCTAGTTTACTGGCAATGAAAGTAGAGGACAGTTGTCCAAAGCTCCCTCTGGAGTCAGTGGAGACACATTAGTGCTTCCTCAGAGTTTTTCAGTTCAGCATAGGTTTTGAGTTACTTTCTGGAAGCATTTCTTTCTCACCTTTCTGCAGCAGAGAGCTTAAGGTGCATAAGTGCTTGTATCATGCACTTTAAATCAGCATTTATTTAGGTTAAAAAAACCTGTTCCATAAGCCTTGTTTACAGAAAATGTTCTGTTCCTTTTCTCCAAACAATGGTTAATTTCCCTTTGTGATTTGCCATGATACATATTGGTTCAGTATCTCAGTGCTTTACAAATTATAACATTTTTTCAAGGTCCTGTAAAATGAGGGGATGACACAACTCCCATTTATCTGTTGAGAGCTGATATTCTGAATAACAGTAAAAAACCCTGTTAATTTTGACTTCCATGTACTAAGCATTATATATAAATTAAGAGGGAGTTGCCTTTGGCTGTAGCTCTGTGTTGATACATGAGGTCCAGATCACTTCACAGGATTCAGGGCAAGCCCAGAAAAATGCACTTTGTGAGCCACTGTGAATGGCCTTGAGCAGATAATCTGCTCAGCATCATTCAGGATCCTGGAAAGAGAGCTTTCTTCTCCACACCATCTTTCTGTCAGCTGAACTGCACAGCTTTCTCCTCCTTCCCTTACCTCATTCATCAGTTCTCTTACAATTTCTGTTAGATTGGGTCTTCCTGCTCCAGGTCTGCCTTCCTCTTGGCCCCCTTCACTTCTCTAGCTACTTCAGTCTGGGCTTTCATTCCCCTGAGCCACATCAGGAAACTTCCTCAGCTACCTCAGTACAGTGGAAGGGTCTCCCAGGAATAGCTCTTTACAAGAACCTTCTTTAAAAAATTGTCTTGGCATTAAGTAACCACCTTGGCTCTGGTTTGAAGCTACATCTGAAATACAGAATATCCAGCAGTCCATAGGTCAGCTCCAGCACTGAGTTAAGACTCTGGTTCAGATAAATTATCTTCCACTCACAGTAGTTTTTCTTGTCACATTTTGGCTTTGCTTGTAGGTTTCTTATCCAAAGAAAAGCCTGACCTCATTAAAATATTGGCCCTATGGACTTTGTGCCATGTCATGAATGCTATTACTTTAGGCTTACCACAGGGGAAAAGAGCTTGCCAGTCTTCAAAGTTCAGAGGCTGAATCAAACATGACTGACAACTTTCCTACATTTCAAGTTTTCCATATCAACATCTTGATCCAAGTCTGAATGTTTTGAAAATTCAGAGACCGGGAAGTCTGGAGTCCACTTTTGGATTTTAATTTAATCTCAGTTTTCTTGGAATTAAACACACAGAATTACATCTGATTAAATTGAGTTTGGACATAGTGCCAACAGAACTTATTTTAGCTGGGAATGATTTGGATAACTCATTCCAAGAGTGTAACACTGAAGTCAGAAGCTTAGTTAAACAGCAATCAGGAGGTAGAGTTAACATCTACAATTGTTACAATATATTAAAATAAAATCACAAAGAATAACTTTATATTAGCTTATTATGCTTTTCATGCTCACAAGCTGCTTTTCAGGCCAGAAGAGAAAGAGCAGATGTAAGGGCAGTGAGCTTGGAGGGCATTTCCAAAAGCATTCCTGACCCTTTGCCCAAATCATGCAATTTTCTGGCTATTTTGTGGCCGTTTCCCATAGGTCAAGCTTCAGTTAATTTATGTCTATGTCACTATGGCTATATTAGGATCTTGAATGCTCTCAGTGACCTTACACATGTCTCATGAGAGCTGCTGTTTCAAAGACAGATGGTTGATACTTGCCTTAGAGCACCTAAGCAGGGTCTCAGCCCTGCCGGCCTCTCGAGCAGCCCTGCAGCAGTGACCAGCTGACCTGGTCAGCAGTGTGCAGCTCAGAACCACAGCCCTGTCCAGCCACTTCTCTGGCAGCCACAGAGGCACATGCATCATACCCACATGCCTTCATCCAGCTACTCCTAAGCTGCTGGTGAAACTGTCCCTGGTGTTTCTAGTGCTGCCTCTGTGAACCTCTGTGACCCAGTAATATGACCCTTGTTAATGGCTTCTGCCCTGGGTTTTGCTGAGGGAATGAATGCATGAGGCACATAAATCACACATAAATCTTCTGGTAAATGGGCATTTACAGCTCTCCTTGTTTGGTACCATCTTGTCTAAATGTTCTGTATTGGAACCACAGATTATAATACTTTTATGTTTTCTTTCTCCTTTTTTTTAGCTAATTTATGGATTGAGTACACTCTCTGAGCAGCATGGGTGTATAGGCAGGTTTTGAACTCAGAAATTACGGCCTGTCTAGTTTCATGGAAACATGCTAGAGACTTTGTACCACAGTTATGAAACTTGTTGACTCAAGCACACAAAAGAAACAGAATCAAACCGAAAGTCATTTGAACCCAGGTGGACATCAGATGGAATTTAAACCTGAAAGAGGGTATGTGTTAAGGCCTTTGATTTGTCCTTTATAAGTGAAAGGACAAAACAGTTTCTTCATGGCAAATGGGACTAAGAAGAGCAGTCAGTTCTTCTCTTTAGTACAACAACACATGAAGAAGAAGACAAGATTGCAAAATTAGAGATGTGTGTGTAAAAACACAGCACAGGTAGATGCTTTCAAGACATGGCAGTTGCAGATGGGAATTCCCAGTTAATGGGATATCTTGGGTAGCTGATCCTCTGGTTCCTGGTGATCAGTTTGAGCTGTGCTATGGCTCATTGGGTCTGGTCTTTCTCCCGTAGGGATCTACTAGCAGAGAGGACAAGCTGTATCTGCTGTATCTCCTTGTTGCAGGAATGTTGCCCAATATCTCCCTCATAAAAGGAGGGGAGACACTCCACATATCCATTCTATATCTGAGTGGTGACTCTTGTGTCACAAGGTTCAATAATGTCCAAAATATTTGTGAACACCAGAGTTCAATAAGGACAGCACGAAGAGTTGATTTTCAACACACCAGCAAAAGCAATTCTGTTTCCCACCTTTGCTCTCCCATCTGGAAATGGTTCCTCATCTGTTCTAAACTGTTGTGGCAAAGAAAGAAAAAAGCCCTCATTCCTTCCCTCACTCCTCCCTCAGCTTCCCCAGCAGCAAGCCACAGTCACACAGACCACTGCAATTCACAGTGCTTCTCTCAGCCTTGCTGTGGCCCTCCCAGTGACAGGAAAAGTGGGGGCAGGAGCTGACCAAGAATTCCCTAAAAATTCGTGCGTCATGGGACAGAAACATCCAGGGTCTAAGTCATATGAAAAATATGCATAAAAACAGGATTAATACACTTTAAAGTATTTTTTAGAGTCACTGAGAGTTAGAAAAGCGGAGAACACTTTTCACTGAAATGTGTCCTTGTCATTCATAAAATACTGTGGGTGGGAAATGCCTTTTATACTCCGTAAACCAGGCTGAGCTGCTTTTTATGCTCCACTTCACTTTTTTTGGGTGTGTGTTTTATTCCTCTTCTAGATGGCGCCAGTGTCTCATTACTGAGATGGCTCCTTGCTCCCCATGCGTCTTATTTTTATGTTTTTATTTTAATGACTGCTTATGTAAAGGACTGAAATAGGTATTTGCCAAGACCCAGGTTTGCATCCTGTTCTGCTAACTTTTGCCAGTGGCTGTTATTTTTCACACAGTCTTGACTTTATGGCACGGAACATTTTCTGCAGGTGTTCATGATTTTAGTATTTCTTTTACACCTGTTTTATGCCTTATTAAATGGAACATGCCAGTTAACAAATATGAAAGAAGATTAAAGATATTAGTCCAATTTTTCCATGCTCCTGGGCCCTCAAGAGAGCAGCCCAATAGGAACAGACATTCTCTAAGAGCAGAATGGAGCCTGTTTGTGCTGAGACATCACAGTTCATGTGTAAGGAAGAAATCAGGGGGTTTGCGGTATCCTTGCACGTGTAACTGATGCAGTTCAGTTTGTATTCTTTATATCACTGTAGTTTTAAATGCTTTACCACCTAATTGGTGGTAAAGCATTTAAATTGGTTCTTCCTGCAGGATGCATGTCTCTGATTACAAAGAAATGTGATTTTCCACACTTACTTGTTTCAAGCAAAGATGATGTCTTTTACTTTCAGATGAATCATACAAAGACCCAAGAAAAGGAGCTGTTAGGTATAAAGAGCTATTCCTTAAAGTAATGTTTTTGTTTTTTTTTTTTTTACAAAGGTGTTGTTCCTTTCTGAAGTCTGGACCAACTTTTTCTTTGTCTACCCACCCTGCCTAACAGATTTTTTATTATATTGCTCTGCTAGTCAAAATCCATACCTGTCACTCACAAGGTTTTCTACAGCATGTATCATCCAAAACCCCAAATGCCCTCAGTGGAACTGGGATTTTCTGGCTTTTCTAGTAGGAATGTTGAAAGTAGAAGGAGGATTTTGTGGCATACCTGAAGGTTAAAACCAGTTTTTATCGTTTTGATTTCCTTCAGGATTTCATTCCCCGTTGGAAATCTTGAACTGAAAACATCTGTCTGTGACTCACAGCTTTGATGCTGAGATTTGTTTCAGCAGCCAGCAGCTGCCTGGGTGGCACAGGGAAGACGGAGCCCTGCTGTAGCAGGTGTCTGTGCCTGGACCTGGTGCTTTTCTGCCCAGCTCCCAGGATGGGTGCTGCTCTGCACCTTCAATACCTCAGTCCCACTGCCTTGGTAGTGCTGAGGGGCTGCTGTTTGCAGCCCTGCATTTTACTCCCAGCTCTACAGCCTCTCACCACAGCTGTTGTGGTAGCAGATTTCAGAGCTTCTGAAGAGGTGCCTTAACCTTGTTGGGCTCATTCTCATGTGATTTTTCATGCTTTTTTCATGGTTTTGTACCTGCAAATCCAAGAATGGTTATAATGTATTTTCACAGGGGACAATTACCACTGGCAGTAGTCTGCCACCTTATTTCCCCTTTTTCCTTATATCTCATTTTGTAGTTTGAATCAGAGAAATCTAAAACATATTTTTAGTAAAGTAGATAGAAGTAGTTTACATACTTAATGAGTATTGTCCAGTAATTTACATGCTTCCACCTAAGGGGCTACCAAAGGACGATTTTCATCTGAATCCCCATCACTGCTCTTCCTGCTCTGACTGTTCACTCAGACACTTCTCACTTTCTCCCTTCTCTTTCCTGTGGTATTTTTTTGTTTCTTCCGAAACCAAACTTTCAGTATTGGAGTGGATGTCAGCCATCAGCTGCAGAACCTGCAAACAGAACTGCCTGTGCACCTCTTGGAACACTCTCTGTGCATCATAAGCACAAAGATGACAGTCCTCTGCCATCCTGCAGTGACACTGTGCTGTTCCTAAAAATAGCCCTCATGCTTCAACCATAGAAAGAACAAAACTCCCTGGTCTCTCTTTTGATATACATGGGAGAGAAAATACAAGTGCATATAAAAGCAAGTTCGGAGTTCAGACTGAAAAAGGCTTAATTGAGGAATTTTAATTCCAAAGCCACTTCAGTAAAAAAAATCACTGTTTTTAATCCAGATGATTGCAAAGTGTCATATGAACCACTCTACACGTAAGAACTTGCTTTCTTCCTTTAACAGGAACTGGCAGGGACTTTTGCTAACTCTGTAGATATAAATGGAGATCAAAGAATGCTCACACCCACGGATCACACATAATTCAGCAGATTACTGGAAAAGTTAAAAACCCCTTAATCAAATAGCAAATGGCAAAATTATATGACAAATAGGCATCCATTAAGAGACTGCAAGAACCAGCATGCCTGAAATTCTGCTCTCCCTATTCACACCAATTCTCCCTATTCAGACAAATTCACTTAGCGAGCAGATTGACACCTCTTTGAGAATTAATTCTAAGTCAGTTTTTAGGTATTTTTAGTTCTTCTATAAGACAATTGTTCCTTTTTCCAAGCACGCAAGTGAGAAGTCTGACCTTTCCAAAGATGAACTGAAGCTTCACTGTGAACAGCTCTGGCTAATAGAGGCTTTGCCATCCCATGTCTTGAATCACATCAAATCTGTTAGGAGAGGCTAATAAAGTCAGGTACAAGAAGAGGCAAGAGGCTTGTGGCTAACAAATTATCCAATTTTGTGTGAGGTATTTAAGCCTGTGGGCACTGTGGCTGCATGTGCTGGCATTCTGCCTGTATTTACACTGGTACCACCCTGTCAGCAGCACCTCAGACCAAATCCTGCATCACTCCAGCACTGCTGTCCAAGTGCTGTCACACTCCAGAATAACCAAGCTCCTCTCTTCTGCTGTCAAGGACAGACTTGCCCACTACACAGATGGCACATCTGGCCTTGCTCAGACCTTGCACCACCCCTCAATGGCATCTCCTGCCTCAGTGCTGCCCCACGGCCAAGGGACTCAAATTTACCTCACAACAGGTATGCACCTGAAGAGATTTTATGCTTGAGTAGCTGCTGTTTGCAGCCACAGCCTGTCCTGGCTTGAACATGTGTCATCACCCTCCTAACATTTTGACAGACACAGCACAGATTGACAGGCCTTCAGGGCACAGAGCATTGCAGCACATGGCCTGATTTAAAAAACAGATGGAGATAGAAAACCCAAACAACAGAGCTGACACCCTGATTTTGCCTTGATGGCTTCCCCTGAAATGTGGGTTGAGGGTACATGTGTCTGACTTCTCCCACAGGTTCTACTTGGGCACACGGGGAATTGTGCATCTTTCTCAGGGGAGCCTCACTGTGCTGCAGACTAGGGGTGCAGTGAGAGCTGGGGGGCTGTGGCCATCAGGAGCTCTCTTGCTGCTGCCTGTCTCCTGCCTGAGTGCCCTGGGCAGGCTCCCCTGGGCTCGCAGTGTGTCAGGCTGCAGACCCAGGCTCATGGGACTTCTGCAGGGCTTCCTCAGGACACTGCCCCTGAGAGCCCTGCAGTGTCTGCAGTGAGGAAGGAAAACAAACGTGTTAAGCCTAGCAGTGGAAGTGGAAATGAAATGTGTACTGCTTGACTGTGTGTGCCTTGCATCCTGACTTGTTGCATTAAAGCTCCCAAATCCCACACCACTCCTTCATCACACCCAAGAATAAATCCCTGAGGACAGTTGTCCCCTCTCTCCCATGGCCTAGGCATGTGGTATGCCATGTCTATGGGTGCTCCCAAGGTGTGCTACATTTGTCTGAGGCTTGTAAGCTTCTTCTGTGGAAGAAGGCCTTCAGGACCTTACCCCACGCCAGAAGAAGGCCTCAGTGTGCTGGTGGTTTATCTGTGTGTCTGTGTTATCTCATGGCCACCTGATCTTGTTCTCCTTTGTTCTGTGGCAGGAGGAAGCCAGCTTGGTGAAAACAATGCTTTCATATGCTGAGGCACAATAGGAGCTAATAGGAATGAAGTAAATCCTTCCCAGCACTTCCAAAATAAGTTAGGGCTTAGAATTTTACACAGAAACTATCTACAATGTTGTTAGTAGATGCTGGCCAAGAGGCACATTTGTCTTCTAGATATAGCATGGACTGCTTGGACTAAATTTACTTTCAAACATTAACATTAAAGTTCTTCAGAAAGTGCATGGTGGTAACAATCCATTCCTAAAACTAAGAAAGTGACAAGTGACAAGGTGAGGGAGGTTTGTATCCTTCAAGGCAACATCTTTTCTGAGATATAAGCATGACAAATAATAGCTTCTAGGAAATAACACACTTATTAACCTGGTCAGAAAAATGAGAGTTTGAAGATTGTCTGAGTAATCTAAAATCATTTTAGTCTTCTTGTTAAATTTTGTCAGAATTAGCTACAGGTATAAATTACTTTCTTTTTCATTTCTGGTTCCTGTAGAGGGTGTTGAAGTACTTCTTAATGCAGTGTCTGCCTGTACTTGTTTTGGTGGTTCATAAAACTGCAGATACATTAAAATATGTCTTCTGAGATCACAACTTTGCCTTCAGTTCTTTGCTCAGGCTTGTTTTTCAGATTTTTTTCCTCTATCTACATGGAGATATTATTGAACAGGACACCTAATGCAAGGAGCACCATGTTGAGGAGGTGACCATCCACATTTTGGCCCTTTAAAATGTAACTCCCACTGTCTAGTTTCTTTGGAGCTCTGGCTCTTTTGGGGTATTCAGTTCAGGGGCTGCAGTACCCCTGGGATCCTTGAAGACACTGTCCCTTCTGACAGTCAGGGATTTGTCACCTCTCAGATCGTTCTTGACATATCATCTCTCAGCCACAATAAACCCAGCAAAGCCCATCACTCTTCATTGGCACTTGGCAAGGAAAGAGATCAAGCACAAAATGAACTTGGTGCACTTTATGACATTGTCCTCAAGCCTTGGCTTGGGAGCTGACGTGCTGGGCACAGTACAACCATTACTTGCAATAGAACAGTACCAGAGGGACTATTTTAGGTGCCATATAATTTACCCATAGCTAGTAACAGGAACACATACAAAGAAAATACTGCATTTGAGAATTAATGTCACTGTACATTAAGTAACACTTCTGTATTTTGCAATCTTCATCTTCCTGGACACTTCAGGTAGGCAGTGCAGTTACCAATACACCAGAGTGTGGGAAGGAAGAGCTCTAAGTGAAATCTCTTACAGATATTTCTCTAAATAGATACAATTTAGCTGTTCCTTGGTATTTTCTAGACTTATTTTCTGTACCTTTATGAAGATAGTTTCTTAGAACGAATTCTTTCCACAGGTAGGCTGGAAAGGCAAGATCTACAAAGTGCCTTGAACATTACTTTCTTCTGGCATACAATGATAATGAGACAACAGCCCAAACTTATTTCAAAATTAATAACCTTTCATTTTATTCCCTGTCATGATTTTCTCACTGATGAAGCCATAATTTTAATGTGTATCAGAAATGAATGCATATTGATTCACTTCAAAGAATCTTTCTTGCTGCATAGGTAAGTAATTTTGCTGTAAAAAAGACTTTCCTATTCGTCCATACATGCACTAGACATTTGTAGTTTTAGACTACTGACTGCTTAGATCAAAGTCCTTAAGCCATTTTCTGAAAGCTTTTTGTTGCTTTTGCTAATAAGTTGCCAAGAACAACCAGTCTTAAAACAGAAATATATCCAAGTGAATTTCAGTAGAGAAAGATTTGGTTTAGCATAGGTAGTCCAGCTCCTCAGTCAGATGCACTCTAGAATAACTCAGGCTGTTCCTTCAGCTTATTTTGGGAGTTTTACAATAGTTTATATAAGAAAGCCATCTGCATCAAGTGAAATTTGTGCACATACCCTGCTTAGTGAAATATCACTGCATCACCTGTCAGAGGTGCAGTCACAAAGATGAGACATCAAAGCATCAGTTCAAGACTAGCTTTGGAGTCAAGGTCACATTAATAGAACACCTGCTCTTTGGACAGAAGAGACACAGATGGGTGGGTTAAAAGACTAGTCATCATTTTCCTTTTTGCACATTTTGCTCATACTTCTACAAGGCTTTGCACACCCCAGCTCCATGGATTACCTTGGCTCAGGCAAATAATTCTTTAACCAGACTTCTAGCAGCACCCTATGCCAATAGACAAGTGTTTGTGCATCAACAGAAACAAAGTAAAAACAGGCACCCTTTAAATTAACTGGAATATTGTCTATCCTTACTCTAATACTGTTTTCTCTGCTGCAGTGGAATCAAAAATTTCATAGCCCCAGTGTTCTCTGCAGGTTTGTTGCACTGAGGGAAAGGGGAATAAGGGCTCACAGGCTAATTCATTCATCATCATGGATCTGAGGTACAATTTAGTAATGTCTCCCAAAAAAGCAACTCCTCTGGCAAAGTCTCTCTTCTTCTTGACATCTCCACGTAGGTTTTTCTCTCTTTTGCCTTTAATGGCAAATGTTTCAATGCTGAATCAGTATGTATGCCTGCCAAGTGGCAGTGGTTTTGTAAAATCTTCTGGTAATCTACTCCATGGACAAGATATTATATTGAAAGTAGGAATGCTCATTTCATTACAATTAGTATTGGTGCCTTTGCATGGTAGGCAATTTTTAATATATTTTTCAATGTCTTTTCCCTGCTTTGGGAGCCACTCTAAATTGTTTTTGCAGCCAAGGATCCTCTCCCTCAAGTCAGATCTGTCTGTTTTCTTATAAACTCATATTTTATTTACTCAGAAACCTCCTGTTTCCCAACAAGATCATGCCTCAATTCTTGTCCTGAATCTCTGAATTAGCAGAGAAGATGAGTCTGCTCTGATACACTATAGTCATTCCTATTTTTCATCTCACTTCCCAGACCTATCGCAATTCCCATGACTCTGGCTAAACTAATTAGTGTGCTGAACCATCCTCTAACACTGAGCTGAATGACCTACACACACATTGCTGCTTCAGACTTTATGACCCTGTGTTTTCCAAATGACCCATTCCAGTGACCTCAGTAACTTCCAAAACATACACAGAAATGGGAAGACCCCAGGCTGGCATTCCCAGTACCAGATTGTTTTAACCATTTAGCACTATCTGGGAACACTTCTGACATCTGAGGACATCTCTGAGCATGTATCATTTCATTCTTCTCATTTTAGCCTGCATGTGTTAAAATAGCTGTTCCACAGATTCACGGTCTTCCTAGAAATATCCATTTATGAGATTTCCCAGTGGGGGGTTTTCCAGAAATAACATCTAAGGTAAGCATTTTTTTCTACTGCAAATGTTCACTGTTCATCTCAAATCTTAGATACATAGAGTTGTTGGTAATTTCTGTCAGATCCTCCTCACCTGGTTTTGAGGAGATCCCAGGGACAGCTTTCAGTGGACAAAGTACACTGGTGACCCTGGTGACAGTCTTCCCCTGCCTCAGAAGCTGAGGATATTTCTTTTCTGAGTCTATTCTCCTGGTGTACCCAGCCATATCTATCTGTTGCAGACTTTCTTTGATATCCTTCCTACAACTGGATGAAGTCTGTTAACAAAACTATTCTTTCCTTTGTTTCTTGATTTAGAAAGTCACCCTCAACAAATTGCATACCTTGGGTCTTGTCCTCCTGGTGGACTGAATTTTAGTCATGCAGCAATTGGATGCTCAAGCCCAAGACAACCTTCAAAGGACCTGACTTGTGCTCCTAATGAATGTCTGGGCACCAAAGGCCTCAGTGTCTCCCAGCACTATTTTGAATGATAGCATTCAAGGTTCCTTCAAACCCAGCTTTGCCAGCCCAGTTCCTGGGAGAGAAACAAGCATTTGCATTATCAATACTCTTTCACAGCTGTGTTAGCAACAATCCACCTCATTCTATTGCTGTCCCCATTTTATTAATACTTTTCCAAGTATAAGCAGGCATCATGGATATGAACAAACTGGAATTCCCACAAGACAATTCCTTGTCTCTGTCAGTTCAGGTCTTAATGTTGATCTGTGTGTTTTGCTCTTCAGCCTGTCTTTATCTATTGATTAGTGATGCCACTGGGAGAGATGGAGACATCTCTGCCCATCTTCTGAGGCCTTCCAGTGACGGTCTGACAAGTACTAAACATGTCTGAATCTGTCATCTTGTGCTATAAAAATGAAAAAAAAAAAACCAAACCCACCATTTTCCCTTGATTCCTTTTAGCTCTTCCTGTGCTTCAAGAAGCCCCCTTACAGCCTTTCAGTTAAATCTTCAGTCTTAAAACCTTCCCCTCTTTTGCCACAGAGTTTTAATGTCACTTAGGAAGGCATTTAATTTCCAGTATGACCCAAGTGTGGCCTACTAGCTGGCCTACTGGCTTCAATAAAAACAGATTCTCCTGCATCAGACATATTATTATCAGGCTAAAATGAATCCCCTGATCTTTAATTTGAGAAATTAAGTCCTTTATTAAGTCCTTAAATAACTGTTTCAGGAGTAACTTAATACTGACATATTTCTACCTTACAGTGGAAACCACAAGTAGATGAATTTTTTCCCAGGGGTGCCCTGATATTGCTGTATTTCCCTTACTAATCAGAATGAAGTAGCTGCCATCACTCCCTTCCCTCCCCCATGTCTCATATATCAGAATTAAGCTGCTTGCATAAGGTTAACCCTCTGGAGGCAGAGATGCCCATTGAAGGGAGGAAAAGCTGTAGCAGTGGCCAGTTTGATCATCACCCACATTAATAACTGAACTCATAGCAGTGGCTTCCTTGCCAAGTGAACCTCAAAGTGCATCTGAACCAGCTTCCAGGAAATACTGGAGAGGTGTTGGTACTTGTGACCTGTGCTCAGCAGGAAGCTGAGTATCAGGATCTCTCTGGCTGTGCTGTCCAAAAGGGTCCTGGCACATTGTGCAAGGTCAAGAGACAGAGATGTAATTCCAGCTTGGGGGGAGAGAGTGGGGGCCAATGGCCACACAGGGCAACGCTTGGGCACTGGCCAATGGGCAGTAAGTAAATGTATTCTGCATTATTTTCTCTCATTTTTTACCATCTCTCTTTTCATTACAATTGCTATTAGTAGTAGCACTATATTTAACTTTATTTCAATTATTGTACTGTTCTTAGCCAAGAAAATCATGGTTAAATCACCGTATTACATTATTTTTGGGTATATTATTGTTAATCAATAATATTACTTAATAATGTCACAGATATTGTAATAATATCACAGTTGTAGGCACCTCTGGATATTGTCTAGTCCAGTCACTCTGCCTCAGCTGGAGTAGATTACCTGGGACTTCACAAAGGAACAATATTAGCATTTAGCCACTTACTGTGGAAGAGCCCTTTGGTCATCATGTACCAAAGAACCCTGATGTACATGAATTCACAGCATTTTCAGGATCAAAAGAAGCAACAACACTCAAAGAAGCAACAAACACCTTACAGCTTTTAAATTTTGCAAAAGGGAGCTATATAAAGGAGAGTCTGTTTATTAAGTGTTTACAAGGGCATTGAATCTCTGCACACAACTTTAGTATCAGGTAAGAGTTCTACAGCAGAGGAAGAAAACAAATACTTTCTGCTAATCAAAATAGATTTGATAAAGCACAGAAGGAGGGCAGCATACACAGATACCATTGAAGGGAATGCTGTTACAGACAAGAAGACTTCCTTTGAGCAGCTGAAGTTGTGCCCAAACAGGGTGAGTGGGAAGATCTGTTTGCTGTAATTGAGGTCAAAAGTGTGGCAAGGCAGTCCAAAAAACTTCCTCCTAAATCCCCCGTCCAAATTCAAATAATCCAGTTATTTACTAAAATCAATTAATAAATCCTAAAACCATGTCAGAAAGCCTGACAGGGGTTTGTTTCAGTAGCTCAATGACTGGAGTGTGAAACATGCAGGGAAGAAAAAGCCACAGACATAAAAAAAAAAAAAAAAAGTATTCATGCTTTTTGGATCTATCCACTGAAGAAGAGTCTGGATACCTCTTCTTGCAGAGAACATATCAGTGGACATCTCAATTTTAACTAAAAGTGTCTTGGAGCAAGCAGAAATTATTAACCTTAATGAGTCCCCATTACTTGATGGTTTTTATCCAAAGTGCACCCAAGAAGCTCCAGGCAGAAAGTGCTGCATTTCTCACTGCAATGTATAACACTGCACTTAGAGCTGTATTACTACCAAATGAATGGAAGAGAGTTAATGTGAAAAATTAGGCCACTAATTTGGAAACCTGGCATGTGTACCAGGCAAATGACTAGTAATGCTCTTAAAGAACCATAGAGAATTAGTGGATACATGCATAAACCAGACAGTGTGGGGAAGAACTTTTTTCTAGTGAGGGAGAAATTTTACAGTGGTAAATTGTATCACTAAAAGCATATTGGGTTCCTCCAAATGAAAAGTTATGAGAATGAAGGAGGTCTGGATTCAGCATATCTGATGATGCTTAAACAATAAACGTAAACCTTTCAAACAATTGAGCAGCTGGTGCCTAGAAGGGAAGGTCCTTGTATTAATAATGAGGAGAAAGTGTAGGGGAAAATAATTTTTTAAGGGCAAAAAGGGGTTGCTGCCTGTGTGCTCTAGAAACCTTTACTGGGACTTAGCTGTTCCACATAATAAAACAGTCTAGAATGGAAGGTAAAAAGTGAGGTGATAAAATTTGAAGATGATATACAGAATACTTTGCCATTCTGCAAAACAGCAAAGATGAGGATTGACTTTGAAGAGCTGCAAAAGCACCATGTGAGTATGAATAACAGTAATTAAATGACACATGAAATTTAGCAGAGATGTATGCAAAATGATGTGCATCAGAAGACTCTGTATTTGGCAGTTTTACCTTCATCCCTAAGATGAGGCCCTCTGAGCTCACAGCTGCCTCTCAAACACAAAAGTTCATTGTATGAAGACCTAGGAGTTCAGGAGAAGACAAAAACCCCAAGTTACTGCACCACTGGGTAAATCCAGAGCTTTTTACATTCTGTGTGACTTTGAGGGGCCCTGCTCAGTGGTTATTAATTCCAATAAGGTTTACAGCTAAAAATGAGCCAGGTGAGCAACCTGGCTTCCATACATGGATTGAATGTGGAGGCTGGGACCCTCTAGCCTGCCAGAAATGACCGGGAGTTGTGTCAAAGGTCTACAGCCTGGAAGGGGTGATTACAAATTGATTGTACTCACACCAAGTTTGGAAATCAAAGAAAATCTTTTACCAATGTAAATGTCAGAAAGATGCATACTTTCTGTCATGTGCACTGTGATTTTCTGTTCTGGCTCAAGGGGCCAAAAATAATTTAGAATAAGCAAACAAAATTGTCCATGCTAAAAATAATTGCAAAGTGGCAGAATACTAAAGGAAGTAGTATATAAGTTTGCCTTGTTCCTGTATTTTGTCACGCACACAGAAGACTGGATGCTGCTCTAGGTACATCCTCATTCTGAACCAGACAATGTTTTCTTCAAATGTAGGAAGGAACAACTTTTTCCTCTCCTTTTTCAGTAGAAGAAGCAAGGAGTCTCAAAGAAAGGTGACAGTCAGCAGGTTCAATAAAGATGAAAGAATATGATTTTCACACAGGTGGTTCTAATGTATCTGTGTCTAATGTACGTGATCTGCAGCATTTTTTTCCATGATGTGTACTCATTTCAAGGAATTCTTCTGTGCGAGATGTTGTGTTGCCAAAGGTTGACATTCACTGAAGGAAAACCCATCAAGGGTTATTAAATCTCCAGACTTTTCTCCTGCAGCAAATCTTTAAGCAAGAATTGTAGACAGCTGAAAGACTATTATAGGAAAACATCACTACATACTTGTTTTTTATTGAACTGCTCCACAGGCATCCTTGATTTGTCCCCTGTTACAATCAGGGTGCCAGGCAAAGTGAGCATCTTGACTGATTTTGTGTGGCCTTTCTTGACATTTGACTTGCTCTTGCAGTGATGTGAAGAATCTGTACATCCATAGGTTTGATGTCCCAAAACCTGATCTTCACGATAAAGCATGTTTTTTTTTTTTTTTTTAACAGTCAGCTGGCAGCAGTATTTTGGATATATCATCTTGTTTGTTTTAATCACTGACACCAGAAAGAGCTTTTTCCCAGGCTCACACAAATGGTGGAGATACAAGGCTAATTCTTATTGTATATCTTATAATTCTGAATGGTTTAAAGAAGGTCACTATTGTGCACCATCAAAGGCAGTCCCTGCTTTCTAGCTATAGTCTCTCCTGTTGCTGGTGAACACAAACATGGCCTGATGGTCACCCAGAAGTGAGTTCATACATATACACCAGCTCTTCATCACTAGTTTGATTTCTTTTTTCCTTCCATTGAATAATTACATAAAAGGGAAGCAAAATATTTATGTTTCTATGGCTATGGCCTGCAGACATTGTATATTGTATCTCAAGAAAGAGCCAAACGTAATTTGGAAGGTATCTTTATTGATGAGAATCTTAGCTATGGCTAAGATTTCTTGTGCTGAAGCAAAGGAAGTTTTCATTTTAGAATATTTAAAATTGTGTTAGGTTTACTACAGTTTGCCATTTCAAATAGCAAAGAGCCTCTATCACCCATTTGCAAACTCTTGACATAGCAAAATTGTGCTTTCGTCTTTTGGATAATTCCAGCACTTTAGTGTTACAATTCCTGTTCTAATATGTGTCAGCAATACAAGTGATGGATCTATGCACTAGAGAGATGAAAAATGAATAGAAAACATTCCTAAAGTGGGAGCATGCAGTTTCCTCAGCCAATTTGCTTACACCAGCAGATGTTTTCAGTATTGCCTGTCAAAGGGAAGCAGAATTTTCCAGTGTTATATCTGGTGGATATTGTACATAATGCTGCTTTGCAGAGATGCAAGCAGAGGATATTAGACCTAGGAATTTTGCTTGACAAAAGGCAATGTTGCTGATATGTAGAAGCTACTCTATTACTTACAGAGGCTATAGTGACCATGCTTAATTATGAAAAAAGAAAGTAAGACATGAATCTAGGCAAATTAGAAGATTTGGTTTATATGCAAAAATTGTCTTTGATTAGTGGCGAAATGAAAAGTTTAAATCATAATGTAATGATGCTAATACAATCTAAGTGCTGATACAAATTTGCTAGAAGTAATTTAGCTAGCTCATAGGAATTATACTTACTATCCCACTGAATGCACTTAGGCGATGCTTAGGAAATTAAAATGTAGAATGAAGCAAACGAAGTGCAAAAGACATAATAAAGGTCTTGTTCTGTGGAACTTTCCTCAGTGATGTTTTTTATTCTGCATCATGTAGTTCTCTCAAGTCATTATCAGATACAAAAGGTAAGCTGCTGCCTTGATTTTAAAGCATATTAACTTCATCTTGTTTCTTCTTTACATAAGCCTTTGACTTTCTGTAATAACTTTAGCATCACAAAATAACCTAGCAAAGTTTAAGCATCTCAACCAGATGTGATGGGCCTCAGTCCCACTCTTGTCCTGTGGATGGGTACTTGTGATTGTAGCAAGAAAGAAAAATTACATTAGTCAACACTGAGAGATGCAAAACATCAGTTTGTTGGTCAGACACATAATTTTCACTGATAAGAGCTTTCCTTTTCCCAGCACTGATGTTCTGATCCTAGGAAAATTGGTTGAGCTCATGAGAGATTCCTGTGGCAGCAGTGGTTGTCTGATGCACATGAGGGTCTCATTGGGACAAAGCACAAAATCTGTGCGACAAAAGCCATGAGATTTCATCTGAACTGGAAATCTACTGACAGCCTGCTGTGTGTTTTGCCTCTTGTCTCTCAGGCAGGCAAGATGTTGTTAAAACCAGTCTAGCATGTGGAAAGCAAGAGCAGTGATAAATGTGCTAGGCAAACACAGCCTTCACCTGGGAATCCAGGATCAGCCTTGTTGCCAGCAGAGTACAGCATGGCACCCTGGAAAAGGGATGGTTACTGAAGATGTCACCAGCAGGGCATGCTACACAGACCTTTCCCATGGAACCATTTCATCTGCCTGGGGATATGGCTTTTATGGTGTTGCAACACAGATTCAAACCCTGAGGGAGCTGAGTGGGCAGATGTTTTGGCCAATGTCCACACTTCGGAGTGGCTTCTGCTCTGCAGCCATGAAAGTGTGCTCAAGATGCCTGAGTAGAGAGGAGAACACTGTGTATAAACTGTATTAAAACTTAGGCCCTTTGTGGGGGCTCCTTGTCCTAGAATTAGCTAGACCAAAGCTTCATGTTCCTGGTCCTGTGAAGAGCCAAGAAGAGCTAATTGTGGCATAGACAGCGAGTCCTGCTGCAGCTAACTAGGGCTAGAAAGAGTACATTTTCATTGTGTCATTCTCTGTAATGAGAAATAGAATATGAGCTAATGCAGGAGATCCTGGGCAAGAGAAAGCTTTATTACATATAAAAACTTCTCTACTTTCCACCCAGTCTATTATGTGAAAAATGAGTCATATTTTTGAATGTGGCTGATAAGAAAAGTTGTGACTGAGGGACTGTAAGTACAAAAGGAAGCAGATGGACGTGTGTTGGAACACGCTGAACAAACAGCTGACTTAATTTTGTTTATTCTCTTCAAAATGATCAGTCCCTGGCTGTTGAGAAAGTTGTGTAAAACTAAAACCATTGAGCTAATTATTCTCTGGTGGCATGCTCTGTATTTCCAGAGAATTACAGTGCTGTCTTGTAGCAACAGCAACAAAGTGGAAGAAACATTCTGCCAAACAAAACAGAACAAAATTGTGTATTTCTCTTTAGTTTCTTCCTCCAGCAAAAGACCAGTCAGCCTCTGCCCAGCTTCTCCACATTGCACTGAGGACTCTGAAAGCAGAACATGAGGTAGTTTAGTCATAACTGTAAAACCTATGCAAGATTGACTGTCTGTCACTCGGTTCTGTAGCCAGCCCATGTCAGGCAGCTCAGAGCTGCCCAGACTGGTCCCCAGCACTGCTTGAACTAGTGAACAAGGTCACCTGATGACAACCAACCACAAAGATTGGTGCTGATATTGGGAATGATATAACTTTCCCAACTAATTTTAAATTAGTTGTTTTATTATCATAAGCAATGCCCACAAATGCAGTTTCTTTTTCACAGACTCTTATTGTTACTTTGATCATTAAATCACCAAAACCTGAAGTTTGCTAAACTTACCATGGTAAGCTTCAATAAACAAAGCTTGAGGGAGTCAAAGATTAGGTATCTGGGATCTTAAATTTATGTCCCTTCCAGGATATGATGGAGTAATCAGAAGATACAGAGGAGATTACAGCCTGGAGAGTTGGAGATTCCCTGTCTGAAAAAAAGATGAAAAGAGGGATAAAAAACATGTGGACTCATTACCATGAGGAGTGAGAGATCATGTCACAAAAATATGTAGCTGGTGACAAAGAAGAGATCAAATGAATTCTCATTTTTATCTGGGGGACACTAGTTGCAAACTAATTATGAAAAAAAATATAATCCTAGCAATTTTCATGGCTAGAAATTTAATTTATAAATGGACTTTTTTTTCAATGCATTTATGGCCCATCACAGACACATGGATATTGTCCTGAAATTCTGAGGAAAAAAAAAAGGGACAAAAGATCATGTTATGATCTCTTTCAAAATCTCATCTATAGATAACTTTATATGGCATTATAAAATACTGTTTAAAAATATCAAACAGCACACAATAAACCATTTCACAAAGTCAGTAGAATAGAAAATGTGTCTACTGAGATCTAATTCCATCTGAGTTTTATCTGAAGGAACATCATTAAAATCCAGACTGAGGACAAACATTTAAAATTGCTTTGTGTTGGCAGCAGCCAATGCCTGGAGGAACAATTTCCCACATGCCCTGGAGAGAGGGACCTCTGGCAGGTGGGACCCATCAGCCTCAGATGAAAAGATTGGGGGACTTATGTCCCACATTGTGCAGAGAGGGACATTTTGGTCTCTCATGAAATTTTTGGTGACTGTCATTAATGAGTACATTGATATGAAAGTGGACTTGGTGATAGTGGGCTATGTGGAAGGACTTGCAGGTTGTATCTTACAGTGGTGTTTGATCATTGGATGGAAGAAGCAGAGCATCTACATCTGGTCATTCTGATTTTAGAATGTTGGGGTTGGATTTTATCCGGCTCTTGGGTCAGGGATATTGTGAGAAAAAGAGAAAAAAAGAAAAAAGGCAGCTTGTTTTGCTTTGAGTTTCTATATCTGTGAGGAAAGAGAGTTTAGCAGAATTCTCAGGAGTCACAGAACATTTAATATGTGGTAAACACAGACCAAAACAAAGCACTGTGTACGTGCGTGCATACATGTGCCAACATATAAAAATAGCAAGCCTTTGGGAGACATAGGTAACTAGATTCATTGTCAAATCCTTCAAATTCCACACTTTCATTATTGTGCCAGTTTGCAATCCTGCAATGTCTCACATGCAAACCAGAAATAATAACACAAGCAGAAAGTAACTTCAGCACCATGATGATTGAAGGTAGAGAAATGGCTGCAAAAAGGTTTTGAGAGGTACATTACATGGAGAAGACATGCTGACAAGCTTGCACATGTTAGATCTGAAATGCTTTTAGCTAGCTGGAGAAAAAACAAAAAAAGAGTTGGTTTTCTTACAGTCAGAGTTTCTGAGAGTTTCTGAGTCTGTCTTACTTAGGTTTGAAGCCCAAAAGACACTATTCTTTCCAGTGACTTCAATGGGTTTTAGATGAAGGCCTTGGTAGGTGTTTGGTGTTTTGTCCTGCTCCAGTTCAGTCTTTTCAGAATCAAGAATTGGATCGATTATTCTCTGGGAAGAGCATTAATGCTCCCAGCTGCCATCAGCTCCACAGCTTTTGGAGACAAATTTTTTTTGGAGACAATTTTTCCCAAGGCCCATAGCCACCTTTGAAGGAGCTGGCAAAAACATTACCAGTTTTAGTGCTTCATAGTTAAAAAAGAACAGTTTATTTTACTTAAAGACAGCATTAGATGTCTTTTTCCATTCCAGCTATATATTAATGCTCCTCCACTCTCAACAGTATTTTAATGAGGAACTGCAAACAAATAAGAAAGGACCACAGGCAATTAAAAAAGATGTCATTACTAATGTTGCAAGAGAAACAGCTTGAAAACCGTCTGTGCTTTTCCTTTCTGTAAAATTCCTTTTAAAATTGCCCCTGCTTCTTCCCCTTTCTTCATGCAGCTGTCACTTTTGTCTTCCCATCCATCCAGCCTTATGGCTGACAGCCGATTAGCTACAAACATTGGATGCTGTTTTTTTCTGGATTGCACAGAAAATGAATGTAGGCTTGTAATTTTGGTCTCTGGAAATAGATATGTGTTAGTAGGCTAAGCTGCCGTGTTGAAGTCATGCAGTGCTAAAATCTTCAATGGAGGTAATCCCTTCTGGTTTTTTGACAGATCCATTTTTACCAAGAATCTTTTGGCATGAAAAAAAGTGAAACTCTGCCACTAGAATTTTGTGCTTCCAGACAGCAAAACATTGACTGAGCAACTGGAAATATATGCAGGCTCCTTCACCTGGGTTGCCTGGGAGACCTGGTATGTCACCCAGCTCTCCTGCTGCTGGGGATTGCTGTGTCTCCCATGCACAGCCCCTGTGTCTGTGGGAGGCTGAGACACTGGAGCTGCTACACAGGGCTGTCCATGCTCTGTGAGCTGATGAGCTTTCAGGACTCTGCTGGGCTCTGTGCATCCAGCAAGACCCACATGGGTTTCAGGTGCTCTCAGCACCTCCGCTGAGGTGTGGCTCTGGTGACCACTGCCCAGAGAGACTGCAGAGCTGGAGGGATGCACCAGAAAAGGGGGCAGGGATGACCATTCTGAGACAGCCCCTCACCTGACTTTAGGGTGGCTGGAGGGGGAGGCCTGGCCCATGGAGCACATGATGGCCTGATGTGTATTTGGGATGTCCAAGGTGTCCTGTACAGGGAATGTGGTAGAACAGATCCTTGACTGGCATCCCAAGCAGATCGTGCTCAGCCCACAAGGACACTTGAATTAGCTATAGGAAACATTGAAAAGGTGAAGGAGAATCCAAATTTTTGCTTCTACTTAGCCTGGAGTACTTATTTCAGACCCAAAATCTGGCTTCTTCACACATTTTTGGCCCTCCCCTGCGAGCAGTACCTCTGTGCAGGGCTGGAGGGAATGTGTTTTTTTATGACCAGGGGGAAGGAATAGGATGAGTAACACCCTCCTGAGTTTCTGTCTTGAAACGGGGCTGTTGTGGAGCCAGAAATGCAAAAGGAAACAGAGACAGAGGCAGGATGGAGACTGCAGCCCAGAGGGGTGGTTTGCACTCTGCTGTGTCCTCAAACATCTATGCATTTTAGGGACTCAAAATTCAGAAATAGTCTAGGCTCCTAACTGTTAAATATGTGATATGCACGCAGTATCTTGTTATGAAAGTCTTTGATTCTTCATGATATGCTGAGATGTCTTCTCCAGAATTACTGAAGTTTTTATTAGTAAGAAATGTAATAAACTCCCCTCGGAAGCTGAGTCATACAGCGAATGTGTCTAAAAAATTCCAAGCAGTCACTCCGGATCTAGCTCATCAGGTGCAGGGTGAGTTGGCAGCCAACCTCATTTATTCAAAGCCAGGCTTAAAGCAAAACATAGAATTACTTTATAACAGGGAGGAAGCAGTACTCTCCAGAAAGCAGGGCATTTAAGAAGGTGAATGTGGGAAATTACCCAGGCAATGAAGATAGTCATATCACATGGTGAAAAAGATGTTCTCAAAATATCTCAGGAAAATAAAATGTGATCAATGTCTTAACTTTTCTGCCTGTTTCAGTCTCTGATTCTGTATCTGAGAACAGCCTGCTTATCAGTCCCAAAGTGATTATTGCCACATGCCTTGTGATGGGGATGTCATCAGACTGCTACTGCAATGCCTAAATTAGTCTCTGCCAGTTGCAGAAAAGATGCAGTCTGAGTTACTGGGGCATTGCCCAAGTGAAGACTGAGGCCAGAGCTGCCTTTTGGCAGTGGTCTCACTGGCTGATGTGGCCTCAGTCCCTGATGCATGTCATGTCTCTTTCCCAAAGGACTCTGTCCACAGAGATGCTCAGAGGATCATTTCCATCCCTCTTTAGTCCATGGGACCTGGGTGAGAAGACACATCCAGTTTCAGGTGTCTACAGAACCTGCCTCAGTGACTGGGTGGGGTTAGGGAGCACCCAGGAGCCACTCTGCAGGCAAACCTTGGCAGACAGAGAAACAGCTGGGACAGCCACCAAAGCAGCCAGCACAACCACAGCTGGAAGAGGAGTCTTATCCATGGGCTTAGGTGCCACAAGAGTTGGCAAACAGTGGTTTCAAGAGGGTCCTAATTCATTGTTGTGCTGCACCTTGAAAATTCACTTGATCTGGATCTCTGTTGGGGAGCTTTCTAAGTTGGCTTTGCTCTGTCAACTCAAATGCAGACAAGTGTCAAAACCCACTTTTTGTGCCCACCTTGGAGACTAAAAGAGTTAGACTAGTTCTTAGCTAAGCTGGTTTTCTATGTTGTTTTTCATCTCCATGCTAAAAAAGAGGACCCACAGAGCTGTTTGTGGGTCTAGGGATTTGTGAGCTCTGGTGACGCAAGTCTTTGCAGCCACTGCACATTGCCACCATGACCCCACATGAGGAGCACTAAGGGCTATTTTGGCTATTCTCAAGTTGACATGTACATGTAGTAAATAGAGGAGAGATTACAATCTTTATCCAAAGCACTTTGGGGTATAGGTAACTACAAGTGTGAGTGGCAAGAAGGTTGGGTTGTTTTGGAGACTCTTCATCTGCTGTGCTAAGCAGCTGTGTGTGGACTCCTGACCTGCTGCCAGTATGAAATACAGCACAGCAGAAAAACCAACCAGAAAGCACTTAGATATGTCTGGTCCACTTGCACGTGCTGACAGCACATACAAGAACAGAAATAATAAAGCTTTTACATCTACACTGTGTATAGAAACCTATTTTACAATAGCAGTGGGCTCAGAGCACCCATCTGTGCACTTCACCACTAAGAAGTGGTGAAGCTTAAGATAGGGTAAGGCATTCACTGCAGGCATTTGCTCATGGCCTAACTGAAATCTATCTGTTTCTATAAAAAATCAAGGAAAATTAGTCCCTCAGCTTGTTAACTCAGCCTTGAATTATGAGTTGAATTAGATTATGCACCAAATCCCAGGACCCTATTAGCAATTTTGTTATTTATATGTTTTCTGGGAAGTAAACAGAACCAAATATCCTCTCCCTAATTCCAAGAACATGTTTCATGATTCGTGGGAAGATTATTTGGGCATCCCACTAATATTTTTGGCAACTCTGACTAATTAAAGCACATATATAGAAGTGTGAGCCCAAACACAGAAATTCAGAATGCTTCTCAACATGCCATGTAGCTGTAAAACCTCTTTCATTGTGTGAAAATAATGAAAGACTGCTCTGTGATTGCTAACACTACTCTTTGAGCTGACAACATTTCTCTTTTAAGAAGATGTAAGAAATTTTAATCAGGATTTACTTCCCTTTACCCTGTTCATGGTTCTTCTTTGGCTTCTGCATTAGTAGCACTTGGGTTTTGCATCAAGTTTTTGTGGTTTTCCTTTCCATTAAAAATCCTGAAGTCTGCGAGCAACAGTAAGCAGAAGAAGGAAATACTGAACACACCAGAAGGCCCATGAGCTGAGGTAAGACAAGATTTGTTTACTTTCTCTGCTGTAGAGAAAATGGTTGCAATGATTAAAATACAACATACTTTTATTTCTCAGTATTTGCAGTTATGGTATTACTTGCCAGAGACAGTGATAGTTGACCAAACTTCTCTATGACAAAGCTGGTGTTGAGAAATATTTTTGGCAGAAAAAAAGGGTAGATTTATGTAACTAGGATTGTTTGCCAGATGGAAGATAACAATGAAGTTGTGGATCTGATTAAGAGAGCCTTGTTTTATAACTAGATGAAAAACATGTATTTGGCTTATGGCAAACTTTAAAAATAAAAGGTGTTAAATGTCAGACTCTTGGGCTTTTCTCCATTATTGTGCATTTAGAAAGGTGAATAATATGCCATGTTTTGATGAATTTAGTGTTGATTCTAAATATTGTAATTTTTTTCATTTATTCTTGGTAATGCTGCTCCTGAAACACAAAGTGAATATTAGCAAGAAAGCCAGTGGGAACTTTAAAAAAACATGAGAACTTCTGTTTTTCTTGGAAGTGCAGTGGCAAATGCAAATGATCTCCTATATAGCAGCAATATTATAATTGCCTTCCTATTTGGGAAATAAAAAACAGACTCAGGTGTCTTTCGCTTTAGACAAAAGGTTACTGTGATAGATGCAGAGATCATACAAGAGATTTTAACTGCTTCTCACTTTACATAGCAAAGTAGTATATATTGATGGAACAGCCTGATTTCCCTGTTCATTTTTTGCATATGGAGAACATCTTATTAAAATGAAGTTGTTTTGTCATTCCTCATCATAGTGAGTGCAGTGAGATATAGTGAGTGCAGTGTTTTAGAGCAGCAGATTTCAGATCAACAGTTTGGAAATGGAGAGTTTATTTACACCTCTCTAAAGGTGTAAATTTACACCTTTAGAGAAAAACTGTGGAGGTTTCATATTCAGCCATTCAGCAGCAGCATCCTTCCACCACACAGCTTCAAAAGGATTGTGTCCTTCTGTCCAGACATGGCACAGAAATCCACCCCATTCTCTGCTGGGATGCCATATGACTTGATTTACTGCCCTATGTAAGAACAGGGGTAGCCCAGGGCTGCTGACTACCTTACTTGCCTTTCTCTACATGTTCTCAAGCTCCATAATCTCTGTTTTTAGTGTGGAGACAAGAACTGTCCACTACGGGAATGCATCAAGATTTTATCCAAGATTTGATAACCTGCTTGTTGGTGCCCCTCATTTTGCTGATGATTTTGGTTCTTCTGCTGTTGTAGCCAATGCAGAACTGACTTCAGCAAATGGTCAATGATGCCAGTGCCAAGTGCCCTTTCCCAAATGCAGCAGCCAGTTTAAAGTTCATGTAATTAGGCACAATTTAGATTATTTTTCCCCAGCATGCACCACCTTACATTAAAATATACTAATTCTCATCTGCCACCCTTCCAGCATGGCATCTGCCAACATGAACTGTCATCTCCAGTCTGTTGATAGAGACACTGGATAAATCTAGTCTGAGTGCCAAACCCTGGAGGACTCCATTGCTTATTTATTGAGCCCCCACTTTGCTTCCTGCACTTCAGCCAGCTTTTAGCCCACAAAAGAACCTGTCTTCCAGCTCTCTGACAACTTAGGTACTTAAGAAACCTTTGTTGCAGAGCTATGTTGAAGGCTTTGACAAATGCAACTCTATAAATGCACACATATCATAGAATCATAGAATGGTTTGGGTGGGAAGGGATCTTAGAGATCATCTAATTCAAAGCCCCCTGCCATGGGCAGGGACACCTTCCACTAGACCAGGTTGCCCCATCCAACCTGGCCTTGAACACTCCCAGGGATTCCATTCCCCCTTGTCCCATCACAACATGCCCTTGTGAAAAGTCCCTCTCAAGCAACCTTGTAGGGCCCCTTTAGGTACTGGCACATGCTTTAAGGTCTCTCTGGGGTCTTCTCTTCTCTTCTCTTCTCTTCTCTTCTCTTCTCTTCTCTTCTCTTCTCTTCTCTTCTCTTCTCTTCTCTTCTCCAGGATGAACAGCCCCATCTCTCTCAGCCTGTCTTCACAGAAGATGTGCTCCAGCCCTCTGGCCATCTCATGGTCCTGCTCTGCTCCAGCAGGTCCATGATGTTCTTATGTCAGGGTTTCAGAGCTGAATGCAGTGCTCAGGTGGGGTCTCACAAGAGCGAAGTAGAGGGGAAAATCTCCTCCCTCAGCCATATATGAACATCTATCTATCTATCTATCTATCTATCTATCTATCTCTAAAATGACCACTGGGTCCCCTTCATCCATTGCCATCACAGCCCTTCAGTGGCTAAGCCAAACAAGATCTCCCTTTTCAGACAACATGACAAAACTCCCTTTTTTTCAGCAGACTGGCATTTCAATGAGCTCAGTGCCTTCATGCTTCATTACAGATGCCCCCAAAATGTCCCAGAGGAGGAGATCAGTCCCAGTGGTGAGTAGCTCCCAGGACTGATGACAAGCTCCCAGCCTTGAGTAGCCTTATCAAGCCTTTCTGGTAAATGAGAGCTGCACTGATGACACATCAGTGCCCTGGCACAGTGCCTGATTGCAGTGGTGGGTTATGTGCCTTGGCCAGCAGTCTCACGTTGAGGTCCTTTGGGATACTGATATGAGTGCCATCTGGTCTCAATTACTCTTTGGAGTCTCACTTATCTAGTTGGTTTAATACTTCCTGCCCACATCTGTTGAGTAGAGCTGGCTCCTCTGTCCTTTGTATTGTACCAGCCCTGAAAATATCCCAGCATCTTTGGCTGGGAAGAGTGAATTCCCTGAGTTTTCCTGCTATGACCTTGTTCCTAAGAGATCTTTTGCCACCAAACTCCCCTGCCAGTTCCCAAGCAGTCTTTCATCTTTCAGTAGGTTTACAAAACTTACTGTCAACCCAGAACATCCTTTATCAGAAGCTCTTCACTATTTTTTTTTTCTTTAATGGTCCTGGTTTCCTCTCCACATTTGATCTGTCATGATACAGACCTTCCTGTTCTCCACATTTTGACAAGCTTTCTGCTTTCCAAATGGAGATCTTTTCCTTATAGTAGTCTTGGTAACTATTTTACTGGCAGACATTGGGCTCAATATTTCTTAAAGTGCCTATTTCTTTTGGAATGTAGGCTTGTTGAATTTTCTGTTTGTTTTCAAAAACAGCCCCCAAATTTATGTAGGCTTCTTCCTTCTGGGACTGCTTTCCTGTCCCACAATGCTGCTGAGCCCAGCTCTACTGTGATTAGCAGTACAGAACTACCTCCACCAAAACCTGTGCAGCACCAAAGATCAGATGGCATCTTGTAGAGGTAGAATGCCAAGGTAGAATTGCATCTTGTGTTGCTGATTTTTTTGCAGGACTTATTATTCTAGGAATGAGGAAGTTGTTTCTTATGGACATAACATCTCATCCTGCTGCAGCATTGTGTTATTATAAGGACACCCCAAACCTCCTCCCATTGTTACCTGTTTTCATCTTCCTACCCTCACTTAATGTGCTCTGGCAACTGTCACAACCTGGTAAGGAGCTCAGTAGTGCATTCCTAATAGTATATTTTTCTTATTAGAGTCTGCCTACAGGAGCCTTGTTGTGCTTCTCTTTAGCCACAATATTTTTACAGTGTTGTGAGTTATGTAGCCCTTCCTGCACAGTGCCACTCCTCCACCCGAGCATCCTACAGTATCATTTCCATAAAGCTGGTAGCATGGCAACACAGGCTCCTATTGATTATCCTTTCTCCTGCTGGTCTCTGAGGTTTCCTTTGCACCAGAGTTTTGGTCTCATGCTAAGCCCGATGGGTGCTCTGTCTCTTTTTAAGGTTTGAGATCAGTGCGGAATTACATGTAAGATTTTGATTAGACATTCAAGATAGCATGTGCCAGTCTATTGGATTTGTGGGCAGTTGGATCCCGAGCTTAAAATATGAGAGGTTTGGGGCATTTTTATTAGTTTAGTATCTCCTTCAATTAAACAAATCTCCTCTTACTTTTGCTTTATCAGCCCCCTACCTGTCTTGCACACCCATCCATTCGTTAAGGATGTAAAATTCACCTTAGGCAAGGAATGTCTTTTAGCTATCATCTTACCTAAAATTGCACTCAAGCCAGGCTAAGATAAAAGGCAAAATATATATTCATAATAAATATGTATAATTTATAATATAGATGTAATTTGTAATGAAGGACAAATATTTCTTAATAAAATCCATGCTAATCAAGCTGTAAATATTTTTTAAAGATTTCACAGAAGAAAAGATAAAAAACCCACCCAAACTATATATCTAATCTACTCATGCAGCAATTATTTCAGAAAAGGCATCCTTTTTCTTTCTCAGCTGATTTTCTCTTTCTCATGCCAGGGAGATTGTCAGAGCCTCAGGACATGTGTCAGCTGCTTCCATTGATAGCTTCCATCAGTGAAACTCATATATAGAAAAAATCTCCTGTTAGAGAATTTCTATCAGATGAGCCTTGCAGTAGCACTGAAGAGAGAATCCCATTTCAGTTTGTCCTTTTCTCTCCCTTTTTTTTTTTTTTTTTTGAGGGCTGTTAGATCTTACTGCAAATCTCCCTTCTTTTGGGAGACACAGAAAATTCCTATAGGTCCAGTCTCTCAGCCGTAACCCATCCTGTTCATTCCTGATCCAGGAGACTGTCTGGATGCTTCTGCCGAAAATGAAGTTTATGGCCTACCCTTAGATAGATCATTATTTCCGTATATTTAGAAGCCATCTCCTAACCTTAGCTGGCTCATAACAGTTAGCCATCTTCAGATTCAAGGAAGGCTAAAATTCTCCTCTTATCCTCTGTGGTTGGTTGAGGTAGTCCCACATTAAATATATCTTTCACTTCACCTTCCTTTCCACATTGATCTGTGTGTCAAGACACAGCTAACAGGAGCATCTACACATGAACATTGTATGGGTCATTGTTGGCCCTGTGTTGAGTGCAGGCACCATGGGGCTTTAAGAGCTTTCAGCTGACTGGTCTCCAGTTTCTTTCTCTTGGACATCCCATAACAGCTTGAAACTTGTGTTGGAATAACTTGGAGAGGAGTCTAAGAACTGATTTTCTCGCTAGGCTCAAGGATACTGAATTTTCTCAATTGCACATGCACTATTCTACTCTGAGTCTTGGTCCAGCTGGAAAGAGAATTGAGGAGCATTTGTGCAGTTAGAGGCCAAAACAGGTTAAATGGTAACTGTTGGCTAGATACCTTCATGTGAGGAGCCTGAGCAATGTGCCTCAGTCCCTGTGCTTGTAATGCTTTCCCCAGGGTGCAGGGACCCAAGGGCTTTTCATCAACTGAATCTTCATTGCCCCAGTCCCATCTTTCATCAGCTAGCACTGGACACAAGCCTTCACTCATAGTGCTGAGCAGAGCTTGGAATTTGTCCACAGTCCAAGTTCTTCAACCTCATTTGACTCCTCTACCTCACAGCTGGCACACAAAACAAGAGTGCTTCAACAGGCAGCAGATCCCTTCACTAATATTTTCTTGTGTTTTGGGGTTTCTAAAGGCAAGGATGCTTGGACCACAGGAAAACAGAGTCAGGAGGGCTCTTCTCTTTGCCATACCTCAGGCTGTAATGTTTCCCTGAAAAATGGGGGGATCATATTCATTCTGGAGAAAAGCTGGTCTTTGATCCCATACGTGTGTATCAGACAGTAGTTCCATAAAGAAAACCAAAACAATTAAAAGTCCTTTGATTGCTGAAGATTTGTCTTTAAGAAGAATATAATTTCCATCTCCTTCATGAGGAAAGCGAATCTCAAACGAGGAGGAGATTAACTTTAGGAGCATGTGTTTAGTCAGTCCAGGGCTTTCCTGAGACCCAATATCCATTACGTGCTTGCTCCTTGGGAGCCAGCCTGGGGTTGTGTTTCCCATGCTTGCCATCCCAGTGGGGCCGGATAAAAAGATGCCTCCTGGGGCACATGTGGTTTCTCTATTTAAGGGACTTAGACAGACTCTGAGACACAGCCCTGGAGATACCAGGCATGCTCTGAGCATAGCTCAGGCTCCCACACCATGGCTCCAGTTTGCAATTTAGCTCCCATTTACAGCACACTGGGTAGCTGGGTGTTTGAAGTACCCAAATGTAAAGCCAAATTTACCGCCAAGGAGGCTCCACCTGTACAAATAAATGAGTTTCAAACTGGGAAGCCAGTGAGGTTCAGAAGGAGATAGGATGCTGTCATGTACCATGGGCACATTATCACTCACGCTGGAGCAAATGAAAAGCTTCTTTTCCATGCATTTGGAAATGCCATGTAGTTGTGGTTTTCAGGCTAAAAATTCCCATGCCCCATCTTTAGAATATATTGGCAGATACAAAGAGGGAATTGCTCCCACTGTCAAACAAGAAACAATACTGACACCTTCCTTTGAAAATACTACTAGCTGCAGGACAGCTGAGATAAGAAATCAAGAGTTCAGAAAATAAATAGACACTAATGAGAAAAAAATTTATTATTTAGAGTGTTTCAGTGGTGAGTGGTTTTGATTTGATCAAATTATAGCCTCACAGGAGGAGAAATGCCTCTCTCTGAGCACAGCCCATTTTCTCAGAGGCCATTTTCATTAGTGCTGCAAATGGGGGCTGCCCTGGAAGCTGCAGTGTGTGTGGATGACTGACTGGTGCAGAACAGCTGAGCACAGAAGAGGTTAAGAGAGTGGTACGTGGAGCAAAGGCCCCACAAAAAGAGACATAGAAAGCAACCAGGAGCTAACAAGAAAGTAGAAATACAATGCAAGGAGGAGGGAGTTAAAAAATGAACCATGCATAATTAACACAGTGTTTGCACAGTTTTTAAGGTCAAAATGTCCTTAATTTTTACATGTATCAAAATAAGTCTAGTATTGCTCAGGAAATACTGCCAAAAACATACCAGAAAAATTTCCCTGGTTGCAAAAGGCAGATTCAGTTATTTTGGCTTTCCATTCTAATTTGAAATGCAGGCCTAGCAGTGGGCAGTGATTTCTTTTCTGATCAGGTTTTGATGTTTCCATGGTAGGTGACTGGGGACTCAAAACTTCCCTGCCACAAAATGGCTGACAGCAAGTTGGCTTGTTTTGCAAAGCTAAGATCAGAGACTTGTCATTAAAACACACACACAGCACCTCTAAAAGGCAGCACTTTTACAGGCTGAGAACACAACCAGCTGCTGTAGCACTGAAACTTATTAGAGCTTACTTGGGGCTTTGTGTCTTGAGATGTGTATTTACTGGAACGTCACAAGTAATTACTCGTTAACAAACCCTTACTTCCCACTGTCATCTGCACCTTGCAATTTCTGCCCTCAGTGAAGCAGTCCCAAATAGCCAAACTCCCTGCCCAGCCTGTAACCCAGCACTCACACCACTTCTTTTCCCTTTGGCAGAAAAATGGAGACACTGGCTGTGACTATGAATATTTCCAATACTTCCAAGGTGGCACTAGATGGCAGCTTCACTAACTGCTCCTCCAACTATACGGTCGACAGCTTCAAACAAGTCATTTATCCCATCACGTATCTCTTCATCTTCTTCCCGGGTGCTATTGGAAACAGCCTCTCCATTTATGTTTTCTTCCAGACATCGCAAAGGACCTCGGTAAACATTTACATGCAGAACTTGGCTATTTCAGACCTCATGTTTGTCAGCACTTTGCCCTTTCGGGCCTCATATTTCCTCTTGGGATCCCGTTGGATATTTGGTGACATCCTCTGCCGGATCATGACTTACACCTTGTACATGAATATGTACTGCAGCATTTATTTCCTGGCCGTGCTCAGCGTGGTTCGTTTCGTAGCCATCGTCCACCCGTTCAAACACGGAAAAGTGACCAATGCCAAGTATGCCAGGATTACCTGTGTGGCCATATGGATCTTTGTTCTGGCAGCTGCCAGCCCTCTGTTGAACAAGGGAATCGCTGGCTACCGCAACCCAGTCAAATGCTTGGACCTGCACCCCTCCAGCACACACAGGCTCCTCATGATGAACAGCTTTGTCCTCGTCGTGGGCTTCATCCTGCCCTTCTGCACAATTGTGCTCTGCTACGTCTTTGCCATCAGAGCGCTGCTCAAGTCCAGGGCTCTGCAGAGCGGGAGGGCAATCTGTCACAGGAAGGCACTGCTAACCATTGTCATCACCCTCATCCTCTCCCTCATCTGCTTCCTGCCCTACCACATCCTGAGAACTGTTCACCTGATGTACAGCAGCTGCAGCCAGGCCAGCCTGCACAAGGCGCTGGTGGTCACTCTCTGCCTCGCTGCCACGAACAGCTGCCTCGATCCCTTCCTCTATTACTTTGCTGCTGAAAATTTCAAAGCAAAAATCAGAAGTTTGTGCTGCAGGTAGCTGGTGCAGAATTGCAAAACAATGTATATATACACAGTCCTGATGGGATCTCTAGACTGGACTCATACCGTTCAATGGCAGAGGCTGTGTGCCATGCTGCTGGCCAGTCTGCAGCTCTGCTGCTCACTGTCAGGCATTTTTGGAGCAGAAGTCTCTGGGACAGAGCTCTATGTGAGTGACCAAAACTGAGTCTGGATGATCTGAGGACAGGTGCCTGGGTATGATCCCTGGCTGTCTTCTGTTTAGCAGTATAGAGACACCTCTGTTGTTCACCCTCCCCAGGACAAGGCATTGAAAGGAATCCACCTTGCTACCGGAGTCCCATTATTCCATTTCACAATACTGAGTGACTTGAAAGGGAAACTGCTCACCTGACCACTTCAGTGTCTGTGCCTGAACCTCTCAGTGCTCCATTTCCCTGCATGTACTGGGGTTCAGACACTGCAATTCCTATTCACAGTACCCTGCCAGTTCCCATTGCAAACACTGTCAAAGGGGTTGTACATTAAAGAAATATAAAACATCACTTATGCTTTCTACTGAGGCTGACTTAAAAAGCAGGAAGAGAGGGAAACAGGACCCAGCACTGGCTCAGGCTGCTCAGAAGTCACTAACATGTCTAAATTTTCCACTATGAGCCAGCCACCAAGGTATTCTGCTTAACATTTCATGGGCTGTCAAGTGAGAGAATGACTTCAAGCAAGTGGCATCGTCCTGCAGTGTTATGAGTAAGATGACTGCTGGCAGTGAGGGCAGGATGAGGGTGCCCAGAGCACTGGGCTGCATCCTTCAGCTCTTCATGTGGAGTCAATTCCTTCAAGGTCATTGCAACACTTTGTTTTTATGCCCACGGTTGCCAATGCTTTTCGCAAAGCTGAGGCTAAGCAGTTCCATTCCTGTGCAAGGATCCAAAGACAAACTTTAAAAATTATTTTGGTTCAAAAAGGTTGCTAGGGAGTGGTTTCCACTGCACAGGTAAGTCAGTCTGACACCAAACAGCTGCCAAAGGCATTCCCAATTGCTCATCTTCAGTCTTCTTTGAGGACGAAACTGGTCCCTTTTTTCATAGGATTAGCTTCCTATTGGTTTGAATTTCCTACATCAAACATGGAAGAATCCAACAGGGAAGCACTTCCCAGGTACAGGAAGGAAAATGGACAACAGAGAAGGTGGAGAAGAGCTTTTTTAGAAAGCAATGGGGATCTACTCCTGTGTGTACTTTGGAAAATTTCATCAAATGGCTGTCTGTATTTGTAAGTCTCTGAATATTTTCTAAAATATGTTTTCTAAAAATTAGACCTAAGTGAAAACAGGCTCCAAACTCAGTTAGACCATATTTAGATTTTGGGTTTAATTACCTCATCTTTTACTAAAAATAGACAAGAAGTTTAGTCATATTTTCCAAGAAAGCAGCTGGATGGACTTACATGAAAACTAACAAAAATGCTGAAAGCCTTCCCTCGCCGTGAAATTCAACCAAAGGAAGGTTCCTCTCTGTGAAGATACTTCTCAATGCTCTGAACTTTTTATGGAGAAAGAACTCCATAAACTGAATGTTATTGCTCCCAAACAAAAATAACAGCAGTAAGCTATTTTTAGCTCTGTCTGAAATATTCAGAAAACAAATCATTGCTGGTCAGGTGGAAAAGTACTTGGCAAATCACTGGAAAAAGTACATTTTTTCTTGGCTATCTAAGGGTTATGTTCAGTCTGTTTCAGTCACTTGATGCTGCCTTTGATGTAAGCACAGTTTTATCAGAAGTCTTCACTAAAGTTCATGTTCCAAGCCCTTATTTCAATAATGCAGCAGCATACCTGAGAGCTGACCTGATGATGCCATGTGAACTCCTTGATCCCATGCTGTTGATGAAAAAGGGAATATTAGCAGTGGTTTGCAATGGGAATTTGATTGAAATGGTAACCATGCAGATATAGCAAGCTAATAATTGGAAGGAAAGGGAAAACTCTTTTTCTTTGGTTTTCACCCATCAGGAGGAAACCTCAACAGCAACAAGTAACAAGCCTGAAGCCTCTCATGAGACACCACCCACTTCAAATACTGCAAGAGAATGCAAAAAAATAGCCACAGTCTAATCTCACCCACATGCTTCTGTCTGTGTCTGTCCAGTGCACCTGATTATCAGATAATTTTGCATTTATAGGCTATATGTATCTCCCTTATAAGGTCACTTTTTTTGTATTGATCACACTACCACTTTGTTGGCAATTGAATTAACTGTCAGAACTGTGTTTTAATAAACTAGATTTACCTGTGGCTGAAGAAATGTTTTTTATTGATCGCAGAGCTAACAAGGGATCTCCTCTGAGTCCAGGGGAGAAGGAACAAGAAACAGATACTGAGTTTTTGTAAGTGGGCCATCATTTCACAAGACTGAAATGTCCTTGGATGTGTGAGAACATCCTGCTGCCTTATTCACATTGCCAACAAAAAAGTGGGGAACATGAGTCAAAATCTGAGGTGCAAATAAAGTAATAGAATTTTTAAATTATTATTTAGTTATGCAAGGATTCTAGACCATCCTTGTTAGGGATTTTCTCATGAAGTTTCAACAGCACTTGTATAACATGCCACATTCCCATTTACTGCCTTCTCTCCATTTATTGCTCTGGCATGTCTCTACTCATGGAGCCAAAGATTCGGATTCTTCACTGCGGAAGTATCATAGTAAAAAATGTAGTTTAAAAAGCACCAACATATCTATTCTAAAAAATAAAGCTCCTGACAGTTAATTTGCTTGCAATGCCTCTAGGTCCCTCAAGGGACCACATTCCCCTTAAAAAGTACTTGGATATGTTTCCTCAAATTTCTAAGAAGCAAAATCTAAGAATAGCTATAGTAAACAGTAAACTTGTGAGCTTGAAGGAGACATAAGAATAGGAAATGAAGTCTTTAAGTGACTGGGACTCTTAAGCAGCAGCAAATGATCTACCTTCATATGCACATTTTCCTGTCATTCAGGGAACCCCTGGTACTTCTAGACAAAGTTAATTTTTCAGTTCAAAGCTACCCTAGAGTCATAGAGAGGCAGCAGAAGGAAATGCCACTCTTCACACCTGCTTTTAAGCCCCACTTTGAGACCACGTGTGGCTGTGATTGCCAGATGGGGTCACAGTGAGCAGGGGAGCATCTCATGACTGTGATCCTCCCCTTTGACTCTGCTCTCCTGAGACCCCACCAAGAGAGCTCTGTCCAGCTCTGGGGCCTCCAACATGAGAAACACTTGGACCTGTTCAAGTGGCCCAGAGAAGGGCCACAAAGGTGATCAGAGGGCTGGAGCAGCTCTCCCATGAAAACAGGCTGAGAGAGTTGGGGGTATTTCAGTCTGGAGAAAAAAAGGCTCCAGGGAGATCTTATAGCACCTTCCAGTACCATAAGGAGGCTACAGAAGAGCTGGATAGGGACTTTTGCCAATGTAGTGATTACCCAAGGGGAAAAGGCTTGAAACTGAAAGAGGGCAGGTTTAGATTAGAAATTAAGAAGAAATTCTGTACTTGTGAGGGTGATGAGGCACTGGAACAGGTTGCCCAAAGAAGCTCTGTATGCTCCATCCTTACAAGTGCTCACGGCCAGGCTGGATGGGGCTTTGAGCACACTGGTCTAATGAAATGTATTCCTGACCACAACAGGGAGATTGAAACTAGATGATCTCTAAGATCCCAAACCATTCTATCATTCTATGATTTTATTATTATTATTTTAATCAATGCATTATCCCACTAATTTTCATGATACATCCTCTGCCTTCCTCAACATACATCCTGTCACCATAGCTTATATTTTGCTTTGGCTCCTAAGTGTGTTGGGAGAAAGGGGTACAGATTCCTCTGATCAGCACCTCCTTTCTGAGGTGCCTATTCCTTTATGCAACAACAGCACGCTGTGCTGGCAGCAGAGCAGGCAGCAGACTTTTCCTCCATCTTAGAGATGTTGACACTTCTCTTGGTCACTTGGGATGGTCAAGACAGAAACCACCTGCTGCTGATAGGAGTGGAAATAAGATCTATCCAAAACAACCAGGTGTAATCACAGTCAAGAGGAGGCAGATGCTGTTTCAACAGTGATACCATCCCCGGGCTAGTGTTTTGAATTCTTGCATTATATCTAAGGCAGTTTAAATGATGGTCTATTTAAAAGACAGTGTAAATGATGTGCAAACACAGATTTCCTGAGAGAGATGTTTGATGTGCTTCAGCTTTCTGGCCAGCCCTGAGCATGACCTGCCCGGCACTGTGACTGTCCCAACACACTGTGCAGTTCTGTCCTTCTCACATGTTGGGCTGTGTATATACAGGAACCTTCCTGGACATCTGCAAAGACAAGCAGTATATTTAATTACATTCAGCTGATGTTATGTAGCTACATCTGTTCATCCACCAGTCAACAACTTAAGGAGGCCAAAGAAGTTAAGTAACTTAGTTTGTTCCAATTTCCTTTTCTGCCTTTCAGAAAAACTGGCCAGAATTCCACCACTGCTTCTCCTTTTGATTTTATAACTGAAAGGATGAAGCTGCCTAACACAGGGACCTGGTCACACAAGTCGCATTCCTGTTCACAGGAGCAAAGTGTGAGCCTTCTGAAGCGGAGAAATAAAGCTCTGGACCTTAGTCCACCTCTCATATTGCATCAGTCAAAGTTTGAATGCTCAGAGTGGTGGCTGGCAGGTTTGCTTGTCATGTTTGGTTGTCATGTTTGCTGTCTGCATTTCCAGAGCTGAGATGCTGAGCATGTTAACTGCTGGATGATAGTATGTCTTCTGAGCTGCCGTGGGAGATGCAACTGGGGATGATACACTCAGCATGGAGCTGTGTTTCGTTACAAAAATTTTGGCAAAGGAACCCCTGAAGAAGGGATCTTTGTTCTCTGCAGACTTTTCTTACATTTTAACCAGCTTTCAGTTCTGGAGGCAAGGAGCCTGTCTCTGGCAGGCCAGCTCTAGGACCCTTCTGATATCTAGCCTTAAAAGCCCTCCATAACAGATAAATACCTCCTTGCGTTTAGTTTCTTCTTGCAAATAGTCTCTCACCAGAGTTTTAGGATATTTAAGGATGTTTTGCTCATTGGTAAGATACTCCTTACATGCTGTAAATTAGCTTTTTGTTGGCAACTGTGAGGACAAATAATCCAGAAGGAATGAGAAAAATAATCCAGTTCAAGAACCAGCCATCATACATCTTCTGATCTTTATTACTGCATCTGGAGCAATCTCTTCTGGTGGTTCCTCACAATTAAAAAACGAAGTATAAATGCAGATAATGAATGAGAATATGCTCTTAAAAACAGTGCTCTCAGGTAGCTTCTTTTTTTTTTTTCTTTTCTTAATTTTGAATCTCACTCACCTAACCACTACAGACATTGAAGCTTGTAGAATTTCCCTAGTAAAGCTGCTATCAGCAGCACAGGCACACCTGGATCCTCCAGAAGTGGAGGTGACATGTGGAGTATCTGGCTCAGAGCTGCTACCCCAGCCTTTCCCAGACACACAGGGGCAGCCTGTGGAGCTGGGCAGAAGGATGTCCCATGGCCAGCCAGGTTTGTGAACCTTCCCATTGCCTGGGAACAGTCCAGATACACCTGACTCCACACCAGCACAAGCCCAGCCCTTCCCACACCTGTGTGTCATGGTTGCCATGGAAAGGAAAAGCAGGTGCAGAGACCAGATGGGAAGGACATGCTCCAGCAGGTCACCAGCCTGCGTGACACAGCCAAGTGATGTGTCTGGCCATGCCACCTCCACTGACTTGTTAGTGCCAGCTACAATTCCAGATTGGCTGCTTCCCAGTTCCTTTCCCTTCAAATTCCTGATGGCATCTAGTGACACCTGAGCTAGCTGGGCTGTGTAGGTGAAGTTTGCCCTGGGAAATGTAAGTGGATGGGCACATGGCCCAGTTGGGAATGACATAGGAGAACATGCTGCCCCTTTCTCAGGGGAATGGGACATTCAAGCCAGTGCTCAAAGACAAAGGAGCTGATGCCCACCTGCAGAACCATCTCTCATTGTGACATTCGCTGTCAGGGCCATCACAGAGCAAGTAGCAGGCCACGATCTCACAGGGAGAATCTATCTTCATGCTTGCATGGAGCAAGATGAGCTCAGGGACTATTGACATGGTCTGTGGTGTCTCTTGCTTTTTTCTGACCATCTGATCTAGAGTTTGCATGGTCTGTCTTTCTGGAGGGATCCTGGACACCTGATTCAAAACCAGCAAAGCCCAGAAGCACAGGAGGACATGACACAGGCAGCCTGGCAGTGGGGAGAAGAACATGTTCTTTGGGTTGTGCTGTGGGAAAGAAAAAATATGGAAATGCTGGATGTGCTTCAGACACCAATTCCAGTGATGCACTTTATACTGGGCAAGGGTCAAAACATTCTTATTACTGAAAAGTGTTATTGCTGTCTCCCCATGTATTTTCTGGGGATTATCCAAAGCCATGAAAAAAAAAATCAGGCCACCAAAATCAAAGCCACCAAAATCAGGCCACCAAATCAAGGCCACCATCCACCACAGACATATCCCTTGCCTTTCATCCAAGGCACTGCAATTGCCCATGGGTGGAGCTACTCCTAACCCATCCTCAATGGAGCTGACACTATGGTCACCAGCATGCTGAGACAAAGACAGAGTGCATCTGAACAAGCCTTTCCCAACACCACTGCCCAAATAAGGTCTTTTTCCCTGAACAAGCCATCAGTAAGAGCTTTTAAAATCCACAGGATCTCTTACTGAAACATCCTTAGGTAACTGTGCTCTTCTAAGACATCTTCCAGAGCAAAACTGTACACAGAGCTACCCATTCAAGCAATCCAGCAAGATCAATTCAGAGAAACCCACTGATAAAAGGAAGCTGCCAAACCAAAACACCCCCTCTTTTATGCCTCTCCTGGTCTAGTACTCCTTGCTGTTTCTACCCCTACAGTCTGTACCTCATCTAAGAACAGGGCCCATGTGAGTAGGTAGCTTTGGAGACAGTTCAACATGTTGACAGAGGATTTGTACCTGATCAGAAGAGAAGGGATAGCAACAAAAATCATTCCTGAGCTGTGTGGCCACCAAGAATAGCCTGACACCTGCCCATCTTCCCTGTCCCCCTCTCCACTCAAACAGATATATGACATCTTTCTTACCTTGAAAGTCCAATGAGCAGAGAACCAGAGGGAAGGTACTGAGCTGAGCATGGCTATGATTGACTCAGCTGCATTTTTCACAGGGAACCAGGGTCACTCAGCAAAGAGAAACCAACAGTCAGGGCATGAATGCCAGAGACTTTCTCAGAAAGCTGCAAAAAGCAAGGGACTTATGAAACCTCTATGAGGAATACTATTGATAGTATTTCTACACTACATATATTTCCAGGAATTGGGAGAAGCTGTTGACTACCTTGAAGGTGAAGAAGCCCTGCAGAAATATCTTGACAAATAAGAGGGCTGGGAATCACCAGCCATATGAAGTTTAACAAAGTGCAGGATTGTGCACCTAGAGAGGGGCACACCTTGATGCACAGACAGACTGGGGATTGAGAGTCTGGAAAGCAGCACCTTGGAAAAGCACCTGGGGATTCTGAGCAGTGGCAATTTGAACACAAGTCATGAGTGCCCTGGCAGCCAGGAGGGCCAACCCTGTCCTGGGTGGCATCAGGCACAGCATCACCAGCTGGGTTAGGGAGGGGATTGTCCTGCTCTGCTCTGCTCTGCGCTGGGGAAGCCTCACCTCAAGTGCTGGGGGCAGTTTTGGGTGTAACAATGTAAGGAAGACATGGAACTCTTACAGAATGCTCAAAGAAGGGCTAGAAATGTGGTGACAGGCCTTGGGATGAAGCCATGTGAGAAGCAGCTGAGGTCACCTGGTCGGTTCAGCCTGGAGGAGACTGAGGAGAGAGCTCATTGCAGTTATAGTTTCCTTATGAGGGCAAGAGGAGGGGCAGGCACTGATCTCTTTGCTACCGTGACCAGTGACAGGAACTAAGGGGATAGCAAGAAGCTGAGTCAGGAGAGGTTTAGGCTGGAAATCAGGAAAAGGTTCTTTACTCAGAGGGTGGTTGGGTGCTGGAACAGGCTCCCCAGGGAAGTCAGAGTACTAAGCTTGACAGTGTTCAAGAAACATTTGGACAATGCTCTCAGACACCTGGTGTGACTCTTGGGTGGCCTGTGCAGGGTCAGGAGTTGAGCTTTGATGATCCTTGTGGGTCCCTTTCCACTCAAGGTAATCTGTGACTCTGTGTTCTGTGAATAGAAAGTCATGGCCAAATCTCCATTTCAGAAATTCATCTATTTTGAATGGCTGTACCAGGAAGGAGCCTCAGAAGTCTCAAAGAACTGTGCCTCTGTTGCTTAGACTCTGTCTCCCAGCCAAGAACTTTCTTTGTGTTTCACACACAGTACATTTCAAGATATTTAATTTCTGGCTTATAACAGACATTATCATTGCCATCACACAGTACTATAATATACCTGCCTTCAGAGTGCCATCCTGATTCCTTATTTCTTCTAGTAGTCAAGTAACAAAGGGAAGAGCAGCAAAAATTTGTGATTGCTGTTAAATTATGTTAGTGCCCAGGAGATGCCAGAGGATGGATCCAGGCTCTTCTTGGTGGTGCCAAGCAATAGGACAAGAGGCAGAAACCAATGCACAGAAAGTTCCATGTGAACATGAGGAAGAACTTCTTTACTGAGTGAGTGATCATGCAGTGGAACAGACTGCCTGTACAAGTCTTCTCATTGGAAATATTCAAAAAATGTCTGGATACAATCCTGACTGACATGCTACAGGTCAGCCTGCTTTTACAGGGGTGTTGGATGGGACGGTCTCTAGAGGTGCCTTCCACCCCATCCATTCTGTGATTCTGTGGTTTATTAGTCTTGGAATTTAAACTTTGCATCCAGTAACTAAAGATAACAGCAGAAAAAGAAAATACTTTAACCATACTAAGTAAGAGAGTTAAGTATATACATATACATATATATATAAATATATCTATATATATATACACATATATACAAATGCAGGAACATACACACTCTCATATTTATTTATTTAATATTTTTTAAACATTTTTATGTGTTTATATGTTTACGTACATGACCACAGATCTTAATTTGCAAAGTCAATGAATACATATTTAGTAATCAGTGTCAAACCTCTCAAAATGAATGTCTTGTATAACCCTATTCCATCAATATCTCATGGGATATTTATAAAATAAAAATGGATTTATAAAAAGAACATATTCAGGACTAATTCTGCTCCATCATGAAATTGTAATGTAGATCTGAAGTGTAAGAAAGTGAAGCTTGTTCCCTAAGTGATGTATCAAAATTCATACCTGCTCTGATGAGCATTCCTCAGTAGGGGACAATTCAAACCCAAATACCTCTTGTACTACATCTTGCTAAATTTTGCTTGACATCCCTATTATGAGAAAATTTCTGCTTCCAGTTTCATTGTGACTCTCCCTTTGGCCTGAGGTGACAGGTAAAACCTCTGACATGCTGCTTTTTTTAAGAAGTTGACAAGCTGTCTATTTTTCACACTTGGGAAAACCATGTGGAAAAGATTTCAAAAATCTCTACTGACAGCTGGGAAATTAAGAACAGGTTTTTGGCCTGATGCTGGTATAGTAAAATAATGTTTCTTACTCTGTGGTATGCAGGCTGGTGGGCTCCTCCACAGATTCTTCTCACACCACAGTGTGTAAGAAAAACCATCAAATCTGTGGTTAGTCAAATCAAATGTGCTATTGGAAGGTTCAGAGGAAAGCAGAAAGCTGCCACAAAGCATCATTCCCAAATGTGGACATATTCCTTCCCCAAAAATTAATGTCTATATTCTGTGCAAACGCTACCAGCAAGCATAAACAAGAGTGTAAGAGCAGCAAGGCTGACATGGCATTTTGAGAAATTCTGCACAAGTTCCTTAGGAGATCACTGCACACTGGCTGGGGTCCTGAGCATTTCCATTTGTATGAGGAAAAGAAAGAGATCTAGCAAAATTCAAACCCTTCAACATCCCACTAAAGAAAGAACAAGGTTCCTATTAAAAACTTAGGATTAAACCCACTCTCCACCGTCAAAGTCAATGTTCCCAAATACAACTAATTTATCATTGTGGAGGGCATCAGGAGAATTCTAATCTTTAAAGTAGAATGAAGTGATGAAAATGTAATACCCAAAAATAAAGATGAAATAAAATTATATTGAAGACACATGAGAAATTGAAATTGATTTGAAGGCCAATATAATCTTGCAATAGAAGACAGTATTACATCTTCTTCTCATACACAAATGCATAAGAAGCAATCAAATTTTATCATTTCAGAAAAGATGTACCATAAGTGAAGGTGGTAACAACAGTCAGATTGTTCTGCTGCTCTGGGGACTTCTGCTCAGGCTCTGTGGGATTGACCAGCTGCCTCTAGTAGCTGTGGAAAAATATAAAATAAGATACAAATTGCACTGATGCTAGATTTTCAAACTCTAAGAAGAGTATTTAGTAAGTAAGTGTCCAAACCCAAAAAACATAGAAAAGGATGTTGATCATCATCTTAATTTCTATGGGATGAGATATGTAAAAAATTAAGTCTGAGTCAGAAGAGAAGTGAGTATGAAGAGCATAACTCTGAAGAAATTCAAATTCATGAGCATGAAGTTGTGTCTTGATGCGGTCAGATGCCTTCCTGAATGGAATTAAGCAAGATTAATTGGAATTAGTGAGGTTATTATATTATTATTGAGGTGACCTCAATTTCTGTACCATGCTGTGGTGTACAGTAAACCTATATGGAATGGGTGTCAAGACAAAGTCAAACTTTAAACTGTGACTGTGTGGAAATCCACAGGATGGTTCCCTGAAGAGCAAGGATTTCCTTTTCACAAACCATATTAAGATAGAAATCATAACAGTGAAAGGTTCAGAGAAATGTGAAGAGGTCACATAGTGAGGATGTGGACTTAAAGCATCCCAAGTACCTCTGTCCATGGTCAGCTATAAAACTCCAGTGCAGGAGATTCACCTTGGGTAATCTTGGCTGGAGATGCATGTCCCAAGCTGAAGGGCTGTGAAGGAAGCCCCAGTATGTTTTAAGAAAACATCCAGCACATTAAACATGGTGTCATTTCTTAACACAGAATTCAGTGCAAGATAAGCCATCATTTCCCCCAGATCTCTGGTGTAAGAAACCAGCTCCAGCTCCCTGACATTTCCCCAATGCACCCCATTGCAAGAACTGCTTCAGGTTGGCTCTCTCTGGCCAGATGGATTTTGCTCTGTCCTTGCAAAGGTTGACTCCTTTTTCCCTGATCTCTGCTCAGGCTGGTTGCAGCACAGCAGTGCACACTCCACCAGCCAAGCATCCCTGACTGGTGTACAGACACTGGGTCAGTGCTGCTGCCAGCCAGGGTGTCCCCACCTGCTTCCTGAGTCATCCTGACCACTCCCATTGCCTTTAATGGCAGCTCAGAGTGATTAGCTCCATCCTTTTTCCAGCTTACAAATAACTACTCTTGGGCAACACACATCCCATCTTAAACCTTCCAGTTCTCACTCATGAATACTGCAGGCACACAGCACTGGAAGAGGTCTTCTGGGAAACGGTGCTTTTTGCTAGCAACAACATCACCATGTGTCCATCTACACAAACTAATCAGAGTTGCCTGAAAAGGGTTACACTACTTAAGAAAAGATTTCTTTGACATTGCTTTTCCAGGTGACAGTGCTTTGATGGCAAGAAATAACTTTCCAGTTCCTACTCTCCTGTTTGACTCTCTCCTGTGCTTTGCAAAGCTGTTTTTCCCCATCTAGAAGTTGTCTGCCAGGTATACTGTTGAGGGGACATATTTTTGGTTTAGTTTTTGCTAGGTTAAACGTGTCACATACTCTTGGCACAGTTTCTTCATTTGCTTTGATCATCCTGATCATCCTCCACTTGAGGCTGAGTGCATCTTCCTGGACGTGTATGTTTAGAACTGCACACAGTGTTTAAGCTCAAGTGAAAGAAAAATCAGCAATGGCCTATTTTCTTGCCTTGTCAAGAAATTACTTGACTGGTAAATCTCCAAGCCACAAGGGATTTCCTCATGGTTACATCAGGTTCTTGGGGCTCATATTTGCCCCAAGCAAATGGCTGTGGCTACCTAGCATATCTCTATACACCCCACCTTTTTATTCTCCATCAGAGAAAAATCATTTGTCTGCTTTTTGTCATTATTCTTTATGGCAATTCCTACACTGCTGGATAAAGATGAGGCCAAGAAACCCTGACCAGTCACACCCACACTGTCATGTAGAAGTGCATTGGATAGAAGCAGCTGACATCCTCCAAAATGGAGTTGGGAGTGAAATAACAGGGCACAGAGCAGCAGATAATCAGCCTCTGGGCTTGGCCTGGTTTTCTTTTATCTAGTGATGTGGAGACACTCAAAGAGTGTGTGGTTTCATGTTTTGCACTACTACAGTTGCTCCTGATTTCCATTTCCCAAAGGTTTTTTAAGAGGATGGAAGAGTTCTTTGCTTTAAATTCTCTATCATATGCCAAAGCTTGGTGTTAGGATTGTCAATAATAAGGTAAAAAAGGGTGAGTTTCTTGTCTGATTCCAAAGGTCCTTCAAGCTTTAATCCCCTTCCCCCTGCACTGCTTGCAGAGACTTTTCTTAAGAGAAGGATAAACTTCTGTTGGTTTTTATTGAACTCATTTACCTCCAACTCTTTTGCTCCTTCTTAAGTAGCAGTACTGACTGCTGGTCATGAAATCCCCCCCCATTTGAGGGAGATACCGAAATGTTTTTCTTCCCAGTGACATCAGAACATGTGAATGTCGTCACACCAACTTAAGGAGCCTGAAATGGTTCCAGTCAGGGATAGATCTATAAAATATTTGGTATGGAGCAGGTTGCTGGCAAGACCACAATGATCAACATGGTCAAGTGGGGACTTTCCTATATGCTGTACCAACATGCACACAATAAAAAGCAATGTGAAGAGAGGGAAGCAGGGGACAACAGAAGCAAGAAAAAATAGTGGTGAGGAGAAAGGGAAAGGAGAAAGGGAAATGGGAAAGACAACAGAAATAGAAACTTCTTAGAGGGATAACTCATCATAGCATGAGTCAGCTTAAGGCACCAGACCTGGACTTTCTCATGGCTTCAGGGACAGTTCTCTTTGGCTTTCCTTATTTCTGTCAGATGACAGTGTCTGAATGAATGGCTGGTTCCAGGAGAGGAAGTGTGAGGAATCAGCCAGACAGACTTGGGTTCCTTGCTGCTGCTGCTGGGAGAGGGCCAGGACCTGGCCTCAGTGAAGAGGATCAGGGAAAGATGATGTTGATAAAATTAATACCTTGGGGAGTAAGATCTTTGTACTGGAATGGAGGCAGAAAGAAGCTCCTTGGTCCTAGGAGTATGGCTATAATTGTGTTTTGGTGCTAACTTCTGGCACCACGCAAACTTGTCACTTCTGCAGCCACAGAAAAATGGAGTGGGGCACAGACCCAAAGAAAGGAAGAGGGAAGCAAAGGGAAGGAAAGCAGACATTGGTGTGGACACAAGGACTAGGAGAAAAAGGAGAAAAGTGGGCAATATGGAAATGTATGAGCAAAAGACAAGGGACAGAAGAAAGAGAGGAAAGGAGATAGAAAGAAAATCTTGTTGCTGAAGTCCAAAGAAGGAAAGCCATTCAGAGGCAGTTACATGCTGCAATTAGAGTACTATGGAAAAGCTTAATATACATCAGTCGCTCTATGACTGTGACATAAACCCAATACAACTCATACAACTCAGCACTTGCTGCATGTTAGAGAGGTAGAGAAGGCAAGAGGGTCTGAGACACCAGTCTAAAAGGGTTTGCTCACATGGGAGCAAGGAGGAAGAGAGTTCTAGCATGTGGGCACAAGCTATGTTGCATCACTCAGGCTCAGAGTGAAATAAGAGACCCTGGACTGTTGTCTTTAGTGGTATAGAGGTACAGACAGTGACATCAGAGGAAGGTTAGGTTAAGGTACTGATTACAGTGGAAATGTCTAAAATAAGGAGAGATGAAACTGCCCTGGTGCACTGGCAGCCCTCTTTGTACCATCCCCTTTGCTCTTCTGCCCCCAGCAAACTCTGTTACTTCTCCATCATGTGAGTTTGAGCCACTCAGTTAAATGTGCAGCCTTTTCCTTCTCCCATAAACAAAATGCAACAAGTGCTACAAAAACCTGTATGATTTAAAACAGCAGCTGTGACTCTAATATCTCCGTTCTTAAACTGCAAGTGAGGATATTTTAAAAAAGGTTTTTATGAGTGTTTGAAGAATTTCAGCTGAAAGTAGGGCCCTGGGAGTATGAATAACTTCGTCTTGTTGCACCAATGTATAAATTCTCTCTAGTGCCACAGAGGTCAATGGTGCTTCAGATTCCTACAGGTGAAACTGACTACGAAATGTGAGCAATCTTGCAGTGAATAAAATTAAATAAAATACATAAAAATGAAGCAAATCCTGCCCCAACACGTAGACTTTTAGATTAACTTCACAGTAATAATTACTGCATGCAGCCTGGCATTCCTAAACATGACTTTTCAATGCCAGCTTTTCAAATGCAACCATCACATAAGCAACAGACAGAGCAAGCTCATACAAGTAAATCCCTAGGTAGAGATGACACCACCAAGCTCTTTAAATGGTAAACTTTCACCTATCTGAGCCAAACAAAAGAAACCTATTTTCTTGCTAAAAATACACTGTACCAGCAAATTGCATACACTCAAGCTACACATTAAAATGCAGAGAGAGCTCTCTGGATTTGAGGACAAATATAGTCCTGTGTCAGTGCTGACTGATTTAAGGTGGTTAAAGTGATGCTCTTAAACAATTAAAAATATCTGCCAGTCCTGTCAAGATGCTCTGCTGGGCTTATCTGTCTCCAGCTATGCTAGAGCAATTCCACAGTGGATGGGCTGATGGTGATGCATTGGGACATATGAGAGTGCAGGGCTGAGCTCTTACATTTCCAGTCTCCCGTACTCCAGATAAAGGACAAGAAGAGAGGTGGTTGCCAACAATCAGAGTCCTTGGACAGCACAAAGCTGGGAAAGGTGCATACAGACAGTTGAAAAGAACTGAAGCTCACAGCCAAGACTCAAAGCTCACAACACATTTTGAGAATGTAGATATTTCAGGATGACTGTTGAGGATGAGCATTCTGTTCTCCTGGGACAGGAGAATCAACATGTGTTGGCTTGGATTTATAAGCTCCCTGTTTCATAAAATTATCCCATATAAATTCTCAGTGAAGAGTGGCTGTATTCAAGCATACCTTGTAAAAATGGTCCTGTGCAGGAGCAGGAAGGTGAGATGGTGTGATACTATCCAGCAAAAACATCCAGAGCTGACCATGGCAGTCTAATCCATGGCTGTCATGGATTTTGGACCCAAAATACCTAGGTGAAGCTGGTGTGGGTATACTGAAAATCCCAGATTTCCTCGTTACCTGTTTGCATTTCTAAAGAGATTAACTGTCTGAAGACTGTGAGATCAGAGATCTTGCTGGGCAAGAACTCTTCCCAGCAACCTGGGACATGTGAGATTTTTATGTTCAGGCCTCATTTCTGAGGATCTCTGTCCAGTTATGCATGGCTTTAGCCTTGCCTTACATGGAAATGGAACAAAGTCAGTCCTTCAGTGAAATGGCTGGCAGAGGCATGAATAATGTGAGCTCCTACTTACAGGGCAACCCCCTAGCCTGACATGGTTTTCTTTTACTTCACATACCTACATACATACATAAAGAAATTTATTCTTTGTGCCCTGTCCCTAGACTTCCAGGATTTGCAGCAGAGGCAAGGTCCACAGGACTCTGTCCACAAAGAGCAGGAAAAATCTCTAGAGCTCCCCACTGAGAGCAGAAACAAGAACCTGGCAACTTGGAAATCCCCATGATGTTGGGATGTTTTCATGGCTGAGTTCTCTCACCTGCCTTTTTGAGGCTATTCAGTTTTATCTCAAGCTTCTGGAACAACAACAGCAGAACTGGACTGAATGTGGGGGTCAAGTACAAGGAAAAGGAGCTGCACAGGCAGGTGAGACCCTTTTTTAAAGGTTGCTGCAATTAATAATAACCAGTTATTTATGGTTTTATTACCTAATAACAGGTTTATGGCTTTATTACCTGTGACCTTGCCTGTAGGGAAAGCTAGGGTTAGCTGCATCAGCCATCACCAGGTGCAGCTAATGTGAGAGCTGCTGATTGTTCTGAAGGGAGAAAACATATTTTTCACTATATTAGTGATGGATTTTTTAATAGCCTATTAGCTGGGAAAGCACCCAGGTGAATAAAGACTCCTCATCAGAAAATGAAGTGATCAGGGAGGAGAAATGCATTCTTACAACCACTTCTAGGCTCATTTTGTTCTGGTGCTTTCAGCCATATGCAAAGAAACTCTTCAAGGAAAATGCAGAGATTAAATGTATAAGGCAATGAATTATTGATTATCACAGACAAATCCCATTACCCACAGACTACAGCCTGGAGGGAGGAGGAGCAGAAGGAGCATGTTAAGAATGGAGTTGAAGGAAATATCCTCAGCTGATCATAGGCCATTCCTGCTACCTGCTCACAGTTGAAGACTGTGAAGATACTCATGGGTGCTCCTCAGCTGCAACCTCTTGTAAAAGACAAGACCATCTAATGGAGGATGTAGAGGGATCAATGAGGTATCTGAGCACCTGCTACAGCTGGTAACTACATCCCAGAAATTTCCAGAGCTGCTGAAAGCAGAGGACCCAGGAGATGAATGGATGGTGTTTCCCAGCAGCCCCTTTGGGGATAGTACTTTTTCCTGCCCTGACAGTATTACCATCACCTCTGCTTCCTCAAGAGCTCAGCCCAGTACTTGTTCTCATCTGTATTTTTACCCCACTTCACTATAAAAACAAAGTTAAGTGACCATGTCATCAGCCTGTCATTTCCCTGCACCAATTTCTAAATGTGTAAGCCAGTTATGACCCCATTTGACAATGGAGAGGTGAAGGTTTTAAGAAATAGGTCTTTATATTAAAGGCATGTATATTTTATAATGATGTTGGGGAGATGAGAGACACCCAAATTACCTGCCCAAAAGAGCGAAAGGCTGCCATCACTTGTCCTCCCAGCTAGAGCATCAACATTCCCTTCCAGCAAGGTACACAAAAGGGTGTAGGATTTGTGCACTGGGAACAGGAATCTATAGGTACCATGGTAAAAAATTAGAGATTCAGTGTTTTGTCCTATTATAAAACATGTCATTTTCCCACAGTACTAGAAAAGTGATTTTCTGGTGAAGAATTAATGGGTGGAAAATCAGGATGCTTTTCTGTTTGTTTGGAGTGTCACTGGATTTGTTAGGTGGAGGGAGCCTTGAAGGGTTTCTCTATGGGGATTGTGCAGTAAAGTATCCTTTGCTTGCTCACACATGCACACATTTATACTTGCCCAGAACTAAAGTCTCATGAGTGGCAGCTCAAAATGTTTTTGTCATCTGTGGTGTCTGGCTGGAGTCAGACACATCTCCAAATGTCTCACCCATTCAGCATGCCCCTGCTTGTTCCAGCTTGCAGACACCTGCCCACCTACCAAGGACCAAACTCAAGAGAACAATTTGTCTGATCTAAACAAAGGGACTCATCAATATAGCCATCTAAGTTACCCACCTATTATTAACAGGATACTTGATAATTTACTTGATTATTAGATTGAAAATTTGCTATATGCTGAGGAATTTGCAGCTCCAGATCATACCACACCTGACAGATGAAGCAGCAGCAGAATTGAAAAGCTGCTGCAAATCTTGCTTTTATATTGAGTCAATTTGTGGTGTCAACCTGGTGCTGGTTTAAAAGGTTTAGGATATTCTTCCTGTCTGGTGTAACAGGGCAGGGGCCCACTGTAACCACTGTGTCCTCTCTGCCAGCTCTGAGAAGGTGTCATGGGACCACAGGGCATCTCAGAGGGCATCACCTGGCTGGAGCTGGCAGCAGAGACACCCAGGTGGAGGAACCCAAGCTGGACCTGGATCCCAACCCAAATATCTAAATCACAAAGAAATTTGCAACCGCAATTCCTCCCCTGGGTTTCCAGTACAGCTTGATCAATATCAGCAAAGCCTCAAATCAACCCACAAAACACTCACTCAAGCACTTTTATTTTTTTCCTTCCCAAATTGAAATCCACCAAACCAAATTGGTAAATTGAGCTATCACCTCCTAAGACAAAGACTGAACAGAAGGTTTTGGCATTTGCCCATCCAGGATCCTTCCCTCATCATTAGACAAGATGTAATAGCAATATAGTAACATTTTATATTTCAGTGCTGTAACAGATCACTGGTATTACATCTGTACAGGTAATTGCTTCAATATTGATGAGTACAACCCACGCTGCTCTGCCTGCACAAGGCACCTACTGCTTCTGCCCATACTGTGTTCCAGGTAATCAAATAAACAAATCTAAAATAACTTTTGCACTGCTAGTCCTGTGTTCCTTCCCTGCTAACTCTTCCATATCTGTTATTAATAAGCATGATATTGGGTGCACATTAATATCAGGTTTTATGCTCCTAAAAGCTGTAGGCTTTTTGCTGAAATTTTGGTTCCAGTACTTTGTGCTAATTACCTTGCTCCAAAGTTACTTCCCAAAAGCTGGGGTTAGTTCAGTATTTCAGCACAATCAAAACCCAGTGGGAGATCTTTCTGTGCACCTGGTTTTGGCAACATGTCTTTCCTCAAGTGACTTTCTGAATAGCAAAGTTATGACCCTGGCAATCTCACATAGCAAATCCATTCCTGTCTCATTTGGGGTGTTCATAAGGACTTAGGAGCTGCAAGAAACATGCACAGGGATGGGCCACAGTGGTAATGCAGAGCACTCTCTAACAATGTCTTTAATATGGAAAATGACAAAAATGTACATGGGGAAAAAATACTACCATTTGGCCTGCATAAGGACAGACAGTCTTGGTTCTAGCTGCCTCCATGACCATGGCTAAAAGTCCTTCAATGTCAGAAAGGATAGATGAAATTATTTATTCAGAAATATTTGGGAATTTTAAGCAGTGGGAAGATTAAAGTAAATGTCCTTTCCCTCAGATAAAAATATGAAAATGAAATATGAAAACATGAAAATACATAAAGATGTTGAACTGTAGTTTGTTTTTAGAAAAGACAGGTGGGTGAAAGACCATATTGTGCCACCTGAGTGTGGACCTGTGTTGCCCACCAGGAGGTGAAAGTGGGAGTTTGACAGCATCTGTAGAGCCATTGCAACTGGGAGGGATAGGATGACAGCCCACAGACGGCTTTTGTTTGTCAAAGGCTGAGCTGCTTTATAAAAACCAACCCAGAGAGCCTGAAGGCAGGAGAAATAGCCCTCTGTCTTTTCTAACTGCACAGCACAAAGGATGTGGTTTTTCTTTTTCATGTGGGACTTACCACAGTTGTCTTTTCTGCCACCTTCCAGCTGCAGAATGCTGAACAACTTTGTGTGGCCATTTGAAGGTCACGTGGAAATTTTTGTTTGCACAGGATGGATCTCCATGGCTGATTAGTAATGTTTAGCCGTTGGTACCTTCATTATTTCTTGCCTGAAAATGGAACTAAATCCTGCTGCAGTTTGAGGTGCAGTCTAACCAGCTCTTTTTAATTCCAGTCCTTTCTTCCTGGTGTCTTGTGTTTCTGACAGTTTCCCTCCATATTAGAGAAGTGAACTCAAGTGAAGATATTGCCAGATCATCCAAACATCCAGAAAAGAAAAAATACTTCTCCTTATATATATTTAAAATATTTTCCCCCCTCCTGATTCCTCCTCTCATTTCTCTGTTTTCTCCACTTGTATATTCTCTAATGGCAACTGTAACTTCTCCCAGAGTTTCAGATACTGTTTTTCTGGCTGAGCTTCTAACCCAGCTCAACTTCTCTTTTTCAGCTTTGCCTTTAATTCCTTCTACATTCATGCATGTCTATTCACCATTTAAATGTAAGCTCCTTACAATGAAACCCAGATGTCTTCCCTCTGGCCTTTTCTGCATTATCTGTCACTGTGGACAACTCTGTTTTCTTGTCTCTGTCCTGTGATCTGGCCTCTCTTCTTCAACCACACTAGATCTTGTATCATTAAATCTTGTAATTTCTTTTTTTTTATAATCAAGATCAGTCTTTTTTCACTGCTATCTCCAGTCATAACACCTCATTCGTCTTCTGTCCTTATGACAATAAATTCCTGTAATACATAGATAACTGGAATGCTGCTAGAATGTTCAAGTATGGGAATAAATCCTGCTGGTCTACATTTTTTTTGTTCAATATGAATGATTTGTTGTTTTATCATAGCCTGACTTTTTTTTCATGGACAGAGCAGATTTTAGATGTAGCCCTGTTCTGTGAACTGCTAATTGTATGGCCAGTATCACTTTTCAACATCATTGAACAAAATTTCATGTGGTATTTTGTAGGGTCATTTGATTTGTTTTCTGTTCTACAGTAATTACTTCATTCCACTCACTGTAAGGGAACAAAATAATTCAGTTTATAATCTCTGACACTTCCTGTCAGCACACTTTCTCCAATGGGCGGCTTCCAGCTTGTGTTCTTCTCTGAGCCACTGACTGAATATCCTACACTGGATGTCCTGGAGAGAAAGATCTTTTCTCTTTATTTACAAAATGATTCAGTACCAGCCATAGATGGGAAAGGTGACAATTCCTCTACGACACCTCTTTATTTGAACTCTTTTGTTTGCACAATCTGTCTCTGGTTTGTGCATTGCCAGTTCAAACCTTTACTTAGCTGGAACTGTATTGCTCATACTCCGTGTATTTGCAGTGTGTCCATCAGGAAACTGGAAATTGTGCCAATCACTACAAATACCTCTGCTTTTCAGCCACATCAGTTCCAGGCCAGGCCTTTAGAATCCACTCATCACCCTTCAACCCTTAGGAACTCAAAGATCCACAAATCTTGTACATTTATATGTGTATGATGTCATATTCTAGACAAAGCTGGTAGGGATTCTTCTCCTTAGGAGGTCTAAATCTTCCTCACTGCCAAGAAAATTTCATTTTGTAAATTCAGGATGGATTTTACATCTTTTGAACCACTTGGCCACCTGGGACATTGCAGTGACAGCAAGGATAGAAGGATGGAAGGTGCGTGCCGCTACACATAGGTGTGCATATCTTTTATACATATATATATATATATATATATATATACACACACACACACACACACATCAGCCTCTGCCAGAGGAATCTCCACCACATCTGAGCAGCACAGGACCCAGGACAGAAGCTAAATGTGTCTGATTACTCCCAGCAGAGGTCAGTGGTATCTTAGCTGCCAAAATTACTCCCTGGGTCCAGTCCAGCGTGCACACACAATCCTGCACCAGAAAAAGTCACTGTGCAGAGGGACAGAGGGATAGCTCAGGCAAGGGTTTACACCCAATATTGGGAAATTTCATACGGATTTCTTGGTCTAGGGCCAGAAGCACTTCCCATACACAAAACTGCTTGGTTTTTTCCTGAGAGATGTATTGGACTTTTCATTTTAGAAAATAGCACCTGTGGCTCACAGCAGCTTCTCTTTCACACTGGTTCTTTTTTTGCTCTTCAAATCATGTTGAAAATATTACTTTGTCCATTGTGGTCAATTTAATATAAAGATCTTCAGAATGCTTTTTTTTTGTTATTGAAAATACATTATCTATTAAGAACCAGTTTCATTTAATGTTTTCTTTTCTCTTTTTCTGGAAATGAGATGTATGTAAAATACACTCCCTCTCTTGTTGTTTCCCCCATTTTTGTGCCTCCGCCAAGACCCATGCTGCCAATAGAAAGCATATCTCAGACAGAAGAGGCTAGAGACCTTATTTAATAAACGGCATTGCAGAAGATAATTTTATATTATATTTTCCAGTACCTCTTTTTTCTTCTTTCTGCAAAGCATTGCAAGTTTTATTTCACATCAGCTTTCAGTACAGTCCAATCATTGGGTCTGTGACAAAAAGTACAAGTGAATGGTAACAAACTTTTAATTAGAACTCAGTTTGCCTCTGTTAATGTATTTGAAACACTTGATATATGGCCAACACTCTTATAATTCACAGTTACTCATCATTTAAACTGCAATAAAAGAGATGCAGAGCATTTAATAGATATTAATGACCCCTAGGGACCTGCTTGACCTAAGGCCAAGGCCCAACGACCTCAATTGATCATAAATTCCCAAACAAGTGCTTTGGCCAGAGTTCATCATTGCTATTGGAATCTGAAAGGCAGGGAATGAAATATGCCTGTTTTCTCCCCACTGTGATGTATTGTGGTGTGCATGCCCTAAATTGACCTGGAAATGCTGGGAGCTAAAAGGGAATTGACTTTCCTTGTGTTAGCTCACCACATCCCATTTTTACATCTGAACCACACAATTTCCCTAATTTAGAGATTAAGTTCCAGTACCAATAAGATTGTTTAGTCCACAGGCTTCAACACACCTTTATAGTGGTAACAAAATACGTGGTGTGGAAATGTACTACAGTCTTAGTGTTAAAACCGAAGATGTCAAAGTCTGATCACCTGCGGATTTTTCTGCTTTCCCTCTGACATAGATTTGTCAGTAGCTTTTATAGATGAACTGTCCCCTGGAAAATAATGAGGATGCCCAGGGCAGAGCAGGCCAGGGCAGGGCACAATCACTGGGGACCAGCAGAAGCAATGCTCACAGCTGAAGCAATATCTAAGTTATTGATGGTATCAAAGCCCCAAGGGAATCTAGACACTTCCTTAGGATGGACATATCAATCAATGGCTTTGGTGTGTAAGGAACAAATCATGAGGAAATCAAGAAAAACTTCCTGAGTGACTGTTAGGGGAAGAGAGCAGCACAAGCCCAGGATTGTATGCTGGCATGTCTCATGCTGACATTGATGTCCCTGTGATGTCAGGTCTGCCTAAAAAAGGTGTAAGATCATCTCCATGGAAGCACATGCCTGCAAACCCTTCTGTGTTTGACCTGGCCAAGGCCCTTCCCTGCAGAGGCTTCAGTGGAGCTGATCAAGGGGGAAATTCCCATCAGGAACCTCCCTCACCTGCTGTTTATTGCATCTTTCCTGTTGCATTCCAAGGGAGAAGCAAGGACCACCCAAAGGGAAAAGAGTACTGCATGACAGAACAGGAGAGATGCTGTTTTCCAGGGAGGGTGGCTGGGCAAAATCCGTCAAGCCCAAGGAGGAGCTAAAGCAACAAAGACCTGCTGAAGGACAGTGAGCTAGTAAGGCTATTAATTTTTGGTCATGCTTTTGTGGGAGGTGAGGCTAGGAAATATTTGGTCATGCTTTTGTGGGAGGTGAGGCACACAGGAATACAGTGGAAAAGGTGAAGGATGTGAAAAAATTGACGATTTCCTACAAAGACCATTTATTTAGTGCTGCTTAGGTGTTCTTGGGGTGTCCTATATTGTACAGAAAATTGCAACAAGATCTACTGCCTGTTGTGCCAAAACCATGTGAAGGAGCAAAAATATTTAAATGTTTCTCCTCAGATATATTCCTTTGTCAGACTTAATTTTGTGTAACCTCTTCCACATCTATTTCTGACTCCTAAAGGATCATTGAAGTTGCACCTGGAAGATTTAAGCAAATAATCCACCTGAATATTACTGTGCAGAGCTCTTCCCTCCGCCGTTTGATAGTACCATGTTTATCATAATGACACAATAGAATCATTGGGGTTGGAAGAGACCTTTAAGATCATCCAGTCCAGCCATCAGCACTAGCACTGTAACCACTAAACCAGATCACCCAGGGCCAGATCCAGATGCCTCCTAAACACCTCCAGGGATGGTGATGACTCACGCTCACCTCCCTAGTCAACCTTTTCCAAGGCCTGACCACTGTCACAGTGAAAGATTTTTTTCCAGTATCTGACTTCATCTCCCCTGTCTCAGCTTAAGGCCATTTCCTCTGGGCTTCTCACTGCAGGCACAGCAGAAGAGATCAGCCTCACTACATCTTCCTTTCAGAGAGATGGTGAGAGCAATGAGGTCCCCCCTGAGCCTCCCCTTTTTGAGGTTAAACAAGTTTCATTCTTAAAACATTTGCATTTCTTACCTACGTGCCTGCTGTCAGAAAGCAGAACTCTCTTCTTATTACTTAGTACACCTGCCTGAAAAAACACACCAGAGGAAAGATTTCAGCAGAAGTTCTCTCCAAGTTATCTTTCCTGATAATTTCCTAGTATTTCAAAAGGTAAACAGCAGCACTAAAGCAGAGTTTTAAAAACTGCTCAGCCAACAACTAGTTGTTTTCTTCAACTAGTTTTCCTGTCATAAATATACTGGCAGCACAGCATAAATCAGAGAGGGATAGGTTGTCAAAAAAATCTAAAAATAAGATTAGCCATTACCTACAGTTTATTACAGCTGCAACTGTACTTTTTTTGGGTTGTTTTTCTGCAAATATTTTTATGGGTTTTTCTGCTTGTGTGGATGGATGAGTAGTTGGATGGATGGATAAACAGATGTCTGGAGAGGGAATTTTGTTCAAGCAAATGAAAATTCAGCATGTGAATGAGTATATTCATGCCAGAATTGCTTTCTTCCCTGTCATGGAGAAAGCCACATGACTAAATATAGGTATATATATAGTTATTGGCAGAAATGTGAGATAAAAATGAAAGGAGTGTCTTTCACACCACAGAATTTCTGCTGTGTCAGGAGAGAAGACAGCTACTTAAAATCTGGGACCAACATATCAGGAAAACATAACACCTCATGTTGAGCAACAAAAAACCCCCAATGAAAACATTGTGAAATGCTTTGATTTTTCCTAGTCTTATATTTCAGCTGCCTGTATCTGAAGTGGTGGAGTAAACCCAAGCACCAACTAATATATCTGAGCATCCACCCCCACTCAGTTATTTGAAATGCTCACAGACACACAATAACTAATGACTGAAAACATATTCTGAGTGAAATAAAAAGTGAAGGGGGAAACCCCTGCATTTTTCTGCCACCTTCCACCCATAATCTGAACACAGCAACCAGCACCCCAATGCAAAGATTTTGTGAACAGAACCCCCTGACAAAGCAGCAAAGCCAAAACCTGAGGGCACTGGGACAAACTCAGGTTGCAAATGCAATAGCAGCTGTGATGTGTTTTAAAGAACAAGAAAACTGGCAAGGGCAGAGCATCCCCAGCAAATGAGCAAAGTGGGGAGGAGCAGAGGGGCAGCACCTCCTGGGCAGCTGGGTGCAGGTCTCCTCTGTACTCCTGTACTGGGAACACATGTGCAAAGGGATGCCCTTACACTGGGCAGCACCTCTGTGCACCAGGATAGCTGCCTGCCTTGGCTGGTACCTGCATCCTGAGGGAGGGATCCTCTGATGCCCAAAGTGATAGTGAGATTCAATTTCCTTAACTTTAATAGATTTTCCTCAGGCTCAGGCAGATGCCATCAGAGTGTATGTACTTTTAGGTGGAAAATGTGTACAGGTTTGTTTTCAATCTGTTTCTTTTGGTCACAGGATTTGCACACTGTTGATACAAGGGCAAGCTGAGATCTGAGTAGTGCTCAAATTATTCCTTTTTGTCCAGCATCCCACGAAGCTCAGCTAGAAAATGCATTCAGGTTATGGGATGCTGTGAAAAGCATGCTGCAAGCAAGTGCCATGATGCAAATATTGCTAACAGAACTGTGGGCTTTGAAGGGGTTTCTGTTGAATTTTGGAGCAGATGTCCAACTCTGCAGTCACAGGTAGTGGGGGTGAGGGGGTTCAAGATACATTAGAGGATGCCTATGAGTAAAAGAGTTGCAATAATAGCAAAAATTAACCTTGGGACATAGCATTCTACATGCTGATTGTTTCCAGAAGTTACTCATGTGTGCTCACTAGTGTGCTGCATTTGCTTTAGAAGCACAGATTTCTGATCTCTCAGGCTCACATACTTCACTTTGTGCTACAAAAAACGATCTCATCATGTTTTACTGGGGAAAGCACATGCAGAGGCCATGTCTTTACCTCATGATGTGTTTCAGTAAGTTGGGGACAAAACCCAGGGTTTTTGTCTCATGTCAGGGACATAGGCCTTTGTCTGCTGGGATAGAGCAGACAAAGTGTGTAAGAGCCTTTATCACTTTACAGAGCCTTTATTCAGAGCCTTTATCACTTTACAGGGACCTGCCCTGTTAAGCCTAGGGGAGCAGGCTGTCATGTTTGGTGTAATTTCCTTTAGCACTGTTGGAAAAGCCAGAGGGAGACTCACAAAGCAAGCTAATGCCTAGACGGCTGTGGTTTGTAAGGTGTTTTGGTGCCATGGTACTGGGATATTTTTTCCATGGTGCAAGTGCTCTGCTTCAGGGAGACATTTTGAGTCCACAAGCTTCTTGCATGTCTCTTAGTGCTTTCCAAATACAGGAATGCAACACCCAGCAGGTCTTCTTTTCACCTCCTTTTTAAAACATGGTGCTTAATGCTTAAAGATGAGCATTTCAGATACCCCAATAGACCAGACCTGCCCCCAGCTGCTGCCCCACGGCCTGTGCCACTGTTGCTATTCCAAACAGACATCTCAGGTGTGCTGAAGCATTGAAAGCAGAATCAGGTGCCTGTGCAGGTGAGCTAAGAGGGGTGTTCAGCTGGAGGGCTGAGGCACCAAGCACTGACACCCTGAGAAGCAGTGCTCCCCAGCTTGCTGCTCCCAAAGGGGCCAGGGCTCTGCTGGGACACCAGCAGAGACAACATCTTCTCCCAGACCAGGGCAGCCAGGGCAACAAATCTGTCTCCCCAGGCAGGCTCATTTCATCTGCCTACTTTGGGCTGAAAAACTCAGCTTTGCATAGGCTGCTGTGAAGCCTGGAGCCAGTTCTGAAAGACAAGCCCAGATGTACCATGTGAAGGCACATGAGCTCACAGCAATCACCAGCTTTTGCCTTCCATCTGCTCTGATTAAACATGTTTGTGACAAACTGGCTGTGCATTCCTCCAGGAGAATATTCTATTAAAACAAAGATCTTAAATTGAAATCAAAACAAAACTGACAAGGCAAACCTGTTTGAGAACTGGGAGTTCTAAACTGTGTCTTTTTGAGGATGAAGTTCTTTTCAACTTCCCCCCTCTTCCCTCTATTATTTTTATATGAGGAGGAAATTACCTTGGGAATCAAAATTGTCCAGTTCCTTTTCAAATGGACATAGGGTACAGTGCTCTTTTTATCTTTCAAGGTGTGCACTGTGAGGGGAAGTTGGGCAGATCCTGGCTGCCACTTTGATGGGTCCAGCAGAGCCCTGGCCCCCAGCTGGCCCAGCAGCCCCTCTGCCCATACAAGCAGAGACCTCTCTGCCTCCTGCACAGCTCACCCCAATGGCTCCTGGGGTACTCTGTGGCCAGCATCTCAAGGAGGATGGGCTATGGAGTGGGTGGTCAGCCATCCCCTAAACCATCTTTTGCTGCTAGTACTGGTTTTGGCAAGAGCTCAGGCTTGAGGGGGTCTGAAGAGAAGCAGTATTGAGAATGACCCTTATGTGCCTCAGACAGGGACATTGAATCTCTGCTATCTGTTATGTACCAGGTAGGAAATGGACAGGTTCACCAGCTGGGATACAGAAGCTCTGATGTGCACAGAGGTTTTCACCAGCCCCTGCCTGCCCAGGTGCTGCCAAATGTCACCAGGCTTTGTGATGGGATCCAGACTTTCATCTCCTCCTTCTGCCTCCAGCCCATCAGCCCCATCCACTGGTAATTGAAAGCTGCCAGAAAATTACTGGTCAAAGTTCCTGCCACACAGGAGAGGCTGCTCTTGTGCATTTCCTTTGTGGTTTCCAGCAGCCTCTTGTTATGAATGTCAAACCCCTGCATTTCCCTTGAAAAGACCTAACAAAGCCTTCACATGGGCTGTTATTCTGCTGCTTTTTACATCCCTTTCTCCTGACCTTTTGAATGGATTAAGAAACTCTCAGATATTTGTACCTGGGGGAAAATCTCAGCAGCTCACCTTACATGCAAATTCTGAAAGTTTATAATTCAAACTGTGTTGATTAGGTACAGTAAATAAGTATTGATTCCAACTAGATGGTTTATGTAACTAAGCAGCACAGCAGGAATGAAGCATTACAACTATTACAGCTGCATGTGCAAATTACAGAGCTCTCATTTATTGGAATAGTTGAAATGAACTGCTCCTGCTGTGCTGATTAGTTAAATAAGCCATCAAATCAGGGAACATAACCATGTGCCATAACACCGTGCTCAATCTGGAATAATGTATTGCACTACAGCATTTGTGATTCATACCAACCAGTCATCCCTCTACCAACTCAAGGCAGAGAGCCATTTGTCCTACCCTAAACACACAATGGGATATTTATCCTCCACAGATATTTAAATGCAGAGTTAGCCTGTAGTGACTAGCTAGGGCTTTGAAGTGTTTGTGAGCATGAACTGCACGGATATTAAATGTTAGCAGAGAGCAGGTGGGAAATATTTTGTGAATAGGAGCCACATCTGAATTCCAGGCAGGGCTGGCCGTGACCCTCCAAATCCAAGTGCTGCCTAATGGTGCCCTGGCAAAGCAACTCACATCTCTCAGGTGTGGCTGATCCCCCAGCTGGTCCTGCAGGAGAGAAGTGTACTAACAGGCCCATGGTGAATTTTGTGGAGAGTTTACTTTTAACATTTTTACTGGTTTTTTTTTGTCACACCCACACAGCATGTTGAGAAAAAAAAGACAGCAATGCACAGGGGGTGGGAAGATTTGTGATTGTTCCTACTTTTATGTTCTTGGATGGATATTAGCTGCAGTAGGCCTGCTATCCAGCTGGAAAGCTGTACAGTAGGTTTTCCCATGCTGTTTTTGCACTCTTTCCTATGCATCAACTTCCTTCTCCATCCAGAGACCATCAGAATTCCAGCTTAGATGGACTTCTGGTCTGGCCCACCAAGGCTGTCCTCATTTTCTTACCTCTTGGACTGTCACATCTTGAAAGTCTGCCTTTTGCAAAATTTTCAAATAGAATAAGGTGGAGAAGAGATACATGGAACTGTAAAACTCTGTGTGGTTGGGTTACATTGGACTGAGGACTGTGGGTTGAAAGAACAGAAATTAATGTGAATTGATATTTTAGGCAATGCTGATGCAAGGAGCAAAAAACCCAACCCTGTGGTCGTGTGGCAGCCCTAAGGGATGCTCTGGGAAATGCTGACACAACACACAGCTTTTTACTGGGGTTTCAAAATGGGGATCTCCTTCTTTGAGCACACCCTCCCTGTCTATTCTTCACTCTGGACTGTGTTCTTCTCCCATCAGCGAGGATGGAGGGAAAGGCTGGGGTACTGCCAGCCAGTGCTGCTCCTGCCACAGGCTCAGCACTACAGAAAGCCACTCCAGCAAAGCCAAGCCTAGTAATTCATTTCATCACATGGATATGCGCTTCTCCCAGGCACTTTCCTGGGTGGCACACTACATTAAGCTTGGCAGCATGCTTTAGTAAGCTTTTGGGGGGATGCCTGACATCCCTTGCACAACCCATGTGTCAGTGTCTCAGAGGCAGGGAGCAACACACACTAAGCCACAACAACAACAAAAACGTGAGGCACCCTTTAACAGACTGGATCTGATTTTGCAAAATCTGCCCAGATCTTTGGCTTAAGCCTTACAGAGATGTGATGAAAGCTGAATATCAAGTAGAGTGGAGTTGCATAATGTTTTGCAGTGACTGGTAAGATTGATGACCTGGAAAATAGGATTTGGCACTGCTGGCAGCAACTGATGAGTGTGCTGCTGTTATGTGCAGGTAATGGTGGCTCTCTCAGCCAGGCTGCTTCTGCCTCAGATCCTGGCTCAGGTTTGGTCCTTCCCTACACTGAGGTACCTCCTGACTTCAGACTGACTTCCATCCTCAGGAGATGTTCTCCTGTTTTCTATAAACCTCCTCTCAGATGCCTCTCACTGGCCTGGTGAAGGGGATGGACTGCACCCCCACCCACGTTTGTGCAAAGCTGGGGAGGGATGAGTTTCAGTGGCCCTACCTAGCCTGAGTACTTCTCTGGCTCTGTAAGTCAGTAATGTTGTGCAAAATGAGGGTTCATATTTTGCAGGGCAAATGAATCCTATCCTAATTGGAAGCCCAGGGGAATAGGCAAAGCTTTACTTCTGAAATCCTCTGGGAAGTTCTGGAATTTGCTTCCCAAAACAATCCAAGCACATTGCCAAAACAAATCAACTCAGGCTTAACCATGGGTCTGCAACAGAAAATAAAGCTACAGAAAATGTAAACTTCTGATTTATGTTGAAACAAGCAGGAAGAGGACCACACTTTTGGTCTATCAGGCAGGCTTTGTGCACTACAAGATGACCTCCAGACATCCTTTCCAGCCTCAACTCTTCTGTGATTCCATGACTGAAGGTGAAGGTTCTGAAGCACAAGTCATGTGGGGAGCAGCTCAAGGAGTTTGAATTGTTTAGTCTGGAGAAAAGAAGACTGAGGCGACACTTTATGAGTCTCCAGAACTATGCAAAATGAAGTTTTAGTGAGGAAAGAATCAGTCTTTTCTCCCAAATAATAAGCAATGGGGCAAGAGGAAATGGCTTCGGGTTGCACCAAAGAAGGTTTCAATTGGGTATTAGGAACATTTTCCTCATGGAAAGAGTCACCAAGTATTGGAACAGGCTGCCCAGGTACTGGTTGAGTTACCATCCATGGAGACACAAAGATGTACAGATGTGGCACTCAGGGACGTAGTTTAGTGGTGGACTCGGCAGAGCTGGGTTGACAGCTGATCTTGGGGGCCTTTTAACGATTGTGTGGTTCTCTGACTGTACTGGTTTAGTGCTTTCTCACAGGAAACAGTCATGATATTGTACAATACTCCATTGTAAAAGCCCAGTGAAAATATCAACTCCTGGATTAAAAAACAGAGGGACAAATGAAATGATAGAAGAGACAGAGGTGGGCTGAAGGGTTTGTAAAGGGCTCAGCACTGGAAGATATTTCAATTACAGTGAATTTCCATTAATCACCCTCAGTTCAGACCTGACTCCCAAGCAGTATAAAAATGAACATCAAAAATCCTGTAATTATAGTTTTACAGAGCTTCAACATGGTTCCATGTTTGTAAGGAATTTGTTACAGAAATTGCTACAGAAGTATAAAAAGTTGAAAGCAGACTGACTATCATAATTAAGCCATAATTCATGATTAATTATGAATATAAAACATTACAATAAAAATAAAGAGTGACTTCAACCTGAAGTATACATCCAATTCTTTTTGGCCATAAAAGTATATTACAATCAGGAAAATAAATATATAAAGGCCTAATTGGACACTATGGGGATCTCCATCTCTTTGGGGTGCTCTGCCAAGGCACCACAGAGCCTTCTGAGCTGAACCAAAGCCAGTATTTCCCGGAAAGCATGCAAAGGTAAGCCATGTTTGCCTCTAGGAAGGAAAAATAGTGGCTTCAGGGGTGAGCTCTTCACTGCAGCTAAAGGCCAAGGGAGCAACTTGCTAAGGAGGGTTATGTGAGGGCAGGAGCTTCTAGCTGGACTGAGAAAGGGAGGAAATTCCTGACATCCTGACATCCCCATTTTGTAGACTAGAATAAAACTGGTTTTGTGCCTGGATTTTCCCATTGCCTACAGGTGAAAGTGGTTCCTCCAAGCTGTGCGGGGGGGCTGTGGTTCAAGGGTTGGGGTGCTCCCCTTCATTGTCAAGATGTGGTGGCTGAAACACTTGGGGACTGGGAGTCTCAGTGGCTGTTCCAGCTGCCCATGAGACCCCAGCAGAAGCACCCCAGTGCACATCAGGAGCCCTCCAGTGAGCCCCTCTCATGCTCTTCTGACTCCCAGGACAACAGAGGTGGGAAACACTTTGGTGTGGCCATGGCCTTGCACCCTGTTTGCTCTGGCACAGAGCACTCAGTAGAACACCACGGGCGAGGAGTGAAGACAACAGGCTTGTTTCAGGCAGCTAAAAGCAAACTTTGCTTTTGCCTCTAGGCCTGAGCAGAATCCCACTTTGGGGAGCACAGAGGGAAGACATGACTCAGTTGCTCTCATCTCACATGTTCCCAAGTCCAAATTATTCCACAAGGATGTCACAGAGGAAAGCCATCTCAGAAACACAAGCAAATCCTAGGCAGAGGTGTGGTGTTAGAGGTGTGGAGATTTTGAGAAGTGAAGGTGTTAAGGGGATCACATCTGATCCCTCATAGGGAAGCCCAGGGCCTGCCTGGACAGAAGCAAACACCAAGGGGGCTGCCTACATGGCACCACTTCCCACAGGCACTCTCGTTCCTTCCCCAACCACTTTTTCACAACCTTTTCACTTTCCACTGAGTTTTTCACTTCTGCTTCTCTCCATGGGACCTTGCTGTGGTCTTCCCTGCTGTATGGGGTTTCAGCACCTACACACTGACTTGTGGTCAAGCTGCCATCTCTTGTAAGACTGTAAAAGGGTGGTACAAGAGCCTATATTTACAAACAAACAAAAACAAAAAAAGAAAAAGGGAGAAAAGAAAAGGTAAAAAGAGCAGAGTTTACAGCATTCAGGAGAATAAATTCAGAAGTCTATGAATTCTTCAAGGGGAAGGTGATGATCATTTTAGTTTTACTAGTGTTGCATACTCTTGCTGGCTCTATTTAGGAAGTGGTAGGGGGTTGCCTCATCTCTGTGACAATTCATGCTACCTGAGCACTTCCCACAGAGCAGACATGGTTTTGCAATTTCATTATCCTTTTCGTTTTTCCTCCCTGGCCCACTGGGAAATCACTGCAGCAAGCACAGAGCTGTGTACACACACACACACACACACACACACACACACACACACACACACATGGCAGGGGCCAGTGCCAGCCTTGAACAGGGGATGGGGACAGAGAGCACCCCCAAATCAGGTGTTTGCAGCATCATGCAAGGAGTCTGCATGCAAGGGGATTCCCACTGTGGCTTTGCCTTCCTACTGCAAGAAGAAGACTCAATGGCAAATTAAATTCCAGAGATGGTGGATTTAGCCAAATGCAGGCCTCAGTTCAGATGGTTGATAGAAGATCATGCAGTAGCTCTCCTCTGCTGGCATTAGCCAAGGCACATGCAGCCCTCTTGAGTTCTGTCCTATGCTTTTTGGGCACTTTTTTGGGACACCCTCCCAACAGAGAAGGAGGAACAATATGTTTTATATTTTTAAGTCAGCCACTGTCCTTGGGAAAAGCAGCTTATCCTGGATCATGATATCACTTCCAAGGTTGATGGCCTACAGAAGCCATGTGCTGGTTCTGTGTGGCCTATGGCTGGTGCCAGCTCTGGCACCCTCTCAGAACCACACCTGAAAGACAAGAGGTGACCAGGACAATGTGATCAAGGAGCAGGGAGCAGTGCTCTGAGGGGTAAAGTTGACATCTGTGGAGATCTATGGTGCAGTAACAGCTGTGGCATCCTCTGAACTCTGGTCTGGCTCTGGGAAGCTGCTGAGCAACAAAGCAGTGCAGGCAGGTCTTCTGCACCTCTCCCAGCCTGGTCTCACTGAAGGTATTTCTCCACAATGTTTTTGGATACCATCACCTCCAAGCACTCTGGCAGGGCAAACAATGCCCATGTTTTTTAGCCTGCTGCTTTTTAGCCTGAGGCCCCAAGACACATCTCAGGACCCATGCCATGCTGTGTGACACTGGACTTACTGTGCAAGCTCGGACTCGAGTGGGTTTTTGCTTTTGAAGCTATTCAAAGCAATGACTTCAAATGCCCTTGTGCAGCTGCAGAAGGGAAATAATGTGGGCTAAAGAGGTGATGTCGAGTCCAGAAGAGCAGGTCAATGTCGCAGACATCTTTTTCACTAAAAATCCTTTCTTTAGGATTTTCCCTTCTGAGGAGCTGAGGCCTCAGAAAAAGAATGCAAACAATGGTTATCTGCTGCTGTGGAATGCAGCAGGTGGATTTTTGATTGGGCCATCTTGAATGTTTATAATTAATGGCCAATCAAGATGGAGCTATCTCAGACAGAGTCCGAGAGAGCTGCCTTTTGTTTTCATTCTTCTTATTCTATTCTTAGCTTAGCTAGCTTCTGAGGAAACCTGTCCTTCTATTTCTTTTTAGTATAGCTATAATGTAATATATATATATATATATATCATAAAATAATAAATCAAGCCTTCTGAACATGGAGTCAACATTCTCATCTCTTCCCTCATCCAAGAACCCTTGTGACCACTGTCACAGGTCAACATCTCCTGGTCTTTTACAAGGTTCCTGGTATCTTGGACTAAAATTGGCAGGTTTGCCTTCTCCCACATCTTTTTTCCCCTTTAGCGCACACTGTCCAACGGCATAGGTTCCCTGCCTCTGGCTACCCCAGCAGCCCTCCCAACACCTACCACCTCAGATCTACATCTGCTGTCTTTTATTGATTTTTCCACCACCTTTTCTTGGTCCCCAGAAATAACAATTGTGGCTTCTCTGTGAGCAAATGAGCACTGTGAGGACTTTTTAAGAAAAACATTGAAAACAGAGGTTAAAAAAAAAAAAAGGCTCAGAATGTGACTCCTGGCATTTGGAAGGAGCCAGATTTGTGCAGAGAAACATGGAAACTCACAGTGGGAGCTGGCAGAGGCAGCCAAGTTGTATGCGTCACTGGGTTGAGTAGGGTCCCAAGGCAAGCAGCAGACCTGAGGTGACTCGTCCAGTGAGGAATGTCAGCACAAAGCTCAGGCAGCAGGTACCTGGCCTGAAAATCCTGCTGGGTCAGGCAGTGAAGAGACTGAATGTATTAAGGACAGGCATGGAGGAAAAGGAAGGACATACCATGCTCACTGGGGGCTGACCAAGTCCCCATCACCAGTGTTGGCTCCTCCTTCCCCGGCTCAGTGCGTGCTGAGGTCAAAGGCAGGGGTCTGATGCAGAGACAGAACCTTTGGGCACCGGTCAAGGGAAAGAAGTGCTACATGGGCCCAAGACTGTACAGAAGGGTGGAAAGCAGCATGTGTGGAGACACCAGGAAGGGGGAAGGAAAATGCAGAAGAGAAGCCTGTGGTAGAGCCACAGGAGGTCAAACCAAGGAAAGACAGGGTCTGAAACAGCAGAACCAGGCCAGACTCAGCTGCATGGCTGGATCCATGGGCCGAGGCCAATTGTGTGAGGTTCAACAAGGAAAAGTAACAGGTCGTGCACTTGAGTCACAAGAGCCCCTGCAGCATGGCAGGCTGGGGGCAGAGTGGCTGAAAACTGGTCAGCAGAAAAGGACCTGGGGGTGGTGGTCAACAGCAGCTGAACATGAGCCAGCTGTGCCCAGGTGGCCAAGAAGGCCAATGGCATCCTGGCCTGGATCAGCAATAGTGTGGCCAGCAGGACAGGGCAGGGATTGTCCCCCTGTACTCAGCACTGGTGCAGCCACACCTCGAATCCTGTGTCCAGTTTTAGGCTGCTCACTGCAAACAAAGCATTGAGGTGCTGGAGTCCAATGTCATCTCTATAAATGCCTTTAGGCACAACATTTGTGTTCAAAGACCTAAATCTTTGCTGCTATGATTTCTTTCCTTCATAATTAAATGTAATTATAGGTAGATGTCTTGTTAATTGCTCATGTCACATGAGTGCTTTTTCTCATGGACTTCTTGACATCTTCTGAAAGTGAGTCACCCCCTCCTTGATCCTGTTGGCATTGGAGGAAGGAGGAGGTTTTGCCTCGGCTCCTGTTACAACAAAGGCAGCCAGATTTTGCTGACTTCTGGTATTCTTGGTGTATTCTCAAGGCAAGTAATTTTTAGGGCTGTGCTGCCTTTGAGTGAGAAAGTATTATGAAAACTTTTATTCTCCCCTTTTGGTAGGAGCTTATTGCAACACACAGCACCCTGACTTTCAAATAACAAGGTAATTGCATCATCACCTAATCAGTTGCCTTAGTAACAGATTTCCTAAATTTCCCAGTTGCATTTGCATGTTCATAAGTATGAAAATCAGATGTGGGAAAAGGCAAGGAAACAAAAGGAAATCCAAGGCTTCCTTGTAGGATGTGGTCCTCAATGGGAAAGCACTCATGAGGCAGTTTGCTGATGGCCTGTGCTTTGTTTACTCACCTTTTTGGTGGCCGTGGCCCCTTGGTGACACAGCAGCAGCTGGTGTTGGCTAAACTGTGGAGGGAGGGGACAAATCTGGAAAATTACTGGCATCTTCCCTGCAAGGTTTGGAGGCACAGAAAGAATTAGATTATGGGCAAACCTTTGTATTTGTAATTCCAAAGGGAGAGCTAAGGCAGAGCTGGGAACCCAGAAGATAAGGAATCATGGAATCATTTAGGTTAGAAAAGACCTTTGATATCACAGAGTCCAACAATTCATTTACAATTTTAAGAAAGCTTGGGATAAAAGACCTGGGTTTTGGAGTGCTGTTTAATAATCAATGCTTGATTCAGCAAAGGTTACCACAGCAAATGACATTTCCCTGGAATTTGCAGGAAGTGTTCCAGATTGGCTCCTGTTCAACACAGATTCAGATGGCCCCTCTGACTTTCACACTTGGAGGAGGCTCTGGAGATGCTGCTGCTTGCAATTTCAAGGGCATTTCTCCAGGCAGACCCTCTGCACCTCAGTAACCAGCAGCCTTTCAAATCTGACACTGAGCCTCAACAAGCATTTTCAGCTTTTCTTGAACTAGCCTCAGATGAGGAACCATGCAGCCTGGGGCTGGAAAGGCTGCTCTCCTCCTTTCTGGCAAGCTTCACAGTAGAAGCTTGGGACTGACCTGGAAATAGTAGTGGAGGGGAAGGTGAAGGTGTTGGATGAACTCAGAACCAGCATCCAGGCCAGTTGTAATGGTCTGAGAGCAGCAATCCTTGGGGAGGGATAGGAACTTGTCCTGTGGGCATGAGCCCTGTTTATCCTGATGGAGTCTGTCATGCCTGGAGATAGGATAATAAGCTTCTCCCTGCCCTGGACACTCACAATTCCAGGCCCCTGAGTCTGTGAAGCCCCTGAACTTCACTTCCTGATTAACCTTAGGGGACACAATGTGTGGAGGCACGGTGGGAAATGGTTTCTTTTAGTACTCCTCACAAGTGAGGTGCCCAACTCCCCACCTTACCCAGCACTGCCAGCACATAACTTTGAGACCTCCCCAGTCAAGAACAAGCAGCTGACAACAGCCACAGAGGTATTTTTCATCAGGCAAACACACCCAGGTGATAAGGCTGAGAACAAGCTCCAGTCACACATTCTAAAGTACAGCTGCACCTACCCTGTAACTACCCAGGGCTGCTCCTGTATGGGAGGAGAGCAAAGGCTATAGTGAGGTTGGGAAACACAGCAGACATACAGCCATTGTGACATGGCTGTGATATCTGGAGCCTTGTTTTCAATTCCCATGTTTAGCCTCAAACTGAGTAATATTGAGAACTAGAGCATGCCTTCCTAAAAGGTGAATGTTGAATACAATGAATTAAGAAAGCACAGTATACAGAGAAATCTGTAATTATGTCATCAGAGAATATCATGTACACTGTGCAATGCTATGATTCATGATGTTACAAGTAAATAACAGGAGATTAAAAATGTTCTTGGGTTCTCATCTGTAATGTAGCCCAGTTTAAGGTTATACTTATCAAAATTATCAGTGGAAAAACACAATTTCAGAGCTGAGTCACAGAGTCACACCGAGTCAGAGACGAAGGTCTTGCTGGGAGAGCTGGACTTTGTTATCACAAGCAAGGCCCTGAGGTGTCCCCCAGGGACTCCCACATGCTGCAAATATTGGGTAAAACATTACCAGATCTTTTAGGAATGGCTATGACAGGCAGGTTGATCCCTGTTTTACAGACAGTTACTCGAAAAGCAGTTCCTCAAGGATAAAGGACAAGGTACTCCCTGAGCCAGGAGAGCAGCAGGGCATATCCCTGCCCCTGCTCAGCCAGGCAGGGCACTCTGCCTTTGGTGGGTACCAGCTCCCTTCATTCAAACAAGCAGCCCCTCTCTCATGCCAGCACTTCTCATTTCACACCCAGCCAGACAGGAGAGAGTTTTCTCTCTGTGCTGTTAAGAAAGGCTTCAGCAAATACTCAATGTCAAGGGGTAGGAATCGTCATCCCTGGGAGCTGCTTTGGTAACTCGGACATGTACATGAGAGAGTCACCCTACAGAAGGGCAGGAGGCTGGGAAACAGGGTGCTGAACCTATGCACTAATTTCAGCTCCCTGTGTTGGAAAACATAAGAAGTCATTTCAGTGATCAAGGCACAAACTTGCCAGAGGAAAAAAGACAGTGCAAGTACAAGAAAACTTGATGGTATGGGACAGGATTTCCCTGCATATTAAGCTGAAGAAGAAGGATGCTATACATGTCACTTGACATCTGAAATAAGGCCAGAAATGGATTTGACTGTAAACAAAGGAAATACTAGAACAGGATGCTTAAAGAACTTAATGTTCATATTAATTTTTACAGCTAATTTGAGAAGTATTAACCCCCAGCTTGACAGCTAGGCAAAATACTGAGCAGGAGAGGCAGAGAGCTGAATGCAAGTGGGCTGATGTCTCAGTAAGAAGTCTCAGAAGGTGCAGTACTGACAGTGAGGCGAGTATCAATGGGTTCTTTGCAGCAACACCTATGGGAGAGCCAGAGGTCCCTGCCTGCATTGCAGCTCCATCCCAGTGGTCACTGCAGGGTGGCAGAGAGTTCTGCTGGTGCTCTGCTTTCCCCTGTGGCAGGAGAGGCATTGTGAAGGGGGGCCCTGTCTCCACAGTTGCCAACGTTCAGATGTAGACACGTGGTTACAAGTTTTCTTGCTGCCAGAGATGCTCAGCATTCACCTTTCAGGCCTCTCAGTCTTAAGTACCTTCAATAAATCCAAGACTTTGCACAGATTCAAGGTATTTAGTGGGACTGTTGGTCCAGGAAAATGATCTCCCTTAGTGGTAAAGCTGTCTGTGGATTACTGGGTTCCTGCATCCTTGATCTGAGGTCTATCCAAGTTAATTGAGAAATGCAGAGGCATTTCTCAATTAACTCTCAATTTCTCAGCCAGGCCCCATCATGGCTATTGCCAACACGAGAGATGGACATTAAACCAGTGAGGGGACAGCCATGGGTCATGTGTTCATCCAAATGGGCCATAGCATTTGTGGATGTGCTAAATCCATGAAGAAAATTGCCGGCACAACTGGGCATGTTTCAACTAACAGCTGAATCTCTGCCCTTCCAGCCAGCAAGCCAGCAGCAAGGTCTGGGACCAGGCAAGTATGCACTGAGCTAAAGTTCCTTGGCAGCTCCTAGATCTGTAGGGGGAATTGTGCCATTTTTGCTAACTTCAGGAACTCATGAGATCTGGGAATCCATATCCCAGCCAGTTCAACATGCTGCTAAAGGTACACAGCTGTAGCCAACAAATTGTGTGGTATGCTCCAAGGAAAACCTTCCTGCCTTCCCCTTGCTTCCAAAATGACCGGCATGTGGAATCATGCAGGTATCAGAAATCGGAGCTCATCAAGAGACCCCAGGGATTGTCCAAGAGAAAGACAAAGATGTCTTCCCAAAGGCAGCACCTGGATAGGATCAGATAGCCAAGCAAAGGTGTCGCAGGTGTAAAAGTCCTTATGGGCTTTCCATACAAAAGCTGTATTTGACTCCCCTTGACCTAAAGACAGCAAAAAGAAGAAAACAGTAATAGATTTCCTCTCACTGTGGTGAAACCTGTAGCAGAGCTTTACTGATGGAAACTAGGCACGTTAATGGTGCTACAGAGAGGTCAACAGTTCTGGCTTTTCCTTCACCTCCAAGTTTTGATTCCAGACACAGTTCAGTGTTGCTACAGCTCTCTCTGTTGATAAGAAAGGACTCAGGGCCAGCCAATGATGTCAAGTGAACACTGAAGGACATTGCTGTTGGGCTGCTGCTGGCCAAAGGCTCTGTCCCCATTCTATAACATCTCACCACAACCCAGTGGTGACTCTGAGGAAAACCTGCTCACCAGAAACCTACCAAATAATGCACTGGAAACCTAAAAGTGTTTATCCTTCACACCATTAATTAATAAGGGGGTAAACTCTTTTTGTGGGCAAGGTAATTAATAGTTGCCACATTAAACCATAAAACAAAACAAGAGCTGGATGACTAAAGTAATTTATCAAAGCTGGTTATAGTTTCACATACAATAAAGGAGATTACCATAGAACAAATGCCAGTTTGGAAAAAGAACCAGAACGGGATGGTTGCCCCTTGCTTGTCCTTTGAGGAATGGCAGTGGTAAATTAGCTGTTTGGAGGTGCCCCAAGCCTTTACCACCACCCAGATGTGGTTGGGAAGAGACACCCCAAACAGCACAGCTGTGATGCAGGGCATAAATGCTACTTAGTGCTATGAATAGTGCACAGACGCTGGTGAGCAGAAAAGATACTTCCAAGGTATCTTTACAACCATTCCCAGTGAAGTAGAAGTGACCCTTGGAACAGGCAGAGAGGGCTCAGTATCCCTTATGTCAGCCGTGTCTTTTGGAGCCATGTCCTCGTCAGCCTCTCACGTAGGGGAGGCGACTTCGGTGGCCCACGGATGCCTCATGTGGTCGCTGCGTGTCCTCCAGCGGTGTCAGGAAGGAAACAGCTGAAGGTGAAACTGGGGGAGGTGTCCCCAGCAGCGGGGAATCCTCAGCTGCACTGCCTGGAAGGGCGGTGCCTTCCATACCTGCCCTCTCTGCGCAGGGATCCCTAAAGGAGGAGGGAGCAGCAGCATCCCCAGGCAGCCTCTGCCTGCCCATGCCTCAGCACAGCGGGCTGCCTGCCCTGCAAGCAGCTCCTTTCTGAGTGCCAGCACAGCCCACGTTTGGGAATGGAGCTCCAGCGAGGTCAGACTGCGGTGAAACTGCTTTTCTGCAGCACACCGCACAGATGCGAACTGACACGGGCACTGCAAAGCATCCTTCCACTTTACCCTGACTTTTCACTATTTTTTCTTCGTTTTTATCACCTAAAATAAAACTCTTACAGCAGGAGGGGGAAGTATCAGTCCTATGCCTCATAAACCAGGCCTCCAATGCCATTTGGAGCCATTCTGTTCCATGATTAAAGCTGGGCTGGATATTTTATTCATAACAACCACGTTAGGCTTTTTTTCTGATGTTTATGCTACTTCCTCCTCAGACCCCCCCTTTTGAGGGCACTGACGTGTATAATGATTTCCTCTCTGCAGGAGCAGAGTTCATAGTATAAGAATAAACATGCACTTTAGCCGAGGGTGAATTCATGACATTAATTCATATTTTAAAACAAGGCAAGTCTTTTGCTTATAGATAAGCAGATCATGTGGCTGAAGTTGAAACTTGGGCATCAAAACACTAAGTGTGACATTTACAGAGCAAGATCCTAATGGAAGTGGCAAAAAAGGAGCAGGGCACAAGCTGTGTCCCTCTTTCCAGGTCCTGCCTTTGCCATTAGTGACCTTGCCAGGACATAACCCTGCACTGCTTTCCTTGTTAAACATGTGGACTTAATTTTGGTAAGTTTAAAAAGGCATGGAAAGGAGATGAGCTCCTGTTGGCAGAGGAGGTGAGGATCTGCAGAGCCTGTTGAGTCACTTTGAAGCAAAAAAGCATGAAAATGAAACGACAAGATCTTTCATTGTCTGCCAGTCACACAGGTATCCTGGGAGCACCTGAGTGGGTGCTCCTTCATACCTGCAAAAAGCCGAGGCAAAACTTGAGAAGGAAGGAAATGCCCTGCAGAAAAAGAAATGTATCTTTGAAAGAATGAAGAGCAAGACAGTCTGGTAAAGGGAGGAAATGCAAACAATCTTGAAAGCTTTCAGAGGTATGAGACTGTCAGACAGAACAGTCTCGTTCCTGCAAAGACACACAGTTAACGTTAGAGGCAGAGCAGCCCCATCGGACAAATCTGAGCACACATTTATGTTTCTGCCACATTACCACATCTGTTTGTGGGCTTAAATGCCACCATGGCAATGTGAAAGGTGGACTAATCAGCATCTCTGGAAATCCAGAATTGGGATTGATCACTCAGTGCTCCTGCCTGGATGGTAAAGCTCCCCAAAGAGCTTTGCTCACATTCCTCTCCCACTTGAGTAGGTGCACAGTGGGAACACGGCTTGCACAGCTTCAGGAGTCACATCAAACATATGTCTGAAACAGATCAAACAAAGCAGCAAACAAGCAAACACTCAAAATCAGCTGCATCCCGAGAGCTGAATCCTTTACCCGTTAGTTACCCAGGGTTACGGATGCAGAGATTGCTCAGTGAGCTGCAGACGCGGGGAAGTCTTGTTTATCTGGGGAAATGTGACCTTCATCCCCTTGCCTTTGCATGTCAATAACCCAGCTGTCCTGTGGCCTTTAGGACATCCTCCCACAGGCAAGAGACAGCCTGATGTGTTTCAGGCTTCAAGTGTTCTGTGCCCCAGTGGCCTGATAAATAAGCCCATGCCCAGCACCCATGCAGGTGTTGTGACAGACAGGGCACCAACAGCTGGATTCATTCTGCCCTTATCTCCAGCAAGAGCTGCGTCCTTCCCTGAGGAGCAGCCAATTTTCATGGCACCTGTAGAATAATTCACCCTGAGATGTCCACCCCACCATCAGACTGGAATGGAACAGGGTCACAGGGGTTTGGGGAGGATGGGAAGGTGGGAGCATAGACAGCCAGATGGGCAGCCTCATCAGCCTTTTTATTTAGCAAACCAAGCTAAAAATAATAACAGCAAAGGACAAATATTTGAGAAGCTGAGAATAAGGCACAAATGTCAATGATGCATGTGAATCATAGGGCCTAAAAGGATGCCTGGGCTATCTCAGGCAACTGCATTGTGTTACTCCTTTCACACACCATCCTCAAGGATGGTTTGCTCCTTCATTCCACCTACTCAATGGAAAGCTTGAGTTACCCTTTATTCATCTGGTCACTGAACACATCCTTCTAACTTCCAGCTGAATTTATTTTACTTTCTTGGATAACTTCATAGAAACTTAGACTGCGCCCAATGAATTTTAAGCTAAAAGGAAAATTATGAATTCAGGAAAAATAATGCCAGCTATAGAAGAGCCGAGACAAGTGTTTGGAAAAGACAGACTGCAAGAAGTCTGTTGGTTCGCATATATCTGAATGATGTTTCTCCATGTTTGTGTAACACCTCTCAGACAATGTGTTCAGGAAGCTGGACTACCACCCACATTTCTGAAGCCCAGTCTCACAAACATTGGTTTGAGGTTCTCACCCTTTCATTTTCCCTGGTACTGATGCTATTTCTAGAGTTCACAAACCCTCTGCTCTACAGTGAGATAATGTTCTGAATAGTGCTGGGGTTGGAAAAAGAAAAAAGATCATTTTACTGTTCAAAACCCTTTGATTGTTGCAACACATCTTAAATGAAAAGTGAGGCTGAGGGTGAAATAACATTGAAAAGACAACCAGAAAATATTTTTTATATGCTAGGAAGTACTGCCTTGTGCAATGACTTTTCTTATCAGCCTCCACTTCATTTCTTGAGTGGCAGTTTTCCATAGAACAGCCACCACTTCACCTGAAATCCACAACAATAGCAGGGCTGATGTGTTAGTGCTGTGTAGGAGTCCTGACATTGCTGCCCAGAAAAGACAGCCCCAGGATGGGACTGCAGGCTGTCAGAAAATAGCTGCTACTGCGTGTCAGATGCATGCTGTGTAGTCAATGCACAAGCTTCACCAGCCTGTATTTATTTGGGTGTGGATCAAGTAAGGCACCTTTGGTCCACCTACACAGCTGGACCTTGCTTTTCCTCTTGCACTTCCCAGCAGTTTGTTTTGTAGCAGCCTGTGGAGGAAAGGGTCAGGTTGAAGGAGCTTCTCCAGCAAGTGATGCAAAAAGCCAAATTTAGTCTGTGCTGTGAAAAGCTCACCGGGCACACGTCAGGCACTGCAGATGGGTGAAATACTATGAAAAGGAAAAAGGCAAAGAGCATAGGAGCAGGAGCTGAGGGACTAATTTTTTCTAATTGCAGTACTTGGATAAGGAGAAATAGAAAAGTAGAGAGTAGTCTTCATCTCATCCTAAGGCTGAGGGACTTGGGATGGATTATTTAAAAAGTATGAACAAAGGATTCCTGACTCAGTGTTTAGGTATGACAAGTAGGTGCTGCGTTAGTCGAGGACCTTTTCAGGGTGGAGCAGTCACCTGAGGATCCTGTAGAGAATGTGTCATGAAGGAGAAGGCCTGAAGAGTCCTCTTGAGCCCATGACTACGCCAGCCACAGTCTGGACCTGCTTCGGTGGATGCAGTGGTTATATGGCAGTGGATACAAATCCAGATCTGCCCACAGCCTGAGGTCTTCACACAAATTCTCTTCTAGTTAATAAAATACCTAGGACTAAAGCAGCAGTCCCTCCCCAAACCATGCTGACTGCCTCTGATCAGGAAGTGCACTCCATGTGCTTCCCAGAAACCAGCAGTTCCCATTGGAAACAAACGACCCAGTCCTTTGTGTCAATGTCCCAGCAGCATAAGCACAGGGAGCAGTGGCAACATTGGCAGCAGGCAGTGGGGTGGAATGAGCAGTTGAGCACAGATCCCAGGAGAAAACCATGACCTTTCACAGACTGGCTTTTGTTTGCATGACAGGATGGAGGAGAAGGGAAGGGCTGCAGTGACGTGTCAGGTAATTATCACCTGGGTGTGAAGGGCTCTCAGAGAGGTGAACAAAGGGCACATCACTGTCTGGGTTTGCCCATGTTTTGTAGCCCACTGGCATCATTGCCCCCTGCAGCTGTAAATGCCAGGCTGACCAGGCCATATGCAGGGAAAAGGCTGCCCAAACCAGGGCATGTTGTGTCTGCTGGCAGCACACAAAATGCCAGGCAGGACTGAACACCCTCCCTGGACTCCTTGCTTGCTGACAGGGCATGAGGTGATCACCCACAGCTCTCCTGGGAGACAGGCAGTGCTTTTCCAGTGGAATAAGTCCAAAGGCATTTAGAGGGTTACCTTAGGAAGAGAGGAACTGCAGCCTAAAATTGCACTTATGCCTGACAAGAAGGAAGTGGATGGACAAATCCTGCTCAGAAAAGGTGCAAGGAGAGGTCCTCTGTAAGCACCAGCAGTGTCCACTGCCACCATCCACACCTGCAGCTCCATCCCCGCTGGTGCCCCACAGCTCTGACACGTCAGCAGGTGGGCTGGCACAGAGCTGCACATCCATCACTTTGTCACAGACCCTTATGTCTGAGGAACCCAGAAACCCTACATCTGGGATCTTCCTCTATCTAAGGCATTTTCCAGTTGGAGGATGAGGATGTGACTGGCCTGCACTGTACAGGCAAGAGGAGAAGACAGTCTCCATATTAATGAGATTCTCTTCTTCCGTGAACAGAAAAATGAAAATACCCCCTGAAGGTCATTCTTAGATCAAAAGGTTGTGATTCCAAGAAATAATTGGCTACTGTGAATTCCTACATTGTTGGGGAGTTTTTTGGTTGTTTTTTTTTTTTTTTTTTTTTTTTTTTTTTTTGGTTTGGTTTTTTTTTTAATAAGAAATACAGCCAATTCACATAAATGTAAATTTGGTTTAAAGAGAAAGTTTTTTCTTTATTATTCCCGTATATTTTTGTTGTGAGGACATCTTCTGCTTCAGCAGAAGCTATCACTGGATGTGAAGCTGGAGATACAGCAGCTCAGTGCTTTGTCAGTTCTACAACTCTAGTTAACCTCAAGTGAGAACAGTATCACTGAAATAAAATAACAAGTTACTGGGCAACATGATCTCCTGTTTCTCAAGCAATCAAACAAATTATTAATCTTTCTAGACTGAACATAATCTGACATTGACCTTTTCATTTAAAGCAAATGAAGGATCTCAGACCACCTAACATAAATGATTTTTTTTGTTGGTATTTTTCCCCCCTTAATTAAATTAAAGTGAGTTTAGTATTTTAAACATTCCCACACATTGTTGAATGCATGCAAATTTTTTCTATGATTATTCATGTATTGCAACAGCAGGCTGAAAACAGCAGTGTTAATTCCCCTGTGGTTCCTCCAGAATGTATAGGGTGCATACAGAGTTACAGTAGCTCCTGGAGACCTGCCACAGAGGGCTTTATTGTGCCAAGTCATGCACAGAATAATAGGAAATGGCAGAGTGTACTCCAGCGTTTCCACTCTAAAGCAGAAGCTTAATGTGATGAAGAGGCTGGAAGCAACAAGAGGATGCCCTCCTTTTCCCATTGCACAGCACTGCACAACACGTGCATGGTGACATTTGACAAAGCAAAGCCTGGACCATTGCACAGCTCCTTTCCTGGCTATGTCCATCCCTGCTTGGCCATGGGATAAGGCAAGGCAGAGGCAGAAGGAAAATGGAGGTTTCTGGATAAAGAGGTGAACTGTGCCATGGCTGGGGTGTTTGGGGCATGTGAGCTGGTCACTCTTGGGGCACAGCTGCCCGTAGGGTAAGGCACGAGCAGGGTGTCCCCAATGCCACTGAGAGGGTTTGCAGAAGCAGTGAGGCTGCAAGGACAGTGCAGGTCCTGGCAGCACTGGTCCTGGTCTCTGCTACTGCTCAGCACTGCCAGAGACCTGCATGGTGAGACAGCCCTGGCTACACCAACACTGGGCACCCCTGAGCAGGATGGGGCACTGAATGTCCTCAGATGCAGATAACCTCTTCCCCAGAGCCATGCAAAGAGATATGAGCTCCCTTTAGAAGCAGCTGGAGACAAGGGCCAGTACAGGAGAGTGGCTGGGCTGTCCCACAACACCTGCAAGGCTATCCCTCTCCAGAGTGCCCTAAGGAGCTACGACTCGCTGTGATCCTTCCTTCAGTATGTTCCACCACCAGCAGGACTCCCTACACTGCAGCAGCTTGTGAAGAACTGCAGCCCATGGGAAGTTCTTATGATGGAAAAGTTAATGGAAAACTGTCTCCACTGGAGCAGGGGAAGAGTGTGAGGTGTCCTCCCCTGAGAAGGAACAGCAGAGACAACGTGTGTTGACTGATCACAGTCCTCATTCTCCATCCTCCTTCAGTTCTGGGGTGAAGGGAGTAGAGAAAATTGGCAGTGAAGCTGAAGCCAGGAAGAAGGAAGGGGTGAGGGGAAGTAGTTTTAAGATTTTGTTTTGTTTCTCATTACCCTACTATGACCTGATTGGCAATAAATTAAATTAATTTCCCCAAGCTGACTTTGTTTTGCCCGTGATGATAATTATTGAATAATCTCTCCTTGTCCTTATCTTGACCATGAGCCTTTCATCATATTTTCTCTCCCCTGCCCAGCTGAGGAGGGAAGTGATGGTGCAACTTTGGTGAACACCTGTCATTTGGCCAGTGTAAACCCACTGGAATTAGGGACCTTCTGAGCAGAAGATTTTATCTGCAATATCATTCTTAATAATCACAGTCACAGGTAATTTGTTCAGTCTGCCATGCATATTTGTGTTGTTTCCACCTTCACAATTTGTACAGCAACCAGTTCCATCATTTTATAGGTACTCTGTGAAAAAAGTACTTTGTTTTGAACTTTTGGACAAAATTCGATGGCTGAAGTCCCTCTAGTTCTTACACTGTGAGAAATAGTAAATGACCTTTACTTCTTTCACCCTTCTCTATGGCATCCCAAGTTCAGTGGGCCCCAATGGGACATAGAGACCTCTACAGAACCTCAGCTGCCTGTAACCCAAGGTGGAGACTCCTGACCCACTTTGCTTCTTTTAGTCAGGAAAGCACTTTATATTCATATCCTTCTCTCAAATTTTTCTAGCTCTGAGATGAGGGAAAACCATTACATGCTGCATTCACAGTTGGACTACTCATTACTCAGTAACATAACTGTTTTTTACCTATTCATGATTCATTTCCTAACAATAACCTTACAAAATCTTTAAGCCTTTTTGCAGTAGCCCTATCTTATCTCTTAGCTAACAGTTTCAAACTGCATTGTCTGATTTTGCATCTCAGTCCACAGGAAATGAGACCTGAGTTTTCAGTGCTTCCCACAATTCCCATTGAAGTTGTTCTACTCAAATTTCCCTTGAAGTGCAATCAGGTAAAGATATAAGCATTCCTCTATGGAATTAACCTACATATTTCTAGTGAGCAAACAACCATCTGTCTCTAGCTGAAACATGCACACTGCAGAACACGCCTGACTAAGCCCTGGTGTTGCCTATGCCTCCCCTGTCACAGTCCTGAGCACTGGAGATCACCACACTGAGGATGAAGCACTATTTTACCCCACAGAAACCTGTTGGCATCAACAAATGTTAGCTAGACTTTAAAAGGAGTTCAATCTATTAGAAATTATTAATTAAATTCCAAAAATAAATGTACGTACGTCTGTGTGTATGTATGTATGTATGTATGTATGTATCTATCTATCTATCTATCTATCTATCTAACTACTATCTATCAGGAAAAGGAATGGTACCTTCCCTCATGAGTTGGAATTAGGCTTAGTTGAAGTGTTAGCCCTGGTGATTGCCATTTGACTTAACCTGGTACACTACAGACCCAGACTGAGCTTGCTGGGTCCACATCCATGCCCATATTTCCCTGTGCATTCTGCTAGGCAATCAGAAGAGAAAAATCCATGTTTTTCTGTGTTTCAGCATCTCAAAACCTCTGGTTCTTCCCCATTCAACTGCAGCATAATGTTGAGTAGTGTTGAGTAGAGGAGGGGGGTCATGGGGAGGCACTGGGAAAATGCATGCCAAGTAGAGCACAGCATTGCACCAATTTTGACCTCTCCACATATTTCTTATCTGGGCCACCCACAGTGCAAGGACCTCAGCCACAGTAGAAAGCTGCCATTAGGGTTAAGGGTTAGGGTATGGATTTGGAGAACCACCATGCCTACAAGCTCCACAGACCAGGGCTGAAAGAGGCATGTCAAGGAGAGCACATCATTGCACCAACGTTGCTCCATCCACAACTTACAGATCTTGATGACTCATGGGACCAGGGACATCACTCAATCCCAAGACTCCATTAGGGTTAAGGTAACAGTTCAGAGAGCTACAAAAGTGGTTGCTCCAGGGACACCAGGGCTGGAGGAGGCATACTCAGGAGAGCCCAACATCAGTCTGTCTACCTGTTTCTTATGTGGGCAACCCATGGTACATGCAACCTCAGTCTCAACCACAAGTGAAGGCTGTCAGTGATCTCTGGTGAAATATTTCAGTCTCTCAGCATTGGCAATCTTGGACCTTCCCAGTCTGATGTCAATGTCATAGCCCTGAGAAGGGCTATCAGGGACTTCAGAGAAAGAAGCACAAAGTTTAATCAGACCATTGTGGAAATACTCTAACAGAAATTGTTTTTTGCTCCTGTTCATTCAGAGTACAAACATGCCTTTTACTTAGTATCCTCAGCCTTTCCAGAACTCACAGAGGTTTAACTTATTTTTTAATGTTTGCTAATCAAACTGGGTATTTCTATTGTCCAGAAAAACATCCTGTTTTCTTTTGATCCATACTAAACTCCTGGCCAGTGTGTTATATTAAAGTTCTTAGAATAATTCAGCACAAATTTGGAAATCTGGAATTGAATTTTGTACCAGGGACCTACCTCACACAAACATTCACAAAAAAAAACTATGCAAAATGATATCTGGTTCTTACACAGCACTTCTCCATAGACCTCAAAACTATTTGCAAAACAGGTCTACATCATTTCACTTTTCTTTAAGACTGAAATGACTAATTTTTATCCAATAAATCAGGAAATTAATTGTGTCAAACTTCTGGTCTCACTCCAGGGATCTACCAAATAGTCTACACAGTCTCTCAGAAAGTAGATGAAATCATGGACAGTGTGGCCATATGCAGATCTCCTGACACATGTGCATCTCCTGGGCATCTTTGTGTTGCACAGCCACATGATGTGCCTGCACTGGCCTGCTGAGTGCCTGTCACTGCTGAGTGTTCTTGTGTAGTGTGGGTCCTTAGGGCAAAGACCAAGCAAACACTGGGCTGTGGTAGCAAAGGCATGGCCCACAGGTCAAGGGAAGATGCCACTGCCCTTTACTCAGCACTTGTGGGACCACATCTCGACCAAATGCTGTGTCAGAGTTTGGGCTCTCCCATACTGAAAGGCTTGGGCATAGTACAGCAATCCCAGCTGGAGAGCCACCAAGCTGGCCAGGTGACTAATCCATGGCAGATGAGGGGAGGCTGAGAGAGCTGAGCTTGTTTATCTTGTAAAAGACCCAAATTTTCCCTATGTTTTCATGATTGTGGGTTCTGAAGACCCTAGAAATTATGCTAGTTAACGGTGGGTAATAAATCCCTGGATAGGCTCTCTTTACCAGTTGCCAAACATTTGAGAAGACTTTGGGGTGAAAAACACAGCATGTAAGTTAAGATAGTTTTCAAGATCTTTGAAGTCAACTCTAATGTGAATTTTGCAATTTTTCCAGCTCTTCCCTGTTAAAGATAATAAATGGCATGCTGAACTGAGGAGCATTCAAAATACTTACTAATCTAGGCAAGGTGTCTGATGCCATATTTAGCACATCATTTAAAAGGAAGCTTGAGCCCAATCTGTCTTTTATATAACCCATGATACTAAATCCCAAAAGGTGGAATAAGGATACTAGAATCAGCTGATACTAAGTGAAAATGTGAGTAATACTTGAATGTTTCAGAAATTTTTTTCTCCATAGTTAGCAATGTATGAGTCACTCAGGCTCCCTAGCTACTGCACTGCATGAATGACTCAAAACTCCATCGAGAACAGAGGCACAAGCAGTTCTCTCTTTGTGCCAGATTTTCTCCTTTCAAATCACCCTTGCTGTATCTCACCCACTTCAAAAAAAAAAAAAAAAGAAGAATCTCTTTCCCTATAACTTCCTTCCACTGTCCCCATGCAAGCCCAGATAAAGCATTGTGTACAAGCATGGTCAGTGCTTGTGATTGAAAAAGCGCAGGCTATGATGTGTTAAAGTGAACCCAGTTAACCTTTTTTAAGAAGTGAAAGTGTACATAAGCTGGTTGTTTTGCTGAGCTCCTCTGAAGTTCTTGGAAGAGCTAGGACATAGCACTTTTAATCATGTTGGACCTAAATCTCCTCTATGGAATTTTCCTGTATTACAGAGCTCAGTCTGGAGTCTTGGAAATTGTAGTCAATCATTTCTTTGAGAGAAAGTTTTAAATTCAGTTCACTGTGGACTTTGAAACATCTCAGTTCCCAGAGACCTGTACAGTTTTACAAACCAGCAATCCTCCTTTAGTTTAAATGGGATAAATTGCTGCTGAGAGGACACATTTTAATTTGTACTAGGTATCTCCATCAGAACAACACACACAACCCCACTTTTACTGATGGCTGGATACATGCCTGAAACCAAGTTCCCTCTGCAGAGCCTGAGAAGCTTTTCAGGGTCACAGGCAAATCTGTCCTTGGTGTCATATTCCCATTTTCTCATCATTTGATGCATCACATGAGTCATTTACCAGGGACTGAAAGGTGGAGAGGGAAAAGTCATGCTGGACTGTACATTAGCTGTCACTTGCAAAAAAAAAAAAACTGCATAATCTGGCTATTGCCTAACCCTATTACCTCACCCCTAGACTGATCACCAGCTTCTTATTCTCTCATAACATCTATGTTGCAATGACCATGGGGTATTTTGGACAGTGATCATTTCCTCTTCACAAAATCTATCCTCCATAAGATTAGTCTGACCTTTTGGTCATATAGTGGGAAGAAGTGTACACAGCCATTTGTCAGAGCAGATCTCAGTAAAACAAGCCAGTGGTTTCAGTTCTGCAGTCTGTTTCCTATTTATAAGAAAGTTACCAAGTTCAGAAAGAATGACTGTGAATTGTTTTCCTAAGCCATGTTTCCCATTACACATTTGTAATTCAGCTTTTTCAGAAGCTGTTTGAGTTTAATTCTCTTTGATTCTTCAGCCTTCTGGATACAACATCTTTATACAGACAAAAGCAACAGCTGCCCAAGAGTCACGAGCTCCTAATGCTGTTAACACAAAGTCTTTTTGCTAGGATTTCTGTTTCAGAGTTAACCATTTCACTGGTGGTTGCCTTAACCATCTGAATCCAACAAAATGATCCAAGAGTGGGGTATTCTGCTAAGTAGGCAAAAGACTTCACTGCCAGACAAACTTAGTTTGGATGAGGCCCTTCAGCTCATCCAGAGTTTATTCTGTTGTCATCATGAAATACAGAATTCTTTTGGATCAGTCATGTGTTCTTTTACCTTGGGGCCTCTGAAAGAGTTTTTGATCACAGATCTCAAATTATGGTCACAGACTGCTGGATTTGTCCTCTCCTTTGGCAAACACAGACTCCTGCTGGTGTTCAGACACCCAATTCAGAAGTCTCTAGTCATCTGAGAATGCAGATATCCAGAAGAACATGGATATATGAAGAACAGGAAATGGAGTTGGGCTTGTTCAGCTTGAGGAAGAGAGAGGTTGGAGTAATCTCATTGTTGAGCACAAGTACATTATGGTGTGATAGGGAGAAGGCAAACTCCTCTCAGAGGCGTAGAGGAATTGGATGAGAGGCAACAGACACAAATTGCAAAACCAGGAATTTCAATCAGATTTTACTAAACATCTTTTCACTATGAGGACAGCAAAATATTGATACAGGTATTGGCATCTCCATTTTTGGAGATATTCAAAACTCATCTAGACACAGCCCTGAGCAACTTGCTGTAACTGGATGTGCTTTGAGTGAGGGATTAGACAAGAGGACCTCCAGAGGCTCTTTCCAGCCCAGATTTTCCTATAACTCATTACTTCTGTAAGTTTGCAGGACATCTCTGATAGGGAACAAGAGTCAAAACCACCCTGTTAAATTGCCTTTCACATGTAGCTTCAGAAATTTTACACTGAGAATTTCCACACCACTAATGTGAATTTTTCCTCTCCTTTGTCTAGTTCACTGAAGTTTAATTTTGTTTCAGGTGGGAACCTATTTATTTTTTAATAAAAGTGCTTTAGCCACAATGCTACCTGAAATATTTTGGATGCAAACTAAAATCACTCATTTCTCTCCTTCTTTTTAGCTCTACTTAGAGGATCTCATTTTTCTCCTTGCTCATCGTTTTACCAGTTGAATTATTCCTGTATATAATCTCTTCTATTCATTAACTTCTGCTTGTCTGTTGGCTGCAAAGATATTTGGCATTGAAAACTGACAGAATATCTGTATATGTGGTGGCCTTATAACATGATTAATCAGTGTTTGGAAAGCACTTTGCAATCAGCCAAGGAAAAACTGCAAGGCTGTGAGGGTTAACAGTGAGATCTTTTCCCTCACTTTTTGCTTGATTTGTTTTATAAACAGTGACGCAAGCAAATACATCAGGACCCAAATTGGAAAGCCACTTCTTACTATGTTGGATTAAAGGAATAGAAGATCAGTGCAATGATTTTCTTTGCTTTCTGCAAGATATGACAGTTCTGGCTTTTTCTATACATTTGCAGTCAGCTTAGTTCTAATCAGCCTGTGTTTTGTCAGTTGAATACTTATCTGAAACCCTTGCCCAGCAATCTTACCTAATGATGCCTTTCTCACTACTGCTGCTTTCAAAGCAAAAACTCACACAAACCTGTTTGGCATGTTATCCCTATCAGCTCTTATTCAATTGAGAAAAATGTCTTCAAAAACAACAGGAAACCTAAGAAAATGTGATAACAAACAGCAGTGTGTTAGGGTTTAGGAAAGTGTGATTACAAGCACCATGGAGACCATTGTCAGGTCAGATCTGTCTTCTTAATTAACTGAAATAGAGAGAAAATATAATGTTAATAAGATTAACAAATGAAATTACCAAATTGTAGGTGTTAATATTGCTAAGTATAATTGTGCTAGGCATCATTTCAGACGATATCCACCTAGAAAATAATTTTCTTTCCATTTTTTTAGGATTTGTTTCTCACTTCTTTTTTTTTTTCTTTCTCTCCATCTCACAGAGATTGGAAAACATTCTGTGAGAGCCTCCTGAGGACTGGACTGGAATTGGCCTTCTTGTACTTTAGCTCAGAGATCAAACTCTTTTACAGAGAAAAAAAGGAGTGCTTTTGGTTTTCTCTTTTTCCTAATGTACCAACTTAAAGGTGTCATCCCTTGGGAAAAATTCTAGGCTGTAGGATGAAGTTTTTCTGTTTCCTTTTGATGTTTTCAGAATCATCTCCTGGAAAAAATATTTTAGGGACAGGATTATTGGGATGTTTTCCCCCCATTTTAAAGCTTCTTAGGGTCTTCCTTTGGAAAGAAGGAAAATAAACACCTTAGAGAGAGAGCACAGATACACATTTCTGTGCAAAGTAGTGGCAGTTTTATTTTATAATTTATTTACTAAGAATCTGTGTCGGTGATTTGGAGATATCTAAAGTCACTGCTGGCAAATGTCGTGACTAAGCCAATCACTGACTAACAGGTAAGTAATGTGAAAAACAAGTAATGGGGAGGCAAAGCTTGCCACAGAGACCTATCTAGATTGATCAGCACACCTGCATCATTAAAACATAGTTTGTAATACACCATAGTGAAATTAAAGGATAAGTGTGTGTCATTCAGGAGGAAGACAGATATGCCTTTCTCCACATTAAGAAGTTCTCAAGTCACTATACTTTTACTAGGAATATTCACACTTGTAATGAAAAAAATATAACATGTCACTGGTATCACTGTTAAAAACTGTAGTCTTGCAACATTTATTATGAGGCAGCATGTAAACATTGGAAACTGCAAGAAGGAAAGGACTCCTGCCTCTTTGATGTTTAGCAGCCTTGGGCACTTCTTTAAACAGTGTTTTGGTGGGACTTTGTAGTCAAGAGTAACAATTCTATTTCAGTTTCATCCACCCTTCCTACTTCTTTATCCTAGATGGAAATGATTGGAAATTCATAATGTCCTAGAAAATTTTGGCAGTGTCCACATAGATGCTAGTAACTGCTCCTTCTACACACGCAATCCTGTTCCAAACACTCTCCAGCAAAAATTGACTTTCCCTGTGTTTTTTATAGTGCATGTCACAAGAGCTTACACAAAGAAAAAGTAAACAGCTGCTACTATAAGTCATACAATTCCCCTAAACCAGAGGTTTTTTCTTCTAACTGGTTTTATACAACAGAGCTATGAAGCAGGTTATTCTCAGTATTAGAGAGCTAAATGCCTTCCTCCATCATGCCACACTCCTGCTTCTCAGTATAAGAGGGACACATGACAAATACAAATATGGTGTGGAGAACCTTACTGAAGTCACTAAGGCTATATGGAGCACATGAGGTCTCTGTGTGAGGTCAATGTAATTCAGAGTGCTTGCAAACACTACAGCAACAGCAATGCCAACCCAATGCCAAAAGATTACAGAAGGGTTCTCATAGCTCAAGGTTCATAAAGGCTGCCTCCTCCAAATAGATTCTGTGGTTGGCAAAGGCAGTATCAAGCTTTTTCCAACTAAATTTCAGTATAAACAATGCAAAACAGATTTTCACATCATCTTTTACTATACAAATGGGTTTGAAGTAGACATCCCATGCCAGGAAAAAGACCAAGGTACATTCACTCGCTGCCTCCCTTGGGCCTAGGTGAAGGATGTCACTAAGAAAATTCCCAGACAGGCACAGCCCTCAGATTATTAGCTGTTACTACTCCTTCACCTGGGTGGCAGAGAAGTCCAAGGGTGATGATAAGAGTCTCCAGGGTGTTAAGACAGTTGCCAAGAGAATCAGGCACACAGGTAATTTTTTCCTCTTTGCTTCCAGTTGTGGGCACCAACATTGAAAGAAACAGACAGGCCCAGTCTGCTAATACATGGCTCTGTGGCTGATGTCCCCCACCACAATTTTGGGCTGACCTACACAGCACCAGGCCCACAGGTGTCATGTAGGATCCACCTCTCTGACAGGGGAAGAGCGTCTTTGCTCACAGGCTCAAAGTACTCCTTGGCAGAGCTCTAAACTAGACTTGAAGGGGAAGGGGGATAGTATCAGGCTTGCCTGCAAAGCTGTGGGGATATCCACAGCAAGTTCATAGGGACAGAGTGCTGGTGAGGGCCCTAGGCCTGTGCATAGACTGGAGCACACTTGAAATCTTATGGAGATGAGCCAGGGCCTCCTTTGGGAATAGGAGCCAGCAGGGAAACACCAGTGCAATACCTCAAAAGAATTAAGGGTTATTCCTCTAAGAAGGTGACACATTCAACAGCCCAGCTGAAGTGCCTCTTCACCAGTGCACACTGCACAAATGGCAAACAGAAGGACTGAGAGCCACTGTGCTGCTAGAAAGTTAGCTCACAGCTGCCATTACTGAACCTTGGTGTGACAAATCCAGTGTCTGGAGTGGGGCTGCACTCATCACACACGGGTGGACTTGGCTGTCCTGGGGAATATGGGTCAGGCAAAGAGTAAAGACAGGTCTCTCCTGAAATTTAGGAAAAAATCCCAGCTGTTTAAGGAGTAGATCAATAGGGCCACCTGGGAAACTGCCCTCAGGAACAAGAGAGCAGAACAGAGATGACACATCTTTGAGAACTCCACAGAGCACAGGAATCATTGATCCTCAGGTGCAAGAAATCAGGAAAGGAAGGCAAGAGATTGGCATGGCTGTGTCTATACCCACTGGCAAAACTTAAGGGCAAGAAGGAAATCCACATCCACTGGAAGCAGGGGCAGGTACCCTGGGAAGGGTATAAGGGCACTGCCCAGTATGTAGGGATGGCATCAGGAGTATAATACAATTGATATGAGAGCAGAATAATGAGTGTATGGGGACTTCAGGAGCAGTACATACAAATTATGCCAATTAATGTGACTGCAGTGAGCCAGTACACCCTCCTGCCCCCAGGGGCAAGGAGGAGGCACAACACACAAGGTCACCATGTGACACATCCCAGGAGAAAAGCTGTTTGACGTGATCTCTAGTCCAGGTCCTTCACAGATTATCTTCTTCCTCTTCTGTGGCTGCAGGAGGCTCAGCCTGGGAACTCACTGAGTTCAAGGTGAACTCAGAAGGACAATGTGCCCAGCTTCACACCTCAATCCATTGGGTTGGTACACAAGGACTTATTCTTGGGCACAAGCAAGGATTTGGGTGAGCCAGGTAGACACTCCCAGTAAATCTTACAAGCTCAAGGTGACAGCATCCCAGGAAATTACAGAGGAGGAGGATATGTCCCAGAGCTCTAGCTACCCAAATAGCAAGTAATTTTTCATGAGTAGATGACTTTAAGACAACAAACAAAATCTACCACTCCAGGTATTTTTTCTAGGTGAGTCTTTAGTTTTAAAATTTTAATGTTTAATCTGTCTCCTCACAGACTCAGCCTTTCTACTTTAACTAGATTAGTTATGAGTTTGCTAGCAGTACATTTTGTCTTGATTTGAATCCTTTGTCTTCATCTTCTCACTTACTGTTGCCCTGGAACTCCATCACTGGCACAGCTCTCCTACAGGGATACAAAGGCACCAACTCTAGTCATGGCTCTATGGAAAAGGAAAATGACTGTCAGCTGCTTTCTTGGAGGCATTTTTGTTTTATGCAGGGTGGGAAAAATTTCTGAGAGAAGCATTCATTTCTTTAGTAATGAAGTCAGCCAGCAAGTTAAGTGCTTCTGCCAGTAACTGTCTCCTCATTTCAGAAAATCAGATTTTTAACTTTGAGGATGAAATTCTGTGAACAAAGCGCTTTTTTGGAAGCCTTGTCTAGACACAGTCTTCTCAAAGTACAAGGTTTTTTGTTGTGCTTTTTTTGCAAATACATGCTATCAATTTTTTCTCAGTTCCCTAATTGTCCTCTGCCATTAAAATCAACAGGAATTATGCCTGTATACCTGAGGAAACATGTGTCTGGTACTTCTTAGAAATGAGAGATGGATTAATTAAAATTGGATTTCACATTAAAAACAGAGGAATCAGCTGATTGTGTGCTGTAGAAAGGAAAAGAGCTGACTTAGAATGCCTTAGGAATCTGGGTTATCACAGGAATTCTGCCAAGGCATTTATCTGTAGTGGTAGATACTGCTATTTTGACTTGCACACTTCTAAAGAAATATAGACTGCTTTATTCCCTTGTCCCAGATAGATTAGTCAAGTACTTAAACACTTTATCTTTTAATTAATTGTATCAGCTAAGTGTGTATTTAAAAACTGAATTTCTGTGCAGAAATCCTCAAAATATTAATCACTTCTTGTACACCCCTCTTCTCCACAGCCTGCCAAGCACTGAGTCATGATTCCATTCTATTCTATTCTTTCCATTGCTGCACAACAATTACACAGTCTATGAGAAAATGATATTTATTGTTTAATCATCAGGGAGACCAGCCTTTCACAAGAGAAGGAGACAGCAGCCTGTGCAGATAGAGGATGACTTGAGGGAGGGTTGCAGAAGATGATCTGGTTAAAAGTCGTCTAAACTCAGTAAATGGAAGATTTGGAAGCTGTGGTGGGTGGTCATCTCTTCTGGCAGACTATTTTGAAAGAAAAATTGTAAGGAAGCATACAACTGCTGTTCTCACATTCACTGTGCCAACCTGCAAACCTTTTATTTTCCAAAACTGTGGTAGAAGAAACAGAAACTGCATGTGACTGTTGTTGAGGGTTTGGACTGTAACCCAAAATGCAAAATAAGCCTTTCCTAACCACATATTGTTTTATTTGCCCATTTCAAATGGAGCAACACCAGTGGCTAAACACGGGAATAAGTCCAGTCAAATGACTTCTCAACCTCATCCATGCCAGAAGGGGTTTTTAGAAGCTGTGCTTCCCCAGAAGCCTAATCCTGAACCTATCCCTAGTTAGCACTGCAGGGCAATCCCTCCCTCCAGACCACTCAAACAGAAGCAAGAAAAAGGACATAGGAAAATTTGGCCACACAATAGTCATTTAAAAAAATGCTAAATATATAAAATCTGGCTTCAAAGGTTCCAAGGTTGGGCAAATATATAAAATCTGTTTTCAAAAACTCCAAGGTTGGACAAATGAATGGATATAAAAAATCTGTTTTCAAAAACTCCAAGGCTGGACACAGTGATCTTTTACTTCACTATGAGTCAGATTGCCTTGACAAAATCAGTGTTTCAGGATGTGTTTTGCAGATATAAACATTAATTCATCGTGAAACTCTTCCTGACCAGACAAATCAAATGCCCTTAGATAACAGCTCAAATCAACCTGCCCAGGTCAGGGCTGTGCAGGCAAGTAGCATGTCTTGAAGGATTGTGCCCAGGCTGTAATTGCTCATTAGAAAGCACAATGGAAGGACCATGCACCACAAACAAACAAATTCTATCTGTAAGTTTCAGTGGAGTCTTATCCCAGATGTTACTGCTCTCTTCAAGTCAGACCTTGTGGATAGGACTGAGCTCTGCAGACCTGCCTGGACCTGCTGCCAGTGAGGGCACTGGCCACCTTTGCTCCCTGCAAGCCAGCCTGGTGCTCACGGGCTGGTGGAGAGTGGGCTGTCAGTGTGTGCTGGACAGACACCCTGCCAGGAATGGCTGCTGCAGATCAGTATCTTCGTCAGCCACTGGGAAAGTGCAGACTTACCATGTTAGAGATCACACTGCTACAGCTGGTTTCTGGCAGCATTGAGTTAGGACCAAGGTAAGTCAAACCAAAAAAAGAGGCCTCAGGTGAGAGACTAAAGCTCTGGCAGCCAGGGGCTAGCAGTTACAACTTTAAGCCAAACTTCTGACTCATACTGGATGTGTGAACATGAGCAATGCAGTTGGCTCCTTGCTGCCTAAATCAGCTAGGCTGGATGATTGAGTCATGGCAGGAACTCCCAGAATCCAGATGCAAGGTCTGAAGTGACCTTTCTAGAATAAATAAGAACGAGTTTGCCTGTTTCCTTCAAACTCGGCATATAAGGGTTAGCCTGTGCTAGAGAGCTACAGTGAAGGGGATGAGGGAGAGGATGACATAAGCTCCCCCTTCCTTAGCACAGTGGAGAGCTTCTTGTAGAAATGAATGGGGCCTTTTCTCCCTTACACTGTGGGAATTCTACTTTCCAAGGAGTTTGCACTCAGCTTGCCTAAATATACACTTCTCCATAACGTAGCACACAAGTGCATGCAGGACATTGGAAGGAGAAACAACCCATAGAATCATACAAGAATGGAGGTTGGAGTGGCTTCTGGAAGTCACTCAGGGTGACCTCTACTCTCTTTACACCCCAAAGACTACTTCCAAAGTTAAGTCAGCTGGCTTACAGCCTTGTTGAGTGAAGTTTTTAATACCTTTAAAGACTAAGAATCTGTGGGGGTTTTGAGAAACCTGTTTTAGTGTTTGACCATCCTCACTGAAGAAGTTTTCCTTATGTCTAGTCAGGATTTCCTTTGCTGCAGCTTGGTTTTCATCTTTCTCTGTGTACCCAGAGAGCTGTCTGGACACATCTTACATGTAGCTCCCTTTCAGGTTAAAAAACAGTCTGTAGCCTAATCTTCTCAAGCCTAATCTCAACCCTCTGGGTATTTTAGTGGTCTTTAGCTGGACTTGCTCCACCTTTTCAGCATCTTTCTTGCACCAGTGTCCCTAAACTGGACTCTGTAATCAGTATGCAATCTCAGTGGTGACAAATAGAGGGGACTAGTCTCTTCCCTTAGTCTGTTGGCTATGCTCTTCTCTTTCTGTGTATTCCAGCATGCATTAGTCTCTGCAAAAGCACACAGGTGGCATATTCAGCTTGGGGTCTACTTCTGGTGAGCTGCTGTCTAGCCACTCAGCCCTCATCATGAGCAGTCACACAAGGTTTTCTGTCCCAGGTGCAAAGCCTCAGGAGTGAATCCATGCTAATTAACACGCCTATTGCCTTGGCTGGAGCAGTTCATAGTCAGGGCAAGCTGTGCATGGAGGGTATGGGGGCTCAAAGATGCTCCTCTCTGCCTTTACTAGGCAGGCTGCTGAGCAACTGGAATGCAGGGCTCTGTCTGGCAAGCAAGCAGAGACATGTCTGAACCATGATCACAAGAGAGGGAGAAAGAGGTCAGAGATCAAAGATTTCCTCTTTTACTGGTCTGGCCAGCTCCTCACTCTAGATGGGCTCCCTTACTGAATGGGCCAGGGGCTAAAGCTGGTCCTCAAAAATGGGAGGAAACATCCAAGTATATGCTCCCCTGGAAGCTGAAATCCCTGTTTTACCCATCCTCAAATGAAGCAGGAAATGTGTTAGAAGCAGAAGAAATCTCTGGCTGCTGCTCTTACCTAATACAGATTTTTGTCTATGAATCCTGTTAGATTACAGCTGTAGAGCTGGTGCAGAGGCAGGCAGGGGTTTGACACCTAGTCTGTGGCCATCCTAAGTGGATACAGATCTCAGGATAAAGTCTCTGCCAAGGGCTATGCAGGGAACAAGGGAGCATTCAAAGTCAAGAGTCTACAACTTCTCAGAATCCTGGTGACCTTTAAGACAGAAAGGGGGATTTGTAATTGGCTCTTTTGAACCAACATGGGAATTTCTGCTGAAAAATCCAGTAAGCACACCCTGCCAGCACCTAATCAGAGATGACTTGAGGAGAGGACTCAGTGCTGCCCATGGAGCATGAGTCAATGTGAAGACTCTGCCTTTCCAAGCTGGGCCCTATGAAAGTGTCTCCTCCATGTCTTTTCCCTGGAGTGTCTCATGTAAGTCAGTGTTATGCTCCTGCCATATCCTGTCAGTGTCACAGCAGTGACACCCAAGTTAGATTACAAGTGCCTGGGGCAAATTCACATGAGTCCTGTTCCTAATGTGAAGTCAATTAAAATCAAGTAACCAAAGAAGCACATCTGGCTGTAGACATTCAGGATAATAAAGAAACCCCATTACGCTGCTCATGCAATATAATTACTAAACAGCAATTTTTGAGATCACATCAGGAAGTAGCCAGAGCCACAAAACCGAGATACTTGTTTTAAGGTGGATTTCAAGCCTTTAGAGTCTGTAGATAAATAGACTCCATTTTTTCTTCAGATTATTAAAAAGCTAGATCTTAAACACAGCATTGAGCTGTACAGTTAGTTCTGCACTTTGAACACCTACTCTGCAGCAACTCTACCAGAAGCCATTACAAAAAAAGTCACCTGTGGTTTTGATTTGGAGGAACGACAAAATTAGGAGAGTGTGGAAGCTCTAAAGCTGGGATCCATTATTTCAGTAACACAGAGCAACACATCAACATCTTAGTGACCTGAAGCAGCTAGCTCAGCCTGATTCCTGTGAATTTAATTTAATTTGCTCACTTTGAGGTTTTTTCTCTTTTACAATGTCTATGAATCATTGTACCATCCAGAATGGATACGGACAGAATGCTTCCCTGGCTCTGAGATAACAGAGCCCCTTGCTTAGTCAGGAGAATGATTTAAGAAAATCAATGGCTTTGCTTTGGTTACAAAATAAATTTAGATAATAACAGAGCAAGAGCTAAACAGTTAGAATGCCAGCAGGGGGATGTGTCATTTGACTTCCCTTATATACCAAAAGTTTGCCTGACAGCAACTAGATAAACCTGTTTCTCAGCAACATCAAATCTTAGGCAAAGCCCTATAGCTATTATTCTATCACTAAAATATTATGAACAATCATATTACAGACTTGCCTTGCCCAGTAAGGGAGCCCCATGCACCCTTGCATTGTTCACTCTAATACAGAGATTAAGCTAGGACCAGCCTAGATCTTCAGGCCACATAATCTTGATAGAATGATAACCTTAACTTACAAAATGCTTGCAGTCATATACAGAGATGAATGGGGGTGTTGATAAAAATTTAGGCTGAAGCACAATTCAGTCCTGCTCATGGATGTTGACCTTGAGCAGCACATGCAGTAATTCTGCATTTCCCAGCTCAGGGACTCCCATTCTTTGTTTTCCTGTGCTCCTTCTCCTGCTGCCTGTGATTTCCACTCCCAATATATCACAAGAAGGTATCTGCAGCACACCTTTCCTTTCTACCCTCTGTAGTAGGACCTGCAAGCCTTTTTTTTGTCTACGTTGCTACCAGCAGTGAAGCCTGGTGGATTGCCTCTGACTCCTACCCTCTTTGGGATTAAAGGGTGCTAAGAAGGTGTTCTACCTCCTCAGTGCATATTGATCACATACATTGCTCATGAGAGATTTTCTCATTTGCTATGAATTTAAACTGTGAAATACTCTGAAAAACCACCCATGACAAAGTAGAGTAAATCATGGAGCATTCAATAAATATCTCAGCTGTCCCATAGGTTAAAATCTATTACTTGCAAGTTCATTAATTTCTAAACAAAGACAAACTTCAAACAGACACAGCAAAACAAATCTTCCCAGTACTCCTAACTGGCATGCAGTTGGTACAGAAGCTGAGAGAGGTTTGTATTTCTCACAGCTTCACATTTCTGATGGAAAAGTGCAAACAGCTGGCATGAGCAGCTTCCTCAGGCTTCAAGAGGGCTTCAAGAAGAACTCAGGCTCATTCCTGTAGAATCCCTGGCTACCTAGCAAAAGTCCTTCCAAAGTGTTTTTTCTTCTCTCATTGTTTCACCTGGATGCAACCCACATAGCAGGCACTGGATTCCCACCCTCTCCTGGACTACCTCAGTAATCTGGCATTAATGCTGCCACCACAAGTTCCCTTGGCTTGCCCTGGCTGGCCCCTGTAGCCCATGACTGGAGGTTGTACTCCAGAAGATACATCCTCCCCTGCTGTTATTCACTTAATTGAGGCTAACCATGGCATAACCTTTCACCATGAGGTCGCCAGAACTGAGTCACCTACACTCTTTTAAAATAAGTCACTGAGCAACCGTGACTTGGTAGAATGTTCAGTCACAACAGATGTGGGCAGAGTTAGGATTAGTCATGGAAGATGAAAAGGCTTCATCAGCCACTCACCCTTAGAAATGACATTTCCATACAAAATAAATTCAATTTAAAGAGCAACCAATTTCTTATATGTGAAGGAAAGCCTCCTCCTAACTAAACTTTAGTTCATTGTGAGCATCAGTGAAGCCTTCAGTGAAAACTAGCCTGCTTCGTGCCCAGGGCGGCAAGTACCTGTCTTTGAAAAGCTTTGCATTAGCCTGTAGTCATCATCTGCTTCCAGTGGGTCTGCAGGGGAGAGATGAAAGGGAAGGAAATGCTTGGTTCCCTGACAGCAACCCAGAAAGTGCTGCCATCTGAGGAAAGTGACAGCTGAATTAGCAGAGATTGGTCCCAGGGAGTGCTTATATCTCCATGATTTTACACGCACATTTCCTCTAGAGGAAGTCCAGGAAAATCCCTCAGTCTTCCCAAGGAGAGCAGACTTTTTGGAGGAAGGATAGGACTGAAGGGAAACAGAAACAAACAAGCCTGAACACACAAACACCCTTAAAACTTCATGATCATGTTGATGTATGACTGAAAGTTAACATCTGCATTACTGTGCTCGAAAATGGAGGAAATAAAATTTAGAAAACCAAGAAGTTCCAACTGAAATCTTGGCTGAAATATTTTTCAGCTGTCTACTCAATACTGGAATTATCACTCCTTGCATGCCTTGGGCACAAATGCCACCCAACAGAGCTGGCTGCAGAGCTGGGGCTGCCCAGTGTGACAAGGCTCTAATCTCCAGCAAGTGTGGGCACCCTGGCTATGGGTCCCGGCCATTTCAACACCACGTTGCACCCTGACAAATGCAGAAGGGGCTGTTGTTTTCATCTCTGAGCACTTCTACATCACAGAGACACCTGCAGCACTGTGATCCCATCTCATGCCCCCAGGGAAAGCAAACCAACAGTTTCCACACAGCCCATGTTTGTAGCCTACACTCGCAATCATGATGTAGCCATGGAGGAATTTCATCTCATAAGCAGCTTTTCAAAAACTTACCTTTAAATGGGATGCAACTGTCTCTCCTGCCATTAAAAAATGAAAGTTAAAAGGACAGCATGAACCTTGCAGGTGACCACCACAAGCTGGATCGAGTGAAGAATTCAGTGGAGTCAGGTGGACATGAAAAAGCAAAATCATGGCTGAAATCTCACTCTTTGTGACCCAAATATTCAGCTAAAATACTTCAAATGAAAAAAGTCAGTTGGCTTGCAGTCATCAGTCCACTGTGGATTGAAGAGAATCTCCAGTGGGAGAAAGTTTATTAAACAGATGCTACAGGATACAGCAATATGGGGCAGAAAGGAAAACAATATGATGAAATTACTTCTGTCTCAGATACCCAGTACAGTTTTTATTAAAGTCAACAGGAATTGCACACATGGCTCCAGGAGCAGGCACAGTCCTTCAACAGAGCGTTGAAGCACAAGCTATGGGAAAACTTGTAAGCTTTGTGCTTTATGATGGCTAAATCATAGCAACCCTTGATGCTTTTTACAAACAGTAAGACTTGCAAATCTTATGTGTGCAAAACCTAAGTCTGACATGTCAGAAGAACTGAAATTTTGCACCAGTTCCTCTGTGAACAGGAGCAGGAGAAAACCCACGGGCAGTGCCAGGCACAGGAAGAAGTTTGGCACTTCCTCCCCTAACAGAGAAGCAGAAGCATCTGTGTAGATGCAAGCAAGCAACAAATAAAGATTACTGAGATTTTTTTGTGCCTCAGATAGGGAAGATTTATATAACGTGTAGAGATACTAGATTGCTTTATGTGCTCTCTTGGTTTTTTCCCCCAGTCAGACCAGGTGAAGTATTTAGGGAACTTTTGAATTTAATCACCCATGGACTGTGCTGAGTAACTGGTCTGTGCAAGGTAGCGATTAAGTGTTGTGACAAACTCCACAGCATTTGGCAAGATTTAGCTGCACAAAGAGATCCCCTCACTCACCACTGACATGCAGCCCTCTTGCACTGCAGCTCCTGAAGAGTGCAAGCAGCATTCCTCCAAAACCACAGACAAGACATGTAAACCTACCAGTAGACCCACCAGCATCTCCAGTAGATTTAGCAGCACCTCCCCACACCACAATGCAGCAGGAGAGCTGTGACACCACAGAGCGCTCACAGCCTACCCCCACGGCAAATAATGCCACCCAGCAGTAGCTCCCACTGGATCCCATCTTGTGGTGGCTGAAGGTGGCAACATCATGCATGTTGCCATGTGCACAGATGATGGCAGCCCAGCTGGTATGTGGTGAAGCCATCAAGGGAGCTTAGGTGCAGGGTCCTGGTTAGACACCTGTGTGAAGAAGCTCTGTAGGGACACACTGGCCCGGTGAAAGGTCTGAGGAAGAGACAGGGAGTCAGGTGCCTTCCTCTCCCCCCTGCATCAGAAACAGCAGCAGTCTAAGCTTTCCACACTGTACAAAGTTACTTCATTCCATGCTCTCTTCCAAGGACTTCCACCTATTTATGCAGTGAAAAGGAAACAGAAGTTCTCAGTGTGGCTTAATGACGTCATTGCACAGCTAATTTGCTACAAATCATTGCAGGCATGAATTTTGCCATCTAAGTTCATAACAGGTTTGTAATTCACACTGTTGAAGGGCAACATCGACTCATACCAGTCAGCTGAGTGTGTGCCAAATGGAGGACTCTAGCCATGTGACAAATCAAAAACACCATTAACAAGGGAAACTTCTATTGCTATGGAATTTCTTGCCTCTGGCATAAAGAACTTCTTCCTTTGGAGGGTAGTGCACTATTGGAATAAGGATCCAGACACACAGTGGCATCTCCAGCCTGGAAGGTTTTCAAGACTTGACTGTGCAAAACTACTTCTCATGTGACCCAGCACCAGTGATATTCCTGCTTTAATTGGGAGGTCAGACTAAAGCCCTTTGCAACCAACATTTCTATGATCCTGTGAGCTCTTCCCTGCAATCTCAGTATATTTCCAATGAAAATAATTTTCCACATTAAAAATGAAAGGGAATGAAGATTTGTATGGGACTAAAACATACTTGATCTTCAAATGATCTTGAAATAAAAATGATGGGCATTTGAGGGAGGTGTGTTAATGGACTCATGCAACTGTGCATGATAGTGCAGGCTGTTTAGGGGCAGACCCTGAGATGAACATGACTGTTCCCACATGCAGTGATGCCAGCTCTCTTACTAAAGAATGGAATGTTGGAGAGGGACAGTTGACCTTTAAGATGCCAGCACAGTTGTGTTAAATTTCCCTTCACAGTGAGAAGACTGTCAAATGTCACCATTCATTGTAGAACTGGTCAAAGCACAGGGCAAAGCTGTTACTGCATTTTTCACACTAGAGCTTTGAAACAAGTAATTTTTATTTTTGTCTCTAATTTAGGCCAACAGCTCTAGCATGAAACTTTCCTCTGCAAAGCAAATTGAGTTGCAGAGACTTTTATACATCTTCCCTGACTTCACGTGCTTTAAGATTTCCATAAACCAGAGAACATCTGTATCTCTGTCCTTGATGGAGATAACTGTCAACACCAAGTCACATGTTATTTCACCTGAGGACAGGCACTCTTGTCTTAATCCAGTTTCATATACCACAAATTGATTTCTCTGCAGGAGAGGAAGAGTTGTTAAGTGTTATGTACTCTTTCATGTTAGAGCTGCCCCTTTTACCTTCCCATTGAAAAGTATCCTCAGTTAATCCAGGTTATGAATCAAGCCTCACATTAGTCTCACCACACTGCTCTGCACCAGTATGACTAATGCTTGCCCTTTAAACATCCTGTGGCACTTGTAATAAACTTGTTTGGAACTGACCAAATTCAGCTGGGGAAAGGCAAAACTGAATAGGACCCAGATTACAAAGCTCTGGATTTGTTCTGTTCCCTTCTCATTCAGTTCTAGGGTTACATAGGTCTGGCAGAGTGGGGCTTCCTGCAGTGATGTCAGCAGGGCAGCAGCAGGGAGCCAGAGGCAGCCTGCCCTGGAGCCCTACAAGGCAGGGCACTGGGAGCAGGGCTGCTGGGCTGCTGAGTCTTTCTGTGCTGCACAGACACACACAGGCAGCTCCTACCAGGCTGAAATGTTATGGTACTCAGTGTGGTGCATGGCTTTCAGGAAACACAGCATGACCTCTGTTTCCCAAGGGACACAGAACAGGGCCTGGATGTGGATAAATCCTACAGAGATTCTCCAGCCTCTGTCTTTTTATTTCATTAGCATGTAAACTGAATGTTTTTTTCAAAAAACTCTTGCATTATTTTCTTTTCTAAAAAGCAAGGCCTGTCTTTGCAGTGCCTCTGGAATGACCTCAAAGTATGACATGTGGATGTCTGATGCAGAAGCAGAAGGAGCTTGTAAAGCACCAAACTACAGTTTTTGAGTTTTAGTTTCAGCGGTTCCCAGTCAGATGCCTGTGATATTGATTTATTTGTCAGTGTTGTTAACAATTTCACAGCTTAGAGAGGGGATAAGAATGGGAACATTGAATTGCTTTGCTAGTCCTCAAAATGTATGAGTGTGTGCATGCATATGTGCATGTGCATATATACAAATGTGTGAGCAGGGATAGAAAAAAAAGGAAAACTAAAAAAACCCTATAGGCCACCACCATACATAGTGAGTTCAGGGGCTGATTGGTTTGATTTTCTGTAAGGAATTTCCTACAAAGGGGCTTAACACTATAAAAGCTGGCTTTTAGGCTTCTTTGCCATTCACAAAATCTGGCATGAAGTAGAGATACTCAGCAGAGGTTATGACAACTTCAGAGTGGGTGGTAAAATTAGACAAAATCAATCTTTCCATCCCTCAGAGCAGACACAGCACCAGGTGTGGGTGGGGACTAAGGGGCACCACAAGACAACACAAACAGCCCCCAAAAATCCCCTTTCAAGGAACAATGATATCATATGTTGTTGCCGACGCTGACATAATGTTCATGCCATTTGCAAAATCATTCTGTTTCAAGCAAACCCTCCTGAAGTCTAAAAAAAAGAATAGGCACTGAGAAAAGAGACAAACATTTATTTTAAATTTTCTTCTGCATGGAACTGGCTCAGTTCTAAAGTAAGCATTATGGAAATAGCCAGGGCCCATTAAATTTTTTTTAAAAGGATAAACCTCACCTCCAATTATTTTGCCTTGTACTGAAAATATCTTGATCTTAAAATACCTTGAGAAAGACCCTGAGACTGAAAAAGTAATGCCTTTGCTCTCTCCATGTGTCAGTGGTGCTTCTCATACCTCACTTTGTGAACTTAAAATTCAAAGAAAAATCTGTAAGAAAAGAAGAATGACGACAAAGACCTCAATAGCCTGAAAATCATTTCTCTACTTCTCAAGGAATATCACTGTGAAAATGGCCGCACAGCTCAGGAGAGGGTAACAATTGTGTTCTGTGTTTTGGTGCTAGCAGATACCACAGTGAAGAAATGTAAGTTCATTGATTTCTGCTACAATGATAGTGTGAGATATCATCTTATCTTTCATATGCATTAGTGAAGGTGGTTAAAAAAACAGTGTATCTTCACAGCATCCTTTCTGTAAGGCAAGTTATTATTCAGTTCCACAAGGCCAAGAGCAAATTATACTAACATGACCAGATTACAAAGAGCCTTAAATCTTTCCTGTGATGTAGCAGCTTGTCCTTATGTGTATATGTCAGCCACACATCTACTGATCTGCCTGTGGTAAATGTGAACCTTTTGTTTGGTTAAAGATGCTCTTTTGGGTACACTGGACTATGCAAAAAAAATTGCATGCCATCTCATACCTATCATACCCTGTATCTAACTTGCAGTATCTCTCTCTGGAGCATTTTATAACTGTGAGTATTTTATAGTGTTCAGAACCTTATTAACTGGACCACAGGAACCATAGAAGGTGTCTATTTCTATAACTTTTTTAAAGACAGCTGATAAATCATAGAATCATGGTTTGGGTTGGAAAGGACCTTAATAAAGATCACCTGGTTCCAAACCCCCTCTCATGGGCAGGGACACCTTTCACTAGATCAGGCAGGTATGTAATTGTAATTATGTGTATTAACTGTAATCATGTGTATGAATTATTATTAAATGTAATAAAGGTTAGTATTAATGTACATATGTTTGTAGGGAGAAACTGAAGATCCTTTGCCTCATTGCATGGTGGGTATGTGTGTGGCTGGTGAAGGGGACACACCCAGCCAGAGAGGGCTGTGTCTGCCCTTACACAACATTATCAGTGCTTTATTCTAACAGATCTACTGGTCTTCCGAAATGCTCTGGATACAGCCTCTTAATGGGAGTGCAAGAGCCTCATAAGGGTTAATGGCTTTTTCTTTGGCCAGCAAGAGCCCTGGATCCTATTTTATAAGTGATAAGCTGTAAAACAGAGAAATTTCCCCAACAGTCAGAAGTCATGGGAGAAATCATAGGAAGTGGACCAGAACACAGCTAAATGAACCCAGTGTCCAGATCATGAGGCACAGCCCTAAAGAGCTCACCCAGCTGTAGCAAAACAAGTGAGGATGACAAGTATTTATGCAATGGGTATTTGAAATGCAAATGGTATGCATTGAGTAATGCAGAGCAAAAGTTCCCTGTGATAACAGCAGGGTTTCCTTAAGGGTATAGGGATACTAATGTCCTAAAGTAGCACCTACAATGATTTTATTTCATGTGTATTCCCTCACCCCCTGAGGTGCCCACCAAGCACCTCTGACTGTCACTGTAGAGCTAGTAGGTAAAATAAAAGCTCAGTCTCTCCTTGACACTCCATTCAAGGAAATTGTTTGGATTTGGTCGTTGGGTTTGCTTGTTTTCAAAGGGATGACGTGACTGTTATTGGAAAGATGAGTCAGTGAAATGAATTTTGCCATTCTGGAGGCGACAGTTATTGGCTGCTTTTTAAAAAAATGTAACCCCAAAGGGCCTCAGGGCAGCCTCTGAATGAAGTTTTGGCTCCACACTCTTAACATTATCCCTGAAAAAGAAAAATTTCACAAGTCATTTTTTTTGTCTATATCTGTGTTTGAGTTTTCTCTTGCCTCAAGTAAGAGGGGTTTGTTTGATCAAAAGTGGGTGAACCATAAATATATGACACTGAACTGTATTATTTCATAGTAGATAAGCAGAAACATGGTTGAGCACAAGTTAATGCTAAATTTGCCTGGTGCTTTTTGCTATTTTCAATCTCTGTAATATCAGACATGTGATATGGCAAAACTTCCTTTCCCTACAAAAAGCCCTCTGGAATCTGAGAGAAGGAAGAAGTTAAATATCAAATTAAAGAAATTATTTCTGAAGTGGGCATAGTTTTTAAACTACATGCTTTTAGTCTATTGGAAGATTATTTTTCTTGAATCAGAGTTACAACACTGAATACAATTATACTAAAATGGAAATGCCTATATTTTGAAAATTTAATAACAGAGCAGCTACAGATATTTTCTAACATTTGCTCTCTCTTTATAACCTTCAGGGTTTTTTTGGCATATAATCCCCAAAGCGTTTTCCTCTGATGCAAAATCTCACGTGGAATACTGTGTGTGATTTCAGGCTCCTCAGTCCATGACAGACTCTGGAATACTGGAATGAGTCCTGCAGGGCACCACCAAGGTGCCTGGAGTTGCAGTACTAGTTGAATTTTGGAGGGGTGCACAGGATCCTTTTCATTTGAATTACTTTATTATTCTACTCTTTCCCCTTCTTTTTCCTTCTCTGTGTTCAGTACCGTCCTGGTAAGCCTAATTTACTTCATCCTATTTTGGCAAATAAGGATGTATAGTCCAGGAAGTGATTTGACCTCACCAACTTTCTAGGTGTGGTTTGAGAGAGTGTTTTGGTTTTTTTACCTTAAAAACTGAAACCTGACTCTCTGCCTCCCTATTACCAGGCAGAGAGGGGCTGGTAGAAATCCCTGTGGAAGTTTGCAAAGGTCAGTGAGGCTCACTTGCTGGGGTTGACAATTCAGAATCACCCTTTGCACTCCCCATTGCAGAGCTTCAGGCAGCATCACTGTCTTTTAGATTCAGCCAGACTGGCTCCCTCAAACCCCTTTGGTATTGTCTTTTCAGTATATTAAAGACACTTTATATCAAAATAGGTCTGAATCAAGCTTCCTAGACCACAGAGATTCTCTCCTTTGGCTTTGTTCTCCTTTACTCATTCACTCTACTTATTAATTCTGCCTTATACAACATTACTTTTCACTCTTCCATTTTTCTTTCTAACATTTTACCGAATTTACTTATTGTTTGTTCTCCAAAAATATTTCTTTAAGTCTACTTTTCTTACAAAATCTCCTTTCTTCTATTTCTCGTTTAACCTCCTTCTCCACTGCTACAATTACCTCTCACTCTTTCTTGTCTTCTTCCTTTCTGAAGACAAAAAAACAGCTCTTAAGTCCTTTTTCCTAGCTTCTCCATCCTCTCATATTTTCTCACCTGTGTTTTCTGTCTTCTTTTGTGCTGTAAACCCTTTTTTATATAAGCTGGCTTCTCACCACTCTATGCTCTCACCACTCCATACTCCAGGTTGTTTCTCTGCTATTGTTTCCCAGTTCATTTTCCATGCCACTCACTCTGTTGCTAAATAAATGGCCTTTTCCCCTGCTGTTGGTGTTGGCCATATGACATTATTCTTTTGCCACCAAAATACTCTCAGATTATGAGTGAAGTTGTTAAACTCCTCAAGTTTTTACCCTTCAGGGAAATACACTCCAACTTTATTTCTCCTCTTCTTTATTTCTTCATTTCTCCTTTTCTACCTACACTGGTCTTGTCAGATAACCAAATAGTTTCTGCATCTGTCTCCTTCATTTAGAAGCTGCTCTCACATGTTCTGAGGGGCTACCTATGAAAAATAATTAATCATCTTAAATAATGCCTTCCCAAAGACTCCCAAGCAAACCACACAGTAAACCCCTCCCAAAAATACAGTAACAGTATCTTCAGGAGCGTTTTGCCCAGACAGAAGACACAAACATCCATCTCTGTTTTGCTGCACTTCCACACATGTTGCTTTGAGGGAGGGACTCATGTCATCCTCTCTGTGTAAATCACATCTCAAATGTTTTTTGGAGTCAGTTAAATATACTTCCAGAAAAGCATCTCAGAAAATGAAATTAAAGGAAAATAATTATTTAAAAACTATACTTTGCTTTCCATCTGGGGTAATTTTTGGATTCTCTGAAATTACAGACAGGTGACAAGAAACACAGAATATTGAGACACTGCAATAATTTTGTGCAAGCCTCTCACACCCATATACTCTCCCTTTTCTGTGTCTGGCTGAGTCATACAAGTCAACTTCAGGGAAAAGAATCACTTTAAGAAAGTATAACCCCTCAGCAACTAATCTCCCCTGGATATGGGGAAGGTTCTTCTTTGATCTCACCTTTCTAGGACAGCCAGAACAGCACTTGAAAGTACAAATGCAAAATTAGGGAAAGAAATCCTTGGTCAGTAGCTGGTCCCTTTTCCTCGATGGTTTTTGTTTTAAGATGGCAGTGAGGGTTCGGTGGTGGCAGTAGGATTAGAAGGTGAGTTGAGTAAAAGTTCAGGGGAGTTTGTAGACCATCTGCTGTGTACTGTTTAATGACAGCTGTCTGATTCTTTCTGGCAAGCTCTGTGAGAAGTGTGAATACTTAAGCTGCTGGATCACTCCATTAAAATTTATTTTGCTCTCTTCAGGAATAAGACATCACTCCAAACCTGATGAGCCACTTTCTATTAGCCCCTACCCAACAGTTTTCCATAAAAGTCTGGGGGTAATATATCTGCATAATAGGGCATAGGCACAAATGATTCTGGAGGATCACCAAACAAGCCCTGAAAACACCAAATCTGGAGCCAGGAACAGGCACATATCCAGACCTAAGGCAAGGATTCTTAACACCATGCATAGCCCAGACATACCCTCAGATGTGCACTTTGGCAAGCTCTCTTCCTCTGAGTGGAGAATTCTGGTAAATCCCTTTGTGTGATCTCTAATCTCAAGGAAAATACAAGGATATGTCCAGTAATAGCTAATAATCAGTGACTCAGACCACCATTTAATTCTATTGTGAGAGATCCAGGGGAAACTCTCTGTAAAAGCAGGCTTAAATAATCACTAAAGTCTCTTCAAAAGCTCTTTTTAACAACCAAAATTAACTTTGTGAGGTAGAAAAGATAGTTTTTCTTTTTCTTTTGCAGAAAAACACCGTTTTCAATTAAGAGAGTATCACTGTCATACAGATTTGGACATGAAAACGACAAATTGCTTTCCACATTCATTTCTTACTAACATCTCCCATTCACCTCTGTGTTTCCCTGCAATAATGGAGATAATTGAATTCCTTCTGTGCAAGGGGGGTAAACTGAAATTGTGGATCTGAGCAACTTTTCCCTACACATCCCAAAGTGCTCACAGAGAGCACCAATCACGAAGGCTAGGACAGGATGAATGTATATTTTGCTGCCTTGCATAGCAATGGGTGAAATAGCGAATCCAAGGGATTCAGTATTGCACAGTTTCGTGGCACCAAGACGTCATCTCCAATTTCCTGCTCTAAACTTGGTGGGTCCTCATCAACACCACCATCAGCAAGTATTCACAGGCCAGCATGTCTCAGAGGAAAATTCTGAAGGACAAACCCAATTCTATGTCACCATTCATGTCTTATCAATTGTCAGTACCAGACTTGGGTGCCTAGAGTGGAAAACCACCCTTGCTACCTCCCTTGGCAGTCAGTGGAAGGGGAAGGTCACTCCCAAGGACAACTCAGAGTGGGCACTAATACTCAGGTGTGTTCTCATCCACTGCTTGTGTAGGAAGATGAAGCTCTTGCCCAGACACCCCCACTCAGGTTTTGTACCTTTCTTGCCCCTGCTCCCAGTCTGTTTTCTGAAGTCCCTGCAACACCAATAACCTGACAACCTGTCTGCTCTAAACCACCATCACTTAAAGATTATTTTAAAGAGGAAATAGTATTTTACAGTTCAGATCCAAAGTGTTGTCAGTACTGATGCTTCCATTAATGTCTTTAGCAGCTCTCTTGCAGACCAGCAAAGCACAAATCTGAAAAATCCCCAAACCTTTCTCCGGGCAGTAAGAATCACTGGAGAGCCTTGACCATGTCCTATGCTTTTGACATGGTGCAGCAGAGCTTAGCTTGGACTCATGCATTCCTCATAACTTATGCCCCATTTATACCCAGAATTGATTGCTTTAATTAAATATTCAAATAGAAAAAAAACAGAGGTTATATTAAAATAATGTATGACTTAGCTAGTGGACAACTGTGTTTGATTAACCAATTGCTAAATCTTAACACCATTTGCCTGTTAATTCCTATATTTTAGCCAAATAACTCTATCAAGTAAATTTATCTACTTTATCTACAGACAGAGTCTGGACTATAAAGTCAATATGGGAGACTATGAGCAGAAGCATTGCTTGAAGCAGTGAAGAATCACAGAAGAAGCATGAAAATTTTGCCCTTTCTCTTTTTTTTCCCCTGCTGTGAGAAATTTTTCTTCATAAAAGCTGTAAAGAAGGGGAAAAAAATCATGGACACATTTAAAAATTTTTGGGCACCAAATCCACTCTTTCACCTCTGAGTCTATCAGGCAAAAACACAAAATCAAGGAAAAAAAAGGCAAAACAAAACAAAACCAAACAAACAAGAAAAAAAAATGTATAATTACATTTGCCCTAAAGCAACTGGAGAGTAGATATTTTGTCTGTAAGACTGAAAATAGTTAATTTAGGAGAAAGGTTTCTACAAAGGTTGAGCATTATTTTCCTGATGTTTTCCTTAAGGGACAATTGGAGACAACACAGATTTACATGTGAAGTAAGAAGAATAAAATGTTGTGGAATATAGGTTGGAATTCAAAGCAAAACAAGCAAAAAAATCAGAACGATTTTACAAACCTCATGTCATAGAAATCAAAGCAACTCAATGAAAGCTAAGATGAGGAAACACATTAAAAGACTCCGTCGGGATCTTCCAGCAAACATGATGAAGGAAACAAAATTTCAGATGCAAATTAATTTGTTGCAACTGAACACATCAATACATGAGTGACCACAAGAGGAGAGAACATTTTCCTTTTAATTATCGGCTCATCACAAACAACTTTGAATTTCATAAATCCCTAGAAGAAGATACTCTTGGCAAATTTTCATTAAATAGCACCCTGCAAATCAGTATCCTTATTCTTCAGACACTGTGTCTGCTTGCAGTTTTGTAAGAATAACTAAACCCAAGGTAAGAGTCCTTACATATAAAAATCTCAAAAGTCCAGGAAATCACACAATAGCACTGATGTAAGAAAAGAAGAGGCAGCTGGGATGAAAAACACTGAACTTCTAAGCAGTGTAATGCAGCATATTTTACAAATATTCTGAATGCAGAATGAGCTTTACAATTGAGAACACTCATGGTGCAAATCTGGGGGTGAAGGAGGAACCCCTGAACCCAGGAAATGCAGTCCCATAAAGTGAATAATACCTATTCCCACCAAGCAGGGTGTCTGGGCATTGCACCCCAGTCACTTCTGCAAGCTGCACCAAAGTTGTAGGTAGGCACTGCAGCTCTGAGCAGTTTTGTGCTACACCTGGAACCAGGCAGGGATTGTCTTCAGGACCAGGGAACACGAGAAACTCACGGGCTGAGAGAGCAACCCATCCACATCTTTAACATGTCTGCTTTCAGTGCAGATGAAATGCAGCCAAGGAGTTCCCATTCCTCTCCATGACTATAAGGAACCCTAGAGTGCCTGGCAGGTGCACAGAACATTCACAGCATTGCCACAGGAACCCCTATCAATGTCCATGGAGACACGACCTTCACAGGCATCAACCACTCCTATTCGTTATTCAAAGGGACTGCACACTCTCTGTCAGATGAAGGAGCTAAGTTAGCTTTTATAGAGGTTTTTGGGCAGAGACTCTACAAGAAACAGAATTTTTCAGGAAGAGTGGGAGGATAAGTATACATTTTAAATAGTAACAAATGAGGAAATGAGTCTCTTATGTCATGCTAACTGTGAACTCAGCCATTGAAGAATTCTAAAAATGTCACTTCTTTTCCCAACAATGAAAATAGTCTCTAAACCACTTTGAAATGACAAATCCAGATATAACAAACCTTAAGAAGAATTTAGTTGGCTTATACTCTCAATTGAACTGATCAGAATTTACCTAGACCTTTTGCACTATAGGAATTAATCCAAGAACTTCAAAAATGAAGCAGAGCTTTTATGTGTCTTTTTTCAGAATTCTAGCACACAATAAAATAATGATTATACTTTATATTTTTAAAAGGAAAAATATTTTAAAAAGCATAGGAAAATATAGAAATACTGAGTACAGCTGTATTATGTCATCTCAGAATATTGTCTGAGGGTGACAGAATGCACTCATAAATAATATGTTTCAGAACCTTCCATGGCAAATTACTTGAATAAATTGGCTTCTAAGTGAAGGAGATATTACAGCTGAAAAATTATAGAGGGGAGATGGAAATCATCACCATATAAACAGAAATTAAGCCAAAAGCCAGATTAAATAACTAAGCACATTAATTCTTATATAAATATATATATGTATGTATATATAAAAGGAATACCCAATAAATGAAATTTACTAATCTGAAGTAGTCCTAAGTAGATATCAGAGGTAAAGGATGAAAATTCCTGCTCCAGAGAGCTGCAAATTAGAAGCACCTCTATTCATAGGTTATTGCTGGAGCATTGAATCCTCCCAAAGGGGAATGAAAATTGCTGTTACAGTAGCAACTTTGCTCAACATTTTTTGGAGAAGTTCTAGTTCACACAGAAGAGACATTGCTTCAAAATATGTACAACCCCAGTGCATACAAACCAGGTAAGCACACTTCTCTGACTGTGGTAAAAGGCAATTTTATTCAGCATATTGAGTGATGAAGTACTACAAATGCACCTACACATATGAAATCATGACCTAGCCAGATCCTGGGAAAAAAATTCACTTAGTAACATGGAGGTGAGACAATAATAAGAATGCAAAGAAATCCGCGTAGTTCTGCCAGGAGAAGCTAGCTGAAATATTCCATCAAAGGGTCCAAAGACCAGGGTTGGGCTCCACAGCACACTGCCAGGAAAGGATCACAGGGCTCTGCTGCACCCAGGCCAGAAGACAGGTCAGACACTGTGAAGGTCTCATGCTTCAGTGCTTAAGACCAGAAGGTGTGTGCAATGTCCTCCACAACCACTATAAGGCCTCTTGGCACAGCCATGTAAACAAGAACCAGATCCTTTGATTTCAAAATTGGTGTTTTTCAAACATAAGATAAGATCCTCTGTGGGAAGGGCTATGTCTGTGATAGCTGTGCTGTAGTAAACACAAGCTATTTTGAGCTATTGACTGCATAAACCCATCGGAATATATCTGTATTTTTGAAGAAATGCCACTTCTTCAAGTAACATAATGGTTTGGCAAAGTTCATTTTAGTTTTCTGTGTGCAAAATAAGTTCTCTTTTGAGAGATCAATTTAAGTAAAAGAGTAAATTATAATAAATACTCCTATGATTTAACTGCAGGATGATAGCTACAATCCTGTAATTAATCTACCTAATAAAATAAGAGATTTACAGTTTAACCACTCAGAGATACAGCTTTATTGGTGCACCAAAGCTTTTTTCTACACACCTCAACTTTCATGAATCAGGTTTTGGCATACATCCCAAAATATGTGTGCCATTGCCACATATTGTGATGGAGAGATCACAGAGAGATCACAGAGATCATCTGATGTGGAGGATCAAGGAAAAGAGGATGCTTACCTTGTGAACAAGATCCTTCTTTACAAGTATCTCAGGGAGGGTGCCAAACGTAGCTTTCATATTCACCTCTTGAAGCAGATCAGAAATCAGTGTCTCTGAAAGACCATGCTTGCTTCATATTTAACCACTTAAAAAACTGGCTGAAACAATTTTCAGTTGATTGAGGTTATTTTGTGGAAAATGACAGCAGATTTTTTTCCTTCTCCAAGGACTAATTGCATTTTTCTGCTTTCTGCACTGATGACTGCTCTATGACCCATTACCTTGCTGTTGTCCATTTTGACAGTGTCCCATCCACTTTCCATCTCCTCAAGTGGGACAGATAATAAGATGCATCAGTGATGCCTTTAACAGGTAGCTTGCTCCCTCATGGTAAGTACCAGAGCAAAAAATGTAGGCATATTTAATTGCTCTCACACGTACAAATATCCTGGTATTAAACTAGGGACCAGTGCTTCAATCTAACTTTTGTTACCTGGGGTGAATGGAATTCAGCCTGCAGTATTTTAGGGAAATAAATTATCAGAAACATCTACACACATAATCCTAATTAAACAAGTCAGTGGGCATGTATTCAGATCAGCAGGGAAACTGTTTCCTGTTATTTCTTATACTTGTGTATGAAAAACTTAAAATATGAGTTTTAGGGCACTAAGGTCTAAGACATTTGAGAAGGGTATTTAAATTTAGAAGAGAGCAGACTAGCAGTTGCCAAATGGGGGTTCATCTAGAGAAACACTGTCACAAATGATGACATTTGGATTGAGATAGAAAGCTAAAAAGTTGTGTAATGGGCAATTCTTATTACTGTGCTTCCAAAGGAAGTGTCTTCCTGACCCTAAATAGGAAGTGTCTAACTTTCATCCTGGAACCTTAAGTTTTATAACTTTTTGCATGTAGTTTTCTGTTTAAGGCAGCAGTTTGATGGATATTGCCATTTTAACCTCACCAGGAACTTCCTTGAGCTCATTCTTTCGCAGAACCTAAGGAAAATTTTGCTTATACCTACTATGTCATCCCTTGTTTGTTCCTGCACAGCATCTAATAGCCTGACCTTTCTGTCTCTGCCTCACACAGCAGTCTATTTTTGTTCCTTCCTCTGAACCTTTTCCTCCTGTATTCTTATTTCAGGGAGGATCTGACTTCAACACAGTGACTCCAGAAATACCACTTTCCAACAAGGTTTTCTAAAATGCTATTGGACATAGTCTTGCTTTCCACTAACGTGAGATTCCTTGGCAAGCTGTCTACAGGCAACAAATATTTCCTGGAAAATTCAAAAAGTAGTCCAAGAGATGTGTGCAAGACTAGACTCTGCCTAACAGCCCACAAATTGAGTCTTGCAGACATTTGGGGGTTATACTCTCATGGTATACACAAATCTATTCCAAGAATAGATTTGTCATACTAATGACAAATTAGTATGTCATCTTGTACTGACAGATTCTGCAAAAATGTTGTATCTTAACATGGTCCACATTAGCCTTTAGTATTTCCCAAATAGTCCCACATCTTTTTGACATACCTTGCATCAAATGCCCCGACAGTATGGGATGTTAAAACACCTAATCCTAGAATAGCCATAAATTCTTCAGCTACTGCACATCAAAATTCTTTATTGAGAATATGGAAATTCTTCCTCCACTGAAAGCAAATTACTTTGGTAAGACTCACAGTTCTGAGCACAGGACCTAAAATCTCAAACATCCTATGAATTGCAGGAGGTCTTGAGGCTAGAGGAGTCTTACTGCTTCTCATAAAAATCCTTGAAGAAATAAGATGCCATCACTGAAAATATAAATATGCCCTAAATGATTGGAACAGGACTTTATAGATAGGCAAAATAATCTTATCCTATGTGCACAGACAGATCTGTCTAGACTGATTTCCTTGTTTTGCAGCCAAACTGTTCTCCCTGTAGCAGTCAGTCATAACTTTGAGTGTCTCTGTCCAGAAACACACAAACATCCAGAGGAGCTCTGTAAAAGTCCATGTTCTGTTAGACAAAAACTGTTGGAACTGTGTTACCAGATAAAGAGAATTCTCTTTCAAGTACCTTGTGTTGTAGTGGTTAATGAGCATGCCATTGTGTCAGCAGCAGAAATAAATTAAAGACAATAATCTTAAATTGAAGTTAAACTAGTGAAAGGGCCAGAGGAGCTGAATCCCTACAGATATACAGGGAAGGCAACAACAAAAAAAATCTATGCATTGCATCACTCTATATCTTCCATCACTAATTGCCAGTGGAAAGGAAGATTTTAAGAGACATTTATGTCTGACACCAGACAATTTGAGCAGAGTTGTTCTCTACTCATTTTTCATCTAAAGTCAGAGGGAAGACAAAATATGGAAAAGAAAAAAGGATGGTGGGCTGCACCACAAAAAATAAAATAGAAGACTAGTGTCTAAATCAAAGGTATGAAAAATTATACCAAATTGAAAGGATCTGTGACTGATCTAAGAGTGAAGACCCAGTATATTGCATGAAAAAAGGAGAAGGAGTTAACCAAGGCTTCAATGACAGGCTGCACTGTGACTAGAATCTAAAATGGGGGAAAATCATATAATTTGCATGCCTTTTACTAGGAAACCCAAAATTAACATTTCCCCAGACATCTCAAATTTTGCATGAAACAAATTGCTCACTCCAGAATAAATGGTACTGTGTAAGAACCATGCTTGAATGTTTTCTGCAACATGAAACCCCAAAACACTACATGAAAAAAGGTCTGAAGCAAATGTTTTTCTTTTGAACTGTGACATTCATGCTTCATTCACTTCAGTTACTGGTATGAAGAACAGACTTACACCTAAATTGGAAAGCTGATGAAAGATGGAGAGGGGGAGAATTAATTAAGAGATGTTATAATAATGATGATGCTCCTATATTTTTGAAATTCCTTTGTCTATATTTTAATAAATTGTCAGAATACTGAAGTACTTACAACAGAAAGAAAATATTTGTAAAGAAAATATTTGTGAAGAAAATATGTACAAGATGGCTGCTGTTTCTCAGGAACTTGATGCCTCTTTCTCAGACAAAAGTTTCAAATTGCACTTTTGCTCACAGAGAAATTCCTTATATCCTGGGTTTCATCTTTCAGAGAGAGAATCTGATCTGCAAACATGGACCAGTACTTTTTGCACAGTGGAGGGTGAGACAGTAGTGGAATTTCCCAGTATAACACAGAGCGTAAGAGTTGTCTACTGAGGCATGAGGGTTTATGCTATGTAGATTGTATCTCTGGACTCTTCTCACTCGCCAGGGCCTTTGGGGTGGTGCTCATCTACCCTGGAATAAATGAGGAGTGATTCCTACAAGATCAAAGACAATGAAGAAGGAATATAGCTAGCTCTTTTTTACACCATCAGCGAAATTTCAAGTTGTGTGACCCTTGTTTCCAAAGACAGATCCAAGAATTCTAGGGCTGTCATCATTTGGAAAGCTAGCACACAAGAAACCTGCTTGAGTTACCATCACTGAACATATCTATTGCTTGGATTCAAAGAACACTGAAGTAAAAAAAATCAAATAGAAGCTCAGACTGTTTGTTTATATTCTTTTTTTTGTTTATTATTCTTAATATTTTATTAGGAACCACTTGTCAATTGCCTATTTGTGAAAACATGCAAAAATAAACAGAAGCTGCACACTTCTACAGTGGAGACTCAGTGGAGTCTTTTAGTCTGCACAGAAGTGTCTGCAGTAGCCTTCCAAATCAGACACAGACAAGTTTTAACTACCTACTGTCTCTGCTTGAAGTGCATGGAAAGATTGCAGGCTGCTTGGGAGAAAATTAAAGCAGAAGAGAATAGTTTACAGAGATAAAACAAAATCAGCTGGAACCAAAGAGATGCTTCAAGGTAAACAGAAGGATTAAATTTCATTAAACAAATTTTCCTGGCAAGAATCTAAGATTAATAGCAGGTACTTATGTTTTCTGCTCATGCCTCAGATACACTAATGTTCATCACCAACTACACCAACATACAGAGCTGGACAAAACCTTGGCTGGGGCCTGCCATTTCAAGGGTTATTTTTCCTTACAGATTAACACAGTGTAATTTAATTTACTGATAGCCTACTTTTTGTTACAATCATTTTGCACAAAATAAAATATAAAAGCAGATGTAGATGAAAAGGCACTGTAGATCAGACCAAAGAGCAGCTCTTTGTAAAAGCCTGGCTGCAGCCCTGCCTCCAGCAATGGCCAACGGCAATGCAATGGGCAGCTGCACAACAATACTTACCAATATTTCCCCATCCTTTAGAAATTAGCGTCTCAAAGACTCCTAAGCCAGGGGTGGTGTCTCTTTTTAATAGCTCTTCATGGCTAGGTTTTTATCCTGCCATACTGCAAACTTTTCTGCAGCTAATGCAATTGCATTACCCAAGTGAGCAGCTAAATATTTCAGTTTGCTGGGAAACTCTGTGCACATTAACCAGCACCATTCTTCCCAAATTAACAGAGACCACATAAAAGCAAGACATGTTTTTTTCTGGGGGCTAAAACAAATTCTCTTACAACACATGATGATTAAAAAGGAGGAAACTACAATTCCAATAACAATATGGACAATTTCTACTGCCTGTAGCACTGAGCTGCCTTAGCTATTTCCTGTCACAGGAACCAATTGCCAGTTGCTTGACACTGCTAATATCTCTGAGACACCTCATCAACCATGACTTGAGCTTTTCACTGCACAGAACTTCAGAAGACAAGACTGTTTGTTCTTTGTACTCATCCTGGTTTGAAGATTTTTCAATGGCTTCATTATTCTGAAGCTGGTGAAGTATACTTGATTTCCACTGTCACGGAGTTTTTAGGTGTGAACAGCATTTGTCTAAACACACAGATTATGCTTTCACATCACCTGGATCCTTCATTTGGAAGAAAAATACTTGAAATAAATATGAGAGGAACCTCCAAGCCACCATGAAGCAGTTAAATTCTTCTGGAAAACCACAAAGAATGTTGGAGACATGCTAAATATTCAGACTTGGGGAAAAACCAAACAAACAAAAAAAACCAAACCAGGAAAAATCTGAATGAAGAGACTAATTAGTATTCCCTGAGCACATTGAACTCAGGCTGTTATCTTGCCAGACAAGGACTTGCACTGCAAGATCTTTTATTGAACAAGCTTGAAATACACTCTTATGTGAAGAGGTTGATGAAAACTTTCTTCAACTTCTTTGTTTTCAAGCACAACATGAGTCTGGTATTTCAAAGGGCTGGCAAAAAAAAGAGTCACAGCACAACCCCCAAATCCAGCATTTCAGGATGAGATAATGGAAATCTTGTGCTTTTTAGAACTCTTCAATATAGAGGCAAAGCTGCTCAAATAGGACAGGTAACTTCCTCCCTGCTCAACTAGGTCAAAAAGTCCTAAGCACAATCAGTCCCTCCTAAACTCTGTCTGATACAGCTCTTCACCAAAAGAAAGAAATTTGCATTTGACTCTCAGTGGTCCATCAGATGAAAGCTATTATTTATCCCAAGAGCAAATCTCCTGGAAAAATCTAAACTTGCATAAGAAATTTCTGATAATTCAATAAGGAAAAAGGTCCTAAATAAATGTAGTTCGGTAACATATCCACTTGAATTCTGCACCTGAATTTTCTAAGTCTTTGTTTCCATACAATGGCGCTTTTAATGTCTAACTTTTCACCACAGTTTGAAAAGGAAAGCTACAAAATTATTTCCAACCAACAGCAAGCAGAAGCACAAACTCAAAGTATGCTTCTGGTAAACACTTTGATTACAACCAGGGCTGGCTGATTATTCAACTTTATTTACCACAAGCCAACTGTTACTAGGAGATCACTAAAGACAGTTCAGAAATACCTCCATTCATAGAGCCAAAACAAACATCAGTGTTTTCTAAAAGTGATGAGGACAATAAATATTGTTTTGTTGGTGTCCACAACCACTGCTTTAAATATCACTTCAAGGCAAAAAAATAATAAGAAAATGTAGCTTTAATTCATGATGGGAAAATCACAGTTCAACTAAGTGGCTGATTTCAACAAATAAACATTTGCAAGGTACAAAATAATCAGTTGCAAGAATGCCAAGGTCTACATAACTGTGAGGCATTTTTCACTGTTTGAATTTTAGTTTTTTAACTCGAGTTTGAAAAATAATATTATAACATGTAGGTTTATACCATGTATTTTTTTCCATTTTAATAAAGTAAGATAAATTAATTTGAGTTCTAAACCATGTATTTCATCTTTGTGTGTATGTACTTTGCTTTTCCTGTTGGAAAATGTACATACCAGAAAAACAAGTGCCACACAATTAGGTTGCTGTGTCATATGTGCTCCAGTGAATGTTTTTGGAGTCTAAATCATTGTACTAAGGTTGAAAAATTTTGACTCGTTAATTTTTCTTTAAGAATTTTGTTTGGTTTAGCACTCGAACACCTTAAGTGCATAATTTCCATACCTTTTATTGTTTTTCAACACCAGTTCTAAGAGTAATCCCATTGAAATCAAGGGAATTTCTTCCAGAAAATGAAATTAATCAGTAGGAAGGAAATTGCACATTCCAGCTAACCTCTGAAGTTAAGAAACTGCAATTTCCCTCAAATTCCTGGTACTGTGTTGGAGTTACTTTGGTAATGTGGAGTTGAATGTTGAATTTTGTTGCCTCTGATGGAATTAGTATTTTTCATCCATTTAATCCTCCCTTTCATTTTGGTATCATCATTCTAAAGTTTCAGCTGGTTCAATCCTGTCATAAAATTATTTAGTTCATCATTCATGTCCTGAAAAGCAGGTAAAGAAGACAATGAGTTGTGGATTTGTGTCCATCAGTGTTTTGAGAAAAGCATGGTAAAATATATCATACAAGACTTACTCTATAACAAGTGTCAAAAAACAGTTATAGACATGATCAACATCCTATTATATGCCATTCCTCAATGTGTTTTGAGTTCTACTAATTCACCAAATTGTGTAAAAAACACAGCTGATCAATTAAATCTGAGATTCCCTTTTCCCCACAAACACTTATTTTACCATTCAGGTGAATCATGCTTAGCATTAAACTGCTGTCAGCAAACCTTTACTTTGATAAAGCATTCTGATATTAAAGTTGGATTTTTTTACAGTTCAAAACCTTTCATACAAATCAGAAACCAGCAAAGAGTTTATACTGATTGGCAGCCTCTCTGAAAGCAATCTGGACAAACAGAAGAATGCTATGCAGCTCAGGTGAAGACACAGTATGCCCGATGACACAGAGGAATCGGTAACTCAATTTGTGATGAAATTTTCTGCAATTTTTTTGCCAACACATCAAAATTAAACCTCATTCACCTTGCTGTTATCTACAACAAGTTTACTTTCAGGGAGTTATAGTCATACATTAGTTACTTGTTTTAGAAAATAAGCACCAGCTGTATTTCTTTAAATGTTGCGTGTTGCACTGATGCTACTTGTCTGGTAGAAGGCAGCAGTGCTTCTGAACTCATGGCTTTCCCAGCCCACAGTCCATCCAAACTGCTCTCCTCTGGCCTGTGGGACCAGGATAAATGTTCCCACTAGTGTCTTCAGGTGAAGTTTAGGTGACAAACCTGATTGTAAAGACACTGTGAAGTCTGACTGCAAGTCTGCTGATCTACATTTGGCTACCACTGCCCTTACAGGCTCAGGAAACTGTGACAGCAGCAGAGCTGCCACTACTAAGAGGTCACCATTCTCCCCCCTGGCAGAGGTGCTACAGGTGATTATAGATTCAGCCCAAGTGTGAAAATGGGCTGTTCACTAAGGAGGCACATGCTGTGTGTGAGAAACTTGCTGAACTCTCCAACTTAAGCCGCATTATTTTAACTTTAGAACTGGTGGTTTTCCCCATTTAACTATTGAATGCTTCATAGAATAGTTTGGTTTTGAAGGGATCTTTAAACATCTAGTCCACTCCCCTGCAATGAGCAGGGACATCTTCAACTAGATCAGGCTTATTAGAGCTCTATCCAACCTAGACTTAAATGTTTCCAGGGATGAGGCTCTTTGCATGGAGGGAGAGAATTGGAGGATTGGATCAAGTGACATAGGTCTTAAAACTATCATGAGTTGCTCAGTTCTGGTCCCAGCACCAGATTGCTACCTGTTTTGCTGGATAAATACAACTCAATGTAAACCTGAAATAATGGCTGTTGTAGCACCAATTCTTCTCAGTTGTCTGGAGACAGTAACTTGGTTTGACTGAAAAAGTGAAAGCCAGAGAAGAAGAGCATTACGATACACACAACTGTATGTTAAGAGGGTATTCTGCAATACATTTTTGTATTTCCTCACCTCTCCTCTGCTGGATTTAGCTACAATACCAATTTCATAAATGCCCATCATTAGCACTTGGACGTGTATCTGGTACATTACTGTAAAGAAATTCTGTCTTGAATGAGTCCTTCTGGGAAGTTCTAGAGTGGACGAAAGCAAGAGCATTTGGTCAATCATCTAAAGTACCTGAGAGCCATATAGGCAACTTAGGTTTGTAAATAATTCCAATCTTGTTTAGTTTTGGTTTAGAAAAATCCATTTATTCACAGGCCCCTATAGAGAGACAAAGAGGTCCTTATACTGTTTCCCAATGCCTTCCCTCCACTTTTAATATTATTCAGAATGATTTCTAGGTGACTTTAACCAGGTTTCCGGCAGAAAATGGAATTTCATATACACTTATTTATACACCTGTGAGCTAAGAAGGAAGGAAAAGGTGAAGGACTGTGCCATGTAGTGCAAACTTACACACCATCAGGACCAGCATTTGGATGGGGAGAAGAACCCTAAACACTCTCATCCATCCCCTGTTCCAGCTCTGTGCCTGCACCCAAAACACAGCAGAGATTTCTTGATTTTACCTGCAAGGGAAGTGCAGGGGAAGCAGCCCTGAGAAGCCAGGAGGAGGAATGAAGGGATGAATGGCTGGGAAGGAGGAGGAATGAAGGCATGAATGGCTGGGAAGCCAGGAGGAGGAATGAAGGAATGAATGGCTGGGAAGCCAGGAGGAGGAATGAAGGACACTCTCTCCCAGGGCTCTCAGCAGTGGGGCACGTACAATCAGTGCTGCATCATCAGTTCAAACTGGATGCTGACACAAAGCCAGGATCTGTGGCTGCCTACAGTGGTGCCCACGGCCACAGCTGCCACTGCTGTTCTCGGCCCCACTGCCATCAGTGAGTGGTGCCTGACAAAAGGAACTGTAGAAACCCTATGCTGTATTCTGCCACAACTGCTGGCCAGTTCTGGAAAGCCGTACTGAAACTGGAATAAGGCAGGAAAATCAGGGATTTTCCAACAGCTGTAACTGGCAAAAATCTCCAGTTTGTGCCCCTGAATGGTAGGACCCACTAATGCTGTGCAGTGGCATTTGTTCAGCCCTGACTCATAGACAGAAGAATGGTGCTGAATGAATCACCAGCAGCATTTTCCGCAGTATCTAACGAGGTAGCTCATCCAAATATTGATCAGTCCCAAGTCTCTCTAGTTTTTGAGATCTGAGATATCACAGTCTAGTATGCTATTCACCATTAAAATTCTGCATTTGGGAAAGGGAGGAACCAGGCAATGACCAAACATTGGTTGGTGCATCCTTTGTTGATAGGAGCTACCTTCTGCCTGCTGTGAAGCTATCAAAATTATATGAACACTGCTGAAATGCAAGAGAAATAGGAACTTAGTAAGTCAATAACAGAGAGCTTTAAAGCAAATTAATAAAACCACTTTATAAAATATCTCATTCATTTTGGTCCACTGCTGCAGAAGGTCATTAAGCCAAACACTGTAGTAAAATAATTTTGATCCGTAACAGCAGAAAGGACAAACATTAAGCAAAGGATAATCACAAATTAGCATTCAGGACATCAGCTGATCATTGCAGGTGTTGAGGGAAGATAGTTCCTCCCTGCACAAGTGCCTGGAAAAGCACATTTCTTCCCCTTTCCTCTCTAATGTTGGACACAACATGCTTAGGCAGCAAGCAGGGGATACCTCAGGTGTCCACAGTCCTGCCCTGCTCAGTGTCTGCCCTTTGACTTTCACTGTGATAATACCTGTATAGGAAACAGGCAACCCTTCCTACCCTTCACTCCACCCAGCAAGAGCCCAGCCTGGGCAAACCCCATGGTTTGAGTTGCACATTACAGGAATTACTACTGCAGAAACCACATAAAACAATGGAGAAGAAGCCTTACAAGAAGCAGTGCACGTGCACCAGTGAGGTGGCTTTGCTGCCCAGTATCTCCACAAAACACACTTCTGCCATCCCAACTGACTACCATAAGTGACGGAACCCAGAGTCATGGACTACATGAACTCAAAAGACATTTTATGGACATTTTGCAAAGGTGGTCCATTGACTAACAGAATGACATCTGCGTATTGTATCAAACTGTGAGAAGTAGGATGGTGGCTAGTGAAGTTGTATTGAATAGTGTGAGGTCTGGCCATGGTGTAAATAGTACGGAATAAGGGGTGGAATATGTGCTGAATGTGGCTGGGATAGAGTAAAATTTCTAAACAGTGGCCGGTGTGGGGCTGTGCTTTGGGTTTGTGCTGAACACAGGGCTGATAATGTAGAGACGTTTTTGTTATTTCTAAGCAGGGTTTACGCAAGCAAGCCCGACTCCAGACGCCAGTACAGGCCGAGGTCAAGGCTCCGGAACGACCGACACCGACACCGACCACACGACCCCCTCGTGCCCCCCTCGTGCCCCCGCCGGCCACGCCCTCCATCAGACCACGCCCTCTCCATACACAAGTCACGCCCACACTCCATGGCCCCGCCCATCCCTCCGGCCTACGTCCCCGCCCACCCGCACGGGAGGACTCCGCGCAGGCGCACTGCGTGCCAGAGCCAACTGCCCCCTCGCGGCCCCCCCCAGATCTCCCCAAAGATGGCGGCCGCGCGGCGGCGGGCGAGGCGGCGGGCAGCGCTGAGGCGACGGGGCGGGGGCGGCGGTGGGAGCGGGGGGCAGTGACAGCCGCGGGGAGGGTAGGAAGAGGCGGCGGAGCGGCGGCGGCCGGAGGGCAGGTACTTCGAGTGGGCGGGCAAAGGGGTGGGGGAAGCACCGCCCCTGCCCGAGCTGCGCCATCGGGAACTCCCCCTGGCGCTCCCCGCCTCGGCGCCGCTGCCCGCTGGCGGCGGAGCGCGGACCGTTAGCCGGGAGAGCCGCGGGGCCATGGCGGTGAGTAGGCGCTGATGGCGAACCGCCGCCTTCCCCTCCGCGGGGCGGCCAGAGGGGTGCGAGGGGACGGGGGCGGCGCCGCTGCCTGCCCCGGTGCCTGAGGAGCGGCGCTCCCCGCCGGGCAGGACCGGGAGCCGGCGCCTCCGACGGAGCCCCGCGAAAGAAACTTTGTGTCTCCCTCCCTCCCCTCCGCGGCTCGGAGGTGCCTCTGCCGGCCGGGGCGCGGGGATCCGCCCGCTGTCAGCGCCGGGCTGCGGCGCGGCGGCCGCGGGAGGAGGCGGAGGTTGAGCCGGAGAAAGAAGCAGATGCGGAGCGCGACCAGAACAGCTGAGCCGGCTGTGACAGGCGGGGAGGAGAAGGCAGTGGTGGTGCTCGACACCTCTTTCTCGTTGTTGTTGTTGTTATTGTTGTTGTTGCCCTCCGCCTAAGCCGTAAAAGGTTCCCTCATAACGCCCAGCTAAAGGGATTGAGCGTCTCTATGTAGATAAAAGAGTCTTCCCGAAAACACGGTAATAATTGTATTGCCGACTCCTAGCAGAGCCATTATTCTTTCAGCCAGATTTGCTCCCGATTCCCCTCTCCCTGAATATCGCCCAAGCTAAACAGAAACTTTTCGTTGCTTCCAGGCAACTTAGAAAGTGAAACCAACTAAAAGCAAAAATGAAACTTTTCAGCTGTTTTTTATTGTGCGAAGTAAAGAAATTAAGAAGCAGAAACAAGAGAAAATGTGTTTGGTAGGAGAAAATGTTATAAATGGCACCTCAAGACGTGTTAGTCATTTGTTTAACCCTGTCAAAGGCAATTTATTCGCCACCTTGCATGTCAAGTGTTATTCTAGAACATTTCGCGTTACGAAGTAATTTCTGTGAAATGCTCTTTGTTTTTAGAATTTCAGTCTGCTTTTGATCAAATACATACCTGATTAGAAATGCCTTAAATTTTCAAGGAGACTTAAAATCTCCAGATTTTTTGCTGCTGAGTACTTGGCAGCTTCTGTCTTAGAAGCTGTAGGAGCCAGTCCTGCTAAGCTTTCTGCTTTTCAGAAGCTATTTTGTTGTTATGGCAATGGGAAACTTTCTGCTTTATACAGTGTAGAAATTTAACTGATGTGAATCTGCATCCGTAGATGTGTTTATTTTCTGTGTTGTGAAATAGTATGAGTCACAGCAAATCAGTGGTCCTTAAAATTCAGAGAGGATGATCAGTTACATTTTTTTCTGCCTTTTTTTTAAGGAAATGATCTCAAATAATTATGAAATTTAATCACATGATGAATGGGGAAGTAGCAAGCTGTCAGGTAGGGAGAAAGCTGTACACACATGTGAAAGTCAGAAGTAGCTGAGTATCTCTAGCACTCAATGTTGGCAAATTGGATAGAGTTCTTGACAGCCAGTGTTTCTACTAAGCATGAGGGAGCAAGAAGGGTGCTGGTCGAGTTTGAAAACATGGCATCTAATCGAGATTCACTCTGTGTACACAAGTTATCTTGTCACACATGTACTGAATCTGGGAGTTGTTTGTGCAAACTACAAGTGATTAATTCAAAATCATTCACCAGAATGATTTTTCTGGTGACTTTGGGGGAGGAAGTTGATGTGCTGTATGAGTTCCACAGGGGCACTGGATTTTTAGCAGATGAAGCCCTGGTTAAGAGAGACAGAGATCCTTGTCCTCAGAAAGGCCAGGACTCAGTGATCTGTTGCTTAGCTCACTTGGTCAGGGGCTGAGCAATCAGCTTCGAGCAGAGTCACGGGCTGGCTACTGTAATGATAATATTACAGCAGAATTAGGTGAGTGTCTCAGGTTTTTCTCAGGGCAAATGGAGCTCTTCTGAGGCTTTTTGCTGTATGACAAGCTCTGGGTGTATGAGTTTCATGAGGGTCAGGTCATTACACCCAGCACCAATTACCTAATTTCAGTCCATTAATGGCATTTCTACCTTTTTCAAGTTGAGGTTTCTACTAGTTTGTGAACTTGAAACTCAGAAGCTTTAGATTTTTATAGGCAGTGATGTAATGGAGCTGCAGAAACTTGGATTATGATTTGGACTAGTAACTCAGTTGCTTTGGGCTGTGAGTCCTGTGCATCTGGGGATGCTTTTCTTTGTTAACCTTTGCCTCGTGGCCATTTAATTTTACTTGAATTTGTACCTCCATCGGCTAACTCAGTGTTGTGCTGATGGTCATTTTGGCTGAAAATCTCAAAGAGATCCTTAGAATGGTTATTGCAGCTTTAAGTGCTTAATTCAACATGTTTCTGCAGTGTTCTGTCTTAGGACTTGAAAAAAAACTCTTAAGGCCTGACTTCACAAGAGGTTCAAATTTTCATCCTTGTCAGTACTTTCTCCTAGATGGTTTTAACATCTAAATGCTTTTAGACGATGCTACAACTTCCCTTGGTAGCAGGTCACTTCTGCAATAGTGTAAGCTGTTGTACATGTGTTGGTCTCTAGAAATACAGAATGCTGAGAAGGTGTTGTGTGCTGCTGTTCTGATTGTCTCTTCAAGGATCTGTCAGCGGCAAATCCTGTAACCCAGCCCCGTCCCCCTTTTTGGGTTGAACTGGCAAACATGCAGTCTTGCTCATTCCCAGACAGGCAGATACCAGAGAAGACAGTTTTTGAGGATGCAGGCCTACTTCCTAGACAGTTTTCTGCACCATTGATGCTCCTTGTCAGTGCCTTCTGGAACCTCAGGAATTCTTATCTTCTTCTAGCAATTTTGTATCTTTTTTTCACCTCCACTGTCTAATTGCTGTGGGATTTCTAGTTCAATCTCTGCTAAAATGTCTACAGATAATGTCATGTTCCATCAATGCATTTCTGTTATCTAGGATATGCATTGGATTCTCTCTGTTATAGGTGTCAATAACACTTCTATATTTTATCATTGATTTCTTTAAGACTGTTGGCTTGGGGAAATTCCCAGGCAATTTTGTAGTAAAATTCAACTTCACTACAATTTAGAGTGCATGAGTTGAATTGAGAGCTGATGTTTCTCCTGTAGGACCAGATCTCAGTAAAAATGGATTTGACTTGGACTGTCAAGTTTTTAGTTTAACTAAAAGATACTGTCTGTATCTCAGGAAAGCAATAATAGTTTGGAATGAGTACACTGCTTTTTCTGTTCAGCAAACATGAACAATGTTTATTTTGCTCATGGGGCCAATGTTTCCCGAGCTACAGAAATGACTGGTTTTTTGCTTGTTCTTTGCTATATACAGTAAACTTTGAGCTTTCTTAATGCTGGTGTTCACTTGATGTTAATAGAAAAACACTATCAGCCTTTTTCTTAATCTTCTCTATTCATGAAGTTTAATGGTTGTGTTTATGTCCAGTAGTATTTTGGACTGTCATCCTCAGGTGTGTATTTTGTAGGGCTGATGAGGTAGCAGGATGTTTAACACTTATGTCTGTAATGTCTGTAACACTTAATACTAATACATGTTTCTTGTAGGCTGTCATCTTTAATTTTTCCAATTAATTTGCTTTTGGTTTCAGATGGAACAAATATTTTTGAAGTCATTTTGTTTGACCCCCAGGAATCTGGTCCTATTCCAGCTGCTGACACACTCTTGAGCCTGTAACCACTGAAAATCTGCAGACTTTTTGCTAACCTGTCCTAGATGACTTTAATGAAATGTAAATTAAAATAGCATTTGCTATGCTCTTTGTCAATAGTGAAACAGAATTTTTGGCTGTTCCTTTCATGGTGGACTCTTCATGTCCACCATGTCACTTGTTAGGTTATGCACTTTTTCTTGATTGTATTGATAATCTGTATTGGTTACAACACATGCTGCAGAAACTGTTGGTCTTCACTTTGGTGGCACAGTTGTGTAGAGCACTGTGTTATTACTCTTCTTGAATGTATTGTTTTAGCTTTTGTATTCAGAATTGCAGTAGCTCAAGAATGAAATATCCTTTTATTTTCTAAATACTTGATTAAAAACTTCAGCACCATGCTCATTTGTGATATCTTCACAGCACATTTCAAACTGAGTTAGACTGGACCTCCTTAGCCCTCTTTGTTTATGGCTCCAAGTAAACTTTCACTGTTTATGTCTAGGCAAGCACATTTGTTGGCTTCAGTCTCATCAGACCTACCAATATTAACCAGTGTTCTTAACAGAATTTATATTTTTGTCTCCCTTTAAGTTTTTACTTTTTCAGGATATGTGGACCTTGTGCTCATGTTGTTCTGCAGTCAAAACATCCCCTAGGCTAACATTGGTATCCTCTCTTTTGGTTTAGTACCTTGGGCTTCAAACACCACCCCAACGCCAGTCCACAGAAGTTAATCAGGAGCACTGAATATGCCTATGGTGTACCTTCCCCCAGTTTTGCTGCCAGAGTTGTTCCAAAGCATTTAGGACACGTGAGCAGATGCACTGCAAAATTCTGCATTTATAGACAGTAGAAAATATTGTACCTTACTATATATTGAATGACTTGGGGCATAGCAAGTTGTCAAAAATTAAATTATCTACAAATTTGCAATCCCAGTTTGACCAGTAGAAGTAATTTTTATTAGCCATTAATAGGCTTTAAGAAGAGCACAGCACTTTCTAAGATGTAATAAATGTCTTCAATAAGGTCCAAAAGGATTCATACTGTGACAGGTATGGATAGGTAGCTGGAAGTGAAAAGGAATATGCAGGGCACGAATGTTAACTTTACCTTCTGCATAACAGTTCTTCTTGAATCTGCTTTGAGTTTTTTATACCTTGGTTGAATTTAAGTCTGTGAACCTCAGTTCTTATTTGCTTTTGATTTTGAATAACTTGAAGTGGAAAAGAACCTAGCAAGCCTTGAGCTTTACTGTTACCAGCAGTAAAAAGTAAAAAAAACTCTGTAGTTCACAAGTGTAAATGGTCCCTTGTAAATGGGGTGAGTTTCCCCAGTGTACAGACCCAGTGTCTGTGGCATACAGGATCCTACAAGCATGGGCTGCTGTCCAGCTGTTGTCCCATTTCCCCTCACTAATGTAGCATACTCCATTCCAGGTATTACTTCTTTGATTATAAAAGAAATCCTTCTTCTCTAAGTTCCAGTTTTTAAACTGCAAGGTTTTGGGTTTTTGTAGTTTGTTGTCCTTTTAAGTGGAAGAACTTTATCTACTAGTTAACTTCACAGAAGGAAATGGAGACAACAGAATAGCAAGTTGAGTAATTTTACTCTGTGGCAGAAGAACACATTTTAGGTAGGGATAGCAAAACAAGTAGTAATGATCTGCAAAAAGTGTGCAGGTATCTGGAAACTAATCTGTAAGCAGAAACTGAATGGATAAGAAGGTTCAGCACAAACTTTGGTGACTTGCAATGTCCTGGCAATGAGAGAAAGCTGTGACTGTAACTATGCAGTAATATTTCAAAATACATATTGATGGACTGTTAGGGGAATTTCTGCAGTAAGAATAAATGTCACATAACACAGGAGTTACCATGCTTCTGCAAATCCTGTCGAGTCTATCAAAAATGTAAATTGGGAGGACAACATTGTATGACGAGTATTCACCCATTTAGTCTAGTATGAAAGTGGATTGAAGATATTGAAATGAAGTACTAAGAAGTTAGGACTAAAAGAAACTGTGGAAGTGAGCAGTGACTGTTGGCAATGATTAATCATAGATGCAGCTGAAATGTATTTTGTTTTAATTTGTTCAGGCTTGCTAATAACTTGACTGCCCCCATTTAAGAATATTAGTTTATCTGTACATTCTGCTCAGTGGTGGCATTTCAATGGTGAGGATAAGTTACCATAAATAAAGTAATAGATCTTAAAAGTACCCCCGTGCATTTAAGTATGTACATCATGGCAATACAGCTCAAAACAAATCCGTTTTTGACTTTGTGACTGTATTGTTGATAACAAATTGACAGCTATTCAATGTTGCAACTTCATATGCAAAAGAGGAAGCTAAGAGCAGCTTTGTCCTCTTGACTTGATTGGGCAATCAAACTAGTTGGTCCCATGGTGTTTTGATTAGCTGAAACTTTTCTAGGAGGATGGTGTGGAACTTGGGAGAAGGGGTTGCTAATATCACCTGAGAAACCTGCTATTGTTTTGCTGGTCTTCCCCTTCAGTAGTTACAGATACTCCTCTGTTGGAGAACTCTTGAATGAGTAGCACATTCAGACTTCAAGAGTTGCATTCAGTTGAGGTCCTGATTGACTATTGTGCTTTTTTTTTTTTTCCTATGGGGTACAAGCACTTCCTCTCTGTTTATTCTTACATTTCACGTTCACTTGTGTATTTGCACATTTTTTGTGTAAAGTCAATCAGGAAGCTTCTGTGTTAAAACTAATCAGTTTTTATATGGTTAATTTTAAACTCTATCTGTCCTACAGTCTAACTCACTTTGTTGACCAGTTGCTTGCAGTGGTTCAAGTGGGATCTGCTAGAATGATTTAGCAGAACTGACGTAGAGGAGTTTAAATTCTTGATAAGAGAATGCCCTTCAAATGTGATTGTTAGGCCTCAAAAGACCTTTTTTGGTGAATTTTTGCTCTTGGGAGGTAGTTTTCGTATGTCTGTCTTGATTTATCATGTTCTGTTATTGTCCTGTTCCTTATGGAAGCAGAAATCTACAGCTTTTCCAAAATAATCAGTGGAGAGAAGTTTTAAAGTCTCTTAGACTTGTAGCCTCATTGATCCTACGTCACCTTACATTCGGATAGCAGTTTTCATTTTTCAGAATGAGCAGGAAAAAGCTATTTCATAAGAGTTCTTTAAAAGCTGTTCATTCTGCTTGAGTCATGCACTCTTTGTAGCTCCAACACCAGCAGCTGTCTCTGCAATAAATTTATCTCACTGACCAGTTGCAGGTCTTATTATTTTATTAATAAAAATATATCCATGTTTTTAGTTTGCCTTAAAGGTATCATATGAAAAATTGTTTTGGAAATTTCTTGTTGCTACTCACAGCCTCTGAGAAAAGGGAGTCAATGACAAATGAGGAAGTAGCTTGATTCTTGGCATTGAATTTTCTTGTTTTCTCAAAAACTAAGCATGTTATTAAACAGAAATAGAGGCAAAAGTAACAGTTAAGTGGAAAAGGCCAAGTTGGTTTTGAAGCCATGTGATTTTCAGAAAACAAACTGAAGGAAATCCAGTCCTGGCAGAAGCTTAGAAGGATCTAATTTTGCTGGTTTAAAAGTAAAACTAGGAGGGTTTAAGGAAATTCTTGAGAGTTACAAGAGTGTAAAACAAAACATAGTTTAGATCAGTGTTGCATAAATAAAGTAGAATTGCATTGCTGATTTTTTACAAGTGGTGCAAAAAATACAATATGCAGTTCATTCTCCTCACTTCTTTTTGGGGATGATTCCCATGAGTATCTAAATGGAAGGTGTTCTCCAAGACAAAGGAGGTCACAGTATTTTACCCTCTGTGTGTCAGTGCATTGGATTTATGTGCCTGCTAAAGACTAGGTATGGGTTTGCACCTGGCTGCTGACAATTTGCTCTTTGATTGTAAAGTGCACACTATCAAAGTAGTTCCAAATAAAATTAACAGATAATTCCAATTTGTGTTAGTTTTGCACTTACCCCTTACTAGAAGCTTAGACTTCTTTGAAGTTATAGGAGGAATGGGCAAATAAGTGGGAAGTACTGAATTCTTCATAGGCAACAGCTTCAAGTTACATGTACTTCATCCAGATAAGGATTGTGGATGTTTTTTTTAATAACATAATAATAACAACAACATTTAATACCAGAATGTGGTGCTTTGAAGTAGTTTTGGTTGCTCTGGTCTTGCTGTGTACAGTCAAGCGTTCAGCAGTTGTGCTGGGCAAGCTGAGCTAGTCAGTATCCGTGAACATATTGTGCCTTTACGGATGACTGGTTTATAACTGTCTAGTTTTCCTCTATGTAGTCTTCACCTTCAAAAGTTTAGTTTCCTACATCAGCTACTATTAAAAACTTAGCCTCTTTGGCTCAGATTCAAAAACTGCTGGCTTATGAATACAAATGCATTAAACTTGAACAGCTGGGGTATTTCCAATTACCTACTATGCATTCTTACACAGGTTATAGTACCCATGGCATGAATGCATGAACTGCATTTGAAGCTGCTCCTAAATCATTGCAGTTTATAGTCTGAGGTATGAAGGTAACCTGACATAAGTATTCATTTACTATAGCAAACACCTACAATGCTAAGGTTTGCTGTTGTGGGGCTTGGCCATTCTCGCTCCGAGGAGATCAGGGGGTGACTATAGGGCATGAGTCAGATCTGGTAACTGTTTGGCTGTTGATGTGCACTTGCATTTGCTCAGCAGTCAGTGTTTCCTTCACAAGAGTACTGCATTAATTTTACACCTTTCAGTGTTCATCTTCTGGTGGTAACATATGAACATATGTATGAACAGAGTTGTGGATCGTGTTTCTCAGTCTTTGAGAATTATGTTGAGTGAGCATCTGTGACAGCACTTGAAGTATTTCCATATTGATGGTAGATGTTGTATATTCTATTTTTTTTTTGATAGGAACTTCCAATCAAAGTGCTTATTAAAACCTTTAGCATATCTTCACTCTTAAGTGACTGTCAGACTTTGACATTGTTGATTCATTTCATGCAACAATACTCTTTTTATAATTTTCCTGTATTGCCTATCTGCGATTTTAGTATTATGACCAGCACTGAAGGGAATAGCCATTTCACTTTGACTGTACTTAAAAGGAGATTGACAAATTAGTGAAAGAAAAATGTTCCCCACAACACCCTTCTAACAAAAAAAATCCCTCCTCTGTTGTGTCGGAAAGTATTTTATCAAGTGTCCCAGGAAAACATTTTTGAAACAGGAAAAATACTTTATCAGGAACAAAGTGTATATTTTAAATAAATTGCATATTAATTGAAATATTTAGTTCAGAACTTTAAAAATTGGTGTACTGTAATTGCCACATCTGAAACTCTTTGACTGGAAAATGTGGTAAATGTACAGGGAGGGAGAGAAATTAAAATCCTTCTGCTCAGTTCTGATTCTTAAAAACAAACACAAAACTCTTCAGCATGCTTCATAACTTTAATAGCTCAGCTACAACCTTATGGATCTCTGGGTAATTATATTCTAATACGTTTCTACACCAGCTGCATCACTCTATCTGAGCTTTTTCCAGTAGTGCATTAAGTGATATTACTAACATCTGTTGTATATTCTTTGTTCTTTCCTCTTCACCCTAGGGCTGCATTGGAATATTCTAGAATTTTCCTCATTTTAGCGTATTTGTACATCTTGGGCACTTCTATTTGTCCACTCTTGTCTCATAAGTTCTGAACTGGATGGCCAGTTTGAAAGATTGGAAGGAATTGGCTTTTTTGCTTCAGCCTTTTGAAAGATGTTTGTTTTTCAAGTGCATCTGCTGTCTCCATGTTGGAGAAGGCAGAATTAAAGCACTGAATGCATTAGGATTGGGTGATGTTTTATGGTTTTTTAGGTTCTGTAAATTCATTCCTTGGTCTTTGGCAAAACCTAAGTGTTGCCTCCTATTCAGAGAAGCTTTTATTTCTTACTGGAAGTTATCTGGGCTGGAGGATGGGTCCTGCCTGTGGTTCCTGGGGGAGTGTAGCTGCGTGAAGACTCAGCTGAAGAAGGAATGCACACCTGCTCTGCTGTGCTGAACCCACTGGGAAAGCACACCTTACAGCAACCTGGAATTGGCAGCTGTAATACAATACTGCTTGAAGCATGTATGAAACTGCATTACTGACAAAGAAATCGTGGAAAAGCCTTGAGTTTGTTACTTCTTGTGTAAGAGCAACATGCAGTTTGGAAACATTTAGTATTGATTTCATTAAGCCAGTTTCTTACACTGCACTCTTTTGTGTTAGGTGCTTTTGTATTGTCCCTGCTTAAACTTCTGTCCTTGTGTTGTGTAGAATTCACATCTCTTCTGAACAGCTCCCTGGAATAATAAAAGTTTGTGTCTGTTGTTCACTATATTTGACAGAATTAGGATGTGAAAGAGTATTAAGTTGCTGTAAGCATTGTGATGATACATAGGTAGGAAGAGAAGCAGTACTCTGTAACTCATGAAAACGGAGGAAAAAAATGGCAATACAAATTTCTCCTTCAGTAGGCATCAGTGATACCAGTGTGGAGAGTGGCCTTATAAGTCCTCTAGTTGTGAATAAATCAGTTAATTATATTTTGTATCAAACTCAATAACCAGCAGCAGTGAATCTCTAGGAAAGGAACGGTCCATATGTTTTTCTTGTACACAGCACTGTCGCTAGATATAACTACACTTGTCATGGTAGTGCCTATATCCCAGCTGAACTGGAAAGCTTGTTTGTGTAGGATGTCCATGTGAAAGTGTAACTTTTTAATTTGAAACTTTCCTCTAATGCAGCCTTCCTCTTTTAGGAGAAAGGCCAGATTATAAAGCAGTTCTGTTATGGACCGTTATGTGTATGTCTTCCAAAGTTTGAGCCTTAGGTGTCCAAGTTTGAGTTTTGATTAACATTGTCATAGTTGCTTTGAAATTTGAATTGAGGATCTGATAGCTTTTAAGAGCTTGGAGTCAAGCTGTGGTACTCTCTCTGGGTTCTGACCTACTGTGAACCATTCAACTTTGGTGTTAAGTGTTGCATTTTGTTTGACTAATATTCTGGAATTCATAGGAGAATTCTACTTGTCAGGGTCTTTGGAGATTGCCTTTTGCAGCCCTTTGTTAGGACCTTACATGGTCAGGTTTTGATTTTCTACAGCCCCAGTCTCCACATTTTTTGGTCATGCACCCTGTAAGTAAAGAATATATTAAGCACGCACCTCCAATATATGTAATCTTTTGAATTATATGCATATGCTACTTTATTAATATATTTATACTATAAAGCATATGCAAAAAAAAAAAAGGATAAGGTAGAGATGAAAACCAATGTTTAAAAGGGTTTTTTTTTAACTTACAAAAAATATTTTCTTCTTGTATGCTAAGAGTTTGTCTTGTACTGGAGTGTGTTTACCCCTCTTTGGAGACTACTGATCTACAGGATTAAGAATTTTGCAGCCTCTCAGAGCAAGGTATGCTAGTGCTACACCACTCTCATTGTCACTGTACCATTTTTTTTAATCTTTATGGACAGACAGCATTTCCAATGGTGCAGTGCATGCCCATCACAGAATCATAGAATATGCTGAGTTGGAAGGGACCTGCCATGATCATAGAGTCCAACTCCTGGCACTGCCCAGGACTCCTCAGGTGATGCACTCCTCCTTGTGTCTGAGAGCATTGTCCAAACACTTGTGCTTTTGCAGCACACCTCCAGGAAGAGTTTGATTTAAGGCTCTTAACCACCATCCTTCAGGCAGTGGTATCCAGCTAGCAGGTGACCCCTAGCAACTCTAGTGCTCTTAGCTTCTCCCTGTCTTTCATGGGCCCAAGCCCAGGAACAGTCTTTGTGGCATCTCTCTTGTACTGGGAGGAGGAGGCTGAGAAGAGAATACCGAATGTGCTATTCCAGGTTCCAGCTTGTTACCACTGAATAGCAGGGAATAATCACCTCCTTCAGCCCATTGGCTGTACTTGTCTGCTAATACAGCCTCATATGCCTTCATTGCTACAGGACATGTGCTGCTGACTCATGTTGTTTTACCTTGGTGATCCAGCTGATACAATGCTGATGTGTTTTTCAGAGCCTATCCTTGAGGTCAGCTGCTAGTCTCTTGGAGAAATGCTGATCCTTTGCATGTGCAGAGGAAATGCACTGAATGCACTGCCCAATGATCTCAGCCTTACAACACTCCTTAACCCTCAATGAACAAGTGACAGTGTAAAAAGTAGTGTTGTATTGTGCTTTACAACTTGAGGGTACTGCCACAGAAACAATAAAGGACCAAATCTGAAGGTATTTAAGGATTGAGTTAAATTGTCGTTACAGTTCAGGAAGGCAAACTTGCTTACTGAACTATGGAGTGGAACACAGTTTGTGAGCTTTAACATAATTTAGCCTTTTGCCTTGTTAGTGTAATTCATTCCTTAAAGGTTCCTCAGGCGTAAGTCCTGGAGTCTAAACAAATCAATCCAGTAAGTTTATATACCCTTACTTTGTTTTGGCTTCAGAAAACTCTTTCAAGGTATTTTCAAATAGCAGTTAAGGTGGGGGTTGTGGGCAATAGCCCACTTAAAATATAAGTCTAGTACAAAGCATTAACCTGCACAATTTGGTTGTAATCTCAAGAGACCCTGTACTTTCCTTGAATTGTAGAACAGACTCGGGGCAGATTCAGTGTACACTGAGTTTGCAGTCCTGAATTGGCTTTGAATGTCTGCTACTAGTTCAGTATATGCAGTAGCAAGAGAAGAAATGAAATAGTTGTTCATGCAGAAGTTGTTGCTGTGCATGAAACAGTGTAGATTTGTAAATAAGCATGCATTTAATGCTCCACCAGTAGCAAATTACTTCTCAGCTGCTTCTGTGCTTAGCAACTGAGAATTATCTCTCTATTCATCTAATGTGTCCTCTTCCTTGTCTGGTCCCTTTTAATGTCCACAAGAATGGTGCAGTGAGTAGGCCTTAAATAAATCCTTTGGTTCATCCCACATGTTATTTTACCCCTTCTGAAGGCTGCTGCATCAAAGTTTTCAGTAGTGCAGGAAATCTGATTATAGGCTAGTGAATTGTTTGTAGTGGTTCTGCAGGCCGAACCTTACCTGTTGTCCGAATGCAAGTTGTTTTTCTTGAGCTCTCATTAAGTCCTGAGTATATCTAGAAACTAGATGGAGTTGGAGGACAGTTACATCATCTGGGGCAGTTTTATGAGGATTAAGGCTGAAATTACAGTATGCACATACTTTGCTTTCAGTATTTTCAGTATGGAACAATATGTTCAAGAAGCTGTTGCTCCCACTTGGAACAGTTAGCAGCAATTTCAAGTCAGAAAATTGGAGACAAAGCTTGTGAAGTTATTCCAGTAGAGATGGTAGGTATTTGTAGCCAGAGGCAGGAAAAACATCCTCCCTTCCATGTTGCTAAGGGAGGTAGACCTGTTGATATAACTGATAAAGCCTTTTGGCAAGCTTGTGTTTGACTGTCCACTTCTATTATTCTGTCCTTGTCGGAATCAACCCTTCACAGGATTGTGTTCATTCTTTTTAGTTTTAGAAAGAGCAGTTTTACCTTTATACATTAATACTTTTTGCTATGCCTAACTTTTTAAGCTATTCATGCCATTTTAGTTGACTGAAATTACTCAGTCTCTTATCACTGTCATTGCTTGTCATTTCCAGACTTCCTTTTGACTTCCTTTTTTAATTTTTTTTCTGGGAGGCAAGTTAAAAACATGTTTCAAATGAGAAGCTGAGAACTGATACCTTCCCTTGCTATTGGAAACTCGCATGGCTCAACAACTCTGTATTTACTGTTAATGTTTAAGGACTGTCCATTCGGTTTTAATCCATCTGTTCTGTTTTTCTATTGAAGAGAAATGCTCTCTAATGCCAAGTAAGATTTTAAGGTTGTTTTTCCAGTCCACTTATTAGTACCTTTTTCAGCAATATCCATCAGCAGAAGGTTTGTATGAAGTTATTGGACAAGATTTTTTCAATCAATCTTAATTGTATTTTATTTCTTTACAAATAACATCCAGTGTTGGCCTCAAATTATTGTTTGCTAACAGGACTAGATTGTCCCTTTTACAACACAGTATTTAATGCAAACTTCAAACTTCTACTTTTCTTCCAGACCTCTGAGACTTTCCCAGGACCCAAGTTATTTGCAAGTCTTTTTCAAAGGTCTAGGTAAATGTCTTCAAGAGGTCTTGAATGCAAGCTGCTGGGATCTGCTGGTCTAAAGGCTCTATCTGCACACACTTGAGGTCCTTGCATTGAATATGATATAATTTATTTCCAAGATAGGTTTATTGAGCACTTCTGTTTGTCTTGGTGCCAACCTTTTGTCCATTTTAGCAGACTTCTCCTTCTGCCACACATTCTGTCTTTTCAAATTGGTATCTTTCTTTGTCCTCACAGCAAAACAAGAAGGCACCTGCAGTGGGTGAACATGCCACATCTTACTGTGTGACTGTATTATATGCACTGGCTTGTATGGATGGCTGCCTCCTGACTACTGTTGGGGGAAAGGCTTTGATGAATGTGTAGTATAGACCCACATTGGTGTGAAGTTTAAACCTTTAGTCTTTGAGGCTAGTTCAGTGACATTGCAGAGAAATCTAATATTGTATTGTCAAGGAAACATTTTTTTTCTGAGATTGATTACACAGAATGACAGGTAGCACTTCTATTATTGTTGTAGAGGGTGTCAGGAATAACATTCTACATAGTACCTCCTGTCAGGGTTTATCAGTGAGCAGTGTGTTCTGTCTCCAGAATAAATCAAATGCTTGAATTCAGGCATGGAATTTAGCTGTGTCCCAGTTAACGCGCTAAAGACTGGGTGCTGAAGGTGGAGTACTGACCTAAGCACTTGGATGCCTGTGGGAACCTAATTTCATACAAATAAAAACATTTAACAGCTGTGCAGGGAATGGAAAGCTGCCTGGTAGAAGAGAACCTGGGGGTACTGGTCAACAGCAACTGAACCAGAGTACAAAGGTGGCCAAGAAGGCCAATGGCATCCTGGCCTGGATCAGCAAGGTGGCCAGCAGGACAGGGCAGGGATTGCGCCCCTGTACTTGGCACTGGTGAGGCACACCTCAGCTGTGTGTCCAGTTCTTGGTCCCTCACTACAAGGACTCTGAGGTGCTGGAGCATGTTCAGAGAAGGGCAAGGAGCTGGGGAAGGGTCTGCTGAGAGAGTTGGGGGTGTTTAGTCTGGAGAAAAGGAGGCTCAGGGAAGACATTATCACCCTCTACAACTGCCTAAAAGGAGGGTGGAGCCAGGTTGGGGTCAGTCCCTTCTCCCAGGTAACAGGTGATAGCACAAGAAGAAAATGTCCTCAGGTTGCACCTGGAGAAGTTTAGGCTGGATAGTAGGAAAAAATTCTGTACAAGAGGCCTGTAGTGCTTTGTTAATGTGAGTCCTCTCATACTGAGAGCATTGTACTACAGCTTTCAACCCACAGCAGAGCTACAACATCTACCCTAGAGGGGCAAGCAAGTGAAAGCAGCCCATTGGGTGGGATGAAGTTTTAGGCTGTGCTTTTGAGTAGCAAGCTGTACTGGTTAACCAAATATGTTTAGAGTTTGGTAATGAAGTTAGGTCATTAAGCTGGCTTTATTCCATTATCACTTCTTCCATTTTTCCATTACCATCAGGTATTTTTTTCATTTGAAGTTAATGCTATAACTAGTAAATGTCTCTGTTTATGAGTAGACAGTATATCTGAACTAGAAGTTTGTAGGGAGTTTCAGTAGCCAGATGATACCAAGACAAAACTTATAAGAGCCCGTAACACTGCTGGCTGTCAGGCTGTATAACTCTAAAATTGTATTTACTTCTTTTTACCAGGCTACTGTAAGTATTGGCTGAGAGAGGCAACTCTGCTTTAGAAATACTGTACAAGCTTCTTCTTAGCCTAATCCTTATGTCTATATTTGATGTAAAGCACTGTTTCCAGATGCAAAATGGGATTATCTTGTGGGAATTCTGAATGTGCCATTCACCCCTAGTGAATTCTTTCCATCTGTCTTTCTGTTTTGTTAAGAAATATCAGTTTCTCAGTTCTTGTTGCTCTAATTATTTTTTTATTTCAAAAGCTAAGTGTACTAGGTCTAGCTGGGATTGAGTTAAGACCACTACAGTAAACTAATGTAATTTAGTGATATTTTTTTAAACAAAATTAAATGCAATTTCAAAAGCAGCTTCTTAGACTTGCAGTACTTATTTTCAACATGGAAAAATGGTAATCTTAATTCTTCCATCCAGTCTTCATATAGCACTAAGATGTAAAATATCAGAAAACATGTTCCTTGTGACTTGTTAATATAATTGAAAGGAATGCTCGGCTGAATTCTGCTTTCTGTAACCTTGTTATGTGATATTCCTCAGTTAAAGTGTATCACTGCTTTCATGGGCCTCTTGCCTCTGGCTTTTTTTCTTGTTATCAGGTTTCTTGTAACTTTTCAATGCATGCAAGTGAGGGTATTTTGTAGTATGGTTATGAGGATTACAATTGTGTGTGTGGGCATTATCTCTTCCCTTCCTCCCCAAGTTTTAGCTGCTGATTAAAGGGCCACTGGTTATCAAAGTGACACAGCTTTATTTCTGGATCTAATAAATTTTAAAAGGATGATATGTCAGATTGTGCAGAATTAATAATATTTTATTATTATTCATTTACTTGTGCCTCACTAGGACATTTCCTAGTAACAAATTGTCCCTAAAGTATTTATCTATTATAATAATAGGAAAAGTGAGTTGATTATTAAAAAAGAAAAAAAGTAAGTGTCCCTGTAAATATATCTTGGTTTTTTACCAGTCACATAAACAAGAACACTATACATGTAGCTTCTAAAACAAAAAAGCAAATGAGGTTTTTCTTTTTTTTTTTTTTTTTTTTTTTTTTTCTTTTTAACTCGGTAGGCATTTTGTCAGCAGCGCCAGTTTGCTGAAGCCTTGGTTTGATACAAAGTTTAAAGATTCAGGTTTGTTAGCTCCAGGGTAGTGATCTATCTTCTGAGGTTCAGCCGCTAGAGGGGGTGTAAACCACCCTCTCTATGTAACTAAGGCTTGTACCAGCTGACAAAAACTCGTGGTCAGGCTTGTGTGGCTGCTGCTTGTTGTGGAAACATACTTTGTTAAGGTGTCTCATTTCATAATCTTCTGTTGTTGTTGTTATTTCTAAAGTGAGACAAGGTTTAAGGATAATTATTCAGAAATATTGATATAGTTTAACCATCTGAGTAACTTTCCTTTGCAGGTGATCTTGTGAATTAGTGTACCATCAATGATGGCAGAACATCCACCGTTACTGGATACCACTTCAATTATAAGTAGTGAAATCCCTCTTCTGACTTCCCCTATTGTTAGTGGAGATGGAGCACAACAGGTAAGGAAACTTCAGTGTATATTTTTTTCCTTCCAACACATCACTGACATGTTGACATTGTAAAAGATAGTAATCCTTCATCTGGAGTATATTTGTGCAGCTTTAGGTGTACACATGTGTTAGTGATTGAGTTGAGGGCAGAACTGGTGCAGAGATAAGATTTGTAAGAAGTATGAAGCAGAAAAGCTGTGTTGTGGAAGAATTTCTTTGTGGAAGAATGGGACCAAACAGCTGCCAAGTTGTCCAGCCATGACTGTGTCTTAGTTTGGAAGTTATGTATTTATATTACTGCATGATCTTATTTAGGCGAATAAACCTTTCCCTATGGTAGAACATAGTAGCTGAGGCACAACATATGCTAATAACTATGATCTCCAGACTGACACTTGCTTACAGCTGGGTAGCTTGAATGGTGGGACTTGCTTTTGTATGTTGGTGTCTGCCTGGACACCTGTTGAGTTTGTATTTCTCAACGGCAGTTCAACCATCTAGTGCATCAGGTGCTTCACTCAGATTTGTGTCACTTGTTCATGATGTACTTTGTCCAATCATCCAGATCTTTAAAGAAGATTGTAGTCCTTGTCTGCCCCAGTGTCAGCCACTGCAGTAGGTGACCAGTGGATGGCTGCCTGCTAGACTTTGCACTGCTGATTACAGCATTTCAAGACTGGCATTTGGTCCGGTTTTCAGTCTACCTTGGTGCCTATGCTCTGTCTGTGCTTCATCAGTTTCTGTGGTATTCAAAAGTGTCAAAAGCCTTGCTGAAATCATGGTAAACATTAGCTATGCTCTCCCCTCATTCATCAACCTAGTAATTTCACTCTGGAAGGCCATCCAGGTTTGTCTGGCATGATTTTACCCTTTGTGAATCCATAGTGACTACCCCAAATCACTTTTTTGTCTTTAACGCATTTGGAAATGGCCTCTAGAAAGCCTTGTCCACTCATCTTCCCAGAGCTAAAGGTGATCTTGACCAGTTTTTAGCTCCCTGTGTCCTCCTCCTTGCCCTTTTTGGAAGATTGCACTGGTGTTTGCTTTCTTCTAATCCTTGGGAACTTCCCCTGTTCACCATGACCTTTCAAACATAGTTGATACTGAGTTACTTGTTCTGCCCTCTGTAAAGATAGGACTCTCAGGCTGTTCTGTCAAGCTTATGCTGTAATCATGCAAGATTTTGAGTCTTATGTGAGTTTAAATGTTCTTTTGGATATACGTTTTCTTTAAAATGTTGTCTCTTTCTCCTGCCAAGGAAAATTAAAACTGGGAAAAAAACAAAGTATTCCTTCAAATAAATGAATCTGTGGGAGTTTGTGTTAATCTTCTAATGGAAAAAACAACATATATGCTGTTGTTGTCCTTTTTCATTTAAAACAAAAGGCAGCTCATTACGACTACTTTCTAAAGTGGGACTGGTAATAATCGCATGTATTTTTAAAAAGAGAATTTTCACTGGGCATTGGTCATCAATAAAGAAAGTAATTTTCTTTTCTTTCCCCATTTCATGATAACTGGCAGTTATACACCACAATGTGTGTTTGTTCAGTGGCAGGAAACTTCTGTGGAAACCCTTTTTGCAGGTAGAAAATACTTTGTATATCTGAAATATGGGAAATCCAGAATGGCAGGGACTGTGTTGTGTGTCAAGGTTGCCCAGTTAAGACTTAGGCCACAGAAAGGTCAGGCAGCTGCTTATTTATTTAAAAGAGTCTTAAAATCATGTATGTTTGTTTTATATGGTACTTATGAAAGGGGTAGATAGTGCATTTGAAAGTATGATGTATTCAAGTACAAAACACTGTAGTGTTGAGTCTTTTTTTTAATGTTAAACTTGAATATTAGTTCATTGTATTCCTTTGTTTTCCCTTGAACTTTGAAACTATAAGAAGGAAGAGGACTTTTGCCTTTATGATGGAGTTACTAATTTTTCTGTAAATCTTTTTACTTAGCTACAGTACACACATTCTGTAGTGGTTACTTCCTTGATGTATGAAAAGTACTCAAAAGTGTATTTTGTAACAGCATTGGTGTTGGATTGCATAAAATATAACTTAACCTGTAGAGCTGACAAAATTTGTATTCCTGCAATCAAAATTCAAAGCTGCATTGTCCATGTAAAGAAATGGATATTTTCTTCTGTGTTCATAGCGTGTAAGTTGGTCTGTAACTGAACTAATTCGTTTTAGTCAGTCCTGACTGAAAAGGTTTTGAAAACCAGTAGAAAATTGGTTATTTAGGTATTTTGCTTCTGAAAACCAGTAGGAGATTCCTTATTTGACTATTTTGCTTCTATGTTGGTATTTTCTATGTTAGACTAGCTAACTGTATACTAATCTTGAAAGTTTTTATTCAGCTGTAAAACATCTGAGGATTTTTAAAATCAATTTACCCCTTCTTACGTTTTACCAGAAATAACTCTTGTAATTATGGTGACTTAGATTGTTTATACTGCATAACTGAGTTACCAGACGGATACAGACCATTCCGTACTTTTCTGGAACAGTTCATATCTTCAAGATAATCTATTTCAAATACTTGAAGTTCTGCTAGCAGTGTAAATGTGAAATAGCAGTACAAATATTTGAACATGTTAAGATGAAAGGTCATATGCTTCAAACAGCGGAAGTGTCTGATCAGGTTAAAGCTGTAACTTTCCACCATGTTTTAAAACAAAACAATCCACGAAGTTAGAGGAATGTGTGAGTGTTCAGTCAGAAAACATGGGAAACTTAAACTGTGTGGATGTTTGTATGTCACTCAGTGCTGTTGTGGGAGATTGCCTGGTTCCCTGTCCCACAGAACAAGGGACTACTGTTAGTTTCATAGGATAAAACCAGTGAAAAGAAAAGGCAGAGACCAAGCCTGCTGGCTCCTCCTCCTCTGTTAAGCACAGAAGTATGCTTGATTTTACACCTTCCTATCACTGTGTTCAGCATGAAGGGATAAGGTACTTCTTATGTCTTGATGGTAAGGTTGTAGATGGAGAATGGAGCAGATCTATAGGATCTATGATAGAAACCAAGTGAAACTGGGAAGACATGGTATGAGGCAGAAATGCTTAAGGGTTTTTCACATAAGAGTAACTAGTGCAGTGATGCTTTAGTGATTTTTGCTGAGGCTGGACAGGAAGGATGTGCTTGATTATGTGAGTCCTGATTTGGTGGAAGGAGAGGAAAATAAGAGGCAAGAGTTCAAACTACTTTAACACACTTATGTTAAATTGTTTTGGAAAGTTGCTACAGCACCCAGTGCTATTCCAAAACAAATCAGTAAATTGCTGACACAAGTGTGCAGCAGCCAAGGAGTTCTGGACCCTCACAGTACCTTCCCACTAAAGCTAACAGTTGCAAAGTGAGACATTCCTGTATGACCTATGTGTCCTTTATTACCAGAAAATATAGATAGCACTCTGAAAGTGCTTGTTAACCATTTCCTTTTCTCTGGGGAATAGGACATAGTGTTTGACCTTTAGTTGACTTTATTTCTTGGCAAGGTATAGGGGTAAAGTAACACTTTAGCTTGGGAGATTGGATGCTTATCCTCCAAATTTTATTGAGAAATTTAGATGTTTTGGTGAGTTTTCCAAAAATCCTACTCTGTGTGTCTATATGTGTTGTGTGTGTGTATATTGTGTGTGGGTTAAAGTAGGTATTTAACATCAAATCTACAGATTAGTGTTCCTAAAACCAATTTCTTCTTTAAATACTTAAACCTCTGATATTAAAGTTGTTACTATTCACCTGTTGTCATAGGAGGATGCCTTCAGTCAGCAGAGTAATAGATGGCTATAAAACAAATTAAGTAATCCCCTTTTTTGGCTTTCAGATTGTTTACATATGTGGCATTACAGCAAAATATAATGGTGAAGATGGTGTTGGGAAATAGAAATCTAGACTAGATTGCTAAATGAGTTGCCTAGGTTTTTGTTCTGGCACTTCTGCTTCTGAGAACCATATGGTACATTATCAAGTTCCAGCTTGCTTTGGTTTCGTCTTGCTGCTGAAAATCAAGCCTAGAACTGCAATATGTTTCATGTTTCATGAACTTTTTCCTCAACAAGAAAAAAAAATCCGTGTTAAAAGTTGTTTAACAAAATATAGCATTATAACTGTTCTCACTTTCCATCACTTTCCATATTGTGCTCTTTTCCTTTCTTTTATCTCTGCTTTGATTTCACAGAACAGAGTATGGGCATGGCTGCTTCTGTCCTTTTTGCCTTTTGTTGGTTTTTTTCCTTTTGTACTTCCCTTTTGGCTCTATTGAATTAGCAGATATGTCTAATTTCTCATTTTGGAGGTTCATTGAAGTTTGTTTTAGTTGACAATTTTTCTTCCATTGTTCAGTGACTTCATAGCACTGAAGCGCAGCAGAAGTGTGTTCAGTGGAACCATTGGAACTCTCAGGCATGCAATGCTTCAGTGCCAGCTTATGGAACCTCATTATCAAGCTGTATTTTTCCTCAGGATTGATTAGTACTTTTGTCTAGCAACCATCACTGCAAAATACATAATCAAACGTATATGAGACATTCCTTATGCAGAAAAATCTTTTCCATGGAAGTTTTTTTAACTGCTTGTTGGCTATGATTAAAAAAAAAAATATGACAAAGAAAAGCTAAAAATATGTGAGTTTTGATGACTCAGGGTTAGTAGAGACCTTCTCTATCTGACTTAATCATGTTTTTTAGTTAGGAAGGGTGAAGTTTTTCTTAGTTAAGTGTAAAATTTTTTTTGTGCCTTAGAGATCAGATTTTTTTCCAATTTATTTAAACTGTATCCTTGATTGCAGGTGCATTGAAAACTTGCTTTAAATTTCCTAGAAGAAGCCAGAATCCTCAGCAGAAAGTCAGGATTCAAAATTCTTTGATGTGTAGTAATGTATGAATACTATGCTGCTTTTGTTGAGAAGAAAGCAGCAACAGATTTATTGCACAATTTATACTACCATTCAGATATGTTTATTTTAATATTTTCTGTTTGAAAATAAATGTAGAAACAAGAGTGAAGACTGTGTAGTTCATAGCCTTTTCTGTTTCTATTTGGTATGAACATTCGTGGAATGAAGCATCCTCATAAAACTTTTCAGTAATTGTCCTTTCTCTCTAAAATGTCTGTTTTCATGTGCTGAATTCCTGATATGAATTCTAGATTAATTTTGGTCTCTGATATAGTGGATTCCTACCAAGATACTTGAGGCATTCAGCCCCTGTTGCATTAAACTGTTCAGAAACTGACATTTGGGAGAATTGGATGACACATGAAAATTGAATTTGGAGTCAGTTAGTCACTGTAGGTTGCTAATACAGTCAATGGGGAGAAATAAGCATGTCCAGAAGATGATGCCTTTCATGGTGTACAAAGGTGACTAACGATCTGTACTTTTTTGTTCTCTCCCTCTTTTTATGAGGTGAGAAGGTGCAAATTGCCTGGAGCTATAAGCATTGAAGTAGCTTCATTTTTTCTGTGCAGTCTGCTGCAAATGGGTCTGGTTGTTGGGTCTGTGTGCTCATCCATCAATAGGGTTTGGAAGGATATAGTTTTGCCTGAATAGTGTCCAGGCATGTCCCCATCTCTGCCTTCCCCTGTGATATGGGGCTCTTAATGCCGAGTAAGCCATGACCTGAATGGCAGACTCCAAGACCTACAAAGTCACCCCAAGCGCTTACCTATGTTTCTTCAAATCCACTCATAAAATACGTGAGAATTACACTCTTGGCAAATAAGTTATCTGAGGTGCACCCTCTGCTAGCTGAAACTTGTTTTTTCCCTAGGAAGCATTTCTTAACTGAGACAGTGGTCAAATGCTGGAACAGGCTTTCTAGAGTTGTAGCCAAAGTCCCAAACCTATCAGTATTTTAAGAGGCATTTGGACAATGCCCTTAACTTGGTCAGCCCTCAATCAGTCAGGCAGTTGGACTAGATTATCATCACAGGTCCCTTCCTGATAAAGTAGTCTGTCATATTCTATTTCCTAGAGATTGAGACTTGGACGTAAGTGGGTAAAGTCTATGAGCCCTCTGTATGTTACAGAATTATTAACTTTATAGAGCAGGCAGAATGACATTCTCTAGAAACAGACTCAGACTGTAGTTTACATTCTATAGCAAAAAATGGCAGTTGGCTTTGTTTTTTCTCTCTCTCTTTTTGAAGTAGAGGATAAAATACATGGGAAAGGATTGGGGTTGTAGAGATTTCTTCCACCAAGTCCTTGGTCCATTACTGACTAAGTCATTCCAATCTGATCTAATTGAGATATAACTTTTAATTTCTCTTCCAGCTCAAGTTTGTATTGTCACACTGTTTTGATATACAGTGGTGGCCATATTTACACAAAACTGGGTATATAGGCTACTTTTTCATGGTAAAAAAGGCTTCTTTAGAAGTGATATTGGATTTCTTAACATTTGAATTTTTTTTAAGTAAATGCTATTTTTAATAACTAGAAAACACTGTTCTTCCTTTGGTGCTTCCTTTTATACTGTATTTAGGGTAAAAAAAATAAACCCATCCATCAGTCTTAAATGTTATGGACTTTTAACTTGCTATATCAGTAAACAGGATTCTGAGCTGTCAGAAGCAATGCTGGGAAATATAAAATATTTTTCCAGTCCATAATACATTTGGACTGTTGCAAATAGGGAGATTGATCAGGGAGGATGCCTCGAGAGGGGACTAGCCCCTGTGAAGTATTAGCTGAAACCTTAGTTAGCTGTTGCTACCCATTTACTGTGCAGTGTGAGCTCTGTTTCTCATCCACTTCCGCTTAGCATCATGAAGCTGAATTTCTAGGGGCTTCAAACAGCAAATCATGAAATGAGAATGATCTGATTGAAGTATTACAGTTTTTATTTTTAGAGGTTGATGTGTCTAACCACGGGCCGTGACCAGATGCCTCAGAAAGTTCCAGAGTTCAGTGACTGCCCTAACACTGCTTCCTTCTAATTCCCTGTAAACATGGATTAGCTTAAAACTTTGAAGCCCAAATGTTTGTCTGTTGCATTATCCAGATTCCTTGAAACACTGCTGTTATCCTTTATGTTTATACTTTTGCTGATTTAAAGATATAATAGTGGTATTATTTTAAGCAGCAAATTTTCTGTGCACTATCTGCTAACCACAGACTGTGGAAATGCTAATGAGACAGATTGGGTTTGCTGTAAATGAGGCAAATAAAACTTTGCTTAGGCAAGCTGTGAGAACTGAGAATGTGAAAGAGAAGAGACAGAGAAGAAGCAAGTAGATCAAAATTGTAATTATTTCTTAATACTAAAGAATGAGACAGACACTGTGGAATGTTCACTGATTGGCACTGTTATATGTGGACACTAACAAGTTTTGAATGTTTATCACTGACATTCAGTGCAGAACTTAACATTTATCTTTTACTGGTTCTTTTCAAAAAACTTTGTAACTTTACAAAACAAGGCTAGAAATCATCTTCGTCTCCCCTTCTCAGTGGTCACCTTTTTTCACTGATCATCATCTACATGAAAAGAAGGAGGAGAAGCACAGCTACAGTAAGAATTTAAAAAACTTTTAATGAATAAATTTGTTTTATAGGAAAAAAAAATCCCCAATTCTTGGATCTTTCCAGCCTGCCTTTCTACAAAGAGCAATGAAAGTTTATTGACATCTGTAGTTTTTGAATGCCAGTGCCAATGAACAGTCTCAGCATCTTTCCAATCTCCCTGTTTCCAGTTGCTCCTAGGGATATTCTGTCATCTTAGCACAATCAGTGGTGCTGACAATATCTTGTAGCAATGGTTAAAGAATAAATGTTTACTGCTTTTATTATCTGTCAGCTGCCTTTTAGAAAAATGATGCAGAATTACTTGATCTGTCCTCAGAAAATACAGGCCTTGGAAACATGTCACTGGAAAGATGGCTTCTTTCACTCCCTTTTTTCCAAATATACAGCTACTTTCTATGTAAGCTGAAATCGTTTGGATTGTACTTGTTTTTTTTTAAATCCCAAGCATGTAAATTGCTATTGCAACATATTATGTAACAACTAATTCTGTATGGCTTTCCTCCCTCATCCTGAAATCCAAGGTTGTTGATGCCCTTTACTGCCCATATCTTTATTCTTCTTCATGAAGAAGGTTTTAAACTCCATATCTAGAGCAGTTAGATCCTTATAGTCAGTAATAGCAGATGCTAGGGTAGAGAATTGTCTAGTCATGGGAAACCTGTAAAATGGAATTTGCTCAAAAAAAATACAGTGGAAAATAGATTTACAACTTTGGTGTTTAAGAGTGTTGCTTCACATTACTTGGACAAAGATCAAAGTCTATAGGGCACTTCTATAAATAGTGATGGTTTTGTCTGTCATTGATACTAGACAGAAGATCATTTAAAGTAAAAAAGAAAATTCTAGTATTTCCTTATAGATAACATGGAGATGTTGTGTGCTGAGTCTGCTATGAATTGGTGTGGTACAAAGCTTAATCTAAATTGTTCAAAATTCTTTATTGGTAAGTAGCCAATGTACATGTAGAGAGAGGAAGCTTTTATTAAGTTTAAAATAAGATGGGAGGCAGAAAGATCTTTTGAAAGATGACTTCAAGAAAGAAGTACTTGGAAGTAACACTTCATGAAATTCATAAGCCTTTGGCAATTTAAAACAATTTAAGGTACTGTTTTAATTTAGCTTTTATTACTGATGTCAGAAGTTCCTATTTAATAATTATATACTCTCTGTAAGGCCTGTTAGATCTTTTGCATTTTTCCATTTAATATGTTTTTTAAGTGATAGTGGGCTTGATTATGGAAAAGAGTAGTTCATAGCCTCATTAGCCTTGTTATGATATAAGCAGCAGATTTTGAACATACAGTCAATGGAAAAACAACTTGTGCTGTATTTGTAACTGACATCACCTTAGCTCGACCACAGATGTGATTCCATCTGGCAATTTCTGTGCTACTAATGAATAAAAACACTCAAGTCTTGCAGTATTTTTTGACCTAGTAGCATGCAGGAACTTATAAATACTATTGGACAAGCCCTACAAATGGGAATTCTGGCATAGGTGAGGTGACAAAGGCACAAATCACAGTAAATTGGTGTGGGAGCCACAGCAGTGTTAGTATCTTGAGTCTGCATCTAGTTTTCATTGCTCACTGGATCACACTCTGTGGAGCCAACCTAGATGTAATGATTTTCATTGTAACAAAAGATGGGTGGAAAAACATCTGCTTTGAAAACTAAAAGTAGGTGGTTTTAATAATAAAATGATACTGGATATGAATAACTGGTACTTTTTGGCTGGAAAGCTTTTACTTGGTAAATAATTTCATGCTGATCAAATTTTAGGAATATGACTTGAAGGTAAAAGAAAGGAAAGTTACTTTATTTTAAATAGGCTGTGGCTTTGAGTCTTTTTACATAAAGGTGTCTGTGTCTTTGTACACTTACTTATTACATTTGAAGACATTAGATGTTAGTAATGTTAGAATTTTTTATACCTTAGATGACATTTAATCTGTAATCTCACGTTGTTGCATTCTGAATACCAAGACAATTTCAAAGCAGTTTTCTCTATCTTGTCTGCCTATGGTTAGGACTTAAACCAACGGTGCACAAGTGGTATTTGAAGTAATTTCTCACAAGAAGAGAGATGTGTGTTTTTCTCTGTGTAACTGTCTTTCTTCAGGTGAGGGTGTCCCAGTGGTCCCCTGCTGTTGTTGGGATTAAAAACCACAGATGTGAGGTTGCCAGAAAACAATACTGGATGTTTTCAGTTTAACTCTGAAGTGGAGACTAATAGAGGGAAACCATATTTGTCAGCTATCTGAAATATCTTTAATATTAATATTTAATAAAAGGTATTTCTGTCTATAGTATTATTTAGGGCAGACCTATGTAAATTATATAGCAAACTTCAGAAACATATTTCTTTCTTTTCATGTCTCTTAGTAAATGCATGGTATAAAGTAGCACAGTGTTTGAGGGAATGCATTAGAATCCAGTTGATTATTTCTTTGCTATTTCTTTTTATTCTTTTTCAGAGTATTTTTTCCTCTCTTCTTTCTGGCTTACTTGAGAAATGAAGTCATAAACTGTATCGCAGATTATAAAGTCAGAAGTTGGTTCATCCTGAGTTAGTATAGCCTATCTGGAATCAGGAGGCTAAATTAAAAATGCAGTTATAAAACAGCATATATTTGGAAGCTTTGTTCTCTTAAACCCGAACCTTCTGTTGACTGACGTTAGATGATCCAGAAGCAGATGCTGCAGCAGCTATTTGTTGATTTAGTTGCTATGGTGACATGATACATTCATGTACAGCAGGAAGCTCACTGTACGTTGGCTAATTTGATAGGAAGGAAGGCTTGAGGTAGGTATTGCTGACTATATTGTTAATTGATCCTACCTTTCACATCCTGCCTCCACATGCTTGGCGGATGCACAGCTATAGAGGAAGGTGAAGGGAGATCCTGCTGCGTGGCGTTCAGGTTTAGGTGCCCTGTTGACAGGAGGGGGGGCAGTGTTCCACACATCCCCGAAGATTACCTCAGTACTGAGTGAATGGAACAGATTGGAGCAGCCGGAGTGGTGCCTGTTGAATCTTCCTTCATCCTTTGTCACTGTGGTAGCACCAGTTGAATGAGAGAAATAAAAGGATGCGAGCAACAGTAAGTCAAAGTGTTAAGGCTTTTCAAATGGGTTATGAGATAAAGCATGTCACTAATTAACATCTTGATTGCAACTATTAGTGGAGAAAAATGTAATTGTTCTGAATACATGCCCTAATGACAGAGCATAAATGTAGCTCTGCCTGGAAGTTGTGTCTTTTCTAGAAATACACCCTTTTATAATCTTGTTGCAGGTAGATTGTTAAAGATACAGTGTACATCTTACAAAGAGCTTGACTGTACCACCCTCTTAACAGGTTTAGTGTTTTAAAATTTTTTGAAGTCAGAATGACCGAGAGTATAGCTATGATGTTTTCCTAAATTTGAAAAATATTCAAGAATTAATCTACCTTTGTCCTTTTGGGTAAAAATCTCCTCATGAGTACTGCTGAGCTAATTTCAGTTGCAGTATTTTTAGACAAACCACTGCTGTCTTTTTTTTTTTTTCCTGTTGATTTGTTTTAGCAGTGCATTTAGAAATACGATTTTGGTGAAGTCTTTCCATTATTTGTGATTGCTGACAATCTTTTGCTACTGACTCAGCATCTATAACCATTAATGCTAAATATAGATGTTTTAAGATTAATAATAAACAAAACAAAACAAAAAAACAAACCCAAGCCTGAAACCCTCTTCTCTTTCCTAGTAAAACATCTCACAAAATAGTATTATTTCTGCTAGTATAGAAATGGTTTGTGATTCTATTATCTTTAAATTACGGTTTTAAATGTCCGAGCAAACATTTTGGAACACTTATCATCTTGCTTTTTAGGAAGTTTGTTTGTAGAAAAAAATCCCCAAAACTCCCCACAGCCCAAAAAAACACACACATTCCCCCAAACCACTCCAGAATGAGGAAGAAACAGAACTCTGCTTTTTAGTAATATTGTTTTGCTCCAACTTGTAATCTTCCTTGGTGTACAGGAGCAGTCTCTTACTATGTAGTTACATTTAAGTGTGCTTTAACCACAGTTTGTAATGTAACATACTCTTACTTCTTCATGTTATATATATAATATTAATAATGACTAAAATTATTGTACCATGTTCTAGCTTCCCTCCCTCTTCCACTTTTTCCTTCACATCTTACTTCCCACATTTTTTGGTATTTTAACGTGTATGCCATGCTAGGAATCAGCTTTGTTTCTAAAGGATTGCTTTGTTTGTTTGTTATGATGTATTTAGTTTGTTATGATATATTAGCATTCTAGTTATATATGTTCAGAGGCTTTGTGCTTGGTCGGAAAATTTGTCCCAGTTTTCACTCATTCTGGAAAAATATGTAAATTCACAAAGCATATCTAACTTATTTTAGAGGAAGATACAAAGTAACTCTTTCAGTTTCTTCCCCCTTCAGAGTGAGGTTGTGGGTGGCTGGGGAGAGAGAAGCATTCAAAATGCACTTTTACACTGAAATTCAGTCTGGTGCCTTTAGTTTTCTTGCCTTTGTGGCTGTAGACAGTGCTAACCTATGGAGAGAACAGTTCATGTGGGCTTATCCCACAACTTGACACATGACACAAATGTTTAATGTATTTTGGTTTCTTTAGTCTCGGTCAGGATTTTAAAAATTAACCTTTTTCTTTTCCCCTTCAGGAAGCTGATAGTCCTTGGTACTGAAGGATGGGTTTAAGAGCCAAGATATTCTGGAGACAGAACAAGCTTGATTATTTATTTTCCTTTATTGCAGATACAAATACCTTTCTCCCATATCCCAGTAACTCTAAATTATAGTTTCAGTTTTTCAGCTAACACTTAGCTGTCTTGCAATAAATCTATAATTATTAGGAAAGCTAATTTTTTTAATGATGTTTTACATTCAGTAGCTAATAGCTTCTTTTACTGATAGAGAATCTTTTAATGCTTTAAAAGCATTTATTTTGACAAGACAGATTGTTACGTGCTAGGAACAATTTGAAAATTTGGCTCTAAATACCAAACTTGCAAACAAAGTTTTATTGTATCTGACTTGATTCTCTTGATATTTGTGCTGGCTTAGAAGAATCAGAAACTGTTTCAGTCAGTCCTGTCCTGTCAGAAATACAGGTATTATTTGAACATAGGCTCTAAAATGTGTAATATTTAATATCATTATGATTTGGTAAGGGTAAGTTAAACACTCTTCCGTAAACCATACTCAAATCTGATCTGCAGAAAATTCTCCAAATCAGGAAGATCCTTATAACTGTATAGAGCAGTGTGAAGGAGAAGGTTAACACATGTCCTAATTCTGGATTTGCTTTGTTTTGTGTCTCTGTAAAAGAGTATCTAGTATACTTCTAAACACAATCATTTTTTTGGGGGTGTTGAGTTGTGTTGTTGTGGATTTTTCTGGGTATTGGTGGTTTTGGTTTTTTTTTTACTTTGAACTAAATTCAAATTTTTAGAACCTAAACAATTAACTAAGAGTATTATTAATATTTTGAATATGTAGATTTTTTTTATCAAATGCAATTTCTTTTGCCTTATAGGTCCACTGCATGTATGTAATTGATAGAAATGACAAAATAATTTTGAGGCACTAGTTTTTGATTGGCTGTATGGTGTGTGTTTATTTGGGGAGGAAGCTTTGCTCTTTAGCCTTTTAAATTTTATTTGAGACTTGCTTTTGCACATATAATGGTGAGCAAAAGAGAAATGTGTCAAACTTGCTGTGAGATCTTTTGAAGTTAGCTTTTAAAGCTCTTTGATTTATTTCATTCTTTACTTATAAGATTTTTTTTTTCTTCCACGGCAACAGAAATAGTTTGGACTTCTAATTGTATTTACAGTTTCTGCTATGGAAAGATGTTGCCTTAAAACAGTGAAGATGTTAATGCTTAGGGATTAGTCCTAATCTGGTTTTGTTTTTCTGCTCTGCAAGTCTTTCACCTCATCTAGGGTGCTTTTCAGAATTAATCCAATTTTGATATTAGTATTTCACAATAATGTCCATAGGTTTATGTTTCCATCTTTCTTACTAACCACCTGACAGAGACCAGTTATTAATTGTGCAAGGCTATTTATAGTTAGTCACTTTTTTTTCCACTGAAAGTAGCAGGGAAGCTTTTTCCTTCATGTTGCAGTGTAAATACATATTAGTGACGGTGCCACAAGTCTAATGCTGCCTTTCTTTTCTGTCAGGCTGAAATTATTTTCAAACCTGTCAGTCTCCTGGTACATCACTACTTCTGTTAGGAGGATAGATGTTCAAGTAGAGAAGCTTGTAGAAGTGCTTATCTTACAGAATAAAGGATTGGTTTTAATTGTTATTTCAGTGGAGGTAATGGGCTTTTGCATCTTAATTATTGTGCAAACAAACATATCCAAAACAAGATTAGCTAACTCTGTATTTTAAATTCCATTCTGCCCTCACTGTGCTCCAAATGAAGAAATAAGTTAACTGTGTATTCATCCAGCATGACAAAATCTTAGGGTGCTTATGAAAGTACTCTGTATACCTAGTGACAAAGATTTTAAGGTAGAAATCAGCTGTGTTTTCTGTTGTTGCTTTTTTGCTTTTGAAAGACACTGCCATGACCGTATTGGCAGAGTGAAATACCTCGAAGGATCCTATTTTGGCTTCTGCAGCCTCTGCTTCTTGCTGATAAAAATTACTTCTAGACCTTTATGGACGTAAGTGTTAACATTTGGCCTTAAGTTCTTCCTTTCTTTGGAGCAGCCTGCTGAGTCAAGGTGGCTGCAGCTCTGCCTTGCACAGCTTTCTCTTCCACCTTTTGTTACTTGCATTCTTACAGGGGTTTCTTTATGACTCCAGCCATTTTTATCAAATTCATTTCTTTTGTGTTAGAAACAAGCTGAGGACTTGAAAAAAGACATTAAACTCCTTTCCTGCTTCAGTCTGCAGAAACATCCTGTATTTTCTCTTGCAGACAGTGAAGAGTTTTACTGAATAAAAATAAGTAACATTGAGCATTCTTCTCTTTGAACATTTGTACTTCCATTGATTCTTTAGATGCAAGATCTAAATACTTTCTATCCTGCTCACACTGATGTAGTAATAAATCCTATATGAGATCTTAAGATATAATAATTTAAAAATAATTATATCTGTTAATGGTAGTATGTGCAAGTCAGTGTTACATATCTCTGTAGGATGTGATTATACTACTTGAGTTGCAACAAAATTATATTCAATTTGGAATTCTTTAGGGAGAGAATTATTGTATTCTAAAAATCTATTTGCCACACCTACCAAGCTCAAATTGTGATTTAAGGTGAAGAATAGATTTTCAAAACCTTTCTAGAGTGTGTCCCTTATGTAGTCCTTCAAAAAGGCATAATATTGTAGTGCTTCTTCAGGATACTGACTGTAATTGTTTACATATCAGTACTTTAAATGTGCTCTGAATGTTCATGTAGACTGAGACTGTGTCATGAAACAAGTCAATTTTAGTAAATCTTTTCTTGCAAACTGCCAGGTAAGAGTGATCTCAGGAACAGTTTTCAGATCTTTATGGACCTGTGTTATGCTCAGGACTACTATAGCATGTTCATTATTGCAGGTGACTGTTCCAGCATCTGGGAATGCTCCCAAATACTGCTTGCTTTGCTAATGTGAATGTGGCTTTAAGTATCACTGATGTGGTCAAGGCAATGTAGCAGTTCTCCCAGGAGAAATCAGGAATATTAAAGCTCCTTGGTTTACAGACTAGGTACAAGGAGATGGGAAATGCCAAGACTTTAAAAATATTGAAGGAGGTGGATGAAATTTATTCAGAACTGTTTTTCAGCAAATCCCATAGCAGAGAAGCGAGGGAATATATAATTAGTAGGAGATGGTTTTAAAATGTCTAGAAAGTTCCTGAAGTTTTCTTACTGCCATAGGAGGTTGTGGAGGCAATTCAAATTGTAAGTGAACTCAAAGAGTTTAGGCAAACATATGGACAGTAGGAGAGATGGACTGCAGAAAGTGGCCTGCTCACACACTCTCCTTAAACAGCTTCTCAGTTGGTATATTCGAGTCAAAGTGCTTGGCTAGATGGGCTGCTGACCCAGACCATCAGGTCATTTCCTATGTTCTTGCTTGGCTTCAGCTTCTGCTTGAGTTCAAATAGCAGTTTCAGGAAATACACACTGAACTTTCTAATACATAGCATTGTTAGTTTTGTTAGAAGGCTTTTTGTTAGGAGATCTGTGCCAATCTGGGCAATTAAATTAAACTACTACAAAGCTTACTATGTTGTTCATTTGGTTTGGATTTATTTTCTAAAGTAGCCTATATAGAAAAAAATTAAGTACCATTGAAAAGTGTGAAATTTTACTTCTAAAACTAACAGTTTTGACAACTGATGTTTCAGGTATTTCAAACTTCAGCCATTCAGTGGCCACTTCTTTATTTATGCAAGAGCTGCTTTTAACATAAGTGTGTATCTGCACTATTGTATTGTCAACTTGTATCTAATCTCTGGAAAGAGATTTTGTATTGTTTTTCATCAGGAACTGTATTGAGGTCATGTGGATCATCATTAAACAACTGTTTAAAGGAAAGAATTTATAGGCACAGTGGAAATGACATAGAACTAGTTGACCTAATAGTCCTGTTTCTTAATGGCAATGACTTAACATGATTTGAGACAAAAATACACTGTCAGAATTCTGATAGCATTCAGAAATTACACTTGTAAATTGTATTAGGTTCCATTATAGTTGGTTGTGCTTTAAAAGTGCTTGTATGGTCCTAGAATTTGTATCAAGGGTTCAGTATCCTAAGTTCACATTATTTTGTTAAGATTGTGAAGTTCTCAATTAGTGTTTTGTTGATTTAGTAAGAGAAATAGCCCTTGAAAAGTGCCCATGCTAAAGGTGCCTCCCACTGAGACTGACTCATCACAAATGAGGTTTTTATCTGAGTATCATAGTTACCTTAGAGGAGCAGGCGAAGGGTAGAATGCATGTCAGCCTTTGGGTAGCAGAACTTTGGGTGCTGTGAGTAAAGCAACAGAATTTGTCACAAAAAGATTGAGGCACAGGAAGAAAGGCTGGACCATCAGATTTTTACGAAGCTTTTCTTCTTAGTTCAAGCCAATTTGAATGTTTTGCTCAGAAGATGAAGGAGGTCAAGATCCAGAATATTCAGTTTTCAGAAGTACTGATGTCAGGGTGCATGAAATAACATGTTGGCTGATGGGGAGTGCAAGCCTGCACAAGGGCACCTCAAACAAGATGAAAGAGCTATAAATAAGCAATTCATAACTCATAGATTTATTTTTCTCTCTTTTTTTTTTTTACCTAGAACATGATGCTATGTAAAATCCATGTTACATTTTCCTTTAGACAAATTTTCTTGCATCCTTGATTATGTGCTGCAGACTTCAATTAGATAAGGGGGAATTCCTGTGAGTGACTGTCAGTCTTTTGTACTATCTCTTCTGACCAGAAAGTTACCAATCTCTCTCCATGCATAACTTTAATTTTTCTTACTTCAAATCATGTCTGCTGAGGTGCAGAGTGTCAGAAATTCCCTTCTCAAAGCTGTGATCACTCTATGGGTTGAACTGTGATAAGGTTAGTCCAGAACCCCCTTTTGGTCATACACTGCCCCAACACAAAGACTGTTCTAGCCAGCAGTTCTTGAAACTTCTGAAATTTCAGCCATGATTCAGAATCTCTTTTGGCACACTTGACAGGATAGACAGCCTACCTTGTAATAGTTGTAAAATAAAATGTGAATGCACTACATAAAAGCAAAGCTAAAGTGGGAGTCAGTGAAATACAATCAGGCATCAAGTAGGCTAATTGTCCATTGACAAAAGACGTTCTGTTTCCTGTTTCTGGGAACTGAGATCCAATTAAACTGCATGAAGTTGGTGAGACTCCCACCCTTTGGATTGGCAGTTGGATGTCATCAGAGATGTGAAAATCTGATGGCATCCTGAGTGTCAGAATGGTGCTGGACTCCATCAGTTGACCTGTTGCTGCTGCTGAGCAGTGCCTGTCTCGCTGTTGGACCATGGCTGCCATGGTGAGCCTTTAGCTTCTCAGAGCAGCTGTGAAGTGAGCAACAAAGATTTTTTTTTTCTCCTCTCACACAGGAGAAGCTGATTTAACACAGGACCAGGAGGCACAGGGCCCACTTGCTGCAGTTGGGCCAGTATGTGTGTTCCCATGCTCAAATCCTCTCTGCCAGCTGGACCTCAGGTTTGGAAGGCCTGCAGCAAGAGGTCTGGGGGAGGAAAGCCAGCAAGTTCCTACAGCAGCATTATTACCCAGATTGCCAACCTCAGGCACTCACACAGGGTAAATAGGGACAACTGGGAATACAGTCAACCCACATTCCCTGTTACTTTAAAAGCAGGAATCAAGGGCCAGGCATCACCATAAAGCATTTCTGCTTCTCACAGTTCATATGATGGCAACCAGGAATATTGAGCTGGGAATGGTACAGATTGACATGTCAGCTGTAGCCAGAATGGCTCGTCCTAGGAGTTTGGGCACCTAAATCAGCCCAAAGAGATGGGCAAATGTAGCTATCCAGCCCACACATAACAGATGGAGAGAGATTCTCATGTACCATGAATCTTTTAGGTACTTTTATACCAGTCTAAACGTCAAGCTAAAATTTTCAATTGTAGCAGAGGGAAGAGTATATCAATGAAATATGTCTTGAAAAAGTTATGCCTGCTTGGGGAGTCCAAAAAAGAAAATGTAAGAACTCATCTATTCATATTTCTCTTCTTCATCACATTCTGAAGGTGATGATAGCCAGTTGTTAAAATGCTACCTTCAAACACTTCAAAATAAACTCTGGCAATACAGTATTTTCTGAAGACCTTTAGGTCTTCTTTGAAATTCATTACTAAAATCATCTTGTTTAGATTATATTATGAATGCTAACTGAATTTTACATTGAGCCACGCTTCAGAAGATCTGGAAGATGTAATAGCTTGATAAAAATGTAAATATTGATACAGTTCATTATTTTTTCTCAAACAGCCAAAGCTTCTAGAAAAAACATGTGAAACAAGATAGTATTTTTAAATTGCTTGCTTGAAGCTGAGCTAATCAGTGTTGACTAACACAGCCCAAGCTTGAAAATGTGGATGTCTGTCATATCTCATCAATATGTTAGTGTTAGAACTTGCCATCTTTTCTTTAATTTGTGAAATTGCTCCACCAGAAAGGGAGGAATTAATATGATTTCTGCTATTTTCTTATCCTTTCCTTTGTCTCTGGTATTCCTAAAATGAGTAACACTCAAGTTTCCGGTTCTGGAGGGTTTTGGTTGGTTGGTTGTGTTTTTGTAAACATGAAAGATATTATTTTCTTTTAGGAATTTAACAAAGTAAATTTTTGGCCATAATACTCGGGAGTTGTGTTTCTAAAGATTTCTTTCCTACTGATTTGTAGAGGGAGGAGGACATAGGCTCTATTTAGATGTGTGCAAGCAAGACTGAAGAATGTTCTATCCAGAAAGGAAATTATAAAATGCACCTGCTTTTCTACTTTTTAAAGGTTTTTTTCTCCTTTGTTCATAATTTTAGCTAGGTTTTTCATGTTAACAAACTTCTTTTCCTCACAGAAGGGCAGGTTTCAAATAAAAGTACAGAAATCTAAAATGGTGACAGGCTTCTGCTTTGGTACAAACTTTCTCTGTTTATTTTGGCTGCTGTGTGCTTTGGTATCATTTCTGCATTGCTTGGGTTTACAAAATTGGGATAACCAGCTTTCCACAAATAAAATTATACATACTGTTTCATGCTGGGCATCTGGTACACTTACTTTGTCATGACTTCTAATTTTTTTATCATTAATGAATGTACAAATATGCTTGGCTCATATAAAAAGAGGGACATGACACAGTATTTTCCTTGTGTTGAAAACTGTTTGTCAAGTGGTTGATGTCAAGCTCTGGGAATTCTAGGCTTCCTTCTGAAAGTTTATGTAATGGTTTGATTAATGTTGAAGTTAATGCAATTTGTTGAAATAATTTAAGCTGTACAAATAGTTTTTTAATTATACCAAGCAGTTGAGAAAATAAAATTTGTACAGGTACTGTTTTACTTAGTTGTTATTCTCTCCTTCATTCTTTGAAAAATGCTTGTTTAAAAATATCTATGCTTGTTCTTGCTCTTATCTATTTCTCTGTGGGATGAAGACAGCAAGAAGTGTGAAGTGAAAAATAATGTATTTACTAACCAGAAAAAAAAATTGCTTTTTTTCCCAGTAAAACTTTTTTTTGTTTTTTTGCACATACCAAACTTCTGTAATATATTCCTTTGTAATGGTTGTAAACACTCTTTTATTTTTAAGGTTATTCTTGTGCAAGTTAATCCAGGGGAAGCATTTACAATAAGAAGAGAAGATGGACAGTTTCAGTGCATTACAGGTAAAGTTGATAAATTTATTTTCATATTTTCTGAGTCTGAATCAGGATTAATAAAAGGCAATTTGTGGTGAAAGTAAAAGAATGACAGAATTTATTTTAAATACAAGAGCTGTTTAAAGACCTAAAAGATTATGTGCTAAGGATCATTGGGATTTAGCTTTCACTACCATAAACCAAGTACTTTTTCTTATGTTATATTACATGAAATTAAATTTCGTGGGGAGGAGAAGGGAGAAACATTTTCAGATTGCAAAGCAAGCTCGGAAAGGCTGTTGAAGCAACTTTTGACTAAGCTCATTTATATCACAGACTTCAAATTAAAAGCTTAAACTGTTGATAATGGCTTGAGTTTAGGATTTTTTATTCTTTGCTATCATGTGGATGTTGTTTCCCTGTCAGTTATCCCGCTCAGGTTCTCATTATCTGTAGGAGCCAAATGGCATTATTTCTGAGTTCTAGCAAGTGCAGTTTCAAAATACAAATGTTTCATCTAACCATAGCATCCCCTTATGCAATGGTCAGTTTGGATGTTGTTTTCTATTCTGAATGACCAGAACTACCAGTTTAACATATTTAAAAGGTACTGTGAGAAGGTACTGTGAGAAATGAGTAATCATCTATTGCTGCTGCACAGAACACCATTTTACTGTCATGTAAGAGAGTATCCACAGATTCAGCTATGGGGTCACATTTTTCCTTGTCATCATCTGGGCCATCCATCCATCCAGGCATCCTACCTTTTTTTTTTTTTTTTTTTTTTCCTTCCTGGATGTTGGCCCAGCTCCAACAGATACTGTTCTGGGAATTTGAAGCAAACATTTTCCAGCTCTTCTCCCTCTTCTCTCCAGTCTGAGAAGAGCTGAAAGGTCTGCTTTCCAGTGTCATAGGCAGGTCCTTTGGCTACAAAACAACTCATTCAAAGGAGGCCTTAGATGGCAATTAAGTTTATATTGGCAGTTCTTAAAGTTTACATGTCTGTTAGCACCATATTTCAAGACTTTGTGCTGGTTGCATGGTATTCTTGCATCCTTTGATCCACCAATGGATCAGTGTTGCAGCTCACGATTCTATACAGCTTACTTGAAAAATGGTATGTAATAATTACTTGACAGTACTGAGGGAAATAAAATTATTTTTGTCTTGCAATTCAAGTCAAAGAACAGATAAGATATATTTTGCTTCTATTGCATAAAATACTGGGAGAAGTAGCATGTATTGCATGTTTGGTTCTAATTTTTGATTTACCAAACGGTCTTATTGGTGGAGAATGAATTGACACTTTCCCGGCATGATTATCTTCAAAACAGGAATTGTTTAATGAACTACAAAAATACTAACATCATCCTTACAGATATGGTTCTAACCTTCCATGGTACAGCTTTTATCCCTGTCTGGTGCCTTTTGCTTTTGGAGCAGGCAGCTTGCTATTGTGATTTGATTCAGCTGTGGATTTCTTCATCTTCTGTATGTGAAAGTGAGCATGGGCAAGTTACTAGATGATTGTTTCTGGGACTCACTAAGGGTAAGCTGAGGTACAGTCTTTACAACTTCCCTGAAAAATGGCACTGCAATCTGGAAAACTACATCCCAAATCAGTACCACAGCTTTTGCAAACCTCCTGTTACATCGATATTCTTCTTGTCTTTCCCCCTTCCTGAAGATGAAATTGTGGATTATAGTTCATAGTAAAATAGGGGGCATAAAGTTATTTTTCATATCTGTGAATTCAGTAATATTCATACAGAACCTGAGTTGCACCTGATCTTTTGAATACTGCTTTTTTGGTCTATTCTTGCCACTTCTGAGACATATCTGTGGTTTTGAGTGCTGTGCCAATGGATCTTTCTACCTTTTGGGTTGTTTGGTCTGTCTTCCTTAAAGAAGAAATTCCCTTAGTAATTGATGCTTTTCCTTTCTCATTATATGTATTGCAGCTCATGAGGAGTGTCTGCTGGTTGGTTGTCTGTGCAGAGATTTGTATAAAACAAACTATTTTAGATGGTGTAAACTATAGAGAGTAATTTTGTATTGGTCCTTTTTTGTTCTGCCACAACTTCTCAAACATAGTTTGCCCTTGACTTGTCTACAAAATGGATTATCAGTCGGCAAAATGGGTTACAGCTGCAGGAGTCTAGTGCATTGTCTTGAAAGTAAGAAAGAAAGAAAGCTCACATCAGTTCCTTGATTTTTTCTTCACTGTATGCACTCAGTTGTTAGGTGAAATCATAGTTATAGATGTGGAAATATATAATGAGAATGCTTTGGATAAATGTACAAAGATGTTTATATTTAGAAAGCAAGCATGAAGATGGCTCTGACTTAAAAGTCTCCTAAATTCTCTGACTTAAAAGTCTCTGCAAAGAACAAATATGCAGTTTTTTCAGTGATGTATGATATAAAAAATTGAAATTATGTAAATACAGTACTAAAATGAAAGAGTGGAAGTTGAGAAGTAGCGAGCTGCTTATGGATCCCAGATAACAGTGCAGGTAGCCAGATACATTCGTTTGAATGATTTGGTAAGTCATGCTTCCTTGGATAATTGTAAATCTCTCTTGGGCTTTATTACTGGTCAGTTCACCTTGGTACTATGCTATCTGCTGAAGTCAATATGGATTGTTAATAAATATAACCATAATGTTAATTGTGGTTTTTTGCATCAAATATTTGCCTGTTGGAAACATTCAGATGCACTGTCAATCTTTGTGCTGTTCTTGTCATCTATTCTATTTTTAAAGAGAACTGTCCTTGCTTTGGCAAAACTGTACACAGGGTAAAATTTCTCCACCTAAAAATGATGAGAGTTAGTGTCTCTTCAGGAGAAAGGAAAGGAATAAAGTGGCTGTTTAGAGCTGTCCTTGTGTAAATGAAGTAATGAAAACTTAAAGCACTAATTAATGGAGAAGCATGCGATGCGTTTTCTGTGAACTACGCTTCTGAAGAAAATGCTGCATTTGCATGCGGGTCTTTGTACTGACTTACCACATGTCTGCTTCTACAGGTGGTCTGTAAAGCTTTGACTGGTTTGGAACCACATTAAGTGAGAAGCAGCTTCTTACTGCGGTCCTCTTCCATGGCAGTGGAATATTGAGTGAATAATATTAAGTGAAAAGACTCTTAAGAATAAGTCCTGGTTTGAAATCTCCTAAGGATGGCAGGAGAGCAGTGATGGTTAAGGGACCCTTGATCTTTAGTGAATTCCATTCCTTTATTCTGGTGACCTTTTAATGAATTAAAATAACACGTATTTTATTCTTTATTTCGGTAGAATAAGAAGAATGGTTACTTTGTATTTCTGTAGTTAGGAGTCTTGAATCATAGTTGGGTTTCTGTTGTCTGTATTTTGACTTAAATACAGCTTTGATTGAGTACTTCTGTGTGCCAATGACCATATTTTTCAGATATTATAAAATATTTTCTTTGCCTGCCTACTGATTTGTCTGATAGTGACAACTCGTGCTTCCCCTCGATGCAGCTTCAATTGAAACCATTTGTCAGTCTCTAACTTTACAAAAATACCATGCATTCCTTACTAGGTAGATAGGAACATCTGTCTGTGTAACCATGTGTTAGACCAAAATGTTTATTTTCAAAAGAGGTCTTTTAAATATATGAAAATTTTCTCATATACTAGAAATATTTTAAATAGACAAAAATTTTCTCATATACTAGAAATTTCTCATATACTAGACTTCTGTGGAAACTTTCCTTAAGCCAAAATTTTCTTCTGTTAATATGAAGTAATCAGCTACATTACAGTGATTCAGAAAACCAGGTTTGAAATGTATGAATGGGTTCTCTTTGTAGAAGTGAATTACTGCAGATCACTCATTCATGAATTCTTCCTATTGCAGAATAAATGAATGAAGATGACTCATCTCGAGGACATTTTGTAACAGTCCCAAGTTACAGCTAAAGGCTATTAAATGTTACTTGACACAATAAGAGAGACCATGTTCTATATGTCTCTGCAAAGGAAAATTGCCATTTTCATAATAGAATAAGAAGACTTATGTAAATTAGAATGAGTCATAAATACTTCATGCTTTGAAATTAAATGAAGTATTGTTATTAAGGTTAGGCTCTGGGATAAAAGTTAAGCAAGCTTAACCTAATTTTTTGTCTTTGAAATAAGAAATAAAACTCTTCTGAAAAGTGTTTTCAAGGAATTCAAGAGGAAAAGAAGATACATCAATTCTGAGACTACAGTAGTGAGACACAAACTTCAGTTCGTTCTAAGATCAGCTTGAGCTTTGCAAAACCAAACCTGTCCATTACCCAGAATATTTTGAGAATAAAACTCATACAGAATCACAGAATGGTTTGGGTTGGAAGAGACCTTCAGTGGTCATCTACTTTCAACTCCTCTCCCATGGGGAGGGACACCTTCCACTAGACCAAGTTGCTGAGAGCCCCATCCTGTCTGGCCTGGAACACTTCCACGGATGGGGCATCCACAATTCTCTGAGCGACCCCTGACAGTGCCTCACCACCCTCATGAAAATTTCTTTCTTATATCCAATCTAAACCTCCTCTCTTTCAGTTTAAAATGCTGCCTCTTGACCTATAACAATACACCCTGATAAAAAAGTCTTTCTCCATCTACTTTATAAACCCTTTATATAATCAAAGGCTGCAATAAGGTATCCCCAGCATTTTCTCTTCTTTAGGCTGAACAAGTCCAACTCTCTCAGTCTGTCTTCACTGGAGAAACGCTCCAACCTTCTGACCATTCTTTTGGCCTTCCTCTGGACCCTCTTCAAGTCCATGTCTGTCTTGTGCTGAGGAGCCCAGGACTCCAGGTGGGAGGAGAATCCCCTCCCTCATCCTGCTGGACACACTGCCTTTGATGCAGCCCAAGATACAGTTGGCTGTCTGGGCTGTGAGTACACATTGCCAGCTTGTGTCTAGTTTTTCATCCACCAGCATCCCCAAGTTTTCTGCAGGGCAGCTTTTAATCTATTTTCTACTCTTTTCTGCTGTCAGGCTTGGTGTGGTTTTGATTGTTTACAGTTACTGTTACAGCAACCAGACTGAGCATCTTAAAATCTGAAAGTAACTGCTACTGAAGTACATTTGAAGCAAAGCCCCCTACATTTATCTTGTTCAAATATCATCTTGTGCTTTGGTTTTGAGTTTAATTTTTATATTGGAAGGAGTTAAAGACCTATCATAAATTCTGTATGAGTTGCCACAGACCCCTGAGAATGGGACTTTGTTAGTTGCTAATGGTCATTGGGAGATGCTTCCCTCACAAGACCACCATAGCTTATTATCAAATCCTAAACTACTGTGGTAAGTGGAGGAAGTGTGTGCTGTCATTCTGTGGTGATTTTATAATGCAAATATACCTGGCACTACAGTAGTGGTCACATTTATAGACTTAAAGGGTGACATCACCTCTAGAAATACCCTATCTTGTTTGTGAAATTACTCGGTATCCACATTAGCACTGGGCAAAGTTTAGGAATAAAATAACGTTTATTTAAATACACAGCTCTCTAGTAATGGAACAAACTAGCAAAAGCAGTAAAACACTATTAACAAGAGTTCTCTCCTAGAGCACATCTAGTCTTCTAGGTAGCTTAATAGCCTGAGTAATGGACCCCTTACAAGTAAACCCAGGTGTGTATTACAGAGATCTAGTGCATTGGTTTTCTTGCTTCCATTAAGAACAGCTTACCGAAGCCAGCCAGAGAAGCTGCTCTGGGTGCTCTTTTTCTTTCTGCAGCCTGAGAAGTAACTAATTTTTCATCCTTGTTTCCATTTATGTGTTTCTCATTTCTAAATACTGAAAGTTGCATGAAAACATGTGTAAGTTTATTTGCTTTCCTTTTCATCTTTAATGATGATTTGCAGCTTTTCTCCACAGTAGCTTTCTGAAAATAGACATAAGGTTTTATGTATCAGTTAATTAAAAAAAAATCTAAAAAAAAACCTCAAAACAACCTCACCCTAAATGGTGAATTATTTCAGTTGTCATCTCCATTCCTTCTATGTAGAAGACTAAGGATATTATGTAAGCCTGAAACTGGATATGGATACTTAGATTAACTTCCTTTTCTACATATTAATTTTAGGATCTCCACTGGAAGTATTTAGAGGGCCTTTATAAAAGGCATTGAGGGAAGCTAAGACAAATCAACTGAAAATATGGGGTCAGAGCAAGCTGCAGTGATTTGCAGCTAATTAATTCTTGGTTAAGGATGTCTGTGCAGAGGGTCAGAGCTGAGTCTATAGGAGTACTAACTCTAAAACACCTCTTTTTGGGAATGACCTTCAATATACACAATTTTTTTTTAAATTAAAGTTTTTCTATTTCTAGATATCTGCACTCAAACTAAAAATAATATTAGTATTGGCCAGCCATGTGGGAGTATGACTGCAGAGGATACATAATTCCATTTTGTATTGAAACAAGATGATGAGGGAAAGTGGTCACAAAGCGTGGTTGGAGCAGCTTGATTTGGAGCTGTCTCATTCCAAAATAATTTTAAGTAGGAGCTGTCTTTTTATAGCTTAGATTGATAAACAGGGTGCATGAATGCCCTTGCAAATATGGTTGAAGACTTAACCATTCTACCTTTTACTGGTAGGTTAGCCTAAAAGTTGGATTGAGATATGGCAAATACCCTTCTGTGGCAATGTTCTTCACTTGGGGCTCACTAAATGTAGCTGTGTTTGCAGGGGTCCCAGGACAAGGGAAGAGATGAGAATTTTGACTCCATATTTCAGAGGGCTGATTTATTCTTTTATTATATATATTGTATTAAAAGAAAATGATATATTAAAACTATACTAAAGAAATAGAAGAAAGGATTTCATTAGAAGGCTAGCAAGGAAAGGGAATGGAATGATAATAAAATCTTGTGACTCTTCACAGCCTCAACACAGGTGGCTGTCATTGGTCATCAAGTAAAAACAATTTCACATGCTGGGTAAACAATTCTCCAAATCACATTCTAAAGCAGCAAAACATGGAGAAGCTGAAGCTTCTCAGGAGAAAAGATCCTAACAAAAGGATTTTTCATAAAATATGTCTGTGACACCCTTCTGGTGAGGTAAAGAAATGATGTATTTAAGCCCTCACTGCAGCACATGTGGAATGCTCATGTGTTGGCTTTGACACATAGCACAAGTTCAGTTCATAAGTCAAGTACTATTGGCAGGTAAAACTTGCCTGTAAGCCCTGCTGCTGTAGCTCTTCTAGTACAAGTGCTGAATTAAAGCTGGGTTCAGACACATCTCCTTGGTTCTGTAGGCCCTCTTGCAGCAGGGCAGAGGCAGTCTTCTAGAGTCATGACCATCTTTCAAATTTGTTCTGCTAACTCAATGAAAATTTCAAAGTAGCACAAAACAAGGTCGTTCTCCAGACAAGAATAAAACACAGCAATCCAGAATTCTCTTCTTTAGATTGGCCTCTCTCTGCTCTAAGAGTGACCATGAGATTTAACCTCGTAACAGAGCTCCCTCAGCCTTCTCTGGGAACTGCCTGACCTTGTCCTTCATTAATTCTGATGACTGACCAGGTCTTTGTGGTCCCAGTCTCATTGAGCCATTAAAGAAGCAGGCAGGGATGACACAAGAAGCTGTTATTGGAAAAACTTACTTTATCATGCTGCTTTTCTGCCAGAGCAGCTCACATTACTGTTATGCCTACTTTGTTAGTGTTATAAATACTAGACTTCTAAAACATTCTATTCCCAGAACAAATTGAATTTGGTAAAAGTTTGATTGAAAAGCAAACTAGGCTTGTTTTATCCTCTTCTGCAGTAGCAAATGAAAGAAAAAAAGGGAATGCATTAATTCATATCTCTCAGATGTTGATTGTAGTGTGTCTTAGGAAAAACATAGTTTTCTGCATTGATTTCTGTTTAAAATGTGTTAAAGAGAGTCAATATCTTTTTATGGACAAAACATGCCTAATATTTATTGCCTTGGTTATTTCTCTTTCTTCTAATAGATATTTTTTAACTTTTGTTCTATCTTATTTCATTCATGATATGTAAGCTCATAAAGTACTATATTAATTGTAAAGTGTTCAGTCAGGTTCTCCTTTTCCTGTTTGATTTTCCAGTATATTCAGATCAGTTAATTTTCCCTTGTATCTTCTTTAATCTTCTCCTTTATTCCTTTTTTTGACTCCACTGCAATCTCCACACTGCAAAGTCAGCCTGACTGTAGGAAGGTTCTGGAGACATTTTGTTTGAAATATCAGTGCTTCAGCTGCATAGTGAAGTCATCTAATTTTAGGTGTCTAAATGTGTGTTTCTATATGTGGCCTTGGATCTAAGCTCCCATTGAAACTAGTGAAGATTTAGTCACTAGGTATAGTGCACTCAGTGCTTTTCAGCTGACATCAGTTTGCACTCAATAGCTCTCCAGGCTCCACTGTCTGTACCAAGTAGGTCTCCACTTGCTATAATGGGAGTTTGAAGTCCTAACTTGCACAGAGATATATAATTTTAGGTACCTAAATGAGATGTCTCCATTTTGTAACTAAAGCTTGGCTATTATAAGCTGAAATAAATAAGGCTACATCCTGAAAGTGCCTCATTTAGGTGTGTTGATTCACAATTGTACCCTCAGTGAATGTCTTTGTCCTCAAGCACCTGAACTCTTTGAACTCATCCATTTCCATGAGCATCTCACATCACATTTTACAAGGATGGTACTGGTTCTTGGAGGTGGCATGTTGGTAATGAATTTACAGCCCTATGTTGCAGCTGGAGAATGCCCCTAAAACTTGGTTTCCATTACTCTAGTCAGACATGTCTAGCCCCCAAGGCTGTGAAGTATTAACTCAAGCTGCTGAGATACAGGTGCTGTTATTGGCTCAGTGTGGAATCTGTTGGATGAGCCTTGTATGAAGCATGTTAGGCTTGACAGGTTTGTGTCTAGCAATATTAGAATATTCCCAGGGCACTGCAATCAGTTAATCTGATTTCTTCTCTGACTATGATGTTGATGGGAAAGAAATAGCCCTATATTACTTGGTTTATGAGGGGGAAAGAAGGGGAAGAAGCTGGTAGGATCTGTTCTTGTAAGAGTAAGTAGAAGTAGTTAGTAGTTTTCTCTGAGTAGAAAGTTCGTCTAATGTAAGCAGTTTGAATTAAATTGAAAAAACTAGAGCTGTGGGCATTTTGCTTAGTATTTTCACTTAATGTACAAACATTTAGCATAACTTAAACTGATAGCTTAAACTTGTCTTTATCTTAATTGGATGCAATCTGATTAACTAAAATAATAATCATGAAAATTGCTAACATTAAAGAGTGGAAGAAGTTCCTTAATTTCATTATCTAATTGTTTAAAAACAAATGGTGCTTTTATTTTGTAGAACCTCAAACAGTGTTTATAAATGGACTTTGTACTGGGTTTCATGAAAATGGAAAGGCCAGAACTTTGTGCATAAAGGACATTTGCTGGATCCTCTTTTGCAACTATGTACAGTACGAATACAGGCTGGTGTGTCATCTGTTGGAAAATGCTGTGCATTGTTAGATGAGACCTCAGGAGAGTTCCTTATAGTTCCCACCCTGTGCAATTCAAGTTGTACTTCTTAATTCTTGAAGTATAGTTGTAGTTGTTAAACTATTCAGACTTCTATCACAGAATTACTGTTAGTAAGAAATAGCTTTGAATTGACTTTGGTTTACTCTTGCCCACTTGTAGTCATGGCTGCCTTATCTTGTGTCACTGCCACTGTCAGGCCCTTGGTAGTTGTGAAGGGTTGCAGACACACTGGGAAGGAAGTCTTCATAGTAGTGGAGCAGCTCTCATGGCCATTGTTTTTCCAGAATTCCTCAAAACAAAGCCAGTTTCTCATACATGCCCAGACTCACACCCATGCCAAGAAGCTTACAAGCTGGCATTTCTCTGCCTCGGTGCCTTCTCTGATGCCAAAAGTTGTTGGGTAGCCAGGAAGTTAGTCTACCTTTCTTTCATTTTCACCTGTGCAAGGCTAATGTTTTGTTTGTTCTTGCAAGAATGTAATATCTAACTAAATGCTGCAACTTTGAATCCAGGGATTTTTAACTCTGTTCTTGGTTTTGCTTTTATGTTTTGTTTTGTAGTAATAGATGAATCAGCAGCACATGGCTTGATAGATGTGGCTGTGCATGTGTTATTAATAGTAAATTAATAGCTGTCTTTTTTTGACTGTCTGTGAAATGGCTGAGGTTTTGTCAGCTTGCATGACTTACATGATCATGTCACTCTTCTTCAACTTGATTTAAAATCATGGTAATATAAGTTCCCCTTCTTCCTTTTGCAGACATGCAGCAATCTGTTTTACATCTAAAGCAGTTTATTATCCAAATGAGGGAAAGGAAGAAGAGACAGAAGATTACCAAGGTCATTACATATAGGCTAGCTGTGCACAAATATAAACAGCTCCTGTGTAATGTGAGTTAAAGACTGGTTACAAGTAAGTTCAGCCACTTAAAGCCATTAAGAAACAGTGTAATCATAAGAGGTTTCAAAGGTGGAAGGGCCAAATTCACTGGAAGTGAATACAGCTATTGAACTGCTGTTCTTGTTTCTTTATGCCAGAGAGAAGCTCTTTCTCACACTACAGAGGGCTTTCTAGTTGTCCTAGAAAAATCAATTGTCTAGGGCAGGTGCTCTAGGACATCATTCAAAGAGCTTGAGATTTTTTCAAGTGACTGTATAGCATCCAGTAATTGGTAGATGGGTCTCGGGTTAATGGTACTGGAGCTTCTAGAGAAGCTTATGACACCTTCCTTCCCTTTTGATTAATCAGCTCTTCAGTGAGGATATGGATTATCTCCTTTGCTTGTTCTCCATTTGTTTTTCCAGTAGACCATTCCTCAATGGTTCCACTTACCCTTTTGCTTTGATGCTCTATATAGGGGCCATTTTCATAAATACTATGTATAATGTGTTTCCCTTGGATGATCTTTACAGTTCAGAGGTTGGATGGATGTGCCTTTCAAGGCAGCTGAAGAAAGAGCTGCAGTAAGAACTATAAATGCAAAACCAGTAGTAAATATTATTGCTCATTAATTCTTAAAAGGAGTTAATATACAGAGAGTGGTCAGCCTTTCTTTTCTTCTCTGTTTTGCCAAAAAGTTTTCTCTTGAAAGATAGCATTTAAGATAGCATAAGATCATTAATTCTTAAAAGGAGTTAATATACAGAGAGTGGTCAGCCTTTCTTTTCTTCTCTGTTTTGCCAAAAAGTTTTCTCTTGAAAGATAGCATTTAAGTGAAGTGCTATTGTATTGCATCCTCAGCTGCTTTAGACTTGAAGAGTTTGTACTCTGAAAGGCATCACTCTGTGGGCAGAGTTAACTCTTTTGGTTTATGCAGCCAAGAGACATCTCAGGAAAGCTCTTAAGCAGCAGGCAGATTTGGAAAATTATATGACACATAATGAAGTATGCATTTATTCTTTTCATTATGCTTTCCATATACTTTGTATTTTGTTTCTTGTTTTGTGATCAGGCAAAAATTTTGGATCAGATTAGATATACCAAAAAAAAAGGAACTTTGACTCTTACCTAGATTTAAAATTTAGTTAAATCTGAACTCTTATCTGACTTTTTATTCTTATTTTTTAAGTGATAGCACATACAAATAAAGCTTGCAGACAGATCCTTGGAGTGCCTAAATAAAGCCCAATGTGAGTTTGGGAATTTGAGAAGCTAAACTTTTTTTTTTTTTCTGAAAGAGAATTTTTTTTCTGAATTGGGGTCAAAAGCAGAGTGACTATCTCCCAATAGAGTTTGACACTGCTGGTGGTGCAGTTTTGGGGAGCATCTGGTGGTTATGCAATGCATTAATGAGTGAAAATATTTAGTAAGTTACAAGGGCAGTCTAAACAACTGGAACCAGTTAAAGTTCTTCTGATGTGAATGAGTTTTAAGAATCACCTGCTAAGAGAGCTGAAAAATAAGAGTGAATATCAACAAATATTGATCAGAGGTGCAGAGGACTGGCTAGTCCTACTTCTAACTTCCATTCATTTCCCCGATTTGTACTACAAAGGGATACAAGAGCACTGTCAAGCGTGAGGGTTTTGAGATTAATTATTGATGGTTTGATCACTTTTTCACTTGTGGCCTATGTGTGTTAGTGCATTTCTACACAGGTTGTAAATCTGACATGATATGTATGTAGCATTTTCAATAAAATATTTGTAAAAGATACTTTTTTATGCTTACTACACCCTTTTAATGCTTCTGAAAATGAAAATTGCTTGAACAGGAGGAAAATGTACCTTGGAAATACCCTATCTTTTCTTTTAATTGCAGCTGTATACAGTTCAAAGTTTCCTTGCATCACTTTCCAGCAAAGATATGACACATAGTAGATTGTTATTATGCCCACACAGCTTTCTTTGTTCATCCTCTATCAGGTCTTTCAAATGCCATACAGAGCACTGATTTCTCTACAATAGCTTTCCAATTGTGTATTATGTTCATAGAATTTCAGTGTGTTGTCATTTTTTTTTTCGTTACTGAGCCTTGTCCTCTCAACTGAAAAACAGATCCATTATTTTTGATGGGAAAGAATCTAGTCTCTTATTGGTGACAGTAGTTAAAAAGAAGGCTATTGGGTTTGGAGTTCTTTTCAGAAGCACATAAATGTACATTGCGGGATCATCTTCTTGTATGGTGCTACTGTGCTGCTGGGTCTGGGCAAGTAGTATAGTAAACATTTCTGTGCAGTTTCAGAGAGATGGAAAAAGGGTCTGAGGTGCCTGGGAACATTCCACATAGAAAAAGAGGCTTAATGTTGGGTAAGGTTACATCTATTTAGGATGTCATTTTGGTGGATATGAGGGCCAGTGGGAAGCAGACAGGACTAGAAAATGCAGGTGTAATGAATTGCAGGTATGTAATGGAGGCTTGAGGCCAGATACCTGCATGTTGCCTGTTCCCTTGAAAGCATAGCACAGAATGTTTTTGATCACTATTGCCAAAGAACCTCAGCAGAGTCAGTATAACCTTTTTTTTTTTGTTAACAGTTCTAAATTGTACATGAAATGGGAAAGGATTGAATGCTAAATCATGATGCACAGCCAGCCTAGGATGTAAATATATTCCTCCTTAATCACTCAGTAATCAATGCACTCGGGTGTCTTTCAGCTAACAAGACATTCTAGAAATACTTGGTATTTCAGCAAAGCTGATCATCCAGACAGCTCTATGACACAGGAGATCTGTATTCCAGAAGTGGTAAAAGATTAACAAGAACATGCAGTAGTTGTCCAAAGGAGTGTTGCTTGAATGGTACCCTGAACTGGGTGAAATGCAGTTATATACTATGCAAGGTTGTGCATAAGATTAATAAATTATGGATGGGGATCTCACTTGAAACTTGATAAGGAGGAAAAAGAAGCAGGCCAGCCATCTATTTGACTCACAAGATAAATATTATCTCCAGTATAATGTATCTGTAAAGCTTAGTGTGATCATAAAATGCATCAGGACAGTTGTTGTTAGTATAGCTAAGGATGTTTACAGGATTCTGCTGAGATTTCAACTATAATTTGATAACTCATGTTTACAAAAGATGAAATGAAGCTGACTCCAGGTGTTGTGAATACAAAGTGTTAGGATATTCAGGAGAAAATATAAAAAGAAAGTAGAATAGCTTGGTTTGCTTGGCTAAAAAATGACTTGGCTAGAAATCAACAGGGATTTAAAAAATAATTAATGCCAGAGCTAGTCTAGAGTCCAGTTGGCTATCAAGTGGCTGTGAAATACTTTTATATAATTACAGGAAACTTGGCTACATAGGAGAAGAGCAGAAGAGCAGTCCAGTAGGGAAACGTATGGATCAAAGAACTGCTTTGCTATTGGTTTTCATGCTTCTACATAGAATCCATTCATGGTGGATCTTGATGTATGATAATGGGGGAGAGGAATAAAACTGCAATTGCAGGTGAATAGACTTGATTCATGAAGTGTTTTTCAGGCCTTGAGCCCTCATGGTTCAACAACAGAAAATTTTCATCTCCTGCATCCAGAAAATAGTGAAGCAATAAAAAGATTTCTGCACAAAGGGCACATTTACTTTGCAGCTATTTAGCAATTTTCTTGTCTCAGCTCCTTCATGGAGGGATATATTGATCCATACATAATGAATGGTAAGGAACTCCACTGTATGCATGTGTCGTTTTTTCTTTCTTCTGGTTTGGAATGACAACAGTTATATGTCTGAGCCAAGTTAGTTGTTTCATCCCTGGCCTCTTGTTTGGCACAGGTAAGTAGATTCCTTACACAGTTCTTTCTGGCCCCAGGTTCATTTTGGATGCCAAAGCAGTGGGTGTGTTACTTTCCAAAATGTATTTGGTTACAAAGCAAGTTGAATTTGAAGAGAACACTACAATGATATAGGCTTGTCTTTGTTTCTGCTTTGTTTCCAGCTTACTGATTTCCCAGATACTTTCTTTCTGGTAATGCATGTTTATTAACATTGCTGAAAGCTTTTTATCAAGAGAAGCCTTTGCTATAGATGTTCTTAGTATTTGAGCTCACATACTTCCCATATGTGTAACTTGCTTGAGATTTGTAGAAAATGATGCCTCTTTTAAGTGATGTGTAAAGAGTTCATTGTAGAGAATCAAGGAGTTTGTCATATAAAATACCAAAAATTTTAAACTTCAAATTCCAAAACAAGTTTAAAACATACAGATTTTAAAGTCTTTATTAGTTAGATTGCAAACCCTGAAAACCATTTTCACATCACTTTAAGCAGTAAATTGTGAGATTTGCAGTGCAAATTGGCTGATAGTGTTAAGGGATTTGTCAATAGTAGAAGCATTTCACTGCAGAAGAGGCTGCAGATGTTTGCAGCAAGCATGGCACCTTTCTGTGTTGCTAAGTCTGACTGACAATATTGTGTCAGTCAGACTTAGCTTTTTTCTGTGGGTATCCTGGTTTGGGGTTAATTAATTTGCGATCAAATTTCTGCAAAGCTTTATGGACATGAAAATTCTTGTATGTGGACCTTAAGTCATTAGCAGAACCAGGAATCTTAATCTGAATGTTTAAGTACTTATCATGTCAGTTGCAATGATAACAGTGTTCAAGAACAGTAGTTTTTCAGTCAAACTTTTATTTCCACTGTCTTCAGAGCATCCCCTATTGTATCTGCATTTATAGGCTTGTTACTAGTGAAAAGACAGAGAAAAATATGTCTGTGGGAAGAATTGTGATTGCAAGGGGTGATGTTTAAGATGCTTGGAATCCACCTTAGTTGTAATTTAGATTTAGCTGCAGAAGTCTCAGATGCAGCCCAGGTCACCCACTAAATAATGATTTAATCCAAGGAAGCATGCTGAATCCATTGCTTCTCCTGTTTTGAGCATGGAATTCCCTACATGCCTCTAATGCTTCAAAACGTGAGGCTGCAGGGGACAGTCAGGAGACAGACATCAAAGGCAGAGACAGTATAAAAACAGTATATAAATGATGCCTTTCTGTGTCTCCAAAAAGAAAGGCTGCTTGTCTACTTGGGTTGTATTAAGTTTGTTCTGAAATGAAAACATCAGCAGGAAATTGTTTAAAGCACTTGCCCACGACCAAAAACAAATCTGAGCTCTGCAAGTACCACAGAATCTAAACCTGTAGCTCCCTGATTCCAGCAGTGTCCCTTAGCCATGAGGCTCTGGGAAATTCTGAGTTGGCCTTTTCTTTTGTTGTCTTTTGGAGGTGGTCATCTTCACCTCAGAAAAAAAGATTCTAGTTATAGCAAAAATACAGGGGAAAGCAAGCTGCCTTTTTCTGTTGATGTAATGGGGATTCCTCTATGATTTAAGTGAAGTCCTGGGTTCTTCCTGTTTTAAAGGCTGGCTCTGAATTTTCCACTTAGAAGCTCTTGGATTAAATGAGTTAAGTGTGTTCCATTCCAGTTTCTAGTGGTCCATCTCCAGCAGAAGTGACCCAGGTTATTTCTTCATTTGGTGTTCATAGCACTTTCCTAAAGAGGAGCAAGCTGTGGTGAACGTGCAGAAGCAGAGACTTGTCCTCTGGAGGCAGTCAGTGAATCAGGCTGCTGAAGCCAAGTGTTTGCTTTAGATGCTGCAAAGTGTAAGGTGTATGACATCAGATGTTTTCAGTTTGGTCTTAAATCTCTCTTTTGCCATATGATTCTGTATCATTTGCCTGGGTCTTGTTCCCATGCCACAGTTTGTGGCATGATAGAATGATTTCTCATCACAAACGTCATCTTTTGAATTGTCAGCTTCATGGATTGTTTTCTCCAATCATGATTTGAAACAAAACTGTGTAATAAAGTGTTACTTCAAAATCTATTTCATGGTTAAGAAACCTACATCTGAACATTTGTTTGTGGAACTGCAGAGTTGCCAGAAACTTCATTGGTGAACTCAAGTGAACACCTCACATGGGCACATAAAAATAATTGTATGCAGTGAGTGTGAAGAGAGGTAGGCCTGTAGGACCAAACTCTTTCCACTGCTTAGTATTGTTACAAATAATCTTTTCATCTGATCAGAAAAGCAGACTCACCTAATTAAAGAACCACATCTGAGAGTAAAATTTCAGTGAGACAGCTATTGGGTGCGAGGGTTTTTAGAAATCAGCAGTTGACATTAACTTTTTACCTTATACTGAGAAAAAGATTTAGCCCTGGTTTTGCACCCTTGAACTCTAGTGGCGGAGCCAATGTCTTTCTAGATTTACCTATTTTTCCCTCTTCTGAAAAATCATACAGAAATCAGGATTATGGGATTTCTGGAAAGCTGAAATACCCCACATCCTACTAACTTAGTTTTATATCTTCTAGTTGGAATGATTACTCCCAAACTGGTCTCTTTAAAGAAAGTTGTGGTTTGTATTTATTTTACATATTAAGAGGATTTCAGCTGTTTATAATAATAATAACTTTTGTTCTGCTGTGGTTTTATTTTAAATGGGCAATATGAATCTGCATTGTATTCATTTATATAATTAGATTGAAACCTAGACAACCCAAAGGTTTTCAAATGAAAGTACTTGTTATTAGTAGATTCCAGAGGCTCAGAGTAGGATGCCTTTAGAGATGTCTGCCTTGGTTAGAAATAAAAATTTGACTTGGGCACTGAATTTCTTCTTGACAGCCTTTTCTGATATGAGTTTTTGCTGTCTTTTCTCATATTGTATATGATGTATTAATCCCAGGTTGGACAAATGGATGATTTTTCTTGTTTGTTTTATATCCATGGACTCTTCTCTCTTGTCCATAATTTTAAAAGACCTTACCTTAGAATCTGGTAAAACTGTTCTAGCATTTATATGAATGCTGTTGATTTTCTTAATCAATACATAAGATTTGGATAAGTAATATTCAGTAAGTCATATTCAAGTAATTTTATGTATATGTGTATATATATATATATATACATAGATGTGTGTGTGTGTGTGTGCATAATAATTTGGGAAGGAGTAATGTTAAGAAATTTGCACATAGGAAGGAGACTTCTTTGGGTGCCAGTTGAGACAGCAGAATGTGCCAGATAATTCTGCATTCTAGTTTCAAGCCAATGTAGCCAGGTAAGTAAATAAAATACCTCATTAGTGTAAAAAGTTGAATACCAGGATGATAAAAAGGCTTTTACAAGTAATTATACTATGTAATGCTATTCTTAGCACAATCAGTCAGGCAGGGGGAGGAAGTTGAAGTTAATGCTTGTTCCTTCCAAGATCTGTCTCCTCTGGATCAACACAGTCTTTTGTAGAAGACACTGTCTACACACCAAGAGCTGTGAACTGTTGAGACTCACTTGTTCTTTTCACTCTTAACCACAAGCAGCTGTCAGTAGCAGTGCTTAACTTTTTAACTTCCTGGTCTGCTATATGAGAAATATATGAGTGCTATATGAGAAAAAAAAAACCAAACCCACCTGATTAGAAAAACAGCAATTCTAGTTCTAACAACTGTTAGATGATTAAATTGTAGATTATTCTGAATGTTGTGCATCAAGTGCAACATGATTAAGCAGCATGTACAAATACTAAATTTTAGTCTGAAAAAGTTGCAGATCTGTACTGCTCAGCATCAGGGCTAGGAAATTAGGCTCTCCTTGAAGAAAAAGCTAAGCTATATGCAGTGCAGATAGATTAGAATGAGTGCAGATTATTTTTCCTGCTAAGAATAATAACATTTTTATCAAAGCCTCTCTGTATGGTATATCACATTTGACTCCCTCTGAAATGCAGCAATTTATGGTTCACCCAATATTTAAATTGGAACTGTGGGAAGGAGTGAACAATTTTTTGATGTAACTCTTCCATATAGTTACTAAATCATTGCCCTAAGCTGGCAAAATAAAGAGAGTAATTTAACAGCCTGGGCTGCACAGTAGAAAGCGTGTGTTGTATTTCCACATTAACATCTTGGAATCAATGTTACTTTTTTTTTTAGTGAAGTAGAATTCTTCACTGTGGCACACAGTTGCTTCAGAAAGTAGATATAAAAAGTCTTATTATTGTAGTATCTCAAACGACTACAGTAATTCTTCTGCACATTCCCAAGTGTAACTTTGTCTTATGAGTTTGTGCTATTCAAAGGCATGGACTTCCAATCTTTTTTTAATTACAAAATTGCATCATGGTCATTGTTTACAAACAGGTGAAATAAAAGTACTTTTAACATTTGAACATAGAAACCATTGTCACCTTTTTCCTTTGAAAGTATATCAGGCCATTATAGAAGAAAACTGATAGCTGCATTAGTGAGAAAGTGCTATAGGAACCTGTCATCTCTGCATTTTGCCTGAGAAGGGATTCTTGTGAATATGTATGTGTGGTTTCATGGGAAAGATCAGGATCTCATTAGGATGTAATCTTTAGAAATACTGAAGTTAGGCTTCATAGCTTTCTGCTCTTTTATCCATTATTCCAAAGTCTCTGTAAAAGAAACTGATCCTCCCCTGCACCCCCCCCCCCTTTTTGCAAGGAACTATGATAATGTTTTACCTTCCGTTTTTCCTTTTGTTTGCCAGCCTGCTGTCTACTGATAGGTTTCCTTTTTTTTTTCTAGTCAGTTAATACATTTCAATTGATGTTGAGGCTTTGTCAGCTGCTGTTCCCCAGCCTTGATGGCAAAAGTAGACAGATGGATGGGGGAAGGGAAGGGATTGTTTTGTCAGGATGAATTTAGAGCATAAGGGATACGTTAAATTGAGAGCACTGCCAGCTGAAGTCTTCTGATCACCTGTGTCCTTGCAGTGATCCCAGTTCCTTCTTGTGCTTCTTCTCCAGCTTAGGCCAAACAGTAAGTTCTGCACTTGCTTTCTTGTTTTCTTATTACTAGCTTTTATTGTGTTGCACCTAATATGTGTAAAGATGTTGAGGTTAACTTTTAAAGTATTAATTTGGAAGTATTTTCCGGGCACGGCTTACAAGACAAATGTAGACCAATTGGTGGTGGTTGTTACTGCTGGATTTTTTAATTAGTTGTAGCTGTTGGGAACCCAAAATAAAACTTTGAAGTCTTAGTCCTTATGTAAAAGATAGAGTGGTGCAACTGTTTGTGGCATCTGGGACTATTGATTTACTGCAGCCCATCAGTGTTAGAGGGGTGTGCTGCTACGTCAGCTGGCGCTCTATTGTTTCTGCTGCTGTGGCCTTTGTGTTTGATCCTGTCAGTGCTTGCGTCAGTGATGCATATCATCGCCTGTGTGATGTCAAAGTGTGGGTGTTCGGTTATAGAGCCATAGTTAACCTAATGTGCTGCAGTAAATCCTGAATGCTATTTCCTCCTGGGGATAGCAGTGATTCATCACCGTTCACATTAGACTAATGCTAAGTATAGCAGTGTTCATGAGCCTCAGTATCCACATAGATTACTATCAAAGTCATTGCAGCTCTCCAAACGCTGGGCCGGAAAGTGTTTGTTTGCAACCAGATCTGTTTGTGCACCCCCTTTCTTAAGTGTAAACTGATTAGCAGGTCAGCTCAAGGAAAATCCTCTGGGAGGACTGGGCCTAAGTAATTCTTTAGCACTTAATTATGCTCATTAATGTAAAAGCTTTCAGCTGAATGACTGGGATCACGGCAGGCAGTGACAGTCGGTAGATTACAGTACAGAGCGGAGCGGGGACCCCGCGGGCTGGCAGAGGACGCGGCTCTCGGCGGGGGCGCTGGCCCTTGAAGCGGCGGCGCGGGCAGGGCGGGGCGCAGGGCGCGGAGAGGCCGCGGGGCGGAGCGGAGCGGAGCGGGCCCGGCTGCGCACCTGAGGGAGCCGCCCCGCCCCGCCCCGCCCGCAGCCGCGGCGCGCCGGGAGCAGCCGCCCGCCCGGCCCGGCCCGGCCCGGCCCGGCCCGAAATGAGCGGTAAGGACTCCCGCCTGCCCGGTTCGGCCGCCGCGCTGAAACACGACACCTGCGGGCCGGCGGCCTCCGCGATTGTGAGGCAGTGGCGGATGGGGGAGAGCTGCAATGGTCAGGAAAAAAATATCCATATCTGTGGGGCAGGAGTGGGAGCGCTGCCAGGCCCCTCTGTCGGTGGTGCGCTCTCGGAGGGGTGTGGCTGCGGTGCCGGGGGCCGCGGTGGCCCCGGAGCCGTGAGGGGAGCAGGACGGCCAGCCCTGGGAGGCCGCAGGAGCCCGCTGCTGAAGCGCAGGGCCGGGCGCGGAGTGCCCCGGAAGAGCATTCCCTGCCCGGCGCTGGGAATCCGGTGTGTGCACCTTTGCCTGGGCTTTCATGAGTCGCTTAAAATGGAGCGATGCTTCATGGTTGAAATAAAAAGAAATGATGTATGTGCTAGGCGAGCGGTGGCGGTATCCTCAGGTTTTCAGGTGTTGCTATGTTTAGATCAGCTTGTCACGATCCTAGCGATGATGCAGTGCTGGTAATTTTGCTGCATGTTTATGGTGGCTGTAATGAGCATAATGAGGTTTTTATAGTCTGCTCAAATAGACAGGTTGGAGAAGTTCATCAGCTATTGCTAGGGGAAGGAGGTATTCCTCCTTGGTGGGATTTTAGGACAATAATAAATCGAGACTGTGGTGAAACATCTGTGTCTTGGGTTCAGTTCCATTAAATCAACCCTTAGTGAGTTTGATGAGATATTTTTCAGTAATAAAGTAAACCAGTTGTGTGCTTGTTTCCACTCCCACAATGTTTCTTTTCCACTTACTATGTAAGAGAACTTGTACACCTGAAAATGTATCAAAGATTTGAGACCTCCCCTTACCAACAACAAAGTCATCAACATTCATTATACAGTGATTTGGATTAAATCAGTTCTCTTTATGTGCAATGGAAAATTAAGTGTTTCCTTTACATGAATTCCTGATGCTGTTGTTTGCTGATACTTTATAATAACTCTCACCTCATGGTAAAACACCCTGGTTTTGTCCTGCAGCAGTTCAGCCAATACCTAAAAACATGAAAATTCCTCTTATAGTGTATTACACCACAAGAGAGCTGAGATATTCACATTAGTGAAGAAAAAATACACGTTTTATAGCATATTATAATTTTATCTTCAGATAAGTTTTTGCAGGTTGTAATATGCTTCCTATCAGGAAATCAGTAATCTTGCTGTAAAACACAATGTTCATTTAAAACACCTGTGAAGTCTGCCGACTTTTTGTCCCATGCTTATCATTTTCTTGGATATCCGCCTAGAAATTTCATTTCACAGCCACTTGGAAATCTAATCAGAAGTAAATTAGAGTTCTTGAATATTCAAATATGTTTTTGCTAATTCTGGTACTTTAAAGTGCAAAAGATGGGATGCAAATTTTGAAACGACTGATTTGACTCTATTCTAACATTGCAATACTTTTTCAGGTTCATGCACTCAGTTTATGCCTTTACTTTTGTAACTGCTAGATTATGGTATACTGAAAATGGCTTTGTGAATCAACCTTTGTACTGGATGGGAGATAACTGCTCTGTGTTTGTTAGAGAGATTAAAGTGCTAAATAAGTAAACCTTAAAAAGGTTGTTAAACAATATCCTCTAGATGTTTAAAGCAAAACAAAACAAAAAAGCCAAATACAGATAATCACCAGTTCTCAAAGAAACCGCTTGCCTGTGTGAGTTTCGTCATCCCCCAAGGACATGGTGTTCTCTAAGAAGTTGAAGTAAATGTGGTCTTAATTTTCCATTTACTTGGAAATTACATAGTTTAAAATTGTGAGTTTAATGGAAGTGTCAGCGTTTTGTACATACTATAGAAAAACTGCAGGTAAGCAATGCAAGATACAAGTTGTATAAAATCCACATGTAAGAATTTAAACCATTATTTATTTCAATGGCAACTTAAAAGAAATGTTCTTCCATTATTTTTGACCTTTTTGAATTTATTGTAGTAAGGTAATGCACTAGTTTAAGCTTTTCTTGCTGATTTTTGCTTCACTTTCATTTTTTTTTTAGCACTTCATATTCAGGAGAAACTTTTGCTGAAACATTTTTGAGTTTCAGTTGAGCAAAAATACTGGAAGAATGTTCAGTTTTCAATTTATAGCTCACTGTAGTCTTTATATTCTTTGCTGTTGCACAGTTCAGTGAATAATTCATTGAAGACCTTTGTTCCTAAAAAGTCTCTTCACCCCCTCCCCCTGTTGTGGGTTAGTATTTTAATTAATAAAGCTTTGATTCTTTTTAGATAGCATATTTGCAAACTTCTGTGTCTTATTGTAAAGAAGTTCCTATAATACATGCAATCAAGTTGGATTGCATGCTGCTTTTCTAGGGAGCGCTTTTCATTGCTTTTCCCTGCTCTTTGCTTTCAGACAGAGGTACCTTTATTTTTCTGTCAAGTCCATATGTATCAGTGAGGTGTGCTAATCTTATTTACTGTAATTTGCATTTACTTAGTACTTTCCATTTGCAGATCCTAACAGAGTTTTAAAAAACATTAAGGAGGAGCTATGAATGCCCTTTCAAAAGTATTACTGAAACTGCATAAGCTGGATTGGTACTTTTGCTAGCTTCAGTATACTGAATTGGAAATTTGCAGAGTGCAGCCTGCAGTGTCTGAATTCCAACATTTTTGTCTTGTCACAAAACTTGTTCAAATTATACTGTGTTTCAGTATTTCTTTCACTATTAAAATTCAGTGTTTGTTCCCCTGTGTATTTAAAACACAGTAATGTAAGGACATCCCTCTCGAGCCTGTACTAATGTGCTCACTCTGGTAGAGGCCAGTATCAAATACTAAAGAGGACAGCACAGGGATAGGGCAGGCACACAGAAGAAATTTCCTTGTTCATTAAACAAAAGTAGTACTTACATTTTTTACAACTCTTAATGGATTACTTCTCCCAAACTCAAACTAATCTTTAATTTCTACACTGTTCTTAAAGCAAGGAGTTACACAATTTAGCTGTGCATTTTATGAAAAATTCCCTTATATGTTTTAAAACTTACCTGGTGAATTAGTTTACTATCTCTGCTTCTTGCAAATGAGAAACTATAAATTATCTATCTTTCCATTTTTAGGGTTTTTTTAAATAGGTCTTTTACTGTTTCTCTGCTGCCAGCCCTTAAACCATCTTCTGGTGGAAGAATCCTGAATTCCTGGTCTCTTGAATCTTTCCTGATAAACAGGCAGAAAGCCACTGTAAACATTTTTTTTTGTCCTTTTCTGGTCCTGTGTGTTCTTTTTGAAAGGTGGAGTCAAAAACATTGCTCAAGGATTGGAGGTACAGCATGGATTTATACCACAGCATAATGATGTTTTGTGCTTGTTCCCTGTTCTGTTAGTAATGATTTTTAATGTTCTCTTTCTTTCTGCGAATACCACTAAACAACCCTTGGCTGGTATTTCTTTAGAAATCCATGTAGCAGCTGCATCGTATGTTTGTTTACATCTGATTTATGGCTTACCGCTGTAAAGAAACACTTCTGGTTTTATCCAGATGCATCACTTTGCACTTAATAACATTATTCCTTCTGGGTTTTTGTCATCTGATCAGTGAGTACTGTGAGATCCTTTACAGCTCTCTGAGAACATAGCAACAATTTATCACCTTGCTGTTGATTTTCTTTTCCGGAAGCTTTGTCTAATACGCAGAACAGGTTCTTTGGGTGCCTGTGGGACTCTTTTCTTGGTCACTCAAAGAACTTCGAAAGATGATAATTTACTTCTCTTAGTTTCCTGTTCTCCAATCAGTTGTTAATGGAAAGACCTTTTCCCTTTTTAACCAAAGGCAGCATTACTTCTTTAGGAGTCTTTGAGAGACATTGTCAAGAGCTTTTTGAAAATGCCAAGTATGTGACAGCATCCCTGTGGTCTTTGAAGGTATCTGATTTTCTAGGCAATACTTTATCTACAAATGTGACCCTACCACATTCCCATTGTGTCATATTTATCTAAATGTGTGTAAACTCCTTCTTTTATGGTTTGCATGGTATAAGGATCACCATGGTGTCCTGACTTTCCCATTAGTTGGAGCAGACTTACTAGTTGGTAAATACACTGACCTTTCCCTGGGACCTTAAGTTCATGTCTCACCACTTATTGTGGTACTGACACTACTTTAGTTGATAAGACCATAGTAAAAAAGAGCCATTTTGTAAGTAATTTTCTTTGTAACTCTTAACTGAATATTATCTGCTTTCAGCAGCTTGTTTCAAATATTTTTGTTGGTTTCTGTTTTATAGTCTCTTCTATTGTCTTTTCATCTTGGAGTATTTCTTTTGTCATCTGTTGAGTTTTTAGTTTTTACATGAGCTCTTCTGTGTTCAGAGATGGAAGAAGAGATGGAAGAAATATCTGCTGGGGATTTTTTTTAGCTTGTTTCTGGTTTTGTTCAACTGTTTTTTAGATTTCAAAGAGTGCCCTTTGCTATAATTTTATCTGTACAGTTCATTGCCTTTGTTTATCCATGTTATCTTGTATATTCTTCACAGAGACTTTGCAATTCAGTATGTTCTTTCAGCTTTCTCAAATTATTAAATGGTGCTGTACTGAATATTTCTGTAACCCACTTAGGTCCTGCTCAGGTTCCAATGATGTCCCCAAATGGTTCAGTGCCTACTATTTATGTGCCTCCTGGATATGCCCCACAGGTATGTCACTTCACTTTCTTCTTAATTTATTTATTTTCATGCAAATTTTGGAACTGGAACCATAACTGCTAATTCAGTAAAATAATTTGTTAGATTTCAGTCAGTATGATCAAGCAAGGAGATAAGAGATGTCTCTCAGTATTTCTGAGATGGGAGACTTCTCATGCTGTTGTCTGTGCCTGTTCAGTTATATATTAACTATGTACATGACAGTAGCAAGCATAGTTCCTTGCTGAGTTCAGAATCCTAATGTACTAGATGCCTTCTGAATATAAAATGCAATCATGACCCAAATATCTGCTTGTGCAGGACCAGTACTGATTCCTGTGTTAGTGGATATTTTCTCTTGGCAGCAATATATATATATATATATATATATATATATATAAATATATATATATATATATAAAATATATATATATAAAATATATAATTTATACATGTACATAGTTTATGTCTGAGAAATTCCCTGTAGATAAGGAGAAAAACAGGTCAGTTGAAAAAGTACAGCAAACAACATGGAAAAAATGTCAGCTGTCCATTGGGACTAGGTTATCATATTATAAGTGTTTCCACCACTTATCTTAAAATGGGGCTCTCATTTTTCACTGCTGTTTGATTCCTAATTTAGATGGCTGGAAATTAAATGTGAGCTAGATAACCTGGACATCCTTTAAAGTAGATTAAAAGGATGATTTCTCTGGGCTATTTCTGACATGTGAGTTGTAATGAGATGTGTGGCCTTTTAGATGGTGCCTTTTTCTTTCCCTTGCCTGTAGAACAAGTCTAGGGCTTAGTAGGTCAGATCTGGCAGTTGGAGCAGTTGAATGCCACTCCCCATGATGGAAGTCTATCTCAAGACATTCAGTTGTTGAGAACAGTCTACCTCTGACTTAGTGTGCATCCAATGGTGTACACTGGGAAGGGACTACAATGCATAAAGTACAACAAAAAAGCCCATGGTGTCAGCAGATGTTGGACAAATTATTTCAACAACATTTAAAAATCATCCTCTAGCAAAAGAAAAGGCTGTTAGGGCCGGCAGACTATTACTCTGATTTTATTTTTCATCTCTTGGAAGTTGACTGATAAGTTGATTCTGTGCATCCTTTGTAGTTGAGTTCCCAAACAAGAAGCAAAATGATATTATATTTATATATTTTTGTATTTATATTATTATATTTATATTTATATTATTAATATTTATTTATAAATAATCTCAAAAAGTCCATATATCTTCAGGTCATCATAAAAAGTCCTGATTCCTATTAGAATTCATTTTTAAAGAACTGAAAGAAGTTTAGAGCGAAGTGAAAATTGGAATTTTACTATATTTCTTACTGTTTTCATATGATGAAGTACATATTTTAAAAGTTATGTGACATGTACCAATCTGAAAAATATTTTTGAATTAGTTTACCCTTCCTTTGAGGACAATTTGAGTCAAAGATGCTGAAGGACTGGGCCTTGCTGAGACCCATTCATAAGCCTTTTACGGAGTTTGTTAGTCCAAGCAGGTGTTGTTTTAGCACAGCACTCTGACCTTTGGGCTGAAGGAGCCTCACATCTATGCAGCTCAGAGTGCAGGTGGAATGAGCTCATCTGCTATTTTCATGAGTAGAAGTGCCGTAGTCCAGGACAACCTGTAGTTTATAAGCCTTCTGAAGTGTTTATTACTGACAAAACATACCAGACTTTGAGGTTTATGATGGGAGTTTCTCTTACAAGCCAGAAGGTTTGATAGCAGTCTTGCAAAACAGGAAAGTCTAGCATTATAGAGCTAAGAGTTTTCCCAGACTTACTGCAGTCCTAGCAAACTTCTATGGTTTCTTCAGGTATAGTATATTTTTAAAAGTCAGCAGCTGCAGCTATATTTTGTGTTGAATAGGAAACCAGCTAAATGTCCTAAGCTGTCAGCCTGGAAGAACTTCAACATAACCATCTTTTGTCTCTCCATTTTCATTTAGTTCTGTTATGCCTCTGCTTGCTTCAGTTCCTGTTTGGCAGTGATACAGTGTACTGTCCTCTGTTAGAAGTTGGGGATAACCACTGAATAAAAGATTTACTTTTCTTATATCACATAACTAAAAAGCAATTCATCAGCTTATTTCCTTTTCCCTTCCTCTTCTTTTGGAACTGTAGTTGTAAAACTGAAAGAAAGCCCATCTTTATTCATCCTCTCTTAAACCATCTATATTCACTGTCTGCAGTGAGATTTCCAATGATGTTTGGTTGGTTCACTCAACCGAACAGGCCTGTGCCAGAACCACATTTTGCTCGCACAACTGGGATAATAGAGAGCTTGTTTGCTTTTTAAACTTAAAATTGTAGACTTACCATGATGCTCTGGCTTTTTTTTTTTTTTTTGGAGTGTATTTATCTATGTAGTTGTCTGCTAGAGGCCTACCATTGAGCAGATGTTATATCTGGAAGCACAGTTACAGGCTTGTTAAACATAAGGTCCCTGCTGTTATGGATTGGGTGGCTATTTCTAAGTTACTTAGGCTATTAGCAGACCCAAGGAAACAAGTTGTAAACTAAGCAGCTCATTTGCTTTTTAATGGGAGCTGCTTCCTACATAATCTGAGTCTACTCATAAAATCATAATAAGTTGCAGTATTTTCGGGGTTTTGTAACCAAAAGGGACTTAAATAATTAAAACTACATTTCAGTGTTTAGAGAATTTCATAGGACAGGAGAAGTTCTAGTTGTATTTACTGCTAATATATTCTGCCTTTAGAATACCACACAGCTATGGTTACATAGATTTGAATTGTATTGTCTTTAATTACTCTTTCCCAAGAAGGAACAATTTCTGTGTACTGAAAATAACCCATTTCTTACAGTCATATTGTATGCATGTTTTTTAAAGCTGTGTTCACTTAGGTAACATTAATTTCCAACTGTCTATTGAGTGAAGTGGGGTCAGCTCTATTGTGTACACACTTCTGTGTCTTCTGAATGTTGTTGCATATGCATATCCTACAGTACCAGAAGCATGCAACTCTATCCCCAGCACAGTTTCTCTCAGCACAGTGGTGAAGTTTTGAAACAATTTCCTGTACCAATCTCACTTACCTTGCATTGGTTCAGCTAGCAGGATAATTTGGGGCTGTACAAATTAGATTGCTGGCAAAGAAAACAAAATCAGAAGCTCTGTTCCAGATGTACCGGATGCACATCAACCCCTAATGGGGACATGGTAAAACCAATGATCCTCCAAGCAGCTTTCTGTCATGGACTTGATGGAAGCATTCACTCTAGGGTACAGGGCTAAATCTAGCCAAGCATGATTCCATTAACCTTAAACAGTGGAGCTGAAAGCAGCTTGGCACTAAGTGTTTTGATCTATTGATCTGTTCCTGTTGCACCAGGATGTTTATTGGTGTGTGTGTACATGTCCCCATCTCATTTCAAATGTCAGTGAAAACTTATGGCGTAGGGTTGCTTTTTCCCCTGCTATTGAATGTAGTCATGATACTCCATTCTTCTCCTCTTTTTCTGGATAAATGTTCCATCTAAACCCTTCCATTGCAGTTTCTGCTGTGACTTTATTCTACAGCATTTTACCAGGAAGTGAAGAACAGTTTATTTGTTGGCATCCCATACACTATAGTTACTGACACCACGATACACTCAAATCAAAATATGCCAAGATCATGTCTAGGTGTCACCAACAGTCATATATTTATGTGAATTTATAAACATTTAGAGAGGGTAATGATGTGAGGTTCTTCAGGGGCAGACCCTTGTTCCTGGTCTAGCTGATGACCCACCCTCATTTACTGAACATTTTCTGCTTCAGTCCTTGGTACAGTTTGTGCCCTTGTGCCTGCTCTTCACCAGAGTCCCATGTGCTGCACAGCCCAGATGTGCTACAGGTACCATGCACAGCACACTTCAGCTCCCTGTGTCTTAGAGATTCTCACCATGGGATTGCACATGCTACTGCCATTGCTTGGAATTTCTGCCAACATTGCAAAGGGCCACACTTGGGTACCTCACACAAAGGCTGCTGTCACATCTCCCATTTGCTAATTTTTCACAATCCCTTGCACTACAGTCTGCCAATGGCTGCCACAAAGGTCCCCGTTTTCTGAGTAGCATGGGACTTCTTCAGGATTCAAGACCTCTTTACAGGTAGAAGGATATGGGGAGGAGAAAGACAGAAAAATTTTAGAACTACTTGGTTTGTGAAGGAGTTTTGAGAGGGCTGACTACCATCCTGGTAGTTTGATGCTAACAGCTTGATGCAGATGGTGGTTGCTGCAGGGCTGCTATGGCTGGTGTCTCCTGGGTTAGTGTTGGTGGGCTGAGTTGGGGACAGAGCAAAAACCAGACACTTCTTAGCTTTTCTCTCGCTATTGATGCAGAGTGAGGTCTGTCAGTTCACCAGTTCATTTCTAGGGAGCAATCTAGTTGTTAAGCTGTAGAACAAATCCTACAGCAGTGTAGCATACAGGCAGTGTATGAGGAATGAGGCAGAATGAGGATGGAAATGGGACCCATAGGAGAAGCTTGGCTCATGCCATAAATATACCAGGTTGTTTGTTAGATACTCTTACAGTCAGGGATTTTTTTAAGTTTTCTTCCCCACCATGTTAAGAAATTAATGGCATTGCTGCAGTTAATACACTTAACATAGATAGTTCTTTAATGTCCCTTTTTTTTTTCTTGATATTTCCTGTTTTATTTTCATTGGATGTAAAGAGTTTACTATTCCTGATTTTGTTTAAGAATCTCTAGAAGCATATTTACCAGACTGTCATTTCTCTTTTGGTGCGTGGTGTCTCTCACTGTACAGGTTATTGAGGATAACGGTGTTCGAAGGGTTGTGGTGGTTCCCCAGGCTCCAGAGTTTCATCCTGGTGGTCACACAGTGATACACAGGCCTCCACATCCCCCACTGCCCGGCTTCCTTCCTCTTCCAGCCATGATACCCCCTCCACCCCGTCACATATACTCACCTGTGACTGGAGCCGGTGACATGGCAACGCAGTACATTCCACAGTATCACACTTCACAAGTCTATGGGGATGTGGGTAAGTAGTTCATCAAATATTGCAAGTTTTGGCAAAGGCAATAATGTTCTGCTCATTTCCAGCATCTGTTATGTTGTTGTGTGGGCTTTGTTAAGCAAGACTTACAGCTTCAGTGGGAGTCATGCGTAAAAAAATGTATGTGGATACCAACCTTGATTTGGCTGAAGCTTATTATTCCAGAAGTTCTTTTAATTTATTTGGTTGTCTGTTCAGTGATCCACTAAACTTAGAGATTACTTCTTGCATGTAAAAGTTACAGATTTTCTCAGGAAAGTGATACAGAAAGTGTTTATAGTGATTCAGCATTTAAATCTATGCCTGAGCACTGTTCTGAGATTTCATGTCTTGCAAACATCCTGTTTGACATGAAATAGGAATTCTTAGTATTAAGGAAAAAAGTGGTCCATTTTTCATAAAACTATATGCATTTAATTGAATTTCCCTTTGAAGTCCAGTTGGAGTAATGAGGTGCCACTAACCTAAATTAAATAAAGTGGTTAAAGCCATCTTTGGTAGTGCTGTTGACATCTGCCTTTACTGTGGTTTGGAGGCAAAGTGTATTTGTATTCTAACTCAGGGGCTGGTTTGTTAGATTAATATTTACATTTCTGGTAGACTTGCTTTTCTTTAGATAAGGCAGGTGCCAACCTTGAAAGACTATCAGAAAGCAGTTCTAGGTTTCTGTTTTTAGAGAAAGCTAGAAGGTATGAGGAGGGAGGTTAAACACAATTTTCAACATTCTGTGATATTACAAAAATAGCCTAAAAATGGCCTTCATCAATTTGCTGAGCTTAAATAGTTAGGATGAGCAAAGTGGTAATGTTTGATCTTCTTGGAATTCTTAGTGTTTCTGCAGTTTTATGTTGTACTTTATTTCTTTTTGCACTTCGATAATGGTACATTACTAGATGCTCTTTGGGTGCTTATTTGTAGTTTTATTTCCTGATTTCTTGTAGATGGCAGTTGTTTGCTTTTAGTTTGCTAAATTAAGAAATTAAACACAAAATGATGCTTCTTAATGGAATAATATTTTTTTAGATTTTTGCTGCCAGGTTATATAATTTTAAATATGAATTCAGTGATAATTTGCTGAACTGCTAATGTAAAATAATGATAAAGTGGGATTCTTTGCTTTATTTTCATTGTATATGTAAAATGCCTTTGGCTTTAGGAAAGTTAAGTATTAATACTGTAATTTTTAATTAATTTGCTACAGATTTCATATTTAATTCTGGATCTCTTACTTTGACTGTAGCTTTCAAAAGTCAAAACCCACAGTTAGGCTCCTATTTCAGGAATCTAAATTTAAGGCAAAACAAGCAAACAAAAAAAAACCCCAGAAAACAATCAGATGCTCATAGAGCACAGTAGTTCCCTGACACAAGCACTGAACTCTCAAAAGGTAGTGAAAAATCACATTTCTAAATAGACACTAGCTTATCTAAAAGTCCTCTTATGAGAGGACTTGAATTAAGCTGACTTAAAAAAAAAAACAGAAATGGAGAAGTTCTCTAATTTTTTTCTTTTTATCCTTGAAAGGAAGTTCTTATTTGACGTTATTTTCAGTACTTCTTATCTCTTAAGGAATAACAAATAATATATTCCTCAGACTGTCCTATCCAACTTACCTGAAAATGTGGAAATTCTGTGATTGATTTTGAAAGATGTATCTTTTTTTTTGAAGGATGTATTTTTTTTTAAAGCTTTCAGCATTTATAATAGGCAGGGTTACACTAAGGAAAGACTTGGTATATAAAGTCTTGAGTCTGTAAAGTGTTTCTAAATATAAAGATGAAATTAATACAAATGTTAAAACTGGACAGAGGAGTTCAGCAGTTTGCAGTTTAATGCTGTCAGTAGTCTGGTACTGACTTTTTTCCAAAGTCAGTTCTGACTTACAGATGAGACTTTGGTGCTACTGCAGCAGTGCCTGGGGTTACTGTTACAAGGCCTGGCCAAGCTGTCTTCTGTGTTTTAGTGTCTTTCCACTGCCCCACAGAACACAGGTTCTATGTTTCTACGCTTTTATGGTTGTTTTCCCTGTTGATTCCTGCTGAAGCATCATTAAAGTATTAGAGCTCTAGCTGCATTCCAAAACTTAATGGATTTTTTTATTCAACATTAGATCAAACCTCCTCCATTGTAGTAAAGGAGCACGTTTTTTCTGTATAGACTTCATCCTGTACCTCACAGCTGAAGGAAGATTATGGAAACATTTCAAGAATAATTTTAAGTGGAGAAAATAAGGGGAAGGGAAAGATTACACTCTCTTCCCTGACATATTGTTAAATTCTATTTAATGTGTATCAGTTTACCTGCTAAACACTTCAGTTTTCAAATAGGAGTAGAGATATCATTTTACTCACTGGTGCACATTTAACTTACATAGCATTTTTAGGTAGATTTTAAAATTAGATTCAATTCTTAATGGTTTGTTTTTCCTTCCTTCATTTAGATACTCTGCCTGCTCATGGAAGATCCAACTTTAGAGATGAAAGGTCTAGTAAAACATACGAAAGGTTACAAAAAAAGTTAAAAGATCGACATGGAACTCAGAAGGAAAAGTTAAACAGTCCTCCATCATCTCCTCAGAAATGTCCTTCTCCTACAAGTGAACCTAATGGACTTACAAAAGGACAGGATGCAGCTGGAATAAGCACAGGTTCTACCAAATGCAAGTCTTTGGGTAAAGGAAAAAGCAATTCTCAGACAGACACAGAAGTAGAAGGTAGGTTTTATCAAAAATACTGCATACACCCACATATTAATAATAAATGATGCAAGTCCAGTGTCTGTACTGGACAAATAATAATATATATTATTATAGTGGCTGAACATAACATTTGTAATAAAACACCACACTTTGACAGTCTTGAAGTTGAGTAGCAGCCTCTAAGTGCCCTGACTTACGTAGAGTGCAGTTAAGGGTGATCAACCTGCTCATCACATGGGAATGTGAGCCTAAGAAAACAAAAACTACTGGTACAGAAGTCTCCATGTAAATTTGAGGAAATATTATGAGTCATACTTCATGACACTGTTAAAGAAAAATCTCAAAAAGCTTTGTTTGGAGTGCTTGCATTTTAAGGAATCACTGAATATTGATGGCCTGCTTAATACTGTAGAAAACATGGAAAGAATCGAGTGTCTGAAACAGAAAATATACATCCAACTTGATAAAGATTATTTTGTAAAAGAGGTACTGCTGTTACATAAAATTGATCTATCCCTACCCACTCACTGTTGAAAGACCGTTGTAGAAAAAGGCTGTTCATGTTTTCTAAGACACCACCATAGGGAGTGTGCTTATTATTAATATCTTTATTTCACTGGAAAGCTTGTGATCTCACAGAGGGACTGAATTCACTCAGTCATGCAGTCGTCATCAAATCTAATGATGTGTCACTATGCAACTTTGGGGTCTCTGCCATAGTCCTTCAGATTGTGAACATAACATCAAAGACTTGTCATCAGCCAGGAGCAGTGTTTTCAGAATAAGGAACTGTAATTGGTGATGTTAAGGGAAATAAACCATGATTATTCTCAATTCTCTAAAGTTTGCTTTGAGATAATAATTTTGTGCCAATGTATGTTAGATTGCTGTAAACAAAATGAATTGTGAAGAAAGTACATCTCATCAGAACGAGGAAATCGCAACCTATGAGAGCTGTTTAAAAACATGTGTAGATGATATCCTGGGCAAACTTAGTACCAAAGGTCACATTTGAGATACAACCAAAAATCAGAAGATGGCAACTGTTGCTCCAAACCTGAATGTTTGTCACTAGAGTTCCAGAATAGCAGTTTACTTTCTCTTCAGCTTCAGTTTACTTTGTTTGTTGGTGCTTATCTGTGAGCTAACTTTAACAAGGCACAAGTGATGACATGTACTGTTGTTTACACATTACAAAAATTATCATGGTGTTTTCTTAGAAGTATTTTATATGAAAAATGGGAACGTCCACTTCTCAAAATTATTTTAGGAGACATTGGGGAAAATTATGTACTGAGACTTAGGCTTGAGCAACAGAAGGCAGTGACTTAGAGTTGTCATACAAGTCAGAAAAGCATTTTATTTGTGTCAACAGCATAAATCATCTTAGAAACAGAGAGCTGTAAATAGATTTGATCTATGTTTTTTGAAGAATTTTGTCAGGCTTTGTTTTTCTTTTGTGTTTAGTTTAAGGCAGGTTAAATGAATTTTAAATGCCTGGCTGCACCTTCAAAACTGAGTGGCCTGTTCACTTACCCTATTGGGGTAATAAAATTTAAATATTATGTGAGAAGAGCAGATAAAATGCTTTCTGTAAACTATAAATCCTTTATAAAGCTCAGCTATACCTTCAGCTGGCAGAAAACACCTTAGATTGTTTCCCTTGCAATTGAGAAAGGCCAGCAGTGTTGCCAGTAGGCTTCCAGCTGATGAGCAATAACATATTTAAACTACTGTAACCTGACTGCATCTACATCCAAAGAGAAATCTGTGGGAAATATCCAAGATCTTAAATTCTCCAGAGCAGCAGTTGTTTTAAAGTTATACATTAATAAATGATAACCAGGCTTTCTGTATTCCATAAAGCACAGAAGGGCTTTAGAAATAGTTTTATATTAGCAACTTCTTCAGAAGCTTTTTTGGTTTCATGTTGTTCTAGATGAATGCAAGTTAGCAAGATGTTCTACTTTATAAATGCTTTCTCCTGTGTGCAATTGTTGAATTTGAAGAGCTATTTCACTGTAAAGTTACTGCACAATATTCATGGGTACTTCTCTTTTGCTTTCATTTTGTTTTTTAAGAAAAGGATGAAGAAACAAAAGCACTGGAAGCACTTCTTTCTAATATAGCCAAGCCAGTGGTAAGTAACAAAAGCTTTCCATAAAATCAGAATATATTTGTTGCTATTTTACACAGTTGCACCTCCGTTTCTTTCTCTTAAGTTTAAAGGGTCTTTACTTTTCCATACTAAAGCAAATTCACTTAACTTCCATCACTGTACTGTAAACAACCAAAGCAATTTTTAGTGTATTAACATTTATGTAACTAAAATTATCTTGATACTTAACACTGCAGAATTCTTCCTGGCTATTCTGTGAATCTCAGTTTTAACAGAATTATTTAAAAAACATAGAGATTGTAACATTGCCAGTAGCATAATGATGCTGCTTAATGGAATATGATGCTTAACATAATATTATACTGCAGAATCTGTTCTCAATTTCCTGCAACTTTGTTTAGTCTTAACTGTTCAGGAAGCAATTTTACGCACCACATATCTCTAGGCATGAGAGATACCTGGCAAGGTTTTGCAAGCATCACCAAAAATGAGGTTTTGTAAAACCTTATTTGCAAAGCAGAGAAAAAATATGTGCCCTATTTCTCTTTTAAGAGTTTTTGGCAGCTTCAGGGAAGAGAGAAATAAAATTCACCACAGAAGGTGACTGTCAGCAGTGGACTCCTGACCTACCTGCTTGAAAATTTACCAACATATTTTCAGTTAATAAAACTGATGCATATTTTTGTTTAGATACTCTTTTAAACATTGTTGCTAAATTCAGTAGTTTCTTGAATTTTAGAGCAGGCCACTGGTTTTTTCTTTCATTGTCTGGACCTTCCCTGCTCCCAGCCTCGCTGTGAAGATTTGCACATCTTTTCCAAAAATCTTCACCACAATCATGACTCCACCATCTTGCCTGAGTGAAAACAGTCTGTGTTCCCCATTGTAGTGTAGTCCATCCAACTGAAACTCCAAGAAGTGCTTGGCATGGGTTTGTCCAGTCAGTCAGCTACTTCCTCCAGTCATCTGCTACCTACCTTCTTCCCTTCACTTTCCAGGCAACCTCGCCCCAGTTTAGTGCCCTAGTCTTGATTCTTCTTTCATATATTTCTTTACAGCCTGATGGGGAGAGGCCAAGAGAGCTGGGGCTGTTTAGCCTGGAGAAGTGAAGGCTCAGAGGGGATCTTATCAGTGTATATAGATATCTGCAAGGGCAAGTGCACAGAGGATGGAGCCAGGCTCTTTTCAGTGTGCCCAGCATCAGAAGCAGAGGCAGTGGGCCTAAACAGAAACACAGGAGGTTCCCTCTGAACATCAGGAAACACTTTCATACTGTGAGGATGTCAGCTCTGGCAGAACTTGGCCAGAGAGTTTGTGGGGACTCCCTCTTTGGAGATGCTGAAAAACTGTCTGGACATAGTTCTGGGCAGCAGGCTTTACGTGGCCCTGCTTAAACATGGGAGTTGGAGCAGATGACCTCCAGGGGTCCCTTCCAACTTCAACCATTCTGTGATTCTGTGGTTGTCAAAGCACTGAGCAGGGATTGCATAGAGGAACACCTGGTATCCTGCTGTGTCCAAGTATCAGGATGGGTTGACATGTCTTTAGTGCTCCTGTGTCATTGGTGGCTAAGCAGCATGGAAGTGGGAGCTGTCTGAAATTGGGTTATTAGCAATGACTGCATTGCCAGGGAGAGCTCTGAACTCTCTCTGAATGAGCCTGTGAGAAGAACAGATCAACAGGTATGTTCTTGTGCTGTGTTGCTGATGACATAGGAAGAAGCAGAGCAGTGCCAGTACTTACCATGTTTTCTTTCACTTCCTTCTGCCCTCAGCCACCCGTGCCTTTTAGACAAGCGCCCTGGTTCCTCTCTCCACTGTGTTCTTGCTTGAACATCGTTGCACATAGCTGTATGCCACAAGTGATCTCTGCAGGCCTCAGAAGGCATCACAGGCACAGGCAGAGGTACTCTGCTACAGATTCAGAGTGAGCACAAGGCAGAAAGCCAGGCTTCCAGCACTTGGGGAGGCTTATGCTTTAGGAAGGCCAGGCACTGTCAGGGCTCTGAGAGGTGGATGTCTAGCTGATGTTGCAGCTTGGGGGAGTGTGGTGTGATGTGATAGGAGTCTGTGTTACCTACTTGGGCCTTGCAGGATTTCAAGCCACCCTCCTGCAGTTTCATCAAGGAAATGTTTTCCTCACTTTCCCTCAAATGAACCAGGACATTGTTTTTATCACACCTTCTCCTTGTAGTTCTCATTAGAAATATTCCTGCAGGTTTTTTATTAATGTTTTGGTTGAAGCACTTACTATGAGGATTGTGGTTTCTGGTGGATCATCAGTACTCTGTTCCTAGGGTGAACTGTGCTGGCATGGGCAGTACTGGCTGTGCTGGTGGCCATACAGTTGGATGATCATACAGGGTGCTGTCCAGTACAGTGTCCATTGCACCATGTCCTACTCCAGACAGCCAGGAGCAGTGCTGAAGGCTATGACCTGTCCTGAGCTGTCCCACGTCTCAATGCCCGGGTCCAGGGCATGCACATCTAAATCAGGTGGTGTTCTCTGTCATGATCTTTCATTCACAAATACCTTTCAGTTCTACGCAGTGTGGGATGCATCAATTTTGCTACCTCCAAACTCCTGTTGGATTCTGACTTGCTTTAACTTTCCCCCATATGGATCCCTCATCCTTTCATACATGGCAGTGTTAAGTCAAGTTGATTACATGATACTGACACCAGATGAGCCTTTTCCTTAGGGATCTTGAATTATTTATACCCAGATGTAAATTGGAGTGGTTTTGCAGATTGCACCTTGGTGTTTGAGCAAAGTCTTCACCAGCTGTCATGTCTCTTAACCAAATAACAAAGCAGAAAAGAAGACCTGGAAAGGCAAAAGCCAAATGAAGAATGATGCAGAAGGCTGAATATATATAATAAGAGGAATAAAAGCTGTGAATTTGAGGGTTGGTTATATAGCATGTAAGTCCCTTTGGAGAACATTGTATTTTCTTGTTCTGTGTATGTTTGTGGACTTATGGCATGTGATGCACCTCACTCACAGTTAAGTATCTTGGGTTACTGTGAATGCAGTCCAGATTGCACATGCTAAAAGTGGTTTTTTTGTTTGACCCAAATGGCATGTGTAACATATTTAATGAGGAGATTCACTTTGGCAAACTGGATTGCTAATGAAGACGTGCTCACCTCTTGTTTCCACAGTGCTAGAGCCTGATCCAAGTATTATACTCTGCTTTGCAGAAGCACATAGTGTTCAGAGTTGCAACCAGAATCCATTGCAGCTGTTTGCATAAGCATACAAAATAATCAGTAATGCCAAGTTTTTTGAAAAAGTCACTCCCAAGTGTCTTAGAGCACATAATAGTAGTGGATTCTTCTGATCTTAAATCTTGGCTCTTCAAAAATACTTATTTTTCCTTATGTCTCAGAGAGGTAGAAAATAACCCATGTATGAAGGAAATCTAATCTGTCATGTGGCAGTTTGGCATTAGCAAAGTGTTACATGGGCTGTTCTGGGTGGTTCTGGGCAAAGCACTAAAGAAAGTGAATCAGTAGGAAATAAGGAGAACAGTGAGAATTACCAGATTTTATAGGTGAGGAGAAACTCAAATGCTTACAGTCTTCAAATGCATGAGAAACAACTGCAAAAGGAAAGGATTTATTATTCAATTCCATGGTGGCTAGGATTAGTAAGCTTAGCGGGTAGTAAGAGAGACACTGCCTGGACACTAAGGGAAAAAATTCAGCTGTTACAGTAGCTAAACCTAGGAACAGATTACCTTAAAATAGATCTAATAGTCCTGTAGTACAGTAGGTCCTTGGAGAACCTGTATTTCTTTCCCTCAGGATCTCCTGCCACTTGCTGCAACTCAGGAGGGTGGGATAAAGATTGTCCAGGAGGGAGCTTTATCAGATGCTTCCCACAACTCCAGAGACTTCCAGAAATGCTAGAATTTTACTGCAGCTGTTATAGATAGTGTTAATCTAGTTGGTGATTGCATCAAGATAGTAGTGGAATTTTTCTTACCAGATTTTAAAGAGAAACTTCAGAGTTTAGTCATAGCAACATTTGATCCCTTTTAGAATATCACGTACAGTTCTGCTGGTGCATAACGGTTTAGTGACATTATTTCCAAGACACTGAGGCTCACATAGTGTGATTTTTCTTCCTTTCTCTTTGCTGTCAATAAGTCATGTCCTCTCTACTTCATTCTTGAAGCTGACCTATTCAGTTTTTTAGTTTTAGTAGACTGTAGCAATTTGAGAGCACCAGTTGTGAAGATAGCTTTTTGATTCTGATACTCTGGTACTAGATTTTCAAAAGCAATTATTCCCAAAATAGACATACACTATGATCATATTGTAAAACTAGTAATTTCATGTAATGAAATGTGTTTTGAGTTCTCTTATAAATTATTGGAAACAGTAGGAGGGTGCAACATATAAACCACAATAGCAGATGTGCAATGAACAGCCACAAATCTCTAGGCATTCTTCCATAACAGATCCTAAACCTGCATGCACCTGTGCCCTCACCTACAAGCATACGAGCATCCTCTGCCCCTTGCAGCACATATGGGTTTCAGACAGTGCTCACTCTTTTGGGAGTATGGGTGCCCCATGTCATGTATCTCTTTTGGTAGACGTGGCTGCTTTAATAGCTTTGTGTGTGACTGCATTGTTCCTAGAATCTGTTGTTCCCTACAGTCTGCTAATCCACAGGCCATTGAGAAGGCTCTCCACCAGGTCACATGCACTCACCTGAGCTGCAAATCCATGTCTGCTGTGCCTTAAAATGCTGTTGCACCAGCTGGGGTGCACAATGTCCATCAGGCCTGGATGGAGGCAGCAGTGCTTGGCAGGGCAATTTCTCACACTGTTATGCCAGATTTTGATCATGGCTCTGTTCCTCTCCAGCATCTCTTACCCACCTCTCCCATTACCAATTTTCATGCTACCTCTGCACTTCTAAAGCTAATGACTTCTCTGTTTCAGGAGCGCCTTGTGATTCTCTGTTTCCATTTAGCCCACCCGAGGGTCACCGCCCTTTAGCGTGATTAGTCTGCTGGGACCAGTTGTTGGATAGTTGGAGGTCACACACGCTGGTTATACTGCTATTTCTGTCACACCAACTGTTCTTATCCAGGCCTTTTTGCAATGGGTGGGGTGCTCAGGCAAACATGACCACAGAAATTCTTCAGGATATTGTCTCTATGTGTACGTACGGGGACCTTGTGAACATCCCTTCATCTCCCTGTATTTCATAAGAAACAAGAAAGTGTTAAAAAAGTCGTAGTACTGGTCACTTCCAAGAAAAAGGTGCCCGAAGCATGGTTTAATGGAGTGCCTGATGTCCCGGGATGTGCTTTGCCGTCCCTGTGCCCGGCCAACGCTCTGGTCCATGTTTCAGCAGCCCACTGGGTGGCGTTACGTACCAACAGGTGTCTCTGCCCTCAGCCCCCTGCCTGGCTTGGCATTTTTCTCATTGCATTCCTTGTATTTCCAACCTGATTTCATCTGTAAAAACTAGTTAGTAGCTATTGTGTCAGTACAAATACTCTGATTTGCTAACAGTATGTGATTTTGCTTTCTCTTCTTTGATCATTTGTTGCAAAGTGACATTTAGATACAACAGAATTTAAATGGCAGAGATCTCAAAACTTTGTGTTTCTACAGGTATCAGATATTCAGGCAAGAACAGCACTGCTGATGTGGTCCCCTCCATCCAGTGATACTGGAGAAGACACAGACAAGAATGACACACCAGAGGTTTATACATATGAAGTGATGATTTCAAGTACTGGAAAAGATGGAAAGTACAAAACTGTGTACATGTAGGTGTTGGCTATTTTAATTTAGACAATGCTGCATTGAAATATGTGGCTTAAAACCTCATTAAAAATCTGCCTTTTGTCCAGAAAGTTAAATAATCAGGAGTTTTGTGTAACTTCTGTTTTGAAATTAGCTACCTTTTTTTTTAGTACAATTTGTTTCATTCATACTGAGGTCTCTGCCATCAACTGGAATGTAAAGATTTTGTTCTTACATGTTGAAGGCATATTTTAGTGCCACTTTTGCTGTATTTCAACCAGCTGCATTAGACATCCATGAGTTCTCACATAGTGAGACATACAAGTAGTGAGAAAAATTACTTTTTATGTCAGCACACGCTCCTCCTCCCAGTAAGGTCATCCCTCCCTTCACTAAAATTGATCTTGGTAGGAGACAGTCTTATGATATTAAAAAAAAAAATAGGCAAATTCACACAGAGCACAGCTCATAGCAGCAGCAAAGCAAACAAAACTCTTCAATTGTTTCATTACTAACACAATGGTTTTCAGTCAGTTTTTTGCAATTTGGAGAAATATGACAGTAAAATATAGAATTAAGGGTATAGAGTTCTCTAACAGTTATAAACCTGTGTATCTAGCTAGTTTTATCTTAGTCACCCTCCATGGATTTCATGCAATTGAAAGTTGAGTATCCCTATCCAAGAAACTAGCAGCAGAGAAATTATCTTTGCTAAGATAAGCTGATGTCAGCAAAAGCAGACTAACAGATGTTACTTTGGTGCCTTTTTTGTTTCCTAGGCTCTAACAAGTAGGTATGTGCAGTCAGGTACAGTTTTAGATAATGGTTTTTGCAAGGCTGGACTGAGCTGCTGTGTGCTCCAGTACTTCAATGTTTTTTTCAGTAATAACATACAAGCATGCACATGCAGCTTGTCTTACTAAGTAAAGAAGAAAATAATTGCTACTCTTTAGAAAACAGCAAACAAAAAAGTGCCTCGAAACCACCAGGGCAAAAGAACAGGAATAACACAAGAAACCTGTAAAATTCAGAGATAAATGCTTTTACACGTTGCTATATTCAGCAAAAGACAAACTCTTAGCAAATACATTCCATAGAAGGTATGTTAAGTTAGATGATACATGTCTTTTTTTATAAATGTGTGGAATTCTGAAACAGTCTTTAAAACAAACTTGTATCTCTTTCCAGTGGAGAAGAAAATAAAGTGACTGTAAATGATCTCAGGCCAGCAACTGATTACCATGCAAAGTGAGTATCTCACTTTCTCTTCATTAAATTCAGTGGAAGTGTTTTAGAAGTTTCATTGTGTATTTGCCTAAGTCTTTAGAGATGGTCTTAACAACTTCTCACCATCTTTTGAGTCACAATCAACATTTTTGACTTAGCTGACCACTCAGTCCATTTTGGACAACATAAGACAAGATTGGTGCACATTCATCCTACATTCATGGTCTTTTCTTTATGCTAGCACAGTCACCTTTTCTGTCCTTGGAGCCAGGCACAGATGCTGCTTTTCAATTTTCCACAGGCAGCAGAGGAATGTACCTTGCCCTGGGATGCTCCCTCATTGGCCACCTGAAAGTCATATCTTGCTCTTTTGCTTGGCTCCAGTAGATCAGAGAACCTGACCCCATATGCACGACAAAATGTGCCCCCAGCTCAGTGTAATTCTACCCTTCTAGCAGAATTGACTACTTCAGTAGGTCAGAAGAAATAGCAGAGGATTGCGAAGATGTGGTTAGGTGTCATTCTTCCCTCTTTTTTTTAAGTATTAGAGGGTCATCTGGAGCTGAACTTGGCAAGGGATGCAAAGACTCAAGGCTTCTATAGCTTTGTCAGCCAGAAACAAAGGTCAGAGGAAGTGTATCCTCCCAAACGAACACAACTGGAAAACTGGTAACTATGAATGAGGAAGAGGCTGAGGTACTTAACCTTTTTGCCTTAGTCTTCACTAGCAACTTTTCTCACGCCTCTCCAGTGGATGGGCAGCAGGACAGGGATTGAGGGAGGAAAGTCCCTCCCACAGTGAGAGAAGATCAGGTTTGAGACCATCTGAGGAACCTGCATAAGTCTGCATCAGGTGAGATTCATCCCAGAGTCCTGAGGGACTTAGCTAATGTAGTTGCCCAGCCACTCTCCATCATGGCAACCAGGTGAAGTCCTGTGTGCCTTGAAAAAGGAAAACACTGCACCAATATTTTTAAAGGTTAGGAAGGAAGACTGTGGGAGCTACCAACCTGTCAAGCTCACTTCTGTGCGTGATCAAGAACATGGAATATGTTCCATGTGCAAGATCATGGAACAGATCCTTCTAAAAGCCATGCTGAGGCACATGAGGGACAAGGAGGTGATGTGGGACAGCCAGCACAGCTTCACCAAGGGCAAGTCCTGCCTGAAGAATCAAGTGGCCTATGAACAAGTGACTTGTATTCAATGGACAAGGAGTCTGCAGGTGTTAGCTGTCTGGACTTCTGTAAGACCTTTGAGATAGTCCCCCACAGTATCCTTCATGGTGGATGAGGAATTGTTTGGTCAGTCACATTCACAGAATAGTGGTCAATGGTCCAATGTCCAGATGGAGATTAGTAACAAGTGGTGTCCCACAGGGGCCTGTCTTGGACTGGTACTGTCGAATATCTTCATCAGTGACATGGACAGTGGGATTGAGTGAGCTTCCAGCAGAAAACACCAAGCAGTTGCAGTGTCAGCCACCAAGTGGTGCAGTTGACACACCTGGAGGATGGGATGCCATCCCGAAAGACCTGGACAAGCTTGAGCAGTGAGGCCACGGGAACCTCATGAGGTTCAGCAAGGCCAAGTGCAAGGTGCTGCCCTTGGGTCTGGGCAGCCCTGGTATCAACACAGGCTGCAGGATAAGGAATTGAGAGCAGCCCTGCCAAGAAGTATGTGGTGGTACTGGTGGATAGAGAGCTGCACATAACCTGACAATGTGCATTTGCAGCCCAAAAAGCCAGTTGTGTCCTGGGCAGCATCAAAAACAGCATGGCTAGCAGGGTGAGGGAGGTGGTTCTGCCCTTCTGCTCCACTCTGGTGAGACCCCACCCAGAGTCCTGTGTTCAGCTCTGGGATCCCCATCATGAGAAGGATGGTCACCTGCTAGAGTAGCTCTGGAGGAGGGCCACAAAAGTTATTCAGCCTGGAGAAATCTCAGTACTTAAAGGGGGCCTGTAAGAAAGATGGAGACAGACTTTTTAGTAGGGCCTGTTGTGATAGCACAAGAGATAATGGTTTAGAACTAAAAGAGGGTAGATTTAGACTAGATATATGGAAGAAATTTTTTGCATTGAGGGTGGTAAAACACTGGAACAGCTTGCCCAGAGAGATGGTGGATGCCCCATCCCTGGAAACTGTTCAGGGAGAGATTGGGCAGGGCTCTAAGCAGCCTGATCTAGTTAAAGATGTTCCTGTTTATTGCAGGGGAGTTTGGACAAGTTGACCTTTAAAGGTCTCTTCCAGCCCAAACTACTCTGTGATTCTTGGTTGAAAAAAAAATAGTGTGAATACAGCAGTTTACAAAGAAATAACATTGTGAAGGCAGAAATGAAGGCCTCCTTAAAAGAAGTGCTTTTTCAGGAGGTAATGGCAAGTGTAGAGTACCTTCTTAGGCATGACTGAATGTCCTGCCTCTCTTGACTGTGTGGAGAACCCCAGGATCCCTGTGTACTCACCAAGGGAAGCAATTTAGAGGCAGCTAGCAGGAAGCACAGGGAACAGAAAGATCCCAGTTAACAATGTTCTGCCTCCTTCCACTTCAAGTTTAGGGTAGGATTTGCCTTGTACAATAGCCTTTTTGACACTTGCACAAGTGGGAGAGCTAGGTTCCCACTTGAAGGTGTGAAGGGATCTAGACCTCCCAGAGCTGTTTTCCAGTGTGTTGTCTTGGTTGTCAAACTTAAAGCAAAAGAGGGTTGGTCTGTTTTTATCACACCCCTCATTTAATTTGAGCCCCTATATTGTCTGGAGCACAAGGTCAGGAGAAGGATGAATGGTAAGTTGGCTCTAAACTCTTTCCTATGAAAGTGTTTACCTGTGATTTTGTTCCTGTTTTTAGTGTTTTTAGGTATATTTTTAGGGTTAGTGCCTAGAATTATTTTTTTTTCTGTCTAAGTGCTCTTCTATCAGGCTGCATTCATATTTTTTCTTGCATAATTCTGGTTGTTTGTAGACAGAACATGGGAATCAGTGGCTTGGCCATCCAAGCTCTTCCTAAGCAGAATTCTGCCAGTATGAACACTGCAGAAAATCAACAAAGACTGGAATGACTCAACCACCAAAATAACCGACATATTACATACTTTCAATTGTATGCAAGCACCAACAACTTTGTGTTCAACTTTAGTCACTGTTGGAATGTCTCCTCTCTGTTTGTGAAATCTGCAAAGCCAAATTTCCTGTGATTTGCTGTTCATGCATCAAAAATTTATCAGGATTTTTGTATCTTCTTAAGCTGGCAACTCAGATCTTATATTGGTAATCAGAGGAAAGGGGTTTTTGGAGAGTTGTGGTTTGGGGTTTTTTTTCCAAAGGAACAGATGATTAAGAAGAGAGTAATGTGCCATTGACCCAAAGAAGAGGCAAAACGTAGCTGCACAGGTTGGGTGACAGGGGCAGAACCAGACGATTATCATGTATTTCCTTTCGGAGACAAGCCTTTTGAAAAACAAGCCATTTCTCTTTGAGACAGAAGGAAAATTCACTCTTTTGAAGTATGTGGAGAGCTAATTCATAGCCTTACTAAAGGAAAGGACAAGGTGAACACACTCAGCAGGACACTCATTTGAGTGCAGAGGATACTCTGAAAATACATCAACAGCTTCGTTGTGCTCATCTGACAAAAGCACTTGCAGAAGAATTATTCATAATATAAGTTTATGTCTCTACAACAGATAATGAGCCTGCAAAATGCTACAATTATTTTCCAACCAAAGTACAGCTAATAACAGACATATTTCAAATATAATTGTGAGACTAAAGCTGACCAATGGTAATGATGTACATCCGAAGTAAAGGACTCTTTTCTTTCTTATTGCCTTTATTGACCAAGATGTTTTCCCCCAGTTATTTATTTATAACAGTGATATTTTAATAATGAAGCAGCAAGGCAGCAACTTAATTTCAAATGCTTGGTTTTCTTTGGAAACTATACAGATTTTGAAGCAAAATGTTATTGACTCTCTTCCACTCTAGAGTCCAAGTAGAATGCAACTGTGTAAAGGGGAGCCCTTCAGAAACAGAGAGTTTTACCACAGCCAGTTGTGAACCTGATGCTCCAAATCTGCCTAGGATAACTAATCGGACCAAAAATTCTCTTACTCTTCAGTGGAAGGTAAGGATTGCTTTACAGCCTTTAAAATAAATACTTTAAACTCTTCAGAATTGTTGTGGACTTATCAATAAAATACCAGTTTATTGAAACTGAAAATTTTTGTCAAACTTATTAATTTGAGTCAAAGTTCCCTGATTGGAAATAGATTTACTGGGTTAAATGTGGGCTTGAGTAAAAAGAGAAGAATTCACAGAAAAGCAGGAGTCTTTCAAGTTAAAATTACTGAGTGCAGTACCCAATGCATTTCAAGGACTAAATTAGGAAAAAAACCATAAACATGGAACAGGCATTTGTTTTATGGCGACTAAACTAGGAATGTCTTGGCAAGTGAAACAGTTATATAAGGGGAGCATTACTTGTCTTCCACTGTTCTTCTTATGGTTTGGTCCATACATGCATTTTAAGAGTTCTTGTGTCGAGTTAGAATTCTAATTTCCCTGTTTTCCTGTTACAGGCATCTTGTGATAATGGTTCCAAAATCCACAGTTACCTTTTAGAATGGGATGAAGTAAGCAAGTTATTTTATTGTATTTTCAGTCTTCTATTTTTTTTAAGTAGTTGTACGTGACTGTTAAGTTATATGAAAATATGAAAATTAAGATTCCTGATTTAGAGGCATGTGACAATAATGTAATTCCTAAAGCAATTATTAAAATACAGTTACTACTCAGTGGTTTTTTTTTTTCGGGGAATATAAAATAAAAGGATCTTAATTGCATGATTCTGCCATTCTTAATCGTGGCTTTTTCACTCATAGTCCAATACCATGTTCAAGAGCTGACTTGGAAGGGTCATTCTCCTGTAGCAGTCTTTCTTTTTTAATAAGTGGGTGGAGCAACTATGGCCCTGCAATGATCTTGCAGTCTCTACCTGGACAGCTATCCTGAGATGGTAGAGGTGCAGTATCTTCATGGCTTTTATTCTTTCAGCCCCAAGGAGCTGGGAAATGGAAAGGAAGGAAAAAAACTGCTAATTTAATACAAAGTTTCATATGCTAGTGCCTCACCATATGGAGATTCTTGAGTTATATTTAATTTCAGAAAAGATTTTACTTCATGTTTGTATGTACTTTAATTGATGGATGCATATGTATTAAGGTCAATAATATGATTAACTTATTACTTTTTAGGGAAGAGGAAATGGAGAGTTTTGCCAGTGTTATTACGGTCAACAGAAGCAGTACAGGATCACTAAACTATCACCAGCAATGGGGTACACCTTTAGGCTAGCAGCCAAAAATGACATGGGAATGAGGTAAATGTTATTACATACCTAAATATGGGAAGCATATGCATCCATGTGTGTGCTACTTTAGGAATAACATGTGGTGGCATTTATAGAAAAAGGTCTTTTGTCCAAATGGTCTGAAAAGGAACATAAAATATATAATATTTCAGTTGGAAGAGACCTAGAGTGATCATCTAGTCCAACTGCTTAGTTAAATCACAGTATGTGATTGGATTATTCTTTTTGCAGATAGCCTTTGTGCTATTGGGATATTGTCCCTTCATCTGTCTTTTAGTCTCCTGTTACCTTGGGAAATAGACAGAATATGACATTACCATATCAAAGAATTCTTTGGAAGTTTTAGCCCTTATTATCAATGCTTAGGATATGTGGTTCATGCTTTTAATTACTACTTTTCAGATGTTATAGAGCACCAAACTTTGTTTTGAATTCTTGAATTAATTACATGCGACTTCAGTGGAGAATATAAGTAAGAACTTGGAAAAAAAATATTTTGTGAAGTTATGCTTGCATTACTGGGTGCATTAGTTCTTGAGTGGACTTCTTGGTCATCAGGCAAAGTAGATGCATCTGGCTAACAATCACACTGCCAGAGCTCATCTCCTCTACAGCAGACTCCTGGTGTCCAGGCTACCTGGTAGTACTTGGACTTTGAGCTCCTGTGGGGCATAAGAATGGAGCTTCTCTCACCATCAACATAAAATTGCTTTTTGTGTTTCTTTTTTAAATTCAAATATTATGAACACTCTGCTGCAGCTCACTAAAGTGGTGTTATAGCATGAAATAGAGGATGTGTGCTGTGTGTCCTTTATCTGGCAGAAGGAGGTGCTTGAAGGAACGCTGCCTGATTGGCCAGTGTTAAAGGACACTGTAAAGAGTAGGGAGCCAGACCCAGGGTCATAATTCATGCAGGGCAGGAGGAATCTGCTGCAGACTATTAAGTATGTGAAAAATACAACTGGCTCAGGGGATCTGAAGCATGTGTAGGGAGGCTTTGGAGAGTACTCAAGGAATGCATTGCATAAGGTGCCTGTTCCTATGTCTTTTCTTAAGTACCTGCTTTGTGCTACTGTCAGAGGACACTGTAGTGGACTAGAATGACTTTTGGTGTGCTCCAATAGTCTTTATTACATTACTGCCTTCTGGATGATGTTCCTGGAATTAATTATTCTCTTGAGTTGCTCCTGGACTTTGTCTTGTTGAGATTCAGTTGGAACTGTTAAAAATAAAGACAGGAAGGGAGCTGGCAGTTAAGCAGGTCCAGTGCTTGGGCTCTCTTTCTGTTCCCCTTTTACATCTGAGTGTAGCTGTACCCTGTAGGAATAGCTGCACATATTACAGATTCCTCCAGCATAAGCTTTGAAGACACTGATCGGTTAAGTACCCTTCTTAAACGAATCACACTGAATAGATTTTTAAATCAGTATTTCATAGCGTTGTGAAGATGTGCTTTATTGTCTTTGTGATATTATTTAATTAAGTCTCTTGAAATAATATTTATTAGCGTAGAGTGCCTGTTTATCCCTTATGAAGAGTGTTGAGAACATTAGGCATCTGGAGACAGAATTTTGTCTAAATAATTTTACCAAGAAGAACAGATATTTTATCTCTAAGTTAATAATGTTTAAATTTAATTCTAACCTACATGAAATAATGGTTAAAGAAAACTGGAAAAATAAAATCTATTTTCAAAGATAGTACTGTACTTCTGAGGGCATTGTTTAATAGTCATTTAATTGTTCAAATATGGCTATGGCTGGAACTCTTAGTTCATTTCGGTGTATTTTGGAGCAGTTCAAGCAAGTTTAGAGATGAAATCTTTTTAAGATGTGGGTTTTTTTACCTTATATCTACTTGTAAGATGACTCCTTCAATAGTTTGTTTTGAAAAGAGTTACGCATACTACTTGTATCTAACCTCTCTTCATGCTTTCTTCAGGCTCCCTATAAAATTTTAATTTTTTTAGTAAATATATTGTAGGTATCACCTGATTTTCATTCCAGAAATTTTCTTGTTTGTGGCTTCTTACAAGAAAATACACTACTATTCCCACAAATTTGGAAGTTTTTTCTTGTTTTTTACTTTTTCCCTTCTTGCTGCACATCTCTTTGGCAGTCCTCACAGACAATATGTTTGTTTTCTGTGCTGTCAACACTCTTGATAATATGCTGTCTGTAAGATTTTTTTTCCTTTAAATGCCAAAAAATACCTCAAAGCAGACCAAAATGATAACATGTGCATCACTATAATATAGGTTGAGTAAGAGAGAAAGTGAAATGGAGTTATCTTTTTATTGAGATTATTCAGGCAAGTGGGGTTCAAAACACATGAGATATTTTACTGGTATCTTTGTTTAAGCTATACTGAGGGTTTTATTTTCAGGGCTTCCTGATACTCACTTAGGTAGTCCTTAAATTTTAGATTAAAATTACATCTTTTAAATTAGTTTCATATGATTAAAAAAACTAGACTAGCTTTAGGCTTGTGATTCTTCAGATCTGATGTAAAGCAGCAAAGCCAGCTCAGAGCAGGTGGGCCTTTTTAGTTTAGCTGGATGCATGTCAGGCTATCTGTGCAAGCTGGCTTTGCTACCTGTTCACTGACTTTTGCATCCCCCTGTTTTACAGTAGCTCTTTATATGTAATTTGTTTGTATTTTCACCACAGGGTGATTCTAATCTAAATCAGATAAGGGTAGCAGTTGTGTTAGGAGATTTACTGGTATACACTCTACTTCTTTTTCTGCAATAAGACTTTCATTTTTATCATCTCTTAAAGTAGCTCACCACTGAATGAGACTATTCTATTTTTTTCTGGATCTCTAGAGAAACCAGTACTTCAAAGTAAGCTCAGAACACATCAGCAAAGTTTGTTTTGAAGTCTTGCCTAAATGTTTTTATGCCTTCATGTTTTCACTTTGTAAAGGAAGGACACTGTGGTCTTAGTATATTATTGCATATAGAGCTTTAGTGTTTTAGAATAGTGAGTTAATATGAAAAAGCAAAACGTTTTGGTTAGCAAAACATTTTAATTATATCATACAAAGGAATCTTTCAATTATGAACATGTTAACCTTGTTCAGATATTTTGTTACTGACAGACTCATGGGCAAGTTAAGTTGTTTGCGTGTAAGAGCTTGCAATTTTCATTGTGCATATCTCCAAGAAACTGTCATAGCTGTGTTTAGTAAGAATTTTGGTTTTAAGCTATTAATTATTGTGTCTAGTTAGTTTACATACTGTCTGTTTTAAACAGTGATTTTAGTGAAGAAGTCCTGTATCATACCTCAGGCACTGCCCCAACCACACCAGCAAGTCCTTTGCTGATTAATGCTGGAGTTACTTGGTTATCCCTTCAATGGACAAAACCCTCAGGAACACCATCAGATGAAGGAATCTCATATATATTAGAGATGGAGGATGAGAACTCAGTAAGTTTAGAATACTTATTCTCACTATGTTTGATACATTATTGCATTAGTGTAGCAATGATTATTTTTGCTAGAATATTCTACAAGGAATTGTATTTTCTGAAATTAAGCTAATGACTTGTCATTGCTGTGACCAGGCCACCTAGCTTTCTTCTTTTAATTGTGTTTAGTGTTATTAAGCCCCATTTCAGCAAAGACTTTTAAATTGGTTATAACTTTGTGAATCTGTGTGTGCAAGTTAAGCCTTGTAAGAGCTGGAGCAAAGCAATTGCATCATGAAGTGTGGTCCATCTAGATTCATTTCAGACTAAAAACATTTGCTTTAAAATCAGTACTGTTCTACCCTTTGAAAGTGTTAGCTAAAATTTCCAGTGGCACTGTATGTGTCTTTCTTACTGATGTTTTGTCCTCTTCTGATTGGAAAATGGTTAATGGATTCGCACCGCTTTAAAAAAAATTGTGTTTGCACAATGAAGGCACTCTTATTATTTTGTCAGAGAAGCATAATAATTACAGTTTGAAATAGTAATTTATTTGTATGAAGTATGTTAGATCCTCTGGTGTGCAAAGATAATGTTTCAAATAATCCTATTTAATTCTGCAGGGATATGGTTTCAAGCCAAAATATGATGGTGATGATCTTACCTACACGGTGAAGAATTTGAGGCGTAGTACAAAATATAAATTTAGGGTAAGATTTTTTTCATATGTTTGGGGACCAGACAAGTTTGAGATTGATTCAGAAGTGGGGAGGGCCTTTTTTAAGGAAAACAGAATTTGATGACAGTTTCTCACAATTTCAATCTCTTAAAACTGTCGGCTGAACACCTGTTTATTTTTTCTGCAGAAGCAATAAGAACCTCTGCAAGGGTATAACACAGTTGCAGGTGTCTTGAAATTCCAAGTCAAAAGTACATGTTCTTAACAGCCAGGGTTTTTTATTTGGCTGGTTTGTTTCATGTCCATGGGTGATATTACTTATTGTAGCTATGGGTTCTTTGATAGTAAACACAATCGAGGTGTTTGGGTAAGGAGCAGCCTTGATTAAAAAAAAAAATTGTTAGGAAGTCATCCATATTACCACAGTGCAGAGCCTGTTCTAATAAGCTTGAGGGCTGAACTTTTAGTTCAGGAAGAATTCTAGCCAAACTATGAGCTTTTTTGGTGTGGTTAAAAGGTAGAAAGAAGCATACTGGCCCTAGGAAGATGATCAAATAGCCACCAAGGACTACGAGAACTTTGCCAGGACAGGCAGAGTTAAAGTAAAGAAAGCTTAGGGTCAACTAGAACTGAAATTGGCCAAAGATAACAAGAATGGCATAAAATGCTTCTTCAGACATGTGAGAAGTAGAAGCACAAGGAATACATACAGAGGCCATTCCTAAACAGGGCAAAGAGGCAAGTTACTAATAATGCCAATAAAGCAGAAGTTCTCAGTACCTTCTTTGCCTCTGCTTTACCAGCATAACTGGACCCCAGATCACAGGATAAGGCAGCTGTGACAAGGCTGGAGTTTGCTGTCTTGAAAGGGCACAATCCATATCTGGATCTTAAGAGAAGTGGCTGACATTGCTGCAATACCCCTATCTATAACATTTGAAAAGTTATGCAGGTCAAGGGATATCCCTCATGTCTGAAAGAGGGCAAATATAGTACCACACCATCTACAAGAGGGGCCCAAAAGAGGACTCAGGGAGCTACAGACCTATTAATCTTACTTCGGTCCCTGGAAAATAAATGGAAGAGTCTTCCTAGGAAATACTACAAACCAGACAAAGCAGGCAGTTGGGAATAGCCTACACCAAAAGTAAATGATGGCTGACTAGACTGATCATGTCCTACATCAAGGTAACACTTCCAGTTGGTCCAAGGAGATCAGTGGATGTTTTTTACCTGAACTTCAGCAAGCATTCAGCAGTTTCCTACAGCCTTCTCCCTGGCCAAATTGGCAAGACACAAACTGGACAGGTGGTATGTGAGACGAATAGAAAACTAGCCAACAGGCCACACTCAGAGGGTGGTGATCAATGGTTTCTAGTCAGTCTGGCAGCCTGTCTGAATTAGGAACTCCTAGGGATAGGAGGCCCCATGCTGTTCATTTCACAACTGATTTTGAGGAGGGGATTGAAAGCACCCTCACCAAGTTTGCTGGTGTCACCACACAGAGTGGTCAGATGAACACATCAGAAGGCAAAGCTATCTTACAGAAACACCTGGACAGGCTAGAAGAGTGAGGTAGCAAAAACAGTATGAAGTTCAACAAAGACAAGTGCCAAGTTCTGCACCTGGGCTGGAATAACCAAGGAGCCCACTATAGGGCAACCTTGGAGCAACCTTGCTGAAAGGGACCTTCAGGCAAACTGGATCCTGGGCTGACTCAGTAGTGGCATTGCTAGCAGAGATAAGAGATCTTCCCTGTATTCAGCTTGTGTCAGATCACACCTGGAGAACTGTGTCCAGTTCTGATCCACACAATTCACAAAAGACGGGCAGAGTGGGAGTTGGTCCAAAGGAGAGTCACAAAAATTATAAAAGGGCTGGAGAACCTGCCCTTTAATGAAAGTCTAAAGGAATTACCTATTTTCTCATTGGAGAAGGCTGAGAGGGACCTCATCACAGTTTGCCAGTACCTAAAGCCTGACCTACAGAGAGGAGGGATGTTCTCCCTTCACAGGAAGCCCCCTTGAGATGGCAAGGGGCAGGAGTTGCAAGGTGCACTGGAAGGGGTTTCATCTTGGTATAGGAAAGAAATTTTCCAGTGAGATCAAGTAATCACTGGAACAACTTCCCTAGAAATGTAGTGGAATCCCCATTACTGGATGATTTCAAGATGTGACTGGAGAGTGTGTTAGATAATCTCGTCTAGGCTCACTTTCCCCTGAAGGGTTGAACCAGATGATCTTTCAGGTCCCTTCCAGCCTGGGCTATTCTATGTTCTCAGTTACTCTTGAATAGTTGCTTGGGTTTTGGAACAAAGCTAAAGACATGTCTGACAGTATGAATCGCAGAACCATTTAGGTTGGAAAAGACCTTTAAGATCAAGTCCAACTCTTAACCCAGCACTAAACCATCTCCCTAAGCGACGTATCTGCACATCTTTGAAATACCTCCAGGGGTGGTGACTCAACCACTTCCCTGGGCAGCCTTGCCAATGATTGACTGTTCTTTCTGTGAAGGAATTTTTCCTAATATTCAATTTACACTTCTTCTGGTGGAATTTGAGGCAGAGTCAGAATAACCTCATCTGTCTGCAGTGAAAAATATTGATAGCTGTTGTCACACATACACCTAAAATACTAAGGAAGAATACTAAGTAAAATACTTAAGGAAGAATTGGGAACTGTTGAAGAACAGCTTCTCTTTGCAATATGAATGGCAATCGTTTAAGTGTTGGTTGATTTGTTTTGAGTTAACACTAAAGCATGTAAGTACTCCTTTTCAGATGATATTTTGCACTTCTGAATATGATTTTATTGGGATTTTTGCATAACTTAGTGTTTAAATAATTTCAAATATACAGTATGTTTCTAGCACTATTATGGCTACACATGAACTAAAGAATAGCTAATTCTCTTGAAACTAGCTTTTGCAGGACATGAACATAGTCTTCCTTTGAAAGTAATACTACACATGATTTATACTCATTACTAGTAAATGTATAGTTACTTAAACATCCTAAGTTTCTCATTACAATAAACACCAATGTTTATACCCTATTTTTATTAGCAAAACAATAAACAGAAGTCTGTTCACACATTCATGGAACATAAAGGAGAAGCAAATGTTATGTTGATTAGGTCTTTAATTTTTATTATACAGGGGAAAGACTTAATTAGTAGTAATATTCCTTAAGGCTTTTGAAAGAAGCTTTATAACCATTGGAAACCTCATTATAATACGTAAATGCTAACTGCCTGTTTAACTTGATTTGTAAGGGCACAAAGACAACCAGATGATTATTAATCCTGTAAACTGTATTGGGAGACTTAATGTCTGAGAGACATGTTAGCTTGCATTTCCTCTTCTAGTCTACTAACATCACTGCTATCATTTAGATTCTGCTCATTTTTAAAATAGATATAAAAGCTGAAAAAACCTCTTTCTTTTCCCCTTTTTTATTTTTCCCTGGTGGTTAAGCTTTTTACTAAACTAAACTACAAAGTAAAGAGTAGCAAGAATTTGTTTTCCTAGAATCACAGAAAAGTCTAGGTTGGAGGGGACTCTTAGTGATCATCTAGGTCAAATTTGTGTAGAAAGCCAGGCCTTATCTTAGGCAGTTCAACCCTGTCCTGGCCCTGCTGAGCTGAGATTTCAGTACTCCAGCAAGGATGATTCAACCACTTCTTTGGGCTGTCTGTTCTAATGGTAATTAATTTCTTTTCTTATATCCAGCTAGAATTTCCTCTAACACACTTTGTGTCTGCTGGCCCTTGTCCTGTCATTGCAGATCCTTTGGAAGGCAATGTCTTCATCTTTTCTGTAAATGTCTCTTAGATGTTGGAAGGCTGTGATTAGATCCTTCCCAATAAAACTTCATTTTACTCAGGCAGAATAAAACAAAGCTTTTTTCCAATGTCAGGTTCTCTAATCCTCTGATCATCATGCTGGCCCTCTTCTGAACTCTTTCCAGTTTCCCAGTGTCTCTTGAACTGGGAGGACCAAAACTGGACACAGTATTCCAAGCATGGTTTTAAAAGTGCTGAGTAAAATGACATAATTAAATCCTTTGTTCTGCTGGGTAAATTCTTACTGATGCAGCCCATGAAACAATTTGGTTTTGCTACTGCCAGTATGCTTTGCTGATTAATTTGCCTTGCTCCTACTCAAATGCCAATGTCCTTCTTAGCAGAGCTGACAAAATAACTGGGTAGAGTCAGACCCCAGACTGCACTGGTGCTGGGATTATTCCATCCCAGGTGCAAGACCTTTCTTTGTCCAAAGCTCATCCAGTTCTTGTTCATGCAATATTTCAGCCTATCAAAGTCTGTATGATGACTCTTCCCTCCAGCATATGTTTGTCTTCTCCTAGTTTGGTGCTATATGCAAATCTGGGAGCATCACTCACTCCTGTCATCCAGATCACTTCTAACAGAATCTGACATTGGATTGGCTGCGGTGGAAATCCACTCATGAGCCACTGCTAATTTTTCTTCAAACCATTAGCCTACACTCTTTGAGCCTGGCATTCTGTCAGGTTTTCTACAGCCATCTTGTGGTCCATCTGTTCTATCTTAGCCAGCTTGTCTACATAGATGTTGTGGAGATCAAACTAAAATTAGGCTAGATGATGTCCCCAGCTCTTCCCCATTTGTTAAGCAAGTTGTTTCATCATGGAAGCACTCAGGTTGGTTAAACACAATTTACCCTTGACAAATATAATTCCTTGTCCTTCACATGACTTTCATGACAACCTTTGCCATAATGATCCTTGGGACTGAAGAGTTTACAAAATCTCTTTGCTGTAGTTAATACGTACCCATATAAATACTTTTTCTATCTCAGTATTTTTGTAAAAGAAGGTGCTGTACTAGCATGGGAGGAATTTTTTTAAGGATTTGGTTTTTTCTGCCAATTTGCATGCATTTATATTTTCAGTATAGTGGTTGTTTAACTATGGGACTAAGGAAAATGTAAAATGAATGTGTATAATAACTTTAGTTTTTGTGTTAATTTGTTATGTGTCTGTCGATATATACAATATAAATTAATTTGTCCTTACCATAAACAGTGAATAGCATACCACTATCCAATGTGTTTATAGTATTTTATATATATTTGCAGGTCATTGCTTATAACTCAGAAGGGAAAAGCAGTCCAAGTGAGACAGTGGAGTACATTACTTGTCCAGACAAACCTGGAGTACCTTCAAAACCCACAGTGAAAGGAAAAATTCATGCACAGAGTTTTAAAATAATCTGGGGTGAGAATGTTTTCCAGCTCTAATTGGAGTATTTCTTCTGTATTTTTAATATATATTATATATATAAAATACTTTTTATACAGAAGGTCAGGTTTTACTTTAGTAACACTTCAGTCAACTGAGCCATTATGATCCATTTATATTGAGAAATACTGTCTCAAAATACTAAGTGGGACAGTACAGCTAATTATATGGGAAAAATAATATGCTTACTGTGATAGGGACTGTTACTGCAGAGGACTGCAACTCTTCAAAAAGTGTGGTTAATTGATGTACTAAGAAGTTCTGTTTCTCTGGAAAAAGTAGGTGCATATCATTCTGGATTCTTATTGAAAGAGAAGATTGAAGTTCAGCCTGTATCTTCAAACTATTTGGTTTTGAGAGATAAATTTTTATTTGCTAAGGATGTTGAGAAACTTTTCCTTAAGCTCAGGAATTTTTAGCCTTATGCTGCAAAATAGGAGAAGGTTAAACAGTACTGTGCCATGCAGTGCTTTAGCAGAAAATCAAACAGTAAAATACTACATTTATTGTCACTTTTTACTTATTTCCATTTAATAATGCTTTTAATTCTTTAGCATCAGTAATAAGAAATTTACTTGTAGAGTACAAATAGTACTCAGCAGGTCCAGCCTTGTATCTTCCCAGAGTGCTTTGCTACCTCAGGACTTGATCTTTTATGTACGATGCATAATGTATTAGGTTATTGAAAATACCTGATTTGTATATCAAAAATGATCTAAAATATCGATTTATATATAAAACTGTTAATTGTCTTTATTTGGAACAGTGATGCTCTTTCTATGTGAGAATTATCATGACAATTTTATTTTCCATTTGGAATAATTTCCTTCCAACTAAAAAAGTGCTATCTGCCATCTAAATCTCATTTTATTCAGCTGGCATTTTATGATACATAACCCTTGCCTAAGAGCCAACATAATTTCATCCAGCACAAGCATAATGTGATGTTTAGGCAGGAGTACCCTTCTGTGTTGAAGTATAATGCTGTCTTTATATTTGTTCAAAATGTTGTTTCACATTACTTTAATTTTGCTGTTTTCTAAGTCATCTTTGAGAAACAGTATTAGGATAATATGTCAAAGAAAGGTGTGTAGATTTGTATCTCGTACTTGAATACTGTACCAGGGAGGATAGTACACTCAATTTCTAGTGATATATTAGAAGTTAAGAGATAAGTCTTAAGTGTAGAGCTCTTGCTATTTTATTCTGTCCCAAAATAGTTAGGTTTTCGAAATTCTGCCCTTAAATTTCAAAATATTTTTATATACAAATCCATATGATAATAGTCCAAATTACATTAGAGTCTGTGACCCTGAATCTATGCTCAGGCACTTCAGACTGAAATGTTTGTTGTGGCATCTCCCAGGGGTGATTCCCTTGTCCCTTCTCCTGTGTAGAGTGTTCAGAAGGGCTGAGGGCTGGCTTTCACACAACAGGACTTGCAATCATTTGCTGCTGCCCTGGACTAGTATGCTCTCTGTCTAAATAAGCACCCATCTCCAGCTGTCTGTTGATTTTGCCATTGGGAAATTCTCCCCAAAAGCTATAAAGCCATTTCACTTACCTCACTCAGTCGGAATATTGCTGTTTTTTATAGATCCACCAAAAGACAATGGAGGAGCAGCAATACATACATATGTTGTGGAAATGTCTGAAGGCTTAAGTGGTAAGTATTAGGATCATACATTGGCATTCACTTGTCTGGGGATTTTTTTCCTGTGTCTGTGTGCATGTGGGAAGAATAAAATGTGTATTATTACTGGGAAAGTTATTGCCCAGGACTGACATCAAAAAGAAAATAGAGGCACATTGATGCTTGTACACAAGAAGTTCTTTTTCTCTGATTTAGAAAAGAGAGATGCCACAAAATTCTGTGACGCAAGAGATGCTTTTTGTTAAACTTACTAATTAGGTCTATTCAGTTTTGGAAATGAAATGACACACTTGAGACATTTTAGGGCAAGAAGACAGGGACATATAGCTTTGTTGTCTGCATGGCTGATGAAAGAAAAGCTTGTACTCCATTTATCACTATTAAAAGAGAACAATGACGCATCTGGGGTAACTTTCTGCTGTTTGCTTTTCTGTTCTTTCATACAGAAAGGAAACTGACAGTATTTCTAAATTGGACATAAACCTATCTTGCTAAATTATTTAAAAATCTAGTTAAGTAGCCTTATTGAGTTCAGAAACACAGTTACATCAAAAATGAAAGTTTAAACTTCTTCAGTGCTGTGTCAGATTAACACAGAGCACTGCCCCCAGATATGATGGGAGCCCTCTCAGGCTGTTAGTCTATTGCTTTCCTCTCTCTGTCACATGTCCACATTAAGCCACTTCGGAATGAGGCACCCAAGCCTTTCATGCAAATTTAGTGAGCTGTGCATTACGTTTCATTCCCAGCCTTCTAAATTCTGTGGTATATCGAGTTGTTGGAGATTTAATTAAAAGTCCCCAGGTTCCCTGCTTAATATCTTAAAAAGAAAGACAGAATGCTCAAGAGTTTCTGATTTAAGAGTAGCAAATAATGGAATCAGAATTTCACATGGTACTGAGCCATTCAGGAACCCAAGGAACAAACTTCACCAATTGTAAACTGTAGTTACAGCCTGCAAAATTATAATGTAATTTGAAGCTTGTTTTCCATGAAAAATTTTACTTTTGTATCTTTCCTGTTTATTTGGTAATGATGTTGAATGTGCTTGCTGACCCAGTAAGTTCTTTTCTAGTTAAGGTAAATCCCAAATAAGGAAGCTATTTCACTTCAGCAGATCTTTATGAAATTATAGAATCTTCCAGGAAATTCAAACCAGTCTCAATTTCTAATTTTTTCATAAACATCAGTCACACACTTATTTTAGTGAAATTTGGATACCTGCTGTGGCTGGTACTGAAGTGTGGCAAATTCCACTTTGGCTCATTGCATGCTTATTCCTAACCTTTCAGGAAACAAGTGGGATACAATATACAGCGGAGCCGCTAGGGAACATGTGTGTGACCGTCTAAATCCGGGCTCTTCCTACCGGTTACGTGTATATTGCGTTGGAGAAGGAGGACAAAGCACGGTAATATCAGCTAATATTTTTATTAAATAAAATTCTCTCTGTAAGAAAATCTGGTCCAGTAGATATTTAAGCAAATATTGTGCAGAAGTGCCTAACAAAATAGCCATAATTAGAACATCAGAGAAGTTCCAGTATTGCTGCACAGTGGTTCGAGTTTCTGCTCATTTGTTAAAGGAAAATATCTAAGTATTCTTTCCTGATATATTTTGTTTGACATGATAGTCTTATTTACAGAAACAGATACTTTTCCTATGTGATACATTTATACAATGTTATTTATTAAGGCCTATCCCAGTACAGCAGTTTAAGAAGGGTACTTGAAAAGGCTCCCCATGGAATTGGTCACAGCACCAAGCATAACAGAGTTCACGAAGCATTTGGACAATGGTTTCTCACATAGTGTGATTCTTGGGGCTCTCTTGGGGCTAGGAGCTCAACTTTGATGATCCTTGTAGATCCCTTCCAGCTCAGAAGATTCTGTGATTCTATGAATTTAATGTATTTCCTACTTGTCTGAGTAGCCAAGTTACCCCAGCAGGCAGGGGAAGAAGTCTTCACTCAAGCTTTACAAGGTTGTGCTTCCCTTGCTCTCTCAAGCACAGTTAAAATGTTTAGATTGCCCTGCTTTTCAGTATTCCCACACAATTTGCTGTGCCATACTATTCTCCTTTACACACACACATTGCACACACACACATGTGCACTGTCAGTTCTGTGGTGTAATTCAACTGCCAGTGCCAAAATGTCTTGCTGTATTTGCTCTGTGTTCTCAGCAACAAGTGCAACAAAGCCAGCCCTGGCTCTCTGCAGACTTCCAGCAGGGCTTTCCCGGCAAGCTGCTCTCACAAAAACCTTAATGCCTTCCATTCTTGGTGTGTGTGATTTCTACCCAGCCCTGCCTTGTGACATGAAATGTATGTGCTCTTCCTCCACACAGAAGTGTCCTGCAAGGATAACCTTGACTACAGCCACCTTGCCTTAAGAATAAATCTGGACTCCTTCAATGCTGGCTTGGCTTGCAGTGCTTTCCCGGTCATCAGTCCACAAGTCTTTGGAGACTTTTGTTCTGCCTTTTGTTCTGTACTTCCCTACAGCCCAACCCCATGTTTTTAGAATTAACCTTAAGTACCAAAGAGAAAAATAATTTCCAGAAAGTTCTTATACTTTCTGAAGGTGTCAGAAATCAACAGAAGATCTATGAAGATGTAATTAACTCTTCTGCAGCTTCTCATTAACATATGCAAAACTTTTAAGTAGCAGCAGTTGTTCAGTGCAACAGTATATTCAAAGGAGCTGAAAAGCAGCAGATCATCCAGTCCACTCTTTCTTGAACACACATAGAATCCAGCTGTGAAATGAGATTCTGAGATTAATTTCTTCTGTAAACCTGAAGGCTTTCCAACTTCCTGTTTCTTCTATATCAAGCTGAAGCTAATAACGCCTCAATGTCTCTGTTCACTTCTGTCTGCATCCAGAACAGTCAGTGCCATCTGCTGCATGTGTTATGTTCTTAGGTAATTTTTGCCCAAACTTCAAATCAGAGGTGGAAACTTGTTGCTCATTAGGTATTGCTAAGCAATGAAAAAGTTGAAATATCTTTTTTTTTAATCTCTTCTGGTTGACACTTCTGCCCACTTTGCTTTCTGAGAGGTTTTTCCATGGAAAGTACATACCCCTTAGAGTAAGGGTTTAGAACTCATTAAACTGCAGTCTGATGCAAAATAGATTGAATTTACATTGAATAAGTCATATTTCAAGCATCTGTACTAAGTTGTACTGATAATTAGCCGTTGTTTTTAATTCTACGCCTTGCATATGTATCCAAATACAAAAGCAAATTTTGCATATTGTGTGATTATTTTAGCATGGTTTATATTATGAGAAATACATACCAGATCACTTCAATATCTTCACATATTTGAAGATGTCATTAAAAAAGGGGATGATCTTGTTTCTGACTGAGGTGTTTGCCTTAACTTATGACATAGCTGATAGTTCTTGGTTTGGCCTGGATAACTTCATTAATCTATCTTTCTTTTTTAGGTAACTGATTCCTTACTGGTGCAGACACCAGCAGTGGTTCCTGGTCCATGCCAGCCTCCAAGGCTACAGGGTAGACCAAGAGCAAGAGAAATTCAGCTGCGTTGGGGTAATTTTATTACAAGTGTTAGAGATTGTAAGGGATCCAAATGTATTACATGTTAAAATTGAATGAGCTTTTCTTTCTCTCTTATTTCTAGGACCGCCTCAGGTAGATGGTGGTTCACCCATTACCTGTTATGGTCTGGAAATGTTTCAGGCAGAAAATGATGAACACAGAGAGGTTTACCAGGGTTCTGATGTTGAATGCACTGTGGGCAGCCTTCTTCCAGGGAGGATGTACAGCTTCAGACTGAGAGCAGCTAACAAGGCTGGGGTAAGGAGGCAGTCTGAAATGAAATTCGTTACTGAGACTGCAATCACTATTAAGGATTTTTAATTTCAAATGAAGCATTTAACAGTAATCTTAAAATTAGGATTTCCAAATGTGGAGTCATTTGGGTCATGTAGCTTATTGTTGTGTGGGAACAGACAGTTAAACATCAGTTTATAATGAAGGGGATTTTTAGATGAAGGGAAGAGAAAATAGCTAATTATGTCTTTTATCTGAAAAATAATATTAGGAAATCATTAGGAAATGCTAAGTACTTTATTAAAGCACTGTTACAACTTCACTATTCTCAGGTGAAGTAAGGTAGCATATTATTTTTGTATGCAGCTTTTTAAATTGATTGACCTTTATTTTTACAGCTGGTGATGTCCAGAACATAATAATTAGTGTTTCCTCACTCTCCATTTTTATATTTAGTTTGACTTCTGAGTACATGTTCTATCAGATACAAGATTATTTTCCGTTTTTGGAGTATTAAATGTGTTTAAATCAATTGTTGCTGTAGAACAAGCTTTTTAGTTATGTACCCAATGTCCTCATTTGTTCAATAATGTACACTTCATTGAAAACTGTCAGGGTGCGTTGACACTTTGTGGAGAGATCTGCAGCTTAAGCCTTTAAAGCACTATCCTAACTTTTATCTTCCCTCCACCCTGCAAAGAATCGTTCATTGTTCAGCAGTTTTTGAATCCTTTATTTCTTTTACATAGGTATAAATAGGCAGTACCAATTGGTTTATGTTCCAGTGCAGCCCATGATGTAACTTCAGAATAAGGCTTTGGATAGTACTTCCCTGGTTTTCCCAAGAGACCTTTGAAGTGTCAAATTTATTCACATTGCATTTGCTGGAGTGAAGAAAAATTTATAGCTGTTCTGGGCAATAGTCAGATACTGAAATAAATCTGGAGTCCACAGTCCACAGAAATTTATTTTATAAAGAAATAATACAATGTTTCAGGTTGCAGTTATATGTCCCTACTGTGGTAAACTGTTTTTTTTTTAAAGTAGTATTTTCATTTTTACAATGTAGTTGTATCAACTCCCTTTTTAACAGTTTGGACCTTACTCAGAAAAATGTGAAATAACTACAGCACCTGGACCCCCGGATCAGTGCAAGCCCCCTCAAGTGGCGTGCAGATCTGCTGCCTGTGCTCAGGTGTCATGGGAGGTAAGAGTGCCATGCTAACACTTGTCTTAACTTAATGGTCTTCTGCATTTTTGAGTTCAGCTTGAAAAGTCTAATACTGTGTTTTAATCACTTTATTTGTAAGCAAACTTACCTGATTATCCAATAGGTAAAACTTTGGTCATTCGTCATGCCCATATAAGGCAGCAGTAAGTTGGCGGGCTGCAGGTACTGGATCTTACTGTGTTCTTTTGTTTAAAAGTTTTGCCACAGCTGCTGCTCTGCATTTCTGACTGATGCAGTCTCTCTTAAAATTTTTCTTTAACATAGTTATAGTTCCTCAGAGACAATGTATCCACATAATACAATAGATTATTGTGCGCTTCTTGGTTTTATAATCTGATTTAATTTTATATAATTACATCAGTAATAATGTAGCAAAAGCCTCACAGACTTCCTATAAACCCATAGTATTTAGATATCTGATTTAAAAAAATGCAATAGATAAAAATTAAGCTTGCAAAAAGAAAGATTCTATCTGGGAATACTCTTTAAACACAGCTTTTTAGTGGCTTAGAGATGGGGTGAAGTATCTGAGTTACAGAACTGTACAGAAAATTAAACTGTTTTACCTGAAAGGAGTGTTCATGCTTCCTACTGGAGGAATGTCAGAGGAGCACTCCTTAAATACCTACAAGGCAAAGCCTTTTTTAAAAAATACCATAAAACATTCAGGTAGAGTTAATTTGAGTGATGTTAGATGTCTATTTTACAGAGTCACACAGTAATTGTCAATGTCCATCTCCTTTTGGGGATCCCAAGACAGGACATGGGACTGGAGATGCAACCTCACAAGTGCTGAGTAGGGGGGAACCATTATTCCTTTTACCCTTCTTGCTGCTCATTTGCTAATACAACCAATGTGTAGTTAACCTTCATCAGACATACAGTGCTGATTCTTACTCAACTTTCTCTCCAGGACACACAGGGGTTTTTTTTGTTATAGGTTGCTCCTCAGCCTGTACTTTTTTGTAGCAGTCCAGGACTTCGTGTTTGCAATTGTCTTAGTTGAACTTCCTGAAGTTTGTATCAGATTCTGCCTGTTCTTTGTATTGTACTAAATGAAAAATCAGCAAAGAAATGGGAGTGTAAGACTCCTCTGGAACAAAACCAAAATATAGATGTGGTGAGTTTTGTTGATTTTTACTCTTATGTCAGTGTATTTAGCTTCTAATTGCTGCTGTCCATTTTAAAGGTGCCATTGAGTAATGGAGCTGATGTCACGGAGTATCGACTGGAGTGGGGCGGTGTGGAAGGATGCATGCAAATCTCCTATTGTGGGCCTGGGCTCAGCTGTGAAGTGAAAGGGCTTTTGCCTGCCACTATATACTATTGCAGGGTTCAGGTAAAGATGTAAAACTGTTGCTAATGAAATCTGGAAACGGGAATTGACTCTGCCATATAAACATGGTCTGCTTTGGATTTGCAGGCAGTGAATGTTGCAGGTGCAGGCCCTTTCAGTGAAGTAGTGGCATGTATGACTCCAGCCTCTGTACCTGCAGTTGTGACCTGTCTTCGTGGACTAAGTGAAGATGAAGTTGAAAGTCCACACTATTCTCCTTCCACATGCCTTGCTATAAGCTGGGAAGAACCTTGTGACCATGGATCTGAAATCCTTGGCTACAGCATAGACTTTGGAGATAAGCAGCCAATAACTGTTGGGAAGGATCTGACCTATTTGCTAGATGGCTTACAGCCAGATACTACCTACAGGTATGTGATGCACTGCTACTTGACAGCAGCCTACTGTTTCTTCCACAAGAGCAGATGCTTCGTTTCCTTGGTTTTTTATTGTCTTCATTATTACTCTCAGAGACACATTAGTGCACAGCCATGGAGCAAAAAGAAGTTTTGTAATGATGATCATCATAAATAGACATGCTATTTTTATTTTCTTCCAAAAACTAATTTATGTTAGTTTATTGCAGTATTGTTGTATCTGTCTGGTTAATGTGTCAATTTAACTGAATTCACATCACATATTCAGATTCATAACTGATTTTGGATTGGTTGCTTCTTTGTTTGAAAAGGTAAAATCCATCCAAGGAAGGACTATGCCCAGTCTGATCTAATGACAGCTCATGGCAGCTTGCAGTGCCTTATCTCAGAAAAAGTGGAAGTCAGCATGAACAGTATCAGTTTGAAAAATCAACCAGCTATGCATCTCTTTTGAAAAATCATCAAGGGATGATTGCTGAAATCATCCGTTATGTTCAGTCCAAGGGTTACTGAAAAATATAAATGCAAAAATCAGTAGTTTTTCCTGAAGGCACTGCATCTCTGTTACAAATACATGCCCTCAGTGTAAAAGGAGAATGGCAGTCCCACTGAAGTCAGACTTTTAACACACTCTGATTTCAGTATAATTGGGATATCATGTGGCTATGCAGTTTTCTGAATCCTTAATTACTGTTTTATGGTTATATGTGAGAATACAGTGTTTCTTTGTGCCTTATAATTATTTAACAATAATGCTGGCAATCTGAAGAGCTGTTGCTCTGTGTGTCAGTAGACTGAAAGAAAGAGTCATTCCCATTGCAGAGATAGGTCAATACTCTACCCACATAAGTTTTTTTTTTAATAGAATACATTGTCAACTCCTTGTGCAAATGAAAAATTGCATGTATTAACCTTAGTTCTGGGCTGTAATAAATTAGCATAATGTTAAAAATTACTGCAGTGAAGGAGAAATATTTATTCTTTAGCCTGCATACACATTTGTGTTTCCACATTTTGCAGTTCTATGGTTGACTGTTTCAAAATTTAATTAGTGTGATTACTTTTTTCCAGTTACCTAGATACTATTTTGGACAAGCAAATGTTAAGTCGGCAAAATTAAATTAGACACACTTTGCTCCCTGTGGCTACCTGTAAAATATGTAAAGAGCCTCTGTTTTCTGCTTTTTTCCTTTTCAGAAATAAATTTCTTAGCTAAGTCTTTTAATTCTTACTTACAAGTCTAATGTACATTGTCTTCCTTGGAGTATCAAAGAAGAAATAACCAAAACCCTACCTTATCCCCAAATATCAAGTTCTACAGTTTCCTCAGAAACTGTAGAACTTGATATTTTGTGTCCTTTGGCGACTTCTGGTTTCCATGTCTCACTTTGCAGGCAGACCCAAGGGGGCTTGTGTTTGCAAGTGTCCAGAGATGTGTTACTGGTGGAAACAGCAAGAGAGGTGGCTGGGTACCATTGCTTTATTTTCACACGAATAGGATCTGTTAAAAAAAGTCCATAAAAATGGCTGATAGTCATCCTTGAACTCACTTGATAAAGCAGTCACAGATATGGTATCCCCTCTTTGGGGTGGGTTTTTTGACCTTCCCTCATCACTGCAGTGTGGCTATCAAAATTTTGGTTTGAGGCCTGCACAGTCAGAAAGATGGACCACTCTTGAAGTAACTCATAGAGCTTTTACATCTTTTCATGTAATGTGAATTTACTTTGAGTATTTTCTATTTCTAATCAAGCCAGCTCCTTAAAATGTATGGAAAGTGATGCACCTTCATATTCTTGACAGTCTATCAAAGCATAATATTGATAAAAGTCTTCATTGTAGATAGTACCATTATTCTCTATATAATGACAGTTATTTTTAGAATCTAATTTCAAGTTAATTTATTTTCTCTTTTTCCAAATGCTAGGGTACGAATTCAAGCCCTAAATAGTCTTGGAGCAGGTCCTTTCAGCCACACCATAAAACTGAAAACAAAGCCTCTCCCCCCAGATCCACCTCGCCTGGAATGTGCTGCATACAGTTCTCAGACTCTCAAGCTGAAGTGGGGAGAGGGAACTGCAAAAGCATTAACTGACTCCATCCAGTACCACCTTCAAATGGAGGATAAAAATGGAAGGTTGGTTTTGGCATTGCTTTAATCTGCCCAGTGTTGCTGTGGTCTGATGCTTGGGAGATGGCAGCTAAGGGAAAATTCCTTTATGCTTTGGTGAATTTACAGCAGATGTAGGAGGTCATCTCTTCTGGCAAGGCAAGAAGGGCTCTAGGGTCTGTGCAGAGAAGTGCAAGACAAAAAACTTCATTGTTTTTTACTTACAGTTCAACATGAAGAGTTTAATGCTGTGTTTCGTACCAGCACGCTTTTCTCCCTCACTTTTGGTTAAATATTTGTCAAAGTAACGAGTCCAATCAGTGTTGTAAATTTTATAAACTTAATATCAGAAGGGATGAATGCTTTACTCCCTGTTGCCTTATATGCAGTTATTTTAGTGGAAATTAATACTATTTACTTTGAGGGATTCCTTCTCTCATGTTAAATAGAATGTCAGCTGAGGTGGTACAGCAAGAACCCTTGCCCAAATGTTAAAATAAGCAGTACTGCTACAAAGTGTTTCATGTCTGATTAGCAGCTTTAGCTTGAAAAGAAAGATAAAAGAGATCCACTATGTGAAATTGCTGTGCTGTAAGGAGGAAAATAAATTAGACTGTTTAAGTGGAAGGAAATTCATTGCCATTCTTAAAGACTAGGTCATGTGCAGGTACCATCTGTTTTAATCTGAAAGACAAGAAAAAGCCAAAAGTAGATGACAACCCCTGCAGGAAGAGAGAAATTTGTGCTGTATCCTGGGGACACCAAGACTGAAAATTGAAAAAAATTTGCCATGATCAGTTTGTGCAAGAATTGTCACATGAAGGACAGTGGCCAGTGTACAAAACTCCCAGAAACAGATTTGGTGTGCACTACAAGTGTCACTCTGCCCTCCTGTGCAGGTCTGCTTGAGACCATCTCCAACAATGATGTACAAAAGCAACTGGATCCATGGCACATTTTTTAGGTGTAGTAAGGGAGAGTTGAAAAGGGGCAAAAAGCTAAAATCTAGTTACCTAATTTTGAAAAGCTAAAGATGTTGGAGGAGTAGATGGTCAAGCAGAAAAAAAAATGCAGTTCATTGAGAAACACAACTGCTATCTTTTCTCATTGTTTCAAATGCAAAATAGTTTCTTAAAATGCTTAAGAACATTTTTGGTAAGAGAGACTCTGTAGTGTTCTTTGTGCAAGAGATTTTTATTTCAAAGACATAAGAAATAAAAACTTGCCCCTGGAAAACGAGCTTACTGTTTTATAGCAGCCAGAACACTGTTTAACTGTGAAATAAGTGTTTCTGGGCTTTTCATTAGATTCTGGGAAATTATGGGAACACATTTAAAGACAATACTGCTTCGGAAGTCCTTGTCTGTGTTCAAAATAAGCTGCTTGTTCCATTTTCAGGTTTGTATCCTTATACAGAGGACCATGTCATACATACAAAGTTCAAAGACTCAGTGAGTCAACATCATACAAATTTTGTATTCAGGCATGTAATGAAGCTGGTGAAGGTCCCCTTTCTCAAGAATATATTTTCACTACTCCCAAATCTGTTCCAGCTGCCTTGAAAGGTAAGAGTTCTTCTTTTTTCATTTGAGTGGTGGGAGGATAGCAGGTTGATTTTGGTATTATGTTGTATTTGGGATATTGAGAATATTAAGCCCTTTTCAAGTGCAGGTGGGGATAGTGGGAGAAGGCTCCTTTCTTGTAGTTGCCTAAAATATTCACTCCAAAAATGGAAAACTTGGGGTTTATGCATTCTTTGAACTAAGGAGTTTGTACTTAGTTCTTCTGCTTACCAGGAGAGTGGCAAGTTAAGGTGAAAATGCTTTCTAGCATGTTTAGAATAATTTTAAGCATTGTTTGGGTTTTTTCTGGTATATGATGCAGACTTACAGTTAGTACATTTTATTCGCTTTCTCTTGGGTGTTACCTAAACTAGGAAGAGAGGCCTATATGAATTATTAGTTGCTGCTCCAGAAAACACTGGAGGAAGAATAAATTTGAATCTGAATCTTTTGTTTCTCTGAGATAAGATAGGAGGTAGAATATATAATTTTAAAGATATTAGAATATGACAAGATGTGATGGGGAAAGCAGAGCTAGCTGTCATTTTTATGCTTCCTTCCTTCCTTCCTTCAGCACCAAGGATAGAGAGAATAAATGATCACACTTGTGAAATCACATGGGAGGTTCTGCAGCCCATGAAGGGTGATCCAGTTATCTACTGTCTTCAGGTCATGGTGGGAAAAGACTCAGAATTCAAACAGGTATGATGTGTTTAAGTTATTGTAGTTTTCTTTGGTTATTCTTTGTGGTAACTAGTTTAGTAAAACTAGTTGAGATCAGATTTAGGAAAGCTTATTGTGTTCCAGCTTGGTTTTAGTCACAGTGTAAACTTTTTTATTACTAAATAATATAAGGTAATACCTCCTAAACCCATCTCCTTCATTTCAGAAGGAGGTTCTGCACTAAATTACAGCCTCTCTGGGTTACACTGATGTTCACTAAATACAGCTTGACACATCAAGTGGTGAGAAAGCCATCCACTGATGGAACAACTGACAAAAAGAAGTCTTTTACCTAATGGTACAGAATTGAGACTGGGGAGAAAAGGGGCAAAGGGTTCTCTTTACACTAAGAGTAAAGAAGCAGTTTGAAATGCCAAGGTACAAATTATCCTGTATTCAGTGCTAATTTTGCTTCCCAGTTTGTTGTTTTTTTTTTTTTTTTTTTGCTTCACAGTTTAAACTGCCTGATATTTGACATGAAATTAGGCTTGAAAACCGTTTCATATTATTAAGCTAAGGAACTTTCCTTCCAGGACAGAAACAGTTAATTCTAGTATGTTATCATTTTATTATAGTTCAATATTAAATAAGTTTCACCTGTGTTTTGGTAGATTATAGGCCTTAATATTTTCATAACTTTTAATGCAACGCTGTGTTTATTATGGCCATTTGTTAAATTTTTCAGTAAAAGATGAACCATAAACTGAGATGTCTTGCCATGTGGATGGTCTTTTTTGTAACTTCCACATTGTAAATGCAACATTAGGTACCTGAGGTGTGGTCTGTGTTGCTTTTAGACACCAAGTCAGATCACACTTTGATTATCAGTGTGTGTTGCCAAATGGCCTGGGCAAGATAATAAAGTTGGCTCTTTGAATATGGCAGTAACAAAGTAGGCTGAGGTGTGTGATTGCTTTTGCCTCTGCAGAGCAGTCTATCATAGTAAATTAAAATAAAATGAAAAGACTAATTTGCAGAAACTAAAATTAGAACAATCAAGAAGTAAACAGTATGAAAACAGCCTTTAAGACACTTAGACATGATGGTGGCAATTTTTTTTGACATGGACAAAAAATAAACTGCCTGGAAGTCTGCTCTAAGCTGTTCCCTGCTATTTCACTGCCAAAACTTCACTCTCCTCCTTCTTCCTGATCTGTCATCCAAATTGCTCATGTCATTGTTCCCTCCATGCTACAGACAATATAAGTTAATAATGTGCTGTTTGAGCTGTATACATCAGTCAGAGATCTTAAAGGGGTTAGGAAGCAACCGTATAAATACCCCAGGAAACACACTGGAGGGGAAGGCAACTTCTGGCAAGGCACTGGGGACAAGCAGCTGAGGATGGTAACCCCTGCTAGCTGGCATAGCTGGAGCTGGAGTAGGGTGTGTGTCAGTGGCCTGTTTGCTCACTCCCAAATGCATGATCCACATTAGCAGAATTTTGAGGAAGCTGCACTTCTGATGGCCTGCCCTGCCTCAGAGAGAAAAGTCTCTAGGTTGTAGATTCCAGTAAAGCTCAGCTTGTCAGAGAACTCTGTGCCTCAGGCACAACAAGAGCTCTTCAAGTAGCAGAATCAGAAGGGATTTCTTATTTCTTTACATTTCTAGTGTGCATTTTCAGGATACTGTCTAACAGTATGGTAACTGTAGGAAAGCTCCTGATGATGTGATATTTCTGTATCGTGCTTCCAGTTAAATAAAGCAAATCCAGATATTTGGAGGTGGGAGGGTGAAGGGGTTTAAAGAGAGAAATCAAATTGCGCTGTGCTACTCACCTAATACCTCCCTAACTGTTGAAGTACCTGTAACTGCACCCCTGTGAGGTTTTGTTGGCATTCACAGAACCTTTACATAGCTGCAAATTTAATTAATTTGAGAAACTGGAGTTTAGATTTCACTGAAATAGGGACTCCATGCAGAAGCATTGTGAACTCATGTTAACCTGCCCACTGAGACACTTCTGAAGAGCACCCTCACAAGTTATCTCTGTCTTGTGAATATGATGAAATTAAAAATCACAAAGAGGACTCTGTGGCTTTCCTGATTCAGTGTTTATTGGGATAAATCATCATATTTTAAGTACAGATAACTACAAGAAAGTACATTGGATTGGATTAGGCTTAATGAGTTCGCTTGACATGGAGTTAACTGCCTAAAATCCCATGATACAATATTGTATATTGCATCACATTGTGAGTGGTAACTAAAACACCTGAAGGCTGGGGCTTGTGACAGAGTTTATTTGATGTGTACTCATCACTCCACACAAGCAAGCATAGTTCTTGTGTTTCACCAAAATAACTGGAGACTTTATCTGGTATTTAAATCAGTGTGTTTGAGCTTTTTGTCCATTTTTCTTTGCATGGGTGAAAACACTGGTGAGTTGTCATCCTTTTTAGTTACCTTCAGCATAAACAAAACCATACTAAGATACATGTGTGTCTACAGTACTTTTTTGCTTGAAGTATCCCTTTTTCTCCCCTTATTTCCAGATTTACAAGGGCCCGGACTGCTCGTTCCGATACACAGGCCTGCAGCTGAACTGTGAATACCGATTCCGCACGTGTGCCATTCGCCAGTGCCAAGAGGCCACGGGTCACCAGGACCTGGTGGGCCCCTACAGCTCCCCAGTGCTATTCATCTCTCAGAGGACTGAGCCTCCAGCAAGCACCAACAAGGACACTGTGCAAACCACAAGGACACAATGGTCACAGAGCGACCAAGTGTGTGCTGCTGTCATCCTTGCACTTTTTGCTATCTTTTCCATTCTGATTGCTGTTATCATTCAGTACTTCGTCATAAAGTGAAGAAAAGAGATCTATTTTATAATGCTGCCCATTACATTTTACTTTCTCATAATCTAAAAGTAATTCTGTTCTCTTGCTTTTACAAAACCAGGCATTTTGCACCGGCATTGGGACTGATGCAAACTTTCTCAGCCACTTTAAAATGCTTACTCGTAGGTATAGGCTGACACATGTTATTAAAATGCAAGCCACAGAAATATAATCTTTTCTTTATATGCCTTCATGCAGTACAAACTCAATATGGGGCAGGCACGCAGTGTTTAAGGAAAAGGGTTTGACCAGTAAACACAAGTGTAAAGGTGATTTCCTGGCCCACACTTCTAAGGGTTGCTAACATAACAGGGAAGAATGTGTAGATCGCATTTAAAACTTACACTAACAAACTTGTGCTGTACACAATATTAATCTGATGCTGTGAAAGCAATTTAGCGCTGTATTTCTACCTCCTCATTTGTCTTAATTATTTGGGAAGCAGGATTTATGCTGAAAAACAGAAGGGGCTTTTCTCAGGCAGCAAATAATAAACTGGATGGTGGAAGAGTATGCATGAAGGAAGCTTCTTATCTGATAAATGTGGAGTTCTTCACTGCAAGTAGATGTTTTCGAAAGACTACAAGGAGATGGCACAAGTGGTTTATCTTACCCCCAGGATTTGGTGTTTACTTAAAAAAATGCCTCTTTTACTTCTTCTGGATATAGAAGGGAGAGTGTGAGAGACCTTCTTAGATTTGTTACTTAAATTGAAAAACACATTTCCAAAGTTGACCTTTGATTGGATGCAGTTTATACAGATGTCTGTGCCCTCTGATTTTGGCTAGTCAACAGAATTTTGAGATAAAATTCATTATTGAATTTTTGCTGTTTCCCCAACATTCACTTGCCATATCCACCAGAAATAAGCACTGCCTTTTTTTGTTTGTTTTGTTTCTATCTTTCTCTTTTTCCCCTTCCTTTTTTTCTTTCCTTCTCTCTTTCTTTGGGGCACCAAATCAGAAGATGAAGTGTAGTAATTTGCACCAGAAAACTTAAAGCTGCTTTTTTCTTGAGATCCTAATGTTTAATGTAATGTCTCTTTGGATACTGTACCAAATTGTTGATTGCATGTAGTTAATGTTGCATTAGAGCACTTTGCAATTGCATAACTCATCAATGTTTTGTGAGCTTGCATTTGTGAGTTCTTGAATGACCAGACTGAATTTTAACAAGTATCCCATTGAACATCTTGCTAGATGTCAATGATTGCCAGTGACACAAAGCTTGTAGTGAAACTATCTTTAAAAAAAATCCTTGTCTCATCACACTTATGTTATTTGTTATACACTTTGTAATTAGCTACTTTTAATTTATTTGAGTTACAAGATAGTGGATCATTAATGACTTCTAGTTGTGTTCAGTTTAGCATTTTTAATAGTATTAAACACTTCTGTCAGTCTTAATAATAATAAAAAAAGGAACCTCTGTCTTGTGCTTTGAAGATCTCTGAGGAATTTCTCTTATATTAGAACGGGCATGTATTGTAATTGTTTATACGTCCAATGATCTGTGCTGTAGAATAATGTTGCTGAGTTTCGTTTTTTTAAAGAAAAAAAAAAGAAGAAATGGCGAAGAACTTGGCCTCCACGTGGCAAGAACGATCTGTCTTTAAAATGTACTGTATGTTTACATTTTATTTCTAATTTGTCATTTGTACGTATAGGCTGATACCTTCCCGCAGGATACCGCGATAACTGATGTTTTCTAGAACCTTCTTAAAAGTGCCATGTTTGGCAGTGCAAATGAGGTTGCGTGTCACAGCCCAGAGATTTCTTATGGTTGAATGTCTAAAACGGTAAGATTTGTTACTGCAGGCAACCTGCAGTGACTTACGTTTTTCATAGTAAAATTCAAATGAGCTCCTATTTTTGATAGTCATTTAATAGTGTATTTGCCATTTGAGCCTCAGTGCATATTACTGCATTGAAGACAGTTTTTAATGTAATCTTAATTTTACCTCATATACTGTACATTCCAAAAATAAATAAATAAATAAAAGAAAAAGAGAAACTCTAAAGTTTTTAAAACGCTATAGATACACTACCAAACATATCACTTTACGGTTGTACAACGTCGGGCTCCATGAAGACGAACCTGTATAGTCTGATAGAAAATACATAAAACGATGTAGCAAAGTACCTTTAAGAGTCTGTGGACAATAAAAGTACCTTCTTTTTCGCTGCTGGTGGTCAGTCCTGTGCGCGCACCGCCGCCGCCCCTCTCCCCTCCCTCCTCCCCTCCCTGGCTCCCTGAGTGCCGGCCGGTTCCGCGGGGCGGGCCGGGGGCGCGGTACCTGCGCGGGCGGGGCAGCCGCGGGCGGGGCGGGGCGGGGCGGGCGCGGAGGAAGGAGCGGCGCTGCCCCGGGCGCGGCGCGGCCCCCGGCGGGATGCGGCGCGGCGGCGGCGGCGGGAACGGCAGCGAGGGCGAGCCCGAGTGGCCGTGGCCGTGGCCGCCCTGCGACGAGCGGCTGTGCTTGGCGCTGCCCATGCGGGTGCTCGTTCCCATCACGGCCGTCTGCCTGGGGCTCTTCGTGGTCGGCGTGGCGGGCAATGTCCTCACGGTGCTGGTCATCCGCAGCTACCGCGACATGAAGACCACCACCAACCTCTACCTGAGCAGTATGGCCGTCTCGGACCTGCTCATCCTCATGGGGCTGCCCTTCGACCTCTACCGCCTCTGGCGCTCCCGACCCTGGATCTTCGGGCAACTGCTGTGCCGCCTCTCGCACTACCTGAGCGAGGGCTGCACCTACTGCACCATCCTCCACATCACCGCCCTCACCGTGGAGCGCTACCTCGCCATCTGCTTCCCCCTCAAGGCCAAGGTGGTCGTCACCAAGCGCCGGGTGAAAGCCACCATCGGCGTCCTTTGGGCCTTCGCCTTGCTCTCCGCCAGCCCCTTCTTCTTCCTGGTCGACGTGGAGCAGCCCGAGAACCACACTGACTTCAGCCGCGAGTGCAAGCCCACCCCGCAGGCGTTGCAGTCCGGCCTGCTGGCCACCATGTTCTGGGTCACCACCTGCTACTTCGTGCTGCCCGTCACCTGCCTCAGCGTCCTCTACGGCTGCATTGGCCGCGAGCTGTGGCGGAGCAACACCCGCCTGCGGGGCCCCAGCTCGCTCCTCCGGGAGAAGGGGCACCGCCAGACTGTCAGGATCTTGGGTGAGTCCCCCTACCATCCCCCCCGTGCTGTGGCTGGGGCAAGGACCGGGGCTGGGGGGCCATGGCAGGGCTGAAGCACCCGCAGCTCCAGTTCAGGATAGGGAATAGCACAGGGGGACATCCCAGCCACGCTCCCGGGAATGCCACGGTAGGGATTTCACTCCCTCCCAACTGAGGCTTCGCCTGCGTGGCATTGCACATCCATCAGCAGGACTGCCTTTCATAGAAATACCCGTTTCCTGAGTTTTACCAAGCAGAATCAAGTACAGGCCACCTGCCTGCAATTTCAGAAAAACTGTGGTAACATCAGCAGTCTCTTCCAGGTGGCAGCAACAACTATGCATAGAAAATTTCTGCTTCTGAAAACTAAGTTCTTAGTGGTCATTTGTAGCTCTCCAAGGAGTAAATCCACTGGTTGGACAAGGAGGCTGAAAAACAGTAACTTAGCCCCTACGAGCTGTTTGGAGACAAATCCCATAATACCAAAGCACTTCCTACAGGTGTAAGATGCTGATAAATTTTAGTTCATTTTCCTAGTCATACATTCAGTAACCCAGCATCAGACTCTGGAAAGTTAGTTCTTAGTCTGCTTTGGGGCTTTAATGTTTGTAAGTAGTGACCAATCTGAAGGGAAAGAGAAAAGGAATCCAGCTATAGACTAAGGAACATAAAACAAAATGCCTCAATTATTATTATTGCCTACCTTTAGTATAGTTTTTACATGTCACATGGGAGACTTCTTTTACTGAGAGTGTAATCATCTGGATGGAAATAGCATAGCACAAAGGAAAGAAACTAATAAGCCTGAGAGAATTTCACCAACTTATTTGAGGAAGGTACTTACACTGAAGTAGGCACAAGGTTTTCCAACAGAAACACCCATATCCATGATCTCAGAACCCACTGAATGAGACCAGTGCCCCATTATCTCAAAGATCCTGCACCACTACGTCTGTTTTGTTTTTCAGAAGAAAACTTTCTTTGGCTGCATCCCTTTTATTTAAGCTGTGAGAAACACGGAGGATGCTCTGCAAATGATTTTTTTAGTTACATGCATTTATAAACAAAAATAATTAAAAGTATGGATGCAATAATACACTTATGTAATTGTTCCTCATCTGCTCCTGCTGTGTTGCCATTGCAAGAGGGTTTGTATTTGTTCTCATTGTCCTAAAATGCAACACAGCACCAGGCGAACAGCTGAAATGACTCAGGCTAGAGATCCATCCAGGCAAATAGCTGTCTCCAGCAGTAATGGTCTGGGGATGCATGAAAAAGCTTTAGTGGAAAAAAATCAATAGCTCAACTACACTTTAAAGTCTTTATGTTAGATATCATCCCGTCACAATAGAGCAAATGCTGTGGGAGCTTGGGTGACTGAGGTGCAGCCCGGGTCTTTTTCGGTGATGCAGGCAAGTTAAACAACAGCTCTGCAGCAATTGGAGCTGCTGTGGAGCTTCCACAAAAACTCCGCTTTCTGACTTTTGTTTCCCTGTCTCATATGTGGCATTACAGACATAACCAGGGACAATTTCTGTAGTGCCTGATGTTATTATACAGATGTTACTCCGCTGTTGTTCACATTTTTCTCAGCAAACCTCATCTCACAGTTTAGCTTAAAATTTTACCTTTTACTTCAAAGACTAACAGTCAGACTTGATGCTATTCCCATTTTCATGGTTTTTCCAACAATTTAATGCCATTATTTGTATATATCATTTGTATCAGTTAGAAGAACCTGCAAAATCAGCCACGTAAAGTTTAGTTTACTGGATGGTTGAAAAGTTAATTCACTCCTTAACTGCCGCATGTGTTATTTTGTCTTATAGCTGTGGTGGTTCTGGCCTTTGTAATTTGCTGGTTGCCTTTCCACATTGGCAGGATCATATTTATAAACACCCGGGACATGAGGACAATGCTGTTCTCCCAGTACTTTAATATATTCGCCCTGCAGCTTTTCTACCTGAGCGCATCCATCAACCCTGTCCTCTACAACCTTGTTTCCAAGAAGTACAGGGCAGCAGCCTGCAAGCTGCTGCTGCCACGCCGAGCTGCAGAAAGGGCTCTCACAGGAACAAAAGATGCTGGGGGCTACACAGAGACCAGCACAAGGCACGAGTACACCACCAGCTTCTGAGACTGCAGCCCGCACTTCTTCAGGCATTCTTGCCTAAGGAAGGGAACTTCCTTCTCACGGGAGAGTCACAAAAGGATGGACATTTGTTAGGGCATGTGGTGTTTCATAACTGTCTTATTGTGGGATACCTGTATTTTTGGTAACAGAGCAAGCAGGCACCACAAAGTATGAAGAATGAAGTGCAACTCATGGAAGATGTTAAGTCAATAGGAAAAGCTGGAGTAACATCCCAGTAAAACCACAGGTTTGCTTTATTACATAGTGTTCATTGCACGTGTTCTGTGCCATTTCAAATCATACCAAGGTCTGCAAAGGAGCACTTCTTGGGAGCTGTAATGGGTAAAATTCCCAGACAGCCTTCACCATTTTAAAATGGTTTTCACATAAACGAGATTTTACAAAACACAGTCTCGCAAGGAGATGGACGCAAAAAAAATCACCCACCAACCTTAACAGCCCTGGAAGAAGAGGCACATGCTTTTAGTACCTGGTCTTGTAATCATGAAGGGGACTTTCCTGGGCAGTTTCACTAATTTCCCTTAGGAAAGCATCTGCTGCACACAGCAGTCTCTGGGCTTAACCCTATTTGATCCCACAGGATCAAATAAGGTCTTTTACTTATATATTAACAACTTGTAAAACTTGAGATATCCCAGATCACTTCCCTTAGAATAGATGAGCAGTGTTTGGCAATTGGTAGCAGTGTGTCTACACATTGTGTATTGCATTTGCAAATGATACACCAAATTAACCCACCTTGCCACAAACAAGACCCATCACTGAATGTGCTGGACTATGCCCAGGACTTCATGCTGCATAACGCTGCACTGCAAGTCAAAAACCAACTCACTAATTCTGCTCCAAAAGATTTTAATTGGAAATTTCAACTGTACAACTTAAGAAGGAGGCTAGTTGTGAGGAAGAGCTAGAAGAAGCTGCAGCAGTGTTTTCTGTGGAGGATCATTGCCTCTGTACATTTTACTTGTTACATTATTGGCTCTAGTGGTGTAAATCTGGACCAAAATCAGTGATGTGGCACTGCACTTACAAGAGCATCTCTGATGCTTGCCATCACTGTCCATGCTTGCCCTTAGTTCTCTGTTAACTTCTCCTTTCAGGCAGTTGTAGAGAGTGATACAATCCCCTCTGAGCCTCCTTTTGTATAGGCTAAACACTCCCGTCTCCCTCAGCTGCTCCTGAGTTGTGTTCCAGAGCCTTTATCAGCTCCACTGCCTTTCTCTGGACATGCTCCAGCAACACAATGTCCTTCTTGTAGTGAGTGGCCCAGAACTAGACACAGGATTTGAGGTGTGGCTTCACCGTATGAAGTGGCTGAGTATGAGGGGACAATCCCTGCCCTGGTCCTGATTGACACACTATGGCTGATCCAGGCCAGGATGCCATTGGCCTTCTTGGCCCCCTGGGCACACTCTGGCTCATGTTCAGCTGCTGCTGACCAGCACCCCCAGGTCATTTTCTGCTGGGCCACTTTGCAGCCACTCTTCCCTAAGCCTGTGTCGCTGTCTGTGGCTGTTGTAGCCGAGCACTTGGACCCAGCACTTGGCCTTATTGAGCCTCAGCCCATCAAGCCAGCCTGTGCAGATAAATTCAACAGAATTCAACAGGTAGCTCAGAGATCTCAGGGCAGCAAAGTTGAACCCAAGTCTTCCCCAAGTTTTAAAAATATGACCAGTTATCCATTAAAAAGTCTGTAACTCTGAGTCACTGAATAAAAACTAAAAAAAAAAAAATCTAAAGACAGGAAAAAAATCTATTTTACTGCATACACATAAAGTTTTCTTTTTCTCTCAGCTTCATACCGGTGGAGAGCAGTTGTCTGCCAGGCTTGGGTTAGGTTGCTTTTGCTGGGAGGTGACATTAAGATGTTCAGTTATCATAAAGAAACAGCTGTTTTTTGGGGGGGGGTTTGGACAAGTAATAATAAACATACGTACGTGTATGTAGACCAAAGCAGGGAAAAAAGCTTTATCACATAGTTATGTGGCCATGGAGCTGCTTCTGCATGCCTGCAGTCTCCTGATAATGGCTTTTCCTTTATCAATCGCTGCTAAATTGCACTGGGAGTGAAATACTTGCTCATCAGAAATTTCCCCAAAAGCAATCGCATAGGTACCCGAAGCACAGGATTGGTGGAGGAAGGAGGGAAATGCCCTGGTGGGCTGCTGCCCTGAGCCTGCTTTTCTAGGGTGCCCTCCCTGCCAGAGAGAGCCCTGGCAGTGCTGTGCTCTGCTGTGTGTGTGTGCTGGGTGTCCAAGGCAGGTCCCTCTCAGCCAGGACTTCAGCTCGCTGCTCCCAGGCTGCTCCTGGAGTGACTGCATTTCTGCAGGGAGCTCCAGGCTTGGGCTGCTCCTGCCCAGCATCAGATGCTGCAGCAGTAGGCTTCTGCTCTGCTGGCAGACTCCATTGAAGTGGTCAGGTTTTTTGGGAAAGTCGTCCTATCCCTGTTAAAAGGTATCTCCCTTGCACGCTTGGTGGAGTAACACAGGCAGCAAAATCCCACCTGTGAGCTTGCAGTGCCTTCTTGTTAATGCTCCCTCCCCACCAGAACAAAGGTTTAAGAAATAGATGAAGGTTGAGTGTTTAGCATTAACCAGGCCTGGCACTGTTGTCTCTGGCATTCAGTACTGGAATGTGTAAGCAGGGATGCTGTAAATGAAATAGCACCAAGTATTTCAGAAGTAGTTTCCACACCACAAAACCTATAAGATACAAAAGAAAGCAGACCAGAAGGAGAGAGAAAATGAGGCAGGGATGTAAAAGAAAAGCACAGAGACCAGATGATAAAAAGGGAAGCATGGTGAGATAGTCTCTTTTTTAAAGCATGTATGTAGTTACATTGAAAATCACAGGATAGAAAATCAGAAGTTTGACAGAGCTCTGAGATGGATGGGAGGGAGGGAGGGAGAAAAAGATGTTTTAGACAGGTTTGCTGCACTCATGTGAACAAAGACCTCTCAAGTTTAAAGCTGCTCTTGTACTTGCTGGAGTGATGCTGTCTCCAAGGGCCATGTGCAGCTGGCCTGGCAAACAGAGAGGTGCAGGGACACATTTCCTTCCCACAGTCATCCCCTTAAAATTCCATTTGTCACTGTGCTCCATCACTCCCACAGGAAACACAAAGCCTAAGGCTGTCTCAGCAAACAAAGGGATTATACAAAGTAAGAGGGAAAGCAAATAGGTATAAAATGGCCCAAACTGCTCTGAATTAGTTAAACCAACAAACATGGTCTTGGTCTTGGATCAATCGAGTCTGATGGGAACAAGCCCCAGCATCCCTGGGGTGCCACTTCCTATATGATTTAGGAGCAGGCTTAACATTGCCAAAATAGGCCAATTCTATTATAAAATTAGTATCCAGAAGTATATTTCACTGCTTTAGGGAACTATGTACAAACTGGTTTACTGTTGCTATATGCTCCTGGTTACCTGTGATGCTGCACTTGAGCTTTGGTGGGGATTTCCTGGAACTCAGAAGAAAATTGGGGGAAAACACTGCAAGTGGGGAAAAGGTTTGCATTTGAGGAGTTGGGGGGCAGACAAAAAATTTAACCACCTGTTCACTTGGTACCAGTAGATGCTAAAAGATTTTCCCATCAGGCAAAGCACAGCATTTTCCACAGGCTCAAGTCCAGTTGTTGCATTGTTGTTTACTGCTGAGGCAGGCTTGGTGCTTCTCATGACAAGGCAGATGAGGGCTTGCAACATTTGGATGAATATCAAGGGACCAAAGATCTCTGGTGCATGCCCAGACGTCATTGATGGAACCTCAAACTGAGCCTCAAAACACTGGGAAGCAAAAGCAGTGCTGTCTTCTGCTCAGTGTCCCTACTGTGGGAACCCTACTCTGGTGACCCAAAATGTTAAGGCTGATGTCATCCAGTGCTTCTGTGGGCCACACACATCTTCAAGCATGCCACCAAAGCCTAAGTTTTCCAGAGTGTTTAGGAAAGCCAGTTTTGGATCAGAAAATGGCTGTCCAGGTTGAGAAGTACCTAACAGAAATGAGGCTGGAATCTCCTCCTGCAGCAGCTCCCAGCAGCAACACTGCTTTGTTTTTCCTGGGGCTGCACACATCCAAGGGTCCATGTCTTCAGTTCCCCATAGCCAGGATCAGAGCTGCCCTACGCGTTATCTCAGTCTCCTTCCCAGTGGCTGGGGGCTTCCAGGTCCCCTGGAACAGCAGAACTCCAAGGGTATATACCCAGGATAGGGGTGATATATGTCCTCAGAGAGGACAGTGGGGCTGACTGCTCTGTCCTGCCTCTCACTTGCCTCATCTTCCCCTCAGATCACGCCATTTGCATGCTGCCCCTTTTCGAAGATGAGTCCCTGCTCCTTCTATCTCCACTTTTGGACTTCATCTTCCTTCCCCTGCTGTGGAGGACAGATAATGCTGTCTGCTTTCCCTCCTTTTCCCTTTCCTTCTCCCAGCCAGAATTCACCAGATGGATTCATTTATTTCTCTTTCAGAAGCTGTCTGTGATGAACATCTTTGCCAAGGGGCTCATCCAGGCTGCCAGGGATTGGTAGGGAGCCAGATGCTTCGACCACAGCCTGTCCCTGTCAGCCATGAGCCTGTATGAGCTCACACTGAAGTTGTTTAAAGTTTTAACAGCACCTCTGTGTGTGAGCTAATCTTAAAAAAATATTAACCCTTAAGAAGGGCTGGGTCAATTTTTTCCCAAGATATGAAGGCCATGTAAAGCCCTTGCACAGGTTCCATTGCTCCCCATAGCCCCTCATGGACACTGTCCTAGGGCCCACAGGCAGGGCAGGAGAGGAAATTCAGAATGTTTTCCCTCAACTCCAGCATGTCCCCTGCAGGCAACCAGGGATGCATCCAAAAGGTCAACCTTCAGTGTGGGCTGAAGTCAGGTGTCCTAAACCTGAGACTCCATCAAATACCACTGTCCTTAGCAAAGAGCCCAAATTCAGCACAGTGAACCAGCCTGAGATGGTTTTAGATGCATCACTAAACCACTGGCAATCACTAAAACCAGTATAAAGTGACAGGAGTGCAAGCCACATGGGAGGGTGTATTTACCTGGAATGGAAGAACCACCACCAGTGTGTTGTTGCAACATGAGGCACTCAAATCCCTGCAGAGGTTGGTGCAGTTGCTGTATCAGAGGTGACAGCTGCTCTGGCCAGAGTAAGAGAGAAAAGGCAGAGAAAGAATAAAAGTAACCTTTTCCCCCCTCCAGAACTTATTTAACATCATCCCCCATGACAAGGAGCAGCATTTCACCACAGCAAAAGCAAGTCAGCTCTGTGTCTCAGAGTGCTCTTAGAAACTCAGGTGTGGTGTCATCTCACAGAGCCCCTGACAGTTCCATAAGCCTGTTGCTGTATCAGGGGGATCCAAACACAGCAGGACTCTGCAAGTGGGTTCAATCCCTGTTTGCGCCATTCCCTTAAGGGTTAGACTCAATGATCCTTGTGGGCCAGCTCAGAGTACTCTGTGTAATTCTGTGTAATGTTTCTGCACTCTGAAGCTTTGCAGAGGTTGCAAAGCAATGTCAGGAAACCTTGAAAGGAACAAAAATGATCTGATGTCTGCTATAAATCAAGGATACCACCACTGCCCAGCTTGCAGCTAAACTGATTATAAAGGGAAGCATATGCCCAACAAATGTGTGGCTCCTGTGCAACAAATTTTCCCCATCTTAACAAGGAAATCAGTTTCTTAATTTGAGTATAGGTCTGCTTTTTGTCTGTGCTGCACAAATACACCCCAAAGACAAGTTGTGTTTTGAACAACTGTGGAAGCACAAGCTGTCCACAGCCACAGAGGAAGAGGAATGTGGAGAGAGGCTGAGTTTCCCCCTCTCCTGCAGCAGCTGAGCACAGCATAGGGAACATTCTCTTATTCAAGGGTTTCAATTCTACCAAGTCAGGCAGCATTCCTAGCCCTGGACTTCATTTGATGTTTGTAGGCATTACCTCTTCACAGACTTCAACAAACCTCAGCAGAGCCTGCTGGACTGACCTGGACAAGTTGCATCTGTGCCAGGGAATCAGCTCATCCACCTGCCCACAGCATTCTGCTCCTCCAGAGCAAGCCTTTGAGATAAGGCAGCTGAGACAAGGGAAGCTGCTCCCACAGAGTGGCAGGCCAATTTTCTGGCCTCTGGGAAGTTAGCACAAAGATGCAGAAGGAATAGACTCAGAACAAAGAAATGTTTGCTCCTTCTCATGCTGCCTGTTGTGAAGGGGGATCTCTCCTGCAGAGCCTGGGGACTAGAAAGAAGCAGGGAAGGATGGACATGACTGAAATTAGCCCTGGCTGAGACAAGCCTGAGAAAGGCAAAGTAAAACATGGAAAAGCATGGACCGCTCCAGCAAGGAGTTGGTCCCATGGAGCCTAACCCTCCTACCACACATATGGGATCCACCCAGATCCATTTCTTCCCCATAAATGGTCCCCTCCTTACGTGTTTTCCCTTCAGTTACTGATTTGGTCTTCAGTCCATTTTACAGCTGTTGGTGAGAAACTACAGCTCATCAGGACCTTGTAATAGCCAGAGTCCTCACTTTCATTTGGTTTCCTTCTTCTCAGACATCTCTTGCTTTGTGAAGTGCAGTGTGTGTGAGGAGTAAAATGCCTGCCTCTATGTGGAAATGTCAAATGTATTACATTTTAGTCTGGGCTCTAGGAATAATGCATTTATTTCTAAATAAAAAAACAAAATTGATTTCTTGCCTCCTTATCAACCAAACATGGGACAAGGCTGTCAAAGGAAACACATGCCAGTAAGAAAAAATTGACAGGTAATTTCTGTTACATAAAGAGAGAAATATCCAAGTTAGCCAATTTGACAGCACACATCACTGCATTACAACTGATGGTCATCAAAAAAGACAGCCTTGGAAGAAACTGCCTCTGTGAGCTGGCAGACTGGAAGAGCAGAGAGGGTGCTGGTTTTGTACTGGAAAGTCTTTGGGATATTTACATAACAAAACATTTAAAACTGAGCTTTACTGCACAAACGACACCTGTGTTCAGGGAAGCCGGACCGTGAATGAGTTGGGTGGGTCACAGACCCACAGGGCAGGGTGGTGTGGAGTGACAAGGACCTCACACTCATGTTGGAGCCAGTGGAGCAAACTCAAAGGGGATGCTGAGCTACAAAGGATCCTGATAGTGCTTGGTGTCATTTGGGAGTAACCCTGGTGCAGCCAAAGGATATTCACTCACCACCCCAAAAAACACCTCTGCTGTGCTTCAGTGTCTGTTGTTTACCAGAAGGCATCAGCAGGAAAGTGTTTGACTCCAAGTATCTGTAGCTAACAGCAGAAGCAATCGCTTCCAGGCTGGCTGCACAAACCTGGCCCTGCTTGGAGGAAGGAAGAAAGAGGCATCACTGGCTGCTTTCAGTGACCCACTGAGGAAAAAGCTGCTCATAAAAAAGTCTCAGTGGTGCCATGCACCACCAACATGGCAGGACACTGCACTCTCCCTCACAAAGCAGGGACTGGGGCCTACAACATCTACAGCAGGAGACCGGCAGAGAATTTGCAAAACTGCTTTTTTTGCCTCCGTGACATAGAGTTGACAGATGCTGCCTTCACTGTTGTCAAATTGACTTTTACATGATTCCTAATCTTGCTGTTTTACAAAGCAGTGGAAGAGGCAACGAGTGATAAAGACAGAGGCTCTTGGAGGGGCTCCTGCTCAGGGCAGGTTTCCCTGCTCAGCAGCACAGCCATCACAAATCACGCTCCTGCCACCACACACTCCAGCTATTTCCCTTTCCACTGCGTGTACTTCAGCACGCTGTTTTGTAAAGCAAGCACATCTCTTCCAAGGTCATTTATACAAGGGGTGTTAAGAGATAAAAAGAGCACCTTGTTGTATTTGCATGGTACTAACAAATACCAGATATTTCCTACATGAACTGATGGGCCTAGCTGTTACAGATGCTTAACAGCTCACAGATAAAACTTTCTAAGAGGACAGGGTTTGTTTTTAAATCCAGAAGGCAAAACAAAAGTCAAAGTAGAACTCCTAGAGATTAATAAAGATCCAAATCCCCAAGAATAAGCACTATAAGTTCTTCTTACTAGTCTTTAAAGATTAACAGCTTCACTGTTTATCATTATACTCCAGCTAGAATTTTGAGGTAGGTGTGAAGTCATCTACATGAAGAGAGTTGATGGTAGTGCAGGAAACCTGGATCCAGGATCTGAAACCTGAATCCAGGATCTAAAACCTGCAGAGCACAGATGCAGAAAAATACTGCAAAGCAGGTAACTGCAATGCAGGAATAAGTTTTCTCAGCAAATCAACCGCAAAAGAGATGGTGATGGGGAATGAGATTTTCAGTCCACTGATACCATGAAGATGAGGGTGCAAAAACGTACTAACAGCGATACAAGAAGCACCATAAAAGCCAAGCAAAACATCTCAGGAAATTTAAACAATGAGCACTGTTGCTATACCAAATGGCTATTAAATTATTGCAAAGGATAAATCCTGAAAGTCATCAGCCAAGATGATCACACAGCTTCGTAGCTGTGTATCAGAAGGTACCTGCACAAATGGGAACATACCAGGGGTACGAGAACACAAGGGGTATGACAACTTCCAAAGGGCATTGTGGCAGAGAGAGCTTTTGCTTTCTCCCATCTGTCAGATCAAAACACAACATATCAGCAATGAGAGCCTTCTGGGACACCTCAAATGGGACATCCAAGCAAACGGGTCTACTAAGTAAAGAAAAAAGGGGTGAGGGTGAATTGGGTTTGTAAGACACAGATGCAGGAACAAACTGCAGCTGTTGAGAGAAACAGTAGGTTTTTTCAGCAGGTCTCTTTCAAGGAGAAAAGGCCCATCCAGAAATTCTTGCCAATCTGTAAATTATAAAAATTGAAGCTCAGAGGACAGCATGCTGGTTAACTGGAAAGGCTGAATTGTCCTGAATTGTATATAAAAGAACAGTAAGACTAAGACCAACTTTTCCTCATTACTACCATCCTCTTCTCCACTGTAATCTTGCCAAAAGAAGCCCACTTAATCCCTGGGCAGGGATGATTTCTGCAGTAGGGTTGGTGCCATTTTCCTTTCAACAAATATTGGGGAATGGCATGATTTCTCTTGGTTCTGGGGTGAATGAGTACCCTCTTCATGCTCCACAGAGATGCTTTTGTCTGCTGCCCTCTAGCTTTTACCTGCAGCTTTTGATGCAAGGCAAACAGAAGCAGCAAATCCTTTAGTCCCAATCCAGCCAGTGGGAGCTTTCCAATTCAAGATCATAATTAGACTAAAAGCTATTGTAAGATGGAACCTTTCTTTCTTTCTTTCTTTCTTTCTTTCTTTCTTTCTTTCTTTCTTTCTTTCTTTCTTTCTTTCTTTCTTTCTTTCTTTCTTTCTTTCTTTCTTTCTCTTTCTTTCTTTCTTTCTTTCTTTCTCTTTCTTTCTTTCTTTCTTTCTTTCTTTCTTTCTTTCTTTCTTTCTTTCTTTCTTTCTTTCTTTCTTTCTTTCTTTTTCTTTCTTTCTTTCCATCTCTCCATCTTTCTTTCTTTCCATCTTTCTTTCTTTCTTTCTCCTTTATTCCCTTTCTTCTATTTCTTTCTTTTCTTTCTTTGATTTCCACTGACTTCAGGCTTACTGACCCTCAAACAGCCCATCTCCATGCCCAGCTCTAAACAGAAACCCTAGAGCACACTGTGTCTGAATCAGCCAGCTACTCATGAAAAAGAAGTTTCTCTAACACAAGCAAGGGCAAAAAACCACTTCAAGATGTAACAGAGCAAAGAGACTTCTGGCAAGTCTTGGTTTGGTTTTGGGATGCTGGGAGAAAAACGTACTGAAAGGTGTTACACTTTTTCTTGATGCAGTCTATTTTAATGCAGAATTCCGCAATGGTCCAATCACATTTGAGACTTGGTAAGTCTCAAATTTGAGAATTGGTAAGAGAAAATGCACAAACCATTATTGTAGTTTTTCATAAAGAGGCTGTCTCTAAGGGAATTTTTCCAAACAGAAAAGATTCATCTGAGATAGTCATGCAATGTATGCACAGCAAATAAATTAATTTTAGGCCATACAGGAAACAAAAGAATCCTTAGAAAGAAAGGATTTATAACCTAATTCATGCTCTTATCCAGTTTTTAGGCTTCAATTGACTTGATTTGAGACTCAAAAATTTCTGTATTGCTTTAGGTCAGGAATTCCTGACCTAAATCCTCAGGAATTCTTTTATTAATTTTTAGTCCTTCTAATCCTTAATCTTTTTTGTCTAGATGGTCTAAGACTTCTGAAACTCTCCAAGATGGGATTTTTTTGTCACTGACTCTGAATAATTATTGGGGGTTTTATACATGACAGCAGTTTATGGATATACCTCCAAAATGTATCCACAGAGAAGCTTTTACATACCCTGATATTTAGAAAAAAAAAAAAAGGTAGGGACATTAAACACCACCTCAGAGGCTCTGATCAAAAAGCTCAGAGGTCACAAGCAGATGCCTTGGTTTATACAGATGCCCAGCAGAGCTTTTTAATGAAGGTTGGTCCCTCTTTCACCTCTGGTGAAAGCTGAATAACCTGTCAGAGCAGAGCCCCCAGGTCCCTCACAGCACCAGAAAGTACAGCACAGTAGCAGAGGCTCTGCTCTTTGCTCCACCTGCACCATTTGCAGCTGAGCCCCCTGTTGCAGTAAATAACTTCCTGGGATCCCATTCAAGCAAGAGCTGGACTTGATCGTGGTGGAATATTCCAACTCAGAATATTCTGAGTCTTCTTCTGTGGTTCTGTTAGAGAGTGCCCAAAAGAGAGCTACGAATACAGGCCTTGAGGGGAAGCCGTGTGAGGAGTGGCTGAGGGCACTTGGGCCGTTCAGCCTGGAGGAGACTGAGGGGAGCCCTCATCGCAGTCACAGCTTCCTCCTGAGGGGAAGCGGGGGAGCAGGCACTGATCCCTTCTCTGGGGTGACCTGTGACAGAACCCGAGGGAATGGCCTGAAGCTGTGTCAGGGGAGGTTTAGGTTGGATATCAGGAAAAGGTTCATCACCCACACGGTGGTTGGGCACTGGAACCCGAGAGAGCTCGAGAAGCGTTTGGACAGTGCTCTCGGGCGCATGGTGTCACTCTTGGGGGTGGTGCTGTGCCGAGCCAGAAGGTGACTGGTTGATCCTTGCGGGCCGCTTCCTCACTCCGTGTGCCCGTCTCCCTGTGTCCCCGTGTCCCCGTGTCCCCGTCAACTTTCCGCTACGGACCGCGGACCCCGCTGGGAGCCACCGCCCCGCCCCTCCGAGCCCCGCCCTCCGCGCCGTTCGCGCTTCCCATTGGCCAGAGCCCCCGCCCGTCAGCGGCCGTAGCCGTGCGACTGGCCCCGCCGCCGGGGGCGGCCATGGGGGCGGTGCCGCCCTGGGGGAGGTGCGGGGCTGGCGGCGGCGGGGGGCTCCGGTACCGGCACCCGCACCCGCACCCATGCACGGCGCGGAGGAGGCGGCGGCCGGGCCGCGGGTGAAAGCGGCGAGCACGCAGACCGACAGCATGGCCGGTGAGCCGGACTGCGGGGGTGGGAAGGAGGGCGGGCCGGGGCCTGGCCCGCCGTGACGGAACCGCGGCCCCGCGGCGCTGACGGCGGGCCGGGCCGGGCCGGGCGGGTGTGAGGGAGGTGTGCGCTGACCGGCCCCTCGCGGGTCTCGCCTCACCCACCGGGTCCTTCCAGGGACCGCCTGGTCTGTCCTCTTTTCAGGGGACACTGTCAACCTCATGCCGGGGCTGTTCAGAGAGCCCGCGCCTTCACTCCCTGCCGGTGATGCTACACAGAGTGCTCCTGACCGTCACAGACAGTGCAATAATGTGTATATATACATAAACATACATATATCTACATATGTGTATATATATGTATGTGTGTGTGTATGTATAAAGTATCTGTATGTATCTACACTTTCATATGTAAATATATATATATAAATATAGATAGCATATCTCTAGTATGTAAGTATATAGATACTTTTTATATATATATATTTATACACACTTGATACTATATATATAGTGTATGTGTACATATATGCTACATATACAGTGTGTGTATATATACATAGAGTATATATATATACTTATTTGTGTAGTATCTTCAAGCATATATCTATAAATAAAAAAAAATATATATATCTATATCCTCCGTCCTCCCCCAGTCCTTCTTGACACACCCTTCTCCATGAGGGCCTTTTGATAACATAGGCTTGTATTTTGCTCCCCCCTTCCATCCCATTACAGCAATTTCTTGCCCTATACCAGGTATATTTAATATGCATACAATGCAATGTGCAGGAAAATGCTCACCTGAGGGGTGTTCTAACTAACTCCACAGCAGGCCTATGGTATGGGTTTGGTAGAGAGCAACTTTCTCACAGGGCTAGGGGTGCCCAGGAGAAACAGATGCTGGTAGATTCCACAGATCCCACTGCTGTGTCCCAAGGGAGTGGTGTGTGCATATAGATGTGATATATATGTGGTTCTCAGACTGAGCACCATGGCAGGGCGGCCAGCTCTCCTGGGTGGGTATATGAGTTTTGTTTCATCCCAGTTTTGTGGAAAGCCTGCTTCCAAGCAAGCAAAATTTATTAAATCTGAAAATGGGTTTTAGTTTCCTTTTCCCAGGCAGCAGAGTGATGTCAGTGGAAGCTTCCTCCTTGGTGTCAAGCACTTGTTAGAAGCTTTCAGGCTTTGGACTTGGAACTCCTGCATTATTGGCAGGACACAATCCTGGATCTGAGCCATGTCCGGGTAGGCTGTGCCCTGCTCCTGTTTGCTTCCAGGTGCAGCAGGGTTTAAGGCACCTGCCTCCACACACACTTTCCCTGGAGCATGCCTCGCCTCACTGACGCAAGATCCATAACTAGGAGGAATAAAATCATACCTTTGTGCAAAGTGGGCCTGATGCACCTGGAGAGAGCACTCCTTTTATGTGGCTTTGCTCTCAGTGGCAGAGAGCCTGATTCCTTTATTTCCCCAGTCTTTTGCAGTTGCTTTTAATTCTGTAAGGCATCTTCTGCCTTTTTTCCAGTCTGTTTGAACCAACCTGCTCTTCACCCTGTTGAACTTACAGGAGTGTTTAACTACCCGAGCGAAGATGCAAACACACCGATATGATAACTGTAACTAAAGTCTTTCCTTCTTCATAAAATTTTCCAGCTTCTCATTATAAATTCATGTCAAGATGCCCTTCAGTTTGTTTCCCAGGTCACATTTGGGTTAGGTGCAAGAAAACAAAGAGTAATTAAAACTATTTCGTGGTGCATGCAGTTTTAAGTCTATTCTGTGTGCCACATTGTAGGCCATTTTAGAAAACACAAGGTGTGTGTGTGCTTTGGTATAAATTGCACTGTTTGTTTTAACTTGCCACTTGGGAGCTGTGCATGTGTGTGCCATGACAGGAGTAAACAGGGGCTGTAATGAGAACGAACTCAAGCGCCCATTTAACAAAGCAGAGTCTCCTCCTTTAGGTGTGGCTTGTAGACTTTCTTGTACTGTTTGCTTTTAGTACAAGTGACAACAGGTCTTGGTGTGTGCTGCTTGCCATTTCTAGCACACGTATCTGACTGTGCTAACCAGGTGCCCCTTGCAGTGCTGGTGCCAAGTGGGGTAGCAGAGCTGAGCAGCCTCAGGAACAGTGGACAATGTGGCATCAGATAGTGCTGCTGACAGGCCCATATTTGCTTTCCAAACCACAGTTATGTGTGAAAAAGCTGCTAAAATACTGTCTGAAAATGGTGTTTCAGTCATAGATTTGCATATGTTTATCTGTTGTTCTAATTGTTTGGGTTCACAAACATGTCATTAAACTAACCTCTCCCTCAGCTAGGTAATCTTAGTATCTGATTATATCTCTTCCAAGCTGCTAGACCTACTTAAAGAATGTTTTTCTCTATTCTGTTCCATTCTTGCCACTGCCATTACCTACTTTGCAAAAACTGTAACATTTGTGGGAAAAGATAGAAATAATACTATTGTCAGACAGCACGTGTGAGACCTGCAGAGGAATATGTGCTCATTACAGCTCTCTGTAAGCACCCCTGAAATGGGGACTGGAGATATTTCCAAGACTTAATAAAGTTCTTGCCAAGTGTGGGGCAAGATAGCTTTACATCTGGAACAGTGCAAGCTTTACCGAGCAGCACAGTGCTTCCTCCTTTTTCCTTTGTGGGGCACTCAGTAGTGCTGAGTTGTGCTGGCCCTCGCAGGACAACTTCCAGATTTGGAGTAGAAGCACAGCACAAGGTGGTGCTCTGAGAAGGGATTTTTGCATTTGGATATTTTGTCAGAAGTGACAGCCTGAGCAAAAGGTTTAAATTTTTGTAAAAAAGCTAGCCAAAATCTAAGCAGACTGTAAGAATTCAGAAGCAGGATCTCCAGAACTGATGTAACTGGAAGGTTTCACAATAGCTCATCCTCTCTTGCTGCAGGCATCAGTGTAAGATCATGAAGTGTGTGCCTGGATATTTTTGCCATCTTCTGTGGTGAGCCTGAAGCTGAATTGGAACCTGTCTCAAATTTCTCTAAGCATCTGTGAATCATTTGAGCACATTAAGTTGTGTGGAGTGTGATGATCTGATCTGTGATTTCTGCTCTACCCCTCTGAGTTGAACAAACTGACTGAAGCTCAGTGAAAATTTCACCAGTTCCTCTTGTTGTGCAGATCTGATCTCTGCATCTAGATGTGAGCATCCTGAGTTGGCAATAACTGCCCTGAAAGGGATGGTGTGGATGTAGCTGCTGAAAGAGCAGAACAAGCTTCTGTAGCAGCTGTGGTATAAAAGACTTGAAAAATAATGTTCAGCAATATGGAGTTTCTTTATAAATATTCTCTAATAAATATTTCCCTTTTTTTCTTCAAAACAGGTCAAATGCCAAGACTTTCTAAGGTCAATCTTTTTACTTTATTAAGTCTCTGGATGGAGCTCTTTCCCTCACATGAGCAGCAGAAAAAATCCCAGGTGAAATGTCTGTGCTTATTGTTAATTGGTGTTTCTGAAGGGCTCCTTCAGTGAATTTAACCCAACTGCTCTTTAGATGACACATAGTCCAGATGAAAAAAAAACCAAACAACCAAATGTAGTAACCTTTTTTCAAATATTTCTTAGAAGTAGAAAAAAATCCAGTATTGGGAGAAAAATAGCAAGATGGCTAAATAGCATGCTCTTTCTGAAAAGCTTTGAAAGGCAAGATACATACGCCAAGAGGTGAAGCAAGCACTAAAAAACGGCAGGTGTTTTAAAGAGCACAACAAAGGAGGTGTGGTATGTACCCTGTGTGTGAAGTCAGTGTGGTTGTTGGTGCAGAGAGACTCTTTTAGAGTTACAATGTTCATGACTGTAGATGAACAGTTCTTTTATACCGTGGAGGTGTACACAAGTACTTGAAATGTTTGCTGGTCAAGAACTTGTAGGTAACTACTTTAGTGACAAGGAAAAGAAGCTGCCCTTAAGAGTGGGTCTTCTAAACTGTAGCCAGTTACTCTTCAAAGTCAAGAGGCATTTTCAGACTGACCTGGAACAGGATGTTTCCTGTTGTGATCAGAGTTGTTACCGAGCTTTTAAATGATAACTGCATTGTGCAGAGCATACCCATGTGCTAAGATCCATAGCACATGCATCAGCCAGGGCAAGAAGAGATAGGAAAATAACCTGAGTGACAATTAGGCCTAATTTTCAGAGCTGGGTATGTCCCAGGCTAGATCTGAAGGAGGGATAGATGAACAGCAGCTACAGCCTTCAAGAGCAGTTTGAAATTTAGTAATTCAGTTAGAAATGGCACTTGGCTTGTACGCAGGGCTTTAGTGAAGTCTCATTTCTGTAACCACAAAACAGTTGAATAATTTACAGATCTAAGACAACAGTGTTCAGTAGCAGCTGGATTGCATAAAGAGATCTGTTTCACCAGCTTCATCAAACTAGTTTGTATCCAGTTTTTTCACAATACATGGGAATCCAGATGTAGTAGCTCTTGTCTGTGGTATGCAGACTTCTTCTATGGAAGATTCTTTAGAACCAGGATTCATTACATAAATGAAGAGACAGAAATAAAGCTAGAGAAGCTATTGGCTCCCAGGATGGTCAGGCTTAAGACAGAAATTAAATTCATGAGCATTTCCAGATGCTGGCTGATTCAGAGAAGGTTTCATCTATAATTGACAGAATCTTCTATGCTGCTTCTGGATTTTGTTAAGGGCAAAGAAATGACCAGAAAAAATCAGGAATTTGTGACAAGTCCCTCTTTGGAGTTTGACAGGGATAAGGCACCCTGATATTAACTGGCACATGTGAAAACAAAACAACAAGAAAAAATGCTTAGGGAAGTGCAGATTGTTTAATGATTGGCTTGTACTGAAGAGCTCTGTGCTCTACTGCTGGTTGGTTACTCTTATCCAAGGAAGAGGTGTAACACCTTTATGGAATCAATGCTGAAAAAAAGTAAAATAATGATAATAATGCCTTTTTCTGTAGGTAAAGAAGAGTGGTCTGGTTGTGGTGAAAAATATGAAGATTATTGGTCTTCATTGCTCCAGTCCAGACTTGCATGCTGGCCAGATTGCCCTCATTAAACACGGATCAAGACTTAAAAATTGTGATCTTTATTTTTCCAGAAAACCATGTTCAACTTGTTTAAAAATGATTGTAAATGGTAAGCAATGACTGTAGTAGAGTGGGAGTAAATGTTACACTTGTGATTGAAAACAGAAAGCCTGTTTTCTCTTTGGACTGTCCCACTTGTGAATGCCAATCCCTGATTTGTGTAGTGTGCATTGATGTTTTCCATAAGGAAAAAATGAATGTACATTTCTTGGAGCTGATGGTCAAGAAACTGGGGTTGCTGCCAAGACCCTGTTTCCCTGTAATTTGCAACCATTATTACTGGTGGTGCTTGTCTCTTGGCTGGGATGCACTGCTGAGGTTCTGACTGTCCTTTTGCACTTTGCCAGAGCAGCCCTAAGCCTGATGACAAGGCCTAGATGGATGTATTTTTCCTTGCTTTCCCTTTGCTTGTCACTGACCCCAGGGAAGAGTGGGTTTTTATGCAGAAATCACAGGGAGTACTTCCCAAGAGATAGGAAGACAAACCAGATCATTCATTTCCAGAAATGAGATCTGCTGGTACAGCCCTTCTGCAAATATTGATTTTTTAATCTCAGCAGCAATGTGCTGCTGAGTGCTAACTATCAGTGCTAACTATTTTTGTGTGTTGCTAACTTATCTGTTTGGATGTAAGATGCAAAATTAGGCAGTCACAAAGATCTGGGAATTTGGGTGACTCAAATTTTTATCTGTAGTCTGATTATCAAGTTGGATAACCCTTGATACTTTTATCTACCAGCATTTTTGTTGTCTAGACACCCCTTAGGGAGGACTTGGGGCCTTAAAGAAGCAAAACCAAGGTTAGACAATAGTGTGTTGAATATGAGCTTTATGTTCCACTGCACTTGCACGGTTCCTTCTGCTGCATTATCTTCTCTTCCAGCCGGGGTCAACAGGATTTCTTACTGGCCTGCAGATCCTGAAATCAGCTTGCAGAACGAGGTATCCAATCCAATGAGCACTGAGGATGCAAAGCTGGATGCCAAAGCAGTGGAAAGACTGAAGTCAAACAGCCGTGCTCGCGTGTGTGTGTTGCTTCAGCCTTTGGTGTGCTACATGGTGCAGTTTATTGAAGAAACTTCCACCAAGTTTGATTTTATTCAGAAAATAGCAAAATCACAGCCTGACTATAACACTGACTTTTATACTGCGTGTAGGCAAGAGAGAATAAAAGAGTATGAAAGTTTATTTCTAATTTCAAATGAGGAAATGCACAAGAAAATATTGATGACAATGGGACTGGAGAACCTCTGTGAAAATCCATACTTCAGCAACCTTAGACAGAATATGAAAGATCTTGTCTTGGTCTTGGCATCAGTGGCTGCCAGCGTGCCTGTCTTTGGATGCTTTGGGTTTTACAGGAGTGGATCCCAGCGAACAAATGAAGCAGAGGATCAGTGTTTGCCCCAGGACGTGGCCAGGCACTGTATGATACAAGCCAGGCTGCTTGCCTATCGGACAGGTGAGTCATTACTGGGGTGAGGGAATGATCAGTAGGGGGCTCAGCAGTAGAGCAAGTTCCTAATTTCAGTCTTATTCTTTCAAATACTTCCTTGAGCAAGCTGCTCAATGCCATTCCTACACGTGTGAAATGAGTGCAACAATAATAGTAAAGACTCCTCAGGGGCACACAGTATTGTGTGTGAAAGCTTTTCGTGAGGAAATCAGTGCAGGTGTTTCACATAACAGTGCTGGCAAACCCTGCCCTGCCAATGTGTCCAATGCCCAACTGAAAATGAATGACATTTAAATTCTTCAAGCTGCTCTGAGGCTCTTTTTACTGAAGTCTCACAAGATGCTTCTGTTATCAAATAAATGTCAATATTTCAAGCAGATTATGTACACTTCAGAAAAAAGCACTGAAATAATATCCTTCAGTAGGACATTAAGTACCATTATATTAAGTCTCCTAGTCCTAATGTTGTTAGTGGAAGTGCTTATATGTCTGGTGGGGATTTTCTTTGCACAGATGCTGGAGTTTTATGTCCAGGTTTCTGAGGTAGAAAGATAGTTATTGATTCTCTCTTGATAGAGAAGACTTCTGTTAACTTCTTTATTCTCTCTGGCTACCAATGCAGGAAAGTGATAAGTTCTTCCAGGAAACAGAAAACTTGGTGGTACTCCATAGAGATGTTTTTGTACTCTGGATATGATAGTTGCTTTTTTTAAACCATTGTAAACAAACAAATAGTACATGTACAAAGCTTAAACCAAAACTAATCCCCCAACACACCCATCCAAACCCAACCTATTAAGTCAGGTACCCTCAGCAAATTTTGTCTCCAAAAATTGCAGAAATTACATCTTTTAGATGTAATTCAGAAGTTTCATGGAACCAGTTACGAGTTCTTTGTACAGTTTCCATTATACAGAACAAGATGGAATGACCAAGCTTGAGTACTCTTGGGGCAGCAAAATTCAGGTTTAGCTGTAGTGTTTAGCTGGACTCAGGTCTGGGGTTTGAGCCAACTTTTGTTGCACTGCAATGAAATTAAAATAAATAGCAGCTCACACACATATTTAGGTGCTTTGCACTATTTTATAGGTGCATATAAAGGGAGCAAGAACATAATTTGTTTTCTGTGCTGGTTTAATCAGTCATTATCATCATCTCTTCATCAGTGTCTAATAAATATGCAGAATATAGATGAAGACAGCTTTGATAGGAGGAAAGACCCTCTTTGAGTTACTGCATATGGTAGTGATACTAAGGATGATGGAAATGATTAATGGAAACAGTGTGTTCTGCAATATTAATCAATGGAAGCCTGAAATGTTTTTCTCCTTGATATGCTCAAGATTCTCATCAGTAGCTAGGGGAAGATTTTCAAGTGCCATAAAAACCATCCAAGTCACATAAGGAAAGCTCTGTACCAGTTTTCCTGTGGTGGTGATAGACTACACCACCAAAATCCAATTGTTAATATTTTGTCTCTGAATTTGGTATAAAAGAGGACTAATTTTTAGATGACTTCAGATCAAAGAAGCGTAAACTTAAAGAATAGCAGAAATTTAGTCATTAAATTAAGTAGTAAACAAGAAGGTTTCTATCAGTTGGCTGTCTCACATTCATGAACCTGTCCACACATATTCTTGGCATGCATTTTCTTATCCATGTGTTGGTTGCTTCATTTCATTAGTGAACAAATGTACACAGCAAAATCTTAGATTGACTGCCTTGCAGTAAGAGCACACCCAGCTTTTACAGTAGACTCATATGATTTACAAGCTTTTAATCTTTCTGCATTTCTTTCCTCCTGTTCACAAAGCAACAATAAATGTTATTCCTTACTCTAGGATGTCATATGTTAATGTATAGGTAACTCAGAAGTGCTTTATTTGTTACTCACTCCTAAAATGTTATGTATTTTAGAGGATCATAAAACGGGAGTTGGAGCTATTATTTGGGCAGAGGAAAAATCAGTAAGTATTGAAAAAGTTACTTTTTCTTGAACTCACAATTCATACACTGGATTTGCCCTTGTTATTTTCCTTTAAGTTTATACACTTGTGTTTTTCATGCACACACACGCAGGTTTAGTAACTAAGTTAATGACTGATTCATTGTAATGCTTTAAGATGAAGGAGAAGTAGAAATTATTTTAGTAACTACAACGGTTACTAAAATAAATGGGAATCCGGATGTAATAGCTCTGGATTTTCAGGGCACCTGCTTCCCCAGTCATTGTCAGTTATTCCAGGTATCCTGGCTACAAGGTGTTGCCACAGCTGCTGATCAGGCAGCATGTGTCCTGCACAGCCCCTCTTTACAGCTCTTTTTAGGAGAGGTCTCAGTGCAATTATAGCCTGATAGTCTCCTGAGGATATTTGTTGCAGTTAAATGCTGTATGGGCTTTAGCACATTCCTTTTTAGATCAAAGCTGTATTTTTCTGTGAATATTGTTACAGTGCTTTTTCCCATTCCAAACAGAAAATTTTTGTTCTTTGTATCTCTGCTTATGCATGTTACCAATCCCAGGAGGCCTCGTTCTTCATGCAGCTGCAACATATTCTTAATTTGTTTTTAACACTTCAGTCATCAGCTGCTTATGGCTATTTTGTTTCTTTTTCTTATTTCAATCACCAGTTGCCTCTTATCATCCCTCTGGTCACTGAGTCTGTTAAAAGACCGGCAAAACACCATTTCTGGCACATCAGGGATGAACTCCAGCTGTATTTAATCATGTACATTGTTAAGGACTAAATCCTTCAGACTTCTTGTCCCTGCTGTCAGTATTACTTGCCAAAAGGAAAGCCTCAAAAGCCTGGTGCAGGTAACAGAGGTGTTACACTTTACCTGTGTAGTTCCTACAGGGCTCAGTGGAAAAGCTTCAGACAGGCATGGAGCAGTTGGCAAGAGCTGAGCTGTCTGATCATGCAAAAGTATACATTCCACTGTACTTTGACTTAGAACTCAGTTACAATACCATCCAAATTTGATGCTTTGTTTACTGTTGCAGAGAGGCTGTGATGGAACAGGAGCAATGTATTTTGTAGGCTGTGGTTACAATGCCTTTCCTGTTGGATCTGAATATGCTGATTTTCCACACATGGATGATAAGCAAAAAGATCGGGAAATCAGAAAGTTCAGATACATTATCCATGCAGAGCAGAACGCCCTGACATTCAGGTAATGGGTTTATTCTCACCACGGAGAAGAATGAGATGGTTTGGAAACAATTCCACAATAAATGCATGTTGTGGTTTAAGCCCAGTAGGGAAGATGCACACCAGGCAGCCTCTTGCTCACCCTCCTGCCCCAGTGGAATGCAGAGAAGAATCAAAAGTAAAACTTGTAGATTGAGACAAGAACAGTTTAATAATTGAAACAAAATTTATTAATAATAGTAGATGATAATAAAAATAAAACCCAAGGTAAAAACAAGTAATGCACAATACAGTTGCTCACCAGCCACTGATCAATGCCCTACCCTATCACCAAACTCTGATCAATGTCCCTTCTGGTAACTCCCCCAGCTGATATACTGGGAGTGACTCTATCATGGAATATCCTTTCGTCCAGTTTGGGTCACCGTTCCTGCTTCTTGTGCAGCTCCTCACTGCCAGAATATGAATCAAAGCACTTGATTCAGAGTAAGCATTACTCAGCAGCAACTAAAACATCAGTCTGTTTTCAACATTATTCTCATACTAAATCCAAAGGACAGCACTGCACCAGCTGCTGAGAAGAAATTAACTGTATTCCAGCCCAAACTAGGACAATGTATGATGTCACTGTGATCAACTGTGGATTGCAATCACAGTCTTTTTTATTTTTTATGCCTGTGATGTAGAAGTTGGAGGTATATTGGCACAGTCAGCTCCTGGGGTTTCTTGAGATTTCTTATACGAACTTGGGTTTTAATGATATTGGCTCCTTCAGTTAATCTTCAGATACAAGCCACTGGCTCTGGTTCTTGCTAGACCAAACTGAGGAAGTGTGGCAGTTGGTGAATCTCCCAACAATAATAGGTGTGGAGACATGGGATGGATGTTCGCAGATAGTGATTCCAAGCCAGATTCCATTGTGTACTTGTGCACTTGATTAGGAATAAGTTGCTTCTGAGACTAAATAACACTTCTTTGCTTGCTTTTTGAGGTATCAAATTTGTAACAATTGAAAACTACCAAGATACAAACTCTGAAATTCTGTTTTCTGACTGCTTGTAGGTGTCGAGAAATAAAGCCAGATGAGAGAAGCATGATATTTGTAACAAAATGTCCATGTGATGAATGTGTCCCTTTAATTAAAGGAGCTGGTATCAAGCAGATCTATGCAGGAGATGATGATGCTGGAAAAAAGAAAGCGGATATATCTTATATGAAGTTCGGTGAACTTGAGGGTGTAAGCAAATTTACAGTAAGTGTCTAAATGCACTGTATTCTAAAAACTGGGGGCAGCATTGGTGGGAGAGTAGAGTGAGCAGTCATCTACAGCCAGCACAGAGGAGTGCTGTGCTGTTTAGTCAGGTGAGTGGAATTTAGAGGTTACTCTGTCACAGTTCTGGGGAGCACTGCTGTGCCATGTGCCAGAGGATGGGGCAAAACCCTCTGTTTTCTCTACCTACATGGAGGATTTCCCTCTAACTCACTGTTGTTGGAGGTGGTCTCTCCACATGGTGAAGTTGTGTCCAAGCCTCCCCTGTCATAGTATGACAGCTGATTTCAGAGGTCGCTGTGTGATTTCGTTGACCCTTCCAGCAGCTCCTGAAAGAGCTGTGGTGGGTTTCAAATGTGGCCAAGTGCACCTGCAGTCAGGGCACTCTCCAGGGCACTACTCCAGGTGTGAGTAGCTTTAACATCTGCATGCCTGTAATAGTCATTTGTCCTCAAAGCAAGAGCGTTCAAGAGGGAGTCCTTGATTCCCCACCTCACAGGTCATGCCTTTCAATGAAGGCCTGTAGTGTACTTTTCCTGTCTCACTTAGCTCCTTATTCTGTCTTCTGGAATAAGTAAACATTTTCTTCTTGTTTTACCAGTGGCAGTTAAGTCCATTGCACACTAATGCACTTGAATTCCATGACCCTACAGCCAGGGAAAGTAAGTATTTTTTTCATTAATTCATTTTATGACTGCAATCAATAAGTGAGATCACATTTTAAACCAACTTGATTCCCTCTGAGATTGTTTTGTCTTAGTCTTGATTTCAGTGAGTTAAATTTTGCTATGAAACATTTTCTGAGGTTTTTGAATAGATGAGCTAACTGTTATAGTAATAACTAACTGTAATAGGTGAACTAACTTGTAACAAAATGCTTGTCATTGACACACATTGCAAAATCTAGCAATGCTACTGTGAAGGTCAGCAACATGCTGTTTGGCACATAGATAATTTTAGACTGCTTTATCATGCTTTAAATTTTGTTCTAGAAAGACTTTTTAGATTGTGTTCTATAAAGAGTATCATTATTTTTCAAGATAAATTGGACTGGACTCCTTAGAGTCACAAAATCCTTGTTGACATACACCCCTGTAGCAAGGGAGCTGTCATCTTTTCAAAACAGAGTTTAGATAAGTCTTACTTCGAAGCCTTTTTGTGCTACAAAAGAGACCCATCATAGGCATCTACTGTCAGCTACCAATCATTAAAATGTTACTCATCCAGAGGGGAAAACAACATGGAAAATGGCAGCTTTTTCAAAGCACAAAAATCATTTTTGTGCTTCAAGCATGAAGATGCAGTGTAAAGATGCATTGAGTACCGTGTTAGGAGTGTAAGACAGACTGAAGGTAGTTTTTGTGGCACACAAACAGCCACATACTCCGAGCAAATTCCTCTCATGTACTGAGATATATTAGTGGAGAAGTTGTTTTGTTAGCTACTTCCTTGTGGGCTGGGGGAAGGGAGGGAAGGAAGGGCTCAGAGTTGTGTTTATGGCATTAGTGATCACTGCAAAATGTTAGGGCTTGTTTGTCCCTCTCTCTCTTAATGACCCAGCTGGAGAAAGATTAATCCTGGGGTACTTTGTTTGACAGCTTTTAACAGGGCTCATTTCTCTAACAATTTTCTTTAATGTGGTGTGCCTGCATTTTCAATACTGCACTGGTTTAAGTTCCTCTCTTTCCTTGGTGTAGTCCTGTTAGCTAATGATTATTGCATGTTCCTCTGTAAGGAGAAGAAGACAATCTCCACCCCATTCCCCACCCCCAGTGTTACTCCAGTCCCTGTCCATGTTGAGTATTAGGCTATGCTTGCTGTTGTATTAATGCTCCATGCATGTTTTTTTCTTTAGATGGGGTCCAGAAAACAAAATCGCTGGATGACCAGCAGCACCAAAGCAAGAAACTGTGTCTTGGTCATTACTGAATAATTAAGCACTTCCTGCAGTCTTGCTTCGTACTTTTTATAATACAGCCTGTTTGCACTTTCATATAAGGAAGAGTTTTATTTATTGTTTGGAAAGTGAATTTTAGAATAAGTTTATTTATGATGTCTTAAATGTTTTACAGCATTACCTGAAGGTCTTTTTAATTTAGAAGCTCCTGGCGAAAAAATGCTGCTTGTATTTTCTGTGGAAGTAACTGGGTGGCTGATCATTTTTAACACATTAAAAAAATATACTGAAAGTTCATTGGTGGTAGATCAGAGTAACAATAAAATGGTGTCTTATTTGCATGTGGTATGGATTGAGGGAATGGATTTATAAGTTCTGGGCTAGAAAATGGCAGAAATAAGCTGTACTTCTTCAAATACAATCATCAAGGGAATCTTCTAGGAAATGGTAGGTAAATAATCACCAGCAACTATCTCTCTTCTTGAAAGTGGCTTTTGCTTCTCAGCCTGCTTCTCAGTATAATGGACAGAAAACCATTGGGATAGCAGTCATTGCTAGCTAAATGGTTTGGAGACCAATCTTGTCTCTCATACACACTTCTACCATACAGCAGAGCTGTTTAGTTTTGTGGTACTTGCCTTGCTGCTCTGTATGCTTCCTCACATGCAGTCCATCTGAATTAATGGAAATTAGCTTTTCTTTTTCTCAGTTTCTGGAGGCAGGCATAAAAGCATTTCACTGTATGTATCTCACTGGCACCTACATACCTGTGAAGATTGCTAGTGTTGAGGTTTTGTTAATCTTCAGTGACAGGCTCCTAGGACTACAGGAGCTAATAAACCATCAGTGTCCTGTTGTTTCTTAGATAGGATAATCTGTACCAGTGAAATAGCCCAAATCTTTTCAGGTGCCTTTCTCTTGGATGACTGCACTACAAGGGTGACATTGAAACAGCCCCTGAAACTGCAGTCTAGTGTTGCTAGTTTTGAGGGGCCAAGTAATGCATAACGAGAACAAAGAGTTGTACCCAGAATCTTTTGATTCCCATCTGTTTCCTGCTTTGAATCTGGCCTCTAACTGTTTGTTTTAGCAGATGTCCCAAGACTTTCTGTTCACTCCTCTGCTGAGCTCTCCAGTGCAAATGCTTTAAATCTTTTTCTGTTCTTGCTGGTAGGATATGTAAACAGCCCTTTCCCAGTTCTTTCATGCATCTTGTCTTTGCTGCCCTTCCTAAGGTCCTAGAAGGGGAATCATGTCCTAGATGCATCTATAGGTTCTTTTTGTTTCTTTTAGGTTTTTGGAGAAGCTTGGAACTGGATAGCAGGGCTGTGACTGGATAGCGTACACTGTCCAAATTAGAATAAAAAGTGTGCTGTAGTCCACCCACTGAAACCTTGTTTCCATAATCCATTGGCAATGCTCATCTACTTGAAGTAGAAGCAAGGAAAAAAACAGGACCAGATTTAAGGCCCCTTCAAGTTTTATACTGATCAGTTTGCTGGTATCAAAATCAGTAAAATCTGTATCTTGATAGGAACAGCTGAAATTGAAAAGTCCCTTAAACATCATAGGTGGCCTGGGTACACAGAGAAGTAAATGAAGTCAAATATCACACACATGAAATAACTACAGTGAATGCTGCTGCTAGACTCTGCTTCAGGAGGAGTTAAGATTCTACCTTTACTTTTATTTACTTTTTTTAGAAAGAAGATTTTTTTTACAAGACTTTCTGTGAAACTTGTAATCCCTTTTAAGGCTGAAGGTTTGGAAGCCTGGCTTTATTTCTGTCTTACTACATTCTACAGAATCTTCCAGAGGCTCAAAAATTTCTCTAGGCTCTGATCGTCAGTATAACCCTACCTTAATTTTTACTGGAATTACAAAGTAGGGACTTTATCTTGACCAACAGGAGCAATGCAGATGGGGTTCCTCTCTCAGCCTATGGACTCTGTAGGTGCTGCTCAGCTTGTCTGCTTACTAGGGAGAGCCGCAGAATACTGGACATTTCCTTCAGTGCTTATTTTGCAAATCAACTCTAGGATGTTTGTTTCTTACATAAAAACTGCAAGGTATTTACTCAAAAAATATAAAAGTTATATATTTTATACATTGTATGAAATTTCCATATGCATTTTGAGACTCATTCATTTCAGAACAATCATTTTAATTGCAGGTATTAACTATCAGTAGTAATTTGGCCTTCTGACTGAGAATTACAGAAATTCTCTGTTAACTGTCTGCCTTACAGCAAAACATGCTTCCTGCTAATAAATTACTCTGACAGTAAATACTGAAGTGTATTTTTAAGTGGTTTGGGTTATTAGGAACATCACAGAGTGCTTTGGAATGTTCACACTCCTTACAGGCCTTCCTCTGCTCTGCCTGAAGAATTTGTCTCAAATGGGACCGTGCCTCCTGCAAGCCCTGGGAAAGCCCCTGGGAAAGGGATCCCATTCCTTGGCCCATGAGGATTAATTTCCTCTTCCTCGGGAGAATGGGAACTGCATTAGGGAGCACTGCAAGCTGCCACCTCCATGGCCTGTTCCTTGGTTGGAGAGGATCGAAGTGGATGAAGCTTTGACCGTCCAACAGTAAAACTGTTCCCTGCCTCACCTCCTGCCTCGTTGCCCTGGATTGCCTGTATGGGCATCCCCAGGGGCCCCAGTTCCCAGTCCCCACAGAGCAGAGCAGAGCGGGATTGCTGCGGTGACGGGGCTGAGGACAGTGCCCATCCCCAGTGCAGCTGTAGGGCAGCGAGGCTGAGCCATCAAGTGGGTGATGCTGGGGCTCTGGCCCACCAGGGGTTTCACATCCACCTGGTTCCAGCCCAGGCATTTGGACTGAAGGCCCAAGAGCCAGTGGAGTGTATTACAGCTATTCCTACAGTTTTCCTGTTCAGCTGAAAGGAATCCACTCAATGCCCTCCAAGACTGGCTCATGTTGCAGAGCCACATACATATCTGGGGACAGATGGGAGATGCCTTTCAGAAGTGCTCTTGAACTGAAATGTCATTGTAGACCACAGTGAGCAGTCAGTGGGACACAGCCAGGCTGGCAAAGGGACAGGCTTCCTAGAGCCATATTTAATGTGGGGACTACTCTGAAAAGCTTTGTAGTCCTCTAAATAGGTTTTTTGTTTCAGCCATTGTGCCTGCAAACCAGACTCCAAATATCTGGCTTTAATTTCTTGGATCCAGTGAGTTACATTGCTTGGAGAATAGGAATACAAAGAAGGCTGATGGTATGTGCTGATTTCAAATAGATCTGGGTTTCTCTTGTGTTAGGTTAGTGTGGCAGGGTTTTGGTCATGGGCGGCTTCTGGGGTTGGTTCTGTGAGATGCTTCCAGAAGTTTTGCCCATATCTGACAGATCCAATGCCAGCCAGCTCCAGGATGGATGAAGGTCTGGCCAAGGCTAAGCCCAGCAGCCACCATGATGGTGCCATGGGATAACAGATTTAAGAAGTGGGGAAAAGCTGCACCATTGCAGCCAGAGAGAGGAGTGGGAATATGTGAGAGGAGCAACTCTGCAGACACCGAGGTCAGTGGAGAAGGGGGGGCAGGAGGTGCTCTGGGTGCGGGAGCAGAGATTCCCCTGCAGCCCCTGGTGCAGAGCATGGGGAGGCAGCTGAGCCCCTGCAGCCCAGGGAGGTCCATAGGGCAGCCTGGATCCCCCTGTAGCCCAGGGAGATCCATAGGGCAGCCTGGATCCCCCTGCAGCCCAGGGAGGTCCATAGGGCAGCCTGGATCCCCCTGCAGCCCAGGGAGGTCCATAGGGCAGCCTGGATCCCCCTGCAGCCCAGGGAGAGCTCCACGCTGGAGCAGGTCCATGCCAAAGGAGGCTGTGACCCTGTGGGGAGCCGGTGCTGGAGGGGGCTCCTGGCAGCATCTGTGGGAAGTCAGTGGAGAGAGGAGCCCCTCTGGAGCAGGTTTGCTGGCCCGACTTGTGACCCAAAATGAAGAACTGCAGCCCGAGGGAAGGATGCATGTTGGAGAAGTTCATGGAGGACTTTCGCCCGTGGGAGGGACCCCACGGTGGAACAGGGGGAGAGTGTGAGGGGTCCCCTCCCTGAGGGTCCCCTCCGTGAGAGCGGCAGAGACAAAAGTGTGGTGACTGACCACAATTCCCATTCCTCTTCCCCCTGTGCTGCTGGAGGGGAGAAGGTAGAAAATTCGGGAATGAAGTTGAGCCCGGGAAGAAGAGAGGAGTAAAGGGAAGTTGTTCTAAGATGTGTTTATTTCTCATTACCCTGCTGAGATTTGATTGGCAATAAATTAAATTAATTTCCCCAGCGCGGCCGCCCCCGGCAGCCGGCGAAGGAAGGCCGGGAGAGGGCGCTGGTGGCAGGGAAATGCCCGGTGAGGCCGCCGGGGAGCGAGACCCAGGGAGTGCCGGGCTCCGCAGGGATGCCGGCACTCGCGGCGTGCCTCTGCCGCTCAAGAGCCGCTCCAGCTCTCGTCTGCACACAAAATTTGTATTGCATTATTTACATATATTATATTTGTGCAACGAATGTCTTAGGGCTGGGTGTGTAAAGATAGTGAGGCCACACTCTTTCCAGTGGATCCCAGTGACAGGAGCAATGGGTACACACGAAGCACAGGGAGTTCCATCTGAGTATGAGGAAAAAATTCTCTATTGCATGGGTGACAGAGCTCTGGAACAGACTGCCCAGATAGGCTGTGGAGTCTGCTTCCCTGGAGACACTCAAAACCCACCTTGGTGTAATCCTCTGCAACCTGTTTCTGCTCTAGCAGAGGGGTTGGACAGGGTGGTCTCCAGAGGTCCCCTCCAACCCCAACCACTCCATGATTCTGTGATTGTGACCGTACCCAGAGAGTCCTGCTGCTGCAGACAGAAGAAGACAAAGGTGTGCTGATGGTCATTATAAACTTCAGAACACTCGAGGCAGCTCTAAGCTCATAAATGGGAAGAGGAAAAATTGTGGCTGGCACATCTGCTGTGTAGATAAAGGGCCTTCTTGTTTGACGTGCAGCAGCACAGGCTTCACCATGCTTGGGCTGGGAACAGACATGCAGAGGAAAATGCTGAGCATGGTTTTTTCCCTTGGGTATATTGCAGTGTGACGTTTATCTTCTGCACCCCAAGTATCAGCTGTTTGTACAGGAAACTTTCCACTTTGATTTCCCAGGAAGCCAGGCTCTGCCTCAGGACTGGCTGGTTTCCTGTAACTACAGGATCATTGTTGGAGGGATGGGGTCTGTTCCAGCTTCACCGTGTTCCTCAGTGGCACAAGACAGGTATACTAAAAACTAAGCCTGACTTTTTCCTCCTTCACCCTCATTGCTCAACTATCTGTACTTTGGCTCCAGTGAGGTCACCTCACTGCTTTGCCAGTAAATTTTCCACCAGGGCAGCTAAATTTCAAACTTGGAGGAAAAACAAAGGGTTGAAGGAATGTGGGGAAACCATGAAGCACTTGGACAATAACTTCAACAAGAGCCAGGCCTCTGGGACATGTCACACAAATGCCAGCACAAACACATTTCCTCCTCCCCAATGTTATTTCAGAACTACCTGAAAGATGTATGTAAGATAGTGTGAATGCCAGTGCATTCACCTTCACTTAGTCTTTCATTCCTGTTGTGAGGCAAGACAGATTTAGCTAGAGAAAACAAAAGCCAGCAGGAAGCAGAGGAGCTTAACTGCATGGCTAGAAGTGGTATGTATTAGCAGGAGAGCTGGGTCTTTTGTTGGAATGAACATATGTCTCTCCTCCCTCTGCAATGCCTGCTGTCCCCTGGGACGTCCCGCTTTCTTGCCTGTTAGTCCTCAGTGTCACTTTCCTTTGAGCCTTTGACAGGAAGGCTGTCAGCCCACCACAAGAACCTGCTCTTTGCTATGAGCTAATTGTGGCTCTGCCCTTGACGTTCCTTGGGGCACAAGGCGAGTTCATCTGTGGATATAAATTTTCCCCCACACCCAGTTTTAGAATGGGGAGGAGATGCCTTTTTCCACTTCCCCCATGGGATTTTCAGAGCCCTGCTCCTTGCAGGCTCCCGCTTGTCCCAGGCACACAGAGCCTGTTGGGCATCTGACCATCTGCCCGAGCAAAGGCCGGGTTTGTTTGCTCCCTGCTGGCTGCCAGGGCAGGGCTATGCCGGGTGTGCCGAACAGCCAGCCCTGACTGCATGTTTGCACAAACAGATGCAACGGGCTCTGCTTTGACAAGGGTATTTTTAAATCCGCTCCAAACGCTTGTCAAGCCAGCTGTTCTACAAGGGAGTTGAAGGGCATTGCCAAAGCTGAGCGCCAGTAGAGACAACGTACCCAGCAATTTGGAAATAAAGGGCCTCTATTTGTAAGAGTTGAGTAAGGCACTTCATGGCCCCAAAGACAAGCTGCTGTCTTCTCCGTGCTCTCAGAAGGAATAACTCTATTCACTGGCATACTGGTAGCTCTTCCCAGGAGAGCTGCCTTGGGGATTTGGGTGGGTTTTGTTTCTTTAACTGTGAGGAGCTGGGCTATGATGCCATGGTTGGGCTGGTGTCTGTCATGCAATCAAAAAACTGCTCCTACCTGTCACCTTGGTAGTCAGGTGCTGGTTGTGTCCAACTACTTGTTAAACTCAACATGCTGGAGGTGTCTGCTGGCACAGTGTGGCAGTTAAAATACATGGGTTACATTTTTGGCTATGGGACAATGACATTTGGAAATTCCATTCCCAAATCTGTGCTTGGGGGAGAGAGTGGCTCTGAAGAAAAGCACACAATATCCCATGGCCCTGTGGGCATCAATACCAACATGCAGAACTGAGGGTACACCAAGGGAGGGAGGAGGTTGAGTCATGTGGGACACCTGGCCATGCCTGATGTGCCATGCCACAGCAGGGCTCTGCAGGGCAGCATGGGGCTTTCCTGGGCCAGTGCTCAGCAGCAAAGCCCTCCCAGCGGCTGCCAGTTCCCGTAGGGTGAAGGAAACAGCCACAGGGCTCTTGTAGCAGTGGTGATGGTGCAAGGCATGCTGGTGTGTCACAGGATGTGCTGGCACCCCACCCGTCCCTGTCCCCAGTGCTCCGGCATTACTGAGCTGGGTGGGGGGAGCTGCTGGCCATGGCTGGGCCATGGCTGGTGCTACACCCCTGGCACAGGCTGTCCTGTGCTGCCACTCAATGTGACACAGCCTGAGGTGGGAAAGGTAATTTTTACCAGGGCTTTGGAAAGCCCCTCTCAAGCAATGCCATAGGAAGGGGGTGGGTTGTTTGATTGTTTTTCCTCCTCTCACATTCCTGGAAAGAGAGGCCAGCTCAAGGCAGGCGCTGTGGAGCAGGACCATGAGTCAGGAGGGTTGGGCTCACTGCCTGCCTCTCCCTGGGGTTCCTGAGGAGCTGGACCAAGTCACAGCCCTGTGAGACACTTGGCTTAGAGCTGAACCACATGGCCAAAACTGCTAACCTTGTTTTGGGTATCTCCTTAGCCTGATCCCATGTTGCCTGCCCAGCACCAACTGTGCTCAGAGCTGGCTTGGGCTGCTGGTACCTTGTGGCCTTACACATCAGACCCTGAGGGACTTTGCTGGAGGCAAGGCTTCCCTTCAGATGGGCAGGGATGGCAGGGATTTCAGCTCCTTCTCCTCCCCAGGCCACAGCAGCTCTTGCTCGCAGGATTGCCTCTCACCATGGGGCTGAAACTCCCACTGGATGCTCTGGGACACCTTATACTCAGTCCATGAAAACCTGCATCTTTGTGCAAGATCACACTTTGTGATCTTGCATCTTTGTGCAAGATCACACTTTGTGATCTTGCATCTTTGTGCAAGATCACTTAGTCAAGGAGTGGGAGAGTTACATACAATCCCTTTTATGTCATAGGGACCAAAACCTGTATCCTCTCTGCCTCAACTCTCACTGCCAGGCATAAGATGTTCTGCAGAAAGGCACTTTCTGCCAAAATGTTGAAGTGCTACTGCTTCAGAAAGAGAAATGAAGCATTTGTTGGCCCAGAGAAAAAGCTTCTCTACTGACCAAACACCACTGCACCCCTTGGAGAGAGGCCTGGGTTCTCTCAGCCCTACTCCAATTTCACAAGCAAGAGCAAAGCACATGCTAGAGAACAAATGGGATCTGGATCTCCTCTCCCTCTTGTGAGTGCTGTTATCATTAGATAACAGCAGAGGCCCAAGTCATTCTTTCCTTCTCATCTGATCTTGTCTCTGGAGAATGCAGATTAAGAGGCTCAAGCGGTCTTAACGCCCACATTTGTGGAAGGCCAGAGTCCTTGGCCTCTCCCGGGTTCACACCTGCTGCTGTACACACCAGGACTCTCTGGGGAGCCTGTGGCTGCCTCTAATCAGATTTTCCTGATTTCAGCACAAGCTGCCCAAATCCCATGACAGAAGCTTATGGTTCAAAGATTCCTGGCACTCTGCTCTATCAAATAAGGTTTGACATTGCAGCATCCTACATCGTATGTTGGCAGAGATTTATTCATGTGATCCAAACCCCCTGAATGCTGTGCGCAGAATGGAATGGAGAGGCTTCCTCCAGCTTTTTTATCTTTTCAGTTTACAATCTTCTCTCCTGCCTTCACTCTGATGAACCACGTCCTGCAATCACACAGCTCCCTCAGATAGTAATTTCAGATAAACTCCAAGTTCCTGGTGGGAGCACTCCCTTAGGCAGGAGAACCACCTTGACTGAATTCACCAAAGGAAATTGGGAGTTCTGTCATTATTTCAAAGTCACATTAGAAAATACTTCATTTTCATTTACTTATTGCTGTGTCCCCACCTGCTGTGAAATATTACTATGGTGCCTAATTTCATCTTCACCAATTTTTATGCTTTTTATTCTTTCAAAGATCTAAGCAAGTTGAGCTTGGGGAAAACTCTACTTTGAGATGGGTTGTTTGATCTACTGCAGGACCAGCTTCTGGTAAGACAAGCTGCAAGGGCCCTGGCATGTGTCATTTTACCTGTAAGACCTCTTCTTCCCCTCCCTGTTGCAGACACACACACAGATCCCCTTTTCCACAAGCCCTCCTAACCACTTACTTTCTCATGTGGTCCAAAGACTCCTTGCCCTGGAAAAGGCTTCCTTTGCAGGGCTAGGGCCCATCACTGTTTCCTGTTGGCCTGACTCCTCTCTGCCCACACGGACACCAGGGTGGAACCTCGCTCCTTGTGTTACCATCGGGTTTGGGTCTCTTCAAGTGCTCCTCTGTGTGCAGACCATGCAGACAGAGCACTCCCAGTGTGACCCCTCATAGACTGTCTGGGCACCTCTGTGTGGGTCACGCTCCCTTCGTCAAGGGCAGGCATTCCTCAGCAACACACCATGAGACACTTTTTCCTAGCACGGGCTGGAAGCCCAATGTTCTCATGTGACTCCAGAGGCTGAGGCAATGGACACGTGTCTCTGTGTTAATCCAGCCCTGGAGACCAGCCCCACCCCAGGAGCTCAGAACACAGCCAAGCACCCTTTGGATTCAGGCTCCAGATCTCAGAGGATCAGACTTAAATGACTGGCTCCAAGCACTGTGATTCCAGAGAAGCTCCCTTATCGACCTGCAAGTGACCACTGCCAGCAAACACCACCTGCAGGGCGGGGCTGAGGCTCGTGGCCAGGCCAAGCTGGCCTGGGGTTGCCAGACCCCTGCCAACCAGGGCTGCAGACCTGATGCTTCAGAGAGCATTGGCTTCGAAGGCAGTGCTCATCCCTCTCCCTCTGCTGAAACAACTTGACAAAGGAGAGAAGGAATTTAGCACTGTATGGAATCTGGCTATCCAGAAAGGCAAGAGAGAAAAAAACCCGGAGACAGAAATAGAGTGATCAGTTATCATGCCTTTAATAGCTTGTAAATTTTTTTTTTTTTAATTCCAGGCAACTAAGATGTACATTTGTTGTGTGTATCTGACATCTGAAAAAAAACAAGACCACAATCAGTTCTGTTTCTTCCCTTTTCTAAAGCACATAAATTAAAGTATCAGTCACCTCAATATACACCAGTTTAATGAAAGAAAAGGGCTTGTTCTGTTTTTACAATTCAGTGTCACCTGTTACCTGAAGCATTAGATAGAGTTTTAGCTAGAGAACTTTCTTACAGCAAATAGGAAAACTCAGAAATAAGGCTGTCCAGAAAAATTCAAGAAATTTCCACTCCCTGCTCTCAAACTCCACTTCCTACTAAAGCATCAGAATAACATTTTCCTGTTAGAAAACAAAAGACCCCAAAAACTCTTCAAGCACACCAGGGAAACACTGTCTGTACCATAGAGCTTACTAAACTCAAAACATTTATGGTGCAACAACCTCCTCTTCCACAACTTTAACACTGAGCCTGAATTCAGGTCAGGATGAACAAGGGCAGAAAATGCCAAACTAGAGGTGGCCTTTGGTGCCTGTTGCTGCTCAGTGGCCTCCCAGGCTCAGTATCCAGTAAATGCTCTCAGCTATGGCAGCACCTGCAGGCTCAGGGACCTCAGCCCACACAGCAGATCTGGCTGAGGCCTTTTCATGATTGCCTTGCTGAACTCAGCTCAACCCCGCCTCACACAGCCAGGACTGGAATTTATATGGAAAGACTCTAGGGACCTTCCTCTCACTCTGGTGCTGAGGCTCAGCCCTTGTCACAATTCAGCCAAGCAGCTCTGGCTATCACCCAATATTCTTGACCATGGATGGTTTCTGTAGGTGTAGGATCACTTTATCAGCAATACAGCATGGCCTTTGATGGAGGGGCGTTGCCCTTGCCTTTTCCCGTTACAGGGCACGTGAGCACCATGTCCATGGGGCTGCTCTTCATGAGACTGCAGGGAGCTGGTAGGAAAAGCCTGTGCTCTAGCACAAGATAGATCACACACAGGGAAATGGGAGTTAGGCAGAAACAGCTCAGATGGCTGATATAGCCATCCATTCCCTAGCACTGAATAGAAAACCTCTGATCTAGGGGGGGAAAAGGATGAAAGAACACAAAATGAAGCAAAAACGTGACCTTTACTGCTTTTTCATCTTCCATAGTTTTGACTAAAGAACCTGACCTATAAGTGCAGCTAACTCCAGAGACCAATGTACTCTTTCACAGTCTTGTGTGTGTGCAGCGCTAGAACCAAGTCACAACTACAGGTGTGAAGGAACAATGTCACAGTCCTCAGGAGACCTGCTCTGTGCACTTGCCAGTGCTTGAGTTTGCTGATAAAGTTAAGCAAAGAGGTTCATTCTTCTTGAGCACAAAAAAATCTGTCAAACCAGCTTCTATTATAGAGAGATTCTAAACTGACATAAATAATTATAATCTTGATTAAAAATAATATATTATTCTAGATTTTTGGTTTTTTAGTTCTCATGTAAAACCCCTATACTCTTGACATCTAGGAACAAAGACAAAATAAAAACCAGGCACTTGCTGTGCCTTCTCAAGCACTATTGTGGTGTTTAAGGGACACAGAGGAACTTAACAACTGGATTAATGCCTACAGTGGAAAACAAGAGGTGTTCTTCATGCTGTTGGCTTTTTCAAGTCTCGGATTTGCTTAATCAGGTAGTTCTTCTCATCAGTGAATTGTTCGTCATCCGTCCTTTCTTTCTGGAAATTGCTCAGAAACTCAATTAGCTTGGGTTGGTTTTTCAACAGGATCTCCACAATAGGCTGTGTTTTGTTTGGACTGGCCACAAAAACCTAACATGCAAACAAAATCAGGCACAGAGAGACAGCAAGGGGGTGGAGACAGAGAGAGAGAGAGAGAGATAGAGGAACATCAGTCACAACATCCCCACAAGTTACAGGCAGATACTGTACTGCTATCCACCTTGTCCCAGGGCAGTCAGACAGGAGTTCAAACATGTTGGTCCCACAGCAAACTGAAGCAAAACTATGCCCGTGTGTGGTATCGTTTCCCTTTCACTTTGCTCTTTGGTGATAAAAGCTTTTGACTGTAAATCCAGCTGTTGAGAGGGAGCTATCAATCCTCAGCCTCTTCCCACCCACAAGACAAATACACAGAAATTAATTATCAGGAGAACGGAAAAGCTTTGTGTCAGTATTGATATCATTTCCGTATTAAACCAGGCCTAAAATTAGACTTGCCAGCTTTGTTTTGGTTTGAAAAATTATGTCAGAGGCCTCACTTCCCTCTGTCTAATCCATTCATGGGAGCATGGAAACTTACAGCAGCAGGAGCAGGAGGATTGTGGTGTGCCCAGCACCTTTGCAGTCCTTGCTGACCAGAGGAGGGTGGCATTGCAGGAGGGTGAGGTGAGACACAGATACTCACCTGGCACAGCCAGCCCAGCACTGTGGCTTACTGGCCTTCTTCAATGCTCTGATTTTTCCTACTATAATCACTAAAGCTGCAGTTTTCCAGCTCTGAACATGACCCTCATGCCATAATGCTGTTCCTTTAACATTTTCTCTGGGTTAAGTGCAAAGCTAAGGCTGGTTGCAAAGGCCAACAGTGAAAGGCTCTTCCAGGGACCCCAGGATGGCACAGAGATGGGGCTCTCTTTCCTGGGATGTGGGTCAGGAGGGGCAGGTGGGGCTCGCAGTGGGAGCACACGTGCAGCGCACCCCGGCCGCCCCGGGAGCAGCTCCCACATCTGGCTCGCTCCGAGGTTTCCATGGCTGGGCAACAAACACCGCCTGAGCGCTTGTGCAACGACAGAAATAACTCCAGTTAGTCTCTGCCCCATGAGAAGAAATTAAGGATGGACAGCGCTGGAAATCATCCAGTTTCCCTCCAAGCCTGTCCAAAGCAGAATGAAAACAAACATCTGCTGACAGCACAGAATGGCATGTTGTCCTGCCGAGCACAGGCAGCACCACCACTGGCTCCCAGTTCGGGGCTCTTCTGCAGGTCCTTTTGTCTCCCCTGAGGTTGTGTCCACAGGAAAACCTGGGCCACATCCAGCTGCTCGGGGAGGAGCTGTGCTACCTGATGAGAATCACACACACTCTGTCATGGGGGGCTGTGCTACAGCCTCTTGTCCCTAAGACAATGCCTGGTAAAGGCTGGGGCAGGGCTCAGGCTGCACCCACCACTAGGCTTCATACTCCAAAATCAGAGGATCTTATACAAGTGGTGGGGAAAGTGCCACATCAGGGGAACATGTGGAAGGAGTGGGGTTCAACACACACCAACAGTATCCCACTGAGCACTTCTGCCCAAACAGGAAACTAGAAGTACTTTTTCATTTCACAAAGGTGAGACAAAGCATCTGCTCTTAAACCCTGGCACCTGATGCTAGAGTAATCTTAATCTGTGTCTATGTTTTTGTCTCCTCTGGATCCCTCCTCCTCAGGCTTCTCCTAGAAGTCCCTGCTTTAAAGTACTTTGCCCTTTGCTGTGCAGGAAGAGCTGCAAGCTCTGCCATGCTGGGTGAACACTTCCCAAGTGCATTACAAAGTTTTCCTTGATCTGGTGTCCAGGCCATGGTCCCAGTGACAATACACTATCTACAGTTATTCACAAAGGCCTCCACCTTGCCCTTCTCTAATTACCCTGAGCTATCATCTTAAATGATTCCCACTTGCCACCTAAAACTTCTCAAGTGCAGCACTAACATCCCCCAAGGATCCCTTTTGAGCAGCCCCTTTCCTGCACAATTCCCAAAGTACTCACAGGGCAGTCTCCTACCAGGGACACACCTGCCTGTGGTGGAATGGCCAGTTCACAGCTCTCACTACACCTGAGGCACTCTCAAAAGCTGCAGCATCTGAAAGCAGCATCTCCTCCTTTGCAAATAACTTTGATACACTGCTATTGATGCATTAGTTCCCCTTAGACTGGGAGAAAAAGGGTTTGGGGATGTAAATATGAACGTGCTTTACAGCTTTCCACTCTTGCTTTATCTACACGAATCTTGAGATCTCCTGAGCATGGACATGTGGCTCTGGATGAGGCTGCAGCACTTCATGCTCTCAGTTGGGGCAGCCCCAGGATGCAGCTCCCTGTGTGCTGACCTACAGCAGGTGATCATGCTGGTGGAAGCTGGATACTTCCAGGATCTGGACTATGATAAGCCCCCAGTCATCTGGATGAGCTGCCATGAGGAAAAGCAGGATGTAAGCTTACAGGCAGGGATTTACAGATCTTCATAAGAAATTTTTATTTTGGAGTTCAGTTCACCCTTGGTGATGAGAAGAAGCCATCAGATACAGTGGCAAGACCCACATGTTCAGAAATCATCTGATGAAAATGCAAATAGAAGCCATCAAAGAAGGCCTGACCTTGAAGTGCTGAACATCTCCCTTCAATGAATATTAGGCCTCCTTAATATTTATCTGAAGGGTGACTCTCAAAATGAAGAAATCTAAATAATTCTTGTTGTAAAAGCTCTCTGCTCTGCAAACAGGACTGGAAGGTTGGTGGTAAACCTAGTAAATAGCATTTCATATTGGACCTACCACTGGTATTACCATAGCAAATAATAAAGAACCTAGTTTCATAGAAGCCATCACATCCTGTTTATCTTCCTGCTCAACTATTCATAGATTACAATCTTCCCCTTGCAAAACTGGCAAAGTGAACATTCAAACAAAGATCATCTCAGCTGCCAGTCTTGCTCAGTGTCAACAGGGACTCGTAAAGAGAGAATGTTCAAGGACCAGAAAATTCCTGAAGTGTTATTCAATACTTTGGCTAAGCAAACAAAATCAATTCTGTCAGTATCAACTGACCAGTTTCACAGAGCCCAGGAGCAGGACCACCATGAGACTTTATGTTAGAAATGGTCCCCCTCACTCAGAACTCTGTATTGGCATAGAGAAGGACATCAATCCCTAAAACCAGAAACATTATTAATGCTATCTGGAACATTTCAACTAAAATGAAGTTGGATCAAACCACAGAGAACTTGGTTTCACCTGTGGTTTTATTATGAAAAGATATATGTTCTAGAGCACTAAATTCAGACAGATGACAGAGACAGAGACCCAAAATAAAGACAGTACCCATATAAAAATTCCAACTCTAAATATAGCTGTCTCAAAACAGAGAAAGCTCCATTTCAGGAGTATTTGCAAAAGACCTGGAATGAAAATCAACCCTAAAGCTTCTAAAGTTGTCCAAAGTGGAATAGTTGTTACCTTCTCCATTAAAAGTCTTAATGTATTTCTTCAAACAAACATCAAAGTTACTTGATCAGAGAATTTTACCTTATTTCCTTACAATTAATAACCAGGCATTACAACCTTCTGGGGCAAGAGCGGAGCGAGAGCAATTACAGGATGCCCTGGACTGAGCATTTTAGGACTTACTCTGGGGTCACGCACAATGTCACTGTCAGGACACTGCACACACAGAACACACAAGGTTCATGCTGCTTACAAGGTTCATGCTTAGAACAATGCTTCACATAATAATCCTTGTCCTTTAGATTATCCAGCTGAGAAACAGAGAGGACACATCCCACAAACACAGCCTCAGCTTCGTACCAAGAGCAAACTGTCAGTATGGTCAAATTATGTGAGGCTGTTTGCAGAGCAAGCTGCAGGAGGTAGCTCATAATGTGCACGAAAGAGAATGGAAAAATGAAACTGAGGTCACAAAACACAGTGTACCCATTCTATTTTTAGATTTAAACAGTAAAATATATCTTGCTAAATGTCCCCTTAAGAGCAAGAAAGTCATATAATCCCAGCTCACTGCTACAGGGTGTTTTCCTCAAAATCAGCAAATTGTTTATGTGAAATCCAAGAGAGCTGTTCCTATCCTTTGTTTTTGAATATGTGAAGTCAGAGGAATCCCTGCACCATGTTCACATAGGTCTGAAAGATACAACCTGCCCTACAGATAAGCAAACTTGAAGGAGGCTCCCCTAATGGAACACATCACAAACCCACCAGAGGAGCTGGAGAGCCCTTCCCAGTATGTGATCCCCAAAGTGTGCGCACTTGAGACCAACACCTCTCCACTGAAATCACTGCAGAGAAGAGCCCGTGACTCTCAAAGCCCACAGCTCTGAGGGATCCCCTCGGATTATTTATGAAGGAGGAGGGAAGGGGTGAGGTCAGTTAGCTTTTCCTCATGATTAAACACTGTGTAATCCTTATGCATATGTTGCCTGGGACATCCAGTTTTACAAAGCAGCTGCAGACCTTTAGGATGGAACTGCAAGGCAGAAGGTCCATTTTTTTCAGGCAAAAGAAGAGAAGGAGCTGGAGTTAGAGGAAGATCAACCATCTCCTAAGTAGAGAATGGAAAAAGGCACTCCAAGTGGGCACTCTGTCTTCATTTTCCCACTCACAGTAAATCGGGTGAATTAAATATTCTCAGAGCTTGGGGGTATTGACATTTTCAACCACAAAATGTTCCTCCAAAATAAGTTTGCACTAGAAGTGGTCATCACTTTCACCTCTGTTTCACAGTTTCAAATCTCCAATAATTAGATATTGCCTCAGGCAGTAAGAGTCATAAGCCTTTTTTTGGGTCAGCTGGAGCACGGGAACATTGGAATCTGAATGCTTACAAAACAAACACTTTTTCATTTCAACTGTGTCTAACTGGTAAAACATCTAAATCAGGTAATTTAAACCTAAATCTTTTGGCAGCTCAGACAGAGCAGCAAGTATCCCCTTCTCAGCAGACCTTTGATTCCAAATCACTGTGGTTAGTCTACTGTAATTTCAGCCAGGACTGCATAGGTATTTTGCAAGCATAATTTAAAAATGCAGGCACAGTTCAAAATTTATGAGATTAGAAGCTGAGGACAAGATTCCTCTCCCAGTTACATTAACATGGAATTCTACAGCTGACAAAAGAACTGGGCTGAGCAACACAAAGCCAGAAACAGGAGGCAGGAACACTGCAGAACTGGGCACAAAAAAACCTTAAAGACAAAGCCAGTCTTCAAATATGTAAGGATTTCAGTAGAATTTAGAATTCTAATTCTTTAATTCTCAAGAATTTAGAACTCAATTTAGGAAGTGAAATCAGGGAAAAATATCTTCTCTGACCCTCTCTACAAAGCTAATTCACAATGCAATTTCCTGTAACAAACCCTATAAAGACCCTTCCCCCCTGGGAATCCAGGCAACCCAGATCCTCAGTGAGCAGGATCCTATAAGTGGAGCTGCTGCACCTCTACAGTTACTCTATAGTGTGCTGCTGGAGGTTGTGAATGAGCAATTTCCAGCTGATCAGGTTCTGCTCTGAGTCTGCAGCTCCCCACCATGAGCCCTGTGCGTGTGAGGCAGTGTGAGGAATGCCATGGGAATGCCTTGGCCCCCTGAAGTGCTGCTGACTGGCACCACTGGAAAAAGACCCACAGAGGTTTCTGAGGACAGAGTTTGGCCCTTTGAACTGAAGAAACACAACACCACTGTTGCTCATGGTTTGTTCTGCTGGCACTCCAAGGTCCAAGCATTATTTCCACACGGCAGCAACTGCAAGTGGTCAAGCAAGGATGAGCCTGCAATATCACCACTCTAATTGGAAATGGGATGCAACATACTGGAAGGGAGGAATGGGAAGGCAGAATAGGAGGAACAGCAATGTGTGACATGGTTGCACACTGGGATCCTTTTACATTATTCCAAGTCCTTTTAAATGTCTCCTAAAATAAGTGAAATCAGCCGTTCCCAAGGCCTGGTCCATGCCTATCATTAATTCAGGAATTCAGGAACAGCAACTCATGTCCTTCATAAATAAAAATCTTGTATTTATTCACAGAGTGGCTAAGAAACCCAAATCCTCTGATACCTTCTCTCCACTGGCATCTCAAAGGCTGCAAGTGTCTGGAGCCAGACTGCTTGCTTATCTTGGAGCCACACACCTCCTGATAAGGAGGAGGAGGAGTACAAATTACTCATAGTGGTTCAGTTGACTGGAGGAAGTCAGCAAGGGAACAGCTTACCAAGCCACTTATTTCATGAAAGGAATTTTCTTTTAATCCTCCTTGAAGATTTTTTTTTTCTTTTACAAAACTAAAAGCTTTTTGAAGAAGCTGCACATTCTCTAAATCTCCACACTGAGGATCTGAAAGCTTTTTTCCCAAATCAGAAATGGCAAAAGTACAATATTTAACAAGTCACTCTGAATTTGTGGAGGGTGTTGTAACCTCTTCTCACAGTCATTTGGTGTTATCTGGTATCTTTCTTAGCCAACTTAGGGAAGGGATATCCTTAGAGGCCCAAAATTCCTCTTCTGATAATCATTAACAACTCTATTTATAGTTTGAAATTAACGTGTTCATTCCAAATTAGAGTTAGTTTTGCATAACAATCTGACTCACCCTCTGTTTCAGAGCAGAGAACCCTTTTGATAGGAAAATTGTAAACTTCTAACTTATCAACATTGATCATCATGAAAAAAGGGACACTGGTTGGGCCTGGTAATTTTGAAACACTGCAATAATGTCACTGCAAAATGATGGAAGCATAAAACTCATTTCAAGCTCAGATTTACCAAACCTTTCTAATATCTTTAAAAGCATATTGTGCTTGCACTGATGCCCAGCACCAGCACCACCTACTCTTAATCTAAGGTAGAGTTTTAAGGCTTTTTTTTTATCTTTACCCAGAATCACATGGTAAAATGATCCAGGAGTGGGGAGAAGATCACCTGGATACTACCTAGAAGTTGTGTACTACTGTAGCAATGGCTACTGACAACCCCCAGCTTAAACAAAAATTATGCTGCTTTAGGTCTCACCTTTTCAATTATGACATTCTCAAATACTGCAAGTGACTGTAAACCTCAACCTTTGCCTTAATTTCCCAGACTTCTTCTTGCCTACCTTGAAAGATATTTTTATGAGGAGAAGAGAAAGTCTGCCACCTCTACAACCCATACTGGCTCACCTTGAACACATGGAATGCTTCAAACTGAATGTTGGGGCTTTTATCTCGCAGCAAGTTCATCATCAGCTTCAGGTTTTCTGGTTTGCTGATGTATTTCGTCATGATGGAGAAGTTGTGTCTGTCCAGAATCAGTTCACCCAGAAGCTGTAAACAAAATTACAAAAATAATGCTCATCTTCTAAATATGACAGAGGGAGATCCTTTGTTTGGGCTGGGTGTAACAGGGGCTGGTGTGAGTAGCTGGGACAAAAGCAAGTGTAGACAAAGACACCTTCATTTAATTGACATGTTACATTCACACCCCCCTCTGCCTCCACGTGCAGGCCATGTCACACTTGGCGTCCCAGACAGAGACTGCCACGTTACTGCCAAGCTCATTGTAACCATGTTCTGAACCAAAGCACAGATCTGAGCTCAGAGGAGAAGTGACAGCACTCATTCCATAGAAATGGCCCAGTGCTTCCCCAGAGGCCCAGGAAAGAAAAGACACAGTGAGCTCCTGTGCTTTTCAGGAAGAGCATCACAAGCCCTTAGTCCTGTTGATAGAAGAATGGCTGCTCCATTGCAATACATGCACCTCGATATTCTGCATAACACAGAGTACAAATTTAGGAGCAAAGTGCTGAGAGACTTTACCTTCAAAGATTGTCTCTTTGTTACATAATTCTCAGAATGAAGGAGTTTTTCATAGTCCTCAAAGATCTAGAGTAACAAGAAAACACAAATGCATCAGATTAATGTCCATCCTTCCTTCTCCTGGTCCTTCTCACTGCTGCAGCAGTGCCACCCTCTAATGCTTCACTGCAATGCCAGGCCCAGCTCTTGTGGCCTTTCCTCTTGGCTGGTTATCACACAGTGAATTAACTAATGCCCAGGAACACTCCTCTTCCAAGTGCTGCAGAGGGGGAATACCACATATGGGCTGGATGGAACAGGGGCTAGTGTGAGCCAACTGGGACATAAGCAAGCCAGCACCTGCACAGCCTTCTCTTACAGAAGGGTGACTGCTGCCAGGACATGTGGGCCCAGCACATGATGTCCACTCACTCATATCATGGTCATGCCTGGCTGTGTGACTCAATGCAACACCCCAAAATGGTGATGGGGACTCCCAAATGCTCCTTTTGGGAGGTGCCACCTCATCTGCCTTCATCACCATCACTCGCTAAAGCTCTTTGTCCAGCAAGGGTCACTAGGAGCAAAGTGTGTTCTGGATTTTGCAGGGATGGATCAAGGGGATCTTGTGGTCAGGAAGACTGAGAGACAAGGCTGCAATATGTTCAGACTACCTACCAAACAAGCAGGAAAAATCAACATTGCCGTCCAATAGTCACAAAAAAACCCCAAACAAAAACCCAAAAAAACTTCCTTAGGCAATTGATACTCAAAAATGTAAAATGTCAAATAAATGTAGAATAGGGACTGTTCCAGTGCAGTGCCCCAGTATTAAGAGAAAAGATTAGCAGAGACACTTATTTTGCTCCAGCTAAGCTGCATTAGTGACTCAGCAATAATAAGCCTGCTCTTTATTTAACCTTCATGGTAACCAGAATGAAAGAAATTTGTCTTTTCATTTTGGCAGTGAAATAAAGAATACCTTAGGTAACACAAAAATGTGACCCACAGTCTAATTCCGTGATCTGTATCAATCCAATTTTAGTTGAATCCAATGGAATTTTTCTCATCCACATTTGGTCCAAAAGAGAGCCAAAAAATCAAAGTGAAAAATAGCAGCTAACCAAGGGGCTAATTGCCTTAGGAAGATAATAGGAATATTCAGACCTCAGTCCCTCATTTAGACACATGGAATTTCCAGTAATGCTAAAACTTGTTTCAGCAACTCTTCTCAAAGAAGAGTAAATAACACCTGTATGGCCCTGTCAGTGCTGGGGTATCACAAAACTGGTTAAAACCATGCACAAGTTTTCTCCCATGATCTGTTTGCAAGTTTCAGTTCCATTCACACTTGAGGAGATCTGATGCACCCGATGAGGAATTAAACTTGCTCTTAACCTCTGAGTTCTCCTGAGACCTTGGCTGTGTCCCCAGCTGTGTGCAGAGGGGGCATCTGCATTTCACATGCCAGGCATGGATTCTGCTCCAGCACAAAGCAGTGTTTGGTTTTACAGTTCTATGTGAGGAGTTTATGCAGAACACTAAACCCTCCGTGCATTTTTTTTTTTTTTTGCAGCCAAGCATAAACAGATTTTCTTAAAAGCCTTTCAGCATTGATACTTACTACATCATAATTTTGTTCCAGAAATTCTGCCACCAACAATTTGTGTCTCGTTAGCAGGTCCTGGGGAAGAACAGAGAAAGGTTAGCTGAGAGGGCAAGTGCCTGTGATTGTCCCTTGATTCTCAAATGTATTTCAGCAGGTTTGACCAGAAAGCTTTTACAACATGATTTCTATAGGACTTTAGGGAGAACTCAATTAATGTAATGCTAACAGAATCAAGACAGACCTATTCTAATACTTTTTATTGCTGTTTCCCTCCCACCTTTTCTTGTTGTTGATAGATCATAGTGCACAGTAGTCACATTAAACAGGGATGGGCAAAAGGAAGAAAGAAAATTAGCCCTTTATGGAGGATGAGCTATGGTCTCCAAGCCAAAAGTGACCTACATGCTACCCCAGAGCTGGGGATGATGCTAAGCCTGAACTGCTATTGCTCATCTCCAAGAATACAAGGAAAATTGGAATTCAACCACTGTATATCCACCTAGCTATTTAATAATGAAAGCTAGGCACCAACTTAAGCTAAGCCATCCAGGCTCCCTCCACCTCCACTCTCTTCTCTGGAAGGAATCTCAGGTAAGTGGGATGAGTCTCTTCTGTAGAGCTTTTTCTGCCCAGGTTTGGCTTTCTGACACAAAGCAGCAGCAGACCTTCCAGACAGCTGGACAGACTGCCTCCCACTCCAGAAGGCTTATTAATTCAATTTAAATTAAAAGAACCTCTCCCACAGAATGGTGATGCTGGTGCTCAGTGACAGAGATGCAAATGTTCAGCTCCAGAAGAAACTGTGTCTTTTTCACTGGATGAATAGCTGTGAAATGAGTGGCCAGTGTGAGGTATTTAAGTGTGATTTTTATCTTACTGCTTCTTTTAAAATACAACATTGATCTCAATAAAGGCCTGATGAAGTCCATTCAAATTGGTATTTTTCAGTGAATCAAGCTGGTATTTTTCTGCTCTCTTTTATAATCTTATAAATTTTATAATACCCAGGCAGAGACTGAAGCTGAGCAGAAGCTCAAGCTCAAGCAGATGCACAGACACATCCTCACAAATAAAAGAAATCCTTTACATACTAATCCTTTAATTTATTTTTACCATCAATTATAAGAGGAAAGCACAGCACTACAAAATCCAGTGCCTGTTTTAAATACATCCCTTCATTTAGCAGGACTGCAGTGACAGCACTTTTAAAGGCTGAGTGAAACACATGATTCAGGAGCTTTTATGCAGGGCACTTGGAGGCAAGTACAAGTCCTTCAACAGGGGGCACAAATGAAACATAATCCAAAATGAGTTTTTCACAGGAAATGAGGAAGCATGAAGCAGCAGCATTCAGCCAGCACATTCCAACTGCTGCTTGCATCCTCCACAGACAGCTTGTACCTTGAAATACAAGCCCTTTTCCTCTGCATTTTTAACAACTCTTTTTCCTCTCTGCAGTGCACCTGGATAACTTTAATTAAGAAGTACATCTTCAGATCATAATTCCAGTGCTTCCCTACTATAAATATCCTCAGACTTTAATGCACATTTAATTGAGCCCTCCTCTGGTGCATAGACTATCCAAGGCTTTCAGCTCTGAACCAGACACCACGGTGGCAACTGCCAACCCAACATGGGGACACCAGAAATGAAAATGTGAGTTCAGTAATCCAGCCAGCAAACAATCACAGCACTTCTTTTCCCAGTATTAGAAATGAGGTAGCTCCATATTTCAGTTGCTTCCACATCACCTCTTGCTGTTCCAGCTATTCAGAGTAACAGACAAACAGGAGATGAAATGAGCAGCTGGTTTCTTTCCAGAACTGACCATGTATCAAGTGCTAAGAGATAATTTCAAAAAAACCTAAAAATGCAGTTTATACATTTCCCCCAAGCATTTTAAAAGGTGAATTCTGTCCTTTGTCTGAGGATGAACTGCCCTCATACTCCTCTCTTTCCAGTGCACGCGAGGATGTAGAATCCTATTTTTAAATTCTGCTAAAAATACACTCAGTTCACAGGGGACAGGAGCACATGCTACAGCTGTAGATCTGTGAACAACATCAATCTCTCTTCTTTTTGGGAGGATTGTAGATGTCTACAGTCTCTGCCACAGCTTAACTGACCCTTATCCCCATCCTGCCTCCTGGCTGGGGTGAAGACTGTCCGTCACCACCAACACACTCTGCTCTCCTGCTTCAGCAGGACCTGGGGAGAAGATGCATTTCTCTTCTGTCAGGCTGGGAACTGAGTCCAGGAGCACTTTTTCTGACCAGAAACAAATATTCTTCTGAGCATAGGGTAAAATGTTTCATGCCAGAAACAGAAGAATTAAGTACCTCAGTTATGTTGCATTTTGATACCTTATCTGTGTTTCTGTGCTACTTTGAATTTCATAACCTTTACCTAATGGACACCACAACAGTGAAACTTAAAATAATGGAAAGATGCTGCAATTGATTAAGGGGTGATTTGAATTGCTAATCCTGCTCAAGTCATTACTGAAGAATGCAATGTTATCTCCATTATGCAAATCTTTATCCCATTCAGTAGGTTAGTAAACACCAGTAAAAAGCCAGGCTTCAGTGTATGTAGAATCACTGAGCTGAGCTGTAACATTCCTTACAATTACTCCTGAGGTCTATCTCATCATGTTTCTAATTAGCTTTGAAAGGAAAGAATAAACAATGTGTTTCTATGACAGCAGGGAGCTCAGTGATAGAAGAAAAAAAAGGTGTTGGATCTATGTTTAGAAGAGTCTTTGACTAAAAAGATTTTCCCTCAGCTTTCTTAAGCTGTTTTTCAGAAATAAATTAATCTTCCCTGTATGTGAAGTTCACAGGCATCGAATTTATTTTGGTTTTTTTTTGCTCAGAGACTGTACTAGCACCTGGTGAGAAGGATGATGGTCACATACAAACTCCAAGAAATTTGGCATCTTCACCCAACCTCATTTTTAATGCAACACAAACTACACAGTACACTCTGCTCTACACTCTACAGAGCCTATGCAATGCTTCCACTTACTTGGCTTTTCGCACTACAGTCCTTACATTGAACCATGAGTCACAAAAATAAGACTATGAATACACTGTAAAATAATCAGCAGGCTTGGCATTCATCTACACTTGACTGCTGAGCTCAGAAGGGACAGCAAAAATTACAATTATTTCAAATGTTAGTTTTAAATGTTGCCTTCTATTCACTCGTGTGGTCATGATGGGCAGTGGGTTTGTGGTGGGGGAAGGTTGGGAGAGAAGAAGGCTCTATGCATTTTACCACAACTGTAGCTAATACATGATTCATTTGAGTTTTAAATGGTAGCATAAAAGACTGTGAGTTATCAAGGTGAAGAGTGTTTATTAAATACAGATTTACATTTCTCTAAAGATTCTTTGCAGAGTTGATCACTGTTGTGAATCCTGCTACAATCAGACCAAGGGTTAATTAATTATATCCTTTACTGAACAATAAAACAGCCACCCAGTTCAAAGCCACACAGAGCTCAGTGATGACTTCTGATGGAGTGCTGCTTTTGACACAAACTATGATGCATGTACTGAATAATTTACCTTGAATGTAGCAAAGGCATCAGAAGCAATATCAAATGTTGACATTTCCACATATTTAAAAAAGTCTCTGAACTGTTCTGAAAACAGTATGATTTTGGCCAAGGGCTCATGGCGGATGCACTCTCTCAGCATGATTCCACAACGTAAGGCAATATTTGGGGATTCATATCTGGAGAATGCAGAGAAACAGAAAACATCAAAACACAGTAGAAAGAAGATAAACAGGCACCTTTCTAGCAACAGGGAACTTTGCAGCACGGGAACACCTGTCAGGAGGGACACCACCCACTGAGGGCAGCTCCCAGCCACAGCGCTGTGCCCAGCTGCAGGACCTCAGCCCAAAGCTCAGGAGCAGACACAGACAAGGCTGCCAGAATTTTTCATTGCAAACCTCTCTCTCCCCAAGCCAAAACACATTTTGGTGTAAATTTGCACTACACCCCCTCTCTGTGGAAAGACCGTGGGGAGTGTGCAACATTTCAACAGAAATCCTTCACCCTTTTGGCTTTGTGAGAAAGCACAGCCTGTACAATATAATAACCTCCCTTTTCAGATTCAATTCTGAGCTCCTCAGTTTATTCAAGAAAACTGTAACACCTCATGACCATCCATCACCTCCCACTCTTCTTTTAGAGGACATCACTCTGCAGTATTAATGAGGAAAGTAGGAAGAGTCTCTTCAGGCAGTCTACACAGGATTAAGCTTTCTGTAGCTCTGAAATTTATTTTTTTTCTTCAGTTTAGGAGGAGTTCAGCTCAATGCCTCTTCTGCAGAGGCTCTGGCTGTGATAGGACACAAGCAGCCATTCCCCAAGTCACAATCCTGCTATGGCAGATGAGGCCCTGCAATAGCCAGGAGCCAGCACACGTCTCGCCCTTGGAAAGGAAGGAAGGGAGGGAGGGGGGAGGAAATTCAGATCATCTTCAATTTCTATAAAGTCTTGATTTCCTTAAAGCCGAAATTAATCTGAAACAAAAGTGTTAGAAACACATTAAAAAACAAAAAGGATGAAATCCAACAGTCAAGAAAGATTTAAAATGAATTTTTTTCCAGCAGTCTCCCAGAAAACATGTGAAAATGGTGTAGTCCAAGGGGACAGAAAGCACTCTCTGTTTCAATAAACTGGTTATACTATATCAGAGCTGTGTATTATCACCCAGAGCTTATCAGCATCATTTTTCCTTTGCACAATTAATTCCTATCACTAGGCCAAAAGAAATACATTTTTTTTAAAAAAAGGAAGAAAAACACAAAATGCCATCTGTGCTGTAAGTGAGTGGGCCCTCAATTTTACCCCTAGCAGGCAGTTTAAAAGAACAGTTGTGTTCTGCAAGCATACCAGAGCTGCATACTTCAACCTGCTGTCAACAATAGTTGGCTTAATGAAAATGGATTGCTATTCCAAACAGGCAAATGAAGCTTCCCACCCTCAAGGAAATGCAGGCACTCAAGCCCCTGTTTGTTTTGGTTTGGGGAAGCATTTGCAAACTTGAATTTCTAACTCTTCAGACAGCAAAAATTCACTGATGTTTCCCATTGAGGCATCAACTCCATTAACAGGAATACTAATTTTTAAGGAAAATGAGGCAGAGCTGCTCCTAGGAGTGCAGCCAGGAAAATATTTAATAGTTGGCTAATGAATATTTTGGTTGGAATAAAAGCAAATTACATTGTTTCCAGCACAATAACTTTTAAAAAAATTAAGTATCAACAGAATCATTCTTAGTCAAATGCTCCATTATCTGGAAGTGGGTTATGGACCTTTGGCTGTTCACACAAGCGAGGGAAGTTGGGTTTGGTGCCTGGAATAAGCCTGGAAGAAGTTTACAGTTTGCATGTCCTTTGCACCCACACTTACATGCAAAGCCACCAGGCAGGAATGAAAGAAATGTGATTCAAATCCCTTCTAATGAGCAATTAGTGCTCTATGCTGATGTATTTCCACAGCAGAAAAAAAAAAACAACTGAGTTCTTCTCTGTTTGGATGAACTTACAACCTAAAGAAACCCCCACACAGTGAATACTGGAGAGAACTGGAAAATGAAACAATGGACTTGAAGTATTTCAGAACACTTATTGTGAAATTTGAAAGGGGCAAGACTGAGAGCAGAAATGCATTTCTGTGTAAGGGGAATCATTGTTCCATGGTTAGTGCAGAAGATGGTACAAGGTGAGGAGCACAGGCAGGAGATTTGGAAGGCATCAAGCCTGAGAGACACAAGGTCTTAAACAGATGTATTCTGATCTGACTTTACATTACTTGTATAGCCTGAGTTTATCTTTGGATAGACTCAAGGGGAATTCTCCAACCTCAGCCAATATACCATTAAAGCTTTAACTGGGCTGTGATATCAAGAGGTCATCACAACACAGGCTGGGGCAGTGTCTAGGGTAGAGATAGCATGTGGCATGAGATATATAGATATATATTTATAAAGAAGCTTCTGAATTTGTCACTTGAGAGAAACAATGCATAAACTAAGTCCTCAACAGTCAGTGTCCTAGAGGGAAAATGTTTTAAATTACAAAGGACTGAAATTATTTCTGGGCTAATGCAATAGGCTGACACCAGAGCAAAAAATTGGCCCAAATACAACTGGTTCTCTATGTACACCAAATGCTGCACTCATCTGAAATCCTACACACAAAGCCTGCACACAGAAAATAAGATGCTATTAAAGCAAGTGCAAAGCAATCCTTAAAGCAAGTGCAGCAGCAAACTCAAACAACCTACACAAATGAAAGAAAGCAAAAAACAAAAAAAAAAGTTGACTATGTGCTGTGTGTTTTCTGAAGCTGAGAAGCTGGAAGGAAGCAAGCAACAAATAAAATTAAGCCTAAAAGGTAGGAACTGTTATCTCAAGTTGGCAGTTCCACTGGAGTATGAGACAGGAAACACTGGGCGGGAGCTCTGATTGAAGATCCTTCCCACCCAACAGAGCTCGCATTAAGCCACAAAAAAGGAACCTCTTGCTTTTGGGGACTGACAAGGGGCAGAGGAAATTTTGCATCCAATGGAAGTTCAACAGTCACAATAATCTTGGGCCATTTCTTTTATAGTCATGGTAGAGGTGATTTTTTTTCTCTCCAATTAATGTCATGATGTCATGTAACAAACACAGAATGGCACAAGTCAACCAAACCCGCTTTCCTTTAACAGAGTTCGATTATAGCATTATATAAATATATATCTATATAGTATAAATAATATAATTCATTCAGCATTAAATAAATAAGAAAACATGTCCTCAAGTCACATTTTCACGTGGTGGTGCCTAACATGAGGTGCTTGTTTCCCTGTCCTGCAGCTGGCTGCACACACACACCCCCGTGCTGTGGGCATGCAGCAATCTGTGTGTTCAGGGCTCTGCCCTGGCTGCAGGCGCAGATTTTGGGTCTCATTTTTAGGCAGTTCCAGCAGCAGGACACAGGCAGGGAAGGCATCATCACGTCTGACATTATTACACTGTTCTGCAGCAGCTGTTCAGGCTGGGCAGGACTGACTCTGGGCTCCTACTGATGGATTCAACTGCACATTCTAACAGAAATTACAGAAATGGCAATTCTGAGCCAGTGCAGTGCTGCAGAGGGCTAGTCAAGACATCATGAACAAGGAGCTCAAGGACCACAGACACTGCTGCATGCAGCAAGATTCTCTAAAGAAAGCATCTAAGTGATGCTATTTAAATTCATCCACCAGCTCAGGTCACTTGCTGTAAAATGTCTGTCAGAAGCATATATGCATAAAAACTTTACTATCTATCTTCTTAATATTCTTGGTTGCTACAGATGCCAAAGAAAATCTGGGACATAATCCAAAAATGTTTTTTATCTTTAAATAAAGCCCAGACATTTGGTAGTGATATGTGCTCAATGTGCAAGATCAAAATGAGTGAAAAACTGAAAAAGCAAAGCCAGAGAAAAGGGAAGAAAATTATTGTATATACATAGGAAATTAAAAACAGTTTGTAATAATGATGGAGAGAATCATCATTGTTGTCCTGAGGTTCAAAAGACCAAAAAAAAAAATTAATGCTGAAAGTTGTGGAGTTAATTACAGAAAGAATTTAAAGTTGAAGTTCACTTGTGGCCACAAGCGTTGGAGAAGTCTGTCCCACAGGCACAACTACTCTTTTAATGCATTTTTGCTTCTCTCTGTTCTACCACTCAGTGCTCCAGTTTGACTCCAGTTATTTACAGACACCACTGTTGGTCACTCCTGCAATGCAAAAAGGTCTAAATGAACCTGAGCCGTCACCAGCAATGCTACACAAGAGTTCAAAGTGAGAAATGGAGTACACATCACATGGGGTGCAGTCAAAAACAACCAGCACATAATTACTTCAACATGAAGTTTTTGGTGAAGAAATAACAGCCAAATGAAATAATCTGATAATTAAAAAGTATAGAGTTCCATAGAAAGAAAGTCAATAGGAAAAAAAAAAGTAAGAAAGCTGGAACAAAATCTGAAACCCACTTTTTTTTTTAAACTAAAAGTGAGAAAGTAGATCAACTGCAATTCCAGCATGTTCCAGGCAATGCTCTTTAATGAAACTCAAATTAAAGCACCTACCCTTTGAGAAGCATGAATAGGATATGTGGATGGGCACTAATGTATTCCACAGTAGGGCTTCGTGTGCCAATTTGTCTTCTCAAGATGTTGTTGAATATCTGGGAAACATCCTTTTTGCCCTGTTAAAAAGCAAAATATCTCTTTGCTTAGAAAAACATGAGCAAACAACCACGTAATACAACATCAATTTAAAGTGCAAATGAAACTGAAATCAGAAAAGGTCAGCCTTTTTTTTTCCTCCTGAGTCTCTGCCTCATATTTGCTGTTTCCCCAGTGCCACAGGAAGGCTTCCTCGTTCGGGCAGCTCTGAAGGCTCCCGACTCCCCACTCCCATTTGCACCTTTTTTTCCCTAAATGAAGATGTGCATTCCTCTTACACTGCCACCCTGGCTATTTCAAATAGGAATACTAAAGCACATTAAAAGCAAGCCCCTACCCTGAGCCAAGCCTGCTGCTGCTGTGTGTGCTGTTAGTCCCACAGCCTCCAAATGTGAGTAACAGAGCTGGTACCAAACCACTGCCACACTGCCTACACTTAAGAGGCTAAAGCTTTTTATCAGTCCAGTGCAAACAACTCCCTAGTGTGATTACACTTCTGAAAATCAGGGTTAAATTTAACCTGTGCCCATTATTTACCATGGAAAATGGAATTACTACTACCAATAAAATGGCTGCATCACATGTGTGTCTCTGCTTTAATCAAAACTAAAGTCCTTCTCTTTGTCCCAATGTTGTGCTGTATGCACCCATCTACACAGTCACAGCTTGTCTTCCAATGCTTCCCTGTGCACATAGCTTTCCAAAAGGTCTTTCCAAATCATGTTCTGTTCAGTCAGAGGGCTCACCAATACATCTTGCATTTGAAATCCACATCCTCCCCCACCACTTTCTCCCCTGGCAGAGCAGACAAATTGATGCAAAGTTAAGGGAGGTGGGAGATTGGCTGCACTCAGGAGCAGTAACCAAGGCACTGAGTCAACAGCAGGTCACTATGCACAGGGCAAGCTAAAGCAAAAGGTCACTTATAATCTGTACATGCTGATTGATCTGTCTTGGGAGGACAAACATTCCTTGGCAGAGAAATTATTGAATGTTTGAAGCCAAGGAGCAGATAGTTTCACACGGAGGAAAATTCCCTGGTTTCACCTCTACAAATAAATCAGTGCTGAGAAACACAAAATATTCTGCCTTCCTACTTGTTCCAGCCCAGCTGGCTTGGAGACTTGGAGACTCTGGGAATTAAACAGGAGAATCAAATCAGTGCAGGCCAGTCCATCTGCCTTTATCTGCAACACTTTTTTTGACCCTTGGACATAATTTCAAATAGGCTAATTCTGTATAAAGTCATCTCATTCTCCCCTATCTTTACAACACCCATATCATATGCCTGGAATCCTGTGATCCCCACAGGCTTCAGCTTCATTCCAAGATGAAAACAATTCAGACAGAGAAGAGCTGTTGAAAGGGTGAGGTAAATATGGCCAGAAATTAAGTGATCCTCTCTGCTATGCCAAATTTTATATTAGTTACTCAATACTGTGTGCATTGCAGCATAATATCCATGAGCAGAGAGGAGATAGATACATATATATATATATATATATATATATATATATATATATAAGTATCCAATTATAGCTAATTTTCTAGAGATCAGTGTTAGGGAAAGCCAGAGTTGATCTCCATGGGTTCTCCAGGAGGGAATGAAGGCAAATAGAAGGGAACCAAACAGATTTCCCTCACCACCTGACATACATTAAAATTGTAGGAGTACTTTTGAAACACTCCTTACTTGGATCTGCAATTGAATTTTGCCTTATAATGAAATACATGTGGCCACTGAAGCACAAGGTAAGGCAGCATGAAGAGAAAGTGGCTAGATAAGAACAAAAGAAACCTGCCAAGGATGCATTATATAAATAAAAAATTGTATAATACCTATACCATAACTTAGCCCCTGTTTCAAGGCAAAGTAGGGAAAAGATTATAAAATCACCAGTCCTGGCCTTGTAGTTATTTACTGCCTATTTTAGGGGCTTTACAGTTTGTGAACCTTTAGGCTTACACACAGTAACATCTACATTTTTAGTTGACTTCTGCTGTTTGCACATTTGCCTCAGTTCTTTAAAGTTCAAAAATAAATTTCATATTTTACATTTCTGAAAAGCCAGTCTGATCTTGATTCTGGGCTCCTGCCCAAACCTGACTTTAATGCTTCAAAACAATATCATCACTGAAATTATATCTTGTTTGTTGAGTGGCAGAAGCAATAAACCTGTGTCTTCTATGGATGTGTGATGGATGTGTGATGGATGTGTGATGGATGTGTGATGGATGTGTGATGGATGTGTGATGGAAGTCTCCCCTACACTGTCTTTGAAAACACATCTTCAAAGGGAAGTTCAGCTGTGAAAAACTGGGATCAAAGTGGGCAGCAGGGTTGGTGAGGAGGACACAGGGAGTCAGGACAAAGCAAAGTAACATTATTGCCTTCAGAAATCAGATTTTCAGTAGTTTATTATTTGCTTTTTACCATTACATACGGATCAAAAAATTAACTTGCATGTTATAGTGAGACGAAATTGCTTGTTCAATGAAGCAACTTAAATACCAGCTGTAGCCACCAATATAACAAAATGGAAACAGAAAAGTTGATAAACTGGAAAAGCCAGTGGGAGGACATGAAGATAAAGCAGCACATGCTCTTACTGTCCACTTGTTCAGTGATGTTTGTTTTCTAGTGTTTTGTCCAAAGAACATGTATAACACCTTGGCTAAATGATTGGAAAGCTTTTGCAATTAATAAAAAATATATTTTGCAATAAGAATTATGAGAATTGTTTGTAATAACAGCAATTCAACAACAGATTAAATAGTTCATCCAGTGCTTGCTTTTTAAGACTGTGTGTTCAATATGTTGACACAGAATTTTTCTCTGGCAAAAGCAATACAGACTGTCATGTAACTAAAAAAATGCAGAAGTCTCCCTTCTGTGCTTTCAGTATCTTCTCCTTCCCTCTTCTCCGTTTCTCTTAAAGGGTTTTTTAAGGGCTTGGTTGTTGGGTTTTTGAGTATTTTTGTAATTAGACATTTAACAGTAACCAGAGGAGGCACAGAGAAGACAAAGCATTAAAAAAAACCTCCTGAATTTAAGACCTGAGCCAGAGTGAGAGAATTCCACTAAAAATTTTCAAAAACTGATACATTCCATTTTCAAAAATTAATACAAAATAAATATATCAGTCCTTGATCCTGGATTTACTGGTGGTAGGGGGGTGGAGTGGAAAAAATGAAATCACCCATTTTCCTCCCTTTCATTCATTTACAAAATGGAAAGAACATAACTTCTACACATGACTCCCACAAAAGGTGTCTCTGAGAGCATCAGATCTCTTTGAGAAATTGATTTTTCTCTCCAGCAGCTGCCTGTACATTGGGTACTGCTCCTGTTCCAGACTCAGTGGTGGAGGTTTGACTCCTGGGCACTGGGGATTTCCCACTGGTGCTCAGACACTTGTGAGGAATCCCCAGCGCCCAGGGGCCACAGAAATCATGGAACTCATACCAGCAGTCCCTGGGGCACTATCCCAGCTGATTGCAAACCACAAGAATGACAATGAGCTGACAGTGACAGAGTTTATTCCCATCCCTACCAGTCAACAGTAAATTAACAGGATTGATATTTATCCTGAATTACTGCAATCTTTGCTCCTATAACTCTTCTTCTCCTTACTTACAAGCAAGTTTAGTTGTCATAGCAGCTGTTTACTAGGTTTTTGGTTTAACAATAAAGCTGGCAAGCAGTTTCACTGAATATATAATTTTATATTTAAATACATCAAATTAAAAAATATATATACACACACATTCATTTTAATCTTTCTCCTGTGAAAAAAAAATGTTATCTTCCTTTATTCTTTTAATTGAAACAGTTAAGTGGAGGACACCCAAATTACCTTGTGACCTGCTGTCTGTTTTTAACATGTTTTTCAATTCCTTTCCTCTCAACTAAACCATTTTAATTCTTTCAGTCTTTGTCACATGAAATTCTCCATGCTTCCAATTATTTTTGTTCCATGTCCCTGAACCCTCTCTAATTTGGACACTCTTCAGAGACAGCAGGTAGCTCTATTAGCACTATCCCAAAGATCATCCCTGCAGTTTACAAGGTTGGTCCTAGACTGTCTTCCCAGCACCATGTCCTATCTTGTTTGGATACACATGGAAATATTTCTTTATAATTTTTTGTTTTAGTTTTTAAATATCAGATTTACTGACAGTGTCTTCAGGACACCAACCAATCTAGAGCAGCAACTTTCTTCAGCCTGTGGAAAACAGTTTTGAATGCAATGAACTTATTTAGACTTCAGAAAAATATGGCTCTAGTCACTGACAGCACCAAGAGCAAGGAGTTGAAAAAAGTTTATGAATGTTGACCTACCTCAAAATCTATCAGCTGCAGGTTGGCAATGAGTGTCACCAGAAGGCCACTGTTGTAGAGCTCTTGTGCCAGCTGGGCCACGATTTCTGTGGGTGGCTCTTTGTCTGTGGTCCCACACAGAATTTCTTTCATTGCTTGCAGAGATTTTGACACTTCCTCTGATGCCTTTTTGCCAGCAGATAATGGGTTTTGTTTTAAAAAAATGAAACAGGAAAAAAAAAAGGTGTTCTTTTAAAAGGCATGCATTTCAAAACAAATGTTTCTAAATGTACTTACAATTATCATTATCTACTGCAAAATAATAGCATAATTCTAGGTAATCATGGAGGCTGGAGCATCCATACCGTACCCTGCAGGCCTTACACAAGATAAATTCAATTTATACATGACATATCACCATTTCCAGACCATGAGCACAAAATAGGGCCAAGAGATCAATTACCAACCAGCACCAGTGAGATCCTTTAACAAGTTTGGAGGCAGGCACAGCCCTGCAGAGGCAGCAGCAATTTCACTGTTTCTCCCCCTGTCCTCCCCAGTGGGCTCCCTGGCACACATGGGGCAAGAGGCTCCAGATGATGGTGCCAAGCCTCCAGGGGGCTGCTCCCACCAGAGGGGTGCTGCTGGGCTGCCTCCCCACCCAGTGCTCCCTGATGGGCTGTCCCAGCTCCTCTGCTGGGACCCCAAATAAATCCTCACAGCCCTGTGGCACTGCCTAACCCAGCGGGCAGCTGAGCACCACACAGCCACTTGCTCACTCCCCCTCAGCAGGATGGGGAAAGGAACTGGGGAGAGGAAATAAATTTTTAGGCTGAGATAAAGATAGCTTGATAGGATAGAAAAGGAAGGAAGAAATAGTAGCAGTAAAACAACAATAACAACAATAAACACCAAGTGATGCACAGTGCAATTGCTCAGCAGCCAATGTCCAGCCAGTTCCTGAGCAGCAGCCCTGGCCAGCCTCCCCCCAGCATTGTGTACTGAGCATAATGCCATGGGATAGGGAATACCCCTTTGGCCCACTGGGGTCAGCTGGCCCAGCTGTGTCCCCCCCAGCTCCTTGTGCCCCCAAACCACTCTCTGGTGGGTGGGCTGAAGAGCAGAAAAGGCCCTGACTCAGTGTAAGCACTGCTCTGCAACAACTAAAACATCTGAGTGCTATCAACTTCATTCTTATCCTAAATTCCAAACACAGAACTTTACCAGCTACCAGGAAAAAAATTCACCTTATCCCAGCCAAGCTTGACAGCTTCACATTGCCTCATCTCATTTCTCCTCATCAGGTGTGGTTTGAGCCAGCATCTTCCACATGGGATTTGCTCACTGAGCACACAGGCACTTCAGCCTCAGATTGAGAAATTTAAATGAAACCATTTGCTTTAGTAAAGCTCCACAGCTGCCACCAAGTGAAGTAAAATAGATCTTTCACATCTTTTGCTCCCACCTAGAGTATACTAATCCTGTGCAATGTTTCAGGTACCTAATGTAGAGGATGAATCAGAATTACCTTACAAAGAACCTTGACCAGCAGGATTGCAAGGGGGAAAGGAAAGACACATGCCTGTAAACAGGTAACAACTCAGCATTCATGCAGTCAGCAGGTTAAAATCAGATGTGAGTGATAATACAGATTGCCAAGGAAAAGGAACTGCTGGCTACAGCATGGCAGCTCTGGCTCACACTTCCTCACAGCTATGCTCCACTTTGAACAAACTCTGTGGAGGAAAGGAGTCTTTTTATTTTTCATGTGGATGTGCGTGCTGTAAATCCCACGTGCTCAGCCACGGGGCTACAGAGGCAATGGCTCCTTCTGTGTTGGTTATATTTAATACACACATCACCTGCAGCAAGGCTGATTGGATTCTTTGGCAGGGAGCAGGAAGGAAATAAGGAACAGGTCTGGAAGCAAAGCTGAGAATGACAGCAAACTGCCAGGCAGGATGCTGAAGACAGCATTTGACATATTTGGAAAACCTTAACTTGAAGTTAGCCTTTTGTTAGCATAGCAGGTGGGGAAAAAAAATCAAGACAAACACAGAAAATCCAAGAGCGATTTGTAAAAGCTCGCTGGAAATCAATGGATGTTCAAAGCCACATCAATAATTTCTATATATCTCTCACATACATTGAAAGGAAAAACAGCATGCTTTCAAATACCACCCCATCAATCTGCATAACATAACCCCAGTGCTCTGAAGAGGCATCTCCCACCTGCTGCTGATCTCCTAACATTTTCAATCTCAGATTTTATTCACATTAGTGAATAAAAATGATACAAAAAACCTAGAAGTCCTAAAAAGAACCAAAACCAAAACCAACCACAGTAAAAAGCCACTTTTACATTGCAGCTACCTGGAAGATTTAAGCATTGATTTTGCACAGCATAAAGAACTGCTCTCCCCCAGTCTCTTTGTACCTACTTGCAGTTTTCTGCTGGTTGAGATAGGCCAGCATGAGCAGTGTGTAAATGAGCATGACTGTGTGATAACTTCTAACAGCAGAAATCTTGATGTTCCTTACCATCACTCAGCAAAAGAGCCTATTTTTACCTCAAATGTTAGTCGTGTGTCACTTGAGATATCCCACAGAGTACAGATGGGATTAACCACAGGGGTTCTATCCTATAAACTAAAGCTCTAAATCTTTATAAGAGCTAGGGAAATATTTTCATTTAAAAGGCAAAGCCCATACATTTTTGGCTTTCCACCCTTTCTGCTGGGCTGGGTGTGAATATCTCTAGCATTCTGTAGTTTAAAAAAACCATGCTTTGCTTTTCAGTATAAGCAGTCCTTTCTGATATGTAGAAAAAAGGTCTGCAGGACTCAGCTTTAGGTTTAATTCTCAAAAAGGAGGCAAAAAAGTGCAGTGTGAGAAAATGAAACATAGAACACTGGTGCTGGTGGGCAGAAGTGGCCACCACAGCTGCATTTCTCTAATCACCTGCCATCCCATCCACTCCTCTCTTCAGCTTTTCCACATGCAATTTACATTTCATGTGCCATTTCCTCCCCCTTCACAGCATCTCCATGGTCTGTGTTTTGATGTGCAACTCTCCACCAAAAGTTATTCACAGTCAAATCTAAGGACTGCTCCTCAGTGGATATCCCTCACAATATATCTGGAGGAAAACCATAATCCCAAACACAGATTCTTAAATTAACAGCCTTCGTTTTGACATTTCCACTTAATCTCACAGCAATTTTAGAATAATACTTTAAGTACATAAGCACTGTTTCTGGGATGGAAACTTTCTTAATACTCAGAGAAAAAAGACATTCCAAGATCCAAAGACCCAACATCTGTCCAAAACAAACAACAAAGCACATTTATTCACTCAAATACATGGAAAATACAAGATGACTGAAACATATCTGCATAAGAAGTCAGACCAGTCCTGAGCCTCTTTAGGAAAAATTGCAAAAACCAACAAAAAGCTTCAGCAAGACATCCTCACCCCAGCTGCATCACAAACAGAATTTCAGTGTCAAAAAATAAAAAGGATTCACTAGAAACCCCTAATTCTGACTTCTATGCTATTTTTTCTTTTCAGTAGCAAGAGCAACAAGAGCAAAGTGCTGCAACTATCACTCCAGCAGAAATTAGAGTGCAAAAGAAACAATTTCATGAAATATCAAAGCATTTCAGCCATTTGCCTCACTCTTGCAATTAGGCACAATCTTATTTCCAGCAGATTGTCCTTTAATCCCTTAGGTACAAGTCCTTTCCATCATGACTGAATTTATGCCATTATATTTAGAGAGGCTCTTGTGAATAGAGAGGAAAAAAGAAGGAAAGGAGAAAACTAAACACATAATCCTAAACAGAACAGCTTATACATAAACATACTAATGTCAAAAGTGGGATATGCTGAACTTTGGACAGTCAAAAGTTGCAGGTAGGGACAAAAAAGTGAGATTGAAATAAAAGCTGATTCCTAGCACACACAGACGAGTATTGCTGTGCCTGCACGGGTGTCAGGATGTCAACCTCCTAAGCCAAGTTTCTGGTCTTTCCAACAAGTCTCTTTCCAACAAGAACTGACTCTGCATCCACAGAATGTAGTTTATAATGGCTATCAACCCACAAGAGGTTTTTGGGTCCATTTTGAAAGACAGGATTTTGTGTAAATGTTGAAATCTAACAATCCTTGGGTTACTCTGCCAACCCTACTGGACTAGATGATCCACAACAGCCTTGGAGATGGAAAACAGACAGTATAGATAAGCCTGCATAACTTCTCTATGTTAAATTATAAACATGTTCAACATCCCCTTCCCATAAAGCTGATTTTTTGTCAGTTTTTATGTGTCTTTCTAAACCTACCAACAGCTTCAGGCAGAGCTGGAAATTTTATAAGTTGAAGATTTTTGTCTTGGTTTATTTTCCTCACACATCAAAGTTTTGTCACTGTTGACATAACAGGAACATAACAGAAAGAAAGGAACTTAGGGAAAAATGATTCCCTGAAATTCTATATGAAAAAATCTTCCCTGAAACTCTGATTGATCTTCAAGCGTGGGATTGACTGTGGAGGGGAGAAACACAAGAATATGACAAATAGGCCCATACAGATTCTGTATGTGTACCTAGCACATCTCCAGGTCCAAAATCTCTCTATAAACTGTTTCTCTCTTGCACAGCAGCAGACAGTAACACACAGAGATGCCTGCCAGTGCGATGTTAAATACTCCAATGTGTGATTCAGTGATCTGCCAGTACTCCATGCTATATATTGCAACTAAAAGCATAAAGCTCCTTGATTCGGTCTTATCTGGTTTAAAAATATTCTCACTGTGTGATTCAAACCAATTTTTCTCCTAAAAAGCAGTGCCAATGCAGCTCTCTCTACATGGAGGATTCCCAAGAAAAGCCATTAGCAGAATCTGAATCAAGCAACCACGTAACTTCAGGATCACCCCAACTGACTTATTCTTGATGCAATTTCATGCTGAATGGACCTACAGGGACAAACTGTGGGTATTTTGGATCAGGAGGCCCTGATGTCTGTTATTTAGCAAAACATTATGGACCTGTACTCAAGGAAGTTGGCAAAGACAATTTGGGCAAGCAAGCACAGTAGGGAAACGCCTTTTAAAAGGATGTATGATCAAATGGACAAGACAGGTTTGCCCCACCTGGACATAAATACCTTTCCCACTGTTAGGGCTGCACTTAAGACAGAACTAAAGGTTCTGAAGGTCCTTAAAAATAAAAGCAACCAGAAGAGACAGGTTTAAACTCTTGGCACCAGAACCTGATAGTATCTGGAGTTTCTCCCACCTCTAGAGCAATAACAGGCCTTAGCAGAACAGGGAAGCTGAAACATGAAACGCTCCACAAAACCCCAGGACACACAGAGCTAGGGGGAAGGGGTGCCAAACCCTTCTTATCTCATTCCCTTGGTTTCAGTGTGCAGCAATGAAATGGAAAGCAATTTTGCAACTGGCTCTGGCAGCTGCAGAATCGCATCCATGGGTATTCACGTTCCCGGCAGTCACGCAACTGTTCTTCCATGCAAATGCACACAGAGCCTTCTGCATGCACCTCATCTCACACACCAATCCCCAGAGCTCTACCAACACAGCAGCCAGCAAGGTGAACAGCAGCCAGGAATGGCTTCCTCGTTGCTATGTAAAAAAGCAGGATTTATTGATAGAAGTATTTGTTCCAGATATCTTGAAGTCTTTTAATTGCAGCCTTAATAAAATGCTGCTCTCCTGACCCTTGAGAACAGCACCAAATTTGTTACAGCACGTGGAGATGAAAGAGAGGACAGATTGCAGTGACCTACCTGAAGGAGCAGTCTCGTTAGAGAGATTTAAGTGGAAGGGGCAGAAGTGCGACACTTCAGGTTATTTTTACATCTCGCTTCACTCTGCTTCTGAGCACTGACTAAAGGCACTGCAGCTTGCAGTTCTGCCTGACAGGAAAGCACTCAGCACAGTGCTCTGAACCTGCTCTCATGCATTTGGGGTTCATTTTCCACAATAAACCCTTGTCTTGGATCGGCTATACCAGAAACTGCAAATCTTTCAGCCCATCTAGACCACATGCAAAGATTAGACCAAGTTTCAACCAACCTCACATCCGTTTGTTGCACTAAATTAAAAACCTGTGACACTTGGAAGGCTTTTGCTGCAGGGCAGGTTCAGAAAATGTTACCAAACCTGTAGGCACCACAGATGGCACTGAGTCAGGCTGCCACACCCCAAGGTGTTTGGTTAGCAGCAGGAGGGCTATGTGCTCAAGGATGTCCTTCAGTGACAAACTGGATGCCACCCACACTGCTTGGTGCTGACTGGGCTCAGCAGCTGAACACAGGCTTTGAGAAGTCAGGATGTCACACTCTTTTTTTTGTGAGTTTGGTCAGGCACCCTTTCTATCAATGTTCCTTTACAACAGCCATCAACAAAGACACGGCGGCACATCAGCAATAAATGAAGCAGTGTGACCAGAGTGTCACATGCTGTCCATTCTTCCTCAGGTTCAACAGGTATGGCCTCTTGGTATCATGGTTTCTCTTCATCTCTACTTACATGCATCCTCCAAATGCTATAGGAGTTTGTACCAGAAAGAAGAGAGCCCAAGCTCTGAAGGCTTTCTTTCCTATGTATTTAAATACTTTCCTGTTTTTCTAGGTAGTTCCAGAGTGGACATTTCTCATTAAATTCAAGGACTGATCGATTCTACATAAATGAGATTAAATTGTAATGACATTTATACAATACTGCAATAAAACTTAATTGTTCTTCACCACATCAAAGCCCAAACAGGATGTCAGCGATTGTATATGCTTGAAGAACACCTTATTTCATTTCAGATGTTGGAAGAGAGGAGGATTGTTGATAAAGAACATTTTAGTCCACTTTTTCAGCTCTGTCTTACCCTACTTAATCTCCCAATTATTGCATTAAGTTTGCCAGTGCTGCAATCCCTCATTTAAAATAGATATTATTTTTTAAAATTTGTAAAAACAAGGTATTAGAAAGAGCACTTCAGAAGAAGAGAGCCAGATGTGCTGGCACTTCTCAACCTGTGGTCTATCAACCATCAAAATGTAGCTGAGAAAATGGCAAAGCTTTAAGCACGCATATATCCATGCAAGCAAACAAACAAGAAAGCCCACATAAAAAAATAGGAACCAAACATAAAAATTTAACCTGTTTTTCAGTTGGGAGTGTTAAAAAAGCATCAGGAAGCATTATGGCAACACAACACATTAATAGTTTCAAAAAAATCAGACACATGGAGAAAGTGGGTCAAATTCAATCCTTATCTAAGGAGACAGATGCTAGTGCAGTCAATAGAGTTTAGCTAAAGCTTGAATGGGTACTGTTCCATGAGTAACAAAAAGCATCATGAAGGAAGAGTGTAAACCTATGTATATTATGTGTGCATGTGGAAATGCCTCAGAAAATATGCATAATTTCCTTTACACTTACAACTGGCTTCTCCTCATTCTGTCTATCAAGTTATATCCTCCACCCTCTTCCCATTACCTGAGAAGTCTTAACTGCTCTGCTGCAAAGTTCCCTCTAGCTGTGCACTCCATAGCTTGGCAGGAATGATCCTTTCTGCAATATCTAAAAGCATCCCCTCTAAGACATAGCTGGTTCCTGCTGAAAGTTGCACAAAGTTGTATTAGAAGCATCAAGCCCCTCTCTGTCTGACCTTGTGCCCTCCTGGCTGCCCATGGCATCTTCACCTCATACTCACAATTTCTCAGCTGGAAAGGAAAGGAGGTTCTCTGCCAGCCCTGCAGTTAATTCAGGCTTTGTCCCACTTCTCTGCCAATTCTGCCTGTATTAGCAGCTTTTATCTGTCTCAACCCACATACCACATTGGCTGTACTACAATAACAGCTTAATTGTCACAGGATAAATCTTGTTTAAGCATCTGAAGCAAGTCCTAGTTGGAAACTACTTTGCACGCAAAATCAGGGGTACTCTGGAGTTGTACCCTGGAAGTACAACTGGGAACTTTGGTTTTATGGTGAGGCATAACAATACTCTTTTAGTTCTTACAGCAGACTAGGAGCTAGAAAGCTGAAAAATTGGACAGCCCTGAGTCACAAACTTCCCAGGTCACAGGGCTACAGGGTCCAAACCCAGCTCTGATACATCCAGGGTCTCTGGCTCTTGCAGTAGCTAAACCTCTAGGCCCTTTCATGAAAGTTTGACAGATTTCTTCTTCCTCCAGAAGTCAAATTGGAGGTAGACTTAAAAACCTTGCTAGGTTTTCAAGAGCACAGAGTACAGCACTGTGCTTTGTTTCTCTGCTTCTGTTTTCAGTTGCATTTCTCCAATCATTCTCATGAAAAGACATTACTCATTAGCATTACTGAGAATATTTTGAAAACCTGTGGGCCACTGAAAGACTTCCCATTGTCTTTTCTTCTCCAACTCAAACTGCAAACAACACTTTGAAATGGCATTACTAAGTTCACAAACCTGAATGGATAGCAGCTGGTGTGATTGGGCTGGGTGATTTTGCAAGAGCTATTTTTCCTGCCAGCTTTTAAAGTTTATCACCATCTCAGTAGTAAAGGCAGTCCTTATGATTTACTTCCATAAACTCAGGAGAATAAATTTAGTTATTTTCTTTAACAGGAAAGAATTCTTATTTCAGGACAGCTCAGTGGAGCAGTTTAGATAAAAGGCACAACTGCTAAGGAGTCTCTAACCTTTCCTTTTGCAAGGAAAAGGACGCTATGTGCTTCCTTGACATTACAGTACAAAGCCCTGAGTCAACAGGCCACATAAGCTTAAACCAACCCAAAAAAAGGCTTTCCTCACCTTCTCCCTTGCTCTTGAAGGGACTGCCTTGTCCCTCTCTCTCCTCTCCCCTGATCACTCCCCTTCAGCCCAGGAACAGTCTCTACCCCATAGCAATGAAGTACACAAAAACTAAGTGAAAATCAACCTCTTCCTGTAAAATAGGCATCATTGAGTTCGTGAGCTGTTTCCATTCTAATACACCAGGGAAGCATTCTGTATCTTTTGCTCTGTGAGGAAAACACACACCAGCTGTTCTGACTTTCACGAAAAATTTACACTTAGCACTCATCTTGGAAGTCTGAATTTCTCCTTGTCACTGACACCCAAATATACAAACCAGCTCAAAGCCAAAAATTCTCAAAACCACAACCCTGAGGAATCACTCTGCAAAGCAGATCAAAAAGAAATTCAAGTATGGAACTTCTTCTTTGAAAGTCTTCTTTAATCAGGCTCCAAAGGATTAATTCAGCAGGGCAGAACAGATTCTGTTGATTTATTTAGTTATTATTTTATGTTTTAGTTCAGAGTCAAATTCTCTCCATTCTCAGGTTACTGAAGGTATTTCAGAATGAAACATTAAATACCAGAGACCTCCCAGAAATCCATGTGACTTACCTTACATAATTAACACACTCTGAGCTACTTGCTTTGAACCAAAAAGTTTCAAGAGGATTTCACTAAGGGTACAAAGGGCTCCATGCCTACTTTTTGGGTTGGGTTTGTCTTTGTACAACTTCCTGCTCAAGGTGGGGGAAGCACAACATGCACACACGCAAACATCAGCTCCATGGAAAAGGTACCAGTGTTCCTTATCAGCTATTTCTGCTTCCACTGACAATCACTTTTAACTTAAAGTTAGTCTATAAACCATATATTTCTACTACAGCAATAGTGTAGAGGGTCAGAGTCTCAGATAAAAAAAAAAAAAAAAAAAAAAAAAAAAAAAAAATATATATATATATATATATATATATATATATATATATATATATATTATACAAGCTCAAATTCCTAACTGGGAGGATTTTGTGTGTTGCATTGTACCTATTAAGTGGTCACTGGAAAAGCAGCAAAAGTAACTTGAGTCTGTGTCATGGAATTAGAAGAGAGCAGTAATATTAGCAAAAGCCTAGCACTATAAATAGAAAATGAGTAGCACAGCTCTTTTAGGAAGCACTGGCACCCAGAAAATTAGAAAGGATGAACAGAGTGAGATCTCTTTTATACACATCTGGACACATACAGCTTTCCTGGTTTCTGGAAACAGTGTGCATCAGAAGTAGAGTTTTTCTCTGTGGGTGCCTACACATTAATTGGCAACCTCATTTGTTATCCTGCTAACACCATTAACAGTACAAAAGTTTTCATACAGCCTTCCAAGCTGTTTTGCTAGATTCATCACTGTTTAAAGTAGGGGTAGATCACCCTTTGTTTTGGCTGAGGCTCCTGGATCTCAGCATTTTCTGTCTGAGCCCCAGATTTTATGTATTTTATTTATGCAAAAGCCCCCTGATTTCAGCAGAACCATTCCAACACACCGCTACATCCACAGGCAAGCACTCACAGGATCAGGGCAGCGACCAAACACAATGTTATTCCCATTATTCTGCTATTCTCCCAGCATAAAAACATTATTGGTCTTCTACAACATTACTTCATACCTTGTCTGTCTTTTTTTCTTGTTTCTCCAATATGGCCATGTTTTCTTTCAGAACTTTCACAATCTCAGCAGGATTTTTGTGCGATTTACTAAACAAAGGCATGGTCTTCCTTCACCTGGATTTCTTCCTTCAGGATAGAAGAGGACTGCCTTAAATCAAACAACAAGCAAAAACAGCTTTTAAGGCTTATACAAAAATGCAATAAAAACACACATAGACACTAAGAACAATAAAAGGTTGCACCTCAAGCACTACATTTTGCTTCAGCCACACCGTGGAGTAGTGAAAGCTCTCATGTGTAGTTCTTGCAAGTTCATTGGGGATTCATAAGCTACCATTAGAACATGAAAAGCAACTACTCAGCACCTGCACAGGAGTTGGATGCTTCCTGCAGGAAGCTCTGACCTATAGGTCAGCACTCCAGCAAGTCCATGCCCATGTCCAATGTATTTTGGACACTGCACATCTGGCAGGCTCCACTAAATTTCACATATGGGTCACTAGATTTCACATATGGGTTTCTGCCAGACTTCACCAGCTCCATCACAGTGCAGAAAACCAACTCTAGGTGCCAGCACACCAAAAGCACTCTTTGTTTTAAGCATTGCAAAATGGAGTCCCAGCTTCTCTGCCATCTCTCCTTCTTCTTCTGTTGCTTTGCTTTGTCTGCCATGGGGACCTTGAGAGAAAGCAGTTTAAGCTATCCCCTAAGAGACTTCAAGAATCTGTGGGTCAGATCTCACTGGTGTAGAGCATTGCCTGAGTTAAATAAAGAACAGAGGATCAGGCCCAAATATAAACACAAACATATTCATTACATTTAAATGACAGACTGAGCATTTTAATAAAAATGGATTGTTTGTTTAATTTGAAACATTCTTCTTCTGTATGGTTAGAAAGGCAAATACTACATCACTGTATTTATATATGAAAGAAACCAAGTAGCTCAGTTTCTGCTTAGGCTGTGAATTCTTATGGGTTTTGCTGAGGGTCCAGTACAAAGATCTATTGAAGTCAATGACTGACTACAGATGGGAATATGTTCTGGTTAGAAGCCCAACACTGTTCTGGACTGCATTCCAGTTTGTACAATAAAAAAGACGTAAAGGGGGGGGGGGGGGGGGTTGGGGGAAGAACAAAAAGCAAAAAATAATCTCAAACTTTCATCTCCTTCCACAACAAAAGAAAAACATCACAATTCCTCCATAATTCCTCCATACACACATTTGTAAAATTAGTTGTGAAAACATAAATACACAAACAAACCACTTCAATCCCATTATTCTCCAACATTTGCTGTTTAAAAAAAAGCTTGATATGAGAGGTTTCAAATGAGAGAACTAAAGAAGTGCAATACACACAGTGTAAAGAAAACCCAGTGGTCCCAAAGAACCAGCTCCTCTCATGCTTCATTGTTACTATGGGCACACTACAGAGTCCATCAGGAAATATGATCCAATTTGAGCCATACATCCATGTGTTACTAATCCCCAAATAACCTATGGAATTAATACCCAGATTAGGCATACATTCTATTGCAACTATATATAGTAACCATATAAAGCAGCCAAGTACAAAATTGATTCAAACTTTAAAAGCAAAATCTATACAGACTTTGTCCTAATATCTTATTAAAATAATTTCAAAACACTTCTGCAGAGTATCTTTACAAGAAGAGTTTCTATGACACACAGGAAATATTTTTGAATGTCTTATTTAAACCAAAAGTTCTTTTACAGTGTCCAAAATAGGTGAGTTTGTATTTAGCTTCTCATTTGTTGCTAGGTCAGTTTTACAGGAATATTTTCACATTCAGTGCCTGAAACCTCACCACTTTTGAGTTCCTATTTTCAAGCTCCTCACAGTCCTGCTCAAACTCATTTTTATTTCTCCAGCTTTGGCTACATGACCTTCACTCCTCAGCTGAGCTCCCAGCTGCAGAATCCAGCTCCCATGCAGCTCAGAGGTGCAAGTTTTGGCAGCAGCAGCAGTCACCAGAGCAAAATCCCACCTCAGCCTGACAAGGTGCAAGGTTGAAGCCTGGGTGCACTAACAAGTCACCCTTTGGGGCACACACAAGCACTGACAAAGACTGTGATGACAGTATTACACAATAAAATTGTTTAGATGCTGCTAGCAAGCACCAAGCACTCCGTAATCCCAAAGGTGGTGCAAATAGAAGATTAATAATTCACAATACACTTTGAGAAGGACCTGATTCTGCATGTTTTTATTATCCTGAAGGCATGGCATGAGGATGTGATGATGCAAGAGACACAGAGTCTGAAATCAGGAGCTTAACAGGGAAGTTGCATTTCAGAAAAGAATTCTTTTCATCCAGGGTGGGGTAGGTATATTCAGATTGCTAAAGTCATCCCTTCATCTTTTCCTCTCAGAAGTCTTCACACAAAGAAAAGAAAAGGGGGAGATAAATTGATTTTTTAAATAAGGTACTCATGAGCTGAAGGTTCTGAGATGTTTTTAAAAATGAAGTTCACATTTCTAACTGAAAAGCTGACAATAAACTATTATTTCCTCTCAAAAGTAACTTACATGCCTGTCTAGAGTAATGTGTCTGTATTTCAAATAACCACTAATTTTGCCATAGAACCAGCACTTTTCCACTGCATAGTTCCAGTATCTGGTTCTAGCAAGTAACCAGAGCACTGCTCAGTGATAAAGCACCTTTTTTTCCCCCCTACATACCCTACCAGCATCTTAATCACAACAGCAAAAACACCAATAATAGGGCAGGAAGGGACTCAAGAAACTGTTTAATTCATTGCTCTGTTGAACAGAGCCAAGTCTCTGCATTACTTCATTAGATACAAAGTTTTAGATACAAAGCAACGTGGGAAGAGCCACAGACGTGCATGAAATAACACTTTTGGATTTATCCCTTCTCAGGATACAGTTTTTAACCTGGCAAAAGATGATCCATCACTTCAGAAAATACATACTGGCAGCTGCAGAACATTTTAGTTGCCCATGCAGGAATCTTCTAGGGGGACACGTGCTGTTCACAACTACAGGCAGAAGCACATGGGGGTAAAGTCACTCTGCTGAGATTTAGGAGTTGTATTCCTTAGTCTTATGGCTGGTCATCCAATAAGGCAAGTGGCAAAAGGAGGACTCCTGTCCTCCAGCTTTGCTCCCCATGACTGGAGTTTCCAGAATCAAAGAAAGCACAAGCTCTTATTAAAGAAGCTTTTATCACAGCTGGGCATTTCTGTCCTGTCCTCCTCTTTGTACCAGCTCTCTGCTCTCTAAGCTTTTTCTTGGAAGGTCTTCTGTTCAGTAGAGGCACTAATTTGGTTTAGAGGTCCTATTATTTACATCACTTATTTTCAGTATGTTTTTTGGAACTTGTTTTTTTTCCAGGCATCTATCTAGTCCTCTGTCAAGTTTGCTTGAAATTTCACAGCAAGTTCAAAAGGTACCATGAGAAGAGAATTGGGATGAGAAATGGACAATGTGACCACATAAGCCTCATTCTCTCAAGAAACCAGTCTAAAAATAACAGAAAAACTAAGAGAAATGACAACTGAAAAAAATGCAACACAGGCTCACCAAAGGTAGCTCTTACTACAATTCCTTATAAATATATTTTAAACAGAGAACAGAGTAGAATCCATGTATCTAATGTGGAAATGCACAGATTTGAATATAGTACCAAAAAATTAATTGAAGAAGAAAATTATTGTGTCATCTGACTGAGAAGGCAAGAGCAATCTATGGATGGGATCATATTTAGAGAGGCACAGGAATTAAGAGCCTATCCAAAAATTGTGGTGACTGAAAATAGAAAGATATTATCAACACATTACAGGACTGGAATATCATTACCTGGGAAACTGGATGGAGTCAAGAACAAAGGTAATAAAAATGGGATAAAAGTTAAGAGTAGAAGGTATCGGATAATGCTGAATGGTAGATGAGACACAGTTTGTAGCTGCTCCAGATCCCCAGAAACATTCAAGATCAGATTGGACAGGACTCTGAGCAACCTGATCTAGTTGAAGACATCCATGCTAGAGGGAATTGGACTAGATGACCTTTAAAGATTCCTTCCAACCCAAACCATTCTAAGAATATCTACTTCAAGCTAAGGACTTGCCATGAGAAATGATGAAAACAAGCAACAGGTGACATATGCAAACACACAAGTACTTTACAGATGTGAGACAGATGCAAATTTGTGATGAATCACAGAAATAATGGTCAGTAGAAATTCAAGGGTATCTATGCCTTTGTACACAGTGTTGATAGACCTTCATACAGAACACTGTACACCCAGAGTCAAGTAGAATCAACAGAGGTTAGAGTGGGTGGAGAGAAGCACACTGGATGGGCAGAAAAATGGGAAGACCAGCATGTCTTGGAGGCTAAAAGTGCTCACCTTCATAAGCTTAGAATAAAAATACAGGAAAGCAGAAAAAGTTATTTCAGCTTAAATAACAATAACACTTTATTTATGCAGAAGTAAATGGCTACAAACTGCTGATGTATAAACTCCAGCTGGAAATGTAAAGGTTTCCACCCATTGGAGCTTTGAGGTTTTGAAATGACCTAATCTACCAGGCACACTACAGAGCATCTGTTCATAAATTTTTGACAGTGCTGTCTGGCAGCAAGGGACAGGACTGAATGAACCCCTTTCTTTCCCACTTTCTAGGAAAACTTTTCCATCTAATGGTTATTCAACATATGTTTTCATAACATCAAAAATGGATTGTGGACACTCCTGAATTCATAATGGAGAACCAGCCAACTTGTGAAACATTTAGTTTTGATGATGTTATTTCAATGGTGCTCTTGAGAGGAGCTTTTGAGACCAAGGGAAGAAACAGCTGTATCTTACCAGACCAACTCTCCTGGTCTCAGAGATTGTCTCTCACAGTCATGAGGAAAATGCCTTGGCAGTGCTGTAGGAGGAAATGAAGTTTCCTAAGCCTGCTGTTTCCATCAGTGTGAACATGACATTTCAGACACCAGAGTTGGAGTGTCCAGCACATTTTAGAAACTCTACTTTTACAAAAATACTTCGTGGAATACCATTCCATCTATGATTGGGAGAAAAAAATGGCACTGATTTTATGTTAGATAAGCCATAGAAACACCAAAAGGAAACAATAATGAACCACTTTCTAAATGTCAGCCTGTTTCTGTTCAAGTCAGGAAACAAAAAAAACCACACAGACCAAAGCAGTGAATTGAATCCAGAGCTGGATGTGGTTTACAAGACATGACTTTTAGGGTATTCAGTAACTTGTAAGATTTAACATCCCTTCATATTCAGGGCATACAGTCTCTCAGAGGTCTCCAACTCTACACACATTCAACAAAGATGGAAAACACAATTTCAAAAAACCTATCTACCTACTTTTATTCTGTTTCCTCTGCAAAGGGAGAAGCTGAAACACAGAGAGATGACAAGACTTACCCAAGACCACATACAAAAAAAATCAGTGGCTGTGTCAGGAATGCAACCTAGATCATGTGACAACAAAGCCAACACTTTATCAGGCTTCAAAATATCTCTTCTGCCAGTTTATCTAGTAATAAAGAGAATGTACAAAAAAAATTCAGCACAGCTATAAAGTACAGAAAGAGATCTAGGTCTGATTGTAGGCACTCTCCACAATTTCTCTGCTTTTAAGTCAAATACTTCCTCAAAATATCATAGTGCAACTGAACTTGTAAGCACAATGAAAGAAAAATGCACACAGCAACTCTGCTCAGCAGCCCATCCCACTATGAAGTGACTCAGTGAAGCAGCTCAGTAACAAAGGCTTCTTCCTGCCCACAAAAGCAAGAATGGAAGAGAGCACTTGAGCCCATCCATGCACTCTTTGCAGATGCTCCTCTGGACAAAACATTTGGTCTCCAAAAATAAATGAGAAAAAAATTTTCCTTCCCATGGAGTATCAGACATTTCTCTTGCCTTAGTTCCCAACCTTCATCAAGTTATTGATCAGAATCAAAACACTTCAATAACTCATATCGTGTGAGAGTTTCTGGAATGGAAAAAAAGTCCTTCATTTCCCAGTCACTGCAGTGTGCCTATGACCCACATAGGTCCTGGTCCCAAGTTAGAACACTTTCTTCATCATTTTATCTAATTCAGTCTCCACACAATGGAAGAGGTCCTCATTTCTCCCTCCTGCCACATTTGGGAAAGCTGTTGCAATGACGGAGCAATGCCCGATACCAGGAGATGGAAGCCCCCATGTGTGGTGAGCACCCAGAGAAGCCCAGTTTGTCCTTTCACCCTCCCCACACAACCTGAGTCTCCTCACACAACCCACATTTTACTTGATATGCAGAAGGAATCTAGGCTATGGAACAAGCAACTACTCTGCAAATTCTCCTTATGAGTTGCAGATTTTGGAAGGTGCACTGCAAATGAGACAAAAGATTAACAGAAGATGGGATAGTTTTGTGGTTTGGGTGAATGAATGCCATCCATCTCTGCTTGGCAACTTGATTTTTCCAAAAACTCAAGAATTTACTCATCATAAGCTTTGATGTTGCCTACTTGTTGCATTACCTGAAATGAAGATGGATATTAGCTGAAACCACCTGAACACACAAAACATCACAGTAATGCCTACCATCACCACACATGTCACTTTTTTAGCAGATGGTAAGCATCCTGAAGATCAGACATGGAAAAGAAGTAGGCAGCTCTGCCCTTAATCTGATCACCTCTACAGAAAGAGAATAATAATATCACACCATTGTTCAATTGTGTTATGAAACTGAAGGCACTCACGGTGATGCTCCACTCAAGCGCTATGGTGTAGCTCTATGGAAGCACTCAAAAAAATTACTAACTCTTTTTATCTGAGTGCTTGAATGCCACTTTAGTAAAAAACAAGAAAAAAAAAAAAACCTATATGTACAGTCTTTCAGCAAACACAGGGGATAAAACGAAACACCAAAAAGCAATCTGGTCACTGAGGCACTCTATTCTGATAGATGCTTTGTTCTGTGATGGTGACACCCTGCTCCACATGTATTCACATCCCTACAGCCTCTGTGGGAGCCATTCAGCTGTTGCAGGGCCACATGGAGAGCCAGGTCAGGGAAGTGACCCAGGTTAACAAGAAATAGCCTGCTGGGGAAAAAAAGGTCACACAGGTTTCCAGTCCAGTTCTGCCCAGATAGAGTCTAGGGCTGTACCAGCACAAGAGGGAAAGAAGGGCATGGGAAGAGGGTAGGGCTGCTGGAGCAGATGCTACAGCTCAGATGTTCACCAACCATACTCAGAATGAGGCAGTGATGATCATAAAGGGGGTATAAATGTGTGGCAATACAAACAAAATACTAATCACAGAATAGTCTGTGTGGAAGGAACCATAAAGATCATCTGGTTCCAAGCCCCCTGCCATGGGTAAGGACACCTTCGACTAGACCAGGCTGCAGAGAGCCTCATCCAGCCTGGTCTTGAACATTTCCAGGGATGGGGCATTCACAACTTCTCTCAGCATCCTGTGCCAGTCTCACCACACTCACCATAAAAAATTCCTTTTTAATACCTAATCTAAATTTATCATGAGTAGGGTACAGAGAACAGAATTGAAAGGACATTTTGCTGGCTTGTGTTCTTCTATTGGAAGTCCTGTGTTTTCATATTATTAGTATTAGTATTAGTATTAGTATTTTATTACAAAACAGCATTTTCACACCCCAATGCCAGGTAACATTCAGATTCTCACCCATGCAGAAATGGCATCGTGTGGCACCACACTCACACCACCATCATTTATGTGTATCACAGGATCACGTAGACTCTCCCAATCATGCTAATGAACTAGCTAGAAGTGGTAGGTTATTACTTCACATTCAATAAAACTAGAAATATACAATAGGTTTTAGAAATATACAGAGGTTTTACAGCCACCAAATTTGCAGGATTGATGAGTCAAGAATATTTGGAATCCCAATTTGCATTTGCTACCACAGAGATCTTTAAAACCTAAAAGATTAAGAATTCAATTCCATGCCTAACTGTAGTCCATAGCAAAACTCCCACAAACTCAGTCATGCAGAAAGAGCTCTCTTAACAAATGTCTCTGAAGTACACACAATTCTAACAGAAGAGCCCTTAACAGCTTTTCATTTACTTAAGTAAAAGGAAAACCAAATTAAATATCCATTTCTAGTAGGAATAGTATCTGTAGAAATAATGGAAACTGGTAACATAATTTAAATAACACAGGCAGCAGCCAAGAGGGAATAGGACTTCCTCTAAATTCATTAGTGAGGAAGGTGGATACTATTTTTGTATTTGGTCCAATATTACTAAACTTACCTCTCTACACAGCATTCACTTGATCAAGTTTGTAGCAAGTCCGCTGTGTTACTTCCAATAGCTTCGTAATGGATTAAAATAATTTTCTATAGTAGTAATTTGACTTCACTCATAATATTTCCCAGGAAAGAGCCTTTGCTTTTAAGAAAGACCCCAACTTCCCTTAAGCTCCATTAAAGTTCTGCCTGATACAGACTTCAAGCATCGCCCATGGCACAGAATCAGCATTTCCAGTGGACAGGACCTATCGGCTGCAAATGAGGAGCTGGGACATTTGCATGGGCTGTTCCTTGTGGCAGCTCACACGGGCACTCATCTTCCCTCCGTCTCCTTCCTTCCCCTGCCTTATGCAAGTGGCCACGCTCTCATTCCTCTGCATCCCAGGAGCCAGCCCGCAGCTGCAGGCAGCCCGCGGAGAGGAGCAGGAGAAATGATATATTGCAGATATTTTATTTTTGGAAACCACACTGTAAATAAAGCCATTTCCAGAGATATTCCATGGACACGGAGTGCTTGGTCGCAGAGCCAGCGCCTTATGTAACAGGAGGAGCATTGTTTAGGGTTGCCTGCGTTAAAGAGCCACTCCTGGTAACACAGTTTACAAAGCTATTAAAAGCTACCAGCCTAACTCTCGAGAATAAGCAGTCAAGCGGTTTGTTACCAAAAGGCTGGTGCTAGCTGGAAAAAAGGAAAGTTTCATCAAACCCCTCAACTTTCCGTGGCTCGGAGGACATCACCTCGTCTGGCACTTACCGTGGGTGGGAAGCTGGGGGCTCCTAGCGCAGCCCCATGGCCGGGTGCTGAAGACAGCTCTGCCGCCTCCCGCAGCCCGCGCCGCCGGCAGCCGCCCTCAGCGATCTCCCATTAATTCCGCTTTATTCCCCGCGCCGGTCGCCCACAAGTGGCAGAGCCCGGGGATCCCGCGGTTCGGCCTCCCGCTCCTCTCCCGCCGGGCGGCCCTCAGCCTCTGGAAAAGCGTGAGCAGAAAGGATCACTTGGACATGCACAGGCGCTCACAAGCAGCTGTAAATTTCCACTCCCCGCTGCCTGCGGCTGCACTCTCGGCTCCTCGCTGTTCCTGCTCCGACGAGCTCTGTGCCTGGGTGTGCGTTTTCCCCCCACTGCCCTCCCCGCTTCCCACTCCCTCGCTCGTCTTGCTCACAGGCTCACACATACACACACACACACACCCCAAACTCCACGTCAGAGGAACGCGTGGAAAAGCAAAGGATGAAGCGATCACTCCGCCGAGAGATTTCCCCAGGGTTAAGGGAGGACATGCGACAATTTCGCATCACTTCTGTAAGTTTCCATTCCTCCCCAAAGTCTGTCGGTGCAGGGGGAGGCATCGCAGACGGCTCCTCGCACCATCACGTGGCGTAGGCTGCTGGAATTAAATTATTCACCTTGCCGTCCTGCTAGGAATGCAAATAAGGGAGCCCAACAGCGGGTTGTTGTTACAAGATAATAAAAAAAAATCAACATGCTCACGCACCACATCTTTCGGCAAAGTCCTGTCCAGAAAAGCTGCAGATAAGCTGCTTCCTGCCTGACTATATATTATTACACAAAGATCCAAATACCTTTCCACACTAATACTTAATACACAAAAAACCCACCCAACTGCAGTATACTCTGAGCAAAATTTAGATCCTGATGAAGAAAAACATTAGCCCAAAGTATTTTTTCAAAGGCTAATGTGATGGGGAAAAAGTCATAAAGTATTCTGAAACAAGTACTACCAGCTATTATCAAGCGTACCAATACAGCAAAATGTAATTAAAGGAATTTTTAGTGCTTCATTTTTCTCTCTCGGCAACTATTGTTTGGCAAGCACCGCACATTCCCAAAGGGAATGGCAAGTGCTGTCCCCTCTGCCCCAGCTGTTAAGAGCAGGGAAAGAAGGATGCTTTACTATAGGCACTTCAAGGTGGGATTTAAAATGTATCTTCATCTGGATCTTGGCCGAGTCCCAGCTGGGATGTGTGCCCAGCATATCTTTCTGCCAAGCTCTCCAGCTTGGGGGGAAAACTTTACCTCCCAGCACTTCTTCCTCAGGGCATAGCCTAGCCAAAGTCCTGCATTATTAAAAATCATTTGGTATGCTACATTTGCTTGGGGAGCTGATCTCAGAGTTAGCGGTGCTACAGTTGCACCAGATCTTGATTTAAGGCTTACCTGCAGTAGCTATTCACAGCTCCACATTACAGGCAGCCAAAAGTGCATGAGAAACCTAAATTCTGAGGAATACAGATGAAACAGACACCTTTTAAAGGGCTACCAGCCTTTGCTTGCAATGCCAGCTCTGAACTGAAGCACACAGGAGTATCCCAAACCCTCACTTTGAAGAGCCACCCGCCTCTCCCTCCTGGGCTCAGGGAGGCAGAAGCCACCCCTGCTCCCTTAACCTCCCGCCTTTGCTCCTGCCTTTGTACAGGAGGCACCAAGCCAACCTTAGATCAGCAGATTTGTACTCTCAACTTATCAGTAAAGCACGTCACCACCTCTGCTCACACTTTACCTAACAGATCATCAAGATACTGCATTCCTGTGGTTTTGGGCTGCCCTGAACAGCACTGGGAACAGGCATTAATTAGTGCAGCTCCCGCTGCACCAGAAAGCACTGCAACAAGTGACACCAAGTGGCAATTGCTGCTCCAAACCCCTTGTGAAATATTCTTCCAGCACCAAATTAAAGGCTTCACATTAGCCACCACTGACCAGGTTTCCTCTCCAGGCCAGCTCCACAGAGAGCTCAGCAAGGAACACTGCAGATGCCAAGCTCTGAACAGGATGAGCCACCCACGAAGCTCAGGAGGCACATGAACAACCTGCAGAGATGTGTTGTGGCATGAAGCACTTGGGGAGAAAAACTGGCACTGGGCACCTTTACAGCACCAGCTGGGTGGGGAAGGGAAGGGGAGCTGGGCCTTGTGGTACCTTGCACCCACCCTGACACTGGCCCTTTCTTTTTTATCAGATACCTCAACCTTTGGATAAACAGTGAAAGTCAAATGATAAACACTCTACCCTTGGGCTACTGCTGACAGTACTGGCTTTTCCTAAGGCAGCACAACAATCCAAGTGCATCACTGCTTCCCCTCTGTGTTTTTAAGAGAAAAACTTTTTTCCTCTACCTGTCCCAAGAAAAATTTTATCTTTTCTATTGTAAATCCACCATCCCTTCAACAGGTAGAACCCCAACTTTTTGTTTTACCGTGGAGTTCAACAGTTGTAGGTGTTACCCTGAAATCAAACTATCACAAAAAAAAATTGAAATATCACAACAAATGTGTTTTAGTTGCACATAAGGAGCCCCAGTGGGGATAATTTGTGTATCACTGCACTCCATAAAATATTCACAGACCATTTTGAGTATCCCAGCTCTTTGGAAGTATAACAAATTTATCTACAAATTAACTATCCTTTGTTTCAGACTAAATATGCCTGTTTTCCTGACTCAGAACAATAAATTGAATTTCCACTCAATTACAGTTCAGCTTTTCCCATCTTCTACCTGAAAATCTTTTAGGGCTTTAATAGGAGCTCTCTGAAGAGCTGGAGAACAAGAAACCCACCTGCCTCCACCCCTGCATTGCAGCAGAAGAAACTGCACAAAACAAGGTAGCTAAAGGGGCAGGGGAAAAAAGATTCTCTGCTATTCCAATACTCTGTTTCATCTTAAGTAGAGTTAATTCTCAGATGACAGGAAAAGGCCCTGAACCATTCAATAGGAATTAAGTCATAATTACTTGGTGCTCTTATCTGTTTGTTGGGATTTTTTTGTTGCCAAGAGGTTATTAAATATTTCCAAAATACATTTTCTTCAATTCTTAATTTGTAGCCATCTAAAATCTAGAATGATGTAATTATAAAGAGACAAAAAATCTTCACAGTCCTGAAGTACATGGGGACAAAAAAAATCTCTGCACTGCTAAAATACTCCAGCTTCCACATATTTAAATTTCATTATATTTCTTTCCTTTAAAGAGGGCAGAGTCCTCAGGCTAAGGCATGGTTAAAGTACTTTTGAGAAATGTTTGTCCTTGCTTTCATAACTTAAAATCATTCCATCTAATAAAGACCAAAGGAAGAAAACCCCAGCTGATTTTTCCTGCCCTTACCATTTATTTTCTAATGTGGAAAAGAGGAATTAGGGAACTTCAACAGTGAGTGAAATTGCAATAAATTGCAGAAGCAGATGATAAACACACGGCGTATATATATTCATTCTGCTTATTTAATCATCCATTTCCAGTCTGTCTACCTCCTCTGAGATTACTTCCAGCATTCCAAAGCCCTAAGCAGCCTCTAATAATAATAACAACAACAACATCCTTCCTTCCCCCCAAATTGCTCAGTGCCCCAGGCCATCAAAATTCAGCTCTCCACAGCAACAGGTTTAGTTGTGTAATGCTGAATATCAAGAGGAGAAGCTGTAGCATACTAAAAAGATTCCCCCACCCTCCAAAACCTGGAAACTAAAGAACATCCCCCACAGGATTTCGTGCTATTCTTACAAATCCCAAGATATCAACATTTTGATAGTTTGGCAGTTTATTGAGGTGGAGTGGAACTAAAAACAAGTAACTTATATAATCTACATCGTAAAGCTGTTACACTTTAACTCAAAGCATTTAGCTTTATGGCACAGCAATATAAAAAGTGCCCAACAACACTTCTAAAACCTCATAAAATAAGATGCTTTACAGTAACTTCATACTTCTGTGTTATTCTGTGAGCCCACAGATACTCAATTTCTTCAGATCCCTGCAAGAGCACTGTGGCCACCTCAGATTAATGCAAATAAATTCTTCTTCATGCAGTAGATCCCAAATACAGACATCCAACAAACACTTCCTCTCTGTGTAATCTTGGAGGGACACAAGCTTGGAATCGAGCCTGTATACCAGTCCCCCCAAACCAGCTACCAGCACCAAAAGGCAAATTAACATTTGGCTGCTCATCCAAATACAAAATAAGGCAAAAAAAAGGGGGTACAGTCTACGGAGGGGCAGGTGGTTTTCCCTAGAGCCATGTAAAAAGCAGCAAAGCTTCTGGCCTCCCTCAAGACTAGAAAATTGATATTTCTTCAGTGAAGTGTGGAAAACAGAAAGCAGCAAGATGCAGTGGCTGACCTGTAGCTGCATTTTAGCTGAAATGAGTGGAAGGATTTAAATGGATGCTTTATATAAGCTACTCCTAAAAATGCAGACATGTCTTCAACGATTATGTTCCCCTCTTCTTCCTCCTAGCTCCCTCTAGCGCTTTTAAGGACATACGGCCTTTTCCCTCTCGATTTATTTAATGCTAATACAGTTGCTAAGATGTTGTTTGGTTTAGTTGGGGTTTTGGGGGTTTTTAAGATCTGCAATAGCTCTTATAAACTGCACATGAGATTTTACTGAATGTGTTATTCATATGTACAATCACTCCAGAAACCTGGCCTCTCTACCAGAAATTTTTGTATATTAATACTTTATGTACAGACCAGTGTTTTTAAAAGTTTACTCATTTTAAAGGCATCCAGCTTCATCACCAGAGAAAGTCAATTAAAATTAATCCCCTTCCTTGAGCATTCCCACTCCCAAGTGAATTGTGTCTAAACAGAAGGTTACTACAGCCCAACAGCTGAAAAATATAACATATTAAAATTTTATGTCTACCCTAAAGTCACTTATAAAATGTTAATTGTGCCCCTTATCTACTGTGTCCCAACATAAAACACAAATAAGAACCATACCTGCACTCCCACTTTTATGAGCAAAGGAACAGAGCCTCATGACCACATCAGGCTTTTTACCTGCAGATTCATGCAAACAGAAACTAGGCCCCCAAAACCAGTGATTGCCTGAAGAGTGAAGCAAGTATTTTTAAAATAATTAAAGTTTTCACCTCCCCAAACTGCTTCTATCCCAGTTCTGTACAGTCAATCACCTTAGTGGCCATATTTGTTTGTTTGTTTCTTTAAGGTCCATTTGCAGAATTAAAAATGGAAAGAGGAAAGACCATTTCTAGAGGTGCAACAAAAAGAGCTTTGCTGAAGACTTAAAACCGCTCATCACATGTGTGCCAAAGTTTCTATAGCAGCACACTAAAAACACTTTTCTTTATGGAATTGAATTTTAAGTGTATAAAATCATTTATCTGTGATCTCCCATTTCTGAAACAGTCAAACAATATTAATAGTGTTTGGTCTTCTTGAAATGATTGAATTTAGTTACTGATCTCCACATAACTACACCAAGCACTTTTCTTAATGTTAGGCAGAACAGGTTAAGACAGGCTCACTAACCAAAAGCTCTACAGATGTTCCCTACAACTTCCTTGCTGGTCAAAGACAACAGAGCTTTAAACTTCCTAAGAGTGCTTGAAGCCAAAAGCTGAAAGTTATTGCATATTCACCTCAGCAATGGTGATATGCTGTGAAAATGTTGGGCAGATAACTGCCTTTTGTTGCCTATAATTTCTTGAAACACAATGTGTGACTGTTTCTGACAAGCTGGAAGGCAGTTTGGGATTTAAGACTTTTCCTCTGCTGACCACTACTACAGAAGGCTAAAACATTTTTCATCAGATGCTTTCCAGACGACTTGCAGACAAACAAAATTAAGTTAAATTTAAAACACAAGTTAAATGCTACTGTGAGGCACTCACCATAACACCCAATTTAGTATGAGGAAAGTGAGGTGGCACCAAGGGAACACCCAAAGATGTGCACCCCAAAATGTTAAAGAATAAATTTGTACTGTTAAAGAATACTGTTAAAGAAGATAGAAATTGTCACTCTGGATAAGACAAAGCTCCATTAAATCCCATCTCTAAGAGGGGCTGACACCAAGAGCAAAGTAGAAAAAGAAACTTATGCCATAGGAAGGACTACTCTACTCTTCTTCTGCTTCTGGCAATCAGCACCTTTGAGGTTTCCTGAAGCATCATCCAAAATCACCATGATGCATAGTTACACACCTTTCACTTTAAAGATCCCAAAGGAGCACTATTCCTCATCTAGGGGGACTCTCAAATCACTTCTTCAATGCTCAGATACAACAGATTGCTCAAGATTGCTTCTGACTGTCAAGACTGAGCTGCCAAGACAGCTCAGAGACTGCTATTTCCTGTGGATGAGGGACCAAACAAGGCAAGCTCCAGCATCAATTTATTGCATTCCAGTTAGTTTCTTCTTCAGGGCAGCAAAGCCAGGATTTACCTGCAGAACCATTGCATTTTTCATGTGGCCACCCCCAGACAAGGGAACAAGTACTACCGGAAAGTCCCATATAGAGGCATGGTGTTATACCCATGAAGAAGATGAGTTCAGATCTAAGAAGTGTCAGCTCCTATTTATGTCACACTCTGTGATCTTGGAAAAGCCACTTTCCAAGATCACTTAGTCTCCCCACTGGAAAATTTCTGCATTCAAAACCATAAGGTGCTTTGACACTGCAGTGATGGAACCCAAACAAACACAGCAGGCAGTACCCAGCTTACTTGTGTCCTTTTCCTGCAGACTGGGAAAACAGTCCTGCAGTTTGTGTGATGCAGGTCTCCAGAAACCATGCCCACAGACACAACAAACTTCTGAGTCTCTTCTCATACAGGTTAAGAATTCTACTAAGGCAGAACAGTTGAAACAAAACCAGAATAATACTAGGCTAAAAGTCTAAACTGCTGCTTTTAGATGAAGAATTACAGGTTTTTTTCCCAGTGTGAAATAATGAAACCCAAGCATTACTATAATTCTTGAAAAATGGCTGTTATACTTAAGCAAGTGTTGCCCTAAATTGACTTGCCTAAAGAAGAAAATTTATGGTGCCAACACTGCTCTCCTGGAGAAAGAGAACCCACATCTCACTACCGGTTTTGTCTGGCAACAACATTATTTTAACATATTGGAAAAGGATAGGGAACCTTCAGAACTCATCAAGATCAAGTTGCACAAGGAGAGGTTGTCTTCACAAGTACCCCAAAGCCATTCCTCCTGACAAACAATTAAGTATATCCATCACTTGTCAGATTGCAAATATATTTGCCTTCATGTGACAGATACATGGCCAGCTGATGAAACACAGCGTGCTTGCACTTCTCTGTCCCACAGAAAGTATTTTACCATCACTTCAATGTTATCTTCCTGTTAGGTGGTGAACAGTTCCTGTTGTCACGAAGCCCCTGTCTCAGATTTTAGTAACTTATTTTTCTGGTCTCAGGAAGGAACCTCCAGAGCTTCCTAAAGACCTCTGTAGTCCATTCTGGCCAAAAGTTGACTATATTGAGCAAACTAACCTGTAGGGTATTCTTTGAAGTCCCCAGTGGGGAAAACCTGTCCATGCACATTCCCACACTACTAAAAAGCCATCTGCTGTTCCCCCCATCCCTGTTGCCCAACAACTGACATTACAAATTAATTATTATGTCAGACACATACAACTACAAAGTGTCCAATTAAGGGCTGAGTTCCTTTTGTTTTAATTAATAAACCAGGGTCATGCCTTGAAGTCCTTAAATGGCAGCAGGCATGCTGCAGACTGGCATTTTTTAGCCAAGTCTGTCCTGAACAAAGACCAACATGAGCAGTGTGTTCATCTTCTGGACAATTTCTGTTTTGGAGGGAGAGCAGCTCTGGCACCTGGGTGTGCTTTGATTCAACTCCATTTCTGTGTAGTCTCAACAGTGGAGATCCCTGACAGGCTCTGGATACCTGGAAGAAAAGCACTCACCACATGACATAAATGGCAAGCTCCAGATATATAGGTTGTAACAGGTCAAATATACTCAGGAAATCTTGGCAAACATCATTTCTCGAGACATCTCCTAATGAAATCTGACAGCTTCAACATCACACAGCACACAGATCTATACACACAAACTTTGTCACAGCCTCTTAAAATAGTTTAAGAAAACAGTTTTTTCTCAGGCTTTCTCACATACCTGTTCCCTTCCCACAGAAGCAATTGATAATTTTCTTCTCTGCATGTGTTTTGGCAGTGTGCATTCGCAAAATACCTTTATCTGCCATCAAAATCTACACCTCTGAAGGGTAAAAGACTGCTACTCTCCACTTATAAAAGTCATGTTTAGCACTGAAAATAAGTAAGGTGTATGCCTCTCAAATGAAAAAATACTCTCAAGCTGTAGCAGCCCAGACATGAGAAGTTATCTATTATCTTTGCAAAAAAATATATTTTTAGCTAGATGCTATCTGAGCCTGATCACCTGTAGAACATGTTTTCTAATAAATTTGTATGCAGTACCTTGAATTTATGAGAACTGTAGGACCAATAGCAGATTCAGAGAGAAAAGTCTCAAAACTGTTTCCTTCAGAACTGCAGCGCTCATAAGGACACAAAATTATGTCTGGCATTGTTGCAAATTTTGGAGTTTCCACCCAAGTACCACTGAAAAGAAATGGCTTGTTTTCTGAGAGCAGGCAGCACCCCGTGAGAAGGTCACCCAGCAAGAGTCGTATCAGTTCAACTTTCCATGACCACAGCAAGTGCAAGACAGTCTCCCCTAGCTGTCATCATGGGATGAAATTACTTTCACAAGCACAAGAACTTCCATTGAAATATTCCAGCACACAAAGGCCTGTATCCAGAGAGCTGCATGGCAGCCAGGTAACCAAAGATGTGAACGTAAGCTATTTAATACCTTGGCATTTAACCCAACAATAGCATTACCTATTTCTATGTTTTTCAATTTAAAAAAAACCCCTAAAAACAGACGACATGGAAGTTCAAAAGTAATAAATAGTATGACACTGTGACAGTTTACACAGACTGGCTTTTCTTTCAAAACTAAAGACAGTTCTATATGATTCCTACACTCACAAAATAAGACCTTATTTGGATTTAAAATAAGTTTGAAATAGATTTTTTTGTTCTTCTCAAAACAATAAATGAATGTTGTTACTATCAGCAAAGGAGCTTAAAAAATTCAAATATTTACTCTGGTTCCCCAAAGCTTAACAGCTTCTTGAACAAGAGCAGCTTTTAAAAAAATTTTGTACCTTGACACTAATTTCAAATGCTGGAGAATCTGTGAAGTCCATTAATAACATAGTGCAACAGTTAAGGTTACCACTTTCAATGTTTGGGGGTTTTTTCCTTTTCTGAAAATTCATATTCTGTTTTACTTTCTCCTCCCTGAAGCTGTGATTCCTGTGCTTGCAAACATGTGCTTTTTGAAGGCTCTTCATTTTATTCATGTATAGGTGTGTGATTAAATCATTTCAACAAACTCAGAATTTACTTCTTCATCACCACCTACATGAAGTGTACATATACAGTTTGCTGACACCTACAACCAGTACTGACTTCAATTAAAAAATGTCTTGAAATCAAACCTGATTGTATTATGGAAGTGAGATCATTAATACAGCAAAAGAAATCTCCCACTCTGCATTCAGGGTTTTCAACTCCTGTCAGCTCTTGGCTACCACTTATCTACAGGGAGTGTCTTGTCCACTGTCTGTGGCCCATGAGTTTTGACACCTTGAAGTATTTTCAGACACTATTCCTCATCTTTTAAGGCATATCCAGCCTCTTCCCATGGTTATTAACTTCACAAAGCTTTGAGTCCATCTTTTGAAAGAGTCAGTCAAGATGCTCTTTGATTCAATCAAATACATGAGGCTATGCCACCATTTGTCATCTTTCTACTCTGTGTGGCCTAGATAGAACTGTCAGAAAGGAATTGTGCATTTCCTTACAACTGTGTGTTCATTTGGGGATTTTCTTTTTGCAAACAAACATCCAATGACTGAACATCAAAAAATTATGTATCAATTAAAATATTCTTAATGACAGTAATATTTTCAATATTGAGTTTCTTAGCCAGAATACATCAAACCCATAATCTGAAATACTAGACATTTTATAATATGTTTCCTATTAATCATGTTGAATATTTTGCTTTATGACAATCCTTAAAATTTTGGAGTTTTACATTAGACATAAAAAGAAAAAAAATTCAGTCTCCATAAATTTTCCAAAATGTTCTTTTTGTCTTTATTTACTGCTGAAATATGATGGATTTGTTCACAGTTACGTGATTATTCATCTTCGTTCTCACTACAGAAACACGGAACAGTTCTGTATTTTCAGCATCACTGTTGACAACTTTAGCACAGCCATCAGACAAATGTCACTGTTCTTTTTGCTCCTGGCACTTTTAAACTTCTTATTAGCCTTATATCCTAAAGAAAATCCAGTGAGTTTTCTGTAATCATCTTTATAAAACTTACTTGGAACTGCTGCTGCCTTGGAACCATTTCTAAATCAAGACGTGACTCTCCCTTTTCTGAAACCCTCTTTTTGTATTTGTATCTATTCCAGACAGCCGTGTGTCCCCACATCCCCAGCCGCTCCCCAGCTTCGGGGGACACTCTTGTAGGCAGGGCTAGAAGTGTATCAGTGATGTAGCAGCACATCACACGGCACAGAGGAGATTTGCTGAGTCCCCCAAGTTTTTGCAGCAGTCTTCTCCCATGGCCTGATGACCTGTACTGAACTTTAGGAACCCTGGTGAGGAGACAGTTTATAGAGTGCAGGGAGTTCAGCAACAGAGGAAAAACAATGGATAACACCTCTATGGATTTTTAACTAGCACTTAACTGCTGCCCAAGCCACCAAAATCGCATAAGAATATCTCAGCAAATCCTCTGCTAGCATCTTCCCCTCCCTGACAAAAGGGTGGAATACTGAAGAATTGTAGGGGAGTGTATCTCCTCACATTAATGCTGCTTTCTTGAAGGGAAAAACTTTTCTAAACAACACACAACCTAAAGACCACCAAGCCAGCTTGATCTCAGAGTACATTCAAACCTGTCCTCATTCAAACCGCCTTCAACCTAGAGCACTTTAGCTTTTACTTCCATATTTTGCCCAAGGCTGTGTGTGATGCTTGCAATCAGAGCAGTACAGATGTTGCAAGCAGATACAGACCTAAACACGGATTGTAATGTAAAAGACAAGAGTTATTAAGGTCTGCAGATAAATAGGACAAAAGGTCAACAAAATTTCTATGTAATAAGCTTTTATTTAGAAGGTTCAGCCTTTTTTGGTTCACTTACTTAAACTAATTTGTGTTTTAAAAAAATTACCCCACCCTCCACAGATTTTTCCAGGGACTATATGGTATACACAATATTTGCCCTAACAGAGGACTAAAACCAGCATGCAGTCCTGCACCCACTCTGTAAGGTTCAATTTGGTGCTTACTTCTAATGACAAATAAATCATATATTGCAGACAGCTTCTCTTGTAGCCAAAAGCAACAGGGAGTGAATGACCACCATGAACTGGCAGTGCAAAATAAGTTTTGCTTATTTGCAGGAGTGAAAGAGAGCTGCCTGACTGCCAATGAACTGCAGAAAGTGAGAGTACACAATTAAAAGGTACACTTGAAGAGGGAAAGATGATACAGCCGTGCCTCCCTGCTGACATATGAAAATAGGCAAAACAAAGAGCTGAATGCTCAGGACACTACAGCTGCTGGATGGGAACCCTTCCCACATAACATTAATCTCTCTGTATTCAGCAGTCTCCAGTGCCTTGACTTATAAAGCCAGACACAACTTCCTTCCCACACTCAAGAGCAAACAAACTGTATTTTTGCTGCAATAAATTTGTATGTATAAATTTGTACAAGTGCCTTTGTGCCACATTGACACAGGATCTTTAAGTAAGACCACCCAAAGATCCAATGGCTGTCCCCACATTTCAAAATTCAGTTATGCAGCAATACTTTCTTCCATCTTAATTATTGACTCCTGCAGCAGGAAAAGCAAGGTACAAACGTTACTGTGATATCAAAAAGGGTGTTTTTTAACTAATGCTGTAAAATAATTTTTAAATGTTGTTTCACAGTTTATCATGTTGCTCTAAGGACACGTTGCTGTCAAAATGAGAATTCTAGCCCTTTCTGCCATCACTTCCCTTGAATCAGTTCTAGGAATGACCTGACTGCAGAGGGAGGCAGATCAGCCTGCTGGGCACCATGAAAATTTAACAGCCAGAAAAAAACAAACCCCTCTTAACTCCCTTAAAAGTGCATCTTTTGGAGAAGTGAGAAGAAGTGTGGAGGACTTACTAATGTAAATTGTGTGAAATTTTTGGAACTACTTCTATCAATATGGACAATATTAAAAGAACAAAAGGAAAAAATAATCCGTCCAATCACAAACATTTTAGTAGGGGTGTGCAATTTTAAAATATTTCTACAATATCTGTCAGGAAAAACAGTTTAAAAAAAAAAAACCCATCCCTTTCTGCTGATTTCTACACCCAGGTTGCAACCACACATCTTGATCTGTTAATGCAAGGGTTCTAACACCTTGCTATGAATTTGTTAACAAAATAATTTCATTCTTAAAAATGATCCTTCACTTTAAGTGAAGGCAAATTATGCTACCAAACAACTTCTCAAGTAACTGGTTCACCACAAACTGGACAGAAACCAATTCCACACACTTTACTGGGATAAACAGCAGTGTTTGGTGGGCTTTTTTTTTATGCACATTAAATTTATGTGTCGAGAAGCATTTGATCCTATTAAAGCATATCTTCAGAAAAGGGGCTTTTTTTTTTTCTTAAGAAGAAAGGGTTACAAAGATTTGGGCCCACAGTTCACTTACTGAAAGAATGTCAAACATTTTTTTAACACAGCTTCTGTGGTTCCAGTCATTCAAGAATTTTGCAGGGAAAAAAGTTAACAACAAAGTTAAAGCCAAGCACTCATGAGAGAAACCCATTTGCCTCCACTGTCTGTGAAAAGGCAGGAGGGGATTTTGATCCAGCAGAACTGAGAACACAGAGAGGTCCAGGCTCTGCTGTGTGATAAGACCATCCAAAATAACCTAGATATGGTAAGTATTCTGCTCATACCACCACTTTGCTCATACTGTAGAAGTAGTTGGCTCAAACATTTTAAATTGAGATCAATGACACCAACAATAAAATTAGAAAGCAATCCATTGATTTCCAGATACTCATTTTGCACCACCTCCAGTTCCCTGAGAAAAGCACAAATACCAAGTGGCTGCACAGCAAATGAGATGGGAAGTTATTCAGATAAATATAGCTGAGCCAAATAAGTTTTTGTGGGTTCTTTTGGGTTTGGTTTTTTTTTGGCTTTTTTTTTTGTTTTGTTTGGGTTTTTTTATTTGGTTGGTTTTTGGGGGTTTGTTTGTTTGTTTTGGTGGAGTTTTTTGTTTGTTTTTCTTGTTGTTTGGTTTGGTTTTTCTTTTGTTTTTTGGGTTTTTTGTTTAGTTTTTGTTTTGTTTTGGTTTTTGGGTTTTTGTTGTTTTGGTTTTGATTTTTGGTTTTGTTTTGGGTTTTTGTTTGTTTGTTTTTTGTTTTGTTTTGTTGTTGTTTGGTTGGGGGTTTTTGTATTTTTTTCGAACCCCAGTCAGTCCCATGAGTGATGACACAAAGGAACAGGGCAGTCCAAGAAGTCCAGGAACATCTTGATTGTTTCTTTCTTTGACAGTGCCAATTTTAAACATTCAGGGGACTGTGCCTTCCCTGACCCTTCAAAACACTTATAAACAAACCTAAATGAAATAAATATTAATAGGACAATACTCCATTCCATTCTTGCTGCTCCTGTTCCTCACACCTTACTGCTGGTTTCACATCCCTACAAAGTTAAGCAAACCTAGCACTGATGCAACACATTGAACAGGATTAAGGAAAAAAAAGAAACTAAAAAATTAGAATTTTCTTCAACTAAATTAATTTCCTCACAGGAAACTATGACTAAGGACTGTTTAGTCCAGAATATTCTTATGAAGAGCTCTATTGTTGAGCCTTCACACCACAACACATATCTACCCTGTTTTCTAAGATTTTAGTCAAATTCCCTTTAGTACATTTGAGACCTTACATGTTTCAGTTTTATTTGAAAGTGGTTGTTTCACCACTCACAATAATGACTTCAGGTTGTTGCCCTATGTCTCCTTTTGATGGCTTTTATTAGTTCAAGTCCAATTCTGCAGCAGGAACTGCCTCTCTTGCCTTTCCACAGCAGCTAGCAAGACCAGCACCAGCCCATCAACCTTCTATCAGCAGGCACCACAAGGGCAGCTGCCTCCACACTTGGATTTAAAGGTCAAAAGGCAAATCAAAATGAAGTTGTAGGGGTCCCCAGAGATCATCTCTTCAGAGTGGGAACACCACAAATTCATTAATTCTTGCAGATTGCTTAATGTCTTCTATGCGTTCATGTAATGAAAGTAGTTTGTGTGCATACTTTACCCTGCAGGCAAACCCACAAAGAGCCATCAAAAGGGTCAGAATACTTTACAACCACAAGCCTTACTTCAGAAAGTACCAGTGAAAATTTATTTCAGATAAATATATTGCTGTGTTCACATGGAAAAATGAAGATAAAAAGGGTTATAGGCATCCATTTATTTTGGATTCCTTTCACCACATATACCTACTGCCTGGTTTCCAGTAATCTCAGGCCCTTTCAAGTGCACTTGTAATCACAGGCTTTCAGATCTTGTTAACTCGCTCACATCACCCAAAATCAGAGGGCAGAGTTTTAGGTCTTGATCAGTGTGGTGGAGCTGTGGCACAGCAAAGGCAAGACATGCTGCTCAGCTTGGTCTGACATACCCTAACATCCAAAGCAGTCCCTGCTCTCTGTGCTCACGCAGCTGCCTGGAATCTTTGCTGGCAATGAATACCGAGACTGGAAGACAGAAATATGGCTGAAACTGAAAACGCCTCTGCTACATAAACAGATGAAATTCATTGCACTACCAGTTTCCAAATGCAGACCTTGGAGAAAATGCCAGCCAGTGGATGGTTAAGAGTTTCAGCATATTGGGCCAGATTCCAAAACCCTCAAGCCAGTTAGTAATTAACAGACATCTAGGTCCTCCACATGAAAGAAGTCTATTGTTAAAACAGTGACACAAATTTTTCCTTTCCTCTTCCTAGCCAGTCTCTGCCTGTGCTTTAAGATTCCCTTAGGACTATAACAGCCTATGATTTTAGAACCTCCACTTCTCAAACAGACAATTTGTTAGACTTTTAGTTGCCAAGAATGCAAACATGCTTACACCAGAGGTAGAACAAAATTCATTTACAGGCTTCTCAGAGACCCATAATCTCCCCTTTCTTTCATTTAATACCTGGGGGGAAAAATTATCTGAATAACCTTCTACCATATCTACAATAGCAAAAGAATTACAAAACATAGTAACAAAACATACTGAGGACCTGTAAATACTCTGAGTCCAATTAGTGAGCAACATACCTACAGGGAATATTAGCCTATGTCTTCACAGATAATGATGTGTTGCAGCAAAATTTCTAAGATAAACCAAAGGCTGCCTCACTAAAACCATTTTGTTGGTAATCAATTTGTAAAGTAGGAATGATCTGAGATTTGCAGTGAATTGCCTGTTCTCTGTTCTGTTACCTTACTGAAGATAGACTTGTGAATAACAAGAGGCTACATATAAACCACAGAAACTAATCAATGTAATAAAAAAGTAGATTATATCAGAGTTACATTTTGAAAGGATGAAGTGCAGACATTCATCTGTAAGTGAGCAAGTTAAATCACCAAGGATAACAGGGAAAATGTGACAGAGTGGGAGCTGGCAGAAGTATTCAATGGATATAATGACACTTTAAGAAGAGTCAATAAAACAAAGAGCCAAGCCTATCAGAAAAGGACAGAAAGCTCTATCAGAACTTAAAAAAAACCAAAAAAACAAAAATACAAAAAAAACCCAACAAAACCCACATTTTCTGAATGCCCATGGCTTTCCAAAGTCTATGGCTTTGACTGCTTTGCTGTTTGCTGGAGCTTGACTTGCGTGTCTCTACCTCACCCAAATCTATCTGGTCATATGAGGAAAAACCCAAATCCCCACTGCATTCACAGTGAAAAAACCATCCCTGGAGAAGATTAATTCTAGATTAAAACTAGATTAATTCCTTTGAGACCAGGTTCACCTCCTCCCACTCCAAGGAGCTACATGCACTCTACCTGTCTATGCAATTGCTCATTTTAACTCTCAGCATATGACCAGAGCTATGTAATGAAAGCTTAATTCAGCAACTCAGTCAACAGCACCATTCTCCAGTCCTTTCCTGTTGGTCCTTTCCTGTCACCCCGTGGGAGCGCTGCCCTCACCTCTGGGTACAGGGAGTCAGTCCAGGTGCAGACTGCAGAGCCCCAGGAAGCTCCCACTGCTGCTGGAGGAGAGCTGCAGGCAGGTTGCTGGGATGTCAGATCAGCATCGCTTGTGAGCTTCTGCCACCTAACAAGTTTGGGAAGAACTGAGCTTACTGGTTCACTGGCAGAATTTGCTGCTGTGTTGCAGAAAGCCTATCTTACAGCTCCAGGCTAAAAGCAAAAGGAAGGAAACTCAGGCATGTATCAAAAGTGCCTCATAAATTTTGTCCTAAGTCTTTAATTTAAAGAAAGATGTAGTTACCATTCTTTTTGCTTCAAATAGCAAGCAAAATCTATTAGTACTTTCTAATATATTCAAAAATTCAAAATTTGTCCAAGGCAGGTAGTCATGTTCTTTCAGATTCTTCCAGCATATGGCTCCATCTCCTCTGCATTTGGTTTATTCTGTATATACAATTGTAAAGCCACAAGTGTTCCCTAACATTCAGCATTCACAAGCACATTTATTAATAATTCAGCAAAGCCAGATTAATCTGCAAGCATCACCTCATAATGCAGAATATTCCAAGAGCAAGAAAAGCTTGTGCTTAATTTTAAAATAAACAATTACAAGGGAGAAGTCTCTTTTATAAAACATAATAAACTACTATTTTATTGAGAGATTTGCCAGCACATCAGGAGTGCTGAGCCATCCTCTTCCCAGCAATGCTGCTGTGAGTTGTCTCATTCCTGTCTGGGGACCTGGGCAGCTCTCATGGGCTGAGCTCAGCCACAGATGAAGGCACGTCTGTGTAAACGTTTAAAAGGTTTTATACAAGTACAAAGCAGATACTGGACATCAAAATCTTCTGGAGGATCTTGGGTCAGATGAGAGCTCCAGGTCATGTAAACACAGCATTCCTGTCCCCACAATAATCACATTTCTACCCCCCGCCACGAGATATCGACAAGATGGGAAATATTTTCCCAATTATTTAAGCATGTTTATCTCTACAGTTTTAAAGTGGTGGCAAAAAAAGAAGGGACAAAAAAGCACCCTCCGTGCTTTTTAAAAATGGGTTATATTTTTGCCCCCGTGAAAAACACCTTTACATAACCACAACACCAACACTCGCAAAGGCAACGGAGCTGAAAATTATAAATGGAGATATCAAACTTTATTTTCGCATTTCGAACAGAAAAGGGCAGCGACAACTTAGCGCTCCATACGGCAGCAGCGCAGCCAGCAAGGAAGAAGAGCAGAGGCCAGCAGCGATGTTACGCAACTCCACGTACGAAACGCTTTAATTTACGATACATTAACGAGCAGACCGCAGCCGGACACCCACCCCGTGCCCCGCGCTCCTCCTGGCCCCAAGATGGCGCCGGCGCCCCCACAGCCCCACGCACAGCCCGCCCCCCGGCCCGCCCCCTCCAACATGGCGGACGCACCTCCAGTCCCTCGGCAGTGCCCCCGCCCCGCCTGCACCGCCTCTCCACAGCCGCGCGGCCCTGCCCCCGCCCCGCCCTCCCTGCTTCTCCATTGGTCACCGCCGCCGCCCCTCCTGCCGCTACAACCAATGGGAAGAGAGGGAAGGGCTGCGCGCGCGCGGCCCCGCCTCATGTGGGGCCGCCCACATCCCGGTTCTCGCGCTCCCCGGCGGGGTTGCGCCCCCTGGCGGTCGGCAGCGCGGGTGCAGCGTTGGGCGAGAAGGAGGAGGAGGAGGAGGAGAAGGGAAGAAGCAGCAGCAGAAGAAGAAGCCGGCGGGGGCCTGGCCGAGGCCCCGAGGGGTGCGGGAGTGACCTGGGGCCCGAGCCCTGGCCGCAGGCACGCCCCATGCCGGCCTGCCAGCCCCACCGGCACCACGGCCCCTGCCCGCCGGCCCTCGGCGCGGGCCCTGCGGCCGTGGCGGAGCGCAGCGAGACCCCGACCTGAGCCGGGCTCGGCGCCGTCACAGCGCCGGTGACAGCTCTCCGATCAGAGCCCCGGAGGATGGAAGAGAAAAGCAGTAAGCCTTTGAAAAAAATTATAGCTACATATGTATATATATGCATGTTTTGGGCAGCCATTAGTCTTGTAAGAAATATTTTTAGGAGTCACCTGTCTTGACCTACTTTCCCGTTCAACTCAATGGGGTATCCAGAATGAATGGCAAGTTGGGGTTGATTTCTTTTTTCAGTTACAGCATAGAAAAGATGAAGGAGCGAACGTAAATAAGGCATGTTTTACGCTGTCTGTGTCATTATGGGCTGCCCACGGAGGTGGTGGAGTCACCGTCCCTGCAGGTGTTTAAGGGAAGACTGGATGTGGCACTCAGTGCCAAGGTCCAGTTTGCGTCCTGCAGCTTGGTCATGGGTTGGACTGCATGCTCTCAGAGGTCTTTTCCAACCTATTTGATTCCGTGATTCATGGAGATAAAAATTTGGAATCTTCAATGTGTGCTGTCTTACTTAGTATTCTTGCAGTGTTGAAGAGTGCTGTCTTAGTTAGTATTCTTGCAGTGAAGGGTATCTTGCATTTGTCAAGAAACAAATTCAGTAATTTATGTACCTAAAAACAGCTTTCCTTTTTTTCCCCCTAAATAAATTGGTTTAGTTATAGTACTGCTGTACTGAGCACATCAGTTTAGGAAAAAAAAAAACAACAACTGTGAGTTAATGGACAGGGGGATTGTGGAGGCTCATCTGAATGTGCTGGAAAGTTCGGGTCGTCTTGTAACAGCTTCATGCTTGAAGGACAGCAAGAAATGGCCTAAGTAAAAAAATTTCTTTACAATTATTGTTTGAGTGTTCCTCAGCTAGATCTTGACAAGGCATGGGATGACTGTTTGAAAGGGGAGTGACTATTTCAACACAACATATTCTCACACAGTGCTCCTCCACTCATGCCCACTGCAGTATTTACTAGTATAAATTTTGAAAAGCTGAGTAAGTACAATTATTTTTTAATTCTCACCCAATCTCTTACTCACTTGTCCATTCTGCATCTCTTGCAGTGCTGTGTGACCTCTTTGAAGAGGAGAACCTTACCAGTTCCAGGGAGGAGAGCACTGAAGGTAGCATAATTTGGATTTATAGAGGGAAAGAGGAAAGGAATGTATATTTGGCACTGCTTCTGATATGAAAATTACTACTGGAAGACAATAGTTTTCCTTTTATGGTGTAAGAGGTTTGTAAGCAGCACTACAGGAAACATGCACCCAGCTTGTTTATCTGATGGCTGGAGTAAGTAGCCCTGACCTTTGCTGCTTGTTGCTTGCTCTAGCATCACTGCACTGCACAATGCTGGGAAAAAAGAGATATGTGGTCACAAGGATTCTATAAAGGGAAAAGAAAATCCCTCCAGCCAGGTGCCAGTGCACACCCTGATCCATCAGCTGGAGAGATGGTTCTCAATGCTGACAAGGTAGATGTATCTGGTGTCTGCTCATTCCCTGTCCTTCTGGCTGTGATTGGTGGTAGCAGCATTAGCACTGGAGAAGTTAGTGATGTGGACATCTGTCTTTTTTGAAATGAAAGTTATACTATGAACAAAAATGCAATCTTTGCTTCTCTGTGCAAAACAAAGCTTTTGCTGCTGGAGTTTTGGGGCACTCCAGCATAAGAACTGTGGAGGCATTTCCCAGGTGAGTGTTTTATTTCCCTATAGCCTACACATTATTATAGCTGAGGACCCAGAAACAAGAAACTTTTCTGTCACCCACCCTTGGAATTAATCCATCCACAGTGCTACCCAGATTTAGTCAATGTATGGAAATAGCTGAAAACATGTAATGAATAAGGACAGCAGTTTTAATCTGCAGTGGAGAAACTTATTACTAGAATTTCAAAATGCATAATTTTAATTGAATGTATTTTAAAAATTTTATTTTAAACACAAATATTAAATATACTTTTTGTTATATTAAATTTGTGATACTGTCATGCACAGCAAAAGGGTGGGAGTGGCACAGGGCAGGCGGTGTCCCTTGGACCAGTAGTGTAGGTTTACAAAAATTGTTGTGACTTTTTCTGTAATTGGACTTTAGGCTTTTCACATGTTTAAAAATTTTCTGTTAATATAAGAGATCATTAAATTTTGTTGAGAGTTAGTGCCAAATCAAACTATTTCACAAGAGAAAAGTATTTTTATTATTTCCTGTTAAGGAATGATATTAAATATTATGGCATGATATTAAATTAAGGCATGATATTAAATATTATGCCTTTAGCTGCTGGTGACATGAGCAGCAGGGGTTGTTGTGACCAGAGTTTGTTACTTCTTTCACTGCTGTCGTGGTGCTTTTGAGAGTAACCACACTGCCATAGCATCACTGGGCTTCAGGTACCCTGGGTGACAGAAGTCATTCTCTACTAAGTCAAAAAATGAAGGAATATTATTTATGAGCCTGAAAGGAATGCAGTATTTCTTGACTGCTGGGAAGGTGTTATCCAACAGAGATTTGCTTTCTGAAAGTGAAATGTAAAACCTAGTGTGGTGACAGTGGTGACTCCACCTCTAGAAATTGAGTAGGAAAACAGATTAGCTTATGCTTTTGTGCTTGGTCATTGAAGAAGAGCAAAATTAACTGAGAAAGAGCTGGTTCTTTCTTCTGCCATCATCTTTTGACACACTGAAACATATTTCCTTTTCACAGTCCTTGACAAAGATGCACAGCTAAAATTTTTACAAGACCCTTCTTGATTGGGCTTAGCACCTCAAAGGTACATACATGCCTTTGAAAGAGAAGAGGTTCTAAACCAGTAGCTTAAAACACATTTCTTTAAACAAAATGTTCTTTATCAATATTTCTCATAGAGGAAGGGGGCATGATATATGGGGTGTCTTAGTTATTTCAACTGATACCCCTTGTTGAACAACATTCATCAAACTGCTTTTATCTGAAAATATTTTGAAAGTTTTTTCCCTGACAAAACCTACCAAAACTAATGATGGGACAGGATAGTCAGCCTATGCAGCTAAGAGAGGTTACAGCTATAAAAAAAAATCCCAGTGTCTTTTGTCAAGTAAAATATTCGGTTAATTCAGTTGAAAATATTCTCCTGTGTCGCTTTTGTGAATTTCAGTGATTCATTTTTAATGGGATTCATTTGCTGGTCTTTGAAGAAAGGCTTCCACAGCTCCTTTTGTGACCTGCTTAAAAAGTTACTTGAAGGAGCATTGTGCACCATTGGAAGCCACTCCAGTTCATCACTTGACCTCTGTTTCACTTTCTTGATTAGGTTTAGGAGTAGACTTCAGGAGTTTTAATGAATCCTGCTGTACTGATTGTTTTTTCAAAAATGACTCCAAATTAAATGGCTGGGAGCCTTTGAATAGTCCACTGGGAGTTTGCATGTTTTTAGACTTCTCAGGAGCTGTAAATGGTAATTTGCATTTCAGGTGATGTGAAGACATTTTGGACACAATTGGGAGGTAGAAGAGTGGATGTCATATTTGAGAAGCTGCAAAATGTGCTGTCCTTGCTGAAGGAAAAGATCAAGAATGGAACTGCAACAAACCAAGGTTTGAAATCCTTGTGGTGATTAAACTGCAGAGTAGCTGTGGCCTACATTGTGTAGGTCTGTGTGATATCTGCCATAATCCAGATATCTCTGAATTTTAATAACTTAGCTGTTGGTGGTTTTAAGCACTTTAAAAATATCTTTAAAAAAAAAAAAAGAAGAAAAGTAATTTCAGGTACAATTGGCTATTTTCTTGTTTTGCCTGCATACTTTTTCAACAATGAATGGCTCTTAAGCACATGGAACTGAAATATTCATTTTTGAGAAGTAATGAAATATCTGCAGTGCCTTGTGTTTCATATATCATCAGAAGTTTTAGCCTTTCAGGCTGTTGTCAGTGAATTGAGTGGTTTTGGGGTAGGATAATAATCACCTCAGTATTATTTTTTATCAGAGACACCATTATAACATGAAACAATAGTAGAAAAATGTGACACTAATGCATTTCAGATTGTTCCTGATTTCAAGGAAAGAAGCTTCCTCTATCTACATCAAAATACACTAAAATCATAATTCTGATAAGCTTGGAGCAGTACACAGATTTCTTTTTACTGGTTTATTTAATTGAGTAAAATTGCTTCTTTTTGCTAAGTCACCTATATAAATGTAATCTGTGGACCTTATTGGGGTTTTTTTGTGCAAGAAAATGTACAGTGGTGTAAGATGCTTTTAAACTAATATAGCCACACACTCTGCATTATATATATAGCACTTCCTCTAAACTGGAAGTGCAGGTTTTTTTTGTTCTTGAGCTCCCACATCTTGACTGTTACAACAAAATATCAAAGCAGTGCAGAGATAAAAGTTGAACTTGAATCCCCAGATGATGCAATGAATCTGTGATAAAGTTCAGTTTGAATTTTTCAGTGCTGCCTTCTGTAAAGGTTTCAAGCTAAAATATTAAGGTGGATTTTGCTGAGAGTTGTCTGCCAGTTTATAATATTTATGGCATGGGGTAAGAGGCTGAGACAGAAAGGGTGTCTTGCATTCTTCTATCTGAAGGCCATTTCCACCAATTTAGAAGTAGCATTAATTCTGTCTGCCAAGTTCCAGCACTTCTTAGCCTGAAGATGATCAATCTGATGACCAAGGTAGAAGCTTAATTGTCTTGATATATATTGCTCCCACTATAGGCCACCAGTTTGTGTGTTTGGAAACATTCCAGCAGCTTTCCAAAAGCTGACAGATATTGAGTGCCAATTCACAACAATTCACAGTGCTATGAGCTGTAACAATTTTGTAATTCCTAGATGTGTCTGCACAGGTCTGTGGTGCAGCACGTTTCAAATAGTATCAGTCTTGAGATGCTCTAGGTAAGCAAGTGAGGAGAAACAAGTGTCTGTGGGGGATTTAACACCTTGTTTTATCTATTATCATCACTTAAATCCAACTTAGTATCTGTTTTGGTTTGGTTTTTTTTGCATAGAATGCTGGCAGGCTTGGGCACTGGTGAATGAAGCTAATCTAGGTGATTTCTTAACCTTGCCAAATGGTATGTGCATTTCCATTGTGTTTGTTTGGTGTGTGGATTTAATTTGTCTTGTTTTACTCACTAGAAGCTCAATTCCCTTCTTTGAAATCAATGAAATAGATCTGAGAAGGCCATTAGCCTTACAATAAGGAAAACCTAATTATTAATTTCCTCAAGTACTGAACTGTGAATTCTCACCTGGGTTTGTATTTTTGTGGTTGTGTGTATATGTATAATACCTGTACCATGGGAAGAGAATTTGAGCTAGTAAGCCCTTATGAACCCGAGCTGCCTGTGAGCAGTATCCTGTGCATGGCTCCACTGGCTGTAATAGCTTGGCATCCTTTTATCTCTAACAATGAAGGGAGATCTGTAAATGTGTTTCATGTGCGTGTTCTTTCTGGTCACTTGGAAAACCACATGGAAGGTTTTTCAGTGGGACACTTGCTAACAAGCTTTTTGTTAGCTGTAGTTCATAGCAATGCCTTGTTTGTAATGTGTTTTTTTAATTATCTCTTTAGCAACTAAAGTAAATTCAATCATCAATTGAAATCTGGTTTGATGAAGAGTTTGCTCACATTCAGTTTTTTTCAGTAAGTGATGAGTTGAATGGAGATGGTGCACAGGAAACCAAACCCAAACTGCAGCCTCTTCTTCCAGGTGACAATGCTGCAGATACTGTAGAAGCTTCTGACAGGTCAGTGCCTTCTTTCAGTTCCTTATCTGACATATTTTCTACTGCAGTTGAGAGAGTTCTACAATTTGTATTTCTAAAGTCAGTGTTTTAAACCCAGTTTGAATCCTTCGAGTTTCAAAGTGAAAATGTTTTTAACTTGACCTATGTGGAAAACCTGAGATTTTGGATAGACTTGTCTAATTTCCCACATGAGAACATTGCAGAATAGGACATGGTTGTGAATAAGGTTCGTGACTGTTGTCAGGGTTAGGACTTGAGCATCAGTTCTCAGGCTTTCCTTAATGTGCAGATTGTCAGGTGTATAACTTAGTCTCTCTGTGTTTAGTATTTAGCCTCAGGTACTGATTTGAAAGATGGGGGTAAATACATCGTTCCTTTTTTTAAAAATTTCCTTTCTGTGTTTTAGCGTGTAAGTTCTGGGAAGAAGCCTTTTTTTTTAATGTAACTGGATATGTCTTTATATGTTGTTAGGACAATTGTACCATGTGAAACCTTGGGCTTCTAGCAATGGGGCTAAAAATATTGAACTGCTAAAAAACTGAACACAGCACTGGTTATCTAAGATGTTGCTCTTCCTTCTTTTTTTTTAACTCTTTTACTTCAAGTAGTGAAAAAGAGGACGTGGAAAAAACCTGCTCAGGGAGTAAAGAAGCACCAAGCAAAATTCAAGGTTTACCTTTAACTGTTCAGTATCAGAACCACAAGTGCTCTAGTGCATGTCTTGCCAACAGAGCAGTGGGTTCCTACAAGGGTGAAAATCCTCTGAAGATCCCCATCCTGTTTGACTTCCAAAGACGCCATGCAAAAGCAGACTGCCTTTCGAAGCCGCTGGATGTGAATTACAAAGCTCCTTGTGGTCGGAGTCTGAGAAGCTTTCGAGATGTGCGGAACTACTTGTTTGAAACAGAGTGCAATTTCTTATTTGTAGATCACTTCTCCTTCAACACCTATGTGCTGTTGGGCAGGAACACCATGAATCCCGAGCCCCTGGTGTTTGAGTTCGATATTAGCGATGGAGCCGAGTCTGTGCCCATCTCCTTCTGTAACAATCTCGACCACGCAAGATTGCCTTATTTCAAGTATCGGAAGTCCTCGTGGCCACGTGGATATTATCTCAACAATCTCTCCAGCCTGTTTGTTGATTCCTGTGACTGCACAGATGGCTGCATCGATAGGTGGGTAGAAAGATCTCATCTCAGGCCAGTGACACACGATGCCTCAATAGCAGGGTGGTGGGGTGTGAAGGCGCAGTACCAAACAGGACCAGCGCTGCTGGAATATCTTGTGCCATGCTTTGTGTTGACTGACACCATTGTGTCTTTCTCTTCTCCAGAGCTTGGGTGCTCCCACTGGTCCACCCTCTGTTGTAGAGAAGGAAGCGATCAATAGGCTGATTATTGTGTTCCTTTTCCTTTCTTCCAAACTGGCAGTGCTTCTTCTCCAGGTGGAGCTGACAAGCAGATATCTTGGCTTTGGAAAAAGAGTAGGGAAGGTAGTCTTGTGCCAGCAGAGACAGGCTTGTTTTCATGGCAGGCAGGGAAGGATCCTGCCTGACAATTTCTGCTGCAGTTCCTACTGTTAAATGACATCCTGTAGATGGGGTGGGACAGCCTTGAGGGATCAGATAATTTGGAACTTAGAGGGTTACTGAGGACAGATGAAGAAACATCCTCGTTCCCAACATCTACATGTTGTCCTTCCCCTTGTCTAAATAGAAACTACAAAACTCAGTGGTTACAGAATACATTTGTGGTCTGAGCAGTTCCAACACTCTTGCTTGTTGTCATCTTTTTCTAAATCCCAGTAACTAAGCTACAGACCCTGTGGAAACCTGCCACAGTTAGCATATGCTAAGTTTGGTGGTATTTTTGTCTGCTTTCTTGAAGGATGTTTGTCTGATCTCTCTCTCTCTGTAGGCATTATTTGGTGTTGCATCCATTTTGTATTATTAATAGCTAGGGCAGTTGCACATGCTGCTGTGCAACATAGTTGCTCATGACCCAACAAAAGCTTGAAATCACAGCCTGGTATAATGAAACCAAATTTTAGTAATTTAGTTTCAGCTGAGTGGTGAGAACTAGCAAGCACACAGCATTCCCCTTCTTTGCACTGAAGTCCCACAAGAATTGAGATGCTTTTGATGTGCAGTTTTGGAGTTTAGGATTTGCACAATCACTGTGACTCTTTGAAGTTGTCATGCCATAAAATGGTGAAGACACTGTTGCTTGAATTTTCCACAGTGTAAAATTCTTCACTTCTTGAGGGCTAAGGAGGGAGGAGGGTAACTGAGTAGTGGCAAACAAGCTGGGATGCTGTGCCAGAAGAGATGTTTTTTATTCATTTGATCCATTTGACAGTGTCCTGCCTATGATAAGTTTCTGTTGTACTTTAGCTGTTTAAATGTGCCATTTAAGGAGCTTGGCAGAAGAATGGGGTTGGGGTGGAGAGAACATGGTTATTTTAAAGTACAGGTAACCAGCCAAGAGACTTGTGGAGTAAATGGAGCAGGGAGGGGGAATACAGGTGTGTATATGGAAGTGTCTGTGTGTGTGTGTGTGTGTGTGTATAGTCAAGTGCATTTCAAATTACCTGGATTTATGATTGATTTATACTGCTTCAAATTCATTCTGAGATGTTTTACTCTTATTTTTAGGTCAAAATGTGCATGCCTACAGCTAACAGCAAGAGGTTGTAGTAAAATTTCTCTGTCTCCAAGTAGTAAAAGATCCCGTGGGTACCGTTACAAGAGACTGGAGGGACCTGTTCCTAGTGGGTAAGAAAGACTACAGAGGTAAAATAAGAGCATACAAATAAAACAGCAGTTAATAGTTCAGTCTAAGTGCCACAGGATTAAAATATCTGGAGTTTTTGGATTACTGAAACCTTCCATTTTTGTCACAATTTTAGTGACAGATCAGGATGATAAAAAATAATTATTGTGACTTGAATTAAAGGAGGAAAAAAAAAACTTTTGTATTGCAGATCCTACAGTTTTCACAGCTTAGGTCAAGGTCCAGGAGAAGTGTGAAGAGTGACCAGAATCCTAAAGATGCATCAGCCAGCTGCTTTTGCCAGATTTGGTTATGGGTGACTCTTCCAAGAATGTCCAAAAGCCATCCAATGCTTCAAGTGTTTGCCCTTTCTCTAATTAGCCCCAGTGGATTAATAGGTGGCCTGGAGAAGATGACACTCTCAGGTGTCTAGGAGAGGAATTATGCAAGGTAGCTTTCTGCAATAGCCAAAGGCTTGAATCTACAGGCTTGAGGAGCCCCTTTCAGTCCTCTGTGTGATGTTAGTTTTTGGCTGACATGCAGAATTAAAGTTGTCAGAGAACCCAGAAACAGATGCAAAAAAAGCCACAATTATGAGTCCTTTTGGAAATGCTTCATTAGCATGGACAGCTACAATGAAGTCCAGGCATGTGTTGTCTTGCTAAAATCAGTTTCAGTATAGAATTAGGTGCTTCTTAGGGATTTCTGTTTCTGTGTGATTTATTCCTATAAAACAAAAAATATAGCATTTGTTTTTCTTATGCCAAAATGTATGTAATCTTAGGTATACTTATGCCAAAATCCGGCAGACAGACTCTTAAAATTAATGAACCAGCAGTCAATAAAGTCACAAGCTTCAGAGCACTGCTACACAACTAGTTTTAGCCAGAGTCTTTATATTTCAGTCCACTGCCTTGTTGATGCTTAGAAGGGGAATTAATAACAGGAACTTTGTTATGCTCATGCATCCATTTATGTTGTGCTTTGTTTTTCTTCTCTGAACAGGATTTATGAGTGTAGTGTGCTGTGCAGGTGTGACAAGCTGATGTGTCAGAACAGAGTTGTACAGCATGGCATTCAAGTCAGGCTGCAAGTGTTCAACACGGAGAAGAAGGGCTGGGGTGTCCGCTGCCTGGATGACATCGACAAGGGGACATTTGTTTGTACTTACTCAGGTAGCAGGAGGGGACCTGTGAAGACATGTAGCATAATTCTTCCTCTCCCATGGTGTGTGCCCTGGATTTTTTTTGAGAACAGGGAAATACAGGGTTGGAAGAGAAGTGTGTCAATGTAATCTTAACTTGCAATATGATCAATATGAGTAAGAACTTTGAAAAGCTCTGCTATGAGATGGTGAGAGACAAACAAATGGAGCAAAAGCTATCTCAGAGTGCTGGTTTTTTCCATCACAAATCAGTGCATCCTATGCCAGGGCTAATTTTCCTTCAGTAAAAATCTTAAAATCATAGAATTGTTTGGGTTGGAAGGGACCTTAAAAAACATCCAGTTGCATTCCTACCATGGGCAGGGACACTTTTCACTAGACCAGGTGGCTCAAGACCCCACCCAGAGTGACCTTGAACATTTCCAGAGATGGGGCTCTCACAGCTTCTCTGGGCAATTTGTTTCAGTGCCTCCCAGCTTCACAATGAAGTAATTCTTACTAATATCTAATCTGGATGTGCTCTCCATTAGTTTAAAGCCATTGTCCTTTGTCTTATTACTACATGCCCTTCTCTAATTCAGTTTGTACTTCAGCCTATATTGACATCATAGAATTACAGACAGCATTCATGCTTTGCTTTCCCAAGTAATGCTCTTCTATTTGTTAATGTAAGTTTGACCTGTGCTAGTGAGTGTGACTCAGCAAACAAGCATTTAAAAAAAAATACCAATAAAACTTTTCTTTTTCTTTCAGGCAGATTAATGAGCAGAGCTGAAGTTTTGGAAGATAGTGAGCAAGAGCTGAAGGAGAAAAGTGCAGTGAATGATAGAGGCCATGACTTTTCTTTCAAAAAAAGAAAACTTGACCTTGGTCGTTCAGACTCAGTGATTGAACTAGTGCAGACTGCCAAAAATGACATTCTTGAGAATCAGGATTCTTTGTCTCAGACTGTGGATAATGAAAATAAATCAACTCTGTAAGTTTATCAAAGTAAGCTTAAGCATAAAAAAGCTAATATTCTGCTAATCTAGGAATTCTGTTGTATCACTTAGAGTATGTCCTCATATGAGGGTGGTGTTCTTTCTTTCTGAACTTCTTTTTAAATTCCCAATTATTTCTTCTAGTGGGACAGAGTTTTTCCTCTATATTAATTTTACTTATGTGTACCACTTGGCATTTTCTAGAAATTCAGTTCATCTCTTGGGTGTACTTGATCTGTTCAGGGCATTAATGGGAATGCTAATTTGAAAGAATTATTAAAGTGTACTTGAAATAAATTGTTTAAAGATACTTGATGACACTGAAGGGTTTGATAATACATCAGCCACCAGCTGTTCTGCCCTTTGCTCCCAGTCTCTAAACCTTTTGTTATTTGTAACATAACCTTTCCTGCCAGAAACCTTAACCTCTTCTGCTAAGAGTCTGACAACACTTCACTTCTGCAGTGAATCTGTTTTCCTAGTTGAAAGCTGTACTGTCAAAACTGTTGAAAGTTGTAGCAGGAAAAGGCAAAACTCTGTAGGTGCTCTATTTTGAGATAATCTGATATAATAATAGTAAAGCAACAGACAATTTGGTTCTCAGCATGACAACTGGAAAAGAATATAAAAGCAGCTGCTGATCTCTCAAAAAAGTTTGAGCAACTGCTTTCTTACAAATGCAATAAAGAACCTAGCCTAGGTTCTCAATTAAAAACAAAATACTCACAGAGCATGGGATGAGGCCAGACCACAGGCTGTGCTGTAGTTCCTTCTAGAGAAGAGACTGGAACTAGAGACTGTTAGAGAAATGTGTCTTGTGAGAGTTACTCATGGGTCTGTTTGTATTTTATCATTTCCTTTTGACCCTTCTGTGCAGGGTTCATCAAAAGAACTCAAGTAATGCAGCAGTAAGAAGGCCTGGAACTAGAACACTTTTTCGCAATCACCAGCTAAAAATGGTAATAAGTGGCTTTAACAGATTCATTTTTCACTGTGTTGAATATGTATATTAACTTTGATATTTTCATCTTGTATGTTTAGATAGTTCTAATGACCTTTCTTCATGAGATTGGGTCCCACTGTGAGCTAGGCTGTCATGCTGGAAGCTGCACCCCATCCCCTCTCCATTATCAGTCCTTCAGTGCGTTTCCCAGGAGCAGCACTACCTACTCTCGTGGCCTTCCCTTCTTCCTCCTTCACTTACACTCCTCAAGAGCCTGAAGTAATCATTCTCCCCCTGCACCCCTTGTGTACAGGGTTAGGGGGTCAGAGTGATAATATTTTTGTGCTGTCTCCCCAAAGAAGGTACAGCAGGGAGAGAAGGGAATTCCAGGATGTCTATGCAGTTTTCTCATACAGTAACAGAGTTGGGAGAACTGACCTGAATGTGACTCCTGACCTTTTATGAGTGTGAAGTGTTGCCTGCAAACATGTGCAGAGGAGGAAAACTGTGTAAACTTATGCTGTAGGTTTTACTGGATTCGTTGACCTTAAGAAATACACATGGAAGTTTCACGCAAACATTTTGCAGCGCTGTCCATTCTAGTGGTCCTGTAACTAATTGCCTTTTTGTGATGAGACAGAAATTCTGCCACATCTGGTAATTTCATTGAAACTGTGTAAGAAGCATGTTTGGGATTTGGCTAAGCAACTTAAAATTCTAGTAAAATAATTGGGACTTAAGCACTTAGTTACATGTCTTAATGACTGGGGGACTCTTTCCTCGTTATTATGAAGGAGAATTTGAAATTAAGATAAATGTTGCATTGCAGTAAATGTATTAACTTCTTAAATTCAGCCACAGCTATGCATTACAATAGCTTTGAAACTTCAGCCTTGGAATTCTAAAAGCCACTTGCTATGCTCTTTTGGCCCAGAGTTGCATGCAGCACATCACAGCCTTTTCATTTGATACACAGGTCCACAGTGCCAGCTCAGATGAAGATGATAGTTCTCAGATTCATCAGCCAAGCAAAACAAAACTAACCAGTGGAACAAAGAAAGGAAAACAAAGTGGGTTTGCAGAGCTCTATTGTATGTATGCATGCTTTGTACAGTTGTGTCCCATCTCGGGATAGACTTTAATGTTGACAGTGTGGGCAGGCCACTTCTTAGAGTAGAACAATGCTGTCCATAGATGTTGAGACAAGTTGAACTGTCCAGACAGCAGCTTCTCAAATACTGTGCAGTTGTGGGAAAGTCAGCCTTGCAGATCTTGTTGTGTCACACCCAGTACCTGTTCCAGCCAACAAAAATTAAACAGGATATAGCACTGGCGGGGGGGAACATCAAGCTGGAGAAGCAGTGTGAAACTGATGCTATTTGCACATCCATTTTGCTTCTGTCTTAATTACAATTTGTGATTATCTTGGGGATTAAGATGGAGAATGATAAAAAATGCTATGTGGGAAAAGTCAGTCTGGAATGGGATTTGAGAACAGTGAGACACTAGGTCACTCAGAGGCACCTTGAGCAAGTGCTTTAGGCATCACAGCAGGAAACAATCATTTGTTGGGAGGATTGATGAGAGACATGGAAAAATTGTGTTATAGACTTGTAGATAGCAAGGAAGCTCCTTAGATTCTGGAGGATGTGGGAAAAGTGGGTGGCTAAGAGTTTGGGGTCAAACAAGGGAAAGGCTTTGGCATTAAGCTGCTGTTGAGAAATAACATATATGTCCATTGACAGAATGCACCCAGCAGCAGAAGGAAGAACATCTGATGGACATTGGACAGACTGACTCTGCTGGTGTAGAGAGTGCAGGCTGTGAAAAAAAGGGTCTGTCACTGCAGGGTGTTGATTGTGGCAAGTCCAGTGTGCTGGATGACACCTGTGTTGTGAGGCCATCCAGCAATGCACCCCTAAAAACTGACTGCAGAGAAAATAGCAGGCAGGCAAAACATGATGCACTTTGTAAGGAGTCTGAGGATGATGGCATGCTTCCCAAGAACAGTAATGAAGAAAATATTTATGTACTGGATGCCACAAAAGAAGGAAATGTGGGTCGTTTTCTAAATGTAAGTATTAAATTGCATGGGTTCTCTTTGTTGCCTCTGCAAATACATCATTTACTTATTTAAGCTTAGACTAGAAAGTTTTTGCACATAAACAGTATGGGTGGTGGGTGCATGACAAGAAAGGCACATGTGGTGCTCCCTGCCATCACAGGTGACAGGACAGTAGGTTGGGTCACACTGGCTGTTCAATTGCCAAGTACCTCCAGCTAAGACAAATAGTTCATAGACTCATCTGCAGGTATATAAATAATTTATTTCTCTTCATTGGCATGAATATGCCTTACAGCAAAACCCTTGCATATGTTTAAACTGTTCTTCCTTGCAGAGGTATTATGGTGTTAATATTAGTAGTGCATCTTGCAGAAACCTTCCTTCTGCTCCCATGAACTCACCTGAGAGACCTTGCACATCCTGTACTTGGCCAGCACACAGTCATGTAATCCATTGCTTGCTCCCTAGCACTGCTGCCCTGGCAATGGCATTGGGTGATAAGAAGGAAAGGAAGAAACGACCTTTACTGGTGACAGATACCTGACACAAAATGGTATCTGACATCGTTTTTCAGCCAATGATGTGGTGTTGGACTGTTACTAATTCAGATTTTCTGTTTTACAGCACAGCTGCTGCCCAAATCTCTTTGCACAAAGTGTGTTTGTAGAAACTCACAACAGAAGTTTTCCGTGGGTGGCATTCTTCACAAACAGGTGAATTTCTGGAAGTTTAATGTTGTTCATTCAAGGCACTAGGAGGAAAAAAAAACCACTGCTCACTTATTGGAGTATAATTATACTGAGGGGTGGGCCAGATGCCTAGATCATAAAAGCATAAAACTGTCTTAGAGGTGACTTCTTATTGTGCACTAAAGGCAGAAGAAATAGTCATTGGTTATCATTAATGAGTTTTACTTCAGTTTTGCACTGAAATGTAAAGTAGAGAAGGTTGATTTTTATGTGTCCACTTCAGTGATAATCTTCTTCAGTGGAGAAATAGGTTTTACTCAGCATGGTCATTCAGAAGGCCAAGATCCACTCATCCCACTGTTGTGTCTCAAGGAATGGCCACCAGAACTGTCTCACATAGGGCAGGATTGAGCCCCACAGGATATTAAGGTTGAGACACTTTGTGGGCCAAAAAGCTGGCTTCAGTCCTTTTCCTCAGAGCTGTCAAGACAAGCAGGACTTTGTGTAGCCCAGCATGTCCTGGGGATGTAACAATAGGATACACAGAGGTGAAAATTTGTTCTGAGAGTAAGAGATGCAGATATTTCCTTAGTGTCTAACAGAAGGAGAGTTACAGACAGCTGGTGCCAGCAAGACACAGTATGGCAGCAGCTCAACCCAGGAGAGGAAAGATGAATTGTATGAATGAAGTTGGCTGACATGCATGCCAGCAGTAAACTAGGTGAGAACAGAACAGAGAGGGGAGACTTTGTGCCAACAAACCAGTTCCACAGAACACTGATCCTCTGTGGAGCCTTGCTGCTCTGCTCCATACTGACACAGATGGAGGTCTCCAAGAACTGAGGACAATGTTTTGAAATACATCCAAAAAAGGATCTTGTTTTAGCTAGAGTCTTTCTTGCTCAGGTACTTGGTAAAGAAGTGTAGTGAGGACTGAGGCCACTCGAGAGAGATAATAGTGACCAGCAAAGGCACTTAGGGAAGAAGATTGTTGAAGGAGAGTTCCCCTCACTGGCTCTTCCATTTCCTTGCCTTTTTGTAAAAGGCATCACTCTTTTACAACTTTTCTAAATTGAGCACTTCCTCTGGATCATTGAGCTTAATTGTGTGCCTCTAGACCATCTCAAGTCAGCAAGTTCCAGGCTGCAATTATGTGCTGTATGAAAAGTCCTCATTGTTTGTTCTCAGTCAGCTGCCTAGGAATTCACTGGATGTCCTCTATACCATATCCAGTGAGAAACATCAGAGAATTACTCTCTTCATCACAATATTAATATTTTCTTACATTTTCCATCAATTGTTCCTCAGCATCGTAATCTCAGGTATTTAGTTTGGCATTCATTCTGGACAATGAATTTCTTGCCTTAGATATTTCTTCTATTTTACTACTAGAGCAGGTGGTTCATGAGGAGCACGTGTTTAATTCCGAGTTTTGGGCTTGGTGTAAATAGTGCAATTGCATTAAAAGGTAGCCTGCCAGACCAAAGATGACAGTCTTCAACAATATAGCTAAAGATCTGTTCAAACTTCAGTGATGCACTGTACATAGGAAAAATAACAAAACTGAAAACTGTGTTATTCATTTAGATGTATCACTTACATGGATTTCCTGGTTTGGTTTGGTTTGGTTTGGTTTGGTTTGATTTAAGGGCTTTTGGGTTTTTCTTTTGGTGGTTTTTGTTTTGTTTTTTTGATTTTGATTTTTTGTTTGATTGTTGTTTTGGTTTTTTTGTTTGGTTGGCTTTGTAGTGGGTTTTTTTGTTTGATTTTTGTCTCCCAGAATTTCCCTCTAGGTTAGAGCACATTCTTTAGACAATAGACTCCAACCCTATTTGTAATTTCCATAGCCAAAGGAGCATGAGTGTGCCAACAACTCCTTGTCTGCCTTGTTTCCTTCCCATCCCAAGCTGCCTGTGTGATGCTCCCTGCCCCCTACAATTTTGGGGTTTGCATGTGTGTTGTTGGTGACAAATTGTTAGCACAGTACTGTTTCACTTAGTCCAAGCAAATTAACTATTTTATTCCTTAGACATGTGAAAGCTGGAACCGAACTCACCTGGGATTATGGTTATGAAGCTGGAAGCATGCCAGAGACAGAAATTTCCTGTCACTGTGGAGTTCAGAAGTGCAGGAAAAAAACCTTATAGGCAACAGCTTTCCTACTGTCAACGCATCTTGTACCTAGGAATTTATATGCTGGAAGGGATGACTACTCAGCAAACAGCCCTCAAGTCCGTGGTGCTAATTGCATTCAACTAAAATGCCTTTCACCTGATGATTTTTTAAATTTACGTTTAAATGTCACTTTTGTAGTTTACAGAAATAGAACTGTTTCTCTTAAGAACGGGCATCAAGCCTTTCCTAGGTAATTGGTCTTCCTCCTCCCTGCTTCCAATCCACAAGCAAAGTTCATAGTGCACTGGAAGAATTCCTGCTCCATTCCATCTGCAGCAGAGACACAACTGATGAGAGCAACAGTTCCTTGGTGCTTTCTGTGCCCCTCCACAGTGCTGAGTTAGCAAAACTCAGGTTTCTGAAATTCATTATGAGTGCAAGACTCCCTGTCTGGACACTAGGAATTGTTCAAATACACCTAAGCCTGTTGCATCCGGTGGGGCAGATTGTCCTGAACAGAGAATTAAACAGAACAGTTCTGCAGAGCTGTGTTTGTGCTACAAATGAGCTGGACAAGTCCTGCTGCAGCAGGAGAGAAATGACTGGGTTTTGTTGGATTGCACCCCTCTCCACATTTGTGACACACACAAATCCTTGAGAAATCCAGTGTACCTCATCTCAGTGCCATATTGCGTAGAGGACAGGGGGGCCACAGAATTGCTTACCACAGGGTTTGTTGGTAAGAGAGAAACAAGCTACATTAGGAGACATGGAGTGCAGATGCAGGAGGTGGCTCTGAAATGGAGCAAGGGATGGCTGTGCAGGTGTGTGGCTTTTGAATGTGTTGGAGCCTTGGGCAAGCAGGGAGGTGGCACAGATGAGCAATTTAGATGCTTGAAAAACCACTGCCAAAGGTTTCAAAAAAAGTGGTTTTATTAGAAATGTTGTAAAAGTAAGACTTAAGAAGTTTGATAACAAAGTTTACTCTGTTACTGCAGAGAATATGATAATGATTTAAAGTTACCAATAGAAAATCCAGTGGCACTATAGTACAGACTGTGTGACATAGGTCACTTACTAGAAACCTGCAGCTGATCAGGTGTGTCTCAGCCTCGGGGAGTAACTGAGAGCATCCTAGCTCACAGGGAAATCACTGCCATACAGCCAGCTGATTAGCATGAGCTAAAAATAAAGGTTCACTCAGGCTGTCATTTATGAAATAAAGTGGTTGGCTTGAAGTCATGTTACCTTTGTTGGAGAAGGTAAACATGAGAGTCTTGTACCTGCACCTTTTTTTGTTCCTTGATAAATGAGTCTTGGAAAAACCACCACTATTCATGTGTTAATTGCATGGTTGGTATCCCAGATTCCAGTCCATATGACTCAGTGCTCACCATGTCACTCTGCTTCTGTGGGGGTTTTCAGAGAAATGGTTGGAACAAATGAAGGTCATGGCCTGGTTATGTCCAAGCCTATACTGCAAAATGAAAGATAAGCAGGAGCCAGTTCTCAGCCCTGAGGCCAAGAGGCAGTGGATGTCTAATGCACTCATGGCTTAGGGTTCTGTTTTAATTGGATTGTATCTGTGCTGTATAACTGTGGACAAACATGGTATCTGTGGCCCTAAGTGGGTTTTTTTGTTTGTTTGTTTTGTATGCTTCAAGCTTAAAAGTCATGGGGTTGTATTGCAACACATGATGCTTTTGGATTTTTCAAGTTTGATCATGCATAAGGAGTTTCAGCCTGTTAAAAGTGGACCTTTCAAAGAGATAACAGACTTGTGAACCATTCTGCTTACTGTGAAACCTCAGATCTTCTCTCTCTCAACTCTGTTTGAGAGTTTCACACATCCAGCAAGCAAACCTCTCTTCAGCTTTGGTCCCTGTCATTGCACTCTGGGTTTGTGCAATGGGCTTTCACCACCCATCTTCAGGGATAAATGCGGAAGAGCAGAGCTACCCCACTGTTGGTGCAGTACCTCTTCAGAAGGTCAGAGCCACCCACTCTTGCCCTGATCAGCCCCTCTGTCACTGCAGCCCCTGTGTGAGCTGTAGACAGAACTCAGCCCAGCTGCTTTTTGCTTCATTGAAGATCTGAAGGTCTGTACTCAGAGGGAATATGCCTTGGGGGATCATCTTTTCATCATTAACCAGAGACATGCCAATGTGTATGACAAAACCCAACAGATAACTCAGGAGTGGTATTAGCCTTCTAAACAAATGAAAATGCAGAAAACATCTGTGTCTATGTAAAACATGTTTTTTAAATGCTTCAGGAATGTTTTTAAAGCTTCAGGAGTGGGGAGTGGAAGAAGGTACATTTTACTGCTGTTGATGATATATTCCAGATCAGTGGTAGGAATTAATGATACTGGGCTGGTGAGGAAGAGCCCTGTTTCTTAATGCAGGAAAGCAGACCTGATGATTTAAAAGAGGCAGCTCTTACTTGCTCCATGTGGTGTGCAGCTATGGGAGAGCCTGCTGTGAGTGTAGATGTCACAGAAGGCCTGTGTATGAGACAGGGCTTTTTTGGCTAGCTGGTTTTATCAGGTCTGTCTCCTGGCAGGTGCTTCTTCATTGTCCTCCTCCAGACCAGAGATCATAACTATCCATGAACAAAATCACCTTAAAAGGTGTGATTTCTGCCTGCTTCTGTAGTATTGCTAGAACATGTTCTGCTGGGGGTGTCCTGCAAGTATCCTCTGCAGGTAGTGACCACAGGAATGCTCACCTGAGCTCTCTCTGCTCTGCTGACTGTTCCTCTGCTTGTCACAGCTCACAGATGAGGATATTTCTGAGCACAGCCCCTCATGTCACCCATGCTTTAGCAGAGCAGTGTGTAGAAGCACCGAGCACAAGCACCGATGGAAAAACAGATGAAGATATTCCAAGTGAAGTACTCAAAGGACCTGTGGAATGACACATTTGGGACTTCTCATCAGCCTGTCGGGGGCGTCATAAATGAAGAGTGCCTGATGGGAATAAGTTGCATTGAGATGTGAATCACAGCTCTTACAGTGAGCAAGATGGTCCCTATGGAGGGACAGTAGGGATATGAGGATGTATAAGGGCTCCATGGTAATAAGTATTAGTACCCAAGATAGGCATACAAGTGCAAAGACAGCTGAAGTTTACAGCGTAAGTATAAAAGGAACTGGACTGGAGCTTATTAACTTATTTCTTTTTTTTTTTTTTTTTGCCAAAAAAGCGCTGAGCATTAATTTCCAGCTCTTTCACAGAACTATATGGCTTGATAGCACAACAGTTTGAAGGAAGAGCTCACAAGTGTTTTGGACTTTTTTTGGAATTCTCCACAGAGAATTTTTCCTGTGTTGAAGAACAGACTTCTGTTAGGAAGATTTTACTAGTTTAAGATTTATGCACCTGTGGGTGCTTGAATCACATTAACTCATTTGAGTATAATCCAGGTAATAGATCTGGGAATTGGAATTGTGTAGCAGTATTTGGCTAATAGATATAATCTAATTGCAAACCTGGACACAGGGGTTGATCTTAGCTCCGATATACTGCGTCTGGGCAGGTGCAAAGGAGTTTGGGAAACCAACTGGAGTGCTGTGCTGAAAAGCCAAAGCTGATCTAGCTGGTAAAGGGAACAGATCTTAAAAGCTCCATGTTGTGTTTGGTGCAGCCTCATGATGCTCGGGTTTCTGTGGTGACCCCCGAGATGAGATGACCCCCAAGGTATTAGAAAGTCTCTTTTTTCCCAGCCCCGCGACCGAAGAAGAAGTGGAGATTTGTCCATTCTGCTTTTCAAGGTTGTTTATTTTTCCTTATCTATTACATTCTTTCTCTGACCTGCGGAGATGTGTCCAGCAGATTGGGTTGTGGCACAGCGACTGCCCTTGAGATGGTGGTAACTTTATACTAAAAACTACATGTACTTTATACTAAGAACTACGTGTACTTTATACTAAGAACTACGTGTACTTTATTTACAATAATTTTCCAGTACCTATCACCTATGTTAGACAGTCTGTCTCTATTCTAAGCCAATCAAAAAGTGTCACCATCGCAGCAGAAGATGGAGGACAAGAAGAAGAAGGACAGGACATGCCCAGATTCCTCCATCTTGCCTCTTGAACCCCTGTTCTAAATCCCCAAAATTCTACTTTTTCACCCTGTGACAAATTAGCTATCATTCTACTCAAACTCTTGTGGCTAGTAAATCTTCACACTAAGTTGATAATTCTTTCCATGGGCTGAAATGGAAGGCACAGGTGTTTTTGAGATTCCGTGCCAAGGTCTCTGAGTCCCTTGCCAGGGTCTCGAATCACCCAGGGCAGCCAGAGGAGTGTCCTGGGTTCTGACACCTGATGGGCCAGAATATGCCTATTAATGTGGCTGATGAGCTCGCTGGAGAAGGTTCAACAAGACCAAGTGCCAGGTCCTGCACTTGGGTCACAGCAACCCCAGGCAGCCCTACAGGCTGGGGGAAGAGTGTCTGGAAGGATGCCCAGCAGAAAAGGATCTGGGGGTGTTGGGAGACAACAGCTAAACATGAGTGTGCCCAGGTGGCCAAGAAGGCCAGTGGCATCCTGGCCTGTGTGAGAAACGAAACCCACTCCTCCAAATTTTAATAGTTTAATAAGGGATGATAGGGGACAGATCAACAAAGCAAAAGTAACAACACTGTGTGTGTGGCAACAGCCAAAAGCACACCCAGTTCTTTAGCAAGCATCCTTTATCATGTTGCAATTGTATTTCTCTGCCAAATGACTTTGCACATATCTCATGGCCTGTTTACAACTCCACCTCAGGTTGTCACAGCACTGCATAAATCCGCAGCTACAGTCTCCAAGGGTCCGTCAGGGAGGCAGTCCAGGGTGGCCTTCTAATGCCACTTCTAGACTTAGAGAACTTATGGAGAATACCATAAAGGTAACCATGTAGTTGTTGGCTTTCACTAATTATGTATTGGCTTTTGTAGATTATTCAAGTGGATGCTGTGTTGTGCATTACAGTGTTAACTTTTGCAGAAGTAGCTATAGTTGTTAAATAATAACTAATACTTTTATTTTTGTAACTAACTGACAATAATGAGAATAACTCAGATATATTTGTGAAATAGCTGATGTTGATTTAAAGTACTTGTGGAAACAGCTAAAACTGTCTGCATGGCCAGATAACATTTGAGGAATGGATGGGATGAGGATTCCTGCTACTGACCCTTCAGCTATCAATAACTCTCACCTGCTGAAAGCCCAGAACAGGGGCCATTGTGAGGAAGTGACACACAACCTTCAAAACCACATCCACAATTACTGCATGTACTCTAAATAGGTGGGTCAGGGGTCCCAAGCTAAAGAATTCCCAGAACATGTAAACAAGTTCAAAGAAATGTTTGAACATGTATAATCTTTATGAATATGTATTTGGCCAATGCAATAGGGAAAGCATATAAGAATAGTTACTATGGTTAGCTGATGTGCCTCTGGCCATAGCCAAGCACCCACCGCTGGTATTGATTTGTCCCTTTTATCTCTTATTAAGCTTTTTAAAATTTTGAAAAGTGGGGTTCATTTCTCACACCTGTATCAGCAAGTGTGGCCAGCAGGACCAGGGCAGTGATTGTACCCCTGTACTTGACCCTGGTGAGGCCACACTTCAAATCCTGTGTTCAGTTTTGAGCCCCTAAAATCAGTGTTATGAATGAGGTCCTATATGTCTAATTTAATAAACCACAAAATTAGAATTTAGCAACAATTTCATATAAAATGAATATAATCAGGTAAGCATGTACAAAGTAAATTTGGCAGTGATTATTTAAGTCTGATTAAGGTTCTGATAAGGCATAAGCAAAACAGACAATGGTACAGACCCAACCAGGGTTTCTCACCCTGCCTCTTCTACCAAAAAAACAAAGGAATCCAAACACAACTTAGATACTGTATGCTAATACGTATTCATCAATATTTTCCTGTAAATCTCCTCCTATTTTTGATTCTTGAAATCTATGTCCCTATACTGCACAGCGCATGCTCCACTTGTTTCTAAGAGGTCTTTGCTCTTTCGTGGTTGCTTCTGATGAAGGCTTCTCATCATCATCACTGTCCTTTGAACAACCCCACAGGCTGCAAATGCACCCCAAGTCTTGTGTTATAGAAGCCAGCGTTACATTCCAAAAATAAGCCTTACTATTTCATAGATACCTGGAATCATCCCAATTTTTTCCATTTCAAGGCTGATCCCTTAATTATCCCGAGGCTGGGATCCATTTTGGGATATTGCTTATCTCAATACTCTGTATTCTATTTTCTCATGAACATCTGAAAACATTTGTTTTGTGACACTAATTGCATATCCTTTTCCTCTATAACTTTTTAACAAATATTTTCTGAAATATTGATATAGTTACAATTTTTAGCATGAATCATATTCATTTATCACATCAGGAAGGACGTGGAGGGGCTGGAGCGTGTCCAGACAAGGCCAGCAGAGCTGGGGAAAGCTCAGGAGCACGAATCCTGTGTGGAGCTGCTGAGGAAGCTGGGGGAGTTTAGTCTGGAGAAAAGGAGGCTCCTGGGTGACCCTTCCTGTGAAAAACGCCAATCACTTGTTTTTAAAATTTTAAAAGTTTAATAGTAATAAAATGGTTATAAAAATAGTAATGAAATTAGAGTAATAAAAATTTGGACAATTAGGATTAGGACAATACAAGACAATAAGAACAAAGAGTTATGGACGTCCGGGTACCTTTTTCTGGGCAAAATAAGCCCCAAAAAAGAACACACGTTAACAGAGGATTAACTCTTAAAAGCAATAGCCTTTTGCATATTCATACATCTCATACATGATGCAGAAATTCCATTCAAACACAGGATTCTGTCTGGTCAGTGTCAACTTCTTCCTCTTAATCCTGAAGCGTCTTCAGGGCTGATTGAGGCAGGAAGAAGTTCATTTCTTCTGATAAGGGAGCAATAAACTCTTTTTCTCTGAAAGATTTAGGTGTCCTGTGGCTGCTATCTCGGTGCGAGTACTTCATTCCTCTCTTTAAAAAAATATCCCACATACATAGTTTCTGTTTTAACCACAAAAGCTACATTTTAACTACAAAACTACATTTACCATACCACTAAAATGTTAATACAGCACTAATCAATACAACATAATACATATAGTAAATATCTGCGTAGAGCCAGGTAATAGACACTTTTCACACTACCCCTCTACAGAACTGCCTGAAACGAAGGCGTAGGCAGCGTGGGGTCGGCATCTTCCCCCTGGCAACAAGTGACAGGAAGCTGCACCCGGGGAGGCTCAGGTTGGACAGCAGTTTTGTGATTCTGTGAAAAGTGAGCACGAGGCTAGGGAGGGATGCAGGATATCGCCTTTTCCACGGTGAAAGCCCTCGGGATTGGCTGCCCGACGGCAGCCCGGCGGTGGTGCCGGGCACGGGTATCGAACCCCGGTACCGGGCCGTGACCCCGGCGCGCCCGCGGGTGGTGCGGCCACGCCTCCCTTATCACGTGACCGGCGCCTCAGCGGCGCGCCTTCCCGCCAGCCACGCCAGGGCCGCTGCCAATCAGCGCCGCGCAGGTGTGCGGGGCGGAGCATCGGCGGGCGCCACCGCGCATGCTCCGTGCCCCGGCCGGACGCTCTCACTTCCGCGCGGGAGAGTTGAGGGCGGGGGAGGGGGCGGTGGTGGTGTCTGTGACGGCTCGCGCGAGTCGGGCCGCGAGCGGGCGGTAAGTGCCACCGCGGGCGGGGGGAGCGCGGAACCTCCTCAGCGGTGGTCCCACAGCCCCGCTCTCCCCGCAGTGCCAGTGAGTGGACCCTGCCGGGGCTCGGGCTGGGCGGGGGCGCCGTGAGGCGGCACCGGGAGCTCCGTGAGGGCGGCCCCGGGGGGCCCGGGAGGTACCGGGAAGAAGTTCTTTGGTGGTGAGAGTGGTGAGGCACCGGCACGGGTTCCCCAGAAAAGCTGTGGTAATCTGGCCTCTGGCGGTGTTCAAGGCCGGGCTGGATGAGGCTCTGAGCAGCGAAGTCCAGCGAAAGGTGCCCTGCCCATGGCAGGGGGCTGGAACGAGATGGTCTCAAGTGAGAGGTGATCAGAAAGACAGCTTTGTTTGTTCCTTCTTCTTCCTTGCGAAATCTGGGTATGTTTGTTCTGTACTGGCGGGGAGAATGGGGAGATGAGTGTCGGTGGTGTTTAGCTGTGAAATCTCCAGCCGTGCTTCTTTCCCCACAAAGCACAAATGCAGTGAGGGACAGTGAGTGTGGGGTAACGGGTGTGTGATTCCTTTCTTTCTTTCTTCCTGCTCCCGTAGATCCAATCCTGCACTGCGCTGGAAGGAAGAGGAGAGCTGAGCAGGAGCTGGGGCAGTGGGTTTCAATAGTGCACCGCAATTCAGGGGACTTGGGTTCTTTTCCTTACTCCCCTGTGGATGTACTAAGAGATTCTGTGTCTTAGCCTCCTCCTGTGTAAAATATGGGTATTTACATACAAGAATGCTTTCAGAACTGAGTCTGGAGAGCAAATACTTAGACAAACTGGTAATGTTTCAGCAGGATTGCTGAATTTGATAGTGTTACAAGCCCTGGACTCTTGCCAGCACTGTTCTTCTCCCTTTTTACTTTCTGTTTCCTTTCCCGTTTCCTTCCCTTTAGTCACTGTTGTGAAAAAATGAAGAAGCGTAACCAGCAGCTCTCCTTCTAGGAGATGGCACAGGAGGAGTGTCCAGGTGTGACTGTTCTCTCAGCTGCTGCTCTGCCTTCTGTTTTGCAGTGTCGTTTGTCCTGTCATGAGCGGAGGGCAGCAGGAGCCCCCCAAATCTTGCAGCTGAATTGGGCTGCCTGGGTTCCCTGTAGTGGTGACAGTGGAAGCAAAGGGTTGCAGAAGGATTTAGGGACAGCAAGGGATTAACTATAAAACAGCAGGTGAAAATCCAGCATTGATAAGTGGAAGATGATGGATGTGGCAGAGAAACAACCATGACACTGATGCCCTCCCTGCTTAATCTGATGCTACTTAAGGAGATCTGGGGAACTGTGATACTGGTCTGGGGTTGACAGGGGGCGTTGGGTCATTGTTTGGACTTGATGATCTCAGAGGTCTTTCCCTACCTAACTTAACCCAGCCAACTGACAAGTATGTGACTCTCACTGAAAGGTGTCCCTTCTGTGGGGACAGGAGGACAAACCCATGGATCTGTCCCTATGATTTCTGTCTTGAATTCTCCCCCTCCAGTTAGGTACAAATCAGGGTACTTTTGTACCTTCCATTGTTTGTGGTCACATTGCACAGAATACCCTGGAGGTGCAGTTTGGTGCAGAACATTTCCTGGTAAGCAAGGGAAAGAACAAGGCCACAGGGCTCCACACTGCCTCACATTCCTCTCCAGACCCGTGGCAGTACAAACCACCAGCCCTCCACCCAGTTTTGTCTGCTCTGATCACCGTGGGCCCCCTTGCTTGTTGAGCTTCGTGGTTTTTTCACTGCTTTATGCTTCCAACAGTAGTTCTTTGGAAGTGTCAGCTCTGCGCTCAGAAGCAGGCTAAAATGTGATTGAAATAGTGAGAATTGTTAAGGAAAGAAGGAAAATACAGAGTGATACTGTGGCTTTGTAGTGTAAATGGTAGCCCATCCTTTTGGAGGTGGTGTGCTCCTCTTTGAGTGTAGCCAGAAGAGTATAGAAGTGACAGAGGTGGAAAAAATGCAGACAAGCTTCTGTACAGAGAAGAGCTAAATAGTTTCAGATTCCTTGGCTTTAAAAAGATACAGCAGGAGAAATAGTAACAGAGCAATGCTGTCATGAGTGCTACTGAAAGAGTCGGGCGAGGAGCAAGGATTTCTTGCCTTTTCAGACAGATCCAAGTGCTTCAACTGGAATCCCTGAGTGGCAGGCTTAAGCCCTCCAAAAGCAAGGCGTTGCTCAGATGAAATGTAACTAAACTGTGAAACTGGAAACCTGCCCTTAGCCTCTCCCTTCTTGCGTAGGAGCAGCCAGCCAGCTCCATTGCCCCGTTTAGCTCCGTGTCCTCTTCCTGGTAGTACTGTAGCAGAAAGCTCAGGAAGAGCACGGGCTCCTGTGGGGGTTTGTTGGGTTTGCACGGCCAGGTTTGGGTAGCAGGAGGGCTACAGGGGTGCCTTCTGTGAGAAGCTGCTGGAAACTTCCCCCGCGTGCAGCAGAGCCAATGCCACTCAGCTCCAGGACTGACCCTCTGCTCCCAAGGCTGAGCCCAGCAGGAATGATAGTAACACCTCTGTGGTAACATATTTAAGAAGGAAAGAAAAAAAGTTACTGGGCAGATATAATTGTGGGCAGAGAGGAATGGAGTGGGACTATGTGAAAGGAGCAACTCTGCACACACCAGGGTCAGTGGAGAAGGAGGGGCAGGAGTGCTCCAGGTGCCAGAGCTGAGATTCCCCTGCAGCCTCTGGTGCAGACCATGGTGATGCAGGATGTCCCCTGCAGCCCAGGGAGGTCCATGGGGATTCAGAGATCCATGCACAGCCTGGGAGGAGGTGGGTGCCTGAGAGAGGCTGTGACCCCATGGGAGGCCCATGCTGGAGCAGGGTCCTGGTAGAACTTGTGACCCTTGGGGGGAGCAGCACTGGAGCAGGCTGTGCCTGAGGGACTTCACCCCATGGGAGAGTGACCTGTGTTGGAGCAGTTCAGGGAGAGCTGTTGTTCATGGGAGGGACTCACAGAGGTGTTTGTGGAGGACTGTCTCCATTGAGAGGGACCCCACAGTGGAGCAGGGGAAGGACTCTCCTTGAGTGTGGCAGGAACAATGAGTGATGGACTGACCATAACTCCCATTCTCCATCTCCCTGTGCCTCTTGGGGGAAGGAGGTAGAGTTTGGAAAGAAAGGAGGGGTCAGGGCAAGGTGGTTTTAAAATCTATTTTACTTCTTATTATCCTGCTCTGATTTTGTTAGTAATAAATTTAGTTAATTATCCCCAAGCTGAGTCTGCTTTGCCTGTGATGGCATTTGGTGAGGGATCTCTCCCTGTCCTTAGCCCATGAACCCTTTGTTATATTTTCTCTCCCCATCCAGTTGTGGAGGGGAGTGATAGCATGGCTCAGGGGAGTTCCTGGCATCCAGCCAGGGCCAACCCATCACAGAGGGACAGGATACAGGGCTGTAGGTGGGGGGTTGTAGGTGCAGGCTGGCTGCTTCTGCACAGAGGAATGGCCAAGAGCTGGATTTCCACTGCTTCAGGATTCCTAGAAAGGTGCTGGAGTAAGCCCAAGGCTGACCATGATCAAGTGTCTTCTGTCCTCCATCAGCACCAGGATTTCTCTGGAGCCTGTAAGAACACCAGGGACTGTAGAGTCCACGTTTAGCCCCTTCCTTAAAAAATTCCTAGGGCTGGATCCTCTGACTGGGCCTGAGCAGGCACTATGTGTCTGCATTGAATCCAGGTATTGGTTTGCTGCAGAGAGCTTTTCCTGTGTTCTAGGCCATTCAAACTCTAGCTCATTCTTCTTTTGAATTTCTTTCTGTTCTATTCTGGTTCTAATATGTCCTTGTATTTCTGTTTGTTTCTGTTGTATTTATTGATTGCTCAGGTTCTGAAACTGATATGATGGTCAGTGTATAGATGGGTATTGGAAATCAGTTTCTACCCTGCCTTGCTTACAAGACATAGAAGGAAAGAGGGAAAAAAACTCCAGCTATGTGCAAAGGCAAAGTGACTTGTGATTACAAGTAAATTGTCAGAAGTGTGAGCCAAAGGGGAAAAAACATAAAAAATGCTCTTCTAGTCTGGTGGTGCTTTCACTTGGGGCTACCCAGTCTGTTTTATGCAAGGGGAATGGGAGCTAATGAAAACAGTTTGTCTGTTGAAACTTGGAAAAAGGTTGCAGAATTTGTTGGACTATGACATTTCCTGCCTGTTTTGTGCTTGGGCCTTACTACCTCTCACTAGAATAATTTAACTTCAGATCTTCCTGTTTCTTGAAACTAAACACAGATTTTTCTTCCCCCTTGTCATACAGGAGTTTGTGCTGTCAGAGGTGACGTCTCCAGCAGAGGATAGTTTGGAGTATCACACCTAGTAGGAGTGGGAAGTTGTTGAAGATTTCTGTGGTGGACTTGCACAAAAAGCACAAAGTAAAATTTCTGCTACAAATGTTGTGGGGTGATGCTCTAACCTGCTGGTGGGGGATGTGTGTAAAGGCTTGTCCAGAAACACTTAGACTGCTTTTGTGAAGTATGTAGGTGGCCTCAGAATGTTGCAGCTGCTGGAGAAAGACTATGTGAAGAACAATTAAGACTTAAGTGTATATGGCCAAGAAAAGATAACAAGTGTCCCTAGGAAAATTCCCAGGGCTCAGGGAAAATTCTGTCACTCCTGTTAGCATTTCGCCTTGTTGAGGGAGAATGTTTGAATCTCTCACTTAAGATTTTTTTTTTTGTGCCCCAATTTACTTGTAGACCTCTCCACACTACTTTGCTACATCCTTCTTACAGCAATAAATTAGAATTTCTTCCTGGAAGGCACTGGTGAAGCTTGGGGGCAGCTGTTTTTCTGTCCTTTGTTGACTCGCAGACCCACACGTGGCAGCAGTAGGTTAAGAAAACACTATGAGTGATTGCCCTCCTCCAAATAAAAGGAGTTTCACACCTGAGAGCATGACTTGCCAGGCTGCTCTTGGATCTGTTTTTGGAGCAGGTATTTCAAGCAAGCTTGGAACCTCTTGTATTAACCCTTATGACTTGTTAGTGACTTTCCAAGAGGAGATAAACCACTCTTTCTCCCGCTCTAATTGCTGGAGCTCCTGGCATCTGGTTTCCATCCCACTGCTGTGCCAGGTGCAGGCTTTTGCTGTTCTACTGGTAGTTGTTACTGGAGGAGCAAAGCACCCAGGGTCAGGGGATGTAGGTGAAGGAGCAGTTCAAGGGCAGGTGTTGTCAGGCTCTGTCCTGTTTGGCCTATGGAAGTTGTTCAATTGCTTTGTGTTTTGTCCCAGTTTTCCTGCTCTAGGTGCTTTCTGGATAATGGCGAAGATGGTGAGAACGACATGTGCATTTTGTTCAGAAGGGGAGGCTGGCTCTGTGATGTATATCGCCACAGAGAGAAATATTGCAGCTCATCAGGATTGTCTGGTGAGTGCCTTTAGCTGGTCAGTGCTGAAGGGATAAGGGGAAAGTTTCCACTGCGTATCTGTTTTTGGTTTTGCGATGATGTCTGGATTGAAAGGCTGGTTACTCAAACCAGCAAGTTTATATTATGAAAAGCTTAAAAAGCAACAGGGCTTGGCCAAGATTTTGGAGCGGGAGAGGATGTGTCTGCACAGCTGGAGCTGTTGATTCGTGGTGTTTTCATGTGTCTGTTGCTGAGCAGTGGTCCCAGACACACTTGAAAACACCACAAAGACCACATATGGTCTAGCAACAGGAATAGGTCTTCTCGAGGCACTGTTGAGACTCATCCTCTTGGATGAGGATTCTCAGACCACACAAAGTTGTATACTTAAAACTTTGCAGGAAAATATCCATATCACTTAAAGATTAAAAAACTTTCCAGTGTGTCAATAATTTAAAATAAGGAATAAAAATATCAGAAGTTGATGATATAAAAATATCTGTGAAGCTCTTAAATGTGTTGCAATCCTCCTACTCTTCTTGCCTTCCCTTTATTCTGGAATGTTGGTGGAGCTGGTTCTTGGAGTGCAGAATCAATTACAGCTGCTGTATTCTCCCTTCAGCAGAGGGAGAGTATAGCTGAGGGCAGTTTAGTGCCAGACATTGCTGCTAGAGCAGCTTTCTGGCTGTCACTGCCCCAGCATTCTTATTCTCACAATTGTTATGTCTGCATCTTTACTTTTCTGATATCTTTTTTGGCTGGTTATTTTTTATCAGAATGTTTCACAACAGCGTTGTTTTACCGCACTTGAATGTTTTGTTTGAAACAGGTTTTATTATGGCTTTAATGTTTCTCCAGTGTTAAAACTTCTCTCTCTCTCCCTCTCTCTGTTTTTTCTTTTTTTCTGCTTTCTTTCTCCTCCCAGCAGCTTTACTCATTTCTCTGCCTTAGGCTTGTTTGTGCTGTTGGGTTTTTTTTGCAGTCAGCTATCACCCTCTGAGCAGACAGACTGTGCCTGCTAGTTGATGAAAGGGTAGCTCCCTTTTGTTTGGAATTAGCTGCATGTAATGCTTAGGAAATATTTGCCAAGAACTTCCCCTTCCTCACTCACTGTCATGGCTCAGCAGTTCTATGGGAATTAAAATGGCCTGAGTGTGCATGTATGCATTTTTAGTGAGTTTCTCCCAGGATATGTAGAATGTTTCTGGTTTTTTCCTGCAGTCAGCTGTTGTCAGCATTGGGCTGTATGGAAATCTTATTACAGAGAAATGTTGCATCCAGGTGTAGGTCTGAACACCTGAGCAAATAATAAGATGTCCAAGGTGTGGAGGTCTCTTGCCTGAAGATCTCATCCTTACTCTGGGCACCCTGGAATTTCATATTTTCTTTGATCATGTTTTTAATAAGTTAACTTTCTCACCTTATTATCTTTTCTTAGTTTGCCTTCAGGTTTGTGAAATCTCCTGTGTGGAAGGGGGAACTTCTTTTGACTGCAGAAATGTTTAAGCTTAGCTCCTTGTTCAGTGTAGGTGAAACCTCTTGTTAACACACAGAAAAATCAGCCCTCTTAGGTAGGGCAAGTGCAAGAAGAAAAGATGTATTCCTTGTTTCTCTTCAGCACTGATGACTGAGTCATTCTTATTTCTTATAACTGTCTCTTTTGTCTTTAGTTATTTTCCTCAGGATTTGTGGAATCTGAAGATCAGAACCCAGAAAATCTGGAAATAAGGTTTGATGTGTCATCAGTGTTAAAGGAGCTCAGGAGAGGAAAGCGGCTGGTAAGGAGTTGTTTCTGAGTCTGCAGTTAGTCCTGTCTCATAGTGTTGAAGGTTGTCTGGCCTGTTCTGTGCTTTAAAAAAACCCATTCAAGTAGCTGGTCCTTCTGATCTAGTAAGATTAGGGAAATTGCAGGTTTAGCATTGGAGTCACTGATTTAACTTTTGGGTTGGTGGAATTTAGTTCATTCTGTATTAAAATGCAGGTGGGTTTTTTCCTGGCCTTTTGTGTCCTTAGTTGAAGTTTCCTGAGACTTTGGTATAGAACTAAGCCAGTGCCTGAAACAAAAGAATGCAATCCACAGTTGTAAAGGGGAACACATTCTGAGTTTAGCAGAAATATGATTGATTAAAGGAGGGTTTTTTTAATTGCCTTTGTCTTCAGCTGCCCTCCTCCCCAGTGTCCTGGGTGGAACTCTTTTCATTACAAAGTTAGCCTAGGAAACATAAATACAAATATTAACACAAGTTAATGTTGAAATAACTTGGGAAAGTTGCTAGTGCCCTCACATGGCTCTTTGCCTCATTTTACAAATTGATCAGTATGAATTAGAGGTGAAATAGCAAAAAGGTGGCTGCAGTAATGACCAAGGTAGGCGTTTGCAGGAGTGAATTTGCCTGATGAATTACACAGAGGTGACTTGCAATGGAATACTGGATTTTCCCACAGAGACCATCATTTGCCCTCTCTGGCAGGATTTGGAGTAGCTGCCTGTGGCATTTACGTGGCGAACCCTCTCCCGTTGCAGGTGTGCAACTTCTGCCGCAAGAAGGGGGCCACGGTGGGCTGCGAGGAGCGCGCGTGCCGCAGGAGCTACCACTTCTTCTGCGCCCTCTGCGACGATGCCGCCGTGGAGACCGATGAGGTCAACGGCGTCTACAGGTACCTCACCCAGTGTCCTCCCACTGCCACTGCCAGCCTCAGGGGGTCAGCAAGGGGGACTTCACTGGGTGGGGCTTAAAGGGCTTTTAGGCAAGGAAGTAAGTTCCCCTCTCCTAAAGAGATCCTCTGTTTGCAAACTGTGGGAGAAGCGTTCTCATTTCACAGGAAAACTTTACTGCAGTGGGAGGGAATCTGTTCAGTGCTTGAGCCTGTAACATCACTGAAAGATAACAAGGAAAAAACTGAGAAAGTCAGTCTTTTGTGACTCTCTAGCCAGTCTTCAAGAGCCAAAACTTTTATTAATGTCACTCAAATTCTAAATTTTTTGTTGGTTCAGAAGCTCCAGTAAACGTGGTCTGAGCACACAGCAGGTTATAGCACTTCTAGGTCTGCTCACATTAGTGAAATTTGGGTAGTTTTCCCACCCTATGCTAGCAAAGAACTTTGATTCCCACCAAAGCCCTTGTATGTCAAGTATGTTGCTAGCAATAACATGATTGAATGCATTCTAAGTAAATTTTCTGTCCTGATCATGCTAGTCCTGGTGTCCACTGCCTTTGGGCTGCCTGCATTGCCATTGACAGATGAAACCGATTATTTGGAGGATGCAGATTAAGGGGTTGAAAAATTGGGGCTTCAGGGACCTTTTGAAATGCTGAAGTTATAGTAAAGTCTGAGGTGCATAAAAGCCCTGATGCTGATTTCTGTGCAAGGCCAGAGAGGTCACAGGTCATGTTAGACTTAGATTGATTTGGGGATCATCTAATCACTACTTGTTTCAGAAAGGGGTGGACTAGTGCAGTCCTTGGTAGCGGTGGAAGATGGGTCCTTTTGTGTCAAGAGACTCGCACTCCTGGCTGGTTCACAGCACACTCTGTCTAAAATGAATGCATCTGTGCAAGGCTGTAAGCCCAGCTGTGCAGGGAGGATGGGAGCTGTAAAATCTTCGTCAATCTGCAAAGCTCATGAAAGAGTGTAACTGGGAAGATGGAAACTTTCTATGATCACAGCATAAATGGCTTTCATCTTATAGCTTTAGAAAGGATAACTCAGGCTCAAGAAGACTGAACTCAGGAGTGTCTGTGTAGCATTGATAGCCTAGGAAACCAGGCTATAGCAACCTGTATTGAGGAGTTGGGAAAGGATTAGATTAGAGAAGGATAGGAGGACAGCTTTCAAGGATTTGAACCTAAAGACTCCTGCACAGTAGCAGTGGTGTAAATAAAGCACAAAAATTGGAGCTAGCTGAAATTATTGGAGAGTACACTTGAAAAACAGTGGATGTGGATTGACAGCCCCTGCACATTTTCATGGTGAAATATAACGTACCAAAAAGAGAGAATTCCTTCGAGAGAGGCAGAGCTGGTGGCTTTAAATTCTGAGTTGCCATCGTTGTGGTGATGGGTTGTGATCATCAAAACAAATGGAGCAGAATAAAAAGAGAAAGTATATGGTGCTGTGGAAGTGGCCAGTAAGAGCAGAGGTGGAGAAATCAGTACAATCTGCACTGCTGTCTTGCAAAAATGATAGTAGGGGAGTGCTTCCAAATAAAGTGGCCTGAGTAGTAAAATAGACTGTCTGTACTTTGTAAGATGTTCTTGTGCTTAGGATGGGTTGTTTTTAACTGTGAAAGATGAGAACTAAAGGGAGGGGAAGAATAAAAAACATTCTCCAAAGGGCAGTATTAGAAATTTGGGGATGTAAATAAGGTGTGTCCAGTGTATAGCTTTCTGATGGCATTGTTAGGCATACCTAAAACTGATTTGTTCTGCTTCAAGATGCATTACAGGCAAAAGAAGTTCCTCATCAAGCCAACAGTCTGCATTTCTAAGGGCAGTATGACAATAATTAGAAAATGTCCTAGTAAAAGCAGTTCCCTTTAAAAATTGCCATGCCTCCTGACAAGGCTTTTTTGCTTAAGAAGTGACTTGGGATGCTTCTGTAAGAAAGGCATATTATAAAAGTTGGTTCATGTTCTCTGCACATTATCCAAAAGATAAGGAATATTTTCAGATAAATTTGTTTCATTTTGCCTCTTCCAAGGAATTCAGATTGCTCTCCTAGAACCACTGAAAATATTCCCATTTCACATATTCCTGAAGTGTTTAAGTAACAAATGGACTGAGCAGCTTTAAACTACTGGATCTCACACAGGGTTGCCCCACATACTGGGGATTTGGGGGCCATTCCATGAGCACAGGGCAGCGGGAGGGAGGGGCACAGAGATCTCCAGGCAGGTGAGTGCATGGTGGTGCCATGTGGCACTGCCAGCATCCTGCAGGGCTGAGGAATGGAAGGTGACACTGGGCAGATGTGTCTGAGGAGGCTCCTGGCCCGTGTGGGGCAGAGCTGCTGTGATGGAGCAGTGTCAGGACTGTGGTGTTTCACCTTGGGAGCGTTAATCTCATTTCAGTGTCTCTGACCCAGTGATGGCCACACGCATGAAATGTGTCTGACTTGGGGCCTGAGCAGTGGGCAGGCCCAGACAGGGGGGCTGATGGAGCTGATCATTCAGAGCTTCAGTGCTGAGAATCCACTGCGGCTCTAGGAGTACAGACACAAGGTTGTGCATGCACGGGACTTTAAAGCAGGTGGTTTTTGAGGTGGGTAATGCTGAACAAAAATCCTGGCTTTTTTGAACTGTCTTTCAGTTTATGTTCGATGGAAAGAGGAGAAAATATATGTTCAAATAGGTCAACATAACTCTGTTTGCATATTTTTTAATACTTCTTCTCTTTTTCTTGAAATTGAACTTAAATTTTAGAGTGTTCTGCCCAAAACATGACCCAGGGAATAGGACCAATCGCTATGGTGAGTTTCTTTAATGACTTCATTGATTTAATTTGTTTTAAAAGTTTGCATCGTACAATCAGTAATTCATAAGAACAAGATAAATATTACCACCTTCGTATCAAGTGGTGAATTTCTAATCTTGCAAGAGTGGTTTGGTTAAGATCCACATGTATGCACAAAAAGGAAAGTTTTTTGAAGTGGGAAAAGTTAAAATTTAATCCTTCCCGAATCTCCTTGAAAACTGACTTAAACCACAATAGACCCAATCCTTAATGGAATCATTCTTACTCTTCTTTGGGCAAGTAGGCCCAAGCAGCTTGTAAAACCCATGTGAGACAGGCGAGCCACACACAAGTTTGCACTAGATAAGTAAGGAAAAGACTGTTTCAGGATAAGTCACCTTGGGATTTTATCTGTGTTTATGCAGACATTGACATTTGCATCTTCTGTATTCACTGCAGTAGTTTTTAAAATAGGGCCTTTCATTCTGAAGGATCCCAAGAGCTTTTTAAGTGTAACAAAAGGGTTGTACAATCCTTGTTTAGGGATTGCTTCCTGTGCTGCAGAAATGCAGCTTCATTTGGCAGTCCTGGCCCTTCCTGATTCAGAGGTATTTGGAAATCCCAACCAAAGCTGGACATTGTTAGCATAATGCAGAGAACTCTGCTCACAGTGAAGTGGCTCCTGGACTGGCCTTCACTTTGAATTTGACCTCAATTGAACTGAGTCTTGCTCCACCCTGATGACACTGAAGAGATGGGTTAGGTGATTATAATTTAAGCTTTTATTCATCAGGGGCTTTGCAGAAAGACTCCACAACTTGTAAAAGTTGGAAGGTAGATATGTATTTATTCAGCACTGGGCACATGTGGGATCTCTCTGAAGCTAGCTGCAGGGTCTGAGGAGCCCCTCTTATCTCCAACAGGCCTCGCATTCCTTCCACCTTGTTTGGGGTAATGAGCTCTTCTTATCAGGATCCCTGCATTCCTTTTTCCATCTTTGCAGGCCTTTGCCAGCACAGCAAGTTACAAGCTGAGCAGGTTCAGCAACATACATCATCTAAACCAGCTGTCCCGACTCTGAAATTCATTTCTACCCTAAATTAATTTCTAACCCCCCTGGCTCACTTTTTAGCCAGACATACAGTCTTTTCAATATCTGATATTGCTCTGGTTCACTAACCAAATGCATCCTCTTAGTTTACTTAGTAGTTTCGCTTTTAATTTACCCATAGTTCTGAATCCTGACCTTTCTTCCCTTTTCAAAATTATTTTGATTTCTGTGGTCTCATGGTTGTCAGTGTCTGTTGGGGCTGCCCAGGGTGCCAGGTGATCTCCTGTACAAGTACTGGACAGGCCCAGAATTGCTTTGTTTCCAGTACCAGATAATATTCAGGCATTAGGTCCAGCCCTCTAGACCACTCCTTGTTCATCAGGAGTACTTAAGTCTTACAGGGTTGAATCACAGAATGATTTGGGTTGGAAGGAACTTTGAAGACTATCTAGTTCCAGCCTGCTTGCCTTGGGCAGGCACATGTTCCACTAGACCAGGTTCTCAAAGCTCCATCCAGCCTGGTCTTGAACATTTCCAGAGACAGGGCATCCATAACTTCTCTGGACAAACTGTTCTAGAGTGTCAATACCCTCTCAGTATGGCATTTCTTTATATCTAACCTAAGCCTGCTGTCTTTCAGTCTGAAGCCATCTCCCTTTGTCCTGTCACTACATGCTCTGGTACAAAGTCATTTTCTGGCTTTCTTGTAGCCCCCTTTAGAAACTGGATGGGGTTTTTGTCTTCAAATGCTGCATATGCAATGTTCCCTGAGAAGAGAGTTTTCTCCTAGAGGAGTTCTTCTAGTGGCACTTAATTTAGAGACCTTCTGTTTCTGAGGGGCAAATGATTTCTACTGGCAGTGTCTACCCTGCCTCCTGAATGAGCTTCTCTCACCTCCTGAGGGTAGCTGTACCCTGGGAAGTGGGGAGCAAGTGGGAGAGTTGAGTAGAAGACACTTGGTTCCCTGAGCCCAGTGTCTCCTGCTTCATAGTTTGGAGAATAGGGGATCAAGGAAGATCCCCTTATTCTTGTTCATACAACATTCTTGTGCTGGTATGTCAGAGCTCTGCTGTGTGATTGGAAAGAGATAAAGGTGCCTTATGGGCCAGGAACTCTCCTTGCAGCTCTGTGCAGCAAGGATGTGAGAGCAGCTTAGACTTGGAAACAGGCTCCAACCTCTGTTTAACTGGCAGAGTTGGATGTGGACAGAGTAAAGGCTGACAAATGCAGGAGAGCAGCCAGCACTGTGCAGGGCAGGAGGAGCAGGGCTGCTCTTCAGACTATGTTCCTCTTGTATAAGGCATCCTTACAGCAGATACCAGGGAGAGCTCAGAAAATCCCATCATGTGTCAAAAATACCTCATTGGACAGCAAGGAACACTTGTACCTACAGCAGTATCTCCCACACTGCCCTGAAATTGGCCTTACAGGTTTGGTTTGCATGAAGTGAGAGACCAATTTTCTTTCAGCCCATGAGAAATGCAAATGTACAGCACCAGTGCCCAAAGCCCAAACTTGTTTTCACCGCCTCTGTATACAGCAATGGCTCCTCATTCCCCTTGATAGGATGATTTCTAACAGGGAGGGCCTTACTAAGTAGTGCCCAGAGGTTCTGGAATTAAACAGGGAAGGGAAAGTATAACCCCACTGTACACTAAACATTCAGGTTTTGGTGGGTGGTAGCACTCTTCTCTGCCTTTCTCTGCTCCTGCCATGTCTTCTTGCCAGAGCTATCCCTCTCTGCTTGTGATACTGTAGCTGTTTCCAAAAGCTGCCAGTTGTGATGTTGGCAAGAGTCTGGTGCATGCTCATGGAAAGGATGCAGTGAAAGCAGAGATAATTTTTCAGAGATCTTGTACCACACAACTACAAACACTTTGTAGCATAAATAATAGTAAACTGACAAATCAAATTATTACAATAATAGTAAACTGTCAGTCAAATAGTAAACTGACAAGTCAAACCTTCTGGAGGTTTTCTGGGAGGGTCCTTATGTTGATGAAAACTCTAATGCCATTTGTATGTCTTTGATACACCTAAGTAATTCTTTATGTAGTCTTAGTTTTGAGGGTGTATTAACATACGTAAGAATTGTTTGTTAAACCAAACTGGTTTTTACCACCTAGAAGTGATGTTGCTGCCAGGAGGAATAAGTTCACTCTGCCATAATTAAAAATCTGCTAAGTTGAAAAGGTTAAGTGATATCCTAATGCTATAATGATTTGCACTTTTCCTAATGGGTGGTTGATGCTTGCAATTTTCCTTAATGGAAACAGTGTGAATTCTGCTGAAATGTCAGGTTTTTGGGAAAGCTGAAACATATTTCTGCCTTGCCACTCAAAGGGCCTTACTTCCTTAGTTTTTTGGGAAAAGAAGGAATTTAAATGATGTGTGATGGTCAGTCTGAGGTTGTCACTTTTGTTACTTTGTTGTTTATTGATTCCTAGATGCAGCTAATAAGAAAAGAAGACGTACGTTGACGTCTCCCACCATCACAGAAGAAATGGTAATTCTGAATTTCAGTAGTACTAAATCAGGAGACCCACACCTGCTACTGCAAAGGACTTGCATATCAAAGCATTCTGACAGTGTTCAGAAAGAGCCTTGGGAGTTCCCAGTAGGCATTTGTTAACTTCTCTGCTATTTGCAAATGCAGTGGTTAAGGAAGGTGGTGTCCCAGGTGTTTGGCTTTTCTTAAGGCATTTTTGCTTTGAAGCAGTTTTTGCTTCCATTTTCAAAATAGAATGTCAGCAGAGGAATATTGTTAGCCACTCAGAGAAGCTGACTATGTTCACAGACATGTGGACTGCTTTTTATCTTTCTGCTAAGACACAAGTATGATAATGACAACATCAGTAAATGTCAGCATGATGTAAAAATGCATTGTTTTGATTTTCTTACAGAGTACAGAAGAGACAGCAGAAGAAAACAGTTTACGAATACTAAAAAGAAAAAACAACAGGCATAAAGGTGAGACTCATTGGATACCAGAAGGGTTAATTCAGTTTTTACTGTGCCTGTGAAACTTTCAGCAGAGAAACAAGGCATGCAAATGCTGCTCCTCCAGCAAGGACAGAGGGAAGACAAGAAGAAGATACGTGGCTCAAGAATGCAGTGATAGATGGAACAAAGGACTTATTCTCTGGGAGCCTGGGGTGGGATTTATGATAATGGATAAATTGTAAGTGTATGTAGGGAGTGTATATGAGCAACACACTTAATGTAGAGCCACGGTGTCCATGTAAGGTTAGGTGAATTCCCTGCAGAGCCTTGGGCCTGAAGAAAGGATGCTCTCTTTAACTTCAGTGTTAAGGAGCCTTATTCTGATATTTTGGACATTTGATAACAACTTCATGGAGCAACTAGGAGGTACTGTGATCTGTTATGTTCAAGTGTAGAGCTTGGAGATGGCTGGTAGCAAATTCTATGCTGCAAATGTATTTTTATGATTCTCCTGAGACAAGTGGTGCTCTGTGCTCTGGTGTGGCAGCAGAAGTCTGATTTGCAGAATGTTTTAATAACTGTGCAGCAAACAAATGCCTGTGGTGAGACTTGCTGTGTGATGTGAGCTGGTGATTCAGATGGGAATGCCCCCCTCTGGCTGCTGTGTTCAGCTCTGTCTTCTGCAGGCAGGGGTGCCTCTGCCTGACGTTGCTCCTCCATATCAGAACAGTTAAATCTGAAATGGGAACCCTGGAAGGCATTAACAGAGGAGGTGCTCTGAGTAGGGGGCAGCACATCTTGCCTTTGGAAGCCTGGGTGTACACAGGGTGCTTAACACAATATAGGCTTTCACTGCATATATATGGTGTTACAACAGTGAGATGCATCACAGGAGCTATCCTGCAGTTTTCATGTTACCCTGAAGCTCCTACTGCAGTTGCTTGTTGGGATTCTGCTGCTGGCACTTGGAAGTTTGGAATGTGCTAGATGGTGATTATTCACCTCACTGTGGATATGCTTAATGTATGTGCATGGTATTGCAAGTGGCTGCCTAGTGGTCTTTTTTGAATTGCATTACCACTGTAAAGAACAGGAAACCTATAAAGAATCCTGGAATACTCCTAGAGCATCTCGTGTAAGTGAGAAGGCATTTCCTCACAAATGTCTCCAGTAAAATGTAACATTGTTTTTAACAGGGACTGGCACACTTCTGTGAGCCATCCAGTGGCTCTTTGCTTTTGAACAACCCATTGTATTGATCTTACTAAAACTTGCTGCTGCTCAGAGATAAAGAAAAAATGGTTATTTCTCTATCAATCCAAATCTGACAAAGTCGGTATATAAAATAGGCTGTAATAAAAAACTTTAGTTGCCTGGATCACTTGGAATAAAAGTAGCCTCAATTTTTATCAAATCTGATTCATTTATTGCACTGTTTTCAAGCTTTACCTTTAGCTTTAGTCCATGGTGTAGTCCTAAGGATTGGTGAAGCTGCAAGCAAGACAAATCACTAGGGGGTATCATGAGCTTTAGGAATGGAACATTTAGAGCTGTGGAGCTGTTTGCTTGTGATGAATGAAGCCAAATCTAGAGCTTAGGGAATTTTACATCCAGCACAGTGCTTACATTTGCCTGGCTACTTTTTTGTTCCCACTTAAAAGGGCTGTGTGGGTGGCTGGAGGAGCCAGAGATCTGCAAAACTATTTGTTACTGGTGGAAGGGCTTTGGCTTAAATCTTAGTTTTTAGTTTGGCTTAAGCTTTAGTTAGAAGAGAGGGAGCAAAGCCCACTTTACAGATCACTTCTGTATGAGAATGCTTTTGTGTTTTAACAGTTCGGATAGACTTTGTTAGGAAGTGCAAACAAGCTGGGCTTCTGGATGACATATTTGAAGAAATGCTGGACACACTTCATCTGGCTCAGGAAAAGCTGATGGATGACAACACTTCAGAAACAGGTATGTTTCAGGGGGACCCATGGCAGGGACTCTGCTGTCAGAGTAGAGGTGCAGATCTGAATCCTGGGCACTTGGCCCTGGGCAACCTTCCTGAGAATAGCATGGTGCTAAATAACTCAGTCCTTATTTCTGCAGCTGTGCAGGAGGTTGAAAATTACCTCCCCTTTTGAATGACCACTTACAATGAAAGTTCCAAGGAACTTCTTTCTCAAAATTACATAAGAGCTGCCAACTCAGCATCTCCACTGAGACCTTCTGACTTGAATTTTTGAAGCCACCTTTTACATGCTGACATAAGCATAGGAAGGTTCAATTCAGCCTCTCCTCCCAGGAACTGGGGAACAGAGAGGTCCTGAAGAGAGCCAGGTTTTATTTAGGTCATAAGTCCGTGTTGCTCTTGCAGCTTCACAGAGGTACCAGCTGTCTGTTAATATCAGCACTCTCTTCTGAGTGAAAATCCCTAAGTATGTACCTTTTAAGGCTTTGGATGATTTGTTACAAGTGTACTGCAGCTGTTAGTGTCTGTTTCAGGTTTTTATGGGTTTATCACCTTGTATGAGGTACTTTGTTTTTAAAGAATTCCAATCTAATGTTGCTTTGTCCACAACACAGTTAAAGAAAGTTTTGAACTTTCCTCTCCAATTGCCCTCCCAGTTTTGCAAAGTTAGGAGTAATACCTTTGCATAAAGAAGGCTATTTTATGCAAAGTAACTGAAGCACATGCATGGAAAGTGAAATGTCCCACCTGGAAAGTCTTCCTTCATGAGCAGCTGGTGTGTCAGTTGAACTCTGTGAGTGTTTTGTATTTTGCTTCAGCAGAAGCCTCAGGTATGAAATTGAGGTGTAATTCTTGGATATTTCTTAACAGCAAATGGGGATAGCTCAGCCCCACAGCTGACGAGTCAGGAGGAGTTGGTGCAGTCAGCTCTGCCATCACACAGTCCTGGCACACTGAAGTCAAATATGACTTAAGTATATTGCTCTTCTTTAAATGCACTGTTCATGTGGTGCAAACACAAAAAAGGAATAATCTTCTGTATGAAACTAAAAAGAAAGAATTGACAACTTGATCCTTTTTTCTCATATAGATTATATGAGAAGGAAGACATCTTAAAACCTTGAGCAGTCAGTATAATGGAAAATAAGTAATTACTTTTTTGTGGTACTTCTAATGTAGGGCTCTGTAAACCTTTACTCAGTAGTATTACATCAAATTATCTCTTTCCCCAGAGTATGAAGAGACAGTGATGGCACTGTTTGACTGTGGACTGTTTGAAAACATACTGACAAATATTTATTCAGGTATGTGCAGAAAAGCTCTCAGAGGAGCAGCTGGTCTGGGATTTGGCATTGAAGTTATTCTAATGAGAATTTTGATAGAACAATAATTTAAAATGAAAATTCCAAGGAACTGTTTTTCTCAGTGTTATATGAACAGTTGAATAAAAGCCAGGGCTAACTGAATCTTTAGAAATACAGTATATCACATGGGGCTGGCTGACCTGAAGGAGGGAGCCACTCACAGTTCCACAGCTTTAGAAGGCCAAAGGGTCTCCACCCCAGGGGAACTCTGCTCTCCTGCAGTTTATTTGGGTTCCTTCTCCACAGCCTCCCTTCAGCAGTTTGCCAGTGTTACAGCTTTGCTGCTGGCTGACCAGTGCTGGTCAGAGTAGTGCTTTCCACTGAAACACAGCAGCCAAAGGCCAGCAGAACTCACCTGGACCGGGGGGCAATTGTGCTTTGAAAAACAAGATGAGAATGCTCAGAGTGAAATGCAAACAAAGGCAGGAACAGTTACTTGGGAGTACTGGTGTGGAAGGAAACTGGGGCTTGGATTCTCAGCTGTTTGAAGCAACAAGGCTGAAGGTGGTTTTCAGACAGGCAGGTCTCATGCTTCCCATTTCCCTCTCCAACAGCTGTTCTACCTTTTGCTTTAATTTATTCTGGTGAAAAGAGTTTTAATTAGCTAATGTTGAGGTTTGGTTATGTGAAGATGATGTTTGCTGTTTCTCCTTCACTTGACTGAAAAAGCCACTCCTCCCTTCAGTCTCCTGTTCTTGCACTTAAATTCCTTTTTCAGCAGTTGGAGTGTCCAGTGTTGCAGTTGTCTGACACAGGTTCCACCACTGCCTCATCTGAGGACATTAAAACATCTCTGCTCGAAATTCCTCATGTGACACAACCTTGGATCACACTTGTTTCTTTCACTGCTGCATCAATTATTTCATCCTCTTCTCGGCTTACAGGAAAATCTCTTGATATTGGCACCTCCCTGCACACAACCATGTGATTCTCATGGGTACTAGTTGTCCCCTCTCCAAATCCCCACAACTCAAGCAGCTCAATTCTTCCTGTACTGCACAATCTTTTTTTCTGAGACCTTTTTATTTCAAGGTCAATAATAATGAGGTTGGTTCCACAACTGATCCAAGAGGAGCTCTTAGAATGAAGCAATGAGAAAGAAATGAAAACCATGCTAATTACAAGTGAAACTGTAGAGGGGAAAGCAAATCACCAGCTGCTATTTTTTCTTCTTTTTTTGTTTATTGTTACTGTTGTCATAATCTCTTATAAGCTCTAACTAGCTTTGTGGTGACATACTAAGTCAAGGACTACATAAAGTAGGACTGGTATAAATTCTCTGTTTCAGGCTGATGATTTTGGGTCATCTGCCATGCTTTAAATTCAATCTTTTTGTCACTTCTGAAATCATCATGCAAATCCTATTCTAAAGCCTTACATGCCAGCACAGCAAGGCTACTCTGAACTGTAACTGGTGAAAGGGCTTTTTAAAATCCCTTTTTATATACAAGAATCCACACTCCTTTTGCAATGTGCAGCTTTACTGCAAACTCAACTGCGTGTAAAACCTTCCACACAGGATATACTGTTGCCTCAGCAGCAGTTTCAGATGTCTTGGTTGGAGGTTCTTTTCCTCTTCTCTAAGGGAAAGTGACTTCTTTTAGTTTTGTTTTCAGTTCTATTGTGCATCCTGCTTGGGCAGGATGCCTCCATCAGATTCCCTCTCCTCTGTGCTGGTCAGCAGTCTGGTCAGAAGCTTTTGAGCTCCTTGACAGCATTTGTTTTCAGGGGTTTGTAGCAGCAAATTCTGCAATTCAGATAAAGGTTATGGAGACAAAGGCCATGATACTTAATTTTAAAACTGTTGTGCAGTTCCTTCACTGAGAGCCCCATAGCACTTGGGGCAGTCATTCCAGGTCCACATCCCTCAGGCCATTCCTGATTTTACAGAAATACATTTTCTTTCCCTTCAGCTCATTCCCTCTATGAGGTGGAAGGTTCTCAGTCTCTTACCTGTCTTCCTTTCCTGTGGAAGCATTTTTGTAGGCCAGTCATTCCCATCACTGACATCTTCTCTGGGCTATTTCTATTTCTGTCACATCCTTTTGACAGGAGAGAAACTGAGCTGTGGGTGTTCCATCTGTAACTCTCCCAAATGCTGAATCAACAGGATCACAGAGTGTTCTGAGTTGGAAGGGACCTGCAAGGATCACTGAGTCCAACTCTTAAGTGGCGTGTATGGGGATAATGGGGATTGAACCCATAACCATTGGCATTATTAGCACCATGCTCTGACCAGCTGAGCTGCTTTGTTCATTTCTGATCATTAATTCATATCCAGATACTCTCTTAAGAGGGCTTTTCCCCCTGGTTCCACTTGTACATGTCAAATTTCTTCAGGCATGTGTCACCTGAGTGCAGAGGGAAGGGGCATCTCCTTCCTTTCAGTCAGAGCTAGGCTGGGGCACCAGGTCCCTCTTCAGTGGACACTACCAGAATTTCCCAGCAGGCACCAACAGTGCTCTGGCTGCCCATCTTCAGCAGCCACGCCCAACTTTGGGTAATGGATTTAAAAACGTGTCCCTGTCCATCACCTTCCACATCCACCCACAGGCAGCAGGTGCTGTGTTTTCTCACTCAGAGGAAGCAGCAGCAGGGAGGCAAAAGGCCAAAGTGCTTTCTTTTTTTTTTTTTTTTTTTCCAAATCACTTAAGGCTTTTTTATTTTGAATGGCATAGGGTAAGCATCTGGAGATGTTTCTGCACTCTCCTCACTGGAACTTTGGAGACATTTTTCAACATCTTCTCCCCCAAAAGAAGAAAAATACATTCAGTTTGTACAAAATGTCTTCTTACTAGGATCTGAACTCTCAACATTCTCACACACTGAGAAAGTTGTTTGTTGTTCACAGACCAGCCTTGCTGCTCAGAGGTCACCAACACCTCTGTGTGTCCTGCTAACTGAACAAAGCAGGTGCTTCATTGAAAATTTGGAATTAACCCTGTAAGGTTGTGGTAATGCTTCTGAATACTGGCCAGGTTCCTTACTGAACTCTCACTGACTTCAATAATCTTTAACATCAGGGAAATGGAAGCAGCAGAGGGAAGCAGAAATGCAGTCAAGCAGGGCTTTGCAAATAAGGTAAACAACTTGGGTAATCCCATCAGGATACTGTCAATAATGATTGTGCCAGAAGCAGGAGAATAAATGCTATTGAATTGTGGTTTTGAGAATCAAGTTCTTGAATGCAGTTGTCCAAACCATCTGGTTTTAAGTTTAATTTTGTTGTTGGCTAAAATCCATTAGGCTTGTAAATTTGCTTTAGGAGTGTAATTCAGAAATGGTATCTTTAAAGACTGAAAATCATTGTTGGGGGAGTTCTCACACAAACAGGCTCTGAAAACAGAACCTTTAAACTCATATGCCAGTTAACACAGGGGATTAGTAGCTAAACTAGTGATTTTTACATATGCCGAGATGTTTGAAATTTAATCTCAAAACTAGTTCTGTTATAGAGGGATGGCTGAGGACATGACTCCTGCTCTGTGCTTTCTCTGACACACCAGCCAGGCTCTCTGCAGACACAGAGTTCAGCTCTTTGTGAGGACACCAGCTGTGCAGGGTGGTGGGTTACAGGCATTGCTGCAGAAAAGCAAAGGCTTTATTGTAGATTAAACCAAGCAGTGGTAGCTCTGCAGAGTTAATGAATATGTAATGTATTTTATATCAGTAATACTTATGTATAATAATAAAATCTTCTTATTCCTTCATAATTAAAGCTTTTTATCCCTTTTTCATAATAGGAACAGAAGAAAAAATCCAGAAACTTCTGGAAAACAGAAAAAGACTGGATCACAAGATTGAGCTGCTGCAGGACTTAAAAGAAGTCATCCTTCCTACTCCAGAGAACATGGCCAGTACATCCAGTACAGTGTCTGAATAACCCCTCTCTGTGATGGTGCAATTGTTAGGATTTTTAATGATAAAAACCATAGACCAGTCTGGTCGGTGCCCAATTTCCCAGCCCGAAGATGAGGGCTGAATGGGTGCAAGAATGTGCTGTTATACTCATTTTTATACCTCACTGTTGCAATAATTTAAAGTCCTTCAAGTGTTCAAATTTTCCTCTTCAAATTTTTCCCTGGTTCCACTATAAATTTCCACTTATATTGCACAATGGAATATAAATGAGTGTTACTAACTAAATTTAGCTTTTGCAACAACTCAACAGAACCCTCCAGGGAAGACTTTTTTTCTCAAAGCCAGGGCCATGTTCAGCTGCCACAGAACACTTGCTAAATTCACTTTACCTGTGGGAGCCCTCTCCTGGCTGGGCAGTAGGGCCTCACTGTCTGTGTCTAGACAGTGATGTTTGAAGGATCGTAGTGCTGCTTTGGCTTTCCCAGAAAAGATAAAGGAGCAGCACTTGCACTCAAAGAAGTCTTCTGGATTACAAACAGGAGTTTAATTTAAAAAGCCAAATTATTCTTTATTGACTGGTCCAGGGGCACTGTTTCTGCTATACTGGCAGTGGTAAAGCAGTGTTTACAGGCAGACCAGAAAGGGTTGGGCATTATACTCAGAACAAGTACAATGTCAAACGGAGCAAAACAGTGACTGGATCGTCCCTTCTCCATTAAGAAAGGGTTCAATTTTCATGTGTTTTGTCTTTAAAATATTGCTTGAATACAGAAAAGCCACAACAGGCTAAGTTAATAAAATAAAACATTTTTTAAAGGAGCTGTGTGTGGAGTTGTGCTCCCCATCCCTAAGCTGCTGCACAGTACACAGCCAGGAAGGGGGAATGCTGTCAGCCATGCTCTTGCTGAGGGGCAAGCAGAGCACTGGCAAACACCACTTGGTGTGACACATGTGACATCCTGGCACAACAGCTGTACTCTCTCCATGACCACTTGGAATTCCTCACTTGAGCTTGCTCTGTAGGAAGGTGAGGATTGATAAGCACAGACTAACAGCATTCAAAATGAGCTCTTGAACAATAAGGTGTGCTTGATTTAACAAATTAATAGTCATTTTAATTGCTTAGAGTTCAAGTCTGCTGCCCTTCTAGGCCTAGAAACATCACCAGTTTACTGCCCATGGCCAGAACTTGAGGGCCCCTCAGCCTGAAAAAAAACCCACCTAAACCAAAAATGCATTAACAAGCTCTGTCATTAAACACAGTAAGAATGATAAGGATGGTCCATACATACCTTCAGAAGGGTTACAGCCACTTAAGGATGACTTAGTATAAAAAGTCAGATCCATAGAGTGAACCACTGAGGTCTAAAATTAGTGCCTACAAAGAAATCTGTGAACTTCTGAAATCAAGAGCACAGGTATTTTGTCAGGCACAGTGAAATCAGCAAGATTCATTGTATGGGGTAAGTTGGGTTTTGGCTTTATTTGTTGTTTATTTGGGTTTTCCTTTGTTGTTTTGATGAAGTTTTTTAAATGAAGCAACTTAAGATGCTGTATGTAACACAAAAAGCTTGCAATGTTCTTCAAAATCCAAAGTTTGCTAGTGAAGAGGTACAAAAAAGTAATTTTATTACATGTAGTTTAAATTTAGACAATAATTAAAAGCAAAATCCCACCCAGCTTTCCCTTCCCCCTCTGAGGGAACCAATATAATCTGAAGTCACTGGAGAGTGGAATTATTTCCATTAAGCATTATAAATATTGCTTGAACAGATTCCACAAAGTACACATTACAACTTATATTAAAATATACCCAAATATAGAGATTTACTTCAAATTAGTTTTCCTAGTAACTCCTTTCTTCGAAGTCACTTGCAGAGGCTTTGAAGAGACATCATTTTTGCACACTTGAAGCACTGCATACACTTGGTTAATTACACACAGCAAATGGCCAATTCATTCACAATCATGCAAATGCAGCAAGAGACAACCATGCCATTTGCTCCTCTATAATCCCAGGGAGTTAATGATTTAAGTGACATCATTCAGTGGCTCGGGCCAGACTGTTTTCCAACCCCAGACAGTAAATTGGAGATAGGAGCAGGCGGTGCTAGAACGGAGATTTCCTAGGCTGGAAAGGCAAGTCCGGAACACCGGCCGGAATCCTTTGCACACTGCAGCATTCCCTCTCTGCCTGAACCTTGAGCTGGATCCACCATCCAGGTTTGTTAAATGCAAGTGAGTGTTTTGCTTGACACATTTTTACAACAGTTCGCTCTCGAGCACTGAAAACATTTGTTTTCACTGTGGCCTTTCAGGTTCTGTGGTGGAAGAGACCACAAAACAGTTGCCTGGACCCACACAGTTACATTGTAGCTGGAAAAAGAACCCCACAAACACCTCGACTTACGGCCTCATTCTTTCAGTTCTTAAAGGCTCCACATTTACTGGCTTTAGCAATAAATTCCTTTAGCAGGGGACCATCCATTTGCCAAAATGCTGTAGTTTGTGTCACTTCTGTCAAATGATTGACACAAAACTTAAAGCAGAATTCCTCTAAGTCCTAAAGAGGTGGGAAAAAAACAAAAAGAAAAAATGTTATCGTTGCTTTCAATCACAGAAAATATCATTGAGGCACAAATGCCTATTTATGTTTTATTTTTGCAGCAAATTGGACAAACACACCCAGTGGCTCTGTGTTTCCCCCCCAACAGTCACTATGTAAATGCAACAGAAAATAATGATTCTACCCACATATGTCACTATGAAAATGCAGCTACAAGAGGAAGTAACCAAAATTTGTTTCTCACTATATAGCAGCAGTCACAAAAAACAGCTTTTCTGAGCAATATATATTTTAAATTCTCACACTTTGTTTCATCTGCATTCTCTGACAACTTTGAAACTCCAATGTAAATAGGAGATCTTGGGGTAATGATGTATAACCAAGACTGTGGATAAAGAAAATTCAGCTCTTTTCTTTCATAATATGAACAAATCTATTATTTGTAAGGTTGCTTGACTTCCTTCCTGCTTCTTGAAGGGCTTAGCTAGATCCTTCAAGTTCCAGGCTCAGTGTATCCTGACTGGACAGTTTGTACAGCAAAGATTAGGCAGAAGGTCCTTCTGTGCATTAGAAACAATCTCTGCTACAAAGTACTTCACAGGGCTCCTGAATGTGATTCAAATGCAGTACTGGAGCACAGTGCAGCACAGCAATCCTTGCAGAAAGTGGGCTCTGGATATTTGAGTTTACTTGGAAGTGACTCCCATGTAATAATTAGCAAAGCCTCACAACCATCATTGCATTCTGGTGATGTCAGACAGAGAGAATGCCTTAAAGAGCACCAAAAAAAGGCACAGTCCTTGTCAGTGCAAGGTTCCCCACTGAACACTTCCCACTCAGATTATTTCCAACTCCTCCTTTGAGGAGGAAATCTACTCTGTGGTGCAGATCTAAGCTGCTCTAAGGAGGATGCTGCAGCCCTGACAAAAAAGGGCAACTGCCCACACTGTTCTAGTTTCTTTATCAGATGTTTGTAGGACTCTCTATATGAGAGAACACATTCTTCCTTGGCTGCTCAGCAGGATGGGCACTGCAGGAAGGCAAAACAAACTCTCTAAGCCCCATGATGTAGGAAAGACTGAATAATATTGATGCTTTCCCTTAAGGTCAATACTGAAACTAGAGCAACTGTGTGTGCCAGTGCCAGTTCTTGACATAACAGTAATATAAAAATATATCCTGGCCTAAAACCAAGCATTCTGAAGCTGCAGATCTTGACTTGTGTGGCATCTGTGCAACAAAAAAAGACAAGCTTATTAGAACTGAACACTGACAGTTGTGGTATTTTTTAATAACAAAATTAACTAGCATTTTAAAGAAAATTACATCATACACATTGCAATATTTTGCACTGCTTTATTAAAAACTTTATATTCCAAGTCAATGCAACAGAAGCATACAATAAACAGAATTATTGTAGTATTAGTAACTCTGGAAAAATCTAAAGTTCTGTATAAAAAGAAAGGCTGAGTTTCATTTGCAGATGGATGAGCTCCCAGCAAACTACTTAATATAGACTTAGGTGAATAAAGGCACAAGGTACAGCTAAGGATTATTTTAAAATCTACAACAAGAAGCTCGCCCTGACCTAATTTTAACCCCTTCAGTCAGTCACCAAAAGAAACTGCACAAGTTTAATGTCATGGAGGTATTTTAAATTAGCGAAGCAGCTTCTTTTAAGTGTTGTCTTCTGGCACACACCCCCCTGAAAGAACTACATCAGCCAAGCAATTCCAAGCCCCCTGCCAGCATTGCAGCATGTAAACCCAACTTTTGTTGAAGCCCAACCCCTCAGCATCACCCATTCTCTCCTGGAAGCAGCATTGAAGCCTACGGTTCTAACTTTACTTGGCTAGGGAGCTACAGGTGTGGCAGAGTAACTGGATTCCTTACAGCCCTTACAAGCAGAATCAATCACACACCTAAGACCCATCCTGCAAACCATCTCTGGAGGCTAAAATATGGGAATCTTCCTATTTTTTATGAACTTCTATCAAAGACATCACTATTCACAGTAGATCAGAAGCCAGGACAGACACTAACACAGCTTTTGGTTAAGGTCTGTCAAGCAAGCATCACACCTCAAGGCTCTGAAATAAGTAAGGGCAAGCTGCATGCCAGCTGCTGGAAATTAAGTACAAGAAAAAGCAATAAGTTGATTTACTGAGTACCAAAAAACTGCTTTGTAAGCATAAGCAGCAAGTTCAAAACCAACCAATTGTAAAGTTGCCAACGCAATGCACAGATACTACTGAACACAAGCAGCCAAAGCAAGCCCAGGAATACTTCCTGATTAGTTCCTAAAGCAGCATGTTAGGAATCTAGGAGTGAAGTCAGACATTCCACAGTGAGGAGGTTTCACTCCCCTCTTTACACACTGTTGCTCTGTCTTCAACGTTTAGAAGGCCCCTGAAGCAGTTCCTATCCTGACACTTCATTAGCATACTCTGAAAACTGGAAGTGTATTTGTACCTAACAAAACAAAAAAGCTAAAAAAAACCCACCCCACCAACCAAAAAAAAAATCCCAAATGCACTCAATCCCCAACCTACCACCATGTCATCACACACAACACACAGCCTTACAAATAAGCAATTTAAGGCTTAAAAGCCTGCTTTTCATTATGTTACTTTTTGTTTAAACCTTCCCCTTGTTTCAGAGTTAGTGTTTCCATCCTCAGAAATATCTGCATACTAGTTCACCTTCCCAGTACTGGTTTATAGGGAAAAATGAAAATAAAAAATGAGATACAAAAACTGTATTTGCCATGAGAGGTAAGTCCAACATTCTCAAATTCTGAAAATGGCAAATAGAATTAAACGAAAGTAAGAGAGAGCTTATATGAAAATGTAACCAGCTGCTTTTCTCCATAGTTTAAGTCAGGAAGCAGCCACCCATTTAAGAGATTGAACTTTAGAAGTTTACCTCTGCATCATATCTGACAGCAGCAGAGAGCAATGAAAATGCATTTTCCACAGTAATTCCTCTCTTGATAATGTGCTGACACAGTTTTTTCAGTCTGTTTTCACAGTATGAAGTAGCCAAATCCAAGAGCCCTGCAATTAAAACATCATGGTATCAGTCAGTTGTAAAATTAACTCTGCTCCTTCAACCTCTCTGCTCCTGCAAAGCTCTCTATCTCTATAATGTGCTTTTTCCAAGTAGGTTACTATTCAGAAAATGCAGATTAAAGGCAAAGAAGAACTTTTTATTACCTCATTCTGCACTCCTGCAATCTCTGTAAATATGAAGGCTGTCCTACTAACTTGCATACCTAGTGGCAGGCACCATAGCATGAGTAAAAAACTGTTATCAACAAATGGGCTTGAATTACAGCTTGTTGTAATTGCTCTGCTGTCCAAGTTTCCTCCCCATTAGATCTACTGAGATTCTTTGATCATATGCCAAAAAGTAACTGACTCAAATTAGTAAAACATGCAAGTATTTTCACCCAGAGAAATAGTTCCTCTCCCAACCTTGACCAAACTGCTCATAGTTTACTTCTAAATACACATTATTTTTGCTGCAGTTAAGTTTGCTACAACAGCATTTTAAAGACAGCTGAATTAATCACCAGTAAAATACATTCTAGGCTAGACTAGAAGCCTGTATTTAGTCACTTATACTGCAAGCCCTGTCCCAGTTTTTCTGGCTTTGCTTTCTGACCATCAGCAGTACCTATTGCATCTTCCGGCGGGAGGTCAACGCTGTCCGTGTACAAGTACTCGAGGAAGGCACGATACACAGGGTAGGAAAACTGGTCTATTTCTATCACCTCCTTCATATCCTCATTCCAGTACGACTGGAACATGGTTCTGAAGTGTTCACACCTAGGAGACAGAGACATCATCTGGAATACTATTACACACAGACAAATGTTACATTACAGTCCCCCCGAAATACATATATGGGGCACTCTACAATACTCAGAAATATTTTACCATGCCCCATCAGGGCCAGCAGTCCACATTTTGGTTCCTAACACTGTAGCCTTCATTATGCATTTAAATAAAACTCTTCTTTTGCCCATGCTACAGAAACATCTGTGTATACACTGCAATCAGACCAACTTAACAGAATTTATTATCCCAGGAAAAGCAGGCTCAGTGAAAAATTAATGTGGACCCCCTTTTACCATCACTTCATTTAAAGCTATTGTGGATACATGGATACTATCTACTACAGGTTTTGGGGTCCCTCCTTCCCTCTTACTGTTTTTTGCCCCTTTGATGATATCCTAAGCTTGTTCTGTACAAATAAGAGCTGTGAAACACAACCACTACCTGATTTTCAGAACAGCTTTGTGGACATGGATGTACTTTCCATCCACACGGAACTTCAGGTCTGAGGTTTCTGGGCTGTCAAACTCTTTCTTCAGAGACTCTGCTACTGTTAAAAAGTCTTCATGCTCTACAGAAACAATTTCAAAACAAACAAAATGAGATGTTAAGAGCATCTTAAATGGAACATACTCATCACTAACTAAAGCTAGGAGCTTAACCAAGAGTTGTCAAGGAAAACATATCTGTGTCAGGGATCCACTGGCTTAAGCAGAAAAATGGGAACGATTAATTAATCCAGTAGCATTTCCTGTTGGGAAGGGCTGCTCCACAACAGCTACAAGCAGCAATGGTCACCAGTTCCCATTCCATCCCATTGCACAGAGGCAGCACAGCACTAAGGGAAGTACCTGGAGAACTCTGTCTCCATGTGGGCACTACCCACAAGATTCCCAGCCTCCAGGCAGCTCAGTGCTGGCTCAGCTTAGCTCTGCCCCCTGACCTGCAGAGTGCTGCTAATGGGAGTCTGCAACACTCCTGAAATCCCTGGGGAAGGGGCCTGCAGCACTCCAGCCACACTGACACGGTGTGAGCTGGGCCTAAAAAGAAAACAGGTCACCACATGGTCACCTTTCTGTGCTGGCAGACTGGATACAGCCTGCAGGCTGATGAGGTCTTTGCCAGGCCTCATTAACATGAACTATCACTGACACCAATTACTCAGTTTATGAGTCAGGTATAACAACACAAAATCCAGCAGCAGTGCTGCTGAAGGTACAACCAAGGACACAAAACCTCAGCAACTCTGGAAGTGGATTAAAGCAGAAATACCACAGTTTTCTCTATTGAGGCCTGTGGCACTGGTCTCATGGAGACACACTCTCTGTGTGTCTCTAGAAATCATACAGGAGTTGCAGCACAAGCTGTCTGAAGCTTCTGGTAAAACAAGGCCTCTGAAATTTCAGAAAACCTAATTTAACCCACTATTCTGATGCATCTTAAATGTGTGTTTCAAAGCAAGTGGCTTCTAAGAAGTGAAGCATGGAAAAGAAAAACAAATGGATTTCTACTAAACGGAATGCAATCCACAGGACTGTATAGAGCTGATTGATCCATATATAATCTGCACACCACTCTTCAACCGTTAGGGACACTAAATTATTTTGCATTTAAGAAGAAATACTGCTGTAACAAACTACTCAGAACTGGCAAGCCATGCCTGTGCCACACAAGACCTTGCACTCCTCTGACTTACATGAATCACTCACAGAAACTGCATCTCCTCTGGCCCAACTAAGCCATGCTCCAATCCCTCTCCATTTGCTCATGTGATCTTTTTTTTGCTAGGTCATGAGCTTAGCTTTCACTCCAAATACTTTCAGTCCTGCAAATTTGTATTTCACCACAGCCAATCCTGAGTGGCTGATTCATTTTTTTGGCAGGGACACTGTAACTGTAAGTAGAACAATAACCTTTACACAGAGTTAGCTCTCCCTAAGAAAACAAAACAACACCAAAAAACCCAAACAAACAAACAAAAAAAAAACCATAAGAAAAAAGAAGTGTTTACTCCTATGTGATTAAAACAGGTGGGAAAGGAAAACACATATGGAAAATGGAGATTTAAAAATGCTCACAGAACTAATTATTTTGATTTAAATATTCAGAAAGATTGCCAGACTAAGTGGGGAAGAATCCCCAAAGGCTAAGAGGAATTAAAGTGCAGGTAACAGAGGTCAAACACCTGGTTATACTCAGTCTGGGAATACCTCATAAAAACAAGGGACTTGAAACCAGGGAGAGATGTCATTTAAACAGCTCTCACTATTAGCAAAAGTCAACAGACTGGACAACCAGGAGACCTCCACAAGTGTGGAGTCAAGAGAGAGCAAGACCAGCACATATTGCAGAGGATTAGAGAACAGAGAAAGTGACAAATGGGATAAAAGCAGACTTAGATTTACTCAGGAGCAGACAGCTCAAAGTTAATCTTCTCTCTCTGTGGCATCTCTACTCAGTTCTCCCCTACAGGTGAGATGCTGTTACCTGGACCTCTACAAATGTGGTAACGTGCTAAATGAGAAGTTAGCACAGAGAAGCTGGGTTAGGACACGCCAAATGCAACAGTAAAGTCTGAGAGACTTAACTGGAGAGAGGTTACTTGGGATGTGATCCATGGCTCCCCAAAAACAATTCCAGACAGGGACTAACAAAATTAGGGTCTGTTGTCAATAGATTAGGTGTCCTAAGAGATCTTGAGAACTGAGGAGGCAGCAGATGTAAGATGAAACATCCTTATTTTTTTGAACATGAAAACACCTTTATGTTTTCCAGGAAGTGCAAGCTAAGCCCTTTATATCCTATTTGGGGTCAAATAAGAATTAGCAGCATGTGGATCAAAGAAAATAAAGAAAAAAGGTTTGAGCTTATTTGTTGGACACAAAGACAGCACCCCACAGAGTAATCCAAGGCAATATAAGAAGAGAGTTCCAACAGAAAAAGCAATTAAATAGTCTTGTTTCACAGGGACTATTATTTACAAGTCTGCCCATCTTTAAGGATAGTCAAACTAAATATACTTGAGACAAATCATCTCATGAAATGAAAACTTGGAATTCTGTTACTTTCAAAACAAGAAAACACAGGGGAGAGATTTGCTCCTAGAAGGGCAAATACTAATGAGGGAAAAGCTACAGGTGACACTTAAAATCCAAAGTTGTTAGATACCAAAAGAAAACAAGCCTCAGGAGTAATCTTCCAAGCAGGAATAGTTTTAAGAGGAAAAAATCCTTTGTTAACAGGTGTCCTTTTTCAGGGTTATGCTGCCCATCTGTAACTCTTTGTCTCTATTGTCTCAATTTGTCCAAGTTATTATTACGCTAATTGTATTACTATTTTTATAACCGTTTTATTACTACTAAACTTTAAAAATTTAAAACACAAGTGACTGGCGTTTTTCACACACAATATTCATGGTGTAATGGTAAAACAGGGTTGGCTTTGGATGTACACTGGCAACCAACCTTGTTACCCTTACCCTGGATCCCCAGCTGCTGAAATAGCAGAAGGAAGCAGAAGGAATAAACAACTAGCCACAGAGTTGCCAAGCTTCCCTCCTTGAAACAGAAGCCTGCCAGGGAAGCAGCGTGCTGTACCAATCACCAAGGGACACAGGGACAGCGGGAGCTGGAGCTCACCTACGGAGAGCAGGCGCCACATGACGGCGGGGGTGGCGAAGCAGGCGAACACATCGTCGGTGCAGGCGAAGTGGGTGAGGTGCGGGAAGGTGACGGACTGGCCCCGGCACTGCCCCCACATGTACACCTGGCCGCTCTGCGTCTTGGCCGCCGACGTGTGCGCCGAGTGGCAGGCGGCGATCTCCACCACCCTGCGGGCACAAGGAACACCGTGAGGCACTCGCAGCACTTCCCAAAGGCCTCACCAAAATAGCAGCCAATCAAACTATGCAGCAACAATCCTGTACTTGGGTTTTTGTCCTGCAGAAAGGTGATACTGCTTGAACGGGTATTAAAAAATCCCACAAATAAATTTTGAGATTGTAGATTTTATTGTAATCAGATGTTGCTTTAGCTATGTCCTTCTTATCAACTGACTTCCCTCCTATTTTTTCATAACTATGGAAAAGAGGATAAAGAAAAAACAAGTTTTGTTTTTCTCCCTTAAAACCAACACACATCAGAAACTTATTCTCAAGAAGAAATTTCTTCTACCTCCTTTTAACTTGATTTTTGTAGGTTGACAGAGCTCTGACCTACTGCCTGTACTTCAGACTTATTTTGCTGTTAAGCTTACTTTCCCTCAACACTGAAATTCAACATGAAACACAGTGCTTCATTTGAGAGGAATGAATTCTTTAAGAGCTATGGTTGTTTTTAAATAAAGTCTACATAGTCTTTTCACCCACCTCACAGTTTTTTAAAATACTAAAGTTGCTGATGCTCACTTATCTATCCTGTTCTCCTGTTGCTCAGGCAATCCCTAGATTCTTATCTGAAACACTGCAAGAACTGAGAAGGAACACAATTCCAATTAAAACACCACAAAGACATTGCCAGAGTTTCTGTGCATGTGAGAAGTAAAACAGGGAGGGTTCCCAAGTTCAAAATAAAAGCTATGCTTTCCTGTTTTTTCTCTGTGGTAAAAAACACATCAGAGGATTTCATGCTTTTGTGCCAGAAACCCATCAACCAGAACAAACAAATATCCTTCCAAGCAATCTAAGAATGCACACACAAAAATGTGTATTCCTTTACAGAAGAACAATGCCCATAAAGAGTTAGATTTTTAGGCAAAAAAAAAGTTTCAGCACAACGTTCATATTTAAAGTGCCAAAACTATTTCAAGACAAAACTCAAAGAATCTACATCACTTTCAGTATATGTATCAATAATTTCTGGCAGAAAGAAAACTGATTTTACAGTAGTGTAAAACAACTGTCAACTTATGAACCTCTATGCAACATCTCTGCAAGACACACCATAGAGTATTTATTTAAGGGACAACTCACTTTTTATCACAGCTATCAAGCTGAACTACTTCCCTCTCCAAACCTTCTTTTCTTAGCAGAACAGATTCTTCTTTTTACAGACTATACAACACTTCAGCAGTACAGCAGTACTAAAGCACACCTATGGTACACATGCTTACAGTACATGTACAGGGTAACATGGTAACCATGCATTTAACACCAAAATTCAGGAAGATGACCTTCACAGCTGTTCCTCTGAGCTAACACTAAATGAAGTCTGAACATTCCTTACATCTGTATGTGCAATATTTTTCAAGACAGCACCAAATGAAACCTCTTAAGTAACTGCTGCCAGCATTAAATATAAATGACAAAAGAATTACATAAACAAAAAGATCAGGAGCAGCAGTAATGTGCTTCATGGGAAATGACAGTTCACCCACTTTTAGCACTGTTTCCAAGGGAGCCAAGTCAAGCAAGATGAGTAAGTTCAAGTGACTTATCTCTCCCTCAGATCCCAAGCAGAAGTTCTATAGTACTTCCCCCTCCTTCATCCATTGAACAAATGCCAGCTTTATTATAACCCCATGCTTGGGTTCACATACAGTTCTGAATGCAACAGTTCTCCTTGACAACAGTTTACTCATGAAATAAATCACTAACAAAACAAAGTTGATCTATCTGCAAATGTACACATTTCTCTTTCACTGCTTTTTAAAGAATATTTCATTTTCCTTCACTAGTGTCAGTTCCTTTGCAGACAAACCAGCCCCACGGCAGTGGTTTTTATTGTGATAGTTCCTTTCTTCTTTCTCTGACCCCCATTTTTAAGCTCTTAAACATTCTCAATACTGTGAAGCTTTAAATTTAAAGTGTGAGAAACAACAAAAAATAAGAATGACTTCCCAAATGGGGGAGAAAAACAAAGCAGAAGTGTTTCCTAGATAAGAGGAGACTGAAAATTAAGAGATCTATAGACCAAGACAAGGTACATTAATGTGCCCGGAAAACACACAAGGGCCCAGAGAATGGGACTGAGATGAGCAGCAAAAGAGCTAGCCCCAGATATGAGGATGATGAAAGAGGACTGACAAGGGTTAATTTCATTCTTTTATGAGTCCAGGAAACTAAAAAAACTACAAACTACTAACTGGTACAAGTAATAAATATGGGTGCTAACTGTCCTTAGCTTAATCAACCTTGCAAATTGAGTTCTATTTTCATGGTGGACTATTTCAAACCTTTCAAAAACTGTTTTTCTTCACATGTCACTTCTTGGAAAGGTGGTGTTTCCTTTCTCCCCACTTTCTTTTTCTTTTTTTAATGTAGGCCTCAATTCATGGCTTGGTTTATTGATTTCATAGCTCCAGTTTTAAGCAATGGAACAATATACAGAATAGCATAACACTTATTCCTTCATTATCTTTCAGTATCAGCTAATGCAAAGTACATTTTGTTCAATAACCATTACATACAGCAAAAAGCACTCAGTGCTCATTGTAAACAATAAGTTACCATCCTTTCCCATATTTTTAACATCAGCAACAGAAAAACAATCCACCAAGCCCTACAGATGCATGCTTCCACTGCTAGGGACCGCATAACACATGCTCAGACTTTATCAACCCAGAAAGAGCTTGAGCAAGATTACCTTTCTTTTTCCATCATGATCTGCACAGGGCTGAGCTGATTACTTTTATTGCCAGTCCCCAGCTGCCCGTAAGTGTTAGCTCCCCAGGCATAGAGCAAGCCCTCATCTGTTAGTGCTAGAGTGTGCGCATAGCCGCAGGCAATCTGTAAGTAAACGTATACAGCGTTACTCCCGGACCAAACACAATGAGAAACAAAATATCGCACACATTACCTTGGCTAGCTCATGGTAAGTATCTCAGGCACTCTGCACCCAGCACCACAATGCGATAGTTCTCAGTACTGGCAGCTAACACGAGCTATGTTGGCTGTAGGTACTGCCGAAGTCCCAGCTTCATTAACTGCATTGGCTGCTCCCAAGGAACTTACTGCACACTAGACAAGTCTCCCTAGATGCTACCTGCTTTCTTTGCACATGAGGAACACAGAACTTCTTCATCACATCTTGCAATGCTCTGAAAGTATTTCAGAGCTGGATTATTCTGAATACAGTATGAGTACTCTGTAATGAGGAGAGCTGCAGTTCAACAGCCAACAACCCTTCAACCCAACTTACCACTTTCAACTCTATAGAACCTTCCCAAAAACCCAGGAAATCCCAAATTTTAGTTTAATTTCTAGCTAGAAAAAAACCAAAAAACAACCCAAATCCAAACAAACCAAACTAAATCCAATCACCAAACAATAAAACCCACCACCATGTCTCATCTTTCCTCTCCCCTTGCTTCTACAGGACTAATTAGAATACTTAGAACAAATTTGAACATCAGATTCCCCTTGTCTTTAACTAGCACATTTCATTTAGTTTTGTAACAAGTATGCAATTTGTATCAACTGCATAATTCACTAGTAGTTACAGTAGCTAACTTTAAACCTTTCCAAGCATTTACCAAATCAAGTATTTCACAGCTTACTTGCATGTTGTATAAGCAAAATATAATTCAGTGTAGCTAAAAAAAATTCAGCGTTGGAACTAGTGAAATCTAGAAGCAGGTGTAATACTCCAAAGAGAGGTTTCCAGCAGAAGCTAGCAGCAGGAATGCACTTTCACTTCCACGCTGGGCATACCTGGAGCACACAGACGCTGTGCAGCGCTGCCACTCTGCACGGGGTCAGCTGGTTCCCGTTGTTCCCCAGCCCGAGCTGCCCATTGCCATTGTAACCCCAGCCATAAACCTGAGTGCACAAGGAAAACAAAATGAAGCCATGAAGCCACTCTTCACCAGGAGTACGCAGCACTTAAGACTTAGTATCCAAGCACAAGCCAAGAAAAGTACTTACTAAAAAATTGTGTGCTATTTGAAGAGCAATACAGAGAAGACTGAAAGATATTAAGTAAACTGCAATGACTTACTGCACTCAACTTCTCCACCCTGCATTTACCTTTTAAAGAAGCTAAAAAACATGTCTTTGAAGTACTAGGAATTTGGCAATAAACTTACACTACGCCAAAATCTCTCCCATAGCATCAACACTGACTTTTACACCATCCTTTCCCTTATTACTTTTCCTTTTTTTTTTAAGTTATTCTGATGAACTGATCACTTCATATGGAAGTCCCCAGTTTATCTCTAATTCTTCCTTTAGTTTTGTTACAGTGGACACACCATGACATACATAAGGACAATGAAAACCCATCTCAGCCTCAGGGACTTTGCAGTCCTTCCATTCACAAGGAGATACTACCCTCTGGTTGGTGAAATGAAGTAAAATAGAGGTCACAGTTCATACCTAAAAGCAAGACAGCACCATAAACTTATGTTAAATGGAACAGTTGCACAATGGGAGGGCAATGTTCAAAAGAACGCCTTGGGTTTGTTGCTGGTAATTAAGCAATGTGTTTAAAAAACAGGATCAGCCAATGTATCCTTGCAGAAAAATTAACTGTTTGATTGTGCATGCTTTAAAGAAATAAACTGAGACTAATTTAATTAATTAAAACAATTTAACGTAACTTATGTTAAGTAATCTCTTGCAACATGAAGACAAACATGGTTAATACAACTGTTCAAATTCTTGTAGTTGCAGACTCAGTAAGAATTGTGTTCCAATACAGTCTTTGCCATAAGAAGGAATACTGAAAGACTGCATCTCCAGTCAGTCGCAGTGTTTTCCTGCAGCTGGCTCACAGAAGTTGCCAGGATAGCTCTGTCAATAACAGCCCTAACCTGAGCCCTCCCTGCCAGCATTTCTCCATATTCAGACACCAGCTTGGTGGGCTCAGGTGACAGAGAACGAGGGAATGCAGCAGCAGCACTTACCTCACCATTGTTTACTACAGCCATGGAGGAGGTCTGGCCACAAGCGATGCCAACCACAATTTTACCCTGCAAGCAGTTGGAAACTCTGCGAGGAGTTGGCTGGTTGGCTGTAGATCCAGATCCAACTTGACCACAGTTATTGTAGCCCCAAGCGTACAGCTGTCCATAAAAACAAACAAACAAAGCCACACAGTTTAAAGCTTAATAATAGTAATGATAGCAATAGATAATCTTCCCACAGGCAGCACTAGATTGGGTAAACTATCCTACTTAACAAGCTAAAATGCCTAAAGTTCATTTTCAATAGAAGAAAATTATAAACAGCATTAGGACTCATTTAGCAAATAGGAATATAGCACTTTTTCCAACTTATTGCAAAAGAATGACAGCATCTGACTAAAACAGAAAACAAAAGGAATATATTTCCATATTAAATACAAGTCAGACTGTAAGCCAAAGAGCATAGTGATTGTCTTTACAATTTCATTATCTTGAAAAAGGTATGCAAGCCAGAATATCATTTATTTCCCAGACACACTAACTCCCCAGTTTAGAGCTATGTAGTTTTCTTCAAAGAGCTCCAAGCCAGGTTTATTGCTGGACACTCATCATACCTCTTCTGCATCTTTCAAGAGCTGTGAAAGAGCAGGGTTTTGTCAGTTTGTGTTTCACAGCAGCATTAACAAAAAAAAATCCACAATTTCTGTCAGTTTAAAGTTTCTTGGCGCAAACTAGCACTAATACAAGCAAAAATATGAGTTCCTGTTATCTGAAAGTCAGGAAGATAGGGAAGTAGTTTGGTATAAAAAAAATTATAACTCTGTGGCTTTGGTGCCTCCAATTTTTATTACATGTATACATGCCCACAGCTTGGAGTAAAATTGTTTCTGAGGGTTCATCCTCTGGTGCCTCATCCAGTTCAGAAGTTTGGCCTCTTGGAAACACCTTCCACAGACATGCTTGGCAATACAAGCACACTGACAGGTACCCTCATGAGAAACCTACACATCCTTTGGTGCCAGAAGCTGTTTACTGCAACACCAGACCAAGAGTCATAAAAACTAACACCTCCATCAGCACCAAAAAAAAACCCAACCCACCAAAGACAAGAACAAAATACCCCCCACCACCAACACAACTCATTTACAATGAATAACATGAACAAAAGAAAGAATCAGTCCTTTGCTTTTTGTTACTTCTAAATGCTCGATCTTTGATTCCTACTGAATATTTGAAGATGCCTCATAAAATACTTTAATTTTAATAACAGGAAATACTTAGGTAGAGAATCTCAGAAGGTAGATCAAAATGCCAAAGGACATGCCAGAGAAGCATGAATGTTTGCATTCCTTTAATTCTATCATTAAAATACTTCTTTTTTAAATTTGCACTGCATTAAAACTGCACTGAACCATACCAACCAATTATGCCAGGTACTTCCACAAATACTTCCAACTTCAATGTCTCCCTGAGGTTTTTCAGGTTTATTAGGACACAAGGGGGGCTGGCAGCCAAATCTTTGTATAAAGCTGCTTAACACATTTTGCTGCTTTCAGCGCACTCAGTTCTGGTAAAAGCTCAGAGCACAAACAGACCAAGTTACTGCAAGGTACACCAGGGATGGATTTAAAGTACATTAACAAGCCACACTGGGCAAGCCAGCTGCAAACACCAGCTCCATGGTCAACACAAAGAAATTTCCCTGCTTCAACTGAGATTTCAAGCAGGTCACATTTATGACAAGAAACAGTCTGGCCTGCACAGGCAGCTACCACACAGCAGCTGGCACCTCTAGTGTAAGTAATGTGTGAATGTCCTCTCCTCCCTGCATGCTCACCAAGCTTTACACTTTGACCAAGTCAAACATGACAGCACAAAATCTTTCCTAAGTGTAGGTTCTTCTTTCAGATAAAACACAGACCACTTAACCCAATCTCTCTTTACCCTTAAAATACTTGGTATTACTGTTGCACTATTATTCCATACTGGGCCACAACACAGACATGCTCAGATTACCAGGATGAGAAGAGCTGTAGTTTCCCTTTTCACTGTCAAAAGGTTTTAAAATTAGAGGGTTTTTTTTATTACTGCACAGCTGAAACCAGATTTTCCACTGTGCATACATTGGTCAAATCTGCATAACTGGAAACTAATTGGATGTGTTTCCCACAACACATAGCCTGAAGCCTGAAACAAACAGCATGAAGCAGACTTGGATATAAACCCAGTGCTCTTTCATTAGCTACACAACAAGGTATTCTGAGGTGTGCAGAGCCACATTCTTCTGCAGTACCAATGTGGAAATGCAAGACATTTCTACAAGAAAAAGACTAAATTCTAACCCAGTAAATACAAATTCAACACACCCCCTAACTAAGAGAACTGCAAGCAAATAAATAACATTTTGCACCTCAAAAACCATTACTTCACCTCTAAGTGGCACATCTTTCTAGTCTCACCCCTGTGAGAAACACAAAATTTTACTAAGTTGTATTTCCCTTGTTCTGGGAATAAGGTTCTGGGGTTCCTTTTTTTTCTGGTGGGGGGGGTTAGTAATTTGGTTTTGGGGTTTTTTTTTTTGTTGTTCTCAAGTCTGCTCTGATGAAAAGGACACCTTATTTTGAGATAGCAAGAGAAAAGGTTATATTTGTAATTACACTGTAGAAACAGAAGTTCAAACTGCAAGGTCACCTCCACTATTCACTTCAACAAGGAGATTAAGAGATTTGAACAGGTTTCAACTTACATCCCCATCCAATGAGAGTGCCATGGAATGATGAGAGCCACAAGCTACTTCCACCACTTTCTTTATTAAGAGATTTGTGCAAACTTGAACAGGAGTAATGCCCTGATTGGTTGTGCCATTTCCAAGCTGGCTGTAACCATTATGTCCCCAAGCATACACTTCACCATCTGCAAAAATATTTGTGATGAAAACCACTAAAAATTTCAGGGAGGTTAAGACAGAATTTTAAGAAATTATCAAATACCAACAGGAAATTGAAATTAACAAACTATTAGAAGAATCATCTGTATGCTATAAAATTATATACTTTGTTTTATATTCATACATCACAGCATATCCTCTAGATTGTGGAAATACATGGAAGTGCACAGGTAAGACAAAGTACATCATAAGTGACAGTGTAAAATGCTACAACCTCAACATAGCAGAAATGGAAACTTTAGCAATTACAAAATCCATTTACTTCCACTTAAGACCAACAAGAACCTCTTAGTGTACGTTAGCCAGTTAACAAGTTAATACAATTATACTATAATCCATTCCCGTTAAATGCAAGTTTAGCTTAAAATCTCTAACTTATGTTTCTAACTAAATGTTAATTTTCTACCTTCAGTACAAAGAACAACATGGGGTCCACTTCCATAACTGAGACTGGAGATCTTCTTTCCACATAAGGCTTCCAACTTCTTTGGTACTATTGTGCTCTGATTATCTCCAGTTCCCAAACAATTACTGCAATTCAGTCCAAAAACAAATACCTGAAAAACAAAAGAATACTCATTTCAAATGTTTTATGCTCAGGTATGCACAGATGTGTAATGCTCAGGTCTTCATTAACTAGGGACAGAGTTTCATCTTGGACCTCCAGGCGCCAGAGACATCCTGCATGGAAATTAACAATCTCAAGAGGCTGCACAAGGGCATTTTGGATGTTAACTGAATTATTCAGATTTCTACAGTCCTGGAATTTAAGCTTTTTATTTTATTTTTATTTTCAGGAACTGCACCATAAGAAGTCTGAAATTCTGAAAAGGGGAAGCCACCACCTTCTTTTAAAAGCAGTTTGTAAATAGCAAATAATGCATAAGCATGTAAAGAGCTATACTGTGGGAGGCTCATCCTACAGGCACTATTGATACGACTTTGGGGGAAAAAAATCCTTCTCTACCCAGTCTTACCAGAAACTTCCCATTAATACATCCCAGAACACCTGTCTCATTTTCTTTGAGCAGCACTATGCTAACTCATAATGAGTTTCTGAATCATTAAAATCTACAGAATCTTTCACGGTATTTTTTACTTAGCAAGCCATAACCTCATTTTCTATCTTCATACCTGTCTGCACTTAACTTCAAGCTACCACACCTTCTTTTAAATTCTGCCTGTCTTCCAAAGTGCATGTAATCCATCCTGGCCTTTGCCATGTGAAAGTCTTCTAACAGTCCATTTATATTGTCCCCACACAAAACTTAAGAAAAAAAAAAATCAAATGTTATATCCACCACATTTTAGATTTCACAAAATGCTTTTGAGAAGCTACTAATCTACAGCCATTCTGAAAACAGGCACTTGTGGCAGCTCACCTCGTCGTTGTGCGTGATGTAAATGGCTTCGTTGGCCGACGTCCCGAACACACACGCTTTCCGAATGGAAGCAATTTCTTGGGGGGAAAGTAAGGTAAATATTGGCCACTTGCCTACGTCCACCATGATGCTGCTGTGTGTCATGACGCCTCTACAAGCAAGAGGACATTGCTGCAATAAAAAAAAAGCACAAACAAAAAACTTATTAGAAAGAGTATTTTGCGCTTTCATTAACAGACAGTAAGGGAAATTCCTTTACATGGAGAAAAGACAGGTAGCTCTGAAAGTAAATATTCTATTCTGTATGAAATATGGAATTGTATTTCCTTGTATTTAGGTGAACAAAAAGCTCCTCACTGAAAAAACAAATTGTGTCCTTAACAGGGTATTTAAGTAAACTATATTCAATACAGCTAAACGTCTGCTCTTTAACAAGCAAACTTAGTAAAAATTTGTGATTTAGCAAATATCCACTGGTGGCAGAGTGGAATTCTGAGGGAATTTTCAAAGGGAATTTCAGTTGCAATTCCAATTTATAAAATTTTCACTTGTGAATTTTTTGTAATCTTACAAGTTACAAATGCCATGTAAGCAAGCAGTTGATATATATGTGAAACATACAAATAAAAATAAGGATGGAGCTGTTATGAACATGACCCAAATCTGCCATCTCTTGTGTAATCAAAAGCTGTTATGGTCAAAAAATATTTGTGAGAGCAGGAAAGCATGAGCTTGTGCAATTAGGCAGTGAAACACATCAGAGAACAACAATTAAGTAAAATTGCCATAATCTGTTACTTAGAAACCAGGTGGATCACATTAACAGCTGGAAACATGACAGGGTATAGAGATGTTTGCCAATGAAAACAAACATATAGAACCCATTCTTCTCCAGTGCTCCCTCTTCCCAGTTTCCCCAGGATGACTGCAGCAGCTCAGGAGCAAAGCTGACAGCACAAACATCCAGAGCTCATCGAGGCACTCAACCCTGCACATCACATCGCCCACACCCTGAAGGGACTCTGCTGCTTACAATCCATGATCCATGCCCAGGGCTATCAGCAAGTTCTGTGAAATGTGGAGAGCATTAGGTGAAGAATTCCACAGAATGTCAGTGACAAGACAAATCACCATAAAACAGTAAAAGCCAAGGAGGCAGGGAATTTTTCCATGGATAAGAACTGCAGTCTCTACCCAGATGCCATCCTCTCATCAACGCTTAGTTCTTTCCTTTTCATTTTTTGCTTCAGTGCAACCCAATCCCCCTATTCTTTGCTGTGCTGCTTTCAAGTCAGGCTGCCTCTTTATGGTGCCTGGGTACCAGGTAAGGATAACAGTGAGAACACAAGACAGCCTCTCCGCTCTTCTTCTGATGCTTGGTTCGCAAACTGTGCTGACAACCAAGACTGGGCTTCAGAAAGCCATTTAACAACAGCAGTCAACTGTTACTCAGTGCAGATGTTTTTTGGAAGAAGGGAGTTTAAAAAAAGTAGCAATAATAACAATTAAGAAAATGAAGTTTGAGAAACACAGAGATCACTGTGGAATTATGTCCATTAAAAAAACAAAAAAAACCCTGACACAAAACCCAGGCAGGATTGCTTCCTTATCAGATTCCATAACTTTGGTCCAATAAACCCAGCTCTGCTCTACAGACATCTCTTACTAAGAGCCTGACTTAACTCTCTATTTCAGATTTGAAGCAGGTCTTGAAAACATCTGAAATCTCCAGAGCAAATGCATAATAGATTTATTTGTAGAATAGCTTATTTTTTTTGGAAGTCTACCTGATGGTAAGGCGTAGGACATTCTACACAGCTAAACAGGTTTGGATGCATTTAAGCCTTCTTAATTTCCAGTCCAGTTACAAGCACAGGCTAGTTAGCTGCCAAGATTTGTCACCTCACCTTGGCAAGTCTTTTAACGTATGACACTATCAATCAATTAAAACAAGGCAGCAATTACTTGTTCTTTTGAGCAGACCAAGGAAGTGTCCCTTCTGACTTCACCTATTTAACTTGCCTCATGTAATATACAACTGCCAAGGCACAAACGAGTCAACCTGGATTTTAAGAAAACTTTTCTTCACTGAAGTAATTTTCAACATAACCTGTGAAGACAGGAAGACAAGGTGTAAATTGGCTAGGATATTCTCTGGCAGAATAACAAGTTCTACAGCACCCAGAGAACGAAATCTATTCTAAAACTAATAAGTGTAATATGTGTTGCCTTTTCTCTCCCTTCCTGATCTGTGCACTAGGTCTCTAATCCATTTGACTTCTTTCTCTTCGGCTCTGTATGACTCAGTTAATCACTGCTCTTTGACAAAACCTTTCCAAGCACTTCCAAAACTTATGCTGCACTCCTCACAGCTCAACCTGACATCTTGTCAAACTAACATCAATAGATAAAAGCTTTCAAGCACACGAGACTTCCCAAACTGGAGATATGAGCAATTAACTCCATCCACAGGTGAAGATCCTTACAATTGTTAACAGGTGTTAACATTGTTTTTCCCAAAACCATGCTGTATATTTTCAGTCATTTCAGCTGTTACTACATTTCTACAGTTATTTCAGGGGTTTTCCTCAAAAGGTTCTTAAGGACAACTCGTCTGCCACTGGTAAATCTATTTCTTAAATAAATCTCAACCCTAAACTCTATCCAGGATTTAGCAACCAACAAAGGTTCACAAAAATCCTTAAACCAAACAAACAACGTATTGCCTTTTATATGTACTGCTTCTCCTCAAAGACACACTTTTCCCTACTCTTGAAATATTAACTACTGTCCTTAGATTCTGCTGTTTGCTGGAGTACCTATCATCACTGGCTTTCAACATTTCTATGGCAGCAACAGCAGCTGTTTTCCTTTATCCTTTTGTCCAAGAGAGAGAAATTACACACAAACCTGAAAGTTCTGGGCCTTATACACTGACTACTGTTTCTTAACTGTAGTTGTGCATAGAAAGCTGATTTAACTATTTATTCTTCATTTTCCACAGAAAACAAATACTCCACCTAGGCAGAAGCACCACCTTTTTCTCTCTAAAAACAGATTCCTTAATAACCTCAGCCAATTTCCCAGTTGTCCAATAAAAGTTCTGGCAGTTACAGGAAGGAAAAAAAAATTCTACAAGTGAGGAAAAAAGTATTTGAGAAATCTATTTTCAAATGTAGGACTGTAAACGGAGGTATCAGTAAAGTTACTCGTTATTATCAAAACTGAAACCAAATTGGTTCCAGCATCCTGTAGGACATACCGCACACTTCCCAAAAGAGCAGATGCTCTGTGATACCATGACTGAGCCCTCACACCAACTACACTCACGCTTCATCCCTGCACACCATTGCCTGAACCTGGTGGGGACAGTTGTGAGGGAAGTTTCTTCTGGGCAAATCCTTGCCATGAAAGGCAGATGATCCAGGAGACTCCAGACATGGCACCACAAGCAGAAGCACAGAGAAACCCAGCGTCCTTCCCTCACCCTTCCTGCAGTGTGTCAGTCCCACACCTAAGGTTATTTACTTTTCTTGACAGGACCCTGCTACATCACACACCGTGCAAGGGCTGCACCTCGGCTGAGAAGTTTGTAAGGGCAAATGTACCAGATGGAGCCCCGAGCAGCCAAGGTATTTTAATCTGCATGCTAATAGCTCTCTCAATATATTAGCTTCAGGCTATTGCTCTGATTCTGTGTGCAACAAGGCAGCAGCAGCTCTGAGAAGTATCCATCATATATCAACACCCAGATCTTAAGTTAATTGCACTTAAAAACCTTATGAGTATAAAACCCCTGAGCTTAAACTGGTTGCCCAAATTGCTTTTAGAAACACTGCATGCCACCTCTCAACTGTTAATTTCTGCTGCATGATGCAGAGATAGACAATTACACAACACAAAGCTTTACTTCTGCTGCAAAATGAACCAGCAGAGGGAGTTTATATCAACAACACCTCTTCTCACGGCTCTGACATCTCCAAAATGATCCAACAACCTCAGTATCCAAACAGAAACAGAGATCACTCCTTGAATTTCACTTAGGCTAAAAATAAGCAAAAAAGGGGGCGGCTTTAAAAGAAAGGAAACTGAACTGGCCACATATTGTGACGAAAAAGAAACTGACCTCAGGGTAAGCACCAACATTAAGGGAAAAACATTTACATCTGCTCACAATTTAAAAAAGCCACACACTTCTGGAATCATAGGCACCTCAAAAATTCTGTGTTAATCTGCTGCCTACACATTCATCTCCTCGGTAATTTGCTTACTAGATAAAAAGCCTGCAAGCCGATTCACAGTGGCACATGAAAGACAAACATGAATCCTGCCTTAAAAAAAAAAAGGCAGCGTTTACAAAATGCTTTGTTAAAATGATTTTAGATACTTTTCTACAGAGTTTATAGTTCAGCTAAATAAATCCACGCTGGATAGAACAATAGCCTAACACAACATCCTACCGGGAAAACAGTACCAATTGTCCTCGGGACAAAAAAAAACTACAGTTAACTCCTCAAAGATTATCCCCTTATTTGCAAAGGCTGCTGGAACACAATTGCACGTTTGTTTCACTCCCTCCTTAGGCTCCAATGTTGCAGCTTATTCCAGCCAGGCAGACCTACTCCTGCACAGAAAAACTGCAGGCCCAGGCCTTCATTTCTCCTAATTGCCTTTGGGAATTATGAACAGCAGTGAGAACACAAAAGCTGGGATATCTGGCTTTAGAACAACGCAGAGTGACTGGCACACTAAATCCCTTTTTAATTGGAAGTACACCTTAACCAAGGAAGAATCAAATCCTTCACGTCATGCCGATCTTCCCCCAGTCTACATTTCCTTTTTTTGATTTCATATCTTGGCACTGAGAAGGAATAGAGAAACCATATACTATCATTATATTAACAATACTATTGATGTTAAGTAGATGCATGAACCAAGGGATGCACTGAGGCATTCTCCCTGCCAATGAAGAGACCCGCACACCCTGAAAAAGTGTGCCCTAACTTACTTTCCTTGGACCTTACAGGAAGCAAAATTTCTATGGCAAAACTCATGTGTTCCAAACCTCTACACAATTTATTTTCAGATGTCCTTAATGTGCCACACAGGGGAGGAAAGAACTACTGATCCAAGGGCTGACAACCAGATCTCCTGTTTGCTTTGAGTAACCAGCTGAGAGAGATAAGCAAGCAAAGAGCACCATCATACACGTGAATGCTACTGAACATGACTGGTTTAGCCACAGGAAACCACCCTTATGAGGGTGACTGCCATCCACCCACCATAACAAACCTCCAATTACAAAACTGTAATTACAACCACACTTTGCCTTATTTTCTTTTTTTTTTCCCTACGCTAAAACCTTAGTGCAACTTATCAAATCCATTCACTGAGGACGTCTTCTAAAGCAATGCCTGTCTTCCAATCTGACATATAGAGAGATAAGCATTCAAGGGGAAACATTCATATTAAGGCACTAAAGAACGAATGCATCTTAACAACAGCTTCCAAAGTTTTTCCTAAAATACCCTGTGCTCCAAGCACATTTCCATTTATGATGCCTTGTACCCTTTTCTCTTAATCCCACCCCTTGTCGGAACGATTTAAGCCCATTTTACCTTCCGTCAGTAGAGGACAACACAAACGGGTCACTTCAACTTTCTAAATCAGAACCCTGCAAGTTCCTTATAAAACAGGCAAATATTCCTTTAGCGTTCATTTACAAGAGTTTCCGAAATTGGAACTCCGCAAATAAAAACAAAGCAAATACCCCTTCAGTTTAGAAGAAGTGCGTTAAAAACCCGAACAAACGCTGTAAATATTCATAGAAAGCCGGGCGAGGAAGAACAAAAAGCGTTGAGTTTTTCCTGCTCCTGGGTTGTTTGTTTTTTCCCCGACCAGCCGGGTACCTCAGTCAGGCTCCAGGAAGCCGGCGACAAAAGGGAAGGATAAACCGCAACACCACGAACCAGGAAAATAAAAGAGAAAAAAATCAGTAAGACCACACAGTGTTAAGGACGTGCAGTCGGAGCCTTGCAGAGGCTGAGTGGGAAACTGGCTGGCGGCGAGACAGACGCGGGTGAGGGTCCCCACCCCAGCCCAGCTGCGGCGACGAGGACCCTCTCTCTCTCTCCGTCCCTCCCTCCTCTCCTCACTCTCCCGTTCCGCACGGGCACAGCCACCCTCGCATCCCCGCTGCCCGCCCGCTGCCCGCGGCGCGCTAACGGGACGGCGCGGGGCGGGCGCTGCTCCTCACCCGGTGCCCGCGGCGGCTCCCGGCGGGCTCCCGGCGGGCTCCCCGCGCCCGCTCCGCCCGGCGCGGCCCCCGCGCGCCCCGCCCGCCGCCGCCGCTCGCGCTGCCCCTCACGGCCGTCGGGGCCGCGCGCGCCGCCGGCGCCAGCGCACGTGACCAGGGCGGGAGGGGAGCGGGGGGGGCAGAGTTGCGCCGCATCACGTGACTCGCCGGAGGGACGCGGGAGCGCGGGGTGGGGGGGGGGAGGAGCCCCCCTCCCTATTGACCGTTCGCGCGCGCTCCGTCACGTGGGCGGCTCCTCGCTCCCCATTGGGCGCCGCGGGTGCGCCGGGCGCGTGACGCGGCCCTGGTCCGCTCAGCCCAGCCCAGCCCAGCCTGGCCCGGCGTGGGGCGGAGCGGAGCGCGGGTGGCGGGGATGGGGCGGCTGGAAATCATCCCGGCATCATCCCGAGTCCAACCTCCCGCCGAACGCCACCGTGTCAACCGGGCCATGGCACTGAATGCCACACGCAGCCTTTCCTTACGCACCGCCAGGGACGGTGACTCTGCCACCTCCTAGGGCAGCCCATTCCAATGCCCAGTCATTTTCTGAGAAGAAATTCCCTGGCACAGCTTGAGGCTTTGTCCTGCCGCTCAATTACCTGGGAGAAGAGGCCGACCCCCACCTAGCTCCACTCTCCTGTCAGGGAGCCGCAGGGATCGATGAGCTTCCCCCTCCCCGAGCCGCCTTTTCTCCAGGCTGAGCGATCCCCTCAAGTCCAAACTCCCTCAGACCCTCTTCGTAAGGCCTTGCTCCAAACCCTTCCCCTCCTCCGCTGTCCTCCGGAGCCCCTGCAGCCCCTCAGAGTGCTGCCCTTCCTGAGCTGATGGCCTTGTCTGCCCCGCATCCTCCGCGGCTCGGCCCAGGCTCCCTCCCCGGCCGGGGAGCAGAGCCCGCCTGGGGCTGGATCGCTGCTGGCTCTGCTGCAGCCTGGGGCCAGTCAGGCCTCAGTCCAGGTGGGTCCCAGAGACAGGGCTAAGGGTCTGCTGACACAGTCACTCAGCGACTTCTCTTCATTCAAAAGTATTTAGGCAGCTGATAAACCCCTGCTAGGCCTTAGCATTCACAGTCTTGTCCCTTCACTGTTCCAACACCTGCGCATCAAGTAGGCAGGATCCAGGAAAGGAAAGATTGGAAACCGGCATTCCCAAGAGAAATCTTTTGTTAGCACAAAGTTGTTACCAGGAAATGGCTTCTTTCTTTCTCAAAATTAACTTTTTTTTTTTTTTTTTCCTGACAGTGGGTCAGAAGGCAGCTGGGGGTTGCAGGGAGTGGAGAGCTGATGGATCTGAAACATAAAGCAGTAAGGTCAAGCCCACTGGAGGTATCAATCTCTTTTTGAGGGTGGTCAATTTAAGAAAAAGCTAAGTTCAAAGAAGAAATTGTAAGGAAAGGGGAAAGGGAAAAGAGGAAAGGAAAGAAAAGAGAAGAGAGAAAAGAAAAAAGAAAAGAAAAATCAATTTTAGTAACCCAGGGATCAAGTGTGCATGGGTTGCTCTGAGAGGGAATCAGTGATGCTGGAGAAATTCTGCTCTGGAATACGAGGCAAGGAAAGCACAGTGGTAGGTCCCGGGTAGAAAGAGCATTTTCCTGCCAAGTTGCTGCTTGCTGCGCTGCCAGCATCAGGAAAATACTGCTGAATACATTGTGGGAATTCTGGAGCAACAGAAAGAAAAGGCATAAATAAGATACACGGAAAAATGTCATCAGTGCCTCTGTGGGGGCCAGAAAGGGAACATACACAGCATTTGTTTTCAGCTTGTGTTTGTGGCTTCGCAAAGGAGTTGTCTGTCAAGAGCAGCTGCCTTTCCTGACATTGCTGGGAAATGGTGCAAAGGTGGAGCTGCATAAACAAAACTGTGATTTTAGTTCTGCAGGACAGCCCTGCTTAGTTACCATATGCAGAAACTCAGTTGTTTTAACAAGGCCAGAACACAAGCTCCAAGTCAGGGGTTTTTTTATTCACATGGGTTTATTTTTCTTCTTATTAGTTATCACTAGTCAGTTTTCACACTAATTTTATCATGCAATAAGTTCTTAAACAGTAGTTGCAGGCAGTTCATATTGTGTGTGAGCTTTACGAGCAGCTGAAACAGCTACAGAAGTGTTCTGTGTGCAGCAGAAATAATTTTATTGTCTTGCAAATAACTAGTTCCAGTTCTTTTTCTCTCAGTATGGCTTTTTGCAAAAGCCAGCAATAACAAAAAGCAACCTTCCTTAGCATTTCTTTTTCTACAAGGAAAAGGGTTATGAAACCTGATATCCGTCTTGGAAAAGTTATGACCGACTGGAAGAGTTATGAAAGCATTAAATAGGCCAACCAGGCAAAGCAATGCTATCCAGGGACAAGTTTTGTAGAACAAAAGGAATTGTTTCCCAAGACACCACACAGGTAATGTGTGTTGCTGGCCTCGGTGGTGATCTGGTGCTGATCCCTCTCTCTGACACCAACAGCCTCAGTTTGCATCTCTTGGTAGCAGTAGCAGGTGACTGAGAAGAGCTTTCCTCAAGTGACCGAAGTGGGGACACTAGAAATTCAAAATGGAGAATAGCTTAGCATGGAATTATACCCCAAAACCTAGGGGTTTTGGAATTGTACCCCAAAACCTGATTCTGTAATTCCATTCCTAATGATGTGGTGTCAAACCTGGAGATCACAAAGGTGTCTAAGCCATAGATAAACCCGAGTGTACAGGAATTTATGATCTTGTTAATTGTGGATTTAAATGCTTGTTCTGTGTCTGCAGCTCTGTGAAGCTTCACAAACAGTGATGAGTTGTGATGGCTACTGTCAGTGACCTGTTACAAGATATTAAAGGAAGAAAGTTCTTCCAAGTGTTTCTTGTTTTTCTCCTCATTAAGCATCATTTTTTGCCATCGGTAGGTTTTTCACTTAGGTTTTCACTCAGACTGTAGAGTCCTAGGATATAATGCCAGCTAAATCTGATGTGAAAACAATCTGGAGCTAAATGTGACCTGCTTGGAGCTGACATCTCACTCCAGTTCTGTTCTGCAGTGCTCACCATCAGCTTCCTGTGGCACACAAAACAAACCTACAGCTGCTGTTCAGCAAAACCCGTTTCAAAGTGATCCACTTCCAAAAAAGGGAGGGCCTGTCCATAAATCAAAGCAGGAACTCTGACATCTGCTGTTTGGCAGCAGCTGATTCCGCTGGAGGGAGGCTCTCCATTGAGAAATGTGTGGGAAAACATTGACACTCTGTGGCCAGACAGATAAAATGCAACTTGTGAAATTTCATGGGTTTTTGTCACTTTCTTCCATTTTACCAAATAGAAATGTAAAGAACAGTTTATATCTTTTTTTCTTGTTGATAATTTCCAGTATCTTTTCAGTAATTTTTTATTGGTATAAAATGTCCTAAACAGGTAAGCTAAGACAAATATTAAAAACAAACAATTAAACAAGACTTTGCATCCAAACCTCCTGAATCTAGGAGCACTGAGAGTGAGACTGCTGTGGCACTGGAGCCTCTCAATTTGCACAAAGTACGTTTTCAGGTCCATGCCTGCACTGTCATTTTAATCCCATTTTCTTTCTCTGGAACTGAAACAAGGGAAGGCCACCTTAAAGGGAACTGGATTTGTGTATTGCAAAGCAGGATTTCCTCCAGACTAATCTGGAGACATGAATTTCGTCAGCATACCTTCAAAGTATAAAATTTTACTTCCCATAGAAGTAACAGGTAAGATATTACCTATATTATATTTAATGCAAGTAGGGAGTAGGGTTAAGCCTCATTAGATAGTCTCTTTAGGGCTTCCTCTCAATAGAAACCAAAGGAATACTAAAAAAAAAGCCCCAGGAATCCAGTCCTTGCTTCCTGGCTTTTACATTCAACAGATGGAGAAGCAAATACTAGGATACAGGAGCCTTTTTTTGGCACATATAACACTGATGTTTTTGTAAGCATACACATTTTTTGCTCTTTTTTTCCTCTTCAACTAGAAACATTAATAATAATAAAGAATTGAGCTTAAGGCCTCTCAGAATAGAGCTGTATTTTAATTAGTTTCGAAGGTGAAAATGGCTTGTGTGCAGTATGTGGCATAGATGAGTGTATGACCTAAGCTGGGATAGAGACCAACTGGAAGAAGAAGAGTTAATGAATAGCATCAGGAAAGGGAATGATAGTGTCAGGATAGGTAAGGGTGCCAAAGAAGCTTAGTTTTAAGTTGTCATGAGGAGACAAAGCTAAGATGTTAGGGGTCAAGGAGGAAGAGATCTGTGAATTTAAGACATACAAAGAAGGACCTGGAATGAGAGTTTCAGTGACATAAAAGAATACAGAGCACTGCCACTTTATGTGGGAAAAACTAAAACAGTTTGGGTAGCACTTGAATGAGTATGTCTAGAGAGTCCTCTCTAGAGGACTGATAAAATTCTGCATCCTGATAAAATTCCAAACAGCTTTGGAAATTATAATTTCAGAGACTAGAGCAATAATATTTGTGGAAAATAGTTTACAGTCATATACAAAGGACATACTTAATTCAAACAGAAATCATAGCAAGGCAAATAATTTTCCTTTCCATGTCGTCCTGCTGTTGCAGCACCTGCCAGCTAAGGGATGAGAACATGAGGGAAAAAATTCTTTGCTCTGTGTCATAATTCTCCACATTCACCTTGTTGCCAGGGAGTTAAGGCAGGGTCTGATGGTCAGGACCTGTCCCTCTGTCCCCAGCCAGGGAGCAGGCAGGCTTGGGGCACACGCAGGGGCACCACCAGCCCTGGCCATCAGGCAGCTGTGTTGAGCAGGATCTCACACCCGAGGGCACGATGTCCTAGTGGCTGCCATCCTCCAGCACAGGGGTGAGTCCCAGCAGGCCAGACAGGTGGGGACTGACAAGAGACAAGGACCTCCTGGGAACTGTGATATGGCATCAGCAAGGGTGTAGCAGGTGAGGTTTTGTGCTTTCCAGCTAGAGTCATTTCCTACTGGAAGGAGTTAACTTAGGAAAGCATGAAGCTGATAGCCTATCTGCTACCAGTTATGCTACCAAAAACCATTTCCCTTCACCAAATATTTGTCCCAGGAAATGAGGAGAAAACAAGGACCACAGGATGAGATGGACAACAATGTCCTATTTCCAACCCCAGCAGGAGTGCCCTGGAGATACCAACACCTCTCACAGTCCTTGATGGGCACCTGAAGGACAAGTGCTTAACATCTGCTATGTCTTTTGTTGTGTGAGTCTTGTCATTCTGAACCTCAGGGTGTTGATTCAACTTCAAGCGATCACATCTTGTCAAGAGACATCACTGCAGGCAGGCTTTTCTGGGGCATGTCGTAGCCTGTGGCTCTCTTGTGTAACTTTCAGACTATGCTAAGCCATGTTTCAAGCCTCTGGGAATTTGTCTCAGGAGGAAGCAGCTTGCCTTCAGCTGCCAGCTCTCACAGCCACCCACTGACCCTGATGGAACAGGCAGCTTCCTGGGCAGGTGCCAAGTGAACTGGCACGAGTCTGTTAGCAGGAGGGAGTTTCCTGTGGGCACCCCAGAAATTGGGGGCAGAGCAAGGGGAATGGAGCAGGATGCAGGGAAGAAAAAGGCCAAACTTCTCTAAGTCTGAACCATTGCATTTGGCTTTGTTGTGGTTTTAGCCTGGGGCCCTGGCTAGGTCAAATCCACTGATCCCAACAGGTACACAAGGAACTCTCACAGGCCAAACACAGAGAAGTCCCCTTCAAGGTGACTGCCAGCTGTGGACAGGGGGCTCTGCAGGTCAAGACATCCACCTGTGTCCAGGGCTTCCTTCAGCTCCCAGAGGGCTTTCTCACCAGCTCCTGCTCTGAACTTGCCCTCCTTGGTAGTCTTGCCATGTATGATCTAATGAGGAGATCCTGCAGGAAACACAGGCAGGGCTGGGTGCACAGTGGTTTTGGTGGCCTTTCCCAGGGACACAAGCACAATTGGATGGGGAAGCACACTCTGCCTTTGCTGGACTGAGATGTGATTGTTGTTCCAAGCAGATGCCATCTGGATGCACACTCACAACAAGGACCAGAACTACAGCTGCTATTCCTGTCTCTGTGAAGGGTTGTCTCCCTGGAGCTGCCTTCCAAAGAGGTGGCACAGGTTGGAACAAATGTGAGTTAATATAGTGATCAGGACAAAATCCCTGTAATTGGAATCTTTGGGGCATGGGAAGGAGGGCATATTCTCTTCTGTATTGCTAGTACTGATTATTGCTTTTTTGGGGGATGAATATCTAGGAAGTGGAGAAATGCATGCCTAAAAACCAGCAAACAAATAAATTGACTGAAATTCTGTGAAACTATAAATGGAATTAGCATTGCTTCTGAGAATTCAGGGACATGACACACAAGAAAAGAACATTTATTCTGTCCACAGAAGACACAGCTTGAATAGGGGCTGTCCTTGTCTCTGAACACAATGTCTGAATTATTTAGTACCTGGCCTTTCTGTTCCAGCAATAGATGCACTCAGAACTCATCTTGTATGCTTTTACTTTCTTTTCTTTCATTCTTTCTTAAACAGACTTGTAATTGCTCCTATGTATTATTTATTGGAAACGCTATGCTTTTGTAACATAGCTGTGGGCGGAACAGGCTCTGTAGGCACAGTTTGCACCCTGTATTTGGAATAATTGTCAGGAAGAAAGAAAATAGGTTCAATACATAGGGTATAAGCATGTAAAAAAAAGAAAATGAACATCATGAATTACTGTATTCTGTGCCTTAGAAAACCTGAAGAGTTTTCAGAATTTTACTGAATCATCAGTAAAACTGTGCTTAGTTGCATCCTTTATTCTGGCTTTATTTCTTCTTTTTCATTTCCCTTTTTCCTCTTTCCCTTTTCCTTTTTTTTTTTTTTTTTTTGTTGTTTTTGTTTGTTTGTTTGTTTTGGTTTGTTTGTTTGGGTTTTATTTTTTTTGGGGGGGGGGTTTTTTTGGAAGCAGCCTTCTTCTGTAGCATGTGAGGGAGTGATCCAATCAAAGACTCCATTACATCATATTTCAAATGCTCAATTATTCACTGAATGGTAGAATCTCCACCCCTGCTTCCCGTACCTGCATTTTAATTTACTTGAAAAAAATTATGGTACTACGAATGTCTGGTCAGATGTGTGCCACCACTGCCTGCCAAGTCTCAGAGAGGATGAGCAGCAGCAAAGGCAGGAGAAACATGAAAAGATCAAGACACAATCCATTTGACCCACTGTTATGTCTAAAAATATCAACTATACTGATCTTAAAGGATAATGAAATATTGGAAGGTTATTCCAAAATGGTGAACAAGCAGATCAAGGATTTATTTTAAAAACTGAAGAACATGGACAAGAGGATAACCCTCAGGCAGCAATACACACTTCAGGGTGTGCAAACAATGCCCTGAAGGGCCAGAATCCACTGTGCATTACAGTTCTCTTTTCTTATCCACATCCAGGGAGCTTTCTGCCAGTTTTGCACTTACAGACTGGTTTTAGAAAAGATCATGTGTGAACATACACTGCACAATTTTATTGTTGAATCTTGAGAAAGAAGGCTTATGAAAGTCCTGATCACTGTGTTCCAATATTCACAGGGTGGTTACAAAGAAGATAGAGAATCCCTTTTTTACAAGTAGTCTATGGAAAAAAATGAGCACTTATGGGTACAATTTCCTCCTGGGGAGATTCTGATTGCACACAAGAGAATAACTTTTCACAATGAGAACAATCCACCATTGGAATAATCTCCCCAGGGAAGTGGTGTGTTCCCCAGCACTTGGGGACACTTAAGATTTGGCTGGAGAGGGTGCTGAGCTTCTTTTAGACCATGCTTTTGCCTTGAAAGGTTGGTTGGACCAGATAATCCTTGAGGTCCTTCCAACCTGGTATTGCACAGTTGTTAAAACCCATCTTACACATCCACAAGTTGCATAAATCCCGTGGAGGCTCTGGTGCCATCCAGCTCTGTAGGTTAACAATGGGAGAGAGATTTATCACAGAGTTATCTTGCAGGACGTGGTCTGTTTTGCACCCCTTGCAATCCCATGCAGCCTAAGTGGGCTGAACTCCTTGTGTTCTTTTTTTTTTCTCATGCATCTTCCTTTCTGTAAAAGATGGAAAACTGAAGTATCTTGCCCCCAGAGGAAGAAATATGCCTCTCAGTGACCAGCTGACCAGACAGTCCCTTCCACATGCTGTGCTGAACTCCATCCCCAGCAATGCTTGTGACGTGGAGCTGTCATGAGGAGATTATTGCTGAGGAAACTGCATCTCCCACAGATGTGTTAAAAATTCCCCTGTGGGCCCAGGGAAGCAGGGCTGAATCCCATTTCTTTCTCAAATAAAGGTGGCTACAGAGCAGCTCTGCCTTACTGCTGTGGGGTGAGCTCTGCACACCTCTGAGCAGCCTCTTAGGAGCCAAACCCAGCCAATAAAGAAGGGAAATAAATACTGGCTTTGCTGTGACTCTGATGGCTGCCTTCAGCTGCTCTTGCACAAGCAAGGCTGGGAGTTGTTGCAGCAGCACATTTTTGCCTCTGGTTTGTGAAGTGCGAGGGGTGCTGTCTTGTTAAACAGTTTTCTGTTCTTTTAGGGGATTTTTGTACCCCCTCAACCACATAACTTTGCTTCACTTGAAAAAGTTGAAATGTTGTAAATACTTTGATGTAAAGAATATTAGGGATTTTTGGACCAGGAATGGCATTTTGACTCATTGTATTTCCGTAAGACTTCAAAAAAACATGCTTGTGTGCATTTTTTAAAATTGCTGTTGTTACCATTGGCACAAAAGGTAGTAAAAGCTGATGATACAGTGATTTGTTTTGTACTTTTTAACATAAGACTGGCAGAAAAATCGTCTTGTTGCTCAAGAGGCTTTAAATCCCCACCCTTGAGCTGTGATTCAGCAAATTCCTGGAGTAACCCTGGTCTGAAGCCCGGGTTCCTCCTTGTCCTGTCCTGTCGGGGGTGGATTTCTCCTAGACAAGCCAATGAACAGAAGCTCATTTATTTATGTATGTGGTGAGGAGGAAACTTACTGCACGGTCTCCCCACCTCTTCCTGCAAAATGTTAGCTCACTTTCGCACCAATCGCTTCGGGTCCTGAATGAAAAGGAGTGAGCAGCAGCAGCAGAGCCGGGGTGTAGGAACTGCTGATGTGAACATCACTCCCTGGCTCTGCTGCACACCTCGTAAACGCTCGCTCTCGCCTCATCTGAGCTTCAGAGAGAAGCCAAAGCCGGCTGCCCGCACCTTTCTTCAGCAAACCTGCGGTGCTCTTTCGGAGACACAGGGCTGAGCCCTCTGCTAATGACTGACATCACCGAGGAAATACGCTTGCTTGCTATTTTTTTTTTGGCTGCATTTCCCCCCGCACTGGCAGTATCTTGATGGGGAAGCTGATCTCCAAAGGCTGGAGGAAAAGAGATGCTCGAGTTATCATGCTGGGGCTCGACTTCGCTGGCAAATCCACCCTTCTGTACAAACTGAAGAGCGGCCAGGCTGTGGAGACCTGCCCCACGGTGGGATTCAACGTGGAGTCTCTGAGAACTCCCTGTGGCATTTCCTTCACCCTCTGGGATGTTGGGGGACAGGACAGCCTGCGGGCCAGCTGGCCGAACTACCTGGAGGACATCAACACCCTCGTCTTCGTGCTTGACAGCACAGACACGGCCCGGCTGGCTGAAGCAATGGCGGCCCTGGAGGAGGCCCTGAGCCACCCCGGCATGGCTGGCATCCCTGTGCTGCTCCTGGCCAACAAGCAGGACGTGCCGGGAGCGCTGGCTCCTGCCCAGCTGGGGGAGATGCTGCGGCTCGGGGGGCTGGCCAGCCACCGCTGGATGCTCCGGGGCTGCAGTGCCCACACTGGCCAGGGCCTGCAGGAAGTGCTGGCCATCCTGGGAATGCTGCTGCGGGGCTCAGGGCACAGCTCCCTGTCCCAGGAGCAGCCCAGGTGAGCTCCAGAGCAAACCTGACCCTCACATGGACCCGTCCCTCTCACGGCTGCCAGCAGGTTTGTCACAGGGGATTCCAGCCTCCAGGCACCCCTACAAGGAGCAGAGCTGCAGCTGGGACACTCGGTGATGTTGGGATTTCTTGCTGGTCAGAGTGACCCTGAGATACATTGGAAATTCTCTTTTCCCAGCCCGGCGCTTGAAGAAGGAGTCAGAGCTCTTCATTTCCTGGTCTCAAGGTTGTTTATTGTATCTTATCTATAAAATTCTTTCTCCTGACCTGCCGAGGTCCATCCAGCAAGACAGTCCAGGCACTCTGCCTGCCCCCAGGGCAGTGTTATCTTTTTATACTAAAAACTACACCTACAATGTTTACAATTACTGTCCGATACCTATCACCTATGTTAGACAGTGAGCTTCTACTCTAAACCAATCTAAAAGTGCCAACATCACAGCAGAAGAAGAAAGGCTGGACACACCCAGATTCCTCCGTCTTGCCTCCCTGAATCCCCATTCTAAAACCCCAAAGTCTACTTTTTCGCCTTGTGATAAATTCACTATCATTCTACTTAATTTGTCATGGCTTGCAGATCTTCATCTAAGGTTGGTAACTTGCTCCACAGGTCATAATCAAAAACACAGGGATTTTGGGCTCTGTGCCAGGGTCTCTGAGACCCCTGGCAGGGGTCTTGGCTGCTCAGGATAGCCAGAGGGATGTCCTGGGTCCTGACATGTGAAACACCCAGCTCCACACCACCAAAACCCACGTGGAGGATCTCTGAGCAAAACTCCCATCAAGGAGCAGTTTTGGCCACATCCCTTGGACTCTCATCTCTGGCTGCAGCTTGTCCCACTGTCACCACATTCCACTCATCCACTGTCCTTGTGTGTCCAGAGGTTCAGCAAGGATGCTTTTTAACATCTAAGAATTTTAACAGAGAGGTGTGCAAGGAACAGAAGTTTTCTTCATTCTGCAGCTCTCAGCTCAGATACATTTATCCAGATGGGATGATCCTCACATGGGGGGAGCTTGGATGTGCCCCATGCTGCTCCTCTCTCAGCATGGATCTCATGTTCATTGGCTGGGAATGCAGGAAAGCACTGAAAGGAATGGCTGGATGGGAGCAGTGTAAGCTCAGGACATCAAATGGGCAAGCAAGTAATTTGTTTTATTGCATCATCTCCAGGTATAATAATCTTCAAGCCATGGAAGCAAGCTGGGATTTGATGGTGTAATGCAGTTTGAGGATGTGTGTATATTAATTTATGCATTTCTTGCAATGGTTCTTTCTTTCTCCATTCATCATTTTTATCAAAGAATTATTTCATGGACATGGTCCCTCATTTTCCTTGGATTATGTTTAAATATAAAGAAATCAGACCTGACTTTAAGATGCTTGGAAATATGTCACCATAGCCAGTCAACCTCTAAATATCCTCATGGTGGCCAGAGCAGCCAAGACAAACCCTGTCTCTCAGACTTTTGAAACTGCATGAGACCACTCCACATGCATTGGCTGGGGACCATGGGCACCTCTGGGCACAGGCAGGTTGGTGACCAAAGGTCCCTCCACACTCAGCTGTGTTCATGGCAAGTGAAAACACCTGTGCAGCTCACAACAGGACCAGGTTGTACTATGTGGTAGTGATGGTCTTTGTCCAATCCTGCTCAAACTACCATTGGAAAAACCTATAAAATGTGTATCCAAGATTCTGTGATCCAGAGTTAAAATTAAAATATTTTATAGTAATCCCTGCTTCATTATGAGATGAATGGGGGAAGGGGAGGGATAGGATACAACATTTTTATTTCTATTTTCCATTTCTGTTTCTATTCAGAAATCAGCTGCTTTCAAGGAACAGAATAGTCAGCCTAGAAACACCAAGGAGAAATATACAGCAAAACCCCCCTCTGTTCATACCAGAGCATTTTACAGTTTTTAAGGAATAAATTGTCCAGCTGCTGCTGGTGCTGTTATTAGCTGCACTTCATAGAAGGCAGCAGCTGGAATAGAGAGCTCAAACAGTCACGAAGAAACAGAATCAGACATTTATAGGAAAGTCTCAATGAAAGAATCCTTCCAACTGTTTTAGCTGCATTGATGTAGAACTACTACGTGCTATAAAACAGTGCTGCAGTGACAATGTGGCCTAAGCAGTCACAGTTATGAGAGTATTTAAATAGCACTGAACCATATAATTAATTCCATGACCTCTGTGCATGGTGAGGAGGACAAAATCACGTCTTCAAATCTTTGCAGGTGCCATAAGCTGGTTGATCTACCTCCAGCTTGTTGCAGGTGGTCATTTTTTATCTCTAGCACCCAAGGCTCCAACACATCTGTTAGCCATTTTGGACACAAGTCCTAGAGGCTAGTGTCCAAAATGGCCATAAAAGACTCTGTACTGCATTGCTATGCCAAAAAAAAACATTGTCCTAGTTGAGTTTGCTGGTGTTTTGGTCTTGTGTCTCACATGGCACAAAACAGAGAATTGTGCATCAAGGTGAATTCAACAGAGACTGAAAGGCTGTTGTGGTGATGTCTTACTAAGTGCCCCTTGATGCCTGCATTCGATTCTACGGGATTGTCTGCTGGTAGTAAAATGAGGCATTGAAACCTTCCCATTTTCCTCTGAGTGTTTTCTAAGCTCCTTAAAAAGATAAAAAATAGGCTTTTCTGGCAGCAAATAGAGGTAAGCACCAGCCTTTGGCAGACATCACCAATTAAAAATGAAAACAGCAAGGTGGGAGGTGGGGAAGAAAGGGCAATGGGGAATCCCGAGGGTCTGAAACTGATGGAGCAACATTCCAGTTACTGAAATTGTTCTCACTTCCCCTGAAGCAGTAATTTGTCAAAACACCCCATCTCATGGGGCATCATGTGATTTACCCTCCTTGTTTTCTGGAATAAGGCTTTTCCGGACGCTGGGTCACATTACTCAGCCCATTTATGCCATTGTTCAGAGACTGTCAGAGCAATGATGGGTCATAATATTTGAAATAGAAACACAGAGTTTACTTCTAATGATTTCCCTTTTCTCCTGTGTTGGACAGCTGCTGAAACAAGTCAGTCTAATGAGCACTGCTCTAATCAAAGGCTTGCTGGACACTCACCCAACAGCACTTAAGTGTTTTGGTGTCAAAACTCCTGCCTGGTTCAAAGGCAGTCTGCAGGAAGCAGCCAGCTCGAGGGAAGGAAGTTTGTTACCTCTTTCCTGGCAATTCTGCAGGAGAGCCCCTGCCACATGGAGTGATATTAATCCCTAAAACATCTCTCCTCATGGATTTCAGCCACGAGAGCTCCCTCAAACTTAGTTTCCCTCTTCCTGAGCATGTGATAGATGTCACAGTCTTGGCACTGATTTCTAAAAATAACATAGCTTCTCTCTGGATAGCAGGTAAAAGAAAAATCCTCAGAACTTTGCTTCAGGTTCCTCACAAATCTGAAACATCCTTCAAGTTATTTTTCCCAGAGCCCACTCTGGTTGCTCAAGATTCTTTTGTAGAAACTTTGCTGGATGCACTCTGGTGTGCATTGACATTTACAGGGACATAACCAGAATCCATAGTTGTGCATTAACCTTCCCAGCCACCCCTCCACTGAGGTGAGCCATACAATCATCTACTCTTGCCTGGAGCTGTCACAGCAGCCTCCCTGCCCAGCCCTGTTAGCAATTCCAGGCCCTGGGCCTCCCATCCCTCCTCTGTTTTGCAGGGACTGCTGCAGTGGGGGTTACCACCATGCCTTGCTGTTTTTCCAAGGACACCAAGACACTTCCCTGCTCTTTCACACTCTTGATAAAAGGACATAGCTTATTCCTCAGTGATTTACTAACTTTTCTGTGGTTTTAAAGCAGTTTCCTGAGTATGAACCCAACACAGATTTATTTTTTAATTCTTATCAAGAAGTTTTCCATCCTACTCCAGAGAGCAGGAAAGCAGCAAACTGGGGAGGAAAAAAAAAAAAAAAAAACAAAAACAAAAACAAAAACCAAACAACCAACATTAAAACCAGGAAGGACAATTCATCTTTCCCTCTTCACCAGCTCAGGAAGGGTGACTCACCTTTTCCCTGCTCCCTTCACAACTTCCATTTTCCAGCCAGTCCATGACACAAAACAGTTTCTACTTGCACAGGAGCTGATTTATGCTGCTGGCATTGTTTCTTTGTTTTCAGATGGAGCTACTTGCCATTTGTCCTGCAGTTCCTGGTGGAGCTTCCCTGATGGGTTTCAGTATTGCTGAAGGGCCTGAGACCAGAGGGGAACCATGAGATCCCAGGGCTGCATGGTGAGGGCATGGACAGTTGCCAAAAGTATTTCAAGAGGGAACAGGCAGGCACAGGGTGCATGAGAGGGATCTGTGACCAGATGTAACACTGGGAGGAGAGTGTTTGGGCAGCAGCCAGAGACCTGGAAAATGCTCAGGGGAAGAAAGGTCAATAAGAAGTTCTTTAAAGGCTAAGAAGAGTTTTCTTTTCAAATACAATATGGAAAAAAAATTCTGATCCCCCTTTTTTGTTAGGACACAGGCTGTATAATGCAGTGAAATGTCTTAATTTTTGCTTAATACACCTAACAGCTGTAAAGTAATTTCTTCCTCTTGAAGAAACCCTGAAATGCCACCTGTAAAGGTTCTGCATAGGTAATTTACCAACAAAAAGCAAGGAGCAAAACCACGTGTGATGCCATCTCTTAAAAAAATCAGAACTTGTGCTAAATGGTATTAAAAGCCAGTCATAGAATAATGATTAAGACAAATGACAAACTACTGTTCAGTACATCACAGGCTTCAAAGGGTTAATTAACTGGCCTTCATCTAAGCTTTCCCACACTTGATTTTTTTCATGATGCATTTGCTTGAGTCAAAGCCCTGAGCCTGCCATCTGGATATTGTTAAAAATGCCAGGTGAAGGCTGGGATTTGGGTTAGGAACTCAGGGATGCATCCATAGCCAGGAGTGCATCATCCCCACATCTTATACTTCACACAGTGTGACTTGCATAAAATTCCTGCCAAAAGGGAAAAGAAAAAAAAGATAATTTAACCAACTGCTGTGACCCAGACCTGACAAGTGTGTCCCCCTCTGCCTGTGCTCCCCCTGCCTCTCTGTGGCCCAAAGCACAAACCCCTACTCCAACCCAACCTGGACACTCCTCCTCTCCAAAGTTCTAATGCTTTTAGCCAGACCAGCACCATCAATGTCTGGTCTGCTAACTGCTGTGAGACACAGCAAACAATCTCTGTGGAGCTCCTAGAGCTGAGAAACTGTTCTTTAATTCTCCCTTACACCTCAGATTTTTGTTAGGTGTTTTTTGGCCTGTGCTGGCTGAACACATTTGGATGTGCCAATGAGGGTTTTTTTCCAACAGGCCACAACCACTTGCACAAAAAACCCTGCTTGGTGAACGGTGGCTCTGCAGCAACACTTTGCCTTGGGCATAAGAGACATATTTGCTTTTTAATCAAACAGTGGTGGGGTTACAAAGCCACTGGTTTCTGCACAAAGACAACAAAGTCACATGGGCCCATGTGAGGTTTGATAATGGTGGGAAAGGACTTTGGAAAGACCAAACTGGTGGTTTTCTGGGGAAGAAAAATACCTGCTGGGAGGAGAGTTGTGACCCTCATTTCCTGGGGGATCATGTTCTGCTTATAAAGACACAAAATTTACACCTCACGATTTTCTGGCTTTTGACAGCACTTAACAGTAGTCCTTTTGTTTAATAATGGTGTAAATGAAGACTAAAAGTCTTCAGTGCTAAAAGTCCACCTTTCAACACAGGCAGTATTTTCAGAGACGTGAGGTTTGGGTCAGTACAGGGCTGGAGCAGGGGGTCAGCACTGCACCAGCTGTAAGGTGTCTGCACAGTGTGCCTCAGGGTGGAGCTGGCACAAGGATGGAGATGTAGCTTCTCCCTGATCCTTGGGGAAGGCCAGTACAGAGGCAAAACATGACAGACCATTCCTGAGGATGGTCCATTTCTGCACGGTGGGGTGGACCCATCACTAGCAAAGCAAGGGAAGCTCAGCCAGGAAGAGCAGGTTTTGGACTGCAAACATGGGAAAATAATCCTGAGTCTCCAGAGCTGCCCTGGGAAGAATGGGCATGGTGTTTGCTGTGCTTCTGAGAAAAAGCAGCTCTGCAAAGAAAGTGCCTGGGAATGACTGGGAGGGTGGGGGACATGTCCTGCTGGAGATGGCTGCAGGCAACCCCAGGCCTTTGGGTGATACAGGCATCTCAGCCTGGCAGGAAGGTGCTGATTTGACCCCTTGGTTCCTCCAGGCTTTCTCCCTTGGGGAGACCTTTATTCTCCTGTATTTCCATCCTGGGAAGAAGCACTCGTGATTTACTTCAATGAGATGCCACTTGTTCTTTTCTGCACCCTACCTTTCTTCCACACCACAAAACTACTCACATTTCTATCTGTTCCCTCAGCACCATCAGCAGAGGTAACAAATGACCTTGTTGTACCCTCCCCTGGCAGAGCTGAAGACCCCATTGACCGCTTCCACCACTGCATGGGAGCTCAAGTGCTGCTGGAGGCAGGAAAACAGATCCTTAGAGAATTAATTCCCTGGGAAAAATGAGGGCCTCAACCACAGAGAGAAGCTGAAAATGCCACAGAATGGCTTCTGACAGGCTGTGCCTTCCTGTGCCCTCAGGGCTGGCTCTGGCTGGCCCTGCCCTTGCATGTCACTTGGATCAGCAGCCTGTGGAAATGCAGCCCCCGACTGCCCAGTCCAGGCCATGCAGGAGCACCTCACAGTCCCTTCCATCTTCCTCCCAGGAGATGCATCCTCATGGAATTATTTCAGTCTCTTTGGTGCTGGAACTTCATGGATCTCCTTGCCATTTTCTTGAAGGTAATACCCCAGGAAAGAGCTTTAGATGACATGCCTGCTGTGAGTTTTGAGACTGTGTGTTATAACCATGATAGAATAGCAATCTAAATAATACAGCTGTTAAAAAAACCCCAAACAAGCAAACAAAAAAGCCCTGCCAAAACAAACACCCAAACCCTAAAAAACAGGGACAGTGCAGGAAATTTCAGCTGCAAAACAAAAGCTAGGCAGCCTCAAGTCAATGGTTCAGTTCCAGCCATCTGTTTTATAACCCTGAGCAACTACACACTGAGTAAGGAGCAAACAAATTATGTCCACACCACCTTTCCCTGGTGTAATGGAGGGGGACAGCCTGACTTGGGCAGTCAGTCCGTCCCCAGGCACAGAGCCTGCAGCTGGCACTGACACCCACCTAGCAAGGAGCTTTTGCTTCTCTGCCACCGCTTTCAGCTCTCGCACTCTCTTAGGTTGGAAGGAATATGGAAGCAGTTCAGCAGCCTGCTGTCTGATGACTCCCAACAGGGGGAGAAGAGAGCCCCAGGTCCTCAGTGGAAACACTTTAGTGCTTGCAGTACTTCTCTTAGAGTAGGTGACTGGGACTGGGGTAAGAGCAAAAAGGCCCTGAGGAATACTTTTTGTATTCTTGCAGCTGGAAGCATAAGAAGCAGCCCCCAGGTTACATCAAGAGAAATAATGGACCTCAGTAAACTTCCATTTCTGAACATGCAGGACTCACATTTGCAAATTTTCTTTCCCATGTTTAGGGACCAAGTCTCTCTTCTATTAAATTTAAACTAATACACAACTGAGGTGAGTAAAACTCCTAGAAAAATTCAGGAGTTTAAATGTTGACTAAAATATCAAATACAAAGAAAACTGTGACCTTTACAAGAAGTGATTTTTTCCCTTTCCATCAGTTATTAATATTTCAAGAACAGACCTCTGGTTGACTTCACACAAAAACACCTCCCTGGATAACAATAGCCACACAAAGCTCAGTGCAAACTCTTGGCTCTATGCTGCTGACAATGAGGTTGCATAAAACCCCAGCAGTTCGATGGCAGGGAGAAAGGAACACGCTGCTGCTGCAGGAGCAAGGTGCCACCTTGGTAATTACTCCCCTTGGACTGGGCCCTTTTCTCACCAAGGAGTTAAATATTTTAGCACAGAGCCCTGAAATGTGAGAATTTGAGACTGATATTACAGAACTGGAAGTATTATTGCTAAGTATCCAGTACATTCAGCTCCCTGTTAATGTTCACAAATGAGCCTTTTGGACAGAAATTTTTCCATGTGAGATGCAGCATTTTAGCAGCAATTGAAACAAACACACATTAAAAAGGTGGGAGGTTTAGCCACTTTTTTCCTAAAAATTTTATATTTGTTCCAAACTGATAAAGGCAGTGACTGAGATATCTGAAACAACTAAATGAGCACTTTTCTTTTGAAAAAACAACACATTTTTCTACATATGTGATTTAAAACATGAGAATTAGATAAGTCCAAATTCTCCCTCTACACCCATTGCCTCCTGAGATCTATGTGCTTCTGTGCTTAACATGACAAAACCTATGACCAGGCAAACCACTCCTAGAGAACCAGTGTCAAATAAATACTGTCACAATTACTGGGCCAGACCTCCTGCAAGCTGGGATCATCATGGCAAGAACAGAAGGAATTTATCCCATATTTTCAATGTTATAACATGCAGGAAGTATGCAGATTTCAGGGAGCTCTACTGGGATATAAAAGTACAAAATGTAGGGGAAACCAACTGCAAACTGCATCAAACAGATAGAACAGTGATGAGTTTAATCTCAGGGCAAGAGCTGCAGCTTCCCCTGAGCATTTCTCTGCACAAACCTACAACTGACCTTGCTGAAGCCCACTGGCAAAATACTTCAATTTCATCCTCCCTCTTTGTGTACAAACAATTTTGTATGGGTGATCATCTGGCTCCATGAATCAGGATTAAAAACAATCAAATACAGCCACTAAAGATGATCAGCCTGCAAATAGCAGAGGCAGACATGAGCTCCCTTACACTTCATTTCAGCACATTAAAAAAATCCAACCACCAGTTTTCCACAGGACCCTACTTAGGAAAGAGGATGGTTCATCCATGTTCCACACCTTTGTGTGTCCCTGAGCCTGTTTAGTGTACGGAGCAAACGGAGAACCAACTTCCTCCTGCAGCTCCCCCAACACGTCCAGGGAAGAGTCTTCCTGCAGGGTACCTAAATCCTTCACAGACCTTGCCATTCTTCCTCTGAGGTTGTGTGGTGACATTCACCTATTCTACTGCTACAGATGAAGGCAGCAGCCTAAAGGCTCTAACCTTCATTTTAAAACAAAAGAATAATCTTGTAACATTCTTAGGTGTGGTACACAAGGTAGCTATCTCTCCAACATTAAAACCTTACAACTAAGGTTGGAAAAAAATCAGCTTTTAAGTTCCTTTACAAACTGGGCTGCTGCTCAAGAAAGCTGTATCATGAGTGCATTTGCACGCAAAGCTGTTCATGTGCCTGCAGCAGCAGCTGGAGAGCTCCAGGCCAAGGCAGCAGCACGGAGCAGACCTGCCCATCACGTTTCTGTGGCAGGATGGTGCACACACAAACCGGGATCAGGGAAGTAGAAAGCTGCTCTAGCTCCCACCTCTGCATCTTGACATAGGGCAGTTTTCCTGAGCAGCCTCAAATAATGTCCCAGCCTGAAGCAGACCAAACCTGTGCATCTCAGGCAGCTCCAGCTCACACTGCTGTCAAGGTAACAGTGACAATCATAACAAACCCCTGCAGCAAAATCTCCCAAGGCTTTGCCTGCTGGAGCCCACAGTTTTCTACTGATTGGGTTTTTATCCTTTTCTTCCTGAAAAGGGCTTCCTAATGGCTTGGCATAATTTGTTGTCCTACATATGTTTGAATAGAAGTGTAATTATGCCACAAAAAGGAATACATTTTATGCAACAAAATAGAAGGAACACAACACACTGCATTTGGTGGAAAGGACTAGTTTGAATGACATTCAGAATCTAGAGGGCATTAGAGAAGAGCAGAATAACAAAGTAGGCCTCAGCTGAGATTAAAAAAATCAATGAAATATCTACCTGTTAGTGGCTCTTCTTACTCATTTCTCTGTTTAGCAGATCAAGCAAACAATATGGAAGTGTCTGTATTTTTACAAGTATGGGGAACATTAAGATCATCTGCATTTTACTCTTTCTAAACAAGACATGTCTTAAAATAATGCATTATTTATTCCAGTGTAGTGTCTTTCAAGTCCTCCAGGTAGGATCTAGAGGATGATTATCAGGTTGCAAAAACCCAACACAGGTCAGTTTGTCACCTGAAAGCAGAAGGAACCAAAGGGATTAAACAGCTTTTGGAAACGGGAGTTAGGTTCTTATGAAATCTTTTTCCTTTATATCCCCATGGACAAACATTTGTAAAGACTTAAATACAGCACTGGAAGCTCTTCTCCATCTCCCACCCATGGAGACAGGGGCTTCTCCAGGTGGCTCAGCCAACTGACACAGAAAGGATGGCAAAGCCACTGCTGCAGTCCCAGGCACCTTTCAAGCAGTCTCCCCTTCCACTGGTGCTGTCCTGTAATTAAAGCAGTTAGGAGGCTGCTGGACAGTGCAAGTCTCTGACCCTTCCAAGCTGTTCCCAAGCAGCAGCCCAATGGGGTCACTTGGGCCAGGGGGAGGGATACTGGCCATGAAAGGCTGTCGGGCCCAAGGCCAGTTTTGGTGCACACTCCCTCCCAACTCACACCGGGCAGGAGCTGGGCTCCCCTTGTGCAGCATCCTGAGCTTAAATTAATGCTGAATCAGCAATCAGCCTTGGACCAGGAGCCTTGAAAGGATGGTTCTGGAGGTAGAAGACAATTGTGGAAGTTCCTTGACGTTCTTGGTCCTCCTTCAAGCCCTTGAACTGAAGTCACTATTTCAATAATTACATGGAACAGTTGCAGCCCACTTACCAGAGCCCCCTGTACACACCTGGGAAACATCTCCATACAAAGTATAAAACTCCTTATCCAAAGTTTCAGAGATGACTGCATTAGCTTGCTTTATTCATACTTGTAACATACTTCAAACTTTGATGCGGAGTTCTGCTAACTAATATCTAGTCAAAGACAAAAACCCCTAAGTCAATCCATGAAGACTAAGCAGTTCCATAACCTTCAAAATAAGTTCTTGAATGTTTTATAGTATTTGATAGCAGCTTTTTATTGGTTACAAAACCTAAGCCCATATACAAAATTAGGAACACATTTAGATGCCTCTTTGAAAGAACGTTTTAGTCTATTTTAACTGATAGTTTAAAAAAATAATAAAAACAATGCAATTTTAAACACTGTTCTGAAAACGTAAAAGTGCAGCAATATACTTTGTTTCCTTTATTAACTATGAAATGGTGCAATCCCAATCAAAAGCTGATAAGGTCACAGCAGAAAGAACTGAGCAAGCGCTTTCACCTGCCTTACCCAGTTCTCCGATGTTCACTTTTATTGTAATGCATTGAGTGCAAGAAAAGGGTCGAATCTTGACAGGAGAGGGAAACTGTTGTTTCATCATCAATTTGCATGTCATCTCTAGAACAACAGTGAGCGTAGGCTGAACCAGGTATGCATCAGTCTATATGGCGTACTGGAGACTAGACTGAATTAGAAGGGGGAAATATTTGTTCACAATAACATCTGCTGGAACTCTAATTTCACAAAAACTTTGTGACCTTACCTAACTTTGACTTTTTATTGTTTAGTTTTTTAGCGAACACCACACAGTTTCAAGATTTTAGACTATAGTGTGTGAATAGGATGCAGTTACCATATGAAGCTTCAACTCAACTTCTGGGAAAAGAAAAAAGGCACAATGAACTTCAACTCAATTTTATGTGCACAAGAGTTGAAAAATCTGAGCCACCTTAAAGAGAAATTGATTCTAAAATTTATAAAACCTATAAATAATCAGAGGCCAAACCACTATATTAAAACAGATTATCTAGCAAGTAAAAATCTTGCAGTTTAAACATACGCTTGTATCCAGCTGAGATACAAGACAACTCACTCTTTAAAGTGGCTCCACCTTGGCAGATATATATTTAATGAATGCACACCTGCTATGTGTTGTTCATCAGTGGAAAAACAGCTGATCCACAAAGCTCTGATGGCATCTGTCCTTATCTTCATCACAGTAAATACAACCCACATCCAATAACTAAATTAGTTTAGATTTTTCTATCCCTTCACATCAATGCATTGGGAAATTACACCCAGTAAACAACAGCAACAAAACCAGTTTGTGTGATAGCTTACAGAATTTCAAAATTACCGATCTTTGCCCCAGCAATACCAAAATCCCTTTGAGAGTGACTGGGTCAGGCGATTTTCCAAAAGCAATGACTTCACATACCCTATAGAAAGTTATTTAATGTGCGCTGCACATCAGGTTTACGCTGAGTAACGGCAGCTTCAATACAGCCTCACACATCAACCAGTTTGTATGTTTTTAATCACATGAATAAGATTTGAGACTAACTTGTGAATTATTCTTCCAATACTCCAAGAATGAAGCTTTTATGACGCTTCTAAGTAGTTGCTGGTTTGTTGCCAACCACATCATCATAAGCACTGGTTACTAAGTAAAAAATAGTTTAAGACTAAATTACAGTAAACATGAAAGCTCCACAGTTTAAACCCAATATAAATCAACCATATCCAATTATCAATTTCAAACAGAAGATATTGACTACTGAAAGTTGAAAGCAAGATTCTTTTTAACTAATACATTTTTGGACAGAATTTTTTTTCTACAGTCTGGGACTCTTGCTTTCAGCTTAAACAGAAGTTCAAGTCCATAACAGGTTGTAGCTCAGGTAAAATACCATGCACAGCATTTGATTACTTCAAAACAGCAGGAACACACAGGCTGAAGTGAGTGGTCAAATAGGGCTCGCTGTTCTCAAAAATTAGGTATAATGGCAAAAGCTTTACCAGTCCAAATCTACAGTTCATTCTCCAACCCTGGTTTCTGAGGCAGTTAATGAACACACATCAATTACTGATAGCTGAAGTAGTTTTTTTTGTTTCTTTTAAACTTAAGTGTTTAATCAATTGCCAAGTGTTGTGTTTCTATAAGTTACTTTTATTTCAGTTTCACCAATGAAATTCATTTGGCTTGCATTTTTGAATCTATTCTTCCACATAAAGTTTATGAAAATATGTTTGTGGAGGACGATGATGGAGGCTCAGAGCAAATTGGGCCCCTGTAAAGTCTTCCAAAATGTATGCATCATACCAAAGTGTCTTGATCCACAGCGCACCATTTTCCAAAGAAGCTACTTTTCCGTGGAAAGCCAATGTGCCACCACTATGGAATATTCTTAACAAAACTGCAGATTGCGGTTGTCAGCATGTGGCACCAGGAAAAAGGCAAAAAAAGGTAGTTGGGACTGTTAAAAAGAATTCTGAAATAGTTTAAGAGATCATGCATATGCATTTACAGTCCATGTGATAGTGATGTTTGGCAACTGCAAAGTGACCAATACATGGCTTGCTTTAGAAGCATCAAAACGAAGAGGCATGTGTGTCTTGGAGCCTTTTGTTTCTTCACTTGGTAGCCATCTGGTGGTGCTTCGTACTGGTGTGGGACAACAGAAGCTGCACTTTTTCTGAACTTAAAAATTAAATTCTTTTGTTTGAAGGTTGGCCGTTGGGTCGAAGTTGTAAGTACCTCCTTGAGTGGCTTCAGGAATGAGACTGGGGTCTTCATCAATCTACAAAACACAACAGCAGAAACACATGAGAGGCTGATTTCCTGCATCACTGGGTACACAGAGAAGAAATTCACAAACATTCATGTTTTCTTTTTTTTTAAAGTATTATCGCAGTAAAATTAGATCTGTTTTTCCAATTAAATTCTCCAAATATGTTTAAAAAGAACAACACATCAACTCTGTTCTAATACCATTAGGGAAACAGAAAATTTTTATGGTAATTTAGGGTCAGTGCTGCTGTTTGGTCAAAGCAGTTGCTATTTTAGCTATGCAGTTTAATTTTCAGTGCCAATTTTTAGTACTTCTGGAGTTGGCTAATCACTAGTTGTGGATTCCAAAATTAGTTTTGTATTTTCTCCCATTTTCTTTCAACATGAAAATATATTTTTATCAGCAGCTGATAGAAATACTTATATAAAGCTTAATAGACTTAGTATCTCCTATCAGAATTTGAAGGATTTCGAACTCATTTCAGAGCAGTCTCATAAGCACAAAATCTGAAGTTGGTTTTACATCAACAGTACTTCATTGCTCTATTGATACAGAGTGAAAGGCATCAGCAGCCAACTTCACCCAGCTTCCTCTGAGCTGTTAGAATTTGGTATTTACAGCCTCAAGGAATAGCAAATAACATGGTCAGTAGCAACAAAATGCACAACTTCAAACCCTACCCATCCTCCTGCAAATCACCAGCTGCACTGCTCTCTGAGCCTCATTTGAGATCATGTGTCATTCTGAAGCGGGAAAGAGCCCTTGCATGCAGGGGTCTGAAGAGCTATCTGAGACCTGGCCTTGCAGTAGTGCACACATCAGAACTGACTCATCTAAAATCTTTCTCTTGACTTTGGGTGACACTGTTTAAAGCAGGGGGAAGAGATTGAGACCTTTTGTGACCACAACAATCTGCACGTCATGCCCACATGAAGACTGAGTCTGGTTTCAGAACGTTTCACAAAACATTTTTGTCTTGATAAATTAGCACTTCTGCCTTCTGCAGGGATACTACAAAGTAACCCCACCTAAGCTCACCTGCCTTTAACACACAAAACTGAAGTCAGGAAGCTGCTAGTGCTGGTCCTACAGTACAGGCTGTGCACTTTACAGGGCTCAGCAAAGGAACAGATGGGATTAGCAATGAAGGGACATCAAGGAGCCAGCAACGTCTCATGAGAATACAGAAGCTCCTGAAGTGATAGAAAGCAAGATCACTCCTGGACAGTCCATCATAACACTGCCAATCAGGCTACCATAACCAATCTCTCGTCTCCCTGGAGCAATTATGGAATTCCTACATCTGAGTGTCAGAAGCTCCAGAAAACATAGTAACAACATAATAATCTGAAGGAAAGTCCTGCTCTTGAGTAAAGCAGGCATATTCAGCCCATCAGGCATAGATTAAATTGTATTAATGTAAAAAGTAAATGCACAAAAGGGAGTACTAACCTCAACAGAGATATTTTCCACCCACATCACCCAGACTGCGCTTTTCAGTTAGACACAGAAGTTTTAGAGTTTCTGCGGAGACTCTAGGACACTACTCACAGAATCACTACAAGCATAGGGAACTTCTCACAAATCTTAACCTCTGGTGACTAACTTCCCAATCATATAATGGGCCCATGAATTGAAAATTATTGACTCCTGAAGTTTGAACTCTCTAAATGCCAGCTCTATGTAAGAGAAGTACTGAAAACATAGTTCTACTAGGCTGTAGAACTACAGACACCCTGCAAAGCCTAGAAAAGGTAATTCGTCTTTGAACTGCATGTTGAAGTGCTCCTCAGGAATTCATAAGCAGCCAGTAGCAGGAGTATCTAGAACCAGAGGGTCAAAACACCTATCCTAGGTGCCACAAAATACTAGATCAAACAGCTGCAGAAAGTGTTAATAGTTTTGATGACTCTTTTCACTGCAGAATCCAGACTGAGCAAATACAGTTGAAATACAAACATTTTTCTGAAAGTAAGGATCTGCTGCCCCTTTCAAAGACTGATGTAGGAGAAAATAAAAAAGGAGAGAAAATAAAAAGGAGAGCCAGAGAACTGTTTAGATTCCAATCACAAGTAATTACACGTCAACCTGACAAAACTACGTGAGCATTGATCAATTTGTTAGGCAAAACTAGAGTAGTCCTCTAGATTTTGCTGAAGGAAAGTCCTGGTATTGAGAAACTCTTCAAAGACTTTAAATTGAGGGAAACTACTGAGCAAGGACCAGGAAAAATGACTTGGGAGATAACGTATGTTCATGACCACTGGAGCTGAGGAACAGTGACAATGTACTTACTGAGCTAAGAGCACAATACATATACTTTTCCATCTTTAGCATACTTACATCATCACCAGAGAAATATTGATCTATAATTTCAAATGCTAGTTTATAAATGTCTTCATTCTCATGCTGTTGCAAGGCTTCAATTTTCTCTAATCCTGAATAAAAGAAAATGGAGAAGAGTTTTGCAAGATTAAACCAGTTACTGACTACTTTAGAAAAATAAGAAAAATAATTAAACATTACTACTGAAACACACTAGAAAAGATATAGCTCAGTTTGAAAATACGATCTACACAGCAGCTATCTTTGTATCTAAGAGGATAGAGAAGTAGTTTGTGAACTTTATATGCCAGGGAATATTCCATTTTATAAGCAATGGATAATGGAGTCTTCTCTTTATTTAGATAAAACTCTTTAGTTTTTAAAACTTCTGTCTACTACATAACTTTTGGGTTAGTTGCTGTGGCTTCTATGTATCCCCAAAAAGAAGTGGCTACGTTTGTGTGTTGGCTGTAAGTTTAAAACAGCAAGGTGACAAAGCAGCTAAAAGACTACTCCCATTTTCAAACTGGATATGGAATAACACAAGGGAAAAGCTTCCAGTACATTACGTTCTTCAGTATCTCTTTATTATAGTACACTAATTAGCATACATTACAACTTGGATTGTGATATTGAAAATACTTCTCATCCTGCTTTGCTCTGTAATGAAATTATGATCCTAAAATTGCTTCCAGGGCAATGAACTGGAGCAAGAATTGTGTGTTTTACCACAGGACAAAGTATGTGCAATTATGAAATGAAAAGAATTATAATTCTCATTGAAACCTAAAAAACCTATGCTACAGAAAGCTCCTTCAACAATTGCCTCTACACAGCCATCTCCAAACTGAAATAAAGAGAAAAAAAAAGGTAATGTCTCTCATTAAAAAGTCTCCCTTGTTTACTCAAATAGCCTATGTTAAATAACACTACAGTAAACATCAGCAAGGGGAGGACAGAATAACATCCAGCCAATTAAATTTTTTAAAAGCCTAGTAAGCTCTTACCTCCACACTCTTCTATAATTTCAGCTATTGTGCTAGCCTCATCACCAGCCATTATCAGGATGTTTTTCAGGCCATCCAGCACCACCTGCACCACTTGAGAATCCTTTACTGAGAGTAGATTGCAGAATGGTGGGATTACATTTTGTTGTACAAGGTATTCAACCTAAATAATTAAAAACAAACAACAACAACAACAAAAATTTCAGCATTGTGCTTCTTACATAAATGGCTGCATATGCAACATTTTAGTGACAGCTTGAAATCCTGCTACACATACCTGATCTTTTCTCCCACTTATTGTCAAATTGCTAATTGCCCAAGCAGCTTCCTTTTGTGTCCCGAAGTCCCCCTGAAAAATAAAATTAATAGCTCATTAAAATCAGCATGGAAACATCTGTCAAACTTATTAAAAATCACAAACTCCTCATGTCAGATTTATAAAAAGACGATGACAACTTGCATAGCTGATAGCTTGACTGACCTTAGCCAGCTGGTGTATGATCATGGGGATTAGTCCAGCATCTATTACAGCCTGAACTTGTTGCTGGTTTCCTGCTGTGATATTGGAAAGGAACCAAACTGCTTCCTACAACGGGATAAAGCAAAAAAGTAGAACACTTTTAAAAACTAGTCAGCAGATGAAAAAAAGAACTTAACCAAACCTGACCACCTCAAAACCTAAAATCATACAATGAGCAATCACTAAACAGGCCTCCTCCTCCTCAGTAGTGCTTCTAGCACACAAACTTTTATTGTACTGTCAAAGATAAAAGGAATCAATGTAAAATTAATATGATTGATTCACAGGGCCAGATTCTCTCTCACACAAGAAGTGTCTCCATACATCCGGAAATGTGTGCCTTATATCCACTTTGCACTGCTGGACTCACAGACAGGCTTTAAACTTTCAATCAGTTTTATGAGGAAAACAGGAAAACTGGTAAAGCATCATAAAAAAAAGGACTTGCCCTGTAATCCTGCTACTGACAGCTCAGTAGTACCTTTCTGCTATGATAAAAGGAAGACTCCACCTCCCATTTTCTTCATGTAACATGAAGTGGTGTCCACAAATCCCGTTCAAGTATCACACATGACACTGTCCTGTGACTTTGCTCAGCAGTTACTCCTTCAGGAGGTTCATCCACATGGCTACCACCTATCTGATGGCAGTTATAAATTCCCAGTTACAAAGGGGGATACTTGTCATGACAATCCAGAACATCTTAAAAAGGCTCCAATCTTGAGTAAAAGATGTGGCAAGAAGGCAATTATGAAGCACTGCAGGAAAAAAACCCATGGGTTTCCACTTTTTTAGGGACGTGTATTTTATTTCTATTTGCCTCTCACAATATAGACTTGAAACAAAACTGAAAGCATTTCTGGACTTTTTTTTTTTTTGTACAAAAATAATTCCCTGGCCTTCAAAAGAGCTCTTCATCACTCTTTTGTGAAAGTTAAGAGGTAAGGCAAAAATAAATCACATCAGTTTGACTGTCAAAGATAACTTCTTCAGAGATCTTCACAGCTGACAGGGCCTGAAGAAACAGAGATTCCTCACAAATAGATTTTTCCTCAATGATACACTATATGGGGGAATTACATAATCGAAACAAAAAAGCCTTCTGCTCAACCAGACCATCTCTGCAATGGAAGATAGCACAATGACTAAAAAACCCCAAATAAGACGAAATACAGCTCTGGAAAAGGAGGCACTGATCACTTTGATCAAACTCTCCCTATTCCATCTCAGCCTTGCAGCAGTGAAGTTATTTCTGCCAAAAGGAAGGAGATGAAATGCAGACAATTTTCAGGGAAGAACAGTGATACACCCTCCTTCCTTGAAGATGAAGATGAACAAGTGAACCAACTTCACTATGAAAAGGTGAAGTGGGAAAACTGCATTGGTCTTGTGCAACTCACTGGACTCAACTAAAATTATGACAAACTGTAACTGAAGTTAGCCAGTTATTCACTTTGCAAATGAAAAGAAAAAGTATCCCACTCCAAAGCAAAACCCTTCAGTCCTCCCAGAAAGCACGAGGCATCAACACCAATGCATGGATACTCACTATGGCTGCTTGGTTTCAGTCCTAATAAAGCACCAGCCTCTAAGGCTGCATCTTTATACAAAATTGCTCACATTCCGGAAATAACAGCTGTAGGAAATTCTTCTGTAATATTCCACAGGCTACTGTTTTATGTCTTAAAAAAAATACTAAGTTAGGAAGAAACAAATCATACCTTGTTTATCTTCTCTTTTGGATGCGTCAGGAGATGTGGGAAATAAGACAAAACATCACAATTGAGAACAACTTGTGTCTGCTCATCAGTACCAGTTACTATGTTGCCTACTGCTCTCAGTGCTGCTGTCTGAATATCCAAAGTGGGAAGGAAAAAAAATTGCATGTTAAAGACATTGCTGTTACTTACGCTATAACAAAGAGCATTTTAAGATATCTCTTTATAACAACACTTTGCAAAATACAATTTAGCACTTCATCCTCTGAGCTACATCAGAAAAATGGATACTGATTCATCAAAAGACACAGTACATTACAAAATAAATACACTGCAGCTCAACTCAAAAAGTGCAAACATTAGAAATTAAAAGAATATTAAAACCTTAGAAGATTAGTCATCATGTACCTGATCTGTGCTACAATTCCAACAACAGCTTCTAGGCTCTATGGCTGCTGAGGTTGCTCACTGCTCCATTCAGCTCCCCACTATGGCATTCAAAACCTCACAACTACTTATTGAGTCTCAGGTGATTTCAGAAATTGACTTTACATCTTTATGTATTGGTCAGTAAATGCTTTACAAGTGACAGAATACTGGAGAGACTTCTTCCATCAAGTGAACTAGTCTGACAAATTTTAAGACAGCCAAATCTCATCCAAAGTACAAACTAAACAAATGTGTCAAATGCACAGATATATAGAAGATCTCTGTATTACAGCAGATGGGTCATAAAAAACCCAGTACACATTAACTAGCTTTTAGTTTCACATTGTCTTTAAAATTAATCAAGTAAGCTCAGTTAACCTTTCACAGCTAATTACAAATATACTTTACTAAAAGGACTCAGCATTCACAAATATTTCCATACTCTAAAAGTTCCAAAATACTGATTTCCATGAACTATTCAGATAGAACATGCACAACCATATATGCAGCACCAGAAAAAGTGCATATTACTTGAATTCTGGAAAACATAAAATCTATTGTCATTAAATATTTTAGGACTACAAAAGGAAGGCACCCCTGGTAATCACATAACAGAAGTTAATGTTTAACCTGTCACTACTTAAAACTGGGTTAGTACTATTTTGCTTGAGTTTTATTTCTTTTTAACATTTTTTTCCCCAGTGTAGGTAATATTTTTTGTTCATTTTACCTATGCAAAATGTAGCTATAAATGTTCGTCTCACTAACTCCACTAATAAATACTGTAAGGCACATTATTTTTAGCAAACAGCATACAAAGGACTATTCAAACACAACTGAATCAGACTTACTTGAACTTTAACCTCCTGATGACTCAGAAGGGGAACTAGAAAAGGTACAACTCCCGAATCAATCACCATTTGTATCTGTTCATTTCCACCATCTGTTAAGTAGGACAAAGCCCAAACGGTGTCCACAAGAATCTACAAATTGGAGAGAATAGGGTTTACACATTGAACAGAAAAAATCTGTATAACGAAGCCTTAATTTAGTGAACAACATTCTACTGTCTGGGGTGGAGAGGGGAAAACATGCAATTTAGTTATAGGAAAAACTTAAACATGATTGTGATAAGACCTAATCAGTAATATGTTAGATTATTATGTACAACTATGAAAACCAGGGCCATTTGTTCCATCAGAGTAATTTCTGTATGTCCACATTTTGGTGCATAAAGTGACAGCATACATCATCTCACAAAGGTAAACTGTTGGGCTTGATTTGCATTTCCAAGATAAGACAACCAGCTCAGGTAAGTAGTTGTGCTAGTAACTTTCTGAAGAAAATACCAATACAGCTTCCTTAGCATAGCTGTAATTTGTCAGCTGTGCTATCTTATGATTACAGAATACATAAATTCCCTTAAGTCTCTAATCCATTGGACATCTTAGCATTTCTGATCCATAGTGCAGTTCTGAAGTGAAACTGCAAACAAGTCTGGATGCATGCCTTTTCCTGCCTTCATATTAAGAATACAAAGCAGCAAAGGAAAGTAGTTCTCATACCAACTAAAGGACTGGCAACTATTGTAATGTGGCAACTGTTGAAGTGTTCAAGCAAAGCAAAACCCACAGAGAAATGCCTATCATGCAGGGCCATCTGAGAATCTTAAAAGAAAAAAAGTCACTGATGATTTGATAAGGATGATTAGAAGCCCTCAAAAACAGACAGGTACAAAAGTTAGTCACTGAAAGGTAGTACCTGAAGCAGAAATAATGCGAGCAGAGAGGGATATCACATCACATAGAGATGATGTTAGAACTGCAGGAAAAGAAATCTGGATCCTACTAAGGACATAATCTGTTGAGGTAGCTAGATCTAGCCTACTTTTAAAACAGATAGCCATTTACAATTTCCAGCTATGAGAACAGCTGAATACTGCAGTACTAGAGCACAGGAAGGACTTCACAATCCTGACCCAGCTGCAGCCACCCAGCTCCGGATGCCAGCCAGCACAGCCCAAAGGCTTTCCTGCCACAGCCTGCTGCTGCCCTCACCTCCTGTGCTGCAGTGGAGCCACTCTGGCAGCAGAAGCAGTGAGAGATGGTGCCTCACCAGTTTGCTGCCCCACAGCCCTGCTGGTGACGAGAGCAGCAGCCGCCAGAAGCACTCACAGGACTGTGGGCTGACCTACCTGCATCACTGACTCATCTCCAAAGATAGGTTTGCTGCTCCAGTACGGAGAGGCTGGGACCAGACTGGTACCTCCAAACTAGCACCTGACTCTCAGGATCAAAATGACGGACACCCTAATTGAGATCAGTCAAAACCTGGCATCACAGTCTCATACCTACATCAATAAGCTCTCATACAATCATTGCTTGCACAAAGCTTTAAAATTTGGCAGAAAAAAAAGAGCCTACAGGTTAGAAGCGTATTCGGTTTTGCAATGAATTCTGTTCAGATTTGTCCAAATTACTCATTGAAAAGTCACCATGCGCTGTCTCCCACTCACATTACACTGGGAAAACCCTGGCAAAATCCCAGCTTAAACTGTACAAATATTTTGTGGAGGCAAGCCCACTTCACCATTAAAAAAGCAGCAGAAACACTGCTACTACAGTGTTGAACTAACAAACGACAGTTCCACTGATCTCATGCTTTATTTTATCCCCAAACCCAACACAAGGGTTCAATTCCTTCTTCCCTAAACTAAAAGATCACTACAGGGATTACAAAATCCTGATAGAAGGAGGAGAAAAACAGCTCAACATCTGTCAGTTACACAGATGTTTGTTCTGAAGTCCCAATATATAAGGCTTCATGAGATAAATCCACTCCCTAGGACATTACTTGGAAAAACACAGGCAAACTCACGATTCAGGAATGTGAGAAGTACTGAAGGTTTAGTATTAAAAACATGAAGGTTGTCAAAGGTGCCACAAAACAATAGTTTATTGCTGTTTGTTTAAATATATTTTAATACGTGATTTCCTTAATTAAACGTTGCAAAGTCAGGCACCCAACAAGTACAGAAGTCAGGTTTACCCTTATGATCACAATATTTTACTGGACTGATACACAGAATTACATCTAATTTTTTTACACATATTACATATCATCTAGGCAAAATTATAACCTGGGGCAGAATTAAAGTGCAGCTGATGGTAAAGCTGACATTTTAATTTTCTAGTGCTCAATTAAAGATAGGATTTTTAAAGCTATTTCAATTGTACAGGATAAAAAATGCCATCTTCTACAAAAGGTATTTCAGAAATGGTATTTGCACTTTTTTTCATGCTCTGAATGGCTACAATCACATTAGTCTTCATATTTAATTATGCATTTATGATTTAATGATACATAAATTAACATACAAACACAAGTTTACTACTTTAACAAAATCCTGCAGCATTATCTTTCTAGAGAAAGCAAAGAATCTAAATATCTAAAACTTTAGAAATTACTTACGTTTATATCTGTATGGTAAATGAGAACACACAATGCTGGCAAAATCTGAAAAGAAGTTTATCAGTCATTACAGTAGAACAAAATTGGTGGTAAAATTATGAATCCAAGTATTACAATCACAAAGCTTAGTTTGAGTCTGCTTTAATATATTGTAATCACATACTTTCCAGCAGCTGGTCATTCCCTCAAAGTATGTATAAAAATATCTGTATTATCTCTCTGTATTTCAAATATCTGAATATCTGTATTTCAAATTTCTGAAAATATGAGACAGTACTAGATTCCAGACACAGAATGTAGACTGTATTTTGAGGGAAAACAAGCAAATAACAGAGATAAGATACCCTGCTGATATTTTAAAAGTTTAATTATCACACACAAAAATTATTAGCCAAATATCAATATATAAACCTCTTGGATTAAAGTTTAATTTTTTATAATCACAAATGAAGAAAATATAAAACTGGGCTGTGATAAAACTGCTTTGAACAGAGTGCTTTAGTTAGTAAAGCATTACGTGCAAAAGTTTTCTTGTTTCTCTGCTTCATTTTTAAAATGTCATTAAAGTTTAGCTGTTAATAGTAACGTACTTCACACTTTTGAATTTATCTTAAAATCAAGAACTTCACTTACAATTACAGTTCTAGTCAAATAGCTCAATTTTACTAACTGTGCCAACATTATGAACCAAGCATTTGCTCTGTTCACCAGTTTAAGAGGATTTTCAGGATTTCTGCTCAGGCTGGGACTTGGCATTGGCTGCATGTGCACACTGAGTTGAAACACAAACCGTACTACATGTCACTGTTTACTTACGCTTCCTCTTGCTGAAAATAATTACATCTGAATTCTTCTATGTACAGAATCACATTGTGGCCTTTTTATTTTTAGTGAAAACATGTAATGCTGACTATTTTAATACTTTCTAGTATGTTAATTTTTTTGTTGTATAGCTCATCACTTTAGTCTTACTCCCTTTCAGATGTTACAAATAGCTTTATTACAGCTGTAGCAAGTAAATTAGTCAAATTATTTCATCTAACATATGATAGTGGCACAACACATGTGCAGTGACAAAAAACATGCAAAAATTCATAGTATGACAATGTAAAACATTTGGCCTGCAGCCCAGAGTATAAAACATTATCTGTCTCATAATTCTTTATTTACCTCCTGAACTGTCTCCATAGGCGGTGGGGGGTCCTTATTCCTGCAGAGATTTACAATGACCCATGTGACGTTCCGAAGGAAGGTGATGGGAATGGAGGGATTGATGAAGGACAGAAGAGGTTTGACAACTCCCAGTGATATGACATAATCTCTACACTGAGGACCATCACCTACAGAAATGAAAATTGTTGCAAAAGAAATTACATTAAAAATGGAGAATCTTGAAATGTATGCAATGACATGTTGGGATACTGAAATTCTATGTTGCCTCACCAATAATCTACTACTAAAAGGTCATATTTAATTAATTAAATATACATACGTAAAGTTATGTATGTATATTTTAGGAAACACAAAATTTATCCTGTTATATTTTGCATAGTAAGTGATACTATTATTTAGAAAAAAAAACAGGAGGTACATATGTAATTCTGGCCATATTATATACTTTCAAAAAAATTGCATCAAGACACAGAATTCAGAGGAAACATAGTCTCTTATGATAATGCCAGTGTTCAAAAAGTCAAGTTCTAAAATGAAACGTTCCCTGAATTCAAATCATCAAAACAACAAGTTACCTATAATATTTCCGAGAGCCCAGACAGCTTGCTCACAAACATTCTGGTGTGGTGAATGAAGTAGTCTCAAGAAGAGGGGTACTGCATCTGCAGAATGCAAATATTAGATTTGTTTAATGCTGAATCTTGGTATATGAGCAACATGTTCACTAATTTACACAAAACACATTCTCCACCATGCCTTATAAATGTTTCTATTATGAAGGGTGCACAAAACCCGAGTTGAACATTTCTATATCTATCTGGAGAAGGGAAAAATAGGCTTAAGAACAGAATTATTAATCCACAGTGCTCCCCACATTCAAACATTTCCCCATATTTCTCAAAGCAATAGGCAGACCCTCAAGTATGCAGGTGTGAGGTTTCACGTCCCAGTAATTCAGATTTTCCAGTTATCCAGGATCACAACACATACCAAGCAGAATGACATGCCCACTTGTGCAAACGTGCTTCATATCCTGACTTTAAGAAAATAGCTTCCTCCCAAGAGGTGGCTATAGTTAGTTTCCATATGCAGTTGTCGTGAACGGCGGAAGAATTGCAGCACACAATATGCGTGAACAGCAAATCTCAAAGTTTACTGATAGCTCACACATATTTATATTGGTGTTAATGAAGCTTATACATATTGCAAAGCTAAGCTCATTATTGGTTAAAACACACATGAATCAACCACACCTGCTTCTATGCTCTAATGATTATTTTGTTTCTATGTTTACATTCTTGTGGCTATTCTACCTAGGCTATCTTCATTTTTCTGGCAAAAGATTTTCTCCCCCATCTTCATGTTGCAGCAAAGGTCACCATGACCCTTGTCAGTGATTGGACACTGACTACTTAATCCCCAGCTTGTTTCCCCTAACCTTATCCAACGGTGTCACATCAAAGTGGCCTTTCTCAGCTAGCCAATTATCCATAAAGCTCTCCACATGCAGTGAAGATTTACATCCATCTGCCAGGCCCAAGACACGTTTTAATTTTCTCTTATATAATGCCAGCAACATACCAAATTAAGGAAGTGGTACTGATTTTAGATATCATTCTCTGTCGAATTAAATACATTGGATAGAGCTATGTAACCATCCCACTACTATCCCCATGCACTGTTTTCCTTCAGACAAGCCATACTGTTTGAAAGACAGTAACTCTTGCAGCAATTTTTAAGTTTATTTATGATCATACTCATCCTATAGTCTGAATAAACTAGATCAATTTATATACCGTTAAAGAGTATTTTTCTTGCAGAAATAGCTTCACAAATTTAAAAAAAAAAAAGGTTGTGAGCAACCATGAATCAATATTGTGTTGATAATGTAAAGTGATAATAAGCAAAAAACCTGATGTATTTTCCTGAAAAACACAGAGCCATGAAGAAGAAAGACAACCTAAAATTCCCTGCCCGCCCCAGAGGAGTGATTCAGCCATTGCCTATAACTGACAAGCAGGAACAGCAACACACTGATGCTTAAGAACACTCACTCTTGTAATAAAATCACCCCACTTCTATTAGCTCAAGTGGAATATTTTAGCTTCCTTCTCAGCAATTACTGAGATTACAATTCAGCCATACATGCATTCAACATCTTTTGGAGAAGAGGGTCAACCATGTAGTTTATATTACACTGCAATCCTGGTATGCTTTCAAAACCAGGAATGAAGTTATTTCATAATAGCACTCAGGCAGGAGGACAACCTGAGACAGCATGAGATGAAGTTTTCTGACCTACCACTCTCAAAAAATTAATTATTCCTGCTCCAAACTGGCTTCTGCCAGGAGCTATTCTGTGCAAATAGTACTTCTCTTTTGCTGGGCCTTCCAAGTACCATCTGTCCCTCCTGACTGCAGGAGGATGCCTTCTTTTGTATTAAGGCTGCATCAGCCTCTTCTGTAGCTGCAAGGGCCTATTGCTTTGTTTCCTCAAACCCTTCCTTTATCTAAAGGGAGAAGAGCTGGGAGACTGTTTTCCCTCGGTCATCTCCCAGTCAAAGCAGCAAGACTTTCAGACTAAACTTCATCTGTTTTCTCTTCATGAGTAAAATGCTTTTTATTCTCTGAAGTCATTTAGCACATTTTCTTTTCAAGCATTAACTAAACAGATTTTGGGAGAAACATTTCCCAGCTTGAACTTCTAGTAATTGTTCAGGTAACAATAATGCTTTTAGTTATGCTGTACATACTTTTATTCTACTTTTAATTTTTACTTCAAGATTTTTTCCTGCAAAGTTAATACTATAAACATCCTTTCTATTAGCTTCATTCAAACAGGACAACATTGTGGGACATGAAAAAGAAAGAAAACAATGACTAACCAATGAACAAGTTGAGAAGGAAGGAAAAACTTGGGAGTAGATTTTCAAAGGTACTTAGACACCACAAAAGCAATCTAAAAACAGAGGTGCCCAAATAGCATCAGAAACTTTTGAAGCAAATTCAAGATGTTGATTTTTTTTTGTTTTAATGCCTTTGGATTTTTATCCAAAGCTCATTTTGGTAAGATAATTTTATCCAAATATTATTATTATTATTATTATTATTATTATTATTATTATTATTATTATTATTAATAATAATAATAATAATAATAATAATGCTCCAGTATCTTAAATATACAGAATCTAGTAATTATTTAGTTATTTTCTTAGCCATGAAAACATATAAACCAGCATTTTACTTTGAAAGGCAGGTTCATACAGTAAAAAAAAATTCAAACAACTAAGTCACCACTTTCCCATATAAAAATGAGAATATGAGTAAGTAAAGATAGCTTATTATGTATTTGCTTATCTATAATCTAGTGTTTTATGACAACATATTCTATTAGCACAAAGGTGATTGTTTTAAGATAAGTATGCTGATCCATAAAAGCTATAGACAGAATAATGAAAAAAGTATTTGATTAATTTATCTTCATTTGACTTTAGAGTTTCTTTCCTTTCTCACTGTCTGGTTAAACAAGAAATGAAAGCAGTTCAACAAACGTGTGTACAGGAGATACTAATCATACAGACAAGGAAAGGATGGTAATTTTCTTAACAATGTATTTAAATGGGCAACCTTACATACTGTATATATTTAACAACTTTAATAAGATTTATGAACACACCTTTGAGGCAGAAAGAATTAACTCCTAACTTAAGTGTTATCCACAGAGCAATTAATGGTACATGATTTCAGAAGTCAAACTAAGAAAGAGAAAGGACTTAGATTTTTGTCATAGTGATTGTGTCATCTGTCATTCTCTGTCTTCTTTATGGGAAATCCTGTCTGGCATCCTTAACATTGATTGTTAGTGACAAGCAGATTTATGTTTAAGAGCAAATGTAGAAATCTTTCAGAAATCTTCAGGACAAGCATGTATTTATTACTTTAATGGTATTGATAAGAAATGGCATTTGTTATCCAAATACTTTCTTTTTCCCACAATATCCACCCCCACTGCCTCCTCCCCAAAAAAACCAAAGTTGTAATACTTACTCGACTGTACAACAGCTTGAGTCTGTGCAGAAGTGCCTGATGCTATGTTAGTCAATGCCCATGCAGCTTCAAATTGTAATGAAGGACTGTAATGAAAGATTTTTATACTAGTTATAAGTTGATACATCATCTGAAGACTATTTTATGGATCATTTCAATATTGCTAGCTGCATCCATAAGAAATACTCTACATTTAGGCAGTACCACTGGGCTAACATTTAAAAAAACTCCAACATCTAAGCCTGGACTTTTCAGGGAAAAAGCTGTAAGAAAAAAAGAGGTCTTGCATTCCGTGACCTTTTGTAAACCATTCATCACTCTGAATTAGTATTTGTAACAAAAAAACTCCAACCAAACAACCAATTAAACTTGATTCTTCCGCCACTACATTCCAGATCAAGTGCAAGCTGGTATACTTGGATACAGACATTTTTTTGCACCATCATTGACAGGCAAAATATCTACAATCGGTATGAAAAGACAGCATCACACCTGTCTTATTAAATACAGATAAAATTAGTTACAAATGTCATGAAAGCTGAGACATCTCTTCCAAGATGTCTGTCAACTGCTGTCTGTGCCAACCGCAGTTTAGTAAAACGGTTTGCATGAAAACTGCTGTTTAAGTTAAGAGTTCTACAAGCTACAAAAGAGTTTACAGCCCATGGTCATTAGCACAACTGTAAGTGTCTGGATTTAGGAAGAACAGAGAATATTTACTGTCAGGTGACTGTTTCATTTCCATGGCTTTTTGTGCCTTTATCAGTCATGTTTTATATACAGTTTTAAATACCGGCTTCTTTAAAATTTTTTTTTGTATTAATTTCCAAAGCAATTTGAGGTTTTATTTGGGATGGGAAGAATTAAAAAGGAGGTAAAAACAAATCACACCTCTCAGCAGCTACCTATAAACCTTTAAATTTTAGGATCAAGTGTATTAAAACTCTAGTTTTAGGTTAGTCCCTTTTTTCTTTCTCTCATGATAAGCTTTTAAGTATTACATGAATAACAGCTTTAATGATTTGTTATGCAAAGTCTTTTCAGAGTTTAACTCTGCTAAATATTATATAGCAATCACGATTAAAAGGACTGCTTAAAAAAAAACATTGAGTTCAATTTTGAGAGACTTATTAAATATGTACAAGGGTAAATCATACAAAAACTAGCAGAAGATTCAAATTAAAAAAATTTCAAAGCACTGAACCATTTACTTCTAGAGCAGACAAGCGTTCATGACCCATTTAAAATTCTTTCCTGATTTGAATGTTATTGTCAGCTGCCTTCTAAGCAACTGTTTTGTTAAACAAGCTCGGAAAAAACCCTACTCACAGTTCGTAGTTTTGCAGCCATCAAAATATACCAAAAATACCACAACATATTTTTGCAATTCCTAGCTCTCATAGCTGCAGAAATAACATTGAAAATGGAAATACTATAAATACATTCATGTCTGCCTGAGATCAAAGACAGGCTAAAATATTTACCTCAATTGTGTTAATCCCTATCTATCCGAATCAGGGGCTCAAGATTTGTTGTATATGGCATGTTTTGTTTCTTACATATCATTAAATGCCTGCAGCTATATGCTCAGTGTTCTCTATGTTCTTTACTGAAGCTCTTTGTTTTCCAATAAAGGCTCAGAGAGCATGCTCACCATGTTCTACCATCACATAAGAGAGCAGCAGAGAGCCAGAAGGAAACACACCTTGCAGTGAGAAGAAACTAGAAATTTCAGCTAATAATCTTAATGGAAAAGACAAATGTATTCTACAAAAATCCCCTGTTCACAACCAGGCATGTTCTCTGCCTTCACACAAATACACACAAGTCTGTGGCAGGTTTCTTAAAAAAAGCTAGTGAAAGGCTGAAATATTCAAACCCAGTGAGAAATGTAGTAAGATTTTCTCCATTACTTGGATATGCTCAAACACGCTCGAAAAAATTAAATGACATTTCAGTGGCAGAATAAATATTCCTGGAGAACTTGTGATTTATCACCATGGAATTGATCCACTGTGTCAGATTATATGGTGCTGGAATCCTCAGTTTTGTTTCAAATAATCATTTTTTTCTTAATGCAAATTTCTAGTAACAGTGAAGATTTTTAAAAGAATACTTACTTATCATCCCTTTCTAGGCATTTTACCAGAATTGGTAAAATTCCAGATTTTATTAAGTCATCAATAGGTGGATTTCTGTCACTGGATAGGAGTTTTCTGTGAAATTGAAAGTAAAAGTAAGTAACTTTTATAACAAAAACCATGTATAAATTATGTTTTTCTATCTTTATTTATTTTACCTTGCAGCTTGGACAGCGCTCAGTTGGATCACTGGGTTGTCACTTGTGGCATTCTGAAATAAAAATTAAAAACGCAGTAAAAATTAAAAATGCACAGAACACACCCTTCTAGTTAAAAAAAAAAAGTTAAATGTAACATACCTGCAGTATAGCTTCTAGTGTTACATTTTGCTTGAAAAGAAAAAAAAAAGTTTTAGTAATTTTGCTGATAAATTATAATCTTCTTAAACATTTAATACAAGAAAACTTATTTTAACAGTGTATCAGTTCATAAGTTTACTTTCAGATAACTGTAAGATAACAGAATATATTGTTCAGTTACACCACCAAAGTTTTAAAAATAATTCCAGAATCAAGGAACTTACTGCTTTGAAGTCAGCATCAACATCAGAATCTTCTAAGCTTTCCTCTTGAGGAACATTTCTTTTTTTCAAAAGATGTTCATCTCTTTTGTTCTGTAAAGAAATGACAAAAAATAAAGCCACTTCTAATGCTTATTAGTACAGGGTGGTGATGCACAATGGACCCTTTCAACATTTAAGTATAGATAAGGTTGCCTTTTTTTAAAGGCATTTGTAGCTGCAAATAGAATTTGCAGTATTTTAGCTGTAATAATCTGGCAGCTTGCTAATCAGACAGATCTACAACAATCCATGACATTTGAATTAATTAAAACTCACACTCTGGGGATCAGTTTTCTAACAGGCATTCACAATACTCATAGCTCTGCATGATATTAACATTTAGCCACACGTAACAGAAATTCTTTTTCAGTGAAAGATTATTTTTCAGCTAAACCTTGTTTTGAAGCTCCCTGGTCACATCTATTTGCATTTTCTGTGTAAAGTAGCATGCTCCATGCACACTGGCACTTGCAGTATTTCCCACTCATGCTATTAGCCTAAGTCCTGACAAAAAACAAGACATCCTCCAGTCTTAGTTCCTTTAAGGAATTCTAAAAGAATAAAATTATCTTTTTAGTGTTAAAATACCCATTTAACATTTCATTTTAACATTCCTAATTTAATGAATTTGAAGACATAAAACAGTAATTTAAAAAGAAAAAAACCCAAATCATCAATTATTTACACTTTTTTACAAATCTAGAACGTATTAAAAGTATTATACCAAAACTGTGAAATGGTCTCTTCTAAATTTTAGACTTTATAATTTGTTTGGTATGTCTAGAGGTACAAAGACAGAAGAGGCAATGGAAGATGATGATACAGTATATATATCTGAACACCTTTTTATATTTGGTTTTGGTTTTTTTATAAGTTAATTAAGATTTAATTCTTTAATGATGCAAAATGTTGAAAAAGTGCAAGAGCTAGCTCTAACATCTAGAAGAAATCTAGTATACTAGCAAGGAAAGGAAGGCTTTTCAGTCTCCAATTATCTAATAAGCACAGTACTCATTAAGAGATTTTATTATACCACACCTGGTTTGTAATACCTAAAAAAGCCTCTAAACAGAATGATGTGTTGAAGGGTCCCCAATATTTTATTTTATGTTATAAAAAGCAGCAATTCCTGGTCCAAAATTTCAGGGATGTGTTTACCTTTCAGACATCTTAGAAATAACTTAAAACAAGTTTGAAATCCTCCCAATCAATATATTTTTCTTTTCAGATAACACAAAACTAAAACTACAAACAAGCACGAGAATAACCCTTTAATGCAGAAGACAACATTCCACAGACTTAGCATAGTTTAATTTTAGTCAAGTTGTAAGAACAGAAACTAGATCCTCAAAGAGTGCACAGATCACCTAGACTGGCTCCAGAGCCGTGCAGTAACAGCTGCATACACGGAGCACATCAGTACAGACAAGCACCACAGGCAGTTTGTTGGCAAGTGCATCTGCAGAGAAGGAAGATGGGAAGGAGCGGGCAGCCGAGCACCAAGAAAGCAGTGTATGCAGACAAAGTGCATCAGGCAGGAACACATCAATTGATGGATTCAGCAGAAAGACCTGCAGTGTATTTACCTGATTTTCCTACACCAGTCACTGAGCTGAACAAGAGCCTCTCCTGTTCCAGTAAGCCTTCTATACCTGCACACACAACTATCCAACTATCCAATCCTTCAGCACCATGAGCATACCTCCCAGAATGCCTCCTACTGCTAACCTTAACCAAAACAAGTACCAGTAACAGTCCATATTCTAAGGCCAAGATATTACACCCCCTTAAGAGAGAAAAAGAAACTTCACAGGATATAACTGACCACAGAATAATGCCACAATTTCTGTGAGTGCAGGCAATGTCTTCAGGCCATCAGTGATATGGTGTGATAGGCTCCAGAAAAAATTACCTCAGCCAAGGAAAGAAAGGAGAAGCAACAATGTTCCTGTAGCTACTCACTGTTTGCAGGTGGCTGGGTTGAAAAGCAACTGTCAGGACCAATATAGAAGAGTTTCCACAGCAGCCTGAGGCAGAGAGGCTAGTACTTACTGAGAAGTACTATAAGTTTCTATTCTAATTAGCATTTCTTATAAAGTCAGTGCTCATGAAACCTTTCAGTTCTAAACAGTGTCTCTAAGGCTATTTGAAATATCGTTGTCCATCTGCAAAAGCGTCCAATCCCTAGACAATTAAAATGCTCTCTCCAGTAATTTGACAGGCAATCACTCTCCCACAGAAGGTAAAAGAAGATGATTTGCAGCCTGCCATGGCTTTAAAATGCTTGTATTTGGACGTATTGTAGCAAACTCAAAAAGGTTTTGCCTAAATCAAAGCACCGGCCCCTTCTGCAGGCTCCTGTGGTGAAAATGAAGACAAATGAACATACCTGGATACAGCTGTCCTGTTCAAAGCCTGGTGAGAGAGCCCTTTCAAAGGTAGAAGCATCAGAGTAGAATTCTGATGGTTAAACCTTGTCACAAACAAAATGCAGCAGGTCTCCTTCTAAAGGGAAGATTCTCAACACTGCCTGAACCATGTATACTATGTCCAGTAAGTACAGAAGCTCATAAACAGGTGCTGACTGCTGGTTGTAAGTATTGCCAACATTCTGGTAGAGATCCCACTGCAGCAGCCTACAAAGGGCATTGGTAAACTTGCCAAATGAATAGATAACAGTAATGATACCAGGAGTGCACTCTCTTGTCCAGTTTTTATGACAGATGCACATCATTTGCTTCACTGACAGTGGGATGGTCAAGCTACATGAACAGCAAGTATTCAAGTCCTGCAGATCCTGGTACTTCTTTTGTTTATCTTCTTAGAAGATGGCCACACAATTAAAAAAAAAAAAAGACTAATTCAAGGAAGTTTCAAATGTTCAAAAACACGATTTAACAGAAGACTCCTTGTGGGTAAAGGGAACATCCTAAAAACTCTGTGCAACACTTAACTTAGTACTAGGGGACATGGCCAATGGGATGCTCTAACAGAACTGGGAAAGGTATCAAATATGAATTTCTACATATTTTTCAGCACTGGACACACCGGAAAGCTCTGTGAGGAGTGCCAGCTGTTGTGAGGTTCCAAGATTAAAAGGGAAAAGAAATTAACAAGAAAATCTTTGCCTGCAGATAACAAATACCATTACAAAATGTTTCTTCAAGTCAGGGGAAAGTTAAATAGGAGCTCAGTAGCCAGTAGACGTTCTTGAGGGACAAAAGTTAACATAATTATGTTTGAGTCTTCTGAGGACAAAAAGCAGAACTTCAAGAACATTTCAACATTAAAAACTGGAGTTCCTAATGGTAGCCAGTATTAGATATACTCAGAGATGACAACAAGCAGCTCTTGCCCCTGCAATTACATCCAAGGAGAGACTAAGGGTTCAAGCCAGTGACAGAGGTAGATTCAGGTTTTCTGGACATCCCTTTTAAGCTACCACTGAGCCCAAGTCAGATTCCAAGATTCTTCTTCAGATAAAGATTTAGCTACAGATACACAGTTAGAAGAGGTAGGCACTTCCCTACATTTGAGTTCTGCTAATTCACCTTTGTGACAACACAGAGCCATCATAATGCTCCTGTTCGGTTAGTGCTCATCTGTCTCAGAAAAGGGGCAAATTGACTAAAAAGAAGTAGATAGCAGTGTATGGCCTAAGCATGAATTGCAAAGATTGAGACCTCTTAAGTCAGGGAACAGCAAGATCTCACTCAAATGGATTCAAGCAAATCTCCAAAGAATTTCTTCCTAGCCCTTTTCAACTAAGCCTCTAAAAGAAACCATTAGGAATGTAATTTTCCTCTTAGGGTATTTTTTTTTAAATGAATCAGTTGAGGCAGGGTAAATGCAAATTCTTTACCAAGAATTTGTGCTACTAACACTTGATAGTAGAAAATGTTAGGGAAGCCTCCAGAAGACCATACTAATAGTGCTTCAGTGTCCCTGTCACTGTAGTCATTCTTCAAACTGGCAGACTTATATTATGTACTAAAATATGTCCTTTATAGCGAACAAAAAGCTATACATACACACTGAACTGGAAAAGACACTTAACTGATACAAGTTTTACAGTCCTGAAACAAAGTATTTTCTTTTGCTTTTGGAGTTTCAGACTTACTGAGAATCAGAAAAAGATTTATTTTCCACCCTAGCACTCCCAGCAACATAAAAGACAGATTCCTTTATTCAAAGAGTCTTCTATTTTATTTAGGAGCTATCATGGACATAAGCAATCTTATTTAGGAAAGATCAAAGTAGAAACAAGGACAGTATGCCAGGGAAAGAGGTAAAAAAAGACATATGCCCATGACTCTTTAATCCACCACTTATTTATCAAATAATTGCTTTGCCTTGCACCAAACTTAATTGGCAATTAAAGCTTTCACGTGCTCATGTCTGTGAGCTCTCAGAGGCAGCTGAGTTTGCCAAGAAAGCCAAAAATAAACCTTGTGAGAGATCATGGAAGTACTTAGGATTCCAGTTAGCAGACAGTATCCTGTGTTTCTGCTGAAGTTAGGAATGCTAAGGCTTCCTTTGAAGGGTGACATCTAACTCAATGACCGTATCATTGACCTGGCTAAGACTGACTACCTTTGTTTAGGCACACAAGTGACCCAAGACAAACTTCATCTTCAGAGAAAGCCAAGCACCCAGAGTCAAAGGATGTCTCAGAGCAATGGAGTTACAGGATTTATTTAGATATAGAACCTTAAACTGAATCCTAACCATTGCTCATCCACTATGCCCCTCTAGATTGAGACTAACAGACCAAGCCAATTAATTCCAGGATCCTTGTTACTAACAGAGCAGCCTTCAGGTTTCTGGGATGCTGAAACCAAGTGATAAACACTCTAAATCAGACTTCACCAAGACATTGCACTGAAGAGCTTTATATTCTACATCCTGATGCAGCCTCTACCACCTGACTCTTAAAGTATCAGAACTGACACTGTTATCTGTCAGGAAAGGGAGATGGCTATTGTTTAAGCTCTCAGAGCTGCTGCTGTACAAACAATATAATCAGAGACCAAGACTATCTTTCCAGAAATGTAGTAGATCCACTCTCAAAATGCACAGAACACAAAGCCAATACGGAATCAGTAAAAGGGCATCTGACCCTGGGGAGTGTCATCTGACTGGCTCATGATGCCAACCCATGCCTCAACCTGGAATCTGCCAGACTACTGCTACCTTTTCCTGTCAGATAGCTTTGCTAATCTTTGTCAATTAAATTCCTAAACAAATAATAAGTGATTGAGAAATAAAAAGCAGGGGAAAAAATAGTTTCTTCCTGAGTAAGAGCTGTGGTGTGAAGACAGTGAATAGAGATAATATATTCTTGAAACAGAATGTGTTGCAAATGCACCTTGATGTCTGTAATTTCAAGAGAATAAACACCTCACACTGATGCATGCTGAAGTTGTTTACTACTGTTCAAAGCCATGATTTTTTATTTATTCCATCTTACTAAACAGAGATGTGAACAATTTCATCAGATCCATTCATTTAATATTTATATCCACATTGATTCAAAAGACAAACCCATGACTGTGTAGTGCTTCAACTGTACAGATCAAGAATACACTCAATTTGTCTCTTTTCTTCAAAGCCAGGTGTACATGCAGCATCTGGGTAGCTGGGATGAAGAGAACACATCCCTTTCCTTTGAAGAGGCACCAGTGGATTACTAAGGTCATGCCAAAAATTTCCTGATTTTGGCATACTCATGCTAGAGCAGCAGTGTTAACTGTAAGGACTGAAGCAATGATACTACAACTTATCCTTTCCACCGCTGGAACTTGATAAAACATTATCAAAACATATCCTTTAACATTTCAGTCTTAATTCTGTACCAGAAGCAATGGTACATAATCTCATCTACCACAGAGTTCCAACTGCAAACCAGTACTAGCTGAGTTGACACAGTGAATTTATTATTAAAGCAAATTTTTTTCTGGTCTCTGCAGTGAAGATGTTTAACCAACATTCAAGAACACCAATTCCTGCATTTAAGAGTGCTGCAGCTGCTGTTCACTCTTGATTTACAGTCTGACCTACATCCAGTGCTCAGGCTTCTCCTCTAAATGTGTAACTGATCTTTGCATGTGCAGTTTTCAGTGAGAAGTCACTGGCAGCTCATAGGCTTCCTCCTCATTTTCACTCACATATTACTGGCACATACTGGATTCCTTCCACACAGGATAATATCTTGCCTTAAGTGTCTGACTTGCTCCCCACCATGCTTCTGTAATAAACTGGCCTTGAAATTGTGACCTGTTACAAAAACCAATTATAAGAATTAATTTAAAATTAAAACTCTCACTTTGCACTGCAAAGTTCTCTTCCAAGATTGCACAGGAACGCTCACATTCCATCTCAATTTAATAAGATGTATAAGGATATGCTGCATTAGCTAAGCCATCTTTTACAGGTTTGCTTTGCTAGCAGGCACAGGCTGCCCAAGTGCAACGAATGACTTTTCCCAGTACAGATTTCACAGTTACACAGCAAGTTTTACACCATTTCTGAACAAAGAGGGCCTCTAACATGTCACCATAAACTTCCACTGCTGATCATTTTCCAGTCTTCTGAGTCAAATTAGATTTCTTTGACTAATTATTATAGTCTCAGGATGAATCTTAGAAATGTTTATAGTTTATAATGTAATGAGATAGAGAAGTTTTTCTGTAAGACCTGAAAAAACAAAGTCCCTTTTTCTAAGAGGAACAGAAGGATCCCAGGAAAATGCTACTACAAGATTTTTTTGGTTGCTCCTACGTAATCAGGTGATAAGTGCAGACAAAATTTCTCAAAAGTCAAGCTAATTTCCATCAACATAGTTTCTCTTTACAAACCCTCAACTTTGATTTTAGCAAGTATTTTGTCTTCTCAGTTTGCAAATAATGAAAACATAAGACAGAATTTGATGAGTGTGCACTTCTAAGCAAGCACTACTCAAACTGTCAAGGATTTAACTGGCAAACTGGAGATAAACATCAAATGGGAGACCAAAAGGAGTTTGGGCTATATTGAGAATATTCAAGCCAAATACTTATCAGATCATTAATGAAACTAATAGAAAATACAGGTTATACCAAGTTGGAGAAGCCTGGAAACATACTGGGGAACAAAATGGGAAAGCCTGGAAAAAGCAGATGTAATTTAGGAGACAGAAGTCAATTGTAAAAAAAAAAAAATCTGCATTTATTCAACTATGCAAACAAAACAACTATATTTGCTTTGTGGTACTCTAAGAAGTGTACAAAGCATACACAGACTGTGTGCCTGTCAACAACATACTTAGTATAAAGAGGAATACAGTATCAGGAACTGGTTTTCACTACTCCATTTAAAACTCAGCTGCAGCCTGCATCCTTTCAGATTTCCAGACTTCCAGAAAAATTCAGGCAATTTGGATCTAAGAAGCAGCAACAAGTCAAATTTAGGAAAGAGAGTGTTCAAGAAAAGGGTGAAGAACTGAATCTGTCTCAACAGGATAAAGGTAAAGGGGCCAGTATGAAGTCCTCAAATACACTGAAGGTACCCAAAAGCAAATAAAAGTTTACCCTTTCTCTTTGAGGTGCTGAGAAAGGCAGTTGGAAGAGTTATGAAAGATGAGGGTGTAATGAATGTTCTAATTAGGCAGAGCAGTAAACTAGATCAGCTCTCATACTCATGATCTTTCCAGCCATACTGACATTTACCCAATACAGCCAAAATCTGACCCCCAAATTAACTCCCTTTACAGCATGGAAGCAATAATTTTCAGAAAACAAGATAAATTAACAACCTCACTTTCTAAATGCTAAAGCTCTCCTTTTTCCCATTCAGAGATTTTAAACATTTGAACAGCTGAGAGCTCCACTGTAATAACTGGTACAGAAACTGAATATGGATTATTTCCAAGTGAAACACTGGAGTAAAGCAGTACTGCTCTGTTGTACTGAGCTTCACAAATTGGAGAAGAAAAATAAATTAGAATCCACAGTTAGTATTTACCAAATTTGCACCTTTTCTATATAAGTTTGGGGCTATAAAGCAAAGCTTATGGAAAAATATTTAAGACACCAGAGCACTTTTAGCAAAGCAACACAGTTGATAAAGAAAAGCAGACTCACCTTCCGCAACTCAATTGTAACTTCATTCCTGTGTCTTCTCATAGTCTGTTTAAAAAAAAAAAAAGTATGTCAAGAAAGTAGTATTCTGTTTGGAATCAGCTGTTTCTAGGTTAAAAAAAGTGCAGTTATTCATCAAAAGACATGGAAAACTGTGCATAATTTATAACTCAATCTTTTCTAGGAGGATGCACATATTTTTTGTGATGTTTTGCTTCGGTTGGGTTTTTTTTTGTTTGTTTGTTTGATTTGTTCTCTTTTTTTTTATCATACACCTTACAGATAGCTTTTATCACAACAAGTATCCCAAAGGTACAAAATATCAACTTCCCATGGAGTTTTCACTAGAATGACTCTCCAGGTGTTTTTATATGTGCAGACCATAGGCAGCAGTAAATCCAGGTTTCTCATATTCTCATATCAGACCATCTCATATTCCCATATAATCACATTCACAACCTAAACACATAACCTATACTAGTTCTCTGGCCAAAATCAATCATGACTGAGCTCTATGCAACAAGACCAATCAGGCTTGCAGAAAAAGGAAACAAAGCAGTACAGTGGTACTGAGTCTGCTTAGGATCTGTAGCTGAAACACTACAAAGGAAAACCAGCCCACAAGCATCTCAGCTCCTTAAAGATACTGCGCACTCCGAACGCATTCCTGACAATGCTGCTGCACCTCTCAGATAAGACAGACCAGAAGATTGAAAAAGAATTTAGCCTACTGAAAGCAATCTCCTTAGGTTCATTCAACTATCAGTGGAAAAGACATGTACCATCAGAATGCAATTCAAAGGAGAACAGGACTGGATGACTGCTGCAGTCCAGCAAGATCACCCACACTAACTAAAATTAGCCTTTTAAAATACTTTATGTCCTATCCTTGCTACTGACCTTCACTGCCACTATCATGTTCCTTTTGAGTTAGGGCAAATAACTCCCTGAGCAAAAAAGTTACCAGTGAAGACCAGCAATAAACAGTAAACACCAGCACTCCCCATCAGCCACCTAAGAAAACATCAAACATGCTAAAGATGAAACACAGATAGAAAAAATGAGCAGATTTCACACCATGAATATATACAGGACAGAACTACAATAGCTTCACTGCTCTCAGCCAGGTTGCACAGCAGTGCCATGGGCAGGGGTGCTGCTCACTAGACCAGCTTGCTCAGAGCCCCATCCAGCCTGGCCTTGATCACTGCCAGGGATGGGGCAACTTCTCTGGACAACCTGTGCCTCAGGTTCTTACTTCATCCTCAGTAAAGAATCTCCCTGACATGTAATCTAAACCTACCCTCATTCAATTTAAAAACACTGTCCCTTGTCCTCTCGCTACCTGCCCATATAAACACCCTCTCTCCCTCCTTTTTGTAAGCCCCCTTAAGGTACTGGAAGGCTGCAATGAGGTCTCCCTGAAGCTGTCTCATCTCCATTATGAAATTCATCAAATTCTCCATGAAATTCATTACCTTGGGATCACTTGACAGTAAGAAAGGCTTGTCTTCCTGCCCACTGCTTGATTAACCAGCTCACTCACGTAAACATGGACAAAATGCTCCTTTTACATCTACAGGGTTGAACTCTACTACTTTAAACAAAATAAGTCCTCATCACTGTAAGAGGACACCAGCACTACAGCATCCACCAGAACTGCAGGTTATTTCCCCCTCTCATCATTTTGGTAAACCCTTTGCTTTGATACTTGTGACCATCTGAGCCTGCTGCAACAGCTCAGTATGATAGGGACTGGATAGCTGGGGAATGGGAGGGCATTGTGTAGGTTCATTTGTCTGAACAAAGAACCCAAGAAGTCATCATATGCAACTAGCAAGACCAGTCATTAAAATTTCTTGTTTTATTAGAACTTTATATTTGAATAATCTTAGTAACTGTGTCAAATTTAAGAAAACCATATAGCTTGAAGTTTTTCAACACTTCTTCCCCATGACAGCTGCCTCCCAGTACTAAAGGGGGATACAAGAGAGCTGGAAAGGGGCTTTTTACCAGAGCATGGAGTGATAGGACAAGGGGGAATGGCTTTCAGCTGAAAGAGGGCAGGTTTAGATTCGACATTAGGAGACATTTACTGTGAGGTGGTAAGGCAGTGGCACAGTCTTCCCAGAAAAGTTGTGAATGTTCCAACCCTGGAATTGTTCAAGACCAAGTGGGATGAGGCTTTGAACAAGCTGGTCTTGTGGGAGGTACTCTTGCTCATGGCAGGAAGGTTGGAACTGGATCTCCAAGGCTCATTTCCACTCACGTCATTCCATGATTCTGTAACTGCATTTCAATAAAAAATGTAACTAAACAATGCTGTAAAGTCTCCTTTTCTTGATCATTCTGTGTTATAAACACCAAAACTCTTTACTGAACATTTCACTAGCAACACCATCCCACCTTCCCCTAAAATCTCACCTTTTATTCTTACTCATCTTAAATTTTGAGTTTGAGGTGTACCCTATCATAATCAGTCAACTCAAATGTCCACTAGAATTTTCCTCTCCAAACTCCAATATTGCACATGCCAAATTTGAAGTCTCAGTGATTTAACTGATGCAAGGCACAATTTACTTTTAGATTTGCTCCCTACCTACAATTTACTCATTTGGCTATGCAAGAATACTCTAGAACATTTATACTGAACAAAGAAAGAGAGAGACTAAATCTCAAGTTCTTTAGAAGATCATGGTAACATTTATCACCTATCATTCCTCTGGAAGCAGGGCAGATTTAAGGAATACTATATGCTGGGCTCAGCAGTTCAGCAGTTTGATATTTCTGGTTTAGAAAAAAACCCAAATACAGGGCAGTCCCAGGCAAGACATTATTACTCATTTAATCAATTTACTCTAAAACCTTCTCTAACAATATTTTAGTAACAATAAAGAGAGTTACTCAAGAGTCAGCCATCCATAAAGTCTCCATTGGGAAGACTCCAAGCTTCTTTCTAAGGGCAAATAATTCACTCAGATTTTCCATTAGGGTTTTATCTTTGTTTCATGCTTCCATTACTTCAGCCTGTCTGATTCTACCCTATTACAAATCTGTCTCAATATTTTTTTACTCTTTCTTCTTTTTTATCAAGTTGATCTTCAAAATATTTCACTACTCCATTACACACAGTTTTCACAATCAATGTACAAAAATCTCCCATCTTTTCCTCATTTAGAGAGCTATCACTCTTTAGAAAGATTCATAAAAAAGTTATCACCTCTGAAGACATTTTTGTTTTCCAGTACCACACATTTTTTGAGCTCTAATTCTCTTTAGGCAATCTCCATATTACCTGGGTTTTATCCTTTTGGGTGTTCTTTTGTATTTCATTTTAAACCTACTATGAGTGTTTTCTCTTTAAAGCAGCTCTGGTACTTTTTACCTTCCTCCTTTTAAAGGCAGTACAGGTTGATAACTGGGATACCAGTTTTAACTCCATGGAACCAATGACTGTTACTAAACAGTTTAGTGCCCCCCACTAAACTAAGGGTTCCCAGTCTTCATGCTCCCAGGGCTCTCTTGCTGGCACAACATCTTTTTAAAAAAAGTCCATTTGTCAGGGTCATCAAGATCACCAAGAATCAGTGATACAATGCTGGGGCTAGAGACTTCCTACAAGCACATGGGACTGAAGTTCCCAAAGAGCCTGTGGTGCATTCTGGCAGTTAAACTTGGTTGCCATGGCTGGATCATGATCAGTGCTCCTTGCTTGAAGTCTGCTGACACTACTTCTAACCAACACTTTGTGTTCCTGACACATGACATGACCACTGCATATCAATGTGTTTAATCCCATGGATTCCACTTAATTCATACTTGTCAATTGTGGCAATTACAGACTGTACGTACATGAAAAACACATGAATGCACTTCACATTGGCTTGATTAGCTAATTTTATTCATGCTTCTTACTGGGGATTTCTCCAGACTGTTGCCCAGCTTGATTTTCTCCTCTTTACCATTGGTGCTGATACACTACTGACAGACTGCCCCATGGTAAGACTCCGAATGTCCACAATCTAGTCATCCTTGCCTTGGAAGACCTAAAATATATTTCAGCTTCATCCAATTACAAGAAATGCAGGTACACATATAGCACCATATTCTGCATACTCTTGCTGGACTTTTGGAAGTTTTAAAATAAAACTTGCAGACCAAAAGGCACAATTTCCAATCTTATCTGGTAGGGTCAGTGAGGAGAGTGGGACAGGATAGGACAGAAGACTGACCAAGCCCAGATTTTACTCCCTAAAAAACAGACCTAAATGATTCAGATAATTTTTTGTCCTGATTTGCCATTTCTTGAAAGTATTTAAAGCTTGTGTTTCAGATGAACCATTTTAGAAATACAGCAGGTCATCAGCACCTTCCTACAGCCTCAGAAGAGACACACATATTATAGTGCAATAGCATATAAAAGAAGCAGTCTTAAGTACCACTGCTAGTCTCCCTTCAAGGAATCATTACCACTGTAAGCAGAATAAGATGCTTTTACACAACCTGCAAGACCCAGCATGTAGGGGACTGAGAGGTATTTACAAGGGATTTATACCCTAGTAGAAAGGCTAAACATTTTCCCCAGCTAATACATGTCAGATAAAACAGAGAGAAGAGATTAAATTATTCTGCATCTTAACCCAGGATTCATTCCCAGGTTCCAGGCTGGGAGGACATCTGCTGAAGTTTATAGATACCACACCAACTGAAGTCTAGCAAGAGGTTACCAACGGATCTAAAACAGGGTTTGACATCCACAGCTTCTGACTATGATCACATCTCAACATAATGAGCTCAAACAAGTAACTTCATGGAACACTGAAACAGCACATCTCAGCACTAACCCCCAAGCTAAGGCTGAACTGTTTCACAGGATAAAAAAAATAACATTCTCCAAGTCTCTGACAGGGAAAATACAGCACAGGCAAAATCCTACAAATCACAAAATGATGACAGCTGCAGCATCTGAACCATGAGGACACCCTAAACACAAGGTATTAATGCACCGTGCACTAAGTGCAAACAGTAAAAATGAGTAACTGCCAGTCAGCAGTAAGAAATAAGAACACAACACTTATCAAGCTGTGCTACAACATTACATCTCAATTGTTATACATGACTCAAGGCAGACTTAAGTTCATAAGGCTTTTGTAACAAGAGATTCCTTCTCCCCAGTTCAACATATGTAAGGAACAATTATTTACCAGTATGTTTGACAGGCTGACATGACCACAGTAATGCACCAAGTACTCTAAGTCTTGTTACAAGTCAAAAGTAGATGTTGAGCAGTATTTCTAATTTCAAATTCCTCAGCATTTTGTTATTTTATAAAATAAAGCATAAAAAACCCCAAAAGATCTACTAGGTGTTGTTGGATAAATCAGTGTTTCACTTCTACACTGAATTTCTGAATATTCTTCCAAAGTCAGACACAGTTACCTACGAAGAATCACTCCTTATCACCTTGAAGGAAAAATAATTCCTAGTTCCCTCAAACCTGAAATTAATTTCATATGCCAAAAAAGAAAATCACTGCACACATTAGGGTTGTTGTGTTAAGGGCTGCAAGGGAACTTTGTTTCACTGTGATACAAAACACAAAAAGCCAAGAGATTTAAGAGACACTAGACCTTGAGGAAAAAAAAGAGGAAAAGAATGCCACGGTCCCTGTAAAACTGCTTTTGACACACTCAATGGGCAGAAGGAACACAGAATACAGCTGTACTCATCAGATCAGTGTTTCAGATCTCTCAACAAGGGTGGCATCTCTCTCAACAAGATGACAAGAAACTCAAAAGTTCAGTTTCAGCCACCTGAGGTGAAGGGAAATGTCTTCCTTATTTTTCAGTTGATACTTGTTTTAAGATAGAACACAAAACTGCATCGAACTCTTGATATCAAAAATCAATGGCCTCTGAAATTCTGAATTATCAGCATAAGCTGTACCACCAGCTATAAATAATTCAAAGAATTATTTTTCAAATATTTGGAAGCCCTTTACCGACCCATACACACTGCACAAGTACCATTTGTGAAATTGCATATGAGAGTGCACAGGATGTACGTGCTCATTACATGTTGAAGAGCCAATACCACTCCTATCACACTGCCACTTGGTGCCTTACCATGAGCCATGCAGACCTTTCTGGAAAAAAAGGATTACTTCCAAGTGTTGAATAACATTGAGGTTCTATGGAGGTAAGTCCAACAAGCTTTTTGAGCCTTTGTTTAACATAAAAACTATTTAATGCATAATACATTAAACTACTTGAAAAGGCAACCCATATAGCCTCTGTAGACTAAAAAAGAAAATAAATTTCAAGGAATCCCAAAACCAATCAGCTGTACTTGTACATGAGAACAAAATAACATTTTTCAAACTCCTCTGTATCAAATACATAAAGTGGTGTACTGGGGCGGGGGAGCAAACAGGACAAAAACCCAAACCCTACTATAGTTATACAAGGTTGCAGGGGAAAAAAAAAAATCAAGCTAATCCAAAAGGATAAAAATCACACCTTAGACAAAGTAGACAGACTAGTCATCCATTTATGACACAATGTTTTAAAACAATTTTACTACTTTAAGCAACTAAATCTCATCCACAATTAAATAGGAATACTAGTCTTAGGGTTTCTGTTAATTTTAAGTTTCTACTTCATATCTAAAAATCAATCTTAATTGACCATAAACACTTCAAAGTCCCTTAAGTGTATCAGTTCTGGAGTCACAGAATTCTGGACACTTGGTAAGATTACTTCATCCCCAGTTACAGTAGAAATCAGCAAACCAAAACTATTTAAATATGTGGGTGGTACAAAATGAAATGTAATGACCTGACCTTCTGACTAGCTGTATGCTGAGATACAGAATCCTTAAACAAAATTAAAAATTAAGTTTCATGTACGGAGTGCTTAATAATGTAGATTTGCTGCACAAAATAATCAAATGCTGCAACAGTAAGTGGTATGAATTTTAATAATTTTAACTACTTTTAGCTATACCAATTGTGTCAGAAGGAAGACTAAAGCATAACCAGCATCTACAACTAAAAATCTATCTACCATTGTAACAACAACATAGGGAGCTCAGTGTGGTGCTCATCCCGAGCATCCACCTCATTAAGTGGGAATTAAGTGGGATACCTCAACACCGTCAACTTTTAATCAACACATTTAGACCACTTCCATCACAATTTCAGCAAGCAAGTCCACAAACCATCAGAAATTAAGAGGGAGGAAGCAGATGTTTTTACCCAGGCAGCACGTCACTACTGCCCCACAACCAGCTAGCTGCCTACTCCCACTCTCCTGCAGGCCAGCCAGCAATATCAGCCTCGAGCTAGCCCATGGCAGTGGGAAAGCCAGCACCATCTTGACAAGACTCATGCTTTAAGTTTTAGCTTTCATATTTTTCAGATTCTGTACCGCATTAGCACATAACTCTGAACTTTATATAAAGTGTTAGCAAGTTCTCTTCACAGTTTAGACAAAACAATCCTTATCCAGCCTGAGAACCAGGACACTGTTGCAGCTTCAGGCCCCAAAAATGTAAACAACAGAGAACTGAGGAGAGCAATCTGGGAGGATGGGACTTCACAACCTGAAGCTGTAATTGGACAATTAACCCCAATATGTAAATGGACCGAAAGTTATAAAAGTGTGAAAACTCGTGACCCAGCGTCCATCTTGGGTGGAGCCTTGCCCAGGCTCTTGCACTGCCCAAGGTGTATCCTTTGAAGGCATTTTAATAAATACCTACTTTATTCCTTTAACACTGTCTAGCTTCTGTTCTAGGTAGCCTCACAAGGCATCAAGATGAACAACACACCTCAATGTCAGCTTTGGCTATCCTGTGGATACACAAGTTATGTTTCCGGGAACTTTAGTAAGATATGCACTTAATTCCTTTGAAAATTCAGCTATTAAATTGAGAGCACAAATCCACTGACCAATTCTAATTTCTCTGAATTTACAAACATCATTAAATTCTTTATTTCTGCTTTTGTCTCTCAACATTACAGAAACAGATCTCAGAAAATCAGAAGTTACATGCTTAGAGGAAAGAGCTACCCTGAACACATAGCCTGGTTAGTAAAGCAGCTTGATTAAACATATAGGGAGCCCAACCAGCTTAGCATTTGCAAGTCAGTTCTAGACTACTCCCACCTGCCTAACCAAAAGAAAAATCTGGCCCAGTTCCAACAGCTGGACTGGATGTAACTAATGCCTTCCCCCTTGCATGTGAGCATATCCTTGAGTACAATTTTTATATTTCACAACATAGGTGTGGGTGCAAGACAATAAAAGGTGATGTTTGTATAGATGAAGTAAACACCAATCTTCACTAGAAATTGCTTTACTGACCTTTTTTCCCTATTCCTTCCCTGACACCTCTTCAAAAATACGAAATACTGCAATGCACATGAAAATGCAGAAGCCTCACAAGCCAGGCTGATTTGGGGCAGGAAAAAACCCCATCAAAATGCTTGTTTGTATACAATTGATGAGATGATTAAGATTGTCAGCTGCCTATCTTTGGTTAAATCAGAAGCTAAATATTCCCAATTTGCATAGGCATATAATTAGTACGTGTAAAGTTGAGGCCTAAACTGATGATATTCTACTTGTTCTGATAACAGCTGGCTTCAGATAAAAACAAAGACTAAGAACACTGACAGGAGGTGACACTGCTGTTCCACCTGTTCACACCTTCAAAGTGTATATCCCTTACCCAAGAATTGCAAGTTTCTCACAATATAGGAGAGAAGAATTCTGGGACAGCATAATGATAATCTGAATGCAACTACTTAATCACAATTGGAGGAATTAAAAACAATGATGCTCTGTACACCAATCCCATCTAGTTCTTTTGGACATACAAAAAGATTTGACATCCATGCCAAGTAAACCAAATGTTTAGTCCAAATTAAGCCTTCTAGCTAGGTTATTCCCTTACTCACCAGCATCATGGATTACCCATCTTTTCTCCCCTAACCAGTGTATGTTCTAGGCAGACCCTTCTTCCCCAAGCCTTATTTTGAGACTTACCTAATTACCAAGTACTCCTATATAAAGTTCCCAATTGTCCTTCTAAGAAAAAAAAAAAAAAAAAAAAAAAAAAGGATTTTTTCCCTAGTTGTATAGACTACAAAGTTAGAACAACTTCACTTTTCACTTCTGGCTTTGTTATCATAGCTCCACATTAAATTATGCTGACCCAGTTAAAAATGCAGGCAGGGGGCATGGATTCCACAGTACAAAGCAGCCAAACAAACTTAAAATGTGTTTGTACCTTGATCTGATACTCCAAGACAGTTTTATTTCATTTGATTACTATTTGACCTAAAAGGTATTTGCTCTTCTTTTAGGTAAACATTCTATTATTTTGCAGAAGGTATTAAAACTTAGTTGAGATTCCCTGTGTGCTGCAGGACCATAATATTTTAAATCTTCCTTCTGGCTTGTAACATTTAACACCGTACTAGGTACAAAAGGAGCAGAGTGCAGTGTTTATGCTACTTGTATCTTATGTCATGATTTGTCTGGGACCTAGTTCCTCAGGGTTAATAAAGGCCACTAAAAGAAAACTAGTTATTTTGCAGTAGGAGATGCCACACTTTTTTTTAAAATCCCCAGTTTGGGGTGCCTGAAATTAAGCCCAGGCGCCTTCTGTTAACTAGTCTGTGGCAAGATAATTCAGGTATCTGAACATGGCTAGCCTCAGCAAACTGGATGAATGAGAGATCTACTGTAACTCTTTTACTTAGTGGAGGGTAATGACTCACTGAAGGCAGATTCTCATGCCAGTATTGAAAGCCACAAACCTCCAATTATTACTGCTCATGATGCTGACCCACCTGAAAGCCCTGTGGAAGCAGACAGAGCTGCCCATTCACATTGTCTGCTTCTACTGCTCCAAAAGATCTTAGCAGAAAAGCAATTGCTATGTTTATTCATTACCAGCTCTTTTGTAAGGATATTCTTTGAGGTCCTGATATCCTCTCTGCAACTGTTCAACCTCCATACTGAGCTACTACCAGCAAAGAAGCGAGAAGTGAGCACTCCTGTTTTCATTCCCATATACCAATTATCCACTTTACAAGTACAAACTATCAAACAACCCTCAGGAGACTGGACTCGAGGCAAGTTGGCTGCATTCAACACAAATTGCACCAATACTGGAATACAATGAACATGTTATCTCCTGGTTTGATATAGAATATAAGAGCTGGAATTCTCTATTCAACACCAAAACTCATGGAAGGAATACAAAATCTAGCCCATTTCCAGTTACTACTATTGTATGAATCAAGGACATTATATCCTGTCAAAAGTTTTACAGGACTTCCATTCAGATGTAGATCTTAACACTGTTAATCACACTTTTACTGATATCAGATCAAAGACCACAACGCACCCATTTGGGCTCCACCTGAAGGCAAAATCAGGTTTCCAGGTAATTCGACAGCACCCCAAGTTAAACTCACCACTGTGCAACAGCTGGTCTGCACAAACCAACAGGTAGGCAGCAAGGATCACCAACTAATTCCACTACTTTTGACTGGTGGTCCTAAGTGAGCAAGGAACCTCTCCACAAAATGTCACAAAAAGTAGTGGCAATGCTGTCACTTGCCATCTCCATTTTGACACAAGGTCTACCTTGAAAAACTTTAATGCAGTGTTTGGTCATTTATGCGGCGGCCAAAAGAAACTCATGGATACCTGCATTGAGTTTTTCTTCTCCTCTCATATCTTTTGGACAGAGAAGGGCATACTGAATTTCACAAAGATGTCAGCTCTGCCTTATCTGAATACTGTAATACACCAAATAAACACCAAGAAGAGTGGAAACCAAGATAGTCTAATTACAAGTAATTCCTATTCGTACTTCTTTTGAAAGTTAAAAGATTAAGGCTTCTTGACACATTAAATAGGTACAAGGATTTGAGATTTGGTACTTTTATGTTACAGGAATCTGCTTTTGCCAGTACACAAACTTCTAAAAAGGCAATTAGTTATTTTGCTAAATTGCATGAGCAGGATAGTAAATGCTTTAGAGTTTCCTGGAAAGAGAAGCCTAACCTGTCCTTGAGGGAGAACAAATGAAATACCTACACCACTCCTTGGTCTTGCCTAAGACATGACACCTCTTCTATCCTCTCCTAAAGTTTCTAAGCAAGCATCGCTCCCATCCCTTTTGAGCAGGGAAAGCAGCAGACCTGTCTGGTCAGGCAGAAAAACCTGACTGCCTCCACAAAAGACAAGGAAGCCCTTTCTCCTTCCACAGTCCAGAAGACTAGAAGAGTCTGAAGAAGAGTCTAGAAGACCAACTCAGGTACAGTTTCATTTTTTTACTAATACATGTTACCAGAAACCAAACCTACCACCTAATACCATATTTCATAGACAAAATACCATATTCACGTGTGTACAGGACATCAATGCAGCAAAGCCAAATTAGGATCTTTCATGGTAACTAGGCGCAAACAACTGACTAAAATGATCATCTTCAGATCAACATAAATACTTTCAAATGTAAAAACTTATATTGTAGATTGTAGAAATTGTAGATAACCTCTTTTAAGAAATTCATTACAAAATTAAGTGTTTGGTCAGAAAGGTTTCACAGATTTCTGGGGCAAACACCAGAAGACCAGAGATTCTTAAGCGTGCCAAATATTTATACTAGTTTCCCTTAGCAAGAAGAAAAATCAAGAAAACATACAAGGCTAAATACTAGCCAGATACCTTCTTGTGTCATCTGTGTTTGAATAAAGACACTCCCTTTTCAAATAAGTAAACAGTCTTCAACTGTAATACCAAAGTACCTGGGATGATCATTCTATGAATCCATTATATATTTATAAACACCTCCCTGTGAAGTGGGGAAAAAAATTTTGTTATTCCATCTATAAAATGAGAAAATAATTGCAATTTGCATACATTCACAGGGTGCCATGAAAAAAAAAAACAATAAATCAAGTCCCTAGAGAGCTAGGCTATATTCAACCACAGCAGACTTCTTTGGTATACTATTACATGCTCAAATGAAATCAGATTTTCTTTGCTGTTTTTTGAAAGATACAATCAAAAGGCAAAAAAAAAAAAAGATTAAACATGTGCTAGCTGCCTAATTAAATCTATGAAGAGATCATTCTGCTCAAATGCAAGAGAAAACAACAAACCCAGCTGACAACGCAGGAAGAAGATGGAGCATTAGGAATTAGAAAATACACTCTAGCAGCATCCCACAATCTTACAAACCTTGTCAGCTGCCCTTTTGATTTAATCATTTCAGTATCCTAAATTCTAGATGCTTCTACCTCACTTTTTAATGTGACAGAAACATAGAATCCGTGTGCTTACATTACTTGAACATTTTGGGTATCATACTGCTCTCCTTGAGGATTCCTTCAGTTTCTTAAAATTCCAGTTTATACATCCTTCCGCTAAAAGAAAAGATGCTATCACATTGATTGCACATATCAGTGCTCCTTTAATGCCTCTTCTTGTCTGGAAGGTTGCTCCTCAGTGCTGTTTGATCAGTGCTATGAACACTACAGATTCTTATTGCACACCTGGCAAACAGTGGTTAACAGGATCCTGATGAATCGCAGCAGGGCTCTCATTTCAGGACCCTCTCCTGATGTGGAAAGCCTCCTGTATCTGGCTGAAAGTCCGATTTTTATTGCAGAGAAATCACTACCACTGACTTTGCACCTAACATTACATGTGCATGAGAAGTGAGAGCCCCGATGCCAAAAAGCTGCATGCAAAGAGTATCTGATGGTGAGTGGTGACTTCAGTTACCTCAGCAAGACACAACAACTCTCTGCAGAACTTCATCAACCTTCTGACTTACGCTGTAGCTGACTAAGAAAAGGCAAGGACTGGCACTCCAGGAACTGCAAACCTGAAATCTGACACGGTACCTGGTCAGGAATCCCCTACTGCACCTCTGAAAGCCTGGGCACACACCACGCTAGCACCCTGTGTGACCAACCACCTTTTCCTCATACAGATGAGCTCTGTGTTCCACACCAGCAAATTTGCAGTGGGACTGGAACACTCAAACACTTCTCCATCAAGGCTTACAAGTCTTGAAAGGAAGCTGTTTTCCCAAGCGGATTTTGAGAATCACTTACTCTATCACCACCTCCAAAGTCCACCTGTTACTGAATCTGACAATAACTAAGGTTAAAAATGCTCAAGAAGAGGTCCTCAGCTGATGAGACATGACAGAGTATGAGGGAAATGAGTAATTCAGTAACAGGTGTTTGAATGAAGAAGATACAAATTTGTCTCCTGTTCTGTAGACACTAGTACATTATATATTCCTATTTTGTACTTGCTGTACTTTTTAAATATACACAAAATCAAGTTCAAAGCTGGCTGCAACATTTGCTTAGCCTGAGAAGGGAGACAAGTGTCAGGTGAGCCAAGGAGCCTCCCCAGCAGATTTAATGGTGTTAATCAGATTGTGAAGGGATAACAATCCAACAGTTAAATACCACTAGACAAGATATACCTTCTCCCCTTCACACTGACCTCTTTGAGCCACCACTGGTCTTCTCCAGATGTGAAGGGCTGGCTCAGGAAGCTAAGGGAGCAGAAAATTAAAGAAACATGAAGAGCTTTGCAACTCATTCACTCCAAGGCACAGACAGTTCTGATGCAGGACTAACTTTTTGGAAGATACCAGTGCTTTTGACTACCAATATCAAGTTTTGTGAAATGGAATACAAAGCCCAGTTTCTGCTATTATATAAGTAAGCAGGAACATCAATTCAGTATCAGAGTTTCCCACAGCAGGTATTTTGGAAACAACTGACAGACTATTATCGGAAAAGATACAGGTTTTAGATTTCTTTTTCAAATCAGGTCAGTTGATAATTTGTCTTTACTACTTGATGACCAATCCATTATCTACTAGTTCATCGCCTCCTCTAGCCTGTTATAAATTAGATGCCTCATTCCACTTCTAATCCCACAACAAATACAAATCTGATCAGTTATTTGTAGCTGCTGTATCTTCCTAATTGCTGTCTTTTCACATAACGCCATTTTAAAGGACAAAACATCCTGCTTAGATATGTGCTGGAACGGTACAATTACAAAGGCCTCAAAGAACTTATGTAAAAAATAGTTAAAGAGCCCTTTAAAACTAGTCTGACTGTTACACTGCTACCAGCTGTGACCAGACTTCAATATTCTACAAATTAAAAATTAATCCTTTCATAGAAGAAGCTTTAGAGGTACCAGTGGCACTGCTATAGTGTTAGAAATACACAAGAATGAAGAAAAACAAATTCTGTAATTACAGGAAGATTACCAGAGGCTTGGTGTATCACAACAGCAAACAGCAATAATTGGGCCTCAATACAGCAAGCACAGACCCCAATCAGCTTATGAAGATTATGTTCATCACAAGATACCATCTCCAAATTGCATTCTCCACAGGTATTTTGGAAATAAACTATTTCCTAACGTATCTGTGTATTTAAATCTTTTAAAATGCAATGGATTCAACTGATTTTGAACCTCATGGAAAACACTACACAGTACATCTAAATGGACTTTTCAGGTGTTTGCTTTCTGCCAAGAGTCACGAACATTTCACAGTGTTGAACTATTTACTTGCAGACTAAAGCTTGGAAAATTCTGCAGCAATAGCAACCAAAGAGGCTTCCCACATCTGTACCTTACTTCCAACCCATGTAATTCTTTCCAAGGTACAAACATGTACACTTTTGTTCTCCCAAAAGTATATATATTGGGTTTAAAGGGTAACAAAGAAGCAGCTGGAGTTAAAAAACTCTGCATGAGAGTACTGGATCATGTACTACATCTAGCTCCCAACAGGAAGTTACCGGACACCTGTGCTTTCACTTTACCTACTGAGCCTCAACAAGCCAGTGAACCTTACAGCAGGTCCATAGTACCTTAAACCCACCTAAGCCAGCTGTTAAATCCCTACTCCCTTCTGGTATCCTTTCCTGTGTCCAAATGAAATGCAGAGAGCTGACCAATCTGTACTGTGAAATTTTGAAAGAAACTGCATTGGTACAAAGTAGCTGGGAGTAACAGGATTTCTGCGACTGCTACAACACTTACTTGTTTCATGAAGCCTTGGAGGGAAATACGAGGAAACAGCAAAAACTCTACTTAGTGCACAGAACAGCACCCAGAAATGAGCTGGCAGCAGCATGTGCACTCATTCGCTAGCACTGTGCAGGTAAGGAGGCTCCACTGCAAAAAGCCTTTGACACTTGACAGGAACAGGGCTTTAAGCCAAGCTGTACCTTTTCCCAGATGCCCAGAGACTGCACCGATTTGGCCTCCCCAGAACAACATTCCTGTGCTCACAAAAAATTGATGGCAGCATGATAGAAAAATGGGGCTGAATTCAGGCATCCTCAAAAACTAGATCCTCACTGTTAGCAATGCAGGAACAGTAAATACACTGAATCTGCCAGAGCTGATGACGGAGATCTGGGCTAAGGCCACTTGCTTTCTCTGCCTCATTTGGGGTGAGAATGCTGAAGGCACAGAATAAAAATGTATCCTTCAAAGTTCCTGATCCCAAAGGTGATACAGACTTAAAGATCACACAACCGCCTGTAACTGGGAAAAATACATCAGTGACCAGGACTTCAGAAACTAAAAATCAAATAGAGCAGGAGTAGGTGAAAGATGACAAGTGGCTACATTTCCTTCTGGTAAATGGCCCTCAGCAAATCTCAGAAGGATAACCCTACAGCCTAACCAACAGAAGATCTAGGACTTATCTTCTTTTGACTTATGACTGGGGTATGATAGGTATACAAAAAGGAAATTTTAATCCCAGTCATTGAAGTGTTTTTACATAAAGTTATTCAGTTTATAACACGTTAACTCCCTTCTAGGTTTTGGGTTTCTTTCTCTCCTTGGTTTTCTTTTAAATGAGAGCACATAGAGTTTTCAATTTAGTATGCACTTTGCTAATTTCATGACCACACAATCTCATTATATCACACACAAAAACCACCAGCATATCATGCAGACAGCCCTACAAATTATAACACCTCTGCTCATCAAGACTTTTTCTTCAGTTTTAGTCAGGGATGCTGACTAATCCTGACAGAAAGAAATGGGCTGATTGTTTGATCCACCACCTTAAACATCAGAACTGTGAGTCAACAAATGGGTGCCTGCTACTGTAATAAAGAATAAGCAACATTTCTAATCCAAAACACCGAAGGAGTAAATAATGCTAGGAAGGACGTTACTGAGCAAAGAATGAAGCTGAAGAACTGCAAAAATCAGAAGGTTCAAATTAGGTTTTCTAAAAGCTAGGCTAGCTTAGATATCAATATAAACAAATAAACACAGTTACAGTGAGTGTCACAAATTAAGTGATTGCAACTGTTTAATTTTGTCCTGTGAAGCCTCAACTGTACTGGAATAATTAGTGCTGGATATTTAGGAAAAAAAACATCACTGAGACTTAAGACTCATGTCCATAATCAACACAGGAAAGTCTTCTCATTTTATGTGTAACAATTCAAAAACCTCTTTCACATCTCAGGAGAACACAGAATTCAGAAGACAGTGAGGAGAGAACCGGCAGCTGTTTGTCCAGATGAAGCCATGAGAGTCTTGGCTCCTTATTGATCAGCTCTGCAGGTTGAGGTTAACTTTGTCTGCTGCTAATCACATGTCAGTACCTATAAAAATAGAAAAATCTCACTAATTAAAGAAAGAACAGAAACTCATATTAAGTGAAGAACACTTAAATTGTGGCATTTGATACTGCTATTATCCTTTTTGAGAGCTAGATGTTTTTTGGAATATTAATACCCCAAAATCAAAATTCCAGTTCAGTATCAACAACTTTACCTCCCTAAAAGAGGAACACAACAAAGAGGTATGGAACTTCCACCCAAACTTGAAACTAGAAGAAGGAGAATGAACCTGTACAGGTGAAAGATTCAGAACCTTTGATTTCTGCTCAACAGGTCTGTTCCTCTGCTCTTAGAAATTCACAATGAGAAGCTGCATGGGGTGCAGAGCAAAATCCAAAAGTACTTACTTATCTCTTGTTTCCCTTAAAGTTGCATTAAGTAAAAGCAAAGACAATTATATGTCCCAGCAAACCCAGTAACAAAATATGAGTTAAGTACAAATTAAAGGAGTAAGTATTTTGGTCTGCCAGAAGAGTCTGTACCCAGAGGGGATCAATAGTAACTCTCAAGTATTTAATAGCAGTCAAAGGAAGATTAGTAAAGAATGTGTTCAAGCCTGATGTGTTCAAAGGCAATGACTGTTTCCAGGCAGAAGGTGACTCAAGTGCCACTGTTTTCAAACTGAAGCTGAGATTGTACAGCTTTGAATATTTTAAATTATCCAGAGGATATAATCTAGATATCAGACCATGATTTATTATGCCATCACTCTAAATACTTCACTTCTCTTTGGTGGAATTCGACAAAACAAGGTGGTGTAGATCAATGCCAACGAAAGCACTGATGCCTCCTGATTTCCAAAGCTGAGCACAGAAAATTGAAGGCAGGTTCTCTACGTCAAACCCTTTATTGCAGTACAGGGAGCAAACCAAGTGTATTTAATTGCTGACAGTTGGGAATTAGGTATATTTGATTTAGAAAACAAACACTTTGTCTCTGTGTAGTGAAAGTTATAGGCTTTTCACAATCTGTGCAATCAGCAGGTCAGTCTGTGTACCAGTTCCTCAAGAGAGGCACAGTAACTAATGGCAATTATATAGCTCTGCTGAGCTCATTCATTCTCCACTCTAAACTTAATCTACATTGTTTTACTTTTAGAGGCTTAAGTTAGATAAAGTTTACTCCAGAAGGGTATTTCTGAGATGAACTTTTAAATACCCGGATCGGAAAAGAGTCAAAAAGAAGGTTTAGTAGAAAAATCTCAGAAATTTAATACAAATTAAGCTATTTTGAAAGACACTGAAACATTTCCAATCTTTAAAAGTCCTTTAAATGAACGTAAATTTCATTTTAGCATATCTCCATGGGTATACAACTTTAAAATACCTCTGCATTTTATCTACTTGTTAGTGCAAAAGAAATATGTTGCCTAGATTTTAACTCTTTTCAAAAGCAGATATGACAGCTTTAACTATGTTACTGGAGCTCTGCACCACTCTTAGGCTCAGCCACAGAAAGGGAATCACTCAGCACACTGGAAGTCAACCCTAGGGATATGCTTCTCCATAAGAGCAAATACACTACTCCAAAATAATTACTCCCCTTCAGGGTGAAATGTGAGCTAAGCCACCTTAGCTGGTCTGGCAGAAGTAATCTCAGCAAAGCTGAGGCCATCCATTCCCTCCTTCCTCCCCACGGAGGCAGACATTCAGTTCCCCTAGTCTTGGGCATGCTATAATACAGGCAAGCGTGGATGACAGATCAGTTCACACTAGGCATGAACATACCTAACCTTTCCCTGTTTAGAGCTCTGATGGATTCAGGCCAGTGACTGAGAAAGCAGCAACAAAGCCGGTAACCAATACGGAGAGATGAGACAAGGACAAAATGAATGAGGAGCAGCAGGAAGAGCCTCACTGGATGAGAAGGGGAAAAAGAAATGCACCACGCCCCCTCCTTACCCTAAGAAGCAACCGCTAAACAGAAGGATGGGCAATTTTTAGTTACTTTCTAACATTTACTAATGTTAGCCAGAAGTGTTGAAGTTATCATACTCTTTACATGCAAGGTTTCTTTAAGATTCACTGTTGCAGACTTAAATAAAAATTAAAGATTACTTTACACTGTGAATGTCACCTTAAAGACACTGCTGCTGCTAAGCCTGACCTGCATAAAATTGTCTCCACCCAAACAATAGCAGCAGAAGTGTGAATTCTCCTAAAATACAAAATGTGCTTTCAGAGGACTAAAATTCCAGTCTACCGATTACAAAAGTTAAGTGATAAAATCGACAGAAGCATGGAAAACACCCTCAGGTGAAGTCAAAGTAATCTGACACATATTTAGGTTTTCACTCTAGCGAATCCTAAGCCGATTTCAATCCTAGCCTGATTTCAGAGCTCCCTCCCCCTTCCTTTCCTATTACAGAAACTTAAACACGAGATTTGGGATTTCCTCTTTCAATTGCGAGTAGAGCTGAGGATGTGTCCGAAAATGACACGCAGATTCGAAGATCTCAGGAACATCTCTAGGAAAACCTCCCAATAACCCTGAAGCTCTCAAATTCGGGCGACTAAACTATTACCCCATTAGCCTTACCGAGCACCGCACTCCTTCCCCATTTAGACGCAGACGCCCAGCAAACCATTACTGATGGGCCTACCAGCATTTGAAAATAAAATATAAAAACTGAAAAAAGGGGTTGATACACGGTAGGACAAGGAACAAAACGGGCCAGCACAGCCCACCGTAACCAGGCTCACCAGAGCGTGGGAGCGGTCCCCGGCACCAGCACAGGCCGCCGTGAGCGGCAGCGGCACCGAGGGCAGGGCAGCCCCGAGCCCCGGCGGAAGGGCCGCCACCGCCCCGGGGGGCGGCACAAAGGCGGCCGGCACCATTGTCCGAGGCCCCATCCGAGCCCCGGGCACGGGGAAGGCGGCAAGACGGGGAGGCCGCCGGGGTGGGAGCGGGAAGAGCCGCGGGAGGAGAAGGTGCCGCATCCCGCCGGCCCTGCCCGGGCCCCGGCGAGCCCGGCGGAGGGGCCCGCGGGCGGCCCGGCCGCGCCAACCCTTCCCCCGCCGCCGCCTCCGCCCCCCGCCGGCCGCGCCCGCCCGCATGACGGCGAAGAAAAAAACCCCCCTCAGGCGTTCCCCCCGCCGCCTCCTCCCGCCGCGAGCGCGGCCCAGCCCGGCCCGGCCCCTCCTCTGGCGGCCGCCGGCGGAGGCCGGGCCCGGCCGGGGCCCCGCCGGCCCCACACGCACCTCCGCGTCGCGGCCCTTGTTCTTGAAGCTCTTGATGCGGTGGCTCTCCAGGCCGGTGGCGGCGGCGTTCTCGGCCATGGCGGCTCCCGGCGGCTCCTGCGAGGCGGCTCCGGCGGCTCCCGGCGGCGGCTCGCGCGAGGGGCGGAGGGAAGCGGGACGCGCTCCGTGACGAGCGCGCGGGGGGGAAAACGGGCGGGGAGGGGGAAGGGGGGGGCCGCTGCCGCGCGCGCGCGCCGTTGCTGAGTGACTGGGAGAGGAGTGGGGGGGCGGGGAGCGGGCGGTGCGAGCGCACGTGACGCGGAGGGCGGGCGGACATCGCCCAATTGCGGCGCGGCCTCGCGGCTCTGGCCCTGCTCCCTAACCAGTCCGGTCCCGCCCCCGCCCCGCGGGGCATTCTGGGGCGTGTAGTGCGGACGGGTGGCGGATCCGCACGTGGAGCGGCGGCCCGGCCGCGCGGTGCCGGCTCGACGCCGGGCGCTCCGGGAGAACCGAGGGCCTGACGGTACTGGGCAAGCAGAACCTCAGAATAGGTCCGGTTGGAAGGGACTACAGCGGGACATCTGGTCCGATCTCCCTGCTCAAACAGCACATGGCACAGGATTGTATCCAAATGGTTCTTGATATCTCCAGTAAAGGAGACTCCACAGTCTCCTCTCCGGGCAAATGTTCGAGTGCGTGGTCACTCACACTGTAAAGAAGTCTTTTCTCATGTTCAGGTGGAGCTTCCTGTGCGTCAGATTTTGCCCATTGCCTCTTTTCCAATTGCTTGGCACCACCAAGCAGAGCCTGGCTCCATCTTCCCCCCAGCCTTTCCTCACAAGAGAGATGCTCCAGTCCCTTCATCATCTTTGTTGCCCTCCACTAGACCTGCTCCAGGAGCTCCCTGTCTCCAGTGTGCCGAGGAGCCCAGAACTGGACACAGCACCCCAAATGTGGCCTCAGCAGGGCTGAGTAGATGGGCAGGATCACCTCCTTGGACCTGCTGGCAATGCTCTTCCTAATGCATCCCAGGATTCCACTGATCTTGTTAGCTGTGGGGTTTTCCCCCCAAATGCACTCTGGGGTGACCCCACTGGCACGGCTCATGCACAAAGTGGCCTCAAGCAGCTCTTCCAGCCAGGGCTGTGTCGTGGATCTGCTCTGCACCTCACTCTGCTCCTCATGACTGCACTAACATCGTTGTACCCAGCCTGGGAAGTGCTGCACAACAAGCACCTAGGAAATCCAGGTGTTTTGGGAAGCCTCGAGTCCCCTCTGGTGGCTCTGCCATGCAAGCAAGCCCTGCCTGGAAAAAGCAAATCCAGTGCTTTGCCAACATGCCCTTCATTCCTTCCACACGTGCATGTGGCAGCTGGAGCCACACACCTACTGTGATGCAGGGCACAAAGGGGCTCTGCCAGCCCAACAAATTGTCCCCAAACTGTCAAAATTATTGCAGTATGACTCCCCACGTGCAGCTCTGGGAGTATTTGAACAGACTGCAAACGAAGCACCCCCAGATTGATGGCAGCCTTGGCATGGCAATTTGGGTCAAATACGGTGCCCTGAAGTCACACCTGGAATTTTCATGGTAGAAAGGAGGATGTAAGTGGGTGGTGTAGTTGTAGTCAGTGGTAAGCAGTGATCTAACACCTTGCATAAAGCAGAGTATTATCCAAGAAAACCAAAACCCCAAAATAATGAAAACATGTAACATTCAAATTTAGCTCATCTTACGCCACATCAGGGTGTGCAACAGATCCTTACAGCTATATATAAATTTTTCTTTTAGAGGTCTCTAATTGATGGCTCAGCTTTTTATTTGCCTTCTCCCAACCCCTCTTTGGATCATTTGAGTGACTGTAGCTTGTACCTCACAGCTCTGGCAAAACAAGGCTTGCAGCCTGCTGGAGATGAGTAAAAGTCTGGAAGAGGAATGCTCTTCCTCACCGTCATTGAGTTGCGTGCCAAATGTCCTTATCTGAGGGATCAATATCGGGGTTTCCATCTCTCTCCTTTCCAAGCAGTTCCAAATCCCAGCACACTTCCCTCTGTGCCTTTTCCCACAGCTTTTTCCCGATGTGCTGCACCATTGTTGCTAGGGTGGAAGACAAAAAGGAGTCAGAAACAGGCAAAGCCAAAAAGGCACAACCAGTGTGGCTGGTGTTTGTCAGAGATGGCTTCTAGGCTACCTGGAAGTTTGAAGGAAAATTTCTCTAGCTATCCAGTTGTCTTCAGGAGAGCTTCCAAAGCAGATTCAGCAGCTGAGAGCTTTGTTTTACCCCCCCAAGGAAGGTGGCTGTGGCTGTCTCAGGCCTGGTAGGGCAGTAGAGCAATGCTGATATGATCCCTGCTAGGCAGGATCAGTTCTCCTCTGGAGGAATTGGCCACCTTTACCATGAACAAAGGATTATTGTTCAGCACCACTCAGCGTAAACTGAGAGGTAAGAGGAAAACTTGCAATTAAATATCAAGTGTCTCCAGGTTGGGATATCTCAATTTACCAATCATAAATCTATACCCATTCCACTAGATACGATTTATAAATTCACTGTTGTTTTCTTTCCCATTTCTTCCTGTACATAAGCCCTTCAGAGTTTCTATGGTTCATTTAATTAATCCTGGTAGACACTCAGGAGTTGAACACCTCTTAGACAGAGCTACATGGAAGTTTGCTTGGCTTTGCTGCCTGAATAAAGCTTTGTGGTGAAGCTCTTGATTTGGATCAGGGAAAACATTTTGATGCAGTTAAGGAAATACTACTTTTTGGCACAGTAATTAACAGACACTACTAAAACATAAGGAATGAGTAGTTTGCTACTTTAAAAACAGAACAAGCCATGTGGATCTGGGTGGCTGTTCTTCATCACCATGACTTTCATATCATTGTGTTCATGTTGTCAAGACCTGCAAGATATGTGTGAGGACCATGAGCACATTTGAAGGATTCACTGACCCTGAGCAGCCTCCCCGTGCTCCATTTCCATCCCTTGCCCCAGTGATGCTGCAGTGGTGCCAGTCTCAAGCTCCATTGCAACCCTGGCCCAAATGTGGGTGCTGGGTGTCCTGGCTGGGTGATGGGGAAGGGTGAAGGGGAGCAAAAGAGGGTGGTTAGGGCCACCAAGGCCTGTGGGTGCCTTCAGTGCCCTGACAACATAAAATCTGTAGCTTAAAGAGCTGTGAGGAGGAAAGATATTTCATAATTCAAAGATAAGGGCAATAAGAACTTTTCACGTATCCCGTTACTGGATGAAGTTGAGTAGTGCTTGTTTCTGGGATGACCTTTTGGCTCCAGCAAAACTGGAATTAACAAATTCATTGGGATCAACCCAATGAATATTGCTATATTTTGGGAAGAGCACATGGTCAGCTCAGTGCAGTGTCAGATTCAGCGGCCACTCACCCTGTGCTTGCCAGTCACTTGTTCTTTTGCAGTCAGCAATTTTGTCTGTATCCACCAGTCAATAGAGCTGCAAGGAAACCAGCATGTAAAAAAATGTAATGAACCTGAGTCATGTTGTCTCTGGCGATCCCTTCAAGAAGGATTGGGGAGGTTTAGGTGCACTGCTTTGAGATGCAGTCCCACCCTGCTAATGGATATTACAAGGCGAGGCAGGAGAGACAAATAGAACGTGTCAGCTCCTCAGTCTCTGTTCACAGCCATGAGAAGCTGAAGCCAAGACCTGAGGGTGGAGGAGGCATGGATGCCTCCTCAGCAGAGGAGCAGGATGGCTGGCAAGGTGGGATCATCTTGAAACACTGCTGCTCACTTGGCCACAAACCACATGTCAAGAACAGCCTGTAAAATTGTGCAACCTGTAATCACAGGAAGGTACAAGGATTGCTACAGAAGTTTAAGCTCTAACCTAAAGCACCCATGGGCCTCATGCCTTGCTTGCCCACCTCAGAATGGAGCACCTAAAGCACCCATGGGTCTCATGCCTTGCTTGCTCACCTCAGAATGGGATAGCCAAGCACCTCTGACCTGGGATGAATGACAGCTGTCACCACGTGTTACCACTGGCATGGCAGAGTGAGAGAAAGCCTTTTTGCCCTATAAAATCTGCACTGTTCATGTGCTCTCTGCCTCTCAGCAGACATTAACCTTCATGCCTTGCCTTCTAGTACCTCTAGAGACAGTGTGACTGGGGCAGGCTCAGACCCTTGCATGGCTGGGGTCCCTGCCCAGACCCTCTGTGGCTGTCCCACTGTACGTACAGCTCTCCAGCAGCTGGCTGGGCAGCATTTTGGGTGTTGCTCTCTTACAAAAAGGGATGAGTAACACATGCAATAAATGAAAGCAATGCCTCTGACACTCATTTTCCCTGAAGGTGCATGTATTGTTTTGGTGAGACCATTAATGCATGTTTGCAGTTCTCTCCACCACTGAGGTAAAAAATTTGTCTTCTTAGGAAAAGAGTTATGTTCCCACCTCATTGCAGCTGTGGCTTGGTAATGACAGTGAGCTAAATCCTGGTAGACACTCCAGCGTTGTTAAAGGCTGCCAACAAATGCCGTGTGAGCTAAGAGGTAACACGCACTCCAGGAGACATGAGATAGATCCACTGAAGAGAAGCCCATGGTGAGTTGCTGTGTAGAAAGATCCACAACCCCCAGGTCAGGAAATCCCTAAGCTGAAAACAGTTGAAACACTGGGAAAGTGCTGGGGGGAGCATCACTTTTTTTCCTGTCCTTATGCTTTTTTTGATACATCAGTTTACTGGTGGCTGTTGGAGATGCAACAGCCTTACTGAATTCTTATTCAGACCTGCTTTTGGTCTGACCCACAACAGTCCTTATATTCACAGCAGAGAATTAGTGCTCAGTGAGCCATGTCAGTGTGAATTTGATACCCAAGTAGTCCCAGAGTACAGTGCGGTCCTCCAGTTTCAAAGCAGGTGGTTATGGGTGTCACCTGGTTGTCCTGTTGCTGCTTTGTCCCTTCTCTGGTCACCCACCCTGGAGACAGCTTACCTGGTGCCAGACTCCAGTCTGGGGTGAAAACAGATGCTTTTTTGGAAGAGAACTCTGGCCATAGGTTTGGATGCCCACAAGGAAACAATCTCTGGCTGCAGTGGGGTGTGCATCTCATCCAATTGGCTCTCTGATGTTGTTCCCCAGTCTTTCAACAGTGCCTCAGTAGACCTGGCAGTCTGAAATACTTCTCTGCAGCAGAGCACCTTATCCCACTACCCATGGGCAGCATGGTCAATGGCACCTTGCACAAACAAGCAGCTCCAGTGGGCTCTCAGGAGCTGTGCAGACTGGTAAAGGGCTCAGGGAAATGAGGGCCTTCCTCAGTATCTCTGTGCCAGGACCAGTCCCAGAGAGCTGCCCTTTCTGCTGGAAGCAGTCACTTCTGGGGACAACGCAAAGAGCTGGTGAGGGAGCTGTCATGAGGCTGTCTTTGGGAGAGCCAGTGTCAGGATTAACAAATGCCTCATTATCTACAGACGAGGAACAGAAGCATTGAGGGAGCAGCTGGATAGTCTGCCAGCATCTTCAGAGTCTGGGGAACATTGTTAATGAAGGAGGAACCATGAAACCTCTGGTTATTCATGGGTTCTCTGTGTTCTGTCTGAGCCAAGTTGCTGTCTCAGCATCTTTGTCCACACTTTAACTGGGAGAAGAGGTTCTGCTCCTTCTGATTCAGAGCATCACTTTCCTTCTCTGCTATTCTCAGAGGAAATCCCACAGTCCATAATATTTCCTCATCTTCTGTTGTTCCCTGTTTTTAGGCAGGTGCACAAAAGAGCTGGTGAGCTGCTGTTGTGGGTGACAGCAAGGTGGGCATGAAATAAGGGCTTCATGGGCAAGGATCTTCTGCTATGGTACCCGAGCAAGAAGAGCTGAGGCAGGTGCCATGTCATGTCCAGGTCCAGACCAGGGAGTTATATGGCCAGGTACAGGGATAGCTGCAATGTAGCTCAGGCAGAAACCAAGGGCAAAACCCCTACTTAAAAACAGTGCCTGAGATAAGGGGAGTGAGTCCTTGCCAAGGCTCCTCACAGCTTGTTCTCAAACAGCTCTTTGATTCAAGGCCAGGCAGCTGCACTGTCAAAGCTGGCCCTGGGCCCAGGCAGCCCAAGCCCCAGGAGGAGGGGGATGTGCTGGGGGCCTGGGCACCCACCTAGAGCTGAAGACATCCCTTTCTCCAGATGTCTGAGCTCCAAAACTTGACAGGTCACGGATATTCACACCAGCTTTTCCAAATTTAAGTTAGATGATGTTCAGGAGCAGGCATGTCACCCTGCGCAGAGGATCCAAGCAGGGCTTCTGAGATACTCTTTGCAGAACCATGGATCCACCACCCTCTTGGCTTTGGCCTTGAGATGCAGGTGCTCAGAAGGCTGGGCTGGGCTGTGCCACAAACAGCAAAGCCTGATGGGCTAGTGTTTTTTCTATAAAAAACATTTTGTAGAAATGGCTCTGGGAGGTCCTCCCCATGGCCCAGAGCCTTTGGCACATGCAGCCCGGAAATGCACTGGTTGAAGCCCAGTCCCAGAGCCAAAAAGGGCCAGGAAATCTCTGGCACAGGCAATGTTGTAGCTGAAGGAGATGTTAAAGGAATGCAATTTACAGGAAAGGTCCCTGAGGACCTGGGAATGACTGTCCGCAGGATGACTCTTAATTTATATTTCAAAGTGGATAATTCAATTAGCATAATTGGGAGTTTTGTCTTATTGTCATGGCCTTGCACCTGCAAGCCCTGCTATGATGTTCTCCCACGAGAAATGATGACCACTGATGACCACCAATGTGAGAATCAGTGTTTTTTGACATCTCTCTTCCTATTCACTGTCTCACTGCATCTTCTAGGCAGGAGGACTCCTCAAAATCTTCATGCAAGCTGTGGAAACTGTGGCAAGTGGAGAATGTCACAGTGGTTGAGGGAAAGCCTGTCCTGGGAGCCGTGGCACTCACATCAGCTACCCAAAGCCCCTGTACTGCATCCTGCACGAGTCATGGGCCAGATAAAGGCTACTGCTCTCCATCTCTGAGGAGGTGGCCACGGGGATCATAGAAACAACTGTCAGCACCACTTGCAGCAGGGTGCTGGTGCTGCACATGTCTGTGTGGTCACAGTGTGTGCATAAGACGGACAGGTCAGAGCTGGCTGTGCTGCCCAGGCCGAGTGTTGGTGAGGTTCAGCAGAGATGGCAGCTCTGTTGTCACAGCCCACTCCTGACAGCTGGCAGGACACATGCCCATGGCCTGTCCTCCCCAGAACTATTGAAGCTCCTGCAAACCAGCCTGTACATCCACCTGAGGGTTTCAGTTTGACCATATAAACACAGGAGAGCCCTGGTTGGCTCTGGTTGGTCTCTCAAAGAGGATCCAGACAGGACAACCTCATTTTAGTGAACACATAAAGTCTCAGGAGTGCTGCAAGGTCAGATCTCAACTTGCAAACTCCCTTATGCTGACAACCCCAAGCAATGAGAAGTTTCATAGAACCATGGAATATCCTGAATTGGAACAGACCCACAAGTATCATCAAGTCCAAGTCTTGGCCTGCACATTAGACAAGGTCTTGTATTTTGGCAGCACAAGGGAAAAGGATGGTTTTGCTCTCATATCCTCTGATTTGGTGGCACTGAAGGATCAGTTCTGAAATAACCTACCTGCAGGTTTGGAACTCTGTGGGTGGGGTGACCTTCATCAGCTCCAGAGCGATAATGAGACGCCATGCTGACAGCTTGGTGCTGGGACACTGATGCTTTGAAGAGGTGGTGAGTGATACACAATAGCTAACACGGGTATAGGAGAGAGTAGTTTGATCAGCTGTAGTCAGTGGTGTTTAGCTAGCACAGATGTGAAGAGCCAGCACATTGCCATCTGTGCTGGGCTTCCATGGCAAGATTTTGGCAGCAGGGGGGCTACAGGGGTGGCTGCTGTGAGAAGCTGCCAGCAGCTTCCCCCGTGCCCTACAGAGCCAATGCCAGGGGGCTCCAAGATGGACCCAGCTGTCAAGGGCAGGGTGGGGGGAAGGTGTTTAAAGATTTGGTTTTATATTTCATTACTCTACTCTGATTCAATTTGCAATAAATTAATTTCTCTGAGTTGAGTCTGTTGTTGCCCATAACAGTAATTGGTGAGTGATCCCTCCCTGTCCTTAATTCAACCCATGAACATTTGTCCTGTTTTTCTTCCCATATCCTGCTGAGAAGGGAGAGTAATAAAGTGACTTGGTGGGCACTGGGGGTCCAGCTAGGGTCAACCCACCACACCATCACAAAGCATGGTGACCTCTTTCAGATTTTGGTACATGTTTAGCAATACACTCCTTCCCCTAAACACAGTTGCTGAGAGCTGAAGGGCTTACATCTGCACTGCAGAATAAAGCCAGAAGTATCTCAAAAGTAGAATTGCAATGACACCAAAGCCTTCACTTGTATTTGGACTGATTTCACTAACTCAGACTAAAAATTTCTTTGTGTGCAAGCAAAGGCAATTTAATGACAATAATTATGACAAAACCCACAAAGATTTACTGAAGTGGATCTGGGGGCCTTCTGGTTCCACCCCACCCTTGATCCCAGCAACACAACATGTATTTGCACACTGTGTGCATGTTGTGCAAGCAGTGCTTCCCTGCAGCCTGGCAGAGCAGGCTGTTTCTGTCCCTGGTTAATGCAGCTCTGATTACAGCATCCTTGGAAAGGCGGATTTTCTTTCACGTTCTCATATCCAAGTATTAACCTGCCCTGACATCGCTTCATTTACCAGAGCTGATAGCACAGCTTGAGATTGCTTCACTGCAGAGATTACACAGAAGTAGAGGCAGATTCCAGCCACTGCTGTTCTGCAAAACAAGTTCTAGTTTCTGCCCCACTATAAGTTAATACACATTTATTTATATATACATTTATACATAGTTTTATATGTATACATATTCTCTCTCTCTCTCTCCTCTCTGTGTGTGTCTAATAGCTTGTCTTCCTGCTGAGATGAGAAGGTCACAAGTGCAGTTCTATGTGAATCTGGAACAAGATCTTGCCTCTGCATTCCTTGATGGAAAAAATTTCAGCTGGAGTTATGGTTATGGTACCAACACAAACCTTCTACAGCTGGCTACTGCCATCTCCTTCTCCTTTGAGGAGACATTGTATATTTAAATCCTGAAAATGCATTTGGTACCAGGCTGCTATGGACAATATAGAATATCCTTCTTGTTTCAGTAACTATGATTTGTAAGGAGTCATCAAGGTGGTGAGTCTCTGTGCTTACACATCGAAGCTGGTTTCACATGATTATTGGCAAAAGTGCCAATTTTATTTTAAAACCTCCTGTGATCTGATCTCAGGATCTATTTGGATCTTCAGTCCCCATGGCAATAGCTTCTCAAAGCCTGAAAATAACAATGTGCACAGCTATTTTGACTGAATAAACCAGATGCCACGTATGCATAAAGCTAAGCGTAACACTGTGTGCTTGTGGGGTGAGGGTTTCATTTCAGTCATGAAAATAAACAGCAATTTTCCAAGTGCACATGAAGATATGCTCTGCTTGGTCACATGTGTCAAGTGAGATAGTGACATTTTTATATTGTCACTTTTTAAACCAGATCCGCATTCACCCCTTTGAATGGCTTTCTAATGATGTGGCATATATACACTGGGAACCTATAAAGCATCACTTTTCCCTGCAAAGAACCACTGGAATGGTGTCACAGAAGACCAGAGGGAGAAAAATATATTCGAGCTTAATTTTGGTGACCATATGTTCCCCCTTTGAACTGGAACTGTTAATCAAAATGGGAAGCCTTGTGAGTCGTTTTGGTTAAGAATAGAGATCTGTTTTCATCTTTGGTGCTGCCTTAGGTGTTGGAAGATAATGTGCAATGAAGGAAGAACCAACTACACAGTAAGTTTCTTTACTCACTTTGAGTAAAGAATGGCTTTCTGTCATCCTGATGGACCTTCATTTAGTCCTTTGAGGATGCTCCAGCAGGACTGTGACTGGATTAATCTCTCTCTGCAGGCCACAGGTAGCACATGTACTTTCTTTCTCTCCTGGTTGCCCAATTCTGCATCACTTCTGTAGCCTGGCTCCTGTGTGATCCCTATGCAGGAATGCCAGGAGCTGGCAGGCACAGAGTCCCTCGGGAAGCTGGGCACTATTTACCAGTGGAGCTCACCTGCTGGCTGGTATTCAGCTGCTGGCAGTCTCACCCAGGTTGTTGTGTGGAGGATGTTGAGACAGCTGGACCCACACAGAGCTTTATTCACAGGGTCTGTAGCTGTGACGTGCATTGACTTCAGAGATAACAGCTACTCTTTGGAAAAGGTAAAAAAATGAAAGGAGAGAAACAGAAGGGAAAGGAAAGCTCACCACATGACCAGCTGGGAGAAGAAGGTACAGGAGGTCTTCAGAGGAGAGTCCTCCCTTAAGCATCCTCTCTGCTGACATGTGTCACCTCTCTGCAGACAAATTTCCCATGGGGAGTATATAGGGGTTTGGGGGAGTTTTTTGACCCACTCAAACGTATTGCTGGTTGAACTCAATGTCTTTTCTGATCTAAATGATTTTACAATTCTATAAATCATTATATGACTCTATGATTTTGTTGTGTTCTGTAATGTAAGTTGAGAGCAAGAGCCCAGGAACAGGAAGAGAGATGGAAAAGGCTATTACTGTGGCTATTACTTTTCACGGCAGACTGTCGTAACAGGGCTTGCAGGTGCAGGGCTGTGGCAATAAGACAAAATCAACATGGGTTGCCTGGGGGTCCAAGAGATCCCAGCAGCATGGCAGGGAGCAGCGAGGAGCCTGCAGAGCTCCAGACAGGAGCTTTCATGTCACACAGGCTGAGGCTGTGCTCTGCTCTGCTCAACCCAGAGCAAAGCTGTGGCATGGCTGAGAAGCACACACAGCTGGGAAACACTCCCAGTTGGAGCTGTACAACCCTAAATTGTCTCTTTTTATTATCACAACCAGCAGAGCGGGTGATGACAACTTCTCGCTAGGATGACATCTCGCCAGCTGCGAGCGAGCTTGCTTAAAGGCAAGTGTCCTCAGCCCCTTGCCTGACTCTCACAGGCCAGCTGGAACAAGGGCATTCCCAAGCATCCCATGGAACTTGGATGAGGTGACTGAGGCCTCATGGCTCGCTGGCCAGCATGGGGCAATGCCAGGTGCTGCACTGCACTTGCCAGGCCCCTGCTGGAGGAGACTGGGTGCCATTAACTCCAAGCTTGGCAGGGGACACATCACTGCAGATGACTGCCATTCCTGTCTCCAGCATCCACCAATGGATGCTGTCATCCTGGGCAGGGACATCCAACCCACTGGTAAAATAGATTCACCAGCTTCTGTTTACCAGCAGTGGGGATTGAACTAAGCCAGTTCTGAGTTTGGCTTTGTCTTCAGGGTGAGCCCAGGAGGGATTTTTAAGCTTTCTTCAGCAGTGCAAGGAAAAGGGAGAAGTAAGGAACAAGCAAGGAATGAAAGTCAAGGCAAAAGAAAAAGCAGGCAGAGGAAATAGAAGGCAGGAAAAGAATAGGCAAGAGGAGAGGAGAGGAGAGGAGAGGAGAGGAGAGGAGAGGAGAGGAGAGGAGAGGAGAGGAGAGGAGAGGAGAGGAGAGGAGAGGAGAGGAGAGGAGAGGAGAGGAGAGGAGAGGAGAGGAGAGGAGAGGAAGGCAAAAGGAGACTAATAAGGAGTGCTGTAGTTCCTACTTCACTGCTTGTCTCAAACAGTGGATTTAAAGTGCAACCTCAAGCAGTATGAGTGTTGGCAATGCTCTATCTAAGCTAAAACATGACAATGACAACATAGCAGGAGCAAAAAATGTGAGTGTGGGTTATTTGAGAGGGGAGGGAGCCTTTTGTAAGCAATTGTTTGCAGATAGTTTTACAATGATTCAACGCAGTTGATGTAAAATCTGGCTCAGTTGAACTGGATGTCAGCCAGCCTGGTGTGGCTACTAAAATTTAGCTCAATTGGTATTTTGCACCAATTGTTTTAGGTGAGGAGAGGGGTGCTGCCTTTTGGGCTGGCATCCCTGCTGCCAGCCCCAGGCACAAGGGTTGGTTCTGCTCCCCAAGGCCCCTGCCATGTGCCAGTATGGATGGTTGGCAGGCTTGTCAGGAATCAGGTCAGGGAACTGATCCGTGGGAAAAGAGAAAAAGGGAGAGAGGTGTTTGTGGTGGTCTTTTTTCTTTTCCCAGGCTGTTTTTCCTACCCTCAGCTAGCTACTAAGAAACCACCAGGACCTCCCAGAAACCCTCCAGCAAACCTCCAGCAACACGGATCAGTATTTCCCCAGCTGCCAAGGTAAATACAAGCAGTGAGGGAAAACAACAGCGGTAAACCCCAAAACCCTGCAAGCCTCCTTCATCCACTTTGAAAAATAGTAGTGACAGGGGCCTCTGTTTGGGGGGAATGCTGTGTGGGTCCCCTCAGAAACCCCCTTGGCAGACCCATGTGCTCCCTCCTGCCCCTCGGCAGGAGTGCTGCTCCCTTTAAGAAATGCTGAGCTGCACATCACCATGTCCCCTGTCAGCACTCAGCAAGCTCATATTAAAACAAGAGGGAGGCCAAGTGGATGAGAAACTGAAAGCCTCCCTGCTGGCTACAGGGAATTCCTTCCCTGGCAGAAAATCATTGCCAGATCTACCAAAATTCCTGCCAGATTTCTTCCACATAATAAATGAGAGTTCAGATAATTGTCTCAGTGCCACAGATTTTAATTTTTTTAAGTGTTGCATAGAAAATACTTGGTGAGTCCCTGGCATTGCTCTTCCAGTGTAAAAGGAATAGGGCTTCCTTGTGTTTGAAGAGATAACAGTGCTCCAGGCTACAAAAGATAACTGTGCTTTTTAATTTAATCTTACAGCCATGACAGCAGTGCAGGGGGTCTCTGCTGCAAATATGCTCAACCTGCATTGACTGATGGCTGTAATATCTGAAACCTGGTGGGTTGCTTTGGGGAAAGTGCCAGAATAAGCATCTTTACTACAGAATCTCAGAAGACTGAGATGCAGTCAGATGTAAATACCTGGTTTGGTAGATAATACATTTGGGGTTCTGTTCAGACTCTCACTAGGTGCTGGTGGTGGCTTGCTAATAATTATAGTTACATTTTTGAGTGGTATCAAACACTGGGAGATTCATTTGGGTCCTAAAGCTGGAGGGTAAATCCCTGCAGATTATGAGGAAGAAAGAAGACCATTCACTCTTCATCTTCCTTTTACATTTAACTGTTACATTTTACAGTTAAGGCAGAAACTTCAAGATTTCTCTGCAGATCATTAGAAACCTGTATTGGTAGGGACCAGAGTAAAACATTACTACAATTTTAAAATCTAGTAGAAATGCAGTGCAGGAGAACAAATGCAGCTAATAAAACTTCACCTCTTAAACATATTTGACAATCTACATGTTATTTGGAGCTATAGTTTTTGGATGTTACTTATAGCATTAAAAAAGTAATAAATCCCTCATAGTGAGTGTTATTTAGCATCTAGATTATTTCAGTTCGTTCCACAAAAGGATGCCAAGAAATAAAACAATGAATTAGAGGGCAGATGCTTTTTGTCAAGTGTCCTTAATTGCTACCCAGGTTGCATTTCTGGCAGATGGGCTGGAGACCTCTGCAAAGGGCAGTCATGGTGATGAAAGATGCCACAGTGATGGGCACGTGAAACACCAGCAGCAACCTGGGTAGCTGTCACAAGCACAGGTCCAAACCAGTCTATTGCAGCAGAGATTTTTCAAAGTGCCAGCCGTGCCCATGGCCCAAGGAACAGCTTTTTAACTCACCTGTGAGAAGCTAAAACATGGGGAGGAGACCCACAGTAGATGCCTGCTGCTAACAAAGCAGGGGCCACAAGTTGGACTGCTTCACACCTAAATTGGCTGCCACCTTTTCTTTCCTACATACCCTTCAAAATAATGGGTAGTGCTGTGTCAGTCCCTTTCTGAACACTGCCCCACAGGTTTAATTACAGTTTGTCTCTGAAGCCACAGTGTCTGCTCTGCTCCTTAATCTCTTGTGAACTTGGTGGCACCATGGACCCTTTTTTGTCACCTTGGCAGACCGCACACACTCACCATTCTCATCTACAGTGGGGTTTTTTGCAGGATTCAGCAAACTCATGCCCTGGTCCTACAAATTGCTTCTCGAGGAGCAGGGAGCCAACATAGGGAAGTGCAAAGAACCCAATTAGGAACAAGTAATTAACTTTCCAAGCATCTTCTTATGTCTTTCGATTTACCAGGCCTTGTAAAGGGCAGGGCCAGACAGTTTAGTTGCACTTGGGTCTCTTCAGGGTGAGTTTGGCTGGCGTGGTGTTTTTTTAATGGACCACTCTGATGAGTCCCCATAGTAATTTTCCCCAGGAAATACAGGACTGGCTTTGTCACCACTAGATTGCTTTTCCCTTGTGTACCTTTCCTTTCTCCAAGTTCTCCCTGAAATGATGGGGACTATATGTAAGAAATCACATGCTTTGGCATAAAAACACCTTATCTCAACTCAGCTTATCCAGATCAGAAGCAGATTTAAGCCAAACCAAAAGAGTATCCCCTCTGCTTTTGGTATTGATTTAAACTGGGGAGAAAGTAGGAAGATTTAAGATTAAATGGTCTCTCTTAGCCACTGCCAGCCTGCCTGAGCAAGGAGCATGGGTGGTATGGGCTGCACCCATCACCTTCAGCCTCTAAACACAGATGCACACACTCTGGGCTCAAAGACGTTTTAAATATCCTAGACCCAGCAGAAAAGCACACATAAACCACTAAATTATTGGCCATGAATCACAAATCCATTATTTGAAAGACAAGTGTCCTTGGAAATTGCTGAGGGATGCAGGTCATCCTCTCAAAATTCTCCGTGGCTCTCGGCACAACACAGAACGGAAGGGTGAGAGGAGTGGGGACGCTCGCTGGGTTACACACCAGGCTCTCCTGGTGACAGACACAGCAAACAGAGCTGCAGAATCACAGAATATTCTGAGCTGGAAGGGGCCCACAAGGATCATCGAGTCCAGCTCTTAAGAGAGTGACCCATCACTTGGGTCAAACCCACAATCTTGGAGTTATTAGTGCCGTGATTCAACCAGCTGAGCTCAACTCAGGGAAGACATTGGGAAGCAGGTTTCTGGTGCACAGCAAACACCAGCATGTCTGGGACAGAAAACAGGAGGAGCTACAGTATGTTTGCACCTCTTCTTTGGGTGACAAAAACTGAAGTAATACCAAAATCACACTGGTTTTCCCTAATTTGGTAGCTATATGCTATCTCTTATCTTCAATAAGCTGAGAACTTGTGGTTTATCCAGAAGAAAAGGATCTTCTCCAGGTTTCCACACTGCCATGGATTAACATCCGTCTTCAGATGCTGCCCTAGAAAGCACTGCTTTGTCCTCTTAAGCTTTCTCCCCATGAGCACTGGTGCCTCTGCCCAGGCAATGGCTCCAACTGCCCAGGTCACCAGGCAGGACATGGATCGTGGAGCCCATGCCAGGACCCAGCAAAGTCACCCTGCTGTCAGAAGGGAGGCCATGATGCATCTCCCAGCTGCCTGGATAAGCCTATCAGCTCAGAGTTGTGTAATGTGTTTCCTTAATGGATCACTATAAAATCGCCAAGAGATCCTGAGGCAGCCTGACACCTGCAATTGGCTGGAGGAGCAGATACTACTTTGGAAGGTGACTTGGCAGGGGAAGGCAGGGTATTTTTCCCTCACACTTTTCTCTCTGCTTGGTCACAGCAGGTTATTTTACATTTGTTTAAACTGGTTAGAGAGTAATTGTTTTTCTTTTGAGTAAACCCAAGTTGAAATGAAAGAAAACTGTCCAATCTTAAGGCTGTGGTAGAGAAAGGAGGAGAAGAGGGCAAGGCTGTGTAAAATTACACTGTCTGAGAAAGTCACAGAGATTTAACTGCTTACAATCCCATTAGGCTTGTGCTGAAGAAGGCAAATCTGGTTTAAGCTGGAGGAGGGTTTCCAAAGCCTCTGCCATCACAGGGAGCCTGGAGCAATTCCTGCCTGGCTGATGTTTACAGCAGACACCCAGTACTTGCTGGGGTGGCAGCTACTGCCCTGCCCTGCCTTGCTGGCTCCCATGGCCAATCCCCCCATCTTGCCCCAGTCACAGTTATTTGGACCTGCTAGAACATTGCCCCAGAGCTGGCAAACTCCACCCCAAGGATTTACAGTGCTGTCTTGTCCTCTCCAGTGTGCCAGGGAGGAGGGCCAACCCTCTGGGGCAGCCAGTTTTGGGCCAACATGGTAGCCTGGGATGTGTCATGTTGGCTGCAAGGTGCCACACAGCTGTCCCCAAAGGGCACTGCTGTGGCCTGCTGCAAAGGGAGATGATGGGCAGAGCTCAAGTCTCATGGAAAAACATGGATTCCTGAAATGACAGGATGGGTCATGCCAGGTCCCGAGACGTCAGGTTGGGTGAGCTCTGACAGGTTTGTGCAGGTATGAGGAGCATCACTGCTCATGTAGGGCTGTGTGTTTCACGCTAAGAGCTAGCTCCAAGCAAGATGTTGAGCTGTGGAGTGGCAGGTTAATCCCTTGTGGAAGCTGAGATTGCACAAGATATTTGGGAAACTGAAAGCTAAACTCAGATGGAATCAGTAGGGCCAAAGGAACTGTAGCCAGCCCTCATTTCAGCAACACCACACTGCAGTGCTCATTTCATCTGAGGAAGAAAAATCCCTTTGAGCCTGGATAACCTAGCATCAATCAGTACTGGAGTGTTTGAATTAATACCTGCTTACTATTTTTACTTTTAATATTTTAAAATAACTAGCTAGGAAGTTGCTTATATCTTTTTCATATCCAAATTGCAGGAACACAATTTTTTGTGCTGATGGAGTTGGAATAAACCACTAGTTAATTCTCTCTCAATAGTAACATTCCAAGAAGCAAAACAAGTATCAAGACAAAAAGGCAGAGTGAAGAATATTTACACTATCATTTGTCATATGTTAGTCTTCAAATGGCCATCACCATCCTCATTATTGTGCATATTATGATTAGTCATTAGCAGTTCAATGTTCATCTTTGGGAATTCCCTGAGCTTATTTCTCAGTCTTCTCTTATACAATTGATAGGTCCTGAGGAGTTAATTGCTATGAAATTTAGTTGCAGATGATGCACAGAAATTTCAGAAAATATGGAAAATAACTTCAATATTAACAAGGGATAAAGATAAGAAAATGTGGAGTGGGCAAATCAACATTTGGTGATGATAAGACACTTTTGTTAGTATTTTATAGTGACTTTCCATTCTGTACAGAGTACAGACTTTAGATGTCCTTGTTAATATGCCTACATGCTTCAGAAAGCAGAAATTGTGAAACATTTCTGTTTTGATTCTTTCGTTTTCCTCTCTCACTCTATTTAGGGACTTCATCTGCCTGTACTATCTCAGTCAGCCTTAGGACAGGAAGGTTAGGTGGGCACAGCTCCTTGACTGCTCAAAGCTCGAACTGAAGCTAGAACTTCTTAGATACCTGGATTTAGTCTTGCTTCTTACAGCTCAGCATTTTTGCTGATTTAGCACAGATGAGCACATAGAATCACAGAATTGTCTTGGAAAAGGCCTCTAAGATCAACTGTTAATCCAGTACTACCAAGTACACCCCTAAACCATGTCCCCACTTGCCACATCTGCACATCTTTTAAATACCTCCAGGAATGGGGACTCCACCACTCCCCTAGGCAGCCTGACAACCTTTTTGGGAAAGAAACTTTTCCTAGTATCCAATCTAAACCTCCCCTGGTGCAACTTGAGGCCACTAGTTGCTTGGGAGAAGAGACCGACCCCCACCTGGCTACACCCTGCTTTCAGGCAGCTGTAGAGAGTAATAATGTGCCCCCTGAGCCTCCTCTTCTCCAGGCACCATGCCACGCTCAGTCTCAGGTCCCTTCAGGATCCCATAGCAGCCAGTCATTGTTTTGCAGTGCAAAGGTACTTTCTAGGCTGCACCACACCAAGCTCCTGATCCAGAAGGGGATTTAGTGGCCATGGTTAGCTCAGCACACAGCTCCTGAGCCTAAATCCAGAAATGTGAACCTCAAAATCCTGTGCAAGCTGCTGCTGAAGCTTGGAGAGGGTTCAGATTTGGGGCTATGGCCTCAATGCATGTCACACCTAGAAAGCAGAGGGATCAGGAGCTGCAGCCCAGCCAAGGCCACCCTGCAGGGGTGCTCCTGGAGACCAGCTTTGGGAGATGGTTCATCGTGCTGAGCACAGCTTCTTGTCCCATGGAATGTGGTCGTCCTCCTGTCATGGCCAGGCCTGGGCGACCAGAGGGCTATCCTAAACTGCAGAGGAACAGATTCAGACAAGGGGCAGCAGCAAGGGGCCTGAGCTGAGGAAGCACCTTCTCCCCTCACATAAGAGGTGCAATTTAAAGCAAAGCCCTGAGCCTGTGTTTGCTAAAGATCTCCTGGCTCATTGTACTGAAGCTTCTCCAAGACCCCCTCTCCATCCCTATCTGCAGTACGTGAACCACAGGCATCTGCCTCTGGGCACAGCCTTCTCTTCTTGGACATATGTGAAAATGTTAGTCTGAAAATGTCTTATTTAAGCTACAACCACTGGCTCAAGTACATTGTATAGCCACAATATATATTCATAAATGTAAATAAGTGCATATAGCATAGAAATATAAATTTGTGTTCATTAGGTAGTATTAATATCTGTTGCATATATAAATGCTCTACATGTGTATATATAGATTATAAAGTTTGTTTTTATGGACACATTATATGCAAAATATGTATTTGTCTATGGTAGTTGTGCATTTTATGTACTTAAGGTTGCACTTTCCCTTCAGTTGTGGGTGGAGAGGCTTTGACGCTGTGCTGGGTGCATCTCTGAAACACAGCATGCAAAAGGTAAACATAGCCCAGTTCTGATTGGATTATTCCACCCTGAGTGATGCTCCAAAATCATCACTTTGAGGTTTTGATAGGAGAGGAGCAGAGGAGGCCACTTTCCTGCAGAAGGGAAGGGTGTTTTTGCAACGTGCTCCTGGCAGGAGAGAAGGGAGCGATGGTGAGTCTGCGTGTCCGTGCAGTGGGGTCCTCGATGCTGGATGTGCTCAACCCACACTGGGAGGCACAGATACTCATGAAGAGGAGAAAGGGTGAGGGAAGATGCCAAGGGAGGTTTGAGCATGCTGAGTCTTGTCAGGGATGGATTCCTGTGCTACAGCTCTGATCTGCCACAGGACACTGTGGGCACTGGGGACTTGGCAGATGTGCCAAGGGGAAAGTGACCATGCAAAGTTTGGGGCTCCTTGGAGATGACCAGGCTGCTCCCCCCAGCATCTAGGAAGCAAGATTGCTCCTCAGTCAGGTCAATACTCCTAAAGCAAAAAAAAGGTGTTGGTTTTGTTCTAGATCAGAACAGAGGGAGGAAAAAATTTAAAAACCTGGAAATATTTGTGACAAGCCCCCTGTTCTTGCAAGGAAAGTGATTCCCTTCCCAGTGGGGAGCCTGTGGTGGTGGTGCCTGTGCAAGAGGCACACTTGGCAGCACATCCTTGTCCTGCTCAGCTTCACACCCCAGATGGGGTCTGCCCCTGGGCAGAGCATGGCCGGGAAAGGCCAGATCGGGTCCTAGACAGCCCACCTGAGCTGTGCTGCTGTGAGCAGAGGGAAGCCATCTGGCTGGGACAGAGGGAGAGAGCCTGTGGCTGCTGTGCCATGTGTGAGGTTCCCGTCTGCCATGCAGAAGCTTGGCTCTGCAGAGCTGTTTAGGAGGGCTCTGCTCTGCTTGGAGGGAAAGAGCAATTATCTGCCCTGCCAGTGAGTTCTCGGGTTTATGTATAGCCCCACGCCTTCCCCTAAAAAAGCTTCAGTGCAGAAATTGCAAAGCTGAAGAGATCCTCTGCAATTAGGAGAGAAGACATCCCTCTTTCAGCTAACCCGAGAAAAAGAGCTGAATGAAACCCTGCATTGTTAATGTGCTCTGGCTTAGTCAGTGGGGAGGGTAACAAACAAGGCAGACTTGGTTGGGATAAAAAAAGCATCGAGTATGGCGAGATTATGAAACAATAGGTACTGATAGAGAGGCAGCACAGAGCCAGCCGCAGAGCAGAAGCTTTACTGAATGCCTGGGCTTGAATGAATCCTAATGATAATCACGGGCTACATGGCAATTTGTTTAAATAACGTGCCTCCTGCTTCCTCCCAGCCCAGCAGAATGAGTCCCTACATGTTAATTGCTTCATTTTGAACAGAAAGCTCCTCTCTGTGTGGCAATAATATATATTTAATTTTCACTGTTTATTTACTCTGCCCTTCTCCAAGCTTTTTGCTGTCTATGAAGGCATCTGCTGCTGTCATTCTGTATTTCAAACAAAGGTGTTTGCATTGAAGCTCTGAAGCAGTTACAGGGAATCTCTCAAGGAAAAATGGAAAGGATGCATGGGATGAGTGAGATTTTAGGAGGGATGAGGAGTTGTTGAGCCAACCTACAGGTCACTGGTAAGCACCCCTGCACCACAAGTCTCTGAACTTTTTGAGGGGTTGGGACAGGCTGCAGCTTGACCCTCTCTCAAGCACCCTGCTCCTTTCCAAACAAAATGCTGCTGTGGAGAGTGAAGAATACCCAGGAATGTATCACTTAAGGTTAACATCAACTGCATTCACTGGGCTTGCTCACTGGAGAGCCTGGCATGCTTATGGTTTATCGGAGAGCAATAATAATAATAACAATAATAATCTGGAATTTTGCAAGATTCCTCACTGATTAGGTTCCATTTCATTGCTGGAGCAGAAGCAGACTTTGCCACACCACTGTAACACTGGTGGAAGCAGAGGCAGATAGAGTAGCACTTTTCTGGGCATCTATAGCCAGATTTCTTGGTGCTGCTGCTGAAATTAAACCTGACTCTCCTCTTCTCTCCCTGTCCCCTGTTCAGTTTCACCCAAGAGCCTTTCTTGAAGGGTGATTAACCCGTTATTGCTACACATTTTTTCTCATTAACATCCAAAGAGAAGCAGGGAATTCAATCCCAGCTGGTTTGTGCACAGTAGTTTATAGGTGTGAATTAGCATCCTCTAAGTTGAATTTCCTCTCATGAATCCTTTGTTCCCATCTGACTGTGAGTCCAGCATCTCCTGCAGACTGCTACATTCGCTCATTTAATTTACACAGGTTTTAAAAATGATTTTCACAAGGGTCATCTAAAATGTGGTTGTGAAGGTCATCCAGTTCCAAAACATCCTATTCTCCAGAATACCTCCCACCAAAGCTTGCTGATTAAAATGCCACTGCCATGCTCTGGGATACTTACGAAGGGGATACAATTATTAAAAAAATGCACTAGGATATACTGGGAAAAAAAAGCAGGGTTTTGTCTTTTGCCTTTTGCAAATGCAAAGAGTGTTACCAGTAGCTAATTTTGCAGGACTTGCAACCTACCTGAAAGCAGCAAGATTGCTATTTGTTTCCTGCAATAAAAAAAAATACCCAAACAAACAAAAAGAGGGTTTTTTCTTCATTAATATCATTAAGGGCATTAGAAAATATTTAAACAGTGACATATCCAAATGGCACAAAGTACCCATATGCAATAACACTTATGACTGTAAAATATTATTTAGCATAATGCCTTTATTATGGGTAGGGCATGTTGCTGTGGCCCCACAAGGAGATGTCACAGAGGAAGGTGTGCCTGGGAGGAGCACTGCCTGGAGAACAGATGAACCTTGGGCCTGATGCTATTTGGCTGCTGCAGCCTCATGTAGTAGCAAAGTGTTGGAGAAGAAGCAAGTCCCTGCTTGTTGCTGTCACTCACCATCCCCTTGTGAAGCTGGCATGAAGAATCATACTTTCCCAAGCTGGCCTCTGCCTGCACTGCAGGCATAAGGCTTGGTGGCATCCTACAGGTGACTGTTTGGTCCTGAAAATCATTACCAAGATCAGCTCCTTTCTAGCTACAGGACTGAAGGTGGTCCAATCATCACATATCCTGCACAGCTCCAGCTTTCAGATTGTACTAAAAAAATATTATAATCAGTTTTGCTTCCAAGTTTTAACAAGCTTTAAGCTACATCACTGCTAATAATAGAATCATAGAATCACAGAATATGGAGTTGGAAGGCACCCACAAGGATCCACAAGCCCTGCACAGACCACCCCAAGAGTCACACCAGGTGCCTGAGAGCACTGTCCAAATGCTTCTTGTACTCTGTAAGGCTGGTGCTGTGACCACTTCCCTGGAGGGCCTGTTCCAGTGCCCAACCACCCTCTGGGTGATGAACCTTGCTCTAATCTCCAGGCTAAACCTCCCCTGACACAACCTCAGGCCATTGCCTCGGGTCCTGTCACTGGTCATGAGAGTGAAGAGATCAGATCAGATCAGATCCTCTTCCCCTCATGAGGAAGCTGCAGACTGCAATGAGGTCTCCCCTCAGTCTCCTCCAAACTAAACAGATGAAGTGACCTCAGCCACTCCTCATGTGGCTTCTCCTCAAGGACCTTCACTACATTCATAGACCTCTTTTGGACACTCTCTAACAGCTTCATGTCTGTCTTATACTGTGGCACCCAGAACTGCCCCCAGCACTCGAGGTGAGGCTGCTCCAGCTCAGAGCAGAGAGGGACAATCCCCTCCCTTTCCTGGCTGGCAATGCTGTGCCTGATGCACCCCAGGACAGGGTTGGCCCTCCTGGCTGCTAGGGCACTCCTGATTCTTGTTCAACTTGCCATTGACCAGGACTCCCAGGTCCCTTTCCTCAGTGCTGATCTCCAACCTCTCATTCTCCAGTCTGTCCACACATCCAGGGTTGCCCCATCCCAGGTGCAGAATCTCACACAGTTGGTGACTGCCCAGACCTCAGATTTGTCAAGGTCTCTCTTCTGGACCTCTCAATCTTCAAGGGAGTCAATAGCTCCTCCCAACTTAGTGTTGTCAGTGAACTTAGTTTCCCTTCCAGTCCTGCGTCCAAGTAATTAATGAAGATGACCAAGAGCACATGGCTGAGGAACCCCACTAGTGACAGGTTCCCACTCTGATGTCACCCCATCCACTATAACCCAGTGTACCTGATCCATGAGCCAGCTGCTCAGCAATCCATGGTGCATTTATCCAGCGGTGTGCTGGATATTTTATCCAGAAGGACACTGCGAGACAGTATTGAAAGCTTTGCTGAAGTCCAAGATTACACCTACTGGCTTTTGGAGATAACTGGGTGGGGTACCCTGTTGTAGAAGGACATTAGGTTTGATAAGCAGGACTTTCCCCTCATGAAGCCATGCTGGCTATAACCAATGTCTGTGTCATCCAGGAGTTTGCAATACCTCCCAGAATAATCTTTTCCATGATTTTAATGGGACTGGTCTGGATGTCTTTGTAGATGGCCAAAGCAACTCAGTGAGAGATCAGGATTTGTGCTTATTCCTCTCCTCAGAGGATAAAGGAAACAGAGCCAGGTGAAAGGAAGCACTGGGCCTCGGTAGGGCACCCAGCTAACTAAGGGAATGTGTTAGATATGTTTTCTGGAGCACATGGACACAAAGAAGTGCAGTCTGGCTGCAGGCCAGCACAACTCCATACGAGGACAAGATCATGCAGCCCAAGAGAGGAACTGGGCAGCAATCATTGAAGCTTAACTTAGTCGAGTTGCAGAATGACTCCAGGCTCTAGGAGGAGTCCAAGCCACTGAGCAATTCACCAGTCAAGCTAACACCAGCAGCTGCAGATCCTTCCACATCAATGCAACTGGGTTTGCACTGGTATAAATCATGTGTGTCGCTAGATTCAGACACAGGAAAATGAGAAAGGGAAAGAAACAAAGGGCAGAAACAGAGATAGCTCTAAAAAGGAACTTTCTTATAGACCAATCCTGAAAGCAACAATCAGGCCCTGACAATAAGGCACAGCTATGCAGTTCATTGCCACACAAGGTCACAGTTTACCTTCCCCCACCACCGCCTGCAGTGGGAGGCTCATTGTGGAGCGACGGATGCAGAGCCGAGTTGACAGCCAAACCTGGGGGATCTGGCTGTTTCCCCAGGATGGATCTGACATCCCTGGCTCTTAGGATGAAGACAAAGGGTGAAATATTATGATTGCTATTCCACAGAGGAGAACGAATAGCAGCACTGTCAAGGCTATCTGCACGGCAGGGCAGCCTTATCAGCTCGGGAATAGCAGCGTGCTATCCTGAAAAGCACGTCTAGCGAGGACACAGCTATTTCAGTAAAACTGGGGTTTGGGGTTTTTTTTTTTAGCAGTGTAACACCCTCCTGAATGCAGCGAGCAGCGATGCAGCTACAAGCAATGTTTTTGACAGTTTAACACTCACTAGCTCAGAAGCTCCTTCCTACTTGCATGGCTGTGTTAGCCGGGAATATCAGCCCTTCCCTCTCCTCACTGACATAGCCAGCCTGCTTCACCTGATTGAGACTTTCTGTGTGACCTGGGACAAAATACTTAGGGTAGAGTTTTACCAGAGCCTTGCTGGGTAACACGTGCCCATGTTGGGCAACATGTGCTTTTGTATCAGCTACAGTCACCACCTCCTTCTTTCCCACCCCACCATGACAGCAGCAGCACCACCAGCAAACAGAAAATGCAAAGGATTTTGGTTTTGTCCTCACCATTTGGTCCTCCTCTCCCCAGAGCCCCAACTTTCAATGTGTTTATGCTGTTGTGAAGCCTCAAGGCAGCTCTGTTTGCTTTCTTATCCCAACCAGCGTGGCTCTGCAAGGCAAACCTCCAGCAATACATGGAGAATAGGAAAAAAGGCCATCTGTCACTACTGCTCACTCTGTCTGAGGAAATAATTCAAGGAGCTTCAGCAGAGATCTTTTGCTGCGTGACATGCATCTCCTACAGGGATTTTAGCTGACAGAATTATGTTGACCATCGCTTTTTTAATAGATACAAAATTTCTCAGATTTTGGGAACTGTCAGCCAGCAACAAATAAATGGCTGTTGTATCACCTATTTTAACATTAGTGGGAAAATGGTCTTTTAGAGCAAATGGAAAAAAGATTATGAATTGAGAGAGAACTGAAGAAATGGACTACAAGCAACCCAATCCTTTCGTAAAGAAATCTCTGGGGAAGTACAAACTCTTAAGATAAATTAGATGGCCCTCCCTTTACTGTAACATCTGAAGGTGTGTTCACACTCCCTACTCAGGGAGCTTAATTTAGGAATTATAACTACTACATTCAAATTAGTCATAAGTGACTCAGACTGCTCAGACTTGATTCCTCAGACAATGGAGAGATGGAGTTGTGACAGGCATTAGGGTACAAGCAGTCTGAACATGGCCTTGGCTGCCTCACCTTCCTTCGATGTGTTCTGACATCCCTCTGAAGAGGGAAGCGCTATTTCCATCCTACACACAGGAAAAGATTACTTTGTCTGGAGCAAGCTACCAGCTTGCATGAAAAATGTCTCTTCCACCAGCTTATTTCGATTTTGCCAGCATTTACTTTGGCCAAGAGCAGCACTTTTCCCACACAAAATCCTCACCAACCTACTGCAACCATTATTCACTATAACATTTGTTCACTTATGAAAAGGTCATAAGCCCTCCTATACTGAGTACAGATATTTTAAGGGAAAAGGGAATTTAGATTTCTCGACAATGGGGATTTTAACATGTACTGCTTGCCAATATAATGAGCACACCCAACAAAAATGACTCAAGTTTTCATGTTTGAAGCTAGGAAGTGTCTTGTCTACTAACATGCCAGAGTTTTCCATGGAGTGACTTGGCTGCAATTTTTGCTCTCCCTATATTATGTTAAATTAAATTGCAGGCACAATGCAACCTAAATACATACACACGAAGATATAAACTCTTTTCTTGGCATGCTCTGGAATGAAGGAATAGTGATCTTAGTTTTATTTACTCACTTCACACTGAATTTCTGGCATTTTAGCAGTTGACTCCCCATGAGAATGTTTTTTCAATCTCATTTAATCCCCAGCCCACCTCTCTTGATGCAGCAAAGGAAATTCCAGTGTCTAAGAAATCTTGCCTCTTCCCAGGAAGTGTCAGACATTAGGACTATGTGGAGGGACAAAGAGCTCTTCTGCTGACTCATCTTGGCAGCCAGATCAGGTCAGCTTTTTTAGCTCCAACACAGAGCTAGAAAAGGAGCTAGGAAAAGCTGAAATGTCTGGATGGGGAAACTAAAATAAAGAAAATATTAAAGGGCTCTTACACAAGCCAGGTGAGATGGGAAATGGTACTTCCACCTCTTTGTTCTTACAAGTATTCAACAGACAAAAATTCAACATTCAAGCCACCAAGATTTGCCTCAACAGAGAGCTTATACATGAAGCACTCAAGAAAAGCAAAGGTACAAAGGTACACCTGAGAGCTCTCCCTAATCCTGCGCACTTTCGTCTGGAAATCTGTATCACTGAAATGCTGGAGTGTATCCAAAGAAGGGCAACATAGCTGTTGAAGGGTCTGGAGCACAAGTCTTTTGGGCAGTGTCTGAGGGAGCTGGGGATGTTTAGCTGAGAAAAGGAGGCTCGGGGGGGACCTTGACTCTCTACAACTGCCTGAGAGGAGGGTGAAGCCATGTAGGGGTCAGTCTCTTCTCCTACGTAACAAGTGACAGGAAAAGAGGAAACACCCTCCAGCTGTACCAGGGGAGGTTTAGATTGGATACTAGGAAAAATTTCTTCCCTGAAAAGGTTGTCAGGCATTGGAACAGACTGCCTAGGGAAGTGGTGGAGTCCTCATTCCTGCAGATAGAACATGTAGATGTGGTACATGGGGACAAGGTTTAGTAGTGGACTTGGCAGTCCTGGGTTAATGGTTGGGCTTGAGTGTCTTAGAAGTCTCTTCCAACCTAAGTGCTTCTATATTTCTATGAAGTCCAAGATATTTATACTGAAAACTATTTTATTGCAGAACTGGGCAAGGGAAGGAACAGCGAAGAGGAGTAAAGAGGCACTTAATTTTTTTCCAAATTCACCATAACAGGCTTCCTGAAAGTACCTTAGCGGCTTTGTTTTAGACACATTTATGCAAGCAGTTCTTCACTAAGCAAGAAGTATTCCATTTCCAGAAGCAACAGTGGTTTTCAACACCTTAGGTTCCTTGCGGGGCTGGATCCTTGGGCCTTAAATCCTGGATTCAGAGACAAATGTATGAAACAATGTTTTACTGATTTACTTGTGGACTTTTGTGGAACCTTATCTCAGCCATGAGCGCGATTGGTTGTCAGTATGCAAGACAACATCAACACAAACTGATAAGAAAGATGAGTGAGTACACAAAAATAATCTAAGAACTCAGATGAAGTAAAGAAATTCCCACTATAGAACCTGGTTCCTTCTGCTGTTTTTGCACACAGCTGTATGAATGGCAGTGCACTCCCAAGAAAGCCTGAGGAAAGGAAAAACACCCTGAATATTCATGACAGTCTGTATTCTCATGAACATTTGCACCTGAATACCATGTCCTGCCATCTCTGAAAGCTCTCTATCGTGGGATTAGAATTGTGCTGAATGGCATTTAAGAGACCCAATGCACAGCATGAAGTTTCTCTCTGCAGAGAATCCATGGTACTGGATCCTGATTTTTTTGTGGAAGAGCATCTTTTCAGGAAATCTTTGACAGGTGTTTCTAGCCTTCTAGTACCTAATTAGGACTTTAATCTTGTTGGAATAGCACTACCTGATTTCATCTACCCCCAAAGCACCACAGACAGTCACAGTATTATAAAAATTACAGCTCCTCTGATCTATATGTAACTTGTATCATGTGTCCTTCACTTCTATCAATTTGTGGATGTGAAAATGAAGGCTTTTTCAGACTTCATATCTTGCTGCCACAGTATAACGTCAGAAGGACCCAGGAAACATTAGTTAATACAAAGTTTTTTACTCAAAGAGACAGGGTGTCAAAAATTGTAACATTCAAAGATTAAGAAAACATTTTGGGTGTAAACAATTAGTGGAAATACCTCAACCATTTCACTGGGAAGTATGATTCATTCTTGTTAAAATAAATTTGCTACTAGTAAATATATCGCTAAATCTTAATTGAAATTTACTTTTTACTGAATTACAACTTTTGGGCAAAGCTGGGACTGGGAACAGTTCTGGGAAAACATCTGGATTCATTGCCAGGTGCTGAAATGTTAGGCTGAGACACAGGTTAACTCACATTATATTTCTGTGGCCAATGGAATTAAATCTAGCCTTGCTTCTTTTAAGAACTCTCATCACAAAACTTATTTTCAGGTGAAAATTGGTCTTGCTTTCCATTTTGATGAATAGATTATAATAAGATTTTATTCACTTCTTTTTTTTTTTTTAGAGTTCTCCTGTGTCACTGATTATAAAACAAGAAGTTTTTTTACTTTTACAGAAGAGATACAGTTACATTGCGTGGTATTACAAATGCATCTCATTCTGTTTAAGATGAGAAATGAGCAAATTTAAGCCACAAAAGCAGGCTCTTTCCATATTTTTGGTGAATGTAGCAGCTATTTTGAGTATTTTATATTTACCAAAATGTTTTCCATTTCAAACACCAGCTTTGATGAAGACAGCCTCCTCTCTGTTTTAAAGCAAGTCTACATTAAGCTCAAGGTAGCAGCTTCTAATGTTAAATATTCTTAACCACAGCAGTCTTCAGAGAGAGTTGTTTGCTGGATGCAGTTAGATACAGTGATTAGAATTTCTTTAAATACTTCCTCCTTTACCCATGAACATAATTAATATAACTCCAGGTGAAGCATTTGAATGAAACAGAATGGGTGAGCTGGGAAGGGATTTCCAGATGTCACCTGGTCCAACCCCCCTGCTCATGCAAAGCCACCTAAACCCAGCTACCCAGAACCATGTCCAGCTGGCTTTTGAATACCTCCAAGGACGATGACTCCACAACCAGTCTGGCCAAGCTGTGCCAGTGCTCCGCAATCCTGACAGTAAAAAAAGTTTCCTGATGTTCAGAGGGAGCCTCCTGCATTTGCTTCTGCCCATTGCCTTTAGTCCTGTCACTGTGATCCACTGCAAAGACCGTGGCTTTGCATTCCTTCCACCCTCCTTCCATGTGTCTTACATGCACTGATCAAATTCCCCCTGAGCCTTCTCCAGGCTGAACAGTCTGTGCTTTCTCAGCCCTGCCCCATAGGGAAAATGCTTCACCCTTAATCACCTTTGTGGCCTCAGTCTCTCTCCAATGTGTCTCTGTCTTTTGTACAAGGAGTCCAGGACAGGACACAGCGGTCCAAGCGTGGCCCTACCAGAGCTGAGTAAAGGCAAAGGACCACCTCCATTAACCTGCTGGCAGTATTTTGGCTAACCAGCCATGGATACCATTCACTTTCTGTGCTGCAAGGGCACATTGTTGGCTCAGTTCACCTTGTCCACCAGGACCTGCAGGTTCCTTTCTGCCAAGCTGCTTCCTAGATGGATAGCCCCAGCCTGTTCATATAGATTGGGTTGTTTCTTCCCAACCGCAGGACTTTGCACTTCTCCTTGTTGAACTTCTTAAGTTTCCCATCAGCCCATTTCTCCAACTTGTTGTGGTCCCTCTGGATAGCAGCACAACCCTCTGGCATATCAGCCAATCCTTTCAAGTTTGTGTCAGCTGCAAACTCCCTAAAGGTGCACTCTGCACTGTTCTGTATCACCCAGAATGTTAATGAGGATGTTAAAGAGGATTGGAGCCAGTATTGACCGTGGAGTACAGTGCTGGTTACTGGCCTCCAACTAAACTTTGTGTCACTGACCTCTCTCTGGGCCTGGCCATTCATCCAGTTTTCAGTCCACCTCACTGTCTGCTCTTACCACAACCTGTTAGGATCCTATGATGTTTCCAACACTAGATCTGTAGTTAATTACTGACTTTTCCTATTAGTGCCTCAGCAAGGTATTGTCCACCACTTAGGCCCCCATGCTTACCTAGCTTCTCTTCAACTAAGAGGGCAATGAACCTGTTTTGCAGCTGTGAACCCATAGGTGTGGCAAGAACATTCCTCTTGGTGCCAGAAGTCATAAGCTTCCATCCATCCCTTTCTCCAGAGGTTTTGCTTACCTTGATAGCGCAAGGCAGACACTGCTGTCTTCCCTGTTACAGATGGGTCTGAGGCTCTTCAAGCTGTTCAGACTCAGAGACGACCCTGTCTATCTCCCTTTCATGTTCTCTGGTGTGCCACCTGCTCACTGCCTCCTGAACTCATCCAGCTGGCAGCACAGCTTCTCCAAGACAGCACACCCCTGGAAGGACAGAGGGCCATTTTTCTTGGCCTCAGACAGAGGTCACAGGCAATCCCTGGAACCTGGGACTTGGTGAGCTGCATCAGACATTTGAAGCCAGGCTGTGTGGAAACTGTATTGGGATGGCATGGCAAGGTTCTGGTAGCAGGGGGCTACAGGACTGGCTTCCGTGGGAAGATGCCAGAAGCTTCCCTCATTTCTGACAGATCCAGCTGGGTCCAAGATGGACTTACAGCTGGCCAAGATCAAGCCCAGCAGAGACAGTGGCAGAGCCCCAGAATAACAGATTAAAAAGGGGTGGAGGGGAAAACTGCACCATCTCAGCCAGAGAGAGGGGTGAGAACATGAGAGAAACAGCCCCACAGACACCAAGGTCAGTGGAGGGGCAGGAGGTCCTCCTAGCACTGGAGCAGAGATTCTCCTGCAGTCCCTGGTGCAGCCCATGGTGAGGCAGCTGTGCCACTGCAGCCTGTGGGGATCCATGGGGGAGCAGAGATCTCCCTGCAGGCTGTGAAGGACCCCATCCAGAGCACATGGATACCCCAAGGAGGCTGTGACCCACAACAGGTCCCAAGGGGACCCACGCTGGAGCTGTCTGTTCCTGAAGGACTGCACGCAGTGTAAGGGATCCATGCTGGAGCAGCCCATGAAGAACTGCATCCTATGGAAAGGACTCACAGTGGAGAAGTTCTGGAGAACTGTCTCCCAAGGGAAGGAACCACACTGGAGCAGGGAAAGAATGTGAGGAGTCCTTCCCCTAAGGAAAAAGGTGCAGCAGAGACAACATGTGATGAACTGACCACAGCTCCCATTCCTTGTCCCTCTGTGCTGCCGGAGGTAGAGCAAATTGGGAAAAAAATTTAAGCCCAGAAAGAAGGGAGGGGTGGGGGGAAGGCGTTTTAGGATTTAGACTTTATTTCTCATTATCCTACTCTGATTTGAGGAGACTTCAAAGGGAAATGATAAAATTGCACTCTAATTTCCTGAGGTTTACACCATAAGCTGACAAGGTTGAAAATTTCTACCCGATACTGTCACGTGACAGCAAGGCTAAAAGGAAGGAAAACATGGGCCACAGAGTTAAGACAAATGTAGTAAATTCTAAGGTGAAAGACTTTGAGAAAGCTGTTTGTATTTGAAAATTTCATAAGGTTAATTTCTAAAAATATTTAAATAAAATCATTTATGCAAACACATTAACCCAGGAAAAGCCAAAACCAAAACACAAACATTCAGTATGAAGATTTTTTTTTTACAATAAAAATTCTTCTAGGAAGTATATTAAATATGACAAGAGGGGGAAAAAATAGCATCTCACAATGTATATTCAAGGGCATTACATTTTAGAACAATGTCTTAGCCATTTATAAATGATTCATGAAGAAATTAAATATGCTATTCCATAAGAGAATAATCTAATTTACAGTTTAGATGCAAGGCTTCACCATAACATCTCATACCCTTCACCGGGGTCTTTGCTTACCCAAGCTGAGTGACCTGTACTTACTCTCTTACCAGAGCATGGTGGTCCTCAAACACACAGGTAGTGTTCAGGTTTACTTTTTAAGGTTCAACAAAAAAGTATTACTAGAAAATATTCTATTTTTTTTTTTTTAGTCACAATAAAAGCAATTTAAAAGCTAAAAGAAACAGATAAGTTGTATTTGCTGCTCTAAGATTGAGGGAATGGATTAACCTACACCTTGCCAAAAACCAAGTATCTAGCAAGTATCTAGCTGCTAGTTATGCCATTGTATTGTTAGTCATTTGCACAACTGGGAGGACACCACAAGTCCAAATCACAGACTACAAACACAGTGCATCCTTTAAAGAAATTACATAATTTCTGTGAGAAAACGGCTGGGGGAAAAAAATCATGACAACTATCCATCTCCATAGCTATCATATGTCTAAGAACTATTTGCCTTACAGAGCTCCAGTTTATCCAAAATACTGAATATACTACTGAAAACAGCAATATCCCTAGTCTCCTTATGCATCAAGTACAAATCAGAGAAAAACACTGCCTCAAAACGCTCATTTTTAACCACAAAACAATGCCAGAAAACTCTTATTTGGACAGCAACACATTTACCTGGTCTTGCAGTTAACGTATTTATTCTGCAGACAACAGTCACAAATACTTACTAAAAATACAGATATGTTTCCTAAAAGTAAAGTGAGGCTTCAAGATGACAAAGCTTTTTTAACAGTGCAGGGTGCAAATTCTCAGTATGAAGACATTCAGAAGATTTGTTGCTCAAAGAGGATCTTTTCAAACCCAGGTGGAGGTGTATGATAAAATTCACTGAACTGACAATCCAGAATGGCACTGTCATCAACTGCAGAGGAGAACCAAAAAGAAGGAATTAGAGAAGGAACACTAACAGTTTGATCCTCTTTTATACCATCTTAATAAACTGTAGACTGTGCTCAAACCACAAAGAATTTCTTCAATACACCCATTACATATACACAATTAAAATAAATCTCTTCAATGAATTTGGTAAGGCCTTAAGCCAGGAGAGGAAACCATCTCTCTTTTCTGCTGTTTACTCAGTAATGGTTCCTCAATGAAATCAATGAGAATGTCTAATTTCACTAGGAGTGTTAGCAGAGCTTCAGGCTATTGATTCCAAATCTTCCACTCCATTTCTCCAGAAATCTACAGACTAAGGCTGCTACCAGATAAACCTTGCAGAGATGTCACCTCTTCATGTGCATATATTTCTGTTCCTAATTCTGTTGGAGTTTCACCTGTCTATAGTGGCTTTCTGGAGGTCCACAAGGTTTCACATGTCTGCAGCAGTGGTATCAAACCATCAGTTTTAGCATATGATCCAAAGAGAGCTTCTTTGACTGCTTCTTGAAATTGGAAGTTAATGTGTTTTTTTTACAGAACTTCTCCCTGGTTTTGACCCCCTGCATAATCTACCCACCTACAACAGTACTTTCAATGTAGAATATAAAAAAGAAGCGGATGAGTATTTTCAGAGCAACACTTTTGTGTACTTCACTAGCAAACTGAAACACCCACCTAGTCAGAAAACAAGGTCTGTTTCAAAGGCAACTTCTGAGATGAACCTGGCAGAACATCAACATTAGTTCAAACAAGAAAAGGTTCATCTCCATATTTTGGAACTTAACTATCTCAGAGACAAGGCTGGAATTCTTCCACCCTAGGCTTTGTGAAATCTCCTATCAGTGTGTTTGTACAGTTCTCTAGTACTTACACAGTGTTTATGTCTTGCTTCCATTAAAGCAAGACATAAACACTTGCTTACACAGTGTTTATGTCTTGCTGCCTGAGGTAGAGCTGCTGTAGGGAATAACCTTTAAGTCCATTTTTTTATCTTCTCAAGCTTGACACTGTGTTTGCCTGATCTATCACCTTCCTCTTAAAAAGATATCTGTAGTTCTAGTCTGAATAGAGTAAATGTTTGAGAAACTCTCTTCTGTATAGCCAAATCCTTCCACAGGATTGGAAGTTCACATTAAATTAAGGACTAGAAGTTTATACCAAGTAAGTAGAGCACAGAAACAACCTGCAGGCTTCAAGTTATAGCTACATGTAGGAGACATGATAATTATAATGAAATTATGCCCACTTGTGGAAGAAGACCCAAAGAGCCTGGTAATAAAAGGTCACTGCATTCTCCAGGCATGGAACTTCTTGAGTCAGAGAAAAAAGATTAACAGTAGGCTAACATGCCACCGAGTATTTTCTGAAAGCAACCTTCATTCTTCATGCTGTGTAAGACCCCTACCAGAAGACAGGAGGATGCAGCCACACAGTAACTCTGCTGCTGCTGCTGCTGAAGAAGGTTTTGTACGAGGAGGTGCCGCCACAGCATTTTAGCGGCGCCATCACGTGGCTGAAGGACACATCACAGCCTGACCATGTAAAACCATTCCACCCTCAGGGCTTGGAAGCAAGTGATTCACCAGCTACATTCACAGACTTCAAAAACACTACAATCAACTGGTGTGTTTTCTTCCTGTTCATAAAATTCCGTATCAATCAAAATGTATCAAGATATAAATGGGAACATGCCTACAGTTCGTTAGGAACCCACCATGAATTAAAAATTATCCCTATCAAGCAGCTAAAGGTTATCCTTACAACCAAAATTATTTTGGCTACTATTTAAATGAGGCTCAGATAAACTGAAGATGGAGCTCCTGGAGCAGGTCCAGAGGATGGTGATGAAGATGATGAAGGGACTGGAGCACCTCTCCTATGAGAAAAGGCTGAGGGAGCTGGGTCTGCTCAGTCTCAATAGGAGATGACTGAGAAGGGACCTCACCAATATCTACGAGTATCTGAAGGGAGGGTGCCAAAAGGGTGGATCCAGGTACTGCTTGGTGGTGCAGAGCAATAGGACAAGCAGCAAAGAGCAGAAACTGCACAGGAAGTTCAAGAAAACACAAACAACCATTCTATTGCTATGGAACACTGGTGGCATTTATGAAGTATGGGAAATTAAAAGGCATAAATATCAAGCTTCACAGATAAATCAGATTAACCCACAAGTCTGCCATCTGCTTCATTTTTTTTACCTGGCAACTTTTAGACTGAGTGCAGCAGCTCCCCAGCTTGCTGGATGTGGACACTATAAGCAGTCAGTAAGCAGTGCTCTTTTTCCTATTAAGCAGCATTAAAAATGAGTCAAAAATATTCTTTTGTCATTTCCTAGGTTTAAATTTTCATGTTATTAATTGTTGTAGTTGCCAAGAATAGATGATTGATGTGTGTTACATTTAAGTCAGAAGAATACACAGCTCACAAAACAGAACTGGAATGAAAATATTTTCCATAATGTGAAACAGTTTGAAAATCTCTGACTTACCATAGACCACTGGATAGACAGTCCCCCTGATTCCTGAAGCTGGGCAATGCATGTTCTTGCCATTTAAATATACATTTAATTCTACATGGTCATATGTAATGCCCTACAAAGTACAGAAAATTAACAAAAAAAAAAGCATCAACAAATTTATACACATAATACTGCTACTTAGCTTTCTTAGCCATAGGCAGATTTTAATACCATTATGCAAACCCCAGCATCCTAGAAAATCTCACTTGACATATTCCTGCCAAGGACTAGAAGTTAATAAATGACCAGTAATAACATCTTTATTTTCAAATACTCAGGATTCCTTAATGCCCATTCCAACTGGGATGCAGCACAACACTGCACAATACACTCCACATCTTACTGAGTTAACAGAACAAATTTCCAAACTTCACCACGTTAAAGAAACACAAGATATTCAATGATTTTGAGTACGAGAAGGAGTATTGCAATCTTCTTGTTTGTATCTTCTCACTGAAATAACTTTAATAAATAATGATGCTAGGCACCAAGTTCATGCTTCCATACCTCCATATGGAAACCTCTCTCAGTTCATTTACTCTGCTGGCAGCAACAGACTGTGGTTTCACACACAACGCTATAAATATGCTGACCACAGGGCAGAAAGCAAACACTAACAAAATAGTAACTTACTTATCTGTCAGCTAAAGGACTTTCCTCACTGCTTTGGTATTGTCTGAGAGTGACAATTTGTGTGCTCATGCAGGACTTCAAAAATTTGTTTTCATGACAGAACAAAATAACTTGATACTTTGGAAATGAGGAAGTTAGCAGTAACACATCAGTTATATTTTTTGTGATTAGCTGAAGCTGTTCAGATCACACTAGTTCACTAAAGCCTGAAACAATCAGCAACCCTTCAAAAAACAATTTCAGAAGGGGATTAAAAGAACAGTATTGTATCTGAGGGTTAAGGGTGGAGATATCACCCCTAGCTGTTTGCAGCTTCTAAAGATGGCATTTCTAACCATGGCTATAGAGAGACAAGTTACCCAGTGTGAAAAAGTAGGGGGGATAAATGGTCTCAATTTCATTGCATTGCTCTCATGTATTTTTGAAAATACCTAAGAGGACATGGAGAAAATGACAGTACTAAAAAACCAACACTTTGAACAAAGTCACTTAAGGATGTTTTGAGAAACCTGAAATAGTAAGGTACAAAAAATTAAAATTTTTTCTCAATCATTTTTCCAGTGAACATTACCCCCCTCCCCACTCTATATCCCCCACAAACTACAAAAGTTTGGCTAAAAATACAATTAATTTATCACCCAGGACCCATCTCTGCCCTGCTTTGTCCTTCTAATCATTAACCAGTTAGCTAAGGGTTCTTGAGTTCAGCTGGGCATGGTGCATAGACATGTAATGCATTCCAGCACATTATTTGTTCAGGCAGATCCCATCTCAAACAACATAAGATCCTCGTGATGGGAATTATCAGTCAGGTAGATACTGAAATAGAGCACCAGAAACTATTTCTCAAAGTCCATCCCTCATGAGGAACCTATCAATACCAAGAGTGAAGTCCATCCATGTCCAGGCTGCTGATTCATTCAAAGATAACAGGAATTTATATCCCAGCACTTTCCAAACTGGGAGATGCAAACTGAACAATTTGACTTAAAACAGAGCTGTAAATAAGAGGCATTGAGGTGAGGAAGTAAGAAAGCCTTAAGAAACTCACCACTACATCGCCCTCCTGAGGCAGGCTGTTTGCTGGTAGCCTATTTTTCTCCTCATTGTTATAGTAGAGAGCTCCATCATTTCTTATCACCAGGCTGTGGACATCTCGACCAAGTGGAATTTGATTCAAGTTTGCTTTCTGGGTTGCAACTCCTATACCCCAAATCCCTAAAATGTGGTATTAACACAGTAAGAAAAAAAAACCATGTTACTTTGAAGACTGACTGAAGCAGGACAGCATAAAGACTTTGTTTTTTAACTAATGCCATGATGGTACTACCAGTAAATATCTCCTGGAAATACCAGAACTATTGTGGGTTAGCTCTGGCAGCTAAGCACCATCCAGCCAGTCATTCTCTTCCCCCAGCCCACTCAGGCCCTCATGGAATGGAGGAAGAGAAAAGGAAGAGTAAAACCAAGAAAGCTTGTGGCTAAAGATAAAAATTGCTTGGTAAGTAAAGCAGAAGTGAAAGAGACAACAAGACAAAAGTGATGCAATGGCAATCACTCTCCACCTCCCAGGGATAGACTGATGCCCAGCCAATTCCCAAGTAAAAGATGGCTAATCTCCCTAAATCCCCCCTCTCCCATTTATTCCTGAACAAGACAGGTGCTATGTGGTATGGAATATCTTGTTGGCTATTTTGGGTCATCCACCCGGTTCTGTCCCCTCACAAGCTCTTATGCAACCCTAATCGTATTCACTGGAGGGGCAGAGTGAGAAACAGACAAGGTTTTGATGCTGTGCAAGCCCTGCTCAGCAATCGCTAAAGTATTGGTGTGTTATCAGTATTGTTTTGTTATCAGTATTGCTTTGGTCACAAATCTAAAACCGACAACCACAGGAGCTGCTATGAAGATAATTAACCCCATCCTGACCAGACCCAGCACAAGTAGCCACAGGAGACTGAAGACAAACAGCATCTATCTTGAAAAAGAAGGATCTTTGAGAAAGAGAATTGTAACCACTCAGTTGAACTTTCATCCCCAGAAAAATATTGAATACAAACTCTGAGGCTGTAGGTGGATAAAAAAATTAAATCCAACTAGCATGGATCTGTAAACAACAAATTTTCCTTTTTCAGCTAGTTAGACTAGTCTTATGGAAAAAAAGAAAGTGTTAATATTACAGACCTAGGTTTGGTAATAATTTTGAAACTCATACAACACTGAAATAGTCAAATGATGAAAACATGATCTAGACAGTTACAGCAATATGAAGGCACAGTGGTTAGAAAACTATTCCAGGATTACTCATCAGTAGCACCCTGTCAAATCAAAAAAGATGACTCAAGTGGGGTTTGAGGTTTTGCATTGAATGCACAAGGTCAGATACTGCTCTGTATTACCATCAATTACTTGCATAACATGACAATGTGTTGATTAAACATGCTGCCAATCCCAGCCTGACAGGACTGCAAGCTCTTGAGAGGTTTAAAGTGATCCTGACTAACTAGTTAGAAATAAAGAAAGTGCATCTGTTTTTATTTAAATATGAAGAAGAGCAGGTAAGTAGGAACAGTAAGTGGCACAAATACAGTAGTGGCTTGGTAACCAGTTCACAGACCACTTGCTGAGTGTGAGTGTGCTCTACTGATGTGGAAAACTTCTGGATGTGTGGCATGTATAAAACAGATGAGGCAATCCTACTGCTGCTGCAGCTGAAGCAGAACATCCATTTTAAGCACTGTACCTCAAGATAAATTAGGCTGACTAAAGATATTGTAGAAGAAACAACAAAACCAATCAAAAGTGTAAAAATTTTATCTATAAGGAGATAATGAAAAAAAACCCCAACAAACTGGGACTTTTAAGTCTAGAGAAGACTAAAATGAGGCAAATATGTAAGAAACTTATTTTCAAAAGATGAAACTGTAGAATAATTTATTCTAACAGCAAGAATGAAAAGGTAAGAGTGTGATTCGACTTCAAAAAACTTTACAATAGTCACAGTGACCCCATAGGTAACCTCTAATTGACTGTGCAGGGATACTTCTGGAAATCTAAGATTTACTTTAAATCTTCCACAGTTTTCCTGCCTTGGGGCACAGGAATAGAGGAAAAAAGGCTCACAGGAACCAGGAGAGTTTATCTCCCATGATTCTCAAGTGTTAAGAACATGGATAGACTATCTGTCTGAATAATGACCATAGATGAACAACACCTGCAATGGATTCTTCCCAAAAAAAGGATAATAAAATTGCCAAGTTAAATTGGATATGGGCTTACATGTAGCTCAAAACTAACCAACTAGCTGGACTGCAAGGTGTTGTGGGCAGATCTGTGTACATGCTGCCTGCACTCTGACCCACCTGAAGGCAAACAATTCTTATCCAAAACGTTTCAGCATCAAGCTCCAGCTGGTACATAAGGCCTGCCTCAGGACTAACACTTCCCCTCTTCTTCCCTCCCCACACACACTTCAGGAAAGCACAGTTTCATTTTCAGAGTGTCTGCTAGCAGCTTTTAAAAATACAGGCTGACTTTTCATGCCAGCATACAGGCAAGCCTGGAGTGCTCTCTGTAGTAGTGAAGCTGACCATATTTGTAGGAGCAAATAAAGGAACAAGGTGCTGAAAGGCTCCTCTGGATAAGGCAGTGTCAGAGTAAGTGCTACACACTTGATCTGAAGAGCAAAGGGTAGCACAAGGAGTGTTACCCTTGCTTGGGTGAACAGTGCCTGCTAAGTGCAAATGAGGGTAAACAAATAGATACAAATATCACTGGATAAACTGCACTCCTTAAAAAGTACTCCATAGCTACATAATACATAAATACATAAGCATTTATTGAGGAAAAATAATTTCTAAAATATGCCACCTGAAAAACATGCCTATAACAGCATACAGAACAATGTGGGAGCTTAGTATCTGCACTCCTTTAGTAATACACTTACTATTATTTTTAATATTTTAGAGTCAGAATTAAAAAAGAAAAAAAAGAAATTTCCTTTCACACAGTAACTTATAAATCTCTCTAACGTTCACAAGTTCAAGGATGCAATTAGAAAGATGCATGTGCTGAGCCTTTGAGATACTGCCACCAGCAGGCAATGTAACATACCTCCCAAGTTTAAAGTTGTGTATTTTTTGCTGACTAACCTGTGGACTGGATTTTAAACTCGAAATAACTCTTGTTCTGATGCAAAGGTGCATTGGCTAAGCATCCTCCCGTGCCACATATTCTTCTGCCATTTTTAACAATGACGACATCTGTTCCTGCAAGTAGAAAAAAAGAAACCCACAGAACTTCAAAACATTTTTAGAAACCTGAAAGCAGCCCTCAAAAGCTCTAAATATTGAAACCAGGTTTTGTTACTTCTGCCCCAAGTAAAAGCTTTATTAGTCTGTGAGAAATATGATGATGGGCCGTGCTTTGAAGCAAGAGAAGGAAGGTTGTTTACAGGCTAGTTCATCTTTCCACTAGGGTTTATTTATTTAAAATCTATAAACTGATCTAATTTTCACCTCTCGGGCTTTATGGCACCATGCTGATTACCACCTTTGCTTTAGCCACATCAGAAGCATAACTTACAATTTAGTCAGAAAGGGTTCACTGTGAGACCAAAGCCCTGTACTCTGTTGTCTAACATCCGACATAAAGCATTCTGCAACAAGAAGGAAAAGCATATCGGGTAGAAATGATTGATGATGGAATTGCAAGGTGTTTAGTTAGTCTCTGAAATATTAGAAATGTGCCTGCCAATACAGAGAGGAAAACATTCTCTGATAAGCTTTCCTTCTCCATTGGACCACTTCATGGCCAAGCACATGGAATGCTGTGGCTAACAATTGTGTCCGAGCACTGGACCGTACCTATTCCTCCCCAGCTCTCTCCCGGCTCTGCTGCTGCTGGCCCAGATCCCCTCTGTCCTCAACAAAGCCCGGGCACGGTTCTGTGGACAGCTCATGCTAAGGGTAATCCTCAAAAGAGCAGCAGGATAAGACTCTGCACGGCCTGGCTCCTTCTCCATCTCCACTGCCGTAACTGGAGGTGGAGTCGCCGTCCCTGGAGATGTTTAAGGAAAGGCTGGTGTGGCATTGAGTGCCCTGGTCCGGCTGACGTGGTGGCGTTGGGGCACAGGTTGGACTCTTTGACCTCAGAACTCTTTTCCAACCTCACAGATTCCGCGGTTCTGCGAGCTCAGCCCCTCGGCTCTGAACCACCCGTGCCCACCCTGCCCACGGCAGCCCCCGCCGAGCAGCCTGCCGCCCTCGGCCTCCTCACACACTCACTGCACCCACCAGCTTCAGTTAAACACAAACTGCTTTAAAGCACTTCCAAACCAAGCTTCCTTGGTTTAAAAACCTGCCAATTCCTGCTAAAGAAGTAGCCCCAAGGCGACTTTCCCAGCGGTTACCCCCCGTGCCGCGCCCCGGAGCTGCGGCCCTGCCCGCCAGGGAGCCGCCCGGCGGCGGCAGCGGCCCTGGCCCGCTCACCCATGCGCTGCGTGTCCAGGTGCACGGCCGGCATCTCCTTGAGCGGGATGTGGCCGGCGCCGCCATCCCGGCACCAGGAGAAGCAGCAGAACACGGAGGCGGCCATGGCCGGCCGCACCCCCCGCACCGCGCAGGCGCAACGGCCGCCGCCACACGGCCCCCCCTCCGCCCCGCCGCGACATGGCCGGCGGGGAGCGCCGCACTGAGCGCGGGCTAAAGTGAAATTAAATTAAATTAGGAAAAAAAATTAAAAATCGGGCACGGTTTTTTATTGCGCCCTGTCGTTCCTCTGGAAATTAAAATCTAGTGGACAACGAGTGCAGCCCCTGCTGATCTTTTTTTTCCGCAGCTGTCGCCGCGGCGTGAGGCGACCGGCGCAGCCTCCTAAAGGACGTATTGTACGTATGTACATGCATATAAAGGATAATTAATGTATCTATGCATATATGCACATATATAAAAAGAGGACACTGATTATGATGGGCAGGTGGTACGTATGGCATCAACGAACCTCTCACGTGGGAAGGGACTCCTTCATGGAAATTTACTGCTCAGTTATTCCTGGCACCAAGTAAAAAGAACCCCGTTTATTTTATGTCCTTTTTCATTTTTTTTTCCCTCTCCACCTTGCTCTTTTTTAATTTTTGGAAAACTCAGACGTGGCTCACCGAAATGAAAGGTTCACACACAACTGGGCCTGCAGGTGCACCTGTGAGTTGCGCTCTCTCCATTTTCAGACCTCTGCCCTTCCATCTCTGAGTCTTAACCCCGAGTGTTTGAAGAAGTACACTTTGCTCCTAGAGTACTTCTTCATGTGCTCAAAACCTCTCCTAAATTTACTCAAATTCAACTGCCATGAGTGCTACACTGTGCTATCACTGCACTTACTATTTTGTTTTGCAAAGCACAGTTTGAGGCCAGCTTTGTGTCCCTCTCACAGAGGTAGAATACATACCACCTAATAAAAAAGCTGTAACATCACTTGTGGTCTTTGGGTTACACCAGCATTTCCATGTCTATTTCTGCATTCCTACAGTACCCACAGCATCCAGAGCAGGACCCACAAACTGGGCTCCAACAAACACAGTAAATATTGATAACATGGCTATAGAAGCTTACCTGTGCCCACTTCACATTTTTATTTATCTACAGAAAAATATCAAATAAATGTGCCATGAGCTGCTGACGTAGAATGTTTTGCAGATAGCAGGTAATTTGATTATTTTCATCTGAAGGCTTCTTTATCTCCAAACCAGTTTGGAGTGAAATTGTTGTTTCTCATTATTTCAATGTATTATTATGTGGCATTTCACCTAGAAGGCTCCCTTAACATTTTATTACAGTATAAAGTATGATGTAAGTAATGTAACCCATGTGGTACTATGTTATCTGTCTTGTGGGGGCCAGGGGGTTAATTCAGAAATCCTTGTTAAAATAAATTTTCATAGCCACAAATCTCTTACTGGTCTGGATGGGCTGTATCAGTCACACTTACCCCCTTTTACTTGAAACATGAGGTGAAGTGCTGTCTTTCTCAAAATCATGCGTAAAACCAATCTGATTTTAGGAGCAGCTCTAAAATGTTCTTCCTTTTTTTTTATTGGACTTACTGTTACAGCCCATAAACATTTGGGGTCAAAAGCTCACTTCCTTAAAATATGCCAAATGGGATTAGTCCTGAACTTCCAAGAAGTAAATATTAGGTGGAAACTGATGTTTATTTATTTCATATGGAGGGCATCAGGATTCTTACTGGTAGCTTGTTGTTCACAAATTTAGTCTCATTTAAGTCTCTGTGGGATTTTTGTTGCCTGTGGGTTTGTTACAGTAAATGCTAAAAGATAAACATTAATATAGTTTTAAAAAGAAAAAAAAAAGAAAAAGAAAACTTAGCTAGAGATTTAAGCTCTAAATTACTTTCTTGAACGATGAGGTGAACAGTTGCAGCAGGATAGCACTGTATTTGTAAATGTGCTTGTCGGGCTGTTTATAGAGTGCGTGAGCACCAAAAGCTTTACAGTGCACAAAGAAGTGCCCCAAAGAAATGAAGATCTTGCCTTTAATATTTAGAAGTATAATTGTGCTTGGTAATCAAGGGTTAATTCAGCTTCTCTCTTACTTGAATGTTCATTTCTTTCACTTGGGGTGGCCAAGTATTTTGGACCCTCCCACACTGGATGCAAAATTATGCTCAGCATGCCTAGACATGTTTGCTGCTTGCAGTGTTTTAACTTTATTTCCTTGAACAGTAGCAGCAGAAACATTTTGTCTGGGAACCATGCTAGTAGAACACAACCACTCCCATCCATTTCACAAATGCAGACTTATTTGGAGGACCTGCTGAAGGAAAATGATGGTCATTTATTTGTTTCATTCTCTGGCTTAGAGCTTCATTCACAAAATACAACTGTCTCTCATTAGCCCTGCAAAGTACATCTACTGGCTTCAGACAAGTGTGTTTCAGAAAGGTTCCCTGATATGCCAAATTTGCAGGAGAGGGCAGCTCTCTCCCATTGTGGCAGCACACATTACAACAGTGTAATACATGACTAATCTGTTCTCAGAGAAATAATTCCTCTTTGTCCTGCAAGTAGAAACCAATCGGACTTGCTTCTCCGCTGCCACATGCTTTGTGGAGGCATTTACACCTGTGAAAACCAATGTAAAAAAGTAGTTATTATGTATGTTGGAATGGATTTAGTAATGTCTCCATGCAACTTGCACAGAAGTAAATGATGGTGCAGGACTGGAAAATCAAGGTTTGTTTATTGAAAGCAGTCCTTCCACTCCCAGGGTCAGGTCTGTGGTTTGGAAGATGATACAGACAAGGTCTCAGATGAAAAACAGGTTGTGCTTGTACTTTTGAAATCTTCACCATAATGTAGTTCTTGTGAGGATTAACTTTCTGTAGGAACGCCTCTGTTTTACACAGTTAATCTGACGCTTGCCAAATCATAGAAGAAATTACATATGGAAATTAATTTTGTTCCTTGTTGTTCTCTTTGTTTTGGAGGTCATTTCTCCTTTCCTCTTTATGCAATACAAGCAAAACCCACTGGAGCAGAGCTTTGATCTATAGGCAATCCCAAACCTCATTAAAACTGACAGGGACGCTGGCCATGCTTTGTTCAGGAAGGAGCAATTGAGTTCTTTTATGACATAAGATAGCTAAAAACGAGAAACTGCTGCCCAGGGCACAGGGGTGCATGGCCAAGTGGTGCTAAGATGAGCTAACTTGAATGAGCAAGCACTAATTTGGGGAAAGTGAGGGAGACTTTTCTAGGGACTGCTTGTGAGTGCAGCAGCAAGAGCACAGATTGGTTGCAGCTGTGTTTGCCTGTGTGCATGTCCGGGACCGGAAACACCACGCAAGAGCCAGCAGACAGTGGGAGAAGCAGTGGTGTATGGCCCTGAGAAAAAGCCAATGGACAGCTTCTTCTGGGCAAGCATCCTGGCTGGAGCAGCAAACTTGGATTGCTGTACAGTTCTCCCTCCCATTTGCTTCCTCTGCGTGCAAGGAAATGGGACGTGGCTGTACATTCTTTGTAAATAAATAGGATTTCGCTAAGGAGCTGACTGAATTCATCATCGATTCCCCCCCACGTCCCTCTGCAGAAAAATCTGGCAAAGTGCTGAATATCAGTTAACTCTGTAGGTCAAAGTTCTGTATGCAGAACTACAGAGCTTTTCAGGGTCAGCAGAGACCCTGCAGATATCAAGGCAGACTCTGAAATTCAGACCTCAAAACAGCAGTTGATCATTTCAGTTGCTGATGATCCTTCATGGATTTTTAATGCCTGGTATTTCTACAATCCATATTAAAAGTAGCTTTTATGGAACAATAACAAGGAACTGCTTTCTCTGATCCCTTGTTTGGAATGTTTTATATAGTCCAGATGTATCTGTTGAAAAGAAATGTAGTTAGATATAATATAGTTGTGAAACATTTATACATTAGTAAGGTGTTTGATATGTGGAGCTGTTTTGAATAATTTATTTATTTGTGTTATCTTGCGGTAGCTTCTTATCAAGCTGCTCTAAGCTCTTGCAGATTCATGTCCATATTTAGGTACCCACAGTGACTACATTATCCACCTCAGATTGAGAGTATGCTTACCTCAGCACAGCTGAATAAGGGAGAGTCCTTCAAGAAGTCTCTGTCCTGAAGCTGGAGTGTATTCTGTGTGTCTGACACCTCTGTAATGGGACGTGAAGCCTTAGTGGGAAGGCAGGTTTGCAGCCAAGGATAAGACTGTAAAATGCCCTCAACTCACCTCTTTTCCTGGAGCTTCACCCCAGGAGACAATTAAAATCCAACAGGTCTTTGCTTCAGAGGTGCTTTACTGATGTGGAAAACAAATTTGGGAGGGAAAAAAATACTGCTTTTAACTCCAGCTATATTTATCAATCAGTTCTCCTCCAGCAAAGCACAGCGGGTGCCTGGAGCCTGGAATGAGCAGCTGGTGTGGCCGAGGGCAAGGCTGTGTTACTTTTGGCAGCAGTGCTGGCAATAGCTGGCTGGAAGCATTTGTGAAATTACGGCCTGTGGGGGCACTTCTGGTTTATGCTGACGTGTGTGCAGGCTGCCACCAAAACAGGCCCTCTCACTGGCTCATCCTGGCACTGGTGTTTGTTCGGCTGCACGATCAGCTGGCTGCCAAAATTGATCCTGCTGGAAATTTCTTTTATTTTTCTTTTTTTTCTCTCTCTCTTTTTTTTTTTTTTTTTTGTAAACTGGATTAGCTTTCAGCTCTGTTGGCAAGCTGATCTGGCTTAACATGTGGCTGCATGAGTGTCGTAGCCAGCAGAGAGGAGGCATCAGGAAAGCATGACTAAGGAAAGGGGAAAGGATGGAATGATGACTTTTGCCAGCAGCACAGTCTTGTCTTGGCTTAACCCCCCCGAGAATCCGCCTGTCAGGGTAGAGTTACCTGTTACAACCTGAGTCACGTTAATGGCTTGCTGCCACTGGATGAGGAAAATCTTACTCCTCTTTTCCTCGCTCTTCTGACGTTAGACCTGGTGATTGTCTGATCTTGCATTGGGCTGATTTAACTTGTTGAATCAGCACAAAACTCACCTCAACAAAGAAAAGAGAATAGCTTTCTGCTGACTGAGTGGGTGGAATCAGCTCAGTAGAGCATCTGCAGAGGCTGGCAGAGCTGGGACAGACAAGGGGAGTAGTAGCTGTCAGCTCTGAGGTCACTGACTGAACCACAACTCAGAGCTTCAGTCTCAGAAATTTCCTGGCATAGTGTTTATTAGAAGAGCCATGATCTGGGTTCTCTCTGAAGTTTAAAGATGACAGTAGATGAATGCCCTTTGTCTTACAAAAAATATGGTGCTTGTCTTGAAAATCTGGAAATTACCACTATTGTATAATTCCTTCCAAATTTCTACCCCTGTATTTTCAACCCTCCCATAACTAAGTGGCATTTATCCTAACACCTCCTTTCAAGCTGCGCCTCTCCTTTGAGCCTAGATTTCCCTTGGCTTTGTTTATGTATTACTCCACAGATCTACAAATGTTCTTTTCCATCAGCCAGAGCTTTTCTCTGAAGCTTCCACAACTAGCCTTTGATGCTGTCCTGGGAAGACACTGTGCTCTTGGATGCAGGAATGCAAGCTCACAAACAAACTGCTACTGAAAGTGCTGCTATTGAAGCAGAGTTAAAAAGTATAGAAAGATGGACTTGTAAGTGTGCAAAACAGTTGTGTGTGACTCAGATAAGAAGTAGAAGAGTGACCAAATTCTATTTGATTATGCTCAGGACAGCTGTGAGACACTTAAGTAGGGTGCTGGCTAAGCAGTGTTTCTGTGCACCAAGCACAGAAACCCTGCTCTATGTTTGCCCAGAAGTTTATGCTTTCCTCTTTGACAGAAGAAATCAAAGGCAAGGAGGGACAAGAACATTTTCAAGTGGGCCTAATGAAGAGGCATTATCCCAGGTGGGCAGGCAACCACTCTTCCACCCATTCAGCTCCTTCTTCATCCATAAGGAGACCAGTCCAAAGAACAAATAGAAAATAAAACATACTCTAAAAATATATTGGGGGAAAATGTTATATGAAAATATATGGAAATAATGAGTGAGAAATCTAAAATGCCATGTTGTTGTTAATCTTTAACCATAAAATTACAGAGAAGATTAATAGGACCCAGAAATTTTTGATATAAAAGAGCTGTTGGGTAAGCGTAGACAAGGAGTACTCAGCAAATGTAAATGCACAAGCATTGGGATATCAGTTGTAAGCAGCTTAGGTGGCTGAGGGAAACTACCTGGAATTACTTGTTTTTAATAAACAGCAAACAAGATGCTGGACAATTAGAAACAAGCAGGATGTTGAAATACATCTGAAGGTCTCAGTTGCTTTTGTGCTGCAACTCTACCTGCTGGGGCTGTTCTCCAGTGGATAGTGGAAGAAATGCCTCAGTGTGTAAGCATTCTGAAAGGGATTTTCAAAAATGCTTGTCCCTGGTCAAACTGTTCCCATTGAGTTCAGCTGAGCAGGCAGGCCAGCTTGGGTGGGGCAGCAAGGAGAGAAGGTGAGGAGTACTTGACTGCAGTGAATTGGGGAAGCATAACCTTATAATTCAGTAACGTTATTGAATGGCGTTTAAGATCCAGATTCCTAAATAATGAGAAGAAATATGTCAGATGTGCAAGGGAGCTTCATTTGATAGAAATACAGTCCGATTTGTGATGTTCCTTGAGTGGATAGTCCTGGAGGTGAAGAGTCTCCCCTGTGCTGATGAGTGACAGGACTGCAGTGGGTGCAGAGTAGGGGAGAGGCAGAGTATGTACATTTGAGAACAGCTTTTGATGGAGTATTTCACAAAGTCTAGCTTGAAAATAAGTTCAGTTTACTTTGATGTGAGACCTGTTCTGTTAACTGAGAACTATCAGAACGGCAAAAGAGATACCCAGACAAAGGTCCTCTGACATCTCAGCACTTCCAGATTCAGTTTCAGTAACTAGAATGCTCTTTCAAGTGGATATGGGATCTCTTCTGCTCCATTTCCCTGGGACTAGTCAGTGTTTTGTGGAAAAGCTGTACTGGTTTTACAGGCCACGTTAAATCTCCAAGAGATTCACCAGCTGGAAACGGTATAACCAGTGTGTTCAAGCAAATAAGAATGAGTCACTCTCCTTTTATGAAGCACATAAGGCTATCTGTCTCAAATTATGTTTTCTTTTAATAAGTGCTTTCGGAAGGTGGCAGATCCCCAGCAGGATTGTCACCCAGCAGCGCCCCTCCTTAGGCTGTGCAACGTGCGCCTGTGAGCTGCAGGCTCAAGTGTAATTTAACAGAGTTAACAAACAACAGAAACCCGTATATATCTCGGCGGAGGCACAGGCTGCAGCCTCGGCCGTCGCCTTAGGCAAGCAGCATCCACCGCCGGCCCTCTCCCGGCAGCTCCGGAGGCCTTCCCGGCCACTCGCAGGCAAACGGAGGAAGGGAAGAGCCGCAGCAGCTCCTGCCCTGGGGCTGGATCGGCGGCCGCGGGCCAAGGTGGGTGGGACGGCGGGGCAGCAGCTCCCGGCCGGTCGCTCCGGCGGGCCGGGGCCGGGCGGCGGGGCGGGAGCGGCGGGCCCGGAAGGCGGGCGGCGGCCGGGGCGGGAGCGCGGCGAGCCGTGCGAGTGACCGAGGCGGCCGGGCCCCCGCCTGCCATGGTGAGTAGCGGGGCCCGGGGGCGGCAGGACGGGCGGGCGCGGCCGGGCCAGCGCAGGCCGCGGCTTTGTGAGAGGCGGCGGGGGACGCTGCGGCCGCGGCCGGAGCGCCTTTGGCGCGGGCAGCTGCCATCCCCGCGGCGCTTGGCGGGGCGCGGGCGGAGCGGCAGGGCCTCCCTGCCCCGGGCTGCGCTGCGCGGCAGAGCGCTGAGACCCCCGCGGAAACCAGGGCCGGCGGCTGGCTGCTGTGCCGTCATTTAGGGGCGATTCCCCGCTGGAATTGGAGAGGGGGGCTGTAACCAGGAGCAGCAAGGGAACCTCTGCCAGGTCGAGGGACAATGGGGGTGAGCGCGGGGCCAGCGTTGGGGCAGCCCCTGCGCTCGACAGACCGGCCAGCCCTGGGGGTGAAACGGTGTTCATGGGGCTGTGAATGCACTGAGCGCAGATCGCTTATTTCTTCCGGCCTTCCTGCCTTTGGAGAGTCTGGACATGTTGCATCCGTCTGGTGCTCCTGGAAAAACCTTTAGCCATGAAATACCAGGTTTGAAGCATGGGCAATTTACCCAGGTCTTTTTGGCTGTCTGGATAGCAGCCTTCCAATAGCTGAAAGGGGTCTACAGGGAAGGCAGAGAGGGACTCTTCATCAGGAACTATAGTGACAGAACAAGGAGTGATGTGTACAAACTGAAAGAGGGGAAATTTTGTTTAGATATTGGGAAGAAATTCTTTACTGTGGGAGCAGTGACACTGGAACAGGTTGCCCAGGGAGGTTGTGGATGCCCCAGTCCTGGCAGTGTTCAAGGCCAGGTTGGGTAAGGCCTTTGGCAACCTGGTCTAGTGGTTGGTGTCCCTGCCCATGGCAGGGGGAGTTGGGACTAGATAATCTTCAAAGTCCTTTTCAGTTCCTTAACATTCTATGATCCTATGTTACCTACTGCTCATGGAGATCAGGTGTTCCCCAATAAAATGTATACAATGACCCTCCATTAGATTGCAGCTTCTCTCAGTGGAGTGAACAGGGTTAAGATCATAGCTGCTGGAAGGAGGATCTTCCATCTCCCTTCCCCTCTACGTGGGACTCTTTATAGGGCTGATTCAACACACCATTCTGACAGAAGGCTGGTGAAATTGCTCATAGGGGTCCTAACACAGACCAGGGTCCTTGCCAAGGAAGGGAGATGTGACCTCTCCTGACTAGCTCAACTGCTTGTAGAAATGTAGCTTCACTTAGTCAAGTCTCATTTAGAACAGTTACACGCCATTGCAGGAAACTTGTAATTCAGGGGTTATTTTTTTGGTTGTTTTGAAGCCTGGTGAAATTCTGGTTTCACTTTCAGCATGGTGCTGGCTGATAAACCCAACTTCTGTGCTGAGAAGGATGCTAAATGAATTTTTGTCTGGAGTGTGGTTGTTTTTGCTTTTATGGTTTGATGTTGCTTGTCATTCTTCTTCCTAATGATAAAACTGTGCAAGTTGCTATTTCTGATGGGTGACATCTGTTGGGTTTGTACCCAGAGATGCTTTTGGTCTGTGTGCTACGAGTGGGGAATTCCAGGGCCACCCAAACCTGGGTCAGACGTTACACAGAGAAATTCCCAGTGGAAAAGCTGAAATCATCACACAAATACCAGGTTGCTAAGGGATGTTTCAATCCACAGACAATTTACTGTCTGAAATTAAAGAAGACAGAAGTTAATCTGTCCAACCAGTCATACAGGTCTTCAGTATTTTTGGTTTGGCATTTCTGGTGTTGTAAGAGGGGGAGGGGGGGGAAGTTTGTAGACCTGGCCATTTATTTTTTAAAATTCCAGTGTTTTTAATGATGTTGTATAAAGGTTTTGAAATTGTTAGATTTATGAAGCATAATTATGTAATTCAGTAAGTGGGGTTGAAATGCAACAGGACAGTTTTAGTTGGATCATGAAGACTTTTTGTGTATGTTTTTTGTATTTTTAGGAGTGTGAAAATCTTCAGTGTTTGTCCTCCAATTTTGATGGAAAGTGTTACAGTAAACATTTTCTGCATTGGTTTGCAGTTCTTGCTGTCAGGCATGCAAAGTTGCTTTTCCAGCTCCCTAACTGGGAAGTAAAATCTTCCCTGGTAAAGGAGATGGACCAGAGGAAATATTTTCTGCCCTGTGCATTTCCATTTACTAAGAGATGGAAAACTGTCATTTTAGTTTTGTAGTTATTATCCTCCTAGCACATGAGCAGAACTGATCTTGTGTTGCTACTGTGGCTAAAAGCTATGAGTACAAGTTGGAAAGAGAGAGCTGCTCACAAAAAGGAAGATTCAAGAGTGGAGGGATGAAATTACCATCTTCCTGTCATCCCATTATTTTTACCACTAGGAAAAAGATGGAAGAGAAACGTTACTTTGAGAGTGTGAGAGGTGCTTCAAAACTACATTCTCCTCACAGAAAATGAGGTTTCTGAATGGGATCTGTGGGCTTACAGGAAACCCATTAGTTAGAGTTATTAGACCTTTTCTCTAGGACTTTTTCCCCAGTTGTAGTGGTGGCTTCTTCTGCCTCCTGACTTTAGTTCTGAGTAAAAAAGCTGGCAACTTTTCCAAAGTCTCTTTTTTCCAGCAAGCACAGAAAATATGTGGAGGGGCATAAACACATAAGCATGGTTGTCTCAAGCATTCTGACTGTCGTGCTGTCACAGGAAAGTTGGGATTGGGAGGAGGGTCCTGCTGAGGCAAGGAAGAGCTGTTGTGAGCCAGCTTCCCTTTCATTGCTGGGCTTGTTAGTCATCCTGGAGGCTCATGGTTAGTGTGCCTGCAGCAAGAGAAAGGGCCAAGTCCTGGGCACCTCACTAAAGGGGGGTCCCAGAGCACCACAGGCCCCCAGCCCCCCCACTCATTTCCCGAAGGGCTCTAAGGCTCACTGTGCATGTGCCAGCAGCAGCAAATGGCACAAAAAATGAAGGGATGTGCCCTAGGGAAACTGTAAAAGGGAGGGATTGGTCCCAGGCTTTTGTTGATCCCAGATCTGGACCGTACAGAGTGGCAGGACCAATGCAGGATCTAAGGACTGGTTGTCTTTTTCCTTCACTTTCTCCATTTTCCCTCTTTACTCTCTCCTCTCTTATTCTATCCCAGCATTTGGACTTTACCCCTTGCTCTGTGCTGAAGTTTGCTGGGAGCGTCAGGAGCTTGGTAAAGTTCATTGTAAAAGTCAAGAGCTAGTCAGCCAACACTTCTACAACTAAATAGCAGGATGGCTGTGGGAGTTAAGGTGGCTATATAGTAAAGGATAAGAGTTCCCTGACACTGGGCTGCTGTCTTTATTCAGCCCACTGAGACGTTCTACTGAATTTTCAGGTTGTGACAATCCCTCCTCCTCACTTGGAAAGCATGGGAGGTTTGCTTACACTTCCCAGGAATAGCTTTTACTGTGAAGTCTTACTGGTCCTTTTGTGAAGGAAAGTGAGGACTGACCTCACTTTTCTTCCTGATAGTAAACTTTGCTTTCCTTGGGTCAGTAGTATTGTTTTTATTACTCTTCTTGTCTCCTATGCAGCGTGGATCTTCCCTTGCAGCTCTGTTCTTGGCTCCCATGTTTTCCACTTCATATTTCTTTGAGGGGACAGAAACCTTAGAAATTACATAAAAACTAATTAAGAGCTCATTCACATGCCTTGATGTCACAGCAGTACGTGAAGTACTTTGATGCACTTTTCTGTGATGTCTTTCAATTTATAAGAGGAATTTTATTACATATATATGAATAAATGTTGTATAATACGGAAGGAATTTATGCAAGGGAAGCATCTTTCTAATTATAGCTCAAAACAAAGTGTATGAGAGCTTTGGATCAGACAGACTATCACCTACTTTGGTCTTTATTGTCTATTTGTTTTCTTAGAGCATGCTGTAAGTTACAAGGTGTCTGCATCTGAGAACTTGGCTTTAGTTAGAGATGGGGGGAGGGCAGTGCGCTGGATCCTTTCACTGAGACTTTCCAGTAGGAAGGATTACATGATAAATATTCTTCCTGTAGGTTCTCTCCACAGAAAGAAATTACTGGGGTACGAATGCTGTGAGAATGGAATTGGAAATAGAGATTGCAGATGAGCAAAAATGTTTCACAGTTTTGTTTCATGATGAATTATCAAGGATTATGGGCGGCTGTTATTTGAAGTTATTTGAAGTATTTTGACTTGGTGCTGAATGGCTCAATAGTAGCACATTCAGTTGGTTATTTAAAAATACTGCAGGAGCAAGAGAAAAGGTAATTCTTAAAGTGAGTGGTGACTCTCCTTTGGCCTTGCAAGTAGAGCAAAAAGACACATTATGTATTCTGTAGCAGAAGAAACACTGCAACAGGGCTCTTTCAGTCACTTTTAGTATTGTCTACAGTACCAGTGCGAGGGGTTGAAACTGGAAGCTTTGGAGCAAGTAGAAAGCAATCAAATCTTAGCAGACTATATTGGTTGTGTATCTTCTGTGCAAATCCCATTTCTGTGTATTGCATCAGCAAGGATGCACTGTTACTGTGAGTACATGAGGTATGTTCTTTAAGAATCCTTGGTGGGATTGGCAAGTGTTCTTTTCCAGCATTTCTAGTTGAGAGTCCAAAAAATGGTTCTGCCTGAGCATTGCACCATTCTTGTGCCTGCCATTTGCTGGCCAGGTACCACAGCTAAGGGGGACTGGCTGCAAAAACGCAGCTGAGGCTCTGTCTTAAGGATTCTGGAGGAAAAAATACATCCTTTTCTCACTGAAACGTGTCTCAGATGGAAATTGTTTTTTGTATGGTCTCCTTGAGGGAGAAATAAGTTTTTTAAGTTCTGTTACTATCTTTTTTCTCTTTCCTAGGACATGATGGAGCTCTTAGAGGAAGATCTGACCTGTCCCATTTGCTGTAGCCTGTTTGACGATCCTCGTGTCCTGCCATGTTCACACAATTTCTGCAGAAAGTGTCTGGAAGGAATTCTTGAGGGAAATGTGCGGAATGTGCTTTGGAGGCCATCCCCTTTCAAGTGCCCCACATGCAGAAAGGAGACTCCTGTCACTGGAGTCAACAGCTTGCAGGTCAACTATTCCCTGAAAGGTATCGTGGAGAAGTACAACAAAATCAAAGTAACTCCAAAAATGCCTGTGTGCAAAGTGCACAGCGGGCAACCCCTTAACATTTTTTGCAGGACAGACATGCAGCTGATCTGTGGGGTTTGTGCCACCCGTGGTGACCACACAAAGCATGTTTTCTGTTCCATTGAAGAAGCTTATTCCCAGGAGAAGCGGGCTTTTGAAACCTTGTTTCAGGGCTTTGAAACTTGGCGTTGTGGAGATGCCCTCTCACGGCTGGATACCTTAGAGACCAGCAAGAGGAAAGCTCTGCAGATGCTGACGAAAGATTCTGACAAAGTGAAGGAGTTTTTTGAGAAGCTGCAGCACACGCTGGAGCAGAAGCGAAATGAGATTCTGTCTGACTTTGAGACCATGAAGCTTGCGGTGATGCAGGCCTACGATCCGGAAATCAATAAACTGAACACCATTCTGCAAGAGCAGCGGATGGCTTTTAACATTGCAGAGGCCTTCAAAGATGTGTCCGAACCCATTATATTTCTGCAGCAGATGCAGGAGTTCAGGGAAAAAATCAAGGTGCTCAAAGAAACCCCTTTACCTTGTTCCACTGTGGACATCAGTCCCACAATGAAGAGCTTTGATACCAGCCAGTGGAATGGAATAAAGCTTGTTGATGTGGACAAACTTTCCTTGCCTCAGGAAAGCAACACTTTCAAATTCAAGATTCCCTCAGTCTTTTCACGCAGATTTATAGTGAACTCTCTTATTTTCTTGCTCATTCTTGCTGTCACCAGAATGTCCTTTGTGGAGTCAGTCATTGACAATCTCCAGTGCTGGAAATCTCAGTTCCTTACAATTTGCTTGTCCTATTTGGCAGATACCGTGGAGATAGCAGATCATGCAGTCTTTTACTGGGAACAGATGACAGATGGAGCTTCACTGTTAAGAGAAAAGTGTAAAAACTATACGTTGGTTGTACTGGATAACGTCGCGCAGTTTGTGTGCAAATATAAACTGTTGTGAAGTGTCTGCTGGAATATAAGAATTAAGAGAGATCTGAGGGAGAAAACATGGAACTTAAATTAATTGGTCTTTTCAGACTTCCAATGAACACATTCTAAGATTCAAAATTATTCCAAAACATTCATAATGTTCACAATAGTTTGAGTACTGCTAAACCAGAAAATGTAATGGAGCTTTGAAAAACATTTTGTGGATTCTTCTTTCAGTGGTGATTATGGGAATTTTACTCACTGTAAATCATTTTCCTTACCAAAATATAGGGCCAAACTGTATCTTTAGTTTGATGTTAATGTAATTGTAGAATAAGGTAAAAGATTGTAGTTTTAAAAAAATTCTAACTGGGAGATTGTTTGGAAAGAGAAAAAAGAGTTGTAACTGAGGTGAGCACTGTGCTAACAGGTTTGCTGAGGACTGCCCTTCCACTGCAAAATGCAGCATGCATCATTCATATTCTGGAACCAGCTTCTATCTGACAATGTTACTTCTCTCTGAAATAGCTATATGTTTTGGTTTGGTTTTGTGGGGTATCTTTTTGTATAACCAAATATTGTAATTACCCTGTGCATTCAGATTACATGTTCTATACAAAAATGTATCTTCAGGGCAAGCATAAATTCTAGAGGTAATGATAAGACCAAGCTACAGGATAGTATGTGCTTTGCAGATAGTTCATACTTTGCAGTTTACTTTCCCAACATCAAATTGTTGGGGTAGCTGGGCTGTTTTGTTAGATCCATGTTTCTCTGAAGCCACACTTTCTTAAAAACTGGCCTTAACATAAAGAACTTAGTGCAGTGAAAGGCACGCAGGGGTCTGCCACAGGAAGGCAGCCTGGGCTCTAGCCCTGCAGAGGTGGCGAGTAAAACAGCTGCTCTCCTGTCCCTCTCTGCCTCTCCAGATTGCAATTCCAAAAGCCAGGAAAAATGACTAGATGATTCCTGGAACAGGTTGTGTGATGCAGCAGGTGTATGGATGTTGGTGGTGTTTGAAGAACCTTGTATAGGTTCTTGTGCTGTTGCTGTGTTTTTGTGTATCTCGTTTGAGGAGCTAATTGAATTTTCTGGTTGTGTTGACTTGGCCTTAGATACAGTGATTTAAAGGGAACCTTAAGCTTGAGTTCTCTGAAGTGCCCTTCTTCCAGAGCATATGGTACTGAAATGTCTTGCCTGAAGCACATTTAACCTCTTTTTGCAGTGGTTGTGTGAACAGCAGTGTATGGAATGAAAACGTTGAACTGACATTTCTAGAAAACAAATACAATGTGTGCCATCCTTCAGGAATATTCGTTGGCCTCTCTCAAGGTTTCATAAATTGTGACAGTCAATTCACTGTATTCTGGTAGTCCTTGCAAGCTGTTCATTTCAAAAATAAAACATTAAATTCCAAGAATTCAAAGTCTCCAAGCAACCAAACCCAGCAAACAAAACTATTGTACATGATATTTATGTCTTTGTTGCCTGGGAATCCTGTTGCTGCTCCACACCTCACTCCAAACACTTGCTAAAAGCATGCAATGGTTTTTGCAGCTGCCTTGCAGTTTAGGAAGGATCAAGTCACAGAGGTGTGGATCAGAGAGCTGTGGTTCCTGAGTGGCTGAGGCAGCCATGAGTAGTCGGGAGGTGGTCGTTCTGAGTGTGGGAGGTGTGAGGTTTGTAACCCGGGCTTCCACCTTGCAGCAGTTCCCTGAGTCCAGGCTGGCACGCATGGTGAGTGACGATGACCGGGAATTTAAACTGGTGAATGGAGAGTTTTTTGTGGACAGAGATGGAGCTTTGTTTAGTTACATCATGGACTTCTTGAGGACTCTCCAGGTGTCCTTACCAACTGATTTCTCAGACTATCAGAGGCTGCAGAGAGAAGCAGAATTCTATGGACTATACTCCCTGGCCAACCTCCTGAGCCAAGAACATTTGCTGAAGCCTAGGCTGGAGATCTTGGAAGTGCGTTTTTCTCTCCAAAAAATGCAGGCCTTTTTCCGGATCTTTGGTTCCTGCAGTACCACCATTGAAGCACTAGCTGAGCAGATCACTGTGTTTACAGGGCAGCAGTCAGGACAGGGCTGGGACAGCCCTTTTCCTTCCCAGAAACCACTTGTTCCACTTCCTTTGGAAAGACCCTCTCATCATGATATGGTTTTTCTGTGTGGGACTGAGTATTCTGCTGGTGACCAGTTTGTGGCCAGGTACTGTCCCTAGAGTGACTTCTCATTACAGACGTGTCTTTGTGACTTGCCGTTCATGAAGTGCACACTATGTGCTAGCAAAGCTCATTTTAAAGAAACTGAAAGAAAAGAAATATGTTTCCTTCTTTCTGTTCAATGTTATCTTTTTCTAGTTCTGAAACAGCCAGTTTAATTTGTTACACTGATTTGCCTGTTCTTCAGCTTCCTAAAGTACTGTTCTTGATGTTTGTTTATGAGTGCTCTTGGGTTTTTCTCTCTCTCTGCAATTTCCTCCTCACTCACTCTAGGATTTCACAGTATCGCCTTCCACAGAACATGAAAAACACAGTCAAATGAAGCAAAGGAAACAAAGTAAAGTAAATTACTGGGTGGAAGCCTAAAATCTCCACTAGCTTATGGTGCAAAAGGCTTTCATATGGAAAACAGGAAACAGAGAATGGCAAGAAGGGTTAAAAACTTCATTGAAACTGAGACAGCATTTTGGGGGCTGGAAAGCTTTTGTAGAACTTTTTATTAGGGGGAGGGAGAAAAGATAGATTATTAACTATATGCTTCACAGTGGATTTTCTTTGAATTCAGACCCAGGTTATGTTTTTATTAAGATAACTGTGTATCAGTAATTTTTGTGATAGCCGTATTGTATTCTAATGACTACTTAGGTTTTTTTAAACTATCTTTTGCTGGATGTCTCTATTGTATAGAGACATGTTCTTACTGTATAAGAAAATGTTAACCTAATTTGTCCTCTGTGGCTATTAGAACATCTGGAATTTTATGGAAATTTCATTGAAATATTTCCAAAAATATTCTATTTGAATATATGAACCAACACAGCAGTCTTTTGATTGTTTTTTAAAGAAAATAAAGTTTGTCTTTCTTCCAGCTTTCTCTGGCTAAACAATTAGAATAAAAACTACTTTGCATTTGTGAAGCAATATATATGTTTGTGTGCCAAACCTTAACTTTGTAACATATTACTAATTTTAATGGACTAGCAATTGGTTGAGTAGGTTATGGCAACTTAAGTAGTGGGGAAAATATTTCTGATTTTTTCATTTATTTCTTCAGAATTGGTAAAAATTTCCCTTTGCAGATCAATAGAAAAGCTGATCTTGAGTAATGAAATAAGTAAAATTTGATTATGTTGCCTTGCTGAATTTCTATCTCCTTAGTCTTTGTGGTGACATGGACTTTTTTGCCTTTCTTGTGCTTTCCATGAATGTTTGGTGTACTTGGCTGTGAACTGTGGAACAGTTTCACCTGTCAGTTTATACATTTTGTAATAGTATTTTTACCTGACTTCTGCTCCTCAAAATGTCTGGATAGATTCTTACACTGTACTTTATATCAAATAAAATCATTTGAGGCCATGTGAAAATGATTTTCATATTCGTTACCACACGACCTGCTGTACAAGGTAACTTTGCAATAAATGTCACTGTTTGTAGAGAGAGATCCTGTGTGTTGGAGAGTGATGCTCTTGGGGTGAATGTGACTCTGCTGTCCATTGTTTACTCTTACCTGAAAAACTTGCAGCATTTCAGAGCCTGCCGCTTACTTCTTCTCTGTTGAGACAAGATGGGGGTTGTCACAGATATTTCTTAAGAAAGTAAATTTTGTGGTGGAGGAGGGTGTGAAAGGGAAGTGCTTATTCCCCAGCACATAACTGGATGAACTGAGAATTACTCTTAATGAAGGAAAGAGTCCAGTCATCCTTAAAAGAAGAAAAAAATATCTGGAGCCTTGGTTGCTGTAAGCACGGTGCAGCTGGGCTGATCTGTGCTGTAAAGTAGTTAAAGTGTGTTGTAACTGCTTTTTCCTTTTTTTTTTTTTCCCCTCTGATTTTAGGTATGTTTCCATAAAGCCTGATAAGAGAAAGCTGATTAATGGTACTAACGTGCTGGGCCTGCTGCTTGACACTTTGCTCAAAGATGGATTTCGCCTCATAAGCACCAGGACAGTTCCCAGTGAAGAGAAGGCTGAATGCTACACTTTTGAAAGGATGAAGAGGGCAGCAGGCCTTGCCATCATGGTGAACCAAACCCCAGGGAGCTCTGGGGTAGCACAGGCAAGGAGAAGCCAAGTACAGAAAGAGAAATAAGGGCTTTTCCTTCCATCTTTTGAATATAGAAGAGGGATGTGTCAGCACTAGTGACCTTTTCTTTTTGTTGTTTTGGCATGTTTGAAACTGCCGCTATTGAGGGAAGTAACAAACACATTTTCTTTCAAGTATTTAGGGGGAAAAATTGCTTTCTTGCTTTTTACCACTCTACCCTCTTTAAGTAAAAGAAGCCCAGATTCAATACTGGGTTTGTGGACCAGATTTCAGAAATTCCAAGAGTTGTTTTTGTTTTTTCTCTGTGGCTAAAATTTACATGAAGACTCACAAAGCATCAGCCATTCCTTCCAGAAAACTGTTTTTATGTTCTGTACTAATCTGCTAGTAGATTTTAAAAACAGGGTAATACATGGAGATGATGCAACTTTCATCCCAACAGTTAGGAGAAGTGGCTGGGGGAGGAATGCAAACTCCATTAGTGCTGATTAGTGCTTCCACTCACTGACTCTCTTGCAGTTGGCTGAGGGCAGTGGGAGGGGAACATCCCGAGCTGTGCTGCTGTGTGGCTTTGTGAAAGCCATCACTGAAGTCTGTGAAATAACGTGTGACTGTCTCTTGTCCTCTCCTCCCACTCTGGTGGTATTAAGATGCTCTTTGGTTCTGAGAATTAAATTATAAAGATCTTTGTGAACAGAAGGTCAGTTAATTTTTAGTGCTTTCACCACAAAAAGGATGAAATGTGATGAACAGCCCTTCAGATGAAAGAGTTTGTACAGTTTCAAACAAAGTAGTGCAAAGGATTTTTTAGCACTTGTTAAGTACAACAGTGTTGGAAGGCTTAGCAGAAGTGGCTTTAAGAGCCTTGTTAGTCCTGTGCAAAGCTTTGTAAAGATGCCAAAATTAGCTCAGGTACTGAGAGAGGTAAGCTAGTGAAATGTTATAAATTAAGAATCTTTTGTCCTTCCCTCAAGGCAGAGAAAGAAGATAGCAATAACTTCAGGGATTCATTAGTTGCATCTCAGTTTTGTTGCTGGTAAAACACAGAATTCACAGAATGACTATGTTGTAAGAGACCTTAAAGATCATTGAGTCCAACCCATGCCCCTACACCTCAACTAAACCATGGCATTGAGTGTCACATCTAGTCTGTTTTTAAACACATCCAGGGATGGTGATTCCACCACCTCCCCAGGCAGACCATTCCAGAACGTTGAGTCTCCGTGAAAAACTTTTTCCTACTATCCAACCTATATTTCCTTTGATGCATCTTGAGACAGCACCATTTTCCCAAGGCTTAGAATAGCCCAGGAGAACCACTTTGGGCTTTCTTGGCTGACCAGTCAGATCTGGCTTTTCATTAGTTTTAAAATGTGAATGCATTACTTTATTTGCAGCACTTGATAATGGGGGTGGGACTCAGCCATCTGTTTCTTGCCTTAAGGAGTTTCAGTGAAATGGATCTTTCCAGACTGGAAAGAAGTGCCACTATTGGACACCTCTTTTCTTTGGCTACTGCTCTGGGGCATTTCTGCTTGACCCAAGTTCAGAAGCCCAGTGAGGTCTTCTTTGCTTGTTCTAGAGCTGTTTGAGTTGAGAATAATATGATTATGGGACTACATCTCCCAAGCTGCTTACAGGTTATGTAATGAATGTAAGAATGAATGCTTCCACTTCAAATGGGATTTTTTTGGTCAGTTATGTCAGTGTATTCATATTTGTCTTGAAGTAAGATATTTCTTACAGTGAGAACCATCATTCACAGAACAACCTCCCCACAGATGTGGTGGAGTCTCCCTTGTTAGAAATTTTGAAGAGGATGCTAAATGATTTCATGGAGGCTCTGTGTCACATGAAAGGCTACACCAGATGATCTTTTGAGTTCCCTTCCAGCCTGGTCTGTTCCATGATTCTGTGGAGCCCTTCTGTGAAGGTCTGTGCCAGAAAGCCTATCATGGTGGGCTTTGAGGTCAGACCACTGTTGGGTGACAGAGCAGACAGGCTGTGTGGGATGCCTGTCCCCACAAATTGCTGTGCTGCATACAACGCTCCATGTTTGGAAACAATGTTGATTATTGGGTGAGTTACTGGTTGTGGATATTGTAGGTGAAGAGACTAGCCAATGTGAAGCACGAGACAAAAAAAAAAAGCAAATTCTTACAAGGAAAGTTAAAAAATTAGACTTGAGGCTGTATTTAGACATTATGCCCCAGATGATCACCAATATGATGTAAGCTGAGACAAGTTTCAGAACACCTCACAGTAACAATTACACTGTTTCACCTACCACAAAAGTAGGGACTTTGTTTTCCATGCTGCAGCAGCCACTTTGAAAATTGAAGTTTGGATTCCAATTTTTTTTTAATAAAGTGAAAGAAAAGACAAATACTTCAATTTTTAAAGAGCCCCAAAAATTTTACCTATGCAATCATCCATGTTCCATGTCTTTGGGAAAATGAATGTTTGATACAACCATTTTGGTAACACTTTATGATGGGCTGAACACATGGGTTAATTTTTATTTAGCACAGCATCATTCTATGAATGCAATATTTGGCTCTGGAAAATATACCAGTGCAAGTTGCTGTCATTTAAAGAACCATATGTGCTTTACCCTTGGGTAACAGTGTGCTGTGGCTCTGTGCTTCTTTTGGAAGCAAAGCACATGACCATCAACAAGCTTATGCTCCCAGAGTTCTTCCAGCATTTATTCTTACTTAGCTCTGAACTGAGAAGTATCACCTTCTGTCATTTTGTGTTCCTGCAGAGAACGTGATTAGGCTCTTACACAATGCTTTCACTTTGTTGGGATTTTTTTGTTTGTTTTTTTTAACTGATAGTCCTTAAATAAGTTTGACAGCATGTGTGTGAACAACCTGATAGAAATCTGTTGAAAGCTTCTGACTGATACCAGTAGGATACCCATGACTTCAATGAAAGATTGATGGAATAAATTAATTGAATTTAAGCTGCTTCTTCAAGGAAAACTCCTTACTGGGTTTCCTTATACAGAAAAAGGAAACAGTGATGATAGAGCTACAGGTGTTGTGTAGTTTCAAGCTACAACTAAATAGCAGTAATTATGGAGGAACAGGTGAAATTATGTTTATTTGCAGACAAATTATTATAAAAATAGCACTGATTTACTAGGAGGATCTTCAGCTGGCCTCCACCTTGCGAGGTTATTTATGCTACTGTAAAGTGTTGTTGAGTCAGGATGGCAAATTTTCTGTGCCCTCTTTGAAGTGGTATGCAGTGTAACCTGCAGGCACCAAGGCAGGAATTTAGAAATAGTGGCCAATGTTTTTACTGCTCCTTCCCTTCTGAAGCCCCAAACAAGCAGGGATGCAGTAGAGAGCAGACTGTGTGGTGTGTGCTCAGCAGTTATTCTCACAGAAGGGAACAGCTGTACAAGTGAATTTGGCTGGTAGGAACTATTGAGTCTGAGTGATTTTAGAAGCTGCTTCTCAAAACCAGATTATGTGCTAAACTGAGTACTTCCACCCAAACCTTGGCAGGCAATTCAACTCTGGTATCTCACAACACAATCTTTGCTAGACTAGCAGTGCGCTGTAGGTGACTTGGTTGTGCTTTTACATGTGACAGCACCAGAAGCTCTGATTGCTCACATCTAGCTCTCTTTTTGATTAAATGGGAATGGGATTTTGAGTCATTTAGACCTTTATTTTCCAAGAAAAGTAATTTGTTATCCTTGACATAATCCACTTCTTTAAGTCATTGCCAACTTTCTCAAGAGAATTCCTTTTTTTCCTATGAAGGTGCAAAATTTGCTGATTTCAGTAAACTTCACTGCTGTGTTTGCCTTTTTATTCTTCCCTGGATTCAGCAGAAATTTGCAAACTGTTCCACTGCCTGTAAATGCTAGAAAGGAACTGTCACAGTGCTGGGGCAGGCAGCCCCCATGCTCACTCACAATGAGCTCTCTGTGGCTTTGTAACAGGCAAACAGACAGAGCCACAGAGCCATAGGGGAAAAAGAAACTGAATGGTGAGGCAGCACCATTATCCTGTCCCACTCATGGGGACTGCAGTTTACATGGTAGAAGGAGATCATCCAAAATGAGGTGATAGCTTGTGGGATTTGCAAAAGGCAGATGATTCAGAAAAACAATGCCTCAATTTGCTTTACACTTCCTCATCTTAATCACTTTTCCCTCCTTTAAAATTGGGTGTCATCCTGTGTTTCTATATTCAAGACTGTCAAGGGCTTTGTCAGTACAATCTTGTGATGCTGGTTGGATGTCCCAACAGGACAGAGGTACCACACACTTTTTCCATCCCCCTGTTCTTGCACCATGTAACTGTGTTGGCTTCCTTTTCTAGTAATGGGTAACATTTTTTGTGCTTTTAAGTAACTTTTTGTCTCCTTCTTCACACACTGAGAAGTCTCTCTTGTGTTGTACTTATCCCTTTCAGGGACATGTCATTTATTTATCACTTGAATTGTTCAGTATCCTGCTGATACCAGGAAGGACAGAGTCTGTTGTGAAATACTTTCTTGTTCCTTGGGTATTGATTTCAATGACACTTCATGAGGGTTTTTGTTTCTTTGGGAAGTGCAGTCACTGCATTCTTATAGGTTCTGCAGTCAGCACTCATGTGATTGTATAAATGATTAAGGTGTTTAAATAAAGCTCTATAAATAGATATAATAGACTAAGATACTATTAGGTAGGATCTTAGATACAAAGACTGATCTCTCTGTGCTGGCCATAGTACTGGGAAGTTTTCCCCTTTGCTAAATAATTCCAAACCATTTTCCACTTACCTTCAAAACTGAATTTCATGGAAGTAGTAGAAGATCCTCCCTACAATGCTGTATATGAGGAATTAATAGCCATAGGGCAAAACAATGATGCTGCAGTAACTGCATCATGCCCAATGATAGAAACTTCTGTCAACTTTGGAGAAACTTTTCTGCCCAGTGAACTCTTCCCAGTTTCTACCTATTTTGGTTGGTTTCCAGCTTTCCAGTGCTCATAAATAACTCCCTTAATCTGACCTGAGCAAGTCTGATGTGCTTTTGTCAGTCTCTTGAGTTGGTAAGTCTCAGGTACATCCAACATAACCTGGGTGATATTTTGTTTTGACCCACAGCTGAATTCAGTACCAGAAAGCCACCAGGGCGGATCAAAAGTTCTGTTTGAGTTCACCACAAAGAGTTCATAACTTTGAATAATTTCTTATTTTTAAAATTTGTTCCTAGATTGCTGAAAAGTGTTACTAAATATTCATTGAGAAACAAGCTGGGAATTATCCAAGAAGAGGAGGGAGGCTCAGTGCTTCTTACTCCTCCTCTCTGATTTGTGCTGAACCATTGCCAGGCTTTAACTTTACAAGGTTTATTTTTATCGATTTTCAACAATAAACAGTGGGAGTATCTTCAATAAAAGATTTACAGTGCAGTGAAGAAATACAACTCCCTACCACATAGTATATTGATCTATTCCCAAATGCTACTGAAACAGCCTATAAAACCCCAAATGAAGTCCAATGATGGAGAACTTCCTCTCTCTAGTGACAGATGCATATGACTGTTATGTCTTCAGAAGACAATAAAAGGGAAGGGAGTGACTCTGCTTCTTTGACCATATCTTCAACAGCCCAGTTAAATCTGTCAGCTCAATGTAATCCACATAAATAACGAATTTGGGAACCAAGGGAACTTCTAGTGTGTCTGAAGATTCCCATTCTTTGAAGCTGCCTCTCCTGCTGCAGTCAGACCATAATTAGTCACAGGAGGCCTTGTTGTAACTAGTACATGGATGGACCAACGATTTGAATAGTCTGGTTCTGGCAGAAGATATGCCTGGAGTCCTGAATATTCTCAAATGGGTGGGTGAGAAGTAAATCACTAGTCATCATATAAAATTCAAATAAATCTGACTTCTATAAAAAAGGTCAGTTTTTAGACCATCATGTAGTTTCTGCTGAAATAACCTCCTGAAGTGTGATCTGATGTGTAAATTTTTCCAAGAATCCTTCCTCCATTTCTACTCTGTTTTCAATCTAATGGAATGGTTCAATAATTGGTGTCTTTTTTCTGGTCAGAAGGATGATGATTATAGCCCTAAAGGTTGGAAACTAATGTGTACAAGTCTGCTGTAGAAAATTAATTTTGGGCCTTGCTTTCTAAGCAAGTTACTGTTACAGCAGTCAGCTGAGTGCTTGCTGAAACTGTGAAGAATTAAACATTGCAACATTGTTCCATCCTGATTCTCCATTGGAAAAAAAAAAGGCAATAGATTGGAAACATCAAGTCTGGGGTTTTACTGGTATTTGGAGTCAGGAACTGAGTTTTCTTTGAATTTCAAAGGCAGTTTGTAGCTTTTATTGAGGGCCTTCTGAAAAGGCTGGTTTATGGTTTTTGTTTTTGTTCCCCAGTGATATCTAAACTGAGTAATAAAATAATTGCTGACATACCGGTTTATTTACAATGTTGTATTCAACAATAAACAGAATGCATGCTGATCCTTCCATCCTTTAATCTTTGTGGTTTTACTATGTCTTCAGCTTGCTCCTCAGCTGGGTCCTGGTAGAACAGAGGAAGGGGCTACGTGGTAAGGGGCAGGCAGAGATCCACAGAAGGAGGCAAACTCACTTCCTTCCCCTTACAGAGAGGAACTAAAGGAATAAAATTAGGCTGGAAAGAGTCATGGCCTTTGTGGAACCAAAGAGACACAACTTACTCTATTGAGGGGAGGACAGAGCTGCCAGAAATGTCAATGCCACAGGACAAGGAAAAGCAGATCTCACAGTGGTGAACAAATAGGTGGGTAATACCTGCTATACAAACCTGGAAATGGCACAGAATAACATGGAGAGGAGACTTAAACGTTCATGAAACTATAGGGATGTTTTATTTTTTTCAATGTGTTAGGTTAATGCATCTAGAGAATATCTTCCAGTAATAATTCACATACCTGAAGAAGAAAATTTCTCTTTAGGAAGTAATTTCTGCATATGTGCTGTGAAGTGAAACATTGCAGGATCCAGACATCAGATGGATTAGTCATGTTGATACCTCACACCTGGAAAGAGAAGCTAAGCTTTTGGAGATCAAATAGATAAACTTCAAAGATCAGACTAACATCACTGTTTTGGTAGTTCTGGGGTGATAAGCCTACTGAATGCTTCCTGGATATGTCTTGTTGGTGGCCTTTGTTTCAATGCCAGTTGCACTATGGTGAGCACTAACCCTGTCAGTAAGTTCCTAGTTTTCCATAAACTGGAAAGGTATTTCCTGGAACAGACTGGTTTACCTTTTCTCCATTTGCAAATCTATCCTTAAGCCATATGATATTCAATTGCTACCTACAGTTGTTCAAAACATTATCTTCTGAAGATGGCTCAGTAAACCATGGATTTCCAGAACACATTAATAGCTTAAATATGGACATGTCAAGAATGTAAGGGAAACATTGTATCTCTGTGGTCCCTGATGTAACAGAAGCTTCTTCCACCATTGGTTAGGCTAAAACTGCTTTCTGCTCCTATTTTATAAGATTTGACAATTGAAGTGTGATAGTACAATCTAGACTTCACTGTCCATATACAGTCTCCAAATCTCCACAAATACATGTTTGTGGAAAACTATAATCTTTTTGTCTTTTTGCAAGATTCTTTTTTTGGAGACTCCCTGCTGAAAAAGGCAGTTCCAGGCAGGCACAGGAACACTTGAACAACTCCTCTTTTGGCTATAGTTTGCCCTCATAAGCTGTGCTATAAGAGTGTCTTGTGCTAAGCTATTGAAAGTCTGACCCCTGGTATCACAGAATAGTTTGGGTTGGAAGGAACCTTAAAGATTATCTGGTTCCAACCCCTCTGCCATGGGCAGGGACACCTTCCACTACACCAGGTTGCTTCAAGCCCCATTCAACCTCTTGAACAATTCTAGGAATGGGGCCTCCACAGCTTCTCTGGGCAACCTGTGCCAGTGCCTCACCACCCCCTGACCCATGATCCATGCTCTCAGTGAGCTTCTGAGGTAGGATCTGAGATTGAATAGAAAAGCTGAATGTTATACAATACACAAATCTCTGTGACAGTTGGTAGGCTTTAACATATTATAAAACCATTTCAGTGCTTGAAAGGAAGAGGTACAACTTTAAAAACATTCCAAATGTTCTGGTGCAAACAGTCAGATACTGCCATATGGATGAAATAAGCAGATGAACTGCAACACACAAGGAAGTTGTCTTTTTTTTGTTTTTTCTCTTTAAGTCTTGTGCTGCTTTGTTGGAGGGCATGCAGGCCTGCAGGGTTGGAAAGCCTATGGTCTTGTGATGCCTGTAGCTGGCAACTTGTCTTGGGGATCTAAGAGTGTGTACAACCCTGTCTATACAAAGAGAATGCAAAGCATTGAATAAGTCATTGTGCTTCAGAAAACCCATAAAGAAATACTTCTTCTCAAGATGTCTGTCTCTGGAAATGTTACCGCTGCCATAAAGGCTCTCTACTGCACCATATCTAAATTCCTTTCTAGATGTCTGTGGCAATACTTACCATTTCAAATTAGCATTTGCAATACTAACTAATAATAGTCTAGAGACCCTCATTTTCAAAAGGTAATTATTTCTGCAGCAGAGATAAAACGTCAGCACCTTTTTGCTATAAGTGTCAATATTTGCTGTCACTGGAGGCAGTTTTCACAGAATCACTTAGCTTGGGAAAGACCTCTGAGATCAAATACAATCTATGACCAACTGAACACCACCTTGCAACTGGACCATGGCACCAAGTGCCACATCCAATCTTTTCTTAAACACCTCCAGGGATGGTGACTGCACCACTGCCCTGAGCAGCCCATTCCAATATCTAACCACCCTTTCTGAGAAGAAATTCCTCCTAATGTCCAATCTAAATCTCCCCTGGTACAGTTTGAGGCCATTTCCTCTCACCCTGTTGCTTGTTACCTGGAAGAACAAACAAGTTCTCTGCAATTACCTAAAATGATGTTGCAGCAAGGTGTCAGCCAGTCACCCAGGGTGTCAGTCTTTTTTCCCAGATAACAAGTGACAAGATGAGAGGAAATGGCCTCAAGTTGTGATAGTGTAGGTTTAGATTGGATAGCAGGAAAACTTACTTCACTGAAAGGGCAGTTAGGCATTGGAACAGGTTGCCCAGGGAGGTGGTGAAATCACCATCCCTTGGAAAGCTCAAAAGGCATGTGGGTGTGGCACTTGGGGATATGGTTTAGTGGCAAGCATGGTGGTGCTGGGTTAATGGTTGGACTAGAGATCTTGGAGGTCTTTTCCAACCTTAACACTTCTGAATCTGTGAGATGCTAAAAAACACAGGAAGTTCCCATCTCTATAAGCTGCCCTAGTGCGAGCCACACCTACATCTACTGGTGTAGGATGTCCAGCTAAACAGAACTGTACAGAACATTTCAGTCTTCTGGTTCTGACTAAACACAGGAGTGTTTTATATGGAACTAGTCCTACAGGATGCTGGAAGCTTATAAAAATGATCTCTGACTACCAGCAGAGTAGAGAATGTTTGAATCAATACTGAAGGCCAGACACCCATTGAAGTTTGAGGGGTGATTCTGAGCCTGATTTCTCTGATGAAGCTCAAGTATTCAAAAGTGATTCAACCTTGCTATAATTTTGGTGCTACATTGCTACTGATAATTTCTCTAGAATTATGGCCAAGGAATCAAAGTACTGTAGACCACTGTATCATGAAAATTCCAGCTCTGTATGATTGGACTGCCTGGTGTTCCCAGGTCTGAACTGTGCTTCAGAAGAATTTATGTAGGATAACATCAGGATCTGTTTTGCAAATGTTCTGTTCCTTGTCTCCATCTAATCAAGGTCTAGCCATGTTAGGAGACTTGCTGACAGCCTAGGACAAGGAGTTAGAAAAGCAAAAGAGCTCTGGTCTTTCTCAAGTGTTTCTGCTCAGGCAAACTAGAACCAGAGGCCAGGTGCCTGTATCACTTGTGACATCTTGAGGCAAGATGTTTCACTTGCTCAGCCTCCTTAGAAGATACATGTGATGCTCATCAACTCAAGTAAAGTGTATCTTATGTAGACAGTCTTTAATGACACCACAACATTACACAGCAAATGTCTGAATGCTAGGGAGGTCATGCTCATTCATGGGGTATGTGCAGACATGGAATTCTTCCTAGGCTGAAGCAATTTCTCCAACCAAAGCGGAAAAAACCCAAACCCAACAAACCAGAGATGTTACAGTTTCTTAACTAAACCACATCTTAACAGTTATTGAAGTGTTAATATAAACAAGTAAGAAAGTAAAGTAAGAAAAAATTAATGAAGATTAGTGAAAAATAAAATTACTACTATCATTGGCTAATGAAAAGCTTTCTGTAGCCACTGGCAGTCTGAAGAATGAGGGGCTGGTTTAACACTACTCTTGCACAAAGAAATGCAGTTATTGCTTTTACAGGTGCTGCTGAAAAATGTTCTGCTCTCTTGGTATTCATGGGTACTGATGGCTGCCTGCAGCACCCCTGTATCAATGCACAACACACACACAGAAAAGAACTACAAGTATTCTTAAAGGTGTTAGAATTCAGGAGGATATTTTTTAGTTTTGTCTATGTAATATCCAGAGCCAGATGAAAGAAGGTGTCACAGGTAAAGAAGTTGAATATAAATCATTTGGTTTTATATAAAGGGTGACAGAGAAATTCCTATCTCAAGGATGTGCCTTATGGGAATTCACAGTAGTTTCCCCAGGCCTAGATGTCTCAAAAGAAGAGCCTATTGAAAGCCTGAGAAACTCAAATCATAAATCACTAGGACCAGGTGCTGTTTTTAAAAGAATCCTGCAGTACACATGGAAAAAACGAGAGATAAAATTAGGATTCTGTCAGCTACGATTGAAAATGTCCACTGCTCTGGACAATTGCTCACAGCTAAAGAGAAAAAAACCCTGCAATTTTAGAGGAAACTGAGATACATTCATAGCAAAAGGTAGTGCTTTTCTCAGACTACTTAACTTATGCCTGAAAAAGCATAAAATAATGGAATCACAATGTAACAGCTCTGTAAGTTATCTGTATGTTCTAAGAGACTAGAATTACTTAAATAAACTAAAAATGAAAGGTACTCCAAGAGCAATGAGGAAGTCCTGAGGTTCAATCCTAATTTGGGAATGGAGTAACCACTCCTCAGAAGAGGAAGAATAGTTTAATTTTTCTGAACAGGGTAAGTTATTTGAATCTTCTTCAACCTAGAACAGGCTCTTACCTATGCTGCTAATTTATCAGGGGGAATGTAAACTCTCCTGTAAAGGAAACCCAAACTAAAACAAAAAACCTCTGAAACCCAAAGACTCAAAAAGCTGCTTCAAACACAGAAAGAAAGCAGTTTGAGGGTAGATTGCAGGACGGAAGGTGAGTCCCCTTGCTGGTTGCTGAACAGCCATGAAGTTCTTTAATGCTGCTCCCTGCTTTCCATCTTCAGATTTAGAGAATGCAGGAGAATAAAGCAGTTTAATGCCACCTTTACCGCTGCTCTCTTCAGCAATAAAATCCAGAATTTAGCATAATAGAAGACTGTGATGCGATTCACAAATACTTCATTATCTCAATGTTCATCTACTGGAAACATAAGGTATTCCTTTAGTGTGCTTTAATGGGTACTTACATTTATTATTATCTATAAAGTACGTACATTATATTTACTGTACATACTAATACATATTTAATGTATTAGTACATTATTATTATTTATAAAGTATGCTGACTTTACCATTACTTCAGGAAACATCTTAGGAAAAGAATATGGAACATGCAAGGAACTGCACAGTTAGTCCAATAAAAGCAAATTCCACTACCCTTTGAAATCCAACCTGCAGCTTGCTTTCATCTGCTAACAGCAATAGTTACCACTGCCAACAACCTTTGAACAAAATAGTTTTGTGACTTTTTTGCACATATCCTTGATTTAACAGGAAAGATGGGGAACATCTGTGGGCAACTTCCACTGGGTATTTTTTCAGAAGCAGGAGATATGAACTTGACTCTCCTCAGGCTTCTGAAACCCAGGTTTTCTGTTCTGTGGAAGAGTCCCCTTGCCTTGAGATTGTTTCAGCTAGTTTCTTAAAAGACACTTCAGAGGGATTTCAGCAAGTTGTGACAATTTTAAACCAGTTCTTTGTTCTGTCCCCATTCTTTCCCATTCCCCTGTTTCAATCAGAGCACGTAGCCTTACCCTCTTGTTTCTGCCAGCTGCTCCAAGATATCTGGATCACTGATATTTTTAACGTGTTCCAAGAGTGAGAAAAAGTCCTCCAGCACTCTGGCTTTCTTAGCATCATGCTAGTCTTCTGTGCTGTAGTAGAAAGCTAATTGTCACATCAGTTTCTCTAGCACTGTTGCAGTTATGGATTTTCAGCCAAAAATCCAATTCCTTAAATGAAGATGAGCCATTATAACATTGACCATACCTGGCACAGAGAGAACTTCTGTATTGTTTATCTTAGAGCAGAAAATTCTGTATCTCTGTGACAGAGTTCTTTCTAGAATCCTTGTGTCACCCAGTACTATATTTCATAGAGTACCTACAGCATTCCATCACTACAGGGATATACAGTGACCATTACAAGGCAGATTTTAGGTTCTCTTTACAAACTCTTCGGGAAAAAAAAAAAAGCCAAAATGCCAAAAATGCCTAATAAGTGTCCTGCAGTTGTCAGCATGAAACATTAATTTCATTTTGAGTAAGAATTTCTTCAGTTTCTCAATATATGAGAAAACACAAACTGGAAGTATGCTGCTAGTTGCATTGGTAGCAACTTAAAACACATACAAAAATATCTTAAAGCAAAGCAAATGTGATTAAAAAGCACCCAACACTCTTGGTAAAACTGTACCTTGTTAAATAGAAGCTCTCATAGATTTTCCTGCAAGAGAGTCTCAGTCATTAAATAAGGCTGTACCTGGTTAGTCCACTGCCAGCTTACAAACTTCTGTGTTTTAAACCCCTGCATTCTTGACAGAACTTGATTTAAATACTTTGCCTTAGTCAGGCTGTGAATGTGATATTAAAGCATGCTAGTCTTAAGTTTTATCACAAGGACAAAGTACTGTTCTACATTTTACTACAGCAAAAAAATTTCTATAAAGGCATTAAGAAACTGTGTGCAGGCACTCTATTTAACTGAGCTTTACATTTCTTATGTATGAGATAAAACTTGATTCAAAGGCAGTTTTAACTAGCACACACATTTTTCTTCTCCCTTCACTTTCTCAATTTGTGATATGGAATTGAAAAAATTGCTTGCTGAGTGCAATGAACAGCTGAATTCAAGCACAATTCCTTTCTAGAACCTCCACAGCAATACAACCAACAGGGGGCTGTCTGGCTACACGATGTTATCAAATCTGCAGTGAAATCCTTTTCCTGACTGTACAACCTACCATTCATGCACATTTCCTAAAATTGGTTGAAGAACAAGTAATTTAACACATTTCATACCTCCAAAACATTTGAGTTCTTGTGCATCTTTGTCTCATACTACTGGAAATTTCATATTTTTGATCTGGAAGTTCCATTATAGATAGATAATATAGCTTTAATGTATTTATTGATGTGTCTGCAACAAGATATTGCTTGTTGGAAAAGGGGGAGACTCTCACGTTGTTTTGATAATAGGAAAAGCATATCACAGCTGCTTCCAGATGCTAAGAAGCTATATCTATATGAGCATTTTTTGTGCTGGCTTCGTATGTTGATACTAATCTTCTGTACAAGAAAAGAGAGAGACCAAAATGTTTTTAGACCCTTTGATATTGATTTAAAGAGCAGATAGGCAAAGTCTGTATGTAGTAGTGTCAAGAAAGGAAGAACTAGGCCCTGAATATTCCTTACACTGATTTAAGCAATGTAAATGGACTTCAATACCGGATTGCCAGTCTCAGGAGTGAAGGGTGTTTTCCTCAGTGCTGGCACTGTTGCTTACAGCAAGCACATTCAGCTGGCTGAGCTTACCAAAAACTAACCTAAAGTCATATAGTGAAACCACCAAAGACATAAGAGAGCCAGGGTAATAGCAAGGAAACAAGAAAACTCATTCCCAAACTTGTCTGGCTCAAGAATCACGAGGCTGTAGAACCACAGTCTTATATTATTGTTGACTATTCTAGCTGGTCAAATAATATAACCCCTGAAGCTCTTCCTTTGCCTTTATTTCAATAAAACATTAAGAATTTATACATTTGAGACTTTCTATGCTATAATTTATGCCTTATATACTTCAAGTTTTATAATACTTAAGGGTTTTTTGAGTATTTCTTGAGAGATTCCAAAATGTTTTACTTTTAAAATGACTTAAAAGTATAAAACCTGCTAACAGAAGGTTCTTTTATGGGCAATAAAGCCACATACTTGCCATGCAGAAACATAGGGAAATGAGAAGCTTTCTATCCATGTCTGACTCCTATGGCTATAAACAGCAGAAGAAAACACTATGGATATATTATTCCTATCTCTCAAGAGAAACTAAGCCTTCACCTACTATGCACTGTATACTTTAGACTGAAGATACAAACTAGATAAATGCTGCTATAATTAATATGTAATTTCAGAACTTTTGAACATAAAAGTTCAAATTTTACATTAAGAGGCAGAAGCAATATAAGAAATTTTATTTATTAACAAATACAGAGCTATTAATTATAAGTTAATAAAACATGGGGAAAAAAAGAGTTGCACCTGACAACCATTAAAAAGCTTCTAACAGAAATAAACTATTTAGAGTGAAAAATAAGTACTCTGATGATTATTATCCCCATCACAGAAAGATGAGCAATGTCACTCATGCCATTGTATTTTTCCATCATTTTTTCTTATTTCTCTTTCTAGTTAAATATTTTATTGTGATACACTTACAACTGCTACCTCAGAAAGGAGATTTGCATATACCTCAGACATAAGTTTTCATTCAAATAAATTTTAAATGTTTTGTTTGTTTTTTATATGAAGAATTGCTGCTACTGTTAAACTGGTACAATAGCAGCTGACCACTTTGGGCACATTTCTATAATTTCTTGTGACTTCTGTGACAATAGGTTGCGATGCAGATAAAGGGAATCTAAACACATAGCTGCTAATGTAGCTACCTGATTAGAAGAGATTTTCCCCAATACTTAAGATACCATGACTAAAGGAAAGGCTGAAACATTTTCAGATCACTGTATCCAAATTTCTAGTACAGACCACTCTCATTCACCAAAGTATGCCATAGGCAGTACCAAGAAAACTGCCTTTGAAATTTGAGGAAAATGGCAGAAGTCCTAAATACTTAGGTATAAGTAACTTCATATTTTTAGAGATGCAGTGCTTACAACTGTACATTAAGAAACTGTGGCAATTTAAATAGCTCATTCTTTCTGAAAAAAGATCTTCAGGTAAATTTTTTGTCAAATATGCTGAAGTTCAAACATGTACATTACCTTTACTGTACAGAAGATTTTGCACAATGTTGACGATGTTACTTACAAAAATGACAAGAAAAAATGGCCCACACAGGTGTTTAATAATGAGTTATATTTGCAAAATGAATCCGTGCCAAGACAGGACACAAATCAGAGTATTTTGGAGTTCACAGGACAGCAGAAATAGACCATGAATAAACAGCACAGAAACTCTGCTTCCCAGCCTGAGCTGGTACCAAGGAAAGTTGATTGCAGATCTGGTCTTTAAAAGATGCACAGTACTCACCTCTTCCTCTGAAATCAGAATTATTAAATGCCATATAAAATTCCATAAGGCAATGCATTACTGTAGTACAGCTACTAAACAAAAGTAGCTACCAGCCCTTCAAGGTTTGTGTCCATTACCCCTACTTTAACATGACATGGAGGTGTAGAAACTATTAGAGTATGCAACAGTTTGAAGCTCTTTTTAAGAAGATAGGAGACTGTCAGCAGACATAACTTTACAGAGTATTATAATTCAAATAACAACTCCTAAGAAGCTCAGCTACCAATGTGAACCACCAGTGTTTCTTTCAGATGTGAGTTTTAAATCAGACACCTCTAAAGTAAAGCACAATATACACGCTACAGAAACAATGGCCTGGTTACTTGTCCAGCATCACACAAGAATAAAGGCAGAAAAATAAACATCACATCCAATTCTTAGGAATTCTCACTTGACATAACCATGAAGACATGGTTTTCTCTACTTGCAGCCATTTGTTCCATTGCCTAGAGAATTTTTTACTAATGTCTGCAGCACCTATAGCAATGTCAGGCTTCTTGCTTGCAGCCCACAAGCACCCTCCCCAGCTCAGCACCACAGGCTGACCCTATCAATAGATTAAACATTCTGTGTGATCACAAAGGTTGCTTCATAGTATACTGACACAAGGGGGCAAATGAAGATTGCAGAATCTTAAAGCAGGAGTTATCTAACTTCTTAATGTTTCATTTTCTGATCTTTCTGTTCTTTTTACAGTTATTAGCTTGCACTTTATCCCCCCCCCCCCCCCCAAAAAAAACATTTCCTCCTTTGAATTCTAATTCCCCTTATTAGATGAAGCATTTTATTTACTTCCACAAAGACGATGAGAGAACTGAAGAATCTTTCACATGAAGAAAGCTGAGTGAGCTGAGACTCCAGCCTGGAGAAGAAAGGGCTTGTGTTTGTGTGATCTCAGCAATGTTTCTAAATGCCTGCTGGTGGGGGTACAGCAGAGTAAAGAAGACACAGCCAGGATCTTCTCTGTCCAGAGATAGGACAAGAGGCCACAGGTAAGAAATTAAGTGCATGAAATTCTAGTTGAATAGGACAGGCTGCCGAGTCTCCATCCTTGAATATATTCAAACTTGACTGGACATAGCCTTAAAAAAACTACCCTGTTTGAACTAGAGATCTTCCTTACAACCTCAACTACTCTTACTTTGAGATTTCTTTTCAGGACCAAAATCCATGAAGTAGCTGAGGGTACTAATAGGTTTGCCCTCTTCTCTGTGGAATACAAGGAGGGGGGTGAAATTGACAGTGATTTCCCATGTGACAGCAAAAGCTACTACTTAACAGTCTGTATTCCCTTCTGGATGTGAAGTGCAGAGCACTCCAGTGAATGTTAGCAATCATCTAAGGAGTGCAAGCCTCTTTCCCTAAACCTGACTTGCTCTCTTTGCCTCAAGCCAGATGCCCTCAGTCAGGCTGCTGCTTCTCCAATTTCAATAAACAAACAAACCCCCAAATCTTTGCCCAACATATTTCAATCCTTCTGATTTTCCAGTTCATCAGATCTTCCTGTATCTGTTCTCAGCTCCAACCTTTTAACATCGCACTTTCAGACATGCTCCTAAAACTAGTTGTCTTCACTCATATACAGCTATTAGCCTCAGTTTATTTTCAAGCAGGCCTATATTTTCTTGCCTTTAAATGTGAATTAAGCATCTTTTTCCCATACAGCTCCTAAGCCTAGCAGAAAATAAACACCTGAACTGAAAACAGTGAGCCTTCCTTTCTTACATCAGGCACAGTCCTTAGGACCCCAGAGCTGCAACATGAAGTGAGTTTGATCCAGCCACAGTCTCTGGCACCACCCATACAAGAAAACCTCTGGAAAATATAACTGCTAATATTAAGCCACCTGAGTACCATGTGAGAAATGTAACATCCTTTGCAAAGGTTTAGGAAGTGAATCATTTGAGTAGGCCTTCATAAGCACTTGAAGTAGTTTTCTTATCCAGACAGGAACTTTGGTTCCTCAGTTGAACTCTGGTTCTGCAAATGCTCAAACTGTGTTTTCACCATGTCACTGAACTATTCTATGCTGCTAGGGCCACCGAACAAGGCACTCCAACCTTTGCCCTTCTGCTTCTTCCTGCTCCCTGCTATTTCCTGCCCTTGTGCCAGTGATAGGAGTTTGCATGGTGAACCAGAAGGAAGCACAGGCTGCTTCACTCTTCTCACAAAGGCCAACACGAATGTACAATGTAGTAGTCAGGAACAAACAGTTTGGCCACTGGACTTTGACAAAGCCAGGCAAATAGACTTATTTGTTGTATGCTCTCAAGTCTCTGATCAGCTCTTTAGATTCACATCTACTCATGGAAGTCTCTGGGAAAAATCCTGGGTACATTAAAATACTAGATCTACAAGAGCAACTGGATGGATGGGCCTGCTGCAAGCACCAGTCTGCAGCATGATGAAAAAAAGCAGAGACCTTTAAGGTCTTTCCAAGCATTTCTAAGTTCTCAAATGGCTGAAGTATATGTGCAGATCTTTAATATTTAGCAGTTACATAGGTTGAAAGAAAGAAAAGAAACTCCCTAAAGAAACTCACCTAAAGAAACTCAATGAGAAAGCTATCCAACTTTGAGCCAGATAGGATATTTTTTCTAAGTAGTCAACTTCATTTTGGTCATGTGTCTTAAGAGAAATGTAGTAGGTAAATGTGCACACAAATGTTCTTTATGAAAAGCTGTAGGCTATCTAATTCTGCATAGCTGTGCTATTGAGAACTGCTCAGGTCTGAACTAAATCGGAAATTTTAGCTGTTAGTAATTTTGTCAGTTCTAATTAATAGCAGTAGTAGAAAATGAGAATGTGATTTTACCAGTAGGAAATTATGAAATATGGTCAAATAATGCAAACTAATGAATTATAACAATTTGGATTCATATTCATCTACATCATGTCTGTACCTGTGCAACTGCACCAGTAGCAGTTCTGTGAAGGCTAAAATCAAAACAACTCTTGAGTGCAGATAAGCCTTTTTTCCTCCTTTTAAAACATCTATATGATGTATTAACTTGACTCTGTGAAGACCTATTTGAATAAGGTATGTGTATTTTAAATGGTAAAATACAACAGGGCTAATAAAATTAGATTAGCAAGTGATACTGAGTCATGATAGTGAAGAAAATAAAATCTTAAAAGGAAACACACTTTCAGATCTGTATCTAAAATTAGTGACATTTACATAACCATTAGTCTACATTTGACTCACCACACAGTTCTTGCATGCAGCTTTTAAAAGGAAAGGAGCCCAAGTAATTTCCATTCTCACTGCAGCAATTTCAATCATCTCAATGAAAGATTCTCCTGCAAGAGAAAAATCTTAGTGGAAGATGAGAAAAAAAATTAGTAAATTCACAGTCAGATACGCAGTTTAAACTTCTAACCATAAAACTGTTACCTGTCTATAGCCCAGTGGTTTAAGAAATGAAGTGGTTAATAAGTTTTGTTAAAAAATTGGAAGACACTTTTTCTTTATGAGCTTTCTTTGTTAAAAGCATGACCAAATACTTCCCAGTTCCACTAATTTAGAAAAGATTGTAAAAATTAACAGTTTTATGAGTTTTAATAAAGAAATGTCTTGAGAATTAAAGTAACTTAATTTTTATAGTTTTTAAATATATAAACAAACACACTTACCAAAGCATTGTTAGACAGGTGTAGCTTGAGATGGCTCCTTAAAAAAGTTCAGTTTTCACATAAACCAATACAAAATTATATATATGTCTATTTTATTTACCATCAGATACTATGAAGCTCTAAATATAGTTTCTGAATAAATGAAAACACAAAAAAGGCTAAGAAAGTGTTCATATACAAACAAACAATAGATAAGTTTACAGCAACAAAAAGGCACAGGGAATACATGCAATGTCCTGTTCCACGACTCACGTGCAGAAGTGGCTAGCCTTACTTCAGCAGCACAGTTAATACTGGAGATATTTACAGTCTTAACACCAATATTTACGTGCTGCTAAAGTATGACAGACATCAGCATCATAAGATTGACTAATTCATAAGTGGTATGTCTCTTCAGGGTGATGAAATCCTTGTATTTTTGAGGCAGCACAATATGGCCTGCACCTTTTCAAAACCCACAAACCATTATGTGCTGCTACGTTATGCCAAGGTGTCTACCATGCTTCAGGGAAACACAAACATACTCTGAGCTGAATGCAGAATTTTCTTATTGAACTTTAGCTTTCATGTAGTAACATCAGTTGTGTTAATGAGCTACAAAATATTTAGAAAACATCTGTCCATTGCCAAGCTGACTATTTACGGTGAAGCTCTAGACTTTATTGTCATGTGTGCATAATACCTTAATGAGACACGAACCACAAACTGGACGACTGTGTTTCTAGTTAGAGGAACTAAAGATTATGCAGATGTTTATTTCAAAAGAAAGCAAAAAACTCTGGATTATTTTCTAATCTGACTTTTTGTCATCTGGAAACTTTGATGTGAAAAGAAAACCCAAAAACTTTCATATATAAGAGCATAAGAGCTAATTTCAAAATAAGCTTTTGTGAACTATTCTATCAGTCCTCAAGCCATTTGTTAGCTCTCCAGCTTACCCTTACTGCAACTTTTGGGCAGACAGATTCAAAAGAGCCTTAATTAACTTCAGAGGGGAAAAAAATTATAACCCAAAACAATTGTTAGCAAGAATAGTAACTTATCTGTTATTATGGGCAGGAGTTCATCTGCCCCCAGCCTAGAATTGACCATGCTACTTGATGTAGGCCAGAGATGTGGAGTTCATGGCGCTGCTAGGTATCATTTCCTTAGACTAAAGAATGCCAGAGATTTAAGTCTGTGCAGTTTTTTTTACTGGTTCCTTAGATAACATGAATTATGCTTTCTTTAATGTTTTTATACTAAACTGTTAAGACAAAAGCTACTTACACAGCATGGACCCAAGCACGCCCCTCCATTGCAATAAGCCTTCTAGTCAGGTCATGACAGACAACTTCTGCAAATTAACAGGGCTATCTGGAAGCCCAAAAAGAGATTTGGCAGGCCATGTGGGGGAAAGATTTGGGAATTTTCTCCCTTCCTAGTTTTGTTCCTACAGTAATACAGCAGGGCAATATCTGCTAGAAGAGTCCTTTGCCACAAATGTGCCAATTAAAGTGAGATTGCCAGTGTAAATTTACAGGTAACAGCAGCAACACTTTTTATATCATTTATCCAGATAGGAATGCTAACTTTAGGAACTGCATCAAAGAGCCATTTCCAGTATATTTTATACATGCACAGCTCTATTTACACTTATCCCCACCCCACCTCTTACTACCTATGTTTATTTTTAAAATCAGACAGCTAAAATAGGCAAACTAAATTAAATAGGCAGAACTTACCCAACTTACCATGGTGAATTAAAGCAGGAGTGCAAAGTCAAAATAAACCTATACTGTAAACATATGCTCTGACAGTTGGTCTCTCCCCTGAAGAAACTGTGCTAGGCATAAACCAAGAGAAGAAAAAGTAAAGACAAAATCTCCACCATATATACGTGTAATGTGGAAGGCATAGATAAAGATAGATGTGAGCAAAAATGCTAGTCAACAGTAAAAGATTTACTTCAACTTTTCTGGAAAAAGATTATGAAAAATATTCTCTAGCAAGAAAAAATATTGTTTTGTACTTATAGATTTACTTTAGAAGATTCAAAGAAAATTACTTAAATAAGACAGCTGCAACATTTAATACCTTTGGAAGTGCAATTCTCATTTTTACATTCAGGCCAAATTCTTCATTTGAAACTCCATGTGTTTAACAGATACTATTCTTTCAATTGCCTGGTTGATTTCAGGTTCTAGCTTAAGTATGGAAAGGTTTTTTCCTGTTGCATAACTAAATCCCTTTAAAATTAAACTATCCACAACATGAAATGAAGACTTGGCAGAACTATTATGCTATTTTCTACAGAAAGTACATTAGTAAGAAAACTTGCAGGTAATTCCACCCACCCATACAAAACATGAACACAAAACCTTGCATGAATTACAGGATTCCAGACTGAGTTTTCCTTTTTTTTTTTTTTAATGATTTTGGAAGGTGTTTTGTTGTTTGGGTTATTTTTTAACTTTACTACAAAATTTCCCAAAAGAAACCAACCAACCCAAAATTCAACACAATGTGACTGCATATTGTCTACACTGCTATTAAAATAGATCTAACCTGCAAGGAGAATAAGTAAATTATCACATAAAATTGAAGGCAGTCTATGTGAGAGAAGGGGTTGTGGAGCAGGAAAAGAATGAAAAGAGGAAGTCTAAGATAAGAAGTGTACTAATAGCTGAGCTGGGAATCTATTGAAATCCAGGAATGTCTGCACAAAGCTGTGTACCGTTATGCTTTGGTCATAAAGTCAATATAGTTGTTACCATGAGTGCTTCTCCTACCTCCATCCTCGTGTTTTAAGTCTGTGGATGAGAGACAGATTGACAAAGAAGACCTCAATAAATGCTGGGAGTCATGTATGCAAGAAGATCCATTACATTTCCCAAGTCCCTATAAGCAAGAGCTCTGCTGAGGAAGAAGGATCCTGAAGATGCAAAACTGAAATTCCTCAGAAGCAGCTCATGTACACAAGTCAGGAATGCTCTTTGAAAAAAATGCACTGGAACTGTTAAAAAAAAAAAAAAGGAAAAAAAGAGAGAAGTGTATGTGTATATGTATTTGCCCTTGTTTTAGCAATTGGAGTGTTCCCAAGCAATGAAGGAGCCTTTCCTTGATTTCAGTATTTTTTAGTTGATTATCAAAGACCAAGCCCAATATAAAATATAATTTCCGGTTTTTATTGTTTATAGTTCAGAGTTTATGACAACACCAAGCCAAACTCAATCTTTTCTGACCCTATGAAAACCAGCTACAAGTCAATTCTGGCTACTATACATACTAATAAGCTCCTTAAATGCTACTATAACTACTAATAAGCTCCTTAAACCTCTATGTAACATATTATATCCAGAAGGTACCACAAGGCCTGCAATCTGACTGACAGGCCAGTGACTTGGAGTAAGAGACACCAAGGACTTTGTATTAAACATTGTATGTTGTCTCTAATACCCAAGAACATGATATAAAATCAAACATTTACCTTGTGCCTTTTGGTCATACAAAAAAAGCACTCCCTTGATACTTCTTGGCCAGAAGCTCTTCCTCATCAATAGTGTTATACACCATTGCTCACAACCATATTCCATTGCTTTAGTTCCTTACTCATTAATACAAAACACATCCTTACTCATTAATACAAAACAGATCCAATATGAAAGCAAGGCTATTGCTTCACTGTTCATTGTGACCCTTTCCCAACTTTATTTCAGATTAAAATTAGGAAACTGAAGATGAACCTGAAAGACTGAAGTGTTCCACAGTGTAAAAGCATTACATTTGTCCACTAGTGCATCCTCTGCCCATCCTCTACAGCCCTGATATCAGCAATTATAAATGTCCATATCTCAGTTTCCCAAGGTTAGCTTAGATGAACCAGAAATGAGACAGGGTTTGCACTGAGATGGCACAACATGAAGTGGGGCATTTTTGACAAGTGTGTCCTGCTCTGTGCATTCCATTAATGGAGTAAGTTACTTCTATGTTAGACAGGACATTTTACAGTGTAGCTTTTTGGACAACTGCTGGTAAATTTGCCAAGCTCTCCTCTAACAGTTCAGTGCTACCAACATACCACTAACTATGAGTGCACACAATGGCAGTTCAACACTGGAAAATACTTTTAGGGTTTTATTGAATTAATCTGGGAAAAAGAGAAAATTTCACTGTTCACTACCAAGAAATCTGAACATTTCCATTCTCTAAGATTCTCAGATCTAAAAGTGTATGTAGCTGCATCTTTCTCATACACTGTTTACACCCCTCTCTCCAAGTTAAAACAATAGTTTCATTTTATTTTTGTCATATGCTTACTCAACACTGCAGTATTTATACTGCAATCATACTAGAATTTATTACTCTTGTTCCTTCTCAAATCTAAGATTTAGAAGTATATTATTTTACTCCTGCATTCTTGCTTCTTTGTTAAGGAACTGTCTTTCCATCTAATTTGTGGTGTAGCCTTTAAAGTGATATGCATGTATTTTTAAAAAAAAGAAAAGGTTCCACTGAAATATTTCAGAACATTAAAGATATCTGTGTACTTTCAGCTACTATTCCATTATTATTTGGTTCAGGCATAACCTGCAATACTCAGTTAATTCACACAACTTAATTGAGGTTAGAGGAAGAAGAATTAGGAGAATAAACTATATACCTTGATTGCTATTCTCCTGCAGTAACAGTGAGATTTTTAATTTCAGTTCTAAAAAGTTCTAAAGTTTCTATGTTCTAAAAAAAAAATAAAATTAAATAATTTTTTTAAAAAAAATCTATTTCTAAACTAGCAATTTAATTGCATGTGTTTGGTTTTTTTAAAATTAAGTAACTCTAACACAGCAATAAATCTGCCTCACTTCTCCTCAAAGAGGTGCAGTAATCCAGGACCAACCTTATACACACTCTCCACGTATAATAGGTCCACCCATACCTTCTAGTAAGCAGCTGAATATTTCTAAGACTATTATAAAGTTGTGTAAAAAAAATAAATTCAAAAATAATGCTTTAAGTAATTATCTGAAAAAAAGATGAATATTTGAGCAGAGATACCTAGCACTAATTTAGAGTTTTGGTAGCACAAACATTGATATAAAAAAAAAAATTGCGTGTTCACTATTTCCTGATTAAGTCAACAACACTCCCCATATAATCATGGCAAAAGACTGGGAGAACTACACTTTTTGCAATGTGAAGTATTAATAACTAAAGTAAAGCAGATGACTGCTGATTACTGAAATTTACTGCTACTAAATTTGGAGAATCTATATCATGTGTCCAGCCATCTCTCCAAGGATCATGAACAAACAGATTTAGACTAGCTGGAGAACTACTGCATAAGATAAACATGAAATAACAAAGCCAGCTAAAAATAAAAACCAGGAAGTAAAACCATTGAGAAATTCAGAAGTATAAAAATACCTAGAAATTTAGAAGTGCAGTTAAGGACTCTCAGCATCAAATTCTGTTTAAATCCTTTTTACTAAATCTAAGACTTCAACTACTGCATCTACTGTTTGATTCATGTATTAATTTGTATGAGGTGCACCCCCCCGCCCTTGTTTGCACTCAGGAAGACAAACCAAAGTGAAGACTGTTACTTGGTTCTGCAATGTTGATGCTTCTATTGGAGTGATGAATAGCAAACAGAATGCAATGGATTTCTGTGAACGGCAAAAAATGAAAGGTAGACAGTTCTGACTTGAACAAGTACAGTATGTCCATTTTTATAGCTTGCTAGCTAAAAAAAGCATAACTACGGGAAGCTGATATAGCACTCAAAAATTTATCAGTGTACTGTTGGTATATCATAATTGTATCTTAGAATCAACTGCAGCTTAAAAATAAAACTGAATAAGACTAACCCCTCTCACCTCTTTTCCCAGCTTCTAAAAAGTTTTTTTGTCAGAAGTTGATGCATTAACTAGATTGCTATATGAAACATTTTACAGGGAACTTGTAAAGTAACAAGCTCCAAGTTCTAGCAGAGTTTGTAAAAGTTGTATTTCAGAAAAGTTTCCAGACCCCTCTTTACTGCACTGGTATAGCTTGCACACAACTTTTAAAAATCTGTCTTCTCTGCACCTTTGGCAAGCACACAGGAAGAAAAACTGTGTGAACACTTTCAATCTGTACCAGCATTCTTTCTGCTTGAAAGGACACATACAAAATTAAGAAAAACTAAGAGGCTATTTTCTAAGTTCTACAAAATAAGTTCTATATTTCATTATAGTAGTAACTAAAATGTTCCTTCCCCCAATTTTATTACAAAAAATATTATAACTAAATATAGTGGATCCATCAAAAAGAAAGCCAGATCTGTCTTAGAATATAATCTTTAGTTTCTGTATGACTATTAAAAAATTTTATGGCACCCTTTCAGATTAAAAAAATTATTAAAAAAGATAAATATTTTCAAGCTCTCCAATAAATGTAAACTTAGATTATTACACTATTACATTCAGAAAAGATTACCCTATTATTATAGCTAAAGTTTCCAAAACCTGAAATATATAGAATCATTAGTGATAAAAGAAAAAGTGACAATCCCTCTCCAAACAACAATACCTGTTCAATACAAACCATGTACATAATGTAAAGTTATTAAGACAGGGAAAAACAGGTTCTCCTTTTAAACACATTAAATAAAAAAAACCCAAAACTTTAAAATCTATCAAGTATTGGTTCTCTCTATTAATTAATTTGCTGGTTTTTTTACAAAAAAAAAAAAAAAAAATTAGTTTTATGAAGTTCTCAGAAGACTTGCTCTTGTAACAGTCACAGGCCTCGTGTAAAATTTTGTGCTCCCCTAAGCTGGCGGAGGATGAAAGGCGGCCATGCAAGTACTGCTGTTTAAATCTTCTAACTCCAGAATGTATAGCAAAGCATTTCTTGTCCTCAACACAATATTCAAGTCGTTTGTGCAGAAACCCTGGTGGTCTGTGCACAGCACCCATTTCCAAAGTATTTCTAGGAAAGTGAAAAATATATTGGTCAGTATTAGCCAGACTGCCTTCCTAGTTGCTGTCTTACCTCAAATTGGTGAATAATTACAAACCATAGGCCAGCAACAGAGCAACATTTTTTTTAATTGCCTTATATAGAAATAATAACTATTTACAGTATGCCAAACCACAATCTTAAATTGAGATTTTGTTACATCTCAGTATTGTATGGGACTATAATGCCTAAAGATAAAAACCAGGCCCATAGCTCAGAATGAAACCCCACTTGTAAAGGGCTAAATTTGCTGCTTGTCTGCTTTCAAAGATTTAAGGTCAGAGTGACAATGCTATAAAATAAGGGTCAAAGCACAAAAAGACCAAGGCCACAGAACAAAGAGCTTTTCGTGTCCTGAAAGAAGTTGCTTTTTGTAAGCCTGCCTTCTGGCTCAGGCAGTAAATTTGTCTTTTTCTTAACATCATCACTACATGACTTCTATAAAATGCCAGACAACAGCATGACTTATGAAAGGTGAGACTGACCTGTTTGAAGAAATCAACTCAACTGTTAAGGGAATCCAATAGTTAATAGCAGAGGAACCCCTCCTAGTAACTGCTACTTATACTTTTCCAGCCCTTAGCTGTATTTCTACAACTTCATTATTTAATTAGTCACTTCAGCAGAAGTTTCAGGTGTCCATAACACCTTTGGGGTGCAGATTCCTGGTCATATTATCTTATTGTTTATTAAGTGGTAGCTGGTGCAGCAATCTTTTCCCCACCTCTCCATGAAATATTAATAGAATCCTACTAATCTTAATAGATACCATCTAACTCACAGATCTGTGTACTCCCTTTCAAAAACATGTTTGGTTCCCCACTTTCCATCAATGAGATCCACTACTCACAGAACTGAGCTAATACAAAATAAAACAGTGCTTTCTAAGGCTGACACAGATCAGTAAGCAGTAAATTTCATTTTTCCAGCTAGAAAACAAACTTCACTTAGAACATGCTTTTCCAAAATAATAACAACGGTTTTGACAAATGAAAGGAACTTTATCCACAAAAAAAAAAAAAAGGACAAGTGATAAGGATGCTGGGTGCTTCTTACAGCTTTATACTAAGCTAGATTTTCAATATTTTACTAACAAGCTTAAAGTAAAACCATGCTGAATTAACTAGATGTTAATATATTAAGAAAAAGGATTTATAACTTAAAGTACACAAGTAGTTAAAAAAAAAAATCAGAATTGTACTCTCAAACTAATAAATACCCACAAACCTGAAAAATGTTAAATTTCTCAAAACTAGCATCTGAATTTTTTTAAATAAAAAGTTACTTGACAGTATGCTCCTTGAGCAATATCAGTGCTGCAAGAAGTGTTTCTCCATCATAATCCAAATCTATATGAAAGAACCAGAATTATCTGCATTATCTCTGCATTATCTTTTATAGCAGGTCAAAGGCAAGACATTTTGAAAACACAGATCTTCCATACTTCAAGTAATTATCTTCCCCTTCAAAATAGATGGCTTCTGTCTTCAAAGTTATTATTTTTATTTTTTTTTCAGTCCTACTAACTTAAAAGCTGGAACTGGAGATTCAGATATGTGGAATTAGGTTAAAAAATATACAAAAAAAAATCCCTTACCTTTTGACTCTGGAGATCTATAACAGCTGAGTTTCAATGCCAACAAAACAGAAATTTCATGAAACAAATCACTTTGCTTTTGATCTACCTTTAAGCTATAATATCTGATTCCTATATTAATTATTAAATGTAGCATTTCATAATTTTTTTCTTTCTAAAAATTTAATATAATTGAAAAATACCTTAATATAGGAAAAGCTTAGTGTAACGTAAGAAAGGCCTACTCCAATCATCCTACACTTTCTGAGGGAAATGATTACTCTTCATCTCTTAAGCAGCACTGGTGCAAGTATACTGATTTTTCTTGTGGTGAATAGCAGCCCACAAGTTAAGGAACTGATGCAAACTGGCAGATTTCCCCTTCTAATTCTGAGTCATATGCGTCATCTTTTTGTCAAAAGCTGGGAAGAAAAAGAGTCTCTCTTCCAGCCTGCCACATGAAACCACCTGCTTAAAGGCAGAACAGACCAATATTGCAATACTGGTCTGCACATTGCTGGTCCTTAAACATTTGTTCTTGCTTTGTTCAAATAAACAAAATACTGAAGACAGCTTTAATGTTAATGACAGAACTTATCTCTTTGATTTAGGGCCAAAAATCAAGCTGGTAAAAGGAAAAAAAAAAAAAAAGAAAAAAAAAAAGAAAAGTCATATTGGCATGAAAGTGCTTATTCTTAAAATGGTAGTGTCTTACCTGCATAAGACTAAAGGTTCAGTTCCTTAAAAGCTTACATGCATGCTTGGTTCAATCACCTAGAATCAGACAGGTTTCACAGAAATACATTCCAAAACCAAGAGTTCATGTGTGTGATTAAGACCTCTTATCACTGTACATGGCTGCTAACTAATTCCTCAAACCCACTACCCCAGTTAAACCAAAAATCCCCCCTAAATCCCAGAGAACCTATCAATTTCTGTAGGTTAAATTTCACATGCTCCTTTTTTCCCCTGTTGTGCATTTTGCAAATTAAGAAGCAAGAAAACTATTTTCTTCTTGGACAGACTGATCAAGGCCAGTCATTGTTGGACTATATATACTGTGTTATGACACAATAGCTCTCTTTCACAGGCACCAGCACCAGTTAAGGTTGGGCACATCACTGCCAGCAGATTACATATTTTCAAATTGCACTACAGTTGCTGATCAGACCTGCTGAAAACAGGTGTAAATGTTTACTGCAACAATGCACTGCAGTATTTATATTGATCTGTGGCACTGCCAGAGTGATTGCAAGTAAATATTCTTTATAGAAAAACAACTTGAAAAGCTGCTGCAGCTAAAGCAAATTTTAGACATTAATAGTAAGTTGTGCAAAAGAATTCAAAGAAAATACAACTTGACTAACTGGTCCAGAGTGTAGAAACAAACATGCCACTTTAATAATAGATCAGCTTTTTTATATACAAATACACAAAATATGTAAGAGATTATATATATATGCACATAAAGTTAGATAGAAAGACAGGTATAAACTCACGCATACACTCTTATATAAAATGCCCTTTGTTTTCAAATTTGTACTGTGCCACTAGCATTTACACGGCTGGGTGCATACATTTCAATATAATGAGAAAATTTGCATTGCTAAAATAAGAATACTAGAGTGCTTTTCAAGAACCACGACACCATCATTTGCATTACAGGTTATTATTTACAAGTATTTAAGATGTTCTGTAAATCTATAATGAACATTGCAACAGTGAAAACTGTAATTTATTATGTAATACGTTGTTATATAAATTGTTTAAATTGTGTACAATATACACAGACGATCGCTTCTACTTGGTTAAATATTAAATACAGCACTTTATTGCTCATCTTCAACTAATTTTTTCTCCCATTCTATATATTTTACTTGATAAAATTAGAGACACAAAATACCTCTCTGATGCCTTATTTTGTAGTTTGCTTTGTGTGTATTTTTAAATATGAAATTAATTATTCATATGGTCATCTTAATTTGACAAACTTTATAGTATTTTGTAAGAAAATATTTTACTCACCATATATTCCATTTTCCTTGCTACTTAACAAAAGACATTTAAGCTTTTCTGCAATGTTACCTTACCCCCCCAAAACCCAGTATCTTTCCAAGAGCTTCATGCAGCACATGACAGCAAATAAAAACCAAACAAAACCCACCACCGAGAAAGTTGTGCCTTTTTGACAATAGCAAGAGTGAACGTGTTAAGACACTGTGGAAGATATTTCTTAACTTGTAATTCAGCAAAGCATAACAACTGTCTTAACTTCTTTCTCATTCAGTGGAGCACTCCAAGATATGAAAAGTGAGTTAAACAAACCATTTAGGAGAGTAATCACAAAGAGCAGCTTTTGTCTGGGGAGACCCTGGGAAAGTCGCCATTGGCTCCCTCTTTTTCATCTCAGGGCCACAGGCACCCATAACTGTTCTGGGGTAGGCTGTTGCTTTGAATTGCCCTCTAGTGTTAGCCTTCATTAATTCCTACCTCGATGACAAATGCTGTTCAGGTTTTTAATAACAGAAAGTGGGTCAGCAACATAAGTTATGTTAAGCTAAAAAAATTAAACAAAAAATTTGAATGGTGTTCCAAACTCATTTTCAGGTCAGAAGACTGTGAGGTTGACAAATAAGTACTACACACCAAAAACCAAAAATACAGGAAGTCTATATACCTAAATAGCCCCCCCCCCCCCCAAAAAAAAATCAAGGACAACAAATTTATTAAAGAACTTATGAACACTGTATTTTGCATTTCAGTGAGTTTCTTATGCAGTTTCACAAAAATATCAATTTCTGGAGCAAATACTCAATATTCACAGCCAAAATCATTGTCATGATGGTGGGATCAAAACACCAAAAAAACAGAGGAGTTGCTGGTGTCAACAGAACAGAGTTTAGCAGTACCAATGCCCTGGAAGGAATTATTCTCTCCCTGCTAATTCAAGAGTCTCCCTGTTACCACCCTAAACCCACAGGCAAAATAGGCACCATGAAGATCCAGATTTTAAACCTGGTAATACTAGGAAGAGAAGGCAAGCATTTTTCCCTGATTTTATTTCAAACCATGTTTTATCTGCCCTCAAATTGTTTAGAGAGGTCATGAATCTAGGACTTAAAAAAGTATGGAGAATATATTAGTAACACTTGCATGTCATACAAGCTATGGATTTCCACACACAGAATTAAAGATGAGCTTATGACCCTTTGTTTAAAAAATACTCTGGTCCTACAGAACTACAATCCTTCACTCTGACAGAGTTGAAAAAATATTTTTAGAATTAGGTGTTAACTCAATGAAGAAAAGTACAGATTTGAGTACTGCTTTTGTAACTCCTGTGCTTGGCATTAAAAGCAGCATTTTCCCTTCTCCTGAGAACCTGGAAAAAATCTTTTGGTTTTAGGGAGGAGAGGGACAGGGTAACCAGTACATAATCATTCTTGTTGATCAGGAGTTCTTTTTGCCTGTGGAAAATGCTGACAATAAGTGTTACAGTATCGAAAGGGAACTCTGTTCCACAAAAAACTTTTCAATATATTTTCACTTAGAGAAGGACTTTCTTATAAGAGCCATTGCAATGTTTCACAACAGATGGAGCATCTTCTTTGTCTAATTTCTGAGCTTGTCTAAAATATGGACTAACTTGCAACAAGAGAAAGCAAGGCATTTTCAGAATAAAGTAATAACATTCATAAGACCACAGATCTACCCATTCTACCAAGAGAAAATTTTGCTCCAAAAGAATACAGAAATTATAAAGCAAATGTCTTCATCCACTGGAAGTCCTGCTAAATCTAGAAGTGACTTGCATGTCTAGAAGTGACTTAGATATCTATTTTGAAGCAGGAAATGATCAGTTAAATTTGGGAAGATCATAATCATGTTCATAATTACAATACTTTCTAAATTTTTAAGTTAATTTCCATATGAATATGAAAATGCATTTCCTTCTGTGGGGAGAAGGGACAGTTAAAAAAAATTAAAAATATTTAAGTTGTTCTTCATGTCAACTAGGAAGTGGAAACATAAAATCATAAAAATCTTTGACTAAAGGCTTTAAAAAAACCACACCAACAAACCAAACCATCCACAAAATTAAAAAAAAAAAAAAAAACAAAAAACAAACCTATAGGACACTTACAGGAAGTAAAAACGAAGCTCTTAAAGTTTAGTGGGTTAAAGAAAAGGTATAAATACTTCAGAGGTATTTGAACATTACTAAGATTTTTAAGTACCTCACAAATTAAAAACAGATATTGCTGATAATCTTGCTTTGACTAGATTGTCTTGATAATGTATTTCAATAAAAAGAACTAATTCTCTTATAATACTGGTCTAAAAATTTAGAATAAAAAAAAAGTCCTGCCCCAAACAAACACAGAAAAAAAAAATTACCATGAATATCCATGTGTTTGAAAGAAATACAAAATTAACAAAGCTAGAAGCAATTGTTTATTCAAATACACTACTCAATTAGCAATTGCATCTTCATATATGCCCTGTTTTTAGTGTGCAAACAGCAGTCTAAACCAAGGTGTATTAAGAAGCCATCAATACACCATATGAACACTTAACAATTTTGATTACATTTTTCATTTCCCCACTGAAACCTTCAATGCATGGGTCTACATAAATTCTTCCTTAGACTTCTGTTGAAAATAAACAAAAATAACAATAAAAAGGGGGCAATGTGTTACTTATATATATTTACATTTGAGTGAGAAGAGTGTTTAAATATCCCAGTTAGCATATTTTAACTATTTTTCCTAAAGAATTTTCATGCCATTTGCTTTTCTTTTCCTATTGCCTAGCAAGATCATTTTATCAACAGACAAGGAAAAATGATGTGTAAGTATGCCAGTCTTAAATTCTTCCTATATACATGTTTCATTCACTGTCTGAAGTAACAATAAAAATTAATGTCTATTTAAATCTAATAGTCTACAAAACTCCACTTTAAAATAATGTAGGGCTGGATTTAGTTTAAACTAAGAAAATCCAGAACATTCAATTGCTTCAGATTTAAAACTTAAAATAGTCATGCCTAAGATATCAAACAATGGTTGATTTTACATGTATTGAAGTAACTAGAAATGGGTTGCATTTATAGCTACAGATCTCTTTCAGGAAAATTATTTCAGTTGCCTTTGCAAAGCAAGAGAAGTCCTTAAAGAAATCATAAACGAATTGTAAAAGTAATCTGCAACAGCTCCTTGTGGATGAGTAATAAGCTTGCATTGTCAGCTTTCAAATTATGATTTAGTTAACAAGACTTGTAGAGCCTCAAGTGTTCTACCTATAGTAGGAACAGCAGAAGTGGCCATGAAAAGTCCCACATCTGAAGCACTTCAGTAAAGAAGTCTGCACATTTTTATCTTTTCAACCTCATTACAATCAGATATTGCAAAACAGTTTACAAAGTCAAGCACACAGCTTGCAATAGGCACACCAGCAATTTTTAAGGGGCAAGCACTGCAGACCCTTAATTCAGGCTGAACTTGCAACAAAATCAGTAGTTGTTTTGCTAAATAAGAACTACAATAGGAGAGGCTAAGAGTAGGAAAATAAAACAAACACACACCCCACCACCTTTCTTGCAAGTTTCATCTACTCTTCAGGTCAAGAAACATTCATGTTGACTACCGAGTATAAAATTGCTCTAGAAAAAAAAATTAAAAATTAATATGGGCCAAAATTCAGCACAAAAATATTCTAGAGCAAATCAACACCTTAAGTGCACTCTAATCATAACTGACAACTGCAGCACTCTTAAAAGATACTAGGGCTTGTAAATGGGACTCAATTACTACATTACTGCAAAACTCTTTGCACTTTCTAAAAAAACATTTAGACTTGTCTTAAAGTTTTAAATACTTCAATATATACTAAATTTGTAAAAGGAAAGAAAGTGTGCATCTAATGAGAATACCATTCTGCAAATCCTTATTCATGGTTGTGAGCCATTAGAACTACTTGTGTATATTAAAGTTTGTAGGATTAGACCCTAAATGTAAAATCCCTTTGATTTACAGTTGTGAACCAGAAACCACCTTTTTTGCTGAATAAGAATCTATGAGAAATACTCTGAACCTGTGTCAGACCAAGGAACACTCCATCAAACTTTCACCTTTTAAATATCTCACAAGGGAGCCTTAGATACCTTTGCCTTGCAATATAATCCTGATTTTCATTAACAAGAATGTAACTGCTTTTGTACAGGAAAAAAAAATGAACAAACTCAAACCGTTCAGTGAAATCCTAAAATCCTTATTTTCCTAGGAAAGCCAGTAGAAAAAAAGGAAAAAAAAAAAAAAGGGAAAAAAAGAAAATAAGAAAGAAAAAACAGCAATGTAGTACCTCCAAAGCAGTTTCTGCATAGACCGAAATATTTATTTATTTGGGAGCATATTAGGCATGTTACCCAAACACAGTTACAGCATTAATAGAAGTACTTTCACTGTGTGTTTAATCACAGAAAGAAAGGATTAAAACTGAAAGAATTACCTACTCACTAATCACAAACTTCAAAGCTTATATAAAGTTAAGGTTTACTTCCTATACTTTCTGTATTCAAAATTTTCTTACTCAACTAAGAATTTTCTCTAGGAGGCCTTAACCACCCTAAAATCATATTATTGTATAAAAAATATATTCAGAACCCATCTGCCTCAAATACTTCTGTAACAGGAGGTGTACTGCTGGTAAATTCCAGTAATTCTTCAGTTCTACCAGCCATTACTTACAACAATGAGGAAATATGAAATTTACACCTCACTGGATTTGCTTGGTAGAAATTAGGAGTTACTGGGATAAACTGAAATTTTGGGTTTTTAAAACTCCTCTGATTTTAAGGTACAATTACTTCCTACAAAGAAGAAGTGCTCTTGAAGACAGACAGATTTGATTAAGGATAAAAACTGAATTCCAGCTGAAAGTTGGAATTGCTAAAGTCACAACATGTTCATAAAATTTGTTGTACAGCAATATGTTCTGCTGAAGATAAAGTCTTGCAGATTTTACTATTCCATTTTGTATTTAAACAAATTTACTCAACCCAAGACCAGTTACTATTTTAATTTCAATTGTCTGTGTAAATGGTTAGTTAGGACTGTTCGTATATGAGTAGATAGGTTATGATTACTCTGAATGGATTTCTCAGTTTCAGCCAAATGAGTACTTTTAGTGCAAAGCAGGACTTGCAATATGAGTGTAGCACAGTCCATATTAATTCCTCTAAATTGTTCAGTGTTTTGCTATATAATATCTGTTTGCCAACAAATAAAATAAATAAAATTTCTGAATATTCTGGTACAGATGCAAGGCTCTGAAAACCTGCTCTTTTATTCTGTTTTCTGCTTCTTTGCTTGTCAGGTAGCTAGTTTATTACTGCCTTTAAAACCAAATTTTACACACTACATGGAAATACACTCAGCTAGCTCTCTATTCTATTCTATTCTTAACACACCCTCCCAACAAAAAAAAAAAAAAAGTTATTGAAAAATAATTTTTTTATATCATCCATACTTTGTTTTTTGATTAGCAACATTTCAGTTGGAGTAATTCCCAAGACAGGAATATGAGAACAATACTATATAGAGAATTTATATAGCTCAAATGGATCAAGGCTGTTGCAAACTCAGCTTTTTATATATATTTTTGGCCACTTCATTTCCTTCTGAGCACAGCCTGTGTTAATACTTTTACTTAGTGTTTATAATTTTACAGGAGTGTAAAGAAGAATTATTTTAACAAATAATAAATTCTTGAACAATCCCATTAGAACTGGCCTATTTTGAATACTCTGAATAAGTTATACTACTGTGCACATTTTTTAAAATAAAGAACATACGTAATAAGAGAAATGTTAATATAATATATACCATGCTCATGCTCCATCAACCTTCCAGAGAGTTTTTCAATCACAGGAGTAAGCCATTCTCCAAAATCAGCTCTCTATTGAAAGGTCAAAACCTGCAATAAAAATGTCATGTATTATAACATATTTCCAACACCCACAGTTTCATGGTTGATCCCCAAACATAGATGTAGGTCATCAGCTTGACCCTCGCATTGTCTGTGTTACAGGAAATCCTAATTTTAAAAATACTTTTTTTTTAAACCAAACTGACTTGATTAGGAACACCTGTGATATGCCTCTTTATTATCAGAAGCCTCCTGAAACAAATCAGATTAGCATGTTTCTGCTTTCATTCTACCCACAGCATTTTAAGATGAAAGTAAGAGGAAGAAGAAAAAAAAAAAAAAACAGGAAAAAAAAGAGAAAAAGGAAAAAAAAAGGAGTAAGGGGTGTTGTTCTCCCTTCCTACCCACTACCAATCCCTCTCTCCACCCTCAAACAAGAAAACTGGTAAGTTTTTTTAGTGAGTAAAGTACTTAATGAATGTGTGATTACTGCTGTCATATTTCCTAAGATATGCTATTGACTGTTAAGTATTTAAATTCTAGTGTTTCACTTTAAGGAATTTGAATTTTTTTTTTTTTGCTCTTCAAGGCAGTACCATTATTGCCTTTATTAAAATTTGGCCTATAAATATTAGCTACTTTAAAGCATATAATGGAAAAACTACAGTCATATAATACATTCTGAGAGAGGAAATAAAATTTTAAGAATTAAAAAAAAGAAAAAATTAAAAAAAAAAAAAAAGAGAAAAAATTTAAAAGAAAAGCAGCAGCCCTGATCAGGTAAGAACAAAGTATAACTTGACAGATGCAGTAAAAATAGCCAAATAGCTACTGGAGGAAATACTGCATTCACAGAGACAAAATCTTAAATCTGTTTTGACTTTATTTGAACTTTTCATTGTAGACGCCATAACAAGACACATCCTATGTCTAATAAATGAATAGCTGATGCCTAGATCACGTCACCTGCGCATAAATACTTCCATAAATTTGTTCTTTATTCTTTAAGAGTATTCCAGAAAATACTACAACCCCTCTCACAGCTATGGACTTATAATAATCACCCTGCTTTAACAAGAAAAAGGAGTTTGTATTTTCGTGTATTCCACACATCATGCATTTCACCTTTTAAAAAAAAGTTTTTGTTCTTTAACCAAAAACACCAAAGTTGTAGTTCCCCTCTGTGCTTATATTGAGATTTAACATACTTGAAGATTATATTGAAACTGGACTTACATAAAGCTATTTAAAATGAAAATACATGCCTAAGCCCTATACGATGTGTAATTATCTTTTTCTCAGACCAAATCTTCAAGAAAATTTCAGTTCATGCTTAATAAAATAATTAGTTGTAACAACATTCAATGCTGAAAAGTTTATTAATAATCTATTTACTGCAGATTCACTCACTAGTGTCTGAAAACAAACTAAATAGTCACGGGGTGGGGGGGTCCTATTTCTAACAGTGGTTTCCTTTAGACATTAATAACGAGCACTGAAAGTCACTCCTATCTTTCAGTTTTAAGCAATATAACAATATCGCCTTCAGTTTTAGAAGACATCTTGGGAAACCTTTAACAAAATAAAAGCTAAATGTACATAATTTACATTTGCTACTGTTGTGTGCATATGGTAATAAATGTGTGTGTGTGATGTCATCCTTACACACTAGCAACTGTTTATTATCGAGCTCTGGAAAAGTGTTAAGAATTAGATAAACTTTAAAAATTTAATATTCTCTGTAAAAAGAACTTTTTTTTGTTTTTAATGGTACACTAAAAATATTATTACATGCAAATATTAGAAGAAAAAATTAACCAACTTTAAGTGTTAGCTGGACTAGAGCTCAAGTTGTCCTCCCTCCTTTAACACTCATCCAAATATCCTAAAGTTCTCACACAGCATTCAAAGCTAAGATGAGAACTATTCCTCAATTGTGGTAATATCAACTGTATCCCAAAGTTCTGTTATTAGAATAAGTATTTTTAAAACTTACAGGAAAGGGTTAAAAAAATAATCAGTATAGAAATTGCCTTACACCCTTATGGGCAGAAATTTTTATACCTAGCTTACTCTGAATATTTCTGAAATTGTCCAGTATCCACAATGAAGACATTTTGTAAAAAAGAGATTCCTTTTGAAATCCAACTTATGTATTAATACACCAGTAACCTAAAAATTCGACATAACTCCTGCCAATAATGCACAAAAAAACCCTGCAAAGCAACATTTTCACTGACTAAAAGAGGTTACTGGAAATCTGTGGCTACACCTCTCTACTCTGCCTGATGTCCCCTTTCTATTTGAGGGGCATATCAACTTTTTTCCCTATCTTTAAAATACATTACTAGTGCTATTAAAAAAATAGATGGCTGTGAGAAGAGTCACAAGGGACTAAGTTCAAAAACAATTTGAGCAGCCTGTTCAAACAAAATCTTTCAAGTACTACTGATAATAGAAAACACAATTTTTTGAGATCAGGTTCCAGTGTTAGATATTAAGTGTTTAGAACTTATAATAATATATAGGTGAAAAAAAAAACAACATGGAGAACAATTACTGGTGTACACAAAGTTATTTTTAGTTTTAAAAACTTTCTGACAAAAATATTTTTATTTCTACACAAAAGCCTACAATTTCATCCTCTATTTCTTTCCCAGACAGTCAAAACTAGTCCAAGATGCGCTCTACACCCTTGACAGTTTGTAATGAATGTGAATTACTTAAATAACTTGCAATGGGCCTTTGGGTGTGGGTGGATGACTGCATCTACAAAGCAGAATACCTGCAGCATATTTGTAGAATACAGTGATAAGCTTCTTGGTTCTCCCTTACATATTCAGGAGTTAATTGCTCCCCAGAGCAAATAACAGAACTCAGCAAGGCCCTATAAGAGGACCACTAACTGATCTGTGGTGACTTTTCCTGTAAAGAAAGCTCATCTGCTTTTACACGTGTAAAAGTGTATCAGAAAAGCAGTGATACACCTGTTAGGATGCTTCTGACAGTCAAGATAGGTGAGATGTGCATCTTCACACAGTGTTCACAGGCAGGGTATACAGAGCCAGGTAGTTTGTATGCAGTTCCAGTTGTAATTCACTGCAGAATTTGACTTATTAGTCATAAAATAATTAAGGAATTAAAGACTCCAATTTATTTTTCTTTCCATGACATTACATTTTTGATAGAATAGTAACAGGTTCAGAATTCCAGAAGCTAAGGATAAAAAAAACCCAGACAATGAACTAAACAGAAAAAGAACCCCATGATACCTTGGTATCGTATACGTAGTCTGCCCTTAAAATGTTACTACAATAAGCTTGCTATGAACTATTAGCCTAACACATTAAAAGGTCACACAGATACACAGTCATACTTTCAAATTACTGTTATTTCTGAAAATTAAAAATTCTCAAGAGCCACTTTCATCTTCAGTAGATTTATATCTACAGGGTACCTCTTCAAAACTTTCAGTAAAACTTTAGAGGAGAAAAAGAAAAAAAAAATCCCGAACCAAATGAAGCTTATTTGGATGTTTTTCCTAAGAATCAAGATAAAGGACTAAACTCAAAAGAAACTAAGGAAAAAAAAATTTTAAAAAAACCCCCACACACTATGCTACAAGTTATACCTAAGCAAGATTTAATTGAGCATAGAACTTTAGCTTTCACTTACTGATAAAATATAAATATATACATTTAGATATTCAAGTTCAATTGATATTTCCTCCAAATGCAACTTTTCCAGGGCCAAGTAATCCCTGTTAATGTTTGACATTTTAACTGAGGTAAAAAATGCAAGCAGCACTACAAGGGTCTATTTAAACTACGTGATTTTTCCCCCCTAAATATCTTAAAATAAGGAGTACATCAAATATAAGAAAGGAAAAGTTACTTAAAATATGCTATATATTCATATTAGATTGCTTACTGCTTTCATTTTAGCCACACCCACCTTTATGTAATTGTAAAATATGAGAACAGTGCAGCTGAGAAATAAGAAAGCTTAAAAGAACAGTTGTTTCATGTAGTCAAATATGTGCTAAGCACAGATTTTAATTAAAATGAAAAACAGGTATAAATTGCATGCTATTGAACACGACTAGTGGGGAAAAATGCACACGCACCTGTACAATACTGATTTATAGGGTTTTTTTTTGTAAATTAGCTATGAGTCAGGACAGTTATTTCATTGAAAGTGAAAGTCAGTATTTGTGAGTGCACTTCCACAGCGGAGTAGTGTAAATCTCTTCAAATTCTGATATTTCAAAGTATACACAGCTACAGTGAAACAGCTTTGTGCACATTCCCATACTGACTGTCAAAAACATTTCTGAAAACACTCTGAAAGTAATGATGCAGAGCTAAAGAAATGAGTACTAAACCTCAATAGGATCTTACTAGTATCTCAATTTCAAGGATTAAGTGGAATTTTCTTATCAGGGCACAAAGGTATGGATTGCGGAGACAAACTAAGCAGCTATTCCCAGGAAAAAAATAACTTAAAAAGTGTAATTTATGTACTGGATTAAAAGAATACAGGGAAACTAGGGATTTGAGACAGAAAAATCTCCTTGAACTGTTGGATTTCTGCATTACACAGAAAATACCTTGAATCACAATCCAGTTGCCATGCTGGAAACGCTAAGTTTTGCATTTCACTTTAAGACTACACGCTCTCAGCCATGTACACAGAAATCTTTTGTACAGCACTTCTGCACCCCAACTCTTCTCTACGTCCCTCCTACGTCCCTCGGTTAACTCGTTATTTTCGGTGCCCGGGGTGCTTAAGCGCAAGGCGGCCGCTTCTGGCTTTGAACGCGGCGGAGGGATGCGCGGGGGGGCAGCGTGGGGGGAGGAAGAGGAGCGGGGAAAGGCTGTGACCCGGTCCAACCTCCCAGCCCCGCGTCCCTGCGGGCAACCAGGGGGGGCAGCAGCCGGTCCAGCCTCGGCTGAACGGGCGCCTTAACGGGGGGCCCGATGCTGCATTCGCTGCGCATCCTGCGCGCCCGCCAGCTCGACGGCAGCCCCGGGCGCCCGCCGCTCACACGGCATCGGGGAAAATATCCATACGCCTTCCTGCCTCCAGAAAAAAAAAAATTGAAATAATAACGATAAAAAAAAAAAAAAAGGTCGGGCGGCCGAAAGTCAAAAGGGAAGTAGGAAGAAGAATAAAAAGTAAGGCTTAGAAATTGTGGTTGGGAAGGAGCCCGCTGGCCTGGCAGCGCCCGAGCTCCCTCCCGGCCCCGCCGCACGGTGCTGTCCCCGCCGGCGCTCCCGCCACAAAAAGATGCCTTGTTGAGCCTGTGTGCGCCACTCCGAAACGCGAGCGCCCACGCCAGAGCCGGCCCCGAGGGGGTTAAACGGCGTCGTGGAGAAAAAGGCACCGTGTCACATATTATGTGTGTATGTGTGTGTGTGCGGAGGGGGAATCGCCCAGCGCACAGGCTGCGAGAGATCTCGGCGCCTATCACAATAAGCACGATCGCGTTCATCCAGCTACGAGAGAGCGAGAGCTGCCGGCCACCGAGAAATGACATAGAAACAACCACCAAAAAATAGCTAAGCCAATGACAAATAGCGACCCGGGTGACAGAGACAGAGAATTTTGTAGGCGGAGAAGAGGAGGTGAATGGCCAGCTCTGATCACAGTATTAGGCTGGGCTATCTATGGGGAGGGTATTTACTCGGTTTCGGGGTGTGTGGGAGGAGAGGAAAAACACCTACAAATAGCTGGCACGATTCAAATGGTCTCGGATTATGTTTCCCCCCCTCCAGTCCAGGAAGGAAACTCGCGTTTTAACGCTACGAGGGGGAAAAAATAGCTCTGTGCAATAGGGGATGAAGAGCATTTTGGTCATTCGTTAATACCCAAAGGGGCAGAGATGATAAATGTGACAGCATGTGGCAGCACGACCGTCACCCGGGCTCCTGCAAAAGGCGGCTCCGTATCGCGACACGGGAAATTAAGCGATTGAGTGGGAGGTGGAGAAAGCGCTTAAACGGAGAAGTTAATCTGCTAACATGGAGAGGAAACAAACGGAGAAAAAAAACCCGAAGGTTGTCCTCTATATATTTTTTTTGGGAGGGTGGGGGTGCGGGGGGAGAAGGGAAAGGGAAGAGAAAGAACGAAGGGGCATTAATCCAGTTTACGAAAACATGGGGAGAGAGGAAGGAGGAGGCGGGGGGGGTGGGGGGGGGTTGGGGGCGGCGGGCGAGAAAGGGAGATGTGCATGTAAGTGTGGAAGTCATCCTGGCGGCTGCTGCTGCAGAGCCGGGAAGCAGGAGCCTCCGTGTCCCGGGCGCTGCCCCGAAATTTCCACGGCGGAGAGCGGGGAGGTGGGGGGGGGTGGGGGGAGAACGCGGGAGGGAGGGATCCGCTGGCGGGGGGTGGTAGGGACCGGAGGGGAGATGAGGGGAAGCCTGTCCTATCATGTCCCGGGAGCGCGGGGCACCGGGACCCTCTGGAGCTCCGGCTGTCCCGCGGCTCCCGCCCGCCCCCCCGCGCCGCTCTCCCGGGCCGGGTGTAAGCGGCGCTCCCGGGATCGCCGCCGGGGCGCGGTGCCGCCCCGGGGAGCAAGCAGGGTTACCTGCCGGAGGAGACGGCCGCTCCCGACCGCTGAGGCTGAGGGAAGCGAGTGACAGATCCGCCCAGGACCTGCCGCCGCCTCCCGGAGCCTCCCGGCCCGCTGCCCGTCGGGCTCCCGGGGTCACTTTTCCCGGCGGCGGGGTGCAGGTCGCCCCCGTTTTCCAAAGACGCTCTTCCCCCGCCCGCCCGCCCGCCCAGCTCCCTCTGCCCCAGCCGCGCCCGGTCCCTCCGGCTCTTACCGCCTGTGCCGGCGGCGGCAGCGGCGGCACCCGCTCCGAAGCGCAACCGCGAGGGTGGAAGCGGGGTAGCGGAGGGGAAGGGAGGTGAGTTTCGCGGGGCGGGAGGGCGGGCGGCCCCCGCGCCTCCCCCGCGGCGGCGGTAGCAGCGATGCGATCGGGCATCACTCGAAAATGGCGCCGAAAGAGCGGAGGGCTCTTCATTCAAATTCGTTAGCGCCAGCCCCGCCGCCCCGGGGCATGCCGGGAACGGGGGGGGGCGCGCGGGGGCTGAGGCGGCAGCGCCGCACGGACACGGCGCTCGCTGTCAATGCCGCCCCTCCCCCCCCGCTCCCGCCGCCCGCGCGCGCGCTCCACGCCCTCCCCGCTCACCGCGCGCTCCCGACCCAACCGCCGCTAATGGGGAAAGGGGGGGTGGGGGGGGAAGAGAGGGAAGGGGGGAGGGAGAGAGAAAGAGAGAGGGAAATGTCACCCGGAGCCCGGGCCCGCGGGGGAGAGGTGGCGCGTTAGAGATGTGTGTGGGAGAGAGGGAGCGAGAGAGAGAGAGAGAGAGGGGGAGCGAGACCTCCGCTGGCCCCGCGAACTTGTCAAGGTAAAGGCGCCGGTGGAAGGGAGGGGGGTGGATAGGGGGGCACGACAGCGGATTTTGGGAAGGTAGGGAAAGGAAGCCCGGCTGGGGGAGGGGGATGTGCGCCAAGAGGACCTGAGGAAAATATGAACAGCGCCTCCCCCCCCGCGCCCCCCCGCGCCTCCAAGGACCCCCGCGGCTCCCGCTGCGCTCAGGTTGCAGCCTGACCCCCCTTGTCCCCCACCATGGCCGCGCACCCCGCCGCAGCCAGAGGAGCGTTCGGAGCGCTCGGCTCTTGCCCGCAGCGCGCGGGCCCGATCCCGATCCCGACTGGCAGCCGCCGCTCCCCATCCCCCTCCTGCCGCCGCACCGGCTCCGGGCGGCAGCGCCCCGGGGCGCCCCCCGGCCGGGCTTGCGAGCAGCCCCTGAGCGGCGGAGCGGAGCTGTGTGGGCTCATCCCAGGGCAGAGCGGGCCCGGAGCGGACTACACTGGTCATTGCAAAAAAAAAAAAAAAAACAAAAAACCAAAACCAAAAAGAAAACCAAACCAAAACAAACCCCAAACCAACTAAAATACCCCCCACACACAAAAAGAAAAAAAAAAAAAGAAAAAGAAAAAAAAAAGAAAAAAAAGGCAAAAACCCTCTCGGAGGAACTTCACACAGCGAGGTTCAACTCGGGCAGCGCTCCCGCCTCGGTTGCGCGCGGAGCGCTAGGAGAGAAGGCGAACTTTCATTTTCACGCCGCATCCTCCCCTCCCAAGCTGTGACTGATCGTAACATACCTGATGGCCGGGTTAGTGCTCCCACCCGCGTTTCAGGGATGGGGAAGCCGAGATGGAGGTTAGCGAGCTGCCGAAAGCCGCGGGGGGAAAGGCAGGCTACAGTGCTACCCGAGCCACTCTCTGCCTGCACTTGACTTGTGCCTCATGAAGGGTCCTTCCCTGGGAGCTCCGCAGACCCTGCCTCGGCTGGGAGACCCAGCGCATCCCTGCCAGCCGCTCCTCGAGCTTTCTGCCTTCAGGGTTTCGGGTCTTTTTACTAATCTGATGCACTTTTTAGAAAGGGAAAGGAAAGCAGGGGCCTCAGACCTGCAAACTGTTGTTCTCATGACTTAGGGGAAGATTTTTCAAAAGTACATAATGGGCGTGTGGGAGCTCTGCTCCCACTGACTTTCAAAATCTTCACGTCTGTGAGCAAGTCCTCTTGAACTCGGTTGGACTGCTGGCAGACGAGCGCTAGCAGGCTCAGGGCCTAATGCTTTTCATGATTCCACTGCTCCCTGCTAGAGCTGCACTGACAAAATATAAGCAGAACAAGTTTTGAAAGGGAGAGGTAATTTCTCTCGCTCTCTTTTTTTTTTTTTTAGCCACCGCTACAGTACAAAACACCAAGCTTTTGGGCTCAAAAAGCCTAGACCATCATGGCTACAAAAACTGCTGCTGCTCAGAGAGTATGTAATTCTGGAGCACCTTAAGGAAAAAAGTAGTGCGATGCAACATGTAAGTAATCACATAGCAAATATTATGCATTTATATTATTATATTTTCCTCTGAACTGAAGTTTGGTGCTGCTAAAGAAACTGATTCCTAATTTTCTAAAACTAAGTTCTCAATGAAAATGAGCCAGATGACAAAACTTCAGATCGTAAAGCCATTCTATTAAGAAGGAGGAAATATAAATTATTTGCAGTATCTTTACTTCTTTGCTCTTTTATTAAAATTACTCTGAGCAAAATTTTTGAAAACTATGCCTTTCAACTGAAAAGAATAGTAGTACATATTTTCTAATTTTTTTCCCTGAAGGTTATGTGCCTGTGAAAAAAAACCTTTGCAGTAGAAATAGCAGTGAAAAGAGTAAAGAAAAATATAAAATTATGGTCTTGCTGATACCACTTATCTGTACTTATATTTTGTATAGTTTTGCCCTAAAATAATTCTAGTTATTATTTTCCACCCATTTTTCCAACCCTAATATAAAAATAAGATGTAGAAAATAGTGTGTCAATATTCTGTGATATACTGTTTCTGTGATGCATGGTATTCTTTTATATGAACAGGATGCTACTTTCAGATATCATTCCTAAGATTTCATTAAGATTTTTAATGAAAGTGAAATTTTTACATCCCCTAATATCTAGTACTTGCTCTCAGGTTCCATTCGTAATGCACACAGGCCCTGTTCTGCACAGACTGAAATGTATATTATTATGTGTAATCACACTGAGAAGTTCTCTTTATTATTATGCTCTTGTGTTTCGGACTTACAAAGCTAACAGTGACATTACACAATCATTATTCTCAGAATTACTTAAGACTGCATAAAGCTTAAACCTAATGTGATAGTCTTAGTTTACACCTTCCATCCATATCTCTTAAATAATGCACAATTACAATAATTTGTGGATCAGAATGGGTAAATATTCAACTGAGAATATTTAGAAGAATATTAGAACAATTTAGAAAAGCAATTGCTGTAGTGTAAAAATCCATGTAAGAGGAGGTGGCTATTGCATTCTTTAGCTGTAGCATCTGGGAGAAGATCATCAGTGTGTTTCCTCAGTGACTAGCCAAGCCAAAAAGTCACAGCAGGAACACAGCTGAGGACAGAAGGAAAGAAAGGGATTTTGAGCCTCACCAAAAATAATGTAAATCTTTTAGATCAAATTTCCATCCCAAACAAATTGGACTCATCAGAGTGGTGGTTGTCTTATCTGCTGTAGAAGGAGATATAGAAACTGCAGATAAGCTGCAGTTTCTATAATCATTTCTTCATGCAGTTCTCATTCTGAACACCTCCTCATAGTGCCTGTCCTGCATTACAGGTCCTTCTCCTCAGAGAGTGCCATTAAATTGTCAGAGAATCTCCTCATTCAGTAAGAAGTGACATGACCAGCATTTGTCATATTATCTGCTCTTTTCTTGCCAAGAGAAGGAGCATGTGCAATTGAATGTGTTCAGTTTATTGTATCTGCCTTTTCTTCCATACACATTATGTCTTTATGTTAGTGAGATAAGGCTGAAGTAATATGTTTTGTTCTTCAAGCAAGGTGCAGTTAGATTTCTAATGGCCCTTAGTTCTTGGGCAGTTTCATTCATTAGACTGAAAGTTCTGTCTGTAGAACTTTCAGCATTTTTTCCCACTTCTTGCCTAGGTGCTCTTATGTCAGGAGTGGGAAACTGTTGCCAACTGGATCCAGTCTAGAGACCTAGAAAGCTCTTCTTTAGGAATCCTGGTTTTATGCCCTGGAGAATCCTGAGCCCCCAAATTTGTAAATTAAAAGTCTAGAGAAAATCAGTGTAAATAAGGGCTTATAATAACCTACATTGCTAAGATGACATCTCCCCCAGCTTCCTGTACTTGGAGTTTCCTATATGCACAGGCTTTGTGCTTGGATTTACTGGATTGCTTAGATCCAGTTGAGAGGTGGCAAAACCAAAGCAAGGCACTTGTCTGCTGAAATGACACAGAAACTCATAGCTAGGGATGGTTAGAAAGCTGGAGGCTGTCTTCTGGCTCAGGCATGCATTACTTTACAAATTACCTTGCTATGTGTTTTTAAGATTTATTTTACAACTGTGAGGATTAGAGGAATTTGTTGTAATGAAAACTGGCATTGTGTCATTACTCTGTAACTTTTTAGTTAGATCATTTGGCTTGCCTGGGTTCTTGCATGTTTTTCTATTTCATCTGGAAAGTTCCTAGGTAATTTAGACCAATTGGGGGGCACTAAGGTACACCCACATGATTATAATAATTGCACACCTACATATTGTTTTGGTATTCAGTGTTTGTACTGTATCTGGACATATAGCCAGTGGAAATTTGAATTTTTTTTCCTACTTATTTTTCTAATTTGAGCCCTGCCTTGCCCCTGATGCTCATCCAGCCTTCTAGATCCTTGTTATAGGTTCATCTAAGCCTCCCTTCAGGCCTCCCCTGTACATTTCGTATCACTTGAAGTTTAAAGTTTCAGTTTAATAACCAAGTAACTGTAGTTGGGCATCCTCCTTCATGTGTATTTTGCTTTCTGCTGTAGCCATTCAGTCTCTATTTTACCCTGATAAATACCCTGAAATTTGGAATTCATTGCTTTGCAATTTTAGTCTGCTTGCAATGATAGCAGTTGTAATCTAGAAAGGACTGAAGTGGACAGCATTTACCGCAGTACAATGAAATCAGAGTTTTGAATTTGCCAGAATAAATCTGGTCTAAGGATACTTCTATAGACTGTAAGGACTGCAAGAAGTATGTGCTGGCTTAGGACATGCATATGCTTTATTAGATTTCCTATATACTTCCATGTGAAAAATAAAAGTAGCTTTTTTTTTTTTACCTCCTGATCTTTCAAGAGCAAAGCTTCAATTTATATTTTTTTAAACCACTAAAATACTCAATATGGCATAAACACTAGTGGTGTAGTCATCAAAAGGTTGGATTTCTATGTTTTGTTAGCATCTTATAGTATTGACTCCTACATATCTATAGGCCTGACTCATAATAACAAACCTATTCCTGAGGATTTAATAAGGAGTTGGTATTAAACTTAGGTTCTGTGGTAAAGTTTTGCTTAAATGGTCTAACTGTAACTTCTAAACATTTTAATATTTTTGTGAATTTAATGGTTATGAAAAGTTCTGTCTTGGTATCTGTGAAAACTGAAGCCCACTCTTTTATTTATGGATTATTTACAGCAGAACAGTGGCCAAGTGATCTTCTCCACAGCAGCCATGAACTTCAATCTTGAACCGAAGAAGACTCATCAAATGGTGAGAAAAGAGTGTGGTTGTCATGACTTTTAAGTTAGGGATGCTCTATTATTTTTTCCTGTTTAGCACTGATTCTTTTATTTAATAGGTATTGAAGTTAGTTTTTGTGGGGTAATTTCTGGGACCATAACATAATTTTTCCTCCACACCCCATATTTCAGCTGTTAATTTTTCAAGCTTTGCTTTATTCCTTGCTGTCCTTAACTTCAAAAATAATTGTTAGTGATACACTGAATTCATTAGTTAATTTCTTTATTACTTTCTTTAGCCTTAGTCCTGTTCAAATGAATACTTTTATCAATAGCACTACTCAGAAGAGTAAAGTTCAGAATATATGAAGCTGTTTGAAAGACTGAAGTTTAAATTTTACAGATGTGAGTGCCTGCAACTAAATGAAATGCTGCTGAAATGACTGCAGGAGTGGGGAATCTGAAAGTGCTTTTAGCTAGTATTAGTTTGTTTGCTCTTTTGCATACAATTTGTTTCTTTTAAGACTGAAAGATGCAAGATGTTAATTTGCTTCTCTATTTTCCCAGTTTCTAGGAAGTTTTGAACTCTGAACTTCACAACATTTATAAAATTTTAGTAGTGTTCATAATTCTGGGAAGAACAAAACATTATTTTGTTTAGCCATTTTGTGAAAAGGTGACTGAATATAGAGGAACTATTTCTCTTTTTCCTTAATCAGGTCTTTAAGCCTAGTCATAAGAATCACTCGGTAATCATTTTTATATGTATGGGTTTATTAAGCACGGATCTTAAAATGAGGAGTTTCCTTTCTTTTAGAGATATAAATAAAGGATGGTAGCAGGGGCTTGCTTGTGTAAGAATATAGTTCTTAACTGTTGTTGTTGACTTCCTGATAATTCAGGTAGGTGACAGTTTAAAATAATGGTGCACAGAATGATCCATAGCTCAGGAGATGGATCACAGTGGCCAGAAGTTCAAAGAATGCTGAGAGATGCCCCAGACATTTTTGGTATCTCAACATATCAATTTTTGTTTTCTTTTAGTAACTGTATTGTAGAGTAAGGAGTAAAAGGGACAGAACCCTATTAGCGGCTTATGATTTCCACAGTTTATCCTCTTGGAATATGGGATATTTACCCTGTCTCAGCTGTTTACCAAACTGGGTTTGGAAGCACAAATGTGTTTAAATAGCCAAGAGAGATGCTGAGCCCTTTTTGCCAACATCTGAGCTACACCCTGTGTTAAGAATTACTTTAGTACTGTTATCAACCACTAAACTTGCTTGACCTCTGCCAAGGTTCTTTACCATTTCATGTTTTAAAAACAAGGTTTAATACTTAAACCAGAAAGAAGCAGCAGTTTTCAGGCACAGTGCATTGATATGTAACCCAGAGGTCATTTATTTTTAATACAGATTCAACAATCGGTTTCTTTGTTCCTTCTCAGCCATTTTTTCTTTGGTTTTCTTTTAGAGAGCTGATTCTTGAATTAATTTTGAGCATTTAACTATCTGCATTCTCTTCATCAGTTAATCTTGCACTTAAGTAAAAATACTTGCATGAGTGTGGGAGAGAAGAGTCTGAACCCACATTAGTCCCTTGCATCTTGTATTGACTTAGCCTATCTGGTAACCAATGGGCTGGATCCCAAACAGCACCAAAGTGTGAGTCTGTTTATAGGGTAAGGAGCTGAGGCTCAGTTTTGGATGTGTTTTTGATACTACAGACCTAGTGAAAAATAACAATAGGATGTAAATTGATTTCCAGCTTTAAGGCCTTCTTTAGTTGCTTAGCTGAGCAGAGTTTAGTAACTCCAAATGCTTAAAGTTAAATGGTTTTAAGCTTTTCATGAGGCATTTTTTGAATTGATGTAATTCTTTCACTTTGATGGAAGAAGAGGTAGGCCAATTTTAAACTGTTTTGAAAGGCTTGTTTTCATTACCCTGCTGAGAATGTAACTTTGTTTCTTTTGTTCCATCCCCATTTGGCTGAATCACTTTCACTTCCCTGACTCTTCTAATACCTGTTGCATCCTGCTAACCTTTCCTCTAATGTTCAGTTTTCTATTAACTTTTCCACACTGATTATTCTTTGTCTCTCTTCTTTTCTTTACTGGAGTTTTAGAGAGGTCATTATACTTCTTCAATTTCTTTCCTTCCTTCTTCCTGTAATCCAGCAACATATAAACCCCTCTGATTTCAAGTTTGCCTTTTCAGTGAGAAATACACAAGTTAAAAATGTAGTGCTATATCAATAGAAAGGGTAAACAGAGAATTGTCGATGCCATTTCTAGAAAAGGAACTGGGTTTTGCATATTATTAAAAACTATTACCTAATTTTGGATACCAGCATCTAGGCAGTAAGATCAGGATCACCTTAAAGTGATGCTTTAAAAGTCACTATGCTTATTCTAAAAAAACCCCTAAAAGACCAAAAAATAACCAACCTAACACAAAAAAAAAAAAAAACCAAACAAACACAAAAGTACAATTATACTGAATAGACTGATTAGACTTGATGTGGCTCTTTTATTGAGCTATCATTGAACTTTTTTTAAGCCTAAGGAAAGACAGTATGGAGTTGGAAGAGAAGCATGGATCTCCATGAAGGGCAATAAGTTGTAGTCATGGTAAGTTAAAAAAAACTACTGTATTTCTGTTAAATTATCACCTTTATGAAGCAACCTGTATTCAGGACCCTGTTCACATTGCAAAATTAATCTAGTTTTATTGAAAGCCTCTACATTCATTTATGCTATCACTGTGTAACAATTGTGTTCTGTTGTATCTGACTTTGTGGTGTAACTCCTGAATGAAAACAGTAAGTGACATAAAAATCATTATTATCACAGTGATTATGCTACAGTGTTTTCATGCCTAGGTTCTGAGCAAAACAAGATATATTATAGGATTGTGTTATCTCCTAATAACTTTCAAATCCACTGCTTAATTCAGCTGCATTTGATATAGAGGTAGAGGTCACAAAGTCAAGTTTCTGCAATTTGAATGAAATTTAGCAGCTGTGAGTAGAGAAGGGACTCAAATTAGTGCCCTTGGGGTAGAAAAAGCTGCAGCATGGACTCACAAATTTTCTATTCTCTTCAACCTGTTGCCTTGCAGGTCAGCATGCTTGGTTGGTCTGCCACTCAACACGTGTAGCTCAGACCTGGCCACAATGTGAGCTGCTTCCTGTTCCCCCAAACATCAGAAGCTGAAATCTAGAGAAATCTGTTTAGAAGAGACTGGGTAAACAGCCAGGCTAGCTTGGTACAAGTGTGTTGGTGGCATCTGTAAGCATGTAGGTAGGTAACTACACTTCATTATTTCTGCTAGTCATGAAAAAGCCTTGGTTTTGCGAGGGCCTTCTAGTCTTCCAAAACACTTGTGAATCATTCCATGATATGGTGTTTTCTATACCTGAATTAGAAAAATGTTTTTCTTGTCCATGTCAGAGAAGGGAACTGTTGAGACAGCTTCAGTATTTAATTTCTTTGCCTGTTTGTATGTTAGCTCTGAGCTATTTCTTAGGCTGTCAAAATTGTAAAACTGTGTTTTCAGGTCTCTCCAGAAACTGACTGTAATTTAGACTGCAGCTACGTGTCCCTGACCCATCCTACAACCTACTCTTTTGGAACAGTGCAGAAAATATGCATTGTATTCCAATATACTTCATTTGTGAAGAAAGATGTGGAGCTAGATAGAGAGAGAGAAAACAGTATTAGGGTCAGGCTTCATCAAGTTACCACACTGCATTGCAACTTGAGAAATGCAAAATCACAGCTGTGTGATTTTGTCACCAAAATCATTCTGAAAGGTCTTGTCTGCCCATTCATCTGAGTCAGTGAGAAATGGGCAGATTACAATTGCCAGAGGTGCTGGGTCACTCACTGTACAGGCTCAGGTAGGCACACTAACTTGGCATATGACTGATATTTTAAAATTTTCTGTGTTGTGTTAGACAGGGGTCAAGATACAACACTCTTTAAACAAAATTTAGTGTAGCATATTTAAAAGCGGTTGAATTTCTCAGAATAACAAGCCCAAGAGTCATGCATATGAAATGTAAAATTTGAAAGAAGTAACATGAGAAGAAACACTTCCAGTTCAGTATCATAAGGTAACTGTCTTCAAATGTCAAATTTTGTTTGCCCAGTTGAAAACCATCAACCTCGCAACAAGGAACAAAAGCTTGTGATACTCTTTTCCATTTTCTGCTAATTTTCATGGGGTTTTTTTCACAAAATCAAAGCTAAGAAGAGAACAATTAGTCATTACAAAAAAAACCCTTGAACAAACTGCATTCAATTTTATGTAACTTTTGGGTTGTCAGATTCTCAAATCCTTTCATTTGGTCCCAGCTTTTTTGTTTATTTGTTTTTAAGTATTGTTGTTTCTTCTGCAGAGCTACCTGTATTAAAGGAATGAAGAAATGTTTTTTTGCATGTTTCTAGGACCTGTTTGTTCTTAAAACGTTTATCACCAGTAGTCTTGCCTAGTATCACCAGTTAAATATTACTTAATGGAACCTATGGCTGTTTTTTAAATGGCTATAACATATAAACATATTGTAATTTATAACATTTTCCTTTTAAAGATCAACCTAGATGTGTTTTTAATAAGAAGAGTAAGGTCAAATAATGGATGTTAAGGTTTGTGTGAACAGCAAAGTGGTGGTGTGTTGTTTAACTATGTTGTGTGCTTCCTGTGTTTTAAATGGTGTTCACAAAGTCCCTAAACTTGATAGTTTTTCATAAGGATTTTTTGTTTTAAAAAGATACCACTTTTTGGTCTAAAAATTACTAATTCTAAACTGCTTTTCATTATGTATTTTTGAAGACTTCAGTCATGGATGCTACTGTATGTGGTCAGATACTTTCACAGTCATCAAGACCTCAATAAATTCACAGACCTATGCTGCATCCCTAAAATGGATGTTGTGGGACAGACTTTAAGAGGGTTGAAGCACTAAAAAGTGACTTGCACAATAGACCAAGGAAACTAGCATAATTAATTTTTAGAAAGTGATAATTAAAAAATTGTATTTCAATTAATATCAGTAAAAGCTTCCATAATGTGCTGTCACTACATGTAAAATTCATAACAATTTTAAGCCAACATTCTTTAAAGAAGGAGCTAAAAATTCCTATTAAAAATATGCAACTTAAAGATGTATGGGACTCCTTTATTATGTGCTAAATGCTGTAATAAAACAGGCTATCAGTAGGTTTTGCTGCATGTTACTAATTTTATTTTTTTTTAATCTTGGTATTTTTGCAGGTGTGTGGAAGAACAGGTCCTGTTCTCGCTGTTGTTACTCCCACATAGGCAGACTCTGTAATTGATTATGTGTGGGTAGGGCCCTATTGAAATTCAGGAGATTCTGCAGTAGTGCGGGGTTCTTTTTGTGAGAGTTCAGTTGCAAGATCAGGACCCTACTGTGACTCCTTACTGTGCATTCTGTCACTGTCTCATTGATTGTACTGGAACCTGCCTGTTGGGATAATGTAAGTCCTGCTTTTCCCCCTCTTGTACTTTAGATGTGAATTAACCATAAAACATGTCTAATTAGAAAATTAGTATAATTTACATACATTCTTTTAATTATGTTTTTTTTGGCAGTACCAAATACTATATTCCTCAAAACTTCTTAATGGCACTGAGGCTTTGTGGATAGTTGGTCACATGATGAGAAAATTCAGCTGTAAGTACATTAAAATGATTGACTTTTTCAATAGTTAGTCTTTACTGATGTTGGCAAACTAATAGTGATAAAAATGTTAATCAAGAGGTTTGACTTATGTCAAATTACTTCAATTCTTTTTAGAAAATATATAGAGTATACCCATTAAGGATCTTATTATTCTTAGGTAATTCACCATGGGACCCTGAAGTTCTTCCCTACTGCAATTAGGTAGGGAGTTGAGAGTTGTTTGTTTTCTTTATTTTCAGAATGGTGTGTCTCTGACTTGCTCTGTGTTTTGATGGATAAACTTTTTGAAATTTATAGATCTATAAAACCTGTTTATACCACTAATATTTGTACAGATATTGCAAACTGATTTACTAACGTAATTGTCTTGCTGGGTTGAATACTGAAATGTTAATAAATATACACTTATATTTGTGTCAGTGTACCTTGGTTAAATTAAACTGAGCTGGCATTATGAGTGAATTTGATCGTACATGCTGATTAGCTATAGTCTTAGGCAGGGACTACATATTACCCATATCATATGTCAGTGGATTCACCCAAAAATAGCTATAAATATCTATGCTTGGGTTAAGGAGGAAGTTCTTTTCCTGTAGTTATGGGTACAGTCATTGCTTTGACTCCTGTTTTTATATACAAATGAGCAAAAACTACATGTAGGTGCTTTCCCTGTATAACAAAAGGGGCATTGTAAACTCTGTGCCCTTTTTTATGATGCTGTATTTCCTTTCTGGTATTTAAATTCAAGGATGTTTTCAGCTGTGTCTTAATCCAAAAAAAAAAAAAAAAAGGAAGAACTGGAAATGTTACTGAATTTGTGGATAATTACCAAGGGGCTGTAAAGGTCTGGAGGAATTGTGTGTAGGGAGAATTAGAGATTCTTTCTTATGAAGCAAGGACACAGATAATAATTGATGAATAAATGTTAAGGAGCACAGGATTATTTTTATTGCTTGGCACAAGAGCAGCATGAAATGAAAGTAATTTGAAGAAAGAGCAAGACCAAAGAAAAATAGCTACCGATATTTTTCATTGCACTGAATATATGATAGATTTAAGTTTAAGATTTTCAGTAAATGCTTTTCTTAAAGTTTTTGGTTTTCTTCTGCTGGAGAGGAGTAGAAGAACTTCGAAGTGTTAAAGAAGACTCAGTGACTACTTGTGAATTACAGTATGAGTTGGGGATTCAAGATGACAGTTACAATTAAGAAGAGAAGACAATGGGTTGCTATATAAAATTAGTGCCAAGCAGAAGCCATAATTTCATGTTCAAACACAAAACTTAATGATTTTGAAATGTATCACCTTCAACAGCACTCAAACCACAATTTTATTATGTTAATTACAGGATGGGTATTTTCAGAGTTCTCATTTAAAAACCTGAACATTTATTCTTTTGAGATTTTGCAATATAAAATGAAATTGAGATTTTTCAGTATGAAACGAAATCATGATTTCATTTCAGAAACTGAAATGTTTCAGAACAGTGAATGTTTCATTTTGCATAAAGAATCCTGATGAGTGTATTTTCTTTTTAAAATGTGTAGACCTAAATGTTTGCCATTTTCACCTTTAATCCTACTGGCCATATATATATTTTACTTGCAGTAAGTTGGGTGAAAGAAAGGAAAGCAGAATTAGATTAGGTGAGTGCAAAAAACCCCTAAACACAGCCTTCTAGCTGAGCCTCTACATCAGAAGGGCCTCAGAACAGATCTAATTTCAGAGGAGGAAAGGAAGGAAAGTGACATGCCAGTGAGTGGGTATGGGGAATCCTCTGCATCTTTCATCTCTGTCTGATTTTTTCTCTCATCACCACTGAGAGGCAGATCACCTGGGTGTGACTGCTTCCCCTTCCTGTGATTGCAACTTTCCAGTACTTTGAGGGAGATAATGGTGGGGCATAGCTCTGTTCTGCCTGCAGCAGCACTGCTACTAATGTTTGAAAGAGAAGAAACTCTGAATTATCTCCTGCTGTAACCAGCTCTCCAATACTCACAGCTGCTTAGCCCTGCTGTTAAGTACCTGATCTGATGGTCCCTTTCATTTAACTCATGCCATGATGCTATAAATGACTGAAACAAGGACCAAAGCAAGGAAATAGATATCAAGAGAAGGAGATGATGTTTTGGAATGTAGGGGGTGGGCATTTGCTGCACAGCTACACTTTGTCAGCTCTTGAGAATACCTCAAGAGCTGGGATGCCAAACTACAGCAACAGAGTTACGCTTCCTTCTGTGCACTGAGAAGGAAGAGCAAAGGAATGTGCCTGAACATTCAGCATGTTAATTGTAAGTCTTTGAGATCTCTTCCCCTACTGCTGTTTGCACTCTGCTTGTATAGTGACTGTCCTAAATGTAGCATGTCTTTATTTGTATCGAATGAGGCACTCCTCACATTGTAACATCAGGAACATTGTTTTTCTTCAACCCTTGAAAGTCAAAACATGGTAGCATAGATAGCTGTAACAAGTTAGGAATAAAAGTGACATGAAAGAATTTTCTTATTTCACAGTATTTATAGGAAAAACAATGTTTTATGTGTTTCAAATACCTTTTCTTTTCCAATCCTAAGCAGAATTAATGCATAAAAATTTTCTTCAGCAATGCCCTCAGTTAGGGCATTAGTTCTATTTGCAGTTAGAACTATTACTCTTTAGTTAGTTAGTTTTTTTTAGTCTAGGTTGATGCCTTCACAAAACTTCTCTGAACCCTTCATGAATGACACCATCATGCTGTCATTTGTTTTATCATAAAATCTAGTGTAAACTTGCATTTTAGGAATCTTTTCCCAATCCATTAAGGATGATCATTATTCTCTGTCAGCAGGTTTTTCATTGATCAAGTCTTTATTAGAAAATCTTTTACTTTGCCTTGACAAAATGCAGCCTTGCCTTGCTCATTAGCTGTCAAAGTGCTGCTCTACTGTAAATACCATTTTCCAAACCTACTCCTTTGCTATTTTCAATTTCCTGCTTCATTTTAAAGCAATAAATATAAGCTATCTGTCTTTATTTTCAAGGCTCATCAGGACTACTTCTACCTGATACCTCTCCTTCAGTACCAAGAGGTTGAGTCTGGTTTTGATCAACATATGATGCCAACTTCCTTCATTCAATCATTGAATTTTCAGACCACACTGAATATTTTCTCCTCAGCTGCCTCTCATGTACTGGTTGACTTCTTCATAAACAGAAGTGTTCATTATCTTCCCTCTAATTTTTTCTTGAAAGTTTTATGCACTGTGAAGCTTTAAGCAGTCCAACTAGACAACAGTTATACTGCGGATATATAGGTGCCAATGGCTATCACAGTAGTACTGTGTCATTGCATTTGGACTCTGCCATAACCCTTCTGTTGCCTCTTAATGTAGAATTTAAGCATATCTATATTTTGTTGTGTGTTTATTCATGGCCCAGTGTAATACAAAGTGGCCCATGGTGAGGCCTTCCAAGATTTATGGTATTACAGATAAATAATAATGAATATACACTGGATGCTGCAGCATAGCTGTTGGATTCTGTTGTCCCTAATGCCACATCATAATTTAATGCAGAAAGAAGGTGCTCCAACCAGAGGCCTCACAAAAGGAAAATGAGTGAGTTGCAGCCAATAGAAAAAAGTGCTAGCCCCAGAGGCCTTCTCAGCTGTCAAACTCAAGTCTATAGCTACTGCCATTGTGTCCTGAAAGCTCTCCTCTCCCTCTCCCTCTCCCTCTCTCTCTCCCTCCCCTCCCCTTCCCGTATAAGGAAGTAAATGCAAATATCACAATGGTCTGCAGTGTATGCAGAAGGTCTTCTTACTTTTGTAGCAAACTTCATTTAATTCCTAACACAGCATCTTATGGTACAGAAATCCTTAATAACCATAATTGTGCCATTCATCAGTCCTTTTTTCAAGTGCCATTTGGTCTCTGTTGGGAAGGAACCTACACTGGTTTTTATTTGGTATCTTGGTATGTCCCTATCTCATAATGCTCTGCTTCCATTGTGCTTCAAAAGTAATGAGCCTTCAGAGAAGTGGTAAGGATTAATGCAATTGGGAATTCCCCAGGCATGTCACCCTCTTTCTGTAAGTGGGTCTGCACGTAAGCCTTTCTTTTAAAGGCACCCTGAAATGTCAGTGTTTAGATTGTACAGAGATGATGGAATGTTGAGTGCCTGGCTGATTACAGAGATGGTAGATTGGACTGTGCAGACAAGTGGTGCAGTATGTACCAAAGAAAATATAGCCCAATAGTCTAATTTTATCAGAATAAACCACAAATTGTAGTTCTGTATGGTTCTATGGCTGAGTAGGAGAACTTTAGTAAGAGCTCAGCTAGTTGGAGGGATGGAGGTGAAATTGCTGTGAAATACTGTGGGAGCCTGGGGAGTCTGTACAACCCAAAAGCTTGATCCTAGCAACAGTTCTTGGTTATATATGTATAGACTGGATAAACTGAATGTTAGGCCTCATTAGGCCATCACGCCCAGGCTGCTGTTTAGATACCATTGAGCACTAATTTTTGAGCAAACGAGACAGAGAATCCAGAAGGAGAAAGACAGCCCTTGATTTAGTCTAGATCGACATGCAACAAGTGACTGTGGAAGAACCATTCAGTAGTGAGATATCATACTCAAGTTTGTCATACTTGTCGGAGAAAAAAAAGCTTAAGATAAAATTTTTTAAAAGTCCAGTCTTGTTTAAAAAAAAAATTGTATACTAATGAAGACACAGTTTAAATAAATATTCAAAATACACAGGGGCTTTGTTTTCTGATTCTAACCCAATTAAATAAGCCTTTTCCAACATAATTCAGCAGTAAAAGAAGCTACTAGAAATAGAGATTTTTAAAAAAGCAAAATCCAAGCAAGCAAAGCAGAAAAGAGCACAATTCTGGCAAGTGTAGACCTAGTATCAGGCAGAACAAAAAGATTTTGAAATGCAATGGGCTAAAATTCTAAAAGCCAAACCCCACATTTTTCCAGTGTAAATTTTGCTAGATGAGAGGTGAGGTTAATAGATAGTTGTGGTTAAGGAGAAAGACAAAGCCATTACAAAAAGAAATTGAAAGAAATTGAACTCATTGTGCTGGCAAGGTTTATAACAGGATGATTAGGGACATCCCCAAATAGGAGTTGTTTTTATAGGGAGTAGTTCAGATTTGATATCTCAATAAAAGGTTTTTTAAGAAATTGATTGAATACACATTAATAAATTACCCAATAACATGCTGTTCATTCAGTAGCCCTAGAACAATTCAGAAATTAAATTGGTGAGCAAATCATGAACTGTTTTGTATAATCTGGTATTTAAATTAGCCTTGATAACAGAGGAATGGAAAGTAACAAATGTGACCCTAGTTTTGAAAAGGGTTTTAGGGATGGTCATGGACAAATGGACTAAAAAGTGAGGCTACCATGACAGACAAAATGCCAGTGATTGTGATGTAGCATACTGTTTATAGGAACATGGATAGGTGTAATAGCAACCATCATGCCTTTTGTACAAGTAGTTTTGTCTTAGAGTTTTGCTAGTTATTTGAAAGAGTCATTTCCAGATGCACAGGAAAAAGTGACCCAAAAGTTTTTAGAAGTTCTGTAACTGAAGACTGTTAACAAAAAGAAGTAGGGAATCGCTTAAAATTCTTTGTGGATTAGTAAAGGGTTAGAAGATAAGGAACAGTACAGAGACTAATGGGCAGTTTTAACACTACCCCCTCATGGAGATTTGTACTGGTACCTTTGCTGATCCATCTGTTCCTAAACAGTCTGGAAAGGTGCAATTGTAAATATTGCAGATGATAAAAGGAAAATATTCACAGTTGGAGGCAGACCTAATGCTGACCCTGAAGAGCTGCAGAAGGATCTCACAGCAGGACCTGTGGTGATCCAGGAGCTGTGTCTGTCACAGTGGCCAGATATCGCTGACCCCACTGTTCAGCTGAATCCATCATCAGAGAGAGGCAGTGGCTGTTGGATTACAGCAGCCATCAGCCCATAAACCATGAGCTCAGGAGGCTGTGACCAGTCCTGCCACCTAGGAAGGCAGGGACTTGTAGCTGTTCTTTTTAACAGCAGGGGCTGCAAAATGAAGAGAAGATTCTTTCTCCCTGTTTTCTCAGAGTTTTATAACTCCAACAAGCTTAAAGTATGTGATTTGAACTTGGAGTTCCTGCCTGCTACAGGGCTGGAATATCACTGTTAAAGTGATAGGTAATGTCTTGCTGCTGCTCTGAGAAGCCAGGGCTCTCAAGATATTTTACTGGTGTTTGCATGGATTTTTAGCAGCTTCTATTAATTTCTTAAAATTGATCTGGATCTGTAAATAAGTTTGTTGTCCTCATTGATTGATGATAAATTTTTACACATGAATCAAGCGTATACTATTCCCATTTTCTTAAATCTGTAGATGTTTTTTTACTGTTCCTTTTTCTAGCTGTACCAATATTATGGATGTGCAGATCAGTTTTACTTCTACCGTTCACTAACCTGTGGGCAATGGCAAATACCAGTTTGCTGCTACTTCAGAAGCTAAATGCAGTTGCAGGCCCTAAAATTAATTCCAGGGGAAATCAGATAAAAAAGCAGAAATATTTCATGCAGCAACCAGAAGGTCTGGGGGAGGAATGGAATAGAAGATATCATTGTACCTTTGCAACAGCTGAAATGGTTTCCAAGCTGTTGTCTGCAAATCCCTAGTGGACTCCAAGGCTATGGTGAATTGAACATCTGTTTGGCTAAACCATAACTGTGCTTTAAATAGTGTTTCCAATTAAAAGTTTGATAAGATGGGTATGTGGTGGCTTTTGAAAATTGCTGAGGGCTGATAATGATCTGTTGCTCAAAACAAAGTGGGAACTGATGTTCTGGAGTGTATGAAAAAGTAGAGAGCACTCCCTACCTTCTCAGTTTTAGGTACGTTGTGTTCTCTTCACAAGAAGCAAAGGGTGCCCAGAAAGGAGCCAGGAAAAGTAGTCTGGCAGCATTAATCCTTCTGTCCCCATCATGCCTTCCCCAGTAACAGAAGTATAGGGTTCTGAATCATTGTATTGCCCTTGAGCATCCCTGAAATTCTTCAATGGTCCTGCTTTTCATATATATTCCCAACTAGTAGATTTGGTTTTCTGGTAAGTATGATTTTTCAAGTCTTGGGTCCTCATCTGACAAAAACAAACTTGTCAACTCCTCTACTACAATATATATCTTTCTTTGAATTAAAGCCTAATTTCTCATTGCCAGAAAAACAGATTTTAGAATTTTCCATTCTGTCATTATTAATGGGCATAAACTTTCCTTACAATTATTAGCATGTCTTATTACCCATTTGTTACTTTTTCAAAATCCCAATTGTATTTGACCAACTTCTTTTATTTCCCTGAATGATAATTTTACATTGTAAAAAGCTTCTTTGACCTCATGTCATGTGTCTTATTACTTTTTTCTTACTATTGAAAATTTTCCAGCATCATAAAATATTTATATTATCAGTGCTTTTAGTTGCCCTTGACAGAGTTTTCTTCCCATTGTCCTGAGTACCATACAAGCACATCCATAAGTAATTTGCAGAGATGTTAGCTTTTCCAACCTTCTGTGCGTATTTTTGTTAGGAATTGTGGTGGTGTCAAATTTGAGGTACACTAAACTATAAGCTGTATTCAAGTCGTATAAATATCTTAAAAAAATATCTTAAAGAAATAATTTGTCTGATCTAAAATCACTGTAATGCATTGTGTGAAATTTAAACAAGATACTAGAAACAAATACTGCCAATAACTTTTTTAAAAGGATAAAGCAAGTTGACAGGTGCTCTGTTTAACCTTTTTATGTTCTGTTTTTCTTACACATGTCTTTTGATATAAATGTGGAAATAAGGAGGGCTGTGCTTGTTTTTATATTATCTCGCTAAATACCTGTTGCTAGCTTACATGATTCTGCTGTTGTCTTTGGTCAGGCTTGAGCTACAAGCTGAATATGAGATTGAGGGGAATCTTTGCCTTGTATCAGAAAGCAACTTGTAAGGAAGGAGAGAGTGACTTCTGCTATACTGTAGGAAAAGGTGGTTTCCTGAATTTACCTGTGAGCAACAGGAGAGAGGAATTTATGACTCCAAGGCATATGAGCATAGAAGCAGTGATGGGGTGTATTGTTAGGTCTGAGGATAAGTGCATAAGAATGAAGAATTTGGAATAGGTATCAAAGAAGGGGTTTCAATAAGAGTTGGAAAGATCACAGTTGGATAAATACACTGGGGTCAGTTGAAAGCCACATTACTAGAGAACATGGCTACAGCTCTCTGTCTGACTCTAGCTCACACCACACTTGTTCTAGCTACACCCTTACCTGTCTTCTGGAATCTCAGCTTCTTCTCCAGTTTCTGCTCATGACCCTTTTAAGTGGAAAACCTACTTTCCTGCTTACACCAGGAACAATTACATGCAAAGGTACAAATGGTCCTGTAAATCTTTTACATCTAAAGCTAGTCTTCTGTCCCACTATACTTTCTTCAGCCTCCTATCTGCGGAGTTCTGCACTGCAGATGTAGATGGACAAAGAAATCACAAAATAGAATTATTTAGATTGGAAAAGGCCCTTAAGATCATCAAGTCAACTATAAACCTAACAGTAAAAGTCCACCACTAAACTGTGTCCCTAAGTGCTGTCTGTATTCACGTGTCTTTTAAATGCCCTGGACAGCCTGCTCTAGTGCTTAACAACCCTCTCAGTGAAGAAATGTTTCCTAATATCCAATCTAAACCTTCTCTGGAACAACGTGAGGCCATTTCCTCTTATCCTGTCACTGGTTACTACCTGGGAGAAGAGACTGACCCCCACCTGGCTCCACTCTTCTTTCAGGCAGTTGTACAGAGTGATAATGTCTCCCCTGAACCTCCTTTTCTCCAGACTAAACAACCTCAGCTCCCTCAGCTGCTCCCCATAGGACTTGAGACCCAGACCCTTCCCCAGCTCCATTGCCCTTCTCTGATGCTCCAGCACATCCATGTCCTTGTAGCAAGGAGTACAGTACTGGCAGCATGGTCTCACCAGTGAATACAAAAGGATTCAAATGAGCTGCTGTGGAAAGCTGGCTGCACAATGGTAATTCTTCTCTCCTTTACAATGTACAGCTGGCATCTTCTCCAAGTGGGATATGTCCCATCATTCGAAATCTGCTGATTCATTTATTCCTTTTCTCCCTTCTTATGTAACTCATAAGAACGTGATGGAGTTTTTCCACATGATGAGTTATGACTTTTAGATAATGTTTGTCTTACTAAATGTCAGGAAAAAAGTCTTGGATTTCTAAAGCCTGGTCTCTTTGATTTGCATTTTTCTGAGATCTATGATCTTTCTAACAATAAATTAATCCACTGGATTATTACACCTACTGGTGTTAAATTGAAGTTTATGGACAGTGGGATTGCTTTTCATAATTATTATTTCACAAATCCCTAAAAAGTTGTTTATGAAGACTAAAGAGTCTGCAGAAAGACTGAAAGTAATGTCATAGAACACCCCCTTAAATGAAAAGGTTTTTTTAAATGGAGTGGGGTTTTTTTGGCACTGATCTTTTCATAAGCCTTCAGCTTTTATTTAAAAGTTTTCCTTCTCAATATTGATTATGATTGCACACTTACGTCTATGACTAAACTTAGCTAACAAGATACATGATTTCTGCTCAAGCTTGGAACTCAGTAATTAATAATCCTGTCAGCACATGACTATACAAATAGATTATGTACCAAGATCACCATAACAATAGTAAAAAAAAAAGCACTTTTGGGGTGGGGGGTGTTGGTTGGTTTGTTTTTTTTTTCTAAGAGGGTATGTTATTTTAAAAGGAAACTATTTTTGTGTTTCTCTCTTGATCAGATACTGGATATAGAGATCATTCTTTTAGTTAGTCAACATTGGTCCCTAAAATTTGCTTTACTTTTACTGTTTGTCATATGTCATTTTATCTTTAAAGACTGCCGGAGTTCATGGTTCCTGAGAAGTTACACCTTGAAGTTCTGGCACTATCTTCTACAAAGTAACTTACACTGAGCTGGCTTCCTGTTACTGTGTCAATGAAACATCAAATGTTGATACTGTGTGTGAAACAACATTTGATATTATGGCTTTAAGCTTTTTGAAAAAATACTATACAGATGGATTTTGTGTTTACAAGACCTGGCATTTAAAAATCTATGTCATGGATGCAGGTAATAAATGTTGTTTATTAATTGTTACAGGATAGAAAATACTTATATTTGTGTACAAGATGGTAGTCTTAGCTCTCGCTATTTTTATCTCCTAAATATCTAATAATAAGGTGGTTATAAATATTTAAAGATATTAATCATTTAATTTGTTGAAGCATTGTGTGCATCATTTAGAATGGCACTAAAGGAGAGAAATGGACATGCCCTTCTCATAACAGCTAAACATGAGAAGAAGGTAGCAGAGATAATGATATTATTCAAATTTATAGAAATCGTTATGTTTTGCTGTATGAGCATAGCTCTTTACAGAATGATGATCTCATCCAAAGGTTACAGTTATCTAAATAGATTCATTGCTGAACTTTATTCCAGTGCTTTTATATCTTTGCTGGAAGTAAGAGAACACAAACACTTGAAATTTAAGTTATTGATCTTCATCCATGCTACAACTTTCAGAATTTGGTATTTAACCCCAGGATTGGATCCATAGCTCTTTTAAATTCTGGAATTCCAGAAACTGTGCAGGTGAGCAGGAAAAAGCAAAGGAAGAAACTGAAACGGGGAGAAGGAACTTATTCTCCTTTACAAAAGGAAAGATGAAAAAAACTTAATAAGCGTAGGAGAAATAATAGGATGAAAGAGAGGAGTCAGGTGAGTATTTCCAGTAATATTTTTTATATAGTGCTCAGATATGTTATGCTTTGTGCTTACATGGAAAACAGAGTGAGAGTTCAGCTTTCTAACTGCTGTTCTGAGCTGTACTTTACTACCTGTGCATTTTTATTTTAGCACAGTCACTTCTAAGGAAGGCTTTAAATTGACTTTCAGGGCCAACCTGAATCAGAAAATTCATGCTGAAATGATGACTACCCCAATGTTTGTCTTCCCAAGTTAGTCTTAAAAACCCCACTTGTAGACATGAAGAAAATCAAAACCATTTTTAAAATATATGTTTCTGTTAATTCTAGTCACTAGCATTTGGGAAAAGGCAAAAGCAGGCATGCAGTAACAGTAAAGAGTGTCAGAATTTCTGTGTAAAACCTAATTGTAGTAATACTGAAATTGAAAATAAAACCTGCTTATTAGCTGTTACTCAGTAGGATTAAGCAAAGTCAATCAATTCATAACCAAATGTAGCTGTAGAACAATGGGTTACTTACATTGGCACTCATTACAGGTTAGACACCAGTGTGGATTTCATCTGTAAGCTGTAATAAAATAAAATAAATTAGGAAATTGCAAAAAAAAGTTTCATTCAGTAATCTGTTTATGGATGTACTTGGTTTCTGCATGATTCACATAAGTATATATAGTACTATACCAAGAGTATATGTTTAGGGAAATCTTATACTTTTTAAACTCAGCAATCAACAAATATTCATAGTGACTGTAACTGGTCTTCATAATTACCATGCAAAGAACCATTTAATGACAGAGATAAGGATCTCCCATTTTTGTGCATTCACTCAATGGTAAGCGTAAAATATTTTAACTGTTCACCTGAGCAACACTTCAGTGTAACTGAGCCCTGAGCTGATATATGGCAGAATAACACCCCCTCTAAAGGGGGACAGGGAGTGAAAATGGGTGGGGCAGGGAGAGGCCTTATGGTGCCACTTCACAATTTATTTTGGAATGGTAACATCTACTTTTTGGAATGTAGTGTATTAATTTCTGCTGATAGAGATAGGTCAGCATCAGAACTATGCTATAAATTGCTGTGTGATAGGGTTCCCATTCCTATGCCATGTCTGTGTCACTGGGCAGCACTTTTTAAGGGCACCCAGTAAAGATATGAATACAGAAAAACTAACATAACTGTACTCTTCGTTCTAAAAAAAAATGAAATTAAATGCAGATAAAATTTTAGAAGTTCTAAATAAGAGACTTTTTGGTCTGTTTTATGGTTAAGCCCTTGCTGTTATATTGTTTTGCATTGATGTTACATTATTTAATGTTTTGTGATTCTAAAATGGTTTAGGTCATATAAATTGTTCAGTACAAAATCCCATTTCAAGTATATTTAGATTCTAAAGATGTCTTTTAATTGCATTGTAACTGGCAACTCTGTGTTGTCCTCATGTAATAGACAGTATCAAGATGACTGTATTCTGAAATAGTTATTAGTGGAAGACCACTCCAGTCCCAGGACTATGTCTCTCAGACTTTCCATATGGACAAGGAAGTGCCAACGGTGAGCTGTCCCTTTGGTGTCTTCCAGCCCCCAGATCACTGCCCAGGAGGAAAGCTCACTTTCCCATCCCATTCTCTGATTATTTATGCTTTGGTACTGCTGTTCTGTAAGCACACAGTCTTGGCTTTGCATCTGGCCTGGCAAGCTGGTGAAGGTGGTATGAAGAGGTTGTTTCCACAGACCAGTTCCACAATGAAGTTTTCTCCACAGACTGGGCTGTATACCAACTTTAAAACCAGCCCTTCACCCATGACTCTTTTATTTAATTATAGTTAGTTTAAAATAACCATTATAATATGTCTCCATTACCATGACATTGGATTTCAGCATTTTTTCACAGCAGTATTTACTGTCTTTAGTAACAAATTACTGAAATATCAGCTATGCTATTTTAAGTATCAGTTAAATGTGATATTTAATTAATTGTGTCTTAAATTTTGGAATAGAGAATCCCAGTGATATTAAGCCTAATTTTTTATTTACAGCAGATAAACTTAAAGCCCAGTAGTATATAATTAGTTCTAACAGAAAAGCAAACTTCCTTTCATGGGGTCAGATTTCATTTTTGTGCTCAGTGTAGTTCACACAAGTATTGTTCGGTAGTAAAAAATATTTTGCAGCACAAACCTATTACATGTTCTGTGCAGATGAAAGTCATTAGTAAATTTTCTTTGTTCACATTAAAGGAAGTTGAAAATATGCTGAATCACTTATTATTTTAATCCAGATGTTATTATCCATAAATATTCATCTTGAAGATAAAATGCTAGCTTCATAAATACCTAGTGAACATTGATTACATTTCAAATATGTGATTCAGAGTCTAAGATTCAGATCTTAGGATGGGATGAATCGCCCTCTGGAGGTGCCCATTTTAGTTTGCTGAATTCACAGTAATCCTGCTCTGAAATGACTAGTTCAAACTAAAAGTTAAGTGACTGGCCTGTCACCTTCATTGAGAAATAACTGAGCATGGCATACCACAGTAGATCTTGTCATTAGACCTCTCTAAGAATGGCTGCCTTATTCCTCAACTTTTCTGTCAGTGTTCTTTTACTGTTTCTAATATGAATAAACACAATTGTTGCTGTTGCCATTTCCTGTGTATTGTTTTTTCCTGTCCTTTTCATCTTGTTATCTTATCTTTCCTGTTTTTTTAATTTTTTTTCTGACTCTTTACAGCTGCCACCCTTTCTGAAGCTTTTCACTTGCTACCTCTCTGACAATCCTACTTTCCATGTTGAAAATATTGTCCTAACTTGTGATGTGGAAGATTGCTGGCTCTTCCTTTGATGCTGATACCAGTATTTTCTTGACTGATAATATTGTAATGAAGACATAGAAAAAGAAGACTATGGCACTCACTGATTTTTTTATGGTTTGAGTAGTCAAAAAATATTGTTCTTCTGCCTTCATATACAATGTGTTGGTTTCCCAATGTAATTGTAACTTAAAAATGTTTGTAGAAATGTAAAATTAAATGTGAAGAGTATAAAATCCATATTAAAGACATAAAAATTTAATAAAATACAGCATTAGTCTTTATTTTAACAACTGAGTCCTACATGGCTCACTTGCAAAATGTGGGGTAGACTTACAAAGTTGCGTACTGGTAAAGTCTGACTTACTAAAAGGTGAAATTTCTTTTTCTGTTCAGTAATTTTTAAAAGGTCAACTTATTTTCTTTCTCCCTCTGGTAATATTTTCTTGTTATACCTGTTAAAGATCTCTCCTTCTCTTGAGTTCTGTCTTCTCTCTTTTTTTTTTGTTCCTTTTGTTAACCTAAGTTTGTGGTTCCTTTCTACCTTGGTCTCTCCTAACTCTTTTGGTCCAATACTGATCCCTTTTTTCTCATATGTTTGCATCCATTTGCCTAGAATATTGCCTTGAGCATGATCATATATACCTAAGAATATATTTACTTCTAAATTCTGGATGGATCTGCTATTTTAGGACTTCCAGTAAAGCAGAAAAGAAATTTAACAATTCATGACAGTGTTTTAGGGTTTTTTTATGATACATATGCCTTCAGAGGATCAAAGTACCTTGCTTCCAACATCAATGGAATAGTAACTATAGACAGAGATAAACATTCCTGTAAAAATAAAGACTTATGGTACTTGTTCAATATAGGAATGCTAACTTAAAAAGAGCATGAATGAAACCATGCTGTGTTCATAAATGGTATGGCAAACGTTTTCAGTTTTGTTTGCATATAAAGAAAAATGCACTTGGAAAAGAGTGCTTTGTACTGATAGCAATGTAAGGAGATAGAATTTTTTTAAAAAGACAACTAAAATGTATACATGCATAAAATCAGAAGAATTTTTGAAAATCATGCTCTGCTGTAGCAGAAATACTGAATAATAGTTAATGTTTTTATGGGATAGATACCTACCTATTTTACTAGGTATACTAAATGTTCTTTAGATAATCTAAATTATTTGGATTGCAGTAAAATGAATGCCATGATAACACATAAAAAACGATGTTCAGAACTTTTGTTTATGTATATGTCCACATATACACTTTATATGTGTAAAATATAGGCAAAAATAATGGCACTAAAAATAGCAATACACTAGAAAATTATTGGAGGTGTGAGTGAGAGTCATTATGGTGCCCAGAAGTTTTTAACTAGTGTAGTTACCTGCAGGACTTTGCATAATTTGGAGGCCATTAACAAAACACCTTTGCCAGATGTGTGTACTGAGCATGAGGATGACATTACAGACAATGATTAGAAAGCAGAGGGAATTCAGAATCTCTAAAATAGTTACACCAACGAGGAGTTTGTGTTGAACAGTAGAAGCAGTAAGTTTTTGCTAAAATTAAGTTGCATTGACTGCAACTAAGTTTATAAAGAAAAACTATATGAAAATTATCCATAGAAAGCAAAAGAATATTAAAACCCATGTAAAACCTGATGGGGCTTTCTGCAGTATACCCTCAAATGATGCACATTGGCAGCATACATTTAAGTCACTACTGGTTGCTGAAGATCTGTCCTTTCTATTAACAATATAAGGCAACACAGATCCTGAAATAATCTGTGACTTAATACTATTCATTTTACAGCAGAGTTACTATGGACTAAGGCCTTGCTCATCGTGAAAAATAATACAATTTTAACAATGGCATGTTATTGTTAGAAGGAAGTACATCAAACTGACTTAGCACAGTTTTAGAAAACTGGTTTTGAGAGTACTGTATTGGTGTAGCATAAGTCACAAAACTATTGCTTTTTTGATAATACCGCTAATCTAAAATTCAGACTTGTAGTTTGATGATAAGATTATTTCTACACTCAACTTTGTGTATTTTTGATTTGAGATTTTTGAGTGATAAAATCTCACTTTAAAAATCAGTTAAAATGTCATTGTTTTTAAATCTATTAGGAACAGCAAGGAAAACATAGCTGAAAATACTAACAAAACAGGAAAGATATTTCAGCAAGTGAGTAAGTGTAACTGTAGGGAAACATTTGCCAGAGGAGAATAAATTTGAGTGAATTGCTACATCAAGATGTGAAAACATAATCTATAAAGTCCTGCAGAAAATAATAATGAAAAAATAGGTCTTTCTGTTCATAAATACAGCTTAGGTACTGATGGTCTTGAGAGATGTAATACCATTACAAATTCCAAGAATTGTTCTTTGATTGCATTAGAAACAGGCCTGGCTAAGACATAAATAGAATATAACTATCTGAAGTTATATAAAGAATATAAGGTGAGGGAAACATAAATAGCATTTATAAAACAATCACCCTGCTTGCAGATTCTGCAGATCACATGGCTGGCAGACACAGAAATAAGTTCACAAAGGAAAATGGAAGAAGCAAAATCCATGAAGATTGTATTGAAGGTTTGATTCGTTTGACTTTCTCTAGGCCTATGAGGGTCTCCATGATTATCATATATATATATATATACAGATGTATTATATTCATGTTATACATACATATATTGCTATATATGTGGAAATGTATAAAAAGCTGTAAAAAAAGAATTCTGTGCAAGAGGTGCTTCAAAACAGGTTACAGGATTTTTGTACAGTACTTAAAACAACTGGAAGAAATAATGAGAGTCAATTCAGTACTGAATCTGATAGTGATCAGGAAAAAAGGAGATACTAGATCTAACATTAAGACCTTATGACTGTACAATAAAATAAAAAGACCAGAAAAAGTGTAAACATACTGTGAAAATCACTGACAGAAAGACTGACAGAATGATTTTGAAGAGTAATAGCAAAAAGCTGGTTCAGAGTAACATTACAATAGAATAAGAGAGAATCCACTGTAAAAAATGTTTAGTGAAGTATAAAGTTGGAGAAAAGGAAGTGGAACTGGAAAGGAGAACTTTAAACTTGCCATCATGCAAAGGAAGAACAGAAAGAGAGCTCAGACCATGTGATGCTATCTAAGAAAGCCTAATTATCCACTTAATTAGTATAATTTTGCTAATATAGTCTGAAAGTATGTGAAAATCTTAAAAGAATACAAGAAAGCAGATTTTTTTCAAGTTTCTTGAGCAGTTAATTTTTTCTTTTTTTTTCCCCCACAGAATAATACTGAATAAAAGGCAGTCTTAAGACCACTGTCTATGAATTGGATCATTTATTTGAAAAGATAGTTGAAGAAACAGTGAACAGTAATGGTAATTGAGAATGTAGAAAAGTGTCTGATAATATGAAGGGTTCCAGATTCTGTACCCTTGTTCTGCTCAATGGAGGTAGCACAAGGTAGCCAAGATCCTTTCCTACTCACAGTCTGAGAATTTGCCTGCTCTGGGGAAGTCACAGTCAGCCTAACACTGGTCGGTCCTTCACCCATACCAACAGCTCAGTCCTCTGTGAAGGTTTGAGGTGTCTCTCTACCAGTTTTTGGCTGCATTTAATTTCTTAGGTCACATAAAAAAGAAAATGCACCACAGCCCAGTCAAGAGCCAGTAGCAAACTACAGCCCACGTGTGCCTGGCTAACCCACCTGCTCTCCTGAGCCAGGGTAGCCTCATTTGTACTCCCTATTACAAGAATCCCTAACCCATGCTATTCCTCAAATCCTGCAGTGTTTACCTGAGTGCTTGTTGGCCTCAGCCAAAAGCACACCAAAGAGCAGGCTAACAGTTAAAGTGTGTGGATTATCACACGGTAGAGCTCAAGTATGTGCCTGAGCCCTCTTCAGCTCAGTAACATGGATGTAACCTTAGGAACTACATCCACTTTGCAATAATTACAACTGTACTAGCTTGTTTTAAATCAAAAATGCAATGGCATGAAAACCAGTAATCTTACAGACTACTGTTTCTTGACCAGAAATCTGAAAAATTGGTAATTTAAGAAAGTCAGAGGACAATAGAAGGGAAAACAGTACTTATCTGATGTGGAAGTATTTTAACATGGAAACTTGAAAGCCAGTCAGATGACTGAATATTCTTTTCAAGATAAGCAAGGTTACAATAAAGAACTCAGCATCGGACCATTTGGGTAAATAGATTTTGTTCACTATTAAAATGCAGTTTGGGTCCCATCTACCTTGTAGGATAAAAGCCTGAAATATGCTTATGGTATTTTATTCTGAGACATTTGAGAAGGAGCTGGTGCTGAAGTGGGCATGCTTCAATATAAAATAGTCACCTCATCATGCACAAGATGGGATAAGGGCTCTACTGAATATTTATACATCTTTCAAACAAACTGATATGCTGTAATGTCTTGGAATGAGTGCAATCTCTGTATTACTTGGACAGGTGTTCAGTATGTGATATAATTACCATTAGGTTCCAGGTCACCTTTTGACCTGTGAGGTCACCAGTTATTTCCATAGTAATTTCTAATTTTACAGGTTGTAGAAAACTATGTGCAGGAAAAACTGCACAAAAAGGGAAAATGCAATTACTTTCATAGATTTCTTTGTGACCTGGGATTAAGCGCTTAAGTCTGAAGACAGAAAATAAAAAAGGAAAGGAAAATGTGGCACATCAGACAATGCTGGACCATGATCAATTAGCATTCAGTAGAGTATTGTCTTTTAAGTCACTTAGAGGTAAAGACAGGAAATAAACTGCTCAAATAAAAACAAATACATATTCTGAAAGCAGTCAGCTACTCTGGTGTGTGCTGAGGTCATAAAGTAAATAAATGAAAGAAATTGGGCAAAATTGTAGGATACTATAGATCAAAGGAAAATAGCCAAGAGTTTGAGATGTAAGATTAGGAGTAGGGATTTGGAAACAGTTCTTAATATTAAATTATTCTTAATGAAATACTGGTAAGAAAATAGACCATCATAACAACGATTCAGCATAAATTTGCCTGTAGATTTAGCATTTGGAAAAGCTGTTCTGCAGAAATGCAGGCAGCTTTTCTGGAGGAACAAACGGGCTGATCTGGTTTTACCATATTGCCACGGACCAGATGTGCAACACAGTAGGGAACTGCATTATGAAAAATCCCTTTTGTAGTATGAATGTACGAATCTGTACATTTGGCTTGCTTTACATCAGTAGGATTATGCTTTTGCCAATACTAGAAACTACTTTAAAAGAAGGAAGAGAGTATCAATGAATAATATAAGGAACTGGAATTAGAGGCACATAGATAGAGAATAACATAAAGCAAATCTGTCACACATATTACATACCTAGCTGCATATAAAGAAATTTTCTTTCTTATAATGACCTTGTATTTTGAAAAAGCAGGTGAATTATATAAAATTACAATACTGTGATGCCCTTAAGTATAGTTTTAGAAAATTATATGAAACAGCCAAACAAAATATTTGAAGTTACCCACTTCTCTCTGGGGTACATTATATATGCTAAACCTAATGTCTGAACTGCCAGAACTGGTAGTTCCTGTTTTGAGGTAAAGAGTTGCTTCAAGACTTCTGCAAAAAGAGATTCTGAAAAATCTTACAGCAAATAGGATGAGTGTGCTAAATAAGTCTTCATAGACTGCTTCTCTGTTCATTGTGATTGCATTTGGTGCCCATCACTCCTGCTTAAATAATTACTTGTTGAAGGATTGCCTGTCTATGTTTCCTGAGGAAGTGGGGGGACATAGTTTTTGGGAGCTGCTGGAAGTATGGGAGGGAGGAGATAACTGCATTAAGTTTGGCTGAAGGGTAGAGGCTTTTCTGGAGATTGAGATCGGGTGGCTCTGAGCAGGAGTGTAGTGCTGTGAGGAGTCCTTCAGCCTCTTTACTCATTTAGCCTGTTGAGAGCACACTTAGGGATATTTTGCCCATTGATAGATTAACTAGATTACAAAGAACAACTACTGCATTTCAGAAATTCATTATGAAAGTACTCTATGAATAAACTATATGAATAATAAAAAACCAAACCAAACTGTAGAAACCACTTCTGAGAACTTTCATATGTGATTATGGTATAGTCTTAGCAAGAGAAGTAGAGCAAAGAAATGGAAAATCTGGGCTAAATGTCATAAACTGCTCTGCAGTTTATCACTTCTCCCCGTCACCTCCCCCACCACCCCTGCCACCTTCTTTTCAAGGAAATAATTCAAAGATTCCTGGAATAAATCATCTGTGGTTAGAAAAAAAGTAAAGAGACTGGGGTCTCTAATGGCAGACATTTGGGAGTAAATATGAATACAGATAGTTGCTGCAGAATTGATCTGTTATTATCTTAAATCCTCTATTTTACTTTTCTTGGTCCACAATATTTCTTCTTCATTCATGCAAAACTCATTGAAAATAATGCAAAATAGGACATATTTTTACCACAAACTAGTAGTTGTGTAATCATCAAAAAGAGATTCCTAGTGTACTTCAACTACCAACATCCTTCTGTGTTTCAGCAGACATTACCTATATTGAGACAGTAGAAATATGGCCTGAGAGTCAAATCTCCTTTCTATTATACTTGATTCTCAAAGAAAAACTGGATTTATGCCTGTCTGTCTGTCCATCCATCTGTCTGTCCATCTTTCTGTCTGCTTATTTATTAAGAATATTTAAGTTCTTGTTTCAGCTGTTAAATGTAAAACTAAGATGATAGACAAAATCCTTGGTGTGTCCAGTTTTTTGAAGTAAAGGAAAAAAAAAAAGAAAAAGTGACTTACTTTGTATGCAAAGAAAATTGTCACTACTGATTTCCAAAAAAAGTTACTGAAGAGATGTGGAGGTGTATTTTGTTTCAAGGGTCTGTGGGACCTACTGCTCTACAGTTCCATAAAATTTCAAGTAGTATGGATACTACCTAGTTTTACAGATGAAGCAAAATCAAGGAACATCCATGCAAAATTGCCAGAATAAAAATCAATGAATAAAATTATTTGATCTCTGTGTCATAAAGTCTACAAAAGGAAAATTATTTCAATTTTCAAGTGAAGGGGAATCCATAGGAGAACATATGAGTGAAAATGTTTTTGGAAAGCAATATTTATAAGGCATATTTCAAAAAAGTTGTATTCGTTTAGTCTAGAGAAGAGAAGACTGGGGAAAATAATAGGATATCTGAAGATTATTGTGAAGAAGATGGTCACCAATGATCTTTTGTACCCAATTGCAGAAGGACAAGAAAAAATATCTTAATTTACAGCTGAAAACAACAGGCTACATATTTGTAAAGTCCTTTTAAGTACAAGGACAGTTAAAGACTGCAACGAAGTTATCTGGTGATGCTGCAGCATCTTCCTCATTGACAATTTAGAACAGATTAGACAAAATGTTTCTGTTATAATAATGCTCTTATATCTATTTTCTTCCATAATTGTTGGCTCCACACAATAGATAACCCAAAATATTAAGTTGTAACTTGAAAAATAAATTTGGAATGTGGACATAAATTTGCATAGTCTGAACACATGACCAATCATCATAAATGCAGGTTTCTTTTTCTTCTAATAGATGTATTCTTGAATTTTGCATGCCTTTGTGTATTTTAATTTTCACTTATTTAAATTTAAAGTTTATTTATGTATAATTTCTATTTACAGATCATCAGTAAGAATAAAGCATGCTACCTGTTCATGCAAGCAGTGCTATTATTCTGCTTGAACTGCTTGGTTTTCTGGTCAGGAAGCTAATTTCAGCATTGCCAATGCCCTTTTTTCTTGAATTCTAATTCTCTCTAGCACATGCTCTTCAGGTATGTATGGCTTTGTAGGTATTACAGGGAAATACTCTGAATTCAAAACACATGTAGTTTCTTTTAAGTCACATATAGATAAGTAGGGTTTGCTACTTGACAGAATATCTGAAAAAGTCTGATTCCTAAACAAAACCAGAACTTTGATGGTGAATTTTACTTTCTGTGGTTAACAGGCTATTTTTACAGTGACAAATAAAGTCTGTTAGTAATAAAAATGAAACCTAGTATCTATGCTGTGATAATGGAACCCTAAAGTGAAATTAGTTAGTGATATTAGAAAGAATCACTTCTATTTCTGCTCCAAACCTCAAGTTATTTTATTTTCCTGTACTCAAAAACAATATTAAAGAAAATGTATGGTTCATGTTACCAACATTCATAGCCTTGATTAAAATGGGAATAATCCATGTATATGCTTTTGTTAGAGCATAAAATATATAACATAAGAACAAGAATATTGAAGAAGTAAAGATCATTTGACTATTCAGAATACCGACAGACTTCAGTCTATTCAAAAAGCTGGCTATCATGTCTGCTCTCTCTTAGAAATTCAACTTGAAGGATGACGAGAAAAGTATTAATAATTATTGTTGCTGTTGTATTCTGTTTCTGATGAGAAAAGTATTAAGTTTAAAGTTTAAGTATAAAGTATCTGTTGTACTCTGTTAGATGTTTGAGGACTTATGTGCTTATATCAAACAGTAATTAAAGTCTTCAAATTAAAGTGTTCATCTTCCAGTGGTTTTTCTTATATTGGTTCTGCAACAGGAAAGGCTGTGAACATTTGCAAATGGACATTTTATTCTACCTTCTTCCCTCCAATTGTGTTTGAAAAGTTCCAATTATTAGATGCAGCTGTATTAAAAATGTGAGTATTGTAAAGAGAATCGAATAGCTTTCACTCAGCTAATACCTCAGAGAGGAAAAAAGAAAAGTAGCACCCCTTCACCTTCATGGCTCATTTTATCTTGTTATCTTGATAAGGAACCAAGGGGTTCCAGTACTACTTTTTTGTTTGATACTGCACCTGAACCATTTAGATTTACCTGGCTTTAGTTTATGGTTTGTTGGTTGGTTTCTTTGTTGTTTCTTTTTGAAGTAGGAGGCATCTTCTTATGCTATTTGAGAATTAACTTAGAAAGAGACCACCAAAGTCTTAAAACCTTTAAGATGCAAGCCTGTTTGAAGAAAGATTGTTGTCAGCTTGAATAGAATTACTCAAAAATATGACTCACATAACACTGCATCTTTATGTTAGTTCAGTTTATTTAGAAGGAAATCAGTGTAGGTCAGAGAAGTTTTTAGAGGAAAATGTCTAGCAAATAACTTTAGAATGCTTAAGTTGTAGTTTTTTACAAGGATAGGAAAATATAATTCCTGGATAGAAGTGAATACTGCTTTTGAGAGGCTTCTGAAAGTTGTGTGACTTGACTTCTCATGTAAGTCAGAAATGTAATTTCTGATCCAAGGTGTTTCCTGAAGAGAGAATAATGGTTTTAAATTGCAAGATGCCTTAATCAGTTAAACAAATTGAGAAAAAATACTGAAGCTTCTTTTACTTACAATTGAAAACTACAGTTGTCTGATTTTACTTGTAAGAACTTGCTTCTCAACATGTATATTAATTTAAGAATTTTTGTAATGGAACATTCACTTTTACAGTTTGAAGTTGCAAATGCAAACTATATTTTTTAAGCTTTCCCATGTAATATTTTATTGAACAGTTAAAAAAATGCTGACTAAAGAAAGTATTTCTGTAACCAGAGGGGCTTTATTAGGATGAGAAATTTAGTTTTCCTGCATGAGGTCCAGCGCAACTACTACAGAAATCAATTCCCAGCAAGATGACTGTATCTATTTTGAGTAGTATGGTACTCAGAAACATACAGTTAATATGGATATGACCCCCCTTTTGAAGGGTGTTAATGAAATTATCATTAAATAATTTTGAAAATATTACTTATAGATTAAATATGGACATCCAAAACCAGAATAATTAAAAAGTGGTTAGGAAGAAAAAATATATGAAGTGAGGTAAACAGCCACATGCAAGGAAACTGGAATGATATAATATTTATTTAAGTTGGCAGAAGAATATATGATTGGAGTAGAATTGGTAGAACATGGTGTGCGGTTATTCTGAGTTATTCTATTTTAGCAGATTTAATTATGTAATGTAATCCCCTTTTTTAACATAAGTGCAGTTGGACTGAATGAAGTAGCACAAACTGCACATCAGAAAGATATAGGTTGGAAAGTGTTAATATTTAGGAGTGTTAAGGTTTTTTGGCCAGTTTTGAGAAATAAATAAGAAAATGTCAGAATTAATAAAAATATTTTATTTGAAGAACTAGAAATTGCATTTCTATGCAGTTTTGGGCTCTCCAGACTAATAGTGTGAGGTACAGCAACAGCATAAAGAGATAATTACTTTATTAATTCAGTTTCTGTGTGTGTTAATTTATATAACCCAGTTTTCCATCTAAGTTGGCCAAAACACAGACAGGTACTTTAATTGCCCAGTTTTTATAAAGAACATGAATAACTTTTCTGGGATGCCCTTGGATGCCTCTTTGAGTGGTTGTGTAGAAGAGTTTCATTGCTGGTGTGCATGTGCCCCATGAGTGTAAGGACAAGTTATTTGAACAAAAAGGTCCATTAAATGGTATCAGCAGATACTTGAAGCACCCTCATGTCCACTGACCTCAGGGCAATAAATAGCCATGTGAATACAAATGTGGATGATTTAATTATTTCCATCATACCACAGAGATGGAAATCATGCAGTACATGTACTGTGTGATTTACTTAACTTTAGTTGTAATAGTATAATTAATTTCATACAATAAATTAAGTCCTCTAATGACCTTTAGGGAAATACAGTTTGAGTTAATATACTAGATATACCTCTTTGTATATGGATAATGGAGTCATAGGTTACTGGTGTTTAACATTTTCTCTAGCATGATTCTTCAGGGAGCAACATATCCCATAGTAACATTTCCTCTTTCTGAGATGAAACAGAGAGCAGGGAAGGGAGGGAGAGAGTGAGGAAGACTTCCCTTGAATAGAGATCAATTTATTTCTAAATTCTACAAGTAAAGCTACAGTTATGATTAAAGATACTGTCTCTTGGTCAGTGTCCTAAGAGCTGGGATTCTGATCTTCTGGGGCACATCCATTATCAGGATCCATTTGTATTGGCAGGGAAGTCTGATGGAGGCAAGAGGAATGTGAATCTCAGTACAAGCTGCTGCCCATGCATGTAGAAGGGATATAATACTCCTCAGCAATATGACGTGTCTTTGGTTCATGTATTTTAAAGTTCAGGTCCTGAAAAGACTAATTTTATTACTTCCATACTCTCTCCAGGGACCTTGATAGTGGCTGGCTTTGTGTTAAGTGCCTTATGTATTTACAGCCCCAATAGCAGTGATTGTCTTAGTATTTCAGCCTGTGGTGTCATACATAGTGCTGAGTGACTTGTTGGCCTCGTAGCTTTCCTCTCTCATTCTCTAACAAGCTGTCCAGCTTATTAGAAACAACTAACACCAGAAACATGGTGTCTTCTATAACTGATTGCAGAAGCAAATATACCATTCCAAATCAGTGACAGAACCTTCTGTCTCTACAGGAAGGGTGAGGGGGCTTACAGTTCAGTGTCAACTATCAGTGCCTCAGCAATTTCACTTGCTATTTCAAATTCCAATTGGAGTAGTATCCATAATCTCCTAACCAATCACTAATCCTCAGGGATTTTGAACTGCCAGCCTGCAAGATGTCTATTTTTACATAGGGATGCATGCAGCAGAGAAAAGACATTAGATTCCTCATAGGAACTCTGGATTACATTACAGAGTGCTACCCTTGAGTCTTTCTTGTGAACCAAACAGGAATTTTCTGCTGACTTGGTGTTCACCCTGCCTCCTCCCAGAAAAAGTAGCTATCACCACAGCCTGCTTCAGAAGATAAAGCATTGAGGTGCAGTACCACAACAGATCATTGATTCAGTTCACACAAGTCTAAAACTATATCATCAACAATTCTCAGACTTACAGAAACAACATCAATTTAAAACATTTTATTATGGTTTTACTGTTAGACATCATATTATCAAGAGGTTTTACTTCCCAGAGGAGAGGTTGTAGACAGCAACAGGTCAATTAAATCAGCCTCTAGGTCATCTTTCAAGATCAGTAAAAACCTCTCAGCATTTATAGTCTCTCCCAAAACATTTTGTACTTGAGCTACATTCTGAAAGCACAGCCTTGCAATGATCTGGTACTTGCTGCATCAGGTGTCTGGGGTACACAAAGGAGTCCTCTCCTCGTTAAACTTTGAATGAATTATACTCATTACAGTGTTGCCTTCTTACCTTGAAGTACCAAGGGTCTGGGGGACAGACAGATCTATTCAGAGACAGGGATTTGCTCACATTCAAAATCTTTGTGATGTTCAGGAGATGCCTGCTCTCCATATAAATATTTCAGTCAGTACTCTCTGCCTTGAACAATAAATAAATTTGGGGTTGTTTTTCAGGGACTTCCCAAACAAGTGCCAATAGTCGACATGATAATCACATATTTTTGTCAACAAGCCAGTAAGGGGCAAGACCATCCTCAGGAGCTTTTATGTGACATACAGCTCTAAGTTAAGGCAGTCAGAATGAGGAAACATTTGGGATTAGAGCTGAAAATGTCAGAGCCTTGAGCCTTTCTAACCTTCAGCATATCTAGCCATCATAGCCGGGAGTCAGTGGCACTGACCCCTCTTCCAGAGTCACATTTTTCAAATGAGGACTTCGAAATGTGTGCTTGTTCATAACAGATACAAATAGGCGTCCTGTTCTAACTGGAAGGATGCTGAGAACTCCTGACAAAATGTTTTGTTTACTTGTTTATAACATGGGCTTTTTGCCTTTTTTTAATCTTTCTTTGTGTCTTGTGAAACTTTCAGTACGTTCTCTTTGCCTGCTTAGCCAGACATCCCCTTCTGAAATAATAATCAGATCCTGCAGCCAAATCTGGTTTGATTATAGCTGATAGACAGGGCGTTGCCTAAGTGAAATCTGCTGACAGAAACTATTTTGCAACAGTGCAGATCATTTTGTGTCAAATAGAGTCACTTTAACTAGAGTTACTCACAAACCTGAATGAAAAGACTTTCTGTTTGAGTATCCTGGCATGGTCAGTCTCCCTTAGCCTCTTTGACTTCAATAGTACAGGACTGTTAAATAATTTTAACACTAAGTGGAGTTTATGTAATTTCTCTAAAGTGCATTTTTCAGTAATAGCTGCTTATCTTCTTCTGTTCAATGATACAATATACCTTAACTTGTAGTAAGATTTAGGAAAAGCTTTTGTTTATATTTTTACCTAACAATGGAGACCTGTCTTACCTGTCTGTATAATTTTTTACTAATAGAAACTGTGTTTTCCTGTCTGCCTGAGAAATATTTTTGTGTCTTGTAAAACACATGGCAGGGAAAATGGGAGAATACTGCATGAGTTAAGAATCTCCTAGTGAAATAATAGGAAACTCTCACAAGCTTCTGCGTTTTTCATTATGATGTTAACTGTGCCCACTTAAGGTCTACTCTAGAAACAATGTCCTCCTCCTTTAGAGGAGGCTTGAATTACTTTAGCTTCAGTTTTCTGCTTCCAATTTTAGATAAAGTTTACATTTATTCCTGGAGCTTTAGTTATTAGCAAGTAATTTTCTTGGAATGGGGCTGATTTCTGTACAGTGGCAAATTTTCTTCCTTTTATTTCCACTCCCCATGATTCTTTTAGATTCTGCTTGCAGAAAGACCAGCAGGGTTTTAAGAGCACAATATGCATGACTGCATCTTTTCCTCTAATGCATCTTTCCTAACAGTGGAAAAGAATGGCTCTCTCAGAATTTGCTCATCTAGGCTTCCAGTTCCCCAGGATCTTGGAAGGACTTCTTTGCAATAGCAGCTTCAGCATCTGCCACAGATAGCAGGCAGACTGGTGGTGGATTGGCAGAGCTAAGAAGAAATAGATATCCAGCCCCGGGGCAATGCAGTCCTCTTCAGACACTGTAACTACAGCACCCCTCTAACAAACAGCAAAATTTGCGTTTTCAAAACAGCAGTAAATGTTTTAAAGTCACAAACAGAAAGGATGGACAGAGATTAACTTTCCACCTTCTCTATCAATGAAAAAATAAGGGTGCATCAGAGGACAGCAGTAGGTCTGTTCAAAGTAAATAATACAATAAATTATATTACTTTATATGCTCATGGGTATTATACTCACAGCATTCCTTTAATAAAGCCAGTGTAGATAAACAAAGTTCACAACAATCTAAGGAGAGACTGCATAAGGCCCTTGAAGAGAGATCTAGTGAAAGTCACTGACTGGACAAACCACATCAGGTACAGGAAACCTTCCAAGCTAAAACAAAGTTGGATGCTGGAATGTATGGGCATTATCAAATGTGCTTGTCCTGGTCCTGCTGTTCACTGAGGGAATATTTGGATAAGAAGTGGCTTTTGTCAGCTGTTGGACATGGGTAAATGGGCCAAGTGTATGCCTGGCCTGAACCAGTCTGACCTCTCTAGTATTCTTAAAACAAAGTTTGTTTAGGAATCATGACCTACTCCCAGTCTTTGCAAAAATGAAACAAAATACTTTCAGGACTGTCCCTTCTTTGAATTCAATCAACAAGAGTCAACCTTAGTCATTCTTATTCCTTTTACTGCGCCCTCAACTTCCCAATCTGTAGTATTTCAAAGATTTTTTGACATATGTTGATGAAATGCCTCTACCTCTTTTTTTTCCTCACCTAATCTTGCTCTTCCTTAAATCAAACTTTACTCATCTTTCTCTCTCGAGTCTTGTTGCTACCATTGTAATTCTAAGTAGTGACTTTTCTTGTTCCTTATACTAGCTTTCAGGTTCTCTTTATTACAGAGAGGAAATCTTTGAGCCTGGCAATGAAAAGAGCAAAAAAAAAATAATAGAAAATCCATGGGATAGTGTTGTTTCCATCACAGTAATTTGGGAGGAGGAGGAATTTCGTTCTCATCCATCTTAAGTGAATATATCAAATCCACAGATCTGCAATACCAAATCTATAAGTCATATTCCAAAATGCAGCAAGCCAGAATCACAACTATAGGAAATTCTCAGAAATAACTTTCCTTCCCCTTTAAACTTGGGAAGGTGTCCTGACAGTAGGTTTATCCTTCTAAGTCACTCTGCAAGGACAAGGAAGTTTTATGATAAGTCTCTATTTTTAGCAGAGATTAAGATGGTGAATTCTTATGTTCAGTTCCCTGGTTAACCCGAAGCCTGTTCAGTTTTCAGTAGATAGGCATAGGTGCAGCTATAACTTGAGGAGAAGAATGGGTGGAGGAACAGGGAAGGATCTAGAGCTCTTCAATGCATCCTTTCACCCTTTCCCGCCTGCTGCTGGTAAATCTGCCCCTGAACAGCCAGTGCATTAAAGAAACAGCCTTTCCTCTTTGGCTTCTTACTTCTAGTGCCTCAGGTATTGAGGAGATGAAGGCAAACCTCTGTGCCAGGGCTGTGTCTCTTTAACTTTGTATGTGCACCAGCAGGCACAGTAGGGACCCATGCTGGTTTCAACATATTATAGTATAAATGGCTATAAGAGAAAGGAGGGAAATCATGTTTTCTGTTACTTGTGTGGTCTTCTGGAATGATTAATATGTGTTTAATGAGTTCTATATGTATGCTTTCTTTAAATTAAAAGTTTATTTCTTTAACAAGATCACTTAAAATTAATTATGAAATTAGGGCAGCCAGTATTAAGGTTAAATTTACTATAGTATTTTAAAATAACAAAATAAAAATACTGTGCCACACATTTTTTATGCCAAAGTTTTAGATAAAGTCAAACCACTGAAGGGGTGGAAGTCACTGGCAGAGCATTTGGAATTATAACCTGCAGAATGTGGAACCAGCTTCTGATGGCTTTTCTTTTTCTCTTTTAATGTACTCATCTACTTTATATTAATGACTAGTATGTTCAAAATTGAAAAATCTACTGGGAGATGAAAAAGCAGGTAATTCATTTTTTCTTATTAGGTGCGTGAATGAAATCTGAAAGAGGATGAGATGTACTAGTTGTACAGTCTTGAAGGTCATGCTAGCCAGCAACAATCACCTAAGTTCCCCAACTAGCAGTGATTCATCCTTGTTAAATAAATCAGTTTTCAATACAGTATGTTCTGATAAGTTTTTTATTCTTACATGTTGTGTACAGTTATAGCTGTTTAATTTAACGATGAAAAAATTAAGGGCTCTTTTGCTACATTTAAATTTAATTCAATTTTCCATCTACATACACACTTCTATAAATTATAATTGGAAGACAAAGTCATGGTTAAGAGAAGCCATTAAATTTTCTATCACAAGATGTAAAAATTAAGAATAAGAACTCCCTTATATAAATGATTAAATAAAAATTGTGCCGGCATGACATCACAATCTAGATAGCAAAAAGAATAACACTTTATAAAGAGGATATATTTAATTGAATAAGGGTCTTTAAAATGAAAGGGGAAAAAAGGAAATATAGAACTGGGCCAAAATAGACTGCGTAAGACAAGGCTATTCTCTTTTCTGTTTTAAAAGGTAGCTAGAATTGGTAATTGAACTCAGAGACACCAAGCAATTCACCCAGTCTGCCGATAACATGCACTTGTAGTTCTGGGTCCTAAACAAACACAATATGGGCCTTGCAAGTGCTTTAGAAAGGCCTGGTTAATAATCAGTTGTCAGGAGTCGCCTCTGACCCGTGCGGGCCCTCCTTCCCAGGGAACAAAACCCCAGCATCTGTTGCCTGTTGGAGCCATCGCGGTGCGGAGCTGAGCCCCTGTCACCGCGCCTGCCTCAGCTCTCTGGCTGCGTGCGGTGGGGAACCTGCGTCTGCAGCTTGGCTTCAGAGCAAACGAAAGAAAGCTGGGCAGCTGAGTTACTGAGAGCTGCCTCACAGTAAGGTAGAAGGAGATGACCTGGGGTTAGGTGACCCTGACTATTAAGTGTGTTGTCTTGACAAACAGTAATTGCTTGACAATTGCTCTAGGCTTGGGAAACATACGTTATCGTGTTCGTGCTGTATCTACTGATAGAGATTGTTTTCATTACACATACTGGATATTTCTAACTCCACTGAAGCTACTGATGTGTGAAAACATAGATAAGTTCAAACTAGAGGTCTGAAACTTGAAAGTCTTAAACTTGAAGGTCTCTTCTTTGTTTGAGTTACTCCTTTTGGCTAGAGGATGTCTGTCTTTAACTCAAGAATCAGTCTATGTCCAGTATGTCCAGCATCTACAGTGTTCTTTTGAATGCTGGGTTGCCTTTTTGTTTTCTTTTGTTTTTTCGTTTTGTTTTGTTTTGTGGTTTGTTTGCTTTTGTTGTTGTTGTTGTTTTTGAATGCTGTCTTTGTTAGAGCTGGAGGAGTTTCAATGAAAGAATATCTCAGTTTTGTGTTTGGTGAATGCTATTGTCATAGTTATTTCCCTGTATAGGTTTCAGCATTAAGGCTGTTGGACACATTAAAGAGTAACCTATACTCACGGCTCAGTATTTAAGGCATATACAGAACTTCAGCATTAATGAAATATACTTGATAAGAAGAAGTTTTTTTTTTTGGTCTGTACTGTAACGGAACTTCCTTTTGAACTACTGTCTACAGTTACTGTTTCCTCCCATTTTGGCAGAAGTTTCACTGGAAATATAAATGCGAGCCTCTTCCAGTTGAAAACAATCTTATTTTATTTGAAATACAGTATTCCTTTTTCTGAAAACTTGCTGAGTCTCTCCCTGAAATGATCTTATCTTTTTATGTTTTTCCTTACACCTTAACATGTCTGCTTAAGTATTGAGAAACTTCACAAGTACAAGAAAGGTGTAGAGAAATGCACAAGATTATTGAAAATTTTTGTGGGGTATAGATTGCTAAAATAAAGGAAAGGAAGGGTAGGAAGCATGCAATGTATAGCACTCACAGGAGCTCAAGTGGTTAGGGAGGTGTATTAAAGAAAGGCAGCAGGAGTCTGTCAGGGGTCAGTACATGGTCACTCATGACCTCAGGGGCATAGAGACGTAGAATCCTTGTGGCATGATTTGCAAGAGAATGTGTGGGCTTTGATTCACTCATTTACACAGCATCAGAAAGTAAATAGGAGGCTGCTTTCTTATTTGATGAAGACTTCAGTCACTCAGATCTGCATCTTCCATTAAACTTCTTATCTTTCCTTCCATTTTCGTGTGCCTCTTTCCTGTTTCCAACAGGCTCTCCCTCTAGAATGATGACTCTTATGCATAAGAAAAAGACAGTTTTGCTATTACTTGTAAATTTGTTGTCATATGACACAACTTGTCATTATTTTCCTTCTTGCTTTCAAATGAAATATCTCCCAGTCTGTATGTTGAAATTGTGTATTATTTGCAACTACAATTGTAGTACCTAGATGTAGTATACAACTTTTTATCTGCAGACCTCAAGCTTCTTTGAAGCCTGGAAAGAGATTTTGTTCCTTTAAAACTTTCAGAGCTCAGGTAATAGTGGCTGAGGCAAGACTAAACAGGATTTATTCCTTCTCACTGTTAGGCCATTTGACAGATTGATACAGCTCTTCTAGCCCCTGAGTGCCACAGGCTCACCACAGCATTTATGCAGTGCTTTGTGCAGACTTCTTCTCCCAGTGCGAAACTTGCCCTATTCCCACAGGAGGTGGCTTATGGCTTCCTTCCACAGCTCCTGCAGGAGGATCCCTGGGTGAGATATGAGGCTTTTAGTGCCCTTTCCCAGTCAGGTCTTAATTTCTAATGTGAAGAGAGTGGAAGACTGGTGAGAATTTCAATCACTGTAATTTTGGGTTTCTTTTTTTATGTGGAGATATGATATAGCATAGGAACTCCCCTTAAGAGAGACCTTCAGAGTTGGATTGGCCTCTTGACATCTGTTAGGCATTGCTAACTAGGCACCTTGCCTTGGGAACTGTGAGTTTTATATTTTGAAAAAGACAAATGTACAGGTAAACAAAATGTTGCTTAACACTTATTTCAGATCTTGGAATGTTTTTGACTTTTATAGCCCTGGTATGTGTAGCATGGGCACATCCTGTAAGCATTATTTTATCTCTTAGATTCAGTGAGATGTAGGACAGTTTTAACTGTCCCTATCTTAGAATGGAAAAGCCATTGGTGAAATTCTGAGTCAAGGACAGGATTATGGCCCTTGTTTAGCCTCCCATTCCAAACTTTGGCCAAAGCACCATCCATCTTCCACCTTGATATAGATTTAACATCAGCAGTGTGATTTAACTGAAAGTGTCTATAGGAGCAGTAACCAGAAACTGGTGCTCAAACAGTAGGATGAAAGTCAGAGCAATTCTATTCTTTAATGTGTTAATCAATCCTGTTTATTTAAGCATACTCAGGAAATTATAATAAGTTGTTTAACTTATCTTTTAATTTATTTGCAGGTCTACTTTGCCTGTAGTGCTGAGCTATTGTGATAGTTTGATTTTTATGATTTGCATCAAGTGTGAAGCTTTCAAAGCCATGTTTCAAAGGTAAGTTATTTCAATAATACTGATATTTGTATATGTCCCTAAAAATATTGTATGTTTATGGGAGAAGTTCTCATCACTTTATTAAGACTCAGCTCTGTTGAGAAGACTCACAATCCTGAGTAAAGGGTGTTATGAAGCAGTAGGAACTCCTGCAGGGAGCTCTGACAGATATTTTCTCCCAGTGCTTGCCAGTGTAGTGAGGAAGTGTGCGTACTGCACCAGCTTTTAAAATAGTGCAACCTGATCCTTTCTTTACAGCTCAGAGGATGGGGGTGGGGAGTGAAGGTGAAAGAAAAGGAGTCCATATTCTCCTCCTCCTCATTTTGGGTCTTGTTTTCTTTATTGAATGAAGAGAGCATTAATTGTGCCTGACTATTATGAGAAAGGACCCTTTGCTCTCACCCTTCACATTTCTTGTGACATAGGCCAGGTTTAATCTCATCCATGTTAGGAGAAACTAAGAACACTTTGCAGTGTCATAATGAGATTCCCCCTCATTTTTATTTTCCCTCAATGGTATGTAAATCATTGCTTGTAAGGGATAAAAATCTGTAGGAGTTATGAAACCAAAGTGATTGCACCAATGTGGAACTCCTAGTTAGCCTGCAGTGTTTATCCCTCTCCGTAGTGTAATAAAACTGAGAAGAAACACACTTCAAAACAAAAGAGGCCATCTAATTTTTCTCTATCTAACTAATAAAAGTAAAATTGACAAACTAATTTAAATTACTAACCAAATCTTTAAAAACAAGGATGGACAATGTGTAAGTCAGGAAATTGTTTTGTTGAGTGTTTCACTTGTGTGTAGGGTTTTAAAAGTATCCAAATATAGGAGTTTATAGATTTAACTTAGAAAGATTACCAAAATTAATATTTAGTCAGTAGTTGTGACAGCCAATCAGTACAGTGTGGTACAGTGGAATCTTTGTGAATTTCATTGTTTTATGGAAAATTATGTTCATGCAAATAATACATGCAGACAGAAACGAGGATACTAAGAGTCCTTAAAAAGTACAGTGATCTCAATAATCTGTTTTTCTAGCTAGTGTTGACTAGTTTTCAGCATATTTATTTTTTACTTCTTCCTGGAGTCTAAAGGCATATTTCTCATCTGGTGAACTACTACTGACTTCCTAGTTTTCATTCATCAAAGTATTCATTTGTACCTGTAATCCATGCTAAGAACACTTTTTTGAGTCTGTGCTAGGTGTTATCTTGTGTAACACATTATGGACACATTTGAAATGATGCCCTGTGTAGCTAATATTATCTATACATGTGTGGTATTCACAATGCTAACTGTACAGGCAAAAAAATACTAATGAGAACTAAAATGGTACTTTAAAATGTTACTTTTTATGAAGCATTAATGCCAAATTTGAAAACTGCTCTATTAGACATCCATCAATATAGTTAGAGGGTAAGACCCAGAATCTAGAAGTAGGTTCAAGAGAAGGAGCTGAGCAATATGAGATACTAGATATGAAACCTGCATAAGGGTTTATCCAAGAATGCTGTCAGCCTTCAGTTAGAAGTATCATGCCTTCACTGGCCAACTGCTGGAAGGAAGCAAGAGTCTTCCTTTCTTAACTACTTTCCATAAAACACCAGTTACTATAAAAGGATAGTTGGATCTATTCTTCTTTCTTCCTGCACCTCAGGCTCCATTTTTTAAAACTTCTTTTTCTCCCCCTGTATTTTATCCATTGTAAATAACCACTACACTTTCCTGCTGTAAGTAGTACTGTCATATGGCTGCAGCAACATAAAATGGACATTTTGGATAACATAAGAGCTGGGTAGAGGCTTCTAAAAAGCAGTAACTGGACTTGCAATCTTGTTAGTTATGCATGGCTGCTGCTTGTTAAAGTGCTACTGTGCAAAAGCTGAAACACTGGAACTGCCTGCTTGCAGAACCAGGAAGACTGTGCTGTCTGAATCAGTCAAATTTCCAAATGTAAGTCAGTAACACCGTTTACAAATGAAAAGATGGAAATGTGTCTAGAGTTTTAAACGAAAGCTGTAGAAATCCATATCATAGGCCTTTATGGTGATCAGAGAAAACTGCTTGTTATCATTAGGAATTATAGGGCATTAAAAACAAACAAACAGACAAAAAAACCCTGGGATCCTATGTACAGAATAAGACTACAAAAAAAAAAAATTAAAAGTATCAGACATCAAATGGTACAGACAGACTGGTCACATATACAGTAATACAGCAGTAGTTGACCAATAATCTTTTTCAAGTGTGAAAAAAGGAAAGGAAGGGTCATTCAGCTAATAATGTGCTAAAGTACTCATTTATGTACTTTAAGTATCAAAAGAAAAGCAGAGTTAGATAAATTAATAACAAACAAGCCTTATTTTTATAAACAGAAAAAATTATCTTGATCTTGCAGACTTAAAAAAACCTTCCTACTGTAACATTAAACTGAATAAAAACTACATACAGTACATATTAAAATACAGGTTTCAACCCCAGTGACTTAATACAAATTCACTCTTCTTTGAACTCTAGTAACCCAACTCTAATCTCCAAGGAGTTTTGAAAGTTAAACCAGAAAGGACTGACAGTGTGAGGAGGTGTGTATGTGTGTGTGCATAAACACATGCACACATATACCTTGTTACCTAATCGATAAATTTAAGATAAAAGAGAAAGTAGGTTGATACCTAATACCTTTATGTGTGGGATATTGAATTGACATTTGTTTATTATCTCTGGGAGTGTGACAGATCTGTGGAACAACTAATACCAATTCAAGGCCAGAATTTAAGGGGAAAGTCGGTTTGAGGTACACAGAAACTTAGCTCATGGTGGTGGGAGTTGGCTCCAGTTCCTGTGCCTCAGTCATGAAGCCATGTCCCTACCCAAGCTGCTTTTCCTATCCACCTAATACATCTAGCCATCTTTTGTTTTCAGAGAACAGGCAGTGTTGGGGCTTGCTTTGTACTGTTGCCACTTTAATTCTCTCTGTGTCAAGCTGCAGAGCCACAGGAGCAGGCTGGCAGCAGCACTCGAGCTCCAAGTGCAGCAGGAGTAGGGAGCCCTGGAGGAGCCAGTCACAGCTCTCGGTCACTGGCCAGCCCATTGCTTGTTAGAAGTTAGCATGCTTAAGTTGACATTGATCCCTCAAGGGACTAGCTACCAGCTAAACAAAACTGGAGCACAGGGCTAGCCAAGCATAGATTCTCTGTGACCCTGTGTCAGGACCTGTCATCCTGTTGTAAAAGCCAGCTATGTTACCTCCTTGCCCTCTGATACTCCCAGGGAATCCCCAAGTAAATGAAGAGGGGAGTTATTTACATCTCCTTCATGTCTCCAGACCAATCTTTTTTTCTTAAAAACAAAACAAACCAAAACCAACCAAAACCCCAAGAGATAATGGAGTACTTTAAAAAGGCATATTTGTTCCCTTATGAAGGCATACTACAAAAAGCAATAATAATTTACTCTATTAATTATAGATAATGGAAAATGTGGCAGCATCTCTGTGTTAAAGAAGTGAGCATACTGTCATTGACGGTAGCGCAACTGTTGTACACAGCTGGGAAAGGCAGACACATTGGAATATTACTGGTAGTTTAGAATATTTAGAAGCCAGGAGTTCTACTAAGTCTATTTAATGTGCTGAGGGTAGAAATGCTCATTTGCTTTTGCAGAAGAAATAGAGCAAAGATACACCACAGCAGAGAAAGCTAGCAGGACAAAGGAGATACTATTGACTCATTCCAGACTGCCGACTTAGCAGCTCAACTTTGTTTCCTTTTAACTTTTGTAACAGTAGGAGCTCAAAGCTTCTCAGTCTCTTTTCTGCACAAATAGAAACACCCAGACTTCAAAAAGTAATATGCTTTGAAGAACCCCAAACCATTAACACATTAAAAACCGTGTGTACTATTAAACAAGGCTTCGTGGTTACTTGAATTTTGCACGAAGTAGATGCTGGTGTTTTGGTAGTAATTTTTACACTGCTGCATTCTGGCAGACAATTCTTGACAAATATCAATTTGTAAAGCATTTTTGTTGGTTTTAGTGTGATACAGTTTTATTGACTTTGCAGTGGGTAAGTACTGCTTCAATATTTTCACAGGCTGAGTAAACCCCAAGACACTTTTTCCCAACTCAGTAGCACATTGCAACAAGTTTCTAACCCTATAACATTACACTTGTAACACCGGGGAAAGCACATGATGGTTGATATTTCGATTTTGTCCTCGGTACTGAAGTCTATATACCTTAAAAAAAAAATTATTGTCTACTTTGGACAATGGAGTGTCCAGGGCCATCGATATGATGGCTTCTACGCTGACGGTGTCCCTGTCCCAAAGTCCCATCAGGAACGTGCTCCCCGGTAAGAGACCGGCCCCCGCGTCCCCGCTGTAACTTCACAGCCACCCCAGGCTTGCAAATACACCTCGCCTCTCTCACGAGTTATCCCTTCTACAGCGTGCGCTTAAAACGTCACAGAACGTCACAAACTCAAACCCATCGGCATCGCGTAAGCCACTACTGGAGCGTGTGAGTTGGGTTTAACTTTGGATGCGTCCAGCCCCGGGCCCGGCGGGCCCCGCAGCCCCCGCCGCCGCGCCCCGCGGAGCCGCTCCCGACGCCGGTGCCGCGGGGCGGGGGGGCCGGGCCGGGCGGGGCGCCCCTACTCTGCCGCGGCGGCTGGGCCGCGCCCCCCCCGTTGGCGCGGCGGGCTGTCACTCAGGCGACGTCACAATACGCCTGTGTGAGCGCTGTAAACACTCGGGCGGGCGTGTGTGTGTGTGTGAGTGACGCGGGGGCGCGCCTCCCCGCCCCCCAGCTCTCCCCCGCCGCCCCCAGGGTGGCACCGAGCCGGCCGGGGGGGCGTGAGGCGCGCCCCCGGTTGTTTCCCTGCGCGCATGGTAGCGGCACGAAAGGTAGCATCACTGGAGCAGGGGATGATGTAATTCTCCCTCCGGCCAGTGACTGCCTGCGCTTGCACCGATCCGACTTGCAAACCGGAGGGGGGGTGGTTTTTTTACGCGTGATCGTATCAGCATCTCCTGACGGCGCACCCCCCCCCCCCCACCCCCCCCACAAACGCCGCTTTAAACCCCGCTCCGCTCAACCCTCCCCTCCCCGGGGCACGGAAGAGGGATGGGGCTGGGGGAGGAGGGGAGCCCCGCGCCGTGTGTGCAGGGTAAACACGCCAGTGAGCGCCGCGCCGAGCGGTAAACAAGTCTGAGGTGCCCTCCGCCGCACGGCAACTTGCTGCGGGCGGGGTGTCCCCCCCGCACACACACACACACGCACGCACACTCACTTCCCCCTAACAAAAGCCCGTTTAATATCGGCGTCAGCTTTTGTTCGGCGGGCGGCAGCCGCCGTCCCCTCTCCCGATCACCTTATTTCACCGGGCGACCCCCCCGGCCAAATCCACGGGTCCCCCACGCCCCGTTCCCCCTGCGCGCATCCCCGCTCGCTCCGCGGCGCTGTCCCCTCACCGCCTCCAAAGCTCCCCCCGCTTCCCCGGCGCTCCCGGTCCCTGCTGCCCGCTCTCTGGGGCAGCAGGCAGGTAGGCGAGCAGGCGGCTCCCCCCCCAGTTCCCGAAAAGGCAGTAGCTAAATGGCACTTACTGTCAGAAGAGAGGGCGAGGGAGGAAGCTCTTCTCTCGGTGCAAAAGCAAAATAGCCGCTCGCAGGACGTTGCCAGCATAGGAGGCAGCAAGAGAAAATAAAAAAGATCTTCCAGTAGAGAGGGGGGGAGAGGGAGGGAAGGAGAGAGAGGGAGGAAGGCAGGAGGAGGATTCGCCTTTTAACCAGAGAAAAATAAAATCAAAAAATAACCTCGTGTGTGTCCCCCCCCCCGGTTGCCTTTTTTGTGCAGTTTCAGCAAAGCTGCGAGGAAGTTGGTCCTTTTGTTCCACTATTTATAGATTGCGTCAACATTGCGAAAAGGAGAAGGCGGAGCGGTGGCACTTACTCCTCGCCGAGGGGTGGTGGGGGAAGATATCGGGGTGGAGGGGCGGGGCGGGGGGGGACGGGACGTGCAAGCCCTGCGAGTACAAGCGACTTCAGCGCTCTCCCCCACCCGCCGCCGCCGCCGCGACCACGGGAAGAACCGGGCGGTGCAGCCGCGGCGGCGGCGGCGGCGGCGGCGGGGAGAACCGCGCCGCTTCCCCGCCCGGCTGCCGCCGCACAGCACCGCCCCGCGGGCGGCGAGGCGAGGCGCGCCGAGCCGAGCGGCGGGGCCACGGGGAGGGGGGGACCCGCCGCTCGGTTGGGCGCTGATCGGCTCGCCGGTACCCTCCGTCTCCCGGTAGAACCTGTTGCGAGCCCCTCGGCTGGGAGCTCCGAGGGCAGGTGCACGCACCACTCGGCTCCGTTTTCTTTACGAGGTAGCGCCGAAGGGTGAATCTGGGGAGCCGAGGGGAAAACATTCTAAAACCTCGGGGTCTGAAACTTAAGTATTTTCACCTCCACCTCAGAAGAAGCGGAGGGAGGGGGCACAGAAGGTGGGGGGAGAGAGAAGGGGAACCGCCGCTTTCCTGGCCGAAGGCCAATGTTTCTAAACTGAATGTAAACAAAGAAAACTGCAAACACCAGAGGAGGGCCTTCCACCACCGTGAAGGCTGGGGGGACGTGTTCCCAAAGGGGTGCTGAGCTTTGCCCACGCCTCGTTTCCCTCCGGGTCCTGAACGCCCACGGTCACCCCGGCCACCGCCCTCGGGTGCCGCGGGACGGGGGGGAACTTTCTGCCGGCGGGGACGGCGCAGGGTAGCAAGCCTGGAAAAAAAACAAAACAAGTGTGCTCCTTTTTGTTGTTGTTTTGTTTGTTTCCTTTCAACTTGTTTTTTTTTGGGGGGGGTGGGTTGTTGTTGTTGCTGTTTTGTTGGTTAGTTTGTTGGTTTGGTGGGGGTTTTTTGGCTTTTTTTTTTGAGAGCGAGGGCTCGTCCCTCCCGCCCCGGGAGGCAGAGCCGCTGTGCCCCGGGCGGGCGGAGGCCGGGACCGGGCTTGTCCGAGCCTGCCGAGCGCTCCCGGCTCCAGCCTCGGGGCTCCGTGGAACTGCTGATGCTGTTACTTATAACATGCTCGGAGAAACATCCACGGGGCTCCTGCTCTGTTGAGCAAATCTTTCTATACTTAGAGGGCAAAATCCTTCCTTGCTATTACACAGGCCGGTGGGTTGTCACTGCGGGGTTAAAGAGGAGATGGAGGGAAGGAGGAAGGCTGAAGACGTGCATGACCGTGACATCGGCTGTGTGATCGCCCTAAAAATACCCCTGACGGACCCACGGGCGATCCTTGCCCAGCAGAAACACAACCGTCGAACAGGGCGAGGTTTAGGGGTTTTTCTCCTGCTCCTTGTTTTTCGTGAGTTCCATGGGCGGATGAGTCTTCTTCTTAGGCTTCGGACAACAGATGCCTTCGCGATGATGATTTTCTGGGGGAGAGTGCTATTCCTCGGAACTCTCCCCCTCCTGCTCCGCCCAAGCCACGCATGGTCCTTGCTTGTGGTGGAGCTCCCTGCGGAGCGGGGAGCGCAGGTAATGTCCGAGGAAAGCTCAGAGCGAATAAAATAAATTCCGTTCGTGTGGTGCCTTTCTTGAAGCGTCCCCTGAATGCCGGGCTTTCCTCTCCTCAACTACCTCGCCGCCAGATCTCCGTCCCACATCGCTGCTCTTGCGACAGAACACGGTGCTTGCTCATCTTCCGTGGGCTCTCCGTGGGGACTGTGGCTACTCTTTGCTCCTTCTGCTGTGGTTGCAGAAAAAGAAAAAAAAAAAAAAAGGGAAAGGGGAAAGACAAAAAAATTAACGAAAATTATGTAGTTCGAAGACGGATAGTGTTGAGTGTCAGATTGTTTTTTTGCGTGCAAAATCCCTGGCACAACTGAGCTCTTTTAACAACCTTTTAACTAATGGTGTAAAAATTGACTGGTAGTGGAAAGTAGTAAATAGTGGAAATAAAGGATAGATCCAAACTGTGAACCGTGAATAAACCTTATTGGAAAGTGCTGAAATGAGCAGAGAGTAGGTAGGCAATTCTCTCGCTTCTGTTCTGAAAAAGGAGTGCGACGCGTTGGCAGTTTTTTTTTTTTTCTTTTTCTTTTTTTTTTTTTTTTTTTTTTTTTTTTTTTTTTTTTTTTTTTTTACATGCTGAGAGAAAAGAGCAAAGAAAGAAAAATAGCGTTGTGGTGAAAATGGGATGATAAAAGCGAGATGTAAAAGGCATAAGTACCGACGTGGGTATGCCCGCCCCGGGCGCTGCCCCACCGCAGCCCGGTGGCTCGGAGCCGGCGGCTGAGCTTCAGCAGAAGCCACGGCGTTCAGAAATGTTGCAACAGCACTTTGGAAGTCTCTAAAGAAAAGCTGAATTGTTGGAACTTAGGTAACTTAAGGAAACTCGTTATGACCTACATTGCTGTTCTGAGTCAGCAGCTGCAGCCCCAGCCCCGGCTCCCGCCGCCGCCGCGCACCCCGCACCCCTTGGGCGGAGCCGCCCCCCCGCCGCCGCCCGGGCTCGCTGCTTCCCGGGTTTACAAACAAACTCGCCTGGATCGAGACAGTTTCACTTCTGCTCTAAGGAATGCCTCCGCTGCTTTTTTTTTTTTTTTTTTTTTTTTTTTTTTTTTTTTTTTTTTTTTTCCCCTCCTCTCAGGTTTGCGGACAGAGCAGCTTGCCTGCCTCAGCGCCGGTTTTCAGGCTGGTTTTTGAGGGGGAAGGAGTTTATGCGGAGGACAAGTCTTTTCCCAAGTTTTAAAGAGCTGTACTTTATATCGCGAAGGGATAGTCATTGTTTTCTCCACCGGGAAATAGATGCCTTTTAGGGAAAAGTTACTACATGTTGCACACTGCTCGCTCTTACGATAGAGAAGGAAACTCTGAAGTTCCAATCAAAAACTTACCAAACAACTTTCCATATTTCTTCTGTAATGTAAAGTAAAAGTAGCAACGATTAAACTCCAAATGTCCACACTGTCAAGATTCCTAGTTGAATCCAGTTTGCAGCGAGCTCGGGCAGTAGCGCCGAGCGTTTGTTAAACGCACGGTCAGCGTCAGGGGAAGAGCCCTGAATGTTTTAACATCTTGATTAAAGTAATCTGTGGGCGAAGATACCGCATCACCCCGGCCGGGCGAGGGATGGGGAAAATCATCCAGTCAGCTTTCTTCGATATTCAAAATGACGAAAGACTCGAGATGAAATGACCTCAGAAAACTCCGCCTTTGGAAAGCAGCGCTTGCCGCCTCTCCCTTGCCCCCCGCCGTTCCCCCTCAATTCTCACTTTTTGTTTATCGACACGTCGTTGCCACCAGCAGGAGAACTGAAAAGACAAAACTTAGCTCCAAACGCCTTGGTTTTCCGGTTAGGCTTTTACCGGGTTTGCCCACCGCTTCGAGCGCTGCTTTTGGTATCATTGTCATTATTACGGATATATTTTTATAAACTTTTAGGGTTTTATTGGTCGAGTACGGCAACTTACTGCATTTAACAATAGGACAGAAAAATCTAATTTCATTTTCTTTATTTATTTTTAAAAAGAAAATCTCACAGCAGTGATAGAGACTTGATTCGATGCTCTTTAGTAACAACTTGTAGCAACAGTGATAGTTCAGCGTCTCGTCTTAAGAAACCAGCGAAATTTGGAGGCAGAGGCTGATAGCAGCTCCCCGTGCCCCTAAGCAGGGAGGGGGGCAGGAAAATGCCTCCTGCGGTTTTGGGTGTCAGGAAAGAGTTGTTTCTCGGTTTGATGGTGGCACCTCCCCAAGCCCCGTTTCCCAGCGGATTCCCAGTTTGCAGCTGGACACGGGGGTACGTCCCTGCTGCCTCACCGTGGGGACGAGCCACTGTCGCTCAGCCACCTCCGGCTCTGCGCTCGGCGGGTGCTGCCAACCACCACCAAATAAAGTCAACGCCTTCGCCTGCCTGATTTTTATTTTTTCAAAGAACCCCCAAAATTCCCCCGTGGTGTCATGGAAAAAGAGATCTCTTCTTGCTCATAAGCCCCAAATGTCAAAGGCAAAGGAGAGAAGATATTTGCCCTTAAGAGAGGAAAAAATGAAAGAAAAACACAAACCGAAAAAATAAAAAACCCAAGCCCAACAATAAAAGCCCCAGATATAGCTGGGGAGGAGAGAGAAGTGAGGGAAGAGGGAGTGAGAAGGGGGGGCTTCAGCTGTACCGGGGCTGACACGGTGCGTCTGCACTTCCAGCGAAGCAGGAGCGACTCCGGCATCCCGCTTTCCTCCTCGGCGGTTTTCTTGGGCATTCTGCGGGAGCACCGAGGTTTCTCCCGGGCTGCACTCCCCGGGCTCTGCGAGGCAGCCCCAGGACCCCGTGACCTCCCCTTGCCCCACGCTCAAACGCCTCCGGAGGGCTTGGGCAGCCCCGCAGCGGGACGAGGGCGGGCGGCGGAGCCCCCTCCTCTCCCCCAGATCGCTCTCTGTACGGTTAAGCCCCCAGAATGGGCTGGAAAGGCGAGATTTTGGGAAACCTGTGGAGAGAATGGACGTGATCTGCGTGTTGAAGCGAAGCTGAAGGATCAGTAAGCCGCAGTCAACACCGGTCACTGCTACCGAGATTTTTGGGGCACTTTAAATTTTTTTTTTGTCTGATCTTTTTTTTGGGGTTTTTGGGTGTGTCTAGACCCGCGTAATTTCTTAATAATTTTCAGACACCGTTGTCGATGTCCAGCGGTGTGACCAGGTTGTTAAAGACTAGGCGATTTTTGTTCATACAAACTGGATCTCTGCAAGGTTTAATTTAACCCCGTGCGGCTCATCACGTTTCTTTTACCGAAAAAAGTATCTTTCTAGAGAGCCCGCCGTCTGCTCTCTGTTGCGGGACCGAGAAGGTACGATGCAATGTATGCAAAGTGACTGTAGCCTTTCAGGATGTTACTGAGGTTAAATCAAAGTCCCGGGACGGTAAGAGCAAAAACCTGGTAGCCGTCCAAGAACAAAATCGTTGTTTTCAATGAGTCGAGGTTTGGTGTGGGTTGTTTGTTTGTTTGTTTGTTGGTTTGTTTTCTCCCCTCCTTTCTTCTTTTTCTTTCCTAGTGTAGTGGAAAGTGTCTTTGTTCTTTGTAAATTAGTGGAGTCTCTAACACGTTCTCGTCACGGTTGGGACGATATATACCACAAAAAATGACAACGCTTAGCAAAAGAAATGCAGTAACCTGGGTTTGGGTGACCAGTGTCCCAGCGAGCACTTGCCTTTTCCAATTTTTTTTCTTTTATTTTCCTTTTTATTTATTTATTTATTTATTTATTTTTAAAACTTCCGTGATATCAGAACTGTGGCCAGGAGCAGGGGGTGTAATTTCATAAATGTCCCCCATGGCAGCCTAGCCGCCTCTGGCCGGAGAGGGACTGCCGGGCACCGGCACCACGGGCATGGGGACATCACTTCTTCCGTCCGCAAGCGTTAAATTTCTCGCTCCTTTTCGTTCCCCATTACAAAGATTTCTCTGATGATAACAAGATATCTGTGTGACGGCTCGCTTTCGTGCCAGGCTCAACATCCTGCTTATCCCCTCGATGCCAGCTTTCTCAGCGTCCCGTTTTCGAATACCCTTTTTCCGCAGAGATGTCCCCAAGCTTATATTTTGTGTGTCCCCCGTCCCTCTCCTGCCCCAGTGGCATTGAGGCGGGGTTTCGTCTCTTGTCAAACTTTGCACAGACTTGGGTGTAAATTCAGTATTATGTGATTTAAAATCTCGTCGTAAAAATACCAAATGCAAATACTCGGCACCTTGGGTGTCTGGTGGTACTTTTATTTCTCCTGACACATCAGGAGTTATTTAACATGTAGAAAAAAGCAAGGGATCACATCTTTTTAGCAGAAAGTCATACAGTGCAATTAAGCAAAGAAGTTCAGAGTCGGGAAAAACTGGAATGCCGTTATAAAAAAAAAAAAAAAAAAAAAAAAAGCAGCAACTGTTTAGGGTTCCTTCCCCCCCCATCAAAATGTGACCTTTTGGAGTTGAGTTAGCTGCTGCTTCTGAGTTATTTACTCGTTCGGGGAAGACGCCGAGGTGCTGAGGGACCCGATTCTGGTCCCGGGGCAGTTCCCAGTGAGGCGGTGGTGGAGCCAGGAGCCGGGGGTTCCTGGCAGTTCGGCCGTCACCTTACCGTCACCTCCTGGTCAGGCGAAGCGAGGCGAAGAGCAGCTGCCAGCCTGCTGCAGATCTGATCCCCAGGCTGCTTTTGGCTTCCAGGGAAAAGAGTGGCTACTATAAAATGTTCAAATTGCTCGGATGGAAACTTTCCGGTGTGTTGGAAATGTGTAAAGACAGAAACGACAATGACACTGCTTCGAAACGTAGCTTCTGACTCTCCGAAAAGCCTTCAGGACCTGCTAGTGAACGACAGTCATTTCCATACCGCTCCGCTGAAACTGAAACGTGTATGCTTGGGGAGCTTTAGACTTTCCTTTTCCATCACCTCTGGAGAGTGGGGGAGTCCTTTATCACCGCCTGTCCTGCCATCCATGCTACGGGGCGCCTTGTCCATTTCCCGCGGTTTCCCAGAGGGGCATCGGGGTCTCCCTGCGGCCGGGGTTCATTTTCCCCGCTCCCCCCCTTGGCCCCTTTGGCTGGCCTGTGCAGGACAGAGGGATCGCAGCACCGCCACCGCCACCCGCTGCCACCTGCCCCGGCCGGGGACAGTGGTTCTGCAGCTACTTCCAAATGATTAATGTTTTGTTGTTTCCCCTCTCCCCCGCACACTCCTTAAATATTTTTTTGTTTTTTTTTATATTATTGTTTCTCTGCACCAGCCTCTTGTCTTTTCTCGCAGACACTCGAGCCAGTGAAGGCAGTGGGCGTGCAGGCAGCTGCGGCAGCCCGGCGATCTCCCTTTTCTCCCGCTCTCCTCTGAACATTGCCGTTAACGCGCTGGCAGTGCTGGTGATCCGGCTCCAGCTGCTGCTGCTACTGCTGGTCAGTATTTACCACCAGACAGTCGTTTATCTCCCGCGTTCAGCTTACTGTTTTTATTTCCGGGAAGAAAAAAAAAAAAAAAAAAAACAAAAAAAGAAAGAAAGAAAAAAACCAAAAAAATAAAAAAACCCCAGTATCTTCGGCCATTTTCTGCAAACTTGACACCCCGAGTTGCAGGTTTGTCCGTGCTCGGACTTTCCTGGGGAGCTGAAGCATTGCTGAGCACAGTAACTGCAAACACCACAGCAAAGCAGCGTGTGGGTCCCATTGGCAGAGCCCCCGGCTCCTTTTCCCGTGCTTGTCTCTCTAACAGTGCCCATGTGCTATCCCGGGGCACGATTAACACTTCCCGTGGCCCTGGGAGTGTCACCGGGGGCTGCACTCGCTAAGTCCTTCTGTTTCGTGCCGCCTGGCTGGTACACGGGGGACGAGCTTCGCCCTAGGGCGTCCCGGGGGACAGGTGGGATGGGTACCCGCGGAGAAGCTGCGGCAGTGCCGGCACAGTTGTGGCACTATGTTGGGACAGTTCACGACAGTTCACTGGGAAAGTCTGGGACAGCGCTGGGACAGTCTGTGACTACGGTCGGGTACAGTACTGGAACAGTTCTGGTAGTGCTGGGACATCCTGGAACGGTGCTGGGACAGAGCTGGGTCAGACTGGAACTGCCCTGGCACCGTTCGAGACAGTGCTGGAACATCTGGGACAGTGCTGGTGCAGTCTGGAACTGCCTTAGGACAGTCCTGGCACAGACTGGACAGGGCTGGAATAGTGCTGGAACAGTTCGAACAGTGCTGGTATCTCCTGGGACGGTGCCGGGACAGCCGGAGCAGTCCGTGCTGCCAGAGGGCAGCGCCGGCAGGCGCCGGGTCGAGCGGAGGCCGAGCCGGGCTGGACGTGCGGGGAGGAGGGCGCTGCCTGTGGCACCGCCGCCACCCCGGCGGGGCCGGGCCGCGGAGGGGCTGAGCCTCGGCCTCGCTTTCTGCCACTCGCAGCGGAGACCGCCCCGGACACTCGCGGCTCGGCCCCGGCCCGGCCCGGCCTCTCTGCGGCCGCGGCCAAGGGTCCGTGCGGGGAAGGGCTGGCCTGCAGAGCCGGGTCCGTGCGGGGAAGGGCTGGCCGGCGGTGCCGCCCCGGACACCCCGCTCAGCTCGCCCAGGACTCGCTACAGCTGGCCGCCGCCTCTCCCCGGGTTCTCCGGTAACACGGTGCTGCCGAGATGCGGCGTTCAAAAAGCGTCCGCATCCCGCATCTCCTCCCTGTAAAAAGCACATAGTTAGCCCGAAGCCCGAAAAGGCTGTTGATAACATCAATCCCTCCTGGCTTCTGTACAGCTGCACCAATACACCTTGTGGTTTCCCCGCTCGTTCGATTTTTCCTTTGCCCCCCCCGTGGAGACCCCGGGCCGCCGCCCGCCCCGCCCTGCCCCGCCGCCGGGCCGCCCATGCGGGTCACCCGGGGCGGCACCGCCGGCCATCCCGCCTCCAGGGCGGTGCAGCTGGTCCCCGATACTCCTCCACTGAAACTGCAAATCATTCCCCCTCTCAAAAGCTAGTGGCTCTGAAAAGATGTCTTCTTCATTATTTTTGCTTAGAGATGCAAAATACAGTTTTTTCCTTGGCCATAATAATTTAGCGGACCAAATTCATTAAAGAGGTTTGCGTTCTCCAATCCTGTGGGACGATTTTAATCGACGGTGAAATGTTGTTTGACTTGGCAGTGTAACAGTGGGGATTTGACTCATCAAGATGTAAATTAAGAGTGAACAGAGACAAAATGTTTCCCTGCATACATCTGAATGTATATTTCCTCCTTTTAATAGATTAATTAATATTATTTCTCAGTCATAAATTAATAAGTGTTCTAGAGTGAACTGAAGGAAGAGTAACCAAAATGATTAGTGTAATAAATGGCTGATGTATGGAGAAACCTTCAGTATCTCTAATGTACATCTGCTTAGATAGAAATGAAAGTATTTGGGTGATGAAATGCGTGTGCTTGTGGCTTTGGAGATTTGCAATGTGCAAATGTAATAGTACTGCTCCTGCTGAAGTGCTCACCCATACTAGCAATGCTCAGTGCTTTAGGATGATGCTAGGTGCTGGTCTAGAATTCAAACTGGTTTTGAATTGTTGCCTCAAGGTATGGAAACTCCAGAGAGAAATGAGCTTTCAGCAGCTTCACATGTCTGGCCTGTTGTATTACCTGACTCTTTGTGTTTTAATGTGCAACTGTGTATTTATCACTCTTCTGAGAGTCCAGATTTTCTCATGTATTGCACAGCAAATTGAAACACTTGATTTGGAAGTGTGTATCCTACCTTAGATTCCAGATCCCTGATCTGTCAGTATCTAGCTAAAGGTAAAATTTTTAAGATGTTATATGAAAAGGAGGTCTTGTCAGTCTAAAATGATATTCAGAAAGAATTTGCTAATCAAAAGCTAGTTACATAATTTTGGTAAATATGGCTTGGCCTTTTTTTCTTTTTTTCTTTTTTTTTTACAGGTCAAGTGAGTGGCTCAGCAATCTGTGACACTACAAAAACTGTAGGTTAACACAATCAACACATGGTTTACACACAACCATTTCTGGAACACATTGGCTATCTGTAATACAGATCTCAGAAAAAAGACCAGCAACACCTAGTTCACTTCCCAGAAGTATATTTATGTCAGAAACTTTAGTAAAGTTTTCCACATGAGACTCTTATTCATCTGAGAGCATCTTGAATTGTTGGTGCTTGGGTAGCTCAGATGGGACCATAGGCCTGAATCCCCAAAGATTATCTGGGGTCCTTGGGCATCTGACTCCTGTTTAAATATTTTTTGCTGGGCAGTAGGAGGTAAGTATCTGAATAGCTTTAGATTCTGAGCCTCATTTTATTCTTAGGCATTACATCAGAGGTCTTTTATTGCACCTGTAAATGTGCACTTGCTAGAAAATAACCTTGGACAAGAATATCCTACTTCTAATGAACAGATTTCAGCTCTTCTGCTCTAGTGGCCTGCACTGCACTGCACTGAGCTCCATTTTGTAATTGGCAGGAGGTGAGAGTATTTCATCAGTAAATCTCTTTGCTCTTGAGAATAGGAGAGAAGCATAAGTCTGTTGAAAAGGATCCTCTAAGGTTAATTCCATACATCTTAATTTGGAAGGAAAAAAAACCCCTCAGAAACAGTGGAAGAAAGTATGAGGGGAAAGTGAAAAAAAATCAGTGCAAGAGCACTGAAAAAAAATCAGTGCAAGAGCACTGAGAAAAGAGCAAGAATGAGAAAAGGGAGGCATGTGTTTGAGATATCCAGGGGCATATATAAATCAATATATAGCTAAACAACTTACATAATGTTCTTAAAGCTTGTATTATAAATAGGAGAATAGAGAGACTCATATCTGGGGGACATTCTCCTGAATATAGGTAAGTGGAAGTTTTGTGCTTAAGAGAAGCTAGTTCCAGCTGCAGCAGATCCATTCACTAATGCAGTGCCACTCAGAAGGACTTATCTGAGAGCAGTTATTATGTCTTTATAACAATAATTTTGAGGAAGAAATGAATTTCCATTTTTGTAATTAAAATAGTTGGTTTTATTGTATTTTTTCTTTTATTTCTAAATTTGAATAGCTACTGCAGGAACAGGTATGGTACATAACATATGTCTGACTGGTTGGCCTATCTCCACATCCCAGCTGCTTGCCTACCTCATGCCAAGTTTGAGTGAAGTAATGGGTCTTATGTTGTCTCCCAAAACTCAGCAGATCGTGGGTCAGTCAAGGGATTGCTATCAGGCACGAAGGATGCACAGGAGCCTTCCCATAACAATGGTTCTAGCCCAGAAACCCTCACCAAGGAACTGTAGTTCACAGTACTGTGTCTGAATGTGTTTTATCATGCAGAAGGCAATTACATGAAGATAGTTTAAAATATATGGGTTATTAATATCACATGGCTATGCACACTAGTTGTATTGGCTGATTGAAGAAACAAGACCAGGCTAATTAGCAGAATTTATTTTTTTTCAACACTAGCCCTGAATGTTGTCCTGCCAGGATCATTGCCCTCTCAGAACTCTCTAGAACACATAAGTGCACTTTCCACCTTACTACGAAAGGCATCTACTGGGAAAGTTTGTGATTGTCTCTACTCCTTCCTTTTGGAGCCCTAGGTCTCTGAGGAAGGAAAATAAGCATGTCATATGAAAACCCCCTAAAGTTTGTGCTTGATATTTTAACTTCCCTTTGCAAGGCAGCTGCTGCTTTTGCACGTGTGGGAATCTGGTGAGCCGTACAATCTTAGGCTGAGGATTTCTATTCACTAGGGATTAGCTGAACTGTTTTCCTAAATCAGTCACCAGATCTGGATTCCAAATTAACAAAGTGGTGCTGAGCAATAATGTAGACTGTAGGTAGCAGCTGTGCAAATTTATTCACTGAAAGCATTATAAAAGCAGGCTGTCTAACTGCCTTAGCTTTAGTGCAGTGAACTCTGAGCAGTAGCGAACTTACTGAATTTATAACAAGTAAAAAGCTCAGGTTCATTCAGCTCCAAGGTTGCTGAATGAGAAATGCTGGTCTTTGCACAATTACTCTAAACACAACTGCTCCCAGCAAAAAGTTTAGAAGATGCAGAATGACTGCATCCTGGAAAATAGAGGTAAAAGGGAACCCAGAGATCATTGAACTTCTCCCTATGTCCTGATGATCTGCTACCCTTTGTATTTTCCATTTGTCTAGCCTGTTCCTAAAGATATCCATGGATGGAGGTTTAACACACTCCTCATGCAATAGATGCCAGTGTTTAACCACCCCTCCTGCTGGAAGTGTTTTCTTGGCGCGTCTTCTGCAGTCATCTGTGGACTAAACCGTGCCAGTCCTTTTGCATTTTCTTCACTGGTGTGCTATTTTTTTTACTTCTCACAATTCTCTCTCTTTTCTGAACTCTGTCCAATTTCTCTTTCGCTGTATCTCAGATTAGACTTGGTATTCCATCTAGGACCTTGCCACAATTCAAGTCTCCCAAGGCTATCTTACTCTTTACACTTACTATGCCACTGTGGGGTTTACTCTTCTTTAATATATTTTTTATTGTAACAGCACTGTTGAGTAAACCCTGGCTGTGCTCTGCTAACTCCTTTCTACGGGGCTGCTGTTTTACCACTTCTTGCCTAGACTTTATTTGTGTTATGTGAAAGTGCAGGACTTCCATATGTCCTTACATAAGTTTGCTACCTATTTTTAAGACTATTTCTCCAACTTGTCAAGATAATCTGAATTTCAGTCCTATTTTCCAGTGAGCTGATGGTCTTTATGGGATTATCTGCAGTAATGAATAAGCATATATTATCTTCCTTCTTTCAGGTTGTTAATAGAAATATTGATAAGCCCCAAATTTAGCATGGATTCCTGAGGAATTCCACTCTCTATATGCTTCCATTTCAATTACTAACCACTGACAAATACTTCTAGTGAATGATTTCCCAGCCAGTTTGTACTCGTTCCATATCAGTTTCCTCTAAACTGTGTTTCTGTGTCTGAGGTAGAATAATAATACATGTCAGTGTCAAAAACAGTCAAGATATGACACCTTCTGCTTCTCCCATCTGTTATCCTGCCGCAGAAGGAAACTAAATTCCACGTAGTCTTATCCAGAAAATGCCATATATGCTTAATTCAAGCCTTTATGAGGTCTGGAGGACTGGTTTTCAAACAGTGGCCTCAGGTGAAGGCTGGGCCTTTGAGGGGATGCACCAACCTTCCTGAAATCAGACTGGAGAAGTGGGGCTCACAGGCTGAAGTACATCTGCTGGGTTACTGTGGTGTCACGGTCTCAGCAGAGGGACTGCTAGAGCAATCTCATGTGAGACAATGCCCTTGAGCATTTTCCATCTGTCTTTTCTACAGGTGAGCATGGTTTCTTAAAACACCAGTGCTCGTGCCAAGTAATGTTCAGATGCTATTTGCAGCAAAATTGTTGGAATATTGGAATATTCCAAAAAAACCCACCAACATTGAAATATGACTTTCATTCAGATATAAAATGAAAATGCACAGAAGATGACCTGCAGAGGAGAAGGGGAGATACAGCTTGCAGCCAGAGATCTGAAACCTTCTGTCATTAACTTGATCATCACTAGCAGAGCATGCCAAGATGAAACAAATATTAGGGAAAACTTGATACACATTAATGTAGTTTAGAGCGATACAGTGTGTACCATGTCACATTACACTTCTTTATGGTCAGTAGAGAGAGGAAGGTACTTTGAATATATAACTCATCTAGTCTATTTTAGAGAGGAGATGCACCCATAAATACCCAATTGTGCAGAGCATGATCTGACAGGTAAGATGTAGACATATGTATTTTATGTGTCTAATGTTAAGTTATGCAGGGTTTTTTTGTTGTCTTGTGTGAGGTGCATAACAAATCACATCTGTTCTCTCAATTCTTATGGAAAGAGGGGCAATATCTCCACATTTGGAATGTGCCATTAGTTTGAATTTTAGGAAATTTTGATATCAACAGGGCTCTATTTATATATGGAATGTCTAAATTATCTGATTCTAATACCAAATACTTCTAGTCAGCTTAACAGATCACTTCTGTCATAGATGCCATCATTCCTCTTGTTGCCTGGTTCAGAACTGCAGGTTTAGATCAAGTCTCTCCTGGCTGAAAAAGTCTTAAGAAAGAGGATGGCTTTATGGCTCACATTAGAAATTTCCTGTTAAGAAACTGCCACTGAGTTATCTATGTGACGTGGAAGTTAATCTCAATAGATTCATAATGCAGATTTACTGAATAGTAATAAACACCTGCGCAGATACTTAGAGTGTAAATCCAACATGTAGTTCTCTTTGTTTGGTTGATTCAGATAAGTTTTCTCAAAGTGCCTTGTCTAGACAAATCCTGAGTGTCTCTTTGATCTGCTAACAGAGATAAACTGCCAGTGCTACAGGATCTGTGGATCTGAGTGGCAAGTGTCACTGGTGGAGTTCTAGAGGACAGTGCCTGTCCCAGAGCCACTGGCTTCTCCATTGCTACTTGAGGGGTTACAGAAGCAAAATAATGGCATTGGAATTCTAGCGTAATCTGAGAGATCTGATGACTTTTAAATGTATAGGGTCACAGTATTAAATTTGGTAGAATGCTTTCTACTTTTTAAAGCTTGGTATAGAAACAACCAAAATGCTGATCAGCAGTTTTTTAAGGAAGTTTTGCCAAGGCACAGAGAAGAGACATTTTATGTATCCATTTACAGCTGTATGTGAAGCATGAGACATCGTTTATGTGTGAAATCTCCCCTGGTCTTCTGTGATGCAAATAAGAATGTTCATCCTGAAACTGAGCTGGGAAATTCAATTGGATTCTAAAATTTGGTAAAAATGCCCAAGAAACAGAAAACAGTAACATGATGATTAATTTCAGGAATTATTCAGGAAGAAGCATAGGCAGATGAAGCCATGAAATGTAAAAGAACACTTGGCTTTAAAATGCTAATTTCCATGTTCATACTTCTCCTCCCAAACATCACTTTGTTGGAAGGCACTGTATTATTGCTGTAGGACCTCACAGAAGTGGTGGGTGTAAGCTTGGGCCATCTAGAACAAATGACGAAGTAATTTTTCAGCCCTGGGAATAAGGTCATTTAAATATAATGCCAGAAAATTGCCTGAACTCAGTGCAAATGGACAGCAGGTTTCTGAGAACGCAGAGGGTTTTAACAGTTGTATTAGAAGATTATGAAATTGCAGTTTTTGTGGGGATCCTCCAACCCATCTGTTTTGAAAAGATCAAAGAGTGAGGTTGTATTTCTGGGTCTGCAAAAACATTCTTCAGGGAAGTTGCTGAAGAAAATGAAAGCGATGTTTATATATGACAGAGTCTTCAGAGTTTTCTTTAGTGTCTTTGTTTCGGGGATCTTACAGGGAACTTAAAAAGGTGCAAAAGTACTGCATGACATTGCATGTTCAGTTTTGTATCTGCTACGTAATGTGTTTATTGTGCTATGTAATTGATGTGGCTGTAAATGTGAGTGTGATTTTTTGGACATAGAAATGATGAAATTGCCCAGTTTATATTTAAAAATTCAACAATAATGTAGTTATGCACTTCTTTAAATTTGCAAGGATTACACCACCAATCCCTGCCCCGATAAATAGGAAGACTAATGACAGAAGACATGAAGAAGGTTCAGTTACTCCTTTTCTTTTTTTTTTTGGCTCAGTTTCCAATTGTAATGTTCTTTCCCACTTCTCCCAAAACCCTGAACTTCAGACAGGGACTGGGGCAGCAAAGTCCCTCCAATGATAAGAGAAGAGTGGGTTCCTAACCACCTGAGGAACCCGAACACTAGCTTGTGGGACCTGATGAGGTGCATCCCAGAGTCCTGAGGAAATTGATTGATGGAGTTGCCAAACTGCTTTCCATCATTCTTGAAAAGTTATGGCAATCCTGTGAGGTCACAAGTGGATGGAAAAAGGGAAACATCGCCTCCAGTTTTAAAGTGGTAAAATGGAGGCTGCTGGCAGTTACCAACCTGTTTTGGACTTCCCAGTACAGGACAAGACCTGTTAGAGTGGGTCCAGAGGAGGGTCACAAAAATGATCAGAAGGGTGGAAAACCTCTTCTATGTGGAAAGACTGTTGTTCAGTCTCGAGAAGAGAATGCTCTGTATAGAACTCATTGTGGCCTTTCAGTATAGAAAGGGAACTTCTAAGAAGGGCAGAGGGACTGCAGTGACAGGGAAAAGGGGCAATGGTTTTAAACTAACTAGAGGACAGGTTGATATTAGACATAAAGAAGAAATTTTATATTAAAGGTGGTGAGATATTGGCACAAGTTTCCCTGAGAAGCTGTGGATGCACCATCATTGGAAGTGTTCAAGGTCATGTTTGCATGGGCCTTGGAGCAACTTGATCTAGTAAGAGAAGCCCCTGCTCATGACAGGGAGATCGGACTAGATGGTCTTTGGAGATCCCTTCCAATCCAAACTATTGTATGATTTTATTACCTGTTTATGTGGCTTAAAAGGGATTTTTTTTTGGTCTGAAGAATAGGCCAATATTACTGGGTGATGTTGTTTAAAAGAATGAGAAAAGACAGAATATTCTAATCCTGGATATGACACAGTGTTGCAGTCAAAGACAAGTCTCTAAAGTGACTTATTATCAGAGAATTACAGAAAAAAGTGCTAGAACAGATAAGCAGATATGAGGTCATCTGCTCCTTCCTTCTGGTCAAGTCACATTAAATATCCTATGTTCTCTGTAACAGGTATTTGACTAACCTGCTTTCCAAGACCTCCAAGGATGGAGATTGCAGAACCTCTCAAGGTAGTTAAATCCAGTGTTTAAGCATTTTAGAAAACTGTCCTTTTTGACATGTGCAAATTACACATACAAGCCTGATCCGCAACCTGAGTCTCTTTTGCTGCAAGTTAAGACCATTTTATGGATCTTGATTTGAAAATGATTGAGGATGATTTATTTTTCTTGACCTTCAGCGATTCTTGTAGCTTTATTTGTATTTTCCATCTTTCTTCTTGCATTCCTAGATGCAGTATAACCGGTGAGAAACAGAATGAAGGATCCCTTCATATGCCTTGTCAGATGTACATCCCATCATATTATGATAGTTTTGGTTTTTATTACCAATTGACATTGTTCATTAATCTTCAGTTTATTGATTTTTTTTTCTCAGAATTGTTCCTTAGCCCAAGGTCTGCCCAAGTGCAGAATTTTATTCTCATCCCAATAGAATTGTCTCCTATTTTAAGACCATTTCTATTTTCTCTTTTTTAGGGCAATTTCATTCATCACTAAGCTAGTCTGGAATATTCACTTGTCTGTCATCTGTCAGTGAGAGTTGTGAGGCCTGGGAGAGGTGTTAGATAACTGTAGATGTCCACAAGTGACTTGAGGGTCTACATGCTCTTTGTAGTCATATAATCATAGATCACAGAATCATTAAGGTTGGGAAAGACCTGCAAGATCAAGTCCAACATTAGATCTAATATCACCATGCCCAATAAACCGTATGAGAAAGTGCCACTTCTGGTCATTTTTTGAGCACTTGCAGGGATGGTGACTCCACTACTTCTCTGGGCAGCCTGTTCCAATGCTTAACCTATCTCTCAATGAAGAAATCTTTCCTAATATCCAACCTGAACCTCCCCTGAGGTAGTTAGACTAATCAGTTGAGTCAATGGAGATTAGAGACAATTAATCTCACTCTTATTTAGACATCTACATTTGGTCAGCTGAACAGATCATTCATTTTACCCTTCATCTCTAATTAATGTTAATTCAGTGTAAACATATGAAAGAAGCCTTTAGGTCTACTTTAGCTTGGAAGACATTATGAAAAAACATCATAAAGCTCTCTTAGAAAGGCATTACAGCAATTTTATAGCTTGAGCTGTAGGAACTGCAAGTAGGAGCCCCAATTACGCCTTTCTTTCTCATTTCTTTGTTCACATGGAATAGCTCTGCCTCTCACCTGCCTACTCCTAGTTTTTAATTATGAAAATATTATGGACGAATCTTGTTATAGAGCAAGATTAAAAGCTTATTTTTCTTTGAGTCTGTTAAATCACAGTATGTATACTTTCTCTACAGGGACTCTATCCAAAGGTAAAAAGGAGCCGCAAACTTCACAAACCTTTAGTTTATTGTTCCTTGGCAAAGTCCTAGTGTTTACTTGGATATGTTAATTTGGGATAGTTTATTATGACTGTAATTCATAGGTACTATATTTTCTTTTCATAGGTGTTTTTCTGAGTTTGTTGTCAAATAAGTAAAATAGTGTTTAATATATGTGAAATTTCCTTGACTCTTAGTCAACTTTATGAAATTCACAGGCTTTAAGCCATATGTGAAAGGTGTATGACAAGATGGACATAATTTTTGTTCTCTTGAGAAACAGGCCACATTCCTTTCAAATGTGCAGTTTGACATTCTTTGTGAATGCCCAGAGAAGACTTGGGACTGTAGTCTTTGTGATATGTAAGACTGTGATGATAACATCACCTCTTAGGCACGTTTGTGCCATAAGGCTCCAATGTTTTCCTCTTCTGAAATGCAGATGTCTGAGGTGGGATTCTTCTTATCTATTTGTAGATGTCTGCAATGTGAATATTTGTATCTCAGCACGTCACCTTAGGAGAGGAGTGGGTATTCTGGGGAATTATCTAGCTTATCTATTTTTGACATTTACTTTTTGGTGGGAAGAGCCTCGTTAGAAGGGTCTGTTTCTCTCTTCTTGTGTCCTATTAATGAGTGGGCTGAGGCCACCCCCTATCATCAGCTGCACTCAAGACCAGTGTTTCCAGAAGACCAGTGCTGTAGCAGCAGGCAGCTGTCACTGAGGCCCACAGAGAAAAGGGAGACAGCTCTGGACTAGTCTTTGAGTCACCCTCATTGATACCAAACACTGAGGCAGTGCATTACAGCTGGCAGTGGAGCTTGAACTCTCAGAAGCAAAGTAATACTAATTTTATTGTCTAGATTTTCAGTATCTTCTCAGTCATTGATAAAACTCTCATCTTCAAAGAACACAATGTCCCAATATTTGGGACACTTTTGTAACTACATCTCCCCCTTTGCCCCTGATAGTATTGATGTCTTTGGATGATATCCCTGGACTAGATTCACTTTAGAAGTGCAAACAAACCCACATTTTCAGGGCGAAAGTGTTCTTTTCTTTTCATTTGGCCACAGGAAGTATTTTTCATTATAGGTTGTAGTGGAGAACTAGAATCCAGCCAATCCCTCTGGTGCCTTTGTTGTCAGGAAAAAAATATCTATCAAAGCCCGTTTAGTGGGAACTTCAGCCAGACACTTATGAGTGCTGATTCTTTGTTATTTTCTCGTTATGTGGTTCCTAAGTTTCTAAAGGTCTTGACATACATTTTCTACCAATAAGAAAAAATGCCTCCTCATGAGATTTAAGTATGTTGCTTTTATTTTTAATGGAGCCATCTTGGAGCATCTGTCATCATGTTCACTAAATCATCTGTCAATGAAATCCACATTTTTAGTAGCCATTACCTCAGCTCAGGGATAAATGATGTTTTAGCTTTCATGTCTAATCCTCCATATTATTTTCAGGTGGATAGGGTAACACTGAGGCCACATCTTAAATTTATTCTAAAGGTGGTTTCAGATTTCTTATTAATCAGTATATCTACTTACCAATATTTTTTTCCCATGTCCCAGTTCAAAGTGCTGATCCTTTGTGAGCGTACTGCTGTAGCCAGACAAAGCTCTTCTACAAATCTGTGATGTTCTTTGGTCTTAAACAGCCTTTGTTGTTCAGGATAAAATCTAAGAAAATGTAGTATCAACTTCAGGCTCGTTCAAAGTGAGTTAATAGACTTCATCAGAGGCACATTTGATGCTATCAGACCCACCAACCCATCCCATGGCATGTACAGCTGGAGCACAAGGTAGTGCCACGGCCTCTGCTGGTAGAGTTGCAGTAGCTGAGGGCTGTAGAGACACCGTGCAGTCATTGATACTCATGTTTATGAAGTGTTACATATGGTAGCCCAATGGCTTGAGGGACCCCAATTCTTCAGTCTTTGTAATGATGACTGGCTTTCATTTACTGGTGTGACAGCACTCCTAATGAAACACCCAGAAAGAACTTCACAGGTGCCAAAACTGGAAGGAAGGAGAGGGGTTGCTTCTGTCACTGTTCTTTGATACATTCTTTGTATATAGCTCCCAGTGCTGGCTCTTTTGTTCCAGGGGAGGAATGTTTGTCATGAGAACTGAGAGCTGCTCAATACCATGGTAGTGTCTGTTTATGTGCGGGTGGGGTGGAAAGCAGAGCTGAGCAGGTAATGAACACACCTTGCTGGGGCACATAACAACATTAGAAACATTTGAATTCTTATGCAGAAGAGATTTCTATTTAGAATGGGTCTTGTCTGCGCAAAGCATCCTGAAGTATCATTGGTACTACAAGGTTAGTGATGCTCTATATTATTCCTTATAAAGCACTTGATGTGAAACACTGCGTTGTGTCTTTGCCAGGTATTCTCATTGTTATTATTTTAAACAGCAAACAATGTATATTTGATAACGTTTTTACTATGGCTTTTTTTTTTTCATAGGAATTAGACCTCATTAGAAATCAGAAGCAGGATTTGTTTTGTGTACTGATAAATTATTAAATCCAGTAATACATAGCAAGATAACATGCCAACCCACAGAAATCCTTCAGAGTTGTTATTTTAAACCTGTGTCAATGAACAGTTTATTCTGAAGCATTTCAAATGTGTATGCATATGCATTATATACATATATATTATGTGTATATATAGGTAGTGACAAAGCAAGTAGTTTAATACATTTTATGGCTCCAGCCTGGAGTTCTGCATACAGGAACCTGTGTGTGGTCAAGAAGGCTTGCATACTTTTGAACTCTAAGTTGGCCTAATAAAAGATATCATACTACAGTGCTTGCTTTGTCAATCCTGTTTTGCTGGCTCAAAATGACTTGCAAGATTAATTTTCAATTTTTAACATAAAACCCAAGAAAAAGAAGTGTTTACTTACTGCAAGGAGTTGATTCCCTGTTAATGACCCTGAAGGAGGCTTGTACACAAGGTACAGATTGTTGCCAATTTGATGTATATTCATGTTACAGAATATGAAAATGAGAAGTTATACCATCTTGAGGGTTTTGTTTTTATAAGTTAAAAAAGCTTTTAAGTAATCATACTGTGTGTTTGATGGTGGAAATTGGTATGAATGTTTCTGGCAGTGGAATGATTTGATGTGGTTATGCATTTCTGTTTTCACTGCCTGCTCAATATTGGTCTTTTACAAATACAGATTACCATGTCGATGGAAGGAATTTACAGCTTTGGCCCCCTTGTCTCACTCTGTGTTACAGTACCTTTTTTGGTACTTTATGTTGCATGTCCTCCCAACTGCATTTTTGTGACAGAAAAAGGAAATGTCTGTGGACTGAGATCCTGAAAATGTGTGAGCTTTATTATTTGATTGAATGAAATGAGTATTATTTCCCATTTACCTTGATTTCCTGTGGGGTGAAATCTTGCTCCTCTGAAACCAGTAGCAAACACTCTGCTGTGTCTGAGAGGATGGAGAGTCCATCAGCGATCCCTTACCAGCTAGTGACATGGCATACTGGAAGCTCCAAAAAAAACAACCCTTAATAATAATAATGATGATAGAAAGAATACTCTTTCAAAAGTCAAAATTTAGGGCTGTCAAATAAAACCCAAGCTGAATACAAAAACTGTATGTATGATGAATTTAATACTGTTAGTTTGGGGGCCTCACAATCCAGATAGAGCTGCAAGATCCGTTTGTGTTCTGCAGGCTGTTACACTGCATCCCATACTTACCTCATCTTGTGGGCAAGGAGCTGCTTGCTCTGACTTCATGGAATTGCAGCTGTATTTGTGGAGTGCTCTCGTCCTTTGGCACTGCCTCCCCTGTACATTAATACAGTTTAAATTCACCAGCATTTTCTCTGGAAGCAAACTTCAAAATTTGTCTTTAATCCTGATGCAATGCATATTCAGAGTTTTTTATTTTCCTGGAGTTTAGTTCCAGAGGAAAACATACTTGACTGGTGCTCCCACCAGCCAGCTGTGGTTTATAATGACAATAATTAACAGCAAGATACTGCAGTAGAAAAAAGGGGAGCAGAGAAGTGCAGTCCAGCAGCTTCAGAGATATGATTTTGTTCACTTACAAGGATTCCAAAGTGCTTACCAAGCAATATTACAGGCACGATGGGCAGCTCTGGCCATTGTGAAGGTCTTCTAGCGCTTCCTGTTTCAATAGTTTTTCTTTTCTTTTCTTTTCTTTTCTTTTCTTTTCTTTTCTTTTCTTTTCTTTTCTTTTCTTTTCTTTTCTTTTCTTTTCTTTTCTTTTTCTTTTCTTTGTTTCATTTACATATTTTAATTTTAATTGCCCAGAGTTCTGCCAATATGAATGTATTTAGGCTAGATTTATTTTTATCCACTCCCAGTCTCCAGGTCTTTAAGTTTTTTAATTGAAAAGTGGTTGAACTACTTATAAGAAGAAGGCTAGATTTTTGCTTTTTAAAAAAAATAATAACTGCCCCCCGTGTTTTTGAGCAAAGAGAGGCCTTTCTCTGCCTTTGAATCAGGTATGTGCCTTTTGCCATCCTCACAAAGCCTTTCAAGTTTGGTCGACTGTTTCAAGACATGGAAAAAAACACAGTTACCAAATATCCCATAGAGGTTTACTAAAGCTTAACAGCAAATATTTCCAGAGATTTCATCTTCTCCGCCTCGCACAGCTCCTTCCCACCATCAGACTTTCCATCCACCGTCCTCACAGGGTGACTGAACAGTCACTGGCTTGGGGCACCAGAGGACAAAACTGAGGCAACCCCTGTTGTGCTGTCCCTGGGCGTTCCTTTGAGCTGCAGTGATGCTCTGCAGTGGATGTGGGAGTAGGGAGCCAGTCCCTCCTGAGCTGGAATGCATCTTAGGGCTCCCAAATTTTAGTTTGCATGCTGTTGGGCAGCCTCCAGCATAGTTTCTCTTTGCTGCTAGCCTGAACACACACAGAGAGTTGGACAACCTCAACAAGACCCTGAGCAGCCACATTTAATGGTGAAATGAGTCCTGCTTTGAGCAAGGGGTGGGAATAGACAAAATCCTGAGAGTCCTTCCCAGTCTGAGTGAGTCCATGGTCCTGTGACTCTTTACTGACCATTTCTCCACTAGTGTGTGTATTCCTAAAGACAGCATTCTAGATGATGGGTTTCTGTAGGTATGATGCACACAGTGGAAATACTATTTATTACTTTATTTTTAAAAGCAAGTGTATTCAAAACGCCTCATTAAGATAATATTCAAGATGCATGGACAGGTATCCTAAAATTAAGATTAAAAAAATGATCTCTGCAACCTCAGTATGCTTCCAACATGTGTTTGTGTGGAAACACTGACTCTAGTTTTGTGATTGCACTGTGTTTTCACTCACATGGCTTCGTCTCTGTATCTAGCATGCATCTGCTCTGGAGATGAAGCAGCACCGAGAAGGATTGGTGGATGCAGAACTCTATCTCATTTGTTGAGAAGGTGCAAGGCATTTTCTGATTGAAACAGGGCATGGTAGAAAAAGAAAACAAGATCTCCATGTTTAGGTATTTGAAGTTTGTTCTGGAGAGCTGGACAGTATCCTTGGCTCTTCTACTGTCTTCCTGTGTGGTAATGGGCAGACATTTCCCCAGTGGTTAATTGCCAAAAGACCATTTCTACTTGTTCCAGTAGTATCTGGAACAAGATGACAGTGCAAATGTCATCCTGCAATCACAACTCTTTCTTTGGTAATGTCATCTATGATGTTCCATCTAATAAAGCCTTCATCAAGTCAAGTTAGGTAATTACTACTTCCTTATATCTGTTTATCATCTAATGTTCACCTTATGTTTATATTTCTACTTTATACTTATAAATAGTTATAAACAATTATTTATCAATGAATTGGGCAAACTATCTTAAAAATCTCTGAAATTCACTGAAATATTCAGGCAGAATATGAGATTGTTTTTCAAACCTCAGCAGGATTAATTGGATCCTGCAGTTCATTCATTTGCACTGTAGTGAATTGGAGTCTTACTTGTGGAAAGTCTGCAAGACCAAAAATTATGCCCACTGGGCACATAGCTCTATAATAGAAAATGTCAGCTCCGGATGGTAGTATTTCTGACTTCTCATCCGTTAGACTCTCTCTACTCCCACACTTTTTCTCTCTTTCTCAGTTAGCTTTTCTTGCATTTTAATGTGAGTGGGTTTTTTTTTTTTAATGGTTTTTAGAACTTGCTGTATATATGGTGCATGTTTTCATTTACAGATCACTGAAATAGATAGGCAGATAAATAGATAGGGTTTTCTGAGCTTGTGAAATATGTAGCATAATATAAAACCCTCTTCTAAATCTGCTTTGTCAAATTTATCAAATGATATTTGATAAATTTGATTGAAATTTGTCAAATTTATCAAATTTATCAAATGATATTTTTAAAATTATATTTCCGGAGTATATTTTCAACATTTCTTATTGTTGTTCTTAATCTATATTTGACAGTCGCTTAATCTGTCTGATATAACCTGAATGAATAGCAGTGTTTAAAAAATATGGCTTCAGGGACTCCTCAGGAGGTTTCTTTGTAAGTGTACATTTACTAGTTCATCTGTAAATTTATTTTATGAGGTGTTTAAACCTCAAGAAAACTGAAAAGCATAATATTAAAGCCTGGTTTACATCTACTGAAGTCGATGGGAACTTTGCAATTGACTTTAATGGTAGCCTATGCCCTCTAATTACGAAAGTGGCAAGGATGATATACACAAAACCACAAGGAGAATTTTTTGTTTCATCATATCCTAATTCTGTTTGCAGATGCATTTGTGAAGTACAATGTGGTTAGTTGTTGAATTAAACAGTTCAGTGTTTGGACCTAATTCTGAACCATGTTGATATTTTAGGTTGTGTTTTCCTTCTTGAAAGATTGCAGACTACTCATTTTCTCTGGGGTTCATGGAGGTGACAAGGTAAGAAATCCAGCTAAATGTTCAAATTTTCAAAAGGCTTTTGAAAATTACACTTTTGGTTTTGATCTTACATCTGCGTTATGGTGTGAGTAATGGAAGAAGTTGATGAAGCAGTTTTCTTTGTAATTGTTTTGTTTTTTTCATGTGATCCATTTTGACAAGGTTGGTGGAAATACATGTAATATCTGTAGCAAACGTGTACATGTTTTCCCTGAAGGTTCACTGCAGTGTAGTAGAAAGTTTCCACCATGCTATTGTAATTCCAGGCATCATTTTTTTTATCATGTTAGTGAAAGTGAGTGATAGTACCCCACAACAAAAAAAAAGACTCACAGAACTCAGCTTTTTTTTTGTGTTAGTGCAACAAGCACAGCAGTCTGAACTGGCTAGATATGGTAAGTAATCTGTAGTAGTTAATAATGCTAGTCAAAAATTCCCACAAGCTTCTTGCTGAGTCTGCTTCAGACATTACTCATTTGGTGGCCTAAATACCGGTCTTGCTTCACACTTTTAATACTTGTGAAAGATGGAGAAACTGGAGTTGGTAGAGCTGCAGATAAGAGTTTGCCAAAAGTGTTTGGTTGCTCAGTTGAAAAATGCTACTTGTGGAGGGTGGAAATGCTGTCCCTGGGGTGCATCAGTTCCAGTGGAGCTGCAGATAGAGCTAAGCTGAGGGGCTGCTGCCTGACCCCTGCTGCTCCCCCCAGCCAGCCCTGGGCTCTTTGCTAGGCTGAGCAGACTGATGACATGGTAATAAATACTGAAATGGATAAAGTCACCTCTTCCCTCCAGACCCCAAGTCTCCCCTACCCCAGCATAGCCCCCTCCCACCCTGTCCATGCAGCGGGCTAGCAGCTTTCTGGCTTTCTCCCTTGCCTCCTGCCAGACTGGCGGCAGATCAGACCTTTGTGGTCTGCCTCCTCAAGCCTACTGAGTCCTCAGACTGCTGCCCCTTCTGGTTATCCTTCCCTAAGGCTCCACTACAGACTGCTTTTTTTGAGGTATCCCAGTGTGAGGGCTGCCAGGAGTCCAGCAGCCCTGGTGTTTTGCTGCCCAGTGATGCAATTGCTTTGGGAATGACCTGGAAATATTGTATACTGTCTTTCTCAAAAAACCCAGTGTGTCATAAATTCTTCCTCAGGGGAAAAAAAATATTATTAGTATTTATTGCTGGCCTAAGACAAAATTTGTATGTGTCAAAACTACTTTGGTAAAAGTTAGTAAAAGAGAACCATTCCAGATGGCTGCTGTAGCCCTTAGTTCATGTTTACAGTCTAGACATGGACAGAGATCTCTGTAGTATAATTAGAGAAATAAATGACAACTGGAAATTATGTGTCTAAGTGAGACTTAAACTTGCTAGATGGAGGTTGGAGGAAGCTGTGCAGAAATAGGGATCTATTTCTTAAGGAACCTATTAACATGGTAGATGAAATACTTCTTCAAATGCCCTCTCAGTCAATCCTGTTTTGCCTTAGTTTTGAGGACTACTGTGGCTTCTGTGGAAGAATAAAAATAAAAGAAATTTGAAGTGTTCACAGGTCTCCTGTATTTACACTAAATATAAGACTAAATAGAAACAGGACTGTAATTAAGGCTCCTGATTTTGAAGAGGAAAATTTTCATAAACTATATGATTTAATTACTCAAGTCAACCAGATTGAGGAGCCTCGGGGTTGAAGTGTGGAGGAGGTGTAAAGTCTTAAAAGTTTCAGATATGAAAGCTACCTAGAACTTATATTCCAAACAAAAGACAGTTGGGAAAAACACCTTGTCTAATTTGATGGGTAATCATCACAGAAAAGATGTTGGTAGGTAATGCAAGGACAGAGGAACAAGAGAGATCAGAAGAGAAAGTTGTATCTCAGAGGCAGGATATGCAGGAATAAAGCACAAACAAGTGAGAGGATATTAAGAAAAACATTCAGGCAGCATTTGAGTAAAAAAGTTCTTATCTAGAAAAAATGTGGGAAAGGGAAAGTGAAAGACTTGTGCAGTAAGGAGGAACTCTAATCTGTGTGGGATAAACTAATGATGATCTAGCAACAGGGCAAAGTCTGGAGTCTTTCTGAGGGTGTGGAAATGGCAGATAACCAACTAAAGAGGAAAAAAATCTTAGGACAGTTCTTGGGTAGTGGGATAACTGTTGTTCAAAATTCAGGAGGAACAAGTCTATGAAACCATATGTGTCAGTGTCTCATGAAGAGAAAAGGTACCATGTGACAAGACAGTTCCTCTGTGTATGAAGGGAGAAAAGGCTGGTGTGAAGATTGGCCTATTGTTCTGACCTCAGGGCTGCAAAGCTTTAAAAGAGATATTGAAGGAAAGAAATTTCTATGTAGTAAATGTGGAGTAGGAGGGGGAAAATTCATTAAAAAAAAGCCCCCACCTTGCACATGGTATGCAAATCCCGTACTTTGATTTACTGGAAGAGTGACATCTTGTAAAACCTAACCTTTTCCACCTTTTCTGGATCTCAGTAAAGAGTTTCTGTGGTACAGGAACATATTTGATATATCCCCATAAAATATATCTCTGAGAAGAAGGAGACAAGTACAAAAGTAGGGGAAATGTAAGGTGGAGAAAAGTAGGAAATAGCAATTCTCTGACTGAGTTTATCTGCTGGTTTGGGTCAGGTAATTATGCTTTTTTTTCCCCATGGACTGACATTATATCCTGTGCAGTTTGCAATGTTTTAGCAGTCTTGTGCAGATGCAGAAGATACTCACAGTGTGTATTCTCTCTTGCTTTGCTCTTACCAGAGTTTAAAATATAAGACATTTTGTCTGAAGGCATTTGTCTTTAGATGGAGAACTGTAAGTGTCATTCTGGTGTTCAGGGTAGGATTGTAAAATGACAAACAACTCTGAGAAAGGGAAATGGTGTGGAAAGGAAAAAAAGACAATGCTAAAGAGAAGAAATACAAAAGTTTGTAACACTCAGGGACTTTTAAACTTCCACTGTGCAGGGAGCTGTTGAGATTCTGGATCTGTATCACTTTCAGCAGGCATACTCCCATACACCATTAACAATTCCCAAATGGAAGGAAACAGTGGTGTACACCTCCTGTGCTGCCCTGTGGTCTGGACAGGGAGACTTGGTCCAGGAAAAAGCACAGTGAGCTTTCCTCAGGGGTGGTGAGGGTAGCACATACTTGTGCCTGCAATCAGATCTGACCCACAAACAGATATGCAAATGGATTGGTTGGTTCAGGTTTCCGGGAACTCTGGTTCCCAACACAGTATTTCACTTCCCAGTGCACACTGCATCCCCTTGCACACTGGAGACTCCCCGTGCTCACCAGCCTTTAGTACTCTGAAGAAATGGAATCACTTCCCCAGTTGTAAAACTGGGTCTTCCAGACCTCTTCAGGCCAATATAGAGTAACATTCCGAAAACTTATATGTTACCTGGTATTTATCCTCATGGGACAAATACCTGATTGCTGAGAAGTGCCACACAGTGTCTGTGCAGCCCAAAGAACTTGCTGCACCCTACAGATAAACAGTTCCCTCTGACTTTATTGCAAAGGACTATGGTTGAAAGGAGAAAAATTTCTCTGAGGCAAATGAAAAAGCACATGCTGATAAAGATCCGTACAAATACAGAAGTTATGTGGGTAAGACAAGTAAAGAAAGCTCGAGACAAAAGAGAGGAAGGTAAGGACATATTTTTGAAGGAAAGAAAGTACTCTTAGAAGTACAGAACCAACTAAAGTTAGAGGAAGCTGGTTACAGGGGGAAGAAAAGTATGTCCCTCAGGCACAAAAAAAGCTGCACATGCAAAACTAGTGGAAAATGAAGCCATGGTGTCATATACGGTTATGTCTTGTTCTGTGTGTATCACTTTGAAGTAATGTTTAACTTTGATGTTAGAGGTCACTTCTGCAGAGCCTGTGGCTGTCCCTGAGGAGGTCAGCTGGAGCCAGGATGCCTTTGAGGAAGAGCTTCTTGGTCATTGTGTGGTTTAGCAGCTAAGGGAGTTTGGATGAGCCGTGACTCATCAAGGGGCATATGCTGCTTGGTGGGGGAAGGGATGGAAAGACTTCTATGGGAAATAAAGCTGGAAACACATTGCCAGGAGTGATGAGTGCTTAAAAACATTGCAGCTGCAGTGCTCTGGTCCAAACCAGTTTCCCAATAGCTGCCGAATAAGAAGTTGGAGGGGTCTATAGCAATCATGCACATCTCACGCATCATCTCAGAGAGCAAGAGTGAAAGTGTTGAAGTTAAGAGTGTCCTAGGTGAAATAAAGAGAATGGGATATGAAAGTATTCCCAAGTTTATTCCATGCAATGTGAGTTTGATAGGTAGAGAGTAGAGAGGAGAAAAATGTGGCCATATTCAGAGCTCTTATTCTTGTGCAGAAGTTTATTTCAATCCCAGGCTATTTGTATCCCCATGTATGGCAATAAAAACTGGAATGACTGCTTAAGGATGAGCAGCAACCTGAGCTCAAACTCAAGCAGACCTCTAATCTGACACAAAAAAACTGTGTTATCTCTTTGACATTGGAAGTATTTTTTTGCTGGATTCTAGCAGAGAATGGAGACTGTCATGGTCAATCATTGATAATGATGTGCTGAAGGAGACACTCCTTGAGCTATGTGGAAGCAGCTAGAAAACCTTTTTCACTAAACCTCCTCAGGCTCTAGCTCTAAAAAGCAGGAACATATTTGCACAAGCATTTTCTTCTGCTATTTCCTCTTTGCGTTTCAGCTAGCTTGAACCTTGTGGGGATGTCCACAGATCTGGTGTTAGATCAGCCTCTCTGCTTCCATCCTGCTGCTGTTTGCAGCAAAGTGCTCACCCTGGGCTATTCTGAAAGCATTGAGATGCAGCTGGGCTCTTTGTGAAGCCACTGCTTTGTTAAAGAGGTTAAGAAAGTTAAACTGCAGTAGCCATGTTTCCAGATTTTGATAGTCTTAATTGTATGTGTGACAAAAAAGGACAGTAGAAACAGAAGTATGTAAAACCATGGGTAGGACTGAAACTCTGATCAACTTTGCAAAAAATACGTTCAAAAAAACTCTCCAGATCTAAACTATCTTTTGAAGTCTTGTGTGTCTTACATTTATGAGTGAATTTCTAGAAATACCCCCTTCTCATGTGTTTACATTTACAAAAAAAAAAAAAATTCTTTTTTGGAAATCAACCTTTTAACCATCAGAATAGTGCAGTGCTACCTTCTTTTCATAAATGGGAGAATTGAAGGAATAGAGCTGTGAAGTTACCTGTTCAAAGCCATAAAGGAGGCCAATGATAAATCCAGGTGTAGAAGCCAAGTCTCCTAAATTGCCATCTAATGCCATAACAAGCCAGGGTAATCAAAAGAAAGTTTGCTTTCTAATGTTACAGTGAGGTGTGCCATAACAACACCTAGGTATTTATCCAAGGGGAACACATTTGAATGTATATATTTGCCTATGCTCTTGTAAATACTTAGAAAGATTTCTTTGAATGCAAATCCTGAATTTAATATATAGTAGTTTTCTTTATAACTGTTTTCTTTTTGCCCACAGCAATTTCTTCAAAAGTTGTGTTTAAAACAGTTTAGAGTCCAACTTCAGAGTCTTCTTCAGGATCCTGAGCACCTTACACTTCAGCTTGCCTTTACAGAAGACAGTAGATGATTTACAGCTGAGAAAAAGGAAATAGAGTTATTTATTGTTCTTAGCATTGGAAATCACTTTTAGAAATATTGCTGTAAATGTGTTGGAAGTCTCAAAAGCTCAGGTCTGACTCTGGTTTAGCTGTAGGGGAGGCTGTGGCAAGAGACCCAACATCAGAGGAGCTGTGAATATGGAAGCTCATTGCAGAGCCTAACACTGCCCAGTGCATTGAGCAGGATCTGTCACAGTTTTGGCAAAAGTACATATTGCTTTCTGTCTCTCACACTTGTGTCTTCCCATACTGAGTCAGGAATATGTGCACAATACTTGTCTTTGAGATCTAATCTTTTGGGATAGTAAGCACAAATAGTTTCATTAACAGCTGGTTTTACTTGCAGTTGAGAGTTTGGAGCAGCCCAGCAGCTTTTTGCATTGGGTAGGGAGGGTTTCCTTCTGCCTGTTACCTGGCTCTGACAGAATGATGCTTTGGGCTTCCCAAAAAAGGTCTGGGATCCATCACTGAAACACCATGGAAGCATTGGCTTAGTAGTAGGAAGCTTTGTGGTTTATTAAGAGCAAATATTAAATCATATTGGAAAATGATATTACTTCTAAAAAAAACCCTCTTATAGCACCTTTACACTTTCCAAATCTTTATTTTCCACAGTTGGCCTGCACACAGGTGATGAGCATGCTCAGAGAATATGTCTGGTTAGCAACAATCAAACCTCTAAAATATCTGCAATTCATCCATGCTTCTCCCACCAGCAGGTGTCATTCTGGAAAAAGGAAAATATTGTAAATTCCTGAACTGGAGAATTTGGCTGTGACAAAGAAGAAGAAAAAAATTTTGCTTAAAATATAGCTTTTGACGGTTACTTCAAACTAAAATGAAGAGAAAGCTGGCTGGTCTTCATTTTTTAATAATCTTTGTGCAGTGTGTAATCTTGACCTATAAATAACAAAGGGCAGACAATTGGTAAGGCGAACCAACGTCTACTTAAAGCTGTCTTCTGCTTTTTACTGTTTTCTCTGATGTGTTTACCACTGTTTATTCACTGCCCCCCTCCATGACTATGAAATCAGCAATATTCATCAACCTTCCCACAATAAACAAAGAATTAAGGTGCTGAATTCAGATCTCATTTGCTTCAAGGTGAATTTGAAGTAATCTCATTGAAGCAACTGAAAGTATAAATGTTTGTAATTCAGTCTGAAACAACCTAAAGTAGTATTTAACTTTCTACTCCATAAATAAGCCTCAAGCAGAAAATAATCTCATAATAATTTTAATGTCTCTTATAATGTTTATGTTTTCCTTTAAGTGTTCATCTGGGTATTAGCTGCAACCTCCTTTAGTATGTAGAGCTGTTTTTGATGTCTCATGAGCACAGTGAGAAAGCTGTGTCAGAGTTGTAAAGAACCAAGACCCTGCTGGTTCATTGCTCAGGGCTCCTGGTCTATCAAGTCTAATCTTTGGCTGTTAAAACCAAACTAACTCTGAAATCCATGCAGGAGCTGCCTTGACCACCCTATATGCTACTGGAAGTTTGTTCCAACTCATCACAGCTCTGATGGTTATAAATGTTTTTCTGTCTTTCTGTCTTTTGCATTTATCCAGATCCCTTGTATCTCTATTGTCCTTTTACATTAAATAGTTTCCCCCTAACATTTGCATTGGCATGTAGCTGAGCACCCTAGCCTGAACAAACCCCAATTGCATTTGTTTTCTTCCAGAAGCTTAGGTTTCAAATCCTCTGGCATTACTTTAAGTTTAATTGCTCTTCTTTAAACAAAAGCACACAGAAGTGTGCTGCCTTCCTTGCTGCCTTGTATGCAACATTAATACAGGAGCTTCCATGCCCCTCTAGAAACACTTCACCTGCTACATCTTAGTCCTGTATCTAATTTCTTCCTTGTAATTTCATCACAATCATCTTCCCTTTGACTAGTCCAGCCAGGTTTACCTTCTCAGCCATTTCTAGAAGGCTACAAAAGACTGTGCTACTGTGATATGATGGCCCACCAGAACTCTTCCTGGAATCAAAGGGAAATTTGCTTGAGGGAAAACATGAAAGCAAGTTCCAAGGCTTGGCTGCAAGGAGGACATTAAAGTGGGAATTCATTTTACCTTTTTAGAATTTTTATTTGCAATGAAGGGATGTAAAGTAGTCGTTCTGTTGGCAGCCATGACTTTTCCAAGATGTTATTTAATTACAAATGTAACAACACTTATGAACAGTACCAAACACTCATTTGCTGAGTGAAAAAAAATAGTATGTAAACATAGAATTAAAAACTTCACTCCAAAATAGCTAAAAGCTCTATTCTTGGGTTTGCATGAAGCCTGTATTAATGTTTTCTGACTTTTTAAGTATTTAACTTTGAAAATGTAGTGGTATTCCAAAATTTCAAGTCAGAAAGCATAAAAGTATTGCAAATATGACTAGTTCATTATGGCCTTTATAGGATCAAGATAACAAGCCATGATAATCTCCAGCAGGTTTTTGTACAGTAAAGGATGAGATTTAGACTAAGTTATTTCTTAAAAGTTTTTACTATTTTTTCCCAGGTTTTTAATTAAGTGAAATCATATAAAATTATGTTTAGTCTCTTTTGGTTTTTAATTTAAGTGGTTTATTTTACTAGTTTTAGAAAAAACTCATGTGCCTAAACATAGGCCTGTGCATTTTAGAGTTTGTAGGAATCCCATCTGGCCTCTCACTGCCAGTTCAAAGGTGTTGGATTTTGTCAAAGGTCAAAAGTCTCCTGTAGGTCCCCCAACATGCCAGTCCTGCACGTGTATCCTGGGTATTCCAGGGTATCCTAGCAGGCATTAGGTACCTTCTTTCAGGAACCTGAATTTCCCCTTTATAAAACTGCTGTAAATGGTAATATACCTCTGCAATTGTTTAAGAAAATTAAAGATATCACGTCTGGGAAGGGAATTCCCTCTCAGGTGCTTTATTTCAGGTTAACAAGTCCTAGAGGCAGGAGAGTTCTTTCATATCTAACAAGGACAGAGTTGCTGTAGTCAATGGGATGCTGTCAAGGGTCTGTTTTGAATTCCAGTGGCTGAACTGAACCTGTGTGTGAGCTGGGAGCGGCTCTTGTTGAGCAAATGCACCATGGAGGTCCTGGCCAGGAGCCTGGGGCTTCTCCTCAGGACTGTAGTGGTTGGAGGTTCAAAACTCTTGGGAGTCTGGCTAAAGGAAGATTAATTCCCAGTTTTGGGCATGAGACAGCAAACTAATTTTCCTGAAGAAAGTGGTAATTTCAGGTAGCAAGACACTCAGATAGACACAAGAAATACTTGTTTAATTAAAAAAAACCCCAACCTTTTTAATTAAAGAAATGAAATTAAAAATTCAATAATTACAGACACTATTAGAAACTTATGTTAATCAGGTCCAGTTTTGATGGTCTGTTGAATAAGAGGAAAGTTAAAAATCTTGACTATACTAGTCAGTATAGTTATATATAAATTGCACAATGTGGGGTTGAGCATTTCTGAATTGTTATTTTATAACAAGAGCAATTTGTTGCATATAGTGCATAAAAATGATATATTGTATATGTATAAAATGCATTAACTCATCCTAAAATAAAATTAAAGCTAATGGAAAGTAATGAATTCTGTATAAAATCCACCACAGGCATTAATTAGGATTGTGTAGACAGAGAACACTTTCCTGTGAACTTTTTAAAGTCACTCACTAGCATTATGATTGATAGGAGTTTGGACTACTTTTGTAGAAGCTGAAGAAATGAAATTGTTACAGAAAAGGTAATGATGGGCAGAGCAATCATGACATCTGATTCACTGATGTCCAATATTAATTTTATAATTTGGGAGTGAAAGAGAGAACTGTTTCCATGTACTCTGTTGTTTTGGTTTTTTTTTAAAGTATTTATCAATCTTTTTCAGGATGGACTCCCAAGGCATGGCTGCAATGGTTGTTTGAAACAAGAAACAGATACCCTCTTGGTGTCATTCATCTCTGATCATTGGGAATCGGAGCTTGAAGGAAGGTGAAAGAAAACTCCTACAGAGAACTGGGAATCATTTGTCTCGTAAGAGGGGTATAATGGCATTTTTAAAGCTCTACCAAATATGAGGACATGTGATAAGAGTTTATGGACTGGGAATTAATTGAAAGATTGTGAAATGGGAAAGAATTCACATTATGGGAAGTGTTGGAGAACTACAACCTAAGCACTCTGAAATTTGTGACCAAGCCCACAGAATACCTAGAGGTGATAGAACTATCTCAGATGACTGTTGTTTTAAAATATAATTTGTAAGCCCCTGCACCCTTCCCCAGACAGACTGGGAAAATACATTCCTTTTATTAATATTGCTCCAGGGGACTGGAGGGTATTCTGAGCAGTGAAACATACAGTTTATGGGACTTGCTACAGAATTCAGATTAAATAAAAGGTGATGCTAATTTGTACCTGGGAGTTGGTATCTATTTTAAAAATTTCTGTTCTAAAGATAATTTTTTTACATTTTCATATGTATTAAATAACACACCTATATGATGAAACATGAAATGTATAATTAAAACAATGGCTATAAGTATAGAATACTACCTAAATCATATGTATAAACATTAAATAAACTGTTTCATTTCTAAAGGTTACAGTAAACACTTAAAGATTTTATACAGTCTTTCCACCTCTTCCCCCACCAGTTTTTAATATAATTGCAGTTTTAGAGCTAATCCATGTATTAGCTTTTTAACATTTGCAGTTGTGTTAAATTTTACTGAGGAACAATTTAGTTTGGGGAAACCGTTGAATCTGTGGTTTGTGTTGTTTGAACAAGAAGTCCCTGAGCATTTGTCCCAAATACCAATATTTTTCCCTCACTGGCAGCTGTATATTTGTGGTCACCTGATGGCAATGCATGCAAAGACCCTGTGCAGCAGCAGTGCCTCTCACAGGGAATACCAGGAGGGAAACTGGAAGTAATCAAAGCACACAGAATTTGGTCTTCTTGGTGGAGGTCTCATGTAGGCCGCATTTGAATGACACTTTATGTTTCTGGAGAAGGTGAAGGTAAGAAATAGAAACTATTTGAAAGCCATTGCTTATGTTCCCTGGAATGGGTTGTGAAGAACAACTCTTCTGAGACCCAGCTTTACCGTGAACATGAACAGAGCTGTGTCATCAGCAATTCTGAAAATGCGTTTACAATGGTTGGGGAAATATTTAGTCAGCATTAAAATATGTTAGCTCAGACACAAATTTTGGATGTCTACTGCACTTAACAGTTCCAATAACTGGTTTCATTAAGATTTTTAGTGATACAAATTAATAACAAAAGTCAGTTAATACAGAGTGCAGTTATGAGACCAAAATACATGTGGTTTAAATTTAAAGAGTTAAATATTAGCATTTCCCTATAGAGAAAGGTTATTTGGGCAGTGGTATACTGACATTACCACCACCCACAGAGAAAGGGACCTGTTGATCATGTTGGTTTAGCAGAAATTCAAAAAAGGAAAACTGTAGGTCTAGAGGGTTTGCTTGGTGTAAGTGAATCACACAGGAAAAATGCTGATACCCAGGGTTGTTGTAGTGACTTTGATGGTTAAAAAGAGAAATAAGCACAGGATATTTTTGTCAAGTTACAGGATTTATATTGCTGCTTGCTAGGTAAAATTTGTCGTAGTTATTAATATAGTGGAAAGTTAAATGATGATCATGGAAATATGATAATAAGTGCTGTTGGAAAAGGAAAAGAAATTATTTTCTGTGTCCATTTAAAATATTCCAATGTGCTAACAGTTGGGCTGAAGGGCTGCTAAGAACATGAATGTGGAAAATAAAGGAAAGCTTCTGTCAAGAAGATGTTTCTGGACACTGCTATGCCGTTTCTGGTAAATCATATCTGATAAGATACAGGTGAACAACCAGCATTCATTTAGCAGAAAATAGTGCTATCAGTATGTCTGGATTTCTGTTTGAGAAAGCTTTTATAATAATCCTACTGGACCTAGCTAGAAAAAAGTTTAATAATAAGAAGTTACTAATTTGCCACAACTCTGCCCATAAGCTTCTTTTATTATTCCTGGAAGAAAACGATGTAAAATTGGATGGGTTTGGGTAGTTTCATACGGACATGGGACTGCATAGAAAAGCCAGGTATCAGCATCACTGCATATAGGGAGATCTTGTCTCTGACCCTCAGTCAGTCAGCCAGCTTGAGCACAGGCTGAACTACCCCAGGCTTCCAGTCCTGTGCACTTTGGCTTTTGAAACTTTCCGTGTGAGATACAGTTTCAGCATGAAAAGTCAAAATACGGCGGTTTACAATCACTTTTGCTTTGTTTGAAGCTAAAACTCAAAACAAAACTCCTGGAGTATAGAACTGCATGAAGTAAAACATAAGAAAGTTAACACAAAAACTCTGCAAACTGAGCAAGCTAGTTTCACTCAGCTTTCACATGAAAAGCTCATGTGAAAGCTCTTGAAAGAACCCCTTTCTGCATGTTCACTGTTCAACTGCACATGTGTGAGATGTCAAAAATGAGTTGGTTTCACAACCCCATGGCGCAGATAAACAGCACAGCTCTAAAGGTCTCGCTCTCATTCTCTGTCTTGGCTTATACTTTTTTCTTCTGCCAAGAGATGTTTTCTCAGTTCTAGGTTAGTTACATTGAGCTTTTGTTCATTTGTAGAACAAGGAATTTTTGATAAGACCCAAATTCAGCCTGAATGTTTTTTATGATTGTATCCAGCACTGAGAACTCATTTCTCAAATCTTTATCAATGCTCTAAATGGCTCCTAGTCCCAAAATGAGAGTAGACAATTCACCATTTGGTATTTCTGGGATACTGAACACCTGCTGCTCTTCCTAGCTGGTATGGGAGCTGCAGGAACTCATGCCCTTGTGAAAATCCCTCATCTTGAGGTGCTCTTATTCACAGTGGGACAGTGAGCAGTTCTCTGCTCTGTTTTCAGCTTTTGTAAAATTTTAGTGAAACACAACAAACTGATGCTGCACTGATATTGAACTGGTTCCAGCTGGCTGGTGCAGCGCTGTGCTTTGGATTTAGTATGAGAATTATGTTGATAACACACTGATGTTTTAGTTGTTGCTAAGTAGTGCTTACTCTGAATCAAGGACTTTTCACTGTCTCATGCATTGCCAGTGGGCAACTGCACAAGAATCTGGAGGGAACATGGCCAGGACAGCTGACCTGAAGCAGCCAAAGGGATATTCCATACCACAGAACATCATGCCCAGTATATAAACTGCTGCAGTTTGGCCAGGAGCTGCTATCGGTGCTTGGGGGTGGGCTGAGCAGTGTGTGGTGAACAAATGTATTGAGTATCACTTGTTTCTGCTGGATTTTATTTACACACCCCCTAGATTCCCAGTGTATTTTCATTAGAATTGTTATTATTTTAATATTTTCTTTTGTTTCACTGCTCATCTCAACACAGGAGGTTTACTTTTTATTTGAATTCACCTCCCCATCAGTGCAGGTGGGGAAGTGGGGAAGTGAGCAAGTGGCTGTGTGGTACTTGATTGCCATCTTGGGTTAAACTGTAAGAGACACAGACACTTTCAACAGAGCATTGCTGAGTACTTATGAGTTCAGACAGCTCAGAACCCCTTTGTTTTCTGGGCAGCTGGTCCATTTGCTTTCCCTCAAAATACTGAGGGACTGAACTCCTGAATTTTCTAACTTATCACTGATGGAGAAGCAAGAACTCAGCAGCAGTGGGGCTAAGGTAGGGGGCTTCTAGATGTAGCTCTTGCACTTTGGCAACTTAGTTGAGAAGAGCTAGAGTGATGCTCAGAAAAAAAATTAATATAAAATAATCAGTGATCTTGTGTGCATGTATTTTGGTTATTCATGTGCCAAGATTTACTGGTGAGTTGGTATAGAAAAGTGCAAAGGGAATGACTGAGTACAAAATTTTTAGGGTGTATTGAAATGTAGGTCACAGACTTGAGCTACACAAGACTTATTGTGAGTGGAATTTACAATATAATAGCTCACCTTTGCACAAGAGTGAATTTTTTATAGTATGATCATATGTTACCAAAAAAAAAAACCCAAAACATTGGACTGTTGGTGGAACGCAAATATTATGTGACTCTGAATCTCACTTGGTATTTTAAACCATGAGAGTTTAGATCTGAGTCATCATAACTTGTAAGCAGGAGATATATCTCTATATATACATATGTATGCATACATAGCATGCAGGCTAAAAACAAGGCTTCTGTCTTGGGGTCATTTCCCCCTCAAATTGTAGATTTCATTCTCTGTTACTGTAAATCATTAATAGCTTCAATTGAAAGTCAGAAGTCAGCTTAGTTGTTTCCAAAATTTGAAAACAAACCTGGGCTAGAAATCTTTACAGGCTACTACTTTCTTCTCAGCCCCTTTGATTTTCAGAGCCCTTGGGCCATCAGATCACTTTAAACTTTTCTTACACTCCTGCTTCTCTATAGTGCTTCCTGCATGGAGCTGGTGTTAGAATTTGCCCAACCTCTAATTTGTCCCAGCAGAGCACTCAAATTTTGCATTAGAAGCAGAAACATTGTTAGTACTGCTAAAAGAGCATCTTTAACCCAAGATCTTTACTGGACAACTCCTGTAGTTAGAGCAAGAGCTGGAGAAGATAGCATGAGTGCCTGCTAGCAGCCCCAGGGGCACATATGGGGAAAAGGTATTTTTCTTCCTTTTTACCTTTTAATTCATCACTTGACTTTAAAAATGCATCTAGCCAAGCTATGCAGAGAGTGACTTACTGAAGAGAAGACTGTAAGGTTGGATTAGGGGCTCTGTTCAAGACAAAATCTGCTTCAGTCTAGAGAACAATCCCACCACAAAATAAAATTAAAAGTAATGAGATTTCCCACTGTTAACTTAATAGCAGCAAACCACACGTTCTAAACAATATTCTATTTTTTTTTCTTTGGTATAAGGACTCATTTTTAGTAACAAACCCCAGACTATTAGCTCTGCCATTTTTCCACTGCTGGAGGAAAATGTGGACTCTTGCTGAGCTGTATGGTAAATATCTTGGCTATATCTGAATCTACCACCAGTTAAAAGGCTTCTAAAATACTAGCATGGAGGAACCAGTTTAAGGTAGAGGAAAGGAAAAAAAATGGGAAAAAGAAGAAACATCTCTTTGGATCTTTCTATCTGTTATTTTTTAGATTATATTTCTTCTGGGCTTCCAAAATCTTCAGTAACAAACAAGTTTTCTTTTAAAAGGTATTAAGTTTCAAAACATTTGCCAGGTCCTAATATTAAATCCTAGCAGTCAGCAATGTTTAAGTTCAGCCATATCATTTTGTTAAGTAAGTCATGCTAAAACTTAAAGTTTTCCCCTCAAAATGGTCTTTCCAAATGAGATTGATATTGTGAGAAAAAAAGAAAAAAAGAGAAGAACACCTTCATCATGAGGAATTATGGAATTAATTTTCTTTATATACTCTGTTTGCACAAGACATTTTTGTTAACTCTTAATAAAAATACCATTCAGCTGCTACTTTCATTGTTTTTATCCTGGGACCAATACAACATTGTCATTATTGGATATAAAGTGCTGTAAAAACAAATCTAATTTGTTAAGTTTATTTTGATAAGAAATAAATATAAAGGTAGTGCATAGTTTGTACAGTGCTGCTATCATAGGACTCCTGGGTATAATTTATATAAAGAAAATAAAAAAGCATACATAACTTTCTAGTTGATTTCCTTTAACAGGGCTAATTGAAAACAGTTTCTGTTCTTTAAAAGTAATTTATTTTAAATATGCTTTTTAAAACAAAGTTCTTATTGATATCCATTTTAAGTATATTATCTCAGTGTGGGATACAAGTAAAAGGTCAAATCTTGTAGGAGTATTTTCTGTATGACTCAGTTCTGATCATAGATAAACTTATCGGGGAAACCAAATTAGTTAACCTTTTCACTACCAAAAGCTCATTTTAACAGGCTACGATGGTTTCTTTCACAAATACAGTACTTCAAAGCTCACACTTCTGTTCTGAAACATGAAAAAGAGAATGCTAATTTCTCTTTTCTGTCTCTGATAAAAGGCAAAGGTTTGTGATTTTAACATGAAATCAGGCTTGTCGAGGTTCAGTATGTAGGCACAGTCAGCAATACATTATTAATTTTTAGTCAGGAACTGCTGTGCATAGTGGTGCAGAAACAGAAACATTTTTTTACTTTGATTATGTCTGTAATTTATGGACACTGTTGAATGACGTATTTCTTCTTGCCCAGTAGCATAATCCGTATGTATGGATCTGATTACTGGAGCACTGAAAGACAAAATGGCTGTATGTGGCATATCTCTGGAAGGCAGCCTCTTTCCATAAGGCCTGATAGGTTGTCCAATTCCTGCCTACTTCACTGGTTTGCGCCGTTTCTCAGAAATCCCTTCAGCTCCGCTTCCTCCTTTGTTTCCATCGCTGCGGCACCGACAGTTCAACGACTCGGGTTGTTTCAGTGCTCTAACCCAACCACGCCAGAAACTGCCCTTCTTTCCTAAAGCCAAATCCAGAGTGATTAAAAGGCTTTAATGGACTTCAGATCTGCAACCACACTCATGTCTGGGAAAAATGCTATCAGATGCTAATGTGCCAAAACCCTCTTCATAGCATTTGGCAATCTCACCTCTTATCAGCACAATTTAATGTGGTAGCTGGGGGACAGTTTGACTCATGGAGAGTTTCGCCTGTGAAATCATTCTTACCACCTTTACTCATTTTGCATAGTACCCACACTCACTGACTTGAGTGAAAAAGTTCTGCTGAAAGGGATTAAAAATGGTCTCTTTCCAAATGGCTCCCAGAGAGCTACATTGCAGGCAGTATCTGGAGGAGAGCACTTGAGACACAGAGATTAATAATATTTCTAATACTAAATTTCTAAAACTTCTACTTTCAGTGAAGTAAATACATAAAAAATATTCAAGAGTGAAGATATCTAGAAATCTGGTTTTGAAGGTCAAAGCACGTAGCCTGTTAGCTGAGCTGCAGGAGTATACTGGTTCTGCACAGCAAGAATTTTAAAAAAGCCCCCAAAAATGTCTGTAAGGCTTGTCCCAAGTTGAACTCAAATGGGCTTGGGGTGGAAATTTTGCCAGCCCTGGTCATATGCAGTAAAACATTTGTCTCATGCTGGTAGTGGCAATGAACATTTTTTTTCTTCCTTAATTTACAAAATATGAGCAAGTAGGTAGTTAAAGCATTTCAATTCTTCCATGAATGGAATAATTGTACATGGTATTTTCTAAGCAGAGAAATAACTGGCACTTGGGGAATTACTTTGTCACTCTCACAAAATGCAATTTCATCCAAAAGGGAAAAATAATGCAATTATCTGGGCAAATAATGCAGCACACTTGGCATACATGAGCAGTGAAGATAGTGCTTTATTTCATGAACAAGACATGAGTGCTTTGGAAAACTTGTTGGATTGCTTTTAATTATTAAAAGAGCAAATTCATGGTTTCCTTGTGGACTAGTCATACTGTATAGTATTTTCTTTTTTGTTCTATTTAAATTTAGATTGGTTATTCATAGTTCCTGGCAGTGGTTATAAGAGGAGGATGACTGAGAATTTAGTAGGTGAGTTAATCTCATTTTTACTGTGTCTCAAGAGCCACCCACTTTCCCTTCATATGACTCGATACCAGAAAGTTCTTACAGGTTTTGCAGAGTGAGACCGAAGTTTTGACCTTCTTCTTTTCTGCCCCGTTTCTGTTGCTCCCCTTTATTTTTCTGCACATTTGTCATTTTCCAGCCCTTCTCACCAGCCCAACACTCGGCTCACCTCCACATATTCCTTCTCCCTGCAGTGGGATTGCCCAGTGGGCCTTTGAGGTCAGGGAGTGAGTAGAACGTGGTCAGCTGGCTGCTGACTCAAAGGGCTGAAGCCCTGAGCTCCCCAGCCAAACCACATCTGTAGATGCATGCCCTGAAAATGAGCACACTCCTACTGTCCATAAGGAATCACTCAAACTTTAGGGCTGCTGAGAGTGGGTGGATTTGTGTAACAGGTGAGTGCAATGAGGTGTTGAAGCTGTGCTCCCTGTTGAAGTGTTACGGCTTCTTCCCTCTGGAGTGGGTGTCAGGGGACACAATAGCATGGAGGGTTGTACCACAGCCCCACTTTCAGCCTGACTTCTTGCAGGGGTTGTGTATGGGTCTCCTCTTTTCTGTTTGGCCAATTATTTTCATGTGGCTTTTAGAAAAGCTGGTAACTTTGAGATTGTTATCTCATTTGGCTTCTCTGGCTAAGGCATTCAGCAGCTTTTCAAAGAGAAAAGACACAGATGTGTGCATGCAGACAGTGACACTGCCTTCAAAACAGGCCCAAGTTAGAGACAGCAGAGAAATCTTTTTGGCATTCTTGCACTAGTGGTTGCACTTGATGAAGATTTTCACTGGGAAATTTGATCTAGGTGTAGTGTCTCTGGATGTTTCACTTTCTGACTTTCACTGAAAAATGTTTGAAACAGTCCTGGAATGTGCTACCAGTCTCATTATCTGAGATAAAGAGAGCAAGAGAAATACCAAATGGCTCAATGCATCTCATAACAGGTATATTAAAACATTGTCCTGATGTCAGAGAAGTACACAAACCCTTTGTGAATAATCTTTCTCATGCACCTCACAGCTTTTGAATTTTGCTGTATACTCTCCAATGGTTCCACTCCTAAAAACCTTCATTGTCCTGAGCCTTTTACATAAAGCACTGCCAAAACATGACACCGTTTAGCAATAGGCTGAAGACACCTTTTCTGTCCCCACTGCCACTCTGGCTCATGGGTATTTGACATGCCCAGGGCTCCCTCTGATCATGAAGCAACAGCACAACCCTGTGCAGTGCTCAGCAGCAGAGCACGTGCTCATTTTTCTGCTGTAAGTCTACAATGAGCACAGCAGCAAGACAGTTATGCTTGGGAAAAGAGCTTCCAGGTTTTTGCAGTGAAATATGCAGAACTTTAAAGCCCAGAAATGACAGTTTTGAGTTAGAGGAAGGTTATCTTGTTTTTCCCCCAAATATGTCTGTTGGTCTTGGGAAAGATATGGCCTCTTTCCAAACCTCACCACACTTACAGTCCTAGACTATCTTGGCTGCAAGAACTATAAAAACTACCTTCAGCTTTATATTTTCCATTTCAAGCCCTCTAAATTATATGTTGACATTCTCACTGCTAGCTGAAGAGCAGCATATCTCACAATATTGCTGTCCTCATGTGAGACACGTGGCATGATGTTGAGGAGTATGCCTGGAGCAGTGTGCTGTGGACTTCACCTGCAGCCAGGTACAAAGAGTGAAGGTTGCAGCAGCTTCCAAAGGACAGGTTCATACAAGAGTTGAACACTTTGAATCGAAAAGGGGGAGCTGTGAGTGTTTTGAAGGATCAGGGTGTAAGGATTTCTCTTGGCTTCAGCTTCATGCAAAGCTGGGGCATCTCTCACTGACAAAAAAATCCAGTCTTTTGGACCAAAGGGGTAAACAATGGATTGAGTGTTTCTGCTTCCCTGCTTCCCAGTGCCTCACACTCCTGAGTATGGATGGCTCTTATTAGTGATTATGAACCTGAAACATTTCCATAAGTTCTGCCAATAGGAAGCAATAGTTAGATATGATAACTAAGTGTGGTCCTGTTGTGTCTGTGGGCTTCTCTAAAGGTTGACTGAACAGTGTCCCACCATGGCTACTTTTGTCCTGCAATATATTATCTCTAAGAAAGCTGAAGCCATACAATTCACCCTTTGCCCTTCCACATTTTTGTGTTCTGAGACAGGAAAAAAAAAAAATCAGTTGGTTTTTTTTTTTTTCAGCTGGGAGAGACAGTATATATATGCTTCTAATGTGCTCTTGGACTCATTACCCAGCTGCAGAAAGTGCTCCAGTATGCAAGTACAGGAGATGTGTTTGTGTCTGGTCATCTCTGGAATGCGTAGCCGCCGAGCGAAAGGCTGGGAAACTCTCGCGGACGGCTGTGCCACTGCTGACCTGCCAGCACTGACAGCCTGGGCTCCAGTGGTGGGGAGGGATCATGGGTGTCTCTGCAGCCCTGAGCCTCTCCAGAATGCTGGGAGCATGAAAGCTGGAAGGATGCCCCATACCAGGATCTCCTGGTGTTTGCTGAAGCCCCTTAGGGCCTTACAACTGGCACTCAGCAGTTTGTAGGATTGGGCTTCCACTGGCTGGAGAGAAAAAAACCTCACTGGTGCAGCATTTCTGTGTGTGCAAAAGGCCTGCTAGAAAACGGATGAAATTAAAATGATCACACATGTCCTTCAGCTTAGGAAAAGAGAGCTCTAAGTGAGAGCATGTGTGCTCTTACTGGGGCTGAGAAAATGTCAGTCTGATGTTCTTGGGAAGTTCATATTGATACAAACAGGGAGGCTCCCTGCTGCCCACAGATTTCCCACATAAAAGTCCTACTGGTAGCCGTGGGAACTTAGCAGCAGCCACGCTGTGGCTAAAGTCACCACTCTAAAAATGTAGTGAAATTAGTGTTCATAAAAGTGAAAAACATGCCACAAGAATGAAGATGTTCTGATTCACAGCCATGAAAATTACATGAGTTCTGGCATTAAAAAAAAAAAAAAAAAAGAAAAGAAAAAAAAGAAGCAGATAAATTTTGCAGTTACTCTGGCTTCAGAAGGGGATTGTTGGTGAATTTTTAAGAAGTTCCTCTGAGAAAAAAAAATCTTGGCTATCCTCAAATCAATTTGTTGCACCAAAACATACCCGCCTTTCCCAAGTGGTGCCCATGATGTGACTGGTCCTTCTCGCCAGCCCTGTGGAAAGGGCCGATCCTGTGCTGCACAGTGGCCCCTAGTGAAAGTGAGTAGTTTGTTCCACAGTCTGTGAAATAATTTCCAGCAGCTGGTTTGTTACTAATTTCAGTTCTGCCTTCCGATCTGACCCTCATCTCCCTCAAACTATGCCACTTGCTACGTTATTTTTAAGACAAATAAAAAGACCTCACAGGAGGGCATGATGGACCAACAGAACTTGTCCCAGTGTAAACTGAGCATGAACCTGGGACTCAGAGGCAAAGGTAATATTAGGAATAATGCAGCTTAACAATATCGTTTAGCACAATTTCCAGTTTGAATTTTCCTTTTTTTTCCCCTGCTATGCGTGCTATAAGGAGAGGAGACAGTCATGCCAGCTGCCACTCTTGCTAAGTAGAATCTGGATTTTTGTGTTGCATCTCTATTCCAATTACAGACTCACCCTCAAAGAGATACTCTTGTCCCTTGCAGCTTTTATGTTCTTGCACCACAAGGATATGAAACATCAAATCTGCTCTTTCTGCTTGTCCTATCAAGCCTATTTTCCTTCATTTTCCAGGAGAGATGCTGCAAAGTCACATCGTCACTCTTTTTCCTCCTTGTGGTGTTCCCTCTGCCACCATGGCATGGTGAAGAGCAGGAACAGTAAAAGCTGCCTTGGGAAGGAGGTGACAGCTGGTCATTGTGCTCACTGGGCAGACACCACCTTCCCATCCCCACCCCCATGCCAGCAACAACTTATGACAGCAGCAATCTTAAAAATAAAACAGGAAATGATTTTAATAGGGGATGTGGTGGCTCACAGAGAAAAGTGGGGTAGGTCTGAAGTGCTGTTGTTCTTTCATGTGAGCACCAGGGCCCTGCAGAAAGGTTGCAAAGGAACAAATGTTTGTGCAGCCTTTCATGTGGCAGAGGGACCTGTGCCTGTTTTTGTTGTTGCTGCTGCTGAGGCCCATTGTGGTGGCTGTCCCTGTGACCCGGGTCCCAGCACTGCTGGCTGTGGTGTGGTGCTGGAGCTGTGTGGTCCCAAGGTGCTGCTGGCACACGCTTGCCAAGGGTGAAGGCATTGCTCAGTGGTCTGGCCTGAGTCTGGGCCATTGTGATAACCCCTTACTTCAATATCTGAATACTTCCTTGCACTAAGTGCAGCTGGGCTAGCTGTGCTCTGGCCAGTCAATAATTCACTTGCCCACCACATTCCAGTATGAGATATGGTTTTGTTCTGATGCCTAAAGGAAACACCTACCTAACCTGCTATTTATTCTGAAAAGAACCTTTAGCATTTGGCTGAGTTATTGAAGGGGAAGGCTTCAAATGCCCCAGCCCTGCATGCTAAGAGCTCATCCTCCTCCCTGTTTTCTTCTGGAGGATCAACTGAAAGAAAAAAGAGGACTGGGTGAGTGCTGCTGCAGGAATACTGAGCAGTCAGAGCCTCTCAGGCTAAAATATACTTCTTGGCCTCAGAAAGCTGAGCGTGTTCTTGGAGATAATGTCATGGGCATTGAAATGAACTTTTGGTCTGCTTCCACCAGCTTTGTATTTATACTGAACTTCTATTTCTCTCACCAGCTGAGTTAAGTGTTTTTTTCCTGTAGCATTCAAATGCTTGGAATAGAGGTTCAAATCCTTCTCTGCCTTCAAACACAAACATACCATTTCTGGGTCAGGAAGTCCCTGACCTCCAAATCACTGGAGGTTGACAGAGTACATCATGGTAGTTTTACTACAGGCTTGCCCTAGTCCTGTACTCTTCCCTATTTTCAGCTTTAGAGACGGGATATTGGGCTAGAGGGACCTTTAGTCTGACCTCCTAAGGACGTTTTTATGGTCTTTTGTCTTTATCTGGTGCCTCTGGGGGCTAATAAAGATTTTGTAAATATAAAGAAGTCATTGTGATCCAAGAAGAAGTTGTGAGCATAGGAGGGCTCTCCCAGCCTGGTGCTCCCTGGGAGCAAAGGTCTGATAAGAGAAGTGGGTGTCTGGCAAGCACTGATGAAGCAACTTCCAAACTCTATCAGTTGCTAGATAGATGGTCCTCAGTGAGTAATGAAAATAACTGTTTCTGGACACTTCTTAACACACAGTTTAAGATTTGATAATTTCATACAATATGTAATTTATCATTTGGTTTTCTTCTGGCATTGGCCCATAGGCCTCATTGCAAACCACAGATCTACCTCTCTCCTTTGGCTTGTAAGTTGGTTTCTTCAAGGGACAAAGAGGTCCCCAAAATGGACCTGTGCCCCCTTTGCCAAGCCCTGGAGGCCTGCTGAGAAGTGTGGGCACTGGTGCTTGTTGTTCACTCTTATCTAAGTGGAGCAACTCCAGCATCACACAGCAGTGCAGGGTTGGGCTCACTGAGACCTCTGGTGTCTGTGCTGCCACTGGCTCTGGGCTCTCAGATATCTTTGGTGCACTTAGAGGGCTTTGAGGCAGCACAAAAGCATCTGCTCAGACTCCTCTGAGCTTGTTTCCTCTTCTGCCTTCCTCTTCTCTCTCTTAGGTCAAGGGGAGCAAGCAGGACAGAAATCCTTCAGGTAACTCCATTTTCCTTTCCCCCATTCAATTTGCTTTTAGAAGGTGTTTTCAGGCAAGGTAGAGCAGACTCATGGCTGAGAAAGGACCTCAGCCAGGCAATGAGAAAGGCTTGCCCAACTGGCCCCAATACCTAACCTGTGCCTGCCTCTCTTTGGGGGCAGCACAGCTGCTTTGCCATATGAAGAGAGAGGAAAGAAAAATGAATATTCTGATGCGAAAAAATAAAAAGAAGTCAGAGAAGGATTTAAAAAAATCTTGTTCATTTTTCCATCTTCCCCCGCTCTTCCAAGCCTAGAAAAATCCCCTTCAGTATGATATCAAGCCTGTAAGAAGTCCTCTTCTCTTTTTTTAGTCAGATGTTGCAGAAGGGTTTAGAGCTATGGTTTCCCAGTCCTGCACTGAAGCTGCTTAGCTTTCACTTGCATCTTTGTGATCCCTTTGTTCTGAGCTGGAGCTTCAGTACTGACAGTTGCAAGGAACACACTGTTTTTAAAATCAGCCCCCACATCCATGTTTTGTGCACTCTCCAAATAGCCCTGAAGAGTCAGATCTCTGGGTGCTCAGCCCTGCCAGCCCCTCTTTCCCCAAGGGACACAGCCCTGCCTCTGTGACCAGAGCAAATCACCAGAATGGAAAATCCAGTAGAGCTCACCAGTTACCCTGGAAAGGAAAAAGAAGGTTTTGCTTGCACAGTTTGTGCTTTCCTGCTTATTGTGCAGCTCTAAAACCTCCAGTGTTTTAATCAGAATGAACAAAGGGTATGGTCCTGCTTTAAAGGCTTTCTAAGCGACACATTACAACTTAAAAAGAGTCAGCAGTTTGCTTGATGTTATTCAAGTGTCAGTGCAAAATACAGCCTGAAAAACCCCCACTTCACAGTGAAAAATGCTCTGTGCTCACAGGATCAATTAAAATGGCTGGTAGGGATTCTGCTGCAAAACTGGAAAACACCCCAGAAGCCAACCCGTGACAACTCATGAAGACTGTCAGACTTTTGTAGAAAGTTAAAAGTATCTAAATATAAGTAAGCACTTTCAAAGCTGTTATTGCTGTCTGTTTATGCCTCTCACTTGCCTGATCTGTGGGGATCCTTGTTACTCATTCAGGGAGGGAGGCAAAGATCACTGAAGTCAATAGAAAGAAGCAGAATGATTTCAGGCGGTTTTAGGTGAGGTCATGGCACTTTGCTTTCTCTGACTGCCATTATCCTTGGGGTTCACTGCCATCCAAGCCTTTGGTAGCCTCTACAGCTGCTGCAGCAGTTTCTGAGTTTCAGTAAAAAGATGCAGTTCTGGAGGTTCATGTTTCTGAGATGCTGGCCTGCCCCAGCCCCCTCACACCACAAGCCAGGGGCTTCTACAAAAGTGTCCAAGGTCATCCCTCCACTCATGGCACATCAAGTGGACTTGGAAATGAAGGATTTTGAATTTCCTTGTGTAACAAAAACTAAGGGCTGCTTTTCTTACTCGATGGCATAAGGTAAGAAGGTTTATGGAAGGATTAATTGTAACCTTTATAAAAGCTGCAGTCACAAACATGCGGATGAGTTTAGAGCAACCAGGGTCCCACACATGGGGTTTACCAAAAGGCAGCAAACATGCAGGCTCACCAAAATGCATGGATTTGACCAAACTTCAGGGCTGGGGAATAAAAACAAGCAAAATTGCAAAGCTGCAGTTTACTGCCTGTTTTTTTTTTTAACACAAATATATCCACCAAACAGTTGGTGTCTGCAGTCATTTTTTGGGAAGGTGGACAGAGCAACTGATTGAGTTACTCAGAGCCGAAGCCTGAGTAGTAGTACAGCCTGAGCTGTAGCCTGCCCAGGCTGCCCAGGCTCTCCCTGTGACTGGGGCAGCCACATCCCTCAAAACCCCACTGAGGAGCCGGGTGTGAGCAGCAGCAGCACCGCTCTCTCGGGGCGCTCCCGGCTGGTCTCCGGCGGAGGGATGCAGGGCGCTCTCCGGGGAGGCCGGGCGCTGGCGGCGGGGACAGCTGTGGAGCTCGCAGACAGCCACCCACCCACAATGTCTGCAATGCACACAGCTGCTGCCTGGCTGCATTACAAAGGTGCCTCACAGCAGCACATACGCCGGCTGCCATGCCAGCGGCTGCGGGCTGTGCTCGGGCTATATTTTACAAGTTTGTTTGCTGTGGCGCGGCAAGCACAGGCACGCTTTTATGGCATCCAGAGCATTTCGCTGAATGATTTGGTAGTAGGCTACTGACCAGACAGCACATTTCCAGATTTAGGTTATAAGAGGAAAACAGCAAGTGGTAGGTTCAAGTGCAGGTCAGTGGATATGCTACACCAGAGCTCCTCCGCTGAACACGGGAGTCCTCGTGCTCCCCCAGGACCAATACCTTAAGCTGTGCTCAGTAGACCTGGCCTCAGGTGTCTGCTTTTATGATTGCCAGTGCCATTCACACTGAGAAAACGCTGTTATCACATTGTAAACATAATTTTTAATATTGCAGAATCTTTTTGGTTGGTACTTGGGCTTAAAATGCAATTGTATGATGTTGATTTCCTCTTGCTCTCTAGATGTATTAAGCAGCATTTTAGCAGGAGGTTTCCAGGAAGGAAGAGAAGGTACAGAGATGAGAGGATGTTCCGAATCTGCTAATGGGCTTGTTTTTCAGTAGTCAGTACTAGTGAGCACAGATTGGAGGAGGAAAGTAAAGACAAGCTGTAACCCAGGCCATGAAAACCACAATTGATGCTGATAGCCACGATATGGATACATATGGAAAAACAGGTACTGCAGCATAATGTCATTGGAACTCAACATGAGCACCTTATCTGTAATAAAACCTGAGTTTACAGACAGTGTAAACCAGCTTACTGACCTGAGTCGTGTCCACCACCTGAAAGCTCATTGGGAAAGTATGTCCTGATATCTCATAGATGAAATTTTGTTTAGCTAAACCTTAGATCACCTTTTAAGGTCAATATCCTCTTTAAAGACAAGACCAGGACTGCATGACCCCCCTCTTCCTTCTCTCCCAGTATAAATAGCAATTGCTGAAGCATGGGAGGAATGACATCACCTGGGAAAGCTGTGTACTGATTTGTTGCCAAGAGGAGTAAAGCAGACTTTTTCAGTCTTGCTGAGCTGAACTGCTTATGAAAGCACAGCCTGGGCCCCTGCCCCATGTTTGCAGAGTAAGATGTAGCCCATGTAGGAGTTAGTCATGAGTAACCTGCCTAGAGTTGTGTTTCAGGTTGCTCAGGCTCTCCCACAACTTCTAACACAACAGTATTTTTAAATGTCAGGTTGTGTCTTGTTCCTGGAGGTTGCAAATAGTGGCTTTTGGGAAGCCACTGTCCCTGGGCAGAGAGGACAGGTGAGAGTTTAGGGGCATGGGATGGGGAGTGCGTCCATACCAGCAGGGGAATTGCCTGACCCCAGCACAATGTGCTAACTTGTTTGTCATCTCAAGTATTTGTTATTTTGACAGGGAGACTTGGAATAGTTGGAAAGGTGGGGTATCGGCAGCTTCACAGCTGGACATTCCAATGCATCCTTTGGGAAGGCTGGGTTCAGTGGGGCAGCTAAAAACACAATAAAACATGCACACACAGTAGCACTTGGAGGCTGATGAGGCTTATTTTTCAGAATGGTGTCTTTTTCCCCTCACAGCAGCAGGCTCAAATCCCTATTTCCTGCCTTAGCTCTTCCTCAGACAAACCTCCTATGGATCTTCTCCTATCTGTACAAGAATGCATAAAAACCTTCAGCTCCTTACCCAGAAGGTGCAAAACAATGCTGAAATCAAGGTTCACAGTGCTACACCCTTTTCATTTAACCTAGTTTCTGTATGACACAGACACTTCTGACTGTGTGACAGTGGGGTACAAGTAGGGCAGATGCTGTTCATTGAGAAGACATTTGTGTTGTGCCTGTGCTTGCAGCCGGTCCCACTGAACGGGACCTCTCTCACACCCATGTTCTGAAAATGGGGCTCTGCTGAGGTGGGGGAGGAGAATAGGAAACATTCAGAAATGTGTTTCTGAAATAAACACTTTTTTTTTTTTTTGCTTTAGCCTCTGAATTTGACCTGAGCCTCTGGTTTTTTTTTGCTTTAGCCTCTGAATTTGACCTTTCTGAAGAGGCAAAGTTTGTCAGATGAGACAACAGGTGCCAGTGCCATGAGGGCAGTGGGTGCTCCATGTGCTGGCCTACGCCCTGCTGGCTACCCTGCCTGGAGAGCTCTGCTCTTGTGCCTAGCTCTGGGGTGGGGTCTGGCCTCACAGAGGGGCCACAGCCCCACAGCGTGTGTGAGAGAGCAGAGCTTTGCACTGGGGTCTTGGATGCTGCTGGCAGTCGTGGAGACAACCTCAGAGTGCATAACCAGACAACGCCCTACTGATGGCATGGCTAGCATTCCCGGGCACTGCTAATTATTCAGAGCAAAGCTGGCAAAAAGTCAAACTGCCTAGCCTTTCCTGGGAAATGCCCTTTCCCTTTTCCCTTCCACACCATACTCCTCTGGCCTATCTGGTCAGATTTCATGCCTGAACATGCCCTTGGTGGGGCATTCCCAGCCGCAGCGTGCCATGGGACGTGGTGACCTTCTGGCACACGTGGGTTGCAGCCATAGGGCACGCAGGTGGTTTTATGCCTGAGTCTGCTCAGAAATTAAAAGAATCCTAAAAAGGTGGGAACAGAGAGTAAGAGCCAAGGCAAAGGTACATTGCTGAACTGTTTCCCCTGCTGTAATTGCTCAGATTTTAGAGCAAAGCAGAAAGGTGGGCTAAGTAAACTGTGCCACCTTAATGTGCCCAGCAGTTAGCAAATGGTGATAAACACAAGCTGGAGCGGTACAGCTCTGCAGAAGGCCACCCAAAGGACAGCAGGCAAAGGGCTGGCACTGCTGGGAGCAGGTGTCACGGTTACTGCAGATGCAGCTGCGACTGCAAGCTGCCTCGTTTTGAATATGAAAACTTCAAGCTGGGAGGCACAAGGACAGCTAAAAGGGGGAAGGAAGAGGAGGAAGGCCTGTGCTAGATGTGCTCAAAGAAATGGAGCTGAGTTAATGTTTTTCTGTGTGAGCATGGCTTGGTCATGTCAAGCAGCCAACAGCCTCCCTGTCACCCTGTCACCTTCCCTGCTTTTATGCTTCAGATGGTGCATAAAACCCACTACTAACTCTGCAAAAGATCAGAAGCATCACATTTCTGGGAGAGTCCAAGCAAAAGTAACATGAAAAGCCTCCCACTAGAAATGAATGTATTTGAAAAAATGCCTCCTGTACAAACGAAACAAGTGCAGGTAGGGCCAGCTGTACATATTTTAGTCATGGTCTAGTCTTTCCATGCTCCCTGTTTGTAGCTCACTCATTAATTTTTTCCTGACCTTTTTCTCAGGAACATGCTGTTTCATAAGTCTCCATAGCTTATCATGAAGAAACTCTTATTCTGTAAAAACCCTTGATAAATTTAATATTTTGATCTGCTTGATATATTTAAAAGAATTGCTGAATTATTAAATAAGGATTGAATCCCAAACTGGAAAAATTCCCAATTCTTTGCAGTTCTGACAATAATGGGCTTCTTTCAACCAGAACTTTGTTTTCTTTTGTTTTTGTAAATTATTTTTATCTTGATGTTATTAGAGAATTTGCAGCCTTCCTCAATATGAGGGACTTAGAGAAGTAGATGTCTTGTCTTTAAAAAGGTGATAGGTTTAAAAATGGCAAGATGTGTCCAAAAATATGTAACAATGATAATTACTATCACTATTAAATATGTGAAAGTTACTTAAATAATGTATTTTAGCCTCATTAATTCAACTCTAGAAATACTACAATTTTACTTAAATGCTCTATTCCATTTATACATAATAAACACAGACAATAAATAGTGCATCTGTTGTTTACTGCTGCTCCTTATTACTACGAGTTTTATGTCTGGTTCTGTTATTGGTACAAGGTCTGTTTTCGGTGAAAATTCTTCAAATGTCAAAACATGACTAAAATGCTGTAAACTGCAAGTAAAACCACCACATTTGAAAGAATGCAAAAAGCGCTTTGGCAAATCGTTATCTTTGCAGTGGTATCTTTGCTCTATATATTTACACAAATGCACAGAAAGATATTATAAATTAATTACACAGGAAAATCTTACTCATCTCTGTAGAAAAACAGGATAGAGATTTCACATGTGGCTCAGCTCTAGGACGATGTGATATTAGTGTCTGTGCTGTTTTCAAGATGCAGTTTATTTAACACTGGGAAAGGGTATGGTTTGGCTGACTAAACTCTGGAGTGATGCTGAATGATAAAAGTGCTAAGGGGAATTTTTGGGGCATCTAAAAGACAACGTATAAGACTCTGTAGGTGTTAAAAAACCCAAAAAAACTTTTTCTGGGGGTTGTATAAAAAGCTTACTGACATTTTATGACACGGACTAACCTCCTCCCATACCTTTAACCCCCTCTTGCCAAACCTAACTGCCTCAAAGCTGGGTGTAACCATGCTCACACAGAGTTCTTATTTTGACACTTTGGCTCATTTCACCCCTCTTTGAGAGATTTGTTGTACCTTCAGTGTTCCAAACTGGAATGTGCTTTAGTGTACATGGGCATGGCCAGGGAGAAGGACAAGCAGACAAGTCCAACAGCTCTTCTGGGATACACACCACCAGTCATCTGCAAAACACTGAGCATCACAGGCTTCAAAAGCTGAGGCAAACCCTACACTGGGTTCAAGTGCTGGGGGGGGAGAGATTTGTACACCTCACTCTGCCATGGGGTCTGTTGCAGGTGAGGGATGGCTCTATGGCTGCAGGAACATGTTGAACCAGGTGGCTTCTGGAAAAAGACCTGCCACAAGCTAAGAAAGCTGTAATACTTAGAGGCATGGTGTGGAAATTAGGGTCAGTGGACTGGTGGGGATGCTTGTGAGAGAGTGTGCCCTGGGATGGGTTTGTATGAGCAGAAGCACATTTGCATGATGATAATGGCTGGGTCTAGGTTGTGATAGATTGTCTTCTCCAGAATTTGCTCTTCCAGACAGGCTGGCTCCTTTCCACAGTGAAACTGAGATATGGTGACTTTGCTCTTAGTGCAGAGATTTGAGGTAGCTCTCAGACATAGGGTTTCCAGAAGCCCCTGCATCATCTCATCTGCATCCTGGTGTCTCTGAGAAGACTAGGGGTTCCTGAACTTCCTCTTGGGCTGCCCAGCCTGGCCCTTTCAGGGTCCTGCACCCTGGGGGAGCTCTGGGCAGGATTCATCCCAGACAATCCATGGGCCAGTTGGGAGGGGGAAGGACATGTCCATGGAGGTAGATTTGGATCTTCAAGAGGCTATTGAAGTTATTCTTCCCAAGGACCTCTTGTTTTTGGTTCCAGAGGGAGCCTTATGTGAGCAGGGTTTGCTGCTCTTACTTTCCCAAAGTCACCCAGGTGGAAATGCCCCCTTTGGCCTAAGCTGCCCTTTGCAGACAGATGCAGAGACAAATGCTGGCCAAAGGTGTTGGTGGAGGTAAGCCACCCTAACCCTGCTCCTTCTCTTGCAGTGCAGTCCCACATCTTTGGACATCGACTTTTTCCCATTCCTACCTACCACTGCTTCAGGACCTTGCTTCTTGGGGAATGGGGAAACCCAGGTCCTACTGAGGTATGGAGAAAGAAGGGATTTTGATTTCTATGGTACAGGATATGGGCTTCTCTCTCTCTGATGCTGGGCCTTCATTTCAGGTTACCAGAGCAAAGACATGATTGCTGCAGATCTTGGTGGAGTCCCAGGACTGTGCTGACAGCTCTTCCAGAAAAGTTTTGCTGCTTTTTCTTGTAGTCCTAGAAACTGACCACACAGTAACCCTGGCTGTGAATATTTTCTTGAAAAATAAATTGGCTCCATCAGGGTAAATAAAGGCTTGAAAAGTCAGTGATCCTCTTTCTACCCCGCCTAGGTTTGTAGAAAGCACCAAAAAAGAACACAATTACAGTTAAGTCTTGAGATTTCTTTAGGAAGTAGATTTCAGGAGTCTGACAAACACCAACCTGCATCTGGATGCAGTGGACTTACTGGCTTTCCTCCTTAACATTTAAATCTTATTGAACTGGGAAGGTTGCCTGCCAGGTGTGGGTGGAAAAGCTCTGAAATATTGATTTTCTGTCTGTCAGTATTAAAAGCAAAACACTTCTTTTATGTACCCAGACACTGTATCAGAGCCCACAGTGGCTTGCAGGGTATTTCTGTGCATCGTGGCAGTGAAGACAATGGAACATCCTGTGAAGTAACAGACTTAGCAAAACACCAAAGAGAAAATTGTGAAAAACACACTTCTCTGTTCCTTTTTTTTAAACAAAGACTTTTGGTTAGAAACACAAATATACTGCATCTGAAATGGCTTTCTCTTGTGATTTGGCTTCTTTTTAATCCTCAAACCATTTAAAGTTCCACTCCCCTCCCTCAAACCCTGTTGAAGCTTGATGTGGGAGAACACAGGCGTTTTTCCCCTACTGCTTTCAGTCACTGTCTGACATATTCTGAATGTGCCTTGATGTGTCCGCTGCTTTTAATATTGCTGGCTAACAAAGAGCACTAGATTTGTTTCCTCCTACTGACACACATATTTTTTGTTTCTGTGGAAAAATATTGCCATATTTTGCAGGGGGATTATATGGGAGAGCAATGTACAAACCTCCATAAAGTCACTGCTTGATGCTGATTTAGTCAATCAGTTTTACAAAGGCATTGCATAGACTCACAGACTGGGACATCTTGCATGCCAAGTGTTATGCTAGTAGACCTCGATGCTTGCAAGCACAAGCCTTGTTCTTGCAGTTGTGGCTTTGAAGTAAGTGGAAACTTTATTTCTTCTCTTAAATTTATTAGTGCCTGTCTCCAGGGCTCTTTGGGACACAGCAGTGTTAGAAGTGTAGTCTCAGAAATGGGACTTGGTATTGAGGTGCTGCAGCCTGCACAAAAAAAAAAAGACATTCTTTTGTCTTTTTTTTTTTTGTGGGATGCATAATGCCTACACCAGGATGAGAAATATCTTTCTACCAACATACACCTCACCTGTGTTTTGGCACATGCAGCTTCCTTTGCTACTGCCTGGCCTAGGTCCATGTTCAGTCTTGCTATATTAATGTATTTAAAGTTTATTGCATCTCTCTCAAAGCTGGCTGAATTCTGTTGGTTATGGGGGAAATGCTTTCTTCAATGTCTTCTAAGTTTATGGCTGCAGTACCAGCATTTTAATAGGTTTGGGAATGGATGATGCTCTGTGAAGAGAATGATCTGCCAGCAGTTCAGGGGAGGTATTGATCAGCCACATTGCCCACTTATGCAGACTTTGCTGGGGTATCAGTATCAAAACAGGAAACGATGTGAGAAATGTTAATGAAACTTGACAACAACAGCTCAAAAGGTGTTTGATCCACCGTTTGAGTGTACATAACTATTACAGGATGAGGAAACAGGAAATACACTGAGGAGGAGGAGATAAGAACAGAGAACTGTAAAAAGAATAAAAATACTGACCTTGAAAAATTCCAAGTCACCTTTTCTAAGTCAGCTGGCATGCACGAGGCATTTGTCACAGCACACAGCTCCTCATTTAGGCATTGTGCACATAAAACCCAAGAAGCCCGAACTGAGATCCTTCTGCAATAATTTTTTACCATCCCAGTGATTGTGAGACCAAGTTAATGCCAAAAAGCAAAACTACAAATGAAAAAATAAAAAACAACCCAACCCAGCCCCCAAACTTATTTGCCAGCAAGGGTTTCAAAATTTTCAAAACCAAATCACGTCTCTGTGGTTCCTGTTTCTTCTGAATCTGCATTTGCCTACAGCTTCAATTAAATAAATACCACAGTGCTATTCCTGTTCAGGAGTATTGTCATTTTGTGATGACTTTTTTCTCTCCTCAGATCCCCTGCACACCACCCCACATTTTTCCATAAGTAACTGAGTCAGGAAGAAAAAAACCAAGAAGAGCACATACCCTCTGTTCTCCTGCTGTATTTTATGGCAGTAGGTTCTCTGCTTTCTTCCTGTCAATCTTCTACCAATCCACTCCAAAGTGTTACCCAATGAAGTCTAGAAAATGTGTTAATTTGAAAGAAATGTTCAGAGGGGAGGGGAGGAGGGAAATGGATTTGGATGTAAGAACAGCAGATGCTTCCCTAATATCACCTTTTATTAACAGCACTCAAAACAATTTGAACACATGAAGTCACCAGTCACAGTTTTTAGGCAAAGAAATTGGGCTGCAGAGTTGATGCTTGGTACTTAGTAAATTAATTGTGGAGTTCAGGTCTGCTGATTCTAAGCCTCCAGTCCAGGTCCATTGGATGATACAATTTCCTGTTAGAATTACTCTGAAAGGAACCATTTTCTAAAGTGCAGGACACCCACTAGGTCCTTAAAATGCCCTTTGAACTCTGGAAAACAGGGAGCACTAGTTACAGATCACATATTTCCTTCTAGTCCTGCACAGTCTGATGGGGCTTTGTGTCCTCATGGGAGAGGACAGAGAGGAGATGCCACTGTGGTATGAAGGCAAGGAAAGAAGGAATGACCTGTGGACCAAGAACAAGAGCTTCCAAGGTGTGGAAGCAAGGCAGATTGCTAAGTGTTTTCTGATTCTTGGGACCTATTGTTTTTAGTCTTAAAAGTGATCCTCCCTTTGGGCCACGATATCATTGCCTGGCATTCCATGAATTTCCCCCAAAGTTCTTTCACGTCCTTCTATGTTAGAGATGAATATGAATTTTCTCCTAAGTGGAGTGAAATACCACCTGTACATTGACCTGTCACGCTGGAGACAGTGTGGCTGGTGATGAGTCTCCTTTTCATCATCTCCCATAGGCAGGAAAGATAATACAGTCACCTATTATGAAACAGGCTTTTTAAAGAAAATGATTTCCCTCTGACACTGTCTTCTCATGTGTGATTAACTATTCTTTGGGTAGTTATAATGAAAATAAAGTAAACATGTTGCTGATGTAATATGATGATGCCTTTCTTTAAGACTGAAAGTGTTGAGAGCACTCCCACTAATCTCTTTTTTGAAAAGCAAAGAGAGCTATATCCAGTTTGACTAATGAGTCATCTTTCACCCTCCTGGTCCAGTTCATGGGTTTCCAGCTTACTTCACAATGTCTATACTTTTCTGACCACTTACTCTCTATGAACCTGGGCAAAAAGGGTTTGTGGGTGCCTTGGGAAGACATTGGGAACTGAGAAATGTCCTTAACACTATGTGTCCTTGTGGGCTCTTAGGGGGAAGCCTTGCTGGTTGATTTAGGAAAGATATAAAAAGGCTGAGTGCAAGTAGGTTCCATGCCAGCAGATAGGAGGAGTCACTGGTGCTGGGAGCAAGAGGAAAAGGTTGGTGTGGAGTAACAAGAGGTAAGGTGTGGAGGGCGATGACACATGCAGGATGCAGGGTGAGGTAATTCTTTCCAGTTGTCCTTGGTCCTCCTTTTTTATCTTGGTGCTTTCCCAGTAGCAGTCTCTTCTTTGAAACTCTTTTCCTCCTTTTTTTCAGATAAAGAAACACAGTGGAGGGCAGTAGTCTCAGAGGACCGTCTGCTGCTTTCCTTGTAGGCAGGGGGACTTACTAGCTTGGATTAATGATTTATGAAACAAATGAACTCAAACCCCAGCAAAGCAAGCTGTGAAAAAACTCCCAGGGTAAATTGTTTTTTTTTTTGAATGAGAGCAATAAAGAATATTTAGCTAGAGGGACCTTCTATGAACACTTTCTTCTTTCTGTTCATCTGTTCATTAGAAAACACGAGTAGATGTAAATGAGCCCAGTGAGCACTGGTTGAGGTAAAGGCAGGACATAGATGAGCAATTGGCAGAGAAAAGAGGAAAATACTGGGGGAGCTGAAAAACCTGTAAAGTTTTGAGCGACACAGACTATGTTTGGGGAGGTGCCGAATGTAATTTGTGCCCAGCCTATTGCCAAGGTCAGCTAAAGACGTGGCAGTGGAATACAATTTTTTTCAACAGTGTACAAGGCCTTAGGGAGTGTAAAAACCATCCCCATGGCACAATATGATATATAAAACACTGACTGATGAAGATCTTGACCTTAACCATCTCCTTTCATGTCAAAAACCACACAGCAGTGAACCCCTGGCTTTGCTGGCCTGGTGCAAACCATCAGAGAGAGCACATAGCTCCAGTGAGTTGGCACAGGCAGAAGAGACCCCTGTTCACAGGCAAATGTCTCCTGTTCTGCCGGCTACTGCTCAGGCACAGAATGCAAAAAGAGTCAAGGTGCAGGATAAGCCTTGGAAAAATCCAATTCAAGTGTGAAATTCCTCATGTCAGAGAACAGCAAGTAATGCAGTCTTCTCAGAGGCTTCAGACTTGCAGTTAGGCAGAAGGAAGCTGGTGGCACCTGGCAGTGCCTCCTCAGGTGCCAGTGGCCTCCATACACTGCAAGTGCAACTTCTGTCCTTCCTTTCAGAGCCAGCACTGCCTGGACTGCACTGTCTGGGCTGGCAGTGTGTCACCTTGCTGGGCTGGCTGGTGGCCTGGTGTGAGACGGCAGCTCTTTGTTCCTGTGCAGAAACAGATCACTGTGGTTAACCACGCTGACTCCTTTAGGTGCAAACAGCTCTTCCTGAGCTTGTGTGTATTGATCTCCTCTGTCACATCAACAGGACGCTACGTAGGAGGAGAGATACGCTGACTTCAGTCATTTAAACTTCTGACAAAATCCCGCATCAGGAAGATCTGTGGGTACAGGAGTGACAAGTTGCTACAGGCAGGCAGTGACCTGTGGCAATAAATGGCCACTTGACAGACAGCAAATGATGGGGCTCAAGAAGTGCCTTGTTCTGTGTTGGGCATGTCTTGGGGTGGCAGCAAAATAAATGGGGAAAAAAAGAAGGAAATTTTTCGAGATGTTATTTCATTACCAGATCTTTTCAACAGCTCCATGAGATGCCTCTGCTGCCCCACGTATTTTAACCAGAAGAGCCATAAGCAAACTGTGCAGTGGCCTTAGACTCTGTAGACAAACCCAAGGTGCTACAAGACCCTTCTGGTAACAGGGCTCCAGCAGCCTCTGTGCCCCACAACCACAGAAAATAGCTGGCAGGCAGAAGGAGGAGAGGAGGTCTGGGATATGCAACCATCCTGCTGAAGCTCCTTGTTGGACAGCCAGGAGAGGTGGCAGTGAAGCAGCGTGTGGTCCCGGTGGTCAAGGAGCTCCAAGAGGCTCTGCAGTTAATACTGCCAGAGGACACATGGAGATAGGAAAGGAAAGCACAGTGACAGCACTCTGAAGGCCTTGTGTCATACATCAGAGCAGAAGTGCCACCAAGATGAGTTTTGGGCCTTGTCACACTTAGCAAAAATGTAAAAACTGATTTAGCAAAATTCTTTTACGTAGCTCTTTCTCAAGAGTTATGTTAATCTTGCAAAAAAGCCCTATAGAGGTAAGCATTCCCACTATCCCACTGCTAGAATAAAGGCACTTAAAATTTTTGTTTCCAGACTTATGAAGGACAAGTTTTATGCCAACAATTAAATTGTGAAATACTCAGAAGATTTAGGAAACTCTAACAGGAACAAGCACTGTACATTTTGTCCATTTTTAGGACAAAATGTTTTTCCTGGAATAAAGCGATTTCCTGGAATAAAGTCTCTGTTTTATACTGATGCAGCCATTTGATTGTTTCTGTGTGATGAGGAACTTGCATCTCTGAATCAGGAGTGCAGATGTCTGGGTGAAGTTGCTGAAAAGCCATCAATATCGATGTAAACCCCATGGATTGGAAAAGTAAGCAATTGATTGATAACAATTGTTGAACTAGTGTTGTGCCTATGACCCTGATAATATGTGGCATAAATGATGCTGAAGACTAATGTATCCTGCAAGACAGCTGCATTTTTAATGCTTCTTGGAGACTACATGTGCAGCTTGCCTCACTGGTCTGTGTCATGCCCTTCCCAGAAGCTGAGTCTCCCAAATTAAGGACAAAACCTGGTCTCTGAAGGTCAGTAATTTCCTACTGAGCTGGGATATAAGAACCAATCTGATGCATTCTGGTCTTCTCCTGACCACTTTTTTTTCCTAAACCTGTTGTTTTCTCAGGCTATTTAATAAATATGGTGCTTTACATCCCTGTGCCAGTACATCTTGCAAATGAGCACATGCAGTCCATGGCTTAGTGCTGCACAGGAGAGGTAACTGGCTCACCTATTCAGTGTTCCCTCATTCAGCTCTAAAGAGGAGCTCTAGGGAGATTAGCCCTCTGGATCTGACATGCAAGTTAGGCTTGAAAAGTGGGAACAAACCTTCCTCTTTGTTGTGATGGATAGACAGGAGAGCTCAGTGCATCCGGACCCACCACAGCCTCCATCAGCCAGTCAGCCAGCACTCAGCTCTAGGGCTTGCAGGTGTCTGTTGCAGGGTATCTGTGCAATGTTAACTTCACAGTTTATTAGCTTGGAAATAAGTTGTTCATCCTGATAAATTCCATATTATCCGCAGTTTTATTGTTTATGTTAGTGTATAACACCCTCCACAGAAATTCTGGAAGAAAAACTGTGGTGAAATAGCAAATGAAAATGTGGGAAACTCACTTTTTTTGATGTGTACAGGAAATGGGTGAAGTCAGCATTGACAAATAATGAGTGGATGAACTATACTTACCTCCGTCAATGCTGCACTACTGAGCAGGGTGTTACTGTGTGGGCAGAAGTGATGAAAGGACTGGATCTCGTGAGGGAATGAAGTAAAGACTGCAGAAATCTGGGGGCCAAGCCCTGCTTTCCTCTGCTCTAGCAGCAGAGCACCTTTTCATAGCTCAGGCAGCAGTGAGAACAGGATCTGTTGCAGAGTTTGATCTCACACCCTCTGCCCAGGGGAGAAGTGTGTGCACTGGAGTGTGTTGTTTTGCTGGGGACGAGGGCGGCTGTTGATGGTAGATGTGCTAAGTGTGATCATATTAGAGAGAGGAAAAGCCAAGGCATGGGATGTATTCCTGCAGATGGAGGTGGTGTGAACAGTGATGGTGCCCAGACCCTGGGAAAGCCCTGACACAGCTGCGGGAAATTTCAGGATCTGCCATAGACAAACTTCATCTTCTCCACTACTGTGCCCTGTGAAGATGCTGAGGCCACAGCTGGCCTGTGGGACAGCTGTCCTGGCTGCAGCCTGGTGCTGCTCACACCACTGAGCTGTCCTTGTAGGGAAACACAACTCTTTTAGGCCAAAGAATGTTCACTTTGTGTCCTCAAGTGGTCCAGGTCACAGGCTGTGGATATTCCAGACCTGCATGAAAAATGGCAAACCCCACCAGAGCCTCTCTGGCTTATCTCTGTGCAACATCTCTCCTCCCAGACCCTCAATGGTTTACCTTTTTCCCCCTCACAAAAGGGTATAATAAAACAATTTTGAGGGCTCAGATGACTTAAAATGCACTTTTTTTTTAAAGTTTTCTGTTGTAATCAGCGGAGAATTTTGCTGTGTAACCATCTCATACAAAAGAGCGTCTGGGCATTTGGTTGTCATATGGCTGAGTTGTATAATCATAGAATATGTTACGATTTGATGGATGAAGTCATTAAGAGCACAGTAATTAGTACCAGCCTGCTACTTTGAACTGCTGTGTGGTGTCACATATTCCTTGCAGTGAATTACATCTGTGCACACACACAGAATACAGCTTTCTAACCATCTGATGCCTCAGGCTTACATATTGTTACTCTGTATCCATCCAGAACATTTTTCATTCAGTTTCAAAAATATACACACAGCAAACCAGACAGCAGTCTGTAGCTTCCTACCTCCTAGAAAGGGCACTTAAAAAAAAAAATTTAAAAAATGCAACACTCCTAAAGGAGAATTTAGATGCTTGACGTGGCATCTGTCATGGGCTTGGCACAGGAAATGAAATCTTGCAGTGGAGAGGTGAAACTTTCTGCTGCCATGTGTAGGACCTTGGGTAAGGAGTAATCCTGGTGTTCAGCATTTTGACTTGGCAGGGTGTGTGTGCAGTCTCTGAGGAGCAGTGAGTGGTGTGCAGCCTTTTACCCCGGAGCTGAGTGGCACACTGGGATTTCAGTGATGATCTAGATGGAAATCCCAAATGGATGACAAAGGTTTTCACTGGGAGAGCAGGACACTTGCAGGAGTACAGAGAGGATGGGAAGAGCAGCCCGGCAAAGGGAGAAGTCTGATGGCTCATCATGTGAGTTGGTGGTCACATCTTCATTGTGTGAGGCACTTCGGGGCAGCCTCCTCACTTAACATCCACTTCCTGCCCATTTTCCTCACTAAGCCCCTGCAGCTGACCCGGGGTGATCTCCACTGTGAGCTGATATGTTTCCCTCCCCTCCTCTGCTCCACAACCAATGACCTCAAACAAGGTCACTCTGGCAGGACCAACTCAAACATTTCACTGTATTACACAGGGGACACATGTCCTTACATGGGACTGCATCATCTTCCCCCTAGAGGACATCACTAGGTGTGAAAAATCAAAATGTGACTATTTTCAGCTGCAAATGATAGCTCTGGTTTGTGGCACAGCATGTTGGTGCCTCCTGGGAATTATGGTGTGGTTAAAGACATACTGCTGAAGCTATGATGTCTCACTTTTCCATTAGAGTCAGACAACCCTGCCATGCCACAGATCCCAGGGTGCCTTGGCGTCTCCCTACATTAAAAGTCACCTTACACTGGGGAAGAGGTGGCTTGAAATAGGTTAGCCCAACTTAGAGAGGATAATATTCAAAATATACTGAATTTGAGCTGGATTTGGACCAAACCCACTAAAATGCTATGGGTTTAAGGACTTTTTTTTTTTTTCAGATGAAAAGTTGAAATTTAGTCTGGGAAACAATCACTTTTAGAGGAAAAATAGAACTGAACAACCACAACTAAAAATTCCATTTCCTGCTGAAAAACTATCCGACAAGAATTGCACTTAATCCTGAAAATAAGAAGTCCTCTTTGCTGACAAAAAAAATAGAGGACATGTGAAAGAAAAAAAATGCTTGCAGAAATACCCTTGGGAGTATTGAGTATATAATGGTTGCATCAATCTCAGATTTCCATTCGCTGACCCATCTTTGCAAGGGCCAAAGCTGCTGCCTACTTTAGAAATTGTTACTACTGCTTGCATCAGTTTTGGAGCTCATTTGTGGGGGTGGCAGGAGAAGAATTGGCCTTTGCAAAGTGACATTCGTTTTGTCTGTCACCCCTTTTCTCAGCTTGATGAGCTATTTCTTCAGCTTTTTTATTCCTTCTGAGTGTGGTATTGCTCTGCAGACTGTGCTGAACTGTGTTGTGCCCTGGAGTCTGATCTGCCCTGGGCTTATTTTGTTGTCATCTGCCAAACTCTCTGGTTGCTAGCTGCCACAGGAAGCTTGAGGAGGATAAACGACTTGCTTATACCCACTGTTCCCATGGATGCAAACAGGCACAGACAAAATGTTTCCCCTTTTCATCCTTTTCTCACTTCCTTGCCAAATGTGCTGGGATGTGAGATGAAGTCTGCCCACCTTGCTCTCACCTCCAGCACTGCTGCTGAGTTGGAGATGACCCTGTATAGAGGTGCCTGTCCAAGCTGAGTGGTAGGAAAATGAGGAATTTTGAAATGGCCTTTTGAATTCTGATTCAGTTCTGTGGATTGGGGGATAAGGCAGCATGAGGAGTGTGTTTTGAAACATGAGATCATAAGGAAGTGTCTTTCATGAGAGACGGGCTCAGTGCGATTCCATGCACAGGGTGAGTGCTTTGGGGTGGTGCTCTCCTGTGAAGATGTGGGCTTCACCTTGGTCAAATGGAGGGTCCAAATCTGAGGTCCCTTTGCAGTCAGGGGAGGGAAAGTGGCTCTTCTGGATAAGCATATCTCACCCTGCAGTAGTGTTCTAAGGTGGGATTTTAATAGCATTTCAGTGCCTTGTCTTGAGGAAAAAGTACATTTTCCTTTAAAGGAGCTGACCTTCCAACTGGCAAACAACTGCTGTCATCCATGTCTGGAGACCCTGTCACCACCAGGCCAGAGGATTGGCATGCTGGAACTAATTAACTAAGGTGCCTGATTTAAAAGAGATATAATCCATACAGTTTCATCTCAGCGCAGGTTAAGGAGTGACAACCAATTCCCCTTTTCCAAAGAAACTGACTGCATCACCCATTTCAAATGTTCCTGCTTTGTTTTATGTGAGCATTTCCAATGCCCTGATGGGCACTGGCTGCTGAGCACCAGGTAGCTGGTGAGGCTGTGTGTGTGCAGTGAGCTGGAACCTTTCCCACACTCGTGTCCCAGTGTTGTGCAGCAGAACAGTGAGCTGCTTTGGGGCTTTTGTTTTAAAGATGAGTTGGAAGAGCAAAGATTTTAATTTGCTTTCTGCAATACAGAAAAAATTCTGTCCCAGCCTATGCATTGCATTATACTGAAAGAGAGAGGAGTTACACAAAAAGTTTTCTCTTTGTCTGCCTGGACAATCACTTTGCACATCACTGGAGTGGCCTTATCAAGACTGGAAAGAAGTCAGGAGAGTGTGCATGATCCAGAATCAACACCTTGGTCTACTCAACACCCCACCTCAAAGTGGATCAGTGCCCAGGTTTGAGTGGTGTTCTCTTCATCCATACTGAATGCCATGGCAGGTGTGTCTGTGGATGGGTTAAGCAGGCCTGTGGCTGGCTGGGAAAAGGCAGAGCTGCCTCTGGGCTCACTCTGGCTTCTTTTGTGCTTGTCAGAGGTCTCTGAGCCTGCATCTCTTTCCCACACCTGACCCCCCAAAGGGACCCTCTTTGCAGAGCTTCTGGCCGTACGCACGTCTCTGCTGAATCTGTTATCAGACATAACTTTATGGCTGTGACTTACAGAGCTTGTGGCTTAAGCCGTATGGTCATTCTTTTATGTAGTATTTCTGCTTGCTTATTTTTCGTTTTCCCACACCCACTCCATTTGTTGTTGGCTGCTTTCCCAGCACCTTTCCTCCAGAGAGGGAGTTACATAAATAGGTCTCTGTAGGCTTTTGAAGGCAGATGCTGATGGATAGATCTTCCCAAATAGACTGCAGAGCAGTGTGAAATGCACATCACCTGTGTACCTACAGCCATGGGAGTCACAAACCATGGTCTCCTGTGGCTGAGGAGCTTGATCAAGGCGACAGTGCCACCATGTTGACAGTGCCAAGACAGGGCTGGTGACAAACTCTGGGTTTCAGCTGCTGCATCTTATTAAATGGTGTCCTGCTTTGAGTGATTAGTCTGTCTGCAATCACTGGGAATGAATGTAGGGCTCAGGGGCAATTAGAAATAATTGAGGAAATTAAAATCAGCATAATGTTTACATTTTCCTCTTCATATGCCTTTTATAATGATTTAATATTTATGTACCCACTATCTGGAAACATGTGGTTGATTTGTTTTCTTCACTTAATTTGCTACTGAAACGTTTAATTACATTAAGGCTAAACATACAAATATATTTGCTTTGCATGGTTAATTAAAACTCAGTAGTTGCAGTGCAACAGTGTTGATTGATTGGCTGTCTTGAATCCTCACACACCCAGGACTCCCCTTGCTTTCAATATTGCCCGAGGTAGGAATGGTTACTGTGCCACCCCTGTAGGGTTAGCACTTGGTTTTAGTGAGGCTTCTTCATAATTAAACGTGCTTTAATCATAGCTAATAAAACTAAAATCAAGGTAAGGGTCCCTCTAGAGGAAAAATGAGAAAACATAATAACTGCAGCTGAATTCTTGGGGAAACAGGCATGTCACCTGAAAAGGGGGAGGGTGATGATAACAATTTGAGGTTTGGGCATAATTTATGCATCTTGCCAGGGCAGGTAGCAGGAGGAAGTACCCTGAAGATAGGTCAGCTGCCCCAGCAGCTGGAGTCCTGAGCCATGGGTGCCATGTCTCCACCCAGGGAGGGTCAGATGACTCAGGGAAGGGGTTTGGGGGACTTGCTGCCACCACGTAGTTCTGTATCAAGAAGGGAGGATCTTGTGCTGGGCAGGGTCAGAGGAGGGTGCAGCAGGGAAGGTATTTATTGGGCTTGGATATGTGTCAATAGGCAAGATAAGCTGATACAGCTGGCTTTGGATCCCACATCCTGAAGGTCTTTCATGCACCATCTGACATCTCCAGCTATTCCACCCAGTCCTCAGTAGGACAACCCTACAGCAGCAGCCCCTGTGTCCACACAGAAACCACCACTGAGCTGCTCTGCTTCCTGGGCAGGGACTGCTTGGTGCCAAGCCTGTATGAGTACAGCCAAAGGCAGCTAATAGCAAGAAATGGCCCTTAATCAAATCCCAGATGTGGACATTTCCAAACTGGAAGAGATCTGTGTCTGACCTGAGCTTTCCAGCTCATGCTGCTTCCTGTAAAAACACGGCATTGGCTTCCCCAGAACTACTGTAGAGAGTGAACTTGCACAGTGTGGGGGGGGAAAGAGCCATGAGCACCTGGACTGCAAATGACACCCCAGAGTCCCCAAAAAGCCATGGGGAACTTGCACAAAAGAGCCAATGTCTCTGAAGATTGGAGCAAGCCACCCCGAGCTAGGCCAAAGCACAGTACCTCCTGCCTGCTTCACTTCCCTGTAGATCTAGGAACAAATTTTTGGTGTTTTTGTGCTGCAGTCAATGGGTCATTAACACCACCCACAAAGAGGACAGCACTGAGGGTTTGGTGATAGCAGCATGAGGCTGATGAGGGGGAGATACAGGCTTTGGACTTTGGCCATGAAATGCCCCAGTGCACCTTGAAGACATGGGAAAAAGTCAAACTGTCTGTGTGAGAGGTCCTTGCTGAGGGATTGGGATATTCCACCAATTTGGGAAGTGAAGTGCCTCTCCATGCTTCAGAGTAGATTCCTAAGTGCACAAGAAGCCTGTGTGGCTGTGCATCCTTCTGCCCGTCTTCATGGCGTGCTCTGGAGATGTGCCACGTTCATTAGCTTTTGGCCAAGGGAATGGCTCTGTGTGCAAAGAGGAAAGTTCCCCAGGGAACCCACTGCATAAACCACTGTCTGGGAGATAAGACTGGACCTCAAAGAAGAAATTGATCTCCTCTCAGACCATATTATGTCTACATGTCTGAGAGGAGACAAGCGTCGAGACCAGGAAAAGCTGCGCGCAGGAGGTTTTCATCAGGCAGAGAATTCCGTGGGCAGATAGAGCAAGTTGGCTAACGAGATAAAGGCACAAGAGCATGAGGAGCTGGAGAAACACACAAAGGGAGGATAGGCGGCATGGAGCTGGATCAGGGTGCTGAGACAGAGGGGATTTCTGGCTCTGTGCTGCTAGACATCCTGAGAGAAAACTCCCAGAGAACACTCACTTTGCAGAAAAGAAAGTGGAGTCGGTGCTGGCATGCCACACACAAAAATGTATTACTCTCCAGGAAAATGTTTTCTCTAGGGGACTGTCTAGAACTTTAATGAGACCTGTCCTGTGCACATATTTTTTTTAAAAAAACCCTGAAATTACCTTGACTGGTCATGGACATCTTTGAAGTCTGTTCATCTTGTATGTGGAAGTGGTACGCTTTCAATGTAGCAAAGGGACAGCCTGTGTACTACTGGCCTGTAAGTAGTTAATGCTTGAGAAAATGTTGTTGTAACTTACTAAATTCTCTCACTTTATGGTTCACCCTTCCAACACTTTCTGTATGTAAAAATTTCTCTGCTTAATCCATTGTGGAATCACATCTTCTCTTTCTCAAGACCACTCTCCATTTCACTTGGCTATAAAAACACTCATCCCTCTCCACACCTCACTTCCCGCAATCACATACTTTTTAAAAGCAGTGGTCCGTGAAACAGCCTGAAATTGTAAAATAAGACTTCAAGTGTTATTTTAAATTTAATTTTTTGCCTTCTTTTATGCCATCTACTGTATCACAATGAATTGGCTTTTTACTGGCAGAACGGTATCACTTCTAGGCAGTGACCTCAGTTACAGTTGTTTAAAGCATGGTTCTGTATGTGCTGATGCAGTGTTTCACCAACATGTTTGAATCTGGTTCAGCCTCTTATTTTCTTTGGCTGCACAGGACCAGGGTTTTAAAAATCAGATAGTAACATGAAGAGGCTCCAAGGACAGTCATGGAGGAGGTCTGCTAGCTGAGAAGGTGTTGTGATGCCAACAAGATTCCCACTTAAGTCTACTACTTGACCTGCTCTGTTTTCTAGCTAGAAAAAAAGGTTGTTTCAACCCTCTTCAAGTAGCACACCCATTTTAGGTGTGAGGGAAACCTGGACCTAAGTTAGAGAAAGGAAAAAGTGTAGATGGAAAAAAAAAATCCTTGGATCAGATTCAGACAGATATTCTGCTTTTACTGTCTGTTTTTTTCTTTTGAGGTCTTGCCACTCCAAGCCATCAAGAAGCTGTTTTCTGGACTTGAATATTGCCACTGGCATGTAGGCAGTGAGATGAGGAGGAAAGGAAATGTCTTTTTTCTCCCTGCCATAACTCACCTGATGTTCAGAGAGGAGCAAATCAAGGAACAAGCTCAGTTTTCACTGAGCTGGATGTAACTACACGTCAGTGGAAAGAACTGTGCTATCTTATAGGAGGAGAAGAGCCCCTGGGAACCCTCACACTAATAAGGGACCTGGAAGGAAAGCCTGAGTCACTCAGTTCTGTCTCCTTTTGCTGTCGTCACCACATCATATGGACCTTTCACACACCGATCACGTTCCATCGTAAAAGCAGATAGTGGTTTTGCCCCTGTTACTTGTATTAGGTAGCTGTCTGAAAGCCTTGATTCTAACAATGGGGAGAATACAAGTTCTACTGTGCTAAAAGTGGAGAGGGTTTTTTAAAGGAAAATTCTCACATGCCATAACTGGATGGCTGCAGTCACAGGATTTATGGCCTCTTTGACAGCACGGTGCACATAAGCAGGGTAGGTGATGCATGCATACCACAACATCCAAGGCCATCTGAAAGCAGGGTTAAATTACGTTTTATGGATGGCATGGATGAAATTGTGCCCCTCAAACTACTTTCAGGCTTGAATATGTGGAATCTGAGTTAAGTTACTGAGGCATGACTAAGTTTTGGTCATGCTAGAAATGTTCCACTGTTTGGTAACCACATCAAGAGAAAAGTCAAGCTCTGAAGGCCCTGGCGGGTTGGATCCCAAATGTGGAGGCAACCACTTAACAGAGCTTGAATGCAGTCTGTTAGACTGTTTTTCAATGCAATTGCAATCATTAGTGTGAACAAGACCTTAATTGCAACACTCCTATTCCAGACGTATTTTGTTGTTCCTGAAGGCTCTATTTTTAAAGACTTGGAAGTGAACTGCTCTGTTTCGCTCTACTGAGGTGTTTGCAGTGTGACAAGTATAATCTATGTGATGTCTGTCTTGTTTCTCTCTTTGTTCTAATGCTCAATAAGTGCAACTAAACCCATTTAAATGATCTCATTTAAGGTAGGTTCATTTGATGAGAATAGCTAAAGGAGGTTTTGCAAAGAAGAGAAGGGCGGAACATAAGAAATGAAGTGCTGCTCTCAAAAAACCTGGGAGGAAGAGTTGCCAGGATGGTTCCCACCCCAGTACCAATGACACATTGACACTATTAAATGGTATTGGTGCAGTATACTGCACACCAAATAGGCACTGCTTATTTAGATTCAGATTGCATTGGAATGAATATTAAAACTTTGCACTTGAGAGGGAGGAGGTAGAGTGAGATAATGGTCGTAACATGATTTCCTACACTGGCAGCAAGTCAACCACAAACATAAGATTTGTTCTGAGTAACATTCATTATTAGCTTACCCCAGAAATAATGTGAGAATTCCTCCATAACCAGAGAATAGGCACAGCGCATCATTAACAGCGATGTCAGCCAAAAACACAAGCACAGTTTTACAGCCTGATATTTAAAGCAAATGGGTAACAGACTGAAACTCCCAGTATGCCTGTCAAAAAGAGCAAACTATTTACTCCTTAGGTAGTTTTAAAATGTAAGCAGATATGCCATAATGCAAGATGAATTTACAAAGAAAACAGAGCACACTGCATTTAGATCAGGGGCTAAATGAACCACTGGTATAAACAGTGGTGTGGCAGCCACTTACCGGGGATACGCCTCAGAACTGAAACTCAGACACAAATATTCTATTTAAAACTCAGTGTGCTCACTCTTTCTTCTCTTCTCTTCTCTTCTCCCTGCACATGCATCTTTTGTCAACCTTATTCTTGCTGTACTTGCTCCCCTAAAGAGGCAAGGCTGATGCCATGTTTCTTCCAGGAACAGGTATCCCATGTCTAAACTGAGCTAACAAGTAGCTTTATTTTCCACTGCATGGTGATATTTGGATATTCAGCACTCTTGACAAGGGCTGAATATCCAAATATCAGTGGATCTTGTCCTCTGGGAGAGAAGGTCTTGGCTGTTCATCTCCTTAAGGGTGGAGAACTGTTTGGGATAGTGAGAGACCCTTCTACCCCTTGCCCTTCTGAGCATGGCATTTTGTTGAACTCACATTCCTTTTTACTTTTCCTCTGGTTTACAGGGTCAAAGATGCACAAGTGCACAGGTACAACCTACTGTAAGGAGCACCCTTTTCATCCCCCTCAAATTCCTCCTTTTTGACCTGTGGGAGATGGTGCTGCTAGTTCTACGTGCCTGCCTGGTGCATTAGGACAGGACCAGAGGAACCCTGGGAAAAAAGGGACTGAAAAAGTGGGAAACAGGTTCCCAGAGGCATCAGAAACACACCACAGGCTGGCACCCAGGATGGGTGTTCCAGCTCACACACTAGCAGCTGAGCAGTCTGTTGGTTTGCCCAGTGCAATGGGCTGCTTGCAAGGAGCTGTTTTTGGCTCTTGTTGAGCAGGCCAAGGTCAGCAGTTCCTTTCCTTTCCAGGAGAGGGTAGAGGCACATGTGCACCTGTGCACTCACAGTCACCAACTCACCTCATGAAACAGTAAAATACACATTTTTCTCTCCTTCTTTCTTCCCCCCCCCCCCCCCCCCCCAATTATCCTGGCTCTCACTCCTTCCTGTCTCTTTCCCACTTCGCTCTGCACACCTCCTCCAGAATGCCTCCATCTTAAATTGTCTCTAATTGTTGGAAATGGCCCATGTGATCTATTGGATTGCCACCTTCCCAAGGATTCATCAGGTCCTTGACATTGGATGGGGTGGCTGTGGTGTTTGTCATCTTTGGCTGCAGATATGTGCCAGTCAGATTTTTGCTTTTGCCAAGAAAGGCAGGATATGGTGTAGATACAGGATGATGGACTTTTATTTTCCCAGTGCATGAGTGATGTTATACATGGCAGAGAGCAAGCTGTTTAACAGGATATTAATTTACGTCTGTCTTCAAACTCCATAGCATTAGAAAAAATATTAAAAAAGAAAAGAGAAATTATTTACTGTGGGACATAGCAGGAATGAGTGGCCTCTTTCTGATGTTAAAAATATATAGACAAAAGATTCTCAGATGGGATGGTTTGGTGATTTAAGGACTTACCACACCCAAGAGCCCATCATGACACACTCTTTGAATAAAAGAAATTTTTCATGCATTCTGAAAGCCAGGCCTTTTAAGAGGCTTCACATTTGCACATGAAAGATGAGTCATTCAGAAGCAGTATTTGCCACAAACAGTGTTAGCTTCCTTCCTTCTGCTTTCCTTCCTTCCATGGCATGTCTTTGTGTATTAAGTATACCTCAACCTGTGCTGCCGTGCCCTGGGCTCAGCACTATAATGCTGTCTTTGTTCATTGTATCTTCTTTCTTTCCCATAATATTTCATTTCCCTCCTCCCCTCAGTTTTATTTTATTAATTGACAGAGGATGAAGCAGAGGAATAGGAGTCACCCTAGTGAAAACACATATGAGCTGAGTGCAGACCTGGTAACGCTGCCCTCTGATTGTGGCACTGAGTGTGTGACTTGTCACCTGGTACTGACACTTAGCATTGTGCCACCAGTGAGTTAATCAACCTGAATCAATTGGTGCTCTCACTTGCAATCCTGAACATGGCTGTTAGGGTGGACAAATTGTGAGTGTATGCTTACAAGAACAGAATGACCTCCCGTGTCCCTGAACTAAAAAGTGAATGGTGGATGCAGCAGTGCATCTACTGTCTTGCTTTTTAGAGCAGGCCCACATCTGCTTCTTGCTCTGTTTGTTCAGATCAAGAATCTCCTTGCCAGCAGTGTTTGACCTGCAATATCTCTGCATTCAAAAATGAGATTTCATTTTACTTTCATAATTTTAAATTATTTAAATATTTCAATCTCCTGCAGGAGTTCAGATTCTTTTGTTTGCTTTGTTGACCTGCTATAACTGTTGCTAAAGGTCATGCAAAGGCATTTTTCATGTACCTAAGGACACCTGGCTGTATGTGAAGAGTCCAGTCACTTTGAAGGGGGTTTGGTGGGGCATTATCTCTTTTATTGTCATTTCCTGTAATGCAGTATGATAATGTGCAGATAATTGTGTGTGGATGTGTGCAGGTACATTTAGGGTGGTGTGGAACAATAAACACAAGCTTTCAATCAGTCACTGCAGAGCAGAGCAACAGGGAGATGTGGCCGGATACCCAGTGAACAATTAATGACTTCACTTCTTATGGTGTAATGGGCCTGTTCATGACATTTAACAAAAATATAGAGTGACAAGAGACAAAATAGGAACCTTGTGTCGTTTTCTCTGTGATAGCTTGATGTGTCCAGGTGCTGGGCTGGAAGCACTGGCAAATCCAGGGCTAAACTCTTTTGGTCAGGAGATCGTTTGAGCTTTTCAGCTTTCTCTGCCAAAGTTTGTTAAACTATTTTGCTTATTAACTCTTTTGCAATCCCTTCCTTAACTGTGCCTGAAATTTTAACGTTAAACCACTAAATCCATTTTACAACCAGAGATTAGAATGTCAGAGAGGACGGATTTGTGAGTTTAAGCACTGACCCTTGAAAGATGAGACATGGAACATACTTCCTTCCTTTGAGACTGTGCCCTCTTCCTACAAGAGTCACTGGGGGCAGGACTGAGCCTGTGCTGGGAAGTATTAAGTCCCTATGAGCAGTGGTGCCACAGACAAACTGGCCGTGGGCGTTGTCTGCACTTGGCCTCAGAGCCCATGTTCTGGTGGTGCCTCTGCAGCAGTGGCTGTGAACATTACATCACCCTGTTCCTAAACTTACACCTTTAGGAGTGAAGAAAGGGCTCCTAAGAAGGAATAAATGCAAGTGAAATGTTAAGGCACTGCTTGTGATATCCATGTATTTAAGGTGGTCATGTAAGGGTCTACAGCAAGATTGGGAGCCCAACCTGAAAGAAAACTGATATGCCTGTGAGCACAGTGAACAGAACACAAGCTGAAAGAGGGGGTAATTAGGTCATATTCAGAAAAGAGAGCTTCTTGGGAAAAAGTACCAAGCAGTGGATGTGGATGGAGAATGAAGAAGTTAGAGCAATCATGGACTAGCAGAGGAAATTTCTGCAATCCATTAGGCATTTAGGGGTACAGTAGAGTAGTAGAGGCATCTTGTGGGAAGCAGGCTATAGCTGCTACACAGCTTCAGTGGTTTTATTCACTTAAAATCTACTAAAAATTAGCAATTACTGCTAAAATATTCGTAACTCCAGTAACTGACAAGAATTATGTCACATAATCTTGGGTATTGAATAACAATCAAGGTAATTTTAATCTTAACAGTTTACTTCTACTTCATGCATTACTAAATGTAGCAGCCTCTGGCACCACCTCTTCCTTGCTCCTTAGAAAAGGGAAAGTGAGAAATGGAGGAAGATTTAAGTGTTGCAAGCAGTGATTCATTCTCAGGCTGCACAACCCACCAAATGATCTCCAGAGTGGCACTGCTGCTTGGCTTGGGAACAGCTTTCCTCCCTCCCTGCCCTCTTAACTAGAAGGAAGGAAACTGATACTCATGGCAGACAACCAGGATGGCTAGAACAAATATTGGAGAAGTTCAGCAAACTAAATATGGGATTCAGGGTCTGGAATACATACCAGAAGAGAGAAAAAAAATATAGAAAAAACAAGGGGAAGGAAATAAAAAATAACCAAAAGAGATTCCACTACCAAAAATCAATTCCTGGGACAAAGTACTCATTAAAGGCCTAATCTTTCCTTCCCTATGCAGGGCCTAGTTCTGTAATGGACTGCTAGAGGCTGAACAGACATTCTTCTGAAAGAAAGCAAAAGAAGTTTCTTGAAGTGCTTTTCTGCATAAAGATTTTCAGTCTCTGGGAAGTGTAGGAAAATTATTAAATTCCAGGTTAATTATTAATCCCAGGTTTTCCTTGACAATCTGGCCAAGGAAAAAAATGGTTAAATTTTCTCCTTGTTTCCAGAAGTCAGGGAAACATGTCATCCTAACCCCACTTCAGGCTCAGCAAGAACTAATTTCAGGCTGTTCTTGGATCGTATTTGCAATTACACCCTGCTAATTTATGCGGTTTTTAAAAGTCCCAGGGCTAAATGGTGCAGCTGAGAGTTCTCAGTGGGATGTCAAGTCCTAGCTGTTTCACCAAGGTGCTGCTGAAACACCCTTTGGATGTTCTCCTCGATGCATGAGTAGGTACCAGGGTTATCATTTTTAGCATCTTCCTAATGCCAAGATGAGATTCTGCTTTGACTCTAACACAGAAATTGTGCTGGGGAAGCCTGGGGAATTGTACTTTTGTAATATTTTGGTTTTATTGATCAATTGACTCACTAGAAAAATGTAAACTTTGCATCTTGTTTTTTTTCTGTTCTGACCTTCTTTCACGTTTTTCAGTGATAATGGGGTAATGTTGCTTTCAGTGCACACAGACTAGGGAGCTGCAGTGCTCACTGCTCTGGGACTTCTGGAGCTGCTCTTTTTCGGTGTTTTAATTTTATTTTTCATATTTATATCCTTAACATAAATTATATCCTTTATCCTTTAATATCCTTTTAAAATCTGAGCTTTTATGTACTGCTTCATGCTTCTGGTTATGGCAGTAAAGTTTTGGCATTGTTATTGCATGCCCAAGTAAATGAGACTTGCCTCGGCCTGTCATGGAGATGTTTGATTTTAATCCATTGGAGGCTTTGTTGATTAAGATAAAGGCCTTGATCAGGCACTGGCAAAGATCTGAGAGCTGTGGACACCCTGGAGGTTCAGTGCAAACCACTCCTAAAGCCTGAATCCCTTGGGAATTTGACTACTTTTTTCCATGCTACATAAGCTATTACAGCTGGGAGACAACTGTTGCCATATTGATCAAATGCTGGGCGTTTATGAATAATGGGCCCTATTACATCAGCACAATTTGTGTTCCACTTCTCAGCTCTGAGCTGATTTTTGTATGGCTTGCTTCTTCAGGGGAAGAACAGAGGTAGTGCCTGAGAGGAGCTCAGTTTGATCTTTGATAAGGGCATTTTCAGTTTAACATAGATAATATTTGCAAGGGCCATATAGGAGGCTGAATCTTCCTTACATAGCAAAGTTCAACTTCTCCATCTGTCACCTTTTGCAGTCTCTGTGGCAATCTTTGTGCCGAAGAGAGAGAAATATTCAGCTGATGGTCTCAAATGCACAGAGGCCACTGTGTATTAAAAGCAGATTAAAAGGTCTTTGCTACTCTTGAAAAATCAATCACTGCCTCTAATGTTAGTCACTGGTGGTAACTCCCCTCAGATCAGGTGATGACTCTTTTCTTTGGCTGCCTTCCTCAAGAAACAGCTGCTTTTATGGGAGATGTTTCACCCCCTCTAATCGAGGTGTGACTCCGTGTCTTCTGCAATGTATGCTCAGACTATCTCTGCTGCAGCATTACATAGTACAGGTATATTAAGGCATCTTTCCACTGGCTTCATTTGCATTTGTGAGTGCTTAGTGTTTTGGACTTCTTATTACCAAACTATGCATGCAGGAAAAAAGGTGCAAGTCGTTAGTGAACTCGAGTGACAGGTTTGGTCTCATTAATTTGATATGGCACAGAAAACCTGCAGCACTAGCAGGGATAGGTATAGATTTTTAAAGCTGAATTTGACAGCCTGAGCTGTGAGACCATCTTTTTTCTTCTTACCTCCAAAAGATGCAAAGGGTTTCACCCAAATTCCATCAAATGACTAGCCATCAAACTGTGCTCCAGCCTGTTTCCCATTTTGTTTGCCACAGCACAACAGTATTAATAAAATACAGAAATAGGTGTAGAAAGACAGAGCTGCATCTTCAGATGCTTGCTGACAGCCTGTCCCTGCAGAGGTGGGATATGCAGCTCTGTGTGTGATGTGCACAGCTGACATAATGAACTCTGTTCTAGTGCAAACAGAATTTGCTCCGGTAAGAATTCAGTAAAAATTAGGTGAGTACTCAGAGGTTCAGACAGACTTCTGGAAATATTCTGTACCCTTAGCAGTCTAAATGCAACAGATTGACTGATGTGAATATTGCATTTTCCTTTGATTGTTGGGTGCTTTTATACAGTCTGTAATGGAAAAAGTGTTCATGTTGCTTCAGGAGAATTCCTGCTCCTGCTGAGTAAATTTATTCTGGTTAACTTCTGTCTTGCAAGCCCATTCTGGAACGGGACATGCTAAAGAAATTCCTTCTTGCTTATCAAAACAAGTTGGTCTCAATCAAAACCTCCACACCATAATTAAATTCCACACTGATTTTTAATTTTTTTTTTCACTTTACAGCATTATAATATATAAAGCCCAACTTTCACTTCTCATCTGAGCAGTTTAGCTCCAGAATCAGCATAAGAGCAAAGATGGAATAATCTAATAGTTTAGGTTGGAAGGGACCTTAAAGATCATCTAATTCCAACCCCCCTGTCATGAGCAGGCACATCTTCCACTAGACCAGGTTGCTCAGAGCCCCATTCAACCTGGCCTTGAAGATTTTCAGGGATGAGGCATCCACAGCTTCTCTGGACAACCTGTGCCAGTGCCTCACCATCTGCACAGTAAAGAATTTCTTCCTAATATCTAATCTGAGCCTGCTCTGTTTCAGTTTGAATCCATCTCCCCTTGTTCTATCATATCCTACAATAGAAATCCACACACCTGCACCTCACAGTGGCTGTCCACCTTAATTATTGTATTTGAATACAGCAAGCAGGATGCACACAAATGTGAATATGCACTCTTCATTGCATCTTTTATGTATATAAGAGGTCTATACTAGATGCCGGGAGGACATATAATCAAATGTTAATTTTTTCCAATGAGAATCAAATTGTGTTAATGAGCAGAGATAAAAACAAAAAAGTTTTAAGAAAAGACAGGATTCAATACAGCCAAAGTTCTCAGGGAAGATATTTTATTGTACAAAGAGGATGCAGAAATGAGGGAAACAATCATTACATATGTGACCTCAGGAGATAAATCATCAGTAAATTTTTTTTAAGAAGCACCACCATTAACATGGAACAATTTCACATTTGTAGGTAATTTACAGCTGAGAAATATTCTGTCAACATTTTCTCATATGTATGGTTTGATTAAACTTAGTGAAAGACACCTCCCATCAGACCTGAAATGTCTCTGAGGTTTTAATGATTTTCCACATGGAAAGGGCACACTCGGTAGAAGAAGTGTTCTTTTTTTTTTCAGTATGCCCAAATGAAGCAACTCATGAATATGGGTCAATGAATACAATTGCTTTAAGGCAAGAATGCAAGTCTGGAAGGAAAACAAAGCCCAGTGGTGCCTTGCTTCTTCAAGAGACAGATTTTTAGTCTCCCTTTAAGCATACAGCCTATACAGGAACAAAATGTTAGAATCTTGTTTTTGTTGGCTGTGAATAAATTCATCATGGGATACATGGTTTAAATATGACCTGATGTAATTCCCATTCTCCTACTACTTGCTGCTATCTGCTGAGCCAATTTCAACTTCAGCTCTGTTTCTTTTGAGTAAAGATTGCAGACAGACTCTTGTCTTCATTTGTTCTGTCCAATTCAGGATGCAAAGCACTCCTGGACACAAAATATAGGGTGTTTTTCATTTTTGTACTGTGTGACTCAGTTTTAGCATATGAAACTAATCTTTGCTAATGCATTGTGTTAAAACTGACTCATTCATATCGAAGGTGCAAAGTCCTTGAGTGCTTAAGCAATTGCTTTAAATTTTAGAAAAACTATATTATATGTTCTTGGGTTTCTTAAATATATTTCAAATACTTTAATTAGTATTTGATTTTTTTTTGTCTCATTAATAAGTCATATGCACAGATAACTGAACCTTGCAACTTAGATATAAATGAGTAATAAGAAAAAAATATAGCATCTTTCAAAGTTCAGTGGCCAAGGAAATCCTTAGGTTTTTTTTCATTAGTAACAATTTAAAGCTGTGGATAATTATAAAATATTCAACAATTACACAGTGTTAAGGGACAAAGGACTCAGAGTACACAACTGTTTGCAGGTATTCAGAATTGCCCAGATCCTGACAAATCACCAAAGTGTGTAGGCAAATCCTGATTTATGAAGTCCTCTTAGCACTTGGATACCCCTTTTCTTTACTCCTACCACTAGGCACTAAGCCCTTGAAAACCTGCCCATCCTCTAGGCAGGAGAAGACAAAATGAAGACCAAAATCCAGGATAAACAATATTAGTGACTTATCTATACATGATCTCAGAAAAGAGCTCCCATTTTCAAGTCCGAGAGATATCCAAGCAGTGATACAAATCCCTGAGATTTCCAAAAGGCTTTCTCCTTTTGACATGATAACCGATGTGAAATGGCTCAGGTAAGTCAACATTTTTCTCTCTGAAGGGAAGTGAGGCTGGAGTTTGGCCCTTTCACTAGCTGCTTGGCATTCTGGAGACCAGCCCTCCTCTCCCCTTGCACCTGCAAAAGTGACACCTCAGTTGTTCCAGCTCTCTTGAAGATTTATGGTGAATTTGTGTTTCAGAAACATCAGCTGATAACCTTTGCACTGGCTTGGAAGGCAGAACTTTTATTGTAGGATTGTTAAGATAACAACAGCTTTGAATGTGTACTGCTGCTTTGCTAAGAATTAAGTGGTAACAAGGCTCTGTTTATCTGCTCAGCTACCTGGATTTTAGCAGTGGCCAAGGGTAGGAAGCTCTTACACAGCCAGTTGGTTGTTTCCTGGCATTCTTGTTTTGAGACAGTCGAAGTTCACTTGGCTTTGCTGCTGCTTTGTTATCTAAGGAATTCATATACTACTTAATCTCCATAAAAACCCAAACCATGACTGTACCGTGTGAGCTCTGCAGGGAGCATCAGCATTCCAGATCTGGTGCCATAAGGCCTATGAGCAGATTCTAGGATGCACAGAAAACTGTATTTTTTGGCAAGCAGTATCATAAATGAAGGGAAAGACTGCCTGAAACAATTTGGAATTTTTCTTGGGTAGTTCGGACTTTCTAGACTTAAGATATTAGGTGAGAGATTTTTATTTTGTGCAATGATGACCCTAAAAGGAAGAATACTAGATGTGGCTTCCATCTGCCTTGCCATGTATGCTTAATAATAAGCCTTTTGGATAAGTCTCAAGGAGCAGTTGTATTCTTGGGATCTAAAGTTGTTTTTAGATAAAAAGCTGAATAGAGGAGTGAACAGAAAAAAAAATCTGGTATGTGAGCCAGATTCTGTACAAATACCCCCTGAAACTGATATTCAGAAGCCTTTATTTATTTTTTTCTAAATTATGAGAGCACGACAAAATATGATAACAATACACACTGGAATGTTTATTTTAAAATAGATAACAGCTCTGAAAACCCCTTGCCTAGTTCAGTATACTGGAACATCCCTGCAGCTTAACCTCCTGTCAGTGTGAGCCAGAGCAGGGTGAGGAATGCTTCTTGCTTTTCCCAGGCGAACCCCTCTGAGGAAATTCAGAGCACACAGTGTGTTCAAACTCCTTTTTTTCCTCTTTAGACTTATTATTTATTTCAGGTTGATGCACAAGCCCAAGGCTGGGCTGGATTCTTTCCTGGACATCTGCCTTAAATGAGTGCTGTGCATCTGACAGATCCCAACAGGTCATGTATCACAGGATGTTCCCCTCATGTCCTGTACACCCGCAAATCACTTCCAACAACTGGTATTTCCACACTATGGAAAATACAGAGATTTGGAATGGCGGGTCCTGAAGCTGAGCAGGACTGAGCAGAGAAAGGCTGAAGCACAAACTCTGGGCTTTGCCCTGCCTCCCTTACTTGGGTCTTAATCAGCCAAAACCCCTACCGAGTCAGCAAGATTTTTCACTTCCAAAAGAGCTGTGTGAAAACTGAGGGGGGGCTTCAAGCAGATCCAGTACAATAGCTAAAAAATAACATGACAAAGTAAAAAGAAGGAAGATAAGCAGAGTACACAGCTTAAGAAAAGCATTTTTTCTAGACAGGGCATCCAATATCCAGCTGCTCCTCTGAAGGAGGTTGTGGCTAATGTGGTCAGTATGATGGGATCTGAGGCATTTAACTGAACTATCCTAGAGTTTACTTTTTCTGTTTTGGGGGTGAAGGAGAGTTTGAATTACAGATAAGGAATGGGAGGTGTTAATGCCAGTCTCTCACTTCTTACTGTTGGGTTCAAAGCCCAGGCTATTTGCTCTCTTTTCTCTCCAGGACAGTAGTTGCCTTTTTTTAACAAAGCCGGTCTGTTAGTATCCCCTATTTTGTTTGTGCACAATACTGTCAACAATATCAGGATATGTTTAGATAAAGGATCTACTAAATAGACTGGCTTGGGAGTCTGGGGAGGTTATCTCTGCAGATAACACTCCAGTAGATTTTTGTAGTGGCTCTCATTAGTTGACTCTGTCTTATCTGATCAGCCTCTGAAGCCAATCAATACAGAAACTTGCCAATCAGTGCTGAAGCATTTAATGTGGTTATATTCCTGAGGCTCCCAGAAAAAAAAAGTGAAAAGAGCATAGAAGAACTTTTTGTTTTGTTCTGGTTAAAAGCTGTTCTGAACAAGCCATTATTGGATGAGATGCTGGGAGCTGATCCTTGTTAGGTTTTCTGGCATTGCTTGATGTTTTAGGCTGTAAATGTCTTTATTTCTCCTGAGGTGGGATTCTTTTCTATTTTTCAGATGAACCTTCAGTACTTGGTGGCAATGTATTAATTCAGCCTACCTACGCATATCTTGGTGCTGAGGCTTCTGAACTGTTAATGTTTACAGACAGTTAACATCAGCCATGAATGGTGGCTTTAAGAGAATTTGACTGATATAGGCTTTGGTGAATCATTCGGAGGGTGTGTTTAAGCATGGAAGAAGTGTCCTGAGTACAATATTTGTCTTATATTTTTCCAGCCCATCATAAATGAGGTTGGGTCTTCCAAGGATGATGTCTCATGGCTGATCCTGCATGGTATCGAATTTGGTCATCTGACCAAACCAATCCTCAGGTATGCACCCTTGATGGGATGGGATGTGAGTCCATGAAGTCACTGGTGTGAAGTGTTGAGATGGGCCCTGCAGTCCCTTGTTGTAGTTCAATGTTGTGTTTTTATCTTCACTGTTTTCTTGGCATGCTTTTAGAGGTTGGAAATTACAGCATGCTGAACTGAGAAAAACAGATGAAACCCAAACTTCTCACTTCTTGAAGCACACCTGTGTATTTATAAATGCAAGCAAAGGCCATCTGCATCTTCTAAAGCTGCAGGTGTCCATGGCCATGTTACAGTTTTGATCTGACTGGTTTTTCTTCTGTGAAAGCTAAATGAGGAGTGTGACATATTCCTGATTTAGTTTCTGTGTTCAAACCCAAGAGATATTTCAAGCATTTGCAAGCACGATGAATGAGGAAAAAAGCTAAAAGTGGGGTATGTGAGATTGCTCAACTGCTTCAGCCCCTCAGTCTAAAGGGAGTGAGTCTGGCAGCAGGCTGTTAAGGGAAGGTGCAAATCCCCACCAAGATGATGTACATCTGGTCCTGGTTGAGGAGCCTAACTGAGGCATTCAACAACCCACATCACTTCCACAAAAGTAGGAGTTGTTGTTGGTATGATTGGCCGTACCACTGAATTGATGCATGTCTACAGGGAAAATGTACAAGGACTGGGCAGCTCTAAAGCCAATTTGTCCTACCTCTGGCTGAAGTATCCAAATGTAGCCTGGCATCCTTTGGTGAGGGAGCAGTTGGTGCATGGCAGAGCACAACCAGGAGTACATCAGTGTCAGGTTATGGGGACAGCTGAGGGGCTGGGGTTTGAGCACTGCTCTGCTGCTTTGGCAGCAACCTGAACATACCCACAGAACTGTGCTGGGGGAAGAAGGCCCCGAGGGAGAACACTTCTGCAGAAAGTGTAGCTGCAAAATGTGCTATGGTGAGAAAATTCACATAGGAGGTGCAGCCAGGGGACACTTTCAGACCTCCAAGGCTCCCTCCAAAAGAAAGAAGTAAAAATGCTAAAAAATACAGAAGACTCCCTGCCAAAAAAATGAGATCAGCAATACAAGATGTCAATATATTGCCTCTGTTTCTGTTTGCTCTTTTTCTTACACAAATATCAATGGTTGCCATTGAGACCAGTTCTGGAATAAAATCTGTACATCCAGATTGAGGATCTATCTTGTTTTCTGTTTAAACTTTTAAGTCAGTTTTTCTGGATGTGTGCTAGGGCTAAAGTCCTAAAGTCTTAAATATAAATGGTTACTGTATTTGCTTTCCTGTTTTATTGCAGTTGCAAAAGTGAGCCATAATGATTTTTATAGTACATGATAGAATTTGTCAGCTATGGGACAGAATGAACTCACATGATAGCGACTGGCTCAGCCTCAAAGTGATAAACATGTCAAGATAACAGCAATCATTTTTTCCCTGAACATGAGAATACAATGCAATTTAAAGCAGCTTTTTTTTTTTCTTTTTCTGCATTTTAATATTCCTATAATCAATCACCCACCATAACGGTTTTATGATGACTATGGACACAATAGATCAAATTTTTATGGCCTGGTCTTAGTTTTCCATATGTAATCTGCCAGCACCAGTAATTGCACAGTTTAGGTCATTTGAGTACCCGATTACCCCCACAAATCAGGTAACTAGACATCTATGCTGCATGCTGACATTACTGGGAGAATAAACTTGTTCACAAAACTTGGCACATGTAAAGCTGAAAGTCATTCTTCAGGCCAAAGTGAAAATTTTGCTTTGCTTGTTTATTGTTATGATTCCCCCAGGGACTATATGAAGACAGAAAATTTAAAAACATTTGCTTTAAATCTGCAGTTTCTTTCAAGCCTTGCTGGAGCCAAACCTAAAATTTAGGGTTTCTTGCCCACAGGCAGGCAGCAGGTAAATCCTGTATGGTTAAGATAGTGGATTGAATTTTTTAAAAATCTTAATTCACAGCTCTCAAAGCTGTAAAAGAATCAAGTGGGGACCCAGGTTGAAGTTTGATTAAAAGTTGAGAAAGAGGACAAGGAAAAAGTTATTTATTTACACAATGGGGAAAGTCTACCTGAAGGTATCCATAGGCACTTGTGTAGGTCACTGTCTTCATAAATGAACTAATAAAAGGTATGGTATAAGGTATCAATGCTTATGAGTGATTAAAGATTACACAGTTTAGTAAAACTAAAGGTAGCTGAGAAAATTTGCATGAAGATTTTTAAATATGGGTGAGTGAGTGATGAAAAAGGCAATGCTTGCAGAAGTGCAGACACACAGGGACCAGGAATTCACTGCAAGGCGAAGCACAAGAGGAAAAATAAGATCAGCTATGTACACGTGTACAACAAAGTGTCTGTACCTAACTTCTGCCTCTGAAGAGAGAGTTAGCATTGGATCCCTGCTTATTAGCGGTCAGGAAGACAAAGGGTACATCGTTATTACAAAAGGAGTAATACATAATTACAATAATTACATAATAAAGGTCAATCTGTCATTAGCCACGTGTATAAACCCTCAGGGCTCCCACATCTTGAGGTGTCCATGCAGACCTAGTCCCCTGGGTGACAGATGGGATGGGGAAAGCTGCAGACTCAGATGTCCCATGGCAAAGGAAGTTTCACCCTGTCCCTGCTGGAGACACTGCTCCAATTGGCCTGAGTCCTTGAAGCTTTTCTCATGCTACAGAGGTAAGAAGAACTTGTTACAACTACAATGCCTTTTTATTAGTCTGACAGTGTCCCTCACAGATGAGTCAGGGTCTTTTTAGACGGGACCCTCAGTGGGGATAGAACCTGGGAAGTTCAAGCGTCCTAGCAGGTGTCCTTGGTCAGAGTTGCCCTCATCTCATGTGGCCCTTCATTCTCCATGCCTCACTGACATGAGCTCCTAGAGGCCTCAATATTTTGAGCTGGAGCTGGTTTCCCTCCCTGCTGCTGCAGCCCCATCGTGTCTCAGACCAGAAACATTGGAGGGGAGGCAGGCTCTGCCCCCAGCACTGAGGGTGTTCACCCTTTTCTGGGAGGGTGATACCTGGGAAGAGGGGCGAGACAGTGGGAGGAATGGAGATTCCTGTTCTTGTCCTGGGTGCAGGTATGGCCCTTGGCATCCCGTGCTGTTGTGCTCTGTCTGCCTCTGTGTGCTGGTGATGTGTGCAATGGCACTGCTGCCTCTCCTGCAGGGGAAATGCACATATGAGGCAGAGAGGGGCTCAGCCATGCTGGCAGAGAGCACTGCAGGCACACACTTGAGTAAAAACTGGAAGAGCTAGTCAATTGCTTGTTTTCTGTTTGATATGTTATCCTAAAGTATTTCTGCAAAATTATCATGGTCATAAGCCAGCCAAGGTACAGAACTGCCTGTCCTTTGCTATGATAATGAAAGCACTGCTGATATTTTCAATTAAAAAAATACCCCAGGGAGGTAAGATTTTGAGAGACTGTTCTAAAACTTTCCTTCATGTCCAACAATATGTACGTGACTCAGCTACTAAATAGGCATCTAAATAAAGAGGCTTCTCTTGTGCTTTATGTTCACAAAACTCTCATTCTACTGAGCAAAGAAACACTCTCCAGCTTTTCTACATGTTCTTTCTTTGATCTGCACTGGTAACGATAAAACATGTCAGCGTGAATCATAAATGGGGAATTGATTTCTGAGTCTGATTTTTTTAGAAATCCTACTCATAGTTTAATATGACACAACTACATAATTAAATTATAAGTGTATACAGTTCATTACATCATTTTATTTCATTTAGGCTTTAAAATATGCTTAGCAGAAGTACAACAGTCCTGAGACATTTTCATTTTAACAGAATTCAAAGGGCCTAATACTATTGTGTAATATGGGAGAGAGCTTTAAATTTACTGTGTCTAAGATGAATGCATGTTGTCATGCAGAGACTCCCCAAAGGTATTTCAGTGCATTATCCGAGTGGTGGATGCTTGGAAAAAATGCTTACAAAGTAATCTCCAAATACAGCATATTCAGACAAAGTGCAACTTGCGGATTACTTTTAACACTGCTGTGCGTGTTCTTCTGTGCCTCTATAATCCCCACATAATGGGGTCCTAGACCATTCCTGGGGCTTTTTGAAATCACCAAAACACGAATAATTAATAATAATAATACAAAACAAAAGTCATATAAGGAGGTACAAACCCACTGTATAAAGTTGTTACAGCAGACAAGGCCCTCTCAGCGGCCTCAAAGTTATATGAAAGTTGTTTCAAAATTCAGAAGCCTTCCACAGTATTCACAGCAATTCATCCTTAGCAGAGCAGCTAAATGGTTTTTCATCAGTAAATTACATTTACATACACCCTCTGTCTGCTTGAAAATATATTGGAGATTCACAGTAATTTTCAGTAGAGCAAGCATCTTCCAAGTGTTTTGGGTACTGCTTTTCAGGCATGCACTTTCCATTTTTATTCTATGTGGCATTTTGATCCTCTTTATTTGTACAGTGCAGATGACCATCAGTTATTATTTCAGTCCTCGGATTTGGCAAATCAAAATTTTAAGCAGAGAAATGTCTGAGGTGAAGAGCAAAGGAAGGGGCTCGTAGGAACACTGGCATAAATAATGATACTGAAGTGAAGGAATTAATTTGTATAAATGGTGCTGATGGGGAACTATGAGTGCTAATGTGTGCAATGAGGATGTCTGCTCTAGAAATGAATGCACTGGGCTTTCTATGTCATGTTCCATCAGTTCCAGGGACCAGTTTAGGAAAGTGTTTAAGCACATCATCAACATACAAGCTTGCACATTAACAGCTGGCTCTTTCAATAGGAATTTGTTCTTATATCAAAGCCTTAGTTGCTTGGAATAGAAGGCATGGTGGCAGTAATACAGGGAATGATTTTGAAAAGGTATTAGACTGATGGATTTGAACGGAGACAGTTGCCAGTTCCCAATGGTGTCACATTATGTAAAATATTTTCCTGTAAATGGAGATGGAGCTGTTTCTTTTATTTTCTTTGTAACTTTCATTGTATAATAGAAATGGGATGAAGCATATCATGTTTCAAAGAGATCAGTGTTATCCTTGAGTAAATCTGTTTACCCACTGGCCTCATGCCTTTTGAAATATCCATACACCTAAGAAGCCAGACTTAACACTTTCAGAAGCAGCTGTATTATAGTAAGCTAGCATCACATCATCCTAAAACCAGTGAAAAGGTAAGCAGGCCCAGCCCCCAAAATGTTGTACATGACAACATGTTTCTTGTGTCTTACAAGTGAATATTTCACTGCATGCCAATTTTGTGGAATTATCGCATTTACTGGTTTCTCCAAGAGCAAAGGGAGAATTTTCTCCATGCTGAGTTTTCTACTAGCTCTTAGTAGAGAAACATTTTACACTTAAACTTTTAGCATACAAGCCACCTGTTCTGTAATTGCCATAGTTTTAGAGGTCCTCAGGAAAGGTCACAGATTTGTCTCTCCTCCAGTGAGGAGCATCCTTCTGATGTTCTGCCCAGCCTTGATCTCCAGCCTCAGTTTTGCAGTGGTCTCTTGCCAGTCACTTAGACTGTGGATGAAGGACCGAATCTCACACACTCTGAAAACAGTTTAGACTTAAAAGTTTACCATAAGAACCATGCCAGTTGTGATCTGGCCTGTTTTACTAAAATATTTATACTAGTAAAAGGCCAAATGTAAACTCAGGTTACACCAGAAATAAGCTGTGCTTCTGGGAATGCTTGAATTGCAGGTTAATTGTATTTGCACAAAGATAAGACTTACATATCAACAGCCAGATGTCTTTTCTAATGGTTTAAGTAAGCTTTTTTTACACCCATTTTAAGGATTTTAGGCTCAGAATTTAGCCTAGACTTCCTATAGCATTTGCTGACTGTATCTGTATTAGCAGGCAGTGCAGATCAACAGGAGGTTTGTAAAGCAAAAGAGTTGTGGCCGGGGTCCTGACACCCACACCAGACATGCTCCAGGAAAGTTTACTCCACCATGGCTCTAGCCTGGGCCATCACAGCACATTTATTGGCTGATGAAGCAGGTTTGCTCTACAGGCACAATATCTGCAAGCTTTGTTTGAAAGGAATCCAGTTCATGTGCTCTGAGGCCATTCTGTGATGTGAACCAAGTCACATTATGTGGGGACAGCCTGGAGATTCACTTCCAAGCATGCTCCCAATCCAAACTGAAATCCTAAAGTCAATGTACCCATTCAGTCAGAAGAATTAAGAACTCCCTGGACCCATGGATGCAGAAAGATTACTCTCAGGACCCATTGATTAACGGAGAGACAATATTGAAACGGAATGAATTCTGGGCAGCAGCCACTGGAAAAGGACTGGAAATGCAGGTTTCCAAGGGGAGGTGAAGTGCTGAAAGACATGCCAGAGGATGACACAGTAGACAGGAGTCTACAATGCAGCATAGCAATAGGAAAAATATCAGCTTTATTTGGTCCATAGAAAAGCATTATGCCATGCACAGCCATCCTCTGAACTGCTGAAAGTGCACCTCGACACTGGTTTTTTTTTCCTGGGGCTTCATACTTCCTCCCCAGACAAGTCCCAGAGATGCAAAGCAATTCAAATAGTTCAAACTTAAAACACATCTAGGAAAGGGCTGATTTGTGCAGAACAACTTCATCTTGATTTACATGATTGGTATCTCTACACATTTTGGGAAAAGTTAGGCAGATTAAATTGTGCTTATGAAGCCATATACCACTTCTTGTGCCATCTGCTAGTTCTTAATTTCCTCTTTAAGTTATTTAGCAGTCACATGGATGGTTCTCTTTAATGGATCTGTGTTGATTTTTCTGATTTGAAACCAAATAATTTTCAGACTGAAATGGCTGAAGCAGCCAGAGCACTTCTTTAATTTTGCTACCTTGAGCTGGCTGTGCAATGTGACAGGGAACTGAAAATCCACAGAGCTCTCCAAAATTACATGAGCAGATTTAGGGATGGGGAAATAACTAAAAATCCCTGAACAGAAAAACCGTGCTTGCTATCACGTTTCAGATAATCATGGTTCCTTCCCCTGTTAATGTACACTTCTTGGATAAGCTGCAATAATAACAGTTGTATCAAGAGGATGGACATATTTGATATTATCAGCACTTGTGTATCATACTTATAAATCACAAGAGCAGCTGGCAGCTAGAAAGTTGGTAGTTCTTCCTCCAAGGTCTCATATTATGTTTTTACAGTAAAAACCTCTTAAGTGGTTCCTCTCAAGAGACATATTGCTCTCTTTCCTTGTAGTCAACTAGCTCAAGAAGAAGGAAACAAAGGCAGTCTCATTCTCTGCAACTCTCACAGGGTGCTTCCAGAAAATGGCTTTTTGGTTTAATATTAATTTTTCATGTGATGAGCACACTGAGAAAATGTGGATGTAAAAGTAGGATATGAAACAGAGTCAAGCATGGTCATGCTTACAGAAATGTGGAGATGCAATGGCTTGAAAAGCTGACCCGAATCAGAGGATGAAGTGGTGTAAAGTTGTAAAAGTACTGCTACATTTTCTAGCTACTGAATCTAGCCATACAATGAGACTCAGTGCTAGAAGTCATTAGTCCTTTGCTCTTCTGTTTTTTTCTCCTTGTTTCCCTGGCTCCCAGGCTGCCTCTCCTGATGTGCTTCATCCTCCCAGCTGGATAGCAGAGAACCTGCCTCAGCTGCAAGCTCTTGGCTGGCAGCCACATGGTAATTTATGATGGTCCTCATGCCTCTGGAAGTAGTCCAGGTGGCATCATCCTCACAGTTGTGAGTTCATTTTATGCCTCTACAGGTTGAGGGTTTTCTCATGCCTTGAGGCCCATTCCTCTATGGCTTCTGAGGGCACCTTCTCCAGGCTTTGTAGTGTGGCTGGGACACAGTTCTCTCCACTGTAAATTTAAAAATATTTTTGAGGATCCTTTTTTATGAATATGGTTAGAAATGCACATATATATATAATATATAATATATAATATATAATATATAATATATAATATATAATATATAATATATAATATATAATATATAATATATAATATATAATATATATTACTAGTGCTGGCACTATGGCTGAGCTGATTCTATCTGCATTTAGACACCTGGTCTAAGATAGTTGGTAGGGGTTTTCAAGAGCCTGCAGAGAAAGCTAGGTGCTTTAGGATATGATCTACTTTAAGTTTAGGCTCCTAAGGCAAGGCATTGCTCCAGGAGGAGCCTGTCAACCCAGTGCCTTTAAGGGGCCCCTAAGTAAAATTCAATGGGATGAACTAACCTTATGATGTGCCTGTGCAAACACATAAGCAGGGGGCTGAGTTTGTTCTTGAGTCCCAGCTCACCTGCCAGCTACCTACTGGGGGCTCCTGAGCAGAGCCCTCAGACATGGCTTTTGCCCTGGGAATACATGGAAGGGAAGAAGACAGGCTCGCTTGGGGTCTTGGGTCAGGCACATGCACCCACCCACCCTTTCCACAGTGCATGTGAATGCCAAGGTGCCACCCACTAGCAGGTGATGTGGCTATGGCCCATTCCTACACACATGAGGGTGTCTCAAATAAAGACTGCGCCAGGTTATCCAGCCACCCAGCCTAACAGAGGTGATTTGGCTTAATATGCCTTTACATATCCCTTAAAATATGTACTGACATGTTGACAACGTAATCTGAACCTGAAACTTTGGTTTTGAGCATCCTATCAACCATATCTACATGCGTCACACTGCCCATGTAATATTTGCTGTAAAGAGGGATTTGGTTTTTTTCCCTTCCCCTCTCCTGAAGTGGAAGCAGTTAAAGAGAGTGGACTGAGCGAGCAGGGCTTGGTGTAAGGTGCTGTCTGAAAGGAAGCAGATGTCTTTCCATCCGTTCTCAGGTGGTGAGATGTCTGGCACAATTACGGGTGCAACATATGGGAACAGACAGGAGCATTTCAGTTCTGGCTTTGACTGTTTGGATTAGTTCTCATCTGGGAGGTGCCTGTTGCAAACTATCTTTTCTACTTCTCTTTAACAGAAGCTGTGCATTGGATTCCAACATAAATGTGGAAATCAGAGCGAAATCATTCTTCTGTATCTTTTTAGAAGGTATAAAAGATTTGCTGGTGTAATTTCCTTAAAACAGCAAGGCAACACCTTGACTGGAGGTATTGGAAAGTCACACATTGTCTTGGAGCACTCCATTATTTTTAAAAATTTGGATAGATTTTGTTGTTTAAATAAATCTTTGGAGGGTGGTGGTGTCAGGAAACAACAAATTTCATTTTGCTCTACCACTTGTGTCAAAACATCTGCATCAAACATTCGATGCACAGTGACATAGCAAAACAAATGTAGAGCAGACATTACAGATGAATGGCGTGTTGACAGATTAGCAGATGAGTTTCCCTTATGTTTTTGAAAAACATAGCTCCCTAGACAAAATGTACAAAGGGGAAAGCTGGGATTAAAGATCAGATAACAAATAGCAAGCTTTTCTTTTCAGTGTTTACTATTCAAATTCCCTAATATCATGAAAGATATAAAGAGCAAGTAAAGAAAAATATACCTTGTCCAACATAGTAAAGTGAAAAATGGGCCTCTTTTAGGACTGAAGCTGCAACCAGGGCTGAGGGAAATGTTTTGGTCTTTCAATATATATGTAAAAAAAAAAAAAGCAAAAAAAAGCAGATTTGGGTTATTGAAGCTGCTGGCAAAATTTGTGTTGACCTCATCAAATTATTTTGGCTGAAAACCAACGGATTCCTTTAAAAATTTTTAAAGGTTGTTTTCTAAATAAAATGCTTTTTTGTTTCCAGAAAGGTATTTTCTTTATAAGAGTACCTAACTTTAAGTATAGGAATTAAATTGCACTTTAAAGTTAATAATTTTTGACTCAAAATGATTTTGTTCCTGTTCATTGTTGTTTGTTGGTCAAGGGACTGAAGAACAAATTATTTATACAGTATCTAGATACAGTATGAGCCCTGGAAAATTTTAAAGTAACTCTGTTAATTCAGGCATTTTCTAATAATATAATTGAAAATTTTCTCCTGAGTCAGAGTGTAGAGACATCTGGCTGGGCCAACTCTTCTACTCTTTCCAGTTCTCTAAATCTTACCAGCAAAGTAGCTCTCTTGACTTGCTTAACCATTTTGGTGCTGCCTTCTCAAGCAGACACACTCTCAGTTTCACTGGTTGTGTGTAAGGACTGGGAATGAGATGATTGCAGCTGTCAAAAAAGATGTTTCTTGTGCTGCATGACGTGCAGGGGTGGGTGTGCACTGCATCCTGTTGGATCTGTCAGAGACCAAAATGACTGAATTTGCTCGTGGGGGTTTTGTTTGGTGGAGATTGGAGAGTGTCACCCATGGGTAGGTTAAATAGCCTGACATGGTGGGTAGCAAGCTCTGAGAAGAACACTGCTAAGGCATTTAGGACAGACATTTATGGTTCTGCTCTGCTACATGAAGCTTGAGGTAATGGGGAAGGAGAAAAAAGGAAGGGAAAGACATGCCCACAGTAATTTCCTAGTGTTTCTCTGGCTAATCTCATCCAGTCAACATGGGGAAATCCTTCTGACGAATGCATTGGAAGAAAACACAGTGTAAGCTTCTCCTGCCAGTTACCCTAGCTCTGTGTATCCAAGGTGGCCAAAATCTAGAGCCGATCCTTTACAGTGTGTGAGCACCGCTGGTAGCAGGAAATCCCCAGTTCTCCCTGGTAGCATAAAAATGAAATTAATGGCCAGGCCTTGCATAGCTCTGTGAAGGGCTGAAGACCTCGTAATTTTCATTCAGTTATCCATACATGGGCAGCCCAAAACTAGCTGGTGGGTTTTAAAATACCTAATATGAATGGAATTATTTTAATGTATTCCTTTAATTTTTTTTAAACTTCCTTTTTATTACATGCTGACAGAAAAATCCAATATATAATCCACTGACAGCCAGCGAGAGCCAGAGCCCAAGAAGTCATCTTACAAAGAAGGATATGCAATTTTGTATTTCCATCAAGCGTGCTAGAATAATAAGTCAGTTGCCACAAGCTTTGGAAAACTGGCTGGGATTTGACCTCCTACAGCAAATTGTAATTAAGATTGTAGAAATTTCCCTTTTTGGGACTTCATTTACAGACTATAAGGTCTTGAGACTTTTTATAAGCTTCCAGTATGGGTCGCTACACAAGGCACAGTAGGATAATGAGAGGGGTAGAATTACCTCCTCTCTTCCCTTCCCCCCAGGAGGCAGATGGTCCCAGAGCTCTGTATAAGAAGGAAAAGCTCAGAGCCTCTCCTGAGAAACTGGCAACACTTTGTCCCACTCAATGAGAGCAAAGTATGTGCTGGCTGCTTTCCCAGGGCAGAAAGTGCTGGTCACTCCCCATCAAACTCCAGGTGCTTACCTGTGCCACCTCCATCAGGAGCTCAGTCCCTACCAGGCCCCTCTGCAATTGCTGGAAAGAAATAGGCACCATCAGAGGCTGAGGAAGTTTTCTGATGCACTGAGCTGTGGAGGAGCTCCCTCACCTTCACTTGTTGTAAAGGGAGTTCAGGCCACTGCACTCTGTCCAGCTGTGGCATTGCAGAGGTTGGAGGCTTCTTTTTCATTTAACTGTTTAGCACTAGATTAGGGCCCTAATCAAGTGGGGTCCTAAGCAGAGATTTGTAGACAAAGCATCCAACTGTGCTAGTTCAGTAAGCCCTACAGGAGCACTCTCCTTTGGATAGAGAGTCAGGATGGGTTTGGGATGAAGGCATAGTAGTTCCCACTCCTTGGAAACCTTAGCAATACTCTTAGCTCTCCCCTGATCTGTTGTTTTATTGTAAGCATGTTATGCAGTTCAAAATTCACCTCTCAGACACTGAGCAATTTTTCTTGCCTTCAGTGCCATCAGGAAAACAGATTCTTAGCCTGGTGAGAAGCAAATGTAAGCAATTTAAGGCTAAAATAGAAAGTGCAAAAACTGAGCTACATCCCAATCCATGGACACTTAATTTCTTCAAAACTGGCATGAGTTACCTGTGTGGAAGACATCTTCTAGTGCTGTGCAAATGACTATGGTCAGTTCATACTTAGTCAACCCATTTTCAGGGTGGAGAGATTGCTTTGAAACTGATCTGCCAAGATGGAAGAGTGAAATGGAAAAGGAAAAGAGGAAGGATATCATGTTTACCTGCAGCACACTGCTGAACCACTCAATATTTCTCTGTCTGGTACTATGTGGGTCCTGTGGAACAAGGACAACCTTGCCCTAAAATCCTGTAGAGTCCTTTTGTCTACAGATGTAGATTTTTTCTTGAACAAATACTTCTGCTTGGGAAAACATGCTGGTACACACGAGGTCATTCGAAGTTAAAACATTGATCTTTTAAGTGCAGGTGACTTCATTTTGATGGCCAAAAGGGCTGCAAATTATTCCTGGGATTCCCTTCTTCTTGTGAGCTGCAGCGACCTGGCCAGAGGGACTGTCAGCCCTGGCTTCTCTGCCTGTCTTTCAGGAGTAGGCTGGAGTCCCACATATCTGTGGCGGTGGCAGATCTGAGAGCTGGGCAGGTAGCAGGGAGATTTACCTCTGCCTGTTGTCCAAATAGCCATTCTTTAACTCCTTTATGGAAAAGATGATGGGCTAACCTACTTAGCAACATCTGGCCTACAGGCTACCAGCTGAACCATTCTGGAAAGGTTATAACTTCAGTTCTTTTAGCATTGATATGTCATGTTGGCAGAACTTATATATATGCATCTCCATATTTATATATATGCATCTCCATATTTATAATTCAACCAGTGTGTACTGTTAGAGGACCTTTCAACATTTAACCTTCAGCATTTCAACTCAAAGTGTAGACTTGTTTTGTGAAAGAATGCTCTTCTCTTTCAAGCTTTATGAAGTATATGAGTTATAAGAGTGTTGCAGAGCAGGAAGGGGTTAAAGAAAACACTTGGCTTTAAAACATGAAAAACATTTCAGATAGACAGAGGGCCAAGCTCTAATCTTATTTCCAGAGAATCAGAGCAGAGCAGAGCAGAGCAGAGCTGGCCTCATTAGAATTGGAGCCCACCTGGGCTCTGCAGCTGTGTGTAGAGCTGCAGCTTGCTAAGGTGGGCTTGGGGGCTCTCTTAAATGCTGTTAATGAGCTGCCTGAGGCACCACATCGACTGTGTGCATCGAGAATATCCACGTCAGGAGCAAAAGCAGCCTGGCAAACACCAGCTTGGCAAAGGCCACTTGACCACACCAGCAAATCCTTCCTGTATGCTCTGCTTGGGGCACTGAGTCCAAGTGGAAGGAGCCAGCGAGTTTGTGGCACCCAGGCTCAGGCCCACCTCTTGGTTTTAGCACTCTTTCAGATGGTTAGCGCTGTGCCCCAGCTCCTTGCAGTTGCCAGGGAGTGGCACTGCTGGCACCATTTGCCAAAGGAGCAGGGAAGCAGGCTTGTCACACCTCGGTATTCACAGGCTGGAAATAGAACAAGCTCACACCACTCCCACACAGGCACGCATTACACAGTCAAACAAAAATATCTGTACTTTCCACGATGACTCCAATCGTTTTTAATGCCACTGACTCTAAATCATGTGCTCCGCTGTTACCTCAGGAAGACACCCAACACGTGTTGAGCTGGCACGGCTGCCTGGTATGGCCTGCTGTCAGCCACACCACGTGCGGCTATGGGCAGCTTGGGTTGCTTGTGATAGCTGGGAAAATATTGCCATAGTCACCACAGGCCACGTCTCTGTTCTAAATCTTTGTCTCTAATGCATGTAGAGCTGAGCCCAAGTCCCCTTGCCGAATCCCGCTGTGTCAGTGACCTAAAATGAGCAGGAACTACTCCCATGAGTTAGTGTTGCTGGAATTGACTGCACATCACAAAATTATCCCCACAGCTTACTGCCAGTTTTCTCTGTCTTGAAATTCAACTTGAATTCAGACATATGGCTTTAAAATTTCCAAACAGAGATCACCAGCCGCATGGTAGGAAGGAGATTTCATTCCCTGTCCCCATTAGTCAACTGTGAGCTTTCCTGTGCTAAAACCCACTCAGGAAATGCTGCAAACAAAAGAGGTAAATAGTTCTCAGCATTCCTTGTTGCTTGGAAGAGGTTAAGCTCTTCTCAACAGACTGATCGAGTTTTTCTGGCATTTTCCCATTAGCTTAAGTCATTGCTGATGACTTCACCCTCCTGGTGACATCAGCCTCTAATCTTGTGAAGGTGAATTCATGTGAGATTGTTTCAAAACGATTACTCCCTGAATTGTAGGTCATTTCAATTGATATATGGATGCAACATTCACTTTTGCAGATTGTGGCTTCTCTTATGCAGTGTGTGTATACATTCTCCATCTTGTATTTCAGCATGTGTGTTGTGTTACAAACTGGCACTGCCTGAGATCAGCAGGAGAATGTGCTTGTTTTAAATGCAAAAGTAAAAAAACAAACAAAAAGCAACCCACTGATATTACTATTTTTATGGGTATGATTAACATTTTTCTTCAGTCATATATGTGGTTTTTTAGATTCCCGCTGGATGCTGCATCCCTCTCTGTCTCTTCTGGAATATTCTGCTTTGCCTAGGTTGTGTCTTTGCTTAGGAGGGCTCTGGCTATTTCAGATTCTCTTGCTTTTACCCATACATGGGGAAAAATGTAGACAGATAATCACCCAGAAGGGTTACTTAATAAATCACAATTTTTAATAACATTAGATGTATTTTTTTCACCCCATACCAGGTTAAATATAGATAAAAGTGCATAAAGATGATAGATCAGGTCTTAAAATATTTTCTGTTTTTCTCTTTCCTCTGAAAAAGTGACTCAGAGGAACACAGAGACACAGCCGACACTTGTAAGAAGTGGTTTTAATAAGAGGAGACAAGTCATCATCCCAGCTGTGCAATCCTTGCTGAAGTCAAAGAGTCTGAAAAGAAAGGCCCCATTTGTCCTGAGGAGCAGCTCACACATGTATACCGAAGGAGGATAGGGATGTATTTAGACTAGAAGTTCCCCAGACCTAGACGAGACATTTGTTTGCTTAAGTTCATTGTTCTTCCCTTCTCTCATCACTTGTCCTCAGCTGGCTGCAGCAATCCCCGTGGAGCTCTGCAGCGGCACCCACCTTAAACCAGGGGAAAGAAAGTTCCTGCTCCCCAAAACCTCTCATGCTCCCAGCTGCTGGCAGAAAACCTCTCTGAGCTGCCCTGTACAAGGTGGCCACAGCCAGGGAGGGGGGTGACAGGGCACAGGGTGGCACCGATGGCAGGAGGGCTCAGACACTCTCCTCTCTATCTGCCGTACTGTGAAGAGACTTCTTAATGTGACTAATAGCTCTTGGCATTGAGCTGTAGCTCCTGAAGTGCAGAGCTGGCATGTCCATGCACTAATGTTTAAAGTAATGTGTCAGAAAAGTTTTATAGTAGCATCACAGTATTGTTGGGGGAGAAGAGGCCTGCTTAAATAAAGCCAATAAAATTCTACTATCATCACTTTTCTCTCTTTATTGTTGAGAGGGTGGAAATGACTAAAATTTTTTATTTGGTGTTAGCAGTGTGTTGCTAGATTTTTTTCCACATTTGGAAGTGAGCAAGGTAGTGATAAAAAAATCATTAAAAAGTGAACCAGTTGTCCTCAGCTCCTGGATGCTTCTGAGGGGCTCAGCCAAAGAGACAGTAGACTTAGTGTAGGCAACCAAAAAGGAATTTTTTCCTTGTTACAAAATAAACCCTGTTGTGCTACTCCTTTAGGAAGGAAATTGAGTTTCTGGATGACTCGCAAATACTTTGCTCATTGTAGTGGCCTGTATGTTTCCTGAATACCCAGATCTGATTTAGATTAGGGCCTTTTGGGCGGGTGGGGGGTGGGAAGGACTGGCTAAATAAGAGGAAATTTGTAGTTTTAGTCCAAGGTCCAAGCACTGTTACCAATTACATATGTAAAAGCTGTAAGAGAGGGACTGTATCTGCCTTAGCTATAGTTAAAGTCGTCCACTGCTTCATCCTTGTCCTATGCCCTTTCCTCCCCTTTCAGAGGGAGAAAAAGTAAGAAAAACAAACAACAAAGTGTATCCCCAAACTGCTCTCTGTGCTTTAAACATGTAGCAGGGTTAGAAAATGTTCTCTAGAATTTAAGGCAAGTGAAAAATAGGCAGGAGAAATTGGATAGGCAAGGGCTGCTTAAGCTGCAGTTGTTGTGTCTGGCCTTCACGTGGTTTTGTAGAGAAGCAAAGAAAAGCAGAAAAGCTAAAGGTGAAAGCAGAAAATCCTTTCTTGTATTAAACTCCAGAGAAAATGGCAGCTTTCCCCCTGTGTCAACCTCTTGGTAACTACTCTCAGAATGCCTGGTATCTGTGAACTGACAGTAATACATCCCTCAGTAGTAGGCCAAAATATTGAAGGTGTGCCTTGCACCAAACTGTGATGATGCAATCTTTTTGGTGGTGGGAGCTGCAGAGAGGTTTGGGAATGGGGCTGGAGTGGTTCTGCAAGGGTGATGCACAGCTCTGTATGCCAGGCATTTCTGGGCCATGGTGTTCTCCCCGTGTGTGCAGTGGCTGCTTCATCACCAAGAAAGTAATCAGCTGGGGAGCTGCTGGAGGGCTGGGATGGTGGGTCAGCCACTTTCAACCTCCATATCCTGATAAACCTTCTCTTCTCCTGGCTGAAAGAGCATATCACACCCAATTCTCCTTCTCTGCCTGCTGCTTCAGAGATTGATGAGATGCAAGGGAGCAAAGGGCACAGCCCTTGTAATGTGCCCACCAATTTTGAAGAGGGTATCCTCTGTGATTTGCTTTTGCATTTGCCATGTGGCTACCAGATCATGCACTATGCTTTTGTCTCATAGAAAGAAATTCCACTGTATTTACTAAAAACCCCAAAGCTGGTAAGCAAAAGACCAGCTCCATACAGCAAGCTGTGATTTGTTCTGCCTTTACTAGTAGGGCAAAAATCCTTTTCCTTTCAGGATCCACCTTCTTTTCCTACTGTGTACCAGGTCTCTATAAATCTTTTGCTACTGGGTATGCTAATGTTTGGCATTGACATAGGAACCTCAAGTATTCAAAGGTACATTCAAAAGAAACAGAAACACTCTCCAAAAGAATAAAAAGACAATTCATCTTTTCTATAGCTGTTCTGCCACAGCATCTGCATTATATGAAGGATTGGATCTATTCTCATCAAATTCTACTTGGACCTGGAGCTTCCACTGAACAAAAGTTGTCTAGAAAATTTAGTACCATCGTTAAGTGAGGTTTGTTAGACAAATTCCGGTGTCTGTGACTGCCTGTGTCACCAAAGGATTTAATTAATATTGTAGATGTTAAATTAGTGTCTAATTCACAGATCATAGTCTTACTTTTCTGTGAACACTTCCTACCCATCCCACTTCACCAAGGGCAGCTTGCATTTCAAGTTGGTACCCTTGGACAGTGTCAGGTTCCAGAAATGCTGATGAGCTCCGCAAAAGTTTAGTTTCTTTGGAAAAGATCTCTTATATCACACTGTGGCACAAGGTTTTAATATTTCACCTGGTATTTTCCTATGCTTACAGAAAAAACTATTCTTCATTGAGGTGCAAGAAGCTGTGGCAGCCTGGTTAACCACAGGCAGCTATTTATGAGCATTGATTTCCAGGGAAATTTGTTGCTTTCATCATGTGTTGATGGGACTGAAGCCTTAGGAGAATTCAGTGCTGTGCCCATTGTGGTAGAGCAGAGTGCTGTATCAAGATTGTGATATCCAGAGCACATTACATTATGAGACTGAGGGATGTTTTTTGTAACCCCTCTCCTGTTCTGTTCTCTGCAGTTTCCTTCTTGGGATGCTTTTGTGGCAGTATGGAACAGCTCATCACTATCCACCATTTTACAGCTGCTGGACCTAGACCTCATTTGCCAATCAGGTACCAGACGTGGATGCTCAAGTAAAAGTAAGGTAGTCTCTGGATTTGGTAAGACCAATGGAGTTCCCTGTGAGGTGCAGAGAATTCTTCTTGACTACTTTTTATGTTGTCTCTTAACAATATTTTGCTAGAAGTGCTTAAAACAGGTGGGCACTGTATATTTGGGGTGAGGTGTGGCACCTGCTCTTTGTGGGCAGATGTGCATGGGTGTGGAGAACAGAGCTAGAGAATAAGGCATGAAAATTTTCCCCATTTCTAAGTGAGGCTCTTGTTTTCAGATAATAATGGAAATTCATGCAGTTGGGTGGCTATAAGATAGCTAAGATATCTATGGTCTAATCCAAAGCCAGTCAAAATCTGTGACTCTTGAAAGGTTTCAGAGTGGGCTGCTGAAGTGCAGATAGATAAAATATAGATAAAATATGATATATGTGTATTATGAAGGGGTGTGGTTTCAATAATGTGCATGAGCTCACTGTTGACTAAAGGACTGTATGGAAAAACAATTAATTTCCTTTGCTTGTCGACTAAAATACTTTGCAAACAATGTCTTCTGCTTGTCTGCTACAATGTTAAGTGGAGCTGGGGACTGTATTCATGTGTTAGAGGAACACAGCCAAGAAAATGTATTATCTTATTTTGTAGAGCCCACTTTCTCCAGGAAGAAATAAATTGGGCAGGACAGCTGCAAGGGTAAAAATGAGACATACAGCAAAGTACTTTTCACATGAGGTTTTGAAAATTCTTTCTAAAGGACAGCACCTCCTAGCTTCATGTAACAAACAGAGTATGTTGGATACAGAGGATTTTAACAAATTGCACAAGTTCATGGATGGAATCTGCAGTTGCAGGAACAGGCCCCTGCAACAGGCTTTGTTCATTTGGGTAGATGACCTCTGAGTCAAAAGATAACAATGATGGAGAGGTCCCAACAGGCTCAGCTGTTTTCCCTTTTCCTTTCTTTCCTCTTCCCCTTCAGACAACGGTGCAGCCATGGGGCTTTCCTTTCTCCTCACCCACACCCATTCCCTGGCTGAGATGATGCAGGAAGAAAGGCAGCAACAAAAGACAGGCAGCAACTAAAGGGATGAATGAATGGTCTCATATGGCACAGGAACCTTTCCTACCCAAGCTGCCTCTGTTTCAGTATATTCATTTATTGAAGATAAGCATTGCCACAGTGAAACATTTCTTTGTTTCTGTGCAAGAAGCCCCTGAGATAGCTACCCTCTGTGATGTGAGGACCAGATTCTGTTCCCTTCTGCCTGTCCATCCAGGCTGGATTTAGACCTTTCTGTGATTAGGCAATAGTTTTTCTCTGGGTAAAGATAATCCTGCTGTTGCTTTCCTAGTAACTTCATCTAGCACCCCTCAGAAGTTGCTCCAACAATAGCCCTGGAAATTAAAATCCTTCACGCCTCCCCCTAGTAGACATATCTTTGGCTGGAAGAAAATTTCTTAATTTCTACATTAAGTCAGCTTGAGCTGAGGGCAAAAACTGAAGAAATATTGAAGAAAGATAATCTCAGAGATGATATGGATAACACAGTGTTCTTCAACTTAAAAATATAGTCCTAGTGATGGAAAAGGATTTACTATATGGATTCCTTTCTTCTGTCAGGAATGACACCAAGAACTCCCAATCTACTACTTATAAAGAATGCAGATACGATATTAAATGTCATCTCTCTGTCATTTATGAGCCATCTGGATAAGAGGGAAGGGAAGGAAAGTGATTAACTAAAGCCCTGAAAGTGTAAGGCTGGCTCAGAGCCCCAGCTGTGTCCTGTACCCACTTCAACTCAATGCAGGGTAAATCTAAAGAGGGCTGTCAAGCTGTTAAGAAACAGCCTTCCCACAGAGCAGAAGAGACAGAGAAGGAGCAGGGTCTGAAAATCTTACCAAATATGTCCAAATATTTGAAATAAGCTCAAACATTCAGTGGCTGCTTAGCCATACCTTTTACATTCAACCCACAACAATTAATGTGAACTGAACTCTGATTTATATAGAGGAAGAAAATAAATTTGGAGAAGTCAAGCTTGTCTTTTTTATGTCTTCTACATTTTTCTTATTTCTTTATAAGGTTTGATTAATGGTTTTTCATTGTTGAATGTCAATGAACATTGAACTTGTGCTCAGCACATCAGTATGGATAGCAGTAAAATGACAAAGAACAGAATAGAAGTACATATATTTTAGATGTATTGGATGTCTTCTCCAAAATTTTACTGGTTTCCATAATATCTTTTCCATACTTAAGCCTTATGCGTTTATTTCTGTAAAATAACTGCAGAGATGGAAAGAGCATTAAGGCAGCCTCTTATGAACCTGACCTTGTACCTCTCTGAAAAACTGCTCTTATGTACTTATATGTGTGAGTGACCAGGGCAGTGATCTGTACATGGCACTGGTGAGGCCACACCTTGAGTACCGTGTTCGGTTTTGGGTCCCACACTAAAAGAAGGACGTGGAGGTGCTCGAGCAAGTCTTGAGAAGGGCAATGTTGCTGGGGAAGGGTCTAGAGCACAAGTCTGATGAGAAGCGACTGAAGGAGCTGGGATTGTTTAGCCTGGAGAAAAGGAGGCCCAGGAGGACCTTATTGCTCTCTACAGCTATGTAAAAGGGGGTACCTGCAGAACTCATTGATTTCTCTGGAAAATATAAATCCTTAAAATGTAAAAAAACATGCTATAGATATTTGGGGAAGCATTGGGTTGGTCATGTTTGTCTGTTAGAACCTAGAAAAACTGACAAGTCATGAGTAAACTGAAAATGCAGTTTTATTAATCCAGGTGGAGAACTAGAACTGCAAGAAATTATGGAGCTGGATTAGGACACAATGAAAATAGGGAAAAGAAAAAGCCAAGTAGGACCTAAATTTTTGTTACACAATTCCATGACTGAAGTGCTTTTTTGCAGAGATGCCACTGCCCCTTTGCCATTTTCCCCTTGGGGATGTCACCTCACCCCATGTTATCACCACAACATAGATGTGGTATGAAGCAGCATTTCCTTATTTCTTGTGATAGATGCAAAGGAGTGATACAGTTACACGAGACTGTAGAAATATGGCTAAAACCTCAGCTTTTAGTTAAAACCAAGAGAGATGTATAGCATCCTCTAACTTCCTCAGCCTGCAGTCTCATACCTCTTACAAAGCAAACCAGATTTCCTGATGTGGTGGGCTGACACCCAAGTGATGTTGACTGGACACCACCAAGTCACTCTATCACGCTCTCTGCCCTCGGCAGGATGAAGGAGAAAGAAAGATGGCAAAAACCTGTGGGTCAAGATAAAGGCAGTTTAATAAAAGCTAAAGCAAAGGTTGTGTGCAGAAGTAAAGGAATACAGAAGATTTATTCTCCGCTTCCAATAAGCAGGTGATGCCCAGATTGCCCTGGAAGACAAAGCACTGTAATAATGAATACCCTGCCTCCTTCTCCTCCTCTCTCTTAGTTTTTATTGCTGAGCAATGTCACATGGTATGGAATATCTCTGGTCAGTTGGGGTCAGCTGTCCTGGCTGTGTCTGCTCCCAAGATTTTGCCACCCCCAGACTACTGATGGGAGGCAGAATGTTGGAGAGACAGCACTGATGCTGTGCCAGCACTGCTCAGCAGAAGCCAAAACACTGGTGTGTTATCAACACCTTTTTAGTAACAAATAGAAAGCACAGCACTATGAGGGTACTATGGGAAAATGCACTCCATCTCAGCCAGCCCCAATATACCTGATCCAACTGTCCCTTGTTGATAAATGTAACTGATCCTTTCTTAGAGATGCCATCTTCAAGCAAGTGCAGTAGGAGCCAATTGTCACATTCATTTGTCCTGTTAATTAGTGGTCAGTGACTGAGAAGGCAGTAACCAAACTCTCTGAAGAGTGAGTAAATGCACTCAGATTCCAGAGCCAAGACACATTTCATAGATTTTGCTGAGATTATGCCCAATCTCCTGTTTATCACTGTCACATTTTAATCACTTTCCAGGATGGGAAAGTATATTCCTCTTGTCAAAACTCAGTGATGTTGGCAGAGAAGGGAAGGTTCTTTTCTGCTGTGACTGTACAGCTAAAGGTTGATAGGTGTTGGTGCACTGCACCATGGGAAGCAGGGACAGCAAACTTCTCCTAGCATGGCCAGAAGAAATCCTGTCCAGTCCTCAAAGCTGTTGAGTCAAAGCTTATGAAGGCACTTGATAAATACAAGTGAAACTTGAAGCATGAGTTTTAGCTGTGTTTGTTATCCTAATGTGGAGCTAATGGCTGCTATCCTTATGTGCATCATCAGCATCCTCAGGCTCCAGAAGGGATGGGTGAGAGAGAAAAGCTTACATCCATGGGTCCAGAATAGGTTGTCACAGCCATCACAGATAGGAGAGGTTTTCCATAAAACCCAAAAACATATTTGCATGAAGTAAAGCATATCTGCATGTTTCCTAAAACTGGTATCCTTAAAGGCTCTAAATCACAGTGAGACATGACCTTTGAGGATTACGTGACAGTCTGTTACATCACATCACTTAATGCTGAATTATTAACCCAGGACCATGATTCTGAGATGCCTGTCAAAAAATATTTCTTCATTTCTTTAACAGGTATAGGTATATCTGGAATAATAGGAGTGATTCTGGAGCCAAAGGTTTAATGATAAATTTTGAGAAGGAGGTCCGTGGTTCTTTGTGAGGTTAAGTGCATTATTTCTTTATCACACAAGTTTATTATTTTGTACACTTGTAAAGTGGATGAGATGTTGGAGTTGCAAGTCTCCTGGTTAGTCCATTAGTTATGAGATCCTTACAAAGGGAAGACTTGACAGGTCCATGGCTAAGATGACACTGTGATGTAGAGACGAAGCAAATCTGGGATCACTCATGAGAAAAAGGAATTTCAAGGCTGTGACATAGACTACATGGATGAGAAGGTTTTTAAAACTAAAAAGAACACAAATAGTTAAAGAAGGAGCTGTTTCTGCAAGAGCTGAGCTTTTAATAAGTCATTTGATTCTTGCAAAGTCACTGAGTTTGTGAGTATGCTAACATGCTGGAATTTCAATGCCTTTTTGATTTTACTAATAAAGTGTGTTAAATGTATTTCCTGTTGTTCCTCCTGTGTAAGCATATGCCACTTTCTATGGTGACTGTTAACTTTCATGTGACTGTTTTGAAGTATTCATTACACTGAAGACCAAAATATTTAATGGATCACTTGTTATCTAACACTCATCACCTTCTCTAATAAACTGCTGTGATATTCTGTCTTGATTTTTGCAAGCTGTTTGGGTTTGGGTATATTTGAACACATTTAATATTTGAAAACTCTCTAAAAATAAAGCACTGTTTTCAAGGAACGTGGTTCAGAAAGCAGTGTTTTCTGATGGCTTTTAAAAACATATCAGGGATGCCGATTTTGGCAAGAAATAAACGTATTTTGGACTCGGTTTCCTGGGCTGTTTGGGCTGTGCCCAGCAGCTCTTCAAGAGGAATCTCTTTGCAATTCTGAGTCTGTTCAGAGGGTAATGTAGGGGTTTTCAAGTGTGGCTGGTGGATACTATGGTTTTACCCAAAGTGATGCAAGGGCTAGGAGAGGAAATGAGGTCAGTAAGGCTTCATGCCAGCCATTGCTTTTCCTGGACTCTGAAATTTCCTAAAGGCATCCTAAGGCTTGTTGGAAAATGAACTTAGCTTTTGTTACACATCCCACCTACCTCCTGTGTCCTACAGCTGTTTCTAATGTGGCATGGAATATAGATGGCTTGTAGTATCTCTTGCAATAGATTTTTTGAGATTTATTTATGCCACCTTTGGCATAAAGGCAGAGGAAAGGCTGAGAATCTGGAAAACAAGGGAATATTTTTTAAACTATTGCCAGTGTGAGTGCTGAGCAACACTACTACTGCAATAATTATAAAAAAATTCATTAAAGGAGGCAAAACAAAGTTAAAAGGAAATTGAATTGTAATCACTTCTCATATTGTAATAACTAAATTGCCCATTAGTATAATAACTAATACAAAATGTTTTTGTGGACATCTCAGGTTGTTTGTTAGAGGTGGTGGGCTGGATTCCTCTCACATATCTTCATCTGATAGTAATGAAAAAGCAAAGTACTTACCAGTGCTTGTTGGCACTTCACAATGACCACTCCCAGAATGTTGGTGTTTCAGTGAAACCATTCCTTTGAAAACACTAGTTTTCTATGTGAGCTTCTTATTTATTAATTTGTTAGAAGTCCAAGGTGCATTGACCAGGACTGAAATAATTTCAGGTAAAAAATAGTACTGCTGTAATTCAGGTTAGCTAAAGTAAAATTTTAAAAAATATTTTTTCATTGCATTCTGAAGTAGTAAAGATGAAAATAGTAGGAAGAACTTCCTCCTCTATCATGGACCATAGGGGATTCCCTTTTCCTGTCCACAAGAACAAAGACTGTGGTGTATGTGAAATGCAGAATAATAAGGGAATTCAGAGTGCAGAAGAGGAAAGAGTCACAGGAGACCTGCATTATGGCTCCCACAAAATACTACCACAGCATATTTTTTCCCACAATTTCATTAACCATTTTTTCCCCCCTGACATTTGCTTTTTTTGCAAGGGGAAAATGAATTTGATTTGTACTGTTATTGCTATAAATATTGACTTCTAGGTTTGATCAGGAGGATGGGTCCCTACTGGTTTCAAAGACAGCAAATACGTGATCTGCCTGAATTTTGCTGCAGATTATTTTTAAATTCATCTGTGCTGTTGTACATTTTAGAAGAGGTGTTTCACAATGATGTGATGAAAGCACAGCTCTATGTTTCTCAATAGTCTTTGAATATCACAGAGGAATTTTCCCCCATAATCTTAGGAAGCTGAGGCAGTGACACTGAAGAGACATGACTTCATAACTTGTGTCTCACCTCCCTAAGCCGACACTCTCCTTCCTTTATAGACAAATTTTCCCACTTAGAAAGAGACTAAGGTTTGTGATGTCCCTCTACAATTGTTTTCTTTCTTCCTGAGTCCCATTGTGTGATGCTCCCACATGACTGCTTAGTATATATTCCCTGCCTATGGCTCGGCCTGTTAAATTGTTGTTTTTATTCCAAGGGTGTGCTTTCTTTAAATACTGTGAGAAAAGCTCTTCTCCTTGTACCCCCTATAACTCTTCAACTCTACGGCTGGTACCAGTCTCAATGGTCTCTTCATTTTGTCCTCTGTCTCTACCTCTTTCTTGGTTGTCCCTAAGAATGGAGTAATTTCCAACACTCTTTTTTTACCCCCAAGACTCTGTCTTATTTAACAGCACACTGAAATCCCAGTGCTGGCAGATTGGGAAGCACTCAAAAGCACAGGTGGTGGGTTGCCCCTTATTGTGTCTGTTCTGCAGGGAAGGAAGGTGGAAAGAGACGGTTTTGCTTTAGTCCTGGCTTTGGCACAGCAGCAGGTATGCCGTCAAAGCTGACAAACAGCAGACAGGGCAGAGTATTAAGATGGTATCCAGCAAACCTGGTTTCAATCCTTGGCCCAGTTTCCAGTACAACAGGAATGAAATTTTCCTTCCTCTTTGATGTGTTGTGAGAGTAAAACCAAGCTAAAAATTGTGGATTTCTGGCATCTGTGGCTGGCGGGCAGACCACGGTTTTCCAGTTCTGTGCTTAAAACTGCCACAGAACAGATCTGTGTGCCGGGTTTGGGTGCTGTCCTGTGAGCAGCAGATGTGGGAAGCAGCTCACTGCCCCAATGGGTGCTCCTGGGAAGACATTTGGGTGCCTACATGGTGTAAGAACGTGCAAAGGACAGAGATGTGGTCACTGAGCTTAGCTCTCCTGCTGTTAGTCCATTTCTGAACTTGAACATCTGCAAGAATTTGCAACCACAAGCAAGACACAAAGCTGAAGAACATTTTGGGTTACAAGATACATATTCTTTTTGGAAGTTCAAAGAAATGCTTAAATAGTTTTTGTTAGGGGGAAAAAGCCCCCTAATTAAATTCTAATTGCAGAGTCTAAAATTTTTCTTCCTTTTATAAACTGTGTTAGAAACAGGGTAACCCCTCCACCCCGATAAATAGCAGCAGATGTAACTAAATAGACTTCAAACCATTCCAAAGCCTTTGACAGGACAAACAACACTAACACACTAACTTAAATGTGTTAGTGTCTTAACCATCAAATAAACTGTTTACAAATTAGGATATAATGGCCATTGCTTTTCTTCTTTAAAAAACAACAGAAAAAAAGAAACAACCAAACTTGAAATTATCAAATCTGTCATTGAACCTTAATTAGCTCTGGCTTTTTGACATTCTGAAACCTACATGAAGAAAAATAATATTTACTTTTTTTTTGCATGCAACAAATTAATGCTTACAAAATGCAGTGTAGTATGAAATTCTCTATTCTCTCAGGATGCAGACCACATAGCAACAAGAGTTTCAGTCTCAATTGGTGATTCCAGTGGAATAACTGGAACAGAGCCCCATGTGAGCACAACCAGCCACAAATGGTAAAATGCTTAACAATGTCTCAGCTCCAGGGCACTGTCCCCAGGGCTTTTTGTACAGGCCTATGGCTCTTAGTGTCCCTGTGCAAGTGTTTGCATAGCAATGCTGCTGGGCTAAATACAGAGATGGACTAGCAGATTAGAAATGTCAGAAATAGACTCAATTTTATGCTTTGTAAAGCACTGGGGAACTTGGCAGTTATCTTTACATAAAAAAAAAGTTATTCTGAAGTGAATTACTCTTCAGTTTGTCAAATTAGTGCAATACTAAATGAAATGAGTTCACAATCAGAACAAATGGGATCTAGAGTTCTATCAGTGAACCAAATTCTGCAACTGACATTGTGTCTTCTCCCATGTGAAATGCAAATAGAGAAGAACTGGCCTGAGACTGTGTTTAGTACTACTGATTTCCCTAGAAAAGTGTTTGTATATAAACTTGATCACTCCTGATTGTGCCAGGATTTAGTTAGCAAATGAAATAAATCTCAAGCATGTGACTTCATTGATTCAATGGATCTTAATTGATTTGATTAATATAATATACTAGTATCCACCCTTTCTTGGCTTTCTGGATTTTCCTCTTTGTTTTATTGACCAATACCACACTATTTCTTAGTTGTTTTTGCTATAGAGTGCATGTGTCTTTTACCCAAGGAAATTAAACAAAATTTCTTGCTGCAGAAAGGAGGATCTGTCAGTTCCTCCCATTTGAGGGTGCCATATGCCAAATTAAACCTTTCTTTTCACCTTGATGATTATTTTTTGTTAAAAGTGCATTTTGTTAAAGGTCCAGAGTGTGCAGACTGAGCTATAGAATTGAGGTTAGACCTGCACCAGCAGAAGACTCATTGTTCGAGTCATGTTGGTACAGCTTGAGCAAACACTCAAAGCAGCTGGTCAGCTCCAGATGGATTTCATCTCCAGCCAACCGTTACGTGCAACCTTGCTTCCAATGCCTTACCTCTCTCTGCCCATGCCCTATGCCTATTCTTTTCCAGAAATTCTCATTCTTCCTTCTTTTGAGCAGCTAGATTTTGTGGCTGTTTCTTCTTTGGCAGGAGAAATGTTTTATTCCTCACTACCATCTCCTGGAGAAAAAAAAATGACAGCAGAATCCCAAAGATCTCCCCTTCCCTTCAGTACAGTTCCCTGTTTTTTTTTTTTTATTTCAGTAGAGAAAGGCAGAGCAGAGAGAAATGGAGAACATCAAAGCAAATCCACACTTGCCTCTGAAAACAAAAACCAACCAACCAACCAACCAACCAACCAAAAAAAATCCTTTTGAAATCAAGAAAAAATTGCTTTTACATATTTGTGCATAAAAGTCATTTAGTAGCATTTCAATTAAGACAATTTTCTGTCCTCAGTGAAGCCCACTCTTTAGCTTTGGAAAATGTTTGGATTTTTTTTAAAATCATCAATTACTAAGCATATCTATTCTTTTTTCTTCTCTTCTGACAGCTTTGAGCCAGCTTTTTCTTCTGGGAGTTGAAGCTGTATCTGTGTTAGTCCACGAAACGTGCTTGGGTCTGACCCCCAAGAGGCTGAGCACACAGTGCCTGGGCAGGCAGAGGAGCTCAGACCTTGGAGCGGGGTAGCTGTGGACCACCCACTCCTGGACACCCTCTGGCTCCCAAACTGTGCCTGGGAGCTGCAGGGGGGACACTCCAGCTGGCGCTGGTCCAAACTGTGCTGTAATTGGGTCACTCCAACTGCTTAACAGTAGGGATGATCCATCCCTCTTTCCAGGACACAGGACTTCTTCCGGGCACTGCTTATCTTAGCAATATAGACACAAACAGAGAGTATTCATGATTTTTCATAGATCCACTAACTCTCTGGGTCTTAGAAGTGGACTTTAAGTCTTTAAATTATGAGGAGTACCTTTTTAGCTAGTTCTAAGAAGCAAGGCATCCCCTTTTCTGTCAGAGGTTGTGCAAACATCAGCTAAAACTTGAAATAGTGAGACATGCGGGTCACAAACCCCATGGGATGAACATATGAATGTGTCAGCTCATCCAGCAAGCACTCTGTGCCCCAGTCTTTGCTCTTCAAGGCAAAAGTCACATTGTAGCATCACCAAGAAGCCTAGGCACAGTGAGCTTGGGCTGAGGGTGTATCTTCCAAACCATACACCTCTGAGACACCATACCAGTAATTAGAAGAGCCCCAACTGTGAAAACAGAGGTCACGTTTCACCTGATCATCCCCTCCTGCAGAGCTGCAGACTGGTTTGCTGTTCCTTTGAGTCAATCCTGTGTATACATTTCTGATGTTTAGATCTCAACTGGGAGAATTCCATGCTGGATGTACACCATGTGGCTGCACTGCTGGAGTCAGCAGCCACTAAAGTCCCCAGTCTCCAACATGGGCCAGAGCCAGATATGAGCAAATTCTTCTCAAGTTACAAGCTGGTTACAGCCAGAGGTTTAATAATGTGGTTTCACTAGGTAATTGTGCTATCCAAGTTAACTATTAATTAACCTCCCATTAGATGATGTCAGACCTTGCTGCACAAGAAACAACTGCCATAATTTTAACAGTTTTTATTTCCATGTTGACTGTATTGATTATGCACTAAAAAGATAAGCAGGGAAGGATTAGATTGCATTTGCTGTCCATTGAGTAACTATTTCTTCTATTTTCATTCAGATCTTTAAGAAGTTTTATATCTTTGTGAAGAGATTTTATTTATATTTTTAGCAGAAATGATGATATTCCATGCTGGTGTGGCAAGGCCCACATACTACTCCTTCAAGTAAACTCTGTACTTTTTTCTCCTCTACATATTCAGTTGATAACGTTTTGTTAAACAACTTTGAAATGAGATTTTACCTCTTTCTGGCAAGGACAACACCTTCTTACTTGTTCTTGTTACTTGTGAAGTGGCAGGCAGACTTTTTCAGAGATATAAAAAGCCTATTCAAAACACTCCCCTTTCTGATATAATGGCAATTTCAAACTTTGCAAGGTTGGGTTCCTGCTTCTACAACCAAGGTCTTAAAAAATACTGGATCAACAGTTATCCGTTGTTTCCTTCCACTGCTGGGACTTTCTGCGACACAGCTGTATAAAATAAGAATGCTGTCTCTTCCTGTGTCTGCACCAGTGGCCTGTGAGGTGACCTTTTTGAAATTACAAGGCAGGGTGGTCTGAATGCCACCATTAATTCAGGTTAGCCAAGAAACTGCAATGTATGTTACTTCATATGCCCGGCATGACCACAGAAACTCAAACTGCCAAAGTCCTGGAATCCCAGGGCTTGTGTGGACAAGTAGGAACCAATTTTAGCTGTGCTCCCACTATCCATGTTAGCAGGTTGTTTACCAAGTTATTTTGAGAAACTCATGGGAAGTCAAGGAGCTGAGACGGATATTCAAAATAGATGTCTGTCGCGTAGCATTTGTAGAATTCATCCTCTGCCAGTTACCAGGGAAGTTCTGCAAGCCATGCTGGCAGCATCAGACTTACTGACAGAGAGATTAAATACTCATTTTGTAATTAGTGGGAGTATTGCTTTGTTTTTATTGCAGTAATACATAGAGGTTCCAACAGAGATTGAGGGCCTCTTTGTGATAAGCATTAGATTTATGTACAATAATAATTAAAGTTCTTGCCTCACAGTCCTATGAAGGTCATCTGAAGGATGCTGAGAGATTTCAAAACAAATAAAGTGATTATGAAATGGATCCACCTTGAGCTGTTCAGCTCCCAAAGTTGCAAGATCAAGTCAAGACCACACACAGAGCTCCCTCTCTCCATGTTGTTTATGAATGGTTTACAAGGGGCTCTTCCCCGGGGGTCACTACCACAGGCACTCCAATATTATACCCACTTCTAAAACGGCCTCCACAGAATCGTTATTATGAACATTTTTTCAGATGTTATAAAATAACGGCTTCACAGCGAGTTAACTACTCTCTAGCTTAGTCGGATGGGGAACAATATAGTTTATGTGCTCTGAGCTTTCTCATGGATTAAATTTATCACTTGGTCAGTGGTAGTGCCCCTGTTTGACAGATGTAGGCCATTATTGAACAATTTGGCCTTCAAAACAGTGACTGTATTTGGAAAAGTACTTTTGGCACAGCTAACCTCAATTTTAGCAATCCATAATAAAACATGGGAGACCTTCCTTATGGTGACAAAGACATGGAATAGGCTACTTCTGAAGGTATTTTAAAAAATGTGATGGTGAGGACATTATTGGTAGAAAAAAAGGCCAGGCTGGACTTTTCACCACACTTTGCTCACTGAGGTGATGGCTTCGATCAGCTCCTGCTAAAGATCATTTCATTTACCTGTGTAAAATCCTAGAAATAATGAGTCATGTTGCACCAGAGTCAAGTGGTGACAGTCCAGTAGTAGCCTGGGGAGAGTGCTCAGGTGTGACCTCTGGACAAAAGGGAAAGGGTGGAGCATCTGCTCACAAGCTGCCTTGCAAGGAGAGACTTCGGCAATATGGCAATTTTGGGATGGTGTTTCAGTACAGAAAACTTGTTATGTACACATATATTTGTATGTACATGGGGATAGACAGGAGGGTCACACATTTGGTGGAGACACTTTGGCAGAGTGTGACTGAAACTCTGCCAGTGTACAGGGTATCAAGTCTGCATCACATAAGGGTGTTGGAAAGAGAGGAAACTGCTACTCCTCCAGTATAGGGGAATCTTCAGCCAGAGTTTGCAAAAAATGCAGGAGAGAGCAAAGATTTTTTTCCATTTTAATTTACAAGAAGATGTGTTTCTGATGAGAAAGGACAGAGACATCCAAGAATTAGTGGACATGTTGAAGATGGGACTCTGTAGTCATGACAAGGGTCTATAGAAGGTATGAAGAGCAGGGAAAGAAGAGCTTGTGCAAAGTGTTAATTTCATAGTAAGGGAGTTAGCAAAACTTGGAAGTACTGGAAAGGAAGAATGAAGACTCCAGTGTCATAAGGCTAGGTAGAGATGGAAAGGAACAACTGACTGTAGCCAAGGATTGGGAGGAATGTGACTTCAGATACAAACCTGTCCTTGCAGGACGCCTGTTGACTGAGCCTGCGGCCAAGGACAGCCTTGGTTTGACAAGCATGCTCCATCATTCATCCTTCCCCCAGTATTGAACTGGAAGGAGTTTTCCCTTTGTGATATGTTCTGTGAAAGCTGAAGCCCTCAGTGATCCTGGCAGCATCCTCTCTGAGCATGACCCCACCTTGTCAGTGAATGCTGAAGGTGCAAGGCATGAGGGATGTGAGATGCTAGACCTGGTCATGTTGGAAAAGGCTCCTCATTGGCTAAACAAGGCATGGTGTTGAGTATCTGGCATGGAATTCAAGCTATTGACCTTGGGTCACAGCCCCAGAAATAGTGTCCTTCCCATTGCCTTTCCCCAGTCCTCACAAACAACAGCAACCTCCTGGGGTAGCAGATGGGCTGGAAAACAAGACCAGAGTCTTCTGGGATGACAAGGGCAAAGCAACTCTGGCTGTGCTTGAGGATATGTTGGCCAGCAGCAGTATTGCCAGAGGCCACCCAGGCTGGAGATGTCCTTGAAAGGGTGGTGTGAATGTTAGCTTGAATGTTTCCTCTTTTTGGGGAGACCTTAATAGCCAGATGTAATCCTTCTGTCACCCTCTCTGGCATTTGACAGCAAAAAGGTGACTTTTAATCCAAACAATTCACTTTTTCAAGTTAAAGTTTGGGTGCAGATCAGCTCCAAACAGTTTTAACAAGGTGAGGTGTGTGAATGCATTTAGACATCTGCATGTTCCCAGCCTCTGACCTTCTTTTTTTTTTTTTTTGCCTATGAAGCATAAGACCAGAGAATCTCTATGGAAAATGATTAGAATAAAAAACTGAACCTATTTATATCCACATCATCTTTGTTCATGTGTGCTGGCTGACACAAATGAATGGCAGCTCTTGGGATGGAGCACAGGAGCCATTTTGTATGCAGCAGATCTTACCAATAATTTTCAAGGAGTGGGAGAAGTGGCAAATAACTTCCTTAATTGAAAATTATGTGGGAATTTCACGGTGTGCAGAGTATAATTAACCACACTGGAATCTGGCCAAGGAACCAAGGTTAACACCGCTGTACTTGCAGAAGTGCCACTGGTAAAGCAACACCTCCTGAAAACTTTAGAAGCTAATCCATTCTATAAAATAAATAAAAGGCATGTATTTGAAAGGTGGTGTACAGCTTTTATTTATATTTGGCCATGCCTTCATCACTTACCACTGAAATAGTCAATCATGGCTGTACACTAAAATCAGAAGTATATACAGCTCTTAATGACATATTTTTTTAGTGAATCAAAGTTGAGTTAGTATATTGCATTATGCCAATTCTTTATAAAATTGAGCCAAAGTCATCTAATGTATGCAACACATTTTATCAAATGTGTAAGAAATGTTTGGAAGAGAAATATTGTTTATATAGAAGGAAGGGGGGGAAAGTAAAATTGGCAGCATATCACGCAAAAATTAGTTCAGTAAAAGGGGTAAAAAAAAAATCAAGCTATGTGCCAGAGTTTCAGTCACAGTCAGATGAGCTTTTCTGAGCTTGCAAGTATTATACAAATGTGAAAAACACACACTTGGTGCAGGAGGAAGCGAAGCAGGAAATAGCTGATGGAGAAGTCAGGGCTGTTTATGCCAATGGTGACGCTGCAAGTCAGATAGAAAAAAAGCAGCAAGAAATGAAGTCATGCCCAAAGCCTGGGTTAATCTCTCACATCGCTGGAGCTGTGTTGCAGATTCTTTAGGCCACAGTGTGGGACAGCTATGGGTCTTATAGCACAAGAAGGGCCTCTTCTTTTCCAGAGGGAACATGATTCTCATCATGGCTACAACTCAATAAGCTAAAAAATCCTACGGAAACCAGGAGTAATGTTTGTCTGTTGTGTAAAACCTGGACTGGTCATGCAGATTTGGGCCTGATGTGAATCACAGAATCATAGAATGGTTTGGATTGGAAGGAACCCTCTTGTCATGAGCACCTTCCACTAGACCAGGTTGCTCAATGCCCAATCCAACCTGGCCTTGGACACTGTCAGGTATGGGGCATTCACAGCTTCTCCATGCAACCTGTGTCATGGCATCACCACCCTCACAATAAAGAATTTCTTCTTAATATCCAGCCTAAAGCTACTTCTCTCATTTTGAAACCATTCCCCTTGAGGGTCCCTAAGAACCTATCCATGTGAGCCAAGACCTCAAACTTTCCACCCTCAGGACAGAAACCTGAAAGATTATCAGAGTGACATTTTAGAAAGTTCAGTGAAGCAAAATTCCCAAAAGATGTAGGTGTGGTGCACATGTCTTTGAAGCTGAAGTGGTGCTGCAGGGTTACAGCAGTGGGTGAAAAAATTTTGCATCTCATGAATACCTCTGAAAAAGTCCCTGCTCTACCCTGGAATGAAGGACTGCTTGCATCATGGTGTTAATTTATCCCTGTGACAGGCCAGATGGCTGGAGGCCAGTGGAGCAGCCCAGTGCCCAGGGTGTGCAGGGGCAGAGCAGGAACCTGTGGGGCTGATGTTGCCTCCTTGGCTGTCATTGACAGTACTGGAGCCAGGTCTGCCCTTCCCTTATTTCGGGTGAATTTGGGGAGGTGTATTTTGGGCCGAGGGGGCTGAAACAGCAGGAGCCTCTGCCCAGTGTGCAGGCAGAGTTTGGAGCTGCCAAGCCACTGTCCTGGGGTGGGCTGCCAGTCCTTTCTGGGGGAATTTGGGCTGATTCAGAGTGTCAGCACCTGGGAAGCAACAGCACCTAGAAGAAGACAATGAGTAAGGCCTCACATAACTGGCCTGAGAAGATCTAAAGCATTTTTTGTTTTAATGTGACTGAAGAGAGGCTTGATTCCCAGTTTGTCCTATGAAATGAGACTGTATTTGCAGCCTTTCAAACCTAGTAGTATTGCATCAAAGAAATATCTGACACTAGAATTAATTTGTCGAGCCCACTGGGAAGATTAACTCCCTGAATACTGACTGATTGCTTTGGTCAATAGGCAACAGTGTACAGCTTGCTGGAAGAGTGTTTGCTGTTTTGTGTTTTGCATTCCCTTGCTGAATGCTTCAGATTTCACTGGTGGAGATTTCATACTGACTCTGCTTTTTTTGTTTCCATTATGAGACTTTTAAGTTGCTGATGGAAACTTCTGCCCTTGAGTATGAGCACAGCCAAGGGTAACATCCCCATGCCAAATACTAGAGGGGACGCCATCAGCCCCTTAAATCAAGCAAACTACATTTGCTATTAATGTACTACAAATTGCTAGTCTTCCCCTTCACTGATGCTGTGGGAGTGGGTGCCAGGGGCACTGAGGGGCTTGGCAGGGTTTAGGGGAAGGATGGGAAGCAGCTCCTGCAGCCACTTGCTGAGCCCTGTTCCAGGGAGAGGTGGGCTGTGGGGCTTTCTGCCCCAACAGCAGACACACAGGCAGGATTTTGAGTCACATCATAACTACAGCAAATTTCCACTGGGCAAAAAAACATATAAAGAAACACTCCAAAGAGGCTAAGCCCTCTGGCTGGGCTGGGTGATGGAGGGAGTCAAGTGGCTGGAAAACATTGCTAAACAGTTAAATCCAGCAGTGAGTGTTGAAGCAGCTGATTCTCTAAACACATAATTTCCCTGCAGCCTAAGTTGGATTTGAGGGGAGTGTTGCCCTAGCAGGAGCTTCAGGGCTGCTGGGGAGGAGTGGGGCATGGAGAAGGGGATCGGAATGTACCCAGAGTGCACAAACCTGGAGCCATTGCTCAGGCAAAATTCCAAGAGACCGGCCCCTTAATACAATTTCACTGGGGCTTTGAATGCAATTTTTACATAGCATCTTTCTCCTTGACAAATCCAAAGGCTTTCATCAGTGATGACTGGCACCAGCCCCCTGTGGCTCCTCTTGGACTGGATTCAAGCTGTATGTTGTTTTTTGCTATAAATCTTTCTATCCCACTCCCCTTCCCCTGTTCCCCTCCCCACCTTTTAAATTCTTCATTGATTTAATGCTCCCCCTTCAGAGGCTATCAAACAGCTTTTCCCTGAACACTTTTGGTTGCTCCAGTGAAATAGGCTTGGAAGAAAAGTGGTTCCAGGCTGAGAACTTGAAGAGGTTATTACTGAGCTCTGTACAGAGATTGAAAAGCTCTGAGTTGTTATAGCAGCTGTCCCAGCTGAAAAAATGTCAGGGACTGGGATCGTTTTCTGTGTATTTTATGGACAGGGAATAGGCCAGGTTCCCTGGTATTTGAGTTACTCTGGGGCTGTTCAGCCAACCCCTACACTTTGCAGGATAGTAATCGGATCCTCAATGCCCTTGAAGTGCGCTAGCACTCAGGGTAAAAAGGAATAGCTATATGCCAAGTGCTAAGTGGACTTTTAAGTGTGTAAGCCATTTTTCTACTTGTAAAATCTAGGTTTGATTCTGTAAAAGGACTTGGACACCTTTTTTCTGGGGAATTTGATGCAATTTTGCTCTATATTAAGGCTGAGCAAGCTGTTCTTGGGGCTAACTCCCTCTCCCCCTCTGTTTTTCTATTTGTGATTAAGAGAGGATTTGATAATAATTAATTATTTAAAGTTGGTCAGCTGCACTTGGACCAATACATTGCAACCACTGGGCTGTTTGCACTTGCTTTGCTGGATAGCTGAAGTTTTCCACAAAGTTTAAGACCAGGGGGGACCCTTAGAACAGTTGGTCTGACCCCCTGTACATCACAAGCCATTAAATTTCACCCAGTCAGCCTCCTACTGAGCCAAATAATGTCAGAGTTGGCTAAATCACAGAACCCAGAATCATATCCAACCTGGATTTGAAGACATCCAGGGCCACAGTCTCTGACACTCTCTTGGTAGTTTGTAACAATGATTTAAAATTGTACCTTGTTTCCTATTTGAATTTGGTTGGAAACTGAATCCAGACTTTGGTTCATGTTATGCCTTTCCTGCCAGGTGACACAGCCATTTGGAGTATGGTATTTTGTCTCCATGAAGATATTTATATATGCTGTTATCAAGACAAGTCCCAGTCCTTTCTCTAGCTCTTGGAAAGGTAACACAGATTGTGTTTTATGATTTTCTCCCAGTAAGGAAATTTATATTTCATTTAAAAAACACTCAAAAATTATATAATTGTCTTCTCAGGTGCTTGACTATCCTTTTAGGAAGATGAGTGCCAGAAGTGCAGAAAATCTTTTTGTCTTGACAAAATATAGGGGAAATTTTTAAAATCCTACTCCTGGATGTATGTCTGCTGAGAGCGCTGTCTGACCACCTGCTTGTGGGCGATGCCCAGGCACACTGTTCTCTAGCCTGGCTTGCTATTTTATCATTTGCAAGGGGAGGGAGTGATTGAATTTGTGGAAAACTTTTTCCTGCTTGATACACGCTTACATCTGAGAGGTTTAAAGAACTTTCTCATTCTGCAGAGAACTCACAGAAAACAAGTTTATTGTGGTCCTCTCCTGAAAAATGAGAAGGTGGACCTCAGCCAAAGGCTTGAATCTCCATCCCTGTTGCCTGAGTAAGACACTCTTCAGTGGATTTGCTGTTGTTACACCTCTTCTGTGGGAGCCATATTGTTAAATCATCAGCTATGCCATCTGACCATACAGCAGCTGAATACTCTCATCATGCTAGAGTTGGAGCTCTTGTCTCCTTTGAGAACTCTTCTGCTTGACCTAATCATCACATAGTTATGGGTTAAAGCTGTTTGATGAGGAAAAAATTTGGTGAAAAATACAAAGAGCTTAGGACTCTCATACCCTCACATTTCTCTGTATTCCTTGTTAGGCATGCAGCTCTGCATTTGATTGCTTTAAAACATTCTAACTTTATTACTCCCAAGCCACTGATGAAAAGTGAGTTGAATAGTGTACAGCCCAGCTCTGATCACAGAAGACCTCTCCATCAGGTGCACCCATATGGAAAATTTGTCTGCTGATAACTACTTTTGGGTATGTCCTGAAGCCAGTACTTGATTCAGTTACTGCAGCCTTTACTGACTGCGTATAATGCTAATTTTAGGGAGATGAACACACCCTAGAAACTGAGCCATACTTCAGCTGCACTTTTAACAACCTAATAAACATCAGTCCAACTTATTTTTTTAGGATGACAGGACCTCTTCCTTATGAAACTGTACTGAATACTAATAATTATGTCCCTGTCATCCCATTCTTTACTTGTTACCAACTTTTAAATGATGTCCAGGATTAGCATCCACTCACCCAGATTTTGGCCACTTGCACCTCGTGGCCTGTCCTTTCTGTGTTTTGGCACATCACTGTACACTTTAAACTTCTGGAAAGTATCCAGTGTTCAAAAAAGCATCAAAATTGAATGCAAGTTGCCTAATTGCTACCTTAAGCAGGACTTATAGATGTATTTTCTATGGGCCCTTCCATATAAAAATTACTACTTTTAGTAGATCTTCAACATCCTTCTTATTGTGATGGAATCAAGTGTTTCTTATTATAGTCTTGTGTTATGAATATGTTATATACATTTTACCATGTCTTCCATGCATAGGCCAGAACTAGACACCCAGCACTTCTGCCTTCTTGCATATTTTTCTGCAAATCAGATAATGTCTAGAATGACTTTTAAAATATAGCAAGGTTTTATCCTTTATTGTTGTTATTAAAAGATGTAGTTTGCCCTGATGTTTTCAGACTTCTGTATGAACTTTACTTCTTTGAATTTTAGTTTACATTATTTGCTCTCTTCTTTCCTCACCTTTCTGTCATTTATTGCTCCTTTATGTCTAAATTCATCAGGATGGCCTTTTAGATAATGTCATTATCTTTCCTGATTATGACAATGTGCTTTTGGCTGACCAAGAAGGTCTGTACGTCATCTATATTTTTGTTTCTTAGTTTTGAATCTCCAGCCAAATTACTCTCTAAACTTTCTTTCTTTCTTTCTTTCTTTCTTTCTTTCTTTCTTTCTTTCTTTCTTTCTTTCTTTCTGCCTGCCTGGAAAGATCTCCTGTAGCATTCGTTTTGTTTGCAGAACTATGTCTCTATAAAACTGTATTTAAGTAGGCTAAATGTTAAAAATTGATTTTTTGGTTCACACTGATGTCTTTTTGATCACAACTGCTGTCACAGTTTACTGTCTGTAATTTTTACGATAATGATGTATAAGAGTTGCATTCTAGGCAAGACATTTTTATTAGAAAAATGCTGCAGGTATTTTAAAGAAATCCTATTGATGCCTGGCTACTGGATATGGAAGGATCCCTTGTCCCCATCTGCCAAACTGTAGTTTTTGTACTAGGTGCCCTGATCTCTGGTTTGACTCATTGGTCTAAAAGAAGCCTTCACCTCTGTTTGACAACTCACTGCTGGCTGCTTGTTTTATTTGTCACCTGAGACATACGCTCTAGAGAGTTTTTCTTTGCTTGTTGGTTTGTTTTCTAATTCTTGCTCAGATGTTTTTAAAAAACCCAACGAGCTATGCAAGATATTCCTACAGGATGAAGTCTGACCTAGGCTGGGAGGAGTTGAGTGAAGACTTTGCAGTTCCTCCTCTCTCCCTCTTTTGGGCCCCTTTAGAATCATTTCAGTGAAGCAGTTAAACACTTTTCCCGCAATCCTTGCTATGACATTTAGTCCATCGTTCATATTTATGCAGCCACGTGTGAGCTCCCCTATAAGAATAATGAGAGTAAATGCCCCATGTGGAGTCCTGGATATAAATTTCTATACTGGCTTGAATCTTCACTCATCTTTTTTTTTTTTTTTTTTTTTTGTTACAAACTGTAAGAAAGTGCCTGGATATAGTTTGTGAGCAGTTTCCCTCCTGCTACTTCAAAAGAGCATATTATTCATGTAATGAACAGGCTTAGTGCTGGACTTGACAAAACACTGGGAAATACACTGTTGGGCACAATTCTGAACTGGCAGGGAACTGGACTGGATGACCTAATAGGGCTCTTTCATCTCCAGTTACTTATGATTTTCAATGCTAATTAAAACCTCACTAGCTAGTGGGGAAGAATATCACGGCCAATTCAAATAACTTCTTAAAAACTTTCCTTCTGTTTATTTTTTCCACTTGCCCACTTCGATTTTATACACATATCACTTAAAAACACCCTTAATTACAAAAGTGTCCAGCTATAAAACTACAGAACAAACAAACAAAACCATTTACACAGCTTGTAATAGAAGTGCAAAGGCCAGGAAATAAATTATTTTGCCTTATTAAGGAAAAAGAAAGTAATTTCTCTAGTACTACCCAGGCCCCCAGGTGTGCTGGTGTATGGCTGTGCTCTCAGCTAACCTTCTCTCTGAGCTCTCCCTTAGCTCTCACCAGATCTGGACACTGACATATGTCACAGGGAATAAAAACTTTCAGCCTTCAGACCTTTGCTGAGCAATTGCTTCAGCTTGATGCCTTGCTGGAGAAGGGCAGCCCAAACTCACTGTCTTTCACCATCTTGTGATGGATGTACTGGATGTGGGCTGATGTTGGTCACTCAGCTTCTCCTGAGACCTTGGAGGCTTATGGGGAGCCTTGGAGGCCCTTGGAGCCCTTGCACAGCCTCCTGGCCACAGCTTCTGGGCAGTTACACATAAGTGAGATCTGGGTCTGGTCTCAGCCAAGGGATAGACATGCTTCAGCAGTGAAACCCAAGTGTCTGCCCTGATGGGCTCATATGTAAACCCAGATGACTTCCTGTCTTTCCTCAAGGCATCAAAACCACTGAAATACTAGAGAAGATCTTTGGGAAAACCTGTCAACAGCTGAAAAATTAAATAGCAGGACCATGACCATTAAGGTTTAAGAAGACATTCACACAAGTATTAATAGAATAATCCTGGGTGAACAGGATGTCTGAAGGTTGTGTGGTCCAGCCATCACGTAAAGCAGGGCTGACTTTGAACTCCAACTCTATTAGAGCACACTTCTCAGCGTCATGTCCTGTAAAATTCTTAATATCTCCGAGGACAGAGGCTCCACAACCTAATGTCAAACCACCTTCATCATAAGATCTTCCCTAATATCCAAATAGATTTTGCAATATGTTACTGCTTCCATTATCCTTTCATTGTGTACCTCTGAGAAGAGTAAAAATGTCAAGGAAAATGGGGAAAAAATCAAAGCAGTTATACATAATAATACACATAAAATAAAATAACTCAGACAACCTGTTTACTGCCTGGAAACTTTCTATTTAAAGAGAAATGTCCCTAAGTGGCTGTTATTGCTGCAGTGACACACTGTCTAGAAACAGTGCAGCTGTATTTGCATTCATCTTGCTAAAAGGGCTGTCCAAACTGCAAAGTGTGAGGTCAATTAAGAAACAACAGAGATTAAAGCCGATCAGAATAGATGATTAAATTTTATTTCCAAGAGTGACATTTTAGTCTGCAGGGTTCTTCAGATCATCAAGTGAGACTGTAAGGAAGAGATGTCCAGCAGGAGGTATTTGAGCATCAAAACCTGTCTAAGCACTGTGATGAATCCAGATGATGATTTTCCTGAGACACCATTCTCTGCCTTGGGGCATGGGGGTGGTGAGGGCTGCTATTGTGAGGATTGCAAAAGGGAATTCAGTAAAGGCTTTCCTCTTATATTAACTTATACAGAGTCATACATGTTCCTTTGACAGCAGAAAGATGATACATCACAGTCACAGAACACTTCAGTGTGCACTTTAGAAACTTTTAAAGTCTTGCTCCAGATGGGTTTGAAAATAAGACAGTGGAGAACACTACTTTTGGCAGAAATATACTTGCTATGAAGGGTATTGAAAAGAATCATGCCCTGAGGTTTGCTGAGCATGTACAGGTCCCCAGATGAACAGTGGTCCACAGGAATGACAGATATATCTTACAGCATGTTACATGCAATTAATTTAAATTTTGATTTTCTGTCCTTCTAGCATACATTTTTTTAACATTTTCCTGTAATTATTGTATGTGGTAGTTTAGTGAGGACCATAAACTTACACTTTCCAGCAGCCTGAATTTATAAACTGCCAGAGTTTACACATTCTTGGCCAAGAAATGTCTGGTTTTCCATAGATCTTTATTCTTTTGTTATATTCAAAGCAATGATTTTGTTCATGTTCTGAACAGGATTAGGATGAATAAGCTGGCAATTACCTATTAAAGTGTGGTATGCTTGAAGGAGAGTCAGACTGGAAAGGAGTTTGTATTAGACAGTATCTTCAAGAAAAATGTTCCTCTGTATTTCACTTTATTCTGTTTGTAGGTATTTTTCAATGAATTATAATTGTCATTCTGTTTAAAGAGTTTCTCTTCCTAACAGATTCTGGGTCAAGTTGCTAATATCAACTGTGTGGTGATGGCCAACTTCGGCAGAAATATGAAAGTCGGAAATTCAATGGAAAGAAAACATTTCTTCTGTTCCAGGATGTGGGCAAACGCTTATGGGTGAAATAGAGCCGAAGGGCAAGAAATGTATATATTTTTTGGCCTGACCCTCCAATATATCCATTGATTTATGTCAGGAAGGCAGCAGAATATGTTCCCATGACTTTACAAGCCCGCATAGGAAAAGGAGAACATTTTCATTTAAATTAAAAAGATAGAATTAACCCTACTTGGAGAAGGTTGCAATCAGGCAAAATGAGAGGTTTGCACACTTTTTTACAGTTTTAGTTTGGATGCTGGATTGGACACAGGAGCTGCATGTTTTAACATTGGTAGTGTCTGGCTTGAAACCAAGACACATCTGTGACCCTGTTCATCTCTCATGCACATCAGGATGTGTAACATTACCTTGACAGATGTAGGAAGAAATATATCTTGGAGTAATTTTTAAAATTTTCCACAAAGAAATTGAGTTGTTTCGAAAATGGATTGTTACCTAAATACAGAGCCCTTCAGAGACAGATGCCTTCAGAGGCCAACAACAGGCCAGGCAGCTATTTCCTAGCTGAATCTCCACTGGCTGCAGGTGATTTGACACAGAAAGGGGAAAGAGATCTGGAAGGTACTGTTCTGGAAGGTACTTCTGGTGCTCCCATGCTTCATGTCTCTGACTTCACAGCTTCACAGTGGCCACCTGAGTTGATTTTGGACTGGGAGACAGTCTATATTATGTCTGGGACCACTGGGCATACCCCAACAAAAATAGCTCTTACACATTATTAAAGTGTTTTACTAGAGGGCAGGGGATTTAAAGGAGGGAGAAGGGTTGGTTTCATCCAGAGAATTGCTCTTTTACAGCCTGCAGCCAGCTGGATTCTTGATGAGCTGCTCCAAATTGGAAAGGAGGGAATAAGATAATTATCCTTCCTTAAAAATTAAGTGTCTTAAATTGATTTCATTTAACTTCCAGCCTGAATGGAGTGACTTATGATTTACAGCAAGGTGAGATCTGAATCAGGCCTGTGATCTTGGCATTTTTTTTTGGTAAAAGCTATTTTCATCTCTAGATATCATGGAACTTTCTGGGTCCCATCTGTTCAGGGGTGTCTACAGCATTACTCCATAGACAGGGTATTTTTCTGGGCAGAGATTTCATTCCACTGATTATTCACCAGCCTTAGTGATACTGAACTTACACAGTCTATTTGACTTCACATTTTGGAGCAAATTTGCTAGAGTGTGCTTTCTATAACCTTTAAAACAGGTTTTTAGCGCTAGTTCTTGTTTAAAGAGCCAGACTTCCGGCCCTGAAAAGCAGCTTGCTCTGTTGTAACACTTTGCTATAGATCTGGAAGCTTTCTTTATATTGCTATCATGTCTGATGTTTGATGTGGAAAAGACAGTTTGTGGAAAAGAAAAGATAAATTGTCCATCAATTTTTTGCCTCTTACTGGGACTGCTGACTTATGTTTTAATTCCAGCAGCACTTCACTGAGAGCTTTTTCCCATTGGCAGAAATTGTCCTTCGGAAGGTATAATTTGACCAGGATAAAATCAGCTCAAGTAGTGATCTGGCTAAGAGCTTTCAGAAGCTTCCCAGCTCAGATTTATGTATCTTTTACTTCTCTTTTCTTCATGTTGCATGAAGGAAATGTAGTGAAATAGGGCTGAACTGGGGAATGAAATGTCTGAGAACACATTGGAGAAGTCAGCAGAGACGCAGAGGTAGAGGTATCCACATGACTGCTAGCAAAGGTCCTTTGGGAAATTGTTTGGGTTTTTTTCGTCCCCTGTTACTCAACTTTTTACAGAAACCAATCAGACCAGACAGCACCCTTACAACAGCTTCACATCAATCTGTCTTGTTACAGTTTATAGTTGCCTCTGCTGTGCAGTTCATAGTGGCTAAAGAACTCCAGTAGTGGCTAAAGCTCCAATCTGTGATGAGTAATGTACTTCCTGAAGTACGGACCCAGCCTGAGATGACAGTTGTCAAAGCCTGGAAGTTTTGGTGCTCATTCTCACCCCTCTGAGATCAGTCCACAGACTGATGAGTGTTGGAATTCTAGGCCCAGAGGTTCAAATTAGCAGCTGAAGGTTTATTTGGTTAAAAAGAAAACTTAGTAGAATTGAAGTGTCCAAACCCTAAACAGGTCCTCAAAACTTGCACTCTGTTTTTCATTATTAGAAGCACTATTACTATGACTTCACTGGATTTTGACCAGTGCATCCCAGAATGACACTGCTGTATTTGCCCAGAACTGCTTCCCTGTCAGCTGGGTTGGGTGTTGTGGTGTCATTACTCGGCACAAGAGATGTCCCTCTGGATGCTAAGAGGACTGTGGTGTGGTAGGATGTATGATTCATTTCCACTCACCGTGAAGGGGTCTTTGCATACAACGTCCAACCCTCAGCACCATGGCTCCATCTCTGTTGGTGCAGAAGGCCACCAACAAGTGTCCTCCATCTCCCCTGATCAGGATGTAGAAAGGAAGACTATACTTGTTTGACCCTTGCTGGATGTCAGACACACACCAAAGCTGCTCTATCACTCCTCTCCACAGCTGGATAAGGGAGAGAAACTTCAATGAAAGGTTTAAGAGTTGAAATGAGGACTGGGAGAGATCACAAACTGAAACTGTCACAGGGAAAACATACTTGCCTTGGGCATATTAATTGAATTTATTATGAACAAAATCAGAGAAGAATAATGGGAAGTAAAATAAACCTTAAAAACACCTTCCTCCGACTCCCCCTCCTTCCCAGGCTCTACCTTCTCCTTCTGCAGTGATGGGGTCCCTCCCACAGAAGAGAGTCCTCCACAACTTCTCCAACATGAGTCCATCCCATGGGCAAGAGCTCTCCAGAAACTGCTGCAACACAGGCCACTCTCCCACAGGGTGCAGTGCCTCAAGCACAGCCTGCTCCAATATGGATCCCCTGCAAGGTCACTAGCCCTACCAGGAAACTTGCTCCAGCGTGGGCTCCTCTCTCCATGGGTCTGCAAGTCCCTGCCAGGACCCTGCTCCATGGGATCACAGCCTCTCCCAGGCATCTACCTGCCCCAGTGCAGATTTCCTCCACAGGCTGCAGGTGGATCTCTGCATCCCTGTGGTCCTTCATGGGGTACAGGGTTAGGCTTCACCATGGTCATGGGAAGGAATACCAGCTCCAGTGCCTGGAGCACCTCCTACCTCTCCTTCTCCGCCGATCTTGGTGCCTGCAGATTTTCTCCTATCATACATTCTTACTTCTCTCTCTGGAAAAGAGGATTTTAAAAAAACCCTTTTTTTCTTTCCCTTCTTAAATATGTTACCACAGAGGTGTTACTATCATTCCTGCTGGGCTCAGCCTTGGGAGCAGAGGGTCAGTCCTGGAGCTGGCTGGCATTGGCTCTGCTGCACACAGGGGAAGCTTCCAACAATTTCCCACTGAAGCCACCCCTGTAGCCCTCCTGCTACCCAAACCTGGACACACAATACAAAGAGTTGTTGTGCCGCAGAAGGATGGTGCTTCCCCTGCCAGCTGGAAGTTCAGGGCTCTGGGAGGCCTTACTCCCTTGGCATTACATGAATAAAATTTTGAACTACTATTGAATAAATTATTGAATAAATTATATTAACTATTTGGGAATGGGGAGCACACACTGAATGCTTCTGTATTTGTTTTTTGCATTAGCCACTGAGGTGTCTATGGGTGGGAGTCATCTCCTCTAACTGTGTTTGTCTGTGTCTGAGCAGAGCCGAGGTGGATATAGATACTGCCTGACATTGTGATGAGATTTGCCAGATGCCTTGGGTGACATGCACTATTATGCCCATACACAGATGAGAGTAAGTGAGGAGAAACAGGCCTTTTCTGTGTTTCTGTTCTCTGCTCGTTACTGGATAATTGCCAGGTATGTTCACACAATTAATTCTGAGCTGATGCAGGAGGGAAGGCTTCTTCAGACTAACAATCACCTCACCCATCAGTTAAAAAGGGAAAACCAGAAAACCTACTGCCATCTTGTGTCCCATTGGTGTTTACCAGTTGGAAGGGAATGAGGAAGAGAGATAAAGTATTCAGTATTTAATATTCAATATTTAGATACACAAAATTATATTTCACCAAAACTTTAGTAACTCAAAAATACAGGCTCACCAGAGGAACTGGAGATCCTAAGGATGATCCTCATGGAAACAGTCAGTAGTAGGAAGCCAGCACTGACCTTTTTCTCTTGGAAAACACTGGTGCACCCATTGGTTGTATGGAAAACCATGACCATGTTGTTTTGGAAGGATTTTGCAGACTACTCCCAACTGTTGTGGTGATACCAGTCATCTATGGGCTGCAGATTGAGTGACACCAGAGCAAAGGGCTTTCTTTTCTTTTCCTGAAAGCAACAGTTCAAAAGTTGATCTGGATGATTTTTTTTTTCCTTGTTGAAAATGCATTTTTAAGTCATTAAATTTTTCTGAGAGTGAAAGGAGAAAAACAATCAAAATATTTTGACTCAATATTTAAAAAAGAATAATTCTTGTTCTTGTTTTGAGATTTCTGTTTTTAGAGGCTAATCTAATCTTAATTAAAAAATAATAAAGTATTCTCCTCCCCCTCCCCACTTCTCAGGAAAACAAAAGGCTTTGTATTTATTTTTGTTTGAAATAAACCTTTTGTTAGATTGAAGATTTTAAGCGCTTTGCTTTGGGAGGGGACACTGAAAATTATTTGGTTTTGGTCAGCTCTAAGCAAGTTTTGGCTAGTGAGATGAAAAAAATCTAATTATTTGCTTAGTTCTTGTCATGAGTTTGAGTCCTGATGCTGCAGGCATGCAAAAAAACCCCAAAACCAAATGTTCTCTGTTGTGTTTTGGCTGGACATGGATGTCTTCAGTGGTGACTTAGCCAAACCTCTCTCTCCTATGAAGGAGCAACATTTGTTGAACAGTTGTGGTAAATCAGACAGAGCTGTAGGCAATAATACAAAGTCCATCCTTCCCTTTGAGCCTTTTGAGGTTTACAGCCTGAGGCAGCTTCAAGGGATCCTCTCTTGGGAGTTAGAGGGACAGGCAACACTCACTGAGACCAGACCCAGCCTGACAACCAGCCAAACCCTGTGTGGTGGAAGAGAAAGTGAGCTGGCCTACTCAGGGCTGATGAGGAGTGATTTGGATGCAGTGGTTAATTTGCCTTTTGGTTAGAAGCTTCAATAGAAGCAATTTTATGGAGTTTTCTGGCGAAGGTGATACAACGAGTTTTTGCCTCTTGCTCCTATTCATTCATAATTCTGGATATGGTTAATGATGTCACATTTTGAGACTGGAGATATATGGGCCATATTATTTTTTGGAAAGATGTCTAAGGGGTCTTGCTTTGACTCACAAACTTGGCTCATCACAGACACAGTGGGTACTCACATGCATTTCCTATGACTTCAAGATGTGCAGTGACAGGAAACAAGTGTAATATGTATGAACAGCAAGGAATAAAAGCCGAAGAAATACAGGGTACCAGGTTTGCTAACACTAAACTACGACTATTGTGTGGTATGGGAGACAGCTGAGTTATCACTGCAGAATTAAAGTGCAAGATGCCTGTGGATTGTCATACTATACATATGTTCAGCATCAATATTTATGGCTGAGACAGTAAAAACATGTTGCAGAACTGCACAGTTGGAGAGAGGGGAAAATTGATCATTGCATTTTGATTTGAAATGCTTGCAATCCTAAACATGACTGTGCAGCTTCTAATCTGACACAGCCTGGCACTGCTCATCTGCTTTACGACCAGGCTCAGACTTGTCTGTCAAATCCCAGCCTGGCCATTAGGAACGGCTGCCAGTGGAGTGCCAGGATTTCACGCTCCGTGCCCCACTCACCTGACGCCTGCCCATGGGAGGTGCCGGGGATGTGCTAACTCCCTCAGCTGTCTCCTGCCACTCCCTACCATCCATCTGCAGCCCCTGTCTCCATCTGCTTCTCAAGTCAGTCCCTGCCTGCCTGTGACCTCTTTACAGCACACTAGCAATTTAAGGCAGGTGAGGACCTTGTCTCAACTATTTATGACTTAAGTGGGAGAAAAATGTGAGAATTCTTTTTTTTTGAATGTCAGTCGTCCCAAATGACTGCAGATGTGTAAATAGATGTGTTCCACTTCCTCAAGAGTCTGTTTTCTTCCTCAGATTTGGCTTTCTTGTTGCAAAGCAAAAGACTTCTCCGTGCCTTTTGGAGAAAGTTGGATTTCCAGCTTCTAGGGAAATTATAAATCTTGGCAACACATATCACAGTGTTTTGAAAAAGATAAAAATCTGCTCTTTCCACAGGTGATTTTCTGTAATCCATCAGTCCTGTATTTTAATGAGTAACTTGGTACTTAAAGCCAATGTGTAGTTATTTTAAAACATTGCAATTAAATGAGGACAGTAGAGTTTTTCAGAGTCAAATGTGAAGTACTGAGTCCTCTTTTTCAGGTTAAAATAATTAGAAATAAATATTGAAAAGCTCTATTCTAAGTAAACTTTAGATATCACCTAATTATCTTAATGAAATGCTATTTCTTATTAAGTCAGGGCATGCCATATTAGGAGGTATACTTTAACTCTTTGCTGGCCTGTGCCATTGTAACTATTATGGGCTTCCTTTAAGAATGGTGTGTCAGTAAGATACCAGCACTTTAATTTGAAACAGATGTTTATTAGACGTACACGGGACACGGAGTTTCTCAGCGTCATACACCTGCTATGCCATTCAGTAGTCAAATGGTTAAACTTATTTCAAGGAGCTGGCAACCTTCACGTGGCATATTCACTGGAAATACATTCATATTTATGGTGGAACCAAGCCCACATGAAATATCTTGAGACAATCTGCTTGTGAAAACCTGAATTCATAGTGGAGAAAAAACAAGAGTGATAGTATGAATCAGGCTCCTAAGTTATGCTTTGAGCACAAGGTCTTTACATTATATAAATACCTCAGCTTCATAAAAACAAACTTTCAAACTGCCACAGCCTTACCAAGAAAGTCAATAAAACATTTATTACAAAATAAAATGCAATAGAAATCAAATTGACATTTTTTTTTCAAGCTCTATATTTGAGTCAAGCCTTATCTAGAGCTGCTGGGGGAGATACTCAGAGGTGACAATAAGCCTGAGAGCACCAGCAAAAAGGTACCAACCTTGTCCTGCTTTGGCCACTGCTGCACTGTCACTTCCCACACAGATTTTGGCATGGGAAAACAAGCTGCTGAGCATCCCTGAGGCACAGGACTCATGGGGGTGCAGGGGAGGCTTCTGCTTTCTGCTTCTGTCCTCACAAGACTTTCCTCTTTGTCCAGTGATGGAAAGATTTCTGCAAAGCTAAGAAAATTGGCAAATGCTGGTATGGGATCACCAGAACCTACATCTGTCACTCAGCTGTGACCCTCCAGCCTATGGCATCCTGTTGCAGAGGGACACCAAGCCCTGTGGTATCAGGTCTCCATTCACATCCCCTCCATGCTGTGAACAACCTTGGACAGTCATTGCTTACAAATTTCCCAATCCTCCATCAATTTTACCTGAGTGTTTCCTCCAGCTACAGGTTACTTTGCTCAGTTTTATAGTCAATGCTTAAGCCAATTTCAAAAGACCAAAATCCCTCTGCCCAGAGGGGACCATGTGTTTTACCTGGTCCAGATAGTCAAGCGTGGTCCCCCTTCTTGGATCAAGGAGCTAAATGTCACCCTTAATTATGGCAGACATTAATTTAATAGGAACAGATGTTTAATCATCTCAGGGTCTTCCTCCCACTGTGGGGAACTGTGATGCAGCAGGCCCACATGATTGCCAACTTCTTGAGTGTGCTAACAGCAAAAGCACAGGCTTGCATGCACCCCACTATGCCCTGACAAACTTAATCTTCTCTCAATTGGAATAATAAAGGGCAAACAAACCAAGTAAACTATCACTAGGATGTGAGGCCCCCGATTTCCTTGTATTTTTCTAATCAGAGAAGTAATGGCTGTGGACGATCTTATGTGAGCATAGGGGAAAGGGTGAGGAGTGTAGGACTTTGCCTGCTGATGCAGTGCTCTTAGAGGAACCCCAGGGTTTTCAAATGAGAAAGTGCTTAGAGGCAGTTTATGTAGCCAAAAATGAGGTGGTAAATGGTTGTTCTGGGGCCAATATGGGGGCAAGTTGGCTTACCTATTTATAGGGCTGCAGTGCTGTCAGGCTATTTGATACATCTGTGGTTCTGTGTGGGAAAGCCCATGACAGGTTTGGGTGAAAACGTGAAGCTCTTAAGAATTTTAATATGATTTGTATTGCCATTTAATTTTTAATAAAACTTTGAATAAAGTTGCGATTAAATGGCCATCATGAGTGGAAGATTCCACTTTAACATAAAAAGTGAGAATTCCCAGAATGAGCTAAGATAGGTTTTATAATATTAGGTATGCACCTTTCTCTTAAATTCATTGGATAATGGATTCTATCAAAATGGAAAAAAAGAAGGCAGAGATTTAGAAAAAAAATCTGCTGTGTAGTCAGTAGTTCCACATTTTGGAAGAAATTGCTGAGCTTCTGGCACCCTTAAATAATACCCTTTTCACATGATAGTTACACTGCTCCAAAGACAGTATAATAATCCATGCCAAAAAATTCTTCTATTTCGTTTGCATGAAATTGAACTGACAGATATACCTGTCTATGTTATGTCCAAGAAAATGTCTTGTTAGAAACGTGTGAAAATATATTATATGACAGATGCTGAAAATGTTTCAGATACAGCAATAAATTGATTGTGGTTTCTGCACCAGATGTGAACTCTGTTTAAAATTCATCATGCTGGTCTCTATTCTAGCTCTGCACTTAAATAAATGCAGAGAAGTGGCTTTGCTTTTCAATGAAACCCATTATAAGAATAGAAGAGCTTCTTTCCATCTCATAAAGAATAGACCTGACAGTAAGGCTTGCATCCACAGAACAAGTATTAAAAGGACAAACTGAACTAAGAGAAAGTTGTGCCAGTTTTCAGTTTTTGCTTTGTTAATGTCCATGAAAATACTTGGCAATTCAAAGCCTCTACAACCAAGAAGACTGCAATGTGCATCATTTTCATTTTAGAGGGAGATTCACAGCCATGAAACAATCAAGGAGGGAAAAGAACAGGGATTTTTCAAGAAATAGTGTTAAAGGGGAGAGTCAGTTTTAAAGGTGCTACAGACATGACTGGGTTCTGAGAATAAGCCTGTGTTTCCCTAGCCCCTTATTTTGAAGCCAAGTGTTCCCTTTCCCTGCGAGCGAGCAGGACGAGAGCTAGACTTGTTTTTTTTGACAGATAGCTTGGGAGCTGCACAGCCCCAGATGGGCAATCCAGACTGCTGAAGTCAGGTGCTTAGGCTGCCCCTTCAATCCACAGGCACCTCTGAAAACCAGCCCAGGAAGACCAATGTGCTGAGGCCGAAAAAAGGGAGGAGGAAACAGGCGGCAAATGGGTGTTTGTGAGGACTTCCAGCCACCTCCAGGATCTGGCACTTGGCTGTGAGCAGCATGTTTGACACCTCAGGATCTAGCTCCACGCCTCTGAATTATTTTCTGTTACGGAGATAGCAAGTACCCTTTTCTCCATGTCGGAGGGATTAGAGTTTGCCCCTCCCTTCATGTTAGTGCCCCAGCCTGAGAAGGAGAAAGGAGAGCCTTCTTGCTGCCCTCTTCGCATGTCCTTCCTAGGGGCTGGGTTGTGCCCATGTCCTCCTTGGTCTGCGATATTATTTTAATTTGCAGCACAACAAACCTCTTGCAGTCTATCAGGAGAGTCGTATGTCTTTACACTGACACGTGTTATGAACATATTGTAGATTTTATGACTACTCCTCTAGATCTGCTAACCCCACAATGCTGGGGTTTTTTTCTTTCACTATCTCTCTCTCCACCTCTCTTTCTAAAGGAAAAACAATTCATTTATTCTGTGGAATATCCACAAAGAAGGAAATAATACCACCTGTGGGTACCTCCCAATATGTCTCTCCTATATTCTGAAAATATTTGAGGCTGTAATTTGAAATACTATTAAAGATGCATGAAGTCCTTTCTGATGTCAGATAAAGGCTTTCTCACAGTGAAGCAGCTCTGCATACATGCTACATCTATCACTCACTAGCACAATACAAGAGTGTTAGAAAAATATTTAGGCTTGTCAGACACTATTGATAGTGACTATATATGACTTTTACTACTGTCTCCATTCTTTTGGCTTTAGAGATTTATATAGAAAACTATTCCCCAAATTAGGTACAACCTCATATTCTAACAGCTCTCTTGTTGGTATAGGCTGAGCCAGAACTCTTTAATTTATGGTATGGGGAAATTTATTTTCTGATACATATTAGAAGAGATATAAAGATCCTGCTCTATATAACCATGACCACTTTCTTACCCTCCAATGACTTCCAGTTGTCTGGCCTGTCTATCCACAAACACTCCTCATACTGGATTGCCTCTTTGTTGAACATGTTCATTGTACTCAAACCCAGCAAAAAACCTAGGCTGCCATGGATGTAACTTCTGTTCTTTCTGTAACTTGTAATCATACTTCAAGCCAGAAACCCTGATTCAATTACAGTGGTTACGTAGGTTGGACTGCAGGGTTTTCTAACTTTTCTGCTTAAGTACACTGTTAACACTGTCAGTTTAACTTTTTTGAATGCCACAAATCTTGTCACAGGCCTTTGAAGGCTGAAAATATTTGTTAAAAATATTTATTTATATATAATCCTGAATATGCATATATATATATAAATAAATGATATTTATAGATGTATATCTTATATCATATATATATATATATATATATATATATATATATATATCAGTTGAATATATATATTCAATGTATAACCATGAAAAGTTACAGGCTGAAAATATTAGTTAAAACGAATGCTCTTTCTGTTCTTACATGTGACTTGGAGTATTATAATCTTTAAAGTTAACAGAAGAGAGAAGAAAGGGCATGTTAACTTTACTTTTTCTACAGAGAAGCAAACAAATAAACAAAAGCCAAGCAGGATTTTCTCAGAAGTTCACAAAAGCCAAGAGTTGGTTCTTCAGGAATAGCAGTGCATACTGCAAAACTAATGTTACAATCATGTTATTTGGCAAGATTCCTTTCCTAGCTATGAAAAGATAGCCATAATCCCATCCACAAAAACCACTAGTGCCCAGAACAGGATTTAAGTAATGATTGATCAAATGTGAGGCCAAGAAGCCTGTACATCTTCTAATTTAACAAAACAAATGCTTTCAAAATTAAGACTGAGACTCTGCCCCTAAACAGTCCTTTACATATCCTGCTTCATCCAAACAGTCCTGAAGAGAGTTATTTGCAATGGAAGTGCTGACACAAGCTTAATGTAGTGATGCTGTAAGATACTGTTATTTTAATATAAGCATTGCACGCTAAGAAAACATACTGAGTCAGTGATACATATTTTTCTTTTGAACAAAATCACCCTAGGAACAAAGGTCATATGTCACATGGATGCCAATATTTGTAAGTGTTTGTGTGGCTGTTCACAATGATGCATGTTTTATCACATTTTAGTAAAAATAGGCCCTTATTGAAAAATAACCATCTTCTTATTGGTGGCCCCTCTTTGGTTTGGCAAAGGCTGCTGTTCTTCTGCCTTTTCTTTGCAAACGCTGCTCATTTTCTCTTGGATGAGAAAATGATTGCTATCTGCAACACAGATGGGCACAAACTGCTCAGAGGGACAGGGAATCCCCTGGAGCCCAGGCTGTTTTTGTAACTTAGGAAAGCAATTTCTGTGCCTTTACTGGCATTAATATGAAGGATTTCTGGTTGCTGCCCAGGGCATGGGGATGTTGAATACTGAACGCAGTACCATGGCATTTTTTCTTAAGGGAAATCTGTTTCTCTGCCCTCTCTTGATGCTGACTTCCTATTTCCTCATGTTGAAGGCTTCTTTTGCTCTTGATGTTGCCCTTCTCTATACTGGTGCCTTCAGCAGAATGCTTTACTCTTAGAAAGGTACTTTTCTTTTGAGTCCATTTATATTTCGCCTTTGGAGAATAATGCAAGGGCTTGCACAATCCCAGCATCGTAAACAGCAACCCCAAAAGGCTACTTCTGATTAGATATTGCTGCTTAGTATCCTGTGGAACTGGACTACAGCAAGCCTTAAATTCTCAAAGTCTTTGCAGGTTGCAGCCAGCCTTAAGCCAAACACAGTCATCAGATTTCAGATGTGTGGAGCAGTGGGCCAAAGCCTGGGGCTTTAGGATGGACTATCTCCCTGCAGTTGAAATTGTAAAAAAAGCAAGATGAAACAAGACACTCCATTCATGTGATTGCAGTCATCTTGAGTGAATCGTGAGTCCATGTGCTTGAAGCTGTGTGTGCAATGGGGCACTCCTGAAATTCATGGTGATGTCTTAACACCCTCATGCAATCACAAGGTAAATAGAGCATGCAGGGAATGTATGAGGCAGCCAAGTATCACTTGCAGGAGTGTCTGAGTGGCTCTGAACCCATGTTGCCAGCCCCAATGTGTAAATTCCGCATGGTATGCCCTGGAAAGAGAATCTTTGGCCTGTCTTGGGGACCAGCTGGCTTTGACTGGTGGGTCATGGCCAGAAAGCCATGAGGAAGGTTTCTGAGACACTCTTGTGAAGTGAATGGGGGAAGTGCGAATGGGGAAAAATAAGTGAATTTGGATTACTCATATCCTGGACTCCTTAAAAGCTGGGCTACAGTATAGGGAAGGTACAGGTCTTTGCCTGGCCTTTGTTCCCTCTATATTTCATTCCAGTAACTGAAAATGAAACTGTGAGATGTGAAACAGAAGTAAAGGACACTTTTCAGTTCCCCCTCCATCCCTTTGTGCCTCGGAAAATTGATTTATGTTGATCCAAGCTGACATTTTGAAAACCTTCCTCTGGTTCAGCAGCCAAGCCTGAATGTTGGCCACTCGCACCGCCCTCGCTCCGTGAGCGAGAAAGCTTCCTGGGGACTGGCTGACGGCAGCCCCTGTGAGCCCTGCCAAGAAAACCAGCGGTAGGCCTCTCTAGAACAGATTGAATTCTTGACCTCTCAATGTGCTATTTCTAACCACATTGGTGTCCTCTCTTCAGCAGCTCAATTAAAACAAAGGCGGATATGGCTTTCCACAGAAAGGGCAAATTGCCGATGTTTGCTTACGTGCAGGTGATGGGACACAAGGTCTCAGTTTGTGGCTGTTTTTATAGTTTTAGAAGTTGCCTGAAGCATTGCAGGAGAAGTTTCTTCCAGCTCATTCCGTGGCCTGAGATGTACTACCACACAGTGGTGTGAAACCTGCCTGGGGCAAGTTTGGTCTCATTATCAGGACTCCCCAGCCCCATCCAGCTGGTGTTGGGCGAGGTGACTAACTCTGATCCTTGATCCCTCCTCCTCTCCTCAGGAGAGGAGAATAGGACAGTCTGTCAGATGGCACCACAGCCTTTGCAGTTTCTGTTTTCTTTCATCAGTATTTCTTTGGATTTTTAGTAAGAAAAAGAAGGTAAACAAATGTGTACTGTCTTACAGAGTACTTGCTTGCAATGAAATTTATCCAGCCCCCTAGTTTTTTGGTGAGTCTGTTGCACATTTTAGGATCTGCCTATAGGAAACCTCTGTGCCCAGACAGGCTTTTGCCCTGTTGTGGGTAGTTTCATAATGCCAAGAGTGCACATGTTAACCACCCTTCTTCCTACAACTTAGTGTGAACTTTAGATGACACAGTCTGTGACCACTGGGTACCTTCATGAGAAAACCTGAGACTGTTAATTTGAATTTTTTGGGAGGGTAAAGTTGAAGTTGAAGAATGGGTTTAGAGAGTGCTATTGAGGAAGATTTTACTCTGTGTTTTGAACCGGAGGTTTGTAGGGGCTGACAGCTTCATGTCTGTGTGTGTTGCTTTGCTGAGGTCTTGCTACAAAATGAAGAAGGAACAAGTACCCTTTGCCAAAACACTGTTAGCCAGGATGTCCTGGGTAAACAGAGATTTTTAGAAGGTGTTATTTATAAAAGCTGGCAAATGAAATCATTGCATCAGTGAAGAATTCAACAACACTGTTAAATTACCAGAGTGAATTGACTAGTTGTGCATGTGGGCATATCTTCAACTAAATGATACTAGGTGGGGCTGCAAGCTCTCCAAAGTACTGTTATTTTCAAGCTAAACCTCAGATAACCTCCAGCCCTTTAAAAATATCTGTTGCTGAAAATAAGTCCTCAGATAACCTTCATCCTTGGATAACCCACATAAAATCAAAGATGAGGAACTAATAGGAGAAAGGGGGCTTGGAGATAAACTTGTTCTCATATTGCCCACACATGTGAACAACATGCTGCTGCTGACTAGTGGCTATTTTTATATATAGCCCATGTGTTATGAGCAAGAAAAAGGGTGCTTTTCTTCACTTAGCAGCAAGGTCACTGTCTGCTTGTTTAGCCAGGGGTGGCCCTGGTTTTCTGTTTATCAGGAGCAGTGGATACTGCTGGCACTCACATTCTTACTGTTGGTTTCATTATCTACGGCTCCACATACTCGCCTGGGTAGGACACAAACAATGCTTGAGCATACCTAGGGAAGATGCAAATAAGGGCAGCATGGGTCTCAGAAAAGTGCCCTCAAATAGTCTGAATCCTTCTGAGAGAAAGTCTGCTAGAACTACAGGGAGCAGTGGCTTCTCCTAGATGACAATGGAGTTGTAGAAGTTAAAAGGCTTTAAAAGGTTTAGAGTACTTCTACTATCTCAGGAGATGTGAAGAAGACACACTTCAAAAAAAAAAAAAAAAAAGAAAAAAGAAAAAAGAAAGAAAGAAAAAGAAAAAATAGAGACAACTTTCTGTGCTACCCACCTGAGCACTGTCTTCAGCTGTGACAGGAGACTTCAGAGCAAGGTAAGGAAGAAACTAACCTGTCAGAAACACACAGCCAGACGCACACTGGGGAAAAAATCCAACACTTCCAGGTTCCTGCAGGTGAGCTGCTGAAGCCCCAACTCATGCACTTACAGTTTGATAGCCCTTGATGAGTGAATATGGAGTTCCCCAGGGTGGCAAGTCTCCTGTTGCTCAATGAACAGGATTAGAAAGAATCTGTGCTGTTTGTGAACATTCCTGGAGGTGCATGATTTTTTTCTGCAAAGCAAGGAGATCATGCACAGCACTTGGCAAAAAGTTCAGGGGCACAGAGGTTTGATAAAGCAGTTTGCTGCCCCAGATAGTTCCTCTGGGTGGGATTTGGCAGCTCTAATGGAGGCTGAGAGTAAGGTTTGAATTCATTCATCTGACAATAGAAACCTGAGCCAAAGCTAACACAGAGTTTTATGCTCATTTACAGACCTCTACAGACTAAAGGGTTCATAAAGGAGTTCACTGATACCTTGTTGACAATGGTGATGAAATACCCTGACTTGTCATCCTGGGAGATTTCAACACACACATCGACAAGGCTGCAGATATGGAGTCCCACAAACTCACCTCCTGGCTTTCCTCCCAAACACTCTCCGGGTGTTTCTACATCGACATTTACAGTCAGCCTCAAGGGGTCCCTGTTACTGACTCTGAGTAACACGTGTCACCCTGACAGGAAATTTCAGTGAGCTGCATGCAGGGGTTACTGAAGTTCTCTACTTGTGGGCAGTACCAAGAGGTCAGAATCCAGGATCACAGGGTGTGGTTGTGCTGAATTCCTCTGCCCAATGCCTGCAAACATGCTGAGGAGAGGGTGATAGGATGAGGGAGAGGATGAAAGATGGAGCTGAGCTCCAGCAGATTTCCTGGCTTTAGCTATATTTGGGGGCCACAGTGTAGGTGTTTATTTGGTATAAGCATATTGATGACCTTAGGGTTACTTCTCGCCATCAGCGCTGATCATCTCTCATTTTATCCATGTGCTCTTTGATTTGATCTATACTGAACAAGAAGAGTGTGGACCAGCTGCAAGGGATGTCTCGGGCCTGAGATAAGCAAGACATTTGGTCCCCACAAGTGGGCCAGAGCAGACTAAATCAGGCAGGGTTAGCAGAGGAGGTACCAAGCTGGGTGCAGGGGATGGTAGGATGAAGGGTTCTCAAAGCATGTGAATACTGGTAGGACTCAGGGGACTTCTTGCTCTGATTTAGCTTTTATCAGATTTCCTCCTAGCATGCCCCTGGAAGAGCATCACTGCACAGGTGGGCCAAGGTGCTGAGGATTAGGGAAGTTCCTCCTGCCCTGCATGAGTCACTTAAGGTTCTTATCTAGAAGCACCTCATTCCCTTCACCTTCACAGAGTGCCTCAGAACTGCTGTCCCGCTGGATTGGAGAGGAGAAATAAGGAAGCCACGGCAGGAACCAGGATAGTAAAGCTGAAAAAACATCTGTCTTCATATATCTAGTTCTGTCCTTGGTGATACTGCTTGAGAGGCCAAGGAGACTTCCTGAGCTGCAACAGCAAAGCATCAAACACCTCTGTATCCTCTGGCAGGGATACCTCCAGCCAAAGTGGCCACAGCCAGCAATCATGCTGCTAAGAACCATGCACAATGACTCAAGGGATTCACTAAAGCCCAAACTGCTGTCAGACCAAGAGTGGGCAAGGAGCAGTGGAGGTTTGTTACCTTTTTGAAATTTTTTTTCTTTGTTTTCAAATCACGTGCAACCTTTGGGAGATGATTCTTGGCAAAAAACATAAGTTATGCTCCTGCCCACACAAGCTCTGATAGATAAATTTGAGTTGAAATTGAAACACTCAGCTGTAGACTTTTTTATTTTTTTTTTCTCTCCAGATTGGACTGTGAAATAGTGGGCATGATTTTCTTGCCTTAACTTTGGCTTTTCTCCTGTCTGTTTTTGTTTCCTAATGAACAGCCATAGATTCTCTATGCTATCCTGCTACTGTAGGAAAAACTGGACAGGACGAAACCTAGTTGCTGAAATAATGATGAGGAAAATGTCCTTTTGCTTTCTGTTGACAGAGGTAGCTCATTGCTAGTCAATTAGGCCTTTGACATGATCATCAGAATAAAGCTGTAAATGTAAATGGAGATGTGTATTTTTAAAATTACTTGCTAGAAAACTCACAGCCATCATTCCCAAAATCAGTGAATCTTGTCTCACAGGTGCAGTTACCATGAACTTTTTTAGTGTTATTATTTTCATCCAAGCATAACAGAACTTGACTCTAGATCACATACCTTCTGTTACTGAAATCTGAGTAATGCATTAAGTAATGGACGAATCTGTCTGGATTGACTAATGTGGTTACAGGATTTCATCCTGATTTGAGATGCATGAATCAGGGATGAGAAGAGCCAGTTTTAATAAAGTCCAGATACCCCTTGGGGACCCCAGGGGGAGGGGGCTGTTTGGGTGCCCACACTCCCCACCTGCATGTGCCACCCACCCATCTCCCTGTCTTCTTTTTTTCTCTCCCCTCCCTTTTTTTTTTTTTGTCATTTTTTCCTGGAGCATTGCCTAAAGGAATGAATTAGTGCTGTTAGGGTCCGGGTTGATGTTGTGATGTTTATAGCCCCAATAGCGTGATGATTGCTTTATGGTGTTTGTGTTTTGGCATCAGTGATGCTGTGATGTTTGCGCTGCGATGCTGTCATCTGGGGAGGGCAGGGCCATGGCTACATTACATATATGTATCCCATACGTGGTGTAAAATGCACATATAAATCATATAAATCATACAAATGCTGAGTTCCTGGGGCATGGGATAGGGGCTCTCATCCCCCAAGCTAGTGCTCGTGAGGAGCAAGTGCACAGCCAGGTATGAAATGGCTGAGGGTGGCTTGCAAACCCAACAGCCTGTCAGGATGGCCAGCACTGCAGGATACCATGCAATATTCTGTCAAAAGAAATGCCATATATTGGGCTAAAAGCAGGCAGCTCTTGCCTGTGTCTTCAGACAACTCTCCTTAGCAAGCTGGAAGTGGGCTTGGGGGCCAGGATGCATGTCTGGAATTTGCTGGTGTTCCCATATGTATGTGGAGGTGGGCACTGAAATTTCCTCAGAGTAGTGTGGTATTTATGGATGAAGCCCTTGTCCAGGAGAACTTCCTGCTCTGCTCCTACTGGTCCTCTCACAGGGGCTGCTGGAGCCAAAGCAGAGTGACAGAGCGGACCACGAGAAACAGCAGTGCAGCCTGAAGGGTGTAGGCCACTGCCATTCACCAGAGGGAAAGAGTTTCTCAGGAAATATTCTCACTACTTGCTGCTCACAAATAAATCACAATTTGATTTTTGGGACCAATATCCCTCTGAGCTAAAGACTACTCTGATGCCTGCTCTTTCCCAATATATCTTTCAGCAGCTGAAGTGCTGCTGAAGACATCATAATGCAAATTGAAATATTTTTCTGCTCTCATCCATCAGACCTGGTACTGCTTCCCTGCATATCTTGTGGACCTTTAAGTTGAGTGTGAACCATGTTTCTGTCTCAGTGACAACAAGTGAGAACTGTGCATTTCATGATCTCCTTCCCCCCCTCTTACTATTGTTATCAAACTTTTGTCACCAGTTTCTGTTTCATTAACCAATATGTAATCTGTAAATGCCAGACCCTTGGTCCCATCCACAGGGCAGATCTAAATGTCCTTCTTTAGCTAAATTGTGGTTTTTGCCTGATCTGTCAGCACTCTTACTGCATATGCTCCAACAAACCAAGTGCCTTTGTTCTCCTAAAGCAATCCTGCCGCAGGCTATCCTTCCAGTAGAACATTAGGTCTTTTGTTTGGATAAAAGGGTGTCATCACTCATTCATGATGAGAATATGATTCAGCCCCTTCTCCTCACATTCACGGTCCAGTCTTCATAAATACTTGCTTTTACAGCATATTGTATGTGTATTCAAATAGCTGACATCAGTGGGCCAAATTGTGCCCTAACATGAATGTGCTCCAGTCCTGCTGTTCATGTTGGAGGAATTGTGGGGAGCCTAAATCAGAAGAAAGTATGATCTGTACCCAGTCCCATTCAGATGTTTGTTTGGGTTTTTATAGTGGCATTAAAATTTAAATAAAATGATCCCTCATCTGAAACAAGTGAGGTTTAAACAGCAGCCCACTAAAGTACATGTGATTTATTTCCCACCTGCTTTGCTGAACTTTCGGTCCATGCCTACCAAGAAACCTCCTTAGTGCTGCTATTGTCATGTCAGCTTCAGGTAGATAGGCAAAATTTTGGGTGCTCAATTGAATTTACTGGAGGTGCATTTCTAAAACTCCCCCATTATGTGTTTCTTCTTCTTTACTGAACTATTTAACTACTGCAACTTCTCTTCTAGGAAGCTGTATTTGGGAAGGAGTACCAGTGAAAGACAGTGAATAATAATAATAATAATAATAATAATAATAATAACAATATAAGCAACCACTAGAGCTTCTTGCTCTGCTCCTGAAACTTCAGATTTGTTATTATGTCTGTAAAGCAGGGAGTGGTTAGTACAATAATTTCGCTCTGAGGTTCTACCACTCTCTGATTTTCCAAATCAGAGCTGCACATGAATAGTATAAAGTGTATGGACTGTGTCCCAAACTGGATCTCTGCCAGTTCAAGGGAGAACTGAGGATGTGAAAAGACTTTTAAAATGTATAAAAATACTTGGATTGCATTGATTTAGCTTCATGCTAAGTTTATTTAATGGTAGTGAGGGTGTGGTGTAAATCCCTATAGTTTGGGGTTTTTTTTCTGGGCAAAACCTCCTAAAATTCACTGCAATCGAGCTGAAAGATATGGAGAGATACAGGATACAAGTGACTTTAAAATAATTCCTCACAACATCTGTTAACACTGAGACGAGCTAATGTTGCTTTATTTCATGAACTAAGGAAGTGGAAAAGAGCCTTAAGGAAAACACATTAGGATAAGGTTAAGGAAGAACGTAGAGCATATTGTGGCACATGGGTAAGGAGGCCTGCATTACTTTGGTCAATAACTCACCCAACACATTGATTTTCTAATCTCTTAATTTCCATATTTACTTTAAAGTGCTTTAAATAAGAGTTTGCCAGACCTAACTGTAGCTGTTTAGTGTGTTAGAAAGTTTCTGATTTGTGTGAAAGGATTTGTGATTAGCCAAACATTTCATGGCCCACTTGGTAATATGTTAGGAAGCCTTCCTGACATCAAAATTTATTTTAAAGGAAAGCTGGTCCTAACAGTCAGAAAAGCCTCTAAAAGCTCATCTGTTAAGCCTTGATAACTTTTTAGAAGCTACTCCAATGTCCATTGAAGCGAGCAGAAAGGCTCCCAGTGACTTCAAGGATACATTTTATTGGAACACTTAAGCAAGGAGTTGGCTAAAGTGAGTATCGGCTTTGAAGATGTTAACATTCACAGGACTGTACAACATCCATGAATGATGTGTTCTAGTACCTATTCTATTCATATATTATTAAGTAAGAGTATTTTTCATAAATCAACTCTCAACATTACCAGGACAAAGAATTTTCAGTTTGAAAATTTCAGTTTCTTGTCTTAGAAGGCAGTGAGTTTGTTGTCAGTTAATTTGATTGGAAAATTAATGGGGCACATAGCTGGATGAATGGTGTTGAGAGACTTTATGGTTCTGTCTCTTCATTGCTGAATGACATGTTGGATACCGTATGTGGAAAATGATGGCAAAAAGTAAAGTTATTCAGCAATTATTTTTCCTTTTTAATTGTTGGGCTTTCTGACTCTGACAGATAGCAGCATATCTGCTGTATGAATCTTAACTTTGCCTCTCCAGAAAGGGTGATGGGACTTTATGGGAATTCTTGCTTGTAAGTGTCATCATGAAAACAGGACCTGCAAAGCTTTCTCTGTGATTCACCACAACAAAAGATCTTTTGTTTCAAAAGCCAGACAAGACTGGTATTGGGCTGCATACTTGAGTAACACGTCATGTACAAAACCAACCACTTAAAATCATGGAAAATTCAGGACATCATAAATCTTATACCAACTGCATCATTTTATTTATTCAATTTTTTTTTTTTTTTAGATATTTAAAATAAACAAAATGTGTTCCTTCATAGGCTGTAAGCACTCTGCCAATTTAGAACTGCAAAACTGAAATGCAATATAATTGACTCACTGCTTCTACCAAACTGAAGTAAATAAACACTGGAGCCCCATTCATCAACCAGTCCTCTTAAGGCTCCTGAAAGAGCAGATCCAGCACATGGGTCTTGTAGCATGTCTAAAAGTCAACAAATACAGGTGGTGTCAGACTACAGGAAGGGATTTATGAAGCCCTGGAAGATTTTTGTATTTTGCTGTCTATACCTTCTCTATTATATTGAATAGAACATAATCCAGTCTCAATGTTTCTAATGCCTGCATCTCTGAGAGATACATGACCAAGTATTTGTCTTAGGAAAGATCTTCCCTGGAGGCTCTGGGCTTCCTGTGCCCAAACCATCATATTCAAATCAGTCAGGCCACTCAAAGGGGGCCGACCTGGGTCCCAGAGCAGAGATGTGCATCCCAGGTGCGTGATTGCCTTCTGTAACACAACCTGCTTCCAATTAAATTACAGTGCAGGCCATGTGAAGGATGTGCTGCAGGACTAAGCCAGAAATGACAAAAACACAGATGATGAGTGCAAGTTATTAATCTGAAAGTAATGGCTGTGAACGTTGAGGCAGGCACATGCAATAGAATCTCTGAGAATCACTGTCAGAAGTGAATATAGCCCCGTTGAAGGGAGAGGACCATCTAGAAAAGAGGGCCTTTGTATAAGTGGTGTGCTGAAGGATCAGAAGAGAATGGCACTGGGTAGCAGAAGCAATTGCAGACCTCAAGGGACTTGGAGAAACTGAGGAGGTCTTAAACACTGGTCTTGTTAAGTTTCATTACCCTGGATTCAAAGAAAAAGACTGTGATGACAGCCCTGAATTTTTAAGGTGGCATTCTGAGACATACATTTGGATCCCTAAAGCAGAGGGAGGCAACCTGAAGAGAGTGGCTGGGATGTAACACACAGCTGGGTGCTGCAAGCTGACCACATTTGGAGATGGAAGGACGGCTTTGAGGATGTTTATCTACCTTCTCCAAGAAGAAAAGCAGGTAAAGCTTGGGTATAATTTACTCACTGGGAAGGTAAACGATTTACTGATGGAGGGGTTGGTTTGAATAGCCAGGAGGAAATTAAAGTCATAATGAAGAAGAAATATAAAAGAGGGACAATACATTTTTGCTCAGCAGAAAATCAGTCTCCCAAGCAAGTAAAGAATGAGCCTGTACAAGGACATGATGCGAACAAGTTCAGTCATTCCTGACCCATCAGTGTTGGGTAACTCGGTGTATATTTCATGCAATGGTACCAAAGTTGGGTAAGATAATATGCATGAGTAGAATATTAAGTGGATGGCAAAAATTAGACAAGTATGTTTTTTCCTTTTTCTTTGTCACTTAAATAAAACATCTGTTTGAGGCAGTCTGAATATTTTTCTCATTCTAAGTGTGAATAAAAAGAAAATGAATATGCAACTTTGCTCACAAAAACTAACTACAATCTAGCAGATTTTAAAACTCTATTTTTAAAGTCAGAATAAAATTGGAAAACAAAGGATAGATTTGCTAGGAGAGTGGGGTCAAAGAGTCCTTATTCAGGGATTAGGATTCTCACCCAAGACAACAGGGGTCCAGGCTTCTCTGCCAAATATGGAGCAGAGCCTTGAGTCTATCCTCCCTTATGACTGAATAGAGATTTTATTTCTTCAGCAAAAACCTGACCTAATTATGACATATAGAGAGAAATTGATTACAGAACTGAAGCAAATGTCTGCTTATGTGCAGAAGATCATTCCTTGATTATATTTGTGTGCAAAAAGAATAAAATGTGAACCAGTAGTATATATTCTTGCTTCTTTAAAAAGGCCAGTTTTCTAAAGCTGAAAACAATTATAAGTCAGATCTACTGGGAGAATTTAAACAGAAAAATGTGAATGATAATTGCAAACCATTTAAAAACATTTCACTAAAAAGTCATAGTTGTTATAAACCAAAACAACATAGCTAAAGTGAAAGCTGTTCTACTACACAAAAAAACCCACATGTAACACTTGAAAGAAAGAATGATGCAACAAAAAATAATTTAAATCAGAAGATAGGAATGGTGATAAATTTGCAAGGGAAGCAAGAGAAGTGTAAGTAGAGGTGTTTGCCCAACAGACTTGAAGATCATACAAATTAAGGACAAGAAGTTTTGGATGTACTTAAGGGGAGAAAACCTATCAGTGCTGTTTCTCTCAGTGGATAAAAATGGTAGAATTATTTATACTAACACTGAGAAGATGAGAAAGCTTTCTGTGTTGGTTGGAAAAAACCAGTTGAAAATATATAATCCTGCAATAGTTTTGATGTATTTTCCATTACAACAATAATTCAAGAAATTATTTTAACAGCAGCTACTAAAGCAGGTATGTTAAATCAGAGGCTTGAACAACTTCTGTCCACAAGTTTGAAAAGTACAAGTCAAAAACCGCCTTTGGCTATAAATAATGGTTTTCTAGTAGACACTGAACACTAGGAAAATTTGAGAAAACTGGAAAGATACAGTCTTATTTGTATGACACATATAGGATGAAAACACCAGTCATGTGCATTTCCATTTGGCTTTCTTTGGTCTTAGAGAAATTAAAGTTGTTGCCAGACTGCAACTAACTCTGTGAAAGGGATTGTAATTAAAAAAAACCCTTTTAATAAATGTTTATACAGCTAACTTCATATATTTTTAAAGAAAAGATTATTATGGTAAATGCAGCTAATAGTATTTGATGCAATGCAGCTAATAGTATTTGATGCAACGTACTTTGAATTCTGTGTGGCATTAAGCTTGACACATGATGTAAATTTAATGGAGAAAACAATGTTTCCTTAATTATAAGTATTAAGTATACAGATATGGAACTGACATGTCACACTGAAAGTAGGTTAAATGCTGGCACACTGATTTGTCTGAAAATGCAGTTGCCGGTGGAAGTTTATGATTTGCTTGATGTTTTGAATGAAGTCCTGAAACAAGTGATGGCTGGGCTTTTTGTCATTCAAGACGTTTTTCTTGGAGTTTATACATATTTGTTCCTAAAAAGTAACGCAGGAGGAAAAAAGAGTGAAATATGGACATAAATACTTAGGAAACTGAAATCAACCAAGTAGTTTGTTTCTGGGGTTTTTTTAGTAGTCAGATTCTGGACATCACTAACCATATCTACATTAGCAAATGATTTGGCTGAATAGGAGTGGAGTAGCAGATTAAAGCAGCTCATACTGGGCTCTCTACATGTGGTGCAGTGTTTGATGTCAAATCAGACTTAGTTCAGTTCCCCAGACTAATCATCAGTTGCTCATTCAGATCCTAACGCCTGCGGCAGTGGCTGGGATGCATGTGGGAAGCAGCTTTCTGACTGGTTTCCCGTGGCAGGGATTCAGTTCCCCCAAATCAAATCCAAGTGGATGACCTGCACCCATACACAGTAAGTGGGGTTGGGAGGAGGATACCACAACTCACCTCTAAACATCTCTCCTGCACCACTTGCAAATGTTTGGTGGATCTGGTCATTAAATCTACAAAGAAGGTGGAACCGAGGTGTTTGTGTGTCAGTCAGGTGGGAGATGTTGGGAAAGGCAGTCCTCCAAAGAGCTGGAGCAGTCCTGAGACTGCTAAATAAGAAGCAGAAGGCTACATCTGCCTTTGGCACCACTGTGGGATGTTGTTCTTAGTGCTGATTTTCCCTTCTGGAGAAGGGTGCTGGTTGAATTGGAGAGAGTTCAGAGAGGAAAGCCATGTGAATAACAAAAAGTCTGGAAAATATGGCTTACTGTGATAGGCCTGAGGAGCTTGTTCTGTTTATCTAACAAAGATTAAGAGGTGACTTGATCACAATCTATAAATATGTACATAGAGAACAGAAATTCTGTCACAGTTCACTCTTTTGCTCTCACAGACAAAGGATGTGATCTAGTCCAACTGCTGGAATATGAAACTGGGCAGCCAGAGACAAGAAGAAAGCAACATATTTTTAAACAAAAAGGCAATTAATCACTGGAACTTCTTCGTAAAAGTTATGGTAGATATCCTACCCTTCACCATTTCAGAACATAGATTGGTGTTTCTTATTACATATGTGCTCTAAATTACTGCTTAACAACTTTCCCTTCTCCCTCCCTGCCAGAAGATCACCAAATCAGAAAAAAAGAAATACACACAGATGGCCTAGTAGAGCAGTTACCCAATGGCTTTCATTTGCAATCAGCTCAAAATTAGGATAAACTCTGTGTGTTTGTTTATTCCCTTTTTCCCCTCAATTTTATTCACTTGTTTGTTGGCATATGGGGGATGAATATGCACATGCAGGCTCACACACAATATTTCCCCCTACAAATCTACAGATACTATGACTGTTACAAAATTTTGAGTAAACTGGTTTGTTAAATTTTAAGGATGTTTTATTCCCAACTGAAAATGTCCAGGTTCCACTAATAGTAGTGTAATAAAATCTTTCATATTGATTTTTTTTTTAAATTTTGGCTGGAGTTGAAGTGGCCCAAAATGAAACACTTGGTTCAAATTTTTCTCATAGGATTTTTCTCTACAGCAAAATCAAAATCTTCTTGTGGAAAATTTCAGGTTTGTAGTAAGTGCATTCCCATTAGAAAATAAATGCACTGTGAAACTCCCAGCCAAGTCTAGTAATGATGGTCATGACAGCGATGGGGGAGAGAGAGAGAGTGGATTTCATTACACTTTCTCGCCCAAAAGAGAGGGAGAATTGAGCTTCTCCATTCCCTTTGTTTTCTCAGTCAAGTTTCCTGACACTTCTAAAGCACAAACCCCTTATGCATATGCATTTATTGCTTGGGTATCAAACTGATAATATATTTAAAGGATTATGATTTACTGCTGTAATTATTGGCCCCCAGCTTTCACCCACAATTATTGTGTGCATATATCTTCCAGCTTGCAAAATCCCCACTTGGCTATACAAATAATGTGATAGCATTACTCTGTACGTTTTTGCTGTCCCAACTGCTCATTAGAGCAAACACCTCAAAGTGTGCATGTAAATGTGTTGGGACTGCTTGGATTATCTGGCTTACTCCCTCTTTTTCTCTGTTTTAGGAGTTTTTCCTTCTTTTCTCTTGCTACCCCACTTTTTTTCCTGCTATAGTGTATCACTATGTATTTTTCCTCTCATTTTTCCAAGTGTCCAAATGTTCCTGTTTGATTTATTTATGTCTGACACTGTTTCAGAGTGCTCAGTTCATTTCCTTTGGGAGCATTCTGTGTTAATCTTTCTTCATTTGGATGCTTTTTTCCTCCAGCTCTGTTCTCCTACTCAGCTCCTCCAGTACATAGTTTTCCTCATTTCTCCTGAGTTTCTTTGCTCCAATGTTATCTTTTTATTCCCTAAGTCAGATCCCTTCTTCTCCTCTACCTCTCCCTCCACATCTCACTTTTTTTTTCCCTTCTTTTATGTTTCTCCTCCCTTTACCTTTCTTATTCCTGTGCAACCCTTTATGATCCAGAGGGACCACTTTTCTTGCCACCCTACAGCCATGCACTTTTCTCTTTTATTCCATTCTGCTATTCCTTTTTTTTCTTGCCTTATTTATTTTCTTCTTCTTCCTATGCCTGCAGCCTTTACCTGTTGCCAGGCTCTACGTGTTTTGCTTGACAGGGACATGCCCGTTCCCCAGCCCCACATTTACCTGGGGAACTCGAGAGCAGAGGACATCCCTGGCTGTCCGTGTGCTGCCCCAAGGCTCCCCTCGGGGTGATTCTGTGTCTCCCCAGCGCAGGACAGAAGCGCTAAGGAAGCTGGTGGACGTGAATTTGGAGGATGCTATTGCCTGACCGGACAGCAGCCGTGCCCCTCCCAGCCCTGCTGCAGCCCAGAGGTGTGCGTGCAGCCTCCTGTCTGCACTTGAAAGAAGTCGTGGGGTTGTGTAGACAGCTCCATCCCAGGGTCTGGGCGTGCACCCTGCACTGGCCAGTGCTAATAAGCAAGTAAAAGCCCCCCGAGGGCCACTCACTTCCCTCTTGTAAATCCGCATGTGGTTTGAAAGGGTACTTTATGAGGTGCCTCTGTATACTTGATCCCTTGTATTTTTTCCTGCTGCGAAGCCCGAGGCTGTCTTTCACAGCTCCTGCAGTAAACCAGGGCCTTGGGATCCGGAGTGGCAGGGACACCGCAAGTAGTGAGTGTCGGCTTTCACAGAACTCGCAGGTGCTTTCATCAGAGAGCTGCCGTGCAGCCCCTGCCCGCCCTCCCTCCAGCACTGCTGCGGCGCTGGAAACCCAGGCAGAGCTGGCTGAGCCTGGTCTGGCAGACTTTCTGTCTCCCCAGACAGCAGCTCAGGTACTGCTTCTCTTGGTGGGCTTTTGTCCCTTTTTGTCCCCTACAATCACAGGAGAGTGGCTGTTTTAAGCCCTTTGTTCCCTCTATGGTTCTATAGCTATCTTATAGTTCATTGCGCGAGTGAAAAGTAAATAAGGAACTCTGACAGCAACAGAAGGCCTTGAAAGAGGTGACAGTGAGAAAGTGCATGGGAAGACCAGCTCCTGTACCTTCTCCATGCCCACTCACTCCTGTGACTCAGTGCCACAGAGCATCTCCTCTGCCAAGAAGCACGGCCCCCTCACACAAAGAGGATGTGGCTGACTTTGCCTTTCCTACAGGAGAAATAAATGGTAGGGGGACTTCTGGGACCCCCTCTCTGCACCTTTGAAAGATGTTCAACTGCTTTGTGAAAACCAGCATCTGTTTAAGACCCATAAGGACTGACAGGATGTATGCTTCAAATCCACAGAAACAACCTACTGTGGAGATCTCTGTAAAGAGGTAATCATTGTAAATAAGCAAAAAATAATGTGAAATGCTTCAAAATATCTCTTTCAAAAGTTTTGAGCATGGTGGACACAGATGGCAGCATTTTTGAAAAGGAAAAAAATATCAGTGTCTTTATCCCTGACCCCTGCAGTTTCATGATGTTACAGGAAGAGAATGAACTGGCTGCAGACAGGGTTTTTGGAGTTGCTGCCCTATCAGCTAGTGATTATCAGATTGTCTGCCTGTAATGACATATCCAGTCATATGTTTTCCCCATCAAGGCAAAAATAAATGATAGGAAGAAACAAAGGAGTGTAAGAGTCCAGCACTTCATTCTTCATACTTCAAGAGCTGTAGCAACAAATACTAGGGAGGAATTCCCAAGTGAGAAATGATACCAGTTCAAGGTCACATAAGCTGATGCATGGAAGTACATTACAGGAACACTAGAAAGCTATTTTGGGGACAGACATTGTTTACTGAATGCTTGGAGGGATTTTTTTTTTCATGGTTCAGTGCCTGGGCTCTGGGTTAGCAGTTGAGCCAAAATTTCTAAAGCAACGGGCTGGGAACTGTATGCTGCTTCTGGGGATCAGAGGCTAAATTAGTCCTTCTTTACTGAACCCCAGGAAAGCTCGCATTTTTCACAGTTGGGACTATGAACATTATGTGTTCTTAATAGCGCTGCAGAAAAAGTTAATTTCTTAGTTTGATGACAGTCAGTTTCATGGGGCAGAGCTACATGTTTTTGTTACTGAAGTCATTGAAAGCAAAGTGGAGCCAAGCTTTCTCTAGGGAGAAGGTGTGTATGTGGGGCTGTTCCTTGGAGAAATGCTGGTTTTCATGGAGCTCCCACACTTAGTGTGATGTAAAACGTGCTGCTGTTTTCCCCTAGAAGCAGGGGGTGTGGGGATCTTTTGGGACCTTCTTTCCTATCAGAGCAACACAGGTATCACAGAGACCAGGAGGAAATGCTAATGATAGACGACGAGGCCAAATCTCATGAGAGGTGAGAGCAGGAAAGGGAGCCCCAGAGCACCGATGGGTGACTGTCCCCTCCTTCCTTGCATCCCTGCGAGGTATGTCTATGCCCTGGGCAGTTGTAGGGCAGTGCTGTGAGCAGAGCCCCAGCAGCCTTTGTACAGGTCGTGCCAGGATCCACCCTGGGGCAGGAGCACGAGCAAAGGCTCACCCAATGACTCATGTACAAATGTCTTTCTTTTGACTCGTCAGGGCTGCAAGCTCCATTGAGAGCTGCTTGCACTAAACAAAAATCTGCCTGAAGTTAAACTGGCTGTCAGGTCACACAAGAAAATGGGCCTTATTTTGTACCTTCCTGTGGGACTTGGAGTAGTTTATGATTTCTCAGGAGGGACCTCTCCTCTTAAACACACCACAGTGGGCCTGAGTAAGCCTTTCCAACAGGAGCATCACTGATGGTGATACATTTCTGCTGGCCACTTCAGAATTGCCAAACAAACAGACAGCTTGTATGAAAAAAATTCCCTGTGAGGCCTAATCATAACAACATTTGCACTGCTCTTGCTCCATTCAGTCATTGCAGATGGCGAATGCGTCCTCATGGGGACTGTCTACTGTGCCTTTGCTGGCATGTGGGGCTGCCCCCAGCCTGGGAGTGCCTCCCCATTATTATTAATAATAAATTTTCAGGACTGGCATGTGCTGCCTCTGCTTCCTGCAGCAGCTGAAGCCAAGTCTGTAAAACAGGTCTAATTTTAGAGCAGTCGGGGCTGAGCACAGAGACCAAACCCGGGAAATTTTGAGTTTTCATTGTTTCCTCAGCTGTGGGTGAAGATCTCCCATGGATGTTTGGGAGAGTTTTTCCCAGATACGTGAGCCCTCGCCTTTAGTTGCATCTCACACAAGCTCTGTCTCCAAAACCCTGGTGACATCAGCCTCTTTTTTCCCTTTGTTTCCCTGTCTTTAAAGTGGGAGACTGTTATTTTCCTGCAGTGCTTCAAAAAGGGAGAAATTAGTAGTGAGAATTCATAATGAACGTTGCTCAAGTGTTTGAATAATAAGATGTTGAGGGCTTTGTTTTGTGAGGTAGTGCTTCAAATGCAATGCAGTTTGTTTAGGCTTCCTGGGAAATTATGAAATGCATGTGTATGTGTGTGCATGGAGGGGGCAGGGAAATCTGAGACCAGATTTTATGTGTGCAGGGAAAGATTTACAGAACCGTGTTTTCTGACGACTTCTTGCCATCAGTCAGTTTAATGGTGCTCCGTGCTGCTGAGCTTTTAAAGTTTTGTCGTTTGGCAATAGTGGAGGGAAAACCTACAGTGAGGCTGGTCCCTGCTTGAGTGCTGTGTATCTGGAAACCTTACCTAGCCCCTGCTGCCCTGTTGGACACATAACCCCGACACTTTGTCATGTGAAAGGCTATCAGGTAGCACAGTGGTGCAGAGTCATTTCAGAGGGCACACTGGAATATGTTGCACAAGGAAAGGTACTCTTTGCTCAAGAGTTTTTTCTTGTAAACAAACTGACTGACAAGCTGAAACAAAGCTATTGAGCCATGGCAAAGAAAAAGGAAAAGTCACACTTCCTTTGTGTTCAGCAGACTGTTGTCAGTCGATGAAGTCTGCTGTTACTGACCTTAAGAAGGCCTATTTTGTTACTGAAAGAAGTTTTCCTGTTCTCTGGATGGATTAACTTGAGCTTAGAATATCCCACTCTTTTTATTGCAGCCTTTCATCTCTGCCCATTTTGTCAACATCCTCCAGAAAACAGGAGTCAACTGACAGAGTGACACTGTTGGAGGTGAGAGATGTTGACTGCATTATTTTCAATACTGTTTTTATTAAGTGGCCATAGAGCATTTTCATACTTCTATGCTAATTAAAACTATAATTTAAAAACACTTTCATAAGGCTTTAATTGTCCTCCTTTGGTCTGGGAACCAGAATAAGCCATTTGCAAGGTTATTTATTTGTTTTGGAACAGAGTATCAGAAAAGTGAGAAAGCAAGGGAAGGACTCCATGAGTGCAAGGCAGACAGTACCAATGTTAAACTTAAATCAGGCTTCAAACCACAGACCAATTATAAGGTATTTCTATGAAATATTTAATTACACTGAAGCTGTATTATGGATGGACAAGGAAAGGTGTTCCAATGGTGTAACATAACCATCCCTCCACTTTGGTTCTGAAGACTGAGGGTTTCTAGCAGTTTCTCTCCCTGCAATCCTGCTTCCTGCACTTTTAGATGTTATGGCTGGAGGGATTGTTGTTATTATCTATTACAACATAGTCGGTGGGATTGAATCACCAGCTAGAACAGATAGGAAGATAGCCCATCTTTAAATAACACACATGGAAGAGAGTCTATCCCATTCCTAGATAAATTGCTAATTCCCTCCCTTGTTAAAATCTTGGCATTTATCTAGTTCAGATTAATATAGTGTCGGATTCCACCTACTGGATGTCGTGTCTCCGTCTACTAATTCAGAGATCCCCCTGGTATAGGAAATACAATACAGCTACTTGCAAGCTAAAACCGAATAAAATTTGGAATTTTCACACAGTGGGCAGATGTGACTTGTCAACATTTGTCTCCAAATGACACACAGAGAAAAGCCGTATTAACATAGAGGAAACCCAGAATGGAAACATACAAACAAACAAACAAACCAATCTCAACAAAATTATCATTTTCTTTAATGTAGGACCCTTGTTGTTTGAATGTACTAAATTGATTCACCAGGGCTTTCTTTTGTATCAGTTCAATATGAAAAATAAATATTTTCCCATAATGCTGCATTGCTCCTGGGAATTACAGCGTGAACAAACACTATCCTTATTCAACTTAGGCAGAGGCTTCTTGGCTGGACTACAGCTCCTGTAATGTTATATACAACTCAGAATTAAGTGACAAATTACTCTGTGGCTGGCCTGTAGGAGAAAACAGGTACCTATAGCACTGATAAATGTGTTCACAAGAAGGTGAAGTTTAAAGTTTCCTTCAACAGAAAAAATGAGAAGCACAGTGGGTTACAGTGAACTATTTAATTTTGCTTGTCCTGAAGGAAAATTAACATTATTTTTTCTTTACAGAAATCTTTGTGGAAATTTCATTTTCTATTGTTGAGACAGAATACCCAGCCAGCCCTATTATAAACCACAGATAAATCACCATTTATCCTCCTATTGGATAAGTTAAATGAATTGGGATTTACTTTTTTTAGGATCTCACTAACAGCTTTTGCCAATTGCAAGTATATTTGCATTTCTTTCTTGAACTCTTTCCTGTTTGTCAATAGTATTTTTTTAAAATGCAAACATTGAAGCTGGACCTGCTCTCCTTTCACTATTAATATTCCAAAGAACAGTGAGCATCTGCCTTTCCATCCTTGTGCTTTATAGTCCCCTGCTTGCAAGTACCAAGGTCCCATTTTCTCTTTTTGTCTCTTTTTTTGCATTGAATGAGGAGCTCTTGAGCAGCTTGGCTGGTTATCAGCCATGACCTCTAAATCCTTTTCTAATTCTTTCTTTCTAAAATATAGTCCAGTTCTTCAGTGTACAAACTATCTGGGATATTCAGAGTTATGTTTAACTGTACATTGAAATATGTTTAAGGTTTTTTTCAAAGGAGGTCAAGTTACCATTCAAATTAGATTGCATGTAGAACAGATCTGCTTTTCTCATTATTTACCATTCTACAGTTTTTGTGTCATCTGCACATTTTACAAGAAATGGATACAGATCTTTTATACTGGATCACAGATAAATGTATTAAATAATGAAAGCAAATAAAAATGGACCTCCTGTAAAACATCCTAACTTTAAGGGCACTCTCCATTGAGTTCCTCTGGGGATTTCTCATTTCTTCCTGTGTTTATTATGTGCTACACTGCCTTTCAAAAAGACTCATTTTCTGGCATGTTGGGCCGTGCTGAACTTGGACATTATCAGGAGTGTACCACATTGGAAGAGTTGTGTAAGATGGTGAACCTTTGGAGCTGCTGTCTAGAACCACCCTGCTGAGTTTAGGAACGTAAAATATTGAATTAGAACTGAATGTTATCCAATGTACCCATCAATACACCATTTTCCACCTAACTGCAAAACAGCCTTATTCTGTATCACTGGCAAATCTCTTATCTTTTTTGTCTACTCTGATTATTGTCTTACACCTATGGGAATTGTGTTTATAACATCTTATATGTTTATAACCTTAGTGATAATAAGCTAGGAATACATACTTTGTGCTTTGAGACCTGGCTACTAAAGGCATTACACTGTTTTTTTCACCCATCAAAGTGTTTTCCATTGCATTTTACTCTGGAAGGTTGGTTGTTTTTCTTGAGTAGGTAGAAGAAGAAAGGACAGAAAGAGTTCCCAGTGTTTAAGAGCAGAAATATCTGGAGCTGGAAGTGCGACTAGTGTGTTGCAGTTCCACAGAGTGATACTCCCAGGCAAATCACAGCCATTGGGAGGATGTGAAATTGTGTTTGAAGTTTGGTCTGCTCTTTTTGCAAGGATGTTTGACACCATCTTCCTACTTACCTGCATGAAATATCCAAATCTCCCATGACAAACCTAGGCTGTTGACAACTTTAAAATTATTAAATTATATCTATGTTAATAGTTTACAGTCAGATGACACAAAGCTAAGGTTCTACTTTCAGCTATCCAACAAAAGGGGTGGGTCCATGAGCAAATATTTATTAAACCAGGAGCTGCAGATTACCGTGTCTGTGCCTGGGGTCCAGTGGGCTCAGCTTCTCTCATGTCTCTTCAACAAGAGATGATAACTGTGATCACACCCGGGCTTGCAATGCTAGCTTATAGCCCATGAGACCATAAGCTGACCAGCACAGCTGCAAAACCATTGGATGATTTCAGTTCAAATGCTGCTTTGAGACACCAGCTACAAAGAAAACAGTTCAAGGTACCCCATGCTGATATTTGTCAGCAGAGGATGTTTTTGGTAGCTATCAGTGTGGTTTCTGTGCAGAAAGTGTCTGCTGGAAGCCTATTTTGCGGTCATTGTCTAAGGGAATACAAAGTGTTAAACATCTTCCACTTATCCTGGTTTCTCTGAGATTTGGATTCACATGTCAAGAAACGATGGAAAACCTGTGCATTATATTTACTGAGGAAACTCCTCTTGAGCTTGGTTGCATGTACAGAAGGCATGTGATAAAAAAGCTCACTTTGGAAGAACAGGAGTTTGTGTTCATCATCATGTAGATGTGGTACTTAGGTACATGGTTTAGTGGTGCACTCGGCAGTGCTGGGTTAATGGTCATATCTGATAAACTTAGAGATCTTTTCCAACATAGAAGATTCCGTGCATCTATGATTCTATCCTGCCCCTTCATGTCAGTCTTGCAACGTGTTCCCAAAGGCTATCAGTGATGTATGAAAGTGATCACCCCAGGACAGTACCCAAAGGGTTCAAGGGATTTTGCATGACATGACTGAGTGCAGGAAGCTCATTTACAACAGACATTATATGCAAGATTTGTACAGGGGAATGACTTCTCCACTGGAAAATTCAAAATTGAAAGGAGTGGAAGGAGCCAGCTCCTTGGTCAGTGAGGAGGGAAATTCTCTGATTTCAAGAAGAGATATAGCTTTAAGAAATAAGGCAGAGAGGAAACTTTTTCTCCAGAGTGGCCTTGGGCTAAACTCAGCTCATAGAAAACAAACCAAGGCCATGTGTCTTACATATCCAATGCACAGCCCTGAAACAACCCACAGTCATGGATCAAAAGCGAAAGTGCTCATTGTTTGCACAGAGTTTGCTGAACACTTCAAATACAGTCGTGTATGAATCCAGGGAAAGCAACAAAAGGGAAAACAGTTATTTGGGAGAACAATTTATTAGGATTAATTTCTCTGGTTTTATTCCTTCTTCCCAGTACTCTGGACTGGAGGGTTGTTAGCAATATTTTAAAAGCTGGATGCAAAATCTAAGTTAAACTCATTCCTGTGCAGAGAACCAGGCTTAAGGCTTTCATTACATTATGGTGCCATGAAAGCCTGGTTTTGAAGGTTGCCCTGGTGTGTGGGCATGTTTGCAGTCATCCTCTGTGATCTGGTGATGCACGAGATCACTGCATGCAGGCCCCTGGTTTTTTAACAGGTCCTTATTTGCATAAGAAAAGACTTCCTATTTTAAAACCTTCTCTAACCTACAAATTAGTGTAGATGAATGGCCTCTTGTTGGAACTGGAGTGGATATCCGAGTTCCAACAATAGCACAGCCAATGCCAGATTTTAAACCCTCATAATGCATATAATTGTGTGATATTATACCAGAGGGGAAATTTGTTCTGTAGTCCAGCTGGTGATTAGCTTTACATTGAGGCATGGAGATTGGATATCCCTTGAAACTTTATCCTGGTTAACGTAACTACAGCTGGTATTTTGTGGTATAACAATTCAACCCTTACTCCTAAGAGCAGTCCCATTGGGACAGACCTGGAAGTGCTCACTCAGAGTTTACTCAGGCAGAACTTCTGCCACCTTCAATTGAAGTTTTGACCCAATAAAGTCCAAGTGTAACCGCCAGAAGATGATGCACCAGCATTTCTTTGTTGGTTGGACTGTATTTTTTTAATTGAATAAGGTTTACAAGATCAAACCCCAAACTAGACATAAATATCTGCTAGATATATATGAACCACTAAGTTGTATTTTACTAATAGCTCAACCACACTAATATCCCACAATCACTGACAGCAGCTACAACACTTCTCTGGAGGTTACTCTTAACTCAGTATTCTGTGCTAAGTCTATTTATACCTGCTTATTCTCCAGGATCACATTAACCAGTAATTAATGGATGGCTGATAAACAGAGCCATAGCCATTTGCAGTTCTTCCCTTCTGCATCACTGCTTCTCAGTGTGCTTGCTCCTACTGTTCCTTTTGCCTCTAAATCTCTTTTCTGGAACTTCTTAACTAAAGTGAATTCAAACTGTTTACTTTGATGGATATTTCTGGAAGATTAACTGGATATCATTAAAATCTCCCTCATCCATCACCCTCATTTGTTTTTTCATTTTTATTTTTGTGACAACAAAGTTGAAAATTATTTTTTGAAAGTTACATTGCAACAGTATGGTCGTTTTTGTGTTTAGCCAATTTTGAGAAAAATCTGTTTTCCCACAAAAAGTAGAACAGCCCAATACTGGACAAAAAACATATGAAAACCAATGCCAGCTGACAGGAAATAAGATTCTTCCTTAACTTTCATTCTGACTGTTAAAAAAAACTGGCTTGAAAATGCATTTTGAAATTCAGTTTGAAAAATGAAAAATGTCAATGACACTATTTTTTTAAATCGAGTGGAAACAGGGCTGGAACTCTTTAAGAGCAAACAGAACAGGAAAAGTTCTTCCCTGAGAAAACAGTTAAATCTGTGTGCCATGGATATATTTATTTCAAAGATGTGTGGTAGCAGTAATCTTTAGAAGGTATTTAGGAATTGCAAACAAATCTGTCTTCTTTCACTTGTTGCATTTTGCTTCATACTGAGTGCATTTCTTTTTTAGTCTAGGGCAGTATGGATAGAAACATATTCTTGGACTTCTACACACACTGTACTTTTTATATAACTCTACCATATGTTTTCCTTTGTCCATTGTAAAATAAATGATCCTGTTTATTATTTTTTTACTTATATCTCCTGTAGAAATTCCTTCCCACACTATTAATTCTTTGAATCATTTACTTAGCAGCATTTGTAACCTTTTAAATGTCTTCTATGTCTTGTTAAACAGGATCAAAAAGGACTCCAGTGCTGTAGATGAGAGCACATCTTCAGCCTTTCCACAGCATAATAGTCTAGATTAAGTTTAATTCTTTTTATTTAAAAAAGAAAAAATAAGTTTAGCATCTTTGTGCAATGATCTACCAAAAACCCGCCTTCATAATGAAAGTACAGGAGAGATGGGGCTTCCAGACTGGTTGGGTCAGACCAGAAGTCACCATAACCTAACAGGTTTTTGAATGGCAGAGTTGGCTGAGTTGGAAGAGCAGAGAGCAGAGCAGGCTGGAGGGATGCTTCCCCCACCACCCTTCCCACAGCCTGTCTCAGGCTGCAGCTAAGCCATCATTTTTATAGTCACTAAATAGCCTATTCTGCACTAATCTGGGCAATCCCTTTTTGACCACTTTTATATCTTTGCCATCCACAAACCTCTTTTGCAATCAGTTATGGGACTTTGCACATAATATTACATCTTCATTTGCTTCAAGGTTTAATGGGTGCCCCTTGGATCTGGTACTGTGAGAAGCAGTGGTATCATTCCCCACCTACCTCTGTTATACCATTTGGGATTTTATTTTGTTCTCCATCTTTTTCTCTTTATCATTTCCTTGAAGAGCTTTTCCTCCTGAAAATCCCAGGAGCTGAATGTTAAAGTAAATCTCTAACGAGGTAGGAAAGAAAAACTCTGATTTACTGAATGTACCATGATGGATGTGATTAAATTCTTGAGGGTAAAAACTAATTGGACTTAATTGAGAGTCCAGTTACTCTAGTAGAAACATATGTAGAGTTTATATATTTGGCTGGTACACTCCGTGGAGGCTATGATGGCCAATGGAAAGATATAAAAGAACTTGGCACTATAAACAATAAAATTCATTGAACTAAATATTTTGGATAAATCAAAAGGCACTGGAATTCATGTTTAAGCACAGTACCATAGGGAAATCTGAAGCAAATTCTGATATTGAAGAGTGTACCAGAAGGTAAAAAAGAAAGAAAGACTAAAAAGTGCCCTTGAAATAATTTCCAGTTTACTTTTGTCTTCTGAGAGCTTCGATGCTTAGTTGTGTTGTCTGTGAACCTGTCACTTGCTTTATGAATGAATGGTGTTACCCTCAACATCCAAGGATGGTTTTGAATCATAGAATGTCACATTTTCCCAGGAGTCTAACTGTGCCAGCATGGGCACACGCAGCACAGCCCTGCAACACTCACTGGGGTGTATTTCCATGAGTTTTTTGGAACTGATATTTGTGCAGTTTGACTTGTTAAGTATGGTGATGTGTATTCAGCAGCCACACTTGCACACAGTCTTGCTGAGAAATTTCACATTGAGAGATATGCATTTATTCATACCAAATGCTTGAGTAACTGTCAGCCCACGAGCTCTGTTCAGTCTCTCTAATGTCTGTCCTTCAGTGGTGTATTGTAACTTTGAATCAAGTAGTAAATTCTCTCTGCAGACCAAATTTTTCAGCATTTACCAAACACTAATTGCCAACTCCCTCAGTAAAATCTTTCTGCTAAATGTATGCATTACACATTAAAAAACTATCTAAACAGGGCATATCTGAGGATTTAGCAGGGAGTTGGCTGAAATGCCTCAATGATTGCTTTTCAGTCTTCAAGAAAATTATTCAGAAGGAAAGGAAACAAAATATCATAAAGCAAAAAAGGGATGATAGGCCCAGGCTGCATTACAATGAACTCAACAGGCTCCCTGGGGAAAGCTAAGGAAACTGGTACTGTGCTAATTCCCTGCCAAACCCTGCCCCTCAAAATGACAGAGGGGCGCTCACCTTTCACCAATGAAAGGAAAAAAAGCCAAAGAGAGGTTTAAATATATCTTGGGGCTCATGAGAGCCCCATGTCAGCAGCAGCAGTGCTTCAGTTGTAGGAAAGGGACAGGTTCAACCAGATGGAGCATAGACAAGTGGACAAATTTCTCCAGAATGAGCAAGGGTAGCAGCATGATACAACACATCACGTGGACAGCTAGATCTATGCCCTGCACAAGGTGTCTGGGGGACTAATATCTTAGCAGAATAAAGCTTGGAGGAACTGTGCCCCCCAGAGCTGCATGGGGTCCCTGGAAGTGGACCAGGGCTAGTAGGTGGCATCTTGCAGATGATACAAAGGCCACATTCCAAGTCAGTGACTGAGCCCCTGTGATCCACAGGGGAATGAGGGAGGGCAGCTGCAGCTCCCTGTGAGGCTCTCATCTGCTCCCTCCTCCAGGCATAGAGGCTGCCCTTGGCATGCTCTCAGAAGCCAAAGGAGCAGGTTTCAGGTGCAGGCTCAGGGTGTTTGTGCAGAGGATGCAGAGTGCCTTACACTTGGGAAGCAGCTCCTCAAGCCCTGTGAGTGCTTTGGTAATGCTCAGCTAATTTATCAGTAAGGCACTAGTCTTAGAACACTTTTTCCTCTCCAGCAGGAAAATGATTACCTATCCAGCTATTGGAAACATTGAAAAAATCTATACTAATGAATCTCTTTATGTTGCCTTCATTATTGTGTGAACCACAACAATTTCGAAGATACAAGTATTTTCCATCAAGACTATGAATAACAGCACTTGGCAAAACATCCCTATAGCAAAGAATAAGTCTCCAACTTTTTTAGTGACTTTACATACAATGTTCCTTAATTACTGGCAAGCATGTCAAGAGTCTATTCCCACATGTGTCAACACTTTCTTAATACACTATAATTCATCATGTTAGTATGGCAGAAACAAGGTACTCTACATCTTTACACACATCCTTCTCCAACTTCTAGTCCTGAACTGAGTATTAAATGAACAGAAAATCTTCATCTAGCAAACAAAGAACAGACCACAGCATCGAAACAGTAAGGTCCCCTGAGTCAATCAAAGTCATACATCACAGAGCACTTTATCATATTCTTCACAACACTGTCTAAATCCAAGAAGCACTGCTTTATTGTCAAAAGGACATTCACTTAATAACAGCAGTAAATCCAGAAAGGCAGGCTAATTTTAGACAGAAAACTTGGCTAAGAGAGAGCTCTATCATTTCCCACTCCTGACATTTTTATTCATTGAGTTCATTTTCATGCTAGTTGTGTGATTAAATGCAGATAGGGATTTATTTCCTTTTAATAAAAAAATACACTATTCTGAAAAAAGCCAAAATTGCAAATAAGGGACCTGATCCTTTTCCCACAGAAATAAACAATAGTTTTGTTGTTGGCTTCAGTGATGACAGGAATCAAATCCATGAATCTCTGTTGGAAGAAAAGGTTAAAATTCCATTGGAAAACTCTTCTTGGACCATACATTAACTCTGTCAGTTCTGGGGGCAACCAAGAACCAGCATGATTTCTTTTCTATTCTGCCTGCACATTTCTGCAAATGTATGTGGCGGTATAGGGAGCCATTTCATAAAGAAGCAAGTGAAAATAAATCTGTCCTCAGTGTGTTGAAGTGAAATGTTTTATTTGCACTCATAAAGCAAAGTGCTTGCTGTATTTTTGCATTGCAGTTTTATTATTAACAGTGCTAGAATCTCCCTTCCCTATGCATAGATACTTGTACAGAGCCAAGAATCTTAGATGAAGGAAAGAGGTACCATGTAGTGAAAGTAAACATGAGAAATGCTGAGTCTTTTGAAGAACTGGATCTGAGCTCCAGAGACAGTGTATATATTCCCTATTAGTCACTCAATCAAAAGTAACTGGGTTGCATATGCATTCAACACAGGATCCAATTCTTTTCCTACACAATTACTTGGGTAGAAATTGCTTGAATTCCACTAATGACCATATTTTGATCTTGTTTATGCCATTTTAAACCTACCAGGACTCTGCTGAATCAGCTGAGCTATTCTGTAGTAACAAGCTTGAAAGACATTTTAAAATGTGGTGCTCAGAGAATTGGGTATTTTAAAAATGATTTGTGTTCTTCCACAAGCAAAATGAAAAAAATAAATTTAGTAAAAGTGAAAAATACAGTTTCCTTCATGCTGCGCATTGCTCTGCACTGGCAGTGCAAAAGCAGCTGTATTTATTTCTGCCATAGCTGTCCTGACTGAATGGGCTTTGTGGCAGGAGAACAGGACAAGCACTCCTCTGCCTACTTTTTCATCTGCTCCACAGATGCTTCCTGCAGCTTTTCTGTTACTGTATGGTAGCAGGCGAATCTGGGCAAACAGTTCCTAATAAGAAACTCAATAAATTTCACCTCCTCTCTTCTGTTCACAAAGTTTCCATCATCTGACCACAATTTTCATTCATTTGCTCATTATTGAAATTTATTTGGAGTGATTCATCGGATAATTTCTATGAATAATTCTTGGTCTGTAACTTGTTTGCAATCAGTTGGTCATGAGCATATTGATACTTGAAATTCAAGCCCTTTTGGCTGCATGCAAAGAATGATCCCTAAACGACTATGTTTAACTTTCAGAATATTTTTTTCTAATGCAATTTCTCTCCATTACATGTCTCAACTTGACTTTGCACAAATATTCTGCATTATTAATTTTAAGTGATTTTGGGTGACCAGATCTTGCTGCAGATGTATCATGTTCAAGTATTCACAAAAACTGAAAGCAAGAGGATCTGCAAATGTGGGGCAGGCCAAATTTCTGTCCATTCTGAATGAATGTTTTCAGGACTTCATGCAGAACTGACAACTTTATGTTGCAGCTTTGGCATTATTCTCCTCCTAATTAATTTCATTGTAGTTCTACAATTGATTTGAGAGAATGATAAACCCATTCTTAAGCAGAGAAATAAGTGTTTTCTGACTTCTGTGTATTGATTCATCTGCAGGCTCTATAGTATGTTCAAAAAGGTTGTGTTATCATTGCTTCATGTGTAAAACACATTATGAAAACACTAGTGTATTTGATCCAATGTAAGGCATACACATAACTATAATGCGATTTCGACCCAAATATGTTGACTGCGTGTGCCAGAACTTAAAATGACAATAGATTTTATTTCTTAGGGCAATCATTTGATTAAACAGGAACATCCCAAACTTTTCTGACAGTTTTTAAAAGATTCAATAGGAGGTTTGGAGTTTTTTTCAAGTGCGTGATTCAGTGATCAGAGCAAAGTAGAAGGATTCTTCGGGGTAAAGATGGGCTTAGAAAGGCTTTGTCCCTCCCCTACAATACCTTTTTGGAAAAAGCTTTCTCAGTTGGGATGGTTGGGTGTTTCTTGCACTGTTGAATAGGATTGCCACAAGGAGTCTATTCCTCAAAGCACTGACTGCAGCCAAGTTCTGGTCTGTTCTGTACATGGTAAAGCTGTGTTGCTTAGCTTTCAAGATATAAAGTAACCTATTCATCTCAAATCTCAAATGCCACATTTAATCCTGTTACTGTCCTTACTAGATCACTAGGTAACTGTTGGAGCAAAGCATTCCTGTCTCCAACAGATTTATACTCCCAATATTCCCTATAAGTGATAGAGACCACAAGGAAGACAGATATTTACCCCTCATCCTCCTCATCAGGTTTAATTGAAATATATGTGCCAAAATTTTTTCTCCATAGAATTAATATTTTTTCATTGTGTGAGCTGATAAATGTTGTCTGGCAATTCTGTATGAGTTTTCACCAGCAACTGGAAACTGCACACATTAGAAATCTCTACTACAGACAAGCTGGTTACAGCCTTTGCCCCCCTGATGAGGATTGTCTGGTCTAATGAGTGTGAGCTATTTCACTTCCACCAAAGGAAAACTTTTGCTTGTGATTCCTTGGCTAGTAGTAGCTCCTTCAAACCAAGTATGAGTGTTTCCTTACACAAGCCCTGACAACCTACAGAGCCTACGAGCCTGATTCCCATTTACACCAAAGGCAGTGTAAGTAAACACCTTCAGGTACCTTATAAATTACATTTTGAAGCTCTTTACATTGCTAAGCTTATGAGATAGCTCTAATATAACAGCCCGGCACTATCGACTTCAGATCTGTGACAAATTCAGTCACCGTATAGCAGCTGGAGAATAGCCAGGGTAGGACCCGTTGCCCTTCTCCACAGTATTTTGGGGACATGAGTCCTCTCCAGCTTCCCAGTCTTGGGATACAGATAAGTAGTTGTTTAGGGATGGCACTCCCAAACTTAGTGCTCCCACAGAGATTCTCCTCGTGCTGCTCACTGCTCGCTCTCCTCTCTTCCCCTGCAGCAGGCTGGAGAGGAGAGCTGGGGGCACAAAAGGGGACATTCACAAACTAAGAACAGTTTACTAGAAGCAGAAATGAGATAAGAGAGTCAACAGTAACAGCAACATTGTTAATATCAAACTGTACAGGACAGGTAAATGATTCACACGTGATTCCTCAGAACTGGCGTTACCCCACTCCTCCCTCTGCCACTCTTACTTGACCAGAAGGGACCCTGTCTGTGCAGAAGAGAGTCCCTTTCCCCCACCCCCAGCAAAGAAGTGGTAAAGGATAACCTCTGGGTCCCTGGATCCATGCCCCCTCCTGTCTACTAGAAAAGTTAACCCTCTACTGGCCAGAACAAAGACAAGGTAGCATCTTAGAGAATCAGGGGGAAAGAAGAGACCCCCACTATCTCTCTAGTTATTAGGGATGTGAGAAACCCTGGTGCAAGTTCATGCTCTGATGCAGCAGACTGGAGTCTGTTGCAGTGAAGGTTGTCATACTGAGGGCATTGGGTTTATTTCTTCTGCCAAGGTGAGCCTGTGGATATGAAGAGTCCTGCAGTCTCCAGGTGAGCAAATAAGACTGTAAATGGAGGAGAAATGACTGCTTCCTCACTTGTGACAATATGATAGACTGGAATTTAAATTATTGGTTTGGGACTAGCCCTCAAATCCTTTCTTGAGAAAAAAGCAAGTGAATAATTTGAAAAAGAGAGTGTTGTTCCCTATTCCACCTCTTATTCAAAGCATGTGACATATGGAAGAAGAAAAACCACCAATTTTGCTTTCTGTGCTATCCCCACATCTCCCTGTAGCCAGGATATATTAGCTGGATTGTAGGGATTAGTAGAATCAATCTCATTGCGTCCTGGTCAGGTCACAGATCAAGTGTCTGAATTCCTCCAAAGACACTTGAATTAATTTAGAAAAGGACCCTAAACCCTCCTTCTTAAAAATATGATAAATATTCTTCCCACTAAGCTTGGACAAAAATGAGGCAGTGGTACAGTTACAATTGCTGCTTCTTCCACACACATTTGAGACAAGATGGATTTATCCAATATGCCTGGAAAGTACTTCTGGAAAAGAACAGCTCTAAACTGCCCCTAGAGCTATCCAAAAGCTCAGTGGTATTTCATGGCCTGAATTCTGGAAAGAGGCACATGAAGTGACTGTTAATCACCAGTTCATTTCACCACCCCGTTCTCTCCCCAGTGTTTTCACAGTTGTAGTCCAGTGACTTTTGTCTGTACATGAGGATGATCCCATTAATGGTATGACCAGAAGAGCATCACCTCATTTTCTGTCCTGGCATTCCCTTCAGACACAGGAACTTTTAACCTGGACTTTCCTTTCATAGCCTTATATGAAAGGTGAACCATACCAGAGAATGAAGGATCCTTTCTCCCTTTCACTGCCTGGCACAGGGCAGGACAGCAGAAAAGTTTGCTTCACTCTGTGTGTTGCCAAGAACCTAGTGATACACAACCTGCAGTATTTTTGACTTGCATAATGGAGGTTTTACTTTTTCTGTAAACTACACAATGGCATATTCAATAAGTAAAATCCAATGAGAATTGTCCAAGTAAGTGCCCATTGTGTTTCATTACCCTTGCTTTTTATTGTTGTTCTTCTCCTGCTTTAATTTGGTAAATTCAGTGATTTGAATAGAGGGTCCAGTTCTTACTGTGTAATAGGGAGGACTTACTGATCAATTTGTTAGCTTAGTTATAGTGACAAAGTGAATAGTGAAAAGTGAAATAGCCCCTGTCCAGTCAAAGTCATTCATTAGTACAGGTGTTTTAGAAACAATTATTCAGCCCCACTACAGAGAAAGAAAATAACTTGTGGTGAAGGGAAAAGAAATATTTATTTGTTATGCGTGCAGAGCATATAACACCCTAACTCCTGAGCCCAGAACAGCTTCCCACTATAGGGAATAAGACATCCATTACCATTGCCTCTGCCCCTTCCCATTTGTCTCTGCTATTAGAAAAAACAAATTTCTCTACTGCTCCTCTATCCAAGCCTCAAAGCCTTTGTCTTTCCTAATGTCCAGAGCACTTGCTCTTTCACTTCTGTGTTGATTCAGCTTTTATGAAGACTTGAGGTAGCCCCTTCCTCTACATTTCCATAAGTTTCTAGCTGAACAATTTTGTTGTTCTTTGTCATGCACTTGGTTGGCTATTGAGGTTGCTGGTGATGTGGCAGGACAAGGCAAGAATGGAGGTAGGGTGGGTATTGCAGGTCTGGAACATCATGGAGTATTCTGAGGATCTTCTTCATAATGTGAGAGGGCAACAAGATGAATAAAAGGCACGGAATTAAGTACAGAAAAATTTAGAGAGGTGTGAGGATGTTTTCTTGAGGTGATTCATCTGAGCTGGTTCTTAGGTGTGCAGGTGACAGTGCCTACACACCATGCCCTTCCCCAGCACAGTGTGACACCACCCAGAGCTTCAGGAGCTCTGTCCAGAACTTCAGCAGGCCTTCAGCGGGTCATGGACTCCACTTTCTGCAGGTAGAGCCCTTTCCCATTTACAAACTCTGCCCACCTGAATGTTCTATGCCAGTAGCACATCTGTTTGTGCTGTGCTCTGCAGGTGTGAAGCTGCACAGGTGCCTTCAATGCCCTGGGGAGATGAGATGGGGTGGCAAGAAGTGGAGGCTGCAAGGACCAGCCAAGCCTCTGGATGTAGGATGCTGACACATCTGGTGGGACAGTACTCTCTATCCAGGGTCTCCTCTGAAAAGGCAATGTGTGACTGGATGGAAACACCATAGGAGCAGGGCCAGCCACATGGACCATGTTGGAAAAGCAAGATATATTGCTGGAAGAGCTTTGATTAATTCAAAGACAGATTGCATGCAGCAGTGATTAAAAGAATTGTGCAACAGCTACAAACCAAAACAACAGAGAAAAAGTCTGTGGTAGTAAAAGCCACAATGTAAAATATAAGGGATTCTACCACAGAAAGTAGTGTCCAGTAGACTCATATCAGACAAAATTTGTGCTTAAATCACAGCAACTCCAGTCCCCTTATGATTTCTAGCTAATGGCGATTCTTCTTCTTTTCTATTATGTTCTTTTCCCATTCTTTTTTTTTTTTAGAGTCACTATAAAACTTTCCTCATGACAAATGTCTGGATACTCCACCTTTCTCGCCACACAACCTCACTTTTTAAAGAATCTGTCCATCAGTCAGAAGAGGAGGTATTTTCCCTACCAGTAGTTCATCACGTGGCAATAGGCAGCTAGGTCTGCTGAGACCAGCATCTCCAGCCTAGCAAAATGTCTTTCCTCTTGCCATGTGCAGAGACTGTGAAGCTGCAGATCCACCAGGCATGCCAGCACCTTCTGTTTAAAATCTATTTTTCCTTTGGGTTTGGGCCAACAGTTCAAAGCCAATTGCAGTGGTTGAGTCCAGACTTCTATGAAATGGCTTTCTCGGGTAGTGTCTAATACCTTTCCTTGACAGCCTTGTCAGTACTGGAGCATGTTTCCACATCTTGGCTCGGGGTTAAACACATTCAACATGTTGTGCAAAATGGAGGCTCAAATACAAAATGGAATTCACAGTTTGAGGCTGCTGGATCCCACTGTGTCGTGGCATAAATGGTACTCCTCCAGCTGCCTGGAATGGCAGGCTCTCCACTGGTCTCCCTGCTCAGGAGAGAAAACAGTAAAACTAGATAGGAAGCTGGACAATAAAAAAAGATTGGAGGCATGGAATGACTTCCATATGAACAGAGACTGAAAAAGTTGGGATCATTTGGGGAGGAAATGAAAAATTATATGGTAGACCTATCCAAGCTAGTTAATAAAGAAGATAAATCAGATGCTCTTCCTTACCATTTTTCCTTACACACACACACAAAAAAAGAAATCCTGGGGGAACACAGTGAAACTGAAATAGTGAATTAAAATTTATAAACAATAGCACAACAGGTATTTACCTTATGAAAGTCATTATTTTGGGATATCACTGAGATCAGGAAGACAGAAGACATGAAAGAGGCTGAAATTTATCTGTAGGGGAAACACCCATGGGATCTTAACTATGAATACATAAATAGGAAAAACCCCCTAAGCTACTCTATACTTGTTGAGAAACAGGTAAAACCTTTATTTTGTTTACTGAACCTAGTTTCTATGCATTTGGAAATTATTTGGTGTCCATGATCATACACTAGAACCATCTGAAGTGAAAGAAAAGTGTCTCAGGAGGATGGAGATGAGGGAGAGGTCTTCTCTGTGCCAGTGCTTTGAGGATTGTGGCCACCTGCACCTTTTGAAACCACTGGCAGCTGGCTATACTTTGTTGGGCTGTTGAGTTTGGCATAAGGGAAATACAGAGTAATGAGGCATCATGGACAGGACCTAACTGTGTGGTAGGTCCTTGTCAGTGGGAATATCCACAGCTCCCAAGACCTCTTGGTCCACAGATGCCCCTGACATGGATAAATAACTATAGGCTCCCTAGGCCAAAATCCAAAGAAGGATGTGGATGCCTAATGTACGATTTAAACTGTCACCAGGTGCTGAAATTTGAGCCAAAAAAGCTCTTAGGGTCCTGCAACTCTGCAGCTGTGTACACTAACCAGCCCTGCTGGTTTGGCTGAGCTGAACCTACATCTTTCAAGAGCTAGAGTTCAGGAATCTCCATTTCTGGGGAAAGTGTCCAGAGCAGAAGGCCGCAGAACCTGTCCTGTCCTTTCTCTAGCCTCATGAACTCTCCTTTTTCTGTTGACACAGGAGAGTTATCTTCATCAGGAGATGAGGGAGCTGTTCCACCTGCCTCCCAGGGAAACAAGCAATTGATGCAGTCCACAGATGGGTGGCTAGGACACCTTCATGGAAGTGGATGATATCGAATCTGACCACCCAAAGAGCAAGGGAACTTACCTCTTCCTTGTACTTTGAGGAAATCAGAGGGTAACTGCTAAGCTGTTACATTTAAGATCCTCATCACCACCCCTGCTAATGAAAGCATCTCAATCTTTCATGATTATCAGGAAACTGTAGGTGTGCTTTGAATATATTTACTGGATCCAACCTCCTTGAACTGAGTGAGGTATAAGTCATGAATCTCACAGTCTTTGGCAGAGATGGAGAAAAAGTATTTGGCTCAGCCAGTATCATGGTTCCATTGGGCATGCTTTGTAGCAGAAATGTTGACGCCAAACTAAGCTTTCCTGTGCAAACTTAAGCGCTTACAGACTCTCAGACATCTAAAGGATTAAGCAAATCCTTTGTGGATCACATATTTGGACATGGGTGACTAAATTCTGCCTAAGTGCTTGAGAAGTTGGTTTGTGCACACTGTAATTTTCCAGTTCCTTCCAACTAACCCTTTGGTGTTATATTGGTGATAATTACTTCTCTGTCTCTGAGTGTCTGTCTCAAAGGGATCTGCCTTCTCAGTAGCATAACTTTTTGCGCAACTGGTAGAAACCATCTTCTCTCTCAAACCACCTCACTGATTAAAACAGCCAAATTCAGAGCAATTGTTCGCATTCCAGATTTAGTTCTGAAGCTTGCTGCCTCCCTTTCTGAAGTAATGAACAACTCCTGCACCTCATCTGTTTTTTCCCATCCATTTCAGCTGGTGTGAGGCAAGATGTTTTTTCTTTGTACCAGTTTTACCTTGTTTCTAGGACAGTATTACACAGGATTCAGCCTCTGGGAAAGACATATCCAATGTCACTGAACATTCTCAACAGCTCAAAGGGAAACCAAGTACTTTGTCTAACTGAGTACCTCTTGCAACCAGAAAACAAATATTCTGAACCTGTGAGGAAAGAGATGTGAGTTTTCTACCACTGATGGAGAACTGAAGACCTGTTTAGGTAGAGACAGTTATTATAGTCCTGCTGCTCAGCCACTGTGCTCCCCACAGAAAAAACTGTGCAGCTGTTGTGCTATTTTTCATGTAAGACTGACTCATTTTCTAACTGGTTGTACCCTGGGGGAGCCGCTCCAGGAGCTTTGCCAGCTAGAGCAAGATTTGGGAGGGTGAAGGCCAGCTCCTCATTAGGAGCAGGCAGGCAGTGAAGACTACTGTTTCAAAGAAGTATGAAGAGCAATGAAATATCCAGGGCAAGATTCATCCTGGCTAGCTGCTGATGTCAAGAGTAGAAGCATTCACACCTGTGTTAGTCTTCTAGCTCTCCCAAGAGTCCATAGAGACCTAGTTCTGGTTAGATTAGGATGAAATATGTCCAAAAGCATCTGTTTCTCCCCTCTGCACAAATGCCAAATAAACCCTGTTCTGTCTAGGTCAGACATAGACATCTACATCCAACCTACCCCATCCTCAGCAGGTGCTTGTTGAAGATAAGGTGGGTGGAAGCCTCTTAGCTGAGTCTGGCTACACCCATAGAACTTGACTCAGTGTGTACAATGTGCTGCTGCTCCAGAGAGGGAGAGCAGATGTTCCCAACACATTTGCTTTGCTGCCTGCTACTTGTGCCAGAAGGGTGGTGGCACATCTGCATCTCTGCCCAGTCACATCTGGTTGAGATGTGGTAACAGACTGTCTGCACAAGGTACCTCCCAAGGGCTATGAGGGGAAGATTGCTGCAGCATTTGAAGCAAGGGTAGCCAGCAAGAGACAAGACATGTCCCTCTTTGTCTCATTTTGTTTTCACCCACATGGCACGTAGCTGCTTACAGAACGAGATCCGGCCCTCTAGGAAGTACACATGGTTGCATGTGTTGGATGCACACACATAGATGTGTGTTTGTATGTGGTTTATTGAGAATTAAAAATGCTTTTTTTTTGCCTCAGACAGTGCTTCCAGTGCTTGCCTTTTCAGTTGGGGGGACTGTGTTTTTAATCTCACTAATGCAAAGAAAACAATGGACCTCTTTCTCTGCTAGCTGTAAAGGGTCATAAGTAAAATGAGTTTTGGCAGACTCGTTCCAACTAGACATGCAACCACATGCAAAAATGACTCTAAATTTAGTATGTCATTTGTCAGGGTTAACCCTTCCATTCTGCAAAGGAAAGGACCTTATTTGTTATCTTCCTATAGTCTGTATTTGGAAATTTGTCTTGCCTCTATAAAAATATAAACTACAGGAATTTATAATGGCCCTTTGTTTTATAAGCCTTTATTTCTCTTCAAAGTTATGATAAATGCAACTTTATCCCTGCTTCTGGGAACGGGACACAGTACTTTCATGCAAGAACGAGTACCCTTAAAACCAAAGAAAGTGTTTTCTTCCCCTGAAAGTGTTTTCATCCCCTGTTCAGATGAGGGGTGGGATGGTCTTGCTTTTTTGTATGGATCTTAAAAACTGTTGGGCTCAACCCTGTGTATTTCTGTAAGTCCTCGTCACCAGCATGAAAATAGTTTAATGGAATAAGGTTACCGCTGTGAGAAATCACTGAACTTAAGTCAGTCCAGAAGTCTTTGAGAAATATTATATTGCACCTGAGACTTTAAGCACACAGCCATTGGTTTAATACCTGCTACAGCAGGAGAAACAGGAACTGACCTTCATCTGCAGCTATTTCCAGCAGGAAAAGAAACACTGAAAACATCCCAGTCCATTTTCCAGCCTGTGAGGTTTCTGATGTTAGTGAGTGCTGTTTTATATGGTTATCATAGAAAAAGAATCAGAGGGTCCAACACAAGATGCTGTCCACATAAATCCTTGGTTTACTCTGAGAAAATGGTATCTATAGAGTAGCACCAGTAATTCTGTGGGGCAAGGAAAATTACTTGGATGTATAAGAGAAACTGGTATCTTACCCACTTCCAAATGCATTTCTTGGAAAAGTTGGTCTGAACTGGTTTGATTCTGTCTATGTTTCTGCCTCTTACTTTCTTTCCCCTCCCACACTCAAGAAAACACCGTTCCCAGAAATCCCAGAGGACATTTCTAATTGAAAGCAATGATCATGAGTCATTCCTGTATATTAAGTGAAATACTCTTGCTTGCCTCCCAAGGGATAAAGTGATTAAGCCCAACAGAGAAGGGCCCAGGAACTCTTGCTGTCCCTGCAACCTTGAAATTAAAAATCAAGAAGATAAGTTTGTGGTACAGTATTTTCTTTCAAAACACATCTCTCCCTGAACTACCAGAGCCCACATACAAAGAGACAGAAAATGGATTGCATTTCTGACAGTTTAACATTCAGATTTTTTCAACTGAGACTGTTTGTTCTTCTGAACAAACTGTATGCTACCCTGTCCTGTTGTCTGGGATATAATGGAATATAATGTTAGCCTCGGACAGTGGTTGTTGAGCTAGTGCCAGCCTCACTAATGAGCATGTGGTTTCAATAATAATATGGCTACTTGTAAGATGGCTGGCCACAAGCCAAGCACTTAATATGGAGGGGGCAACAGATGTAAAAAAGTACCATCCCTGACATGATTGCATTTCCAAAAATTCTCTGGCAAAAAAGTTCAGACTCAGCAAATTGGGATAATGAAGAATCCCCCCATACCAGGAAAGGATGAAGCTCTGGCAAATGAATAGGAGTCTTATGAGCTTTGTGCACACATGGTAAAAAATAAGAAATATAAGAACAGGGGTGATAAAAGAACTGATAATTCCACTTATTGGAGAAAAAATCAGTCTTGTAATGGAAGGTGCTGCATAGTTACTCCTTTCCCTTTCCCTTCTTTCCCTTCTTTCCCTTCTTTCCCTTCTTTCCCTTCTTTCCCTTCTTTCTCTTCTTTCCTTCTTTTCCTTCTTTCCCTTTCCCTTCTCCTTCCCCTTTCTTTTCCTCTTTCCTTTCCTTTCACCTTTGGTCATTCCAGACTTGGACCTAAAAGTCCAAGTGCATCAAGACAGTGAAATGAATTACAGTTTAATAATATTCCCACCACACAGACAAAATGGATTCAATTACATAATGGTAGCATTAAATGTCATTATGAAGGGGATCCAGAGTCTTGAGTCCAGACTTTCAGAAAACCATGATAAGCTCTCTAAAACAGCTGAAATAGCACTTTTATATGTTTTCAAGCCATAGGTTTGCTGAGAGGAGGGAGCATGGGGAAGGAGTCATTACATTTGCTCAGAGGCTTGGGTATGCTGATCTGGTATGGAGGATGCAGAAAAGCAGTGCCAGAGGGTTCCCAAGTGATTATTATGTGTAACCTGTACGGTCTGAGGGCACTTTCTGGAATGGCTGCAGTTATGGGAGAGCACACGAGTCTGAGGGTTGGGTGGGAACGCCAGCCCTTGGGCTCCAGCAGCAGGGCATGGCCAAGCCAGCCAAACCTGGGCACACCCAACAGAGAGAAGGCAGAGACAGCCCTGCCCCACACCAGATTGTCCCCAGTGCTCCCTGCTTGGTCACCCATAGGCTTTTGGGTGGCACGGAGGTGCTGATCTGCTTTCACACAGCCAGAGCCCTCTGTTCTGGACTGCTGAGAAGGTCTCTCTTTGGACAGGGCAACACTGAAACCTGGAGCACATGTGCAGCTCTCCCAGAATGGGGCAGGCACAGGCAAAGCATTGTTATCTACTATAAAACCCCCAAAAGAATGTCACATTCTTGATATTTAAAATTATGGATAGTATTTCACGATCCTTTAACAATATTTTTCTTCTTTACTTCCAGGAGAAAAGGAAAATATGATTAATAAAAAGGTAGGAAAGAAGAAAATTAATCCCATAACTTTTAAATTACTATCTTCCCATTTTTTAAATTTGAAAAATTGGAGAGAAATTACAAAGAAGAAGAAAGCAGAAAAAAGAGGAAAGCAGAAAAAAGAGTGGTCAGAACACAAAGGAGTTCAAAACTAAAATAGCAGAATGAACATTTCTGACTGCCAGCACACAAATGAATTGTTGTTTTCAGGAAGGGGAATTTTTAGTTCTCTTCACAACAGTGGTAAGACATAAATATTACTCCTGAATTTTATGGATGATGATATTAACAAGATTAAAAAAAACCCCAATTTCTAGTAAAAATATATTTCTACAAACGTTTTTAAAACTTAAATTATTCCTCTGGTATAAAGTGTTCCAAATGGTCCAGACTCCTTGTTTTCTTGACCTCCCTGAATATTTTCCCAAATTTGGATGCAGTAACTCAAACTGGGTTGTTGTATACTATTTACCAGGAAATGTTGGTGAAAGCTGCTTGGACTAGAATGATGTTGTGTGCCAGTGCTGGGAGACACTTCAAGCCCTTCTGGCTGGCCACTACCTTTGTCAAGGTGCTTGCCAATTCATGGTCTTATGATAAATGGTCTGTGGCCAAGGAATATACCCATGGCTGACAGGCAAGAGAGCATTTCACTTCTGCACTACTTCTAACAAAATATCCACACACATCTCAGGTCATAATTGATCAAATATGCACATCCTCCAGCAGTGGTTTATGGGCTTCTCTATCTGAGAGGAACTCTCAGGTTTCTGAGTCCTGGACAATCCTGGGCAATGTGATACCTGGGATGATGCATTAACTCTGGCACTGGCCACTGAAAAATCATTTGTGTGGGGCTCCTTCCATCCTTGATGGGAAAGGAGGGTGACAGAGGAACCTCTACATGATGCTTTATCTCAACCTCAGTAGATGTCTAGGGGAGAGGGGATGAATAGCCCTTTGAATGTGCTGCTTCTCATGTGTTTTTATAAGGAGGGGGCTAAACATCTAGCTGGCAAGCAAATAGATTGCTGAAGTTAAATGAGAGGTGCCTCAGCTTCACTGCTGGCAATGTTGCATCCTTTATGTCCTGCCAATCTGAAAGTGCTCTGTGGTTGTCATTCAGCTTTACTTTCAATGAATTGATATTGCAGATTCTTATTTTGGCTGCAGTGCATTAACTGAGTAAACAGTCGAATGAGCTGGGCACCACAAAAGCTCTCTGGCTGGTTGCTGCATGCCCCCCAGGCAATAAAAACATGTGCAAAGAACAAAGAGCTGCACAAATCGACTGCAGATATGACCACACACGTCAAGATGGAACACGTCATTGAGACAGGAGAAAAAGCTTTTGTAGCAACCAGCACTGGGTGGAACTGGCTTAATCCCATTAAAGAGCCCCAAAATCCACTGACAAAGGGCCAGCTTTTGTGCTCTCACTTACACTGGAGGAAACCCACTGACCTTGGAGAAAAGGACCCGAAAGCAGGGCCCGGTGCAGCGTGGTCACCGTCCTTGCCTACAGAGATTGCAGCATGTGTGGTAAGTGGCAGGGCTGACATGAAAGTGTGTGTGGCACTGGTTTTTCTGAGCACCCTGCTGTCTGAGAGACAGAAGGACAGAGGAAGCTTGTAAATCTACTCATGCCAAGATGTTACGGCATGTGAACATGTGGATTTCAGAGGAAAGACAATGAGAGATGCACACATACTGTGGTTCTTGGGACACCAACTGCTCTGAGTTTGGATGCTCAGAGCCTTCAGGCTCTCCCAGACATCCCATATTTCAGCATGGTGTGAAGATCAAGTCGCTCTTTGCTTGGACGCCTGGACGAGAAATTGGGAAGACCAAAGGCAAGGTGCTCATTTGTACAACCTGTGAAGGAGGTGCGCACCCTGTTTCCAGCCATGACAGGTGTCCAGGGATCCCCAGAGGTATTGCACTGCAACCTCTGTTCTTGTAAGTGATTGTTCCAAAAAGTAAAAAGGAAACTGAACTACCATGCACAATTCTTGTTGTGCCATTTTATACTCTCTGGGGTTTTCAGTCAGTAGTGGTTTGTCTCATACAAACTCACATCCTCTGACTGCAAATGCCTTGACCCTGTCATGATAGCCCTGGCTTACCCCAGCTCCCCTCTAGCAGAGAGCTAATTTCACATCTGTAGCCTGTCTGCATGCTCATTTTCCAGCTAGAAAGGCTGTGCTGGCTGCCTGGGCAGTCACTGCCAAGGATAACAGCTGAGTTTGGAGCTCCCTTCCCTTACTGGGATCACAAATTCAAGTCTCTCTTCTATTCCCTCACTTCATGTTAGTTGAAACTGGAATCAAAATTTATTAGGGTGTGTGTACTGAGAGGAAGGGGAGGGTAAAAGAAAGGCAGGCAAGCAGGCAGTACAACTGTGGGATTCTCACTTCCTAGGCTAAAATTAACCAATGCTTACACCAGCTTTGGTTTGAAGTGAGCCTTCATTTGGGGAGTAAACCTTGGTGACAGGCTGTGGGAAATGGTCCTGGGACTACTGTGGGATGAGGGGAGCGGGTTTTTTTTCATGCACAGATCTTTCTCATCACTTCATTCCCAGCCTGTTGCCTTGGGACCACCTACAGGGATGCCACCTCAGCAGAAGAGGCTCTTGTCCTGCAGAGCTCACTTCCCCAGCGCGTGTTGGGGTGAGCCCTCAGTGAAGAAACCCAGGGCAAGTGGGCTGCAGAAAGGCCCAGCAGGATCCAACCCCACCTGGGCTGGATTTCCTGGGGAGACAATGTGCCTGGTGACATGCTCAGCCTTGCCCAAGTGCCTGCTGGTGGTGGGCATCAGTCACTCCTTGCTGGCTCTGACCATGGTGTCTTTGTGAGGTTGTTTGCTTGCATGAAAGGTTTAAGTAGTTTGCAACTGCCTGTGTGTAAAAAAAACCAAACCAAGAAAATTCTTGAATTCTTGTTTCTATCCACACTGGCTTGCTCCTGTATACAAAAGGCTTAATGCAAAAGTGGTGAATGCATGTCTGATTTTACAGTGCCCTTTGATGGCTTTTGCCTCATATAGTTACCCATATTTAGGTTTGCACCAGCTTTTTACAGTTAACTTCCAGTCAGATATTCCTCTACACCTGAAAACATGAGAAGGGCTCAGAGTTGGCTCAGCCAAGGAAGGAGAGACTGATCAACCTACAAATGAATATTTACAGGGAATATATTTATAGACTTAGAATTTTAAAACTTGTGTATGTGAATTTGGTTGAGCATGAGGCTTTCTTTTCGTCGGTCTCCCAACCCTGCTCCCTCCTTTGCCTCCTCCTGCCTGTTTCCTACCTATCCCCCTCCCCATCCTCCCCATCCCAGAAAATTAGCTTTCATTGGGCTTTTATAGCTGCACTTTCAAGTCAGTCAAGATTATTTTCTGGTGCTTAAATTCCTAGTTAACATGTCATGGTGCCATTCAGTGCTGGAAATGATGTAATTTATTGGGTAGCTGGTCATTTGCAAAAATAGCTGGAAAAACAAGTTTAGCATGATATAAATAACAAGAAACAACAGTACATACAGTACAACACCTTGCCTCCTGCTGCAAATCTCCTGATTTCTGTTATTCTGGTTTCAGCATGCCTAGCTGCCTCCTTACATTCACTGCTATGAAATAAGATAATTATAGCACGAGTAAATATTACCCAATCAATCTACAGCAACAACTGTTAAAACAAGCCATCTTATAAATTTTCCTAACAAAACATGCCTCAACCCAACATACACAGAAGGTAAGTTTCTCTGACCTTGAAATAAATTTCAAGAGCAAAGAACATTACACACATACTGAACATCCAGCAATGAGAGGCAGAGCCAGGGTCCAGCCCTGTTTAATCTGACCCCCTGAAACCTCTCCAAGCTCAGCAGTGTTTTGGGAAAGCTTATCTTTTCATGTATGGTGTAAATAGGAACAGTCCCCTGAAATCAAAGTTCTTCTTCTTCCCTTTTGCCTAGTAGCTGGACTCAAACAGATTAACCCTTCTCTTCCCAGGATAATACCAGACTCGAGTTGTGATAGGTGTGATGGCTGCACAAAACGTCTGGTTTGATTAAACCATAAAGCCTCTTCAAAACCCAGAGCATTCTTTCCATGTCTCAAACACATACATTTAAAAAGAAAAAAAAAATAGCAACCTATCAGCAGAGATCAGATTAAGTTACTCAGGGGTAAGCTGTGCAGAAAGTATTGCATGGCTCATAGCATTGTGTACTACAGAAAGTGGCTCAAACAGGGGAAAACATTTGCATCGACTACAGAGGCAGATCTGCTTTTAAATGCTACTACATTCTAGCAACACTCTGTAGGTTTGCCTAACTGACTCATGAGAAGATAGTATCTGTTGGGGTGGGTATAGGGGAGAAAAAGAAGCAAAAATGCCTGACCGTAAAGATTAATGCCTTTTAGAAGAACATAAAGATGTTCTGAATCTGTGTGTGGCAGAGAAGGGTCACAAGGGAGAAGCTAATTATGATATACTGCTTGAATACCATTATGCACTAATTACTGAAAAAAAGATGATGGATTTGAAAAATTTTGTGCTGCTAAATGGAAGCAGAGTAGTGGCAGTATGGGCAGGTTTTGAAACCCCCACTTTAAGAAGCAGCTGGATCATGCATTGCCTGGACATCTCCCAGCAAGCATGTGCTGAGTTTCCAACACAAAAGGCGAGGCATGTTCGTCTAACCCCAGCTAGATCCATGATTCAGAGGTGGTTGGTTGTTCTGGTCAGACTCTTTGTGGAGTGTAAGGTGGAAAGGATGTCATGCACTGTTTGTACAACTGGCCTGCAAGCTGTGGGGAGTGCATGTTCTGGGTTTACAGGATATGAGAGCCCTTTCCTAGTTGATATAATTCAGAAATGTTGCCTTAGATTTATCTCTGTCTTCTACCTCCATGTCTGAGATATGGTGGTAGCCACCCAAGACTCCTGAGGACTCAGTGGAGAAAGATCTCAGAAGGTGATCTGAGGCCCAAGGTAGGCTGAAACATCTTTCTAAAAAGCTGTTGGTGTTTCTCCTCCTGCCTGGGAATGTGCCCAGGGCTGGTGACAGGGTGAGTCTAGGCTGACATAGCATGACTGAAACCCCTGTAATATCCACCCCCCAATTCAAATGTGTTATGTTAAAGAGGAATGGATGGGTTGGAAGTGAAATATTGCATTCATGCCTGTGGTAATGGAGATGCACACTTGCTGTCTCTGGTGTACTTACTCAATGCTGTGCCTTCTCTGCCTGTCTCTGGACCAGATGAATTCCTCTTTGCTGGTGCCACAGGTCTGCTGGGGAGACACGCACATGTGTTGCCTCTCACAGGGGTTTTGCAATGTGGGCCAACATCCCTAGGGATTGGGACCACTGAAAACACTGCTGTGGCTCATCTTGATGGGTCTTGTGGTAGATGAAATGTCCTTTACTCCATTTACTGCCATGGAAGGGCATGCTTACATATTGGACTGTTTCATCTACCTAAAAGAGGTACCTGTCCAAATTTCCCACCTGAACAGCCCCTTACTCATGTTAACCCTTGAAACATGCCTGGAAATTGAGTGAGAAAGTGCTAGGTGGCCTGGGACAAATGCCATGCCCAAACTTTTCAAGCTGTGCGTCCATTGTGGCCTCTTCAAGGTCCCTGAAACTTGTCTGGGGCCTGACTGACCTAAAAAATCTCACAGGGTCCATCCTACCAGGCAAGCAGTACAGACAGCTAACCTCAGACATGGGCAGTGTTGCACTGGCTCCAAGTCACCCTTATGGTCCCATTTTCATTTATGTGGAGTGGCCAGAGAGTAAGCCTTTGTGCATAAGGGATGCCAAAAACGCAGATAACAAGCTCAAATGCACAAATGCAGTTGCTTGCTGGGGACTGACCTCCCCTGGAATCTGGTTGAATCCACTGCTCCTGGCAAATTATGAAAACTACAGCCAAATTCTGAGGAATATACAGATGTCTGGAAACGGAGTCCATGACCTAATAACCTCCTCTTGTCAGAAAGCAAACCCATTTTACCATTACCTTTGATTTCTTGTTGGTTAAAAGAGAAGGATGTACTTTCACTGCTTCCAAGGAGACATTTCTGTTTTGTATGTGTCAGCCATATTCATCCAGCCAATAGGCCTGAATTGAACTCATTGTCTGACATATGCCTTTAGTTGTTGCTTTTCACTGAAAATATGACGTTCTCACAAAGTGAACTCTCTTCAGTTCTGGGCTCCTCAGAAAAGAGAGACAAGAACACAGTGGAGAGAGTCCCATGAAGGACCACAGAGATGGTCAGGAGACCAGAGCAGTACAGACCAGATGTCCTCCCAAAATATCTTCCAACCTCAACTCTTTTGTGATACTGATTCTGGAAGACTACTGGAAGATAACCCCGCAGTACTGTAGAAAACTACAGCAGATGTCATCTTACCTGTGCTCTCCAGAGGGAGCAGTCCTTGAAGCCAGCAATTCCCAAAATCATACATGGATTTAATTTTTTGAGAGAAGCACTTTATGTGCTCCAAAAGACACAAACAGGACATGTTGAGTAAACAGGAGATGAGGATCTGGGATAGAAGGTGGAATCAAGGTGATTGCCTTGACCTGGGTCTAAAAGGAGGTAAGGGGTTCCCAGGAGAAGAGTAGTTGCACTGGCAGAGGCAAGGCCTGCTAGACAGCCTGGATGAGGCAGCATGGGAAGGCAGCTGTGCTACTCCCTTTGGAAGTCCTAGTTTGTTTGGTGCTGCCTTGTGTCCCACAATGGGAGAGCAGATTTCTCTTTGTTTCATGCCTGACATTCAAAGCTGGACATTCAAAATGGTCTCAGTACAGCTTTCCACTTGAAGCACCCAGAATGAATGTGTGATCCTGACTGCATCCAGGCAGAAATGGAACAGGCTCTGCTGGTTTTAGAGAGTGAATGTTTTCTGCCTCAGTAGAAAGATCTAGATTTGGTGCTGCAAAACTAGGGACAATCTCACAAAGCCAAGCTTTGACCAACCAGAGAAGAAAAGAGAGCAGCATACTGCAACGGTGGAGAAGAGGAGCATGGGATTTGGGGACTGTGGTTTTGAGTGCGCATGTAAATTGTTTATGTGGGTAATTTGCTGTTTTCACAGTGAAAAATCTTGATCTTCCAAAGCTGCCTGTGTGGAAAAAAAGAGAGAGCAATTTTCACTACTCAGATTTATAATCTGCTCTCAGAAGTATGCCCACAGGAAGCAAAATTAGAATTTTCTGCTCAGGACAGTGCTAGCTCAGGAGTTTAAAATATATCTTGAGCTAACATTTTTGTGAGTCATCCTGCATCACTGAATAAAGATATACATGATGTGAGCACTGCAGATTTAGGAATAAGCCAGAGTTTTTTGTGCCTTGCTCCATTATCGAGAATTTTATGATTCTGACATCAGTAATTTATTAGTGTGAGTCTGCCCCAGATACAACTCCACAGGACATGATGGAGAGATTAATTCAGTCACATAAACCAAGCAGCCAAAGTATGTGATTACAGACTCTTGTGTTGCTTTCATGGGTATCATTACATGGAATAGATAGTTAGGTACCAGCTCTCAGTCTTACACCCTCAAAGGGAAAAATTCTGTTCAGTTTCCATGCATGACTTTATTTTGTTTAACAGGAGATACATCAATTCACTACAACAGGGTGTAGGACATGTTTGGTTTGTAGTTACACCAGCTGCATTGAGAGAATAAAGCAGAGGTTAAACAAGGCCACATGTTTAATCAGAGGTCTCAGAGGGCTATGAATAAAAGGAAAGTTGATCTTTTTTCATGATATCAATACAATGCAGTCATCCTGTGTGGGTTTTGCATACCATCCTGTCCACAGCCAGAGAAGTGGCTTCTATTTCAATAAGAATTAAAGCAAAAGTGAAAAAAAGAACAAAGGGGCAAGGGAGTGTATCTGGAGGAGATGATGATAAATTCTACTGGATCTTGTAAAACCCTCCTGCTCTTTCCTCCACAGTGACATTATTTCCCCATCATAACCACTTCCTTTATAAACAATTAAGCTTTGTGATTGGAATCTAAACATATTTTTGGGGGGTGAGACAGAGAAGAACTGGGTGGCTCAGGGTTTGGCAGTAATACAAGGGAAGAGCCTACAGTGGTTTGAATTTGGTCCAGGTTGTGTTGCCCTTGATTTATTAGCCATCCTATTGCAGGAAAATCACTGTCTCTCCTCCACACTGTTCTTGTGGATCCATCCTGTAGTAGCATCAAACAAGACAAAATTGTGTGCATTTATTTTCTCATAAATATTTGATTTATTTTGAGAACTTAATTCGTGCTGATGCTGTTCATGCCCCTCTTCAATGGAAACTCAGCTCGATAGCCAAGCAAATGCTGCAAGAAATGAATACAGGTATTTGACAAGGTATTATATATATATAATCACATTTGATTACAAAAGTGATAGGGACAGAAAAGTAATGAGCCTGGTGGCTACATCTGCATGTACATTCTGTACCTCCACTGGTAGCTGTGTGGATGCAGCACAGCCATTGTGATATTACTGCATGGGTGGACTGACACTGATCAATGAGCACAGTAACCACAAACTCAGCTTGCATTGCACAGACACTGAGGTCTCGCCTTCTCTCATCTGCTAAGAGACATGTAGCATCACTCTGGCCTTTGGGCTGAGCCCTGGTGTGGAAGTTGTCCAATGTGAGTTCTTTCCCTAGCTTTTGGTTGCATACAACCCCAACCTGCATCCAGATCTAACCTCCCTCACTCTGTTCAACCTGTGCAACCTCAGTGTGAATAGCTTGTGGATACGATGTGGGCCAAGAGTTGTTCAACAATTCTGAGAGAGAAATCTCTGAAATCATAAGCACCCTGCAAAAATTCACCCCTCAAATAAGAAGTATAAGAAAAGAAAAGTGAAAACACACTGGCAAATGTCTTGCTCTGAATAATTCACTTGTTTCCAGAATAAAGCCTAGGTTCCCTTCTCTGGTCCCTCACCAGAGGCTGTGGGGACAGCTATGCTGCTACTGTTCACATTGGTAATTTTCCATGGGCTGAGATACTCCCTTCCTTTTCAGTGCCATCCATCTGGCAGCTTCCCATTGTATGAAATTATTATTAATATCTTTTTTTCCCCAAAAAATGCTTGGGGAAAATGATGAGATAGTTTGCTAACAACAGTTTTCATTAAAGAAACAGCTGGGTTGTTCTACTTCTAGCTCTTTACAAAAGCCTTCTGCACGTTTGTCAAGCCAGGGTGTAGCTTGATGAGCTGTTTCTGTTGAGAAACCAGGGTCTACAGAATAAACAGAGTTGAGGTAAACCCTGATTATGGGGAAAGTCGGCACGTTAGGCTCCCTTGCAGACTCAACTCACATGAATGGCCTGTATTTTTGGAAACACTTCCAAGCTTTTCCCTTTGTGAATTGGTGCAAACGGCTGGTTGGAGCCAGGCGTGCCTAAATTCTCACTGACTTTTCCTTAATCTCTTTGGCTTGAGCAGGGCCTCAGACAGGCGTAAGCAGATCAAGGGGGTCCCTGGGGAACGTGGAGCCAGCGGGTACCGTGCAGCAGCACCGGCTTGGCGCTCCCAGCTCCCAGCCGCACACGTAATTGTACACTTCCCCAAACCGGACAAGAAAGGAAGTGATGTGTGTCAATAAGTTGAAGGGAATTGTCTCATGTACAAGGAACAGCAAGCTCTGTGTTCTCCCTTGTTTGTGCTGGGATTTTTGCTATTTGTGCTAAATTTAGCATGCTGGAGACTGAGGGCAGCCCCCCTCCCTGAGGGCCATGCTCAGACATGTCAAGTCCTTGGGGTGGGAGCAGAACAGTAAGGGAGATTTGATGAAAAATCAGCTGCAAGGGGAAGGGGTGGAGCTCAAGCAGCTCTTTTTCTTGGACTTTGTGCCTCTAATCACAGCCTAAGTGCCCTTGCTGCTGCCAGAGCTTCTCACCAGGGCATTGTGACATGGGTGAAAATGGTCCCCACTGCCTCCAGCTCCTCCCGCTCTTCTCCAGGCTCTGCCTGAGCCCCCACACGATGAAACACAAAGAGCTAGGAATCTTTTCAACGCACAGCTATTGATCCTTGCAGAGTTACTAATATAGGTGTAGGCGGGATGATGCATGCGCTGAAGTACCTCACCAGTCCAGAAAAGATCATGCAATTCAAATGCTGATGCAGGAGCCTGACTGCCCACTCTTCTGTGTGGTGGGAGTCATACAAGTGTCCTTGATGGATATGAAATTCTGGATCGTTATTGAGTGGATCAGTCAAAAAATCCCAGGTCTGGTTTTAACTTCAGGCTTTGCTTTAACGAAATCCCTTCCCTCTTCTCGGTGGGATTACCTGTAACAGGGCTGGGGTGAGATATCCAAGTTGTGTGGCTTTAGTTGCTGATTTTTCCAGCTCAGTGGGATTCTTGCAGTTTTGAAACCAGGAGGTTAGTGGCTTTCTAGCTACATACTCCAAGGTTTCTGTTTGTTTTATTTTGCTCAGAAGAAGGTTCAAAGAGGGAAGACTGATTAAAAATGATGACGTGTGCCCATTCTGTTTCTGACTGTCCTTTAGCCAGAGCTTCCAAGAGAATTCTATTTGCTTGTATTATGAACTGAATTTCTTGGGATATGTGCTTTGAAGAGGCCATGATATTACCTGAGAATTATTAACTGGGAGATGCTTACTACCTTCTGTTCCTCAAAACCAACTAGAACATGTTGCTTGTGAAATCTGAAAGAAAAATGAAAACAATTTCCTATTTGCTGTCCTTGAAGGTAAAAGGGAAAAAATCCTCAGAGTATAGCTGAATTATCACATAAAGCAACTTTTTTTTTTTTTTTTAATTATGTAAAGATCAAAGTAGAGGGAGAGTATTGTGAGGAGTTTGCTTTGATGAGTTTGGTTAAAAATCAAAACCTGGTTTCATGGGGGAGATACAGACACAAAACACTATGTGCCACGGATTTGCTGAATATGTTAAAAAGTGCTGAGCAGTATTAAATTAATGCAAAACTGAAGATTACACAAGGGTAAACATTGCAGCTAATGTTTGACTAGAGCTGAGCTGAGGGCTGAGTGCCTCCACTTAATTTACAGACCATGCCCATGGCAACCCCAGGAGGCTGGGAGTGGAGGAGACAGACATTTTATACTGAGAAGACACATTATTATTTTTAAAGTTAGGAAAAAAGAATCTGGCTAAAGTTACTGCTTCTGAACTTTGGGGAGAGGCAACCGAGACAAGGCAAGAAAGAAGGGTCAGGTTTTGGAGCTGAAAGGTCTTCTAAGTTAATACCCACTAAGTGTCAATGTCTCTAGTAAATACTAGATCACAAATAGCTCTGAGAAGATCAGTGCCAGGTAGAGATTTGGCCTGGAAGGGACTTACAGACACTGCTCAAGCATGTGCATGAAGAGTGTGCGTGCTCATTTACACATCCCCAGCACTGACAGGGCTGTGGAGAGGCAACATGAAGGCTTAGGGAAAGTGGTGAAATACAAAGTGGCTTGCAAGTTCAAATGAATATTTGGAAATTATTTCTTCCACCCCACCCAGCACAGTTTCCTTCCACAGCAAGATGGGCCATCCCCATCACGCTGCCTGGTGGCCTGATGCTGCCTTCTGGAATGAAGAGCACAGAACGCTGCTCTTGCTTTGCAACTGAGCATTTTGTAGGAGATCTTCTCCTTACAAAGAACACATCTGAGCCCTGGAAAATCTGCTGCAATTCCTAGTTGCAGTGTGGGTGGTGTGAGAAGTGAAAGGAAAGAGCAGAGGGCAGCCCCAGGCTGTGACTGTAGCTAGTTCAAACTTATTCCTTGGATAACTTTGGTTGATCATTGAAGCCTGAAGTGACTCTAAAGAATGAGATGCTATGTCTTCAGCAGCACAGCAGTGGATATCTTTAGATTGGGTTTTCATCATATACTTTAATTTTCTAGGCTGGGGGATGACCATAATTGCTGAACAATTCAATGTAGTGGAATGGGCTAATTCAGCGCTTTTTACTGCATTTTTCCACATAATATCTAAAATCTTTTTTTCCACCATAACCCATGTTTATGAAAGCAAGTACTTAACCCGCACATTTCCTGGGCTTGAATCATTTCCTTAATAAGGCATAAAATTTTGCAAAATCACTCCCTTTACATTAACACATCATTATAAGGAGATATCAGTGTTTAGCATGTCAGAGGCATACACTAGCCTGTGCAATGTACAGCTACACCACTCAGCTACAGAGTCATATACCATGGCTTTCAAATAATAATTCTATAAAAACAAGAGCTTTCCTTTCTTTTTCTTTTTCTTTCTTTCTTTCTTTCTTTCTTTCTTTCTTTCTTTCTTTCTTTCTTTCTTTCTTTCTTTCTTTCTTTCTTTCTTTCTTTCCTTATTTTTTCAATTCAGTGTTTTCTTTCAAACTGTTATGGGCTGTTCTCTTGCACAGGATGAAGCATGTCAAACATGTTAGCTTTTCTTTTAGTTTTGGCCTTGCATCTGATAAGTAGAAAAAAAGCAGCATGCAATGGCTATGGTTTGAAAGAACCACAGGTCATCAAATAATATTAAAAGATGACAAGAAGTCATAAAAATATGTGTTCCCTTTTGTTGCTGTGCTCAATCAGACAGGAATCTCCTTTTTCAGGGAGACACTGAAAAGCTGATATATTGCTTCAAAAATAAAAGAAAATGTACACAAACCAGAATTGTTTCTGCTGTGGGGTTGTGAACTCATTGTTCTGCTGCAAGACAAATGCCTTGTGCCCAGTGGCCTGTGCACATGAGCAGCGTAACTTCTGGGAGCAAGTCCTGTGGCATTAAAAGATTTGCTTGCATGCATCGACTTAAACATGTGTTCAGGACCTGGTCTTCATGCAGTTTTCTCATTGCTACATGAACTTTGGTTTGCAACAAGATTCCTTACAAGAGCAGTTTTACTGCAACAGCCTTTTGCATAGATAGGATCACTGAACTAAAAACTCTTTATCATCTTCCAAGTTGAACACACCTCTGTGTCCATTCACTGGAAGGGTGGAGTGACAAAGCCCCTGCAGAGCTGGTTTCAGGGAGTCAGCGTGAGCCTTGCTCTGGCCTCGTGCATTTCTGAGCTCTGTCAACTTAAACCAACATAAACACGAGGTGCTTTCTAGGGGAAGGTCTTACAACTCTTGAAAAGTACTAGTCAAGACAGTTGAATCTTGATTCATTTCTCATTGGGAACAGAGCTCAGGTTGGCCTGCATTGCAGGCATTTGGACTGTCTATCCCAGGAGCCAACTCTTGCTCACAGGAAGGCCACCCAGCAGCTTTGTTCCTGGCAAAACCATAGCAGGCTCTGGTTTACATGAATAAAAATTTGTAAGATGCTATTCTTTCATGAGCCAGTACAAATCAGACTCTTAGTTGATGCCCCTGAATCTTCTCCCATTTTGTGAGCAAACAGTCTGGGTTTTGACCATTCAAGACATGTCAGGATGAGCACATCAAAAGATAAAAAGGGTTTAATGAAGACCTGGGTGATACAGAGTTAATGAAAACTAAACAGAAGGCTAGCCACAACCAGAATTAGTGCTAGCAGTCTGCTTGATCTGTTCTGGAGAGTGTGTTCAGGGTTAGGATTAGTGGCTAGCAGCATATTACTACAGTGAGGCTATTTGTGTAGTACTGGGCTTAGTTCACTTGGAAATGAGAAATCATAATTATTGGGCTCTTTTAGTTTAAAGCAATGCGGAAGTGGTGCATCTTTTCAGTGTGTGGGAGGAGATTTGCCTTTTCTTTCTCTCTGGCTCTCTGTCCCACATGTCCTTTTCTACTTCCTGATACTAATGTGTGACAGTAAATAGCACGGCAAGAATTATTCTTACTGAATAATTTTGTTGATATATTTCACCCTGAAAACTCTCTGAGTACATTGCTATTTCTCTTGAAGTTGTTTGAACAATGTTACTTACTCTAAGTCACATGGTATGGTTTTCCTTCCCTAGTTGGATGACTGGCTCTGTGATGATGACACTGATGAGAATGCTCAAATGGGTCAGAAATGTGAAGCATGGCAGGGTTTTTTTGCCAATTTTTCCTGAGTAATGGAATTTCCACCAGGTCAGACCCTATTCCTTTAGATTTAAAAAAAACCCCAAAAAACCAAAAAGGAAATTTCATCTCTTTCATTAATTTCAGGAAATCCCACTCACCCTCCCTTTGGCTGCCCGTTTTCTTGTGTTCTAGGTGAAGAGCAGCCCATGAGAGCCCAAGCTGGCAGAGTTCATCCCAATTTCACTTGTAGTGGTGTTAGGGATGCTTAGTTTCTACAAATTTTCTTTAGGCACTGTAGAGTACAGAGGGTTGGGAAGAGCAGCCTGAGCAGAAATCCAGTGAGTCTGCTGGGAGAGGAGGTGTCACACATGCTCCAACAAAGTGCAAATCTTCACAGCTCAGGCTTTATTCCTGGACAGATAATCCCTCAGTGGTTAACAATGAACTGTGGATGTTGTAGATGAATAACAGCTTAAACTGTGAATGCTAACAGAAGGAAGAAAATTGTGTATATGTATGTCTGTGTGAGTGGCCCAAAATGAGCTTTTGAACATCAGGCAGAATCCTGCTGCTTGCTAGTTGCAACTAATACATGCTGGTTATCAATTTTTGCCCTAAATACTCTTGTTAATAGAGATGTGAAGCAGAAATACCTGTTAGGAGACTGACAGCATATTGTGCTTTTAGTTATGTGCACATAAACTATTTAAATTGTGAAACGTAGGCCTTGGTGGTTTGGAAAGCAGAATTGCCCAAAAAAACTCTCTCAAAAGAAGTGGCAATGAAAAAGAGAAGAGGGTTAAGAAAGAAGATGGTTATGGTCCTGGCAGAAGGAAATCACTTGATAGTGGGAAACTTTCCCAGACATCAGGGAGATGGGGAATCATTGCCACCAGTCCTGCTCAGTCACAGCCCAAGCCAGAGAAGCAAGAAGGTTGTGGGTGAAAATTCCTATGTGAAGCCCCACCATGTGTTATTTTCCATAAGCTTTCCTTGGTCAGCCAGGAGTATGCAGAACTTGGTGACTGTGCTTTCCCTTTGACCCCATACACCTCCTTCTACGCCTGAATTACGCTACCCGGGCAATTTGTGTTTGCAAATATAGCGATGCAATGATACAGTGTTTGCAATACAGTCTTTAAACCAGGCTAGCACGTTTTAGGCAATGAAACATGAAACATTCATCTTCCTACTTTGAGGACTCCTGTTGAGGGAAGCAGACAAATGACAAAAAGTCACAGAAAGGACAAATGACTGTCTCCAGGTTCGTAAAAGGTCAACAGCATGACAGGTCTAACTCCTGATGCTAACCTACTGATGCTAATCAGGGCAAAAATGTCACCTAACATAAGGTTACATTTTGGTGGAGAAATGCTCCAAAAGGTAATTTGTAATTTGGAAAAAAATATTTTGATTTAGAAGATTTAAAAAAGGTGCTGAATGATCAGTAGTGAAAACCAGGAAAAAATGTTGATCATGTTAGCATAACTTAACTAGAAAGAGACAAAAAAGATACAGTAAATAAATTAAGAGAAACATGCAGTTTCTTTATGTGTTTCTTTCTTTATCTGCTATCTTTCTTTCTTAATTCCTTGCTTGCTTTCCTTCGTGACAATCTCCCCTTCTCTCTTCTCCTCTCTTCCCTCTTCCTAGCTCTAATGAGGGAGGAGTCAGGTTGGTTATAGTTTGATGGTGGGAGGTATGGAGGGAGCATCCTGAAGTGACTCCAGCTGACATCAGGATTTGTATCTGCTGCCCTGCCCTGTTCCAGCCTGAGAATTAGATCCAACCTGTTGCTGGTGCTGGTGATGGTGGCCTGAGGAGGTTTGCCTAATTTCCTATTCTCTTTCCTGCCCACGGGGACCTAGACAAATTGAGGCTTTCTGTTGGAGCCCTGGTTCCCAGTTTAGGGAGATGCTGCTGTCTGGGCTGTTTCTGTGGATAGGGAGCTGGTCACTGAATCTCTCAGCAAGCTAATGATGGGTTTTGGCAGTGCAGAGATTACAGGTGACATGTCCTTACCCAGCTCCTGGTGTGGATGCCCTCTCTGACTGAGAAACAAAAAACAGAGAGTAAGAGACAACAGGGTGAAAAAGAGAAAGAGAGAGGGTACAGGAGGGGGTAGGAAAGAGAAGGAGACATTAAAAACAAACAAAAAAGGGTTTAAAATGAAGACTCACAGAGTCTTTTACTGAGGAGTCTTGAGCTTGGCATAGTACAGAAGGTTACCAGTAAGTCACCAGCAGAAGTACACAGGCAGGTTAATGTCCCTAAAATAAAGCATGAGCCAGGAATAACAGAGTCATACAATTAGCAAGCTACAGCTAGTCAGAAAGTCTGCACAGTGACTCACCACTAGATTTAGCAATGACTGTATATACAGAAGCACATTCCCACTTCCCAAGAAGCTTTGGGATGCACAGGCTTTTGCTCCAGATGACAACCCAGCACTGGCATGAGGAAGTGCCCAAGCACAGAAGAGGGGCTCAGAGCTTCAGGAGCTGAGGATGCTCTGCTTCACTGCTACAGCACCAACATAGGCATTGACATGAAAAAGTCCCAGACAAAAATGCAAAACGGTGGCTGTTCAGGTAATATGACAAAGTAATGAGCAGGAGAAAAGCTTTTTTTTCTTGCTCAATTTTCCTATCTATGGTGAGCTTTTTTCGGGTATTTTTTTGACAGTGAACTTCCTCTTTGTGGCTAACTAGAGATATTACATTAAGAGAAAAGAGATAGATTTTCTTATGCTTTAAAAATATAAAAGAAACCAGAACTTTGTAAAGTATTTCATATGGCATTTTTGTTAAGAAATTACTTATTTTATAAATGCTAGTTCTTCTGCCTGACACATGTTCACTTGCCTTCTGACGTGCATATACCAGGCTATTTCTTCAAGAAATATAGTCTGAAAATAATCAACAGTTTTAGAGGCAGTGGCAGATATTTCCCTGCTCCCTCATAACATTTTATTATTGTGAAAGCACAAAGAAAACCACCTGGATATGAAATATTGTGTTTGAAAGGATCCATGAAGATGGATAAATTTTAAAATGACAGGAATGGAACAGTAATCTATTCACATGAATAACAGCATCCATACAGCAAATGGTGCCCTGTGCAGTCACTGGGAACACAAGGGCTCATCTCCTGGGCTCTCTGCCTAGCTCTGCGTTTTCATAGCCTCATGAATACACTGCCAGGTTTTGGGAAAGCAAAAATGTAGTGCAGGCAATTAGGAGTAACTCAAGTAAGGGACTCAAACCCCTGAGATGGTCATCATCACTGTTAACTGACTACTTACACAGCTCTCAGAGCAGGGTCTGGCTCACTGGGGCTGCTCAGGAGCAAAGGCTGAGTCTAAAACAGGATTGCCCAAGAGCAGGGATTTCCACTGAGTTGGCCAAGATCAAAGGAAAATGGCACTGCTGGGCTGACCAGGCTGTAGCAAGCTGTACCTGTGTAGGAGCAATTCCCTATGTGGTCTGTCCATCTGTAGTTTCTTGCAGGATGAAACTTGTAAGTTTTTTCTGAGAGATTTGATGATTCAGCAAAATAAAATTAGTCTCTTTTTCTTGGCATGAATACTCTTTTCAGGATGCTCCTCTGCCCAAGACTGAAGATGCCTTCATAAAAAGATGAAATTTGAAAGTTATTGACATGCAAATGAGCAAGCAAACAAATAACTGGGCAGCAAGAATGGAGAAGACATCTATCCCGACAAGATTATGTAGATGATATAATGGGAAAACAAGGGAAGTCTCAGGAGTAGAATTGAATATACAATTTACATATTTACATATTGAATTTACAATATACACAATAAACATGTGAGGGACAGAAGAAAAATAGCAGAAGGTGTGCATTCACTGTCTGCAATCCAAGGGCTTTTTCTAAAGAATGTACTAGATTCACAAGGGTAGGAAATCCCCAATTATCACTGTGGAGATTGACATATGTGGTTGCTATGAATTAGCTTTTTCTAAAGAATGTACTAGATTCACAAGGGTAGGAAATCCCCAATTATCACTGTGGAGATTGACATATGTGGTTGCTATGAATTAGATTAAAAAAGAAGGAACAGCCCCATCAGAGTCCCAGGATGGCCTCCATTCTAAGACATTATAGCATGGCCTTGCTTTGCACACAGCTCCAGACAAGATAGCCCCCTTGAGTAGGGAGAGCAGTGATTGGAGAAAGGTTTGGCTTTGTTTGCCCCAGGGAAGGACTTTCTCCTCCCATCACCTCCCAGCTGCCCCCATGTTTGTGCAAGTGAAGTGCAAGTGGGCTGGGTGGTTGCAACCAGAATATGGTGCTACATCCTTAACACAATTATTGATGATCAAACAAACACAGTTCCCAACCTCAAATGGCCTGAATAATCTACTGCCTCTCTTGGGCCTGTTTCCATTGCTGCTGCTGTTAAACCCTTGTAATGCCACTGGTTTTGGTGGAGTTAATCTGAAAGGTACACACATGAGAGACAGATAAGAATCACTTCACTCCTGTGCTGAATGACACAGCCTGCACTTCATAGTTTGGAAATGTGTGTGTTTAGTGGCACCACCACACACTCGGGATAGTAGATGTTGAAATTACATTAATCTGAATTGAATATTCCAAGCAAAACCACTGCCAAAATACACACCCTTTTTGGTAGCAGTGCTGGAGGGAAGCCAGTGCTCCTCATTCCACCCCCCCACAAAGACTTCACACAGAGTCTTCAAAAAGTTACTGAATGGGTAAAGTGGGAGAAATGTCATCATCACCTGACAGTAATGATTGCACTTCTTGGTAAATAATTACTAGCTCCCAAGTGCAAATGTGAGCTTCTTAAATTGCTGTAATTCATGGCAACATGCTTGCCTGCCTCCAGAGATAAATGACAATTTTTGCTGGGGTGTGGATGACAGAGCTATCTGTGCTGGTATGCAGAGAAGCCCCCAAAATCCCAGTTTATCATTATTATGTTCATCTTTCTGCCCATCGCCATTGGCGCACACTTGTCTGGAGAATGTCCAGCTCCTCCCTCCCAGCGCAGCTGACCAGGACAGACCCTCCAACCTGCACACCCAACCCTGCAGCCCCAGTTCCTGTTTGCCCACAGTGCTGGATGGGCTATTTCACCCAGGGGCTCTCTGGTGACTGCCTGTTTCAACAAACCACTGATGTGCCTTGCCTGGCTTTCAGCAGCAGGGTGTTCATGGAGAGCCCAGCAGACACTGTTCATGTTTTGCCAGGAGGTACAAGGCGCCTCGGTAAGCTCACAGAGCAGTGTTACTCCTACCTCAGCACTCACATCTCTGCCACAGTCTGACTCGTACACAGTGCTACAGCTGTTTCAGAGTTCTCTCTCTCTTTTTTTTTTTTTTTTTATTTTGTTTTGTTTGTTTTGTTTGTTTTTTTGGTTTTTGTTTTGTTCGTTTGTTATAGACAGCACTTTTGGTGACTAAAACTTATGTAAGTAATCTAAACCCTCAGTATTTACAATGTAGAAGAACCACAAGAAACCTCTCTCAGATCTTAAGCTTCTGTAGGATTGAATTTGGGGAAATTTTATTTGAAAATGCAATATCCCTACACCCCCCCCTTTATTACTTTCCTATGCAGAATGAAAAGAGCAGATCTTGGATGGAAATACACTATTTATAAAAATCAGCTTACCTCATTTCTGTAAGAAAGGAAAGACTGTCAACCTTGATTAGAAAGCAATAATTCTTGAAAGGAGTCAAGTAAGGTTTAATATTATTGTTTTCTTTAGGCCTGAAATGATAGAAGTGTTAAGAAATTTTAAATGAAAAATGAATATACAACTCAGGAAATTATTCAGAGAACTACTGCCAGGCCTGTTAAAAAAAACCCAAACAAACAAAACCCAAATGTCCAAAATAGCTCACCCTGTTTTAGGACTGGAAACCTTACAAAATGCTTAGAGGAGGCACTATCTATCTATAATGCATTCTGAGTTTTACTACTATGGCCAGCTACAATTCTACAACAGCAGACTTACATTGAAGTTTTGCAGTAATGAATCAGGTACCTTTATATGTTTTTTTTCATTCGCCCTTTCAGGTCATGCTCCTTGGCACAACAGCGGGATATGATCCATATAAAATTGACTCTAAAATTATTTAGTTGAACTGGTACAAGATGTCGTCACTCAGAATGATTTAAATCTGCTCTGTATCAATTTAGTATAAATCATTTCCTGATCACATTAAGCTAAATCAATACAACATAGCTTTAAAAATATTCCAGTGATTGCACTGGCTTAATAATTTGATTTTAAACCACACCTCTAATTAAACCAGTCCAATTTTGAGTGTGGAAAAGGCTTTGCAAGGCAGAACTGCTTGTCTGTGATAGTTGGCTAATATTTTGCTACCCTATTCTGCTAACTGAGACCTGTAAAATACAGTGAAATAGCAATGCTGCTATGCCTAAAAAGCGTGACAGTAGGTGAGACTTTGAAAAAATGCAGTGTCCTTGCCATGGCTTGGGGCAGTCCAGATGTGGGAAGATAGTTCTGGCTTGTCAAAAGATAATTAACATATTTACAAGAAAGAAGTGTTTCATTTATGAAACATGCCACTCTTTAGAGAACTGATATCAGTTGGAGAAAGCAGCTGTACCTGCGGCTTGGGGGTTGCTTGAGTAATTTTTTTTATTTTGTTGGCATAATTTTTACTTGGCTGTTCTAAATATTTCTCACAATTTTGTTAGCAAGGGAGGGTTTTTTTTTCCTGGAAAAGAGTGACCATTTTTCACAACTTGGAGAAGCATTGTAGGAAAGATTTACTCACAAAGAATATGTGGAACTCTCAGTTTATCCTGGGGTTAGAATTGTGACCGTTCTTAGCGTTGCTGGCATGGGTTTATTTTGCTATCTCCATGAACATTGTTGAGTATACTCTGCTAGTCACATAAATTCTATACTTGATTCAAACTCAGAAGTTTGCAGAGTCTTTTTGGGTAACAGCCCAAAGGTATTAGAAACATATGTAATCTTGAAATAATTGATGCTCCAAATAGCAAACTAGCCAGGAAGCCTACACATTGTTAGTGCCATATTGCTAGCAGGGAACTGAAATGCAGAGAAACACAGAGCTGAGATCCAGCCCCCTTCTCCTATGCTTCTTGCACATCACCAGGTGGTCATACACATCTGCCTGGTCTGCTGGGAGAGGTGGGTGAGAACCAAGAGGGATCACTTTGGTCCCTCCATCCACTTTGGTTCCTGGTGTTCTTAGTGACACTGAAAATTCAGATGCTGGTGCAAAGAAAGCACATATCCAGGTCCTCTTCCCTTGCTGTGGGACTAATGCCTGAAATCACCCATGTTGGGCTGTTACTCTTTGCGAAGGTGCCATGATTTCCAAATCATGGTCAGGGCTGAACCATCTGTAAGCACATATAGGGACCCTGTGAAACCCAAGCCCTGGCTCCTGACACTGAAAGGCACAAGTGGTAAGATGCAGAAACAGGGGAGAGAAACATAGGCATGAAGAGAGACAGTGACTTGGGCAAGTTCAGCCAACAAGCCAGTAGCAGTAACAAAATTAGATGAAAATGAAGTCCAATGTAAGAGGCCATTCATTCACCATTTGAGAACTAGGTGTGAGACACCCTTGGATGGGGCTCAGATCTGTTCACATACAAGTGTAATGAAGACAGGCTAGAATTTCAGTCTTCAGCCAGAAATAATACATCAACAAACCAGCGATACTGATGCTCCTGCTCTTCCTGTCACAAGGCTTTTTATATGGCCCCTACTCAAAATTGCACAGAAGTCTGAAAGTTGGACCAAAGTTTGTCTTTGTTAATGATGTGGAAAAAGTCTGGGCAAAGCAGCTGTTGAAGAAGAATCACAGGGACTGGTCTGAGGCAAGGTAAATATAGCTGAATGTGCAGACAACTGCACACACCCTTGCTCTGCTGATTGAAGCTGATCTCCTAGGGAAAGATCATCATTCCTCAATGGACTTCATCATAACTGCCATTGGAGTCCTGTACTGAGGCTTCTACAGGTGTCACTGGTACTTAATCAGTCCTTTAGAGAGAGTTGGTCATAATCTGGTGAATAAAAAAAAAATCTGGGTTCAGTGCCCATAGGAAGATGCAAAGAAAACAGTAGGGAGCTCTACAGGACCATGAGTTCACACTCATGAAACTTCAGCTCCACACCCACATTATTCTTGCAAACTCCTGAATGGGATGTTTCCAAAAACAATACCACAAAATATATATCTGTCCTTCTCTTTGTGATAGGCAGTGGTGCAGTTAAGGGTAGAGCTGGTTAGACAGAGTATAATCACTTTTTATTTTTGGAGGCAAAAGTTTGCCTGCTTTTTGGCAGCTGTAAGTGTGGGTACACCAGGAATAAAAACAACAAACCAACCGTCTTGTTTACCTTACATAGCTTCCAAGCCTTTCACTTACTGAAACTATACTGAAGATGGTACCTTTTAAGGACACAACATTATATATGATGGTGCTGTGATAGAAGCCTTGATAATATCTCAACTGCTCAGTAAATCAGACATTGTTTTCTCGTAATAGTCTGGGATGCTAATTAAAGAAAACAAAAGAAAACCAGAACTTTTCCTACAGATTTCTTTTCTCCCCTTGCAGGACCCATTCTTGAGAGTACCAAGGGTGGCTGGGCATCTCCTCTGGTTTCTGACTTTTTTCCCCCACTGAAAATCATGAAACATCACTGCTATTCACAAGAGTCTGCCTTCATGTCTTGGGTTTCCAGAATTTGAAGCCACATTGACGTAGCTGTGCAAGTGACAGAAGTGCTGTGGTGAGTCTTATCTGACAGCTGAATTGCTGAAAAGGACCAAAATGAAACAACCATTTGCTGTGTCTGCATCAGATGACTGTCCAACATTCAGAGTGTTTAAAAAGAGCTGCCCAAAGAAAGAGATCTTTGGGATGTGCAGAGGTACATGAAGACATTGTTTTATTCCTAAAGAAGCAACCAAAACATAGTAATGAGTCAAACCAATTTAAATAAAATCTATAATATTGGTTCCTGGACCTTACATGGTCAATTTACAGAGATAGGCAAGAGATTAAGGTAATAATTTATTTACATTTTAATTGTGACTGCATTAAAAAATACTATGGCCTGATCTTATACCCGATGCAATGAATGAGCAAAATTCCACAGTCATTCATAGGTTTTGGATCAAACCACCAAGTATGATTCACCCTATTTTCCTCAAAAGCCAGAGAATCCCAGTGCCAATACAAATTTGTTTTGGTTTGTCCTGTTATGCATAGCCAGTATGATTGCAAAGGTAAGGGCAGAAAATATTTTCCCAATTAACATTTTTCAGTGATTTTTTAAAATAAAATGCGTGTCTAAGATAACCTGGTTTTGTTAAAATTGCAATCAGCTTTGTGGGATGACATGCCACTAGTGAGAGGTGCCTTAATTTTATGTTCCCTGATTTTGCCTCTATTAGCTTACTTTAATATTTCAGGAAAGTGGATTATTCTCCATTCTTTTCCTTTGTTTTTTAAACAAATGTGGGATGCTAAAATACCTACATGTATTGTTTGGAGGTTTAATTTTGGAGAGTTACACAGTAATTGCAATGTTTGGCAGGAGAACTTCAAAGTTCCTTAAGAAGACTTTGTCAATGATCTAGGGATCCATTGCAACCCAATGCAGTACAACTGTGCCAAGAACCTGAGGATCAATCACATTAGACTCCATCTGTCCAGGGGACAAAAACTGGAGGAGCAAAGATCCATTTTTGAAGCATACTCATAATTTCTCAAAGTTAAGGAAGGTTCTGATCAAAGACTGACTTTATTTCCTAATAGATAAAGGAGGTAGGTCCAGAGCTTGCTTGTCAATCTAGGTCCAACCTTCTCCAAAGTTGATTTTGGGGCTGAATGGTTCTTACATAGCTCCTTAAATATCTGGGAAGAGGCTCAGTGGAGAACTCAGACTCTAGGAGTTATATGATGACATAATGTGTTATCTTTTCTTATTTCTCTGCTTATTTATAAAGCACCTGTCATGATGGCTCTCCACACTTGGGTAATTATTTTAAATACACACCAGAGCTATGGATAAAAATCCAAGTATCTTAATTTGCCCTACTGGAAAAGTTCCTGTGCCAAAGAAAAAGGCTTTCTCCACTTGAAATCTTGATTCACTCAATCTGTCATCTCCAATTAGGACTATAAAACAGGGGGACCTTGCCAGTATGCCCCCAAGTCAGTGAGTTTGAGGTTTTTCATACAAAGATGGTGAAGGCTGCTCCAGAATGGAGGACCCCAGAGGGAAAAATGACTGCTACCAGTGCCTTCTTCCTAAACAAAGGACCTTTTTTCCCAGATTGCACCTGTGGCAATATCACATGTAGGAGGAAGATCTCTTTATAGCCACAAGGCAAGCATACTGGCTAAACCCATCTATTCCTCTTTGACACTTTATGTTCTGTCTTATGTTCCAGTGGTTGTAAAACATTAGTCCTTTGGAGCTCTTCCACACTGGAAAATTTCATCATGATAAAACACAACCCTGAGGAATCTTGGTAGCTAAGACAATGCTAAACATGCTGTTAAACATTGAACACAGACAGGGACTGTAATGTTTAACATCACATCAGCTGGTTGTGGTTAAGCCCATGGGTTGACCAGCTGCCACAATGCTGAACATGACGGTGTCTGCCTGCACTGATAATTTAGCAGTGTGTTTGCAGCCTTCATTCTCATGGGTTCCTTTTCTTGCATGATCTGGTTTTCTAGCACAGGCACACATTATACTGATATACACAACTAGATTAAGATACTAGATTAGATACTAGATTAACCAGACTGGAACAGTTGACATGGTACTTGTATTTATGTCAAGGACCTGAGTTCAGCTCCTGGCTGCAGCAATCACATGCAACATGTCAGTTCATACCTTGCCTTTGTTCCTGCACACCGTGTCTCTGACCCCAGGGCAGCTGGATTGTTACTGCTTTGGTCTCACGGGGGAGCAGATGCATGGTACCCTGACAAACCTTGGGCTTTTTACAGAGGTCTTATCCTAGCTTGGGAGAAAGGGGAGACAAATGCTTGAACAGTATTTATGTACCAGCAAGATGGTGAGGAAAGAAATGACAAGCATCTGTTTTCCCTCACGTGACTGGGCATGATGTATTGATAGTAGTCTCAGCTCTGTAATGTAAAAGGATAATGCAAAGTTAACTCTACTGATGGATCAGTTCCAGGACTATTTCAGCTCCAAGAAATATGTGACATATGGACATCTCTTTTTATTTATTACCAGATATCAGACTCCTGCAGATATGCAGAAACAATAGATCAGTATGTGAATGGTCTAAAAATCAAGGCCAAGTTTGTGATTTTGTGCAGCATGATGCATGACAAACTCCCCACAAGACTATTGGGATGACCAGATATTTGGCTTATGAAAGGGAAAATAAAAGCATTCAAAAGTGAAACCAGTGCTTTCCCTGAACATGAGGGAAAAGAAACTCAAAAACACGAACAAATGAGACACATGGCTTAAAGGTAGGAAATGGAAACCTAGGGAAGTATTATTAAAATAGCATATGGCCTGAGAGATGGTCAGCTCTTATTGCAGATTTTCCAAGGGCAGAAGGGCTGTTTAGGGTCTTTCTCCTCTCTTTAGCTCTGATTTCCCAGTATCTGAAATTTTTATCATCTTCAGCTGTACTGTATAACATTTCAAAGCTGTTGAAACTTAATATTTTGAGATTTCTCTACACCTGTCAAATTTTATTGAAATTAATCAGTGGCTTCTTTTATAAAGCAGAAATGATGAAAATACTGAAGCTAATGTTAACTTTGTCTTTACTAAGAAACTGGGCTAAAATGAATACGCTACATTTTAGTTCATCACATTTTTCTTTTTTATAATTTTTGATACTGTGCTGGTTTTGGCTGGGGTAGAATTAATTGTCTTTATAGTGGCTGGTATGAGGCCATATTTTGGATTTGTGCTGAACACAGAAGTGATAATATAGAGATGGGTTTTTTTGCTGAGCAAGGATTACATATAGCCAAGGCCTTTTCTGCTTTTTGTACTGAGACACTGGTGAGGAAGTTGGGGCTTCATGAGAGGTTGTGAGGAGACACAGCTGGGACAGATGATCCAAACTGACCAAAGGGATATTCCAGACCATGTGGAATCATACTCAGTATTAGAAGAGGGGGAAGAAGAAGGAAGGGGGGACATTTGGAGTGATGGCATTTATCTTCCCAAGTCACTGCTACACGTGATGGGGCCCTGCTCTCCTGGAGATGGCTGAACACCTGCCTGCCCATGGGAAACAGTCAATTCCTTGTTGCTTGTCAATCAGTTCCTTCTTTGCATGGCTTTTGCTTTCCCTGTTGAACTGTCTTTATCCCAACCCACGAGTTCTCCAGCTTTTACCTGTCTGATTCTCTCCCCAGTCCTGCTGGTGAGGCAGTGAGTGAGTGGCTGTGTGGGGATTGGCTGCTGGATGGGGTGAAACCACAACAGACAGACTCTAATACATTTTTTTCTATAAATTTTATAAGAAGGAAAAAGCAGTTAGTAAAAGAACTGGTATTAGTCATGTGGGTCCAAACTGAAGAAAGAAAGAAAGAAAGGTAGAAGATATAAAGGGTGAATTGAAGTGGGAGTGAAACTAAAGATAGGGATATTTGCTATAGGAAGGATGAAGAAGATCCAGATGGCAGAAATTCTGCATAGAGGAAAGACTGGGAGAATGAAGAGAACATAAATACAGCTTTCACTATGCCTAGGAAACACTATAGGTGCTACTGGCGAAGCTTTCTCCTTGTCATTGGCAATTTGCAAATCTATTGCCCAGGCTGAAGGACTGATCTCACTGAAAGGGAAGGAAGAGTACTGATGCATATTTATAGTCAATGCCAATTTGCCTTATGCAGATAAGGACTTAATTTCTAAACTTCATGGCCAAAGAAATCCTCATTTAACCTAAATCCCATTGCCATGTCTAAACCAAGGTGTTTGTAGCTCTTGCTGGACCCCAAAAGTGTTTCAGTCTAAAGGTGCACAGGGACTAAACTGGAGTTCAAGTGAGATTAATTTGGGCCAAAGGGATCATGGCATGGTGCTGCCTGAATTTCCCTTAACCCCAGGCATCAAGAGATCTAGTTCTGTATCCCTGATACCTCAGTGCTCTGAAGGAGAAGGAGGTAGGCGTTCCTCAAGAATAAGAAGTGACAACACCCACCATTCTGCTTTCCTACCCCCAGAGTATGTGGGAGGATGACATTATTATTTATTATCTGTTTTGCTGTAGTCCTTAGGATCCTTTATACTCCCAGTTGTACTCTGATTTTGGGAAGAGAAAAACTGTTGTGCATGAAGAGGCTGTGTCATCTCAGCTGTGCAAGAATTGCACCCTAAACACTCAGGATTTTCTGCTTGCAAAGGCACAGGATTGTAAAAACTCCTCTTGTCTAGCCCCAAAGTTATGCTGTCTAATGGGATAGCAGAGTAAGGAAGCAGAACTGTTGAAGGATTTACTTGCTGAGCCAAAAGATCCTCTAAGTAGTTAACAACTGTAGCCTTGCTGCCATTGATAACCAAGTGCGACCTGCATGGCACAGGATCATGGAAAAAAGGTCCTGGACTTGCCCTTTCTCAATTACAAGAAGCCTCTAAAGCCCCAGGTGGTGAAAGATGTCAAAGTTAGGATGCCAGCAAGAAGAGACAGCTTAAGGCAAGGCCCTTGCCCATTTTCTTGGACAAAAGTGTAGCAAAGATACAAACAGGGTGGTCTGGTAGCACGTGCAGTAGGAGTTGTATTCTGTTCTGAAACGTGAATCTGGGGTGCAGGACCATAGAAAACAGAGAGAAGGTCATGATCCTGGGGAAAAGTTTTCCTCTTCAAGCCTTTGGGTGACAATGTAAACATATTATGAGTAAAAGGCTAGAGAAAGGTTAAACCAAGGGCATTTATGCTTTTATTTGTAAGCTAGGGCAAAGGCTTTTATTTTTCTCCTCCTTTTATTAGAAAGTTCATTTTAAATTTGGCCCTTGGTGTTCAAAATGCTTGCCCTTTTTTTGTTAAATGAAAACTGGGATTGAGTTGGTTTCAAAAGGATTTTCATTTGATGACTGCTTTAAAACTAAAGCAAGCTATCACTCAAGACCAATTTTTATAAGTTCTTTATTCCCCACAATGGAAAGGGTTCAGGTAAATATATATCCAATCAGATGACCATTACCCAAACATTTATGCAGTTATCTTCCAGGGATATGAAAGCCAGTTGGAAACACTCAGTTTTTAAAATTTTCTATTACTATTCCAAATTTATGACTAGTGAGAACCTAATTAGATTATTCCCTCTTTTCAGGAGTCGATGAACATCCCCAGTTATCAAGATGCATGTGGGCTGACTCATCAGAGTGGGATGGCCAAATTTCTGAGGTTCATACCAAGATATACAAAGAGTCAAGAACTATCAGCTGTCTCATCTGTCAGAGGGCTGTGGGAAGGGAAGACCCAGGAGTAAGAACTTTGCAGAGATCCCAGAGAGCCAGGCTGATCATGCAGCTGGTGCCCGGGGTTACCAGTGATGTTGGCCAGAGCTGTTCTCCTTGCCCACCTTCTCTCCCAGCTAGAGAAGCAAAAAACAGGTCAGCCTTGGTGCTGCACTTACACTCTTTGCAGGCACATATAGCTTGAATCAAAATGCTCCTTCATCCCCCGGAGTGAACCACCATTAACAACTCAGGACATTTAATATGACAGGTTGAGAGAACCTGGGAACTTTTTGAAGCTGGTCTACACTGGATTATTCAACTCTAGAGTAAAGGCAAAAATGCAGAATATATATAGATTGGGTCTAAGAACATAAATTTTGAGTGGGATCAGAGTAGGAAGAAGAAGGCAGTGACAATGTGGCCATAGAGCAGCTGGCCTCAGGCAGGGTCCGTGCTGGTTGATGCAGATGCTGTGGTGCAGTGCCAGCTGGAATGAACTGCTTCAAGTCCTAGAGAGGCTGGCGAGGCACCAGGCTGTGCACCTCCAGAGCCACAGGGCTGTCCAGGTGATCTGCATGGCCATCAGGCTGTAAGTAGGTACAAACTCGTGGTGATGCCTTGTGATTAGTACTGAAGTCATTGCTGGTTTTTACAAGGGTCTGTTTTCTGTTTGCGTACAACAGTGCAGTGAAGCCAGCAGCGAGAGAGACTGTGTTCACGCCACATAGATGTATACAAATCCAACTTCTCCCTTGACAAAGTGCAATTTGTTGTACTGGTGAGGGAGGTCACAGGCAGCAAAAATCTGCAAGTGCTACATCTAAACCCTTAATTTCCAGATGTGTGCACAAAGCAAGTTCCCACTGTTTGTCTTGATAGGTGGTTTCTGTCTGAAGTGCTAAATTTGTGCATGGATCTGTGATAATGCAGGGCTGCTGCAGTCCTTCTAACTACTGCCAGATCTGCTGAAGAACAGTGAGAAGATTATGCTTCCCTCTGAATTCCATAGAGGTCTCCAAAGAGTACTTGTGTAAAGGGTCTCAGGCCCAGAAAGCCTGTAATTATCAGCTAAATAAATAACTTAATTAATACAAACTCTGGGCTAGATCCCAGTCTGACTTGGCAGTTTTATTCTGTTCTGGGGAGGTATAAAACAGTGCCAAGGGCTGAAAATCCAGCCTTTAGGGATTGTTCTTCTGTACAAAAGTCCAGGTGTTATTCAGAGAAGAGGACCTAGCCTTGCAGGTTAGCAAAATCCTTCAGAAACAAATAAGAACTGACGGAATGAATCTTTTTTGCCCTTCAGTTTCTCAAAAGCTCAGCTCTTTCCCTCACCCCAATCTCCCATCATTTTTTTTTCATCTTTACATACCTCTAAATTTCCTGCTTTTTGGCTGGGACCAGGCATTTCAGAGCCAAATACTGTTATAGCTGTTTTTGTGTTGGTTCCAGCCCAACTGGAAGCAGGAAATACTAAAATTCTCCTGGGTAATCCTCTTCTCTGGAGACTTCCAGTCCAATTTTGCAGATTCATGAGTATTACGTGCTTTAGGCAAAGTTCAGAGGTGCAACCAAAAGCCAAGTGCTTCAGATCCGTAGACTTGAGATACAGAGGGAAGGCAGTTAGTTCTGTGTGCCTGTAACATCCCTTGCTATCCAGGCACTTGCCTGCACCAAACTGCTCCAGTTTCTTTTTAGAGCTGAGTCCTAAATCATACTGTTTCTGCATACCTCTGAAACTTGGTCTGAACTTGGTCTGTATTGTGTGAGGGCTCAGGTTCAGGGGGAAGCCAGCAGAAGAGCCATATCAGGACCTGAAAGGGGGGACTAGAATAAAGCAAGCAGACTGTTTGTTTGTTGCTCAGTTTGTTCCTCATCTTTGTTCCTGGAGTGTTTCCCCTTTTCTGATGGTGATATTGTGCTGGATTACACCTCCCTGCCAGCAGTTCTGTGTGATGGACTTGCCCAGCAGGACACAAGTGGCTGGAGATGCTGTTAGTGGTGTACAGTGGCAGCATTGAGAATTCAGGATCCTGTCATCGTATGAAGGGCCACCTGGGCAGGAAAGTCCAGCTCTCCTACACACAAAGAACATTTGCATTCCCTGTGGTGGGAATGGGACATGAAAGCGCTGCTGAGGCCTAGCTGGACCTCTCCTGCCAGACCCTCTCTCCTGGGCATGGACAGTAAATTCAAACTGGTTTGTTCTGGGAAAAGCACACAGAGATGACAGTCCTGCGAAGGCAGCTCCTGTCCATTCTGAACTTCAGCTCAGATGAGCTGATGGCAAGCATGTTTAAAGCAGCTGCCACAAAATGGCACCACTATATGATGGACATTTGTACTGACAGTGCAAAAATAAAATCCTTTTGAGAAAGGAGAGAAAAAAAAGACTGAGAATAATCTGGGGAGCTGTTGGAGGAACAGGAAAGAATGAGTACTGATTTAGCCTCATATCAATGTGATTTTTGTCACTAGTGCACAAATAATCCTAGAGGATACCCCATCCTCATTGTTTGCTCAGCAAACAGCATGGGCTTGCAAAGATTTATAGACATCATCCACTGTCAGAGAATCAGGGAGATTTGCTTCATGAGGCCTGTTTCTGGGGAAAAAAAATAACCTGAGCGTGTGCTTCTTTGCCTGCTTTGGAGGTGATCAGAAGATATTAATTTAATAAGACTAATATTCTGTATTGTTTGCATGACATTAGCACAACATTAGTGCTCATTGAAACTGAAGACCCATGTTAAGTGGCACTGTACCCGAGCACAGTAAGAGACAGTAGTTGCTATGCTTATCAGCTGGGCAGACAAAGTGTGGTATGTTCCCTTTCCAAATGGGGAATTGATACACATAAATAATGAAGTAATCTACCCCACAGATATCCAGTGTACAAACACAAGCATGACAGCCAGCTGCAATACTGAACCATGGTAGGAGGTTTAACAACACAGAAAACAATAGGTATTGTATACTGTAGGCTTATAAAATAGGACTGGGTAAAAAAAGGTTCTTTTCTCTCCTGGGAATGGACAGATTTTTGTCAAACACAATTTGGCTGAGAACTGAATATGTGCTTATTGTAATATCTTTTGTTTCGTAGTTCACATTTATTTTAAGGATAAATGCAAAAGTGGACACATCACATGCAGAATCTGTCTTTGGCCAAAACAAGGAATAACAATTTTCACTAAAAATTTGCTTTGGTGAAAAATTTGCAGCCAGCTCTGATGCAAAGAACCGTATGGTAGGTGTTTCTTTTCTGTTTGCTCTTGTATCCATCTCTGCAATTCTGTGTTGCTTTGGCCCTTACTCGAATACCACCTTCTGCTACTAATATAATGCTGCCAGCTCCAGCAGCTCAAGCATGAATCTTCCTAAATTTGAGCATTGGAGTGTTGTGGGAGAGGAGGAAGAGGAGAGGAGAAGGGGGAGACTAGATGGGAACAAGGGGAATTCAAATCCAAATTTTAGAAGACAGGTGTCCAGCTTGGGCTAACAAATTTAAAAGGAAATTAATTTTAGCTGTTGTGGTCATGGAAAAAGCTAGAAAATGTGAAGCTCACAGTCTCAAATGCCACTCAGCTGCAGACAAAGATGCTTGATCTTCTGCTTTGTTTGTAGTGCTGGGGCCAGGTGGACCCCAGCTTGCCATGGGCATTCAGGGCAGGAGCTTCTGCCAGCATCTCTGCTCTGGTACCTGCCCCGTGGTGGGCCAGGGCCCTGATGCCAGTGGCTGCCCCTGCTTGTGCATGGCCTCAGCACACCTCCAAAACCTGGGCCCCACGCACCAGCCCTGGGGGGAGGAGGAGGAGGAGGATGGGGAAGGACCAGCTGCCTGCATCCATGAAAAATCTGTTTAGAAGAGCCATACAAGGACTATGTGGGGATTTTTGTTTGGAGTAGCTCTGTTGCAGCAATGCTGGTTGCAAGCAACACACCCAGCACTTGCATTGCCACTTCTTCTTGGGCTGTTCAGGGTACTTATGTCTATAGGGTACAGGGTTGCTTGCACCCAAATACTGCCTGCTGGTTTTGTGAACCCTAATGCTTTGCCTTAAATTTCATTACAGAGGTAGAAGAAACAGTGTGGAGTTGTGTCTATCAGCTATATCTATCCTAGTCTGAAACAATGCTTCTGTGAACAATCTGTGATGACATGCCTAAAATAGTGGAAGAGAGTCATGGTTTAAGTTTTTTCTTTTTTCTTTTTTTGTGATTTAACCCCTTGTTCTGGGTATCTGGTGCTAGACCCCACCTACAGTGCCTCTGAAAATTTTTTCTCTGTCAAAAAATGGTATCATTTAATTCTCAGGAACTAGTGAGCTACTATTATACACACTGAGATCTGTGGACCAAATGCTTTGTGATTGAAATAATTTTACAAATTCTTACATGCTAAAAGGATTTTAAAATCAAAGGTAATACCAGATGTTCTGTGACATAAACGCCATAAAAATACATTCAGATCCTCTTCTCTTATTTGCCTGTTATTTTGTGTGAGAAGTATACTATGGACTAATGAAAAGGTTATGCCAAGCATTTAAGAGAAAATTCTGAACTTCAAATACTATATAAAAATGGAAATGTCAGCACAGTTTTCAGAAGGACATGTCTCCAGGGGCAGACTGGGTGGCCTTAATGGTATGAAATGCCTCATTGCACAGGGTATCCTTCTCATACAGTCATTTGGGGGACAACACACATTGTTTATAAATTAATTCCATAGCTGAAAATGGGTTGAGAGGATAAAAAAACCACAAAAATGTGGGGGAAAATGCTTGCAGATATACCCATATCTTTTGAAGTAAAATTAGTGTAATAGTTATGGTAGCATGGAGATTTATTTGGGTGGAAAAGACCAGCCTGTATGTATTCACAGAAATACTTCACATCTTTGTCTCTGAATTGTTTGTTTATTTGTTTGTTTTATGCTGGTTTTATTTTTCCAGTTTGCAGCAACAAGTTGTAGAAAACCCCTTCTCTTTGGGCTTTTGGGTGAGTGAAGAATACACTGCTGGTATAGGATATTCTCTAATGTGAGACATGAGCATGTGCTCCACTTACAATGAGCATGGTACATATTCCCTGCATGACTGCTTCAAAGTGATTCTCAGGAAAGAGGAAAACTCCTCTTAATAATGTTCAATGTTGAACATCACTTGTTTCCTCTTAGAAATTTATTCTTTAGGATAAATAATTTCCTTATTCTTTAGAATAAAGAAATTTATTTTGGAATAGACATCTTAGGTCTTAAGTTATTCTTGATGTGAATGCCCTCCTGCAAATGCTGTTAAGTAAAACCTCCTTGAATGATTTTCAAAACCTTGAGCATTTGGGATTGGCATTTGATACTTGAAAGGACTATATGTACAACTAGAACACGCGTGAGCAACCAATACGGATATGTTTCAAAATGAGTCCCACTGAACAGGCTCCATTGAAATGGCCACAAGAGCATCTGTGTATCACTTAACACAGTGGGAGCTTGGAGCATTTTTATTAAGTGTTTATCAAAACATCATACAGACCATCTGCATCATGTTGTCACCTATTCTCTATTTGTGATCAAAAAGGTGTACCTGATACCGAACATCTCATTTCTTGCTTCAATAATTTTAGAATGGCTGATATTTGTGTTTTGTCTGACCTCAGAGAGCTGTGTTTTTGTATGCTTCTTCTAATGGCCTATAGGTTTCTTAAGTTCATATACATCAGGGGGAGATAAAAACAGCCTATACTTTCTCAGCTTATTTTGTTTGTGAAGGTTCTTTTAAGTACCCATAAAAAGCTTATTTGTGTCCTTACTATTTTGTTTTGCAAAAGCTACCATACAAGACCACCTTAGATTAGGAGACAGTGTGTACAAACACACACACACACACACACACACACACTATCCTGTATGAACTCTGGTTACAACTAAGTTTTAAATAGCCCTTCCATCAGGGAATCCCCCAACTCTGCATTACAGTGTACTACAAAAGTAGCAAATGAGTCAGGTTTCCCAGTAAACAGGAGCTGAAAGCAGCAGTAGGGAGGAAAAGCAAAAGCCACAATGAGACTTGTTGTGACAAGACTGTCATTACCTTTCTTGTCTGTCAAGTAGGTATTAATAAAGTTACCTCAGTTACTGAGTTATTGCTTAAGGGACCAGAGGTAAATCAGAGAGGCTACCACTGCTTTTCCATGCGAGCAGGGGCCTTCGAGAATTTTCTGAGCTGTTGATTCACTATAATGCTCTAGCAGGGACTTAAAGTTCCATGTTGTTTATCAATAAAAAAGCTGCCACTGGGTAGTAAATTATCTGTGGAATCCTCCCTCTGGGAAGCCCTGACCCTCTCTTGGCTGTCCAATGCATCACACATCTGGGCCTGATCCTTATGTACAGGTGAAAAGGTATCAGCTATGACTGTTTGAGAAACTGAGCTTTTGATTGCAGAGAAACTGGGCTTTTGATTGCAACACCCCTCCCTCCCCCCTAATTTTTCTATAAGAACAAAAGCTAATCCCAAAGTTGATTCATGTTTTGAACCCATGACAAGCCCAAACTGAGGAAAATTATTATCATTAGGCTGGCAAGAAAGGGGAACATGGGAACTCTGTATGGTGACTGGCAAATATTTTTTAAAATGCTGGTGGAGGAGCATCGGGGGAAACAGCAAAGTGGGGTGAAGATGCTTGTTGAGTGACACCTGGGACAGCAACTATGTATAACATCTGTGAAAATTTTAGATGGGAGAAGAAGAAATCAAAGAGAAGGGAATGGGGGGAGAAGGGAGAGAAGCAGTAATGCTTTGAGTAATGCTTTGCTATTTCAAGTGAGAGTTTGACATGGGAGTGGGTTACATGTACTTCAGTATTCCTGAACTATATCTCTAATTTACATGTGCATTAGGTCTGCCAATCTGTCCCTTACTGCCTGAAGACCTGACCAATGGTTAGTAATCATAATGCAGCATTTCAAAAAGCAGGAGTAAGGAGTTCATACTAAAAGTGAAAAGAAGAACTCCTTCTTTCCTTACAGAAGTTCAGAGAATTGTACTTATTATAAAAAACTAAATGGAAGGCTGCAGCCTTCCAAAGGCAAGGTATGGTTTGTGTGCAGAAACAACTTGTGTTTTGTTGAAGCTGACTTTTAAAGCAGTTTAATTAGAAAGAGGTGCTTTTGTGTCTTGTGGTCAAGCAGTTGATCTGATGAAGAAGCAGACACTAAAGAATGAACTGCAGCAAAGCCAGCATCAAACCACTTGCAAGCCGAAGTGAGAGCCACTCCGAGTGAAGGAAATTGTTTTAAAACTCACCCGTGGTCAAGCGGTGCATGTCACATGAATAATGCATGTCTGCTGACTGCCCGCTCCCCGCTCTCTCCTCTGCCCGCCCGCAGCGGCTCCAGCCGGGGCGCGCTGGGCGCGGCGCTGCCGCTGCCCTCGCGTTGGGGAGCGGCGACAGCAGCCGCGACTGCCAGGCACCCATCGCGGGGGCTGAACTCAGAGCTTTGGCAGCAAAGTGAGCAAGGCGCTCATTTTAAATAAATTGGCTGCAAATCCCACTTATTTTTGATCCTCGCTTTCTCTTAATATTTTGCGAGTCTGCTCAGGATCTGAGGTTTCAACAGAAAGTGGTGCTGTGGGGGAGGTTTCTTCATTTATCAGGCTGTTTTACAATCTTCTGCTTCAATTCCAAGACAGACAGATTGATGGAATAACTACGGTATGGTGGTGCCACAGTTGTAGAAGTGTGTGATCTGTTAAAGTTTGGTGTGGTTTTGTTTTCACACACTGGCTATTTTTTTGTTGAAGTAACTCTCTTTTTCCTAATACCTCCAGCCACAAAGTAGTTTCATCTCAGCAGATGTCTTAAGCATAGTTCAGCTGCATCAGCAGATATTCCGGCAATGGTATTGCTCCCCTGTGACTCTCAACAGGGATTTTTTTAGGTTTTTTTTTTTTATTTAAGTGCTGGCAACATGGTTTATTTATAACAAGGAACATATTTCTAGAACATTTTCTATATCCATATCTATTTCTTCAATCTTTATCTCAGTAAATAGAACTTAGTGTTCACATTTAGATTTTTCTTTTTCTCCTCCTCCCAGTACTTTCTTTTCTTCAAACAGCAGAGTGGATAAGGAATGCTTGGTCAAACAGCTGTTTGACCAGTGCTATAGTCTAGAGCAGACTCAGCGGCACTAGACAAACATTTTCTTTACAGCATTAGTTCTTTCACCTACAAGATATATCAAGCTAAATGTTCGTAACGCTGCTTTTTTCCCTCATGTGTGTTTCAATCTTTCTGACATCTGGAAAAAGTGTTTTTTGACTTGGTCCTTCCTGCATAACTTCTGTTTAAACTCGATTCACAAAAAAGATATAGTGTTTTCCTAGGGTCTGGGTGATTAGGATCATTTCTCCTTTTGCCTGGCAGTGCTACAACTCTTTGGTAGAAGGAGCCCCAGAAGAATTACTCTGGGAATTGTCACGTTTTATGATGTATGAGCTTCTTTTTCTTTTTAATTTTACCACAAGAAAAGAAGGAGCAGTCTCCCATCTGCACAGATCTCCTCAGCCGTGCTGAAGGTTGAGTCTCAGAGCTGCTTAACCATTAAAATGAAAGACCAAAATCCTGCAGAGTCCTCTCAGGCAAAGCTCCTGTCTCCTTTTGTTGGTGCTCTGCTTGATGAAATAAGGAAGATCAAATGCTTAACAGCTGAATGAACAGGCTTTGCTGGGCCCCCAGTGCATGGACTGGGGCTGGAAGAGGGTCTTTTTCCCAAAACTGGGACTAGAGCACTACTAATGCAATGACAGGGGCGTGGTGACAGCTGTCACCTTTTTGTCTCCTGTTAATGGGAGAACTTTTTTTTCAAATTTTGTGATTCTCACACTTGCAGATCTACTGGCTGGGTCCCTTCCCCATTTCCTCCAGAGGCCAGACCGAAGCAGAAGCACAGCAAAGGTCAGTCAGTTCTGTGTTCCCAAAAGACCAACTAGTCTTCACTTTAAGCTCAGGTCCAGAAGAGACATTTACATCACTGATCAGGGAGCTAAGTTAGGACCTTTATACTGGAGCTTTCCACTGGCACGAAATGACCAGGGTGAAAGCCTTCCAGCTGCTCCACCTTAACCATAGGCAAAGGGGAAGATGATGAAGCTAAATGAAATTTGCCTGTGAGATAATTTGTCTTGGAGGTGAGGTACAGTGGGATCCTGCCTACTTAGAGCTGCTGAATGTGGCTCTGTATTTCCAGACCCTTAGGCAATGGGAAAGGAATTGCCCATAGCACTGAACTGTTAGCAGAGTCCTTAGCATGGGTTTGGCCTTGGTCAGCTTTCTGTGTCTGGCTGGTAGGTCCAGAATTAGTTCAGGAGAGGAGAACTCCAAATGAACAACTTGGTAATGGCTACCCAGTTTTGGAGAGTAAGTGAATTGGGCTGTTTGCATCTCGCTACCCTCAGGGACAGGGACTAGAGCTCAGCATGTTTAATTTACTACTGTATTTACCAGTTCAGCCTTCAGTGCTCCTTACTATTTCTGTTATGGATGTAGAAAACCATGAAGGAAGAAGCTACAAATGTTCCAGAAACCTGCTTTAAGCTCTTCCTCCCTATCCCTTGCTTGAAGGAATACTCCCTTACTGTGTTCATCTGAAGGTGGGACTGTTTTAAAATGCTAGTAAAAAGCATAAAATTCTTCTCTTCCCACCCTCAGCACTAGATCCTCTCATGAATAATAAAACCATTTAAAGAACATTTTCCATTTCTTTTTTCCATCTGCCCTACCTTGCCCTGACCTCAAATTAGTTAAATGAAACAGAGAACTTCCTGAATCTACCTTCTCTTTCCATGCTATTGATACCTCAGGTTTTAGCTTTTATATTTTTCAGATTCTGTAGTGCTTTAGTGTGTACTTCTGAGCTTCATATTAGGAGATAGTAAGCAGTCTTCACAGAGTAGGTAGATAAAACAATTCCTTTTCTAATTGGGGACCAAGGACAAATGATCCAAATTTCAGGCCCAAGAGCATAAACAACAGTGGACCAAAGAGAGAAAAACAAGAAGGATATGACTTCATAAGCTGAAGCTATAATTGGACAATTAACTCCAATATGTTAATGGACCAGAATTATAATAGTATGAGACCCCATCATCCATTTTGTCACCATTTTGGGTTCATCTTGGGTGTGGTCCTGGCTGGGTTCTTGTGCTCCCTGAGGTGTATCCAATGAAGCCTTTTAGTTAATATCTACTTTACTCTTTAGCTCCATCTAGTCTCTGTTCTAGGTCAGCCTTCACAAGGCATCACTATAATCCCAGGCTCTGTTTTGTCAGACTTAGAACTTTGTTATAAGGATTAACTGTCCATATCCATTTCTGCTTTTAAACCATCCCATGGCAGTCCCGCTTTGCAGCCCTTGTCATTTATAACTGTCTTGTATTTTCACAGAGGCACCACTGCAGATGGTACAAATGAAAAGAAGAAAGAACTGCTCCTCCCTGTTATTCATAGACAAAACATGGTCTGACCATTCAGCTGCAAAAATCTTCAGAGCAGAGCTGTTTTCATTCCTGACAGTGTTACTTCTGCAGTGCAGAAGCAATCAAAACTCATTCCTACCTGCACAGTTATCTAATATCTGAGACACACCTGTTTGTAAATAGTATTGAAATCTATAATTTGTTCACCTTTGTAATCTTTTTGTGGCCACAGGGAAGGTTTGTTGGGGGAGAGGTGTGTTACATGTTGTCTTCACTGGTGATTTTTGTTATGGACACATGGGCTATGCTTGGGCTGTCAGCACACAGCTCCTGCCCTGGTTCTATTGTGGCTCTTCTGGGAAGGATCAAATAGCCTTTAAGTCTTTCCAGCCTGACATGGTAACTTCAGGGACACATGAGAAACCTGGAAGCTGCCAGCAGTGCAGGTAGAGATGGCACTGTCAACCCTGCCTGGAGATTAAGTGCCTCTCAGCAAGCAGTGCTGGGATTTCTGTGGCCTGGCAGGGTGATGGGAACTCCTGGATGCCTCAGCTTCAGACCTTCAGGCTATTCAGTGCCATAGTGCAGGTGGGGCAATTTGGGACCATGACCATGGTGTTTACCAGATTGAAGGTGGGAGACACTTAGCAATGGTGAAAACTGAGCTGGAGGTGGCAGCAGACCCTTATCAAGAAAAAGGAGGCACATGGTTCCAAACTGGGTTTTTTTAGATTTTCTGTTTCCAAAGCATCCAAGGTGGCTTTTCTCAATAGAAGCACTATTGTTTCAAATCACTATCCTCCATCTTGATTATATAGGTCTTGTTGCAGTGTGATTCCATTTCCTGTTTCACCTATCCCAACCCCCCAGGTGTGCCAACCTCTCCTTTCCCCTCCCCCTTTGCCCTCCTGCTGAGAGCTGTCCATCAATCTTAACATTCCAGCAGGGTCGTGGTGTGGTTGGCAGAAGTTCAAAAGATGCCCCTCAGGTCCGGGCTCATTGGCCTGTCCAAGTGTCTTTATCCCTTGAGCCTTCCCCTCCTCACACCTGGCTGGTGCCTCACCTGTCCCTTCCCCTCCCCCTGTCCCTGGGCTTAAAAGGAGACGGGACCGTGCGGTCTGGATTCTGTTGGGAGCTGTTACAAGATCCAGAGGTCTGTCATCCTGGAATAAAACTCTGGATTAAAACTCTACAATAGAATCCTCTCCTTTTTCTCTTCACCATCACCTGAACCTTTTCCACCAGAGGTAAACTGAGTTCCTACCATGCCTGGATTTGTTCCGAGTGCCCAGCTGCAGCACCCAGCCGGCCAAAGGTGTCTCTGAGGTGAAACACCACAGCTGCCACCCTTGGCCCAGCAGCAAGGGTCAGACGAGCCCAGGCATGTCCCACCCAGTAATATTGGGATTAATATTCCATAAGGTCTGACATCCAAAGCCATGTTTATGCCAACCTATGCACATAAAGCTTCCTCTGATCCTATTAAACTCTCTCTGGAATCTCAGAGTTTCTATATTCAGTCTCCTCCCCCTTTGGCACTTTGTAGTATCCTCAGCCTGTTGAGCTTTGGGGCAGATTACCATCTCAACCTTATCACATAAGTCCATTGGAGAACCAAGCCACTTTCCTTGCTCTTCAGAAATCAGGGAGCCAAATTTGTGTGGTTAATATTTCATCAAGTACTGGTAGAATTGCCACCTACCTTTGAAACTCAAGCATAGAGTTTATACTAAAAAGGAGATGTCTGTGTTATTTTACATGTTGAAAATGGCAGACTCATTCCCCCATTTCTAAACTTGATCATGAGTTTCTCCAACTTTTAAAACTCTTTTCCCACTTAATATGTTCAGGTGTGTATGTTGTGGAAGAGGGGAATTTTAACAGTGACATGTTACACCAGAGTAACAGAGAATTTTAGCAGGTTGTATAATACTGGATTTTCATCCTTTCCCCCTAGCATCCTTGCTAGGATGTGAATTTAATTTTAAAAATATATTTAGCAGCAAAATCCAGACTAATTAAACATGGCTCAGGTGTCTATCTAGGATCACAACTGAAGTTGCTTTTTATTTAACTGAGAAGGCTTTAAAGGACAATAGACATTTGCAGAAAAAGTTGCATAGAAAAATTACTGACATGATAATTAAAAAAAGAATTCCTAATTAGCAATATTGAACTTTTTTTTTGTTTTACTGACAAAACAAGGTTCCAGAAGTCATGTGGAAAATGTTATTTTATTTGAAGATCTTCTGGCAAAAAAACCCCCATATACTGCTCTCAGTTCAGCTTAATAACTCATCTTCTTGGGAGACCAGCTGTCCTAGAGAGTATCCACACCCTGGTGTCATTTGTTCAGTTGCTTCTAGAAAGCTGCAAGTGAGCCATGGTGATGGCTGAGTGCTGGAGCCCTACCTCAGGCAGCTGCTGAGGTTTGTTGATAAGTGGTGGTGCCCTGGAAGAAGATATTTCAGGTGAGGGAAAGAAAACTAGATGATGCCAGATCTCTAATAAGATTACTGCCACCCTGATAAGCTTTAGATGAATTAAATCTGTGATTCCCCAAACTCGCTCTCTCAGCAGCTTCCTTGTAGGGCCATCTCCGATTTGGTCCCAGAGAGCCTCTGGCTGCTGACAGAACCAACAGTCTTTGGGCTGCATCATGTTCCTAGCTATCAGAGAAGTATTTTTCATGGTTACCTGAAGGGTGTGGTTGCAGATTCATGCTCCTTGCCCAGAGAACATGAGACAGGAACATGCTCACCATCAGCAGTCCTTTCCTCAGTTAAAAAATCCCCAGCAGGAAAAGTTCAGTGACTTTACTTATTAGGTTGTGAGTTAGGTTCTACAACTAAGGAGTAGGTGAGCTGGGTACATCACCCTCATCAGCCTGAGGGCATTCAAACCCACATTCACTACTGAACTGGGAAGTACCTTGAGTCACACCTGTGAAAATAAGGTTGTGTGGGAGGGTTCTTCCAATCTTTCCTACTGAACTGGTGTTGTGGTGTCACATAGAATGTGGGGATCATGTGGCTTGAATGAAAACCAAGATGGGAGATGACTCAGGCTTCTCAGGGCCAGGCTGTTCATCTGGTGCGGTGCACCCCAGGGCTGGTCTGCTTTCCAAGTGAATGCACAGTCACTAGGATACTCTTAAAAAGTTACTTCCCCTATAAAATATTGACATTATTAAAAGAGTGATTCTAGGTTTGCTTTCCAAGGTGACTTTGGCAGATCCCATGGAGCCCTGCAAGTGCTAAGTCGCTGGAGGCACCTTCTGCATTTGGTGCAGAAATCCCAAAGTTATGTGGAAATGCAAACACATTGCTGTGGGTCGTGGTTTCTATTGATGACAGTGGAAAGCAAAGTTTGGGGTTTTGAGGAGTGTTTTTAGATTATTTTTCTGAAGCTACAAAAAATCTCTGCCCTAGCTAAACTAATCTGAGTCATGGGTTCTGTTCTGGTGACCAATATCCCTGAAGACCCATCTTGGACCCAACGTGGCTGTCAAAGTGTGCCTTTGAGCAGCTGTGTGAATCCCAGTGCTGAAGGCAATGTGTCATGCCATCCACTTTGCTTAGCCAGACAAGTGTCCAGCACTGTCACTGCCTGGTAACAAATGCATACATTTTTGACTTTACACAATGCAGTGCAATATGATTGGCTCCACATTTTGAAAAGGGTCTGCCCTTTGTCTCTCTTTATCAGTATTATCTGACATTGAGTTATGAGCTGCTAATGACCCAGAGATAATGAAAGTCATGTCTCAGAAAGCTCACAGTTTGAAACACTGATGCAAGAAGACAGGAGAACCACTCAAGAAATCCAGTGGGAAGAATAATCTGTGCCTTTGAGCATAATATATGTTTTAATTACTGTTTGTTTGGCACTCTGGTGGGGAATATGGAAGAAAAAAGCTTTTAGAAGAGTTTTCAATGGGTTGATGGCAGTGGTTTGATTTTCTTAGCTGAATTCCCCTTCCCTCAGTTTTCCATCTCAGGGTACTGGCACTTTGATAAGTGTTGATGGAAAACACTGTCTTTTATGCTTAATGTGGGTGTGAGTAGAGGGGAGAGTATATTGAAAGTTCTGCATGCAAGTGCCAGAAATGCCTGTGGTTCCCACACTCAAAGGAGCAGAACAACTGCTCCTCCCAGGAGGCCTAGCAGTGTCAGAAGGTGCAAAGCAAAGGGAAGGTGGGCTGTCGCCCAAGCTTCTGTCTCCTCCCTAATTCTGACTAATTTGGAAAGCCAAGCAAGGTCATGTAAATTAGGAGCTTAGGGCCCTGGCATTGGCTTCTGAGGACATTTCTGTGAGGTATCGTTACAGTAGTTTTGCAGACTTTGCTTAGGCCAGTCTCCTGTTGGAGCCTGTTGGGCACTTTTTCTCAGCTGTAATGATTTCTGTGTAAATTATTCAAGATTTACACTGGTATGATCTGGATGAAAATATGGTGCAAGTATCCTGCAGATATGCCAAGAAAGGAAGCAGTTGTATGTGAACACATTCATTATGCATATTACCCCAGAGAGGCAAGCCACTGTCTCCGCTTGCCACTTCAAAGGGGTAGAGTGGGTCTGTTAAGAGAAAAATAAAATCCACAAGATGCCTTGAGGGAGAATAGTTGAGATTTTGTTGATTTGTACAGACAGCAATGGAGACAGAAATCTCACACTTGATTTTAAGTGTATATGGCGCCCTTTTCTCAAGTACACTGTTGTATCCGAATCTGAAATCTTCAGCTAAAACACTCTGCAGCCCAGCAATGAGGCTCCATGATCTTCACAATATGCCTTTGCTTTTGTTTTTATAAGTCAAGAATATGCAGCTGATGAAAGACTGTCACAGATTCCCTGCAGAGCACTCACAGTCTGAATCTCTCTCTCATGCCACCAGAATGAATCAGTCTGCAGACAGCAGTTTTTAGCAAAGATGCTTTATTACCAGGGCTGTAGTTCCAACTAGAATGAGGGAACTCATTACTTTTAGAAAATTATTCTGATGTTGGAAGTTCTTTTACAGCTCCAAACTGGAGAAACCATTTCTTTTTTAATGAGAATGAATGCACTAGACCTCTAATTAGACAGAGGTGGAAGTGTATTAATTACTAGAGGACAACTTTCCATCTTCAAGTAACGGTACAGATGGACTGACCCGAGCTCCCAGTGGTAATAAAGCATCCTGGCATGTTGACTAACAGCCTTAGCTCCTGCTGGGATGAAAAGAATATCTGGGTATTTCCAAACCTTCATGATCATGAAGTACCATGAACAGGAAAGAAAGGCTGGACACCTTTGGAATGCTTATTTTCTAACTATGCACAATGTTTCTGTAGAATCTTACTGATTTGCACATGAAAAATAATTGCCTGTTTCATTTTCCTCTCTGCTTCCACACCATCCTCATTTTAGCAGCAGCTATCCAAAGGATGGAGGCAGTAGACAATTTTAGAACATTGTTACTTCCATTTTGAGTGGTTTAACTCTTAAGCATTATTTGTTGAGTCCAGGACTTTGTGAGAAGCATGGTTGCTAAAAATCATGCTGAAACTGAAGTAGAGGAAGGTGATAACCAGAACAGACTGATTTTTAAGTGGGATTGTAAATTAACTTAACTGCTGTGTCTTTCTGCTGTTATCTTTTTCAGCTGTTGTCATTCACCCATCTGTTACAAATGCCTAAATAAATTATATGGAAGAAAACATTGGACATCACAAATATTGACTAGAATTCAAAGTAGCTGGGAATAGTTGCAGTGCCTATGGCTTGAATGCATGACAAGCAGTCATTCAGGATAGAAGCAAAAGCCTGAGCACAGAAGAGCTGCTCTGGGGCTGAAGGGTAATTATTGACAGCAGGACTTGCAAAACCATTGAAACTTTATTGTTAACAGAAGAGTGTGCATCTGTGAGTTGAATTCATGTTTTTCTTTCTCTAAACACTGCAAGAAACTTCAAAAAGACCCTAGGTAATTCTTAGACCTGATAATTTTTATTTTTATATTTGACAGGTAAAGAGCAGCTGAAGAAAGTCTCCTTCCATTGGCCAAGGTGAGTAATACTCCGAGAAGAATTACTTCAGAGAAGGGGAGTATACTAACCTATCTCTGCAGCTCCCAGATTTTCTCTATCAACTTGAATGTCCATTACTTTACTGTTTTGAGCAGCTACATGAAAATTGCACAACATGAGGCGTTTTAAATTGTGTGAGCAAATCTCTACCTTCTGCCTTCTAAAGTGGCACATTTTCATGTGCTTGCATGGTATCAGTGTATATTTACTCTCAGAGTAACGTGGGTGGGTATGTCAGTTCTTTTCCTCACTGTTATTGTTTCAATTCACAAGCCAATTACATTAAGATTTAACGGAGGGTTAATTCTCCAATATACAAAATTTCTGGTAAAGGTCTGTGAGATGTATGGTGAAAGAACACGAGGATCCACAGTTACATGACTTTCACCATGTCCTGTCTTCTCCTTCCAAAAGAAAAGTGTGGCAGAATTCATCACAGGGCACCTGAAGCACTCTTGTTGTGGAAAAGTGTTGAACGTCTGACTGACTGGTTGAGCAACCAGTATGGGGTGTCCTGGCCAGTCAAACTGTGTTCATGTAGCCCTGGTCCCTACAAAGGTCTTGATGTCTCTTGGCCCACCAGCAAGCTACACAAAGTTGATAAAATATCTGCCTAGGAGAAGAAGAAATGGAAAGGGCATAAGGATGTTGTGGTAGGGGACTGAAGAGCCCTGCAGTGAGGAGAAATGAGGGAACTGAGGTTTTTGTGGTGGGGCTGTAGGTGAGACAAGGATGAGTTCATTGTTGTGATTTGTTTGAAGGTGCAGTCAACCATGAAGCATTTCCTGTGGAAATCATAATTAATTAGTGATGAAGCTGTTAGATTTACTTGTTGATAGTGCGTTGCATTGTTCTGCTTAATTCCCTTTGCCACATCGGGAAAGTGCTCTTCTTTATAGACCAAGCTGTATGAAAGGTCATATTTTTGACCCAAAAAGGTTTACTTAACAGTTTTAAATGATGGATTGCACTGTATCTTAACTTAATGACAGTGGCACTTGAAAAATGTGGTGGTGATGTATGAATGAGAAAAACAAGGCTTAGATCCTGGTCTCATGCCAGATTTGTGTTAGTCAGGCTCTGCTGTATTCTGTTTTGTTGTGTTTAACTCTGTGCATAGGACCCATCAACACTGTTCTCAGAGCACCTGACTTCTGCAGTCATGTTGAACAGTTCATTTGCCTAACTCTGATCTAATAGTAGGAAAAATCAGCAGTTATTTGATTTAAATTGACAGAGATTGTGCAATATATTTAATGTGGTGATGTCAGAATCAGATTCAGAGGATTTGATCTGGCCGGTGTGTTCATACAATAACTGGAAGAAGTGCTTACTGTAAAACAATAGGCTCTTATCTTTTCTTTTCTTTTCTTTCTTTTACTTGAAGTTTTTACATCTGGATCTGAAGAATTGTAACCTTGTGGGAAGCACTGTAGTCTTCTGACCTCCATTCATCCCCAAGGCAGGAGCAATGCTGGTAGCTAATGTGAGCTTCTCTAGAGGTCTGCAAATTGTGGTGTTTGTTTCTAGAAGATTAACCTCTCATGGGTTAGGAGGAAAATTCAGTGTAACCTGGCTTTCTGAGCTGGCTTTTTTACTTAGGACCAGTGAGCAACCTGTTGAAAGAGCAAACAGGCCCTTTTTTTACCCTGCACTTACTTTTTTGAAACATGTCAGGTATGGAAACCCTTCCTGGCAGAACCTCAGCCATCCTAACCATCCCCTTCTAGCTTTAAATCTGGTCGTTCTTCCATTTATAAAATTGTGCAGTTCTGAGCTTTGTAGATTGTAGATCTGGGTATTTGTGGCAGGGATCATCCACTATGCTTCACCACTCACTCAGTTGTCATGTTGCAACCAATGCTTTTATTTTAACTTTGAGAAAGTTAGCTGTCCTGTTTGGAAAAAAATTCCAACCAATAAACCAACCAAAAACCTGAAAGCTTGGTGAAAGCTCATAAATCAGTTCTTTAAAGCCAATTTTGAGGTGATAGGAGGGAAAAACACATGAAGCTTTCTAAAAGGGTAAGTACGGAGAAAGAATTAAAACTAATTGCAGGACGTCCTGTCACTTTTAGATAAGTACATTTGCCATATAAAGTTGAGGGAAGTTTTGACAGCAAAAGATAGGACCAAGCTTTCTTCCATCTTCTGGCTGTAAACAGGTAACCCTGACTTTATCATGGGGTGTGGAGTGCCCAGTGGCCTGTAGAAAGTATTGTTTTGTGTTGTCATTTGCCTGAGAGCTGTTCTCCTGCCCTGACAAAAACTGTGTTTGTGCAGTGTTCGGGTTTATAAACAGGATGCTCTATTTCATGTATTAAATGTGAAATGACTTACCATGAGAGTTTCATTAAAGTAGTTGAAAAGTCCAAGAATTGCGTGCATGGAATTAATTTTTCTTTGCTATCAAAGACCCTTTGGCTTGGCTTTTTTGTCAAATTGGAGAACAACTGTGCAGATAAATGACTTCGGTGTCTGCCTCAAACAGCACGTGTGATGTGAGATGTTTGGAGACTTATTTTTTTCATGCCAAGTTGATGCAGGAACACTACAAAGTAGTTTATGTAGCATCTGGGCTGATATAGAGCCAGGTGGCTTGTCCAGAGGCCTGAATGTTTGCAGCCATCCCAAAAAACACATCTGTAGGTCACCAAAATGCATCCTGTGTTGCTGTATAGCTGTTGGATACTGGTCTGTACGGGGAATTTGCACATGTGAGTAGTGATGACAATGCTGGCATTAGGCACCTTCTGAGTATGCAGCACTGCCTAGAATGTGTGTTCCCCAGAGCTCCCCACGGTGTGCCACGTGCTGTGTATTTCCCACACTGAACTCACATTAGCTCATGAAGGGATAACCACAGTGGTGCTTGGGGCTGGAAGAAATGAGCTCCACCCCAGGGTATTGCCATGAACATATTGGCAGCCAATAATGGGCACTGCCTGGTCAGTTTGATATCATGAGTGTTACCAAGAGGAACTAGCAGGGGAGTTTAATATTTTCTAATTGATTGATTAAGATCCCTTGGACAAAACCCATTTAAAATCATAGGAGTTTTTTTCAGAACTGGGTTTTCAAGTACGGTTTATTGTCGGAGAGCTGTCCCAAAGTAGCTATAATTAAAACATGTGTAACTGTAGCCTGCACAGTTTTTAAGAATAGCACAGTAAATTATACCCTTGTCTCTATATGGATTATGCCTAATTGTTGAATTTCAGATACGTGACTGGGAATAAAATGTGCCTTTTAGCTTTCTTTTAAGACAGTAAAAAATTGGATTGCAATTCATTTCATTCTTCTATTATGCTCATCTCTGTAGTACTTGAGTGCCTTGTGCTGTTACTATCAAAGTAATCTCTGTTGCATGTTTGCTATTTCAGTTTCTTAGGGAGAGAAACAAGCATGAGGAAAAGTTTTGAGTTTCAACTGCATGAAATGTGAGAGTTTTTACAGATGCACGTGCACACAACCAATCTGATATATTTAAGTTATTTTACTTAATGCTCACAACATGTCATTGGAAGTAGATATGTGTGGTTCAGTTCAACCAACTGATACTCTGAAAATTTGTTTCAGGTTCTCTTATACTTCAAACTTAGTTATCTTACATGGGAGTGTAGCCAAGAGGTCTCATTGCTACATGATGTACTATGAAATCAACACACAGTACAGACTAAACTAAAACTGGTGTTAGATAAACAGATCCAAGCATGGAGTAAGTCTGGATGACCTGAATGGATGTGTCATATATTGCTATGAGTTATTGATGACCTTCCATAATTCACAAGTGGCTCAGGTTCCCTCCACCACTTCTGAGATATGAGATCATTAAAAATGTGTGCAAATAAATAACATATCTTGAGTCAGCTCATTGTATTTCCTATTGCTCTCCCTTTCCCTCCATGTATGGTATGTATTCATATCCTATTTATTTCAGAAACAGTGAAATTCCTACCAGCAGCCATTGGGAAGAGAGTTATATAGAATAGTTATATCATTGGACAGCTTCATAACTGTGAGGTTATAGACATAAAATATAGCCATTTAATGTGTTAAGAAAAACTTCTGCCATTATTTATACCAATAGGGCTATTGTATTTAAATAAACTAAACTTTACAGTTTGGTCGCATCCACTGGATCAAATTTTACCCTGACTTATAAACTGAACTCTTTGAAAATCACAAATGGCATCATCAGTCTCTACAAAACTGACTCAGCAAATCCTCTGGGTATGGTGGAATCACATCAGGGAAGATTTGGTCTAGCAGCTAAGGTATTTTGACCCTAAATGGGCTGTAGTCTCAGTTATTGTTTGCCAAGTCTTCTTTCTTTTAACTTGAAGTAGTGCAACTCTCTCAGCCAAAAGTGAAAAGGATCCCAAGTCCATTGAAGTTAAATCTTTCCATTGAATTCAGTAGGCTTTGGATCAGCTCATAAGAGCAGCTGCCATCTTGGAGAAAATCTATGTGAAAATTTTCCTTGATTTCACTATTAATGATCTATGTCTTGAGAATACTTCATTTTTCTATTTTTCCTATACAGTATTTAAATGCAGGTTTTCATTCCTCATTGTTCATGCATCTTTTGCGGTCAGTTCCCATCAGCGGCTTTCTTACTGAGCTAATAAGAAAAATATTGCTGTTTGTAATCTCTTCTTTCATCTTTGTGTTTATTATGTTTTGAGAATGTATGCAGTTCCATGGGTCAGTCATGCCTGTGAAACAAGTTTTGTCATATTGCTCAAGGTTCCTGCTTGTAGCCACGTAGCCCTTTATTTCAATTTCTGATAGGCACCACCTGGAGAATGCTGCAGTAATTGAACCAATAGCACATGCCTGTGGGGGAAGGAAACTGAAGGCTTATAATCTTTGTTTTGATGCATGTATGGTCATGTCCTGGTTGTTCATTGATTGGTTATTTATTGGTTACTTCATTTATTGCTTATTTCAGCACATGGCAGCAATCCAGTTATAGTGGTGTTGCTAATGAGGCTGGTGCCAGTTTAGGAAACCCCTGCATTAACCTGATGCCTGTATCCACAAAGTTAGGTTCCCAAACAGCAGAACTCTTATACTACAGTAGAAGTGCATAAATCTTACTCTATTTGTTTTTTCTGATATTATTTGAAGTGAGGTTGTGGAATTAGTCAATTAAAGGAAAACTACCAGCATCGTAAGAATACATACCTAAGTGATTCTTGTTGTATGATCAGAGAGTCATAAAATGGTTTGGATTGGGAGGGACACTAAAGATCACCTAGTTCCAACCCCACTGCCATGGGCAGGTACACCTTCCACTACATCAGGTCGCCACAGCCCTATCCAGCCTGGCCTATGGTCCTTCATTCTATGTCTGAACATGAACATTTTGCTGCCTCCACTGAAGGTCTTACTGGGGAGCTTTTTTTTCAGTGAAGGGCCATTTTCATAGTCCAAAGCATTCAGGGTGAGGAAGGCCAGAAGTAGAGAGTTACTGCTAGTTTCTGTACAGCCCAGCACATTTAGCACTACCAGCATGCTTTCCTGCAACGTGTGAGGGATTACTTAATTTACTTCAAGACAGCTTTCCAGTGGAAAGTCTTGGAGGAAGAATTTGGATGATGGAGAAGACAGAGAGGAAAAAAAAAAGCCCAACAAAGTGTTTGAATTCCAGGTTGGAGGGCATAGAGGATCTGGCTGATGGTCCCTTCTCTGTAATGAAGCAATGCTGGCATTTGTAGAAACGATACAAGATTATAGCTGAGGTAATTGATATCTATGCAATCGCTAAAGATTCACTTTCCACATCTCCCAAAGTGATCAGAAAACCTGATAGTTCCCAAAATTGCCACCGAAGTCACTGATGCTGTTAGATAACATTGGCTGCATTCTTCAAATTGAAGTGCCCTCACTTTAAATAAGATGTTTTAGGGGCTTCCCAAAACATGAGCCATTACTTCACAGACAGTTTTTCAAAAATTGTTGCTTCTGTGTTAGTAGATGCCTGTCTTTCTAAATAAGCCAAAGATTTAGTTAACTGTACTAACCGTGCTGAGTAAATCACCCTTTGGCCCCCAAGTGCAGCTACTTTTCCACTATAGCCATGAAGTAATTGATGGAGTACCACAGGAAAGCTTACATTCTTGCTGTTTGGCAAAATCATAAAAAAGTGTATTATTTCTTAATGGACTTAGGAGAGATGAGTAATTTAAATCTGGTAAACACATGAGAGCAGCAGTCACCCTTTCCTTGGATAGTAGAGGAAAACTTTGCTTTAAAAACTCATCTAAATATCCTCCTACATGAACTAAAAGACTGTTCCTAATCCATCTAAAACTGTAACAAATTGTTTTTATTCAAGCTAACAAGGTGCAGTACAACCCAGAGGGGTCCTGGTCAAACTTCCACCAGCAGAAATCAGCCTGGAGTTTTTCCTTTGACTCTAATGGGATTTTTTGTTTTGTTCAGTGCTGATTTGAGAATAATGGGCAGGCTGGCAACCAAATATTTCTCTGATTCATTACAAGGACAGGCCCACTCATTGTAGAAGAGCCCAGATGATTAGTTTCTGCAAAATTTGATGAAAAACAAAAAAAATTTGTCCATGGCCTCTTTGATGTGAATGGGGAAATTCACCTGTAGTGCTGGGTTCAGTTCTGGGCTTCAGAGCAAGAGAAACATGGACATACTGGAGACGCTCCAAAAAGGGGACACAAAAATGTTTAAGAGACTGGAGCACCTCTCCTGTGAGAAGGGGCTGGGAGAGTTGTGAAAGAAAGAGAAGAGAAGAGAAGAGAAGAGAAGAGAAGAGAAGAGAAGAGAAGAGAAGAGAAGAGAAGAGAAGAGAAGAGAAAAGAGAAGAGAAGAGAAGAGAAGAGAAGAGAAGAGAAAAGAGAAGAGAAGAGAAGAGAAGAGAAGAGAAGAGAAGAGAAGAGAAGAGAAGAGAAGAGAAGAGAAGAGAAGAGAAGAGAAGAGAAGAGCTCAGAGGAAACTTTATCAGTGTGTATAAATACTGGAAGGGTAAAGAGGACACAGCCAGGCTCTTTCTAGTGGTGCCTAGAGAGAGCACCAGAGGCTATGGGCCCAAACTGAAACACAGAAGGTTCTCTCTGAATATCAGAAAACAGGTTTGCTTACTGTGAGAGTGACCAATCACTGGCACAGGTTGTGCAGGGAGGTTGTGGGTTGTCTCTCCTTGGAGGTAGCAAGAAGCTGACTGGACATGGTCCCGGCCAGCCTCCTGTAGATGGCCCTTCTTTAGCAGGGGGTCAGACCAGGTGAGCTCCAAACGTCCCTTCCAACCTCAACCATTCTGTGATTCTGTGGTGAGTGGAAGAGAGTTAAGAATGCAGCTGAGAAGAGCACATGTAGCCTCAACAAGAGGTTGTTCCATTGATTGTGGCTTCAAATCCCAATGGGACAGGTAATAAAATATACAGGGGGGGGAAGAGTAAGGAAACCTAGCCAAGACTACTCAGAAACTGTTGTATTCAGTAAGTGGTTTTTGTTGGTATAGGTGTGGAATAAGTGTAAACTGGGTGAACTTGTATGTGTCCTGTGAATTAGTCACTGAAGTTAAAGAAAATGAAAGCTTTCACTCCTTTTTTTTTTTCTTTCTGAGGAGAAATGGTTCACTTCCATACCTATAAGGAAAATAAAATCCTCATCCTTAACTTTTAAAGAATGCAAGATTAAAATCCTGGGAAACAATCCACTATTAATTGTGAACAGGCACACAATTAGTGACAATTTGAGATCTAGGCAATGAATATCTTTATAAAGTGCTTCTCTTAAAAAATTAATTGTTGCTAATGTTTCAGAATTCCATCATATGGTTACTTTAAGGTTATGACAAACAGGTTAAGAAATATGAGTTAGGTCTTAGCAAGCCCTTTGGCTTACCAGACAACGAGCAGTTACTTTTTAAAAACCTGAAAGCACTGAGAAATGACTGTAATAAGAAGAGAAGAGCACTAGCAATCCTCAAAAAAGGGAATATTGTTAGCGATTACCATTTTTTAAAGTACTTTAGTCCAAAACTCACATCTGATAAGGAAAATAATCTTTGAACATCTAGAAGACAGTAAAAATATGATCAATAACCTGCACTGTTTTGTCAAGACTAAATGTTGCCAGACAAACCATTTTTATAGCCTAGACTAATTAATGGAAGAAGAAAATGAGGTAAATGTTATACTGAAGGTCAGAGTCTCAGCTGGAGAAAGGAAACATAACCATATTGACTTCATCATACTTATTAAAGCAAGCTGAAGAACAGCATTTATACTTCAAAACTGCATTTCTCTAAGTCTCATAAAGTTTCATCCAAAAAAATTAAATCAAATTTTTAAAAAACATTTCACATAACATGAAATCTGGGTAAAAGTCCACAAAACAGAGCAATTTGGAATGCTTTTAGGTGTTGCAAAGATTGTTTCTAAAATGTATCTTAATTACTGGCTTTCTTAATACTCCAGGAAAGGTCCAAATTTTATTAATGCAGCCTGGTACATGCTGTAAGCATTTTGAAAAAAAAGAAGAATGAAAACTATATACCAAGCTAGGGAGAAAAGCTGGGTAATAATACAAATGTGATATTTTAAAGGAAATAAGTTCAAAAATACTGATATTCAGAATTAAGAAGAAACATGACAACAGTAGTCCATTTTTACTGCCTAACAGTAGTCCATACTGACCTAAGCCCAGTTTTGTTTTGTGTAGATTTTTCAATCCTCTCTTCTATGTATGTGTTTTCATGTGAGTTACATAAGTTCAGTGGAAGGGATTCCCATTCTTTTCCCTATATCATTATCTACTAAAAGAATTACTTGGTGTTGGCATTACATAGTTACTGACATATTTATTAAAATTCATATCTAGAAGTATTTTGGTACATAGAATAATAAAGAATAATCTTTTACTACAAGAAAAGAGGTAAGATTTAGTGGACAATCAAAGGGAAAATGAAAGAGCAGAGACACAATACTGGCCAGCCCGATAAGCAATGATTTTGATGGAAGTGATGTGGATCTGTTTTTTATTAACTCCATCTTGAGGATATGCCTCTTCTCTCAGAACAATGTTGGTCAGAATTTACTCCCAAGGTGAGATTTTTCCAGCAGTGTGCTGCATGAGCACTCAGCCATACCTTGGACATTACTTCAGCCCAAGGTCTGGAGCCCTGTAGAGGCAAATCCAAGTACAGTCATATAACGTTGAGATGATGCAATAACACAAACAAAATCAGTTTACAAGGCTCCTTAGGATCAGGACAATTTAGTTATATTAGGTTGCTCTTTGTGCAAGCCCACAAAATAATACAGGTGGGGAGGGTGCAGACTATGCCACCTCTGATATTTCAGAGCTCTCTTGGTTTCTCAGGTAGATGGCATTAGATTCCCAGGTGCTCCCATAAAAGCCAATGCTTTTTGATATACAAAGTGGTTACTTTTCTTGGTAAGCACCAAGGAAACATCAGAAGCACCAACAGGAACATCAGAAGAAGGAATTGCTGTCATTGTGATGCAGGCATAGCTAAGCATAAACAAAGAAGGGGCAGCCTCACCTGCCTGGAGGTTTGTGAGAAAATAATCAGAAATATTTTTTACTGGAAACTCATGTGTCCAGTGTTGCATAAAGGTTAGGTGCAGTACTACTGTTCACATGCTACAGTTTGTAGTGAGAATATGGCGCAATTATGAAAGTGAAATTTGCTTTCTCTGCAATGTGTGCAACATTTATTTGAAGTGAATTGTTCCAGGGAACATACTTGCCAAGAAAATCTTTCAGGAGATAATTTAAGGAAAATGAGCACCAAAGAATGGAAATTATGGGATTGAATTCACTTAATTCAAATGGAAAATGTCTTCATGGTTTTTACCCAGCAGGTAATGCATATGTTTATTGCATTATAGAAATTACAGAGCTAGTTAAATTATTTCACTATTTCTGACATTCTGAAGATCTTTCCACTCCTTATGATTTGAAATTGATACTTTTTCTGCTTATTTTTACAATATATTTCCAGAGGGTTTTGCCAGAATTTTTATGATATAATTTTAGGAAATTCATGTTTACTAATAATCTATTTTCTTCCTGAAAGTAGGGAAAATAATGAAAGCAGCAATGTTCAATTACATTTTAAAAATATTGACATATGCATTTGCCAAAATTTTAATAGGAAGTGCTGATACTGCTTGAAACATTCCCCTTGTAAAAGCGTAGACCATTTTTTCAACAACATAATGGCACAGGATTTGCTGAGAGCTATCATAAATCGTAGAATTGTGGAAAAATTCAGGCTAGATCTCTGGCGGTGTTGTAGTCCAGCCTTCAGCAGAAAGCAAGGCTAGCTTTGAAGTTAGATCAGGTTGCTCAGTCTTGTCCAGTTGCATTTTGAGTACCTCTAGGGATGGAGATGTCACGATTTCTGTGGTCAACTTGTGCCAGTGCTCAGCCACCATCACTGTAAAAATTTTTCTTTACTTCTGATCAGGGCCCAAATTGGACACACTATTCCAGATGTATCTTCCCAGGTCCTGAGAAGAGAGGAATAACCACTTTCCCCAGAAACACTGCCTACACTTCTGCTAAGTGCACAGTATGTGCACAGCTCTAATTCCCAGAGCTGGGATTAGCAAGACCCATATCCACAAAGGAACGCCCCGGCTGGTTGACTCCAGTCTTGTGCTGAGCATGGTGGGCAGATCCTATCCAGGTGCAGGACTTTGCATTCCTCTTTGTAGCATTTCATGCTACATTTCTCCAGTTTGTCCAGTTTGTCCAGTTTGTTTACATTTCTCCAGTTTGTCTGGGTCCTTGGGTGACATCCAGTGTATGAGCCACTCCCCCCAGTTTGGTGCCACCAAGACACCTGCTGAGGGCTCGTTTCATTCCCCTGTCCAGGTTATTGATGAGTTCAACATCTGTTAATCCATGCTGGCTGTTCACAGTTGCTGTCTTTACTTTCACTTGCACTAAAATGACCTGCATAAAGACTTACTCCTTAATTTTTTCAAGAACTGAGGAAAGAGTGACTATCTTTTAGCTGCCTGTACCCTCTTTGTCACTTGTTTTAAAAAATACCTTTTTTCTCTTACTGCAGACCCAAAGAGGCAGTCCTCCCCAAGGACATCTCTTCTCCACAGAGACATTTGGACAGAGGAATCACATATCATGAAAATAATCAAGTCTGTTCTCTCCAACCTAAAAATATTCTTGGGGGAACTGGGACTTCATGGGGCACAGCTCTTCAGTGTCCCCAGACATGCCAGTGTTGTCTATTAATCATGAGTCTTTCTTTTTCCTGACGCAGGCTTCTCTGTCTGTCTGTCTGCAAACATATGCTCAGGTGTAGGAACAGGCTGAGCTTTGGAGTTGTTTATGAGAACCTAAACACGTCTGGCACCTTTGCACAGGACAAAGACCTTGTTCACTGAAGCAGACTGTGTAGAGGAAGGACCAAACATTCCTGCTAGGTCTGCTGATCCATGCCCCAAACATGGCTATTCCTCAGCACTTCATGTAAGCTTCAAGTCTAGGCCACATTTGAAAAAATATCCAGTGAGAAAGACAGAAATTATGAGGGTGATGGGCTCCCACCCACTGTCAGGGGGGTAGGGTGGGGTGAAATGGGCAGTTTCTCATTCCTCTACAGTCCAGGGGGATGTGATGGGCTTGCTGTGTTGCATGGAGTAGAAGAAAAAGTTGTGGTATTAGTCAGGCTTTGCTTGTTCCATGTGCTCACTGCGAAAGAAATGCTAAAATAACAACTAACGGGTCTAGTAAAAGAAAACATGTTGTTTGCTTTCTCAGAGACTCTAGGTGACTTTAGGCAGAATCCGTGGAGAGGGGTTAGCAATCAGGCTATAAAAATGTTACAGCTCTAGCTTTGTTCCATGCTTCTCTATGGCTGAACACACTCTCACAGCCTATCTCAGCCAGCTTGATCCATAAACTATTCAGATAACAAATATTTTATCTTCTCAAATCAGAATTGCAGCAACTCCTCTTTTCATCAAGTAATCATTCAGGAATGAAGGGGACTTTGACATCAGAGGGGTGTTTCTGTGCCATGACATCCTGTCTGGGCTCTGGGAACTCTTGTTTCCCTGTGAAAACGAAGGTGGATGAGTGCTTGCTCCAAACACACTGCTGACGGCAGGGCTCTGCCTAGCAGCTCCCAACAGAGCCTGGGTAGAAAGTGGCATTACCTCATATGTCACTGTGATATTTTAAAAGGTTGCATAATTACTCTGACTGTTGCATTCGGATTGGGTGACAAGACTATGAAAACTGAAATATGATCCAGAAACTGTTTGGATTTTTTTTCTTTCTTTTCCCCCTTGTAGTCTGGGGGTGCACTGCAGCCTGAATGGTTACAGTGAGAAGGAAAGTCAGTGGGGAAGGGGAGAAATAGGTAATTCCCGACCCACCCTTTCTGCTGTTGCACAAGGCTCAAAGGAAGGGCATACAGCCACCTGATTTCCATCATTCCTGATTTCCATGATGGCCCTCATTGATGGTGCCCAGCACATTGCAGGGGGTGTTTTGGCACAAGACAGCTGTTTCCAGCTGTGATGTCATGGAGGAAAGACCAAGCATTACCCAAAAGCACTGTGCACCTGAGGCAGCTCCTACCAGATGTTTCATGACAACAGAGGACAGCAACATTCACCATGTTAGGAACCCCTCTGCCCTTTTTGAGGCAGTGCCTACTAATATTTCCCTGAGAAGGCACTTTTTGGAGTTTAATGATACCTGTCCTGCTCCTGAGGATTGTGGTCTGTGTTTGGAGGGACACAAGAACCTGGTACTACCTGACCTCCACAGGCTTGGTACCTGCCTGGGACACGTAGCAGTCTCATTGAGTGATGGGCCCCAAATTAAAATACAATGAGGTTGTGAAAAGTAGAATCAGTTCAGTGCAAAGCAGATGTCCTTGACTTTAAAGGGAATAAGGAAAAAAAGGTTTTTGTTACTTTCATAATAGATATTTGCATTCAGCCTTTAGACTGAGAACTACATTATCTGATCCAGACTAATCTGCTAGTTTTGGGACCTCACAGAACCATGGTTAAGATGAGCACACACTGAAGCATGTGAGTGGTCTCAGCTTTTGCACAGAGTTTGTAGAACAGAGATGAAAAATGAGTTTCAAAAAAGGTATTTCTCACAGGCACACAGAAAGCCCTTTAAGTGTGGACTGCACTCCACACAGAAAAGAGACCACATTAAAAAGGGATTTAAAGCCCTGAAAGTCTTTTTGACTTCTGACTTCAAAAGAGCTCCCTCACAGAACTGTACCTGCAGTAGCTGCCTTCTGATCATATGGTCAGGCATGAGGGAAATTAATCTGATTTCTCCCTCAGCTATATAATGAAGCATGTTAAAAAACACGAAATTGGAAAATTATGTTGGGTTTTTAATCTTTTTATGCCAAACAAATGGATTCTTTATTTTCCACTCTATCTACTAGAAATGCAGACAGTGATGTATGAAATTAATTTGGAAGCTAGATGTTAGTAAGGTTAAATTTTAAATTTTTTTCCAGAGATGGGGTGAGCAATTAGGACTCCTTAGTGCCTTATCCAAAGTAAAAAGACAACTAATTTGGAAAAAAAGGGTCTGTTTTCCCAGACATCTAAATAAAGTGGAAATGAGTCAAATGAGGGTAGCAAGGAGGGATTGGGTAAACAACCAAGTTAAAGTTTGTTGTGATCTGCAAAGTAATTGAAATAAATAACTAAAATGCAGATTGTGTTTTGTTCTCCCAACATTAGGATTTTTAATTTGCCATAGAGAAAAGGCATTAAAAAAACCCCCTAAACTTTGGGATAAAAAGTCACAGAATGTTTGTTACTCAGAGTTCTGAGGTAAAAGCCAAGAAAATTAAATTAATAAAGTTGGCAGCAGTTTGTACTTCTCTTTGACTTGAAAGGAACCCCTGGTTACTCCTCTGTCCATGTCACAAGGAAGTGTAGGTTGTGCTGCTGCAGGCAGCACTGCCAGCTCTGCACCTGGCCTCATCCTCACCCCCTGGCTGTGCTCTCCTCCTTGGAGCATCCTGAGCTCCCTACGTGGGGTACTGGCAGAGAAAAACTGAGAGGGACCAACAACAGGCTGAGTGACCACTGTCCTCCAAGGGGGTAGGGGGCTTTAGTTCAAGCCAGTCCTTTTCATCAGAAAGGACACTTAACTTGCAGACTCTGCAGCACCATCCACAAGGATCCAGGAGAGCAGAAACACATCAGCACTGACTTATGGTCAGCATTTTTTTCTGGAATGCGAGTGCAGCTCCTTGAGTCATAGGAAGAAATCAAACCTACATCTTTCATTTTTTAGCTGAGGGTATTAATTTTGTGTTATTGGATGGAAAGTTAACTACAACTAATTTTATTTACATGACCTTTGTTTACATGACCTCAATTGTAAGTACCCAGAAAGTTAAATATTTCAAAATGTGAAGGGCTTATGTTCAGTAAGTGTCTAAACAAACTATTTCTGATAGATTAACTCCTCCTCCCCCCCCTGCCCCCCGCAGTCTTAATTTGTTTTGGCAAAACCAGTTTGTTGAATTTGTTCAAACTTCAGAGAATGATCAACCAACCTGAAATGTGTTTTGTGACTAATGATTTACCAAAAGAAATTTACTGTCTTCTTCCCAGGAGGCATATCGTTCATTTGGAAGTTCATGGTAAATTTTCCTTTATTCCTTTCTCTCCTTTACAGTGGATTTGAGCTTCCTCAGGAGACAGGTGCCTCCCTTTTGCATTGCCATTTCAAAGAGGGAGATTGCTAGCCTCCTGCTTTGGATGGGATCAGTAGACCATCCTTTTTGCCTGCCTCATGCAGAGAAGGGGGCTGCTGTCAGCACTGGGGGGCTGTGAGTGCAGTCAAAGGGAGCCTGAAACCATGAGGACTGCAAAATCAGTGTCCAGTTAGTGTCTTGCCTGACTTTGCATGCTGTGTTTGGGCAGATTTGAAAGCAGGCAAAGAGGATTTGATTACCTCTGATTTGCACCATCCTTGAGCACCTTAGGCAGCTGACAGAACCAATTTGGATCCATGGCTCCTTGCTGCAGAAGTTTTAGGGAATGGGCTGAGAAAATACAAAGTCCTTCCAAGACTTGGTTCTTCTTGGTGCTCCTCTAAAGCTGCCTAACAGTATGTTTAAATTAACCCCCTCTGGGCACCACCACAAACTTTCAGTGTTGTCACAGTGCTGATATAGCTGCAGGAGGGTATTTTTCCAGGGGAGTTTGAAATGAAGAAGAATTCAAGACAGAGCAATGGTGAAAAGTTTCCTAGGTCTCTTCCCTCACAGCTGAAGTGGAGCCCAGCCCAGGCAAGGGGCTAACAGAGGGAGAACAATCTAAGCATAACATGGAGCACTGTGGGGTGCTGGGGAGAACACCATCTCCTGATGTGGTAGCTTTCCCATGTCCCATGTAACACGAGGGCAGGGATCTTGCCAGTCCCATGCTGAGCACCATATGTGAGCTGGGTTACATTCACTCAGAGTCATTCAGCTGCTGATTGCAGAAAGCCTCCCGGGAAAGTGGGTGTTTATCTTTAAAATGATCTTCATCCAGCAGAGCAAGGCTTTGGTTCAGTTTTGCTAGTGTGGAGCACTCCCATAATTTTGAGTCATATCAGGATTAAATGAGTGAGTTTAAATATATGTTTTGAACATTCAAGTCCTGTGCAAACAAAGACCAGACAGAGGCCAAGACAAGCTGACGCGTGAACAGCCATGTTGTTCCCTCTCTGGGCCAAGAACTGGATTCCTTCACAAAACCGTCTGTGTTGCAGTGATGAAAAAGTGAATATTTGACATAGTTAAATAGATGACACCCTGATGCCCCAGTAAAAAAAAGTGAATTAATGGGTTTGAGGAGACTCTATAAAGTGGTTGCTTGCAGCAGCAGTGAGTTGGCTGTGGTGCCCCAGAGAGCACCTTCCAGCTTAATTTTATTGTTTGCTGGTACAGATCCATGAGGAGGTATTCACTGCGATTTGGGTTACTCTTTTGTTTATAGAAAATCTCGCCTACCCCTTGCTATATAATGCACTCAATGTGTTGGAACTATGCTTGAAAGAGCAGATCTGGGTCATAGTGTCTCTCTCTTTTCCATCAGACCGAATTGTCATGCTCCTATTTGACCTGACTGGATTAACAATCCCCCCCAAAGTCTGTGCAGCTACCTGTGGAACAAGCAGTACTGAGTGCCCTGCCTTTGGCTCCCCTGAGACAACGTGAAGCAGTGCCCCAGCTCGGTGGTGACGATGATGTATCAGCCACTGACACTGCTGCACTTGCCTGCTGAGACCAAGGGCCCACCACAGAAGTCATGCTGGTGTTCACTGGGATGCAAGAGACTGAACACTGATCAGGCTTTGAATCTCTGCAGGCTGGGTAGTTCATACAATATTAATTAAAAGCTCAGATAGGATAGTTTTCCTGTGTAAGTCCAGTTTAAAAAGTGAAATAGATGGAATGTCTGCAAACTGGCATATCAGACTCCTACAGCAGTGTCCTGTCCCACCTGCAGGATAGCTGGTTCTTACACCATGAACTTGATTTGTTAGCATGTGTGCTGTCAAAAGGTCTGTTTCTTATTTTTGTTGAGTTATGCCTTAAATGTGTCTTTTTTTGGCTACTTACATTCTCATTTCTGCACAGCAGCAGCCAAGCAGGGGCCCAATTCCTGGCCCTCGGATTTATTCCCATTGGTTTGATGGGCTGAGTCTGGTGCAGCCTGTATCACAGAGCACCTGGATGGACTGATTGCTGACATTTGCTGGCACTGCAATCTCAGCTGTGGAAACAATTTTGCTGGCAGTTGGAAGCCCAGTTTTCTGGGGAGGGGCCATATTTCTGGTTTGAAATGTGTGAAGTCTCACCAGAGCTCTGCTATCAGAGCTGCTGGAAATTTTCCCCTCACTCTCTTGGTCCACCTTCTCTCAACCATCCAGGTCTTACTTCTGCTTCTTCTCAAAATCCCTGATATATGTTTTCTGGCTTCTTTTGCTGTAATCTCTCTCCTCAGTTTTTCTTCATGCATTAGTTCATCCTTCACTGCATTTCTCCACTGCCTCTTCCATTTTATCTGCCCTTCTTCTTAATTTCTCAGGCCTCTCCTGTTTTTCTCCTCATGTCCACATTTTGGTCTTTTCTCCAGAAGCTCCATGAATGACAGCCTCAGTAATGGAGCGCATTCATTGAAAAGGCCTTGTCCTGGACCTCAGAGCAACAGTGAGATGCAGGTCCAGATGGTATTGCTGGTGTTGATATTTATGAACAAGTCATGCTAGGGACCCATGGTGCCAAGAATTGTGCAGCTGGGCAGGAAAACACAGCTCTTGTGCCACAAGTCCTCATGTCCTCCACAGGACTAAAGGGGTTACAGCCTCAATCACCTGCAACTGAGGCATATGGAAAATAAGGATACATTTACCAAACTGTTTTAGCACATAAAGTTGTGGACACACTTTTTCTGCCCAGTCTGATATCCTTCTGCATGCTAACTGTCTTAATTTCATTCAAGCAATTAATTTTACCGGGGTGTAGGAATGACGCCCATGTAGAAAACACAGAAAAACTTGCTCTTAGTGTCTGAGTCAAGAGCACTCTGAGAGCTCAAGATCATCAATTTCTCTCCACAGTGTCATGGTGGGAAAGTAAAACTCACAGGAGTTAAAGGCAAGGAGAGAGAAGAGTGGGAGAAAAAACAAGGAAACTTTATAGTCTGTGCTCACTGCCTGACTCTGGCTCACAGACCTGGAATGCCTCTTTTCCTGAGGCATGGCTGGAGCTGAAAAACGCAGCAAAGTCCTTGTATTCTGTGATATTCCAGTACAGTGTTCATGAAATTCTGTGTCAGCTTCACAGATTTATAGAGGCAGAAGACTGCAAAGATTTAAGCATGAAAGTCTTGATTTATATTCTTCCCTTTTATATTGCTGATGTTTAGACTTAAGGTTTTATGTCATCTCCTGGTTAATAGGTTTTGATGTGCCACAGGCTTTTCTATCAATATATGGTTGTATTGTTTCCTGTGACTTGGAGGTCAGTTGGCCAAGAGATAAGCAAACCTGTAAAGTTTAAGAGCAGTGAAATGGTTATTTTGATAATACTTAACTTGCCGAATACTTAATATGCACCGGTATTGTACTCAGGAGTGGAGCAGGGCAGTGGGATCTCCTTTAGCTTTCCATTCAGGATGCCTGCAGAATGAGGAAGGCTGGGCATCAGTTTGCAATTGGCTTGGTAATCTTTCATGGGGCCTGTTTGTGTCTCTTGTGCTGAAGGCTGAATGTAAAATGAACATTGTTAGCCAAGAAAGCAAATAAAGGGAACTGCTTCCCAAGGCATTTTACTCTGTTTATTTAACGCCTCTGAACAAACCCCTTTCCACATCCCCTGAACCTACTGGCCACTTCAGATAGCTTCATTTCCTGCTGGGTGAGTTTTTTCTAAAATGTTTATTCAGCTCCAGGAAATGATGATTTCCTGAATATTCTGAAACTTCATATTTTTGTTGTATCCCTGTTTATTTAATAGTTTTACTTATTGTACAAGTGTGCAAGGCACAGCAACACCTCTTGAAATGTAACCATGAGGACAGAGTGAAACTAGACATAGTACAACACAAAACAGAGTGAAACTAAATCTGGTTTTGCTAATTTATACACAAGTGTATTACCATTAGCATGAGCCATTACTCCTTATTTATACTGGCCTTAATGAGTTCAGAAGTAGGTTTTTAAATTTATCCGGCTCTAAGGAAAAGTGCCTAAAAATTCAAGTTAGTGAAGGAGAATTAATTAAGTTAAAGATTCTGTATTTCACAGTTTACATTAATGTCTTTTAGTTTTGTTTAAGCAGCAAACCAACGGAAGGGACTATATGTTTTCTTCACCCTACAGTGGGACTGAAAATAAGCAATGCTTATTTTGTGAGGTTGAAATTAACCTGCTGCCAGCACTCCAGCCTGACATGAATGTCACTACAGAGTGAAATTTGTGCACATTCTTAATGAAAAAGCCATAATACTTTATGCACAAGGATGGGAACCAAAATAACTACTCTGAAATGAAACGAGCTTCTTTAAAGTAAATTAACTGGGATTGGTCCCAGAGGAAATTCAGGAATTGCAAAGCCTTGCCATTTACCCTGGACTGAGCCACATGTCCCAGTCTTGCTTTCCTCTTCTCCCTTTGCACCTACTTGTTTTTAAATTTCTTCTTCTCCTGTCACTATTGGCTGTGACTCCCTTTGGTTTTTTCACATCTCTGCTGAGTCTTAAGAGAAATGCAATGTGAGTATGATGCTTGCCCCATGCTTACCTGGAACTTCCTCACAAAAACCTTCCTGGAACCCTCACAAAAACCATATCCTTCAATGTGTGTCCATTTGGTAAGATTTTTGAAGGAAGAAGAGACTGAAGACCAACCTTTCCTTTTCTTAGACAGCCTTTTATCCTTGCTCAGGAATCCAGCCTCTTCCTCTTCTGCAAGTCCTTTGTTGCCACTTGTATACTGTCTATTAAATATCCTTTTCAGACCCTTCCTTCCTTCCTTCCTTCCTTCCTTCCTTCCTTCCTTCCTTCCTTCCTTCCTTCCTTCCTTCCTTCCTTCCTTCCTTCCTTCCTTCCTTCCTTCCTTCCTTCCTTCCTTCCTTCCTTCCTTCCTTCCTTCCTTCCTTCCTTCCTTCCTTCCTTCCTTCCTTCCTTCCTTCCTTCCTTCCTTCCTTCCTTCCTTCCTTCCTTCCTTCCTTCCTTCCTTCCTTCCTCCCTCCCTCCCTCCCTCCCTCCCTCCCTCCCTTCACCACATTGTCTCCAGTTCAGGTGGACACATGCTGGTGACAATGTCTCTGTGACCAGGTCACTGCCAAGACAGAGCCTTTGCAGCAGCAGAACAGGATCTGCTTCCAGACCACCACTGGTGATGCAATGTGACACCACTGTGCCCCTGTCTGACAGGATTGCTCCTGCTTCTGACACTAAATGCTTGATATCCATTTGCTGAGCTGAGGGTGGTGTTCCCAACTTGTTGCTCCCTCCCGAGTTCATGTTGTGCAACTTTACCAGCAGGAAGCAGGGCCAAAAGTATTTGATTTTTAAGCAGGCTTTGACTGTTTTTACCTAATCTCTGATTAATTCACCTTAATTCCTGTGTGACCTGCTTTCTCCTTCTGAAGGGGGATAATTCCCTCTCTTCCTCCTGTTTAACATGGCTGGACAGAGCTCCAACCCTTTTGTCTTTTTCAGCCCAGGACTGTTTTTCTTAGTACCTTTTCTGCTCTAGCATAGATACCAGACCATCAGCTCCATCAATGTCTTCCCCAGCTTTCACAGAAGGCTGCATCCTTTTGAGACATGTGCTATTTAGCTCTTTGAAATGAAAATAGATGAAATTTAGCTCTTTTTTGGCTTGGTGAAGATTTCAGAGGTTATAGGGGACCCATGGAGAGTGTTTTTTTTTCTCCTCCAGAAGTTTATGCTACTTGGCCTCTATTATCACTTCAGCTGCTGAGAATCATTTGCAGTAATGTGTTTAAACCAGAAATTTCATGAGAAAGATCTACCCCAGGCTACAATTGCATTTGTAAAGTAAGCTGCTAGGTGATAGGAAAGCAAGTGAATCACACAAATAAATAGGTTTAAATTAACTCCAGGTCCTATACTAATGCATGATGACATTTACAGCTGCCTTGGCTTACCCTGCCATCTTCTGGTGATACCTGCCCCAAGATCAAAAGTTAGAGGTGAAATGAGCTGAAATACTTTATTACTAGAAACACAAGAGTTGGCTCCAGTCCAACAGAACAGTTTCCTCAAATAACTATTTTTAATATACAGCACCATATAGAATTCCTGCAATAAATGTTAGTATTTTAGACTTTGATTTAACTTCTTTCAATAATGTAGTTATTTTACTGGATGATATTTCACTAGGCTAGAGAAACCTCTCTGGCCTGACAATGCCTGCCCTGGCAAAGGCAGATTAAAAAAAAATGTATACCCCACATTTCTCTCTCATTATAAACAACCAAAGATGTTGGGCAGACAGGACCACTGGCTGGCCAAGTATTCAAGACTGTAACTGCTTGGTCTCCAAGTCTTTAGATGCTCAGTTGGAAACTGCTTCTCAGCCATCCAAAACCAAACCATTTGACACTTCCTACAACAAAACCACCAATCTGAGCTCCAATTCTCTCACTGTGTCTCCCAGCTTAATAGCTTAAATAATTTTCTTTTTGGATGGTCATGTTGTGTTAGCATGTCAAGGCTTGGGTAGCCATGGGATTAAAGGGGTGGCTTCTCTGAAAAGCTGCCACAAGTTTCCCCCATGTCTGACAGAGCAAATGCCACATAACTCCAAGATGGACCCACAGCTGGCCACTGGCCAAAGCTGAGACCAGCAGGGGCAGTGGACTCTTTGGGATAATAGAGTTCACAAGGGGAATGATTACTGCCCAAGACCAGTTTGCAGTGGGAGAGAGGAGTGGGAATATGTGAAAGGAGCAACTCTGCAGACACCAAGGTCAGTGGAGAAGGAGGAGCAGGAGGTGCTCCAGGTGCCAGAACTGAGATTCCCCTACAGCCCCTGGTGCAGACCATGGTGAGGCAGAGTTTTCCCCATGGACTGTCAGGGTCCAAGAGGAGCAGAGATCCAGCCACAGCCTGTGGAGAGCCCTATGGCAGAGCAGTGGGATGTCCAAAGGAGGCTGTCACCCTGTGGGAAGCCCATGCTGGAGCAAGCTCCTGGCAGGACTTGTACTGTTTTTTTCCTGAAGGACTGTGCCCTGTAGAAGGGACCCATGTTGCAGCAGGTTGTGGGAAGGACTCACCTTGGAGAACTTCACGAAGGACTGTCTCCTGTGCAAGGGACCCACTGGTGTGGACCCTGCTGTAGCAGGGGCAGAGGGTGAGGAGTCCTCCCCCTGAGGAGCAAGGAGCAGCAGAGACTAATTGTGAGGAACTGACCACAGTCTCCAGCCCTCAACTCCCTGTGCTACTGCATGGAAGCAGGTAGAGAATTCAGGAGTGAAGCTGAGCTCAGGAAGAAGGGAGGGGTGATAGGAAAGGATTCAAAGATTTTTTTTTTCCTCATTACCCTCTTCTGATGGTTAAAAAGTTCAATTAATTTTCCCTAAGTGGAGTCTGGTTTGCCTGTGATGGCAATTGGTGACCTCTCCTCATCCTTAACTCATGAACCTTTTGTTGTATTTCCTCTCCCCTGCCCAGCTGAGGAGGGGAGCAATAGGACAGCTTTGATGGGCACCTGGCAGCCAGCCAGCATCAACCCAACACACTGGTTTTCCTGGTTTTTTCCATTTCTCTTTGTATCCTGCCCAGAATCAGTCTGTTTTTCTGCTTGGTTTTGCTCTTTGACCAGTTCCCAGTACTCCCTCTTTACAAAGATCTCAGCACTGGCCATCCCTTAAGGCTGGAATTGAGTTTGAATTTTTTATTTGGATATTTAAAGTGCTGCTGATCTGGAAAGTGCCCCCCTTACCCAGAGAATAATTTGAACTTTTTAGTGGAAAACCAAGAAATATTTGGTGTTTGGCAACAAAGGGATTAGTTATGTCTCAAAACTACAAGTCATTATTTAATTCTCACCAAAAATGTTAAACTTTTTTTGTCTGAAAATGTTTAGTTGCCATAAACAGAGGGTTGGGTGTTTTTTGGCTTTTCCACAAAATGTTGAAAATTTTCATGGAAAGCAGCTGTTGTGGGTCAAAAAAAAATCAGAGTAATCAAAAAAAGCACTCTTTTTACTGTTCAGTAGAGAAGTTTGGATGGAAAATTTTGACCAGCTTTACTTTAAGACCTTTTATGGTGCTGTGTTATGAAAGGATTAGACAGGAGCTCTATTGGACTGCTCCACCTATTTCTGGATGGATTATGACAGTCTCTTCACTGCCCTCAGGCCTGTAAACCTTTCTCTTATGATATTTACAGTATTTATTTACTTGTTTTGAAATGTTTTGCTTGCTTCTACTTTAATTTTACCAACAGGGCATCTTGTTGGTCTGCTTGATTTCTTCCTGGTTGTCTGACTCTTCTATGACAGATTGCTCTTAAGGGTTGTTCTAGTTGTGTGGCAGTAGGTCTTTAGGGCACTTCAGCCTTGCAGAACTTTGTGTCTCTTTTGGTGTTCCCCAGTGGCACAAGGCTTCCTTGCATCTTTGCAGCATCTTTATCCTGAGACTTAGCAGCACACTCAGACTTCCGTCCTCCTTGGTGCTTCAATACTGAGGAGCTTCCATGTTATAGAAGAAATTGTTATTGTTCAGTCATTGAGGGTGATCCTGTTGGTGTTATCACATTATTGCTCCTCTTCTTGGTGTCCAGGTTGTCTGAGATTCTGATGATCTCAGCATTTTCTGCACCGACTTGTGTCACCTACTCTGCTCTGGGACTGCACCCTAAGAGGCTCCGTGCTTCCTGAGGGCTCCTGCTCCCACAGCAGCACTCACTAGGGCCCTAATTATGGAAAACTGCACAAGCTAATTCCAGATGATGATGGCTGCTGGTATCCCACAGGGAAAAGCATTGTGGGGATGCAGGACCATGGCTGTTAAAGGCACTCCAGAAAGACAGGCAGTTTTCCATTCTCCACGAACAACCAATAACAGTGCTGTGTAGAAAGCATGCAGGGAGTTGTGCTGGTGTCAAAATCATAAGGTAATGCTTTTTTTCTCTAATGCACTGAAGATCTCCAGGGACGTGGCAAGTCAGCTTTGCTGATTGGTATCATTACCCCCAGCGTGTTCACCAAAACCAAGACTAATTAGTTCTCTAGACACTATGTGAACGCAAACATTACTGGTTTTTATTTTGCTTCCTCTAACTCCCATCTGATCTCACTCAGTAGCACCTTCAAGCAGTGAACACATGAAGAAGTCTGCTGTCAGTCTCAAGCTCAGGAGCAGGGGATGCAAGAGGGATTTGCTGCAATTTCAAGGTCCTGATGGACAGAAGCGGATGCTCACAATGTGCTGTCTTGGCAGGTCTGAGTCTCTGTTGCCCATCAGCTGAGGCAGTGCTAATTCTAATTCTCATTCTCAGAAAAATGTGTAGAACCTAATCAAGTCAGGCTACATATGCCCTATACTCCATCTATACTTCTAAGGCAATGAGGAAAGTGTCACTTTTCTCCCCAGGCAGTCAAATCCCTGAGCCCACTGTTGTAGACAGGGTAATTAACCTACATGGAGCATTGATTCAGATAAAAGGGGCCATTTCCTGCACAAAACTGGACAAGTGTAAGTTGTGTGGGCTCAGCCTCTCTCTCCAGCCTTGCCAGGATCCAGACTCGGTCCACAAATGGGCTGAGCAGTGACCCAAAATATTCTGCAGGCAGTGACATCGTGTTCATTGTGGTCCTTGATCCCACTGTGCCCCCTGGAGCACTCAATGCTGCAGGACAGTATGAATTTTGCAGAGGTGGTGATAATATTTGAAATAAGTGTGACCAGATGGTGAGAGGTTTCTAATAATGTAGGACATGCTCTTAGCCAGTGCCTGTACTGGGAAAAGGATACTTTTGGCATCTTTTTCTAAATATTTCTTTTGAAGCAGGCAGAGAGGCAGAGTTTGATCACAGTGACACTGGTGCAAGTCCAAAGTACCAGCCGTGAGTGACTGAATAGTGTTGGATTCACTGCGGGGTAATGAGATCAGATCCTGGACCACAGTGATCACTCTGTTCTGCAGTAGGCATATGTAACTTCTGTGTGAAAATGGCAGGGACTGTCGATAAAAGTGTTGGCCATGATTACTAGTGTGTTTTACAGGAGATGCAACTGTCAGTGGAATCTCTATGACTATAAAAGTACAAACCCACCAGATTTCTGTCTCGTTTCGGGGGCCGTGGTGCATCGCAGGTGGTGAATTGCAGGTGGTTTGCTAGGATAGCCACAGCAGTATCCTGCTGGAGGCTCTGGCTCTCCTGCACACAGCATGAGGAGCCGGCAGCCTTCCAAAGCATGGCAAAAAATTTACACCATTTCATGCTGCAGTGCTACAGAAAAAAGCCTGATTAATAAAAGTTAAATTCCTTACTTTTTTTTTCTGCCTTACAGTCACTTCTGCACCAAAAATTCTCATCAGACTGTTTTCCAGACATCACGCACTTATTTAGTTATATTTGATGCATGTGATAGGTAGGTTTGAAATCTTTGAGTGAGGAACAAAATAGCTGTTCAATGAAAGCATACAAGAGATGAGAGCTCATGAAGACTGCTAAAATGCCAAGGGGCAGTATAACCTTATGATACTTAGAGAAATATTCCTCAAAGGAAATATAATCAGTCCCTCAGAAAAGCAAACTGACCGTGGCTGAAAACAAACCTGTGAAGACATGCACCACACTGGGATGTATTTATCTGAGGGAGGGAGGCAGGAGCAAATCACAGTCAGGATGGTAGAGGCTGGAGAGACACTGTTGATTAAGGATCCAAAGTAATTTTTAATTTAAGTTTGGTAATAGATTCTCCTATGCTGACTTTTTCAGCATTTCCTTCTCTGTGCTTCCTAATTAGAGATTTTGCATTCTGTTTCAATTAAAAAGAAATAAAGCCATAAAAAGATTATTTGGAAAAATAAAGGGAGGTGTTTCTGAGAACTGCATGATTTTAGTCATAGTTTGTATTCTGAGAAAATCCTTCAACAATTTTGCCTTCTGGCTGGGGATTTCCCCTTCCTATCTATTATAAGATCCCCCAATAAATCTCCACTTTCAAGGTGAAAAGCCATTCTATATTTTAGGTGGGCTTGCTTTAAAGAAAAGATGCAGGCAGATTCAAGTGATTGCCACTTCTGGCTTCTGCCACACCCTCCCATCCTGTTTCAATAATAGTTAACAGCAAATTACATAAGTTTAGCTGAGACAGTGAGGGCTCAGCACCTGAGCCTGGCTTTGGTGTCCTACTGGGGCTAACGACGGAGGGTATTCAGAGCTCTCAGTTGTGGTTTGAGGCTGTGGTAGGCACATACCACACTCCTTATGCCTATTTGATGGCTGGAAAATTACTATTACTACCTAGAAGATCAAAGACTCGACTTTAAAAAATAAACAATGAAATGGAAAATGGTGTTTCTGCAGCTTACAGGCATGCTGGGTAGACACAGAAGGGGTTTGGTGAGGACTGAATGCAGCATGCTGCTTGCTGTCCATGCAGACTCGTAGCTACACAGATATGGACAGCATCCCATGGTGGGATGCCATTGCCTCTTTGCTGGGATAACACAAGTGGCAGGTAGAATTGGGAGGTGGATTTAGCATGGCCCCTGCCAAGTTGAGCTGAGGTCCTTGCTTGGAGTGGTTATGTCTGGGAACAGGAAATTGAGAGACACTTTTATGGGCAAATTCTTTGAGAACATGCCAGGTTGCACCTGAGGAAAGCCCTATGATGAGGACTTGAAATTGAGATATTAACGTATAGACAAATAATGAAAAACTAAGAATTTTTCATTTCTTTTCCCCTTCTGAAATAAATTATTATGAAATTTGCATTCAGCAGTTCAGTAAACAAGAAAACTTTTTCAAAATGAGATTTAAACTACCAGATAAATCTGGTAGGACATTACCCTTCTGAAGTATGCCAGATATTCTTTGGCATGCTACTTGTTATTTAACACAGCCATTAAATGTGTTTTATCTGTGAAAGGGGAGAGGGAGAGCAATGAGACCAGCAGAAATGATGAATTAACTGGCTGTGATTAGGTGGACTTGCAGAGTGAGCTACTGCGGTGAACAGTTTTGTGAAAACAAGAAATGTTAAAGCTGTGTCTCTGGGGAGGATAGAAGTGTCATGACTCTAGACAAGGGGCTGCAATGGGCTCTTTTCATGGGAATGGGAAATAGACTTTTTGTAGGACCCCTGTGAGTGCTGTAGGACTCAGGACTTTGGGGTACCTGTGGTACCATCTTGTGATCGTACAGTCATTTATTGCACACTCTCAAGACATCTATCTGAGGCTAGGCATGATATTTTGGCAAGCTGCTTAGCACGTTCTTTTCAAATGTAGACTCAGCTTTTTCCAAAGTTTCTTGGGATTTCTTAGTAACTCATGTTGACAGAGAATCAGAGCCTTTGGACACACTTGAAAAAGACCGAAAAACATAGTATTGGCCTGAAGAAAGTTAACTTTGTTAAACAAATCTAATTTGGATGAAAGAGACTTTCGAGGATAATTTAGTGAAACCAGTGCATATCTGTGAACATGCATGGGTGAACATTGGATTTTTTCTAAAACGTGAGGAAGAAGCCAAAGTGCTCAGGTACAAGGAGCAGAGGAGCTGGGGGGGGGGGGGGGGGGGGGGTAGAGGAGTGTTTTCTGCCTGCACTGAGCCCTTGTTTGTTATGATTTTGTACACAAGGCTAAAATGACCATTAGCTCCCCTGGAGCATTGGAACCTGGGAGTGAACTGTGTCAAGACACAAATGGGTGTTGCCTGTATTCAGTGCTGTGGTGCTACCTGTACCCCACTGGCTTGGTGTTGCTTCCTCTGGTTTGAATGAGTCTGAGTATGAGTTTGAATGAGTTCAACAGTATATGATCAGATCCATCCCCAACATTGGGCTATTTAATTGTGGTCATGAATGTTTGTGTTTTGAAAACTGCTATGGCACCATGTTCCAGTATTTTTGCCAGACATGCCATGGTAAAATCAGCTGAGTGACACTTCTCTTTGGTGGGGAGGGTTGGGAAATACTAATAAATATGTCAAATGTGCTGAAGTCAGAAAAACCCCTTTAAATATAAAAGAAGAAATGATGTTTTGTTTTGAAACACACTTGTGCCATGAACATTTTCAGAACAAGACTTTTACTGAATTGGAGCACAGGGAGAAGACTTTTGTTTTCAAAAGTAAAATAAATATTTTACATTGGGTCAAATGTAGCAGTTTGGGGTGACCCAAAAGGAAATTTGTCAACTCAGCTTATATTAATGTTTTTCCCCCAGCTTGATCATAATTGTTCTGCACTGCCTGGACCAGGGTGGCCCAGCAGGGACTTGTCTGCCTAAGCCCATTGTGAGGGCTCTGATGATGCCTTCAGAGCTGCTGCAGGTACCACTATGGTATCCCTAACCCAAGCTACCCCTTTAACAGCCAAGGTAAAAACTGCTGAATGTCCAGAAAATTATTACGCCTGCTTGTGTTGGCCAATCCTTAGAGGCAGTGGTGCAGAAATCCCTTCTCTCTGGGGCCATGCTCAGCCTCCCACCCTGGTGATACTTTTACCCACTAAAGAAGTTCCTCTGAAGTTGACAAGTCCTCAGTTAGCTCTGGGCATGCTGGGCCAGGGGAAAACAGCGTTAGGACATGGCATAGAGGGGCTGGGAGGCTTTGTCCTTCAGAGAGCAGGTAGAAGAGCAAAGGTTAGCACAAAAATGTGGCTTGATCCCCAGGCAAGTGGACTGGTTGTGGGACTGGGTGTGGTGTGCCATACCCTGGGGAAGGGAGGAAGGACTTTGGCGCAGCAGGGTTTACTTGTCATACCAGTGAAATTTGCAGTTCTCAGAGAAAAAAGGAAGAAAGAGCATGATTCTGCATGGGGAATGTGTGGTAGCAATTTATTCTGGGGCAGACTAAAGGTCTGTGTAGTCTGGTGACAAGTTTTTGGCAGTGGTAAACAGTGGCTGAATGCCTATTATGAGGGTCCAAGTGTGCGTGCCACTTCCACAGAAGCTTTCCCAGCATCCAACCATTCACAGATAGGGCTACCTGAACCAGAAGTTCTGTAGTACACTGAACACCTTCAGTGGACTTTTGTTCATCCAGTCTCCCCGTGAGCCCATGTAAAGTCCTGGCAGTCCATAGTTTAAGTACACACTCTGTGCAAAACCACCCTCTTTCATAGGATTTGATCCAACTAACAGCTGTGAGCTCAACAGTGTGCCCTGGAAACGACAGTGAATTGGCATTTTCTTCTTAAGCTTCCCATGCTTCTCATGATTACTTGATTTTTGATCATATTAAACCCTTTCCTTTACTTTCAGGTTTTCTCTTTCCCAGGTTGAAGCATTCTGGGGCATTCGGCTGTTCCTTGTGTGCAAACAGCACTGAACCTCTGACCCTTCTTTGTTGCTTTGCTCTGACCCTACTCCAATTTGCATTGTATCATTTTTAAGTTGTGTGGGTGGAAGAACATCCAGGACTGTACAAAGTGTTCCCAATGCAAGCCCATCCTGGCTTTACAGAGTGGGAAAAGCTGCTGAGTTAGCCTTTGGCTCAGCCATACCAATCTGAATGGCGCTGCAGACAGAGACAGGCTGCTGTGGTGGGAACAGACCGTCTGAGAAAGGGCAAAGTGCTCCCCAACAATGTGGGAGCTCTGTGCCCAGAGTGTCCCATCAGCCTGGCAGAGAGACCTCCTGCAGGCTCGTCCTGGAGGAAAGAGGAGGAGAGGATATTCATGAGGCAGGAAAGAGGAGGAGATGACATTCATGAGGCATTTATTCTTTCTCTTATGAAAAACCAGAAAACCCTCCAGCCTGTGAGCTGTGATATGTAACTCCCCATCAACAGCCAGGTTCTGTGTGAAGGAGCAAAGGCACAGGACACAGAATGGGCTGCTTGCCAATGGGCATGAGTGGGAACAAGGCTGATTTGATAAAAGCAACAGACTTAGGAAGGGAGAAGACCTTAGAGATATCTGGATGTAATAGAGAGTAACTGCTTATAAACTAAGTGGTCTTCTAGGGTCTCGTGCTGGACCCTAAAAAATAGTGGAAAACAAAAACAAAAACAAAAACAAAAACAAAAAAGAAGGATGCAAACTGGGTCCCAGTGGCCAAGGTCTTTATTGCCATAACTGTTACACCAGTGCACTCACAGTGGTCCATACTCTGTGTACAAACAGCACTGAAGATAGCCCCTGGAAACCTCTCTTGTTTGATATGCTGTGTTGTAAGATGCAATTTCTCTGACGTCTGCTAAGGGAACAGAATTGCTTTTTAACCTTATTTTTTTAACCTTATTTATTCTCCCCAGCATGTGAAAAACACATGTTGAGGAGCTGAAAATTACTCATCCAATGAAGGCAGAGTCTTGGTAGCTACCTCTGAATAAATGCTGTTAGAGATTATCTCATTTTAAAATGAGCAAAGTTTTTGAAGAATGGACACTAAATATTTGCCCCAAGGTTCAGGGATCTCAGGATGCTGGGTCTTGGCTATTGCTGTTCCAGCTGTATCATCTTTGACTTCTGCAAAACCACCCCAATATAATCTACCAAGGACATGGCCTCCATGTCATTCACACTGCTTTTGCTCCATAGGGGTATGGTTTGCCAAAGTCTTTAGCATTCTGTTTGTGGCTTGGTTTACCAAAAGCAGAGCCAACACAGGCAGTTTTCAGGGTGGGGCCACATGCTGAAATTTCAGTGCTTGCAATTTCTGTTTCAGATTAAAAAGAGATTAATTTCTGCTTTCCAGTGTTTTGTTTTGCAGCTGGCAGGTAGCTCTTATTTACTTGAAGATGGTTTTTACATCTTCTGTTTGAGTGCTTGGAATAGAGCAGGCCGTGTGAAGAAGTGGGAAGAGTTAATCCAAGTAGGAGAGGTTTTGACTGCAGCTGTGTGAAAAATGGGCCAGAAAGTGTTTTATAAATTTATCTTTGTTTCAACAAAGCCTATTTCTTTTTCATACTTCAAGTACATGAGAGGGGGTAGTCAACCTGAAATGGTTTATTTAATCCAAAATAGAACAACTTGGGTTTGGCCTGCTTAGTCCTAATAAAAGAAATAAATAAAATGAGTCAGTCTCTAACTGAAAACATCTTCTAAACACCAATTTAAGAAGATTTCAGTTTGAAAATGGGAATGAATACATCTCGGCTAATAAAAATTATTATTTCAGGTCAAATAAATCTTGTCCAAAAATAAGAAAAATCTGTTGTGGGTAGGGGAGAGAGAGAAAAATCCACTTTCGAGTGCTTGCAGTTAGGTCAATGGCAAGTCTTGACGAGAAGGACTCTTTCCCATGTGGAAGATCCAGAGATGTGCTCAGTGAGGAAACTTCCCATGTCACTTTAGCTCAAACAAATTTCGTGCTCTTGAGGAGCTGGGGTCTTTCAACCCACCTTTGTCACTTCCTTACACTTACTTGACTTGGCCCATCCTTTGGGATACCTTTGGGATACCACACCACCGCTGTGGCAAAGAGGCCACGTGGGATCCTGGGGATCTCCTCTTGAGTCCTTGGTTTGGAGATGTGCTGGGTTTGGCTGTGTGGTGGCTGAGCAGGGCCACAGACCCTGTGCATGCTCAGCTGCCACGAGAAGCGACATCAGCCTGGTGCAGGCTTGGGCAGCCAAGGCTTGGGCAGCTGATCTGCCTTGGACCATTACTGCAGCATTAAAGCCAGGAGAAATCTTGATTGAATCTAACTCATAAAGAGTAACTCACTGAAAACTCCTTGAGTTACTTGCACACATTTTTCTAATAAATGAGCCATGCAAATACTTAACCCTCTTATTGCTTCTTAAGAGGAACGTGTTAATAGTTTCTCTTTAGTAGTACACTCATTGAACATTTATCTGTGGAGCATTAAAGTTTATAATGAACAATTTAAAACCAAACAAATAATAAAAGTAGACCAAATATCACAGGTGAAATTGTGAATAATGCACCAATAAACTTTCTGATTAAACACCTGGAGTAGGTGAACAAGCATTTTACTGCAGAGGTCCTGAGGAGACCTACAGGTGTCTCTGTGTATTACAGGCAGGGTTCTGTCAGGAATCAGATCCATTCCCTGGGAGCTTACAGCAGGCTGTTTGCTGTGCTGATACCTTGGGTGCTACAGCAACTCTGCTGGGTGCCTTGGACCCTGTGGTCCAAACTGCAGGGAACAGCCTGTTTAATTGTTCTGGAATAAATCAGCTAGATCTTTTTAATTTGTTTCCTTTTGAACAATGTTCTCTTGCAGTCTTGGCTCTCTAGCTCAGAGGAGAAATTTTATTAACATCAGAATTCACATGCAACATGGAAAATCCACATTTTTCAGCTGTTTTTACAATCGAGGCAGTAATGCAAACCCATTTCCAGAGCTTCATATTGCCCATGGGACCAGCCACAGTGCTGCTGGACAGGGAAAACAAAAGACTGCCTGAGAACCTGGGCATTGCTGGCAGGAAGCAAGAAGGCATATTGGATGCTCATTTGACATTCATAGGAAATGCAAATGGCCACCAACAGTTGATCTGTGCCACTCAGCAAGTTTTTTTCTCACTTTATCCCCATTTTTCCCGTTCTATTTTAATCTACCATCTATTAAAACCCCTTTCCTGTTTCTCTGCCATCCCTGCCTGTGCACTGGGTAACTTACCTCTTCCCATGTACAGGTGGGTGGCAAAGCACTGCTGCTGCTGCCCACTCTGGCTGCAGGGAGGGATCCTTTGCTCAACATCAGGCAAGTGGAGCAAAGGAGGAGCACAGGCAGTGTGGTAGCAACACACAGGAGGGTTTCCACAGTAGCTGGGGTGGGGGCGATGACTGGCAAGCAGCTGTTTTACAGACCACAGATGCATGTAGGACTGTTGTGCGTCTATAGGTGGGCATGAAGCATGAAGGAGTCCCAGAGTCATGATTCTCTTCTTCAGCTCCCTTGCCACTTATCTTCTGCCTGCCCAGTTTAGGAGACACTGGCTTAGGATTTCCCTCAGTTAAAAAAAATAAATTAAAAAATAAAAAGAAGAAAGGTTGTTCTGGCTTTTGAGGCATGCACTGTAGTGTGGGAGCAGTAAACCCTTGGCGCGGCAGTTGCAGAAAGCAGAGCCGTTTGCTGAGTCAGGTCCTTGATGAGCTGGCAGCTCCGCATCGGCCGTCTGGTATTCATTGTCGGCAACTTGCAGTCTCAACTTCCTACATCATCCCTTAATCCTCTAAAAGATGTGTTGCCCTGACTCAGACCGAGTGCTCTCTCACTCCCCAGCCACTGTATCCCTTTCCATGGAGTCGCAAAGGACTGTGCTGACCTGGCCACCCTTGCTCCGGAGTGATGTCTGCCTGTCCCATGCTTAGATCATGGCAGGCAGATGTCTCCAACCCAATCATGTCCTGTGGCTGGAAAGTTATTTGTGCCAGCTAAAGTATATTCCAGCTCTACTTTGTCCACTAAATTCAGCATGGTGTGGAAGGGTAGGGTAGTGCTTTTTCTGCCGAACTTTCCCCACCAGTCATGTCTTCTCTTGACTAAAGAGCATGAGACCTTCAACCTTTCCTCCAGAATAATTTTGTCTTGACCTCCTTGCTTTCCCCTTGGACTTTCTTTTCTTGCTCAAGATCTGCTGTGTTAAAAGACACCATTTTGCCTTTGACAATCAGTGTTTTCTCAGGGAACCAGGAGATGTCATTGCAGGAGATCAAAAACCTTTACGCTTGAGACAGATCAAGCTTTCTTGTTACAAATAATTGCTGTTTGCCTCCCTCTTCTTGATCTGGCCTTTATATTTCTGCACTGGCTGTACACCCAAAGGTAAATTGATGAAACTGGCACTAATCAGTATGAAAAATAAGAGGGCAAGTTCTTAAGGAAGGAAGGATGTTTCTAAATCAGTATAATATCCTGCTCATTTTTTAAGAACTAGCATATCTTCATATAATAGAAAGTTATATGACAGACCTTCAGTCAATGTAAAGAGGCAAAGTTCTGTGATTGAGTTACACTGTGCTAGATCAGTGGAAAATTTTGTCCCTGTGCTGGCAATTTAGGGAGTTTAAAATGAAATGTTGTGTTGCTGGGGCTTGTTGTTTATTTGTTTGTTCCTTTGTTTTAAATTAATATTAATGTGTCAAGAAACATAACTGAAAGAGCAGAGAAAATTTTTCTTCTATGCTTCTTATTTAGCTCATTTGCTGGTGTGTTTAAACTGAGCCTTTAACATCCCTGTTATCACCTGTTCTCTGCATCCAAATACAGACCATTTTTGTTGGTCCAGGTCCCCCTGCTCCTGGAGGAAAAAAACGCCTCTTTAAAATGGAGAAGGCCAGCGAAGTGCCCTAAAGCTGGATGAGAGATTCAGATTTGCAGCACTTCAAACATATTTATCTTTAAAACTGACTGGACTGAATCTAGGTGGGGAACCTTCAGAGAAATTAAGAAACTGTCCTTATCATTGAGGATCTGTTCAAACATGCCTTCTGCTTCCAGGTCACTTACTTCTGCACTTGAAATTTGAGGGAAAATTTAATCTGAAAAGAAGAAAAAAGAACATTCATTTAGATGCCGTATGGATAAATACATGTTATTATCTCCCCCACTCTCAAAGATGTATTTTTTATTCAAAGCTTCTGCTACTGTACTCTTTGCTGGTCCTAATTCAACCATATACTAAGTTGAAATGAAGCTATTTGCATTCACAGACTTGCACAGCATAAGAAGTAGTCCACAAACATTAGCTACAAGTATTACAATGAAGGCATTTTTACTGCTAATTAAAGAACCACTTCATGCAAAAGCAGTGTAAAATTACATCAAGTGTAAAATACACTCAGTTAAAGCAGTTACTACGTTTAATAAACAGGTTTTTTAGAGGTCTTTCCCATTGAACCAGAATTAGTTCTAAGTTCTTTAAGTCCTTTCCCTACATTGTCTCCCTGTACAATGCAGCAGTGAATTAGTGGCACAGATGACTGATTTTACTGTATGCTAACTTAAAGGAAACAGTTGTTGTACGGTGTTGTCTGTATATTGCTACAGTAGCTGTCACTGAGATGATAACACTTGGACATCGAGAAAAGTCAATTGGAAATAAGACCCGAGGAGAGTAATTTTCAATGATGGGCACTTTTTAGTTCTTTTTTGCTACATAGAAGCACAATAAAATTGTTCATTGCTTTTCCTTCTCCCATCCTGTTGTTATAAACTGATGTGTAAAATCCCATTCTGAAATTCTCCTTTTCCCATGGTGTTTCAATGGGAGTATTTGATCTCCTGGTCTTCTCCAAGGGGGATTGTGCTAGCAAAGTAGGATCTCCTCATGTTATTTCAGGAGAATTATTTATGGGAAAAGAGCTAAGGAAATAGGGTCATTACTAAGGACTTGGGAATGGAGGAAGATGAACAGAACTGGAGGCTGTAAATTAAAGAAAGAATGAGAGTGAAGGAAAAAAGTCTTACAGCAAGTCACGGGATCTGGGTCTGCTCTTGCTTCACACCAGTTTGCAATCACTGACCTAAAAACTTCTACACAGCTTCAGAGTCTGTTTTGTTATTGTACATAACAGGTCTGAGTGAAAAAAAAGTCTGGGAAAAAAATTTGTAAAATACATGTAGATTCCAGGACAGATCCCTAGATGAGGATAAATGACACAAATCTCAAAAGAGTTCAGAAGAGCTGATGTGAGTTGAGCTCTTGGGGGAAGTTTGGGTGTGTTTAATTTTTTGCTGTTTGTATAATTTGTATAATTATCTATCATCTCTGAATGATAGATAATTATACAAATTGTTACTAAGCTTGTTTCAGCATTTTGTGTATGGCTTGCTTTTTTATTTTTTGAGAATATGTTGTACTTGTTTAGCTCAAATCAGTACAGAAATACTCATCCTCATTGTCTCCATTTGATGGATTTATACTGCTACAAAATGAACCCAAATCTCAGTTTAGTGTTTAAGTACTTCAAAATAAATCACTGAGTTGCAACCTTGGTATCTTTCTCCTTTGTCTGGTCGTGCAGTGAATTCTCTAAGTCAGCAAAGTGGCTTTTCAGCCTGACACCCTTCCTTGTCCTCTGGGCAGGGCAGATAAAGAGACACTTTTGAGGGGAAAGGTTGAAAAAAATCCTAACACTAAGTACATCTCTTGAATGTTTTGGAAACTTTCTGTAAATTGCTTTATAAATCGTTCAAATGATCACGGATGGGAAACTAGAAGAAAAGTGGTTCAGCCACAAACTAACGATGACTGATAATGAACTGCCACTTAGCCCGAGCGACTGACATTGTCATCCAAACTGTCCATTCTTTCCAAATGTTTGCCTGAATTGCTTCCCCAGGATTTCATTTGGTGATTTGAATCTCTTGTTGGCTGAATTATTTTTGCTTCCTGTAGCATTTCAGATAAATGAGATTGTACTGAGAGAAAAAAAGCGCTTCCACCATTCCAGTGGAGAAGTTTTTGGCTCTGCAACCTGTCTTTTTTCACTTCAGAGACTCTCCAAGTAACAGAACATATAACATAGCCATTTAATGTGCGCATTGTTTCCAGCCTTCCTCCTAATGGCGACGCTGTAAATTGAACTAACCGTTTGGTCATGTTTTAATAATTAACACTTTAACACAAAAGAGTCTTTTTGGTATCCTGTCATTTGTTGAAGTTTCATAGGTGATTTAAAAGTCTGTTTTGTCAATCTGCTCTGTAGTTGTGAGGAAAGAGATTCTAAATTAAACCTAATGGGCCTTTTTAATTTTTTTAAAGGGCCTTAGACCTGATTTAATTTGTGCCCGTAATACGGTGGTGTGATGTGTGTGATTTTACTGCCTCTCCATAGTAATGGCTCTGCTACAGTTGCAGTTCCCGTTGCAGCTGGAGGCAAAGCTTTGCCTTAGGTCACATTCCTGGTGCTGGAGGCACAGGCCCTGCTGCTAGAGGGATGTCTGCATGGTGTTTGGCCAGTGATGCCCCCCACCCCCTCTCATTTTAATGGAAAACAGGTTGATTTTCAGGACATTTAGGTCTAAGGAGTAGGTTCATCAAGGTATGACCTGATCCACTGGTTAGGAATTGCATTTCCTGTGATATATTCAGGACATACCGAACAGCCAGGTACCAGTGCAAACTTTTCCTAGTGCTTTCTTGCAGAAGGTATGATTTTGGATCATCAAAAGGATTCAGACTCTGAAATGGTTCAACAGGTCTAAAGGTACCTTCACATCACTGCATGTCAGACATATGCCTGACATCGCTGGAATTAAGAAGCTCTTCTCCTTAGCTCTGTATCCATAGTCAGCTGAGAGAAATCATGCTCCAGCACCTATTTGTACTCTGGAAAGAGAGAGAATACACAGTGCAAAGAGGGAGACTCCTCTCCCAGCATAAACACCTGCCATGGGAGATGTGAATACACTACTTACCTTGCTTCTTTGCTCCTTGAGTGATTATGAGGCATAAAAACCACTTTGTGTGACATCTGAAAAGGCTTTCCATTGCCAGCTTCTGTGCCCCTTCCTTCTTCCTGTGTTCTCACTCCAGAGCTATAAGAGATTCTTTGGGGCAGGTAGGTTTATGCTCCACAGTCAAGTGCTATGTAAAGAGAGATACCTGGGCTAGCTTTGGACAGAGCTCTGGGATACTGCAGGGTGCCAGTGGTGGGCGCATACACCTGTTCAATGCTCTGTGCTTCAGGTAAGTTATGGTGCTGGCCAAGCCACTTGCCCTGAGAAGAGCCCAGGACTGCCACAGCACAGTGTAGCTGGTGGTCCAGATGAAACAGGTGATTTCACAAAATGAGAGATAAAATGAAATCCTGTCTGGAGAATGGTGGGGTGCTCACTGGTGTACTACCAGAGAAATAACAGCTCACAAAGACTTAACCCAGAAGAAAACTATCATCAGGGACCACACCCACAATCCGAATCTAAATTGCCAAATAACCCGCTTTCTTTATGAAATAAATGCATAACCACAATGCTGCAATGAAATGGAAAAGCAATTTTGCCCAGAGAATAGTGTTTCTAAAGGCACACAGGGCAAAACTCAGAACGTACCACACCCGAAGGTCAGGACAACAGCGAGAAATGAAATGCCAAAAAATTAATGCAATCTGGTAAAAAAAAATCTCAACACATACATACACATACACATACTACTTTTGTCCTTCCTGTCCTTCCTCATGTCTTCATTTTCTCATCCTAAGAAGATTTCCAGATAGCTGCTAAGCTCTATGGAATTTGTGAAGAGAAATCCAGATACTGGGCATGTACAGCACTTCTGCTTGTTGAAACAAGTCTCAAACCCTTAGCAAGGAGCTCAGCATCCAGCATGTAGCCAGTACTCAGGGTACAGAGGGCTCTGAAGGACCCTCATGCTCTGTTCAGCTGGAGCTCTAGCAGAATGGTCAGCTCTCAGGTAGTCCTGCTGCATCACTTCTTGCCATTCACCCATTCCTGCCAACATTTCCTCTTGCAATCAGAGAATACACAGTTTGAATGCAGGTTTCATATTTTTGTAGCTAGCCAAGGTTTTTCTTAATCCAATATCATGTTACTGCTGGTTTTAGCATGTAAACAGACAGAATTTACTTGATGATTGGCATTTTTAGAGGTGGTCTCCATTGGCCTAATTCTGCATGTGTTAATATGGACAATGAAATTCTTATCAGCTTTGGAAGCTTCAGCAATACATAGTATCAAAAATCTTTAGTTGTTTTTTGTTCACAACTTTTCTTTTTTTCTTCTCTCTTCTCTCTTCTCTTCTCTTCTCTTCTCTTCTCTTCTCTTCTCTTCTCTTCTTGTCATTTTCATTTTCATTTTATTTTCTTCTTCTTTTCTTCATATTCTGAAAAAAGCTCACACTGTTTTCCCTCTCCCTAGTTTTTCCTAGCTGGTTATGAGGCTAGAGTGGGTCAGTTGATACACCATTATTCATCACTGCCACATACCACCACACCTACTCAATTGTCCCTTTAGTATCACAGTATTAGTGCTTTTATGGTTTTTAATCAGGACGTTCCTATAAAACTAGAGCAGTTGTTTGGTTGTATTTTTAATATGAGCTTTGTAAAATGTTGAACTCTGTGCAGAGGTAGCCAACACAAACAGATGGGGCCATTTGGGTTCTTTCACTAGGGGCCATTGATGGAGGAGGTTTGTAAGCAGTGACACTGAGGTAAGAACAGTCAAACTCTTGCCTTAGGGAGGGAACCCCACTGAATGTGATGGGCAGAGGAAGCCAGGCATGCCTCAGAAGGTGCTGACATATGGGCAAATGTGGAGGTGGAATATTGCTAATTGTCAGGTACCAGGAAGAACCAGGCCCCAGAGATAGACTGTTTGTAATACACTGAACACAGCCTTCTCCAAGGTAGGTTTGATTATGAGGAGAGGTCACCTGACTGACAACTCTCCTCAAAACCAAAACATTCCGCCTTGGTGTCCTTTCTAGCAAAGAGTGCCATCTTCCAGAGTAACAGCACTGTTGCAATAACAAACGAGGCTCCAAAGTCTCATTCTCCCTTCTGGCTAATGTCCCAGCACTGCAATCCCCGGGTAGCAAAAATCATGAGTCAGCTCCTTCTCCCTTCCCAGCAACTCTCTTGAGCCCAGTCAGGTCATATTTTCAAACTTTTCTCTGCAAACATGAGGGATGGAAACTTCTCCTGCAGGAATGAAAGTTGAGGTTTGTGTTCAGTGTCTTCATTCCAATCTGGGACTTGAATACTGGTAGCAACAGGGAGTGTTTTTAAGCTTCTTTTTTTTTTTTTTTTTCCTGTGGGGATAGAGTCCAATTTACACTCCAGGACTGAATGCTTGTGGGTTTGAAATTCAGCCTCTGCTTTTGAAGTTCTTTCTACTCTGAAATCTATTTTGAAAATAAAAAATAATATAAAGTGTATCTAAATGGCACAGCACAATGAACAGATGGTTAAAACCTGTCCATGACTTTTTAGCATAACTCAGTAAGTGCAAAAGTGGGAAATTGGTTTTCTTGAACAACTGTTGGATGCTCCCCTCTCTTACACCAAAATGTTACACTGGCTGGAGAAAAAGAAAAAGAAAAAAGGCTTTGGGTCCAGACAGCAAGCTGGTTTGGGCTAGCAAGAAATATGGCCATATGTCTGCTTAGAGGGAGGTGAAGTTAGAGTTTGTGACACACTGAGCTAACGAAGCAACCTTGTTTGCAGTATTTGATCAGGAGTGTCTAGAGCTAGTTTGAGTGTCTTTATGAGCAGAAAGAGAAAGGAAGGATGACTGCAGGAAGGCTGAAATGTGACACTTTCCAGTGCTTTGCAGGCTGGGCAGCCTGCAAACAACTGTTCCCTGAATATTCCTGTCTTTGACTCTTTAATGAAAAGGTGGTTGCATGGTTTCTTTTTCATGTAATTTTTTTAAGAGAGAAAAGAGGGAGTAAGACTTCTTGAAAACCAGTGTACCTTGGGCTGAATGAATAATGTAAGAGCACCATTGTGCCTGAAACATGTGGCATTGTTTACTTGTGTCACAGTAAATGATTCATGTGGAAAAGCTGCATTTGAACAAATGAGATTGATGAGAGTTTTACAGGCTATTTTTGTGTAATTTAAAACAGTGCCTATACTTGATGGTAAAAATAAAAAGGAAGATGAGACAGCTAGTGCTGTGAGCTTTACTCATTCCTTATTCAGTCTTTGGCCATTGCCTCTGCTCCAGAAAGCCAAGGGTTCAGATGAAGAGTGGAAAGAGGAAAACAGAACACGGAGGGAAGATTTTGATCTTGATCACAGTGACAGATTCAGAGATATCTGAGCTTACTCTTCCACATTAAACCTGGAGCTCTTAGTGCCAGGAAAGTCACTTGATGGTGGGTACAGAGACACCTGAGCTAGCTGAATGTGTGCTGGGACCAGAAGGGAAGTGCACAGATGCAATTTATATGTGTTTTTGTGAGCCCAAAGGAACAAGGTCATAGTGCTGACACTTATTGTCTCCTGTGCAGTGTCCAGGTTACTGGGATAAGTTGCCTCTGGACCTCATCCTCCTTAAGAGGTAGGTGTTGTGCTGTATCCAAGGATCTCTACTAATGTGCCAGTTTCTCTACTCCAGTTCTTAATACCCTCTAGATATGTCTTTAAGGTTGCTTAAACCTGGAAGCTCAATTTTCAAAGCTATTTAAAGCTAAAGATAGATAGATATATAGATAAGGGTCTTTCATATCTCAGGAAAAATTTCTAGGAGATCAAAGTGGCTATTCTTTAGGCATCAGTTAATAATTTATATGGGATGTGGGAAATAACAACAGTCAAAAAGGCAAGAAAGAAACTTATAATGGAAGATTTTAACCAGAGAGTCGTTTGGTGCTGATGTCCCACAGCCAATGACAGATTTCCTTTGTGTTTCTATAAATAATAATAATAATGTTTTCTTTGCAAAACAGGAAATCCTGTATCCAGTATAAGGTAACCTGATAGTGGACTCAAGTCTGCTGAATGAGAAAGTGTTAGTTACAAACCCAAAAAAGCGCAGTTGCTGAGGTACCAGAGATCACAGTCAATTTAGATTTATTTTATACAAATGAAATAAGTTATTGACCAAAATGTGCCCATTTGAAACTTTAGTAGGGACAGTTTTCAAAGCTTAAAGCATTTGCTGGCATAACTGACTGAGCATATGCATTTTAAGTGGAAAGGCACTGAGAAAAATCAGGAATTATTCAAGAATATCATGCTAGTTTTTCTAAACCACATGATTTCATCAACAACAAAAAAAAATGGGGTTATTTAAAAGACTACCTGCAAAAAAAAAAAATCCCTAGTAAAACAAAGAAAGAATGAAAAAATATAAAATATATAAAGAACAGGAAAAAGGTCTGATCCCAATGGAGTTAAAAAAGATATGCTGTTTTTTCAAGCCTGTAAAAAGCCAAAATATTTTTTTGCCTGTTGATACCCATGATAAAATCATGAATGCCAATTAAAAAAAGGGAGAAAGGTGGAGAAATGCTTTTTTTGTACCCATCTGAAATGCTGGGTTGTGAGATAGGAATGTTGGTAGCTGGAACCAAGAGAGATGTGCCATGGACACGTAAATTTATTACCCCTAGAGATGATGGTGATGGTGATGATGAATTTCTAGCATAACTGTGAGAATGAGTGATTTCTGAAGTTTTGCTAAACAGTTGTTGTCATTTTCTAGATGAATAAAAAGACTATAGAACAATAAATGTTCACCAAAATGCTGTGGTTAAAATGTTCAAATTTCAAAAAATTGGTCACTGTTCATAAGGGCCATCAACTGTGATTTCAGTTTCTCTACAATTTTTTGGGTTTGCTTTATTGGTCTGTGAGAAGTTGGCAGAGAGAAAGAGTTGACTGCAGCCCCTGGCTCTCATGGTTGACTTTAGCAACCTGAATGGGCAACATGGCAGGGCACAGGCAATCCAACATGTTTCTGAAGAATGGCAAGAGCTATTTCCTGACACTGGAGATCTACAAGCCAATTAGGTAAGATGTGCTGTTGGTCCTGCTGCTCATTAGCTAATGGGAGGAGATAGAGAAGACAGGTTTATACTGCTCACACAGGTGCACATTGAATAATAGACAGCAGACAGAAATTGCAACCAACAATGTTCTGATGGATATCAGGACAATTTTTCCTCAGAAAGTTGATAAAATATTGGCACAGGTTGTCTCAAGAGGTTTTGATGTCTCTGTTCTTGGAGGTGTTCAAAGCCTGACTGTACTGAGCAACCTAACCAAGCTGGATATGTTTTGAGCAGTTTGGGCTTCATGACCTTCAGCAATCTAATCCAAGTTATTCTGAGTCAGTGGTTAAACTGATGGTTCTGTTTTTTAAACCTACAGAAACCAGAAAGATAAAACTGAATGAAGAATTAGTTTAAAAATGAGATCTATTACAGCAGAGGAACAATGCCATTAACTGTGATTTCTTAAATCTGTAATATCCCTCTAGCATACTTACTATGTTCTCTCTGTAGTGAAGGTAATCAAACACAGGACTAAAATATTGGATGAGACAGCACATACTTCCACTTGGAGTCTTTTAAAATCGGCAGTTCCATCCCTAATGTTGCTGTTGGCAGAAAAATAAACCATAGAAACAAAGAATCATTTAGTTTGGTTAGAAAAGACCTTTAAGATCATCAAGTATGGCCATTAAGGTAATACCTCTAAGTCCACCACTAAAACTTGTCCCCAGGTGCCTTATCTACACATCTATTCACTACCTCCAGGGATGGTGACTCTATCCCTTCTCTGAAGAGCCTGTGCCAATGTTTGATAACCCTTTAGGGGAATTTTTCCCCTAAGATCCAATCTAAGCCTTCACTTGTGGAATAAGAGGCCTTTTCCTCTTGTCCCATCACTATTTACTTGGGAGAAGAGACCAACCCTGAGCAAGCTCTACCCTTCTTCCAGGTAGTTCTAGAGAGCAATAAGGTCCCCTCAAGCCTCCTTTTCTCCAGGCTAAGCACCCCTAGCTCCCTCAGCAGCTCCTCATAGGATATGTATTCCAGAATGTTCCACAGCTCCAATGAATGGCCTTCTCTGGACACACTCTAGCCAGCACCTCAATGTCCTTCCTGAACTGAGAGGCCCAGAACTGGACCAAGATTCAAGGTATGGCCTCACCAATGATGAGTGTGGAGGGACAATCCCTGCCCTGGTCCTGCTGGCCACACTATTTCTAATACAGGCCAGGATGCCATTGGCTCTTCAGCCCACCTGGGCACACTCTGTCTCATGTTCAGCTGCTGTTGACCAGCACCCCCAGGTAATTTTCTGCAGGGCAGCTTTGCAGCCACTCTTCCCCAAGCCCTTAGGGCTGCAGGGGTTGTTGTGACCCAAGTGCAGGAGCCGGCACTCGGCCTTGTTGAATCTCATCCAATTGGCCTCAGCCCATGGATGAACAATCTTTTTTGGTTGCACTGGGTCTGTGCTCAGTAGAGACCTGCTCAACCCCTGCTCTCATGACCATTTCAGGAAACAAACTGTATAGCCCTCAACATGCTGAACTGTGGCACCTTGCATATTTACCTGTTTTGCTAAAAAAAAGCTGCAATACAGCAAGGTAGTATGAGATGCATTGCTGTCAACCCTTCACAAACCATCTGAAGAGAAAATAAGTTGAATAGAAGATCCTTGTTAAAAATATTAGTCATAACCTTGTAGGTGTGGTTGCTTTCTTATTACCCAGAAGGACTATGCTTTTACACTACTGTTATGGGGCCAGTTTGACCTCATCTCTAGGTAGGGAAGTCAAGATAACCTAGTTAACCTTAAATACAAGTTTATATGGCACTTGGGGTACCTACATACTTGAATTAGTAACAGAACATGTATGTTAAACTAATGACTTTGGCTTTTAAGTGGCACATTAAATACGGGGTTATATTACCTAGGAACATGGGAGAAAACTCAGGCATCCTGAAATCTTCATGAGATGTGACTCAAGGAATTTAAAGTCAAGCTCTGAGCACAGTGACAGGTCTCCTGGTTTGAAGAGGCAAACATTTATCTCCTGCCAAAAGTATCTGAGAAACTGATGTCATCTACCTGGACTTGTACAAAGAAATAGACACTGTTCTGCATGGTATCCTTGTCTCTAAATTGGAGAGATATAGATTTAATGGGTGGACCACCCAGTGATTAGGAGTTGGCTGGTTGGTCATACTTAAAGAATTGTGGTCAACAGTTTGACGTCCAAGCAGAGAGCAGTGATGGGTCACATTCCTCAGGGACTGGTATTAGGGAATGGCTGTAAACTGAAAGAGAATATGTTTAAATTAGATATCAGGAGGAAATACTTCTCTATGAAGATGGTGAGGTACTGAAACCAGTTGCCTGGGTAAGTGGTGGATGCCCCATCACCCTGTGTTCAAGGCCCTGAGCAACCTGGTCTAGTGAAGGGTGTCCTCGCTAATGGGACCGGGGATGGAACTAGATGATCTTTAAGGCCCCTTTCAATCCAAACCATCCTATGCTCCTCTGATTCTGTGATAAAGTTAAAGATTTGCATTTGCATGATCCAAAATGGAAAAACAAGCCATAGGTCATAATCTCAAGGTCTTAATAGATGACATTTTTTTTGGTTTGATAAAACAGATTGTGGGCAAAAGATCTGGGCAAAAGTGACATTGAATGAGGGTAGAAGAGAAGACTGTTCACCAACGAAAGAATGCAGAGATTTGGGCTACTACATCTTTCTTGAGCTGATGATTTAATTCCTTCATTTCACAACTATTGCTTAAAGTGTTAGTGAAAGAATGGCCTTTTCAGAATACTAATTCCCACCTGCCTGGGATTTTTCATTGAGCTTTGTTGACAAATGTTTGCAATGAACTCTAGGAGCAATTTTATATGAAATATTACACTAAAATATCTTGGAAAAAACCCCAAAGGTTTGAGTTCTTACCCGTTTTCTCTCTTGCTCATTTTCATTACCTCTTGTTTCTCTTCATGTTTAGATGTGTGGCCACTGGATGATTTTCAAAGGCTCCCGGGCTCAGACCTTTGGCTCAGACTCCCACTGATGATGGAGGGCTCAAAGGAAGAATACCAGCATCTTTGTCTTCTCACAGAGAGTGAGATTCAGCAAATGGAAGAGGAACACGTTATCTCTGGAGTTTGTCAATAAACCTCTAGGTGAAACAAAAGAATTATGTTTGCACTTCAGGTCAGATCTGCTGAGAAATGCCTGCAAACACCAGTACATTTGAGATATATATTCAAGAACATTTCATCCTTGTGAAAATATTACCCTATTAAAACAGCCAAGGTCACTGAGACCCAGAGTGATCTTCTGGTCACAAAAGTTAAGAATGCCTGGCGGCTACTATAATTAAATTATGAGTGCTAGGAGAATAGGGAAAGCAGTTTTCCCACAAATATTTATTTGAATTTAAAAGTGACTCTAGACATGACTTTGGTCAGAAATCCTCTGTGTTCTGGTTGTTGGGATTTGGCTTTTTTTCTCCTTGAAAACATTCAGACACTGAAGCTGGGTGTGAGCACCCAGGCCATCCCAGTTTCCACAGCCTTCTGCTTCAGCCCAACTGAAGAACAAAAGCAACAATCTCAGCTCTGAATCAAACACAGTGGGGCTTTTGGATGTTTGTAACTATCAATTCTCATCTCATGAACAAAATCCAGGTGATTATCTGCGTCAGTTAAGAGACAGATAGAACAAGAAATGTTCGATTCTCACCAGAGCATGTCTGTGGGCAAACCACCAATATAAAAGAATATTAAGGTTATGATAAACCGCCTTGATAATCATTAGCTACTTATTTTCATCTTTAAAATCTTTAAAATCTTTAAAATCTTAAAATTTCATATTGCTGGTCCATTTGGAAATGCTCTTTTGTTTGGTCTAATTTCTGCTTTTTGGATTTTGGTTAATTTTCTTTTTTTCCCTCCTGAAATGCAGAGCAAGCAAGTTCACATGCAAGTACATGCAATATGCAAAAACTTACTATCTCAAGGCCTCAGCAACAAAGCAGAAAAGACATCTTACACTACTTTTTTTTTTTTGGGGTTTCCAACTATATGAAAATGTACAACATTGAGTACCAAGGAAATTATGAGCTGACCACAAAACACTGTGCACACATATGTGTAAAACTTAAGTACAAGGGGTGGCAATATGATAAGTTTAGTATGGCATATATATGACAATGCTGTGCTGCCACAATAGGTGTTCAACAATTTTCTATTTTTGTTTACAATAGAAAGCTTTTATTGTTGTCTAATGCAGCTATACAAAAGTAAAAAAATCCCCAAAACTCAAATAAACCAACAATAAATGGCAAAAACCCTCCAGCTGTGTCTCATGTGGTATTTTAACACACACTATGTAAAGAATATTCAGCATTTTAAAGTAAATTTAACCTGCAGCTAGCTGAGGGATTAAACATGACTATTCTCAACTTGAATGACCCTTTCCCCTAAGTCAAGCTGCCCATTTAGCGCCCTTAATAAATACAGGGATAATTTAAACCATGTGGCCGCAAATTGAAAACATGGGCTTTTGAACTATGTATTTTCTTTCTCATGTTGGAACTCCTCCCTGGAGATATACTCAAGTCCCATGATCTTGTAAAAGACAAATCTGTGTATCTTTTTTATTAAGTGTTTCATGATATATATTTTTTCAGCTCTGTTGCAGTGGATGCATCTGAAAGATGTATTCCGTTGACAGTGCACAATACCTCAAAGGCTCTTGATTCATTTATCAACTCAAACTAATAAAAGGAGGATAATATTTCCATGAAAAAGAATGGGTTTTAAAAGCAGCTTGACAGCTTGGTAGAATACATCAATTAAGTGTAGAGAGAAATTGAAGGAAAAATGGGGATCTTACTTTCTTTGCTAGCATTAGAATTAATAAAGAATATTTAATCTGTCCTTCAACAGGAAAGAAATAGAGTTCATTCCCAGCTTGCATACCTTGTGGTTTGAGCTGAAGAATGTTACACTCTAGTCTATATTCAACTACTGGTTTAAATTATAGCCTTTAGAAAATAATCTATCATTCACTTAATTAATATCAACAATCACAGAGTCAGTTGGAAAAAAACCCACACAACAGAAGATGCTAATGCAAAATTAAAAATGTTTCTGTCCATTTTTATGTTCATAAAAAACATCAAAGGGTCTCATCTATTGGCAGCTTTGGTACTCTGTAACCTTAGGTCTCTTTCATGTTGATCCAAGGAAGGTTCACAACCAGTTTTTCTAGTCAGTGGCCCATGAGACACATCTGGCCCCATCATTTCATCTGTGGTCAGAAGAGACACAAAGTGCTCTGCTAGACTCTTTTACCATGAACTCTTTTTAGTACCTTATTTCCCTGAGAAAAAATCCTTGGTCCTGCCTTTCTTACCACTGTTTGGAGATTTATCCCTATGGAAGAAGTAATGGCTGAAGTTCCTCTCCAGCACTAGGCCAGAGAAGTCAGCTTTCAGGATTTGGTCTCAAATCCAGTTGGGTGCCTTTTCCAGGCCTTTTCCTGTTAAAATTGGTGATGTCAAGACAAGAGATTTTCTCCTAAAGGTGGAATATTCTTGTCCTCCTCTGAAAGATCCAGATGTCACTGAAAACAGGGTGGTAGGAAACAAAAAAAGCGAAGGAAGATGTTTCCTTCTGGAGATCTTATGTGCAAGCACTTGAATGCAGCTGAAAGGTTCAACATGACATAGCAGAGAGCAAATGTGCCCTCTGAGGATTCAGTGGGCAGGTTTGGAAATCTCCAGCTGAGACAGTATGTTGTGTTTGACTCCTAGGCTGGTGCCAGGGATCATTTGTATTACTTAGAAACTTGTCTTCATATTGTCAGCTTGGAATCAGTACGAAGCCCTTGGATCAACAATGTCTCTCTTCTACCAATGATTTGCTGGAACAAACTGAGTAAAATTAGGGCACAGTGTACCAAGAGCTTGTGGTAAACAATTTGGTTTTGGTTCATAAGGTAAAGAAATGGTGAAGACAACATTTTATGAGCTATATTCCACCTGAACAGCAACATTCATTTCTGTTTTGTTATTCTAGCACACTACCAGCAACATTATAAACCTTCTCTGCAAAACACAACTCTGCAGCATAGTTTACTGAAATGTAGCCAATTTATTGTAATTGACCACACTGAAAAGATTATTTTTGCAACTATTCTTCTATCCCCTAACAATACACTGAATATATTGTGACTATACAGTCATGTCAATACTGTGTCCCATGTCCCCCATCATTGAAAGAGTTGTTCACAGCATATTTCTTACATTTCCTTGTATCTTTATTTTCCTGAGGGTATAGGATGAGAAAGGAGAAGTTTGCATCTTCAGATCTTAAAAAGAGTTTCTGCAGGATCTGATGCATCCAGATCCCAGCTCTGCAATGCCCCAAGGCCCTGCAGAGTGGTGCAAGTAACAGTCCGGTTCACTCTTGTGAAGACAACAGCTGGGGTGTCCAGTGTTGCTTGTCTGGGTTACAGTGTAGAGACACAAGTTCAGTGAGAAATCTGCTCTTAGTGCATACTCAACTTTCTAGCTTTGCTTTTTGAGTTTTTAGAAGCTGGTGGGGTAGAGGTTGACTGAGTTTCCTAAGTAATCTGTTTTTTTCACAAGGTTCAAAAATGATAACTGACAATTTTGCTTGACTAGCTAGGAACTTAGTTTGTACATTTTATACTTTATTAATGGATTATTATTATTATTATTATTATTATTATTATTATTATTATTATTATTATTATGTTTTTATTATTATTTTATGGCTTAAAATTTTATAAATTCCTTGAAATAATTTATGAACATTCACTGCTTTGTGCATTGCCCTCTAGTCCCATTCCCAATGCCAGTAGACTGCATTTTTCCTCAAGAAGAAAAGTAGAGGAGGTAAATGCATGAGATAGCTCAGTCCTACAACCCCTGTTTCATACTTTTATGTCTCTAGCAGAAGAGTGGCCCCATGCAGTTTGCTGGCAACTGGAATCTCTGCTCAAGTGTCAGAATTACATCATCTCCATAGCATCAGGAAAATTTTGGAATATGATAGCAAGGGACAGGAAGGTTGTCTTACCTCTGTCTGCAGGGCTGCCAAATGAAAAAAACCCAATGTTGCATATTCTTAAGTTACACATATAATAGGGATCATTATAGTTCAGCATTTTGCTGAATGGGGCCCTTTCTGAACTTCCAAAATTGGAGGTTTTCTGTGGGTGCTTTCTCTTGGCCTTGTCTCTGTATTTGTCTTTCCTTCATGTCAGTCCTGCTTATGTACCTGAGGAATACCTACTGTCAACAAATTAAAAGGGAGATGTTGATGGCTGCAGCTGATTGAGCATCATCTGCAAGTTACTGAAGTTTAAGTTACTATTTCTAGTAAATCCTCCAACTTTGAAATGGAGGTTTGTCTTGATTTAGTTTATTCCTTATGGTATCAAAATGTGGTGACAGCTTTAAAAAGAAAAATAACATAGTGCTTCAGGGAGCAAAACCAGAGTACAGCATTTTTAATGGTTTTAATTATATTACAGCACTGTTGGTCTTTTTTTTTAAGTATTCACTCCTCATATTTTTCTTTTGTTAGTAGCCAGTTGACAGGGGGAAGCTCTTATTCCCTGTTCATATTATTATGTTCAGCTTTTGAAATTCCAGTTGGAAACATTTTGTTTATCAGAGCTATATGAAGAGTTGTTAAGTGGATCTTCATTAACTTCAGCTTTTGAAAGACCCATTTAGTTAAAGCAAAAGCTCATCACTCCCCTTTTTCTATGCTCCCATGTTGATTGTCCTGGTAGAAACTTTTTGCCTATATGCAGGGGAGAGAGATGACATCAGGATTCATGCAAGGAAACCCTGTGGAGTGAAACATTTCTGTTTATGAGCAGTGATAACAACAAAATAGTTGAGCAAGAGCCAGAGCAACCACACATGAAAGGTCTGCACTTCTGCTTTCAGGGCTTACACGAGACCTTCCAGCATCAATGCCTGTACTCTTCCACTCTGACCACCTTGGGACAGGTGGCATCTGCTGGCCAGAGACCCTGCCATAAATACAGGGGAAGGAGAAGATCTTTAGACAGGACCCTCTTTGGGATGGAGGGTCTAACTTATGTGAACTTGTGCACAGGGTTGTTCCTTGAAAGAAGAGTGGTATAAAATCACATTTTCAAGGGAGCATTCTGAGCCTATATGAAACTTTCAGCCAGCTCCTGTTGGAACCTTCAAAAGGTCTTCTGACTCTGCAGCCTTCAGAAACCTGCCATGAGCTTCAGGCTGAAGGAAACCTTCAGTACAGCTGCCAGTCTTGACTATGTATCTATGGTAGGGAATTGACAGGAAGAGGATCTTATTTTTTTCTACCTGATTTAGGGTGAGATCTGGCTAGAACCAATAAAACCAAAGGATGGGGAGAACTCATTTCACCTTTGCCAGGGAACTCTGTCATTTTGCCACCTTTAGCATGAAAAATTATTCTGTAGCTGAAATACTGCCAGGAAAATGCCAAGTGCAAGTTATGCATCGGGATTTCTAGGCCAGGTCTTTAAATGTTGCCTATCTATCTCATCTTTATTTTATACATTTACTATAGTTGAATGCGTTAAAGGGAAATGAACAATCAATTGCAGGAATAGAGGGGGGAAAAAAAGGCTTCATTTTCACAGCTGGTAAATCTATCCCTTTTTTTACCTCTATTTACTCAGACTATTTTCTGGTTTGGAACTCAATAGTCATATGTGATTTTAAAATCTTTAAGAAGCTTAATCCTCACAGTTGTAACAACATACAGCAGATTCATACAAGGACGGTAAAATCCATGGGGTAGACTGCCAGGAAACTGGAGACGTGCCATCACTGAAAGTTGTCATCATTGACCTGACAAATCTTAAGGGATTTTCTTGTTTCACTTGAACTTGCCCTAGTGCAAGGAAACAGACTGGATGATCTCTTGAGATCCACCCTATCCCTCCACTCTGCAATCTTATCTTGGATTTCCTAGTGGCAGTGTAGCCTTTGTTATTATTTTCTGCTGAGCCAAGTAATGTAGCAACCTTTGTAAAATTAAGCTTCTATTTTAATAAGCAGACACCCTTATGGGAACCCAAAAGAGAGTAAAAAGAGGTTTAAAAAACATAACCTACAAAGAAAGGTTGAAAGAATGGGGTTTATTTTCTGGAGGAGAAGAGACAAAGGGGCATGTGATATATTTTCCAGAATGCAAAGACTGCAACAAAGAGACCAGTGAATAAAATAGTCCCTTGTAGCTGTCAGGAAAAGGTCAACGGGAATTTAGCTTAATTTGCAGCAAAGAATATTCAAGCTCCATGTTACAAAGCAAATTACCAACTTTGAGAGTGATGAAACACAGTCTGCTTAGGGAGGCTGTGGCTCTCCCCTCTGCTTGCCTCAAGAGCAGGTGAGAATAACATCTCTCGGGGGTCATATACTCCTTACTGCAGCAGCAGTGTGGTGGATCAGATGAAGCTGAGCCTCTTCCAGTCTTCTGTCTACAAAAAAACCAGGATCCATGAGTGAAATGTTACCACTGATAACTCAGTGTTACACAGGGTGTGTACCCCCCACAAAAGCCTGGTCGAACACCTCCTCAAGTCAGCCACAATGCTCGGTAAAACAACGTCCTCTGGTCTCCTGGCTGGGGGCCATAGGAGGCCCTGGGATGTAGAATGCTGAGTCTAGCAGGGCATTTAGAGGGAGAATGGCATATGCTTCCTCTGTTCTCTCTCTTGATGAGTGCATCTGACCACTTTTAGAGATGGGATACTAAGCCAGACAAGGCTTTAGGGGTTTTTTAGGTAAAACCACACTTTATTCTTACCTTGTTTGTGTTCAGGACCCTGAAGAAGAACCACAGAAGAGCAATACAAGAGTTTTATCCTGTGGATGTCTGAGACAGGCTTGTTCCTCCCTATCTATTCCTTCCTGACAAGTTTGTGATTCTCACCTCACACACTTTTGAGACTAAAGCAAAAAGATATAGCAGCAGGGTGTGAGGGGCCAGGTCCTGCTCAAACTGGTGGGAAGTTCCTCCTGGTTTCCCCAGAAGACTTAAAGCCATCATGTAGTGCCTTGACCAGCTTTCTTTTGTCATTAAAATTGACTGGAAATATAGCTTATGTACAGATGCCAGCATTTGAGAATCTAGGAGTTATTTATTCCAATGATCACTTCAGCAAAATACTTGTAACATTGAAAAACTGAATCCCCATGTTCCCTGTGGTAATAAAAGCACCTTAAACAGACTTCCTAGTCAGGCACTACCTAATTTGCCACAATGAACTCCCTTCAGCTGTTCAAATCCCAATAAACTACTCATTTTGGAAAATGGATTCCCCTAAACACTCATCAGTAACCATGATCTAGGAGTCTAGCTTGATGCCAAACACCAATAGGTAGGTTTCAGGAAGAGCAGCATGTTGTACAGTGCTCACAGCATGCAAACATGTTGTTACATGTGGAGGGAGACTAAATCAATGCAGCAGGGGCTCAGCTGCTCAGATGTTTGTAGGTCTCATGGACTTCTTTTCCTCAGTGTTACTCAGTTGAGCTGCAGCCAAATTTCACCCAAAAGGATGCCCAGCTTGCCCTGTTTAAGCCACAGCAGTAGCAAGGCAGGACAAATAGCCCTATGAGGAGGTCACCCCAAAGGACAAATGTGCATAACCCCTGGAAGCAGTTTCTGGCACCCAAATAAAGGGACTGAAGCAGGGATGTGAGCAGGCAGCACTGCCTGAAAGAAACAAGGTCCAGGCAGGGGACCTCTGGGGTGAGAGAGACATGGAGGGAAAGTCAGGCTGCATAATGTCTCTCTTGAGAGTACTGATGGTAGCACATCAACTGTAGAGCCTGTGTGGACCTGATCTCAAAGGAGTCTTTGTTACAAGGGTTTTGCAAAACAGCCGTGTATTTTTAAAGTTTTCATTATTACAACATTTTGCAAAGACTTCTTGCAAAACTTCCCTGTTCTGTAGAAAGAAGCTTGGCAGGCCAGAAGGCTGAAATACCAGAGCCAGGTTTCAGCAGGTCCTGCAGCAGCTGACACAGAGCATGGTGGCTAATGACTCTGAGCTGTACCAGCTCTGAATGAAAACTAGGGCTAATTTTAAGCTAATTCTGTGTGGAATGTTCCTATTGGTCTGGCCACAGGGAGCCGTCTGCACATCATTTTAATCTTGTCACTTTCTTTAATGTTTCTGTGTGTCATTTTAGAATAGAGCACACCCAAATTTTCAAGTTCAAAATCTATTTTAAATTAATTTGCACACTAGGCAGTGAGAAGACCTCACTATGGCTAATGACTGATGATGCCAGTATTTATAATCCGAAGGTTATTTCTTTCTGCGTTCCTTTGAACACTCTGACCTACCTCCTGCAATAACAATTTAGTAGTTCAATTCAATTTCAAATGGAAAATGAAATCAGAAACCAAACAAGAATGCTTTTTACATTTTATCAAATGTGATTTGTGATATTTAACTTTCCTTAGTTTCATATCTACACTTTTGTAACCTTTTTAACTCTTTCCCCTCTCTCCTTCCTGCACCCTAACAGCTCTGGTTCATTTCATCTCTAAAATTTTCCAAACTTGTGAACTCAAAAGACAAATTTTAACTGATGCAACAACTTTCCAATCCTGACAGCCATGGGGGACTGGGTTTTCAAAAGAGGCCAGTTTCGCCGTTGGGTCGAGAGCAGACTCTTCACATGCTGTAATAGGAACTAATAGAAAAACAATGGCAACAAAAATAACAAGAAGATTTGGGTCAGTTCTATCCCACGGCCACACCCTTGTGGCCCCTGGATATTTGTTCTCTCTTCTGTTCCCAAGTTAAGTGCTGAAAGTCTTAATGTGCCCAGATAACTTCAGAGAGAGAGGGGGCAGGCCAACCTTGCCAAGATTTGTCCCTCTGATTTAATGTGAATGCTCTGCTACCGTTTGCTCAGTAAAGAGTGTCTCCAGATGGACAGGCTCTGCCTCTGCACGCTGCACTGGGAAAGGAGATATTCCAGCCTGTTCTGACTCTTCTCAATCCCTCCTGTGCACAATCAGGCAAAAAACCTGCATTCCCCTGGAATCAATTCAAGCCACCCAATCAACAAAACTAATTCACACAGTCTTTGACTGAATTTACCCATCCTGTTTTTGATAATGTGTCAGGAACAGGACATTATAAAAACCTGGCTCTGGACCCTTCCTGGGGCCTTATTCTGCTTACCACCAGGATGGATTTGGGAATTGGCTAGAAAGTTGTCATCAATCTTTCTTTTTGACAATGTCCCTTTGGGGGGGTGACAGCAAGGTGCTCCATCCTGCTATGGGTGCCACTGTGCTCATATACGGCTGCGCAGCTTCACAGCCACCTCCTGCAGCACCTCAGGCCTTGGCTATGAGCATGGGGGTGGCAGGTTGTGTACTGGTGTTTTGCAAAGCCAAAGTCTCTTTCCATGTCAAGGAGGTGCCTTGAAATGTGGAGAAATTCCTTTTTCCCCCACATGTCCAAGCTCCTTGAGGCTGACACCCTCTGTGCCTTCCCCTTGGTCAGATGCTTTTAGGAGTATCTCCTGCTCTGTCTACTTCACCCCACAAATATCATCTTGTGAGCCTAGCAGCATGTGACCCTTGCCACGTGCTGTTTTCAAGACTTTTCAGGGTCTTTATCAAACCATCCCTTGTTCTTTGTAACTGGATTTCTTCCAAGTCTTGCTCTACTGCCTGGCAGCTTTCGTAACAAAATTTCCAGTGGTCTCCCACTGGGACACTAACCTCTCCCATCTCATTCACAAAGGACTTTTCTGAAGTCTCAGTCTTCTTGGTTGGTTGATATTCCAGTCTGTAGTTTTTGTTTCCCAAAGGCTGTGTGTTGTCATTGCAGCTCATCTTTTTCCTTTGGTTTCTTTTCAGGAGAAAGCTGCCTTTCACCCTATTACTAGATAATGCTTTGGTCCCTTTGGGCTTCTCATAGACTGCAAGATATTTTTGTGTCCTTAATCTGTAAGTTTAAGGTTCTCTTTCTGAAGCTGCTTCTCGTCTAGACTCCCATGTGCCGCTGTGAATGCTCATACAAGAAGACATTCACTCTCTGCTTCTGTGACTTCTTTTCTGACACTTAGAGGAGGGTGCTTTTCCTGCTATCATTTTCCTTGTGCTGCTTGGAAAGTGTGGTCATTTCATGCATGTATGGGATTTGATCACACTCCTCAATACCTCTGGGACTCTGGGACTTTTCATGACACTGGGAAAGAGTCAAGGCTCATTTGAGCATGGATACAGGGAAGAAACTCCATTGCTTGGTGGATTTACTACCTCTAATTCTCTTCTTTCCTTGGTACAAGCAGGTAGCTGCTATGAGCAGTTTTCCCACTGACACTGAGTAGGTATATTCACATAATTTTTCTTCTGGGACTAGATTGGACCCTCACCCTGAGTCAGGATAAAATGACCAATTTTCTCATCTGTGCTCTCCTGCTCATAAAGTTCTTCTACATCTGCATTGCACTGTGTGCATAGCTCACATCAAGCTGCTGTGAGCTCAGAGAAGTGGTTTCAAGGCAGATGAATTGTATCTTTGCCCTGAGACAGTCTAATGACAGCCTAGACCTGAAGCAATGCTGACACAGCAGTCATGAGCAATAACTTTGCCCTGACAAAGTGCAAGTTCCTCAAGTAAATTTTACCCTGATTTAGGTAACTAGACAGTGGCAGATGTGGCAGCAGGGAACTGCTACCTGGATACTTCAAGTTCCTGGAAGGTTCTGCAGATGATGCTACCACTTCTCCTTCTGCTATTACGTGGCCTGTCTACAGTGTATGTTCCTGCACCAGAGCCGCCTCATCTAGGAAAACCCTGCTTTGGCTCAGCTTCAGCTTGCAAACCCTGAGTTAGGAACTCAGGTTCCTAACCCTGAGTTAGGAATTAATTTGCTGCAGGTCATCAGGGCTTGTGCTGTAAACTGTGATTTCTATGCCCTTGAACCTCCATGGGAGCACTACATCATAGCAACTTTCATCTTCCTGTTGTGTCCAGTTCCTCTTTAAATGCTCTTTTGCTGTTGTATTAACTCAGGAAGAGGAGGGCATGTCCTCAGCAGAGGCAGCTGTCAGGAACCTGTTTCAATATCTTTCTAGGACTCAAACCTGGGAAGTAATAAGCATCTGTGCTCCTCCTCCATGCACAGCCCCCACCAGCTAAAACACCTTGACTCTCCAAGCTGCAAGATGAGCTAAAGGCAAGTTCTTCCTCCACCCCAACCTAATCAAACCTCCACCTTAATCCTGAAGCCACTTGGAGCTGAGAGCACAGAAGTTGTGGGGCAGCCTCTTAGAGCTTTCCATTTTTATTGATGGAAGAGAAAGTGGCTCCCTCCAGAGAAGACCCCCAAGGAGGTGCTGTGAAACCACATGAACCTGGGGAGCCCTCAGAAGAATAAAAGCCATGCATATCCACAGCACATTTCTCCCCTCTCCTGACTTTGTCCTTTGTTCTGGCTGTGCTGACTGTGGGCACTGAGGTGGCAGGCAGCTTGCCTCTCTCCAGATGGACTTGCTGCTGCCTCTATTTTTCTTCTTTACTTTTTTCTTTTTTTTTTTTCTCTTTAATTTTTTTCTTTTTTCTTCTGTTATTTTTCTTTTCCTTGCCACAAGCTAAATCACGATCACAGGGAAGTCAGTGGCAAAACTGTCATCTGTTTGTTGGGGACCCAGGTATGGCCGTGTGTAAATGAATTGGGATAAAATGACAAATGGGTTGTGGCCGAATATTTGTACCACAGCAGATAGATGAAGACTTGAATAATGTCCCATGATTTTGGCTGCTATGGTAGCTGAACTAACACTGAATCCTCTGAATACTGATTGAAATATCTATGCTCTTAAGAGTGTGCTGAAGCACCCAAATACATCTTTCCCCCTCAGAGTTTGTATGCAGCCCAATGTGTTAAGGTCAAGATCCACACTCCAGAGAGAAGCAGATGGTCTCCTGAGTGATGTGTTTTCACTCACTGAACATGAATATGAAAAAGCTTTCTTATTTTCCAAGCATATGAAAGTCAGTAATGTAGAACAGTCTCAGGGGATCTTAATATGTGAATAGACATGTGTTGCAAGAGTTTATTTTGGTCTTTGTACTCACTATGGATTCCTAAGATTAAATGATACCCAAATACTATATATCATTGTTTTTATTGACTTGGTTCAAACATCAGAGACATGCTAAATACTGTTTCAATTTGTGTAGATTTACAATAATTCTGACCTTCATAATGAACTAAATAAAAGCAATTCTGGAGTCAGTAAATGTTCATATTTCAGAGGTACCTATAAATTATAAATACCAAATACTCTGTATGAATGCACTTATGGTGTTGCAGAGCTGTATTGCTGAGTGAAAGGGGTGAAGACAGTTGCTGGAAACTCTCTTATATATACAAATTATGTTGAATTTTAAAGGCCAATCCTGCTCTCTCTTTACGTCACTTTTTCTTTCATCTCACTTTACAGCACTCTTTAGCAAAGAGCCTTAGGTGAAGGCGCCAGCTAAGGACCATCCCCACCCTTCACATCCCACAAGGCACAATGCACCATATCCAAACCTCGTTCTCTCTCTACACCTCCTTTGCCCTCAGGCAGTCTGAAGGCCTGTGCCCCCCATGGCCTCTCTTCCCCCACCCCTCACCCATGCAGAAAGGGGGGAACAGTGGGAGAAGTAGCCCCATCACCTACCATGTTAGAACCCTGACAGATTGTCCAGTCCTGGCCAAGGCCAGAGTCACCTGGGTGGTTTCTCTGAGTTCAGGCCGCATAGAGAGGCCAGTATCTGCTACTTCTTCCCAAAATAGCTGTGTTTAAGAGGGCAGGGAGGAATGTCAAAATGTTTTTAATAACCAACACAGCACTGGGAGCATTTATTTCAGGTCTTATTGAGCCAGTGGAAAGAGACCCATGGATTTCAACAAGATCTGTATGAGACTTTAAAATATATTGTACATCTAAGAGAGGTACAAAGCAGAAAAATTAGGGAAAAAGCTCTTAGGCATTTTTTCCCCCTAATCCTCCACCTGTACCAGCTGTTGGAAAACATCTTGCCAAGAATCCTCTCTCGTCATGCTCACTACAGAAATTTCCTGAGCTTGTCCAGCCAACCAAAACATTAATTTCAACTAAGGCACACAGATCTCCCCACCTTTCTCGCCAGCTCAAGTAACATTAAATGTTTTATTCAAACACAGAAAAACATGGAGATTCGGAGCTGACACTGCTGCTTCTCTATGAGCTCTGTGTATTTTCAATGGTTCTGGCTAAAGATGTGAGGTAAGGAAGAAGTGGAAGTGAGAACAGTGAATTCCATGTTGAAAGAGTCATATGAAGGTTTTTAACAGCATTTTAAAGTGCACCTGAAAAATTTAAAATTGCATCCATTCTGTGTGCAGAAAATTACATGGTTGTGCAACCTCTTTGTGTACAACAAAGAAATAACTGCAAATGCCTGTATAAAATGTCATGTCTGTTCATTCACCCACTTGCCAAATGCAAATAGACATGTCTGCAAGTTCTGCAAAAGGGTCATGTAGGAGTCTGTGTTGAAAATACGCCCTTTCACGGTATTTAGATGTTTTCTCAGTTTGTTCTATCTGCTTATTTCCCACCAACATCTAAGCCATGTAACGAGGGCAAAAGAAACCCTCTGACAGTTTGAGGCACCCCCATAATCAACATTTCATTGGTTCTTAAGAGCATTAAGGTCCAGAAATTAATGCTGCAAGAAACTTTATCTGGGAGCGACTGCCTGATGGATGGAGCAAACCACAATGGTAGGCATTTAAAAACCCAGCTGACTGTGCCACACTGGCACTCCTGAGTGTGAGCAGGATGTATTGTTCCTCCCCTGAAAACTCTTACAGCATGCTTACTCCTTCATGAATTTTAATAAATGGGTTCCATGCTATGCCTTTTGAATCCACTGACACTCTAACCCACTGATTGTCTGCAATTTTTTTTGTGAATTTTTTTTTGAGTGACATAAATGTTTATTGTTGCCAGTATGCACTAACAGTATTGGCTGAAAATTGATGTTGAAACATTGGGGTTTTTTTGAAACAGAGGGAGAAATCCTTCAAAAATAACAAATTTCTCTTTGGTTTGTTTCTTTGGAGATTGTTGCTAGATTTGTACCCTAAGCCTGCTTTTAATTTCTTTTGACTCAAAATTTATTTGTCTCTAAAAAAAGGGGTTTTCAGAGACTGTTTGACTGGTATATGAATTGTAGCAGAGGCCACAATGTATGGGGTTAGAAGAGAAATCTTATTAGTCATCTTCTTTTTGTTCTGGTTCTGACTCACTTGTTGATTTGGAGTACATGTGTTATTTTGCTTAGACTTATTTCCCTCTATTCCTGATGAAATGAGCTTAGCCCAGTGATTATGACTGTATCTTGACCCACCAGACCATTAAATATCCCTCCCAGGCTTGCAGTGGCTTTGTGCAGATCCTCAGATTCTCTAGCACTGACCCCAGCTCCCTGTATCCCAATGATGGGGAGCTGGGAGTTAAAGGATGGGTATCCCAGAAGCCAGTATGATGAAGGAGATGGCAGATCATGAGACACTTCAAGCCATGATTGTGTTTTGGGTCCTTCCACTGAAGTGTTCTCCTACCCTGGGGTAAGTGCTGAGAGGCAATTCTATTTTGTGAACCAGAAACTGTGTTTGGGTGTACCCTGAGGAAGTGGGCTGGGATGCAGCCATTCAGTTTCATTTACAGGCTTGTAGGACCATCACTCCACTGTCAGCCAGGATCACCTACACCTCAGATACTCCAGCAAGCATTTCAAAACCCTACCCTGGTGAACATGCCATGGTCCAGTTGCTCCTCTACGACCTCCCTTCAGCATTAGAAAAGTGTCTCCTGATCTCTAACCTCAGTTCTGCCTCCCTTTATGTCTCTCTTTTGTCACCCTGTGTATCATGGCAGAAAGCCCTCTCTACTCATGCAACTCTATAATTTAAATTTTCTCCTGCATTATGTTTCTCGACCTTTAATTAGCCCTTTTGCTGTTCTTTCAGCTTAGCACAGCTGAATCACATCTTTCTGGGAGAGCAGTTTACCAGACTGCACACGGATCCTCACAGTCACTTTGCAGGGATGAAAATTGGTTATGTGTTTCACAAGGTGTAATTCTGTTTATACATTGCTAGTCTGGGGCTACCCTCTTCCACAACAACACAAAGTTGCTGCTCAGCTTGTGATCCTCTACAGCCTCTGGATGGTGTTCTGCAGAGCTGCTGGCCAGGCAGCTGTTCCATCCTGCAGTATACAGCCAGCTATTGCCCCTATGAGAAAGAATCTGCAAGCTTGTTTCCAGAGTAGCATGTTTTCTGGTTAGACCTTAAAAATACTGGTTTTCCAAGATCATTTTGAATTCTAATCTTGTCTTCCAAACTCCTGACAGTCCTTCCCTGCTGGCTGCCATCTGTATATCCTCTCTGTTCCATCGTCTGAGGCATGAATAAAAATATTGAATATGACTAAGTCTGGGAGAGGCTGTGCCCCACCTATCCCATATGTCCTTCCACTTTGACTGGCAATACAGTCAAATATCCTTTCAGTACAAATCTCCTGCCCCACCATGTCTTCCTCTGGATTACACCACACCAAAGCTGACTTCAATAACTCTTTTCCTTACCAGGGACAAAAGCTAAAGTGAAAGGCTGATATTCAGTTCCTTTCTCTGTGCTCATTATTTGATAATATTATTTATTATTATAAATAATAATATTATTTAACAATTATTTGCTGTAATAATGAATTCTGAGATAAATAATCTTTAGGCACATAATTTATTTGGAGGTAGACATGACATTCATCCTTTCTTGTTCTGTCACCATAGCCAAGACAATTCCATCTGCAAGAAGTGCATAATAATGTATCACACTAACACTAATGCAAATACATTAATACAAAATTTCCAGATGTACTTGAGATATTTAAAAAAAATTCTGTGAGCCTTACCTAGTTATTTTTTATCTGTTCTCTTGAGATTTGTGTTTCTGCCATTCCCTATTATTTTCTACAGTTTTTCCTCCTCTCTGCTGTGTCATGTTTGTTCTGCTGCCCTTGCTTCCAGGGATTCTCTGAGCAGACAGCACCTTCCCTTCAGTAAAACCTTGTCCTCCATGCTGGAGGTTTGCAGTTGTGCAATTTTACCCTTTTATAACTTCCTAAAATTCTTCCTCAGGTTGATCTACTGTGGTCTCAGCCTTGGGGAAAATGAGAGCATTTTGGGCTATAATACAGGGGGGTTGGGGTTTCCTGCTCCTCCCTGGCCTCAGGGGAGAGGTGGGGAGCAGGCAGTCCTCCCTGTGACAGTGGCACCTGAGAGGGGCTCAGTGCTGGGCTTGGTAACTCCTTGGCTGCAGAGAGAATCTTGAATTTTGGGCTTGTTAAATTGCCCTCTCATTATAAAGGCAGAGCAGCAGCTCAGATCAAAAACCTACCCAGGCAGATTAGGAATGTGTCAGATGCTGAAGTCCTCAAAAATGCTAATACCTTGCTGCGCTTTTATGTGGTTTAAGTTGTGCATTTGTTTTGGAGCCAACAGACAGTGCCAGAAAAGAAGACGAAGCAACATTTGCCAGTCCTCCCTTTGTAAACCTACATTGCACAGTAGGAAGCAGGAGAATTTACTTTAACTAAAGCCAAGTCAGTGGCTTAATCTTTGTAAACACGTCTTAAGTGCTCTGCCTCTTATCTTTATGCAGTGGCTTTTGTACTGAAAAAAAAAAAGGTAGAAAGCTGTTCAGACAGAAATATCACAGTTCTGACATGAAAACTGGTCATCAATCACTTTCCTGTGGAGCTCTGTGTGGGTATGTGTGTGTGTGAGTGAGTCTGCGTGTTTGTGCTCCTGCGTTGTTGAATCAACAACTGGTGACCTACAGTGCAAACACAGCCTGCTCCTGCAAGAGAGAGAGAGAGAGAGAAAGAAAGAAAGAAAGAAAGAAAGAAAGAAAGAAAGAAAGAAAGAAAGAAAGAAAGAAAGAAAGAAAGAAAGAAAGAAAGAAAGAAAGAAAGAAAGAAAGAAAGAAAGAAAGAAAGAAAGAAAGAAAGAAAGAAAGAAAGAAAGAAAGAAAGAAAGAAAGAAAGAAAGAAAGAAAGAAAGAAAGAAAGAAAGAAAGAAAGAAAGAGTTAAAAGGGAAAAATCCTCTACACAACAAAATCTGAGTTCTCCTGAGTTGTGAATTGTCTGGAAAAGTCTCCCAAAGAGGAAAAGGTCGTGTTGCAAGCTAAACTCAAAATTAGAAAACTATCTGGTTCTCTGTGTAAGTATACACATGTGCTTGTTTGCAGAAGTCAGATTGATGTTTTAAAATGCCGCTCTTTTAAAAAATGAAATCAGCATGCAAGACCTGTTTGCTACTTTTTCAGGCTTTGTGGAATAGGTGAGCATTGCAGATGCTGGTAGTGTGCTAAAAGTAGGTGTGAGAAATGGCAATTTAAAAACTCAGCTTTTCATGTAAATCTTTTGCAATAATATGTTCTCCCTATCACATGCAGATTTACATTAGGACAGTCTTTTAGACCATCTATCATTCCTCATCACAGCACAAAGAATACAACACAGAATATTGGGAAATTCAAGGCACAAAATAGTACCAATTTGTGCAGCACTGAGTAACTGGACATCTGAAATGGAACTTAGAGAATGCCATGCAATATTGGTGGACCAGAAAAAGCTAACAGTGAACCCCTTTGACACAAAGGGAGCTTCAGAACTTCCTATTCCTATATTTACATGTAACAGTTGTATTTGCCTCATCTCTCGGTGCTGTGCAGATAAAGACACCCAGGGGACATTTTTCCAGGTGTTGTGTTTACAAACCTTTTTCTCAAGTGCATTTTCCTTTTTAATCTTTTTTGTTATTTGGGTAACAATAAAGGGCAAACTGGGTGCACTGTGCATTAAACCTCCATTTTTCCCAGAAGCTCTGTGATGTCCCTGCAGCCAGACTATTTTGGTTTTGGCACCAGAGGAGATCCCTTTATGCAAACAAGGAGGCTGTGCATCTTCTGAATCCCCGCTGAAGGAAGGTACTGTGTGCTGGTAACATGTCATGGGCTGCTGAAGGAGCTACTTCTATTAAAGTCCATAAAATATTACACAGGACTGGTGTTCAGAGGGACCAGTAGGATGTTTCCTCAGAATATAACCAATGGTGCAAAGAAGCTGGGCTGTTTTCTTGACCTCTTTTGTTGACAAGGTTTTTATCTTTTGTGTAGCATGATCTTCTGAAATAGCCTGAATTTTCTCTACTGAATAAAAGAGAGGTTATCATTGCAAATGTTACAGACAACAGATTCAGTACTATATTCAACTAGTAAAACTCCTACATTAGATCTTGTTTTCACTACAGCAGAATGACTAAATAAAAAATGAACACAATGGCTTGTGTATAACTGATGACAATGGGATTATAATTATTGTTATCTCCAAACAGAATGAAGTCCAAGTTAATAAAGGATATTAATTGTGCTTTAAAGAAAAAAAAAATCATTTTAGCTAAAAACAATGCTGGGAGAAATTCAGCTGGGAGAAAGACTTTATTAACAGAAAAATCTGAATGATGATTGAGAATCATTGGATAATACTTAAGGAGATGCCCAAAAAAGCCCCACCCAGCAAAAGAATCTGCATTCATTAAAGGGCCTGCTGCAGAAGGGAAGTAAAATTTACGCATATGTGTACTTGGATCCCAGAAGAAAATGGAAAACACTCTCAATGTCAATACATGTAAATTAGCAGGTAGATTTTGGAGAAAATTGATATAAGGGGAAAAAGGTAACAAGGAGAACCATGACAAGCAGAGCTGAGGAAAGTTGCCTGTTGAGGAGTATTTTCTTTATTTTGGGGATTTTATCTTACTATTTCCAGAATAAAGAACACTAAAAATGACATGTGTCCATTACGAGATGAAAATAGTAAAACCACCAATAGGAAAAGATGTTAAAAAGATGTTAAAAAAAGAGGCTTATTCTGTTGTATTTTTGTTTTCTGTCCAGGGAATAAAACCCTAAATCCTAATCATTTACTCATGCCAGCCAACAGTAATCACATAGTTTTTGTTCTAGTTGTAACTAAAGAGGAGGTTAAACAGCAGATGATAAAGTCAGGCAAAGATCCCAGTAACCTGTATCCAGCAGTCTAAAAAAAAGAGCAAGCCAAAGAAAATAAATCTTAGCACACTGGGGAAGTTCCAGATGCCTGGGAGAAAGCTAGCACAATAAATGGCATGAACCAGATAATTTGTAGACCTGTCATCCTTATGGGGATCCTGGAAATTGTAGTTGGTCCTGCATAACGTTTTTATCGGGCAGCAAGGGTGATGCAGAATCAATGGGGAATGTGCCAGATGCACCAAAAATAGGTCAACTTCTGGTCTCAAAATACACTTCTGCAGGGGTATGTTCATCATCTGAAGATGTTTCTGTATACATGTATTTCTGTGAATGATGGGAGAGAGAATCGTGGGAGAAAGGAAGCAGGTGGGAGTTAAAGATCTCACACTGGTGTTGATGTTCTTCAGACTCTTCACAAACAAAGCACAAAAATATGCTTCACTGAAAAACATACCTGGGAGAGGTCTAAAGGGACCAGCAAACCAGAAGGTGGTCTGATTACAACCTAGAGATAGTTATATATTAACAGACAACTCAAAAGACTGTTAGAGTCTGGCACACAAAGATACAAAACAAGATCCAGTGGCTGGGGTTGGAAATACATTTTTAATTAAAAGTAATTTACTGTAAGAAAGTACTTCATCATCAGAACTCACAATGGGTAAAAAAAATGTTTATACTGGAAGTTTTTCCAGAAAAATCTGTTTTATTCCAACCATTGTCTTTGGATCTGAAGCTTGAACTGATCTCAGTAAGTCCTGTGGTCCATGGAAAAAGAACATTGGCTTGAGGGTCCTTGGTGAGTCCTGTCCTAAAGTCCATGACCTGCAGAGAAATAAAGTAATGCTGCATGCTGAGCGATCTATTCTGAGTCAAGTGTCTGACAGAGGAGGCCCCACTCCTTGTGAAATAAATGATTTCTGAATCAAGGCCATGTTTCATTCAGAAGAGTGTAGTCATTTAGGGTGAGTGTAATAGCTTGGCCGTTCAAAAAACCACAGTGCAGTTATCTAATGATAAAACCAGCAAACAGAGCAGTGGGAGAAGGGTGGCTATTCACTGTCTTCTTTAGCACATCACATTCAAATATTTCCTTGGACTGGAAGAGATACTCTTTATTACAGAGTTTAATTTGTCCTTTTGGGAAAATGGGGTGGAGGAGGAAATCTTCCAGTGTTTTTGCTTTGTTCCTTTACAAGCCATTTTATCTGTATGTGAAAATACCACTGAGCAAGTTGGCAATATCATTAATTCCCAACAGCACAATTATACCCATTTTTGCTCAAATATAAAATGAAAAAATAAAAAAATAAAAAAATAAAATTAAAGCTTTAAAAAGGAAGAAGCACTATGTAAGGTAAAAACCAGTTCAGAGAAAGGCCATCAGAGCTGCTGATTTCAATATGTCTTTGCTAAAGCAGCTCAAACTTGAAATTAAGCAGCAGTGGGGAACATCTGCAAACCATCAAAGATGGTGCAAAGGTTGGTGAAAATCTTTGTGGCCTCTGTGATTCATAGATACCAGCCAAATACAAACAAAAGCTTTTCTCTTTTGTGACAGACATAGTATTGTGGCTTGAATCACACAGAGCCCTATTGTTGGGTTATTTTATCTTATTTCTTTTGCAGATTCAAGTGGGGAAACAGGCTTAAAGAGCTGCTGGGGCAGAGCCTGTCTTGCATGAAGGCAAGCGAGGTGGCTCTCTCATCTCAGGCTCTTCTCTTACAGCTTTCTGTCAGTGGCTCTTTCTTCCCTCTCATTATCTGTCATGCAGAGATGTGACTGAAGATGAGGCCAGACCTCGGTGGGCTGCAGGATTTTAGGACAACATCTGTGCAGATTTTAAGAACCTTTAAAGTTTCTTGGTGATGCCTGCCCTTAAAACCTATGACCTGCAGAGAAATAAAAGCAATACTGCATGCTGAGTGATCCTCTCTGTGTCAGGTGTCTGACAGAGGAGCCCAGGAAGCTTGGGTAGTTGTTTGGGTGTTTAAAGAACACTCAGGTCCAAGCTACACCAGCAAGACTAATAAACAGCTGGTCTGGGATCTTAAACTTAGCTCTACAGTCCAGACATGCCTTTTGTTTTGAGGGAAACCTGATCAGTCCAAATGCCCTTTTTTGCTAGTACTTTATTCCATGTACTCTCAGCAAAACTGATTAACAGACATTAATTGAAATCAAGCCTCGCGTCTGCAAAGTAATCTATTGTAGAGGCTGCCAAACCCAGCAGCCTGATCGAGGCAGGGTGGCCACATCTTTGTGCTCCCAGGACTGTCCCACAGAGGGTCTGAGCACACAACCACCACAGGAGATGATCCACACTCTCACAAGATGCACATACACACATTGCTGGCAGAAATACACATACACAGGTGACTCAAATGGGCCTGTCCTGTCCTGTCTCTGGCAGTTCTAGGAAGTTCTGGGAGTGGGAAATGTACACATACATATAATGTGGGTGCCTCCATCCAGGGGGTTGGATTGTCAGCCTGCCTAGCAGCTGCCCCTGCACCCCAGTCTCTGCAAGCACTGGCACCTGGGCATGCAAAGTCCTGTGGCTGTGGCCCCACTCCAGGTCCCTTAGGTACAACCCCCCTTGTTCAGTCTGGAGAAGAGAAGGCTCCAGAGAAACATTTTTGCAGCCTTTCAGTACTTAGAGAGGGCTTATACAAAAGATGAGAAAAAAAATTTTAGCGAGGCCTTTTGCGATAGGACAAAGGGCAATGGTTTTAAACTAAAAGAAGGTACATTTAGACTTGATACAAGGAAGATTTTTTTTTACAGTGAGGTTGTTGAAACACTGGAACAGGCTGCCCAGAGAGGCAGTGGATGTAGACATTCAAAGCCAGGCTTGATGGGGCTCTGATGGGGCTGATGGGGCTCTGAGCACCATCATCTAGTTGAAGATGCCCCGTTCATTGCAGGTGGGTTGGCTTAGATGACCTGTAAAGATCCCTTCAATTAAAAAAAATCCTATCATTCTATCTATGATCAAGACTGAGGCATTTTGAAGATCAAAATTCCATCAAAAATTAGATCATATCTGACAGAAGCAGCAGCAAAATCTCTGGCCATGCTAAGGTCAAAGGGGACTTTAAGATCTTTTGTTGAAAGCTTGAGTGCCATGTTTGGCTTGAGAAATTGTTTTAGCATCCATCTCCCTGCAGCACATGTTGTGCACGAAGCCCTGTAAGGACTCTGCTAACTTGCTACTGTCCCCTGTAGTCTCTTGTTACCACAACTGATGATGAAAGGCGATGCCATAAGAACATTATCTGCACCAATGGACTCAGTACTGGCCCTTCTTACCTTGGGCAGGCTGGGCTCCAGCACTTCTGTGAATCTAGCTGAGACTGATCTGAGCACTCCTGCTTTGATTTTTGATAAACTAGCAGAAATGCTTCTGGCTTCAACACTAGAACTGTGCAGAAAGGTCAGAGACCTGGCTTTAACTCATTCTGACCATAGCAAGCATCCCAAAAATGTGTGTGCCTCTCACTGAGATGGTCCCTGAGCCAGTCTTTGATATAGCCCCATAAACCTCCACCATAAACATCCAGTGCTGAAAGAGATAATATGGAACCCTACTGATCTTACCTTTTTGGCACCCTCAACAGCTGCTTTCTCAAGCAAAAGAGAGCAAGAAAGGTTTCATGGGGCTGATTAATCAGAGGCATTTCCCTCCTCCCCTTTTCCATATCAGTCATAGATACAGTATTTAGCAATTTCCTTGGCATTCAAATTCTCAGTGGCTAACAATTCCCAAAAAGAAAAAGGAATGGATATTCTTAGCTGAAGTAGAATTGTCCAACGAGTCAACCAAGCAATGTCTACAAGTCCAGATCAAAAGACAAACAACTATTCTTTTGTTTAAACTCCTAATATTTCAGGGATTAAATTCAGTGTTTGGAATTGGCTTAGTTTTCCTCATTTCCTAGGAAATGAGAAAAACTAAGCCTCCAATTCTTTCCAACTTTGGTCACAGTAGGAATTGTTGAGATAGTCTTAGACACCAGCCATCACCCAGAAGAAATCCCAGTTTACTCTTTCTGGATGTTAGCAGCAGTTATTAATACCTCCTTTCCTGTAGTGGTTTTGGAGGGCTGTCAGATGGGCTTGGAGTACTGTATTTACAGATTCTTCCAAGGGTGGAGTACTTGTGCTTGTTTGGTAATGCTCTTGGCCCCTTGTGTGGCATCTTTAGTGCTCCTAATCTGTAGGTGAAATGGGACCCAAGAGCATAATTTTACAAGATAGTTCCATTATAGATTAGGAGCTGAACTTTCCCTTTGCTACAAGCCATTTAAGAACGATATTCTTGTCATCTTTTTCACTTATTTCCCCTTCTGGTGTAGCCAATATGTTAGAACCCTTTGTAAAAACACGTCATTTATACCTATGTAAGTATTTGCTATTGTAGACAACTTGCTTAGAGTTACCTGGCACCAGCAAGAGCAGAGCATACAAAGGTAAATGGAAACTCATTTCTTGAGTCAGCTTAGGGCTGAGGGACTTCGTGTTTGCTGTTTCCGAACTGTGGAAATTGCATAGAAAGTTCTGCAGGTATCAGCATTTTGCGATAATCATTTCCACATAGTCAAATAGAGAAATTCATAATTTTGGTTTCTACACTAGATTTTGCAGGCTTTTAGAGCAAACTGAGAGACCTCTGAACAATATCCTCCTACATTTACATCTCAAAGTGTAAAGCTCTTGAGGGTGATGACTCATAAAGCATTTCTTCCTTCCTCAGAGATCCAAGCTTGCAAATGGAAACAAGGTCTGCAATTCCAGTGAGGAGGCTGGCATGAGGGGTGGGAGGAGGTGTCAGGGCCCACACCACATTACATGATGATGGATTGATGGGACCACATCAATGGGCCCTGAGAGCTGTGTGCCTCTCTGGGTAAGAGGAGGTGGCAGGAACAGAGGAATGTTAACCCACACATGAGGCAAGAAAGGCCTCAAAGTCAATAAGCAACAGCCTGGAGGTGCCTGGAGGCTCACAGCTAAAGCCAGCAGGTGAACTTGGTTTCCCGATGGGAAATCTCCAGCCAGTGGAAAGTCACCAAAGCCCTCACCTGCTCCCCCACTTAAATCAAAGTCACAAGGTGTCATGCCACAACACAAACAGAAATAAAGTCTGGTTCAACCTGCAAGCTATACATTTAGAAAACAAGGCTGGCCTTGCTAATACCATGTAGCTCCCTTTGCAGCTCCTGATATTTTAAGTCTGGAAGAAATTACCTGAATCTAGTTGTGATTATAAGCTGAAGCCAGAGCACCTGCTTCTGTCTCTTTTGTCACTAGCCCCGTGGTAACTGGAGTGGTAAAAGTCAGTCAAAGGAGTAAGAGGGAACAGTTAGCATCTCCTCACAAATGCTAAAAGCAGCACCAAATGACGTGTATGAATCATCCCATCTACTCTTATACAAGCTAGGATAAAAATGTAGCAGTCACACAATCTGCAATAAACTGTCATGCTCTGGGACATAATGCATGTCTTAGAGCTAAGCAGAAACTGTTCCATGGGCAAGTCATTGCATAGTGGTACATTGTGTTTGCACCTTTCTTCAAAGCACCTGTGCTAACAGCAGTCAGGCAGAAAAAAAGATTGCAGGAGGGATTTGACTGATCTGAATGGCAATTTCTATCTCACTACAGGTTATATTCTCTTCCCCTTACAGTTTTGGGGTTTTTTTCACAACGAAATCAGGGAGTACTTATGTCCTTGCTAAGAGAACGTGTCAAGAATGTTGCTCAAAGGGAATATGGTTCCATCCACTGTTAGGTTTGCCAGGTAATTAAATTGCTCTTTTAATGCTTACTTAATCAGAGTGACTTCTCTGTGGCTCTATGTGAAGAAATGATGATGTCTTACTGCCAGAGATTATACAAGTGCTTTTGTGTTTGATATAGTTTAGGAAGCCACCACTCCTTCTGTTTTGCCTCCTGCAACAATGTTCAGAAGACTGTATTTTCAAATGTAGCATTTAACACATTGCAGTGGTACAAACATCACCTAATCCACAGGGTGACCAGATCTCAAAGGCAAAGCATGTGACAACAAACTGAACAATGCCAGGGCATGTATCTGGGCACTGAGACTCAGCTGTGTATATTGTTAATGTGTCACTGCTCTTCCTGGCAGATTTTCAGTGCAGCCCAAACACCAGTATCTCAAACGCTCCCCATTTTGGGGGTTAGCATGGAATACTGACCACTCTCCTCAAACTGTTTGGGTGTGGTCACTCTACTCTGAAGATCTGTGCAGTGTAAGTGAACTGAAGCCCACTCTTTGCCCACTGTCCTCATTTTGATGACAGCAATGGACACAATTTATTAGTGTTGATAGCAGAATTTCTCCAGGCTCATGCTCTTATTTTCATTCCCTGTGTTCCTGCATTTCCTATTCTCATCAGTCCTCTATTCTGCTCTATCACATTAACATAGCATGTTGCCAACAAGTCGAGCAAGGACACCCATTATTATGTGCTCCCACAGGCAAGGTTTTTAGGGCTGAAGTGCTGGCAGAAGGTCCTGGGTGCTGCATTTTCTCATGTTTAGGGTCCCATTCACTCAGACAGGCCCTACATCTGCTGAGCAAAGAGTGGGATCTTCAGTGGCCAGTAAGCTGACAGGTACTGAAGAGAGCCAATGGGGAAAGTCCTAGAGAAGAGCAGGGTAATCCTCCTTCACAGAGGCAGAGCTGTGTCTCTACAGATGCTCCCTCCAGTGAAAATAGGTGATTCTGTGATGCTCTGGAACAACAGTCTTAAACCAGACCTTTTTTAGGAACTACTAGGTGCAGAGGAGACTTTCCAGGCAGGCTTTCCAGTAAATGCTTTCTGGGTTCAGACAGAACAGGGGGATTAGGAAACATATATGTGTTTACAACCTTGCAGTGGAAGTAGGTTGCCCTTGTCCGCCTAAATGATTTGTGGATGAAGCCACAAATTAGCCACTGCTGAGATTTACGTGGTTTCCTCTGGCTAAGCCTCATCCGCCCCGTATGCCTCACCACAGCTCCCCTGAGCAAGTGCTTCATAGGGCCCCCAGGACAGAAGGCCAGACCAAGGTCAGGATACCCCCAAATTCATCAAAATGAAGCCTAAATGAACACCACACAACATGGGGGCACTGTGTGGGGACCCACACAGCTGTCCCTCTCTCCCCAGAAGCTCCTGTGTGTCATCTGGTGCTGGATGAGGGGCAGAACTATCAGCACAGGCTTGCTCCATCTGTGCACACACCATCTGGGTGCCTTCTTCCCTTTCCATGCAGCTGCAGGTTTCCTGCTGCATTTGTTCGTCCTCCCACAGCTGGAAACAGTAAGAGGTAGTTTGATCTACACATTATACACAGGAAGGATTGAAGTTTGCAAATTTTTAGCACGCTGCATGCTAGCAGCCCACAATAATCTTCATTGGCTGGTTTGGTCACTTTGTGGTTGCCATTTGCATCCTCCTATAAGCAGACGCTGTGACTCCTTTAGGAAGAAAATGCTCTTATCACTTTGTCACCTCACTGTCATGAACCCCTGTCCACCATTTGCTATTTTGTGGAAAGAAAAACCATCCCCAGCATTGCTTTTGTCCATCAAGAGAAAGGGCTGAGCTGGCACTTTGCCATATGTGGTGAGTGTAGGTTGGTACAAACTGTCTGAGGTTTTTTATAGTGCCTGTCACCAGAGTATCAAAGCACTGAAATACTGTTAGTCATGTTTACCTCCACACTGATCTTATCACCAAAGGCCAATCCTACTGGAGACCATTGGTCTTCCATGTGGTATTGCTTAGAGGGTTTGTTTTGCTAGATGGACTGATCTGCAGCCAGCATTGGGATAGTCTCTAACTCTGGGGTCAGATTCCAGGCTTTAATTAATACTGATGATAAACACACTGCTTGTGAGGGCTTTTTTGTAAGGTGACTTTAGTGCAGCTTATAGATGTGTATTCTGAAATTAATTTATTTCATGTTGTGAAACTTCCAGTGCTTAAAGAGGTCTATGGACACTGTAAGTCTTGAAATCGAGGTTCAAAAATCCTGTGACAGGTGCAACTCATGTAGGAAACATCACAAAAATAGATTTATTGTGATATTTAGAAATAGCTGACTGTACTATTCCAAGTTGACTTGCAGTTTTCTCAAGGATCTATATAATAATTACATTAGACCTTTTAAATTTCAGTATATTTTCATGCTTTGGCACTCCCCAGACACATTGAAATAAATCTTCTGGGTTTTTGCATGTTGCAACAACTGGGTGCGTGCTACTGTGGTCAGTTTTAATAGGTATTAATACAGTGAGTAGCAAGCAAACTATAACTGTTTCACATTAGACATAATTTTACAGCAGACAATTTTATAAGGAGAATGGAATGACTCAAATTCAGTAATTTGTATTAAAATATCTTTTACATTCCCTGTGTTCCAGTGGAACTGATGACAAGCCTAGAGAAGCATGCTAGGACAAACAGACCAGAAAATTAAATTCTTCTAGTTTTCATATGCTGCAGCAGGAATAATTTGCTTCTCTTTTTTTTTTTCCTCAGCTTTTCATTTTTCTTTTTGAAGAGAGGATTACAATGTAATCTTACATTTCTAAATCCTATCACAAATATTTTTTTAAAATTCATAGAACTGTGATCTGTTCCATTTTTTTGGGGGGGTCGACTCTGATGTGGTATGTGTGATAGATTGCATTTACTAGGATGTGAGGAAAGCCAAAAGGTTAAAATCAAGGTTGCAATCTCAGGACTCTGATTTTTGAGGAATGTTTATTCTCTCAATTAAACATATACATATACTTGCCAGATGTCCAAGATCATATCACATTTTTGACATACAACTCATGTTTAAAGAGGTTGTTCTTAAGCTCTGGATGCTCCTGAAAGCAGAACACTTGAAGACACTGTGTGCCTTTGGGCAGAAGCTTTGAGCTCAGTGCGCCCCATTGATCAGGAGATGCCTCTAAAGGCTCTGAAGGGCTCCATGGCTGCTGTCAACTGTGGAGAATCCAAGGTCAAAACTTGCTTAGTAAGAACAGAAACTCCTTCAGCTTGGTTTTAGCTGCCCTGAAGTGTCCTTTCTGAGTCACTCACCCAGCTATAATCAGTGCAGAGAGAGACAACAGCTGTAAGGCTGTGTCTTGTCCCAGGCTTAGGTATTCCAGTCCAGCAGGAAGGCTGCTGCATGTCTGCTCATCACCTACAAGGAGAACCCAAATAACAGCCTTGGCTAGATAGCTAGCATTTAGATAGTTTCACTGTAGGCTGGAGCACCACCAGCCAGCTAATTGAGAAGCAAAGACTGATGGACGGTTTGTTCAGGTTTTGTTTGTTTGTTTTTGTTTGTTTATGTTTTGTTTCAAAGCCCTTTCCTTACCCTGGAGCAGACACAGCCACTCAGCTTCTCTGAGCCAGTCATAAACCAGAGCAAGTACTGCCTTCTCCACTGGATCTTTACCACTTGTAAAATAAGGACTATGAAGATATTTGAGATAGTTGTTACACAAGGCTGATGCCTAGTTATTAGTCAGTGAATGCAAAGGGCTGTGTAATTCATGGATCAAAGATCTGGGCCCTTTTCACTTTGGTTTAGGGATTTCCATTGCACTCATCACTTCCTCTTAAATCCTGACCCTATAAACACTTCTGTATGTCCTTAATTTTTTTTACGTGAGGAGTTTTCTTGATGAGATAATGGTATTACTCACTACACAGCTACTTATTCCAACTCACTGTATTTATAAACCAGGACTGTTTCTCAGAAGTTCCAAAGGTCAAAGCCCTCTATATGTTTACGTGAAAAAACTCAGGTCCATTTGAAATGTCTTTATTTCTTAGCACTAGAAATAAAAAATATTTTGCTTTCAAAATATAGAAGATTTGTAAATATATCATAATAATAAAAAATCTAGTAATTTTAACTAACCTTCTTTGTTTCCATTTTCCTTTTATTGATATTCATTAAAGCATTTCTCTGGAGAAAGGTTTAATTCACTAATGCTATTTCTCTGGAGAAGGGCTTAATTTTGCTACTACTGGTATTGGTGATATCTAGAGCTAAGTTGTGAGAAAACTTAAAATAAAAGAAAAGATGTATATATATTTTTATAGCTTCTTGTTTGTTTTTATCAGATGGGCTGATATATTGTTCTGCATGCCTATCTTTGTGATACTGAAACCCAGCAAAAAGAAGCCTTACTGACCCAGATGTTTTTTCCTTTTAGAAAACTTGCTTTTCTCATAGGGGTCACAATGTGATCGGGTTTTGAATTTTTATGGCAATGATTCTTTTCTTTTAATAATGCCTTGGTTTATATGGTCATGCCATTGCAGGGATGCTTGCATTTAAAGAGAAAAAAATTGCAGGTAAACACAGGACCTGGAAAGTACACTCTGACTTTCCATAAAAGCAGCCTAAATCATGCTTCAAAAGAAAATTGCTTGTTTTTTCATCCAGTCTCACTTGGGGCAATTTTCAAGTTCTTGAGGCAGTCAAAACTCAATATCAGGTTTCACTGCTGGTAATTTCTTCATTAGTGTTGTATTGGCCGACATCTGAGGACTGCTTACTGGAACTGATGCTTTCAGCTTGTAGTAGAAATTAAAGTTGCTTTCATTTGGTATATCTCCTTAGGGATAAAAATAGAAACAGCTCCAAGGGAAGGGAAGGGAAGGGAAGGGAAGGGAAGGGAAGGGAAGGGAAGGGAAGGGAAGGGAAGGGAAGGGAAGGGAAGGGAAGGGAAGGGAAGGGAAGGGAAGGGAAGGGAAGGGAAGGGAAGGGAAGGGAAGGGAAGGGAAGGGAAGGGAAGGGAAGGGAAGGCTGTGCTGCTGCCACATTAGACTTCCACAATCTGACTGCAAACACCTTGGGGTACTGAACACTCCTGTGTGTCTGCATGGGAAGGAGGGGTGAGAATCCCTTACTTCTGCCCCAGCAAGGATTTGGGTGGTATAGTATAACAACCTAGACACAGCCACACAGCTTCACCCTCTGCCACTCACATCCTTGACTGAAACTAGGACAGAGCAAAATAACCTTTTTCTGACCAGAAAACAGAAGGCTCAGGTCTTTAACTGCAGGCAAGGACCCCTAGGGATAACAATGGGGTGAAAAGGAGGCCAGAGGTTTTTGAAACCTGGATGTAGCAAGGTTGTGTGCAGGTCTCAGCTGTGTTGAAGCACTCTTCCTGGGCAGTACATTTCCTTCTCCACACTGCACTTGTTAAAAAGCTATAAAAACTTCTACACATCTGTCTTCCCCATGCAGAATAGTGGACTTTCACCGCTACATAGCATTATTAATATGTCAAGACCCATATGAATAAATGACAGGCAGCACTACTCAGGGACTTTTCTTGCAAGCCAGGTGAGTACAGTATGGCCTTGAGGCTTTTCCCTGAGCTGTTTTGTGAGATGCTGTGCTTTTCTAGAGTAGGAAAATTTGATTGGTCCTTTTAACATTCTTCCCTTTCTGACAGTCACAGCTCAGTCTGTTCATGCTCTGACTTTAAGCCTGAAGCCAGGTCCTGACTGTCTCCTATACTGAAAAAGTGCTGTGCATCACAAATGTGCTATTTACAATATAGCTTGTTTTACTGGTACATATGCCATAACTAAGAGTTAGTAACAGCTGATAATTACATATGGATTTCACATGAGTGATAAACAAATGCCCTGCAGGCACCAGATTTGAGTGCTGAGTGCTCACCTCCATCAATTGTACAAAAAGCAGGAACAGCTATGGAAAAGTCAGTACCCTTCTGCCAATGCCTTCCAGTGTCACCAGAGAGGGAGTTATCAGCCTTTCAAGGTCATCCCAGTCTATGACTAGCTGAAAGGCCAGGCAGAAACATCATAGAAGTCATGTAGAGTTGCCTTAGCCACCTCTTGGCAGTATTCAGGAAAGAGACAGTTCACCTTCAGCAGGATTCTCCCCGCTTCTGATGCAGTAATCTTTCTGGATCTGCTTATTTTAAGTCTAGGCAGATGCTGAGGAGGAATCTGTGATGAATTCACACTCTTCATCTAGCTGAATATTCCGGGTATGTTCCCTTTGATGTTCATGCAGAGGCTGAGACTCATGGCTGGAAAAATATCACTACATTTTCTGTGTATATAGTGCATCTGTCAAAAGGTGTGAAGATCCTCTATCTAGTCAAGACTTCTTGTGTTTGCCATTCACCTGGCACAGCACTTATGAAGATCATCACAAGTTTCCCTTCTACTGTAATAAATGTTATTGACTAGCAGGCATTGAAATGCTGGTAGAGTACACTGGCTAGAGTAGAAGAGCAACACAGACCTATCTACATCTATGAGAACTGCATAAAAACACACTCCAAGTCATTCCAGTCATTCTGGAAAACAAAACAAATGCACAATGTGTAACACTATTCAAAATCACAGCCTTAAAGCTCTGTGCCATAGAGATGACAGCAGTGAATATCATGCATAAATTTAACAAGTTGGAAAGAATAATCAACCCGTGCTTACATAACAGTTACATGAAAACTTCCTAAAAATTTTGCCATCATGGCTACAGCCCTCCTTTGTCTAGAAAGGTAGCCATGTCCCAGCAGCCCCAATCTATGAGGGGGGAAATGACCCTCATTTCCACCAAGGTAGCTGGTGAAATAACTGAACTGCATAACACGAACTGGCAGGCTGTAGAAAGCTGGCTGAATCTGATCACAAGGTCTGCTGCTCCAAAACAAGGTCTTAGGAGCTTGTCTTTCAGAGTCCTGGGGTGCAGAGAATAAAACAGTTATAGACAGAGCTGGCTTAATAGGTTAGAACTCCAAGCAGTTGTCCAAGACCCCAAGACATCAGAGCCCTGTTTGGTTCAATTTATCCGAGAGGCATCCAGCAAAGGGTCTGAGCCCTTTGCCCAGGCTCTCTACAGCTCTGACACCACCTGTACAGCAAAGCTGCTGTGCTTCCAAACAAGCCCAGCAGCAGAAATGCCAGAAAAGATGAATCTAATCTTGGCAGACCATCCCAAACACTGCACTGGACATGCTCATCACCAGCACTCTCATGCGGATGTTTTTACATCATGAATGTAGACATTGCACCATGGCACACCACCATCCAGATATCCTTATAACACCAGAGCTGTCCAAGCCAAAGTTCTGGGTGAAATCCAGAGCTCTCCAGATGGCCAGTGCCATCTTGTGTCCTTCACTTGAATATTTTCACAAGTATTTTGGAGAACACGGGATGAGATGGGGCTATCTGGATTGTCAACACCGCTGCAGCTGAGGGCAGCACACTGCTCAGTTTAGTCAGAAACACCCAGGATGATTTCCTTCTTATAACCCCTCAGAACATTCCCCATTCCCCAACTCACACCTGTGCAAAGTCCAAGAAAAGTAAGGCTGGAAATGATGCCTACCTCTTACAGCTGACACCACCGGAAGACCCTGATGCCCCATATGGTCATGCAGAGCTCTGGACAGAGAAGCGCCCAGCGTACAACACTGCACTGGACAGTGCTGGGGTGGAGAACTGGGGCTCACACGTGCCAGCACAGCACTCCTAACTATTCCAGAATTAATTTGCATTTGTTCCTTTCTGGCTTGCTGAGACAATTTCTCAATACAAGCAACATGCTGTACTTTCATCTCTGCTTTTTAAAGGTGTCTGATTGGTTGCATCAGACCAATGAAAATAAAAGATTATAGTGTCTTTTGATACTTTATGTTTCCTCCTTTAAAATGGAGAATCGGCTGTTGGGGATCCCTTCTGAGTTCTGAATTCCTCCTTCTGCATCTCCCACTTGGCATGGACCCATGTTCTCTTTTTTTCCTAAAAGCCAAGCACCATTGAAGTCTCACAGAGTACACCAACAAGACTTGACTGTAATCCTGGTGGTCCAGCTGCACAGAGGAAGGCTTTCTCCACGTGCAACTTTCTAAATGGTGTAAAAGTCACAACAAAGTAATGCTGTACAGGATATGCTGACAGGCTCACATGTCCCATTTATTATTTTGCTAAGAGCTTCCCTTTTTCAGGATGTTTGAGAGCCCCTACCCTCAGCCTGTGAGTACCTTTGGTTCCCTGCATCTCCAAGGTGCTCTCTGGATTGCAGTGGGTTGCTGCAGCTGCTGTGGTAAGTGCTCATATAAAACCTCTGCTGGACTGAGCGCAAGTCAAAGCAGCCCTTGAGTAGGCTTCACTCATTCAGCAGCCTCCTGGGGCATATCTCTCAATGTCTCATTTTACAGCCTGTCTTTTCCTGCATTCAGCCTGTATAGTCTGTAATTTTCCCTCATTCCCTTCAGCTCCATGTGGACCATGATCTGAGTGACCACTGATCCACACAGATCTCCTGGAAATATCCTTAAATCCTGTGTGCTTAGGGAGGAAGATGCCTAAAAGGAGCCACATGTACTCAGTGCCAGACTCCTGGGCTTTGAGAGAACATACAGGGAGAAGGAGTCCACCACCAAAAAAGCCCATCCTTGTTCAGGAGCCTGCCCCACAGCATAGCCAGGGATGAAGGAGGAGACATCAGGTGGACACCCCTGCCCCTGGCTCTGCACATCTCCACATGTCCCTGCACACAGCCATGTGTGTCACCAGTGGCAGAGGATTCTGTTATGCTTTGGAACTACGTTTGTTAATTGTTTCTCAAGTTCAGTTTAGGCAAATGCCATTTTAGCATAATTTTATTTACACAGGGGACAGATTAAACCAGTAATAATAATGACACATATTAGGTGCAGCTGTTCTATTTTTTCGCCTCAAGCAGGCTTGCAGCACTGTTTCCTAATTTAAGTCCTGGTGCTACAAATCTGAGTAAATTTTACACATGGGAATATTTCCTCTAGACTTGATGGAGGCTGCTCAGATGTAAAAAGTTGGATTTTCTCACAAGTATTCTCAGGACTAAAACCATACTTTAAGTGGCCCAGTTTAACCTCATTTTTGCCCATATTAAAAAAAGCAAACCACCAAACAGGGCCAAGGAATCCTCTGTTACTCTTCTGACCAAGTTTTGTTTAATTATTTAATCATAGTCATGCCAGTAAAAGCAATGTGTTTCACTTTGGAAACAGTCTTGCAAAAGTCTGATGATGATTGTCTATATCTCTATATCTTATCTTATTGATGTATAAATCTTAAAGACTTTATCTCTTAAAAAGAAAAAGGAATTAAGTTTTTTTTGGTGATGAAGTTTTTTTTCCTCTAAACCAAAAACAGTAGGTGATTTCCCAAGATAATGAAACAAAAAAGAGATAAATTCACAGTCAACCTCCTTAATGTGTATTCAAAGATGGTGAATATATATGCCGTGGAGTGACAGATTCACAGATTCTGTGTAACTTTTTACATATTTTTTAATTTGTATCCATAACACATTTTAAAAAAAAGAACAGAAATTAAGAGAAATTGAGGACTAACATGGGAAACTGTAGAAAATCTTTTATATCCTTTTAATTAAATTTATTTCCATTTATAATTATTGTATAACTTACAGTATGAAAATTATTTTAGAATCGCCTGAATTTCTGCACATCTAAATGCATTTTTCCATACAATAGGAAAATAATGTTTGTTTCAGAGAAGCCATAACATTGGACCTTATAAATTGTGGAGTGATCCTCACACAGCAGGTATTATAAAACATTCTGCCATGATTAATCTTTTCTTTAATAAGGACTGAAGACTAAAGAGTTTAAGTTTCTAATAGCTCAGGAAATTTTCAGGATGTTCCATAGACATTTCAGGACATGACCCTCAGCTGGATAACAGAGTTGTAGCTCACTGAGTTTCTTGTCTAGCTGTTGATAATGACTTCTATTATTTTTTCCCATTTGTGATTTTTTAAATTCAATTTTCCTGTCATTGCTTTGTGCTGTTTTTTAGTTTCTGCCTTCTCTGACTATGATAGAAAAAAGCATTGAGCTATTGTGGGCACTAGCAGATGGGGGCAGGGACAGGCAAATTAATTCAGCACAGGGCATTTGGCACTCTTTTAATTTTGCAGACTTGTCTTTTCTACTTAACAACATTCCCACTTAGCAACATAAAAACATATTTGCATTTAATAAAGGGGAAACCAGATGAGAAAGTAAAGCAGATCTTGCTGTGACCTTAATAGATTGTGAAAAAGAAAAGGAAAAAAATGTCATTCAGTGCTTCTTGTAGCTAGAGGCCAAAGCCTCTGGCTGTTGTTACAAGAACACTGTTACCACTAGTAATAATGGGAGATCAGAGAGAGGATGTAACTAGAAGGAGCAGTTTATGGAAAAATGACCATCCCTCTATTAGACTCAATCACATACAGGCACACAGAATGGTTGTTGTCACAATTCTACAGTTGAACGACAAGAAACGCGTTGTTGCTGGATCACTGCGGGTACATCAACAGCAAAACAAAAAAGTGGCTAAATAGCGCAAAATATACTGTGAAAACAGGAAGGAAGAGCATGTAGGTGGGACCATATGGCACAAGCTTCTTCAGTAACTATAGAACACTCCTCTTCAGAGAATGAAGAAATAAGATCTTGATATAGAAATGTTTTCCCATGCAAAGTACTTGCTTATTTTAGAACATGGAGGGAATCAAACTTGAGGCTCCTGCTAGGATCTGTATCTTTGCTGGGGGTTTTTGGGCCATGTGGATTGAGGAGCACTAGCAGAGATGCAAAATCAGTGATAAGCACAAGAATGATGTATGTCCCTGACTAGAACAAATGCAAAGGGAATTCATCCTGTGGTTGGATGAAGTTTTATTCCTAAGGTTGGGAATAAAACCTGCTTTTTGTCCTTACTGTTTTCACTAAACATAGCATCACTTTTTGGAGGAGAAATTGTGTAAAAATTGATTTCTTTTCTTCCCTCTTTGTCAGAAAGATAGAAATTCCATACCATTTTATTTGTGGAGAATTCCTGAGACATTCAGTCACAACAGAGAGGATGGAAGAAAACCTAGGACAGGTGTGTATGTTGAGTGAGGCAACACAGATGGTCCTTGTTAAGAAGTATGAGCCATGTGGAACCCTGTGAAGATACAATGTGAGGTTTGCTGGATTATTGGGGTTGCAAAGCCCAGGATGTAGCCCCAAGAAACACAAAGCAGGAATTGTTTTTTGCTGTTGTGAGTGGTTTCAGCATTTAGGGCCTGAATTAGTCAAAGAGGACCAAAATGAATTCCCATATGACTGTAAGAAAATGCATGGGAACCTCACCTTGGGCAAGAGAGAGGGCTTTGGATTCATGAAGGACACATGGGAAGGAGGAGGGGGAGAGAAGAGAACAGTTTAAAAAAGCAAGGACCTGGATAGTGCAATAGGAAAAAAGGGAATTATAAGAAATATGGCAACATAGTTATTCTCATTTGATTTTGAACTTCCATTTCCTAGAAGGGACAGAGGGACTGATTTACACTGAATTACCTCAGTAGTGGGAAACAGGGACACCGGCCTCAGGCTTGAAATGCATAAAGGGATTGAACAGCTTTAACTGAGAATGACAACTTTGGTATAAGTGGCATATGGGCCAGAACACAGGCTGAAGTAGCAGAATACACAAAGCTGCATTAATCTAGGCTTCAGTTAGGGAAAAGGAAAATAATTACACTTAATAATGCTGGTGTTGGAAGAGAGAACTGCAGAAGGAGAAGGGAAAGTCACCAGTCCAGGGAGAGGCTATTCCAAGGACATGTTGAGGGCATCATCCTGCTTAAATGATTCAGTCATTTGACTCAGGAAATGGAAACTTCACAGATGTATTATCTCCAGACACATCTTCTCCTAGTTCTTTCCTCAAGGATGTCTGGATAATGGTGTCTTGTGGTTAGCTGGACAACCTGTGCTGTGTTGTCTGGATGCAACCCTAGCTATCAGTCTCTGATAGCAATCTTCCCAGCAAAAAAAATGGTCTTTTACATGTACCAGTGATGCAGACCCAGAAAATATACCAAACTATAACTGGGTTTTTTTGTTTGTTTGTTTGGTTGGTTTTTTTGGTGTTTTTGGGGGGTTTTTTGGTGTGTGCGTGTGTGTATGTTAATCACCAGCAAGTGATTTTATTTGAAATGAGCATGACAAGCATGACAGCAGGAGCACATTGTAGGAGTTCTGGCACAAATCCATTTGAGCTGTACCAGACATTCATGTTCTTTGTAATCCTGGCTATTCCTACACCAGCAAGGAGAGGATATCTAAATGTAACCCCTGCACTTACTTAGCAAGCCTTTCAGCTGACTAGTTTTTATGGAACTGCTGCCTTCAGCAAGACCAGAAAACTCTGAAAAAGCAAACATTTCTTATCTTCTAGTATTTCTTGGATCTGAATCTCTCGTACCTTTCCCTAAATTATTGTTTTCTTCTTGAGAGATCAAGACTCAGAGTAGGATTTTCCATCCCTCTGCCGGGCCACAAGGACTGCTCACTGAGTTTGGAAAGAAAGATAGAGGTGACTGGAACAAACTAAGCCTGTCTGCTTTCTTGATACTGTTGGCTCAAGGGAAGCTGTTTCTCTGAACAATTATAGTATTGCTAAGCAAGTTCAAAAAGGGAAGAATTCCCTGACTGACTGAAAAAAAAAGGATATCCAACATCCTACAAATATTTTTTTTTCATTCTAATGGTAGAAATAGTGCTGTTTTCAATAGATGGGAGCAATTTGTCCTCAGAGTATCATGGTGAGGCTGTGGAGATATCCTTGTGCTCAGAGTGCCAAGGGAAATGCTGCACTCGGAACACCTTCAGAATGTGTAAAATACAGTACAGCCCAGGAGACAGGATGCTTCAGTGAGCACCTCATGGCACAGCACCATTAAAGACTGTGTAAAGTCTAAGAAGACTTTTTTGCCAGAGACATAGTTTTCATTTTCCAATGAAGGCCAAGGGAGTTGTTCACTCATCCCCTCTGTTAAATCAAATGACTCCTAAGCAGTGCAGCTCAGCTCCATGGAAGGCTGAACCCTGAGCAGAAAAGCAGACACAAGTCCAAAGACAGCTGTAGGCCAGCCTAGGAGTCAGGGGCTGTTTGCACCAGGGCTGATTTTGGGTCCCTGCCTGCAAAGTGCAGCTCTGTGAGCCACTGCAAGCAGGAGAAAGCAAAGTGTGTGGGAGGTTTGTACCAGAGAAGAATGAAACTTCTTAATTTCAAAACCTGGTTGCCACAGAACAAAAAGCAGTTACTTCAAGTGTTTGGAAATGGGAGTTTCTTCCTAGTAAACACTTAGGCCAGTGTTTGTTCCTTGCATAGTAAAGTCACTGTAAGAGAGCAGAATTAATTGCAATAGTAGTCTTTTGAAAAGACATTTTCCTGCTCCGAGATTCTTAACATCTATTGAGATTGTCAGAGACTTAGAACATTACTATATACAGATGAAAACTTCAGTGTAGTGGAAACTGGAAATATCTAATGATTTTAAAAAGTTCATTTCAGAATTTTTTAAAATTTATTTTCTTTTAGTTAATGTAATGTAGTTTTAACTTTTATTCTACTTTTTCACAGTATTATACAATGTGTAATTAATGACAACTGCTTCTCTAATGTACTCTTATTTAAATTACATTTAAAAAGCACAGAGGAAAGAGAGGTAAGTGTCATTTAGCAAGTTTAACTTTTTATTTTCTTTTTTATTTCAAAGTGTCTCCTGCTTTAATTTTGACACTGGCATAAATGCCAGAACATTGCATAAAAATAAAAAAAATTAAAAATTAAAGTCCCTTTAAAACTGAATAAAGAAGTTCTAGAAGCTCTGAAAATATTATTTTCATTGTAAAAGTGATAAACTGGTAACTTATATCAGATATTATAAAAATCTAGGTTTTTACAACTAAGTTTAAATTTTTATGAAAATTATACCTTCAGACAGTAAAAAAGCAAGACTGAGAATAAATTCACACTGGTCTATTATAGACTACTCTTCTGCAGAGTAGTTTTCATGCAAGTTTGTGAAAACATATAAACTTTTGATCTAGAGCTCTTCCTTCAGAGACATAGTTCCCACTAAACCTAAGAGACTTGTGCATGTCATTGCATGCATAAATCTGCAGAAAGAACTGCCCCTAAAGTTTGAACAAAACAAATTGATCAGATGGCCAGATAAATATGGTGATGGAGGATATGACTAGGCAGGGATGGCTAAATTAATTCAATTGCTTCATGTTTGCCATAGGCAAACAGATACCACAGGTTAACTCTGAAACATGCTGCAATGCTAGTTTTCATTTGTTTAAATTCTTTTTAGCTGTGTCTACTGAGAGGAAAACTGTTTTAGAGAGAAAATATGCATTTATATAATTTTTATAGAATAAATATGGAATTGATTCCAGATTTTGATGTAGCAGACAATGAACCCATGTAAAACACATCAGTATTTAGACAAAATAATATTCTAGAAAAAAATGTCATTTCTTAATCTGGAGGCCAGCAGCTGGCTGTGCAGGAAAGCTAAGAGAAGCTGGACTTTCACACGTGTCACCCTAATGAACAGGAAGAGTCCTCCAATGGGGCTAAATGAGCCTTCCACAAGTGGTCATCAAATGGTGGGCATGATGTGAGAGAGGCAACCTCCTGCTCCTTCCAGACATGGCCTCCTGGCTTTAGTGAATGCCACAAAAAAAATACAGAGGGGAGAGAGGAGACTACCAAGGTCCAGGCACTACCTGGGACTCTCACTGTCACCCCTATGCAAAATCACCTTTATGACTCCCGGGGGTTGTGACTCCATGGGAAATGCGTGAGATCCCACTGCAACTCTGGCATTCAGACCTGGAAACCTCTCTCCCCAGACAAGATAACATCTGCTGCTGCTGCTGCAATTACAAGGTGATGTGATATTAGTCAAGCAGTTTAAGTGGTAGCAGGCTGTGCAGGAGTAGAGAAAGTTCAAGTGTAAAGACAGCTGTCAATGCACAGCTGAGCAGGGAGGGGGTGGAAGAGAGAATTGTTACAGCTGCACATAATGGCATTCATTTCTAGGAGGGGAGGGTTGAGGTTTGGTAGTTTGGGACTTTTTTTAATGTAAATAGAACCTTAGAAATTAATTGCTGCCTTCAGTTAGGGAGCTGGTCAAGGAGCCTCTCTGGTTTGGAGTACCCAGCAAGAATTCCCACAGACTGGTGATGGCCAGGAAACTTGCAAGTGTGTCAAAGCTGCCTCTTTCTCTGCATCACATGTTATGTTTGCAATCTTATGGTGAAGAGAATGGAGAAGTGCTCTGACAGCATGAAATAACCCCAAGGTCTCACACACACACACACACGCACACTCACACATACACACACGCACACACTCACACATACACACACACTGAATCTACAAAGTAGAGGCTAACTCCAACTCCACCATCCTGTCCCTGCTCCATATGGCAGATAATTTGTATTTGCCCAGATGCCAGGGAAGGTGTAATTCTAAGAAGTCTAGAGCGTGGACTAAATAGGTTCTGGATTGCCTGTATGATCCTGAGGGCGGGAGAAATGCAAGCCCCTGGGTGCTGCCATGAACACCTGGCCCCTGTAAAACACAGAAAGCAAAGCAGGAGCTTAAGGCAAATCCTTCAAGATGCAGGTATTTCAGGGACTAAGCATCCCTCCCATCCTGACAATTCACACCACAGGTATCAGCAAGGTGTTGCTGCACTGAATCCTGTATTTCACCAAGATGATTTTTTTATATTACACCAGCACCCAAAGTCAGACATTTGAGCACTTTGAAAACACCTCCTGTTCAAACCTGGGCCTCATGGTGAGTCTGCCTCATCTCTCCCTTCTCTCCCAATTGTTTGGCTGGTATCCAGTTTTTGTGGAGTTTGGGGGTTTTCTCAGTGTGGGTTTAGGGGTTTTTTGAACGTCTAAGTCAACAGAACAAGTCCATGAAAAATATAACAATGGCTAACTTCTAATGAAAGAAATGTGCAGACTTAAGGAATACATGGAAAGAGCAAGCTCTGGACCCTTTGTACAAAAAGGGGTATTTTTCCCTTGACTTCTCACGGTGTCCTGGGGGGATGGGGAGGATACAATTACGATGATCTTTGCATTTTTTATTGCCACCTTCCCTATCTCTGGAAATTATGATACACACAGACGCTGATCCTTCTCTCACCAGAGTAAACCCACAATAAATCCGATGTTTTTGAGTAAACTGGTTACACTTCCCCAGCTGCCCCCTCCCCACGCCACCTTGGTGTCCCCGCCGTGCCCCAGGGAGCTCTGAAAAGCATTTGGCCGAGGGTGGGAGGAGGGGAAAGCTGAGAGGGCTCAGTGTTGCTGTGTTAGGAAGTGACAGATAGAGCCAGCCAGGCGGTGCCCCGGCCATGAGCACGATGATATTCATTTCACACAGCCCTTGCCTGTTCCAGCTGGAACGATAGGAGATGCAAACTTTGACTTCTGCATTTGAAAGAGATATTGTTTGATGGAAGTGTGTGGGTGGCGGGTAAAACAAGCAGCTAAGTGTCAGCACAAGAAGCAAACATTCTCCTTCCCTCCCTACCCAATGTAGTTTTTGACGTAATGAGCATTGCTCCCAATTTTCCTTCCAAATAGGCATTGCACCCATCCCCATGGCAACTGTCATGCTCAAAAGATGTCCTGTCAGGAGGCATGAAAGGCCCAGAGACATTTGTATTAGATGGTCACAACCGTGCTAGCTAATGCCTAACAAATACACCACGAGGCTGCATTCGTCAAAATGAAGAGCACAAACATTTGTGTTTCATTAAACAGAAATTAATAAGATTCAAATAGGAAGAAACCAAACTGGACTGGTTTTTTTGTGTATACAGCTGTGTTATGAAGTAATACAAGGAACGTTAGTATGAATAATGATTGCACATGTGCATTCAATTTATTTCTTCTACTTCTTGTATGGTCTCCTTTAACCCTTTTTCTCTATAGGTTTTTCAGAAATCAAACACAGGTTTAACAGCTGGGCAAGACAGGGATTTCAACTGCTCCTTTCACACTGCCGAGGCCCAATAGCACTTTTTTATTTAAAGGCACTCTGGGTCATTGGGAAGTTGTGCTTTTGAAAAATGTTCCCATACTTCATGATTGAATACATAAAAATGGTGGTCTCAATTTTACCAGGGAAAAGAAGAGGTCCAGTCTCTAAACAAGGCAGGTTGTATCCAGAACCACTGTGCATCTTCCTACCTCCCTTGGCCACAGGGAAGTGGAGCTGATTTATCCCAGCTGAGGATCTCGCCTCGGGTCCAGGCACTGAAAGAAAATAACAAAATTGAATCATGTTTCCAGCTCAGCTGAAAATCAAAAGTGAAAGTTCAGGAAGACAGCAGAGCCTCCTCCCACGACAACCCTTCTCCTGGCTCCTCATCACCAAACATAGAGCAGTTCCTTTCACCCACTGCTGCAAGTAAACAACAAAAGTGGACTGTGTTACACAGCCTGACAATGACAGTCTGTACTTGGCTTTACTGGCCACAAAGGCTGTGGTAGCTTTGCTTTCTCTGGTCAGCTTAACCTCATGCTTTTTCTTGTGAGAAGGGAAAAAAAAAGGAAAGTTGGCCAGGGTTCTGATTCTGCCACAGGCCCAGGCCTCCTACCCAGTGTGTGTGGGTGTACCAGTGCCTGGCCAGCCTCCACATCTGCTGCTTAGAATTATCTTTCCCTGTTTTGACCTCCTAGCTTCACAGGCAGGAGAAATAATCATACCAGAACCTGCATTTCCATCACACAAGGTTTATATTCTCACAAGATCTAGTTTTGCAACAGTTTGAATGCATATATATATTTGTGCCAGGACTCTTACCTCCTCCTTCCTCTCCTTCCTCTTTTCTCCTCATACTCCTGTCTCTTTGTCCCTGAAACTCCTGTTATCCCCCAACCCTCCATCTCTCTGGCTGAACTGAATAACACCCTTATCCAACACTGGGCAAGTGGGAGGAGAGGCAGCAAATGGAAAACAATTCTCTTTCTGGCTATAATTGCAAAACAGGAATTTGCTATTCCATCAGCATGCACATGTCCAGACCTGAGCTTTTATAGAAAAGCCAACTTTCACTTAATCCTTTGGATAGACAACTATTTTTCTGGAGAAGTTTCACCAGACTCCCATATTCCCATCCTTAGTTTCCCCAAGCCCTCTGACCTGGTTTAGGGCAAATTTGGGAGGAAACTTCCAAAGGGATCCCTCTAGAAAGCAGATTCAAGTGGCCCCTCCCCCAGCTGGTTTGGGAACAAGATTTCCCTGGAGAAAAGTGGAAAAAAACTGTTTATTTAAGAAACAAAGTATTCACAAGCCGAGAAAATGGATAACATCAAAAAATAAAACTTCTCGCTGTTCTGAAAAGATGGCAAATTCAGAAAGTCCTCTTTGTGGGATCAGAGCTTGGCTCGCTCAGTCTCTTATCAATCTCTCCTGAGCTGGAAAATGCTGCTGCCTTCAGGACAGGACAACAACCTAAAGAGACCTACAGTCTTCCCCAAACCGAACTGCTGCATTAAGCAACAAGCTGTGGTCAGTTCTGGATGACTATAAAACAGCCCTGGCATAGGCTCATTCCTGTTGTTGCATCTCCTGTGTTTGCTGTGTAGTCACGTGAGATGATGAGCACTCTGCCCCTTGTGTGAAGCACTTTCCACCTTCCTGAACATCTCCAGACTCTGAAGACACCCAGCCTTGGAGCAAGGCAGGAAACTTAGTCCACAGCACATGTTTTAAATTGGAAAATTACTATTTCCTGAAGCAAGAAAATCTTTGCTACAACTAGATCTTTCCTGAAAAACTTCTGTTCAGAAGCTCCAGACCAAGCTTCCCTCCAAAGAGAAAGAGGAGAACTCCTGTAGAAGCACATCTTGGTGCAGCTCCTTAGCCAGGGGTTCAGACACCTGGCTCAAGCCCTGGCCCCAAACCTTGAGAGAGAGACTTAAGCAGGGTCTACACCCTCCAAGGTTTGTGCTTCAAGAAATCATCAACTATTTTAGACAGTTAAACACACTGTGCCTCCCTCTTGAATATTTCTGAAAAATAATTAAGTTGGAGTCCACTGAAACAAGGATTTATTAAAAAAAAAAAGAGTGGAAAAAAATTTCTCAATTTATCCTCTTTATATCCTTTCTTTATCCAGCATCTTGAAGGAGAACAACCCAATATTCAGTATTCCCTTGTGGAATTTCCTTCTTCCAAGAAGAAAAACAAAAAGTTCAATTTTCCTGCTAAATAGCTTACATGCCTAACAATGCGTGTTATGATAAATTCTTGCCATATTCATGAGCAAAATTCACAATAATGGGTGTCACTTTTAATGCCAATCCTTTCAGGAATATTCCACATTTCCCAGCCCATATCCCTCTAAAAGATCATAAGGTTTCATGATCTTGTGTTTGACATATCACATATGTATTATTTCAGCTCAGGCCATTGTTTTAGTGAAGCCTTGGAGCCTTTGCAGTATCCAAGCCTGCATACAGAGACATCTTTGAATGATGTTTCTGAGCTAAAATCAGGCTTTGGTTTTTTATATCTTTGTCACTCCTCAGCTGGACAACATGGTACAAGACAGGAGCCATCAACACTCAGGAAATGTGGTCCATGTGCCTCTCCAGCAATGTGAGTTACCATAAGTTTTTCAGGCTTATTCTTCCCTCTCTGGAATGTTTTCTGCTATCTTTTTTAAAAAGCTCAACATTTTAAACTTCAGTTAAAGAAGTAGAAGCAGAGAGAGATGACCTAGGAGGACCACAGTGATACTGCCTAAGCATGCAGCACCGTGGTTGGGAAAGCCAGAGCCTACCTGAAAGGTGATGAGGAAAAGCTTCACAGCAGCAAAAGCAAAAGGAAGACCAGGGAAAATGTGGGCCCCCTGCAGAGTAGGGCAGGAGACCTGGTGACAAAGGGCCTGGAAAAAGGCCAAGGTACTTCAATCTCTCCTCCTTGTCTTTACTGATAAGATATACCTTCAGGAATCCCAGTCTCAATTTCAATTTCCTGAAACTGGTGGAAAAGGTGGGAACAAGGCAGAACTTCCCTTAGTGGAAAAGGACCAGGTTAGGGAATATTTAAACAAACCAAATGTACCCATGCCCATGGAGCTGGCAACCTACACCATGAGGGGGAACTATGGTTGCTATTGTGAGGCCGCTCCTGGTGGTCTTGAAAAAGTCGTGGGTGTCTCAAGAGACTCCTTAGGACTGGAGAAAAGCAAATTTCACTCTTATCTTCCAGAATGACATGAAGGAGGATCCAGGGAACTAAAAGCCACTCAGCCTCCACACAATCATTAGGAAAGTGATAGAACAAAACATTTCCAAACATATTAAGGACAAGTCGGTGACTGGGAGAAATCAGCATGGATTTATAAAGGGGAAAATATGTCTGAGCAACAGAGTCTTCTGCAGGAGCTAGGCAGCTGAACTGGGGCTTGGGCATGATACAGACACCAAACACAGAATTGCCTTTTTGCCATTTATTTCTTGAGACTGCTCTGTAAGAGGGATGGCATAATCTCTGGCAGGCCTCTGGCCTCCCTCATTTCTGAGTCAACTTCTTTAAATGAGCAGATTGTTAAGACTCCAAAATATCTGTAGTCAAAGCTGAACAACATGAACTGATAAAAGTCAAACTTCACGAAAGATATTGCCTTGTGTGTATTAGCCAAAAATTCTACCCTTCCTTGCTTGAAATCTGTATTTTATTTAGTTAGTCTACATGAATATGTGGTTATGGCTGCAGCATGAAAATTCTGGTAATAGTCTTTATAACAATGAGTGCCCTGGCCCAAATATTTTCCTTTATGTCAGTGAAATTTCTGATAATTAATTTTGACACCTTGTATTAAAATAAAAATAAAGAACCCTTACTGAGGTTCTTTAGCCAAAAATGTAGCATAACACTCAGAGAAGCTTGAATATTTTCCAGAAGACAGGTTTTTTTGTCAAAAAAGATTTCCCTGATTTTACAAAATGGAATTGTTTCACAAGAATCTCATTCAAAGTTTGGCACTTAAATGTAAATATAACATTTAATTTTAGCTTTATTGAACTGTCCAGAAATTATTCTGTTCTGGTCTACACCAAGAAGACCTCAGAGTTTTGAATTGAAATGCTGAATGACAGAGGTGGGAAGGTGAATAAAACCTTCTCACTTTCACACAGGACAAGAACATCTAGCAGATGTCAGGCTGGGAGTGAGCAAAAGGAAGCTCTTGCACGTGTGTTTATGCTGAGGATGTTCTTCAAACAAGATGACAATAAAGGTTTGGGGGATGAATCCTGTGTGTGCTACTACATACAAAGACACCAACCCCGACAGAGAAAGTCTCTGCCCCATGACTACTAGACAGTATTCTAGTGAAGAATTGCTATTTGTTTGCTCTTTGACATTTGGTACAGGATGCCTGGTTCAGGGCAAAATGAACCTTTAATCTTCTGTTTCCAGGGAAGTAGAAGTGAGCTTTCTGACTGGTAGCAAAATTTGGTTTCCATCTGAGTATTTTCTGCATGTTCTTTATGTTTTTCAGGACAAAAAACCCGCAAAACAAATACAACACACAACCCCTCACACACACACACCAACATTCAGAGGTTTTTATTACAAAAGATTTACTTTTTTTAGATAAAAAACCCAACATTTATCAAATTTTAAGTTTGTTATATACTTAGAAAACATAAAGGAGAAAATAATAAAAGCATGGAAGAGAAATTTTAAGCTCCTTTAAACCAGGTAACACAGCCAAACACTCTTTCTTTTAGACTACAATTTGCTCACAATTCACTTAGTTATTTCAGCAGTTATTTCTGCAAAGTGTACCATGCCTTATGTAACAACACAAAGAAATTCAATAACTAAGCCAACTTTAGTTTCTGCTCCCTAAATTTGTAGTCTGAAAGAATTTAGGTCAGGTTTACCCTCAGCTTTTGGAGAATGGTCTTGTCCATTTTGCTCAGGGGACCAAGACATTCCAGAAGCATGAAAATTACGTAGCTAGGGTCAAAATCCAGATTTGAGATGTCATCTTTAATTTTTAATGCCCTTGGCTTTTCCTATTGGCATAAGAATCACAAGGCCTTACTATTTTGGAAAGTCTATTTCTTATTATTTTATGTAAACTTTAGGAAAAGCAACATGGTTAATCATTCAGTGACTAAGTATGAAAATCATTAGAAGGAATCTTAACAGTTTATTGAAACATTTGCTAACTACCATATGAAGATTTACTAGCCCTTTAAAACTATGATTATTTTTCCAGGACATTGGAAGCTCTTTTAAGATCTGTTACAATCCAATATGCAATTCTTTTTCAGCGAGATTTCACAAAGTATTGAGCTATTTTTCTTTATGCTATGCCTGGCACGTATGTGTAGCAAGTTTGCAAGTTTGGCTGTCATGAATATTTCTTGAGAAACAGCCTTGGACGGAAGTAATTTTTCTAAATTAAATAAATATGCTGTTTCTGATTTTTCAAAATACCCAAAGGAACTAGCTCACATTCTAGATCAATGGCCTGCAAAATTTCACCTTGAAATATGATGACTTTTTTTACTTAGTGAAGAACAAAATGTCTCTAGGAACAAAGAAACTCTGCAGTGGATTGGGTCCTACAAACTTTACTTTCTCAGAAAGCAAGTTTTCCTATTAATTTTAATGGTGTTGGTTATCTGAATTTTTGAGTTAGCTGACAGCCAGAAGCACTTTGCACAGGTGTCTGTACAGTCAGTATTATTTTGCAATTAGCTTTCTGGGATATTTGGACTTCTAAAGAGAAATGAGGTTTGTTGCTTTCTTAGGAAAAGGAAAATTTCAGTCCTCTAACAGATAAGGATTTATGAGAGTAAAATTCCAAATCATTTAAGACATGATCCTCAAATCCTTTTTTTCATTGTCAGTTTGTATAAGAGGAGCTGAAGACTCCAAGTTAAGAAGCATAAGGGTAGGAAATAAAACCTTTTGAGGGCTCAGGCCTCTCTGAAGACAGTAGCTCAAGTTGGGCTGGGGGCTCTGGGTACAGCAAACTGTGGATGAATTTCAAACACACTGACTAAAACCTTTAGGAATCAATGGAGAGATGCAGATTTAAATGAGGTCTTAATGGCTTTGTTATAGAAGGGGGACAAGAGTGTTACAGAACTTCTGTCTCCTCAACGCCACAAAGCATTAGAAATGAGAAGGCACAGATGTGCATAGGGAGGGCAAGAGCAGCCCTGAATTCACCCAGCATTTAACACCATGCGAGAGCAGCGAGGAACCTAAGGCAGAATGGGCTTCAGAGTGTTCATGACTTCGCTGTTTGCTTGAAGATAGACAGCACTTCAGCTCAAATCTCTCTGCAAGCAGGGCTTTGTCTTGTCCCAGATACTCTTCTTAGCTTTGGCAATAGCTGCACAGCTCTCTCTCCTCTCAGTAGTCTGCCAAAAAAAGGTAAATTGGATGTACAGGAAGACTTGGGTCTGCTCCACAAAGTGTTATCCATAGAAACAGAGTCAGCAAGTCACACAGATGTGCCCAGAAAGGCTATTAGATCATCAGGATTGATTTCCTAGGATAAAATAGGCCATGATTTTGTTCGGATTTCTTTGGGTTTGGGGTTTTTTTGGTGTTTGTTTGTTTATTTTAAATTAAATTTGTTCCATATCACGTTTTCTACCTTGAGTTTCTCTGAATCACAGTCTTCCATATATACATCTAACCTTGAAATGAAGACTTTTGGGACAATAAATTGCTTTGGCTTTCCAAAACATTTTCTTCAGTTGTATTTTTCTTCACTTTAGTCCCAGAATATCTTGTGATGAAAGAATGTGTGGCACATTCAAGTTACTTATTCATCCTCTTTTTGAACAGATTCTGAGGTCTTGCACTGTGCAGAATTTTTTTCCCTCCTCTGAAATATTTTTCCTGGCTCATTTTTTCATATCTTCTTCAGTTTTTCAACATATTCTTATAAATATGAGATGACCAAAACTGTACATAATGTTCCAACATCTGTGTTCCTGCAGCTATGTACAAATGTAAAATTATACCTGTATTTTTGACCATATTGATTGGCAATATTTTCTCATCTATAATTTCCTTGTTACATTTGAGTGAAAAGTTATTTTAAAGTTCCTTTTACCCATTGAAAAATGCAAATTGAAACAGACCAATACATTTTCTGAAATAATGTTACATGTCTGAAATTATTGCAGCTGAAAACATGTGTTTTCATATATGTAGGGGTACAAGGAGAACCTAAAAAACAGCTGAAAAGTATTGGGTTGTCATTTTAAAAACTAAGTATTTGAATGTTTTAGTCTGAAATGTTAAATTTAAAAATTTGCTTCGGCTTTGTTGTAAGAACATTTTATACTTGAACACCAAATAAAATATTTGTGTTGGGTCAAATAAAGTAATTTCTTCAATCTATTGTGGGTTTTTTAAGTCATCGATCAAGAACAATTTAAAGAACAGAATAGCAAACTAACAAGGAAAGACTTCTATTCTGCCTCCTTTATTGATAATTTTCACTTTGTTTACTCTATTTTTTTCCTTAAAATTTCTGTCTGATGAGAGAACCTCTCATTACTTTTGTTTAGAGTTACCCATTTACCTTCATGAATCCTGGCACAAAGTCAACATCTCAATTATCTGAAATTATCCTGATACACTAAAATCTATTAAGCATCTCCTAAATATCAGACCACTAAGCCAAAGGTCACCTCAGATATATCTTCTTCTGGAACAGGTGATTTTTAACAGCCTCTGTAGGTATGTTGCTCTGTAATACTCCTGTGAGCAACACCTAGCTTCTTCAGCCGCCTGTGAAGTGTCTCATGGAATGATTTATTTCAAACATCACTGGCTACATCTTTAAAAGAATTTTTGCCATCTCTAAACTATGAAATTCCTATAGGAATTCCTCATTTTCCTCTTCTCCTTTCATGATCCACCTACAGTTCTACAATGGAAAGACAGCTATTTAATGGACTCATTTATTTCTCTGTGCCTTTACTTTCTGTATTACTTTTCTGCATTGCCATATTCGTGTCTGCATCATCTTTTTTCCTACCACATCTTATATATTGTCACTGTAGTTCCTTTATACCTAGTTACCTTTCTCCTTCTGTCTCTTGTTTGTGGAATTGAAATGCTCTGGTCCATGCAGTACTTGTCTTCTAAAAAGATACTATTCCTCACTATGCTTTTTCCTGGCTTTTCTTTCAGCTCCCTGAAATTTGCAAGAGCCCATTGCCACTTATTATTAAAACTGTCCTAGTATTTATTCTCTGTGAGTCCTATTAAGCATTCTTTACCTAAACATGCTAAAACAAAGCTTTTAATCTTATGCTACCAGCATAACTGCCCACAAAGCACATGGTTCACATGGTTCACAAATGTGAAATGCTTGAGACAAAAAGGCAAGGACATAGTAGTTTCAAAGTCAGTTCTTTTCATCATGTCAGTTTGCCGTGGCAATGATTTGGGGGTTTGCCTGAGCATGTGCTATTTAAGGAGTTCATCACAGTCTTGTAGGATGCCATCACCATTCCATGCTCAGTCCTTGCACTCTTGTGCTGACTGGTGGGGCTCAGAGCCACAGTCATGGCAGCACAACCCACATCCACATCCACATCCACTCTTGGGTTTGGATTTTGCTTAACATGCCACTGGCATGGGTGGATGCAGCCAGACTGAGGCCAAAAAAATAGGATTGTTGCCATTCAAGTGTGATTTAATTGCAGAGGAAGAGCACTTGAACAAAAGCTAACTTTATTGACACTGGTAGGGAAAGCCCTGTTCTGGCGAGCTGAGTGTTTAAATGGTGGTTAAAGTAACCTCTAACAAGAAGGATCTTAGTCCTTAAATAATGGGATCATGGGGTCATATGAAATCCTCTCCAAGACGGCAGAATCTTTATATAAATCATGAGAGCATAATCTCTCTGAAAAGCACAAATAACAAAGAGGGCTCAGTACATGGATGGTAGGTCCACAGGTCATTCAAGTTTAAGTCCCTTCTAAAAAAGGGGAATTCAGTACCTAAATACTGAACAATGTCATTGTGTACCATCATTACAATAAGGAAATTATTTTTAAGATGGAAGAAGCAACCCCTTTTGCTTCTCTGTGGAAGTCTGTCACTGATGCTGTGACATGCATTTCTAGACATACATACAGCAGGGATTACAGTGCCTATTCCAAGAGGCTTCCTGAGACACTGCAATTTTATTGACTTCATTTCTGTGTGCAGATGTGTCCCTTCTACCCCGGACTTACACCAGGCACGTGGTGTCCCCACTGTCTCGCTGCCCCCCTCCCTTGTCACGTTATCCCTCCCATTGTACCCTTGCTCACATTGTACCCTTGTCTCAAGGCATTGTGCCCACAGCTTTTTGCAAATGGTCCTGACTCCATCATGTGGTAGCTTTTAGGTGGTCTGAAATACTGCCAGCTGCCCTGGTCCAAGGCAGAGTGACTCTCAGAGCCCTCACAGGACTATCTGGAATAACATGTTGCTTCTCAGCACAATGGACAAAGACTGCCACTTCAGCAGAAAGCAGCAGCTGAACGGGACATGGAGGGAGGTGTGGCCTTCCCACAGTGTTTATTTAAAATTAATCATCACTGCCCTGGAAAGCACATCAAAGATTTGGTGTGGAGGTGCCATTTATACAAGAGGAGCTCATTGTACATAACTCCTACCCATTATGGGCCAAGCTGCAATGTGGCTTTCAGAGAAGATGGCTCTTCCAGGGATCTATGGACTGCCAGGACCTTGGTCCTGGGTCGTTCCCAGTCAATTCTACCGAGATCCTTTGGAATGCTACCCAGACCAGTGAGCCCCTGGTCTAAACCCATTCAGTGCATTTCTTCTGAGAGCTCTAGCCTGTTTTTAGAGTGTGTTTGCAAGAGCAAGGGGCTCTTGGCTTATCCCATGAGACGTTGTTCTATGCAGGCTATCACTTCAAAGTGAGAGAGCATTATACTATATTTGAAACATGTTATAATGTAAGAATCAGATTATGCAAAAATTCTCTCTCATAAAATTACGTGTTAGAGTTCAACTGCACGTTCACAAGCAAAGCATTTTATTTATTACGTTTTTATATGTAATGCAGTTGTGTCTGTATGCATATGCTGCACTTAGGGGAAGAAGAAAAGCTCCCATAATGAATATACAAACATCTTCAAGTCAAACAGGCCCACTTACAGAGACATAAATCCCACTGAGGAGCACAAGTCTGACAGGTCTTTTATGTCTTTTGCTTAGAAGAAGTACATCTTCCTGCTGTAAGATCAGAGGGATGTCTTTCATCTTGAGCAGCAGTTGCATTGGTATAACTGAAGGTAAAATATCTCTCTGTGCTTAACAGGGCTCTGTGTCATTTGGATTACATGTCTAGGTATATTTCTGATAAAAGTGTTGTCTTTGTTTAATTCAACAAAGACAACTGCTGTGAAAAGCAAAGATTTCCATCATTAAAGTAATATTGGTTTGTATTTAGATCAGGTAACAGGTTCGCACAGTTCTGGTAATAAAGTAATATTATTATTATATATATATGCATGCATGGAGTGTGTGTCTACATGTGCCTATTTACATTCTCTTCAAATATGTGCTTCTAAAGAGAGACTGACCTGGTAGTCCAAGATCTGAGAAACTCTGAAAGCAAAGGTCACACACATATACTTACTAGATTTCTGCTGCTTGGCCAGATCTAATCCTGAATACACTGAAATAAAGACCAAAATTTTCAGTCACTTCCCAAGTACAGAATCAGGCCTGCTATCCAACCACAGCTGAAATATTTGAGAAAGCTTTGCTAGACCAGAAAAAACATGAGTGGCTGGGAAATTTTCAGGTTAACTCCATGGCCACAGGAAAAAGAGCTGTTCCCCTACAGGAAAGGGAAAATGAAGGCTTCAGTCAGTACAGCATGCAAGTGTGTGTGTGTAGCATCTTAGGGTGTCTGTCCTCATGGTGGGTTGATGTTTTTTTATAAGTTCTCTTTGGATGGGGACTAATTACTGCTGGTTTAAATTACATTAAAAGTCTGTGGGTGCAAGGGCTTATCAGTGATTAAAGAGATGACAAGGGGCACTAGCAGCTTGGTTTTACTTCAACATTATTTTTCACTATATTCCATGTTTTCTGTGCTTGTGAATATTTCTAGTAAGGAATGTTTTTGGAAAAAAACAACAACTTTTTGAAAAAAAAACCCCTTTCTGTTGGTAGAAATCAGTGTGACTATGGGCCTTTCCACTCCTCCAGAGCAGTATAATCCTGAAAAAGGTGCAGATTTGCCAGAATCAGGGTTGTGTTTTGGTAGAAACTTGTCTTTTTTCCTTTTAAAAGAAACTTAAAGCAAAATTTTGCAGCTGCATTTGATCGTATGTCAGAAAGGTGAACTGACCCTGCTCACGTGGCCCCTGTTTCTGGTCCTGGAACAGGCCATCTTGTCATGTTGTGAGAAGTTCTGGACCACCAGAGATTTTAGGGTAATGAGATGCAAATACTGAGATGATGCAGAGCTGAGTCTGCTCCAAACAGCTGCAGGAATTACTTCTGTAGCATTAAGTTTAAAACATCATTGTTGCCCATGTCTCTAATATCTGACTTAGGTTAGGAACTTGGATTTTTTTGGGTTTTTTTGCCCAACATAGGCTCAGTCTCCATTCTCAACCTAAGAGTGTATTGAACACACTTCCCAGCAATACAAAGCCATGAATCCAGCATTCCCTTATACTCCAAGAAAAGGTTTTACATCAAATTCCTTCAGAAGTTTTAAAATGTTGTTTGGAGTCTTTTAGTCTTCTGTTTTCAATAGCTGTATTTTTTTGGCATGTTGCACCTACATTGTTTCAAACTTAGTTCTTATAAAGACACACTTGTGATGTACTTAAAGGGTGCTATATAAATTCATGTAAATTGTAAATCATTTCAACAAACACTTGCTCTTCAAGACCAAATCAAACTCAGGAGAGGCTGATAGTAAAAGGAACACACAGGAGGATGAGAGGAGAGCCATGTTCACCCTGCAGCAGACCATTACTGGTCATCACCAACAGCCTATGAGATGCCAAGGCCCACCAGCCCTTTTTTGTGAGCAGAGGAACCACAGCCTCCAGCTTTGGACTCCTGTGTAACTTCTTGGCTGTGCTCACAGGCTGTGGGGCAAGGGAGATTGCAGGCACAAGAAGGAGCCCAGCCTCGGCAGCATTGGGACAGAGGGAGCGTGTTGGTGCGTGTCCTCCTGCCTCTCCCAACTTGATGAGCAATTTTCAGGCATAAAGCTATTGTTTCGCTTGCTGGGCCTTCTACAGTGGCTGGGCCAAACTTCCTGCTAGGAGCCAGGATCTGCAACCTTATGAAAGTTGCAGGGCCCGGCAAGCTGCCGGTATTTTCAGCTGGATTGAGCCCAGAACAATTTTATTTTCATCAGAAATGTTCCCTGGCCCTACCACATGTGCAAGCATATATGAAACCACCAAGAAGGCTCCCTCCCCCAGCTATCTTATTTAGCTAAAATTCAGCTGCCCAGAAGAACTGTTTCTTATCCAAGCCCTTAGAGACAGGAGAGGAGTGGAGAGATTTAATTATAATCTTTCTCTCCGTGCACCTCCCACAGTACGCTAATGCTTTTCATTAGCCGAAGCCAAAACCTTGCTTTATAAGCTGTGAGAGCTGTCTTTTAAAAAACACATTCAGCATTAAAAGAGTTCTAAATGGCAGTAACAGCAGTGCAACCCTCATCCACAGGTGTGGGAGATTCGCTGGAGGATTGCTGGTGGAGAGGCGAGTTTTATTTGAAAGACATCTGATTCCTATTTCTGTCCACTGGCTGGTTATGCCTCGCATTACAACACTTCTGTGCCCACTGACAATTTCAGTCCAAATGAATGAGAGAAAAGACTCAACATCCAGGAGCTCTAGATGATTTTTATAAGTATCCAGATGTTTAGACTTTTATCTGAAGCTTATACAAAAAATATGAGGCCACTCCCAGGGGCAGCTTGACAAATATCCTCAGTCATTTATTCAGTGTATAGGTCTAGAGCAGACATTCATATGGACATATTACTGGAGTAGGTACATCTGTTAACCTCAGTGGCATGGAAATGCAGGAAAATGAAGAATTACATTTTTGTCCCACAATTGCAATGTTATTTGAATGACACAATTAAAGGAGTACCTTATATTGATGGAAAGGTTCTGAGAAAATATTACTGACTTAATTGTCATTGCCTTATAGAATACATTGAGCTGACTTTCATCTTTGAAAAATCAGAGTTTGTTTCTGGTACCTCCCCAGAAGGTGATTACCCAGAGGTCTGAGAACACTATGGATGGAGCTTGGTTCCCCACAACACCTGATTCTCTATTATTTTTCTTTTTTTTTTTAAGGAAAATGTAATTTTTCTTCTCATTCCCTTGCCCTCTGCCAGCTTCAATGGTATAAGGAGACAAATAAACCTCAGCAAATCACTAGAGTGGCTTCAGGGGTATTTGTTTGCTTTATCTGGTAGCCCTTGAAAGCTTCAGGCCGGTCCGGTTGTGCCATCTCTGTACAAACACTGAGTGAGGTGGGAAATCCTCATGTGTGAAGAGCTGACAGTCTGTGTGGAGGGAAGAGCACAAGCAGCAGCAAAACAAATACCTGTCTGGTCAATAAAGGACAAGTGAAAAGGCCATGGGATTACATGGATTACAGTACTTGGTTACACAGATTAACCAGGCAATTAAAGGCAGCAGGAATAATAAATATCCTTCCAAGGGGAGCCGCTATTGGGCTGTAGGCTGAATGTGGCCATTCCAACTCTAAACTGGTTTTGCCAGAGAGGGAAAAGACCCTGAAAGCAGACCCATAAACGGGACACGCTCTCCTTGATTCCTCAAGAAATTTTATACCATTGACTGGGGTCTTTTTCATTTATATTTTGATGGTTTCTTATCTTACGTTTTAAAAGGAAATCTGCTGAATGTCTAAAATGCCTTTTGGCAGTCAGGCCTTTTGTTGCTGATCTCCAAGTTAAAAACAGTTTAACTTATCAAGAAGCTTTGGTGTAGATCTGGTGTAGTGGGTTGGTTCATTTGGTTTTTAAATGCTTTCTTTTGGATCACTTTTAATCATCACTTACATTGCACATGGCCATTTATGCATTGACAGGTTGATGGGGACTTCAATGTACATAAAACTTTCTCTGTCAGGACTTATGCCTCTCTGTCAGATTTTATCCTGCAGTAGAGAGGGTTCATGTACAGTTGCTGACAGATAAAATAAGCTCCTCCAGCAGCTGCAGCTCTGCCTCCCACAGATTTTTTTTTTTCTGGTTCACATATGAGTCTGCGTCCCCAGCTAAGTGTTGAGAAAGCACAGGGCTGTGCCAGGACAGACAAGCAGGAGCACGGCACCAGACCTGCAAGAGGGACAATGACTTTGCCACATCAAGGCCTGTAGTGCAACACTAAATGTGTTGGCATCCTTATTTAGCCCCAGGTGCAGGAGACAGGTAAGTAAACCATTCTATACTAAAGAAAAATGCATTTCCAGCCTGGATTTCTGCAGAGAAAACCTAAAAGGCAAGAAGCTGACTTTGAAAAAAAGATTCAAAGTAATTAATCATATAAAAACTGAAAAAGCTCATGAATTTTAAGCCTGTCCCATGATTTTAAGGACCTGATTCCTGAATTTGAAACTCATGGGTTTCAATATGAGAACCTGTGTTCTGTTGTGTGGTTCCTAAGGCAAAGCACTAAGGTTTCCTTCAAGCCTGGTACAATCATCTAACACTTGAGGTATTCAGATATTATAGCTGATATGAAAAGATGCCCAGCATCTGTAATTCACACAGAAGACAATGGAAACTGCAAACACTCAGCTCTGAAGGATCAGGCCTTTAATCATTAATATGTTTCCAGATCTATAAAAAAATGTTTCCTAAGACACTTTATTTCTGCAAGAAATTCCCTGTTGGCAAGAGACTTTTCATAGCTCCTTAAAGACCTATAAGAAACTGTGGAAGAAATAAAGAGGGGTTTTGCTTATGGAAATGAGACCTACTAGGGAGCAACTGGAAATGTTTTTATGAGTCTCTGTAATGAACTACAGTAGCAGTTCCATGTTGATTTTTATTGGAAGACCCAATAGTTTTTTCTTCTTCTTTTGTAAGCCTAATTTTTTCCCACCTGAAGCTTCATGTGTGGTCTCTTGGCAAAGGAGAATATTTTTGTAATGGCTGATGTGATATGTCTTTGTTTTAAGTAAGGAGATATTTCAGAGAACACTTCAAAAATTTCTTCAAAGCTTTCCTCGTTCATTTCAGAAGTTGAAAACAGCTAACACTAAAAAAAATCCAGTTTGATTTTATATTTGCTCTTTAAGAGATAGAGCTCATAAACATATACTTGGTAATTTTGGTGGTACCAAAATTTGGGGCTTTATTAAAGGTAATTTTGAAGACTATAATAAAAATAATATCAAATATAATAAAATAATAATATGAATAAAAATAACATCAAATATGAGGAACTATATGGATAGAAGATTTAAATATTAGATATAGGTCCATCTATAGGTCCACCCTAACCCTAACCCTAACCCTAACCCTAACCCTAACCCTAACCCTAACCAACATGAGGATATAAACCAGAAGAGATAACAAATTAAAATAGATGCTAGAAGCTTTGAAATAATTAAGGTGTTCATTGTATTAGAATTCTTCAGCCCTCTTTTTGTATTGATGATAAACATTTCTGTAAGTAACTTGTTCCAAGTAAATTTAACCCAAACTACTGTTCATGTCCAATAACTGATTTCTAGTAGTATCTGAGAACTGTCACATTCCCTCAACTGACTTGGCACACAAATAGTAGTTCTTATAGGGAAAAAATAAGGAAAAGGTAAGTTTCAGTGAGAGCACCACAGTGACTTTTAAACAGACCTATCAAAGTGGACAAAAAACTGAAGTGCCCCATATATGACAAACAGCTCTGTAGTGATACTTTGAGTTACCCCAGGTATCTCTGAAAAGAGCTTCCTCCCTAAGCAAGTCTGGAAAGGAGCATGTAGCTTTTTCATTAGCCAAATTTTAAAATGCCTTCAGCAAAATTTTAGCAAACAAGTGACAAGGTTTTGTTAATGGACTCACTTTAGTTTGTGATACATGGTCTGATCACAGAGGTCACCGGATCTGAGCTCCGTTCAGGACTGCTTGTTCCAGCTTTCCTCCATGGCCATGGCTGTCAAAGTGGCACCCTCAGGCTTGCCTCCCTTAGCAGCATTCTGGGTGCTGAGTCTTCTGCCTCCTTCTCACCAATAGACACTTGAGTTGCAGCCCACAGAGATTTCACCTCAGTTTTCATTAAGCCTGCTTCTGGGAAGTTCTGTTGGTCTTACCCTTTTTGTGGCTTTTCTTAAGAAAAAAAAATGCAGGAGATAAAGTGATTCCTTTAATCTCTGGAAGAAGAATCTTTCTCCTAGCAGACAAGTGCCACATCTTCTTTCTGTGTGCTCCCCTCTACTTTATTCCTGTTAGCTCCTATTCCTCCCCTTATGCTGATAAATCCATTCCTGCTTGTTTGCTTAACTATCTTCAGCACAGAACCTTTTTTCTTTATTTATTTATTCCCTACTGATACTTTTATTGTCTTTGGTTATATTTATTTCCAGAAAGGAGGAGAAACATGGAGCCCCTTTTCCAATTATACCATTATGCCTATCATATTTACAGTACAGTGTATATCCTGGTATCCTGTTTTTCTTCAATTACATCAGAAAATGAATCCACCTAATTCTTTACCACATGAAAATATATTATGCTCAGTAGGGAAGGGACCGCTTGCTTGTTCCCTGTAAAATTTTGTTGAGGTTTGATGAGGAGCAAGTGCAGAGGACTCCACCAGCAGGGCTTCCCCAGCCAGCTGCTTGATCACCATCATGTTCTTCTGCTCTGTCCCTGTAATGTGCTCAAGTGACCTGAGGCTGTGTCTGCTCAAATTTGGCTTGTTATAAACTCTGCTAGGTCAAAAACTCATTTCAATCACAAAGCAACTATTGTAGGGTGAGATGTCATACCTAGGGTAACAATAACTTCTATATTTCTGTTTCAATGAAAGACCCTCACCACCAATAAGAGCAATGTCAGGCAGGCAGACTATAATGTAGGTAGGTTGGTTTCTGATACAAGGGTTAACTTGCAGTCCTGACCTCAGTCAAATAAATTCAAAGTTTCACACAATTCCACAACAGCTTGTTTTCCATCTTCTGCTTCTTCTGCAGCTTCACATTTCTCATGATAATGAATACCTGTAGCAGAAGATCCAATGAAAAGCACAATTTTTTTTTTTTGGTAGTCTTTCTCATGTAATTAGAGATGCAAATGGTGAGCAATCTCATCAGAGTATATTTTCATGTTTTTCATAAATTCTCAGCAATATTCAATGCTTATAGGGACTACTTGATTCAGACTTCTGGAGATTCACCCTTATTTGCTAGTCACTCTTTCTCAGATTTGATCTGTATACCTTGCCACAGACTTTTTATACTGTGCTGCTTGTGACGAGGCACCGCCATGCAATACATTCCATCCAGTGTCTCCTTTAACAGAGACCTGGATATCAGGTCTTGGAGAAAGGTTTGGAAGGCAGCACTGAGTTTACAGCTAGATATGAGCTTAAGCAGCAATCGCTCAGTGATTTTCTGTGTAGGTTCCAGCGTGCGATGCAATGTATTAACTGGAGATAAAATGTCCCTGTGGATTGTCTTTCTGTACTGAAATAAGTAATTCCTTATGTGCTGCTTGGATGGCTCCTTCAGAAACATGACATGACTGTCTCAAGTAGTATACCTGTTGAGAAACAGTCCTTCTTAGACCATTGGGCTGTCCACAGCAGAATTCCTCTCAAAACAAATGGGGTAGTGGTAGTGGCATTTGAGGGCTTGGCTGCATCACCAGCTTTCTGATATTTGATGTGTATATTGAGCTGCTAAGCTTGTCTCAAGGTTTTATATGTGCCCATAATATTATTATTATTATTAGCATTATTATTAGCATTATTAAAGAAATTCTTTAATGTGAGGGTGGTGAAACACTGGAATAGGTTGACCAGGAAAGCTGTGGATGCCCCATTCCTGGAAGTGTTCAAGGGCAGGTTGGATGGAGCTCTGAGCAAATCAGTCTAGTGGAAGGTGTCCCTATCCATGGCAGGGAGTTTGGAACTAGATGATCCTTAAAGTCCCTTCCAACCCAAATAATTCTAGGATACTATCCTTCAATGGCTACACCCCTTCAAGAAAAGAAGTTCTGATAATAATACTATTGCATGTATTTCATGTAGGATTCATCTGACCAACTTTAGCCCTCAAAGTGTTTGATTTCCACCATTCCAAAACAGAATGCACAAAATAAGTGGGGTCATCTCTTTGCTTGTGTGTGCCTCTCTGATCGACTCCAAAGGAAATCTGGAAAAGCAGCTGAATCTACCCTTGGAAGTGGAAAGCGGATACTGTCATGTCCTTCAGGACATGGACATGGAAAATTCAAATAAATGATTTAACAATTTATTCATCTACCAAGCCATAGTAATTTACTGTGCACATGATCCCAGCTCACCCAAGCTAAGTGCTCACTTTAATCATTCTCTAAAGACACGCCTTAACTTGTGGCAACTTAATTGCTTATCCAGGTCTATTCAGACCTTATTTTCTCAAAGTGCATGGTCATATTCACCCACTTTGTTCAGAAAGGCAACTAAATATTGGCTAACACTTTACACATAACCCGAGACAAACAAAATTAGAAAAATGAGAGAAGTAATAGGTCTACAGTTGTTTTTATTTCAAGCAAACCTTCCAAGAAACAATGCAAATGTATAAAAGTAATAACATCTACATGTCCTCTTGGTGTAAAGTTGGGAGAAAGGCACTAAAGCTATCAAAAAATATTTATAAATATTAGGAGTCATATTATATTTTTATTTGCTTTCAAACAGGAGCTGTGTGGCTCAGGGAAGGGAAACACTGACCTTTCATTTCTGTTCTCTCCAGCTTCAGTGCTGCTGCAGGCCCTAAGTGAAAATGAGTCTATTGGTCTCATCCAAACCTCAGCCCATGTTAGCCCACATTACAAAACACCAGAGAATTTGGCATGATCAGCAGTTTCTGCTCAAGAGAGGCCCAGGACTGCAATAGCAGAGGTGTTAGAGATCAGAATTTGGGAACACTGGTTGAGTTATGTGGGAAAGCAAAATACTTGGTCTCCTGCTTTCATTGGGACTGTATTCACTTGCACAAAATAAACACAGTATGAACAATACAAAAAATATTTATATCACAGCAAATGATACTTATAAATAAGGCAAACAGCTCATTACCACCATTCACCCAAAGGTCACAGAGTGCTTTTAAAGCAGAAATTTAGCTGCACTGGTGAAGCAGTGTAATATCGTTCTTATTTTACAGATGGAAAAACTGAGGCACACAGACACCTTCCTATCCAAGACCGCACAGGAAATCTGTGGCAAGACCAGCACAGGCTCCTGATCACCGGAGTCTGCATGTGGAGGGGTTTGGGGAGGACAGCTGAGCTCCCTTGCACTCAGATGCCTGTGGCAAGAGCTGAAGCATACACCAGCAAAAGGTCAGTGTATCCATTCTCCAAGCCATAAAGTTCCAGGCTGAAAAGAAATATAAATGAAATTAGATTTTTCTGAGGTTTTTCTTTTTCAAATATTAATTGTTTCTTGGCACCAGGAGTCATTTTTACATCAAAAATAGTTATGTATTACATACTGTTATTTACATAAGTTTGCACTGTCTCTAATTCGGAAAGTTTAATAAGAATATAAGGAAAACCTGTAGACCACTGGATATAAGTCTGATGCTGTCCCCTTAGCACCATGTGATGGTAAACTGTTCTAGCTGAAATGGGTGAATGTCCTCTTATGTCTCTGTTTCCAGGTTACTGTTTTTTTTTTTTTCCTGAACTGATATCCACATTACTTCCTCCTTACATCCTCTGAGCTGTAAACTAAATTTAACATTATTCTGGATCGCGGGCTTTTGGCTATAAATGCAGCTGCTTGGAGTAAAATCAACCACCCAGAAGAACCCAGCCTAGGAGAAGCAATGCCTGGGTACTGTGACAGAAGTGATTTTTATGGGAATGAAGCCAGAGGAAAATCAGTTGCTCTATAGCTGAGGATCTCCCTGATCCTTTTGCAAGCCTCACAGTATCATCAGCACATCACCACATGTGCACAGACTGTCATTCCTACAAATTCTTCATTCCCAGGTGCTTGGTCAAATGCTTTGGACTCCTTTTTTCTTTTGGTGACTCCAGTCCTTTCCTCTTTCCTCCACACCTTTCATTTTTGAAGGCTCTCCCCTAATTTGCTGTTTGCTCTCCAAAAAAAATGCTATCCTATGAGTCATTAGGAATTCTCTGCAGATTCCTCATTTTAAAACAATTCCTTGGATGCCTGTCACCCAGTTCCCCTGCATTACAGTGAGCCCCATTAAATGGGATTACTGGCTGAGGATACTGCCATGCTCACTAAGCACCAACCTAGTGTTGGAAGCAGCACTGAGCTGCAGGGCTTCTCTGGACAGTCCTTGGCAAGAGGACCATCCACCACAGGGAAGAAAGATGGGCTTTTTCTTAAAAACTAAAAACCATATTTAACTGGTGTCCTTCATGTGAGCTTTCAGCCTGTGAGGAACAAGCCAGGAAGCAAAAGGAAGTCCTAAGGGAGTTGGTGCAGCACACCTTAGGATGCATGTGCCCCACAGCACATCCAGCTGACTACATCTCTGGCTTGCAGTGTGAAGCTCCAGCAGAAATTATTGTGGAGAGGCCTCCAGGAAGAAAGCAAAAGAGAGAGGAGTCACGCTGTGATGGCTTCTTCAGGCTGAGACATCTTGCTAGCTTTTAAAGCCAAAACACAGTTGTAGTGTTAATGCTGCTTAGGTTAAATATCTCACCTTCTTCAGACAAGCCTGGGGGAGAGAAACTCAGTCTGAAATGAGAAAAGTTTCCCAAAGGTGAGTTCACAGATCACAAAATGCGGAGATGGAAAGAATCTATTCAATCATCTATCCCATCTCTCTGCCAGTTTAGAATTACTCCCCATGATGTTTTTAACATAACTGCTTTTCTCATTTGAAAAAAAAGAAAAAAAAAGTGGGAAAAAATGGGGGAGAAATGGTCTATGAGCTTTTCTATGAAAAACTGTTCGATTCCTTGACTTAATTCTAGTGTCTCCTTTTGCTTTGTGCAGATGAGTTCAGCATGTGCCAGGATGAAGAGCAAACCAATATTTTCTGGAGGGACTCTTCCACCACCTGCAGCATCCAACAACTGGAAAAATCCTCCCAATAAGTGGGTTGCATCTGCATTTTCTTAACTGTGTTAAATTTCTCCTCCCTTTGCATGAGACTGAGAAGTCACTCTTCCATGATAGCATTCTGTGTGGTTATGGACTAGCTAGCCTGGAAAGTGCTACCTAGTCTCCCCTGTTTCAAATATTACATGCAGAATGAGACACACCTTTACTAAAATAATGGAAGTAAGCCATGAGTCTAAAAAATGGTTTGGATGGTGCAGTTATCAAAGAAACCATCCTATTTCACTCTGGGGAAGAGAAGAAGAAATAATGTTTTTCACCTCTAACTGAGGATTCCACAAGTCTAACTTTTTTTTTTTTTCCCAGTTTAATTTATGTCCATGTGTTACATAGTCTGGATCTCTTCTAAATGTCTGGTTGGACACTGCAGCCTGTTTAACCCCCAGCACAAGTTTCCCTCTCAGAGTCGAGATGTCCTGGGGCCCTTGCAGGGCTCCTTGACAATACATAAATTTGGGACAACCCTGTCCATGCAAGAAAAGTTCAGAAAACTGAAGATAGCACGTGTATTACCCAGAATGTTCTATTAACACAGGCAAATGGTAACCTATGGGGGCAGCAAGACTTTCTCCCTGCTCCCTCTGACACTGATGCTGCAGTGGGAGTGGTGGCAGCAAGACTCTGGGTTTGTAGGAGTCCACTCTGGGGCTCCTCAGCCCATGCTATAGACACTACGGCCACTTTCAGACTGCCGAGGTGTGAAACACTGGTATCAGTGTAACATCAGAGCCAAAATAGCTTATTTTATCAATTTAGAGTAACAAAAGTGAAGAACTTCTCACTCCACTCATCCCTTGCACTCATCACCATGAAATGGAAGAATGTGTACAGAGTCGTGCAACAAGCTGTCACATCAGCTTCAAAATCAATGGCCCACACAAGCAAATTTCCCTACTGTACAGCCTTGTTATTTAAGATTATTTAATCAAAGGTGGCAGAAAGCAAGAGGTGGTTGTTGTTTATTAGTTCTTTTTTCCCCAGGAAAGCAATTCAGCCATTTCCAGAACCAGCCTGAGTGTTGACAGCAGCGTCTACCCACAGATACAAGGTATAAATTGCTTAATTATGTGTGAAGATTATGGGAGCCATGTCAAGCCTGAGTCACCAGCAGTTATTTGAAAAGGTGAAACAAAAATGATTAGCAGATTCCTTTGGAAAGTGGTTATTGTAATTTTCCTTCAGGCGCATGTGGGTGTTGCTGTGTCTCCTGGCAGTACTGTGGCTACCTCCACAGTGTGTGCAATGGCAGGGGCCAAACATAACTCAGGGCTTGGACACTGCAATATTAATAGCCTTCCAGGGGACAATGCAAGGGAACAGATGAAAAGGTGGATAATATGATTTCCTAAAAAAAAAAAATCCACCAAAAAAAATCACCCAAGCAAGTAAAATCTTTGGGTTAAAGACTATTATTGCAGCACTAAGGACGTTTCCCTCACCTGGTTGTATGCAGAAAGCTTTCAGCATTTCCAGAACTACCACTAAAATGAGGAATGCCCAGTGATACTCCATTTTGTGTAGTCTTATGCTGCTGGCAAGCGTTGAGCCCATGAGTGTGACTCTGAAGACAGAACGTACCTGTTGGATGTCACGGCACAGTGCAAGCAGCACAGTCCTACTGGGTAAGTCTAGTTCAGGCTCCTCTTCACTGGTGCCATTTTTGACTCCTCAGGGGAGGTAGGTGCTATACTGGTACATGCTGCCACTAGCGAAGGCAGAGTTGCACTTGAGGTATCACCACAGTAACCGTGTGATTAAAAAAAAAAGAAACTTGTCTCTTGGTGTAGATTTCCAGCGCTTTGGGGAGTGCAGCAAACATTGCATTGGAAAAGAGCCTTCCTGCAGTGTTTGAGTTCCTGCACTTTCAATCCCTGCAGATAGCGTGGAAGTGGGTGGAAATTTAATAGTAATAAAAAATAGGGATAGTTAGCTTAATTGTTTTGACCTTCTGAAAAAGCTGAGGGGAAAACGCAAGAAGTTTCTTCCTTTTGTTTATTTATTTATTTTCCTTCCTTTCCCTCCTTTCCCTGCCTCCTCTCTCCCTTCCCCTCCTCTCCTCCGCCACCCCATCCCATCCCATGCCTCCGCGGCCCGGCCCCGCCTCCCACCACTCGCTCAGCCCTCCGCAGCCCCCGCGGCAGCATCACTTTTTTCGCTTTTAATTCCTCCCACCTTCGCCTTCCTCCCTCCCCGCGCCCGCTCCGCGCCCAGTTTCTCACCTTCTCCGCAGCCTCCCGCCACCCACGACGGGGCCGCCGCGCCAGACCCGGCTCCCGCTCCGTTCCCGCTCCGCTCCCGCTCCGTTCCCTCTCCGCTCCCGGTGCGTTCCCGCTCCGCTCCCGCGCAGCCCCCGCCGTGCCCCGTCGGTGACTCGGCAGCGCCACCCGCTGGCGGCCGCGGGAAGGGCGGCCCCACGCAGCCCCGCCGGCCGCGCCGCGGGGACCCGGGGGCACCGAGGGCGAGCGGGGACGCGGCGCTGCGGGGCCCCTCCGGAGCAGAGCCGGCATGGCGATCACTGATAGACATCGATGCAGCCCAAGTCTGTCACCCCGGGAGCCGCGCCCGCCTGCGCATCCCGGTGCCAGAGGCAGCCTGGAGGGCACTGGCCAGGATCCCTCACCAGTTCCTGCTGGTTTTATTCTGGGCAAACAAGGTTGCACCAGGCATTGAAGTTACACAGCACCATATGCAGAGCTGGGCAGCAACGTGCAAGGCTGGTTAAAGCCGAGTAATCCTGTCTCAACCTTTCCTGGGTTGTCCATTCCCACCTGGAGGCTGAGCCCAGGCCTGGCCTTGTCCTGCCCGTGGGAGGGATGACAAAGGCCTGTGGCAGCTGGGGTGCCCTGCGGCTGTGCCCAGCGAGGGCAGCATCTCTCGGCTGCCATCTCTGTGTGCCACAACTCCTCCTCTTCCGTGCGGCAGGCACTAAAGGTCACAGGGATGCTCCTTCAGGAGACGCTCTCTGTCCTGGGTATGCTCTCTGTCTGGGGTGCACACTCAGCAGGAGCCTCCAGACAAAGGGTCTGGAATTAAAAACTTTCACATTATGCCTGTCCAAAAGGGAGGTATTGATGGACTGCAAAAAAACAAACTTTGACAACTCTTTCATTCCTTTGCTGGTTTGATGGCACTGCCTTTTACAGCACTTGTTGCACACTGACCTTCTCTAATGACCGCAAACACGGCTAAAGAAGAAACCAGAATATTCTGTGGTGTGATGCAATTATAAAATCAGTTTTCCTAGGGAAGTTTTCCTAGGGAAGTTTTAGATTCTTTATGTGACATTTTCTTAGCATGTGCAAGTTTGCACAGAACACAAATTTAGCAACCTCTGAACTGTCTGGAGAGGTTCAAAGTGACAGTCCCCCTTAAGCATGCAATATTCAGCTTAAAATTTATAAAAAACCCTCTATTTCTAGCTGTGGGCACCTGTCAGATATTGCACATTTAGTCTGGCACTGAGTATTTGAAGTTGACGGTGAAGGAAATATACTTTAATGTTTGACAAACAAGGAGCTCTGCTTCTTTGAATCTGGTCAGGAATTTGGAAGGCTAAAGCAATCTCAGAGCAGGGATTCATGAGCTCAGGTGTGCTGCTCAAAGGTGAATGACAGACGAAATGTGCTACAGAGGTATGGAAAGGTTACCTAAATGGTAAGACCGGTCAGAGCAAAACCAACACCTTCTGGAAAAAAGGGTTCCAGTCTTCTTTTCTGGTATAAATCTCAAACTGTTTCAAGTAGCTAAAAGAAAATGCAGGGCAGTTAGCATGAGATTTATTTAAGAAAAAATACCCATATGAAAAATCATAAAATATTTTTTCTATTTTATTTTTTTCAGTTTTCAAATTTCATCCTAGATTTTGGAAACAAAATCCTAGTAGTTCTACATATGCCATGAAAAGGTGTATATGTACATTTTTGTTGCATTACTATTTAAGTTTTCTACTTTCCTGGACTACTTTGCCTCATTTATTAAGCTGAGCCTCATGTGCAGAATACAATAGGGGGATACTTTAATCAGATGGAATTGTTGATACATTCATGCTCAGGGTTTCCTTGCTGGTTCAGTTTCTTATTCACTAGTTCCCTGCTGTAGCAGGGGTATCTCATGTTTGAAACCTTGCATGCTGGTGGGAAACATCCTGATCCTTTAGATGCTGCTGTAGGAACATCCAGCTGAAACAACAGATCCAGCTCAAACAAGGACTGCTCACGTGGGCAAGGATTTGAGTCATCCAAGCCCAAAAGGACTGTAAGGAGGAGGAAGCTGTTTCATCAAAAACCTGGTAGCAGGAGATGTAAATACATAACCAGGCAAAGAGGCTGATTTTGTGGATCATATGCACAAGCAGTTGTGCTGAACTGGGTGGTGTCATTTGGAAAGCACCGCAGAAAAGGTGCATACAGAGAGCTCTGAATCAAAGGTGCTTTGATGTAGGATGTTGGGGTGGGTATATGGAATAACAGAAGTGCAAGCAGTGTTTGCTCTCCTTCTGAACCCAAAGTGGAATATCCTAGCATTAAAATCTGAGCTTTTTGGGGTGTGGCAGCACTGTGTGTGTGGCACTTGAGCTGTTGACAGCAGGTCCCTTTGCACGTGTCGAGGGCAGGGAGGCAGAATGTAGGCTCTTCTCTCTGATGCTCTAAATTTCATCAGCTGCATAGCAAACACAAGGCACTGCAGAGAGTAGCTTGCACCCTGGCTCAAGGGCTGCTCACCCTGGCAGGGGACTGCCAGCCTGCCGAGGCCACGAGGCCAGGAGAGCTGTGATTCCCCACCCCAGGGGCATGTCTGAAGGCAGGAGAGCTGTGATTCCCCACCCCAGGGGCATGCTGGATGCTCCTCTCTTCTAGCACTCTTCATCTCAATTAAGGCACAATGAAACGGGACCTTGAGCAGAACGTGCCAAGGGGGAACTTGAGATAAATGTGCAGCTGCACACATCTCCTGTAAGGGGGTAAGTTGCACATTTTGCAATTAGGGTGAGCTAATTGTATGTGCACAGGCAGTTGCCACAGCTCAGCTGATGGGTGGTAACTTATTAAACCACAGTAATGTGAGCACTTTGAGTCATGAAACCATACCCAAAGTGTTTGCAGACTCAGGGTCTCAGAACCCATTGCCTTCCCATTCCCTTGCACTGTCATCTTGAGGACAGGGAGAGGAATTGAAAACCTGTGCTGTATATTCTGATGCAAGATGAATTTCCCAAGGGATTCTTGGATTTCTAGCCAGAATTTCAAAGAATTTAACAATGTTTTCTTTTTAAATGACCGTGAATCAAAATATTCATTTTAAGTGGGAATGTTTGGGAAAGAAAAAGTTCTGGAAATTTTCAGCATAAACACTAGTTCTTGTACGAAGACATGAAGAGTGATATTCAGGAGGCCTGAATTTCCCCCAAGTCTCTGGGCCTTGTGTTTCTTCAGCTAGAAATCTCTGCAAGCCTTGAGCCATCCAGAAGGGAACCTGTCCAATTTGGTGGAACTGTGACTGGACTTGCTAGGTTCTAGGAAGCTTGAGGAGAAGATTATCTGTCAAATACTTTCACTCCTCTGCAATTTCCTCATTAGTTTTGTGTACACATGCATGTGACCTGACAAACAGAGTTCAAATCAGCCAGGGGTTAGTTTATTTGTTTATTTTCAGAATTTTCCTGATGCCAACCCTGTTAGCAACACTGATGAAGTGAGCTTTGACCTGGACAGCATAGCTGAGATTCTGGCCCTGGTGATGCCAATGGGATCTTCCTATTGATCTTCAGACCAGGATTTCAACACACTGAGCTGCCTACAAGTGAGGGTATAGAGATTATTTGGGGAAGCTTTTCTTTTAAATGACTTTTTAATTAAACTGGAGATAAAACCATTTGTGCTTGAGGCTAATGCATTGCTGAAGGAACTGGAACTCAGGCCTTATAATAGGGTATTTTTTGTGTGTGAGAGCGGATGGAGTGAACTAATAGAAACAACTGTAAGAAGCCTAAATGGTGGGAAATAACAAAACAGTCCCTTGCAGCTGGGGAGCAGGGGCCTGGGCTCCAGCGGGTGGCTGTCACACCAAAGTGTGTAGGGGTGGTGGCACCACTTTGTGCTCTGCAAAGTGGGGCAATCTCAGGGCTGCAGCTGCAGCTGCCTCCTCACAGGTTTCCTCCCCTGGCTTCTCTGCTGCCTTCATGTCTCCCCTACAAGAGGATACCATTAGAAAAAGAGCCAAAATTCTCCTTTCAGAGGAGTTCTTCAGCTTTCTGTCCTTCCCTGTGATGGGTGGTGCCACCAACTGTGGGTGCACGCTCACTAGAAACCGGAGTAGGAACGTGTATAACACCTTTGTGTGCATTCCCTCTGTTTATTTGCTGCCTGCTGTTATGCTCAGCGTTGCCCTGGAGATCACAACATTTCAGCAAACACCACCGTGTTGTGCTCCCAGCAGAGCCCTTTTCCCTCTTCCCTTCAGGGACAGAGTCACACTTGGAAAAAGAAAGCAGGTATCTGAACCTTCATGGCACTTTTTTACTATTTTTAAATAACTCCTAAGCTAAGACATCCCATACAAAATTTCAACCCTGTGTTCACACCAAGAACCAATGAGTAAGTTTTTTTTGAGGAAACCTTAATTGTAGTTGGGAGAATGAAACCAGTGTAATATTTAAAGAGTGAACATAAAGTATGGCAAATCGATCAGAGTATGGAACCACATTTGGAAAGTATTCAGCTGATGATATTCCTGATCACATGTTAACAAATTAAAAAAAAAATTAAAAATCACATGTGGAAATTTACTCCTCCAGCCAATGGAAAGAGACACTTTTCTATCTCATAGTCAACAAAATTCCCTCACCTACTACCCAAATCACAGTTAAAAGGAGCTTAATTTATCCCTTAAAAAAAAAATTTTACAAGCCCTTATTCCTGCTCAGCAATCACACAGACATTAAATCTTATTGCAGAAAGGGGAAGGGGGGGGGAGGGGGGATGTCTCTTCTCAGCATTACAGCTGCAGCTGTTTGACAGAAGTAAGTGACTTCATAAACCATCCTGATTTGGCAGTAGAAGAGCAGAGTTTTATGCTGTCTGCTGCATAGTCACGGGGCTGAGAAAGCTCTGCAAAGCAATCTTCACAAATGTTTCACCTCAGTTTATAAATACCTTTGCTTCACCGTGTTAATGCCTCTTCTGCTTTGCTTTCCAGTCACCACCACTGGATCATCTACCAAAACCTTTTATTGCTTTAAAGTGATTGATCCCACTGGACCCACATGTTTTTCTTCTTCCTTTTCTTTGTCTTCTTTTTTCTTTTCTCAACAGAAGATACTTCACTTACACCTCTCCATTGGTTAGTTGGCTTATTACGGTAAAATTCAGTAAAAATCTAGCAGACTGTCTTTATTTACAACATAATCAGGCTGTGCACCTTCTCATGAAAGAGTCCATACTTAAGCACTGTTTTCTCTGTCTCTCTCAAGTGTTCATTCAATAAAGAATTACTTGAAAACACATTTTCCTGAGCTGTGATGAAAACAGAGATTTCTGATGGTTGTCTTCTCAGCCTCGACATTTCTGTATTCATTTCAAGACCTTATTATTTAAGAATGAATTCTTGCTCCTCCAGAGCAACTTCTGGAGACATTCCCAGCTCCTAATAACAAGATTTTGGTATGAGTTTGATATGAGAAGGCTATTCACTACTTTGCAAGAACACCATTTCCTCTGGGAAATCTTCACTGATGTAAAGTCAGCAGGAGCTCTCACTACAATGAAATCTCCAAGATTCACCTTTCAAGGTATCTGTGATTTTTATAGGAGCGTTACAGCTCATAAGCTTTGCTTGTTCCTTGGGCAAGCAGCCTGCTCCTTCACATTGCCAGGGGATTTTGCAGGATTTGTCTCAGAGCAGATCGGACCGGAATGTAAGAATCTGAGGGGAAAACTGCCAATGAACAAATGAGTTTCTCAATGATGGTCTTCAAACACTGGTGAGCTTCAAGTAAGTCTTTCTCAAATTGTTGTCCCTCTCTTTGTAAAGCCGTATGACTACAGATGTTTCTTAACTCAATGCTATCCTAAAAGAACTAGCAAAAAGAAATGAGGGGAAAATACTGCTCCACAAGCATTCTAGGCTTGATTTTCTAAGCAGAAATTTCCTAATTATGCATGTTTTCTGATTTAGTGTGAAAGATCTTCAGGTTTGAGATAAATGTATGTAACCATGGAATAACCACTGCAAGATGTCTTGGCAAGAAGTCCTAGATAGCAATTGCACCTTCTCAGTATCAATGGGCACCTAATTCTCCAGGCCTCAACAATTTGCTATTTAAAAAAAATTATTTCTGCCAGACAGACCTTTTGCATCTGCCCTCAAGAAATTTAATTCCTTCTACCCTATCAGGCATGGCTAGGACCTCAGGGAAATGTTATATCCAGAGGTGTCTCAATGGTTCCTGAGGGGACTTTATGACAGCAGCCCTTGCTGAAGCATCACTTCCATGCAGTGTTCCTCATCTGTGATGTGAATGGGATCATCAGTGAGGCAGGTGAACTCAACAGCTCTGCCCATTGCACACCATAACTAATTCTGAAGGCTTCCCAGTCCCCCAGAGGTGGCATGGCCTGAAGCATGGAAAGCACTGTCGTAATAGCTGCCTGTGATGGGGAAGTGCTCTGCATGGGATAAATGCATTCCTTAATGCAGTCAAACTAACATTGTATGTTGAAGCTCACGGAAGCCCTTGACTTCTGTGTTCACAAATAAAAGCCAAGTGGAGCCAGTTTTTCCCTAAGGATGTGTAGTGCTGCTGGGTGTAGGACCTTGCCTGTGGCATGGGCAGCCTTCTCCCTGCCACTGACCTCAGCCACCCTAGGTTTGTGAGTACTGTAAGGCAGTGCCCATTTATGCAATGACTAAAAGAAAACATTCCCTTTTGCCTCTGTCTGCTCCCATCCCTCCCTAAAAGAGCTCCATTTGACCTAGACGATCCCAGGTTCATAAAAGAAAAGAGGATTTGCAGTTAAGGATTAAAATGCAATTTAACATCAAAACCAGTCATGAGTGACTGCCCGAGCCAGCAGATAGAAGGCATTTGTTATGGCAGCTCTGGAACTGGCCATCCAAAACCTTTTTTTGGGCCCTTTGGTATTGTATGGTAGCACTTGTAGGTCTGCTGTAGGCAAGGTGAACTCACTGCTCTGGTATGTCCCTGTGCCGAAAAGCCAGGGAGTCCTGAGTCAGGAGCTTAGCTGAAAAGCAGCCTTTTTCACATATATTTCCAAAGTTTCCTTTTTCAGAAAGATTTTGATGTTTCCTTTGAAGGTCACCTTTCAAATCTGTTCTGTAAAGTTGCCTTAGATATAAAATCCTTACTCAAATATATTAAAAGGTCAAATAAATTGCACTAAGTAAACAAGCTGGCTTTGCTAGCTTTTGCAGGTGTCCAGCACATGGGAGAGTTAGGATACATGACAGAGAACAAAAACTGAACTTATTTATCTCCTTTCAGTAAAAGTAGGCAGTAACTAACTGAAGAAAAAGTTTCAGACTAAAAAATTCTTTCCATTTTAGCTTCAGGAAATAGGCCCCTTGTGAGCTGAACTGATAGAGAGCAACAGCTCCTGTGGTACTTTGCCATTTAAGAGAGGGTAACAGGAATATTTGCAGTAATTTAATTTTAAGTGTTTTCAATTGCAGGACAGGAGCAGATCCTCCCTGCAGCTTTCATTTGTCAAGATCCATATGTTTAGACAGATGAGTTAATAAAGAACCTCCTCCAGAATAAAAACAACATGGCCTACTAGTTTCAAGGCTAATTTACGGCTTAAAATTTTCCACTGCTCTGGGTCTGTTTCATGCAGTTGTCATTCAGTGGAAGGCTGAAGTTTCAGGATGTTTCTGATGGCCCAGCTTTTATTTTTGCACCTTAACATAAAATTGATATTATCCACCAACTTGGTCTGCGTTTATGAAGAAGCCACTTTTATAAAGGCTTCCTTGGAGAAGACACAAACGGCTTTCTTCCATATTTTGTTTTATTCAGAGATGCCAACCTGACCCATCAAAGAGATTCCTACAGCTGGCTGTTACAGACAGCTGCCTTTTTCTTCAGCACACTCAGATTTTAGACCCAGGCCTGCTGCCAACCCTCAACATTTTTTCTTAATCTCCATGTGTCCTGGTAGACAAAATTTCCACTGAAGGCAGAGTGGTAGTGGTGGTGCCCTGGTCCAGGTGCTGGATGCTCTCCATGACTGGTGAGCCAAAATTTGGGAGTCATGGCTGGAGTGCCAGAGCTCCTGATGTCCATTTCTGGTAATTCAGGACTACCACCCCCACTGACCTATTTTATATTTTTCCAGTAAAAACTCTCAGCATAGCTCAACTGCTGGAGGAATAAAATGGCCATTTTAGAAAATTATTCCTGTAGCATTCCTTGGGTACATGAAAGTCTAAGCTGAAACTTTTTCCCAGAGGCTCTGCCTGGGGTCAGTGGGGAGCAATAGGAATGGTTTATGTGATCCAGCCTAGATGGCTGCTGTAGGATGAACTGAATCTGGAGTGTCTCTTTCTCTGTGATGATCCTAAAGGGAAACATGGTTCGAGCAGCTCAGTCCTCAGGAAACATCATGAGACAGATAAACCCCACTTCAAGCCTGTATTCGTCTCTCAGCATCTGTTTTCTAAAAAGGTTGCATTTGGAAGATATCTCCTAAGACATATACCACTGAGAATGGTGGAGTTTTTAGTAATTTCTTGTAAAGTTACTGTTCCTGTGGAAAAAAGAAGGCCCCCAAGCCCCTCATGTAGTTTGTTCTGCAGTTTGTAACTGGAAAGCCTTTTTCTAACACAGCAGGTGCAGATTCATGCAGAGTGTAGGACTATTATATTAATAACATGGAATCACCTAAATGTATTTCCTCTGAGCTTCCAGAAAGATCTTGGAAGCATATCCTCACCTGAAAAAGTTCAAATTGTTCATTTGTCTGTATTCAAGAAAAAAAAAATAGCCACACAAACGAGTATTGATGCCTACAGCTTGAAATAACTTTATGGAGGGTGAGGCAATTTTTTCCAGCATCACTCTTCATATTAATTACTTTAAAAAATGAACATTCAAAGCTATTGGGTCCAGGAACAACTTCATATTATCAGTGGTTGCAAAATGAAAAACGTGCATGTTGGCACATTTGTTCAATCTGTGGCGGCAAGCAGGGACTCTGCTTCTGTTTTATGTGAATTTTAATGAAAGCAATTTATCTCGTTTCCGCCAACCCGATGCCATTATTTATGAATCAGTCATCAGATCTCCTGCATAAGAAAGAATGAGTTAGTTTGGTACTGAGAACCAATCTCTGATTTGTGGCAGGAAATCAGCAACCAGAAAACAAGCTTATTAACTACCATTAGAAATGTCATCTAGCAACTGCCACCGTTCCAATATTTGTCACCCAAAATGGGCAAATCCCCAGGGTGGAAAGCTCTGGGCTTCTGCTATGTGAGCAACTGGCACAGCTGCCTGGCTGCACCAGCCCTCGCTGATCTCCTGAGGACATCTCCATGTCTTCAGGTCACCTGTGGCCAAAGCCAGCAATGCCTGATGACGTGCTGTCGTTTGGCCTTCAGTGAACTTGCGGATTCTGTTTTGCTCCCTAGGGATGAATCTCTCTCCAGCAGGAAAACAAAGCCTGTGTCTGGCACTGCTGTGGCAGACTTAGGCAATGCTCTGCCCCCTGCCTGCCCGCCAGCCTGCAAGGAGCCTGGCAGAGCTGCCTCTGCCATCATTGGAGTCTGGGTGATGTGACTCACTCTCAGTACAAACTGAGTGCTACTGGGCTGATTTCATGGCAACTGCACTGTTTCACCCGGATGGAAGATCCAGGGCAAGGGAACTACAGGTGGATGTGTGTGTCTGGCAATGCTGCTCCTTTTGTCTAGGAGTGCTGAGCCTTCTGCCCTGATCTTTCTTTGTGCTGGGCAGAGCAGCAGCACCATAGCATAGGGGAGGAGAAACTTGCACTGTCAGAAGGTTTTTTATTATCCCTCTCTGCCAATCTGGCACCTTTTAAGGACACTATTTTCTTTTCCCCCTTAAAGAAAACACCATGACTGTTTTGCAATTTGGATGGCTATTTTACCTTGGCGTGATTTATGTTCCATTCCCTTCTGGCTGCCATTGAGATTGGCCCAGTCCTATCCACTACACATTTCTGCTTTAGAGCCACCTCACAACCCCTTGGTGCAACTTCAGTGCAAGAGACAGGATGTTATCAAAAAACCTGGAGTAATGCATAACTGCACCTGAGCACAGCCAGGGCAAGCCACACACTGCTATTTTGGGAAGCTTTTATACCTTGTATTTTTCCTTTTCAAAAGCACTCATATTGCTGCTTAAAATACAGAATCTATTTTTAAAAGAGGCTGTTCTGTTCACCTTAGCAGTGTGTAATTATAGGAGAGAGACAGCACAGGCATTAATACAGGGTGCCTTTATGGGGGCAGGAGGCACAAGGAGTTCACTTGTGGGTGTGATGCCAGCAATCAGCTGGGTAGACAGCAGGGTGAAGGGGTCACCTGGGTCCTGGGATGGGGGAGAGGGCCCCCTTGTCCTTCCCCATCTCTCATCTCCCCTTTGGCTAAGCCATCTCTACAGCTGTACTGCAAACTCAGTAACACGCTTGCTGTCAATAGCAAAGTTTGCACCCAGTTGTTGTGAGGGTGTCACATTTCATAAGAAATTAACACCTGCCTTTTAATTGCTGAGGACTAGCACTGTAATGTGCACCGGGGTGCAGCACAAATGTTGTTGTCGGTACCTACAGAGGATGGGTTATTTCAGTATGTTCTTCCCATTCCTTGATTTTATACTTCAAGACTGTGTCTGTGTTTTGGGACTGTTTTATAGAGTGATTTTTTGGAACCAGTTCAGCTGCTAAACTAACTAATTAGGGGGGAAAAAGGAATGACCTCAAAACAAAGGGATAACAGGAAAATCAGGTTTCCCAAGAAGTAAGTGAAAGAGAGGTAACTGTAGCAATAAATGAGAAGTATCAAATACTGATTCCTACCATGAGTGAGTGTCTCTGAGCCATAAACCTGGAGCTTTCCTTCAAAAACAATGAGTGGAGGAACATGTTATCAAGGGCTGCCATTTTGAAGGGACTTCAGCCAATTCATCATCTCAGAGCTTACCTTTAAGGAATTGTTCATTGAAATTTACAAACAGGTTTTAATAGAAATGGATCCCTTGCATACAATTTACGTCAAATTAAAATCCACAGCAGTGAAATTACTTGTAATTAAAGGTGTTAGTTACTTGTGACACAGTGTTTGAGGAAACCTGTTGCAGAATGTATGTACCATCACTGAAGAAGGATTTGGATGGAAAGTCCCAGGGCTCAACAGTTCATGACAATGGGAAAATAGGACCTAACTTAGCTTCAAATAGAATACAAAAATCAGAATCCAAAGTAAACCAGTCTCAGTGGTATCTAAACTTATGCTTTCATGCTAATAGATATTAAAGCTGTTCTGGGAAAGAAGAGGAAGAAAACAAAACCTTAATTGAGATGGCTGTATTTCATCAAGCTAGCAAAATCCAAATGTCATTAGCCTTATTTTAAGTTATGAGCAACAAAAAAGTTACTGTAAAATTAGTATTGCAGAACTCCAATCTGTCACTATTGTCTCCTTTTTAAGAGTTTCGTCTGACTATTTAATTTGTTGGGTTTTTTTAACACATTTAACACATTTTAACATCCTTTTTAGTTTCCAGTATCATCCTTTCCACCTCAGCATGTATTTATTTCTAGTGGACTCTTAGGTGGGTCTTCCTAGAGACTGAAAATAGTTGGATCCAAATGTTTAAAGGTGCTACTGATTCCTGATAACTAAGTTTATGAGTGAGTTGTATCTTGATTTGAGATAGCTTGGGTTTAATTTTTAATGAATTATGAACAATCAAAAACTGGACACAGTATACATGAAAAGAGCATCCTGCAATATGTCAAGTTCATCACCCAGATACTGAGAAACAAAAAGACATAGCAAAACTTCATTCACAAATATTCACCCACCAGAGGAGACTTTAAAGTGGTTATGTCTTTGCTGCATTCAGTATGCCCCAATTTCCCACATTGTACTGATCTTTACTAGGAAAGTTGGCATAGAAACAAAAGCAAATTCTAGTTTTAGTTCACCTAGCCCAGCAATTTGTATCTACTACTGATGGTGTTTCTGTGGCATGCACCTTTGGTACTACAAATTGGACATGAACTGCCATCTTGTTCTACATGGTATACCCAAGATATAATAAGGTAAACACCTTTTGGACAATGCCAATGTAAACTGACTGGGGACCAGACACTGGAGAGAAACTGGACTTGGACAACTATACCCATGAATTACAAGCCCATACCTAGGCTTTTTCTTAGACTTCTTCCTGGGCTAATATGCATAACAATTTTATTTATTGGAAAACTGAGGATTTTTCCGAGCATATGTTCATTTCACCTCTTATGCTGGATATATTGTGTGTTAGTTTTGAACAATTCTGAGCTCTGTGGGTCAGCCATATTCCACTTGCAGGTTACAACTCTGCATCTTGTGTTGCTTTTTGGCTCCTTGAGGACTGCAGAATAGCTTCACAGTTTAAGACTTTATGTGCATTTCTAGAAATTTAGACATATGAAACTGGCTTCTGAAAAAGCTATAAATAATCTTTCCAGGCTACTGAGCATGTTAGTAAGCCTTCATTCTGCCAAAAAAGCTTTTTTATCCCCTGAACTCCTGTGATGCAACTGCACTTAACTGTCAAGTAGCTTTCTGTTTTATGGGTTTTAGACTTAAATTACTTAACTGAAAATTACTGTAATTGAAACTCTTGCAGTTCACATGGCAAGACCCAGCATGTGCAATTATGAGTGCAGTCCACTGCCATTCTGTCAGAAACCCAAGATCAGCGTACTTCTTGTCTCTCTCTTACTTAGGCTTGGGTGAGGAGGAAGAGGATTCCCCTGTAGGAGAGGAAACAGGAGATGCTCTACGTGTAGAAGAAGGGAAGTTAGTTCTGTTCATAGGGACATCTTGCCGTGCAGAGCCATCTCTTGAAGTGTTTCACATCTCTCCAGCCTTGGCTGGGCCAGCCCCTCTTGCCAGGGCTCACCAGGGCTGAGAGGAAGGTCTCCACTCTCTTCTCCTTCCTTAGGGCTCTTCCCCAGAACTTTTCTCTCTCCTTCCAGCTCCTGAGCCCCACCATGCTCGGACACCTCCCCCTCCTCTCCTGGTCCGTGCAAGCTGGGCCAGACCTGCTGGTGCTGGAGGTTTGGGTGTGGGAAGCCTGTGGGGGCTATGGGGAATTTGGGGGGCTGCAGAGCTCAGAGGAGGAGGAGATCCCCTGCCTGGTGCCTGACGGATGCAGGCAGAGCACCCAAACCAGCCATCAGCATTCCCACCTCTCTTCCTGCTCCAGACCTGGGTGAGCAGTTTTTAACCCAGTTTGGCCCTTTCTCTCCTTGTCCCCTCTTATCTCTGGCTCTGTGCTGTGTAGCCACCTGCCCCACCTGCCTCTCCAACACCCTCTGGCAGGTTCAAAGCTGCAGGTCCCTGGGAGGAACAGGCAGGAGAGTCCAGAGCTTGGGGTTGCCAAGCCTCCTGCACAAGGCAGTGTAAATCCTCCCGTGGTCCCTGCTGGGAGTGGGCTTGCCCTGGTTGGCCCAGTCAAGGGGATGAGTGGCACGTGGAGTCAGCTTCCAAAGGCTGCATTATAAACCTCAGTGCCAAAGGACTTCACAGGGTGTTTCAATGTGTAATTTAAAATAAGAGCAAGGGCCAGGAGCAAAGTCCCTCATTCCACACCTCTCCTAGTTTTGGGGATGGATCTGGTTGATACTCCTGCATCCCATGCCAGGTACCTCCCAGTGACACCCACACGGAGAGGCAGAGACACCTGGAAATGTCCAGATGGGTCTGGCCATCAGGGTTTCCATCAGAAAGGCTGATGATAAGCCAAAACTTCTCAGACTACCTCCAGTTTTATTACTATTATTATTATTCACAACCCCAAAATGCATCAAATGCATCCAAACCTGTCAAGCTGAGAGTATCACGTTTGGAGCATGGAAAAAAAAAAGTCTCAAGTAGGAAAACAGTGGGTTGGAAACGGGAAGGTTGAATGAGCCCCACCTGAAATAACTCAAAAAAAACCGTATTTTTGGCTTTAGCAAGTCAGCCAGAAGGATCCTATATGTTTTTGTATATAGTTCCCAGAGGAATTAGAACTGTAAGATTTGATGCTAAACCTATTTCTGTGCTGTGAAACCAAGGACAGCTGTACAAATATTTGCTGTTTTTAATTAAACCTAACATTGCTACTTCCTTCATTTAAGTTAGGTCAAAGGACTGGCAATTTTATGCTTTGATAGATGAAGAAAAACAGTTGTGGGTGTTGTGTTTTAGAAATATATTATAAAATAAGAAGTCTGAGGGAAAAGGCCTCTGAGGCTATAATAGCTCTACCCTTGTGCTTTCTTCTCAGAGATGTTTTTCTTGTCAAATGTTTTACCTTATCCATAAAGCAACTATTTCTGGTGTAATTCTGCTCATTATTTTTCCTTGAAAGACTTTTATTTAAACTTTCCTTACACTCCCTAGCTAAACTTTAGATAACATTCTCTCAGCATTGTGTTTTTCATAAATGTAGATAAATCTGCTTTGATAGGGGGAAGTTACGAGGGAAGTGCCAGGTCCCAATACCTTTAGATGAGCTCACCTCCCTCCAAAACTATATTGCTTCAATCACTCAGCAGAATTTCTCACAATAATTCCCACTGGAGAAGTGCTGGTCTTTCTCCTGCTCTGTAGAGATGGGATTTATTGTCACTGTTTCTTAAAAAATCAGGGCTAGATTATAAACTATCTGTTCAGAGACCATTTTTGGTTTCACAGCTAAGACCAAAGAGCACTGAGCTGCAAACAACAGAGGAAAGTTCTTGTTTCAGCTCCATGGTGTGTTGCTTGTCCTGGGGTGAGTCCCTCAGTCTTTCACTGTGGCAAATGAGGACAATGATGTTGACTCCCATGGTGATCTGTTTTAGGACCTGTACAGTGAAAATGTCAGGTATTACAAATTCAGCAGGCTTTTAGAAGAAGGTGACAATGACTTAGTATTAAGCAGTTGTCTTTTTGTCAAAAATTCTGCATTGATAAATGTGCATTGTCTGTTGGAGAACAGCCATTTTCATAATTTTTTGTTTAAAAATCAGGAAAAAATGCTTAGAAAGTCAGAGTAACACCTTTAAACACCCAAGCATGTATTGTAAAGATTTTTTAGATTGTTTTTAAGTCAAGGTATAGACAAAAGGTCTATACCTTGGAGTATACTCCTCCAAGAAGAAGTAAGATAAGTGTTTTTCTTGTGTTGATCCATATTTTGTCTTTTGTATTGCTTTAGATTTTCATTTACAAAAAAAAAAAAAAATTGATATTTCAATTTTCATCCTAGTGAAAAACCTCAGATTTTTGTGGGGGGAGAAAAAAGCATCATTTCTTCCCCTATGCTATATACAATGAAGAGAAATGAGAAATTGTCCTTTCTGCCTAGTTTTTTATTTCTGCTTTAAAATCATATACTAAGTGAAATCAGTATTATAGGATTTAATAGTCTTTGTTACGTTTTCAGTACAGCTTGCCATTATTATTATCAATGTTACCATTATATTACTACTGCCAGCAGTTTTACTGTTGCTGTTGTTGTGGTGCTGAGCATTAGTGTTGATGTTAGGAGAAAACAGTTGTTTTTCTAAAGATGTAAACCTCATCTATCAGTTGATAAACATCTGTCAGCAGATGGATATCTGTTCCTTCCTCTTGAGGACTATCAGACTGGCCTGGCATGCATGCAGGACCCATGTCAGGCACTCAGACCAAAGTGCAAATGTGCTAGATAGTGAATAACAGGTACACAAGTAGGGGAAAAAACAGGCACATTTACAGTTTATCAGCTTGATCTCTTTTTAAGTGCTAGAAGCATGATCTTCCTAGGTGGTCTAAAGTCTCGGCAGGATTAACATTTTTATAATACCTTTTTTAATATAGAAACCTAAAAATCTTCAAACCATCTAGCAAACTTGTATCAGGAGTTTGTGTAAAAATACTATACAAGGCCAACTGCAAAAATGAGAAGTGGAAGTGTGTCTTTATTTCCAATATCTGCCTCCCTATCTGCTCCTTTTTTATCTGTGTACCATGTGGAGTCCTGCAGATACTGAGCAATTCGTGAAGTGGAGAGTAAACCAAGAGGAGATGACTTCATGCTAAAGAAATCATATGCGGTGACATCTACCTTTGTTACCACTAGCACTTCTCACCTCACACCCAAAACCTTGGCAGAATGGGTCAGCTGACTGATTTTAGCAGGGTTCCAGTGTGTGTCCATAAGCCCAGAGATTCTCTTCCTGGCACTGCTGCTGTCCCATCTGCATTGCTGTGCATGCCTGAAGGGGCAGAAGTGGACATAGGAGCATTTGCTCCCCACTCCAGGACATAAAGTAGGAACAGCCAAGCTTTTCCCCTCTGTACTTGTGCTACAACTGAAAGTATTTCTATATTCAATGAGTTTTTCTCAATGACTTAACCACCCTTTCAGAAAAATAAGATGAATAGCTGCTTATTTTAATCTGGCAGCACTTTGAGCAAATACAGCATTTTTTCTGTCTCATGTAGCTCAAGGCTTAAAACCCAAAGAGCAAGAAAACTCCTCTTCCCCCCCTCGCCCTTCCAAAATGAAAGTCAAGATTTTGTGGGATTCAGCACAATCCATGGGATTTATGTTGCACCTGTTGAATTCTCATAAGAAATATCAATTAAAATACTGTGACTTTGGAAGGAGCATAGGAAATCTGCGGGGAGACTCAAACTCCGTGGCTTTCCTGCACCTGCAGCAGTGTGCTGTCCCTGCTGTGTGCCTCTTGGACAAGGAGGGGCTGCTGGGCTGGTGCCACATGCCACTCCTTTTCCATTGGCACATGGGAGGAGCCCATTTCCCCCACCTGCGCCCTGCTCACTGCTGCTTGTTTGGGTTGGCACGCACTGAAGGTATCGGGACTATGAGGCCTTGCAGACAGAGTGCTGGGGTTTTTGGTGGCATGGATTTGGGATGCTCTCCCTTCCCTTGAGTATCTGGACTGTGAGACAGGGAGGGGAGGCTGAGATTTTGTAGCAGTTGGCTCCAAAGCCCAGTCCAACCTGATACTAATTTTAAAAAAGCTTGAGTGGCTGTGAGTCAGTAAGCCTTTGTTGCCCAGCTGGTGATAGTAGGATTTAGCAGGAATGGTTGGGTTCTGCACTGCTGTTGGTTGTTGCTGCTGCTCTTTGCACATTACAGTGATGGTTGTATGGGCCTGGGGGCACAGGACCTTAGGGAATACTTTTGCTCAGGAGACACCATGTTTCCAGGAAATGTGCTACATGTTCTCCCAGAATTCTGCAATTCTAATTTGGACTTGATTAGGTTGTCCTAATTCTTCCCTTCCCTTCCCTTCCCTTCCCTTCCCTTCCCTTCCCTTCCCTTCCCTTCCCTTCCCTTCCCCACCACCATTACACAAAGAGGGGTGGAACTGCTGCTGCCCTGTGTGGAGGTGCTGGGGATTGCTTTGCTGCTGTGAAACTGGCCTTGGAGATAAGCCTGCAGGTATTCATCCAGAGAAACACCTGCCCAGTGCATATTAACAGAGCTTAGGCATAAGCCAGGTGCTGAACAATTACAGATGCTCCAGAGAATTTCAGAGACCCAGTAAAATGCTTATGGAAAAACAAGCAGAGGCTTTCAGGAACATGGCTTTGAGCATAATTTCTGCCGTCTACTTGTCCATTGCTTGGCTGGATGTTGATTTACTTGTTGAGTTACTCTGTTAGATCAGAGTAACTCAAGCCCACATTCTGACTCCCAGAGTCACAGGGAGTGTGTTTTCCCTGGATCAGGCTCATCCTTAGCATTTTGGTTGCACTCATCTTGCAGGTGTCCCCAAAACAGGCAACTCATCTCCCTGAATTGTGGCAATGGGGGACCACATTTGTGATCTCCCCCAGGGAAAAAGACAAACAATGTCCTCATTGTGATGCTTGTTGATGAATGAGAAGAGGCAAGTAAGCTGTAAAGTGTTTCCACAGTCTCTGACCTTTCTCAACTAGAGGCATTTTCTGGTGCCTGTGACAGTTTCTCCTGTTTAGTAGCCCACAGTAGATCCCCTTCCAAGCGCCTGACCCCTGTCCCTCTAAACCTGTGCAGACACAATGTCTTTTGGCAACAAAGTCATGCCCACTGGTTACTTGAGGAATCACTTTATGTTTGTTTTTAACTTGGCTCCCTTATAGCACATCTGTCTTGTACTGAAAAGGGCAAGTCAATAGTCATTCCTTCTCCTCAGCAGACAGCATTTTGCAGCTCTCTTTTGCCTAGTGCTCCTCTCCAGCTTCTTCCCATTCCCCCCACAGAAGGCCAGCTGGGATTGTCCCTTCCCCTGGAAGCATGGAGTCAGCCCAGCTCACCCACAAGTCCATGAACAGCTGAATGAGCATGGGTGGCTCAGCACTGGTGTGCTGCACACAGCCCACGTGGCTCAGCCCTGCTGAGCCCCTGCTGGCTCAGCCCTGGGGTCTGGCTCTGCAGCCAAGGTCAGGCACAGCAGCTGGGTGCTGCAGCCTCTTCCACCCCGTGGCTCTTCCTGTGGGGAGCCCTTGACCAGACTTAGGTGTGTGTTTCTAGGATACAAACACAAAAATATTTTCAGTCTCTTATGTGTCATTCTGGGGAGACATTTTGCCCTCAGAACCGGCCTTTTTATATAACACCAACTAAATACACATTGCACCTAAGTGGAGATACTCTGTTAGAAATAAATGTGCTTATAAGCATTTGGAAGTGTAAAGGTGATATTTATAAAGTGACCAGAACACCCACTATGTGCTGCATGAGCCAGTGAAAATAACAGCTGCTGAGTTTTATCAGCTTTAGAGCACCATAGGAGCAGCGCACAGAGTGGTTCATCTGTGATGTGTCAGTGCTGAGCACAGCTGACTAATGCACTGCTGTAGCTAAAGACAGTGTAATCATACAGAGACTATAAGTGCATGATAAAATGAGTAGCAGTTTTATGGCTTTTCAGATGCTTTTTCCTAATATCCACATCTGTACTGTATTTGTGAGGGTAAAAGTAATGAAAATTCCTGCAAGCGAAAATAACTTTATTCTTAAGAGTATATCCAGGGGTGTTGTCTTCCCTCCAGCCCAGTGGTAAACATGTTGATGTTGGAGTAAAGAAAGGGTTCTTATTTGTCCTGGATGAGTGAAGTACAGCTTTATCATTCTGCATTAACTTCATATGCTGTATACACTTTTTTTAAATGACTAACTGATGGTTCAAACGTCACAGAAACTTTTTTTTTTTTTAAATTCTGAAACCATTAAGAGTTCTACATAAAATCTAGGGTGTAAATTCTAACAGGAATTAAAGAAAATGCAATTACTTGAAGTGACTGTTTTGTTCTCAGAACAGTTTCCACTATAGAATGTTATGATTTTTAAAAATTTTCTGTGTTTCTGAAAGAGATGTAATTTTCCTTAGGTGCAACATCAGGTAAACTAATGGAAGCTGCAATTCAATGGACACAGAAAGTCAGTATAGAGGGGCACTGATGCAGAAAGACACAGCCCTACCTTCTCCCAATCTGGCCTCACATTCCTGCTTGTGCATCACCTCCTCCATCATAGTTGTGCAGAGAACTGGAGTGAGAAGCTGATCTAGATATAAACCTACCCAGCAAAAACACTTCAGATGGATTCCCTCCCCAGAAAAGCTAATTTTGCAGATATGGAGGCTGCTGTGCCAGCATAGGGAGGAATGCTGTGAGGCATGAACCAGTGATGGAATATCAGTGATTTCTTTCCTTAGCAATACCTTTGCCAATTTACAGTGTTCATCAGGCTGTCACCACACTAATCTAAGAGTAGAAATATTAATATTAGCCAGTACTAAGTGGGACTAGGCATTTATTTATTAAAAACCACAAATAAATATAGTTCTGTGTCTTTAGAAGAGGGGCCATGAGAATGGTTTACATTTTTCTGGAAGTCTAAATGCATGTTATTTGGCATGGAAGGGAGTTGCTACAGGCTCAGTCTCACCTGTGCTAGCCATAGTTCACTTTGCAGATGTGCTGAGGGATGTTCAACATGTTAGCAGCAAGTGACTATAATTGGACCTTCTGGGAAACATTATTATGGGTCACCTAAATTCAGCAAAGACTCCAGAGGGAGGAAACTGAGCTTAAAAGACCTGAGAGACTTGAGCTTGTGCTGAACACAGGATATCAGGTGGTGGAGGAGGAACTGACTCTGACCAGAGGGGCCTGGAAAGGAGCCTGGCTCGGTAGGGACAGACCTATAAGGCTCCTAGTGAGGATGTGAGCTGGCTAAAAAAGATGGGAGGGCGTTCTCTGAGAAGTTTTGAATTTGCATTAATGAGGCTGGCTTTCAAAGGGGAAAAGTTCTTGGGAAAACAGGAAGAGAAAGAGGTTGAAGCAGAGCCAAAAATTAGGCTGGGTGAATAGCAGAAATCATAAATCTGTGCACAGTTTTTACCTGCTCTCGAAAAATCCCAGTCATGAAAGAAAACCAAACTTTCATGCTTGAGATCTGCACAGCAACACATGAGCAGTTTCTATGGGTGAATGCTCAGCTGAGCAGCTGAACGAGAGGCTGGCTGTTGGTTAAGAGTTAGTGATTGCAAACAGAGAGCTGTTTATGTTCACAGGAGAAGAATGGCATACAAATATCCTACTGTTAATGAAACAAGGTCGGGTCAGGTGAATAAAAAGGATAAGACATTGTTTGTATAACAAAAGGGGCTGAGTAAGGACTTCAGAGTGGGGTGTGGATGAAGTTACATAAACAGAACCATTAATAAATCTGCTGTCAGTACTGAACACTTGCCACTTATGCATGTGGGCTAGGCAAGGGGCCAAGTGAGTACACATTCATCTGTAGATTCCTAATTTTAGCTGGATAAAACTTGAGTGTACCACTGTAAATGGAGTCCTGTATATTTTCCCTTTTGTCAATGGAAAAAGAGGCAATCTCACATGGGGACATATTCTGTTGTCAAACTCTCACAGAACTACCTATAAAGGATGCATATATGTGGGTGGCTCAGAGTAGGTGCCTCTTTTCTAGATGGCTGAGTTAGGTAGATGAATCCCAACCACAGAAAGTGCTTTTCTTCAGAGTCATTGTGGAGTTTTCAAAATGTAAAATTAATGCTTGAGAAGCTGAATGTAGCCTGCAGTCACTAATATTGATCTGTAAGTACATTTCCATCTCCCCAAACTTATTTATTTCTGCATCTACCCATCTTCCATATTTATGATGGCAGCTCCCACTAGATTTGACCAAAGAGGTATTGCTTTGCTATTGATGGTCCCACGATACATGAGTTCATCCGAGTCTCCTGTTTGAAACAAGCATGCAATGGGCCAATTCATTGAGCACAATTTATTCCAGATCTTTGCAGAAATATACAATGCTCTTGAGCCTGTACAGATGTGTAGCCAATAGGGAGCTGTTTGGCTATGCAAGTTTTTTATATATTTTTCAACTAAATCAGAAATCCAAATGCAAAAGTCAGCACTCAGATGTCTACATGGATTTGTGACTCTCCTGCCTGAGTTGTAAGGTTATAAACCAACTGAGGGATTAAATTCATATGTACATTCTTTTTCTTTATCTGACAGACCTAAGATGAATAATACTGCTCATTTACAGAATTACAGAACATTTAAATGAGAAAGGTTTCTTTAAGCCACTGAGGTAAAACCATGGATCTTTTGAAAGGGTTTTGAGAACCCTCAGTGTCACCATTTTCCACAGGAAGACATCTCTTCTGCTAACTCTGATGATTTCTCGTGTGTATTTTTCAGACCCTTGCCCACTCCAGCTTAAAAATACTCAGAAAGGGGACATGTGCTGGCAATCCTACTAACATAAACCAAAGTAATTTAATAAAACTGTAAAACTGTAGTAGAAAAGAGATGCCATTGGCAGTGAATACACAAACACTCAGGTTGCTTCAAACCACAGAAATGGGTTCAAGGATTATTATAGCTCAGGATGTACACATCAAGTTCCTGAATCCTGCCACACCCATCCCTCTGACCTTAGTGCTGTCCTCATCACAAGCCCACCAGCAGCTGGTCAGGTGGCCAGCCAAGTACATGAGAGCTGTGTCACACTTGCTGCCAAGCCCTCATGCCAGAAAGGGGGGTCTGGACTCGCCACAGACAGCTCAGGGCATAAAACCTGACCTCACGGTCTTGCTTTAAAAACATCATTTGCAGGCTTGGTCTGTACTTTTTTGGAAAGGTTCAGCTGAAAATGTTACACGGGATAATGCTGACACCTGAGGGCAAGATGTGTTATATGGGGCCTGCAGGAAATCCTGAGCCAAGGTGGCATGGATGCAGTTTGCCTGGGACAAGGCTTGTCCCTTGCAGTGTAGATTAAAGCCAGTTGGCACCTGCTAGAAGGACACTCTTAATCCAGTTAGACCTTTTTTCAGGGTCCAGATTAACAGAAACCTGAGATTATATTTGTTCCAACTTTCAGATGATGCCCTGAGTACCCTTCAGCTTAGGATGCTTTTAAAATGAGCTCCAGTTTCTCTTGGAATAGTGATTGATGTCACTGCCAGGAAGATATCACAGACTCTACAGCTGGGGCTGGGCTGGTACCTACATTTAGGGTATGGAGGTCAGCAGCTTGTGCTGGTGAAGCTTCAGAAAAGACAGTCCCTAAACCACCAGGCCTCACTATTGTTTAATCAGAGAAGAAGGAAGACTGTACCTTTTACTACAGGCTGAAAGAATCCATGATGAAGTGGCAAGGCAAAAATAGGGTCAGTCTGGAAGAAAAGTCTTATATGTGCAGTTAGCTTTTCAGTATAGGAAGAAGTGATGACAGCCTGTTTGCTTCCATCCAAATCCCTCTATCATCCAGGCTTGGAGAGGACCAGGGTCTCTACATGGGACACACTATATTTTTAATCCAATTATATTATGGCTCAGTCCCTCTCCTATGGCTCAAGCTAAAGCACTAATACAATTAGACAGCAACTGGGTTTAACAGCCATAGCCATAAACTTGATGGTTTGCATAATTTAGTTGGGAGTTTCCTCAGAGATTTGCTGAAAATACTGAACTTTGGGGTTTGTTTTTGTTTTTCTTCCAAATGTAGAAACAGAGACTATTACAAAGGCTATAAATACAAACCTGATTTCTCTAGAAAGAGAGGCCTATGCAGTGTGTGTTTTTATTTTGCAAACATGGTCATGAACTGCTATTAAATTCAGTGTGGCTTTGCATCTTAGGGAAAAGCCTGCAGGATTGGGCTTCGATCTATGGAATTGCATGCCAGCCCTTCCACAAATACAGCATTATCAGTTTTCACATTGTATTTTTCAATCAGAGGTGTGGCAATCAAATGTGCAAATTTTATAGACAAATGGAAGAATGTGACTAGAAAAGAAAAAAAGAAAAGGGGGAAAAAAGCCCCCCAAACCACAACTGTCCAACTGATGTCAGAAGTCAGGGATGGTGAAAACAATATGGCTGTCCTGTTAACATTATCACCAGCCAGAGGAGCAGCATGACATGAAAGCACTTGAGTATCTCCTTTGCAAGCCCCCTCCTAGATCAGAGCTATATCTGGCCCTGAAAGTACCTCACAATATAGTCCTTGCAATAGGAAAAAATCCACCTCAATTAACAACAGCTTCATGGTGTTTGCTGTAGGTGATTTGCTTTTTAATGTCATTATAAATTAACATCCCACTACCATAATATGAAAATTAACCCAGATTTAATTTCTTTTTTTTTGCTGCTCTGTTAATTTAATGTAATCCCACTACTATAATACGAAAATTAACCCAGATTTAATTTCTTTTTTTTTGCTGCTCTGTTAATTTAATGTAATATGGTTTGGACAGGTAAGCATTTAAAATCATAACTCAATTAAATTACCATACCTGCTAAGGTATGTCCCTGACCAAAGAGCACTGAGTTCCTTAGAGTAGAAATTTAGACAAAACACAATGTCTCATTTTTATTCTATGGTTCTATTAAGGCACTGTGCCTAAAAGGAATCAGATTATATCAGATGTGTTAACAGGATTGTAAACCACATATGCATGTTTTGGTCCTGTTAATATAAGGCAAGATGCTGTCATTTTCTTGAATAGTTGAAGAAGTGTTTAATTTTCTTGTGTAGATCTTCATTCATGCATGTTTGAAGTTCTAATGGGCTATGGGACATTTTACAATGAATCCTCTGTATCTTCACTCACCTGAATTGCCCACGGTCATACTGAAAGTTAATTGGAAGATGTGAAAAGTCCAGGGGTATAATTTTTTATTTTCCATTACAGGCCAACAAAAGGGAGGGGAGAAAAAAAAAAAAAAAGAAAAAGAAGGAAACTTTTGGTTCTAGAAGAATTCATTTGAACCATTTCTAATTTTACTTACCTATAGATTCATACCATGTGGTTGGTTATTTAGAGTTTATATTATGGATGGTTATAGTTACTCAATGAAGGAACATTTGTAAAGACGTGCACTGGATACAATGCATACTCTATCTCTTCACAAGTAGAAAAAACTTGCCGAAATCTTCTCCTTCACCCCCCACAAAGACCTGGGACTCTCTCCAGGTATCTGTCTGATTTTGCTCTGAATTTTCCACCCAGAGTTGGTGAAATATATGTAAAGATAATTCTGTAGGTCATGCTCAATGACAGAGCTAGAACCAGTTAAACAGGGCTCCCAAACCAGACCTAGCAATGTGCTCAGCAGGTGAGTGGAGAGCCAGACAGAAGGGCCAGATGGATGTCAGAGCTCTGTGACTTCATCGTTGGCCTCTGCACTGGTGAACATGCACTGGTGAATGAGCTTCAGTTTTGGGCCTGAGAAAAGGCAGCAAGGAAGAAGTGGTCTGGGTCAGCTGCAGCCTCTGAGGAGAGTGGGGTGCTGTAAAGGATCCAAAGACATTCCCAGAGGGCTGAAAGATGAGACACAGGGCTGTAGCAGACCAGCACCTGTCTAGGGCAGCAGCTGGAACGCAGGAGAGCTACAGCAACACATCACAGTCACCATTGCATGGTTTACATTTAAGCAACAATGTGCATTCTTTAATGTTTTCTTACAGTGCCTTGCACTTCGATTTTTCAAGTGATTTTAAATAACTTTTAACTAGCTAAATAGATAACCTCAAATGAAATATTTAATTAGACTTTTCCAAACAAAACCTTTTGTTGTTGTTGTTGTTGTTTGCTTTTTTGTTGTTTGTTTGGGTTTTTTCTCTTCAGCAATAGCAGTGTTTTCCACTGCAGGTTTTTTCAGAGAGTACTGTTTCTTGTCTGGAAGGTCAGCCCAAGCAAAAAATTTCCAACAAGCTCTATGTTGAAAAAGTGGTGGGGTTTTTTCAACCTCTGAGACCCTGAAAAGTACAGTTAGGGCTGCTGTGGCTTTTCACAGCATTTCATACTGGCTTATTTGTCTCACTGTTTATGTAGATAGGGGGCTGCTAAGAAGTCTTTTCTGGACCTTCCCATCTCAGATGTCTAGGACACTTCTTACTCCTTCATTTTGAAATCAGAGTGAAAGGATCTTTTCTCCTCTCTTTTCACTTTCTTTTCATCATGCCAAAAGCTGTCTTGAATTATGCAGCTTTTGTAAAACTCCTTGAAATTTGTTTATATAAGAACAAACCGTAAAAATTGAAGTGAAAGGACCAAATCCAGTGCTGCACTTACTCTCCATTGATGAGGTACTCAGGGAAAGCCTGAATGGCAGCATGTGAATAAGAGCAGAAGTGAGATTAAATAATACTTTAGAGAGTTGAGGCACCATGGGCAGGCAGTGCAGATTCTGAACATACTCCCTATGGATCCCATATGTAAAGGTGGACGGTTCATTCACGACACTGGCACAAAATAAAGATTGAGTTTCTCACCCACTTTGCATGGCAAACTCATGGTGTAACTGGCAGCTGTTGCTATGGCAACCATACTTGGGAAATTCATACAGTGCCAAAGAAAACAGTGCTCCTCCTCTCTTTATAACTGGTTTCCTCATGGCTGGTGCACTGGTGTTGCCCAGCCTGGCATGTGTGCTGGGCCATGGCTGGGGCAGGCACTGTGCCACAGAATGGGGCCCTGAGCTCTGTGGCACCCAACATAGGAAGGACATGGACCTGTTGGAGTGGGTGAGAGGAGGGCCACAAAGACAATCAGAGAGCTGAAGCACCTCTCTTACAAGCACAGGCTGAGAGGGGTGGGAATGTTCAGCCCGGAGAAATCTCTGGGAGACCTTATACCTGCCTTCCAATACCTAAAAGGGGGCCCAGGAGACCTGGAAAACAGGCATGTTGTGCTAGGACAAGGGAGAATGGCCTCAAGTTGAAACAGGGTAGGTTTAGATTAGATATTAGGAAGAAACTCTGTACTGTGAGGGTGGTGTGGCCCTGGCACAGAGAAGCTGTGGATGCCTGTCACGATCCGTCCTAATGAACGGATGACGTGATGGTTCATAGGAGTGATCTCAGGGTGCAAAAAACTGACACGGTACAAGGGGGTTTGCAGAATAATCAAAACAAATATACCTTTATTAAATGACCACAGCAAAATGTGATAGAGGGATTAAGGGAGAGAAAAAGATAGAGAAAGAGAGAGAAAAGAGAGAGAAAGAGGGGGGTATAGCTACCAAACGTAGAGACTAAGCCCTTTGGTCCAGGCCAGTTGAGAATCTGCCTGTTATGCTGGGGAGATCTCAAAATCTCTAGCTAACTCAGAGGTTTTATTATGATAATTCTATTGAAAATTGTGAGGGGGGAGAACAGATACAATAAGGAATAGATGTAACAGGTAGTCCATGTTCTCAGCAGTAAACAAGAGCCATTGTTTTCATGTTCCAGTGGTCACAACCTGCAGGCAAACATCTCGCTTTGGTCAGTTTGCCTTCCCCACACACCTCCCCCGGGTTGGGGGTTTCAGTCCCAGTCCTTGGAAGGAGGAGAGGGGCCTTTTCACATAGGAGTTTCATGTCTCAGTCCTTGACAGAGAGGACTGAGACCTTCTTACATCTCAGTCTGTCTGTCACAGTGGTTGTAAAACAGGTGAGGGTCTTCTGTGGGAGACCACCCGAAACTCAGGAGAAGTCCAGCCAGGCCGAGAGGTGGGACAGTTTCCAAAAGCTATTATTGCAAAAAAGGGCATGGTGCCCCCTTCTTAGCATACAGCAAACAACACCTGTGAAAACAATAATTTAGCAATGCTCTCAGGTCTCAGGGCCTTTGGCATATGACTTTCTCCTTCAGAGCCAGAGATTTTCAGACAGGGAGGGTCTTCTCTTCAGTGGTCCCCCAATGACAATCGTGAGACAGATGAAGGAAAATTTGGACAGACTCTCACAATGCCCCATCCCAGGAAGTTTTCAAGGCCAGGCTTGATAGGGCTTTGAGCAACCTGACCCTAGTGGAAAGTGTCCTTGCCCATGGCACAGGAGCTGGAACTAGATGATAATTTCTAACCAAACCATTCCATGACTCTATGATTCTTTATCCTTCTGGGAGAGAATCTTGCAGGCTTACAAATGCCCTCCACAACTATGCCTTGAAGGCCACCAGAGTCCTTTTCTTTAACACCCTCCGTCACTGTCATTGCCAACCAAGTTATAATCATATTTTAATGGTTTTTTGTTTGTTTGTTTGTTTGTTTTTTTAACTAAGGTGAAATTACTGGAATTTACTTATTACAAACACTGCTTTCTGACCAGTCACCGAGCCCCCCTCTTTTGCCAGTGCATGGATACAGAGTTTCTAGGTGTTGAAAACATGTAAACCCCAGAGACTTAGGGTGAAGCTGAAATAGCCCATCCTCTGATTGACAGCTCAGTCATACCATTTAACAGTATTCCTAGAGTGTCCAGGCATTTTGAAGCAATACACAACTCTGTCTCTTACTTGAATTTACTGCCCAAAAGTAAATCCCATTGGCCAAGTCCCTACCTTCCCACTCCACGAGGCAGCTGTCCTGTTGGGGAGACCAAAGGACTAGCTGGCTCCAAGAGCCTTCCTTGTAGCAACCATGAAGAGTTCCTGGAAGATACCTGACTGGTCCGAATCACTCCCACCCCAAAACCATACTATGGGGACTGAAAGGGAGCTCAGCCTTCTGCTGGGGAACAGACTGCAGCAGGAAAGGGTTTCATGACTTTCTTGCCCTCCCACGATCTGCTCACCCCCCCCGTGTCACCACAACACCTTAGCAGCACAGGAATGACTCTCCCTGGAACCTCCCCCCTCCTGCCAGGGCTGCTCTGTGCAGTGATAAGAAGCTTCCCTACTCTTTACTGACTTATAAACAGAGGATAATGCTTGGCTTTATGAATGCAATTTTGCCTGATTTTTGAGATACTGACACAATGCATATTTGCAAAGGCTGTTCCTTCCTCTGGCCATCTGAGTACAGTGTTTGAGAGAGTATTTATGTTTGGATATGTGAGATCAAAGACTTAGGCAAACAAAGGCTTCAACAGAAAAATAACAAATAGAAGACACTTGTAAGAGCTGAACACAGTTGAAAGCACAATGAATATGAGGATAAATACAGGTTCCTGTCAGCTGTATGCTTGAAGGAAGAGATCAGCCACAGACACAAGAGTCAGGCACAAAAGCAGAGTGCTACTGTGTTTACAGAATGTTTGCCAGGGAGTGCCTGAAGGATCTGAGCAGGGTACTGGGAAAATCTGTGCATAGATGCTCTCAGCCAGCACCAGAAAAGGCAATGAACATTCCTTCTGAGATCTGGAAGGACCTAGAACAAGCCCCAGAGATTGTGTTTTCCCAACCTGTCAGAGCACAGAGTTAGCAGCTGTGTTTTGCCAGTGTGCTGGCCAGCACAGCCTTTCCCCTCTGGTACCAGAGGACTGTTACTTTTCAACCTGTTTCTGGCTGACAGGCAAGAGATTTCAAAGGACCACTTTTCTGCAAGACAAAAGGGCACGTGGAGTTACTGAGGGATGATGTCAGTGGATTTGCAGCTAATATTTGCATGCTGTCTTTTCCCCATGGTAGCTTACCTCTATCCCAGCAGAGTCTAGTTGCAAGGCAAAGCTGCAATACAATTAAATCACTTAAGGGAGAAATCTCCCCCAGATCCCTACACAGGTTACACTGGCCCTCAGCTACCTTTCAACACAGACTCTATTGTTTCATTCTTTCTGAAAAAAAATAGCATCACAGTTTGATTCTTACCTTTTTTTTTTCCTGCCAAACCTTCCAATTCATTTGCCCAGAAAGAAAAGGAAAACAAACAAACAAACCCACAAACAAACAAACAAAAACCACTAAAAAAACTTCTTTCCTTTAGCTCTAAATAAATATTTTGGAAGTACATGCACCCAAAACCTGTTCTCTGAAATCTCTGCTGGCATAATATTGGTAAGTTCTAGAGGATGGCATAATTTGGTAACAAATTAGAAAGACATGTAAATAAATGCCTGACTTAATGCACTTTTAAGGTCATAAAGATCAGAGATGGACAATACTACCAGAACTCATGTTGCAAACAGCAGTAACTGTCCACAGAACAAAATAGTGGAAATAAAGGGACAAGACACACACACACATGCTGAGAAATCATTGCTGAAATAAATGCCCAAACACAGCAAATTAGGCATCCTGAAGACACATAGAAAAGTTAAAATGAGCAGAAAACAGAGGAACTGACATATTTCAGGAATTGTATATTTTTCTCATGCAGGTCACATACCTAGGAGCTATGTGCTTTACAGGAATCTGTCAGTGTAGTGCCTTGATACTGATGGTTCTTATCTCCACGCTGCCTGAATGCCTGGTGGTTCTGGTTTGCAGTTCATAAAAGCAGTTATTCTGAGAGCAACAATTTATTTGTGACCCATTGTGGTTCCAATTTCTATTGTTTTCCCCACTGAAAACCTCTAAAAATACATGATGTCATTTTTTGAGGGTGAAACTGTAATAGCTCATCTTTTGTTATGCATGTTCACTATCTTTTCTTGTTGTTTTTCTCAGGAATCTTCTGTTAAATGAAAAATAACATAATACAATAGAACAGATACTATTACATATTTATTACTAAATACTGAAATTTTAAAATGATTGTACAGTTAAGTGTTAGACAGCAGAGAAACCCTGTAGAATATGTGAAGAAGCGAGGCTGGTTTAGTGCATACACTTATACAGCATAGCCTCCTCAATATTTCATTTGGAACAACAGGGACATGGGATATGCACCTCCACAATAAAGATGGGTGATGAACATATTGTTCTTCAAAACAGGGTTTAAAACTCTTCTTCCAGAAACCTCCTCCTTTACCACTCCAGGTAGGATCTGGATCCTAAAGGTGTCTGTATGCAGGTATTTATCTGGGGGCATGTTGTGTAAGCTCTTGTTGCAGTCAGCTGAAATCTATTTACTCTCAATGGAGCTCCTAAAAATAGGTGTCTAGTTGAGACTCCCTGGCTCCATAAAGAGTCATCCATACAGGCTGGCAGGTGTGACAGAGAGTTAGAATAGGACTTATGGCAAACCAGAACCCTGCAGTAGCAGCAGGATGCTACACAGATGCCCTTTACTATATGACTCCTGTGTTCAACAAGTCAGTGAAGCCCAGTGACTTCTGGGTTTGCCTTTATTGTGACCATAATAATTGCACTTTTTAAGATATTGTGCCTTTATTGAGCGATCTGGTCCTGATCCTGACATGCAGGATCATTCTGAAGAAGCTGTACATGACACTTTTAAAGGATAATTATAAACTGTGATGCACAGAAATGAAAAAAAAATCCCAATGTTCTTTCAGACTAAGGGCTGCTCTAGCTATGGTGGCAATCCTGCTTGGGAGGGAGGTTTCACTGCATGACCAGGAAATCTCTTCCAACTGACATTTCTATGATGCTACAGGCCTGGCTTACTCATTCCTACATAACTGAACACTTTCATAATCTCTTCATGAGAACTCCATTCTTGACTGGAACCTGAAGTCAGTATTTACATTTTTTATGACTTTATTTTGAGTCTGAGTTGCTTCAACAATTCCCCTGGCCACGGCTGTGTCTCTACATTTGTAAAGGGTCCAGCACACCCTCTGTGCCACGCAAATAACAGTGTCTCAGGATACTGTAACTATTCTTCAACTGGATCTAATTATATGGAGGCCTTACAAGGAGAAATAGCTCATCAACTTTAAGAAAGGCTAATTATGAACTTAAAGCTGATCATTTATGTAAGTGGTTTTCAAAACACAGGTAATCAAAAAAATAGCAAATATTGATTTTAACTGGACCAAGACTCTTGTTCCATGAGCAGCAAATTCTTCCTGACTGTGACAATTCATTATATTTGTATAATCTCTCGACAAGTTTGAGCTGTTAGGAGGTGTGAAGGTATGCTGCTACAAATGGAAGGAGATAAGGCTGAACTTGTGCACAAAGTCCAGGTGTCCCCACTTCTTTACTGTTAGCTCCTTTTCTGCCTTAGCTCCAAATAGTTCTCCCCAAAGCAAACATAAGAGAGAGAGGAGCTGTAAGCAGGGTAAATGGGGGCACTGATTGCTTCTAATCCTCTTCTATTTTGTAGTAGAAACAACAGCACCAGTGAGACAAGCCTAGAGCAGCTTGGGCTTAGAGATTCCACAGATTTACCCAGAAACTGCAGGGGAAAGGGGGAAGGAAGGGTGGATACTATCAGTGCAGTAGGTGTGTTAGTTAGAAAGCACCTCAGGGCTGTCCAGCTTTGGGGGGCTCTATTGCACAGTGTTATGGTGAGTACTTGTACAGTCAGAACAGCTGCATCAGCACTAATGCAACAAAAAGGCCCAGAATAGAACCTTTATATGTCATTTTTCCTTTTCACCTAAGAAATTAATTTCAGAACAGAACGAAATAACTGGATGTAATTGAACAGACATGCAGCTTAATACTTGTGTTTGTAACATTTGATAATTTTTTTTTTTGGAGAACATGGTGTTGGATTCTCAGTTGACTCATTCATTGTGTAAGTATCCACTAGATTTCCAACCACTGAGATTTATTTCTTTTCATTAAAAGACCACATTATTATTTATATGGTCAAGAACAAGTAATGTTGGAAAAAAAAAAAGTATTAAAGTCTAAGAAAAAATATTCAAATCAATAAAAACAGAAGAAAAGAAAAATATGTAGTACATATTAAAAATGAAAACAATTGTTATAAATATAATGGCCTTAAATGTTTGCTTTTATGTGACAGATGTTTTTAACAAAATGTCTATGTTGGCAGTTTGAGCACACTTATGATTTTAATTTGTGTAATATTCCCTTTTAGTATTGATGTCTATTTACAACATCTGTGAAGGGTCTGTAACCTGAATGTGACAGGGAAAAACTAACAGACTGCTATTGGAATCTTTCCACTGGGCCCATGTAACAGACTATTAACAAAAATCTTAAATAGCTATTCTAATCATCAACAGCAATCTTACACAAATTATATCAGACCCAAAGGACCCGATTAACTTTAAAATGCCTTACAGACCTGAAACATAAATTTTGCTCCTCCTACCTTCCTCTGTAGAGTCAAAATCAGATCATATCACAGGCACTGGTTTTAGCTAGGCACACACAAAATCAGTATGCAGGGCAGGCTGCAGACACACAGGCAGGGTTCCACTTTCATGACAGGGAAAGCACATTTCTGAGTATTAAAATTAAATGTAATCCTCCTTTTTTTTCCCTGTTGCTGTTCTATAAATCTCCAACTGGAATTCCCATTCTGTAACAACTCTTTCAAACAGCTGGAACTTGGACAACATCCTGGCATGGAGAGGCATTAATATGTCATTGAAGAGATACCACTGATAGAGGCAGATACAGGATTTCTGCTGGAGGAAAGCCAAGTCTTACCAGGATGGTTTCACATAATAGAAAAGTGTAAATGAGAGAACATGAGTTGGGGTTTTTTTGCTAATAATTTCTTAATATTTGCACCAAAATTTGAAATGCTAACTGTTATTGTTATGTCCCAGAGGTCTTTTCCACAGAATTCTTGCTTCACGCCTTCTAAGTCAGGAGCCAAGATTCCCCCACCTTTTGCCACTTAGGCCCTCTCTTTCCCTCCCCTCCCACACATACCCTTTGTTTGACCCCATCTATACTACAATAACTATTTAATTAACAACAGTTGTTAAATTTGTTTATGGCCTGACCTTGTAAGTTTGGCTGGCCAGTTAAGATGGAGCCAAACTGTTTTATATCTTGGTTACAAAAAAAAGCCTAGGTAGAGACCTCAGCTAAAGAGCTTTTTTTAATGAAAACTGAAAACCAAAATGCAACAAAAAAAGGTCATTCCATTTGTATCCCCTGTTGGCCTCATCCACCATGGCTGCTCAAGATGCATTATAACCAAGTCTGTGACAACAGAGCCCGACAGCCATTGACTACTAAAGTTTTCTATTTCTCATGCAGCAAAGGAGAAGTAGGACAGTCCTTTGAAAGTTTTTTATTTAAGGCAGAGCTTTTCATTTAAGGTAAAAAGATTTCTTCATCTCTAACCCTGTTTTGCTTGGCATTTGGAAGCTGGGTCTTGTTTCTGTCAAGACAGCCCTAGGGTCTCTGACAATCTGGGTCTCTGCTGGGCACAGCTGCTTCTGTCTGAGCTGCTGATATTGTCCCATGGGTAGGAAATTTCTGGTGTTCCCTGCAGTTACTCCTTCTCTCTCTCCCACTAGACATATTTCACTTCTTCGTTTCTATCTTTTTATCCTCCTTTGCCAAAATCGTCCTTATTTCTTGTGAGTTTATTTACAATTGCTCTTTCCTTTTTCTGCTTTTTGTCTGTCAGAATTTCCACATTAAATCACTTAAGAGTTGAGCACAGAAGTCTTAATTTAACAAAAAAAAAAAAAAAAGGTGCTAGCTTTGGTTTATGTCTCTACTCCTAAGTGCATTAAATGTGGAAATCCTGCGAGGCTGAGCTAAGATAGCCTCCCCATGGACTGATAGTGTCCTATATGCGTTCTGTGTAATTCATAAATTCTATATTGCACAAATAAACCCAGATGGTTTTTCCATATTTCTTAGGTTTTCTTCTTTTTTAGAAATATTCAGATAATAGTTTTAGCACTTTAGTATTTTTGATACCTCAGTGGAAGTACCTCTCCCTGAGTCCAGGATGGTTCCCCAAACATTCTGCTGCTTAAGCAAAACTGACTTGTAAAATTTTATTTCAACTCTGAGAAGAAAAACGTGATGGCAGATGGGCCTAGAGCCAGACCATAGAAGGCTTAGAGAGTATTTGCATGGTGGAAAAGAAAAGAAGCAAAGCCTGGCTGCAAGTGAAGGAACTCCCCCTTTTGCCCTCTGAAGGCAGGTTGGCTGTTGGTGGAAAGGAGAACTGCTCTTCCTTGTGTCAATGTCACTGCTCACAGAAGAGGACACAGCACTCCTGTGGGAGCTGTCTATGAAACAAAGTCAGCCCAGGTGATCAGAGATTTATTTCATGAATGCATACCTTAGCCTAACTGGCATTTAAGTAAAAAAATAAAAAAAAGAAGCATGGGTGGACAAATAGACAGGCATTCCATACTGTGAATGTCAAGGTCTTATAGGAAAGTCTTCAGACATTCACTGAAGAAAAATAGGTATTCTTACTCCTAAACAGCTCGATTCTTCTGTTGTGCAACTGAGCTGGAAACAGATTTCCTGTAAGAACTCATTGACTTCCTAGTCACACTTGTGCTTGAGCTAGCACAGTGGAACTGCCATTAGAGTATCTCCTCACTCTGATTTCAGCCCAAGAGGATGAGAAGGTGCAAATCTTCATTTTATAGCGTGTTCTTTGTTATCCAAATATGCAAAAATCAGTTCGATTTTTTGACTACAGGCTCTGCTGGTTTCTTCTTTTATTCAAACAGACTTATTCCAAATTCTGTTACTATCCCTTTGAACCAGCAGTTCTCCTGCTCTCTTTGTGTAATGAGCTGTACATGTTCCAAAACAGTTGAAGATAATTAAAATCATAAAGCAATAGATCTCTGATCCACCTGAGTGTCAAGAAAAAATTAAAAACATATTTTGGAGAAAGATTAAGGAATCACATCAGCCACTAGTCTGGGTACTTTCAGAAGACACAGGTTCTATTAGAGAAGCTGAGTTCAATTGGAGAAGCACAGCATTTCTACAGAAGTTTGTGTTCAAGAAGTTTTTTTCTTCTGTTCAACTCACTACCAATGTACATAGCAGAATCAAGTTGCATTACCTGAAATGAAATTTTGGACCGAACTCTTCTATATTTTTGAATTAAATTGTTCCAGACAGACACAAGATTTGGACTTGTGTTCAACAATTCAAAAGAACTTTTAATGAAACTAACTGAAAATTTATTCCATTTTTGCAGTATTTTTCTGCAGTATCTAGAGCAATATTAAAGCACATAAACCACTATATCAAATACACTTGCCTCCTAATTGATATTACTTTTAGCATAGTTTCCCATAATTCCCACAATGGGAAAATCTGTCTGTCTTCCTCTCCTGACCTCCATGGCCAGTTTCAACCAAATTAGAAAGAACAAGATTCAAATTGGAGTCTTACTGTAGGTTTTTAACTTGACCAAACATTTCAGAAAACTGAAGAATAAACTCTCCTAAAACAAAGTTTTTCTCTAAGGCCAGCGGAGACAGGTGAGTACCTTTGCATCTCTCTGAAGGCAGACCTTGTCTGCGAAAATTACATGCCCAGTCTCAGGAAGGCAGCAATGATCTATTGTTGCTTTGTAGGGCAGAAACACTGAAATAAGGCTGGCTCTCTGGCTTTCTTGAATTTAAGCTCAAGTTAGGTCCCTCAGTTAGGCAGGATTGAACCCCTCTCAGGCATCTATGAAACAATGAACTTTTTCTGGAGGACAGAGGTGCTCAGACAACTTGCCCTCACTGAGACAGACACGGTGAGCTCAACTATGGCAGGGCCTGGGGGCCAGCAGCACACCCCAGCTCTGAGTAAGCTGCAGCATATGATGAGTCTCAGCTGGCTCAAAAAGTGCAGAGGACCTGGGCAGGGGAGCTGGGCTTATGATGAGGGAGGCTGAAGAACAAAGACAGAATTCCATAAGGAACAATTTGTTCCTTTTAGAATTTGTTTGCATTCATTAGTTCTGCTGCGCACAAAACAACTTATTCAAGTGTGTCAGTTGCTTTTGTTTACTCTTATAAATGCCAAATGCATTCCAAATTCAACTGTTGGAGTAATGGGTAAGCCTGTCCTTACCGTACCAATTTTCCAGGACCTCAAATGAAAATCCTCTGTTGTAGGAATATATCTTTTGTGGGTGGATTTGCTGATATTGCAGTCCAAATGCCTAACTCTTACAGGAACAACCATTGCACTGACTCTTGCTTACATTTTTAATCTTTCTTTGGCCCCTGGCCATATTCTAAATAAATGAAACATGCCTGTATTGTTCCATCCAGCAGACAGATGATAAAAGGTCTGTTTCAGACTATGGGCAAGTCAGTCTTCAGCCAGTCACTTCTAAAGATATGGAACAAGTACAGCAGTCTTTAAGTTTAATACAACCCTTTCACATTTTAAATCAATTTACAATCTTTCTTTGTAATCAGTTTGGTTACTTCCCAAATCCAGTACAGGGGATGTTTTTTTGCCAATTCTTTATTTCTGGTATGATGTTCTTGATAAGGGTTATGTAAAAGACAACAATTCTTGATCTGTAGAGAATCTTTGAAACAGCATCGCACACAGGTCCTTTGTTTCAATAAAGCTATGGATGGTACATAAACCTCAACAAGTTGTTATTGTAATTATCTGCCTTGAAGGTCACAAAATACTATTAATGATGTTCCAACTAACAAGGACCCTTTTCCTCCTAGAATTTCCCTTGAGAACATACTTGGCTGAAATCAAATTTTATATATATTAACAATATAATCTTTTTGCAGTGCTCACAAAATAAGACTTAATTGCATTAGTGAAGATGCAACACTTCATAAGCCAATACATAATTCAACTGAGAATACTGATTTTCAGTCTGAATTAAAAGTAACCTGAGAGTATAGCTAGTTTCAATATGATTAACACATGCAGCAATCTAAGAATTCACCAATATCTAATTTCCAGTAAGGTTTCTTTTGCCCATGAATTCAGGAGACACTTAAAAGAGAAATGAAAAACTGTTGTGAAGTGAAAAGTTTTATATGGTAAAGGAGCTGAAACCATTAACTCAGAAACAACTGAAAATTCCAAATTCTTAAGTATATCTTCACATTCCACAGAAAAGACCTTTTTTTTTCCTGAAAATTTCTACTGTCAGAAAAAAAACATGGTCAAGGATCCCCACATGACTGGCTGTCCATTTGGAGCCATGGCAATCACTTTGCCTGGGCTGGTAGTTCTGGGTAAATGGACACGGTGCATGCACCAGTATCTGCACACATCTGCAGTTGTTACACAGTCTATTTCACAGAGATGCAGATCTACAGTAATATTTCTTCGTGTGCAGTAAGTCTTACACTTCCAGAAATGTCAAGCTCACAGTGCATGAACTGGCCATGCCAACGAAATCTTCACCCACAAGTCCTAGAAATAGGTGAGCCTTGCAAGATTTATTGGACTACTGACCTGTTGTGCCTGCTTGCAGTCGTCCTGTTTGGCAAAAATTCTCACTGGACATGTTATGAGCCATAGTGAAGCATGGCTGCATCTAAACTAGCAAATAAATCAACCCAGAGTGCCTTCCATGGGCCCAAGGGAAGAAGCATGATGCTGACACTGTACTCTTCCCCCAAGGGTGGCCCTGTGTGGTGGGTTGACCCTGAGTGCCAGATGTCCACCAAAGCCACTATGTCACTCTCCTCATCAGCTGGACATGGGAAAGAAAATATAAGGAAAGGCTTTTGGATACAGATATGGGCTGGGAAAAATCACTCAACAATTACTGTCATGGGCAAAACAGATTCAACCTGAGGAAATTAATTTATTGCAAATCAAAGAAGAGCAGGGTAATGAGAAATAAACCCAAATCTTAAAACACACTCTCCTCACCCTCACCTCCCTTCTTCCAGGCAGGGCTCAGCTTCACTCACAATTTCTCTACCTCTGCCCTGCCAGTGGTGCAGGGGGATGGTGAATGGGGGCGGCGGTCAGTTCATCACACATTGTCATCACACATCCTCAGCAGGATGACTCACTCTTTGCCTTCTCCAGCAGTGTCCCTCCCACAGGAAACAGTCCTTCACAAACTTCTCCTACATGAATCCTTTCCACAGGCTGCAGTTCTTCACAAATTGCTCCTGTGTGGGTACTTTCCATGGGGTGCAGTCCTTCAGGAACAGGCTGCTCCAGAGTGAATCCCCACGGAGGCACAGGTCCTGCCAAGACCCTGCTCTGGCACAAGCTTCCCATGGGGTGACAGCTTCCTTTGGGGCATCCACTTGCTCTGGGTGAGGTCTTTCTCATGCTGCAGGTGGATCTCTGCTCCACTGTGCACATCCACAGGATGCAAGGGCAGAGCTGCCTCCCCATGGTCTGTACCAGGGGCTGCAGGGGAATCTCAGCACCTCCCGCCCCTCCTTCTCCACTGACCTTTGTGTCTGCAGAACTGCTGCTCTCGTGTAGTCTCACTCCTCCTTCTGTCTGAACAGTGCAGTTTTTTTACCCCTTCCTAACTCTGCTATCCCAGAGGCACTACCACTGTCACTGCTGGGCTCAGCCCTGGCCAGTGGGGAGTCTGTCCTACAGCCAGCTGGCATTGGATCTCTCAGACATGGGGAAAGCTTCTGGCAGATCCTCACAAAAGCGACCCCTGTAGCCCCTCCTACTACCAAAACCTTGCCATGCAAACCCAACTCACACTGCTCACACAACTTATTGGGCAAAGTCTTGTTGTCCCTGGCATTGTGCAATGTCTGGGAAGTTCACTACATGGCACAGGATTAAGCCTGGAGTTGCCACCAATTAGACAGGTTTCAGGACAGTGTTTGAGGCCATGTTCTAACCCTCTTTATTTCACTTCTCCTGATACAGTTACAGTCACAGTTAAAGTAAAGAAGCCACAACCAGGAATTATGCAAGAAGCAGGAGAAGACATCTGTGTTCTGTGGGAATTGGCCACTCCAACAATAAGCTGTCTTACATAAATTTCTTCATCTGTGAGAACAGTGTTTGTATTCTGTGTCAAATGAGGCTTCTTGGACTTAAAACTCAGGTGTCTCAAACTGCTATAGACCTATTCCTTCTAAACCCACTCATACCTGTGCCTTACAGCTCACCCTGCTTTCACTTGTAGGCAAAGCTTGGTTCTCTCACAACCACTACACAGCCCACACTTCTGGCCCCATGGTGGGATTTCTGTGCATGACCACAGATGGGCATAGGCAGATAACCCCTTCTAATATATCTGGGGTTTAGAATAACAACAACAAAATAATGCTCCAAATTCACTAGTGAAGCTCATTTTCTAATGATTTTGCGTTCTGTAGGTGATTGAATTTTCCTTTGAACTATGGCAAAAGCTCAGGTTCTCGTTAGACATCACATAATCCATGCACATGTTAGCCATTTTACAAATGCTATTATTCAAAGCTGGAAGCCTTCAGGAATATTCACACCTACATGTGTTGTGGTTTAACCCCAGCTGGCAGCTGAGCACCATTGCAGCTGCTCACTCCCTCCCACCCTTCCTGGTGAGGGGAAGAATCAGAAAATCATCAAAATCTTCAGCCCTCATGGGCTGAGGTAGGAACAGTTTAACAATTCAAACAAAATAAAATATATTAATAATATGAAAAATATTAATTATAATAATAACAATATTCATAATGAAAAGGACAGGGAGATAAATAAACCCCCCAAAACCAAGCAATGCTCAATACATTTGCTCACCACACACTGACTGATGCCCAGCCGGTCCCCAGGCAGTGATCTGCTTCTTCTGGCCAACTTCCCAGAGTTTAAATACGGGCCATGATGTTCTGTAGTATGGAATACTCCTTTGGCCAGTTTGGGTCAGCTGTCCTGACCATGTTTCCTCCCAGGTTCTTGTGCACCTGCTGGCTGGCAGAGCAAGGGAAACTGCAAGCCCTTGATTCAGAGTAAGCACTACTTAGCAACAATGAAAACGTCAGTGTGTTGTCAACATTGAGATATATTCTCATACCAACTTTAAAAAACATCACTGTACCAACTACTCAGAAGAAAATTAACTCTATCCCAGCTGAAAGCATGACAAGAAGAAAGAATAATTAAGAGAGAGAAATCTTGGCTATGATGTTGATACTCCACTACCTTATGGCATTTGAACATCAGAAGACTCACGACTAAGGCATTTAGAATTTGTGTTTCTTTATCTCACAATCCTTCTCTTCCCTAGGAAGGTCACTAATGTCATCTGAGATACCCTAAGGTATCTGACACATGTACATTATGACAAAATACCTATGGGAGACAGTGCCCTACTAGACCAGAATTGGATGGCCAGGTGTTCCCACTCTGCAACCAAGCTGAGCCCAAAGTCAACAAATGCCATGAATTTTAGGGAGCTGATGGGCTGTCCAGAGATGGGTATTTGTTTCAGGGGGAGCTGAATGTCACCTGAAAGATGTTTGTTCCCTAAGCCTGGGTGTACACTCTCATAAAATATGAACTTGCATCAAACGTGTGTGAAGTCAGTGACCACTTACTGAGGGAGGACTCAGACATGAATACAAATAAACAATATCCTCCCCTAAGCCTTACTTCCTTAGGAGACTGGGCTATAAACACCACTCAGAGTTTCCATAATCATTTTACCATTACTGTTGGTTCCCTGTCTTACTCTATTGATGGTGGAGGACAGAGCAGCCCCAATAACAGAAATTCAGTGGGTCTGCTGCAAGACTGTGTTTGAAGATGACATCACAAATGACCATCATTGGTGAGAGCTGTGCTTCCCAGATGGGCACACAGTATTTGCTAGGAAAGAAATTAAGTCTGCATGGAATTATCTCTCTGAAGATGGCATTATAAACAGTTCTGTTGTTTGAGATTCCACCTGGTAAGTTTTCTGCAAGAGCATAAGTGTGTTGGTTTAGACTTGTATGTCGGAAATCAGAAGTTAACTATTTTAAGTTTCTTAATTAACCATAAGGGACCATTGTAATGGCATCTTAGTTGTTGCTGGATAAAAGAATTATGAATGTGTTCCTTTAATAATAGAATTGCTGTTAGTATACAGCAGGGAGGGAAAAAAATAGCAGAAAAACATCCATTAATTACACCATGGTTGTTCAGAGAGGATTCCTCAGAGAAAAGAAATAGGAACACCACAGAACAACAGAAATTCTAGATGTTTAAAGATGTTTGAGGAGAAGAATAAGTGGCATTTTTTGAACTACATGGATAGTATCCAAGGATTAATAGTACTTTGGGATACTCTAGGGTAAGTAGTATTCTCACATATGTCTGAAAAATTTAGACTTAAATGATTGTGTCAATATACATTGATACATGTACAGTGTATGTATCCATGTACATAAACTGTGGTAGAAAGGTGTTGTTAATATTTTTTTTTTTTATCCTACAGATATTACATTTTTAACCATTGATACTCTGGGAGGAAAATTGCAGCCTCCAGACTGTCAAAGTACTTTTGGCTAATAATAATAACAACAACTATAGTAACAGCAAAAATATCAATAATAATGCCATAACACAGCACTTACAAGGTTCACTGTAACATTCAATCTCAAGTGTTAATTTCTTTCTTACTAACGTGGATGTTTTGTTTCATACCTTTTATTCATGCTTTGCTTTTCAAGTGAACATTTACTTTCTGAGAGCATCCTAATGGCTCTGAGAAATATGTAGAAATACACAGTAAAGGAAGGCAGGGTTAATATAGCTGCTATAATGCTTTTGATGCAACAACTTTTAATCTGAAAATATTAGTAAAGACTCATATGTTTGGCTTTAAAAAAAAAAAAACATATTTCAGGGCCTTTGTAGGCTTTTCTTATTTGATTGGTTTTGGGGGGGGTTTTGGGTGTGTTTTTTTTTATGTTTTGTTTTGTTTTGCTGTTGGTTGGTTGGTTTGGGGGTGGGGGGGTTGGTTTGGGATTTTTTGTGTGTGTGTTTTGGTTTTTTTTACCAGTGTCTGAGTCATAATGAGGATATTTTGCAGTAACTTACTGCTGTGGATAAATGTATCAAGCACATTAAACAAGTGTTGCTACTGTTCATTTCAAGCCAGCTCACAATCTGTATACTCATTCAACTTTTTTCTCTAAACAGTATACATCATTCTGAGCAGCTTCTATAAACAGACCGAGGTCTGCTTGCTATAGCAACACACCTCCAATAAGTGAATTTTCTCGCTGATTAAACAGAGGAACAATAACACTTCTTAGATCTAGCATACTTGTGTCAATAAATATCTGCTTGTGCTAACCCCACAGTAAGGTCCTCATCCATTTTTAGGGTGTGATGGATGTACCAAAAACAGGGGGAAAGGGAGAATTATAACAATGATCACAACTGTATGTAAACAGGAGCCTCTCCCAGTACAGACAAAAAGAAGGAAAAAACCCCAAACACACCAAAAAGTAGTGGAGAAAATTCTTACACTTCATCTGGGGTATCTTCAATTTGGATATCTACCTCTAGATAGGTGGGCTAACTCTGACATAAACTTAGGAAGTAGTCCAGATGGATGCTACTCTGTTTCTCTCCATTTAGTAGAAAAAGACACTATATAATCAGATTGAAACTACACATTCACAGCATAAAATTAGGCAATATGAATCCCCTGGTTTCTGTGGGTGTGCCTATATTTTCCCTTCTAATTCTGCTTTCTTCCTTTTCACGCTCTTACGGGTATTTGACCCAACATACTGGCAAACTCTTGAACTCAGAAGGTTATTTCTATTAAGGCAAAAAACTATAATTGTTACCTATAGGTGCCCAAGGTGATGCAACTTTGTTTAGTGCAAAGGACAAAGTGATTTCTGCTCAGAGCTGGTTAGAATATTTTTCACCATTGCTTGAGTGCTTTTAAATGAATACTGTTATTTTCCTTAAAATTGACTATTTTCAATAAGAGAAGCACTTGCTTAGACAAATGCTGTCATCAACAACAATTTAAAATAATTATTTTTCAGCTTGACTTGAAATTTAATTTAGAAATTCAAATGATTTTAAAGGTTTATAATGCCAGTATGTGTTCTTTCAGGTCAGTGCCATCTCTGTGTCTGGCCTCCATATTTCAATTTGTTTCAATGCCACATATGCTTTGTTTTGAATAAAACCAAACAAAGCAATAATTTGACCTGTGATTAACTTAGATCAGTATTTTAAACTAGATAATTTAAAATGGATCATAAGTATCGTGGTGCATCAGCTAGTTACATGTATCACTAGGCCTTTTACTGGCATTGAATGTAACCCTTGCATCCCTACGTGCAGGTGACCCTTACATGTGGAGAGCAGTGGATTTAAAGCCATGCATGCAAATGCTTGAACCACTGAAGCATAAAGTAGATAAACTTGGCCCATATTTGTTGAAACAGTGTAAAATGAAACATAATTATGTGGAAATAATTTTCCCTTTTAAACAACAACCTCTACTTAAAAATGAATCACACTTCTTTCTATACCGTCTTTTGTTTCTTGCTCTGAGCAAAGTTTAAAACTGCCTTCACTCAAAACTAATGTAGGGTAGAAGGAAGGAGTAAATTCTGCAGCTGAAGTGGACAAGAGGTAGCATTTCTTTGGCACCAAAAGTAAGTAATTTTTGTTTGGCAAAAAGGGATGCTTGCATTTGCACAGATATTTGCATTATAAGAAGCAGGCCTAGCAGAAATGAATGAACAGACAGCACGTAGGTGAAGTCTGAATGCAAATCAAATGGCTCTGAAATGTGGAAAACAATTGTCCTCAGATTGGGTTAGGGTTATTCCCATATTGGATGCATTTAACTTTCTGGACTTAATGAGTCATATGGACCCAAATGAGAATGCCCATGTGCATGAAATTAAGATTTGAGTATATAAAAAGGATATCACTGCAGCAGTTCAGATCAGTCTAGTGTTTTAAACATCAGCATTTTCTTTCAGGAAGACACCATTACAGCTTAAAAGTGTTGGCAAGCCTGAAGGTATTTAATTCTTAAGCAAATAAGATTTTAGTATCATCAGCTCTTGACAGAAATCCCTAATTAGTTTATCTTTTGCTTATAATGATACAGTATATCCTCTGTTTATAAAGGGGAACAGTATATATCAAGTGTGGATGAGTAACAGCAGAAAGTTTTAAATATTTAATACATATAAATTACTGCATAATTTCTATTCCAAAACTGATGTCATTCTAGAGCCTTGTCCAGGCCTATTTGAGAATTTCCGTTTGGGGCATTTCAAAGTATCTGAGAAAAACATTTCTATCTGAAAGTTCCTGGAAAAGGATATTATAGATCCCAGGGCCAATATACATCTAGAGATTGTGGGAGATGCTTATAAATCAAAAGAAACGAACAGCTGAAATGTCCATTCAGCTCAGTTTATGGTAGGAGTACTCAGCACCTCTGAAAATTAGCTTGCTTACCAGGTGCCTAAATAAGGATGGATTGGTGCTTTGAAAAATGTGAGCTTAATAAGTCAGTTTTGTAAACATACAGCAACACTTGCTGCAACATTTCCATCACACACCACAGCCAAGGACGAAATAGGAGCGCTGGAACAACTGCAGCTTATGCTTCTAGACTTGATCCTGACACATGCTGCATCTGGAGGCTGGCACACTTGGATTCCTGGCTTTTCTAGAGCTTTGTTAAGCTCAGTGGTGCACAACATGCTAAGAGCCACCATTTTCAGGACTAGAAGCCAAATCTTATGGTGAACCCTTTTTTCCACGTGGAAAGCTTTCTTTCTAGGAAGGTTTCAAACACAGCTATCAGCTCTGTTCTGCTCTTCCAGCAGTTTTGTACAGATTACAGTGGAACTGATGAGCTTCCTTCTCTCTTTGCTCCTAAGAAGTGAGGAGAATTTTACAAGACCCATCAGTGAGTGTTGCAATCCAGGCATACGCCACGGCAAATTGCAATCACTCTGAGAGCAAGTGATTTCTCTGGGGACTTCAAAACACATGGTGCACTGCGGTCTTTGGCACTTAAATCTTTCCTTACTTCAATCAGTGGAAAAAAAAGTCAGAAAAATTAAAATAAAACAAATTTAGATTAATGTAATCTCAGTGATGAAGGTATATGCTTAAACTTCAGGAAATTATTTTTTTCAGCCTTACATCAGCTCAGCTGTTTTGCATATGCTGGCCTTGGTTAGTTCTGCTCTGTTAGTATGTTTTTAATATTTGTTTCATATCTCTGAGATTTACAATTGATATGTATACTTTAATACTTTTGATAACATAATATTTATTCCTAAATCTCTGGGAAGGTGGCCATCCATCCAGTCTTGTGTGAGTAAAGCCAAGTTTATGTACATATAAGTACATATGCATGAAAATATGCATTATGTGTTGTGGCTATGTCTTCTCAGTGAGATCTGGAGGTAAAGAACCTATTTACCAGGATCAGGTTGTACACATGACCCACACAGCGGGGCAGGATGACAGCTATGAGAGAACTGTGGCTCTGCCTTGTAGGACTGAGGTTCCATTGCATGGCCAAGGCTGACAGGCACCTCTGGAGAGGGTCTAGTCCAGCTCCCTTTGCAGGGCTGCAGCTACAGTGGCTGCTCAGAGCAACACCCAGCCTGGTTTTTGATACCTCCACTGATAGAGATGCCACAGTCATTCAGGACAACCTGCTCCACTAAAGACACACTTCCTTACGTTTAAATGGAATTTCCTTCAGTCTGCGCCGTTTGTGTGACGCCCTAGAAAGAACTAACTGCTACAGTAGTGACATGTCATGAGATAGAACGAGATGTGGCCGGAGAAGGGGGGCATGCAGAGGTGGGGCAGCACTTTTCCTGGACAAACAGCCTTATTCCAGTTCCTGTAGATGGGCATAACACAGTACAGTTTGAGGACAAGCACGGGAATGATGAAGCCAGGAGGTGAGTATGGACTGTAGAGAGGGATCAAGACCAACCAAGTTCCCCAAAGCCCTCCAACCCATTTCTAAAAGATAATAAAGATCATACTGCACTTGGTAACTAATTTACACGGAAAGTGAGAAGCCTGTCTTTAGGGTGGAGAAAACTTGTCCATAAAAAGGTACCCTTCCCAAGCCCTTCCTGACCCCTAGGACCGTGAGCTGGATCAATGCTGGAATCAGGACTGGTGATCTCTTTTTCCCTCTCTTTTCTTCTCTCTCTTTCTCTCTGCCCCTCTTTAACTCATCTCTTCCTTTCTCTTTTCAACCTACCCCTATATCCAAAACCCACTGCCGCGTGCTTACACAGTAGGTCAGGGACTAACAAAACAATTTCCACGCCAAGTGCACCATTCACTAATAAAAATTTCTGAATGTTTGCGGACCCTGTGACTTCTGTCGCTACTTTGGACCACGAGCGTTTAGCAACCTCGGGCGCTACCTTCCCCTGGCGGGTGGGACATCCCGCCCGCCCGAGTCCCGCGGGGCGGGGGAGAGCCGAAGCTTTGCCGCCGGCAGTCCCCCACGGCCGCACCGCCCGCTCCCTGCGTGTGCCGGGAAGGGGAAGAGGCGGAGCGGCGGCGCATCCCGAGTCATGGCCGCGCCCCGCCGCCGCCCGGCCCCTTCCCTTCCCTTCCCGGCCCGCCCCGCCCGCCATGTTGCGGCGGCGGCGGCGGGAACGGCGGGATCGCGGGGCGCTCGGAGCATGCGGGGCGCACGGAGCGGGCAGGGCGCGGCCCCCGCGCAGTGGGTGCTCATTGCCCCAGGTAACCCCGCGGGGCCGCTCCGCGGAGGGGCGGCTCTGCCGCAGCGCCCGGCTCTCCTGCCCCGCCGGCCGGCTCGGGCGGGAGGCGGGTGCTTGTCCCCGGGGCCCGGGGCAGGTGCCGGGCCCGCTGGGGGCGGCCGGGCCCCGCCCGGCTGTGCAAGGTCGCTTTGGGACGCGGCCTCTACACGAGGCCCCGCACGGTACCCGCCCTTCCCTCTCCAGGGACCCCGTTTCCCTCGCTGGATCAGTGCGTTTAATTTATGTCTGTCATTAGGGTTTTGCCGAGGGCTCTTGCCACCGATGTCCCTGATGGGGTCTGGCTGTCCCCTCGCCGGAGCTGGCGGCCCGCCTTGCCTCCATCCCCTCAGTTCCTTCCTGCAGATTTTGAAAGAAACGATTTAGTGCCCTAAGCCACAGCTGTCAAACAGACTCCAGTGCTAAGCCAGAGTGAGATCTCCTCACTCAGTGATTGTGAAGCAGCAGAGCTCCCCACGGCAGCTCTGCTGGTGCAATATCCACTGCGTTGCGGAGGCTCACTCTATCACATGTCGCGCTGAATCAGTGGGAGGATGCCTTTGCTCCTTACATGTATTTCTGCTCAGTATCAGGTTTAAACAAACAGATCACAAAATGTTTTGCTGTTAAAGAGGATGAGTGAAACCGGATGTGTTCAAATGCCAAGATATTAAGAGGAAGGAGACATAACTGTCTTTTTCTAGCTTGGTTTTTAAGGAAGTGCAACTTCCATGATTATCTGTGGGCCAGCTTTGTACTGTGGCTATTTCCTAACTCACCCATAACTGGAGAGTGTTAATAACCAAGCCTGATAAAAAGGATGAGTTCTTTGGAGTAATTTTCTGAGCTTTGCCTGTGATGTGAGAAATGCTGTAAATGGCACCACTGAAGGAAAGGTATAGCAAGAGCTTCCTTCAGCAAAGGTTGAAAATAAGACAGGAGCTCAATCTTGAGACATGTGCCCATAGGAGACCAGGCTTCTCTAGTTACATGAGAAGCAGAACCAATTACTATGATTTCACTGATTCCTCTCTTCCTCTAGTTTTAACTTTTTGGTTCCACCCTTTGGTATCTGACGTGTTTGATGCCTAAGAAAGGAATTTATAAAGTGAGGAATTCCTTTTTTTAATATTGACTCTATGCAGACTAGGATTTAAAGCTGAATCTCATATCAGATGACTGGCTATGCCAACAGATGTCCATACTGTGCAAATATTTACAAATATGCTTAGCTTATGCATGAGTAGTCAGTTCTGTGCAGTAAGTTAAATTCTTCAGTAAGTGTTTGCAGGATTGGAGCCAGAGCTTGTAACTTTCATGAAGCCAGACAGTTTGTATTACCAATTATGCCAGCACAGCTCTGACAAAATTTATATAGTACTCCAGACCTGTAAGAAAGTTTATTAAGCCTTAGTTGAACTTCAAAGCATATAGTGATTTAAGAAAAAAGTCTATGGCTGATAAATTCAGAACTCCACAGCTGATGAGAGCCAGCCAAATGAAACATTTCATGATTTTTTGTTTTAGCATTATTTTCAGAAAAACTTTTTTAAGTTAACATATTACCATTTTCACAATTTTGCGCCCTGTTGAATGAATCTCAGAAATTTTTCATTGGCTGTTTAGCAGAATGTGTAGTAGGAAGACCTGATTACTTTCAGAAACTAAGATGGTTGCAGTTGGATTTAGAACAAAAATGTCCTTTGACGGTAAAATTCTATTCATATGACAATCTCTATCTTCATAATACCTGTATGGCATTATATTACATACATACCTAAAAACAACTGGTGCAGATAAGCACAGGATCTGTTTCTGGATGTGAGTTCAATGCCATTTGTTTCTGAGTCTACTAAAAAATGCTTGTCTGCTTTAATATGGAAGGTTATGAAATTACTACTGATTTCCTTGTTTAAGTACACGTTTATATGCTGTTATATTGCATGGATAATGAATTGCTGCTCTGCCATTTCAGAGCATGTGTGATGACTGAGGAGACAAATTTCAGTTTTATTTTTGATTTTGTAGTTTTTATATTGGTTTCAGTGTTCTGGAAACAGCTCAGAAACAAGGAATCTCTTCTGTCAGGTAGAACTGCACATGTTCTTAGTTGAAGTCATGATTCTGGCTAGAGGAATGCGGTCAGAGTGAGTTTTTTACCAATGCTGTGAACTGTTTGTAGAGGGACAGACTGTCACTTTCTGTAGCAAGTGATGAATTCTGTCAAATTTCCAGGACTGTAAAAGTTTGGTAATTAGTGGTCCTCTCATGCCTGCACATCACAGGGCAGAGCTAGAACCATATGCTCAGCAGTTACTTTGCATGGTTTGTAGAGGTGGGTGAAGGTGGGGAGGGGAAGCAGGGTTGACTGAGGCAGTCTTTGCCCTCACCAGCCCTTCTGCCACACCAAGACACTTGGATTGTTTGGCATGGGAGATTTGCAGGAAGGGAAAAGGAGAGCTTCAGACAGTCATGTCTGAGCTGACTGCTAAGCAACTTCTGGGTGAGATTGAAATTTTACCTTTAGAGATGGTAGCCTTTCCTTGGCCTGGTGAGAGGTGTTGTGATGGTGTTTCTGTGATACTTGTTTTTTTTCCATGAAGACAGGACAATTTGACATGCAAATACAATCTTTTTTTTCGTTTGTTTGTTTTTGTAAGTGTAGTGATTCCTTGGTTAGGGATTGAACCACCAGGGGCAGGACAAAGAGGGAAGCCAGAAGTGGTGGGAGAGGAGTTAGGAAATGCTGCTCAGGCAGGGTGAGAAGAGGGTGGTAACCATGTTCGTCACTCCAGAAAGGCTGGAAGCCGCTGATGTACCTTGTGCAGCCTTATTGGGGATGTGTAGTGAAGGTTGAGAAGTGGATGGGAGTGGCCAGGAGAGAAAACAGTGAACAAACTGGAAGAGGGTAGATGGAGGGATTGGTTGTTGTGGAGGAGGGTGAAAGGACAGAAAACTTGGTCGTGTTGGTAGTGGTAGAGCTGTGCATGCTGGCCTTGAAACAGAGTCAGCTCTTAGGGCCGTTTCTGCAGTTGCAGATTAACTGTGCAGTGGATATACAGGCACCAGATTTAGCCTGGGGCAGGCTCGGCTCAGCACTAGCAGTTTATTAGTTCAAGTGCTGTGCCATGTTAACACATCTCTGCTGTTTCCAGAACCAGCTTTGCCGTGCAGCTGCTTTCAGACAGTGTCTGAACTAATAAGTCCTGATGGACCAAGCTGGCTCTGTGTAGACCCACTTGGGTGTTTCTGTGCTGTGCTCCATGTTCCAGGGGATTTTATTAGCTTGGCTGGAAATCTGGATCTGAGCTTGCTTTGTGCAGAGTAGTTGACGTCGTTGGTTAAGAAGACCTCCCAAATCTGGAGTTCTGGAGGAATGGTGGTACAGAGACACCGAAGTGCTAACGAGTCCTGAAGGACCACACGGGCTTCAATGGTGGATGGCTGAGTTTCCAGATAGTGCTTTCCTGCATTTTGAGTGGGAGTTGGGTAATCAAGGCTGTTACATTAGCCTTGTATCCAAACTGTTTTTCCGTGAGAATGTAGAAATGGCTGGACTGGCTTTCTGTTGTTGGTCTAGCTACTGATCAGGTACAAGAGAAAAGTAGTAGCTCCTGGGGATTAAACCTTGGCTCTCTCACAGCTACAAAGTTACTAATGATGTGCTTTAATAGAGCAGATTCTGTCTGTATTTACTGAGTATCCGCGTACTTAAAAAAAAATACTGCTACTTTTTAACGTGAATATAGGACATTTCTACCTGCCTTTTCAGCTGGGCCCATGGAACTACCATTTTTTTATGTGTTCTCTGAAAATCACAAGAGCTAGAAGTTATTTTCTAGACTGAGAAATATTGCTGAGACCCAGCAGTATTTTAGGGCTATCTAAAGATTTTTAATTTTAGGGCTATCTAAATCGGAAGGCGGAGCTTTGGAAAACTCTCAAATACTGCAGTAAAGTCACTGTGTCTGACATAGATGTGATCTGAGCTCTGTATAACAAATAAACATTCTTATGCAATGGCTTCAAACCAGTCTCACCAAAATCACACTAGCTGCTTAACAGGGTTGGTGTGAAGGACAGTCTCTTTTTCAGTATTCCTCAGGGATAGGTGTTATGTCAGAACTGAAACTATTTATATGCTTCACTGACTGGGTTTTAGCAAAGAGGTCAGGAATTGAAGGCAGTTTTCTAAGTGTGATGTTCTACTCTACACCTAAAGTTAAGACTGATGTGTTTAATATGTTCTGTCTTTGCCTGTATTAGGAAAATAAGTAGAGGTTAGCTGCATGCTGAAAATTATTCTCAACCTTTATTTTTCTGAGCTAGACAAGTTTAGCTGAGCAAATTTTTTCAGTCTGCTGTTTTCTTAAACAGTAAATTGATTAGCTCTTACATTGTTTTATGGGAACTGCCATATGAATAGAACTGGAAGGGTTGCAATGGGGGAGGGAAATTTAACAATCCTATTATTTTTAGGAATTACTTATTCAAAAATAAAAGGAGCAGTTTCAAATTATACTTGGCAAATTGTTTGAACAAATCTCATATATGCCAAAAGTCAAATGGAGGCAGAAATAAATGGACTGTGATGCCAAACCATGGGGCATCAGCACACATTAAATTAATCCTCCATCCTTTCAGTTGAGACTAAGGAACTTTTGTCTCCATGCAGTAACTGAGGAAGTATTTGACTTGAAAATTTTAGGTCATAGTGAGAGAAGGTGTCATAGCAAAGTTGTGGAATACTTAATTTGTGAAAGTGGTTTGCTTTAAAAACAGAAGTAGACAGGTTTTGCATTAACTTTTTTTCCATCCTTGCACTTTGATACATGCTTTCACTTACTGTTTTAAAAAAAATCAGTTTATCTGCTATGAAATACATCACACTGCTGGGCTGTTAGGGTGCTTGACTAAAAAATTGTAATGAGTGTCAAAATTGAGCAGAATAATTGAACATTAATACTTTCCCAGAATAATCTAGGTAAAGAACTTGGAAATAATGTTTGCAATAAATAAATATGTATTTTTTTTAACAGCTGAGTCAAAACATCAGAAAACCTATATGAAATAATAGCACATGTTTATATACTTCTTAAATAAGGTGGATGTGAATATGCTTATTTTAAAAGTTAGCACTCTGTGGGCATATTTTACTAAACCTCCCCCTAAACCAGCATTTGCATCTCCTGAACAAAGCCCTTTGCCTGCAGGTAATTTGCACTGTTTCTGACATGTCATCTCCTGAAAGGCATACTGAGCTCTGCTGTGAATAAAGCAGATATAACTGGCAAGCTAAGGAGCCAGAAGGAAGCATAGCAAATAAAATAACTGAAAAGAGATGTTGTAATGTGTAACACCATCTCCCACTTCTGCTTTCTGCCATCTGGCTTGGAAGAGACCAACTTATGCCAACTTAGGCCTCTCTGCATATGGGAATAGGGCTGATTCAGCCAGTAATACAGCTGCACCAGTGCTGACCCTATAAATATTGAGAAGGGAAGTCTGTAGCTTTTATCCTTTCAAGTGATAACCAGTTCTTGAACTTCTCAAGACTGACCTCCCCTTTATTCAGCTGAAACTCTGCATGTTCTGCCAGGCATCTTGACTTCAGTAATGGATGAATTAGTACTGTGAACTCCATGAACATGGGGGTTTTTTGGCTAAGAAGTGAATTATGCCAGCATAAAGGGAAGCCAAAAGATGCTCTCAGGCTTAAGTCTTAAAATTTAGCTGTATTGCCTAGCTATGTCCTGGAGCAAAAGACCATTCAAACTGTCAAGTAGCATTTCTTTCTGAACTTGTGGTCAAGATAGAAACCAGTGCCTTTGTTCGATACTGTGTTTTATTGTGGAATGTTCTAAATTATGTCACATTGAACACTGTTTCCTTAGGGCACCAAATAATAAATGCCATGATTACCAAACTGATTATCATTCTGTCTTTTACAATGGGCTCGGCAAAAGTCCCCTCACTGAAGCGAGTACTGTGTACAGTCATAGAAGGAGTAAGGTGGTGAGGTAACATCAAGTTTATATAACTGAGTAACAATTAAGATTATTTCCAAAAATCAAGTGTGGGCAAGTACAAACCCCTACCCTCTATGTAAGCACCTGCAAAATATTGGCTGTTTGCAGAGGTGAATGGAGCTGTGTTCTGTTCAATGCTCCCCTGAGTACTGTGAGCCAAGGAAGCAGCACTGTAGACCTGTGGCTCATCTCCTGCTTCCTCAACTCTGTCAATTCACACATGATCTGGTTTTATAATTCATGTGCATTGGTCAAAGACACCTGTGTCACATGTGGAGTAGGGAATATTCTATGCCATCTGCTCCTGCCATGGGTTCTGTCTCTTGTTCCAGTGAGCTTACTGATAGGATTGAAAGTTATTTACTTCTTCATTCTTGTTGGTTTCTTCTCAGCTGGATGAGTGAACTGAGTTGACTTGCTGTAGAGCCATGAACTTGCTAGTTTTGGTGGTACAAAACAAGAAGGGAGCAGAGTTGGAGACCCCAGGACTGCACTTTTCTGTGGACTGTGATCTTTGGTCATTTGAAACGATTTATGATACAGACTGTATTCTCAGTCTGTGCATACTGGAATTCATTTATTATACTTGCAGTTAATTACCTTGTAACTTAGAAAAAATATAAAAAAATTGGGTGATACAAAGTACTGGATTTATTAATTATTTTTCACTAGGCTTTTTTCAGGGCATGCTGAAAAAGAAAGGACATGCACAACGAAGGACATGGACAGTGAATTAAAGCCATTTTATTGAGGGTTGAGATTCTAAAAATAACACAAATAAAATGTTTAATAGATCTAACCTATCTATACCCTTAGGCTACACAGTTTAAAGTCTTCCATAAAATGTCTATTTAATGGGCTCCATCATAATGTCTCCATCTGACACACCTTTCATGCACAGTTAGAAGCTAAGAAGGGAATGGAAAAGACTTGTGTAGGTGACGTGTGGTTTAATATCTGTTTTTAAATGAAATCTTAACTTTATATTTCCAGACTTCAATAGTCCTTTTTCTTAGCAGGGTGGTGGTGGTTGGGAAATTTGTGCTTCAGAGGGTTTTTTCCTCTTACGCATTTGACAGATATTTACAGCCTTTTTGCTTGCTTGGCTGGCAGCTTTCTGCATGGGAACTCCATATAACTTGATATTAGTCTGTTATATATAGTATTCTATAAGCATTTTTTTAAAAAAGGAGAATAGACTTTGCATCATCCATAACAGTTTCATAGCTCTTAGTGGGAGTTTTATGTTGTTTTTCAATTTATTTATGTTGCTGTACCAGGTAACGCTTTTTTTCTGGTTTTAACAACCAGATTCATTAGTGCCTCATATCTATCCATTGTGGAAGAAATTATTGCCAGAAATCCTTTGAAAGCTGGTTAGTTTTCACTTTGTTTTGTTTATGTATTTGGTAGAATTTGCCTGGTTGTATGTCTGACCTCCATGAAACACAGTAATCTTTTCTCCTTTTCTTCAGCTGCCTCCTGGAAGTGTCTGCCTTCTGTCTTTGTTTAAAGAGTGACTTGCTGGCTGAGATGCCTCCTTGAGACAGGATTAATAGAGCCCCTCTGTACCCTTCTGTCAGTTCTTTTAAATCATTGTAGTGTGTGTTTTCCTAGGAGAAAATCATGCAGTAATGACACATGCTAGTAAGCTGACCTGACTGTGGGCCATGGTTGGTAGAGGGTGTGCTGTTCAAAAAGCTCTCACCTCTCTCCCCCCAAGTATTCTTGTACATGACCGAGTTTGTCAGGGCTGAGCTATGGGAACTGTTATAATAAGCATAGCGGCAATCCTCTGATGTTTTCCTTTAGAATTTAACAAAACAGCTCTTCCTGTAATGTTACTTTTTACTGTTTATTTTCTGTAGGGGATGTTTTCTTATCTGGAAGTGAACCTTAATATTGAAAAAAAGTTCCTAACTTAGTTTAACTCTCAGTTTTGCTAGAAAATGGCTACAGTACTGCTTTTTTAAGAAGTCTGTGTTTACTTAGCTATAAGAGATCCTTGCTGAAGTAGAAGGACTGATAAATGTAATGGCATTAAAGAAATCCAGTTACCTTTCCTGGCTAGAGTCCAGAACACAAATAAGTTAGGTTTGGACACCTAACATCAAAAATCCCTTGCTCAGCATTTTCCTAGTCATGAGGTATTTAAACTCAGATAAATAGGGCCTTCTTTGCCCTTAAGGCCATATTAATACTGCATCCAGTTTTCCAAGCAGGCATTCTCCCAATTGCCTCCTTTTTTTTTGTCTGCCAGCTTGACACATAGTAAGCCAATCTATAACAAAAATATACTTCAGATGCCCCTGGAAGTGGAATGGAATACTGCCTACATTTTGAGGAAATTGAATGTTAAAGAAACTCAAAGAACCACTTTTGCCTTTGCCTGGTCCTTCCCTTCTCCTCGTGCATGTGCGTGTCCCTTCAGGCAAACCATTTTCCATGGCAGCTGTGTGGAGAATGTGAGGTACACTCTGATCTCATTATCATGAGATACTGGGACAGAAGGCTGCAGCTCGGGCTCTTGGTTGGGGTTTGATCCCTGCTGCCCTCTGTGCCGTGCTGAGCCCCTTGGAGCCTGAGGAGCACCAAAGAACCCCATGGGCAGGGCTGTGCGGCTCTTCACCACCTGGGGAAGAGCTCCTGGCAGGGCCAGAGGGGCAGAGAGAGGGTGCTGAGCCTGGGATAGCATGGGGCAGGCCTGGATGAAGGAAGGTGGTTATCTGGTTGGGAAGGTAGAGGACTGATGAGAAAGAGAAGGGACACTGTATTTCTCGGGTTTGTTACACTTAGTGCTCCCTACTTTTAGGGAAGTCCCCCAGGCTTAGCGGAGATGGATAAATTCAGTATGTTACTAGCAGGTTAGGAAGAGAACATCTCAACCCAGTAAAGATGCAAATGTCATTAAAACCAGCAAAAAATTAGGAGGGATTGTCGACTTAATTGCTGACAAGATGCAACTTTGGGCTCAGCTGGACTCATTCCCAGTGTTCATCAATCTATGCATGAAGAAAGCAGAGCAAACGAGCGCTGAAAGTTCCTTTGGGGTTTTTTTGTTTTGCTTTTTGTTTTAAATTTTGAAACTCACATTTACTGTGTATATTTTAATATGTTCATGTGAAACACATCAAAGTAAACACGTGCAGTGTGTTTCTTTCACTATCATTAATCACTTCAGTGTTTTAAAAAGTAACAAAAAATACACTAATGTTAAACTGTGGTCAAGAATTGAAATATACACAGCTCTAGAAATTGGAGAGTCGCCTTTGCCAGGGCAAATGTAGCTTGACAACCGTGTGTTTATGTATCAGCATATGAAGCAAGTCTGCTTAGCAAATACGGATTTTTTCCATTAAAAGCTCTCAACTTATATTGAAACTTTTTGAAGCACTTTTTCAAGCCACCTGAAGACTCAGTTGGGTATTGAAGAGAAGAAAATTACTTTAAATTGTCTGAACAGCTCTGAGAATTATTACTACCCTCCAACACTTTTATCACTAAACACAGTTGGTTTTTGTGTCCCACTTATGTCTTTATCTGGGCAACTTCTGTTGGTGGCACAACTGAATAACAAGGGGTGGATATGAAGGTTGAGAGCTATTTGGGCATTTTTTTTTTTTGCCCATGAGGTGTTAGTGAAGATCCAAGTGTGAGAAGTCCACTTGTCCTTTTCAGATACGGCTGGGGCTTTCAGCCAGGGTGAAGGACAGCTACTTTCAGTTGTTCCTACTTCCCTGTTTGCCAAAGAATTGTGCCAGCTCCCTCTTCCCAAACCTGCTGGATGTTACTGAAAGGGGAAGGACAATGTGGCACCTTCTGTTCCTTTGAACAATCATGCAGTCTGCCTCTACTGCTCCTCTCTGCTTTCCTCAGCAGCACTGTAACACAAACATCAACCTGATCTCTGTCAGTTCCATTCTCTGGGGTCTGGATACTCATTATATATGTGAAATGTTTTAGTAATTTTCCTTGCTCTGTTGAATGCCTGTATGAAAGGAATTGAGGCAGAACTGGCAGTGTGCAGGCTAAGAAAGATGATTCTGTCATGGTGCTCTTTACTGAGATGTGGGAAGTTGTTTTTGTAAATATAAGTTAGACTTTCCCTACAAAGAGAGCTTGGCTAGAATATAATTAACTGGGGATACTTATAGATGTGGTTTTTGTACTTGAGTCAGCATCCTTGTGGTAGCTGTTTCCCTCTTTTTTCAGTTTCACAGAAAAAATTATACCTTTGTGGCTTTGCTTATCTTCTGTTTGTTCAAAGGTACAGGAAAGAAAATATCTGTAAGGGGCTTCAGCCAGAGGTGCTGCATTCTCTCAGCTTCTTTTTCTTGTGGGGGGAATTAAATGCAATCTTTATATTTCAAGTTTATACATAACAGATAAATAAGCATGCATGTTTTTCACAGACATAGCAACTAGAATAGGCTAATTCCTGCATAATCTGACTTCGTGAAAGCTTTAAAGGATAGTTTCTCCCCATGTGTATTTTACCTTTTGGACTTTCTTAATGTCCGTATTGTGCTTGGCCTGACTAACCAAAGCATTCTCATTGTCTTTGTGACTAATCAGGGCAGCATATCAGTTCATCTTACTTAACTGGGATGTCAAATTTAGGAGCTCTCTTGCCTGAAGGCTCTCTAGGGGGAAGTGGTTTTCAAAATCTAAATCATCCCCAGGTGCATATCTTTCCTGTGACAGATAGAGAGTGCCAGGAAGTCTGGAATCATAATTTAAGTGCCTTGATCAGGTAGGATGAATTTGGGCTGAGGCATACAATTTTTAGGCAGATGTGTGTGTGTGTGTTTTCAAAAAGTGTCAATCCAATTAATTCTGAACGTCTTGGTGAAGCAGATGTGAAATACTTCACAATTTACAAGTTCCTAACTTTTTCCTCTCCCCTTACAGAGGCTGCAATTGACCCCCCAAAGACACCTGACAGCGAACCCTTGTTTACAAAACTGCGCAACCCAAGCACAGGCAAGTTCTGGAACTGTGACATGAGCTTGTTAAAATTCTGGTTGATTTTCTCCACCACCAAAAGATTCATGTTTCTCAAAGCTGAAATAATGATGATAGGTACAAATCTTACGTGCCAAAGATACTGCTGGTTATGCCAGATGGTTAATGCTGTGCAAACATTTAGGATTTCTTTTATAATTTTAATTGGTTGAACTGTTTATTCATCAGAAATATTGGCAGAACAAAAAAGAGGTGTAATTTAAGTTCTGTTTTTAAGTGCATTAGTTTTGGGGAGCTTACAGTGTTGGGTGTTGAGTCCAAGCCTTTTTTTTAAATCCGAATTTAGGCTTCTTAGCATTCATCTTATGCTATAAAATAAATAGAGTTAGAAGAAGTGATTCAATTGTACTTACCAAGCTTTTTGGGTCTTTTCATTTTTAAATCTAATTTTCTTCTCGTGGCCTGGGTCATGGTGTCCCTTTTCTCCTTAACAGAGGACGAGGCACTTTGAATTCAAAATACATTAGAAAGACCAGCAAATGCAGGCATCTCAATGACACCACCATCCCACCATTACTTTCTTCTAGTCATATTGTTCTTTTGGTCAAGGATTTTTAATTATTCTATGATTAAGTAATAATTGGAGTGTGTGATGCTGCAACAGAAACTTGCAGCAAGCCTTTGTTAGGGTTAACATTCTGGTTGAAAAACGGTTTTCATGCTGTTTTTTTTCTTTGCCTGAGCTAGTTTCTTTTCCGTAGATTAAAGTTTTATGGTTTTGGTCTTTGAAATTGACTGCTTGTATTTATATGTATTTACATATATGTGTGTAACTGAATCTTCAGATGAATTTTATTGTCACAGTATAGGAACCATATTTGTTCTTGAAAGAGGAAAATTGTCAAAAATAATAATACAGAATGTAAAATCACTTACTCATCATGATGCCAGTTTCTTGATTGCTCAGATTTGCAATGGGAATATAAAGCCACATCTATTTTCCACCTGTGTTATTATTTCCTGCTGTAGCATACTGCCTTTGTAGTTTGTTATGTTTTTAAAAGCATAGATGTTAATTTGTTTTTCTCTGTGTAAAAAGAGATCTGTTTACCTTGTCAAATCAGAGATCTTGGGGAAGTTTTCTGGGGAAAACCTGAAGTGCACTGATTGTTTGGGTGTGTTCCTTTAGAATTTACAGGACCTTATTTACAGGCCTGCATAGACTTTCAGTTATGTAGCCTGTTATAAATACAAAGTCTGAAAATGGAAGAACTGAGAACACACTATTAATGTATTTTCCTTACCTTTGTGTCTAACAGATGAATTGTTGATGCCAGATACTGTATAAGTAGGCACTGAAGGACTCAGCACACTATAGAATCGATGCTAACCACTTTATTAAATAAAAGCATGCTTCATCCTTTATATAGACAGGCAAAAAGAACAAGATTTCTATCCCTTACAAAGACTATAAAGTAGAATCAGACTGCAATTCAGAAGTACCACAAGAACCATTAGTGAAGTTGTGAGCAAAGCTGTCCGGGTTCTCTCTCCATCCCCTGCAGTTCTTTCTAACAGTACTGTAGGGAACCCGTGGTGACTGTCCTTTTAGCATAATGACATAAATTAAGGAGCTGTACTTAGGTAATAAAAAGGGTTCTTTTCCCAAGATTTCATAGCTCACCACTGGATTTGGCTAGCACACTCCCTGGTAGGAGTCTTAAGTTGTTCAGTCAGCACTTCTGTGAGTAGTTTGATATGGGGCTGATCAAACTGTGGTGTAGACCCTTGTTGAGGGTGCACATGGTAATGATTGAAACTTCTGCTCCCCCCTTATGACTACTCATTGCTCCTCTCCTCTCCTACCCAAAAGAAAAATTATCAGAGTACTGAAATTATATCCTTAAGTGAGGTTAAACATCTGGTCAGCCTTTTGGATAAAGGGGAAAAAAATGCATTACCAGTCATTTTTGGGAATTCATGTGTCTGCCCATTTTTGCTGACCTCCCTCTGCACCTGGGGGTGTCCGCAGACTGAGAAGAGCAGTGCTGATGTCAGCTTTCAGGGCTTACACTGAGCCTTCTCTGAGCCAGCCCATCATCTACAAGTCACTGCAGCTTTGCAATTTATGTGCTCTGAGCAGGACAGCCCTGCTGTAGTTGCTCTTGTTTCCTGAAGATGGATTGATAACCAAGATGGAAGCAGTCCAGCCAACAGACTCAGGTGACCACATTTCAGTGGCCCCTTCTGTAGTTGTGGCAACTTCCCATTTCTGATATGGAAAATGCCAGTCCTGTTTGCAATGTGTTTGTCACCCTTCCATTGTAACCCAAAGCTAATGTCAAATGGTAGAACTGTGATGACCTAAAATAAAGCTATCCTTTTCCTTTCCCAACTATTAAGGTTCTGATGGGCACTTCAAACCAACTTCTTCTAGCTTCCTTGTTTACTTTATATGTCTACCCATACAGAGTCATCATAATCCATTTTGGTGCACAAAAAAAAAAAAAAGAATATTTCAGATTGTCCATGAAAAGTTTGAGACTTTAGTTCCCCTAACCCAGAGTCTGGTATCCTCAAGACAAACATGATGGAAGGAGAGGGAATTCTCTTGTTTTCCACCTTCCCTCTTCACTGCAGAAAAAAGCTGATTTCTTGAGTGATTTTGATTTGGGTTTGGATCAAAGGCTTTGTGTTGTAAGATGAACTATTCACACATCTTATTTATTGATTCAAATTCAGTTTCGTTTATAGAGCTGGTAAATGAACATCTGTATATAATAGTGTTTTTTGTCTGAGCTCCCTTTGTAGTGAGTTTATGTAGACTGTGTGTATGTTTGTGTGTCTGTATGTATATAAGGCACATTCTTCAAACATATTGGGTATTCTTTTGATTTTTCTGAAAGCTTACAAACACAAACCAGATTTCTTTTCAACAGGGGAAGCAACTCTTTACTTATTCAATAGTGGTGCACAGCAGCTGTTTGAAGTAAAAGCTTTTCACGAGGAACGTCGTTCCTGGTTTATAGGTCAGACTGTTCAACAGGGTGAGTTGGATAATGTGTCTTTCCCCCATCTTTAACTAATGTTTGTACACAGACCTTCCCTCTTTCTTCTAGTAAATTTACAGGTGTTTTTCCTTGTTTGAGACATGCTGCATCATATCCCCACCTTCTGATAGACTCATTTGCCATATGGATTTAACCAGGGCTGGGGGCTTTGTCATTTCTCTTTAAAAGGTTGCCTTTGGCAGCCTCAATTAGACTGATGTTCATTTGTCATTTTTTGAAGGGGGAAGGAGGGGTAAGTAATTCAGTTGTGTTTAAACTGAAGTGCCATAAAATAGTTAGCTTTCCTTGTCAATCACACCAGCAAGTCTTCTGTGTAAGTTTATATGTATTGTCCTATGGGAAAGAAAAGAAAGGGCTGGAAGGCCTTAGCTAGCTAAGCAAAGTGGTGTGTTAGAGCTCCAAGCACTGGAATGTATGGTCTTGTGTTCTTTAAATTGCCTCTGTAGTCCCCAGCCTAAGTGCTGAGTTCTCAGGAGAGGTCTGAAGCTGCTATTTCAGGGTTCTCTCTGAAGGGGGCTGGTCTGTAATATCCTGGACATTCTCTGATCCTGTTCACCTTTGTGAAAATGAGGAGGAAGCTTGTGTAACTTGCTTGGGATGGCTTTCACAATCCATTTTCAGTAAGGATGTTATTGTAGCAGTCTTTCTCTGCCAGCATGTCCACAGACCAGCATGTCCATAAGTATTAATTCAGGAGATTAAGGTATATTTGTTTTATTCCTTTACATTAGAGAAAAGTCCATTTATAGTAATAAATAAAAGCAACCCTTCCAGATATATGCCTTCTTTAACAGTGATATCCCAAAGTGTGTGCTAACTTTTAAACATTCTCTGCAGGCACATAAAGCAGTGCAAGCAGTATGTCTCTGAGCTTTTCCTTGCTCTGTCTTGGGGGTGAGCCAACAGACTGGGTCTGCTCCCTGCTCCCAATTATGTCCACATTGTATTCTCTCTCCCTTTCTAACCTTTATTTTGGCCCTTGGGAAACAGTTGCCTTAAGAAATCATGCCCTCAGTTTTCTTTTAAAAATACAGTAGAAAAATTGTTCCTGAATGTTAGGGCTGCTGTATCCCTGAAAGGGTCAGGAGAAGAACAATAAAAAAAAAATCTGTGTGTTTGCAGTTAAAACAATTTATCTGGTTATCTGCAGAGAAGGGCAGAGGTCTTTATACACTTCTAGTGAGTCTGAATCTTTAGAACAAACAAAAATAACTCCTCCTGGAGGCTGGGTGGAAAGCATTTAAATGGAAGCTTTTAGAAAGTGGCTAGTGGGTCTTTTTCCTTCCAATTTCAATATCAAAGCTTTCGTGTTTGTAAGTAGCCCTGATGCTTGCCGTGCCTCACACTGAGCATCATGTTGGCAATACACATGGTAGGTTGGATATCAGCTTTGCCCAAAACACATTCTTCCCACATGATCTTATGTTAGTTTTAGGGCCATCATAATAGGATTTCCTTTTCTTTAATTATCTTAATCATGTGATTTAAAACAAAAATAATTACATTTATTTGCTTTTGGTTTGCTAATTGCTGTCAAATTGTCATCAATTATTTGGTCTCATTAGTGAATTTCCTTGATCTTACATTGTTTCAATTATCTGCAGTTGTACAAAAGGCCTGACTAAGCCATTGTCCTGCAATGAACTCCAGATGGGCAGAGGTGTCTGTTTCAGTGGGAGACCAAGTTCTTCCTTTGTGTGTAACCTTGAATGCAGCACTCTGAGCCATGTATTCTGATCTAAGTTTATTTTGTTCCATTAGGAGACTGCATCAGATTCTCCCTTTGCAGATGAAGGCAGCTCTCACTTAACTAGCCCTTGAAATTCTTTCTTGTCCTGCCTGTCTCTTCTGCCAGTGCAGTGTTACCTTGCCTAGTGTTAGAGGTGGAGCACTGCTGAATATCTCTGGTGTACCAATCCAATTTCTGTTGCCCCCAAATCTGCCAATAGAGGGCAGCTTCAATTTTGCTGGTTTTAATACAGGCCAGAAAAAAGGCAAAACTCAGAGTATACAAAGCAGAAGTCCTGAAGTGAAGTTTGTGTTTTGGTTTGGTGGGTAGAGAATAGAGTTATATCTGTATTTTTAATATGAAATTACAAATACTATTTTTCTGTTTTTTTTATTAAAATATTGGGATTCTTATTAAAAAAAAAAAGTTGTTCACACTCCTAAAAAACATCCTAAAGCCCCAAAAAGTCATTATATTGTGGAAACTTACTTTTGCATATCTGTCACCTAGATGGGCGCCTGCTGTTTGTTACACCAATGGACCCCCTATTTCTGATACTTTACTACCTCATAAAGGCAGACAAAGAGGTAAGCCTACTTTATTTTTTCTTCTGGAATTCTCAGGACAAAACATTATTTCTGACTTCAGTTCTGCAGAAGCTATGTTAATTTTACAAAGAGTGGCTTTCCATAATAATGGAAATTTAATTTGCTTTTAAAGCAGTATTATCTTAATACCTAGAAGTATTTTGTTTCCATCAAGTTTTTTGGTTGGTAAATTATGCTACAAGAGTCAGCTTTCAATCTCAGCAAGCACTAATCACCTTCTTTTTTTTAGAGAAGAGAATCTCTTTTGTCTTTTTGTGGGAGCCTGTCCCAGAACTATTGAATTTAAAATGCTGACATGTCATCAGATCAAAACAAACTAGTGCCCTTTCTGAGGCATCAGTAAAATGGTTATTTTGGGAAAGAAGGGGAAAAGAAAGAATAATTTGGATGCTATGGAGGAGGAAGGAGGAACATTTCTGTGGCAGTTTGATCTTGAAAGGAAACAACAACATTTGTAGAGATGCCATATCATAGAACAGCAATGGGATGACTGAGTATCCAAAAGTTGGGTAATTAAAAAATGGGTTCATTGGTTTGTTGTGGGTGTAGCAAAACCTCACTTAAATTTCTGAAATATATCAAAAGTTGGAGGCAAATTTTCTGATATTTTTTAATAAGCAGCCTTTGAAAAAAGGGGCACAAAATAATATTGAAATGTTGATTTTTTTGTTGTTTTTTTGCTTGTTTGTTTTGTTTTGTGGAGACAATGCACTCTGTGCATCCTAAGACGTTTTGCTCTAAAGAATTTCTACAAGGTTGCTTGCTATTTTCTGCTTTAGATTGCAAGTGGAGAATGCAAGAGAAAAAATTATTTATGGTGAAGATATAAAGTCACCTTATACTTTTGTAATAGTAACTTACTGTTCTGTTGTGATTTTTTAATTATTTAAGGTATAGGGTGTGCAGATACTCTGTATTTCGCTGGTCAGGCTGGTCAATCAGAAGAGGTCATTCCACAAGTAGTTCAGTTTGTTCCCTGGGCACTGCACTCTGAATTCATCACTCCTTTGAAAGCTTTATATCAAACTTAAATTAGGGAAGTAGTAAATCTCTCTTTATGTGGGGTGGTGTTGAGGTAGCCTGAGTAAAGGACAGCTACTGCTGCTGTTTCTGTGCATGGGAAGAGTCCTGTGCTGCCCTTCACTTTTTCAGTACATTGTTTTCTAGGTTTTCTGGTTTTCTAGGCCAGGCATGATGCCAGATAAATGCATAGAGCTGTTGTGGGTCCTAAAAAAGGGCAAATGCTTTCCTGCAGCACCTTGCCTAAGTTAGTGTATTCTGCAGTCTTGTGGCAAGGTTAGCCTGAATGCAGCGCAGTCACTTCCAGCTTGAACTAATGGACATCACTGGATATCATAGAATCATCCTTTGCACTGTCCTTTGATTTTGATAGTGTGATGCAGGATTGCTTTGTGTGTCTCTGAGCAGAGCCATCTCCTATACAGCACCTTTCTTGGCGTAGGCTCTGTGCCCATGCATGAGGTAAATGCAGCTGTCTTGCTTTGGGATACAAGCAGGTCAGTTATCTGTAAGAAAGAGCTTATTGCAGTTTTATTTTTGTGTCTCCTTAAGTCTTTTTGCCACAGTTATTGTGCCTTTTCCCTTTTAAGGAGAAGAAACCCTCTAAATACTTTCTCGGTTCTGCTTTTTTTGTGTTTGTTTGGGACTTTTTTTCTTGTTTTTATTGTGATTTAACAATAGATGGTTACTTTTATTAAGCCTCTGAGTGTCTAGAAAGAGAATTAATTAATAATGAAAGCACTGTACCCCAAGTGGGTTTTTTCATGCTGACCAGTATAATGAGTTCAGCCTTGTCTGCAGAGACCACGCACTCTCTAAGCATGAGAAGTTCACAGACTCTTTGTACTGATGCACTAAAGGATCTTTCCAAAGGGAAGGTTGCCAGTTGTGCCAAACCATGCTGAATGATTATGCATTGTTTGGCAATGGCAAAATTTGTTTGATGGTTCTGTCATGTGTGGGGCTATTTAAGTTGTGCCAAAATCACTTTATATCCCTACTCTGGCCAAACTGGAATTGACTTTGCAGAGGTGAAAGGTTAATACTGTGTTCCAGAAGCTGCCCTGCTCCTTTGAGATTTATCTTTGTGGAAGGAAAAGCAAAATTTGAATGGAAGTTATGACACTGGGTTTAATCCAACAGGTTTTGGTCTAAAACACTATTGGCACACACTGACTACTGTGTCTTATGTCATCTTCCAAAAAATCCTGCTGTACTTCACATTAGTTTCTCCCTATGTTGTTTTAAATTTGGCCTTTTAAGCGCAGTGTTTGAAGAGTTCAGCATTTTGCAGGTATTTACTGGTCTGAAATAAATATTTATAGCTTGCTTTGTAATCAGTTTCTGAATGTGTCATGTGTTACCATTCAAAATACGATCTTCTTTAAATCCTTTATTTTAAAGCTATGGCCATTGCATGCATATATATTTATATACATATGTGTAGTGTGTATATATGTGTCTTAACATTTTAGTAATGCTTTTGTAATCCCTTTGATGTATTTTCAGCAGCAAGGAAAGTTCCAGCCACTTGATCAAGTTGTGCTAGACTCAGAATACCCTAGCTGCCCACTGCTGCTGAAGTGTGCAGATGTTAAACAGTACATACAGCACGTAACAGAAGAAAAAGGTGAAAAAATGGGGTGGGAGGGGAGGGAGGACAAATAAAAAAAGACTCAATTTGTTAGTGTCACCTCATTACAAGATAGATTTAAATATTGTTTTTTGCTTTACCAAACAACTGAAGTGCTGGACACAGCTGTACTTTAAAAACAGAAGCTTAGGCTTAGAGCTTGTCATTGCAGTCTTGTGAATAGAAATATGTGGATCTCAGATTATCTGCTGCAAGTCTGAAAATCTCATGGAGTCTTGCTGCTAGGTGTCATACAAATGATAAACCAATCATAGCTGGCTTCTTGACATTATTGTATATGTTGTGAAGTCTCTTTGACTTGGATCAGAATCTTACATCTCTTTCAATTCTTTATTTAGTGTAGGATGGTCTGGCATGGAAAAGGTCCATTTTACTTTTTTTAATCCTTTGTCTCAAACCATTGAAACAAGTAGAAAAAAGCTGGAGAAGAAGAAATATGCTGTTGAGAAAGAAGAACACAAATTTTCTGGCATTGCATAATTTAGTTTTGTGGGTTTAAGCTTAAAGACTTAATTGTTTTAAAATACAAAAATTGATTGGGATGCATATGTATATGAGTGAGAAAACTCAAATGGAAAAAGTTAGCAAGCTATCAATTCTGTACATAGTTTCCTCAGCCTTTGCTCAGAATTCCCTTTGGTGTCGGGGCTTTCGTTTTATTTGAGGACAATATATGCTTTCTAGGGAAGGGACAGGAGCGTGACATTATTTTTGTAGGTTTGCAGATACACAAAATGTGCAAGACCTCGGTTTTTATTTTCAGTCCTTTAAATAGCATTCTACTTAGGCTTGCTAACTCCCTGATAGGGAATGGAGATTTCCCTGCATGCACATGGAGACCTGCAGGAGAACATACAGGAATCTTTTGCACCACCAAATGCAAAAGGAGTAAGCTGTCTGATTCTTATGCACCAGAGCTGCTCCAAGCAGTTGAGATTTAAGTTAAAAGATAGATTGAAAGCTACAAACATTAAGAATTTGCTTTCAAGAAGCAAGCTGACCCTTATCATTCATATATATATATATAAGAAGAAATATTTTGATGATCTACAGATAATTGGGAAGTGGCTAAGGAAAGGTGATGAAAAAATAGTGTCTGCTAAGTAAAAGACCAGACCTCCTTCTAGCTGTATAGAACATTAAGGTGTTTGTGAGGGGTGGAAGCTGTAAGTTAATTTAGGTGAACAAGTTTAAGTGTTTTGAGCTTTTTATGGTGCATGTGCAGTAGGGTAGGGAAGTTGCACTTGAACTTCAGGGCAGGACATGTTTCTGTTGAAAATGCTCACTTTCACAAGGGAGCAGAAAATCTAGGTAGCAAGGCTGTTGTCACATTCTCTTTGGGACTGGAGTAGTTGGAATTATGTGCTTCCATAAACACATAACTGTGGAGTAATATTACTATTCCTCCTGCATTTCCAAAAGAGCCTACAGAAACATTTAGTTACATTTTGTATAATTTTGGACCAAACAATCTTTTTCTTTGGGTGACTTCTGACTTTTGAGTAGGCTTCTCTAGGATAGGGGCATCTGAAAAGCAAAACCCTTTTTGCCTTCTCATGAAGTGACAAGTATTTCCATTAAAAAGTATTTTTAAGCTTTCAGGCAATTGCTGTGCCCTACAGCTTGTGTAACATGGTAGCCAGGGTGAGAGAAGAGCTGTTAAACTTCTGTGTACACAATGACAACACCATCAAGGTTGGATGAAACCTTCAAGATTGTCAATCCGAGTGTCAACCTAGCACTACCATAATCACTCCTAAACCGTATTTCCAAGTGCCACATCCAGACTTCTCTTGAACGCTTCCAGAGACTGTGATTCCACCATTGACCTGGGCACTTTATTCCAAGGCCTGATCACCATTCCAGTGAACAAATTCTTCTAATATCTGATGCAAACATCTCCTGGTGCAACTTAAGGCCATTTCCTTTTGTCCTTTCACTTGAGACATGGCAGAAGAAACCAACCCCCACTTCAGTGCAACTCCTTTCTGTTTCTGTTAGGTGTAGAGAGCAACAAGGTCCCCCCTGAGCCTCATTGAAAGTAAACACCCCCAGCACCTTCAGCTGCTCCTCATCAGACAGTGCTCCAGACCCTTTACCAGCTATGTTGCCCTTCTCTGGACACACTCCAGCACCCCAGTGTCCTTCTTCTAGTAAGGGGCCCAGAACTGGAGGTGTGGCCTCATCAGTGCTGATGGGGACAGTCACTGCCCTGCTCCTGCTGGCCACCCTATACCTGATACAGGCCAGGATGCATTGGCCTTCTTGGCCACCTGGGCACACTGCTGGATCATATTCAGCCCCTGTTGACCAGCACTTCCAGATCCCTTCCTGCTGAGCAGCTTTTCAGCCACTCTGCCCCCAGCCTGCAGTGCTGCAGAGGTTTGTTGTTTGTTGACCCAAGTGCAGGACCTGGCATTTGTCCATGTTGAGCCTCATGCTATTAGGTCTCAGCTCATCAATCCAACCTTTCCAGATTCCTCTGCAGAGCCTTCCTACCCTGCAGCAGGTCAACACTCCTGCCCAGCTTGCTGTTGTCTGTGAACTGAGGGTGCACTCAATCCCCCCATATAGATTATTGATAAAGATATTAGGTAAAGAATTGGCCCTGGGGTCACTAGTGGCTGGCTCCCAGCTGGATGTAGCACAGTTCTCTGGGCCTGGCCATCCAGACTGGTTTTTACCCAGTGTAGAGGGTACCTGTCCAAGCCATGAGCTGACAGTGTCAAATGCTTTCCAGAAGTGTAGATAGACAACATGCACAGCCTTTCCCTCATCCACTAAGGAGATCACATTATCATAATGGAGGTCAGGTTGGTTGCCCATCTCAGAAGGGGAAAAATGGAGCCACATCCTTTTGGCTGTCATACTTGAGTCTGCATAGGAACTTAGGACAAGGTCTGGATTTTTTTTTGAAGGGGCACTTCCTCCAAACAACAGTAAAGCCTTTGGGCAGTATTTATGTTCCCAAAACAAAAGTTTTTTTTAAAGTCTTTGCTATAGACAAGATCTTGTGTCTTGGTCTAACTTCTGTATCCATTCTGATACTGTATTTGCAGTTATTATCCATCTGGGATCATCTTTCCATAAACTGTATTCTCTTAGTAGTGAAGATGCTTCACTGCTTGGTTTTTTCCATTTTAAGTAATCTATTATGTACACCCATAAGTTTGTGTCATTTTGCCAACAAATTGTATTAGCTATTAAAGGTGTGTTCGCTTCCTGGGTTTTGTTTTGAAATGTGAGGTCAACAATGCTTTTGTCATAAAAGCTGTACACACACGCACCCATCATCTTTATGTGATGTTCTTGGATTTTCCCAGGCATGTACCTGCCTGTACATGCTACTTCTTTTCTTGTTCAGGTTTGGATTGGGTTACAGTGGAGCTTGTTCTTAGGATTTCTTTCTTTTTATAGAACACCAAGAGTACTGTTATGCAACAAACCCCTTGGCACTTTCTTGCCTGTCATGCACACATCACCTTTCTGTTTAATCCACTTCTATGTGTTTCATATTCTCATGTCTTTTATTGCTTGTTAAAAATACCAGCATTATGACTTCAGGTACTCACTGTTTCTGGCTCTTAAGAGCTTTTGTCCACTTTGTAGCCTTTCTCATTTTAGGAGTAGAGCATTAGGGCAAGAAATACCAGTTGCGTTAAGGCTTCTGCAGCTCTGTTCTGCTTGACAGAACTTAACAACATAATTATTTCACTCTTCATTTAGTCTTAAGACTTTTAACATCTGTCTAAGAAATTCTTACCCCAGAGCACTCACAGTTTACACTTACTGAATTAGCAGAAAATCCAGCTTCCCTGGCCTCATTCTTGAAGGGCACTGAAAATTCATTTAGTTGAATTAAATTCTGAATTACCTGCTTTAGTAGTTGTGGAAAGGGTGTGTTACAGCTCACTAAGTCTGGGTGAGGCAGGTTGTTTGCTAATAAATTTTGACATTGGATTGAATGTACAGTAGAGAGGGTTTAAGAAAGGGTTATGAATTCCAGTTCTAGAGTGTTACTCTTTGTTTCATTTTGCTAGGCAAAAGCTGCACTATGATCTTGTCTGATGTGATTAACATGAAGAGCCAAGAAAACTTACCTGATTAGAAGAACTAAATAATATTGCCAAGCTTGTATTCCCAGGAGGTAGGAAAAAAGGGGCCCTATAAGTTTCAGAGTTATGGAAAACACTGAGAAAATGGATTTTAAAATGTGCTTTAGGCAGTTTGCTCAACAATACATCAGGGAAACTTCCAAGTCTACATAGCGATTACCCGATCACTGAACATATTATTTAATTGTAGAACCACTTATATTCCATCTGTATTTCTCAAACCCAATCTTTCCAGATGTCTCAGACCAGTTTTATAGGCACCAGACACATTAGGGAACAAAAGGCTTTCCAATATATACTCATATTATCAAATGTAGTCACTAACTCTCACCAATATCAAATGTGCATCACATGTTAAATCCACGTTCCAATATTGAATCCTTTTGTCAGCAGTTTGTGACTTTCATAACTCACTTTAATTCTTCAGAGGTCTCGAATATTGTCAGTTTCTAGGGTTTAATAGTCAAAACTGTCAAGCACACAAAATATTTTCAAACAAAGTGATCTCTGAAGGGTTCAGTGTAATTATTTTTCACATGTTTTAATGAAAATGGCTTCACAGTTCTACATTTCCTTTCCCTGAGTCACTCTGAATCATGCTGTTGTGGGGGAGTCTGCCTGGGAATCCAGACTAGAATTACTTTTCAGCATGGGTTGGGGGATGGGGCCCAGAGGATGTCCCTTCCTCAAACTTTCTTAGATAAGAGAGGAATCCATGAATTGTACTCACTGTGCTTGAACCCAAACCACGTTAGCCCTTTGAGAAGCAGGTTCAAGTATCCAGAGAGTTTCTCCATTTCTGCTCCTTTTCTTTCAGAGCTTCTAAGTCCTAAAGCCTGCAGCCAGCAATGTCACAGCTAATTGTTTTACCTGCAGCTCATCATTAAACAAAGTGTACATTAGTGTATTTTTTTCATTTTTGCTCTGAAGAATTTTTGCATTTTGCTATTATACAACTATTGAGAGAGATTTAAACTTTTATCTTGCAAGCAGCTTTCCTTGACCTCTCCATACCCCCTGCCATGCATGCAGAAAGAGCACATAATAGTTCACTGTTAGTGTGCAATTTGGAAGAGCCAAGATAAACCCCAAAGAAGGAAATGCTGAAGGAATCATAAATAATATGTTGTTGTTTGCCAGGGGAGAAGGAAAATCCATGAAATGAGTGTTGGAATATGACACTGTATCAGTAAATGACATGAAACAGATGTAGGTATTTATGGGAATGGTATACAGGAGATCAAAACTTACTGAAATACCTGTTAAAGAAAAGGACTGAAGCAGCAGGCTCCAAAATCTCCTGTGAAATCTTATTAGGCATCTGATTCCATTTCCCAAATGTGGCTTTCTGTGAGTTAACATTGAATTTTTATACTGAAATTTCCCTGAGCCTTTGTAATTGTCTCTTTTGCCTGGATGTTTTGAACGGATGTATCTCCAGATCACATGTGAATAGCAAGTGCTCATGATGCCCTCGTTATCACAGGGGAAGCACTCTCCAGAATTCTTATATCATCAAGTTAATTTGTGTTGCTCCATAAATCATAAGTGAATCATGTACTTCCTCCCACAAGGAGTGAGTTTCACTATTTTGGATTCTGTATTTTCTTTTAACATTTTATTGAATCATGTAAAAGGGGGATAGAAGTAAAAATCCTGTTTTAGTCACTCTGACATGAGAGAGGAGAACTGATAGGGAAAGGGTTTATAGAAGAGGTGGATGGTTTGGCTTCAGTAACCAACTCTCTGTCCTGGTCCCTTACTAGGTGCTGAAATCCAGTACATAAAGATTTAAGATAATCTGTTGTTTAAAAAAAAATAAAATTGTGGAACCATAATTTTGTGTTATAAGTTGCGTAGTTAAAATCACCAGTCTGGTGACACAGGGCAGTGAAGGTGAAGTGAAGCTACAAGGGCTCGAGAAGAATCTTAGTGAATAAGAGAACCCAAGATTGCACATAAATAAATAAAATCTGTGCTTTGCTGGATTAGGTCCTAATTAAAGAACTGTCAGATTGTCCAGACTTGTTCATATCAGCTCAGTCTGTTTATTTTTTTTTTTTGCTTCCAATATTTTTTAAACTTATTGTCCTGATATCAAACATGTGCAAGATGCAAATTAACTTTTATATTCTATCTACAAGTTAAAAGATTTTAAAGGTACTGAAAATGCAATCCAAACCAGACATGACATTTTTCCCCTTGCTTGTTTTTTCTCAGAGATTGGCAGTCAGAAATTCCACAAATACAGCCGAGAGAAGACACTGAAGTGGTTAAAGAAAAAGGTATTGTGTTTCGCTTTTGCTTTAAAAATTGCTATTTGTTTAAAATGGAAATGCTTTTTAGCTTGTCCATATTTGCATTGGAGCCATGTGCTGTGCCTCAGTTCAAGGTACGTGTCCTGTCCAAGAAGGACAGACATCACAGTAAAGTTGCTCCACTTGGGAATGTGATCAGGTGTTAGAGATATTAACAAGCTTGTTGCATTTCTCTTTTTGACGGGACTGGCCATGAAAGGGGCTTATATGGGGTGTGGGTAGGAAGAAGATGTGTCAGTTTATTGCTGTGGGCTTTGCATAAGGTGAGGGGCTTGCTTTTGCTTTGTCCCTTTCATAGATGGGCTAGAGGAGGGTTTTAATTGTTACAGTTTCTAAATTCTGCTGTGCTTTGAAGCTGACAGAACTACCTTGGTTTTGTGCTACAAATGTGTTTCCTGAAGTTTTGGCAGAGTTCACTCAGAATGGTCCTGGTTTGGTTGCTATTATCCTGATCCAATCATGCTGTTCAAGAGGCCTGTAGAGTTTGCCAGTAATAAACTAGTGTTAAAGCTAAGCTTGATGGGGTCTTTGTTTCGGTATAAAGTCAATTTCATTTGACTCATGCACATGTGCCCTTAACATGATGCCGATCTATAGAAAAAGAGGTTGTGCATCACATGATGAGGAGGCCTTGTCATTTAAATTAATCAATTCAAGCACAAAATCTGGTCCACTTTCTGCAGTGATGAGGCATGGGAATGAATACCTATTTTGCAATGATTACCTGAATATTTACATGTGAACAGGTACCTGTTTGTGTTGTTGAAAATACCTTTGTCTGACAGTTCTCTCTCTGTTGGATCCAGCACATCAGTGCCCTGTAAAGTCTTTAATCTTTGATTTCCACCAGGACTGCCTTTGCCATCCTGCTGAGCTCAGGATTGTTCTCTGAGCAGGTGTATTTCTCACCTGTATAATCATGGCTGTTGAGTCTGAGTAGCTCAGCTCATCTTAGGGTGCTGCAAAAGTGGTGCTGTGTTGCCAAGGCAACATGTTCAAAGACATGCTAGTTTCTTTGGGTTTTTTGAGCTCATCTGCTAGTCATTACAAATGTATATTAAATTTCACCACAGTCCATAACTTGAGTGTTTTATATGCTTGAAACAAAATTACAAGAGCTTTGTCACTGCATTAACATGTGCATAACAATATTGATACAGGCATTTCATTCTTTGGTTTTCTGTAGGTTAATCAAACAGTGAAAGCACTTAAAAGCAACAATATATCAGTAGGTGAAAGGGTGCTTGCAAGTACATTTATCAACAGTAAACAGATCACAGATGCTCAGGAAGGTAAGAAAACTAAACATCGTAATGAATTCCATTGTTGTGAAGTCACATAAGTAGAGATAAAACACATGATTAGAAACTAAAATATATTGAAATTGGCCTTTGCAGTAAATTTATACCCTGTACAGAAGATTCCATATAAGTTGCGACTCTGTGCCTTGGCTTTTCCAAGTTCTTTGCTATATTCATCAGATGACATTGTAATTAACAATTACAGTGGTCTCAGCTGGGGTTCTCTTAGCTTCTTCATAGTTCAAGGAGGAAACATTTTTCTCAGTGAAATATTTGCTGAAGTGCTTTGCTGAATTGAGACTGTGTTAAAGAATATGACACATATTTATAATGTATATGAGTTCCCACCCAGTAAGTGTGTCTGTATTAGAACATGCTTCTTTTCATTATTATTTTTATTAGGATGCATGGAGTATTAGCATTCATAGAATTCTTCAAAATGGTGAAGGGATCGTAAGAAGTCATGGTCACAGAGAAAAGGCTTCTGGTCCAAACATTACTTCATGCAACAAATGTACAAGTTGAATGCTTTTTTGTGGGTGCACTGGCATTTTACCATCCTCAACCCACTACAAAATGCACAAATGTGTAATTATTAAGGGCAAAATTTTGATAATAGATGTATTAAATTATAACAGTCCTATTACCAAAAAGTCTCGTGGGATCCTGTTTGCTTCTATTCACCATTTTGCTGGGGAGGACAATGTTCTGAATGCTACTGACACAAAATTCTGTAGAGAAACCTGAAAATGGATTCGGAATAAAATCTTCAAATGTTAATAAAAATTAAGAACAGTTTAGAGCAAGATGAACCAAGGCAAATTGTTTCTTATTACAAAGACAGTCAGAAGTCTTCATGCTATTGAAAATTAAGACGAAACAAAGCAGCTTGCTCACAAAGTGGAAAATGAGCTACCAAGTCATGATATCAAAAGAAACAACATAAATGAGATTTACAAGGCAAATAGACAATTTTATAGAACAGAGATTGTTATATATGGTTTTTAAAAAGAGATAAAATTGCAAAAGTTGTGGCTTTAACTTCACAGTAGCTTTTCACCTTTTTCCCAACCCCTACTTTTTTAAAGAAAGAGGAAAGTGTCCTGGCAACAACCATCTTGACTATGGTTAAATACTTTTTCTCTGAAATTTATAATTAAATATTTCATCTGCAGTGGTTTTTTTTTCCACCCTGCTCTTTATTTGTAGTGACATGATTATAGTAGTCTTTTTAAAAACCTTGGGTTTTCATATTTGAGAGAGCAGCATTGAAATTGGGAATACTGGGGTCTAAAGTAAGTGAGTTTTGGAGGCAGTCCCGCTGTATGTGGCAAGGTGTATGACAGGAAGTCAAATGGGCATTACTCAACACTTATTTCTAGTAAGACTCATTTTCTTGTCTGATTTTCACTGCTGTGACAGTGCAATTTATTTCTGTATAGAATTGTTTTCATTGGGGTATTATGAAATTTCAGCACCTTAAAAATGGATGGGTATATGTAGTTAGCATCTACAGAGTTGTAGGGCAAAAATAGGGGGGGATATAACGAGAGCAAATAGGGAAGTAGGGGAGGTTTATCATATGGGACCTGACTATTTCATTCAGAAGACAAAGAAGGGAAGTGTGCAATATTCCTAATGTTTGATGAAAGATTAATAACAAGATAGGCTGATGTAAGAAAGAACATAGACTCCATAGGAGGCAAATAGTGGTATTTTTAAATTAGTAAAGGAAGATAGTGAAGATGGCTTCAAGTCAGAAATGCAAAGGGAATGTGTTTTGTATTTAGTATGAAATAATAGCAGTTGATTTGGACTCACCATTCAGTGTCATAATGCAAAGAGAGAAATTATTGGAATATTTTTCTTAAGCAGTAAATTGGACATATTAAGTGCTGAAGTGAAATTGTCTTGGGTTGGAATTATTTTGTGTTCTCTCCTGACCTCAAAGTAGGCTTAGAGAGTGAAAAATCTTTGATGAATCTAGGCAGTGAAGGAAGGAGAAGTGCAGATATGTGATAGTAAGAATTTATTATCAGTTCAACTGAAATGCGTATGCTGCTGTCAGTTTGTTAATGCTTTCTCCTTCAATGCCAGTTTGCATTGGGCTTTTCAGGTTAAAAAAAGAGAAAATGGGGAAAAAAAGATAAATTTATCTCTGGCACTAAAGTAATAGCTGTTTGCCACCTTAAGGTTGGTATGCCATGTACTTCTGAACTCTTTAAGTGTGGAGGCATATGAGCAGATAAACTGGCCTGTTGGAGTTGGAATTCAGAGGGGAGATTTTAGCTTAATATCTGTCTGGCAAATGCTTCCTGTGCATGGGTGCAGTTACCCCCTAGCAGCCTCAACAACAGCAAGTTTAAAAAATCCAGCCCATAATCAGTAAATGCTTGTGAAGAACGTGACCGGAAAAGATCTGGTTTAGGACTTTGTGTTATAAAAGGGTCACTTTTTTTCCTCAGTCTCCAGAAGAACATTTATAGCAGGAGTGCCCTGTACTGAAAACAGCTTCTAGTAGTTCATATTTCCACAGATAATTATCCTGTCTTGCCAGTGATGTTTAGATAGGCCTTGGCATTTTCTATAAAGTACTGAAAATTAAGTACAAGACTTTGAAATAGACTCATTGTCTCATCTAATTGTTTTCAGTTGAAGCCAGAAAATGTTCTTTAGTACTGAAGCCCTTGCCAAATAATTGTAAGATCCAGATGCTTTAAAATTAATGATTGCATGTTCTGTTGAGTCAGCTTTTTACTTTTGCAGGTTTTTAAAATTTAATTTCTTCGGAAAAATACACGATATCTAGTACTCTCAGAAAGTGAACAGCTTTTGTAAAGTACATGCAGCAGATATTAATAACATGTGCTGACAAAGTGAGTGTAGTAAGTCTTTACTTTTTAAATAAACCTACAAGTGTCATATAACATAAACTAGTCGAGGCAGAGAAGCATCACAGTGTATCCATTAGGAGTCTGTTGTGAGTGATTCAACCTTGTGCCTCATGGTAGCACATGCAACATGGCTAAAGCAACGTGACTTTGTAACATGAATGTTCTTTTTCTCCTCCTTCCCACTCCCTGACCTCTTCCTGAAGACTATGTACGGTATGCCCATGGGTTAATATCAGAGTATATTCCTGAAGATCTGAGTAAGGAGTTGTTAAAATATTTGGGGTAAGTATTGTTCCAACTGGCTTACAGCTTTACATGGCATGGATTAATGTCCATTTGGTCATTTCTGTTGAATACTGAGATTTGTTCATCAAGGCAGTGCAGTGAATGACACAATGAGATTATATTTGCCACACTTGAATCAAAATTTTTCAAATGTGGATTATGGGTTATTTCTTGCCTTTCCTATGGTGTTAAGAACTGTGAGCTGGGGGAGATGTAATGTTAAAGTCGGATAGGTCTGTTACCACTATTGCCTGATGAAACCCTGAGTAATGTGTCCTGTTTGAAAACAAGTGGGAGGAAAATCCAAAAGAACAGTTTGTCCAGAATTGTCAAGCACAAGCAGCAGAGCCAGAAATTGAGTCTTCATCCCCCGTCCTCTTTCCTTTTCCCTACTCACTCAATGCTCCTTGGGTTTGACTTATTTATCTCACCTGTGTTAGTTTGTATTTAAATCTGGAAGGTGAGCCAACATCCTCATCCTGGTGTTCCCTGCCAGCAGCAGACTTGGCTTGGATCATCACTGGGACTCTGCGCCTACTCATCAGTTCAGTTCTGCTCAAAGGCTTCTGTTATGGTGGCCTTTGGAAAAGTGTGCAATTTGCAGCCTGAAGCCCCATAGCTGAACAGTTTCATAAGTCAGAAATACAGTCCATGAGCTGCTTTTTTTTGCAAGTGCTTGCCATGTGTGAGCAGCTGATAACCAAAGCAGCATTCATGAAGAAGAATTTCCAAACCCTAGGTTGTGCAATTCATCTCTCTTAATTTTTAATTTAAAATCTTTTGTTCTGCAGGCTCCCAGAACTTAGAAGCCCAGCACCAGAGCCACCAGTGAAGGTAGGAGAACATTAAGATATTGATAGATGTGTTGTAAGTTAATTTTTCTGAGTTATTATTGAAACTGGACCAGACCAAGCACTGGGTACAATACATTCAGTAAGGTGGCCTCCTTGTGAAAAGCCAGTCTGAAACAAGCTCAAGAAATCTACCAGGGAACTCATATTTTTAATAAGGAATATTTTGGTTGGTTTTCCTTCTTAAAAAGGGGAGGGAAAAAGAGAGGCATATTTTATGGTTTTGGTCAACAGTCTTCTTCATACGTGTTCTGCTTATTTAGTTTTATTGAGGTTGATAGGACAATATGACCTCATACGTTTTCTTTCATATATAATTTATGAGGACCCTGAAAGGGACCTCCTGGGTCATGGATTCCCAGACAACCATGTTGAATAATCTCTCATACACTGACCATTCTTCACTGTAAGTCTCATTAGGATTTTTTATTTCCATTACTTCTCTTGGAAGAGTGTTCTATAACCTCATTCCTCTGATGCTCAGAAACCTTTCTGTAAATTCCACCTTGAATTTATTCATGGCCAATTTATTCCCCTGCCCTTTTGTGCTAACTTTATCATTGTTTTTTGAAATTGAAATGGCTCCTTTCCCTCCCTAACATTAGTTCTTTCAATGTGTAAAGGGAAAACATATATACTTTGTGTTTTCATTTTGAGAAGCCGATTTGGTTGTGTGAGATGGATTGTCCATTCCCTCATTGTGGAAACATTTCTTTACACCTATTCCAAGATGAATTCAATTGTTTCAAAGCAGGTGACCAGAAAAATGTGTAATTATTTCTGATAAAACCTTTACTCATACAATATGATGGCATTCTTCCCTTCTTGTCTTAACTAGAAATACTTTGTCCCATCACAGACTAGAATCCCATTTGCCTCTGTTGGTGTGTGATCAGATAGCTCTCTGTTGTGCTGTGAATAGTTAAGACACACAGTTGGTTTGTTTTTTTCCACTGCAGTTTCTACTTGATCAGTTCTCAGATTTACAAGAAATTCATGCAGTTAGTTTCTGTGTACATGACCTTTTGCTTCTTCTGTACATTTAATCTGGTTTTAATGTTTCCAGTCTTGAAGGTTCCCCGACTTTTTTACAGTGTTAAAAGCTCTTTAGGTGTTCATAATGCTACTCAGTGGTGTACATTCAGCAAATGATAGCATTCTATTATTATCTTTAATTAGTAATTAACTAGTAATCTCCATCTGATCCAATGGCATCCCTTTCTGCATTATTTGCCTTTGTTTCCCCTTTTCCCCAGTTTCTCACCTACCTTAAACTTCTTATGCAGTATTTGTTTTCTGTAATTTCAGCTGCTTAAGTGGCACCATGTCAAGTCCTCTGGCAATCCTTCACATTCCGTTGCCAGAAAATGTGTTATATTTGAGAAAATAAAGGCAACTTAGTAGGCATTACCTTGTTTTGATTTTAGGCTGAGACATACTGAGAGAGTTGGAGTTGTTCAGCCTGGAGAAGAGAAGGCTCCAGGGAGATCTTACAGCACCTTCCAGTACCTTAAGGGGGCTACAGGAGAGCTGGCAAGAAACTTTTTACAAGGGCATGTGGTGACAGGACAAGGGGCAATGACCTTAAGCTGAGAGAGAGTGTAGGTTTAAATTAGATGTGAAGGTGGTGAGGCAGTGGAACAGGCTGCCCAGAGATGTGAACTCCCATCCCTGGCAGTGTTCAAGGCCAGGCTGGATGGGGCTCTGAGCCACCTGGTCTAGTGGAAGGTGTTGCTGCCCATGGCAGGAGGATTGGAATTAGATGATCTTTAAGGTCCCTTCAAACCCAAACCACTCTATGATTCTGTGTTTCATTTACTTTTTAATTATTCTTCCTTGTTTCACTTTTTTCCCCACTCTCTTCTCCTGAGTCCTTTTATCACTTTTTCTCCCTTCTTATATTAAAGATGGGTCTGTGGCTATTCTGCTCTATGGTCCCTTCCTGACAGAATATACACCAGGTTCTGACTCTCATCTTGTAGCTTCTGATGCGGTCTTCCAATCGGATCAGCATACTGAGATTTACTTCTGTCCTGAATAGAGTGATTTCTATTCTCTCTTCTGCCCCTGTGCTTAACCTCTTCATTTTTATTGAAAATGATTTACTGAGGCAAAAGAGTTCTTCCATTTTGGGTCCACACATAGGTTAACTTTAATATCTATCAGATCCCTACAGTACAGCAGCTTCACTTTCTCTTTTTTAATTCCCTTTTTGCCTCTGTGGCTAAACAACCTTGTACTGTTTGTTTTAATTTCCTTTCCAAGGTCTAACTCAGCTTGACTTTTTGGCAGTTCTCACTTAGTCCCAGGATTACCTGACCCCTAAACCGATCTTTTTTTTTTTTTTATTTCCTTTCCCCTAGTCTTTTTTCCCCCCATTCATTAGAGATTTCTGCTTACACCTAGTGTCAGTTGGATTTTTTGGAGGATGAATGGGGGGTGGTGGAATGTGTGTGCATCTGTGTGAGCAAGGAGCCACATTTATAGTGTTTAGTCTGAAAAGCTTTTTCCTCCAAGATTTTCACCTTGTTTGAAGTCAAAGATCCAAAATCACTTCTTCAGTCTTTTACCTTCCAAATGTCTTCCTCACACATCAAGTCCCTTTGCTTTGCCTCAGACAAGTAAGGCATATGGTTTGCAAAGTTTGCCCCCTAGAACCAATAACTCCACTTTGGATAATCCTTTCCATTTACTTTAAACTGGGCAGCCCATGTCTGCTGAAATGAGATTACGTATCATGCTGGCCTTTCCTGCAATGTCCCTGCTACTTACTGAAACAAAGTCTAAAAAAACCCTCAGTTCTGGCTCATTCAGTGACTGTTCTGTTTAGCAGCATGTCAGCTAGCACATAGAGGAATAATTGAGCCCTACTGTTATTAATAGCATTTGTTCTCCAATGGATATCCAGAGATATGTTATTTCCATGTGGCTGGACAGTTGTTCTGGCTGCACAGTTACTTGGCCCTTTGATTCAGTTAAGAATTATCTTTATGTGTTGTAAGAAATATTAAGCACACATCAGGAGCCAATTGATAGTCATTAGCTATATAAGCATGTTAAAACAACTGTATTAAACTGCATGTGATGTACATTCCATATTGTGTACGAATAGCTCTTATACCGTTGGGATAGTTCTGAGAATCTATTTTTAAAAACAGTTTTATTTCAGCAGTTTGGTTGCAGAGGAAATGAGGCTTAGAACTGTTCAGTTGTTGGGTAGTGAGACCTTGCTAAGGATCTGATTAATTTCCAAAACACTGACCAGGGTGTGTATGATGTTTCTGTGTTTAAGTCCTTGCAACTTCAGAGATTAAAACACTCCTTTATTTCACAATCTCAGAGGAACAAGGTAGGCTTATACATGGAAACTTCGTCTCCTTCAGACTGTTTTTAATCACTTGTGTTGACATTTCTCTTCATGAGGGCAAGGTGTATTATCAGACATAATATATGATTATTCCAAAATAAGGTTCTAACATGCATTTCCTGTTTTGGAAAAATAATTGCATGTTTGTACATTACATTAAACTCTGAAGGGAGGAAAGATGTAGAAACTTCAGTGATCAGCTGAAAGGCAACAACACATTCTCTTTCTTGAACAAGAACAAGCTGGGTGCAGCCTGGTCTTTGTGATTTAATAATTAAATCAAAATTGCATGTTCCTTGTATTAATTGTAAGCCGTTGATCTTGTGTTGTAATCATCACACTGTCCAGTTTGTCAGCACAGGGAGTCTGGCTATTGGCAGATGATGAAAGACATTTACAAAGAATATGTAGGCTTTGCTACAACTAAACAGCAAATGTTTTGCTGAAATGCAAGCATTTTTGTTGTAAGTTTTAAAAACTTGTTTATCAGATTCCAAAAAGAGGAGAAAAGTAATTCTTCATTAGATTGTCATTTGAAAATGTAATCACAGCACAGTAAACAGCCTCCTAAAGAGGCTGATCCAGATTCCATTGAAATCAGAAGAAAAGGCTTCAGTTGGATCTGGTTCTAAGAGCTGAGAAATCTAGGCTGCAGACCTGACTTCTGTGCCAAACAGAGAGAGGGAGGGGGGGAGAGAGAGAGAGATATCAGAAGCACCATAAACAAAATGAATAAAACAGGATCTTAAAATGTATGGTACCATCCAAGTTGCTTGCAAAATCACTCTCTTTGGCACAAAAGCTGGGAAGGCCACGGTCTAGATTTCACAGGATATTAAGGACAGGGTAGTAATATCAGATATATAATAATAATAAAAATACAGTGTTATAAAATACTACATACTTTTTTTTTCCCTTTTGGAAACATACCAGAAAGTTTTCACCTTTAAACTAAACACATGCTCACAGTTTACGGAAAGAAATATTCATTTTTACAGCCTGATCATGTGGAGTGCTTAAAATCGTTCATGTGCATTATTTCTGAAGTTAGAAGGCACACAGCACATGCAGAGTCAAACTTCCATAATATACTGTTGGATTCAAGTGATGAATGAGCTATGGCAGTGTTTCACTCTTGCCAGCCTGTAGAAACTAATTAATTCTAAAGGTTGTGAACAAACAGACAACAGACTAAATGATGATCCACATGTGTTGGCAGATAGCTACAGCAATGGAGGTGCTGCACAGGTCCATGAGATCATAAGCACCACAGTTCCTTGACTGTCAGGCACTGACTTCCAACAGCTGCTCCAGAGGGTTCTCTAAATAGACTGACACCAAAGTCACAATCATGGCTGATTTCTAGCAGTCATTCTTCAGAAGGCTAGGAAGAAAATGCTTCCCCTGACACTGAATGCTCTCTTCTGAATGCTGTAAGGATGGTTTATATTCACATGTAGAGAAGACGATTGCAGACAGAAATCTTCCACTCTTGCTGCAGATTCTTCAGTTGATTGCCAGTCCTGTTTTGGTGCTATGGTTACATTTTAAAGCCAAAGCTTTGAACTTCCCTGTGTGTACATCATAAAAGTGGTTGACAGAGCAACTTCCTCACTCTAACATTTCAGAAAAGGAAATTGTCAGATGTCCCTGTGGAACCACAAGAAGACTATACTAAATTTAACAGCGACAATCTGAAAACCAAGAAGGTAAGCAAGCCTTGCATTCATACTTGTTTTGCTGAAGTGCAGATGAATAGCAAATACTAGCACAGAGTGCATAACTTTCTCCTTCAAAACACATCACAAATACAAAACAAATACAAAATTGTCTGACATCTGTAATTATATCTCTTTGAACTTTTCTTTCAGGTTTAATGTGACAGTTTTAATTTCGTATTCTGAACTGTTTTGTACTATCCCTGCCAGGCTGTATTTCACCAGTGAACGTTCCAGTGAGCCTCACAGACTCAGACATGTGTTAAGGTGTTTGGCTAATGTTTGCAGAGCTCTTTGAGATCTTTAGATGAGAAATCCTATGGCTTAGTGATAGCAACTGGTAAATTTCAGTAACTCAAAAAAGAAATGAAGATGGCAGCATTTACTTAAATTCCAAGGGATGCTAGGACAGGCTTTATTTTTACCTAGAAATATTGCTTGTGCACTTACTTATGTCAACTTAATGAAGTTAAGTCAACACAGAACTTAGTGATTGCCAGCTCCAACGCATGTTTGGAGGCCAATCCAAATCTGAGTCCAGCGGTGCCTGCCACTGTACTATTCCTAGGAGAGCAACAGAGATGTGAAAAGAAATAGATCCTGTCTGTGTCTGCCAAAGCTGTGAGGCTTGTACTGGCTTATTTCTCTGAACATTGAAAGAAAATGAATCTTCCTCCAATCCGTGGGGAACCGAGAAGGCCCTCTGTGCTGGTCTTGTGACCTTCAGTCTAATGCTGACTACTTGTTATCCCTTTGCAAAGAGAAGCAGCTGGTGACAGATGCATTCCTTCCTCTCCCCAAAACCCCAGATTTTTTTTTTGTACTCAGTGCTCATTCTAGTTTGGAAGTAAGAGGATTGCCCCCTAAGTGAAGTGAAGTGTAGATGTTTAAATATGCATGCTCCCCCCTCCCCACATTACATGCTTTTGAACTTAGCATAAAGATAGAAATAAACTGAGGAGAGATAATTCATTTTAACATTAAATAAGATTTACTTCTGAAGTAATAATGCACATTGATGAGAGAATCTGGGAAAGAAAAGATAGCCCTTGGACTCTGTACAGTATACTACTCTTTTTAAAATACTTTGGCAGTGGTTTTGTTTGTAGAGTAACACAGACAATCATACAGTTGTTGCCTATCTCCATCGTATCCATAACCATCTAGCTGATCCCAAGTACTATAATTGGGAAGTCCTGCAGACTGAGGAGTATCATAAAGAAAGGTCAATGCAAATTTTTCTTAATAGGGAAAGCAGCTAGAGATTTAAAATGTAACGCTTTAAAATACAAGAAAGAAAAGAGGTCGGCTCTATAAAATGTGGTTCATAAAATGTGTTTTAGGTGTAGAAGTCTGGGAAGTTGTCCCAGTGGCCTCAAAAATCTTTGGAAACGTTAGTTACCTTCTTCATTCCTAGTTCTTAATCTCTTTTCCCTTTATTTCACTGTGCATAGTCTTTGGTAGTAAATCAGTGTGAATTATTCATCATCTGTAATGCAGGTCTGTAATTCAGCCTGCTGACAGCATAATCATGAGATTGAGTCTGAGGGTAGAGAATGCATCTGTTCTATTGCATGCATTATTCCTATTAATGTACACTCAGGGATTTTCCCAAAGTAAACGTTTGATTTGGGATATCTCATCCTCCAGAAAGGAGAGATGTTGCACCTCCTTCTCCTTGTAGTTGGTTTTCTGTCTTTGTTTGAGGTTAAGTAATTCATGACAAGTATTCTTCAGTTTGAACAATGTCAAATTTGTTTTTTAATATTCTTCTCCTACTATTCAAAGCCTGCATCACATTATCTTTACGGCCGTATACTAAAAAAGCAATTCAACTTATTGTTTGACTTCTGTATTTAGGAGTTTGTAGCATCTGTTTCCCCCCTATGGAGTTGCTGTTTAACTGCTTCTGTTTATCATTTCACTCACAGGCAAACACCAAGATGTCTGCAGCACAGAAGGCTCTGGCCAAAGTTGATAAGAGCGGAATGAAATCCATTTCTGCTTTCTTCAGCTCCAAACCTAAAACATCAAAATGAAGACCTATTCTTTAAAGAATTTCATACAGTGGTTATTTTTCTGTTAAGCTAAAGAAGTCTCCTGGAGTTTTTTGTTAGTATAGTGTATGCAGGGCATGTCTGGGTATGAGTGTGATGGAGAGGTCTGTCAGCTGGCAGGGCACAGAGCTGTTGGTCCTTAGTGAGGCAAGACAGTACCATGATACCTGATTTTCCAGCCTGGATTGGGAAGATGGCTCAGCTGCATTAACATGGTGCTGTGAGCTAGAAGCAAGGCTTAGCAGGGTACTATACTGTGCTGCTGCTCCTTCTAGAGCAAGCCCAGTAAAGCCCACCATGGAGTTTTCTCCATTACACTTCATTCTAGGTCAAAAACTTGCCCACCTTTGATGATTTTTTTTTCTTAAATTCATAAGGAGCATTATTTTTTTAAAACTTTCTAAAGTTTTTTACCCAGTGTTACATCAGAGTAGGATGGCATCATTGCATTTTTATTTTGACCCAAATGTAAGCGTTGATGTAAGCATTGTCACTGGTGGTATTTTATTGAGGCAAGGATACTCTCTGTATTGGGATTTGGGGTGTTTTCAAATGCTGGAAACAAAGGCAATGAATGTCAGTGTACATGTAATGCAATAAAGTGCTTTGTGTAACAAACTTGTGTTTGCTGTATTTGCTGTATGCTTCAAAATCTAGGTTGGGTTTCAGCACATTTTTAAAGTGCTTTTGGTATTTTCCTGTATATAAATTTTAATCCTTAAAGAGTTCTGGCATCTCTTTGGCTTTACGTGATAAATCTCTTAGCGCATAGCAATATAGGGGTATTTTTATGTTTAGTTCCAAGGTCAAGAGGTCCTTACAAAAATAATCAGGGAAAAATTGATTTAAAGGCAAGAATGGGTGGGGTTTTTTTTAAGAAGCCTGTTTGGCATTGGATTCAAAAGCTTAAGTATGAGTGTCTTAGATAAGGTTTAGTTTTACAAAGTTTTGCACAAGGTAGGACTGTTACTTAAAATGCACTACCCACTCTTTTCTACGTTCTTTCATCATTACAGACTATTCCTGTGTATTTAGAGGGATAGCTGATGATGTGGCTTCCCTCAATCTCAGAATTGAAAAAGAGATGGAGTCACTGGGATCATTTGTACTGATCTAGCCAATTCTGCACAATAATCAATGTCATCCATCAGTTGTTGCACTGAGTCATTACTGCAGATCAACTACAATGTGTGTTTTTGAATGACACTCTTAAAACACATCAGTCTGCTACTTCAGCTCAGTAAAGAATCTGCTTGTATCCCTTGATCATGCAGGTTTTAGAGAAATTAGGAATTTCCCCTTTTTGAGTAACTATGCCATTTTTCCACTTCAAACTTACTTGCTGTCATTTACAACCCTTGGATTACGATGGTGTCTGTTAGGTTAAAAAGCTCTGTGGCACTCTCTTCCAGCCAGAAATGAAAGAGAAGTCTTGCCATGTGTTCTGTGCAGTTTTGTAGTTCTTGTTGGGTTTTCTGTGCCTTTCAAACTGATGTTTTTTACAAAGTGTCAGATGTAGTTTGCAAATGTGCAGAGGGTCAGCATGGCTGGAATTCCAGATAGAGGAAAATACTTGGAAATCTACAGAATTATTATCTCTGATAATAAATAGCATTTGATGACCCCAGAACAAGCAATTGTGGTTGTGAACTGGAAGGGTTAAATTCCAGAAAACAATCAACCTCCCAAATTCATGTGAGTTGAATCATGGCATGCCGAAGTGATGGCAATTTTGAAAAACACCTGTCAAAAATGCAGGATGATGCTATGGGAAAGAAGGAAAGAAAAAGAGCAGGCACATTCTGTTAGGTTAATGGAGAAGTTCTGTGCAGTAAGCAACTAGTTAGGGAGTGTTTTGGTAGAAAAATGGAGTTTTGTATCTATTAATGAAAAGCCAGTTCTAGAAAATGCTGAGAAAGCAGACAAGCATGGGATGGGTGCTTGTTGGAAAACCAGGAATGGGAGAGGATTATGTTAGAAATGGGAACTATGGGGCAGAACAGATACATGGTAGAAGCTCTTCTGGATATTTAAATATGCTAGTTTTAGGAATTTGGATTTTAACAGTTCAAAAGTTTTGTGAAATAAACTTTCCAAGCACGCCTTTTCATTGACTGAGCTGTTCAAGAACCTTCTAGGAAAAAGTCCCAGTTTCTCTGGTCGGAATTTGGGACAGAGAGAGAGCAAATCTGATACAGATGAGAGGCCTTTGTGCTGACCTTCTGGTACTTCTCGGGTACCAGATTTTATTTTTTCTTGCTCTAAGCATGCCTTTCACATCTGCTGCTGTGCTCAAGGACTAAGTCTAGAGTTCTTCCTCTGTGCAGGGATGCATTTTGCTTTAGTGCCACATCTCGACTTCAGCTGTCAGCTATGCTGTAACTTACCACAATAGTAATTTTATTAGCGACTGTACTTTTGGTTAAGCAAGAATTTGTGCACGACAAGAAAAACAAGCCATTTCCAAAAACCATTAGAGCTTTCACATGAAAACAAAAACTCTTTTCCCTTTAGGAAAGCAAGAAATACATTTAGTAAGTTTGAAACTTCCTCGACATGTATCTGTAAGAAGTTATGAAGAGCATAAGGTGCCAAGTGCATAAAACAATATTTCCTACCACAATAAGGATTTAAATATAGTTACCCTGCCTGGCCAGCAGTAGCAGTAGATCATTATGAAGTGTTGCTTTGCTATTTCTTCCTTGGTTAGCATAATATAGAGCAATATGCCAGGGCTATTATAGAAATGTGGTTTTACTTTATTTCTTTTTCTGGGTTAACATGACATCTCTACATGTTCATGTAAATATCTGATGAGCTGTGATGATTTTATAGTTGTTTATCTGGGATTAAACAGCCCTCACATTTTCACTTTTTTGGACTTTGCATAGCAAATGGGTTGACATCAGTGGGCATGGAAAACATGGAAATACAAGCACTGACTTAGGGATATTTAAGGGTCAAACTGGCACATCATTTTCAGTCAAGTAATAAACTTAGTTCTATTTGTAGAAGTGATTGGTGATTTGAATATTTTCAGTGGAAGAGGTGGCATAGTTGGCAGAGCTTGCATTCAAATCTGAAATCTGGAAGGGTTCAGTGTGCTTTCAGGTGTTCAGTTGCATCTGACGTGATGTTTATTGGGGCAAAATTAAATACATGGATGGTTATTTGAATAAAGTAATGTTTTTGATTAGGGTTTTCTCTTTCCTTTGTAGATGCCTGAGAAAAGACGTGCAAAGAAGAAATGAAAGGAGCTTAAGGAGACTCACTTGTAACTCACCATAATCACAAAGCTGCTTTTGATGGCTTTTTTTACGCACTTTCTGAAAAATAAATGTTTGACATCGGACATGCCCCGTTCCAAGAAAGAGCAAATCTCAGCAGATTAGCATTGTTAAATATGCAGTGTGTTAAACATACTCTGCTTCAGATTTTATAGCTCACACACGATTGGTCTATCGGGGCCCTTCCAGGAAAGCACTTACGAGCATGCCTAATGTTAAGCACATGAGCAGCGGTCCTCAAGTCAGCCGTGTTGTTCGTGTGGGTAAGTGCTTTGCTGGATCAGTGCCTGCAGCCCTGTTAGGTGCTGAGCATCCTGATCCATATCCAGCAAAGCACTTACGTCCATGCTTATCTTGAAGTGGAAGAGCCAGTCTAATATTTGTGCATTAGTGTTCGCCATAAAATCTCCCTTGGCACAATGACTCGTATGCTTAATATTAAGCACCTGCCCAAGTATTTTGCAACATCAGACCAACTGCATCCTTGAGCAAGTCTTAAATACTTGATCTTCTATGTTTTGTACTCATGTTTTTAATAGAATGTATGCTTTTAGTGACTGTAATTACACGTTTTGGAAGCTGTGTAGCAAAATATGTTTGTATCGCATGTTTTATGCAATTTCTTCCTTCTTTTTCAAAAGTCCAATGTTCAGTCAAAAAATCAACCAAAATGGGAAAAAACCCAATATTGACTCTTTATAGGACATTTACATTTTTAAAAGTAGTTTCACTGAGTTTGATTTACATGATTTTGTCCAACGCTGACCTGTTTTACAGCAGGTGTCACCTAGCTCAGGTTGTGTGGACAGTGTGACTCTTTAAGTGCTAATGCTCTAGGTAGGTTGTGTGTTCAGAAGGGCAGATGGAGAAGCTGTATTTTTTATTTTACTTCTTTTATTCTAAGGGACTGAATACTTACAAACATATATAAAACTAAAATATCCTTACAAACATTTATAAAATTAACATGTGTTAAAAACTAAATCAAAACCTATGTAATTTTTCAGGTTAAAAAAAAAGACCTAATTATCCTTTATTTATTAATGTAAGTGGCACTTTCTGTGGAGTGAGCTTCAACCAAAATGTCAGTCTGAGTCTACATAAAACATGCAGGAAGGGGATGCTAATGAGATCCTGAAGTGATTTGTGTCATATGCAGCCTGATGTTCTTAACTTAAATGCCTGTATATCAAACTACTATTAATATATAACTCCTTGCTGGAGAACTTTTTAAAGTTAATAATTGGCAGGATTTTGAACAGAATTAATTTTACTTCTGTAAATTCCAACTGTGACCCCAGTGCACAGATGCCTACAGCAAATAACCAAAATGCTTGGTAAAGCATGAATATATTTTAAGTGTTCTAGGTAAAAGGTAAAGAAATATTTTACATCAACTCTAGCAAATTTTGACTAACTTTGAGTAAAGAAGAGCTCCAATAAGAGTTTATTATGACCTTGCTGGAAACTAAATTCCAGGACAGAGGCAATAGCTTATACAACTTTCTTTTCAACTGATTCTGCTCATCTCTGTTTCAGAATATGAAAAACCTGAACTATTAACTGTTTAGAAATCATATATGAAAGGAAATGTAATCTGAATGCCTGTTTTAGGAATTTGCACTGAATTATTTTTGTTAGTCTGGTGAAGCAATGTGCGCTTTCTCTTTTTAAGGAAAAATATTTTTTTAACATCGTTTTTAGGAATACAGCAAGATTATTATATGGGTCCAAAATGAAATTTCTATTTTTCTATCTTACATTAAAAAATATTTGATGTATGAATTAAGATGATATATTTCAGTATATGGTTCCATATTTTGTAAGATTTTATTTTTAATATATGTGCAAGAAATAAATAAATGCCTTTGGAATATTTTGCTGATTATTTCTTCACTAGTATCACAGAGGAATGCAAAAAAAAATGCAGTGCAGTCAGGCTGCTGATGCTGTTACCCTCCAGAGGGTAGTCAGTCATTCTTGGACTGAGTTGGAGGAAATAATGAGTTCTGATATAAATACAAATCTACAAGTTCATTTAGACAGATTCCGCGATGCAATTAGGCTAATCCCTGAGGACGTTACTGTACAGGTGTTCTAAAGAGAACCCATCTCTGTCTACATGCAGTTGCTGGCCTGCACACTCTGGACATTTTCATTTTCGGGAAGATGGTGGTGGATCTTTGAGTATTGGTGGGATGAAGAGAGTGGAGGTGAAGAGAATGATGTGGTTATTTGTGTGACTTTTTACGTATTTTGCATTCTTCGCCATCACATATGTGATACATCGGTGCTCCATCACAGACTGACACAGAACTGATAAACAATTATTTTCCATGGTTTTTAAGAGCAGACAGGCAATAAAGCACAGAGGAAAAGCTGTTCTCTGCCAAAACATTATCCTGGTATCACCCTGATATTGTAAGTGCTGACATGAGGCTTCAAGGCTGTTAGGATAGTTACAGTCATTGCATTTATAAAATCCAGACAACAAGGGGCAAAGCAAAGGTGATGGGTATTTTATTTGACTGCCAAGTTTGTTTATTGATATTAATGAAACAAAAAAAGAAAATAAGTAAGGCTTGTACCATTTCATATACCCATCACTCACCAAGACTTATCTGAAGAAAGCTAACAACAAAGCAATGGCACGGCATCTATTTAAATATGAAGTAGCATTTACATTTCTTAGTTCAATGAAGTCACCTTGCAAGGCATTGCTAAGACTAAGGAAAACAGTACATTGCTTTATATTCTTGAAGAGCTTCAATAGCTCAAGTGTCCAAGCTGAACTCTCTAGTACCCTCTCTGTGCACAACTGTTGTCTTTTAGGGTCTGTCACATTGCAAATTGCGCTAATTTTTCCAAAGCTCCCTTTTAAAATGCATTGCATACCCTGAGACAGTTGCAAAGCAAGCAATGGTGTGTCAGATAAAACAATGCCCCTGTGAGGCTCATCAGTTTTTAAAAGGGGAAGCTAATAGGAAGATGGAAAGTTCTGCTTTAAAATTCAGCTTCTGATTTGGGATTATGGTCATTGTTTTGGTCATCCTTTCTCTTTCAATCTGAGGACCTGATTCTTTTTCAGAAGGTGCGAATTTGTTATACTCCCATCTCCCCTTGCCTTCAAGCCAACTGAGCAAACTGTTTCTGAACAGGAATCCACATTCATGAGGACAGCCAAATTCAAAACTCTCTGCAGCCCTAGTCATGCATAGACTCATCACAACTTCCTCTTGAATTCCTTGTGTGAGCTGGCATTGCTAGAGGTTCTTCCAAAACAGTTCAGAGTTGATTCAATAGGGGTGAAAGTGAAAAAACCCCAACCTGACAATCTGACATACTTTCTTCTCTTGTAGTTAATCCTACACTGGAGAAACTGAGCAGAAAGGTTAGAGAGACAACAGCGAGGATGGAAATTAAGAAGGCAGCAAAGCTGGCTCAGATACAAAAGGCAGTGTTGAAAATGAAGGAAAAGTAGGCAGGGAGGAAGGAAATAGTGGAAAACGAATTGTTGAATTGAATGTGGAAAAAGACCACAATAAGTCTGAACATGAAGAAAGCAACAGCAATGCTGATACAAATGAAAAAGACTATATTTAATTTCTGCTGAATTTCTCTACCTTTATTGGCATCAGTCATGGTATGGTCTCGCCAGGAATCTGGTACCACTTGAGTGGGCACACTGGGTACAGAGATCGGGCTGCTGTTATCAGCAGTGGGATTTGCTGCTGCACCTCTTCTCTAGATGCAGATGGAGCAGCAGTGAGCTCAGTCCTGCTGTTCCTTCCATATGAGGTAGACCCCCAGGTGTCATGCCCTTTGCAGAGCTCACATCATCTCCAGACAGCAGCAGATGGCACTGGGTGGCTTGTGTGGTGCCTGCAACTCCTTACATGTGTTTCACCCTTCTTCTGACTTCAATTTCCTCCCCCAATGTCATGTCCTGTCACATCATCTCTTGATGGTGCAGCCACTGGACTATGCCCTTTCTTGTATTTCAGAATATCTTGGCGCCACCAGTGCCTGAAGGCTCCTAATGAGTTGAGTACCACTTTCATCAGCAACTGGTGCTGCAGAGCCACATTGTCAAAAGAGAATTGTCTCTGTTCTCCTGTAGAGTCGCATGGAAAAGTATCCTGGTTTAGGGCAAATTTTGGGAGGAAACCTCCAAATGGGGTCCCTCTAGAAAAGCAAATTCAAGCAGTCTCTCCCCCAGCTGAGGGGTTCAGGAAAAGATTTCCTTGGAGAAAAATGGAAAAAACTGTTTATTTAACAAGCAAAGTATTCACAGGCATAAAAAATGAATAATATTAAGCAGTATAACTTCTTGCTGTTTTGAAGGGATGGCAAATTCAGAAAGTTCTTTTTGTGGCTTGTAGCTTGGCTCACTCAGTCTCCTGTCAGTCCCTCTGGCACTGGAAAGCAGCATCACAGGCCCTGGTGGGTCACAGGTGTGAGCTCCAAGTGTTTTTCTGAGTCCAGAGCAGATTTGAACAGTTCCAAGAAAAAGAAAAAAGCACAGTCTGGGGAACTTCTCTGCCTCAATTTACTGAAAAAAAAACCAAACAAAAAAGCAAAGGAGAGTTCTCTCCCCCTGTCTGTCCATGCTGCAGACAACACAGTCCAGGAGAAGGAGCAAGTGCAGTCCCTGATAACAAACTCTGCGCTTCTTCTCTCCCCACTTCACTCTCAGAACCAGTCTTAAAGGTGCAGAACATAATATCCAGCATAAACAGAACAAACAACTGGGGATACAAGCACCATAAAGTCATCCCAGGTCATTACGACAAGGGGTAACAAGTATAAGTTGTACTGGGAGAGCTTTTGTCTTGACATAAAAGAAATTGTTCATGTTAGGAACAATCATTCACTGGAGCAACATTTCATGAGTTGTGGTGGAGTCCCCATCACTGGAGGTTTTCAAGATGCTGTTGGACAGGGTGCTAGATAATCTCATCTAGGCTCTTCTTCCATGAATGGTTGGACCAAATGATGTTTTGAAGTCCCTTCCAACATGGGTGGTTCTATAATTCTGTGATATCTGTAATGAATGTGCCACCACAGAATTGCAGCAAGAGTGAGTGCTATGTATCTTTTTCCCAGCCCATTGTTTAGAGAGTGCAGCTTTGGCAGAGAGGACACCTTCAGGGAGGATTATTTGCTGTGGTTTTTATTTCCAAGGCAAGTTGTCCCTGTATGCATATGCCTGACTTGAGCATTTCCCTTCCAGGACTATTGGTTAGTGACAAACAGCATGGGCCAAATGCTCTACAGAGGTAAGAGGGTTTTGTTGTTGGCTTGTTTGGAGGGTTTTTTTGCAGGAAAATATGGGGGGGGAAAAGGCTCAAAGGCTGCCCAAGAAGGTTGTAGAGTCTGGAGATATTCAAAACCCACCTGGATGCATGCCTGTGTAACCTGCTCCAAGTGACCCTGCCTGGACAGGGAAGCTGGACTAAATGATCTCCAGAGGGCCCTTCCAACCCAAATGATTCTGTCACTCTGATAAGCTTGGAAATAAAGGAGTGGAGGTGGGAAGGGCAGAGAGAAAAGAGAGCTTGAATAGCACAGGGAAGCAAAGAGGACCATGGATCAGCACTTTTCCATGCTCTCATTTTATCTGGAAGTCATGCTTTAAAAGTTCTTCTTTACTCGTGCCAGTGGTATGTGTAAACCACTAGGTAGCAGGCAACTACTAAAAAGCAGTAACTCATTAGAATGGACACGCTACTCCACAACAAGAAGAAAATGTTACTGGACCCTTTTAAGAGAAAACCACTATAGAAATGAGTTTGCCAGTAGCACTTGCAAGGATCAGAAAGATTCTTGGTGCAGTTTGCCAGGGCCTTTTTCAGCAGTTCTTCACTGTTTATTTTTACAGTGTACAAAAGAGTCCTACTTGGCTTTGAAGCCACTGAGAGATGAGATATCTGTCCCAGTGGGCTTACAGAATAACTACAAACAGTGACATTCTCAGATGTCCTCATACTTGCGTCCATGTGTTCTGTTCCATGCGTGTGTGAGTATTTTCAACTCTGCCAAAGTGTAACCACACAAATTCTATTGGACAGAAAGGGAGTTGTGTATCTGAATTCTGCCCAGGGGTTTGGAAGCACTGAGCTTAAACTAACAGTTTGTATAAACAGTTTGTTTTTTGGTTGACATGACCTAAGCCATTATGCTCACAATACCTGGTCTCCATGAGTGAAGGGAAGGGCTTGGGAAGGAAAAGAGCTTCAATGGGTAAACACCTGGCTGCACATCTGGTGCCAACAGGAATCAGGCATTGAAAACTATGGAACCCACTTTGAGGACTGAGACCTGCTAGAAACAGGTGAGACCCATCTGACAAAGTGGAGAGTTTGCCCAAGTGGAGAGTTGTGATGGATTGATACAAGCTCAGGAACAAAGCAGGGAAGATGCAGAGAGGGATTATTGTCTCTGTGAAGGGACCCTTTGGATGTATGGAGCTCCTCTATGGAAGAGATGGGCTTGTTCTCTTCCTCCTTTGTGAGCTGGAGAACATAACCACCATCTGTACTCCAAGTTGTCACTTTTCAGGAGGGAAATTTGAATAGATTGGAGTCTTTCATTCAAAATCTGGATCGTCCTCAGGATTTTTGCAATTTAATAGCCAAGAATCATTCTCCCTACTGGCCACAGTACAGTGGATGGTGAGGGAGGTCCATCAGGAGAACTGATGGACCTGAGCCCACATCACACCTTTTTCTCACATCCATTGCTTCCTGGGATGGTCTGTGCTCTCTGCACCTGGGTTTGGCAGCGCTTCATGGTTTGCTTGTGGCCCACTGTCCTGACACTGTCACCAACTTGTTTACCTCCTTCAGCACCCTATCAGCTGCAAGTATTCCTAGGAAATATTCTGGACATTTTGCCAAGTTGCTGTAAAAGGTGTATTTGCAGAGGGCCAAAAAAGGTCATGTGTCCCTCCACCCCAGCCTTGCTTGACAGAAAGCCAGCTGATGCTGATACTGATTCTCCTTCTGCACCTACAGAACCCTATAATTTCTGTCTGTTGGTTCATCTTTCTCACCTGATCTGTGGGACATTGATTTTTTCCCTCTTATTGAGGGAGCTTTGTGGTATTAAACTACTGGTGTTAGAGCAGCACTTGTTTGTCCAGTGATCTTCAATCTCTTCAAGGAGAGCTTCCAGGTCTCATATGGCTTATCTTCTGCAGGAGATAGAGAAAGAAATAAATGGCACAGGAAGAAGAATGAGGAATGGTGTGTTTTAATGAACAAGAGATGTCTCCCGTGGGAAGCAAGGAAAATAATTTAAACTAGAGCCTGCAGCCATGGTTGGTGAGTGGGTGGGAAGACATGGAAGACAAGAAAAGAAAGGTTCATGTCCTGAAGGAAATGACATCAGCTCTGCTTCCCAGCCCAAGAGCTATGGCAGGAGGCACAGTTGCCCACTGAGCCTTCTTGGGCTGTGGAGATAGGGTAGGGTCTCATGTGCAGCAGAAGTATCCAGGTGCCAACAAGTGTTTCTGCTCTGCATCTCTAGGAGCAGCAGACACAGGATATCTGCAGCCAGCTGGACCCAAGAAAACATCTGTGGGCTTTGTTCCCCTCTCACAAAGGTAAAGGTGACCTGTACGGCCAGAGGAGGAGTGTAAAAGCTCTGACTGGCATCCAAAAATCTGGTTATACTTCTTCCCTTGCTCCAAAACTCCACTGAGACCTGGTATGATAAACATACCTTTTTGCCTCATAGAGGGGAGGAAGAACAGAAATGTCTACTTTTCCCCCATCTCAGTGGTTTTGTGGTGCCTTGTATTTTACTATGAGCTCCTTGAGGCAACAGCCATTTTCTCAGCCATTTTCATGCAGTTCTTGGCTTACAGAAGTCTTGATCATTAGTTATTCCTCTCAATCTCAATTGTAAGAATTTTGTTTTATTCAGGGCTACAGGATTTGCCCATCTAAAATATCCATGAAACAAATAAATTCTCCTTGGAGAGTCCTAAGTCCTTTTTGATCTTTTCTAGAAATCCATTTAAGTGAAGGCTTGGTTTATGATGTACACTGCTGTGCTTCTTAACAGACCTTTTTGTAAAACGTGAGGATTTGATTGAAATATTTTTAAAATACTTCATTTTTAAAGATATTCTCTTCCTTGGGTCCCCGAATTCCATTGCTTTCCACTGGGCACAAGTACAGCCCTTTGCCTGAGCTCACTGGCTCCTGGCTTTGGGCTGCTGTGGGTCTATTACACCCAGGGGAGTAGTATGAAGCTAATGACCAAGGGCAGAGGAGAGTTACACAAAAGGCTGCTGAATAAAGCCTGCAACAAACCAAAAATAGCTGGGGGGAGGTGGGAGGAGGAGGAGGAGGAGGAGGAGGAGGAGGAGGGAAGGCGGGTTGTGCTGCGCGAGGTTCCAGATGGGCTCTGTGTGCTGCGTTACAACAACAGAGCCACAGGGGACGAGCGGAATGTTCCCATCCCGAGAGGATGTATGGCACCAACCTGCAGCACACATTCCTCACCAGGTGAAGGATTGCCCAGCTCCCTGTGCCAGGGACACCACCTGACCAGCTGGGCAAGAGGGCTGATGTTCAATGAACTGGGACCCAGCATGGCTCGTTGCTCCTACAGCACTTGGCTTAGTAGCTAATTAGACCAATTCCTAAATAAGCGTTACAAATAATAAACATGCAGTAGCATCCTGGTTTAACCAGGAGTTGAAGATAGTGCTGAAAGCATTTATTTGTGTTTTAAAAGGCTACTGGAAACCTCCTTTTCAAGGATGAGTTAAGTAGCCTCATTGTCACGTCGCTTCTGCATTTTGAAGTTAAACAGCTCCATGATCTATGAACTCAAATCACACAGTTAATTACCCCACATTCCCCCTTCTTGCTCCCCTCCCTCTCCCACTTTACTCTTGAAATACATTATATTTCTTTGGCAGTCCACTGAGAACAATGTCTGCTTTTGTGACAGCAACATTGCCAGTGGTGTAAAAATCTATGCGTCTGTCAGGTTTCCCCATGTGAAACATAATTGCTTAATTTCCATTTGAAAGTACATCCCTGACATTAAAACAACGTAGACACACCAAGGATAACAATGATTTCCTGACACCTACAATGGGGCATAATGTGGTAATAAATATGTGTGCAAAATGAATGCTCTGCACACAGAGGGAGCAGGTCTGAATTTACAGCTGCAGATGAAGTGTTCCTCAGGAAAAAAAAAAAAATAATAAAAAGAAAGAAACCAACAGATTAGCATCAGTGTGAGTCTATGTCAACCAGATGGCTTGCTATGGAAAAAGAGCTTCCCTGCTTTATTCCAGTAACCCTGGCTAGCAGGCTGAATGTCTGAGATGAGAAAAATGATCTCATTCAGTTGGGTTTTTTTTCTATCCTTGCATACATACAGTTTGAGCTGGAGCGGAGTAAAAGCTCTGAAAAGAACACAGAAATTGTCCCTTAATGGTGGAGTGTGATGGACCAGGAAAGCTCCTGGACAGGGGTTCAAGCAGCCCAAAAGCACAGTGGAGAGCACTGCCAGCTGGGAGGAGGAGAGCCCTCAGGGCACGGCCACTGGTTCTAGCCAGACATCTACTCTGCGCCTTGAAATGATGATGTGCTTCTCCCAAGACTTCTCCCTGCTTCAGATGGTCCCTGAAATGGTTGGAGCAGAGGTCATTTCCCTGAAGTCCCAGTTGCTAGCATCCTTATATGTTAGTGTGATGGCAGGCATGGCCTGGCATGTTTGGTCCTGGCCTGCCAAGACTGGACTTGGACTGGAGAACATTTGCAGTTCATGTGGAGGCAGCCACACCAGGCTGCTGCCTGGTCCAGGCCACCTCATCTCATTTTAGGCATTTAACTGAACACTTAGTTAGGAGCAGTTTCCTTCAGGGTCACTGGGAACAAAAACACATCTTCATTTGAGTGTTGACAAGGGGTCTGGTGGTGCCTCTCTCTACAGACTGTGGGAAAAAGTCCTAGTGTAATAAGACTCTCAACTTGGCCTGAAGTGAGATGGGATGAGTCCAGGCTCAGATGTCTCCCTTCAGGGTGATGAGTGCTGTCCTTTGCCAGAGCAGGTCAGGACATCCTCACTGTCAGACTCTCTGAATCACACATGGCTTCTCCCCCGAGACACTGCAGTTTGACAGCTAAGGAAGGGACCTGTAGCTGACAGTTTGAAGAAGTCCAAGTGCACTTATCTTTACAGGCATTTGAGAACCCAATATGAGATTTACAGCATTGGCTTGCTGCTGAGGTATCATTTCACAAAAACTCTGGTACAGTGGTTCCTGGGACAGACAATGTGCTTCATGCAGCAGGCAATTTTGCTGGGAGTTTCTGGATTCCAGTTAGAACTAAGTGCATTTCTGTGACACTGTGATGAGGGTTGTCCTACAGAGAGGTTGTAAAAATAATCAGGGTGATTTCAGCTCTCTTATCTGCAACAAATGATGAGTTGTGACTGTGCACCAAGAAACAGGAGATGAGAATCTTCCTTCTCTTTGGAGAAGTTGTGACACCATTTGTTAAGACCTCCTTCAAGGCTAGGGCACCATTCACAGGGCAAAAATTGAATAGTTATTTTTCAGTTTTCTTTGTTTAAATTCTGTTCCCAATGGAAATTTTTCACAGTAAGAAATGAGGAGGATGTTTAACTTTGATTTGTCTATGGTAGAATTAATCTGCATGGAATATCCAGTCCTCGGTTCTTTACTTGTCTTTGGCACTGAATGAATGTCTGTCATTGTGAATATCTACAAAATTACTGTTTTAATGACCTGTTTGCTTCAATTAAGGCCTGGCTATTATCTTTCCAAGAGGCAGAGGGTCGGGGAGGGGGAGACAAAACAGGAGAAAAAAAGCTGATCACTAGGATGTGTGAGTAGAACATTTAAGGGGCCAGCTGAAACTGAGAGTGGATTTGGAAAGGCTGTGTGATGAATCTGTGACATTGCAATATTTCAATCATCACATTTCAGATTCTGGTTCATGCATCATTTGCTATGAAAGTTTTGAGATTTTAATCAGTGTTTCAAGAGTAAATTGATACAGCGTAATCATTTAGAATCTCTGGCACGAGACCAAAGTGTATTATGTTAAGTGTATGTTATGTATTATAAAAGCTGCTTGCTGAAAATTAATTGAGTATTCCCGTGCTAGATAATGTTTCTCCATTCCCCAGAGCCCATCCCTTTGCGTGCGAGTGTTTTCCCAAGTGCAATGCAGATGCCAGAGAAAAGGTGAATATATAACATATGTAAAAGACTGGCTCAGTTTGACATAGCACAGTATCAGGCCTGCTAACATCCCTGACTGGATTGTGGGGTTGTTTATTTGTCTGCATGATGTGTAGGAGGAAAACTTCCGGGTACAAAATGACAGAAAAATGTATTTTCCATAAAAGAAAAATATAAGAAAGCCTATAAAAAAAATTGAACGTGTTTGCATTTCTACTGATGGCCCATGTGGACTTGGCAGAACAAGCAGCCCAAGTAAATGACACAGTTAGCAGCCAGTGGGTCTAGGTAACAAATGTGCCACACACTGTGTATTGAAAGGTCACTAAATTCCCATGTTGTGCTTGTCCTGCATCCTGCTTGACCTGTGGCAATGCTGATAAAAGGAGAAAGCTCCAAGATGAGGAGCTGGGCACACCATCGATTTGCCAAAAGCCAATGGTGGGTGGCCACCAGCATTATTTATCCTCTGTGCTGACATTTCTGCTACAAAACATTTCCATCTGCTGAAGTTGGTTTCTCAAGGGGATTTGGGCTCCTTTTGCAAAGAGGGGTTGATTTTGGAACTTTCCCTGTCTAACTAGTACAGAGGAAATAGGTTCAAATACCCCTTTTGCACAGGGACTCCCAAGATTAATCTTCCCACCATCAGCATGTTCTTCCCAGCATCCTGGACAAAGCTGTCCTAACTAATTTATGGGTTTTGGTCATTAGGCAAAAGAAGATGGGTATTTGCTGGCTGCAGTTGGATGTCACTTCCCTCAGCTCCAGTCTCAAGTCCTCATTAAACATTTACTCCCCTTACCACCTTTTAGAAAGTGGAGAAACATCAACGCCCGGAGCATGTGTCCATCCTCTCATCTTCTCATGAGATCTCAGTGCAAGTTCATTAGCCTCAGCTGGGGAAGCCAAGAGTTTGAAGCCCATTTGTACACATCCCAGGCAAGAGCCCAACACCTCTCCCTCTCCTGCCCCCCACTCTACTGTTGAAGTCCCTCAGCCACAAAGTGAGGAGGAAGGCAGCATTTATCTTGATAGCTTTGGCTAGGACACCCAGCCTCCCCCTTTGGCTGTCTGTCTTTCCTTCTTTGAATTTTTTAAAGCCCCAAGGCAATGGAAGGAAAGCATTTGTTTGGGGTCACTTCGAATTCTTCAGTCAAACAGAATGAATTGTTTCATTCCACTGAATATTGGGAATTCCTTTTTTTTCTGTTTCAGTTTAATGGATTATCTCCTCCCCAAGGGGAAAATCAATAATTCCAGTGGCCTTAATTTAGGCACACCCATTACCAGTCTTTCTAAGCTCAAATACAGTTCATAAGATGGAGGAGGGAGATAGGGCTGGGAGGAGGTCATCCAGCTCTCCTGAGGAGGTAACATCTCAAAGGACTCAAGAACTCCTTTCTGCTCAGAAGGTTTGCAGTCCCTTGCCTCCATCTATGGCATGGTTTGTATCACAGAAATGCCAAAAGTACATGTGCTGGGGGCACACACAGCATCTCTCATGGACTGAAGAGAGAAGCCCCACATCTGGCTCCCCCCCTCAGGGCCAGTTGCCCCCCAGCCATCCATCTGCAGTTCCACTCTGCTGGACTCTCTGGCCCTTCTTTCAAAGGACAGCCACCTGGCCTCCTCTGTTGGCAGCTTGCTCATCACCTGGTGGTCAAAAAACAGCAGAGGGGTGCCTTGTCAGCTGGCCCCCTGCTCCCAAATGAGTCCTCCTGCAGTTTATGGCATCTTTGCCCTGATGCCTGGCCCTCTGACATGCTGTCTTTGATAACTGGAGAAGATGCTTGGGTGTCCTGTGGGAGAAGCTTCATGCTTGAGATCACAGATGATTTAACATTGCAAGGAAATGCAGTTTAGCCACCAGCTCTTATTAATAGCATAAATATTCCAAATGATTTTTTATCTATTCTCTGTTTATAGTGGCACCCTTTGGTAGAACAGTGAACAGAAAATAGAAATGGAGTATCCAAGAAGGCAAAATATTCCTAAGATTCACAACTGAAATCCCTCTTCAACTCTTGGGGTGAAAGATCTACCCTTTAGGAATAATTGAATGATTTAGTGATTATGACATCCTCATCTTCTCTCCTTGTGTCATTGAGACACAGACAACATTCCTCTGAGAATAGGAGACCAAGCTCTTTTTTTCATATCTAGTGGAAGAGTTTGCAGAACGTCTTCGGAATATCCTTCAGAGGTATTGGAGTCTTAACACCAGATGCCAGAAGACACAAATGCTTCTGCTTCATTTAAAACATATATGAAATGGCACAACCAGGCATAAAAGCTAACAAGAGAGCTAGAAGCTTGGGCTGCTAGAGGTAACTTCTCCTTCCTGAGAATCCATTTCTTCCTTCCTGTTGCTAGCTGCTAATTCACCATATGACTGTGGCCATCTAATCACTCTTGGTCCCTTCCTTGCCTGTCCCTTTGAGCTGGTCTATAACATGCGAATTTCTCAGATACACTAAAATGCTCTTGTTTTTCCAGCCCCATCAGAGCCTATAAGCCTCACCACAATTATTCCATTCCTCATCAGGACTTTCCTTCTGTCACCTATCTGGAGCTCCTATGATGAAGGATCTAAATTGCTTCAAGAAGTAACCAAGCAACCATGAACTGTTTATAGAGTCTGACCTTGGGAATGCCTGCAGCAGGAAAGGAAAAAATATTTTGCCCATTGGCAAAATATTCACCTAGGTCAGTGCAGACATCAAGGAGTGACAGAACCCATCACCATGAGATGCAGATGCCAGGGCTAGCAACCATAGCTCTACACAATTCTGTAGATTCATGACTTCCAACTTTTTTCTTCCCTTTTTGCAGATCTCTCAAAGTTTTTCTAAGGGAAAGACACATTGCTTTATAGTGAATTTCAGTCCACTAATAGGAGGCATTCCTGATCTCAAAGAATTGAGGTAGAAAATCTCTGCTGTAAGTAATGACCCTCAGGTGCTTCTTGTTCCAGACTTTATGGGACGACACAATCTCAGTTTCTTAGCCAAGGTATTACATGGGTCACCTACTGCTGAACCTCTGGCTCATCATGCTTAACTTTGTGCTCTGCTTCACCTCTGAATGAAGTCAAGGATAGCGATCCAAAGCCCATGGTCAGTGTTACTCTGAACTTTCTGTATCACACAAAGGACTTAAATTATGGCTGCAGATCCAGCTTGAAGACACCTGCCCTCCTGCTGTCTCATGCTGTATGTTTTTTATTAAAATAGTCTCTCATGAATGTCATATTAGCAAACTTAAATTTGGGGGCTCTTTCCTCTTTAAAGGGCAGTCACTCTGTAATGATATATAGCTCATCTTGAACTTTATATTAGCAGCCAAAGAGAAAGGCTGTAGACTGTATTTGATTTTAAAAATATAGGTAATAAAATTTCATCTTTTTTCATTTTGGAACTTGAGACCAAAAGTACTGAACACTTCTGTTTACCTTTATTACACAGTATTGGCATTCCTAAAGTCTGGACTGAAAACTCATCATCTTTTTTCATTAAAGTGCCTAATATCAGGCTTTCTGCAATTTATGTTCCTTTTTTTCCATGTATTATGACAAAACACTAATCCTAGAATGTCTGTTGCCATTGCTAATTGGAAAGCCACTCTTCATTGTTCCTTTTTTTTTTTTGTTCTCCATTAAGGCCAACTGGCTTTAGTTGCTGGCAGATAAAAAGTGAGAACAAAAAAAAGGTGTTAAAAAAGTGCCAGGAAAGTCTCCAAGCAGTCCTCAGTGTGAACAGATCTAGCTTGCCAGTCACCTCAGGAGAAAACTCTGGTAAGGCTGACGAGACACTTTCTTGAGTGCTGCATCTAGCTCTGGGACCGCCAACATAAGAAGGACAGGGACCTGCTGGAGCAAGTCCAGAGGAGGGCCACAGAGAGGATCAGAGGGCTGGAGCACCTCTCCTATGAAAACAGGCAGAGAGAGCTGGGGCTGTTCAGCCTGGAGAAGAGAGGACCTTCTGGCATCTTTCCAGTACCTTAAGAGGGCTTACAAGGAAGCTGGAGAATGATTTTTCACAAGGATATATAGTGATAAGAAAAGGAAAAATGGTTTTCAACTGAAAGGACTTGGTTTTAGATTAAATATAAGGAAGAATTTCTTTACTGTGAGGATGGTGAAGTGCTGTTGTGGGTTTCCCAGAGAATCTGAGGATGCCTCATCCCTAGAAGTGTTCAAGGCCAAGCTGGATGGGGCTTTGGGTAACCTGGTCTAGTGGGAGGTGTCCCTGCCCATGGCAGGGGAGTTGGAACTAAATGATCTTTATGATTCTTTCCAGTCCATGCCATTCATTGACTATGATGGTTCTATGCATGGGCTGTCCTTTGGGATTCTCTCATTCTTGGTGGCAGGGCTGGTGCATTGCATTCAGCTGTGTCTGACAGAGCTGCTCCTTTGCTTTTGATTTCTTTTGTCATCTGCCATATCACCAGCGCTACAGGTCACACAGCAAAAGCAGCAAACCCAAAAACCTCAGAGCAAAACTGTACGAGAAACTTCCTTGTGGAAGATGGAGGAAGGCAGGTGGAGTGGACCATAACTTGGCACAGCAAATGCATGTGAGGTGGCTTGAGGGGCCATATCAGATCAAAGAAGTGGAGTGCAAAACCCTGGGAATGATTCTCTTCTCTTTTGTCTTCATCACCCAGCAGACCAGAGCCAGGGGAGCAGTACTGTAGAAGCACAAGGTATCCACATTCTTAGAGCCATTTTTTTTCCTTTGAACTGTCTGACTCTTTACCTTCAATTCCCTATGTAGCCAATAGCAATTTTATGGTGTCTCCAGGAGATTCCAAAGTCTTCAAAAACACTCTTGAAAACTTGGTGATGAAGGAAACTTTGAGGTGAGGCTGCTGCAAGGCAAATGGATCCTAGAGAGACAGGTGATGCCTTGTTCTGCACAACGTAAATGATCCTCATGGTTACATATCATCAACCCATAAATGTGTGAACTCTGCAGTGACCAAACCAGATTAGTACTGTATTTAATGGAGTATGGATTTATTCACAGTGCTCAGCATGAATAAGGACAAATCAGAATATAAAACTGCTTCAACTTGTGGGACCCACATGGTTCAAAATTGGGAATCTGGTGTTTAGCGTGGCTTGCTGTGGTGGGGACTTCATAGTGATGGCCTTTAACTATGGTTGGGTTTAGCACTAACATAAAAACATCTGCTAAATCCCACTGCTGCTATGCAAGCTTACCAGCCTTGAGCAAAGCTTTCCACTGGCATCAGCAATCAGGAATGTCTGCCCTGGAAACAGACAGGGCCAGGTACAAACCCAGGTCAGCAAACAAAGCCACAGCTTACACCTCCAGTCTTTCAAGATGAGGTAACTCTTTAAGGATGTGGGGACTCCAGTAGCAAAGCCAAAGGGACAGATTTTAAAGGGGCTTAGTTCCTTCTCTCCCAGGTTAACAAGGAGGAGTGAAACACATAAATGCTGTAGAAAAAAATTTGGCCCCGGGGGAGCTATTTGCTATAGCATGCAGATGAGGTATGACCTGGCTTTACTAGGCTCATCTGGATCATCCTCAGCCCACCTCCACTTGTGTGAAATAAAGCATCAGGACCATTTTAAAGCAAGCCTCTGACGAGCTCCCTGCCGGCAGTGCTGCTTGTGGTAAGCAGCTGCTCATCATCAGAGTGCTCCATAGCAGTTACCACTTCTCTGCCCAGGCTTCCTACAGCATCTGCCTCCTGAAGGGCTCAGAGGAGGAAGAAAGCAGGGGTGACAATACATAGTGCTCTGAGGAGCCAGGAAAACACAGACTCAAAAGCAGGAGGGAAGAAAGGCTTTTAAGAGCCAAGTTTTCTTACATTTTCTTTTCCTTTAATGAGTACAGGCTTGCTTGGATCCTCACATCCACACAAAGGCATGTGGGTAGTTGCCAAGTTGGGTTTGTGTGTGCAGCTATCACAGAGCTTATGGGGTAATGGATCCAAAAAGGGATTAGACAGATTCAGAGAGGGTGAGTCTGTGGTGGCTGTTAAACTTGGTGGTCTGGACACAACCCCAGGCCTTTAAGTTGCTGATTGCTGGAAGCCAGGACAGGATGCCAACCAGAGCCTGTCTCTGCATTTCCCATTCTTAAAGATCTTCCCTAAGGATTTTCTACTGCCTCCTGCTAGAATGCTGACCTAGGCAAACCTTTGATCTGACCGTGTTCTGCCAACTTCTTGTTGTTACTCCCATATATAACATGGGCACGAAGAGTGAGGAATGAGCTTAGCTGTCCTCCTCGGTCCCAGCAACATCCCCAGCATGCTCAATGCTTCTATAGGATATGTGTTCCTCACATGTGCTGGCTAAAGGCTGGTGGCTTCATGTATTGAAGAGGAATTCATAAATCTGTTACTGTTTTCACAGTCCTAGGTTCAAAACACAGTCTTTGCCAGAAACAATAGCCTTTTCATCTCTCTAGACATGAAGTGGGACCCAGCTGACTTGCTTTCTGCCATGAGTGCTCCTGCTCTGTCAGAATTTCACTCTAAGGTGAGGTCCCATCCCTGCAAGCAGTGATATATGAACTAACAAACAGGTAAAGTGTTTGCATCTGGACCAAGTTTCCTGGGACACTTCATGGTACATTGCTGGCATTTGTTTGATTTACGGCAGAGTAGGAGTCACCACCCCACCCATGGGTATTTCAAAGACAAGTCACTAAGCACATGAATCAGTGAAATCCCCTCCTCTCAGGGGCAGAGATGTGTTGTCACAGAGAGATTTTGTCTGCCTCCCACTGGCAGAGGTACATGGCAAGCACAGGCTGCTGCATGTGAAGGTGAGAGGCAGACCATATTCCAAATCCTGGGACTGGAAAAGGGCTCAAAACCAGACATTTGAGTCATGTTTCTAAATCTAAAATATCCCTTAAACTTCCCTATCCTGCACCCTGCAGAAGATTTATATTTGTGCTCCTGACCCACTGCCAAGCTCTTTCCTGCTCCTTTGTCCTTCTGCTGGTTTGCCCAGATTGTTTCAAGACATGTTTCCCTAGTCCCACCTCTGAGCACTTGCTGGCTCTCCTCTCCCCTTCCACCAACAGTCTCAAAAAATACTGAGGTAACTGCAAAAAAGAAACTTCAGAACTTATGTAAATTGAGATCCTATTCACACAGGTTTTGTGTTGTGTTCTCCAGTTCCAGGTGCTTGGTCACTATTTGTTCAGGGCCAAGGCAATATTTACTCCTTTTTACATGTATGGTTTCCACAGCATGGTGAGGCATGGAGCTAATTCTATGTCTGCTGCATCAATTTTCCTCTATATCTACTTTCAAAAGACATCCTGCTGTCTCATTTTCGTATCATCCAGTGTGTTCACTGACAGCCAACATGAAAGGGGAAAAGAAGGTATAGCTGGGCACTGGGATACAAATTGAATTTCTTGAGGGATTTTCTTTAGGCCTGAAATGGAGAATGGCTGAATTACTTGACACTTCAAAATAAATTGAGCTTGCTACCTTTTCCCAGAATTCAGAGCAATATTGTTTTAGCTGCTTTATCTTGGGCCGGCAGGCCTCCTATATGAACCTTTCTGTTCAGCCTGGTGGCAGAGAGGCTTTGATTTCATCCTCAGTTGCATGTAGATGCTTCTCTGAAAAGCCCTTCTCCCTTTCACTTCCTCTTTAGTTTCTCCCATCTATTTTAAAGTTTATAATTTGGCAGATTTCTGCACAAGAGAAAATGTGGAAGTTAGGATAAGGAAGACTAGACCAACACAGGGACCAAGAATTATTGAAAGAAAATTAAAAAACTGAAATGACAGTGCATCCTCATTACTGCTGTGTACATTTTGATGGCCTGGGCAGTGTTATCCAAGGCAATAGTTTATTGTTCTAGGTCACTTTCTGCTGTAATTGGTTCTGGGTGAAAACAGCTTCCCATGTACTATGCTCTTTTATATAGAAAGGCATAAAAGCACCTGGTAGTGTCAGCCCCAACACTCCAAGGAGCCAATATACCACTGTTTCCTACTTCTGATAAGGATCTGCCTGCAGTGGAAGAGATATCAAAAACCTCATTTAATTTGAGAAAGGATACCAAAAAGACAGATGGAAGATAGGATTTCAAGATAAAGAGTTTTTTTAAAGAGTTGCACAAAAAAATTCAAGCAGAATTCAATAAGTAGAATTCAATAACCTCTCAATAAGTATCTCCTAATGCACAGCACATGGGTAGACAGCTAATCCACATGGAGTTCTTCTGCATCTCTCCCTGTACGTGTAGCACTCTGCCCAGGCATGTCATATTGTGGGACTGGGGCTCAGCAAAGTCTTCTGTATTTCATATTTCATTTAAGTATCCAAATTTCACACATAAACCAGGAAAAAAATGATCTGGTAAAAAAGAGAGTGTGAGAGTCCATATTTGTGGACACTGGTCTGATTTGTTCAGTTTATACCAGGAAATCTCTTTCATGAGTGCCAGCTCTGCAACCATTCAGCCCCTGATCTTCTCTGGCTCATAGATCATCACCAGGAAAAAAAAATTCTGCAACTGGAACTTAACAATTCCACTGTGAAGCATGAATCAGAAAAGAATACAGAATTCTCTCCTACAGCTCCATTAGCTCTACAGTGCTAGTAAAAATTATTTGCTGCTAGCAATTTTTTTAAGCAGAAGTGAGCTTTGCAAGACTTCTCAGAAAGGAATCTGCTCCAGACATTTAAAGCTTGATTTGCACACTTATTTTCCTGTTTGTTATTGCACTTTGCAGTAGTTATTTGTGGTGTGAAATATGTGAAGGTGTTATATGTCAAGCACAGCAAGCAGCATTTTGAGACTTTATTTAATGAGTATTTCTCTCTGTTCTTGTGAGACCGTGTGTCATTAATGCCCAAAGCAAGGCAGAAGGACTCCATGATGCTCAGTTCTTAAAGTGCATTACAAGATCATTTTTTCCTCCTTTCTATAAAAACAAGTAAATTACTTTATCTCACAAACTAGGCACTGTTTCTCCTGCAGATCAACCTAGAATTGTCCTGTGTTGCATGATATGAAGTGATGCCGAATGTGACTAGGTTGTAAGAGCCAGATGAAAACCTCAGGTTTACACAGGGAGCAGAGTGGAGCGTCTTCAATCCACTGTGTCACCATTATGCCAACTGCAGACCAGACTTTAGGCTCCTGAGGGAAAAAGTCCCACTAACATCAACAGAAAATTTTGCCCGGATGTGGAATGCAGAGTCAGACTCTTTGTTCGCTAGGGAAGGAAGCAATGCCACAGTAAGAAAGCTGTTATGTAAGTTATTTATTGCTGAGTTTAGGGTTGGTTAGGATTTGTGCCAGGTACTAAATCAATTGCTGGTCATGGAAATTTTATTTTTAAGCATTTCTCTTTTGGATGCCCCAAAAATTGCTTTATCTGTGAATTATTTTGAAAGACCATGACCAATAAAAAATGTGCGAATCATAAATCAGAGACAACATGTTCCTGCTGGAGACTCTGAGAATATAAAATAGGAAACCAGAATTAGGACTGCTAGGAAATAGGTTCCTTTTTCTTCTTTAGGTATGGGCAAGCATAAAGCCAAAGTCCTTGCTTTTCAAGGGAGTTGCATCAATTATTCCACAAAATCTTTAGGTACCTGCAAAGAACTCAGGTTTATGTGCCCAAGCAACTTCTCTGCATCCTGTATATATTTTGCCTTCTTTACCACTCTGTTCTGTGCTTTCCCTTTGTTGGATATCAAACAGCTTCCAGCTCATTTGTCCTGCATTTTGCACCAACCTTGCACAACTCCTTCCAAGCAGCACTGGAGAGGACAAGTCTAAGATACTCAAGGAATCTCTAGATCCTGTGTAGCTCAAATTTCTCCAGGTTGAAGCCCGAGCAGAAAGAGAAGAGCCTGCCAGCAAAAAAGTCCAAACCTGGAAGCCAGTGGACATTACACCCTTTCCAAATTATTACCTCACTCAGTACACCCTGTTGCTCTGAGGGGCCTTGAGCCTATGGAAGCCTGTCCAGACAGGGAAGCATGCTACTGCTTAGAGGCCTGCATCTGTCTGCCAACAATTGGCTCTTGTGTGAGTAAAGCAATTTTGCTAGGATTTTTACAAGGCAAGGGTTAGGAGAATCTTACTCCTCCATTTAAGCACCTGGATTTTGGGTGGTGGGTGGAAATATTAAGTAATGGGAAAATAATTCTGTTCACATGGTATATGTGCGTGGGTGGCAGTGTTCACACCTCCACTTACAGCTTCCCTTGATGTCTCTCTCAGACATGCTGGATTATCCCCCTGAATCGGCTACCTTTTTCCACTGACTCATGTTGATTTGACTGATCTTAGGGACATCCCCAAAGTAACCTGCTGTAGATAATTCCAAAATGACCCTTGTTGTATGATTGCTCTAGCCAAAAGTGATGGGGAAGAAAATACTCAGGTAGGTTTGCATCTACACTTCTTTTTCCTTACTGAAAAGCTGCTGATCTGAGGTGGGTACTCCTGGAAGACTGTGACTCTCTCTCCAGTAAGCTGTGTTGACATTATCTCCTAACAAGTGGTGCTTTTGGCCTTTTCTCATCACCAGCTCCAGCAAGCACTGGTCCAGAGCAGATCCCAACTCTGATCAGTTTTTAAGAATCAGAAATGAAACATCATATCAGCTTCTTATTGTCTCTACCTAGAATATTTTGTAGTCCTCCTTGAACAGCCATGCCTTGCAAAAGCTTGAACAGGCTGGTCCCCACTTAGCATTCTAGGGCCTAAGTAACCTCTTACTCCTCTGTAGGAACTTACTTGGAGAAACAAAGCTTTAGCCTTGGAGTAATGATAGGGCAGGTGGTGTTTGTAAGGGGAAGATGATTGAGACTGTAACACCTTATTTGTTCTCCTATTGTCCTGTGACTGTCACCTGTGACAGCAATTGGCAGAAGAGGAGAAGGGATTGCAGCCCCAGTGCACTCATGAAAAACATCACTTTGAAATTGTCTCCGCCAGACTATTCTCTCTTCCTTACAACCCAGCATGCTAAAGTCAGCCTTCTGTGTTTGTACAATTAATGTTATGCTTTTATAGCTGGCTGATGAAGAGCTGTAAAATTGCATATTTTCAATGAGCAATTTAACATGTCCTTGTATAAGTACCTTTTGTAAGCAAAAAGCAAGTGCAAAATAAACCATTACATCAATTATTTTGTGTCTGTGCATGAGTTACTAAATGACTTTGTGGTTATCCCTAAGCACATATACCAAAAAAGACAGAGTTTGTTTCTGAGTGCTTGTTTCTCTAAATTGTCAGTGAACTGACTACTTGGCTATGGTTAAATGCATGTTTTAGTGCATTATTGCTTTCTGAACTGAAAAGTTTTTCCTGCTGCAAAATTAGAGTCCCACAGCCTGATTTCAGCATTACACATGCATATCAACCTGAAGTGCAAATATGTTGACATTCACTGGAAATTGAAATCCTACTTGAATATCTACTGGTACACAGCATTTTCCAGAGCAAGAATCCAGTCATACCTCCCTGGCTGGGCTCGTCAGCCATGGGGCTCATGATCTCTTGGAGGCAGTTCTCATGCCAAGTGCAAGATTGGCTGCTCTTCACGCATGGCTGGTGATGGGGATTGTGAAGCCCCCAACCATCATCACCAACTCTTTCATCTGAACAGCAGGAGATTCTACAGTTAAGCAATGCTCAATCCCTGTGACCCATTAAAGTTAATGGTAAAGCTCCCATAGGGATAAAATGGACTCAGAAAATGTCCCAGTCTTAGGATGTGCTAGATGTTTCCATTGTCATTGAAGGTGTGGGTGTCAGCCATTGAAAGAATAAGTACTTATCATTAACATGGACAAGCAATTTTTTTAATATAACTTCAAAAATTTCCCAATGACAAGATTTTAGATTGCCTTTTTATTTTCTTTACATATATGGGTGAAAGAGACATTCACAAGATCTGTAAAGTCTTATCTCAAAGAATTGAAAGGAATGAAAGACCTATTTACAAGACCTGATGTTTGAAGTTCTGAAGGACTTCCCACATTTTCTGAAGTACACCCCACATTTTCAGCAGTTTCACTTCCTGTGATGATATCAGATTCTCTTGGGTTAGACAGAAGAAAGCTCATCATAAACCCAACCCAAACAAACAAAATACACACACAAAAGCGTCACCCACCAAAGAAAACAATAATGGAAACACTTACTTTATAAACTTGATGGACATTGCCAAATCGATCAAACTTGGAATACATTTAATTCATCATATCCACTGTTTGGAAGGGCTCCCAGACAGAATAGATATTTGTGATTGTCATAACATCATTGAAGAGTACTGTACAGGAATCAAATTCTCATGAGGAAGAACTCAGCTCCTAGATGGACGTTTCCCCATAAAGGCTTCTATTCTTATTTGACTAAGTCAGCAATAGAATTTGACAACAGATTTCTGTAATTTGCCAAATTTCTATTAATTGGTTTGAAAGCTGAAGAAAAGCTTTCTGTAAGAATAGGAAAGATTCCCATCTTTCCCTGTTTGGTAGCTGAATTATGCTGATTGAAGTTAGGACATCTCCCTTCAGAGTTTCTTTTGACATCCCAGCCTGAGTATTCTAACATCCGCAGCCATGTTGGACAGGATTTGGGTCACTTCTATTTTGCATCTGTTTATAGATTGGATTTGCCTGAAGAAGTGCAAGTGCCCAGAGCCACACAGGGCACCCCACTCTAAAGGCATAAATTTGCAGCATAAACTCCAAGTTCACCATCACCATTTTGTGCAGACATGCTGAAGCTAGGAATTCTAACACAAATAAACACACACACCGGGCAGTAAGTTATTGTGTGCTACGCAAGAAGCATTCAGACACCTCTAGCTGTGCTGGCTAAAAAGATCTTGTTTGGTAGGTGTTGTACAGGACTTTGATGAGCTGGTATATTCCAGGCTGAAGATCAGAAAATACACACGCTAGAAATGCCCTCCTTTTCTGCTACAAACTATCTACTTTTACATCTACTTCTTCATAACAGGGTTCTCTTTTAAAAGGCTTTCTAGCAGTGGTATCAGGCATGAATTTATGATGCAACTCTCCTAGGTGGAGCTCCCAGGCAAGGCCTGTTCCTCATGTGCAGCCATCTGTTCCCCATCATCATAGCTGCAAGTGTCCCTGATGATGCTTGTATGCCCTGGATGTTGTAATTCATCGTCTGGAGAAAAAGAATACCTTGGAACTGCTCTGGTAAATGCACTGCTACAAAGGGAGCTGCAAAGTTTAAAACCATGCATATTAGGAGAAGGAGAGGACAAGGAAGAAACCTCCAAGGAAGGAACCAAGCTGATTCCTTAAGCTTCCTTAACCTAATGTGTTTTGGCAGGATGGCATACAGCACAGTCGCTGCCTTTTCAGCCTCCAAATTCTTGGATCTCTTCCATTCTTCCTCTCCAGATGGTTTGAAAGCTCTATCTCTGCCACTGGTTCATCACAAGAAGATTTTTTTTGCCACATCATGAGATGCAGTGTCAGGGAGTTTCACCTTCAGCTCCTCTAGTTACACCAAGCGGCAAATCTTGAGGGAGCATAAGTGCATCCTACATTGCGTGGGGTCCACCCAGATCACCCAAGATTATCCTTTAAATGAAAGCATGTGCCAATGACACTATTAGCACACTCATTTTTCTCCTTCACACCTTCCCAACCCATGTGTGATAAAAACAATACAATCTAGCTACGCTTAATATTATTTAGGCACAACTATTAGAACTTATCCCAAGACTCCTTGGAAAGAAAGCTGAGGGAACAGGCTAGTATAAACAACTGAGGAAAGCCTCCTACAAAGGCTGAGGTACAGCTGTATCTTCAGCTCATCACACTTCCCACAGAGAGCTATACATCATTCATTGGAGACACTATTCTCTTTTTTCCACTATACTCTCTAGAAGTAGACGATCCAGCCTTATGGATCTGGCTGATGCACCTGGCCACAGAATAGAAGAAGATTGTATTTTGCCATCCAGGAAGAGCTCTGTGCACCCAAAAGGCTTTCTAGGAAACAAATCCTGTCCTTGCTGCCACCCTTTATCTCCAGTCCCTGCCCTGTGACACAATAAAAGCAGGACTTGTTTCATGGATGAGAATCAAAGACATTTGGAAGGTTTTCCAGACATTTTAATCAACAGCTGTAATTTTTATGGAGACATGGACAAGATGTTCCAAACAGAGAACAAAAGTAGAGGTAACCTCATTTGTAGTGATGCATTAACAAAAAGATTTTTTAATGTGTTCATTGGCAACTTCTCTTCATTCCCACTGAAGTCAGAGCTAAAGTTTTCACTGGGAGCTGCCATGACAATGTAAAGAAACAACAAAAAACCCCATATCATATCAGGAAATTATATTTAGAATCTCAGGTGCTTGGAAATGGAAGTTGCTTAATGAAAAAAAAAATCTCCAGAAAAGCTGATATTCCATATAATATTTGAGTTTATATAAAACATATATTCACAAAATCTTCAGTTGCCTAATCTTTTTGTTTGTTAGATTTTTGCTGTTCAGTTTTGTTGTGGGTTTTTTTTATCTTGTCCTCTCTCTGGTTTCTTCCACAAAGTTCTCTGTAAAAGAACATAAGACAAAATAGAGCCACCAAGATCATGGAGAGGATATTGAGAGGCATAAATGCTACTTAAAAAAAAAAAAGCCTTGCTGAAGGTTTTTAATGTCCTTCTGTTCTTTGTACCTTCAGAAACCTTCTTTATCTGTAATAAACTGGTACCAGAGCCTCAATTGATTAATAGAAAAATATTTTTATTTTCCACAAAACAAAATATCTTAACAAAACTGTTTTGTAAAACCTTCTCAATTTTTTTTCATAGGATGATTTTTATGTGAAAATAGAAAACAGTGGTTTATGGAGGCTGTAGTAAGTCCAGAAAATGAGTTTTGTGAAAATGGTGATAGAAAAAGATCCTTCACATAATAATGCAAACGTTTTTTTTTATTGCTATACAAAACTTCTTTGTATAACACTAGAGAGCTGCCTCTCTCCAGTGACTTGTGAGATGACTTTTTCTTCATTAGAAATATTCCCATGGACATAGAAAAGCAATACTTGCCAGTTCATGAGGTTTGGTAGAAATGGCAGTATTTTGGCTGCCACAGCCTATTGAAATTCTGTGGCTGACCAGTGGAATAGTTCAAAAAGGAGAAAAAGAAGCCAAAGACAGTCACCCAAAAACACTGAACTGTAGCACATCTGGGAATGTATACCAATATATACTATACATGAATCCTGGCACATTCTGGATCAACAGTCCTTCAAACTTGGATGTCTCCTTTAGCTGGTGTACCTGTATGTGTGTGTGCACTAACACTGCTGGTGGTAGTAGGCAGCCATCAGCAGTGCTTATCTAAAATCTGAGGAATTACCATTCTGACAAAGAATAAATAATTTCTTCCTCTCCATCATCATTCCAGACATCAATGTCCCTTCTGACAACAGCTATCAAAGATGTGTTGCATTCTTTTCACTTCAGACACTTCTCTGGAAAGCTAACAGGACCATTCTTGTCTCCTCCTCTAGTTCTATAAGCAATCACAGCAATTATATAACTGATGAAAAACCAACTTTCTTTCAGGACAAATATACACAAAATAATTGAAAGAAATGAAGGGCGATTCAGAATACATATTTTTCCTGAGAAGATAACCCAATGCACCGCAAACATAAGTTAAGCAAAAAGTCTACGACAACCAGAAGAAAATAAACTCACTGCATATCATGGTCTGGCTGCATTTAGACAAGAAAACTTCTCCCACCAAATCCAAACTCTGCAATCCCTGCATAAATCAATGACATCACCTTTGGTGACTCACTGCTTACAATATTTATATTCAGCAGGCTGTCTCCCTCGTGGGAAAGTGTCTGCACTGCTGAGACCCATAACTCATTCTGATCCTTATACGGGAGATAAAGAGGATGTTCTCTCACCTTACCTTAATTTCACACACTCTGCACGATATCCCAGCAGGATTTCTTTTCTCCATTTCATGACAATGTTGAACAGAGCTTTGTCTGCTGTGAAGCTTCAGCTTATGCTGTCTAAGGAACAGCATAGAGAAGAACATGTGTGAGTGTGCACATGTTCCTGTGCATGACATGAATCATCTCAGTAGACTGTTTTAACATGATGCACTTAGATAACACAAAGGCTGAAAGATAAGCACTTACTAAACATGAGATGGCAGTGGTGCGTGCAAGATTAATTTTGCTTCAGTCTGTGAAAGGATGATGATGCATTCTTTCAATACATACTCATACACTTATTCTCAAATACTCTCTTGCACATTTTTGTTATGTTTTCCCATTATCCAAGCTGGTTGCCCCAGGCTCCCTTTATAGACAATAAGAAGAAACAAGCATTTCTCCAGTGCAATTCATCTCATCTGAAAATAGACATCCAAAATATGACAGCTGAATCACCCTTGAAAAATACCCTTCAATCATTTACACCTGTATAAAGTACAGTCACTTGCCTTGATTTGGCTCACAGGCAATTGCCTTGTGTGAATGGCAAGACAAAAGACAATCCAACTCATTCTTCCCCATCCCTCTTTAGACTTCAAGTCTATAATGTGTGTTATCGCTGAAATATTTCTGGTAGATGAAAAAAATGCCAAACTGGAAGAGAAAATTGTAAGCAATTTTCCTCATTTCTGTAAATCATTGAATGCACCTCATTACCTTTATGAAAGGCTCCATTTTCTAAATTTGTGTCTATTCTTGTTTTCCTCTTTGGGCTGTTAAGCTTCTGCAGCACAAGAAATACTACATGCTTCTTTCCCTTTTTGCACTCTTCTTCTTAATTAAAAATTTCCATCAGCACTCACCATTGAAGAACTCTGGCAACAGACTCTAGATGGCCCTATTTAAAAGCAGTCATAGCTGCATATTATGTCCTAATGATTAAAGTAAATTATTCTATGTCAAATCCTACCCAAATTTATTGATTAAACACATTTTCTCTTTTCTCTCTGGTTCAACCTACATTTTAGCTCTTACCTAGTACATCAACAGGAAAATTAAGGACATAATGTGCCTCATAAGGTAACAACTATAGCAAGATTTAATAATAATTTATATTCCTAGAGATTTGTAAAACCTAAAGAATCTTAGTCACGACATAATGATTCCAGATTCACACCAGAAGGACCAAATTCAACATCTGGATCATAATTTCATCCAGAGTAAAAAACTTCAAGTCATGAAGCTTCTGTGTGCATGTGCTAGGGCGGGGTGGGGGGTGGAGTGTGTGTGTGTGCAAGATGTGCCTTTCTGAAGTGGAAACACCAGGCAATTTTATGATTTTATTCATAAAATCTGGGAGAGAAAGTTGTGTCTCACACACCTAAATAAAAATTATAAACAAAAAAAATATGATGTTCATCTGACTCTTTAAATGTTACTGCAATTTTTTCTGCCTATGTTATTTATAGAGTATCTGTCACTGCATACACCAGCTGCATAGCCACTGCTATTTGGGTATGATCAAATTAAAGTCTTAGGACTAAGAGAGGTGGCCATTAAATTCTGGGGAGAAGTAGGAGGGGCCTGGAGCTGAAAAATGGCAGTACTTTCCATTATGAATTCCTGCATGTGACTACTCTTCCTCAGCAAGTGTCCTCTTCTCAGTTCTCCTCAAAGCAAGACTCTCAGGGCATGCCTGGTCAGGTGCAGTACGAGTGAGACAGCACTTCCCTGGCATGACATCAGAAAGGCCTCCCCTGGCAAAAGAGCAGTGAAGAAGCATTGCTCTCTCTGTCCTCCTTTCCAGATGAAAAGATAGTACATTCATTCCAGAGAAGAACTCCAAAGACCTACAGACGCTAAGAAAAGCTTGGATATAGAAGCTGCTGGTGGAATCACCATGCTACCTGTTTGACCTAGGAGATACATCTTGAGCAAAGATCAGGGAAATGAACTAACCTACTGGAATGAGGCATCCCCTTCCTTCTGCTTGTTTCATGGAGATTTCTATTTATATTTTGAGATATTGTTAATGAAAATCAAGGCTGGTTTGGGCAAGCCCCACAGAAGGTCTGCTTCTCACGCACACACGAGCTTTGGTTGTCTGCAGGGAGAAACAGGGAAGGCTGTTGATCTTGTGCAAGTGGGAATTCAGAGAACAAGGATTGCCTCTTCACACAGAGGTGCTGTGCTCCCCTTGTGCTGAGTGGTCATGTCCATATTTCCATCACTCTGTAGGAACAGCCTGTAGGACAGGCTTAAAGGCACCTGAAACTGAGCTCCTCCTGAATGAGTGGACAGGGCCTGTGGAGTACTTAATTCCTGGAGGAGCTGTATAAACAGGTCAGCTGAATAACCACAGCCTTCACCTGATCCATTAACTAGATCTCCATCATCCTGGAGCTTAGACTTCTAACTCAGGTGTGGACACTGACACACAGGAGTCTGAACTTCCTAACAACTCAACACCTTGGTCTGACAGCAGGGTCTGCCAGGAGGCACTGGCATAGGTGTGCTCTACAAGCCATAGAGAAGGAGCAAAATGTCTTTACTTACTGGCATGTGTCACTTGAATCAGTAACATCATCATACAGAGCACAAGTCATGAAGACATTTCTGATTCCTGCCTGGGTTCTGAAGAATATGGAGCACAATGATTCGGGTAACATACAGGCAAAATCATCCAATCCAGTTCCCTCTGAAAATGATCCTGCCAGTGATAGGGCTGGATACAGGGGAGACAGAAAGCAGGACAGCATTCTCTAAACTTCTTGATTTTATAAAAGCAATTTCCAAGGAAAAATAAAGAAATTGGCTCAATCCCTGTCAAGATGTCTTTGGCGTGATAGGCTGAGGGGAACACAGTGGGCATGAAAGGGTTCCTCCATGTTTTGTCCAGGAGGTATGATTCCTCAAACAGAAACACAAGTGGAAAAAGTAGCCATATGAGGAAAGAAAATGTAGTCCTTTAGCCTTATCTCTTTAGAAAGTCTTATCTCTTCTATCCTGTGTATTTTCAGCTCAGTGCAGAGCTCTCTTCTCCTCCTCTGTTGAGAAAGAAGATCATCGATGCCATAGATAAAAAACTACACAGGATCATCATTTATCAGAATATGTGTCCCTCTGCACCTTCTGCATCTGAGCAACTTCCAGAGGGTCCAGACAAGACCTTGATCCTGGCGTGTCAGATGCTACAAAAACCTGAGTAAGAAAGAGTCTCTGGCCCAGTGGGAGCAGGGAAAGCCTGAGAAGGAAAGGAAGATAGCATGAGTATATAGGAGTGGTTAACACTAAGATGTCAAAAGTAGAGTTTAGATTCCTAGTTTGAAATAAATAAATAGATGTCATTCTTATCTTCCTAGTGAAACTCCTGATAGACATAAGAGTTAGAGATAGTAGAAAGCAACCTGTCATGATTCCTTTATAGATCTTCAATACCAACAGTATAAAGCAGCCAGGAGTAAATTCAAATACCTTCCCAGTGCAGCTGCTGACATTGATTTAATTTTCACTTCTTTTCTGATTGCCCTGTAAGAATCTACAAAGCAGCATGAAAACTGCAGAGGGACACACAGAGGTATATTTAGGCTACAGTCAGGCTGAACTGCTCTGAGATGTCACACATGTTGCAAAGAAAAGATTCACAATTCATTTCATCTGCCTTTGGATTGCTAGAAGTCACGCATGTAGTCAGGGCTAATTGGCTAGAGCCCTTTATGGACCGTGAGAGAAAGGTATTTGAGAAGGTGATTCATCCTACCCATCCTACCCCCGAGATTAATATCCTGCATGAATGGCTATCAGCCTCTGGTGACTGCACAGGAGCTGGGCCATGGCTGGTGCTGGATGCACAAGTCCTTAGCTGGTAAGAGTCACTCCAGACAGATTGAAGAGGAGCCCACGTACCCTGTCAAGAAGAGTTTGCACATCTGCAATTTTTTATACCTAATGGAAAATTCTTATATCAGTCAGTCCACTTTCTCTGCCTGCTCTTGTATTTTGGCTACACCTATCATTTAATTTTTTTCTTCCTGTTCTCCTGATATTAGTGCAATAAGCCACTACCAGAGAAATACAGTTACAGTGAGAGGTGAGGGACAGGGGTGGAGGGAAGGAGAAATAAAACACACTGCATGCAAAACCATTTCAGAGGCTGAGAGCAAAAAATCAGAGCACAAGCAGAACAGCCTGAATGTTTCTGGCGAGCTTGCAGGCACAACACAAGTAAACATCTGAAAGACAAAACTACTATCAGCTCAGCATAGAAAGCAAGCTGCCAGATCCAGAAAAAAATGAGAGTGAGGCCCAACTTAAGCATGTGTGTGCATGCTGAAAAGAGCCAGAAAATCACTACAAATGTCACCATCCACTCTGGTTTGATGTACAGGCCCCAGAGGCCAAGAACTTGACTCTCAGGTCTTTTTTTTTGTGCAAACTGTGACATCTCAGACTCACATTAAGAGCTATCTATATGTTTTGGCTCAATATCTGCACCCAGTTATGTTGGTGGAAGGAACTTCAGATTCACACTAACCTAGCAGAGTTTATTTTGCCATCTGTCTGTGTTTAGTCCTCATATTAATAATTAAGTCAAGCAATGTAGATTGGGATGGAAATTCCTTCCTGAGGACCAGGGCTGTGTTCTGTGCAAACCAACTAGCAGGCACTGAAACTCTTGTTTCAAAAATTACTGGCGAGAAACCTAACTACTCATTTTAACCTAAGTATCATCATTGTTAAGCTGTGCATTGCCATGGGCCTGTCATTTAAGATTTCTGCTGAATAAGAACACACCCCAAAAGTAATGAGCTCAGTTAATGCCACTATGAACTCATTGAGGATTTTTTTGAGCTGAAAATGTATTCTATGATCTATTAATGAAATCATCCTTCCTGTCAATGAACTGGGGCAGTGGAGGGATGAGTTGCATGAGTTTCCCAGTGGAGTGTTTCCCAGCCCATGCCACAGCACAGGTGAGTTGTACAGAGTCCCCTTCACTGGCTCAGGAAGTTCTTCTGGTCAAGGCCATCTCCCCCAAAGGATTGCTGGCATTTGGTGTGGCATTGGCTCACAGCTTTCCTCCACCTAGGAGAGGGTGGAGGGTCCCCACTGAGCCAAGTGGGTCTCTGTCAGCTGTTTGCTGCCTCCTGACACAGGTTGGCCAAATGAAGGAGTCTGTTTTATCACACTCACCACATGAAACCCAGAGAGGAAAGGTAAACCTGGCAATAGGTAAAGGCATTATTGATCTCATGGGCAAATGAATCTGTCACCACTGATGAGAGATATCTCTGCCCCTTCTGAGTTCTTTCCTGATTTACACTGAGCACAAGTCACTCAACTTCTATGGGGATATGACTCAGCACTGAATTTTGGCACAAGCTCCTCAGAATTAATTATAATTGTGAATTGCAGAGCTGTTGGAGCCCCAAGTCTATTGATAATTCTTCTCACCACATAATCAGGTTTTAACTCCCTTTGACCCCATTACAAAAATCCTCATTTGGACCAGTACTTCTCTTCTGAAGGATAAAATGCATGTGTTTTTAGCAGGTTTCTTTGCCAAAGGTCTCTATAATGACATTTCAGACATGAATTGATAAATCCATACTAAAGGAAGGGAAAACACTCATATATTGTACCTCATGGAATAAAAAGGGAAAAACAGAGCTCATGAAATGCTAGTTAAAGCATGATGGCAAGCCCCTAAAAAAACCAAAAAACAGTGCCCTCATTTTTGTGTACATTCGTTTTTTTATAGTTCTGCTCATTTAGACCTCCAGTCCTAAATTCTTCATATCAATGATTCAAGTTTCCATAAAGAAAACAGTAAATTTTGAAGGAAGAGTGCGACTAAAGACAGCTACAAGAAAATAATCTCTGGGCAATTTGAATCTTTTTAGAACCAATATAACTGAGCTCTTGACAGAACAAAAAGAGGAAATTGATGGATCTCATATCAGATTTGAGTGGAAGGCAACTGGTATTTTTGGAAAACCATACAAAAATTGGCATTTTCATCTGATATTCAAAGCTTGATGTTGGATTTTTGTTCTCTCACCTCATACTTTCATGTTAAACAGTGATTCTGGAAGAAGCTCACCAGGGTCAGACTGTCTGCTTGCTGCTTCTGCTCTGCTTTCTTTGCAGCAACCAACTTACACCTGCTCGTTACTGTTCTGGCACAGCAGATGTGATTTTCTTTTCTTCTTCATGTCTTCTTTTTTTTAATAGTACATCAGTTTTGAATGCCTCTTGCAAGAGCCCTCAGACATAGCTGTGTGAACATAAGAGCAGCAGGATTTCTCAAATTCACAAAGCATTTATATAAATTCTAAGTTTTTGAGTAATTGAACTTTGAGGAACATTGTCAACAAATTCTTTGGGTTCAAATTAAATGGGAAGATCAGTAACAACCCCAGCTCTGCAGGTAGAGAGCAGCAAGGGCTGCAGAAATCTGACAGAGGTGTGGGACAGTCCTTTCTAACTCAGAATGACACAACCCCAGGGCTTAAAGCTAATAGGCTTACAGGCAGAAAGACTGGCCTAATTCTGTTCTTCTCATGAGTCTAATTTAATTCCTAGAAGTGAAGCTGTGTTTGCTCAAGCTTGGCTCCAGACCAGCTTTTCCAGAAGCAGTCAGGCCCCAGTGCATTTGTCAGAGTCACTTTACTCCCACTGATGCTAGTTACATGCCTGTTGAAAATCCCGCTTAGGGTGAGTGCAAATCTTGCCCCAAGTGTACCCACTTGGGTTTATTCAACTGTAATTACAGGTCAGCTCTGCTTGCACCAGAGTCCTTCCACTGATCCCCTCACTTTCCTGGCACAGCAATGATCTGTATCCTTGATATGAGAGCGGTAAAGTTAATTCTGCATATTGGAAACTGAAAAGTGAAGCTATTGAAGAGTAAGAATGCTATGAATCAGTTCTCTCAGTGAAGTGATACTAAAGCTAACTCTAACTTAGGAACAGCTTGTTTATTCTTGAGCAAGCCCCTTCCCCCCTTGCTGTTCCACACACAAATACCTGTATATGATGGCAGCATGTCTGTCAGTTCAAAAGGACTCAGTGTCACATCAAGCCACAACCCAGCACAGACTGAGAGCCTGCATGTGAGCAGTGCCAGGGCTGATGGGCCTCTTTAATGCAGGGAACCTTATTAGTCTGAATATTTTGAGACCACCGAGCCATCTAAATCTGCCATTGCTGATCTGTAGTCATAAGCAGTGCAAAGACATCTTCCCTTTTTTCCCCTTTAAATTAGTATTTTGGCATAAAATAGAGGGAAAAATTTATAGAAGTTTAGCTTTCATGCCCTAAATATAAACATACCCCTGGAAGACACAGCAGCAGCTGATGCAGGAGCAGGAGCAGGTTAGTTTTTGACTAACCAAACTGCTTGGATTAGTAAATTCTGGAATAACAGCATTACAAACCCCAAGAAGCTGGGAACCTCATATACTGATTCTCCTGGGCCTTGGAAGAAACTTCAGAATCAGATCAAAATCCTTAGCTCAGACCTATCTCAGGACTGAACTTCTGAATCTTAAATTCTCTGCTCATTATTTTTAATCCATCTTTGTATTTTTTGTACCTTAGAGTGCATTATTCCTAGCGATGACATTACTTTGTCCATTTGTTCCCAGCCACAGTCAAAGGAGGGTGGTCACTCTCTCAGCCATGATTTACTGAGGTCTCAGTGTCCCCTGTGATGTCATGGCTGTTTATAGCCTAAGGAAATCTCTCCCTGGAAAAGTAAACTCATTTAAAGAACTAATGATCATTGGAAACTGCCAAACAACTGCCTGGGAAATAAGGAGCCCAGAGGTGAATAACAGATACACACACTGACTGTCTCTTGATGAAGCAGGACAAAACTTCCCTTTTACTTTCGTCCTCAGTTCCCTTGTTCACAGAAATAGTAGGGTTGCAGAATAGCTAGGAATGAACTGCCACCGTGTGGCCAAATCACAATTTTAGCTACCTTTCTAGAAATCTTCAAGAGCTGATGCTGTAAGTGACAGTCCCCAGCACCTTGTGGAAGGTTTGTGCTCAATCACTTATTTTACTTTGGTGTCATGTGCTGTGTCTCCCTATCAGTGCCATTAACTTCTTGGTAAAGTGTTGCTTCCTTCTCAATATCACTTTTATTAGAGGGTGGAATACATCACTTTTAATTCCATAAATTCTTTTTCTATTTTCTCTAATAGCTTACCTCATCTTCTGTGAGGAGTCAGGGTAACACAGTCACTGAGTCATTCAGACGGTGATGCCTGGTCTTGCCTTATAAAAAATGGACAATATTTTAATATGACAAGCCTAGTAGTAGAAAACTTGTCATCATGCACTAAATTGCGGCTAATCAAGCAATGGGCTTTAGCTTCTGCTTCTCAGTCTGGTCTGAAGCAGCTGGGCTCATTTGTCATGGTTTGCCCTCAAAATTCTTCCAGAACATTTTTCTACCTGTTAAACGCACAATAGTAAAACAGTCATTCCACCAACTTTATACAGCCTGTTTTCTCTTTACCATGGGCATCATTCAGAGCTACAGGCCCAAAAGTTGGCAAAACCCTCCTAAACAGAGCCTGCTGTGACTGGTCAGCTCCATGCTGCTTTCATCTTCTTGTGGGCCTGCCCCACCACCAAATCACAGGAGGCACTCTCCCAAATTTACCCAAGCAGAATGACAAACAGACCCAACAGCTGTGAAAATTTTCAAGACACCCACTAAGTGTGAATCTAATATTTTTAATACACCCCCTCAAAGCTGGAGCAGCAGATAGCCATGAATTTTTGTATGCATTACCTCTGAGGACTTCCTGCATTACTCAAGGCGATGCTGACACCTTCTGCCTTCACCGTAACTTTATGGAACTGCAAGATTCAAACCAGAGCTTGCAGCTTGTCCAGCTGCCAACTTTCCATTAGCTGCCTATACTTCTTCTATTTCTGCCAAAGACCCTTACAATTTCACCTCACTTACATGCATTGTGATTACACTGAGTCGCTCAACACAAAAAGACAAAATTATTTTGAATCCTCCAGAACATGATTCCTTCAACAGACTTCACCTCTCTTCAGTTTCTGGATTCTTGCACACAGTGTCTTTAGTTTCTCAAAGACAGATGGGGATGTGGTGTCACAGAAATTTGTAGCCAGGGCCACTTCAGAGCTAGCACTCAGCAATGACACAGGCTAGAAGGACCTGACATATCCTAATACTTCAATTGAGCTGGATTTGAAACAACAAAATGTGAGATGTTTTTGCAAAGATCTTGCCTATTATTCCAGTGCACTCTGGGAAAGAGCTCTTGGGGATCACTGCTGCAGGGAACACTGACACACAGTGACCTTGATCGATAGAGCTCCTGGTTGATGCCCTTCATTACCACGGCCTGGGGGCATGACTCAGAGGGCTCACTAACAATCTCTTCAAAAGATCTAGGTCACTCAGAGCTCTGCCAGTCATGAACAACTCTTCTGTGTGATTGGCACTGTCAGAACACCTCTAGTAGCTGCTTAATTTCTAGGATGCTATGCCTGAAAATACCTGCAGGTTGCAGCAAGGTCATTTAGAGGGCATACCGTGACAGAGAGAATCCCTTCAGTGTCTATGCAGAGAGCTCTTCCTGCAAAGCCACGAGGGAATGATTCAGCCCAGATGGGAAGCACTTTTGTAGGGCAACCAACTGCTCCTGGAAGCTGTGTAGAAAGCTGCCTAGGATGAGCCAGTGCCAGGCAGGGGCAGGGTTCTGTCTTGGGATAATACAGAGGGTGCTGCCATCCACACTAAATCCTTCTCTGAGGAGGCAGCTGACACTGGGGGTGGAGATGGTCCCCTTTCCTCACTCCTGCTCCCTTTGTGCTTCGCTAGCTGCTCTAGCACAGGTAGCACAAGACCTTTGAACCCTCAGCTCCCATCTCTGGAGAGAGTGCCCTGAGATGCAGGGACTGCTCTCCATAGCTCTGTTGGAGCTGAGCCATGTTCAGTGAGGAGCATACAGGGGCTGATATGCTAGAAGAAGAAGGAAGGTGCCTGTATTCATGGGATAGGTGATAGAACATGTTCTCAGAGAAAAACTGGTTTATTTTACTTGCTTAATTAGAATTTCCTAAGATGATGACTGGCTTGAAGTGAACTTTAAGAAAAGAGGAAAAAAAAAGACAGAATCCAAGTAGAAATTATAAATCTGATTTCCCCCCCCCCCCCCCCTTTGACTCTTATTCATAAAAGTGAACCCAAATTGACACTGAAGGTTTTCTGTGCTGGACAGCAGGGGGACCCTCACCCCCTATCACAACCAGATGATCAGAGATGTCTGTTTTACAAGGACAGACAAGAGGTTACAGGGAAGGACTGCTTTGCACATGCTGAAGCAGTCTGGTTCTGCACATCAAAATGCATTCTTAAAACAATAGCAAAGAGATCAGTTACTCCAATGCATAAAACCTTGGCACTACAAACATGAAACACAGCCCAGGGCAGAAAAACATTGGAATCCTTTTCTTCTTTCTTCTCATCAGTATTTTAATTATGCACATGCATAATTCTGTTGTAGTAACTCAAACAAGATGGTGAGATTTTCTGACAGCACCCATCCATGTTGCAGGTTCTAGTAGCAAAAAGATGCCCACACAGTCAGCAAAAATGTTCCTCGGCAACTTCAGTATGAAATTTTGTTTGGAGAGGAGTTTCAGGGTGACACAGTTGCCAAAAATGTACAGTTCTGAGCACTGTCCCCCTTCTCTCACACATACACAGAGCTGCAGCCTTGAGGCATGCCAGATCCTAGGGGTGTGTTTGGAACAAGCTGTGCTCTGGTTATCCCACCTGGCTGAGTGGAATTCCATGAATACATTCAGAGGCAGAATAGTTTAAAGGGCATTCAGCTCAGGGTGGACAGTACAGAACTGGGGAGGAACAAAGGCATCAATATAATATTGCACAATATAAAGGATACAGACTATTGTGAAAAGCACCAACAGCAGGGAGACAAAACCCAGACCTTAATTTAAACTCTTCTTGAATATGTATCAATTATGTTATTTAAACTGGTCATTTTCAAGAGGATGCAAACTAGGCCAAGAGCAACAAAAGCACCTCCAGAACTGAAGTGCTACAGAAACAATTCTTCCATCTGCTTCACAAACATCATTAGAAAAGAATCAAAATGCTTTCATCAAACAGGAGATGCCAGCTCTGAATGGAGGAACATATGGTTTTTTGGCACTTTTCTATCTTATGACAGAAAGTGGCCTAGATCATTAAGTTCAGAGATATCCTGGCAACCCATGGCAGAGATGCCTTTTGAATAACTTAGTCCCAAGGACTGGGAACACAAATCAGCAAGAATTAACACCTACCAAATGTTCTGTGTGAGGGCACAAGGTTTATAGGGGTTTTCGTATATCAGATGGGCTATATTGATGGCCAGTGCCTTAGGAAATTTATCCAAGCCTGTGGACACAAAAACTACTGATCATAGAAACAAGGAAACACTAGCAAATCACCAGCTGGTCATACCAGTGCTGCCATGATCCATCTGTCATAGTCCAGCACCAGCTGAATGATGCCAGATGAAAAAAAAATCTGAGTAAGCAAAAGCTTGATCCCAAACACCTTAGCAAATTCTTAAGACAAAGTATGAGCTCTGACAGGCAGAGCATGGGTCTTATTAATTCCAAGTATCACATAGAATAAATATCCCCTCTAAGATGAAGAGAAACACATCTAGACTTCATTCATCCTAATATATTGTCTTTAATGATGGAATAGCAGAATTCCAAATATTTGGTAAAATCTAAAGGTGATGTGGTGGCTTTGTCTGCAAGTTCTCTTCTGCCCCTGAGAACAAGCTTTGCTCCAATCTATTCACAAAATGTTCTCCATGATTTTAAGCTTTTCTAGTGTACACTGGGGTGCCTAGATTCATTAGCTGGGTGTTAGATGAAAACTAGCATGTGGTGTAACCATATGAAACAAGTTGCATACATTTTTGCATACAGTGATTATTTTGATGCATCCAACAACAGAACCATTTCCAATAGCAAGCAGAGTACAAAACACACTGGAGCACACTATTACCCTAAACACAAGTTTCTAATGCTGATTCCCTCACTCCAGCTCTTTTCTGCTCGTGCTGCAGACTGAGTGTATCTTGGTGCTGCTGTATACTCTCAGAACATAGAGTCAATGATGGCACTTACAAATTTTCACAAGCAACAGAAGGAGAAAATTCTGCTTCACTGCTCTGACATTGGAAACACCTCTGCAAAAACTCCAAAATATTTGCTGAATTCCTTGAACTGCTTTGCAGTACTGGAGTCAGAAGAAAAATTACTGCACCAGGCAATCTCTGAATCATTGCTTTCTGTAACAGCACTAGAAAAAAAGGCTTGTCAAGCTGGAGTTCCCCCCACCAAGCTGAATGACAAAGCAGTATTGTTAGGCACAGAAAATTTGAAGAGTTAAACCCTCATATGAGTCCAACATTGGAATAGCCATGGCTTAAAATACGTCCCCTATGAAGAACTTTCAGTGACTGCACAGGTCACTTCTGGAGTGTAAGTGATGGATCAGTGGTAAAAAAAAAAAAATTGAGGTCTTACATGCCCTATTTCATATATTCTGTCTTCAAGTGAAAAGGGAACAAAAAGGGAACATTCTTCTTTCAACATTCTTCTTTCAACATTCTTTCTTGTGTGTTTTAGGCTTAAATTTTAAAGTGCTGTATGCCCCTTCCACAGCTTTGGGCAGGTACATGGGATGCCTTTCCAGCCTTTTCCTAGAGCCAGTGGTTCTCCTCTGACTGTTTCTTTGGGATTGCTTAGCTGCTTGGGCAGTGTCTTGTGAGTATCTCCGGGGAGCACGAAGGATCCAGTTTGAATGCAAACTGTGTTCACTCGTACTGGTAGCAACTGAAAGACAGAAGATAATCTGGGATTAACCACTTGGCAGTGACATTTTCATCTGCACAGTGAGGGAACACAGCAAGGGTGCTTGCTGGGTCCTTCCTGGAGGCAAGATCAGGAGACAAACCTGGTTTCACTGCAGGATATCACTCGGGATGGGATTCATTTTATCTAGAATTTCAACACCTGCAGCATAAAATATGAATGTGAGAGCTAGTCCCTTCAAATATATTCCTTGGGTACTGCTAAAATGACCTGCTTCAGTTATTCACCTCAGCCTGAAGCAAAGGTGAGACATATCTATATCCCTCTGCTGATTATACAGGACGACCTTAAATTGGCACATCTTCATTTCTTTGGGCAATCCTGTTTTTTTCTGATGGAAACCTCCAGTTATTTAGCCTAATCATCAAATTACTTCTTTTTTAGTAGTTATAAAGGAGTCACCCAGTCATTTCTCAAAAAAAAAAAAGGTGAAGAAAAAAATACATTTATACTTTCTATAATTCTCCAAAGACAGCTTAAGATACAAATGCAAGGGTGGAGTTCAGCTCTGAGCAGAAGGCAAGCACTATTCCAACCCTGCACGTGCTACATTTGCCATGTAATGACTGCACATAAAATAGTTGCACCCATTCAACAGGGAACAAGTGACATATCACTGTAATTTCACATATTGCATATAATGGTCCTAGATTTGGGAAGCAAAACTAGAGGACAACTGACTAATTAAATAAATTCATTAAACAAATGTGACATCACAATGCCTTTCCTTCCTCTACCCTCTGCACCCCAAAACCCATCATATTTGGCTGGTTTATACTGCACCATCAAAATCGACATCCACATTTGGCAGATCCACGTCGGGAACTCTCCGCCATCTCTCTGAGTCCAGGTCTGCAATCACTGAGTCAAAGAAGGCTATTGCTTCTCTTACATCTGAACTGGACTGTGGGCCTTTTCTTTCCATGGATGCCTGTTGATCAGACAAAGGAGAAAATAGTTAGCCAAGGGTTGGGCACAATGATTTCTTAATGAGCACACTCTATATGGAAGATGTGTTTGATGCCACACTTCACGCTGTCAGAAAATAAACAAAGGTCCAAACTACTCCACAGTGTAGAAATCAAAGAAAGCAGGGCAGTGGATATCTAACCAATATCCATCCTGTTGCACGTTCAACAACAAGTACCTTCCACTTGGGCACTACTGGCCAGGTGTTTTGAAATCCCTCGGAATCCATGTACCAGGCCATTTAATTGGGTGGCTAAATGACAGCTGGGTTTTATGACCAAATTTATTCTGCCTAGCACTAGGTTCCTAAGGAGAAACACATTAGAAATGTAGTCATGCAGGGCTCCTTCTGTAATTAATGCTGGGCTCCAGTAGCTTCAGAAGATGAGTCAGGCCTTAAGTAGGCTGAACCCTCCTCTGCAGCCAGCTCTTTCTCTCAGCTGAAAAGAGATTGAGGGGTAACTTTGTTACTAATATAAGCATCTTATTAAAATGCCTAGGTTAGGTGAAATTAATCCAGATCTAAATTGCTGAAGTCTTTTTGAAATTAAAAAGGATGGTGTGCGCTAAATTATGAGTCATTCAACACTGTGATAATTCCCACAGGAAAGGCACACAGTTTAAAATTAGGAGCCTGTCTTGATGAAAAAGGAAATGCCTATCTATAAATGCTGAAGCAGTCATAAAACCTGGGTTAGGGATTCTGAAGATACAAATGGGATGAATAATTCCTGCCAGGCTCTACCTAATGAAGGGACATATATTTTCCTTGCTAGTCGAAGTCAGGTATATTGTCAGGCTGCAATACCAGCTCGGAAAATTGCTACCCTGGGTTTCAATGAGACAAAAGGATGCGTGCCATGTCACACCTCTGAAGGACCAGCCTGTTCCCTGTTCTGTGGAGGCAGAGAGATGAACTAGCTGATTCCCCTCCTGACATTATGGGTTGATTGACATCCTGAGAAGTGTTAAAAGATAGCTGCTACCACACATCTACTGGAAATAGTGACTGTATTATGACTAAGCTCTTATTGGTTAAAAGGCATTTTAAAGACATGCCAATGTGCTCCCCACATCTGACCCACCTCTCTTCTTTTCTTCCACTAGACACAAGTGGCACATTTTGAATCCATAGTGAAATCCCAGGACCCAGGGATCTTTGGATCAAAACTCCCATGGGGACAGGTTTGTCTGGACAAATTACCTTCCTATAAATCATGCAGCAGGTTAGAGAAAGAAGTGAATTCCCACTGATAGGTAATTTAATAAGAGCAGGTAGCCTGGGGCAAAACGATTCATGCCAGGTGATAACACAAACTTTGCAATCTGTGGACATAAAATGTGTTAGGAAGAATAGTCTGAATTGTGTAAAAGGCTTCTTGACCTCTCCCTAATTTTTGCAAAGCCAGAGGTGTGCAGCTGTGACTCTGCCATTTGTGTTGGCAAGAATACTCTGCTGGTGTTCCTGTCTGCTTCCAAGGGGATGGGTGATGGAGTGAGCATGCCAGTCACCACCAGGACTGTTCATACACAGGGCCAAAGTCAGATCACAGCATTCTTAGCCTCAGACTGTGGGAGATCCAATTGTTTGCCAAAAAACAAGTTAAGCTTTGGTGTTTTACTTAAGCAGTATTTTCAGCAGCACATCTCAGAAGTTCACAAACCATTCTGACACTCTGCTGTGACAGAACATCTAAATATGGCAGCAACATTATTTAACGTCAACCCGGCCTAATCAGTAATTTCAGCTCTACATCCCTTCTTCCCACCATCCCCATTATTATCCAGCTTAAAGACTGCACTGGATAACCTGTAACCCTCCTGTTGAAGTCTTGTTTGCAGTCATGTTACCTAAACAGATCATCCCACTTGCTGCAGTCCTTTGTTTTGTCCTCACTGAATGAAGTCTAGAGTCAAAGTAACCACTGAACTGTTCAGTGATGTGTTAACTTATAAAGCTTTTATTTCTAGGATACATGGAAATAATCTGCACTAAAGATGATTTTCTATTTTTGTATTTTCATTACAGTAAAGGGTTAAGAATTTCGCTGTCTAGAAATGACCCACCAACTTATTAATGAACAGAGAAAGGAAACCTTAAGAATTCCTCATGCCCCACATCCTACCTGTAGAGGTTGCACTGATGCTAAATGTAGCACTGACAAACTAACTGACCACTAAGAAAAAAAAATCCTCTTTGTTTCAGTGAATTTATAATTATTTTGTGTAAGTAATTTTGTCAATAATAAGACTGCCAGGAAATCCTGAGATTACTGCATTTGTCAGTCAAGCTGGACTTCACTAATCATAGTGAAGGATTCCGAGGTACTTAAGTAGATAATGTCAGAGCTTGCCCTTTCATTTCCAACATTTTCCATACTCTCACAACTTTTTCCTACTTTCTCTCTCCCAACATTTCCCCCCTCAAACAGAGACATATACATTTCTTTCTATGATCAGTCATTCATTCCTAATTTTACACTGCTTAGAAAGAATCTCAATGTATTTAGCAACACTTAAATTGCTGCAAAAGAAAAATGACAACTGACTGAAAGCAGTAAAGAAGAAAATCAATACAGGTGACATAGCTTCGATGATTTTGTTGCTTAAGACTAAGTACATGGCAAAAGTTCTTGGAAATTACCTTAGAAGTCTCTTTGGAAGGAAGTGGAAGAAATAACTTTTTTCCAGTTTTGGATGATCTTGTGGATGCTGGAGAATCTGCAGCCATATGCATGGATTTCAAGTTATTGATGTTTTCAAGATATTTTTTCCTCAAGGCTAGCAGATCCTGGAGGTACTTCAGGCAGTCCTGAGTCTTAGAGTACATCCAGTCTCTGTCTTCATCTTTTGGCTGAAAGCAAGAGTCGATGCTGGTTGTACTTCTGCATTTTTTTAGCGGTTCACTAACTTTTTCCTGCTCATCTCCAAGGACATACATGGAAGTGCTGCGGATCAGTCTCACTGCAGAACCAGCTCCATCACTGTAAGGAATGTCATCTGTCACGTTTCTTCGCTGGGAGTTGGGGTGAAATATAGAATGGATCTTTTTGAACATAATGTGTCACTTCCTCCCCTTTATACTTTTTCAGCTCCTTAATTTCACACTGGATCTGGCAATCAGCAGCAGTTACCTTTGCTCTCAGCAGACAAGAAAAATTGCCACTTACTGTTATGAGGAGGGGAAAAAAATCCCTATGGCTGCACCAATTGTTTTCAGTCTAACATTGTGAGAAGCATGATGGTAACACAGAAATGTCTTTTCTATTCCATTTCTGTCTGTGAAAGATCTTTGTCCTTTCCTCGGTTTAAAATATAGCTGAGGAGGTCAAAGAGCATGCTTTGACCTTTTGTTTGGTGTCTGGTCCCCATAAAAAGCATCAGCACGGAGGCAGGACTTCCCTCTCCCTCGATTCCTGCGCGCTCCTGGGTTCCCTGAGCGCCGGCTGCAGGCGGCCGGGGGCGCTGGCCGTGGTGCTGATCCGCTCCCGACCGCCCCGGGGGGATGCTCGGGAAGAGCCGGCTGGAATCGGCCTCCGCAGGGCCAAAGTCTGGATGGAGAGGAATAGTTTCTGTCGAGCGGAGTCCAGGTGCTGAAAGAAGTGGCTCTGGGCTTCACCCGGCAGTAACCAGGAGATGGCTTCAGCTACCTGATAGCTCAGCGCTGCCAGGAACCCAGCGGATTCAGATGTCAGGCTCTGTTACACTCAATACAAAGATGTCCTGTGTAAGGGATGCTGTAAAATAAAACACTCTTCCAAAGTACTCCTCTGGCAAAATGTTTCAGACAGAAACACAAGAATTTGTATCTTTCCACATTAGTTGTCCTCCTAGATTGGTGTAAGAACATTTAATACAGCGAGTTTGATGGTTGATTTTTGGCTGAAGGTACTGAGAAACTTTGACTTTTATTGGCATACTCGAGGCATGGCTAGTATTTGTGACTATGTGTCCACGTGATGTATGCTTTGGAGACAAGCAGATAGTGAACTGAGGGAATCAACAACAATTTAAAAGCAAGCAGACATGCCCCAAAGGGTTTTCAAAAGAGTTTGTGCAAAAGAGTTTTCACAGCTGATCCCACCCAAGCATTGACTGCTTGAGAAAAAATAATCATTTTCAAATCAAATAGATATCACCCTGCAAATACTACTGAGCAAATTTCTTCTAATGACTCTGGAGGTGCTAACTGGAGGCTGAGGCATCCCAAGATATGTAGGATCTCAACAGGAAAGATAGCTTGGCACATAAATTTGTGCCTATTGCTTTGGGAACTCTGAAAACTGGACACTAAACATCAACCACAACCATCTCAAATTGTTCCTTTTATTTATAGCTAAAGTTAGTATGTACTTATAACAACTAAGAATTGAGCAGAAACCAGTTTTGCCACTTTTTCTGCCTTCTAATAGTAGAATTCCCATTGCAGCTGAAAGCAGCCTAGAGATTTTCCAAAATATAGTCAGCTGTTTGGTATCTAGTACTTGTATGGAGGTATTCCATTATCGATTCTCTCTAAAGGTCTACTCAATCCTCCAGATAACAGATAGAGTTGACTTTATGCTAGCACAGATCATTAGAACAGTGAAAAAAATATGAGCTTTCTCACCAGATTTACCTGTCTGAGATAGATAAAGTTTCGGGTCATCAATACTAACACATAATAATAATAATAATAATAATTCCATCTACATATTGATTTCCTTTTCAGAGCAAAAGGCTGTAAGGGGGTTTTAATACACTGTCCTGAGTGGGGGAGATAAATATCTGTCACAGCCATTTCAGGTTTACTAAGTTAAGAAAATGAGATTTTTTTCCAGAATAACCCTGATAAAAATGTACATAGATTTGCTACATGGGATAATGGTCTTTGTTTATAGACATGATACAATAGCAGTGAGCCTCAGAACACTCTAAGGCCTCTTAGTCAGAAAACCCATAAATCAAGATAATCAGTGAGAAATCAAGAAAATATTGATAAAGGCTTGAATCAATAAGGTCATTGGGAACTCCACTGAGAAACTGCTTATAGTATCAGACATTATCTTTCAATTGCAGATTGATTTATAAACGCACATGGGCTTATAAAGACCTACAGGGCAAAGAAAAAACCAGAACCAACCAATGAACCAGAAAACCCCCCAAGGTTCTGTTGATGAAACCACAGGAAAAGGTACACCTGTGAAGAGTAAATCTGATTATATGCACTGCATTTGAAAAACATTTCATATGGGCCATAGCTTTTCCTACCCTGCTTCAACTGAATATTAAAAACGTATGCTGACATCTCACTAATTAAAAAAAAAAATAAAAAAGCTTTCAGGCTCTTAAGAGAGTTCTCAATTTCAAACATGTTCATTTCCAATTTTTTTAAAAGCTTGCTGGGTAACATTCATTCTGTGCCAACATATGTGTCATTCCCATTGTTCATGGTGTTGTTAAAATAAAGTAGTATTAATAAATGCATGAAGCAATACAATAACTGCATTATATAATAGAATTTAATTTGCAGTCATAAAAAGTCGTTTACAATTATTTCAGACATGAATGTTTTATTCTATGCTTTGGTAATGGGCAGTGAGACAATCTTTCCTATTGTATATTAATTTGTTTTCTTCAGAGAATCTACTGTAATTTAAATAGCTCCATGGATTTAAAAATTTAAAGGATTAAATAAAGGATATACTCTACTTTGTAGAGAGTAGAGAGAAATGCCACTAAAAATGTTTTCTGAGGTATTTTCCTGTAAGGCATTTGCTTTTAAATGTTTCCAGAGTAGTGTTTCATTTATTTATACTCAAACTCAGTTTCCCATGCACCTGTAAGTGTCCCTTTTTAAGTAAATAACAGGGCAATTATAATTCAGCCACAACCACAGATCACAGGTCTCTTCCCCACAGTTACTGTTGTGGACTGAATATGCTACTGTTATCTAAGACAGCTGGAAACTAAAAGTGAGGGTCTTATTCAAGAATTATTTCCTTCTGCACAGACACTCATCAAATGCCAAATACAGCTAAGAAGAAAATTTAATTCTCTTAATTCAAAGTTCCAAATTTATAGACAGCTATTAAATCATAAATAAAGACCTCTCAAAGAAAGAGCTTGTGAGAAGCAGATCAAATAGACCAGACTCATCAAATAGACCACACTAAATATTTAATGGCATCTAAGATTACTGGCTTTGACAAGGCAATGCTCACACCTTGCTTGTTCATTTGGCTACTTGAATCTGACTTCATTTACTTAATGTTTTTTGTTTCAAGTCACTTTTTTTCCCATTACTGCTTTCAACAAGTCTGTTTTCTTTGCAGCTACCAGTGATCTAAATTCCATTTAACAACACCCAATCACTTCTAAAATTGGTTTTTGTTGTTTTTTTTTTTTCTAGCCCTGGCATTCTGTCAGTTCCTGATCCGCTATGACTGGATAGGAAAGTCAAGTTAGAAAATCCAATATATGTGCTTTGTTTAACTAAATTAACTACACAGTTGGAAAAAAAAAACCCATAAAATCAAATGTACAGATAAATACACTTAAGCATTTTTATCAATAAGTTATTTGTCAAAATGCATTTTTTTCTCTTGAATAACATGCCAACATGCATACAAATCTCTTTACTTGATGGTTAAATTTCATCATGAATGATACAAAGGAATGTCAAATCATCCTGGAAACAAAGTTCTGATTTCAAACAAGAAAATCTTTGATAAACTGTAGATGTCAACGTATTCTTTTTTTTTATCAATTCTTTTTTTTAATCAAAGTTTTATCAATCTATTGTATCATATCAGTTAGAATAATACATTTTATTATATTTAAAAATTTAAATGAGAACACTTTCTTTGCTTTTAAAGAAAAAAAAGTTCCACACATAAAATATGTGAGTGGATAGCAAAGTTACTGAGGCTTGTGCTATTTTAGCTAGTTCAGAAATTAGAGCACAGTTGTCAGCCTCTGGTGAACTCTTCCATGTCTATGTAGCTGCATAAAAAGTAGATTCTTTGGACAGAGCTAATTGAGAGAGTCCAAAACAGAGGACAACAAAGTAAGAAATTCATAACAGCAAGAATCAACACTTTGCTCCCTAGTCCCTGACTATTTAATATATTCCATTGAAGTTCTGCAAAGACACACACACACACACACACACACACACACACACACACACACAACCTGTTAAATATTTAAGAGAAAGACAACAAATGCTGAGCATGCTGAGACCACAGCTCAGTTCTAAAAAAATTAGCATCCCTGGCTGCATATGGCAGTAGTTATGACACTTAGTGGTTCGAAGATCACACATACTTTAAAATATGAGCTGGTGGTGCATTTCCAAATCCTAAATCAGGTGCTGATCAGCAGTGCTTTTGGAGGTTGGCAGGAAACATCCATCATTAGAGGTGCAATAGCACTGGTTCCTACCTTTCACTGGCTAAAAATGAAGATGGAAGAAGAACTGACCTTGTTACAAAGCAAAGAAGAATCCTCAAGAATGGTTATATCTGCTCTTTCAGCCCACAGAGGTAACAGGCCGTTCTGCCTTCCTAAAACTGCAGTCAGGAACTGCTTGATATTGTTCCTCTTTTGGGAAGTTCACAAAATATGGGAAAGGAGATAAATTCTGATACCATGCATTTCAAACATCTATGACTGCTTCTTTGAGGCATTAAAGTGGAGAAATCAGTTTCTCGAGATTGAAGATAGAGATTTTCATTTGAGTTGATTCAGAGGAAAATGCAGTGAAATCTCTTTGTTGCCCACCTGTCAATCTTGATTTTTAATGGTACATGCTTGAGCCGTGTCAGACAACACTAACCTGTCAAAACAGCTGAGTCACAACATTGACTCTCCTAACAGAAGACAAATAGGTTTTTTGTAAATCTGGAACATCAACTTTCCATCTAACCTAAATTTTAATCGAAGTATTACCATTTGACTTAGAAGGCATATACTCTCCTTAAATTTTTGCCACATGAAAAATTTCATTCATTGATCAGGTTTTGTTGCAGCATAAGCACAGCCTGGTACCAACAAAAGCAGTGACTGCATTCCTACCAGGCATGAGAAAATAAAGAAATGCTGATTCATGTGCAGTAACATGTATGGAAAATTATTACACAAATGAGTTATCAATCCTTTAAAAAAAAAAAAAAGACTATTATGATGATAATAATGTTGTTGTTGGGGAAATTTTTGCATATACTCTGTAATAAAGCAAACAAAGCAAAAAGATGAACACTAGTGAACACAACCTACTTTAGACCTATGTCTACAGCTGTTGTTTGGCAGCCTTTTCAGAGGGTGAGAGGTTACCACACTTATCCCCTGCTGTATCTAGCCTCCTCCTTCCTTTTGTTTCCTCAAACAACCATGCTATCATTAAAAACTCCATCTCTTTGACAAGCTTGACAAGGGAACTTTGTCTTGTCTTCTGTCACACGGGGTCAAGGGAACAACCAGTTGGCCTTGCTTGTTTTGTTGGAGGAATTCATGTCCTTTTAGTGGAAACTCTGTTAGGACCTTTCAGATCTTTGTTAGTCTTTGTTGAATTAGATATTGTCTCGCCTCTTGAGTCCTTTGTTCCCAAGATGGCTGAAGAATTATTGTGATGTCCAGCTTGTTGCCTGTCACATCCATCAACCATTGATGGAGTCTTTGGCAGGTGAATGTGATAAATAGCCAAAATTCCTTCATGATAGCTCAATGAGGAATGGAGGTTGTAAGCAGCAGTTCTTCAAACTGGTTTATAAAACACAGACATTTAAATGACCTGTCTGTCTTGATCTCTAACTGGATCATCTGTTACTCATTCCAGTTAAATTCTAATACACAATTATCCTTCCCACAAAGGATGTTCATAGGAGGAATAATGAAAAGGGACAGCGTGTCTTTGGAAGTCACAGGGCTGCCAGACTCCGTCAGTCATTCCCAGGCAAGGCCTTCTCACGATACCTCCAGACTTTTTCATAGGCACTCTTGGATCTTATAATTATCTCCTTCCTGCTCTGCTAACCCAGTGAAAAAGGACAAAGCTAATTTAAGTGGAGAAGCAAAAAAGGAGCAGTTTGGCTGGGATATCTGAGTAAGAGGGGCTCAGTGCAAGTGAGGTATCATTGGCACTCTAGAGAAGATGGAAATACAGAAGAAATTACCAATTCTTCTTCAACACTTACCAATAGTGGGGCTTTTGCATCTTAACTTTTTTTCTGTTCACATCACAATGTATCTGGAAAAAAAATAAACCTGTATATAGCCTAAAACACAGCCTGCCCTGTTCCTATCCCCACTGCCACAACATAATTAATCAAAGGGGACTATTATCTTTGCTATAAGCTTCTTGAACACACCTCCTAGTACATCTCCTTCAGCACCTGCAAAGGCACTTCCAAAGTGAAGCAACTTTGGTTGTGCTAAGGAATACAAGAAGCCAGCCAGGGCCCTTTCAGCAGGGAGCAGCTACACCTGCAGTGACACCCTACAAGAACCAAATCCTACAACACCATCACTACCACGAGTGTGCCTCACCAGCCGTCTGCTCCAGCAACTGCTGGCATCACTCCATGCACCGCGAGAATGGAAAAGTTTTACTGATAATTGGTAGCTCCCTGAAGAGAAGCAACCCAAAATAGGCAGGACAATTATTGAGCAGGTTAGTAGGAGCAGTTTTTGTTGCCTCTCTCTGAGGGGTCAGTAAAGAAGCAGGAGAAATCAGATTCCATGTTTTTCTTTCACATTTGCCAGTTTTAACATAAAATGTGGTAGCTGGTAAACATGAATTCTTTCTCCTTGGATAATTTGATCTTTTGCCTCTACTCACTTCTCACCTACCCAACCTTCCACTGTCCTTGTAACACAGCCAATCTGTATTAAGACACATTTAAAGGATTGGGGAAAGAGAAGAAGAGGTGGCTCCACAGCCTTGCCTACCACTTCCAAGCTAAACTTCAAAGACCATTTCCCCTATACTCCCTGAGAATAGTCAAATAATATACACAGGTGTGGCTACTTGCAGGGGCAAAGGGAGTTCATTTGGGATCCTCTGAGGAACTTTCAATCAATCAATATCTTCTTCCAGAGTAGCTGATCTATGATGTGGAATCTAAATATGAGAGGAAAAATATCATACTGAAGCAGTGGCTACACAGAAGCTGCAAAGAGGCCCACTGCCAGCCTGTTGGGCACAGGGTAGCTGCTTTCAGGTATCTAGATTCAAAAAGCCTGCATGAAGCCCTTCAGCAAGTTGCAGACATGGACACTTGATGTGTCCCTGGTGCAGGTATTGCTTGCAGTGGGTCCACATTTGAGATGGCTCATCAATAATGATGGCTCATCAAAAAACTATCTACTCATATTCTTAAAACAACCTGGAAAGTCTTCACAAAGGTGAGATTTCAGCCAGGTCAGAAAATCACTGAGATGTAGGCACAGGTGGTCATGGATGGTGAAATGAGTTTGCAGCTTGGCAAGGTGTTTGCAGTAATCTGCAAAGCCAAATGACACTTTCCAGGCTAAGATACCTGTTAAATTCACAAAGCTTGCAAGTCAACTTAGTCTGTGCTCAGAGGAATATGGAAATTTTTTATTGCTGTGCCCTGAAATGTGGCAGAACGTGTCCCTTTGGCCCAAGGTGGGCAAAACATGGAGATGCTAGCTGTGTTTTTCTCTGTGACCTCCAGGTCAGGCAGGAGGGAGTGAAACTAGGTTAACTGAAACAGAAGGAAATATTCATGTGAACCCTGGTGAACTGGAGCAGCTGAGTCTTACAGGCCTGTAATCTGAGCATCAGCACAAAATGAAAGGGACAGCCAGACTGGCAAGGACTGAGGCAGCCAGCATTCCTCTTGTGATTTTTTTTTTCTAAAACCATTATTCAGAAAAAGCATCTCAAGGAAACTGTGATAGCTACAGAAACACACAGGCCAAAGTTACAGATCAAATAGCTGCCAGAGCTGGCAGCAAGCAAAGGTCACTGCACTTGTGAGTCAAAACACACTCAGCAAGGACTTCATGGAGGATCTTCAGCACATCCACTGGGGCTAAGCAGATACAACAGGAACATCCGGAAAAAATTGCTGCAGTGGAAATGAGCTGCAATCTATCATCTATAATTCTCCCTGCATAAAAAGAAATCCAATTGTCTGAAAACATGAGGCAGCAGAAACTGAGTTGATATTTTAATTTAATTCACTTCAGCTCACCTTATTGACTTTAACAGTATGCAGAACACTATCTTTTATCACTCAAGTGTCACTGTTCTTCATTTTTTGCATAGTCAATATGGTTATGGTTATTGATGTGCTTATGAAATATGCACTTAGATTTCTTCACAGTTTGCCTGGATGTGTGCCTGTGGATATCAAAAATTGTTCTGTGGTGTCTGGGTGGGGTTTTTGGGGGAAAATTGAGGTGGTTTCAGGGGGAAATAGGTAGGCTGCCCTCACAAAACAACCTTCACAAGGTCACAGACCTCTTTGCAAAGTTCACTGCTGTTATGGAGCTTATAATGTCATTATATTTTCCAAGAAGTGCTCTATTTATTCCATTTCATTGGCGTATCCTGGCAGAAGGGATTATGTTTTCTCCTCACTCTACATGACAGACAATTCTTTTTTTTTTTTTCTGAAAAAGAAAGTCTGAAAATCCAGGTTACTGTGCAGAGACCAGGCTTTTCTTTCTGCCTTTCCTGAGCCTGTGGGTCAGCGCACAGCACCTTAGCTACTGCCAGAATATCTGCAGAATGTCCATCAGTCAAAGACAACACCCACCCCAGAGAGCTGCGTTCCCTTCTTGCCAGAATTGAACTGCTTGTCCCAAACTATAGAGATGCTGGGGGTTGCCTGGCTTTTCCCACTGTCTTCCTCTTCTTCTGAGTCAGCGATGGTTTGGAACACGAGGGAGGATGCTCACAAGGCCCTCAGCAGTGCTCGCTCCCGAGATCGGCTCCTTTTGCCGATCAGTTTCACCGCTAGATGGGAGCCTCGACCTCCGGAGTCTCCGCGTCTGACTCCCGGCTGCGCCACTGCTCACACGAGCTTCCCAGGGACGCGGATTTTTACCTGCACTAATAACAATATTCTCTGGGCTAAGACATTTCTTTAGCTCGTACACGGAAGGTATAAAGCTGTACAAACCTCCCAGGTGCGGTGGTATTCTTAGACAAAACTGTAGAGAGTACTACAGCTGTATCTGTACAGGTGATATGAAGATAGATAGGATAAAAAATGGCCATGGATAAAAAAAGGGAAGAGAACAAAATGACTGCTTCCCTCCAGTCTCAGCACAGGAGGTAATCCCTGGTGGTTCCCAGCTGGGCTTGCACTGAGGTCCCCAGGGCAGCCCTGAGTTCCCAGGGCATAACATAAACAGGAGCTATATACTCCAATTTCCTCACAACGTTTCTGTCTGCAAGCACCACAAAAACGAAGAGTGAGTTTTCAATGGTTGCTATAAGAAATTACTCGCAAAATGTTTCTCATGAATGAATATTTTTATGTCTTATTTCCAAGAAGTGAAATGTGAATTTTTATTTTATGGATTCAAGGTGCTTAGGATGCATGGCTCTCATGGGAATATTCTCTAACTGAGGAAGTAGCTCTCAGTAATGGGATATGAACGGCTGAATACTCACGATTATGAACTCAGAATTTGCTTCTGCAGAAAACTCATGCTGGCTCTTAGCCAATATCAATGAAATCAATGGCAGATATTCCTGCTCTCTAATGCCAAGCCAGATGCTGAGAACTCCACTGCTTTAGAAGACAGCAAATTCATTTCAATACTTGGACAGAGCAAACAGAAAACCCAGTTTATAGAAATTTGCTTAGAGAGTCAGAAGACCATTTGTGAGAAGAATTTCTGATGCTCATGCATCATTAATCCTTACTTTTATAACCCCACAGAAAGCTCCTTGTTTCATGCTCTTCACTATTTTTTTTAATAAAAGTGCAGGTATCTGACATAATCTTGCTGTATGTCAACTGTTGCCACATACAGTGCCACAGCTGTAATTTCTGTAGTGGTGCTGAATTCAGCTTTAGGAGCTGAATTCAGAATTAGAATTAGCATTCAGTTTACATTAGATGTTATGCATCTACATCTGTGTAGGAACATCAGATAGTGAAAGGTCACACCCCCACCTCTGAGGGCAACATGGATTACATCTACCTAAATAAATTCTCTTTTTCTGCCCAGAATATCTGAGTTTACCTTTTAAGCCAGCTGGAAAGACTCTGCTCTTGCCCTGATTGTGATGTGCGCTGTTTAGTGGGGCTCCAGAGGGTACAAGCCAGAATTGCCAAAAAGCACATAGCCAGTGTGGGCTATCACAATCTGGTCATGATTGCCCAGGGACATGGTCATGTTCCATCCAACAGTCCAGGCACATCTCTTAAAGGCTGGGCCCTGAGCTGGTATAGACAAGATAATTCAAGGGATTTACCCACATTCACTGAAGTCAAGGATTTGGTACACACTAGCACATATTGGTACAGGTTAGGGAAAAAAAACCACTATGGATTTGTTTTTGTTATAAAATAGCTGGAAATTTCATATTGCCATTTTTAAATTGATTGTGTGTAACACAGAGAGCAGAATCAATACTCTTATAGGCTTCACAAGCAGCTCTTTTCTCTTGGGTGGCAGCTCTTCCCTCTAGAGCTCTGCCTGGGATAAGAATTGTGCTGTCATTACTCTAGATGTCATTAATCCCTTCTGTTCATTTAAGTCAATATTTTTTATAGTGCTGCTTGGTTTTATTGGTTGTCTTTTTTGGGTATTGGGGCAGAAGGGGGAAGAAATACCATCTCTGTGAAGCAATTGCATTTTGATAGGCAATACTGCTGCTCATTGCAGGAAGAGGGATGCCTTATGTTTATGAACTAGACCACCCCATATAGCAGCTCTCCCTGTGGGATAAACTATTTAAAGTTTACAGGTAGTGTATCTAACACTCCAAAAACTTTACTTTCCCTGAAAAATTGTTTGGTTGATGTAACCAGAGATTACACTGGAGATAATTATAACTGAAATGGATGAAAAATCTTGGACTTGGTCGTGGTTTCTTTGCCTACACATTCCCATTCATTCTCTGGGTTACAACATGGTCCCACACCAGCTGGAGCTTACAGCTAAGCTTGACAGAACTTGAGCACTACAGGACAATAGTCTGAACTGATAATATCCAGCTCATATACACATTTTATATGGTAACAAGGAAAGGAAGAAGCTATAGCTGAATGGAAGAAAAAAAAGAAAACACAAAACATCAACTGATAGGAATCATGAGTAGGTGCACTATCTGAAAACACTCTGAATTAATATCTGAAATGAAACACATGTCAGATTGCCAGTGTCTCTATAAGAAGTGCCAATTACTCTGAAAGCCATTTGGGGGCAAAAGCAAAAGGTTCATTCTCAGCAGTATCAGTACTGATGGATTGATAATGTCACTATTGCATCACTGCCTATTGTGGCAGGAATTGTGTTCATTGAATGGAAAACTGTAAATAACATATACTGAGCTTCTATATACAGCACCTTTTTTGTCATACTAATAATTTGCTGTTTTCTGTGATTTGCAGATGGCTGAGATTTTGCAAGTGGAAAATCCATACAGACAGAGTCGAAGCTGCTATATGTGAAGAGATGAGAATGCCAGTCTGATAACTATAACTTTAATACAGAATTGATTTCAGTTTTATTTTAATCTATAGTTATAACACAGTCATGTGAACATCCATTTAATAGGCCAAATTGCTGATTTTTTGCATCTTTTTATAAGCCAACTGCTGCCTAGACATGCACCAGATTCAGTAGATTCACAATCTGTTCCTTAATTTAATTACTAATAAAGGTGTCTGCAGAAAACTTTTTTGGATTGCTGAGTTTTACAAATTTTAATGTTGTTTTACCAGCCAGAGATATAAGTTAAAGGCTTCACTGGTTCCAATGTCTGATACAATTAGGTTAATGGCATGAAGCCACTGGAGTGTGGGGATGCAGGCAGACTGCTCTGTGCCCAGGAGTCAAAGCCATGGTCATATTTGCCCTTGCTGTCAAAGAGAAGAGAATAGCAATGACAACAGTAGCTAGAAGGATCTTTCTAGAAATAAAAACTGGCAGGCTCTCCTTGTACTCTCATGCCCATAGGCAGCTGTCCTACAAAGTGCTCACACTTCCTAGAAATTTCAGCAGGCTTTTCTGGGTATGGGCAGAGAACTTTTCAGAAAATAAAATAAAACAAAACCCCCAAAAAACAACAACAACAAAAACCACCAAAACCAAAACATAACCAAAAAGAAACCAAATCCCCCCCCCCAAAAAAAAAAAAAACACCCACACCAAAAAAACCCAACCCCATAGAATCAATCTGGTCTAATGAAAGATATGTAATGCTGTGCTCACCATGTCTGAGTCTTTCCTTATGCAGGAAATAGTGTGAGAACATTAGAAGAGATCACAATGAGGCCTCTCTCAGTGAGAACTCATCTCAAATGACTTTCACACCCCTGGAAAAGTCCCTAACTTGTTAAACTTCTTGCAGCAGCTTCCTAAGTATGGGGGTTTTCTTCCCCATTTTCTCTCAGCTCATCTCCTCCATGTTAATGAAGTTTTTTCTTAGTTTCTATCCACCTGCTTCCAAGCTGTGTTCTAATTCAGCTGTAACCACCTCAGTATTGGAATGACTGGGTAATTGTCATCCCTGACCACTGTTCTGGCTATATAATGGCTTATCTCACTAACCATGCACATTTGAGACTAAGATCAAAGACATCAAGTTTAATGTCACAGATATCTGTTACATATCTGTGCACTCCTACCATAAAGGTTTCTCTTTGACCGGGGTGTAAATACAGGGAGCTTCTGCCTTGAACTACACCCTCTGTCATGTGGTCCTGCCTGTGTATTAAATGGGAATTATTATAAAGTGTTACTGAGAAAGAGTATATGTACATACATACACACACACACATATATATGTGTATATATGTATATACCTGAGGTGTATATGTACATACATACACACACATATATATATGTATATATACATATATATGTATGTATATGTACACATGAAGCCCATTATCCTGAGTACAGTCAGATTTCAGCTACTTATAGACTGCTTCTAGATTTTTCTCTTTTCCACAAGTTAAAAAGAAATTACTCTCAGCCATAATCGTGTTCTTGCGCAATGCAGAAAAGGAGGCGACCAGGAGGGAATGGAAAACAGACAGCAGATTAGGGGGAATGTTCTCCTTCTCATTAGTGAGATGAATGATCACCATGTGACCACTCATGCAAGGGTCAGACTCTGCTTTTTCACTGGCAGTAAAAGCCAGATTATCCAGAATGTTAGGGATGTTCCCTGCTGAATAAGCATGAAAAAATTTCAAACAGAGCCTTAAAGGAGCAAGAAATAACTAGAGAGAACCCCTTAATGTAAACCTGTCCTGGTTTCAGCTTGAAAATAATTATGTTCACAGAAATGCTATGAAGATGAAGGAAGGTAAATGGATATTATATGGCTCAGGTCCCACAGCAGTCTGTGTTCACTAGGCACTGCATTCAGTTTCACAAACCTTGTTCCAGATTCACTGTTGCATGACTCCAGTCAGCAGGATTTGGGACCTGAGCTGCTGAGTCCACATGGCCTGGGAGTGTCCCCACCAGCTGTGGAATCTCAGAACTGAGCTCCACTCCTTCATACAGACATACCTTCCAACATCTTCCTTCCACAGACATGGCTGAAAAGGTGTTAGACAACACCTTGTGGTTCTGTCAGCACCACAGGAATGAAGGTCGCATCAAGGACATTTAATTGTGGAGTGGGAAAGGAAGCACTTGATAGCTTTTTAGTAGACAGGCTTTGAATCCCACTGACAAAAGCTAGAGTGGATTTCTAATTCTCTACAAGTAGCCCCTTTCTTCTCGTGCCCAAGTAACTTCAAAGCATCACTTAAAGAGCTATATTCTTACAAAATATCACTTGAGCTGCTGGCACTCAAACGCCTCCAGAAGACTTGAGGCATGTGACTTCTACAGATCTTGGTGTAAAACCAAATTCAGATAAACACCAGTAGTACCTCACCACACAACATCTGCCTTCTTTGTGGCTGCTTTCCCTGTCCCAAAACACCCTGCTGGAACAGGTCAGCTGACCCCTGAATATCAATAAAAGCTTATGTAATCCCATGACATATATGTATACATACAAGGCAGCATTCCAACAAACTGCTTGTTTGGTCATTGTCATCTAGACTTGAATTACGTGAATTTTCTGGTTCAGGGCACAAAATCCACCTTGCAGGTACATACATGGGATATTGGTTTCACTAACTCTAAGTGGTGATATCAGTTGTTTAAGATGCCACCTACCTCCCAAAAGCATGCTGCCTATTACTTGGAAGAGAACAAATTCCTCTGCAGATGACTCAGAAGACCTATTCATTTTCCCTGGCTTTGAAGGAAGTCCAAAGGGATATGTGTCACATTCTGGGTGTCTAAACTTCATCAGATGGACTGCTTGCCCAGGAATCTTCTCCAAGAACCTGTGCTGCATGGGAAAGAGGGAGATCTCCTGACACACAGACGCTCCAGTGCAGTTCAGGGCAGCAGGCAGGCAGCCCAAGCCAAGGGTCCAGCTGCAACAGCCACAGCAATACCCCATCCCTTGTTCCCTGGGCAGGGAGCTCAGGATCAGGGGAGCTCCTTTCTATGCAAGGGATTTTTGCCAAGCTGCGGTGCAGAAAAGTGAGGGCTAGACTTCAGACAGTTCTTAATTGAATGGAAAAGAAAAGAAAGCCAAGTTGTAACTGAGGAGCAGTTCTAAAATTAGTTCAAATAACAGTATGATGCATATCATGGAAAGGTTTCCTCTTATAACCACATCTGTACAAATAGTGAGAAAAGCAAATAGCAATATCTCTTGTTATAGACTAAGTAAATATTCTGCTAATGTAGACGCTGTGGAAAGCTGAGGTGTTTTGTTCAAATAAAGGTATCAGATTAGCAGCAGGATTCATAGTCTTTTAGATTTCACTAACATATGCAAAACAACAAAGACAACTCTTTGTTGTTTTGCATATGTTAGTGAAATCTAAAAGACTATGAATCTTTCCTCTTCCTGTCTTCTTAGTACTGTGTAAATTTTACCTACCTGCTGTTGCAAGGCATCCCTGAACTGGTAATAATTAGCATTGATGCCGAACTGCTAATAATTAGCATTGATGCCATGATTTATAGAAGGTTGATTAATTTTTAAATGATATTATATCATTATAAAGAAACTTATTGGTTTTTAGACAGTTACCATATACTTGGACTTAATTGGTCTACTAATTTAAATACTATCACCACTGGCTAATTAAGAAACTACTCTCCGGTAAACAAATTTCTGTAACACGTTTCACATGTTCATAACAACAGGTGTAGCAAGTTAAGATAAGAATTGTTTCTCATTCTATTCTCTGATCTTCTCACAGACTTTCCCCCAGGACAATGCCTGGGAAAGTTGTTTCTCTCTGTGGCCAGAGAGCTGCTGCCACACCTACCTCTTCAACAAAGCCATTAACCCTCTCAATGCCCTGGCAAGATCAAACTTTACCCAGGCACCTGCTCAGTGGGAAGGTTGGCTTCCCTGTGTCCAGCCTTTTGCCTTCCCTGCAAGGTGGATAGATATTCCTGTGCTCTTTGGTCACTCACAGCAGAAGAGAAGCTACAGCAGATAAACCACTATATAGATACTGGACAGTAAACCACTGCTATTTTTTATTGGCTGGTGAAATATTCCAGAGCCCGCACTTGGTTCCCTGAGCCACCTACGACACTTTCCACAACCATTGCAAAATTAGTCACAGGCTACACTATGAGCTCCCACCATTATCAGCCATTAAAATTCTTCCTTACTTACAAAATGTTTAAACACATGTTATTATATCATGGCTGATATAATCAAGGGTGACAATGTGGGTGGGGAGGTGAATAAGACTTTTTTGGTCCATTTACTTCTTCCACTGCCCAAAAACTTTGCCAAAAACACAGGAAAGGAAGCAATCACTCAAACAATCCAATAAACATTTTCTTCATGTGGGTGATCTAATGATACAGCAACCACAGTAACTATAGTAGTTACTAAATGAAACTTTTCTTCCTCAGATAAATGATCTTATCCCACAAGAAATGTTTATCTAGCAGAAGTAGGCAGTAGTTACATTCACTGCAGTTTATAGGTAGTATTATAAGGGTCCTTCAAGAGTAAGGAATTTTTAAGTATCTGTAGAGAGTACCGTCATAAGCCTGGACAGTTTCCCTATCACCCATGTGTAGGCCTCTTTTTAAATTATTACGAGAGACACCATGCAATGTGAATCACCCTGAAGGTGCCTGTCTTTCTCCATTAACTAAGATGTCCAGGTCTGCTTAGTTCCTTCACTTAAGAGTGCTCAGAAGATGTCTATTATTAAGCAAAACTCTTTCTGTCCAATACCTGTTCAGCAAGGTCACTGTTTACCTTGAATACAAAATAGAGCTGCACACATATCTTCATTCAGAGAATGGCTCCCTGCTTTCACAGACAGAAAACTTCTCTTTCAAATCTTCTTTCAGACAAGTAATTTCCTTTAAATATTCTCCAGATGTAGACTACTCTTCTACCTTGTTCTTGTCCTCTGGGCTGGTGATTCATTCCTCTCTCATTTTTACCTAGAAGTTGGCACTATTTGGTTCTTTGCACCAAACCCACTGTCTCTCTCATGTGTCCAGCACAGACTTGTGTAGAGGGACAATGGAAGAAGAAGGTGGTCTAACCTTTGCTGATAGAAGTACAAATTGTCCTCTCCTCCAGCTCTGCCTTATACTAAATATTCTCCAAACTTCAGCCAGCTTTATGAGGACAACATGCAGATGCTGGAGCTCATAGTAAGAAGTATTTCTGCTGTGCCTTCCTGAGAGCACCAAGAGAAGCAGTGGAGTTTTGAGAAAGATGAAAAAATAGGGTGGAAACACTGAAGATGAGATAAAGGAGGTCAAGGTGTGTTAGTTTAAAAAAAATATACTTGTTAAAAAAGTAATCTCCTTAGGGCCACAACTCAAAATAAATGACAGAAGATGGCAATGTATATTTAAATTGGAGAAGATAGAGGAATGGTGTAACTTTGGATGGTATAAGAGCATTCTCTGTTTTTCAATCAACCACTCCATCCCTTTCTCACATGCTCAAGAGCTTCCTTATCCTCTGCAACCAACATTTGAACTAATGGCTCATATATAGAGCAATAAAAGAGTTGCAGATTTCGAAGACTACTGAGCATCTGCATTGTCTGTGGACAGTAAGCACTGAACATCCAATCAGTTTTATGTGGGAACCTAAGCACAGATGTAGACACCTAACTTTTAATAGATGAGACTGAAAGTGATTGTCTAAATGTAGGATGAGATTTTATTTGAGAAATCCCAGATGAGTAAACTTGGCATCTTTATCATTACTCCATGAACAGAATTGCTGAAGAGTATTTATGGGAGAAACTTCTGGACAAGCTGAAATAACTTGTAAAACTTATTTTCACATCCTTTAAGCAAAGACAAGTGCTTAAAAGTGCTATCTATTTGAGTTTTTCCTTGGGCAGACTTGGAATAAAATATTTATAAGTTATTAGAGATTTTTAGTCTTAAGAAAAACTTAAGACTTTTTGTAGTCTTCATATCTATAGCATTATCATGGAAAATAGATGGAAAAAGAACTATTTATGAGATCAGTCCTACAAACACAGAATGCTGTTCATAGTACATAGCACTACCATTTTCTGGACAGATAAAACTAATGGATATACTGCCTTAGAGTTAAGATCAATGCTGCATTTTCAGACAATGAATGTAACTCTTCCACTGGTTTCATGAAACTCTGTTTTGTCCAGAATCCATATCTAAACCATTTAATGTAAGTCACACCCCATTTCTTTGAGTATAAACAACATTCCTTAGACAGGGACATGCTGATCAGCTTCCTTGAATATCAAGTTGAAGAGAGATTATGAATTTATTCCCTATTCTCCATGGAGTGGTATTTTTTTACATGCTGACATGCTGTGATGAGCACTTTATGATGGAGAGCAGACTGGCTCTAATACCACTTGATCCTTCATAAATTAAGAGGCAAGAGGCAGCAGCCTATCGTGTAACTCCATTACTGGGATTTGGATTAGGAGTGTCTTGCACATGTTATTGTCCTTCTTTTAGCCGCCTCATGCTAGATGCCTTGAGAATAGCTTTTGGAAACCTTTTCCCAAGCCATCCTTTTACTGCCCATCTGGCTATCTGAAAGGATCTATTTGCCACTGAGCTTCATGGGCCCAAGTCTGGGTAAAATCCAGCAACTGGCAGAGAAAAGGAGTAATTTTAGAAAGAAACTTTTCAATTTCATGTCCATCTGCATTGCAGGATCTGATCCTGACTAATAAAGTAAACTCTTTTATTTGCATCATTATTTCTAAGTTAACCTGTGAAGACTTTACCTGTTATACTCTGGCAGTGTCTGTTCTCACAGGAGATCTGTTGCATTGGGTGTAGCAGTGGGCACAATTAGAGTCAGACCTTTCCCTTTCATCTTTGAGAGTTGGTGTGCTTGAAAAGCTTGAATGCAGTTTGCATTCTCCTGGGCTACAGAGGCTTCCTAGGGGTTCTGGAGGCTTCCTATGGGTTATGGGGCTTTTTGTGTCACACAGCCCCTGCACACCCAGCAGACCAGCCATGTGAAACTTTATAGGAACTAGTAAAATAACTGGTGAGCAGGGAAATGAGAGTTTAGCCCTCCTCCTCCCCTCTGCCACGACAGAGGAGCCAGACTGGTACTGTTGTTGCAGCTGTGGCCCAAGGGAAACCAGGCAGAGGGCCAGTAGGACTAGCAGGGCTGTGCAGAGCCAGGCCAACCCTGTAGCATGAGGGAGAGAGGACACATTTCAATCTTACTGTCATGAACAGGGCCTTCTTCTTCCTGACAGACAGAACATTTAAATACAGATGGGCTTCCTTCTACTTTGATTTGTGCATCAAACACCTTGGAGCTGAGAGGTGCAACCAGCAGCTTTGATGGTTGGATGTGGCCTCTGATGTGTTTTCTGTGGTGGTCTGTGTACAGGATAATACCTATAAAACACTGGATACCTATAAAACACAGCTCCTGGCAGCAGCACTAGTGTGGAGGTTTTGGCAGATTCACCAACAAGTTTTGCTACATCAAAACCCCTGACTGAGGCACATCAGAGCTGAGGACAGCAGCCATTAGGTTCTCCATCACCTACTCAGTGCAGAATTCCATGGGGGGTGAAATCACAGCGTAACTGCTACCTAGACAGCTTCCTAGTTTCATTAAGATTTTTCCCTCACTTCTATGTGATGCCCATAGAATGCTGCTAGAATGAGTAGTAATCATAAAATCATTTTCTCTTAGCCAAACTGCTGGACAATAAGAAGTGGGATAAGTTCTGATCCACTTTGTACACTCTTTTGTTCCCTGCCCTTGTAACATATCAAAGTTGCATCTGGAGATAAATCATGGAAGCATCATTAGAAGTTTGTCCTGTCCTTATGCCTAAATATCTGCTTCTGTCTACTGGATGAGATAGATGCTGGGCTAGATGGATCTGGGATATGACCTAGTACAACTATTCCAATAGTCTCTAATCAAAGAAGATTGCAGAGCAGCTAGGGAATCCAGGAGGCACTGCAGTTTGAAGGAAAGGCACTCACGTGTTCCAGTGATGGGCAGCCATCCAAAACACTAAGGTAGATGGAAGGCAATAAACTCTGGAGATAAGCAGATGGCTCTCAGGCTACAGAATGAGTTTACAACCAATACTAATGGTCTTGGGCTTTTTATGAACTTCTTGCAAAATGCCAGAGCCAGCTATTACATGTCTGAGCTTCTTAAACATCAAAGATATTTTTAAAGTTGATTTACACAAGCCAAAAAAAAAAAACTTATGTAATTTTCAGTTAAAACTTGCAGACCACAGAAATAGCATCCAAATTTCTTTCCTAATAATCCTTTCTGCCTAATGGATTTTCAGGCCAAGTTTCTGCCCTTTATACTTTTATTTGGCCCAGTTACAATTCTGCAAATCTTTCAGTGCAGTTTGAGAACAGCAGCTGAAGTAAAATTGAATCTGGGCTGCTGGGATCCTGTCCTCTGCCTTGGAGGAGACATCTACTGACAACCACACTGTTCTGTCCCTCTCTTTTGTCTTGCTGCTGGACTTGGTGCAAGGAGAAGTTGAGTCTGTCCGGGAAAGTAATATTTCTGAGGATGAACCATTTCTTTCTTTTGCTAGGCTGGTTTCAGTCAGATCAGCTCCTTCAAATTCTCCAGGTGGTGTGGAGATGAGGAGGTGCCCATGCACAGTCAGGGACAGGACAGAAGGGCAGACGTGCCTCCTGCCTTTAGCTGTGTTAGCTGCTGAGTGGCTCTGCTGCACAAGAATGAGAGCTCCTGGCTCTATGGGTCACTGGATGATGCAGCTTGCAGGTTTAGTTGAGACCTTTAACATCATCCATAAACTCTCAGAAAAGATCAACCTGGTATATATGGATGAACCAGAAAATAGGGAAATTTTACATTCTTTCAGTGATTTATCAGCTCTGATAAGACATTTAAAAACTGCCTGACTCATATTTTGGGGCAGAGTGTTTCTATTTAAGTCCCAATGATTTTCTTCCTATTGTTCCTGTACAAGACGCTGCTTTCATTCCTTGCCAGGCTTTGGTAGAATCATTGAATGCTTTGGGTTGGAAAGGACCTTAAAGATTATTTAGTTCCAACCCCTCTGCCATGGACAGGGACAACTTCCACTGCATCAGATTGCTGAAGGCCCCATCCAACCCAGCCCTGAACATTTCATCGTTGACTCCTAATGTTCTCAGCACAGGCAGAGACATCACATATTCAAGGCTGCTCTCACCATGAGAGAAGGGATAAAGCAGTCACAGCCTCAGTTTAACAAGGGAGGGGAAGGGAAGGCTGCACAAAGCTACTGGACACAGGCGCTCCTACACCAGCCAGAGCAAGTGGGACTTTAACATCTCTCTGCACACCAGTAAACCTACTCCTGCTTACAGATGTCAGAAGTGGAAATGGAATCAAATATCTTCTAGCAAAACTTGCTTAAATTTTATTTCAGTGATCTACTTCACTGTATTTACCATTGTTTATATCATCCATAAAACAGGCATTCTTGATGTTGGTTTGATACATCAGTGGCTAAAATTCACAGCTACTGGATGAAAAGTTTTAGTAAAAACATTTAAACCTAGTAGAACCATCTGACTGCCAATCTTATGGTTAAAAAATTGTATCACAGGTAATTCAAAACTTATTTTTTGTAATGTGGTAGAACAATTAGGAAATAAAATCTCCCTTGGAGATCCAACAGTGTTTTAAATGTAGCTGCTTTCCAGAGTAAAACTTTTTACTGTCATGACCAGCTGCAAAGGAAAAAAACCTGAAGATCATTTTCAATTTCAGAAGAGTCTACATGTAAAAGCTGCTGTAGTACTTACTGCTGCTACCATAGGGGCTTAATCTTTCCTCTTTGAACATCAATGGGTACAGGATTGGTCCTTGAAAATAAATATTTTCTCTGCCTTGTAAAGCACACTATTTAATAAAAAAACCCACTTCATTTAATAGGAGTTGTCATGGTTACCAATATAGGAGTGCTTTTCTGAATATAATAATCATTCACTGGGTAGATGTGAAGCGTTCAGGACACTCACCAGAAGCCAGAACTGTCTCACTGACCTCATAAAAGTGGCAGCAAGTCCATTGTCTGCTTTCCTAGTATACTTTTCACACATGTGACACCCCATGACACTGGCTAGCACTTCTTCAAATGTGTCAACTGAAACATTTTCACTGTGCTTTAGTGGATGTGTGCCAGTACACTCTTAACACTTCTGTCAACAGAGAAACAAGGAAAACACCCAAGCATCACCAGACTCACTCTAGCTCAAGCATTGCCTGCCTACCTCAGCAAGTCCACAGAAGACAGCTCCCTACTCTGTCAGCCAGCACAGATCAGAGTAGTCTCTGGCCAAGTGGGCTAAGAGTACCTGGAAATGTGCAAATTTTTAGGCCTCTACCCACCCACTGGTATCTTGAAAGCAGCTCTCTAGTCCTAGAGAAAGTAGAGATGGCTTGTTTGGATTGTGCTGGTGCTCTCCCTTCTTGCAGAGCAGCAAAGAAGAGGTGCTGTGTAAAAGAAAAAGGGGGGAATTCAAGTGCATGACCTCCACCTGCCTTCACAATACTGCAGCATGTAGCCCTTGTACCAAGCTTCCCACCTTCAGGGCCGCCCAAACTGCTGCTAAGCCCTAAGTCCCCTCACACCAGTAAGGGCTGTGTCCAAGTTTGCAGCAAAGGCTCCCCTCTGATGCTTTATCTGGGATGTCAGGACTGGTCAGTGCACTCACAGAGGTTGGGGACTGATCCAGCATTGCCTGGCACAGAGCCACTGCCCCAAAGTCCAGTCCTGGGTGTTGATCCTGGCATCACTGATTACATCCACTGAATGGGATCGTTGCAATGTAAGAGCAAGATTAATTCCTAATGCCCATAATACAGAGTCACCTTGACTTTACTTTCCCTGGAAAGGGCTTTTCATCACCCACATTGATCAAGCCTCCTACCAGAAGCCTGAACAGTGATGGGGTGCAGCTCTGCTTCCCCTTGTACCCCCATAGAGTTCTGGGCTTTAGGATGATACTAAAAAGGATTCCAAATAGTCGAGTTTTTATAGCAGCTGTTACTGAGTGCTAGAAGTTTTCCATAAAAAACATTAATATACTAGAATTCAAGTAAAAAAGAGCAATTTGCTTATAAAATGAGCATTTGTTGTACTGTACCATGAACTTGGGTCGGAGCGTGTGTGTGCTACAGTTTTCAAATGAAACTTAAAAGAGTGGGACCTGGGAACCAAGCTCCCTTAAACTTCACTGAAAACCCTCACCTTGGTGCTTTGAAGAAATACCTTTTTATTGCATAATTGTATTTTACCTCAAAATTGTATAATTTTAGGAGGTTGGGTGTCTGGCTTGAGACCTACCACAAATGAAACTGACCTTATCATAACCTTTAAAAATCCAAACAACCCAACAGTCTATGTGAGAAACTGCCACAACTATTTTGGCAACATTTACCAGTCTAAAAGTCAGCCTTTTAGGGCTGACCTAGCATGAAGAGAGAACCACATGCCAAGCCATAATTTTCCTCCTCCTTCCAAAACTGCAATTGTCCTTTTGTTTTTTTTTTTAAACCACAACCGCGTGTCTTAAGTCCAGCAGTGAATGTTAACAAAGCCTTGACCTGCAGAGGGCTAATTTCCACAGGGACCATTAAAAGAGAAAAACTTTTCTATAAATGCCAGATTCTGTAAACTGAGAAGTTCATCACTGAAATACCCAGAGTAGTGTGGAAAGTGCCAGGAATGGAATCCAGAACCCCTTATTAGAGGGTGAGATTCTGCCTCCAGAGGCAGGTAGCAGAGAGGGGAGACAGCAATTTGAAAGGTTGTAGTTGGGAATGAAAAGTCCCATCCTTTGGCATCTTTGCTATCTCTTTGTCTATGGTACTGAATCCTCTGCTAAGCTAGGTTCTTGGACTGTCTTTTAAAAGCTGAGAGGGCTCTCTAATTTATAGCATAATGCCAGAAGGAACTTCAGTAGCATTGGTCCCCTTTTGCTTTGGAATTGCACAGGAAAATGGAGAGATCCCAAATGCTCCATGAAAAGAAAATAACTGAGAGCTTTTTTCCCCAACAGAACACTTCTATCACCAGAATTTCAGTCACATGAAAAGGGACACATTTTTCTCCTCTCTCCCGACTCTGCTACACTCTTTTGCTTATATTCCATCCTCCCAGCTGGTGCAGGAAATTTGATATCCCAGCAGACAGAACTCAGGGAGCAGAAAAGATATTGAAATTTGAATCCAAGTGTGGATTCATCAGGGAAATGGATGCTTTTGCTTCCCCTTCTTTCAGTGCCCGTATGATCTGACGGTTCATCTTTCGGCTTCCCAACCTGCCTTTCTTCAGCTGGAGGCTGCAGCTATTGCTCTCCTGCACTGCCCTCTCAGTTACTGAGGCCACTGTGTGATGAAGGAGGATCTGCTGCCTGCATTTGCTTTGGTGAGGACAGAGATTATAGGAGATGGAGGTTACAGTTAGGTGGTGCTTAACTTTGCTGATGCAAGCTAAAATGGTTAACCTTGGGCAATTTGCACACTGAGCCCCAGATACACGGGAAGTTTCCTTTGGAAGGTAGATGCCTCCTAATTACCACTGTGCAGGACTTACCATGATAACAGATTCAAACACAGTCATAAAACCAGGCTTTACATCTTCTTTTAAGTACCTTAGGTCCTATTTTAGATCTGTACCTAGGCAAGATAGGAGGTAGGAGCAAGAGAACTTCCTACAGAACTAAAGCTCATTTCATATCCTCAGTGTTTGGTTTTGAGAACAGAATGCTTTACTTTTTTGGAATCTTTGAAGATCCAAAGTCTCCTGATATTTTTTTGTCTGGGTTCTTGCCACCACTGCTATTAAATCAAAAGGCTTGAAATTTGAGAAAATTTAACTTAGAAATATTTTCACTATTATCTTTGTCATTAAACTGATATCACAGCATCACAAGTACCATAAAGTAATTAAAACTTCTCTTTTTTCAAGAAATAGGAGAGAGGACTTAATGTGAAGTACAGGTAACAGAGAAAACCTAAGTAAGGGGCAGGAGTTAACACCTCATTCATTAAAACCTTTTAAATGCTTGGAATTTAATACAGAGAAGTCTCCTTTTTGCCATAATTATGTGAAAGACCAGAATAAAACAGAGTTAAATGGGGCAAATATATAAATAAGAGAACCTACAGTTTGCGGTAGCTTTACTTACTATCTTAATTATATATTTCCTTTGAATGTTTCTTTTTTCCCTCCCTGGGACAGATGGAATAAATTAATCTTAAATGCAGCATAAAATCTATTCCAGATCCCCTCATATGCCAGTGTTTAAACAAAACTAACTAGAATAATAAAAGTCAGAAATGGAAAAGATCTATTAGCTGACCACCTAAAATTTTATATACAGAAATGTATCAATTTAACTAAACCTATTTCTAAATATTTAAGGAGGTTTGGTTACACCTTAAATCAGTTCAATGGTGGCTAGAGTCAGTTTATTTCACTTTGAAACCACTCTTAAAAGCAAATAAAAGTGACCTGCTTTTAAGCACAGTTGCACTACCTAAATAAATGCATGTGTGTAGGCTAAGAATCAGAGAGACAAGCAGGTCTGTCCAATCCTGGTAACAGAGACTACCAACACCACTTCTGTGAGGCCCAGGGATATCCCTGGCCATTGCAGTGATGGAGAATAAAATACTTACCCAAAACAGAGCCCTGAGTTGGGAATCAAGAATTGTTGTCTCAGTTTTGCCTCTGTCCAGCCTTGGGGGAATCCTCTAATGACACAGAATATCTGAAAATATTAATGCCTCCTACCTGAATGTGGTGATTCAGATTTTAGCAAGCTGGGAAGCAGACAAGCACAGCATTTTGGTCCCAGACCTAAAAGAAAATGTATGAATTTCATTTTGTGAGTAAATTGTTTTGGATGGCAGTTTACCAGTCACAAAGCATAGAATAGGTTGTTTCCATATGTTCTGAATTACTGTGTAGGTGCCTGCACAGGACTGTTCTGTATGAGCCCCATTAATAGCATTTTGTCCACATTAGCTTTTAATGACTTGCTGGGGGGAAAATGGAAGAGGGATTATTAAGGGGGTTTATTCCTTACCTAAATCCTTATATTTATGGGAATGTTAATGTGAAAACCTCCACATAAAATGAGAAATCATTTATCTGCTTTCAAATTGACATGCCTGCAACCCATGCATGCATGCAACCAGATAGTCAAAACAGATCAAACACCAACTTTCCTATCCTACAATTTTTTTTTCCTAATTCTGGATGAATAGTAGAAGCTGAAAGTTTCCTCTAAAAACCTCTGAAGACACTCAGTGTGATGACCTTCTATGATGCTGAGAGGCCACAGGACAGCACATGAGTTCAGTGTCTCTCCAAGGTGGAGCAATGCGAATTCTCCAGTTTCATAATAAGCACTTGGGGGTTTGTTACTGACTTGTTGTTCCTACAAGGCAACACCACCTTGACAGCTCTTCCCAAAGTGTTCTCCTTCCCTTTTATTTCACAAGAGTCCTACCTACACCCAGATTACTTCAGAGAACCAGGACCATTGGAGACAAGAGTAGCATGAACTACACCCAGCCTGTTAAACAGTGCTAGGTGCCACTATTAATTTGTGCTGCCATATACAACTTGAGAGACCACTGGCAGCTTGAAATAAGGGATAGCAGTGCCATGCAATGTAGAGATGGATATAAAAGCACTGGTGGCAAACTAAACCAGTTCAGCATTTTTTAGACCAACAGAAGGTTAGTTTGTGTGGTATATTTTTATATTCTGGTATATTTATATTTATATATTCAATATATTATGTCTTTAATGTCAAGATTTTCACCATTTTTCTTCTTTCTTGTAAGACATAAATAAGAAAAGAATTTTTTATTTAAAAAACATTTTTTTTTACTTCTGACCCCCTTCTCCAAGAGCCTATAGCTGATAGAAATCTGGTGATTGTTAGAAATCTGGTGATTGTTAGAAATTTTCCAAAAGAAAATTCTAACTCGTCAAAGCATCTTCCACAAAATATTAAAGGAAGAAGCCTCCAGTTATGGGGTAGGTTTAATTGTCCCACATTGTGGGGACAAATATCTACATTGTGGGGAACACAGAGCACCCCATCCCAGTTTTGTGCTTGAACCTTTGAACCTGATTCAGAAGAGACAAAGAGCTGGTCTCTAAAGAGCCGAGCTAACAAATCAGTTCTGCCCCTCCTCTTGTAAAATCTGACACAGACTGAATGGGCTCAGTAGATTAAGGGAAGACTTTTTTTTTTCTTTCTTTTTTTTTTTTTCTTCTTTTCTTTTTTTTTTTTTTTCTTTTTTTTTGGCAGAGCGAGATCTTGGTTCACACCTACATGGATGGATATTTGAATTTCTGTAAGTGATGGCAAAAGAGATTGGTGTTCACTTCCAAACACAAAATAAATAGACAACAGGAGCACACCCACAACTTTTCCCATCGCTCTCATTTCATAGACACTATCACTCAGCTTTTCTACATCAGCATTTCCTCACAGGCAGCATTCAAAATGCTTCTAACCCTCCTTTTGCATCATTACAGAAATTCTCATCAGGTTGGAAAACCACCCCTTGCCCTTTTCTGTGTGTAATTTCAAAGTTATTGCATTGGATGTAACGAACAAGTGCCAGACAGCACTTGGGGGAGGCTGGAGAAAGCTCAGCACAGTGAGAGACTTCAAATCAAAGGCTGTAACAGCGGATGTTCCAAGACCGGATGGACAGCGAGAACATCCACACATCCAACAGTCTCAAACTTCCACTGGACATGGGGCGCTGCACCTCTAGCCCAGGGAGCACTGAAGTGTCACCGTGAAGGTGCTGACGTACTTTGGGAGCCACCAGCCCGCGGTGTCCCAGCGAGGAGGACAGGCCGTGCCCGCCGCGTCTGTCCCGGCTCCGGGCGCGGCCCGTGCCCGCCGTGTCTGTCCCGGCTCCGGGCACGGCCCGTGCCCGCGGGCCGGGCGCTGCAGGGAGCGGGCGCGGCGGGCGGTGCCTCCCGCGGCGCGGGGCGGGGGCCGGGCCGGGCCGGCGGAGCGGGCGCTGCTCTCGCTGCCGCTCTCGTCTCTGTCGCGGCTCTCTCTGCTGCGCCGGGCGGGCGGCAGAGGCGGCAGCGCCGCTCTCAGAGGGCGGCAGGGCGGGCGCGGAGTCCCCCAGCCCCGCCGCCGCCACCATGGAGAAGCAGCCCGGCGGCGAGGACGAGTGCGCGGACTCGGGAGCGGAGACGGGCGGGTGAGTGAGGGCGGCTCTGCCGGGCTCTGGCGCAGCTCCCGCCGGCCCCAGGGGCTGCACTTGTTGCCGGCGGCCGCCGCCGAGCGCGTCCCGGCAGCGGCGGGGCTGGGGCTGGGCTGGGCTGGGGCGGCGGCTCCGTGTCCCGGGCAGAGCTTCCCTCCGGCAGCATCCCGCTCAGCGCCGCGTCTCCTTGCCTTGCCTTGCCTTTCCTGCCCTCCTGGGACCCGGCCCGGCGTGGCCCTCGGGGAGGCATCACCCTGCTCCGACTGCCCAGGGAAGCTCGCGTTCCCCTTCGGTGAAGCAGACCCCACCGTCCTCCCGCTACACACGGGGAGGAAGCCACGGACAGGTCGTGGCTGTGGGCTTTAAGTTTGAGCTCCAAAGCACGGGGTGATGGCTCGGCGGTGCGGCCCGCGCTGGGCTCCAGATGCGCTGGTCAGGGCTTGGTGCCGCACCAATCCTGTATCCCAGGGACAGTGCAGCCTGAGGATGGTCTGGGAGCGTGTCCAGGACCTGTCCTCTCCTTCTGGCAGTGACACCCAGACAGCATCAGGCAGAGAGAGTTTATTTCTCAGAAGGGCAATTGAGAGCCTTCTACAAAAGCAAGTTTGATTTGCAAGCACTCTGAAAATGGGTTGCTGTTGTCATGATTCTCGTTGTGATACTCTCCATGCTAACCGGTGAACTGCTGTAAACTTTGCTGGGAGTGTCATCTCAGTTAAGGAGACTTTTTTTCCCCCTGATTTCATGACCATGCTGCCAGACGTGTGCCGTTTGTTAGCTGCATGACTTCTCCTAAGTTAATGGAGCTGCAAGGATGATCCATGGGATCGCCCATTCAGCTCACGCCTCAGCCCATCTCTGTGGGAAAGGTTAGTGCTTTCAAGCCTGTCCTACATGCTGCTGCCTTGGGATCTTGTCAGGAACAGCAGTGAGCCTTTGCTCCTCCTGTGGCTCCAGAAGGGCAAAGGGAGATTGCATGCTCCTGCTAAGGCTGTTCTTTCCTGACTCTTCCTTCTCCTCACTCCTTGCTCCTCCAGCTGTTTCTCTGCAAGCTCCTTGCCTGGTGCATCTCCTTTGGCCTCTAGTCTGACTCTTGCAAAACTGTAAAGCTAATTCTTTGCACAGTGATGTCAGGTGCACCACACCAAAATTGAAGTAGCAATACTACAAATAAAAATTTAAAAGGTGAAAATGGCATATGGTAATCTTTTTCATACATCCAGCTAGTAATAAAAATAATTTTTTAATCTCTTCTGTAGTCTGCGAAGTTAAGGACTTTTCCCATCACCTTGTATTGTAGGCACACCTAACAGTAAAAGCTTTAAAATGTTTTATGTGACGTAAGTTCAAAGGAAAAAAATCCAGGCTTCTTTTGCAGATATGTTCCCATTAGGGACATGGGTAAAAGGAAGACACAGTAATCAGTGAACTCATGCCTGGTTCAAAGCTCAAAAACCCCTTGATTGGTCAAGTCACTCTTAATTTGCTGTGTTTATCTGGAATGGAAAAACCTGGGTTTCCTTGGGGCAGGCACTTGGAAGGATTTGACCCAGCTGGTGACATTAGCCTTTAGACCTCAGGGACCAGTGTGACAGCTGCTTGTGTCTGGTGTTGATGAGGTGCTAAAGCTGATGATTTTATGAAGTGTCTCTGTCCCATGCGTGACACTGGAAAGTATAGGTTGGTGGAAGAGTCTGTCTGAGGAATTTGAACAATGACATATGGCAATTAATAGCTGCAGTGCTTTGCACTGACGTTTATTTTGAAAAGCAATGGGTCTCTGCATTTCAATTATTATTTTTAGTTTTGTTTAGCAGCTATTTAATTCTGATAAACATGTTGCGTATGTCTCTTTCACAATGTTTATGTTTCAGCTTTCTCACCAAACCAACTGTTCACAGCACTTGCTTTTGCCTGTTACCAGATCTGATATTTGCTTTGTCTCAGTCCCATCACAGCTATTGCTAAATTGAACAATATTCCTTTTTCACCTATTACTTAATGGTAAAAAAAATAAATTAACTATTCTGAGCTTCAGCAATCATCCTCTGAAAGAATAAGGAGGAACAACTGTCAGAGTGATTCAGGACCAGTTTTGCATGGAGTGGTCGCTTTCTGTCACTCAGGGAACAATAGTGGATAGTGACTGTAGTAACTCCAGGCACTGCATGCCCTTGTCATCTCAATGATGGTACGTAATGATGTGTGAGCTCTTACACGGAGCCTGGGCTGCTGAAGCTGCTTAGAGCAGCTAACAAATTGAACACATCAAGTACTCCACAAGGCATATGTTGCTTAAGGTTTTGTTGTGGCTGCCAGCTACAAAAGCAGGCAAAACTCTCTGCTGAAGGCAAGATCAATTACAATTCAAAGCCTTCATTTTCCTAATCCTTTAGAAAATATGTTCCTCTTACTGCATTTGCCTTGGTAAATAGGGTTGGCAAAGAGTCTGCTGAACAAAAATAGCATATTTGGAGTTCCTGAATCCAATAAGAATGGATTGAGCTGGTGTTGTCAAGTACCTAAATAAAGGGTATAGAACGTATAAGCCAATTAGTTTATATTGGCTGTTTATTAATGAGATTTGAAATAGTTCAACCATCCTTGATCTGAGAGACTTTGCCTATACAAGTTGTATCTTTTCAGGAAACATATTTTGGGAGTTTTTATTATAAGAACCTTATTTCATCTGCTACTAAAAACTTTTAGTCCAGAAGTATGGGACACCAAGCTTTCTCTGGTAATAGTTTCAGTAGTGGATTTGTACTATTATACCTGACATTTTAGGAAGAACGAAATAGTCTTTCTTTGGTCTTTTATTAGAAAGAAAACAGAGGGGAAAAACAAGTGGAAGAAAGATTGAAGGGAGGAGAAATGTATGCGTTTGCAGAACTGTAGTTGAATAGCAAAGAAATATAAAAAAGTGGGAAAAATAACAGTTACTTAAAATTAATTGTAGAAATATTAATTTTAACATTTTCTTCATTTTACAAGCCATGCAAATGCTGTTATTTCACTGTCTTTGAACAGCAGAGCAAAGATGACAAACTAAGACAATTTTGGAGGCTGTTAGGCATGCCTGATTCTGAGGCAACGATACAGATTGGCTACCACTGGTATCCAGGCCAAAGCATCAGCTTGATTCACTGCATTCAGGACCAATATCCCAAGTGAATGTGGAAAACCAGGTGGTTTCTCTGTTCTAAACATCAATGTTCTAAACATTTCAACATCCATGATAGTTCCCAGCAGAAGTTAACTAAGACAGCTGTAAGAGCCTATGTCTTAAAAGTTTCACACTTTAATCATTAGCTTACTGATTTCCTCCAAGCCTAAACATGTAATTTTTCCTCACCTTAAAGTCATTTGAAGTTTTGAGAAGTTATAACTTTTAATTTATTTGAATTTGCAACTTACCCGCTTGTATTTCAAATAAATTATTAATCTATGTAGAGAAAGTGGGGAGACATTGCTGAAGTGTCTCGTGGGGAGGTTTTTTGTATAAGTTTAAAATGTAAATATTGATGATGCAAACTGGATTATACAGTAGTTAATTGTTGAGTATTTGATGAATTTTAGGAAGAATGGTATAGTATTTTTTGATAGTAGGCAACTGCAACAAAACAGTTCAACAAGATATAGAGAAATCCATTGCAAAACAGAGAAACAAGGGATGTTTGAAGTTTATGACACTGTACCATGCAGCAGCTATTTGTAACATATATTTAGCAAAATCCAGTGCTGTTTGGTGACAATTCATTTTCATGGTGCTTGTTGCCTCCTTTACATTTTGTCCTGTCTCTCATTCCTCAAATTATTTTTGCAGAGAATATGTTCATTTTTGGAGTATTCTATACTTGTTTGTTGGTTTTCCTTATGGCACTCCCTAGCTGCATGTGCAATCCTGGCCAAACCACAAATTATTTGAACTCTGTTAATTTATCTCTTAAGCAGATCAAAAAAGCCTTTCTTTAATTGTTGCAGTTCAGTAAAGAGTGTGAGGTTCTAAAGTAGAAAATACACTTGTTAATCGAAGGTAAGGCAGCCTATATATATATACATATACATACATACATACATACATATATATATATATATATATATATATATATATATATATATATGAAGTTGTACCCCTCTTAGAGGTAAAATATCAAGAACGCTGTAATCCATGTGTGTTCTCAGCCAGAAAGGATCACTTAAATTATCAAATGAATAATTGAATGTTTTATTGGGGTGAGAAGTTGCTTTCATGTCTCACGTTTCTGGCTTTAAGGAATTTCTCACTTAGGTCTTTGTATGGCAGCCCTTCAAATTGACACGTCAGTCTCTTGTCACGTATTTCATCCATCTATGAGAAACTCTCAGGAACACAAACCACTGATGCTGAAAGCTATTTTAAGGCCTATTTTTACCTTGGGGCTTCTTTTGTTTTGGTTTGGGGGGTTGTTTTGCTGTGGCTATTTTGCTGACACTTTCACTTCATGTATAGACCCATCAGTCCAGATATGTCATGATACTCAAGTTGTCTCTGATTTGACATTGGAATAATGTGAAGTTGAGCTGTTTGTCACAAACTGGCGTTGAGGCGCCATTTCCAACCAGATTTACTCAGTGAAGCAAAGCTGTTTGGTTGAACATCAGGGCAGGCAGACCTGAGAGTGCTAGGCACAGGAGCAAGGCACGGACGGCAAGGATGAAACAGACTTTAGATCACATTCTGGAGGCCATGAGCTCTGTACTGATACCCATAATTTTTAGGTCCCAGCAAGAAGCTGGGTTCACCTCAGCTAAATGTAACTTTGTGAAGGTTTGATGTTTGGCATAAATCAGGCTTCTTCTGTTGTTAATTAAGAGAACCAGGACCTCAGGAGGATAAGTCAGTCCCTGGCCTGGGATTGGTGGATACATGGCACCTGATGTGTCCCTCTGGGAGTGCTCTGTAAGGGAGTGGTGAGCAGGATGTGCAGCCAGGTGTGCTCACTAAATCCCAGGGTGGTCCTGCCTCATCAGGTGCTTTTTGGAAGATGCCAAACAACTTTTCAAACCTTATACAACAATGGTGTCTCTTATGTGGGGTCTCAAACATTGCTGTTGGTAATGAACTCTGGAGTATAGTGGTTAGAGCTGCTCAATGGGAATCTGTCATCTGTCTTTGTCACTTTCCTAGAAATCCAAAGCCAGGAGTATAGGGACAAGTTGCTGTGAGTCATTCCCTTTCAGTCATCTTGACTGCACAAGTAGAAGTACCATGAGGGTAACAGATTTGTGCTGGACCGGTTTTAGTGAAGCAGATTGTAATCTGACCTGCAGGAATTTGGTGAGAAGAAACCCAAGACAGAGCTATAAAGCCAAATCTTCTAATTCTTCTAATGGGACTATAAAATACTCCCGTGTGCCCTGTGGAGTATTTTCTAAGGGAAGGAAGAAAAAGAAGCTGTTAAATACAGTACTTAATATGAAACAGTGATATGTGCCACAAGTATAGGTAGAGAAGGCTTGGGAAATATGAATCCAGCAGGTTCCATTCCATCAGTCCTAGGCAAGCAAAGGATGCAGAGAGCAGAAGAGATTATAAACTTTCCGCTATTTCATTTTGGGGAGTGGGATTAAGGAGCCCTTGCAGTGGAGACCGTGGGCATATTGGGGTGTAATATTATGTTAGAATTACTGGAGATGTGTTTGTTTTACACAGCAGGCTGCCTTTGGGGATGACCAGCTCAGATACCTTGGTCCCAGCCATGCCAGAGCATTAAACAGCACATGGGGGTGTCCCTGAGCACGGGACAGAGTTGTCCATATTGTTGAATGATTAAAATGGTTTGATGGGATCAGTTTGAATGGGGCCGTCTAGCTGTCCCCCATGTCTTTCCTGGGTATGTTTTACCATGGGCCAGGATATGTTTTGCCGTGTTGCCATGGTTCAGGGATCATTCCCAGCAGACAACTTGCCAGGATGTTTTGGGAGGCGAGAGGTTTTACTGGTACAGGTGCAGACTGTTTCACAGCACTTGGCCTGGCTCCCAGGCAGTTCCCTTGGGACTGTTTGTTTATGGCTGCAGCTGTCAGGGCTGGAGCTGTGCTAATGTGGTGCTGTGTGATCACAGCTGATCAGTGTGCCCAAGGAACCCAAGCACCATGTGATGTGTGATGCTGGAGGAGCTGCATTGCTTGTGTGAGCCAGAGCTGTGAGAGTGCCGTGTTCTTACCCAAAGAAACAAACTTACAGTGTTTTTAGGTACCACATTCAGCAACTGCAAGATGCACTAGCAGCTTCTTGCTGGAATTCAGTGGAATGCTTCCGTCTCTTGGATGTTTTGAGGTTCTGTATCACTGATCAGCAGTGAGAGGTGCACGCAGATCTCAGAGGATTGTTCAATATCTTTTGTACTCCTGATGCTCTTACCATGTCTAAAAATGCACAAGTCTGATCCTTCAATGGTGGTAATGGGAACTGAGGTCCCACCTTTATCACAAGCTTCTACATTCCTATTTTAATATCTTTTGACATTCCACAGCTCCTCTTTGCTGGTGGGCTGACCATTGAGCACACATTCTTTGCAGACTAATGTGTCTTTTGACTGAGCTATACGCCTTCCTTTTCAGTACCTCACACTGTTTCAATACCCTGTTTGATAATTTTTCTTCTCATTATGTGCCTATAAAGGGAACAGTCCTCTATTTGTTCACTTTCTGTCATGGATGTTTTTTTCCTTTTATCTATAATCTAACATCTATCAGAGGAAATAGCTTGCTGCAAGACCATGTAATAGACCTGGAACCTCTGAGCCCCAGTGTAGTCCCAGGTATCACCATTAAAGCACATGAGTGCTGTACTCTTGAGTTATCCTATTGGGAAAATCCTCTTCGAAGGGAAATTATAGAAGCCAATACTCAGGATATTTAAAACAGGAATGAAAAGAACAGAAAGGAACACAGTTACTTGATGTCCACGGAGCTTGTATGCCCCAGGAGATGTTTATTTCAGTACTTGATTTTTCTAATGCATGATTTTGTTAAAGGGAATGTTGTGTGTGCTAGTCTAAAAAGTTTAAAAGACTTATACTAACTTCAGAATTAGGTGTCCTAAATGGATGACTGTAGAGAAAAAAATTTAATTTATAAGCCACTTACCAATGCATGCCATGAATCTGAATGGTTTCTTCTAATATTTTGAGAACAATGATTTTGCTAGCGCTGTTTTGTTTTGTTGGGTTTTTTTGGGTTTTTTTTTGTTCCCAAGGACTAGATTCAAGGCAAAGAAAGAAACTGGAGGGAGAACAAAAGGTGATCCAGGTTGTCCCTGAGAGCACACAGAGAGACTCATATTCATCCCATTTGGTTTTAGACACCCAGTCTAGGGTTCTACATTAGAAATGTGGTGTTTCTACATTAGAAATGTGGTTTCTGTAGGCTTCTTGTCTAGGCAACAGCTAGGGAGAGATACTTCAGACCTCTCTTTTCATTGACAATAGAGGGAGCTTAGGGAGGGTACAGCCCTCATTTCGGTATCTGAGGTTGACATAAGCCTTTGAGCCTAATTGCCCCTTTTTTTTTAATTTGTGGATGTCAGTTATGCAACAAACATGAATTAAGTATTAGCTTGAACCATATTAGAACTACAAAAAAGCTCCTGCAATACAATTCTAAAGCCTATTAAAATGTGTCTCTGCAATTTGTCTCCAAGCACACTGTTGTCTCCTCCTTTCTCACCCCCCATCTTTTTATTTTTCCTCTTGTTTCATTTTTCAAGTCCTGCATGTACATAGGCTGCTACTCCCTAAGTTCAGGACTCATTAGTTCTCCATGTCCTATAATGTGCCTGCAGCACTTTGGGATAATAAAATAACAGTGTGAAGTAATAGAATACTGTTCCAACTTGCAGTAAGCAAAAGGCAAAATGTTGTCTCGCTTCCATCCGAAATACAAGCAGTGCAGATTCATTTTGAATTAGCTGCCAACTGCTGAACACAGATACATTGAAGGACAGCCCCAGGCTGTGTTCAAACAGAAGTGCAGACTAAATGAATTCTTGCTGGGGCTGCTTGGAGGCAGCTGGATGTATATTGCTTGCCTCTAGGCTTATGAAGAATGACACATTACACAGTTTTCACACCCTTTCAAATATACATGGTGCATGGTGCCAAATGACACTGATGTGACTTGCTGCTGAAAATACTGTGTGGTTTTATGGCCTGCATAGCACCTTAGCCAGCCCCTGGCATCACTTCCCCTTGGTCCCTGCCCAGAGCCAGACCAGCAGTGTGTACATTGCCCAGCGGCAGGAACAAGAAGGTCTCCTTCTCTGCTCATGTTGATGTCCAGGCTTTAGGTAGATAAATTAGAATTTATCAGTCAGTAGAATTGCCCTGGTAAATTTTAGGGCTTGATGTGCTTCAGTGGTCTCAGATCTAGGGAAAGGTTAGCCAAGCTTAGGGAGAGGGATGTGCTGTTGATAGTGGGCACAAAGAACACAGAATTCATGGGCCACAAGGACACTTGGCAGAACTCACAAGATAAGGATGAAACAAATAAAGCCAACTAATTTCAGCAACTGTGCTGAAGTCAGCTCTAACTAGGTAGAAAACAATTTCACTGGGGGAGTTGGTGGGCATTTCCCACTGACTCGGGAAACCCAGTGACTCGAGAGACATGCTGGTCATTGGCATGGCAAGTGAATCATGTAGCCAAGCACAGGTGGAACACTGATCAGTAACAGAGCTGTGTGGCTGGTGGCCAATGAGCCCTGATTTCTTTGCTTGCTAAAATATGAGTGGTGTGGAGCTTTGATGGCTGGGGACCCAGCCTGTTGTGGGCCACACCAGCTCCCTGCTTTGCACAGGGACAAAAGAAAGGGGAATACCTCATCTTGGCGTGTAAATTGGTGCTGCACACGGGGCAGTGAGCCCACATTTGGGACAACAATGTCATTACTGCCCCTGCTCTTCCCTGCTCCATAGGGGTCCTGGGGGTGATTGTTTGAGGGGCAGCACTTGATTCATGGAGGAGGTGCTGTGGAGCAGCTCTGTGCGGGGTGCCTGAGGGTGGCTGCTAATGACCTAGACCTGTGGTCTCTGCCAGTGGGACAGAGATGTTTCCTTGCTCCCTGGCCTTATCAAAGTGGCTGGGGGTACAGGATTAGCAAAGAAGAGTGAGTGAGGGGGAGCTGCAAGCCCCCTCCAGCAGCTCTCTCCTCAGCCTTGCCCAGATCTTTCCAAAAACTATGAAAACCTCACGGCACGTGATGGTATTGGTGAATCCTTTTTCATGAGTTTTGTGAAACATTCAGGTTGTGTCATCTTTCACTAGTCCCGCAGGACTGGCAAGAGTTGGGGGTGCTTCCTTTTCATCTTCTCACCTAAACAGTATGAGAAGATGGCATCTGATCTGCAGAGTGCTGATTGCAAAGCTGTGAAATATGGGGATGACTGTAATTCCTTTTTTCTTCTGCAGAGATATATCTACATTAAAATCAAAAGCAGATACTATAGATATGTGGGACTGATGTCCTTTATTCCCTTGGTTGCCTGAGAGCCTACAGTATGAGGGTGTCCTGAGAATAGGCTTAGATGGTATCTACTTCCCCACACATCTCTTGGGAGTCAAGGCTCGTGTGATTTCTTTAAAATAAAGCAATGTTGCAAACTTGCTGCAATTATTACATGAAACAAGGATTTAGGTTTGACACATCCAAGAGCTGTGTCAGGGCTCCCTGAGCCCTGTGCCTGTCCAGGGCACTGCAGGGCACACGTGCCATATGTTTATGGTGGCAGGGTGCTCTGGTGCATGGGGTCTGTTTTGGGGACCCAGTAACTATGAGGGTAGAGGCTGTGTAGCTGTGAACTCCAAACCCAAACACTCAAAGGTTATAGGTAGGGCCTCAGCAGTGGAATATTTTTTTTTCCTTAAATATTAAGTGATGGCATGTTTGTTTTACCTTATTATTTCTGAATCTTCAGGACATAAATGGACTATGTTTTAGTCAGCTCAGAATGGGGTTTTCAGGAGCTTGGGGTTATATGCAGCCAAAAAATTAATTGCACTGCTCATCAAAACACTCAACTGCTCTGACTTTCTCACAGATAATCCAGTATCCCCTGAACTAGAACCAATGGCTGTATAGTTTTATTGAGATGTCTCCAAGAGGAAAATAGTCTACTAAAGCAAAAAGCTTTGTCATCTAAATATTTATATTTTGGCATTCTTTTTTTTTTTTTTTCCTTCTCTAACAGTTGTGACTGTAGAACTATAAAAATTCTGCTCATCAAATAGAGTTCTCTTTAAAAGAACTCCGAAAACAAAATCTGGAAAGCAGCATTTAGAGGACATAAACTGAGGAAGGAGAGGAGCTGAGTCAAAGTCTAGTAGACTTCTACTCCTCACCTGTGTCTGAAGCAGACTATTTTTTCCTTATGGAAAGCCTTCTGAGCTTTTATTTTCCCACCTAGAATTAGGTAGCATGAATAACTTCTAGATAAAAGCATAGTTACTCATTCTACTTACATATTTACTTATTCTACTTACGTATCTTCAAAATTCACATGTGATGGCAGTTTTTCTGAAGCAGTGTTCAAAACCTATTCTAGTTATTCTCTTAGCACAAAAATAGTGCTAAATGGGCATTAAACTTTTTCAATAAGCACTGTGTGTTAGCTTTGGTAATTTTTTCATTATCTCTTTTAGATTTAATACACACTAATTTAAATCTTTGTCTTGCAGGTCTGAGTACAGCCGAATGTCCTCTACCAGCAGTGAGTATAACTTTGAGATTCTTTTTTAAAGTGGATTGTTATATTTTCTTTTGTTCTGCTTGCTAATATTATTTAACATCAACCTGGTGTTACTGACAGAGTTCACTTTGACATAGTAAAGCCTCCATTCCTTCTCCTCTTGGATATATGTCTAGAAACAATATAGAAAATTAAACTGTTTGAATATTTATGACCAAACACAAACCATGCGTAAAGACCTAAATATTGGCGCTCACAAGGATGCAAGGCAAAATGAGAACAAAATCTATAGACACAGTGTGGGCCAGTGTGAATGGGCCCTCAGGCCAAAGGAGTTTGCAGTGATGAATGTCACTGGAGCTGGGAATGCAGGAATAATTGAATGTTTATTGTGAGCTGATGCCAACAAAGCACTTCAGAGCAACTCCAGTGAAGTCAGTTTTTTATTTCAGAGATAGTAGATGCACTAGTAAGTGCCACAGTCTTTCTAGATATTTACAATGCCAGTTGATTTTCAGGTTATCCAACTGATAAAAGATAAATTCCCATGTCTGGATTATTTTTTCTTTATTTTTCACTAATGCAAAATGAGGATTTTTTTTAAGAAACGAGGAACATTTTCACTCTATCTACTTCCTTAGTTGTAGAACACACTGCATCCACAGCACTTTGAAATGCAGCGATGCTTATTCATGCATGACTGCTGGTATCTCTCCTTGTCCAAGTGCAAAGTGATGTCTGTCTCCCTGATTCACACATAGGCACGAGCTTTATTTATGCCAAGCAAGCACATCAAAAATTCCAAGATGACAAGATGTGTTTTATAATCTGGGTCTTTAAGCACCATGAAAATCAGAGGGGAAGAAAGCTGTCAGGTTTTTTTCTCATTCACACATTCTGGCTGAAGTGTGGGGAGGGTTATTTTCCATCTCCCGTGGTCTTCACTGAAGGGCTTTAATTGATTTCAACAAGAGCTGGATGAGACAGCATTCGTAATGTCTGACTCCTGAGCTGATGTGACTAGCAAGGAACTCACTGCTTTTCCTCCATCTGCTCACTCTGTGTGTGTGTGTGTCTGAGAAAGAGAGAATTTAGTGCAGCTTTTTCCTAAATTCTGTTGTTTAAATAGATTTCTGGATTCTCACTGTTGGGCATAGTTTTTGAAATGATTGGGAGGCAAAATCAAGGCAATCATCTTCTCTGTGATAGTGAAAGCATATTGGATTTGCCTGATTACACCAGATGTGTGGCACACCACCCTCTCAGCTCACAGTTTCAGATGATGGCTTGGGGAATATGCTGCCAACTTCTTCCACTTTTTGGGTGGTGACTCATACTTACTTGATTAATGGAGGCAGATTATTCAAAAGACAAGGTGCAAGTAGAATATTTCTCATTTTAAAACTAGGTTTGAATCCCTTAAAAACTTTGCATGGCTGCTGCACATTTTACAAATAAAGGTAGCAAATTCCAATTGTAAGCCTTGGTTTTTATTAACTGAGGTATTTCTGAGGGGGATGAAGCTGTTGTTACGTGGCAGCTGCAGTGTGTCCTGTAATCTCTGGTCTGCTCAGTGTCTTGCTGGCCACTGCTGTGCTGTGTATGTGGCCATTGCAGTTGTGTTTCAACACCAGTAATTTGTCAGTACAAGGAGGTATTATCATTCCAGCAAAGACACACAAGTTCAGGAGACAGAAAAGTCTCCTTCTTTCTCTTTTCTGCTTCCAAGGCAAATTATAGTGACACAGCTTCACAAGTAGCAGTATTTAGCTTTGCCTTTTGAGAGGTTTGTGTGGTTGGCTTGGTCAGACACTGCAACAGTAACAGAAGCAGTTACGTAAAAGAATTTTGGTAAAATAAAAATACTTTCATGTCAGAGGCTGGTAGTGGGTATGTAATGCATTTTAAAGAAAGAATGTTGGAGAAGAGAGATTGGAAAAAAAAAAGGTGATTTGGACCTTTTAATTTCTTTGGGGAAAATATTAAATAAGTGATATCATTCACAGTACAAAAAGCAGTCTAGTCAATGATGCTGTTAGGCCCTAGTGTAGCACAAAGTAAGCTGTTGTAAATTATGAAGGAAAGAATCTCCATTACCTGCAGCTGCTTCACCTGAAACTCCTCTTCTAATGGCGTTTATCTCACCCAGAAGGATTACAGGTTAATTTGGTTTTACAGGGGTCCTATTTGGTAGTACCAGCAAGGCTCCAATGTCAGTGTTTAACAAATGAATAATCTTTTCACTTTCTGGATTAACTCCACTGGACAATGGTTTTCCACAGACATGCCAAGAAAAGGTTAAGAAAGACTTAGCAGGTGGATCAACTACAGCTTCTATCACAGCAGCTGAGCAGACTGCAGGACTTTGCACCAATGCAAAGTTGTACAGGAACTTCCAGACCCCCCAGGTCGGAAGTAAAACTTCATTGGCTGCTAAATGGCAGTGGCAGGATCATTTTGTGCCTATTTCTAGTACTTTTTTCCCCTAAGCACAAGGCAGCAGCTATTGTGGTCAGTGTACTGCTCAGCAGTTCAAAGCCCTGCCTTGTGGATTGCTTGGACCTTGGGTTTTAGGGCAGCCTCTCACTTCTTTTGTTCTTTGCCCTTGCGTCCCAGCTTCAGACAACCAAAAAATGCTTTTTGCTGGCAGCATCCATCTAATGCTTGTGGTTTTGTACAGCAGGTAATTTGGGGAAGAGTACCAAAGTCTGCAGAGCGTGTGTATTTCGGCAAGGAAAGGCAGCGGGTGCCTGCTGCACTGTGGCTGTTGTCAGGGTGACTGTGTGCCACTTGGCCTTGCCTTATTGAGTTGAACAAAAAGGTCACACAAACCTGTCTGCAGAGTGATGCATCTGGAGGTATTACAGCTTTCAAAGGTTCAGCAGTATGATTTCAGTGAAGAGGAATGCTTTTTCTTTTTTTTTTTTTTACCTCAACGCTGGTGTATGAAGTTACTTTTTCCTTTGTTCTTTAGGAAGAAGAGTGCTTTGTCTTGTTGGGATATTTTGCCTACTGGTGTGCTCATCATTAATCTAGGAAATGTATTAACCTTCATTTTCCTTGTATTTTCTATTACCTTTTCAATTACGGTGTTCAATTTCCATTAGGGATCCCTAATTCTATATGAGAGAGAATTGGGCTAGGCACTTTATACCCACAGAAGGGACCTTTACCTGAGGTACACAATGCCAAAATATAAAGGCCATAAGTGGCATATGGATACAGACAGTCAGAATCACAAAGAAATAATTAATTAGTGTTGGTTGGCACAATAAACAACAGTTTATTTCCATACATCATAATTTTAATTATCTTCAGATTGCTTTGAGCTATGTGTTTCAGAGATGATTTTCAACTAGGGAGGAGGAGTTTTGATGGAGATACTTATTGCCTCTTCTGCTTATTTTTGCATTGATGAAAATGGCTCTTGAGAAAGACCCAAACCAGAAATGGATGTTTTGAAACATGACTTTTGTCATTTGTAACATTCACAAAGGATGAGAGGAAATGGCCTCAAATTGCACCAGGGGCAGTTTATATTAGATATTAGGAAAAATTTATTCACTGAAAATGTGGTTAGGCATTGGAACAGGCTGCCCAGGGAAATGGTGGGGTCACCATCCCTGGAACTGTGTGGATGTGGCACTTGAGGATGTGGTTTAGTGGTGAGCAGGGCAGTCCTGTGTTAATGATTGGATTCAATGATCTCAGAGGTATTTTCCAAACTTAATGATTCTATGATTTGAAGTATTCCACACCTAGTCAGCCTTGGAGCCAATATAAGTAGGTTGTCTTAGAAATAATTGTGGAAGTGAATGATTTTTTTTTTCTTTAATCATTTTTAGCCTGACAGTCAGGTAACTGCCTGGATACACATTTGTGCTGGTCCAGCTAAGCTGGTAAATTAAATGTAAAAACGGCCCTATGGGATAAGATGCAAGTTTCTGGAAGAGTTTAGAGCATTTCAAATTGTAGAACCCAGTAGTATGCTGTAGTTCAGGTTGTGCTTCTCAGTGAGGTAGAGAGCTTGTCACTCACCTGCTTTGCAGTTGGAAAGCTGGTAATTCACCTTCCCCTGCTCCCCTGCCTTTCCTTTAGCAGCTAGGAAATAATCAAGTCCTTGTAGGGTGTTCATATTCTTTTGTGGTAAACCTGAGAGCTGGGGTATTAAAATTTTTATTTCCATGTTGCACATACCCATGTTCCTAGCCCGTGGAATTTCACCCACTTTCTGGTTCTAGAAATTGAACACAAGAAGGTTTGTTTTGGCAGATATAAAATATGTGGGTTACTGCACATGTTTCTTTTTAATAAATGCTCTGTTTGCTATTCTGTTCCTACACTGGTATAAATTCAGATCATTGTTTGGGGATTTGGTCACAGTTTGGTCAACGTTTTGTCAGTGTCATCTGCATCAGCTCCCCAGGCTTGTGACCCTGTGGGAAGCCCTCACTAGAGCAGGCTCCTGCCAGACCCTGCAGAGCCTTGAAGAGAGGAGCCCAGGCTGGAGCAGGTTTGCTGGCAGGGCTGGTGACCCCATGGGGAGCCCGTGCTGGAGCCCGTTCCTGAAAGCCTGCACTCCACAGAAGGAACCCACGCTGAATCAGCAGCTTAGGAAGAACTGCAGCCTGTGGGAAGGACTCATGTTGGAGAAGTTCATGGAGGACTCTCTCCCATGGGAGGGACCCCACCCTGGAGCAGGGCAAGGACTCCTCTCCCTGAGAAGGAAGCAGCAGCAGAAACGATGCAATGAACCGACTGTAACCCCCATTTCCCATCCCTATGTGCCACTGCAGGGAAGGAGGTGGAGAATTGGGAATAAATTTAATACCAGGAAGGAGGGAAGGGTGGGGGAAGGTGTTTTTAAGAATTTTTTACTTCTTATTATCCTACTTTGATTCTGATTGGTAATAAATTCAAGTAATTTCCCAAAATCAAATCTGTTTTGCTCATGACAGTAAGTGATGATTGATGTCTCCCTGTCCTTAACTCATGACCCTTTCATTAAATCTTCTCTCCCCTACCCAACAGAAGAGGAGAGCGATGGTGTGGTTTCGGTGGGCACCTGGTGTCCAGCCAGGGCCAACCCACCACAAGATTCCTTGTAACAAAAGCACAGGGAGAAATGGCTTCCTGTTACTTGTGTATCATTTCAAAATCTGTCTTCAATGAACTGTTAAAGGTGATGAAAATTAACCAGCAGCAGGAAGGGGAGTGGGTCTGATTTTGGCTTTGAAAAATCTGTCACAAAACTTGAATTTCATAATATAGTTGCCAGCTTTAAGTTAGGTTAGTTCTAGCTGATTCTGACCCAGGCACTGCTGGACTGGGTATCTTCTAAGTCTGTTTCTCCAAACAACATAATTTAATGAGTGTAGGGCTATAATTATATTCTTTTATTGCTAGACAAAGATACACTGTAGTATATTGTTTCTTATTTCCATAGAGAACAGAGATGCTTTTACAATGGCTGGCAATAAACTGTATTAAATACAATTATAAAAACAATTTACAACAGGCTTGCCAGCATCATACTGCATTTCCAGAAGGTGTTATTATAAAACGAAGACTAATTAAAGTATGAGGAAAAATGCAAGAGGAAATTGGACCCAAATCATGTGAAGCCTTAGCCTGCAGCATCTGTCAGTGTTGCAAATTCAGGTGTTTTATATAGTAATGAAATCTGAAGTGTCAGCTCCTGTGGAAAATAAAGCTGTGGAAAACATGATACATCTTCTGCATATCTTGCCTGGCTCGTGTTATGATGCCAGGGGTAAAATGCAATGCTGATTCCCACTCTGGCAGGGGGAAGAGGGAAAATGTCACCGGTACGTGCAACCTAGCAGTCTTTGGCTGTGCAAAACATTTATGTAACTGCTTGTCATCAGATTCCACTGTGCTGAAGGACCAAATGCTTGCATCCAGGATAGAAAAGTGCAGTGCTGATTCATAGAGAGTTGAGCTTGGAAGACACCTCTAGAGATGAGGCACAGCCTTGTGTAAGGACATGCACAGAAAAATGCATAACTTGAAATTAAACCTAGATTTGATTTTTGCATTCCAAGTGATATTGACCACAAACATAGCATTGCCCTTCTAAAGACTGAGGTTCCTGCTAAAGTTTGTCTGTCTTGGAGTAACCTGTGTATCTCTGGTTTTTGTAAAGTTCAGTTTCACTCTTTGGGATCATTTAGCGTGCACCAAGCTGTGTGTTCCATGGCTTAATTACTTTCTACTGGCTTGGTGCTAGATTGGGATTTCTGTATCAAGGATGTGCAAGTGGACCCTAAACAGTTACTGCACCAGAGTTATCAAAACATTGTTTGCAGTTGTTTTGTATACTCTTTTATGACCACATCCAGTCAGTTTTGTTTGGTTTTTTTTTTTCCTTGTCATACAGATACAGCAGATGAAAACTGGACTGGTTTAGTGGACTAGAATAATGTGTATGGATGACAATGTAATTTTTTTCTAGCTCCTTTTTTTATGGCCACGTAATCATAATCAAAACCATGTAACCAAATGCATCCTCATTTATAATAATCCAAGCATGTTTCAGAAGCATAGGAAATCTGTGGTAGACACTGAGCTATTGTGTGCCGTACAGTTGTAGTAAAATCTTACAGGAAATATGTCAGAGAAAGTTAAATTGGATTATTTGGTGATGTGGGTTAAATTTCCCCCTGTGGAAGTGTTACTGCTGCTGTCCCAGAAAACCACAAGGAGCTAGGCAGCCATTTAGTGGGTGTTTTAACCCTGAGAAATGGGTTGCAGGAAAGATCTTGGCACTCCTAAGTTCAGCTGGTACAGTGATGAGAATTATCTGGAAATTGTTGCTATGTCTGTCTGAATTGTTAAAGCCCAAAGAGGGAAGCTAAAAAAATAAATCTGTCCCATGGCAACTCCTGACTCAGAGGCACTAGTTGGGGTAGAACAGGAAAAGCCATCTGAGTCATAGAGTCAAATAACAAAACACTTGTGAAGGCTGGAGCTATTAAGGCAGTTTCTACTGAATGTTGCCAATGCCAACAGTCAGTTTCCTCATGGTCATAGCACATTATTGTGGGGTACTTTCTTTCATCTGAACTTTTAAAAATAAATAAATACCATTTGTTTATGCACACTCAGTGGAAACTGGGGCATTTGGTAATAGTGCATGCCATATTCTAGAGCAGTAGATATCCTCTGTATGCCTTGTTTTTGTTGCTACAACATTTGTTGATTTGTAGTTTGGGGAAAAAAATAATTGTATCTATAGTTTATAAAATGTTCGTGAAATGTTTACCAGGTGACTCCTGGCTGCCATCATAAGAGACCAGGATGGAGCACGGACAATGAAGCATGCTTTCTATTCCTGCTTCCCTTTTCCATCAGCTGGTAGGGGGTAGATATTTTCAGCCACACACTGCTGTCAGCTGAAAGGATTATGAGATTCAAACTAGTTTTCCACCCCTGCCAAGTCCAAATGGGTCCTTTGCTGTAATGCTGATATTGTTCATTGTCTACAGAGGCACAAACGTGGCAATGCTCGGCCATGCCCCGGGGTTTGATCCCACATTGTCTTTGGTCGTGTCTTCAGTGCAGATGTTTTGGTGTGACTTCTGCCTCCTCTCTGGCTGGCTTTACCTGCCACATCTTTGTGATACCGGGAAGATTTGTGCAAAAGCACAGGCTGATTAAAAGAGGTCTCTCTGAAATTTAACATTTTTAGCCAAGCTAGTTTTCTGACTGCCACCAGAAGACACAATCCTTATTATTCCTGAAGTCTGAGAGTTTCTTTTCAGTAAGTTCAGCAAGCTCTTTCAACTTGCATCTAGATCTGACACATGGGAAGCACTGGAAACACTTAGCTGAGAATAGTAGGGACAAGAGTGCCAACAGTAAAGTCTTAAATTGTCTTAAGCCCATCATAAAATCACACTTTCAGTTAACTAAAGTACATTGTGTGTGGTATGGACCTCATTGTTGGACTGAATTTGTTAGCTACTCAAGTGTGCAGTGTTTCTTGGGGTTTTTTTGAAGGCAGTGCTCTTTCTGCCCTATTATAAAAAACACATTTTTGACAATCTCAGCTTTTCACATGAGTGGAATTTTAAGAAAACACAATGCCTATAATCAGAGGACTTTGGAAATTATGGCATTGGATGCAGTTTTTTACAGCTTTTGATTTACTAGTGGTTGCTGATGGGAGTTTTATTATGTAGTAATTTATTTACATAGTAATTTAATTACACACACAACATGTAATTGAATTACACATTTCAGCTCTCTACAGAATCTGGTATTTATACCAAATATCAGTGTCTGGGTTCTTGCCAAGAACTATGATCCTTATCTGTGGTTGAGAAGAGTATTGAAGACTTCAGTGCTCTCCAGAGGATAAGTAGATGATAAGGCTGTTGGGTTTTTAAATTGAAATTCTGATTATTTCTAACAATGTAACATAATGTTCAAGCAGCATATTTTGAGGGAGAACACCAGGCAGCCAAAATAAAGAGCTTATGGAGAAGCCTAGAGCATTGGCAGAAAAATCATTGTCTTACAGGGTGTTTGTAAGGAATTGCCAAGCAGTTTGCTTGCTTGTAACCATGGTGTGAAAGCACCCATTGTGGGTTCCTAAGTTTGTTTGCATGAAGATCTCATGCACTGTCTTCTCAGAGTTGGGAGTCCTTTTTTTCATTGGGTGCTTAATATACAATAAGCACAGCCTCTGCTTTGACATGCCTCCAGGCTCCATAAAGCCTGGGTGGAATACACACACCCAGCAAAAGTGTCAGGGACACGGGATTACACATCCAGAAACACAATATGGGATTCTCATCCTTTCTTTTAGCCTGTTTCTGAAGGGAAATGTAATGTGAACTTGTGCCATCTATCTTAACAGAGACACTAACTTCCCACAGGTTTCATTGGAACTGAATGGAATACACTGGGACAAGAGGGAGAAAAAGTACTAATAGGAGTTCAAGTTTCCACTTTTCCTAACCTGCAGCTGGACAGTCAGCCCACAGGAAACACATACATCCCTTTATACCAAGCATGAGCTGTTCCTTTGCTGCCAGCTAGTGAGGGGATTGGTGAGGAATCTGCAGCACTGTGAAGAGATGAGGCAAACTGGGGCTGAGAACGGATCTGTGACCTAAGGAGGGACTCTGACTCTTTGCTTTGGTATGGACAGTCAGCAGCCATACCAGAGGAGTCAAAGAAGTTTTGGAGGATGTCATGGAAGACATGATAATCATGTAGCTCAAGGGCTTTTCTTCCATAACACTTAACACAAAACCACTTCTCATTTGTGGACAAGGAGTACAGCAAGATAATGTGCTAGAAAAAGATAATGCGGCCCACACAGATGAGGCACCCAAGATGGAAGTGGAGAGCGATGGGCCTTATCTGAGGTTTGACTCTGCTTCTCACCTTGGGCTACAAAAGGAGCCCAGGACAGCCAGCCACGTGCTGGAGGGACATCCATCAGGTCCATAACCTTCCATGGGAGGACTCTGTGCCACAAAAGTTGTGATTCCCATGAAGGAGATGAGGGTCACATGGGTCTGAAGAGGGCTTAGATGGCACCAGAGACCATCTGACTGCAAATGGAAGAGGGAGTACCAGGTATTGTTGCATTATCAGCTTAAGAAATGTAGCTATGCAAGTGCCCAGGCCAGCAGAAGGGAAGGCAGCAGGAGTACATGGAGAGGTAAAGGGTGTGAGATGGCTCCTTTCAACAGCAGCTTAAATTGATCATGAAAAGTTACCCCTGGGCAGGTCAGGAGAAGATAACTGATGAGGGAGGGATGAAAATTCGCTGGAGCTCAAGCACAGTGGGGAGTTTTAGCAGACACTTTACTATCTAACAGCAAAGGTTCCACTTGTTTAGATCTGCCATTGCCTTTGCTTGGTCATGCAGGGCCTCTGTGGGCATTAAGTGTTGGCTGTTGACAAGATTCATTCCCTCAGGACTGGCTGCAGTGCTGTACTCTAAGGGTAATAATGACTTCTTGTAAGACTTTTTATATTAATGTACAAGAGAAGGCTTTTTATCTCCTTCAGAGAGATAATGGGCCTAATTTTGAGCTTTTTTTTTTTGCTCAAGGTTTTTTTGTGATTGTTTTTCAGCTACTGGAGGAGCAGACTGACCATTTTGCTTTGCTTGTCTGTGTGCTGCTCTTCTGTGCATTGTCTTTGCTTCCTTAGCACGGATGGAGGAGTAGAACATTTATTGTAGAACTTTCAACTGCAGTTCCTCAGGAAGATGATGCTCTGAGGGGAGTGTGAAAGAGGTTTCTCCTCTTGGCATGGTGCTGTGCAGAATATCCCCTTTCTTCTTGCTTCTGAACATCCTTCCTGAGTTTGAGGTGGTGTGCAAAGCAGAGCATGCTGAGAAGCACATCATCCAGCAGCCCTGCATTTGTCAGATGCTATTAAACAGCAGGGAAAGGGAATGGAGGAGCTGGTAAATCTGTCACATCCTGCTTGTTCTAAAGATTATTGATGGTGCATAATTCATCAAAGCATGACCGACCGAGGGGTGGGTTCTGCTGCCAGAGGTGTCCAGTTACTGCTTCTGTTGCAGCTGCCCATAAAGCAGTGCTCCTTGTTTATGAAAGCAGCCTCTGACTTTGTGTCTGACCATGAGCCTTTCAATTAGTACACCTAAAAGGATCACTCTTGCCTTGGACTCAGATAAAATGTGAAGGTCCTGTTCACTGAGAAATGCTACAGTTTTGACATTTCCTTGTGTTTTGCAATGTGATTGAAGTAGGGAAGTACTGATACTTTCTGTGCAACAGCAATTCTGGGAAATTTTAATTGGAAATATTATAGTGCCTTTTTATTCTGACATTATTTATACAGTGTTTGCGATTATTTTACATTCCCACAGTTGAAATATTTTGATTGATTAACAGTGAAAAAATATGCTATTTTGTAATGTTTGGTTTTGAATTATTTCATTACTTCCTAATAGCAGTAATTTCTTGATAATGAAGTACTGCTTGATGGGAGTTGCAGTTCAGAAGCTTGGCAAATTCACCCTGAACTGCTCCTGTTGCCTGATTTACATCTCTGGTACTGCATCATGCAATTTGGTCAAATGGAATTTGAAGTCTTACTGTTTGGTGTAGCAATAGAGGAATCTGGTCTGTATGGCATAGGACAGGTTCAAGGTGTTGATTCTCATGAAGCAGCATACTGCAGAGGAAAAAATGGAAGTTTGTGTTCCAGTGTTCTGATTCTCAATGCAATATTGCTGGTCAGGAAAAAAAAAAAAAGAATTTGTCAAGTATTTTTAGGTTGGATATTTCCTCTGTGTTTCCAGGAGAGAAGATTGAAAATGGAAAATGTACGTGACTAGAAAATTGAAATTATCTGCCACAGTTCGGAAATGCTCTTTCACATGCACAAACTAGGACCAGGAACCAGTCTGCCTAAAATCTCACTTCATTGTAAATTCAATCCTATCCTATGAAACTTACCAGGTTTCCTTGGCCCTCTAGGTAACTCTTCATTAAATAATTCCTGGTAAGTCTGAGAAGTCTTTAGGTTCACCCTTTGTTTCACCAGCATAGGGTGAGGAGAGACATTTCATGGAGACAGGTATTTATATCCTTCCTAAGCTCTGCTTGGGATGAGTTTAGTTCACTGGAAAAGCCTGGAGAATCAGATCTCACCAAGACTGCTGAAGGTGGTGACTTCTCCTGAAATAAAAGAGTAGTTGGAACACTGCCATGAGAAGGAATGGGTCTTTGTTCAGGGCACCTCCAGAGGGAATGACACCTGGGTATGTCACAGTGTAAAAGAGGGACCAGACTGCCAGGTCATGGCCAGAGTTTTGCTTGAGCAAGGTGTGCAAGAGACCTAGGGCCAAAAAGCAAATGAAAAAGGGACACTTCTCTAACCTAGGATTATGCAGGTGGTGTGGAAGAAAACTCATGGCACATTTTGCCTCTTGTGTGGGTTAAAGTTCAATGCATACATGCTGTAGGGAGGAGTTTTAGATCCAGTTCTCCATATCTGCAGATGAGTCTGGCTGCTGCCCAGCTGCTGGGATTGCTGTCCTGACCTTACACCCACGTGTGCCTGCCTTGGTCAGGAGCCCTGCCTTCCCAGCCAGCAAGAACAATACCTGAGTCCTTATGGCACCTCTCAGGGGTGGTGGCTGCTCCTCCAGCTGCTTTCCACTTCACCCATGGGTAATTGTGTCACTAGATCATAGAATCATAAAGTTATTTATGTTGGAACAGACCTCTAAGATCATCAAGTCCAACCATTAACCCAGCACTGTCAAATCCACTTGTCCTGTTTGTCCCCAGGCCTGGGCAGCTGCAGTCTCAGAGAAGTCACCAAAAGGAGGTAGTTGGCACAGGCAGACTTGGCAGGACCCACTGCTTTCTTTCTTTCAGATTGTCTTACTGATGAAAATGTCCTGGTTTCTGGGCAGGAAGAGCCACAGGGCTGGACTACCATTCTGCTTTGCAGGACTTTCTTTTATCTCAGCTCAGCAATATCACATCAGCAACAAAATAAAAATAATATGTACAGAAGGACCTGTACAATCATAAAATATCAGGGCCACCTTCCACTCCCAGCCTTAAGAGGTCAAGTGTAACAGCTCCCCAGCATTTGGGCTGACTGACTGCTTTAACCTCTCATGGGTGGTTAACAGTACCTAGCAGAAGAGTAAAAAGTTTAGAATTGTAAAATACTCTTTCAATCCTGGTAGTAATTACCTCTTAGCAAAGTTAGTGCTTTGCTAACTCAAAGAGACCTAATCCCCTTCTGTCATAGGAAGAGAAAAAATGTAATAGCTGTGAGAACTGTGAAGCTTATTTTCAAATAGATGCCTCAGCATTTTGATATCTTCTGTGGGATTAACTAGTAACACAGGAAGGCTAATACATATGCAGAGCTTTCATTAGCTTCTGTAACAATTTGCCCCGGGGCAAATTGAACTGTGTCATGAGAAATGGTGTTGTTTCCCCTCCTTCTTTGTCAGATGAAGGAAAAAGACTTGTTAGCAACATAGAAACAATTTGCAACTTGTTGTCATTTCAGAGACGTTTGTCCTTGCCTCATATTTCTGCTTAAGTTTCTCTTTTTCTTACCCAAACAGAAAGGGCTGCCATTTTAGAAGCACAGAAGCCACATAATGAAACATGTTAAAGCATCTGTGCTAACATAAAACAGGACTAAAGCTCCTTCTGTACTGATCTGTTGCACTCACATAGTTGCTGCTAGCTCAAAAAGAAGAGATGATTTGCTGTGCTCTGTGTAACTCTGGCTCCTAAGGCTGGCTTTGTGCTGTGCCTCTGAGGCTGCTTCTGCGAGCATCTGGTGCTGATGGGCACAGGCAGCAATGGCTGCAGAATACTAATGCTGCCACTGGCTCCCACAAGGCTCCACTTCTGAAAAATGCTTCAGCCATTCAGTGTCCATGCAAGAAAAGCTGTGCTCAGAGATTGATTTTTTTTTTTTTTTAATGCAGAGCAAGAAGCTGACAGAAATGATGGCTCTGTGCTTCACATTGTTGTGCCCAGGCTTCTTTCAGAGCTGCAGTCATTTATATGCATAAATATCAAGCCTGTCACTTGTTGCAGGCTTTGATAGCATTTGTGTAACAAAGGAATCAGAGAGAGAAAAAAGCTGAACATCTTCTATTCCAGCCTTAGAAAATGAATGACTGTGTAGTTATCAGGTTTCAGGTTTTATTAGATCACTGTCCTCTGCAATTTGTTTTCCTTCCTGTTCTGCTGTCCAATGTAGAGGACCACAAGAGGACCTCCCCCCAGCGCCCTTTTGTCTTTCTCCCACACTGTGACTCCCCACAGGGGGTATCTCAAAGAATTACCAACCAGTAATGATTGCCACAGCAAAGCCTCTTGCCACATACTGACCCCGTTTTTCTTTTTGCTTCCATTTTTTTTCTTCCATTAGCCATCTGACAAAGTCACTCCACATCACCCATTTCATGCAGAGATACAAGAACTCTGCTGTAATTGTATTTTTGATTACTTACTTGGTTTTTCTTTATCTCCCCTAGGCAAGATGCACGCTTGCTATTTGCTCTGCATGCCATATCTTTCTGCAGTTCTAAATTGAGGCTGACATCGTGTTTACCAGTCATCCCTCTCTGCAAAGCTGTGCAGTTGCATCTAAATTTTCTCTGAGTCTTGCAGCTATTCTATATTGAAAGACAACTAAAATACACTACTCACACAAAGCTGCTTTTCCATTAAAGCAATTGGTGAAGTATCACAAGAATGTTGTTCTGATGCCAGGAGGGAGGAGGGAGGAGGGAGAGGTTTGTACTGATTGCTAATAGGAGGGGGGAATAGCCTTTGAGACAATCCCCTTATTAAATGTGGTCTGCACAATGAAAAGCTTGGGAAGCCTTTCCAAGGCTTCTCACATTTAGGCTTTGTGCCCAAGCTCAGGGTCTCAGACACGGAGGTGGTTTCAGAATACCACACAAGGGGAACCGTTTCAGCAAAAATATCAAGGTTACTTGATTAATTTATTAAAGTGCCTTGGATCACCATGCCTCTTTATTGGCATGTAACTCCAGCAGAACAAAGTAACAATTTCTCCCTAGCGCTCAAACCAGCCATTGCTCTGCTGGGCTCTCAAAGTTCCAGGGACAAACGAGAGATAGAGCCCCTCTGAACATTGCCAAGGTTAACTAGAGGTTTCTTTTTTCCCCTGAGTAAGTGTAACTTTTTTGTTCCTCCTCCCTTTACAAGTCTTCCCTAATCTTAAGAAAACCTTGAAGCAGTAGTATTACAGTCTGAAGATATAAACAGTGCAGGATTTGTAGGGACAAGTACTATATTATCCTAAAGAAGGACCTATATGCTTGAAGGCTTGTCTGCTTTTTTTTTTTTTACCAGCTGTATCAGTTGGTCTAATAAAAGATATTACCTTTCCCTACAATCGTTGCCTTACTTACTAGAATAGTTGCCTCCAGGACATAAAACATTTAACTGTGTGTAAAACTCCAGTGTCAGGGTGATAGAGCTCAATGGTGTGATTTTCATGTCCTGAGCCAGTTGGCAAAAATGGAAGTAAGGTGGGATGAACACTTTCCACCCTTATCATTCTGCACATCATTAATGTCCCTTACACCCCCACTCTACACCAGTATTTTTGTCTTTCCTACCTCTCAACTGTATGGAACAGGTCTTTTCCAACAAATTAATGCACGTTGACTAGCATCTTTTGGATGCTGTCTCGGAGAAACAGCAGCTCTTGTGATATGCTTGATGAAATTTTTCTATGCCTCCTGATTATTTTCTTGGTTGCTATATCACTGTACTTTTTTTGTTGTTGTTTGCTACAAGTGAGATTCAGAGAGCTGGAGAAAAAGAAAAGCCCACTGTGACTGAGTAGACTCTTTCTCCTTTAAGGGTCACCTAAGTGTTGTAACTTGGTAGCAAATTTTAAAGGACTTCTTTTTTTTTAATATTTCAGGTGAACTTTCTGTGGAAGGCATACAAGACCCATTCCTTGTTAGTGTCCATATTATCACAGACCCAGGTGAATCCAAGACTCTTCAGCAGGCCATTGATAAGCTCCTAGCCTGGATCCACCCAGACCTGCAGCTGTTTCGGGTCTCAGAAAGGCGAGTGCCCAGGAAGCGCAGGAAGCCACTCAAGGCCGGTGTTTCGCAGCCAGCCCTTGCTGTCATTCTGTTCCTGCAGGAGGAGTACGGGGAAGAGCCCATCTTGCAGCTCCATGAGACTTTTCAGCGGCCACCTTGGCATTACCACCACACAGAGCTAATGCATGGGAAGTTCCTCCCTTACATGCCTTGCAGCCAAGACTTTTACACTCTGGCTCCAGAGACTCCTCTGTGGGCCATTCGCCCAGTGCACTACGGGAAAGAAATGATCCGCTTCACCATATACTGCAGGAATGAGAACTTCGTGGACATTTTGAAATTGTATGAGTTAATACTGAAAAGACCAATGTGTCAGAAAAAAGCAGACTTCTGTGTTTTTCCTGTCTATTCTAACATGGAAATAGACATTCAGTTTTCTTTAAAAAAACTCCCGAAGGGACAAGTTCCAGTGAGGACAGAGTCAGCCGTGCTGGAGTTCAGAGTGAGAGATGTGGGGCAGCTTGTGCCTCTCTTGCCCAACCCTTGCAGCCCCATCAGTGAAGGCAGGTGGCAGACAGAAGACCATGATGGAAATAGGATCCTTTTGCAGGTAAACTCAGTAGACAGGGAAATAGAAGCACATTTCTTGGTTTTGTGCAGGAAAGCTTACCCTGCACTGACAGTTGCCCTTTTGTTGGTTGGCTGGCTGGTTTTTTTTTTTTTTTGCTCTATCCTTGGTGCAAGAGCCAGGACAGTACTGCTGAAAAAAGAATTTGAAACCCCTTGCTGTGTTGTGTAACTGATCACAAAAGCAGTGAATGATGTTAGCCAGATATCAGTCAACCTCAGTTTATGCTGAGAGTGATGTGAGATGAGATAGCAGTTTTAAAAAATGAGGAGAGAAGGAATTATGAGCCAGAGTGGAGAAATCATAGCTGGTGAGTGTGGTTTTATAAGAGGTATGGGCACAGAACTGCCAGGGAGTTTTAAAATAGCCCTCAGTTATGAGACTTTTATGGGAGACAAGCAGAAGTCCTAATGGTACTCATTATTTTCTAGCATCACTGGGTGACAAACTGCATCTCTTTTCTGCACAGTGATTATCAGGATGAAGAGAGAGGTGATGAAGGAAAAGAAATGCGTTCTGAAGAGCAGCCTAAGAGAGACATTCCCACTGACTCTCTTTTTGAACTAACCTCAAGTGCTCATAACCAAATCCTGAGAGTTTGTTTGTTAGGATATCTGTAGGCGCCATGTCTGGGCAATATATCAGCATGCTCTGCTTCACTACACCACAGCCAAGGGAGATAAAAGGTTTAGCAGCAAACTCTTAACAGCTGCCTTCCCTGCAGAGGGGTGTCTGTGGCAATCCAGAGCCAGGTTAATGTGAATTCTTGCACTGCAGAGGTTTTTATTGCTGCTTACATTCTAATCAAGGAGCACAGCCCTTGACCTTTATAAGGCTGCTGTTCAGATTTCAAATGGTATTCTTTTGGAGTGAATTCCATTCACGTGGCTTGTCCGGTTGCCTGACCTTTTTTCTGTGGAGGACACATTGTGGGTGCCATCCTTGCACCATACAGACCTCTCAGCTTGCAGAGAGGTGTGTGCACCCCTCTGTAGCACAGTGCCTCTGGATTTGTAGTTCCTGGGACTGAAATTCCGGGTACACAGGGCATCTCTGCTCTGGTGATGCTCTGGTGAGTCACATCCAGGTGGTACTGGAACCTTTCAATGCTGCTTTGCAAGTGCCACCATCAGAGAAATCCCATGCCAGAGCTAAATAACACTTGCAAAGGGCTGAGGAGGGCAGCTTCCTTTCCCATCTGGCAAGCAAGTCACCAATTTGTCAGGGTTACTGATTGCACTTTAGGCATATCTGTGTTAGCCTGAGATAAGCTGCAAACTGAATCTGACATGTCATCACCAAACTTCTACACACTAACCACACTCATCTATATTCTCTTTTCCCTGCTCTTTCTCAGGAGGTTTCTGCTATGTGATGTAACTTTGGTTTATGGGACCTTACACTGGTTTCAAGCAAATTGAAGGGAGGGGTGAAAACAAACAAAAAGAATAGGGCTTCTGAATAGGGCTTTTGGTTTAAAGCCAGCAAATTTTCAGAAGTAACAACTGTCAGGCAGTACATAGGTAAAGTGAGACTTGCTGAGCAAAGAAAATCAGAATTTTAGCCATATGAACCAAAAGAGAAGAGCAGAAACCTGCCTAAGTATGGCCTGCAAATACAATTGATTTTCATTTCCCTTTTTGGTGAGGATGATCACTCTGAACAGGAGAACAAAATGGCAAATGAGAATGAAGTTACAGAAATTGAATTTATCACTCTGGAAGTTTGGTGAAGCAAAAGAAGTTTAGTATATGCAAAGTGGAAGGAAAGCAGAGACTTTGGATCTAACTTATACCATTTTAAAATCATGAAAACTAGGTCCTGGTGTATGGGTTTTAAGCAAGTCTGTACAATAAGAAGTGGAGCTCTAAGGTTAAATCAAAGGGAAAATTTCCTGTTACTCAGATCCCTACAGCCACCAGTGCAACATGACCATGAAAAGAAAATTGCAGTCTCTGGTGGGTACCAGAGTGACTGTGCCATAGGAAGCACAGGAAGTTGCACAGGGTCCCAAGGGCCACACCTGTCTTCAGCTCTGGACTCCAGAAAAGTGACCTCAGAAAGTGCAGGAACAGGGAAGGGTTCTCCCCACATGCAGAGGAATGGAGAAACAGTCCTGCAAAGAGAAACTGGAAGAGTAGGGTCACCTAAGCCCAATCAAAGTAAGTCTGAAGGGAGCTCTGACTTGAAAACAGAGCACATGATAAACAGCAGGAGCAGGAAAAGGCTGGTTTACTCAATTATTGTTTTGATACAGGAACAAGAACCTACCAATAAATAGGTTTTAGTACATATTCATAGTTAACTGCATAACAGCCAGCAGGTGCAAGCAGGTTAATACCCAAATTTAAGGCAGGTCAGTTAGGGAGAGGAAATGATGGAGCGTGGGTTATAGGAAACACTGGATTTGGTGATCCATGAACTCCTCATACTAATTTAATTAATTCTAATTTAAAGCAATTATAATATCTACCTTTGAAAGTAACAAGACTACATTTTGACTTCTCACAGAGAGTTTCTATTAGCAATATTATCCATGCCACAGCATTGATGATAACTTTGATTTCTTCCCAGTTATAGAAACTTAAACAATGACCTCTCAGTACTTTTCAGTCTCCATATCAGTTGATAATTAGTAATCATCAGAATGGTTTTGTTTACTTTATACAGATTCTGCACCTTTTTTAAATTATAATTGTACCAAAAATTATAGGTTAACGTCCCTGTTAAATTGCAGGCAGGGTTTAAAGTTTGAAGTTTGAGTATACCTCCATGTTTAAGCTAATGAAATGTGACTTCTTGCTTGTCCTGACAGGGACTTGGATACTTGCCAGCCAGATTGATCCATGTTCTTAATCCATTTTGCAAATGCAATTATCAGGGGGCTTAGATAAAGTCAGTTCAAGAGACAACAAAGTTATTCATGGGTAAGATAAATCTGTTTAATGCCAAGAAACTATTCCTTCATTTGCAGGGAAGCCCTTGAGAATTATTTTGTCACAGTAGCTTTTTCACATTGGCAAGTTGCTCCAAGGGTGCAGCCATATGACAGCTGAGGTACAGGGTTCAGCTGGCTGGAGCAGGGGCAAGGCTTAAGAACACGATTGCATCCTATCTGAAGACACCCACACTGCTTCACCAGAGCTAAGCCCAGAAGCAGGAGCTCTGGGGAGCTTTTGGCAGAGCAGTGGGAAGAACATGTAAATAATGGAGCTAAGAATATACCATGTACTGGTATGCTGAGTGCACTGCTGGATTTATAGGTCTTGTCCAGATTCTTGGCTGCCTCTGGGTGTAATCCACACAGAGACAGATGAAGTGCTAATCAACTTGCACTCCTGGCAATGCAATGTGGGAAGCAGGAAAGGTTGGTAACTGATTGGACTGGCTTGGCCATGCATGTTTGGGAAGCAAGGATAGTGAGCAGAGAGGAGAAAGTGCACAGATGACTTCTTTAAATTATGATAACATCTCTGGATAGAGTAGGGAAGGTAAAATAATATTTTGGCAGGATTTCGTAGCCACTCTGCATGAGGTGGAGCATGCAGACCTACCCAGGAGGAAGGTGGACACCAGAAAAATTAATATCTTACCTAGGCAGGGACTCAGCATTTGAGCATAGGACCTGCTGCTGTTTTACATGCCAGAGTCCCTGTGCAGTTTATGAGGTGGCTATTTTCTGCCTACTGCTGCTTTTTAAGGCATCCTTGAAATAACATTGCAAATGTTAACAGATCACAGCTTATGAGGAGGTAGAGGGATTCTTTTTTTAGCTGATTTGCTGAATTAATCGGCCAACGTTCTTATCTGTATGGGGCAACTGTAATCTTGAGTTGAGAAGTGGTGTCGTGTGTTTCAGGAGCAGAGGTGGTGGCCATAACTGACACAAGGAGCTGGGACAAGAGGACTCAGTTATGTACAAGTGGAGAATAGAAATAAAGGCAGCTAAAGCAAGGTCAGAGAAGGCAAAAAGACAAAAACAGGCAAAGAAAGGGCACTTATGTAGAGAACAGTCTAGTCTGCAGGAAGGAAAATGGAGGTGAGAAAAGACCTTCAATCTTGCTGAGTTATTATACATAACAGTGCAGATAGAGCAGAATTGAGCACAAAGAGGAAGAAAGGCAAGAAAAGCATCCACAGGCACAGGCTGCCCAGAGAAGCTGTGGATGCCCCCTCCCTGGTGGTGTTCAAGGCCAGGTTGGATGGGGCTCTGAGCAACCTGATCTAGTGGAAGGTGTCCCAGCCCATGGCAGGGGGGTTGTAGCTATACAATCTTTAAAGTCACTTCCAACCCAAACTTTCTATGTTCTATGTCTTATGATAGGCAAGAATGTGTACAGGCCCCCTTTACAAAAAATATATTTATTGTCTTCTGAAAGGGGTGAAAAAGACACAATTTCAGAGCAAAAATTGACTCAGTCAAGGGAAGTGCCATGAACTGATTTAATTAATCTGCAAATCTAATACTAGTCTCCTATTTTACAAAATATTTTATTCTATTTTTTTCATTTCCTTTTTGTGACATAAGCATTTGGTTGTCCTTAATGCTATTGTCTGGGTTTTGGGGGAGTGTAGAGAATCAGTCCCTTACTCATATAAGAGATTTTTACTTGTTTTTCTTCAGCCTAAAGTACTTTATCCAGTTAAGTTCTATGGCATACTAGGATCTCTTAAAAATCTATACACCCAGCAAAAATTCTTGAGAATGAATATATTTTGTGTTACAAAGCACTCAGCTTTTCTATTTTTGTAAACACATTACAAGCCGCTTTTCAAAGAGGTTCAATTTTTAATCAAATTGCCTTTTTGAAATGGTGTGCTTCTGACTATTTGCCTCTCAAGTAAAACTTATTATGATGATACTGAGGACTAATCTCTGCCACTTTTTCTTGTGCTGATTTTTCTTCCTCTGGATCAGTTCCATTGGTTTTAATACAATTAAACAAACACCATTGCACTCCTGTTGAGCAAGGCAGGCAAAATCTGGGCTCGAGATGGTGATGTCATTGATGTGCTTGCTGGGTCCTGACCTCAGCAAAGCCTTGCTGGCAGTTCTTAATGCAGATGATGCTTAAGGAGATCTCTATCTGCTTTTTTAAAAAGCAGATAACTTAAAATAGACTGCAGCAACATTCAGTTAGGTCCTGGCAGCCCAAGTTGAAAGTGCATTTCTGAAAGATTCACCCCAAGTTGTTTATGGCATTCCCGGATATTCATCATGAAATTCTTCTGCAGCCCATTGTAAAACACAAAGACTCTAAATCCCTCCAGGCTTCACAAAGATTTGTGCAGAGATTATAAATGAGCAGCAGATTAGCACCAGATGAAAAAATCTGTTCTGTTAGAGAGCTAATCTGTTCAGTCAGTGGCTGGGTTTGCTGCACATCTTTGTGGCAAGGTCTGACAAATCTACCTCCCTGCATTTGGAATTTCAGTCAAAATCAATGTGCCACTTTGTCTTGTGCCTTTGTCCTCTCAGATGACTGATGCCCTCTCTCCCTGGTGCTTGTGCCTGTTGCAGGCAGCATGGCTGTGCCAGGCAGGGCTCTGCCAGGCAGCAGGGAGGCAATAGGCAATGCTGAGAGTGTTAGCAAGCTGTGAGAAGGCTGATGATGAGGAATTGAGAAAGAAAATAACTCAGAAAAGATGCAGCTGTTTTCAAAACCAGTGGCAGGATTAAGGGGGCAGAGAAGCCTCATCCAGAAACTGAAGAGAGGAGCAGTCACACGAGCTCACAGGCTGCGTGCAGCACTTGGTGTGCATCCCAAGGTGGCACAGGGGAGCACAGTCACTGGCCTTGGCACAGGACAAGGAGCTAGTTTTGCCTGACTTTTAATCCTGGCTAAATCACTGGATCCCCTCTGTGATCTCTGACAAGCTAGAGAATGTAGATATAGAAAAGTCTTATTAGTCCACATAATCCAGTTCTCTACAATACAGGATTAGCCTGTAATCTTTGTTCACTAGTATGTCGTGGGATGGAGCTTCTGACACACTACCTGTGGTACACTCTTCTACCTGTAGCACATCACTGCTGCTTTTCCTGTCTGGTGTTCTCACAGCCAGGAAAGACTTCAATTACATTCCTTTAAGATTAAAGTATTAAAATACTATCTCTCCATTATTTCTCATTTCTGCCCATATAAAGAAGAGCAGCATTGGAAAATAAGTCTTTTAAATCTTAACTCATCTAAAAAAAATTATTGAGGTGAGCAGTTCTTCCTATAAACAGCTGTTCAGAAATGAGCTCTATTAGTGATGTCACTCGGTCTGCCCTGCAGGCAGCCATTCTGGGGGCAGGCTGTGCTTGCTCCCTTCTCCTCACCATCCACCACTGCCTCCTGCCAGGCCAGCTTGGCTTGACCAGGATCTGTGACCCAGGAGCAAGATTAACAGCAAACATTTTGTGTAAAATGAAGTGCCTCCATCTATCTGCAGAAACTAGGAACTAGGAAAAAGAACTAGGAAAAAAAGGTTTAAAATAGCAAAACCCAAAATCTAACATCTTGCCTAAAGTAGATTGTCAGCTACAGTGTGTGTTCTCACTGTAGTACAGCCCTAGGACATAGAAAACAATTCAGCTAACCAACCCCACACAAGAATTTTTTCAGGGAAAGCTGAATTGCTCTCCAGACCCCACTGGCTGTATTAACTAGACAGCTAAATCTCATTTATGATGTCTGTGGGCTCTGCCTGATGTATGTGTGGTAGACAGGTGGTGTGGCCTGCACAAGGTAAAGGTACTGGCCCCGGAACTCTCTGCAGTGCAAGGATAGATCTGTTCCCAAAATGATTTTGGGAATTGATTCACTGAGCATGGTGGTTGAGTTCATGTAGTATATCTTATAGCAGAGTTACTGCAGAGAAAAAAAAAAATGGTACCTTTTGTTAATGCTAACAAATTTAGGACTGTTTTCTTGGTCAAACACATCAAAAGAGTGCAGGACTTTCAGCATGTCAGATTCTTATTTTTGCGTTATCCAAAAATGTATTTAGTTAAGAAACAGCTAGTGGACAAGCTTTTTGTCTTACAGAGTAATTTTTAAACAAATTGGCTCACATATTGAACTAATGAAATAATGTTATTTGTAGAGGTCTAACATGATTTCTGGCAAATGTTTTGTTGACAACTGACTCATTACATTTGAGTCAGTTGAGTCCTTTGAGTCATTTGAGTCAGTCTTTTGTCCTCAATTTCTTCCTTCATATAATTCTTTATGACATTAAGGGGAAGCAGCCTACTATATTACACAGAAATAGGTTATGAAATAACACATCTTATTACAGATATATATATACACATATATATATAATATGCGTATGTATATTTACTCATCTGCAGTATCTAAATGACTTCTATGGTTTGGCTATAATCTCTAGTAAGAGATCTAGAAAGAGACAAGCATTTTTTGCAGATGTGAAAATCCTTTTTTTGCCCATAAAATCAATTCAATAAAAAAGAATATGGCTGTGACAGATCTGGGTCACTAAGACAATGTGATGTGCACTAGCAAGATGTTAGAAGCAGCAATGTATGGAGCTCTTTTAGAGACTGGGTACAAAGAACCTCCTTGGTTGCCAGGTCTCAGCTCTTTCTGTCATGTCATATAATCTGTTTGGTAAAATGAGCAGGCTCTGTCTTTATCCATTACTCACCCCAGAAGACTTCTCTTTCTGTTATTGTTTATAGAAATGAAGAAACCTTTTTTTGTTAAAGGTTTTTTTTGTTTCTTTGTTAAAGAAACCTTTTATTAGTTTGTGGTTCTGGGTTTTTTAATGGATAGTTCTTTTTTTTTTTTCCTGTGGCTCTGTCGTTTTCAGTTCAAATTTATTCTTTTTCACATAGGTGTGATTGGAATCATGCAGTATTCCAGATGAGGCCATAACAGTGTTGTACACAGTGCTTTTTCAACTCACTTGAGGCTGCCCAGTACCATGTTGTCACAGCCTTGTTGCTTTAATAGCAGAAAGAGATCAGGATGCCCAGTTCTTTCTCCTCTCCTGTTTCCAACTGACAAGTCCCATAGCTGAGATTATTGTTTATTCTCAAGGGTATGATCTTGCACTTTGTCCCTTTAGTTCCTGTCCCTTTCGGAGCAGAGATCAAGCATTTTTTATTATGCAAGAAATTCCATTAAGGAGACTTTAAATTAAACTTTTTAAAAGGCTAATTTCTAAAAGCCTCACTGAAATAAGAGAAGGATGTTGGCTCATCATTTGTCACAGCTGCTTTCCCTGTTCAAATGCTTGAGTATCTGATGGGGAGGCAACTGAATCCTGCCCTGGTACTGGGATTCAGCTCCAGATTTGGATCATAACCATGAGTTTGGGACTTCGGTCTTCAGTCTAGGTGTCTACAAGCAAATTGAACATGTGTCTGCAATGTAACTGTGAGCTAGTTAATACAGCTCACTAGGTAAGAAAGAAAACGTGAAGGAGTTGAAACAATTAGTAAATTTCCATTGAGAGGACAGAATGAATTTGCTGAAGGCTTTCTGATGTTTTAAAGGAGCACAAAACAAAACAACAAAAAAAGACGTAAGGAAGAAATGAGAAATTACAATTATATAATATACTTCTTCCATTTCTTTATTATTTTCTTAAGCTGTCCACTAAAGTAGTAATGTTGGAAGACAGAATATGAATGAATCTGAGTAAGTCAATAGGAAGCGAGAAATTCAAGCTAGTGTAATTCAGCCCACAAGGCAAGGCTTCTCTACCATTTATTCTTGTTGTCTTTGAGGCTCCTTATGTAAATATTTGGGATTTTGGCAGGGTGGTTTTTCTTTGTTATTGCAGTGAAACATTTGCTGCAAGCATACTGACTGAAGTCTGCTTCATAATTATTTGCAGTAACAACTCAGCAATGGAGACTCAGGGTTGTAAAACTGCCAATTCTGTATTAATGTGATCTTCTTTCCCTCTCCCTACAGCAGCAAGCACACAGTTGGTGTAGGAAGTCTGCAAAGCAGAACAAGCAACCGTATCCATCTGTGTCAACAGATTCCCACTTCACCACTCTGCCAGCCTTCCTTCCTCAGAGCCACCAATCCGTCTCTGAACGGCCACAAGAAATGGGTCCAAAAAAGGTACATCACACAAATGGCCTTGGTCATTATCTTGGTTTTTCCCAGGAGGATTTGAGACACAGCAATCTAGGAGACTTCACACGCAGATCCAGGAGTGCCTCCAGCATTTCTTGGTCATTTCAACGAAGCAAGTCTCTGTTCTGCTTGCCCACAGTGAACTCCTCTTCAGCATCAGAGACATTTCATTTCAGTGAACCATTCCAGTTTTTAAACACTGGGTCACCTGCAACCAGGTTAAAAACGTGGAAATGCAGCCCCAAGCTTAACATTGATGACATAGAGGATGCCCAAGAGACTGATGTGGACACAGGGATGAAGCTGTCCTTCTCAGACCTGTCTGTGGTTTCTGCATATTCTGCCCTTAATGGATTTTGCAGTGAGTTGGAAGACTCTCTTCCATCACAGAAACAAACTGTCAGTAGGGCGAAAAAGGCAGCCACCAGTGGAAGGCCTGTATCAGCCATGTGCAATACTTTTGAGTCAGTTGATGGTTCACTGCCTTCTCTTTCAGAATGGTCTTCCAGCTCTTTCATGTCAGCATCTCTCTCCAAGCAACACAAACAGCCCTTGAGAGCAGCTCCCTGTTCTCTGGATGATCATGTTTGCCCAGCTTCACCAGTTAATGAAGAAGAATTTTACATCTGAGGCTTCTCAAACTTACACCTTCCAAAGGAAAAGTGAATTACTTGTGAATGACAGCAGTGGGTCCACCCTGAGCTTACAGGTTACTTGCTGAGGAGAAGGTGATGCAGAAGTTTGTTAAATATGTGAAGAAAGTTCTCAGAACCCTCTGAGATTGGCATTCCCGAGCTGGGTACAGTAAAGAAGTCTGAGATTGCACCCTGTGTCTCTGTACTGGAGGATATGATCAACACAGAGGCTTTTGCACAGCAGCACAAGGTGGAGGTTTCTGACCAGCCCTTGGACTGATGGTGAAGGAAATGCCAGAAGAGGCACACAGTATTCCATTTTAATTTGGCAGACAATGAAGACTAATATGTGGAAACAAACTACTTTAACTTTTCTGAGAAATTCCCTTAACTCAGGAAAGGTGGGGAAAAAACAGAGTCTTATTTCCTCTTCACAGGTTCCAAAGGCAGCTCTAAGCACAGCAGGTCCCAGCAGCCCAGCTCCAGTAGGGTCAGACAAGAAGTTTCTTGTGAGGAAACACTTTCCTTCCATACTTTGAGAATTACACAAACATCAAGGTTGGAAGAGGTCTTCAAGATCATCTAAATCCAGATGACAACCTAGCACTACCGTAATCACCCCTAAACAATATCCCCAAGTGCCACATCCTGACACCTCTTAAACACTTCAGACACTGACCCCACCAACTCCCTGGACAATTCATTCTAAGGTCTGACCACCCTTTCAGTGAATATTTTTTTTCCTAACATCTAATCTGACCCTCTCCTGATGCAATTTAAGGCTGTTTCCTCTCATTGTTGCACTCAAGATATGGCAGAAGAGACCAACCCCCACTTCACTGCAACCTCTTTTCTGGTAGTTGTAAAGATCAGTGAGGTAATCCTCCAAACTAAACAATCCCAGTTCCCTCAGCTGTTCCTTATCAGACTTTTGCTCCAAACCCTTCATCAGCTCCATTGCCCTTCTCTAGACATGCTCCAGCCCCTCAATGTCCTTCCTGAATGGAGGGGCCCAGAACTGAGCGCAAGGATTCAAGGTGCAGCTTTCAGCAGTGCCAAGTACAGCACCTGGCCACACTATTCCTGATACAGGCCAGGGTGCTGTTGGACTCCTTGGCCACCTGGGCACATGCTGGAGCATGTTCAGCTGGCTATTGACCAGCAGCCCCAGGTCCTTTTCCAGCCACTCTTCTCCCAGCCTGTTGCAATGCATGGGATTGTTTTAACCAAGTACAGGACTCAGCACTTGGATCACCTTACTGAACTCCACAAGACTGTCCTCAGACCATCGATCCAGTCTGTCACAATGCCTCTGGAGGGCCTTCCTGCCCTCCAGCAGATCAACACTCCCACCCAACTTGGTGTCATCTGTGAACTTACTGGGGATGCACTCAATCCACTCATCCAAATCATCAGTGAAGATGTGAAACAGAGCTGGCACCAGCAACCAACTGGATTTAATTCCATTCCCCACCACTCTCTGGGCCTGGCCATCCAGCCAGTTTTATTCAGTTAAGAATCCACCCATCCAAGCCATGAGCAACCAGTTTCTCCAGGACAGTGCTGTGGGAGACAGTTTCAAATGCTTTCCTAAAGTCTGGATAGACAACATCCACAGACTTTCCCTCACCTTCTGAGTGGATCCCATTGTTATAGAAGGAGATCAGGTTGGTCAAGCAGGACCTGCTTTTCATAAACCCATGCTGGCTGGGCCTAAGCCCTTGGTTGTCCTGTACATGCCACGTGATGGCACTCAGGATGGTCTGCTCCACAACTTTCCCCAGTGCCAAGGTCAGGCTGATAGGCCTGTAGTTCCCCAGATCATCCTTCCAACCCTTCTTTTAGATGGGCATCACATTTGCTAATTTCCTGTCAACTGGGACTTCTCCAGGAAACCAAAACTCCTGGAAAAGGGTAGAAAGGGGTTTGGCAAGATCTTTTGCCACTTCCCTCAATACTCTCAGGTGCATCACATCAGGGCACATTGATGTGTGTCTAACTGGGACAGAAGGTCGTTAACCCTTTCGTCACAGATTATGGGGACTTCACTCAGCTCCTTATCCCTAACTTCCAGCTGTCATTGCTGGATATGCTGGGGGCAGCTGGCTTTGGTATTAAATACTGAGACAAAAAAGGCACTAGGTACCTCAACATTTTCCTCATCCCTTACACTGTGCTACCCTGTGCTTCCAGCAAAGAATGGAGACTCCTTAGCCCTCCTTTTGCTGCCAATGTTTTTATAGAAACTTCTTCAGAAGAAGTGTCACTCCTTCCCCAGGGAAGAGGAAATTCCACTGTATCTTTTAATTTGACAGACCAGGATGCAGAAAGTGCCAAAAGAGAAACCTTAGAGAACATTTTCAGCCCCCTCACCCAGAAAGCCCATCCTGTTCAGCTAGAAGGGAGCCCTCTGGGCTGTGGTCTGAACCACTTGTACAGATAGTGATAACCTGAGTAAACCATGTTTGCTATTCCTGACTCAGGCAATACAGCTTACCTTTTTGGAATACAAACCAAGAGAGATAACCCAGCATTTTTATATATCGCTACACCATTAGACCCAAATAAAAGACAGCTCCGTGTTTTTTAAGGAGTTGATATTTTTCTGTTAGAAATAATCAAGGCAGAAACTTTTTCTTCATATTTCCAGTGCAAGCATACTTCTTTCTGGATGAAACTCGTTTCTTCTTGAATACCTCTCCCCTAAGGGAAAACATGTCAAACTTTCTGTCTTTTAGAAGATGTTTTTAAAATACGCATTTTTTGATAACCTGTTTTGCTCTAATTAAACTGGTGTTAAAAAAAAAAAAAAAAAAACCACCAAGTGAAAAGCTGCTAATATGACAACTAAGTACCTTCACCAGGATTTGAGTCATATAAACAAATTTTATTATGCGTGTTCTGAAAAGTTACATTTTTGGCTGACAAGTGTCACTGATCACAGCTCTGGTCAAGCCACTGGGGAAATGACCATGTTAAAAGGTGTGTGCATAATGCTGGATGTAGCCTATATACAGGTGTAAATGCTGAAGACCTACCATGATGGCATTGTGGTGTGTGAAATAAAAACTCATTTTCAGAGAAAGATATTTGCTGTATTACCAGGTAATTTTAATCAAAAGATTTTCTGCTTTGACCTGGGAAAAAAATGTGGAGAAGCACACACATACTGTAAATAATAGTCACAAAAAGTGGAACAGCTCCCCTGGCCCGTTTAGGTAAGTGCATGGTTTTTACAAGCTATTCTGGAAGAATGTCTAGAGGAAAATGAGTGCAGGTTTTTAGGGGAGGAACCTGCAGCCTGAGTCCAGAAGAGGCCGGAGGGATAGTCAAGGCTAAACACAGTAAATAAACAGGGAAATCTATTCAAAGTAAAGAGCACAGAAGATTATCAGCCTTCTCCTGCCCTCTAAAACTGTTTAGGCTTACTGCAGTTTTGGGTAAACTGTTCTCTTCCTGGGACCAAAAGTAACACTAATGAAGAATTTGTCATGGTGTGCAGTGTGTTTACCTGCTCTGTGCTCCTTCAGACCCCACGCAGTCTTTCCTCTGACTGTCGTGACCTTTAGATCAAATCCCTCCCCGGAACACGTGAACCTGATTTATCTAAAGTTGTATTCCCATGTTATTGTTTGTACCCTGACAAAATATATATAAAAAATCACTATGAAGTCAGACTAGCCACTTTTTCCATCAGCTTGCATTTCACCATACAAACAGTGATGCCTAGGACAGTCAGCATCCACAGGTTTAAATTTATACTTCATCATTTTCTGTCCATAATCATGGTATTTTTACAGTATTTTAATAATACAGAAAACATTTGATCTGGACATGAAATAAAAAACTCATTTGAGCTGATGTAGCTGTCTGATCATGGCATCACACCAACACTCCTGACAAAAAGCTGATTGGGGTTTTTAATGAAGAGGAGGCTCTGAACCATTTTTCTGCTAAGGCATGCCACTAGAAGGAGTCCATCACATCTGGGGCTGTCGTCTGCTGCAGCAGGAAGCAGTGGTACTGGAGATCCACAGGGAAGCACAGGACAGCTCAAGTGTCAGTCATGAAGTTCGTGTGTGTTATTAACCAGCAGCTCCTCAAGCATCTCAGCTCCAGACTTTGCCACATTAATCCTGATGGGAAGAGGGCCAAATGAGTGTCCACCAACTCTGCATTTGTACTGTCCCCACTGGTTCTGTCTCTGTTCTGTTTACTGATACCTAACTAGAGATTAAACTTTTAATTGTTTACATTGATGGTGCTTGTAACCAAACCTTGTAAAAAAATTAGTGTCCTACTGCCAGGAAGAACAGAGGTGATAGTTTACAGAAAATTTTCTTTCTATAAAAAGAAAACCAGATTATGAAGTGTGTTTCAATGAAGGTAGGCTTCATTAATTCTCTTCCCATTATTTAAGAAGGGGCTCATCTCTTCAGAGACTTGAATATGCACAAGTTTCATGGCATTTACTTATTGATTTGGTTAAATTATCAACAGTGTCTTTTGAGAACTGCAGGTTTTTCCTGAACTTTTTCTCCTTCTCACCCCAGAATGCACTGCTTCTGTGAAATAAAATAGAGATGAAAAGTCTGTTGTACATAACCTTCTGCGTGTTCATTTATAAAGTATTGCAGACTTATCGAGTATTTTAACTAGGCTTCCAAAATGACTGCAATGCCACAAGCTCTACAGCTTGTGGTTGTGTGTGTTGTTGGGATAATTACAAAATAAACACAGCAAAAATATTTTTTGTTGGACCCAGTTTTGCCTCTGCAGACTGGGTTTTTTGATTCTCGCTGTGGTGTTGGGAATCATTTTCTCTAGTAAAGGTGAATGATAAAATAGAAGTTGTGACACATATTGGTAATCTTGCATGCTCAAATCCCTTCTGGGTTTGTTTGATGTACATTGGTCTTCATAATCATCCTTGCCTCTTACTTTCATCAGTGTGTGGTGTTATCTATTATGCATTTCTTTATTCCCCCCATGGGACACAGCTCCATGTCAGCATTGCATTGCATATGCAAAGCTGTGTAGGTTTGGCTTTGTTTGGTTTTTATGGTTTAACATTGTGGGGTTTATATATGTTTTTATGGCACTTACAGCTGTAGAAACATCAGGAGTTGGAAGAGGCTTCTGGAGGTCATCTAGTCCAAGGCATCTGCTGAAAGCAGGCACAAGGCTGCTCAAGCCTTGAGCTTTGGAGTTAGATCAAGTTGTTCAGAACCTTGTCTGCTCAGATTTGAAAGTACTTAAAGGTGGCCATTTCGCAGTATCTCTGGGCAATGTGTGCCAGTGCTTACCAGCTGTAATGGTGAATAATTGCTTCCTAATCTGCAGTGACAATTTCCCATGTTAAAAATTGTGATCTTTCCCTCTTGTTTCACTGAGCACCTGTGGGAAATCCAGGCTCTGTCTTCTCTATAATCCCACTTTAGGTGCTGGAAGATTGCAGTTGCTCCTGCAGCCATGGTCTTCTCATTCCCTGACCCTCTGAACTCTCTCAGGTTTGTCGATACCAGTCTTGTACTGACAATCCCAAAACTCTACACAGATGTATGGATGTGGATGATGAGTGCTCAGCTGCCAGGAAGAAGAATTTCTGTCAACCTGCTGGCAGCTCCCTTGCTTAAACCACCCAGTATCCTGTTGGCCTTGTCACTGCAAGGTTGCCCTGCTTAGCCATGTTCAGCTTGCTGTTTTTTGGAACCCCCAGGTCTCTTCAGAGCTGCTCCCTGGCCAGGAGATGCTTCCTCCTGTGCTGGTTGTACCAGGTTAGCCCATGCCAGGTGCTGGGCTTGCATTTGCTTTTATTGAACTTGTGAGGCTCTCACTGTCACCTTTCTGCAGCCAGTGAAGGTCTCTGTGAGTGGTAGCCCTGCCCTTCAGTGTATCAGTCATGGCCATCACATTGGCCAGTTTCTGTTGCACTGTCAGTGGGTAGCCCATCCAGCCCCATGGAGTTGTGCATGTGCAGCTTTCTGCATCCGTGACTCAGTCTTCAAGTGTGATTAGTAATTTTCTCCTCAGAACTTTGCTAGATACAGACACATGGCAGGCCTAATAGAACATCTTGTGAGTGATGACCTTGTGACTGAAGGCAGAGGGTTTTCCAGTTGGCAGATTTCTCCAGTTACAGAAGGCAGGAGATTTTCTAGTCTGTCCTGAATAACTCCTGAGTTGTTTAAGGAAGGTTCTATCTGTCTTTCCTTCTTGATTGATAGGGTTGTGGGAGATGTCCACAGCAATATCCCTTTTGTTAGCTTCTCCTCACCCGTGAGCTCTTGAGTTTCTCACCTTCTGCTCCCCCACAAACATACGTGAATTTGTGCCACTCAATTGCTTAGAGCACAAACCTCATCGCCATCTTCCATCCTTCCATAAAGAACCTGTATCCAGCCATGAAAGTTCTGGACCCAACTGCCTCATCATATCTCTAAATCATCTGGTTTTACATCCTGAGAGTGCTGAGGTCTTCCAGGAGTGATTTTCAGGTTCAGCAGCCTGAGCTTTGGCACTGGCCATCCCATCTGCCCAACAGAATGGAGCTGCTCAGGTGTTGGAAAGAGAGTTCCACTTCACCAAGGGCTTAGGAAGCAGTTTCAAACAGTGCATGTGTTAACTTCTGCAGAAATCAGATTATTGTTTTTCCTATCAAGCTGAGAAGTCTTAAGCCAGTAACTCATGTTTAACAGGAGAAACATTCCTTGCTTTTGTTCTTTCTTGTTACCCCTCTGTTACCTTTCTGTGCTGTGTGCTTTTTGAACTAGAGGGTCCATAAACACCTATAGTTTTTGGAGATTTAGATGCACTGTACAAATGTACAGCTTGAAGGTATTTTCCATTATATTCTCTGATCCTATCCTAGTAATGGAACTTGCTACTTTGCTCCTTTGGCTGCAGCTGAGCACTGAGCTACCCTTTTCATAGATATTTACATAGCCCTAAAGTCTAATTCCCAAGCAGAAAAAGTCAGTTGAGACCCTACTATCATGTATGTAAAATTAGATATTTTTGAAATGTAATTAATTTTAGAATAAGCTACATTGAATTTCATTTGCCTTTTTATTGCCCAATTGCTGTCTATTGTGAGGTTTTTCTGTAACTTCCCCAGTTGTTCATCATCTTTACTGTCTTGGATGCTTAATAACCTCAACAAACTCCCATCTCACAGAGCCCCCCCTTTTCCAGGTTTAAGTCATGCTGAGCAATGCAAGCTTGAGTACAAATCCCTGCATGACTCCACTGCCAACCTCCTTCCACTGTCAGAGCTGGCTATTTATTTCTACCTTCTGTTTCCTGCCTTTTAATCAGCCCTGTATTCACATAACCTTACCTTTTAAACCATCACAGCAGGATTTCTTGTGAAGGCTTTGATGAAGGGCTTTGGAAAACTGCTGTTAGCTCTACACCTCTTTTTTGATGCCTTCTGAAGCCCCAAATGGATTTAAGAGGTGTGATTTCCTTGTATAAAACCATGTTGACTCCTCCCAAAAAAAATCCTCAAACTTATCTCTGTTTGAATAGTGACTTGTCTCTGATCTGAGCCCAGGTGTCATTTGAGTACAGAGCAATCCTCCCTTTGGCATTCCATCCCAGCTTCCAGGATTCAGCATAGTGCAAATTGCTAAATTTACACAGAGTCCAGACCTCCTGAGCCAAAAACTGCTCAGATCACTGTGTGACCAACTGCTACATTGTGCTACCAATGGATTTATCCTCCCTCAATTTGTCAGATTTCTTGTTGAATCTCTCTTAATTCCTCGGGTTTCCACAGCAGCTCGGGGCAACGAGCAGCACTGAATTCATTCCCTGCATGAGAAGAGAGACACATTTATTTGCAGCCTTCACCCAGACAGTTTCACTGAGCACTTTCTGTTCCAGAAGTCAGTGCAGGCTCCTGGGCCATGTTGCCTCAGTAGCTGGGAAGGATTGTGTCTCCATGAGCTCAGGAACCAGTGGGTTGGGAGATAGCTGTGGAGGAATCTGACTGCTTGCTTTGGAAAGCCTTGCAGCCTTCCAAGGCATAAATCCTGTAGAGGAATATGTCTTCAGTGGTAAAGGGAAGTGGGACAGGGAGCAGGTTCAGACACTGGATTGTTTGATTGCTTATTGTCTCTGTTTTGGACCACTTCAAGCAGCTTTCCCCAAGACACTTCCTGGTGGTGCCCTTCAGTCCTAGGACTGTTCCCACTATGGAAGAGGCTACATCAAGCTTTGGCCTCTCTGTCTCCAACACTCTCCCACCAGGCTTTTTGCATCTTCCTGTCATCCCATGTTCCCTTGGACATCCCACAGCATGAAACTCAGCCTCTCAGGGTCATGCTGTAAAAAACACCTCTCAGTGGGCTGCAGTGCAGTCCTCACTTGAGTTCAGATAGCAGCCCCCGTGCACAGTGGGCTGGCTGTGTCTGAGAGCTGAACAGATCCTGGGGCAGTCCAGGAGGGAAGCCAGGCCAGCTGCAGCGTGGTGTGTCTAGTGACCTGTGGAGCATCTCTGGAGCCTGTGGACCCAACTCAGTGCTGGGCTGGCCTTGGAGCTCAAGAACAGTATTCAAACTGCTGCTAGTTTTTTTTTTTTTAGCAGTTTACAGATAGGCGGTATTGATTCAATTTGTCCGCAGAAAGGGAGTCTTAGAGGGCTTCACAGCTGTGCAGGTGCATCCTGCCCCTGCTGCGGCTCAGCCTCCTGCATCAAGGCATGGCTGCCGTTTTAATCAGGTGCCCTTTTCAATCCCTTTCCTCCTGAATATATGGTGCATAAAATGCAAAAACAGCTTGGTAGGTGGAGGCCATTCATCCAATCTGCCCGTCATAAATGAAAACTGCCGAGTTAACGGCGCACAATGGAACGGCGATGGAAATGGATATCGCCGACGCTGATGGCTCAGTAGGAGAATGCCGGCGTTCCCAGCTGCGGGACCGGGAGTGCCGGTGCCGTGTGACGGGATGGCAGCGATGCCGGGAAGCCACCGGCCCGCACAGGTGCCTGGTGCCATCTCGTGGTCCTGGCACGGAGCTGCCATGCCAGGGGCACCGGGGACCCTCCGGCTCCGGCTCGGTGCCTGCTGCCCCCCATCTCCGTGCCCCAGGGCTCGGTGCCTGCTGCCCCCCATCTCCGTGCCCCGTAGCTCAGCCCGAGCTGCTCCCAGTGCCCGTGCTGCGCTCCCAGCCCGCTGCTCTGCCTCTCTGCCCTCCCTCCCTCCCTCCCTTCCTCTCTGCCTTCCTCTCTGCCCTCCTTCCCTCCCTTCCAGCGCCAAGCTGGGCAGCAGAACCACCCAGTGACCCGAAGGGCTCTGCCGTGTGCCAAAGGCGAGGAAGCGGCCGCAGCGCACGGGGCTGCTCTTGGGATGGAGCCGAGCATCCGCTAGGAAGGAGCCCCTGAGCACGGCACGGTAAGCCGGCTGCCTGTCACGAATTCCTCTGTTTACTTTGATGAAAATTTCAGCCCTCCTGGTACGGAGATAATCTGCTAAGTATGACTCAAGTCCTGCCAAGACAATGCTTCTTGTGAGGTTAGCAGTGCTACTGGAGAGCTCCTGCTCCTTAGGTGTAATGAACCTGGGGACAGGGCTGCCCGGGACAGATACTCCTTAAGAATGCAACACATAATACCAACTTTATAATTCCTCTTTCTTCCATGAATTAACAGCCATTTTTTGCAGCTCACATGTACTGCAGCATGGACATGTTTGTTGTTTTTTTTTTTTAAATTGGGCTGTGATTAGGAGGAAGAGAGTTTTTTCACATGGTTTACCATTACATGGTTATGACTCCCATTTTTTCCTACTTTTGAGGGGTATTTTGTCACAAGAAAGCAAAGCTATAACTAATTACTCTGTTCCCCTGTGTTTGGAATTTGACCAGATGCCCTGTTATGCCATATAAAGCCACAGAAATGCAGCCTCTGCCCTTCAAGTCCCTCTCCCTGCCACTTTGCTGCCTTGCTCTCTTTCAAGAGCTGATTGCCCTGTGGTTCTCCCAGGACGGGTGAGGATGCCACTTGCCACCCTGCCACGTGTGTAAAGACTCTGCAGAAGTTTTGAAGCAAGGACTTCTGGGGCTGCCTGAGGCAGCAGCAGATGCAACCACTGCCAGGAATGCTGCTGCCAGACAGCTGGCCAGGAGGGCTGGGACAAGCCACAGGACAGGAGAGGAGAGGAGCAGAAAGATGGGAACCATCTGTGACCCTCTTCCCACTTTCTAGCCCCAGATGGTGAACTAGCTTCAGGCATGTGGGGCTGGGCAATATCCTCTTTGAGGATGAGATAGGGAATGTGGAGGGAAGCCATCAGCCCTGGGGGCTAAGGATGCTGAAGCTGTCAGGTTGCCAGGATGGCCCAAGGACACAGTGTTTTCCAGGTTTCCAGGATAATCTTTGCTCCAGGTTGGTTTGCTTTTCCAACCACTTTCTTTGCAGATGGGTTCTTTTGGATTCATGCTGCCAGTCCCCACAGATGACCTTCCTTCCTTCCTTCCTTCCTTCCTTCCTTCCTTCCTTCCTTCCTTCCTTCCTTCCTTCCTTCCTTCCTTCCTTCCTTCCTTCCTTCCTTCCTTCCTTCCTTCCTTCCTTCCTTCCTTCCTTCCTTCCTTCCTTCTCACCAGAACATTTTCTGATGATGCCATTTTTGGTAGATGGCCCAAAGAAAAATTGGCTGCTCTCTGGAGTGACAGCTAGATTGCAGCCTGACATGAATGAAGAGCATAGCAAGATGGAACAGATTTTTGCTCCAAGCCTTCTCTGCTGATGTGTTAACTTTGGCAGCATCATTTGGAGGAAAAAAAAGTGAATTAATCTCATTGGAGTTGTGTACAAAAGAGACTGGGAGAAGTAACAGGGGGAAAAAAAGGATGTGTGAATCTATGTTGACTATTTTGAAGCCATAAACAAGTGGCATCAGAAAAGATTTTGACAACCATATGGACTTTCAGAAGTGTGAAATCTTCTGAAAATTATGTGCAATCATGTAGGGGCTGGCATAAAAAAAAGTAAAGAAGACAAGATATGGATTGATGAGACATACAGACAGTAGACTGCAATCTGTGATACAGGAGTTAAGATTCTGGGTACATGAAAAATTGCTGCCTAGAAAAAAAAAAATATAAATTAAATCAAATCAAATTAAATTAAATTACATAAGAGAATGCTCCCAAAGGTAATAGAAATAACAGTCAATCCTATTTCTTATTTCTTATTGCTGGTTTTCAGAACTAGACTCTGGGGAACAGCAGTCTCAGGGACTGAGCAACAGCTTTCCACTGAAATAATAATTGTTTTTCTGGGAAGCTTCACTGGAGATGCCACATGCAATCTGGATTTTCCATGGAGCAGAACCACAGGTAGGAGAGTGCAGGTCCTGCTGAAGGGCATCAGCTGCACTGGCTGAGGTCAGGAGCTGCCGTGGTACTGCAAGGTGTCTCCCCTGATGTTCTCCAAGGGGACACTTTTATCCCAGAGCTTCAGAAGTGCTGCCTGAGAGGCAAGTAGGATGACAAGAAAGCAGATTTGCAAATTGTGTAGCTTTGGTGTAGCACATTTCCACAGAAGCTGTATGTGTGCGTGCGGCAGGGACATGCCCGGGGGCCACACGAGGGTGTGTGGTGTGACACAACCCGAGGAGTGAAGTGCTGCTCTGCTGCCCTGGGGAAGCAGGGCTATTGGCAGGGGCAGCCCATCACATCTGGGCAAGGCCACCACGCTGCCTGAGGTCTTACCTGCTAGGAGAAGAGAAATTTGAGAGATCTGGGCTCTCTCTGAGGACTAAGTTTAAATGCAGACACTGAGTCTTTTCACAACCTGACTGTTTGATGCCTTTCCTCTTTAAGTTATCACAGTGCACAATAATGTGAGACATAAATTGCAGCAAAATACTTTTCAGGTTTGATTTATAAATGGCTCTGATTTGCTTCTGATTTCAGCTTCCCCTGTGACAGCATTCCAGGTCCTGATTCTGGTTTGCATTTCTTTTCCTGTCGCATCACGAGAGAATGGGAAAAGGAGATGAAAGGTGAAAAACTGAAAATGGAAAACAAACCAGGTATGCCATCTTAAAGAAGCAGGAAGAAAAGTAGGCTGAACTCTCAGATGATAAATGATTTTTCATGGGAAAACACAGATCAGGGAAAGAGTTGGCTTTTATGTATCAATAGGGGTGTATGATGGGATGAAATAGATGATGCATATGAAATGAACCTGTTTGCATAATTTGAACATTGAAAAAGTCCAGCATCTGTGCACTGTATATAATATACACTATCCCATAGTCTGATGCTTTGAGTCCTCTTCCCATTCTGCAATATTTCCATTAGACCTCAATCCTTAAGAAGTCAGTACACACCCAAAAATGTTCACACACATCTTAAATTTTTCTATATATGTCTTCTAAGTATACCCTTCCTTTCCTTCCCTTTGCCTTTCACCCTACAGCCCTTTGTTGTTTGGTGACATTAGCACAGTCACCAGTAAATTTAATGTCTCAGAGTCTCTTTCCACCACTGAAGGTGGTACTTGGCGTTAGTCCTAAGAGGTCCCAGCAAGAAAGTGCCACTAAAGAAAATGTGATGAACTGTATAGAGAAACTTTTTTTTGCTATTTGAAAAGAAAACTGAGAATACTTTAAGATTCCATGATCTGTATTTTCAGACTCTGGAGTGACAGGCCAGAAGAAAAGCATATCAAGACCCCCTCCTTATTTCTTTATTTAATGAGGTATGGGGTTTAACTGAGGAATTTAAATGATTGACTGGGAAGTATTTGAAATTCTTGAGGGTCATAAAGATCAAGGCAAATGGATCAATCAAAAATAATTACTTTTGACACTGTGACAACTGCTAGCGCTTTCTTTTTTCCCTCAAACATTCTAAGAATATTTTTTCTCTTCTTGAAATGCTGAGGTAAAGAGTCTTATTTTCCAAGGAACTGCAACATTAAATGTCCCTATATTTGACAAAAGGACTTACAGAAGGCTGTAGCTATTCTACTTCTAAAAGAAAGGAAACATTAAAAAAGAAAAATTTCTTAATTCAGGATCCATCCATTCATTCATTCATTCATCAGCTGCTCCTTTGACACTTTTTCCTAATTAATAGAGTTGTTATGAGGCCAAGCAGCAACAAATAGACATTAAGCTTGAGGGGAGAAGCATTGAGAAGTGAATGTTTTACATTTAATTACAACAGCCACGCAGAGATCACCTGTGCTGTGTCACATCTCAAGCAAAGTCAGTGCATTGTTGTGCCCTTGAAGAAGCAACCTTCACCAGACCAGTTAGGTTTCTAACACTTTTTCTTCTCTGTTACTAGTAGTGTGTCAGATAAAACAAGATATTTTAACAGTTTAATTTTGTTTTATTCCAGAAAACAGATTTACTGTTTCCAAACATACAACCTCAGGGGCTGGGAATACAACAGTGCTGAGGGTCCCAGCATGAAAGGCATCTCTGGACAAAAGTGCACAGGGAACAGCTCTAGATGAAAGAACAGCAGCCATCCTGTAGTGAAGGGCACATGCCTCCTGAGTGGCTTCACACAAGACCCTCAACCTTGCAGTGTTCCAGTCTTCCCAAGGAAAAATTGAGAATAACCTTGTGTCACCAAGCAGAGCTCTAATATAATCCCACTTACTACAAACATAAACAAAATAATCTTATTTTATTAGATACCTATTCCAGCAGACTTCTGTTTAAAGGAGGAGAAGGCTTTGCTTTTTTTCTGTAGGAACTGGCTCTGCATTACAACCGTGAGAGCTCAGCTTGGAGTCAGCTCTCTTTTCCTGCCTGTGTGCAGCTGTGTCAGAATGAGCTAATGGCTGGACACCAGGCAGACTGCACACTGATACAAGACAGGTCAGCTTCCCAAAATTACTGCCTCTCTGGGGATTATTTTAACTCTCTTGATCTCCAAGAACTATCATGCCTCAGAGAGGAATGCTTCAGAATTGAGGTGAAAAAGAGAAGAATGAGCTTGGAAAGCAAACAAACTGCCCTGGAAACCAACACTTGTTCACGAGAGTACGTGCTTGCCTACTCCCATGGCCCGAGTTGGCCTTTGGCTCTACTCTTTGGAGCAGCCTGAAAAAAGGTAAACCCTAAGCAGTGAATCCCACTATGCTCAGAGGACTGCAGGTGCCTTGATCACTACTTTAACTGAAGAAATTCTATGTAGCTTCTTTGTGAATTTGCCTTGTGTTAGCTAAGTCAGGATCAGCAAGTTAACTTTTCAGGATCCCATTCCTGGGACATTCTTCTCCCCTGACTTTTGATCTCCTATTTCCTTGTCCTTGACATCTGTATGAGCATTTGCAACAATACGGAATAAAAAATTCAATTTTAGAAGTTGTTTCCCTGAGCTATAAGAGTGATCATGTCAGCCTGCCTTGATCTAATGCATAAGGCCTGGGTGACCATCACAAATAAGACAACATTTCAAAAGTCATGGTCCCACAGAGCTGAGCGTCTGTGCAGAGCCTGCAGACAGCAAGTTCTATTCTGTCCTGCCCAAAAAAATTTTATTCTAGTATCTTGGATCCCTATTCAAGTGCTGGGCTGGCCATACCACTCTTAGGGAGATCAAGAGACAGAGGTGTTAGCACCCAGCATTAACACTGGGTAGGAATTATTTTGGCTCTGCAGCAAGGTTTCCCTGCCACCTCATGTCCCCAGTTTTTTCTGGTTCCTTAGCAGAGGATGGATCGACCCCAGCAGAGTGGAGCACCATCACCTCTCAACACCAGCCAGAGGGGGCAACTGTTCCCATGAGACTGAAATCCCGCTTTTTAATGGTAGGCACATCTAATATATCCCTTCTAGGAGTGTGTGTGGAGACTCCTCCCTTGGCTGGGGACTCCCCCAAGGCTGAGCAGAATAGATTTGCCCAAAGTAGTTGGTATGGGTGAGTAACATCAATCTCTACTTAATTGTTTTGCTAGCTTCAATATTGCTGTTTCAATATTGCTTCAATAAATAGTGCACTGCACTAGTAGCTATGACGATCTGTACTGTGTAATAAATCATTCTGATTAAGGTCTTTTAGTCTAATCATTCTGATTATCACCACCAATAAAATAAATAATTTATTTTATTCATATAAATATATTTGGTTTTCCTTTCTAAATCTTGCGGTTCAAATTCGCACAAGGATTCAATTACACCTCTATAATCCTTTAAACATAAAGTCTGGGGCAAAGACTGGATCCATCTGCACCTCAATTCCTCACTGAGGAGGAGTTTAGAAAGCAAGGAATTCTTTATGCACCTCATGACTCAATTAGAGCACTTCTCTAACAAACTTTGTCTGGAGCTTCTGTTCTGCTTACGACACCTGCATCAGGAGAGGGCGGAGGCAGGGATCTGGTCTGGGAGGGTGCCACACCCACAAATGCCATCTCTGAGAGCAGAATCTTGCTAGAAAGCCATTAGGAAGGGCCTTCTCATGAGTGCTTTCCCTTTGCTTGCAGCTGCAGCGTTGCACAGCAGCCTGCCCGCTGCATTGGAGCTGTGTCTGCCCGTGGCTCCCCCAGGACACGGAGCACAGACCTCCCTCCGTGGAGCACATACACCGGCAGATAATCCAGATCAGTTTACCTCTGTGTACCTGGCAGCACGCTACTGTGCACTGACCAAATATCAGAAGAGTTTGTGGCTAATTAGGATCAGATTAATCCCTGCTGACTGCCTGTCTCTGTGTAAAAAGGGCACTAGAGGTTAGAAAGTATTAAGTACCTTAAATGTCTACTTGCATAATGTAAAAACTTACTGAAGATCCAGACTTTGCGTTTGAAAGTGTTGATGTGAAATAATTTACCCCTAGAGGCATTTAAATGGGCTTCTTATTCTATCAAAGCAAAAGAATCCATTAAAAATTTTCCAGGATAAAATGTAATAAATACTTGACCATGGAAAATAATAAACCTGCAGAACAGCGGAGACAAGACATCTACAAAAAAGTGCCTTAGAGATTCTGAACATTATTTCCAACTTCAAAGAATTTAGCTTAGCGTATCAAGTATCATTTTTATAGCTGCAATAAAGCTTTTCTATGATACAATTGTACATAGCTTTCAATTTTATTAGTTCCTATTTATCATAAGAAAACAGCAGGTAATAATTAGATAGGTTCAGATATACCCCCATTCTCTGCTCCCCAAGGGCTTCACAGGAAAGACATATTTCCATGTTTTTATATGCTCAAATTACTTAACAAATTAGTTCATGACACTAAAATGTAGATTATATTTGGTTGTGCCTCTATATTTTTAGAGGCAAGACACACTAATTTAGTTGGGATGCTTTGCTATGCCTAAGCATGTATGTGATTATAGAACATGTCAAAATATGGAGAACTTTTGTTGCTTTTCTCTTTAAACAAGGAAAGATCCGGCGGTTGATTTAAAAACTGAGCTGATAGAAAGAAGATTTTTATAGGCAAGACACACTAATAAAGGATCTGTGAGTCTGTGAGAAGTGTCAACTTTACACACATCTTCACATATCCTGACAGGTCATTGGGCCTTTTTCCTTTCTTATTTTTTGTTACTGGCACCTTTATATAAGTATTGGGAACACTTATATAATAACAGGATATTAGCTTAATTTGAGGTCATCTGTTCTTGTGACTTACTTCCCATTTACAGTCATAAGCTTCTCATTGTGACATCACCCTGGCGGCCTCAGCAGTACCTGTGATGTCACCAAAAGAGATTATAACCTGAAGCTGTGAGAGCAGATCAGCTTCCCAAGAATAAAGGTTTTTCCAAAGAATAAAGGTTTTTTGTTTTGCCCTGCTAGCAGAGGGACATGGGAACACCCCCACCCTTTCTCCCCTGCCTGTCATGGTGGAGCAGGACCATTTCACCACACGGGGAATGCAAGAGTGGGGCTGCCTGGGTAGGAGGGTTTACTTAGTTTGGGTGAACTTGTGTGCAGGGAAGTGCATGCAGGAGGAAATATGTGCAACATGTGCAAACACACACAACTCTGCTTCTCTGCCGAGCTTGGAGACACATCACAAGCTGGGGTGGCCCATGCAAAGCCATGTTCTTCCACGTTATTCACTCCATAAATTCTCATTTCAACTCAACTATCTTGCCTACTCAAAGACACTGCTCTTTCTGAAAACCAGACTTCTTATAAGTCAGCACTGCAACTTCATAAACATCTTTATGTTTTCATCTTCTGTTTGGTTCCCTGTAATTTCAGTCAGATCAGCAGCAGAAACTTCAGCTAGCAATGTACTCATATGAAGACCTCTTCCTATGTCATTTATTTGGCATCTTTCACTTGGCACTGTAAGAGCCTGTGATAGACAGTTAGACAAGCATTTGGGGGTATCAGTTTTTAACTTACTTTGTATTTCATGTCAACAGCAAATGCATTTAATTTGCTGGTTCATGGAGTTGTCTGGGAGGAAAATATGCTGCTGCAGTGCTGCTCCCCACTCCTGCTTTGGCTCACTGTCATCTCTTGTCTGAGTGTGAATCTCCACCAGGCCCCCTGCAGGGTACTGACTCTATCTCAGGAGAATTTTAAGTCTGCAGATACCAAAAGGGTGACGTCTGGGGGCAGAGGTGGCATCTCACAGACTGGCAAGTCAGCTCTGAACATGCTGATGCAGCACCTGTGAGCCACTGCAGTCAGCTAAGCAGCTGATGTGTGACAGCAGCCCCCACAGGTCAGCTGTGCACAGAGACAGGCTCTTATCATACATTCAGAGTCCACAGGGAGAAACTTTACTGCTAAGATCTTCATATAACACTGCAGAAAATATATACACAGTGAGATTATCTCTTTGGACCTCACGCATCATTTTCCTGCTGTTCCTTAAGCTGTCTTCCCTATGACACATGCATAGGACAACTATTGCATTACAACAAGGATGTACAAAATCTGTAGTCTTCCCTCAACCAGATTTTCTTCCTTTTTTCTTTTTATTTTATTTTTCTTTTAATTCAAATAAATTTCATCAACCTGAAAAAAGAAGAAGTGGTATTATTCTTGTAGTTTCTAAGGCCTCTTGAATTTTTTCTGTTAAAAAATACATAATGGGAACAGTCACTGTCAGTTTGAAAACTGCTTGACTTGGGCTCTTATTCAGCCTAAACTTCTGTGTATGGAAACAGCTGTCATTTCATCAGTGTTATGGCATTAACCTCATCCAATGGAAGTGGAACTCCTGTTTGCTTTGCTTTGCTTCACACCAGAGAATGGCACTGTTCTTCCCACGGCAGAAGACATCACACAACATGTTAGAAACACCTACCCTGCAAACTTGAACTTAACCCCAGTAGCAATTTCTCACACCCCTTATTAACTTACTGCCTGGCACAGTTTTTGGCTGCTGTCACTAGCTGTCTTCAGAACTGCCCCCAGGAAAAGTCCAGGTCTTGTTTATTCCCATACTCAACCCAAAAGCTCCCGTGGCATAGCCTGGCCCAAGCCTGGATCCCACACAGTCCTCTGTCACCAACCTGTCCTCCAGGTGTGCCCTTGGGGCATCTCTCAGGGCAGGAAACTCTGATTCCCAGGGTGATGCTGTGAAACCACTGTTATTCCACTTGGGGTACTAGAGATAGAGGAAAATGAACCCACCAAAATGTCACATTTATGTTTTAGATCCACAGGGGTTGAAGAGGACAGGGAACCAAGTGCTGCACAATTTGGTCATAGCCAGCCTGTGCCACTGCTCCTCTGCTACCCAGCCTGCAGCCAAGGGCAGGGAGATCACCTCCTCCTGTGGAGCTGCCAAAAAGCTTTCATTGCTGATAACAGCACTTCTTTTCACCTGGAGCAGGCCAGGAGGGAAGTGATCTGGGGGCTCCAGCAGAATGGAGTTCCACTGTGGGACTCTATACTGTATGACCTCCCCAGAAGGTCCAGACTGGTGCCAGTTCATCTGCTCAAACCAAGACACGTTGCTGAGCAGATGGATTTCTCCTTTGGAAGCAACCCTCTGAAGTGGTCACCCTTTGAAGAACCAGATTTTGTCCTCACACCCCAGTGGGAGGCAGAGGCAGTGTTGGTTTTTACACGGCATGAGGACAGCAGTAAACAAATTCACTTGCATTTGCTCATCTGGGTGTTTTGTGGCTCCACAGCCATCTGCCTCCCCACAGAATAAGCTCTGTATGAAATGATGATGCCAGTTTTTCTTATCCTGAGATTCAGCAGAACCACCTTCCTGACTGAGCAAATGTGCTGGCATCTTGCAGTGCAGGCTCACTCCTGGAGGAGAGATGTAAGCAGGAAGGAAGCTGGTTTGGATCCAGTTTAATTTCCCTAGGGTTATTCTATGTGTTAAGGAGAGCTAGCACACAAAAATCAGATGCATTTGTGAAGAGGTAATGCACAGTAGTCCTGCTGATAACGGGGTTGTGCTAGAGTGGAAGGAAGACTGCAGGAGACTGACCTGACACAGAAAAACTGACAGGAGAGTTCTGAAGAGGAAAACCTGCTTCTTACTGGTTCTCTCATATTTTTCTCTTCCAGCCTTTCCCTTGGCCAAATTCTGCTCCAGATCACTGTGTAAAGTGCATGCAACAGAAGCACAAACTGGCCAGAACCCAAAGCAGAACAGCTCTCTCTTTCATCTCAGCAGCCACACCAAACTAGGGCTCGGTTTTCTCAGAACACTGATAAACCAGAGAAAACTCCAGTCTGCTGTGAGAAAAAATTGGTTGTGGGGAAAGGTTTCCAAAGAAATCTTTCTTTGCCCATAGTGCCGGTGCAGGCTGTGCCTTTCCCTCTGGTTTCTCATTTCAGTCCTGTTTCTTCTGGCTGCTTCCAGGGCTAATAAGTTCCTGACCTTCCTCCCTGTTGCTGCCACCACCACTACAGAGGCTCACCCTGAGCTGTTTTCCAGAGTCATGGAGCACTCTGTCTCCCAGAGGAGTCTCCCAGCCCACAGTTCCCCAGCAACTCTTCATTTGCTCAAGGACCCCAAGTTTGTGTCCATGGTTTGCATTTACACTCCTGTACCTGAGAGCAGAATCTGGCCCATGAAGACTTTGAAGATGTAATTTTGGAGGACAGCTCTCTCAGTTTCTTTTCCCTTCATCTTTCTTTTCCACTTCTGGACATTTTTCACACCAGACATTGCAGAGCTGCCTGAGATGGCCCTGTCAGTGCTGAGCAGCAGGGGATGGTCAGCAGTCTGTCCCCTTGCCCACCACCATGGTCACACAGGGGGACACCGAGGGGCTGTGCAGGAACAGCAGTGGCACACTGCAGGCACAGACATGATCTAATCCATCATGGAATGCAGCCACCACCTATGGCTTCTTTCCAGTGCTTTCCACCAGTCTGGCTACCTGTGTGGGGAGGTGTTCACATGCCAGGAAGCTCTTTGCTGTCTTCCCTCTCAAAGAGTGCTGGTTTTCTCTGCTTAGTGGGGGAACAGAGAGGTTGGGCTCCCTGTGAAGCTCTCACAGCTGCTCCTGTGGAAGCTCAGAGGAGCTGCACAGAGACACAGTGCTCCAGAATGCTACCCACACACTCCTGTGCTGTGTTTTCTCCAGTCATCCTCAGTTTGTGTCTTTCCTCACTTCCCTCACAGTCAGTCAAAGTTATTGCAATGTGAAGAAGCACTTCTCAAAATACAGATGCTACCTCTGCCCTTCCTGACTTTGAAGTCTTATCTTTGGGACCAGTCAATTGCACACCTTTTAAAATGCATTTTCAGCATCTTAAAAACAAAAATATTGCCAGAAAGTTTATCAGTACTTTCTCAGTACCTTGTGATGCAAAACCAGATTAAGACTCAAAGAAGGCTGTGATGCCCAAACTAGGACAAAGGCAGGTGTGAAGGCTCTAAACAAATGTCCTTAAAGGAGAGAGAAACTCCCTTTCTCCACAGCAGCCCAACTCTAACACCTCTGTAGGTCCAAGGCTCCTCTACTTCTGATAGGGAATTTCTGTAATTGGCCTATTTAATTTGCAGCCCCCCCGAACTACCCTAACTTGAAGAACTCAGTTTCTGGCTGCCTGGGCTCACTTGGCAACCTCAGTTTTCAGACTCACCCTGATGTGGCACTGGCTTCTCCTTGGACATCCAGTTCTCTATTGTGGATCCCAGTCTGGCACAGAGAAACTTTGAACTTAGGCTGCTAAACTGAACAGGCATGAGAATTTTGGTTCTGACCTTGACTATGATAAATATTCATAACCTTCTACACTTATTTTTTAGCCACAGCTAATTTCACTGACTCTTACTTCTTTCTTACTCCACTGCCTCCAAACTTTCTCGTCATTCACCAGCGGATTTCTTTTCTATTTGTTATATGTAAAGCACATTTCTTATTCCCCATGGTTGCTTTGAACAATGTTGATCCAGTTTTAGTTTTCTGAAGTCCTCTCTGCTTGTCTGTAAACACTGTTCTTGCTGCAAAGATCCTCCACAGCTTTCCTTTCCCAAAACAGTTGCAGGGAGGGAAGATTTGAAACAAACACTCACATTTCTAAGTCTCCTTTGTGATGAGACAAGACCCAGAATATTTTTTCCCTTTCCAACTGAAACTATGCTGTCTTACACAACATTTTTACCAGGTCTAATTTTCAATTATGCCTTCCATAGATACATACCCCAAATTGGAATAGCAACATTTTTGCAAAGTGGGATTTGAATGTTATTTTTGGGCAGTAATGCCTAAAACCTTCAGGGGTTCCCCAGCTTTCATTTAAATCTTAATAAATCCACAGAGGAGTACCAAGAAGGGCAAAGAAATTTCTTTTCAGGTCCAGAGCCTCTGGGAACACCACATCAAATCCAGTGTACAGTCCTCACCAGTGACCAGAGCTAATTTATCTATTGACAGCTCTGAGCCCTTTGAGAAATCACTTGGTGGCCTCTGTTTCATTCCCTCTGAATACATCTCCACTCCAGTGGAAATTGTTAATGATAGCTTCAGCAGAGAGGTCCTCATTCAGCCAAACCCCTAAGTCCAAATGTAATTTTCAGCCTGAAGATACTGCCATTGAAATCTGTGGCAAAATTACATTTCTGCCCGTTGTATTAAACTGTGACTGATCAAGCTGCTGCACCTCACCAGTCCTTGCAGGAATGTGCTCTAAATCCCAGGATCCTGAAACAGACCCCAGTGTCTGCATCAATTCTGGCATATTCTCCAAACAGCAGAGAGAGAGAGTAACAGCACAAGAACAGAAAAAGAGAGGCCCACTGCTTCATTCTCACTTGGGCTCTAATTCCATTGTGTGGCTGCTCCTTCCCTGCTAAGAGTGAAGCAGTAGCACCTGAATTATTGCTTGATTGCAATGCCCTTTTCCCCAATGTCTTCTTTCCCACTTGCAACAAGAATGTATATTGTGAAATGGCCAAGTGTACAACACCAAACTCTGAAGATCAATAAGCTGCAGTTGCTCATTAATTTTTAAGCCAAATCTTGCTTGTCTTAAGTGGCATTGTGAAGCTGTGAGGCTGAACCTGTGAATATGAGGAGCAGGATTTGATCTCATCACACAAAGGAAGCCATGAACAACTGCAACTGCTTTTAAAGCAGTCACAACCACAGCTCTTCTGCTTCTGGTCCATTCAAAGTGGTCCCTTCCTCATTTGCTCTCCTTCAAGTGCAGCACTTCGTTGTTTCTTTCCTTCTGGAAACTAAAGAGTGAAAGAAAATCTTGCTATTTCGGATAGCATTAATTAAAAAAAAAAGGGAAATAAACACATTTTAATTGCACGGGATTTCTGAATAAGGTTTCAAAGTGGGGGTAAAAAAATTAGCTGTGTGCCTGGTACACAGAGAGCCCTTTCTCTTCCCCTTTGTGGCAGAGGAATCAATGGAATTCATATAAAAGGAGGAGGGGGGTGGGAAGAGAGATAGGAGATGCCTTGCTCGGTACCAGCAGGTCACAAGCCTCATGAGGCTCGAGCAGGGCTTGCAAGGAAGTTGCTGACTCTATGTCCATGTGTACCTTTTTGTTCCTTGCCTTGGATTTGCTGGTCAGTGGCATGCTGCTTTGCCTGGCTCTCCATAGAGCTTGTAGCCTACAGGAATTTGGACAGAGTGGTACAGACATCGCCGACAGAGACTCTGATCACTGACTATCCCTTTAAATGCAGTCTCATGACTTAGTCTTTGCTCCACTACCTATTAAAGAAGGAGACAAGACCTTCATAGGCAGCTTCCATTCAGGCACCCAGAAGGACACAGAAAGGCAAGACAATTTAACAGAGCTAACTGTGAGTAAATACAAAGCATTAGAGGTGCTCTCTGGAGCAAAGGGCATGGAGAAAGATTTGTAGGAAATCCTGAGGTGAAAGAAGGTGCAGTAATTTTTAAAATATACTTGCATACAATCTTCAAATGTGGAATTCTGTAAGGAAAGCTATTCTCTCATTTTAACATTATTCCTTTAAATATGAATCTAAGTGTCTCTTAGTAGAACGTTGACCAGTGCTTGATTTCCCATAAAAATCTGATGTGGTGATTTTGTGCTGTAAGCACTGGAGCCTTTTGCAAATACCACCTTTTCTTTCACTGGCATAAATTTCACAGAAGGAATATCTGGGGGGGAAATTTGAAGCCAGCCTTTTGCAAACTTGGATCCAAAGCCCAGCCTGGAGGCTCCAATTAGATTTCTGCACTTCACAAGGGGTGGCCTTCCTTCTGGGAGTGCTGGGTGTGACCCCCTTTCTGCTGGGGACAGGAAGGAGCTGTGGGTGCTCAGCAGCATGGAGATTGCACTGAGGTGTCCCATCATGCGTGCATGTAGCTAATTTTTAACCAAGAGACTGTGTGTCTCCATGCTCTGTAATGGAATACCATCTTACATGCTACAGCATTCTGGAAAATTCAGTTCTCGTTAGTCAACAGAGTCATCAGCACGTCCATACATACCTATTTTCTTTTCTTTTTCTTTTTTTTTTTTAATGTCAGTAGCTACTGAGTAGACCTGGACAAGTATTTTAACAGTTATCATTACTATTGCAAGTGACATCTCAACACTGATGGAAAGTTCCTCTGCCAGCTCAGCCTATTGCTTTTCTAAATATATCCATGTCATTAATTGCAGGTATTAGCTGGTGGAGACTGTTCCCAGCTCATCTTCATGTTGCCCATTTTATTCTCTGCATTCATCCTGTCTGCTTGCTGCACAGCCAAAGGAAACTGCATCTCCTATGATGAGTTGAGAGAGCTGAAGACTGAATTTGCCATCAGTCTCTACCGGCAGGTGTCTGAAGCAGAGAACAGGACCAATCTGGTAGTCTCTCCAGCAAGTGTGGCTGTTTCTTTGGAGCTGCTGCAGTTTGGAGCTCAAGGAAATACCTTTACAGAGCTGCAAGATGTCCTAGGATACAGCATTCATGGTAATGTACTTTAAAAAATCCTTATTGTCTTACTTTTTGTAATAAAGTTACAGCTTTACAAAGGTGACGGAATTGCACACATCATACTAAACCTCTGCTTTCTCTCTCACTGCAAGATGGTTATCTCTGTCTTTGACAGCCAGGTATCAGATGGACAAAGGAAAACTCAAGGGAGTAGTTGACAAACAGGTTATTATTATTCCTCTTTTTTCTGAATCAGTACTTACTCTCTTATGACACAAAATACAGCTACATCTAGAAAAGCTACTTCCCTGAGCAGCAGAATTACTCCAGGCTTGCCAGAGGTCCATTGTGTCCACTGTCCTGGTCTCGTTTGTGTGCTCTGCAAAGAACTGCCAGGCAGAGATCAGTGGTTTTCTCTCCTATCCCACTAAAAAATTTTATGAAACCTGTAGAAGCTGAATTATATTTAAGACTTTTCTAATGCTATTACAACTGGCCAAAAAGATGAAAAGTTATCAGAAGGAGACTGGCAGACAGAGATAAATGTTGACAGATGGATGGTGCAATTGCATCTTTCCCTGAAAGCAGGCTAAAATATAAAACTCACTGGGAATTTGGAAGGGATATGGGAAAGACAGATGTCTTTAAATCCAGCATTAAGTCAGCTGAATTTAAGGATGCTGTTTTCATTTTAGCTCTGGATTATCCTACCATCTCAAATCACATGTCAAAAACTATTTTACATTATGGGCAGAATGTTTATGAAAAGCAGATGACTGCCTCATCTTCAAAATTTGCAGCTTACATACAATACTTATGTATAGAGATAACACTGCTATTTCTCAGCATAAAATTTACCTTCAGGGTATGAAGACTAAAACGCACAGCAATTTCATTGTCCTGTGCTGTAACCAGCTCAGTCACCACCACCATTCTGTGCAGCATTGATATTCAACCCCAGCACAGCAGTAAGAGCTAACTCTGGCTGATCCATACAGATACAGCTGCATGCACTGACACAGGAACAGTGCATCTAAATTATGAGCAGCTGATTTAACAAAGTCTTGCCTACAGGACTCCTATTTCTGTAAATTCAATTCCTAAACAACATAAATGCATACAGGGATTATACCTTGCTTGACACTTCTGGTCATTAGGGGCTCACTTATTATGAAAGGACCTTACAGAATAACATTTAGAAGTTAAATTCAAGCACAGATCTTCACAGAAAATTTAACAGAGAAGTGCAGGGGTTGTTAATGACCTGCTAGCTCTTTTATGCTCTCTTCTTCTCATGTGGCACATCATGGCAAGCAGACATTTTATCTCCATTTGAGCTGTCTGTGGCATAAACCACATGAGCTTTTTCTTTCAGCAATATTAATGCATGAATGTGAAAACAAAGTAGCATGGGATCTATTGTTATTGGTATACAGCGTATTTCCAATAACGGGGAAGGAAACCACTTCCTCAAATGGTCTAAATCAAACAAATAAATTAAATGCTTAGATGAAATTTCCTATAAGATGAATGAACCCAAATTGTGTATGTAGGCATATATGAAAAAATTCTTGTCTTCCAGTAGATGTTTGCATTAATGTTTATGTTGGTCTGCCCTAACCAATTATGGTCAGACCCTTAGCAGGCTGAAAACATCGAAAACATCGATGTTTTATTCACTGCTCACAGAGAATCTGCTCCTAGATGCACTTGTAAACATCTTTCAATGTTTGGGAAATTTGTTCACCTTTATTCCAGTACTAACAAAAACAATGTATAATGGGATGTATCTCTAGGTAACACAGACGAAATGACATGCTTTAAAATGATTTCTCCTTGCTGTTTAATTAAAGCAATTTTGAGCTGTTGTCAAAGTAAGAATTTGGACTTTGGTTAGCTAAGTACTTTGGTGAAGTCATAAGTTTGGGATACCACTCCTCACATTCATCTCTGCTTCTAATTTACCATCTTTGACTTCTCACATCTTCCAGAGAGCTCACCAAGTGCTCCCATACCAATGCAAGACACACAAGAACAATACTTTACACTTCAGACCATGTTTTCTTTAAAAAAGTTTTCTTAAGAAAAAAGCCCACTGTTGTAGACTGTATAAATAAAGGATTCACTTGTCACACATGAAGGAATTTATCAGCTCAGTTTAGCCAGGCCTCATCAGCAATACTGGGCAGTTTGGGACACAATCCTCCAAGAAATTAAACAACACCTAAGGGCCAAGGGTGGCAGAAGGGCCATCAGAGAAATGCCTTTCCTCAGATAGGTGAATAACGTCAGGAGAAGGAGATAGCAGAGTTGTGGCATTGGAAGCTCAGCCAGTCATGGCCAGAGGCACTAGATCTCACTGGTGGGAACTCAGAGAGTGACCAAGAAAGAATAACTACCTTAAGAACTGTGTCTGCATAGAACTGTGAGCCTGGCATGAGACTGGCCACTTGACACATCTGCACTGGAGTGATTTCTACAGACACATGAAGGGAGCTTTCCAACCCCCAGTGCATCACTGTCCGTGGTAGCAGTGCTTGACAGGAATAATCCACAAAGTCAAGGGTGCTCCAGTTGTTATGGGGCTTTAACAGTCAGAGGACACCGGTGTGAGCACTGGAGCTGAAAGCTGCAGAGACCTGGGGCAATCCCTGCTGTCCTTAGCCTCAGCACAATTGCAGTTTCTCTCTCTTGCCTGGCAGACCAAAGCGTGCAGGATTTCATGCACACGGTGGATCAAGCAGTGACTGACTCCAGCCAAGGCACAGTGGTCCAGCTGGGATGTTCCCTCCTTGTGGATGCAGGCGTGCAGCTCTCGCCCGACTTCGCCAAGCGTGCCGCGCGCTGGGCCAACAGCAGCCTGCTCCAAACCAACCTCACCGACCCCAACACCACCCACACACAGGAGTGGATCACCACTGACCTTGCAGGTACCATAGGGACCCACAGGAATGGTTGCATATGAATGAAATGTAAAAAAAGAGTAATAGGAGGAATTGCATTTAACCAAGCATAAAGATTTTTGCCACGCTCTGTGTTGCCCAAATCAAGGCAGGAAACCTAATTCTTGTGCTAACACTCATCTGTAATGTGAAGAAAGAGCTGGAATAGGTCTGAATCTGTAAGCAGTGTCAAGCTGCTAACCACTTTTTCTTGTTCCCTTAATTTTTAAGAAGGCAATCATTTGCAGTGTTCTCAGTTTTTATTAGGAACTGCCAAATTCCCCTTGGACCATATTCATGGCACTGAATGCTTTCATGGTGCTACAGGGGACACACAGAGGTGTAAGCTCAGCAGCCAGACTCTAACAAGTCACAATGGGGAATAAAAGCACTGCCAGCTCAATCTCAACCATGGAGAGAGCATGGACCAACAGGCAGCCCCAGCGAGGTGCAGGTGTAACTGGGGAGGGGAAGGTAGAGGGTGAGCAGTGCCTTGTGAGCTGTGCCTCTTGGCCTTAGGGAAGGACAGTGGTCTCAGCTTGCTTTATTTAGTCACATGGACCTGGCCTTTAGGCCTGGGCATGTAGGACTGCATGTGTCCCCCTGCCTTGTCTCTTTTCCTTGCAGATGGGGATATGCACGGGATGACACCAGAGAGCACTGGGTCATCGCTCAGCCAGGTCACCCTGGTGAGCACCCTGTACTTCAGAAGCACATGGCAAAAGAAGTTTTCCTTCATGGATTCCCAGATGTTGCCTTTTACCACGCCAGAGGGCTTGACCCTGAAAGTGCCTACCATGCACCACACAGCTGAAGTTAACTATGGTAACTGTCCTTGATCCATATTTGATCTACTGTGCAATATGGAACAGATTTATTTCATTTCCCCAGATACCACACTAAGATGAGTTGTTTTCCCAGCTTGGAGAGTCTCAGAAGAAGTCCCATCAAGTGAAAAGACCACCCAGGTGACCAAATTGACTCCTCATAATTCCAGGCAATCATAAAACAGATCCTGGGTTCAAAATGGTTTCTAAAATATCTACAGTCCCTGTCCCATCCCTCATAGACCAACACCTCCCACTACTCCATTACAAACTTGTCAGCTGTAGGAAACAGTCAAAAGGCACCAATACATTGTCCCAGGAGAAAGAAAGATGAGAGACTGAGGGATGACTGACTGATACACTGCAATATACAAAGTCCTTTACAATTGCATGGAGCTGGTTAAATAAAGCTGGCTAGAAAGGGGCTACAGTAGGAATCACATCTGACCCTATGACAGAGGGGCAATTAAGACTAAAATTATATCAAGCCCCTACCAATTTGATTTGCTGGATAAGAAATTTCCTGGCCCCTCAGCCAAATCACTGGCCCTTGAATGTGTGAGCATCAGAGGGAGCAGAGCATAACCAGGAGCACCAGCACTGCAGACCTGCAGATGTGGTCACAGCCGGCCTCCAAGTCTTTAGGGAAAAACTGCAGATCTTGAGGGACAAATTCTAGAAAAAGAAAATAAATTCTTATGTCATGTATACCAAATCAGCAGATGATCTCAGCATGAGCTTAAAACAGTATAAATATAGGTCAGACTTTTATTTGTATAATATATGAATACAGTGTAGGCTACTTTCAAAGATTTGATGTATGTAGGTTGCTGACAGAAGGACTCATGCTGCAGGCATAATTTTCTGCCACCAGGAATTGTGCCAGTTAGCTACACAATCTCTTTCAAAATATAAAAAGCTCTTTTCTCTCCTACTCTAAATTTCAGAACTGCACTTGGGTAAAAACTGTCCAAATTCCAAATCTAATTTTTTTCAAGACAGATTTGTATCTCTTAACATCCTGACTGATTTATCCTTTAAGTTAAATAGCTTCTCCTCAGCTTTGATATTTACTCCAAAATTGCAAATCACCAAATTTTCTCTCAGTTTCCTAATAGCTAAGATGAAGATCCAGGCTCTTCTAAACTATTCAAAAACCAAATGCTCCAAATTCTCTACTGGTTCTATTTTTGAACTTTTCCAATTTAAATTAATTTTTCTTGAAAATGACCAGAAATGTACACAAAACTGTCAATGAGGGCATGCTTGATAAAATGCTTTCACAGTCTCTATGTCTTGATAAAAATACCTCTTGTAGTGTATTGCAGAACTGGCTCAGGGTGGTTACACAAGGTTGGCCCCACTAGGGCCTTTTTCCTTTTGGCATTTTTTCCCTAGGTAAATCAGGAGGAGGGAAATCTCCAGAGGTATATAAATTCTTTGTGTGTTTTTGACCCACCATTTTGTTTTCATCACTCCAGTTGTCATGGCAAACATGACAAACATCTCACTATTTGATAAAAGTCTTGAGCATTGGCAATACTTTAGAAAGCTACCAGTGATCCTTTTCAGCCTCTTGTACCTTTGCTCATTGTAGTTTCCCCTTCAAGAGGCTGCTTGCTGCCTTGCCTTTCTGGTTCTAAGTGCCACCATTTCTACCTGTAAATAGTGGCACAGTGAAACAATATTTAATGTTTTACCTAAAATTAGATGGCTGAATCTATGCTTTTTTATCAAATTAGTTAACGAGTCAAAAAAGTTTATAACTTTGTTTGCCAGTCTACATGATATTGCAATTTATTTCACTTTCTATTTCTCTCTGTGACCTGATTATTCTTTTCTCCAGAGTGTCCTAAAACTTCTCAAAGACAGACCTAAAGTTTCTGAGATTGCCTTCTTTTTCTTACAAATGTACTCCTGCTCCCTAGTAATGGGAAAAAAACTGAATCATCAGGCTATTAAAAATCTTTGCTGACTCATTTGCAATTCCACATCCAAGTTCTTCTCATATTCTGGGGTGGTCATTAAGGCCCCAGATTATTAAATGACAGAAGGCAGGATGCTGCTGTTGCTTGTACAAGTAGAGATCTCAGGTAAAGCCAATTACCAGGAGTTCCACAGCTGAGCTGCATTCTCTGACAATATATTTGCTCCAGAGTCCTTGCAAAGTTGATGTGAAATTATTTGTTGTGCACTTTTGACCACTTGCCAAAACACAAGGTACTCCATCCTATCATCCTTAAGTAGGTAGCTAGAGCACTACATTTTTGCACAGAAAAGGATAGACAAAATATTTGGATTACCTTTCATCCAGGCTGAAATGTGTAAGCTCTTTGCAGCTGGAGAGATTTTTGAGCAAAGCCAAAATAGAAGGGATCATTTGAAATTTGCTGGTTGTCAGATTTGATTGGGCCAATTCAATCTTTGTCACTAAAAAATCCAGAAACATTTCTAACAAATCAGTTTAAAATTAATGCAAAAGACTGGCTCAGTACAACTGTAGAGAGGACTGAGATGACTGTCCTTCATTATTAAATGATAGCAGCTGTGTCCCACAAGGATCTGAAACACAGAGTGAGAAAGATAAGCTGTGGCCTGTTATCAGTTGCAGCATTTACGACATTGTTTATCCTTTTAACATTGCCACACAGAACAAACCAGCCTGGGGACAAGTAAGACTGCTCTAAGAAAATGTCAACATTACTGTTCACACACACTTCTTAAACACCACAACCATTTTACATATTCATTTTTGCAAGCAATTTGTTAACAACGTTTGAATTCTAATTTAGCATATGTGTAATCCTTATGGGATGCTCAAAATTACTTCAAGCAACAAACACTAAATGTTCTAACTCAATAATCTAAAGTCTTGAATTTCTTTCTAATTAATAAATAAGGATTGTATAACCTTTGTGCAGAATGTGCTGACTTCAAAATACCAGCATGCCAACAAATTATACCACTCATGTCCAGTGCAGTGCAAATATAAATCTTCCGTGCCTGCCCATTAGAAAGCAGAACATATTTTCCCAGCAAATTATCCACATGCTGGGAGTTGGTTTTAACAGAGCAATTCTCTCTCCAGATTGCAAGGCAGGAGGGCTAAGAGCCTAAAATTTAATCTAGCAGAACAATCAACACTTAATGAATCCTATCTAATCCATATCTGCAAAACTAACAAACACCGTACACAAAATATTTGAGACATCCTATAGCTATGTATTTATTGACAAATATTTAGGTATTATGACCATGAGCTATCCATACACAGTTATTTACAGCCACTGACTCAAGTAGTGTGAGCATCTACTCTTGAAGATACAACAGCTACAACTGGGTGAAGGAGGTGTACATTCAATATTTTGGATGGCCTGCAGTAAAGGCAGTAAGGCTTTCACTTGTGCCCTGTACTTAAGTTGTACTTAACTCCTGGCCCACTAACGATTGCTGAGTGTTCCTGAAATGCTACTTACTGGATTCTCAGATGAAAAAATAAGGAAGCAAAATTGTGACAGCCAAATCTGTTCTATTGTATAACAGAATCCATTAGGAATGTCTGGATTAATTGGTTTTTTGGAATATGGGATGAAAATGGTACTTTTAAATGGCTGTTACAAATTGCTGTAAAACGAATTGCAAGTTTGGAAGCTCTCCAGCTTTTCTCTCTCTTTTACTTTTGACACTACTTATTATGACCTTCATCTGACTGTGATAAGTCTCTGTACCTAGATTTTAAAAAATTATAAATTTGGTACTTAAATAAAAATAGTCAATGCTTAAATAAGCATATATTAGCTCTTGTTTAATATAACTATTTTTTATTGAAATAAGATTAAAATTGATTTTTAAAAGTAGTAAAGATGAAAACATGAGCCAAAGTAGGTTTCAATTAATCAGCTAGGACACTCTACATTTTCTTTTTGTAATTCCTATCTGTTGTAGTAAAATTTTAGTGAAAAATACGATAAAATTGTAAGTTCATTCAAAGAACATACATTGTGGGAAGAGTCATCATAGTTGCTGTCATTGCCTTGGTAGTTCTGGGGTTTTTGTCCCCAAACCGAGCAAGCAGGACAGCTGTTATATGGAACAGTAATAAAATACCCATGCTCTGTTGAAGTGTTTCTTCAGGTGCTGACACTGCTTGGCACTGACACTGCTCTGCCAAGGTATCTGTGTCTCTGGCACACTCAGCTCTGTTCAGGTGAGTTCACAGCAGCCTGAGCTGGCTTCAGGAGCCCAGGAGCTGGAGACCACTCCTTACATCCCACCACAGCTGCTCTGAACTGCCTGCTGATCCCAGCATGGGTTGTGGGTTCAGGGTTTTCTTCCCACTTGAATGATGAAATAAGATCTCTCTTTGCCCACCCACAGGCCAGTTCCAGACTGCAGCTCTGGAGGCTTTCAGCGTGGTCGAGTTACCCTACCTGGGAGAGAAACTCAGTATGTTCCTTGTGCTTCCCAGCCACAAAAGAACACCTCTGTCCCAGATTGAGTCTCACCTTTCTGCCAAAACCATAACCCTCTGGGCCAACAGCTTGAAGAGAACAAAGATGGACATTTTTCTGCCTAGGTAAGCAATGTTAGCACAATGGATTCACTACTTTAGCTGTCAGAATTCCATGTGACCAGCGCTGACACAAGCAGAGTGTGAGCAAAATCAAATTACATGCTTTTGGTTTCATTATTCATCACATGATCAGAGATGCTCTAACCCTTTCTTAAACCACAAAAGCTGAGCCAGGAATGACAAGACTTTCTGGTTACACTCTGTACTGTTTAAAAAAAACCCACAGTATTTCAATTGATGCTACAGCTTTTACTTACAATTTGTTTGGGGTATAAATCCTTTAAGGAGCTAAACCAGAGAAATGTTGCTAGACCTTTCCCACACTCACTTTTCTCTTTGTTTAAGGAAGAACAAACATATAACCTCCTAAAGACGCACTATTTTGTTTTTCTTAAACTTGCCAGAGTACTAAAAAAGCATGGGACAAAGAGCTTGGTCCCCCTCCAGCAGCCATAACCATCTTTCCATGCACAAAGCAGGTTTCACTTATCCATTTTCCACTTTAGTCAGTTGTTGTTTTAGCAAACACCTATGCTGGAGGTATTTTCTATCATCTACTCCAGTGAAATTGCATAGCAGGAGGAATTAGGCACAGAAGGCTTTATGTGGCTGTATCCATTGTATGGACTAGTATGGAAGGGCTTCATTATACATGTCCCCTACAACATATTCATCACATTAACAGAGCACTGAAAACCAGTGTGGACATTAATATTTGTTTTCTTCAAGCTAATTTTTGGGAAATATTTCCAAGGGCCATTTGCTATAGCCAAAAATAACATTAGAAAGAGAACACTTCATGCAAATGCAGAATTCACATGTCAAGAAGACTTAGTAGCAATCTGATTGAGAGGGATTCCTTCTGTTAATGGCTTCAGGTGAAAGTGAGCTACTTTTCTGCAAATACACCATCAGACAATGCACCAGGCTCATACAGGAAGAGATGGATGAAATTCAAAGGCTTGAAATAAATTGTATTTGTTAATGGCATTTAATTCTACAAAACTCTACAAATCCTGCATTTAAATAAATTCTATCATATTCATTTCAGGTTCAGTATTCAAAGCCTTTTTGACCTAAAGACAGTTCTTTCTGCCTTGGGAATTAGAGATGCATTTGATCTCATCACTGCTAATTTTAAAGGCATTTCAGGTAAGAGGCTTCACTGAATACAAAATGATCCTTGACCCAATAGTTGCAGATTCTTACATTTGAATGATTTGTTAGACCTGCCTGACTCTTCTGAATTGATTGTACTTCTTTAGCTGTGAAACTCTAAAGCACAATTCACACTCAACTGCAACTGTATTTTGAGCTGTTTTCTAGGAAAGAGGAACCTGAAAAGGACAGGTTTGGTTTTGGTCTTGAACTTACTTTTTTCTTGTCTATAAGATTAAAACTGTCACGACAGTGTAGGCCTGGGAAAACGGTTATTTATTCAGAAATTTAGGATGCTTTAGTAAAACTTACATTCCTGTTTGTGTTTTCAAATAGTTATTTAACAGTGAGAGGGATGCTGGACCAACAAGTGTATATTCCAACTCCTGACACTGCAAACAATACTGGTTTATGCCCAGGCTATATTATCTTGCTAATCCAGTAATCAGTATACAAAGTTATACTTTCCCTTTGCTAAAATACTGTTGTTATGGTTAAATTCCTCTGCTCCTTGGAAAATTTGTCCCCATTTAATATTAAATGAAAAATAAAGAACCCACATTATTTATTCTTTTTGACTCCTTCCAGCAACAAAATATTTCAACTTAAGTCATTTCTGCTCACAGTAAAGACTTGGGAGTGGTAGCTGCCCAGCAAGCAGCTCACATTCTTGTGCATGTGAGTGAATAAATGAAATTGCTCCAATTTAGACAAACCTGCTTTTACAGAAAAGTTGCTTTCTGGGGATGAACCTCAGAAGGCACATTACTCATGGAGTTTTTTATGCTGCTCTTAAAATTGAACATAGCAATGTTCCATTGCAATATAGATCTCAGACTGCACAGCGATGAACATTAAAATAATTTGTTACTGCTCACTGCTGTTTTGCTTATTGCAAACAAATGTTAATATACTGATAAATTACACAAGGATGTATTTTATAAAGGTAATATCTATTTAAATAAGATAAACACTTTGGGGAAATTAATTCCATAAACAATATAATTTAGCAGCTTCCCTTTGGCTTTTGGCATACAGGATAAGGCTTGTAGAAGTATTTGATCCTGCCCTGGCAGGGTTATGGAACAAAGGATATGTTGAGACCCTATTTAGTTCTAGCCTTACAGCACCATGTCATAGCAGTAGGGCTCTATGTGGTCTAAGAGTTATGTAAGGCAGAGTTCACAAGGAAAATGTATCTTTTACTTAACCAATAGTTAAGTAAAAGATGGGGGGGAAAAATAGGTAAATTTTCATAGGTAAGTTTTCATTTCCTCTTGTGTATGAAGCAGAAGGATAAGCTTCGAAATATTTACTCTCAGATCACATTTAGCAAACAAATGTGTTACTTCATTTCAGACCTGAAATAGCTTTTTTAGACTTGAAAGCTTGTTTTTTTCCCCCTCAACAATGTGTAAGATTTATCTACTTTTTAAAATTCTTCCTCTCCTTAGTTTTGTCCTGCTTGAATCCCTCCCAGTTTTTCTGACTAGACAAAATTAATACAGAAATAGATAAAATTCTCTTTTAGCATTTCTTTGATTTTACCTACATGTTGGACTTGATCCTTGAACTCAGACAAGGAAAAAAAAAACTTCTCTACCTTTCCTGCTTTCTGTCTTGTACAGGCAGCTGGAGAAAAAGAGACTTGTAACACTCTCTTCAGTGTCTTTCAGAAATTAATTCTTTTCCAAGATTCATTTTATGTCACTTCTATTGTTTCTTCCTGAAGAACATTTTTTCTACATTTTCCTTTCCAAGGGTTCTTCAGTTCTTTCATTGCCCTCACTCTGTTAAAGTTTCTATTTTCACTCTGTAACCTTGCCTTCTGCCACAAAGCTGAGACCTCTCAAACTAGTAACTCCCATTCAGCATTCAATCCATTCTAACCATATAGTGGAGAGCAGTCAAAGGCTGAAATACATAACAGTTATGTGATCCTTAGATTCTGCACAAAAAAAAGGTAAAAGCATTCTGATTATTTTTTAAAAATATGTTTGTAATAAAATGCAGAAAATAACTTATTAATTTTGGGGGTTTTGCAGAGCAAGATAGTCTTTATATTTCAGAAGCTATCCACAAAGCAGAGATTGAAGTAACAGAAGATGGTACAAAGGCATCAGGAGCTACAGGTAAATCAAATACTCAGACAAACTTCTCAATTCTGGAGCTTACCACTATAAAACCAACTACTAGTCTTTAATTTAAAACAAAACAAACAAGCATGGTAGAATTCACATGTATGCCTAAAAAACTTTTGTATTTAACACATTTCTATTTTATCTTTGCAATTGCTCATAAGAAACTAATTTTTGATGTCCGACTAAGGTGTAATGGCTGAAATGAAAAAAACAACATTGCCAGTTCAGGGAAAATTCAGTTTGAGAAAATATACCACTTATTTTTCTGCTGGTTAAATATCTATTTGTTCAGATCATAAGAACAAAAAATGAAAAAAGGTTAGTAATATTTTATCTATAACCCCTGAACTATTATAGGATTTGAGGATGATTTCTTTGATAGCATTAATGGTAATGATGGACAAGTCTTATGCAAACAAGCTTGATTCTTATATACTTTGAAGTGTGACCTTCATGTGCAGTAGCTCCTGCTAACAGACCACTTCCACATGAGCAGATGGGTCTGGGTGAGTGGGAGACTCAGAGCAAAATCTCAGCCACGGACTACCCAGTCAGTACATGACTCATTCACCATTAACCACATCTCACCTTCCTGCTTCCCTGGGCTGTACCCAGGATAAATGTGCTCCACATCACAAGTGCTGGTGGGTCCTTAGCTGGGGACCAGGGCACTCTATCACTTCTCCTCCTTGCTCCTAGGGAGGAATTCAAGAGCATGTAGAGAGCATGGCAGTGCATCTCACTGTGGTGCCCAAACTGTTGCACATCCCCTCGCTCCAACATCCCACAGCTGCAATGCCAAAAAGGAACCTGGGCACACCTGAATTGATGTATTCAGTATTCCTCTAGAAACAACCCTGAATAAGACACACGTGTACATACCGGGGTACGCAGAGCACATCTGGCATAACTAAGTTAAAACTGTACAGCTCTGCAGAAAGGTTAAGTTTTGTAACAGTTTTAACCTCTATCAGAGCAGTAATATTTTTAATAACTTTGTGGTAAGGCCCATACAAAAGAAACACTTTAAGGTGACTTCAGTTACACTTGAAAAACTAAGAGAAAAATACCTTTATCCCCTTGAAACCAATGCAAAAACATCCCTTAACTCCAGTCAGACCAAGCTGACAAGCAGATTTTAAAAATTGCAATTACAGTTATTGTTTACTTTAAAAGCTTTGGATCTAGTCACATGATGACTTGAAGCTAGGCACTTTTTTTTTTCAAGCACCAAAATAGTGCCTTCTTAAACTAGTTTTCTTGTGTCTTACTATTACTTGAATTTTCAAACTAATTCAATAGTTTTAACTGTTCAAAAATAATCCAGATCTGGTGGGTTTAGTGGTGGGTTTTTTTACAATATATTCTTAATACTATATAGCTAAAAGGAAGAATTTATTTAAACAAGATGTATTTTAATAATAGCTGAGCCATCATAATTCTTAAAAACTCTTTATTTAATTGAATAATTAACCCACAACAGAGAGGAAAGACAGTCATGAACTGAGTTGAAGATACTTTGTTGAGAGTTCTGACAAGAGAAATTCCAGGATGATGTAGGTATTTCTCTGCTGCTTGTGTCCCAACTGGATAAGGAACTATATTTGCCCCTTGCTTATCTTTTTCACCAGAACAGCATAGCTAGGAACTGGCTAACAGGTGAGACAATAGGTAGGACTTCAGCAGAGTTAGGAATGTGATGACAACACCAATTACCTTTGAGATACAATGCCAGGCAGACATCCTTCAGCACTGAAATATGCATGAATCACCTGCGTGTAGTCTCACAACTCCTGACATGTTAATTTTGCCAGACTGATCTCACTTGGATAAAATTGTTGTTTTAGTCTTAAAGTAAAGAAGCAATTCAAAAGTCAAGGTAATAGCCAGAGCTTGAGGGCACTGTATGGAAGATGGAAAGAAAAGAAGATGCATTTTACTGATGTTTTCTTTGTTGCATTACAGCAATGGTCTTACTGAAAAGATCTCGAACACCTATTTTCAAAGCAGACCGACCTTTCACATTTTTCCTGAGACAAGCTAATACAGGTATGCACGCTCTGCCTTCCAGGAGCAGAATCCCACACAGGTAGCACTGAAATCAATACAAATAGCATGCCATTCCTCAGTCCAGGAAACTTCAAACAACCACAGAAACAGTGGGGACTGGGGTTTTAAAGCACAGATTTTCATTTCCTAAAAAAGAATGTATAATAGTCATAGAAGTCTAAGAAGCCAGATTAGCCTCTTCTTTGGACATGCAGAATGTGCTCAAAAAATTTCTATCAAAATTATAGGCACTAGAGAGATCTTACGGATGCTGAACATTCCAGCATCAGAAACTGATCTCTACAGAGCAATTCAATTTACAAACGGGCTGGACCAGCTGGATTAACATCTGAAGTAGTTAAAATAGAACCCTTTCCCTATAAAGGAAACTTATACTGATAGCAAACAGACTTCTGCCAAAAATGTCTTTGCAACTGTTAACTCTTTTCTTGCAAATGACCTCCCCTAGCCACCAAACAAAAACCACACAAAATATCCAAACAGAACTGCGGAGCACATCTTAGAGTGAAGCATCACAGTGCTCCTTTAGCTTCAGTAGTGGATTATAAGTCTCATTTCAGACATCCAATCACATTAAGTTACTCCAGAATGTCTGCCAAAATAAAACACCCTTTAGCTTGTTGGCAATAATAAAGAACTGCATTATTCACCATTTAGCAGTTATTTGCTACTCTGAAGCATCAGGCCAATATCCAACAACTCTTATCATTCCTAACAATGCAGTAATTTTGCACCTGAAGTATTTTCCTACAAATCGTTCAAACCACCACATTTCTCTCATAACTGGGGCCACAGCCATTTAGACCTTCAAGGAACATACAGATATTTATAGGGTTCAGTAAAACACTGGGGCCTTGCACAAAGACAGAAATAATTCCCCTTATCTGCTTCCAAGCAACAGACACTGTTCTCTTAGTCAGTGAATACCTGTGTATGTAACATTTTGTTTTAAAAACCCCTATCATGAATTTTGACCATAGTGCAAGCATACAAAGAGAAAATTACTGCCTTGGTTGGAATTTTGTTTTAAATATGCTTTGGCAATCATTACCAGTCAATGAATAAAAGTATTTTACTTGGCAAATACAGAATTTTAAAATGAAAAGGCATTAATAAGCTCACCTGTGAAACATGAGCCACAGACTCTTCAGGATTAAGAACAAACTTACTTTGGTGAATAAAATTGTCAGTTTACAATATATATAAATTATATAAAGAGGAAGGAAATCAGACTGTAAAACAGGATTTTTATGTGAAGCATAAACTACATACCTTCCAATCAACTCAAAATCAAAAATAATTTCTGTAATTCAAGCTTTTTAATGCAAAAAGTGAAAACATTCAGACATTTCATTTGCTCAGACTTAGTGATTCAAGTTTTTGAGGTATGGAAAACTTGAACAGGTAAACAAGATCTATTTTTCATCCACCTGTCTAAAAGTGCTTAAAACTTCTATGCCCATAAAGTTCTTAATGAATCTTTATGTAGACCAAAAGTATTCATTGCATCAATTTTCTAGTAATAGCAGAAATATGTTTTCCAATACTTAAAATAGCATAGTTCTGCTCAAAATAATTGAAAAATTTTGGAGTTTTTTAATCTGAATTTCAGGTTTAAGCATATTCTCTTTGAAGGACAAGCAAGGTAACATTACAAATAACCAAAAAAATCCAGTCAACCTGAGGCAGTAATTTCATTCTCTTCTGTAACAAAAATATGAACACAAAGAACTTAGGTTCTGTTGTGCTCAGTTTAGGTTTCAGATTTTAGCAGGTTCCTGGTTTGGGTTACCAATTATTTAGAAAGGTGATTTTAATACAGAAATGTTTAGATTATTTTAAGACAAACATACAATTGCAGTCAGTTTTTCCATACAGTGAACAATTCTATGATCTGCTAGCTCCATGCCTAACTTATGTATTTAAACTGTACTGCACCTAGAAAATGCAGCCCCAAACTGAAATAATGTTAAAACTGTTTTCATTTACAGGTTCAGTACTTTTTATAGGAAGAGTTACAAATCCTTCATCATAAGCACTAAATGCATATACTGATTTCTGCTCCTCCTGTGATGAACTTTCCTCCAATGAAATTAAAGGCTACATTGTATGTATTTATTAAAACACAGTTTTAAGCACATCACTGTTCCAAGAATCACCACTACCTTATTGCATTGTAGACACTGTTGAAACTTAGAGCTGTCTAGGAATCATCAGTACCACAACTACAGCAAAGACAGTGTCCAAATAAACATTTGCAAAAAAATGGAACAGGTTTAGCCTCCTAAATGTTTAACAATGAGCCCACAGCTTCTCTTTAACTTTATCATGGCTAAAGTCAGCTTGACTGTTGCTGATTATGTAGGTGATTTGAGTGAAAACAACCCACAAGAAAGCTTTGTCATGTTATTTTTCAAGCACAATTTCATTTCCTTGTCCTGAAGTCCAAAGCTTAAGAATAAAACTGAAATTCAGCCTGACCTCAGACAGTTATAACCCAGCTGATATAGAAGGTAACAAGCAAGCAGCAAAATGCTGTGAAAAGAAATTGAAATTGAAAGACATTTTCAAAACTGACACAGAATCATTAAGGTTGGAAAACACCTCTTAGATCATAGAGTCCGTCCATTAACTCAGCACTGCCACGTCCCCCACTAAACCAAGTCCCTAAACACCACACCCACACACTTTTTGAATGCTTCCAGGATGGTGATTCTACCATGTGCCAGGGGCAGCCTGCTCTCGACAAAGCAGGTAAGAAGCAGAATTACCCACTCAGTGACCAAACAAATAGTGCTAAAAGAGGCAGCAGCACTACCTCTACTGTCTTTGAAGCATACACAACATAGAACAGACATGCCAGAAAAACACTGAATGCGACTCCTGGCATCATGAAAAATGGGGGCTGGTTTTCAGCATCCTGACAAAAGTTGGGATATGGCAAGTGTTCAGCAACTCATGGCACAAGCATCAGAAACCCAGGCCCATAAAGATTTTGGGTGGAGACAGCAAACCACTACTCCCAAGAAAAGCACCAGAGGACTGTTTTAATCAGCTCCCATTGAATCAAACAAAGCCTTGCAGATAACCCAGAGCATCCAGGACAGCTGAAAGATGTGGCCAGTAAAGCAATCAATGGTATTTTGTGTCCAGGCAGCAGCACTCTGTGGCTGTTCCCACACTTGTAAACCGGTAAAATCTTCTGACACAGAAAACCTCTGTGCAGCCTTCCTCAAAGGCTACTTTCCCCCTGCTTTACTGCACTGTATCCCTGAATAAAACCACAGGGTTTGTCATGGCTACAGATGTGCTTATAAAACATCACTTTGTTATGCTGGCCACCAAAAGTGCAAAGTACACAAGATATACTGCAGCTGCAATTCAGCATTATCTCTCTTTCACTCATTCTGATTAAGAGCAGAACATCCAGTGATACAAACCCACTGTTCAGTCTTTAACACTGATAACAGAACACAAGCTCTGGAAAGGGAAGGCAAAACAAATAATTTCGATAAAAACTATACTCAAACCTACACAAAGATTAAAATAGAGATTTTATTGATGGAATAACAAAAGTGCTTTTCTTAAATATTTTTCAAAATACATTTATACAACTTACAATAATATATCCAAAATAACTGTATATACAAAATATTACCTTGTTTAATGTATGTGCTTTTTACTTTTTGAAAATTACAAAGCAACTTTTTGGCAAAGTTCAACCTTAAGAGGTGATAGTTTTGAAGGTTAGATTAAGAAAAATAGAACCCGAGGGCAAGTGACACTTATGTCCATGACAAGCAAGAAGTTCTCAATTTAGTTAAATAAAAATGTTTTTGTGGTATTTTTCACATTACAAAAATAACAGAAGTGAAGAAAAAAAAAAGGATGATTGATACTTCTCATCATTTTATTGAGCAGCTTCTCATTCTTTCAGGTACAGGAACTTGAGATAAGAGTGCATGTCAAAAATGAATGCAAGTAAGAACAGCAGTGCCCTGCTGTGGTTCTCCCATGTGCAGTTTCTTAGCTGCTCTTGATATGGTTGACCTGATTGGATCTGCGATGGATTTCTTCCAGAAAACTCTCAAGCTGTTCTATCAGCATTCGTTTTTTAAACCTGGATTTAAAAGAAAGCATTACAATGGATACACAGAGTAATACATGAAACATCATTGACAAAACTTTAACTGAACTCTGGAAACTTCAGTTATTACTTCAGGAGCAGTGCATGATGAGGTATACACATACCTTATTTGTATACATACACCGTCTCCTAACATTCTGCTAAACCACTAACTTGCTTTTCCATTTGCTGAATACAAAACTACATTTACAAGAGTTTATTGTAGCTGAACATCACTCAGCTACCTCAGAAATCCAGGAAAAAGACAGTTAAAGAGTTTGTTGCTTCCAGAAGTGAAGTTCTGAAGTACAGAAATAAAATACACATCAAAAGAACTATAATCCTAAAGTTGGCAAACAGCTTTTAGGGATTATTTGCATGCCTTCATGATGCATTCACCCAAGTTAACAAAGCTGGTACTGGTGGAGGAACAGCCATTACACAGTGCAAAGCAGATTTCCTGACAAACAACACAAGTTAAAACTTTGAGAAAGAAATTAAAGGAAAATACAGGCATCCAAACTTCATACCTCTGGAGTCTCTGCAGCTCTATTCCAATCAGTTGTATAAATTTGATCAGTAGGCCATTCTGTCACCTCTGCTTACACCCCTATCTCAGGAAGTACAACTCCTAGCTGTTTCCAGCCAAACCCTCCCCCTTGCAACATTTCTGCACTTCTGAGAAGCCACTTCTGACCAATGCTTTGGTAGCCATATGTGTGTTCAAAGACAAGCAGCAATGAAAATATTTTGAACTATATCCCAAGTTCAGTCCTGTGACGTCACTAAACCCCAGCAGAAGCCTCTAGTTCCAGTCAGGCATCCTGGTCCATGCCCTTGGCTCACAGAGACATGGTACCTCTCCTGATTTCCAGATCACAAGCCTCTCACAATCCCTGATGCATCCAAGAGCAACACTCAACCACTGCCAAATTTTGTAGAATTGTCAACTAAAGATAGCTGGAATAAAGAGACTGTGTAAGAGAAATTAGAGTTACAGGTCATCTTAAAAGCCTAATTTTACAGCACAAAAATTCCAACCCCACTAAGGGCTGCCACAAACTCCAAGAGTAACAGTATTGTTATGGTGTGCTGTGACAGTGAGGAAGAACATTTGGACCATACAGAACAACTCTGACAGGCAATGCAAAAATCAAGCAAAAGCACAATACAGCAATGGTTGCTATAGGAAAAGTACATTCTACATAAATTTACATGTCCCACTGAGCTGGCAATAGAAGGCTGGAGGATCTGTATCAATGTCCAACAAGCAGCATACCTTGAGAGGCATGGTTTTCTCCTAAAATTATTTTGGTTTTAATAATGAAATTTGCTTACTGCCACAGGAAAAGAGCTGACCACTACAAAACATATTAGAGAATAAGAAGCAGCTACTCTTTGAGGTTTCCAAAGTAAGCCTCAAAGTTCTGGTTATATTTACAATCCCTGCAAGATCCTGGAATTGCTCATTCCCTGCAACTCAAACACTACTGGTTCTAATACATTTTTCCTTTTTTCCCTCTCAGTAAGCATGTAGAAAGCTAAGTATGGACAGTCTAAAGATACTGTAAGGAACAGTTTCTACCTGGATGAAAAACACAGGGTTTAAATCCTTATCAAGTCACTCTTCTTCAGAGAAAAGCCACTTCCATTTCCAAAGTCTCAGACAGGACTACGCTATCTCTGAATGAAGTATGCTGAAGAGTAGAGACATATCTTTATGAGCATACCTGAACTTAAAAACTATTTTTAGGACAAGATTTTGAGCTGATGCTGTTTCTGAAAACCTAATTCCAAGTAACTGGCAGCTCCATTACATTTTCAAATTAGCAGCACACTCACCTGAACTTTAACTGGAATTATTTTTTTAAAGTTACCTTCTCTTTCTATACCATTGTCCATCTACATTTACAGGGATTTGGCAGTTACAGTTGCCAACATCTTTAAGCCAAAACCCAAGGGAAAAAGGTAAGCTTTTACAAACAACACCTCAAGAAGCTTATGCTTTTCTGCTCTTTCATGGGGAATTATTTACTTGCAGTGCAAAGCATTGTTTCAAACAATTGCATGATTGTCCAGCAATTATACATGGCACAACATGATGCAGTTTTGTAAGAATAATACAATCCTGTTACCTACCTTGAAGCTTCTTTTATAACATTCTGTAAAAATATCAGTCGGGTTTGTAAGCTTCCTTGCACATGCTTCAGCAAAAAGAAGATTCTTTCATATTCTTAAATGTCAAGAGAACAGAAACACCAGTTATTTAAAAGATGCCTACACAGATATCTGTTTTAATAGATTTGAGTGAAATGCAACATTCAATGTTTGTAAACTTTTAAGCTGTACCTCCTATCAACGGGAGAAAGAACATCTTATTTAATGAGAAAAAATATTAAAAAGTACATGATATTGCACCTTAGGATATTACTAACACCTATCAAGTTAATTCTAGTATTGATATAAAAAACATTACTTTCATGAACACTGATAAGTATAGCAATGTTTTAATAGACTCCTACAGTAAGTTTTTAGTAAAGGTTTTAAAACAAATCTTTTCAGCTTTAAATTTAATTTTGCTTCAGTCTCATGGTCCAGTACACTTCTAAAATAGTGATCTAACATGAATTCTTTGTTTAACTTTCATGCCAATTATCTGAAAGAAATTCAGTATACTTACTCCTTCCTGGTTTTCGGATCTCTTTCATAATTTGTGCTCTTAGCTCTATATTAATCTCTCTGGAACTCCTGCAGTGCATTGTTTTTTTCCCTTTGCTAGGTGAAGACATTGTCAAGTTCTCTTCTGGACTTTGCTCTTTACTACCTGATTCCTCGTGATTCTCCAAAAACCCATCAACATTCAAATTATTCCCTAAATGTTCATGGCCTACATCCTCTGTAGGAGCTGTTGGTCGATCCAAGGAATTGAATGGTGAAGAGGACAGTGAAAACTCTGAATCCACAGCATTTGGGAAAACATCTGATGAAAGGGGATCTGTACTGTGATTCTCAATGACATCATCAACTCCAACTTCATTATTTGTTTCCAATGCTGAAAAAAACAAAAATTACACTTGCTAGGTTTAAATTCCTTATCATTTCATACAAGTGAATGAGCCAGATCAGCATTAGACTCTTAAAACTATGCTCCAGCTCAGAGAGTGCACCGTACATGCCAGTCATAAGAAAGCTTGTTTGTGGATTATAACATTGAGCCTGTCACTATCTCCTGGCAATTAATGACTTTCAAAAAAAAAACACAGGTATATTATTTGTATAAAAAAAGGAAATTACTATGTGGACTACCAACAAAAGAAAAACTACCTGTAAAGAATGATTTTATGACATGGTGTCTTTCTCCCTTTAAATCAAACTAACCAAATTTACCTAACCAGTGAATAAGAGTTATACAGCCCCTCAGCTTCACACCCAGGAAGTGATTTCACTGCTCAAGAGCAAAATTCAAACTAACTTCATGCTGTGATACTTCTAGAGTATCTAAATTTCCAGGCAAAGGAAGAAAACTCTTCTCATTGTCTACACTGTCTCCTCAGGAGAGAGGAAATGCATTGTTTACACTTAGAAGTTATATGGAAGACTTCCATCCAAAGGACTATATGAACTCTGTAATTAGCCCCAGACACACATTTAAGTACTTTATTTTCAAGAGGGGGGGATAAAATTGCCATATTTCACAAATTAACCAGCAGGTTTTTTTACACAAATAAGCTTTTTCAGATAAATTAAAAACAAACTTTAAAGACTTCGAAGATTCACTTACTTTTGTGAATAGCAATGGGTTTAATAAGGTCAGGCTGTGCTTGTGCAATTGGTGTTGGGGGCCCTTTTCCTCCAATGTGGTTATTGACAACTGGAAGAGTTGGTGGTCGCCCTCTGAGCAGGGGGGACATACAACGTCGTCTTTTTGGAATCCCTTGCATATTTGGTTCTCCAGGTCTTTTATGTTTATTCTGAGGTCCTGATACAAATTCATCTGCTTCATCTATCATCATTCCCTGAAATTAATTTAACAGGAAGAATTCTTAAGCTTCACACCAAAACCACGTAACATAAGGTACAATAAATGCTCTGACATTACACTAATGTTTAGCATGTGTAAGAGTTACATACAACATGCCATTATGTTTGGAATTCCAAATTGTCAACCAAGACCAGATAAATGTGCTTAAGGCCCTTATCCAGCAGTCTGCCAGGTAAGGTAGGGGAGTGGGCCACCAAACTGCCTTTTCAGTAGTTGCAAAAGACTCACATATTTAATACAAGGCCTCTAAATGTTACTGGCAGTTTGGTCAATTCTAAGAGATTTGGATAAAAGCGACAGCCAAGACACTCAACTTTGAGACAAATATTTCAGTTATAATACAATTTAGAGACATAATACTGATTTCCCAATAAAGGATGCCCTCCATAAGATACTACTGATCAAAGAACAACTGAGGCAGTTTGCAGCCATTTCTTTTACAAGTATTTGAAAGGGTTTCTCCAACAGACCACTCAAAGAACAACATAGGCAGTAACAGACACATAAAAGCACATGTTTTAAAAAGCTTTACAGAAAAGTCACCTTTTTGTCCAATTTGAATGGATTGCCAAATGTATGAAGCCTTCGTGGTTGATCAGGATCAAGTTCTCGGAGTGGAGAAGGAATTTGTTTTAGATACTCCTGGTAGTTTCCCATTTGTGCTATAGGTACACTGTGAACTTGATCTGTTATAACAGAGGAGTTAATTAATACACAGTACTGCTCACATTATGAGAATTTAGTCTATACCCATTTCATATCTCCAGTGTTCAGACTTATGATATGCATTAACAAAACAGGTGTACAAAGCTCACCATTTTTCTTGTCTAACTGGTATTTATAACACTTCAGGGGACTTGCTCAAAAGAATCAGTACATGTCTTGAGGATTTATCATTTTGACAACAAATAAGCCAAGGTGTCATGCACAGACGTTAGTTTTCCAATGTGTCCCAACTTTACAACAGAGCAATGGATGGAAAAACAGACTAGGAATAAATTAGAACTAAAACGTTACTACAAACAAAAGATATTTTAAAGCAAAGGAGGAATACCATGCTGCACACAGCTTTTACATAACTTTGTCCAATTTTAGCAATCCAAAACTTAATTGTCAAGGCCAGCATTTTCCCAGAGCAAGGGTGACTTTTGATCACTGTAAATCAACAAACTCTTAAAAAACCATAGGAGCTGACTTTAAACTTGTTCTAGTTTTAGAATTGCCAAGCCTTGATCTGGAAAAAAATACAAAAAAAAATTCCTAAGATGAGTTAATCCTCCTCCCTGAAGAACAACTACTCTGACAAAGTGATAATGTAATGTGGAATGTACAGATGTTAATCTGACCTAAGTAGTGGCACCACTAACCCAGCACAAGCTTTCACTTGCATTGCCCTTCTCAATCTGCTTATTTCAACATCTTTGGTTAAATGCCACAAAGCAGTTCCAGAAGACACAGGAAAAAAGGTAAAGGAATAAATTAGTGACTACTGAACCATTTGCTGTCGGCTCAACAGGCAAAAACAATCACAGTGGCAGCATCCAGTGAGCTAGCTTACTTTCCCACTGCTCATAATCCACTTCTACTGAGAGAGATCATAATGTTCAGAACTGGCCTTTGATTTTATCAGATACATCCATGAAAGTCAGGAAAAACAGTGAACAAAGAACCTTCTGTAAGCGCCCAAGTCCCCTCACATGGTCCTAAGGATAAAGCAGTGAATCAGCAATCTTCTGTTCTCACCGTTTTTTCTTCCAATAAGGTAAGGATAAAGCATATTAAAAAAAAATCCATGCAGTTTAATGCCAAGAGCAGACATCCACCAAGTTTTAAAGAACTACATTATTTGTTACATTGTTTTTTAGCAATGATCACACCACAGGCAGACAAAATATAAATTGTTATCTAACCTTCATCTTGTCCTTTGAGGAACTTGCAAGTACTCTTCAATAAATTAGATCTCATTCGTGTTAACTGATCCAAAAGATTTCTTCTGGGTATGTCATAAGCATTTCTAAATGTCTGAGGTTTCAAATCCTATGGTTCCAGTAAATGAAATTCCAATTAATGCCACGTAAGAAACAATATCTAGCATTTCAATGGAAGTATATTGAAAATAACAACATTACACACAGTGGTGCTTACCTTATTCAGCAAAGCTATTTGGAACCCAGCATACTCCTTCATATTGAGGTCTAGAGGTCTATGAGGAATTTCCCCAGTAATCCCCTGTAGCAGATGTTGAAAATCGTTCCTATGTGCCATAGACAGGTTGTGTGATCTGCTTCTGACCTTAATTCCAGTCTCTTGCGCTACCTTTTTGCCTACAGAGCCAATGACTCTATCGGACTCTATTTTGGCCTTAATTTGAAATAAATAAATAAATAAAATTGACAATATGCTCTTAAAAGGATTAGTCAGACTTATTCATTTTAAATTCCTACCTACAAGATTCAACAAAGTGCTAACACACTATGATGACCATAACCAGGCTGAGTGCTTAAGGAGTGCTTAATACATAACCACTTAATGCCTACTACAGTTTTAAATATAGTGAACAGTTTTCTGCATATTTCTCCTCTGCTGCCCATTAGAGTATCTAAGCACCAATATGCATGCAATGCTTTTATTTTCATAAAATGCCATCATTTGACCAGTAATTCTCTGCAGATCTATCTGTACTCGTATGCTGTTCAGCTGTTCCTGTAGAGAACAGTCACAACTCACAAGACTGATTTTCCCACAACAGTAGTTGCAATCAGTCACTCAATCGTATCAACTTTTTTAAAGCTCAATTCAAATGGTCACAACATTTAAAAATCTGAAATATATGAAAATAACCAACTGGTTAACCAGACAGACCTAGCCCCCAATATTATGTTAGATTTGTACCAAAATTAAACGTGTTCATAAATGCCAGCGTTTTGACAGAATACAGTGAAAAGAGCCAAAAAGAATTTAGTAATACAACTGCCAATTTTGGTTTTGCAATTCCACATAAATTTATAGACTACTCAAAAATTTGAGTATGTATTGAGAATACTGAGTCTTTACTGGCAGGGCCTGTCAGAAGTTACAAAAGCTTTAACTACAATTTGCAGTGCATGTCATTTCATCTTAGAGGAGTCCAAGATGTCTAGGCTGAGACATCAGTTCACAGATTAGTGAGCAATATGACTACAATTTACCAGGATATGCTCTAGACTTTAAGACATTTGCTTCTTCAAATAATCATTTATGTTTTAAGAAAAAGCAGGTCCATAAAACTCATTACCTAAGTTACAAGTACTTGGCACTACTGTTCCTTGAAGTTTCAAGTTTACTTTTTTTTATCTTGAACACAAAGCTAAACATGCACAGTTCAAAAGTGGAGGTAGCAGGGCAGAAATGCTTTAGCTGGTGCAGGAGCCTAGTCAAAGATTCAGGCACTATTCTGAACAGTCAGCAATTTCAAGCAGTCACTTGACATTTCTACATCTGTATCATTATAAGATATTCTGTTATGCCAGTTATCTTATTTACTGAACACTTTCCACTTCATACCACAAGTCAAAGAAAGAACACTTTGATTCTGATGCATCAAGCACAAATCCCTATTTCCTGAAAAACACTAACACATCTTCAAAGACAACATTGGTTTTTTTGGACAAAAGTATGTTAACACTCTGCTAAGTGAAAATGCTCCTTAAATAGGAAAAAACCTCAACTTGTACTTCCTATCTGTCTCTATGTAGTTCAGTTTATAAAGGCTGTATTTAAATGTTGCATTTTCCTTCAGTTGAAAAACCAAAATTATTTTTTGGTAATTGCTTATGGCAAAGTATTAACTTGGTATTTCTGCTCTTTTTTCCTACAAAGCCACTGAACTTGAGTATTTTAAGATTATCCTGCTATTAGAGTAAGTTTTTACTGGTCTTTTGCTTCAACATTACCTGCTGACTCAACTTTTTGAGATATGAAATGACACTGTAACTAAGTCCATATTCCACATTGTCAGCTATAAGGTTTGGTGCTCCCATCATTCTCACAGCTTTCTTCAAAGGCTGAAACATGGAATATATTGCATGGTCATATTTAACTTTATACATACTTCAATTAACTGTACCCATTTCAAATAGAACCTGAGGTTCTGAAAGTTCAAAAAGAACAACAACAAAAAAAGACACTCAGGGCATCATTTTTTGTTGTTTTAAAATAGTTCAATTAATACACAATCAGTTAACAAAAATATCATTTATATGCCCAGTCCCAGTGTATTATGAAATTAAGAAAATTCATGTCTCAAGCCTCCCACAGGACTCCAGTGAAAACACTCACTATGTATGAAGTTTAACTATTCTCTCTTAAATTAATACTGATTCTACTTAAAATAGAGACTACATCCATAGTGGAAAGACAACTATAATCCAGAAATTTTAACACAGTCATCTTACCCCAAGATAATAAGGAGGCATTGTCTTCAAATAGCTTTCAAATGACTGACGCCATTTCAGCGTAGGCTTTGCCTTGTGTACTTTAAACAAGTCATCTAATGGTTATAAAAAAAGCAAAGCAAAACAAAATGAAAGGCATGTCTAGATAGCATTGCATCTTTTTTTTTCCTAAAAAATAAAATTCTAGTTAAAGAAACTCTTGAAGAAATGCAAATTCCTCCATGATTAAACTACTATCTACAAATCAACATATATACAACTAAGCCAAGCACATACAAGATTAATGCTGCAGCCAAAAATAGAACCTGATAAATTATCAAATTTAATTGGTATTGAGACAACAGATTAAGAAAAATACCTCTTAATGAAAGTGAGATCAAAACATACATGCAAATGATGATTGAGAAATCATCTTACACACTGAGTCTGAGTCATGAAGGCCAGACAATTGGAGACAAGTGAAGCTACTGATTGTACCTTTCTCCAGGTATTATTAATACTGGCATTAACTGCAGTAATCTATTTAGATTATATCAATGTTTCAATTACCTACCACATAAGCAAATTTGTATGAAGTGGTATTTACCTAGCAGTGGAAGCAGGACTGGGTAATTGTAAGGCATCACAAATAAATTCACACAATTCAGCGCTGTACTAGCTTTCAAGTAACCAAAAGGATGACCAAGTTCACTGTATTTTGCACTATTGCTCACATACACCTGCAATAAAACACATTACATTGGATTTACGCTCCAAGTATTGTGTTCTGAGACTTTACATTCTATTTGATTATAGAATAAGATATATGAAAAACAGCGTTCCATAGACTTCAATTCAGCATGCATTCTACTTGCCTGCCAGCAGGTCTGAGGGGATTTTCTTTCCAGGATAAACTGGGTCAGTGGTGAAGGTTCTAATTCATATTTATCAAAAGGCAGTTTGTCAATGACCATCGGTTCACAGTCAGTACAGGAAAATTTCACCACAGGATGAGATGTGCGAGGTGGCTAAACAAAGTATTCCACTGTTAATAAGGCTGCACAACAATTAAAATACATTTGTGCTATGACAACTGAAGCAATACAGATCCTTTTGAAAACACATGTATTTAGGGAACCTACTCAATACAGGATTCATTTACTGTTAATGAGTCCTAAGCAATTTATGTTAGCACTGCCTTATTCTGAAGGAATCTTGTTTTCTAAATAAACGACAATTACTTCACATAGTAAGTCTAGAGCAATACGCAACTAAGACTTCTTGCATTTACCCAAAAGCTGAACAAATGGGAGTAAGTCCTAGTGGGGACAAAAAACATCCTCAGTGCTACTCGAGGACATGTCCATTTTCATTCCCTACAGAAGCAAGTGCTGTACTTCTGCATTTGCTGACTTTGCCAGGAGCTTTTCCTTCTTGGCAAATTTAACAGCTACAAAATTCAAACAATTATAAAGATCAAGAGTAGAGTGAATTCAGAAAAAAACAAACCTTAAAAACTCACATTTTAACTAGGCCTGAGAAAAAAAAATATTTCAATTCCAGAAATTTCAGTGTTTGGATTTTTTAAATCTTTTTACTAATCACAGGAAAAAGGCCTTTGTGTTTCAAGTTTCAACTGTAAGTTAACAACTTGAAATTTCTTTTGCCAAAAGGGTGAGCAGATTTTCAATGTGATGAAAATTGGAGCTGTACACTTTCCATTGAAGGGAGGAATATAAGCTGTTGTACTTAATCTGAGCCTTTCCCCAAGGCCACTAGAATCTGAGTAAGAGCTCAATTGGGAAGCCTCCTTCCATTTACTCTATTTACAAAAAAGTAACTCACAAATACACAAGATGAAACAGAGAAACAAAAGGTCTCTTGGACCATCATACCACTTCACATTGAAAGCAATTCTTTTATGTCTAAGCTCTAGACTCTCCGTTTTAAGATAAGCCACCCAAACAAGTTATCTGCCAAGAGAGCTGGTCTTGCTTTGAATGTCTCTACCCTGAGGAAGGTGGGCTCTCCAACTGGACACCAAACAGGAGGCCCAACCAAATGGACAAAGAACAGCTCTTCAAAGAATATGACTAAAAAATAGTTGTGGTGGAGTTTCTGACCAAGCCACCAAGGTCAGACTATGAATAAAAAGGCTGCAAAAGAAATTGACTACTCAGACTTGAGAAGTCCAATAATCCTTTGCTGGACAGCAGACCTATTTTTACCTCTGAGCAGCTGAAGCAGCCATTTACATGTTGATCTGCCAGCATAATTATTAGCAGACCTTCATATACATTTAAGAAAGCCTTAGTGGTGTCATTAGCCACAGTTCTCATGATAGAACTGTTTGAGACCACTCCACTGTAGATCAGGTAACAGGCAGGCAAAGTCAAGTATTCAACTATGAACTCTTAGGCAGACAAGATATGCTACATACACACACACTGATTACAACATATGCTGTGTTTGAACACTACTGTTAGAACAGTACTGAAATACAAGTCTTGAAATGCCATCAGCAACTTAGCTCCCCAACACTGCATGAGAAAGGTACAACTCAGAACTTCAATTGATGTCAACAAGAATTCAGCTGTACATGACAGTGCTTCATAGTTATGAGAGTTATACACACTACAACAGAAAAAAATCTCATCTTTTTGCCATTTGAGTAAGTCAACTTCAGGCTTTTCAAAGATTTCATTCAACAACTCTTCACTTGGCAAGATCTATTTTATCAATCTTGATTAAGATCTGGAATAGCAAACTGTACAGACTCTACACAGCAAATGGAGGCAGATATGCTACTGACAGCGATGACAAAGAATACACAGGATCAGCTTTCCTACAAAACAGCCTTCAAATATTCACTACATAATGACATCTTGGTTTTTTAAATGACTACAGAAAATCTACTTTTATTAATATATGCTTTCAGTTCAGAAGGACATCCATAGCCTTTAATCAATGTGGTCACAGCTGCCAAATACATCCAAACCTGTAAATATGACTAAAATTTCATAATCACTCCTCAAAAACCTGGATTTCAAACAACTTCATCTGTTTTATAACCAAGAGATAAAATTTATAAGAAGTTCAGTGAGTATTAGTCAGCACATCCGTTTCATATCAAAAACCCAGAAGTATTCAACAGAAGTCATCATGAAATGTAGGTAACCATTACACAACTGCAGGATTTCTACTTTAATGATTTCAAGTATAAACAGAAACACAAAAATGCATTATACTATACTAATGACTAGTTCTCAGACAAAAAAGCAGTGGCATACATTCTTTTGTGAAAAAGAAACAAATTAATCCTTAATAAATTAATTTAAAAGCTGAGGTTTTCTCAGTTTGGATAAATTGAAGTTGTGGCTATACTGCACAATAGCAGACAAAATTATATTCACTTGGTAGAATGAAAGAACTACCACAGCGATTCAAGTTGTCAAGATCATACTATCTTTTATTAATAACCTCTAAGGCAATAGAATTTGATAGGCTTTTACCAAGTGCCACCATTTGATATTTAACAGGGTTCTAACAAACACTTACATGTTTTGGGTCAAAAATCTGTTACAAGCAGTTTCCTAATGCTTCAAAGTTACTAAAAAGAAAACCCCATGTTATTTGCTCATCAGTAGTTTATAGGCTTGCACGCATCACTCCTTGGGTCACACTGCTTCCACATTTGCTACAATGCAATACATACGTCAAGATTTGAAAAAAAATCAGAATAGGAAATACTGGAATATTCCTGCATGCACAAACCCTTTATCTTCAGTACATACCAGTGTTGGAGAATTTTGATCTGGCCAAAAAGATTCAGGAACAGGCCAATGACCTATAGGAACCCCAGTTTTAGGGTTTGGTCTGACATAGATAAGTTTGTGACAGCTGTGCCAAGGTTGGGGTCCAAAGGGTCTGGATATCTCCATCTGCCCATCTACAGAAGAAAAAGGCTTTGCGTCAAAATAGTGTTAAAACTCAAGAACAATAGTAAATAACTTCTGTGAAGAGTTAAAGATTTATAAACCCAGGGAATTAATTAATTATTAATTAATTATTAATCCTGCAGTTAATATTATTTCTAAGAATAGCAGATAGTTGTCAGTAAGCATGCCTGCAAAAACACAAACTGAGAAACCAAATAAGCATTGGATGTTTACAGGATGAAAGCCTAGAAAGACAGTTATCTAGAACCCTTCATTATAATGTTTCTTTTTCCTCCATTGTCATTAACAGAACCTTCAAATTCAAGCATTAAAGTCATACATGACTAATACTGCCAGAATTTTTATTGCAGCAATGTAAAATTTAAAAAAAACTCACAAACTTCTCAGTAACATCCAAAGACAGACCTAGCTAAGCCATTTAGAATGAGAAATTAATGCCACACAGGTGTACTTGCTATTTTAACTCTTACCACAGGCACTTTAATACACTGAAGAAAAAAGGATAAGCCCAGGTCTTTCCATATCATGTTATTTACATTCCTAGCTGGTTGAAAACTGCTTAAAACATATAAATCCCTTTAACTATGCCTGACATGAATAAATACATTTAAGATAACCTGAGTGGTTTGACCAAATGCAGAATGTCTGGCAGCTACAGCCAGTATTTTGAGATACTACAAAGTTTCAGACTTAACAGTTAAGTCCTTTTTGTACTTAAGTGTTGCAAATTGCAATCATTTCCCTTTTGACTTGACATCTACTATATTAAGTTCACTAAGTTGCATTGATGACAGTCATCCCTGTTATTTGATACCACAGCGTAAAAAATTCCAAGTACCATCAATTGGTGAGGGATCTGGTCCAGCTTTTTCAAAATTTATTACCACTCCACTTTGCACTTTTTGCACCAATGACTCAAGACATTGATTCAGCATTCTTGGAGAGCACACACAATATGATCGACCTAGAACGAAACAATCAGAGTTAAACCTCTTCAGTGTTTCTGCCTTTATTTTAACTAGGATCATAGAAAACTGTTCAACCACCACACACATTGATTTATGTATGGATCACTGATTTAGAGCTTCTCCTGAACACTCCCTCTTTTTAAGCAGCAAGGCAGACTAGTGAAGCACTGACAAGTGCCTCATTGGAAATGTTTGTATTTTAGACCCTTAATGACTATCTCAAATTCTTGGTTTCATTCGTGGAAAATGGGCTCCCCCTTGTGACAGACATCAACACTTAAAGTGTCCACAAATTTCAGTCAAAGCACTTGCCAGTACAGCCTACATACAGTCAGAAAGCAGCAAATCCTTTCGGAATACTTTTCAAAGCTCTTCATTTCCTCTCTATCACACCCTCTCTGATGCACTAGAAGAATACTTTTAAAACTTAATAAACTCAATGCCTGAATTTGATCTGGAATATAATTGCTAAGATATTAACAATATGATCTGTAACTGGGAAAGGTACCAATTCTGCAGAATAATTATGCATTCTGAAAGGCACTCTGTGTGCTCTGGAGGGAAAAAACCTAAAACAACCCACTTCCTTCACTCTGGCTTTTTTAGACCATGGTGTGACAGGAATTAACCAAAACTGTACTGCAGAACAGACTCAATTACTACAATTTCTAATTGCAATACCAAGGTGTAGTAGAAAAAAGTAAGTTCCCTCACAAAACATTTCTGAAGAAAGCAGATTCACTCTTCCAAGATAGGCTACATTTAATTGTCTGTAGCTTTATTGCTGTCAGTCTCTTTAGTTTTATTATAACAGTCTTGAGAGTTTCTAAAAGTACTGCAAGAACTTAGAAATTCTTATTCCATGGCATGGAATCACAATTAATTGAACCAAACTGAATTAATTTACACTTTGGAAAGTAATGACTTGTCAAAGGAAACAAGAGCACTCACCTCCTGTGACTTCACACATAGGTGTGATAGCAGAGTCATCCACAGGCACCCCTGTCATCTGTTCTGATTCTGGTGCTGTAATACCAGGCAAACGAAGAACCAAAGCAAATAACCTCTGATCCCATCGAAAGGGTTCCTTAGTCAACTCACTTCCAGGTAAAGGGGAATTGAGAGGTAAATGGAGCTGGAAAGGGATTTAAATCTGTGAATACACAGCTCTTAAAAGAAACAAAAATTCAGGTTTCATAGCAATGGCAATTCACTCTATATAGGCACATTTCTCTCTCCACACACATTTAATACCTCGTTAACAAAACTGAGACAAGCTCCTAAAGGACAGCACAAGGCATTCAGAAGATCCTAGATGCTCTTTTTGCATCCGGATACTTCACACAGATTAGTGAGAAAAAGAAAGCTTATCCAAATATTTAACAACAGAAGCCCTGAACATATAGATTTGCAACAAGTAATTCAAGTTCCAGAAATTTTGATACATCCCCAGCTGATGACAGCACTGTCAGCACAAGCAAAATTCTCATTTCACCTGGAGCACTGCAGCAACAAAAAGGGGAAAAACATCCCCAAAGCAATGACTCAAGCGGTGCAAACAGTTCCATTAGCACAGCGTGTTCAAAGAAATCTCGACGTTCTCAACCCTCAGCTCCAGTGCTAGCAAGAAAGTACTAGTCTGTTCCAAAACTTGATGCAAATCCCGCAAGCACTCATTACATATTGCCTTCATTTCTAGTTAATAGTGCTTAGAGAATTGACAGTAAGTTGTTAAAAAAGGCTTTTTGTTTGCTTATTTTTAAGAGATAGCTTGAAAGCATTAAAGCCTGATTTCCAAAACCAGATCCTGCAGCTATTGATATTTACAATTGCAGTATCTCATACGGGGAAAAACACATAACTTATTGTTTGAAAAGCAATCAATTTATTGATACAATCTTGAAACTAAGAACAAATTACTCAAAATGTGGCCACAAATCAGAATATTTTGCACTTTTCAGCACACTTGATGATTCCTCTAGAATTTCTCTTTTTGCTTATGCAAGCACAGAGTACATTTAAGAACAGAACTATTTTCTCCAAATGCTTCATGTTTTACACGAAACTGATCAAAAGGAAGGAACTCAGTGGTTTATAACTAACTGCTTGACATGCATGTCTTTCCCGTCTACACAAAGACCCACAACGACTGCCTGACAATGGAAACTCAGTTAAAAGAAGATAAAAGCATAGCCACATTCTTAGTTAACAGCCCGGAATCCTGACTGTAAGAAAACTTATTTGCAAGCACTCCACCATCCTCACTTGGGGGTATTAAGGAATGCCAGTCAAGCTTTCCTACTTAGATCTGACTGAAGATATACAATTTCCAAACAGTACATTGGATCTGCAAACAAACCTGTTACACCTATGTAACAGCATTGCTTTCCTTCGGGCAGCATATATACATTTTTTACTATGAATATTTATACATATAAAGTATCCTATTAGATCCTAGACCAACAGTATCCTGAGTTCAGTTTACCTCAAGCTACAAAATATTTCGTGAGCTCAGCTAGTTATATGGAGAGAACTCCAAAACCAAAGAGTAGTCAGAAGCTGGCCATTGCATTATGCACATATTACTATCAGAAGTTTTCAAACTGTAAGACAAAATGCAAAGCAATCATCATCAAGTCAAATGTCCTCACCTTCCTTCCAACAATTTAATTCCAGTTAAGTTTAACATCCTTTAACATATATACTGGCGAAGTTATAGATTCAAATCACCCCATTCACAGACATTAGTAACTTGGTCTTGTCATCTCCAGTTACCTTTTTTTAAACTGGTATTGTATTACCATAGCAACTGCATACCTAGCAGAAACTAAGATGAGCCTAGAATTCTACATCTTGCATTTCATTTCTTTCCCCACGCATATTTTAACATGAAGGCATGCACACATTTTCCTTTCTCAACAACTAGTATGAAAGATAAAGGTAGACTGAACTAACTAAGGGAAGGTTATTTACCAGCTGTGGTCTTCAACATGTGACTGCACATAGACAACACGTGTCCTCCCAGCTCAGTACTAGCAACCAGCTGTCTTGTCTCATCATTGGCTTGTAGGAGCACACAGAAGCCCGACCATTCCCAAATGTCACAATGATAATGCTATTACACAATCAGTGCATGCCTTATGCCACTCTTCCCTGCCTTTAAAACAACTGAAATATTCCAGAACTACGAGGGGGTGGAAGATAAGAGTGTTCTAGAAGATCTCTTCAGTACAAAGTTACTGGTGAGCAGGTTAATTTCTTCTCAGTCCTTGTTTCTACCTACATTTATGCAACCATGAGAAGCAGCACAGTCTAAAATCGTGGGATGGGAAAGAGGATCCTAGAGACCCTAGGATGAAAAAAGCTAGATAAGCATTAGAACTCTCTGCACTGGCAGGGCAGTCTGAGAAAGACAGTAATGATCTTCTGGCAGTGGCTGCACATACAGGCTCATCCACTAGAAAGGGCACCAATAGAACTGCTGAAGCTTTAGTACCCAGGTAATAACAGGCAGCTCCATCTCGGGACATCTCATAAAAGGGTGTTAGAAGACTAGGCACTACACAAAAATATGTCTACAGTCAACTTCTATTCTTGTACCAAAAAAATAAAAAAAAAAAAAAATCTATCGGCAAGTAACCTTCCTTGCATGCTTTTCTGGTACCCAAAAAAAGGACAAGACATCTGACATTCTGCCAAGCAAATGCAGCCTTTCATCCTTGAAGGACTAAGGACAGGTAACCATTCAAGCCCAGCTGAGAACATCAGCTCTTGACAGACTGAGAAACTCTACTTACAGTTATCAACAGCATTATGTTTTCTCATCTTTTTCCATCCAATCCTATGCAGTTATAACATATAGAAAGACACATTGTTCTTCCATGAGAGACAACTCAAGGAGATCCCAAAGACATCAAGGTCAACTGACACACCATGTCAATACATGATATACTTGGCCATTCCAAAGCCATCATTAGCCATCACCAAGTATTCATTAAGCTGATAGTTATACATTAAGAATTTACACACCAAGAGCTTTGGAGCTCAGTGTCAAGTGCTGTGAACCCAAAAACTGCTGCTAACAAGAATAATAAAAAAAAGAATGGGGACATACATTTAATTATATTTGCCATATATTTTTTGCAGAACTTGTTTAGAAATCAAAACTGAAGGAACTATGATAAAAACCATAATAGAGCATTTCAAGTTCCTGATTAATCTTGACAGTAAGCAGAACCTTGTTGTGACACTTGTCACAACTGCTACAAGTGCAATGCAAGGTGATCAGCTCTGGGAAGGATCAATGTGACAATGCTGAACAGCTGTGGGATGAAGTCACATGAAAATCACAGATTCTTCCTGTAAGAGTTTCTCATAACTGGAAGATCAGAGGAATGGCAACATACAGAAACCAAGCAGCATTGCTCATGCTTTTTGCTTGTATAATCATTTATCAGAATGTATCAATACACTAATAACTCCATTTCAGTCTTGCAGACAAGTTTAATGCTACTTAGAGAGTATGTTGAGGGAGGACAAAAGAACATAGCTCAGCAATTGTAAGACTCAAAAAATATGTTATTTCATAATATGAAGAGAAATAAGAAATCCCTTCAAGCATTTAAACATTTGCTTAACGAAAGATGAAGAAAGGGCTAAGACTGAATTTGAGGGATCAGGTCAGAATCAAAAGCCACTCCATAAGGAATCCATAACATGAGGCCAACTAATTAATGATGGCTTGCCAACAGTATGAGCCCATTCCCTCCTCAAGTTCTGACTCAAACTAGTGAGTCCAGGGAAGGGTCTGGTCAACAAGTCATGCAGAACATAGAATTGATGCTGGCACTTTTCACTGGCACTGATGCATTAAAAAGCAGCACCAGAAGGGATAGAACTGAAAGTGTTACTGACTTGTGCAGGTGGAGAAAACTGCATAGACAATATAAATTCTGTTTTCAGCCTGAGAGACCACACCCATGAGGGACAAAGCAGCACTCACTGAAGCTCAAGGCTCTATCTGCAACAGCCGTTTTAAAATCCACATAGGAACAGGACATCTGAAGAATTCAGCAAGAGCTCTGAAACAGGGTTTAAGCTTGACTGCTTCACACTAAGGCAAATGACAGTGTTCCCATAGTGATAAACTGATTTCATTGGTAAGAATGCAAATGTTCATCTGAATGACAAAGCTTTGAGAAAACTTGCCTCCAGGTCCCATGCTGGCTTCACAAGCTTTCTAAAAAAACCCCAACAAAACACCAAAGCCCAACACTGTTGGTTATCTTGTATATATGCCTTAAAAGAACTAAAAATACGCTGCCTCAGTCGATGCTAGGAGTAAAAACATAGCCAGTGGGATATGATCACTTCCAACACCAACTCTGAAAAGCCTCCCCGAAGTCAAACCCAAAGAACAGGACAGACATTTCAAAGTGATTGAAAAAGCTTTGTTACTGAACCAAAGAGGAGCAATCAACTTCCGTATCTCCAGGGTGGTGTTCCTGTACTAATTCTAGCTCATTTCTGTATGTCCAACTTGAGAGGAAACTGTAAAGGACACTCAAGGTAAACTGAGAAAAATTCTGATCAATAGAACACACACTGACAAAAACAAAAGATCATCCCTTAAAGACAGTAGTAGGACCCTTCGATGCTTTGTTCCTCTTCTCTGCAATAGTGTTAAGAATGTTTCTACCAGTACACCTATGGCCAAAAAAAGGAAAAAAAAAATCATATCCCTTGCTGGGTATGAAACACATACCCAGTACACACATATGGAAAAGCATTCAAACCTGCTTGCATTCACATTTTGTCTTGCAAGAACAGTGGTCACTTCACCTTCTGGAGGAATGGAACACCTTTACATTGGCTTATTTCTAACAAAAAAACCCACGCTAATTCACTATTATTAGAGCAAATTCTGCATTTCTGGAATGCAATTAACAATCACAAAATTGTAACATTGGGCCTGATTTGACATCATCACAACACAAACTCTGGTTGTAGCACACACTTATCACACACGCTTATCAGTCAGCACTGCTCATGAACCAAGTCTAGTAGATTTATGCAGGCACCAGGAAACCCCTTGTCTCAACCTAAGTTACAACAGTTTAAGGATGTGAATGTACGACCAAATGGTTGCCTCGCTCCAGGAAAATGTCTTCTTGTGAAGACTAAGATGTAGTTGTACTCACATTAAAAGGAAAAGGAACAAAAAAAAAAAACCTGGATGGCTATGAAAGTCCTGATTCTTGTTGTAAAATGAAGAGCTTAACTACTAATGCACCTTTCTTACCTAATCATTTTGAATAACAAAGATGAAAGGAAATGTAACACAGAATCATAGCACTGCATACACCAGAAGAACCACATGACGCTTACACAGTCCAGAGGCTTTTGACTGCTCAGGGTCTTGTCCAATGTAGCTTTTACCATCTCCACAACCACTGGTGTGGTTGGATCACACACAACTGTGGTGGATCACACCACACAGTTAAAGATTTTCTTGATATATCATCAGAATTTGATCACACCACACAGCTAAAGATTTTCTTGATATATCATCAGATCACACCAAGTTATGGTTGGATCACACACAACTGTGTGATCACCCACACAGTTAAAGATTTTCTTGATATCTCATCAGAATTTCCCATGGGGACAACTTGCAGCTGTTGCCTCTCATCTCAGTCCTGGGTACCTCCAGGAAAAGACAAGCTCCCAGTCCCATTTAGCTGTTGCAGAGGATGGTAAAGCACTCCCCACTCTTCTCTTCTGAAGACTGAACAAACCCAGCTCTCAGCCTCTACCCAGAGACTGAGTTTCTCTCTGAGCACCTTGGTGCTCCTCACTCCAGTATGTCAGTGCCAGATTTTACAAGTCATCTGACAACAGAGATTCTTCTCAAGAAAGGACTTCCACAGCTAAAAGATTACCCAAAACGGTATTCTGCTGCTAACAGCACTGTATGTTGCAGAAGACTCTGAAATCAGTGTCACATTACTCAGTAATTTGGACTGCACACATTCAATCACAGAATTCATCTGAAAATAAGTTAATGGGTAAAAAAAGTATGATGGAAGTAAGATTTCATACAGATAACCTACTTGTTACCATGGATCCAGGAATTCCATTTCAGTTACTAGCTATGCTTGTTAGGAGTCCACACAGAATTACACAATTATTTAACTCTCTTCAAGTTATATATATTACAAAAACCACTCAAATACCACTTTTCACACAGACAAATTCTGTAAGTGCTGTAACAATGCAATATAATACATTATTAGGAGAAATCTGAGTAACTAATGAACAGCAAAGTACAAGTTAATCTGTACAGTCAAATGTGGTGCAGCACAGGCAAAAGTCTGAATTCTCCTCTTAAGTTTTAAATGGACCGTCGGATATTAACCTTTTCCCTGAAAAGGGAATGAACTTAGGGATTTGTTACAGTTTGTTTTGGTTGTTTTTTTTTTTTTTTCACTACTGCATGGAATGGGCACTGAGCTGGCCTGACCAACCCTACCACTTCCATCTTTTTAAGGAAAGAATTCAAAAGGGCCAGTAAGTTAAAATAGTTCAGTGCCTCAGCATTTGCCATACCTCTGAGTTAGCCAGATGTCTGACTGGCTACTCCATATATCAAGATCTTGATTTTAAACTGCTCTACAGATTTAACTTGGAATATATTTCTTCAGTTCTTACCTTGAATTATAAAGACTACTCATTTGATTATAATCTTTTAAAGAACTCAGTGTGAGAGTAGTACATGTTTCACACATTCCCTAGTGGCAACATCCTTTGGGAAATCATTACTTTAACTTGGGTCTATACAAAAAAAAACCTCTATCAAGACCAATTAAGGACACATATGCTTTATAGAAATCAATTTATTCTGCTAACATATTTTAAAAGCCATGAACTCCTTAGGGCAACTCATTCTATTTAACAGACCAACAATTGCACCACAGGTTTCTGTTACATGAAGGAAAAAGAGTTATTTGGTTTTTCATAGTACTATTGCATAAAATTACTTGAAATTAAAATAAATTACTTGAAATTAATCAAGACACAAGCAAATTTAAGCTATTAATGAGCATTCTTCTGAGGAGCCACTTATGCTCCTACTGTAAACAGTATCAATGTTTAAACAATATTTAGTACACATTACTGTAAGCAGAGATTAGATCTTACCTCTTCCTGTATCCCACTGGTAGTAGTTAATTTACTTCCATCAGTAACTGTTATAATTATTGCTGGCTCCAGAAAAAAAGGGTTTCGTCCCTAAGAGGAAAAAAAAGCAGTTACTTAAAATGATGTAACAAACTCTGTTCAGTCATTAAATAGCCACTGATATCAACTAACAAAACAACAAAGCTTGAGGTATTTATTCTCATGTACCACATATTGCAGCAAAGGAGTTTTTTAGCCTTTTTACACTCATGCCATGGAATGCCAGACACTTAGCATATCTGTATTCAATGAATGCATACAGAAACAGCAAAAATGGTTAACACAGGACTTCAAGAATAAGGCTTGCAATGTATTCTGACAATCAAGCAGCTGTTTAGAGAAGCAACCACCTCCTCCAAAGGTACTTCCAATTCACCCTACTCCAGGCCAATTTTGTGTGATTTAATTACTTTGTGTCCAAGTAAAGTATTCACATAGTATCTTGTGATCATGACACCCGGGTTAAGAACTACTACTCTATGTATTAAGACTGATATAATTAGCACCCATCCCATTCTGATCAAACTGGTTCAACATGCATACACAAAATCTGCTTCAGAAACAAATACTTATAAAATAGATAAACTTTCTGTATGTATCATTTAAGACAAACATATACAAGGCAAGATATTCTAGGATCCCAGCAAGACAGGCAGCTAGCCTAGCTGTAGCAAAAACTTGAGGCCAGTTATTGGCATTCCTTTATCTAGTGCCAGCTCTAGGAGCTCTCTAAAAAAACTCCAAAGTATTCCACAGATACATCAACTCCAGCTTTGGTAACACATTTCACTCTACCTAGGGTTAATAATGGACTGAATAAAAGTCACCACAAGATTTTTTGTTTAGTATGTCCTGTTCTTCTCTTGCTAATATCAAGGCCTTATTTTTCTTCCTCAGGAAACAAAGAAAAATGTAACTAAACCTGCAGCCTAGTTCTGCTTATAAAGACAAACTATCTCATGAACGGTTGCAATTTACTCTAAAAACATGGAGAGAGAACTAACAGGTTTTAAAAGACCTTTTAAACCCATTTTTAGAACCCATTAAATATAAAAGATCATCTACTGATTTTGTGCTTCAAACAGATCTATTATTTAACAATCTCATATATTTGGTGAAGGGCATCCAGTTTGACTACTGTGGCAGCACCACATTTATAGTGGTCAATATTTTCTCAAACCTTTGTAAAAAAAAGATTAAAGATTTCTTTTTTAATAGCATACCATTACTACAAAAAATAAGCAAAAATCAAATTAAAACAAAGATCAATCTCTCCCATGAAAGCCAAGCTACTTCATAATTTAATTTAAACAATTACTCAAAAGGATTTAAGGACCCTCAAAACACCCCATTTTAATTAAAATAATTTCCTAAGAATATTTAGCCTTATTCAATTCTTAACAGTTACAGTATGTTATTTTGCCAATAGTTTACCACAACTGCAAAACATCAGCTGGAAGCCAATTACATTGCACTGAAATAATACAGAAAGCAGAGTTTGTAACTATGATATTTCTCATGAATACTAACCATAAAAATACTTGAATTCTATTGCTATTAAATTACTGTAAAAATGAATTGACAACTGACAAAAATAACATATTTATAATGTCATAACCAATGCTAAATTAATATTCTGGTGCAATTTCAAATGCAAGTATTAAAATTTCCATCTCTGACAACACCTTTTATCTGGATATCCTCATCATCTTGAAAAACTTTTTTATCCCTTAACTATACTTTATTTCAATTTTTTCCTATCCAAAGTTTAAGCCTTAAACAGCTGGTGTTAGAATGATCATGAAATTATAAGGAAGGAAACAAGAGTTGCTACACTTGAGCTCCATATGAAACATGTCTGAGGAAGGAATGTCTTCATTCTCAGGCTACTTTCTGTAATTTCACAAGCATTTTACATATACAAAGGATAGTCACTCACACACTAAGAATCAATTGTTTTCAGAAAGATAATTACAATGTATCATGGAAGAATTACAGTAAAAAAGCCTATTACTGAGATTTACTACTTTTTGACTAAAAATTTCCATGTCATTACTTTTTAAAGACCACCACTGACTCTGCTGACCCTGCTCCCCTACCTTAGTTATACAAAGGCATTTGAAACCAGTTGCTCCAACAAAACCCCATCTTATTTATCTAAGCTCTCAACAGTCAGACATCATAAAATTGAATTCCAAAAGACTTACCAGTTCTTTTAACTAAACTGCAGCACTTCTGTCAACAATTGGTTGAGAACTTTATTTCTACCTAATTAATCTAATTCTACAGCAATCAAATTACTTTCTATTTCTCTTCCCATAGAAATACGCTTAAAAAAAACAAACAGCATTTACAAATTTTGGAAATATCATTTTTCAAAATACATAGCAACATCATTGACTGTAAATGCATAGGTAATTAATTCCAGCCCAATTATTTTGGCTATGCAGAGGAACTGTGAGTGACAGTGTACACTACCATCTCTTTGGCAGCTTACAGGTATGCTGCAATGCACTGGGGAAAGCATCTCAGGGTTACAAGGTATAAATAATAAGCCTGCTTACAACTTACTCTGATAACTAGCTAGCCAGCATGAGGTTTTATTTATTTCAGAAGCAACACACTGCTTTTCCTTCTGAAAGTTTGTAGCAGTGGTGAAAAAAGGAAGAACCACCTATGGTTTTAATGGCTGATCACCCTCTAAAAAGGTACAAGGAGGATTTTTTCATTCACAATCTACATTTTCAAGGACAGATGCGCACCAAGACAACAAAAAGCCCTACAGACCTCTTTTGGAAACAAAGTTACTTAAAACAGCATGAATACCAGGGAAATTTTGCTTGATTAAAAAGGAAGCAAGAGATTCAAAGCCTTAAAACGAATTTATATTACACAACACCTCCATTTGAACAATTTGACAGCTTCATGACTGCTCCCAAACACAAAGAAACTCAGCTGCATTGGTTGCCTTTCCCTTGGTCTCCAGCTGAAGCAGTTCTGTGCTCAGATAAGACAAATACAGAGCACCACTGAGCTCCACACCACTCACAATGGGTCATGGAAAGAGGCATCCCATGCCACACCAGCTTGCATGATGCTCTCAGAGAGAACCTCACATCAAGCCAGAAAGTGTATCAAATTATCAAGACACATTATTGCCTGGTTAAGGCTCCCACAATTAAGAATTCACTCCCACTGGCAAGTAAGCTTAGCATCAAATTTCAGTGTGACTAATTAATACACAGATGATTTTCTTTCCTTCTTCCAAGTGTAGAGGTAAAGCAGTTCAAGACCTATTGTGACCTTTACATATCCAAGTATACAATATTATACATGCAGGAAGAGAAGATAAAGACTACTGTTATCTCAAAGCACACATTTAAATATTAATTTCAGAGTCAGAAGTGTTGCAGAACAGAAGAAATGGATGAGGTAGAAATGTGACCAAATCACACCAAATCAGAGACTAGAAATGACACTAGAAATAAGCAACTACTACAAAAATAAGTTTTTAGTAGTACAGAAACTTGAAGCTCAAGAAAGGTTGGAAGCTGAAAATAGCCATGAACAGAACTTAAGTGCATATTTTTTAATAGAACATATCACTAGGAACTGGAAAAAATGCATTTTGAGATCACGACAAGTGTCTAAAAGGTACACTTCCACTTCAGTAAATCACAAAACTCTGCAAGCTGTATTGTTATCTATCTCCCATTACATTATCTCAGCAGAGCCTTTCCATTTTCAAAAGTATCAGCCCTAACTCTCAGTAAATTTAGACATCTGACCAGGAAATACAAAATTGCAGTATCAATTTTTGAATTCAGTCTTAGTTTTTTATAATTTAGAAGGTCAAGAGTCTCAAATGCTCTCGAGAATCTGTGAGCAACCATTGTTCAAAAGCAACAGCTTAAAATGAAATGTAAAAGTCAGAATGACAAAAATTATTAGTTTTAAAGCTATTTTTTAACTGATAAACAGCTTAAAAATATCAAAACACTGAGCTTGAATTTCAAACTAAAACAGATGGTCCAAATCCACCATGGTTTTCACTTTTTTTGTTTCCTAGAAACTTCAGTTACGCTTTAGCAAAATCATGAAATGTCTAAGATATTAACATTTATTGGAGACTCTCGCCTTCATTGCTCAAGGCAGAACACTATCAGTCAAGTACACAGAGGTATTAACAACTGTTCTGATCATCAGTTACACAAGAACTGCAGCATCTTGTGCAACTTCTTACTTGTCCCTCTCACGCTTTCAGCAGCTTTGGCTATTTTCCATTATCCCCACAGAATTCATCTCTGTAGTTGGCAAGTTCTATAGAACCAAGTGTATTTTAAGCTTTTGCACAATTGTTTCCCAAGTCACAAGCTGAATACACTGGCATCACAACAGTATTTCAGTCAATTTATAGCTGGCAATTAAACTCTACAAAAATTACTTTGCCTTTAAGGATTTTTAAATGTATGTAGACACACAGCACAACCATGCATATACAAGCAATGAGCTACAGTACTAGGGAAAGAATATGCTTTCAACTTTGGTAGACCAGTAAATTCTTTCCTAGTACTTGGTAAGAAGCAAAATGTCTTTAAATTGAAGTTTTCGCAGATGAAGCTAATCTATCACCTAATATTTAACACAAACACACTGTGAAACTTTGATCTATCAGAACACAAGAAGAATATGCTGCAGGTGAGGGAGTGCAAAAAGGGCAGTCCAATTCTACTACAACATTTGCATCGATAAATCTGACATCTCACATGATATGCCACCATAACAGCACCATAATTCTGTGGCCAGACTGAAAAATATAGCAGCTCTAAATTCTGTCACAGTGTTATCTAATTGACTGAACCTGCATGATAAAAATAACTTTGTAATTGTATTTATTTACTATGTCTGTTTTAGAACTGAAATTGATTCTTTGAAGTGGAAGCACCTCAGTGTCAGAGAAACTTCTGTGCTTTCAGCCTGAGTAAGAGCTGAAGAACATACAAATTCTGTACAGGCTTAAGATCTGACAAAGATGGACTTCACGCACAAAAGAAAGTTGCTAACTCATCTATCTTGCTGTCCATAAAGATTTCAATATGTTCCCTTGATGCTGTTGATTATTCAAAATATAATACAGTTTTGCAGTGGTAGCAGTTCTGTTTTAGTAGAAGACCACATATTGGTAGAGCAAATATATTTCAAGATCACTTTCAGAAGTCACAGAAGTAAGTTCAACGAGAGCTACACCAACCAGTTTGAGTTTTACACAGGATGGGTGTTTTGAAATATGTTAAGATTTCAAGCCATAAAAGAAATTTTAATACAAACTAGAAATCTCCCTTAATGCCTAATTAATGACAAAGGCAACAACACCAGTCACAAAGAGGAATCTTATGAAGTAACCTAATGAAAGCCCCATTCCAGAAATTACACTATCTCCAAGAAAAAATGGCCAGTGTTTTTCTGAAATGGCTGCTGGACAGCAGGATGACTCTTTCTATTAGACCTAGTCCACACACACCCCCCCCCCCCCCCCCGCAGTATGGACAAGCATCCTCTGTCATAATACTGACATCTTTAGCTCTCCCTGCAGTACCCAAGATGGGAGGACTTGTGCTCTGCCTTTTGTTCACTAGGCAGCTGGGAATCCTACCTCACCCACAGACAGGTTTCAGAAAGAACACAGGAAAATTCATCACCTAATAAAGATAATTTGAGAGATCACCTCACTACAAGCAAAAGAAGAGACCTCTAAATCTTAAGGGGAAAACAACTGCTATCAGAAAAGCAGGTGATAGTAGCAGGTTTTAGAAGACCAAAGTGTGGTCCCAAAAACCACAAAGATCTAGCTCCTCTGTATATATAACAATATGCACACCCAGGGTGAATAAAAAGATCACACCTCTTCAACTCAGGGATGAGGGAAAGAAATAGGTTTGACAAATGCTTAAGGAGTCTGGACTGAGGCCAAAACAGTAACTGTACTAGAAAACACCAACTCTCGCCACTACCATGGATTCTCCCAAAATCTCCCACGGGTTTTGCTGTAGTTTCAGCTGCATAAAAGCAACATTTACAAACTGCTATTTGGCCAAAATAGCCTATCAGAGAGTACCTCACCTATGTAAACTTGTATTTTACTTTGTAATTGGAACACCAGCCAGCAGAGGGGGCACAAGTTAATAAAATCTATCCTCATAGGAGGTGTTTTGAGTAACAAGATAAACCTGAGGCATGCTCTATTTGCATACTACCTCAAAACACACAGGAACAAGTTAATACCTCCTGTCTAAATCCATGTATCTAAAGCCCCTAAATATTCTTGTACAAGTACAAACAAGAAGTAATCCCTCACTGAACTCTAATTTCTCAACATCTGTTTAATCCAACAGCTGGTTCATGGTTTAGACACCATGGAAGCACATACTATCATTCCACTTCTTCCTTTTTTTGCTGCAGACTGCCCATCTTTGGAAGGCTCAGCCACGAACACTGAACTGTATTATGGACGCATTCCCTTTGCTTTTGAAGCTAACCTTCCCCCTCCCTCAGTATTCTATCTCAAATTATTTTGTCTTTTGGAGAAAACCTTAAAAATAGAGTTTTAAGGAGGCACAGTAGAATTTATCAAGGTCTGAACCCATGCTTCCATTAACATACCATCTCCCTCCTCCCCAAAAAAATGGAAAATGCTTTTCAAGCAGTAATGATTTCTCCTGCACTCATACTCCGAAAGGCAACAAAACTGCAACAATTTTACAGTAAGGATGGCTACCAAAAAATATCTTTCCTCCATGAGGCAAGACTACAAAACCTAAATTCAGCTGTCCTCCTCCATAGACTACAGCAAAGTTACTGAAGGCAAATTAATTTCCCACGCTGTAGACAATTATTTAGTTAACTACATAACAAATACCTAAGAGTTACTACAATGTCCAAGACATGGGCTAGTCACAATTTCTTAACTGGAATACTTATGTAGGATTACAGGGCAGTTACATGGTTTCAGTTTCATTTCTTACTAGCACTACGGATTAGGAGCAAATGAAATAATTTTTGCTCACACAGTGTTTGTACATACCACTGTTTGGTGGCATGAAGCTTTCTGCATCAGGCAACCAGGAACAAATTAAGTTATAGACATAAATAAAAAAATTTAAAGAAAAATCAGTTAGCAAAAGACTTTCAAAGCCAAACACAATTGTAACAGCAGACTTTTCCTAAGGCTGAGCCAGAGATCAAACTCCTCAGCACATCAGTTACAGAACTAAGGAAGAATTCTTGAAACAACCATTATGTCTATAACACAGGCTACCTAAGTTCCATTTAAGAAAAGGAAATTTAAAATATTGAGAAAAATAAATGGAACAAAAACAAGTCATTTGCTCCTTGTTATTTTGGACCTAGGCATTATCTCCAAAAAATCTTTTTTAAAATAGCCATTTATGACTTCAATTAACTACTGAACCTCCAAACACATCACCTTAAACTAGCCATGTCCAATGAAAGCTAACCAGCAAAAAACAAAGATCCAGTCAGATATCACTGCTGTAATTTGAAATGCTAGAGACAAAACACCTATCTGAATTCCACAAGAGACAACAAACTCATTTTCAAAAACGAAGTCACAGAATTTTACATCAACTGCTTGCTCTGCTAAAGATTGCAAGTTTGTGTTCTATAGGTAATTATTTCATTGCATATCCATCCTGAAACATGCCACAAGAAAATTCACTGTGCTTAGTATCATTTTTATAGATGCTCATAACTTTACACGTTGAGTTTCCAAGTCTGGCACCGAATGAACTGCTTAAAGACTATTTAATTGCACAACTTCAGTCATTTTGGAACTCCCTCAGAAAGTTTGTGCCAAGAACAAAACCAAAACTAACAGCAAGAAAACAAAAGAGGCAACTCAAAGCAGCCTGAAAATGAGTTTCAATGCAATTTTGGAATACACAATCTCCATACCGAATAATACACATGTGAAAACAGAAGGCATGTGTTAAGGAAGCCGTTTAAGACTCTGTTCATGTTGAACAAGAAAGGAATGATGAATACATAGTAGATTTACTAAGACCTCAAACTTAAAACCTCAAGATACTTTCATGTGCCTAAATCAGAGAGGTCCCAACATTAGTAAGTCACAGTTTCAAAAATCACAGGTTAATACATAGGTTTGTCCTCTTTCTTTAAGAACAGATCTAATTGAGTTTTAAATATCACATTATATAAGTGATAATTTCTTGATTAACTAGTAAGTGTTCCAATTTAGATTAGCTCCTTGGTAAGTTTCAAAAACAATTCAGTCCTTCAATCTTTCACAGTTACATCACAGTTAAAAAAAACAAAACATGCATAGAACAGGTATTTTATACATAATGAATTCCAGCACGTAACTAAACAGTGAAAAACCTCATTAAAATGAAGCGCAAAATGCCACTAACATTTGAAACACTTAAGTACTGATGTGACAGATGTATAATGCCAGAAGGTGAAGAACTTTAACTCTTTCTTAAATGAAATTAAATGATTTACCTAAGCAGCAAAATCAACTGCAATCACAACTTTTATCTTATTTTTAAGGCAACTTAGAGAAAAAGATGCACCTTATCAGTTAGTTACAGATTAATAAATGCATCACTACTGGAATCATCTGAAATTGGATAATCAGCCAATAAATTACAGGAGTTTTTGAAGTTATTTGAGTGAGCATAGCAATGAGCTGCTAAAAATAGGTTCTATTTGAGCCTTTATAAACTTTTTCTAAGAAAAATAAATTAACACAATCCATACCAAACATAACCTTAAAGTCAGCTCCAATTACTCTGAGTTTAAGCCGATTTTGGTTTTATTTCCTAAAAATATTTCTGAATGTTTTATTCCAAAAAAAACCTGACCTTGCCAAGCCCTGGATCAAGTCCCTAATTAGAGAAGCCTTTCTGCTTCACAGCAATGACCTTACACAGCTGGTTCTGGCTCAGTCAGTGCAATTCAGACTAAGTCAGGCCTCTATTCTCCATAATGCTGGAGAAGGGTAACAAATCCTACAGTTGCCCACTCACTAATTAGAGGGAAAAAACATAACCAAAATACACACCACCAAGAAGAAGAGACAGACTTGTTTACAAAAATCTCCCCACAAATTAGGGGGTTAATAATCCAGAGTACTGATAAACTGACTAAAAGTAGCTTATTGACCTATGAACACAGAGCAATTCTTCAGAATAACTTCCCAAAGACTCCCCCACAATTCCTTCCTGGAGCTTACCACCACAACAGCAGGAGCTACTTGGCTGTTCTAAACCAATTTTGAACCACCAGAGTTCAGTCCAGTTTATTAATCTCACTATCAAACACTGATTTATTTTACTACATGAAGTCACACAACTTGAAGCAAGGCTAGTGCAACTATGAACCCATGAGAGGCCACAAGTTCCAGAGCAGAGATCTAGGCTGAGTATGCCTTACAGAAGATGTACACAATCAAGATGGCATTCAGGGATTCAAAGCTGGGAGGGCAGAACTGTTGCAATAGAGATGTCCACTTTTCACTCATTCTGTATTTACTGAGCATCAGAAAACACCATCAGTGCTCTATGTGAGTCCAGTGACATATTCTGTATTTGTTCAATGTAGCTGGACAAAATGCACAGTGTATGCAAATAAATTATGAATGAACGTGTTATGGCACTGCCCCTTCCAAATCACATTTGTTTGAAGTATCCTCTTTCTGCTACTGGAACAGATTGATGAAAATGTTTTCACTGGAAAAAATGAAGTACTTCATGAAAGGTTCAAATTCTTTAAAAACATACTGGATTGGAACTAGACAAGTGATTTTAAAAACATTTAAGACTTTTGCTGAACATTGCTGTGCTGGGAGTGCTAAAGGGCAAGCAGTTCCACATCACAATGTGAAAAAACCACCCTAACAGTGCCGGCTGTAGATCTCACTAGACGGTGTTCTAAAACAAGGACAGCATGTTTAAAGGTTATGGTCTAAAAGGTGTAAGTTCAAACCAATATGCTTCATTTCATCACACAGCAGATGAGAAGGATTCATTTTTACCAGCACTTCGCATACAGGTATTTGACATCAGCAGGCACACAGGTTCATGTTAAATCCATTGCCATTCCACAGAAAACATGAGACTGTGAGAAAGCCTCTCATATTTCTACCATTATTACACTTACGATGTTTACTACTGTCTGAAATTCTCCTATTTGGTTTTCTTGGGTGAGGGGGGAAAAAAAAGAGACCAGGAGAGCTACTCTGGAAGTGTAAATCTCTGCCTCTACCAACATGAGAAGCAAACTGCATGTGCAACTGTGCCAGCATGACAAAGCAGGAAACGCTAACCTAAACTTTGGTTCCAAATTTGGAGGCACATGCAGCATAGGCCATTTCAGTGCAGTGCATTATGATCTCAAAATACCAAGACAAAAGACATACTTCAAAGTATTTTGACTTTTGAGAGTAACAAAATCCAGTAACAATCCTCAAAAGTCTCGGGAAAATAAAACTGTTCCACAATTTAAAGAAAACAGAACATATCACTGCAGAAGCATAATGTAGTCCATGTTAGGGAGCAGTATTTCTTTCCCTTTTTTTGTGGTTTTATAAGCTCAGGAGATTCTAGACAAGCATATAAGCAAGCAGTCAGCCTAGAATGTGTGACTTAAAGTTGTCTTGTGTCTACAAGTATGATTAGACATTACCTCCTAGGTACACTGTTTACTGTAGTTGGAGTACTACAGTATTTATGCCATTGTGGCAAACCACCCTGAACTCTACAGACCAATGCCATTTTACTGTGGGAACACATCAGCAATTCAGCACTGTAGCTATAAATGGATCTAAACCTATACTAAGAACTATCAAGTGGCAGTTAACCTAAGATTGTGTTGTTTGATGGTCATACCTGGCATGACCACAACACTTCGAAAAAACTTATTTAAAAACAATGCCATCATATGCACGATACCTTCCAACTTCCAGCTCTGAGTATATTCTTAAGTTCCCAAAATATGCTTTATCAGTTGAATTTTATTTGGATTTTAGTTTTTTCCTCAGAAGATTCTAGTTATGCTTCTGCTCATATGTGATATACACTACAGAATAAAAGGCTTTCACCAGGACTGTACACAGCCTAGTAAGCCACCCGGTGTTTCTTGTGCTAATCTAAATCCAGGCAGCATCTCATTCATCACTGTGAATGAAAAATGCCTAGTCTAAATCCATTTGTATTAGACACATTGACTTTTCTGTTTCAGAGCAACTAAGTTAGCATGTGCTTTTGTTACATTAGATTCATTTAAAAGTTAAACTCATCTCATAGCAGTAGTAATCCTGCTGAAAAATGTGCAAGATACTCTAGTGAGATTTTAAAAACTCATTAAAAGCTTATATTATTGAAAAGCACTTCCTATATGCAGTATTAAAGCAATCTCACCCTAAAAAAATATTAAAAATACTTTGAAATCCATTCAGTTAAGTGTATTTTATCCTCTCAAACCTTATTCTATGCTATACTGCCAAAAAAACAGTAAGAGACTTTCAGCATTTCACAAATAACAGGCAACATGAAACACACAGGGTATCAATAAATCAGAGTTTGGACAATTTCAAACATCCATCAGATTCCAGCTTTGGTAGAGCTATGTTGGTCTTTGGCAGGTGAGTATCAAAACACCATTGATACGTATTTTACCTACCTCAGATTCAGTGCTTAGGCTTAAAAACCTCACTACAAACTGCAAGTAACTGAAGCTGATGGTTTATTTCAACCATTTGTTTACATTTTCACTCTACCATAACGGCAGCTACATTTTGAATGCTTTCTGTTTCCACAGAAACATCTATCAGTATTTAACCTTTCTATGAACTATAACAAGCTGCCCATTTGCTATACTCAAAATTATTTGGTTAAATCGTGACTACTCATGTCCTGCTGAACAAGCCACAGTTAAAAGAGCTGAGAGTGTACTTCAAGAGGACAAAAAACCTGCCAGTAAAAGGCTGGGTATTTCAGACTACCTGAAATAATGGAAAAGCTGAACTGGAGAAAATAAGGAGTCAATTATCTAAGTGTAAACTGGGCTAATGAAGTACAATATTTTGTGTGATGTGACAAACTCTTACTGAATTTAGTGTGTTTAAACTGACTTCTTCCTGGAGACATCCAAATGCTGTATTTTTTTCCCTAAGCTCTCCATAAAAATGCAGAAGGTGAAAAGGATCACTATTTTTAGTGAATGCTAAAGCTGACACCCTATTTGAAGGTTTATTCTTCTGCTATAATCACCACAAAGCATACTAAAGGGGAAAAAAGCTATTGGATCCAAGGAGTAAAATACTGAAATTACCAATCTGAACTTGCTGCAAAAGGAACAGCCACCTTAAAATGTGTACTTTTCAAAATCATTTTTTCTTAACAAAAGCCTCCAAAACAATTGGATCTAGCAACTCCTCAGTAAGACAAAATATTTATAAAGCCCCTATCATAGCATTTATATCAGAACTAGCTTATGAAAAAAATCTTCCAGGTTTTTGACAATTTAAGTGTGTTGACAGTGTCCTTAAAGATCCAAATGTGAATCCTGTGATCAGCTGATCACATGGTAACTCAATCATTGCATATGCAGTATGATAAAGACTCATAATAAAAATCCAAACATTTAAGTAGCAAGGAAATATGAAGCAGATTTTCCCCAACTCCAGAATGACCCTTCAGCCATCATTCTTGTTCAGAAGGTCAGCTGATGGAGAACTCTGGTCAACTCTGAAAGAAATGGAGCATACTGAGTCACTCTGCCATTTAAAACAACAGTTTGCACTCAGCAGGGGTACAAGATGTCACTGGTGGAGACATAACCAGACAATCCCATCAGGCTTGTATCATGTCTTGTCATTAGCATGTGTAAGAAAGTCTGGTTTACAATTCGCTTTTGTGTAACAAGTGGATCTTGGCCAAGTATCTTAGAAGTTTGTCAATACACCAAAATACAAGCATGACAGTTGAAAGATGTTTAGCCAGAGAAATTTCCCACAGAAGATTAATAAGTTTGGATTTTATTATGTCAAATAGCACACCTAAGATGGTCTGAATGTTGCTAATTTTTGCAAAGTTATCTTCTCTTATTCTAATATACGCAGTCTTCAAATATCTGCCTGCTAAATTTCAGCTAACTACTCTTTTATAGGGTTAGTATTTGTAGCTGCTTTAGAAAAAAGTTAATCAGCAGTTTATGTTCTGAGTGAAAACCATTTAAAATGCAACTGACCATTCTGACCACTTTTATTTTCCTGGATTCTTAAGTTTCTCATATTATGTATGGTTAAACACTGATTTGTCTGGACTAAATTTTAGGAGGTAGACAAGAATAACAGGATGATGACAGGCTACCAAGCCATAGTTTTAAAGACCAATGAGAAGATGAAGACAATTAGCTGCCCTAGAGCTCATCCTGCAAATGCTGAAGGATCAGTTAAATGTTGCAGAATTTGATATATTTTTTTAAAAAGTGCTATTTTGGTTAGACTAGCCAAAATGGGAACCTTTGACTTCAGCAGCAATAACCAGCCACTTGCAGTAGTCATCTATTTTTGCAGATGCTAAAAAGAGTTAGAATTTGTTTAGTCACCTGACTGCACATTGTGAATACCTCTTCAACAGCCAGCTCCACATGTGGAATAGAGCAAAAATGTGCTTAAGTGACAGGGGGTTCAAGCCCAGAGAGACAAACAACCCAAACAGATCAGACAAAGAAAAAGAGCTGCTCTTTTGCTTCACAGTCAAAAGAGCAGCTCTTGCAGTAATGAACACTACTAGTGAGTCAAAAAAATAATGGCAACTCAACTGCCCACTTGAGTAGTTGAGCACAGCTGGCTCACTTAGAGCAAATTATTTGACATAGGTTTAATTAGAATAATTATCACTAGCCATGGGAAAGAGCAATATTTTGTGTATGGGCCTACAGGGGTTAAGTGTTCAAGAATATAGCTCCTATAACTAAACAAAAACACCAGAAAAATGGGAAAATTACACACAGATGTATGAGGACATCAGATGACCATAGGAAAAAAACCTCATGTGTGGAACTAGCCCTTTTTTGAAGTTTCATCACTAAACAGGCATTTTTAAAATGTTTAGGCTGACTTGATCATGTCACAGTAAAGCCATACCATGCAGCATGACACATTTCCTTCATAAACACATGTGGCATGTTATCACAAACTCTGCTTAGACTGGGAAATAGTGAGGGAAGAAGGGGGACTTTTGTTCACAATCACATTCCCATGTTAAATACGGAGAGCAGTAATAAGTACTAATCCTCAGATAGAGGACAGAGAATTACATGAGAATAACAAACAATAAGGGGAGATTCAAGTTGGCATGCCCCACATGAAAAGTACTAGTAGCATCCTTCATGTGAAACAAATCCAGGCTTTGATCCAGCAGCAGAAAGAACTCTGAGTCCTAAGGCACACATTTAACCTACAATGTCTGTATTTTAGCAGCTCATACTAATGAGCATGACAATGCTGGCCCACACCAAAAAACTCCTGTTTTAAAGGGATAGCTGAAATAGAGAAATTAAAAAAGCACAGCTTCTCAAGGCTCTGATACAACAGACAGGTTCATAAAAATACATGTATGCAGAGAAATGTTGTGGTAAACTCACTGGAAAGAATGCATTTTGAAAAAGCGCTCCTTCCAGTACTTTTGGACATGCAGTGTTGTTAGAAAAATGGCTCATCTCCTAAACTGTTCAGCACTGTATGGAGAAAGCTAAGTTTTCATAACCCTATCAGTCTCACCAGCTATGGTACCAAACACAGACTCGACAAAAAAAGGAAAAATTTGAACTGAAAAGGTCAACTTGGAGGCTGTATCGCAGCTTCAAAACTGAGCAACGACTGAAATTAAAGAACAAAAAAAGTTGGGTACCAAACTCACTAGCTGTATTTCTTCAAGCTAGCCGAGCTCTGCTTACTTTTTAAAGAAGCCCCCATATTGAATATTCCATGAAGATGCCACTTTGGACAACTAGCTAATTGCTGTTTCTAGGAAGTTTGTGTTTTAAGATTTTTCCACCTAGTAACAGTCAACCTACCTGCCCATAGTTGTCTATGCCAGTTACTAATCTATTTAAATTTAATAAATCAAAAGCTGTCCTTAGGGACTGGCCAAGAGTCGTAAGTCCTTCAGCCTGAAGGTTTTTCAGTTCATTCATAAACGTTGCATGGTTTTCCTTCCAGCCAGCCTGCAAAGGGAAACGTGAAAAGATTTATTCTGCAGATATGAGTTTTGCTTTCCTGTTAGGCTACAAAGAGCCTTCCCTGCTGCATGCAGCTCACTACAAATAATAATAAAACACCTCAGAAGTTAGTATTTGATGTTGCTCCAAAAAGCCTGAAATTATGAACTTGTCTTAATCCTTAGAATTCCACTTTTAGCAAATGAGCATTTTGCTTTGTTCCACGGGACAAATTTCTTCGAGGACACGGGTGCCCAAACCTTAGAGTTATTTACAACACCGTCCCAGAGCCCTGCCCAGATGGGAGCCAACTGCGCTGTGCAGCGACCTCCAACAGGTTCACCGTCCGGTGTCATGTGGACCCACCGCCCCCTTCCCCCGCGCGGCGCGTCCCCCCCCGCCGCGGCGGGGCCAGGGAAGTGCCGTCCCCTTCCGAGTCCGGGGCTCTCCGGGCTCAAGTCGGTCCTTTCCCCGGCTCGCCCCTTCCCAGCCGAACTCTCCTTGGAGTTGCTGTCACTTCTCCCAAGTTGAATAAATATCCCCCACAGTTCATTGCTGCTCGCACACACCGCACAGGGGAAAAGCGTCGGCCATGTTGATGTCAGCGCCGCCGCCGGAGCCCGTGTGTGCCGCGCTCCCCGGACCGCCGGCAGCCGGGGCGAGGCGGGCGGGGGGCGGACGGGCCGGAAGGAGGCCGGGGAGGACGGGGGGGTGAGCGGGGGTTACCTTGATAGCGTAGGGCGGCTCCTCGAAAGTGACCAGCATGTACCTGTCTCCCCTGCTGGCCGGGTCCCGGGCTCGGAGCTGCGGCGCGGGGGACAAAGCAGAGGGTGAGCCGAGAGGCGGCGCCGCCGCCGGAGCCCCCCGGCTCGGCCCGGCCCTCCCCTCCCCTCCCTCCCCGCACACACACGCACTCTCTCGCTCGCTCCCGCCCGCCCTCACCCCGCGCCCCCAGCCCAGGCAGCCCCCCGCTCCCTGCCGCCCCCTCCCCGCGCAGCCACTCTCGCTCGCTTTCTCTCGCCTCCTCTCGCAAGGCAGAGCCCGGTACCTTCATGAAAGTCTCTACAGCGCCTTTGGCTATGTCCAGATAGGTGGTGCCCAGATGGGTGCGCTGGTTCATGGAGGCGGACGTGTCTATCAGGAAGAGTAAGATGGGCATAGTGCGGAGGGGCCGGCGGCCGGACGCTACATGGACAGCGGGCGGGGGGCTGAGGGGAGAACCGTGGGGGGAGGTGAGGGGAAGGGGGAGAGAGAGAAGAAGACGGGGGACGGGAGAGGAGTAAGTGGCTGTGAGTGCTGTGCACGGGGAAGGGCGCCTCCCCGCTGCCCCTCTGCCGAGGCGGGGGGGAAGGGGGGGCAGCCCTGCCTGCCCTGCCCTCCTTTGTGTGAGGGGCCTGCTCAGCCCAACACAGGCTGGTTTATGAGGGAGAGGCGGATAGGGCTGCGCTGCTGGCTAACCTTCCCCCCACCACCACCTTCCTCCTCCACCGCCGCCCGCCCTCCCCTCCCCCTGTTGATGTTACTCAGAAGTTTCAGGCGGAGCAGCCGCAGCCCCGCTACCCCGGCACTTTCTCGCTCTGACTGAGGCGCTTCCTCGCTCGCCTCCCGTTTTTAAGGCAGCCTGGGTAGGTCGGCCCCGCCCCTCAAGGACACGTCCCCGTCCCATGTGACCGCCTCCCGGCTCCACCATAGGGCCCCGATAACCGCTTCTTAGCATATTCAAATCAGTGGGGCGGGGCGGCCGCAGCGGGCGCGGGCGGCGAGGGCGCGCAGGCGCAGCCCGGGGCGGGGGGGGGGGTCCGGCCGGGGGACACGGGGCAGGGCGGGGAGCGCCGGTGCTCGCAGGGACGCGCCCCGGGGGTGCGCTCCGGGCGTCGGGGGTGCGGAGGGGCAGCGCGGGCGGGACGGGAGGACGGACGGGGAGAGATCTGTCGCCGCCGCCCCTCCTGCTGAGCTATTTCGAGGGCTGCGGGGTGACGCGTCCCTCAGAGGCAGCGCCCTGCCCGACCCGCCCGCTCGGGGAGGGTGGGGGGCGGCCCCTGGGGAGCGCCGGGCCGGGGCGGTAACTCCGGCGCTGGCGGCTTGTCGCCGCCGGGAGCGGCGGGTGAGTCACGGGGGTGGGAAGGAAGGAAAGAGGGAGGGAAGAGGGCGGGCGCTACCCCCCGCCCCGTCCCCGGGCACCGCCGCTCTCCTTGAGGCTCCGGGCAGATCCCCAGCTGCCCCCGCAGCGGGTCCTGTCCCCTGGCCGGGACGAGGGCAGTGCTTAGCGGCTCCGGGTGACCTGGGCAGCAGCCAGATGCCAGCGGAGCCCCGCCGGCCCCGGTGCCGAGGGAGCGGGGAGATCGCTCCTCCAGGGAACTTTGGCTCCTGGCAGGCAGCTGAGGGGTCGCCTGTCTTGCCCACTGGGTTTAGGATGGAGAAGACGGTCCGGTACCGTTTTGATGATGAATTCCCAGAGACATGGTCTGGCCTTTCATTCGACCCTTAGGGGGAAAAAAAACTGGCTAGCCTTAGCTGTGACCTTTTCCCTTCCATACGAGCAGTGATTAATACTAAGGTTTCTGTCATCCATGCAAAGGCATTCCAAATTTACTTCTTATAAATCTTATAATTATGCACTGTTCCTAACCGATTAATGACAAAGATCTCTCTTCTCAGTTTTTTGGCAATTTGTTAGGGTTTGGTTTTTGGTTTTGGTTTTTGGTTTTGTTTTTTCCCAGCAATTGAGTCTGCTGTTTCTGCTCACAGCCTTGGAGCAGTAACTCCAGAGCAATTTCTTAGCATAATCTGTTCAGGAGAATGCTCTGTTTCCTATCTGACTGATTTTTTTTTTTTTTCTCCCTGATCCAGCTACTGATCTAGAAGGTTTAAAACCACTGTACTCCTTCCTCCTCCCAAGATAAAATTGGCAATGTTCTGACTTGATTCATCTTGGTCTTGCAGGCAAGATTTGTGTCTTGTTAGGCAAGAGCTTGATTTGGCTTTTTTATTATTTTTTTTTTTTTTTTTTTTAAGACTAATGGAAGATTAGCATTTCTAGGAAGAGAGAGGGATAGAATCACATTTCCATTGCAAATTGGTATGCATTCTTATGCCTTCAAGCAGCTTATTTTGGCTTTCCTGTTGGTGCTGCACCTGTGATCTGTCCTGTCCTTTCTTAGGCTTTGGGGTGAAATCAAGGACACTTCCTTTCAGCCCAATTTACCATTCAAGGCTATTAAAATATTTTCAATCTTAAGGACTCTGGGAGAGCTGGGAAGGAATCTTTGGAATTGGTGCTGATCAAAATACAGCAACTTTGGCAGTAATTTCTTTTACTATGATTATTTCTCACTGTGGATCGTGCTGCTGTTGGTGAGAGTGGCCAAGCTCATGTGTACCCAGTGGCTCTTGAGCTGCATGTATCTTTCCAGCAGTTCAGTATTAGAGCTCTAGCAGTGGTGCTGGGTCTCATGACCTGCAGCAAGGCTGTTCTGGTACAGGTTCTACTGTTTAATCTGAATCCCTCCTGCCAGAGGGAGATAACCTGCAGGTCCCACAGAGGCCACATTGCTGGGTTACCCTAGAATCCAGCTGCATGCCAGTCCCTGTTATGCAGTAAAACATTTGGACAATCAGAGAGGCTTGGATCACAGTCATTTTCTCTCCACAGAGGTATTTTGGAACACCTTCTGTCCCCTCAGGTCCCCAAAGAAATTTAAAGGTACTTTCTGCAGCTCCTAAGGTAAGCAAGAATGGCTGCTGGAAGAGTAGTAATCGTCTCCCTGAGGTGGTGGGATTCAAGTTGTAGGCTGCAGTGCTGCTTAAGCAAATCACACTTTAGGATTAGTAATTTCATTTGGGAGTAATGTTGACTGAGTGTATCATGATGGCCTTTAATTGGCTTCCTTTAAATTTCTAGGCACATTGTTCTGACATGCCATATTCTCTCTGTTTATATATTGCTGATATTTCATTGACCATCCTAATAAAATCATCATCACTTTTATGTGTAAAACATCATGCATCTTCTTGGGGAACGTCTGAAAAATGGGAAACTTCTGGAGTGGTTCCTTCTCCAAAGTGCTGGAAAAGAGGCATTTTAGAGTCCTTGTCATACCAAGAAAATGTCATGGTGAGAGGCAGCTGGAACCATGAAGACGTTGCATAAATCCTGAAAGGCCATTTGGAATTTTTATGTTTTGTTCCCAGCAAATGAAGAGAGATTAGTGAAAAAGCCATGTTCATTCATGGTGCTAGAGTCAGTTATAAACCAGCATGGATTCTGAGTCAACTTTGAAAATTGCAATATGTAGGCATGCTGTTAACTGTCTTGCCAGCACAAGAGGAAAGTGAGACCAAAGCAGCTGGCCTCACTCAACCTCTAGTTCCCTCAGCCCTGGTAATTATCACTGGTGAAAGAATCACACAGAAAAAACTTACACACAGTTCCACTGGTATTTATACAAAGAAACTAATTTACTGTACTTTTCTATATGCTTAATGCTGTTATCTTTGAGGCCATTTGGAGCATTCAGTCCTTCCCATTCCTATGCATCTTACATTAGATCCATATTAAATCTGCTATAGGGCAGAATCATGGCTGGGTGTGTGTTGTCTGTGGTAGGCATTGCTACTTTGCTGCTGGGAGCAGGCCAATTTGATTAATACTGAGAAAGATTCTTTCAAAGACAGGTAATCAACCCAAGCCTTAAGTGTGCATCAGTCTCTTGATGTGAGAGTTATAATGGCTGACACTGCCATCAGAGTCACATTTATAAATCTGTGTGGGAGAATGGCTGCAAAGGAACAAACCCCAGTGATATTAGTGCTTGTGCTCATTACTGCCAGAACTGACACAGCTGAGCAGAGAGAGACAGTGAGGCTGCCACTGAAAATAGATGCATCTTTCTTTAACTTTTTTAATATGTTGGGCAGAGTGACACCCCATGCACAAGTCCAAATGAGCCAGTTCTACCTTTCCTCCCAAATCAAGATGAATGATTTCAGCAAGCTTCTGGCTGGTAGAATTCTCTTGCTGTCCTCATGATGCAAAAGATTCCACCTGCTTCCATACAGGTTTGTATTTCTTGTACATCCACAAGGAAGCATGAATATATATGTATGTCTAAGAATATTTGTTGTCTCATCTTCAGAGAATAGGTGTTGTCCATTTGGGGACAAATAAGGTAGTATTGAAGGTGCAGATTTACTTTACATTTGAATGCTAAGTCAATAAACCAAAAATCAAATATAAGTGTAAAAATATACCTAAAAACCTCCATCATATGAAAAAAGCTGAAGAGCATTTTTCTATCATTTGCTGTTACTGTTTTTCCTTAAGTAGCTTCTTCTCCAAGTTGATGTTTTTGAGATTTTTTGTTGAATTATCACATGGTGTTGGCCTTATTTTGTCCTAAACTTCAGGCTTGAATGGAAGGTGCTGTGTTAATCACCTTCAAAGAGGTCTGAGAACTAAAACTGATAATTTAACTTTTTTTCCTAATCAGCCCAAGTCCTAATGATACAGGGAAATTTTTTGGAGCTTCCTTAAGAATACAGTTCTGTAGCTTTTTAGATTGTCATTGTTATGGGGCTTCCCCCCATATTTAGCAGTTACGTTTTCCATTTCCTAATTTAATTCTACTGCATATCATTAAAACATATCCCTTTATACAGCATTCTGAGTTTTAATTTATCTTTTAATACTTGTGTCCTCTTTTTTTTTTTAAGTCTTTTTTTGGCCATGTTCTGTGCATTCAACTCACTTGCTTTATGCTACAAATAAAATTTTATTGCTTACTTGTTTAGCATACATAGCAGCATATATTGTTGGGGGGTTTTGTTTTATCCTGTTGGGGTTTTTTAGTGGTTTCAATGCAGGGGAGTTTGACCCAATTTTTTTTTCCTCTTCCTGAAATCCTTACCAAAGATAAACTGATTTAATGTTATAATTCAGGTAGCCTAGGTAAACAGAAAACTTTTTTAATGTATATTTTAAGACTTGAATCAGGATGCCTATTCTTCCAAGATTTGCGGAGGCAGCTGCCTTCCTTTGAAACTAGCACCTTTTAGAAGCCTGTACTTTGGGTTCCTTAACACCAGAACACAGTGAAACTACATCTCTCTGCAGAACAATGACCTCTAAAAGAAGTGGCATTCTGGCTTCTCTTGGCCCATCTTCAAAGACAGCCTCTTTTTCATTGTCCATCCGTTGGGAAACCCAGAGGATAGCCTTTGAAGCTTCCTAGGGATTTTTGTATTCCCCACCACCCCTCCAGTCATCCAAATCCCTTGCTGCTTCCTGGCTTGGGAGTGGGAACCACAGTGAAGACTTCCAGGGGAAGAACAGTTAATGTGGAAATGCAAAGAAATGGGTACAACAGGAGTTTGATAGAGCTTGTTTTCTACCTGTGCTGACTGAGTGTAGGTACTGGGAGAGTTAACTTCATGAGTATTTCTGAAGTATTTAGGTACTTGCAAATAAAGTTATGATGGAAGTGCACAGTATGATTATTTTCAGAGAAAAAACCTGATCTCTTTGAGGCCATCTTACAGCGGCAGCAGAATTCCGTCAGCTAATGATGGAGAGGTTGCAAGGCACCTGAATAGAAGACAAGGAGGCTTTTGTCATTAAATAAACTGTGTTTGATACTTGCTTTTTCTTTACTATTACTCGTCATGGATTGAAAGGTTTTCTAGACTATGCACTGTCTTCATATGAATTTAACAGTGTTTAACAGAGCAAGGCCTCTCCTATTTTGTACCATGGAGGAATATTAAATATAATATGGAAAAAGCTACTTAAACTTTTCAAAATACAGTTGCAATAAGGTAGCACACATGAGAATTCAAATAGATTTTCAGTTCTTATCTATCCTTCCTGATATGTTACATTGTTCCTCCTTTCATTTAAGTTAGGGTTCTGGTCAAGAACAAAACCCTGTCTCAGCTCTGGGCCTTTAAATTTATTCTGTGTCCCGAGTATCTAAGGTGGTACATCAAGATCCAAAGGGAACAGAAAACACCCTCTAGCATACAATAAGGTCTTCCTTCCCTTCCCTTCCCTTCCCTTCCCTTCCCTTCCCTTCCCTTCCCTTCCCTTCCCTTCCCTTCCCTTCCCTTCCCTTCCCTCCCATCTCATTTTCCACCCTTGAGATGCTGGTGGCAGCAGCCTATTTGATGACTGATACCAGTAGAATGCCCAGGAAAATACCAGTACAGACTTCTCAGCTTCCCACCAGTTCCCCAGGTCATAAACACAGGAGGGGTTCTCTGCATTCACTGGACCAACATCTTTGAGGAGACTTTTGGTTGTTATGCCAGGGCAAAAAAAATCTTCTCTTGCCAGAGAGGCCAGAGATAATCGTTAGGTCTATTGAAAGCTTGACAAAGATAATTTGTAGCAATCTGCTCTGGTTTTGGAGTTAATGAATCCTCCACACAAACACCTGTAAAAATGTTGCTGTGCAGGCTTCCCTCAGGATGACAGGAACAGGACTATGATACTTTTCCTCCACAGCACCACTTTTAAATGATCGTTGGGGTGGTTGTTACAGCCCTCGCAGGAAAACCTTCCTGGGGCATGGATGCCTTGCCTGTACCCACTGACCTGAGCGATCCCCTGTCACTGTTGCCATGATTGCTTTTGTTCATTCTCCAAGCATTCCTTCTTGCCTTCACTACCAAGTTTCATTAGCCCTGGAAATCATATCCTTCCTGAAGTGCTGGACCTTCCTGCACATTTCATAGCATAGCAACGTAACTCCATTACCATGGATCCCAGACACAAGCGTGCAGAATTTATCTAACTAATCAAGCAGCTAAGGGACACCAATTTCAGCTACAGTCAGCTTGGATTATAAAGCACTTACAGCTAAAACGTTGCCTACAAGCACTTCCCAGGGAGGCAAAGCAATGAGCTGGGTTTTTGTTTTTTGTGGTTTGTTTGGTTTGGGGTTTTCTAATGGCATATGTAATGTGTATAGTCTTGGTAAACAGACAGAAATATTCATTCATCCATAAGCTGTTTTCCACTGAGATATCACACCTGCATGTGGTATTTGAGAGCTGGGAGTTCTTTCTTTAAAATATTGCCTCACTGTAGGGGTTTTTTGTCCAACTTTTACTCTGAATGTGACCATTATGCATTGCCATCTTTTGCCCAGAATCAAAATACACTCTAAAATAAAGATGTGCTCAGTTGCTCCCTGCAAAGCAGCTGGCTGATGACTGATGCTGAATGGAATATGGACCAGTTGATCTTTTTCCACTTAGCAGTTAATGAAAACTTAATCAAATCTCAACTAGTAGCTAATCGGAAATCTCTACAAAAGCCATTTATAAAGCACAGACATAGGTCTGCTGGAATACAATTAACCAGATAAAGCCTCTCATCCAGAGAGGAAATCTGTCATCAGTATTTCATGCCTTCAAGGACCTATGTCAAGGTGTTTGGGACTGTTGCTGAGCATGTACTTCAAAAGATGCAATTAAAATGAAGTGAGGGGATTTTTTTCCCATTTCTACTTTTATGTGCCCATTTAAGCCCTGATATAAGGCCTATTTGTCATAGAAAACTTTAGTGGGTTTGTCCTGCACCAATTTGCAGAAAAATCGTGTCTTGTTTTATATATATTTCAAATGAGAAGGAAGGACACTTAAAACACAGCTTTGAAAATTGCAAAAGGATAATTCTTACTGAGTTAGAGACTACAAAAGCATTTCTTATTAAGAAAAGTTTAACATTCACTTGAGACCAGCTGACAGCAAACCCTGAATAACAAGTGTAACCTTTTTTCATAACAGTCTTCATCAAGCAGTGCTATTTTTGTCAGTGATGAGTTTTTTTGTTGTTGGAGATGGCTTTCAATTTCATGATGTTGCAATCGGAAAGCCTTGAACATTTCAGGATCAGTTCTAATATTTTCCTGTTGGTAAGATCTTTTTAAGGCAACATACCATTTATGGTTATTTTCCAAATATGGGGCCAAAATAAAAAGTCCAATAAAGCCCATCCCATAATTCATATTGACAGTAAGTGTATGCTTCTCCAGGCTTGGCAGAGTGTGTGTGTACACCAGTCGTGTGATAAGTGTAACATTTTCTCTGAGTTTCTCCTGGTCTTTTCTCTTTTAAGGTATTTCTGTTTTCTGTTAGCCTGTTTTTTTAGAAATTTGACACTGATATATGCACTTCTGTTTTCTGGTTTGTGTGACTTGTGAATAAAGCTAGCAGGGATTTATATAACTGGGGTCTCCAAGAATGAAACTTAACAATACAAAGGTGACAAAAACCAGGCTTTTAACTATTATGTCCATTCCATTACCATTCAGGGTTTGCAGGTTAGTTTTTTAAAGTTTTATTTTCCTTGATCAATTCTTAGTTTTCTTTGTGTCTTCCATTTCTGGTCCTTTTTATCTTCTCTTTCAGAAAAAGTTACAATATGTTCTTCTGGACATTTCTGCTTAGTTATGGCTTATCTACTTAGATACGGCTCTCCTCAGCTGGCCAAGGGAAAAAAAGCCAAAACTACTAATTTGCCCTGATGAGTGTTTTCACTCTTTGTTTTTTTCACCGACTGGTTGTCCTGGACTTCTGCAGCAGCTAATAAGTAACTCCTGATGCCAGAATAACTCCTGATTCCAAAGGTTGACAGATATCATTTGAGCTCTCATTTCAGAGGTAAATGACAGTCCTTTACCCAATTATAGTCCAGTGTGGCATAATTGGACTCATTTGTGATCCTTTACCAACTGGCTACTGCAGTTAATTTATGAAAAATGGGACAGTATTCATTTTTCAAGGGGAATTAGAGTATATTATGCTTTAATTTATAAATTGTTTAGAATGCTCCAGACTGTTTCTACCTTAGCACAAATTTCTCCTTTTCTGCATCTGTTCATTGTTTCCTAATTCCCTTTTATTATACTCAAATCTAGTATGTTTGTGTTAATATGCTTTGCAGTAGTTTTCACTGAGACATTTGGAGTTTTTGCTTTTGTCGCAGTGTCCCTCAAATTAATACAGCCAATTTTACCATAATGTCAATTACTTTGTGGAGTATATAACTGTAATTATGACCATCATCTAAATATGTTCCTTATTGCACTGCTAGCAATGCAGCAGACCACTGCCACTAGCATCAAACTTTCCTGTAATTCTGACACTGTAGTGAATTCTTTCCCAACTGGCAATAAGAAAGTCTTACACAGCTCTTTCTCTGCTTGAGTTCTGTTTTCTGGATTGTGAAATTATCCTCTGTGTAATTCAAGAACCACTTCATGATCTATGTTTGGCAGAATTTGTTACCCAACAGATGTCTGGACAGTTAATGACCTCTGTAAGTACAGCCCTGTGATTTCTTGCTACTGATGGTCCAAGAATTTTTAATCTATTCTGCTACAAGTCAGCACTTGAGCAGCATGTCACCTCTTATTATAAAACAAAGCATAAAATGTGTATAAATTTTCTTTTCAGAATTGTTATGCCTAGTCAGAAGTGGTATTTTCCTGTCATTTTCTTCTGAGTCTTTGTTCATGTATGTGTACATGCAATGCACAGATGCACATAGCTCCACATTCTTCCTTGGCGAAAATCAAAGGACGTGAATGAAACCCCCTGAAATTAATCAATATATAATTTCAGAGAAAAAGTACTCCCATAAATACAAGTCATAACTCACACTGCACACCTTTAAGTTGGGGAAAGGGCAGATATCTAAAAAGGTTTATAGTAGCAAAGCCTTTTTGACTGTCACTTTTACACATATGGCAAATGTAGTCTTACAATGGGATTTGAAGGCACTGGAGTGATGTGTTCACAGTGTGAAATCATGCTGCAGCTGCACAACCATTCCTTCTTTCCTCTTCCCCATTCAGATCAGGTTCTAGCCCATCCCTGCATAGGAAAGTTGTCCTAGTTTCTCTTCCAGATTGGTTTTTTTTCTGTTCAGTTATCGGCACTTGTGAGAGGAAAATTGTCAGGCAGGATTGTATCAAAGAGGAGGTAAGAGAGTCCCTAACATCTGGCACTCATCTCCCAGAGGAGGGAGTCAAGGAATTGAATGCTGATTGATACAGGTCCAGTCAGACTTCCCTGTGGAGATATTCTGCAAGGCAGAAGTCCCTAGAACATAAATCTGCACGGTGAAGTAAGTGCTTGAGAGGATGGCTTGTGCTTCAATGTGTGCCACTGTGAGGGAGAGAAATTAGGCTGCCTGCATACAAGTGCTCCTCTAGCAGTCAAGGTCCTGGCAGCTGCCTGGGACTCTCCCCATATAGCTCCTGAAGTGCCAGGAGGTTTGCTAGATGCCTCACTGGTACCTGCTTCTGCAGTGGGAGAGTTGAGGTGTCCAAACTGCTGGATTGGAAGGTACCAAAACCCTGGAGAAAGGTTCATCAGCTGGAACTACACTGGTAAGGTTCAGAAGCCAATGCTCTTGTATTCCATGCAAAGCTCTTGGAATTAATGTATAGGCAGATTACTTGGCAATTTTGGCATGAAGCTCCTGGCAGCCTCTCAGATGGTACATGGATCTGGCTTGGAGAACAGCATGGAGCAGGAGTCATTTCCTCAAAAGCGACTTTACATCATCACTTTTGGGTGAAGAAGAAAATGTAGTTCTGCAATGCAAGCTGGGACACACAGTTTGGCCTCAGAACCCAAAGAACAATGTCTGGTCTGTTTTGTGAGCTAGAGAGCTGGAGCAGGTACCTGAATTTCTTGCTACAGTTTTGGTGTTGGTCTCTCTAGCTTTGGTAAAAAGTTTCTTTTCCAGTTTGGTGAAGTTTTTTTTTTTTTTGGTTGGTTGGTTGGTTGTTTTTTTGTTTGTTTGCTTGTTTTGTTGGTGATTTTTGGGTTGTTGTTTTTTTTTTTGGTGGGGGGCAGTTTGAGGATTTTTGTTTGTTTGCTTTTTTAATTTAAGTATGTGCCTACAGGCATATCTACTTCTGGTTTTCTTTAGATGGATAAACCTGTTTCCAACACTCATTCAGTGTAGTTGAAAGGATCTTTACATGTTCTTAATTACTACTTGTCCTCTTCTCCAGTGTCTTCTCACTTGAACACTTTGGGTGACATGGCCAATTCTTATTGTTTCTTGTCATGGTCACTGGCAAATAACCATTGCCCTAGTCCCCTCCTGTTACTGGGAACTGATCTAACATGCAGACAAGTTGTTTTAATTTCAAGAGCATCTCTTGGCCTCCTATGGAATCTTTAGAGCACCTTTATCTTTTGATACTGATACCTGGTTTAGAGCCTCTGTATGAAAATTGTCCAGTGCCCATATTAAGCATACAATACAGAGGCTATTCTGGGGCTAGTTAGTCTGAATTTTGGGGGCTGTGAAAACTACTGAGAGTGTAACTTTTCCTCCTCTCTCCCAGCTGGACTGACTCACAGGTTTTCTTTGTTTTCCCATTTGGAGTTTCCTTGTGCACTTTCAGATGTACAAGTTGTACACTCATCAGTTCCTCAGTCTTCACAGTATTTCTACTATCTTGTCAGATGATATTTTTATACAAGGAGGTCACTGAGTTACAGATGAGGACGTGACTGAATAATTGGTTTTGTCCTCCAAACACATGTGGCCTCTTGTCTCTAGAGCATTTCCTCTTTTACAAGAAAGAGTATTTCTCCCACTTTCATGAATTTTAACATTTGGTGGATGTCCTACAGTGGGCCAGTGCTTTTACACCCACTCTTGTCCCAGAGGAAGTCTCCCTAAAGCAGTTAAACCTGACTCAGATATGGTTCTCTCTTCAAAATCAAAGGGCACTCTGTAGATAGTGACGATAAACATATGGGCCTACTACAGTGCAAGATGTTCAAAGCAATCAGACATTCTGGCTGCAATCTATCTAAAGTAAAAATGATCAGGAGTGGCCAGGAAGTAATCAGAACCAAATGCTCTACAACACCATCCGTGATAAAGCCCATCTAAATATGGCATTACTGAGATGCCTATATGTACTCACAGGCTGAGGAAGCTCTTACCACAGTGATGGCCAGAAATGGTGACTTGCCTGCTAAAGAGAAGGTGGCACATAATGTTGGCACCGAGTAAGACATGCAAAAGTTTGATTAGACAGTCTGGGATTCTTTTTTACCTCCAAGCAGCCCTGCAGCAGTGAGTCATAAGTCCTTGTATACACTGAAATTTCTGCAGTTTTGCTCTCAAGCTGCTTTGTGGGACTTCTTTGCAGAAATCATTTTCCACAGGAGGGATGAGTTCAGCTGCCCTGTTTTAGGAACCACAAGCTTTTAAAACAATCTTTTGCCACAGGTTTGACTTGACAAAACTGGCAGCTTAGTGAGGGTTCCACCTATTTTTTAAGGATTCAGATGCTTCATTTGTACAATATGGAGCTTTCCATGTAATTGCAGTAAGGGTTAAAAATGGCTTGACTGCAAGAAAACTGCCCAGCTCCAAAAACTTTCTATTGAAAAGTTTGTATTAAAATGATGACAGAGCTTTGTTAGCAGTAGCATTGCTAAGATCTTTTGGCTATAACTTGTATCAATTTTTTAATAATTCCTTCATTCCTTCTTCAAAGGTACTTTCAATATTAACAAATAACAAACATTTTTATATTTTAATAGTAGTTTTCTTGTTTTTCTCTTTGTACACTCAGATAATAGAAGCACAGAATGGTTTGGGTTTGAAGAGGCCTTAAAGATCACTGAGTTCCAAACCCCTGCCATGGGCAGGGACACCTTCCACTACACCAGGTTGCTCAGAGCCCCATCCAACCTGACCTTGAACACTTCCAGGGATGGAGCAACATGTTAGTGCCTGAAAAACGTGTTAGTGCCTCACCACCTTCCTTGCAAAAAGTTTCTTATCATGTCTAATCTAAACTTGCTTTCCTTCATTTTAAAACCCTTGCCACTTGTCCTGCCACCACAAGCCTTGGTAAAAAGTCTCTCTGTGTTTCTTACAGGCTCCCTTTATAAATTGAAAGACTGCAATAGTGTTCCCCTGGCACCTTCTCTTCTCCAGGCTGAACAGCTCCCAACTCTCTGTGCCTTTCCTCATAGGAGTGGTGTTCAAGCCCTCTGGCCATTTTTGTGGTTCTCCTCTGGACCAGCTTTAAGAGGCCCATGTCCTTCCTGTGCTGGGGAGGCAAAGCTGGATGCAGCACTCCAGGTGGGGTCTCACAAGGCCAGAGCAGAGGGGCAGAATCACCTCCCTGCACCTGCTGGCCACACTGCTCTTGTTGCAGCCCAGGGTGTGACTGGTTTTCTGGGCACATTGCTGAGTCATATAAAATTTTTCACTCACCAGTATTCCCAAGATCTTCTCTGCAGGGCTGCTTTCCATTCATCCCCCTGGCTAGTATAGGTAATACACTGATCTGGGTGCTGGACCTTGCACTTGGCTTTGTTGAACTTTGTGAGGTTTCAGATGGTTGAAAACATTTTGTCAATCCAACAACATCTAGACCCATGTGCTATAAAAGTGAGAAAAATTAAAAAAAAAAAAGCCAAATATACAAAAGTTCTTATAAGAAGATGTTCCTTGATATTTCCTGGATAGGTTCTTAATTGCACACTTTAGATGAAAGAAAAGGAAATTATTTAAAGCTTTTATATAGTTCATGCATTATGTAAGACAAATTTATTTACCTTTCATGCAGGTTACATAGGTGATTTTAATGATTTTCCAGATACACAATTGTGTTTGCTGATGATACTTTATCATTCTTCAATACCACAGAGAGAAGATTTAGGGAAGAAAAAAAAGAAAGGTCTTTAGTCCTTAGGACTAGAAAAATATGAGAATAATGAGCTTAGAAGAATTAGTGGTCAGAATGTTCTACCAAAAAGACAGTGAATTAAATTACAGAGGTTTTTTTACAGAAAGTTGGGTGCCCAAAATGTGAATAACATTATAGCAGGATCAATGAGGACAAAGGAAACAGCAATAAGACTGCATACAATGCCAGAACTGCTTATGGGGCAAAATGTATGAGCCAGGAGTTCTCATTTGCAGCCCACACACTGACACAGCATCACTTTTTTTGTTCTCACATGTTCACAGTCAGTTACAAAGCCAACAGCACTTGCATGGCAGCTAAAATGAGTATATATTTTCTCGAGAAGGTGCTACACAGTGGTGCTGCCATGTTTATTTTTTAATGGTAATCTTTCTCTCCATAACTTTGACCCAGAGCAGATTCAGGCTCTGTTTCTCATAGGTCCTCATTTTCTCAGTGGGCACATAAATCAAAACTAATAAAATACAGAAGAAAACTGTCCCAATGAGCATGTAGGGCTTATTAATAGAAGTGTGATAGGTGGTAAACTATTAATTGTGTGACTGATAAATATCTGGAGCAAAATAAAGAGCAGTGATTAAATTTGAGGGTGCATTTTTGCAACAAGTTTCATATTTGATACTATTTAAGCAAGATGGACAAGCACATTTTCCACAGAACATTTTGGTACTTCATGAAGTTTGCCTTCCTATATAAAGAGCTCATCTATATTTGTTTTCCACAGTCTTCTAAGAATGATGTAGCATCTGAAATTAAAAATACTTTTCAGTAACTATCTTATGAAGGCTGTCACTGATGACAAAACAGTAGAAGGAGAGAATTTTAAGCATGCATTTTTGCAGTTGCATAGAAGTGCAGGTATAGAGGAAATTGTAAATCCCATATATTGTAAAGCTGGAAAACATTTAGTTTACAAACTAGCAGAGAAGAAAAGCATGAGAGAGAGTAAAACACTGTATTCAATGACTATTGAGAAGAAACTGCTTGTTGCCAAATGGTTTTTAGCTTTTTTTTATGTGGTTATCTGTTGTGTATGTAAGTTCTTTGATTTTGCATGGGTGACCAAGAGGCCTCAGAAGCCAAAATCTGGCTTGCTGTCAACAGAGCAATTATAATTTCAGCACTGAATCAGTCAAAGAGCAGTTTTGCTCCCACACTAGTTCCCTTCTGGCAGGGTGAGAGCAACTGGATCAGATTACTTAATGCCTCAAAAGGGCATGAATAGTTTGGGCCTAAAAATTAATCACCATAAACCAGTTTTTCTTTATTAGAGGCCTCTTTTCATGACTTTTACTATTACTCTTATTATTGTTGAGGACTTTGTAAAAGGTCTGTTTTTCAAAACACCCACAAAAGGACCAATCTGTCCATTAAATTGTCCTATGCCTACTCAGTGACCCCAGTGTTTGACAGTTTTAGCTGAAATGTATGAGATGTCACTTACATTGCCAGATCATGTAATGGTCATAATTATGCAGAAAAGTACAATTACACCAAAACAGAACATGTTGCTATGCTTTTTGGTCAAAGGATTTTACCTCATCTTGTAACCAGAGGAACAGCTTTGCAGAACAGGAGAATTTGTAAATACAGGGCTGACAGGAGCCTTCAGCTCCCTCCTCTCTGGGCCACTCTTTCCATCTGCAGGTCGGGGTTCTCTCTGCTTGTCTAAACTGTCACACAAGATGTGATTACCTACTTTTAAAAACAACTTCAGTATGTAAAACTTAGAAGAATCTCACCCTTTTATGGCAAAATAAATAGTCATAAAAAACCAATCCCAAACCCAAGCAACCAAACAGAAGATGGAGCCAGAGAGAAGCTTTTAAAGCAAATTGCCAGAGAAGATGGGGAAGTCGGTTTGCTCCAACTCCTGAACTCCAAACAAGACTGCAGATAATGAATTGGAGAAAGTCCTTCAAGACTCTGGTGCAGTATAAGGACATGGAAAGAGGCTCCACTGTGTGTGAATGCATCACAGCTGCTCCCCCAGGGTGTTCTGTCCTCACCCTGCTACTTAGAGGCAGGGAGCCTAATTCTGCTCTACCCCAATCAAAAGAGGGAAAATCAGCCTGCCTCAAGAACAGAAAGGCCAAAACTAACAGAGGGATGGATGTTTCATTTACTGTGGTGTCATGCCAGAACACCAGAGTAAGGGAAATGACACTAAGAACCAAAGATGAGGTAATATTACTTTGATATAAAGTAAGCTGCATTTTTCAGCTTGATTTTCATTCTGTCTTACTAGTGGATACACTCTTCCAAGAAAGTTTACATAAACCAAGCATACCTACTAGGCAAGAAATGATGTCATCATCACCATTAAATGATGTCATAATGTAATTTTTGCAATTTCCTGCAAAAAGCAAATACCAGAGAAGCATCTTATAATTCTTAATCCTACAACATTTTTTTAATGCAGAAAAATAACTGAATAAGCTTGCTTTTCTTGGCTTCAGATTGAAAGTTGTCCTGCTTTCAGTCCTAGCAATATTTTTAATCCATGCAATTTGACCTGAAAACTATGACAGAAAATGAAAAAAAGTTATTCTAGGAATAACTTTTAAAAACTTTTTAAAAAAGTTATTATGAGATTTATTTGCTTGATTTTTCTTTTCAGTTATATGGGGAAACCGTTTTCTAAACTACCCTAGTTTTGCTTCTCTATGTTCTAAGTTCTCATTAAACTTGATGTCTACAGCAATACTAACTTTCTCTGAACTGCCCCACAAGACATGCTACCAACTTTCTGTCATTATAGGAAAGTTGTTTTTTAAAGGTGTTTTATTGTTTTGTGTGACAGTGGTAGACCTGAGAGAACACTCAGGTCTTGCTGATAATTGCTATGCCTTTTCCACCATCACAATACTCTTTAAGCCTGTCAGGGAGAATGCAAGAGGAAGCTCCAGGTTCTCACTTTGAAATCTTTCTATTTCTTCTCTGTCTCCCATTCTCCTTTCCCAGGTTTCCATACATTACTTTTTCTTCCATCAGTCAAAGAAAAATTGCTTTTGTGTGCCATAATTTTTCAACCCTATCTCCCTATCTCATCAGGGAGAGTAGAGCACTGACCTCAAGTTTGCACACCTGGTAAAATGATGTACTAAACCTCGGCACACCTTTCTATTATTCAAGTACTTTCCTGGTCTTGCAGAGGAAATCACCATTACAGATAAGCTTTAAAAAAATGCCCTCAAGAATTTTATCTTGAATAGCCACTGGAATTCTGGAATCTCTCTTGCATTGTGTTGTCTTTTTTTTTTTTTTCTCTCCTTCCTTTCTCCCCAAAGGTTAACTTATTTCCAAAGACCAACCATTTACATAAAGCATATATTTGATTTTATCATATTACTATTTCACTTCAGTCCAAAATGTATGCCTGCCTTTTAGTGGTTTCCTCTAAACAGTGTCTTAAAAACCTTGAAGGAATAGTGGAACCTGGGACTGTTTAAGGATATGAGACAGACAAGGGAAGATGACTGGGAAGAATTATGTTTCAGTAGGCAACTGAAACAACTCCTTCCAGTCCCGTGACCCACACCTTTGCCTATCAAGACACTCATTTTCTCAACTAGATTCTTCCTTAAAAGCCTTTTTGGAAAATGAATTCTGGGTCTCCCAAGAGCCTGCAGCCTGCTGTCTCCAGCCCCTGTTTATCTGGCAGTGATTCAAAATGCCTAGTCTTGAGAGCAAAGTACTGCAAGGTCAGTAGACCTTCCCAGACTTCAGTTTAAAATACATGTTTAGATATATTCTGAAAACTAACAAGTATATAAATTTTCAGAGAGTACCTCATACCTCACCAAGCAGTGAGACAAGCATTTCTATCTGTCGGTCTAGCCTAGGATTGCAGGATCATCTACAGCAGAAAGAGGGTGGGTCTTTGACTCTTCAACAGTAGCTCCCTTCTAAGAATGATGAGGAAGAGATATTATCTAGTCCAATCACACATCCTCAGGGAAACAGTTGAGACTGCAGATTCATTTCCTGTAATCCAGCTGTTGCTGACCAGACCTTTCCCTCTACAGTACACTTGTGGACCTGGCATGTTTAGTTGAGAAAGCTTAAAAGTCTTGCTGTGGTCCTGCAGACACTGCTGGTTTGTTTAAGAGATTACTAAATATGGTGAAATTTCATTTCTGTCACAAGGAATTGACTTTATCTTTCCTCTGTTGCCTCTGTCTAGTACATAGGCAACAGAAGTGTGAGTGGGCAATCAAGATTTGTCCTATTGCAGACGCTGCTGTGTTCTGCTCCTGGAAAAAAAAAATAATCTCCCGATCTTGGATTTTTTTCATACCTGACTTTTCTTTTTCAGGAAAACCACTGCTCGTTTGGCTTAGTGTGGGTAAATGTAAAGTTGCAGCTGAAATAGCGCTTTCCAATCTGCTGACAACTTCTGCAATGTAGGACAGCAGCTCAGACATTGAGCATGATTTTCCAGAATCTTTCGAGACAGATTATGAAAGTTTGGCATATGCCTCGGGAGGAAGTTGCCTTTTCACTGATTTCAGCACAGAGCTTTGGGCAAGTGATCTGACTTTCCTGGAGCTCAATGAATCTGTCAGGAAAAGCGAGTGAAAAGAAGGCGCTTGATGAAAACGAGCTGCTGGAAGTCTGCTGCGTTTCCCTTAGGAATAAGCTTTCTGAAAGGGAATTTCTGCTGGCGCCGCGGTGCAGCCCTGCCTGCCAGCGTCCCTGTCTAATGCAGCAGAAAAAATCCCATGTTTACCTTCAGTCCCAGGAAAAACTAAGATAGGAGAATGTAAACACAGGGATGCAGCTACTTTTACGCAACATTCCGTTTAATCTTTATTCGCGTTGGGGTTTTATTTTCGCCCGGGCGACCACAGCAGTGTGGGACGGACCGCACGGAGCCGTACGGTGCCGACAGTCCATAACCAGGCACGGCTCAGAGAGGGGCGCGCTCCCCGGGCTGCCCCTGGGGCAGGCCCGCGGTGCTGGGAGGGCAGCCCTGGCAGGAGAGGAGCGCTCCCACCTCTGCCGGACCGCAGCTTTCCCTTCGCGAAGGCGCCGCTCCACAGCCCCGCTCTGCGAGATGGCGGCGGGGGCCGCCATTTCCCGCCCCTCCGGGCACCGCGCCCCGCCCGGCCCGGCCCGGCCCTGCCCGCTCGGGGGCGGTGCCGCCGCGCTGTCCCCGCTTCCCAGGGAGCGCCCGGCTCCTGCAAGTCCCTCCTCCGCCTCGGCACTGCGGGCCGCCTCCCTCCCTCCATCCCTCCCCCGGCCATAGCCTCCTCCGGCGGCAGCGGCGGTGCCCGCCGGCCCCATGGCGGCGGAGCCCCAGCCCAAGGCGCTGACTCGCAAGCCCCTCCTGCTCAACAAAGTGGAGGGCTCGCAAGAGGTGGTGAACATGGCAGCGATAGTGCCCAAGGAGGACGGGGTCATCAGCGTCTCGGAAGACAGGTACCGGGAGCGGGAGTTCGGCGGGGCCGCGGCGGGGGTCTGTCAGCTCCCAGCACTGCTGCCGGTGATGGTGGCAGTGCTGGGCCCGCGGCCGGGGTCCGGACGGTGATGCCCCGTCCCCGGCGGGAGGTGGTGGGTCCCGCCGCGAAGGGATGGGGGAGGCAGACGACCAGCATCCTTGTGCCACTGTAGACTCCACTGCTCGGAGCCCGAGCTAGCGTCAAGGTGGCGGTGGTCCAGCATGGGGACATTCCTTTAGGCAGACATCACGTCCCGGAGGGGAAGGAGCCTGGAGCAGGGGTCTTCAGCGAAGTGTCGCGCTCCTCCTCCGCCGCTGTGTGGGTCAGGACAGCGACCGGGCTGGGGCGCCGCTGAAACTTGCAGGACTTGAGTGACTTTTCTTAGCGTGGGAAAAATGGGATTTGAGATCCCCTTCATCACGAGGATTACCGTAGAGTCTGTGGAGATCTTTGACCTTGCCTGAAGATTGTGGTGGCATTGGCTGAAACAGTAGTTTTGGTTCCCGTTTCCCCTCTCCAAACGTTTCTTGGTAGTTGTTTAAAAATACCATGTATCGGCGATAAGATCTTGGAGTTAAATCCCGTCTTGAAAAGCTGCCAAGGAGGAGAATGCTTTCAGGCCCTTTAGCAGGGCTTTGAAGGGACTGAGGCTGCCCAGGGGCAACTCTGTCTCTTCTGAAAGAGCTCAAACTTAATTCAGCTCTGCAGCTTCAAAATTCTATCTTGGAAATCTTTTATTTCAAAATAAGTGCTTATTTTTCTTGCAGCATCTATAAGTAGTTATTTTAGGCGGGGTTTCTTTGCAGCTCAGGTGTACTGTGTAACCTGTGTCCTAAGATTGAAAGACACATGTAGTTGACCAGCATGTCAATATGTTTTGGTACTCACGGGTATTTGGATGGACTGTTTCTCATGGATGCCTGTTCTTTTGAGTGTCTGCTTTCATGTTTCTGCAGGCTTTCTGAAAAACTGACAATATTTTCTTTCATCTTTGTCCTCACTGTGACTTAGTTTTCAGCTGTCAAATATGTGCAAATTTAGGATCATTTAAGTTCACCTAAGCTGAGGTCTCCAAGTGAACTCTCATATGCCTGCTTGCAGGAGGAGCTGAGCTACTTAAAACAAGTATAAGGTCAAAGGAACCTTCAAGTAGAGTTTTACATTGTTATGTGATCACAGTTTTATTGTCTTCACATTTTTTATGTATTTAAAGTGACGTTGAATAAAGCTTGAGCTTGTTTTCGTTCACTGTAGCTTGTTAGGCTTACTTAGCCAATTCTTTTTACCTGTAAGAAGGTTTCCTGAACTTTATTTCCTCTCATATAGATGTCTCAATCTCTGCATCTTCCTTCACCTTAGCAAAAATATGTAACTTTAGTTGTTGATGACAGATTGATGCTCCAGGTTGATATTTCTATGTAGGGAAGGGGATTGATGAGACATCTTTATTTCCACTGAGATGTCAGCTTCAAGAAACAAGCAGTGACGAAGTCAGGAGTTTCACACGAGGAAAGTCTGGAGGTTCCCAGGCTATTTTCTGTTTAAAGAAATTAACCAGGTAATGTGCCTGCTTTCGGGACTTGTTTGCAGCATCCTTGACGTGCTACAAGCTATGATCCTGCCTTTTATTTATTCAGACATGAAGATGTTGTTTGATGGGTCTCTCACTTCCTGCTTGCATTAGCATTTCTATTGTAATTAAAAGATTAAGAGTCTAAAACTGACTTGGAAGAGGAGGAGGTTGGGAGTCTAACTTGCAGGTTTTAGGCTACCTGGGGTGAAAGCATAATTTGTCAGACTTTCAATACCCGTGTATTATGATTAGGCTTGTGCAGATCCTTATGGCACCTTTTCATGTTTGGACCTGCCTTCTCCTGTCAGTGTTGACGTGGTTGTTTAATGGCCACGGAATGTGGAGGGCTTTTAGAGCTTCCTGGAAACTGTTAAAGATCCTTATGGAGATGTTATCTGTCCTTTTACTTGTTAAACAAATAAGTGAGTTTTGTCCACATTTCCCAGCCTGTGATATGCACTGCTTATATGAGGAAAATGTTCTGAAACCTCTGCAGAGAACTTCAGCTGGAATGACTTGACATCTCCAGCAATTGCTTCAAGCTGGGAATCTTCTGTACCTGAAGGAGGAATTGTTTTGCTGGTGAATGGCTGAACACATCATTATTGAAGTTGCTGGTAGTCTTTGCATACCCAACAGCTAGGTGCCACTTTAAAGGTTTTCTTTGCTGCATGGTGTGGCCCTGTGCACCTAAACCTTTAAAAGCAGGAGCTAGCTTGGTCTCTGGACCCAATTTTGTATGGCACCAGTGGTGTTATCTGGTTTTAAAAGACACAAAAGTGGTTTTAGCTTTGGCTTGCAGACATAGTCATGGATTTTATAGCCATGCATGTTTGTAGCACATGCATATATTTTAAGAAATAAAATTAAAACTATGTAATAATAGAGAGTGTGGTTATTCCTCATAAAGAAAGACAAAGTAGGGGGAAAAGAAGGAATAGGGGGGAGCGGGGAGCGAAGCAGGTTTACATATTTAACTAGATTCTCAAAACTTTGTATACCAAACAGGGTTGGAGTTTCTTTTTAGTATGTGTCATTTGTACAGGTGATGCACATAGATTTTCTCTTCTGAATCCTGGTCACTTGTGATAATTGAGTGATGTTCATGGTGTCCTAATCTTAGTGGGTTTTCTAATTCTACATCTGGGCAAAATAGACTGAGCCTGTATCTACAGGACAGCTGGTATGCTTTGGAGGGACAAGGTATTTTGTGTTTTTCTTCTAAGAAAAAGGATGCACCTGTCTAGACAGGTGAGAGTTAAAATAGTGGCAAAATTTGATATCCAGGAATGTATAAATCTAATGCAGGATGACTCTAAGAAGTTACTAGCTTTCATCCATGCTCTTTCCCTGCCATGGAATCAACAGACATATACGTAGAGTCTTGAGTGATCCATAGCAGTGTATGCTCATGTGGAGCTAGAGTGGGATTTTCCTAATGTGCACAGCTGATCCTAAGCTGTCATCATCTTCCTCAGTGTTAAAAGCATGCACTTGTGTTTCAAAATTGCACAGCATCCTTGTCTTTTGTTGCCTTCAGAGGGAGACGTGGGTGTTGGGCATGTCTGAAAAGTAGGTCACTGGCATGTCAAGTTCAGACATATCTAACTCCATGCTCCAGAGAAGATTTAGTGTCATTAATCTTACCTAAGCATGGGATACGGTGGGACAAGTGCACTGACTCACCCAGCTCTCAGTGCAAGCAGTTCTCCCGGGTGCTGGCACACTCGTGTGTTTCTCAAGAGCCTGAAGAGCCTGCCAGTGCTGTGAGTGCCAGTTCAGCTGGGCCTCTGATGTGCTGATCATGTGTCACCCCTGTGCTGATCGTGTGTCACCGTGCGAGACTGGCAGGAAGGGCTGGGTGTCATCGTGGTAAACCTGCACTTTGCCAATAGCTCTCTTTTTGCCCCTAGCTGGATTGTAAGTAGGAGAAGTTTCACAGAGGCTGGTGTAAACAGCCTTCCTGGTAATTATGAACTCTGCTCTGTGCCCTCTTGTGGGTGGGAGTTCTGTGCTCACTTCCATGCCACACACCTTCTAAATGTATGTGTTGCAGTCAAGAACTGTTCTCCTTGAACTGTTAACAAGAAGTAGAAGTTTTCACAGTCAACTGAAAATTGTCAAAATCCTTTTATTTTAAAAATGGGCATTCTAGTCTCTTGGTGAGAAGATATAGGAGAAAAATATTTATCCCTTATCACATAGCTTTTTTTTTAATTTTTATTAAGGGAGTAGAGACCTTTGTATTCTCTATTACCTTGTATTATCTTAAGTTCTTTTTGAACTCAGTTGTCTCAGCTTCTTCATATGGATCACTGTATAAACAGTGAGCCCAGACTGCTTATCTTATTAGTGTCTTCATGTCACATAGAGAAAACTGTGCAGAGCTTGTACTGCTAGGTTTGGTTTACAGTTTGAGGATTTTAAATACAGATGTGCACTTCACCTGTTGTCCAAGGCTTGTGTTCTGGGTGTGCTAACGAGCAGGTTTTTTAGGGGGCACGACAACTTAGTGTGCATCTTGTGTAAATGAAAATCTCTTTGCTAAACTAACAGTGGACTGGGAATGGGAATATGTGTATGTGACAAGAAATGTGGGAGTTGTCTTTGGCCTTGTGCTGACATGACTTCTAACATGGAGAACTGTGATCTTTCCACCCTCAAGTATATCAAAAGCAATCTTTTTCTCCTTGTGGTTTTCCTGTCCAGATCCAGAACATTGAGCATACAGTGTCATAGTTCATGCCTGTGAAAAAGCTCTGATGGAAAGGTAGGATTCTTCACACAGTGCTGTATTCAAGCAGGGTGCAAGGGACCACAGACCCTTGGTAAACTGAGTTTCCTTTCTCCTGTGGTGAAAAGTGATTGCTTTGTGGTGGAAAGTGATTGCTTTGCCCAGCAGTGTGGTTCTGTACAGGTCTGTAATTCTTATCTAAGCACAGGGTTACATCACTGATTTCTGCTCTGCCTTGTGTGTGGCTGTTGGTTCACAGCAGAAGTGCAGGTGCTGTGAGAACTGATTTTGATGCTGTCTGTGTGTGTTTATCAGTCTAAGCCTGTAGGTTTCACACCCAGGTGATTGCAGTATGAGCAGTAGCTCAAGCAAGGCAGAAGGTGTGGATGCTCTTTACAAGTGTAAAAGGACTTGTTCCAGCCTGGAGGTTCTTTAAATTTTGGTAAAAACATCAGTCACCAATAAAATTGTTGATAGGAATTGAAGAGACCTAGTGCTGTAGATGGAATTTGGTTGCTCTCTTATTTTGTGTGTGTTTTTAAACTAAGTTTTTTGGATATGTCGTAATTAGATGAGTATGTGTTTGGAATAAAGGTCAGGGTGGAGGTTAGTGCTGGCTGTTTGCAAGGAAGAAGCGGATGCTGGCAAGAGGCTTAAGAGAGAAGATAGGAGGTCCAAAAGTGCTTGGAAACAGACATTGTTGCAGATGTTGAAAAGTACTTGTTCCGGATTTGACTAACATGTATCCTGTTGAGATGCCAAAATCTGAGACTAGCACTTAAAATGTCTTGCTGAGTGTTTGTTGGGAGTGATAAACTCCACTTGTTAACTCGTGGGAGACCTTGCAATGTTCTGCTTTTTTAACTCTCTGCGCCACTTTCTGCCACCACCTCTTGAAGTTTGTCCAAGCTTGTGGATCCCTTGCCTTAAAGATGCTCTCCTCCTGTGTGTCAGTTAAAGATTTAAAGCACAAGCATTTAGTATCATCTCTCTGATCTGAGCTGCCCTGAAACTACTAGCTCATGTAGGTCAATGCACAGATTGATGAAACTTCTTCAGTTGCGTTGTTCTGAGCTAAGGGCCCCTGTGATGAAGTTCATGTCTTAATTTCAAGACAACAGCTGCAAAAATGTGTTCTGATGTGACTTGGACCCAGCTTCAGCAGCAGAGTTGGGCAGCATGATAGAGTGGAACCTTAGGTGCTTGAGCCTTTTGAGTTAGAGGTGCAATGGCTTTTAGTCCCCTCTCTGTTTTAGAGATTATTCCTTCTATAAAAGATGTGGGTGAATTTATCTTATCTTACAAGCTTTATTTGAAATAAGAAGAGCTACTTAATACACCTTCTTTTTACCTCCTGATAGCCTCTTTTTCTGCCTGTTGCTGAACAGAGTTCTTGATTCAGCAAGTTTTGGGATGATGCATCTGCTTCCCATATTAACCAGTTCTCATTTTTCTGCTTGTCTTCCCTGACCCCATCTTAATTTCCCTGGCATCTGTTTACACAGAGACTGGATCTCTCATCAGTGTCTCACATCTCTCAGGCCTGGTGACCTTCCTCTGCAGTCTCTCCAGTTCTGCAGCTGAACAGTGCTTCTCGCCAAGAGGGGACTGACTGCACAATGCCACCTCTGTGTGTGGCCTGTGGACCCTGAAAGAAGAACAAATGCCAGTTATGGAGTCCATGCAGTACAGAGATGGCATATAACTAAAAATGCACTGTTGCAGGAAACTTGTTGGTTTTTCTCCTCAAGATAAGGATGTCTAGAGGAGGCAGTGATGCTGCAACACAGAATGGCTACAATATCTTAAACTAAAGGAATTGCAATGGTTTTGAAGCTACTGAGCTATTTAAGTAAGGCTGACCTTTCATTGTGGGTCACTTAGCAGACTGAAGGTCTCAAATAGCATGTGACCATTGTAGCACAATAGAAATATGTCAGTAGCTTGTTTGAGCTACTTTACACTATTTTGTTTACTGAGACAGACTCTTTTCTTTCCCTCTCTCCAGCTGCCCTGGTGCCTGCATGGTATCTGCCAACACTGATCTGTGCATAGATTTCCCAGCAGGATCTTTTAGCTGTGTGATACTACGTGGAAGAGAATTGCTCAAAAGTGGCACAAGTTTTGTAAAATGGTGTTTGTAACAGCTCTGAGAGAAGTCAGAAAATACTTGGCAGCTCATAGATCAAATGGAAAGGAGAGAGTAGGGGGGCACTGCGTTGGTGCTTGCTGGTGCTTCCATGGTCAGGAGCTCTAAAAGCTTCTTAAATGATGAGCAATGCCCTAAGGGGAGCAACTGGCTTTTGTACAAGTGTCTTCTGTGGATCACTGTGTTCTGTGCACTGTAACCTCTCAGACACTGAAGGATTATTTACCTAAAAACACTGCTTTGCTCTTTTTGCTTCATCACACTCTGCCCAAATATGAGTGGGTTTGCATAAAGCTTCTGGTATCTGCATGTATTTGCCCAGGGATTTGATAAGAATTGCAGCAGTCCATAATGCAGTCTGTTGCAAGACCAGAAGCAAGAAAAAACCCAGCTGTTTCCCTTTTGCATACCCTGTGAGGAGTGATGGATGCAGCCATGCACTGCTGGATGTGACAGGATGGGATGGGGCACCATGGGAGGGAATAGGAGCAGCAGGCATGGAGTATTGAGGATGCATAGCAGGGTGCATCCTGTTCAGCAGAGCCTTGTCCTAAATGGAGCATTTTAGGAAAGAGAAAACAAAGCGTCCTTCTTTATACTTTTGTGAGGTAAAGAAATTATGTGAATGGGAAAGCTGTAAAACAAACGTCCACACAGGAATTAAAGGTACCCTTGCAAGCAGTTTGGGTGAGTGGCTGGAGCAATCCTGGAGAAGGAAAGGGACAGTTTTGTGAAAGAAGAAGCAGGAGAGGGCAAGTTTACCAGACAACCCTCCAAGCAGGAACCTTTACATAATAACGAAGCCATATGCATCTCTTGGGGTTCTTCATATGTCACAATCTGCATGCCTGATGGCTTGAAACAGCGCATAAATAATGGCCAAAATTGATATTGGACTGTCAGAAAACAAATAATACATTTTACAAATTAGACTGTGCCAAAATTTGAGATGGACAAAATACTGCCTTCATCCTCATGAGAGGGAGAGCAGTTGTGGAGGCTGGGCTAAAAAATGTGTTGTTTCAATTTTTCTCTTAGTCAGGCTGCAGGAAATAGCATTGTGTAACTAACCTTGGCCAGACTTTGAACATATGGGCTTTGCTTGTCACATCATGTGTATTCACCACTTAAATTAAGTTTTTCAGGGAACTCTTAAGGTTTGGAGCACTGAATCGAAGACGATGCCAAAGCACAGTTCTGGGTAAAAGCACTGCTGTTCTGCTGCCAGGTTTACTGCAAAGTTTTGTCTAATGTTGTCTTTTATTCTCCAAGTCCTGTACCATACCCTCCTATTGTGAGGTGAAAGATCAATATACTTAGCAGGTTTTTGCAATAACAGTAGTGATCGATCAGCCCCAGAAAGCAATGCTTTTGACCTTTAAAGGAATGTCATCATGGTTTCATTAGGAGTGGAGTCCTGTGGCGAGAAATCTGAGAAAAGGCTGTCCTAATGTGAAATGGCCTATTTTGCCATCAGGTTGAATTATCTGGATTCAGGTGACAGAACAAGTACAGTGCTTTGTCTTGAAGGGATATGGAGAGAAAATCCTTGCCCATGTTGAGAACGTGAGAGATAATGAGATTTTGCGCCTCTAGCAGTGAGTGCAAATGTGGTAAATTTACCTTTGGCTTCAAATTCACTTATAATAGCAAATAAAGCTTTAATTATATTCTTAAGCAGGAGGTGCATCTGCTTTGTGGAACACTTTGTGGGGCCTTAAAGTTTGCACTCATTTTGCTTATGTGCCAAATTATCCTCACTTTATAATTTTCTTCTTGATCCTAAGTGTTATTAATCAATATCTTCTCATTCCCATACCCCATTCATTTTTCCCATCCGATACAGAGAAAAACTCAGCCTCTACTCTCAGCTCTGTGTTCTGCAAGAGCAAATGTGGGCTGTGGAGTCATCCAATGACCGGTTCAAATTGACATTTCAAAGGCTTCATGTTTTGCAGCACCATGTGCATTGAGTTGTATAGAATAAAAGTAGGATTTCCAAGGAGATGCTTTCAGCTTTATGGCAAATGGCCTGTGGTCCAGCCTAGCTTTTGCTGCATGCAGGGTTGGCTAAAGGCAGCTGCAGCATTTTGATGGCAGTGGAGGTCCTGTGCACGTCTTGTTTGGATTTAGGAATCATTCCTTGGCTTCATTCGCTCTTTCAGCAGCTCCACCAACAATAAGCAGTTGTCAAAGGATGATTGTCCTTCTGCAGTTACTGCTAGTCCAGCAGGAAAGGTCATGCCTGTGCTATTCTCCAGCATCAGGCATACAGCCCTTGTGCCTGTACTTGTCATGTTGGTCCCATTGCTTCAGACTCCTGTGGCACTTGATCAGGCTTCACCATAACCTGCTTTCTCCTGGCCAGGAGCTTAATGGGAGGTGAAAGGGTCTTAGCTGATTAGTCCTGTGTTTTTCTGCTAGAGATAAATGTTCTCTATGCTTTTAATCTGCCATGGGAACAATTTACTTTAGCATAGGCAGAAACAAATACTGATAAAAACTAGAGATCTAAGTAGGGCAATGTGGTAGTACTAACATGGGGAAAAGAGGACTAGAGCAGTGTCAACATTAATTGTGCTGAGGGCAGAGGGTGAAGAGGTGATATATCTGTCAAATCAAAATTGACACCTGTGACTTTATTGGCCCCTGATACAATTTAATTACTGAAATTAAGAAGTTAATACTTTTTGCAGCAGTCAAGTGACGTATTTTATTCTGCTCCATTGAGACCTATGTCCCATTCTGTCAGAACAATTACAATTCAGCCCAAAAAGAGTATTTTGGGTCTACCAAAGCCTTGCCTGGGCTGTCATGTGTGTTGCCTTAGCAGCTGGGAGTTTTAGTGCTGTCTGATATTACCTCAAGTTTTCTAAGTTCTGTTACATCTGAAGTATCTGAGACTGCATGAGCTGGCATTGGCAGCTAAGAATGGACCTATGCTGGATTGCCTCAGGCAGGAGCAAGCAGGGAAAGCAGCTCATGTAAGAGTATCAGCTGCAGTGGGTGGTAGACCACTAAACTTGGCATTATCTGTTACATACAGAGGTTGGTTACACAATGTATAGGTGCTAATCCATTTCCAACGAAGAATTCAGTCTCTTCTCTTCAGGAAATGAATCAGACTTCATAAACTGATCTCTTCTTGGTAACTTCTGTAACTGCCAGTAAATGAATGTGAATAAATTAATCCATCATCATGCTTTGAAAATATCAACTGATAAATGATCCTGCCAGATTTCCAGCAGGGACAGACCCATACAAACACTGAACTTCCAGCCTGAAACTCCGATCTCTGTTGTTGCCAAGTTTATTTGTAGCCAAAAGGCCAAAACACATAAAATTACAGCGACCTTGCTGTTGCGCTTGGAGTACCATGGCAGTCTGAGCTGTGAAGCACCAGCAGGTGAGGAGCCATGTTGGGATGGGCTGTTGCAGAGATCTTCTCTCAGCTGTTCTGCAGGCAGGATTTCTACAGGCTGCTTAGCTGCAGACTGCTCTTGGGGAGTATTTGAGACCTCTGTGTTTGGCATTTCATCTTCCCCTTTGCACAATCTTTATGTTTGCTAATATGGTTGGGGATCACAAGACCAGGGGAAGGGAGGAAATCCCTTGGTAGCTTGTACTACTAAGTGTTGATTTTGGAGTGGAAGATGAAAAGTAAGGGTAGGGGTTTTTTTGTTAAATAAGAAATGCTGTGAATGCAGTTGGTCAAGGTCCTTCGGTTTCCAGCAATAAACTTTTTCACAAATACTTTTTCTAACCCATATTATATACCAGAGAAAGGAGTAGGAAAAGGGAGCTATGAATGTACTGATTGTTTAAAAAAAATTACATGCTGTAGTGGCTGAAAAATGCATGACTTTCATCTGAATTCTGAAAGCTCCTCTGTGATTTCAGATGCTTTTGCTCCTTCTTTTCCTTCTTTCTTTGTTCTTTAGTAGATGAGAGAGAAGCCTGGTGAGGATTTCCTTAGTAAGTTTTTGTGACCAGGAAACCAAGCCAAGAAGTTGTCATCCCCAACTAGTTTCATCCACAGAACCCTTTTGATCACAGCTTATAGTCATTCTTCTAAAAACCTGATGACCTAAAACCTCCTCTTCAAGGAAGCAGGCATGAACATTGTTGTCTGGTTTTTATGAGGTGTGAACAAACCTGAATGGATGGCCCAAGGACTACAATTATTGCGGATACCAGCAGGAAGCATGGCTAAACCTAACCAGCAGCTTGGTCTGCCTTGGTTGTTGTTTCCTGTGGTCTTTCCTGTGTTCTAAAATCAAACTTGTGTTCACATGCCCTTTTTGACATGAGCAGACATTTTTACATGGTTTTAAGAGTCAAATTCTTTTAGAAAAAAAGTGTTATACAGGTGTTAACTGTTAAACAGGTGTTAAGCACAAAACCTGTATTAAATGAGTAGGCAAGTGTTTTGTATGCAAAATTATATGGGAGAAGTAGTTAAACAACCACTGACAACAATTCTGGAGACAGGAAAAGCAAAGGGCATGGGTAATTGCTTAGTGATCTGTGTTTGTGTTTAGCATGTGGATTAGAAAGTGCAAACAGTGGTTTCAAAAAGTGGTGTTTGTGCATGTATTTACACCTCAGACTCAATGGTATTTTTCCAGAAATAAATGATACTGCCTGTGTTTGAAGGCACACTCCTGATTTGCAAGCTGGTTGTTGTGATATTCTGAAGCATTATCCTGGCAATGGTTATCTTTTTGTTTTGAGTTTCATTTCCTTTTATTGCTGTGTATGATAACTTCAAGCTGAAAAATGGTGTTTATTCAATTATTGACCAATGCCATTATACTGACACCAGACTAATAAAAATGGAGGGAAAGTGGGAAAATATGGACCACCTTGAGATAATATTGTGGTGTACAATGTAATAAGAAAGAAGAGTTCTTGTGAGGGTAAGCACCAAACCCCTTGTTCTCACTTCCCTGTTCTTTTACACAAGCCCAGTATTGAATAAGATGCTTGGTGTACACAGGAATCAATACTGTTTCCTTTTTTTAATGGCTCTGTGAACCAGCTGGGAGAAATGAGCTGCTGAACCCATGGCCAGCAGCTATAGTGACTGTATTTCTAATCAATTAAATAGTGCAGGAGTCTATTTCAAGCATGGGGGTCTGGCTGGCTGTGGTGTCTCCTTGTTGGTATCAAGCACTGTTCTTGCCACGAGCCAATTTGCACAGCATCAAACAGTGACCATACAGGGTTTGGAAACCAGCTTGTACCAGGGACTGTTCCCAGGACGTAGCTCGCATGCAGCTGCTGTTTCCCTGCCAGGTGGCCTCACTGCTGGAGGCTGGTCCCAGGCCTGTGTCACTTATTAATGTAGGTGTGTTTCACATCTCCCAGAGCACCCAGGTCATGCGGCTGTTCCTCCTGGTAGGGTATCAGATTGCCTACAGGAAATTCATTCTGTGATTTAAAAAAAACAACCCCAAACCAGCTAAGCCACTGGTTTAAACAAGACTCAGCCCTTGAAGCTGTCATGCCTGTAAACGTTTCTGGTGGTTGGAGATCTGTAACAGTAAGTTTAAAAAAACCCTGAATTTGAGACGAAAGTATTTTGAGCTTCTCAAGATAACTTCAACCAGACATCCAGAGGAGGACAGGTCTCCCATGGCCCCTGTGCTGAGCAGAAGTGCATGTGTTTGCCAAATTCCTGTGTGTGACATTAGCCAGTGACTGGAACCCAGCTGGAGCACTGAAGTGGCATTCATGGCCTCTGTGGCCAAGTTCTCCAGTCAGACGTCCGTGCTCACTCCCTGCACCACAGGAGGCCCAAGCATTGGACCTGTAACCAATGTGGATACATCTTCTGGCATTCCCCAATAGCTGGCAAGACATGTTTTCTCCATGAGTCTTTGTTTCTGACACCCAGGGATGTATCTTTGGCCAGTTTGAGAAGAGCATTGCATGTCCTGTAGGTCTTGGAGATGAGACATGAATGCTTCCTTATATGCCAGTTCCTTCCCTGCTTACACCATCCCAGGGTGGCATCCTTCCAGTGGGCTTAGTGTCATTGCAGCTGCATTGTGCCTGCCAGTAAAAGTTATCCAGGTTTGTTCTAATAAATGTGACAGTCCCTTCACTGTTTCAGGCCATGTGGAAGCTTTGGTCCTGTATTTTTGAAGTCATAGAACAGTGCTAAGCTGAAGTAATGACCAATTTTGAAATACAAGTCACCAGTCATGTGCATCTGAAACACAGACAGTTGGGCGTTAGGTGCTGAAGAGAGAATTTTTCATCAGGGCCATCCAAATCTAGAGCATAGCTTGAAGAAGATCGAGGAAATTCCTCTGCTGGGAAGTTTTACCTAAGCATTACATCTTCAAAAAGACCTTCAGTCATAAAAATTACATTTGTGCTCCTTTCAATTCTTAAAATACTTGAAATAAGACAGATGTACAGTGGTCACAGACCTTACCCCAAAACAGTTTTCTGCCCATACATTTGGTATTGCTGCCAAATTATTGTAGAAAACTCAGATTGGTTTTGCAGGTTGTATTAAAACTTCAAGGAGAACAGAAAATAAGAAACTTCCATTTCCTAATAAAACTGGTGAAGCCACAAAGAAACTATGAAGAGGAATAGTTTCCTCTTCATAGCTTGTGAGCTCCTCTAATAGCCTCAATAGCTTGTGAGCTCCTCTAACTATAAAAAGCAAGGAAACTTCAGACACAATAATTAAATTAGTCTTCAAAGCACGTTTTCAGTAGAAAGTACTTTATAGCTAGAGATGCTTGTTCTATAACTATCAAGGTCTCTCTTGTCCAAGCCTTGTCTAGTTTAACTGACACTGATAATGTAATAGAAGTTAAAGGTGTTGTTGAGGCGAAGTGTTGTGGGGAGTCTCTTCCATAATCTTACAGTTTTTGTACAAGCTGTTTCCATTTGAGTATCTGGTGAATGATTCACACAGTATTTCAGTCCTCTTTTTTCTTCTCCTTTACCCACTGTTTTGGGGAGAGGGATGTGTCTCCTATTAGAAAGAAATCGTAATTTCCTTTTCCTTCAATATGCAAACAAACATCAAAATTGTTGTGGCTGGTTTCATCCTGCTCCAGTGTCACTTGAGAGTTTTGCTGCTGACCTTGGGAGTAGGATCAGCTGAGCGTTTCAAGAGGACAGGTGATACTTGGATTCCTGGAGGAGTGAGTGCATGTACTTCTGCACAAGGATGATAGATTTCCCTTAGCTGTCATGGCCACAGTAACTGGATGGGGCAGCAGCAGAGTCAGAAAATACATGTTGGATGCAGCATCATTGTTCTGACACTCTTTGGCATGGTGCTATCCTGTGGCAGCTGTGTTATCTTCCTGAACTTGACCCAAGTTGCTAAGCTGGGTTTTGTGTCTTGGAGCCAGGCTTTCCAGTGGCAAGGATTATTGGACTTGCCTTGTCTTCCACAGTCTGTTGCTGTTCCCTCTGGGATTGTGAAGGAATTTATATATTCTCGTTTTTTTTTCTTGTGTGGCATATTTTGTTGTAGGAGCCTTTTGTATTTTCCAGGAAAAGTTTCTTGTTTCGTTTTTAATATTACTTTACTCTTCTCAAGATTGTTGATCTGAAATTCTCTGGTACAGGTCCTCTGACACTAAGGAAATGGTGTCAGAGTATTGTAGCCCAGCCTTGAGTTGTTATAAGATTGTGATTGCTTTTTTAAGGCATCAGAGGATCAAGGAAACAACAAAATTTCCTTTAAATCATGTATGTCTGGAATACCCAGGACATAAGAGTTGTACAATAATCTTTATAGTATTTTTCTACAAACTCTGCTGTTTTTACTGTACTACAACATTGCACTGTCTTACTTTGGACACAAATAGAAATTCTACTTGGCCTCCATTGCATAAAATCTTGTAGAAACAATAATTTTAACCATAGACTGAGAGAAGCATATTTTGAGTCAAATAAAATTAAGTTACAAATAGCTATCAATTTTGTAGACATAACAAAAAGTAGCAGAACAAAATATCTAACTTAGCTCTCTCCTTCATGAGAAACTGATATTCTTTTCTGAAATCAAATCATAATGACAGTGGTGTTGCTATTTGGCAACATGATCTGTTTACATATTATCTGAAAAAATTAGGAAAAATCATCTGCTAAAGCTGGAAGTTGAAATGTAAAGACTTCCTTGTAGAGAGAAAGAATGGCATGAATGTGTGATTATCCATCCTGCCTTGCAGAGAAGTTTACGTCTTGTTCAGTCAGTGCGTATTCAGTCTTGATGCTATGAAAAAATGTAACTGCTATGAAAAAAATCTAACTGCTACATCTTTGATAAGCTTGTACAGTGTGGATTGGCTTGCACTGGGGTGTTTCATGGGAATCTCACTTTTCACTACCTACCTCTATAGTGGAAGCAGAACTCCCACAGCTGTGCTCTTACCATAGACCTCTTGGACTTTGGTATCATTGTCTGAGGTTCTCTTGTGGTCCTGCTTTCTCTAGATGTCCAGGACTGATTTAGAAGCATCCCAGACATGGTTTTTATCTTTCACTAATAGTTATTTTTGTAAATATTTCCTAAACAGGACATTGATTCTCTGTGTTTGTTTAGTCAAAAGATAAGCTGCTTTGAACAGAAAAATATTTTATTCGTGGGACCCAGTAATAACTTGACTCAAGTTGAGGAAGAAAAGAGAGTAGGAGTTTAAGAGCCAGGGTTGAGACTTGAAATTTTCCATGAACACTGCAGAGGAAGGCAACAGAGGTGGAGCTTTTTCTCTTCCTTAAAATATGTATACATTTTGCAGTATGCAGTTGGGGAAAAAAATGCTTGACATTGAATTCAGATAGCCTGCAATAGTCATAACTTCCTTTTTCAAACTGTTGTTTCTTTTTCTCTATGCATATTTCACAGCAATAGATAATGAACCTTTATTTGTCTTAAATGCAAAATCCAGTTCCTGTCTGTTGAAAGTAAACAGAGCCTAAAGGATTTAGTGTCCCAAGTAACAGAGCAAGAACTTTGTATTTGTGAGGTATCAAGGTAAGTGCAACTGCACTTTGGGGAAAAGCCTTAATGTGAGAAATACTTTCCAATTTACAAATTTGGAGGGTAGCTGTTGAGTGCAGCTGTTAGGTTTTCATTGCCCTGTATGTCACCATGCTGCTTTGTAAATGCATCATGTGGAGCTGGGCTTCTTCCCTTTCTTCTGTGAAAGACAATCAACGTGCACAAAGCTGCCCTGCTGCCACAGTATTTGGGGGTGGTGGGAGAGTCTTGAGCTCTGAAGGGTTTGTCTTCAGCCCATTAGCTCCATTTGGATAGACCTATTATTACCAAAACTCTGTGCTCTTTCAGTCTCTTTGTCTGAGTGTTATGAACCAGATGTTTGCTGCCATCCTTACTGCAGGCTTTGTGTTGTTTGTACTTTATATCCTGTTCCCTACTGCTGTCCTCTACCATTTGTGTTCTATCTCTAACTCCTCTCAACTCACTTTCTCATTTCCTCACCTTCCTGCTGATTAATTCTCTCAGTGACTCTTCTCTTATCAATTTGGAATTCAAAAAAGGCAGGCTGTCTCCTTCGTGCATGAACTTGGAGTAGCTGCACATCCTTGCTAATGCTGCTAAATATCAATATCCAAGTCAGCTGATATGAAAGTGAAATGGGGCAGCTTGGCTCAGGAAAATCATTGACATCAGAAATTGGTAAAAACCACCTTGTATGTTGGTCATGTGAAGAGGCATTTAGTGTGTTTAGCAGGTTTCATCTGCCAAGTGCTGCCTTCTGAAAACCTGAAGTACCTCCTCTATGCTTCTGCGGTCCAGCAGAGTCCACAGTAATTCCCAGTTTATTGCTAGGTTTTTTTAAAACCTGTTTAAATGTTATTAAAATGCATTGAATTGTTATGAGTAATTGAGAGTTGGTGGATGTGTGATGCCTCCCAGACATGAGGGAGTGGGATGGGATGCTACAAGCAGGAGAGAAATGGAAATCAAATGGGAAGAGTTTCTTTCATTTGCATTGGGTGGGGGGAATGGCTATATTTGCCTTTGCCCTGCTGCTTCAAAGCTGACTTGGTGAGGAAGGGAACATCAGCTGCTTGAGGAGGAACATGCGCTGCCTCTGCAGTTGCTTGTGGGGGTGCAAATGCTGAAGGCTTGCTGCTGCCAGGAGAGGTGACCTTGGTAGCCTCATACCTGCTGGTTAATGGGTGTTCCTGAAAACAGAAAAACAGGCATGCAGAGGGAGTATCTTCACCTTTCCCACAAACACATGCACATCTGAAGCTTAAATTCTTGCCAATAGCATGAGTAATTTTAAAAGGCTAAGTCTAGCAAGACTTGTAAATCGCTGTCAGCTGTTGTTGAACCAGATGCTGGAGGCAAAACTCTGGGGAGAGAAATAGCATGGTTGAAATGTGTGTTAAAATGAAAGGTGCCAGAGGAAGAGACAGTGTGGGAGAACTGATGGCAGTACAGAAAAATAAGCTCTAAGCTTTTAAGAGCATGGCTTGGAAGTAACTGGCTATTGGACTGTCTTCTTTGGTTCCTATGTTCTAAATAGAGTTAATGGTTGACCACTGGAAAAGGTAGGACACAGATCTTCAGCATTCACTGGCTTTTTAATTAGCATGATGTAGCTGCCATACCATGAATCTTTGTTTCCTTCTACAGAAATATTTTCCTTTCAAAAACGGATCAAACAAAACCCTTAAATGCTTGAAAAAAAGAAAAAGTGAGTAGGAGAAGCAAAGACAAACCTTGATCTTTCAGACTTAAGAATGTGAAGCAAGTATTTTATGGTGCAGTGCCAGGGGGAAAGGTGCATTTGTGGAATGATATGGTTGTGCATTTCTAACAACCTTTGTTAGCTTGTATTTCCACTGCGCTGTGTAGATGATGAATATGTGTGTGCTTCCAAAGCAACCCATTTGTTCACTGCAGTGTTCGAGGTAATAACTGCTCTCAGTCTTTCCTGTAAACTTGTTGTTCCTGTCTGTTGGTGTTATTTACAGCTAACTGTCCATCTGATCTGTTTTAGGGGCCAGATCCTGTCCACAGAAGAGCTCTGTCTAATAATTTGTCTCCTCCCCTCCAAGTGGAATGAAAATTGATTCTAAATACTGGCCTCCATGTGCCCTTCCTCCCTCTGATGCTCAGTAGTTAGGCCATCTCTCAATTAAGTAAACTGCTTAACCTGCTGCAGATTGTTAATAATTTACATTTCTTGATAACTGCTCAGAAATTGCAAACATCCCTCCAAAGCTCACCGTGTGTGCCTGATAAGACACAGTTTACTTCTATTAGATATGACATGTGGAAGAGACTTACTGGACTGTCAGGTCATTCCTGGGTGTTTTCAACATGTCCCAGATACCAGGACAGGAGAAAGAGAGGAGGAACTGCTTGACACAGCAGAACGCGCATCGATTTTGAAACTAACAGAGGGGGTTTTTGTCTGTGAGATGGGTATCTCGTGGCTTGAGGTGACTGGACAGGTTGTCTCTTTGCATAGTAATTTAACTGTCGGTAAGGAAGGCTGTTCCCCCCTCCCTGCCTTCTATGCAATCCTGTCTGACCTGCAAAAAAGTCAAGCCAGAGTTACAAACATGATTTCATTTTTCAGGTGGTGCTGAGCCTGCAAGGCCACAGGATCAAAAGGGACCCTTCTCTTATTTACTGTCTTTACCCCATCTCAGCTCATCTTTTTCCCCAGCAGATGTTCTGAGCTGATTTTATGCTTTACCTAACAGCACAAGGATTTACTAGCCCAGTGTGTTGTCTCTCGCTGTCTTCTACTTTGTATTACCATCTAAAATCCAGTGTCCTCTGCCAAGGTCAGCAATAGATTGGGTCTGCTTCAATCTGCTGCCATTCTCTGCTTCCAATGGCCCTGGAAAAGGCCAAGTCATTACTTCAGACACCTTTCTTTGCACTGCCTATGCTAACTGGTAGCCTTCCACTGGAAGGCAACATCCATAGATGCAAATGCCCCATCCCTGAAAGTGTTCTAGACCAGGTTGGATGGACCCTGAGCAGCCTGAACTAGTGGAAAGTGTCCCTGCCCATGGCAGGGGGGTTGGAAGTAGGTGGTCTTTAGCTCTCTGGCAAGGAACTTCATCTTTATTCAAGATGGGTAAAGTTGGTCAGGTTTTTCCAGTGATCATGTAGAGTTGCCCACTGTTTAACTCAGCAATAACTTTGAAAATCCTTGCATTGAAATTATTTTGTCTTGAATCCCTGATTCCTATAAATATATAAATATTGACGCCTTTATTGTAATTACCATGCCCAGTAGCATGTAGTAAGTGCTTACTACTTCTGAACCTGAAGATGTTATGTTTTGTATTAGCTTGTAATAAGATTTAAAAGTGAGAGGCTGCCAAGCAGAGAAGCATGTCTTTAGAGATGACTTTGTCTCACAACCTCAAATCTATTTCTTCCAAGATAATACTGGTATTTCCCCTATGATTGGCAGCAGTAAAAATCTGGAGGATGAAAGCTGAGACAGCATCAGGACAGGAATTGCAACCCTCTAAAAAATTGCCAGAAAAGTAAGGTAGTAATAAGGTGCCAGCAAAGAGGTTTTTATAATATTTGATGCTTTTGCCATGAACCAGAATCTGTCCCTTATAGCAAAGAGGAAGTCACCCTTGAGACAGTGACCAGGTAATTGAACTGAAGTTGCTACAGGCTTTGTTGGCTTGGTCAATCACCCGAGCAGTGGTGTCCTATCAGGACACAGTTCCACCAGGCATCTTTTCAAGACTGCACTGCAATATGTTGCACCATTTCACATATTTGAAGAATGTATTTTCTATACCTGAGGAGAGATGGTCTTGTGTCTTCCCTACGCTGCTGCAATAGACAAGGCTTTCCTGTCCTGTTTTCACAAGGGGAAAGCTTGATGCAAAGGGTCAAGGTTTTTCTTGGTATTTGATAGTCTCTGCCTATTGCTCTCCTTTATAATTTTCTTTCCACCTCTCTTGCCAGAAACATGTGGTTCTGGGATTGCCCTTGAGAGCTGTGGCTGACAAATCCTCTGTTCCCTTCCCTAACAGTCTGGACTAGTTGTCTAACCCAAATTAGCAGATAAGCTGATTGGGTCTGGTGAGATGTGGAGTGCAGAAGAAATTACTAAGTGGATAGCAGTGTATTGCAGAGAGAATCTAATAGTGATAAATATATTTTTTCTCTTTCATCCATAGTTTGTAAATTTCTAAATCCTGCCAGCATGAAGAAAAAAACATGTACAACTGCTGCAAATAAACACTGCTAGGGTGCATACAGGAAGAAGATCCGTAAAGAAAAGAATGATAATGCTCTTATAATTTAGCAGGTTTGTTTGTGTCTGGATTGCTGCATTTAGTACAAAAGACGATAGTTCTGACAGGATATTGTCTCATTAAAGGGATTGGAAAGCAGGTAAGGGGAACAGAACACAAGAACAGCCTTTCCAAGAGACTGGAAAGATTGATTACCTTAAAGAGGAGGCATGTAAGAAATTATATGAGTATACACAGTAACTAACCAGTGGAGAAGGTGGAGACAACAGAACTTCTAGTCTCATAGGAGGAGACCAAGAAGATGTTTATTGAAATTTGCTGTTTCAAAATTGAAAATTACTATTTTAAAGATAATAGAATAAAATTAATACAGTATGGACTACAATGCTGGAAAATAGAAAAGCTGCAACTAGGCCATATGAAAGATGTAGCTGAATATAAAGAGGCCCTGCATGTTTGAGAGAGATTTTTTAAATAATAAAACCTAAAGTTTAGGATGGAATAATCAGTCTCATAATACAGGTTTGAAGATGGTTTCCGTTCAACTCTGTTGATTTCCATCTCCCCATGCAACCCCCATGGGAATGCAGAGATGACAAACTGACTGGCTTTTAAGCCCTTGAAATGCCAGATCGCCTCTAAATTACAGAGTCAGAAGTTTGGGTTTTGCTGGGCTTTGCTGGCACCTCACAACACAGTGCAGTATGCATGGTAAGAAGAAATCTGAGAGCCCTCGGTAAAGCACTTCAGGGCTACAGTTCCTTTGCAGCTATTGTACAAACCTTTCAGGGTGGGGTTTGGTTTGCATAGCTTTGCCCTGCTTTTTTGATCCCTTTTTGCTGGTGCTAATTCTGTTGACCTTGCTGGTTTCCTGCCCAGAGTACTGAGACTCCCCAGCCAAAGTTGTCCAGCTGGGTCAGAGCAGCAGAGTGGCTTCTTATCTCCTCTAGAAGAGCAAAGCCTGTAGGAGCTGAGGACAGTAAAAATATCTCTGAGTCGGGCTGCCCCGATGGAGGGGAAAATGGCAATGAGCAGAAAAGCTGAGGGAACATTTTATCACCCATGAATCATTGTTCAAGTTCAGCTGGAGGAACTGGAAATGTGATTTGTCCACAGAAAGTCCTTGATGCCTCAAGAAGAGCATTAGCAGAGGCACCTTGGCATGGCACAGAGCACACAAATACATTCCAAGTAGATATGTTTGTTGTCTCTGAAAAAACAGTGCTGTAATTGTTCAGCAGTATTTAAAAACCAAAAGCCTCTCTCTTCTTATAGAGAGTGTTTCAATGAATGATGCAGATGACTTAGGTCCAGAAATTAAAATGCTGAGAGAGGGCACCACCTATACATGTGGAAATGTGGCTTCCTTCCTCTGCAGTAAAGGCATAAGTTATTAGATGTTATAAGATGTTAAAGGCATAAGTTATTAGATGGATAGTTAACCAAACATTTATTGAAAAATAAGTTGAGGCCTAAGGGTATGACTTAATTTAGAGCTTGGGGTCAAATATCCATCTTCTCCTGTAAATTAACCTTTATGTGACTGTAATTTATTACAAAGTGCCATACTGGTGGTATGTATATTAAAAATTAGTATGTTCAGCTTTCACTTCACAGATCCACTTTTTTATCAATTGTATAATGCATTCATTTTTGAGCAGAGTGAAGCATGCAAGACTTAAAAATTATCAATAAGTTGATAGCCCGTAGGATTTTTGGAGAAAAAGTGTTGTTTTGCTGGACAGATGTTCCAACCAGGCAGCTGGAAGGAGGACAGTGACCTGGTGGGTTCTATTTCTTCACCTTTGCTACATGGGCAATTTAGAGGGGTGTAGCAGAGTTTCTTTCTTGCAAGTTCTGTATCCACTGGGTATTTTTAGCATGGTTCCACTGAGTCACTTACTGCATAGCAGGTCTGTATTTTAATCTAATGAGGATCTTTCTAATAACTTCCATTACTGAAACATTTGAATGTGGGAAGGAGGTGAAAGTAATTGGATTGCAATAATTAAATCATCCAATGCAATTACCTTCAAAAGGTTGTGTGTTTATGCTTCCTGAATGCAAACAGGAATTGAACCGTACAGGCAGCTCCAAAGCTGCATCTGTTCTGGGAGGGAAATCATTTGGTGGAGTATGGGTGAAGGAGGTCTGTGGGTAAGAGAGAGATGAAGAGCATTTTGTTACCCCAAAGATCTGCAAGGAAGACTGGTCCACAATTTTTAATGAGGAGGTAATTCTGGAACTTTGCTTGAAAGAAGTCCCAATGTGATGTAACGCTTGTTTAATTCTTTCCAAAGCTGTAGATTCATGCTCACTGGGAACTCCAGCCCTGCATTTACCTGCATTTTCAGAAAAAATTAGCTTCCCTACAGCTGGGAGGTGGTGTAGTCACTACACTGCTTCTTATGATTCATGATGAGAACTGATTTTGTGGAGCTGCTGAAGACTTGAGGCAGCTTGGCTCTCTGAACCTCGTTCTAGTAACCTCAATGTAAGGGAGCATTTTTCTGTGGTTGTGACTTTTGGTTCATTTTTTGGGTCTCTATTAACCAAAGTTTCCAAAGTGGAAACTGGTCAGAATGTGATTTTTGTCCCAGGCCTGAAGAGCAGAGCTTGCACTGCTCCCAGGCATGTGTAGTCAGCTAACTGGAAAAATCACTGAACTGCATTGCTTATTGTCCAGAAAACTGAAAAATGGGTAGAAACTGTTTCACAGCTGAGTAGTAAAGCTGTCATGTTGCTATCTCTTTTTTTTTTTTTAGGTCATAAAAATTAATTTCCCCTGATACTGTCTCCTATAAATCTTTGGTTTTTAGTAACTTCCCACAAAATACCCGAAAAACCTTCTATGTAAACCATAACTGTGTTAAATAAAATTGTCTCGATTTCTCTGAGGTCTAAGTACAACTGATGGGTATAACACCCTGAGAAACCCATGCAATCCTCTAGCTGCATATAACCTACCTAAACTTTGACATTTTCCCTATTATGCAATGTGCATCTGCATTTAGTTACAGCAGCATGAATTAAATAGGGAAACATCTTATTAAGCATGGTTTGACTGCTTAGTATGCTTTGTGTGAAAAAAATCCTGCCTTTCAGTCCATCTGCCTGTTTGCTTGGCACTCTGTTTTGTGCAATGTTTTTTTTTATATCACTGGGTGGGATCAACAGTGCACTTGAATGTTCAAGTGCTCATGAGACTCCTTCCTTCCTCACAGCTGGTGGCTGAGCTACTGCTCAGAGATCCAGCTGCCTCCAGCACACGGGTTTTGGTGTGCTCCCTGTGCTGTTCACATCCAGGGCTGTGTGAAGTCCTTGCGTGGTTCACCCTCCTTGCTGTGATCCTGTTTCTCTGATGCTTCTGAGCTTTGTGTATGAGGGTTCCTGGATTGGTGACAATGGCAGCAGTGTTTTGGATACAACAGCAGGATGTCAAAGGTGCTGGCTGTTGGGAGCTGGCCCAGGTTCATCTTGAAGTCAGATCTTACTGCTTCTATGGCTTTGTTGCAGGACTTGAGAGATATAGAGTATCTGTCATTATTCAAAATTATTCTCAGTTATTCAAAATACAGATACAGAGTATCTTATCATTATTCAAAATACTTCCATTTTATGGGAAGCCCAATGATGAGTTACAGACCAAGGTTACCATGAGGATATTTTATCTTCTAGAAATGCCTTTATGTAATCAGTGCTAAGAGAGAACCTCTGTAAAACAGTCCATCCTTCAGAACTTTTTAATCTTTTCCCCATACATTTTCCCCCTTTCCTGGACTTGTAGCTCTTACACTTTATTTCAGAACCTCAGCCTGCCCTTTTGTAATATAAAAGACCCTAGACCAGATCTACAGTGATCACAGAATCATAGGGTATCCTGGCTTGGAAGGGACTCACAAGGATCATCAAGTCCAACTCCTGGACCTGCACAGGACACTCCAAGAATCACACAACATGCCTGAGAGCTTTGTCCAAATGCTTTTTGAACTTCAGCAGGCTTGGTGCTGTGACCAGTTCCCTGGAGAGCCTGTTACAGTGAAGAACTTTTTCCTGATATCCAACCTCAACTTCCCCTCACTCTGCTTCATGTCATTCCCTCAGGTTCTGTTGCTGGCCATGTAAGAGAAGAGATCAGTACCTGCCCTTCCACTTTGTCTTGGCAGGAAGCTGTAGACTGCTATGGGGTCCCCCTGCAATCTCCTCCAGGCTGAGCAGGCCAAGTGACCTCAGCCACTCCTCATGTGGCTTCCCCTCCAGGACCCTTCACCACCCATATGGCCTCTGCTGCATGCTCTCTAAATAGCTTTATATCCTTCTTATAGTGTGGCTGCATAGCTGTACCCGGCCTCAGTCACAGAATAAGTCCAGTCAATCTTTAGCTAGTTCAGCTGAAATCACACATTTGTTCATCAAAACCAGGGAAAACAAGGTGGCATCTGGAATGTACCCCAGCATTTCAGGGTTTATGCAGAACCCTCCATCACAGTTGTGTGATAGTTGTGTGGGAATTGGTATGGGTGAGTCTGGGTGGGAGACAGTCATGCACTTCCCTGGGCCTTTGGTGTTGGGTTTGGTGGGGGTGGTGTGGGACTACTGGGGTTTTGTCTTGATTTTTTTTCTTTTGTTTTGCTTTTCATTTAGGAGGACATAGGATAAGGACGGTTAGGAAAAAGTCCTCTTGTTGCCTGAGGCTTTGACACTCTGCTATTACATTTCTATTGTTTTCTCTGAAATGCAAGCTGGCCCAGAAACTACTTCTGGTTTTGATTTTTACTTTCAAATACTTTCTATCAAAATTTATTGGAGAGATGGAACTCCTCATCAGTGGTTTCAGTACAATGGCAGTGGTTCCTGAGCTGCCACTAAGCATGAAAGATCCTTTATTCACAGTAGGGTTCCATGTCACTAAGCAGGGGAAGTCAGAATCTCTTCCCATCTCTGCAACAAGTCTCTGGACACGTTGAGGGATTTATAGTACTGTATAATTCAGTTTATGCAGTTGTTAAATAATTTTTCTCATCCTACTTCTAATGGCAGTGTGTCCCTGCTAAAGGTGATAAAGCCATCAGTGGTGTACTTGGACTTCAAAAGCTACTATTGTCATGTTTGTTTAATGACATCAGGTAGAGCTTTTGCTGTCACAAATGCAGATATTTGGTTTCTACAGAAACATGTCTTTTGAATACTTCTGAATTGTCTGTTATTGGATATTTAGGAATAGGTGGAGTTTCTTTTCAACACTAAAGAAGTCTTCAGTGTATTGACGGTAAGAACATGTGCTAGTACTCTATTAGATATGCCTGAAACCTCACAGATTGCACTAATGCTTAAATAACATTGTCATAATATCTTTTTGTTTCTTCTATCAATGAATAGTTGGAGGAGTATTTTAAAGGGCTTTCCACAATAGTTTAGTGTACTCCTTTTCCTTTTTCAAAGCTGTTCTGAAATGCTGTTAAATCAGTTCTGTAGTTAGAACAGTGGACAGTATTATTGCCCCTGAAAATGTCCATTGGGCATTTCTTTTTAACCATGTCATTTGCACTGTTGACATATCCCCCTTTCCCAAGGAGCTGTAATGTGCAAAGAGTCTCTGAATAAGCCTGATGACTTTAGAAAGTGACAGATTAAAGCTTCTGTACCTCTGTAATTTGTGTCCTCGCTACAAATAAGAATAAAACTATAAAATAATAAAATAAAAAACTTTAAAATAATTTCACATTTCATTTGATGCTTAGTGGTTTTGGTCACTCAGCAAAACAAGAGATAAAATAATCCTGCAGTACATGGTCCAAGGTACAAACAATAAGGACTACATTAAAATGCCATTTGAAACAATTTCCCAAGAATACCTATGAAATGATGTAGTAAATTGTATGTGTTGAGGGTTACCTCTGCTGTGTTGTCCTCTGAAGTATGTCTGGGGCATGAAGGTGATAATAGTACAGAAGTGCATCTCATCAAAGAGAAACTTTTAAAAAGACAGAAGTGAAAAAGGAAAAAAAATGAAGAGGAGAGGAAGGATCTGTTATGGGAAGCAGATATATTAGGTTTGCTCACTCAAACTGTGAAACTAGAACTGGTGGGTTTATGGATATTCTGGAGAAGTGTAGTGTTATAGGGATCTTGTTTCTTGAGGTAATGGATCTCCCTACCACAGATTTCCCAGTATTGCAACATGCAAACATCTTGGGCCAGTGTTTTGACACATCAGTATGTCTGTACTGTGTGCAACACCAGTGTTTCATGCAAGGCACAAAGGAGGAAAGACAGGAGCCCTGCTGTGAGTCACTCACAGCAACTCAACTCCAGCACTCCAAGCAACACTGAGTTTTCCAGCAGTGAGGTGATTGCTCAGGCCAGAGTAGGGATTAGAGCAGAGAATCTTGCATCCAACCTGGCAGCATTGTGCACATTTTCACGAGGCACACTGCAGCCTAGATGAACAAAGTTGGGTTTGTATGAACAGATTGTTTTTATCAGAAATGAGATACCAGTGACTGAATAAGTTTCTGTAGATGGTGATGCACAGAGCTGCCACACCGAGGTGGATGTGCTGCTGTTGACATGGGCACCTGCATGAGTAGTAGGTGCCCAAGTGAGCTCACCTCCTACACAGCCTGGCAGTGTGCTTGAGACCTGCTGCTACATCCACAGCCACCTGGACCTTAGCACATTCTCTTCATCATAACAGAGTGAAGCAATTTTTCTTTTAAAATTGGCAATTTTCACATCCCCTTAATATATGAAGACATAGCCTGTCTTTTGTATGGCAGAATTATTTCTATATAGCCTGTCTCATTTAAAAATAAATCATCTCTGTTATGAAAAGACTAGAAGAATATCCATCGATTTGACAGCTTCTAAAAATCTTCCCAAGTCAATTTGCTGGCAACAAAATGAAGGGACAACTCATTTCCATGGTGATGCTGACTGAATCACTCTAGAGCAGCTGAAGAATGAATCCTGACCCAGGTGGGTGCATCTTTAAGTCCAGTAACCATGCAAACAGCAAGTACTCCATATGCTGGATATCCATAAAAAAAGCTTATTTTCATTCATTCTTGGGGTTTTTTTTCTTTGCATTCTTTAGAAGCTCCGACAGCTCTGAGTTTCACATCTAGTAGGTAGTATTCTGTAAAAAACGTATATAGAAATGTGTGGAACTTCAGCTGAAAAAGGATGTGCTCTTCCAAGAACATTTGGCTTCTCCCAAACTGAGTCGTTGGTATGGTTTATTCGTTAGCCCAATTCTACTTTGGGAAAAAGTTACCTAGAAAAGGCTGCTGAACTGGGGTTGGTTTTCCTTCTTTCAATAAAATGCTTTTTCTATGTCAGTGATCTTTAAGAGAAGAAAATTCTGAGTCATCATATCCCGACATAAGGAATAACTTTCATGCTTTTACATGAACTTATAGATAGATATTGGAAATCCACAATAATGCTTAATATCATTTTTAAATGTTTGCTTTAAAGACATGCATAGTAATAATCCTTAATTTTAAAATAAATTGTTAGCCAGATCTTTTATTTTCTTTTACTTCAGATCATTTACAGGGGAGATACTTATTTCTCTAAAGAGTTGCATGAACTGACTTGCTGGTTATGTTTCTTTTCACACACCTTACAGTTAGATGGCATCTTTTCATAGTATTTTTATTCTTATAATGCTTTGTTTCTCATTTAGTTGTCATTTAGTCACATGATTTAGTCCTTGAATGGAAATATATTTGACTACACTAAGAAATGAGCATACTGTGTACCTATAGAAGAGGCCTATATTCATGTAACTGTCAAATTGATTAGAAATTCTGCAGTGGGTACAGTTTAATAAACAATGACAAAACCAACCCAAAGCATTCAAATTATTGCCATTTTTGCACATAAAATTCATTTTTATTTCCTGCAGCTTTTGAAAGATCTGTTCTTCTTTCCTAGCAAGCTGAATTATTTGTAAGATGTTCTACTGGATTTATTATTTGCAGGAGTGTCAGAGTGGAGATGAAGGGCAATGTTGTTGAAGCCTGGGGATTTTGAAACAGATAGCACTTGAATACCTAGATTGGGATGGTCAAGAAAGGCAGGTCTCTCACAGGTGCATTTCCTCAGGGTAGTTTCATATTCAGTTATTTCAGCTCCCTGTGATTCATCCCATTATTTTTTTGTGCACACTCATTCATTGCCACAATGACCTCACTTGTAAGGACAAACACATTTGTAAGAGCTCATCCATTTGGGAAACTGAGTGGTTGATGTGCATCTAGAGCTTCTGGTCAACAACTATGGTCAGCTGTGGGGAGAAATGACAGAAGGGTTTGTCTGTCCCTCTCACCATCAAAGATACATCAGCCTTGTTATTTGCCAGTGAATTGTGCCTTACAAAATGTTTTGGCAGCTTTGCTTCAGAGCTGCTGCTGTGTTCAACACAAAAAGGCCATTAGACTTAGGACATAATTATAATGAATGTTACATGTTTCATATAATTTGTGAGAGCTTTCTAAACTTGGGACTTGTTAACCCAGTGAAGGGTTAGTTTTTAGAGCAACATACCCTGTTGAGATATTTCTACAATGATTCAGCTTGTGTAGCTCCCAAATATACAAGGTCTCAGAATTATTTGCTGTAAAAGGAGTTTGAAGGCAGGTTAAGATGAGCAGATACTTGATTTTGGACATAAGCAACACAGGAAGACAAAGTGATACAGCCTTTAGTTTGAAGTTTGAAGGTTAGATTACTAGTTCTTGAATTGCTTTATTATGCATGGCATCTCAATTCAGACTATACTTGTGTATGTAATGCCTTAGATCAATTTATATTCCTTTATGATGTATTTCTTGTATTATGACATTGCTCTGAATTTGTACTGACTAAAGAGGGCTGCAATCTTCTTTTTGAATGAAATGAGGTAACAATAGAAATGATCATGCAGTCTTTACCGAAAGCTGTATTTCCATGTTTCATGTACTGGAAAGAGCCATTCTTGCTTGTTTCTTTTTTCTTAATAGTATCAAGTGCAAGTTATAGAAACAATAGTTTTTTAGATCCCTCCTGCATTTGCTGTTGCATAATAATTTTGATGGAAAAGACTGAATAGAAGTGGATGCTGGGTCAAAATCTATATGCTTGGATAACTATGTTTTCTAGAGAAGGTTAATACATTCAATGTAAATCAATAAAGCATGAATACAGTATTATATGGAGAGTTTTCTGGTTAACACTAGATATAAGGATTAGAGGAACAGTAATTAGAGGAACAGGGGGCTGTAAGTGAGGTGACAGTAGGCTATGCAGAAACAAGAGGTTAATGCTGCTTTAACTGTTCACACTGTTACTAGACATGTTTTGATGAAATTAATTGATGAACTGAAGTTAAGAGAGAGCTTCAAGTATAAGGAGGCTTCAGAGACTGGACCAAAAGAAGCAAATGATAATGAGGGCTGAAATAATAAATATTTAATGACCTAGATGGTGCATCAGTTCAGATCCTCTGCTGTAGAAACAAGCAACAATTGTCTCAAATCTCTGAAGGTCATGGATTGAGTAAAAGGCATCTGACAATATAATATGATTATGAGAAAGCAAAAGTAATCCTGAGATACATTGGGAAGACCTAGAAGAGAGGAAACTGCTGATGTCTTTGTAGGGAGCATTGTGTGATTCTAAGGGCCTCTATTCAAAGACACCAACTCCAAACTGATGAGGCAGAGGAGGCCTGCAAGACTGCTTGACACATTTGTCATCCTCTTCAGAGAAGGATAAGTTTGGCTTCTTTGTGCTCAGTGGCTTCTTGTGATAGCACTCTGCATGCATGGAGGAGAGGAAAGGTCCTGAAGCTGGAGAGGTCATTTTTGGCACAAATGGACATAACCTTAGTAATAAGCAGCTGAAAATTTCAGAACTTCCTTCTTTTTTTTAGGGGTTTTCCTGAAGCAGAACAATGAAACAACAGGCAGCAGATGGGCCAAGGCCTACCCTGAGAGCAGGGGGAAGGTTTCTGCAGAGACTGGAAGCACTGATACAGGAATGCTCTACTGGGCTACCTGTGCTGCCCCAAATTCTCACGTGGAGCCTTGAATGAACAGTCATGTTAAAGTCCTTGTAAAGCAAAGAACTAAAAGCCCTAGCAGTTTCCAAATATTGTTGAGATATGTTTAGCCAAGTTGTTGAATACTGAATGGAACCAAGGAGTCAACCCTTACCACCTTACAGGGGTTAATCTGAGGCTGATGTATCAGGCTGGTGTAGGAGTTCACAAGTTTACTTTCCCTCTCAGCAAAATAATTTAATTTTGAAGAACATGTTGTACATTCATCATGACCACTTTGCTTTCATTCAGTCATGATTATTTTTTAATTCTTCCTCATATGTAGTGCTTTTTCTTTTACAGAACAGTTCGTGTCTGGCTGAAGAGAGACAGTGGGCAGTACTGGCCCAGTATATACCATGCAATGCCATGTAAGTATAAGGAGATGTTCAATATCTACTGTGGATTTGCAAAGTAGTTTTGATGGAGCTTCATGCTTATGACTGTTTGCATGCTTACATCTCTGTATCAAATGTTATTCTTTAACAATCCTCTTGGTACTGGTGAAGCTTTACAAAGTTACATGCTAATGCTTCTGAGAGCCAGCAGAGATTACAGCAGTAAAAGCTGACAGACATGTTAGCAAGGGATGAGCATTTAATGCAAACACAGGTTTTAAAATATGTGAACTCAAAATGTGGTCTTGCATTCTGCCCCTAATGGAGTCCATAAAGCTTTGTAAGTCTCCGGTATAAATCACTCTGCCCTTCCTACTGTGTGTGCTCAGTCCATTAGAGTGCAATGGTAAATGGTTTTATTTGGTAAGAACTTAATATTCCATGGCACCTAATGTGATAGAGAGGATACTAGACAGGGAAGGCACCTCTTCCAATTTAGAAGCAGAATCATTTTACCTTTGCAATTGAACGTGGAAAACCAAATTTCCCTGATGGATCCCTCCATTATGTCTCCTCTCCCAAAGAGAGTGTTCATGCTTTGAGAAACTGCAGATCAATGTCCATTTTCCCAAGAGAGAGTTGAAGAAATGACAGCCCTTGCTGTTTGCTGTAACCCCTGTGTTGAGTGCAGGAATATAATTTTGTAGGTCATCGGAGGCAGGCATATGCTAATGCTCTTCAGTCAGCTTCAATTAGATGTGCTGGGTTAGCCTGTCTTTGGAAAGCTTGTAAAGCTGACCTTAAATCCAGATTGGGGAGCACATATCAGGTCTCATGGAGGTACTCATACTGTCTGGAGAAAGGATTAGTTTAAGCTAAGATAGGTAGATTTGTAAAAAACATCTGTCTCCATGATAGCTAAAATATTTAATAGGTGTAAGTTTTAGTAGAAAAACATCAATTTGGGATTCTAGGGCAGCCAAGGTATTTGCCTGTTTTAAGAAAACAATTTGGTAGAGAGGGGGACCCCTCATCCTCCTTTGTTGATGGACTAGCTCATAAGAACGTGTCAATCCTCAAAGGTACTTTCTGCTCAAGATTTTGCCAAGAAGGTATTGGGAACTAGCTAATGGTGTGGCAGTCTCTGGAGCTCTGTCATGATCACTGGCAGTGGCCTGAGTTCCCCTGACTGGTCCTAAGAGGTTTGCTTTCCCCAGCCAAACTGTTATGAAATGGCCTTTCTAGCTATTTGGCATTGAGACTTCTCTTTTCCCATGTGATATTTTTGTATGCATTTGCATATTTGAATCTCATTAGATTCTCCTCTGGTCTTAGCAAAGCTGTGTTATTGCCAGTAATAACTGTTTCAGTGGAAATGATGGAGTAGATCCAGTTCCACTGAATGGGGACTATTTCAAAGCTCCTTCATAGATTTGAAGACCTGACAGTGCTCCTTCACTTCATAGGCTGGTAAGCATTTGAGGCATGAGATATTGAAATTATATTGTGTTATTCAACAATTTCAAGAATCATCAGGTATAATTAACAATTGAATCAATTACAATCAGTCATGCCTCTAAGCTTGGAAATCATAGAAAGGGCTCTGAGTCAGAATCTGTACAAGTCTGCACTTGACTGGAAATGATGGTTTTGTCTGTTTCTGTATTGATCACCTTTTTGATGGTGCTCTGCTTTAGGTTCATACTGGGTTTTGTTGTTTAAAGAACAATGACTGCTGAGAGTTTCTTTGTGTAAAAATGTAGTAGGCACAACGGTGCCTTTGTGCTGCTTAGCAAGCTGTGAGTGGCAGTCCTACCTCTAGGTACCCCATTAGCATGAGTTGTGACTGACTGTGGTGATGTGTGACCCAATCTATTTTATGATTTGATATCAGGTAGCCTCAATAACTGAGTTTGCAGACTAGCTCCTCTAGGAAATGAGAAGGATGAGGAGTTGGGTTGAGTCAGTGATGTGCTTTGGTCAAGTTCTGCACCCAAACAGGGTCATCACTGCATTCTGAATGTCAAAATCATTAAATACCTAATGGTAAAAAAGGCCAAGACTATAGATCTCTTCTGAGCTTAGAGGTAGAATTTCTCCTAATTGGGAAAGTTTTATGTCCTGCCTGTGGGTGATTCTGTGGTCAAAAAATTCTGGGCAGCACAGTGGCCATATTTTTGATCGTCATCTCCAGCTCATGAGAAAGAAAAGAGCTCCAGCTGAAACCTTGCTAATCCGTTTCCTTTGCACCAGCGTTGTCTCAACAGCTAATTAACAACAGACCTCTGTAAACATGTAACCCTGGTTAGATGTGTACTCTTGATTACAGGTGTAACCATGGTTAGATTTGTCACTTTGGGCAGAGGATTAAAAAAACAGCTTAGCAGACACAAATTTATGAAAGGTAAAGAAATTGTAGTCAAGAGTCAAGTAAAATTTTCCAATAAAAAAACCAACAAAACTAAAACACACAAAAAGACCTAAATGCAACCAAAAAAACCTATTACAGATGTGGAATGGAGTAAAAGATTTATTGTACTGGTGAACAATGGAGTATCCAGTCTTTGAGGCAGATAATGTGCTGCTTGTCTTATGATGGTTTTCGTAGCTAACACTTTGCTTTGAACAGGAGGGTGAAACAACTGCAATGCAAAACATGCTCCTTTGGTCTCAAACTGTGTCATGTTTAGGCACTTCAGAGGGGAGTCCCAGAAATTGCAGGGACAAAGTCTCTATTTCTCTTCTGATTCTGTCAGCCTCTAACGAAGGTGACATGCTTTTGAGAGCATGAAATATGTAATTGTGATTTCCCTCTATATTTCATTTTCTAAAGGCAAAAAATCAGTATGTATTTGCCCTGTATTAAGAAAAGACTGCAGCCAGACTTCTGCATCAGGAATATTCTGCTTGTCCTCCATAGCAGTTCAGATGAATCTTTTTCCAATCTGAAATCTAAATAATATCTAAGTTCTTAAGTAGAGAGTCTTCAGAGTGCTATTATTTTTCCTGGATATGGTTTTTTAAGGGTCTTAAATATCTCAGAAGCTTAAGGTTTCAGGGTTTTGTTTTGTTTTTTTCTTTTTTTTTTTCTTCCCATCTTTTTAATGTGCCTAAGTGCTAAAGTACCTGAATATTGTCTTAATTTTACCAGAGTAAGCTGCAATCTTGTTACAAGTAGCATAACTGACTACATCATAGTTGGTATGGACATAATTTTAGTGCTGTCATAATGATTTTTCTAAGTGCACATGTTACCGAAGAGTTCCCTTGGGAAATATGATTATAGCAAAATAAGTATCTTGACGCTGCTATGACTGTGTACACACAGGTATGGAATTCAGAAGTTACTTCTTTTGCAATTGTGTCAAGCAATTGTTTGCATCATTTGCTTCTGAAGTGTTTGGGAAAAGCATACTTCAAATAATTATTTTACCTTAGGCAACTTCTCAGTGAGCTGCTCATTGCCTTCATTGATACTGGTAGCTCTTTCAATGTATGCCCAGTGTCCAGCATTTAAAAGCTGCTGTGTGATATACCTGTTCTGGCATTAAGTGCCTTTAAACTTATTTGACGTTTATTATGCTTAGAATTGGAGAGTTTTCTGTCCATTTTTTTCCTACAACTCTTATTCTGCTACAGGCATAGAAGCCTCAGTATAATAGTAATGCACCACTTCTGGACGGGGTGATTCCAGTTTGCCTTTTCTAAGGGAGAGGTACAGGAAGGAGCAATTTTGTCACTGTTACTAGGATTTAATTGTTTCCTTTGTGTAGTTTCCTTGAACTGAAGCCTTTTAATTGATTCAGTTCAGTCAGCCCTTCCAGGAAAGGAATAAACTGAGGTGGCTGCCTGGATGTGGATCTGATGGGCTTTCTGTTTATGGTACTTGTCCTCCAGGAAACATTTCAAGAGGGAGTCAATACTGAAAGTGGAACAAGTTTTATTACACAGTCAACATTGACTCTTCTTCATATAGCTTTGCTGCCAATTAAACTATCAAGGAAGATTTGCTGAGCTATGGACTGTTTAGTCCTAAGAGAGACATTTCACAAATTGAGAAGATACTGGATCACAAAAGAGAGGACTCCAAGCTTGTTAGTAACACAAACATGCGAGCAATCACAATGGACAGTGGAAACCAAGAGGGGGGAGAAAAGCAGAACTAAAAGTGCATCTGACTGTACTCTGTATTTATCATAAGAATATGGTTTATAAAGCTTTATAACTCATACTGTTATCCTAGCTGCAGTTAGGAATTGCTCCTGAAAAATAATTCCTGAAGGTTTCTGTTGGGATAGCAGGATTCCCAGCTGCATGGTGCTGTGTTGGGTAGTAAAAGCAATTCCTGCTTTCTGAATGTAACTTCACAATTTTTCAATTAAACCAAGCACAGCTCTTGAATTCTTGCGAGGAAACCTGGTATTATCCTGGATACAAATCCTGCCAGATCCTTGAGGGAGCATACTGTGACCATCTTGTGTGCAATTTCAGGATAAGTCTTGATATTTATTAGAGTAATATCAATGTAATCAAGCAATGGCTAGTTTTAGATAAATTATTTTGACCATAGTACATGATACTGTCATAGTGCTGTCTGTGATGGGATTGGAGTAGGGGACAGTTGAATTCTGTCCTTAAAATTAGTTGATATGTTGATTCCTACTGGGAAATTTTTTTACTGCAGGTGTAGGATGCAAGCCTCTGACATAATGTAGTGTTTTGTTTTATTGTCAGCATAGTTCAGGCAAATGTAAAAAACTAAATTATTCAGCTAAGTAATCTCTGACTTATACTGAAATGTCAAGTGCCTGTTATATCAAAGCAGCACCATTCCTCTTAAATGAAAGGCTTGTTTACAGATAACTAGTAAGAAAAAAAATTAGGGAACTGGAGCAAGAAGTAGCTATTTTTCCATGTCCTAATAGGATAGGGTTGAATGAATTGCAAGAAAACATTTATTTTAATGCTTGTATATTGGTAAGCTCAAAATGCTGCACAGCATCATAAAGCATGTTAGCTAATTTTAGGCTTTCCAGAACTTCAAGAAAATGAGAATCACAGTTTTGTTAACTTCATCAACATGTTCATTTTTTTCAGCTCCATGTTCATGCATGTCTTTTAACCCGGAAACCAGAAGGCTGTCCATAGGTCTAGACAATGGTACAATCTCAGTAAGTACATCCAAAGATTTCTAGTTGAAATGCTTCCTTTTTGAGAAGTATGTGTGTGATGATGTGGTGAGAATATTTTTGCCTAGTGTTTGGGCGACAGACTTTTTAATGATAGTGGAACTAAATCTGTAGTACAGAAAATGTTAGATAATTAAAAATTTTATGCCAGCTTCCACAAAGAGATTGAGTGGGGTTTACTGTATTTATTGGGCAAGTCAACAAACTGTCTTAATTTGCATAACTTTTAAAAAAATAACACAGAAAAACAGCTGTTGTTTTATTAAATTTAAGTGACTTGTTAATTACATGATACCAAAGTTTCTTAAAGCAGCAATTAAGAGGAGAAAAAATCATCTTCTTAGAGGCAGAAGGTGGATTTCTGCTCCATGTCTATCTGCTTTTCCAAACTTCAGAGTTCAAATTTTGTTTCCTCTCCCTTCAGAGGAGTTGCTTCTAACTGGCAGTGAGGTTGCTGAGAGATTTGGCTCATTAACATATGAGATAGAGATGTGTGGAAAGGAAGTAGGATATTAAAAGAGGAGTGTGTCTGTTAGATCTCTGATAGAGGGTAGCAGTTTACCTTATTAATCAGGTTTTTCTTGTGGGATGATGAATAAAAAGCTGTATCACTTCGGAAGAGTGGAAGAGTCATGGGTCAGAGGTATTTTTCACTTATGCCTCATCAATAGATTCCTCTTCCAGTTTAAAATCAGTTTACCATCACTTCAGATTTTTCTGCTTTTATCTCTGCCTTATGGGCCTTATAACTGAATGAGTGTTTTCAGGCTGATAGAAGGGCAGCTGTCTGGCACTAAAGCCAGTATGGTGTTTGGGACAGGGGATGTGACCCTTTCAGCTGTTGTCTGTAGCTCCCTCAAAGATGTGAAGGTTTTGACCTATAAAGCTTTTAATGCCTAGTAGCAGAGTTTTGTGTGCCTGTAGGAGATTTTTCCTTTTGTATCTAGAAGATGGGACAGATTCCAGAGAATTCTCTGCACCTCTGAAATTCTCTCCTTCCCACTCTGAAATAGCTGAAATTTGCTGGTCCTACTAGGCACTTTTGTTTTCACCATGCCTTTGAGGAACGTGAGGGCAACTGTAAATAAGGTATTTAAATACTCTGGCATGATGGGGATGTGTCCTTCATCTTGGGGGGCATTTTGTTTTGAAGAGTCAGAGGATGCTTCAGAGTAAATGGGGTCAAATATTTTCCATTCTGAAGCTAAAATGAGCTGAAGGTAAATGAAGGTAAATGAGATATGCAGGTGATAAACCTACACGTGACTTTGGATATTTATAGGTTTTCATTGCCACATCTAAGGCAGATTCTATTTGTTGCAAAGCTGGGTTTTGCTTTTCCCAGTCTTCTGCATACGAGTATATAGGAAGGGGGAAGTGCTTGTCTGTGTTGCTTGATTTAGTCTTCTGTAAGCTGCAAGCACTTGTGTGGTAGGGAAAAAATGCACTCCAAAAATTTGTACAAAGGATGAAATGTTTTCATCTGTAGCAAACCTACGACTTTTTCATCTGTAGCAAACCTACGACCTAAGAGTAGCCACAACTGTAATGTGCTGCAAGAAGTGGTGGACATGGGAATGGATGAGCAAGGGGAGCCCTGTTTTCAAATCCCAGAAATACTGGAGCATAGAGAACACCCCCAGATACTTGAACAGGGGTTACAACCACCCTCTTGAGGAAAGGATAAATTTTTTTTCCTCGGCCCAGCTATGATGATTAGTTTAGCAGAAGAATACATAAGCAGGGCACATTGACCACAAAATAAGAGAACTTACTGCAGCAAGGTGACCTTAGTACCCTTATTTTAATTTCCTTAAATGGAAAGTACAGGCAATTTGCTTGAGCAGCTTGAAATATTTGGGAATTAGTCAGCTGCTCCACATTAGTACTTCTGTAATGCCCAGCACACTTGGCTGCTGGGTGCAGGGTCAAACAAAAACCCAAACAGAAAAACCATCCAACCATACCAATAAAACTCTGACAATTATTCTGTACCTTCACTTTGGGTAGAATGAAAGGATTCCTGGTAAGGGCTGTGAGCTGATAGTCATGAGAGTGACACATAATCTTAAATTATTTTTTTTTAACAGTGCAAGGAAGTACTTCCTGGTGTAAATGGAGATAAGAAAGTGGAACTGCCTTTTTTATTCAATGTGAAATTTTTGTAAGCTGTATGGATTTTGGTTATAGGTGTGGCACCTCAGGAGTGCATATTCTGCATTTTGAGAAGGACAGGCAGCACTGTTGGCACAGAAAGAAGTTCCAGCAAAGCCACCTGCGGTGAGCTTGTATGGCTACCTCTTTTGTGAAACAAGGCAGCAAGTTCTGCTTCTACAGAGAAGAAGAGATTGTTTTTAACCTTTTGTCACTTCTCAGCACGGGGGCTGCACAAACGTTTGTGCAGCACAGCACACCATTATCTCAAGTAAAGATTGTCTAACATCTTGCTTGAAGAGTGGTGGCACCTAATGTGAAAAACCCAAACTTTCTGTGATCTGCTTTTTTTACAGTTGGCAAATCTTTTTTTGAGAAGAAATGACATCTTAGGGACTGCTTGAAATCCCTTTTGGAAGCCAAACAACTTTATCCTGGACATAAATTCCTTGCTCAGAACTGGAAAAAAACATACTTTAATGGCTACAAGGTTCTTAAGATAGCACAAGAAACAGAAGAAGGGTCTTCTACTTGCAATAAACAGGAGACTTCCACTGCGAAGATGAGACTTCTCACCTCTTTCATCCATTTGAAAACTCGTTTCCTAGATAAAGTTAAGCTTTAGGTTCTGCAGCCAGAAGAGCAGAGATTAATTGTCTTTGGATGCACCCACATTCGTTTTTCTAGAAACCATTATGAAATGGCATAAATTTCTTTCTTCATTTTTGGGGAGATTGAAATGAGGGATTTAGTTTTTAGGTAGCTGAAGATGAATAAATTTCTCTTTTTTTTGCTGACCATGCCTAAGTCTGTATGAAGCTGTTACATACTTTCAGCAGAGCCACAAGGACAACAGGGCACCAGAATAATCCCTTTAGAATTTGTCCTTGGAGATGGTACTTATTAAGATAAATTCATCTTCCACCTCATCTGATCTTGCAGCTGTCTACCAGTTTGACCATTAGCAGTATTTTGAATACCTGAGACTGAGTCAGGCTCTACCTGCTGATGTACAACCTTCCCTTCTGCTGTTGTAGGGAGTTTAGTAATTTTTACCTCAAGAAATGAAATGAAATTATATAATAAATAAAGTGAAAATGCTGTCATTGTTTATAGAGGCTTGTTTTTTTTCCCCGTCTGACAGAAGATTTAGGAGTTTTCATTCTCTTCCATTTCTCAAGTAGGTTTTTTTTGTTCTCTGGAAGACCTGAGAGTGCAGTCAGTCACTTGTGTTAACAGGATAAAGTCAAGCCTATAAAGAGATCTGTAGTGTGTTGTCAAAATGGCATCATCTATCAAAGAACAGACTGTAAATTCCCCAGGGTGGGAGCTAGCCTATGCATGGGTAACACATAACTAATATATAAAGATTACTAACTCAGAAATGGATTCAATTGCTTAAGGAGAGTTCTCCATACATGGAGCTCTGGGAAGGCATGGATCTTCCTTAGCTCCTGGACCATGTTGCTCAGCCCCATAGCCAAGGACTCTGAATTATTTAAACAAGATGCTGATACTATTTCTAGGGCGAGGTTTTACAGAAGTCTTTTGCTCAAGAGAAGTTTGTGGTGGGTGTATGTATTTCAGTATGAAGGAGGTGTGCTACAGAAAGGAATAGTTGTGAGTCTTTGTACAAAGTGGACTGCTAGATTTTGACAGTCTTCAAGAATTCTCCTTTGTCTTTGTGAAGACTTTCATGGTACCAAGTTGCTGTTGTAATAATAAGCTCAACTGAAACAGGCAAGACTGAGCATTAACATTTTAATTATGACAAAAAGGGAGTAAAGTAGCTCCAAAACCACCTCTGAAGGGTAAAGAGTGATCTTGCCAGAAAAGTTGTTTTTAATCCCTGCAAGGAGGGTGTTTGGTTTTACCATCCTGAGTGCTCTTATGTGTCCCAGCTCCTCCTGTGCAAAAGGGTTTCACAGGACTCAGAAGTCTTTCTCTGTTCTGTTAACAAGCACTGAGTGAGCTGTGTAGGTGACCCCAGCTTTTCCAGCTCATTAAGAAGAGCCAGAAGCTGCCTAATGAGAACTGAGCGTCAGCAGCTCTGAGAGGAGCAAAACATCTACGTAGGCAAGGATAAAAAAAACCCAGCTTCTGCTGGTACAATGTTAAAGAGATGTAGTCGGTGTTTTTGTAGTGCAGATTACACATTTTATGTGCAATAGGGCATGAATTTCTTGAGCAAGGTGCCCTGTGCTAAATTACCTGCCTAGTGACACAACTAATGCATTTGGCCTGAAGAGGGAGAGGGCAATAAGTGCAATGGAAGAACACAAGAGATTGTAAAGGGGAGCGGGAGACCTGCAGAAAGATTAAAAAATGCATCCAAATTATCATGTGATTTCAAAGAAGAAAATTATATGCAAGAAGTCTTTGAGGGGAAAAAAAATATATCCAGTATTTAGGTTAACTGAAACTGTTTATCTTGTACTATATTTGTCCTTATTTTGGATGGAGTAGTGTATTGATAGTACATAACTGTGGTTTATATTTAATAATACAGTGGTAATCAATACTTGGATACACCTTACAAACCACACGTGTTTGATTTATTGTATTATAATGGAGATATTCAAAAGCCTTTTCAGTCTTCCAATGAAACTGTAGGGCTCTTTGGATCACAAAACAGAATGGCAGCATCAAATTTATTGAGAGAAAAATGCAAATAAAAGTGAGAATGCAATCCACTCTCTACATGCCACCTGAAGTCACCAGCATCTGTGTGCCACTGCAGTCAGAGACAAGGACAGCCAAACTGGTGGGAAAGGCAGACGTATCTTCCCATCACGTGCTGCAGCAATTAGAGCAATTTCTCTTTAGGTAACAATAGCAGAAAGTTGGCATTCTAGCACAGGGTCCTGCTTCAAATAGGCTTTGTAGTGAAGCATTTCATGTGGTGATACAGTATTCTTCAGGCTGTGGTTAAGGAAAACAAGTTCCCCTGTTAGTTGCTGGAAAGGTATAGCAGATTTTAAACTTTCTGTGGTTTGTAGAGCTAAGGTGACCCTGGTATAGAAATCTAGCTGACTTAATTTATTTGTTACTGCTGTTTAAGTAACACTCCCCGTTGTAGTCCTCAGCTGCCAGAGAAACCTACTGGGAGCTGGAGCAGATTAAGGAAAGGAAGATAAAGTAGAGAGAAATTTAAGAGAATGTATTTGTAAAAAATTTATGAACAGAAACATAGAGAGAGCAGAATACATAGCTGCCTCAAATCGCTCACAGTTGTTTTTCTGGAAGCTGGGATCTGTAGATGTTCCACGGATGTGTAACTGTAACCTCTCCATCTTGGTGCCAAGCAGTAGATGTGATGTGTTTGAATAATTCTGGTGCTGAGGGCCAGGCAGATTACCTGCAGTGACCCAACAGAAAATCCAGAGTGACTTGTTTTTAAATTCTACTTTGGAAACTGGGGGGAAATACTGGCTTGTTGGGGGTTAGAATGTCTTTTGCATTAAACATTTGGTTTGCCTTAAACATAGTCTGTAGGCTTCTGAAGTCCAGTTTTCTCTAGTGCTTTTGGCATGTGCACAAGAACATTTCACAACTGTATGTTTATCAAATTCTCTTATCTTGTGTTTGTAATGTTTATTTTAGTTTTCCATCCTATTTCAAGTTAAATGAGTTAGGTTTTACTTCTTTTGTCCTCTAGGCAGATTAGCACAGGGAGTTTCTGTGTAGTTTGCTATAAATTATTAAAATGATGTGGTTTTACACTCCTACATTTTTTACTTTGTGTTTCTCTAAATATATGATGTGTGTACATAGATACCTGACAGCTCTCTGAAAGCTACTTCATGTGGTGCTGCCACAAAACCTACCCTTTGCCTGAGTGCTTCCTCCAGAGAGATCTTGCATGAGTTTGGTAGTGGCCATTCTGTTTCCCCAGTTTTGAGTAACTTTCCTCTTCAAAACAATCTACAGGACCACACAGGGTGGTCAGTGAGTTTACCCACCTGGGACTTTTTTAGGAGCTGAGGCTGCCATGCAGACTCTTAGCTGCCATTTCCTCATGCAAAAGCCATATTGGAAATTGAACAGCAGTACCAAGACAACAGAGCCTGTCCCTATAGGTGTGCTCTTGCCTGGACACAGAGAAATTTGGGTTTCTGTTTGTCTGAAGCAAAGAGAGGCTTTTTAACAGAAACCTGAAATGCATTCCATTCCTATCACGTATTGTTGTTACCCAGTCTGGACTGAGCAACTGGGAGGGTCTCTTAGATATTTATATTGCAATTCCTGAGTGTTCAGGTTGGGGTGTATCTAGTGTATGCACACACATGGATACATGTCTATACACAAATGTACATGTGGGCACACATAGCTGTGCACACAAGCAGGTTTCTGAGCAGCAGCTGTTCACCAGGTCTCAGGTTCCTTATTTTGTGGCACCTCAGCTCACAGCCAGTCATTTCTGCCAGCTTTTTTGATTTCTTTTTTAATGGTTCCTCTTTTGTCCATTCCATTCAGAAGCACTCATAATATTGCCTTAGGCAGCTTTAAAAAGTGAAATAATTCAGGGTTTTAGGTACTCAAAATTATTAAAAGTATAGATAGGGCTGTGGTTGTGAAGAAGGGAGAGCTTATGTAGGTAAAGTATTCTAATGTAAACAGTATCAAACACTTCACACCTCTAAGTCCTGTTTCTTTTGTTTTTTCTTTCCCTCCCTCAGGAATTCATTTTATCGGAGGATTACAACAAGATGACACTAGTCAAAAGTTACCAGGGTAAGAACCATGACCCATGTTAATTGGTTTGTATTGTCATTAATTTTGTTAATGTTTTCTTAAGGAGTATGAATGGAAAAGTTTCCCTTACAATGTTAGATTTTTTAAAAACTTACGTAAATGCTGTTTTTATCAATAGATCTATACCGTGTTTTGTTCTGAGATTACAAGGATTTTAAAAGAGCTGTTTCATGTTCTGTTTTTCTTTTTAAATGTTCCTTTGGAATGGAATATCACAGTAGACAGCAAACTGTCCACATTTGGGGGATAGGAGTTTTAATTTTCAATCTTCAGTAATCCATTGTATCTACTGAAACAACTTAGGAAACTAAACCATGTTTTAAGGCTGGAGCTTTTGGGGTTAGTCTGGTTATATTTCAGTAGCTATTGTTTCCAATAACCACAATAATTATCAGTGAATACCTCTCCTAGCAAAAGGTCAAGAAATGCCAGTCCATACCTTTTCTAATTAGAGTCTGGTGTTCACTAATGTGATGTTTTCAGAAACCTGTTTATCCTTTTCATACCTCTAAAGGACACTGTTTTTGACAGGCATTCTTATAAAAGTAACAAATACATATGGCAATTTATTCTTATATACTTTTTTGCTGTTAGACTAAGAGGTGGTATGATATTATATGGTATCATATATTATGTACTAAGCATTATGTTTCTGTATAGAAGCCTCTGACATGTTAGGTTGACATTTCTCACATACATTTTAAAATATGTTCTTACTCATATATTTTGAGTTTTATACCTTGAAGGGTAATTTAAATCTCTAAATGGAGGCTCTGGGGATCACTTTGTAACATTTGAATTTTAAGGTATGAAGAGAATCTTGATTTTTGCAGAGCATGGCTAACGTGAATGTTTCATGAATGTCTAGTGTGTTGTAAAATTAAGCTAGAATGCCTGCATTTTTTCTTACCTTGTAAAAACTGAAGAAAAATATCCAATGATGATAAAACATTTATATGTGAATCTTAAATAAGATTGCTGCAGTCTGACTGTACAGGTGTTGATATCCAAATTTGTGATTCCTCTGCAGTCACCAAGGTTTAATGCAGCTAAGTTTCATATTTAAATGTTGTGGCACTAAAGAGAGTGAGCTGATGTATTTTCTTCTGTATATGCAAAACAACATAGGCATGAGAACAACTTTCTTGATGAGTTCTTCCAGGAAAATGCTGAAAATTTTGTAAGAGGGGAATGCATTTCTTGGCAGTATTTCAGAAAAGCCTGTTGGCTGTGACAGCCCACTGAAGGTCTGGGCAAAAATGCTCATAAAGTTAAAAAAGAAAAAAGAAGGAAAATGGAAGCTGTTCTTTGTGGCTTTCTGCAATATGCCAGATGTGTTGCAAAATTAGAGGAGGTCTTTGGATAGGAAGATGTCATGGAGAACCTCCATGGGTTGTCCTGGGGGGAAACCCAAAAGCTCAGATTCCCCAAATATTAGAAAGCAAAGGATTCCAGTGAGTGTCCACTTACATCAGTGGAGAGATGGTGCAGCTGACCACTCTCCTAGCTAGAATCACCTTCTTCCTAGCCTGTCTGGGAAGGTTTTTCATAGGATCATAGAATGGTTTGGGTTGAAAGGGGCCATAAAGATCAGTAAGTTCCAACCATCCTGCCATGGGTAGGAACACCTTCCACTAGACCAGGTTCTCAAAGCTCCATCCAATCTGGCCTTGGACATTTCCAGAAATGGGCCATTCACAGCTTCTCTGGACAACTTGGGCCATTGTCTCACTGCACACACCTGCACAATTGCAGTGAACAGTTTTCTGACAGTGCAAGGCTGGAAAAAGAAAAAACCCAAAGAGATTCCCCACTGTTTTCAGGGCACCAATGACCTGGGGCTGCCTGCTGCTCCACAGCACAGTGCCTCCCACCACCCTCCTTCAAAAAAGACATGCTCCTGAATTCTGCACTCTCACACCAGGTGCTGGTGAAGGAATGTAGCACCCTGTCTGGTCCCTGGGCCTATGGTCGAGATCTGGAGTTCTGGGGAAACATTGCAAAAGTGAGGTGCTTTGTGAGCTGCTGTCAGTCACAGGATCCTGGAGTTCCATTGCTCCACACAGTGTTAGGCACTTTCATGCCCCTCTTGCTATATTTGCCTCCAACCAGAACACTGGATCTGGGCTTACCAGTGGCCTCACTGGGTCCAAAGTCCAGCTGGCACACAGCAAGGAGGAAAGAGCCACGTTTTCAACATGCTGTATGGGAGAATGTGCAGGGAAGAGCATTATAGTCCTTTGGGTAGGTATATCAAGATCCAACAGAGATGCACCTTCCTCACATGGTCCAGCAGAACTCCCTCCACAATCCTATCCCTGCAGTACACCTTTCTCACATGGCCATACTGAGTTTTGGGGGTTGGCACAAGCATCTTGGTAAAACCCTGGGCAAGGAAAAATTAAAATTAAAAGGGAACAGGTGGTTTTGTTGGGTATGGTGGCCTTCTAGAGGTTCATTTGCTAAAAGTCTTACTTGGAAAAAGTTTTGCTTAGAGTTTTCAAGTAAGACCTTAATGTTCTTCAAAAGTATTTTAGGGGGAGTAAGTACTTTTATTTAGCGTACAAAGTGGCTAAATAGTGATAGTAAGTAGCTTTAGCTGAATCATGCTGGCTGGTTTTGTGTTTGCTAGCTTTGTAAATGGTCAGCAGTGCCCTTGTTCAGTGACTGGTGGGCTGTTGATCATCTCCCACAACAAGGCATTATTATAAATAGCTGAGGCTGCTGTAGTGATTAAAGAACATTTATTGTGTCTTGAAAGGCCATGAATATGTTGGCCAAATGATCTTCTGGTGACAGAGAGCAACAGCACATGGGTAGGCTGTGCTTTGGTCTTGGTAGGAGTGTGCAGCCAGGTCTGGTGGCTTATGGAGCCTGGCCTTGGTGATGTACATGGCTGGACATGCACTGTGGAAGTTTTGCTGCAACACTGTGTCTGGAGTTGTGAAATATTATTTCTTTAAAGGAATCTGAATGCAGAGATGGGAGGTGTGACACAGGATTAGTCAGGACTCAGGGGTGGGTCTTGTGGCATTGGCCTCCTGCAGGCACTGACTCATTCCCTTGCACAAGGAGTAGTGCAAGCATTTGATCAGTGCCATTTGGGATGCCCTAGGAAATATTTTTTTTTCATTGTGTGTCTGTCTCCCATATCATCATTCCCATTCTTCAGTCACAATACCAGCTGAAGGTATAGACAACCTCTGCTCTCTCCCTAGGCAGCTCCTCCCACATTCTTCCAAGAAACCTTTCCCTCCCCTCAGCAGCCTTGGATTCCAGCCCCCTCCAACCCCTCGCAGGCTGGTCCATATGGCTGTTGGTGCTTCCAATTCTTTATGGCTTCTTCAGCCTTCTTCTTGTAGCTGGACGATTTTGCTGTGCTCCCTCTGAACGAGATAACAGCTCCTGGTTCAGTGTTTTGGTTTTTATTTATTTATTTGACACACCCTTTTTCTACCTAGCCAGATTTGCAGGCCTGCTTCTGCCCCATGTTTTGTGCAGCCTGCCTGGTTCAAGGGTGCCCCTCTGGCCCTCTGCTTTCAGGCTAGCTCATGACATGCCCTTATTTCTGCTTTCCTGTAAGCACAGCCTCTTCACTTGTGCTTTTCTTGCTCATGCTAAGCTTTTTTTTTTTCTTCCTGGCAATTTCCACCTCTGTTTTGGTGTTTGCTCATACTTTTTACTGTTGTAACCCCTCAGAACAGCTTCTTGCCCAACACTGTGTGGCTGTGCACTGGCCATGCTTCTCAGACTTTTGCCTTTATGCACAGCACTGACCCTCCACTTCCTTTGCTGACATCTTGCTGTGCACCTCCTGGCTGCAGCTTCTTTTTTCTGGGCGCAGCCTTTCCATCCTCTCTCCAACCTGCTCTTTGCATAGTGCTTGCTGCTGCTTTCTCATAGAGGAGAGCAGCCATCCTGCTCCCTCTGCCCTCCAGCTGCACATGGACCTGTGCCCTTCTCCTCTCTGCTTCTTCTCTCCCTTCTTGTACAGCATGATTTTTCTCCACAAATGGCTCTCTTCTCATTCTGGCTTACACAGATCTGCTCTTGCCTGGTGCCTGGTGAGAGTTTTCCTGTGCTGTGACCACATTCACACTTCATCCCCCATCTCCATCCTGCTGTTTGAGCAGTTTTGGAATTGTTTGCTCCACATTTTTTCTGCATAAAAATGGTGATCAAATCTTCAATACGTAAAGGACCAGCTTTTTATTTGCTGCTTCAAGATGCTGAACCTGTGTTAATCCTAGGGCCCAGACCCCTTCCTTGCTCTTCTATCACCTTCCAATCTATTGATATTTTGCTTCTTTAAGCCTTACAGGAGTCAAATTCCCTCTTAACAACAAGTGACTTTCTATTTGCATTTGTCTTCTCTTTGCTCTTTTACTTAGATGATCTGCACTGTACACTTTCACTTGTTTCAGATATATCTGCCATTAGCACATGTCTGGTTGCACCAGCTAATATGCACAGGTGGACAACAGAGTGCTAAATTGAAAGCTCTTTTTAGGAAGGGAGCATAAGCAAAGCTGTCATGTACACCCCATCCACCTCTTGGCAAGTACCATCTTTTAATGTCTGCTCCTTACTTGCCAGAAAGAGCTGCCTCAGCATCCACGGGCACCACTTCTATCAAAAATTATAAGCCCCATCTTTTAGAAGTTTTAGGAGGTAGGAGGAGATTTAGGAGAGATGGGTGGTGCCAGCTATGCTCACAACTAATTTAAACCATAAGAAGCTGTCACTAGCAGTAGCATTTGCCACATGCTGAGAAAAAATTCCTGGAGAGGCCTTGAGCAGTCTGATCTCAGCCAGCTGTGCACATCCTGTGGAAATACATGGGTGTGTCTGTGGCATTGATGGTTCTGGAAGCTCCTGGAACATTTGTGAGCCCATGAGGTGCCTGTGGCAGCAGTCATGTCCCTCTCTAAGTGCAGCACTCCACTGGCTGGTGCAGGTGTTCCCAGAGAGACCAACAAATGGGTAAAGATAAGTATGAGCCACCCAGGGGCCACTGAATTTCTTCCCAGAGAAAGCAAGGGTAGAGAGGAGATGAGATCTATTTGAAATAGTTCAAATGACTCCTGGATGGTCCCCATTCTTTTATCTGGAATGTAAAAGTGTGTGGAAATGACAGCAAAAATCTGAGGTCTTCTAATGGGCAAGGGTGAAAGCATCTGGGCACAGTTCACACATGACACTTTGGTTTAGCTGCCAGTCACCATTAGGGCAAGCTGTGTCAATACATCTATTGATTTTTCTGCTCAGGGAATCTCAGTCTGAAAAAGAAGTGTGGATCAGAGCTGGTGTTGGCTCTTGGGAGCCTCCTCTTCTTTCCTTCAGGTAGTTCTCCCTTGTGGCGTTTGAACACAGCTTTCATATATGCCGCATATTTGTGTAGGGCAGACAGCAGTCTTCCCATACTGTTCTGAGGTGATTCTCTGCATTTCAGATGGAGGCTTGGGGCTGGTATTGAAGCTTCTAAACATATTCAGTCTTTTTTTGTGTCAGCTTTTGCACAAACAAATACGAGCAGTCTGTTTTGTGTGACATATGTTGCTGTGTCTTAGAACAGTAATAAGCCAGTAGGGCTCTGGATTGAGGAGTATGGCTTTCACCATTAAGTTACAGTTGGGAATAGTTCTGTATGTCTTTCTAGCCACTTGTTTTATTAGAATATCAGCTCAATCAGCACTTCATGACCAAGCCCACTGGTCACTCATACAAAAAGCAAGCATATGTTCCCTTGTTTTAATGAAAACCTTTTGATGGCTTTATTTTGTTAACAGTAGAAACTTATTTCTTCAGCAGTTATATGCATCTACCACAGCTGTGATATTTTCTTTTATTTAAATTTTATTCTAGTAACCTTTTAATGCTGAAACTTCCCTTTGGTGCAGCATTGTGCTTGTACTGTAACTCATTGTTCTGTTGGGGTACAAGAGCCTGGATCCACCAAAACTTCACAGCAAGAGGTGCAGCATTGTGCCTGTGCTGTAACTCGTTGTTCTGCTGGAGTACTACAGTCTGGATCCACCGAAACTTCACAGCAAGAGGAGCAGCTGTGTAGGCATTTTCACTGCTGTCAAAAAACTAGCTCAAAAGAGGTTTAAATGGAACCCCAAGTCCATCCCACAGTGGCAGCTTTCTTAGTGATGATACAATGATGGAGGGAAGACTTGTGCTGATGTAGAAGATAAATGACTGCAGTAGGCATGGAAGGAATTAAGTCTTGCTTCCACTCTTTCTCATGCAAATGCTGAACATGCAGAGCAGGGACCTTACAAGCTTCCATAGAAGCTGATGTCAACAGGATTATTAAACACCAGCTGTTTCTGCAGGGAAGTGTGAGTGGAGGAGTTGGGTGCAGTTGGTGTTTGCAATGGTTGTCTGCCCCCATGTTCTTCTCTGCAATGTGATTGTATGTCTGTCTGCTTAACTTTCAGCTCATCAAAGCAGGGTCATCATGATTCTGTTTGTCCTGGAGATGGAGTGGGTGCTGAGCACGGGACAAGACAAACACTTCACGTGGCACTGTTCGGAGAGCGGCCAGCGGCTGGGCGGGTACCGCACCAGCGCGGGCGCCTGCGGCCTGCAGTATCCTTTGCTGAGCCCTCCGTTCTGTTTCTGCTCCTGGGCACTCAAACAGCCCTTTGAGTTTATTTGTCTAGCTGCCCTCCACATTTTGTGCCCTGTATGGACTCAGTGCTTTGTGACAGAAACTGTTATTTAAATCCAATTTAAAAAACTGTCAGTTCTCCTTGCTTTGTCTCCTTAATGCGTTGTGGCATATTTAGGTCTAAGCATTTTTGAGCACCACAATGGGTGATCTGCAACCTATTGTGGTCTGCTATTGTAATAAATATGGATAGGACCTTCATTTAAACATGCAGTGCATGCTTTCTTCAGAGAATTAATGGTAACAAAAGTAGGTTGATGATCAGGTCAGAGTGCCTGTGTGTATGCATGGTAAAAATTAAATTACTTTAATATAAAATAATGAGCACTTGTCCTTCACTCTGGAACTGCTCACTATGTATTGGGAATTTGGGTTAACTAAAGAGTAAATTACTCCAGAAATGGCACTCAGGTGGCTTATTCACGTAGAGCTGCCCCAGCTGCCTGACAGTAAAAGAAATATTAATTCAGCTTTATTGCAAATGAAAAGGGAAATGGAAAAGTATGTGCTTTTAGGCTGAAAAGAGGGGTTAGCATAAACAGACTTTTTAATGCCCCAGAGTGTAAGTGCTATAGGTGATGCATGTTTTGCTAGTTCATGAGAAGTGATACTGACTGAAAATTATTGTTTTGAGATGGACTTGCTTTATATTATCTGGTAATTCAGCCAATCTAAATGGCAGAAAGACTGAACTTACTTTCTAATTTATTGATAAATATTTTTGAAAGCAAGATGCAAGAATTTCCCTAAATCTCATCAGAGAACAGCCAATTTTGACTGATTAAAACTTTTGGAGGACAATTTAATTTGGGTCATCTGATTATGATAGTGGAGGGCAATGGAAGCAGTGGAAAGGAGAATCACTGGCAAGTACTGCAAAAATATTTGGCATAACCTGGAACGGGTTTGGGGTTTTTTGTTCTGCAGTGTCCTGTGTGCTTAAAATCAATACTCCTTTGTATTTTGTATAATTTTTGGGTAGGGAGAGAGTGGATACCATCCAACTCTAGCACTTAAGTTACAAAGCCTGAGGAGACACTCTTATGTTCATGGTGAAGGGCTACTTCAATGGTGTTTCATAACAAAACCATGAATTGTGTCCTAGAATAGTCTCGTTTTTTCTCACCCAGGGATACTGCATTATTAGTATGAACAGGTATGAGCATTATTAAGATGAACAGGTGCTTGAAAGTACACTCTGAATACCTCCTTGAGACTGGAGCACTATTCACAAGATTGCAGTATACTCATGTCAAAAGAATTAGCAAGTCATGAAAGGAATGCAGAGCTCATGTAAATAATATGTTTTCCTCAGCATCTATCCTTCAGATTTGATGTGGAAACCCGGCATGTGTTTGTTGGTGACCATTCTGGGCAAGTGACCATCCTCAAACTAGAGCAAGAGTCCTGCAGCCTTGTCACCACATTTAAGGGACACACAGGTAAGGCCTCAGGAGGAGACCCAGAGAGGTGCTCAGGAAGGTCTTCATCTGTGCTCAGCATCATGATGGTTTGACTGTCCTGTGATACACTAGGATGGCTTGTGTCAGTGCTTCGTGTGGAAGGGACATAGCTCTGAAACTGTTCCAGCAGTTCAGGGAAGCTGTATTGGTAAAAACAAGAGTGATCAGAGCTCTGAGCAGAACACATCTATGGCAGAAAATGCTGCAGTCAGAAGAAGATGCCACAATCTGTAGAATCTATGGCAGGAAATGCCACAATCTGCTAATTAAAGCAGAGTGAGTCTTGAACAAATTGTAGTATTTCAGGGTGGGAGAAAGGATGCTGCTCAAGACAAGATCTGTATTGACAGACACTTCGTCCCAAGTGGAATAGGCACAGCTTGGAGGCACTAAATGCTTGTTTCACTGCTGGGACTTGCACCCCATCACCCTTTGAAAAGAGCAACCCTGGATATGATCCTACCATCTGACAGAAGAAATGCTGCATTCCTCAGCATTTTTTCTTCATATCCCTCCTCTCTAACTAAGTGCTAATAATTCAAGATAGCACAATGTAGTTTGGTCCTTGTGCCATGGGACTGAGAAGATGCCCATAGCATTCCACACTTGTTTCTTTTTTAATCTTCTGGAAATTATGGAGATGGAAAGTTGTGTAGTCCCACTGTGACCATTCTTCTTCCACACTTTACTGCTCAATGGATTCACCTATGCAAACAGCAGTGAAGCCCTGTGCCTACAGAAGAGCAGGATGGGGTTTCAGTAGTTTTTCTAGACTGTTAGTTTTCCACAGGAAGGCACATGGTTGCACAGTCTTTGCCAAAGAGATATGCATTTTAATCACTCCATGTTTTTTGTTGTATCTTTACATATAGCTACCTTCCAATCTTCCACTTCCTGTAATAAAATGACTGATGTGTTTGTTCCTATTGCAGGTGGTGTCACTGCTCTCTGCTGGGACCCAATACAGCGAGTTTTATTCTCAGGCAGTTCTGATCATTCCATTATAATGTGGGATATTGGAGGAAGAAAAGGAACAGCCATCGAGCTGCAAGGACATAAGTATGTTCAAAGCCCTTCCTCCTGCTTTTATAGGAGAATAGCTAAATGCAGAAGCCACAGCTGGAAACAAACAGCCCAAAGGTTACAGTCTTCACAAGCCTCAAGCTTGTATGTGTGACTCCCTGGAGTCCATATACAACAGGAATAATTTGCTTATAGTAAGTTTTCCAGTGTTAGGCCCACAGGCTGTTTTAAGAGTCTGCAGAGGGTGGTGAAGGAAAGCACAACATCCGTAGTCCTGAAAGTGTTATGCCAGAGCCTGTGCCTGTGTTGGAAAGAGGAGGCTCCTCAAACGAGAACAGCTGCAGGAAAATTCTTGGGTTTTAGGTGTCAAGGTCTTTCCTTCCCCTAGAGGGAGCATCGGGCTTGGACAATTAATCCCTTTTTCCTCCGTGCTCTTTCGCCTACAGCCTGAATTCAAAGTGATGTGCTTTTACCTTTAATCATAGCTGCCTTCACATCTCCTCAGTGCAAAGAGGCATCATCTTTGCAAGTACATTTGCACAGCCATTGATGTCTTTGAAGAAGGGTAAGCCCATGCTGGGCATTGATTATGCGTCAGAAGGGCTCTAGTGACAATGACTCCTCACCTTTTAACTCTGGCAAGGCAACAAGTTGGTTTTAGAGTATTGGGACTGCATATATGTGGGACTTGCATGCCAGGCTCAGGTCTGGAGAGACAAAATCCCCTGGTGGTTTTGAGCTAACAGTTTCTTACATATTTATGCGTTTCTTTTGAGTGATGCTGCACTCTGCTGAGTGATTGGGATGCCTCTGAGATTTCAGAGCACTGCAGAGCTCTAACTGAAATTACCAGATCAACCTCATACTCTACCAGTGGTGCTTGCTAATGCAACACCACTTGATTTATTGCTGTGGAAATTGGTTCTAATATGAAATTAGCCTCTGGACCTTAATCTGTGAGATGGCTGTCAGCTGGAGCTGTACAACACAGCATCCTACACATCCTGATGGTGTCTCTGGTGTCTGCCAGCAGGCACTGTGAAGGGTGGCCCTGTTGTTCCAAGCTCTCCCATGAATGCATTCCCCTCTTCAGGTTCAGCCATAGGCACAAATAAATGTGTTAGCATACAAGTCCTTTTGGCAGACAAGACCAGTGGTGGTAGCAAAGGAAACCAAATCTTGTGGATGATTTCCAGTCACTGTATGTTCAGTTCCTGTGTCTTCACAACCTTGTTTTTTCCATAGTAGTGTTGTACAGTCTTTGTTTCCCAGGTTGTAAACAGCCTGAGATGAGGCCTGAATTTATTCTTTTATGAAGGACTGAGCCCATCTTTGGGAGTTTAAGCTGAATTGTTCCTCCCATGTTGTTTTTTCATTAAAAGAAGAAACAGAAGCACCTAAATTTTCCACCTTACTGTGAGAAGGTTTAGGAACAATTTAGTGTCATTCCTACCTTATTTTTCAAACTCCTTATGCTTGTTAGTGTCAAAAGAAAATCTTAGTAGTTTTTCAGTGATTCATTTCTAGATGTTGCAGGGATTTACAAAACAAAGTTGTTACTGACATTCTGCCAAGAAGGTATCTTACCAGGGCTGTGTTTATGCATCCAGATGCGTCCACTGCTTCCCAGTGCAGCTGGGACCTCCTATCCCAGGAAGAGAAAAAACAGTTATCAGAACAGGTCTTTGCTTTTGTGGATGCTGCCCAGATGAGCAACACTCTCTTTCTGGTCCCAGTTTGACAGCAAAGACTGATTTGCATCTGATGGATGCCATGTGCAATGAGTGGTGGAGGGAAACATATGGGCAAACAAATGGTTTGTACTGCTTTATTGATATTCTGTGCTCACTTGTGCAGTAGCCATAGGTGGTTGATTGCTAACTGTCTTGTTTCTTTCCCAGTGATAAAGTTCAGTCTCTCTCCTATGCTCACCACACTCGGCAGCTCATCTCCTGTGGTGCAGACGGGGGAATCGTCGTCTGGAACATGGATGTTGAGAGGCAGGAGGTAGATGCTTAGTTCTTGTCAGTTTGGTCTGAAGCAGTCCTGGGAAGAAGGAGCCTTTCTAAAATGTGCAGCTTTCAACCTAAACAAGATCATTCCAAGCTTTAAAAATGTTTCTGGATGTGCTCCAGTTGTTATAAAGCAATTATGCTGTGCCTTTGATAACATGGTACAGGCGAAATCGGCTGGCAGAAATTTGTATTAAATAGGCTGCTAAATGGCTCTTGCTCATTACATTACTGCTCTGAAAGATATTCTGTAAGGAGGGTATTGAGATGCTCTACTGTGTTTTTCAGCATGTCAGGAGAAATATCAGTTCAGATGTAAATGGATGGACTGATTGATTCATTTTGGTTTTAAAAAAGTAAAACAAGAAGGCTCTTGGTCATGTCTGGAAAAACACAACCCAGCATTTTTTTCCTTGATAAGAGGACATTTAACTAAGGTTCCAAGCAATTGGTCTTGCTTCCCTCTGGTGTAACCACATAGAAGTGTGGTAAATTATGGCTTTGCTGATCCAGACAGTAAGATTTCACCCACACATTCCTAATTGCTTTTGTGCTTCATGGCCAACAAATCTGAGCAGGTGCAAAAGCACTCCCCAGGTCTTTGGCACTGTGGGAGCAGCCCCCACTTGGCAATTTCTGACTCCTGACTCAGAGAGAGGAGAGTGAGCTCTGTGCTGGCTGAGTCAGGCACCAACCCTGCTCAGAAGCTTGGCCAATCCTGGTGCCATGAGTCACAGCAAACCTCTGCCCTTTTCCTGCAGGGGGTAGGTCAGAGGAAGGCTTTTGGCAGCGTGGGCTTTCACCAGCTTTGCTGGTTCTCAAGAGTTGTGGCTTGCATTGGATTGAGTGTGTCTCCTTTGAGGAAGAAAAAACACTAAGTGGAAAACCTGATTTTAAAAAACTACTGAAGTAGGCATAGGCAGAAACTGAGCTCCCTTTTTAATGTGAATTAGCATTCCAGTTGACTCTCTTTAATTGCTAATCCAGGGCCCAAGTATGTCATCAGCTCCTAAACTGAAACGAAAGCAGAGCAGTTTCCTCCTTCCCAACAGATGTTTCCTTTTTGCTGCAATTCAAACATCCAGAAATGAAAACCTTTATTTATTTGCTGCCTTCAAAAGGCTGCAGTAAGGGTTAAGATTGGCTTGTCACCAAATAGGCAGTGAGAAGGCTGGTTTAAAATATAGAGGAGGAATATTATTAGCTAAATAAAGGCCAAGCAGCAGGTGCTAATGGTGCACAGCTTTCCCAGACTATGGCTATGTGGGCTTGTTCTTGTTATCAGCAGCACAGCAGGGTGTTCTTGGTGCTAAACCACCCCCAAAACATGAATCTTTGAGATTTTAATATCAAACCTTGGTTTTGGGTCCTAGATCACTTTCTTTTGCATTTTGGCTTTTGTATCTTTGCTCTTTTTTAAGGATTTTCTCCATGTGATCCATGCTCAGTACTCATTTTGTTGCTATCAGATTTTCCCACATTACTGAGATTGTGTTAGAGTCACTTAAGCCATTTTAGCCCTTGATTCTTTATTTTTAACTCAACTTTTAAAAAGCTGTGAGAAGGTGTTTGAAAGGTTCTATAAGCTGTCTTTCTGTTTGACTACAAAGTGGTTGTCACAAACAAAATGTTTTCTTCATCTGTAGTGTTCAAATGCCCAAGAGATGGAAAGTTATACACAGAGATGTGAATCTGTAGGCATTAAAAGGAAAGACTGTTGTGGGTTGAAAAGACAAGGCTTTTCCCCAGCAGAATGAACTGCCTTCAAATAACTGGCAGAAGAATATGAAACAGGTGATTGCTTTATTGCTGGGAGTCAAAGCTATCCTGGGAGCTGAGGGTCTCAATCCATCCTTAACTTACCTTTGCCTGGCTTTTCTATTGTTTTTAGTTCTTTATCTCAGCTGTGTTTCTTGCCATTTTAATTTGCAGCATGTGAGAAACCAGTGGCTCTGACAAGACAACTGCAGTTGCTAATAGTACTTCCTCACAAAGTGTTAAACGATATTTAGTGTTTATTTAACCTCATGGGTTGATGAGGGAAAAGAGCTTGGGTTTGGTTTGGGTCTTAGGCTGGTTCAGGTGAATCACATCCTTCTGATCCTTGTGTGTGATTTGTAGCACGGGCACCTCTGACAGCAGGAACTCCTCTTAGGGTGTTAAAGAAAGAAAGAATGCAAAAACCTCCAAAACATCAGCACTTCCCATAACTTCCCTTTCCCTTCAGATTATTTGCTTGGCTGTTGGAAATACTGATTGACCCCAGCTCCCACCAGAGGCAATAGCAGATGGTAAATGCTGTCCAGACAGGACAGAACAAAATATTTTTATATAAAATAGAGTTGTTTCTGTGGTCTTATTATCAAACTCTTTTTCATGATTGGGATGAGAACTGTTCCTTCCATGTCCTTCAAAGCTAAGCCAGAAAAGACATCCCAGGGAACAAATATCATCTTGTCATCATCAACTGTCAAGATGGCATCTTGGGAAAATGGAGATATTAAATCAAGCTTAGCTGGCCATATTGCCACACCACAACACATCTTTTTTGTCCTGCCTCTAGGCTCCCTTGGAAATTTTTCTACTTGTTGCTCACTTTGTGTTTATATGTGTGTGTTGCAGACCCCGGAGTGGCTGGATAGTGACTCCTGTCAAAAATGTGACCAGCCTTTCTTCTGGAACTTCAAGCAGATGTGGGACAGTAAGAAAATAGGCCTCAGGCAGGTTTGTATGTGCCCTTCACTCTGTTAACATGGTGCTATTAAGCTTTTCTTTCATAATGGAGTCTAGTAACCTTTTTTGCCCCCTAAAGCTTTGAGGATTTGCATTTTGTTCTTCCACTAAGTGCTCAGGGGTGGGACAGTGGGTTCCCCTCTGTGGCTTGATTTTGTGGTTGAAAGGAGCACACTGGGGTTTTTTTCCAATCAATGGAAATGCATGAAATACCTGAAATAGGCCTTCTTGGGCTGAGTATATCTGGGGCCTTCCATGACTTTAGCCATGGGGGACTTTGCTCATTGTTAGTCAAATAAGTTACAGAAAGAAATTTACAGCTGATTTTTGGAGATTGTGCTGGAACCAAAGCTGTTTTCAATGAGATTGGATAAACAACTCTACCTGCTCAGGCTGTGTTGGGAAAGGCTGCTGTGTTTTCCTGCCTAGCAGGAGAGGGCTGCGGATTGCAGACTTTTACTGGAGGGGTGTAGAGGTGCTGCAAGTGCTCATGGAACTTGAGAAATGGGTGTCTGGGGCAGAGCTGAGCTGCGCCGTGTCTTGCTGGAGTGAGATGGGAGAGCCAGCAGACCTGAGCAGGGACCCGGTCTGGGTTTGTGGCCTGAGAAGTCTTTGTGCCTGTTGTGTCGTGCAGCATCACTGCCGGAAGTGCGGGAAAGCCGTGTGCGGGAAGTGCAGCTCCAAGCGCTCCTCCATCCCCCTGATGGGCTTCGAGTTTGAAGTGAGGGTCTGCGACAGCTGCCACGAGTCCATCACGGACGAGGAGTGAGTGTGGGCACTGCAGCAGGGGGAGCTCCTGCAGCTGGGAGGGCCTGGGGGGCTGCAAGGCTCCAGGAGGGAGCAGCCTCGCACGGTGGTCCCTGGGCTTTCTCAGCAGGATAAGGAGGAGATCGAGCCAGAAGGGATAGAGAGCCCCTCACCCCTGTTCCTTTCATGCCAGAAAGATCTCAAAGTGCTGTTTAAAGAGTGACTGCTGAATTAATGGCTTACAGCAGGAGTCAAATATTTTTTCCCCAATAGAGACCATTTTGGGGGGAAATCCTGCAGTTACAGTTCTTGCTGATTTTGGATTTCTTTCTTCAGGAGAGCACCTACAGCTACTTTCCATGACAGTAAGCACAACATAGTTCATGTACACTTCGATGCCACCAGGGGATGGCTGCTGACCTCGGGGACAGACAAGGTCATTAAGGTAGGAGCAAGGAATGTGCTCCAGCTCCTGTACTTCATTTCCCTTCCCTCTTCCATGTGGCTGCAGGATGTCATACCCGCCTTCTTCCACCCAGAGACTTCTCACTTGGGATTGGGATTGGGATTCCTGCCCAATAAGGACCAAGGAGGTCTTGATCTATGAGGTTATTGCCTGAAGGGGCTGGGACAAGTGCTCACTGTAGCTTTCCCTTGAGGAAGACCAACTGTTTTTCAACATGCCAAATCTCAGTGTGGCTAGATAAAGAAATAGCTGAAATAATGACTAAGTTATAACAGTTTAGGTAATTGAAAAAACCAAAACCCTCACAGTGTGTTATGACTGTTCTGATCATTGAAGTTAGTAATGTAGTGGGAGTTTTATTGGTTTCTTTTAAGGCCAGATATGAACCTGGCTCATACAGGTGAAAGCTGGTGACATACAGAATGTCATTTTGTCAACCTCCACCACTCTGACATAAGTGCTGGAAAATTAAATCAAACTTCTTCAGACTTGTGGCATCCACCTCTAACCATGTTGTGCCTCTTAATTAAAGAGGCGTAAATTATATTATATAAAGATTCTATTTTTACTATTATTCATTATGTTGTTTTATTTTATTGTATTAACAGTTGTGGGATATGACACCAGTAGTGTCTTGATGTTACATCAGTGGAACTTGAAAGGTGATATTTACAGAAGAAACGGATTTCCTAACCCCAATTATACTGCAGAAGATAGATAACACTGGGCACATATGGCTGATGAGAAAGGAACTAATGTGTTTACAACAACTTTATGTCCTCTGCTTGATCCAGGCTGAACATTTGCACGAAGACTCTTTCCACTTCTTCTCAAAATATACAAGAAGGTATTTTTTTAACTAACGGTTTGTACGATCTGACTTTGGTTGTCTTGAGTTCATTTGGAAAAATCTGTGTGCAGTGCAATTTTTAGTTTTTATATTTCAGTATGTCAAGATACTTGCTGCTTTGTACAGAGGGTTCTTGGGTTGTGTCTTCCTCTGTGAGTTTTCGGTGTCAACAGACTGTGTAAGGCAATTGGCTCTCCCTGCAGCCAGTACCTGTTGGTTTGGGATATTTCTGCTGACCATGCTCTCTCCAGAGGAGGAAATCCAGGCATGGTCTCTGGGTGCATCACCGAAGAGCTGATGGACTATTGCAATTCCTAAAAGGGCTCTACCATCTACTTGTCCTAGTGGGCATCATCCAGAGAGCATTCATTGGTCTGTATAATCTTCCTGCCCCTCCCTTTGCTGCACAAGTCGCAGAACCAGGGGTCAGGTTATTCAGCAACTGATTTCTACAGAAAACTGAAATAGTTTTCCAGCTCAGAGCATTCTAAGGAGCACACAGACTTGTTTGAGTTTGATGATGCTGACAGTCTGATTCAAATGAAATTATTGGCAACAGGAACTTTTGGGAGTGTGTGCATGGAGGGGGGCAGATCTAAAACTGGTCTAGATCTGAAAAGTCTGGTTTATCTCTACCTCTACCTCTACCTTGCACAGCAACATTTCAGCATTTATACCTGTCTGTGTTGTTGAAGATGAATTTTGTTCTTCCTGTTTTCCATATGGTTAGTCATATTTATTTTTTTAAATGCTGATGGTTTTTATTAATTTTCTCTATAGACCCAGAAGTGATATTGCTGAATGATGCCCATTGTCCTGTTGTCATACTTTACAGTTTCTCTTAAAAATAAACAGTATTTAAAAACCTGGATTGACCAAAATTACCTTTTTAGAATGACATTGTCAAGATGAATAGCTATAAAAGCCCTTTTTTCCAAAGGGACCTTCTCTGAAGAGCCAACTCTCCATTCCATTAATCCATGTTACTTCTTAGCATGGTACTACTCACACACTTCAAAGGAATCGGTGTAGAGAATTTGCTCTGCAAAGGCTTTCCTGCATCTCCTGTTTCAGCAGGCCTTGTGGTTGTAGCTATTGTGCTTGCACCACATTGGTGGTGCTCAGTCTTGCCCTGTTTTGGACTTCCCTTCTTTCCTCTGCAGTGGGGAGGCCATGACATTTGCCACTTCAGAGCACACTGCTACCTGGAGAAGCCTTGTGGTCTCTTTTGAGAGAGAATGCCAAAAGAAAATAAAGCTTCTCCTTTGTTTGCCCAGCAGCAATTTGCTTTTGAGGGAAAAAAAATATGATTACCTCAATCCATGGCATTAATTCTGGTCCAGTGAGCTGCTGCAGTAAAGGGTGAGTGGAATTCTGTGTGCACATCACAAGACTGCTATGTATTTTCAGGGAAAATTCTCTTCTTGAACATCTTGTAACCTGTGATGAAGCATTTTGCAGTCATGTTCTCTGAAATAACACCACCTTGGGTTTCCTGGTCGTGCAGCCTGTTGTTGTTTCCCCTCTAAACAGCATATTTTAAAGCATATTGTCAAACATAATTCACACAGTACTATTATTTTTCCAACTTGAAAGTTGTTTTCTCAGTCTTCCCACGTTCTCTCCTGGAAACTAGATGCTTGTTTCCTCTTGGAATGCTTTTCATTACACCTTGTGCATGTTTTCTGATGACTGAAGCGTTCCTGGCTGTCAAAGCTATGCAAGATGAGCAAGTGGCCTGCCATATTTTATTCCAGCTGGAGAGTATGTACAAAACTTTGCTGGACTGTGGTGTTCCATATTCCCTTGGGCTCAGGGCCTTTTGGCCAGAGACCTGACTTGTGCTGTGCAGGGAGTGCATCTCATGGTGACAGAAGCACGGGCACACCAAAGTGAATTTCAATTGCTGTTTAGTGCTCGGTTCCTGAGCAGACAGCAGTGGCACCAAGGCTGGGATTCCAGCATGAATTGTGCTCACACTGATGGAGTCATGGAGTCAGCAAGGTGAGGATCTGCCCCTGGTCAGCACCTACTCCTGAATGCCTAATGTGCAAACAGAGGTGAAGAACTGATTGCGAAGGAGACTGCATTTGAGAACGACTTGTTTGGACTGGTCTGCAATAAACTCGTGGCCACTCCCCCATTGTCTTCCAAGGAGTCGTGGTTTCAATGTTGCTTATATGTGGCTGTGGGGTATGCAAAACTGTTTTGCAGAATTCTCCTAGTTCTTCTTTCTCACTGAATGACCTGCAGGGTTATCTGGATTTAAGTTAAATATCTCCTTATCTTGCAGTTTCAGGACAAGCTGCTCTGGGCTTAGAAAATTATATAAACTTCAAGTGAAGCTGAGGGGGGAAGGAAAATTTGTCCCTTTGCAATGCCCTCAAGAGCTGAAATGTAGACATTATGAAGAGAAAATAGATGCATCTAATTCAATAATTCTTTTACTTTCCAAATGAAGCAAGAAGGATTTGACACTGGGAGAGTTAAAATGCCTGTCTTCCTCTTCTGCTGTGTTAGAGTAGCAATCTCAGTTTCTTCTGTCTGCTAGATGTGTACAAAAAGGGATCTCTGTTGCCTGGTCCTTTTTTTCCATTTTATTTGCTGAATAAGAAATCTGAGCTATTTTTATGAATTGCACCATTGGAGGATGGGAGGAGGGGGTGTTTTGATACAGGTGTGGACTATGCATAAACTCTTTAATGAAGCCAAGCCCCCTTTCCCTGGGGCTGCTGAAGGGCAGTAGCTTTTAGTGATACCTCATGCTGTGACAAGGGACACACAGACGTTGCTAGCTCTCTCTGCTCTACACATCAGAAAAGGTGATTTCATTTCTCCTTTAGCTGATGCTTCCTTCTGGGAAGTGACCTCCAGAGCATCTGCCTGCTATTCTGGGTTTTTAAATTAGCAGTGTGTGTAGGGCTTAGGCAGGTGATGTGGCAGGTACTGGTCACATACACAGTGCCTGAGCAGCTTGCTAGAGTCACTTCAGTCCCAGGTGGGGCAATCTGAGCACCAAACTTCAGTCTTTTTAAGCTGAAAATATTTAAGTGAAGGGAAAAGAATGTGGGTATCTGCTTGCAATGTAGCATTGATGGTCCTCCCATCCAACTTAACGTCATGGTTAGATGTTGAAACAGCAGTGGTAGGGCTACAAGTCAGCCAGTGTGCCAGAGGATAATCCTGAGCAGTGACATTGGTGTGCTCAGCTGTGGGCACTCTTGTCTGCAGCTGCTTTTTGCAGCCAAGCCCAGGTGACCTCCCTGCTCTGTCCTCCTGAACGTGAGGCCATCACCTGAATGTCAGCATGTGGGCTCTTAGTACCTCTAACCACTCTTAGTAGTGGTTACTGCACATTGCCTGAGGGTGGCATGGGCATCTCCAGTACTGGGAAAGGGAGGGATGTGTTCCCTCTGGGGAAATGAAACCACTGTATGGAGTCCAGCAAAGGGACACTGAGATGGTGAAAGGTACTGGAGTATATTTGGGAGAGCGGGGACTGTTCATCTGGAGAAAAGAAGGCTCAGAGGGATCTCATCAGTGTGTATAAATGCCTGAAGGGAGGGTACAAAGAGAATGCACTGGTGTCCAGTGACAGGGCCAGAGGCAATGGGCACAAACAGAAACACAGATTTCCTCTGAACTTCAGGAAACAATTTTTACTGCAAGGGTGACTGAGCATGGGCACAGACTGGCCAGGCAGGTAGTTTGTGGGTTCTCCATCTTTGGAGAAAACCCAACTGGACATGACCCTGGGCAACCACCTCTAGGTGACCCTGCTTGAGCAGGACCAGATGACCTTTGAAGGTTCTATCCCACCTCAGCCATTCTATGATTCAAAGTCTATTTAATGCCTGTGTCTACTCTATTGCAGAGAGAAGGAAAGAAATTACTATCTTTCCTTAAATCTAAACTACTACCAAATTAGTTACTACCAAATTAGCAAATATTACATTTGTCTGGCCTTGCTGTTCCAAACAGGATTTGCATACCAGCAACCAAAGTTCTGTTTTGTAGCACACAGGAAATAGGGCTACAATGTGTGGTTTTACAGGCCATGTCTTTTCCAGGAGACCACAGCGAGCCCATGGGGTGTTTTCAGTTAGCCCTTAGAAGATGCAACAGTAATAACAAACTTGATCATTTGTTCAGGATGCATTGATGTGCTGAGTCCCTTCAGTGATGACCTCTTATGTAATATTGAGGAAGACAGATTTTTCTCTTCAAAATTGCATCGTGTGAATGTTGGCAGGAAATCTTTGCTCCTCAGAAGAAAAAAAATGTCCTTAGTTTGCCAATAACTTGAAGTTCTGGGATTTGAGATTAACTTTCTGTGATCACATGTGACTTTTCATTGCATTTTCCCAGTTTGGGGATTTTCCCTTGTGACCAGTCTTTGGCCATCTCTGAAATTTTGTTTGCTTCAGGACACATTGTACTGCTCAGAAGAGAAAGAGATTTAGTTCAATTGAAATTGCTGCCAAGTAGGGACGTTGAACTCAAACCAAAATGAAAACAAGAGAGCACAGTCCTGGCAAAGTCTGTGCAAAGAGGGGATACCAAGAAAGAATGTTATCATCATACCAACAAAACCTAAAAAAACCAAACAAACCAAACCAAAAAGCACCTACAGTATAGAAATGAATATTCATCAGAGATGTATAAAACCAAACCCCCATCCCAGTACTGTAAGCCAGCCAGCAGCCATGATCCAGATCCAGAAGCCACAAGGAACAAAGAGTTGTTCCAGTCTATGAAGATTTGACTTCCATTTCTTGTTCTTTGGTTCAATTGCCAAATTATATTTATCTACCTCAAGTAGTTTTTTCAGGACTGCATTAAATGCATGAGCACTTCAATATTAAGAGGATGGGGAAAAGACACATTACTACTGAGATGGTACAGAAGAGGTGTCAGGCCTTATGAAGATAGTCTCTCTAGTTATTTGTTCTTTGGATATTAAATAATCTGAATTTATTAAAGGGTTTATCACCTTTACTTTCATTTTATCATAGGTCAGGGCATCCTTCAGATGTGAAAAACCCATTGCTAACACCCCTATTTTGTCCTGTCCCAAGAAAATTCTGTGGAGTTGCCACAGCCAAGTAATTAAGGAATTTTCACAAATAAACAAATTCACAAACTTCCTTGCTACATCTTTGTCATTAGTACTAGTTTTGGCTGTGGTTTAGCTTTCCAAAGGCTGAGCCTTGTTTCTGACTCTGCTTGGTAAGTTGTCATACTGACCAATACCTCATGGGCTTTGCTGTCTTTTTGATTAGAGGGATTTTATATGAAAAAAAGCTCCTACTGGCTTTTGTTCAGGTCAGTGTTTTATAGGAATGCTGCTCAACAATTTGACCATCTTTTCTACCAACTACATTGTAACACTTTCTGGTACTGTTCCATTATGTAAATAAGTGTCTCCGATGTAGCTAAATAAATTGTGGTATCTTAACCCCACTAAATTAATTTTGTCAGCTTTTGGCTATTTCTCTTCCTTCTCTATGTGTGTAATGAGGAATTTGGTTTACTGAGTTTTGACTGGAATCATTCACCTGCCTGTTTGTGAATTGTCATAAAACTGACAGCTGTTGTATGGACATGTCTTTTGCCTGGACAAATTCTTACCCTGAGTGCCTGGCTGGGTGAGCAGCCCAAAGGAAATGGTGTCTGGGCAGCAGAGGAATTGCATGATTTTGTGCATCTCTCCAAGGCTCCCTGTGGATTGTGGATTCTAAACTGAAAACTAAAGGGAAGATGCTCAAGATTTTAAACCATCAAAGAAAACGGCACTTCCTGGGACCTCTCTCCCTGAAGTTTGCACAAGTGCAGGTTTTACCACTTTTCTCCTATAATATTTTAATAATATTTTTATCTGTGAAATGGCATTGCTGGTACAGCAAAGGTTTGAGTTGTATCTCCTGGCAGCAGGGTAGAAACCTGTCCTGCTGAAGACCTTTGGCCAGGTTGACACTGTGCCCCTTCGTAAAGCTGAGCATTAGCTTTTGTTTTCAGAGAAAACACACTTCCTTCAGAGGAATACATCATTTTTCTTTATCTGATGGCTCCATCTAGAGAGAGGAACATAAATACTGCCCTAGTGCACAAACTGACGTTCTTGGATTTGATCACTTTTAGTCCCAGAAGTGGGGTTTTTTTGCACTTTCTCCTTATCAGATTTGGTGCCTTTTCAAAGCCTTTCTCTCATTGTCTAGATCAGTGCTTTTTGGGTGACTGCAGGAATACAGAATTTTCAAGTCATCTTAGTTGCATTTTAAAATTTTGTAATTTTATTTTTTTAAAATCCTGTAATCAGTTGCTGGCTCTGCTGCAATGTGCCCAGAATTACCTCTCCCAACAAAGCAAGAGATGGAACCTGAGGCAAACAAGAAATACTGTGAGCTGAGCTAGGGAAGATGCAAAGCTGTGCTCTGCCAGAGTGGAAACTGCCTACCTAAAATGACTGTGGGTGGATGTTGACCAGCACTAGTTTTAGACAAGTATGATCCAGTGTGATGAGATGGGGTGCTTTATTTTTGCAGGGAGGGTGAGAGAGTAACACAGAGGAACTCACAGATTGAACTGCTTCATAGCTGCCCTCCTCCACTGTTCCAGCAGGTTGTTCCCTGAAAGACTCACCAAGTTGAGGAAAACTAGTACTGCTTCAAGTGCCATGGCTTTTAGAAAGGCTTTGTCATTACAAAAATACAAACTAGTGCTTGTACTGACAATTGAAATGGCTGGGACCATCCCCCCACCAAATAAATTTATTTACATTGAGGTTTGCAGGACTGACTTATCAGGCTATAATGAAGGATATACAGAACTCCCTTGGAGCCCAGGCAGTGCATATTCAAAATCCCATCTGAGCCTCCCACAGGAAGGGAAAGGGGTGGCCCTGCTCATACCTTGTTCCCACTGAGTAGAACACAGAAGCTGGAGCATGTGTTACTGCAAATGCCAACAATTGGTATTGGCAGTTTACTCCAAAATTGTGAGGTATTTATGGGAGTGCCCCCATTCAAAGGCAAACAACAAACAATTTTTTTACACCTTTAATCAACAGCAGGTTGATTTAGTTTATTGAGTTTTTTTAAACAATGAATAAAGATGACCCAGAAATTAAACTAAAGAAAAAATGCAGTTTACAAAATTGTTTGATATTGGTTACATTGACCTCCTAAAATTTTCATCCAAGACAAAAAGAGAAGTTGCAGTGGCCCCTGCATCCCTGCCCTGCTGCACTGATGATGGGCTGTGCCTTTCCATTAGGATGTAGGGAAATTACCAACTCCACCTGTGCTCTGTGGTGCAACATTCCTGTGCAAGATCCCTGAGAGCAAAAACTTCCCAAGTAGCTGACTTCACAAAATGAAGAAAAATATGAAGCCATCAGAGTGAGGTCAGAGTCATAAAAGCCTCAAAGCTGCCACAAGAAGTGTTGGGCTGTGCTTGGACTGGAAAGGTGACAAGAGCAGCTGCTGTGCTTGTCATTCCATTCCCATGAACCAGGTGTGTTCTCAAACTCCCAGTGTGCACTGCTTAACAAGGACCTGTGTCACCTTCATCTTCTGCTCATCTGTCACTGGATGCGGTTTTTATTTTGTTCATGAAGTTTTGAAGTGGAAGAGGAGACCGAGGGGAGACCTAATCACAGTCTACAACTTCCTTGTGAGGGGAAGAGGAGGGGCAGGCACTGATCTCTTCTCTGGGGTGACCAGTGACAGGGCCCAAGGCCATGGACTGAAGTTGTGCCAGGGGAGGTTTAGGTTGGATATCAGGAAAAGGTTCTTGACCCAGAGGGTGGCTGGGCACTGGACCAGGCTCCCCAGGGAAGTGATCACAGCAACAGCCTGACAGAGTTCAAGAAGCATTTGGCCAGTGCTCTCAGGCACCTGGTGTGACTCTTGGGGTGTCCTGTGCAGGGCCAGGAGTTGGACACCATGATCCTTGTGGATCCCTTCGGGCTCAGCATAATCTGTGAGTCTGTAACTGTATTCACTTACATGAAGGTGCAAGTCACTCTGGATTGCATTAGACAGATCCTCTCACTGGCTTGCAGCCACATGTTTGCTCTCGTGGAATCAGGCTGAAATAAAGCAACAGCAGGACCATAATACTAAAGTGTGTGACACTCTGGACTTTGTTTCTACTTGCTGTTCCTGTGGTTTAGTTCTTTTTAAATCAGAAGTGCTCTTAAACCATTGCATGTTGCTCTTAAGACACTGTGACCAAACTTTGATTAAAGCAGTTTTCTTAACTGGTTTCATTTTTAAGCTGTGACAAAAAATGAAAAATATAGGCTATTGAAATACACTAGTGTAGAATGTGGACTAAAATGTGTTAAATATATACATATATAGTGCACAGTTTTTACTTTTATGAACTATTTAAATACCAGTCATTAAACTTTTCTTCTGTACTGCAGAGCTGAGAAGCAAACTGCTGTAAATACTAAATAATGCAGATGTTTTTATTAGCCTTGCAGCTATTGGGTTAAGAAATGTAGTTAGTATATATGTTTCCAGCCATGCTCTTGTTTTGGGTAACTGTATTTAACAGCTGAAACCATAGAAAATGTTAATACCAGATTTGCAGGAAATAAACCTCTGTACAAGCCTTGCTGTTGTTTTCTTTCACTGTAGTGCAAGAAGGAGTTAAGTTTATAAATGAGGCAGTAACTTGAATGCTGACCCAGCCTCTTCAGGAGAAGCTGTGACAGCCTGACTTGTCTCAGCACTTCTTATCATGGGAAAATTTTTGTCAGGGCCTTTTTGAGAGTAAAGTCTTTATTTCTAAGGAGATTGACAATAGGCTGAAAAAAACAGGTTTTTTCCTAAACTGATACTTAATAGGAGATCTTTGAATAATGAGGAAATCCCATCAGCCAGGAGGAAACTAAATTACATAAAGCAGACAGAAGGAGCTCTCCCCTGTCCATCACCAGTCTTTAGCTGCCAGTCACTGCAGAGAGCTCAAGAACATCTGTGTTATATTTGTGTTTAGGTCCTTGGTCCTCCCACACTGGTGTGAGCCACATGTGAAACACTGCAGCGACTTGGCTGGGTTCTGGAGGCAGCTGGTTAATAAACACACTCAGTTCAGGAGAAAAGGTGTTACCTTTGTTAATAATCGTCTTGGCTTTGCAGTAAATCTGAAATAATTAAGACAAAATGAGTATCACCAGAAAGTCTAAGTCTGAGCTGATTGTCTTCAGCACTCATAGAAAGATGCAGCACTGTAGGTGGTGCTTCTTAAACTAGATCCAGTAAATCCCTATGAAAAAGCCCATTTTCCCCTCTACCGATTTACAGTGAGAAACTGTGAGTAATTCAAATGTCCACAGATCAGGCAGGATGAATCCTGTCCTTTGTGTCTGGAAGTAAACACACCCAGACAAAACACAAGCCTCTCATCAGGAGGTGCATTCTCCTCTAAAACCTGTGCCACACCAGTGCTCCCTTCCCCTCTTAATCCATTCACAATGATAAAACAATTCCCTTTAATTTCTCACAGAAATGGCAAGCAGATACACGTTAACATGTTGTTTCCTTTTGTGCCTACAGTCATGCAGCCATTTCTCTGCTGGATCCAGCCATGTCTGGGTGTGTTGTGTTGAAACCTCCTACTTCATGGTATTTTGACATAAATGGGATAATATTTAGCCCTGGCTCCATAAAGTAATGTGGAAGGCATTTGGCAGTGTTCCTAAATTCTTGCTGTTTAAACATGAGGAAGCAGATCACTTCTGCATACCAGCACTAATTTATAGAAACTAAAGGCTGTGAGGAATCCTTCCCTTTAAACTAAGCAGGCTCTGCAAGAGAGTTTCTGCATTCCCAGTTACATGCTTGAGCCCAATCACCCTCATGCAGTGAAGGAAGCCACCAACCTGTCTAATACAGCAGTTAAAAGTTGTGTAAAACATTCCCACTTCTTTCCTGAAGTCCTTCACAAAGGTTACTGAAAGTACACTCCTCTGCATTTCTCTGTGCTGAGTGTTTTAAGTTATTCTAGGTAACTTTACAAAGTCTCAGGGCTTATTTTAATGCCTCTCAATTTTTCTTCCAATCCAAAGAACACAACCTCAGTGTGTCTTGAGGCAGCAGCTGCATATTCACAATGGGAGAGACGTGGCAGCAGAGAAAAATTACACAGGAGCCACTCTACCACCTCATTATGAGAACACCTGAACCTAATTCATTTTTAACAGGCTTACGGCATCCTACTTCCCCTCAACAGCAGATTACTGTGTAATTAGAAGATTTGTGGTGACACTGTGTCAGCAGAGACACTAAATTCCCGGAGAAGCAGATTTAAACTTCTGGGAGAACTCTTCCAGCACCTCCATTAGTTTCTCTTCATCCTCTGGTGGACTGTGGGTGTATGCTAGGGGTAAGTGTGTAGGGACTGGTTGCCTGTCTGGAAGAAAAGAAGAGAAAAAAACCAACCTTATTGGTACATTAACTCTCTTATAGCAGAAAGGAGGTTTTTCTGATAGACTCTGTACTGCCCAAACATACCTCATGGTCTTGAAGCCAGGAAAATTAACCTTTTAGGTAACTGTAAATAATGCTAGTTAAGCATATCTTCTAAACCAAAAATTAAACCAATTCAATTTGTATTTTGGAGCTGGAGTGATTTTTCTGTAGCACAATATGACCTGGACTGTGCAGCAAGCTCCTATTTGCAGCTGGGGACAGTTTAGGAAAAGGATTGCTTCCCTGTGGGGTTATGCCTGTCACTAGTGCAGCACCTGCAGGCAAAGAGCAATAGCTGGAGTCTGTTGCTGCAGGCAGAAGATGATTTTGCACTTGAAACAACATTTTTCCTTGCCTCCTGGATAATCTTTCTAGTTCCCAGCTGGGACTCTGTAATTAGGATTATTTTCAATCTTAAAATGCTTGTTTCATCCTTAGAAACAATGTTTAAATTCTAAATGCAAAGGAACTTGAGCTTATTGCTCAGTCACCATAAGTGACACATATCCAACTAAGTTTGCTCAGTTTGATGCTTTGCTTTGTTTTCCAAATCTCATGCCTGTCACTCACTCTGTAAATACAGCTGTTACCACCATCCACTCTAAGGGATCCTCCCCTCCAAAAACATGGTGTCTAGAGCCTGGGAGCCTTATGACAATGCTGTCAGGTGTCTGTAGAACAACAGTCAGAGCACCGTTGCAGCACTGTTAAATCTACTTAGCAAGCCCAACTTCCACAGCAGCCAGCTGAGACAAAAAGAACAAGCTGCTGCAACCCTGGGAAGCAGATTTCCCTGAAAACCTATCAGGCTGCCACTGGGCTTCCCAGGAGAGCAGAGGTATTTGCTCTCTTAAGAGTAAATGTTTACCTGACTGCACACACCACATAACTTCTGCTCATGGAAAACTGAGGGGAGAGAGAGAGAGGGGAATGTTCCCTTCTCCATCACTGAATATGAACGGCTTCCCACCTAGCCATAGTGCATCCAGTAGCCTGTGCTAAAGTTTGGGAACTAGGTATGAAAGCCAAGTTCAGCATCACAGAGAAGATGCTTCTAGTCTTTGGAAAGCACGTCTCTGTTTTTATATATTTTAGCAGATGCAGAGAATTCTGGTAGTACTAGTCATATTCTCACTTCCTTTTATTATTTTCTCAGGTTAAAAAAAAAAAAAAGCTGGCTTTGGTTTGCTCTCAGAGGGAACAGAAGAAGAGAATGCAGAAAATGGAGGGAAACTGTGACTGATTTGGAAAATGGCTGCCTAGGATCAGAAGTGTGGGGTTTGCAGCAAAGTGCTCCTGCAGCCCAGACCCTTCACTGAAAGGACTTGAAGAGTGCCCAAGCTAAGCTAAGCTGTGGCTTCCAAAAGGTCATAGAAGCAAGAAATAACTGACTTCACCACTATTTGGTAAGCACAAGACATACACAGGACAGAGAACTTCTCTTGCAGCTTTAAGAGCAGTCATACCAGGACCAAAGCTCTCAAAAGTCAGTAGCTTTAGCTAAAGAGGCAGGGCATGTTCCCTGTTTACCAAAGCTGGGGATAGAAAAAGGCCAAAGGGAAGAGCCTGGTGAAATTATGAAAGAAACAGAAAGAACAACTGAGCAGAAGCATTAGGACCAGAAGAAAGTGGCTGGAGTAAAAGAAAGGGAAAGCCTGGTTCTACAAAGAAGGCTGACCAGCTGGGATGTGGGGTTTCCACATGAACCACATGCTGACATGAAAAATGTCCATTTAAATAACTGTCAGCCAACCCTGTGTGACTGTCTGTGGGACAGAAGGGACAAAGTCAACCCAAATGCAGAAAAGTCTGAGCTTCCTGCATTCTCTATACAGAAATTCAGTGAATCAGGATTTGAGTGCCACATCCAACAGAAGCACTAAGCTGTAAGAAATTACCCTGAGCTTTCTCTCTCTGGACTGACCTGCATCACCATTGAGGCATCCTTGCTTCCAGCTGCTCCTACAAAGATGCCTGTCATTTGTCTGGGAGAAAAGAAAGGCTCTGCCCTACTTTTCCATTCCCTAAGCTCAGTGCCAAAAATGCCACTGTGCTCAAGTCTTTGCCCAGTGTTAGAGAAAGGGGGAATTGGCAGTTTTAGCCTGCGTGGAACAATAGGAAGAAGAACCTGTCAAAGCAGAGCCAACTCCCGGTGCTCTGTGAGAAAGATGCTCATTTCCTAGCATCATAAAAGATGCTGTTTGACTGCTGTGATTCACCTTCCCTTGGCACAGTCCTACATGCAGCCATTTTCATTACAAAAAATCTCCAACCCTCCCTAAAGAAATGCTTTGAAGTCTCTATCAGCTACTTTAGAGGACAAAGGCAGGAATATAACAATTTAACACAATGCTCACTCGAACATTTAGACTTGAAACAACTTTGAGGAATGCTTTTATCCTTTGCACAAGCTGCCTGGTGCAGCCTTTATCCCCTTCCAGGCCAGAGAGGGATCCTAAGCTCAGGCAGGCTGGGGATCTCCAGTCTGTGCACTGTGAGACACTGCTCCTTACCTTGGAAGAACAAACCACTGGGCAGCTTTGTTGCTTCAGCTGACACCGCCAACCACAGGACGGTGTCGGCTCCCTGGGCCTCCGTGCGCAGAGAGTTCTTCATCCTCTCGTAGAAATCAGGCATGGATGACCTCACAGCTGGAAAGGATAACAATGGAATGGTGGCCTGCCATGCAAGGCTTTTTTCACACACACACACACAAACCCCCCAACAAATAAACAAACCAAAACCAAAAACCAAACCAGCTTCAAATTGCCATTTTGTGTGTAGGAAGGAGAAGCATCTCTGGAGCTTATGGAAGACAATGAGTATTTCCCCCTATCTGGGAGTAGGACGGCTTGTGGGAGAATAGCACTAAGCCGCCAGATGATCCACCACTTGTTTGTTTGGGTCAAATTACAGGGACAAAACTGACAACAGGATCTGTCAGAGGTTCCTCTGCCAATTCCATTCCGAACTGTAAAGATGACAAACACGGGGAAAACAGAAATTCGAAAAAGCGGTGTTGTAATGGGATTTTTAGCTCTTCTTTTCTCACCAGTTTTAGGAAACCAGTTGCAGCACTGTATTTAAAAATTGCTTACTTGCTGTCTAAACTCTGGTTTCATTTTATTTTGTCCAACAGATGGTGACTGTAGGCCCATCCAATATAGGTGTTTATTTTGGGGGGGTTGGAGAGTCTTTGAACTTTAAGGTGGGACAACTTTATGGTTCATTAAGTTTGAAATCTGCAAAGGAAGTGCAAAAATAAATGTATTTTAAAGAAAAAGAAATACCAGGATATTTAGTTGGAAAGGGCTATTTTCAAGCATAGACAGGGTAAATGCTTCTGTTGTCAGAAGCAAATTTTGGAAAATGCATCCCTATAAAAGATCTAGAGATGTAACTGCTATTCTGCATCCCAAGCTTGGGCACTGGGGGCTGGAAACATTGGGGAATGCAACATGCATAGTGCATGCCTGATGCTGGCCCACCTACTCAGGCACAGTCACTGAAGAACAGCTGCAGCTCAGACAAAGGGCTGAATGGCCAAACTGCTTCTCAACAGCAGTAAATGGTTAGAGGAAGAGCAGAGGGCTTGCACAGTGGCGCATTCTCCTACGTGCCCTCACTAATTCCTAGTGTCTGCACATTGGTACTTACAGAGGCAGAAGGTCCATCTGTGTGTTTAACAGTTCCACTACAAATGTAACTTAAAGGTTACCTTAAAGAACTGTGTCTCTGCTGTGCATTTGTGCAGGGCTGGAAGCATTCACTGCCCATTGTTATTCTCTAGCTATACACAGCTAGCAGACACCATGCAGAATAGAGCCACCAAGGGGATATAAAACTACTTCAAGCACCAGTTTGGAGAAAAGAAATTACTGCACCTGTTGGAAAAATATACTAGGAAGTTTCATTTCTCTTTGCTTTTAAACTAATCCTGAAAAGAAAAAATATTGTCAGAGAGTGAAGCAGATGTTACCTGGGGTGTCTGCCCAGCCGGGGTGCATCACAGAGAAATGGATATTTCTGTGAGCCTTTGCCCACTGTTCTGTCAGGACAACTTGCTGTCTCTAGGATAGAGCAGTAAGAGCCACGCTAGCACCACATTCAACAGCCTGTCCACCAAATTAGTTCCCAGGGAAATAAACTACATCAAATGTGCTATAAATACCAGAGCATTTATGTACAGCAGAAATATACTCTTGCTCATCCTGGCTGGATTTATTGGATAATGCCATCAGAGACTTCCACAGTCATTGCCATCCATACCCTGGCTACAAATTTACTTTTAAAGCAGCTGCACTGCTTTTACTGACCATGACTATTTGCTGCAGACTGTGGGCAAGAACTAAGCAGGCAGACAGGGTTCATCAGCTAAAGACAGTGTTCCCCCTTGGGACTTCTCTCAAATCAAATCAAAGTCTAGCCATGCTCTCCTCCATGCAAGATGTATGCACTCCTAAGGGCATGCCATCATACTCCTGAAGATTACTGCCTGTGCATCTGCATGTGGGTTGGATGCAAGGGGAAAGCAACAGTGACCAACAGGCTTGTTGCAAAGCAGATGGTATGAGCTGCCTAGCAAAGAAGGGCTGGGCTTTGTTTTCAATCCCATGGGCTGTACCTTGTTCTGTGCATATACCATGGTTCCATCAAATGGCCCACTTTCCGACTGCAAGTCAGATATGTTTAATTTTTGAACTAGCATGCCCCCAGAAGAGACAGTGATCTGTAATGAAATGAATGAAAAACAAACAAATGAAAAGCAAAACCAGGAACTCCCCACAGATGCACTCATGCATGCAATGTTGTCTTCAGGCCACAGCTGGAAGTCCCTACAGAGCAGGATTCCTCTGCATACTTTTTGCATTATGCTTATGCTCAGAAGTAGAGCATACCTGGAGATGAGATGAAAGATATATAACGTTTTTAAGAAGGGATTTTCATTCAAAGTGATGTTGATTCATTTCAGGAATTTTGTGCTTCTTCCTTTTGGAAAGTAATGGGGAGAAAGAAAATAGCAGAATAGCACTATTTGTAGTTTGTATGTTTAGCACTTAACAAAGCTAATTAGAAGTCATACAAAACTTGGGAAATTTCATTTTAAAAAATGTACCTGCTGTCTTATTTTACACCAAGATCTGTAAAGTTCTTTTAAGCCTATACTCCTGTTGTACATATTTCGCACTCTGCTGCAGGAGCTGACTTGCCCTAGGGAATCTAAGAGGGTAAGTTCCCAAATGAAGTATTTTACTCTGATTTCCAATGAAGGGCTGGAAATCAGAGCAGGCAGGAGCTTTGCCTTAGAGCAGGAGGTTGTTGTTAGCAAAATCCAAGAGGATTTTAGAGATCCTTACAGCATTGTAAGTAATCCTGCATTGCTAGCACAGTCAGAGAACTGCTGTTACAAGCCAGAAGGTAAAAATAGTAAAACACCCCTTTTAAACAGCATCACAGACTCACCACCCTGGCATCAGCTGCTTTTTCCAGGAGGGGCACCAGGGCAGTTGTCATGATGTATGTACCTAAAAGACAGACAAGCACCAACATTAACTCCTCCTTTTAAAAAAAGCTTTCTTCTCTCTCCACCCTCCTTAACAACCCAAAACCCAAAGTCCCTTTATCTCTGAAATCTGATCTGAACTTGACAATGATTTTTTGTTGCTGCTTCACCTGCAGTGTGCCAGCTCAGTTTGTAGTGGTTCACATTGCCATATACTTCGCAAAAGGCATATATTATTTTACAGATTTTCATGTTTGTTCTACCTATAGAGAAAACAGCTCCCTACATTCATCTGTGAGAATCTGAAGGCAAAATAGTTCAGGTATGGAATTCCTTGGGTGGGGGAAGGTGATGCCAGTGAAGAAATGGGGAATGCATTTCCCCTGCAAGTCTGGCATATACACACAGATCGAAGCTGGGTCATGAACAAGAATAGGAAAGTGCACTTCATACTTACAGTTCTTAGGGCACTGCACATGCACTTAAGATTTGTCCATTCTTCCCTTCTCACTATGAAATCACTCAGAGTACACTGACACTTTTTGTGCTGCGCACAAAACCCACTCCTTAAATCCCCAGCATGACCATTATGGATGATAAGGAATCCTTGGGGGGAAAAATATTAATGTTGCCTGCTCAAGGCTGAGCTAAGATTACTTGGGGAAACTTAATTGTGTCCTTCCCGGCTTTTGATCATGTTCATGTAGCAAGGATTTTTACACACCACACAAATATATTCCATTACCAGCAAAGTTTGTTATTACAAACACTGTCCAACTGTCAGTGTATTTGACTCAGACACACAGACACACCTAGTGATGTTTCAGGCAACCAAGTGCAACACAGAGATTTTTTTTCGGTTTAAAATGCATTTTTTAAAAATTCCATTTAATTCAAAATTAATTTAGCCCCATTTAGTCTAGTGCTTCTACATCTACTTCCCTCTAATGTCTTTACAAATGGCTCTAGTTCAACAATTCTATCAGTGATAAATGCATTTTTTTTCCTTGAGCTACTGAGGCCATGTTTTTCACAAAGCATGAAGACTTCAGCATGTCTTTATAACCCTCTCTTCCACACAGGCAATGAGATCACCCAGTTAAAATACGGCATGTTTATAAATATGGTACTAAAATCAAACATGTTACATGCCTGGTGAACAAACTGTTCAGTTCCCCTGTCAGTCACAGCAGCCTTCACTTTCTCTACATAATCAGAGGTATGTCCATACACACACAATATATTTAAAACCCTGGCAAATCAAACTAAGCAAATGCACCGCAGATGAGTAAATGCAGCCTGTCTTCAGCAGAAAATGTGAGCAAAGGCAGTTGCCAGTGCATGACGAGAGCCCGGCTGTGTCCCCTGGTAGCGGCGGGGAGACTGAGCGATGACATCATCGGTACAAGAACTCCCGCTGACTGCCAGGGGAGGCTGCCGCGATGTGCGGGGAAAAAAAAAATAATAAAAAAAAATCACTTCAGTATAAGCTGAGAGCCTGGTTTTAATGCTGTTTGGCTGTGGATTCTTAAAAAAAGTAACATCACGTCTTGGTTAAATAAGCTGCCTCTCCTAGAGGCAGAGCTGCAATGCACCATCTCTGTCGATGCTCCATTTTACTGTCCTGCAGATTAATTTACACTTTTAAGGGGCTTCATGTTGATTTGTTAATTCTAAAGAGCTGCAAAGATGAATGCACTAATGTTGCCTTAGTAACAACCAAGCTTTGTTTTGTTTTCCAGCCAAATAAGAGAAATGTTCAATGCCAAAAATCCTGCTTAGAGCAACTACAGCTTGTCAGAAGTTTATGTGCTTATTTAGAACCACAAACTAACTGCAAAGCCCACATCTCCTCTCTTCCTCAAGTTTATTAAGAATTCAGTAAATCCCACAAAGCCAGAGCATTCCATCTTTTTGCCCCACAAGACCACTTGCTCATTTGCTTTGAGACAGAGCATAGAGCAGTTTTGATCACAGCTTCCTATGGTAAGCAACAGTATCTGAAAACACACACAGGCACAATGCATCAGGCATTAAGGCTGCAGCATTTAATTTCTCCCACTGCTAAATATTTCACCAACTACTGTCCCCATATTAAGTGTTTGAACACAAACTCCTCATTCCTTTGACAAAAATACTTGCGTATTGCACGTTCTTATTTGCCTGGGCTGGTCTGTCAGGCAACAAAGCCTGGAAATTTAGAATGGTAATAGCAGAACAGATAAACTTTATCAGCAAGGTTTGTTGCTGGTTAGAATACATCATCATCAACTGAAACCTCCCTGTTTGTATCAGTGCAAAAGCTGGCCCATGGTTTGATGCTGACATTCAAACAGCCTGGGAGAATGCTCAGTATGGTCACTGCAGGGCCTGGCACAGCCGTGCACCTCACGGCAGCTACTTTGTCCAGCACAGCTGCATCACAGCAGGCACTAACACTGAAGTTAATTTCTGAGTAAAAGGGGAAGCAGCAAATGAAGGCATTGCCTGCCACCATCCTTATGGGAAAAAAAAAAGAAGGAAACTTTTCTTATTAAAAAAAAAAAACTTTGCAAGGAAAACCAATACTGATTTGGTAGAAGAAACTACATTCATCTCTGCCCCTATGTAAGTAAATCAAGGGAACGTCCAAACTGTATGTCCTTTTGACAATATTTGATTATTAATAACAATGTACTGAATATCAGTCTTTCCAAAACAAGCACTTGGGCATTCTAACACATTTACTTGATGCAAAAAAATTCTTGTCTGTTAAAGGAGAAACTTCCTTCCACAGAACTTAATTTAAAAAGGTAAGGCATATCAAATGTGGTTAATGCTTAATTATCACTGTGTTCAAACTGTACAAATTGAGTTGTTTTGTTGAGGTTTTTTTAATGGTTTAATACAAAAGTACGTGAAAGGAAAGGCAACATTCAACAGTGTTGTGCCTTGCACTGAAAGCAGTAATTACTGGATATCTGTTGAACATACATCTAGTACTACCTGCATTTAGGACTGTGTGACAGGGGCCAGATTTGTGCATCACCATTTTCTGTCACTGGAAGGTACATTATCCACATGGCCTGAATGCTTGTCTCCTACTGAAAAAAAAAATCAGTGAAATAAATGGTATACAACATTTCCCTTTGATGAGAAGTATTTGCTGTGACACAAAGGAGTTCAGCACAATGAATTTGGGAGTTTGCTCGGAAGCAGCAAGAATGCAGAAGGTGAGCCCAGTCTATCACACCCATATACAGGATTTCATCTTGCCCTTACTGAACTCTGCCAAGGTGAAGAGTTGACTTGCAAAACCTACTGGACAAGCTACAGCCCTGTTCTGTGTAATGAGGTCTGACACAGTACTGGCTGGCCATGTTTTCTCCAGTCAAAAAGGCTCCTGGGATAGATGCACAATTTATTTTAAAGATAAACAGTCTCTTAACATTAGTTTTCTTTGGAAAAACTTCTGTAGGCTTTATGCCTTGGAGCTGATCTCCCATAATAGGAAATCACATATAAAACAGAGTAATTAAAACTTTTTGATAGAGCAACACCATTACACACCATAAACCAACGTCATATGGTAAAGTAGACAGGGTGGGTTGCCAATTAAGCATTAAACATGCTCGTTCCAGTAAAAGTAATGAGCATGGCATTTAATCAGAACATACTTTGTTCATGCACATTGTAGTTTAATGGTTACTTGAAAAATAAAAAAACAAAACCCACCAAAAATATTCAATCACCATGCATTCCCTTGTTGTCTGTCTGGTAATTGTTCCACCTGGTCTGAGATCTTCTCAATTCAGTCGAGTTATCTGATATTGTGCTCTAACTAACAAATCAAATTTTTGACTCCATACAGTGAACTCTTCTGCCAACCTGGATAAGCACTAATTCAGTGGTTTCACAATCAAAGAATGAAATATTAATGACATATCTGTAAAAAATGAGGCACCGTTATGGAGATAAAAATTTGATTCATACAGTAAGTTGTTGTTGTTTTTTTTTAAAGACTAAAAACTACAAAAATCAGCCTGACTGCTTCATAAACTCCTAAATAAAGTTCTGCTGCCTTTCCCATGACATGATGCAGAAGCTGAGGGGACTCTATGAAAGACACTTTTATTAGGTCTTGTGGAAAGGTAGCTCTGCATGTTCTTACAACGGTTATTCCACTGTGGGTCTCATGACATGAACAAAATGAAAGCTATCCTAATGCACAGGACAGCAGTCTCCAGTGTATTAAACACTGGTCTTTCTCACAGAAAACTGGAAAAACGTAAAAGTAATCAAAACACAGGATAGCCCTAACAGAAAATATAAACAAACACTGTGCATGCAGATTTCCAAACTGCTGGTGGTTTAAATCAGTCTGCCAGAACCTGGAAGACTCCTTAGGATTCACATAGTTCAGACTGAAAATTAATACGATATGACAAAGTAAAAGTACACAAACATATACTCTGATTTGCTTCAAGATTTAATGCTACCCTAAAATCTGTATTTTATAAATCAACCTTGAAGAAAATTATGGTTTCAGCAGAAGTAACATTGTCAACCCACTACCTTCTTACAACATCAAATTAATTGATGATACAATTACTGTGGACCCAAGTGTCTTGGTGGATTCCAGAATGTTTTTTGCTTGATGTTCTATCTGGCAATTAGTGGCACATTGCTGGTGAGGTTTTTGCCCTGCTAACATTGGAATAAGGGCAGGCAGCCAGCACCACACTAAGTGAAGCACTTCATCTGCCTGAGCTCTGCAGTATTATTAGGAAGTGTTATTTTAACTGTGAAAAATGTGGGAACAAAAAAAACCTAAACAAACAAATAAAAAACCCCAACACCACCAAAAAACTTTCACTGTACAGATTTCAATGGCTCATTCATCTGGTAGAAATCAGTTAAAAGGGCTTGCTTTTCTTGAGTCCAAGTAAAAACAAACCACACAAACAAACAAACAAAACCACCCAACAAACAAAGTTCCATTCTTCATTGGCCTGATTATCTTTTCCTGCAGTTTATGCAGTTCCCAGTAAGAGACATCCCTGAGTCTCTTCTCCTGAGTAAGAGATCAGGAATGAAGATTACAGTGTGCTGTCTCCAAGGGCCAATTCCACTGCACTAGCAATAACTGAGAGTGCATGGGAAGAGTTAATGAACATGAAACACAAAATAAAGGTTTACATTTCCCACAAATGACAAAGCTCATCTCAATAAGGGCCCCTCTGTCTCCTGGGAACCAGGCTTCAGTACAGTTTCTGCATGTGCAATTATATTCAACCTTATCCTTTCACATACCACCTCTGATCCGTAAGTCTCAAAGCTCTTCAGAAAGAAAACCAGAACCACAGCCTCCTTTTCACAGATGAGGTTGTCTTGCCAAAGATCAGGCACTGAACTTACAGCAGACTGACAGCTGATATTCAAGTTATTTGACTTCCAAGTGATTCAGAAGACCAGGCTGCACTGGATTCAGTTAACACCAATTAGATACAGTTCATGTGTAGGGAAGAGACTGACAAACGTGCACCCAGGTTAGGCAGTTTGCCATAGATGGGCTATAGTGTCACTATGACAGATAAACATCTTACTTCCTCTGCCTCTAACCCTTCTTGTACAGAGTGGAAGTATATGTCTATATATTATTAAAACATGAGAGCCCATTAGATTGAAGAAAAGATGCATACTGGGAGCATCATTTATCTCTCAGTGTGTTTTAGCATCCCCTTGCCTGGTAAGTAGCAATAAAAAAGTAACATATATGTCATTTTTCCATGTCAAGTAGGAAGATATAGTGAGTAAAAGCAAAGTGAGGCAGGTGATAAAACAGAGGAAAAAGGACTGTTTCAGCTAAATGCCTACTGCTTCAATAGGAACATGCTGCTTTTGTCTCTACTTGCTTATAAATGCTGAAGGTTTTTTCAAAATGACTGAATACCACCAGCTTTAATAGTCTTTGCTGGGAGTTATACTAAAAAAAGTAAAATAAAATTAAATTTAAAAAGAGTTTTGACTCAGAAGTCTACGAGACACATCAGAAGAAATTATTCCTTGTTGCTGCTCAGCTCCTGGGTACAACCCTGAGTACACGGTCAGCCCACAAGAAATATAAGGGCAACATCACAGAAACTAGAAGACAGAGAAAAAATCTGCCCATCAGGACTGGCAGGTCTGCAGGAAATCTGTCCATGTTACCTCCAGTGAGTCACTCAATTTGGTTTATTTTAAAGTGTGTTTCAATCAGCAAAGTGCTATTTCAGACTTGTGCAGAGCCAGTGCTCCCACATTAGAGTCTAAGTGTTCCATTCTGCTCTCTACATTCACTGAGCTCCAGCAATCAGACAACAGTTCTTGAGCCTCTAGCAGGGAAAAAAGGCAAGGTGTTTCATTTGACAGCAACAACAGAACCACAACAAGCCATGCAGCATTTGTGCCTCAGACTCACTGTAAAAGGGTACTACAGCATGGATGCAGCTGCCACCACCTGCCCAAAGCACTTTACAGTTTGAACTTGAATATTAAATAAACCATACAAAGCCTTAACTGTCAACCTGCATTTTACATTTTCATGAACTTCATCCATCTGCATATTCTGACAGCACCAGAGAGGACTATGCACCTCTTGTTTCAGTAGCCACCCTCAATGAGCCAGTCAGCTGTGTTTTACATTAAGGGAATTTTACTTTCTATTCTAACCACTGTTATTTTTGTACATATTCATACAAGAGGACTTATGCAGTCATTTTTGTCCCATGTAGTCCAAGAAAAGATCAGGATATGTTTCACAAGTCAGATCATCAATTAGAACTGAACACTGTCATGCGTTATGCTCAAAAATGTACTAACAGATCAGTCAAGAGGAAAACATTCCTAGACTAGATTTAAAAGCTCCACAGCATTTCAGACACCTAAATGAGCAATTTTACAGCTTATAGAAATGTTAATCAGATATCTGATACAGACTCACTATATCAGATTCAAAAAACTCAAATTCAAAAACTGTGACGTGTGTATTTAAAGCATGTTATATTTCAGTCTTGCATTTTTAGATAGTTACAACCTACACACTCCACGCAACCTACACCTCCACACTACAACCCACACACCAGAGATAGGAAAAGTATCCTACAAGGTAGGAAAAAAAAAGTGAAAGAAACATGGAAGGAACACCCTACATGTAAAGATTTGCAAAAGATATTGATATTATTCTAGCTTGTTAGTCAAGTGAGGGACAACTGCATATTTTCCAAACAAGGGCCTTGAGCCCATGTCACCCTTCAGTCTTTAGCATTACTAGAGCAGAGAGGGGAATTTAGTTTGCTCTTTCAGACCACTTTCAAATTTATAGCCAACCTATATTCCAGCCATATCTAAGTTAGCCAGGATTTTCTCTGAGAACTATAACCACAGATGGTTACTGAAAGAAATTAACTTCTCCAAAGGAAAACACACCCAAAGGCACCTAGTACTCAGGGAAATGACAGAGCACCTACTCTGACAGGTCTTTCTCCACACAGCTTTCTCCTACTCTAGCTCCAGAAGTTATGATTTATTACCCTATCCCCTTGACTTTGAAGAAAAATCCTGTGGTTTGCAGCCTTGGTCCTTCATGTGTGTCTGGCCTGCAAGCACAGAAGCTTCCTGTTGCACTGCCAGCTTCTTCCAGCTCAACCAAGTCCCACGCTGTTCTAAAAGATTCAAAATTTAATCCTTATTTTTGTCTAGAGAGAAGCAGTCTAAGCAAACAACCCAGTCCTTGTCTGAACTCTGAAGAAGTTGGACAACAGAGGATGATTTACCTCCTTAAACTTCTTATACAATCATGCAGCAAGTGATACATGAACGAATAACGGAGACCTCTAAGTAACATCCACTAAAGATAATACAGGCATTTTCCTAGTTTGCTACAACTATAATTCAGCTTCCTCTGTGCAGCTGTATACCACTAGTAAGGCTGATTTACAGCTGGAAAAGCAGAATTTGCTGCTTCTACTTGTGTGATAAAATATAATTCAAGTGATGCACCAGTATACGGTTCCTCAGCACTTAATATCCTCAATGTCTGAAACTAAACCAAAATATGCTTTTGTATTCAGACTGTTGTGTTTGTTTCACTCTGCTTCTCTGCTGAAGAGCTGTACCTTTGCACATTGCTGGGTTTTTGTCTGAAAGACCACAAGAGGATAAAAACTAATTTAAGGTGAATAGATCCCTCAGGATAGAAGTTCTGGTACTTACACAGCCAAGGGAAATTTGATGGCAATATAAAACTCTTTTTGAATTTTTTGACCATGAGAAACAGAAGAATGTTAGTAGAAGAATAAGTCTGAACCAAATGAATCTCTGCCTTTATACTTGATTTAATTGTCAGTTTAATGTATTCAGACTTGCAGAAAAAATGAGCTGTATGCACAATAACAGTGAAGCTCAAGACATTTATACTAAAATGTTAGTTTTCAAACATAAATAGGATTTAAGGAACCAATACAAGAAAAAGGCTAAGAATAAAAACCAACAATGGTTTCCAGGTTATACTAGTTCTATAAATGCCTTATCTTTATAGACTAGGTTTTCCTCATCCTCATTCCAGATAATGATGAACAAGAGGAAAACACAGAAACAAAGCACCACAGTTCTTCCTTAATGTGTCACTTTTGAATATATTGAAGACAGTCTCTTGGGAAATCCACCTACCCTGCACAGAGGCAGAGGGAGAAGAGTGTCAGGACTGTTGGGTTGATGCAAGCACCATGTGTCTCTTTGCAAAAGGTGCAGCTTTCAGCCTTACAGATATTACCAGTGTCAGACAGCTCTTCTCTCTGCTGGCTGGCTGTTTGCTCACCTCTTTTCCACAGCTTCTGGGGGCAAACCTTCCACTTGGCTCGCCATTTTCCCTGCCCTTCCACATCTCCACTTTCCCTCCTGACTCACTTCCCATCCTTTGTCCCTATTACACCAGTGCCACACAGTTCACACACAAAGCCCCTTTCACATGGAGCACACAAGACTTGCCCATTGCTGCTCAATCCCTTGACTAGAGATTGCACCTGCTTGAGAGCATCCAGGGCACAGGCCTCCTGCACAGTGCCTCTGTCACACACAACAGGCTCTGCAAGCCCACTCAAACATTTTAATGTCTCTTTAAACATCTGAATGTGTTCCAAGCTCCATACAAACCCCAGACACACAATTATTACAAAGAGCATCATTAGCAGCAATGCTCAGAACTAAGTTCCCTAGTAAATTTCAGAATCAACCTGCCATTTTCCACTTCTGCTATGATAAATAAAGATGCTGATATCAGAACAACTGAAAAATGGAGAAATTAAAAAATGACATTCCGAACAAGCTGTAATGTTTCTTCTTTTCCTTCCTGGCTCTATTCCTGGCATAGCAATGCTATGATCCATCTTTAAGCAGGAATATACCTCACGAACCCAGCTATAAAAACACACTTCTGTAAGCAAAATAAGCATGCTCCAGAAGAAAACCTTCAATACTCACCCAAAGTGTTTGTTGCGAAGTTTTTTTCAAGTCCATCTTCAGTTAACTCTCTGTTATTCACCATACATCCCGCATTGTTGATCTGCAAAACAACTCCTTTAAACAAAAACAATCAACACAAACATCTACAAGGAAATCTACACATGTGAGCAGTCCACACTAATTTGCTGTCTTCTGGCACTACAAAACAAAGCTACACACTGTAGCTTTTATTTGTACATAAAACATGACTGCAAGCTGTGTGCAGCTAGCACAGCCTCTGACACATTTGTTTCTCTGCCTTACCTTCCAGGAGTTCAGACTTTTCTTTCCCACCTCAAAAAAAGATCTGCCCCTACACACCTTCCTGCATGTTCACTGGCACTCCTCAAAAGTTATTTCCTCTTTTTTATCAGATGTTCCTCATCTAGTAAGCATGAAAGGAGTTGCTCCAGATGCCTTGGTTGTGGTTCAGCCCCCCAAGCAAATTTTCACTGCTAAATAAAGAGGGAACTGCACTGAGCCCCTTGCCAACCATGATGATTAACTGCTTAGTCTCTCCCTGGCTCTGTTTTAGTCTCTGGAGTTTTTGCAAAAGTTTAATCTTTCAGAAGGTCTAGCTTTAAGAGGGACAATGTTATTAGCAATGAAAGTCAAAGAGAAAATGTATGGTGCCACCAAAGTTGCAGCTATAAAATTACTGCTTTTCTCTTTTTCTGTAGCACATCTGTGTTAACTAAGAAGGGACAAGAGCAAGCAAACCATGGGGACTCCTGATAAAAGCATTTAGAAAAAATTAAGGAGAGAATTGTGGGCCTAACTGTCAAGTCTACATGACCTGTCAGACAAATTCATAGGCTACACACTCCCAAGACAGACACACATGATTAAAGTACGTGAACTTACCAACACATTTAATTTATGTTCATTTTGGAATTTTTCAGCAAACTTCCATATTTCCTTGGGATTAGATAGATCCACAATATGCAAGAAGATGTTCTAAAGGAAAAGAAACTAAGTCACAATCAACAGGGAAAGTGAAGAGAAATCCTGTTTAGGCCTGTCTAGGTGAAAAGGTATTTAAGTAGTATGAAAAAAATAGTGTCTCCAGAAGCCAACTAATACAGGCTAACATGCACAACTGCAAAATTTAACTCCAGTCCTTAAAACATGTTTAGTCGTTATTCAGCTGCTTCTGAGACACAGATTTTTAATGCCAAAGTTATTAAGAGAGAGTCCTACTTAAATAAATATATGTGACAGACAGGCATAACAGAGAACTAGAAAAATATTGCAAAGTGTGCAAAATTTCAGTTGAAACAATTTAGCAGCTTTCTCTTTGGCTGAACTTTCCAAGGAAATGTTCAAGGTCACAGCATTAGAGAATAATCTAGGTTGGAAGAGACCTCTGGAGGCTGCTTGGCAAACATGGAGATTCACCAGTCTGTCCGAGCCCCTTGCTCAGAGCATTTGATCACCCTCGTGGTGAAAACATTTTTCCTACTGTCTATTCAGAATTTTGTCCCTGTTCCAGTCTGTGTCAGCTGCCTCTTGTCTTCCCACTGAAGACCTCCAAGAGAAGCATGGTAGTGCCTTCCCTACACACTCCCATCACATGGCTGTAGAACACAGCAAGACCCATCTGAGCCTTCTCAACACTGAGCAAAATCAGCCTTCTCAGAGTCACTTCATGCATCACATGTCTCATCTCCCTAGTCACACTCTGCTGGACTCACTCCAGGACATTGATGACTTCCTCATCCTGGGGAGTCCAAAGCCAGGCACAGAACTCCTGCTCTGGTTTCACAAAGGCTTAATCAAGAGGAAGATGCACTTCCCTCAGCCTGCTGGCTAGACTCATGTTCATACAGCCTGGGGTATGGTTGGCATCCGTTGCCCAGGACACTGCTCACAGAGGGACAACTTGTCACTCCCAGGTCCCTTTCTGCCATCTGCTTTCCAGCCAGCTAGGTAAAGACTGCACTTCATTCTGTCACCTGTGCTCTTAAAAAGAAGTCATCAGATTCTGCCCTTGTATTGATTCATGAGGGAATCCACTAAAAATCATTAACAGATCAACTCTGTACTGTTCATTGTTACTTTTAAAGCCACATGATCCAGACAGTTTCCCACTCACTTTTCATCCACCAGTTCAAACCACATCTCTCCAAACTGGATACAAGGATATCATAGCAAATCATGTAAAAAGCCTTGTCAAAGTTAAGGAGAGTATTGCTCCTCTCCTGTCCACAGGCAGAGTCATCTCACCAAAGGGATCAGGGAGAGAATCAGAAGGGTAACAGATAGAGAACTTGGGGGCTGAGATAAAGACAGATTAATAGGGAAAGCAAAAGCCACAGACAAGCAAAAAAACCCCAAGCCTATGAGCATACCACCCTGAGAACACCCAATCTTGTCTGATCTCAGAAACTAATCAGGGTTGGGCCTGGATAGTACTTGGATGGGAAACTGCCTGGGAATACCAGGCACTTTATGCTTTTTACAAGGAATTAATTGACTGCCTCCCATGGACAGGCAGGTGTTCAGCCATCTCCCAGAGAGCAAGGCTCCATCACACATAACAGTTATTTGGGAAGCCACCACCCCAAATATCTCCCCATTCCTTTTTCCTTCCCCCAGCTTCATATACTGAGCATGATATCATATAGTGTGAAATATCCCTTTGGTCAGTTAGTCAACCTGTCCTGGCTGTGTCTCCTCACAACCTCCCATGCAACCCCAACTTCTCCAGTGTGGCAGCACAGAAAGTAGAAAAGGCCTTTGCTCTATGTAAGCTCTGTTCAGCAATTGCAAAGGCATCTCTGTATTATCAACCCTGCGTTCAGCACAAATCTTAAACACAGACACAAGCCACTGTGAAGAAAATTAACCCTATTCCAGCCAAAACCAGTACAATGAGCAAGGGTATACATCCACTCCAGCGCTCTAGTCATGCCAACTATTTCTGCCTAATGCCAATGAGAACCCAGTGAGATCACAGCTCTGCAGTCATGCATGGATTCCTGTGTCTCCTATGCTATGTGTACTCATGAACAAGCATCTGAAATGTGGTCCCAGACATGCTACTTACTCATGAAAACTGTGAGAGCTTCCTCCATTTCACTGTCCCCTAGACACTCACTGCTCCCATGACTCTTCTACTCTTCTGGGTTTGGTCACTACAAACCAATGAAACCCCTTTAAAGCCTCCTCAGTAGGCTTAGCAAACCTGCTGGCAAAGACACTCTTGCTCTAATACATCATTGCTCCTCAGCTAAGCTCATTTAACAGAGAAGGTCCAAGAAGTCATGAAAGCTAAGGTCAAAGTGGCACCAGATGAACATTCAAGTATTGATCTGCAGGGCATATATGCTCCTACCCAAGCCCTTCCTATCACTGTGTGGATTTAGGAGACCACTGCTAGGGCTTCCATGCCCTTGGCTCTCTAAACACTCCCAATGAACTCCAGGTAACCCCTCACAATGTCATGGGTGCCCATGTGGCTGGGCAACAAGAGGTACTAGGCCAAGGTCCAGACCAGCCCCAGCAGACTCTCTGCAGTACCTTACATCTGAGCTCCCAGCAAGTGACAAACCTCTCAAGTCATCTAGCCAAGACTGCAGACGGGTGCCTCCATCCCCCACAGGAAGGAGCCCTCAGCCATCATCACCCACCACTTCCTCCCACTGTCAACAACTGTTCAGGATCATCTGTCTCCAACACCTCCCCTGACAGAGCTTGCTCTTCCTCATCTGTTACCATGGCACTACACCTATCCTATAAAATGCACATCTGCAGGCAGAGAGGGAGCTGCCTTCTGTTGCCAGCATTCACAAGCTTTAATTCCTCCCCATCTTAGAAGTCTCTGTCCACTACTTATTCAAATGCAGCTTCTAGCTGTCCCTCCTTCCATGCAATGTGCTCTTCTACTCTCTGTAGAGACCCTGTCAATCTCCTGTTCCTATTCCCTGTGGTTCTGCAGCCTGCTCATCTCCTGTTGTCACATCACCTCGCAGCTCAGCACCCTGAGGACAGCAGAATCCAACACATGAAGCCACCATCATGTGCTGCCCCAGGCTCAGGGAAAAGTCCCAGTCACTCCCTGCAATCCAACATCTGCTACATTATCCCTCTTGAGCTCTGCGTGGGCTAGTGTCCCATGTGCCAGGCACAGTTGCTCCAGCCAGGGTGGTAAAGCCTGCTTTCAGGAGCAGCACTGCACCCACTGCAGCTGTCTCAGAGTGCTGGGTGCCTTCTGCATCCCCCTGCATGCTAACTGCTAAACCCTTGTCAGTCACTCCATGTCACAATGCTCTTGCAAATGTTTTGCAATACTATGGTCAGCAATGTGGATGTAATAGGAAAAAAAAAAAAAAGGGTTGACATAAAGCAAAGTTATCATTTGCTAAACCACTAAAGCTAGAAATAATTCCTGCCTCCAAAACATCAAAAACCTTTTACTGTTTGCTACAGACAATTCTTTTGCTTTTGGCAGATTTGTGTTCTACACAGTACAAGCAGAGTGGCATTTACAGCATACAAAGGCACATCAACTCCTACTCTTCTCCTAGACAGCACTTAGTCTCAAAGAGACACCACAGATAGTCTTATGACGTATGCCAGGAAAAGGCAGTTTTAAAATAATTATGCAGAGGATGTGTTCTCTTGCAAAACAACAAATAATCATTAAAGGGCCTCCTCTCTTTCCAAGTTGTTTCTTTAAATACTCATTATACAAGCAAACGAGAAAAGCGAAGAAGCTGAAGAAATGATATGGCATTATTCCCTGCCTGTAATTCTGCTTCCCTGAAGATAAAAAGCACATGACTTTCTCTCTAGTCAGTTGACTTCAGCTCCTTAGTTGAGTTTGAGTCAGAATTTTCTCATTGTAATAATGTGCTCTAGGATGACCCTGCTTGATCAAGGAGATTGGACCAAATGATCTACTGGGGTCCCTTGCAACCATATCCATTTTGTGAATAATTTCTGACCAAAAACTTGACACTGCTCTACTGGTTCAAGCTGGATACCTCTTTAAACTTTCTACTTTTAAAACTAATACCATTATCTACTGGTACAGAAGAGGTAAAGATTTTTGGGCAAAATGTTCAGTATTGCAAAGGATTTCAGAGATTGAAAAAGATCTAAATCAACACTTATCTGCTGAAGACTGTCACATTGACTCAGGAAAGGGATATTCAGACCTGTTTCCTATGAAAGTCCTCAATGGTAGCAAAGCCATTTTCAAAGCAAACCTAATCTCTGTGACTTGATCTATTTTAACAAATTAGGAGAACTTTCCAGTTCCCAGATCTAGGGCCAGGTGACTGCCAAATAACTCCATTTCAGCACTGCACTCCAGCATGTCCTCTGGAAGATGGAAAAAATCTTTGGTGTATACTATAACAGGATCTCCATCCAAATTATCAGGAAGAGCAAATTGAGCCTGGATACAGCCCGTCAAGTTGCAGATAAAGCATTTTATTATCTCTCTGTATTGTTTCTGAATGAGCACTTATAAAGAAGGATATTTTTGTGGACTCCTTATTAAAATGCTCTTCCCAGTGCAGTCACGTGTCCCACAGGGCCTCTTGTACAGCTCACCTAACACTTCACTGAGAGCTGCTCTCTGCACAAGTGCCCTGTCCCCAGGGTCACAAACAAGTTCTGCAGTGCCCTCGCACTCCCCCATGACTACAGAAATGACAGGTCTGCAGCCTACCAAAAAGTGGGAATGCAGTAATTATGCTGCCTTTAGAGGGAAAATATTATTTGCCTCAAGTTTTTTTCCACCAGGTGACAGAAAACAGAACATGAAGAAACCTTCAGAGGTCGAACTCACATCTCTTCCCAGGCAGCCTGACTGCAGTTAGAGAAGGAGGTAACACAGATAATCACCAGCCTTACAACAGCCATGGGATTACACAGCTATAGACAGCTGGAAATTGTTTATTTCTACATAAGGACTGATCTAATTCACCTCCATTAAAGAACTGAAGAGTAATGCTAGTTGTCATACTAGGGAACTGAAATCAAAGAACAGAAATTTAGTCAATATGGCATCTCTAACCACGAAAAACTCTTCAGAATTTTTGATCCACATCAAAACCTATTACTGGAATCAAAATACAGCATACAAGAGCCAGAGCCAAGTCATTATTTAAAACAAAGACAGGTCTCCATCCATGTGCTGTGGGTTAACCCTGGTAGGAAGTTCAGCCCCATACAACCCTATTTACTCACTCCATTCCCAGTGGAAATGGGGAGACAATCACAAGGACAAAACAGGCAAAACTTGTGGGCTGAGATAAAGACATTAATAAGTGAAGCAGACTGTGTGTGCAAAAAAAAAAAATAAAACAAGGAATTAATTCACTATTTCTTTCTATCAGGTAGGCATCTTGCAATCTGCAGGAAAGCAGGACTTCATCCCATGCAACAGTGATTTAGAAAGCCAAATACCAGATCTGTGAATGCCTCCTTTTGCTCCTTCTTCCTCCCAGCTTTTACTGCTGAGCAAGATGTCATATGGTCTGAGGAGTCCCTTGGGTCAGCTGGAGTCAGCTGTCCCAGTGTGTCCCCTCCCATCTTCTTGTGCACCCCAGCCTGCTCACCTGGTGGGGCAGTGTGAGAATAAGAATAGGCTTTGATGCTGCGTGAGCATCATTCAGCAATAACTAAACTGTGGGTTGTCTACGCTGGTTTGGTCACAAATCCAAAGCATAGCACCAGTGAAACTGCTGGAAGGGAAATTAACTCTATCCCAGCCAAAACCAGGGCACCAAGTAAGAAAGATAATGACTAGTGAACTCCATAAGCACGCCCTCCTGAACAATTAATGAAAGCAACAGTGACAGATATAGAGGTGTACTGTACAGTGATATATTCAGAAACAAAAAGAATGTGCTACAGAGGGAAGGAAGAGGTATTATAAGAAAAGGAAATGAAAAGGCATGTAGAGCATGGAATTAGTACCACACACAGGACTTCACAGAGCAGCCAACCTTAGCAAATCAAGAGCATGTTATTCAGACACATAAAACCTTCAGCTCCAATGCTGTAGACTCATAAATGTTGTTGCAAGTGTTGCAATGCATTAACTTTTAAAAGCCTGAGACACATAGTTAGGAATAGTAAGTAGGACATCAAAAAGCAAATCAACAAACAAACATTAAATAAAACAGCATGCTGCTGATGATGTTACTAATCACAGAATACATCACCTAATGAAGTTAGGTGATTCAAATGGTTTGAAGTTAATCACTTCAAATCATTTGAATTATAAACTGCTAGATGTTTCCGTGTCTGTATGAAAATACTATTAAAAACACAACATCAAGATGTTGGAAGAGTATCTCATGGCCTCTGGGGTCTTTAATATGAACAACCTTTCTAAAAGTAAACAAAAGACTAAAAAACAACTCACCTGATTGCCCGTTTCTGTCACTATTTCCTCTTTGGCAACTTCAGCCCGTTCCTTATTTCGGCAAACCAGATGAACTGTGCCACCTGGTGGATTGCAACAAGAAAAGCATTTGATAATTAATTACTAACTGCATTTGGGTGAGACATCAGCATTTTAATTAGGTGAGATATTGGATAGAAGAAAAACAGTGGAATATTTCTGCTTGGCTTTTGTTCCTGTGAAGGCAGGCAGGGTCATCACGCGCAAGGAAAGGGCCACTGCACTCTAAGTTCTGTGCTCAAACCATTTCTGTCAAGTCTGTACATCATGCTTAGTGGATGAAATACTAGAGCTAAATGGGAAATTGGAGCTAAGGCATCTGCACCATAGATTTTTTTTTTTTTAATATATGCTTTAGGAAGTTCAGTAAAGAGCTTGAACAATACAAGTGACTAGAATTGCTCTGCAGAAAGGAAATAAAAGTGCCAGATATCAGAATTCTCAACAGTGGGAGATAAGACAAGGACTATGGCCTCAATTGCAGCTTGGGAGGCTCAGGTCATCTGAATTATTTCTCATCAGAAAAATAATTTTCAGAAGGTTTCTCCTCAATAGGCAGGCTTTCTCAAGAGGATGCATAATTTGCATCCTTGTGGGTATCAAGCAGCAAAACACAGCAATGACTGGTTCAATCTACCGTTGCCAACAGTCCTGCTCCAAGTGAGATCCTGGACAAGGTGACCTCCAGAGGTCTCTTCCAACCAGTTTTTCCATGAAAGGAAGACAGAAGGCAAGGCTCTTCTCAGAGACCTGGATACTTACCACAATCTCATCACTTAATCATATTAAAGAAAGCCTTCAAACACAAGACAAAACTACAACTAGGCAACGGTTTTGTTTTTTTTCTTCACATATTCTCCGATTGTTACAAGCTATGTGTTAATTTCAGTCCTAGGAATACCTATACTCCTTACTTTTGCCTGTTTTTAAAGGTGTTTTAGGGATTGCTAGCAATCCACCTCTAGAAAGCTCAAGGAATTAATCCCTAATAGAAAGATAATTAATCCATAATAGAAACAACAACTGTGTCGGGTCACATTTTTTAGTGCCCAGAACCCAAATGCAGAACACCAAGTCTACCTTTGGATGATACAGTCACACACTGCACAGCCCAGTCTGGGGTCTGATAACGAAACCTTTTGTCCACAGGAGAGATTTTTCCACTGAGCACCAGGAGATGGGGGAAGTTTAGGTGTGACTGACACATTAGGAAATGAATTTAAATGTATTTTCTTTGGTAAAGATTGAAACTGTTTGAACGCAACACATGGGAATAGTCAGAGTAGTTGGGAGAAGACTGTATCAAGCTGGAAGTGCAGTTCACAAGACATAGAGCAAAGCCCAAATCCGAATATCCATAAGACACCAATTCAGAGAAAAGCTGAACTCAGACTTTAGCAATTATCAGTTAGAAATATCTGAGTGCTTGAAGGTAAAGCCAACAGAGCCTGATTATTCCTCTGCTGAGTCAGAATTCCTTATTCACTTGTCATGGAGTACTTGAAGAGATTCAACTAGAAGCCTGAGCCCCAACAGCTGACACTGAGTTTCAAAGTGAAATGTTCAAGGATGGGACTGGGAAGTCATTTTAACTTCATGTGAACAGCAATGCTCATGCAACAGATCAGACATGCAGTCTGAGCCCAAGGTTGTTCTGCTAAACATGGTGACCTAATCCCAGAGAGATCCAGCCAGCTTTCCAGCTTGCAAAACCTGGTAGAGATATCCATTTGTGAGCAGAACAGTCACCTGACAAAGCAGTACTTACATAAAGTGATTATGTACAATAGCAGTGGTGGGAATCTGAAATCAATCACATGTTGGCACTGATGTAGATCTTAAACTCAAAGACTCTTTGATGCTAACAGTTTTGAATTAGTTTTGTTTAACTGAGTTGCCACTTTCCTTCATAAGATGGTTACAAAACCTAAGCACAACAAAGAGAAAAGAGCCACAAGCTCCTCCCCTTCATTCTACATGCCAAAACTCCTGTCACTCTTGCACAACAGGAATTACTTTGTCAACTCTGTAAGGGATTAGGTTTATCCTTCAGCAGCAGCTAGGCCCAGTTTACACCATGTCCTTGTGTACAGACAGCAACATAAAAACATAATTACATGTAATCAGCCAAAGGGCACAAACTCCAGGGTATTATCATTAAGATCAAGAACAGCTACATGAGGGTTTTTTATGCTCCTCCATCTCATTTTTGTAAAGACAATTGTTTTCTTTCATCATATGACAGATTTGCAGATTCCTCAGTTCAAATTCAGCCAGACTGCTACTTGTACCGAATTAACCTTAAACAGATACTGATCTGTCACCAACATTCTCAGATGCCAGTTTAACACAGATAGTTTTGGTAAACATGCACTTGAAAACAATTTGCAGCTCCTCTCTGCTAATTTGGTTTCCTATCCCAGTTTTCACTGCACTGATTGGGCTTAAACCTCTAACTCACACTAAGACCCCTGTGAAATGATGCCACATCCCAGGGATTTGTGTTTGTGTGTAAGTGCTGGAAGGCCAAACCTGCTGCCTTCTGTCTTCTCTGTAAGCCTCCTGGGAGCTCCACAGCAGCCCTGCTCACCTCTCCTCGCTATCTCCTTTGCTGTGGCCTTGCCAATGCCACTGTTTGCACCAGTGACCAGGAAGGATCTTCCAGCCACATCCACCTCCACATCAGCTGGGTTGAAGCGCTTGGAAGCGGACTCATAACCACCTCTGAACAAATCAAGAGACACCTGTGAGAACCTAGAAGTGAGCCCTTCCAAAACAAACACATGTGTGGGTTGAAAAGCACTTTCAGAGCTCAGCATCCAGTAATTGCCCTATTTACTCTCTGTACCCATGGGGCAGGCCATGAATACCAGTGACACTGCAAACAGCAATGTATCACAGAATCATTAAGGCTGGAAAAAAATCCTTAAGATCATCAAATCCAACCATCAACCCACATTCACCCACGGCCTCAAGTGCCGTATTCCAGAGGTTATTTTCAAGACTTCCAGGGATGGTGTCTGTATCACTTCCCCGGGCAGCCTACTCCAGTGTTTTGGAATGAAAGCGACAACTCGCGATGGCGTTTGGTCACCCCAGCCCACCCAGCCCCGACCTCGACCCTCGGGGGGCGGCCGGAGCCCCAGGGCAGGGCAGGGCCAGGCGGCCCTCACCGAGCGGGGCTGGAATCCGCCCGCCTTGGCGGGGGCGGGCAGCCATCCATAAAACACCACATAGGCACAGTCTCGCCGCAGACAGACAAGAACAGCCCAGCCCGGGCGCTGAGCCCGCCCCACGCTGCCTCCCGGGCGGCCGCCGCCCAATACCTCGTGTACTCCCGCAGCCCCTTCACGAACCACACGGTGTTGCGGTACCAGGACATGGCGCTGCTGCTGTTGCCACCACCCCCGCAGGCGGGCCAGCCCCGCCTCTGCCCTTACATAAAGCTCCCGGCCAGCCCGGCCGCGTTAGATAAGGGCTGAGGGGCGGCTCCGCGTGGCCTGGCCCGGCCGCGTTAGGTAAGGGCTGAGGGGCGGCTCCCCTCGGCCCGGCCCGGCCCGGCCCGGCCGCGCTAAAGGGAGAGTGCGAGGTAGTGCAGCGAGTGTGACAGTGGTGGTACTGCTAGCTTCCTCCTTAGCAGCAGTTCGTGGGCTGGTTCTTCTTATCCTTTCTGCTTTCTTCTCTATTAGCTGTGAAGGGTAGCTGTCGCCAGCGCCTGCCTCGCTGCAGGCGGCTGTGCCTGGCGAAGGTGGTAGTGGATGAAGGATGGAGAATTTCCCAGGGCTCCAGCTTGGGGTAGATGCTGCTGCTGGCTAAGGCGGGACTGCAGATAGGCTGTTGTGTTTTGGGAATGAGGAACAGGCCTGCGTCCTCTGCCCTGGAAAGCTGCCAAAGGGATGCTCCCCAAGAAATATGAAAAATGATTCTGTGCCACGTGAAGTAGCGTTTTACATAACAAATCCATTAAATACCTAACTCCTACTTCACTAGTGAAGTATTCCACTAAGGAAAGGATACGCGAGTGGCTGTTGCACTTAGGGGAGTGAAATTCAAAGTGTTTTCTGTTTATGTTCTTTGGACCTATGAAGCGCAGGAGAAGCACTTGAAGCTGCATCTGGATAGCCCACGTCAGCAATAAGGAAATTGTCATTATAGGTATAATTAAAAGTATAATTATGCAAAAGGTCTATGTGCTTAGAAAGTTGTGTGCAGGTTGGATAAGTTCACATATTTTATAGGGTGTGCAGGACCACATGCAGAGAAGCTCCTTTGGGAACCCTGGCTAAGTTTTCAAGAGCTTAAGTTACCTGATTTCAATAACACAGATAGTGGAGAAATGGGAATGTTCTCTCTTTTTTGATCCTGTATTATATCCTGATACTTCTTTTTCTAAATCTTCAAATCTCTTTGCTCTGGCAAAGGCCTTGTACTAAAGTCTTCCACTTTCTCAGCATGATATCTGAGTATTAGCTCATACAAAAGGCACTTCCCACCATGAAGTTACAACTTTTGAACTCACCTCTGTCTGCTTGTACTGTACATTATATGTGAAGTAACAATTTCTAGAGGGCAAAGAGACACATTTTAACAGTGATATTTTCTTCCATGCAGAGGCCATCCAGCTACATGTTGTACCTTTTCATGAAATCTAAAAATGCTCGTTCTTAAAACAATTGAAAGACTCTATTAAAAAATTTAAATACAGTAAGACAGTATTCCCTTGTCATTTCTGTGTTTACCCTATTTATTTCTTAAGAACTGTGATTATGGCTTAGTACAAGCAAAATAGGATGATGGCTCTGATGTGTTTTGTTTGTAGTTCCAGCCTGTGTTCTCATAAATTGGGAAGTTCATCCCTGCAGTCTGCCAACCTCTGAAAGTAAATGGGGTGCATGCAGATACACAGAATTCCTCACAGGCTGAACCATTTGGACTGTGATCAGCAGGATGCTGGCTGATGCAGCCCTGAGGTGCTAACCAATGTGAGTATGCCTGGCAGAAGCTGTCCATGAGTCAGACACAAAAAGAGATTATGGCAGGCAGAGAATGGGAGCAGCTCATAATATTTTGGGGGTTAAGCAGTAATGGGCAATTACAGCATATTACTCATACTGAGATTACAGAAGATGTTTGAATGTAATGTTGGCTACCAGTGTCATCCTGGTACATACACAATTTTCTCAGAGAATATTACATAGATACTGCAACGCCCCTACTGCAATGTTAGCTGTACCCTTCTAACAAATGGTGCTTTAAGGACATTTTGTAAATGCCCAGAAATTATGCCCTTTCCAGAGTGCACCAATCCCTGAGCACATTCAGCTGCGAGATTTCTGCTTAGAAACACTTGCTTTTTCTAAGCTTGCACCCAGAAATGAACTGTCACAGCACTCTCTGTCTGAGCAGCCTCATAGAATCAATCATTAAAGTTAGGAAAGACCTCCAAGATCATCAAGTCCAACCTTCACATCAAAAGCAAACTGTTGCACACTGTCCTAACACCACCTAGATGTTTCTGTTGCCTCATTTCATCCCCTGTGGTGTTTTGCTTCTGTACTGTTTTTCCAGAGGCAGGAGGCTGTACAGATTGTGTAAGTGCTCTCTGCTAACCCTGCCATCACAGTGATGAAGGGTTGTGGAGGAGAAAGGCCAGATGTAATTTTGCCAAGAGCTGGGTGCTGCTAATGAAGGACCTGCATCTCTGTATTCTCACAGGCAAAATTTCTGCCCACTTCAAAAGTTTTGACTGCATATCTTGCCTTCTGTACTGAATTCTAGGTTGATACATCTTGTTAACTGAATTAAAACCTATTCTGGAGCTTTGGAAATTCAAACAGTTATATCTTCTGGTTTCATTCTTGACTGCTGGTAGCTTAGCAATTAACTCCAACAGGATGCTGCTCTGAACATGAGGGATTTTTTTAGACAAAGTCCTTTTTCTCTTGGATTGGCATCCTACATCTCAGACCCCTATCAGAGCCAGCAACTGGTATATTTGTGTCATGCAGAGCTGAAAGTAGGAGAGCTAGAGACTCTTGAGCTCCTAATATTTCCCTCATTTGAGGACAGAACAAAATGGCTTCACCCAGGCTAATAAACACAACTCAGTGTTTATCCCTGATAAAACATATCCAAGTTAATTCTTACCCTATATCTCTATGCTATCAAGTGCTCCATTGCATATTCCCAGTCCTTGATCCTCTTATTGCCCACAGGTAAAGATTGTTGATGCCCAGGTCACAGTAGGTATTAAGCAGATGCTTCTGTCCAAAACAAGCTCAAATGTCATTGTGACTAGTTTGCTCAAAGGGTGTTTTTTTTTCCCAAACACAGATGGGCATGCACCAGGGCTAACACTGCACAGCTTGGCTTGGCCCTGGTGGTCCTGTGTTCTGGTGCATGCATTTGCCAGTGTACAAATAGCCCCCAAGCCTGTTATGCAAGCCCTCCATGACTGCAGGTAATCCTCCAAGCACATAAAAATTCTGGAGTGTTGTGGCTGTGAGCCTCCAGACATTAGGATTTTTCATGGAGTAATGAGTTGAGGATCTCAATTTTCTTAAAACACAGGAGCTGGTGAAAAATACCTCTCTGGCACTCAGCTGGGCTAACATGAAAAACATACCATAGACTTGATTTGTCTTTGTACCTGTCAAATAGCAAGAAGTTTTAAGCAAAGTTTTAATTACTTCTAGCACAAAGGAAAGTTGAAAATGCTGATTGCTGTTAAGGGCTGTGCATTTCAGTGTGTTTCATATTTTCTTCCCAGGGGACAGATCTAAAAGTAGAGTGCTCAAGAGCTGAAAAGCAATTATATATTATACAAGATGTTTAAAACAGCTTCAAGGCCATTTTGCCAATCTCTTTTATTATCCTTTTTCTCCTTTTTTTTTTTTTTTTTTTTTTTGTGAGAGGCTAAAAAGTTGGGTCTTAAAGACCACTGGCTCCTTTGCTTCCTTCCAGGGATCTGGCGGGCTGTTGGGCATTCCCTCCTTTCCTTGCAGTTACTAATTTTCTAATTAAGTCTCTGTGCCTGCCCCTATTAAATCAATCAGAACTGATTCAGTTGCCACTGATTGCAGTGGGAACAGGCACAGGCTTTAAGGGCCAGGTTTGCAGGAAAGCTCTGCATCTCTAATTGGGGCTAGGTTTCCAAAGGAAGTGGCAATTGTGTGCAAGCCACTGTGGTGGGAGCTGCTCCACACCCTGTTTTTACCATGCTGGCCTCAGCTCTGGATGTAGAATACTTGAAGATTCTGCTTTAGAAACTTGGCACAGCCCCAGTCAGTGTAATAGCAATCAAGAGCTGTCAGCAGCCTGGGGAGAGGCAGTTGACACTTGTCCTGTTGTCTGGATGAAGGAGAGGGTTTGGTGAGTGGTTGAAGAAGAACATGAAGTCCCTGAGGTCTCAGGGACGTGTCTGAAGTGCTTATGGTAGTAGCAGGGTGAGAGAGCAAAAGCTGCTCATCCTGAGTGCAGGGAAGGGTGGAAGTTCTGGCCTGTGTTGCATTTTTGTGAACAGTAGGGTGTTTTCTTTGTTGTGTACCCAAGTCATCACCAAGTTTGCCAGCTGCTGTCATCAGCAGTGTTGTTTCCAGCAAAGAGTCAGGCTTTCCCCAGACCAAATAGCCTTTTATTACTGAGGAACAAGTGTGGCAGTATGTCATCATATCTATTACTCATTGCTCAGGGGCCAGTAAAAGGAATCTCATGCTGTGCCTTATCAGAAGTATAGGTTTGCTTTATAAACTGCTGAGGGCCTTGACCTCTGGGAGCCTGCAGGGCTTCCCAGGGTCAGGCATGTCCTGGTAAAGAGAGGGTCTGCTTAGTATCCTCCAAAAGTGGAAAGAATTGGCTGGGGGAAGCAGCTAAACCTGCTGCTAACCTAGTTAATCTCCTATATATAAAATAATTTATGCAAGCTGAAGGGTATATAATTATTCTAAAAATAATAGGATGGCTTAGGAATATTTTCAAAGTAATAAAAGTGAAATGTTATGGTTGATATGCATCCTAGAGAATAATTTCTTCAGTCAATAAAAGATAATTTTATTATTTCCATGACTGAAAAATTCTTCATGTTCCTACAGTAAACAATATACTTGAATGCATACATGTTTGTTGCTAGGCTGTGGTAGTAATGCAGTTATCTATACTAACATTTTCTTCAGCTACCTGTTTTTCTTCTTACTGCTCTTCTTCTGGATCTTACTGTTCTTGCTATGAGCTGTTGGACAGGAATGCTTACAGGCTTATTGACTCAGGTGGGTCCTGCTACACTTTTTTTATTCTTCTGCAAATCTTACTGCTTATTAGCATTTTATTCCAGCCAAGTTGTTACCAAATCGCAGATGTTGTCTTGTAGAATGTATCTTCCAAGAGGTATCTACAACCAGAGGAACACACACACCTTCTTACATGGTTGCTGTTTGGTTCAAATGACAAAGGAATAGTCTGAAGTTTTGTGTCTTCAAGCAGTCCCTGTGCTGTTGTAACAAAACTTGCAGAGATATATGAAATTTATCCATGCAAATAAGCACCAGACCTGTTTACCCTAAAGTCTTATTTCACCTGGACAAGTTGGACAAAGTTTTTTAAAAAAACAAACAGGTTCACAAAAAATACTAAAGCAACTCTTTGTTTCTGATACATTCTGAAAATAAATAGTGTTTGTTATGAACTACTGTTGTGAAATCCAGAAGCAGAAGTAGAATAGTAGTGCAAAAGTAAACACTGATAATAAAAACATGTTGTCTATAGCAGCTTGTGAATAAGACTGAATAGTGGACTTTTTTCTCCACTGTTTGCATCCTGTGTACTCATTTCATATTACACTGAAAGGCTAAATATTTTTCAAAAGGACTGGCAATCAAATCCATAAGCTATCATTGATAGGGACATTAAAGATTATGTAGTTCAAACCCCCCTGGTGTGGGCAGGGACACATTTCACAAGACCAGGTTATTCAGCACTCTATGCGACTTGTCTTTAAACACTTCCAGGGATGGGGCACCCACAACTTGTCAGGGCAACCTGTTCCAATGCCTCACTACCCTTAGAGTGAGGAATTTTTCCCTATTATCTAACCTAAATCTACTCTCTTTCAGCTTGAAGCCATTTCTCATTATCCTGTCACTACATGCTCTTGTAAAAAGTCTCTCTCCATCTTTTTTGTAGGCTCCCTTCCACATGCAGGTACCTAACTCATCTGGGCATCAAGAGGACCTTGTAAAAAGAAAGCTTTCTTGTATGGTGATTTGCAGGCCCATAGTTTTCATCTCTCACATTTGAGCTGCTGTTCTGCAGCATGGGGAAGGGAATAATGGATTCTTCCTTTGCTGGAGTATTACTAATCATACAGAAGAGTCAGTATGGCTGAGATTCAAATCTGTGGGCGAAATCAGTCTCTGATATAACTATTCATCTCAGCAAAATTGCAGCAGGCTTGATTAAAATTATCATGACTGGTAAATGTAAAGTACCTTAATTTTAAGACTGCAGTCACATAGTCTTATGCACTTACACTCATTTTTATTCAAATGAGACATTTGGTAGAAAATCATTGTTACAAACACATATACATGATTTCTCAGAATTCCATACAATTTGTTCAGAAATCTTTCAATATGACATTGTTCTTTTCAGCACTTTCCTTGTACTATGCAATATCAGGTGGCACTTGCCAGCCTTTTTTATTTTCCCTCAAGTACTATACTTTCTAAAAACATTTTTTGTTTCTTCCTATGGCTGATACCTGAGGGATCTGCATCTACTCCAGCAGTGAACAGGAACCTGAAGAAACCTGTGCCACCAAGCAACAGTTTCAATTTGCAGTCCTGATGTAACAATCATTTCTGTATTACATGTAGAAATAGAAGCGTCCTCCTTGTGATGCAAAGTCCCCACCAACTAGAATTTGGAGAATATTAATTATCTGAGAAAATATTCAAGATAACTTACAGAAACTGGTCTAATTTAAAATGTTGTACAATATATATGAGTTATCATCAGTTTCATCTTTGTAGCCCTTGGCCTGTAAAGTCAAAGCATTTAGGATCTTTTACACCAACTGTTCCTATTTCAGGATCTGGGACATTTGAAACAGGTCTTGGCACAAAGAAGCAGAAGCTATTCTAGGTTTTTTTTTTTTTTTTTCTGCACAGTTACCTTGTAGTTTTAAAGTCTGATGTCTTGGGACCTCATAAAGCTCAGAGCAAGTGCTCTGTGAGAGAGATCATCTTCTCTTACAGCACAGCGTTCTGGTTTCCAGTCCTGAGAAGATGAGGTCTGTGGTATGTCTGATGCTCTTCTTTTCTCTCTTCTTTGGGCCAGCAGGTAGGAGCTGTCTGTGTTCAGCATTTGGAGTGAAGGGTTGCTTGTCTGTCTGCTGCTTCTAAAATAGCTGTGGAAAGCTACTTTCTAGAGCTTTGGAATCTTATGCCTATTGCTAAAGAAGGTGGAGTAGTAGGAGGACAAATATACTGTGGCAAATAAACTGTAATGAGTGTAATTTATTTCATGGTTCCTGACAGTGCACTTGTATGTGTGTGTATAGAGTCAGTGTGTGCAGACAGAATTGTCTTTGGGTCTTCATATTACTAGATTTCTGTAGTACTCACAACTAGCAGTGAGCTGGCTATCCTAGCCATTGAAGTAATATATATTTTTTCCTTTAAATACTGGAAATAGATCTTTCCTTCTCAAGAAGGGGAGCTGATATAACTGAAACAGAGCTGGTTTCCTGCATTGTAGTCAATGTTGAGTGCATAATAATTAGCTTAAGGGTGTATTTTGTTCAGTTTTTCAGTAGACGTTTATATAACTGTGGGAAGAAAATTAACATTTTCAATTTGTAATTTTAGTCTAGTGGCAAAATTCAAATTAAACATTTTAAGGTGTAGACTGTATTTTCAGCTGCTTGACCTTTGGGCTGTAATGACTTAATTCCTCCACAGCTGTTTGCTGAGGTGCCACACCTACTTCTGTAAGGAAATGAGCATTTGTCTGGGACACCATCATTTTGTGGCAATTCAAAATGCTGCTGCTTGCAAGTTAAGGTGCTGTGGCCTGTACACACGTTCATAGTTTGCCCCTAAGTGAGATAAAGTGTCTTCAATTAAACTGTTTTCATTTAGATTTGAGTGCTCTTGGGGCAACTTGAGAGAAACTATGCAGCTGGTGGGTCAGAAGAGTCACTGTGACTCAGGTGTATCTAATGACATGTCCAAACCAGGTATCCCTGCTCCAGTCCTGCAAGACTCCAGTCTGCTGAAAGTGCAGAAGGCATGCTTAGATTCCTTTGGGCACAGAACTGATGGCTCCAACTGTTTTGGAGGTGTTGATGTTCTCACTCGTATGTGCCATAGCGTATTGATGTACACGTGGTAAAGGTAGATTCTATCAGTGCAGAATTTTTCTCTCTTGGTTGTAGCAAAGTTTTTTGGTTTTGTTCAGTTTTTATAACTTCAAAATATTTCAAAAATGTATTTTGCCTCATTAATACAACCTCTATAAATTTGTGTTTGTACCAACCAGGTGTTTAACACTAGCACAGTGACTTAGCAGCACTTTCCCAAGATGTCAGTGGATGCCCTGGGTTCTCATATCTGAAGAATTAATCCTCCATGTCAGACTGTAGAGAATCAGTCAGTCTTAGCCTCCATGAATAAGGCATAGGCCTCAGGTTTAATGTTGTGTGGCTGAAATTTGGCAAATCATCGCACATCTGCTGAGCTGCTGTAACCATGCTCACGAAAGCACACAGCAAACACAAGACAATATCACCTTACAGCTCTTCTCCTCTGGGCTGAACTAAAATCTCCTCTTATTTGCTCCAATAGGAGAACATCATCACTTGCTGTGAGGTCACTACAATCAATTCAGACTTAGGTCAGGAGTATAAGCCCTTAATTCCTGGTGATTAAGAGTGATTCTAGCAGTATTTTCCAACAGGGAAGTTTGTACAGGGGCCCTGTGGGTGGAGCTACTTTTTTGTTAAATTTCTTTTGCACTGTCAACTGAGTATAATTTTCTGGTTTTACGCCTGTTCCAGGCTTCTGGGTAAAGTTCCTGTGTAATGATAAACAGCTGCTCTGTTGCATTTGAGTGATGGATGGAGTTATGCCTTCTGATAGGCAATTTCTTAAACATTTTGGGTTCTTAACAAATGAAAGATGCTTTCCACTGAAGGTAAAATCCTATAGATCAGTTCAGAACTGAACCCTGAAATCCTGAAGCCCAAGTCATGAGCCATTGCAGTGTTTGTGGTGGGAAAGAGGAATTCTAGCATTTCACCATTGGCAGCAGTTATGTTTCAGAAAAATGAGGGGCAGTGGAGAGTGTGGTGGAGCAGCTCTTCGGGGAAACAGAGCCAGTGATTTTTCCCAGATCCAATCTGAGGCCTACAAATAAAAGGAAAGATTTCCACTGGTCCCATTTCCCTACATAAAACTGTGCATGGCCTAAGCCAGCAGGATTAGTGATACCTATTCCAGGGATTTCTGAATGGGGCAGCCTGGCTGTGACCTGTCCTGAATGGATGCTGCAGAACAGAGGAATGCTACACTGATGCTGCCCTCATGTCAGATTATTTCATCTTTGTCCTACCTTCTTTCTAAGATTAGTTCTCTGGAAATAAACAGTTCATAAATCTGGGGCCTGAATTAAAATCCTTGTAAACCAAATGCAGGCTTATCTATACAATAGCTGGTGAGATAAATGTTCTTGTTTGAAGACAGGTGGTTCCTACAGATGTTACACTGCTTTCAGACTCAGTCCCAGGAAGGATGGTTGAGCAGATCCTGTTCAGCTGTGGCATATTGTTGAGCTCTTTTACATATTTCACCCTTTCACAGGCATTTTATAACCCTTTTGGGTTTCTCTAAAACACAAGTTTCAGCTGTGTGGGTTTTAACAGACAAAATACACAAAACACACATCTTTTCCTGTGCCTTGGGCCACCCTCAAGCTCATCTAGAGGGGAGCCCTTCCATTTTGACCACATTAACATAAGTGCATAAGAGCAAAAGCAGAAAGAGCACTTTTACAGTGCATTCATCAACACATGAAAAAACAATCTACCAGGACCACTTCTGGGGTTGTTCCATTACATGTCACAAAAAAAAATTGTCTCTCTGCATGCTGGTGCTTTTAAAGCTGCTGCTGCTGACTGAAAAGCTGCTTGCATTACATCAGTCCATTAAGTACAGATTTCCATATGTACAGCACCAAAATGAACAAATCAAATGTACATTCACACCACAACCAGAGAACTGCTGTAGAGAACACATCTGCCTGAAATTCTCACATCCCCACCCAAGTCTTGTTGTTGTGGTCTATATTCAAAATACCAAGGTAACATCATCAGTTTTTCTATGAACTTGATCACAATGGTTTGACAGTAATCTTTGTGTTAGTGCGGTATTGGCAAATTACTGCTATAGAAAAAGTGTATCCCCTGACTGGGGAATGCTGACCCTGTTGAAGCACCAATCTGACACTCAGTAGTTCAGTTCTTTGTTCTGCCAAAGACTTGCAAAGCAGCCTTGGCTCAACTTTGGATGTATTGGATATATATGGATGTATTCTGGTTTAGCCTCAAAGTTAGATATAGACGCTTCCTAGTCCAAGTTCAGAAGAGACCTGAGGGCCATATTCAGGCTGCCTTTTATACAAGCTGGTATTGCTATCACAGCTGCTTACTGGCCAGTCTGACAGGGGCCTGAATAGCTCTCTAGTGAGCATCTCGGTTACTATCGGAGCCCACAGAGTCCATGTGCTTTGCTAAGTGGCCTGAATACAACCCTTTGTCTCAGCTCCCTCATCTGTAACTCAGGGACAATAGCAAACCTCAGCAAGACTATGGGGAGATGTTCAGATCCCAGTGAAGAGGACAACATGGCTACTTTTATAGGCAAAGATGTAGTGTGCTATATACAACATAAGGGGGACCTGATTTTAGAGGGGTTTGCCATCTGCAAGAGCTCCCTCCTGGTAAAACATCCAGAGTTAAAAAATGGGATGTAAAAGTTAGCAGGAGTATACCCTAGCACCTGCAGCAGCATTTTTGCATAGACTATGCTGTATTCCAGCATAGCTATTTCCAGATGGCACTGTATTTTTTAATTTCCCCTTGAAGTTGACTGCTATCACACATATATATCATACAACAAAGATGTACACAAGGTTGAATTATTGCCTGTTCTTTGTTGTACACGCTTTCCCAAACATCTGGAGATTTATTTATGTAGCATTTAGTCTTCCTCAGAAGAGAATCTTTGCCTGGAAAAACAGTATATGCAGCAGCTACAAAAGATAAGGAGAAACAGAACAGTATGGCTAATAATGAGAACACCAACAGCAAAAATGTACAGAGTTTTGTCACAGTAATCCTGAGGCTGATGAAAAGGCGGGATGAAATTTGGCAGATACACAGAAAAAACCCAGTAGTTCCCAAGAATGAACCAGAGAAAGAGGAAAAGACTGAGGGTTAGGTGGACGTAGTACTTGTGAGCATTCTGCCTCCAGGGATACTCATCGTCGTCATCATCATCAATCACAACAGACTTGGAAAGCAGCTGCCTCATCCTGGTTGAGTCGTACAGCAGGAGAGTCACCTGGAGGCATTGGGGGAGAAAAGGGAATAAGTAAAGTGGCTGCAGAGAGTCTGAACACCTCCTGGCCGCTGCCAGTCTTTGGGTCAAATAAAATTGGATGTGGGAAAACAGAAAGCTAAGGAGCCACAAATGAGGCAGGTACTTCTGGAAAATAATGCATTTTTTCCTTGTAGGTTATTCACCAGTGGGGGTCATACACTGGAAAAAAATTGCTGATGGAAAGGCATGAGAACAGATTGTGCAGGGAGATGGCAGCAGCTCCCACGCTGGAGACTTTTAAGAACAGATTACAGTAACTGCTAAATGACTTAAGTAGTGTAGTTCCTGCCTTGTAGTGGGTAGATTTTTCTCTTCTAACTCTATTTTTCCATGGTTATAAAGTTGGATCAGTTTATATCAAATTATAAAGCATATAGACTATGACTTAAACCTCAAAGAAATTGCTTTAGATACTTGCAATGTACTGTTGTCAAATTTTCTTCAATTAAGTGCCATTTTCCCAGATTGCCCCATTCCTGCCTTCAGTCAAAACTAGCAGAGAAATATGTGAAATAGCATGATGCCTGGTGGTTAGGAAGGGCTGGTATACAGGGAAATGCAGTAGGACTCATCAGTGATGCCTGGATTTCTCATTTAGTCTTGACAATACAAAGAACACAGGTAGATTCACTGGGGTTCTCAATCATGTTCTCTTTCACAGAGTTATAATCTGTGCTCATTTTTCTGCTTGAAATGAAAAAGAAGAGCATCCCTCATTTTACACTCTTCTTTCTCCAGAACACTGGCCAAGGAAAACCTGTTCGGGTGTGTATTTTTCCAGGCTCAGATTTTATTCCATGTGCCCCATTTTCAATAGGAAAAGCTTAGCAAGAGAATCCAGAGTTTTCTCTTATTCTTTCTCTTCTCTGGAAAACTGTTTGGTTATACATAAATGATTAAATATTTGTTCACAAAACCAACTGGTTTTCCAGCCCAGATGTTGGTACCAGTTTTTGAGAAACACAGTTTAAAGTCCGAGCACCAGCATAGGCAAAAAAATGGTGTTTCCACTGATGTCTCACATCCAGCTGAGCACTCAAAGCAACAGGCTTGCTCAAACTATCATCTTTTCATATGAACATTTGCTTTACACAGACTCATGAGGCACTGGAGTGATAAACCTGCCTGGCCAGTGGCTCTGAGGTTTCTGCATGAGGGTGCCTGTGGCTGTGCTTCAGTCCACTTAGCTTTCAGCTCAGCACTCAGGTTCTCAAGCTCAGCAGTGAGAATGGGGTTAAATGGCAGATGAGTATTGGGTTTGAGGCAGTCAGAGAGACCTCCCAGGTAGATTTATGGATCTCAACTGCATTTAAGTAGTTCACAGAAAGTGCATTTAATTCTTATGGATATTGCCTTGCCAAGCGTGATTGAAGAAATTGCTGGCAGTTGCTCACATTGTTACTAGCTGCTGAACATACATTTATGGAGCAGCATGGCATGAATTCAGCAGGCCTCTCTGGGTGCTCTAGGATGGTTCAGTTGCCTTGGTGAACAGTTACCATTGCTTTTTAAAAGACTGAAGGTGGTAAAGAAATAGATGAGGAGCCTACAGACTGCACAGATCTGGGCTAGAATGACTTGCTATTATATGATGTCCATCACAGGACAGCATCCTTTCAGACTTCATCCTGCACCCATTCTGTGACCTTTTAACTTTCAGAGCTCAAGCAAGGGCACTGCTGGATGAAGTCAGTGCAGTCCAGTGAACAGAACAGAGGGCACAGTTCAGACGGGCGAGAGACTTGAATTTGGCTGCAGACCAAGTGCTGAGATAACACGTGAGTGAAGCTAATCAAGTTCTGACCAAATGCATTGCCAAACTGCAAAGTAAGCAGTCCTGCTGTCAACTGAAGTAAAATTCAAAGCATTTTTTGATGTCAGCATCAATATTAACTGATCCGTTTGCCACCTTAGTTTTAGTGAGAAAAACTGACTTTTAACAGAAATGGCTAAGAACGAGTCAACATTTTTTATGAAAGCTTCAGTCCACTAGCCTCAAAATTGCCTTTCAGTTCTGCTCTAATATTTTCTAAACTATTATTAAATGAACCTTTGATTATACAGATAAGTCCACTGGTGTGATTGAATGACTAAGCATTTGCCAGTAGAACTCACAACGCAGCAAATTCCTTGTAACAAGATTAAGCACTTTTTTTTTTTTTTCCATTTTCTTATTTACTGACCAAAGGTCCTTGGAGGGCATGATTCATATCCCAGTGATGTACTGTGGTTTTGTTGGGTTACCACTTTGAAAGAGTGCAGTGAATGCAGAGACCTGTAGAGGAGGATTCTTTCCTCTTTCTTTCAGTCCTGGCAAAGAAAATGGCTAGAATTGTTGTGGTAAGGCTCTTCATGCTCCCTAAAAGCCAGTTAACACCATCTGCAAAGGACTGTCAGAACAGGGTGGATCCTTTAGAGTCAATACAGAGTTATATAGCTTTATAGTGACCAGGGTTTATCACAGGTATGAGGACGCCTCTACTTGTCAAACTGCCAGACTAGGGCTCAGCAAAGATAGAAGTGAGCACAGTCCACTAGAAGACAGATAGCTGTGGTTAGAAAATGGTGCATCTAGATTAATAAGCCTTGCTGTGTTGCAAGGATATATTTACTTTGTCAGGAAGTGATTCTGCTGCAGTCATTTACTTCTGGCCAGGTCAGAGTGGGAGTAATTGAACTTGTGAAGGACTATGTACAAACACAAGTGGTTTTGTAGTACTCCCAAAGCAAGGAGAGTAACTTAGCTTTTTGTCCTGTCTGTATGAAAATAATGGAGAAAGATTTGACATGCTTGGAGGATTGCTTGTGGAAAAAGGACCCCATTTACCACAGGCATCCATGTTAAGTAGTCATTTCCCTCAGTAGGGATGGTAGCACAGATGCTGTGGTGCAGGAGAAAGTCACACCACAATGTGTGGGACAATGCTGAGCTCATTAGCAGCTCACTTGACTGACAGGTGCTTTTGGTGCTGGAACAAGCACAGCCTGATCCTGTAGCTCCAGCACTGGGTGCATGTGGCTGTGTGGAGCTATCACCATGTCTTAACTAGCAAGTCAGAGTCAAGTCACACAAAATATTTTTCACACACAGAAGGCACATTACCTTTAAGCTGCCAATCACGCCACCCACCAACAGATATAAGGGAATCAGTGGCTGAACTGGGCAGTCTTCCAAAAACTTCATTCCTGAATGGCAAAAATGGATGTTTGTTATCTCAATTGACCAGATAGTGCAACAAGCTGTACAGCAAGAATTATAGATGCTGTAAGTGAAATGTCTTGCTTACACCCAAGACTTGTATCCTGTGTCTATTGAAAGGGGGGCTGAATTAAAAGGGGGCTGTACCTGCCACTAGAGGAGTGAGGGCCATGAACAAGCAAAAGGCAAGAGAAGGAAGAGAGATAGCAAAGGCAAAACCAACATTACTATTTTCTGGCAATACTAATTGCAGCCACATATAGGGTCATTAGCTTCAGCCACAGCTCTTTGTTAAATGAACCATTGACTGAGCTGGACAGGAAATCAGTGGTAGAAAATTCGCTGAAAACCAAAACTACAAAAAGAAGGAATTCTGATAAACTTCCCCCAGGATTTTCCTGCTCATTAGTTCCTATAAGTATGGCATGTTCCTGAGTCAGATGCCTGGAAGCTTGGGAGCCAATACCCGTGGGTGCACCTGGAACTGTTTTTGCTTTCCAGGCAGCTGATAGGGAGCTGTAGAAGCTCAAGTTTCCAAGCTGTTTGGGTTGCTGGAGGATAAAAGAATTGGTTGTTATGGAGCTGAGGACCCTGGCAACCCTCAAATCTACTGCAAGAAAGAGAAAGTTGGGTAAGTTTTAGGGAAGAGAGTGTATGGCTGTGTGAGGATGTTGCTGGCAGTAGAGACTGAAGCTTGTGATACAGGTCTGTGGCAGTGAAACCCATCTGTCCAAATATAGATGTCTGCAATGCAGGCATCCATATGTGAACTAGTTTTCTACACTCTGAAGTCAATAGGGAGAAATAGGCACTTGTAAAATTCAATTCATTTTTCCTAAGAAAGGCATTTGAAATGGGTTGGGTGAGTTGGTCACTGAAAGCACTTCTGTCTCTCCATGGCTGTACAAGGAATCCAGACAGCCAGCTGTAGGTACCTGTAAGTTAGCTGGGATGAATCCCCTGCCCAAGTCTCTTACCCAATGGCATCTTCAGAAATTTTAAACAGTTCATTACACTGTAATTTTATTGATATTTATCCCATGTTTCAGGGCTTTGACAGATCAGTTGCACAGGGTAGAAAGGATTTTCTGTTTTCTTTTTGCTATATAAATAGTTTGCAAGGAGGTATTCTGACTTTTCTCTGAATAATTGGGGTTACCTAGTTGCAGGATACCAAAAGGAATGTGCAAGTCTTAGTGCTAAGCATCTCTCAGGTGAAACATCTTGCCTCCATTTTCAGAACTACACTGAATAGGAGGAATTAGGAAAGAAGTACCAGTGGGTTTTGGTTTGGTGGAGTTTTTTTTGGTTGTTTTGGAGGGTTTTTTTTGTTTTGTTTTGGTTTTTCTTTTATATAGCTGTAATCCTGTTTAGCTTGTCAATTTGCCCACCAAATCCACTGCTAGTGCTAGTCCATAATATTGCTCATGTCCTGAACCTCTCCTGCACTCTTTGCATGGCATAATACAGGTGCTCTGGATTGTGGTTGCTTGCTACAGGTCTGACTTTAGTCACAGGACATGGGACAGTGTTTTGTGGTCTGCAGTTTTGTGATCCCCTGTGTGTAAGGGCTCTGGACTCTTCTATACTAAGCATTTATTACCAACCTTTGTATAAATGAAAAAGGCTGCACTTAGATGGATTTGGACTCTCTCCCCTTTCATTCTTATTACAAAGCTGTGATTTTTTGGCCATTTTGCCACTATGTAACACTGGGACCTGATCAGATTCCCAGCTTTACAGGGGTGGGCAGCAGGGAAATTGTCACAAATTACATCAAATTCATCAGAAAGCTGCTGCCAAGGTTTCCAAAGTTCTTGGCCATCTAAAAGCCTGCCACAAAAGCAGCTGGCCAGGGATCACTGGGAATATATTTCAGTTTAGGAACCTAGGCAATTTCTATTTCCAATGTGTTAACTGAGATTTCAATTGGAGGGGGGAAAAAAGTCAAGAAAAAATGCCTTTCTTTTTTTTCTCATGCTGCTCCGATTCTCTTTCCCAGACAAATCTATTATGGAATCCTTTCATATATATATATATATATATATATATATATATATATAACATGATATCAGTCAGTCTTGGGAAGGATTTGAGTGACAGACAGCAGCACTCTGTAGGTTTTAGGAGAATACTGCAGACAGATATGAAAGCAAAAGAGTAGGTCAAAGCAGGTGATACAGTAGTAACTTTAAAAATACACCCCAAGGTGTGAATAGGAAATGTGGACCTACAGTTGACAGATGGGCACTGGTATTTGTTACACTGAAATCAGCAAATGTGCCAATCAGTTCTCACACAGCGTGTTTGGTTTATCTGGGAGCACCAAAACTTGTTGGAAAGCAACAGATTCTTTCCCATAAGCAACAGATATGTTCTCCTTTAACTGCTAGAGATGGGATATATGGACCATGAGAGATCAAAGGTCTACTTCTACTGCAGTGCTCCCTGCAAGCCAGAGCAATCTGTGGTTCAGAGGGAAAAGCAATTGAGCCTGACCACAACACAGACCAGCAGAGGAGTCCAAATGAATGAACCAAAGACCTGTGCAAGGTCAGACACAGCCTGAACAGCATCCAAAGGGGAAAAAACAAGAGATGGGAGCCTTGGGAAAGCAGAGGTACTTGCACATTTTACCTCTTGGCTACCACAGAACAACACTGCAATGGGATCCAGGACACAGGGTCCAGCAAGTGGAAAGAGCACTTGTGAGCAAACAGGATATGAGCTTCTCTAAGGGCGCCATTTGGGGGAGTGCTCTGGCATGGCCCATAAAGGATTGCTACCAAGTGTCCTTGTGACTCATGATTATCCATGAGATGAGGGGTCAGGAAGAATGAAAATCAGTACAGCATTGTCTCTTTTTATCTGCTTTACTCTTCTCAGCTGAAACGGCTGAAGTACACCCATAGGAAAGGAGGGCTGCTTATAGCAAGGCTGATCTGCTCTTTGGTGCCTACTACACAACTTTATTCCTAATGGAAGGCAGAGACCTCAACATGCCAGGCCATTTTCAGGTGTTCCTCGTGGATGGCTGCAGCTGCCATCACTTAGCACAGACCTCAGTCGAGCCCTGACTGTGGGCCTTACACTTGGATCTAGTGCTGCAGAGACTTTATCTCGAAGAAATTGCTTTTGGGCACCATTTTATCAGAAAGCATGTCAGCAAATCAGAGGACTGGCTGAGGGACTGGAATGCAAGGAAAGATTGTGTAAACAACTACTGCTAAAGCACAAAACTGGTTCCCACGTAAAGGCACAGAGTAAGAGAATAGGCTTCAGACGATTCTCAGGAGCATTTGAGATTTGAGGAATTATTTGGTGTTGAGTGTGAGGAGTAGTACTGGGTTAAATTTGAACAGGAGGCAATTTAGGCTGCTTATTAAAAAAAACCCATGTCATCAGCTTTCAAATGTGATTTAGCTACCCTTGGGGTATTCTGTATATAAAGGTACTCTGGACAACATACAAGAATGTGTTATTGAGAGTAATCCTTCGCTGTCCCGGAAACTAAAAAAAAAAATTAAATAAATCTTTATATCTTTGGAGTGTTCAGTGAAAAAAGGGATCTTCTCTGCCAGTAAAAGTGAAAAAGCTGCTAAACAGTCTATGGCTTAAGTGATGTCACAAGTCTGCAGCATGGAAAATATGCTGAGTCCTTTTCATGTATCTTGAATTATACTGTGATTTACAGCATTATCGAATTTTAAGAGTGTATGATATTAGGGTGTAATTATTACTAGGGCTGCCTGTTATTAATCTCTGAGTTTTAACAAGTATTTTATCTCTCAGTTTTCCTCTGTAGGAAGCAAGAGCCAAAATGACTGGAGGCACATCAGCAAGTTTTTTTCTGAGATTGTGGCAACAGAATATTATCAGAAAATCATAGGATTTTGCTTGGAAAATAAATATCAGCATTTTCCTTGACATTTCATTTTCCTAAAAATACCTTTGCTGATATGGAGCTGCAGGAAACCAATATCCTCTGACAACACTACATTATAGTGTTAATTTCAGTAAGTTGTGGGGGAAAAAAGAGCTCTGTATCTGATGCAGGAGATATCCAGAGCTCCAGGCTAATATCTTACTATAGACTTTCCACTTCTCACTGATCTTAAAGATGCTGTGAAATATTCCTGAGAAATTATATTTGCAAGTGGTCAGATTCCAGACCTGGATTCATTTCCAGAAGGCAGGATGTCAGTATGTATGGAAACCATACCACATTTTGTATTATACCTTCCCATCCCTATTTCACAGTTCAGGCATATTCAGCCTGGGGAAAAGCTAAAGCTAGAATCTTCTTAAGGGATAAATAGCAATTTTAAGTCATGGATAAATATAAGAGCAGAAGTGTTGAGATGTAGCAGTTCAGTCCATTTCCCTACTTCCTAATCGCTCCCCAATCCCTCGTTAGAACTCCCTGGTTCCTAATTAGGACATCCTAATTGGAATCCCACCATAGTCATGAGTGGTGCTTTGAAAGCCCCAAATTAAGGGAATAGCACCAGCTGAACACTTATTATGTGGGTTTGGATAACTATCCATGCCAATGGGCCAGGCATCACAACTGCCTTAAGTCACCTCATCTCAAGGCAGACACCTAAGAGAGGGTGTGGGAATTTCCCTTAACAGCCTGCAAGGACAACACACAGACCTCAGCCTGGCTGTGGATGCACACAGTCTGAGTTTAGGTGGGATGCAGCTTGCCCTCAGCACCTGCATCTAGAGTTCCTTTGGACCATGCTTCATGAGGAACGAGGCACCAGGTGAACAGCTTCTCAGAGACAAGGGCTCTTGAGGACTTTGAATTCAAAGTGATCTGGATACACTGGAAAAAGGCATTCAAAATCTACAAGACAAAAACTGATAGAGCAAAACACTGTGTGTAGGGGAGGAAACTTCAAGGTAAATAAAAAACGAGCTATGTCTGGTAGGGAGCAGCACTGCCAAAAACCATCTGGGCTTACAATGCACCATAAACTAAATTGGAGGAAATGAGTTAGTGCAGAGAGACCATGTTTCATCTTGAGGTGTGTTTACAGAAATCCTGCATGTTAAACAGAGGAGCTAATTACTCTGCACTGCTCATTCCTCAGGTCTCAGCTGGAGGCCTGTGTTACATCATTCTTTTATTAATAAGGAAAAATACTTACATTGCACAGAGGTCAAAGGAGGGAGGTAAAAATGGGAAAAAAAAAAAAAAAAAGCTACAGAAACAGTGACCCGTGAGGTCAGGATGAAAGAATTAGGTTTTTAAGACCTCTGGGAAAACAAAAGACAAGATGGAGCAGGTTTATAATAGCAGCCTTCAAACAGTTACAAGGATCTCTTGAGTAGGACAGTGACCAATATGTTTTTGTGACCACAGTGGGCAGGACAAGCTGTAATCTGTTTCATTTGCCATAGGAAAGATTCTGGTTGGATATGGGGAAAAATATTTTGTCTTTGAGAGCAATAAAATGTTGAAATAGCCTCCTTGGGAAGCCATGGAATTTCCTTGAGCAAGGGCAAGTCAGACATCTGTCAGAGATGCTGTGAGCACATGGGCCTGTCTAAAAGCAGAGGTGGATTGGTGTCTCCACTGATGTTTCTCAAGTGGGGTTCACAACCCCTATGGAGGATGTGAAAGACTCAAAGGGAGCAATGAAGTGTTACAGAAAAAACAAAGATCTATATTAATGGTAAGGGAAAGGTGTTGTTTAAGAAAAGAGGGACCTTATGCAGTTTAAAAAGGTATAAAATTCTGCAGCTCAAAGGATTTTCCTTTCTTAAATATTTGATCTTGAAATTCTACTCACAAATCCAGCCTTCGAGGGCAGATCAGCCAAAAACCAGGTCTGACTTTCAAAAAGGTGGACAAATAGCAGCCTACAACATCTCTTTTTCCCTTCCAGCAATATGCTTCTATAATTTTTTGCAGTGTAGTTAATACAGAGGGATCCTGAGTAATGAAATCTTCTCATATGTCAGATTCTGAGCTTCCTCCCACAGACAAAGCTGGGTTTTGAGGTAAAACACACTGGAGGGGTTTTTAAGATAAACAGGGTCAGAATTCAAGTACTCCTTCATTCCTGATACAGAGTGTGGGCTGAGATTCTGTCTGAAGCTAAAGTACCAAGACAGGGGTTTAACAGTTGGAAACCCTGAATTTTCCAGTTCCTTTCTTCCACCAGATACGTTAACCTGCCACAGAGTGCCAGGAAGTTTCTATTTTCAATTTACTTTAGTTGACAACTTACCTATAAAAGTCATGGACAGTGGTAAGGCAAGGAAAGCAAGGAGCCCAAATATAAAGCATGCTGTGAAGGAGAAAAAAAAAAACAGTGTTATTTGGGCTAGTTCAAGTTTAGAGGCCCGCATTTCCATCTAGTTCTTTACAGATGCTCTGTAAATCCACACAATTGTGTAGGAAGAAATGCAGTGCACTTGATTGGGGTGGGAATATCATCTGTGTGGTGCAGCATTTGCGGTGATGAGACCAGCACATGTTTTATCACTTCCAGGATGCAGTGAGAGACACAAACTGCTTTTGAAGCTACTACTTGCAGCTTGTCTTAATCCAAGGGCAAGGAGTCATCCACTGCTGCCTTATCCTGCATCCTTTTCAGAGGCACTGCCAGGCAACTGTGCAGTAACAAATAATTCTGCATCAGCTGATCCATGGCAACTGATGAGCCGTATCTGTTTGCTAAGCAAATAGCAGCTTTAATGCCATTCCACTTACTTTTCACTGATAGCTAAATAAACTGTCTTTATCACAGATGTGAATAGTTTCTGGCTGGTCTAACTCCCTGACCCAGCTTAGCTCGCAAGCACAAAGGCAGCTGCGCTGTTGCAGCTGGAGTGGGATTTGTCATTGGATAGATCAGCTTAAGCTGTGTGGAAGGATGCTCTTAGGGGTACACACAGACTCTCCCTGGGGGTGAGTGGACCTGAGGGGCTTACCTACTCCCTAGAGAGTTGCTGGTGTATCTGAGCCCTGATATTTCCCCTACACAGCCAGGTGCTGCAGAGGATGAGTGTTTACCTTCCCGGTGGGTGAGGGACACTAGTGTCTAGAACAGTGTGAGCAGCCTGTCTCACAAGAGCTGTCACCTCTGTGCCTAATCGTGAACACTTGGCAACATTAAAGTGAAACGCTGGCCTGCCAAATGAGAGTAAAACGTAATGAGGACATTCTGTGGCAAGTGTCCCTTCAGAGCCCTCCCAGAAATGGCTCAGGCTGCAAGTGGGTGCCTCAGGGTGCCAAAGTGCAGGTGGGCATAGATTACAGAGGGGCTGAGAAGCACACGGATAAGAAAAGGAGTAGGATGTCTCCTTGGAGGCTTGCAAAAAAAACCTTGGAGCGAGTATTTGGATTTGGCTTGGGACCAGCCCTTTCCCTGGGTAAGCTGTGTCCTGCAGTTCCCCATGCCAGAGATCTGCAACCTCTACAAGGTGCACGGTGTCCCCCTGGCCGTGCAGGAGCAGGGACACTGCCAGCACCCTGCGGACATTGCCGCTCTGGAAAATTCTGCAGCACTGCCAAAATACCACCCTCAGGCTGCCTTAGAGAAAAAGGGCAACATCACTGCCTCTGTTTTCCAGAAGGAGAAACAGAGAGGACATAGGAGCAGCATCAAAATTCAGAGCAGATCCATCAGGCTTTCTGACTCGCAGACACTTTTCATGGGAACACACCATCCCCCACATGCTGCTCGTGTTTTCTCCACAGAGAACCAGGATCTTACACTTAAGCCCTTGAGAAACATCTTTCTCAGAAGTAGTATGTTTGTTATCTCCATGAACTAGGAGAGACCGAGGGTATTTTGAGCTGAAGAAAGCACTTCTGTTCCTTTGTGCCACCCCCTCCTCCTTTCCCTGTCGGCCAGCCTCCCCCTCTCTCTCTCTCTCTCTCTCTCTCTCCCTCTCATTTTTGCTCAGACTCCTATCTCAAGTGCTGCATAATACAGAAATTCTTCCTCTGCTTGAATAGTGTCCTACACTTGACTAAGCTCTTTCAACCACTGACAGCCTCTCATTAGAACAACTTAGCCTAGAGCCTTCCCTTTTCACCACATGTCACATTTTGTGCTAGCTCCTCTTGCCATTATCTAGACTATTCTTTCATATCAAGAAGTGATGGTATTGTAAATGAATTGGGCTTCCAACATCATTTGTGGGCAAACAGTGCCCATAGGCTGGGCAACCCATTTATCTGGTGCCCAAAGGGGTGTCGCTTAGGTCTGCAGGCATTGCACCGACTGCAGAGCAGCCCTCGGAGCGACGTCACCCCTCTGCCTGTGCTTTCGCAGCTGCCTTCTGTCCCTGCTGCTGCAAGGGAAGTGCTCAGGAGCCCGGGAGAAGGAGGAGAAGAAGGAGAAGAAGGAGGAGGAGGAGGAGGAGGAGGAGGAGGCGGCATCGTGTCATCTGTTAGTTGTGCAGCGCCTGCTCTGCCTGAGCCCGGGGAGGGACGCCGCAGTAAGCTCTGGAAAAAGCTCAGGGGGCTCATGTGCTCGCGAGGCTGCACATCTGGCACACAGGTGTCCGTGTTTTCTGGTGTCTGACATCTGCCCAGCAGCCCGCTTTTGGAGGGGAGAAGTGGGAGGTAGAGACCACTCAGAGCTCAAGAGAAAGAGATGATGGTTCATTAATTCCGCTCCCAAAGCAGGCGCTGGGAATGTATTTACTCATTATCTCCCCATTCAGCTACAGCCTCTTAGGTCTCGAATTGGAGGGGCAGATGCATAGTCTGGGAAGGCTTCCAGATCCATGTTTAACAAAGTGAGACTCTTCAACAATTGCCTACACAACTGGCAGGGCTCTGCAGCCACCCTCAGTGTCTCTAGCAGCGCTGAAGACTGATTTTCGCTGGAAGCGTGGGGGTTTCACAGAAATGCTGCTCAGCCGGCATACACGCATTCTCTGCCCGGGTTTGTCTGGGCTGTGCTGCCCCGTTCTGGTCCGAAGACAAATTGCTTCAGAGAATGGTACTTGCCGCAGGGTAGCCCGGCTCAGCAGAGAGGACGCTGCTCGGCAGGCAGGTCCCACCTGTGGGGCTTGTGGTGTTTTTGTATCGGAGATATCGTCTCACAGGCTGGCCAGAGGAGACCCTGGCCCCGTTCCTGGAGTAAGTAGCAATAAAGGGCTGGTAGTCTCTGAAAACACAGCACAGCCAGGGAAGTGTTTCCAGGCATGCCTCGAAAGGGTGGGTATTGCATGAAGCTGGTGCCTGGGCATCAGGCAGGAGACCTCGCTGCTCTGTATCAGCAGGGCAGCGCCTGCTGGGGCACTGATGAAGTCCAGCTGTGGCATCCTAACGTGCTGGGAAATGGATGGAGGGAAGAGCTCGTGTCTGGGATCACACCAGAGGAAGAAGAGAACTGCTGGCTGAATAGCTTGCACATTCCTTGAAATCTGTGCTCACAAAAATTAGATCAGAGGGTGCAGGTTTTGTGTCTCCTGCCCAGCAGTACAGTCAGCTGATACAAATCTGCTGTTTGGCTGAATTCCTCTTGCCAGGATTTCCCCACAGATGTAAACACGCTTGAGATCTCTGTTGACATTTTGGCTGTATGTCATGGTCTCTCTTCTGTCTGATGCCTGAGCCTTTGCATCCTACACAGCCACGCCCCTGCACTGCAGCTCTCCTCCCAGTTCTCTGCCGCTCCCTGTTGTGCCTGGCCTCAGGACACACAGCCTGTTGCCCTCTGGCATTTGCTTGGCATCTGGAGGCAGTACTGGAGGTGACACCAATTCACCCGTGGGCTCTTCAGACTTTATTTTGCTGCCACGAGTTTTCCAAGCACTTGAAAGTTACAGATCAGCTCACGCTGTCCCTATTTACTTTGAGGAGAGAGAAAAAATTCTTTCTTTTCAGGTAAGAGTCTTCACAAGATTTTCAGCAGCTATTTATGAATATAAATCCTAATCTACCTATTCTCCTCTGTAGCATGCTAATACAGCTGTAGTGCAAGCTGCTCAGTAGAGTGAAAAGGTCTCTGATAATAAATACAGTAATAAATGAAGTGTTTGTTACATTACCATCACTCCCAGGTGCTGCTGTAGTCTGTCAGGTTCTGGATAAAAAAGAAATTTTTATTTTTTTACATGAGATACTACCAGCTTCCAAACAAAGTCTGCAGTTACCCTAGGATTTATCTGCATGAACAAGCTGAGGAGCAAAACTCTGTGTGAAAATCTGCCAAAGTATGCCCTTCGGACAGCACCCTGTGGGAATGCTGCTCTGAAGGGGCCTGACTCCCAGCAGTCTGGGTGTTAAGAAATTTGGGTCAAATGCAGTTGGCAGGGCCCCATGCCTGCTGATGCCCTGAGGCAGGCACAGATGGCAATGCAGTAGCTCAGCAAGCAGTGTCACAGTGTGCTGCACTGCAGCATGGGTGCTGTAACAGGCTGGAGTGCAGCTGGGGAACAGGTATTTTCATCCTTGTTTTATTCCTTCATGGAATCTGCAGGCATCCCCTGCAGTGCTGATAGGTGCTTGGAGAAAAGAAAGAATGCAGCCTGTGAGGGTGTGGTGGTGGCAGAGAAGGTCTCGATGGATCTTTCTGGGGAACCAGCCCCAGAAAGATTGTGTGTTTTACAGACAGGATGAGTCTGCCCGTGATTTTGGTAGCTGTGATCACTGGCTGTCTTTCTGTGCTTTCAAGTCACAGGAAAATGTCACTATCTCAGATGGGATATGCAGAAAAGACTTGAATGAATTAACATGAAGGAAAGGATCAAGAATCTGTTCAGCTTGGCCGGCCACCACCAAATAAGAAAATAACAGCAAGGTTTGAGCACTCAAAACCAGACCTGTGAGTGATCCAAAGAGTAGAGACATGAGATATCCTTGAGCAAAACCAAAGACTGTCTGTTCATGAGGCTAATGCCACAGCAAGGAGATATATTGATGGAATAATCTCTGGGGATGAAGGGCAGGAATCCCATCCCTGGCATGACTGAATCCCTTGACCAGACTAGATACTCAGAAGCTGGAGGATTCAGGGTAAGGAACAGCCATTCCCATGGAGGCCTCTAGTTCCCCCAAAAGGAAAAACCCCACCATTTGAGGCAGGGGAAGTGTGAAGAAACTGACCAAATCCCAGCTCAGGGCCACCAGCTCTTTGCTGTGCTCCACCACTCCTTGATTAGGCAGGGCTGAATTACTGCAATATAGAACTTTGGTACCCAGATATCAGCATCACATCACCTAAAATGTATGTCCTAGGTGTAGCTGCCTTGGGGGTTGAGCAATATTGCAGTGTGTCTAGCCTGGATATTATATTATGCCTCTGGATACTGAACTACAGTTACGCCATGGTCTAAATTCTGGATTTGGCCCCTTGTGAATAATTTCCAGAAGTAATTTTATAACAATATTGAGGCATTACATATAGAGCCATTCAGTTTGCTTTGCAGTAGACCCAGGGTAGTGGATTAGGCTTTTTTATTTTGGTCAGTAAATTGCTACACCAAGAATGAAAAGATGCTCCAAGGTGGGTTCTTGGAGCTCTTGGGAGTTATTTCAATACCAGCAGACCAAATGTACAAATGTGGATTTTGCTGAAAAGGTTTTTGAAAAATAAATACAGAATGATGAGGAAAAATGAAATTAAGCATCACTGCATTTTAATGAACATAAAAATCAATTTTGAATGCATTAGCTGATCCATAGCTAAAGCTGAGCTTATTTTGAACTTAAGCATGATAAGAACCTGAAGATATTTTTCTGGAATGATATTTCTGAGCTCCTCACACATGGGTAACTTTTCAGGTACCCAAGAGGGTACTTCTGGTGTAGAAGAGGATAGTTGAGATCAGAACTAATCCCAATCTTTAAAAAAAAAATTCTAAAGGATTAATTATTTTCTCTCTCATTATTGAAATTCCAATGGTAATTTAATAACAGGGAACGGTAACATTTTCCTTGTAGACACTAGGAATAAAAATCAGAGAAAATACCACTTTTGACCTTTTAAATTGTGATATTCACCAATGAGTCCAGATCCTCCCTGCATGTCCTTTCTGCAGGATGTGAGGGATCCCACAGGGACCAGTTGGGTCCCAATTCCACTCCCAGACACTCTTCACAGTGTAATGAGGGTGCATGCTCTGCACCCCTTGTTTTCCATCACTCCCCAGCCCTCCTTTCCCCTAGGGAGTGATAAGCATGAAAAAGTGGGCCAGAAAATATCCTCTCCTTCCCTACCTGTGCCTGGTTTCTGCAGGGAGGCCTGGATTGATCTTTCTGTCCCTTTGGCCTGATTTTCTCTGCCTGGTTGTAAGACAGCGAGGAGTTGAGGGGTTTAATCATTAATAAAAGTTCATTCTGAGCTTTGAGAGCCTTTCAGGCAAAGCAAAGATCAGGAATATAGAAGACTCCAAGGTAACACCCTAGACTGGCAAATGCAGCAATTAGTGTGGGTAAAGTATCAGTTAGGAAGAGTGGTCAAGGGGTTTGCTGCTTCATGTATTTGAGGGGAATTAGAAATAGAAGTGAAAGCAAAAGGTACTTGCAACTCAGAGTGAAAAGGAGATCCACTCAGGAGGAGTGAGCTGCTTTAAAACCCATGGATTTTAACCTCCTGCTGAGGAGACTGCTTCCCTGATCTTACAACACCCCACCTCTGAAGTGTGTTTCTCCTGTGCCTCTGTGCAGCTTGCACAGCCTCACCCCAGGTCAACTTTCTGCTGTGTTGCTGCTGAGAGCAAGAACCAGCCTGTTCCACCAGCTGTCAGCTCATTACAGCCCCGTGTCCTCCACCCTGGGTGGGGAGAACCAGTTGCTTTAAAACCTGAGCAAGCCCAGGCTGTCATGCAAAAGAACCTCTGTCCAGATAACTGATGCTTCCAACCCCCAGCAAGGGGCTGCTTATGGGGGATACCCCCACCTAGATGGCCCTTGTGCCAGGGAGCAGGCCAGCAAAGGGAAGAAAAACCTGTCCCAGATCTCACTGGGTGAAAGGGGGATATCCCTGACCATATTCCAGCCCCAGACTTGTGTCCCTGTGCCATCACACAGGCTGGCAGCAGTTTTGCTTGGTGGGAATCACTCCTAGGAGAGTTTGTTCCCAGGCTGGCTGTGCTGCTCTTCATGAGGTGATTTTCCCTGTGGATGCTTCTGCTGCACTATGTGTAAGGTAACACTTCAGAGAGGAGGCAAACACATTATTTTGCTTAGGCTGTCTGTTGCTGCCCATATTTAGGTACATGGTGATGTTTGTTTGAAATTTTGTGCTGGTTGCTATACTTCAAATACTGCAACAGGCAGCTGCTGTTAGGGTAGAGTTACTATTGCACACTCCATCAGTTCCCAAAATTATTTAGGAAAGGAAACTTCAGTGGAAGATTCAGGTGGGACTTGGTACCATTGTGATTCCTTTATATACTTGGCTTAGTAACAGAGCTGCTTAAATACATGAGGCCATGGCTACCAGAACTGCCTTACCATTGCTGGCAATTTTAGATATGCACCGGTGGCAGGCTTTCTCCAGGCCAGCAGCCATGGTGGGTGGTGAGCCCTCTGGGGTGCCTGTGGAGACACAGAAATTGATATGGCTATGAGAAGTGTCTTCACCTTACTCAGTATCTTGCCTCAGAGTACTCTCACACATGCTGGTAGGCTTTCACCACCCTCAAAAACCCCAAGCACACACAAACCCAGCCAGCAGTGTGGCAAACCGAGAGGCAGGTATGCCTTCCAGCAGCCCCAGGCTTGCCTGCTGGGGATGATGCTCGAGCCCTGGGGTCACAGGGAGGCTGGGGGAGAAGTGTTAATGCCATCTTCCTGAAAGCTATGAAAGGTTCTATCTTCACCTTGATTGGGTTTCGGGCAGAACAAAGTATTTAACTCTTACGAGAAAACCCAGGAAAACAGGTGGGGCTTGGTACACAAACCTCAGCAAGAATTGACTAGTGAGCAAAAATGAATTAAAGAAAAAAGGGAGGAGAGAAGATGAAAAGAGTTTTAAGGTCAAGGAGGATTCTGAAGAAGAATATGGAATAAAAACTGCAAACCACAGGGAGCCCAGAACAACATGCCTTTGACAGAAAAGTATCTGGATTAGAAAGTAGCTCCTTGTAAAGAAGAATTTTTACAAGGTGGGGTGAGGGATGAGCAAGCAGCCAGGCATCCAAGCTCTGGCCTCAGACAGCACCAGACAGTTAAGTGGCATTCCACATCAATGGGAGTGTGGAAAGCTCACACACACACACACACACACACACACACACCCCACATGCTCCAAGCTGCAGCTTCTGGCCAGGGTCACCACAAGTCCGCCACTACCAGCAGCTGTGTGACAGAGGAAGGTGTGTGTGGAGGAGGCCAGGATAAGGGAAGCTGCATTCCTGCACCTACCTCAAAATAGCCCCTGGATTTCTTAATGATTAGAGAGCAGTATTTTAAGCTTAGCCTCACCGTTCTAAATTGCCATGAGATCCACCCTAGGGCTTTCTTGTGCAATGCTGTGTGTCCAGCTTGGCCCAGAGCCTACTAGGGACCACGGGGCCCCAGGCATGTACCTAAAGATAAAGACAGACTTGTTCAACCAGCTGATCCATGGCCATACCCCTCTCCAAAGTCTGTCCAAGCCCTCCTAGTCAAGGCTGAGCAGAGGAGGCTGTCCCCAAGCCCAGACAGGACCCTCTGCTGCCATGGGAAGGGGATGGGGTTTGCTCCTTGCACAATGGCATTGCAGGTTCTGTTTCCTGGCAGTTAATAGAGGCAGGTGTGGTTTTACCTGTGGGTGAATGACCAAGCAAGAGTCAGGGACTGAGGCATTCACAGACATCCCACCAGATCAGTAACCCTTGCAGGCAGCAGCCAGCCACCAATGTATACATGCAGGTTTCTGGTGTGCCTGATCTCATCAGATGTCTCATGGAATTTAGCTCTCCTTTTCCAGCCCCTATCTTCATATCCCAGAGAACATCTCCTTCAGTACTGAATGATGGACTGGAATGGAAATTACATGTGAGTGCCTGACCTCTGGTGAGTGCATGTGTCTCAGACCAGCCACCAAACCTTCTTCAGCAGAGCAAATACTGTGCCTATGGGCTGCAACTATTGATGAGAATTTCAAGGAAAAAAATAAGCACTGTTGCATGCTCAGAGAAAACAGAAAAGAGGAAGGGAAACTGGTACTTTTCCCATGCAAATGACATATTAACTTTAAAGCTTTCAGTGCAGGTTTGTTTCTAGAAGATGCACAAACAGGCATTCATTTTGCATCTGGCAATGTCTGCTGACAAAGGTGTTCTAAATTGTGCATAGATAGGGAATATTAGTCATTATGTAAATGTTTATAACTAAAATTACTTTTACAGCAGTAATTCTTACAGAAACAATATTAATCAATCCAATGCCATATTAAAAATCAGTTAAATATCAAGTTATCTTAAGAAGAATTTATTGTGGCTGGGAATGCTGTTTTCCCATAAGCAGAGGGTAAACCGGACTTTTTTTGTCTTTATTTACTGCTCTTTTACACTAAAGAAAAAGACAAACTGAAGGAGGACTCGGTATCTGGAAGCATGTCACCATCTAGTGACAGAGCCCAGAAGTGACTGTGATTCAGAGCTTAGGGTGTGCTGTTCTAACAGGTGAGATAAAGAAATCAATTTCATGATGGCTGTGCACAAAGCCCGTTCACACAAGAACACAACACACATAGCTACCAGGTAATGGTTTCAGTCCTTAGATGTTGGCTTGGACTTCTCCAGGACTGACAAATCCCTCAGAGAATTCATTCTATTTGCCAGATAAAGAGGTGTTGCCCCTTTCCCCCACACCTTTGGTGATTCTGCAGAAGCTGCTGTGGGTGTTAAGGATGAATTATTTTCTTTTGTGCCAATGCATGAGGGTGCTAAAGTGCAATTCAGCAGCCAGGCAGCTGCAAAATGGTTTTGTTTCACAGCTGAAGCAGAGAAATTGTCACTGAAACTCACAGGAAACTAAAATTGGCACAGCACAAACACTGGTGGCATACAAGGGCAGGAAGGTGTCCTGCCCCACTGTACCTGCTCCCAGTTTGACAGTGAGTTGGGAAAGTCATACGAAAAACATAAAACTAAGCCGGGAAAAAAATTTAAAGACCAAAGCCAACTTCTGGACCTCCTCCCATCAGTCCTTCCCTGAGTTTGTTTCCCCAGTGGAAAGGGACCTGCCCTTGGGTTAGAAGGGCCAGCAAGCAGCGAGGACAAGTCTCTGAACCCCTTGCAGGAGGCTGGAGCCATTCCATCCAGCTGCTTTTTAGGGTGGCAGCTTGCAGCTGAGCCACACCAGAGTACAGCACCCCTGTGCCTCTTCCAGGCTGTCTGACACTCCTCACTGAGTGCCCTCACAGCCAGGTTTGCCCACCCAGTACAGATGCTGTGGCTCACATTACTGCCGCCTGTTGCTCTCAGTTCCTTGTCCCTTACAAGCAGCAGTGATAAGTGTGTGTAGAACAGACCCTCCAGCCTGTTTGCTTTGTTATTTCAGCTAGTTTTAGCTTTGAACTATTTTTCTGGTCATTATTCTCATCCTAAATGTTTAGCTAATAGGAGTCAAAAGAGGGTGAGCACTGACTGATGCATGCCTGACCTACAGCAAAGCCAGAAGACAACTTCAGGCTGGCCCCACCATGTGTCAGTCCAAACAAGAGCCATGTCCATCCACAGTGGTACTAGGGTGTTCAAAGACTTTTCAAATTGAGCTCTTCTCTCTCCCAGATGCAGGTGCCCCACTCTGCGCTGGTGGACACAGCAGGCAGAATTGGTGGGGCTTCCTAAGATCCCAGTTCCCACTTGATGGCTTCTGACTGCCAGGAGATCCCTGCTGGGACACGGGAGGTGTACATGGGCCAGCAAACCCCTCTGGAGCAAGGGCTCTTCTCTAAGGACTGCTAGAGGGAACAACTGCTTTTTATTTTCTGAAATATTCCGAGTAAAGTCCTCTTCCAGACCCAGTTTCCTAACAAACCACAAAGCCCCACACCGGCTTTCATTGTCCGGGTCCCAGCAAACCCCTCTTACCTGAGAGTGCAGCGGGTGCCGAATCTGTTCACCTGCACGTGTGGGTGATGGGGCAGAGGAACAGCAAAATCCAGCCTTCGGTGGGAGCCAGCTGGGAGAGCCCTCTCTGCTGGGACCCCAGAGCTCTGCCTGGCTCCTGGGACTCTGCCCGTGGGCGGTGAGGCACGGAGGGGGGCCCTGCTGCCTTTTATTCCTGCTGGCCTCCTGCTCTCACTGCTCTCCACAGCAGCAGCACCGTGGGAGCTGTGGGATGCAGGAGCGCTTGCCGGCGGAGCCCATCCTCATTAGGCTTCCCCACTCCCACGGCTGGCTGCAGCCACAGCCCACCCTGTGCCGTTCCAGGGTGACAGCAGGGGGAAGCAAAGGACCCCACACAACTGTGACTGTACAGAAAGGGGGGGAAAAAACCAACAAAAAGCCACCAACAAATTTCTTTCACTAAGTCTTTTATTTTTGAGGGAAGAAAAATTATTTATTCAGAAATCAGTAGAGAGTGGTAAGTACTTGGTTCATTCTTCATGCAATTCCCCCCCTTCCCCATCAATGCAGCTGATAGAGCTCTTTGCAAACTGCCATGTGTATCACCTTAGCTGTTGGGTCTTTATGTCTTGTGTCACCCTGGCTGAGTGTCACCTATTTGTTAGGTGGCTACCTGCTAGATCACCTTCCCATCAGCAGGTGACCATCTGGCATCTCAGGTGTAATTATAGGTATGGGTGGAAAGCCCTTGTTTCTGCACAAGAAAAAGTGGGTTTGAGGGAGAGCACCTCTGCAGGAGGAGTGACAGCATTAATAAAGATTGATGTGTGTTTTGAGTCCATTCAGGAAGGCCCTGCAAGACAGAAAGGGTTACCTGCTTCATTAGTCACCAGCAGGGAGCTGACAAAGTGCCTGCTCCGGCTCAGAAAAACAATTCTGCCTTCAGCTGCCAGGTTTGCACAGTTCATCACAATATAACTCCCACTGCCACACGTTTTGCATTAAGAAAATGGGTCCACACTGGGTTAGCCAAGGTAAAGAAAATGATGGTATTTGATGGGTGACTTTGCAGCACATGGACAACCACAGCCACAGGCTGGTTCTTACACTCCCTGTGCTTTTCCCTGCAGCAAGGTCCAATATGCTGGCAAAAGCCCTTACCTCATGGTGCTGTGGCTGTCTGATTGCCATAGCCTTGCAGAGTGAAAATTTTGGTGGAGGAAATTTGGCAGTGAAGAAGAAGGTGAGGCTGTGGCCTTTATCCATTGCACTGAAGCAGGAGTTTATTTGAGCACTCAGACAAGGAAGCCATGCACTCTGTATGGCAATGAAGGGAGCAGGAGGACACTTCTGGAAGACTCTGGTGCTCTCCACTGCTGCTGGAAGAGGCACAGCAGGAAGAGACTGAGACACAACATCCAAGTGGCCAAACTGGACAGCTGGGCCTTCTGTGCTCCTAGTTCTTCGTTCCTTCAGTGTAATAAAGCTTCTTCTTCCAGCAGAGAAAGCTGGCTCTCCAGAGGTTATTCCCAGGCCAGTGCCTGGCATTAGGCATCAGCAAGGATTTTCGTTATGTCCAATATCACTGCCTGCTTTTGGGGTGCTTTTCCTCACCCTCCACAAAGCTCTGAGGCACATGTGGGTTGCCTGTGTCTGCTGAGGTGATGCCACAGGGTCACACATCCTAACCCAGGGCGTTCCAGCTTGTGTGCTGCTCTTCTTGTGACTGCTGATGTCCTGGGCTGAGCTGAGCAAAGGGGCTCTGTAATGCTGCCACCAAAAGCACAAGCCAGAGCATGCTTTCCTCAAACACAGCCCCCCCTCAGACCAGGAGGGACTTTTACATCCCCACATAATACACATTTGGGGTTTTTTGACCAGGTGCCTTTTTGGAAGGGGTTGCACCTCACCATGAATTTTCCTGGGTACATAATGGTTAGCATGGAGAGGGAAAGGGCCATGTAGAGATGCTCTCTCCTTTCCAGTTTGTTCAATTAATGTTCAATTTATTTCCACCCTCCATGTAGGGTGAACACTTTTGCCACAGGGCCTTTTCTTAACTTGGTGACGCAGAAGTAAAAATCAGCATAGAAATAGTCCTCCATCTCCTACATAATTTTTTCTTTTCAAATTGGAAGAGCCTGACTGTTTTTGTAAATGCTGGATGCAATCACAAATGTTATATTTTCTTGTATAAATTATCCTTGTGTATTGAAATATAAACTGCCAGTGGGAAAGAAATTCAGTGTACATTTCTTTCACTGTTCAAGGCAAAAAGTGTGTACTTATCTGCTGAGAAATACTCTGCTTGTACAGTGGAAACCAATCATCAATACCAACTTGCCAGCATTTTAATGATCGCCTGTGGGAATCCTGGAAATTATAACATTCAATCATTACAAGAAGATCATAGAAAAAATAACAGGGACCAAGAGCTCCCGTGGCAAGTGTAGCCAGTGTTGACAATGACATTTAGTAGTACCATTAAGTTGCTTGATTCTGGTGTTTTTGAAGGAAAATTTTAAGGCAGCCTTAGGAAGATACTGGGACTAGAGGTGCTGTCAATGCAGTGAGTCACTGTGTGCCCAGCCCGAAGTCCCCTGGGCTCTGAGAGCCACCAGGTGACCATGTCCATCCCCTGGGATGGTCTGGAAGCTGCAGAGCTTGGTGCAGGGCAGAAGCTGTGAAATGCTTCCACATGCTGACACACACAAGGTCAGACCAGGCACTTTCCTCTCATGTGCATCACTAAGAAAATGTTTTGTGTGGCTGTCACTATAAATTACAGTGCCAGGTGAAGCCTACTGCTGTGGATGTTTCCGTTCCTTGGCTTCTTCCCACAAGACTGTCCTGGGGAAGGGATATGTATGTATAGTAGAGGAAATGTATTGTACTTGAATATCTGTAAAGGGGCTTTGCCCCGGGAGGTCCTGGTTGTCCTTGATGGGCTGCAGCTGCGATGTCCTTAATTGGGCTGCAGCTGTGACTAATGAAGATAACTGGGATAAAAGGGGGCAGGTTTGCCAGTCAGGGAGAGCCTTGGAGGAGCTCTGAACTGAGAGAGTAACATGCAGAGGAAGGAGTCTGCACTGTGAAGATCTGTAGCTGTAAGAATATGCCAAGGAGGTATGGACTTTAGAAATCTGATAACAACAGTATGGGACTCCAGAAATAGAAGAACAACATGTATGTGCTGTTCTCTGTGGCAGTTTGCTTGGCAATGCCCAAGAGTTAAGGCAGAAAATGAGAAAATATCAGTGTCTGCTTCACACTTTCCTTTACTCAGGACAATTTATCACAATGTAATTGAGGCCTAAGGAATAGAGAGACAAAAGGCAAAGTGTGCTGGGTAATGTCCAGGGAGAGTAGCTTTAATAAAGTCTAGTAAGGGATAGCTGCTCTTGTTGCAGCTTTCACTCAGGTTAGTCAGAGGGTCTCTTTTTCTACTTTAAGTATGTATCACACAAGCAGAATAGGACAAGATTTGCCTTGGTTTGGTAGGAAAGATCACAAGACACAAAGGAAGCAGCTGTGGCTTGGGATCCCTATGAACCTCCAGCCCCGGATGCCGGAGGATAATCCTGGGAAAGTAACAATGGATTACTTTTATTACAATTATTACCCAGCTTCCCTGGGTCCATAGCCATTGTCCATCTGAGACAAGGTAATGAGCCAGATGTCCTCACCTCATTTGCTTGTATCACTGAGTCTTCAATTACTCTATCAAATTCAATCAAAATTGGCAAATATTTGCAAGATATTAGAGGGAACAACCAGATAGTAGAACCCAGGGCAACAAATGCACATGGTGTGTGTCCATAGAAAGCCAGGCTAAATCAAAAATCCAGAGCTTGAAAAGTTAGTAATGGAGTTACTTCCTTAGGAATGTTTGCTGGTTTCCTATAGAAAAAAAAAGAAACAAAACCAAAAAAGTTTATTTCATTTTTATTGAATGGCATTCATCAGAGATTGTCAGCCACTGGTAGTTCAGGAGGGAAACCTGTGTATTGTTCTGTGTAAAGAAAATTTTCCTTTCAATAATAAATATATTTCTTTAAAAATTCCAGTCCTCTGTTCCCCTGCCTATTCACCAAAGTAACAAATAGCCCAAATTAATGTGAGCAAAATTTACCCACAAGCCCAGAATATTAACTGGGAAATTCCAGTATTCTTGAAACTTGCAGTAAGAGAAAGTGGAATTACTAAAAATGTAAAAGCAAAAGTCCCTATTGAAGTCCATGTATTCTTTGTTTATGCCACTACAGAGTGTGCTAGGCAAATGTGTAGAGTTTGCAAAACACTTTGGAGTCCCTGAAAAATGAAGTGAAGGATAAAAAGATTAGTTCCTCACACAGGGGCATAATAAGCTACAGAACATTTCTGTCTTAATTGTGCTTCGTGCTAGAGTATAAGGGAAAGTTACCACAGCTGAATAAAATGCTAAACTCTCCTAGCAGCAAAATGCCTCTTTTAAAGTAACAGCAGGAATATAAACTTCTCACTTATAAGATATAGTTGACAAAAAAGGCTTATAACTCACAGAGGTTTTACATGGAATGAAAAATTAAAAAAGCCTATAAAGTTACTATTCTTGAAATATGATAATCTAAATCAGCAGTTTAATTTGCACTTCCGCATATCAGAGTTAATATTCCCATTGCATACAGACGTAACGAAAAGTGCTGTTCCATTGACAACAGAAGACAACAGTGTATATTTTCATTTTTGTTATTTCATTTCCTCACTCATGAAATATGCCTTTTGCCACCTTTTAGTGCATTTGTCCTCCTCAGCTGGAGGATAGTGAACCATATTTAACACCATATCTGTTCAACAGAGCTGAAAATTCCAACCCTCCAAAAGGGGGGAGCACAATCCCTACTTATAGCCTTAACTCATGGGAAAGAGAACCATGTGTTTGTAACCATGTATAGACTAATTATGGAGAATGATAAGAAGAAAAAGCAGGAATACCACAGAACAGCTGAGTGACCACAAATGAGCTAGGAGTTGGAGCTGGAGTTCAGTGTGGTAACAACATATGTGGAGTGAGGAGTCTTCATTGCAGTTGTCTGAATATGTGATTTCTGGGGAGAAAAAAATAAGGGAGAAAAAATAAAAAGCTTGCTGTGCAGCTGAGCTGAGAAACAGGATTTTTTTCACTCTCACTAATGGATCAACTGAATCAAATAGAGGTGTCCACACAGGAATTCCCTGGGCTCTGCAGAGAGGCATGGTCTGATATGGTTCCCTAAGTGCATTCCACCCCACACAGAAGGATGTAGGTTTTGTCCTGCTAGCCCTGGATAGAGGGGAATTGAGGGCACCTCAAGCAGTTCTAGAAGCCTGTATTTGCCCAAACAGTTCCTGCACTGGCTCTATCTGCACTGTGATGTGGGGCTGGACACCTGCAGTGTGTGTAGATGCCTGTTGTATTGCACTAAATAGTTATTTAGTTGTTTTGCACTGGGCTCTTACAGATGCCCATATTGCTGACAGCCTCATTTAGTTATCTGCCGTGTGTATTCTAAAGTCATCCCTGTGATCTGTGCAGGCAGAAAGGAGTTGATTAAGTTTGTGTTTCTTTCTTCTCTTGGGCTGTGTTGGGGGTGGGAGGTGGGGTGTGCTATCCCCAACACAAGGGAGGAACAACCCTCCCCTCTATGCGTCTGGACATGTGTATATTTAGGTAATGCATTAAAATCTCTACTTTGAAAGGTAAAATCCTGCTTTCTACAGTCACTCCAAGTCCCATAAACTAGAAATTACCCCATTGATTCCTGATCAGCTTTGCCTGCCCACAAGGCCTGGTGTCAGGCTGCAGGTGAGAGGCCCAAGGTGGAGTTTGTGCTCATGGGATGTTCGTGAGAAGGTGACAGCCAAGGCCATGGCTTCTCACAGCCATGTCTTGCCATGCACAGAACATCTCATGGCTCAACAAGAGGGCATCTGGAGCAGGCTATAAGCACGTTGTAAAGTAAGATTATTCAACAGTGGCATTTCCCTCCATGCCAGTTTCTATTGGAGCAAGAACCAAAGGGGGTTCCCTGGGGACCCCAAGGCCTTCCTCTGCCAAGGAGAGCTTTGTGGGAGCAGTTCTCCAGGCAGCTGTTACAGTATAACAAATCCAATGGCACGTCAAATCCAATGTTTTGGTGTTCCTTTCAAGGACTTTTCATACCCTGGGCTTCAGGTTCCAAAGGATTCAATTGCAGACCTAGTTGCAGTGGATGAAGGCTGGATTAGGAGCCAGCTCAGCTTGGGGCTATAGCAAATTCAGCCTCTGGCTGATACCTGAGCAAGAAGACTCCTGCAAATGAGCCATTTCTGGTGAAATTCCAGGCCCGTTGTTGCTTCTCCTGATGAAATAATGTCTCAGAGGTGTGCTGGCATTTAGGGTCCGGTTTAGGTTTCCCCATCCAAAGGGGTTTGTGAGTGAGAGGTGAGGTTTCTTTGGGCTGCAGACCCGTCTCACCAGGTGGCACTGTGCTCACAGGTTCTGCACAGAACCGGGCAGGACAAGTGTCCCAGCAGGAGCGGTGCAGGTGCTCGTGTGGCGTGCAGATGCACCAGCAAGTCACCAGACCCGGCTGGAGGGCTGCAGCTCCCCCTCCACAACCTCAGCACGCCTGAAATCAGACTCCGCTCAGAAGTGGGGACAGTGTTAAAAGTCATGTTCACTTGCACGTTGGGTGGGCTCCAATGCCTCCAGCACAGCTCTTGGGGAAAACAGGGAAGCAACGTGTCCCAATGTGCTCAATATACACCAGATGACAACACCATTCACAAGGTGTCTTTTGTTTCCATACTGTCTCTTTGGGGCAGCACTTCTGTAAGTCCTCTTTGAAAGAAGCCATAAGGCTCACAGAGGTAGCATGAGGAGCAGTGGATTAGTGCTGCCAGGGCATTTAAAAAAGATCATGTAAAAAAGAGAGGTATGGTGAATCTGTTTTTTCAGCTCAATCTACAGTGTTCAGCTAGCTTAGACTACTAAGAGAAAGGCTAAGGGTATAAACCTAATCCATTTAAATATACCAAGGATAAAGAATTGCTTATGCAAACTAATAATCAATAAAAGACTTAGATCGAGTGAGTATAAATGGGCCATTAAACAGAATCTGATTTCTAAACCATCAGAGCAGCAAGGGTAGGAAATTACTTCTCATTGCCTATAGAAAATGTCTTTTGTTAGGCTGAGAAGACTGCCAGATGCACAAACTCGTTATTTGATCTGGAACAAACTGGTCTGAAACTTCAGATCATCTACAGTTGCTCTAAGTTTCAATTCATTCAATTAACCAGCTGAAGGTCTTACTTTGGCGCTTTTTTTTTTTTTTTTGTATATTTTTTGTTGTTTGGTTGTTGGGGTTTTTTTGCTGGCATTGATGTGTTTGGGGTAGGTTTGTTAGATGATTTCTCATGATTTCTGGAGCTGTGAGGCCACACAGTGTGGAGAGGGTTGTGTGCAGGGGTCAGACGGCTGCCTGGAAAGATTTCTCTGCATTGTATTACTGCTTTTGTAAGGTGATGATGTGATGGAGCAACTGTGAAAGAAGGACTCAGAACCTGAGAACTCAAGAGGTCTTTTTTTGCTAAAGCTGAGTCTTAAAAAAATGGAGTTACAACCAAAACTTGGCTTGATTCACCACTGGAAGGTGCCCGAAGTTCCTTCCACAAAACATATGGCATATATGGCATATACAGAGCTTTGCCTAAAGTCAGTGAAGATATTTTGGGATTCTGTAACTCCTGCCATCTCATTTTCTCTCTAAAAATACCTTCTTCCCAAATCCAAAGATACCTGAGCACTTGCAGCAGCAACAGATGGGCCCCTCCTGTGCACAGTAACTTTTCCAAGAACACAGATGCTCCCTTGGACAGGTGAGGAAATCTTTTTAAGACAGCTCCATATGTTGGTCAGAAAGTGATTGCTGCTATTTTAGTGATGGATGAAGGACCCCTGAGGCAGAGCAGTCACCCACCCACTTTGAGGTTGCTGCCCATTGGTTCATGGTGCAAGTGGCAGTGCCGCACTTTTGGTGGCATCTCATGATGTAGGTATGACATGCATTTGTGTCCATGGCTCCTGGCCTCCTGGCTGGGAATCAAATCCAAACTGCAGACACGGAAATGTTGCTGTTGGAATGTCCCAGCTGCCATTAAGGCCAGTGGAGGTCTGCTCTGTACAGAGCCACTGGGGTCTGTGGTGGGATTCAAGAGGTGAAAAGGGTCCTAGAAACACTCCATTCACAGAATCCATCCAAGCATCCAAGTTCCAGTTATGCATTCCTCACCAAAAAAAAAAAAAAAAAAGGAAAAAGATGGAAAAGAGGTTTTTCACTGATGTGCTAGAAAGCAAAATTTTATCCATCTAGTCCTTCCCAGGAAGGATGTTACTGGTAGCAGTGATGTTGAAAGCACTTTGGAGTGAAATTCATCTCCATATATTACCAGGAAATTTGTGCTGAAATGGCAAAGGATGAGGAGTTGAAAGCTGAAAGAACGTCTTTGTCCTTTTTGGTAATGGAATTTACTGTGTGAGGAGGAAAGAAGAAAAGCAGAAGAGAGAGAAATAATGCATCCTGCTGCTGCAACTTCACAAATTTATAGCAGGTGCTCAAATGTCAAAAATTCACACCCAAAGGTGTCATTCACCAGGTCATCACTGCAAATGGTGATTATTGTACTGTTTGATGCACTTGCACCACCAAAACCTCTTGTCTAGAAAACCAATGTTTTGCTAAAAATTCAGAAAGTATTTGACTAAACAATATTCTTTCCACCATCTGTCTTTCCCAGCTACAGTGTCGAATAGGGAGCTGAAGTGGGAACACGAAAATGCTATGGAAAGAAGAAACAGCTCCTGGAGGAGGGGATGGAGCAAACTGAGAGAAGAAAGGAAAAGCTTTCCATTACCATTTACAAAGAAGAACATATCTCAGCTGGGAAGAAGACTGAGAGGGTGTCCCAAAGAGCAAGACTTCCTTAATGAACAGAATTGTGTCTATCTAAACTATTCCTATGCTGTTTTCTAAAATTCAGTTCTTTTCCTGAGAAAGTATTTTAGTAGAAGCTGCTTCTAGCATGAGTACAGAGACATTTGAAAATACCTTGAAACAGAAAAAGCTGGAACAGATTTCCAAGGGTTGTCTCCTAGCAATCATGATGGTTTTTAATCTTGGTTTCTCCTACAGGTCCTCTTGAAACATCTCATTCTTCATATCTGTCCTCAGTTCCTGGCTGGATGGTTGATTTTGTTATCAAAGAATCTGGTGAATTTGGCTCGAGGTCTCACAAAGAGGTCACTGTGACTCACCAACCAGAAACTTAACACTCATGTCTAAATTTAAGACAATTTCAATAGAAAAATAGAGACAACTTCTGTCAGTAAAGAGCCTATTTCACATCCTGCAGGATCGGGGCCTGAGTTGCACTAAATTTATTTAAAATATACCTAATGAAAATGTTGCATACCTTCACAGAGAAGGTGTTCAAATGACCAAAATTTCACAAACTAGAAACATAAGCCCAGGTTAAAATACCTGCTCTAAAGATGGATCAGATTTTCTAATCCACTCATCCACCACTTCCTCCCAATGACTTCAGTGGAACCAACCCATTTAAAAGTCAGGCTACTCTGCTAAAGCAAGCTTTCAGGTGGATTGAGAATCACAGGTTTTCTTTTGAAATCCATCTGGTCTTGGCTGTATCTGTGCTCAGCTTTAGGTCCATCACTTGTTTTAGTTCAAATAACAAAAGATACAGTAGCACTTCCCTTGGCTGCCAAATGTAATCATACAACCCTAAGGACGCAACCTGACAATGTGTCTGATGTTTAATATGTTTGTGCTGTTTGTGTCTTCCAGACAGTTTTCCAAAGTAGGGGAGCTAGTGAGGGTAATGAAACCCACAGATGGGTTTTACCATGCTTCAGAAGCAACCAGCATGAATATGGAGCAGTCCTTGTTTTGGCTCATAGCCTGCCAGGAGCCCTTCCAGCTCCACCCAGCATCATTGGACTTCAAACCAATGGTTCCAAACTTTGTGAAATTCTGTCACTGTAGGTGATGGGTGGATCACAGCCACCAGTGGGTAGCAGAACCCCAGCTGTCATTAGGACTGCACTTCTCTAAGTGTTGCATGCCTCTGTTCTAGAGTTTTCAAAATGCTACATTTTCCAGCAGCATGACGCAATTCTTTGGGGTTTATTTCTTTTGATGGTAAGAGATGGTAACAAAGAGAGATAATAAGAGTCTTAACAAGTAAAGACATAATTTTTTCTCCCAATTCATTTTACATCTGTTCTCATAAGGCCTCTCTCTAACCAGAGAACAGATCTAAACTAACATCAGGCTTGTTAGCCATTAGTTCTGCACTCTTAGATTTGTCTGCAGAAAATTATTTCGATAGCAACCAAAAGAGTGTTTGCAGACTTGTGGAACAAAATGATATAATTTAGTCATTTTCTGTGAGATAATAATGACATTTTAATTGAAAAATGTACTCTGATATAATTACCCTACATCTTTATAAGCCTGCCTCAGGAGCACAGTAAAAGAACAAATGGCAATAATTTTACTGTACTGTGTGAGAAAAGGCTCTCAAAGTTGTTTTTGTATCATTTTGTGTATGTTCAGATGATGGAAGCCTCATAAAAGCAAAATTATTTCCTGTTTTTCTCTGATCCAAAGGAAATTTTAACCACAGGAATTAGAGGCAGACTCCAGGGTGGGACTCACTCATAGAGCTGGGTGCCCTGTGCCCGCTATGTGTTGGGATATCTCCCTCAGTTTCCACCTGCAGGTCCCAAAGGACACGGGTCTCCTGTGTGTTGTCTTCTAAGAGACCATATGCAGAGGAGTTCAGTGTTAAAAATGTCACTGGATGCTCCTGTTTAGACTTTGGATTGCTTCCTCAATGTCAGAGTGAAATGTGTTTTCCTAAGAAATTTTCCAGCTGAACCCTGAAAGGGCAGTAGGGAAGAAGAAATGATTCCTTGTTTCTCCCTGCCTTGGGTTGCTGCTCCTCTGCCATCCTTTCAGGAGCAAGGGGTTTTTTTGCAAAGAAACCAGGCTGAAATTGCTGCACAGAGCAGTTTTTTATTTATAATGCAGCCTACTCCCTCTGTGCAGCTGAAGGCACTTTGCAAAAAGTCATAATAAATCTAATGAAAAAGGATAAATAATTAGGCACCTTGAACCCTGGCTGTAGAATTATGAGGTAGAATAGTGAACAGAAAATTAGATTTTCTTTTTGGTCTTTTCATTGTTCAAGTTTCATGTGATTTTGGAAGCTGTAAATATTTTGGGGGAGTCTGTGAAGGGCAGGAGACTGCCAAGGGTCAGAGGGACAAAAGTAACTCCAGCACCAGAGGGAAAAGGGCAGAGGTGTCTGTCCCTCAGATGGGAACCTGCTGATCTGGGGTGCAGGGAGCAGTGCAGGGCAAAAGGCTGGTCCACAGCTCTCCAAATAAGCAGCCCCTGGAATCATGGTGGGAAATGACTCAGAGAAATCCCAGGATAAGAATTTCTGGAAAGATCAGCTCCTCTGGGAGAAAGACAGGGCCCTTATGGATGAGGACAGCATTCTATAGGAAGAAAAAGAAACTGGACAGATAAAACAACTCTCCTGGAGAAGATAAGGAGGCCCTCCAGGAATATGAAGTAGCCTTAAGGATTATAAAATGTCCACCTTCCTGGAGGCCTTTGGTCCTGAGAGAGAATATCTCCACACAGAAAAAGGATTCATTTTTCTGCTAGGCTTAGAAACATGTGGAAAGCCATGCATACTGAAGTGGATACTTTATTTAAGAAGTGATGAATTTCAACCAGTTCTCTAAAATAGCACCTGTCATCCTTGGTATAAATCAGTGGAGAGGTTTTAGTGTGGTTGTCTTTAAAGCCATTGCACCCAGGCTTTCAGGACATTTTTCATTCTTTTGAGGTTCTGCAGCCTAAGGAATGGGGTAGAGCTCTGGTTTCCTGGCCTGTCAACAGGACATTTGTGGGTGGGTAAAACAAAGAAGGTGGGAACTTCATGGCTGAGATTATCTGGAACTCAGAACAGCTCACTTAACTCAGTGCAGCACATATCAACTAAATAAGACACTGATAAATGGTAGCAGTCAGATCCCCAATAATTAAAGGTCACAGTTAACACTGGAGTCTTAATGAGGCAACTTGTGCTGTCCCACCAGGTTTGGTGGAACATTTAATTTCCCACTGCTCCTGGGAGCATGATGGGAACATTCACCCTCTGGGGTGAGCCTCCCTCATCAGGTGTCTGAGAGAGCTTTTGGCAGCAGCCTTGCTGCCATGGGAAGAGGGCAGGGAAGAAGTGGGAAAGATGACAGAAATCAGCAATATGTGGGAAAAGATGCAAGCTGGAGGGAAAGTTGGCAGCAAGTCCCTCAGCAAGAGGGAAGCAAATGTTTCAGTTTGTGTATATTTGTGTGTGTAAAAGCAGGAGAGGATGCAGATAGGGACTGGGATTATTATTCAGGTGCTGAGCTCATATTGCCAGTTCAGCTCTGACAGAAAATCCTCAGCCTCTGTAACACAACATGTGGTCAGTATTTAGCAATATCTCATAGAATCATAGAGTAGTTTGGGCTGGAAGGAACCTGTGAAGTTCACCTAGTTCAACCCCTCTGCAATGAGCAGATCCCTGCCCAACCTGACCTTGAATATTTCCAGAGTTGGGGCAGTACCGCCCCTCTGGGCAGCCTGTTCCACTGCCCTGCCACTGTGGTTTTATGGGATGTGAGTACAGAACCAGAGCCTTCTGCCAAGCTTTGGCACGGCAACTGCAGCTTTTATTTCTTCTTGAGAAACCAAACTCAGATGTTTGATGTTTTCAAAGGTTGAGCTGTACAGGCTGTTCCAGAGACAAATCTCCATTTGACCATCTGTACATCCAGAAGGAACATGGGGGACAAAAGCAACAATGGAAAGTACCAAGTATTGAGTTTTTCTCTGGAATGGTAGCATTAGTACCTCATTCTCCTTCTGTACAGGATTTTAGCGCTGAATAAACTCAAGGACACAATGTAAGAAGTCTTTACAATTGCTGTTAAAGAGTCTGATACTTTTGTGACTGTCAGGTATTCTTAGGCCGTCACTTAAGCTGCCACTCAAGTTCAGTCCTTTGTGATCTACTAAAGGATAAGGCTGCCAGTCCTGCTTAATTTTGTTTAAGTCAAATTATGCACTATGTTTTTCCTGTCAAATCCGTGAATATTTATTGTTCAATGAATAACCAATCCATAAAAAAGCCAGCCAATTCAGCTAGGGTAGGAGTGTTTTGCAACCTTAATTATTATTATTCAATTATTGCCATGTAAGGCAGAGATGAAAATGACCTATTAGACCATTCAGTGCAACTTCCCACAAATTCAGGGCTCTTACGTGTTAGAGCTTTATTATCAGGTGCTACAGAGAAAAAGAACCTTTCAGAAAACAATAGTATTCAAAAAGCACTTGTCACTTAATAAATTTTAATGTCAAAAAGCCAAGAATTTATCTCAGTTATTCAAATGCACATGTCAAATTATCATCCATTTAAGCTAAAATTAGGTGTGCTCTCTCTGGCAAAAGGCTTGAAGCACATGAAATGCTCTTAGGAGAGCTGCTAGTCACTTCTGTCAGGGCAGAGCAGAGCAATGCTTCTCTGGCGCTGTGGTGACAATACGACTGGTGACAAGTTTAAGGCTTTACACAGTACAGCACAGAGGAGCCTGAAGTTCAGCCAGAAAAAAAGCATAAACCTATATGGTTTTGGACTGCTGGTAGCTGCCCCCAAAAGATTGCATCCACATGGCAGCTTCAGAGTGGCCTTTGCTTGGGTGGCATTGCTGGGGAGAGACCACATGCAAAAGGTTTTTCAGGGTGGGAAGTTAGAGAGCACCTGCTCTCTGTCCAGCAGCTCTGGACGGAGGATGAATTTCAGTCATGTAGGAGATCTCTGTTAACTCTCTGGAGTGGTAATGAGAGGAACAAATAAAATAACTACCATATTAAAAAAAAAAAAATAGCACAGTTACATTTATCATCTCTGCAACATGCACAGGGAGGCTGTCAAGATGTGACATTCAGAGTGAAAAAATACCCCTCTCTTGGAAGAGCAAGTCTGCTAATCTGGCACAGGCTCGCTGGAGGCACCAGAAAAAAATTGTAGATGTCTGAAGAACTGAAGATGACTGAAGGAAGAACTCACCTGGAGTGGAAGGACCTAAAGAAGCTGCCAAGCCCACCTGTGCCTCAAAAGCAGCTGTACCTGTAGTGCTCTGTGTAAACACTTGTCTGAGCTGTTTTTCTTAGTTAATTCCCAGCACTGGTGTTTCACAACCATCACTTTACCTCTAGGGTTTTATTTACATTAATGTAATGTAGTTTTTTTCTTTCAAAGGTTCTGCTCAAACAGTTCACAGCAGGGTATTTTCTGCTCTGGGCCACAACAAAAGTGGAAATTATGGACTGCAGCTTTGTTACTCTAAAACCACAGAACATCCCAAAGCCTAAAGTATTTTACAGAAGGATGACAACTCCCGCAGAAAGCAATAAAGAGATTGAGTCAGTAGTGACAAATCAGCTTAAATATTTGAATGGGAGAAAGAAATAGCTGCTGAGCTCACCTGCACAATTTTGAAATGCAGCAGTGTCATCAGAAAGCTCCATGGCTGTGTCAGGAATGCTAACTCGTGGGAGAGACAGAACATGCAAAATGGCAAGAAGTCATTTAAGTCAACTGACACATCTAGATGTGTCACAAACCAGAATGGTAAGAGTGACAGAAGAAAATTAAATTTATTCACTATGCTTATGTGTATATTTAGCTGTAATTATCGACTCTGTGTGTCAGCCATTGCATAGGAGGAATGTCAAAAACCTGTAAGGCAGTCCTGTGACTCATGGGAAATTGGGGGTATGGAGCCCATCCAGCCACATACAGAAATTCTGCTGCTGTTCTTCCAGTAAATCTGACTGAATTGTTAAAAGTCAGTGCAGAGAGTTTCCACAGAAATTAAAGGAAAAAATAGAATACTGTGACTGAAAATATCAGATAGGGAAAAATAACCATACTTGAATCCTTCAGAAATTAACATCTAATGTGGGTTAAAGAAGAGAAGAACCATGAGGAAACTGTATTTTAAAAACAATTCTACAATGCTGCAAATCTCTCTATTTCTCCCCTCTTTTCTACTTTCCAAAATACTTCATTGATTGAACTAAGAGCATGATCTGCAGAGAGAGAGGGCATTCCAAATTCTTGATGTCTGGGAATTTTTGGGAGAGTTTTTGTCCTGATCCAGTGATTCGCTCAATCTACGCAGTCCCTCAGAGGATCCAAAATCCCATAGAAATCCATATTCACAATTAAAACTGGGATTCTGCTATTGCTAGTTCATGAGGGGCATGAGAAGCAGGCAAGGGGAGCTCTCAGAGGAAGTGGTGAATTTGAGCACAAGCACACCTCCCCTTGGTGACGTGGGCTTTTGTCAAAAAAAAAGACAATACAGATTTGCACCCAGGATCTTAACACCATGGCAGCCTTGGACTTGTACAGATAAGCAGAGGTTGTATCTTGGTTCTTCATGTTTGCAATACATGACACAGAACCACCAAGCAAGCGGCCAGTTTCCCTGGGGTGCAAATTGTCCTCCTCTTCTTCGAGATTGCTGTGTGTGCACCACCCTGTGTGTGTTCACAGACACAAAGCAAGAGAGGAAAAGTGGCCGGGAGCCAGTCAGTGTGTACAGTGCAGGCAAAGCACTCTCACCTCCCTGCACTGCCCCTGCTCTATTAGAAGTGTTGTGTTAATGACCAAGTGAGCCATGCAGCCACGGATTTACCAAATCTCACCTTTGAGGCTGTGGAAACAGGTAACCTCAGCGTGTGACAACGCTCCTTCCCTGCCATCACCACCTTCATCAGCATCCTGCACCTCACCACCCTTCTCAGGAGCAGCGTGCTCACGACTGCTCACCCTCCACATCTTTAACATGAGCTGCAGCACCAAGATTTTGCTATCCTGCACTACAGCTTCCTGAGTGTTCTGGCGTGGGAGCTTTTCAAGAAGAATTACTGTTATTAGTCTTCATCTTCATGTGAATGTTACCTTTCTCTGCTAAGCTAGCCTGAGAGCACCTAAATGGAAATTGGGTTGAAAAGCTGTTATTTGGCTGCTCTACCTGACAGTAAATTTTCAGTTTGTGTATGGATTTTCTTTCCCGTTTCTCAAGATCTGTGGCTTGGATGTTGTACCTCAGGAGGGAAAAGTGTGAACCAAGGTGAAGCCTCTCTGGGAGCACAGCAAGTGCCTCTTTTGTGAATATGCTCTCTCTGCTGACTGAACAGCAAGGAAACCAGCTCTCCCTGCATACTCCATTGCAATTTCCAGCTGCATTCCAAACACACCAAATCCACTGAAGAAAGAGCTATACATCCCCCAGTTGCTTCATACCTGTCATATATGCACCAAATGTGTGTTTGAAGTGACCTACATTGGCTTTACACCGTACCAAGATACACAGTATTTTATTCTCCTCTGTGGCACTCAGATTTGCATCTATACAATTTACAGCAATGCCTAATTTAAAAAGCCAGCCAAGCAGCAGCCTGATGGAAAGGCTTTAGTACTGTGAAATCAAGTGATGAAGAACTGATCTGTGACCTGAGCTTTTGCACTGCTCACTCAGGAGCAGCACTACCCTGAGAGCAGCTGCAACTGAGGGCTGGTGGAGGTGGAACTGATTAACAGGGCAGATATCACTTGAAGCATCCGCCTTTTGCAAGGATGGGGAGAGGAAATTTATGCGAACTGATCTTCCTTCTAATGAAGGCATAAGCAACAAAGCATGCAAGGATCCTCCCACAGGGAACCATCAGCCCAGCCTGCTGGAAAGAAAGCAGCAGCAGCACAGCAGGGGTGCTTTCTGCTCACATGGTGCTTATATGGTACACTTACATAGAATCAGAGGTTGGAAGAGAACTCTGAGATCACTGAGTCCAACCATTAACCTAAAACTGTCACTTTCACCATTAACTCCTGTCCCTAGGCACTACATTCTGATATGGCATTGTCATCTTATTTCAAAAGTTCCATACCTTCTCACTGGTTTCTCATGGGCAGCTCCTCGCAGCACTGACTCCTTCTTCTTCACAGTACAACCAACAAACTCCATCTCTCCTCACAGCACAACCAACAAACTACAGCTCTCTTCACAGCACAGACAAACTCCATCTATCTCCTCACCTAGCTAACCCACTCTTTCTTAGTACTCTTCTTCTTATTGGACACAGCTGTGGCCTGTTAAGGGCAGGCCTGTTCCTAATTTTTGGTGGTTACAGCTGCAGTGTGAGACTACCTTCTGCACTATCTTTTCTTACATTCTATCCCACCACAATATGGCACATGGTATTTTCCATCCCAAGGTCTCACAGGGTGCCACACATCGGTGCACATACCCCATTGTTCCCTGGAGAGCTGTGCAGAGGACCCTCTTGCCGTTTTAAGGATCAGAACACAAAGAGGGGCTGAGAGATTAGGGCTGACAAATGATTTTGTGGCAGATCTCCACTCCATCCGTGGCACCAGCCTGCCAACAGCACTTGGAACACTCACAGACAGTAGCTTTCAAAAAGTGTGGTAAAGACTGGAGATTCCAATCCACACCACTGTCTCTTATGGCTCCCGGCACACACATCTCTGGGACAGGTAAAAATGTGATGCTTTTTACTTGTTGCAGATATTTATCAATTGTGAGCTTACATTAAATCACAGGTGAGTATGTTCCATCTCCTTAGGCTCGTGTTTACACCATTAGTTATGGCATACCCTTATTTTCCATTTAAACAGCCCACTTACTACCACAGATTCAAAATACAACTTTTTCAGAAGACTGAATCTGTTTTTCAACACCTGAAGTTTTCTTTTGTCAGTCCTAGGGTGACAGCTGACTCCAGCACTCTCTGGAGCCATGGTTCATGGCTTTCCTGGAGAGTCCTCTAGACAGCCCTGCTTTCCAGAACTTGGCTTTCTGGATCCTGAGTGAGTAAAGACACTTGCCTCCTGCACCTCCAGCTGTGGAGAGGACCATGGAGTTCCTGTAAATCCCTGGCTGGGGGTGCTTGGGGCTGGCAAGGAGCAGCTTGTGGTGCTCTGTCTCAGGTCCCCACACTTAACTGGCCCTACAGAGCATGCAGGAAATTTACTCTCCTCCTTCTGGGGTGTCCTCCATGTGATCTTAATTGTCATTTCAAGATCTCAACCCTCACATTGAATCCTGTGTCAGAGCAGCCCAGCCCTGCTCAGCCCCAAGCCTTTCCCCCTCCACTTGGGATTTCCTGGTTCATGGCAGCCTACCTGGAGGCAAGCAGCAGATTATGGTATAACCTACAGGTAGACACTTTGAGGAATAGAGAAAATACACCAAAATAAAGAAGGCAGAGGGGCTGGCTGGAAAGAGAGGACATGGTCAGGAAAACCCAAGTGGGTGGCAGCTATGGCCAAGCACAACTCTCCTCATCATGTGCCAGTTTCCCACTGAAAAGCAAATAATGGTGACAAATACATGTAAAGTTTCATTGCTAAAATGATTTGTATTTTGGGTACAGATGCTGGACTCCTCAGTTTAATGCTGGCATGTGAAATTATCAGTTTGCAGCCTCCAGCACAGAGACAATAACTGCTGCTGCACACATTGTCAGTGCTGTGTATTTTTAGACCCTTGTAGGTGTTTGTAGTCGTTTCAAAGTGCCTTGATGATTTTTTTCACATGTTTTCTAGCAGGAATGAAGATGGTTCCCTGAGCTACCTGGATATAACGGCCAGTGTGGAAAATAAAGGGCAAATAACTGTTTTTATTTCAGGTCCAGAGCAATTCTGAGGCTGCACAGACATTTCTTTTTGCTTTCCCTGTTAAAGACTTTGTGATGGCAGCTAGAAATATTTTTAATGATTCTGCCCATTTACCATGCCCCCTAGCAGGGACATGCTGCTCAGGGTTGCAGGATAATTTCACTCACAGTTTCTTAGGATGGGGCTGGTTTTCTCCCTTGGGATCCCTGAAGGCATACTGTCCTTAGGACAATGATAATTGCACCCAGTTGCCTTAATTTCATTATGAAAGAAAACCTGTGAAAATTAAATTTTAGTGGGTTCACAGTTCCTATGAGATCAGTGCTAAGTGGTTCAAGAAATAATGTCATTTTTCCACAAGAGTCTGGAAGGGCTGTGCTGAGCCCTGCAGGGAGCTGGGGCCAAGGAGCCACAGGAGAGAGCTGGAGGGCAACACTTGGCTCCTTTCAATTCACCCATTGCAAGGATGCAAAGTGGGGCCAGGAAGTGAGGAAAGCCCCAGCCAGGGCAAAGGGGGAGTCACGGGTGGGCAGATGGTCAACCCAAGCAGCCAGGGAACAGAAAATGTGGGACAGGTCCTGTACAGCTCAGCCTGAAAAAGAGGTGAGAGGAGACACAAATGAGAAAGGTCTGTAAAGTCCTGAGGGGCACAGATGAAGCTTCTAGTCTCCACTACTACAAAATTCAGGAGGGATCGAAAGAAGCTAGCTGCATTCTTATGAACAGTATTCCCTTTCTTTAAGTGGTCAGCATTCCCTAATTTCCAGAAATTTAGTTTTAAATGCTAGCCCTTTCCAAGTCTTCAGAGGTTTGGAGTACGTGGCCCTAAACATGTTTGAATGTTTAAACCAGAGGCAACCTGAATTCCCCTTTAACCAAGGTCTTCTGCAGGGTTTTGTGCTGAGTGCCAGTCAGCCAGCCATTTCCAAGGGACTAGAAATATTTTAGTACCTGCAAATCCATCAAAGAGGTCCTGCCTGATTTTTAGGTCACATTTCTGTAAAAATCCTCCCATGCCAAAGGATGATTTCTGCAAGGGACACCAACACCACAGCCAGCTCCAAGGTATAGCCACAAAAAGAAAAAGCCAGGGCAAAGCAGGTGGAGAAGGGAGCATCCATGCAGCCTCATGCTCTGTTGTGCTCTGCTGTGCGCCTGCTCCAAAGGGCTCTCTCTGACTTTTCCACACCAGTCCAAGGGCTGGCATGAAGCACTGCTGCACAAGGACAGTGAACACAAGAAATACAAGAAATTCTTGGCAGCAGCCTGCTGGTGGCTGCCCCAGGGCCTTGCTGGGCAGCCTGGGTATGCAGCAGTCCCAGTTTCTCACTGCTACACGGCTAGACAAGCTTTTATTAGAGTCTTGCAGGAGCTTAGGGTTTATTACTGCCTCAGCAAAAGCATTCCCAATCTCAGCAATGCCAAACTAAATTTATGGGTTCACATGGAGGAAACAGACACTGACACCAGTAATTCTCATAATTTGGTTTATTATATGTTTGATACCAGTATTTCTTGTGTTAGATGCCATCAGTAATTCTGTCCTCCTTGTTTATCAATTAATGTTGGTAATGAAAATGCACCCAGCCAGTTTAACTCACTGAGCAACTCTGTTGTGCTGTAATCATGGCCTCTAAATGTCCAGCACTACAACTGCAATCAGTGGTAGAGATCATCCATGGTATGGCTCTCCTCTCATTCTCCAGAAACAGCCAGAAGAAAACAGCAGTGAGAGACAAAATAACCCTCTTGCTGCTTTTAAACAGCAGCTACAGCCTACAAGGAGCTGGAGAAAGGGATCTCTCTAATTAAGTTATAATCAGCATTGTCTTTTATTATTATTATTATTAAGTGAGTTTGACAAAATATCTGGAGAATATTAATACAGCTAAGCTCCAGGATCACCAAGATTTCAGGAAGCAGTGTCTCTGCTAGAAGAGAGTCCTCTGAGTGTGCTGGAAAGACCTGAGATCCCCAAGTCTGTGTCACTGAACTGACTCTGCTAAGGTCACCACTCACCTGGGTGATGGGGCAGAGTGCACCCACAGCAGGTTTGGTGATGACAAACAGGCAGAGGTGGCTGATACACCAGAGGGTTGTGCTGGCACCCAGGGAGAACACGAGGCTGGGGAAATGGGCTGGAAGGTAGGCCATAAAGTTCAACAAGTGCAAAGTTCCACACTTGGAGAAGAACAATCCCCAGTCCGTGCTGAGGGCTATCCATCTGGGAAGCAGCTTGGCAGAAAAGCACCTGGGGGTCCTGGTGGACACCAAGTTGATCATAACCCAGCAATGTTATTGTCTCACTTAAGGCAAAGAAAGTGAACAGTGTCCTGGGCTGCATTAGGAGAGGTGCTGCCAACAAATTGAGGGAGGTGATCCTTCCTCTCTGCTCAGCTCTGGTGAGGCCACTCCTGCAGTGCTGCTTCCAGTCCTGGACTCCCTAGTACAAGAGAGATCCAACAAAGGGCCATGAAGATGAACGTTGTGGTGCACCTCTCCTATGAGGAAATGCTCAGAGAGCTGTGATGAGAAGAGAAGAGAAAGAGAAAGAGAAAGAGAAAGAGAAAGAGAAAGAGAAAGAGAAAGAGAAAGAGGGATCTCATCAATGTGTATAAATACCTGAAGGGAGGGTGCAAAGAGGACACAGCCAGGCTTTTTCCTTAGGTGCCCAGTGTGAGGACCAGAGGCGATGGGCACAAACTGAAACACAGAAATTTCCCCCTGAACATCAGGAAGTTGCCACTGTGGGTGTCACCAAGCACTGACATAGGCTGCCAGTTTTCAAAAGCTGTCTGGAAATGGTCCTGGGTAGTTGGGTCTAGGTGGCCCTGCTTGAGCACAGGAGGTTGGCCCAGATGACATCCAGAGGTCCCTCTCAACCTCAACAATTCTGTGGCTCTGTGAACCTAATTGCTCCCACCACTGTCTGCTCTTAGCACTTTGCTCTTTCACATCAAAACTTTCTTCACAATGAAGTGACATGGAGAAAAGGTAACCTCTGTCCAATTCTCAGCTTCTGGAGGCAGGGACAAGCAGAGCATTCCCGTACGGTGACAGGAAATGCATATTCCCAACATGGTGCCACATGATCCTTGCCACTGGACCAGTGATGATGGGAACAGCATATCTGATGTGGGCAGAAAGACAGGATGGCTGAAATGCATTCTCCAGCTTTCTGAGGCCATGGGAAATTCTGATTCCTGGCTCTTCCTGTAGTCAAACCAGTCTTTCTGAGTGGGAAAGCCATCTCCCAGCTCCCTGGTAATTGCTTTTGTGGTAATATAGTTGGGGCTGAATAACACTAAAAAAAAGATAATACTAATAACATAGTATTAGTTATTAGTATTATCTTTTATTATCTATTAGTATTAGTATAAAAGATAATAATAATAACACTAAAAAAAATTTTCTGCAATTAATTATTTTCAAAAGCAACTAGGATTCAGCCAAATGCTAATGAAGCCAGAGGGAAATGGGAGCTGGGTCATTCCTGAAGCAATGAAAGAGCTTTACCAGCAGTTTAAGAGCTGTATCATTTTATTCAAAAAACCAGAGAGATACTGCCCTTTGCAGTTACTTCTCACACTTGAATTTTCCATTCATTCTGCAAATAGTATCATTTAAATCCTGCACTAGTATTTTAATACTAAGATTAAAGACTTTCATACAGTGGGAAAGTCTAAACCAGAACTCAAAAATATTAATGACGTGAATGAAAATGGGGTTTTTGAAAAATATCTGAAATAACTTGTTTAATGTGGAAAATAGGATGGAAAGAAAAGCAAAATGGAAAGAAACCTGTGCAAGAGGGATTGCCTAATATTTTTAAGCCCAGGTAGAAAAAGAGATGTAAGTACACGGGGGCATGCAGGGCTGTAAGTTGTGCTGTCATGACTGGTCACAGGATAAATAAACAAGAGGGTCTAATGGGTTTGGCACTACAACCACCTGCAAGGGAAGCAATAAACTAAGGCTGGGAGAACTGCTTGATCACAGGGAGCTACTGGGGAATAGATGGCAGGGTGAGTGGTGGACAAAAGTTTTGGAGTCTAGTGGCTTGCTTTGTGCCTCGGCATCTGTCTGAACAACTCACCAGATCAAAGAAAATTTTAAAAAGCCATTTCTGTCCCTGGTGGTTTTGGTTCTTATGTATTAATTTAATTTTTTTTTTTTGCCAGTGCATGCATTGCAAAAACACTGTGGCTGTTCACCGGATGTGTGTGTGTACAGCACAGTAAATTAAACAGGGAGAGTTTTAATGCTGGTGTTGGTGCTGTGATCCTCATCACACCCACTGCCACTCCTAAATGTGTAACTTGATTGATAAAGAAGCAAGGAGAAGGAGAGCAGGCAGAGGAAGTGCTGTCATCAGTGCAGATGGGTAAACGTGATGCACCTTGGCAGAACCCTAAATCTGCTCCTTTCATTACTCTTCAGGTCTCTTGTTACAGGGGTTTCCAACAGATTTCTTTTCTGACTCACTCATACAAGATGCTGAAAATGACAGAAGAGCTGGTGAGAATGGGGATGGTGAAGAAGATGTTGGGAAAACAGTCATACCTGTCTGAATCAGAAACCAATAACCTGTCTGCTGGCAAGTTATGTTTTTGTTCACTTGTTATTATGAAGCTAGAAGTTTGTTTTTTGATATTAAATTTTTATTTTACTGGTGGCTTTTGCATTTTTTTAACAAACAAGCCAGGCAATCAGGAGAACAAGGAGAAAGCAAGATAGTGATGAAGAGAGAGCTGAAATGCAAAACACGATTGTTTTGCTGGGGTCAGACCCCACTCAGGTCACTTCACCTGTGCCTTAGCTCAGCTCTGTGTAAAATGCAATTAAAGCTTTCCTTGTGGAAGTGGCTTGATGTTTTACTGCTGTAAAGCAACTTCATCTTAGGGCTTATATAGGGCTTACAGTTAATAACTGCACAGGGATTTATTTAACAACATTAACAGCAATGACAGTGTTAACAAATCAGTGGTATGTTTTCCACAGAATTCAACACTTTTCAAAGAAGGAAAATAGTGAGGCTGCTTTGGGATCAGCCTTGTTTTCCCCCCCATCCCCTGCCCTCTCTGGCCTAAGATCCTGGAACCAAACTTTCCAAGCAAAGTTGCTTTTCTTGTTACTTTAAAAACATCTTGAGAGCATACCTATTTTTCTGCTTATATTTATCCAATCTGCTTGTTGTTTAAGCAAGAGGACCTTTTCCTACAGCTTAGTGTGTTCAGAAGAAAGAACTTTCTGCCAAATCCCATTTCCTCCCTTCTACTTAAGCTTGTAAAGTTGTTGGTGTAACCATTAATAACTGGTCAATGGTTTCCTTGGGGAAACCCTGATCTCTTTCAATGCAGAGGTGCTGTGTGAAACCTACCTTGGACTTGCAGATGTTGGGGTGCTCCTGTTCCCATCTGTAGGCCGTGGTGAGTGCTGGTCAGAGCTTGGCATCCCTCTGAATGACTGAGGCTTCCCACTTTCTGAGATCCTCCAGCAAAGTGCCCTGGTGGCCTGAAAATCCAGGTTCCCCCTCCCTATAAAAGCAACCTTTATGTCCTAGTTTCTCTCAACCCTGCATTTGGGTCACAACAACCCCTTGCAGGGCTACAGGCTGGGGGAAGAGTGTCTGGAAAGATGCCCAGAGGAAAAGGACCTGGGGGTGCTGGTCAGCAGCAGCTGAACCTGAGTGTGCCCAGGTGGCCAAGAAGGCCAGTGGCATCCTGGCCTGGATCAGCCATAGTGTGGCCAGCAGGACAGGGCAGGGATTGTCCCCCTGTACTCAGCACTGGTGAAGCTGCACCTCAAGTCCTGTGTCCAGTTCTGGGCCCCTCAAGACAAGAAGGACAGTGAGGTGCTGGAGCATGTCCAGAGAGGAGCTTACGCCTCACCTTACACACACTGACTTTCTCAGCCCACCTCTCCCACCTGTAGGTATCTGCACCAGCAGAGGCAGGTGAGTACAAGCATCTTTCACCCAAACCACACCCTTCCAGCAGCTTCTTATGAGCTGCAATTTTAAATTTTCCCTTTGTAATGTGGCCTTGGCCAGAGTAGTGTTGGCCAGGTCCTCTTTAAAGCCCAAATTTGCTTCCCCCATGGGCATGAAGACAGCAGCACAATACCCAAATGCCTTGCCTACCTCTTGTTCATCCCTAAGATGATAATACACGTAAAAGCTCCGTGTCTGTAGAGAGAATGATCAAATAAAAGCTTCTGAGTAAGTTAGTTGTGGCACAAATATATTGGCAGATGTATGAGGTTTTTAAATCTTCCTGCCGTAGCAAGAGGATAAAACTCCCAACACAAATGGCAATTCTGCAGCAAGATTCTGACATAATTACTATAATTATATTGTCTCTGCACTCTCTTATAAATCAGTGACAGTATGTATTTAATGAGCCCTTTCCTGTTCAGCAGGTTGCTCTCAGCCGCACAGATTTGCAACTGCAATGCAGAGGTATCTTAAAATAAAATTAACCCTTGGAAGCAAGGCCCCTTTCTGCAAGGATGCTGGAGAGTCTCTCAGAGACTGGCACTGCACACTGGCACTGTTCCATGGCTGGAACACACAGGCAGGCTTCAGAGCAAGGGCTGATTCACTTTGGTGAGTAAAATTTTGCCAGAGTTGCCGGAGTGAGCTGGGTGTGGTGGAGGTGAGCGCTGTCGGAGTGTAACCTGCTGCATCCTGCTCGTGGGTGACACGTGGCTCAGCCCACTGAGGTTGATGTTGCAGGAAAGCCAAGGGTTGCTGTGACTTCCCCTAAGGTCTACTTAAAACAGAAGCCCACCAACCCAGCAGTCTTGCCCCCTCAGCTCCCTGGGGAGTTTAAACTCGCACCACAAGGTGCAGGTTTGTCCTGAGGATGCTGGCACCTTGCTTTGGCTTCCTGCAGCGTGGCTTTTCTCCTTGCATCTCAGCTTGCCACAGGAAAAAGAAAGCAATTTCAGCAGACACATCTGGGCAACTCAGGATTTACTTAAGCATCAAAGTACCAATTCAGAGTTCAAGGCAAACACACACTAGCCTAAAATCTCTTCCTGGGCTATATAATATTGTCACACCAAAATTTTAAACGTGAATTAAACTATCCCTTAATATTTTTCCCCTTGCTGGTAACCAGATCTTCACATGCTTTGCAGATTAAGGGGTTTCTGAGGCTTGTACTGGACATGCAGTGACATCTCCTGGTGCCCCACGAGGTGAGGTGCTGGCTGCTGAGCCCTCCGACCCAAACCTCCCCCGGAGCACAGAACTGCTCAGTGCTGACCAGCACACACCTCGCTGGGGACACACCTCCCACCTGGGGGGAAAACAACACACACCTCCCCTTGCCACATCCCTTCGCCTTTGTGGGCAGCACCAGGGGAGACTTCAGAAATCATCATTTTAAGCATGAAGGTAAATCAGTCATGAAAATCAGATCATTGCAAGGAGAGCCTGTGGGCGGGCTGTACTTGTCTGCAAAGCCTTGGTGCTTTTAACTCGAGACAAGGAGAGGAGTTGATCTGTCTCCTCCTGTGCCTATGTCTGTCTGGGACTCACATGTGAGCAGGATGTTTTGTGCTTCACCACTTCTTTTGTTGTGACTCTCAAACCATTTCCCACTGAAAACCAACAGGCTTGCTGTTGGCATCTTAGTAGAGGAAATTAAATCCGACATTTCAGTGTTATCTGATTTCACATCCCTGCGCACCATTGTATAATTTCACCGCCTACTCATTCTTTTTCTTCACACACAAGTGCATTTAGAGAAAATATAATTGTTGAACGAGTACTTAGTCAGAGAAAGGTTGTAATCAGCTCGGATAGAAATCAGACAGCTTATTTGCTTGAAAAAAAGGGGAAAGGAGGAGGAAATTAAATGGAATAATTTCTTTCCTGTGAACTTAGGGCACCAAAAAATTGTGTGGCAAACTATAACAAGAGAAGAAAAACAGCTGAAAAACTTAACAGGCAACAGTATTCCTGACCTATTGCACTAAAAATAACATGGAAGTCAAAGATCTGATTCATTTGATGTCTTCTGTGTTCATTAAAAAAGAATTTAAAAGTTACAACAAAAGACTCACAAACTTTTCCCTGAGCAAAATAACTGGATGTCCCCTGTAAATCATCAGGTATGTCAACACTTACCATCAGATAGGCAGCAACTAAGTTGTGCTGGGACAACATGCAAAACTGGGACAACATGAAAAACATCCCAAAACTGGGATTTGAAAAGTTGCTCCGTACTGTCTAGTCCATCAAAATACTCAGTCCTAGGAAAGAGGACAAGTGTGGCACACTGCTGAGCACCTCGGGCACTGAGCTCAGGAAGTCCACAAGTCCATCCTGTCAGGCACCTTCCTCCAGCTCTTTTGCGGCAGGGCCAGCACAGGCAGCAGCGCCGGGCAGTGCCTCACTCTGCTGGGGGTGCAGGCAGGGGACAAGGACAGTTTGTAATCACACTGCATGCAGACATGCAGATGCTGAGCTCCACCTCATACACCCCCCACAGTGAGAGTGGATGTGCATCAGGAGCTCAAGTTTCTGGATGTGCATCAGGAGATCAAGTTTAGCAAGAGCACATGATCACAAGTGTTAGGACTATCACCTAAATTTATTTTTCTTGAGTATGTATAACTGTTCTAACTTTCTCATAGACATTTTTGCCTTGGGGGTGTTGGCTGACAAGAAGTTTAACATGACCCAGCAATGTGTGCTTGCAGCCCAGACAGCCAACCATATCCTGGGCTGCATTCAATGCAGAGTGGCCAGCAGGGGGAAGGGAATTCTGCCACTCTGCTCCACTCTGAGACCCCACCTGGAGTGCTGCATCCAACTCTGGGGCCCCAGCATAAGAAGGACATGGACCTGCTGGAGCAGCTACAGAGGAGGGCATGAAGCTGATCGGAGGGCTGGAGAGCCTCTGCCGTGAAGGCAGGCTGAGAGAGTTGGGGCTGCTCAGCCTGGAGACAAGAGGGCTCCAAGGAGACCTTAGAGCACCTTGCATGGCCTAAAGGGGGCTACAGGAGAGCTGGAGAGGGACTTTTGACAAGGGCATGTGGTGATTAGACAAGGGGGAATGGCTTCAAACTGACAGAGGGTAGGTTTACATTAAATATTAGCACGAAATTCTTTACTGTGAGGGTGGTGAGGCACTGGCACAGGCTGCCCAGAGAAGTTGTGGATGCCCCATCCCTGGCAGTGTTCAAAGACAGGTTGGATGGAGCTCTGAGTAACCCAGTCTAGTGGAAGGTGTCCCTGCCCATAGCAGGAGAGTTGGACTAGATATATTCTAAGGACCCTTTCAACCCACACCATTCTATTATTCCATGATTTATGCAAGTTTCACAGCCATTTAAAGCCTAAGACATTATGCAAATATAATGAGCAAAACTTTTCCAGTTCATTTCAAGTATGAAATAAGTCAGGCTCTTCAGCACTTCTTGAGAGCAGGATAGTGTGGTCAGGCCTCTACTCCAATAATTTTTTGGTTCATACTACTTTCACAGAAATAAGAGAAAGTCCACCTGGGGAGAAGGTCAGGAGCTGGTGTAGGGCGGCTGCCTGCCCCACGGGAGGATTCACCTCTGACTAACACATTATCACCAAATATGCGCCTGATTGCCATGTGCATCTGAAGAGCCCCCATCTGAAACTTCTTCCAATGCTCCACAATCTTTCCTGTTACACAGTTCCTCCCTAGTGACTAATCTAAATATTCTTTGGTTAAATAAGCCTATTATTTTCTTGTTCTATTCACCATGAACATAAAAGACACTGAAAAGATGAAAGGAATAAATTGTTCTCTTTTGATCTTGAGACTTGTATTTCCTTATGGTCTTCTGTAAGCAAAATTACTCAAACTCCATCAATCTTCTTCTGTTTCTCATTCTCATATAATTACATTCTCACGTTTTCTAGATTTCTGTTAAATCTCATGGCCCTTCTCTGAACTGTTTTTTCCTAACAAGCATGACATATAAAACTAGACCTGCAATTTCAGCTGATGCCTCTCCTGAGCAGAACAGAATGAGGTATTTTGTCATCTGGGTGATACAGTCTTTATACCTCTCTCTTTGTTTTGCAGGATCACTGTGTGGTTAGAATGGGTGACAAAATGAATGCCAGACAACTACCTGACCTTTTTCAGCTAAGTTGGCCTTTAATTCCTCTCTGTTCTGTTTGCAAAGTTTCCTGGTTCTGTCCAATTCCCCAAGATGACTTTGAATCCAATATCCAATTTGCACCCTTTAACATGTTTGCAACCTCACCTGTCTCAACATGAAACAACACTGTCTATTTTTCCCTTCTAAATATCCTGCCTAAAACAGATCACAAAGCAGTCACAAAACCTTGTGCATATGTACCCTGCAATCCAACAATCTCTCTTTATGCCCTTTTTATTCTGAACTCCTCAATTAAAAAAAAAAAAAAAAAGACACACAGTCATTTGTTTATTTTTTTTAAAAACCAAAGCATATTTTTACTGTAAGGACTGGTAAGAAAATACAGAACAGTAAAACTTCAGACCCTCTTTCCCACGCGGACATGCACCTATGGCATGTTTGAAAAGTATGTGTGCTGTGAAAGTAATCTCTACTTATATAGAGTTTTAAAACTGATTTGTAATTATATTTAAGACAGTGCTGAGAAAATGGGAAGACTCATCAAATGTTTTAAGAACAATTCTTTTCCTCTCCGACTTGTTTTTCATTTTTACATTAGGAGAAGCAGTATTTGAACCCATGTTAGAAACAGCTCTATATTTCAGTCAATGAAAAGAAGCAATTATTTCATGTTGTTTAGCAAAGTATTTCTTTGACTATAAAACTCTGCTTACATCAGAGTCCCACAGCTGGACAACACGGCACTCTGGAACTGCATCCAGTGCACCAAAACTGTTGATTCCTACTGTCCTGACTCTAAAAAGTGTTAAGGGGTGAATCTGACATCCACAGGGATGAAGTTACTGCAAGCTTTGGTAAAGATGTTAAAGCAAAAAAGGGTTGTCCAGTACTTTGATTTCTCATTGAAGTAAAGAGGGGAACTAAAACCAATGCAAAAAAATAAATACAAATTTAAATTACAAATTTTCTTAGTTGAGGTCCTGTCATTTATTCATATGATGGCAAATAGAAGCCCACTTTAAGGCCATTTTCCACCTTTATAATATAAAATTTTAGCTGCATTTTAAGCAACCAGCAAGCTGGGGTTAAGTTATGCAATAATCTCCCTCTGTTCAGCTACACTGGAGTCTCACCAGTGCTAGTTCTGCTCAGTCATGCCAAGGTAAATACCACCTTTGCCCACACTGGCATAAATTCTTCACTCTGTCAGAGGAAAGAGACAGACAACTGCCCAACTCTGAGGAGCTCCCTGGGGTCCAGCAAGGTATCTTGGATAACTGGGACCAGGAACTGCTCTGCCTTTATGGATTTCAACTGGAATGGAAAGGTTCCTGGTGACTTAAAGGAGTTTGTCCCAAATAGAAATATCTGTAAACATAATGATAACTCATAGAAGATCTCTTGTGCAAGAAAAAGGGGAAAGGGGCTCATACGGAGCAAAAGAGAAAATCAAAGAGAGCAGTAGAAATGTGCATCAAAAGGATGCAATACCTCAAAGCAGTGAAAATCTTTGAAAAAGACCTTTCAGAGAGTTGAAGCAGGTGAACTAACAAAGTATTTTTGGTCCCAGGAGATGCCATAAATACAAAGTGTTCCCAGAGTGACATGACTAGTTAGGATTCTGTGTAAAAATTCAAATTCTGACCACATAGTCCCTTATGCCATTGATAATTTCATTTAGACACAAATTAATATTTGGCAGCTCTGAAAATACTCTTGCTTCATGTGATCTTGAAGTAATAAATATTGACAGATTGAAAAGTATGAAATTTGGTTCCTAGCAAAGAGTCACAGAGAAACTCTTTTAGACTCTGCAAATTACAATTTTACATTATTTCACTAAATGCTGTGTGCAAACAAGCCAGTTCATTACAGTGGCACAGATTATTTCCATAACTAGAAATAACTGGTGACCTGAAAAAAATCCACAATCCATACAACCCAACGCTGAGCTGAGTTGCAGTTGTCTTATGAGCTGAAGGAATACTTCACTTACAACACTGAAGCTGCTGATGAAATAAGTCAGTCCCTCCCCTGGCTGGGGAGGAGCAACATTTCCCCCTGCACTAAGTGTCCAGAGCTTCAGATGTACTGCTCCTCATCCGCTCTGTTTATGAGCAATGACCACTTGCCCCCTTCCTCCTGGATGAAGCCATTGTGTCTTGGCAGCCTGTCTGAAGCCAGGGAGGAGAGGGACACTTGGCTTGTCTGGTCCCAAGGAGATGGTTTGGAAGAGTCCCTCCTCCTATCGTCCATTCCAATGTGAACACTGATTTGAGAAGGAGTGAGTGGCTTCATGCGGCCTTGAGCTTGCGCTTCGTAACTTTCTGTGTCCGGCTTCTTGTAACTGAGAAAGAGAAAAGATATTTACAACAAGAGGTCAATGTGTAGAAGCATCTGGCACTGGAACAAATCAGAAACTTCTGATAACCTAAATGAATTGAAAGTGTTTATATAGAAAAAATAACTTTATTGATTAATTACACATGTTTAAAATAAATTTCCTATCTAATAGCTCACCAACAATTAATTTAAAATGTGTGGTGCCAAGAGTGTAAGGGTCAAAAATCAGTTACAGAATAATAATTGTTATTGCTACTTGAATTTTGAGCCTGCCAATTCTCTCAAGCAAGACAAGCACAGAAGGAAAAGGGAGGATGATGGGGAAATGCAGAACACCCCTCAAGATGTTTCTGGTCTGTTTTCAGTCATTCAAAACCACATACCACTGATTGAGCACTCTTCTGTTGCATTTAGGGACATGGTTTAGTGGTGGTCTTGGTGGTGCCAGGTTAAAGGTTGGACTTAATGATCTTAAAGGTCTTTTCCAACCCAGATGACTCTATGATTCCATGCACTTCAAGCAGTGTTAAATAGCTAAGAGTACGTCACACAGCATTAAAACATTTCAATAGTAAAAGAGAGGTACTCTCAAAATGAGGTTCTTTAATAAAAATTAAAGAAAGTGTTTAAAAAAAAGAAAGTGTTTAAAAATTAAAGAAAGAATGAGTTTGCTGAATTATTAGAAGGTCCATAGAAGACAATTGCAGGTAAATGGACTCAATGATACAAAAATCACTTTCTGATGCAATGCGTACTAAGTCAAATCCCAGAAATGGCAAGTATGTGTGGTCTTCTTCACATATATATATACACCATTGTGTTCTTTGGAACCTGAAGTTCTGTTCACCTCATCTGACGCTTCAAGAAATATTATTGTCCTAAAATGTATACTGTAAGACAGCTTCCATAAATCTGAAGCCAAATATTTTTAGGGGGTTCTCAATATCTACCTAAAATGGTGTGTGACACAATGAAATTGGCACAAGGTCAAACGAAATGGGAGAATTAAGGAATCCTGTTATAGAAATTTCTCATCCTTTGAATAACTATACACTGAAACCTTTTAGGATGAAAATCCTGTAGTGGTAGAGCTGACTCTGCAAACAGACTTGTATGTATGTAATTTGTATTTATATTGTGGTCTCACTGAGCATTTGCAGGATTAGAAACATGATGTAGGAACAGATTTCCCATATTTGGAAAATTAGTTTATACTATACTGTACTGTACTATACTGTAATGTACAGAAGACCCCAGCTACAGTAAAAATATGTGAAGGTTTGGACCAATATCAGACACCATAAAAATTCTTATTCTTAAAAGCTGTTTGCTTTCTATGCTGTTAAGAACAGGTCCACTGTAACTGCCAAAAAGGGTACCCAAAAAATGTAGCATTAAAATGAATAGAACTTGAAAAATCTTGTGGTAGATCAGAAATTGGTTTGCTTCCAAAAGAATAAAGAGAGATGCCTTATCTGCAGCAAGGTGCAAAAGAATAAATACACTGCTTCCCTGTTTCTCTCTGGCTAACTTAAATAGACAAAAATAAAAACCAAACAGGTACAAATATTTTTTTCAAAAATCTATTGTTACATTATGGAGAATTATCTTTCAAACTACTTGTTCACTTGATATTCACAGCAAAACCTCCTGACCATTACTTTACTTGGTATTGAACTAGATCTCCACCACACGGTCTCAGGTGACATCCAGTCACACTTTTAGCTGCTAGTTAAAGCATACTGCATATACCTTAGTCCAGGTAAGTTCATAATAGTGACACCTGTCTCTTTTGGAGCTAAGGCTCAGACAGAGCAATCCCAAGCTAATGGACTTTCAGGTACTTTTAGATTGCAGAAACCCCAAAGGGGTGTCTCACTTGAGTCTCAGCCTCAGAACTGCCACAGCTCCCCAGCTGATAAACACAAGACAACTTGCCATTTCAGCTGCAGTGAAGACAGCAGGACAGACACAGAAGAAGCTGCCATTGCAGCTGACCCCATCCAAGGCTGAAGCACAAGGCCAAGAGGCATGAACACACCTAGAAAAAAAACATATGGACATGAGCCAGAGCTGCTCATCCCAGCACAGGCATTTCCACCCCTGCATAGCACAGAACAGATCAGCAGGTCTACAACACAACTGCCGAGACCTCCAGAAACACAAGTAGATCAATATATGCATTTACTCACTCATTACTAAACATGTCCCTTCCATTGCAAGGGATGACCTTTGCACCCATACAGGTACAAGACTGCAGCCACAGGGCAAGACTATTCATCCCTTCCAGATATTCTGCACATATGAAGCACAGCAAAGGCAACAGAAAGGCATGGCACTAGTACAGGAAAAGGAGGGAGAAGTTACTCATAAACAAAACAAGGAATACCTGAAGTAAGTTTTAAGTAGGAATTTAGAGCATGAGAAGCTGTCTGACAAAGGCATAAATACTACAAGCAGTAGGAGAGAATATGTGCAATTCAGGGCAAATAAAAGAGGGAGCACCCAAAAGTAGGATGGCACATCTGATTAGAGCTGGGTTTGAATATACAGGAACTAATCCCCAAGTACTGCTATAAGAAGAGCATAGTTTTAATTTCATCTAGAAGTATTTATTCCTAAGAGGCAAGCAAAAGGGAAAAAAAAAAAAAAAAAAAGAATGTATTGATTTCACCCTCCTTCTACTAAGTTTTAAATAATCTAGGAACCTGGTTTTGGTTTCTTGAGCAGGTAATCAATCCTATAAGAGGCACCACAGAGATCAACTATGCTGCTGTCTTTGATAAGCCAAGCTCTTGCAGTCACATACCTGCTGCTATGGGTATTCCAAGCAGATTATAAATTAAGGCAAGAATCAGATTTATTCGTATTCTTCGAACTGTTCTCTTGGATAAGTGAATACTGGCAACTACATCCAGCAAATCATTCTGCAAGACAGAAGAGCACTGAAAGTTTTCCACATGCAGTCTTCAGAAAACTAAACCAAAATGAGGAGTGTGAGTGATAAAAGAGGACAGGCCAAAACTGTAGTGCTCACTCGGATAAGGACAACATCTGCAGCTTCAATGGCAACATCGGTGCCCGTTCCAATTGCAATTCCAACATCAGCCTTGGCTAGTGCAGGGGAATCGTTGACTCCATCACCAACCATTGCAACCTTCTTCTTTCCATTTTGGAGTTCCTGGACCTTTGCAACCTTGTGAGAAGGAAGAACCTCTGCAAAGACTTTTTTGATCCCAACCTACATACAAAGAAAGACACCCCATGTTGGTGACATGCTTCATGCTGGAAGGAAGAGCCCTTTGCTGTTCTAGGTGAAGGGCCAACAGGAATATCAACCAAACTGATTCTGGTGAAGTCAACATTTGCAAGCTACACAGAAAACTGAAGAGCAACATACTTTTGGCATAAGAACAGGAAAGGTAACAGCACCCTCCTACTGCAGAGATGCTGGCAAACCATACTCTACCCTTCACATCAAGCCCTGCATGGCTTCTGGAGATCCACTGTCTCAGCAATAAAGATTTGTCTTTGAAATACCTTCAGGAGTGGTGACTCCAGCACTTCCTTTGGTCCTGCTGGCCACACTATTGCTGATCCAGGCCAGGATGCCATTGGCCTTCTTGGCCACCTGGGCACAGCTGGATCATGTTCAGCTGCTGCTGACCACCACCCCCAGGTCCTTTTCTGCTGAGCAGCTTTTCAGCCCCTCTGCCCCCAGCCTGCAGTGCTGCAGGGGCTGTTGTGACTCAAGTGCAGGACTTGATACTTCACCTTTTTGAACCTCACACAACTGGCCTCAGCCCATCAATCCAGCCTGTCCAGATCCTTCTACAGAGCCTTCAAGGAGATAATGCAACACATAAAACATGTAGGATCAATTACAGCAGGGGAAACACAGAGACAACAAGTATGTGCAGGTCTCAGGAAGATTATAAAAGTAAAGCAAATGGCTGGCTAAATGCTTCTACCCATCCACATGGTAGCTTATGTGGAGTTGCTAGCAATGGCTCTACTGTTGTAGTTGGAAAACAAATGTCTCTATTAAATAGTGCTGGGATAATGCCCTTTGTTTGGCTGCCTCACCAGGCAGAAGCAGCTTTTCACCACAGAAGATAGGAGCTCTCTTTAAACCTTTTGAAAAGTAACATTTTATAACGTTTTTAAAACTGCTTACCATTTCTTTCTATTGGAAAGGACATTCCAAAAATTCAATGACAATGTAGGTTGACACAAAATAAGCTTGTTTAAAACATTCATCTCTGTTCCTGGAACCATAAATTCAAGCTTGTTTCTAAAAGACTTTTTTCCCTTGACAAATAAAATTAGGTGGGAAAGCACTTTATCATAACTGAACACGAAAGCGAAAGTGTGAAAGCCAATAGGAGGAGGATTAAAGCATCGCATGGAGAAACAAAACAGACCTCACAGCACAGAAGAGCGTGCATACCACAGTGCTGGCTGAGTCAGCTGTGTGGTGGGATACCTGAGGAAAGCAAAGTGGCACGTGGTAAGATTAGAAGTAGACCAATACAAAGGGAAAGAGGGAAAGGAAGATCGAGAGGGTAGAAACATAGCAAAGGAGAGTGAGGATCTGACTTTTCATTTATAGTTTGCCACTGGGAAAAATATAAACCAAATCTCCTTTAGACTGCTATGCTTCTTAGCAATAATTCATATTGTTATTGTTAAGATAATGACAAATCCACACTGTGTATTGCCTAACTGTGACCAGAACTGCATCTTCAAGGAACTTTCCTTCATCACTAACCAAACAGGTCTGCCTTTCAGTGAAGGGAAACGGGAGGCTTCAGTTCAGCAACCAATTACTGCAAGAAACTCCATTACTCTGGAGAAGTACTGACTGCATGTCTACAGTGGGATCTTAACACAGTCACTGGCCTCTACTATGCCATAGGACTTGACCTGATTTTCAGTCCAGTTGAAGAAAAATTTGTCTTCATTTAATATATCCAGAGAAACTGCAGTTTCAGGGAAACTGAAGCTCCTGCTTCAAATTCACCAGGGCAAATAGGAGTTCTAGAACCTCATTGTTTAGCTTTTTGAACCACAGATAAGCAGATACCTGAGTAGCAATGGCTTTTGCAGTTTTCCTGTTGTCCCCTGTTATGAGCACCACGTCTATTCCCATGCTCTGCAGTGTGTGCACAGCAAGGGCTGCCTCCTGCTTGACAGTGTCTGCTATGGCAATCATTCCACACAATGCACCTGCACCAATGGAAACATCCTCCGTCAGAGAGAGCTGTGGGAGGGAAAGTGGCACCAAGAGGACAGAGCTCCCCCTCCATCCCACTGTGGCAGCCTGTGAAATAACACATTCTGAGCCACACTGACACTTGTGTCTGCAGCTCTCTCACTTATGGTCTCTTCTTCTTATCATTTGCCTATTTCAGATATTTAGGGATCAGGAAGATGAGGAGGAGAGTAGTTTTTAAACAAGCCTGATTCTATGTTTTATGGTATGGAAAAATATGATAGTGGGTCAGAGAAAGTGTTGGTATTTGTGCCCAGGTCAGATGTTAAAGCCACTCCTCCAAGAGGAAGCATATAGAGTCTGGTTTTATGTCCCCTAGTCTTTCAGGGTTGGATCTCTACTAGAATTAATTACTTTCATTGAGAAGTCTTGCATCTGCCTTCCAGTGAATTGGCTCAAAGGTGCATCCATACTTCCTTCACAAGCAAATGCCTTTTAAAATTGCTCTCTAGGGGCACCAAGCATATTTGTTCAGTAAATGAATCATTAGCCTCATTTCAAGATCACAGGTGTGCTGGCAATCTATCACCATTGTAATCATTTCTCATATCAAGGTATTGTCTGGGATCTCTTTTTGCATGGTCAAGAGCAGAACCCCACTGGCAAAACTCACTTGACTGATCTAATGAATCACCATGTTTATTCATGCATGTTTATTTATGCATGTTTTGATACCACTGATGTGATAGGTTGGTCCATGATCCTTAACTGACATAAATTAGGACTGGACATGGCACCATATTGGCACTGCTTGTTTGAACAATGATCCTAGACAACAGGGGGTACAAAAATTAATTCTTAAATTAAAACCTACACAACAAAACCTTATAAACACTGTTGTGTGGTTAAAGCTTCTTTTAAGAACACCTTGATACTTCACAGTTCACAAGCAGTTCTGCACTAAAAGATTAGTAGTTTCTTGACACTAAGCCAGTGATCAACTGCTTCAGATTGTTTTCATCTGTTCCACAGTAGGATTGACTCATACTTGTTAAGTCACTCAAAGGAAGAGCAGTTACCATCTATAGCCACTAGTATGGCAGTCTGTCCTTTCATTTCATGGTTTGTCATTGCATCATTTACATCATTTGCAATATTCAAGCCATTGCGTCGCATCCACTCACGATTTCCGATCAACACCGAGTATTTCTGAGAAGCTGATGGACCTTTGTGCACAGACAAAAAGAAAAATGAGCATCTCAAAAGCAGTGTACACAGGCAGAGATGTTTCAGGAAGACAAGTTAGGTGGAGGCACTGCCTGAAGACAGCCTGATAAAAGTTTTCTCTTTCAAGATTCAATCTGTGCCTCTTTACACACAAAACTGTGTCATGGACTTAATGGAAGCACTTGCTTGTGTTTGCCTTTGTCAGCTGGCATTGTTCCTCTGAATAAGCACAGTACACACATTTAGTTAATGCCATCCTGCTTTGTTCTCACAACTAATGACTTTCAAATATAAAAGCTATTTCTGACAAGAAAAGAGTAGTGTAGTTCTAACAAACAATGCACCTCATTATGAATCCAATCCAACTTCACAAGAACAATATAAGCAGGTGAGAAAATATTACATTAGAACCATTCACAAATGGCACAGTTCTGATGATTGAAGTTCTCATTCTATTTAATTCTTCTAATAGCTTTCTCAAAAAGGTCAAGAGCACCACAGCCTTCTGAAGAGAACTGATGAGCTCCTTAAGGAAGGCTTTAAATACCTTTTCTTTCTCTCCTACACTACAAAATAGCAAAGTGGCATCCAGAGAGTCTGAAACAAACCTGAATTTTATTGGCCTAATCAAAACTATCAGGCACTAAAATAAGTTTTCAGATATAGCACATTTTGTCTTGCATCTGCTGAATAGGTTTGAGGGTTTTTTTTTAATTAAGTGCCTTGAGAGATATATGAACAAAAAACAAAAGATCCAAATTAAGATGGAACTAAAGGGGAGGATGTAAAAAATTGCAGTAAGACAATATATGTTAAAAGTAACTGCTTTAAATGGGAAGATAATGCAAACTTTGCTGTCTGCTGGACCATTTTTCTGTCCAAAAGGAATATTGCTGGGTATGCCTTATTGTCCATGTATTGTATGGAATTTTCAAGTACCCATCACTGTACCTAATTCTCAGTTAAGTTTCTGAATTGCAGAGAGAGATCAAGAGTTGTGGAGAGAGCTTCAATTTTCATTAAAGCACATTTTTGTCCCTCCTGTTCTTTGCCTTCTTCTGCCCCATATCCACCTTTCTCTTGTACATTGTCTGGTAGGTGGTCGGTGCTGTTGGTTCATTCTCCCCCACACTGCAGCTGGTACAGGGGCAGCACAGGGCAGATAATCACTTACCTTGTGATTCCAAGAGTGGGATAACTCCATTATCTCCCAGAGGAGCACTGCTGTTCCCAGTCCTGTTAGCATCCAGCTTATTGGGAGCTTCCTCAGCTGTGCCAAGGATGGCCTCAACTCCTCCAACCTTGCAGCTGATACCACAGCCTGGGACTGCCTGGAAGTCGGTGCAGTATCCCAGGCTCTCAGTGCCAAGCTCCTGAAGATGTAACCAGAGGCCATCATCAATCTGTGCTGCCCATGTGGGGTACAAACATTAGATAACTCTTGCCAAAAAGAGGCCTCATTCCTCCCCTTGGCAATGACTGACCAACTGAAAACTAGCCTGGAGTATCAGTAGCACAGAACTAAAAAAAAGGATGCTCTGGGTGTGCTGTGGCTTAGACTTCTAGGAAGGGGCAGCCATACAGATCACAGCCAGGTCTCAGCCCTAGCAACAGCAACCACAAGGAACAGCTTTTTCTGCCAGTTCAAGGATGAAAAAATTAGATTGGTGGTTCATGGCTTCAGCCAAGACTGGGAATGAAAAAGAAATATTTCATCATTAAGCCACCCAGCTTACAATTCTAGAAACTTCTAATTAACCTCACAGGCAACTGCCTGTGGTGGATCAGACCTCTTTGTATATATGTAAGAGTACAGTGAAAAACTGTATCTAATTCCTAGAGGGATCTGTCTGGATGTTAGGAAAACTAGCTTTTTCTGTTGAGTTAGGGAGAGAAGCCAGTGAGTACCTTCAAGATGAGATTCGGGGATTATCAGGACCCTACAAGTTACAAAAAAAATTGAGAAAATATTAATTTGTAAATAAGTTATTCTGGGTTGTCTCTGAAAGCTGGAACTGCATGTACCTCTCAGTGATCTTAAAACACAGGGATGACAAGGCAGGAGGTAAGAACATCAGCCAACACTATAGCATTACAATTCATATAAGCCATAGTCCAGTAATAACTGCTGCATGGGAAGACTACAGAACTGTCAGGGTACTAAAACAAATTTTAAATTAAAAATGTAAAAAATAAGGAAGACATTTGGTTTGTTGCTTATATTATCTTTTTACTTCTAAATTTATGTTTTTCCTTCTAAATTTTATCACTGAAAGATCTAGCAAATTTGGTATATTTTTAAAACTATTCCCTATATCAATTAATGATTTTTCTTAGCAGACATTAATTGTTTATTTACATAGGCTTCCTATTTTCACTGTGACTTGTGTTTTACTTCTCCCTGAAGCTTGAGGAATACATGACATATATAAATGACCTCTGAGGATATGTAAAATTTTCAAAGACTTGAGTAATTGATTAATTCATTTGTGAAATTCACAAATTTTACAGTTTAATATTCAAGCTTTAAAGACTTTTGCCTAATTTATTCCGATGAGCAAGTGACTCATAGAAGTGACTATAGTCAGATAATATGAAATGTCATCACACACATTTGCTTCATGATGTTATTTTAAGTATAATTATTCCTCCTGCATATATTCCTTATTTTCTCTTTAGTTCAAGATAAACTTAGCAAGATCTTCCTTCAGAACTCCACACTGTTCCCAGAAAAACACAGCTTAGATAAATACACTGTCTGGTAATGTCCAGAGCAAGATGCACAACCATGCAGTCTCCCAGTTTTCCAGTCTGTTACTGTCTTGGCAGGCCCTTTCCTCTGGAACCTGATCATTTTATACAACATTGTTGCATTTTCAGTGATGCCTTCAGGCCCTGGATGAAACAGGAAGGCTAAATACCTCTTTGCAGTATTTAGTGACAGCCATTCCTAAAGGATGCTCGCTGCTGGCCTCTGCTGTACCAACAACAGCCAGCACTTTCTTCAGGGGGAGCACAGCTGTGTCTCCCATCAAAAGCAGCCTCATGACTTTAGGAACTCCATAGGTGATGGTCCCCGTTTTATCAAACATCACAGTCTTGATCTGCAAGAAAGAAACACAGTTACTGCCTAAGCCCTGCAAGCACAGGGATGCTGGTATGGTTATGGCACATAAATACAGTCAAGACTTTAATAAACAGTTGACTATATCCACACAAAGACAGAATAAATCTACAGAAGCAGGGATTCCTCAAGGTACCTTGAATTATCTGTACAGCAGGTCTCCTTATGCTTTCTTATTAATTCCTCATAAAGCTACAAGATCATCTTGTGCCCATATCAGGATCCCAGACAACAGTGTAATTGTAGGACTGAGATGCATATGCAAAGGACAGAACATGTATTCACATGCAGGAGTCATGTAATGGCACCTTAATCACTTTTACCATAAGGTATGTGATGCAAAGAGGGCTTTTTTCAATGCAGTTCAAAACAATCAACAATGACACTGAGGAAAGAGGACTCAGGAAGGGGTTTGGTCATAAAGAAGATGCAAAGGGTGCAAGAAGTTCAAGAAACAATAACCTAAGCAAAATTGATGTCATGCTATTCACCAAATTCAGCCATCACTTGTCAGCCAGGCCAATGGGTCTTGAGGAATCAGAAATGAACCAAAAAACACAGCCCCACATAGACTGGAACTCAAAGTAAATTCTAATCCTGAAAATAAACCCAGCAGAAAGAAACACAAACCCCACAAACGTAGCAAAGTAGGCACTTATTACATATCCAGCAACACACCAACCTTGCAGAATCACACAGGTCACCTAATTTTCAAAGCCCTGACCATAGCCTTGCTTGGATCCAAAAGGTAAAAACTTCCAGCATTAATTAGCAGTCTTTTTTATATCTTCCCAGAGACTTGGAAAAACTTGTGCCCCATGGAAAAACTTGTGATCCTTGGAAAAACTTCTGATCAAGTAATAACAAGAATTATCAGTCTGATTAACTTGCTGTTACCATCCTCCTCCCTTAAAATGTTCTGCATATGTCTAATATAGCCTATCACAGCATGGTTTTGATTAATTTTCTTTTCAGCAGCTGTGGACATGTCAAACCTCTTTCTCCTTCAACCTCTTCCTCCTCTTTGCATATTTTTTGTATCTTCAAAGGTTTTTTTCTGCCTCCCTTCTCTCTTTCTTGTCTATACACTAAAACATCTTCAAATAATTATTTTTTTTCCTTGCATTTTAAATTTTTAACTACTGATCATGAACAATATGCATTTCACGAAAGGTTTCAGAGGAAAGAAAAAACTCAGTGGATTATTGGCTCTTTTGCAGAAGAGGATTAGCATGAAGAAGATTGCCATGAAGAGGATTAGCAACCTCACAGTCATGAGATGGTAAGGTATGTTGGCTCTCAAGACTTTGCTATGACTACTTTGAAGAAGGTTCAATTTATCTTCTTAATCTCAATGAGCAGCAATCAATTAAAGGAAAAAAAAAAGGAAAAAAAAAAAACAAGGAACAACTTTCCACCCTCTTTCTTTGAACATGCAGAATTTCCTGGGGAATTATTTTTCATATTGCAATATCTGGGTAAGCTACAAAAGTACAGAATGAACTGTATTAACCTGATGTGCCATTTCCAGGGGTTTTCCACCTTTGATGAGAATTCCATTCTGCGCAGCCACTCCTGTGCCCACCATTACAGCTGTGGGGGTAGCCAGGCCTAAAGAGCAAGGGCATGCAATGCTCAGCACAGTGATTGAGGTTTGGAATGCAAACCTCAGTATTATTTCAGCTTTTGAAATGTTTTTGCTCTGATTCTGCAAGAAGAGGGAAAAGAAGGGGGAAAAATTAAAGAAAGATATGTAAGAATGCCGACAGCAGATAACATAGGTGTACAATCAATCACAGTCATTTCAGAAAACACATTTATCCGGAAAACTTCCGTACAGGAAATCAACCTATTATTGTTACTGTAATGCTAAAGAAAGGTCAATGATATGAATTGTTTATTTTCTAGATTTTTTGCTGCTCAAGCATACAAATGTTTGTTTCTGCTCTGAGTCTCCCAGATGTCACATAACTTGTGGGAATTTCCTTTAAAGCTTAGCAAAGGAGAATGCTATTTCCAGATACACAGACCCCCCCCCACACACCAGTTGCTGAGCATAGCAAATATACATCCTAAAAATAACAGATGCTCAGCTTCTTTCTCAAGCCAAAACCACTATCTGCCATCAGAAACAGGAATGCCCACAAAAATTTCAGACATAACAGGAATGGCTCAGCTCCTCGCAATACAGCTATAGATAATGTTTAGCCCAGAAATGCTGTGAATAATTTCCATTTGTAAGAACCCCATGCAGAACTAAAGGGTAAATGCAAAAATATATTTATACCTGAAGAGAGATTTTAAATAGCATCATTATCTGCTCTGTGTAGAAAACACCATGTTTTACAAAAGTATTTACAGAATATTCTGGGTTGGAAGGGACTCACAAGGATCATCAAGTCCAACTCTTAAAATAAAGGTCCATACAAGGATTGAACCCACAACCTTGGTATTATTATCTAACCAACTGAGCTCCTCTCAGGGTGATTATAACATCAAACCCTACATAAAAAAGCATCTTAATTACATTGGAAGATATCCCAACACAAAAACCCAGTTATAATAATAAAACTACTTACAGGAAAATATTTTTTAATAATATCAAAGTTTACAAAACCAATTGTGATCCATGCTATCAATGTCACAGTTGAAATGATGATGATAAATGGAACAAAGTATCCACTAAATTTATCTGCCAGTTGCTGGATAGGTGCCTATAAAAAATAAACCCAGGTATTTGCATGTTTGTGGTTGAAACACATAAATATGCAGAGTTCATGAAAATACACAATAGTTCTGGAAAAACACAGTTTGCTGAAGTATATAAATATCAAAACATATAATCTTTTTATTATTCAATCAAAAGCTGTGATCAAGGTTTTCTTCTCCATTATTTTTACCTTTGACATTTGAGCTTCTTCCACCAATTTTACAATCTGTGCCAGAGTGGTATCACTACCAACATGAGTTGCATTAACAAGAAGTGAGCCATATGCATTTATAGAACCAGCAATCACTGTGCTCCCAGGCTTTTTAATGACTGGCATAGGTTCCCCTGGAAAGAGAAGGTAAGAATAAATGAGTCAATACCCCTAACAGCATAGTCCATTAGCACACAGCTCAGTCTATGTTAGCAAAATCAGTAGGCTAAGCAATAATGACCAGAAATCACATACTGGGTATCTCTGACTGGTGAAGACAGGGATAGGTAGTGTTGTATTTTTATAAACCTTTTTATAGGATTAATTTCAAAGGAAATGCTGTTTCCTTGATCATAACTTTTCAGTAAACCATACTTCAAAAGGGCAAGGAACAAATTGGTTAGAAAAGGTACTTCTAGGAATTTCTCCAGTAACACCTTGTATAGCAATGGGAGTTTGAGAAATCTGTTTCTATCTCCATGACCCTGAGTTTTCAAAGACCAGAATGTTTTTCTGTGGAAAAGCTCCTGTTCTCCTGCTACCTTTGCATGAATACTAGCTCTAGAACATCTTTATTTTGTCTATTTTTAGTGGTTTGTCTATTTTAGTGATAACAACTGATTCTTTGAAGCTAAAGGTGTCCCTGTTCCCAACTAGAACAAGTAATCCAATGCCAATGCAAATTTTTGTATCTTTTACTTTATTTATAAGAATTGTACAAGGCATTGAATCCTTACTATATTTACAAAATGAAATTAAAATTTCTGAACATGTAAAAAAGTCCTGTGACCCCTAACAAACATGAAATTTCAAGGCTTTCTTTCCCCCTCCTTGCTCATTGAGAGAGACCTGTCATACAAACTCCAGCATCTCATCAATATTTCCACACCATCCTTTAGAACTTATTTCTGAGAAGGTATCATCTCTACAAATACATTCCAGGAGAAACTCCATCCAGATCACTGGAATAAGGACAACAGTGTTATGACTCTACCTATCCTATCAGTAGGTTAGTAAGTGGCCAGACTGAGTGGAAAACTTTCTGTTTTTTAGGGTGTGCACAGATGCAGGATTTTAATTCAAGCTTACAAAGCCACAGCATCCATTAAGCCACAGCATCCTGTGGCTATTCAGACAGCAGTGTTTGGGTTGGGTCTGCTCTCTTTTCTTGTAATAAAGAGTTCCAGAAGATTTCACTTCTTTGTGTAAGATAAGGGAAGTTACCAGTAATGAGAGACTCATCTGCCATAGAACTGCCGTCAATGACCTTTCCATCCACTGGGAACTTTCCACCAGGAACAACTTTTATAATATCACCCCTTTGAACCAGTTCAACAGGTACTTGCTCCTCCCTGCAAAAGACACAAGCAGAACAGGCAGGTTACTTATGCTATCAGCTTTCAGGTTAACTGCATCAAGCCTAGTCTGTGACCCAGGCAGGCTGAAGGGATTCTGAATCATAAATACATACCTGACAATAGAGTGGCCAGGTCCAAGGGTCACCACAGTGGCTTCCGTGGCTTGAAGAGACATAAGCTTAGCAAGAGCTTCTGAGGTCTTGCCCTAAAAAACAGAGATTAATGCTTAAGATACACTGAGATATATAAATCCTGATATGTAATTAACACAATGAGCTCTAAACAACCTTTCATGTTACAGACTACACCAGAAACAGCTGAATTCAAAATTCCTCTGAATAGTTTACCCTGCTCCTATCATAAATACACAACATTTGTGTGAAGATGAGTTACCTTGGCTATGTGTTCCAGCCATCTGCCGAGCGCAATGAACACAAACAACATGGGAGGAGTGTCGAAGAAAGTGACAGGGCTTTTCTCTGCCTTTTCAAGGATTGCTACTATCAGGATCACGCAGGAATACACATAAGCAATCGTCGTGGCCAGCACGATGAGCACATCCATATTGGCTGCCTTGTGCCTCAGGGACTTGTAAGCTTGCACGTAAAAATACCATCCACCAAGGAACTGTTGGTGTGAGCAGGGACAGACTCACATTGAGATCAGTAACCACAGAATACATAATACTGCCCAGAGCAGAATTAAAACCATGCAGGACATAAGGGAAGGCATTGCTGACCCAAGCAAATTTGATACTGATACACCTTCAAGTCTACTAGGAGACTGACTCCTTTGACATCCTCTCATTCACACTTCCTGGTTCTCAAAACCAGCAAATATCATCCTTTTCCTCAGCAATGCAAAGTACACAAGTCATAGAAAATGAAAGGATTTACCTACAGCTAGACAATTAGTTTGCAGATCATCAGGCATCTCTTTATTTTAATATTACCTTCTCCACTTGTAACTATCTGATGCAACTTTGACAGGAGGAAGAGCTATGAATTGAATAAATACAAAAAGTGCCACTTTGTTCTGCTTAGGTGGTACAGACAAGAGGGCAGGCCTAATCCACTCAATCTTTCCATTTCTGTCTTTATCACATCAGATCACATAAATGGGAGATGAATAGAAAGCAAACCCCTAGGAAGCAGTATGGACATACCTGAACAAAAGTGCACAGGATAAAAAAGAGAAGATTCAAAATAGATAATCCAGGAATGAGGTTCTGTTCCAGGACCTTAGACCCATGGTCTTCACCATTGGGTATTTGCATATAAATCATTAAGACTACAACAGGGATGCCAAATGCTAGGCTGTACAAGAAAGATTTCCTCCACCTGAAAAAGAAAAACTGTAAATACACGGGTTTTTTACACCCCACTCAGGCCCAGCTGTGCTGGTAGTGCAGGGCTGGGGTTATTAGCACTGTACTAACACACAGCTTTGGGATATTTGCAAAGATCCAGTATTTTGGAACAACTTCAGTGTCTGCAACATGTTTAACTGTATAGACTTCTTTAGTTAAAAACTAAAACTAATGAAAGCAATAAAAGTACTTGAACCAAATGGCGAATGGTAAAATTAAATATGCCTTACACAAGAATAATCTAATTAACTGGGAAGAGTGCTGGGGGGAGTAGAGTTACAAGATATGATCTAGACATGTTCTTTAGTGAGAGAGAAAAGAAATACTTACTGCTGTATTTCCTTTTTATGACTCAGGTTATGTGCATTTGGATCTCTTTTAGCCACAGAAGCATGAAAGCCAATTTCCTTTTTATTGAAACAGAAGGAAAGATAAGTTAGTTTTGATGAAGCTAACCATATTACTTAAAACACATTTAAATTACACTACTTTTAGAAGAAATGTCAGAAAAGGACACTGTTCCATGTTTAATAAATTCCATCCATTTATTTACTTTTAGATTTTGCCGAAATGGGAGGATATTTCAGCCAGTAGCCAAAATTTGGACTGCAAAGGACTTCTGGTGCTTATACATGAACACAGTGTATAGATGCAGTAAGTGTCCAAGTTCTTAGGCATGGGGAGCCACTGAGAGGTGGAATTGTACTCCACTCCTCCTAAAGAAAAATATATGCCCTTTCACCCCCACTCCTGAATAATCAGGAGATATGGGACATACCACAAAGGAAGTTAAAATGCACAAGCCACTGGGAGCTTGACAACCTTGTGAGCAAGTCCCTAACACTACAGTTTAATAAATACACCTGAAGTTGAAAATTAAAGTGTCTAAAGTTAGTTTAAACCTGTAGGACAACAAACTGCAGGGCAAAGCAGCCCAGAAACAAATCCAAGCAAAAATCCAGTTTTGAGTCACTTGGGTGAGTAACTGCAGTAGAACCATGCCTCCTGCCCAAACACACAAAAACCCAAAGCACACTTGCAAGAGCAATACACTTAAACGTCCTACCTGCATCATGAAATGCTTCTGTGACAAAATATGTTTTAGAGAACTACTCTGCCAGCCTGAACAGTCTACTAGTCAACATGTTAATAACTGCAGCTGCATCAGTTCTGTGGTGTAGCAGCTCTTTTCTGAGTAAATACTCTAGAGCATGGAAGGCAAACAGTCTCTGCTGTCCTCCTCACTACTCACTGCATGCACCTCATACAGTATGATCTCTCTTCTGGTGGAACAAAAAAGAAAAGGGTTTTGTCCACATCTCGACCTTCATAACAGTAGATTTTATGATCTGTGTGATTACTGGTAAACCAGGATTTTTTCATTTAATATCAGGCTGTATCACAAGCTGTTTCCATTCAAAAAGATGTAGGGATAGATGCAAGCATGTACAGAGATACGTAATGCTTGTGGCATGAGCTGTGGCAAAACTTCTTTTACAGCCTTTGTCACTGTCAAGAGAAAGAAGTACTTTTTTTCTAAATTAGCAACACTTCACCGAATTAACTGTGATTCTACACATAGAATTCCAAGAAATGAATATATGACACTTTTGCCAGGTAAAGATAAAAAAAGGTTCATTTTGTAGTTTTTAGTGTGTGTTTTTAGAGTAACAGCTGGGGGGCCTATGCATTCCTGTGGAGCACAGCAGCCTCACCACAAGAGCATAAAAACATGGCAATAACTATGGCATCCACAAAATCAGTGAAACCTCTCAAATATCAGCTGCTTTATTTCCTTCTAAGTTTCACCATGTAATTGTCCATACATAAAAAATTTTCAAAGCCTACCTTGATTACTTTTATAATATCTCGAGGTCCAATAATTTCAGGATCGAACTGGATGTGAGCTTTGCTAGTTGCAAGTGCAACTGAGGCAGAGAATATGCCATTTGTTCTCATGAGTTTGGATTCAATATTGTGAACACAAGAAGCACAAGTCATCCCTGTAATCTAAAGAAAAGACAATTTTAGGTAGTTAGCAATCCCCCACATTCACCCAGTATTTGTGGGTGTACTTGAGACAAAGCCTCAGCATAAAGGTTTTAATGGTTTTATAGAACTGTCTTAAATGATACAAAGCTGAGAACATAACTATCCACTTTTATTACAAAATTGTGCAGACAGGAGATAAAGTCACAGCCATGTATTTGCATGGTAGCACTCAGGCATGCTATTAACTGTAAAAGTATAACTAATTTGGTTCTATCAAGATTGCCAGAGCCAAATTCTGCATGTGTAACTTCATCTCTCTTGAATTTTCCTGTGGCTTCAATAAGGCATGTTACCACTTTGTGATCTATTAACACAGCACCAGACTGATGTTCTCTGTCTTGCAGTAAATATCTGTCAGAGAATAAAAATTAGTATTTGAGGAATCCATCCTTCAATAAGAAATTTACTAATTTTACTGATTTTACCCAAAGCTCCTAGACCTCTAAACAAAGCCTTTAACATTAGCAATGCATATTTATTGACAAATTCTCAGTTACTCAGTCTGTACTAAAGTGCTTTAAAGGAAAACTTCTGTTTCATTTCTGATTGCTAAGAAAAGTCTAATCTGTACATAGAACTGTCACTTTTTATTTCAGTGCTTTTGGATAGGTCCTTCTAAGACAAGTTGATTTTGTCTTTTCAGCAATTATATAAAAAAAAAGTGTCACCAGCCAGAACTGAGCTGCTGAAGCCACAACTGCTCAAGCAAAGCTATTTGCAAGAAAATCAGTCTTCTAGACCCGACTTTTCCATAACAAACATGTAATTTCAAATACACATGACTTACAAGAAGTTCCACTTGCCCTTCTGTTTCTGCATTATTTTCCATGATGGTAGCTTCAAAACCCAAATTCTGGATCAGCTGTGCTATTTCAAGAGGCTGTATGAGTTCTGGCTTGTATTTTATCTCTGCTTTACCTGCCATCAGTGCTACTAACACTGAAACAATTCCTGCAGTGGCAATAACAAAAATATTAGATAATGTAGCTCCTTTGAGGGAAAGAAAAATAAAATATTACAAGGGACTGTCAGTGAGGACTGTAACAACTTAGAGGTATTATAAGCCTAATGATTTCTCTCTGCTTCCTTCTAGTGTTTTTCTCTAGTCACAACAGCAAAGTTTTTACAGAGACCCAGCCACACTGAGTCTCCCTCTAGCAATGAGAGGAATTGCAAGATTTACACAGGAAAGGAGGTGAGTTTTGCTGTGATCTAATGAGACAAAAAGGATGTTTGGAAGCAACCTTTACATCCACTGCAGAAAGATCTGCCCTAGACTATTGTAGTTTGAAACAAGCCCTGCAGCACAATGCTATACTTTTTTATTTTCCTATCCTTCACCCCTCCTTATTTTTTTAATAAATAAAAAGCCCGCAGAAATCTACATTAAAATTGAAAATCAAAACATAAAGATCACAAGGCAAAAAAAAATTGGTTTGAAGAGCTAATGCTTATTTTGATTTCTAAATCAAGGCAGTGAGACCACCACTGGGAGACTGAGGAGTGAGTAATCAATAAGCAAAACTCCCCAAAGGCATGCTGACACAAATGAAATCAGACATTGCTAAGGCTCATCTGTTAATCTGCTACATGGCCAGAGGAAAGGCAGCCCCAGCCTGCAGACTTCCAGTAAACACCACTGTGCCTAAGCTCACCCTGGCAGTGGAGCCATACATTTGTTTGCACCTGCTTGTGTAAATATGCCCAAGCATGCCCGAGCTCTCAATGGCTCTGGAGGAGATGGATTGCTTTGTAAACCAACAAGGCCCTGAAAACTAAATGACAACCATTTCTTTGTTATTGTCTTCAGAGTTATTTGATTTTTTTATCACTTTACAACCTGCTACAAGTATGTTCATCATGTTTGCCCACCAGTGCAACAGGATAGTGAAACTGTGACATAGTTACATTAGCACTGAGACAGAGCATTAAGTCTATTTAACTTCCAGATCTTGTATGACAGCCTCTTCTATTAATCTCATAGAACATATTTTCCATCCCATCATCCCTTATCATTAGACTCATTATAGGAATCTTTAATTTATTACCATCTTCTTTCTGCAAATTTCTTTCAATGGTAGACACACACGATGCACAGGTCATGCCTGTGATCTGTAAAACACACTTTTCTTCTGTGCTTCCACTGAGCTGGTTTGACCCATCAGGGTGAGGAAGAGCATCTGAGGAATTGCCTTGGTGAGGAGGCTCTGGAGCTCGAGGCTGCACAGCAGCTTTGCTGGCATCAGCAGGGCACCTGTGTTCTCCAGGGGCGGTGTCTTGAATAAATGCACAATACACTGAGCTATTCACGGTGTGACTGGATGATGCAAAAGTACAAACAAGTCACATTTATCAACCACACAAACACTCACAGTTGTTTGGAAGGTGACACAATAACCTTGGTCTATATATGGAAATAATAAAAGTCGTTACTATGCTTATAAAAATACATATTCACCAGGGCCACTTCCATGACCATCTAACTCTACAGAACTAGCTTTCCACATTCCTTCCAATTTCAATGCCTAGAGCTGTCAGCTACCTCCACTTGATAAAGATATATTGCTATCTAGAGGGTCCTTATCCAGCACAGAGAATGGAGTCCAGTCATACCCATTCTGTCATTGTTGCCATCTATGCAGGACTCATATCACTTCATCTCAAACAAGGAAAACAACAAGTTTCTCAACAGGTTTCTCTTTATGGTACAGCATTCACACTGCGAGTACTGCAAAATGAGTCTTGGAAGCACCCCATAGACCTGAACACAAACAGGCTCCTTGCAAACATTTTTATTCTTTGCCAGATATTGAACAGACACACAACAGCTCCAGCTGTGTTCACAAACTACCTCCCTTGGGTAGAGGTTTGTATAAAGGAGCAGGAATTGCTTCCAAACATGTTAAACACAGGGGGGTCCCTCCTTTTCCAGATGGAGTTGGAACTCTCCCACCAACAAATTATAAACGAAACAAATTATAATTAAACACCACATACAGGGCCCTCCTCATTTGTAGTAGTACCACAGATTCAGAGGGATTGGACCCATGAGAGAAGTGAATAGGATGTGGTTTTTTGTGATCAAACTACTTAATTTCAGGTAAACTGCATCAGGTATTTCAAAGCAAATATGTTAACCAAACAGGTTAACAGCAGGTGAAAATTGCCACATTCGAAATTTGCGAGAGAGGAGATTGTGCATCAAAACAACTTTTTAAACATTGAGCACATGTACAAAATGCATACACTGATGCAACTGAAATGCAAAAGCAGCTGTTCCCCCCAAAGAGTACCTGCATTTTGCCACTCACCTTGCTTAAAGCAAGGTTTAGTGAAGTAAGGCAGGCAAAAATACTGAAGAAATAAAGTTCAAAAGCTAAAGACAGTAAAAAGATTTACTGTCAGTAAAAAGACAGTAAAAAGTAAAGGTTTTAGCTAGGTAAAAAGTGGTTTTAAAACTTCATTAAGTTTGTAAGTTTTAGTATTCTGGAACATAAATGTAAACATTTGGTTTGATAGATCTACTTAAAGCAGCCTGTAGACATAGGAGGAAGCCTACTTCAGGGGGTAAGGAGATGAGCTACTTGAAAGGCTTTTGATGAGCTACTTTGTCAGGCTTTTTTGCTTCATAATGTAACTCAGCTCTTACACCCACTGCTGCAGTTATTAAGGGCCAAAATAAGGTGCCTTACAGCTGAAACCTCTGTCCCTTGCTAAATGAGGTCAGATCAGGCCAGGCATTCAGAAGAGAGAACGTCAATGCGATGCTTTAAGGGTTTCTCTCCAGAAAGGAATCTCAATGCAGACCTTGCATGACCCACCCTGGCACGCTACCCACAGAAGAAAAGACACAATTACCTGTCAGCACAGAGGCATCAAATCCCATGTCTTCTATGGCAGCTCTTAACTCCTCTCCACTAGTGACAGCTGGATCATAGTGTATGGTCCCAGTACTGCCAGCTAGAGAAACTGCTACGTTCTTCACTCCCTGCCTCTGTGATACAGCCCCTTCTATGGACTGGACACAAGAATTGCAGGTCATGCCATCAATCTTAATAACAGCCACATGTGTCGTGCCTTGTGGTGGCTGTCTGATGACATTGTATGTGAAAGCACCTGAGGGAGATGCTGTTTTATTTGCTTCTGAACCACTAAGGAGGCTCACTTTAAAGTTTCCAGGTGGAAGGGATTCGATAGCTTGCTGGAAAGCTGACAGGGTGATTAAATCTGGGCTGTACTGTACCACAGCACATTTATGCTCCAAAGACACTTTAATACTTTCTATGCCAGGAAGATCTGATATATTTCCTTCGATGTTTCTGACACAGGACTTGCAGTGCATGCCCTCTATCTGTACAGTCACTGTTGCTGTGCTACCCATCTTGGGGACCAGCGGATCCAGCCCATCACTCCCCAAATTTGCGGGTGTCTCCCTATGGTTTGCATTCTGCAAGCGCTGGAGATCAAGGGCACCCAGCTTCAAAGGGGCTGATTTACTTTTAATGGTGCAGTCGTACCCCAGGTCACTGATGTGTCTCTTGAGGTCATCAGGCTGAATGATGTAAGGATGGTAAGCAATAATTGCTTCTTGGTTATCAAGTGACACCTTGATTTTTGCCACACCGTGCAGTTTCCTAATCTTTCCTTCAATGTTGGTAACACAGGACTGGCATGTCATGCCTTCTACCCGAAGCTTAGCTACTGCTTCTTTCAAGCTTGGCAAATTTACAGTTGCTGTTGTCAACTTCTCTTCTGCTATGTTGGCGTCAAAGCCCATATCCAGAATTTCCTGGCAAATCTGTTCAGGGCTTATTTCCGACCGCCGATACTTGATAACAGCGTTGTTCTGTTCAAGGGAGACTTTAATTCTCAAAATGCCCTTCACCTTGGAAATTCGGCCTTCTATCGACTGCACACATGATTGGCAGGTCATTCCCACAATGTTGACTACCACAGTATGCTCTTGGGAAGGTGGAGAGGGCATGGTTTCAGAGCTTGCCTCATAGCCTATGTTGTCAAAAGCAAAATTATGCTTCATTGTAGGCTTCAGCTCACAACCAGGAGGAGAATTGATGTTGGACAAAGCCTAAGGAGAAAGTAGAAAAGTAAAAATAAATGCATGTATCCTCAGCCCTGTAAAAGCAAAAACAGTCTCCATATGCTCTCAAGCACATACTAGAAGTGCTCTCAAGTTAGTCTATATGGCCAAAACCCTTTCCAACATTATTTTACACTTTGAATATATTACCAGTGAGTTATGCCCATGATGATGAATCAGGCTTCTGACAGTCTCTTGAGCAGCAATTTAGAAAATACTGACTAGGGATATAAAAGCAGAATTGACTCAATATTCCTACCCCAACCAAGTAATTTAAAATTTGAGTTCTCTGCAGCCACAGGACACTTCCATCACACAGCCTGAGCTGCTCTTCAGAACACACTGTCACTGGCACAGGGGGTCACAGTACAGAGTGTGCTGACTGCCTCTCCAAAAAGGTCATAAACTGGCCCAGTTTGGACAACCTGCTATTTCCCAGGAGGAGTTCAAACCAAAACAAAGAAAACAAAAAAGACCAAGAAAACAGAATCATTACTTTTCCAGAAGCCTGAAACAAGTTGATGCAGGAAGGGTCAGTTGCATGATATTTGAAGAGCTAAATGCATGTACACAAAGGCCTGGGCTCTCTGCATTTAATGTATAATCCTTTTAACTTGAAATCTGTATCTAACAAAGACCTTGAAAGACACAGAACTGTAAGTAGATATTTTCACTATGGTTTAATTTTATTTACCTACTTGTGAGGCACCTAGGACTATAAATTGTCCTACAGTAACTCACTGATTTCATCCAACACTGATTTTCAGGATGGCCAGTAGTGAAATAGGCCAGCCAGAAGTGGCCTCTCAGTCAGATCACAGCCTCTGCAACACTGGAACTCTACAGCTGAATGCACTCAATTCAACTGAAAATGAAATATTTAAAAAAAAAAGTGCCAATGCTTCTTACAGAACAAGTACTGAGAGCTCCAGTTGATGGAGCCATGTGATGAGAAAGATTGAAAAGGGCAGGGACAAGTCCTAGATGGTCAGATTTCATGGAAAAAACATGAAAATTCATGTCCATGATTTAAGGCAACTTTAAATACTAGAGATCTAGATGAAAGCTACTAGGATAAAACTATTCTCTTGCCTGCAAAGCCTTGGGCTCTCTGACATTCAATAAAACAGCTGATGCTGGGCATTACTGCAGGGAGAGCCTGGAGAAGGGCCCACTGGATCACTCTCAGTATTGCAGATCCTGCTCCTATGGCCCACAAGAAACCTTCTTTCTCAATACCACAGCATGGATGAGAAGCATTTAGGCTGCTTAGTCACACTAGACTGCATCCAGTTCATTTGATGCAGTATTCAAAATTCATTAACTTGATTTTGTTTCACGCTTAGACAGCTTGGGAATAATGAGGTCTGGGGCCACATAACCGGCAAAAACTTAAGACAAAAAATTTGCTTTCAGAATTTTCTATATTGTATTTGTTAGAACAGGAGGAGGAATGAGCAAGTTCAACTCTTCAAGATTATGGTGCAGCCCCTCAACTATCCTGACAGCAAACTCTCTCTCCTGCTCCCCCTCTTCTGCTTGGCCTCATGGCTGCACTCCAGGGATGCTGGGGAAGAAGAGTCAGGAATATTTTAGACCTGGCATCCCCTTTTGCCTCCTCCTCCCATCACCCTGGCAGCACCCAGGACACTGCTCTCCTTGCATTTCCCCTCCCATAAGTTAGTGAAATCCCCAGCATATAAGGAAATGTACCACAAGCACCTCCTTTCAAAACAAAGCATTAACAGTTAATCAGACTTCCCTGCGAAGGTGGTGCCCTGTTTAAGCACCACACAAAGACAACCAGGACACCCCCATTCTTGTGTCCTCCTATTGTGACTTCCCACAATTAGAAATAATAACCTGGCCTTGTGTAAGGGGAAAAAACCCTTCTGAAAACAGTCTCCCATCCACCTACATTTCAAACGTGGCCTAAACTCAAACTCGCATTGATTGTAAATTCTCCCGGTCACAGAAGATAAGAAGCGTTAGGTGAATATTGTCTGTCATCCCCTGTTCCCTGTCCCCAGTCCCTCAAGGACACTGCTCACTTATCAAAAACACCCAGTGCAATCTGTGTGGCAGTCACAGAAGCTCACCCTGTGTATGTACTTTGGCTTGCAGGACAAAGGTATTTTGCCTTCTGCATCCTTTGGTGAAACAGAGCACGAATGGAGGAGATGAGCATCCTCCACTCTCTGCTTCACTGCCCATCTGGTCACCTCTTGCAGATGAAACTCTGGAACCATCACAGGCCTTATGTCCTCCACTGTGTTCCCTCCCCCTGCCATGCTCACTGTCTCAGTTTTTCAAGGTACACCGTGACATAAAAGTAATTCAAATTAATTGTGTAAAAAGATTAGAGGGTAATTCTCATTATCCAGTCTTTTGAAAAACATAAAAGCAGGGACTGATTTCACTATTTCAATGCATTGTAAGCCACAGAAACTTCAAAACTTGGACACTGTTTTTTGTTTTGCATAAAAAGCTATCCCAACATTCAAAAGAATTGGCAAAAATATTTTGTTTGCTACTTGTCGAAACCAGATGTTTATGATCTGCAGGAGAAAAATCCTTGCACGCAAATTTTTAAATGACAAGGAAAAAATAGAGAGGGGATGTGGATATAAGAAAACTAAAAAGCTTCTTTCCCTTAAAAAAACCCACACAAGTGATAAAACATTGACGAATCTACCCCCAAAACCAAGAAATGTGCACAGGTACAAAGTATTTACAAAGCCTTTAGTACGTTTATAACAGATTTTAAAAAAATCCCAGAAACAGAATAGGCAGAAATACATACATGTGTGTATTTGCAAGAAGGGTGTTTCTACACCAGACAAGAGGAAAACAGCAGATTCATGTAAGGACACAAAGATGAGGCGTACAGAAATGTGACCATAGTTTTCCTCAGGCATATGCTGGGTCTCAGAAAATGGTTTCCTCAAACCAGCTGACACCCACACATAAAATGGCATCTATGAGGCTGCATGGTAATTCAGAGACACTACCTGCAAGAGGATCAGAAAAGCAATCACCACCAAAAATGCCCAAAAAGGTGGTTGGGAGTCTCAGGCATTGCCCCTTCTGCTTTTTTCTGCCCAGAGAGAAATATCAACAAAATAATGGAAATGCATCTAACTACATCCAGAAGGGAATGTGTGAAAGAACTGGCTGTAGTTACTCTTTTGTCTCCACACCAACGGAGAATGGCTCACTTTTAAGGGCAGGTATACACCAAGTCTGTTTGCTCTACCAGCCTCATGCATATTTTTACAGTATCTGTGTGAAGAATATACAAATAATTACATGTGAAATGATGCCAATTCTTTCCCTTCTTTGTTCTGCATGTAAAAGTTGGAACTGAAAGCGCACAGCAGAGCGAGTCTCTACTCTGAAAGCTAAGAAACCTGACACGAAGTTATGAAGCTCATATGACCAATACAAAAAAATTGAAGAAATCTGAGAAATCACTGACAAAGAATCAGTAGTAGATGGAGACAGCTTTAAAGAAAGCACAAGTACTGTCTGGAAAACACTTGCATCAACAGGAGAAGCTCTGAACCAGAACCAAGATGAGTAGCAAATGTGCAGGAGTGTGGCACCTGAAGCCCAAGTCCCAGTATGAGGATTTCAAAGCAAGAAACAAGGCATGAAGAACACCCCTTCATATCCCAGACAGGAGCTGTAGCACTCATGCCTGTCCTGGGCCAAAGCAGGGCTTGGGAACAGCTGGAAGAGGCAGAAGCTCATGCTCTCCTTTCGCACTCCCTCCAGACAGCAGGAAGATCATCCAAAAGGAATATGCCCTGGGGATGAACTAACTTTTTGTGAGAGCATGGAGGTGGAGCAGGGCAGGGAGATGCTGCTGGATTGGAAGCACCAAGTCTCAAGGCCTGGTTTGGCACAGAGCTCATGGCATCACAGCATCCAGAGTTCATGGCAGGTTCATTTGGGAGAGGTAGTCCTAGCCCATGGTCTGTATGGCTGGTGCAAACCCACCCCACTGAGGGCTGCCTTTAGAGGCATCATGCTGACCCATGGTGCCCCAAAACAGGCTCCTTCTTTTGGATATTCCCATTCAAAAATGCAAAGGCTGAGAGTTCAAGCAGTGAAGGGATACATAATAAATCTGAGAAAAACAACTGAACTCAGAAAAAACCCAAAGACATGGAAACCATGGCACTAAGACCCCCACACATGCACGCATGGTGACCCATGTCTCGAGAATGGATGCAACACCATGCCTGTGAACTCAACAAAGTTTGTGCCTTCCTTGGCTGTGAAACCACCAGCCACCCCTGGCTGAGTCCCCATGCTGCCTCCATTGCTGTGTTTCATGGTCACCTTGTGGGGTGGCCTGTCACCAGGAAAGCCATCCCTCTACCCATTTCCCTTTCCCAAGAGGTGCAGCCAACTCCATAATGCCAGTATAACATTCCTGGCCTCTGCAGCACGAGGTTGAGGTTGTGACAGGCACACTCCACAGCTTCCTGAGCATCACCCACAGCAAGATCCAGCACAGCACTGCTCCTCTCAGCTCATCCAGCAAGGCTCTCCCCCCTTCTCTAGCACTGCTCTCCTGCCCTCCTTTGCCTGGCCTGCAGGGATAGCAACTTTCACATCCTAAAACTCAAGCGCCAGGCTCCTCAAAGTGATGCCAGGCAATCAGCGGGGAGGAGATGGGGCCTGGCCCACTCAGCACCTCCCCCTCTGCCTCTCCCTGCCTGCTCATCCACAAATGCTGGAGGTCACTGCACCTCTCATCCACTATGTCCTGAAGTTTTGGGCTGCTCTTTTCCCTGTACCTCTGTGGGCTAAAATCAATTATTGCCCTCTTACCTTTGAGCGCACAACTGCTGAAGAATTATCTTATCTGTGTTTTACCTTCCCTACTTCCTTCTTTCACAACTGCCTGATTCATGGCTTTGGATTCAGGCAGTGGCAGCACACAACTGAAAAGCCACACACTAATAATTAAACGCTTCAGAAGTTTCCCAGTTTATTATAGGCAGACAGTGAACAACAAAATGAGGGCAGAGAAGCCACAAAAACATCAAAGGTCACGAGTCTTCAATTTTTTGCCAGTAACAGCAGCACTCTGGCACACAGAGTAGCCAGAAATTCAATCTTTATCCTCCTTAACATTTTTCAGTGCATCTCGTTTCAGAGCATATTGTTTAAATGTATTAGATCATAACCATTGTTCTTTCCCCCCTCATCTCCCAAATGAAGATTAACAAATGTCAGTAGCTACTATATCCAGTAGTACTGTATCCATTTAAGACTCAGGAACTGTTTGAAAAATAACAAATTGTGTTGTAAGTAGTTACTTACAAACAGTTCCTGAGTCTTAAATGAGGATAAAAACACCTTCTAAACCTGAATATCAAGATTCAATGAGATTATTACTACAAAGAAGACTTTATAAAGCTTTTGTTTACAAAATACTAACTTGATTTACTAACGCTTCTGCCAAGGGACTGCTATTTCCCACCTGGGATCAGGCTTCTCCAACAGTACAAATGATAGGGAAAGATTTAGGCAGCTGAAGCCAGTCTTACTGAAATGACACCTACACTGTAGTCAACAAACTTCAGAGACCATAACAGCACTTTTAAATTAAAGGGAGCTGTGTAAACCAAGTTTGGTTAATGGGAAAGGGGGAAAGCTTGATGTAAACGAAATGTTTCTAATTTAGAATTAAAACAAGACAAACTTCTTTGTGATGTTCTTCACAGCACCAGTACAAGCAGCATATATACCCCAGTAAACTGAATACAGAGAAGAGATCTTTTGGTAGAACAAAGTCATTTATGTCATGACTGTTTTCTAGCAAACATTTAGAATACAAGAAGTAACTCGAGGTAGAAAAAGCCTTCAGGTACATTTGGTCTCTTCTGGCTGTTATTTCATTCCAGTCTGACACTATTTGAACCATTGTAAGCATACCCAGTTTTAAAGAACATGAACACACAGAATCACAGAACATTCTGAGCTGGAAGGGACCCACAAGGATCATCAAGTCCAATTCTTCAGCAAATGGCTCATACAGGAAGCAAACCTACCACCTTGGCATTATTAGTACCATGCTCCAACCAACTGAGCTTTGTTCTGAGAGTTTATTTTCCTTAAATATTCACAATATTCACTGATCCAAACTACATTAATCCAGTGTACATACATTTTAAACAGCAAAACTCTTTTAAAAGAATAAACCTCATCATGTTTCTTTCACCATTCATCTTTCTAAGTCTCTTCACCACAGCACTTAATCTCCAAAAGTACCACAGTTATATACAACGTTGAATTTTTTTTAAAAGTTGCAAGATGTATTTATCAAGCACTTCACTAGCACCCATGTACTAGATATAAATAAACTACTTACCTACAATAAGGACTTTTTAATGTTTCTGCAATTTCTGTTACTCCAGACTAGTATGAGCTTCTTCAAACTACTGGAGCAATAGGAGTTCAAAAGGAGAAACACTATTATGTTTCCTTCCTAGGAATCACCACTCTGGATTATTAGAGGTGGAGCTAAAACAATGCTCATTATGCTCTACAGCATAAGTCATCATTAACAACTCCTTTCAAAGATTATTTTCAGAGGATCCCCAGAGGACTTTGCATTTGTACTGCTTGTTATGGGGCTGGCATCAATGCTGGGGATCGAGACAATTTAGATAAAGAAGGTTTAACCTCCTTTAATATACAACCCATGTCCAACATGCTTTGTTTTAAATTCACCAGTTCAGAAACACCACTTCCCTCCCAACATGCACACAAACAAACACACACACACACACACACACACACACACACACACACACACTGACCTGCCTTTCATCTGTATTGACTTCTGTCATTCCCATGGAGTAACTCTGCAAAAGTTTCTCTTCTTTCTGCAAGTTACTGCTTGCTTTTACCGGAGATGCCGTCTTGGACTTTTCACCAATAATCAGTAGTTCAGGCACATCACGAGCCGCCTGCTGCTTACGAATAGACACCAAGGATATGTTTCTGTCGTTTAAAGTAGCTAAGTAGGACAGTTCCTTTTTCATTTTATTGTCCAGTTTTCTCTCCATTATTTTTCTGGACTTTAAATATTGCAATGTCAAAAAAAAGTTTCACGAGAGCAGTTATTTGTTGTCCTCCAAGCCACGCTTCTTTCAGCTACATTTACAACAGCTTGAAGAGTTCTGCCCATCTAATCCATGTGCTTATTAGGCATTCATCAGGAAATCCCAGATGCAACCTGTGATCCTTATGTAGGCTGCTTGCTGCACTCAGCTACCTGCTCTCCCTGCCAGTTTAAATGTTTCCCACCAATCGGCATCCCTCGTGCCTTCCCAGCTGCGTCCGGCACTGCTGATCTCTGCACACGGCATTGCAGCAGGCTCAGCCAAGGCTGCCTTTCACAAGCTGCTCAAACATGACCTGTGAGCAGCAGCCAGCGTGTAACCAGCCCACACAGACAGGCATCCTTGTGGCCATGTGCACAATCACAGCTCCCGCACAGGGAAAACACTGTTCCAGTTCCTCCTTCTATGAAATTATCGGGGGGTTCTTGGATAAAATGAAGTCCCTTCTAACACAGAAAACATGCCCACGATTACCTAATTAGATAAGGCTCCTAGACCAAAGGTCTTTCATTAATTCAGGGCACAAGAACATTCATTCTTTGTACCAAGAGGGAAAACAAAAGAGTGAGTACAATATTTACACTTTCTAAAATGTGCCTCTTCACCATCAGCAAGCTTTACTAAAAGCCAATGAACCAAACAAAATTAAATGAGCAATTAATGCCAGAAAGGCAAGAAATAAACTATATTGTCCTTAAATTCTCTGGGCAACAGCAGGAACATCTAATTTAGACAGCCAGGCACACAAGAGGTACCACCACTGGAAGTGCCTTGAGCCAGGCCTGAATATATTTCTCTGGGATTGCCCAGAGCAAATTCACAGCACAATGCTAATGCAGTAAGGGGGATCTCCTGTTCCCAAGTCCACAGTAGTGCAGTCCACTTCTGAAGGCACTGCTGAACAGGGCCATGCATTTATGCATTTATAAGATTTATAAAATATAACAGATGTTATTATTTATTTATTAGCAATTTCCACCCTCCCTGCCTACACAGTGACATCACTGCACATGCAAGCCTTAAAATAATTGTTTTAGATTTAATCAGAATCTCTTGGACTTGCTGGAAAAAGTAACAATTTTACTCCTATGCATAGGTTAGTACACAGGGTCAAAACCTTACCATATCTCAGTCATGTCATGAAAACCTGAATGGACAGACACTCCACCTGACAAGAGAATTAGTATAATATTTATAATTTCTATAATGTGCCTCTTTACCATCAGCTAGCTTTACCAAAAACCAATGACAGGACAAATTCAGATTCTTCTTACTTCCGAAGGCAGAGGTACACCCCTCACACCCCTGTCACACAAAGACTGGTCCAGAAAGCCACCATGCAGGACATAAGCATCCTAGCTTGTCTCCCTGTCATAACTTCCCCACAACTATGGATCCTCAGTTCTTGGGAAAAGAAGGTCTTCTGCCAGGGAAGTGAAACTCCAAATACTACTGCACTATTCTGCATCATTGTCTTAATATAAAAAAATAAGTGATACTATTAAACTTTTTTAAAGGTCTATTTTGAAAACATTTTAAGAAATGGCCCTTCTGAAGAGAATTACTACAAAGTGTCTGTGTTCTGCATTTATCAAATCAATTAGAGCCACATCTGATTTCAGTTCAAACGCTTTACTGAAAAAGAAAATTGTGCTAAAGGTGAAATAATTTCAGGAATTACTGATTTTTACTGGTTTTGAAATAAGCAATTGAAAATTATACAATTTGACTTATATGAAAAATTTCAGTAAAACATGTTTAAATACCACAGCTAAGTCTACATACTAAATACATATATAAAGTTAAAAACTAATATTCATCCTTCTGAAACAAAACAGGCCTCCCTTCCCAAATCAAAGATATTCAGAAAGTCAGCTCTGTGTTCTAATTCCAAACAATGGCAATTTCAAATTCTTGATTTTCTAAGGGAACAGGAACTCCAGTTTCTGATCCTCAATAAAGCATATATTTGATCCGCTCATCTCTGACAGTATCTTTGCTATTAAAAATATCCCAAACCCTACTGAGCATGTTTCTGCAGGTTACTACTATGCAAAAATACACCACGATGAAAAGGAATGTAAAAACAACTTAGGGTTTTTTTTTTTTTCTTCATTTAAGGTTCAACAGCAGAGTTCAGCTTAGACTGACAGAATAACAAGATGTTGAATAAGTATCTTCTGTCCAATTCCCTTCAATCACCATTTCTCCCCCCGCCCCCCAATTTCTGAGAAACCCTAAGATAAAAAACTGTTTCTTTCTAATAGCATGGAGAGAAATTCATGCTTAGTGCCCCACAGCCCCTTTGCCTTCAGCAGAGTCCTGAATACTGATTTGGAGATAGAGAAGAAACACATGAAGTTGTGCTTTGAGCACATTCAGTTTACAAGATATTTATCCACATTAAAAAAAAGGATTTGGCTGGGGGAAAAAAAAAGCTTGCTATAGTACTTCAGGCTAAAGGAACTTAGGATAAATTTTAACCACTTTAAGTACCTAATTTAGCTGTGGGCTGGAGCAGAGCAGGGGCAAAAGAAACCTGTGCAGCTGACAGAGTCTTGAGCAGCTCTTGGAGAAGAGGCACCAGTCACAAAGCAGAAACCACTGAAAATCTTTTAACGCTAAGTGATTCCTATTTACATTAATACACATGACTGAAAGCTCAGAGGTTCTGCCCCAGCTCAATCACTGCACAACTCTCTTACAGTTCAAGGGATGCTTTAGGAAGGGGTCCAATACTGGCATCTCAAGGCTGGCAACATCTGCCAGGGAAGTGAGGCAGATGCTTGGAATTAACCTCTGCAACTGGCTGCTGCTGCTGCACTCCAACAGACTGCTACTGGTTTCCAAATTATTTTCTCCATTCTATCTCAATTAATTGCCCCTTTAGAGTCTAAGCTAATTGTGTCAACTGCAGAGTGAGGATGAGCATTTTACTTTAGGCTGAAATAGGAAAGGCAATATTGCCCTTCTCATCTGATAGCAGTACCACTCTGATTTAAGGCTGGACATGGCAGCGCTTAGGATTTTCACCAGGAGGAATCATTCTGGCTTGGTAGTATGAAATTCAGATGGCAAATAGAAAACATGCCTGCTGCCTCACAGCTTTCTGCTAGTGTTTGGCAATGGTGTTTGCATTTTCAAGTCAGAAAACACACGACATTCCAAGAAAATTAAATCCCTTTGATTTAAAGGTTCAAAGCTGATCAAATATGGATTTTCCCATTTATTTTACCTGCATTATCAGCCTACGTGATAAACATACAAGAACAATGTGTTCTCATATAAATTTTTTTTCCCAGGTGCATTCATCCTTGGCTTTACAGGATACCCTGGCCTGCATCTAATCCCTCTGCTTCTGTAACCAAAGAAAGCATCGTAAATAGTCTTAACAATGCCTTGAAAGATGAGATGCTTGGGTTGAAGGAAAAAAATGGGGACTGGGAGATTAGAGGATCATATTTCTTTAATCTGTGTGGGGAAAAAGAATAAAAAACAAAGGTCAGTGAGAAGGAGCACGTGTTGGCTGTAGTTCACCAAGCACAAAGTGCTGCACACCTTAGGAGCAGAAACATTGAAGGAGCTTGATGTATCACTCTAAGAGAGGCACGAAACAAAGGGTGGAGCAGCACAGAAGTGTTGTGGTCATTCCCTGTTTAAGACAGTGCAGCTAACAGGAACTAAGCACAGAAATGACCCAAATAGTGAGCAAAAGCTGACCTTTGCTTCACTAACTCAAAATACATATTACTTTTCATGCCTCTGCACATGCTAACAGACTAAAACCTGCAAATTCCTTAAACATGGAATGACAACTCTAATTTTTCCCTTTTTCCCCTCCCTCAAAGAAAACAATATAGATATAGCTTAAGTGGGGCAGGAGGTTAAAGGAGACTGCACCTTTGTGAATGCCTAAGAAGTAGGATTCAAACACTCAGCTATACTGAGTCCTTCTTTGGGAAATTTAAAAAGCAATCTTGTATTTGTGATCATACTTTAGCCTGAAAGAGCCATCTCGCAATTTATTGTCTTTGTCACCACCTGTATTATTCATATTTTGTGTATTCACACATGCTTCTCAGACGGTGTATTTATCACCAGCAATCCAGTAAAATCTGCATTTCTGTTGCTCAATAAATGACACTATCTTGTACTTGGCCATGAGAGTTATTGAATGTCACCAGACTTCAGATCTGGCTGCAAAAGCTCATTGGGCACAACCAGACTTAGGGTGAATTGCACTGTTTGTGCATCTGTAACCACAATGCTTCTCACTGAGCACACCTGGACTTGCAAAGCCACATTGGCTCTGCATTTCTGATCCTTAGAGCTGAATTGGCTGTCACTCAGCTGTCCCAAGTCCCCTCTCCAGCTGAGATCCAGCCGGACTGAAAGGGGGTTATTTTGTGCCAGATCTCCTTCCTTCCCAACAGAAAAGTTAGTCTTACTCTTAAGGCAACAATCCATCAGACAGACAAGAGGAACCAGTTCAGTTATGTGCACTTCATGTCAGTGTAAAAGGGATGTATTGCTATTAATACATCACCCTCAAAATCCAGTCTGCCTTTCAATGTTAATCATTTTCCTGCTCTCCTCTTCAGACATCATTTTAAACCACCAAAATACAGTCATGCAATCATCACAAAATTCAATCATACAATTATCACCAAAATACAATGAAGCATACAAACAATGATACGAGGCTAAATCACAAGTTATTTCATATTTGACAGTATTTTGAGTTATTCCTAATTTGTCTTCAGGATGCAGTCAGCTAAAATATTTGAATTCCTCCCCCCTTTCCCAGTCTTAGCAGAGTTAGATTGTATTTGGTTTTAACATATACAATTCAACTGCAGGAAATGGAGCATTCAGTTTAAAAAAAAAAAAAAGGAAGAAGGGGGAAGTAAAGTAAAAATTTATAGTAATATCACAAACAACAGTGCTGGCAACTCACAGGTATCAACAAATTGCTTAAACATTGCTTGAGAGTGAACCTGGGAAAAACCCAGCCCTTGTGTGAAACAACTATTTCTCCTCTGTCAGGGCCCTCTTTATATGAAAAGGGAAGTAGTTAGTGAAGGTATCCACTTTCTCTTCAAACAAATCCCTGTGCTTGCTCCACAATCATTTTTCAGTCGTACTAAGCAACTCAAGCCTCCCATTTCCCCCATGAATCAATCAGTCACACCTGAAAGTTCAGTGGAAGCTCAGTCATATTCAGAACTATGTCCTTTTTTCTCCTAACTGACATACTTCTTACTGAACACAAAAAAAGGGCCATACCTCATTTTTATTGAAGAAGCAACAAAACTGTCTTTTACCTACATTTGCACCTAGTTTTGAGCCACAAAATCAGAAAGAACTCTTTGGCCACAGTCATAAGAAAACTGGTAACAACCAGATACACAAGTGTTTGTATAGCATAAATGGTAGAGATATTTCTTTTAACAGATGAAGAAGCATGATCATTATTTCTCACATTATAAGGAAAAAAGGAAACTACAGAAATCTGAAATACAAGGAAACAAATTCCTACCTGCTATGATTAAAATTGCTTAAGAGTTGATGACCTAATTTCAAATCAAATATGCTCAGACTTTGGCTTCAGTTTTTCAGGAAGTAGACTCAATCTCCAAATATTTAAAAAAGGTTTGTTTGCTCGAAACCAGCAAAACTCAAAGAAGTCCTTGTAACAGGGCCCCAAAACGTGTACTGATCTTTTCCATTCCACAGCCCTTCGTATGATCGCAAATTGTGTGGACTTGGTACTTTGTCTGCTTTTAGAAGTGTTGGTTTCATTATGATAATTTCTGTTATCTGTTTATACCGCAGAAATTTGTTTTCAAGACCTGGAAACCATAAGGCTGATCTTATTATCACACAAAAAGGCACACCTTTTGGGTCAAGGTTTAAGTGCAAAGAACAATTGCAATCTGCATGAATTAATTGGAGTCAAGATTTCCACTACTGCTTATGTACCAAGCAGTTTAAGAAGGCTGGCAGAACTTGTCAGGCAGTGCCACAACAAACCCGGGATTTTTACTTCTGTGTTTCCAACTTAATTTTTTGATCTTGTCCATGATTTGCTCTTGTTCAAAGCTGGTTTTGTCTCGAGAAGTTTGTGCAAAAGCCTTTCAGAATTCTATGCAGAGAAAAGGGACATGCGTTTTACCCATTCTATCTGCAATATTTAAAATACAACTTGAGAATGAGTAATATTACAAAAGTAACTATTTTAAAAGGCTAATTTGAGAAATCAGAAAGAGCTATTTTAGTTGTAAAATTGTTTACTTGTAAACTAATATTTGCTGACCACATTTATAAATAAGAAATAATTAGTGCTACTTCTGCATAAAATTTGTAAATAAATTTCTCAGTTTTTGTTGTAGTATTTAAAAATATCTCCTACACTTACTTGATTCTATAAAGTGATAAGTCTCTGAATTGTGATTTAAGTAAATAAGAGGATTGATTTTTTTAATTATTATTTTTTTCCCAAAGTAAGCAGCCATTCACCCTGTAGCAGGCAAACTAATACAATGTGGCACCTGGGACTATGTAAACAGCATAAAGCACATCATATTTGTAAACTATACCAAAAAAGAAAAGAAAGAAAAAAAAAAAAAAACCAAAACACAAACCCAGAAACTGGTAACTCTGATTTAAGCTTGTATTTCAGGTTCTATGGCCCGTAAACCACTCAGCCTCTGAATTAAAGAAATAAAAAGACAAAACAGTGTCTTGTGTTTGCATTACAGATGCCACATCTAAAATACAAACATACTGTCTTTGTTAGGGCAGGCTAGATATGTAAAGGCAAGACCAAATTCAGTTTCTCTTAACAATGATTTCTGTTTACCTCAGACTGGCAGGAACCACCTACATACACAGAGAGGAGTTTCCAGAAACTCCCAAATCCCTAAGTAAGCTTGAAAGCTGCACTCCTCACCACAGCACCTGGGCTCCTCCAACACAGTGCCGTGAGCAAAGTCCTGTCTGCTTTCTCGGTGGTCCAGGCAAAATTCTGTCTGGGAAGAAGGGTGTCCACTTTTTGTTTGGTTATTTTACTTCCTTTTTCCCTGCTCTCTCTGTGGCCTGGTTGCAATTATTGGGTAGAAAAAGGCAAGACGGTGTTAGAGCCCTCTCTGTGGTCTCACTCTTGCAGAGAGCACAATCTCTCAGGTGACCCTGTGTCACAGGGCTCAGGTACAGCTCTGCCAGGCTGGCATGAGAGCCCTTCTCACCTGCCTTCCACCTCCTGCACTTTTGGACTGTGCCACGTGCTGCCAAGACAAGGTGACTCTCCTTCCACGAGCGAGCAAACCACAGTGCTGCTCACACGTCTCTGAGCTCAGCATCACCACACTCATGGTGGGACTAAAGGGACATGAGGGGCAGCAGCCAGGGCCTACACAAACACAGGGCAGCCCTTATGTGCATTTTTCTTCCCAATTAAGAGAGGGAAGAAGATGTGCCAGCTCTCTGGCTGACCTGCTCTGCCACAGCAGGCAAGAAGCGAGGAGGGCAACCTCTGCTGAGAACATGGAGTAGAGGCTTTTCTGTTTCCATTTGTCAGAGTTCAAAATTGTAATGTATGTGAGCTGCTGTTTAGCTAACTTACATTTTTACAAAAGTCCTGTCAATTATTTCCTATCCAGGGCTAAGAACTATACAACAGTGCCCTGTCCAGGTTTAATATCTCCCATAAACTTACAGTTAACTCTCAGCAAGAGACAGTTTCTATTAGTGGAAAAAACGTACTTCAAATAACCATGAAAGTTAAGTACAACTGGCCTGGATACAGACATACTGATTCACTGTAGAGCCTTACAGAAACTAAGAAGAGTAATAAAAAATAAAAATGAAAATATATTTGCTGTCATTGTTTTTTTATTTTATGTTTGGTTTTTTTCTGCTGGAACACCTGATAGCTCCCTATTGAATAATGTCACAGGCAGCCTACACTAATTTGGTAAGAATTCAGGTACAAATGTCAGAACTAAACATTCAGGGATTAAAGTATTAACACAGGAAACTGCTGCTAATTTTATGCAATCTCTTCCATACAAACAGTTGCTTTGAAGAACATCTAAGGGAAACGGCAATACAGAGTAAACCTCTTTCTGTTTACAGATATAAAAATACTGTAATATAAATAAATAATAAATAAATAAAATATCTGAAATATTTAACACCTGGATTGAAATACAGTTAAAATCCTGGTTTCAAATGCAGACATGTCTCAGGCTGTTTCCTGTGACATATACGATGGCTCATCACGACTCAAACTCCCTGTAAAAACAGCATTCATTTATTGCATGAGGACACAGGAGAAACTGGAGAAAACTGACTCCTAAAGAAAGAGTTCCTGGGAGCCTGAGGCTGTGAGAAAAGGAAAACACAAAAAAGCTTTCTAACTCTGAAACTCAGTTTATTCAGTTCTCAGCAATACTCTCATTTCCAGAGGTCACGTCAGTCTGTTCTCTAGGCAAAGAAGGTTTCTTCCAAGGACACATTCAGCCAAAACCAATGCATTCCACAGCTCAGCATAAAAAAAAGGTACCAACCATGGGAGTTGCTGAGCAACCATCTGAGATTTATTAACTCAGTTCCTGGAAAGCATAGATGTTAACCATGGAAATTCAGGCTTGATTCATTTACCATTCCCTCCTGGTACCTCTGCTTATTGAAAGAAAAGGTAGTGCAGCAGGGAACTACTTTTAAGCAGCCCTGGTTTGCCCCCTGAAAGAGAATCTTTGATTGAATCTACTTTATGGGAAAATCACCAACCTTTCAAGCCTTCTTCATCCTTGCATAGAAAGAAATAAGTCAGAGGAGGAGATGAGGCACAGTATCCACAACTCTCATGCCTGGACTAGCCAAACAGTCTCCTCCAACTCCCTTCTGTCCTGCTCTGCAGGCAGTTTCTGGCTCCTTTCTCCTTCCTAATCAGTGCCAAGGAGCCAGACATGAGCACAGAATGCAAATCCTGCTTCATCCTGGCTCCATGTGAAACAACTTGGATTTTCATTTGAATAGCAATCTCCCTTGCTTCCTGAAACAGGCAGAGAGGCACACACAAACACATGTGGCAAAATGCGCTTTGAACAAGCCAGTGGAGTGAACAGGTTATGCTCTCAAACTTTTAAAGTTTGAGAAGGAAAGCACCTCACTCAGTAAAAAAAATCCCAGTAAAGTTTTACAGCTCCCTGAGGACTTTCATAGTTGATCTGAGCAGGTGTTAAGGTATGATGGTGAAAGAGGTGGTCTTTCATGATCCCTTTCATGTTCAAATTAGGCGCAGATGGCCACAGATATATTACTATCTATCTGCAGAAAGGAGAATGAAAAGCAAAAATGGCTTAGGTCTGCTATCACAGACCCTCAAAAATGGTCCCTAGCTCCTCAGGAATCAAAAGCTTCCACCTGAAAAAGCTGCGACTTAAGATCAGTGCAAATATTTTTTTGCAAGCTCAGTGATGTTATCATTAGGGGTACATCATTTGCCATCTCATTTCTGCCAGTGCTCCAAGTTGCTTGAAAACATTTCCTTCAGCCACCCTAAAAAATGGCAGATGTTTGGAATCCATGGGAGTTTAAAACACTGTCACAATCTACAAGAACTGATTTGTTTTCCTTCATGGTCCTTACCCAACTGGGACAATTTGTGTGCAAATAATCTTCTGTTAATCAAAAGATATGGGTTCAACCTGTATAAATTGCCTGGTGATACAAATAAATGTGCTTTATGGGCTCTCCTGCAAATATCATTTGTAGATCCAGGCTGCTTAATTCTACATTGTTTCTGCCAAAAAAAAAAAAAAACAGAGCAGCTTTTGCTCACATGAAGACCTATGCCCTAGAACATGTAACTCAGAATTAAGAATGACAGAGGAAAATGAAATTACTAGAATTGCTTATTTTAACAACTTCAATATTACAAGAGATCACTAAAAACAACCCCATAGTGCTTTTCCCTTGGTATATCAATGCCACAATTTCTTGCCAATGCTTGGGTTTTGCTTCACAAATATTTAGCATAGAACTGGTGCAACTTTATTTCTGCTCCTGTTACTATGCAATGAAGAGTAAATGTACTGTAATGTTCAACAGCCAATGTTCACAAGACACATAGGAAAGTGAAAAAACTTACTCTGTATATGAATGATCTGAGATTCCGCCTACTAAAAACAGTCCCAGGCATTTTCACAGCTCAGACAGCAGCACTGTACAAGAGACTTGGTGCTACACAGTGAATATTTCTGAAAGTAACTAACTGTACAAGAAAGTATAACAGACCACATGACTGTCATATGAATATCCTTGCACAATATTAATCCAGTTTTTTTCTATTATTACTTGCCAGCGGTTTTATCTTACTAAGTTACTCATACATAGACTACTCAGCAAGAATGAAAGTTACAAAAATATACTTTAAAACTGTCTAAAATGCGTTGCAGGCATGGGGAGAACACACAGTGAGTGGATTCTGCTACTTATTCTAAATACTCTGCACTTTAAAAGGTCCGTTTGCATGGGCTTTCTTTAGAGTAAGGAGCTTAATAAGGAAAGCAATTAAAACAGGACCAAAAAAGCTTACAGAGGCAACAAAAGATTAAAAACTTGGTACATCTCTGGGAAGGTGAAAGCAAAACTGATTTCATAACAAGGCTAGTTTACTTTTGCTGGCATGTCAGCCTTGTGCAATTTCTACAGACAAGGTTTTGAATAGCATTCTCACTGCTGGAGTGGGAGCACCACAGAGAGCCCATCACTGCTCCTGCTAAAGTTCTTGTCAGTACCCTAAATGCATGCATGCAATATCCTCTGCTACATATGGATGAAGGTGGGGAAGTTGTGAAGTGTCGATGACTCAATTAATTAGGCTGTGCTGGACGTTCACACATTAAAGGTAAGCTTTGCAGTCTGCAAGTCTGTCAGCACACAGGTTTCATATTGCTCACATCAGCAGCTGAAAACTCTGTGAATAATGAAAAGGTAACAAAAGAACTTTGAAAGTATTAATACATCTGTTTTTAATTACTGCTAGAAGAACTACAGAAAAAACCAAACATCTAAGATGATTAAGGGTGTGGGACAATTTTTCTGTGAGGAATGGCTGAGGGAACTGGGATTGTTCAAGCCTTGACAAAGCTTGACAAGGCCTTCAGTGTGTGAAGGGAGGGTGGAAAGAGGAACTAGGCTCTTTTCACTGGGGTCCAGTGACAGGACCAGAGGCAATGGGCACAAACTGAAACATGGAAAGTTCCCTCTGAACATCAGGAAACATTTCTTCGTTGTGAGGGTGACCAAGCACTGGCACAGGTTACACAGGGCAGCTGTGCAGTGTCCATCCTTGGAGGTATTCAAAATTCATCTGGACTCAGTCCTAAACAATCTGCTCTAGGTACTCACTTTGGGCAGGGGGGCTGGAGAAAATGGCCTCCAGAGGCCACAGAATCATAGAAAGGTTTGGGTTGGAAGGGCATTAGAAATCATTTAACTCCAACCCCTCTACTGTGGTCAAGGATGCTACCCACTAGATCAGGTTGATCAGGGTCCCATCCAACCTGGCCTTGAACACTTCCAGGGATGGGGAACCCAGAACTTCTCTGGGTAGCCTGTTGCACCCACACAGTAAAGAATTTCCTCCTAACATGTAATCTGAATCCCTCCTCTTTTAATTTAAAACTGTCTTCCCTTGTCCTATTTACATCTATCCATGTAAAAAGTCAACCTCCCTTTTTTTTTATAAGTCCTCTTTAAGTGCTGGAAGGCTGCAATGAGGTCTCCCTGGAGTTTTCTCTTCTTCAGCCTGAACAGCCCCAACATTCTTAGCCTGTCTTCATAGCAGAGATGTTCCAGACCTCTGACCATCTTCATGGCCCTCCACTGGACTTGCTCCAACAGGTCCCTGTCTTTTCTGTGTTGAAGACCCTCATAGCAGGATGCAGCACTCCAGGTGGGGTCTCACCAGAGTGGAGCAGAGCAGCAGAATTCCCTCCCTCTCCCTGCTGGCCACAGTGGTTTTGATGCTGCCCAGGATGCCCAGGATGCTGTTGGCCTTCTGCACTGCAATTGCACATTGTCAGCTCCTCTGCAGCTTTTAGTCCATAAGAACCCCTAAGTCCTTCTCTGCAGGGTTTCTCTCAATGAGTTCTTCTACTCTGTACTCATGTTTGGGATTACCCCAGTACAGGTGCAGCATCTAGACATTGAGCCTTTGACTACAACTCTCAGGCTGCATCCATCCCACCAATTCCTCCCCACTCAGACATTCTGTGATTCCATGAACCATAAATTATTAGAGCTGAGAAAACTATTCGACACTCCCACCATCACACAGATTTCTCCCTAAACAAGCAAGTGAAACTCAAAACCCAGGTGTGTAGGTATCTCCTTTATTAATTAGTCTTCTTGCTTCCAGGAACTCTTGACCATTATTACTTAAGTCTCATCTTAATTAAGACTGTGATCTTAATTAGGCAGGCTGTGACCTGCTGTCCTTCAGCTTCTTGAAGACTTGGTGTAAGATTCATACCTCCCAAGGGAGTGACCATGGACTCCTTTCCAAGTCAGTGGGGAGAAGCATAAATTTCATCATCTAAAAAACAGTATGGACTTCCTGTTCCCTAGAATAACTTGCCTGTTCCTCTGAATTCAGACAATAATCTTCAAATGTTGAAGAAAGGTGTGTTGAGTTCAGAGATGTAAATCAGCAGAGATCTAGTCTGTAAACATTCCACCTGCCTTTAAGGGAACTGCTCTGTCAGGGAAGAGGAAAAAGATTAAGGGAGAGAAACAATACCTGTTGCAGCCTCCTTATGAGAGCTGTTGGATCAGAAATTAAATGTTAGGCCATGCTTGCTGGACCTCCCACAGACCTCTTCCAAATTACCTGCTTACATAGAGACATCCTCATAAAACCTACAATCAGTGGTACTTAGGACAGTCAAAATATTTAAATAAAAACATCAGTAAAACAACCAATAAATTTCTGAGCTTCCACATTTGCAGTTTCACCCCCCAGGGTGAGTCCTCCTAAATGGAAAACTCAATCCAGGCGGGTCAGAACCAAATAACCATCATTTAAGCTGGACTTTTCTCACTCCCATTAGAGCAGAGCCTTTGTCTCTCTGCTTCTGGTTATAGCAGTGGCCACATAAATTAGTGATTTATCATTTTCCAACCTGCACTCTTCTCATGCAGAAGACACAGGATGACTTTCACAAATATCCGTATCACCTACAAGACCTCAAGATGCACAGGTGACTAGAACATGAGTTACATCATGCTGACCTCAAAGAGGCTGAAGGATCACAGGTTCTGGAAAGGTCTTGTTTAAAGAAACAAAGTTTGAAACTCCCTCAAATTTTGGACAGCCTCAACTCTGCAAGAGACTGAAGAATTAATTATCTGGATCAAACTTCCCACATAAAGCATTTTATTATTTTAAAATGGAGAATGTGGTGGGGGGAAAAGAAGCATGTAGCAATGTCACAAAGATCAGAAATGTTTTGGATTGTTCTGTCAGAGTCCCTCCTGATCTAGAGAGTCTGGTACTTTCACCCAACACTTGCCAGGACCCCGGAGATCAGGGTGAGTTCCTTATGTTGTTCCAAGGATGACATTTTAGGAACATGAAGTCTTGACGTGGACTAACACATCATTAGTAGTATTTCAAAAAACCAGCACCATTCAGTCTTACTGCTCCACTGACCCTCTGGTCTGTGCATATACTCTCCAATCAAGACAAAACAGGCCAAAAAGCATGTAAGACAGAGATAACCTCAGTGATAACTGTCCCCATGATGGTGTTCATGGGATTCTTTTGGAGACGGTGCCAGGCACAGCCTGTGTTGGACACCCTGCCCTCGGCCTCACAACATGAACCTGCACACAGTCACTGTCAGCTCCCTCCCCATAATGAGGGATGCATTGACAAGCAGGGCTGCAAGCCAGGACATCGGGCTCATCGAGGACATCCTCTCCTGGCCAGCGAGAAGGACCAGCATTTACACAGGCAAAACCTGGGGGAGTGTGGGACGCAGAAGAAACCCCCCGTGTCCCCGGGAGGCCTCCGCCTCCTCACAGCGCCCTCCCTTCCATCCTGCCCAAGGAATCCGAGGACGGCACTTGAGGAGGAGGCAATGCACTGCAAGGAGCAGCACGCGTTATGTCTGACTGAACAGCGCTGGGAATGCGCTGCTCTCCGCTCTCTTCCGGCACCTCTGGGAAAAACGCCTCAACACGAGGCCCCTCCCAACAACCCACTGCACTCCACGCCTTCCACGGGCTGCAGCTTCTGTGTTTGCTGGGTGGGGCCAGGGCGAGCAGGAGGCGGAGGAGGAGGTGAAGGCAGCAGGAGAAGGCAGCGGCGGCGCCGCTCCCGCCCCTCCGGGACGCTGCCAGCCGGGAGCCGCTGCCCGCCCCGCCCCGCCGGCCGGGAACCTCCCTTTCCGCCAGGAAGGCGACGCGGCGCTGCCCAAGATGGTGGCGGGAGGGCTCTGCCTGTGTGGGCTCCTCAGGTACCGGGGCGCGGGGGCGGCGCGTCCTGGCGGCGGGCAGGGCGGGCGGAAGGCGGCCCCGGCCCGGCCCGGCCGCGCTCCTCCCGCCCCCGGGGCAGGCCCTGCCCGGCTCCGCGCTGTGCCGCGGGCTCGGATGGGTTAATGTGCTTTTCCGCCGCTGCCGGCCCAAAATCAAAGTGCTTCCTTCGGTGTCAGTCGTGAGGCGTGGGTCGCTCCTTCGGTAAACGGGAGCGGCTGAGTAAACGCTGTTTGTCGCAAGGCTTAGCGGCACAGCGGGAGGAAGCAGGCGCTGTCACTGTGGGGCTCCTGCGCCAGGAAAGCTCCCGCTATTATAGGGTGAGCAGGGCTGTCAGGGAGGCGGTGCAGAGCGAAGGGAGCATCCCTGGCAGTGACTGGGAGAGCAGAGCGAACAGCTCTCTGCACAGAGAGACGGCTCTGAGCTGCTCGGGACAGCTGGCATCGCTGTTCCTGCCTCCGGAGAGTGGGAAGTGCAGGTTGGAATGGGCCATGCCTGGCCCCAGTAACCCGACACCAAAGTAGAGCAAGCCAAACAGGAGATTGGGTGGGAAAAAACTCTTTAAAAATCTCCTTGGAAGTCGTTCTGCTGGTTGTGTATTGCCAGGTTGCTAAGGGCATGCAACTTTTACAAAGTGCACGTGGAGATAGATAACACATGTAGGGCATGAATAAACAATAATAAATGATTGCAAGGTAACAGCAGGGGAAAAAGAGATCTTTGGATAAACAGTGCAGAGTAGTGATTTCATTTCTGTAATTTTCAGTCATACACAGTGATGATTTCTGTGATTAGAAGAACTCAAGAAGTTGTCAAACTCCCTGTAGCTCTACTTTCAAGCCCTTCTCACTCAATGCCATACACAGTAATTCTTTAAAGCAGTTATGGATTTTGAAATTTCTGGCTTGTTTCAGATTGCTGTGCTCATTGTTACTCCCTGCATTATTTCTAAGTGGAATTTTGTGCATCTGCTTGGTGGTACTGCTGTGGGGAGTACGGCTCTGGATACAAAGGAAGAAACAGTTGAGGTCTGCAGGAAGAGATGGGAAGCGGCCACTGCTGGTGGCCTTTTTTCACCCGTACTGCAATGCAGGAGGTGGAGGGGAGAGAGTCTTGTGGTGTGCCATAAGAACGCTCCAGAAAAAGTAAGCATATGTGTTTATCAAACACACCATATTTCATTCTCAGCTTCTGTTGCTATTCTTTGTGCATATGTTGGCATTTTACATATTTAAGTAGGTGTCATTAATCTACTGGTCTTACATTTTATTTTACATCTAAGTTTCGTGTGCTTGCATTTTACTTCATCCTTTTAGATTTTGATATTCCTGCTGTGGCACCACTCACTTTTTTCCTTTCTTTCCTTGAGAAAACCTCTTCTTCCTCCTCAGTTTTCCACTACTGGTATGGAACTTTGTACAGTCATAACTCCTCAGTAGATAACTGATCATCTTTATACTTGCCTCTTGGTGCAGGACGCAAAACAAATTAATACCTAAAGTGGATTTAACATGGGCACATACATTGATCTGCCACCATTTGTATTTTGCTCATGCTGTGCACTAGACAGGTATCTCCTAATGTAGAGCAAGGAGTTCTGAGGTCTGTAGAATAATACTGAGCTCCTTTTATGTTTTACTCAAATTAAAATATTCCCCAAGTTCTCAGCCATATGTTTTTCTGCAGATCAGAAGAAACCTGTGGAAGTATAAGGAAAGGTATTATTTAGTTAAAATGATTTCTGGGCCAAACATTTGTTCTCACATTCTTCTTGAGTACTTTTAAGTGGATTGTGTTTTAGTTTCTTGCTGAAAAATAGGAAGAGAAGAATATATGAAATTATTTTTCTTTGTTCTTACAGGTACAGAAATGTAACATGTGTTGTTTACACTGGTGATAGAGATGCCACTGGAGAAGAAATAGTAGAAGGCGCTTTCAGAAGATTTAATATTAAATTAATCCATCCTGTGAAGTTTGTATTTCTAGAAAAACGCTTCCTTGTGGAAGCTTCTCTTTATCCTCACTTCACTTTGCTGGGACAAAGTTTAGGATCAGTGTTCCTTGGCTGGGAAGCTCTTCTAAAGTGTGCTCCTGATATTTATATTGACTCCATGGGTTATGCCTTCACAATTCCCCTCTTCAAATACCTGGGGGGTTGTCGCGTTGGATGCTACGTCCATTATCCCACTATCAGCACGGATATGCTCTCTGTCGTGAGGAACCAGGATACCAGGTTTAACAATGCTGCCTTCATTACTAGCAGCCCTCTCTTCAGCAAATTTAAACTTGTCTACTACTACTTCTTTGCTTTCATGTACGGGTTGGTTGGTTCCTGCAGTGATGTGGTCATGGTGAATTCTTCTTGGACACTGAATCACATCCTTTCCCTCTGGAGAGTTGGGGCTTGCACTAGTGTCGTGTATCCACCATGTGATGTTCAGGCTTTCCTGGATATTCCACTGGAAGTGGAAAAGAGCACCAGTGAATATTCCATTGTTTCTGTCAGCCAGTTCAGGCCTGAAAAAGATCATCCTCTGCAAATCAGAGCCTTTGCTAAATTGCTGAAAGAGAAGAGAGTGGGGCAGCAGCCATCACTGAAGCTGATCTTAATTGGCGGCTGTCGGAACCAGCAGGATGAAGAGCGTGTCAATAACCTGAAACGTCTGTGTGAAGAGCTGGAAGTTAGTGATGATGTGGTGTTCAGGATTAACATTCCTTTTGAGGAGCTGAAGAGACACCTGGCCGAGGCCACCATCGGCCTGCACACCATGTGGAATGAGCACTTTGGGATAGGTCAGTACATTTCCTCAGTGTTCAGCTGCTTGTCCCTAGGTGTCTAAGCACAGAGGTCTGCATGCCAAGCAGGTATCCAGCTCCTGTTCCCGTTGGAGGCAGTGTAGGTGCTGTAAAGTCTGCAGGACTAGTGCAGATGTGGTGCAGATGATGCACCACTAGGTGCTACTGTAGTGCAAGCTGAAGTGCTGTAGTCATAGGCTGTTAATTCTGTGCATCCTCTGGGCACCTGAGCACAGAGCTAGTCCTGTGCTGCCCAGGATGTCCTGCTGACCTCCAGGTATTGCCCTGCAAGCTCCTGGGTCACCCTGTTGTCCTTGGGTTAGGTTTGCCAACCTTCCAGAGCTTCAAGAGGCTGCAGGTGCTTCTCTTCCACACCTTAAATTGTGCCCTGATGGCTCCACTAACTGCAGGGGAGCTTAGAGACAGTTCATGTGTAGACATCCATGTTAGAGATTTTGGTTGTGTTTCACCTGCCTCAAATGCCACTTGAAATGTCCAGGGCATGTCATGGGGCTCTGGCTGCTGTTTCAGGACAGGATCTGTGAGTCTCCCACAGATCCTGTCTGGTACAAATAAGCCCTGTGTAGATGCCACCAGGTACCTTTGGTCATCTCATTGCATAAGGCACCTCTGCTGAGGCAAATGTATGAAGCCCTTAAATTGGTGGGTGTAGAATGGAGCAGAATGTCAGAGAGGAGGTGGGACCCAGAATTAAGGTATGGGGCTCCGTTTATTTAGATTAGATTAGTCCTGACCTTGAAAGGGAGTTCCAGCTTGCCCATCTGTTACAGATCTACAGCAATTTACTAACTTACTAACAGGTAAGTTAGTAGCCAAGCAGATGGATGCCATAGTCTGCTATAATGTGACTAAACTGCAGCTAATGTCTTCAGACTTCAGTAGAAAACAGCTTAAGTATCAGGAGTAGTAGTTTATGGTCTGTAGGAGCTTGATATAAAAAAAATTGACACTGAAGTGTCTCAGAAGCAACCGCAAAATATTGGAAATTATGTCTTCTCTTTTTTTTTCTCCTACAAAACAGTTTAGTTTATTTTTTTTTAAGTGATATAATCACACTGATTTTGAATTTGAGCAGGACTTAACCCTCATCTAACAGGCTTTTTTATGTGTAAAAAAACATATTCCAAAACTTCAGAGCACTGTTTATAGTAGGCAATGTTTGAGCTGAAGGAATTGATAACAATCAAATCAGAACTGAGAAGAATCAGCATTTTTGAGGTCAGTTCTGGAACCATGGAGGAGAATTGAAGTTGCTGTGTACATTATACTTTGTTCATATCCCACAGCTTTTGGCTGAGGAAAGCTTACTGATTCCCATTTCATTAAAATTTCATCCATCAAAAATACAGATAACAATTTTTACTCATGTCTTGCTGAGTTGTCAGAAGCTATTAAGATTTGTTCATCTGCAAAATACTGAACTTTGGAATATTTTATGATTGAAATGTGCGGTCAACTATTTTCTCAGTATCTTTCCAAACATTTAAAATCAGGTATGTTACAAGACCCACAAATTAACCAGTTAGATCTGATACCTAATTTCAATTTTATGTGTTTAAGAGAAAGTGTCATTTCGGTCTTTAGAACTGAAAAATTTAAATTTGTGTTTCTTATGGGACCATTTTCACTGTATTTTTTCCAGCTGATTTGGAATGGCAATCTGTAGTGAATTTTACTGTTGGTTTAACTTTCCAGTGTTAACTTCTGCCTTTTACAGAAGGTCAAAGCACATGATGTGTAGACTCATATCAGCATTTTCTGTCTCTCTTACAGGAGTAGTTGAATGTATGGCAGCTGGCACAGTTATCCTGGCTCACAATTCTGGTGGCCCCAAACTGGACATCGTGGTACGCCATGAAGGACGTGTTACAGGCTTCCTGGCAGAAGATGAGGACAGCTATGCTGAGACAATGGCTTACATCTTTTCTTTGCCTCCTGAGAAAAGACTGGAGATCAGAGAAAGCGCTCGTCGCTCTGTGCACAGGTTTTCTGACCAGCATTTTGAAGACACATTCCTGTTATCTGTGGAGCCGTTATTTAAATAAGTGTATAGAAGTCAAAATGAACTTGAGTAAAATTAACTTTTTATATTTGATTGTGTGGCACATGTAAATAAATATATCTAAGCTATGATCCCTTGGTTCCATTCAATAAAAAGGTTGTTTTTCTTTCTGTCAAGCTGCCTGCTTATGTAACAGAGACTTTTCTTTTTCTGGGAAAGAAATGCTTCTATGTTAACTACATGAGAGTTTGGTGCACTTAAAAACCATCTGGATTCACAACCATGATAGTGCTTTGGTAACAGAACTACATCATACTCTTATCTATCAGGAACCTCTTTTATTTATTGAATATTTTCAGTCTTCACCTGTTCCATGACTTTCTACCTTTCTAGCCTTTGTACCCAGAATTTTTTTCCCCAGAATCTACAGTATGCCTGTATTTGGCACTGGTGAGGCTGCACCTCAAATCTGGTGATCAGTTTTGGGGCCCTCAGTTCAGGAAGGGTGTTGAGGTGCTGGATCGTGTTCAGAGAAGGGCAGTGGAGCTAGGAGAGGGTCTGGAGCACAAGTTCTGTGAGGAGCATCTGAGGGAGCTGGGGGTGTTTAGCCTGGAGAAAAGGAGGCTCAGGGGAGACCTTATCACTTTCTACACCTGCCTGAAAGGGAGGTGGGACCAGGTGGGGTCAGTCTCTTCTCCCAAGTAATGTGATAGGAGAAAATGGCCTCAAGTTGCACCAGGGGAGGTTTATATTGGATATTAGGAAAAATTTTGGCATAGAAAAGGTTGTCAAGCATTGGGACACACTGCCCTGGGAAGGGGTGGACTCACCATCCTTGAAGGTACTTAAAAGATAGGGTACATGGGGACATGGTTTAGTGGTGGACTTGGCAGTGTTAACAGTTGGACTCTAAGATATTTTCCAAAATAAATGATTCTTTGAAAAAAAAAACTGCTAGAATCAGACTACAGACTGTAGTTTTCCCTTTATTTAAGATTCACTTGGGTTGTATGAAATTTTTTATGTGGAAAAATATGGTTGGAAGAACCTACATACCTACAAGTTTTATTAGAAACTGGGGAATGCACAATTCTCATGGCACTAATAAACCATTTTACTGCTACTATATAAAACTTCTGAGCAGCTGCTGTTACTACATAGGGTCAGTACTGTGTAATGAAACTGTAGATTACAAAGCTGTACTGGCAGTACACATTGATTATGAAAAGGCGGAAGAGATTCTTAAAACAAGGAGTTGATTTATCTAGGGCAATAAAATACACAAACTAGGAGACTCTCTTACATGATACAAAAACAGTTAAACAGAGTACACAATCAGAAATTTGCTCAAGCAAGACTTGTCAGGTATGTCCACGTTAAGAATAACGTCCAGTTAGGAATAATAGATGAAACAGCATTTCAGTCTGGATGGGGATTTTTCAATGTTCAGACATCTGAAAAGTACCCTGCTTTGTTTTTCCTTTAAAGAAAAAGAATGACAGCCTTCTTTTTCATGTGATTCAACACCAAATTACCCATGATTACTTTCTAAATCATCATCAGATTTTCCAAGTTTGTCAGGTAAACTCATCTTCTCTTCATCTGTTTCACCTTTATTTATTGAAAAGATGTGATACTCTTCTGCTGGAGAAGTTGACAATTTTTCCAGAGATTCCTCCAGCTCGTGTCTGAGTTCATCTTCAGAATCTTCAAAATTTCTGCACAGTAAAACAAGAGAATTATATTAATTAAATAAATATAATTTCATAGCAAACCTTTCTCCATTCAAGGCCTCCTAGGGTTTTTTTAAACACTTTATAAATAATATACAAGTAACACACCCAATGTGAACTGTCTCTGTCAGATTGTTTACCTATTTTTAAAAGGCAAGAGAATGGAGCTGTAAGGCCATGTTAATATTTCTGCAGTAATTTTTAATGACAGCATTGGCTGTGGCATATTCCAGAATTAAAAGTTAAATTAGCAGACTCTCTAAGTTTTCTTTATTTATGAATTTTTAAGAACACAGTAAAACTTTAGGCAATGTCCAGTTCTGGATTTTTCTCCTGATGTGCTTGACTTACGTGTCTTCACCATCTGATCTTGGCTCAAGTCTACCTTCATCAACATCAACAGCAGAGTATGTTTCTGAATCATCTTCCTTGTTTTCTTCTGGAGGCAACAGAGTTAATCTCCCTTCTGTAAAGAAAGAGAAACTTTCCTTCAGCTGTATAGTAGAAAACTATAAAAGTATGTGTAAAGGAATAGCAAATAAATAAATGCTTGAAGTGTTTTGTTGTTGTTGAAATTACAACAATGTAAATGTCACACTTCTGTTGATGCAAAGTAAATGTAATTTTTAAAAAGTCTGTTACCTTAGGAAAGTGGGCTGCAGTGTAGGTGAGTTTGAATCAATTGCAGTGTCAGCTGTCTCAGCATGGACCCTGTTGTAAAGTCATCACTGTCATTTAAGTCACCATGTATGTATTTGAATAAATGCTTTTTACAGGGTTCTTCAACCTCAGCAGTTGCAGGTGCTAGCTCCAGGTTTGTGGTACCTACCAGCCTGCTGGCAGTAGTGGCTTTCCTTTGTCTACCCAAGCAAAGGTAAGAATTATATATGAAGGTAATAGCCAGTGAGTAGGGCTTGCCCCTTTCCCTGCTTTTGAAAAGAGCAATGCTCTGGAAGAGGCCTCTCAGTGCTTCAGGTACAGAGCAGAGGTTCTGTCCCTGCTTTTCTAGGTTGCCAAGTGCTTCAAAATGTTGTTTCTCATCACAGATGCTCTGCCAGGGGTAGAAGAAATATTACACTAAAGAAAAACATGCAGAATTTACAGGAAAAAACATCCTACCCTGGTCTTCCTCAAAACAGATAAAAGAATCATCGGATAGCTCTGCTTTTGCTAAGATGCTCAGGAGTGTCTCTGGTGGTGTCTGTTTCCACTGCTTCCTGTTTTCTGGGATGTCTTCAGGCAGAATAACATGGTGAGCTGAAGAACAGCAAGGGTCTCAGGTCACTAAAGCATGGGTATAGCTCGGCACTGTCTTTTGTCAGATTCAGACTTTCTAGTCTCAACACTGATTTCTTCCTTTTGTGTAATTCTGGAATATTTATGGAATACTCCTGATTTTTTTATAAGTACTTGATCTGATGGATAGGGGAAAGTGGTCCGGACTACTCATCACTAAAAATGTTTTAACACAGGTTTTAAAGCTTAAGTAACTTCTTATTAAACCTGGAATAGGCAGGTGCAGCTTCCCTAAGCAGTCCTAGCTCTGAAACTTGTTGGCTTCTTGGTTTGAAAGAGCTTAAAAAAAGTTCCTGTTTCTTTTGTGCCTGGTGGCCTTTCATCTAAGGCAGCATGAGCAAAAGGCAGTGTATTAATAATATTCTGCTTTGTCTTTACTATCCATGGAAACTCTTCTGGTTATTTTTTGTCTATCTCAGTGTGTGGAGTGTGCTGGAATGCTGGAAGAGCTCCTGTTTGCAGAAACCAGTCACTGGAGACACTTGTTTGCCTGGCGATACTGGAGTGGTACTGTAAAAAGCCCAGGGACTTTTCTCAAGTGGAGCATCTCCACAGCCACAGCAGGGTGAGGTGGCACTTGTGACAGTGGTGGCACCACCACTGTGTGCAGAGGGAAAACAGAACTCCACTGTCGCCATGGTATTTTCTGAAAAAATCCCTTTGCCAGGATTTTTCTCCTGAGAAGCCTCAGAGGAAAAGAAAAACAATAATTATCTGCTGCTCTGGAATGCAAGAGGTGCATCTTTGATTGGTCCAGTGGTTGTTTTTAATAATTGGCCAATCACAGTCCAGCTGTCTTGGATTCTCCAGTCAGTCACAAGATTTTATTACTCATTCCTTTCTATTCTTTGCAAGCCTTCTGATGAAATCCTTTCATCTATTCTTTTAGTATATCATTTTCTTTTAATATAATATATATCATAAAATAATAAATCAGCCTTCTGAAACACGGAGTCAAGATTCTCATCTCTTCCCTCATCCTGGGAGGCCTGCAAACACCACCACGCTCCACCATGCTCCAGGATGGCACTGGCACTCACTGCCCTGTTCCTGTGTGGCATCAGCTCAAGGCCTGAGAAAGTGCTGATGATTAATTGAATAGATTGGCATTTTGAGCCAGGCCACAGAGTGATTGATAAAACACAGTGCTCTTGATACGTATGAGCAACACAACGTGATTGCAGTGTGAGAGGGGAAATGCAATTAAAAGCCTGCTGGATCATGTGAACATTCAGGTATGGATGAATTCAGTCTGAATTTGAGGTGTCCACTGAAAGCCAAAACTTTCTCACCAAGTTCATTTCCAGTCAAAGTAGGACATGCAGATGTGACATCAGCACCAGCTAAAAAATTCAGTAGAGTCTGAGGGGCTCCAGGTTGCCAATGTTTTCTGGGTTTTTTCATATCATGTATGGACTCTGAGGGGAAGAAAAAGAGGCAAAGTTCTTTGGATTTTTTTTGTAAAGTAGACATCCATATGATTATAATATTATGTGATATAAAGAAAGAGCTCATGAGATAAACTTGCTATAGCCTGAGTTACTGAATTTACCTAACTCCTATGCAATTTTCACGATTAATACTCAGCATTGCATTTCCCCAGTAAATACCTGTTGGGTAGTCAGACAGTTTTTCCAAAGCTCTGTCTGTATCCTTTTCATAAACTTCCACCGATTTCTCCTTAAGATTCTCAGCATCCACAAAAGTTAAAGTCTCATTGAGTTTATCTAATACCTGAAAAAACAATAAGTTACTCTGGAAACAGTAAACAAATATGGTACAATAGCTAATCCTTTCTCATTTTACTGTGTTTTCCAGCCAACCTCAGGTATGCACAGGAAAATTGTGTAACAAAAAGTGAAGCAGCAGGACTCAGAAGCTACATTGTGATTTGTGCATCAGAGGGCTGCATGGGGCTCCACAGAGATGTGAAACAACAGAAGGACAAAACAGTGCTTTATAAATTAAAAATATATATACTAAAATAATTTTTTGTTGCTGTTTAGGAATTTTTTTTAAATTCTAATATACAAATAAAAATCTTAATAGCTAGCTATTATATGCTGATAAGCCACAAATATAATTTTACTAAATGAAAACATATTGCCTGTAGTTGTTCTTGGTTAGTGATACAATACAATACTGCTTCATTTCTGAAAAGAAACAGAAATGTACTAAAACAATCTCCAAATTAAATTTAGCATTTGCAGAATGACTCAGTTTTGAGATAGTTCCATTTTATGAAATTTAAATATCTGCACTCCTTCATATTTTACCATGTGAAAGACTGCCCCAAGTATCACCCAATTTTCTCCAAAGCAATTATCCTCTTGTAGAAGGGCAGGCATATGCAACATGACAACAAATCCTCAATAGGAAGTTTCATTATAACAAAGACAGAGGATGATGGTAATGGAAACAAGTCTTAGATTATGGAGCTGTCATGGTTCCAGATTTCTAATGTAACTGCTGTGAATATAACTAAAACATACCTCTGCTTCTTGAATGCTGTCTTCCTCAGGAAAACACACATCTAAATTAATTTCAAATTTTACTCCTCCCTAAAGAAAATTCACATGTTATTAATTTGTTCTAATCAATAGAAGCATTTAATTAAAAGCACACAGATTACATGGAACTACGAATTTGAAAATTATTCTTCTATTGAAAATAACTTCTATTTTACAACATTTTCCTTAGGCTTAAGAAGATCAAAGTTGAACACATTGGACAAAAATAGACTTCCTTGAATATAATCCTTTTCCTTTAGTGATATTTTAAAATTACTGCATTCACTTTTGATTTTAAGGGCCTTTGATAAACATTTAATTCAAATCGTTGCAATACACAGAGTTGGTTCTTACAGCTGATTGTCATTCAGAACTAAAACTGAATACTGTACTGCTTCCATGCAACATTTCAAGAAATACTTTTAGTCCACTTCACAGTGGTCTTATGGTCAGAAACATTCCTGGTATCTTATGTGCATTTCTAATTCAATTCCCATCTCCTTCTACGATTTAAAAAGCAGTATAAGGAATAACATTTTATAACAAAATATTTTAAAATTAGCATTCTGACTTGACTTTACTTAGACTTTGAATAAACATGAGTTCCCATGCACTGCTAATGCAGTTTGATATAAGGAGGAGGAGGTAGAGATTAGTTACTAGGTGGGAATATCTAAGGGGAATAACCCACAAATGGTTGGAAAAGTTCAATTATTTTCCTCTAATATAAACTTTTAACAAACAGAAAACCAGCACTCTTAATTGACTCTCAAATAAGTTCATTTCCAGACCTACCACACTAATACAGTAATTTGAAATGTACAGATATAATAAGAAAATTTAAAAAAATACAACAGTAAAGATGGATACTTTTGTGTTATGTCTCTTTTCTAATATTATTTGGTCTTGCCTATCCTGGAGTCTGACTTGTTTAAAGTTTTCCTCCATATCCTGGAAGGAGAGAAAAAATACAGTTTGAATTGCACTCTTTGTAACTGAATATATGTATACCACATAAAGAAAGAGACTTCTTTAAGTAGCAAATATAGTCATGAATTTCATTTACAAAGATCTTTAAGAATATTCCATTCTTTATTACTAATTCTGGCTTCTCTGGCAAAAAGAAAAACAGAAATTCTTGCATAAATTGCAAGCTTCTGATTTTTCAAAAACCCATGTTAGAAAGATTCAGTACTGTGTCAAGATATAAATAATACAGATTTTTATTTTTTATGATCACATGCAAGATGACTCAGACTCATTTCATTCTGGAAAACTTTAGAAGTGATTAAAATCAAGATTTTAGTGGAAAACTGTGCCTGTAAAAAGTATAGCCCTGTTTTGCAACATCTTGTTTTCTGGCAACACCTAAAAATATTTAATTACTCCTTTTCATATTATAATGACTCCTATAAGAATGTGTCAGAGAAAAGCAAAGTAAATAATAGTATACAGCTTCCTCTGTGATCTGTAGCAATCAGTGCATGCCTTCAGCCTCAGGAGAAACCACAACAATTTACATATTTTACTTTTATTCTGTTTCTCCAAAAGATGGAGAGCCCATGAAATATAGTGACACCAGGCAGGCCCAAAATCTAATGTTTCTTTATCATTATCATGCATTTCCCATTACATGACTGGGAATCCAAATTCTCTCCTAATTTGGCTGCCTATAACCCACTTAATTTCATCGTGTGAATTCATTTTATTAAAACTCAGATCCAGGATCACTGAGGAGGATGCTACTGATATTGGCATATTTGTCCCAGAGAATGAATTAAAGACAGTGTGGGACTCACTCAGAAAGATCTATTTAGATGGAGATGGTACTGATACCTGAAGTGTCTCTTCTCCTGTTCCAGATATATCTTTGTTTTCAGACTGGTGCTCAGCTTTCCCTTGCCTCACAAGATAGGTTTTATCTTGTATTTTCTGGTTCTCCTAAGGAATGTTTTTTTAAAAAGTTTATTTCATTTCCTAATAAAGTATTCTAGCATAAAAAAGTAAATATGAGTACCTACATGTCTGAGCTTTGTTACCTGTAGTACTCCTGCTCTAACTCTGAATTCTTTTATATCACTGTGGTATTCTTCCCGTATTTTCTGCAATTGTTTCAAATACTCCTGTTAAAGAACAGCAGGGTAGAATATGTTTTTAATAAACTAAAGATAGAAATTTATATATGTTCACATAAGATAGAAGTATCTGTTTTCTCTGTCATCCAAAAGCAAAACTATAGAAGTATATTGTTTCTCCATTAAAAGATGGGAGAAGAATGGAAAAGAATCAATGACGGAAAAGAGAATCTGATGAAAAAGAATTCTTATGCCAGGAACACTACTGTCAAGGGTATAAGAAGAGAGTTTTAGACAATTAAGGAAGAGATTCATTTACCTGTTCTTTCATTTCATTCTTTCTAGACATGTTTTGCTGATGGTTTTTGAGATGCTCTTCCTTTGTTTTCTGCTCTTGTATTTGGTCATGATATGGGTCAGCAGAGGATGGTCGTAGTCCCTATGGATGTACAAAGGAATCCCAGAGCAAATGAGTTTTCATTTAGAATCCTCCCCTTCAGTGCTCACTCAATTCACTCTCCCTGTTCCACTGAAGAACGCAGTAAAGGCAAGTGTACGTTTTTGGAGGAAAAAGTCACAGTAGAATTTTACATTGTTACGGTTTTGTATGAGGAAATAAAACCTCAGATGAACATTGCAGAGCAGATCAAGGAATTTGCTAGAGCAAAACCTTCCACCTTCCAGTGTTAGAGTTTACTATTCAAAATACATCAATTCATCTTTGGATTTCCATTCTTCTTTTACAGATTTTTTTCAGTGGTTCAGCATTTACCTACCATCTGTTTTTCCACTTTAATCTTGTACTGCTGGGCTTCAAACCGCCTTTGAAGAAATTCTGCAGTCCTGAAAGTGATGTACATATACTATGTTTTATTTCACAAACTCTGCTACCTTTGCACAAATAATTCTCTATAATTCTACCACATATGACAAACAGAGCTTTCTTTGTACTACATGAATATATAAATATGCATAAAATATGTATAAATATGGCACAACAGTAAAATAAGGAAACATTCTTTCCAGGCATTCCCTTTCCTATTACTTCAGTTACTTGAGCCTTTAGAAGAGTGCAGCAAGGCCCTTCCACCTTTTATTGGATAAATGGTATTGAAAGCATTAATTAAAACAAAATTGATTTCTCTGCTCCTCAAAATGAGTGAAAATTGTCAGAATGGAGGTTGTATATTCAGCAACTCTTTTATTGTCTTTCTCCTCTGTGTCTAATTCTATCAGTCAAACTTTGTGTAGTTTGTAAACTTTTCCTTTGCTTTTTGATATAAAATAACCATCAGTCACTTGTAAGCTCCCTGTCTCCCATTTATTTCATTTCCTGCCTTGGGAATCCACTTGTGCCACAGGGAGGCAAAACTGTATTGACTCTGTCCTTAAATAAGTCACCAGAAATTCAGGTCAGGAAAGATGTTCTAAATCTGAAGATCTGTAACTGAAACATTCTAAACATGTTCTAAACATCTCAACTGTTGTTGTTGAATGAAAATTAATGATTCTGTCAACTTTAAATGAAAGCTTTGGAAGCATTCAAAATTTCCTTCTCAACATTTTGAATGTTCATCCACACCTAAAATGTCCAGTCACAGAATGGACAGGAAATCTCCTAAGGTTGTACCTCTGCTTAGTAACAGAAAAGCTTTGAAGTAAATAAACTGCTAGAGAAAGGGTCTTTATATCTGAAACAGAAATATAAGTGCTGCATGGGGAAAAAACCACTTTCATAGCCTGCTCTCACTCAGTTCCCTTCAGTGCAGAACTGCTTCTGATCTTTGTGTTGTTCTCATCCTGGTGTGAAAGACAGGCAGTGCTTATCCTTGGTATAATCAGAGATCCTACAGAAAGCTTATGTTTTACTTTTTACCCAGTAAAAGACTGGGCTGGGACTTGGGACACATTTTGACAATGAAATGTCAAACACTAGGCCAATCCAGATGGAATTTCTAGATGAACAGGAATTGTGTTATTGTGCAACAAACTTATGTAAAAAAAAAAAAAAAAAAGAAAAGTTATCAAAGACAAAGCAGAGGAAGTGGCATTCCACTAAATCAGCTATGCCAATGTTACTCAGGAAGGCTGATAGCTCAAAATACACAAGACAGACATAAACAGAGTGATGTGTTTACCAGTCAGGTGGTGGAGGTGGAGGTGCAACTTGTCCTTTTAGTTCATAGTGATCTTCAACTCTTTGGCTGACATGAGAAAGGTCATAATGTTCATTAGCGCTCCTTTGCAAGTTGTCAAGCTTCTCATAGTAGTGACCATAATGACCATGTACTCTAATGCTTCCTGGCCTTTCTGACATATTAAATCTGGAGGTTTGTGGCTGAAAATATAGTAAAGAATGTTATTTTACCTGTACTCATTTGTATCAGCACAAGTTTGAACATGACTGTCTATGGTATAGTTAGTGTAAGTTTTCCAAATCCTTTCAAATATAACCCAGAAACTTCCAAACTTGTCAGGGCTTATGTGATCTCACCACTGCCTTTTCCTTTTCCCCTGTTCCATCAGCTCCTGTCATTAAGCAGCAGCTCACATTGTTGTGAGTGAGTCAGCATAGGGCTTTGTACTCTGTAGTGTCCTGGCCCTAGGGTCACTTCATTGTCCTGGAGCCTAAACCACTGAATTATTTCCAGGAGAGCCTCATTTTGACATGTGATAGCAAGGGGAAGCTGGGATGCAGCTTTGGACAGTACAGGCATTGATGGCTGCTTTCAGGGGAGCACTGTGCTGCTTCATTTCTCATCTCTTTGATTACGTGCATGTGGGAGTTGGGCTTTCATTTCTCAAAGCCCTTCCTGTGATGAAACATCCCTGTATTCCTCCTTTGAGACAAGACTGTCATTTCCATTTCTCATAAGAACAATGGAGACAAGATGATCACCTAGCTGCCACTGCACGATATAACTGTGGTCAGACATCCACAAACTTTTCCACTGTGGGAGACTATACAGTGCATGAGAAAAATGCTAAGTTTTGCTTACTTTCTTACATAAATGTAAATGCATCTAAGTATCACTTTCACAGTTAAATACATTAACTATCCCTCCCCATTTTCCTTCATAGATACTCTGAAAATAGACTCATGTACCTGTGGTACAGTCCATATTACAGCTGAATATAAATTCATATCTGTATAAGAAGAAAGATTCCAACTGTTAGCAAAGTTCCCAAGGAAGAAGTAACCCCAAGAAGTGTTCATCTCATTCCTCAGTGAAGTAGGTTTTACAGTATGGTTTCCAGATGGCAACCCCAAGCAGTAGGGAGAACAAATTAGGCTATCCAAATAAATGCCAGGGGACTGAGAACTGTGAGTAGTGAAGCAGGCATGCTTGACCAACTCACTAACATTCTACAATTAAATGACTGGCTTGAAAGACAAGAGGAGAGCAAGGGGACATTTCCTATCAGGCAACTGCCTTCATGCAGGCTTTTGACACTGTCTGCCATAAAATACTCATAGGGAAGCTGATGAATTGAGGGTGGGATGAGCAGGCAGTGAAATTGCTTGAAAAGTGGCCCAGAGGGTAGTGATCACAGGGTGAAGCACAGCTGAAGGCCAGAAACTAGAGTTCAACATCTTCACTGATGATTCAGATCACGGGGAAGAGGAGGGCAGAGTGCACCCTCAGCAGGTTTGCTGATAACCCAAACTGGGAAGAGTGGCTGATACACCAGAGGGTTGTGCTGCCAGCCAAAAGGACCACAAAAGGGCTGGAGAAATGGGATGACAGAAACTTTGTGGAGTTCAGCAATGGAAGTGCAAAGTCCTAAACTCTGCACCAGTATATGCTGGGAGCCATCCAGTTGGGAAGCAGCTTGGCAGAGAAGAAGGGGGGGCTGGTGGACAACAAGTTGACCATTAGCCAACAATGTGCCCTTGCTGAAAAGGTGAATGACATCCTGGCCTGCATTAGTAAAAGTACTCCCAGCAGGTCAAGGGAGGTGATCTTTTTGCACTACTCAGCACTTGTGAGGTCACACATGAAGTGCTGCGTCTAATTCCGAGCTCTCCAGAACAAAAGAGACAATTACAAGCTTGAAAAAATCCAATGAAAGGCCTGGAGCATTATTCCTACGAGGGGAGGCTAAAATAGCTCAGACTGTTTAGTCTGAAGGTGGGATCTTGTCAATGGTTATAGCCACCTGAAGGGAGGGTGCAAAGAGAATGGAGCCAGACTTTCCACTGGTACCTAGTGACAGAACCAGAGGCAATGGGCACAAATTGAAACACAGAAGGTTCCCTCTGAACATCACAAAACATTTTCACTGTGGGGGAGAGTGACTCGGGGTGAGGCACAGGTTACCCAAATAGGACTTAGAGCCTCCATCTTTGGAGATATTCAACAGCTAACTGGACATAGTCCTGGACAACTGGATCTAGAGGACCCTGCCTGAGCAGGGGTGTGGACAAGGTGATGACCAGAAGTCCTTTTCAACCTTAAGCATTCTGTGATTCTGTGAATCCTGAAGCAACATCTTCAAAGCATGGCACTATGCAAGTGTCCATGAAACCCTGCACATTGTTTATTTGGATGTTGAAAGAATGTGGAAACGTTCTGGGAATGTGTTCCCAGGGTAGATCAAAAGGCTGTGGACAAAATTCTGCCTTTGATTATAGCAGTGCACAGTGAAAGGAAACTATCTTTCCAACTTAATCCATCTCTGGATTTGCATTGGCACAAATGTAACTGCGAGGAAAACCAAGTTCTATGTTCCACATAGGACCAGTATTAGTCATAGTTAGTGTTAGTGATTGCATGATGGATGCAGTTCTGGGAATTCCACGTTCCCTATCAGCAGTTAAGCTCATGTAACTGCAGTGTGCACATCTGGGGGCTCCCAGATCCTAAATGTGCAGTGCTTATGGGTAAGGTACTACTGCATGCTCTTAGAGATAAACAAAAGTGTGTGCAGTGATGCTAAGAAAGGAGCTGGGCACAGCATACAGCTGATACCCTGCCTGAGGAAAGGTGGGGGTGGAAAACAAGCAAGAGACAAAGTGATTGTGAAAAACTGGGCTTGCATTTGGGAGAAGGCTGTCAGTAACAAGTATCTGAGGCAATGGCAGTGAGTGCTGGTGATTTTGCCCATGAATGAGCTGTCAGAAGGGCTGAAGTAACAGGATCAGTGTATTTGCTTCTATAGCAAAAAATGCAAACACAGAGCTTATTTGCCTTTGTGCAAACATAAATGCAAAGCATGCCTCAATCCTTTTGTTACAAAGGACCATACCAAAGCAGCCTAGATTCAGTATTTCCCATTTAGGCTTTGAAAACATGTCTTCTGAGGATTCAGGCACGTTTAACTGTCTCTGCTGTCTTAGCATAGGCATTAAGCTAAATACTTATTTTATATATATATTTATATATATATATAGCTAAACACATACTATGTCTTAAGCCTTTTAAAGTAACCTTTTCAAGTGCAGGCATTTGCTTTCTGAAGATTATATGTATATATGTGTGTGTGTGTAATAATGCATAATTCTGAAGATGATTTTGTGTGTGTGTGTCTGTGTATAAATTTATATATATATGAGAATGTGGATACACAGTACCTGAATAATAGGCTGTTGTACTCTTGAAGGAGGCTTCCATTCATTTCTTTGAAATAATTCTTGTTTCTTGAAAGGCATCACTATTCCAGATTCCAGAGAAACTGGGTCCTGGACTCTTGTTTTCTGAAGTTTATATGCTTTTTAACAATAAGAGATTAAAAAATAGCATTCTGTGCTCTATTCGTGATTAATGATCATGTGGTTACAAACCATCGTAGGATGCCCACACCTAACATTGACAGGTTGGGTTAATAAACATTCTTTATATCCTTTCACCATCATCACCATACCACACATAGTTTTGCAGAGCACACTGAATAAGAGGGAGACCTTAAAAACTGAAGCGTTGATTTCATGCTAGTTCCAAGAACAGAAAACAGGAGGTTTAATTCACAGGCTCTGGGTGCCTCTGCTTAGGCATTCCCTTTCTAAACCCAGCCCTCCATACTCCACAAATCACTAGGCAATGTTGTAGTGCTTGTGAAATTTAAAAAGAAAGGCTAAAAAGTGAAAAATCTACCTTATCAGTTTCCCATGTAGGAGAATACAAGTATAGACCATTTCAATTTGGTCAGTCAGTATTTTGCAAATATCTTAGATGCAGTAATGAAAAGCAGTGTCCTTTCTTGGGTTAAGTAGTTTCTAAGTGATTTTTAAATCTTTCATGAGTATTGACTGTTAGAGTATCATGTTTGGGAGATAAAATGTATTAAAACTATGATTAAATGATCAGATTTTTTTTCTAAAAGTGCCTAAGTTGTTTAGTTGTTTGGCTTCTGTCCAAATCACATTCGTTGTGCGGGCAGATAAACCTCATTTAAAGTCATTTTCAAAATAACATGGGTTCCTACACTACTGATGAATATTGTTTTGGGGGAGAGGCAAGGAGGAGGGGAGTCCAAAGTGTTGTTAAGTAATTACATAGCATATTTTCACAGAACTATGTTAACTGTTTTGATATTTCAAAGATAAATTTGAGGACTCATTGTGATAGAATGAAGAAGATAGAATTAGAACAAAGTTACACTGCTAGAAACATGCCAGATATTCAAAAGTTCATAGACATATATTTAGTCTCATTCATGTTTTCTTAGAAACTGCATACATAATCTAGTCTATCAATGGGCACCAAATCAAAATAGAGTTCACTGTCTCACAATTTAGAAAAATTTGTAAGACTTTGTAAAATTGTTTCATATTGTTTTGTAAAATACTGTGGAGGATGTTTTGCAAGATTTATGCTTTTTTCACACAGTAAGGATGTTTTTCATGTGACAGACATAAACTAGACCAAAGCCTCTCACTTCTGGAAATTCTGTTTTTCAAAGAACTAAGATTAACGTTTCAGCACTTTCCTATGGCAGCTCTTCTAGATGACCATAGCTGATGAGCTGGTGTTAAAGCTGTCTTTCCCTGAACAGCACAGCAGTGCTTTTGCCTGGGTGAATGGTTCTGCTGTTGCAGTTCTCTCCTCTATTGACTTTTAGGTTTAGGTGAAACCCTTCATCCAAATGTGCAGTAAAGACTGCTGGAGAAAGTTACAGCCAACAGCTGTATCACAACTAACAAATGTTACTGTAGAACTAATGACACATACTATTATTATCATTACCTTGTATCTGCTTGGCTCTAGAGTGAGATGCTGAAGGCCTTTTTCTATGTACCACAGTGTGACTGAGTTCTTCCCGTGCTACCTATCAGAAAAAACAGTATCTGATAGAACTGTTTATGCTACTTCCATACTTATTTTCTCTCAGCAGGCAGCAGCACAGTCACTCACCTCAGGGGGCAGATGCCTGAGAACAAGTTTCTGCAGGAAGGGCTTCTTTAGAATAGAATTGATGGATGGTCGATCTCTGGGAGATATTTTAAACAACTGGGAAATCAATATCCTCAGGTCGTAGGAATAGTTAGGAGACACTGGTTGAAAACGTCCTCTGCAAATCTTCAGCACCAGCTCATGCAAACTATTGCCTTGAAACTTAATTAGGGAAAACAATGAAAATAGGACAGTAAGTATTGCTGGTTCAGAATGATGGACTAGACACCCCAAGCTGAATATAGGTACTTGTTGACACAGTCATAGAATGGTTTGGGTTGGAAGGGAGCCCAAAGATCATCTCATTCCAACCTCCCTGCCATGGGCAGGGACATCTTCCACTAGACTGGGTTGCTCAGAGCCCCATCCAGCCTGGCCTTGGGTCAGGGGTAGGGCATCCACAGCTTCTCTGGGCAGCCTGTGCCAGTGCCTCACCACCCTCACAGCAAAGAATTTCTTCCTAATATCTATGTTTACCTTATTTCAGTTTAAAGTCATTCTCCCTTATCCTATCATTACATACCCTTGTCAAAAGTCCTTCTTCATCTCTTTCAGGCCCCCTTTAGGCACAGGAAAACTGCTTTAAGTCTCCCTGGAGCCATCTCTTTTCCAGGCTGAACAACCCCAGCTCTCTCAGCCTGTCTTTGTGAGAGAGGTGCTTCAGCCCTCTGATCATTTTTGTAGCCCTTCTCTGGGCTCATTGCAATAATTCCCTGTCCTTCCTTTGTTGGGGGCTGCAGAGCTGCTTGCAGCACTCCAGGTGGGGTCTCACAGAGCAGATTAGGGGAGAGAAGGCCTGTGCTGTGGAATCCCTCCACAAATCCTTCCTTGCTATCCACAGTTTGCTGCAGAAAATTAATATAACCACTCTCTGGTTGTGTTTTCTGGTTATGTTCTCCTGGTTTCAGCCGCACAACTAAAAGGTCTAATGACTTCTGTACCTGGAAGAGTTTTATTCACCCTCTGCTGTCAGACAGTAACACAGAAGCCCATCTTTCCAGAATGAAACAGGATGTGTTTTGCCAAAAGCTGTTCAACAGAGATCTACATACATATTGTCTTCACAGGGTTCACCTTCAAAACCTCACTTCACCCAACAGCCTCTGCATTCTGTGCTCCCCCCAGAATGAAGATACAATCCTGATCTTTTAACAAGTGATGCCAGCCAGATAATTCAGTCCTCTCAGTTCACTAGATCTCTTAAGAGACCAGCATCAATATAGTTTTTCAGGCCTTAGGCAAAAAAAACCCCAAGTTCTTTCTAAAATCACCCTTTTATTTATGTGGCTATTTTGAAGGTGGTAGAATTGAATTTACCTTAGCTTTGCTTGCATTTTCTGTCTACATGTGCATTGAGTTATTGCCCTCACACTGAAACAGTGGGCAGCAATACAGAATAAAACACCTAATGTTCATACAAAATAATATTTCGTGTTTTGCTACTTTGTGAAATCAGCAGTTTTCCTCAGCAGTATCCCCCTTGCTCCTAGCTCAGCACAATTGCTCTGTTAGTGCTGCTCTACCTTCTCCTATATCCAAGCTCAGCAAAAAGTCAACATCTGCTGGTCTCAGGAATCTGATCCTTTTTCTTTTGTCAAGATTAGTTTCTGCTGTGTTCCCTTCTCCATGTAATAGTCACAGGCTGAGGCTCAGACCAGGCTGAGGACAATACAACTTCCTGAAGATGCTATCTCAGTTTTTTTCTAACATAAACATGCTTTCAAACAAAATATATTTCCTCTAGGAAAATTCTTCTTGGGACTCAATCACTTTCTGGGGAAATGTGGAGTTTAGGTCCTTTAGCAAGTGTAGACTGGTATTTTCAAACAGAAATGAATAAAATTATATACCTAAGCCTAACCTTGAAGCCTGTCTTTAATTCTTTCCATTGTTCATCTGTCTTTAAAAAGTTTAGTAATTTTTATGGAACAAATATATGTTTAAAGTATGTACACACATGCATGTATCTAAGTTATAGGACTACAACATAATACTTTTTATTTTATTACACACAAAACAGATACAATATGAAAAGTTAAATACTAGCAGTCATTCTTTAATATCAATAAATAATATGAAAATAACTCTTGTAGCTGACCGTGAATACTATTACTACTACAGGTTTTGCAAGGTCACCACTATATTTTCTAATAATATGATAATGAGCTGATTGTACAGTACTTACAGGATGCTTTAGTGCACACAGCTCATAAAGCACACAGCCAAGAGACCAAATATCTCTGTGAATAAGAAGTAATTAAAATTTCAATGAAAAGTCTATAATATTTCCAGTCATGTAATCAGTACCCCTTCTCAACTCCCAAATTTATTACCATTATTCTGTCACAGACTGGTGCAAATTTTATTTTTTCTTAAGATGCACTAAAAAGAACAACTAGAAATTAATTTTTAGTTGTGGCACCAATGTTTCTATGGTATCTAATTAGGTTTTTTAATTATAATTGGAAAAAGCATATTATACAGGAAGTCTGCTTAATATTTCTAGCAGGATGAAGGACAAAACTGATTTGATAGCTGGGGAGACAGTACAGGAGTAAACTTGTCTAAATAGCAACTGACAGCTGAGATGCTACTGTGAGCTCCAGAACAGTTGGTGTTGATCATATTCCCCACAAGGAGAAGGGGGTCTAGGCCCACTCACCTCCTGACTTTGCAGTGCTTCTCATCTGGTATTTCATGGCAAGCCTCAGACCTATTCGTCTTTCCTGCAACTGGCTACTGCAAATCTCCAAAGCAGCCAAACTAGCAGCTTTCATTTTAGTGTGTTTTTATGAATAATAAATGAATGTATTAAAAAATTCATGAGCTTGGAACTGTAAAGATGCATTGGTTATTACATCTTGGAAATGAGATAAATTTGGTATTTGATGAAGAAGCAGATTAAGCAAAGGGAAAATACTGGTTTTCATTTCCCACCTCTACTAACAAGAAGTATTAAAAGAGAGTTTAAAGTATAAGTAATTTTATAAAGCCAAAACATATAATTATATTAAGCCTGTACATTAATCACATCAAAGTCATAATTGCTATATTTGGGAAATTGTAAGTCAAAATACTACTGACATTGTTGTATAGTATAAGGTAGTTGTTGTGCACAATGATGCACCTAATCATTGTACACAATAATACAAAACTTCACAAAGGGTGACCAAGAGAAATTCCCATGCTCTACACAAATACTGATTTAAATCACATTACTAAAATATTCTTTAAAATATTTCTATTATTCTTTAAAATATTCTAAGAAGTTCTTTCATGCCTTCACATCCTCACACACGTAGGAAGGAAAGACAGAGACTTACGTTTTGTTGTTGTATGGTCGATTTTCACATATCTCAGGAGAAAGGTAATAGGGGGTGCCTACACAGGTATGGGCAAACTCTGTAGTACTAATGAAACACAATGAACAGAAAGGCTTGCACACTGAAAAAGTTGACAAACAACTGAACTATGATACTGAACAAAGACTTTTCTGCCACAGGTTAAAATGGGGGACATTACTTCTGCTCTCCAAATAGCTGAATAGTGGAACACCCCATAAAAAAGTACAGCATTTCCCAGTTCTGTGTAAAATGAGCCACTATTTTAATAGTGGAGAGTTCAACAGAAAGCACAGCAATTCCCTGTCCCTATCTTGGCCCACGAGCCTTTCCTTGTATTTTTTCTCTTCTGTATAGCTGAGGAGGGGAGTGACAGAGCTTTTGTGGACACCTGGCATCCAGATAGTATCAACTCACCACAGAAACTTAATTCACTGGTTACAGGAGGAAAAGTACTGTCAAGGTCCAATTATATTGCTGTATAAGCCTATTACATATTTTTTAAAATGTATATCTTCAACACTCAAATTCTGAGGTTTACTTTCTGTCTGCTAGGTACTGTTCTACTGTGTAGAAGCAATCCTTACAGCAGCTATGCCCAGAACACTTCCAAAGGAAGGCACTTTGGCATCAGAAGTTTACATGCTGAGAGCTCAGTTCTGTCAAAGATAATCAAAAAGCACAAAAAGAGATCAAATCTAAGCATTTTCCTGTTGTTATCATGCCCCTGGCATGTTTTGGCCACACCTGGTCACTCTCCAGGATAGACCAACCTTGTTCCCAAAGTCACTAAAGATAAGGCCTCCCTTTTTGGGAGAACAATACAGATGCAAGGCCAGCCATGCTATGTTCTCAGGCCCAGGTGGTCATCCTGGGTATTTTTAAATAATTTACATAGGCTCTGTCTTGGAGGACACACAACGTATGTCCAAACTCTCTTCCTTCAATCTCTCTTTAGTTTTAAATGCTCTTCACTTTTATTTTTAGGAGGTAACAGAAGCTATTGCCAGCAGCTGCATGAGCAGGAACTGTGTCTCCAGAAATAGATCTGGAGTTCCATGCAGGATGGCATGTTTTAGGATAACAGGAGAAAATGTAGTGTCAGACCCTTTGTAACCCAGACCCCTTCAACAAGTACAATCCACAAACAATTTGCACGTTCAGGCTGCATTCTGGACATTCACAAACATTCCTTTGGATGTTTGGTGCAGGGCACAGACTGATTAAAAACCATGCTTACCTGTTCAACTGTCTCGCTATGCCAAAGTCCCCAAGCTTTGCTACCTTTCCATTATTTCTAAGAAAAACGTTCTGCAAATAAACCCAAAAATAGTATGTGATAATGAAAGAAGCATGTGTTTCACAGGACAAAATGAGCCCCTCTCTAGTACCAGTTTTACTACCTGTGCTTTTACATCTCTGTGCAAAATCTTCTTGTCATGAATATGCTTCAAGCCCAAGGAGATCTGCACAAACCAACTGAGAATCTGCAATGAAAGTTACAGAGATAGATACCTATGAATTTGTGTGACTCTAATGGGGCATCTTACTGAAATATATAAAATATAGACAACAACAAAATCTAAAATATATAGAACATATACAATATGAAACAGTAAAAAAGGTATTTTTAAAGTTAATGCCATAGATTTTTCCTTCCCATTTAGTGCTGTCACTAAACTAAATGGAAATAGATACCTACCCTACTTCCCTTGTCCCCATCAAGTTTTCCCTGACTGTGCCAGGACATGCACTTGAACAAGGACTGAAGAATCATGCCAAAGGAAAGTAAGAATAATAGACCTTTTTTAAGAAGTGAGGGAATGCAAATAACTAAGACAGAATTGGGAAATGGCTTCTTAATCCTCAGTGATGGAAGTCACACCACCCAGCTGTAGTACTTGTAGTCCTACTGAATGTGATCCAGGAACCAAAAATAAGGAAAAAAAAAAAAGAAAAAAGATGAAGGACAGAAAAGTGGTGAAAGAAGTGAGCTATAAAGAAACTTGTATAATAAGTAAGCACATGTGTTTATCCTTTATCCTTGGCCCAGTACAGCTTTTAAACATATATTTAATTTCTAATATACACGTCTTCTTAAGTAAGGGCCTTTGGACTAAATTCAGAAACAAAACTACAGCCTGCTGATATACTTCTCTATTTAGGAAAACTCATGCACATGAAAGACTTTGATTTAAGTAATAACCTTCTATTTAGCAATGCTTGACATTAAATAGATAATTTCCTGATTAGGGCTGATGCCACAAATGAGGCTTTCTCAGAAGTACATTTGAAAATATAAAGATATTTTAACATTTTTATGTTAAATTGGGAAAATTTGCTTTCATTTCTTTGATCAGCAGATGTATCTTTAGTTTCTATAACTCATTCTTCTGTCTGTATTTCTTTTGCCTTGTATTGGATATGTATTATTCTGTGACATTGTCAAGGGATTTGTGTGTTGGTTCTCTCCTTTGTGCTTTCATGATCTGTGAGTTTGTCCTCTCTTGATTTTTTTCGTGTTCTCTCTGTCTCTAGTATGACTCCCAATAGGATCTTAAAATTCATTATTACTGAACCAGTAATTCACTTTCAACTGACTTCTCCATAAAGGAGTTCCTCTTTTACTACTAAAGAAAAAAGAAAAGTCACAATACTTTTTTTTCCTCAATTTTCTGCCTTAGAGTATATTTCCACCAGCAGGTTGACTACTATCTACTTGATTTCTAAGCAAAATTTTATTGTTCCTGAAAAAGTAGATTTTATTTATGACTAAATAACCCTAGAGTTCAGACCACTAATTCCTACATAAAGAAAATTTCCTTCAGAAAGCTAAGAGTTAGTAAAAAAATAAGGGAATCAATAAGGAATAGTGGGAAATTCTACTTCTGTGAATTGCAACACTTATCATACTCACCTATTTACAAAATAAAATATACATGAACATGGCCCAGAAGCAGTCATATATCTGGGCTTGTTTCTCTGTGCTGTTAAATTGCCCAACAATTTAAATGGCATCAGAGACGTTTTGACCAAAATGAAATGAATGAGATTTACCAGAGACTTCAGTACAAAGGAGGATATGCTGTGATGCAAATAGCACCAACAAATTAAGAATTTGTGTATAATACATCCTCCCCATAATTGGTAGGCACTATTTCAAAGAAGGTCTTCATGGCTTAATGGGTATATTACTAACATAAAGAAAAAGTACATCTACAATGCAAGGAGCAATAGGAGGAAAGGGGCTTTTAAAAAGTCATCCTCATACTGCTAATGAATTAATTTCAGATCTTAAAGAGTGCTAAAAAACCTTCCTATACTCCAACTAAAATTACCAAAGTTTTCTTTAAAAGTTCAGTTATTACTTAATAATTCAAACCATATGTTTCACAGAATATGCTCTTCCCTCTAAAGAAAATGTATTTCACCTGGTCCTCATCAAACAGCACTCCATGCTGCATATTTATCCTCTTCATTAAATCTCCACCATCACAGTATTCCATCACAATATATAGCTTGTTCTCTTCTGAAAGGAAAAGCATAATTTTGCCTTTATTCCTGTATTATTCATTAACACAGCAACAACTTATTTTGATTTTTACGATCCTTCTTTCAAAAGGTAGCAGTTAACCTCTACCTATTCCTCCATTTCAAAGACTGAGAAAAAATGGGTATTTCCAGTGAAACCTGACACAAAAATAAAATGTGAAAATATATTTAAATGGAGACTCAGCAAAATATTAAATACATGATGAAATCCACAAGAGACCCCACTGATAGATGTTCTTACAGGAATGTAGCAGAATTCTTCAAAGTTCAGGGTTTTTGCTCAATAACTAAGTATGCAGTAAGGCTTAGGGAAAAAGTTAAAAGTAGACAATATTCCAAAAAGCAAAATAAAGAGCAGGGCCTGATTAATAGAAAAATTCAACCGATTCTTGCCTCTCTGGGGTTAGAAGACTATCTGATTTACATGCCCCCTAAAACATTCACAGTCCTGGTCACAGAGAACAATTTGAACAGAAGCTGCAACTATAGCTTTTATGACATAAGGCACTGCTTATGGCAGATGTCAGAGGAAAAATAAATACAGGGAATTAGCTTTCATGGTGAATAGAATTCCTTCTACCTCTTTTAGTTCTGAAGAATTCTTTATCCTTGAGTGATAATTCAAAATACATGTGAAGAAAGAAGGCTATGACACCAGCATTATGAGATTGATATTGGATCACTGGAAAGACAGTGCTGTATCAAGGTATGAAATGCCAATACTGTTTTTTACATTCCAGATGCTGAAAGACAATTTCAGAGGTACTAACAGATTGCATTTCTATTTAATGGCCTCTTTTTGTGCTTGCCTGTTTTGTCTGTGTGTCTGTAGATGCATATATAAGTATGTGGATATGTGTGCATGCATATATGATGAATGTAACATAATCATATAATGTCATACGTATGGGATGTGGATAAACAAAATATGAGGAACCCGAGGTTAGACCAGATGAAATGAACATTCTATTTCTTGCCTATTTGATCAGCCTTTTGTCCTACTTGATCACTCTATTCCTTGCTATACTCAAAAGTTCTCATCTATTGAAACTCCTAGAAAATTCCCATTAAACTCTGGACTTCCATAAAAATCAAGACTAAAGTTCAACTTGTACAGTACAGACAGCTCAGGATCTAGGATTCATGCCAAGTACCCACTCACACAGGTGAAAAAAACACAAGTAAAGCCTGAATTTGACGCCTTGTGTCCATTTCTAGGAGTTGGGAACCTTTTCCCACATTTAAGTAAGGCATTAGGGACAGGGGTAAGGGTGATCAACACTAACAAGGTAGGTTTTCTGCCTTCCACTCCTTCCACCACAATGGAAACAGAAATGTTAAAAGTAAACCTTGCAAAGAAGCATAGAAAGTTACAATATTTGCATGCTTCATCTTGGCCAGCAGAATGACTTCTTTCTCAGAGGCTTCTTTTTCTTTCACAGGCATCTAAAAGAATTAAGAAACTAAATGCTAGCAGTTATATATTTAACCCTTTTCAAAAATAGTTACATCATTACCACACTATTCCCACTAATACAAAAATACAGTGTACCAAGACAATGTAGAAATATCATAAAATAAGATGTATATAGAACATTAAAAAAAATTTGCAGTGTATGTTTGAAAGTGTATTGGAACATTACCAAAGTCAAATGCAATTTTGACATTTTACAAACAGGCAAATGTCAACCTTTAAACTTACTTAAGTTAAAGAATTTAAACTCTAAAGTTAAAGAATTCTCATAAGAATTTGAAGAGTTTGGATGTATATGACTCTGTAATGCAAACAGGGGTGATGTCAAAAGATCAAAGTAAAAAGAAAAAAAATCCTTCATTTTACTGGTGTTACTTGTTTTTGTAACATTTCAGGCAAACTCTTTGCCCTGTTACATTAATGGAAAACTTCTATTTAGTTTATTATGATGACACTTCCATCAATACTACTTAAAATTTCATTTCTCTGAGTATCTATCCTTCAAAATGTCCTCTTGTACTGTATAGTAAAGTTTCTTACCCTCATTCTTGAGAAATATTTTTGAAATATAATCCTTAAAGATTAAAATTCAGTAACTGAATAAAACACACTCTACTATATTAAAAAAAAAATCTTTTGACTTCAATGTAGCAATTTTCTGTCTCCAGCTTCTGATTTTTGAACAAGTGGGATTCACAGTAATATTTCATTATCAGCCATTCTTCTAGTTGTACATCAAAAATCTAAGATTAGAAATGCAGGGGGGTTATTGGTCACGAGCAGAGAGAGAAACTATTCATCTTTTCATTTAGCTGTCATTACTCATGTATCAGCTTTTCCGAGTTTGAATCTGGAAGACATACAGCTCTTTGTAGAACTCATTCTTCTACTGTAATTCTCTAATATATTAGAAATTCTCTGGGGTGGCCCAGAATAGCAACAGACCTGTCAAAAGCATGTAGGCACTCATTGAAATTGACTGTTAAAACCCTTGTATTGAAGACACAGAGATTTTTAAGTGCCTTTATGGAACCAGATCCAGGCATGGTATTCCCCCAGCACCCGAGCACGTGGCCCTAAGCTGCCTCTGCACTCAGTGGGAAGGAAGGCAGAAGCCTCATGGCCCACCCGAGCTCGTTCTAAATCAGAAATCTAAAACAGATGTGACCAGCAGCTTCCTAAAAAGACTTAATTCTCTTGTTCTCCTTGAAAGGCCAAGCATCCCAACTGCTGACAGCAACAGAATGAAAACTTAAAATCAGACAAGATTAATCGAACTGCCATAAATATAAATGGGAATTGGAAAGACCCCATTGTGAATTACTCCTGTCTGAAAATATGGATGTGGGGAACAAGGAAATTAAAAAGCTTAGAGAAATTTACCACAGAATTGTGATTTGTTACTTTAGTAGCAGTATTTTCATTGTAGTTGAACCAACTATTACAGAATTTGAATTAGGCAGTGCCACACATTGTAGGCAGAAACAAGCTTTAGAAGGAACAAAAACACAGTAAAAAGCAAAGCATTTCATAGTATTACATCTGTGCTTTTAAAATAATAAATTAGAAAGAATACAGTCTTTGGAAAGCTTAGCTCTATATAATTGAGATGGAACTACAAAGGAGATAAAAAAACCCCTATGTTCGTACCCAGCTAAATGCAAGTAGCACAATCTGGTAAATATAATTCAGGTTTTGTTGTTTTACCTTAGTTAAATTGATCTCTTTGATAACACATGGCTCATCATCCATTTTTCCTTTTGCCAAGAATATTTTTCCAAAAGATCCTTCTCCAATTTGTTTAATGAGTTCATATTTATCCATGATGTATTTTTCTTAGAGCAGTGGCTAAAATAAAAATTCCCCAAATTAGTACTGCACATAGTCAGTGCTTTAACACCTGAGATGGTACTACTGAAATAGGCACTACCTTTTAAGACTGTACTTTTTATTACTTTTTATAACACTACTGCTGTTGATTCTTCCTAGAAATATCATGTCCTGGATACCATATCATGTATGCAAATTATTGCAGATCTTAACTTTTAATAAGCAGCAAGTTTATGAGTGTCTCATAAAGAAAAGCATAGTGCACCCTAAAGGTAATGCACGGGAAGGAAGTACAGAGTACTGCGTAGGATTATGATATGATTTTGTAAAATGTGGCATTATTTCGTGAATGGAACAATACTGTAGAATTGACTTTTAATGGAAAAAAAATAATCTATTCCATATTGATTTAGTTTATACTAGTGTGATCTACAGTTGTCCATTAGATCACACTAGTACAGTGTGATCACACTATTATAGTTAGATCTCACAAGATGAGAAGCTACAGGAGACCACGGCCAAGTGAAGCTGGAGATCAGCGGCAATGCAGAAACCTCTGTGAGGAACGCTGAAGTCACTGGGTGCTTTCAGTGGTTCCACAGGCAAAGCTGCACGCCTAAATATGAGCAAACACTACAAAACCGTCCTTATTAGTTGTCTTGAGCTTTAGCAAGGGAGACTTGCTCCGATACCAGACGTTCCCTGCCAGGCAAGCTCTGCAACAGGCTCCATCGCTGGCGGGGCACAGGGGCGCGCTCCGCCCGGGCTCAGCCCCGCATCCACAGGCGACAGCCCGGCCTCCCGCGGCCCCGGAGGGCAGCGCCCGGGCACGGGGGCTCCGGGCAGGGCAGCAGTGCTTGCCCCGAGTGCGGCGGGGACGGAGCGCTGCTCGGGCCGGGCCGCACACAGCGGTGGCACTGAAGGGCCGCCCGCGGGGATGCCGCGCTCCGGCCGCCCGCGTCCCCATGGCGACGGGACGCGCCAGCGGGCAGCCCTCGCCGGGGCCTGTCTGCCCTGCGGACCGGCCCGGCCCGGCCCGGCCCGGCTCGGTTCGGCCTGGCTCGGTTCGGCCCGGCTCGGTTCAGCCGGCCCCAGCCCCGGCAGCGGCCCGACAGCGGCGGGGGAACGCGGTACCTGCGTGCGCTCAGCCGCCTCCGGAGCCCGCCCGGCCGCGGGGAGGAGCCGGCCCCGCTCCGAGCCCCGCCGGAGGAGTGGCGTTTGCAGAGCCCTTCGGGAGCGGCGGGAGCTTTATTTCCCTGACACAAAGCGCCCCTCCCTCCCACGGACAGGCACCTGAGGCTTGCACGGTCAGTGGGAGGAGTGGGGTGGCCCGAAAGGAAATCTCGACTGCCCCAGGGTCTTGAATCCTTGGTAGCAGAAAGTCACCAGGTACCAGCCTATGTGCAGTAGGGGAGGTGAGGTATGAACTGGCTCCACACCAGAACTACAGATTTCCTAAAGCTTTCCTTAGATATTATTCCTATTATTTATTACAGGGACATAGTCCGGGACTGCTTTCCCAGGAGAACTCTGCCAAGAGCATTTGTGCTCTCCTGTGTAGAACGCAAATCACTTGTTTTTAAAATTTCAGAAGTTTAATAGTAATAAAATGGTTATAAAAATAGGAATATAATTAGAGTAATAATAATTTGGACAATTTGAATTAGGACAGTACGAGACAACAGAAACAAAGAGTTACGGACGTCCGGGCACCTTTGTCTGGGCAAAACAAGCCCGGAAAACAAGCCCACGTTAACAGAGGATTAACCCTTAAAAGCAATAGCCTGTTGCATATTCATACACCTCATACATGATGCAGAAATTCCATTCAAACACAGGATTCTGTCTGGTCATTGTCAACTTCTTCCTCTTAATCCTGACGGCGTCTTCAGAAATGAGTGAGGCAGGAAGAAGTTCGTTTCTTCTGATAAGAGAGCAATAAATTCTTTTTCTCTGAAGATTTAGGTGTCCTGTGGCTGCTATCTTACTGCCAGTCCTTTCTTTAAAAAAAGTATCTTACATAGCATAGTTTCTATTTTAACATTTTGTTATAACCTAAAACTATATTTAGCACTCTACTAAAAAAATTAATACAGCATAACTTTCTAACATAACACATATTCATTTTAATATTTGCGAAAAGCCAATCATAAAATATGCATTTTTCATATCTCCCTTGCCACATATTTTTTGTAAAGTGTCTATTTATTACCCAGTAACCAGAACAGAGCCCAAACTTGACATTGCCCATAGCACTCTCTGCCGTAAGAGCGTGTCTCCAATCAAAGTCAGAAAATTTGTCCTTATTTATGAATACGTTTGCTTCCTTCCACAAATGCAGTGGCATATAAAAAAACTCCTTTCATTGAATCAAGACAAAAGTTCAGTCTCAAAGAATTTTCAGAGGACTAATAATGGCACGAACTAAAGCCTCAACTATTTATCATAGCTAAATGTTTCCATAACATGCTCTTCAAAGATGATTTATACATATGTATGTATTGGGTTTGTGTGGCAGGGTTTTGGTAGCAGAGAGGAGCTACAGGGGTGGCATCTGCCAGAAGCTTTCCATGTTGGACAGAGCCAATGCCAGCCAGCTCCAAGACAGACCCATTCAACTGCGTCCCCATCCATGCCCTGCCCCCTCTCCTTCTTTGATCTGTTATCTCAGGGACCACCATTGCTGATGGGATCAGCCTTGACCAGTGAAGTGAAATTGAGTCCAGGAAGAAGGGAAAGTAGGAGAAAAGTGTTCTAAGGTTTGGGCTTATGTTTCATTACTCTGCTCTGATTTGGTTGGTAATAATCCATTTCCTCAAGTCAAGTCCGTTTTGCCTGTGACAGTAACTGGTGAGTGATCTCTCCCTGTGCTTATCCTGACTCATGAGCCTTTCATTAAATTTTTTCTCCCCTGCTCAGTTGAGAAGGGGAGTGACAGAGAGGCTTTGGTGGCACCTGATATCCACTCAGCATCAGCCCCCCACCACAATGCTGCATTTCATTACACCTTTACACCTTCTCAGAGTGCTACACCATCTCCTTGAAATATTGCAAGAGGACAATTTGAACAATGCTATAATTTGACTGAACATTTCTGCAAAACTATTACCAACTCAAAAAATATTTAATACATGGACTTGTTTAGCTATCTGCAAGTGTTCTAAAAAAGTTCATTGTGCATTTTCCAGCCTCGGTTTTGTGATACAGAAAACATGCCCACTCAGATTTTTTTCATGGAAATTATTTAATGAATAACTAGATATTAATAACAACTTGGACACCAGCACACCTAACTTCACTCATCACAGGTAAATTCAGGTTTTCAGTCACTCTGTTTCAATACCATTTGCAGCTCTGACACCCAGTCTGGCTCATCTTCCTCAAAGTCCCTAAAAATAGATTTCAAAAAAAATGTTATTTTGAAAACCAAAACACAACTTTACAAATCTTTAATTGCTTTTTTCCCCAAAAGAAATTACATTGTAATTAGGATAAATTATGTTAAAAATATCAGCACAAGAGACTTACTTCCTGCCCTACTGTGATTAAAGAACCTAAATGGTTCTTTATGATTCTCTATGGAATTTACAAAAGTAAGTTTCATCAAAAGAAAGACAAATTAATATATTAAGAGACTGCAAATGTGTTGATAATTGACAGCCTGCAGCTGAACTGCAGCAATACAGGCTTAGGTAGTCATCTCTAGGTGCCACAAAAATAAACAGTGACACAAATTGAGATTCTGAGAATCTGAGAACCACCCCCAAAACATACATCAAAAAATCACAGCATTTTTGTTCATACATTGTAAGATATCAAATGCTAATAAATTTCAATTTCATTATGTAAGAGAGGGATGAATTTAGATGCTGAGAAAAATACTATTTTTTTTCAGGGGAATGTTGTTATGGAAAAATCTCTTTGAGGAACCAAAGAAAACGTAAATGCACGGACATCACTTGGACTTACGTGTCATCTTCATCAGATCTAGGTTCAAGTCTCTCAGAATCTATGACAACAGCTTCATGTTCACCATCTACTTCATCAGACACTTTGCTTTCATCAGAAAGTGGACCTCTTAATATGTTTTCAGAAGCTTTGAAAATATAAAAATTAAAATATCATCAAAATATTTTAATTTTTAAAGTAAAACTATTAAGAATATAAATACAAAACAGTCTAATTCATCCCCAGTTTGTAGCGGATTCCAGGATAAGCTGTTATCTATTTCAGGTGGGAAGATAAACTAGTGAGGCAACTGAAGTGCAGAACAAACACTTGTGACTGTGGCTGTACACATCTGTAGACTGCAGCTGTCTTCAGCTGTGCCATCTGCCCATCCTGCCCATCAAACCAGGGCACCAGTGCCTCAGTGAGGGGGGATTTACCTGATGGGGCTACAGTGCATTTCCTGCACCTGCCTAACACACACACCACACAGCTCAGGGCAGGGGGCACATAGCAGGTGTCTGTGCTTTGTCACGACCTCATTCAGCTGTTGAGCTGCAAGTGGAAGTCCATCATGAAGAGCTGTAGTGGAGATGTACAATCACTCATGAATTCCAAACTTGGCTTTTTAAGTCCCCTTTTCATTTGGTAAACTTAAAAAACCCAAAAACTAGTCTGTTGTGATACGAACCCAAGTGAATGATCTGTATACATAGGAGCTATGTATGGGGAAAAAAGAAAAAAAAAGTCTTTATTAATAAAACTGTTTGCAAAAATGTTTGCCCAGAAAATAGGGATTTACCTGGTGTATAAATTGTGTATGTTTTAAATGCTAAGCTGACATCTGCATTGCTGAGCATGTCCATCAGGGTCTGAGGGGGTTCCTTGTTCCACTGCTTCCGTGGCCTATTTTCACTGTAGTTTATAACACCACCACCTGGGTATAAAATAATTCACAAACGCTATTTACAGAAAATTGCATTAGCAGTGTGGATTACATTCAAGGTCACATTCAAGAGAGAAATGAGAAACAGGAAGAAACAGAAAGAAAAGAGTCTAGATACCTCCATCTGTCACAGCACTGTTCTCTCAGAAAACAGTGAGGAAACAGTGGAACCTCCTTGTGGCCAGGGAGCCCACAGGAACTGGCTGAGGGGTGTGAGGAGGCAGTGTCTCAGCAAACTTATGTGGTGGCTCTGCAAATCTCAAAATGAAGCCTGAGGCTGCTTCTGTGCCTTTTAATAGCAGAACACTTAAATACATGCATTCCTCTGTCCACTCTCCTTGCCCAGTGCATAATTATCATATAACATTCCTACCACAGCTTGGGAATTTTCTCACTACTCATATCTTGATTATTTATTTCCACAACATTTATTCACGTTTACCTAGAACACATATCCACAATCACATTAAATAATCATAACAATTCCATCAGTGAGGGGCATTTTGAAATTGAAACCCTTCTCAGAAGAAACCTCATGGTAAGTATTTTAATCAAAAGAAAGAAAAGTCTCTGCCTCACATCTGAGGTACATCATTGATAGTTCTTGTCACTGGCCTTAACCTGTATGTTAAATCACAACAAAAGTAGAGCTGTAGATGTTTTATGCTCCCAATAGTATGCTGTACTTGAAAGACAGGTGGTTGCATTCTGCACCAAATTAATTCCTCACTGCTACCTCCACAAATGGTGTATTAAAAGGAGGACTGTAGGATAATTTCTTAGAGACTATTATAATTTTAAGGTTGCTATTGTTATCTGTCAGTTTCATCACTCTTTGCAATCTTCCTGTCACACAAAAACACATAGAAATTCTCTTCAGCACAGTGAACTTTTTGAGTGTTCATCAATGAAGTATTTTTAAATTATTTTAATGTAATTTTAAACAAGTCATGTAAAGTTTTGGCTTTTAAAATCTGTAAACAACCACTGACATTACTTGAATTAAAAGCACATTTAATTAAATCTTACTTTCAGTCTCTTCAGGTGTAAAACTGGAAGAAAGCAAGGATGCATTTTCCAGGACATCCAGCACAGTATTGGATATCCTCTTTTTCCATTGCCTTCTGTGGGCGTGTGACAGATCAGTACTTCCTGGGAGGACAGCAGAAGCTGATATTGTAATGGTAACAAAAAAAACCCCATGATAACCAGCATCTAACTTGATTCCATGTCCAGACTGCCCTGTCCAGGGAAAGTAGTACTAAGAATCACTTAACTAGCAGCAATGTTTGATTCTGTGGGTGCAAATCTCAACTTTAAAGCATTCCCCATACATTTACTCTATTCTAAATGTTTTCAAACAACCATTTTTTATTACTTTGACAAGAGAATTTTAATTTTTTTTAATCTCAGATGAGCAGTATGAATCAATGTACTTGCAGATGTTACTGATGGTGGCATGGTTTTCTTGTCTTGAGTAACCTGAGACTAATTTGAGCCATCTATTTAAATGGCTATATCACTGACATGTAGATACCATACACAGAAGGAAGTGCATCCGCCTTAAAACTGCCAAACTTACCTTCTTGATAAGATTTCCTTTGTTCCCTTGTGTCTTCACTCAAACCCTCAGCATTTTTCCTTTCTAAGGGGCTATGCTTGCTGCTTTCATCTTTCCTTTGCTTTAAAAGAGTAAAGTCTTCATTAATTATTATCCTTGTCATCGAGAAAGACAAAGCAGTCATATTAATGTGGCATTAATTATTTCAGTTTTGCTATAAAATACCTTGCCTAAAGACTGGAAGATTTGAAAACTAAACCAGTAACATTTTGAAGCCAACTGCAATTGCACTCTACCTGTTATTGCACTGTATTTCACACTGTGTGCCATGACAGACAACTTCAGTTTCTGAAGCTAAGCAAACATAGTTATTTAATATAATATAATTTCTCTTTGGGATTTTTTCACATTTAAGAACACAAACAATATAAATTATTTACATTCCCAGGGAAAACAGGATGCACCCAAATACTAAACTTCTCAGATTTACAAGTCTAAGAAAAGAAAATAAAATAAGCCCCAGGGCAACACACTTTTTAAAAATATACTGAATATGGCTGAGTCAGGCTATGGCAATGTACCTATAGAGGACATCTTGGCTGCCTGTGACTTAATTCTCCTCTCCTGAAATCTCATATGGGCCCTAAAAACTGGTGAGAACTATGTCCAGACTAGACTGTTTCCACAGCAGCCAGTTCTAAATGTGTCCCAAAAGCAAAGAAAATGGATCTTTTGCAGTATAAAAAAAAAAAAATGGAAAGACAAGGGAAGTTCTTTTGGGTTGGGTTTTGTTTTGACAGGGTTATAAAAAGATCCACTTTGGAACTAAACTAAACATGGAAAGAATCAAAAAGCCTGGTGGGAAACACACAGGAAAACTGCAATTTGAACACTAATAGGCTGATTTATGGTTTGGCATAGGAATAATTTTCATTAGAAACTTTTCTATAATACAGAATATTCTAAATTACTAAAATACAAATGTTATATTTATATTTGAATACTTACTCTATTTTCTGTCTTATTGTTTGAGCTTCTCCTAGCCATGACACTACCTGACAGATTAACAAACAGATCCAAGAGTTAACAACTCTAGCAAACATTTGTAGTAAGGTGGTATTCCAGAGGAATGACAGCAATTCCACTGAACCAAGCAATGACAATTATGTGACAGCTTCTTCACACTTCTGACAGCACAGCTCATTCTCAACAGTCCTGCTACTATTCTGTTCCAAATGGGCACTAATTGTGGTGTAGCTAAATTTATGTAGAAGAAAAAAGTCCAACATTCTCTCTCTAAAAATTAAATAATGAACATAACATGCTTCACCATATTCTGGGAAAGAAAGAACTGTTGTATTTAAAATAAATGCCACTGTTAAAAGCTTTGCTGATTCTAAAACTTTATTTTTATTTCTAGCAAAGAAAAGTTTATTTCTAGCACAAGTCTTAAGACTTACAATACATATATTGCAGCTTTGCACTCCACTTATGTTGGAATATAATTTACACCCTTCAAGCATTTTTCCATGTAAGTTCAATAATATTCGATTTTGAAATAATTAAAAGTAGATTTGGACATATAATGCTAATGTTTCATAGCTGTATTTAAGATCTTATACTTCGTACTCATTTTGTCATTCCTTACATCAAAAAAATGTTACTGACTTACCCTTCTGTCTTGCTGCATTGCCCTTAGGTTTCTTGGTTTCCTTTACTATCTGCTCAAACTCATTTGCAATCTGAAATGTGTATGAAGAGATGCAAGCAATGTATCATTTTAAACTTCTTAAAATTATTGCATATACTATTTGTTAAAAATAGACTCACTATACAAGTGCACTGTTCCAGCTAACAATATCTATTTTTATCAGCATCAGGCCAACATCCAACTTTAATTTTCAGAAGAGACACTTTTAAAAACTCAGGTTTTCTGGTAAGTCTACAACTGTATGTATTTTAGAGTAGGACTTACACAACACTATGTTTTATAGTTATACACTAACAAACTAGAAATGAAAAAGATTTATTATCTAAAATGTAGATAGTATTGCTGAAATCTAGAGACAAAGAATACACCGTACCTCAGAAGGCAAACAATTTTTCACAAGTTTGGTTAGGCAGCCTCTTGCAAGAATAGTACTGGCTGATGGACGATTCTGGGGATTTCTCTTGAACATCTGTTTTATTAAATAATGAAGCTCATAGGAATACTGAGATGGAAGTGGATCATAGGACCCTTTGCATATCTTGAGGATGAGATGTTTCCAGCTGTTGGCTTGAAACTGCATTTTAAATAAATTAATATTAGAGTACAGTGTTTAAGCATAAGGTAAAAAGTAGCTGTCATAATTTAAGATAACTTCTACAACTGAAAAGCAGATAGGAATTAGTCCTATAAATTTATGATTGTTTGAATTTTATTTGTATAGAAATCAAATTAATCAATTCATATACTTGAGATCAGACACGAACTGCAAGTGTGAAACAGTAAGGTCAAAAATATGAAGACTTTGATTAAAAAAAATTCGTCAAAAGTAGCCTGTAAAAGCACAAACATCCTCTTGCAAATCTCATGTCTGAGAACTTCTAGCTGCCATGCAGGAAGTTTCCTTGGATTACACCTCTCTGGCTTGGCTGCAGGGTGCCAAGCACCCATGGTGTGTCATCTTTTGTATGACCTCTCATAGATTATGCAAGAACATACATGACCATCACATCAAACCAGACACACAACTTTTCAACACTGCTAATAAGGGAAGAATACTGCCCTCCTTGGAACCCCAGCTCTGAGCTCTGCCTCAATAGCTGATACTGCCAAAGACTTGCCACAGATCTACTTAGGCTAACACAACCCTATGCACAGGCTCCCTTATCACTCAGTCACATCAGTGTAAGTTTCCACACTCTTGCACAGCCAGCACCTGCAGCTGTGGAGAACTGCATACACAGGTTTTTTTTGCTGATACACAGATGTGAACAATGCTCTCAGGCATATGTGTCGTTCTTGGGCCTGTCCTCTGCAGGGTCAGGGGCTTTGATGATCCTTGTGGGTCCTTTCCAACTCAGAATATTCTGTGGTTCTCTGATTTCAAGATACAGTATTAGCTCAATGAAAGGAAACTGCTGCTTATAAAAAACTGAGACAAAATGACCCTCAATTAGGATCTCATTTTGCTGCAAAACAAACATATCCTGATAAGGGGTCTTATTTTACCTATGAGTCTGTATTGAGAAGCCAGAGGATGTTAACCGATAAGAAACACAGCAACAACACTGTAAAAGACAGTGTCCCAGAAATGACAGAAAGACTGAATTATTGATCAAGGTCCCCACTGTTCCAAGAGGAGAAAGGTGCTTGGACAGTGATTTGTTTGATTTGAAGAACAGGCAAAGGTGTATCACTGATGCAAGCAATACAAAATGCCTACTGCTTACTACATTTTGCTGTACTTGCACACAATATATTTTTAGTAGCAAAGATTTTGAGTGTCTTTGTCACTGTGTCCTGGGATTATCTTGATCCTGTAAAATGCAATGCTCCTGCAACTGCAGGTATCTGGAACCAGCCTGGCAGCTGCTGGATTATATGTCCAAATCACCCCACTCATATTGAGGAAAATTAACCAAATTAAAAAAACCAATTGTTTTCTAACAAATTTGAAAATAGAGTCTTCTACAGAATGGTCCAGTAGGTCCCAAGAACTGCTGAAACAGCAGCATATAGTGGAGGAGGCATAGGAAGGGTGGAGCAATACTTCCCTCTTTTGGAAGCAGCAGCAAGCACTTCAGTCAACTCTATTGTACAGCTAACTGCTAATTAAGTTTCAAGGAATTCCAAAACTTTTTCTCATGGCAATAAAGCTGTACTTACCGGGTGTTTTAGAGTGCACAGCTCATACAGAATACACCCCAGAGACCATATATCACTGTAGATATAGGGAAAGATGAAAAATTTTCAGCCAGAAACTGCAATCCAGTATCTTGTTTAAAAGCATGAGATTTAATCTGTGTACATAACTGAGCTAAATAAGCTAAAAATAAATGTAAGTAACCATAAAGACAATATAATTATGCGTTTAACCTCTCCCGTGGAAATGTTCTTCCTTATTTTATCCTAACCTGATGTAAAAGAAGATGACTGCCATACAGTGGTAGTTGGCTTTTTATTCCTAGGATGTCTTTCAAGTAATTTGTTCCAACAATATTTATCCTTTTGCACTTGAAAGCCTTTGTATTCTATGGCCCTTAACATCAAATGGCAGCCACATAATCCTAATTCTGAGAGCTGGAATACTGGCCCTGCCAAAATGAATTCTCTTACTGAGAAAAAACTCCATTATTTTCTACCAAAAGTGAGTACTGCCATTTGCACAAGAAGCAACTGAAGCCTTTCTTGCAAGAAGAAACAACTCAAACTGTAGAAGGTTTCTTACCTCCCCTGGGAAATCAATCACAGTTCTTGCATAAGGACCAGAATAACTGGGCTCTCTAAGTAATCCATTCTGTGCCATTATCCTTACATTATCAAGACTGGCATGAAGAGGTTAAAAATCATCCATCAGCCATCATCCAAACAACCATCCCCCAAAAAATAAGATCAGCAAAAAGATACCAACACATACTTATGTTTGTGGATATGTACACACTTAAAACATACACACAAGTATGTATGTATTTACTCTCCCAAATAAACAGAGGTCTGCACACTGACTTTCAGACTTCTAGGACTAAAGATACTGTGCTCTCAGCTACCTAAGAAAAGAGGAATTTATGCACTATAATCTTAAAAAAATTGTAAATACCTCTTTGTAAATTTCCTTCGTCTCAGTATCTTCTCTGAAACAAATATGGATAAGACATATAGCCAGATTGAGATAGCAAGAAAAAAACCCCATCCATTATTTATGACCACTGAAAAAAACAGTACCTTTTGTTGTTGTATGGCAGACTTTCCCATATTTCTGGAGGTACATAATAGGGAGTTCCCACATAGGTGCAAGCATATGACATTGGACTATGAAACGACAAAGAGGAAATGCCAGGTGAGAAGTAATGATTTATGAACTCTGTACTGTTTGTCAATGGTAAAATAAAGCTTGACACCACTGAGATCAGTTGGGATGTCCACATACTGTGCAAGAAGGCGTGCAGATCCAAAATCTCCCAACTTGACTTTTCCACTTTGAGTGAGGAAGACATTCTGCATTTCAAGAGCAAAGATTAACATACTTAAATATTCTTCTATGAATCATCTCTGCAGTTTGGATATACAGAAAATACAGCAATACCCACTTCTGATATTTTGTCTCCGTATTTCTTTTCACTTGCTTCTCCTAATACTTCTACCAAAACAGAAAGGTTTTGTGGGCCTAAGGCCTCAGCATCAGTAGCAGAGGAAGAACTGAACTTAGAATTGTCTTAATCTCTATGCTATACTCAAACCAAGGGTCCACTTTCTTCTGAATTTCCCTCTTTCTGACAAGGAAGAGCAAAAAAGAAAAAATTGTGAGGCAAGATATTTTCAAACTGCATAATCCATACACTTTTTTATAGTTTTGTAATTCTTTTAAGTTATATGCAGTGTCACAAGCAATTGGTGCTATCAGCAGTGTGGATATGAAGAATACAGCTATACTGAGATGATGTTTACATCCACAGTATTACACCACCCCATGCACTCAACAATTTCATTTATATTATATACTTAGGCCTAAATAAAAACCACAGAACTTAGCAGTCATGGGAAATTACAAAAGAGAGGGTTTAACTTTTGCATGCAGGAGAGTTTATTAATGGCAACAAAACTTGCTCTGTTCACCTTGGATTTTATATCCCTGTGCAGCACACGTTTATCATGGATGTGCTTCACAGCCAGGCACATCTGCACAAACCAGTGAAGGATCTGAAAAAGAGTAGCTAAGAGTTATAACACCTCAGTGCTCAATATAATGAATACTTTACTAATAGATTTAAAAACATTAAGAAAGGAAAAGCATAATCAGAACATTTGGGTGTAAAAAGTAACCCCAGCATAACAGCCTCCAACCAGCATGAAAGACTGAGTTCTTTAAAACAGATTATATTTTAACATTGCAGAAGGAATGTTTACTACCTGTGTCCAAAAAGCTCTAATAATACATAGCAATAATGAAGCTGGGAATCACTACCTGGAGCTTTAGCTCATGGTCATTTTAAAACAAGTTAACTAAAGTTACAGAGTAAATTGGCAAATAGATAAAAACCCCAAAGCACCAAATAACAAACAAAACCAAAACTCACATGGAAATAATGTACAGTTTCTAAAAGAAAATGTGCTCCTTTCCAAGTACAAAAGAAAACTCTTAAAGGTCATAGAAAATATAAATGTTCAATTAGTTGAGGTTTCTGGTCCTTTCATTTTGATGAAGGTGATGCTCCTAACTGTAGCAGGAAGTAGCTTCTATTCACTACAATGCCCCTTTGAACCTTCTCCTAAGTAATTTTATAGCTGCTCAGGTAAAAGGAGTTAGCACATACTGAATGGTTTAAACTAAATGGTTTAATTGCTACATAAAAAGCAGGCATTTATTCTCCTGGTTAGCTTTATTTATCTTACCAGAGTTGTTTGTTCACTTCCCGTTGGCAGTGCTCTTACTATGCTTTAAATTCTACCTGAACCGTTGTGTAAAATTCCTACTTAATTGCATACAAACCTGACTGGTTTTCACACAATGTGAACAATTTTCAGGTACATGTAACAATTTCTTTTTTTATTCATTTCAGTCCAATTCTTGTCCTATCTGCTGGAAACTATAAAAGAATTAATTCCCCAATTCTATCTGTAAGTGACTTTGTTTCATCAAGATGTTAGCATATTTCTAATTTGGTTTATGCAGCATCCTACTGTTTACGTGGAAAAGGATTCCCAGCCTCCTTGGTTCAAAACAATGTCTTTTCTTACCGTGTCTTCAGGGAACAAATTTCCTCCTTGGTGTTTAATCTTTTGCATTAGATCTCCATCATCACAATATTCCATCACTATATACAGATGTCCATCAGCTAAATTTTTGGTAATTTAAGAATAATTAGTATTTTCATTAGCAGGATATGTATTGATTATTTACTACATGTAATACTTTTTACTGGAAAGCTCTAACTGCATGCTATGTGTTATGTTACAATAAATATGTATTTTGTTTATAATACACACTATAAACAAAAAAAAAAGAAAGTAATCTCAATCCCTGAGGAGTATGCAACTTCAAACAAATGAAGGAATTTAAATTTTTTATACTTACCTTCAAATGATTCTTTAAAGGCAACAATATTTGGATGTTTCATTTTAGCCAAAAGAACAGCTTCCTTCCTAGAATTCTCTACACCAGATGAAGACTGAAAATATAAACATACTTACTATAAATTTCACATTAACAAATGTTCAAGTATACACATAAAGTGCCTCACTTTCCAAAGAAAAATATTTTAAAGAATTGATATTCAGTTATTTCAAGTCATTTAGAAAGTTTAAAAGCTCCATCTTTTTAATCTATGGTTTATTACTAGCTGAAGACTTCTTCGGGTTTTTTGGGCATGTGGTATTTTGTTGGTTTTTTTAAGTTGGAGAGAATCTTTTCCTATTTCAATTAATGACCTCTTCTATTTTAAAAGAGCAGAACTATATAACAAAGCAGCACACACTGACTTCGAAACAGCTGATAGTCTGCATGAACTCAATACAAGGCCAAGTGCCCAGGTCTTGCTGAGCTTTGGCCTCAGAAAGCCAGTGCCTCCCATTTTGTGACTTTTAGCTTAGCTGAGTGCAGAGAATGTAACCCAAAGAGCTGATTACCAGCAGTAATATGACACTCATTTCCTCATTAGATATTGAAGATGAAATTTGCATTTTAGTGAAATCAAGCGAGCCAAGGGCATCAGTGGGAACAGGGAACATTCTAAGCACCTTCATACCTGCTATACTTCCAAAAATTCCAGTATCTAATAATGTACTTCACTTAGTACCAACAACATCAGCTCAAGATGTAGTTATACAGTAACCATACCACATACCTGTCTAATACACAAAACTCTCAGAAAAACTGTTCAGTGTTTCAAAAACACACCCAGAATTAGGATTTTTAAATTTTATCTTTTTTAAGTGGTGGGTGAAGCCATGTTTGTGTCACACTTACCATTGGAAGCCTTATTTCCTTCATTACATACTTTTGGTCACTGATTCTATGATGAACTAGGAGAGCTCTGCCAAAGGATCCTTCTCCTAGTACTTTCAACACGTTGTATCCTTCCATTTTTTATAAACTCAGTTCCAACACTTTTCTTCATTCACAGGATTATCTTCTAAACTTTGTCAGTACCTTAACACTTTTTAAATTTTTCTCTTAATATAACCTGCATGGAAAAAGACCCAAACAAAATACCAAGAAGGGGTGATAAATGTGGTTACCTAACTGTCCAGCATTACCATGACACAACTTCCCTGCACAGTTACCTTGATTTTACTGAAGATGAGGCCTCCAGAAAGTCAAATTTGAAATATTATAGTGCTATTTCTGCATTTTTTAATTTAAAATGCTCAATCTCTTCAAAAAATGTCAGTTATAGACTTACAACTTTGCATCTCCTTTTTGTTACCTGCACTCCTGCAGGTGGTTTCATAACACTAAAGAAAACTCACAGGCATATTATTAGAAACAAGCTTAAATCTTCCAGTGACAATTCTCACCTAAAACAGCATAAGCAAGATCAAACTGGTAAAAGTTACTGTACAAAGACTTCAAGAACTGGCAGATAAAGAATAAAATATTTTAGTTGCAAGGAACCTACAATGGTCATCTAGTGCAACTGCCTGACCGCTCCAGGGGTGAGCAAAAGTTGAACTAGCGTGACAGTGGCATCATGACAATGTTTCTTGAACACTAAGAGGTTTAGGGCATTGACCACCTCTCTAACAATTCTGTTCCAATGTTCAACAACCCTCTCAGTAAATAGACGCTTCCTAAAGTCTAGTGTAAACCTTCCCTTGTGCACTTTTGAAATGTTCCCAGTTGTCCTGTTGCTATGTTTAGACTATATCAGGGGATCACAGAATCAATGAGGTTGGAAAAGACCTCTGAAATCATTAAGTCCAGCCCATGAACCAACACCATATCAACTAGACCACGGCACTGAGTGCTACATCCAGTTAAACACCTCCAGGGATGGTGACTCTACCCCATACCCGAGCAGCCCATGCCAATGTCTAATCACCTTCTTCTGGGAAGAGAATCTTCCCGATATCCAACCTGCAAGTCCCATGGCAGTGTGAGGCTATGTCCTCTCCTCCAATACTGAGCTTAATCCCAGCCTTCCTGAGAGCGCACACAGATGCTGAAATTCGCACATTATCCCCTTTCCAGCCACAAACACAGCTCCTGCAGGATGTCTCATGCAGCAGGGGGTTGCTATCCTTTTTTCAAAACCTTGGTGATTTCAAGTCATCCTCTGTGCACTGCGTGCACACACGGTGCTCTAAGGGGTTGATGAGCTCTCTGCTTCCTCCGGCTCCTTTATGCTGAAGAGGAGCAGCCCAAGCCCGCCCCAAGCCCCTCAAGGCCCGCTGGGGACTCACCTCAGCGGGCCGGGCCGAGACCTGCGGGAAGGCCCCGGCTCTCTGCCGTCGCTCGGCCCGGGATGCCCGCGCCCGCCTGGGGGGGGGGGACGGGCTGGGCAAGGAGGAGGGCGGTGCTGGCTCCGAGGCTGGGGAAGGAGGAGGGCGGTGCTGGCTCCGAGGCCGGGGAAGGAGGAGGGCGGTGCTGGCTCCAAGGCTGGGGAAGGAGGGCGGCGCTGGCTCCGAGGCCGGGCGGCAACGCTGCCCCCGCCCGGCCGTCATGGGGCCCCTGGCGCTGCTGCTCCGCTGAAGGGGTGCAGACACGGGAAATACGGCAGTGTTCTGCTTTGACAGCTCACTCTCAAGAACAGACTAAATAGCTTTAACCTTTAAATAAAGAACAAATGTTGTACTGCACTAAATAGTTATTTAGCTGATTTGCACTAGGTTCTGTATTATTGCACAGAATGGCGTGTTTGTATCCTCATGGGAGTCCCCGCTTGTAGCACACGGCCTTTCCCTCCCCTCAAAGGGCCCCGGTGGTGCTGGTTTGTCCCAGGTTTACTCCTCCTTGGCCCCTGCTCACTGGTATCCCCATGGGCTGTGGTCCCCTTGCTTCACTCGCCATTCCTCCAGCTTTAAAAGTCTCCCACCATGAGGGATCTGGGCTCTTCTTTTTCCACCTAGGGGGCCACTTGGAAATAAATTTAGGACTTTACCCCCACGTGGAGAAGACCACTTCTTGTCTTTTGCTTTTTGTCCTGTGTAAGATTATGTGGGCTGGGGTCCATAGCCCGCCAGGCACTAATTCGTATAAACACAACTGAAGTGAGTTTAATGAGCATAGTACAGATTAATACAAATCAACATAAAAATTGTTACATAGTAAGGTAGTGTATCAGATCTCATCTAGGATTACTTGATAATTGAACTAAACAGGGCAGGAGACTTCCTCTCCTTTAAATGCTTTTATTAAAAGTGATCAGCTCAAGATTGGGAAGCCCGACGGGTCTGCAGTCTCTGTCGTCCCTCCCACGGTTGACTCGGAGAAGATACGGGCAGCTTTGTCCACTAGAACAGAGCTGGGGGTCCAGTCCCCGTGGGAGCTTTGGGCATAACCCCCCGTGCAGCACCTTCCCTCTCTTGGGTCCTGTTCCAAGAGGATTTTCGCGCTCAGGGTGAGGGATAACGAAGGCCCCCCACCCTTTCTGCAGGCCCAGCACTCCACTCTTCAACATCCAGACATCACTCCAATTTCTCAACTCTATAGTGGCTCGTTGTTTTGGGGGTCTTTTCAGTAAGTTTGGAGTAGTAGCTTCTCATGGCATGCTGGTCTTGAGGCTATTTTGCATGCTCCCCCTCCCAAGTCTTGTCTTTTCTCCTCACTGTCTGGGAGAATAGCCATTACCTTAGCCCTAGCCAGGGCCTTTACTGATACAGAAAAGAACTATTAACGACAACGACTTGCAATTATTATAAGAAACAGGTAGTGCTTTAGCAGGAACAATGCTCTGACTAGTTTTTGTAACCTTTTTCTCACAAAAAAATTGGCCGATTTTTTGTTTATAACAATAATGAACAAATCTCAGTAACTGAAGAGATTAAACTCTGTTTTATTGAAGCAGCCCTAAAACTAGATACAACAGTTTAAATTCAGCGCACACCTTATTAGCTGGCTTCAGTTTTCAAAGCTAAATCTTGTCAGAGTAGACATTGTATTACTGGAACACCTACATTACTTTGTTTTCTTAAACTAAAAGATTGCACGTTTCTAAGGTATTCATAGGAATTACAACAAGTAAACAGTAGGTATTAGAAATATACTACCATGAGCTAATAACATGAAGCATTATACCTACCTAGTCCTTAACTGAAAATTTAATGAAACATAGTCAACATAAAGACAACAGTGCTTAGTCTAGTACTTAACCCAGGACAGATTTGTTAAAATTTTGAAAAGGCAGAAACTTAAAAGTTTATTTAGTGACACAGGCAGTCCATAAAAATTTTAGACAGCTCCTTTCCTCAAAGCTGCATAAAACAAGTACCCTTCAACTCTCCCTAAAAAGTATCAAATCTTTAACCCCCTGCAGCAATAGCACTACTTTTACTCTTCTATTTCAGCACTTGTTTCTTGGAGGGCATTGCTCTGTTTGTGAATAAACACAGTAGCTTTTGATTCCAAGTCTCCCAGCTGCTCAAGTGAAGAGACACATGGATCTTGATCTTTAACAGCATCAGGCAGCTTGCACATCTTCTCCCGAATGCGTTGAGAATATCGCAAAGGAGTTATGATTTTCAGATCTTTAGAACTGCAGTCATTTGCCTCAGGATGCATCTTCACACTTAGGAAAAGAACACAGCAAACCAAAAACATAAACATAGTCATGCCATCATACAAGTTACCTCTGCAGCAACCAGCAGAAACAGCAAGTCATGATTCCTCTTCAACTCTTTCCCATTCCCATAGCTAAAGGAAACAGGTCCCTTTCCATTCATTCAGTTAAAACCAGATGAGAAACTCTTTTCTTAGGCAAATATTTTAACCCAGAAAATCTCCTGAAAAAAGAGTTTCCAAAGAAGGATTCTTTCCTATTCCATTAGGGGAAACTGTTCTTCCTGCTGCAAGGGACAGTGGACAGCTGCCAGGACTCCAACTCCATCAGATGTTAAAGCTGAGCACAACTTCCTTAAGTCTACCGTCTTAGAAAAAAATTTATGGCAAAAAAAAAAGCATCAGTTGGTTTGTATTGAGGTTACTACCCAGGTTTTGGCCTCAAGATACAATTAAAATTATCTTTACAGGCCAGTTACATCTTGTTCACTAATTCTGTGTTATGACATATAACCTTATCTACATTTGAAAAGGGGAGGAATGGAGACATCTTTCTCTTTACCCAGCTCAGTATAGAACTGCTACTGCCATGTTGGCAGTGGAAGGGAATCCTGAATCTGGAATTTACATCTGTCACAAAAGTCTGGTTACTCTGTAGTGAACCATTGAAAAAAGCAAAACAGTTTGGGTAAATAGAGAAGCTTACTTTAAAATACTTCCTACCGAAGGAAGAGGAAGCAATCCTAAAAATGTGGTTCTTGAGAGCTTTTAACTAAGTATTTATAAATGCAGTGCCTGTTTTAACAGGACACAGTTACTGCAGACACTACAGACTTTCCATGGTTACCTGAAGTAATCTTACCTTTCCAAATATGGTGTGGTAGGAGGGTTGCATCTCCTCGAATAAGATGTGTCATTCTCTTTCTCAGGAGAATTAATTGCTTGGGCTGTATTTTTTATGCCATCCTCCTTCTGTTCTCTTTCACATTTTCCTTTCTTTTTTGCCCGTTCTTTAGCCTTGTGCCTTTTATTCTTTTTTGGCAAGATCTCTCTTGGTTTTAAGTCTAAATCATCTTCTTTTTTGATAACATCACTGCTTGTCTCTGCCTTCTTATTATCACTCTCTTCTTTTTGGTCATCATCTGGGCAGAGATCTTGGAGGGTTTCCTGAACTGGTTCTACAGATGGATTTGGTTCCTTGCTGACTTCCACTACCTTGCTTAAATGAGCTTCTATCATGGTTCCCCCTAAAAATGCAATATTGAAGAGAGTACACCTGCAATTAGTTACAACTAAAGAGAATGTTTTTAGAGAGATAACCTTTATTCTCATGTAGAACTCTAAGATTTCAGGTAAGTGTGCATTGAAGTCTGAGCCACAACAATTTAAGTTGCTGATAATTTTAGCCGCCTTTACAAATCTGCAACCTGAAAGCTCAGGCTAAGTACACATCCTGAGAAGTCATCCTCTTCAAGTGCAGCAGGTCTCAAGTATTTCAGCCAGTTTCTGAGTTCAGATACTTGTCAGGTTATGTTATATTGAAAGGAAATATTTATGGCTACTTTGCTTCCAAAATTAGAATTTTTACAACCTTTAATTGACACTATGCCATAAACACAACCAGGCTTCTGGTAGTGAAGGAGTTTGAGTCAGAGGCACTGATTTTTAGCTCACAAGAGTATTTTTATTTACTCTTTGATTATCAGGCTGAAATAGCTAGATGACACAAGCTTTTATAAATTTTAATTAACAAGTCTGAATACAAGAGCACCTCCAATTATTTTAACATGCTCACCGTTGAAAAGGATTTGTTTAGCCAAGATTCAATTGAGTATAAAATGATCATGGAAAATTTTCCATGAATTAAAATTTTATATCAGTACAAATAGTTTAAACACCTTTTGTTGGCTATCAAATCAGACATATAACTAGAACAGAGTACTCACACTTACCATTGTCAGAGTTAAAAAGACCTTCGGTATTTTTGATTGTATCTACTAGTGTGCATCGCAATTCCTCTCTGGGCTGAAAGAAAGTTGCACTGTTTTAGAAAAATAATTCCAAAATGAATTATCATCTCAGCTTATTTGATTGGTATAATAGTTACAGGGAAAGTGAAGCAGGCCACATGATTTTCATATTACAAATCCTCTCTTTAATGCTGTTCAGTGTTAAGTCAGAACACAAGTGAATCCTGTATTTTCAGTATAAGATGTATTTGATGTCCTGAAATCTTGCTGATAGTAAAGCACAGAAATTGAGTCCATCAGTAGGTAAAAAATTAAGTTCTATTTTGGGTTTCTAGTGGTACTAAGGTAATTTGATGACCCTAAACCTTTCTTCTTCAAATTAGTACCTACAGGGACTACAGAGCAAACCATTATTTTTATGGTCAGGTAGGTCATGAGACTCTCCTCCTACTATAAAGGTATTTAATAAAATCAGAAGCAGTTGTATTTTACAGGCCATACTTTCATGTCTTTCTTTTAATTGTTAATCTCAATTTTTAAGAAAAGTTGCTTACCATTGCTCCTGCCAAAATGGCCTCCTCATAGACAGCAATAAGCTTTCCAAGTTGGCCCATCTGTTCAAGACGCATACAGCAGATCCAATATTTTGCAAGTTTTTTAACCCCAGGAATGCTGCGTATCAGATCCTCCAACATGGCACGTGCTTCATCACTGTGATGTCCCTAAAGTCAACACAAAAGTAGAGACTTCAATGCATTTGACACATTGAGGTGCTGTAGTTTTGCTGCTTTTGAACTAGAATGCAAAGGGTTTTTCCTTTGGCAGAATTGTTATTCACCTATTCTTCAAAATTAGAACTATTTATATGGTATTGTAAGTAGAAGAGGTAATAAGATGTTCAAGCATCTTCAGAACTACATGAAACAGACTTTTTCAGAAGTACAGACAAGTTTCTGCAAATGCAAACTTGTTTTAGGTTAATTCCTCCTATCTACTCTCATTACATTATAGTTCAATTACTATTATTACCATTATTGCCTATACTTACTCAGTAGCTCAGTGAGTTAGTGGAGGTTAATTTCTTCAGCTGTTGGCAAAAGCTATGATATTGCTTAACTTGGGGAACACTTAGTCTCCTAATTGTTGTATTGTATCTGACTCACGTGGGTCTAACATGCCCAGAGGATTTTCGTGTTGTCAGGGCCTATATGATCAGAACTCATTAGGTAGGGGTCCAGGTACCTGTTCTGTTAACTGCAGGCATTCACTCAGAGTCTTGTTGACCTTTTCTGTATCAACAGCAGAGAATTCTTGTTCTTCACTTCTGGACTGGGGTCCCAGAAGTGCATGTATAGGAGGTCGTCTCATCACTTTTCCTCTAGATGCCCTCCATTCATCCAGGCGAGCTCTGCATTTAGGAATATTATTAGCTGAAGTGACAGATGTTTTATCATTTTTTTACATTGACTGACACTAAATAGGGTAAGTCATGCCAAGATATACTTTCCAGGTAGTCTGAATCATCTTTTAATCCCAAGAGGAATAAAGCTGCCTTTTAGATCTGCACGGAAATTTCAGAACTACACGTATCTACCAGGTTAAAGCACGTTATTGCTTCCTTTCCAGCTGCAACAAGAGACTTAGGTTACGGACCCTTGTTTTCAAAAGAAGGTGAAAAAAGGTTCTAAATTATTCATGTGTTACCCTCCCCATCCCATCATACTTCAAAACAGAAAACTAGAAACTAATATCATAAGACAAAGTGTGGAGAAAAGCCCAAAACAACCCTATTACACAATTTATAGAATCTGAAACTGATGTGAAGTATAATTCAGTTTTAATGTTTCATTTCAACCCCACCTCCTAGACCATAAAATTTTAGTATATGTGACCTACTACAAGGACCTCTATATGAGGAATATTAAATAACTTTTAGACTGTGAATCATATTCCCACCCATTGTCTATGCTGCACTCACCAAACTGAAAAATGTCATTGACAAGTTCTCTCCTTGAGTCTGTAAAGATGCTTCTGCCTCTATACATCCTGCCTCAGTCATTTTCTTTTTTTAATCTGTGACATGCATGTGAAATAAATTTACAGGATTATCTGTCATCCTTAAGGCTGTCACAACACTTAGACTAAAAAACCAGCTCCAGCAACATATATTTTTTAACTGTGCGGGAAAAGTTGTAAGCCTGGAAAGGTCCTGCAATCAAATCCTGATTTCTCAGTTTAAGCCTTAAATTTTAGTCTGCTGTCCTTGAGCATGAAGTTCAAACACTTATTTCTCTGTTTTTCAGAGTCAATACAGCAACAAATAGATCAAACTAGATATTCTTGGGGAAAAAGGCATGAATAACTCGCAAGAGTAAGCCACAACAGTAATTTAGTTACCTTCTCTCTTCTACTGACTCTTTTGGCAGAATAGATTTTCTCTTTTCATCCATTTTAGAATTGTGTCCTGATTTTGTACCAGGAGGAACAAAAGTTGATCTGGCTAGAGCTTCTGGTCGTGCATCTTCGCAAAAATCTGCGCATTTCTTCACACCTCGCACTTTGCGATCAGGATTGCTAGAAGGGGCCTTCAGTGGCTGTGGTCGCCTTCCACCAACCACTTTTGGGACTGTTACTTTCTTTGGTGCCACAGCAAATGTCAGCTGTTTCTTCAGACCCGACTGTGAGTTAGTAGCAGCTTTATCAGATGGTTTGCTCTGAAATGGCAGGACACCATTTGATTTTACAGATTTAGTGTTGTTTGCGACTTTGACGGTCTTCAGAACTGCATTACAGCTTTTCATGGACAAAGAATTTGCTGCTTGTTTGGTGGTAGAAGTAAAAGGCTTCTTGTCTGGCAAAGAACTCTTTTCCCCCTCATCTTTTGCTGCTTTCCAGAAAGAATTTATCTTGGATTGGATAACTTTGCCACGATATCTGCCAAGAGCTGGTTTCTTTGGTACACCGATACTTGCATTTTGTTTTTCTGCTGTCAAATGCCTCTCTTTAATTCTTTTGATTTCCAAGATGGCTTTGCTAAGTGATACATGCTGAGATTTTATATCAATTACTTTATTCTGTGGAGCTTGATTTTCAAGATTACAGTTTGTCCCTGCTATGTAACTTGTCAGTGGGACTGTAGAAGAGTTTAAAGTAACACTTGTTTCTGAGTTTACACTTGATTGGTCCCATGACTCTTTATCAGCATTCTCTTTATTTTCCTAAAATCAAAAGCAAATTCATGGAAATGTTAGAGGTATGTTCATGCTGCATATTACTTGTTTCCAAAGAGGCTTCCAATGATTCACAGGACTAAAGTGCTTAACCATAAATGCCAGTTTAAAGGTGCCTACAGAAGTTACATCTAAATATTAAGTAGATTATTTGCCAACTATTACTGCAGAATTCACATCAAAAATCACATAAAAATTGCTTAAATTCTGCCTTGGAAGTAAGAAAAAAACCTCTTAAAGCAACTGCTGGCTTTAAACTGCCCCAATTACCTCCTTAGAAGAGTTATAAAGCAGAAATTTGCTTTAGGTGTATATAATCAAGAGCAGTATCTCTGTTTGCATACCTCATCACTTAAAGGCAGCACCATTCCTCCACTTAGTGTGAATAGCCTACTAGCAGAAGGTAGTGAGTAAAGTAGTAATTAGGACACTAGGAGATGTCAACAGAAGAGAACTTTTCTTACTATGGAGATGTAGGATGCTGCAACTTGAGAATGGTTACATCGGTTTTACACAGCTTTATTGAAACTATCAGCTGTATGTTCTCAGCACAACCCCTTAGGAAAAGTGGAATCTAGTCTTTTCTTCCAAAAAAGTTGCTCTACAGCAACTAATTCAGCATTGTCCAAGCAGCAGCTTTTGAAAGAGTAAAATATCCAAAGGCAAGAAAAAAACTATGTGAATGACACACAAGTCTGCATGAGCAGACTTTAAGGAAGATGCTCCTGACCCGAAAGAAAACTCATTTCCTGGTCTGTCATTGAGACTTAGTAGTTAGATTTGACAGACTAGAGTTTGAGTGTGAGGACTGTTATTTCAGGAAATTATGTAGCTTGACTCAACTTTAAATGATACAAGACATTTATAGAGAAAGATATATGTACCTTCAGGAAATTTCTAAAAATACACTTGTTCTCGCTTCTGCAATTTTTCTCCTCAACATTCAGTTTTGAAGTTTTAAGTTTTTTACTTTTCTCCTCAAATAACTCCACATCTCAAATCTTCTGAAACCCAAACTTTAAACCGTCTAACATGAACACAGCTCTTATGTCTATTTTCTCCTCACCTTTCCCTGAGAATAGGTCTGGAGAATCTCTATTTTGCCATTTCTAAGCAACACAACCATTTGCATCTTAATTCCAGGAAAGTGACATGAAATGATGCACAGAACATGTTCCCTTAAACTCTGATTAGGTATTGGCATCTACTTCTGATTACCTTAGTTTTGCCAGCACACCACTGAAAAAACATACACACTCAACAGCTTGTTTTGTTAATGGTTTGGCTTTCTTTCAAGTGACAATAAACTTCTTTACTGTGACAGAAGACCTTACTCAGATTTTAAATGACTTCTCCAAAGACTCAAAATGTATCAAAAACCCCTCTGAGATTCTTAAGAAATATTGTTAAAATGTAAGCATTATTTCAGCAATAATGGCATCCTCTTTAACTCACTCTCCCATTGGGCACAAACTGAACATCAATATAATCCATTTCCTACTGTAATATGGCAGCTTTCCAGAAAGCATATAATAAGCAGTGACAAATAAAGTTCAATAAAACCACACCTCTGCACCTGCAGACTTCTCATGCTCTGGAAGTCATACAACATAGACTTAAGTAAGTGGAACGTTGTAGCCATAGAAACAGAGTGCCATCAGTATTTAAGTATCAGTCAAAAACTTACCATTTCTGGCTTGGGAGATGTTGAGAGCTGTAACTTCTCTTGCAGTTTACTGGTAGTTGCTCTCCTAGTTCTGCTACTGCTTAAAACAAACAAACAAACAAACAAACAAACAAACAAACACCCTTAAATCATGCAACAAAGGGATGTATTTTTAGAGGATGTTCACATGTTTCAGTTGGTAGCCTGCAGAATGTACTCATACTGAAGCAATTCTGATTAGCTTCCACTATTCCTCCAGCAAAAACAAGTGGTTAAGCAACCACTGATCAGGACCCAGGCTGGAAAACATCCTTCTTACATCATAAAGAACTAACAGATTGGAATTCACTGCAAGTGTAATTTCTCATGTTTAAGAATGAGTACCAGTTTGTCTGGTCTGATGCATCTGCTACAGAAGGTCAAGTTTCTAAACGCTGCAGTTGAGAGAAAAGGGGGAGTAGCACAAGAAGCTGAAGTTCAGCTACGGCAATCATGAGAGCCCAGGCCGTCTGACACAAGTCTGAACAAGGACAAGTAGTTCCTACCACACTGACAGGTTCCAAAACCTTCAGTTAGGCACCAGAGCTGGCAGCAGACTACCCAGAAAGTTACAAAACCACCTAGAGCAGTATTGTCTCCTAGCAACTATGAAAAAATCTATTGACAACTCAGAAGAAAAACATCTCAGTTTAAAGTTACAAATCCAAATTCTTCCTCATGTGCTTTGTGATGTGTTATATAAGAGATATGACATAACTACATGTGACTGAAGATTAACATTCTAGTTAGCAAGGGGTATCTTTGCATCAGAGGACCTACAGAAGCCAGCTGAGATGAAAATGAAGGAACATTAGCGAATATGAACATAAGAGAATATAAGCCATAGCAGAAACACTACCTGATCGATGTCTGGTTTTCTTGAATGGTCACACCAGAAAAAGTCTTCTTTCTTGACAGATACTCCTCGACTTTCTGTCGTCTTTGTTCTAACAAATTTTAAGACAGACAGACTTGTTACATTTTCAGCTAAAATATTAAGCTAGACTTTCTTAGTCAAGAAGGAAATTAAGTTAGAAAAGCATCAACATATTACAAAATATAGACACTACGGATTAAGAAAGCCTTAGTTTTCACATCTCAATGGCTTACACATTCTCACATTTCTTGAGAAAGGGAGTATTCAAGGGATGGTTGAATCAACCAGCTGCACAAAATTGGCTGGTTTGCTGTATTAAGCTAAAAGAAACACAATTTTGTAACATGAAGTCAGACTTGCTATCTTCTGTATGCCTGCCCAGTATTTCACATAGTTGGTTCAGCAAGCACACTTTTCATTTGTGGGAGTAGCATGAAAAGCATCACGCACGTGAACCCAACTGACCAGCTGTAAAATCCTTTGCTTCTCTTCCACTGTCACTTGGACATCTGTGCAAATGTTAGACTACTGGGAGTGTTAATACCAGCATGAAGTGATCCTGAAAAGGCCGTAAGAACAGCTGTCACAATCCCTCCAGGGATGGCGACTCCACCATCTCCCGGGACAGTTCCCATGCCTCATCACTCCTTCTGTCAAGAAATTCCTCCTAATGTCCAACCTAAACCTCCCCTGGCACAGCTTGAGACTGTCCTCTTGTTCTGTGTCACCGGGGAGAAGAGGCCGGTCCCCAGCTGGCTCCACCCTGCTTTCAGGCAGTTGCAGAGAGGGATAAGGCTTCCCCTGAGCCTCCTTTTCTCCAAGCTAAACACCCCCAGCTCCCTCAGCCGCTCCTCACAGGGCTGGTGCTCCAGACCCTTCCCCACCTCCCTGCCCTTCTGTGGGCAAAGCTCCAGAAGGCAGTGTCCATCCCGTGCTTCGGAAGGAGATAGCACAGCTCGTACAGCAGCGCTGCCCCTGCCAGCAAGCTCGGCGTGCATCCCAGAGCTTCCCGGCACCTTCTGCTTCAAACACGGCTCTCACCGCCCTCGCACGAACAGCAAAGCCCCACTAAGGCGACTCCCCTGCTTCAACTTGCAGCAGCCGAACCGGTCAGAAAGTAAATAAGCACAAGAGCGCCAGGGCTAGGTCGGCGCCGCGCTTGCTGCTTTCAAGAGGATGCGCTTAAAGCCAGGGCGTCCCGTTTGACATGAGGGAAGGTTTCCAGCCCAGGAGCTTACCTGGGGCAGGGGATAGGATAGGATGGGATGGGGTCCGTACCGGCCCCAGCCCTGCCAAAGGAGGGTGAAGTCTCGTACGCCCACCCGCAGGCTGTAGGACCACAACAGCGAGCGCTGCCACCAAGACCTGCCCGGTCTCCGACCTCGCCTGGAGCGCCTACCCTGCCCTCCCACTGTCCGGAGGGACCGACCGGCTCCTCTCTCTCACCACCTCTCTCGCACCCGCCACAGCCACGCGCGAGCCTACAACGGCGGCCGGTAACGCTCAGCCCCGCGCGGGCAAGCGAGCGAGCGGCCCGCGGCGGGGAGCAGCTGTGCCCCGCGGCGCCCCGGTGTCCCTGTCCCCGCCGGGTGTCCCGGCCTTACCACGGAATGCAGGCTCGGACCTGCGGCTGGCCGGGAGCTGCGGAGCCGCGCGCGCCGCCATAGCCGCCGCCGCGCAACGAGCGTTTGAATCGCCCGGCGCCGCCCCGGTTGGCCCGGCCGCGGTGCTTGAACTGGCCAATGGCGGGCTGCGGCACCGCCCGCCCGCCGCCCCCCGGGGCAGAACATGGCGGCCGCTCCCCGCGCCGCCGCTAGAGGGTGCGGGTCAGCCGCGCACGGTACTTGCACGCCCAGCGGCCGCGGCTCCGTGCGGGAGGGGAAGGCGGCCATGGACAGGTTCTCGTGGACCACCGGGCTGCTGGAGCTGGGAGAGACGCTGGTGATCCAGCAGCGCGGCGTGCGCCTCAGCGACGGGGAGGAGAAGGTGACGGGAGCTGGAGCCGCTCCGCGCGCGGCCTGGCGGCGCGGCCGGGGCGGGGAGGAGGGTAAAGGACACGGCAGCGGGCCCTAGGCAAGGGGGGAAGGCAGGGCTGTGAGTGCGGGCCGTGTTGGGCGAGAGACGCGATGCAAAGTGTGTGAAGGGCTTGGGCTGCAGGCGGAGCATCGATCGGGGGGGTGGGAGGACGTTCTGTGCTAGGGTCTGGCAGGGTTTGTCTCTTTGGGGAGATTAAGGCGGAGTTGCAGGCTTCGAGGGGCTGTGCTGGTTGACAGCTCAACGCGAACCAGCAGTGTGCCCAGGTAGCCAAGAAGGCCAATGGCATCCTGGCCTGTATCAGCCATAGTGTGGGAAGCAGGACCAGGGCAAGGATTGTCCTCCTGTGCTCCCCACTGGTGAGGCCGCGCCCCGAATCCTGTGTTCAGTTCCGGGCCCCTTAGCTCCGAACAGACATCGACAGCTGGAGCGGAGCTGGGGAAGGGTCTGGAGCACAAGTCGTAGGGAGAGCAGCTGAAGGGGCTGGGATTGTTTAGCCTGGAGAAGAGCAGGCTCTGGGGGGACTTTACTGCTCTCTGCAGCTGCCTGAAAGAAGGGTGGAGCTAAGTCAGGGTCGGTCTTTTCTTCCAGGCAACAAGTGACAGGAAAAGAGGAAGTAACCTTACGCTGTGCTAGGGAAAGTTTAGATTGGCCATTAAAGAATTTCTTGACAGAAGGGGTTATTAGGCATTGGAATGGACTGCCCTGGGAGGTGGTGGAATCACCATCCTTGGAGCTGTTTGAGGAAGGACTGGACATGGCGCTCAAGGCCATGGTCTGGTTGACACGGGGATTTTGGGTCATAGGTTGGACCCGATGATCTCAGAGAACGTTTCCAACTTAATTCATTCTGAGAGAAAGGCCTTGGACAGTGTGTGTGACATGGGGTGAGGGTTGGGACCCCCACAGGGTGTGTGTAGGCAGTGTCACTGTGCTCAGGCTGTCACTCCTGTGTACGGCTGAGCTTTGGTGTGGTACAGGGCAGGACGCACAATTCACACTTGAGCCATCCTGGGTGCTGACATACCCTCTCCTCTTTTCTGACCCGTGCTGCTCATTGCTTCACTTCACTGTGGGACTGAATCTTGGTCTCTCCATTTTTCTACACCATGGTAATTGCATGCCCTCACAAAAAGCTGTGAACATGTGCCTCCGACTTTACAAGTAGGAAGCAATTTGCTAATGCAGATTTTTCAGGTACAGTTTTTGCTGTCTGATAAGTAAAGAGCTTTTCAACAGCAGCACAGATAGAAGCAATATTCCTGTGTGATAGGATGGAAGATTTCAGACTGTGTGCAGCATCTTTTTATTGGGTTGCTTTGCCTTTTTGCATAGCTTCTACCTTCTTTGTCAGCATACAGGGAATGTTCCACAGCCAATAGCCCTGTTTAAAATACATTTAGGAACTTTAATATATCTTGCAGATTATATGGCGGGAGGATCCCTCAGGATTTCTGGGGGGAAAGTTTATACATTTGAAGAAGGAAGTTGGTGTTTATCCATCAAATCCTTTTATACTATTTTTCTCCATTGTTTCCTAAACTTCATGTATTTTGTTTTCTGGAAAAAAGGGAGTGTTCTCAAAATACTGGCTTGTTAAATCTGATTGCTGTGTTGTGGTAAGGTGTAATGTTTCCAATACCAGTATTTATGTAACTTACTGGTTCAATGTGTTGTTCATCTGTTTTATTTTTCCTGCCCAGGTGAAATTTGATAGTGGAGTTTTACTGCTGAGCACACACAGACTGATCTGGAGGGATCAGAAGAATCATGTAAGTCCCAACCATTCAGTTGTACATTTCCTAATAAACAAGTAGCATGCAATGAAAAGCCTGTACACAGAGAGGGGATTATTCCTGCCTTTATGTGTGTTTTGTTTTACAAGTATAGTCCACTTTTTGGCTCTCAACAGAAAGGAGATTATGTAGTGTTCTTTCATCCAGTCCTGCTTTAATAAAATAATCATGCAGACATGAGGAGTGATAGGAATGTATCCTATAAATTTTTCTTTTCGACTGCACAGAAATAAAGGAGAAAAGAGCCTGGTGTCATGCACTAAAAAATACTGAGTTTGAAAAACTGAAATTGAATGTGTCAGGCAAATCATAATATGAAGTTCTCTCCTGTGCTCCTTGTCTAGTAAAGCCTTTTCTTTCTTGTTGGTTTCAAGTCCAAGCCCCATCATATATTGTGCTCCCACCATATAGTCCCGGACCATGATTTGATAACAGGATGTGTTTGGTGGTGGTGTTGTTTTGCACACATGTTGCCCTCCCAGCTGCCTGTTCCTGCCATGAGCCATCCTTTCAATCAGCCAGAACTTTTACTGCACTGCTGTGGACAGCTGGTCACCAGTTAAATGGCCCTGCCAGAACTACAGTGTGGTAACTGCAGTAAAGCTGCTGAATGCTTTGTGCCATCAACCACAGCCTGGGAGTGCAGGCTGGAAGTGGGAGAAAGAGACACAAACACATAAAGCTCTAAGCATAGACTGTGACAATGGACACCACTACACAGATGCAATTGGAGGAGAAGTCTTTCTCAGACCAGGCTGGATTATGCTTGTTTTCGACACAATAATTGATAATTTTAACCTTGGAAGTCAAAGTTTAGATGGAGCACGTTCAGATGACAGCTTTTCAAAAGCAAATTGTATTCCAGTGGAATTGCTTTTGTGCAAGGGCAGCTGAAGCACCTCTCACATTCAAAGGCTGACCCCTAGCAGATACCACATCCTTGCTTCAAAGCAGGGAGCTACTAAGAGCACTCTGAAGACAGTGTCACCAAGGATCTTCTTAATTTGGCAGAGTAGTATGATGTTTTCTTTAGGGATTCTTTGCTGGAACTGTAGGCCTGTTTTTAATACACATTTTTTCAAAATGTTTAAAGAGCTGTTACCCATGGTGGGTTTACTGTTACACATGTTGGGGCTTGATTGTCCAGACCAGGAGCTGCTCTGTATAAATTAACATGGGGCTTTTTTGCCCAGCCATCACATTATCACATGAGATAACGTGCTAAACTCTGTGTTAATCACCTTATATTTCTTCATCAGCATCACTTTTTGAGAGCTGAGCATGTACTACAGCAGCCACTCTGTCTAATCTTGTCACTTGGACTTTTTGCATGCTTGCAGTAACATTGGGCATTATGGCTTCATCAAGTCTTAGAAATCCATGCTCTCCTTTCCAACAAAAAGATTACATTGGTCTCTTTTCCCTGATTTTTCCATCTGCTCCTAGGCCATGTGATTTCTTGTATTCTTCCAAGGTCATTAAATTTGTTAAATCAGCAGAGGAAAACCTTGGAGAAGAAGAAAAATAATTTTATTTTAACTAATTTAACTCAGCAAAGATTCTGAAAAGCTCAGGCTTGATTAACACAAGGGGCAGAAATGTGGCCCGGAGATGGGCAAAAATTACCCCGTTCTGGTTGGGAGATGTAATTAACTTTGTTAGTGGCGTAAATAAAGCTGCTTAATTTTCAAGCTCTCAGTACTGAAACATGGGGAGCATGGTGCCCTTTTGTTGTCTTGGTAAGCTGTTGTCTAAGCTCAGCTGTGGTTTACCGTCAGACTTAGAAACCTTAGCTAGCTCACCTGGCAAAAATTTGTAGAGTCCCTTTCATTTTGTGTCAGCAATGTATAATACTTAATGGGGCACGTGTCATTAGGTTAACATATCTTACAGAAACAGACACTTGGGTCCTATAGCTGCTGTTCTTACATGCCATCTGCAGTTAAACAGTGTTTAAAAAAACAAAAAAAGGAATTCTGTAAAGTTTGTTACAATGCTAGATTTGTACAAATTTTTAAATATAAAATCATGCATAATGTGAGCATGAGGCATTGGAAAACAAAATTCAAATAAACACACAGCATATTTAACACATTTTTGGTTTTGTGTCCCTTCCTGTAGCATCTCTCATCAGGGAAGGGTGATTCTAAGTTCTTGTACTTAAAATTTGTTCATAACTTTCTATCTTGGAACTAAACTAATCAGTGACTTTGACAGTGCACATACTATGTATAGTTGAACTCTTTTTGTCATTTTCAAAACCTTTTTTTGAACGGAAGTATCATCTTGCCTATCTTTTAAAGTGTCCAGAAATTTGTGGCTGTTTTACAAACATTAGCTGTTTGTAATGGCTTTAAAAACTAGAGTCATAGAAGAGCCTAGGTAGCTTGTAAGAGTTTTTAGAAAAGGAAGTACAACCCAGGTTGTTTCCCAATAAGAGATTTACTGAATATTTGGAGTTCCTGCATGTATACTTCCCTGCTCTCAAATTTAATGGGTATTTAATTACTCCATACAAAGAGGAACAGTTTTGGTAGTTGGGATTGAGAGGGCCCTGTAACAGTGTCTATTGTAAACTGGTGCTAGAAGTGGCAGGTGGAAGAGAGAAGTTCAGAGGGGGAATGCAACCTGTGTTTCCTGCATTCTGTGTGACTTTCACTCCCCAAGGTGTTGGGTGGGAGATGATGTTCCTCAAAGGATGTTCACCAAAACAAGACCAGGCACCTTATTAGATGTTTTGAATCATTCCCATAGCAATTTCTGTCTCAAATGCATGTAGAAAGAGTTTAGCCTGGGATAGGTTAGTTTCCAATAGATGGATACAGCCTTGTTTCTTGCTCTTTGTTTGGTTTAAAGCACAGTCCAATAAATTTGTGGTGAGATGCATCAACTGCTGGATTAAGCACTCCTTCACTGTAGGATGGATGGAAAAATTCCTATTGCATTCAGACAATAGTGTAGATTTTAGATATTCAGCATTTAAAAAGAATGATTGGTTTGGATATTTTTTTAGCTCCCAAAGTAACATCAGTACGAAAATGTCAAGAACAGGTGAATATTGTACACCTGCAGAGATGAGGTGCAGTAGTGTGCAAATTTTAGTCTTTAAATTTTTACCTGAGACCCAAAGATTTGTTAAATCTCATAGTCCCTTCTATGAATCTAGCTTGAGGTTTTTAAAGTTGACACATTGACACTTAAATTTGTTGGGTTTTTTAATTAACTAGAACTCAGTTGTTAGGTTTTTGTGGGTTTTGTTGTTGTTGTTGTTGTTTTTCTACATATATTTCACTGTAATACATTGTTTCTGTTGCTACCATCATATTTGACATAGAGTGCTTCAGACAGCACCTGTAAATATCCATACTGTTTGTGAAATGGAGAAAGAGAACACTTGGGTTTAGAGAGTGAATAAACAGGATATGGTTTAATTCACCTGTGTTTGTGGTGTTTATTGCAGGAGTGCTGCATTGCTGTACCTCTGTCTCAGATTGTGTTTATTGAAGAGCAAGCAGCTGGGATAGGAAAGAGGTATGGCCATCCTCATTGTCTTTTTCAGATGGATCCTTTCACATGCATGTTATGTGAGATGCCCAATATTGTAGATTAATCCATAATAGGTTCCGTGTGCAATCTTAAGTTTCCATCCTGACAGTCACAAGGACCACTGAGGAAGGTCAAATGTGCAAGAGAGTCATGACTGATGTAATTTGTTAACTGTCATGTAATCACTACTGATGATTTTAGAGGTCCTTTCTGACATAAACAATTCTATGATTTTAAGTTTCTAAAGAGAGAAAAAATTTTGGCTGGAGAAATATATCCACAATTAACATCCGCTTGCAGCCTACAGTCAGACTGGCAAGGTAATATACTGGAGATGTTCAGAAGAAATCAGTTTATTCATTAATGCTGGAGAAGTAAGTAAAGACCAGTGCAAAGATTATCAGTAAAATGAGATGAGAATGGAGGACTTGCAGTCATGTTGTGATAGCAGTCGGTTAATTTTCCTAAAATCATGCTCTCCCAAGGTTTGTTTTGGTAGTGGGTGTCCTTTTAGACTGTTATTTTCATGCATGTTGGCTTTGAATATTGGTTTTAGATAAGTTCACACACAGCGTCCACAAGTGACATATAGAAGTCAAATAGGTTACACATAATATTGACACCTTTTGTTTTCCTGTGTCAAAGTTAGCTTTGACACAGGAAAAAACATATCTTGGCTTTTGACCTGCAATAACTAATGCCAAATTAAATTACAACTTGATAGTTTTTATCCTAACTAAAAGGTTTTTTTTAATTATTGCTTGAATTTTTAAATTTTTTTATGTTCATTTCTAAAGGATTGATGGTAGGTACATTTTAAATTTGTAAAATGTTTTCGCTTTAGAGGCTGTTATAGTTTTTATGTTGTAGTTTTTAAGATCTACTTCATCAAAATATTTAAATGTTGATGCATAAATATAAGCATTCTTTGATGATCTTTAGCTCTTATGTGAGATAGTTAATAGAGATTTTGATGAAATGGTTAACTTTGATGCAGAAATAGTTTATTTATAATATTTATAAATATTACAGAAATATCTTCTCTTTCCTTCTCCATAGTGCCAAAATAGTAGTTCATCTTCATCCTGCTTCTTCAAACAAAGAGCCTGGTCCATTTCAAAGCAGCAAATATTCCTATGTCAAGCTTTCTTTCAAGGAACACGGGCAGATTGAGGTAAGTTTGTACCATGGATGCCAAGCACAATCAGGTCTTTGGACATGCTTTTCTCCTCTTGCTGTGTTAGTGATAATTTCCCATGATCTTTCCATGTTTACTTTTGAGGTGGAGCTTTTTCAATACATCCTTTTGGGACACAAACACTATGAGCCTCCCATGTTCTATACTGTCATTAAATACTGCACATAGAGTTCCAGAAATGTCAAGAGGCATTACTGGGCTAGTCCTTATTTTAGGGTGTTTAGTATAATCGTATATTTCCTTTGCTAATCTATTAAATTGAACACGGGATTTTCCAAAATGACATCTCTGAAATCTGTTAAATGTTTAACAGAGTAAAAGATATTTCTTTTTACCTAACCCTCTATTAAATAGGCATCATACAACTTACTACTAATTTTCTCTCTAATTTTATTGTTGAAACACCTTTTCTTTCCTCAGAACTTTTGTTCATTTTACACTGTATAATTTTTTTTTAACCTATACTAAATCCCAAAGGCTTTGAGCATTCTAAGAAAAATTTAATATATTCTTAAAAGAAAGCTCATCCTAAAAACCTAAGAAATTGCACTCTGTAAAGAAATTTCACAGTGGAAGATCCTCATTTGACGAGACTGAGAACTTTAACTTTGTGCTGTGGAAAAAGCTGTGCCCGTTCACTGCAGAAAATAAGATTTGCAACTCAAATTAGTTAGAAATGTCTTAAAAATGCATGTGCTTGATCAAACTCACTTTTATTTCTTTGTAAGCAGTTTTCAGATTATGATGATTGTAGGTTTATGCATAGTATAAATGTGTGTTTTTCGCAATCATAATCATATTTATTTTAATGTTGTGTCTGAAAATCAAACTTACTCTGCTTACTGATTGCCTAGGACATCAATTAAACCCCAGCCTTTCTTTATGACTTCAGAATGCTTTTCTGTGAACCTGAACAATGAAAAGGGTGGAATAGATTTTCTTTCTGTATATTGGTCAGTGGGACACACTTAGTGTTACCTAATGCCACCTTCTGGTATTAGCAATAAACAAATTGGTGTAATTGATCTCTGTGGTTGTTTTTATATTGTTGAATTAGCAGATCAATAGCAATTGGATTGCTCAGCTTTCCTTCCTTTAAAAACATGCCTTTGAGTATACCTCAACATTTAACATGGCTTGGGACATTTCGAATATCTGAAGAAATATTTTACAATGGAAGTACTTAGTGACTGCATGGCTCCTCTTCTAATATGAATGCTTTCAAAGGCTGGACATTAAGAATTTCCATATAATGAGTTGTGTAGGTGTTATCATGTTTTGTCCCCATACATTGTGAAGTTCATTTCATCACCAAGATGCTAAAAATACACAGAGGTACTCTGCACAGTTCATGAAATGTCTGTTGTCACTAATTTAATGTCTGTTGTCACTAATTTAATGTTTGCAGTTCTACAGACGATTATCAGAAGAAATCACACAAAGGAGATGGGAGAGCATGCCCACTGGTCAGGCCATGCAAGTTAACAAGGATTCACAGGTATGTGCAGAGCTTCTGAGCAGGATCTGTGTGTCATCTCTTACTGTCACTTCTTGCCACCCCCATATAACACATCCAGCATGTGACTCTAACCAGCATCATGGGCCTGTGCAGGAATTCAGCTTTTGTTTGCCTGTTTTTTCACTGGCGTAAATTAGTTTGTCCTTTGCATTTTTCACCTGATAGAACACAGTCGCCTCTCTTTCTTGAGTATGCTTAGATAATGAGCTCCTTTTTTTTTTGTTTGTTTTAGTTAGACACAAACACACATAATTGTGAAAATTCAATATTTATTTGCGCATACTTTTATTCAGCATGTGAGGTCCAATGAAGCTGGAAATTTTTTTGTCTTTATTGTGATTTCTGGTTTATTTTTTTGTGGCAAATATGTAACATGTGACTTTATATAACTCTTTGAAACCAATATATATTTGATTTAAATGTGTATTCTAAATTGACAGTTGTTAAGGAGAATGTCATATGTTAAATAAGGTTTATCTGCCTACATACTTCTAAGTTATTAACACTGATAAATGTGTAGGTGTTGTTTCTATATATTAATGTGCTGAATATATGAATATATAGTATTGTATGAGTGAAATAGGATGATTTAAAGATTGTTCAATGTGAAATTATGTATGTCCCCTGTGGTAAATGTAGTACCTATAGGGACAGCTGCATTTGGAGTAATGCATGAAGAATCTAATCAAAATGCCATACCACTACTTAAGTCTTAGCAACTCTTTAACACCAATGCTAAGCTTTGCAGTCAGAGGTGAGAGGCCTGGCACTGCTGCCACTTAGGTACCAGCCTTTCTAGAACACATTTGGCATCTGGTAAAAGTTTCACCATCACCCACATTCTAATACCTCTGAGGAAGGTAAATGAGACTGTACTTAGCATTATGTTTCTATGTTTCTGTTTCTTCAGACTGGATTTCTTGAAGTAGTACATTCAGGCATTTCCACAGCTCTAGTATGGATGTTCACATGGACTTCAGAGGCTAGAATTGAGATGAGCTGCAATACTTAGTCTGGATATTAAGCCATATTAATAGCTTCAAATATACTATCAATATCATTACTTGTCTAGTAGAGCAAATTCATACATGGTTCACATTTCTTATTTTTTAACAATGATTTTGAAAATTACTGTCAAGAAATGCATGAAATATTGTATCAATGATATCTGCTGTTTGGGGGAATATTTCTGGTCCTCTAATTTTCACAGTGAGGCAAATGAGAAAACTTGGCATTTCCTATTTTGACTCTTTCCTTGTTGTTTTTTTTTTTGTTTGTTTTTTTTTGTTTGGTTTGTTTTGGTTTTTTTTGTTTGTTTGTTTTGGTTTTTTGTTGTTTTTTTTTTTTTAGGCAGGAAGAATAAGGGCTGTAGGAATTGTAGGTATTGAAAGGAAATTAGAAGAAAAAAGAAAAGAGACTGACAAAAACATTTCCGAGGTAGGTACTTTTGAAGTTTCAAGGTCAACCACCTGCCTGAGCTATTTACATTCATTCACACTTTCTTTTAGAGACAGCTGAGACTATTTAGTGTTCTTGTTGAGAAATCTGAATTTATTAAGAGTGTACAGTTATTTATTTCATTTAACTTGCTTGCCAATATATGTAAAGGTTCTTCATTTAAACAATTCCTTTCAAGAAGATTGTTCTTTGAAACCAACAGTGTGTATTTATTAAACTAATTTTGGTTTCAATTAAAAATTTAATATATATTAAGCAGAATATGCTGATCCAAGTGTCTGCACATAACTGTGATGAAGCTAGATTTTCCTCTTATAGTCAGGTTTTTAGATGTTACATTTAGGCTTATAATTACAATGGTTTGCAGTCCAGGCATCGACAAGCTGTTCTAAGTACTTTTAAAATACCTGGCCTAGATGGAGATCATTCTTTTCCATAGAACCAGCACAATAGTTGAATTCCAGATATCAATACTAATGGACAGCAGAGGCATTTAATTTCTTCATATATACCTGAGAGCAATACCTTCAGAAATAGTCTGATTCTGTCTTGGTAGTAGAGATTAATACAAAAGTATTCATAAACTACGTGCAGCATATTTGTTCTTGTGGCAAAGCTTTATGGGATTCAGCGTGCCACAAGAAAAAGGCATTCCCTTCTCTAATACTTATGAAAATTAGAATGCCTTTGCAGGCCACGTGCTGTTTCAGACGCTGGGAGCATTAAACTTTCTTGGTTTCTGTCTGTGAGGAATGTACTGAATGAAGTTTTGTGTGTAGTTCAAAAGGTATTGTGGTTACATGCGTGGGTATATAGTTCAAAAGGCATTGTCTGCATATTTTTTCCTTTAGTAGCTTTGTCTGAGAGTAAAAGAAATCCATTTATACATGTTGTGTGAGCAGAGGAAAACCATGACTTGTAAAATCCTGCCTTCCTCCAGCTTTAAATATTATAAATGACTTAATTTAAAAAATGGTGCCCTGGCTTCCAGGAAAAGGCTTCCTGCATCTGCTGTTCAGTGCTGATAAGAATCCAGTTCTTTAGCCTTTTGTTTATCTGAGGAAGTTCCTGTTAGGTGTGTGCACATTCCCCTTTGTTTCCAGGCCTGCCCTGGGTGAGTCAGGCAGAGGAGGAGTTAGACACAGCATACTGTTTATTTAGCTAAATCAGGGGTTCTTTTGATGAATGTTGTTTTCATGCAGGTATAGAGATTAGAAACAAGCTGGGAAAAGCCCTGTCAGAAAACTTATTGTTGATATCATATACAAGTAGAGTAGCAGGACTTTGATTTACACTAGAGATTGGGAAATCTATTGTAAATTATTCAGTTTGGCAGATTAGGGAGTAAGAAGAAGTATTCCAAATAGAAGCTTTTGTTTTCTTAGTGGTAAATTATTGTTATATAGTGACATATTTTCTTTTCTCCCTGTGGACTACCTAATTTTGGATATCTAACTCAGGTACCAAGTGTTAGGGGGCTAAACTTGTCCAGTCAGTAGAGAAACCCTGGCACTATCAGGAGGTGAAAAGCAAACCTTGTCTCTTTCTAGAGGCATCTCCTTTTGGTCTTTGCATGTTGAATCTCTGACCAATAAGCTTCTACATAAGGCACCTAAAAGTATATGGGAACAATGGGGTCTTCCTGCAAAAACCCTGCTAAAGCGTGTCTTTCTAGTGGGGGATTAGTCAGAGTAAGGCAGAAATGACATAGAGGCAGTGGCTAGAAGCTGTAGGCAAGATGTCTCTCTGGCTATTTGACAGTGTAACTGAACCTACTTTACTTGAGGCTGGAGGGCTTTGGGGCTGCTGTCAGGCAAACCTTAGATTAAAAGGTTCAGGAATTTTTCTCATACCAAAAAAAGGTTTTTTGAAAAGGTTGATCATCTGGACATGCTGTCATGTATTTGAGAGTAGTGAGGAGGCTGAATGAATGTGTGCTGATGAGGGTGGGAGAAAAGAGAGTTGCTTTATAATACAGTTCCATTAATGGAGTTGCTAGCTCCCTTTTTTTTTAACATGATTTTTTTTAATGCTAGTTTATAATTACTAAAAGTTTGGAATTTCAGTAAACCTTCAGCTGTTTTTAAAGTATGTTTTATTTAAGCCTAAAAACCCTTTGTGGGTTGTTAGAGAGTTGTTGTATTTGAGACCATAGCATTTTATTGGAGTACTTAAATGACGAGATGTTGCCACATGTTTCCGAGGTTTTGTCCCTCAGATATCCTCTTTCTTGCTCATTTGAAATGAGTGTTTCTTACTAATTGAGTAACATTCACTGATTAAAGTTGTCTTGTCAGGAGGAGTACCATCTGTAGCTTTACAGCTGTCTTGTAGCTGGCCAGAAACAACAGATCTCCTTGAGTGATGGTTAATTGTTGGAATAAACCTTCCCCCACCTTACAGAGAGCATAATAAATCTGGAGAGTTTAATCTTTTCTTCAACTCAGCATCTTATTGTCCCTTCCTATCACATGGACATCATAAATCATACTGAAATTCTGTTCATATACTGGAAAAGTATGTGATTGTTTGATTCTCTCCTTTGTTGTTTTTTTCAATTATAAGATATGCTATAAAACAGTTGTATGAACAAATAAGGTGTGGTATCTCCTTTTGTAACATACTCATCTAAAGGGGCAGCAGCTCTTATGAATACCTTGGGTAGGTGGACAAAAGCTGTGTCCATAAAACTGAATGATGTAATTATACTGATCTGCATTGTCTCCTTTTCATTTCAGGCTTTTGAGGACCTTAGCAAACTAATGGAGAAGGTATGGATGAATGGCATGTGTCACTTGGCCAAGTAGACTTAGGCTTGTTTTCTCAGTTTTAAGCACACTTTTTTCTCTTGTGCTGGAAGTTGACTCATCTGTGTATGTTTCTTGATAGGCTAAGGAAATGGTGGAATTATCCAAGTCAATAGCCAACAAGATTAAAGAAAAACAAGGTGACATCACTGAGGATGAGGTAAATTAATTTAGTTTTTAAATTCTACAAAAATGTTCCTATGAAAAGCAAAAAGCTATCTGTTTAATAATGTAGTGTTAATAAAAACCCTTGCTGGTTGATTTTGTTGTGTTTAGTCCCTTATACTTGGTGTAGAGTTTACTTGCTTAGTGTTAATTTTTCTTTTAACCCTTCTTAAAAGCAATGATTTAGCTGCTTTTGTATAAATTTTTCTCTTTCTTTACCTGTGCTGGTCAAAAATAAATAGTGCAAAGTTTTGCTTTCTCTTTGCCTAGTAATTAACTTTATTTGTAGTAAACTGAGGGATTTATTCACCAAAATATTGTTATAGTAATAAAATCAAAGATTTTTAAAAACCAGAATCACTCATTAGCTGATGTACTTTTAAATGTATTTGTTTGTTTGCTTGTTCAGACCATTAGGTTCAAGTCCTACCTACTGAGTATGGGTATAGCTAATCCAGTTACGAGGGAAACGTATGGATCTGGTACACAGTACCACATGCAACTGGCAAAGCAACTAGCTGGAATCCTGCAGACACCCTTAGAGGTAAATCACCACATCTTACACCAGCATTTTCCATGTGTTGCTGAATTTTGATGTAAGTGTGTTTTGGCTGTAGTAGTCTGCCTCTTTTTAAAGCAGATTTAGCAGCACAGCCTCCTATTCAATGTTAATGGGAGGAATATATATTGCCTTTTTGAATAAAAAAGTTCAGTATGAATTTTTCTTTGGACTAATGGCATCAACTTCTGATTTGCAAAATGTTGATGAGATTTAGAAAATTATTCAAGTGGTCTTTCTTGTATTTGAATAGCTCTGTATTCATCCCTTGCTGCAGAATATTTCATTTTTTTAAAGAAAGAGTGAAATGACACTGACTGAAAATAAAAGTAATGAATCTTTTTAAACTGCCTAAAATTTATATATTTTGCAAATATAGGACAGAATTATTAAATAGATTACCAGCCCATAGTAGTATCTCCTGTTTTAATTTATCTCAAGATATTATAGATTACAGGTTTCTCACCAAACAGTTAAATTTCATATTGCAACTTATAAGGCTATGTTCTTCCTAAAAAGCATATATACTACAGTATTTTTGTGAAAGGTACGTGCTACCTACTGTGATCAGAATGGAAAACTGAGTTTTTTTGAAAAGTAAAAACAGTAAACTGACTGATAGATTTAATATATTGAAATTCCTTGTTCCTATGATTTATTCTCTGGCTTAAAATCAAAGTAATTCATGGTCCTTGGGTGTAGTGTCACTATTTTGCATTTTAAAATGATTAGTGAAAGGTACAACATGCCTCTTTAGTTTTTTTTCCAGTGGGGCCCATCATTTAGCCCTTCTGTTTTACCTGTTTAATCAGCACCTGCAAGTAGAGATGATGAGGTTCCTGGGCTGTTTCTCTCACCAGTCTTGTGCTCGTTAACACAGGAGCGAGGGGGGATCATGTCTCTGACAGAAGTGTACTGCCTGGTGAATCGTGCTCGAGGGCTGGAGGTGAGACACTGCTCTGGGTCACAGTGTTAGAACAGGACTTCAGTCATAAGGACATTAAAGGGTAAAAATGTTCCCTACCAATGGCTCATTCTACTTGTCTACAACACAATGTGATCAGCTCTTTATTAAAATTAGAGGGGTTTTACCTTTCTCCTTCTCATTTTTCTTTATAATACTTATGTATCCTTTACAAGTAGTAATAACATATGCTGCTTTTTATGATACCCTGTAAAAGGGGAAATCCATACTTATCTGGAAAAAACCCTTAAAGGTCAGAGACTACTAAAGAATGGTGAATGTTCTGGGAATTTTTTTTAACAAAATACAGCAATTCTTTCTGTGAACAAGGCAAGGAAGATTATTATAGAATACATAGTAAGGGAACAGAAAGGAGCATAGAAGCCAAGAAAATAGACTGCACAACAGAAAGGAAAAAGAATTAACAATAAGTGTAGCCTGGTGTATTTTTTAGCTTCAGCTACTAAAACTTTGTTTTGATGTTACACTATACACCTGAAATGCAAGCTGTAAATAAATATGTTTTACTATTTTAATAGTTGCTGTCACCAGAAGATTTAGTAAATGCCTGTAAAATGCTGGAATCACTGAAATTACCACTAAGGTAAGAGCTTTACAGATTTATTTATAAAGCATGGCACTCACAGGTCAGACCATGATGATTAATTTTTACTTGAAGTAGAATTTTTTTGTGGTTGCTGTGGGTATTTTAACAAAGTCATTATTTGCTTAAAGGATGCTGCCATATGCACCAACATCCACTCTACATTAAAACATTAATTTTTGGCTAGGAAGATGTTATTTTTTCACTTAGAATTTTTTCAGACTGGAAAAGGGTTTAACCAAGACCAGACATATGCCCTGCTCTTTTCTGTCTCTTCAGATTTTGAATATGCTGTTAAGCTTAAGTTCATCTTAGAGAGCTTGCTTGGGTTTGGGGGGATTTTTTTCCCCTTTTGTAAAGTGGTTATAGATGTGGATGCATTAGAAATGTTACCATAAGCAATGTGCACTTTGCCTCTCTTTTTTGATTTTAGGCTTCGGATATTTGATAGTGGTGTGATGGTGATTGAACTCCAGTCTCATAACGAAGAGGAAATGGTAGCTGCTGCTTTAGAGACAGTAAGTGTACTTCATTTCCTTCAGTGTTCTGACCATGCTAGGGAAATTTAAACACATTAGGTAAAAAACTTGAGGTATGGGATTTCCTCTTGAGGTTTCAAATACAAAGCATTCCGCTCCGTATCTTCTAAAAGAAATATTTAAATAGCACTCCTCAACTTCAAAGTTCTGTGCAGGCAATAATCTTAGTCACAACTTTCTCTTTAAGGAATAAATCACTTTTCTATCTCTTTTCAAACTTCATTAACCTTCAGCCTTCCTCCAAATCTTTTCCACTGTAGACTGAAATTCATGGCATTTATTGAGCACCTAATTAAACAGAAGTGGACTTCAGACACTGTACTGCTTGAAGGCAGTGGAAACAGCTCTTAAATGTTGATGTAGGTAGTTGTTTGGTTTGGGTTTATTTCATAGAGCAGTACCAAGTATGTGTACCAAGTTTGCTGCTGTGAAGAGCACTCAGTTGGAGAGTAGTGTGTATAGAATTAAGCCAGCCTCATCAGGTAAAATAATAGTATGAATTGCTCAGTGTCATAAACCTTTGTGGTTGTGCTGCCTCTGGACACTTTACAGTCCTGTTACCCCATAATTTGTTACATTTTTCCATGTCTTTCTGAGTGGAATGTAATTTTTTGATTTTCATACATTTGAGAAAAGGCTGATCCAGTGTATCCAAAGTTAAAGAGGAGGCAGTTGAGAAAAAGTAGAGCTATCACAGACACCTCCTCACTTGACACAAGGTAGACTGCTCAGTGTTTTGCATGATTGTCACCATAAAGCTTTTGTTCACAGAAAGACTTTTAGATAAAAGAAATAGATAAGAGAAATGTTTACAGTGATTTAAAAGACTCCATTCTAAATTAACAACATTAAAATGCTTAAATTTTTCACTATACATTAATATTTTCAGTTTATTTTCTTAAATGTGTAGAAAAATACTAAGACCATTTTAGGGCTTTTTTTTTCTCATTATTTTTGGTTTCTAATGATTTTTTTTGTCTTCAGTAAGAGTGCTTATGTCTTTGAAAAGAAAAACCTTTCTTGGTAACAAAGGAAATCAACTGCAAAAAGTAGCAGATGGTGGATTTATTACCAACTTATTACCAAGTTGGATTTATTACCAACTTTTTTCTGTTATTTCATAACATGAAACTTTGGCTCCATAGAAGAATGGAAGGGAGAGGCTTCAACTGAGGAAGACTACTTGTATGGAAAAGGGAAGATCAGACTTGTGGCCAAAAGCACCCATAATTTAATGTTACTGCACATTATGCATTAAGTTCTGAGATGTGAAAGGAAGCCATAGGGTTTCAGGCAGGAGAGGGATGTGGTTTTGAATGGCTGGTGAAGACAGGAAATGACACGGACATCAAAGGAATCCAGCATCACCCTTGATGAGCGTAGTGGTTTGGGGAGGAAAGATAATTAATCACCAATTGTATAGCTGACATCCATTACTCAGATTTGATCTCTTAGCCTCCAAAAATCTCATGTTATGTCTGATTTAATCTGAGTTTCTGTAAAAGGACTACTGCTGAGAATGATGCAAAATAGACCCCTCCCCACCCAGTTATGTGGGAAGCAGGAAATGGCAACTACATCCGGATTTACAACTTTGCTTGAATCTAAAGCAATGAAGAAATAGAAGGATAATTAATTTTTAAGGAATAAACATGTTTATCTGGGAAATTCAAGGCAATAATAAATCTAGACTTCATATGTAGTATTTATATGGTATTTTGAACGTCCACATGTCCAACGTGTGTGAGAAGGCTTAATTTTATTAAGTATCATGATTGAGACAAAAGGGCCAAAGTTTTGAGTCCCAAAAATGAACTTGTCTTTTATGTCAGCTGAATGTGATGCTGGCTTTTAGTTACTCCTTTAGTATGTCATAATGTCATGTGAAGCCCTAAGGTTTGGGGATTTTCCTCTAGGCAGTGGGTGTATTTTAAATGCCATAAAACTCAAATTCTTCTCTTCCACCTGAGATGAGATGAGATGAGATATTTCTACACTGATGACCTGCCCTCAACAGGCCTCTTATTTCTTTGTCTAGGCTTCAGTATTTGCAGAATCACTTAGGATAGTTCTGCTGTGTAAATACTGATGGAGACTGTATTCTGCTGTCTGAGCTATTCTGATTTTTCAGTTCATTTGATTCCAAGGCATCTTTTAAAAAAATTCCAAAGGAATGGGTACCATGTGATTTTTTTACAGATTTAACTCTTTTCTCTCTTGCTTTTTTATACTTAGCAATTTTCCCAGGACACTGAAGAGATTATTTAATTTTTAAGAGGAAATAATCATAATTAGTTGTACTTTTAAAAAAGCAAACAAATTAATTCTCTTCTCAAGGGATTTTCTACCAATTTATCACTTCATAAGGTTAGACCTGATTCAGTAGCTGAAAGAACTTTGTTGTTCTTCTAATGCCATGGTTTGTTTATTTGTGTATTTGTTTTTTTGATAGGTATCTGAAAAGGGTTCTCTCACAGCTGATGAGTTTGCTAAGCTAGTGGGGATGTCTGTTCTCTTAGCCAAAGAAAGGTAGGTAATAATTGTTGTGTTTAATACTTTAGTTACCATGTTGTCCTCAAGTAATACAGGACATCTTCTTTTGCTTTTTCTAGGCTGCTTCTTGCTGAAAAGATGGGCCATCTTTGCAGAGATGATTCAGTGGAAGGCTTGAGATTCTACCCAAATTTATTTCTGACACAAAGCTAATAGCATTTGTGTACAATTTGTTATGTAATAATTGAACAAGAGAGCAGAATCCTTCCAAGAACTGACTTTAAAATTCTTATTTCGTTAGTCAACTGCAAGAGACATGAACATTGCAATGCTTTTACAGTTCTCAGGTATTTCAAGTGCTGAATTGTCTTACGTGGAACTGAAAGGAAATAGAAATCACAAAGTCAGAAGCATGTCTATTGTCTCAAGACAACTCACTCATTTTTCAAGTTTTATTTATGTGCTGTGTAGTTTATTTCAAGAGAAGATTCCACACCAGTGAAAGTGGAGAGAATATCGCTGCAGAGTGCTGTGAGGGTCAGCACCCAGAAGCCAGGTTACTGCATACTCCAACTCCAGTTTGCTTATGTCTGGAGCAACAAAGCAGACAGATGTATCCACAGTGATAAGAAACGGGACTCTGGTGTGTACTGAGGTATAAGGAACAAACTAGTGTAGAATAATCCCTTCTCCCAGAAGTGATTAACAGTTTTCTAAGGGAGGATCTTGGGGATCTAGAATTTGAGACAGAAAGAATCTGCTGCAAGAGAGATTATTGTATGTCAGGCGAATCTAGAAATTACCATGTTTATTTTGTCGTGTCTTACACTAATGTCTCAGATAGAAACATTGTTAGTGCAGACTTCCTCCCTTCTCTTTCCTTGCCATCTTCCTTCCTGTCCATTTATGTTGCACTTTGGGTGCCCCTTCTCTGTCCTTTCTGTAGCAGAGTGGAGCAGCCTCCTGTTACTTTACCAGACTCTGTGCTTTAATGTGCTTGTGTTTTATCTTGTACTTCTAACAAAAGATCATTTGTTTGTTTCATCAGCCTATTACATGTTTTGGGGAAACAGTTCATTTGCTTTCTTCTCATATGTGAAAATTAATATGCTTTCTATATTGAAGGGAGGAAGAAGACTATCACCCTGTGTTTAATAATCACAAGGTATCATTGTTTGGTATTCTTCACCCTGTGTTCACACTGAATGCAATATAATAGCCTCGGTTTTCATAACTCCAGTGGAGTTGCTACACTACTTGAAGATCTGTCATGATAAAAACAGTTAAGTGGATGTTTATGATCCACATTACCTGAATCTTTGGCATTTTGAAGTGACTATTTTTAATAAATAAAGTTAATTTAAGGTATGGGCAAGGACATCATATAGGTAACTACACTGTGGTTGTGATGACCAGATCAATATTACAAGAAAGGGCAAAAAGGCTTTTAATATGAGCCTGAAGATATTTTCAGAACTATTTCAGTGTTACCACAGCATGAGTTAAGGCATGAGTTAAGGTCCTGCCAATAGTTCAGTGCAGAGATTCCTACAGTGATCATGCCTGTGGCTTGTAGGATGTCCTTTATATCCAGGGGATTAGTAAGAGGATCCATCCTCTTACTCTTGTCACAAGCAAACTTTCATGCAGTGCTTTCTTTAAGGCAGCTTTCCTCTGCTCCACAAGGGTGCTAAAACTTTTCTCTTTGACATGGCTGAAGGAACCAGTTCCACACTATTATTACAGTTTAGTTACCTGGCGTCATCTCTTCAGGAGCCTTACAGTTGCTGCTTTCCTTCATCCTCCCCACAACCCAAAGGAGAGATCCATGCCAAGTACACTGAGCACCACATATCTAAGGAGGGACTGAAAAGTGAGAAATTTGGAAGCAAAAAGCTGTTTTGTGACAACTGTCTCTTTTGCCCAATAAAAGCCTGTCATGGAAGGCCAGTGGTTTGTGGGCCTGAACCTCTCCCCACAAGGGGGCACGTCGTGTGCAGGAAGAGCAAAACCTGAGAGGAAATGCCTAGTGTAAACTGCCAGCCTCTGTTCCTCCAACCCTGAGTGTTTCATTATCTTAATTAAGCAATAATAATACAGCCTGTTTAGAATAATGGTACCTTCTCAAGCTTTTCTTTTCCAAGATGTTTCTTTGACTTTGTTTTTCTTCCAGACAAAAAGGCTAGAGGGGAAATTGTATTGCTGGTTTAGAATTTAAGCAGACACATGAGAAAATGGCTACTAGAAAGTAAGAAAAATTAAAACATTTTCTTAAACAGATTGTTCTGTTGAGTTTTTTTTTTCCCTCTGAATGTTTTAAATGCTTTAAAATGCTTTACACGTTAAAATCTTGTGGTTCCACCAGGCAGGTTTTTGAAGCACATCCTATTTTTACTGTCTCACTTTGTAACTAAAAGGGTACAATATAGTTTTGATTTAAAGGGCAGAATTAAATGTAATTAGAAGGCCTTGCTTATGTTGCTGAGTAGCCTGTTACCCATCTCAGCCAGAACAGTCAAACTGTAGGTGTCTACACAAGCACTGCTTTCATGAGATCATATTAATTTAATACAAAAGGTACATATATGAACCTTTCCTGTTTTGATTATTCCTAGGATATTTGTATCATGATATATGACAATTTTGCCAGGGCTGCCTACACAAATAGTACTTGTCTTTTTATGGAGCAGTCTTAAATGATGATGTTTTTCATTTGAAACATGGGCCTTTTTATGTCTCAGACAGGAAAACACTCCTCAGGAATCTGTACATCTTTTCCGTTTCTCCTTTGCCTTTGTTTTCAGGAAAATTACATACAGCCTATGGAAACATAGATCTAATCTGGACCATATTTCTGAAATGCAAATCTTTTTTCTTCTGAAAAGTGTATCGATGTGCATTTGGGAGTCCTCAGAAATGTATCTTTCATAATCACTTATGGGTGCATATTGATTAGCTCAGTTCTTGTAACAGGACTTCCATGGTTTGTCCGAAGAGCCTGACTGTGCTTCTAAAATTAGTGCAAGTATTGTCCCTGAATTCATGAGTACAGCAGTGGGAGACAGTAGGAGCCTGTTGCCAACAGCAGAGGTTCCTGCTTCCTGAAGCCTGGGAGACACTTATTTACAACTGGACAGGTCTTTTTGAGCTGCCTTTTCAGTAAGTATTCTCAATTATTTGTGGATTTGATAAGAAATCATTATCTCCAGGAGAAGCTCCCTCACCAATGTATTTTCTGTTGAGTTCTACTGACACATCTTACAATTTCGTTCCTTCTGCTATGCTAGCAGGCCCCGTTTCATCCTAACTCGCAGCCCTTCAGGCATTCATGTGAAATGCAAGACCCTATAGTTCCAAGTCACCTGCTGGGAGGACTTCAACTAACATTTTGTTCTCCAAAGAATGAGCTACAGGTACTCATGCTGAGAGAATATTCTAGACACGTCTCTTGGCAACATTTGTCTGCATTTTAAAGATCTATTTAAATACTTTTATTGGAGCAGAAGCTCAAATATCTGTCCTCCCAGACACCTCCCAGGTAGTTGTTCTGTCCAGCAGCCTTGAGAGTAATTTTTCTTTGTGGTTTAGAATTAAGATATTATTAAATAAAATTTAAAAAAAAAAAAAAAAAAACAACCCAAGCCCCAAACCAAAAACACACATCAAAACAAAAATTCCAGGAGTGACAGAGACATCTTAAGTTTCAGAAAACCCCACAGCCTACTAGTTAGCACATGCTCATGGAGAGGCAGGCCTGACAGAAACTGCACTACTTCATATCCTTGCTACACACCAAAGACCAGGCAGGATCTGGGGTGTCCTGCTTTCCCACTGGATTCTGAATGCTGTGACTTCAAGTTTTCTAGTGATGAAAGAGCACATTAAACCCTGCCCTGCCATGCTCACAGCAGAGATGGACAGCAGGTTCCAGGTAAAAGGGGCTGGTACTGATGGAATAGTTGATACATATCTAGTCTTGCTCTGAGCACAAGGCTCAGACTAGACTTTTTGCATTTAAATACAATTCCAAGTATTTTACATACTTGTATTATCATCAGTATTATCTCAGGAAGTTGTAAAGGTAGGGACTGATCTAACATAAAGGCTGTTACACTGTATGTTTCAAGCCAAAGGTCAAATCAGTGTCACTTGCTCCCGTGTCACTTGCTTCATACATGCAGAGCACTCGCAGAAACTAACAGACAGGAGTTTCTATTTTAACGAAAAAAAAAAAATTGTAGGAAGATACATTCTGTGTGAAGCAATCTCTTTTTACAAAGAACAAAAAAAGCCAGCACAGTTCTGTAGAATACATTTGTGTCTGTTGCTGGTATGGTGGTTTTTTGTGGCTGTATAGTGACTCACATCACGTAGGTAGAATTCTTTCTAAATTTTGCCTAAATCAAACAGTACTGGACATGGGATATGAGAAACATCTGCTTTTTCAGCCAGGCTCAGCAGCTGTGTGTGTGTGTGGCATAATTCCCCTGAGTTTCACTTAGCATTGGACAGAGGATTTGAGGTGTGTTCTTAATTGCAAAGATCTGGTTTGATCCACCCATTAGATGAGAATGGCAAAACTCCCACCGACTTCAAACCCAGGCTTTGTTGTGATTATCAAATGTTGACTAGTTAGCAGCCCGGAAATTGGTGTATTGGGTATGGCTGAACTCTGGCAGGGAGAAGCAAGAGCTTAAAACACATACTGGAATAACAAAATGTATTGGTCTTCTCAGTGGAAATATCAAACTGTTTGGCACAACTGTTTGCAAAGTGACTGTTTCTGATCTTTCTGCATTCTTACTGTTTTATCCACAGTGTTTTGAGAAAGTCCAAGATTAGGATAATTTTTTCTTTTCCACCAGGACTCTATTTATAAGTTACAAGGCCAGAAGAGACTAATGATAATCTCCCTTGACCTCGGGTAACAGAAACTGTGGGACTTCCTTCATTCAATTTGTGTTTGAGGTAGAACTCCTCTTTAGGAACAACAAGAGATTGCATGTTCTGGGAAATTCCCTTGCAGCCCTTGGCAGATTATTCCAGTGACTATTACCTGTTGGAAAAATTGTTTTGCTGTACACAATCAGTGTGTTTAGCTTTGTCTTCTAGCCGCTAGACCTAATATTCAATAAGTGTTTTATGAAGCATGAGTTCCTCTCATGCCCAGTCTCCTGGAATATAAGAGTTTCTTCAACATTGATCATTTGGGGTCTTTTTGCCCACCTTATTGTTCTTTTTTCTGCTCTTCCACAATTACCTAATAGCCCCCATAAATTGTGAACACCAGCACTGGGCCAAGGAAAGCTACAGTAGAAGTGTTAATTGCAGAGGTAATTTGTTGCCCCAGTTTTTATACTGCCAGCCATGCCCACAGAGGGCATTCCTGCACTATCAAACACATGCTTGAGCCTGTGCTGGTGCTCAGTTCACTCCCCATGCACATAGCTCAGACTTGTCAAAGGAGGGTGACACCGTGCTCTGCTCCAAACCTGTGGGCAGCAGCAGCACGAACTCACGGATGTGACAGCAGGAGCTCAAGATTAGCTAACAACTCCATCTGATCTCCAGAGCTTTGTGAAGTAATGACTCCCCAGGAGGGAGCTGCACATCCTACAAAGTTCTACAGTCCTTGTTCCTACATGTGTCATTTTATGGGAGCTATATTAAAACAGGTATTGTTGGCTAAAGCCCTGCTTGCTCAGAGATTGGTAAATTCTGAAAACAAGTCACCATCACTGACCATTCTCCCAATCTGTGTGTTATCTGAAAAATTGAGCAGTGATGATATTATATCCTCTTTTAGGTCTCTGAAAAATTTTTAAATTGCTAAAGCCTAATCTGCATTTAAATCTTTAAATTAATATGTCCTCCATGAAAATTACACATTAAAAGGACATTTTGAAATCAATTAGTCAATGCCTAATCTTTTTAGAGCACAATGTGCTAATTCTACACAAGCATCCTTCATGGAAATATCAGGTCATACCAATCCAAGTATTTTATGGAAATGTTAAGTATTATTCCATTATAACATTACTTCCTCTACTCACCAAACTTGTACATTTATCTAAAATACATTTTCCACCAACTTCTGTCAAGTTGGTCAAGTGGTATTGGTCATGCTACTCTCCCTTTTATTATCAGCTTTTCCATCCCTGTTTCTGGAATCAGGGCTGTTCTCTCTTTATAAACCAACTGAATCAATGAAAACCCACACATGTTAATTCATCGAGTCGTCTGAAACCTCCACAGCATCTCCAGACCAACTGATTGGGAAAATAATATTTAAAACTGTTGGATGAACGTCTATCCAGAGCTGCTGATTTTGAGTTCTTTAACTGGGGCTGCTCTTATTTTACATTCTCAGGCTTGCATTGGTACAGAAAGTATTTTATTACCAATCTGGAACATGGCTTTATTGTCTGTTTTTCACCCCAAAACAGAACAGAAATATTTATTGAACATCAGTGTTTCTTTTGCACTCCACTTGATTAGTCAAATTTTTTCACATAGCGGTAGAATAGCAACAATTCTTTTGTTTCAAATTTATATTAAAATTAGACAAATCTTTGTCACTCAGCATTGCTGGCTGCAGATCTCATCTTTTACATTCTTTACCAGCTTTATGTTTCTGATTTTGAATTTCTGACAATTTTAGCACTTTTTTCCTACTTATTTTTATTAATTTACATGTCTTTGGTCATTAAATTGTTCATATTCTTGTTAGCTCTCCAACCAAGACTACAGTGCAACCTCTTTCTTTTTTTTTTTTTCTTTTTTTTCTTTTTTTTCTTTTTTCCCTTTTTTTTTAAGAAATTTTCTTGAACATTGCAGAGATATAATTTCCAAAAGGACATGTTTCAGTTTCTCACTCTTTCCAGCTTTCTGAATTTTCCCCCTAAACCACCAAATATTTATATTACCGTTTTGGCCCTTACCTTGATTCTCTGTAACAGATGACTCTCTTGTATCCCAGCCAGAACTGCTTTGGGGGTTTCACAATTAAATCTCCTTTACCAGTGTGGGTGAGGGCAAACAGATTTCTCTGGCATCCCTGCTTATTATTAGTGCTCCCCTTAGGAAGTTTGAGGTCAATTTAATATCAGCAAGAGAAGGCTTTTAGCATATTTTGCACAGATAGAAATCACAAACAATGTCACATCTCTCCCCACTACACAGAGCAGAGAGGGAATTTAGTAGCTAGCCATTCTGCTTTCACACCTGGTGGTCTCTGGACAATATGTGCTACTACACGATCTTGTTTTTATGCCAACATAAGAAAAATACATTTTCTTCCCAGCCCAACTGTGCTGGCAGTGGGGACAGAGCCAGAAACAAACACACCACCTTATGCCCACTGAAAACCACCAACACAGCCAATCTGGTGATTGTGCCCTTCATGTAAGTACCCTTAGTCTGGTTTGGGTAAAATCAAGCAGACTGGTTTCTCTCCTGGCTGCAGTCAAGGTGGCTGCTCTGGCCTGGCTAAGCAGAGGCAGCTGCACCACCCATCACCACACGTGCAAGTGATTTCTGCCCAGCTGCCAGCAGCTGGAGAACACATAATCCCATTTTTACAGGCCATAAAGCTTTTTCCTGTTAGACCTTCCTGCCATGGCTGTCTTCAACATTTCAGCCCCATGGGCTGCCTCAGCCCAGCAGCTACCTGGGATCTGTGAGCAGGTGGGATCATCTGCACTCCCCGCTCGCTTATCACATCGGCAGCTGGTGCTGGAGATCAGCAATTAAAGGGTACTCTCTCTTTGTATCCTTCAGTGTCCAACTTAATTTAGATCTCAACGTTTTGGTTGTGGGCTAAATGGGCACTCTTCTGCTCCCTTGCTCTCCCATCCCTTCTGTTATTAGTTTCTTGCTCTCCTGGGAGACCAACTTTAATGGCAAGGATTTTATCCGCCGCTAGCCAGATGCCTGAGAGACCAGCTCCGTTGAAGTATTTTAATGAAAAATATGTTCCTGATGAAATTTGGATGGCATGTTAACAAAGACAGATCTTAGTGCTCAGCATCACAGCAGGTGTATTATGTGCAAACATAATCCACTGTGCTTCAAAGGGTTTAATAAAGTAGCCTGTCTATTTATCCTGTGCTCATCCTCCTGTTATCTGGGGTCTTTACAATTTCCACCATACAATCATAGGGGCGACTTGTGATTTCTAATCACCATTTTTTGGACTCCATCCCCTTTTGGAAGTGTTGCCACAAAGGCGATACGGGTCTGAAAGAAGGCACTGAGGGGGAGTGCAGTGACCTGAACTGCTGTCTTGGCTTTGTTTCTGACTTTACAGTTTGAGCATAATGTCAGCAAATCCGTTTAGAAAAAAAATAAGGCAAAGCCTTTTTCATCAGCATAGGGAAACAAAAGATCAAAGATCACTTGTAACTCATAAAATACTGCAAGGCCATTGGATCAAAGGCACTATAATAAGTGCAAAATACTGTGATACAAGTAAAACATCTTGCCATGTGTTCCAGGCTCTTTCCTGCTTGCATGGATTTCTTTACTTTCTCCTCTGCATCACAACAGGGGAAAGAGATTTTTTCCCTTAAATTTTTTTTCTACTTTTGAAGATTAAATCTTCAAAAGATTGTGCTCATAGTGGAAAAAAGCCTGGCAGTAGGTCCACCAATGTAAGATTTTTCAGATGTTAAATACAGGCAGCAGGTGAGACTGGAGTTTCAGTCTGGGATTTGAGCAGACATTTCAGAGCAGACATTTCGTCCACCTCACTCTTTTTCTTCTCTGAGCTTCTCCATCATCTGGAACCTACTTACAGTATTGTTTTCTTTATTACCATGTGTGATTTATTTCCTGGTTCATTCAAACCGGACCCAGTGCCACAATGCATTCACTTGTGCCAGCTGGTACCTTCCATGATCAGTGGGAAAGATGCTCCTGGCAGGAGTGCACACCTCTCACTTAGCCCCTCTACAGTGGCACTGCCTGAAGCTGAATTCTTGCTGCCAGTCACACAGACCAGGACCAGACATGGACACAGGAAGCTTCTCAGCATTCAAAGGAAGTGTTGCCCAGTCTCACCACAAGAAATGTAACAGGTTATGTTAGCTGCAAGTGTCTGGTGAAAAAATGCAGCATCCTTCATTTATTAGACCAAATACACACATGACTGTATCCTCCAGAACATCAAACAAAATCCTACCTACAATAAAAGACAGGCAAGTCAAAACCCCCCAATTGTACATGCTTCTATTAAAACAAACAAGGAGAATATTTAGAATTTGGATTGTTCAAAATAAAATGTTTAAAAACAGCCCAGAAAATGTTTATGATACACAAATAGTTCCCTTTTTGCTGTCCAGAATACAGTCTGAGTTGCTCAGCAAGGGTTTGTCTTGCTCTCCCAAAGGCTTTGTCAGTACTCCAGATGGCAGCGTGGCTGTGAAGCATTAACCACCGCAGACCCCAGCTAGCATATGGAAAAGAGGTTTAGCAGCAGGTTGATCAGAGTCCCGCCACGGTGGTGGGAAATAACCCTGAGCAGCTGCTTGGTCTCAACACTCACTTGGTGCAGAGATACCCATGTAGTGTGGAAATTGTATTTCCTCAGTCATATAGATGATACAAGTTAACTAGGAGGGACCTTTTAGTCTGTTTTTAATTCTGAACACCAAAAACTGACCCTTCCTCTTGGGCCTTTATGTCATGCCCACACTTACCATAAATGAATGAGGGAAAGCAGGAGAATTCATTACATGTAACACAGTCTGATGTAAATGCTCCATAAATCCTTTCCTATCTTTGTGGGTATGTAGGTATCCACCGGTCTGCATTTAAATCACAGACTTCGTGTCATGCAAATAAATTTAACAACAGTCTGAGATAAATTAGTCTGTTGTATAAAAACGGATAGAAAGGGCTTTTCTTAAAGCAGTCTCTGCACAAGGATAGATTCATCATGTAACAACAGTCCCTGAACATTATCCATGAACACTGGACATGACAAATACCCACATATATGTGGCCCTCAGCTGCAGACGGGCACATTAAGGAGCTGGTGCTGCTCTTTGCTGTTGGATGCTCCACCTCCAATGCTGCAAGCTGACTCGCTGACTCTGGAGAGCGGCCTCCTGCGTGCCCACTGCTCTCTTCTCCAGTCATCAACCAGCCTGGCTCCGACGTGCTGGCCCGTGCCTGGGCACGTTGCCCTGACCAACGCCCAGCGCGAGGGGAGTGATTTTCGCGGATTATGCTGAGTTGGAAAATCCACAATGGTCCACGAGGATCGAGTCCAGCACCTGGCCCTATACAGGGCCATCCCCAAGAGTCACACCATGTGCCTGACAGCATTGTCCGAACGCTCCTCAGCTCTGTCGGGCTGGTGCTGTGACCACTTCCCTGCGGAGCTGTTCCAGTGCCCAGCCACCCTCTGGATGAAGAACCTTTTCCTGACATCCTACCTAAACCTCCCCTGCCACAACCTCAGGCCATTCCCAGGCGTCGCATCACTGGTCACCACAGAGAAGAGATCAGTGTCTGCTCCTCTGCACCCCACCCTGAGTAAGCTGTAACTGCCATGAGCTCTCTCCTCAGTCTCCTCCAGGCTGAACAGACCAAGTGACCTCGGTCGCTCCTCGTAGGGCTGCCACACAAACGGCACGGGGAGCGGGGAGCTGCAGGGCTGTCCCAGCGGCCTCATCGGGGCCGGCCCAGCCCGGGGGCGCACACGGGTCGGGCGCGCCCCTCACGGGTCTCCTCTCCCGCAAGGCCGCCCCAGCCCGGCGGGCGGGCGTGTGAGGGCGGCGCGGCCGCGGCGGGGCAGGGCAGGGCTGGGCTGGGCTGGGCCGGGCCGGGCCGGGCCGGGAGAGCCTCGCCGCCAGGGGCGCGGGCTGCCCTCGCTCGGCGCCCGCCGCCGCCGCCCCGCGCCCGCTGACAGCCGCCCGCAGCCGCCATTTAACCCTCCTGCCGCCGCTGCCGCCGGCGGGCAGTGAGCGCCCGCCCGCCGCCCCGGCAGCGCCGGCAGCGTCTCCTCCACGGGAAGGACCGCGCTCTATCCCCGACCCGCCGGCCGCTCCGCCCGCGGTGTGGAGGTGAGCGCGGGGCGGGAGCCGAGCCCGGGGGTCCCGGGGCGCGGGCGGGTCGCTGGGTGCCGAGGGGTGGGGCGGTGCGGAACCCGGGCCGCCCCGGGCTCGGAGCTGGCCGGGGGTGGCTGTCGGCGCGCAGCCGGCGGGCACGGGCGGGGAGAGCCGTCGGTCGGAGCGAGCGGTGCCGCGGCGTGATCGCCGTGATCGCCGTGACGCGCCGTCCTGGAGGTGTTTTAAAACACCCGTGCGCCGGCAGGTCCGGGTTTGCCCTGCCCCGTATCCTCTGTGGTCGCCTCTGCCCCGGAGCAGCGGCCGTCCCGCCCGGAGCCCCGGCGCTGCAGCGCTCTCGGAGTGCCGGGAGCATCGGCACGGGGAGCGGCTGCCCGGGTTCCTCGCCCAAGTCCGTAATAGGTAGGAATAATTTTAGTGTTGTTTAATATGTTTGGTGATTTCTACTTTATTTCAGTCGCTAGACCGGTCGAAGCCGTGTGAGTACACGGCAAACCCAGGGTAAAGCGTAGGAAACCTTCGCAATTCTCTTTTTAATACTGATACTTCACGGTATTTCAGACCTGCTTCTCTAACAAACTTCTGATTGTATCAGCTGTGCCATGTATGTTCTCCGTACGAGGATCTTCATTATAAACTCCACCGAAAGGGGAATTCCAGTAATAGTGGTATATATATATATATATTTTTTTTTTTTTTTAAAGAAACTCTGAAGGGGAAAGGAAAGAATGGATGACTGCATTCCTTCCCTTATGCCATGAGCTCTCATCTGATGTATATAATTCTTTGCATTCTTTATTTATTATTGCTCGAACATCTTCCCAAATCTCCTTATGCTTAGTAAACTTGTTTTCATTGTACATTTTCCAAAGTAAATATAATATATCCCTGTACGCTGTTTATTGTAAGCCCTTTGGTTTCAAAGGACAGATGTTGCTGGCCAGTCTGCTCTTGAATTGCTATGTTAATATCAAAAAGAGCTGAGAAATCTCAGGATTTTGTGAGATCTGACCCCAAATATTAATGAAAATAGGCTTTACCGGCTAATTCTTTTTTTTTCTTGTACAAGGAGGATCTGGTGCTGTCAGTTTCAGCCTAGTGAATTTAGATGCATAATTTTAATAAAGTCATTATCTGATAACAATGTAAAATTGTTGGATGTGTAAATAAGAATGAAAGATGCCTTTGAGGATGTCAGCTCCAGCCCCCTGCTGTGGCACACATCACACAGACACTTCCCTGGCTAAACTAAATATCTTCCAAGAAGTGGCATATTTTTGGCCCTGACCACTCTGGCTGGTCAGCAGTGATTAGATTTTGATAAAATGTGATGAATAGTTGAGGTGTTCTCTCTTTACTGTGAAAGTGAAGAGATTATATGGAAGGTTCTGAAATTCCCAGCAGGTGGTAACACTTCAATAGCTGCCTAATCCCATTGCAATAAGCATATGATGGTTGAAAATAATTAATCTCTTTTCCAACGTACAGATAAAATATGAAGAAATCCATTTGAGGAAATGTTGCAGATACACATTTCTTTTTGCTGTTAGTGCTGCTTGTGAAATGTAGGGAGGATTTAGGGACTTTCGGGCATTTCTGTCTGTAGCCTGTTTTGCCATCAGCCTCTCATACATAGCCAGAACTGTGCAGATTTTGGGCTGCAAATACAACTGAAAAATGTTTACTAGTGAACAGCTAAAAAGGATTTTTTTTCCTCCTTAATTCTAATAAATATCCAGACTGTGACTGGTTGCTGGGTCCATCAGAGTGCCTGGGTAGGTGCTGCTGCTGCCTGGGGCAGGTTGGTTCCAAGAGAATCACTCCTCACACCCACTCCTTTCCCAAGCCCTTCTCCCACCTTGCTCTCCCGTGTGCCCTAGGCCAGGGGGGGTTCTGTGCCATGGCTGGGTCCATCTTCTCATGCAGCTGTGGGGCTGGTGGGACAAGGAGAGAGCAGGGCTGTGCTCAGAGGAGGGATGAGCAAGAACAGCCCTGTCACTGAAGGAGGATGGGAGCTAGGGCAGGGGAGGGCTCAGCTCTTGGTGGGGATTTGCAGAGGAGGGGGACTGAGGGTATTTGTGGGTAAGCGAAATATGGGATCCATCAGTGGCACTTCTCTGCATGACTGAGGCTCCAGAGCACAGAGGTTTTGAGTGCCATGGATTTGTGTTCTCATTAAACTCCATGCTTGGTCATGGAGTATCTGATTAATTCCTGATGGCCCTTTCTTAACTACAAGGCTTATTTGCCTCTCATCTCCCTAATGAAGGGGGAGTAGGCACTGAATGCTGTGCTATTGCACTTGGTGAAGGTGGTTACTGCCAAATCAGCAGATGACAGCTCTCAGAAGAGGTGGCTGGTGTCTGAAATGTCATGTCTGTGCTGCAGCCTTGGATACTGCTGCAAAAATACCAGGAGTCCTAAATCCAGCTGGCTTGGAGTTTTTTATTTATTTGGTTTATTTTAGGGGTGTTTTTTTTGTAAAACCAAAATGATCCCAATATATTTTATGGTTTTAACAATGTAGGGAAATAGGGACATTTTTTGAATCGATTAATACATATGATTCTAATAGGCAGTATTATAGCCTATTCTGTTACTTATTTGCAAAAGATATTGCAAGTGCAATTTCAAATTTCACGTCTGGCTCTTACCTGGTTAGTGACACTGTGTGCCTGCAAACCACACAGCTGATGAGGATTTATTCTTGCAGCCCCCATACCAGATAGTGAGATACAGTCTCCAGTGGAGAGCTGTGCCACAGGAAAAGTAAGAGATGTGACCAAGATAGCACAGGAAATCTGCTGCAGAGCAGGGACTCAAAGTTTTCCTGTGTCATTTGCGTTGCACACAAGCCTCTTGGTCTTTGCTTCCAAAGCGCTTTATGGCTTATGCCCTCCTCATCTGTCATTTCAAATTCCCTTTGGAGAGGAAGTCTTCCACTTCCAATCAGACCATTACTGTCTCTTGGAAGAAGAAAGCATCTTTTTATGTTGCTGTGCTTCTGCTGCATTTTGCACAATAGAGCCTCAGTTCATGCTTGTCCACGAGAGCAATAAATTAAAAAAGCCAATTATTTGAAGTCTGATAGCCTTCTCCGTTCCATCATTTTTCATCTCATTAAGTTAATGAACTTGAGGTAGAAGATCTGAATAGAGCAAAAACCATTTAAATGTACTGTCTGCATCAAAACCCAATTTTATAGGAGTGTGAAAAGAGGAAAAATATTTGAGCAGGGGGCAAATATATGGAGAATTTGCGAGAAGACCTAAAAATGAGGAGAAATCTAGAAAGAAATTGGCTTAGAGAAGATAGAGAGGCAAGGGGAAAATTCTGAACTGAACTTAGAGGTCAGTGTAAGGCCTTTCCAAAACTGAGATGAGGCAAAAGGAAGAAAAGTGAAGGAGGGGAGAGGAACAAACCTGTGCAGAAAGAGAGGAGTAAGGGGGGCACTGCTACACCAGAAATGGGCCAGCATTGTCTTTAGAGGTGCTATTGGAACTGAGCTAGCAAAGGTGCAAAAGCTCAGGGAGGCTTCGTGGAGCACTTTAACTGGAGCTTTGTTCAAAGGCAGGGCTGTACTGCAGCTGGTAGCCTGAAGTAGCTGTGTGTGTGTGAGGTGGGAGGGCTCCTGCTGCAATCCAGTGCTGCAGAGGCGTGCAGAGGGTGAAGTAGCCCTGGGCTAGGCTTCCAGAGGTACCTGATCTCACTAATTGGAAGTTAGTTTTGGTACAGTTTCAAACACTCCAGTTCTAGCCTGGGTGTTACCCGCGCTGCACACAATCTTTTCTCAAGAGAGCCAAGATAACACAGGAGGAAGGGTGAGAGGGAAGGAGGTTTTGGTGTGACAAATGATTGGTGTTACCAAAACACCCAGGGGCTCTGGCGCTGGACTCCATCTCCGGCTTGGTTAGAAAGAGTCTCTGTCCTGAAAAGCCTTTCCTATAAATACAGAGTGTGAAAGATGGGGTGGAAAGGAGGGGAGCAGATTAATGCTGCAGTTGGCTGACATTATGTCTGGCAGTGGCAGGAATAGGAACAGAAGTCAGGTCTGGTCCCTGTGCCTCCCGCTGGCGCGCTGTCTCATGAACCATGCTGCTTTTTGCTTGGTTGGGCTGATGTGCAAATTAAGATGTAAGGCAGCTACCTCAAGAGTGCTCTCCTACACAGGCTTTTTTCTTTTTTCCTGAGCATTTATTCTCCTTTCCATAGCTTCATTTCCTCTGTGCAGTGTGTCGCTCATTAGACTGAGATTAGGATTATTTGAATTTCATCTGTCAATATGTGACTTTCTGAAAGAAGTATTTGTAAAAGCCATTTGAAGAATCTGCAGCTAGGAAAGCTAGGAATGGAAAGGACCAGTTAAAGTCATCCAGCACAATCGTGGTAGTGGCCCACAAAGCAATTTTCCCCCACTTTATTTCAGGGCAGTTTACAGCAATTCCACATATCTTCGAGTTTTCTTTGAGCAGTTAAGTCTAGAGGCCAAGACATCCATCACAATTATTTTTTTTAAACAAAGCCTGCTTTTTCTTCTTTGGACTACTTTGATTCCTTGTTTCGACTAACTGATTAGTGATCAATAAGGATACAGGCAAGGAATGATGTTCCTGCTGTGATGCTGCGCCCGCCGCCGGCAGCTGGAGGAGCTCGGGAGCGGCTGTCCCTGGAGGCTGGCTGGCTCCCCGCCGCCCTCCGTCAGCAGCCGCCCCTCTCCTGAGGCACAAGGTTTGTCTTCCTGTAATTTACAGCGTATCAAGTGAAATTGAGGGTGGTGGCGGTATCACTGTCCCTATCTAATGCTTTCTGGAGCCCTGTCAAGTTCCTGGGCCAGATGATGATTATTCCTTTCAGATATGTGCAGCTATTATTATAATGGGCTTTTACTGAGCAAGGCTGTGCTGCTAGTCTTCTTAGAAATTATTCTCTCCAGCCACTTGGCGCAGAGAGCAGTTCAAAAAGCTTTCAAGTAACATGTCTGCTGCATCTTAGTTCAACAAGCAGAGCAGTGTAATTGCTGAAATACCTTATTTGTGATTCCTAAAGACATACATGATATTTGGTTCCTATGTTTTACCATTATCCTCCACAGTTTTGCTCATTCCTAACTTCTCCCTGCTCCAGTGCCAAATTTCTCTCATAAATTAGGTTGTAAACCTGTTCAAGACCTTTCTTGCTTGTTTGTGTGAAGGTGAGCACAGTGACACTGACCTACAGGTGCTCAGTGAAATGCAGGAGAGCAACTCTTATATTTTGAAATGGCCTCTGAGTAGAATTTCTCTTTTTAGAATCCCTCCTACTTACATTTCTGAAGGAAACTGTTTGGTTTTGCTGCTATCATTGTGCTTCCAACCTCTTTTATCTAATTGTTATGAGACTCATAAAGACTAGTTTAAACCACATGGACATAAAACTGGGAAGCTTGCCAAAAGAACTCTATTTCTATTGGCTTAGCAAAGGCTCTAGTGATTGTAAACTTAAAAAATTATGGAGGAAAAAGTGGAAGTTGGCACCTTTTTCATCTGATCAGTTGGAGTGACATAAAAGGCAGTTACAGATCTCTTATAAATCTAGTAAGATCACTAAGTGTATTATTAGACCTGAATAAAAGAGGGATTTCGATGACCAAAAGGTTGGTTCGATGACCAATCAGTTTGCTGCTGAGCTGCTTTCATACTTGAAAGTAGCTGACAGGCAATATGAATTGTGCACCAGCAATAAATCTCCAATATCAGTATGTCCTGAGCTCAGAGTTATATTTTGTATAAAATACTCATTATTTTGCTATTGTGAGCCTTGGTCATAATATAAGATATCCATAGCAGCAGTTCCTGCAGTGCAAAGATAAAATTGTTGTTATCTGTCTTTGTTGTTCTGGCTCAGGAGCTGTATTTCAGGATAGAAAATTATTGTACAGTAAATTGTAGCTGTCCTTATTCAGATGCATTGATACAGTGTTAGTAGTTGTTAAGTAAATGAGAGAAATGTTAATAGTTAATTAATATTTTTTTACTTTTTAATGATATGTCTTTCTTCTCATATTTTATGAAGCAAAGTTGACACAGCTGTAATTTTTTAACTTTTAGGTGTTCTTGGAAAACGTGCTGGCACTTTGGAGCTGAAAAAGGACATGAGGAGTAAAAGGACCCAGGATCTCACTGGTCAGAATGAAACATATGTTGAAAGATTTTTCAAATCTATTGTTAGTAGTGCTCTGTGACTATGGTGAGTATAAGAGCTGTCAAGGGAAAGCTGTGATGTGCATTCACAAGGTGGTTTTGAATGGTGGTGTTTCCAGGTGATCTGTGGAAATGAGATGCTGTGGAAGCCACCACTGATAGGCACAGAGTTTAGTCTAGATCTTATGCAATAGTTAAATGCAACTTGCATAAACTGTCCCTTTAGATCAGTGTCAGGATTCTTTCCTGATATAAATTTGCTCAGGGAAATGAACAAGACAAATTAACAAATTTCCATGAGCATCAAGGGACTGGCTGTGCTAGAAGCAGTAACTGGAACACTGCTCTCTTTTAGACTTATATTTCATAATATTTAATGAACATCATGGAAGATAGGTCTGGTTTAGGTATCCATAGTGGGATGGGTGGAAATATGTACAGAACTACCTGTTTCTCTCCATTACTAGGAAAGGAACCTGAGTGGTTGGATCATGTGTAAGCATCTACAGTCCAGCCAACCTCCTATGGCTGAGTGAGCCCCCATCTGAGCTCCCCATCTGCCACCCAGAGACCTTTTGAGTACAACAGAGGTGTTCTTTACTCTGATTGTATAAGAAGCCAAAGGATGAGGTTCATACTCATTCAATCTTAGTCACATAAAATTAGACAGGTAGTCAGAGACAGTCAGTCTTGTTTGATTAGTCCATGCATAAATCCATACATATTGAAAGCAGCTCTTACCCATCTGCAACTGAGATGTGTAGAATGAAAAAGCCTCCTTCTCACCATCAGCTGCCAAGAAGGAAAGTTGGGCATCCTAAGTTCAAGTCAGAAACCTGCAAGATGTCTATGAGCTGAGGGGCATTGTATCTACAGTGTCTTATCCTTTCCAAGAATGTACTAAGTAGGAAGTAGGTTTGCAAATTACTTTCTTATTGCAGAGTGAATTAGAAATTCTGAAAATGGGACTCTTAATTCCTAAGCAATTAATATGTTTTAGAAAATTTCATTCCTAGTTTAAAAGTCAGCATTGTTTTGACAGCTGCAGTACGTTGTCAAACCACGCTGAAGGATTAAACTGTGCACTGCAGAAATAAGTACAGCATGGAAAACATGGGAAAAGAAGTGGTTAATCCCCACTTATGGAATGAGCTGTAGCAGGTAGTTCTTGTGTCAAACAGCTGAAGATGTCTTATGAAAGAGGGAAATGGACAAAAACATATGCAGTGTGCTGTCCTTGTATAAGTGAGAAAAATGATAGTAAGTAATGACTGGTATGCTACTCATTCCTCTGTGCATACTCCATCTCTGCTGCAGAGCAAAGGATCCCTGAAAGATGTAGAGAACCTAGAATTGCTGTCTTTTAGATGAACTTGGTTCTAGTAGAAGTAAAGACTCTTGTCTATGGCTTTTAGTACAATTCCTTTTTTTAATAAGACAGCTAACCAGCCCGGGTAGAAACACTGCACTGAGTAACACAGTGAAGGTAAGTAATAAATTCACTGGAGCCAAGATGTGAGATGAATGATTACAATATCCACTGGTTCTTGGTGAGCTAGTCCTCTAGACATTCACTCAGAGGTAAAAGCTATTATTCATGAACTTTATAGAGTGTGGCACAGCAAGTAATTATGAGGTACAGTTAATGAGCTAAATCTCTGCTGCAAACTTTAGGTGCATCAACTTTCACCTTATTTTCAGTTAAAGGGCAGCCCATAATTCAGAAAATTGCTTCCAAACAGTTCTGCATATACATATTTTTGAATATTACTGTGTACATCGATTTTAGATAACTCTTTAATTTATATAGTTCTCTGTTTCAGGCAAGACTATTTTTAAGTGATCCAGTATGCTCTGGAAAATTACTGAAGTGCTATAAAAAGCTCTAACATCCAACTAAACTGTATTCTCATTTCTTATCAGTTTACTGATGTTTTTGTTCTACTTAGCTCTGTGTTACCGAAGGCTGACAAGCCAACAGCGCAACCCAAGCTGGCTTAAAAACACTTAAAAATAAATAACTTCCTGAATAGCACCCTCAAGTAATTCTTCTTGCTTTTCAGTGAAATCAAGGACTTTTCTTTTAATCTTTTAAAGTGTGAATTCTTACAAAGACTCCTCTGGCAGGTTGTTGGTACCACAGCCAGACTTCTTTCAATGGGATACAATTGTAATGACAATGAAAATTATACATGTGCATTGAAGGATGCCCCTGACTGGCTGTCCGAACGATTGGGATGAAGTTTTGGCATGTAGCAGTCATGGGCACGTAGTAGGCTGGAGGGCAGCTGAAGGAGCTTGCAGTGGAAGCTGTCTCCTGACTGGTGTCTTTTGGAGCATTGTGAAAAACTCCTATGTGGGCTGTCCAAAAGTGCAAATTTCTTGTTTACCAAACTGGAGGAAAGAATGCTGTGAGCTTGGGTGCACTAGCCAGAGCTCTGCAGTGCTGGAACTGCATCCTCCACCAGTGCTCACTTTCCTCACTTCCTGAGTGATCTGCACTTAGGGTTGGTGGACTGCTCCACAGCAGTGCCCTGCCCTCCTGTCCTTCCTCCCTACGTACAGAGTGGTGTTACTCCTCGTCTCAGCCATTCCAAATGACAAACAGTGCAAGGAGGTCAAGACAGTTGTAAAAGAGAGTAAGAACAATAAAGCAGTAGGTAGAAATATCAGTGCTTTTCATTACTATTGCTTGAATGTTTTTGTTGTAAGTTTAAAGCTTAAAATTGAAATTTTTCATGCTGGGTTTTTGCCATGGTCTGATTTCCTTTTCCTTTAATGTTTCAGCTACATTGAATCTAGCTGATTCCCATGTAGAGAAATGCATCATTTTGCCCGCTATCAAAGAAAAAATATCCCAGCAACTCACAGCCATTTCACTGGGAAACTCTAACACGTCTGTGGGAACTTCATTTTTGTTAGAGTTTTCACAGTGGCCTGGGACATGCTTTCTGCTGTCCTTATAAAGACCTAGATCTGGTCCAGAGCTAAATCCTTGCAGATGACTTAGAGATGAGATTCTCTGAAGGGTCAAGTGTGCCCCAACTCCCCCTGGCTCCTCTTGCCAGCTTCATACAACACTGTGCATGCTCCAGCCCAGGGCAAGAATTCCCCAACATTATTGGACACAAGAGTTGATTGTCCTGTGCTCCCTTATGGAATTAGCAAGGAAGGTGGGAATGTGCTGGAGTTAATTGCAGGCCCAAGGAACAGCAGAAGATAAAAGAGCTGTAAGGTAAAGAGATGAGTGCAGGAGTTTGAAGAACTGTGGTAACAATAACAGAGTTAGGCTAGTACCCAAGAGATACTGAAAGTGGATGATGGTAGAAACAGAACTGTAAAATATGGGCAGGCACATGTGACAGAGTCAAAACATGAAGAGCAAGGACAATGTGTTGCTGGTCAATTCAAAGAGACACTTTTACATGTCTGTCTCTTACTCTCTGGGTGTCCAAGTTGAGATCAGGTTTGCTGCAGTGCCATGTGCTCACCACAGCTGTGATGAACGGGATCCTGCTTTGGATGTCTGAAGGACCATTGTACTTAAAATCAGGTCCTGGCTTTCACAGGGCACCACACTTAGTTGATACTTGACAGTTTTTACCTTCATGCCTGTGCCTTGGTTCCTAACACACTAAACAAGAATAGTGACCTCCTCTCATTTTTCAGGGATTTTAGAAGGATTAAGTCATTAATATTTCTAAAGCACTACAATAAGGGCACAATAGAAGAGTCCATGGGGGAAATGAATAATTCTGTGTTATCAGGATGGATTTTGGATGGTGTGCAGTCAATAATACATAGGACCACCAAGAAGACTGAGAACAAAAGAACCCTCTGATAATGAGCACTGTCCATCTGCCAAATGAGGCAGTGTCTTGTGGGAATGCAAATGAAAGGCTGGAATTATAGTACATACATGGAAGAGTATATGTATGATTTATATGTGTAAGACTGTGCGTGCCACCTTTACTCAGACTTTATGTATGTATGTATATGGTTGGAGCTGGTTATTTAAAGGACATGTTATAGCTGGTGGCAAGTAATAGGCTCTTTTTTTCTAGTGCACACTGCACCCCACCCAGATGTAAATGTCTGTACCCAGTCAGATGAATTTCTTCCTGAAAATCTTTCCTGCTGAGAAGAAAGTGAATCCAAGGTGACTAACTCAAATTGAAGCTTAGAGTAGTAGGCGTCTAATATTATGTGAGATGAGTCCTGCTACTCCTGACTGCTAAGTGCTTGCCTTGGCAGTTGCAGTGTTTTTCCAGCAAAGCTTTCTTTGAGGTAATCTTAAGACATGTGTAACAGATTTAACAAGTCAAAGTATTGTTAGTTGATACTATGTATGAAAGGATTGCTTTAACTGAAGTTTTACACTTCCATGGCACCTTCCATCTAAGACTCAGAAGCCTTTCCCCAGACAATTAATTTAATAAAGATGTCTCACAGCACATTCTGTATCTGGAATAGATATATGCAGTTTCCATTTTTTCAGATAACCTTTCTGTGTCTGAAATCCTTAAGGTTCAGGCAGTGCAGAGAAGGTAGCTGAGCTAAGAACGGAAATGTGATCTTCCAATTTATTGCTTTAGATATCATCACTAGTTACAGCATGTCTCAGGATAATTTGGCGACTTGCACAAACATGGTCATGCAAGAAGTGAATTTGAAAAGACTGCACCATTTATAATGAAATGATGTCATTTAGACATGTTGCACCACATCTGAGACAAGAAAAGTGCTGCAGTCACCATCACTGTTATTTTCAGCTCTTTCACTCAAGTGTCTGCGATGCAAATGAGCAAAATGAAAGATTCATAAGACAGAGCAAGAGAAAAGGCTTCAAAAAGCATCATGCAGACTTCCTATTCTATTTAACTTGGGGGACATTTTTCATCTGTCTGTATAAGAAACCACTGTCCTTTTTTTGCTAAATTACAGCTGAAGCTGAAAAACAGCTGGCCTCTGTGGAGTTTAAAAATCTGTAAGTCAAAGAAGTTGAAAAGTTTGAGAATCTATTCTGATAAATTAAGGTTTCTGTTAATCTTTTGGGTGGTTTGTGGTTCGCTTTATAATAGTGGTTTTTACCTTCCTGAATGTGTTACTGCAGTGGATTTTGAGCTGCTCCAAATCACATCCCTGCACAGAACAGAGCTGTTGAGCTCTAATTGCTATTGCTAAGACCTTTTCTTTTTTTGTCATTTGGTTCACTTGAAAAAGATTGAGAACCACTTTTAATATCCATTTTAAAAATATTTATTTTCTTCCATAGGAACAATTACTTGTCTGTTTCTTAACACTGTTGTGGAACTTTTCCTTTCAGTTCTCGGCGAAGTGGAGTATCTCCTGTTGGAGCATCCAGATCATGTAGCTTTCAGCAATGACACAGTATCTGTGGAATATCAGTACTACAGTGGTGGTAATGTGACAGCAGAGCATGTGTCCATCCTTTTATTGGATGCCAGCACCAGTGAGATAATTGCAAGAAAACAGCTTCCTGCAAATCAGTCCCAGGGGACGGTGGTGTTTGAGTGCTTCCATTTCAAGAGTGCTGGTGATTTCTTGTTCAGAATGGTCTCTCCCAGTGACAACAGCAGTGCTGCCCAGTGGAGCACAAACAGCATGTCCACCCTACATGTGGAATGGCCTGTATTTCACATTGATTTGAACAGGAGTTCAGAGGTGCTTGGGAGCTCCCTTCAGGTTGGACTTTTTACAAATGAGCAGTTATGTGCCATGAACAGGACTGTGATTTCACTGGATGTGATATTCACCAGCACCCTTTATGAATTCAGAAGAGTATGCTCTGATGAGACTCTGGGCATTAGAACTAGCAAAGGAATCCCCCTGTCTAGATCCCAGTGGGTAGAGTTTGATTGCCCACCTGTCAGTCAAGAAATATACATCACTGTGTTACTGAAATCATTAGAAACACATTCCATCATTGCCTCCATAGGACCTGTAGATCTCCTTCACAAATTTGGATACAGACTAGTTGTGGCTGCAGAAGACACATGCAAAACTTTGGTTCAGGTCTTTGTAATCTCTCCACCATGCACGTCTATCAGTGGAAAAATTGTTGTTTATAAAGAGGCTCTCAAGCATCCAAGTCAAAGAACAACTTGGCTGTATGAAAACATCCTTCACCCTGGAGACAACAGGACAGAATTTAACTGCACTTTGTTTGATGTGGGGAAGAACAAATACTGCTTTGACCTCCTCATCTTCTCAAACCGAAGCTATTTTCCAGCAAGAGTTAAGGAGTGTATACTGATCCAAAGGAATATGGGTTTGTACTGATTTTTTTTTCTCTTTTAGCCAAAATCAGCACTCTTTCCAGCCAACATGGATAATGATTTTGGGTCTCCTGCACCAGACAAAATAGTTGTAATGTCATACTCAGGTGGGAACAAGATAGACTGTAGAGGACACAAGGACATTTGATAACAAGTGCCACTGTGGTAGCTTAAGGCTGCACTAAGTTAATGCTAGGTACCAGCTAGAACCACTTAGGGCATTCAGAATGATGTACCTATCTCGTCAGGCTGGAAATGAAACTTGTCCCTCTCAGTGAGGGAAGAAGCTACTGTGGTAGATGTGGCCCACTGGAGACTCTAAAGGTAGGATTAGTCTTACCTGCATTTAAGTGTGTAAAAGCCAGGGGCCCAACATTAAGTAGTTGTGTAGCTTTTTAGTTGAGAAGCATCTTGCAAGGGTGATTCATGAGTGTTGAACATACAGGGGCAGAATCCTTGAATCCTCACATGGGTGTCTTTCTCTACCCGTTTGGTGTAGAAGTTTAGTGCTCTTCCTGTTAGATGCACAAACTCTGGCAAGATGAGTCAGGATTTGGCTACAGTGAAGGGCACAGCTGTGTCACTTGGACAGCTGGCAAGTTTTCTAAAGAAGTGTTTCTAGAGATGTGTTTGCTGCTTAGAACTGAGCAGGGTGCATTTTCTGACCCATGAGGCCTTCTGGCAGATCATGGGCCATGTTCATATAGCCAAACCTTTCCTTATAGAAAAGATTAGAATAGTGCAATCTGCCAACTGTGAACAGCTGGTGGTCCATATAATCCTTTGGACCATGATCACGCATGGTCTGAGAGAGTGCTGGTTGGCAGAAGCCAAAACTATATGTTTTACAGCCATGGTGTTAGAAGTGGCAGTCCATGGTTTGACAGTCTACAAACCACAGTTGCATGGCAGAGGAAGCAGATGAGCCAGATATCCTTCTCATCACTCATCTGTGGAAGGCAGCCACAGAGAGGGATGGGCCATATGTGCACAAGGGAATTGGGATTGGATTGGGTTGGGTTGCGTTGCCTACACCCTGGAAGGTAAATGTTCTCATTTGAAGCAGCTTGTGTCTACAGGTAATGAAGTAGTCTTTTCCAACTGCACACTTCAAAGAGTTTGGACTGAAAGGTTTAAAATGTGCATCATTTTCTTTACCTTCCCACCTTGGTTGCCCTGAAAAGAAAGTGCAGGATCTCTAGCTAAAAAATGGCTGTTGAGGTTCATGGACAGGTATCTGAGAGGCATCATGAGAAGACCAGGAGTGTAGGACATGCTCCAGAGCACAGAGTCTCAGACACAGCCTACATTAATGACGTTCCTAGCATCATGTGGTCTTATTTTGTGCTATTTCACAAATTCTAAAACTGTTAGCTATTTAATTAACTCTCTGTACTAAAAATGACCTCTATTTTCAGCACATGCATAGTTCTCTTCATCTTAACTTCCTATCTGCATTCTCTGTTGGCATTCCCTCTCTTCCTCTGGCATAAAATTCCCTCTTCCTTCTGTCTAAAAATGAAAAAATACTATTTTCTTAATGGAGGTAATTCACAAGGAAAAAGGAAGACAGAATCCTAGTTTTTCATCTGTACCTGGGTGGTATGTTACACTGATATGATCTAGATAATTACCCTAACAGATAATTCATTAGCATATGGTATAGATAGGATACTGTGCCCAATATTTAACTGGTTTAATTGATGAGATCTCCATTAAGCAATGGTTCCCTCCAGTCTGCTCTGTTTCCCTGGGTTCCTCAGCAGCCCCATCCTTACAACCACATTGGAAAGAATCAGGCTATGCCTATTGAAGAGCAGAGTTAGGTCAATAGCTGCCAAGTGAAGAGATTGCATCTACAAAGCCGATGAAAGCAAAGCCACACCATGTAGTTGTAAATAAAATGTCAACCTGAAATTAATTAGGCTGCTGCACATCTGACTTTGTGCCTGTATCTGTGCGACTTCAAAGCCTGCAGGCAGCTTTTGAAAGGAGCAGGGTGTTCTGGGAGGGGCACATCAGCCTGAAGCCATGACAGAGCAAACCTGCACTGTCTGTGATGGCCATCAGCCTTCTGGCTCCTTTGGAAGGGGCTTCCCTGAGTCCCCTCCTGCTGCTGCAGGGCACTGTGAGGTGCCCTGCTTACGGCAGACCCCCATTAGCTGTTTATGTCAAAACACACGACTGCTGCAAGTCTCCTAATTTTTGCTTTGGTCTTCCTGAAGTTTAAGGCCAGGAGAGGTGATAAATCACAAGTCTGGGCTCCTGTACAATGTGAGCCATCATTTTTCATTCAGTTACCCTGGTGTTGAGCCCCACAGCTAGTCTTTGCCTCTGACTGCTACTTACTATCCAGGGAGTTATCCAGTCTTCTGCTGAAGACACCACAAAACAGACTTACCTGGTAATTTGTCTCAATACTATGCCCTGATTTATTTATTCTTTTGAAAAGGGAAACTTTGTTTGTTTCATAACTAAAGTTAATCAAGCTTCATCCTCTGGTGACTGAATTTTACTCTGCTGCTTTCTGATAGCTGTTTCCTATCTACTGTCTTTGCCTCACAAAGACATTTGCACATCCAGGTCATCTCACTTCTACCAGATTTTCTCAGTATTCTTTTTAACAAACTGAAAAGATTAAGTCTTTAATTGGAAGACATTTTCTTCAAGATTTGATAAATCTACTGATTCTGTTTCGCTGCCTTTCTGTTATTTTAAACACTCATGTTTATTTGACAGCCAGGGTACCAGCTTTGTGTGCTGCCTTCAGACATCCTTCTCACTGATGCTGCTTGATCAGTAGCACTCTCCCTACCCCTACCTCTGCTTTCATTCCACTGATTACATTTGCAATTTTCCATAAAAAACTTTACTTTTGCCCTGTAAACTCCTCTTGAGCTGTTTCAGTGTGGAGTCTGCCATCCTGCAGTTGCAATTTTCATTCCTTCTTCCTACACTTCCTTTTTGCTTTGCTGATTTAGGATCTATTTCCCTTTAATTATCCTAACTTAGTAAGTATCCTATGTTGCTCCATACAACTGCACTGTCTGCTTGTGTCATTACAGGAGGGACATATTTTCTCAGTAATGGTTTATATTTATTTTCATGTCAACTAGGGAAGCACTGAGCCTTATACTGATCCCTCTGGAATCTCTCCAAATGCATTCTCACTCAGTGATGGTTTTCTGTTGACAGTTGCATATCCAATCTGTCACTCAGCCAGTTCTTACTTCATTTAGCATATGCTCTATTGTTATGAAGCAGAGATATTGTTTTGTAAATGATCAAAGTTCCTAAATCATTAAAATGATCTTCATCCAAACCACAGATGATGAGATAAAATATGATTTTGCCACATCTCTTTTCCATAAATCAGACATGAGTTATATTCCTGGTGCTTTGTCAGTCCTGCTCTTTACTCCTCATTCAGGCCAAGTTTAGTACAGCTTTTTGGAGCAGGAATCTGACTTGTGCTTGGAGTAGGAAGCAGAAAGCTGCCAGTGGCCCTGGGTGGGCCAGGTCAGCAGCTCTTCAAGCCCAGGCAATCAGCTTCAGAATAAGTGTCAAAAAACCTATGCTATCCAAGACTGTGAATATATCTATTAAAGGTGGGGAATACATCCATTAATTGTGAGACAGCACTTGTGCGGTTTTCTGTAGACCCTAACTGGAGAATCTGTGAAAGTCAGTGAAAAAATTAACAGTGAGATGTGAGTCACTTCATTCATCTTGATGGGCTCTTCACTGTTTCACAGAGGAACATGCAGCTCATTTTTTCCCCAGTGTTTGACTGGATTATTGGGATGTCTGAGGTAGGAAACTCTCTTAGATCATCTTATCCAGCAGCAGATGCATTGCAGGCTCGTGCTTTTGCATGCTTAATCCTGTGCTTTTCTCACCTGGGATTTAAGTGTTCCCAGCAGTGAGACTTCTGCTCTCCTTAGAAGGTTGTCCCTTGTTCTAGTCTGTATCCTGCTTGAAACATTCAGGACAAGACTGATAATATTAATCAGTAATGCTAAAGCATAGAAAAAGGTGTTTTTTCATATTTCTGGTGTTAATTAACTTTCTTTTCCAGTTCCTAGTTGAACTCTGGAGACTAATTTCAACTTTGGTGTGACTTACACAGAAGTCTCTTGCAGTTGCCTAGAGCACAAATGAATTTTGTTCATCTGACTTTTGCTTTTGGGATGTTGGCAGGGCATAAGAAATGCAGCTGTTGCCTGATAAGGGAAAGAGGAATGTGGGGGAAGACCTTCTGAAGAAAAGAGTGGTCAGTAAGGGAGGAGAGGAGCAAATGGAGCATCTGGAGATCAGGCAGGGATGTACAATTTCTGTCAAATTTTCGCTTCCTGAATAAGACTGCGTGAGTCAGATCTGCTCGTTGGTAGGAAATTCTGAGAACCAATTAGCTCTGTTGCCTGAATCCGTACCTGGGTTGGGTGTTTATTTAGAAACAGGTATATGCAGGGAATTGGGTGTGCTAGGGCTAGTTTCTACCCCATCCACTTTTTCTGTGTCAGTAAATACTTCATCTCCACACATTAGGAATAAATCAAGTTTTACAGACTCGCTTACAGATTCAGCTTCTGGGAAAAAAATATTTTTAGGTTGTGCCTCCCCATTTCTTAACAATGCCTGTTTGTGGGGAAAAGACTCTAATTTTGCCATAGTCTAGGATTTCTTTCTTTAAAGGATCCTTTTCCTTTTGTTGTCCAAATTAGCCTGTTGAAACATGCCACCATTTCAGTGCACCCAAGCTTCATTTCCATGGAAGGGTGAGTGGCTGTTTTCAGGACCTAAAAACTGATCTCAGCTTCCAAAAATATCCTTCAATCTCCTAGGCTAGCACAGATACTTACACGAACCTGTCAGTAATTAATAATTTGTCTCACACCACTGGGCTGGTTGAAGTGTTTAAGACTGGTCATGTGTGTCAGGCTGGAAGCATGGTGCTGTGTGTCCCTTGCTGACTGTGCTGATGGACAGTGCTGCATGCACAAAATCTTGTGAACATGGAAATCTGAGGGGAGAAATTTATGTAGAGCAATAATTAACACAGTTAATTGCATTTATCTTTCATGTTGGCAGATCTGCCAACTGTCAGCTATTTCAAAATAACTCATCAGTTAGATGTCTTCACATTGATAATTGATTCCTCAATTGTGTTTGAAGAAACCTCATGCTTATTAGAGCTAGTTTGCAGTGCATACCTTCTGGTTTTTCCCCTGGCATTTTCAATCTGTTTGTCTTAAATGGAGGTTAATAATTTCATTTCCTTGGGGGAGAATAACTGTGCTTCATTTTCTTTTACATCCTGGTAATTGCAGGGGATTGCAGAGCAAGATGCAGGAGTTTAAATCTCCCATCTTTCATGGGAGCTGGAACATTTCTTGCTCTCCTGCTGTTTGAGGCACATTTCTTAGCCCCAAAGCTATGGATGCAAAGTGTTTTTGCTAAGGAACTCTCTACCTTTAGCCAAAGTCCAAGTCAGTGAAAAGTGTCCTGGAGCAATGGGCATGTCAGGTTTGACGTCAGTGTTGGGAAATTACTCATCCTAAATGTTCTTGTATGTTGAAACCCACAGGCATCAATGTGGAGTCTGTTGAGCACCCTCTACTATCACCAGTGTTAGCACTGGAGGCAACCAGAACCTTTCTGAGCTTGGCTCTGCATCTGACTTTAATTAACAGAAGTTTAGATGAGCAGGAAATGTGGAGAGAGGGAAACAAGTTATCTCATGCACTGGAAATTATGACAGGAACTCACCAAGCTGCTCACACAAAGAGTCTGTAGGTCTGCAAGGAGGTAGGTCCTTCAGCTAGCCTTTCTACCAGTGGTGAGGGACACTGCTGGAGTCCTTCATGATCCTCATATGAAGAAAACTGTTGGGAGATCCTATGATATATATGATACTATGAAGTCTTTTTGAGAAGGTATCAATGAGCCCTTTATTAACTCTTGATTATGAACATTTTTTCTTCCTGCCCTCAGTAATACCTTGGCTCGCTAACTGATGTATTTTTGCAAACTTTCCATGGTTTGTCCCTTTTTGGGACTCCTTATCCCAACAAACTTCCTCAGTTACCTGCTTGTTGGCATCCTCTGATTCTCTTTTCCCTTGACACCATACACTTGCTCCATTTTGCGCTTCACTGGGAGCCCACATGGCTGCAAACTGAAGGAGGAGTCTGAAAGCTCAGCCTGTCTTTGGGCTCATCACCATCTCCAGAGACAGAGGGGTGAAAGCAGAGAGGTGCACAAAGAGCACAAAGTGAAATACAGCCTGGGGTCTTGGATGTTGCAGTATTGTGGTGGAGTCAGTGACAAACAGCCAGGGTGGTCACTTGATGTTGTGTGGGCTTAGAACCACAGCAGTACCAGGGTGTGTCGCCATGCCCTTCTCTCCTCTGCATTAGGCCAGGCAGATGTCCTGGGGCCTGCAGGCACACAAATGTGTGTGAGTGTGCACCCACATACACTCTGCAGCTGTGGCTGGCAGCACAAGTTTTAGCTCAAACTCTGGGGCCCCATCCTGCAGTGCAGGTGAGGACCTGCACACCAGGAGGGCAGCTCCACTGCTCCTCTTAGGCTGATCACATTAACACTGACATGGTCACAAAACTGTGTAGGACAGGGCCCAAAGCAGTTACAATTTAATGTTTATTGAAACACAGCTGTATTTATTCTTGATAGAGACATTTAAAAATAATAACACTCTAGGAACAATACAGCAACCAATAAAACGTGAGATCATAAAGCCATTTGCAGTCATGCAACATTCTCTAGTGCTTGGACATCATAACTTGGTTAAGGGCTCGGGGCATGCTAGTAGCAGTAATAAAATTAAAAATCACAGCTTGTGTTGGCAGTAGCAACACCATAAATTATCTAAAAGAGCAGAGTTTAACCTGGTCTACTTTTTAAAAAAAATTATTTAGCTGTTTTTCTACTTTATCTGTGGGCAGTGAAATGAAGTTAAGAAGTCTATTGTTCTTCTTTCCATCAAAGTCAGCTGACCCATAGGAGCATCCCCAGGGGTTTTATCTTTTAAGATTGCACCTGAGCTCATGCATTCATTTGGAATTTAAAGTGGTGGCCCTGCCTCAGCGTCACCACTGTCACACAGGGACAGGAATGGTCCCATCTTTACCTCTCTGGGTTCTCACTGCTGTAAAGTTTGAATGTGGAGATCACTGGATGAGGATGTTGTCTAAGAAAAAGAGGGATTTTATTACACATTAAAAAATTATAATATAGTGTTAGAACCTGCGTCTGCCTCCAGTTAAATAAATGAACATGCAAAATTCCATCCATGAGTTAATTGCCTAATCATAAGCAACAAAACAATAGAGACCTGTAAGTTGCCAGATGAATGATTCAATAACACGCTTATGTGCTGGAAAGAAAATAAAGAGTGAACCAATGTTGCCATTTCATTAGGCCTTGTAGGCTTATCATCCTGTCACAGTCATATAAATCAGCAGTAACTGTACTTTAGTCAATCAAATTATCCTGCTGTAAATGCACTGTTTGTCAGGCAGGAATTGGATGAATATATAAATTACCAGCCCACTTCAAAGATCTGTGGATTCATTTCCTTTTGCTGTTGTTCCAGGCAGAACCTGCCTGCCAGTTGACTGACCACTGTGTTGCAGGCTGACAACTGGGTGAAAAAAGGAAAACAGCAAGTGGAAGCTTTGGCTCATCCCTGGATGCTGCTTGCTATTTTGGTCTTGCTGTTTGCATTGTGTGGTCATTTATCGCTGTTTTTCTCAAAAAGAGGACAAATGGCTGTGTCATTAAAGGTAAGGAGGCACACACGTTCCTCATTGCTGTGAGCTTGTGTGTTTGTAGAAACGTGGAGCCGGTGGCAGCCCTGGAGCCCATGCAGCGTCACCTGTGGGGACGGAGTCCGGGAGCGCTTCCGAGAATGCCTCAGCTCCTCACCGGCAAAACCAGGCTGCGCTGGATCGCCGAGGGAGACTTCCCTATGCTCGCTGGAGGAGTGTGTGTGTATGTAGCTCTGCTCTCCTCTTCCCCCGGTGCTGTGACCGCCCTGGCAAAAGCAAAGTGTAAAATGGAAACATCCCATCTCTCTTTCAGTCATACTGATTTGGGGAGCTGTCACATTCCTGTGGTTGATGGAGTAGGGCAGGAGCCTCTACGCGTCTGATTGTGGGACACTGGAGATAGGGCTCCAAGGCATAATATTTCTGAATGCCATGGGTGCAGTTTAAAATCCCCAGGATGATCAGAGAGTGGAGAAGTCCTGAAAGAGAGATCTTGGGGCTATCAGAACACATTCAGTAAAAGCCAAAGACTCCAGTGGAAACCTACTAGAAAGCTAAAGTCAGTTAAAAAAGGTTGCTGGTTCCAGCTGGGACCTGTGGTACGAGGTTGCTGTTCTGTTTTTGAAGTGGTAGTGCCAGATCTTCCCCTGCTCCAGCCTGCCATTGCTGCTGGCCTGTGACAGGGCAGGCTGGCTGGCACTGATAGATAAGGCTTTATAAAGCTTTTATAAACCCTTACCTATTGGTAACAACTGGCCATGGCTGCTGGGTGGCAAGTGGGTGCAGATACAAGAGACCTGAGCCTTCTATGAGGTGGATTACAGCAGCTATGTGGCCTCCAGTGAGGCTGGATGAGGCTGTGCCAGCACCATAGTTGGGTGCTGACAGCCACTGTTGAGGGCATGAGAAGTGCCCTCTTTCAGCACGGTACAGGTGCTTAATCTGTACAAAACTTTTGCTTTCTGCAAACGCCCTGCTGAAATGGAGTGTGCTGATGCCAAGAGAACAGAAAGCTGATCTACAAGATCCAGTGCCTTTGTGTCCCACAGGTGCCACAGGGAGTGGGGATGGGGAAGGAAAGATACCTGGGAACTGTGCAGGCTGCTAGGATCTCAGACTATAGTTTAGCAGATATTTTAAGCTATTACAAAGCAACCAGCAGGCCTTACTCCTTGCTTTGGCTGCTTGCAGGCACTTCTTTCTGCTTGCAAAAGTGCAGTGTGTAGAACTGGAATAGAAGCAGCTAAAAAGATGGACAGCTTGGGGATGTGGGGAGTTGTTTAGCCTGTGGCCACTGTGGTGTTTATGCCACTGAAAAGGAAAGGACGGCAGGAGGAGAGAATCTGCAGCTGGAGCAGGAAGAGGAGAGGACTGTGTTTTTCGTGGAAGTATTGGCTTGAACCAGCTTCATGTGTTGGGGATGAAGGCCTCAGAAGTATACAGGCAGGACTGAAATGTGTTGTGGAACACTGCAGGAAATGGGTTGTATTTAACAAAAGTTTGGGTGAATGGAAAATACTAAAACTTATATTCCATCAAACCAGGTATTACATGTTGTCAGCAGTCATGAAGCACTGGGAATGTTTTAACAGGTCTAATGTTTTTAATGACTTGAAAATGCTGGCCCTGTGGGTTTGCTTATTTAGTAAAGCTCTGAGTGAAAGCAGAGAGGAATAATTTAGATGCTTTGGGTCCCCAGTTTAAAACAGCCCTGCTCTAGTTGTCTTCTCTATGCCAGACTCTCTGAGGCTGCTGTGGGCAGCAATGCCACTGCCAAAATGCAGTGGGGTTGTTAGTGTTTTTCCAAAGCTGCTGTTGAGCTGTGCTATCCCATGCCTTCTGTCTTTCTTCTGGAGGGGTATGTCTGTAAGTATATAATTTGGTTTGTCTCCTTACCAGCCAGTTTCATTCCCACCTCTGGAGCTCAGTACTCAGAGAGCAGTCCTGATGCAGGGAGCTTGCTGGAGGGGGTTCCCTGCTTGCAGAGCATGTGCTGGAAACACAATTTGTGTGTGGACCTTGCTTTGCCTGCATGGAGGTGACATGCCTCTGGTGCTTCTCAGAGGGGTTACTCCTCCCATGCAGGTGTGCAGCTGTAAAAGGTGTGTGATGCTTTCCAACCATCCTGTGCATACACTGTGCACACAGGTGTGGCAGTCTGGTTGGACTCAGCAGGTCTGGACAATCCCCAGGTTCCAGTGAGGTGTCTAGGTTAATAAGAAGGTTAATGCATAGAGAGCACGGGTGCAAAGGAGGCCTGCGCCTGCACCCACTGCAGTGGGATCATCCGGAGGAAATACCTCGCTTCTGTCTTGCACATGCTTTCTAATCCTCCTGCTCCCACGTGGGGCAGCTGCCTTTACAGAATCACATACATGGTTACATCCCATTGAATCTCAGCTTGCTCAAGGAGGGGTTTGACACTCTGACTTTACAGTATTCATCCACTGCCTAATCTCAAGCTGGGAGTGTCACCCTCACCCTTCCCATTCCAGCTGTCTGCAGCTTTCAGGAGCGGACGGGTTCTGTTTCCAGCATAACTCTGCAGACATTAGTCCAGCAGATGGAGCAAATGGCTGAATGAGCAAGGCCTGCATGTGGTGCAGGGCCAATGAGGTGCAGGGAGAAGTGAACCACAGGGACCCAGTCCTTTTTGGAACCTCTCAGTTCCTTCCTGTTAGCTCTGTATCCCAAACAATGCAGCACAGCATGCACTACAAATAGAGAATGGAGTATTTGGAAAATATCCATAAGCAAAAACGACTGAGAGAAGGATGTAGAATGAATTAATTGGTCTGCTGCAGTGGTGCTGAATAGAGCAAATGCTGGCCCTGCCTGCTTCCCTGAGGTCAGCTTGTTCACTCCCCTCTCAGGCATCCAGAGCAGCAGTGCTCTGGGCTCTGGCATGGGGGCATTGGACTGAATGCAGATTTTAGAAATCCTCCTATAAGATTCAGCAGGCAGTGTTCTTGTTCTTTAAGTTGATTTCAAGCTCTCAGAGTGACACAAAGATCAAAGTTAATGCAATGACAGGATTTTTTAGAGGACTTGGGATTGTTAGGTAGCCCTGAAATAGGGAAGTGGATCTCCTTCTCAGCCCAGCACCCTGCACTTTTTCTGTTCTGTAGCAGCCTGAGACCTTCTGGCCTGTGTTCATCAGTGCCTTTGTGCATCCTGCCCACCTAACAGCTGCACTACCAGCTTGCTGTTGAGTGTGTGTTCTCCTGAATTATGGGAAGTACATGGTGTCCAGTTCTTGTTATTCTGCAGTCACATTTCCTGTTCCTGGGCAGTCGCTGTGGTGCAGGCAGGTGCACCTGCCAAGTGTTACAGCTGCTTGTCTGTCAGTCTAAAGGAAGGCTTTGGGTTCTGGATAAAACTAGAGACTAGGGCAGGGTTGTTCAGTGGTTTCGTTTGAGCTCACACCTTCTTGGCCACCTCTTGTCAACTGCAACTAATCAGCCTTGTCCTCCAATAAAATCTTCATGGCTTTAGAGAGCTCATGTCTGACCAGAACAGAAGAATTTGGGCAATGCTAACAGATACTAAAATTAGCTACTGGGCCAATTAATCCACTTTTTACCATGCTGTATTCTGTTCAAGATTGCCCATGAAATACTTGAGACCTCATTCAAAACAAAGAATTACCAATTTGTCATTGGTTCAGCCATCTGTAATGTGGTGGAATGGGCAAGTGAGAGGTTTAAACAGGGCTGTGGACAGCTCTGAGATTGTCACATTATGGGTTAGAATCATAGAATATCTCAAATTGGAAGTGGCCCATAAGGATCATAGAGTCCAACTCCCTGCTCCCCCAGGACTACTAAAGCTAAACCATATGACTGAGAGCATTGTCCAGACAGTCTGTGAATTCTGGACGTGATGACTTCCCTAGGATGCCTGTCCTAGTGGCTAATTACTGTCTCAGTGAAGAAAGGTTTGCAGAGTACTCTTCACTGTTGCAAGTCCCATCTCCAGTCCACAAGAGAAGGGTATCAGAATGGTAGTAGAATGCTGGAGAAAGAGCAATGGCACTTTCAGTTGAAAGCTTGCTGTGGCATGGGAAGGTTTTGTCCTCTGGAAGTGTGGCACCAGACAGTGATAGAAGCATCCTCAGAGGACTGCTTAGAAAAGTTGCATTGCCTCTCCTGATGCTGCCTCTCTCTTCAAATTCATTTCAATTCTCACACCCACTTAAGCTCTCCTAAAAATAATTTTAAAGTGATACCTGAAGTACTTGCCTGGGTTGAATTCTTTTTACCCCTTTTTTGTCACTTTTCAACAGGGAATCTAAATGGACTCTATAAAGAAAGGCAAACAGAGTTCCGCCATTTTCCAGGTATTCAGCAATACCTTATGGAAATAGCAGAACAGGAAAAAATAACTATTACATTTAAAAGGTCTGTGGCAGTCTTGGTTTAAAGTAAGTAGATGTTCATGCCAGTTTGAAGTCATCAAGTAGTAAATCATCTCCAATGAACAAATTTTAATGGCAGACAACTTCCTGTACTGTATTAATGACTTCTTTTCCTTGGTAGTGAAGTATCCATCCTCAAATACCAAAATGCTGCTGCCAGTGCAACTCTGACAGATGTGTGTGCTCTTTCTTACAGCTGTCCAGCCTCCCACCCCACCTTCTGTTCAGCCAGGAGAGGACCAGAAAGCAAATAATATAGTTACCATCACAGGTATCTCGCTGTGCTTGTTCATCATCTTTGCCACTGTTCTTATCACCCTCTGGAGGAAGCTCTGTAGAGCTCAGAAGTGCAGCACCGCTGTCCGACGAAACTCCGTCCATTCCCCCGGCTTCCGGAAAAACTCAGATGAGGAGAACATTTGCCAAGGCAACAAGCAACGGGACAGCTTTGCTGAAGGAGGGGATGCTCCTGTTAGCATTCCCCTAACCTACAGGCGAAGCCTCCAATTTGCCCAAGAAGATGATGCCTCTGGAAGTGAAAACTTTCAGCCAAATGCCCAAAAAATAATCCCTCCAATTTTCAGCTACCGCCTGGCACAGCAGCAGCTGAAAGAAATGAAGAAGAAAGGCCTGACAGAGACCACTAAGGTGTACCATGTCTCTCAGAATCCTCTCACGGACACGGTTCTTGGTGCCACCACCATGCTTCCCCTGAGCGGGGAAAACCAAGAGGAGGCAGTGGCAAACAAATTTCGGATCAAATCTCCATTCCTGGACCAGCCAGCCAGTCAGCCCAAGTTCCTGGGAGAAGGTTCTCACCCTAGGCTGGATTTTCCGTTCTCACAGGCCAATCCTGCAATGAGCCCTACCCAAACCTTGGTAAGAAGAGGTCATTTCAAGCACCAGGATAACAGAGCGGACTTGCCTGAGAGGGGCTGTCACAGAAACTCGCAGTTCAGAAGAACAGCTAGTTTCCATGAAACTAAAAAGGCCAGGCCTTTCAGAGAGAGAAGCATGTCCACTCTCACACCCCGACAGACTCCTCTCTACAACTCCAGGACCAGGACATGGGACCATGGTCTGGAGGACAGGACACGGCCAAAATCAAGAAACGCTAATCCAGCTTCTGAAAAGCTGGATCAGCCCCACGGCACTGTGCTGGGGTGTGAACCACAGGGCCATGGCACAAAGCCCCACAACAGGGCAGGTCCCCCAGTGAGGAAGCTGGACCTGATCACGGATCGCCAGCCTGCTGGTCAGGAGAGGGCAGCTGAGAAGCCTGAGCCCAGCCGAAGTAAGAGGGGCCCTTCACCTAACCCCAAAGGTGTGTGGCGGAAAGAAACCGGCCCAAATGGCAAAGATAATTCCCAGAGAGGCCAAAGCGTTAGCCCTTCCCAGTATCGAAGGGACAAGTGCCAGAGCTTCCCCCTGGACCCTGAGTTTGCCTTTTATGACAATTCTACTTTTGGCTTAACGGAGGCGGAGCAGCAGATGATCGACCTCCCTGGGTATTTTGGCTCAAATGAAGAAGATGAAACAAGCACTCTGAGCATTGAGAAGCTGGTGATCTGAGTGACTCATCGCAGCCCTGCAGGAGTGGCGTGCGTGGGAGAGGATCTGCAGGATCACTTGGCTTCTGGTGAAAGAAAGAGCAGGAGTCATGTTACCTCTACACACAGCAGCAGGGAGTAATGCCCCAGGTCTGGCTTGTGGGAACATATTCCTTTCTAATTACTGAAAAGTGCTTTCATATAATTATTTTTTGTATGTATGGGTGTACAAGACACACAAAGTACCCTGGGAAGGAACACATTAGTTAGGGTGTGGCTCAGGAATAGCCAATAGATTTTATTGTGTAAAGCATCATGTTTTGTGCATCATACATGAAGAGTGCCGCTGACATTTCCCACCTTGTCCACTGTGTACTGGTAGACTGTGAGATACTGAAGTATCCACTGTCCAGCACCCTCAACCATCTGCCCTTATTAGTGAATCATTTCCCATCTAGAAAGCATTTCCCATCTAGAAAGCACAAAGCTCAATCTGTGGGCAGTTTTCATCATTTTTCTGATAGTCATCAGTGAACTTTGTTGATTTGTAGGTGTTGCTCAAATAGCTCATATGGTGGGGGGTGTTTTAGCTGGTTGCATGAAATTGCAAACAATTGATGCTGAGTATTTGAGTGAATTTAAAATTGAGGAGACATTTTCATCATTCAAGACTTTGATATTTTCTTACTGTCAATGTTTATATCAAGAAAACAATGTACAAATATTTGCAGGAAATTAGTACAAAAGGCATGCTACAGGGAGGGCAAAGAAAACAGGTGATCAGATTTTAGTCCTCACAGAAATGTTACCCCAGCATGTTACCTCTCAAAAGCAGTGAGAGAACTGTTGAATTATGCATCCTTTCCATAGTCATCCTTTCCTTTATTAAAATTTTTGAATGTAAATACATTGACAATAATACTATGGCAAGCTCAAAATAAATTATGAACAACACCAGAAAACAACAAAATTATTTGATTAATACCTGTTCTGGGAACAAAAAGTTAAAATGGCTTGACAATATCTGGTGATTCACAGGGAATCTTATAGAATCATTTACATTGGAAAGACCTCTAAAATAATTAAGTCCAACCATTAATGTAACACCACTGTGTTCACCACTAAACCATACCCCTTAACTGCCACATCCACACACCTTTTGAACACCTCCAAGGACAGTGATTCCACTGCTTCCCTGGGATACCTCTTCCCATGCCTGACCACTCTTTTAGTGAAGAAATTTTCCCTCATATCAAATCTAAATCTCCCCTGGCACAACTTGAGGCCATTTCCTCTGATCCTGTCACTTTTTACCTGGGAGAAGGCGCCAACTAACTCCCACCTTGCTACAACCTCCTTTCAGAGAATTGTAGAGAGCAGTAACAGTGAACTACAAAAAACATGATGGGCTTTTTTGTTGTGTTTTAAAACCAGACATCACAAATTTGCCATTAGATTTTGCTGTACGTATTCAGAGTTGGGTGGGAACTCCAATTAAAAGCAGAAGCAGAGCTCAGGCCTTTGTGGATGACTAAGACTTTTCTTGCCATTTGTTAGGATAACCGTCTCTCTGGGGACTTTGCCAAGACCAGGGGAATGCTAGTGGGCAGAAACAAGAAAAAAGGAGATGCTTCCCATGGAGGTTGGTGTAAGAGAAGAAAGGTTTAGGCAGTGGACTATTAGACTGAAATCAACTCTCCCCTAAGGAGCCTAACCCTGCATGCCCTTTAACCTGCCTTGTGGGTGTGAAAGCAAAATTAGCCTGTGCTCCATTGTCATGAAGTAGGCTGCTATCTTTCTCAAAACTGGCTTTCTGAGCAGAGAGATTTCCCAATCCCACACTTCTTCCACCCCAGCCCTGTTCCCCCCAAAACCAACAGCAATATTAAAGGAAGAGCAGCTTTGCTGTGTGTAAGCGATGGCACCCTGCTGCAGTGTCCAAAGCTGGCACAGGTAGCTTGACAGGCACACGGTGTTACTTGCTGTGACAACATAGGAGGAGCAAGCCTCAGCATTTGGCCACCAGAGTCAAATCTGGCTGTTTGAATGGCCTTCCTGATGGGTAATGCTTTGCAGCTGCTGCTGGAGTGAGGGATCTGACTCGATGGGTGATGTGAGCTCCCTCTTTCCCGGGAGCCATGCCAAGATGCTGATGTTCAGCCCTTGGCCCAGCGTGGTGTTGGTACCAGCGATGCATTCCCATGAACTGTCAGCTTGAAAAGCTGTTTAAAGCATCTAAAAACATGTTCACACTTGAAGAGTTATCCAAAGGCAATCAAATGTAATGAGCCTTTAAATTGACTTTAGTGAGCTGGAAATCGCGCCTCTGAAACAATTGCTGCTCAGGTTACTTACCCTGCCTGTACTAAGGTAAGGTCTGTGGTGTGAAGTACCTTCTCCCTGAAGCAGTGATCCATCATCATTGGAGCTGCAGGGCTACAGTATCTGTTTAAGCTTTGTTGAGCCTCTCAGCCTGGGAGAGAGACCCTGGAGAAATGGGAGATCAGATGTGCAGTGCAGCAACATTCAGCAAGCGTTCCCCTAGGCTTCAGTGGGAGGGATCGCAGCTTGGCGCTAGCCCTCAGATCCACTAAGTACTCAGCTAGTGCCATTCTACCCTGTTTATTAAGATTAAAGGTGGTTCTGAAATGCTTCCTGAGGTGTGCAGTGGGATTTGCAGGCTCCTGCACAAAGCCCTGTGACCCTTGCATCTCAGAGGGGGTTTCCTTTGCCACAGGAGGGCAGAGAAGGGGCAACGTTGCTCTAAATCAGATGCTGCTTTCTGCAGAGTTGTCCCAGTGTTGGGCTGTGTTACGCATTAGATGTACTTACGTACATTTTACATCAAAGGCAGCAGGGCAAGCCCCTTCCCTCCCAGCTTGTCGTGCCTTGGCCTCCCTTTCTCTCTCAGAGACAGGAGAAACACCCTGACACTGATGTTGGCTGAAGGCAGTCCAGCTCTAATGCCTGCCCCTCCATACTGACACACAGGGAAACAGGCTCCATAGTCTGGACTTTACATCGCTCATTGCTCACTCACTGGGGAACTGGACTGGATGCTAGTTGTCTGATTAAGCCCTGCTGACTTCATCTCCAGCTTGATAATCCATTATCAGATAGGTTACCAGATGCTTAATGAACTGCCAGACCACAAATGCTGTCCCCTAAATGCTCTAGTTTCCACAGTCTTTGCCCTACTTCCTTAGCTCTCTGCTGAAGGATGGGATTGTGCATCAACTGCCAGAAGGCATGAACTTATTTCACTCACATTTCTCTGTGTCTTCAAAACAACAAAAATTATCCTTTCTGCCCTCAGCGCTCCTCAGAGGCCACACAGTTTTAATGTGTGCAAAGTCATTCCTTATGTCCCAACATGCAGTTACAATCTTGCACTGAGATTTTACCGTATCAAAATACAGAAGCAGTGATCAGAAGGGAAAGGATAAGTGCTGCCTTTTTGCAGCCCTTTCTTCACAAGGGCAATCTCATTTCAGACATGTTGGTGAAAATTTCATCCCACATGAGTATGCTTGAGAAGAGGGCAGGGGGTCTGTCTAGCCAAGGGCACAGGTTCTAGCAGCACAGCTCCCTGGAGTGCTGCCCATTACACTGGGATGTCTAGGAAGCAGAGGAGCCAAACCAAGTTTTAAACTCAACCTTCACGTCATGCCTCTGCATTTTCTCCAGGACAGCTTGAGCCATGAAAATTAAACTTACCTTACAGACTCTTTCAAATACCCAAGACAACAGGTGAAAAAGCACCAGAGCCAACACTGAAAGAATACATTTCTCATATTATGAGCTTTCCAAGATTTTGATCCAGATTTCTGTTCGCATTCCTATTGTTGAAAACAATAAAAAGTATTAAGTCCTACTCAGATGGTTTTATTTCGCTCTTTGTCGATATGTACTCAAATTACAGTATGTATGGATATAAAAGCAAGTAAATGGAAAAGAAATACCAGTTTAAAAATTATTATAAATCAGAATAAAGGGAAGCAGGTTTATTCTACAGCATGGTAGTTAAATTATTTGCATCAAGCTGATTCTGCTGTTCATTTTTAATTGTTGTTATTTAACAGCTGTAGAAAATAAATTTTCAGTATTCCATTTCTTTCAGTCATTTGTGTTGCTCTTTCATTTCACCCAGTGAGACAATGAAAGCAGTGTGCCTGGTGGTTCAACCACTTTCTGATTCCTCTTCACTAATGCAAGGTCATCTGGTAAATTACTGGAGAATGTACAGGAGAATGACTGCATTTCAGGAACTCCTAGGAATATCTGTGTTCACCTTAATTTTAGTCAAATCTTCATAATTTTAATCTGGGGTTTAAAACTGGCTGGCAGGATTGTCTTTGTCTGCTTTAATGTCTTGTGGTATTCTCTAGCAGTGGATCTGCAGCAGGAAGCTGTTGGAATGGGATTCACACTGTCCACATTGTGGGTGTTTACTTTGAAGCAGCCTTCATCTGGGTGCAGATTAGCAGTTGGAGCATGTCCATCCACAGGTTTGGTTTCACACACTCCAGAAGCACTCTGCAACTGAAGTGTGGCAATTAGAACCATAAGGAAAGTTGCTTAAAAACATTCTCCTGAAGCAGATCAAAGCACTAACAAAGGCGTACCAGATGAAGGCCAGTTCCCCATCCCCTTGTTCTTTCTATCCTGATGTTCTCATAACTGAAACACTGATGGTTAAAATCAAGATGAGAAATGTTTAGATCTTGAAAAGTATAGATTGATTAAAGGACATGCTCGATCCTTCGAAGTCCAGAGAACTTTAAAGAAACATTCTCCAACAAAGTCTTGAAAACTGCTGAAAAAGAAATCTCTGGTTATTCCATGACTGTGATCCATATGTTTTTTATTAAAATGTTGTCTGGCTGTGCTCAAACAACTCGTGCTGTTAGCTTCAGGTAGCAGAAGCAGGTGCAACTCCAGCTATCAAGTGCAGGTTTGGCGATTGGCAGCAGCAGAGCACTGGCTATCAACTTACACCACTCTTTTCAGCCTGTGCTTTTCTCTTTCCAAAGCAGCAGTTTCAGCTGGCCTGACTGTTGTCACCATCTCCGCTCTCTCTGTCGATAAAGAATGGAGCCCTGATTTTCATGGCTGAGTATTTCAGTGAGTACCACATCCCGTGCCATGTAGACCAAACCAAGCCATCATCATGGGGTCCACTGTACCTCCCTCTTTTGTAGTATCGGCCATTGAGGTTTACAGCATGGCACCTTGGAGCAATGTAGGAAAGACAAGAAGGGAATTCAGTTTAGCATGAGAAGATCTGCATCATTGCAGTGAAGTACCGTTCTCACACAACAGATATCTAGATATACCAGGGCAGGATGGTCTAAATGGTTAATGCTTTTAGTGGAACACAGGAATATGTGGGTCATCCTAAAGCATCCTAAAGCAGACACCTACACTGGTCAGATAATTCTGCCTGTTGACTCCTTCAGGTGTATGAACTACGGGCATTAGAACTGCATGGCCTGAACAAAGGGGTGTAGTGCCATTTGGTACACTCTAGCTCAAGTGTAGGCAGCTCCATATTGACACCTAAAAATGCAGATGTCTTTTCATCAAGGTAAATCCTGCTATTGATGTACATTTTTTTAGCTCCACCAATTTCAAGTGGTATGTGATGAGAATCTGGTCTAAGAAGCTCATCCTGTACTAAACCAGAGAAAATCTGAGAGTGTTTTATCCCAGATTCCAGGGCTGTTAAACATGAGTCCCTATCCATTGATGTGTGGCATATGCCCAAACAGCAAACACACCCTTATAACAGTTGTGGGGTAGCTCTGCTCTTAGACAGAGGGTCCACTCTAGGGAAATGTTCTTTGTACACACTTCACCTTACCATGGCTACAGTTGTTTTCTTCACTGGAGTATAACACAAAGCACTTTCAGGAATTTTAACTGAGCTCTTTTCCTTCCAGGTCATTGTCCTCTGTGCATTTGTTCTGACCCATTTTCTTAAAGTGAATTCAACTTACCTGCTTTGCTCTAATAAAAGTAGTAAATTGTTTTCCTTTGAGGATCTGTAGGTCTGAACATCTAGGTTTGGCTGTGAGAGGTGGCAAGTGCACACAGCAGCCTCCAGCTGCTATAAGGCAGGCAAGTCCTCTCAGCTGTGCAGCCACCCACAAGCTACACATCCAAGAGGAATCAGCTTTTTTCCATACCTGTTAAACCACCAGCCACCCTTGTTCTCTGATGCACAGTTGCCTGCCAGGAACTGATCGTGATCCTTATCAAATGTGGTGAACTGCATCCCTCTGTGAGAAGCTGACCACTGATCTTCAAAATTGCTCCCACCAGACAGAGCGTCGCCAGCATTACCAGAATAGGTGCCAAACCATAACCTGTAATTTTCCTGCAAGAATATGTGAAACATTTATTTTATATCCATTCTTTCTGCCTTTCGTCACAGTTTTGAGGCCAAATTAGCTCTGGATATTTCATTCACAGTCAAAGGCATGACTGTTGAAGTCAAGGGTGACTTTTGTCTCCATGCTTTAATGATCCTAGTGTAGATCAATGCAGGATTTAAACTTCTAGAAGGGATTGGTAATTACTGCTGCTGCTACAAAAGGCTCCAGGTTTATTGTCATTCAACAACCATTTAATACACTTTACAGCAAGATGGAAAGCTCTTTCTAGCTGATCAAGAACAACTTAGCAAAAACTGCCAAGTGTCAAGTAATTGCCTTCATAAACAGAGCAGTTCTTCAGCTAGAATAAATGCTTAGGCATTTTGCTCTTCCAAGGACTAGAAGCCATCTGATTTCTATGAGCTGGTCCTGCTAGGAATATTTAGAATAATAGTTCCATTGTGCACAACTAACAGGTTGAAGAGATATTAGATATTAAATGGATGGTCACATTTGTGTTGTGGGCTTTCTCCTGTCATCACTGGCCTCATTTCTTTATGAAAAATGGCAGTAAGGTATTGAAATGCAGCTGTTCAAACTTTTCATAAGAAACCTCTAATTGCAAACTGAGTTTAATGTAAACATTTCTGGAGCGGTGATGGAGTTGGAACTAGGACTGGTCCATGCAGTATCCTTGGCTATTTGGGCTAGTGGTATTCAGGAAGGCAAGTCTGCAAAGAACAGCACCTGTATGGAGCTGGACACTGTCTACAGCTAGAAAGCACATAATGAAAATACAGGGTGTGTCTGTCTCAGGGCTTTCTGTGTCTGTAGCAGTAGGTATAGTGCTACAGGTACCTCTCTTCAAGATAGGAACTTACAACTGCTCTTTCAAAGCTTTGATTAGAATTCCCTGTTTATTTCAAAATAAAGTTGAGAGGATTTGCTCTGGCACTTGCATTTTATGTGACAGTCTGAAACACTCTCTTAGAAAGCAGGAGAACAGGGTTCCACTTAGTTGCAGAGGTTCAGACACTAGGGGTCTTCTCACTCACAGAAGACTCTTAATCATGAGGCCAGAGGCAAATATATGTGGGAATCCCTGTGCCCTGTAGCCAGGGAACTGCCCTCTGTTCAGCAGCACAGTTAGCAAGAGGGCACAAACATGTGATCCTGTCACCCTCTGACCTGGGCACTCAGTAGTCAGGAAAAAGTCCCAGATTTATGTCCCTGATCCCAGGGCTGTTTGTCAGTCAGACAAACTAGGAAGCCCAGGAAACCAGAGCAGGTAAGTTCTGCAAAACTTACACACTCACACAACCCTGATACTGGTGTGATGCTGTGTATGCACTGCCCCACCCTCACAGACCAAAGCAAGCAAATCACTGCTCTCTCCATTTCTTACCTGCTCATTTGCAAGCTGGAAATTTTCATAGATTGCATAACGTCTTTCCCCATGCCAGTCCATCAGGTCAATCTTTAATGAGTTCTCTCCTAAACATAAAGTTGTGTCATGTTAGATGAATACCTAATGCAAATTAGAGAGAAATCTATGGAGAAAAAAATACTTGGACCTCTAGCAAGCAGGTCATAGATGTGGTCATTGCCCAGCCAGTATTCATCATTCTTGCCCTGGAATTTCCCAAATCCCAGTTTGTAATCATCCCATTTCCTGCACAGAAAAATTTATAGATATAAATTTCATCATGAGAGGGGATTAGACAGTTTGTGACACTTGAGAATGGTAACAATTAAAACTTCACTTGGTCTAGATACTGTTTTCTAGAAGTATCCAACTCATCTAGGAGTAAATACAACTCACAGCTTACCTTTTCCCCTGCTAAACCTGTGCGCACACATACATGAGGATCAGACCTTCAAACTGCTAGATGCAGTGCTTGCAGACTGATGTTTCCAGTTAAAAGGAAAGGGAAAGCAGCAGCTGTCACATTGGTCTTCAGCAAAACATCTGATATTGTTCTTCAGCAAGTCATAATTCACCTGCTCTATGTATTACCTTTGACATTCTCATATACTTCAGTGTGTGTCATCATTTCGAGTTTTAGTAACCCTGTGTTTATTCCTTCTCTCATGTTGGTATTATGGATATTCATTCTGCCTGACCTTCATACTAGTCCTCTTCAGGATGTTTTTATTTCACCGGAACCACTATGGCTGGATAGCTACCCCTCTCTGGGTAAGCTGGCTTAGAGTCACTTGAGGTAGCTTTGCAATGCACTGCATAGACTTTAGAAGGCATTAGATATGCCCTGAAATTGTGTGTGCTGTGATAGTTAATTAACATTCATGAGGACGTTTCTTCCGAACTGTGCCACCAGAGCATCTCTCCTCCTATAAATTTCAGTATGAAAGTCACCTCTCTGGGATTTTGCATAGGAAAAGGACAATCTGATTTGGCATTTTTAAAAGTTATCTGAATACGATAATAAATGTTACAACATGCTGAACATAATTCCTCATATCAGAACAGATCTGTTCAACAGGTCTCAGTCTGTGCACTGGTAGCAGACACCTGCCAATTTGGAGCCTTTGCCAGTCTTCAATAATGATAAAATATGCATTCAAATGCAGAGAACCCATGGAAATTCTCACCAAGTTGCAGATCCATTTTGCAAATGGTCCCCTACTGCCAACAGGTACCACCAGATTGTCCTAATCCTAAATTATCATCACTAATATATAGTCTTGCACATCCTGTTTCTCAAGGATGGGGGTTTGCCTGGTAGCAGGACAGGGGTAGGAGCTGGTGGCCAGACTGCAAGCCCTGTTGATGCAAGAACAATGCACCCACCTGTTGAAATTCTCCCTGCCGTTACTGCGCCGCTGAATGACGGTCCAGCCCCCGCCATCGGACATGTCACAGAATGCCAGGAAGGGCTCTCGGTCTGCTCTGGGCCTGATGCGGTAGTAGCCACTCGTGGTGCTCTTCCTGCCATACACTGCAGAGCAATCTGGGCACAACAGTACCTGTCTGTTAAATGGGCTGGGGGCAAAGCCAAGGGCTGTGTGCCACCAGGAGGAGATGTCACTGAGAGGCTCTATGGGACAAGGACACTTGGCCAGCCTGTGCATAGCTCTGCAAGCCCTGTAAAGTCAAAGGAAATGGTGCAGCAATGTAGGAGCTACACCAGTTTGCAAACTGCCAGCCTGACAAAGAGCTTTAAGGCTTGAAAGCCTTTACAGCCATGACTTCTGAGGGAATAATGCCCAAATCTTTGGTGAGATGCAGGACAGCTGCAGCTTAGCCTGGGGCTATATCATGAAAGCCTGGGACTGAAACTTTATCTGTCAACAAGATCATTTGCAGGGAAGCTAATTTCCATGTGGAAGGTAAGGTACCCTCAGCTGTACTTCTGATAAGATCAGGGAACAATATTTGTAAAATAATAGGCTAAGTTCCTGAGTCCAACTCTACCAGGACTATCAGGAGAGAGCCTTTCGGGATCTCAGTGCTTCACACTTCCAATGTAATGCCCAAAGGCTAAAATCTTGGCTACAGGAAATGATGTCATTTATGACCATGTTCTCAAAGTACCACCACAGGACAAAGTATGCATGCCTGTTCCTGTGCCAAACAGGAACTATTGGGGGAGCTGAGGAACAGGGAGACTTGGCTCATTCAAACAGCTGCAGCTGAGCCAGGCACTCTGGGCTCCCCTAAGCCACTCAGGGAATATGGGAGGAACCTCTTCAAGAACAGGTCCCATCTCTTCGTAAAGCAGATGCCTAAAGCAAATCTGATGGAAAACATGAGAAGTGATTGTTCCTCTCTGCAGGCAAGAAGCCCAGCTGAAGATGTCCATTTTGTACCTGGGTAATAGCTGCCTACAGCTGGGATAAGTGACTCTAGCCCCAAGGGGTATATTTTAGTGTCAGGGCAACCAGTCAGCTCTTCTCCTTCCCATGCATCTGTATTTTAAATCACAATCCACTTAAAAATTTTTAAACTTTTAGCAGACATAAAATATGACACATGGGACACTGCAGGAAGAAATAAACATTGTGGCACACTACTGTAAACTGTACCTTGGTCATACACTATCAAATTTCCACTGGTTGTGGGTAAAAGTGTCTCATGCTGCACGCTCCTGTTGCCCGAGAACAGTTCACTTTTCGTTCTGTGGTAAGTGTTCTCCAGTATGTCCTTCAGCTGCAATTCGTATAAGTAAAGCAAGTCTTGAAGGTGTTTTAACCTTTGTCTTAATTTATTGTTGTCTAGGAGGCAGATATCTTTGTCCTATGGAGAAAATAAAACAAAACCCCCCACAATTCAGTCAGTGGTAGGGAGAGACACAGAGAAAGGAGTACCTGTCTCCTCTTGACCCTAGGATGTCACATTGCCTATGTGGATCAACATGATTTCATGGTGATCTCTTCCTAAGATGTCCAAATCTTGCACAGCACAAGCTGTTGAATTGAAACCAATGGAAAAAGGGTTTCTGTAACAACCTTGGCATTGATCAGAACATGCCATAATACGATCAGATGCACAAAAAATTTACTTTGGATGAAAATAATTTGTCTTGACCCCACTTGATGAGCTCAAGGGGAAGGTTTGCAAACTATGAAAGTGCTCAGGTTGATAAGAGAGGGAAAAACTTGGCTCTTGCACTGCAGATGGGTGAAACCAGCAAGGTTCCAGAATTAGCTTTGTGTAAAACTGAAAAAGAGCTGATATTTTGGCTACAAAAATACATTTTTTAAAAGAGATTTTTGTTGTTGTTTTTGTTGTTGTTTTGAATTCTTACTAATGTCAGTTCAGTCTCCCAGACAGCTGTACTGCCCTTAATGCTATGAAAATCCTATATTATCAGCACAACATTCCTTTAGCTGCAGGCAGATGCCTTTTTGCTCTGCTCTTGCAGCTCTCCATCCCTCCTGTGGGGGAGCATCCACCTCTGCATGACTGGGAATGGTGAACCATTGAGAGAGTACAGAAACAGTTGAAAGATACACACCGAAAACCTGGGTGCAGGTGAGCCAAAGCTGACCAGAAGGAGCAGCAGCAACCAGTGCATTATCACACTCATTTCTTATCACCTGAAAAGAGGCATTGACAGGCTGTAATGGAAGCTTTTTTACTTCCTCTCGCAACTTAATCCCCTCTCACACTTATGTTTAATCCCCCAGGAAATGCTGCAGGATTTATTAAGGAGGTTGCTTGAAACTACAGGCAAGACAAAATCAGGGTAAGATGCATATTAAGGAGAAGCTAAAGCACCAGTGCAGTATGCTGACAGGGATAAAGGCTCAGGTCTGCTCCTGATTCCCCACAGAAATAAATACTCTGTGTGACTTTCCAGCAACCTCTGTATTTCCTCCCAGGTGTCCACACAGGAAGTTGCTCAGCAATTGTGTCTCCTTGAGGACTTTTCATCAAAATCCCACAGAGTTTATTCAGTTCAAACTTCTCAAAGTGGAATTAAGAGGAATTTGCCTCCTGGTTAAGTGACTGTAGACATTCCCCTCCTCATCCTTGGAGTGGTCTGTGAGGATGGGATTACCTTGGAGGCCAAGTCACACATGTGACAAACTGGACATGAGATAGTTTTTCCTTGGATTTCAGGGGAAAAGATGTCTACTGCAAATCTGCTCCAACACACAGATGTGGTTTTGATTGAAGAATCTTAGCTAGAAAATATGCTAAGGGACTGCCATTGGGAACATGCAGCTGAATGTGAGTGAACAGTACAAATTGTTTTCAGTGTGCTTGCATCGTGCTTTTTTAAAAAGCAACAAAATCAGAAAGAAAAAAAATCTGAAAACTAGGCTAAACCCAACTCCCCTGCTTCACATCTGGAAGTGCTGCAGAAACTTGGCTCCCCAGCTCTGTGCTCTGAGTGATGTGCTTTGTTTCAGCTATGGCTCTATCAGCATCCCTGCAGCAGCTGATGCTAGAGCTGCTTCCAAACCACCAAAGCTGCTGCAACAGAGGAGCCCTCTGCCAAGATGGGCAGGCAGGGCTCAAAGCAAGCCAAGGGAAGAAGAGCTCCACAGAAATTGCCCATAAAAGACGACATGCAGGTGATGCCCCAGTCTGTGGCAATTTTTCAGCTCATGGAGAGAAGAGTTCAACATTGCAGCAGGGGAACCCTGCGAGCCCAGGAGCACTGGTGCTGTTCACACCACCCCACAGTGGGGCCAGTGGCTGCAGCACTGGTGCTGAGGTCAGATTCAGACCCCCCATGGATGATGGCAAAAAGCTACCAGGAAGGGTGGGATGACTGACAGCTCCTGGAAACCAGACAGTGCAGAGCAAAGAGAAAGAAAGCAGCTCCATCTACACCTTTACCAAGACACATGAAATGCACGTACCTGTAACTTGCCTTCCTTCAGACCTCCTCCCGGAAAGATTATCTCCCTTAAAAGTCAGCTGCAAAAGAAAGTGATCATAAACCTGGCTGCATTTCAAGGGGTTGATGAGATTTTCCTCTGCAGATGACCTACATCTAGGGCACAGAGGAAGAATGTTTCACAGCACTAGGCAGTTTCACAGAAAAGGCACTCTCAATTCCTAGTGTGAAAGAGTTATCCAAACCCCAAGTTTTCTGTTGTTACCCAGTACTCATCTTGCTGCTTCCCAGTGAAAGTAAACAACAGGAGGCTTCTATCAGCAGTGTTCTCTAAAGGAGAGGGGAGAGGGGCTCTGCTGCTGGTGTACTATTACCTACCTTGACTAGGAAGCTCAACCAAGACTGACTTTGAGTGTTTATGTGAATCACTCAGAATAATGCTCCCTGTGGGAGTTTCAGCTCATGTTTTAACCCAGCCAAGATCATTTCAGTAAGTCCTGCAAGGTGGAAATAACACAGCTTTTCCATTCAGCATTCCTTTCGCCGTTTAATCTGTTTTATAAGAGCACAGCCGTAATGCCAAAGAAGCTGCAAATCTGAAGCAAGAAGCAAATGTGGGAGTATTAAGCAAGACTTGCTGTTAGACTGAAATCTCAGGAGGGTTGTGTAACTCTCCTGTGAGCTGGATGATTAGATTTGCTGGTTAATACAAACAAGGACATTTGTGAAAAAGAGAAAAAAAACACAAAACCAAACAGATGGGTGCCTCCCTTTGTATTTTGGCCAAGGAATTACAGATTATTTTAAAGAAAACAGCAGGAATATTCCATTTTACAGAGCTTTCTTCAGAGGAGAGACCATGGGCACAAAAGACAGGGCACATAAACCCATGGTAAATGTCTGTGCTGCTCTTCAAGAAAGCAGGACTATCCAGCTACTACCAGCTACAGGAATGTGCTGTTTATTCCTTTAAAACTGCATTCCTCTTCTCCCACAAGAACCCTGATTCATTCCACTGCCAAAGGATTATGTAAGCAGTGCTTTTCTTCTCACTTGTTTTCTAGCTCCAGTTTAAGACTGGTTTTGACAGCTATGAAATTGAGTGAAATGTTTCCTCTTCTCCCTAGTGGGTACTTGGCTCTTTTTTCTGCCCCTTTGGCCAGGAACTGCAGCTGGCAGCAGGGTGTGCAGGTACCATGCACTGGAGCACAGGGAGGCTGCACATCATCCCCTGGGGCTTTCACCAGCAGCAGCAACTCTTTCTCAGCTGGACCCATCCAGACAGCGCTCAACCTGCTGTGCAACAATTTATGCTCTTGTCAAAAAGGTGGCCAAAAATCTCATTGGCCTGTGAGCATCTCCTGATCCCAGGTGGGATCAGAGACAGGGCCGAGGCTGTGGTGTCAGTGTTGGAGTCGTGGTGTGGGTGTACAGTCAGTGCCTGCAGCTCTGTGCAGGGCCATAAGATTAAGGAGCATCAGGCCTCATAGCATTAAGTTCTGCTGGTCCCAGGGCAGAAGGGAACGGTGAAACTGCAGTGCCAGTGAAACTCACATGTGTGCTCTGTCACTGCAGCTTTGCAGGAACAGGACTCAATCTCCAACTCTTGTTCAGTGGCTGCCAAAACATCTCAGAGCCAAGACATCTGGAGCACTCTCACTGCCTCTAGGCCTCTATCAATGTTCGCCTCAGCAACATCTGCATGTGAAAATTCTACTCAGCTGGAACATGGTTCTTGCATACCTGTGTCATGATTAACTTATTTTCCCAGGCTAGAGAAAGCTTTAGGAATATCTGAAGCACAAGAGAGGGGTTGCCATGAGGTTGGGTTCACATGAGGGGGGGTCTAGCAGGAGAGTGTCTTCAGGTACTGCTCCACTGGCTCAGAGCTAAAATAATCAAGTCATCATAAAGAATGTGGACACTGTGTGATCACCAATGTTTCCTCACAGATGTTGAAATCCCTAGGCAATGTGACAATAAATACTGGGTTGTGGTTTTTTTCCTGGAATACTCATGCTTCACAAATATTCTGGAATGCAAATTCCTGTTTAGTTTCTTGGAAGGAGATCAGATTCCCTTTTCTTAAGATACTCAGTGATCTTGTCAGCAAAAAATAACAGTCTCATCAACTAAAAACCTTCCTACCTTGCTGTCCTCCACCTTCCAGCAAAAGTATGAAGGTGCTGAAAAAACTATTATTCACACATTAAATGCAATACCAGCACACGCAAACTGGTGGATAAATGTGACTGAAGAGCATGGCTCTAGGGTAGCTCTTGATATTCCAACAGTTATGGGGGAAAAATGGCTTGGAATGAACACAGGAACATGACACCTGATGGATATTAACATCTTCAGAGCCTAAAGGAACATCACTGCAGCTGGAAGACAGTAGTGGCATCTCAAAACTCTCCCAAGACCAGTTTCTTGTTGGTTGATTGATCTTAAAGGGGAAAGGCAAGAAATGAGGCAGACTGCTCCAGGCTCCAAAGGAGGTAGAGAGACCTGAGGATTTCACAGCAAGAGTCTGACTGCCTACCTGTGCTCTAGGAAAATACAGGGCAATCTGGACCCAGCTCAAAGACAAACAGATTACCTGCAATGAATCCAGGTGCACTATGCATTTGCATTATTTTTATACTTTCCTATCACATGCCACCTTCCATGAACACCCTGCTCACTGGGAGAGACTGCAGACCAGGCTCCTGTGCAGGCACTGCAGGTGTGGAGGTACCTACCAGGGGCCTGCATGCCCTTGATGTTTGAGCTAGTGCACATCTCTGCAGGAATCTGAGCTGCCAGCTTTTTTAAAACAAAGCTAATATATGAGATCTGAAACAAATATTTATTGTTTTTTAATCTAACAATAAAGGGTTTCATCAAAAGTAAGCTGAAATTAAAAGACCAGGATGACATCAGCCACCATAGTTTCAACCTGTGAAATAACCGAAACCGGCATTTGCGCATGAAAAGTCTGTGGTTGGTAAGCCAGGAGTAACCACAGAAGTCTGTGTACAAAGCAGCAGCAATGGTGGCAAGCCACGAAACATGCTAGATCTGAATATTTTGATAACATTCAAAGAGCAAATACCTAATTCAGTTTAACTAATGAGTCTGCATGCAGCCTGTATCTAATGGGTTGACACAACAAATGTAATTATTTTGTAAGTTCTTGAGGGCAAGCACAGGTCCCAGCAATCCCATGTCAGGAATAGCTGTACCAAAGGGAATTAAGACTAGAGGGGGTATGTGGATTCCATGATCTTCTACCTACTTCAGGTCAGAGAACTTCCCTGACCTAATTCACTCCCATTTGAACTGGAACACCCCTTTGATTTTGCTGCAAAATATTTAGTGCAGAAGAACCAGCCACAAACCTTAGCATGTTCTCCCACTTTTTAATTACTTGCATTGTGCTTTTTTTTTTTTTTTGCCCTGAGTTTGAATCTTCCAAGTCTCATCCTGCAGCCTTTTAATTTCATGATGCCTTACTCTGAGAAGGGGAAGAGCCCTATGCTGCCAAAAGCCTTTTTCCCTCCTAAAGGCTAGGTCCTTTCACAGAAGCTGTGTGATTGCTCCTGGCTGGGAATCCAAACCCCCATTATCTGCTTTGGCTGAGGGTGTGTGTGCAGGAAACCCAGCAGGGTCATGGAGTGAGGAGCTGCTTTGGAGCTTTTCCTAGGCAGGGCTGAGGAACATGGCACAAGCACATCACACTTGTGAGCAGGGCACTTGGGTGGCATGGAGAGGAAAAGGAGGAACAAGTTCTGCTCCTGGAGAGATTTCATTTAATCTCTCAGGGCAGTTTAATGTAGAACAAGTAGATAGAGGTGAGAAGAGCTGTGGGTGGTGTATGACAGGGTGTGGTGGATGTGGTCTCACTGTTGAGAGGGCTCCACGAACTGCAGTACTCTGCCTAGATTTGGGAGCCTGAACCACCTAGGCGGGGACAAGCAGCAGAGATATGTGGTCAGGACAGGAGCAGAACTGCAGGTTCTGGAGGGATCCCTGCAGCACAACAGAGAAGTGCCACATCAATTTAACTGCCTCAAAGGTTAGGCAATTCCTGAAAAAACACCTTTGTAGTCATAAATGTTGATGGTGTGAGTCTGTGTATACCCCTTCTGGGGCACCTTGTCCTTTTTCCAGATCCAGCCCTGTCTGACTGTGATTAAGTCACTCACATTAAGAGCCATACAAAGAGCCCAGACAATATTTCTAAAATCTTTCCTGCTTGTGGATCCAAGGATCTCACTCCTTTTGTCTACATGCCACAATCATCTGTCACTGGCTAATCCCTGCTGCTGTTGCTCCAGGACTTTTCAGGGTTACCTGACTTCCTCTGTCACTGATTCTCCAAGTCTGACCTGCATGGTGTTGCCTGGTGCAGTCAGGATGACTGTGATTCACAACACCTGAGAAGTTAGTCCAGAAATGCCTGCCAGCTTTTTGATGTGTGCACGCACAGGCCATGCAGGTGGCAGGGAGTTAGAGGGACTGTCAGCAGACCTAGAATGTTTTTAACCTATGTTGATGGTCCTTCAGGTACCAAAGGTACCAAGCATCATCCTGAGGTCTTGTGTTCTGAGATTGACAGTGGATGTAAGTCACACTTTACTCAGTGCCAGGCAGTCATTCCTATTCTATCTGACCATGGTTACAACCTCTGTGTCAGCTGCAAACTTCATCACTCAGGATCTTATCCAGGCCATGGTTTAAAACAAAACAACACAACATTAAAAAATGCAAGACAACACCCAATCCCTGCAGAATCTCTCAGGAAAATAATTGCTTAAGTATGGTTTATATTTTAGTTATTTTAAGACTAGTGTGCTGCACTTACATCAATGTAAAAAGGGTTGATTGAACCTTTTTAATCAAAGCTATTTTCTAGCCAGTCAATTGCTTACAGAAGCAACAAAATATTTATATTTTAGCAGTAAAACATGCAATCTTGTTTTAGAAATATAGTGAACACAGGTATTTTCCCTAATCACCGTGTTGATTTACAATTATTATTAATATAATTATTTTTGCTTCTTCTATTAAGCTTCTTTAATATTTTATTAGTCTAAACCCTCTGTCTAATCTGCTCCCACTTCTCAGGGAGCAAAGCGAAGATGAAAAGCTATCACCATCGGGTCATCTGGTCTACCTGTTTTTAATATTGGCAGAGAATTCATTTTTTACCCACTTATCTTCATATTTCTTCTATCTCAAGACTTAATAAAAATGTAATTATTTTTCTTGTCTGTCTTAAAAGAATCAGATACAGAAGAGCAATATCTTCCAATTTAAAAGTCTGTCAAGTTAAGAGATTCTGTTTACCACCTTCTCTGTTATTTTTGGAATGCAAAGTATGTCATCACCCCTCTGAGAAATGCGTACTTAATCCTGCTCTTTAGCCAGCATGTAACTGGATTATTTACTAAATATTTAAATATTTTTTGCATTTTTGACAATTCAGCTATTTTACACTGATGAAAAATTGTCAGAGGATCAGAACTGGATTCTCAAGGGTTATTAATTATCAGTATCATGACTCAACCAGCAAAATATAATAGAAATATTTACAAGTCTTGAATTTAAAAAACATAACACTTTCAATGCTTCCTTTTTATTTTGGCTTTATGAACCTTGGATCTTGTTCCTATGCTTTACCAGCTGAGAGATAGAAATTTAATTTTATCAGTAAAAATGTGGTGTTTTTAATTTAGTCATCTGAGTCCAGAAGTAAGGGTCTTAAGAAAATAGACCAACCACCAGGAAACTCATGAAACTCATGAAACTCAGTATCACTGGCAATGCAGCATCTATCCATGTGATGAAAACTGGGAAGAGCTACTCTTCCTTTTGAAGTGCACCTTTAGCTGGCCAGCCCTGGAATTCAGCCCAGGTACCAAACTGGAAGCCTCCCACCTCCAGCCCCTCCTTTGGCTGTTTTTTACAGGTTGTCTGGTGAGAAGTCCAATACCTAAACTGGCTTCACACCTTGATGCTTCCAGAGCCTAGGAGGAGGAAACTGGACTTTTGTATTTCTACACTGTTCTCTGATGTGGGCCTGCCCTCACCACTTCCATCGTGAAGGTGCTCCACAGGTGTAAACTCCTGCTGAGAGTAACTCACAGGATCCCCACCCGCTCCACGGGATCAAGCCTGTCCTAAGTAACCTGCACTGCAAGTGCATGAGAGAAACACGGTCCCCCATCATGGTATAACCAGAGATGTTTACTAAAAGTGTACACAGCTTCTATAATATTTTCACCATTGAGTTAGAATAGTATGAGCCTGGATAGCCAAGAGTATAATAATTAATAAGCTTGCTAACAAGTAATATTCATGATCAAGTCCCTAATAGCAACATCAGACTTTTCTCTCAAAGATAAACACTTATGGAACAGTCCTTTCTACAAACTACTGTGCACCTGCTACTTGTTACATTTTCACAAACTTTGTTACATCTTTCCTGCCTTGCCTGAATAGTCTTCTCTAACGAAATGCTCTTTGTTCTCTCAAAAGTTCCCTTTGTTTTATTTCCCTACACTGCACATGTAATTTTTTAAAAATAACTAAGAAAAAAATTAATTGAATGTTTCTTCTCATCATCAAACTTAGTTTCCATCCTTGTTTAGCTGCTTCTCAAATACATAATTATCTGAATATACCAAACATACTTTGCACCAACCTCATGAAGTTTAACGAAGACAAGTTGTCAGAGTCTATGCAGGGGAGGGGTCCTGGTCGATGGCAAGCTGAATCTGAGTCAGGAGTGCCCTAGCAGCCAGGAGGGCCAACCCTGTCCTGGGGTGCATCAGGCACAGCATTGCCAGCCAGGAAAGGGAAGGGATTGTCCCTCTCTGCTCTGAGCTGGAGCAGCCTCACCTCGAGTGCTGGGGGCAGTTCTGGGTGTCACAAAATAAACAAGACATTAAGCTGTTAGAGAGTGTCCAAAGAAGGGCAATGAGGATGGTGAAGGTCCTTGAGGGGAAGCCACATGAGGGGTGGCTGAGGTCACTTGGTCTGTTCAGCCTGGAGGAAACTGAGGGGAGACCACAATGCTGTCTACAGCTTCCTCATGAGGGGAAGGGGAAGGGCAGGCACTGATCTCTTCTCTGTGATGCCCAGTAACCAGATCTGAGGGAATGATCTGAAGGTGTCTGAGAAGGTCTAGGCTGGATATTGGAAAATGTTTTTTCACCTAGAGGCTGGCTGGGCACTGGACAGGCTCCCTAGGGAAGTGGTCACAGCACTAAGCCTGACAGAGCTCAAGAAATGTGTGGGCAACACTCTCAGGATACTTGAAGTGTCAGGAGTGAGGCAGCAGTTGTACTTTGATGATCCTTGTTGATCCTTCCAACTACAGATATTCTATGATTCTATATTTCTGTTACTTGCTACCACAGTGCTAGAAATTTATGTACTTATACATGTTTGAAGGGAAAACTTTCTCTTTAGTCTAGTGCTCAGAAATGTTCCCTATTCTCAGCATTCACCTTAAGGATTTTCTTTTGGGCAGGGAGCATCCGGGCAGGCTCCTGCCATCAGTTACCGCATTTTCCCCTGCCAAGCCCCAGCAGCCCTGGGAGCAGCCGCTAAAAGCTCGCTTTGGGCTCCCTCTGGTGTCCATCGCCCTGCAGAAAGCCTCCCCAGCGCAAAGCAACCCTGGCCTCAGCAGCGACAGCAGCACTGCTGCACCGCGGGATGCCCAGGGACTCGCTCCTCACTTGCTTGTTGGTAACGAAGTAGGCGTGAAGCCTCTGCAGAGCACAGGGTAACACATCACATTCTGGAGGCTCCGATCCTGCGAAAACCTAAGTGCTCGATGCCGTGTGAAAATCCAAGTGGTCATTGCGATGCTCTGCCCTGGATGATGGCAAGAACTGCCCCAGGCTGTGGGGACTGGCTGGCCTGCAGCCCCTGCCCGACCTGCGCTGGCCCTGCCTCGAGTGCAGCCCCTCAAAGCTGTCATGCCATGGAAAAGGCATTGAGAGGCATCAAACCACAGCAGCAGAAAAGTTTACAAAAACTGCGAGGCTGGGACTCAGAAGTAGATGGTGGGGCTGGCTGGGGTCTGGTGGGCTGGGGGCAATGTGGCCCCACACAGAGCTACAGAAGCAATTAGAAAATACTTGGAAAGTCTTGGAAAAGACTTCAGCAATCATCAAGCCCAACCTATGTCTGAACACCCCCATGTCAATTAGACAATGGCACCAAGGTGCCATGTCCAGCCTTTCCTTGAACACCTCCAGGGATAGTGAATCCACCAACTCCCTGGGCAGCCTGTTCCAATGTCGAATTACTCCTTCTGTGAAGAGTTTCTTCCTAATGTCCAACCTAAACCTCCCAGCTTCAGACTGTATCTTCTTGTCCTGTCCCTATTCACTTGGGAGAAGAGGCTGATCCCCACCTGGCTTCACCCTCCTTTCAGGCAGTCTTGAGAGCGATGTCTCCCCTGAACTCCTTCTGTTCAGGCCAAATAACCCCAGGTGCACCTTGTAGGACCTGTGCTCCAGACCCATCACCACCTCTGTTGCCTTCTCTGGACACACCCCAGCACCTCAGTGTCATTCCTGAATTTAGGGGCCCAGATCTGAACACATTACCGCAGGTGTGGCCTCACGAGTGCTGAACTCACTGCCCTGGTCCTGCTGGCCACCCTATTGCTGGTACAGGCCAGGATGCATTGGCCTTCTTGGCCACCTGGGCACACTCTGGCTCACGTCCAGCTGCTATCATCCAGCACCCTCAGGTCCTTTTCTGCCCGGCAGCTTTCCAGCCCCTCTGCCCCCAGCCTGCAGCGCTGCCTGGGCTGGTTGCGACCCAAGGGCAGGACCTGGAATTTGGCCGTGTTGCACGTCATGCTGTTGGGTCTCAGCCCATCGTTCCAGCCTGTCCAGATGCCTCGGCAGGACCTTCCCACCCTGCAGCAGATGGGCACTCCGACCCAGCCGGGTATGGCGCACGAACGCCCCGTCGGGGGTCTGGGGAGCCCCGCTGCCCGCCCGCGGCCTGTGCGGCCTGTGCGGCCTGTGCGGGCGGTGCGGGGGCGGCGCGGGCCGCCGGGGCCGTTATCATGGCAGCGGGCGGGTCCGCCCAGCCCAGCCCGGACCGGGCCGGCCCGGCCCAGGGGCAGCCGGACAGCACCGCCGAGTCCCTTGTCCGCGTCCCGGGGGCGGTGAGGCGTGTTCGAACTCCGCGCCACAGCTCGGTGGGTGAGACGGGGTGGCGGCGCGACGCGGAGGCGGGAGGGAGGGACGGACGGAGGGCCGGCCGGCCGGGATGCAGCTCTCAGGAAGTTTAACCCAACTTTCCGCTGAGTCCGCGGGGCGCCGGGGGCGGTGTCCAGGCTCGGCTTTGAGCCCGGTGGCCGCGCCGAGGTGAGGTAGGGGGAGGGCTCCGGGGGGTCTGAGCTAGCGGGATGCAGCGGGAGCAAGTGCGGACCTCCCGTCCGGGCAGCTGGGGTGTGCCGGGAGGCAGCGCCCGGAGCGGCTCCCTGCGGCTCAGTCCGCGCCCGCAGCTCCCCCGGAGGTGCCGGCTGGGGCTCCTCTGTGTTTCAGAGCTTGAAGCAGGGCGAAATGCTTCATGGTGAGGTACAGATGCTGTTATCGCTGTGGTATGTTTGGTGTAGTCAAAACCCCTTCATCGGAGGGCTGTGTGCCTTGACTCTCACCAGTGTTACAGCTGAAAGATTGAGCTTTGTCAACCATAGGGGGAAATAGTTGAAAATGAAGCAGTAGCCTGGCTGTTGGGACTGTGAGGCTACTACAGGATGCTGCTATTCACAGTTTCTTGTACTGTCTCACTTCAACTCGGTGCGCTTCTCTTCAGGTCAGCAGAACAACAACAACAGCAAGCAAAATGACAGCTGTGAGGTATGAACAAGGGACCCAGCCAAGAGAATCATCTGGGTGAGTGAAATGAACTGTGCCAGCAAGGGGGTTTGGGATTGAATATGTGGTGTGTCTTTAGGTTCTTAGTGTTTAAAATATAACAAAGGGAATAATGATGGAGTGTCTGAATGGTATGTAGTATAGTCTTTTTATCTCCCCTCTGCCACCAGTGCTGTTGTCTGAGAGGAGAGGTATCTTTGGGAGAAACACGCTGTTTTGATTCACTTCTTGTAAGTAGTTAGTAAGTGATTAGTGAGTACAAGGTCTCCATCCCTGATATAATAAGTCCATGGCATTAAAGTGTGTTCTCTTTTAGCATCCAGACTGTCAAGAGACTTATAAGAGTGTCAAGGTCTCTTGTAGAGCAAGGCTCTTTCTGTGCTTGCTTTAAAAGTTGCTAAAGGCAACCCCAATCTGAGGTTGCCTTTAGCTATGAGCAGTCAGTAAAGCTTGTGCTCTGTATGGAGTGTATGTGTGAAGGAAACAATTTCTACTATGTCTTCCTTTTGCTCTCTTCCACCCCCATAGTCAAAGCCTAAGTGTAATAGCTTGTGCCTGAACACTTGTTCTGTCTTGGACAACAAGTAGATGTAGAATGATCAGCAAAACAAACTCCCTCTGAGGAAAGCATTATCTAGAACTGAATTTTTGTGTGGGAGCACTATGGAAACAGTGTACTTGGGCTTCTGTTTTATCTTTGTATTAAGGATTGTCTTCCTAACTGAAAACACTTTTGTTTCTCATTCTTTTTAGCATATTTTAATCACAGTAGAGGATAAGAAGGTAGCATTTGGTGCACTTCATGTGTCTGCAAGTATAAGCAAGTGACCTGCAGCAAAATTGCTGCAGCAGTAGTAGGCTTTAATAAGTGAAGCATTTCTGCTGTTCAGTAAGTGTAAACACCCAAGTGAATATTCTGTAAGAATACCTGGGAATCAAACCTGAATGCCTATCCATCACTAAAGCTTTGCTTCAGCTCTAGGAACAAAATGAGGCAGGTTTCGCCGGAAACACTGGAGCTAGGAAATGAGGCTTGAGTGTTAAAATTGGTACATCAGAATAATTCTTCTACTGAGCCTGATACTGAGTGCAGGTGGTGAAGCATCAGTACTGGCTCCTGAAACTAGGAGCTAGGAATGATGCTAGGAGAAGCATCATTAAACTTCTTGCTTAAAAGGTGGTTAGCCCAGACTGCAGCAGCAGTGCTGGTGCATAGGTCTGTTGCAGAGGATGAAGAATATTTGAATCCTCAAAATTATTACACTAATGCTTCAAACATGCTAGGCTGCCTCAGAACAGAATGGAAACATCAATATTGAATATGTGTGTGTAGCTGTTCCTGCCCACAAAGCTGTGAAACCGGAGGCAGGGCTCCAGCAAACACTGTGGCTGTGCTATTATGCATCACAGTATTTCTGTGGAGAAGACTGAAATAAGGCTCCTGGGTTTTGATGCTATACTTTTTCTCTGAAATTGTCATGTGGCCTTCAAAAAAACAAAAACTTGCTCTGAAGAGACCCTTTTAAGGAAGTTATGGCAAGCAGCCACTACCCCAAAAAACTGCTGTTCTAGCACTAGCTCAGCTGCTGCTCTGGTCTTCCAGTTTCCGGTCTGGTATCCTGCTCTGTGCAAAAACATCTCTATGGTATGGCTTTTCCTGGTGAAAACATTCTCTGTACAAGAAGGTCACTGTAACAGCATTAATGTCACTTGGACGCTCTGAAGCCATTTTGTATATGCATATTTCTGGCACTTCTAGAGCCTGAACTGTTGAGTCCTTAGCAGACTCATGGATGCCCTGCTTCAAAGCCCTTTATCCTACTGCTGAACTCATCTGTCTCTTTTGGAGGGGAAAAGGGAAAACTTTTGAGAAAGGGGCTGCTAATAGGAAATAGATCAGCACTAATCAAGGGGTTCAGCTGTGCCAGTATGGGGGAAGTCTGTGCTGGGCCTGTGCTCTGGCTCAGGCTGCTGTTCACTTGACAGTTAATTCTTTTTTTTGGAACAACAAATCTTAGCAATATACAGAGTTGACACCTCTATCAGTGTGTGACTTGTATTATTTCTTTGCCAGCTCTACAACAGCTGAAGAGGCCACAGTAAAGATTGATAACGGTCGTGATGAGAGTAATGGACCAGACAGCTGTTCCAAGTAAGCTAATGATAGACTCAATTTCTTTGCTTACCCCCAGAAGTGGAATCTGATGAGGCAAAATGAGAAGGCAGGTGGCTTGTTGAAGTAGAGATAAGCCCAGTAAAATGCTTAATATTGACATTTCTTCTAGTACATAGTGAAGACAAATAAATTGTGGAAGCCTCTTTATCCCTCTAGAGATAAAAGTCCAACCCAAGAACACAAGTCCATCATATTATGGAGAATGGGTAGTCCAAACCACATTGATTACATTTTTCCAAAGGAATGAGTTTGTGGGAGCACAGAAGAACAAGTGCTAGTGAGACAATGAGGTGAATGAGTACCTGGGCATAAGAATAAACATTGTGGCAGACATCAAGACTAAGTTGTCTGAACCTGCAAGTAGGTACCTCTGTTCTTGAAGCAGTTATTTCCTGACAGCGTTTACCTCACTGTTACTCTTACAGTAAACTTAGTCGAGTCAGTGGCAAGTCCTGCAGCTCAAGAACAATAAGCCTAAGCCTGTTATTTCAGTTATTCTGTGTGACAACATGTTTTTCTAGATTTCAGAATTTACAAATGTATTTCACAAAAGCTCTGAGCTAATTATGTAATCAAATGTGCCATGTTTCCTTCAACTGATTTAAGATGTTGGCAGGCCAAATTGGAGTGGTGTGTGTATATATTTTGGTCTCAAGTGTACCTAGTTAGAGGTACTTGGCCGTAGTCTGTGGAAGTTGAAGTCTTGGTGTCCCCACTACAACTGGAGGTTTGACTGGACAGACATAGACCAGGAAACCATTAGTGTCACTATTGCAGTGTTTCCTTAGATATTTGGCATTCATAAATAGCAGGAAAACCCTTCTATATGTTAAGCTGCCTTCAGGACAAGACATGGTATTACATACTTCTGTAGGAATAGTGTGTACTTCCAGCTTAAGAATGCAAATGTTTGCTGGTTAGACCTTGTACCTTAGTTTAGAGTAAGAACCTAATAATGAAAAATGTGGGTTAATTCAGTAACCCCAGCAAGATGCTGCCTCAGCACTTCAAAGGTACCTAGCCTTGTCTTAAACTGGGTTATTGAAGTGCACCAAGTTAAATGCAATGTTTAAGTTGTTCTAAAGGAAAAAGGTATTTTGGACAGGATCACTGGGGTGCAATGTGCATTACTGAGCTGACAAAAATTTCTTGTAACAGTGCAAAATAAATCTATCAGTACTTTTTGTCAGTATGTTAGGACTAATGGAAGTCCTGCTGTTAGTGATATGCTTGATAAAAGGTGTTTTCTTCTAAGTGTCTAAGAAAAGATTTGATGTTTACAGTAGTTAAGTAATCTTGGGATTTTTACTGTCAGCAATGGAGTTTTGCAGGTTCTACACCAAGAACTTCTACCTTAGTTCTTGGTGTAATCTAAAGAGTCTTTGAGCCAGAAAGAGTTACATAAAAGCTTTGTTCTAAACCAAAGGGCTTAAAGCATACCAAAAAGGCAACAAAATCTACTGTAATTGGAAACAAGAGCTGTGACCTTGCCAGGACTAAAGATAATTCTCACAACTGGAATAACTTGGCTTCAGAAACACTTTTTCTTAAAAGACTATTTGGATTTTTAATCTGAAAACCAAACTGATGTTTCTTTTTTAGAGTAGAAATGAGATTTCTATTCCTCTATTCCAAAGGCATGGGAGCTGTTAACAAGTGCAGCTCTTTTCAGGCCTCGGGAAAAAAATGGTCTGATACAATAAGCTAATATAAGGAATGAAATATATTAAGCGATGTTTGTCTTCCAATCTTCCTCTTGACCAATATAAACCTACTTCTTATAGCTTACTAAACCAGAGTTCAAGTGTCACTGGAATTGTGACATGGAATAATGTTAGAAATAAGTACATACTGCTGTATTTCTAGGGTCTGGAAGCTGATTAATACTTTTTCTAACAGGTGATCAAAGCACTGTTTTTAAGTACTCTCTTAACCAATATAGCTCATGAATGCAACTGAGTAATCTCATTTTAGAGAAGCCACTACTATGCAGAATACTAAAACTAAAGGAATGTGAACAAAAGAATATAACAGTGCCGTCGTGGCTGATATCTGTAGCAAAATGTCACTTGTCTTGATGTCAGTTCTCTTCTCTTGCAGTGCAACTAGAAGAAAAATTGCACCGTTTGTGATGTCATTTGGATTCAGGTATAAACTTGAGCTTGTACTGATGTGGGAAAGGTAAAAATAGTCCTCATTTCTGGAGTAAGAACTTAAGAACTCCTTAAACATCAGTAACTCCAGCTTGCTTTAGTGTGAAAGTATTGAATCCTTTGTCACCCTCAGGAAGGTAACTTGAGAAAAGTACTAGAATTGAAAAATAAGACTTAAACAGATTCTAAAACTACATTCTCCAAGAAGGGCTGAAAGTCAGAACTGTAAATGCCATTGACTTGGATAAAACCTCTTTAATGGCTTATTCTTGCTGGCAGCCTTTGAGCAAACAGTTGGTCAGTTGTGTGTAGTCTAGGTGCTGGGACAAGGCAAGCCATTAAAGACAGGTATTTTTAAAGGACTGTATTAAGTCATGAGAGGAAGGGAAGCTGAGTAAGGTGAAAGCAGAAATGATACTTGTATGTCTTAAATCATTCAAGTTTGCACTGCTTCTATGTTGATGTGAAATCATAAACTAATAACTACAGCTGTGTCTGAGATAAATGTATGGTTCCACAGAGATTATGGCATCTGTACATATCACTTAAAAATGCAGTTGGAAACCTTCAGCTTCTAATTAAGCAGGCTTCAATCTATGTCAGAGATTACACTCTTGCTGAAACAGCTTAGAAATCAGGGTTTGTGCTGTTCAGTTGATAAGTGTTCATTCCTACCTCTCAAACTCTCTTGTATTTTTCTCTTTGCAGAGTATTTGGAGTTGTACTTATCATTGTGGACATTATAGTTGTGATTCTGGATCTGGCTATCAGTGAGAGGAAGAAGGGTACAGAGATTCCTGAAGGTGTTTCCCTGGCAATAGCACTCTTCTTTCTCATTGATGTTCTCCTGAGGGTGTTTGTTGAAGGGTAAGACATAGGCAAAAATTAAGTCCATGAGGCAAGTCCTCAAGCTAGGAAGGAAGCAGAACTTCAAGCTTGAACTATGAACCTGGTGTCCTGTAGGCTAATTGTCTGGTCATAGATAATAGCCACGTCTTTTCTTGCCTGTGTATGTTGGTGGCTACCCTTCTATAAAACAACCTTTAAGTATTTTCAGTATAAGTGAGCACTTGGGAACTACACAGCTTTGCCATAACCTGTGTGTAAATCAGGGCTAAGATTGCTTTCTTAGTGAGACTTCAGTGCTTAGTGTTAAGAAAAACCGCAGGAGAGCTTGTCTCGAGCAGTAGCTCTGTATAGATTGTTCTCTTCTTGGAGATATATTTCAGTCTTTGCTACCTATAATGGCATCTATCTAAAACTCTCCTTGGTTTCAGCTTCAGGAACTATTTCCAGTCCAAACTGAATATTTTGGATGCATGTATAGTGGTGGGCACCCTGTTAATTAATTTGACATACTGCTTCTTAGATGTTGATGCAGCAAAGGAGATACCAAGGTAAGAGTTGTATGGCAGCTGGTAAGTGTGAGCTCTTTTCTTGATGATCTTCTACGAATTTTCTTGGGCACCTCTAAGCCAGATTTGTGCATTTGAGATCACAGATGGGACTGCGATAGTGTGTCATGGTACAGACCAAGGAAAGATAGACACACAGCTTTGATCTGTGGTTATGCTATAGGCTGTCCCTGCCTCAGAGGCAGAGGGGATCTGAACATACTAGTTGAGGTAACTAAAAGGGGGGCCATCAAATGCTCTGACTCAAGCACTTTTTGGGGAAAGGTGTGCAGTAGCCCTAATAGAGAGGAGGGTCTGAAGAAGGCAGAAAGAAGAGTTGTATTATTGTAGCAAATGGAAGGGACAACAAAGGGAAGATCTCTGTCTAAAGCATCTTGCAATAGAAAGAGTTGCCAAACTGTCTTGTTTCCTTTGCTTTGCTTTCCCAAAAGCCTCATGGTAATATAATGCTGAATTTTTCAGCCATGCTCTGGGGAGAGGAGACTTGCTGTTTATGTGCATAAGCTGCTTCAAGTCCTGTTTCCTTCTGATTTCTGTATCTTGATTGGATGATAACCTGTGAGATGAATCCATTCCTGATGGAGACAGAACTGCAACTTTAAGATGAGTTTATCTGCACTAGATTTGACTTAGAGAAACTTTCTTACATCAGCCAGGGAAAAGTTGAGCTCTTAAAAAAAAAAAAAGTCACCCCCTGCTCCAAATTCAGCTGACTAATGGGCATAAGTGGGGAACATTTCTTCTGGAACATTATTCCAGAAGAAAACAAAAAGTTTAGTTATTGAAGAATCCAGAGTTGGACAAATATCTGTAAATAATAATTTTCTCTTAGAGTGCTTGCTAAACCCGGATATCAAGAAGTAAAACTGTCAAAGGAGTGGCTTTTGCAACCTAGTTTCCTCCTAGGTTGTCTTAAACAGTGATTGGAGTTTTTAATTATTACTTTCCATTTCTATGGCCACATTTTTCTAAAACAGCTTTCATCTTATAGCAGCACCCAGATAAAGGAGGGGAAAAGAGCAGTGTGACAGGGTAATCTGCACTCTTATCTCTACCAGGCTATGCTAGCAGTAGGCCTGATCCTACCCTGGCTGTAGAGCTGTGTGTGCAAGTTCTTTGTATTCTGACTTGCTGAAGTTGATGGGAATGTAGAATAGGTTTTTGGCTCACATGAAGAGGACCTCACACTGCTGCTCTCAGAAGACACTCAGCTGGGGCCTACTGTCTTACCCATTCAATTTTTGAGGCCTTCTGTAAGGCTTCCCTTGTTCAAGGCTCTAAAATTCTGACCAAAAGGCTATTCTGACCAAAATATTGCTACCTGACAGTAGATGATACCTCAGATTTGACCAAATCCCAAATCTTGAGATGGTGGTCATCCCACCTAACACAGCAGTGGTGTCCACGAAATCCAATTAATTCCCAGTAGCCTTAATGGGGTTTATCACTTTTCTTTCCTGAGTCCTTCATCGAGAAGTAAACAGTAATCTTAAAGCATCTGATACATCTCAGAAGAATTAGAATTTGAGCAGATTTTTTGTGGATAAGAGCTTATATACAAGTGAAATTTCAGTGACAGACCATAACGTGCCCTGAGGGAGGAATATGGTTTCTCTTTCTAATCTGGTCTAGCTGGGTGTGTGTAGGGGCGAGTTAACTATTTCTTGAAGTCTGACCTATAAAAGGACTTAGAGGAATGAGAGCTGGATATCAGTCTGGGAGCTAATGCTTAACAGGCTGACTTCTTTAAGGGTCTTTTATCTTGAAGAGTTGCTTCTCAGAGTTGTGGGGAGAGGGGTTATGGAGGTTTCACCCCAGTTTTGGTTCATCTCATTTGCTGCTATCTCCAAGGAAATTCTGTTTTGAAAACAGGAGGGTGATACTGAATTTGGAAAAAGCTCAGGGAAAAACTGAAACTTTTCTCCAGGTATTCAGGACGACCTTACCTTGCTGACTTTAAGCTCCATATCAGTGGGGGGCAGACTGTGAGCAAAACTGGAGTTTCGTCTCCCTTACTGTTGGTATTCACCAGCATTTTTACACAAATGTATCAAAACCTAGAATGTGTATGTGCTGCCTAAAATGTATGCTCACTTACCTCCTTAAGGAATGAATTGAATGTTAGTTTGCCCTGAACCAGGACAAACTCCCTAGGAGTGTGGGAAAGCAGCTGCTCCTCTTCAGTTGTTTTGATAGAACCGCTCACCTAAGCTGCTTTCCTGCTTCAAAGTTCAACAATAGTTCAAAGTTCCTCAGACCAAACCAAGTGTTCAGGTTGCTGAATGATTAAACCCAGGATATATACTGATTTGTTCTCAGATTTCTTAATCAAGTCATGATGTACTTAGCCTGTCTAGGTTTTTTTTACTGATTTTTCAGGTGGCTACATATGCTTTAGTGTGGCTGCGTACACTTAAATGTATAGTTGAGAATAAGCTTCAAGGAACTTGGTGATAATAACATAGGTAATGTTAATGGAATGTATTGCTTTCTAGCCAGAGGTGCCTGTGGAAGTCTGTTTGAGCAAGTAGGGGATTTCCTAGTTCTGCTTGCTATTGAGAACATGTACTCACAGAAAACCTTTAACAATAAACCCATTATATTGTATTTGTTCCAAAATCAGCCTGAGATGTCCTAGTTCAACATATGAAACAACATTTTAAACTTTGCCTGAAACAGCTTTTAAACAGCTTTAATCTTTGCCTGTAAGTTTATTTGTGTCCATTTTCTTCCATGCTGAATCTGTCCTCTAGAATGGTTATTTTCCTCCGAATCCTGAGAATTGTCATCTTGATAAGAATATTTCGTCTGGCTTCACAAAAGGAGCAACTTGAAAGGGTGACCAGGAGAATGGTAAGTTGGCCTCTTAACATATCTAGACTACTTATTAGTAGTTTTCAACTCTTTATTCAGGCAGCATCAGTGGTAAGTAGCAAGACTGACCATGGCCTATTGGTCTGCTATTGCTAGTGTTGCCCAAGCAGCACATCTGTTCCATGTCCCTGACAGGGGTCTGGGGCTTTGCCTCCAGTTTCAGTAAAGCCTTGTCATTCCTGGCTTTGTTCAAGTAAGCAGCAACTTGACCTGGAAGGCTGGCATGTCGAAGTGATTGCAACACCCCGTGTGTCTCAGCTGACAGTTTCTAGCTTGTGTGGCACATAGACTCTTTTCCCTCACATGGGGGAAGGTGAGGGTTTTAATGTGTCTGATGCTTTATTTTGGCTACAAACAAAGCAATCTAGCTGAAGCCCTATCCACTGTCAATGCCTCTTATTTTCATTCGGGGCATTGAAGTTGTGCTTTAAGCTTCAAATATGTCCTATTGTTTAGGAAGAAGCAATCCTTAACTTTATTCTTTTTTCCCTCAGTCTTCAAACAGTCAAATAACAATGACAGATTCATGCTGCAGTATTCACAGAATCTGCAGAGTACTAGAATAAATTTTGGTATTTAAGGGTGAAAATTCTATACAGTGCTTCTACCTAGAAGTTAATACAAGGAATTTGCTCTTGGATAATGCTGTAATGAAGTGAGGCTCTGCTACTCAAGCTTAACAGGAGAGTGTACATGGTTGAATTTTCCTAGTAAAAGGCAACAGGTGGTGATTCTTGTTGGCATTCTTGTGGAAGATTAGCTCTCTTTTTTTTTTTTTGTCAGGTCTCTGAAAACAAAAGACGTTATGTGAAAGATGGCTTTGATCTGGATCTCACTTATATTACTGGTTTGTGGAAACAAATGTCACTTCGCAGCATGTTATGTCCTGTGAAGACCTGTTTTACAGTTAATAAGAGCTTGTCATGAATTACAGACAATGTTTTAGACTCATGAAATTTAAGTGTGAAGTCAAACCAGGCCTACTCCTTTTCTGTGGGATTTTGAAATATGGATTCCTGACTGACACTAGTCCCCAGAATTAGCCTTCTGGGAGAGTTGTACCTGCTGTATGTAATGATAGAAATTTATTCTAGTTCCCTAGACCTAGGGAACCGGTGTTGGGAAACTATTTACTTACAGTATTTTTGCTTCTGATTCTATGGAGACTGACACTTGATGGTGGCTGATGCTTTGAGAAGCATTATTTGTCTTGGTCTAGCTATGCTAAATGTAGAGGAAAGCCTACCAGAAGTGGTAGATTGTTGTTATAATTAGGGTAAGAATAAGACACTTCATAAGGATGTTTCTCAGTCATGTAGTTCTTATGTGCAGGGGGGCTTCCTGCTGTTACTTGTGATTGCTGTCTTCTCAACAGATCGAATTATTGCAATGTCATTTCCATCTTCTGGGAAGCAGTCTTTCTACAGGAATCCCATAAAGGTAAAAATCCTACCTACCAAATTCACTGCTTCTGAAACCTGTTTCTTTTATAGATTCCCACTAATTTATATGTGGCCTAAATCATGTCAGTCCTAGTTTTGCTGCCTTTGCTGGTTGGAATGACTGATGATGTGCACTGTGCTGCACTGCTTCTCTTGTAGTGTCTCAGCTAAACCTAGTGGTTTTCTCTCACAGTGGGGACACACCAGTGCTTTGATGCTCCTGTTCTTTGGGAATGTTTTGAAGAATCAGGGTGCTTCTGTCCCAGGCTAGTAATGGTGATAAAATCTATTCACCTAAATAAAGTTGCTTTAAAGGTCCATATACATAATGTCCTTTTCAGAGCTCTGCTTCCTGATATTGTAGAAACATACATAGGGCCAGGAAGATAGCTGCTGCAGTACTTTTATTCCAGATGAGAATCTGAGCTGTCAGGTTGGAAAGGCCTGCTTTCCAAGTGCTGTTCACGAATGCAGTTGTTGATTCCACCTGGGGGGGTGGGGGGTTGAGGTGGCAGTGGAAATAACAAATAGAGCACTAACTACTCTAAACTCATTATTGCTTAGGAAGTTGCAAGATTTTTGGACACCAAACATCCTGGCCACTATAAAGTCTATAATCTCTGCAGTAAGTATGTTTAGCTGCTGACTATATTTGAGATAAAATTTAATGTATAAGTGAAAAGTATGAAACCAGAAGCTAAGCATGCATGGCTTTAGCCAAGTTACCTCTGTTTTTTTTTTTTTTCATTTTAATCTGTCTATTAACACTGCTGTATTTTAGACACTAGTACATGCTCAGACCAACCCTTGCGTGTTACAAACCACTTTCTTTGTTACAATCCTTCTCCTTCCTGGCATAACTTCAGATCTTTCCCCATAGGTGAACAAGGCTATGACCCCAAGTACTTTCACTACAGGGTGGAAAGGATCTTCATTGATGACCACAATGTCCCAGCACTACAGTAAGTCTTGTCAAGAAATACATACATTGTAATAGTTCTATGTAGGCATTTGCTTTGATCCACTAACTTTCCTCTTATTTAGGGACATGCTGAAATTCACTGCCAGTGTCCGTGAATGGATGAGTCAAGATGAGAAGAATGTCATAGCAATTCACTGTAAAGGGGGCAAAGGTAGGATTTCTCATGTGCAATCTGTGTATGCTACAAATCATGCTTCTTTGTTATTGTAGCTTCTTTGATAAAAGTTTGGCCTTAAACCATACTATGAGATAGGTTTGTGATGTAATTTGACAAATACTGCAGACACTGTGATGACTTGCACAACTACAGTACTCTGTTTAGTATAAAACAACCCCATTTTTAGGTAGTCTAAACTGGTTCTTAGTCTAAGCTGTTATTATGTCTCCTAAAATGTTCTTCAATAACTTTTTGGTGTTCCTGCAGCTGGGGCAGCAGTCCCCCATGAGAGACTGGGGATAGGGAGGCTACTGAAATTGTTACTAATAAAAGTGTTAGGCTGCTGCTTTGGCTTCTGTTAGCCAGTCACCCATGCTGAATATTGTGCACTGTAACATGGCTCAAACTATCCATTGTTTAGGCTGGAAAAACACCTTTAAGATCAAGTCCAACTGTTAATCCAGAACTACCAGATCCGCCACTAAACTGTGTCTCTCAGTGCCACATCTGCACATCTCTAGGAATACCTCTGGGAGTGGTGATTCGGCCACTTTCCAGGGCACCCTATTTGACCTGAGCTTGATGACCCTGTTGGAGAAGAAATTTTTCTTAATATCCAATCTAAATCTTCTCTGGAACAACCTGAGGCCATTTCCTCTCCTCCTATCGCTTGTTATTTGGTGGAAGAGACCAACCCCACTTCACTATGACCTTTACAGTGAAAAGATCTCCTCTGAGCCTCCTTTTCTCTATGCTAAACACTCTCAGCTCTCTCAGCTGCTCCTTGAAGACTTGTGCTCCAGACCTTTCCCCAGCTCTGTTCCCCTTCTCTGAATACACTCAATATCTTTCTTGCTGTGAGGGACCCAAAACTTAATGCAGGATTCAAGGTGCAGCCTCTCCACTGACAAGCATAGAGGGACAATCATTGCCTTGGTCCCGCTGGCCAGAATATTGCTGATACAGCCCAGGATGCCATTTGCCTTCCTGGCCACCTGGGCACACTGATTCATGTTCAGTTGCTGTCAACCAGTACCCCTCAAGTCTTTTTCCAGTGGGCTGCTTTTCAGCCAATATTCCCTGAGCCTGTAGCACTCTGTGGGGTTGTTGTGACCCAAGTGCAGGTACCAGCCCTTCACTTTATTGAACCTCATACAGTTGGCCTTGGTCCATTGATCCAGCCTGTCCCTGCCCTCCAGCAGATCAACATTCCCACTCAACTTGGTATCCTCAAACTGACTGAGGATGCACTCAGTTCCCTTGTCCAGATTGTTAGTAAAGGTATTTAACAGAACTGGCCTCCATCCTGTGCCCTGGGATCACCACTAGTGACCAGCTGCCAACTGGATGTAACTGCATCCACCTCGATTCTCTGGGCCTGGCCTCCAGACAGGTTTTTACCCAGTGAAGAGTGCACCTGTCCAAGCCATGAGCAGCCAGTTTCTCCAGGAGAATGCTGTGGGAAATGGTGTCAAAGGCTTTACTAAAGCCCAAGTAGACAACATCCACAGCCTTTCCCTCATCCATTAAGTGGGTCACCATCTCATAATGGAGCTGCCCTTCATAAACCCATGTTGGCTGGGCCTGATCCCTGGTTGTGCTGTATTTGTTGTGTGATACCACTCAAGATGATCTGCTCCATAACTTTACCCCTCTAGAATGTTCCAGGTACTGCTGGATCTAAAGTCAAGATACACATGATATTAGGTGATAGAGTACAATGAAGTTTTATGGAAACAAGAATAGTGAAAGCTACCAAACATATGAGCTAACCTGCAGGTGCTACCTGAACCAGCAGTGGTGTGGGAGCTGTTGAAATGCATAAATATCTGCAAGTAAGCCAAGTTTCCCTGCAAATATCTGCCACACCTTTAGCCACCTGTGGTTACTACTGCAGCAAATACTTGGCTTGAAGTAGGTGGTTACTTAATATTAAATAGTTGCCCCCAGGTGGAGCTCTGTCTTAAAAGGTTTTGCAAAACTGAATGTTGAAATTACCTGCAGGTCAAAACCAGCTTGAAAAACAAGTGTGGGGAGGGTGACTTGACCTCTGAGATTTTTAAATAAAGAACTGAAACTGTATAGGCATCTTCATGCTAGCAGACTTGATGACTTCTTAATAGGGTTGCAGGGAAAACAGTTGGGGCAGAGAAACAGCTCTCAACACTTACAGCATTTCACTTACAACTATAAACACTTAAAAGTTTCAGTTTATAGCCTCATTTAGTAGAGCTTGACTCTATTTCCTGCTGGAGTATGCAGATACTGACCAGCTGCCTAAGTGTCTCTAGTAATGAAAATGTGGGGACAATACTACATACTGTGGTATCTTGTCTTTAACTCATTCTTCTCAGAAATACTTGACTACTTGTTTGTCACTTATAACTCTTGAAATAGATAACAGGAGATGACTTCACAAAAATAATCCCAAATACCTTTGAACTGCTCTAATTTAACTTGCATTGTATGTCTAATATAGGCAGGACTGGAACAATGGTCTGTACTTGGCTCATAGACAGTGACCAGTTTGAGAGCGCAAAGGTAAAAACTGCTGGTTTTTTTTTTTTTAATTTGTTTAGTATTCAAAATGTCCTCTTAGGATTTACTGAATTGGTGAAATGCACTAATACTCTGCAAAAATTCTATACTAGAAAAAGGATTCTCTGAAAAGTCTGGTTTTAAAAAAGTTCATGAAAGTCTCGCTACAGTGTAAATTCTGATGGAGACTATTTGTGTTCTGAAAGGAGTGAGAAAATAGCATTTAACAGGTCACCAACTTGAAGGGGTTTTTTTGGAGGAATAATGTGTCTAGGGTCTTGAGCAACAACTTAAGCTGTAGATGACTTCTGAGCAAACTCTCCCAAAGATAGTATCACTAGTTTTAAGTGGTTTTAAGCAATTTTTTTCCTAGTCTCCCTCCAAGTAGTGTGAGGCATCAAGAATTGTCTTGTCTTGACAGCCAACATTACAAAAGGAAGCTCTTCTAGGAAAAGGGAGAAAGATCAAGTCCCAGCCAGGACAGGTGCTGATGCTGCTTTAGTATCCCAGGTCTGATATGTCAGCTGGAGGCTGGGGATGCAGAAGGCCCAGGACACTCAAGGTAGTCTGGGCAGACTGTATATCCATTTAATCACTTGTTTTCTTCTGAGTTTGCTTTGTGAAGATTATGAGCTAGTGTTCAGCTTGGTCTGCCACAGACCACTTGAAAAATATAAATGGTTCTAAATCAATTGCTTGAAAGTTGTATCGCTCTCCTTCACTCTTTCATGAATGACAGATTTGTATGTCTGACCGCCTAATGAGTACTTTTTTCTTGTAGTTAAAAGTCTCCTTTAGAAGGTACCAAAATAATGATTGCGTATTTCCACTTGCATTCCTTGCATTCCTGGACTTGAGTAGTGTAGTTCTAGTTTACTGTCTGCTTCTCAAGAAGGAGAGTGGTGGTGGGATGGATAGCTTAACCCTTGAAATTATCATTCTGTGTAGGAAAGTTTGGACTACTTTGGGGAGAGGAGAACTGATAGAAGCACAAGTACCAAGTTTCAAGGAGTTGAAACACCCTCACAGGTAAGCTCATGCAGATTCAGAGAAGTAGTCAAGCCAATACTAACCTTGTGAATGCTTATGCTGCCCTACCTCGCCTGCCTTGTTTCAGAGATGTAGGTTCCTATTACCTGCTTAACTCCTGAACTTTCTGTACTCTTTCTTTCAGAGTTGGAATATGAACAGCTGACAGGGTTGCCCTGCATCTTTCCCCTTCCCCTTACACCTTTCTCTGATCTGAAGTATAGTATCTAGGATAACAGAATTTTTGAGACTGGAGAGCTTTCTGTCCAACCCCGCTATTCAAGCAGGGTGACCTGGACAGCTGTGTCTGGTCAGGTCCAGAATATGTGCACAGATATTCCACAGCATGTCTGGGCACCCTCACAGGAGTGTGACTCTGTGAGGCAATTGGACTGCTAACAAGGATGCACAGCAGCCTGGGGTGAGCCTGGGACGGGGCCATGGCGCTGATTTGGCTTGGGTGGAGAAATCCATCTTCTGCAGACTGCATTCACTGGGAAATACTACACAAATTTCTGCCTCAGACCACATTTTTGCACATCTTGATTTACTGTTCTGCGTGATGCAGAGCTGGGAAGTGAATCTTGTGATGGGTACTTGAAATTGCTGGTATAAAATAGAAGTATAGCTGTCCTTCAATAAAACAAAAATTTCTAGTATGTTTAAACATTTGGCCTCGTAAGGCTACAATATAAAATATCCTCACTTCTTGCTGAACTAAAAAGTACAGAATTCCTCTTAAAACATGAAATTTAAATGCTTTAAAAATGTAGATGTTGAATTTGTCTAGAAGATTGTTTCTGCAGGGAAAGGGGAGTAATTGTCTTTCTTCTTAGCTTTGGACTTTGAAGAGCTAAAAACTTGGAGTAAAAGAATCTATTTAAATCCTACTTCTGCCTAGAATTAATCTGTGGTGTGTACAGAAACTGCATAATGTGTCTGGGTTTTTTGCATTACAGAGTAGGTATGTTGGGTATTATGAGATCCTGAAAAACAAATATAACTTGGAACTCCCACCAGAGAGACAAGTCAAAATAAAAAACATCAAAATCCACACTATACATGGTAAGAACTCTTGTATTTGGGCATTCCTCTATCTGGTAATGGTTTCCTATTACAGGCAGCTGATAACTGTCTCTCTTGCTAAGCCCATGGTCAGAATGTAGACTTATTGGGATTTGAGAATTTAAATGACACAGAACACAATGAAGAGCATTTTGTAGTCAGTTGCTCTGTGTTGTGTCACTTTCTAGATGTCTGACCAAATGATGGCTCACATACAACCTGCCCTTTTTTGGAAGGGGAATCACTTTTTCAGTGAGACTAACTCCTGGTGTGGAACTGGATCCCCTAATGTTTCTGAGCTTTAGATACATGCCTGTTACAGTACATGTGTGCTGATAATCTTGATCAAAGGCTAGAAGTTCATCACTCCTTGTTCCAGGGGAGTTCAAACTGCTGTTATTGTTCAGTAAATGGAACTAAAACGGAACTAGATTTTACATTAACCTGTTCCCCTAGTGGGGGGAACTTCAAAATGTAATTTTCAGCCACTGAATCCTTTAGCTTACCTTTAGCTTTTGAGTTCTCTAGAGTCTTGAGCAAGGCATTCTGGAAAGAATGCAGTTTTGAATGGGATTGCACTTGGTTTTCATGACTACTTATGTTTCCATCTAATGTTTGTGCCTCTGGTATAATGCACCACTTTGTTCCTAGGAGTTGGGAAAGGCAATGGAACTGATATGAAGGTGCAGATAATAACAAGGAAGAGAATTGTACTACAATGTGTATGTGGCAATCAAAAAAACTGCAGGGTGAGTACTATGAAGTACAAGTTGAGTCACAGAAGCTAAAAGCTGATTTATAGGTTAAAAGTGTCTTAGTTTTGTCCAATATTCAATTTCTACGTAGTCTTAACTAAATGGATGGTATAAATTCTAAGAGGATGAAAAAGCTAAACTTTGCCAGATCTTAGGAAATGTAGTGGTGAGATAGTGAAAGATTTCCCTGGGAGTCCTTTAAATGCAAATAGTTCTCTCTGTCCTGAGCAGCTTAAACTGTTGTCTGTTATTCTAGCACTGCTGTTGTATTTGTGCACCATGAATGAGTAGTTAGGTCTTGTCATGAATTGGTCCTTTGTCTTGCTGCAGAAACTTTCATGAAACAAATTCTTTATTCTGTTATCCAGCTTTTCTTAGATTCTGAAAGTGACACTGTAGTCATTGGCTTGGAAGACTGCCCTGTTCTAAGTGGTGATGTGAAAGTCAGATTTGAATGCAATTCTGTAAGTACACCAGTGTGAAGACCTTCATTTGGGTATGGGTAGAGGCTGCAGTGCAAGCTGCAGTGGGTCCTGCCTGGCTGGGCAGCACAGGGCAGAACCTATTACTTACCAGTGATTCCTGCTGTGTGTCACTGTGCAGCGAGGGATGCAGCAAGTGGTGCAATATCAGCCCAGGCAAGCAGGGGAAGCACCTGGCTGTTCAAACAGCAGTACAACCAAGGCATTTTAGTTGGGTACCTGCTGCTCCTAACCATGGGAGCACCATACAACACCTCATTGTATTGAATGACTTGGTACTGAAATAATTGCAGAGAAAATAGTGATCTGTGTATGACATGGGGCTCTTCAAGTGTACTGATTCTGACACTGTAGCTTTTTAAACCAAATTAGGGAAGAAAAGTGGGTACCCTTGCTCTACAAACAAAAGTTCTGTTGTGTAACACAGTCCTTAAACAAGGTGTTTCTGTTTAGGCTCTTCCAAAAGGCTATGATGGCTGCCCATTCTTTTTCTGGTTCAACACTTCCTTTATTGAAAATAACAGGTAAGGATATTAGTGAATGCCTTCAGATCCTAACTTCTGGTGTCTGCATAGAGCTGAAAGATCATAAGCATAGTACTGAAAGCTGAGATAGGACAGCCCTGATCAGCCAGCTAACTTTCATGTGGGTACTGGTCTTTAGTCCTCAGCTGTCACTTGTGAGCTGGCAGTTTCTCGTGCTGTGACAAATATTTTAAACATATGGGAGCTTTTTATCTTAACTTACACCACTGGATTATTTCCTTGGTGCTCTCTAACCATTTTTAATGAATTTGAATTTAAAAATGTAATGCTAGCTATTCAAATCTGCCATCCTCTAGTATGGCTGCCTGAGAAGCAGGAGCTCAGTAGCTTAGCAGGCAGACATTAAGATTGCAGTTAGAGGTATTGATGCTTGGGATCACAAAGAAAGGCCTTCTTATGGCTTCTCATACTCTTGATAAAGTTAGAAATTACTGTGATTTTGCTTGTGGAGACTAGAACTCCTGGAGAAGCTACAGCTGGTGAAAGTTGGGCTTGTCTGCCTTGCATTGGGAATGATGTAGAAATGCAGAGACCAGAGAGCCTTATCTTTGGTCTGCCTTGCTTGACAGATTTAGGTAGAGGAACAGTGAACTTGGTATAGGAGATATAATTATTGTGTTCTCCATGAGTGGAATAGAAAGAAGACAGTTTTTACTTAACTGATCCTGTTAGAGCCTGAGGAGAGGTAGCCATGAGTCTCTTTGTAACAGTTAACTTAATATGCTCAGCCAGCAATGCCCCTTGCAGTCTCAATGCAGACCAATTAAACCAAGCCAGTGCCAGGAAAAATGTGTGCCAGCTGTCTGATGGTCCTGCAATGTTGCCATCTTAAAGGTTTTGCTGAAGAGCTTTGTTTCCTCCAGAACTATGGAGGATGCCCCACCAGGCTACCTTTTGAGTGCTGAATCAAATCCTTGCTTTTAGGAAGGTTGGTTATTAAATTCCTGGCACTTGCATCGTATCAGGAGGCCTTGAGCTGAATGCAGTAATAATTTCTCTGTCTTGCACTGTGGGGCTCTGGGAGGGTGGTGGGGAGCCAATCCACAAACCCATCAGGTTGCCTTTGTTTCCAAGATGACTTAAGATACAAAACACTGTGCAGGCATGGCTGATGTCTGTTTAAATTCAAGGTCTGGGGCTGGATTTAATATTCTAGGGCTGAGCTAGAAGATTTTTCAACTGGCTGAAAGGAAAAGCATGTCTTAGGCTGTAAGACATGCTCCTGAATTTTGTCTTTCAGACTCTACCTTCCCAGGAATGAGCTGGATAACCCTCACAAGTCTAAAACATGGAAAATCTATAGTGAGACATTTGCTGTGGAGGTGAACTTTATTGATGCATAAGGGAAATCTGAAAGAAGGAAAACATGTAAAATTCATCTCTTTCCTGGAGAATGTCTTGCTGTTTCAGTATAAAGTGAAGCTGTGTCACTTGGATGTATCTACACAGAAACACACTAAGTACAACTCAAATAAAGCTACATGAAGTTCTGTTGCACGGGGCCAAAACACTCTGAAGAGTTACTTAATGTCAGTTGACACATCATGGGCTGTTGGATTCCTGGAGCTTAGATATCTCTGCATACAGCTAATTCTTATTAGAGTAATCAAAAACAATTACTTGTCTTTAAGCATGAGCATTACCATGATGGTGGATGAAGACCAGCAGTCTGCATGAGACTGGAAAAACCTGACATGATTCCCTCAGCACTGGGGTTTTCCACAAATCAGTAGAATATGGGAATTTTGAGGGAGAAATATTAATCTCCCTCTGTTGGATTGTTGCTTCTTGAGCAGAAGCCTTGGTATTGAACTGCTCTTCATAAGTAATCAGTGATGTAGTGCTTTGAGCAACACCTGGCCTGGGAGCTGCCTGTGGAGGTTGGAGACTGCACAGCTGCTTTTCTACTGCTGTACCTCCCCACAAAGTGGGGGGTACACTTGGCCACTTGCACTAAGGCTTAAGACTCATCAGCTCCTGAGGATTCCAGCTGCCTGGGATCAGTTAGTGTGGCTGCCTTTATACCTGCATATGAGGGGTTTGATCTATGCACCTGCTCATTTTAGCAAATAGTGCAAATGCTCATTGGTTCCTCTTGAGTTGTACTAAGACCTGTAATGCACAATTTTCCAGGATGCTTATTCTATTTCCAACTATTTTCAGCAGTGCAGCTCTTCTGTGGAGACTGTGCCTTCATTTGTGTGAAATGTGTTGAGGTGTTAGCTTCTTAGGTCTGCTGCTTCATTATTCTTTTTCTTCCTGGGAACCAAAAAGTGCAAGGGAAATGACATAACTTTCCAGTTAATGAAATAAGCAGAGAGGTCACATACCTCCCTGTGCTCACTTGAAGGTAGTTATGTACTATGAAGTATATCATGTGTGAGCTCAACTTCTGCTATTGCTATGTATTTACCTCAGTGTCCACATGAATGTGCCTAGGGGCTAAAAAAGGCTGCCCTTCATTGCAGCTCCAAGTGGCTGATGCCCAAGTTCATTTTGGCTTAGCTCAGGCAATTGGATATCTGTCCACTGTCCTAGGATGCCCTGTCATATAGTTGGCAGGGCACCTAAGGTGACCCATCGTCCTGCTTAGGGACTAAGCCAGTTTGCTCAGACAGCAGCAGCAGAGGCTGTAGCAGCAAGTCAGATTTTCTCAGCTGAAGCACATGCAGTTAAGTAAAAACCAATGTGAAAGCAGCAATGAGGAACAAAATAGCTGTACAAGGGATATACTGTGTTTGTCTTGGGAGATCCAGGCACCACTGCTGAGAAGAGGGTAACAATAGGCCCTGCCTCCCTGCTGCACTGACCTTCACAGAGTAGTGGATATTTGTCCCTTATATTTGTGGAATTTAGGTGACCTGTGCTGGATTCCCAGCATTCTTCTGACAGAAAACCTGACAGCCTGTATCATGGTAATCTAGCAACTTGAAATTTGAGGTGAACATTAATACTAGAACTGACTTTGGTACTTACAAAGCAACAGGCCAAGTGCTGAAGTATGGGTTTCATTTTCCGTAGATGTAAAATCAGCAGGTTTTTTACAGCACCTTACTCTAGCTGCCCCCCTTCCCTCAGTTTTGAGGGCTTTATGTGTTCATTGATTGTATAAAGTCTTTTTCTTTCATTCCAGAAAGGAGGTGATGCTGAATTCAACCTTTTTGTTTCTCGGCTATATGAGCTTGTTAAATAGCATAAACAATCATCAAGTACTCAGTTAATCAAATGAAACTTTATTTCTGTGAATTTTTATACCAACTTCATGAAGTTTTTAGCTGAACAACTGATACACGTGTACAGCTTAAGCAGCTCTGAATGGAAAAATTACTGCTTACATCAACTTCAGAAGGTAAGCTCTCAAAAATGCCACCAGTTTCTTGCTGTAGGTTGTTTTAAATACCCTGCTTCTCTTGAAGCTTCAATTTTTGTATTAAAAACTGCAACCATGAGCTTTAAAAAATGAAAGCAAAGACAAATCTAAGAAATAGATTGAAGTATTTCACTGAGGTGGAGTCTGTCCTCACCTTTTCATAACTATTAGAAACATGTACAAATATACTATTTATCTTGGCTAGACAACTTTGAAAAGAAGGGGAAGTCTAACAACTCTTAAAGCCTCATCCTCCTACCTGAATCATTTAAACATTTGGTATAAATTCCTTTTAAAGTACTGGCAATTCAGAGTAATGCTGCCCCTATTGTACCAGTCAGTCAAGCTGTATTGGTGCAATAGACACTGAAGAATCTTCAGCCATGCCCTGCTTTAACTGCCTTTTCTCATGGTATATGAAAGGGAGATGAATTGTTCTTTCTGCACTTGGAGGCTGGAGGAACAAGATTTTGTGGAACTGGAGCAACCACCTTCCATCAAAGAGGCTGCAACAATGCAAGGAATGAGCCAGTTTAAGTGCACCCTGGCTCCACTGCAAGAGGCAGCAGGTATTGAGGTGATTTCATCTATGCCTAAAGCTTGTTCCTGTTTCTGGGATCTGAAAGGGAAGCTGTAACATGCAAAACTAGGTTGTTCCAGCTCTGTCTCTGACAAATGTGGTTGCTGCTGTGACAAGCTGCTCATCTCCATGTAGCTGTGGTGATCTCAGTGAATTAGAGGGCTCTGTCTGTGCCCCCCACTGCCCCCACACTGGTGGGCTGCAGTTAGAGCACCCAGGCAGCATCTCTGTACAACTCAGGACAAGTTTGTGCTGTTCTAAGACCTGCTTGACTTATTCCAGGATAAGGTAGTAGCTGCTTCTTACAGAGCAGAACATGCTTACAGAAAGAGCATTCTATTTGAAGAACAAAAGGGGCACCTGGAAAGAGGTGTCACTGCTTCATTTTGGGTAGTACTGACTAACTGCATGTTTAATCAAATAACATGACCAAGCAGGCCATGCCCTCCAGGCCTGAAGGTGATACAAGCTATCCAATCATATGAGCTCTTTCGACTGAGCTGAAGAGGCACAGCAAGTGGTAAGACTCCAGCCCCAGTAAGACTGCTATGTCAGAGACCATGGTGTCAGTTAACAACTCGCTTCTGGCTTTGTGTTCCTCTTCAGCTTCCTGTCCTTCCAGCATGTGACCTTATTTATGCCAAGGTGATCTAAATGGGAGCCTGCACAAAGTTAGAATTACATACTCAGAGGCAGCAGCTATTTTCAGCAGTGTCCCTTACGTTAAGTGGTGCTTAGCATACTCCAGCACTTCTTGAAAGGATTTAGGAAACAATGGAATGCAGCATAGCCTCCTTAATGTTGTTACTGTGCTTCTTTTATCAAAAATGACGGCATATCTTGGGCTCTAAGTCCCATATAAGGTAAGGGGTGAATGTTTCCTACTTTTATAAACCCATTCACTGGGATAGAGTATGTAAGTCAGACACCCTCTTCCATGACCTCAGCAAGTCACAGAGCAGCAGGGAGACAGAGCAGAACAGGGGTGTAGCTAGGGAAGGAAAGGTCTGGGTGAGGCGTATGTCCAAGTCATCTATACTCAACAAGATTAGACAAGAATTGATGTTATTTTGAGTCAGACATCAGCAACAACTGCAAAAGGTCACAATTGCAGCACAGTTTTAAAACCAGTGCTTTGCTGTAGACAACTCACAACCTACTCTTGCATGTTACATTAGACCCCACAGGTCAATGTAAATATTTTTAGCACCAGTACAGGTCAGGAAAGACATTTATGACATGCAGTGTACCTAGTGCAGAATCTGTAAGAGGAAGATAGTTCTGCTTGTGCAATTCAAGCAATATATACACACCTCCATAAAATCACCTGATTTTAAAAGATTACAAATCTTAAACTGGAGTTGAGTTCCTAAAATTAGGTCGCTGATTTGGTTCTGCTCAGACCATCATGTGATCTATGTGTTTTTCATCATTTATTTAAATGACCCTTGAGCAATCTCTTCTTCTTCATCTGCCAGGCGGTATCAGTAAGAATCTATTTGTTTCATCAGAAGTTTCCTGCTGTACTCGTAGGCAAGGAACAGCGCCCCGTTGGCCACGAATGCACGGATCATAGTTGGTGTTAGTCCAGAATACAAGGCAAGCACGCCTAGAAATGAAACCAGAGCCAGTTAGCCATTTATTGAAGTGGCTGTCTGCATCAACCACTCTGCTCTTACCTGTGAAGGATACTGAAGCAATGCTTCTGCTTAGAGGAGCATGAACACAGAGAGCTGAACTCACTGGTGTAGCTACTGATTGCAGTGGTACTGGATATTGATATGGGAGTATCTAATGTTGTAACAGGAGTTTAGCCATGTAAGGGCTTATGCTAGATGCTTACTTCAGGTATGACAAGGTCTTGGCCAGCTGAGATAACGTGACAGTGGCTGTACCACAGCTGGCAAGGGGCCAGCAAGACTATGTTAGAGCTGTGCCCCAGGTCAGACTCCATTTCTATTGAGTATCCTACCTAGCAATGGGGCCAGGATTCATGTCTGCTGCCGTGTATATTCTCTCATGTATATTCACCCTCTTCCAAAGTGCCTGACACAGGCCTTTTCCAGAGAGGAGATGCTGAGGTAGATGCCTCAAGTTTCCAGGCTGGATAGGGCTGTTTGATAAATCAATCCTCAACCATATATTAACTTCTAGAGGTGAAGATATCTTCTGCATGAATCTTACCTAGTGCTTTCAGTTTTCGTGTATAGGTTTGGTCACAAGTAATAGAGCCCATTTCTTTATCTGCTTTTAAGGCATAGTAAGCTTCTGGTAGGTTTAAGTGTGTCATCTCCTGAACCAAGAGGCAGGGAAGATGAATTAGGTCTCAATTTCTAGAATCCAAGCTTTCCACACTACATGAGATAGATATTCGTTTGCTAGAAACAGTTATTGTATGTCTCTAATACACTATCACTGGACTAGGTTTCTTAAATGATTTTGGGTATTGGAGGGTGTAGATTTCAGTCTGCAGCCCTATAGATTGAGTTGATCTGCTTGGATACTCACCTTCAGTTCTCACAACAGTTACAAATGTTCCCATAAAGCCTGCCTGTTTTCCAGCCATTGAAAGAACCTGAATTCTAGATTTGACACAGTCCACAGGATACACAGCAATCCACAGACAGCTGCCTCCAAAACCTCCACTTAGTAACAAAGGGATGGGACCTAAAAGTTAAGAAATACATTTTTATACACCACAATATTCACTAACACAAATATAATATTACTTCATCTACAGGATTCAAAGGGAACAGAGGAAGCTGCTTATGACAAAAGAGCAGTTGTTGTTCTCTCATTAACCTTTAAGTCAATTTCAAGCCACTGGTAAATTTCAAGTCAACTAGAAACTCAAAGATTATAAAGAGTGCCTCTTAGATTATTGGCAGTGTTAAAAAAACTATAACTCAAAATTCAATTTTGATTGTATTAACTAAATTCACTTTTTTAACACTTGTAATCACTTTCCAAGGTTAACTGTGAAATGGTTTAGAGAAACATCATATAGTGTTACTAATCATATATAGAGAATTTGGTAGAATTATTTTGTAATCAGTCATTTCTTTCATGATGCACTCTGATTTTCTATTTCTGATCAGATGTTTGTAAACGTTTTGTTACATGTCCAAAATGCATGCAGCTGAAATCCTGACTCCAAGCAAGACTGGTTCAGTCTTTTAACAGGAGACAGGCAATCTTTATTCTGGCATCACCATGGTTTTTTCCCTTCTAATTTTCAATCTCAGTGTTCTCTTACTATCATTGTAACTACATCTAATGGTCAGCATGCAGTTCAGCATATACTTGAATACACTGTTCAAGAGAATGCAGCTAAATCCTTCAAAATCACTCTGAATGGCAGCTGAAATGAAATAGTTCAGAGTTGTGTTACACTGTGGGGTCAGATATTTCAGCAGTTTTGTAGTGTTAGCTCACTGTGTTATTTCTCTATTTATGATACATCCTGCTTCATTGGAAAATGGTCACTTCAATAATTTATTACTGTGTATATATAAGACACAGCCTCCCATATTTAGGAATGAAGGAAATGAGGCATATTTAGCCCTCAATATGCCTCATTTCCTTCATTTGCATGTATTTTACAACATAATTAGTATATCTTCAGAGAAGATATGCCCCCCTTTATGTCCCCCATGACAGCATGCTAAAACCCACCTGTAAAAAGGCACCATACCTAATTCATCTTTTGATCTCCCAGAGGCAAAGAATGTCCGGCTCAGTTCATACCCTCCAAAGAAGAAAAAATAGCCTGGTACTTCCCGCAGCAAAGTGCTTGACAGGCCACGATAAAATCCAAGGGGACCATCCTTTTGGATAACACCCTTCACTACTGACCAAACTGTACTGAGAGAGGTTGACCCAGTTAGTGATACTTATTAGCCAGATAATGAGAAGTTACAGACCAATAGGCAACTGCAGCAACAATTAATGGTGAGACCTATTGTGCAAACAATTGAATTCATGTAAGACTTAGAGCAAGATCCTGCTGGGAGCCCTTCACTGGCATCCAGCTTTACCATCACCCAGAAGGTCAGCAGGCTGTGACCCTTCCAGCCACAACTCTTCTCTGGTTAGCAGTGCACTATAAATGTGACACTGAGCCAGTACAGGATTTGAAGAAATAATACACAAGGAAAGATTTCAGGAATATTGAGCTGGGTATATACTTACTTGTGTCCCTGGATTATCTTTCCTGACAACTGCATTTCATGCATGGCCTGTAGCCGGCACTTCACCAGTTCTGTGGGACAGAGGACAAGGGTGGCAAAAGCAGAGGCAAAGGAGCCTGCAGCAGCATTCTGTAGATCACTGCAAGAAAGAAACTGCAGAAGGTATTTGGGCACTGACCTTCAGTGCAGTGGAGCCACTGTAACAGCAATCAGTTTCCTGCACCTGTACCCTAAATACCATCAAGAAAAACTGGCAGTCTTGGGGGAAAGATTCTTAAGGGCAAAGAGCAGTTACTCGAACCAGAGGGAGGAAAAACCTAGCTCATCCCATATTCTTATACAACTGAAAGACACCCTTTTGACACCAAAGAGATATGTTGCAACCTCTAACCTTTTTGCTATACTTCAGTAATTGGAGCAGAGTAAAAGCCAGGAAGGGAAGATTTAATAGCATTTATGAAGATTTTCATAGACTTGTTTTACTGAGAAACTTTTGGTTACTTATTACTTCCCCAAAGAGAATAGGAGCAATAATCACCTCATATAGATAGATGTCAGTATTTTCAAATTCACCTTACCAGTATTTATAAAGGCTTTCAGTGGAGGATGCTAGAAAACTGAAAGCAGGCACAATGGATCAGTGTAATCTTTGTATGGCTGTGCTGTGATGAATGCAACCATGTGAATCAGAGACAGCACAAATATAAATCACATCACCAAACAACACAGCACTATCATCTGCAGTGACTCAGTGTTCCAAAACTGAGGTTTATTTTGTGGTGATTTTACACATACCACAGATTCTGGGCTGCTAAACTGCCAGGACTCAAAAGGCTAATACTTGAGGGCAACACTGCTTTATGATGCATTTTAACCAGGCTCCTACAGACACTGGTGTTTTGGACAGGAGCTGCATAATAGCATAGAAGTGGAGCTCCTCATTCAGAACTGGGGAGTCAGCGCAGCTGAGACTCATCTCACTGCAGCAGAGAAATTCTTTCCATCCAAGGGAGATGCTTGCCTTGTGCCCAGCAGTCTGATTCATCTGTAGTATGAGAGATTAAAGCTACAATTTTTCACCTTGAAGAATCACAAAACTCAAGTTACGACATGAATCAAAGCTCATGACATTCAGATATGGCAGTAGTGAGAATTTTCAAAGTGGAAGATATCAGTAACTGCCTGCAGAGCAGCAAATGGAATTTAGCACTTCTCTTTCCAATTTGTTGTCTCACTTTAGACTTTATGATGAAATCTGTTGGTTAAACTAAGCATATGTTAAAAGATAAACAGAATTTAGCATTTCTCTCTTCATCTCTTTTCGTTGTGACTTATACATTGGTGATATGTATTCCTTTAACTGAAAAATGTTTTATAGTTTGTCCTTTTCTGAAGGTGTAACAGTACAGTAACAATGGGTGGGGATGTCCTGCACAGACCGCATGTTCTCATCAGGGCCCTGCTGAAGACCATGTCAATACAATTCTCTGTGCCTCATAAGGTGCCCCCACAACGATCCAGATGAAGAGAATAAGGAAACAACACCAAGGGACAATCTTTCAAGTAAACTTAAATTCTTTAATGTTTTGTCCTAGAACAGCTCTGCAGTCACACTATTTGACCTTGAATCAACAAGGCATTAAAGAGCCATCTTGGATCTGAAAAGCACCAAAACCTGACCAAGGAAATAATTGTCAGATGCCAAAGGTGCTTGCTATTGCTACATATGCACATTCCCATTCTGTATCCAACTCCAAAGACATAGTAGTACACCAATATACTGTTTCAAAGTTTCCTGCACTACCTTCCCTACATCCAGCATGACCATGGTGCCTCAGTCATGTGAGATGATCCTAGGACATCTGCACATCTGTGGTCTACCTCTCAGCATGATCACAAAAGACAGTGAAGAAATGAAACATACAGCTGGTAGGCCTATCTCCTACATTTTAATGGGTAGGAAAAGGTAAGGGGTTTGTAGGGTGAGGAAGCTTTTGAACCTTAAATAAACAAATTTTTAAAAGCAAGACAATATTAGAAAAGTGCCCTTCTCCCTTAGTATGCCTCCTTGTAAGAAAAGCCACTACCTCCCATGCAAAATCAGAACAACCTAGATATTAAAGCAATACAAACTTTCAGGTGTTGAAATGCTCCATCCTATTGGTAAAAATGTTCCAGGCCTTGAATACTCCAGTTAAGCTGTGATCATCTAAATCAGCCAGCTGCAGTGACTGATTAGTAGACGGCTCTGTTATATTAGACACTATATTGTCACACTAAGGCCTATATTCCAAAATTTACTACACTGTACACTGTCAGAGGAGAGCCTGGAACCTCACTTGCACCTGACAGTACAGTATTGGTAAATAGCAATTACATGAAATTTTATATACTTACTTATTTTAAAATACAAACCAGATATTTATTACTAACCTGAGCTTTGTTTTCCTGTCTACTCCAACAATTCTTCTCACAATTTGTTGGCAAAATCCATAGCACATGAACAGAACGGAGTTCTCTGCAATGTTGGCTACAAGTGCTGGTGAGGTTCCCTTGTAGAAGCCTCGAAATCCCACTTGCTTATAGGTTTTGACAAAACAGTCAACAAGTCCTTTGTACATGTTGGGGAACGTCTGCATCTTCACCTTTGCAGTGTCAAAGGGCTGGCCAGTCACCACACAGGCTGTCCCACCTAGGCAAGCAGTGGAAGTTAACAATGGCTGAAGGTTATCACAACTGCAATACCTATGCTGGAGCACCAGTATTAGGAAAATCACACAGAATGCAAAGATTAATTAATTCCCTGTAGGAAACAACAAGTGCACTGATTTTAGCACAATGGCGTCAATTGTCACTGGTGAATTTAGTTACCTTAAGAAAAAAAATCCGGCAAAGGAGCAGTAACATCACGATTCTTATTAAATATTTTTTTATCTCATGAAAAGCAAGCATCTAAATGAATCAGCTCACTTCCAGAAACTTGTACTGAATTAGAGGTATTGTTCTGCAATCAAGTCACTTGTGTCAATGAGTTAAATAACATTTTCCTTTGCCCATTAATGCAGTGGTTCAGAAGGCATCTCTGATTTTACATTCCAATAATAACAAAAAAAATCTCAACTCTGAAAGATTAGTAATCGAGTGATTCCTCCAGGACAAGAGGAACACTGCTGAGAGTGCTAAACTGATCATACATAATAAATAGATAACCAAAGATTCAAACCCTTTACTTCAAAACTCCAGGTGGCTGTTAAGCACATTTCTTTCCAGAGACTGGAAGTGTCAAGTGTAAGCTGAAAAAGGGCAAAAGGGCAAAGTTTCTCAACATGTTATCTTTTCCAAGCTGAACTGCAAGGTCAATACCCTGAAAACTTGTGTGATATTTCCATCAATGTAATCAATAACCATTTATCTCACAGTGCAGTGTTCTTCTGCAAGATCTAACTCAATTCTGTAGTCTGCAGGAAGAGCTGATGTTACACTTTTTCAGTAAGAAACAGTGTACAGCGATAGCAATCTATTAGAAGCAGATACTTGACAGGAAACACATGAAAGGTGTACCTTATATAGGGTTCATGGTTTTGTTTTTTAGCAAGAGAGAACTTTACTAAAACAGAAGCTGATCTTTAACCAAAGCACAATTGACGTGCACATACCTTAAATTATCTGTAAATACAGATAGGAAAGCAACTGAAGTGGAAAAAATTTTGTGCATCCAATTAAGATCAGTTATTTTAAGTGGGGAGAAGAGTAAGTATTTGTTTAACTAGTGTTATTAGCAGTCCATTTTACTCTTTGCAAACACATTTGTATAACATTGTTCTTGCTTCTCTGCAAAGAGGTACTCAAGGCCTTTGAGAGAAACTCAGGATGTAGCTGCCTTAAAACCTCCTTCCCAACCAGATGGATCATTAAGAGCTTCAGAGCAAATCATGCAAGGAAGCACGAAGAGTTTCCTGCTCTGGAAGGATAACCAAGGAGAAAAGTAGCTGGCTCAGACCAGTAACACCCATGTAAGCTTCAAATGAAAAACGGAGCTGGGAAGGCTCAGCCAGTGTTATTTGCAGGAAGTCAGGTAGATATTAATCTACAGGACAAATGCTAGGTTCCTGTAATAAAATAATGGCTGTTGGAAGATGTCCAGGGAAACCAGGAATGTTCTTGAAAATGTAAAGCTGAAAAATTTGGAGCTGACAGAATGGCTGTTCCAAAAAGACTGTTAATGGAGTTGGCTCAAAAAGCCTAGTAAACGGCAACAATGAATTTTGTAAGCCTCAAGATAAAGACCAAGAGTCCTAGTTATTATCTGAAATATTGAGGAAAAAAAGAAAATTTTCCAGCCAGCAGTAAAGAGTCACAAAAAACCCAACCAAACTACAAAATTAAAACAAACCAGAAACCCAGAAATTCAAATCTGTTTGAACATTCAGACAAGTGTGGTCCTAATAATGTGGCAGTGGTGGGGAAAAGAGTCCTACTGAATCAAAGAAGGTATAAGAGGTAGCCTAGATCCTAGGCGAAGGACTGTGACCACAGAGAGCCAAATGACTTATTTATTCTTGTCCAGAATTTGCTTGCCTCAGTATGTCATTACTTATCAGCTAGTTAAGACTGTATCTGGAGTGGAAGGTAAAACCAGGTTATGCATTTTCTGGACGAACAAGCTGTTTGCTTACTTAATTACATTTTCTAAAGAGTGCAGAGATTGCCACACTGGACCTGTGCTGTTACCCCCTCTTTCTCATTGCACTGTTAACCTCCACTCTCACAAATGACTGAAATAACTACCATGGAATGCACTTAACACCATTAACACTGCCATATTCACAGCATTAACATTGCCATGAAAGGATTGACTGCAATATTTATTATGTGGGAAAGAAAAAAAGATCACTAACATTGTCTAAACTAGTTACAAAAGTAAATTAGACAAATCTTCCACCTTTTCCATATAACCACTGTTAGGTTAGAAGTGTCAAAAAGACCCCTTTTCCCTGGCAGAGTTCAAAATTGCATCCCTGAGCCACAGACATTACCAACATGGCAATATCAGTGACAAAGTGCAACCATTTCCACACAACTGGTCCAGCAAAATTTTACAGCACAGAGCAGACTGAAGTGGAAGTCAGTTATGCGAATTCATCATCAGTTCTCCTACCGAGCTTCACAGGTTTTAGAGATTCACACCAGGATGTTGTCTGAGCCAGAAACCCTTCAGGTAGCCTTTTGTCCCTTTCACTTAGGGACGGTTCCTGTGACAAAAACAGCACCTGAATCAACTACACACTGACTTCCTTGCAAAACTCTGCTGATACTCTGACTGATTCATAAACTCATGTAAGCAGAACTTAAACCTCCTTATAGAAAATTATTAGTCTGAGAAAAGTGTTAGGTCTTCGTCACTGTGTGGCAGGGGTTTCGCCAGGGAGGAGCAATAGTGATACAGTTACAACACTGGCTGAGGTCACTGCTTCTCCTTATACCCTTAAAACACAGAGGGTGAGGCTTTTTATAGCAAATGCAAACTGTTTTTATATTTGTCAAAGGCATTAAACCTGTCTCTCAGAAGTTTTGTGCAATTAAGCATTACCTGCAGCACCTGCTGTGAGGTCAATAGCAGCCTGAACAGCAGAGTTGATCCTCATGTTTCACACTTGTTTATCAATTATTTCAGAGCAAAGTCTCCTGTTTCCTGTTAGGTATGGAGATACTTGTCTACTGAGGGAAGAGAAAGATAAAACATACACAGTTTACAATAACTTGACAGGCAATAGCATTACAGGAATGCCCTCAGATCCACTCTTCCATTTAGAGACAGAAAATGGTTGTGCTCACGAACGAGACTTAGCATGCTTGTATTTTGATTGATTTTGCTGCATTGGGCAGATCTCCTGGAGTATCACTGCCTAGCTTCAGCTTACTTGGGCTTTCCAGCTTCTTATCTCCCTGGATCTCTCAAATGAAAGCTAAAGAGTACATCCAGGGAACAGTGCTGAAGGTTACTTTTATAATGATTATAGACGCATAGTCTTCCCTCAGGTGTCTAAGGCTGGAATACTTCATGCTTGTCTCAGCTCCTCACCTATAAAGCAAAACAGAATCTGCTCTCCTCATGGTGAAAAACAGCTAAGAAAACTCTACCCATGATGATACACTGGGTGGCTTTCAGAAGAGGAGTAGAAAGGGAATGAATATGAACATCTTGAATTGTGTCTGGCTGTCATGTTCCTAGTGCAAGTCCCCCCCACAACAGAATATTATAAATAAGAATAACACCTCATCTCTCAGGAAGGCAGCTGGAAAGCAGACAAATATGACACTTTGAAATAAAACATTCAAATGAATTCAGTTCTCAAGTTTTCATCAAGATACTTTCACTGGGCAAGCAGTTAAAACAAGCTTATTTATCTGGGGTAAAACAACTCAGCCAAAGAGCTCCCACTGTTTCAGAACTGTGCTGCTGTCTGGCAGTGCTGTCAAAAAGCTGCATGAGTCTTAAAACCCACACAAATACATATGTGAATTAGTGCCTCACTGGCTTTTAAGCCTCTCTTCAAGCACAGTACATCAGTAAACAGAACAATTTTCACTCCTCTATCTACTGTAACTTCTTTTGAAGCCTGTTACCTCCCAAAATATATTTTGGAATAATTTGAATGGGAAACATAATTCCCAGTAGGCTACCTTGAAAAAATCATAGAAAGACACATTGTATAAATCACATCCTTCGTACAAGAAACATAGACACTTGGATACAACCAAGGCTTTAAGAAAGCCTGTCTCTAAACAGATTTATTATTCTTGAACATTAGAAAAATTCACCAGTAGGCCAAATAGTGTCACTCAGCGCCTTCACCCATCCAATCTCTTACATAAATTTAAATGAGTTTAAAACAAAATAAAACATTGCTCTTGCTGTAAATGGCACAAACACAAGTAATTTCACAACAGATTTGAACTGTTTTGTTACTGACAGCATGGCACACCACTTGTTACTTGAACATGGAAGCTCCAAGGCCAAATTATGCTTGGTTATCCTATATGTCTCATTAGTGTTCACACTGCACTCTGAGTTTTGCTCAGAAAAAAATCATTGAGACAGACTTTGAATGAAAGGAATTACTAGAAAGCAACAATTTCCTGCGTTCAGTAAAATGTACACTGCTTTCATCATGCTGAGTGCTTATCGATTTGTGCCAGTCCTCAAAGGGAGCATATGCCAGATCACCCACAGAAAACTTGGCAGCAGAGGGAAAAAAGTATATGCCTATAAAAATATGGACCTTTTAAGAGACAAGGAAGTTTAGTTGTCTGATCCATATCAGCCCAGTGTCACTTTCAGAAGATTTAAGTCTTAGTCAAAATTAAATTAGTATTATATTAGTACATACCTTTTTTCCTGTTTGTAACAATACTACTATATTAAAAGTTGAATGTCGGTAGAACGAGGTCGGTAGAACTGCTCTGTGACTTCCAAAGCAAATCCAAACCTCAAACCTGGAAATACAGAAGCATTGGTTAGTGTAACAGGTCCTGCAGAGTCCGGATGTTATTTCAGCCCCAGATGTTTCTCTCTGCCCATGCAGTCTCCAAAGACTGAGATGCACGCAGAAGGCAGCGCTGCTCCTTGCAATAGCCGCGTGGGCAGGCCGTGGCTCGGCTCCCCAAGGTCACAGCAGGCCGGCACGGGGCGGCAGCAGCGGCAGGGCAGCAGCGGGGCTCGCCGCCGCTGTCACACGTGCTGCCGGCGGGAGCGCACGGGAGAGCTCCAGCCCTCCTCAGGGAGGAAGGCTGGGCACTCCCGCTCCGCCAACACCCGCCCGTTTGGAGCGGGAAGCCCCGGCCTGCGTTCGGCGGAGGCCCGCGCTGGCAGAGCCCGCCCGCCCCGGGCCCGGCGCCTCTCCCGGGCGGCCGCACCGCAGCCGCGGCTTCCCGGGGCCGCGCATCCCGAGCCCGCCGCGCATCCCGGCCTGTGCACGGGGCCTGTGCGCGGGAACCGCCGGGCCGGCCGCCACGGCCCCCGCCCCGCCGGCCCCCGCCCGCTGCCCCCGCTCACCGGAGCCGCCGGCCGCCCGAGCGGCCCCGCCGCCTGTGCCCCGAAAGAGGCGGCGATGGAGGCGGCGCGGCCCCGCCGCGGCCCCAGGGAAGGCGAGGGCCGGGCAGGCGGCGGGGGGGCGGCGGGGCTGGGCTCTGTTTAAGCTGGGGCTGGGCTGTGTTTCAGCTTACTGAGCAGGATGCTACCGAATTTATGAATTAAAACCAATTTTTTTTTTATTTTCTTGGGGTTTTTTTAGATATATGTCTGTTTATTTTTCTTCTAGTTGGGCGATTTTGTTGTTGGGTTTTTTGTTTTGTTTTGTTTTAAAGCATTTGTTTAGGAATTGTGTATCCTGAAACAGCAACAGTTTGTGTATAGAGAGGAACTGCCCTGAGTCCCAAGACACTCTCCTAAGCTGTCACTTTCATGATCCTGTCTTTTCGGGACTTTGAGGTGGCATACAATGACCTCAGCCACTATGGCGAGGCCTAATACTGCTTTTCTCAGCTGAAACTACACAGCGCTTTCTTTTTTTTTCCTTTTGATTTTTCCCCCTTTTGATTTGCAGTTACCTGAAGTGCTTGCAATAAGGCTTATCAGGAACAATGTCTGGTTGAAAGCAGTAGGACACTGTACAGTGTGTGGCAAGGTAAATGAACAGCAGCCATTATGTGTGCCAGTGATCAGTCATATTTGAGATGCTCTGCCAGACCAGGCAGTGTTTCTGGGAAGCATGATAATCCCTGTTGAGCTGCACATGTGTTTGCGTGGGTTGAGACACGCAGACCTACATATTTCATCTTAGATCCATGGTGTTTTCCACCAAATAAAACCGATGGCTCCTATTTTCACAGCTCAAACCAAGGAAAAAACAGCATAAACAAAATTATAAACTTAAATGTATCCTTTTTTCCCATCACTTTAAATTAATTGCAGGGTGCGGATTTTATTTTCCCATATGTTTATGTAACATATTGGTTGGAAGGGAGCTTAAAGACCATCTAGTTCCGAAACCTCCACCATGGGCAGGGACAGCTTTCACTAGATTGAGTTGCTCAGTTTCATCCAACCCACCCTTGAACACTTCCAGGCATGAGGCATCCACCGCTTCTCTAGGCAACCTGCTCCAGTACCTCACCACCCTCACAGTGACAAATTTCTTTCTAAAAACTAATCTAAACCTACTCTCATTTTGAAGCCACTCTCCAGCTCTCTTGTTGGCTCCCTTCAGGTGCTGGAAGGCTGCATTTTGGTCACCCTGAAGCCTTCTCTTTTCCAGGCTGAACAATCCAAATTCTCTCCTCCTTTCCTTGTCGGGGAGATGCTCCAGCCCTCTGATCAAATTGGTGCTCCTCCTCTGGACTTGTCAGGTCAATGTCCTTCCTGTGCTCATGACCCCAGACCTGGATGCAGCACTCCAGGTGTGGCAATTGTTAAGAAAGAACAGCCTAGGTTATAAATGGTTTTAGAAATTGAATTGTAATTCCTTTAATGTAAAAAAATTGCTGTTGTAATTAGTAATTTTGAGCTAATTGTGCATCCCAAATAATCTGCAATACTAAGAGATTACTGTTTCATTGTAAAGAATTTTGACCTGTGTGCTGGCTTTTTGTTTAGCAGGACTGCAGCACTGTTGGAAGATCCAGCTGGTGAAAGCCATCTAAGCCCCTAATGCAGTGAAACTTGCAATTAAGATGCCATTAAACCACCTTCTGCCTGCCATGACCGCTTGCCAGCTGGAACATCAGGCCTTGAGCATCTCATGGTGTCCCTTCATAGCTACCTTCCTCGGGTACACCACCAGGCCTGATCTGCTCTTATCTGTAGAAAACGTGGAGACGGCGACAGCGCCTGTAATGTTTCCTGGGAGATTTTATAGCCCTGGAATGCGGCACTTCCACGAGCATATCGCCACCACGCGGCTTTTTCTGCTGCCTGCACCCGCGGCTGCTCAGCCAAACCCTGCTTTTTGTCCATGCACCGAGCTGCTGTGCAACACTTGTTTTGTTTTAAGGAAGAATTTATGTAGGAATTGCATACCCTGAAGTAACAACACTTGGTGTGTGTAGGGAGACCATGGAAGAACTGCCATGACTCCTGAGACACTCTCCTAAGATGAGGTATCAATTTGTTTGGAGTTTAACTTCAAGCTTCCCCTCAAAGGATTTAGGTACGGCAGAAATGGGATATGTGTGCTGAGACCTTAACTCATAAGAGCTTTGCAGGAATGTGGAAGTGCTTTCTGGCACTCAAGGGGTCTGGCTTGGGGTATGTGTGATTGGCTTTGAGACGTGATGTGTGACAGAGTGGCACAACTCCTCTTCAACAGAGCATTTTGGCATGGAGGGATGGGTAACCTCTGGGAAGCTGACAGGGGGATGCCATGGAAACTTGTCTGATGTGGGAGAGCAAAGGGCTCCCTTGCAGGCTGTGTTTCTGTCCATTCTGCAGTCCAAAGCTATCTCCTGAGCCCTACACCATCTCCAGCCAACCACAGGCAAAACATTTTTGCCTGTAAGCCAGTTGGCATTTCCTAAATCTCACAGAAATCCTCATTGTCCAGGAGCATGAACGGCAGTTCTTGGCAAGTGTTGTCCCAGAAGAGCAGCCAGAGCTGCAGGAACATCAGAACTCCCCCAGCACCTTGCAGTGGATGCTGTTCACACTGTTTGGAGAGGTGGGTCAGGCAGGACAGCTCCACATGGAGGGAAAGTGAGATGGCTTCTGCAGGTCAGGCCTTCCACAGGTGACACTGGTGTGTGTACTGAAGTACTGCAGTCAGCTGCAGGAGATGGGACAGTGCTCACCTTTCCAGGTGTGAAAAATGCGTATTTTATGATTGACTTTTCGCAAATATTAAAATGAATATTATATGTGTTACGTAAGAAAGTTATGCTGTATTAATTTTTTTAGTAGTGTGTTAAATACAATTTTAGGTTATAACATAATGTTAAAATAGAAACTATGCTATGTAAGATACTTTTTTTAAAGAAAGGACTCGCAGTGAGATAGCAGCCACAGGACACCTAAATCTTTCAGAGAAAAATAATTTATTGTTCTCTTATCAGAAGAAACGAACTTCTTCCCACCTTGCTCAGCCATGAAGAATCCATTAGGATTAAGAGGAAGAAGTTGACACTGACCATCCTTTGTTTGAATGGAATTTCTGCATCATGTATGAGGTGTATGAATATGCAGCAGGCTATTGCTTTTAAGGGTTAATCCTCTGTTAACGGGTGTCCTTTTTTGGGCTTATTTTGCCCAGAAAGAGGTACCCGGATGTCCGTAACTCTTTGTTTCTATTGCCTCATATTGTCCTAATCCAAATCGTCCAAAATTTTTATTATTCTAATTATATTGCTATTTTTACTACCATTTTATTACTAATAAACTTTTAAAATTTTAAAAACAGGTGATTGGCGTTTTTCACACGGGGTAGATGAAGTGAACGCTTGGGGACATTTTTGAAGCATGTTTCAGAAAGATGTGAGATGTGAGCCTTAATGTCTCTCTGGGCACAGAGGAGCCCAGAGCTGTGCACGGCACTCCACATGTGGTGGCCTCAGCAGTCCTGAGCAGAGCAGAATCACTTCCCCCGGCCTGCTGGCAGTGCTGCCCTACGACCCAGCCTCCCGGCGCCGAGGGCCAGGCCGTGAGGGAGCGTGCGGCCGGGCCGGGCCGGGCCGGCTGTGCCGGGAGCGGGGCGGGGCGGGGCGGGGCGGGCCGGAACGCTGCTGCGCGGAACGCCCGTGCGCGGCGGCTGTTGCCGGCCGGCCGGCGGGCGGGGAGCGCGGGCCGCAGGCGGCGGTGGCGGTGCGGGATGTGGGGCTGTGTGCGGGCCGGCGGCGGCGGCGGCCTGGCGGCAAGGCTGCTCGGCACGGCCCACGGCAGGGCCCGCAGGTACCGGCCTCCCCTGCACCTTCACCTGGCGGACGGGGCCGGCGCCGGCCGGGCATTGCCGTGAGGCCGGGCCGTGCCTCGGGGCGCGGCCTTCGGAGGGACGGGGCTCACCTGTCCTGCCGGGGCTGGGTGGCCGTGACACCGGTGGGCAGAAGGCAGCGGGGAGTGGAGGCGGGTGGAGGGGAGTGGCGTGGGCCGTGTTTGTCGTGGTGCTGTCCTTGCCGTCCTTCCCATCTTGGAACGGTGTGAATGATCCGCATGTGTGCCCTGACTGTAGCTTTGCGCCCGGTATCAGCAGAGTGGCGCTGCCTGCTGGGTGGTGTTGTTTCTGCACAAAGTACGGGCTAAGAGCTGTGTTTAGGAGTTCTTCGTTTTTACTAAAATATTTTAAGCTGCTTTTAATGACAGCTCAGTTGTGCATTCATTTATTTTTTTTAATTTCAAAACTCCTCCATATTTTTGAACAAGCACCGGTGCTGTGATGACCTCGTGTACAAAGCAGCTCGGGTTCTTTGGTAGCTGTGTTTGCTTTCCGAGGCCAAGCTCCCCAGCAGAAGGGAAACTGGATGGTAGGTGAATAACAGGGATGCGAACTGCAGTGTGCTGCTGGCTTTGAGTTCCTGAGGCTTTCAGCCTTGCTGTGCTTTGCTGCTGCTGTAGGCTAAGGTAAGGCTGAGAAGGTTGGAGCTGTTCAGCCTGGAGGAGAGAAGGTTGCATGGAGACCTCATAGCAACCTTCCGGTGTCTGAAGGAGGCCTACAGGGAAGCTGGAGAAAGACTTTTCTTCAGGAATATGAGTACAAATTACATCAGAAGTAAAGGGTACAAATGGAAAGAGGGGAAATTTAGGTTTGGTATTACAAAGAAATGCTTGTGCTTGAGGGTTGTGAGATGCTGGAACAGGTTGCCCAGGGAGGTTGTGGATGCCCCAGCCCTGGCAGTGTTCAAGGCCTTGAGTGACCCAGTCTAGTGGGAGGTGACCTTGCCTATGGCAAGGAATGTTAGGCCTAGGGGATCTTTAAGGTGCCTTCCAACCCTTTAACATTCTATGATTTCTGAATGGTTACATAGTTTTAAGGAGCATGCAGCCTGAATTAACAAAAAAGGAGTTTGTCAAGGACCTGTGGGGAACAGTGCAGTGTAAAACAGCAGGGCTCCTACCATCTTCTCAGTAATAAGGTTCTGGAGCTTTCCTTAAATTTTCCTGTTGCTTCTCAGCATTGAAATTTAGGTTTTAATGCTGACAATTTATGAAGTGCAGAATGACCTAAGTGTCATGCAGTGCCTGCTGAAACTGGCAGATTTTCCTTTTTTAGCCAGAGAGAGATGTGTGTGAGGAGAGGTATGCCACAATTCTTTCAGATTTGTGGAGGTGTTTTAAGATATATTGAAGTTTTTTATTTTGAATCAGAATAAATATTATTTTTTTCATTTCTGTAACTTGAGGGTGATTTTTTAAACAAAGTTAGTAGGTGTGAATGTAAAGGTTTAAGCACTGCACTTTAGAATGTTATAGAGAACAGCTCTTGAATTTTATGATAGTTTTTCTAGAGAATGCAGCTGTGTCTGTATTGCAGAATCTCCTGAGCAGCTCCTTGCTGTCCCTGGCTTCACATCCTCAGCTGCACTGTGTCAGTTTCAGCTTCTTTGCAGTGATGTGCTAAACTAAGCAGAGGAGCTATAACCCAAATAACTTTCCTGTTTGTTTCTGGGTTAACTTGCAGCAGAATCCATGTTGCAGAGTAGGAGAATATGATCTGTAGTAGTGCCACAAGTGTGAATATATGTGAAGTTTGTGAAACGTGTGTGTGTACAGTCTTTTTTTCAGGGAGTGATTTCTTTATTGACCCATATTAAGAATTTTGGTGAGTTTTCTATAGTACTAATGAATTTAAGTATCAGGTACCAGTAAATTCAAACTCTGTATTATTTCCTCCACAAATAAATGGTGTGTAAAGTTGTTTACTTTGTGTTTGTGATGAGGAAATCAGAAGTAATCAAGAGTTTGAAATGGTGTCTCAGCCCTTCTCGAAAGTCAAAAGGTACATGTTTGACATGTACTGAACGTACTCAGGTTACATTCAGCTGGGCCTAGACAGTTGTAACTGTTGTTTTGGGGTTTTTGGTAAGTTTACAAAATTCAGCCTTGGACCCTATTTTTAACTTCTGCTTCCTAACTTTGTGTATCATCTAGCAAACAGGAACTCTTCAGCACAAGCAGCGTGCTTTCTAAAGACAAAGATAAATCTGCTGCTTCCAAAGACAGCACACCTGAAGGGGCAGCAAAGAGGCAGGAGGATGGAGCAGAAACACCAAAGCAGCAGCTGTTAGACATTATTGGTAATATGAAGGTGGAGGTGAGCTACAGGAAGAAACTCCAACAATTAAAAGCCAGTGAGAGCAAGAAGCAAGCCGTGAACAAGCTGGAAGGCCCGGACAGTGAAGGTTCTGTGCCTCAGGGAATTACAGAAGATACCCAATGGTAAAGTATAAGAAACTTCTCTTAGCCTGTTTTATCCTTATTTCAACTTTCTTTTTTTTGTTATTTAGGACAAATAAACCATTTCCAACAGTAGAAAAGAATCTTGTAATGGAGTGTGGTGCAGAGATGTAGACTGGAGTAAATCACAGGGGAGAATCTGAGCAAAAGGTGCTGTATGCTGTCAACCTTATGCTGCCTTTTTCTACAGTGAGATTGTGGAAAGGTAGCACTAGCACCTGCCTGTGGAAAGTTATTTTAATGGGAGAAGGGAAATACTGTTCAGATAAAATACAGCAAAAATGAGGAAAAAGAAAAAAAATTAAGAATGGCATAATGATTGTTGAGTCTTTGGAGCTGCTCCTGTCCACAGTGTGTTACATCATATTTATCATCCCACAGGTCTGTGCTGCCAGTGGTCTCCAGGCTGTGCAGTGGCACAGGGCTGCCATTTCACCAGGCTGGGGAGCAGGAGCTTGTCAGAGTCCTTCAGCATTTGATAATTAGGGCAATATAGGGCAAACCTGCCTGTCCCACTGGCCACTCCCATTTGGGAAAATACCTGACGAGCTTCTGAGTTATTAAGATATAAAATGGCAGCACAGAAATGACAATTTAAATATATTAAAGGCTTTTGTTTTGTTTTGTTTCTGTATCTGTTGTGTCTCTGTTTACAGTTTAAATCCAGAACTGGTGAAGGCTGCTTCTGCAGTTGCATCTTCCCTTCCACGCAACAAGAAACAGACAGAATCAGAGCTCCTTGCACAGCTAAGAAGACATGAAGAAACCACAGATAAACAGAAGAAGGGGGGAACTATTAACATACGGTCTGTGTATTGATTGTTTTTCTCAATTATGTCAGAAATTCCTATTTTGCAATGTCATCCTGAAGGTGACTGCCTTCTCTGTTGGGAAGGTGCCCCTGAAAGATACCTTTGGACAGTATATCCTTAGGATTAATGAATATTGGTAACATTATTGATCTGGTTATACCAAACTCCCTAAATTTTGCCATCGTCCTTCTAAAGCGGTTTTGCAGAAACAGAATTGTTTTCATGCCCAGGATCATTGCTTTCTTGGACAGGCTAGCAAAATAACAGCTCTTTTTGTGAGTTTGGTGTGTTTTTTTTTGCCACAAGCTTCCAGAATTCTCTCACAATGGATGGATTTGTAGATGTTTCAGACGTTCTGTCTGGACTGGTGAATTTTCATGACAGCTCTGCAGAACTGAACTAGAGCAGCTCTGTTTATAGCCCCACCCTTCCTTTCAAAACTTTCCAGTCAACGCATGAAACTCATCTCTTGGCTTAACTCTGTTTCCAGTGTGGCTTTCAAACAGATGAGAAACATTTGTTTGGAAACTCAAACACTTGTGCATACAGCTCTTTTGGATGATGGTTAAAGGCAATTTTTTTTTCTTTTTTTTTTTTTCAGCTAGTATTCAAATACCTGCTCAGAAAATAAGGCATTAAATCCAGGTGAAATGCTGAACAACAGAAAATTGGATCTTTACCAAAATATGAACGTGAAACCTTTCTTTATGTCTGTTTGCAGTGCAGACTGCAAGCTGCTTATCTTAGTTTTATTCCATGAAAATGAATTTGCTCCAACCGAGTGTCTAAGCTTGACCCATCTATTATCATCTGTAGGTTACATGTATTTCTACTTGTAGGTATCAGTAAAGGATCTGCTGGAATGATTGTCAATGTTCTGCAAAAAGAGCTAATGGTGTCTGTGGCTGATGTCTGCCTGAGTGGAAATTAAGGAAGAGAGAGATAGATGCTTGCAAACAGGTTGAGTTAGGTGATTGCACAGACTGGGGTGTACAATGCTCAGTGAATGACTTCATTAAGCAAAATATCTGTTCTTCAGATATAAGGACTGTTTATATAGAGGATATGTTCATTAAACTGTTAATTACCAGGGAGTTTGTTCACTCTCTATCACTGAGTTCTTTAGAAGGGCAGAGTACACAAATGTCTTTAACAGTGCCATGGGCTGTGGGTGGCCAACTTAAATCTAATTCAAACCTTCTTGAGTACCCAGGATGCTGGAGGAGCACAGAAATACGGGGTGAGCTAACACATGCAGTGCCCAGCCTGGAATGTGCCGGTCTCCCTTCCCTAGGGTGCACATGCTCTTGTCTAGGTGTGGTTTCTCTGCCTGCTGGCACCACAGGCTCTCTTTCTCTCCTCACCTACAGCACTTTTCCTGAAGCACTGACCCAGCTCTGGCTGCAGTGGAAGAAAGACAGTGACTAAGGAAGTCGTTGTCAAAGCAAAAATGTTTTTTTCTCTTGAAAGAGAGTTTAAATTCTTCAGAAATTTAAAAGCTGCAGCTATATAGTGCCTCTATATTTTTGATCGGTGGGTTAAGATGTGGTATTACAGTGTTTTATGACATGCTTGTGGATGAAGCAGTATCATTAGAAAAATGCATTTTCCTCAGCCAGAACCAGCCTTTTTGGAATGTCATGGCTGGCTTGCTGTTCTCTGAGTTGGCAAGTTCTATTCCCTGAGGCAGCTTTGTGACCTAGCTTGTTTCTCCCAGCAAATACACTCCTCCTGCTGCCGCCATTTGCTGAAAAGTTTTAGTTTTCTTATTCAAGAGTTAGGTAGCAGAAACTCTTTATCAGTGGGTGAGTTTTCAAGAAAGACCAGCAATTTGTGCTGATTTTCATGACAAAAATCTTGCTTATAACTTTTAGAATTACTATGGACCTCATAGTTCTATGAGATAAATACAGTACTCTCGGGTTTCTGACTAGTGTTTAAAAATGTTGATTTGACAAAGCCCAGCAGCCTCAGACCCGATTTGGTGTGATTTATGCTCCATGCTACTTCAACCCACTCAATGTGTGAAGATGTTTTTAATATATTAGAAAGCATTCACTTTTGTTCATGCATGATTATTTTGTGTTGAGTTTTATTTGACAGTAAGAGAATACATGCAATTTAACCTCCTCTTTTTTCTGTAAAGGTTTTGCATTCAATATACTTACATATTTTAAAAGTCAATATATATTTCTCAGTTATTTACAATATTTAAAAGCAAATACTTTCACAAGCAGTAGAGCTACATAGTGCTGAGCTGCAAAAAACTGAATACTGCTATTGTGATTTATTATATGAAATTTGTTGAATGTTGTCCAGATCAGATCTTTTGTACAAATATTTTTTTACCAGGATTGTGGCAAGACCGCCAGAGGTCACTGTTGTATGCAGTCATAGCCTTGTAGAAAGCACAGGGACAGGGCATTCACTAGGAGGGGAAAATATTAACGATAGAGGAATTTATTTTCCTCAGTGTGGGCTGAAGTTTCACTAAATGGAAATCACAACAGCACTGCACCAAAATAAAATCTGCAGCTCTACGATTTCAGCTCCTGTTTTGGATGAGCAAGAGTAGTAATTCAGAGCTTTGGCTAGAATATATCCAAAGCTCCTCGGATCTCTGTTTTAAGTATTATAATTATTGGCTGATAATGAGGAAAGAGAGAGATTCTGTGGTTGTTACAAAAGTCCTACCACTTCCCATTTCTGGAAGGCAGGTGTATGTAGGAACTTCAGTTTTTAATGTGTTGGAATGAGGGAATACATAATATCTAACCACTATCAGTACACTGGGGTTGGAGTGTGACTTTTTAAACCAATATTTTTTGTTTCAAAAGGCATTAAAAAAATCTTTGTAGTTCTACTTTTGTTAGTACAGTGCACTTTTCATGATGGATCGATGAACGTTGCTGCCAGAAATGTTCATATGCCAATGGTGGGGTGACATTAGGATTTCCTAGCATGGAACATGATACCACTGACTGTGTCTTCTGATAGCTCAATAGTGTAGTCTTTCCACATCTACAGGGCAAAACTGCAAGTAATTCAGGAAAGAGAGCAGCTCTGAGCAATCCTGACTTCCCTGAAGCACGGGAAAACACCAGTCTTTTAGGTCACAGCTGAGTCAAGCTGTTGGGCTGGGCTGTGTGTGGCTGACCTTAGGAATTATGTCCCTTTGACCCTTGTAAGTGTGTCAAGCCTCTGGCCCAACACCAGCTCACTAATGCCAGTAGCCACTTCACAGAGTAATTTCTAATGTGAGATATGCAACTAATCTGAAATTGCTTTTTATTTAAAATGAAAATGAAATTATTTCAAACTTGTTTTTAGATGCCTTTATTTCAGAGTAGGTACTGGAAGAGCTATGCTTTTTCTGCCATTTGAAACCACATCTAAGACTGAAGAGAAATCATGCTGTGTTTCTGTGGCAATTAGCTTTTACAATTTTCCAGAAGTATTTCTTTCTTGTCAGTAAAATCTCTTTTGACTTAAGCTGCCAAGAGCATAGTTTGAATTTCATTTGGATTTTCATAAAATGGATAATGCAGTATTTTTGCCTTGGCCTATTTTTATTTTTTGAGCCCATATTTATGTCTTGAAACTTAAGTGCTGCAATTTGGGATGACTGTGTATGACTGGAAGTGGTTGGGTGGAGAGGAGGCTGTGAGGAAGAGTTACGAGCACGGCCTTTCCCAGCCACTGGAGTTGCCTATGAAGGGAGCTCATGGGCAGGGGCAGAAGAGGCTGTGATTTGCCCTTTGTGATCAGAACGAGCTGTGTATGCTGCTGGAGGAGATCAGAGCATTTGCTCTTCACGTATGATTTTCACTCCAGAATGACGAAGGAAGATGTGGTCTGTTAATGCTGTAATATGATTATGCAATGCAACAGATTGCAGTGGATCAGGAAAGGTGACCTACTTATTAGGGTGGCATGATTGGCCCATGTCAGCTGATGTGTGAAGGCAAGCTTCCTTTTGGTCTGCAGCAGCACAGCTCTGTCCCTGGGCAGTATTGGTTCCTGTCCAAAAAAATGGTGATTTTTATCTGCCTATTTAAACCTATTTTTTGTATCCCCATTTGCTTAAACAAAATATGCCTAGTACACTCTGTGAATATTATTATACAGATACATGATTTTTTTAGTTGAAAACGAAATAATTTAAAGTGTTCACTGTAGATTTAATAGGCTAAAGTAGCACTTTTATACATAAATGTAACAAATGGTTTAAAACAACAGCCTTGAATGTTTGATGGATAAAAGATGGGTGTCTTTTGTGAGGAACGTAAAATTCTGTCTCATAGAAACTTATGAAACCAATTGAGAATATTGAGAATAGAGTTTCTAGTTAACACATATGACAAACTTCCTTACTTTGTCGATCTGTTGAGTTTTTACATTTAATGTTTTTCATTTCAGCAACGTTATTTCAGAAATGACAGTTAAAAGGCAGTCCCCAGAGCAGTGGGGTGCAAGGATAACCGGTCGCATTTCCTTGCAGTTGGAGGAGGATGGTCAAAGAACAAGGCCTGAAAGGTCATCAGCTCAGATGGACTCCAGAAGGTACTTTTGTGCTGTTCACCTCCAATAGAAGGAGCATGCAGTTACTAATGGATAATACTTCAAATTTCCTTGTACATATTAGTGTTACAATACTTCAGAGCTTAAAGAAATTACTTAAATATTTTTCAAGATAAGTACTGTTAACATTGAAATAAATTGTGAGAACAAGATAGTTAATGGCAACCAGCTAATCAAATAATGTGCATTTTCTTAATATTACATTTTATAATTAAACATACTTGGTGCTGAAATGTAATTGTTCTTGTTTTAACTAGTTTAAATTATTTTCACCTATGCATAATACAATATTTTGTCATTTTCTTAACTTCTTGGTAAATGGAGGTTTTGAAAGCTTGCTTTCCTCGTCTACAAAACTTGACCATGTTCTGTGTTTAGAGAAATTTCATCCACTCTGTTGGGATTTTAAAGACATATTAAAGTTGGTCTATTTATTTATTTATTTACCACTTCATTCTCTAATTGATTTCTTTGTTATCTGTGATAATTGTTTATGAAATTAACTTTATAATTTACATGTGATTTCAGGGTACTCCTTAACTTTATTTTGCTACTGTATTATGTGGCCACTCTGGTGAATTAAGGAGTGCTCTCATATTTTTGGTTTACTCCTGTAAGCTGGGCTTTTTTTGCCTGTAATCTTTGGATTTTCCCATGGCAACTCATCATTGCATTCCTTCTCCATGTATTCTTTCCATAGCAGTTTTTTAGTAAGATTAACTTCTCTTGTATCTAATTTACTTTGTAAATTAATCTCTGCTTTTGGGGGTTAGGGCCTGAAAATGGAGGGAATAATTTGTTTTTAGGTAGATCATGTTGATGACAGAATTTGGGTAACAAAGGAAAAGAAAAGCGTGAGTTCATGGGTGAGTAGATGTACAGTATTCTCTGTGTGGTGGAACTGTGCTTGGTATATAACTTCAGAAACAGCACCTTAAAATAATTTTTTAAATCCCTGTAGTGAGTAAACTGTCTCCAGTTTCAGGCCAGAGTTCCCTCCTGCATACCTGAATATCTCATGTATTTGCTTATCAACTGATAGTAGGAAAATAATGGGTTAGGAAGAATACCTAAATTTAAGTCAAGTTAGTACATTGCAATGAAACGAGTGATGTTGCTTTATAGTAATTTAAACTTGTAATTTAAAAAAAAACTTTCTTCCAACACATGCAATGTATCTTTGGCCAATGTCATTGGGAGTTACACACAGATTGGAAAATATAATCCTGAATCAACATTCTTTCAAGGCTCTGTAACTAGATTGTTGTGTGCTGAAATAGCTCCAGGGTAGTTTCATCACTAAAAAGTAATATGACAAGAGCAGGTTTGCAGAAGTAGTTGAGGCCATTAGAAATCTCCAGTAAATCCAGAAGGGTAGAATTTTAAGGTCAGAAAGGATAAATCTTGCCAGGGTAACAGTGGATATGTAATAACAAAATGAAAGAACTGTTAGAATTTCAGTGGAAACCTGGAAGATAATATGATTAAAAACATAGTTGATACTAAAGACATTGGGGTTTTTTTGTTTTCATCTATAAGAATTTGACTACATGTTGAACTCTTGTAATTTTTTTTTTTTTATATAAGCTCATGGTAAGGATAAATGTGATTGAAAATAGATGGTCAGAGTGAAATATTTGTATATTCAGAAGAGTGAGCACCAGGGTGTTTCTATTGAAAACATATCATATGGTTATACTCTGACTGTTTGCCCTGTGGCAGAGAAGGTGGCTGTGTGATCTTCCAAAAGGGCTATTTATGTCATAAAGCAGGAATTATTTGATTTAGCTGTTGCCTTTTCTGTTCCTGAATTGTGCAATATTTTTTTTACAGGGAAAAAACCCAAGTCTTCAGATAGTCGCAACTTTGTAAAATCACTTAAGTACTGTGGTTTGATGCTGTTTACCTTTTTTCAGATTCCTAAATATTCCAGTTAAAATTGACTGCAAATATAGTGCTTGATTTATGCTCCTTCTTTCACATGGAAATGTTTTGAGAAGCTCTGTTTAATAGTAAAGAGAATGTTTTGAGAAGCTCTGTTACAAATAGTAAAGCCATAAACACTGTCTGATTAAAAGCCTGAAGATTTAGTGAGAATCACTATCTTTTTTTTTTGTCTCCAGAGATCTGTTAGTTCATGAAAATATTTTGTGCTTTTTAATTTGTTATCTGGCAATGTTGTAAGGTGTTGTGAAATACTAAATATCGGTTTTCTTTTTTTGTTTATAGAAGTCTCAAAGCAGGAAAGAGGCTTAATATATTCACTAAGGCTTCTACAGAACCAGAGCATGCACTGAAAACAGGTTAGTGGAAATTCAGTAATGAAATATGCAGTGAGGCTAAATTCTGCATTTTTAAAATATCAAGAGATTTGTTTTTATGAGGAGACATGACCTGCTCGCTTTCTGCTTTCAGCCTGATGAAAAGAAATGACTACTTTGATGTAGCTCAGATTTTTACCAAGTGAAACTTCCATGCAGTGTAATGAAATGTTTTCTGTGCTGATCAGGGCACTGTGTTAGTGAACGTGAAGGGTATAACTGGCTTTTTGTCACAAAGGTCAGTCTTAATTCTGTGAGTGTAAAGCCAGCCTGGAGGATGGGTATGTTGGCTCCAGCTTATTTGGTCAAGTTGCAAGGAAACGTGAGGCTGTGATCCCAAGGAAACAAGCATGCCCTGCAGGTGACTAAGTATAAGCAGAGTAGTAGCAACCCAAGATTACACACTGGATTGCTGTGTGGCCTTCTTTTGTTTAGTGTTCCAGATGGAGCTGGAAAGATCCCATTTGGCAGCTGACAAATTACACCTCGCTTCACCTATTGTAAAGTGCTTCATATCTGTTTAGAATCATAGAAAGTTTGGGTTGGAAGGGATCTTTAGAGGTTATCTGGTTCCAACCCCCCTGCAATGAGCAGGTACTTCTTCCACTAGATCAGGTTGCTCAGAGCCCCACCCAACCTGACCTTGAATGTTTCCAGAATGGGGCATCTACCACCCTTCTGGACAGCCTGTTTCACCACCCTCATTGGAAACAATTTATTCCTTTTGTCTAGTCTGAATCTCCCTCTTCTGGTTTAAAGCCACTACTCCTTGTCCTGTTGCAATGGGCCCTACAAAAAATTTTGTCTTCATCTTTCTTTCAAGCTCCCCTTAAGTATTGAAAAGATTGAATAAAGTCAGCCCAGAGCCTTCTGTTCTCCATGAGGAACAACCTCAGCTCTCTCAGCCTTTCCTCTTAGGAGCGATGTTCCATCCCTCTAATCATCTTCATGGCCTTCCTGTGGACCTGCTCCAAGAGGTCCACGTCCCTCTTGCGATGAGGACCCCGGAGCTGGTTGCAGCTTTCTAGTTCCTAGCTTTCTGTCTCAGGAGAGCAGAGGGGAAGAATCTCTTCTCTCAACCTGTTGGGCATGCTTTGTTTTATGATTCTAGTTGGCTTTCTGGGCTGTGAATGCACATTGCTGGCTCATGTCCAGTTTTTTATCCACCAGTATCCTTAAATTTTTCTTGGCGGGACTGCTCTCTGTCCATTCATGAGCCTGTGTAGATGCTGGAGGTTGCCTCAAGCCAGGTGCAGCACCTTGCACTTGGCCTTGTTGAACCTCATGAGGTTTCCATGAAGTCACTTCCTTGAATTTGCCCTCTGGATGGCATCCTGTCCTTCACGTGTGTCAGCTGCACCACTCAGCTTGGCGTCACCTGCAAATAGGCTGAGGGTGCACTCAACCCCACTGTGTGTGGTGTTGATGAAGACACTGAACAACACTGGTCTCAGTGTGGACTCCTGAGCAACACCACTTGATCACTGATCTCCATCCAGGCGTTGAGCTTTTGACCATTGAATGCATGGCCTGGATTGACCCCATGAGCCCTGGACCATCTGGATGTGACCACCCAACCAGTTCCTTATCCACTATACATGCAAAAACTCATGTGAGATAAAAGATACCAAAACTAAATTCAAAACAGGTGTGACACACCTTCATATTCACTGCATGACACAGATGTGCAGGAACAGTCTTAACAGGGATAGCTTCCACTCATAAGGACTTGGCTTTAGTACAGGCTGGGTTTGGCCAAGAGTGTGTGAATATGGGCAAGTCACGTAAAGAACTTTGTCCCTCGCTTTTCTTTGTGAACGGTGAGACTGCATTGTTAGTATTGATCTTTAAAATGCTGGTTTTCCTCAGCTATTCTGAGGCCCTTTTAAAAAACAGACTTTATTCCATTGTAGTGACTTAGACCTTTATGTAAAGTTAGTAGCCGCAGAAGAAATAGTACTCCTGTCTAAAATCTTACAAAATGATGAGTATTTGTTTCTGTTTCAAGAGTAGAACTGTAAGTTTTTTGCCAGACTCTAGCTGAGTAGTTTTTAATCTTTTTTTTACACTTGAAACTACAGGGAGATATTAATTTGATTACTTAATTTTTTTAGTAAAATGTCAAATAGTGCCATTTGCATATTTTCAAGCAGCTGTGAACTTTCTGAATACAGCCACCTCTATGAAAGCTGTTTATTAGAATGGGTTTCAGTTTGCTGTGTTTCGAGACTGCCAATATGATTAAAATCGGTCCATTTTACATGTAAAAGCCACAATGAATGATGTAGTGTTTGTTTTTAGTGTCTTAACAAAAGTGGTGTTGAAAAAAATGGATTTTGAGTTGAATCAAATTTGCTCAGGTAAAAGAGTGAGAATATGAGATTTCTTTTTCTCATGAGCAGAATGCAGACACAGTGGCTCATCATAGTCACCCCAGGTAAAAGCTGAGATGCACTTTTTTTTGTTGAGCATAAAATTGGAATGTGTACAAATTGTTTCAGGGAGCAAGTGGACTTTATTGTATTTGTAATTAGAAGTTAGTAAGCTTCTTTCAGCTTTTTGTTTGGTGTTTCCTGTTTGATTCCAGGTAGCCTTGAGGAACTCTACAGTATATTCTAGACCAGGAAGCTGATTACTTGGCTTACTGACTAAGCCTGATGACAAACATCTTTTTGGGCATTAACCTCGGGAAATACCAGTGTGATACTTGATACCTTGATTCATTTGTTTTCACTGTCTTGGTTCATATTTCAGGAGATAATGGGTTAAATTTTTTTTATATATAACAGAAAAGCAAGTTTTGTTTTAAGTATTGAATATTGACTTTGAAAACTTGAATGTTAACTGGAAATTGTCATCCTGAAAATACTCTTCATAACTGTTAATGTAAAATGCCAGTATTATTTTCTGCTTCGTGAGGTGAAATGATAATCTTTATCACCTCTACTGCAAGCTTGAAAAATGAGGTATTGCTTTCCTCTGTTAGAGGATTTATTAGTTTCTTTATGATGTGGACAACAATTTCATTCTGGTATGGTTTCTCATGTTGTCTTGTAGCTGTATTTTATTCCTGTCTCCTGCCCTCAAATCAAAGTACTCAGCCTGGTAATATAGTTCTGGAAATTTCCCTCTTAAGGAATAATTTGAATAATTATATTCTGATTTAACACAAAAAAACCTCTGAAAACACTTTTTTGTATGTAAAAATACTGTTTGCCCTTTGATTGTGTTTTCTCTTAAAGGAGGGGGGGATTTTTTTTTAAGTTCAGTTGATTTGTAAGCCACTGAGCCGAAGATGAAATTATATCTTGGCCTCAAGTACTTAGACTCAGAAGTAGTAAAATAATAGGTTATTGGCTATAATCCACTCCAAGTGGACTGTAATGCTCGAATTCGCATGAAGATCTGTGTTCCAAGGATCTTAGGATGAATTGATAACAGAGGGAGGCAGGAAAACAAAGGGGAATGCAGCTTAGGCCAGCTCACTCGACAGCAGCCCAGGGCACTCCCAGAGGTCCCTCCCTGTCCTGCGGTAACAGCTTGTTCCCTTCAGTTCAGCGAAGCGGTTCAGTCTGGGCTCGTGACCAGCTCTCCTGGGTGGAGGGACAGGAACTCCTTATGGAGAGTAACTGCTGCAATATGAGTGCACTTGGATTTAAAAAAAAAAAAAAAAAAGGCATCAGAAAAGATATATCCCTAAAGGAACTGTTTAGCTTTGTGAAAAGAATAAGAAATCCTGGTTTCTCAGCTTGAGAAACAAAAACTGGCACACTTAGGAGCATTGGGGAAGGAATTGCTATCCCTTGTAGATTTGAGTTGTTTCCCTAAAGGAGAATGTAGTTGTGAAGAACCTGAAAACTCCTGTAGAAGTAAGGGTTCTTTAGCACAGCGCACCAGTCAAGTTCAGAATTTGCTGTGTCCACATTTTTTGAAAGACAAAACTAAAGAATGATTGTGGAAAAATTAAATTATTGCTCATGTGAAAGACAAAAAAATAAATATTCCCCTAGGTGTTCAGAATAGATTTTCATCAGAAATTTGAGAACTTAATGAACTTTCATGTCAACAGAGAATTCTCATTTGAGAAAGGCGATGCTGGTATCTAAGGTAGAAAAATTTGCATGGCTGAAGTTATTAGTCTCTGTAAAGATTGATGTTAAAGGACGTTGTCTTAGCTAGTGAAAAGTCTTTGGTTGCTTACAGATCTTAACAAAATTTATTTTTTAGTATCTTCACCAACAATTTGGGATCTGGAGTTTGCAAAGGAGGTTGCAGCAGTAACTGCACAGCCTCCCCGAAATGGTTTTGAGGAGATGATCCAGTGGACAAAAGAAGGAATACTGTGGGAGTTCCCAATTGACAATGAAGTTGGTATGTGCACCATGAGCTTTTATTATTTGTCTCAGTTTATCTTTTCTGAAATTTAGAGCATGTTTGACCTTTGACTATTTTAACATAATGTTTCAGCTGTGAGTCATGCTTTTGATAGTAAACAAACATAACTCCCTGACTGTCCCAGATCAAAGATGCTTCAGATGAACTCATTCTGGCACTCTTCAGGTGAAGTCTCGCAGGTGGTTTGGCTGATCTGAGGAGTCTTGCAGGTGGTTTGGCTGATCTGAGGACTGGCTGCTGCCAAAAGGGGACGACTCCTTCCCTCCCCCCCTCCTCCCCCCCTGATGTGTTTAACACCAAAAGGCTGTTCAAGTCTCTTACATAATACCTTTTACTCTGCATCTTCTCTAAATTAAGCTCCTAGCAGAACTTGGGGAATCTTAAAACTGCTGTGTGTGTTTTATAATGCTGATTGTGTTCTTTGGTGTGGCTCTTGGACCAAGTGTCTCACCAGATCCCAACCAGCTATCTGCCAGTTCTGTATCTGGGCAGGCCGAGTGTTAAACAGTTGTTTGCTCCCTTTGTTCTGTCTGTTTCATAAGAATAAACAGTCACAATATTCACTCACTCTGGGCATCTATGTTAATTAGGCATCTTTGTGCACAGTATTTTCTTTTATTACCATAAAAAAAGAGAAAGCTCCGTGTGAAGTTATGCCAGCAGAGAGAGTGAATGTTAAGGAAGTGAAGAACAACTACACAAAGTGTGCAGTATAGGAAAGGGGACCTCATAACTTCAGGGAGAGCTTGGCTGTGGGTTTTGGGGTTTTTTTAAAGACTTTAAAGACATCAAACAAAACTGCTTTGTAATGATTCAGTCACTGAGAGCAAAACAGGTTAGTATCTGAAGCTGGGAGTCTTTGAAAATCTGTCCTATACTGAGTTGCAAATTGAATAATGTGCTTCATTGTTTCTTAATGTTTATTCTCATCCTATTTGGCAGTTTCTTCACAGAATTTAATCACTGCTCCCAGGATTGATCTGTTCTATCATGTAGAATTCCAAGTATACTCTAGTCATGTTTTTGCAAGCTTAAAACCACTGTGGCCAATGGTTTTTGTGTTGTTGTAATGTGGCTGGAACCCTGCTGTCTGGGGCCCTCAGCTGACAGTGTGTCTTTGGCAGGCCGTGGTTTCCCTGTGGCAGCCGTGCCGCTGGAACCGCGCTGTCTGGGATGGGGTGGCCAGCGGACAAAGAGTCTTTACATATAGTTAAAACAAGAATCTTGATTGATTTGTCCACAAAGACTAGTCATGTGGAAAATTCCAGTGGAGCCTTCCAAAACCTGTCACCTCTCAGGCTGAAATACCAAGTCAGTAAGATCCGTCCTATCAGACTGCCAGCCACAGGCTGTTAACCACCTCAGGTGTGTCAAAGCACAGTTAAAAGCTCGAGAACCTTGCTCTGAGTGTATCAACATGCTGTAATTTCATTTTCTCTGCAAAAGAAAGATGCTCCTTTCTGCTGTTAATTTTGCAGTTTTGTTACAGCCATTTCCCTCAATAGGAGGAGATTTCTTCAGCTTGTTCTATGTCCAGAAATGTGTGATTATTCTTCTATGCCAAAAACATGTGGTTTTAAAAATATAAGTGCAATTAAATTTTCTGTTGAGGAAGCACGTATACTCAACTTTCAGCATTATGAAATCTTTTAAGGTTTTAAACCAAATACAAAAAAGAAAGACAACCTCTTATGACTCTTTTCCTTGGCTCCAGAGCATCTCTGGTGTTCTCATTAGAGTGCTTCACCTGGGCACTGTACTGTGCTGTGTGGCACCAGGGCGAGGTCATGGTTTTTTAAATGATTTTTATCTGAACATCTGGAGATGTGGCTGGACATACTGGCTTGCTACAGTGGCCAGCAGCAGTCTTCCCCCCACACCTTACTGCCCTGTGTTTGCTTTTACCTGCGTGCCCTTGCCCTTGTCCAATGCAGTTGAAGTCACTGTTAGGCAGAAAATTGCCTTTTTTTTCCCTCTCCATCTCTCCATCCTCTGATTAATTTTTACCAGTTTAGCAAACCATTAGTATAGCTTGCGTAACATTGTTCTCACCAGTCCTTCTTTCTGCTTTTCTCTCCTGCTTTTAAGTAGCTTTAATGCTGCTCCATGATTGCCATGGCAAAAAGTTGGGAAAGACAATTATTTGTGCCTCATTTATTATTTCTGTGCATTTATACCATAATGACTCTAAAAGCTGGAAAGGACAGAGCAGATTATAGGTGAGAATTTGCCTTAGCACCTCGTTATGAGGAGCAAATGCTTTTGGTGGGCCAGAAATTGTTACTGCACAAGTGATAGGAAGGTCTCAGAAAATTAATTCCTCAGTTGCCTCTGCTGGCTTCTGCAGGCAAAAGTTCACCAAGTCCTGTTCTGGTTGCTGGTTAGCTGAGCTGCTGTTCCCAACAGAGAAATGTTGGATCATCTTGCCAAGGGAGTTGGCAGAGTTACACAACCATTGCATCGGGGTTTCTTTACTATCTCTGTTCTAGGGACCTTCTAAAGAGCATGATTGGTGTCATTCTAAAAATCCTAAAAGGATGGAATACTTTTTGTTGAGAGGGACCTTTAAAATCATTTAGTCCAAACCCTTTGCCATGGACAGGGACATTTTTTCACTATACCTGAATACTCAGTCATCTTTATAGCATGTCAGTAATGCTCGCTATAAGGGATGGACATCTGTGTCTCGATTGACATCTTTAAGACAAGGTTGGTCATGTCTTGGAAGGATTAGTGTTTTAGCTAGAGGAATTCCCCAGACTTTCTGCTTTGTAGCATGTAGGGGGTTGGAAATAGGAGATTGAGAGTAGGTGTCTTGTTTTGATGTTGAAAAAGAAAATTCTCTAATTTAGACTTCTGCCATGTATATTGTTTCAAATTATGTTTCTGAGGTCAATGCAAGAGAGGCTGAGGGACAAGCTGGCAGCAGGAGTCAGGGCTTGCTAGGGGTGAGGGAAGTCATTATCTCATCTAATCTGTTCCCACCAGAGGCTTCAGCCTCTGATGCTTTAGACAGTTGTGGTCTCCTTTTCTGTGATGCACACTTGACTTTTTTGAGGACTGAAATACGTGGTCTAACTGAAATATTTGGACTTAACACTTCATCCACAAACTGTGTACAGTCTTTGAAAAGCAGGAAAGCAGAATACATAATGTAATATTTACTTATGACCTGCATTTTTGTGAGATTCTAAATTAATTTGGGTTAAAGATGAAAATTAGTGAAATTATTTATTAGACAAAATCTTTCCTGATACCCTGTATCTATCCCCAGAAGAGCATTCAGAAGGTCAAATTTTACTGTCAGCATTATTCAGATTCTTTAAGTAGTGATTTTGTTTGGTTTAGTTATCTTAGATTTTTGAGACCAGTGAAAGTAAAGAAGTCTGGAAAGGTTGTTTGTTTGAAAAAGCAACCAGTAGCATCTAGGTACAGTAAGATTCTACCTCCCCTTGGTGGGGGAAAGCCAGCATGGGTGGGTAGTGGAAGGATCATCACTGCTTCTGTGTGTGGACATACTTTTCCAACCACAGCAGAAATACACCTTCTGAAACTGACATTACCTGGTTTTTGTTATTTTAACTTGCAATGTAAAGGAACAAGGAGAGAGCTTCTGAAGATGGAAACGTGTTTTTTTTTTTTTCCCACGGAGAAAAATGTGGTGTGCAACTGTGGTATTGATACACTCACAAATTTCTAGGAAAAATAACAGGTAGTTCTCAACTCCTTCAGCTATTGCAATACCTTAAGTTTAAAGCAGGAAAAAAGAAATGCAAGTGACTTTTTAGTGACTTCTCCATCTCAGGGATATACATAATTTCTTCTGAAACTGTAGAAGCTCCACCAAAGAAGGAAGCCTAGAACTTACGTGGCTTAATTACCTCAATTTTAATACCCCTGATTTAATTTTATCAAATAATTTTGAAAAACATGTACACCTTGCTCATGTGTGTGGTATAAGCTTCTCATTTTTGTCATCTTGAAGTAGTGCAATATTTTTCTCTAATAACAGATTTTTATTTAAGGGTGCAAGCCAATTGGTATCAAATAAAAGTTTTCATGTATATCTAACTGAAGAAAAATCTTTCATTACAAATCCCAGATTGCCTTTTGGTTTTTTGCCCCTTAAAATTAGGAACAGCAAAAGCAGCCTTTTTTCTATATGTAGGAATTTGTGTTCTGAGTCTCTACCATCATAGCATGAACAACAGCAAAAAAATCCACAGGATGAAGAACAAATGTTTGCCCTATCTCCAGTAATCCCTTGTACTGTGTCCTGTGGAGGCTTTTGAGTGTATCATCTTTGGTGATGGCTATGACTTAAAAGCAGCTGGTGAGATACACAACACTTTTGCATCATCATGCACTCACATATTCAGAAAATGTCAGAAAACAAATTTCTGTGCCCATTTGATAGCAATAGGATGTTAAAAGCATGGCTTACAAGGACATGTGTTTGTTAGCTGTTCATTAGATACTTTATGAGGTTTGCCTTATTTGTTCAAGACTAGTTTGTATTCTTTAATCCTCCGCAGAATTTTAAGCAATCAGTGTTCTCTTTAAAAATTTATGAAGAAAGTGCCTGCAATCTAAAAGGTGGTACCAATGATGAATCAAAATTTTCAAGTATTGAACAAACCGGATTTTAGCAAGAAGATTGATTTATGGTTATAATTATTCCTCCTACTTCCACCCCAGCATCAGGCTTTCATCAAGAATTCAAGCCAGAAATTTGATTTAAATATTACATATTCTTAGAAATGTGAGCAGAACCATTAATTTTACTAATTTAAGATTATTTTCAAACTATATTATTTTTACTTTGTTAAACTTGCTATTATATTATGGTAACAAGTTTGTCTTTCTTGCTTTGTCTTTCTGTTAGGGATGGAGGATGATGCTGAATTTCATGAACATATCTTTCTGGACAAACACCTCGAAGGCTTTCCCAAGGAAGGACCTATCCGCCACTTCATGGAACTAGTCATCTGTGGGCTTTCAAAAAACCCATACCTCAGTGTTAAGCAGAAGGTTGAACATATTGAGTGGTTTCAGAAGTATTTTGAGGAAAAGAAGGAACTTCTTCAAGAGATTTGAGATTTGGGAAAGTGGTTACCCTTGAAATGAAGAATCGTTATATGTCAGTGCATAGTGATCATGTGGCCTGAAAGTTGTATTCTAAACAATAAACTCAAAGGTCGTCTTTTGTTACATGTGTGTCCGTGTGTGTGTGTCCGTGGATACTTCTGGCAGCAAAAGAAGGAGCTGAAAAGTATGGCTTTTGTAGAATGCGCATTTAAAATTTAGTTTATTGGAACTGTTGTTTTCTAAATTTGAAACTAGTCTTTCAGCAGTACAAAATCCTAGGTCTAATTCCACTTCCTCCACCCTTCACAGTTGGACTGTATCTTGACAGGTTGGATCATCTTTCCCATTTTGAAAAGCTTGAAATATTTTCATTTTGCTTATTTATGAGCCACACTGGTGTTTGGATGGTATTAATCCTTTCTTCCCCCTTTCACTCACTATAATTATTGGTTCATTTTGAAGTTTTTGGTAATGACAAAGTGATTTGAATGGTATGCTTTTTGATTCATGTGCTCAGTGAAAGGCTGTTGTATTCCTGAAATGTGTGCACAGCATAACACTGGTGAGTTAAAGAAAATAACAAGGGAGTGATGTTCCTTAGGGTTTGCTGTTGGGACTGGCGCCACCAACAATGGCTTTAAACTCTGAGAGGTATGGTTGACATTAGATGTAAGGGAGAAATTCTTTGCCTTGGGAGTGGTGAGGCACTGGCACAGGTTTCCCAGAGAAGCTGTGGATGCCCTGTCCCTGGAAGTGTTCAAGGCCTAGATAGGATGGGATTTGGAGCAGCCTGGTCTGGTGAAAGATGTCCCTGCCCATGGAAGAGGGGTTGGAACTAGATAATTTCTCAGGTCCCCTCCAACCCAAACCATTCTATGATTCTAAAGTTATCCTTCTGCCATCCATACATCCATTCTGAGGCTTTTGGCTAACTTTGCATCAGTATTGTTTAAAAAAAGAGTCTGAATGTCAAGTAATCCATAAAGTGCTGTTTCATTAGAGCAAGCAGTTTTTTGATGACTTGGCTTGGAGCTGAGACCTTAACTTCTGCATCTGCAGGACTAGAAAGAGTTCTTAGCATTCCTGACAAGGAGAGTTGTTGCCTACAGATTGCATGATGCCACTGCTATTTTCTGTCTAGTCCTGTGATGCTGCTGAAGCAGCTTCATATTTTCTAGATAATCCTTTATTCCAATTAAATGTGTATGGATTGAACTATTGCAAAATATTTTACTTCAGTTATCCCTTGCTAAATTTTCATCCAGAACTATTCACTCATAATTCAGGATTCTGAGCGATCATCTTGCTGCTTAAATTTGCTGAGCATTTCCAGCCCTGCATACTGTGTTCTTCCTTGTTCTCCCCAATCACATTAGCAACTATTGGCCCTATAAATACACTCCTGTCTGTTTCTCACATTTCCTTGTAACTCAAGCAGGAAGGAGGATTAATACAAAATTTGTTATAGATTGAAGGTAGAACATCAGCGTTGTATGCAAATTGATTTTTAAAATGAGAATTACATGAAAGAGAATGAAAAATGAAGAGTTGGCCTTTTTCTATGAGTTGGAGTATTGTTGCTGTGTTCTGCTCATCTCCAGGATGGGAGTTTGCCCTTCTGGCAAAGGGAAAGGCTCAGGTTCTGGAAAGGAAAAGTAACTTGTTGACTTTCTGACTGTAAGAACAGCAAGATTCAAGTTTTGCAGAAATTTTTAGAGGCTTCCTGGCTTTGGAATGGAGAGAGTGAGAATTATATCAAAATATCTCCATTTGGTACTATGATACTATAATAGTTTTAATTTTTGGTTCAATGCCCAGATATGTTTTGCTTAAAAAACACTGTTCCTAAATTTCTACCAAACTGTAGCGCACAGCCTGAGTCCTCCTGTTTTCAAGCCTTTTCTAAAACAAGGTGCAGTGACTTTGAAGTCAGTGGAGGATTTTAGAAATAGCTCCTCTTGTGTATTTGCCTGTAGTCTGTGTTTTGATGTGAAAGACAGGACACTCACAAGCTCAGCTCTTGCTGGAGGAGGTTCAGGAGTGCATGAACGTACTGAATTTCACCGCACTGGGAACGAGGTGAATGTTATCGTTTAGACAGATTCATTAGGAGGTCAGTACTTGGGTAAGCTCTTAACCAGAGCTCTTGATGCTTAGGGTCTTTAGAAAGCTGTAGTTATTCTTACTTAGGTGCTTAAATATAGATTTGAGTGTTAATACTAGGCAACAGGATTTGAATAATCAGACCTAGCTCCCCATATGTATCGAGGCTTCTGGGACTGCTCAAGGCAAATTATGAGAGCCCAAGTGGCAGGACTTTTATGTGTGGGGATTTTTGGGGTGTACACTGCTTGGTAATAGGCTTTGCTGCCTTTTCAAGCATTGCTTACAGATTAGTCACTTTCAAGCATGAAAATTCCCCATTTCTTTTGGATCCCAAAGGATAAAAGCTGTCTGCTGTTCAGAGTGGAGCCAGTGTTGCAGCTGGTGATTCCCACTCTGGAGTCATTTGGGCTTTTCTTGGGGTGATTGGTTTTCCCCTCTCTTGTAACTGGTTAGGTGGTAACTTAATGTGTTCAAGCATTAGCATCTGTGCCAGGTAAAATAGCATTTGTTACATTCTGCACTCTTCCATTTCCATCTTTATGCATGAAGCTGAAGTCTTGTAATGTGCTGCTAATGCTGTGGCTCCTTGGAAAGGAAAGTTGTCTGGCTTTGGTGGGGAGCTGGGGTTAACGCTGCCCTGAGAAGAGCAAGAAGACGGAGCAGACTGGCCCAGAGCCGTAATTGTGGGGAACATTGTCCATGTGCAATTTTGGGGTGACAGTTCTTCCTCTGAGGTGACTCAATGGGTGCATAGCAGGAGGATTTTTGTTGAGTGGAGATGGCTGCGTTACTGGGAAGTTGTAGGCAAAGGCTTAAGAGGTTCATTGCTGGAGTGGCTGTTGTCAGAACTGTGAATGACAGTCATGGCTTCCCCAGCCTGCATGCTGCACTGTGAGAAGTCTTTTTCCCTGCTTTCTGTTATGTCCAAGTAGTCTCCATTTTCTGCCTGTCTGGTGCTACCCCAGCAATTCCAGAGGGTCTCTGGCCATCTTGGAGGAGATGGAGCATTTGCTACTAGATGGTAGTAAGAAAAAGCTGGAGGAACAGTTGTGTGGTTGGATTGTGAGATTATCTGTGCTGGGATTCTAGCTCTTGGTGTTAACCCTGCTAAGGAATTTCACTGCAGCATTACTGAGGCCTATGCCTAACAGGAGGCTTGTACTCCTTGAACACTTACCTGATCACTGGAAGAAAGTAGGCAGTGGCTTAATTAAACCCTTTGGACTTGGCTAGAGGGGATAAAATGAATGGGGTGAATATGGGGGAAAATCTTGCACAGGTTCCCAAACTGCAGGCAGTTTTTTCTTTACCCATGCATGTATTTTTAGATGAAGAGGAGCATCAAAGGAGTCCTTGAGTGCTGCTTAGGTCCACTTTTTTTCATCACTTACAGCAATAATAAAATTTCAGCACGAAAATAAGTCTTCATCAGAAGCTTGTGCTTTGAGAATCCTGAAGCAGCAGTTGTGTAAGAATGGCCACAGTATTGCTTTTAGTGGGGATTTAAGAGTAAATAGTCTTGGTTTAGTTGAGCTTGTGAGGATCACTTAAAATTATGTTTGTGAACAGAGAACAATGACTTCTGAGGCTGCAGGATCTGGTTTTCACTGCGGGCACAGCTGCAGCTGCTTTGGAAAGTCCAGCTGCCTCTGTGCTAGTGTCCTGCAGGACATGGCGAGGGTGTAAATCCCACCCTGCCCAGTGGCTGTGGCATTTTGGTCTCAGGATCTCCACAAGATGTCAGTGTAGATTTATTGGATTAGATATAAAAATCCTTGTGCTGTTCCCTCTAACAGATTAAAGCAAAAACTGTTCTAAAGCTGCACAATAGGTTTGATTGTGCTCTGGAACGTGTTGCCTGTGGAAGATTGAAGCGGCCAGCGCTGGCGTCGAGGGAGGAGGGTGAGTGTCACCCTGAAATGGGAGCAGAGCTCTTGGCTGAAACTGGCAACGCTTTGCTCACATCGGCGTGCCCTTATTCCCTTGGGGACAAGCTGCAGATGCACTCGTGCAATAAAGTGCTCTATATTGTACTCAGAGAAGAGCTGCAAGCCTGAAGAAAATCTAGAAGGGCCATCCAGGGTGGCAGGAAGGATGTGAGAATGGTTGGATCAAGTCACATATTAGAGAAGTGTAACTGCTGCCTGGGTGGTATCCAAAGCTTACTTGCTTTCTTTCCATAGGAAAAGCAGACTTGCAATGTCCAACGAGCTGTGATCCTGCCAGAGACTGGTACACAGCCGAAGGGAGTTCCCCTTGACCTTCTACCTCTTCTGCACAGCCGTCCCAGGTGTAGCATAGGGGTGTTTGAGAGCCAGCCAGCTGTTCTCCGTTGAGTGCCTGGTGTTTTGTTCCCATTTTTCCGATGAAAGCTAAATGCAATGCAGCCCGCCCGCCTCTCCTTGCAGCTGGGGCTGCGGTCCCCCGCCCCAGAGCCAGGGCTGGCGTGGGTGGCCCCGCTGTCCCCGGAGGGCTCGGGAGCCGCCGGGCGATGGATGATTCATTGCGGTCCCGGGCGCTGCACCCTGTCACCCGCCGGGGAGGGAGCGAAAGGTGACGGTGTTTGTCAGCGGTGGCAGAAATAGCCACGTTTCAGATTTCATTGGGGAAGTGGGGAGGCAGGGAGGGAGACCACTGCGGCGCTCAGCCCCTGTCCCAGAGTGCCTCGTAACCAGGTGGTGGCGAAAGCAGAGCTTCATCTTCCGTGTGGGCAAGCATTCGCCCTCCTAAATCTGAGTGGGATGCCAGCCACTCCTAGCATTTGTGTTGTGCAGATCAGGTAGGGATGGGGATGCAAACTCCCTCTTTCCTTGGTGTGTCCTCTCAGCTCACCCTGGGGGTGACTGAGATGACTCTCTGGGGTCAGGGGCCTCCTGAGGAGACACTCGTGATTTCCTGCCTTCTATGCTGCAGCACCTGTGGGGCTCCACTTGACCCTTGGCCTCACTGGAGAATTATTCTTACTTTTTTGATGGCCAAGGAATTTTTCCTGTTCAAGGGCTGGACTCTGCCTGCTGCTTGTTCCTGGCAGGCATGGGCTCTTGGGCTGCCCAGGATGCTCTGCAAAGCTGGGCAGTTTTCAAAGATGGGATAATCTTATCTTTTGAGATAATTTTAAAAGTAGAATGGATCCTGTTGCTCAGAACCACAGCAGCCACACTGGATAAGGGAAAAAGGTGCGAACAGAACAGCCACTGAGATTTAAGTGAATCTTAAAAAAATCACAGCAAAGCTGTGATCTTGTTCCTCAGGTTGGTGATTACCCCCTGAAATCAATGGGATTGCTCAAGCAAGTTGTCATTTTAAACCTGACAAGGCTTTACTCTGAACTCACCATAAGCCTGTCTGGTGTGGAGATGTTTTCTTAGTGCCTTCCAGTGGGAAGAATGGAACTGGAGACACACACCAACAGCTGCTCCTAAAAGCCTCCCAGACTCTTAGACTAGGGCTTAGTCCTTTATATATATATTACATATGGTAGCAGCAGGTGCAAAATTATTTTATAAAACTGGATTTAAAATCCCACAAGTTATAAAAAGAAAAGTGAGAAAATAATAGGAAAAGGTGGAAAATAAAATAGAAGGCATTTTTAAAATTTAGCCTAATTTTAAGTTGAAAATCAACATTTCTCCAATGCTGTTATCAGTGTGATCTGCTCAAAAGTCCATTATCATTGAGCTTAATACCCTGGGAAACATTGTTCTAATGAAATTACTTGAAGTTACTTTAGTTACTTTCCTCCCCTTTCTCTCCTGAAAGCAACTTAATGTTGCTTGCTTTTTTTTTTTTTTTTTTTTTTTTTTTTTTTTTTTGAGAAAGGTTGTTTTAGGATATTCACAAGATATCCAGGCCTGAGTGTGGCAGTGCTCTAACAGATTGGCAGCGATACCGAGCGGCGATATCCAGACATGGATTGTGCCGGTGTCACGGGGGTGTAAATCCGAGTTTCCGATTGCTTCAAAACCAGGAGCAGCTGCCAGGCACGGGAAAGGTGCCTGCCTGAATCCAGGGCTGCAGCCGATCTGGTTCCTGTGTCACTGCAAGCTGTGGCACTCACGGGGTGGCAGAGAGGGATGGAGGCTTCCTAAGGCTGCTCAAGGCTCCCCTGTGGCTGGTGGCTGCCATGGGTCCTGCTGGGATACAGCAGGAAGAAGAGGGACTACCCGGTGCTCTGCCAGCTGTCTGCTTCCCTCTGCTCCAGACCTGGAACATCTCCTGCTCATCGCTAAGGGCCTTCTGCAGGTGCTTCAAAAGCCGCTGTTAAGTTTCCCAGCTTCTGTTCTCCCCCTCCACAAAGAAAGGATCATAATCCCATGGGCGTTTGCAAACGTGAAAAATGAAGCTAAGGCTGCTTCCCCTGCCTAATAATTTTTTAAAATTTGGTGAAACAAGCTTGGCTGTTCCTCTAGGTTCCTGCTGTGCCTCTTCTGCTTGCCTAGAGCGCAGTGCTGCTGGTTATCCCTCCCTGATGGAAGCCAAGGAGTGACCCTGCATGCTGGCTGCCACAGGAGCTTTGCTGTTAATGTTACTGCACCAGCAATGATGCCAGCACCAACTCCCATGGAAGACAAGGCCAGTACCCTTGTTTGGAACCTCAGGCTGGGCCCCCCTGCAGGCAGATCCCTATTGGAGGAGACCCTGTGGCCGTGCATCTGCCAAGGAGAGATGTTGGATGGGCTGTGCCTTCTCCCAGGCTGCACTGAGTCCCTGGGTACGTGTGTACCCTGCAATCTGTGGCTTTGGTGCCAACCTAACCGACACCCCAGGCAGTTTTTCTGCAACGTGGTGATAATAGGAGTGACCAAAACTGTAGCTCAAACACCCAACTGGGATGTTTAGCCTCTGTGAACCAAGGGGCTGGGAATGGCTGGCTTTCCAAAGCCTTGGCCTGGGCTGTGTCAGATCATTTTCATCATGGAAAAGTGATGGATAAGAGGGGAGGGAGCAGGCCTTGTGCTTTTGAGGGGGCTCATTTCAGTTTGGCATCAGATAGCCCGGGAGGTGGGCTTGGTTGGCTGATGCTCAGCCCACAGCCCCTGATCCCTGAGCCATGGTGTGCCCAGCTGCACTCCCACAGGCTTAGGGCTGAAGTTCTTGCAGCTCCTTGTACCCCAAATGTCCCAAAATTTTAAAAGAAACTTGGATTTCTGTCTTGGCAGTAGTATTATTTGGATTTTTAATGAGGCCATGCAAGGCTCATTCCCAAGTCTCCATGGACATTAGCAATAACTTGTTCTTTGTCTCTTTTTCTGCAGCACATCCTCCAAGTGGGTGTTTATCAGAATCCAAGGTAGGGAGCAGACAGGTTTCACCTCTTTAATCACCACCACTGAAGTATTTCCATCATACTGCAGTGCAAGGGGGGATTCTTTATCCCTCCTGGAGCCATCCCACATCTCCTTCAGTTGCCAAAGCACTGTGTTGGTAACAGGAGCAGACTTGGGCATGGCTGAGGAGGCCAAAACTGAGCTATTACCTGGTCAGGAGGCTGAGGGGCACATCCCTGCTCTTCTCCAGGATACCCAGTGCCTTGAGACCCAGCAGCATCATCTCTGGCCATCATCCAGAGCTGGGGGTGAATGCTGCAGTTTTCCCTCTCACCCAGCCCTGGGAAAAGCACTGAGACCTGTAAGTCAGTTCTTCTCCCTCCTCTCACCAGATGGAAATGGGGAAGGAAAAACCTTCATTCCTCCTCTCCTGGACACAATGGGAAAGAGAAGCTGTCTTTACTTTCCACTGCCTTGCAGCTGAAAGGAGGAGGAGAAAAGTGAGTGTGGAAAGGGAGAAAGGAGAGGCTTGGGGCATGGAGATTCCCCTCAGTGGCCCCTCTGGAGTCTGCTGAAGCCTGAAATGGGCACGCTGGGGGGGCAGTGTGCAGTGTGGCACCCACACCTGCAGGGACAGCTGTTCCTGACTCACACAGTAACAGTACAGGACAAACTGGGAGGGCAACCCAGAGAAAAATCTGTCCCACCTGTGGTTGTGTCAGTGATGTTGCTGGGTGTTATTTATAACATTTAATTTTTTTTTTTTTTTTACTTGTCACAGTTCTTCCCAGGCAGAGAAGGTTGCTTTGGCCATTCTCAGGAAAGAAGATGGTGTTAAACTGGTAAGAAAGAGCTAAATTCTTGTGGGTTTATTTTTTGTTTGTTTTGGGTTTTTTTCATGGTTTTGCCATTCTCACTTTTGTGAGCACTCCTACATGCCTCACACAAACGAGAGTTGAGCTTGGTATTTAAAAAAACAAAGGGTGGAACAGCACAGAAAAATGGAGGTGAGCCTGTGTTAATGCTTGGCAAATAAAAACCCAAACATTAAACCAATTTCTTGGCAAAAAGCACCAGGAGCATGTGCCAGGGCGGTGGGCAGAGGGGGCAGGCAGCTGGGCAAGAGTGAACCTGGCAGAGGGAATACAGCCCCTGCTTGTTTTTGTGTGACGTCTGGTGTGGGATGAGAGCTTTTTGGAGAAGGAAAATCAGCCTTTGCTTACAGATGGGATGAGTCTGGGCACCAAAGAGGACATGCTGGTCCTGGAGAGGGTCACTTGTGGCAGCAGCTCCAGGGTAATGGCCATGACTTGCATCTGCAGTGTGTGGGAATGGTCAGGGGCACTGAATGAGCGCACCTGTGTCCTGTCTGTGGCCTGAGGTTGTCACCATCATGTACCCAAGCTGGGAGGAGTGGTTACTACTGTGAAAGGATGCAGAATCAGGCATAAAATGGGAAGAAATTACAATCCTGTGGCAAGTTTGCCCTACTTCTTTTGCTCTCTCTATGGTTAAAAAGAAGAAGTTGAGGGGCTTGGGGCCTTCCACAAGTGTTCACCTCAGGCTGTGGGCTCACAACCTGCCCTATTTAGAATGTAATCTCCTTACTTTGCTGTGGTCTAGTATAACTGTGATGTGGGATGAACACACTCCTCTTCCCTGGCAGCATGACCCTGCCCAGGAGTAAATGACTGTGGTGACTGTCAAGTAAATGCAATAAAAAAATTAAATGTAGCTGTTAACCCACCCCTCCTCTCTTTGACTCTTATAATTAGGTCAGACAGAGCAGCTACTAATTTAAGTAGTTTCTGTGGCTCCCCTCAGACAGCCTTTTTAGCAGCAGTCCCTGATTTTTAATTTGGCTTTGGAAAGGCATTGCCCTTTTGTGAACCATTTTCTAGACCTGCTCACCTCCACAGACAGTGACACATGATTTTAGTGCACAGAAGCCAAAACCAACAAATCAACAACTAACTCGTGGTCCCTGATAATCCAGGTGACGTGGGTGATTAATTGCTGAGACACTTACAGGAAGACACTTGCATGCTGGGTTTTGGTCGTGACAAACGAGCTGTGACTGTCAGGGTGCATGCTCTGCCTTCTCACAGCAGTGCAGATAAAGATTTGAATCTAGGACATCCAGGGCTAGGTCAGTTCAAAGGTCCCTGACAAGGATTTGTCTCTGGGATGAGTGTGTGTCCCTTCCCATCAAAATGGTCCAGCACAGAGGTAGCTGTGTTGCACCAAGATGCTTGCAGGGCAGTAAGGCTGCCTGTGCCATGCCATGCCACCCTGGAGCTCCTGAATCTCCCAGGTGAACAAGACCCATGATTCATGCATCACGAAATCAAAGGGAGGCAACATAACTCTCTAATCTGATATGTGTGCAGTGCAAGCTGGGTGGCTTATTAATTTCAACTAGAGAATTTTTTTCCCTTTTTCTTTCTTTCAGAAAAAAACCCAAGTAAACAAGCCAAAAATTTGTGACTTAATGGTTTCCAGTGATGGAGAGTCCACAGCATGACTAAGTAAATTGTTGCAGGGCTTAATTGTGCTGATGAAGTCAATGGAGTTACTGTAAACTGAAGTTATGCTGGTGTGACTGAATAAAAAAATTTGGCCTAGTTACCCAAAAGGAGCAGCACTTTAAAGTCTCTGTATGTCTTTAAATAAAATTATTTTCCAGCAGAATACGTGGAAATGCAAGACTTGTCTTCCAAAGCATACTACAGCAGCCAATCGGTCTCCAGCATACTACTGGAATATTAATGCCAAATCCAAGTTGCACCCATGTTTAAGACAGTTAATTGGACTTATATCATACATCAGTCTGTCTGCTGTCGTTAGGGCTATATTGCTGCTGGCTGTGATAACATTTTTATCTGTTAACTTCCAAGCTGCTACGAGTAACACCAGCTACTCACTAAATGAGTCAGCTAACTTTCCTTTTAACTGTTTCTTCTGCTCCCCGAAGGTGTTATGAATGTTGTGGTATAACAAGCTGGTCAGCACTCATTCCTTTAAAGCTTATGTATCAATTTTATTGTCACAGTAGGCTTTCTAAAAAATGGAACCAGTCTTCAGCAGCTGGGCAAGATATATTTGCCAGTTCAGTGCAAAGACCTGAGTGCAAACAATTGTTTTGATTTATTTAAAAAGCATCTTATGATGGAAATTGGTGTTATGATATCCAGGCTTTTACACCCACAGGAACAATTCTTACAGGCTATCTGAATTATCCAGAAAGTTGCAAGGCAGATTTATACTTAAACTGGATTATAAGGAAATACACTGCAAACCACCACAACAAATCATTGCTAATCACAATCAATAGGAGTGATTAAAGCTCTGGAATCTCTCCCGACGTTGTGTTGATGGATGTGAAATTGCACACAAGTGGCACTGCAGTTCCCAGTGCCAGCCCAGCACTGTGCCTCTCATCCCCCCTCTCACCCAGCATGTTGCAAGGTTTTCCCTTGAACCAGTGTCCTGATAAATGGCTTTTCCATCCTGGATGATATTTTCACAGGAGAACTGTAGACCTTTATCCCAGAGAAAGAAGGAACACTGTAGGTTGTTACACCCTACAGATTAGTCACACCCTTATTCAGGTAAAATACAGACTAGTTAACTTTTCACAAGAAAAAATGTCTGTGGTATTCTTCTTCACTTCCTGTGCTTAACTGCTGGGGCTATGGTTGCTAGATACATCAAGAAGCTACACTTTCCCACCCGAAATGTGAGCTCCAGCTTAATGCTTTTTTACATACATTGCAGAAATATTTTGAAGTTTAAGAAGTCTCTTGGACAGTGTTCAGTGTTTCAATAGCCTCCTCTGAAAATACAAAGGATAATTATTTTTTCTAGTCCACAATATTTTACTTGTTCCTCAACTCAATGTTTGCTTCATGCTGTTTATAAGGGTCATAACTCCATGGCACTCAAATGCATAATTTCCAGAGGTCATTTGCTCTATTTTTTGGGAGAAAAGAAGGAATTACACCCCAGAGGGTGTTTCCCGGTTGCAGGGTGGAGATGGCTCTCCTGGGACTGCAGAGGGGGGTGACAAGATGTGCTGTGCCAGAAGCCCACTGTCACCATCACTGTCTGGGAGCAGAGGGTGATGGATGTCCCCGAGCATGTTGCTGACAAATGATGCTGACAGCATCTGAGGAAGGCCCCTAAAATGTAATCCTTAATCTGTCTCCTCAGTAGCCCAGAAAGGCTGGTGTAGTTGGTGGGATATAAGAGAAATTGAGCACTTCAAAGCCAGAACAGGACATCTTCCATGCCCACTGCACTGGTGTGACCTTGGCCTGTACAAGAGAAGACTTTTATAATATCCCTGTGTTTTACCCTCATCAGGACCCACCAAAAGAGAGAAAATTAAGTCCCAGCTGACCCATCCCCCAGCTGCCATGCCCCCTGGGACACAGATGGGAATGTCTCCCACCTGCTCTGGGTGGGAGGCAGAAGATGTGCCCAGAGACAGCGGCACCTGGGAGAGCAGTGGTGTAATTGCTGAGCAGTGAATACCTGTTTGTCGTGTTCTGGAATCCTCCCCACCTACACCCACTTTGTGCCTCTTTCCTGTTTGGAGGGGAGATTATCCTGGCCCATGAACACCCTGGCAGCATGACAGCTTTGTGCAGCTCTCCCTATGTGGCAGAGCTGATGGTGAGGATGGTGCCCATTGTAAGGAAAGCTGTGCACCACAGGAGCTGCCCCCCAAATGCCCTTTTGGAGTCACCATCCTCTCCAGCTCCTGTGCTGCAATAAATGGCACCCACGCTGTGTGTGCAGCACTGAGAGCACCACCAGCTTGTGTGGGTTTGCAGCCACTGAAAGAGACCCTGAAGAGGTGCCAACAGCTGCTTAGGATGTTCCTGTATCCCAGCACAGGCTAGGGGAGGTGACCCAGATCCAGTGCACCCTATCTCCCCAAAGGGTGTAGCTGCAAAGCAAAGCAGCACTTCTTGATGCAATTGCTGCTTCGTGACAGGAATTAGGGAGGTGTGCTTTAATGAAGAGTGGCTTTGGCTTCATCCTGAGTCCCTGTGTGGGAGGATTGCTCTGCTGTGGGCCAGCGCTCTGGGTGGGTTCACCCTGCTCCTCCACTCAGCCAGTGGCTCCAGGCATTACATGCCAGCCCTGTGGCTCTGGCCAAAAGCCACCTGAAACCACTCCTTGCTGGTGGTGCTGGTGAAGGAGGCAATGGTGACCTGGACTGATCATTGTGCCTTCTGCAGAACAATGGCTAAGCAAACATTTGAGAAGGAAGGAAGTAGTGAGAGGAGAAAAGGACCCCTGTATTTCTGTCCTATTTTTGTGGTGATTTCTCATGGTATCAGGATACTTGGACTGACAGGCCAACATGGGCTGCAGCTGATTCAAGACAGAAGATTTTAACAAGGCAAAAGGGTTAGCTGGCCATGGAGGCTGTTCATCTTCCTCCTATTGTAAGTCCTTGGGATGTCTCCCTAGTAGGTCTGCTTGGATTTGATACTCCCTGAGAGCACTCAGGACTGCCTCCACAAGCACTTAATGAGCTCAATGTTTCTGGAGCCTACAGTCCATCCCTACAAATGTGTACAAGGTTCTGCATGTACCAGAGTCACAGCTCATGGGGTATCACAGAGCCTGCTCCTGCTCTGTTTCATTTTTTTTCATAGTTTTTGTAAGTATTCCCCCATTTTTACCCTCAGCTGGCACTTATTAGGTTGCAGAGGATACTCATCCCTGGCTTTCATCCCAGGTTACCTGGATGGCTGCCTGAGAGGCGTCAGGTTTGTTCTTACCTTCACAAGCTTTGTCCCAGCATATCCCTTCCCTGGGAGAAACCTGGCATGTGACCTTAGCACTGCTCCTCTGCTCCTGTGACCATTTCCACAGTTTGCATGTACAAGGCTGTGTTCTGCTTTTCTAACCATTAGCTCACTGCTGGAATGATCCTGTAACTCTCAGCTGAGCGCGAGAAGCTGTGTTCAGCAAACTCAGGTCTGTTCTTCAAGTCCTTTCATGCTGCCCCTCAGTCAAGCATTGCTTTCCAAGTAAGTGTCTCACTTCTAATGGTGAAGAGTCCCATTCCTAGTCAAGGTGATATTTGTGGCACAGGACATAGCTGTCTCCTGAAAAGTCTCTGCTGCTGCTGTGTAATATTTCTCTTTCTTGCTGTGCAGGTTGTACATGCTCTGCTTCTCAGTAGGTACTAGAAACCCTGGTCTGAAGACTCTTGTGAAAAGGTTTTCTCTCTTCTAAGTGCAACAGATCTTTGGAGAATCAGACACTGATAGTGTGTGTGCCTTTCCATGCCTCTCAGTATCCCATTTCTGCACACATTGCCTTAAATTAGTTCTTCCTACCTTCAAGAAAAGACAAAAATCCTCTCACATTCCCAAGGTGCTTCAACACCCTGGAATCCCTGGTTCCTGCCACAGGGTTCCCTCTCTATCCCTTGCCCTGCCTCACCATTGCTCTTTGCCCTGCCTCCACTTCTGATGTGAAATCAGCATTCCCTGCTGCTAGGTAAGGTGAGCCCTGCAGAGTGGCTGATGAAAACAATTCTTTGTTAAAATAACAGGTTATCAGGCAAAGGGAGCAATCTGAGAGGGGGGAAACCTACCTCTAGCAGGGCCAATACCAGCTGACTCCATCTGCAGCTCTTCCAAACAAGAATATTCTGGTGTTCTAGAGGCCATTGGTAATTCTGACTATAATCCATGCAGGCTTTAAAGTCCTTATTAGTCTTCTCTCCCTTTCCCAGCCCATTTTCAGGTCAACATACTCATTTTTAAGTTGCTATTAAGACTTCAACACTGGCATGGCATTTTAAAGTAAATTTAGTAGCAGAGGTTGAACAACACTAACAGATTACTAATTTATGTAGCTTTTATCAAAGTGAAACACAAAGATGGCTTTAAAATATAGAATCATATATTGGTTTGCATTGAAAGGGACCTTAAAGATCCTGTAAAGTCACATTAAATGTAAATTTGTGTGTTTGATAGTACTGTGTAATAATAGTAATGATGATATTATTTAAAATACTATTTTCAGTCTTTTATTATAGGTCAAGGGAGGTGATTCTGCCCCTCTACTTCACTCTCAGGAGACCCTACCTGGAGCGCTGCATCCAGCTCTGGGGTCCTCAGCCCAAGTAGGATGTGGATCTGTTGGAGTGAGTCCAGAGGAGGGCCATGAAGGTGATTAGAGCAGGAGCACCTCTCCTAAGCAGACAGGCTGAGAGTGGGGGCTGTTCAGCCTGGAGAAGAGAAGGCTTCAGGGAGACTCTAAAACACCTTCCAGTACCTGAAGGGGGCTACAGGAGAGCTGGAAAGGGACACTGAACAGGGGCATGGAATGGTAGGAGAAGAGGTAATGCCTTTAAAATGAAAGGGGGTAGATTTGGATTGGGTATTAGGAAGAAATTTTTTACTGTGAAGGTGGTGAGGCACTGAAACAGGTTGTCCAGAGAAGCTGTGAATGCCTTGTCCCTGGATGTGCTCAAGACCAGCTTGGATGGGGTTTAGAGCAACCTGGTCTGGTGGAAGGTGTCCTTCCTTGCCCACAGCAGGGGGGGTGGAACTAGATGACATCTAATGTCCGGACCTATCCATACCATTCCATGATTCTGTGAAAACAAAACAGAGGACTACTCAGCTCTCATGTCTCCCAGGCCAGGCTTGGGATAAATGAATTTTCTCTGCGTGTTTTTCTTCCTCAGCTACAAATGGAGTTAAAGGTGATTGGCAAGGACTAAAACTGTAAGTTTTCAATGCTTGAGTCATGGCAAGTGAGCCTTACCCACTGCTAAATAAAGCCACACACAGCTTCTTAAATGCCCATCTCCCCAGAAGCCTTGGACAGCAGAAAAAGAACTTGAAAGATGCTCTTCCACCTTATGACTGGGAAGATTGCAGGTACTTTCCCCTTTGCCTGGAGATATTGTTAGAAGGCAGCAGAGGCCCATTTTAATGCCATGAAAAGTTAATTAACTCAATTTTCCCCCCAGCTTAGCTGAGCAAAGGTTTTGTGTAAGCCACATGCACTATACTGAGAAACAGGGCTTTTCTCCCACGTTCTTGCTGTGCCGCAGTGATACGGCTAGCAAAAGCTGCTGTCTTCTCAAAAGGAAAATCTCACATCTGAATTGTTTCCAATGGCCTGGGTTGCTCTTTTGGTTTCTAGCTAAACACACTGCATTAGAAGAAATTCCTGTCACGAATTGCCTGCTTCCCCCACCAGGCCCTTGTGAATCATCCACAAGGGAACAACGCGGCTCCGCTGCCGTGCTGAGCGTGGCAGCTGCCAGGCTGCTCCCCTCGTCTGCTGCAAGGCGATGCCCAACGTGAGCATTCAGCAGCTCTCTAATGGGGGTCCATAATACGAAACCATATTCAAAATTTTTGACCTGTTTTTCACCCCAGCTGATTCAAACAAGATATGCCACCATGGTGGTTGCAGAAGAGGTTTCCAGAAACTTTCTCACAGCAGGGCTGCCTATGACAAGAAGTGCAAAAAAGTCTCTGCAAATCAGGGAGCTTATTCCGTGGTGCAATCTGTGTAGGAAAAAGTTCACTCGCCACTTTTTGCTTGGCTCTGCCAGTGCAGATTCAACATCTCGCAGCTTCCATTTCCGCGAAGCACTCTCAAAATATTTGTCACAGTCTGCTTTTGCTTGAAACCTACGGAGCAGAGCAAGCTGTGCAGCACAGCGTGCCAGCACGCCTGTGAAAAATCCCTTCTGGATGCCTGTCACTGCTCTGCTTAGCACTTTGCACTCTGTCTCTAGCCATTTTCTTGACCTTGTGTTTACCTCCATGGCATTACCCACTTCCTCGCTCAGCTGCAGATCTCCTTGGCTGGCTCAGACGCTGCTGCACACGCAGCAATCTGTCAGCTAGGCCGTAACCCCGCTGAGGAAGAGATGCGCTGATTTCATCTGACATTGGCACACGAGTTGGATTAAAATATCAAAGGAAAGATCTAGTGGTGTAGGTGTTTTTGTAGACCCGTTTGCATGACTTCACAGTTGTTGCTCAAATAGATGTTTTTTTTTTCTGACCACTGTAAGAAAACCTTGATGGTGGAGGAGGAGCACTACCCATGGTGTAACAGTGGTGTGTGGGATGAGGAGTTGGGTAACCAGTGTGCCGGTGATCCCCAGCTCCTGTTTTGCAAACCACCCATCTGGCCACTGAGCTACCCTGGCTGCTGATTTCACACCCCCAGCAACCACTGAGTCTTCTTTCTCGCCTGCAGCTGGATCAAGCTGAGGACAAAGAGGGGATGAAAATGATCTGGGTGACTCTTTCTGCAGAGGCTTTTTTCTGGGCTATGTTGGGCCACAGAATACTGTCTTGTCTCTGAAGAAACAAGAATTGTTGAAATGAAAGGTTATAATGCAAATCTGTAATGCTGCAAAACTGCAGGAGGATAAAGACACATTCCTGAAGACCTGTCAGAAAAGCAAATAAAACTAAGCTGTTCTGGTCAGTCAGAAATATTTGGTCATGACTGTCTTCAAACTACAACCCTTGATAAGCAGTCAGCTGCAGAGAAATTCAGTGTACTCAGTTGTGAGTTTTACAATTGTAATTTTTTTTCCCACTCAGCTACCACATTTTGGTACATGATGACATTGTTTTGAGCTTCTTTGCCATTGTCCTCTCTCTTTCTTGTCTTCTCCTTTTCTTGTCCTTGCCACCCTTCACAGAGACTTCTACAAGATGACAGAAAACCACCTTCTTCACTCTTTCTCCAGGTCTTCAAGCCACCAGCTCACTGGTTGAAGTTGATGTCCTGAAAGGTTCTGGATGATGTACCATAACAGAAGAGGTGTAAGACACAGTTATTGCCCATTGGTCAGTCTTCAGGATGAAAAACCTGGAAACTGTTGGTGACAATCCAAGTCATCTCCCAGCCTTGAGCTTCTGCCTCTGCAGCTTCCTTCTCCACAGCTTTGGAGCTCTATAAGTCCTTTCCTTTCCTCTGTGCTTTCCAGCAGGCTGAGGCTTGGAGTCCTGCTGGTTTGGGGAACTGACTTTCAGTGGGTTACACACTGCTGGCTGGGATTTTGGGTGTTTCTCTGGAGGAGGCTGGACATCTGCTTCGTGATCTGGGTGCCCCTCTGCTAACAGGGGTTTGGGGAGGAAGGGTCCAGACACAGTCAGACTGGTGCCTGTGTTTGCACTCCTGATTTAGTTCCAATGTCAAAAAACCCCACTCATTAGATTCACATGATGGAGCAGCAAAGAAAGTGTCTATTTATGGAGGCTGAGGAAAATCCACAGAGATGTGGGCTGCAGTTATTTGTCTGAATGGCGCCTCTGACATCACGAGTGGCTGGAAAGGCTTGCTCAGGAACAGCGGAGAAGACAGCTCTGCCTGGCTCTGTTAAAGCCTAAACACCTTCAGCACCTAGAATTGCATTTCTTGTTTTTCATTATAGAGGTCTGATTTTGCAGGAAACATGATGTGTAGAGAGGACAATGCTTTTTGAGGCTTGTGAGAAAAGTGTCCTTCTCGCTTGTTTGCGAAGTGACTGCGTCACAGACATTTTACAGAGAGTAAGATGAGGAGTGCAAGTAGGAAAAATGGAAAAGGTTTCACTTAAAAAAAATTGTAGGAATTTATCATCTGAAAGGAAAACACATCTCACAGGTCTGGGAAGTAAAAAAGGAGTCCTGCTTTTCTGCACTCATTTCCTGTAATGTAAAAATTCATTGTACAACAGAACTATGAAAGGCTCAAGTTTTTAACAAATGCATATGTGTTAAGAAATTCTTAAAAATTCAGTTTCATCCCTTGTCTATTTTTATTTTGACTCTTGAGTTCTTTTTCAAGTGTGTATCCGCATACAGTGACCATCTCTGCTGGGTCCTGGGTGGATGGATTGCAAGAATTGTTGAGGGTGCCTCGGCATTTATTCAGGTGGGTCAAGGAGGGAGCAGCTGGCTGCCTGATACAACACTTCATCAAGAGCTGTCAGTCCCTGAGACCCCCTGGTTGAAGAGCTGTGCCCTGTGCCTAAGATGGAGCCTCTCTGGGCAAGGACTCCTTTGTCAGCTCCAGATCTTGCCTCTTCTTGCAGCACTGTCTGACTTTGCTGGAACACCACAGGGAATTGTAGCCTGGGGGTGCTTACTCCAGACTTGTGAGTGCTGCAGGGCGATGGCAGCCATGCCTCAGGATTAAAAGGACAGGAAATGCTGACTGGTTCTTGCATGGCAGAAAGAGAGGCAGGGCCAGCTTCCCAGCACACACTTGACCAAGTGAACTTCACTGCGGTGTAGACTTTGGAAAAGAAAAATTACTTCTGACTGTACCAAGGGCAGAAGCTCTGGTTCCATTTGCCCACTAAGTCATAATGTACGCCGTGGTGGGGACATGAAGGTGGCTTGGGAGAGCCCTCTGTGGGACACCCATGCAGACCTGCCCTGGACACCTAGGGAGGCTGTCTATCGTCCCTTGGAGTTCTGGAATGACAGCACTTCAGTGTCTTTTAAGTGGTCTTTTAAGTGGGCTTTTTGTTTTGCAAAAGTTTCAATTTGTGGTGCTCTGATACACATCCTCTTTCTTCATACAATGGACATTTCTCTCCTTGTTCCATGCTCATTTTCATCCTATTTTTTCCTTTTCTTTTTTGATAGTTTTTTCCTTCATTGTGACTTATTTTTGTGATTTTCTTATCTTCCTCCACCCTTTCCTTCTTCCCTTTTCCCTCTGTTCTCACTCTTTCCCTTCATTATATTTCCTGTTCTCCAGGAGCTCTGGTAAGCTCTGGTACCCATTGGAAAGTGTATTCCCTGTGAATGCCTCAATTAAGAGATCCTCACCCTAGCAAAATCATGCTAGAGAGTCCAGCTTCTGTCTTAGACTCATTTTTTTGTTTGCTTATGCATTTTGGGGGGTTTTTTTGTTTGTTTGGTTTTTTTTTTTTTGTGGTTTTTTTTGGGTTTTTTTGAGGTTTTGGATGGATTTTTTGTTGCAAGATGCTTCATCAGCCAGCAAGGTTCATAGCCACAATGGGAGCGAAGAGTGAATGGGAGCCACTGCACTGCAGAGTTCTGTGCAGCTGGAGCAGTGTTTCTGTAATGTGTGGGTGGATGGATCTGAATAGCCCCACCATTTTCTCCTCTGCACCCCATGCCTTTCTCTGCCTCAATCCCCCTCCTAAATCTTATTGGAGATCCCCATCTGCTCTAGGGATAAAAAGAGAAACCACCAAACTGCTGTCCAGCATGTGCCTTCCCATTATTGATCTTGTGGCAGGAACTTCTCTGGTCGTGGTTGAGGTTCACTCTTTGGGGCCTGGCAGATGTACCTGTAAAATTGAAACTACTGCTTGCTGCTGTTATCTGTGCGCAGGCCGGCGTGGTGTGCCTCTGCCTCTAGGCAGAACCTGCCGCTGCTGGGACCACGCTGGTTTCGGTTTCATCAGTGTGCTCTCCTCCCTCACAGGCCAGGCACAAGCAAAGGTTGTGTTTGCAGCAGCAGATCTCAGGGCACTCAGTTAACCATCAGGGCTGCAATGGGTAGACATTTTTTACACCTGTTTTATGGAGAGGTGGAAGAGTGAAGCTGCCTGGGTTGCCATCCATGGGCTGTGGGTATTTACCTTATGGACAGGATTTGCTCACTACCGACCTTAACCCCTGAGTGTCCTCCCCAAGATTTGCCTTCTGTGGTGTGCTAATCACCAGCAGTGTAGGAACATATGCATATATGTCAAAATACTGTCTTCCTATCATTGTCTAGGCAAGTTTGCATCTATATAAATCTAGCATAAAATGCATATAATGTTGTCATGCATATGTATTTGTGTAGCATATACATAATCACCTCTTTGTATGCAAATATAGTTTTATCCATAAGTAAATACACTTTTCAAGCCCGAATTCAACAATAGAAAAAATATTTGCTTTTAAAAGTAAGCCTTTATTATGCCTTCATGCTGATTCTGCCTATGAATTATTTTTCTTGTTGATAACAGGTAGCTATCAGTTTTCCAGGGAAACAAAAGAAGAGAAGATGAAATAGTTGTCAAGCTTTGCATTGTACCATGCCATGAATTTTCCTTCCTACAGGCTGAAAAGAAACCACTGAATTATATCGTAACTGTCAAGCGTCCTGTTTTTAGTTTGTTGCTCAAACACAATAAAATTATTTAATATACAAAAGCTATCATGCAGAGCCAGTCCATCTTTCCTTCAGCAATATATGGAGGAAAACAAGGAGTGAGAAACACACCTGAAAATGGTGAAACATTGACAGTAGAACGTTGGAGAATATTGTAATAGATCATATTTACGACAAAACAGAAACTCAACACCCTGGAAAACACACAGAGCACTTGAACTGTGTTTACTTCCAGGCACATTGGCCTTTGCATAGGGGTGGGCCGGGTGATTCAGCTGAATCTGAAACCTGATAAACTCTTGCCTTCTGTTTTTACATCACAGCCAGTGATTGCACATGACACATTGGGAGCAGATACCGCTATGCAGGCACTACCTTTGGTATTTTTTGTATCAGTCAAGGATCATTCCTTGGCCATGCTGCACTTCAGTCTTTCACTTATGGGTGTGTGTGTATGTGTGGTGCCAGAGGATATATGTTTAAATGGGAGGTCTTGTGCCTGGATTGGGAGTTGAGAGAAGAGCTTGTGGGAAATATTTTCTTCTGTTTAGCTTCTGTTTACAAACTGTGACAGCAGACTCTGGTTCCCAGTAACTTATGCCTCATTTGAGCTCATTCCGCGAATATGCTTTTGTCCAAATATTAAGAATCACGCCTAGAAGGAATTTGAGCTGCATTAATTGCACCAACCAGTAAAGTTGTCTTATTATTTCTTTTCTTTGATTGGAAAAGCATGCAAGTACTTCTGGCATAAGTGCTGGCATGAGAGAATTTAAAATTAAATTATGATTCCTTATAAAGTTGCCACTTAGAAATGGTTCCATGAAACCTTGCCCTCAAATCTTTTTTGTTTACATTTCTGCAGATATTGAGAACAAATGAGGTATGAACAACAACAAAGGAAACTGTTCAAAAACACACAGTAAATATTTATTGCAGCACTTCTTTTAAGCCAGGGTGGTCCAACGTCAGCAGCCTTTAGATTTTGGTAGCCCAACACCCAGCAGCTCCATCTCCTAGCCTGGGAAGCACAAGCCCACCTTTGTCCCACTTGACAAGTCCTTTTTACCCTTCCTCCTGGCAGCAGTGCCTGGCAAGCCCTCTGGCCACTCTCTGCCACCAAAGCTGCTACAGAGAAACTGGGGGAGGAAATTGTCTGTGTCTTGTGGCTGTCTGGTTTGAAGAGCCACTGTCAGTTGCTGTTGGTGAAGAAGAGGAAGAGGAGGAGGAGGAGAAGAAGGAGGGTGAGGAGAAGAAGGAGCAGGAGGATGCGGCCATGGCTGTGTGAACCACTCCTGCTCCCTGCAGCAGTCCATGGGGAGATGAAGGGTGAAGCGTTGGCTGTTTGGGCAGCTCTGCCATCACCAACCACAGCTCCCCATCTCCTCTGAAAAGAGGGGGTGGGCTGCCTGAAGGCTTTCTGGAGGCTGGAGTTGCACCACATTGTGCGAAGATCTGTCGGCTCTCAACTCTGAAGTATGTCCAGAGGGGTGGGCAAGCAGTGCAGTCAGCACATGGCCCCAGTTCCAGCCACATGGATGTAAATCCAGAAGAGCCTTGCTGCCTCTATGGGAGCATTCAGGATTTTTCCCCATGTGTAGAAGGAGATGGACCTAAACCAAGATAACTTCAAACCCTTCACCAGCAAGAACCCTGACACCTCTGTGGTGTGCATTTTTTTATTTTAAGGACCTGGACCAAAGTTGGCCCCTGCCTATGCCTCACCCATGAGGTCCTCTGCACATCATGTGAATTCATAGTGGGCAGCTTTCCCCCCTGCAAAGAAGGACAAGCCATTTTCCCTTTGTTTTGCCATCTCTCTGCAGCACCTTGTTAGCCTGTGAGCCATTGTGTGCACAGCCTTTTTCTCACTGTTGATGCAATGGCAGAGGGGTCAAAGATTGTGTATTTCCATGCACTATAAAGTGGGATGAGTGGGATTTGCTGGCCTAAAGTCAGCTATCTGAAAGTGTGAACCACCTGGAGTAAGAGCCTGGCACCTCAATGTCTGATCAGCTCCACCATCTGGGGTGGTGAATCACCCATGGGAAGAACACATTTCTCCCCACTGACCACGGGGTGACCCTAAATGTGACACCCACCTCTCCCTGGGCCAGACAGACCCTGACTTGCCTGTGGGTGCTGCTGTCTGAGGTGGGAGGCAAAGGGCAGGTGGAAAGGGAGTGGGCTCACCAAGCTGTGGTGAGGGATCAGCAGATCTTTAAATTCCATCTGTGGTTTGTGCGGTCGGTGGGGAAAGATGCGCAGCCCCAGGAAATAACTCACAGCAGTAAAGCTCCTGCCATGAAATGCCGTGCAAGAGGGACTGCCTTTCTCCAGTGGCTCTGGAAGAAGTCTCAGACCCTTTGAACTCCCTTGGCAGGGCAGTGTGAATGCCTTGTTCAGCCAGGCTGTGTCCAAACCCTTCTGTGTGGGGCAGCCCTCAGCTGCCCTGGCTGGGAGGGGAGGTGGCTGAGGTGCCGTGCCAGCCTTCCGGTACCTTAGGCTGCTCAGAAACATGCACTGCAAATCATGGCCCCTCTGAGGCTCAGGGGAGGAAACTGAGGGTGCTGAACTTCCTCATTCTTCCTCAGAAAATAGGATTTCTCCCAGCTCTGGGTGAAAATGGGATTTCTCCCAGTTAAACTGGGTGTTTCACTGTTGCTTTTTATGCTGTAGAAACATTTGTACTCTCTCACTATGCACATACGTGTAGAAAAAAAGAGCTGTACATAGAGTACGAGTGCTTTCAACTTCATGTAATCTCCTGCTGAATTTGATCAAAACCTCAGAACGTGAATTATACAGACAGTAGTAAAAAGACAGCACAGATCCTTTATTTTGGCTGATTCAAACCCAGAATATGAATAGAAGGCTGTGCTTTATTTCAGTGATGATAAAAGGCAATCTTCAGGCCTTAAATTTGAAAAAAAATACAAGCTGATGCTAAGGTTGATAGGAGATATTGTATTGTAGAGGAGTAGAAAATGGGAGCAGGAGTAGGAGTAGAGAAATGAAAAGGTGGAGTGTAGGAGGAGGGTGGGAGTAGAAAATGAATTGTGGTGCATCCATCAGCATTTCAGCATTGTGGGAGATGAGATAAACCTAATGCTATCATTTGTAGATGCAGTAAAATTTCTTGTACTGAGCCATCACTGTGCTGAGCTGTTTGAGGAGCAGGAAGCTCCCCTCAGCAGCTGAATGGGTGGGTTTGTCCACATGACATTGCCTAAGGGTGGTCAGCAGTGCTGGAGTGCACTAGGAGAGCAGTGCAGACAGGGTTAGACACTTTCATTGGGCATGGCATGTGTTGCTTTGACTCTAAAGTCTGTTGATTCAATCCCCAAGTTCTTGACGGAGAGAATAAATTCTAAAAAGAAAAGTGGTAGATCACATGTGTGTGGACTGCGGCCCTACAGAAGAACTCACTCACCTGGGTGGCTCTGCCAAAGTCAGAGCAGACTACCCCAATTACTCATCCCAGGAAAGTGCACAGCATTGTCTCATTGGCCTTCATCCTTCCTCCAACCTTCAGCAGACCTGTTGGCATGCAATAGCCAAAATCTCTGCAGCTCAGCTCTGCCTGTTGCGTTGTGAGTCACAGGGCCCCGCTTGCTGAGCAAATGTAGCATTTGGAAGGTTCTGGTATTATCTTTTCCACCTGCATGTCCCTCACATCTCACTGCAAACTACTGTCTGCACTCTCTGTATGCACTGCTAACTTTTGAGCTGCAAGAACGTCAGTGACATGGGGCACAATGGTGGCAGAGCCCTGCAGAGAAGGTGAAGGGAGCGACAGAAATGTCATGTAGGGCCAAGGAAGGGGAATACAGCCTCTATCCTGCAGAATGGCCTGAGCTGAACTACAAATACACCAGGGCTTCCTAAAATCCCCCAACAGTAGCTTTCTTCCCAGTTTTCACAGTTGGCATCTGACAAAGGGAAGCTTTCTTTTTTTCAACATCTGCATATACCAATAGAGTTCAGGGAATAGCATCCCTACTTTGGACAAAATAGAAGAGCAAGGACTGCAAGATTTAAAAAAACTCCTTAGAAGAAAGCCTGGGTAATAAATCCACTTCCTTTAGCAGGATGGGTGCCAATCTGGCTCTTAGACCCCCCTTTTATTTTTTTTCAGACACCAAGGAAAGAAAAAGAAAATGTTTCTGTGTTCTCAAGCACTTCTTTTGTTTTGGCTCCCATTTAAACACATCCATTCGCTGCGCGTCCCTGGCTGCGTCTCACCATTATATAACCTCTGCTTCTCCAAGGCAGGGTGCTCTCCCTTATTGCAGGGCAACTACTGCAGCCGAGTTGTGTAACACTGCCACATAAAGCTGTTCCAAGCTGAAACGTGGCATGCAAGTTATTAGGTTGAACTGGGACTACTTTACTTTCTTTTATTTTCTTTTTTTTTTTTCTTAAACTGGAAAAAAAAAAAAGCCTGAAAAAGAAAGGTGTTTTCTAAAATCTGTGGGCTAAACTATATAAATTTGTGGGTTGAATCCTTTAAAGGATTGACAAAACATAGAAATGACTTAAAGGCAAAGCAAGTCTGAAATCTGATGAGCAGCCAACCTATAATAAGGTAAAATCACCTTTGGCATTTGATAAAATGAACATGACAAAACCAGTGCTTTAAAATGTGATCAGTTACTCTGCACTTATGTATATTTTGCACAAACTGTATAGTGAGGTGTCACCACGTATCTTGAAAAGCGTTTTCATAATAGACAGTGTGAGTATCTAGATGTATGAGCTGACACTAAATTCCATACCATGGCCTAGATCCAGCCTTGTATTCTCTCCCCTTCATTATTGTTATTCATTTTCAGAAAATATTTTTATAGGAACAATGAACTGCATTTAAATAACATTAACACTTTCTGCCTTGATGCAGAGAGGAGGGGAGGGTAACAGGTTTTCTGGCTCAGCTTTGACAGTTACCCAGCTCGGGTGGTTCATTGACATGCAACGTCAAATGCCATGGCTGGTTGTGAATTTTGTGACTTACGAAGCCATGTCTGAAGTATGTTTTTTAAAAGCACTCCTCCTACCGAAAACAAAACAGATTTTCTAAAATGTAGGGTTTGCCAGTATGAGCAAGGTGTTGAGTCGTGTCTCATTCTTGGGATTATTTCCCTAGCTTAAGCAAATGTCCTCTTTTTAGATTTAAACAGAATAACACTTCTGTGTTAAGTCAAACACATATATATGTGTGTGTGTGTGTGTGTATGTATGTATCTTTGTATGTTGATGGGCAGGGGAGGCAGAGGCGATGTGTCCTGTGACTGCTGCCTCATTGAAAGGGGAGAATACAAACCTTAATGAATAGAGTAGTCCTAGGGTTTGCCGGGAAAAATATAAAGTATGTTCAATAGTTGATTTAGGATGAAATCATCCCGTGCTCCGTGCACGCTCGCGGAATAAAACACACGCTCACGGTATCAAAAACATGCTCAGCCGAAGGGGAGATTCATCACTTCGGGAGGTGCAGACACTTTTTGGCGAGGAGCCGGCCAGGGAAGGAGGAGGGCGGGGGGAGCGAGGCAGGGCAGCTGTCGCACCCCCGGTCCGGCATGCGGGGCTGCCAGGGCCCCCGCGGGGCGGGCAGCCGGCGGCAGCAGCGCCCGCACGGAGATGCCAGTGGGAGCGGGGAGACGCCCCCCGCTCCCGCAGCCGCCCCGCTGCAGCCGAGGGATGCTCCCGGCTCCCCGCTCATCCCCGGCACCGGGCCCGTCGATGCGGGAGGCAGGACCCCGCCGGCAGCGACTGAGGCAGAAACACTCGCGGGGGAATTTTGCGTGACCACCCCCCCCGCGGCTCGCCGTGCGAGCACTTACTGCCTTCGGGCAGCCCCGGCCGCGGGGGGCACCGCCGCCTGCCCGCTCGCCCCTTCTCTCCCCGCTGCGCCGCCGGGAAACAAAAACCACCCAGAAGCAGCACGGGGGGCACGGGCACCCTCCTGCCGGAGCAGCCCCGCGGCGGGAGGCGGGCGGCGGCGCGGCGCTGCCATTGGCGCGGCGGGGCCGTCCCTCCCCGCCGGGAGGAGGAGGAGGAGGAGGGAGGCTGGAGGCGGGCCCGCGCGGGGCGGTCGCTCCAGTCGGTGCGCGCCGGGCGGCCGGGTCGCTGCAGTTGCAGTTGCCGCGGAGGGCAGGGATCAGGGAGCCGGGCAGGGGCAGGGTTTAGGGCGGCGGGGCCGGGAGGTCAGGCCGGAGGTCTAGGGCGGCGGGGCCAGGAGAGTTGGCGATCGCGCCGTCGGTGCCGCGCCGATCCGCGCCCGGAGCCTGCATGGGGCGGCGGCGCTGAGCCCAAGCCGCCCCGCTCCCGCCGCGCTCCCGCCCCGGCCCCGCCATGGCCGAAGCACCGCAGCTGGTGGACATCGACCCCGACTTCGAGCCGCTGCCGCGGCCCCGCTCCTGCACCTGGCCTCTGCCGCGGCCGGAGTTCAACCCCCCCAGCTCGGCCACTTCCAGCCCGGCGCCGTCGTGCGGCGGGCAGCCCGATGGGGCGGCCGGAGCCGCGGCCGGGGCCGGGGCCGCCGCCTCTGGAGCGCTGAGCGCCGACTTCATCAGCAACCTCAGCCTGCTAGAGGAGAGCGAGGACTTCGCGCCGCTGCCCCCCGCCGCCGCCCCGCCGGAGGCTGCCGCCTGCCGCTGCGGGGACTTCCCGGCGCCCGAGGCCGGCTGCCGCCTCCACCCGCCGGGACCGCCGCCGGTGCCGCCGGTGCCCCCGCCTGTGGCCGGTCTGTCACCGGGCCCCGTGCCCGGACAGCCCCGCAAGAGCAGCTCGTCGCGGCGCAACGCGTGGGGCAACCTGTCCTACGCAGACCTCATCACCAAGGCCATTGAGAGCTCCCCCGAGAAGCGGCTCACCCTCTCCCAGATCTACGAGTGGATGGTCAAGAGCGTCCCCTATTTCAAGGATAAGGGCGACAGCAACAGCTCGGCCGGCTGGAAGGTAAGCGGCGGGTGGTGGGGGACGCCCCGTCGGAGGGGGGTCCCGGGAGGCTCCGCCGCCCCCGGGCACAGCCGCGGAGCTGCAGGCGGCTGGGCACGCCGCCCTCCCCGGCTGCACGATGCCCGCTGCGCAGCCTGCAGTGCTCCGGCTCCGCGCTTTCAGTTTGACCTCACATGTCTACTTTTTTTCACCTTTCCAAAGGGAGAACTCCTGAGGGAGAAAAGCGTTCCAGCCCTCCCGCTAGAACGCGGGCGCTGGGACGCTGGAGGGACCGGGGCCGCCCCCCCGCTCTCCGCCTCCCCCAGCCCTGCCCCGCCGAAAGCAAAAGTTCACGCGGTGTCACGGCGCCGTCCCCGGGCAAAGCCGGCAGGAGCGGCGCCGCCTCCTGCTGCCCGGGGGCGGCCGGCGGGGCCCGGGGAGAGCCCCCGTGTGCCAGGGGTGCCGCGGCAGCTCCGGCGCTGCCCAGCCCCGGGACGCGGCCGGTCCGTGCCGCCGTCCGCCCTGGCGCTGCAGGGCTTTGCCGTCGGGCGGTGGAGCGGGGACAGAGGCAAACAGGGATGGGGGAAAAGCGGCGGCAGAACAAGAGTTGCAGAAATACCGTGTGTTTAATGAGTAAGCCGCAGTATTTGACCTGATGGCTTTGTTAAAGTTGAGGTGCGGGAGCGCTTTTCTTGTGTTACGTGGTGGGACGGAGCTCCCTCCTTCCCTCTCTCCCGCAGCGCAGTCCCTGCCGTCTGAGCGGAGCGCTGGGAGCAACCTGTTGGGATTTGTGCTCAGCCCCGCGCCGGCCGGAGCCGCAGCCGGTGCTGCCCGCATCCCACGGTGGGGTCTCCGAGGGACCCGCTCGCCAGGTCCCGCGGGACCCTCGGGCACCGGCTGCCCCCCGGACAGCTGCGGGGCGAGCCAGCGAAGCTGCGCTTGGGGCTGTGCGGCCCCGGTGGCAGCGCCGGGCGCATGGTACCCTCCAGCTTTGCCTCCCCGTGGGTGATAAAGGCTTAACGCTGCTGCCAGTGAATCCTCCCTCTCCGGGGCTTCCGTCGAGAAAGTGTCACCCACCCGTGTCCCCGTGCGCGGCGGAGGCAGCGCCGAGTTTTGTGACACTGTTGCGTTGGGAGCTTTGTCAGGACGAGCTTGTGCCGTCTGCGTACGGGCAGAGCCTCCTCCGCCCTGCGAGGGATTAAATGATGGCAGAAAATTTATGTGTGAGCTGCGAGCACCTAGCACGGCATCAGCGCACTCTGGTGTGTTCGGGACTTAGTTCCACTTAGGGCCAGTCAAGCTCTCTGCTTCACTTTCTAGTATTTGTATTATTTATCTTTTTTTTAAAAAAAAGTGTCAACTCAAATCCTGCATTTATGTATTTTTAATTGCGCCGCTAGGAATGTTTGTTACATCGGCTTTTCGTAAATTTCTGTTTTTTAGAAGTAAGCTTTTCGTAAATTTCTAGTTTTTAGCAGTAAGTTTCCTGCTAAGGAAATGCAGATTAATCTGTAATTCAGTTTTAGCTGAAAGTTTTTAGGGCTTTTGAAAGTAGTTTGTTAGTTTCTATTGATGTGTTTGACTAAAAAATTTAAAGGATAATTGTCTGAAGACATCTGTCATGAAAAACTTTAATAGGAGTGAAGTGATTGATAGTTGACAGCTTTTAAATAAGGTAACTTGTCACTTGAAAGTGCTGCTTTTTTTTTCCAGTGGTATTTTAGTTTCCTTAAGTGCCTTTTCAGAATTGAGTAGAAGAGAACTAAAAGCCAAACAAACCAAAATAAAACCAAATAGCTCCCAAGTTCAGGCGACCAAGTAAGAAACACTGATAGCTGTGTAACTTACTCGGCGCTTCCTATTTTATTGCTGCTTGTCCCGTGGTGCTGCAGCAGGGAAGAAGTCTCACACACCTCCCTCTAACAGATTGAGCACATCCTATGCCCACATACCTCTGCTGTGGCAGGGAAAGCTGCTCCTGGTGGGATTTTTGGCTGCAGTACCCTCTGGTAGAGTGCAGTATATAGCCTGCCACTGCTGGTGGGTAAATACACATGGGCTCTCCTTCCATAATTAAATAGTCACCGTGTTATGCATGGGACACGTGTTGCCCCCATCCCTTTGGCTGCATAACTGCCAGGCTGCTCTGAAAGTTGCATGCTTGCAGGTTTTACCACTTAAGCCAAGGAAATGCAGAGTTTCTTAAATACACTTTCAAGTTGAGTTACCAGCAGCCACTGGGTGTCAACTCTGTAACTGGCCCGGCTGAGGCGTGCAGCTCGTTTGCCTTGTTTATCACCAATTCTCCACGGCTCAGCGTGACTGAGGATTACTTTTATGTTTTTCCACTTTGGGAGCCGTTGGTTTGCCCGTGGTCTGGGGACCTGCTGTAGGCGTGGGGCTGGGAGCGGAGCCTGACTCAGCCGAGGGCCCCGCAGAGGAGGAGCATCGCTCCAGAGATGAGCACAGATTAGCGACTGACTTTTCTGCTGACAGAGGGAGCGCGGGTTCGCCTCAGAGCCTGGCACTGACCGAGGGCTGGGAGTACATTGTGCACTGCTGACGCAGGCTGGGAAATGGGGGGGTGTTTTTTTTCCCCCCCTTAAGTAAAACTTGGAGATGCTTTGTCTTGTTGGGGTTTGAGTGTTTGTGAGTGCACTAAAGCACCTTTCAAATTCTTCACAAAATGTATGAACACACAAGGAACGAAAAAGAATGTGCACTTTCTGCATAGAGGCAAGGTGGTGTTTCTCAGGCAGAAGTTGAGGGCTGACTGCTCTAGTGCTTGTGAATATGTACTGCCCCGATTTAATACATGATGTCCAGCTTCTTCTTAGTTTTTCACTGAAGAAAGTTCAGAGGTGTCAACATTATCTGGTAGCAGCTCAAAACAGCATCCAGGCTCTTCTGAAGAAAAACATTAAAATAAAAATGCCTTTTTAAATGAGGGGGTATAAGGCAAAATAATATATTAACATAAAATTATCAGTAACATAAAATTATTTAAGTAGGTAAATTGTTCTCCATTATACACACACAGTAGTTTATTCCTGATTTTCTTGTCATAAACTCTGCTTTATAAACAAATCCCCTGTTGAGCTCTAAGGGAGCAAAGTCTTCATGGGGTGGCTGCCTTGAATGAAGCACTTGGGATGTGCTCTGCCAGACTTGCTGCATTGTTGGTTGTGAATGTGTGCTGATAGTGACCTGTGTTGCTCAGAGAAAGCCAAGCAAGAACAAGATCTGCTGCAGAGATAACAAGGAAATTGTTGTGAAAGTTACATGGAAGAAGGAGACTTTTCTCCTAGTGTAGTACTTAAGTAAAAGCAACATTATGCCTTGCCTGTGATAGTGGAAGACACAAGGCTTAAAACAGAAGAGGCAAGAATTCTACTGCAGCTGTAGATAACTATTTTTTGACACAAATATGATAGCTTTTTGGCTAATCATCATACATAAAATATAAAAAAAAATCTCTGTGATGTGCATATTTCATGTCTTTGCTTTATGGCAAGTGTTGAGATTTATTGTAAAGGAGCTGTCGCAGTTAAGCTTCCTTGAATGGTCTCATCCCTTCAGTCTGCTTTTGAAAATGGGTTCAAATAAAACCCTGTAATGTTTTTGAACAGGAAACATGGAATTTTGGTTCGCTCATCTGGAGGTGGATGTGTTGTTGATTTTTCTTGGTGGCAAGTGTTAAGGTCCCACAGGCACATACACCTTCTTGACTTCTAGTCCCAAGGGAGTTTGTTCACCTAAATTCATTTGCTGCCATTGTTGAAGGAATGAGGATAGATATCTAGCTGCAGAGGGATGAATGGTTGTAAGCCTGAAAGCCTGAGGACCAAACAGGCATGGGACAGGTGCTTTGGGTGGCCTTATCATAGGAGCTCTCTATGGTCAGCACTATTCTGCAATGATTTGGTCTCCATGCAAAATGAATTGTGGGTTGTTCTGGTTCTGTTGTATTTGGTTTGAAAATCACAGGGAGTAAAAAATATTAGAAGGACTGAAAAATCAAGAATAATTTTCACTGAATTTTTTCAAAGCTTTTGAACCTAGATCAGCAAACAGTTTAAATTGTGGACATTTAGATGATTTATTTAAATTGAGTACATAGAATCATAGAGTCACAGAATAGTTTGGATTGGAAGGGACCTTAAAGATCATTTTTGTGAGGTTTTTCTTATGATTTTTTTTTTGTGGGAAAAATCACAATTGAAGATTGCCTTTAACTCAGGCTGTGTATTCCCTCAGTACTGTGGGCTTTTACCTCTGTCCCTTAAGATGCTTCCCCAGGTGATCTGTGGCCCCCCCCAGCATGATGTACTATACATTACCTGAGCACACACAGGCATATGCAGATAGAGGTGTGTATGTTTGGCTCTCTGTTTGTGGATTCTGTCAAGGTCGATGCTATACAGTCACACCTTTTACAATACATGTGGCAAATAGCCTCAAGAGCTGGCAGCTGCAGTTGGGTCTGCTCTGCCATGACACCTGGCCTCAGCCCACCCTGTTGTGAGAAAACTCTTTGGTGTCTTGCATACCTGCTCACTGCCTCGTGTAGCAGCCTATTGTCTGTCAGTCACCAGCTTGCATTTTGCTTAGTTCCAGGTGTGAAAGTTCACCTTAATTTTTGCAAGTGCAAGGTGCTCTCCTCACCTGTGTCTGAATAACTCATGGCTGAGAGGTGTCAGTGCTTTTGACCTTCCCATCAGGGCCCTGAATAATGCTTTAATTTCTCTTAATTTTCTTTGCCCGTTTTGTGTTTGCTGTGGTATCTGTTCAGTTACTTGTATGATTATAGGTAAGACTAAACACCAAAGTGAAATGTGTGAGTGGCTTTGTGTAGTGACATAATGAACTAAATTTTCCTTAAGTGCCTTTAAAGAACTTCAATACAAAGACAAAGTAACAGCTCTTTGCCACTGTATTTTTTATGACACCCTCAGCTGCTTCCTTATTATCATTATTTTTGTATCACATGGTTTTACAAGTAGTTGGTGAAGTTGTTTGGGGAACTGGAGCCTTTGCTGCTTGTGATGGAAAGGGGAAGCAGTGTGGTGCAAGGAGATAAAGATTTTTAGGTGAGGTATGTGAGGTTGTTTTCTTTTTCTCTTTTTCCTTATTTCTTTTTAATCAAGTAGGCAATACTTTTGGTGGTTGGGTTTTTCAGTAAGGCACCAGGAATTGTGTAGTCCTGAGGTGTCTGCTCATATCTTTTTGGTTTCCAAAGCATGATGCTGCCTAAATACGCGCGTCTCTGTTTACTCAACTGGTGAATCATTTTGTAAAATAAGTGCTTGGCTTCTGGAATAAAAATGCAGATATATTTTGCAGCCACGGATTTGTGAAATATGTAGGGCTGTGGCTACAGAAATTCAATTCTCAGCCCCTTCTGTTTTGGGAAGAAGTTCATATATGAAACAAGGATTTCTGATGGAAATGATTTTAAAACCTTGAGTAATGAATAATAAACTAAGTGAAGATAACCTGAAATACAGTTTACTGTTTTCCTCTTTCAGAAATATGTAAAAGATGGATATATTTACTTCATTGTCAACTCTTGTGAGAAAGGAACTTCAAATTTGCTGGTGCTGGCTGCAGATACTTATAGTTAAGCATATGGTAGTGCATACTAATATTTTAATGAATTTTGTAGCATTTTGTTTGTCAGTCTGGTTGCTAAAATGGGTTTTAAATATTGGGGAAACACTGCTCTTGGTGATGATAGGTTGTGCTTTAGAAATTAAGTGCATTGGAAAGAGTCACATTTTGAAGAACAGCATTTCTGCTGCTCCATAGTGAGCTTCAGCATGAGTTGAATTGATCTGTGAAGATAAGTGCTATTCATGTTTCAGTATTATTTCTAAATATACTTAGTAAACGTTAATCATGTGTGTTTATCAAACAGAGGTGCATCATTCCTGCACTGTCATTTGTGATATGCAAATGTCTTAAGTGAGCAGTGCAGCATCATGAGGTTTCTTGGTAGGTCTCCATTCCTAACGGAGGAGGGATAAAAAGAATTAAGGTACTTTTACAGGATTGGTTATCATCTTCTAAGATCTTCATTAAGCCTCATTCTTGCTCTAGATTTTGATAGTGGACGCTGGTCTTTACCAGATTGCTTAAAATGATGCCTACAGAGGCACGTGTTAAGTTTTGAAACACTTCTGTAATGAATGGTGAAGGCTTAGCAATGTTTTGGTTTGCGGTAGATGGGACCAGAAGTGGCTCTATCTTTATAAATGTAGTCACTCAAAACCTCCTGGGACTCTGACAGCTTCTGCATCAGACAGAGATTAGGAATTACTGGAGGAGTGGAGGGCAGCACTCAGTTTGCTCAGATGACTTACTGAGCTGTTAAAGGCACCTTGCATCAGTATCAATGATGTTCTAGTTCTGTTTGAACATATGTCTTATTCTAGAGTTAATTAAACTTAAAGGTACACATCTTCTTTTGTTCTAGTCTTAGAAACCTAGTTTTTGGGAATTCTGAGAATCCATGCAGTGGGAAGTGTGTTCAGTTCTGTTGCTGCTTCAAGAGAGCGTGCCAGGGATGGCTGTGATTGCATTTCTAAGCAGCCTGTGTTTCTCCAAGTGCTTTGCTGGTGTGTCCAATGTAGGCTCATGTTGATGTGAGAATGTGGGACTCCTTTATAGCTTTTTCAGGGCTATTGCTGTGTAGGTCTGTGGGGTGTAGCTTCTGGGGCCTGGCACATGTGTAGTTGAGAGAATGTGCTGGGAACATGGTCTCTGAAATAATTTATATTCAGATTTAAATTTGGACTGAGTACCAGAAACGTGCTTGCAAGTAGAGGTGCCCTTAATCATAATATTTGCTGACTAAATTATATCTTCTGTCTGTGCTCTGTAATATGTGAGAATTCTTATTTTATTAGCATCTTAATTTTTTTTTTGGTGTTTCTTTCTCAGACGCCACTTAGTGCCAGGCCTCTGTGGTGCTTCTGCACCACGATGTAAAATGATGAAGCGGGCTAGGCTCTGCTTCTTGCATGTTGGTGTCTCTCTTTAGAAAATGTTAGAAATGCCCCTCCTTTAATTTAGCTGCTACCAGAATGAAATTTCATCACATACAGAAATCAGGAAATTAAAACCTTTTTTTAATGAAATGAGTGGTGTGCATACGTGTAGGAGTGATGCGTGTGAGCAGCCTTTGTGCTGTCCATGGAAACTGTGGTTCTGGAGAAAGTTGAAAGTGCATAAGGCTGCTTTAGTGCTGCAGTGCTTTGTGCCTCCCAGGATTTGTTTATATGTGACCTGTTCAAATTTACACAGCAGAGAAGGTCTTTGCACTTTTTTGGAAGGGGAACTCTGGAGCACTAGAGTATGGCCATTAATTTTTCCCTTCCTGAATAAGGGGTATACACATAATTCAGAATGTGGACTCTAACTGTCAATTTACTGTTGGCAGTCTCACTTGCAATGGCAAGGTGGCAACTTCTTCAGTTTTCTTGTGCTTAACTCCAGAAACTGCGACGTGGGTGGGGTTTCACTTACCCATCACTGACTTTTCAAACTGTGCAGTTAGATAAGACTGAAGCAACTTGCTATAAATGTGGTGACTTGTTAAACCGCATTTATTGTGCAAATGAGCTTACATCCTGCAAGATCAGCAGAAATGCTTGGTGTTTGCCTGGATGGAAATTAATTAAAATTTGGCGACTGAAATTAAAGGAATAGATTTGTTGCCCATTGTGTTATATGAATCTGCCTTTCAGTTCCCACAGTGGGAATTAGCACAGTTGCAAATGTTTTTTGGCATATGTGAGTTCTAAGTCAGTGCTAAGTTCTGGCATCCGTAGCCTTCTTAGATTTTTACTGCCCTTTAATATGTGTTAAATATATGTGAAGTCGCTAATGGCAGTGAGGATACTAGCAATCCAAAAATACACTGTTGTGGTGGTGGTGGTGTAGGCTCATTTGCTTGTAGCTTGCATTTGCTTAAAACTGATATGAGTTAATCTGCTAATTTGATTGTAATTGTTAGAATTAAAAAAAAAGGTACCGGTGCCATACATATCTTGGATATATATCCAGATTTGAATTTTGATTGCCAAAAGCATACTTACAGACTGAGATCTTTAGTGTTTGCCAACTAAATTATATCTTATAGCAATGCTTTGCAATATATAGAAACTCCTAATTAGATATTCAAAAAATGAAGATGCTGTTATTCAGACATGCTTCATAGCAGGCCTCCGCAGTTCTACCCTGTCAGGATGTGAAAGGATTGTGCTCTGTGCTCCTGCTCACTGTTAAACGTGTTGATTTCTCTTTCCAAAAATATGCTCCTCAAATCTGAACCTTCAGATTAAATGTAATTATTTGCCAGCCCCCAACCCCTTCTCCCAGAAAACCTGGCTCTCTGAAGGCATGCTGGTGGTGCTCTGGGGCAAGAGAGATTTTATGTGCTGTTGTTGTCTACACGTGGGAAAGTGCAGTACGCAGGTGTAATTCATGCCTGTTTGGTTGGACCCTCTCTTTCCTCGCCCCTTGGCACCGTTCCCCTGCAGGACTGCGCTGCCAGGCTCCAGTGTCCCAGCACTGTGGGGCTGAGGGCTGCTCCCAGTGCCCCTGGCTGTGGGTACGGGTGTGGGGAGGTGTGAGCACAGGGCTGCGTGGGAGAGCCTGGAGCCTGGCTTTGCCCCAGTGCTGGCAGGGTGCTGCTGTGTGCATTTCAGGGAGCGTTCCAGCCGTGACCGGGCAGCCGCCTGGCGCAGGAGCAGAGCCCACCGGCGCAGTCCTGCCAAAATGCTATGTCTGCCCCGTATGGGTACTCTGCTGCTTACTGCTCAGGTGTGCAGAGAGGTCAGGGAAAGTAATCCTCTCTCCTCTTTGCAGTTCCCAGGGAAGTCTGCAGTGATTCACTGAGTAGATTTGTCACTACTTAGATCAGTTAAGGTACATCCCTTGGCGTCTCCAGAGGATACCATGCTGCTGCCTTTGCTCCTCAGTAAGATCTTTCAATGTCTCTGCAGGTGCAGGTGAGGGAAGAAATGCTTGTGCTAACTTGGAAGATTTAAACTGAAAGAGAGTACCTTTAGATAACTGTGACAGATAACTGGGAAGAAATTTTGTACTGTGAGGATGGTGAGGCACTGGCACAGTTTGCCAAGAGAAGTTGTGGGTGCCCCATCCTTGGAAGTGTTCAAGGCCAGGGACTTTGAGCGACATGGTTGAGTGGAAAGTGTCCCTGCCTGTGGTGCTGGAGTTGGAACCTGATTATTTTGAAGGTCCCTTCCAACCCAAACCATTTTATGAATCTATGAGATGTTGTTTCAAGGTAAATAATGTTTATTGATTAGATTAATTATTTTTACTACTAATTTTTTTTAGATTGATTATTACTACTACTGATATTTTTAAATGATGTGGTGGTAAAGGTGGTTAAGTAACCAGAATCAGGTCAGGCTTAGATATTTGCAGTTGCTGCTATACTTGTCCTGCTTCACCCCTGCTTCTTTGAGATGAGCTGATGGATCTGCAGCTCAAACCAGAAGCTATTTGAAATTCAGGATGAGGATGCAGCCTCATGTATGATCTAATCAAATTGTAGTACATAAGTTAAACATAAATAAAAATGCTCTACACACTTCTATGTAGCTAGACATATTTAGATTTTGATTAATATCTAGAAATCTATAGTGGAGAAGAACAAAAAAAACCCCACAACTTTTTCTTTTTTCTTTCCCTATGTGAAAACCCAGAGTGGCTGCATTAGAGCAGCTTTAATTTTTCATAGTTTTTATGGTGTCTTGGCCCTGGCATCATTGGGATGGTATTAAGGCAGACCTGGAAGGCAGTTCAGTGTTTTAAATGCTTGGAAACCTCAGAGATGGATGGAGAGGGCTGAACCAGGAGCTTTCTCTTTTGGCTTAAATTGGGGGAGCAATTTTATTGCCTTTTTCTCCTTTTTCCTTGATCAATATGTGCAGCCTCCGAGTAAAGCTATGGTGTCAGGTTTTTATGGCTGAGGGCTTACCTTTGTGGCAAGAGCTGAGCAGCTCTCCTGAGATTGTGTGAGTGTATATTCTGGCTGGTGGGCTTTTAATGCTGATCTAATGTCTGGTCCCCAGTAGTGTTTGTGTTTTGTGCCCTCCTTATGCAGAAATGTAGTAAATCCACTCAATACTGCCTTGAAATACAAACAAGGACGGGAGTTTAAAGCAGTATTTTTAAGTACAGCCTGTTGCAATTGATTTTGGGAAAAATCAAGAGATGCTATCTTAATGCAGACTTCTCTATGCTTGTTAGGAACTTGAGTCACTCTTGAATAATCCAGTTTGTACAGTCTATGAAAACCTGATACTGCACTCTTGCTGATTTCTGCTTTACAGTTCTGTGGCAATGACATAGTCATAAGCATTTAAAGGAGAAACCATAATCTTCCCTGCTTGCAGCCCAAGCCAACGCTAGTCATCCCCTGATGCTATGAAGTCATTCTTTGCTTTGAGGTTTCCAGCTAAAACTCTGTTCCAAATTTCTGCTCTAGTGAGCAGTAGAGGCATTAGGGATGGAGTCCTGCTGCCCTCCCCACTACCATTGACCTCTCTTCAGACCATCCTCATGTGGCCAAGGAGACCACTCCTGCAAAATCAACATTTTCCCTTGACAGCAATCCCTCCTTCCCACTTCTGGAGCGCTGGAACAGAAGATGTAAATGAATTTGCAATGATTGCACAACCTGGTTATGCAACGAGGCTGACGTGGTAGCGTATACATATGTAGAAAGTGCCTTTTTGAAGGTACTACATTGAGCACAGTTTCACCACCTTCTCCCCAAAGATGAGGGTAACTGCATTACTGGCTTCACCTGGTTAACCTGCATATATAACACACACCAAATACTCACCTTCTGTTGACTGAGGATTATTGTTGATGGAGCAAAAAAATCAGTTCTTGTGGACTGTTTATTTGGGAAGGAATTTTTTAGCTTGGGGCACAGAACCCGGGCAATTAGACTACTTGGGCCTGGGGCAGTGGGCTGCACTGTAGTGAGTTTTTTACTGTCAGCATAATCTGAACCACCTAAGAATGTGTTTCATTTCTTATTTTCAAATGAGTGATGGTGTTTCACTTGGAGGCATCCTGTGGTAGTCCAGGAGGTCACTGAGCGAGTGCTCAGCATTGCTTACATCTGGCAACCCAATTCCTTGCTTCCTATACTTTTTAATTTCTCTGGAAGAAGACATGCTGCACTGCTGACTCCTGTCTTTTATGTGAAGCAGGGGGACTCATGGCATGGTGCTTTTCCTGCATTTTTGAGTCAGGCTGCTTGGTATGGCTGCCCTAATGCTGAATGTGATGCAGGCATTCATTTTGTCACTTCCCTGGCAAGTTACTCTGTATGCCATGTGGGCTGATGGGTGTAATTACTGCTATCTTGGGGCAAGGACAGACTTCCTGAGGTCCCTTCTTCTGTGTTTTCCACTGAGCAGATTTGCATTCAGCTACTGGGCATGTGGAAAGTTGTTCTTCCAGCTAAGATGTGCAGTCTCTAAGAAGCTGAATCTCTCCCATCTCACCCAAAGTAGCTGAGGCCATTGTTAACATGATGTCCTGTCACTCTTGGCCTGGCTGTGGCTGCTACATTTTTACTTAGGTGTGGGAAAATAAACCTTTTTGTGTCCCAGTTGCTTCTCTTCTGCAATAATTCCTTGTAGGTAGAACAAGTAAGTGATGTTATCTTCATGTGTAGTGCTTCTTGCTGATTGAAAGGAAAATTCTGCAAACTAAGCAAGTAGACTGACCTGATGACTCCTCATGACAACTGCTTACTTTTAGTTAACATTCAGTATATTTTTATCCTAGTTTACTCCTTAGAGGCTAATAGAGTGCTGCTAGAGTAATTTTCAGATGAATCATGCCATCTGCCATGCATACTTTGCTGTTTCAGCAGTAGGGGAGGAGAGGGAATACATACATACAGTGGTTTGAAACAGTATGTTTGTATTCTCTGTAAAACTCATTTAAGTTTCAGAGGTTTTTTTTTTTTTTTCCTTTCTTTTAAATTATTTATTTGGATTTTTTTGGTTGTGTTTTTTTTTTTTTTTTGTTTTTTTTTTTGTTTTGTTTTGTTTTGTTTTGTTGTTTTTTTTTTTTTTCCCTACCAGGCATTCTATATTTCTTGCTTTGGCTATGAGTTTAACATTGGGCTCTAGCACTGATACTGATCTGTTGGGTGCTCTCTGCTAAAGTTTGCAGAAGCACTCTGGACATGATCTGAATTGCTAGTGAGTTAATGTGGACCATTGCAAAGTCCTTCTCTGAAAACACAGCTCAAATGTTGAGCATTTGGGTTGCCAAACTGGACCAGCTGGAATTTGCACCCCTCTAAAAATAAAAGATAATAATATAAAATCTGTAGAGCGGTAGAACTGGGGAGTTTAGCCTGAGAGTTTGGAAGGAAAGGTTGCTTGTGGAATGAGTTCTATATGGCTCGTGTTCAAGATTTCTTCTGTAGGAGCTGTCCTGAGCCAGTGGAGGATTGTCCCAGTTTGCACATTCTCACAGGCAGCTGTCCTACCTGTGAGAATGTGCAAACTGGTGCTTGAAACGAAAAGTTTGTAACCACATTGGATGTGTCACTGTGTTCTGTGTTGTGTTTTGTCCAGAAGCAATTATTTGGGAGACTAGCCAATCTGTTAGTAAGGTTCATGGGTTTGGGTTTGGAGAGGGCTGGGATCATAATCTTGAAGGAGTTTGTCTGTCAACTCTATTCCATCTTTGAGAACCAGGCTGTGATATTAGATAATGCTTTAACTATTACCAGGCAGGGTAAATTCTTCTGTTCTAATATGTTAAAAATCTTCCCTTGCTGGCAGTCCCAAAGATCTTATTTTCTCATAAAATGATTTGGCTGATGAACCATTTGCAAAGTACGAATAGATTGCGTGCTTTGTTCATGTCTTTAAGCTTTTTCCAAAAGTTTCAACTCATGTGCTTGGTATTAGTGCCCTGACAACTGTATTTAAAGAAACTGAGAGCAGAATATTGAAATGTGGAGCAATTAAACTGTTTTCTTCCCTTTTCAAACATTTCACCCCCTCTCCTCAAGGGAATGATACGTCTGGTAAACTCCTCTTAATTATGTGAGGTCAGTTGAAGGCTTGAGCAATAGCATGCTCTCTTTTTCAGGCAAGAAAGACAATTTTAAAATGCCAGGAATCAAAAGCAAGGACTGCTTGCCAATGGAGAGGAGTTGTTGCACCAGATATCGAGCTGACATGCAAGCAGATCTCTGCTACCCTTAGATGAGGATTAGTTTATGCCCTGAAGCAAACAGATTATTAACTCTTGTAATTTTATTTTAGTATGTTTAACAACAGATACTGTTGCTTATAAAACCCATTTAATCCTTTTTTAATCACTGCTAGTCATTTTTCCAACAGTTATCCTGCAGGCATGGGTTCCAATGGTTAGTTATTTATTGAGCAAAACAGTGAATATCTGTTTGCCCATATACTTAAGTCATTCTTGAATGCCTTGGATTCAAGTTTAAAATAAAAAAGGAAAAGAAAAAAAGTTGGGCCTCTACTTCTGTTGTCTTCCTTCCATCTTTAATCCCCAACTCTTCAAATACCTGCAGCATCCCCTTTCTTTTGCTCTTTGTATGCTCTCTGCCACATCCTTAATTCCCCTTCAGTTTTCCCTGGCCCCTGTGCTGCTGATGTGAAACACCAGCAGATAATCCCAGCAGATTTTTATTAGCTTGGGCTTTGCTCTGCACCTCAAGGCATTTATTGATAAATAGCCTTGTATTATGGGATGTATAAACAGAAGCATGTGACTGCCCTCTGTGTTGGATTTGAGAACATAGGGAATAGGGGTGGTGGTGGTGGCCTGATGATGCTCTTCAAGGAGGCAGTGCCTTTTCTTAGAGCCATGGGAAAAAGGCTGGCAAACTTTCAGGTGTGCAGGAAGCTCTTCCTGTGTGAAATAAAAGCTGTCAACATCAAAAACTGTATGGTTGAGAAGAAATAGTTCCATTTTCAAAGATGATGAGAGCAAGAACATCATTGGCAGGTATAGAGCAGGGGCACCAGGGGGGTAGGAGCCTGAATGGCTCCCCTAAGTGAGAGGGATGAAAGCTGTTGGAGTTTAGGGAGGTTGGTAGAAGCAGAGGAAAAGAAAAACCTGCATAGTTACTGGTATAATTGCTTATCTTTTACCCATGTTTCCTGTCTACTCCTGGGACAGGAGCTGGTATTTCCTGTACTTTCCATTGCCAGCTAGCTGCCATGCTGTGCTGTGTAGGTGCTGCAGCCTGTCCTTCAGTAACCAGGCTGGAATGAAAGTGCACCGAACCTCTTAATTATCAAGTTATCATCCAGGGTGAGACAGAGGTAAGAAATAACTGACACCAAAAATCTTACCAGGTTAGGCATCTTTAGCTAGGCATGATGTGTGAAAGTACCAGCACCTGATGGATGCATGGCATACAACTCCCCCAGAAAGAGGGATGGAAAACCTCAAGCCTTTTCAAGTTTGTTTCTCAGTACTGGGATCTTTCAGCATCTTGCAAAGCTCAGTCCTCTCTATGCCAGCCACTGGGATGCCATGTAGCAGTGCTGCCTTGTGAGGGTAATTTTGTGTTCTGTCTAATGCGTGTCTGAAATGAGGGTGCGTGCCATAGAAACACAGAATTGTTCGGCTGGAAAAGACCTTTATGAATCTGTGTAGAAGCCACTTCCCAGCACAGCGTGAAAGGTTACGAGTGAGAAGGAGACAGTGGTAACATTTATGTGTTTCAGACTGTAGGAGCTTTGTCTTTTGGCTTTGATTAAGCCAGTGTTTAGCCTGTGAAAGTATTTTTTCCTCTAACGTTGGGAGATCTGCTATTGCAAGCAATTTTGCCATCGGGGCCGGATGGCATAAAATGAATACCTGACTGACTTGAAATAATTTGATTAGTCTGTCTTTTGCTGGAGGAATCCCTTGCTCAGGCTTATCCCAGGGATAAATGAATCATGCAGAGCAGAAGCTGAAATTGCCAATAAAGGCTTTAAGTTTGTTGCTGGTAAGTGACTGTTAAATTACCTTTGCTGTAGGATATGTGCCTTTTCCTAGAAATGTCTTGAACATGGACTGAATTATACAGAAATATTGAACCTTCCAAATTTAAGGAAAAAACCTAGAGGCTGGAATGCTTTTATAGTCAGAAACTTCTGACCAGGTGTATTGCTAATGCTGGTGATTTGCTTGAGTACCACTTACACTAAATTTTGTTACATGAGGAAGAGAAATAGAGTAGGAAAGAATATCTCTACTTAATATTCCCTCTCCTCATTAACATCTGTTTTCCTCTGCCATGTAAATCCTGTGTTAATGTTCACACAGGCAACACCAGTAAGAAAAATAGATCTTGCTTATTGTTTAAGGTTTCACTTCATCTTGTACTGGTAGCCTAAAGGTCAAGTGTGTAACTGCTGATGCAAACCAGTTGTGAGAGAGTCCAGTAAGGTTCTGAAGTTTCCTTGCAGCAGCAAAGCTTCCCTGTCTGATTAGCTGGTGTGGAAAGCACAGTCTTCTTCTGAAATTGTGTGAGGTTTCCTGTAGGTTCCTTCCTACCTCAGAGGAACCTTTATTCAAGCCTGGTGGTTCCTATCCATTTGTTGACTTTTGTGATTCAAAGAACCTGTTGATGTTGCAGGGAAAGCCCTTGGGTAGCTGTATAAGGGAAAGAAGATAGATATGAAGAGGGTTACATAGTGTGCTTTTAGCTTAGAAGGCTGGTCTGTATGGGATTGGTAGTTGGTGGAGAGGAATAGGTTCCTGTTCTAAGTGTTCACAAGGAAAAACTTCATCAGTTCACAAGGAAGAACTTCATCAGGCACAGTAATTCCTGAGAAAGGAGGCAGCCCTTGTGACCTTCCATAGAGGTCTTTTTAGACTCAAATTATTAGTTTAGGGGAGAGGCCAAGGGACAGCTTCAAGTGTTGACAAAATAACCTCATCAAATTCAGGCCTGTCGTTCCAAGTGCATGGAACTAAGATGATAATCTTGGACCATGTTGTTTCTACCTCATGTGAAGACTTCGCATTTTGACTCCACAGGGGACTGGCCCAATTTGCCATGTTTTCCAGACACTGAGAGTTCAGGAACCTCTGAGGTTTTTTCTGTACAGGCTACAGTTTGGCCAACTGATTTGGAAACCAAGATCTGAGTATCTTCTTGCCCATACCACAGTGGCCGCTAAAGGACTGGAAAAAAAGGTTCTGTAAGAAGGAGTAAAACAAGCAAGTATTTTCAAGTCTGTAGAGAAATCACAGATTTCACTTGTGGTAGTAACTACCTGCTCCTCCAAGGAGGTAGAAAGGTGACAGCCATACATGGGTTTAGCCCACACCTAACTCCCTGCCCTCCGGCACTGGGAAGTCTTAACTCTGGTCTCCTAAATACTGAGCACAACCACACAATTTACACACAGAAGAGGTATCTCTTTTCAGATAAACAGCATGACTTCCATGCATGTGCAGTCCAAGAGGATTGTCACCCTTTTCCCTTTTGGAAAAGACCAGGGGTACTCAGCAGTGTGATGTGTCTGGGTTGCATATGATGAGATATGTTCTTTGAGCCAGAGATGGCCATGACATCCATCAGTCAGGGGGCTTGCCCCCTCCCAGGACAGATGTAGGGCATGTCTGAACTACAAGTTGTTCTGTGCTTTCTAGAAAGTCTGCAAAGGCTGCATGGTCTTCATATAGGAACAAAAGCTGTAACGTGCTGGTAAGCTCAGTGGGTTGCAGAGAAATTTTCTTGTCTTTGGAAACAGTAGAGTTTTGAAAATCAAAGCAAACAAATTGTTTTGGTTGTGGTGTTTGTAAGAAAAGGCAAGAGAGGAAATGAGAAAGTCTTTGAAATGTGAGTTAAATCGTGAGTACAATGAGTTGTTGTGTTTTTATGGTTTTTTTTCTCTGTAAAATCCTAGTTTCTGTCATTGAGGCTTAGTTAGGAAAGTTTTACTTTCTAAAGAGAAGACAATATGTGTCACAAAGAAAAGGAATATCTTTAAGGTATGAAATCTCCAACGTAATGGAAGGGTTTGTTATGGAGAAAAACTGCAACCGTAAGACCTTATAGGGTTTCCTATCAGTTAAAAAAACAATCTTTACCTGGAAGCATGAACTCTTCATTAACATTGTAAATACAGATGAGAATAAAAGAAAAAGATACAAAATTAAATGAGTGTCAAAAAGAAGCTGCAATTAATAAGGAAGATAACGTGCTAAGAGTTGTATGTTAGGAAGTAAATATACCCATTCAAAAAATTAATAAAAAGAGTTAAAGGAAGAGCTTGTTGAATACAAACCTTGTGTGCTTTGTCCAACTTTGCTGTTCAGTGCAAGGTATGACAACTGTCTGCAAATCTTGTCTTTAGACAAATATATTCTTTTCTGTGATTTTTGTGTCAGAAGGACGAAATTTTTTCTCTCTTACTGATGTAGGATAGAAAAGAGCAGACTTTTGCTTTCTGAAGCACTGCTGTATAATGTCACGGAACAGATCTGTTCACATCACAAGCCAAAACAGAAATGAAATTAAAGGAAAAAAGTCCAGAAGCTTAAAATGAACCATTCTTCCTGTATTTTAAGGGGCTGTAGTCCAAAGGGTGAAAGGGATTAATAAGTCTAAATTTATCTGGGGGATATATATAAATCCCAATTTCTTGCCATTCCAAATGTTGAGTGTTTTGTTCTTCTTTGTAGTGTTGTCATTGAAGTTGTTTTGATTTGTAACACTTCCTTGCAGTGTACCTCTCATGTGAGATGTGGCCCAAAAAATATGGAAACTTTGCTCAGTTTAGAAAAAACCCTTAATGAGTCACAAGGCAATAATGAGTCCAGCTCATCACTGGAATATTCATTATTATGGATATCATAAAACATTATTTAAAAAAAAGGTTCAGTTCAAGAGTTAAGTAACCATGCTTGGGACTGCCATTTTCTTCCTGGTGGGTAGCAGCTTGCTGGCCAGTCCGAGCTCTTTTATGGACCTGGTGGATGCTCTAAGGAGGGTTGTTTAGGAGGAGCTGAAGGATGCTGTGGAGTTTGAAGGCCTTTCACTAGGGCTTGTGGTATTTGGGCCTGCTAAAGATAATGGAGTGAAAGTAGTGAAGTTGGAGAGGGGGTGCAGATTGTGGGATTAAGATTCTGACCATGGGAAGTTGTGGAATATGTGGTAGGGGAGGTGACGGTGTGGGTTAATTTGCAGGAGAGCGTGACATGGTTTGTTGTGCTCGCATAGCTTCAGTGTATCCACCTTTCACACGCCAATATTTTCACTCACTTTGGCATGCATTTTTGTTGAGGGCAGTGGAGAGGAGAGGAGAGGAGAGGATGCAAGGGGCACAACCTTGAATGTATCAGAAGCTGTCACAAAATCCTGTGGAGCCTAGAGACAGGCCCAGGAAGAGAAAGAGGCGTTCCTGTGTCCTCGCTGGCCATGGTGGGGCAGCTGAGGAGGAGCACGGGCCTGGAGCCCTGTGGGGGCTGGTGGTGGAACCTGGAGCTGGGGCTGGGACCATGACTCAAAGTCCCATGACTCCATTGCAAGATCATTAGCCCTTTTAAGTAGCTGCCAAGAATTAGGGCTGATGGATAGCACCAGAACAGAACTCAAATTATTCGGGGTTTTCAGCTAGAAAACAGCGTGGGGTGGAACCCAGCACGGCAGTGTCTCACAGGCGAGCTCTGGCGTGGCAAAACGTGCGCAGGGTGAAAATGCCTGCCCTGCTGCAGTCATAGCTCTGGCCCTGGCCGCTGCTACTGCCCATAGGATGCTGATGTTTTAAAGGTCATCATAAAATTGAGTTGCCAAAGCGTGCACAAGAAGCTGCAGAAAGGATACGCAAGAAATGGAAATAGTTCATCTGTACATTTAAACTGTACATTTAAAAAACTTTCAGTAAAGGGACACCACTCGAACATTAATTTTGTACTTTAATTTGCATTTTTGGTATATTATGGATATAAACCATATAAATAAATGGATATCATAAAACATATCAATAAATAACATCGTTATTTGTTGGTCATAAATAACTTAGTTATCGATTACCAGCTTATTAGCAGTAGTACTCTGGGAATTAACATTTGTTTTTTCATGCTCCAGTCCAAATTATTAATTTATAATTTTTTATTCAACATATAATGCAGAAAAATGTGAGGATATTTTTTTCCTACAATAAAATATTGGAGAAATTTTATTTTCTTTGTGCATGTTATTTTAATTCAAAGAATTTTGTATTCTTTGTAAGCCTAATATAAATTATTGTGTCTTTCAAATATGCAGAGTCATAGAACTTGAAATCCTTTTGGACAGATAGTTCTCTGAAAACAACTGGGGCTGTCTTTGTGATATTTACTCACTTTTTTTTCCTTAATTATTTCTGAAAATGCTCTCTATTTGTATTTTCTACTGTTTTAGGTACTTTCATTTCTTTTTTTGAGAATGGATGTTATTAAAAATTTAAAAATTTGCTTATACATTTTTCTGTATTGTTCTGGATTTTATATATTATTCTGTTTTTTAAGTATTCTACATATTTAAGCCACTCTGTGTGTGTATAAAAATACATGTCCTCCAAATTTGAGCTTGAAATAATCATCTTAATATATCTGTGCTCTTTGTCTAAGTCCATAAAATAATGATGCTTATTTTCTTCCACTTGTTACTGTTCTTTCAGTTTGCAAACAGTGTGGAGGACTGACTGCACCTTGCTTACAATGATCCTTCTGTTATATATATCTGTGCTAAGTAAAGGATGAGTTTTTTTGAGTTGCTGGGGTTTCATGGGTCTCTTAAGAGCTTCCAAGGGGGACATTTTGTGTGGTTTATGTGTGGTGTTGGGGCAGACATGACAGAAGTAGGGCACTGTTTGCTTGCCAGCAATGTGCGAAGCAAGAGATGGCACCTTTCTTCTGGAGCTCACAGCTAGAGGTCCTGAGTGTGCAAACACACCAGTTGAGTTGTCATCATGTTGTGAACACAGGGACCTGACTAAAGACAGCTTTTTGGGAGCAGAAGTGCCTCAGGGTTACAGCCTAGACCTTCACCTCAGCTCAGGCAACCTGTTGTTTACAGGAGCCAAGTGCTGGAATCACTTTGGCAAAGAGACTATTTGTCACAAATTTTGTGTTCTTCAGCTGTTTGTGCAGTATTTTTCATCGGTATTTTTTCCTAAGGTATTGTTTTTGCAGGCCATATTGAAAACACACTGTTTTTTCTTTTCTAATTTGATTGTAATAAGGGCCTTGTTAATCAAAAATAAGTGCAATAAGGCAGAATGAGTTGGTTATTTTTACATTTTCCTGTTTGAAAAAAAAATGCCTCAGTTAGTGAGCCACAATGAGCCATGATGTATTTCCTCCATCAGGATGGAGAATAAGCCATTTATTATTTCAGCTCTGACTCACAGTGAACCTGCTGACACCGAGACGTTTTATAATCATAAGGAACAGGTTAGGGCAGTAACTTGGACGCCAGGCTGGGGATTACCTACTTATTACACTGTTTTACAACCTGGATACTTTAAGTTTTCTGGCAGAATGTCCTAAACCTCACACTAAACATCACGTTGTTATTGTACAATTACTGCTTGCAGGTCTTGCTGTAGGTGGTGCCAGCTAGACAGATGCCTTCATTATAATTATCCTTTTTGCTATATATAAAGATTTCATCCCTTTAATCCATGTAAAATTTACTGCTCTTGAAAGTGACACTAATAGTTACACTTCTCACCCTTCCTCCTTGTCCTACGTTGTTCCCAAACTGACTCGGGCTGGGCTTGTTCAATCCAGAAATGGGAGCTTTCCAAGGAGAACCTGGGTTCTGTGGGAAGCAGCATTGATCACAATAGACAGTGCTGGTGGTCACTGCACACTCCCCTGACACAGTCTTTGAGAGCAGCAGTGCTAACTCCAGCGTCCTGGCCAAACTCCAGCTGAATAATTACTTTCTGGCTGCCTTGAATTCCTCTGCAGCTTCACCTGGAGAAGTTGACTTCATTTCCCTTCTTGTAAGCAATCTTGTGGTGTTGAAGTGAAGTCGCTGCTTCATCGCACCTTAGAGGTAACTGTATTTTGCCATGGGGTGAGTGGCTTTAATCTTGCACTTGTGCATAGCCTGAGAAATGCTTGGGTTCATTTTTGGGTGGTAAGTCCTGGCTTTCATTCTTTGCATTTGTAAATATTCTTTGTCTTTGATGCTTGTGTATGGCCTGAGAATAAAAACAACCAGAATTTGGGTGTTTGATTGGCCGAGCCAACTCCTACAATGCTCCTTTTACTATGATGTGTGACATCATCTTGTACTCTACTTTTTCAGTAAGAGCCTATTTATTGCATTTACTGATAAATGAGGGCATCTGTGAAATTCAGAGCCATGTAAGGTAGCTGGGTGTTGAAAAATGACTGGGAAGGGAATATTGAGATCTTCTTTAGTGGATGAGCTGAGACTCCTCCCATGTAGCTATTTAAGCACAATGGTCTCTTGCTCTTAGATAAGCAACACAGAAGGCAACCCATGGCTGGATGTCTCCAGTCTGCTCAAACCCACAAATGTACAGAGTAAATCAGAGAAGCAGGAAGCTAGGTCAGAAAATCATGTCTGCTTTGACAGTCTTAAAAAATAGGAGCGTAGGCAGTGCCCTGCTCTCTGGGGCATTGGTGTTCAGATGGCCTTATCTCCCCACTCTGGGAGGAAAGCTGGCTTACTCAGTGAGAGGGGCCAGTCCTGCTTGCAGGTGAGCACTGCAGCTCCTTCCACACACAGGAGCTCTGACAGTATTTCATTGCTCTTTCCTCCAACAGCAGAGGTCTTGTGCTCCTGAGAGTGGAGGTCACTGGTGATTCTGTAGGTTGGCTTGTGCTGGTGATTTGGTTTATTCTGAAATCTGGCTAAATAGAGCTGCATAACTCTTACTTATCAGTTGCATAGCTGATAGACCCTTGTGTTGACTTGATTTTTGTCAGAGGGTGACAAATGGAGTGTGATTCAGATGTGCCCCTTCACATTTAACACTCGCAAAAGTTACTTGGAAGAATCAAAGGCAGAACGGCTGAAGATCTTGGCCTCTTGATTTTCTGTGGGGTGCAAAAGAGTTGAATTGCTTTTTTATGAGGAAGATGGAGAAGTTAACCTCAGAGTTAAGCTTATGCTGAGGTTTGCTGTTGAGTTAATCTTTTGTATAATATATATAATCTTTTTGTTGCCAGATACTGAGTACATATTTAAGTACAAATACTAAGTCAAGATTCCATTACTCTTCCTATTCATACAAGAGCTAGCTTTTTGCCATTTATACTCCCAAAGAAGTTAGCATGATCCACTCTTAAACTGCCCTTTAGATTCATATACCCACCTCTTCTTGCTAAGGGGGCTACTCATCATTGTCTTCTTGAAGCCTGCTCCTCTATTCAACATATATTTCATTGTTTTCATTTCTCCCTGGTTGCTCAGAAAGTACACCAGTGTTGTGTCATTTCTGTCTTGCAATATTGCATCTTTTCAAAATCTGATACTTGATAAGAGTTGGAATAATCGGTTTCTTTACCCCAGTGCAGGTTGCTGACTTAGCTGTGCAGAGTGATTTGAGCAAGGGATCACAAAAACTGTTTCTAAAAACTGTTTGCATAGCAAATTTTGCTTGGTGTTTTTTTTTTTTTTATCACCTTTAGGGAGTGTGTGTTGCTTAATGTGTTGTCATAGTCAGGATGTAAGAAAGCATGGTTTAAAACTTAGTAGAGAGAGTCTCATGGCTTCAGGCTCCTTGGAAATGGCAAAATTTGGCTTACAAGCAGTTCATTGTAGGAGCCCAGGAACTTCACCAGCTGTGCTGAAGCTCCAGGGTGTGCACAGAATGTATGATGGCTGAAGGCATAGACCTTCTGGGAAAAAAACCTGATGGTGAACATGCAGTTTTGTTAATAAGTAAATGTTAATGCCAGGCTTTGTAACTTGCTGTCTATATGTTAACCTGCATCTTCATAAATCTTTGCATATTTGCATTTAGAAAAAACTGAAGTATTCAACCAGTGTAGTTCTCCTTAAATCATTCAAGGATTCAGAACTGTACCTGGTTTTCTGTAGGCTTGTCAGCTCTCATAGGTCTGCACAGCTCTTCCAAGATGCAGAGGAAATAAAAGATTTTGGGCTAAATACAGGCATATCTAATCTGAAAAGTAACAGTAGGTAAAAAAGTTGTGCAAAATATGGAAGTTAAAAGACAACGTAAGTCCAAGGGTAAATTTGTATTATGAACCCCTTATTTATCATATAGAGCATGTTCCTTTAATGACTGGTTTTTGTTTTGTTTTTGTTCTCAATCTGGCCTGAACTTGTGTTCAAAGGAAAACTGGAAGGCACAGGTTTTGAACAGACTTTGACTATGTTGTTTGCAGAACCAGAGAGCTTCTCCCAGAACAGGCTTAACGTGTGAATGGCCCTGGAGCTCCTGGGGCGAGATGGGTAGCAGGTTTGGAGATAGGACTGGAGTCGATCGCTGCTTTCACTGGGGCCATGTGACTGTGTAAGTAGGAAAAGCTGCCTGGTAATTTAAAGTAGAAATTGCCTTTATATGTCTATGAACAGAGAAGGTATAAGTAGCTGTTCCTTGGGAGTTAGAAGGTGGCTTTTTAAAGTGAGATTTTTGTGTTGTCAAAGTGCTGTGTATTTTCTCTGCTGTCGTTACTTGGTCTGGTGGTAGCACTGCATTAGGTTGTAGTTAACACAAACCTTTTTCTAGGCAAGCCAGGTCTCCAGCTGAGAGAGTTTTCTGCTTCATCCTTTATACTTAAAAAGTCTCAGGCAAATAATTATTTATGGAATAGAAAAGATGTAACTGCACATGGGAGAAAAAGTGATGAAATAAAAGTGAGAATTGCAGGACTAAATTCTAGGTACTTACATCCAGGTTAGTAAAGAAACATAGAGTGGTTGCATGTCCCTTAGATGCACAATGCTGGATAATGAGCATCTTTGTAATCATAAACCAGGAATGTACAGGTGATTACCTCTACACATGCCAATCATCTTTCTACTACAGTTATTTAGTATTATTAGCTTCACACTTATTATCAAAGAATGGTTTAAGGCTAAGAATGAGTTACTAACTCATAAATCGTACTAACCCCCTATTTCCATCAATTTATCAAGCTAGATTTCTATTAAGCTCAAGTATGTGTGTCTCCCTCATCATTTGCTCTACAATGAGAATTTTTGTTGAAAAACTGCAGCTGGATATATGTCTATATTTTATTCTAAATTTCTGAGAAAAAATTGAGAACATGCACTAGTAAAAATTTGAGTTTTTCCTTGAAGACCAAGTACTTATAATTGGACAACTGCTAAATTTGCTCTACATACATAGACACTAAAAAACTTTTGTGAGAAGTATTCTACTAGAGCCTATTTGTGGTAGTTAACCCAAATATTTAATAGCAGGGGTCTTTCTAGGAAGCATGTTATTTCATTTAAAAGATGATAGTAAGCTCACAGTGCAGAGAAAACCTATTCCATAGCATGTCAGAAACCATGGTGTGATCCTTAGTGCCTTTGGGTCTCTGCTCTCTCATTTCTTTGAGCCATTGCTGCCTTTGTGAACCTACCACTAAGTATCTGGCCAAGAAGCCTCTGTGTCCCAAGGTAATAACCATGGAAAATCAGAGAAGGCAACAAAGAAGTTTTAAGCTGTTGCATTGTCGGAAGTATTTAGGTGTGGTTTTGAGTCTTTTTAGTTTCTGAGAGGTGGAAACAATGCTTTTTTTAAATTGCATTACCTGCACACACAGTTTCTTGCTCTCCATTGGTTTGTACAACTGGGTTCCATGCCTTTTGGTTTTTACATTTTAAAATGGTTTATTCTTCCTTTTTACAGTTCCCTCTATTACAAAATAGCTGCTCCCAGGAAGGTGTTCTGCATGGCATCTAGTGGCTTTTTCTTTACACCTATGGGGAACAGACCTTCTGAGGATGGTTTCTGTAGAGCTGGGGTGAGCACATCTCCCTGCATCCTTGAGCTCCAGCCTTTGTGCATGTCATGTGAAGGTGTTGAGGAATTTTATGGTGTGTGTGAAGCTGTCAGGGTGATGGCTGCCAGTGCTGCTTGGACCAGAGGCTGAGAGGACTGATGTGGTACCCACATGGCTTCCCCTTCATACAGCTCTCTGCTGCACTGGGAGGAGCAGTCCACATTTTTGTGGGAGGGAAGCCCCTTCAGCAGCATCAGTCATCACTCTAGCTTTGTAGGACTGTGGTGAAAGAAGAAAGCCCAACTCTCCTTCTGTGTACTTTTGCCCCATTCCACTGCCTCTCCCCAAGGCAAAGAAAACCCCTACCTGGTTTCTTCCCTTTTGCAGCAGCCTGGAATTTGCCTGACCATGATTAAGGATTGCAGCACAACAAGGTGGAGGATTAATAGCTTTTGTAGAAGGAATGAGGCTTGGATGGATCTGGTTAGTTGAGTCTGAGTTTGAGAAGATAGAGGATGGGTGTGCTGCAGTGGGAGTGTGTATGAGGTAGATGGATGGAGGAGGTCACGCTGCAGGGAGTGGGAAACAACTTTTTGGGGCTGTTCTCAGCTTCCCACTTACAAACCTGGTAATGCCACCAGATTCAGTTTTGCCTACGCTGTTGAGAAACCTTGAGCTGGTCCTAGGCAAGTATCAGTCACACGTATTTTGTCTGGGTGAGGATTTGGTGCCAGAATTGCTAATCGGATCAGGACGTCTGGGTATGCTTTTTTCTCCAGCAGTGTGTGGGCAGAATGCTGTGCCTCATGCTCCCGTGGGTGATTGAACTTGCCGGGTTTTATAGCTCTGAGACTTTGGCCTCTATCACATGCATCAGCATGAAACTGGTGCCAGGCTAGAGCTTCTAAAAGAGGCATTTATGTGGGGAGGCTGAGTTCAAAAAACAGCCCTGGAGTCACTGGCTGCAGTAACACACTAGTGGGGCTGTGAAATATAAGGGAAGCTGTATGAGAATATGCACAGCCGAAGCCCAGTGTTTCTGCTGTGAATGGCCAAATGGGAATTTTGACTGAAATGGGGTAGAGAAACACAAGTGGAAATTTTATTTTTATTCAGTATATATATCTAGGTAAACAAATTAGAAAATCTGCTATTGCCAGAGCAGGCAGCTTTTAGGGGATCTTAAACTTGTGTTTATATTGGAATTTCAAAACATAAATAAATGGCATGAAGTTACAAACATGGAAAACAGGATAGACACATGACCGAGTGTTTATGAACATCTATCCTGTCCCAGACCTGCAGTGCAGCATGTGATGTTGTTTCCACTCCAGCAGAAGGTGAGGGGGGAGCCACTAGAAAGAAGGGAGTATAACTTGGTTTAGTGTAATCTGAAGTCCTTTCACAGGGAGTTTTTTAACTTAGAGCACACAATACTCTGAATCATCTAAAATATTTTTCAAAGACATGTTTTAGCTCCTTAACACTTAATTTCTGTTGTAGCAGTGTTTAATGGAAGCTGCAGCAGCTCTCAAATGCAAACGAGTCCCTTGGAAGCCTCAAGTCTGTGCTTTGGTTTGGCAGATGCTTTTCTTTAACAGAATAACTTGTTGCCACTGTTGGAAGGCAACTTGGGATCCAGAGAAGTCCTTCTTCTCTGGGAGGAGATGCTGAAATTTTTCCCAACTTGAGTGAGAGAGATGCTTGAATTCCTTGCACGGTGCTCAAATGCTGCGGCGTGTGCTGCAGTGCAGAGCGGGCTTCCCTAAGTGCAAATCCTTGAGATCTTCTGTAAATGCAAACATCCTGCAGCCTGTACTGTACAGTGGCACTTTAAAATGGTAAAGAGCAAAATACATTTCCTTCTCCCAGAGCCAGCCCTGGGAGGCCTGTTGGCAGCTGGGGCAGGGTCCTGGTCTCGGCATCGTTTCCTGCGTGAACCTTTGCCCTCCCGTCTCGGGGCACCATAACTCTGCGGCCAGGCTGTCACAAACCCTCTTCCTGTGATTGTTATCCCGACATCTCCCTTCCAGTTTGTTTTACAGCACAATGATAGTGAAGGCAGGGAGGAAGGAGTGGGGAGGAGATCCAGTTGTAAAAGGATTTCTCCCCCCTTAGTGTTGCTATCTGTCCAGGGAAGTCTGTGCGTTCTTACCCTCTGGGGAAGGAGGATGGACTGGGAGGAAGCAGGCAGTACCCCATGGCAGGGGATCCATGAGATGTAGCTGGCAAGAACAGGGGATATTTGACCTGTCAGGCCTAATGTCAGGATTAAAACCAATTAATATGAATGTGCTTAGCACTGCCTGCAGGCTCTTTTCATTACCCGGCCGCAGTCAAATGATGTTTTAAAAGTGAATTTCAGAATATAAAAGTGGCCTTTTGGGAGTAAGGCCCAAGATCCTTCTGCTCCAGTCTTTTTTCTGCCTGGGATCTGTTCTAATTGAAGTGCAAGAAGGCATGTACCCATCCAGTTCAAGCAAGGGTTTTGAATTAATTTTGTTGAAAGCGTGTAGCTGTGACTTAAAGTAGATTGATAACTGGAACACTGAATGTTCAAGTTGTGCATATATCTTCATAAACACTACATTTTTATTTTTTTAATTTGTCATGTTAAATTATAAAGAAATAATGTTGTTGTTGTCACATCAGCTCCTAAAATACGATGTAGTATTACTGTTAATTGTGTGCATAAAATACTTGTTAAATTTTGCAAGCTCAGAATTGTCATCAAGAAGGTACTTACTGTTGAAGTTTTTGGTCATATTTCGTGCTAGGAGACAAACAAGTTACTAAATAAAAATGTGAATCTTATTGACTGCCCTAGAAAAATGTAGTGAGACTCTCTGGTCTTTTTGAACAACTTTCATTAAAATCATTGTGAGCCTTCTTGGAAATGTCTTTTGCATACTACCCCAAGTCCTAGAAGTTAGAAGGCAGAGTGAGGCTGCCTGGCATGTACAGACATGTCTGAAAATAGCAGTTAGGACAGAGTTCACTGTCAGCTGTGAATGGGGCTTGTAAAGACACATTAAAATACTAGGGGTTATTTAAGTTAAACCTCTGCTTAAATCTGAAGTCAGGGCAAATGTGATACACAAAAAGCAATTGAAAACACATGCCCGGCAAAAATATTCAAGAATCTGTGTGTTGGTATGAGCCTTGAATGAAAGTTATGTGAGCCTGCCTCACTTATTCCTTTGGGAGTGGAGCTGTGGAAAAGGAGGTGTTACCAGCTGTTGTGCAACGTAAGACTGCCTCATCTTACATTACATTTACATGAGGGTTGCCTCATCTTAACATGTAAGGATTATAAATATACGAATATATATATATATATATTATACCTACCTTTAAAATTAGCTATTTAAAAAGTAGTGTTTCTGTTGCTGATTTATGTATGATGTGTCTATATTTAAAAAAACCAGAACCATGTAAAATGGCCAAAACACAAATAATGGTGCTGCTGCAAAGGAAGATGCACCTATGTGCTCAAATCCTATTTCTGCAGCACTTGTTTTCATGAGGTGGTTTGGAAGCTGAAGCAAATGTGTTGTGCCATTGTCCAAAGATTAAGGTGACTCAGACATGAGACATTTCTGATTGTAATGAGGTCTTCCATTGTTGTAGTCTTACTTGAATTGGCCTGCTTGGTTTCTATATACAGTTTATTTTTTAAAAGAAACTTCTGTTTCTCTCATTTTCTCTGTACCATGGGTCGTAGTTATTTTGATTCTCCCAGCACATACATGGCACATAAAGCCCATTTAGTATAGGAAGTAACTGCGTAGGAAATACTGGTTGAAGGATAAGATTTAAACAGCTGTGGCATACAGGGATTTCTCTCTGTTTTTGCCACTAGGTTTAATGTGCACCCTGCAGAAACTTCTTCTGGTAATGTCTGCATAACTATCTCCACTTTAGCAGTGAATGGAGTGAAGGTACCCCAAGACCTGATTTTGTGCATAATACATTTCCTCTATTCACTTGGTTGTTAAGGATAGAAGATATTCTGAAAACAACAAAAAAAGCATACATGGAATTGTAGGTAGGAAGAGGATTTTAGCTGGATGGCAGGTAAGAGTAAGCTATGAATTTTGCAGATGGAATCATCTGCGATAGGACAGCAATGTTTACATGCTGCTCTTTGAAGGAAACTATGTGGGGAGCAAAACTTCAGTGTGCAGTGCTGTTAATGAAGTCTTTAGCTGTTATATCCAGAAAACAAATGCACACTTGGATTTTGCCTCAAAATCCTGGTTTTTGCAAATAAACAAGTCCTCTCCCCTATGAATGTCACTGTGGTTTCCCAGCATGGTGGGAAGTTGCTGCAGAGTAGATCTTCCCAATTTGAGGAGGATCAATGATGACTTGTGGGAGAAGCATTAGCAGGTAGGTGTAGGTGAATTTGGGAGGAGGACTTGTTTCCAGCGTAGTGCATGTGGCACATGCTCAGCTCAGTCTCTTTTTGCAGCCTGGTTGTGCTGGGTTGTCAGCTCTGTGGGTCACTGACTCGGTTACCTCTGCTCCTGGCACAATGAGGCCCTTTCTGCTCAAGGTCTCCGGGTGCTACTGCAGTACAAATATTTAATGATAAAACATGCTTATCTCCCGCCAAAAATCTGGCAGTGTCCTTATCAAGATATTATTAAATTGTCAGCTCAACCATATGCCGAGCGTTTTAGGCGAACAAATGTTCGCGCTGGCTCTCGCGCGGTGCGTGAAGGCTCTGGGGAGAGACAGGTGGCTGTGTTTGCACCATCGAGTACTGCCCGGTGCCTTACAAACAGAAACTTGCATTAAGTGCCTCTTGCTTTATAGCAGAATCAAAATTTATGGACTTGATATGCTTGAGACTGTGTTAATTTGATTACACTTAAAAACGTTTCGTGTAGGTCAGTGGAACCTGCATAGTTTGCATATTAAAGATGTCTCTGCATTGACCATGGGGAAAAAACAATATGGGAGAAGTAAACTTATCAGAGCCTTCCCACAACAACAAAAAAAAAATGCTTGGCAACAAAACAATGGTTTAAAGTTTATCAGTACTTTTTCTCTCAGTAATTAACAGAAAAATGCCTTTACCAATAAATTTGACTACTTCTAGTATTTGCCACTGATACACAGTCAGGAAAATCCTGGTGCTTTTTTAGGCATTTTTTTTCATCTTTTCATCCCCTTTCTACAGATGACATCACTTACTATCACACCTTGGTTCCTGGAATACTTGAGCTTTAAGATCCACCAAGTAGTTGTCAATCTTTTCATTTTGTCTTCAGATTGTCTCTTTTTCGGGAGTGAGAAGTAAGGATATTTTTCTGTCACTGTACTAGCATTTTTTCCCAGACTTTTATTCTTGGAAGGTAGCCTGTTTGGCAAAAAATCAAAATAGTCTGATTTTTGTGTACATGCTTGGAATTTTATTTCAGAATATCTGCAGCAATACTGCACAGTCTTAGCTGTGGTTCATCAAAATGATATATAGATTAATTTCATGGCTGAATTTTTTTCCTCTCCTATGCTCTTGTTTTAAGAATAAATTAATAAATTAGTCCCCTGTGAAAGCTGTCCACTAGGGCAGCTATTTGTATTCTTTTCATTAAGAATTGTATTATGTTCTGGGGGACTGCTACAGCTTGTGGAGTTTGATTCCCCTTTTTTCTTCCCCCCTCCTTTTTTTTTTTTTTATTTCTGTAAGGACAGACTTTGTACCAAACTTCCATAATGATAAATGAGAGAAGAGAGAGATGATATTTCTTCTCTTACGTCTTTATTTGTCAATGGCATTTGGATGCATCAGGAGGTAATGAGCTGAAAATGAATTAGAATTTATACTGAACATTTTCTTCAGTAAAAGAAATGCTTTTGGAATGCTTAATGCAAATTAATTTCAAGAAAACTGCTTAGCTGTCTTTATTGATGGATATTACTTTGTAATAATTGTGTTTGTTCTGCCTGTGTAATTTTTTCAGGAGAGAGAATTTCACAGGCCAATAGAAGTTTAAAAGTATAGGTATCAAGAAAATTAATACTTGCAATCTTTGATGCAGTTTAAGGTGACCTTCCCTTACTCAAAGCACTAGTTGCTTTGCCAATGACTTAAAAATCTCTTTGACCTGTGTATTCCTTTCTCTGCAGCCTTTTTTTTTGCCAGAATGAGAGCCTCTGACCATAAAGCTGCCCTGCAGCTCCAGAGTACCATGAGCATTGTCACCCAGCCTCCAGGTACCTCCCAACACCATTCTTGCAGGGTGAAGCTGGAAGAGTTGGACGCCACAGATCCTTTCAGAGTAGCCTTACAGCTGATGGCTGTCCCTGGGGCACCAAGGGAGTGAGGAGAGGCTTGCTGCTGGTTGGAGCAGAGCTCCTCAGCTGCGTGCTCTGGGCGTGCTAAGGGTGATTTAAACATACAGCAGCTGAAATACACCTTGCAGTGACTGCGTCTGAACTTTGTTCTCCAAAGCAGAGAAGCACTGATATCTCCTTGACCCATCTGTTCTTCCATCCATCCTGTTCTCTAGAGAGACATTCATTATTTCTATTTCTTTATTTCTATAATGAAGAGAAATCATTATTTCTATACTATATTCTACAGGGAAATTCCACTGTCTCACCAAAATCTCCACTGCTCCAGAGCAGTGTAAACCAAAGTTTTGCTGTGCCAGCTCTGTTTCAAGGGATGGATGGAGTACATTGGAGCAGCAGTGACATGGTTTTGGAAACCTCCAGCAGTGATGAGTCAGTGTCCAAGGTGGTTTGGGAACATGAGGCTGCTTGTAATCTTCCATTTAATATTTGAAAATATTTTATGCTTTTTGTAAAATACAGAGAGTGCAATTCCTTTGGAATTGCTGTGGACCAAGTTGTCAAAAGAGCAGAAAGGCAGTGTGGATCAAAGTGATGTTTAAGACAGGGGAAATGGCCCTCCCTCCTGTGGCAGTGTAGGGCCTCCAGGCTGTATAAGATGACCAGCAGTGGAAACAGGCTAAGAGAGAGAGCAAAGAATTAAAGGGTAGTGGAGGCAGGAAGGTACCTCTGGAAGATTGTCTAGTTCAGGCCCTTGTCCACAACTGGATCTGCCAAGGCTGTGCTCAGGACCAGATCCAGCTGGGTTCTGAATATCTCCAAGGGTGGAGGCTCCACAGCCTCTCTGAGCAACTTTTGCCACTGCTTGACCACCATCACAGTAAAGGTGTGAAGCGTATTTCAATCAAATTGGAGATCACTGTTGAGAAGTAAGAAGCTGTTTTTTGTTTGAACTCTGCCTCTGACCATGAGAAAAGCACCATGCTTGTATCCATTCACAGTGTGGTTGCAGAGTTAACACCCCATATCCCTAACTGGGCCATGCCGCATCCTTCGTAACCACCTCCTCCACCCTCCCCTGTCACATCTGATCTCAATGGTTCATATTCACTTTCAGGGCCTCATTAAACCCACTGTTGTTTTCCTTTCCACTTTTACTCACTCCTGTAATGTTCACACCAGCCTCTAGTGTGCCTGCAATATCTGTTTCCATTGCCTACTTGATGCACCTGTACAAAACCTGTTTCAGTGGTCTCCTGTTGGAGAGAAACCTTCTACAACACTGCTTCATTATCCTCATTCAAAAGCCTATTTCAGCTCTTTGTAGTGTTTTAAAGACCTTGGTGATGGGCAGGGCTGCTTACGTGCTCAAGCTATTCCATTGCAGATGGATGTTCCCTTACTGGTTCAGTGTTATACTTCTATATCACAGCTTGTTTGTTCCTTTATTCTGCTCTGTTAGATTGTAACATCATGACTGAGAGGCTGCTGGTTTTCCCCCTCTGCAGAAGGCCTGCTAGAATGGGATGCAATCCTGGGTTGACAGGATAATCCACAACACAAGAAAATGATAGTGGATCTATGAGGTTGAGATCTGATTTGTTATGTGGGTGAACTTGGATGAACAGCTCCCTTGTACAGGGAACTCTGTGGTCCAAAGGGTGCAGTCAGGTTTAAGTACTAAAATGAAAACATATAAAAAGAGATAACAGAAAAATCTTAAGTAGTCTTGTAAGATGAGCTTTGTTAGATGAAGAGGTCTGAACTCTTAAATAGCCTGGGCTTGGTTTGTGTGTGGGGATAATGGTTGTGTGGCAATTTCTTTTTTGCAAAGCTGCTGTGCATCACTTTAGGCAGGGTTATTGAGAAAGATCAGCCAGATGAAGCCCAAAGAAAATAAACTGGAACAAGTTTGGTTCCTGAGAATTTTGGCGTAACTCCCCGTGTCTCTATTCCAGTGTACTCCATCCCTGGTTTTTGGGCAATACACTGCCCAAATCATCCTTGTGCTTGTGGTGGCAAGAAGCTGCGGGTGGTTGGGTTGGAGGCAGAGAGAAGTGATGTAGTTGCTGGTGGGTTGGTGTGGTCCTGTTGGCTTTGGTGACATGACCAGCCTAATCTGGGCACCACTGCTGTTACCCTGTTCTGTTTGTGGTTGTGTTTGTAATGCAAAGAAGCCACCAGTGGGCAAGATTTGGTGGCTGTAAGTCCAGTGACTGCTGTTATAAAGTTTCTAGAACATGCTTTTTCCCCCTTTTGAGATGTTATATATGTTATATAGGTAACATCACTACATAGAAAAAAGTGAGAGGTCTTGATGCATTAATACAGAAAATTACTTTTCATTCTTATAATGTGACATCTGTCTGTGGCCTAAAGCAGAAGCATGTTTTTGCCACGATTGAAATAGTAGAGAAGTAAATGACACTGAAGTTAAATGAATCCATTTAAAAATAAGATTATCTTTATAATTGGATGCAGAAAGTTGTCTCATCACAGCTGTGCTTGATTTTTACAAGCAGTAAATCAAACTTTGGGATACATTAGCAGTCATAGGGACACAGCGACAGTTAAATGCTGGCTTTGAATATCTGAACCCTTTTTTAAGGGGTATTCTCCAAAATGGAATAACTGAACTGACAATTAGTAGTATTTCATCATTGAGATTACTGTTACACTGATGGCTCTGAAATTCTAGTTTTAATATACTTAGTATTTGTAAAAAGCTGGAATTTCTGAGAACTATGTTTGTTCTTATTCTTTTTTATTCTTATTACAATGCCTAGGTGCCCCGTGATTTGGCCTACTCAAAACAAATATATATTGGATGAGTATTAATTCAAGGCTTCTTGTGTGTGTCTTTTTTTAAGATACATTTTCACCATGGCTTAGAAAAGTCTTAAATGTGTTGAAGCAACAAAAATGGCACATGACTGTCCAACACAAGTAAACGTATTTAGTTGAAGTAAGACGAATATGATGGAGAGCAAGTTAAATGCGGGAAAGTGATTGAATTTCGAAAGTCATCAGCTTGATGGCTTACTTTCTGAACCCCAAAAAGCAAACAAGTTTTGGTGTAATTGCCATTTCAACTAATTATAGGTTGAGAACTGTGTATACTCTATATAGCTGCTCTGGTAACACCACCAGCTTTGATTTTTCTGGAAAACTCAAGATTGTCAGTTGGAAGTTTATGCTATGTCAGAGAATGAACAAACTTCAGTGTGTGGCTTTGTAATTATTATAACCAAAAATATATATGTGTACTGTATCTGCTGATGTTATGAGGTTCTGAGTTTGTTTTCTATTCCTTTGGACTATTGTGATTGACTGAGCTTTAAGTTTAAGCTCTGATTTTTATGCTTAAAGAAAGTTTCGTTAATTTCATACATAGAGAGAAATGCGGAAGGGAAGAAAGGAAAGGAAGGACACTGTTTTCTTACATGCACTGGACTGTAAGGCTCTCTGTTATCATGAAATGTCATTATCCCATTGTTGTTTCACTTCTCCTTCCCCCATATCCATATTACATTTTTTAAAGCCTTTTATGCAAATCACTTCAAACCAGTTATTTAGTCACCTTAACGGAAAAGTTTGGTCTCAGATGGGTGCCAAATTTCAAAAAAATTATATTAGCTTTTTCTTCTCAGGCTAGAACTGTTAATGTGTGCCTGTCTCCTGCCAAACACCACTAGTTTTGCATAGCCTTTATGAACAGCAGTTAATCTGTATGAAGTTGGCCATTGCTAGGGAAGATGAGTTATGGTGAAAAGTTTGTTGAAGGCTCTAGATTGCAGGGATTGGAAATATATTGACTAAATTTGTCTTTTAAATCAAGGACCTGTTTTCTTTCTCAGTGCAGAAAATCCTGGGATTCCCTGTCAGGTCAGTATGTATTGACCATAAAAACAACAAAAAAATACAGTAAACATGGATGTCTAGCTGAGTAAGATTATCAAAATAAAAAAAAAAGCAGTGTGGAAGCAGTGTGTCCCAAAGCCCAGGAATCACTTTAAAAAAGGTCACTACCGTCCAATGAACTTTGCTTTTGATTCCCCTTATAAAAGGCGAGGTGGAGCAATAGCGTGCAGGTTTCAAGTTTCTCCATCGCTGTTTATGGGAGCAGTGTCAGACATCTGTTTCTGCTGTGGTATGGTCATGCTCCGGTGCCCCCCGCTGAAGCTTGACGCGTCTCTGTGCCTCCGCACACATGGGCTCCCCCCGGGGAGGGTCACGTCTGAGCTGTGCCTTGGCAGCCCGAGAGACCCAACCAGCGTGCCCACATTCCAGCTGCAGGCAGAGATGTTCCTGGCCCTGCATGATCAGATGATCCTTCTCCTGCTGCTGCTCAGACACCCACGGATGGTGGCCATGGATTTCGGGGCTGCCCCAGTACTCCGGTCAAAGTCCTTTGGCAGTGGGGTGGCTGACCGTGTAATTTCTGGGTTGTGCATCCAGGACGTTGGCCTTGGTTGCGTTTCCCCAGCCTCGTGTGTTTAGCTGAAGTTCAGACTTCAGAGGCTTGTGGTTAACAAGTGTCTAGTGTGTGGCAAGGGTGGGACCCTGGAGAGGGCCTGCAGTACCCTGCAAAGTGAACATCCAGTTTTTGTTTGAATTTAACTCTTATTTTTGGAACCATGGGTGACTTATTCTTGGAACCCCATTTTTCAGAAACCCATCTGCATGCAACATTGCCAGGATTTCTGGTACAAATATTTTGTCATTTGCTCTTGAGACAATCTGTTGTTTCAGTCCTGGATGAAGTTTTGTAATATGTTGCTTGAGATACCATGGAAAAATATCTAAGTGGTGGTGTAATCTTCTAGGTGAAAACACAAGGTTAAGAATTTTTTCCTTTTTTAAAGGAAAAAAATGATTATTCAGGTTTATCAATTCATAAAGTCTGTAAATGAAACAACAAAATAAAACACAACCCAAGAGATTAGTGCATCTATTTTTTCTGTCTATGAAGTGATTGAGTTAGAAGTGAGCCATCTTTACTTTTCTGAGAAATATTTGGAGTTCTCACATTTGATGCTCATTTGGCTCCATCCCTTCTCACCTATTTCACATACTCAGAGCATTCATTGTGCTTGGATGCCTGTGTGTTTTTATTTGATTTTTTTCCTCTAGCAACAGAGCTCCTTCCCTTCACTAATACCTCCTTTAGTGTGTGTAAAAAATCCTGCTTTTCGCTAGACAGTGAGGTAACAGAAGAGTTGTTGGAACTTCTAGATGTTGGAGATTTGAAAACAAAGTTTGATCTTTACTTTTTAATGGCAGTTCTTATTCTTTATCAGATTTGTGTGATGCTGCACAAATCTCTTAATGTATACAGAGATAGATGGTACTTTGGTGTGCTGTGTCAGTAACAAATGGCAATATGCTACACATGTTTCCTAGGTTACCCATTCAGAGTCATAGAATGGTTTGTGTTGGAAGGACCATAAAGATCATCCAGTTCCAAAGCACTTGCCATGGTCAGGGACACTTTCCACAAGACCAAGTTGCTGAGAGGCTGATCCAACCTGGCCTTGAGCACTGCCAGGGATGGGGCTTCTACAACTTCTCTGAGCAATGTGTTCCAGTGCCACACCACCATCACAGTAAGGAATTTCTTCCTAATAACTAATGTAAACCTACTTGTAGTCAATTTGAAGCTGTTCCCCTTTGTCCTGTCACTACATAGCCTTGTAAATCATCTTTCCCCATCTTTCTTGTAGGCTCCCATGAATACTGAGTCTTACAGTCAAGTGTTTGGTGTTGGTATTTTCCCCTTCTGGTGTTGCCAGCACTGTGATATCCCTGTGGGTGATGATATAGGAGGCACAGGAGGATGTTGTAGACTGGTTGCTCTTGCTACCACCATGAGTAACTACATCAAAGGGGTAACTGCTGTAATTCCGTTTACTGGAATTACTATTTGTCTTGCTTTTCAGTCTTCGGTGAATCTCATGAACCCTGCTTACAGATGGATCCAAAAACTGGAAGCAGCTCCAAGATGCTATGGGAGAAAACTGTAATTGAGTTAGGTCAGCTTTGTGCACCTGGGAAAGCTGTTGCAGATGAGGCTTCTAACTGTAAAGAGAGAATAATCTCCTCCCACTCCAAAACTGGAGCATGAGTCGTGTGGTTGCCAGGTTTATTTTGGCAAAATAAGCATTGTAGGTGGTGGCTGATGCTAAAGGTGTGTTAAGAAAAGCACTTTCCTGTGATGAGCAACTTTGAGCTTGAGAAGGCTTTGCATAACCAAAAAAATTCACGTGGAGACCTTATGAACAGTGCTCCTTTTGGCACTTGCCCTTCTTCCCATTCCTCTAACTCTGCCTAGGAGCAGGCAAGTGGTGCTCCTTTCTCAGTCACTGGCAAGGAATTAATTCTCCTAGTGCTTTGCTTCCTCTTGTTTTGCTCTCTGGATACCTTGCTCCTGGCGAGCTTTCAAGTGCTTGTAGCTCCTTTGTGCAGGAGAGGTGGGCAGGTCTGACCGCACGTAGCTCTGCTGGTGTGCTTAACTTTCACTTGTCTTCTCCTTGCAAAAGAAATAAATAATTGACGAGTGAACGGGAAAAGCGTGGGAGGAAAAATGTCAGGAAATTCAAAGGTGAAGCTATTTCCTCCCTCAGTAATATTTTTCTTCTACGTGTTGTTTCTTCTCTTCAAACAATGGGGTGAGTTAAGAATGGATTCAAACTATCAGCCTTGCCATTGTTTATTTAAAGCCTTTCATGTGTGTGACGGACCTCAGGAAAAGCCCACACTTCCACTGCGAGCCCTCTGGGCAGCCTCTCTGTAGTGCAGTGCCAGTACAGCAGGGCTCCAGAGTTCTTTGGTCCCCAAGTGCCAGTGAGTTAAAATCAATGGTGAAACATTGGTAAGGTGTGTGATTTAAAGGTGTTGACTGTGAAATCTGATAGCTCTGACAAAGCCTAATTTTTTTTTAAAAGCAATTACATAGCCCACACACTCAGAACAAGGATTTCAGATGTTAACTACTTAAGCATAAAGTGTTTGTGAACTTTTTGTGTGTGTTCATGTGTGTGTGTGTGCACACTTCCATTTGGGGGAAGGGGTGTTTTGCTGAAACAGGTGAAAGTCAGTTCTGTAGTATAAAACAGGAAGCAGATGGGTACTAATTAAAGCCTTGTTGATAAAAGCGTGACTGAGCTTTTGAAGCAGCTGCTTTCCTTACTTTATATATAGCCAGTGTGTGCTTCATATGAGAGCCAGGCTCCCCACACTTCATTGTTTTCGCCAAGCCGCAGGAAATGCGTGTGCATGTGCGTGCGTGCTGCCATGGCTGAGGGATGGCGCTTGCTGTTTGCTTCCTTCTCTGCCCCAGAGAAAACGGGGCTTTCCCAACCTCAAACAAAGGTGCCATGCACCATTGTCTCCCTCCTCTTCTCCTTCAAGCTTTCCAGCCTCAAGGAGGCACCAGGCTGGTGGGACTGCCTGTTTCTAGTGGTGCTGTAGATAAGAGAGGGCAACTTACTTTGTCTCACAGGTTTTTGTATTTCAACTCATCGTGGTGAGCTGCAGCTGGGAGGGAAACCAAAACACCAGTGAGGGTGTCAGCCTTCTCTGTGTGTGTGACTTCCCATTGTCATTATGGTCTTTAATCTTCACAGGTACTCTTTATATTGCTTTTACTGCCTTTTCTCTTACCTTGGGGTTTGTAGAATGGATAATAAACTAATTTTCAGGAAAAAAAAAGGAAACAAGAAGATTTCAACATAATGTAGACAAAGGAAAAATTGCACCAAAGCAGAGAAGATCTTCGTATGGAAGAGCTATCATAGAATGGTTGGCAGAGACCTTAATAATCCTATAGTTCCAGCCACCCCTGCCATCAGCAGGAGTGCTTCTCACTGGATCAGGTTGCCCAGGACACCATTCAGTCTGGCCTTGAACACTGCAGGGATGGGCATCCACAATTTTCCTGCGCTACCTGTTCTAGAGCCTTACCACCCTCTGGGTAAAGAATTTCTTCCTAACATCTAATCTAAATCTCTCGTCTTAGTTTAAAACTGTTCCCCCTTGTTTTACCACTATCTGCTTGCGTAGAATGTCACTCTCCACCTTTTTTTAAAAGCTCCCTTTAAGTACTGAAAGGCTTCAGTGAGGCCTCCCTAGAGCCTTTTCTAACTAGCAGTGTAATTTTAGTATTTTAATGCCATCAATAGAAAAATGTGTGTCAAACATAGAGAAATGTTAAGTTTCTTTTGACTTGAGTCGGGTAAGTTTTGTCTGTATATTGTGTCATTGAAACCTGTTTACTGGTAGCTTTTTGGTGTGGGGAAATTTGTTCTTTCACTGAGGAAAGTGCCAGTGTTCACTCTTCATGTTGGGGCTGTCATCATTCCAGTAGAAATAAGGTAAATTTGGTTTGGGCAGGAGGAGAAAGAGGAGGAAAATTTTTGTCAGTGATGAGATTGAGTCAAGTAGTGTGCAGATTCAGGGGATGGCCTCTGTGGTGTGGGGCAGTATCTTGTGTATGGGGAAACTGTCCTTGCATTGGCTGAGTTCCTTAGTGGGTGGTGCTTGGGAATTGGGGTTGTGTTGGGCTGAAGTACTCATGGGCTACTCTCTGGTCATCTGTTGGAAGCTGTAGCTTTCCTATTTTCAAGCAGCTCCTGAGGTTACAAGTTCCTTATTGCATCTGGAGCAGAAGCAGCTTAACTTGTGCATCAGACCCCCTACCAGGGGCAGGTGCTCCTATCACCCTGTAAACCTATGACTGCCTCAGAGGAGCTGGATGACCCAGAGTGCTCAGGGAAGCATTTCCAGGTCTGGCAGCCAATACTCCTTCCCACCAAGAGTGACTGGTATCTGCTGTGGCTTGTCAAGCAGCTGTGGTGAAACCACTGCACAACACAAGCCATGGTCTTTAAATCCCTGGTCTTCTCTGTTGACAGTGTTAGTGGAGACTATTTTCATCATGTCTTTTCAGTCTTTTGGAAAGACAACCACAAACTGGTAGAGCTTCTAGACCTGTGACCTGTTCTTGTTTTGTCCCTCAGTGTGAGGAGCTGATAGGTTTTTTATAGAAGTAATTCCAAAAGCCTTTTGCCCCTCATAGCAGGAGTGAGAGGAGGCAGCCAAAGCATCTATCTCTTTCCCCTGTACCTTGCTAATATTGCTAATGGAAGAACTGTGCACTTCTTTGCTACTGCATCTCTCACTGACTGCTGTCAGATGAAAGGAAAACTGGCTGGTCCCATAGGGCAAGGAAGAATGGCAGTGTCACCTTCTCCCTTGGACAGTGTGTCTCTTTCAGAGGATTTTTGTACTCTGAAGTCATCTGGGTTGTCTGTATTTCTGGTTATGGACTCAGTGAGTTGTGCTGCATCATTACAGCCAGAACCATTTGCTGGAGTTTACCAGGAGCCAGAACTTGGACTGGGAGAACTTTCCTTCAGGCACAGACTGCAGGGTTATGAATCCTCCTCTTAAATGTTCTGGTTTTTACAACCCCTCAGTGTTTGTCAAGAAGTTGTTGCTGTTTGAGTGTACTTTGACATCGTACTTGAGTTAATCTTCTTTAGCCTTATCCTTTAAGTCAGCCTTTTGACGAAGTCTGGGGGCCAGGTTTAATCTTAGATGGTTCTTGCTCTTTTTTCTAGAGTCAGCAACTTAAAATTGTCTGTTTTCTTCCTGTGGTGCACGTGTGTTTAAGCCAGGATTACAGGAAAGCCCAGTGCAAACAGACAGAGGACATTTGACTGCCACTACCTCCCCTGGCTGCCTTCTGAGGGATTTTCGAAGTATTTTGGAGCCCTAAGAGTATGTGGGCTACAAGCTGAGAACAGCTACAATAGAAAGGCTGTGAGTTTATCAATAGACTTTGATTTAAAAAAATTAGAAATCCACATGGTTAGGGCTATTTGAGTTGTGGGCAGCCTCTGTGGCAGTGTAGAGGAATCAAGCAAGCTGATGCAAAAGTTGTGGTGTGCCCTTAGCTGTGCCAGGAAGCAAGTGCCTTGTCACTCACTGCTGCTCTCTGGCAAGTTCTTTCTTAAGGTAAAAACGCCTTTAAATCTGCTTTTCACAGATTTCTCTGGTGTTTGTTAGCCAGCTATACTGCACAGAAAACACTGCAGCCAGGGGATTTGTACAAATCACAGGCTTCTCTTCAGTTCTCCTTAGAGGTGAATATGTATCTTAATATTTTGCTTGATAATGTTTTTTTCTTGAATGTTTTCATGCTTAAAAACTTAACACAAAAATAGAAAGAAGTAAAAATTAGGAAAAGCCCCAATCTTTCAAGTTTGAAATATTACTTCTTTTTTTTTAAAGAGCTGTGGAACACAGAGATTTTTACTTTTTCTTGTCAAAATTAGCTACTACTCTCCTTGAAAAATTAGTCAGATATGTTGAATATATTAATGTGTGTGTGTGGGATAGCTGCTGTTGTTACAAAAACTTTGAGCAAGATAATGCTGCACTTCCTTATCAGATGCCCCAGAAATGCTTGGCAGTGAAGGAAGTAGACAGCAGTGGATGAGTGAATGTGGGGTCCTTGAATAATTGACAGAGGAGGAAAAAGGAGGATTAAGCCCATGGCTGCTTTGCCAGATTCCATTATTTGAGGAATGTGTTTTGAAATGGTAGGTCCTAAACTTCTCTGATGCCTTGGGAATTGTATTAAAAAGAGTGTCCAAGAGCTGATAAACTTTCTTAAAATTGCAGTTGGTATGTAGATATCTTCAAGGTACTACATCCAGATCCTTCACTCATTGCTCCAAAACTGAGTTTTGAAGTATTTTTTACAAAGCCAGTCTTGGAAGAAATGTTCTTTTCTTCATCTCCCTCTCCTTCTTAGGTAAACGACAAATTCTTAAGACTTAGCTAACAGAGGAGAGATGGAAATCTTCTCCATGATAACTGACTACATGAAATACAATGTTCAACTTAAACCCATAGAAAAAAAATCCTTGAGAAACTTTTGATATGTAGCTCTGTTATTTCTACTTTGTCACACAGACTGTTTTGTGTGAACTGTGTGGTGTTTGGAACGTTGCCTCTCTTTTTTCTAATCCATAGGGCATTTTCTAGGGGTCACGATGGGTTTGGTAATCGCATCCACTGCGGGCCGTGATCCTGCTGAGCAGCAGTGATGGCACGTAGTTCAAAGTCTCTTTCCCAACTCTCTGCCTTGGTGTCAGGGTGAATGTAGGCAAACAGTGCCTTGCTGGGGCTCTGCCTCGTCCAACTGTGTCACCTGGGTGCATGTGAGCTGACTTCAGAAGAGCTTTGTTGGCTTTCCTATGATTTCAAAACCAGCCTTCAGCAAATATGTTTGCTTTATATTCTGCCCCTCTTTTTTTCTTTTTCTTTTTTTCTTTATGTCCTATTTCTTGCTCCTTTTTGTGTTTTGTTCTGAGCATGCTTGTGAACCTTGTGTTTTACAGGTTGCAAAACTGTAAAATTGTGAATTATCTTGCTGTTGTAAGGCGGCAGCGGACAGGAAGAAAGTGGAAAATACTGAATAGGCAGCATATTGCTGCGTAGGCATTTAATGTTGTTACAGTGTGATATAAGTTAAAATATTGCTTATTTCCTCTTTGCTGTTCAAAACAACCTGGAGCATGTTATGACCGGGATCTAAACAGTAACTGAAAAAGTAAAAACAAATGTTTTAACAGAGAAAGGCATGGCCTGCCAAATACTCTGCGTAATTTATGATTGCATGAATAATAAATGAACAGAATACTTGATAACACCTGACTTTCTGGGGGAAGACCTTAATTTCTTTTTAAAACCAAATGAAAATGTGCAAAAATTCCCTGCAATATCTTCAAAACTGAAAAATATCCAAAAATTAAGCATGAGCAGCAAGAGCTTCAGTGTTTCCTGCAGTGGCCAGCAGTTTAACAGATCTGTGGACATAAACCCAAATATATATCAATGACAAATCATTATAAAATTTCATAAACAATGTTGGCTAGCTAATATTGGAAAACAGGCTTCAGTAAACATGTTTTCTTTTTTTCTTGTTTCATCCTTGTTTTTAAAGAGGGCTTTTTGTGACCTGCAGAATAAATAACTTCCTGTTTCTTGATAGCTATTACAAATGACAGCTCCTACTGCTGACATTCCTGCTATTTTTAATCAGATGTAAGTTAATGTCCTGTAAATTTTATTTATTTATTTATTTATTTATTTATTTATTTATTTATTTATTTGAAACAAGTGTCCCATTCTGATGAGCTCAGTTAAAGAGTCTGCACATCTTTGGAGCTGCACAGGGGGCTGTGTTGCTTCTCTGTCTGCAAGAGGCAAAAGTACTTGAAAGAAGCAAAAGCTGTCAGGATACCAATACTGAGCAAGTCCCTCTAGAGTAACTTAAAACTTCTTTCTTGCACCCCTTTGAATTGATTTATGGCGTTTTAGCTCCCAGGGTCAGCTGTGCTTTTGCCTTAATATGCTTCAACACATGTGTGGGGAAAGCTGGAGGGAAGTTCCACTGCTTTCTTCATCTTTGGGCAAAAGGATGGGAGCCCCTGGCAGGCTGTGTGATTGGGAATGTGACTGTTGCAGTCCTTAAATCTGAATATCGAGGCTGGCAGGCTTGGGCCGCCCAGTTACACGTGGGCTTTTCTTTGAGGGTGATTGTGGTGATGATGGTGAAGCTTGCACCATGTGAAGACTGTGACCTCTAGGAGAAGGAAGCTTAATCTGGAAGTTGATAAGAGCTTTTTGGGTTTGAGGGATTACCACAGACGAGAGGAGGCTTAATGTTTTCTTTTCTGAACTGATAAGAGTGATACAATGTCCTCCCTGGGAGATCTCCTGTTCCACCTGGTAAAAGGCACCTTGTGCCCAGAGCTGCCCTGTGTCAGGCTCTGTCCAGGGGAATGGGAGACTGAATGAGGTCTGATCTCTGAGCAGCAGTGGTAAGGCCAGTTTCCTTGTGTATTTCAAATGGAAAGATATAGTAATGAGGGCTAATTTATTAGACCTAGTTGGTAGTAGAAATCTAGCACCCAAAATGTCTAACAAAGCTCGTTTTTGCACAAGTGTCGCACTCTGGAAGCTGTCTTATTTTGTGTCCACCTCTTATTTGGGGTCCTGCACCTCTAGCAGCAGGCGTGTACGTAAAAGATCTCAAGCCACAATGGTGCTGCTAATCTTCCTTTTCATTGTCCTCACTGTAATATTTTACTGCTTAAAAAAAAAAGAAAGAAAGGACGTTTGGGTATAGCGATGAGTGCTGGTGCTTCAGAGCTCTTGGGCTTTACTCTGTTAATTCCATTCTTGTCATTTAAAACATGGCTTTTTCTTAGCCTTTTTACTTTTCTTGTTTGTGAAGGAGGAAGGCAAATAAATACAGAGCTGATGATTTAAGTCACTGTTGCCAGATGACATTCTATGGGAATGTGGACTTGCCAGTATGTAGATTGTAAATAGTTCTTTGATTTAATAAGGGTCTCTTAAGTACAGAGCACAGCCTACTGTAGTGAGGGACTAGGAATGCTTCCAAAATGGGTGTGAGGGAAGAAATTGGCCTTTAGATTTCTCTCCTCTGAGTGCCCATCTTGTTCTGAGAAATACTGCTCTGCCATAGCCCACTGAAAATTTTGAGCCTCTCTGGGGGTAACTGCTCAGAGTTGGTGGTACATGTTTTGCAAGATTGGACGACTCTGGCTTTATAATACTGAGCAGATGTCATAAAACCCAGTGAGGAGTGCCAGCGATTCTTGAACTGCAGCCCGAAGAACATCACAGAAAGCAGCATCTGAGAGGAAGACACTGGCATGAACAGTGCAGCCACCCAGCAGGAGTCCTCTGTGTCCCAAGGAAATCAGCTAAAATCTCTTTGAAGTATTAACCTCACCTTTTGCAAGAGGGTGGCTGCAAGTGGCCAGACAGTGGAGAGGGGCAGTGCACGCTGGATTATAGCCAAAGGCTGCCCTGAAATTCGGATGAGAGCGTTTTGCTGGCTTTGGAGTAGTAAATTGTGTTATATAAAATCTGCTAGGCTGTGGGAGCAAACTTCAATTGGAAAGAGCTCTCCTGTAGAGAGTGTGCTGGTGGTCTGACCTGCTTCTCTGGTGGGGGAAAATAAGTATCAAGGCAAACTGTGTTCTAAGAAGCTGAGGAGAAACATAATACCTAGTTCATGTGGTGCCTCTTTGGGATGTAGAAAGAGGAGTAGTTGAAGATATATAATTGCTTCTTGTGTATTTGGGGTATAAAAACACAAAGAGAAATGAACAAATATTGACTGTATAAAGCAATATCCTTTACATATTTGCAGATATGCTGGAGTTTAAAGAGAACTTAAATATGATCCTATTTAAGCTATTTTAACAAAAATGTAAGAAATCAATTCTTTTCTGCTACTGCTTTGTTATCAGGAAAATTGTATTATATTTTCATGTATAAGACAGATAAAGGGTAAATTGACTAGAGGAAACATAAATAGTAAAACAGTGACTATGTACTTGACTGCATTCAGATGCAAAAGAAACTAAGGGAAAGATAAATGTCACTTTCTTCTTTCCAAAGTTTTTCCTGTTTACTACATCAGCATCAGATATTTACAGCACTAGGTGAAATTCATGGTGTGGTTGCTGTTTTTAAGCTGACACTGTCCCCTTACAAATTCAGCATCTTAACCATTAAATGCACTAAATAGTTTCTGAAGATGACCTAAGCCAAACAAAAAATTCCACTTAACTTTGTTTTAATTTTCTTTTAGTAGTCTGTAAGGGACTGTATAAGTCTGTGTAGGGACTGTATAAAATTTTGCTAGTATATCTTTGCACTTGTTATAGTCAAAATAAAGATCAAATGCATGGTGAGATGTAGCCTAAGATATCATTCAGCCTGTAAATAAAAGGTTTTGCCCTTCTTTTCACAAGCCTTGCAGCTTCCTCAAGCCAGGGATTTCCTGTGGGGCACAGCTAACCCTGCTGCAGAGGAAGCTTGCTGCTTTCATTGACTCTGTTTCTGAAAAACTGATACTCAGTGACATCCATGACCACAGAATGTGAGTCCTGTAGTCCTTTGCTTGCTAAATGAAAAGACTGCCTCTGCTATGCTAATGCAGGTATAATTAGGAGATATATTTAATTTTTTGTATTCTACGCAAAGGCTCAGTCAACAGAACTTTTTATACTGTTGGATCTCTACATCCCTTTAATATGTTGCTTCTCAAGGTAAGAAGTACAGACAGCCCTCAAGCTTGTCCAGGCATGGCCAGCCCATGGGCAGCACTGTGGATGGGGCAAGTGTCCTGAACTTAGCCCGTGTCTCCAGTACATCCTGCTTTGCGTTACCTGCCTCAATTTTAACACATTTTCAGCTGTTTGCTTGTAAATCCATCAGGTCTTGACAATAATTCCAACCTTTTAGGCTCTCAGTGGTTTTGTGGAAGCAAATAGCCTTAATTAATGAAAATGAAGATCTGTGGCTCCCTAGCAAAGTATCCAGCTGAAACCAAACATACAGGTCTAGGTTTGCTTGTGCCTTTACCTAGACAACTGGCAGAGATCTGCTTTAATAATGAAGAGACTTTAGTCTGTAAAACTTACGTGGCTTCTCAAGCAGGGATCTTTACAGTTGTTTCACTTAACCAGTTAAAGCTTTTTGAGTAGTCCTATCTGGGGTTTTTGACTGTGCTTTTTTTCTTGGAAGTTCTCTGTGTCCTCTCAAAGGCCAATGCAAAAAATCAACCCTATTTTCTACTACAACGTGTTTTCACCTCTGTAGTTTGCATTTAAGACCTTGGCCCACTTCTGACCTTATTGCTTCTAATTGGTGAGAGCATATTTCCAGTGTTGCTTTTAAGATGATCTGCTAGTCTAATTAGCATTGATATATTTAGCATGTATACACTTTTGTACCTCTTCATTAGAGCTAACAAATGTCAATAAAAGACACTTTAGTTTGAGAAAGAAAAAGAGCTGGGGGGAAAGATTTCTATAAAGAGTGCTGTAGTCTTTGTGATGAATTGGGTATAACAGTGGAGAGTGGCAGAGGTGAAACAGGCTGTCTGTTAAACAGGAAACGAGTGATTAACATTTTTTGTCCTACTGATCATAATTATTCCCACTGGCTGAAAAAAAAAATAAACACTGCTTAGTCTCTCTTTACTATAGCTGCAGATCAAAATTTTGAGCTATTAGTCATTCTGACATTGTATGGATGAACTGCTATATTATTCCTTTTTTTTTTTTTTTCAGTTCAGTGAACTTTGCCTATAACTGTGATTTCATGTTTGCCTTTCAATAACCTGCTTTTACTCTGCATTTGAGGACAGCTTTTCCTCAGACCGCTATGGCTGTGTGTTGCCTGTGTCCCTGCAGAGTCACATTGCTGGTCACTGCATTAGAGCCCACAGTGAATAATTGTGAAAGGGCTATCTGCCCACCACGGATCACAGCAGCCTTCCTCAGGGCTTGATGGACTACAGGTGATTCCAATGCTTTTAACCCCTTTGAAGGGCAGGGCACACCTTAGCAGTGGTGCATGGTGCTCACCTAGACTGCACTGTTGTTCATTCCATCTGGTGTTGGCATAATGCAGGTGTTCGTTCCCTCACCTTTCCTGAACAAAAGATGCAGGCTTTTGTACGTGCAATGGCAATATTTTGTGGGACTGGTTTGAAAGACTGATTATTTCCCTGACCTCTGATGTTTTATTAATTGAGTGCTTTACCAGCTTTTCTGTGATAGCGCCTGGTCTCTCAGGTTATTCACAAGTCCTCCTGCTTTGCTGGTTTTGTGTTACTGATGTAATTGCACAGGCTGCTTGTGAAGGCCTGAGAGTGCTTAAGGAGAGCAGAGAAGAAGCTCTAGTTTGATGGGCATTCTGACTTTGAAATATTCCTCTTCAGTGAGGTCTCCTTGTTGGCCTCCTGTCTCACTGGTGAACTTGCTTCATCATGAGCTGTACATATCCATATATATGTTTCATATTTGTGGAAAAATAGAAATGTTTATTTACAAATATGGAACCCTTATATTTGTCAAACACTTGTTTTCCATCTGTTGGAATAGAAAGCTTGCAGCATCAGTTTTGTAAAGGCAGTATTAGAATTTGTCTGAATCACCAAAAATAGTTATCCTTGCTATCTTTGAATTTTTTAATCTGATACTTATTTTTCTACACTTAACAACTTTTAATGCTATGATAAATGAAATCGATAAATGAAACCATCATTTATCCTGATGGCTATTTGCTTTTTTTTTTTTGTAATGACACTGTGGTGCCTTCTTATTGTTGCTTTTCTTTCATCTTTGAAAGTGGATAGATTTTAGACAAACCTGTGGGTTGTCTTGGTTCCCCAGATGATTTTACCAGAGGGATGAAGGTGCATTCAACAAAATTCATTTAAAAATTTCATTTTCTGTACTTTTCTCTCTCTTGGAGGTACAGAAAACATAGGAGTGATTAAAAGTTTTGGTTGGGGTCATCATGTGTGGAACAGTATCCAGGTGTGTGCTTGCCCTGTGTGCACACTTGGCATAATGTAAACCTTGCTTGTGGTTTTTACTTTCATTCTTCCTAAATGCCTGTGTAGGGAGAGTAGGCAGTGTTATCATCTCATTAGAAATGTCCAAGCTGCCATTATGGTAAAGTGCTTTCAAGGAGTCTACCTAGGATGAGGAAGAGGATATAGGGTGTATTGGGAAATACTCAAATATGTGTCAACAGAGTTGCCTGCTCTGACATGTAGGCATGGACAGCTGAGTCTTAAACATCAATGTCTGAAGCTGGGTATGCATTTTCTGTTCCTACATGTTACCATGATCCAGAGAAGAACACTCTAGTGGTTGAGAAATCCCCTCCAGTCCCCGGTGGCAGCAGGATGCCACCACCTTCAGTGTTCAAGGTTTTTTAGTCGTTGACAGCTATGAGAAGGAATCACAGGATAGTATAAATCTGTGAACTTGAATGCAGAATGTGCAGGACTTAGATTAATGCCACTGACATGTGGCCACAGGAAGCCCCTTTGTGTTCAGGACACATGGCTAACAACCATATAGCAGTAACACACACTCCCTCCTGTTCTTGTACATTCATTCATGGAAAAAGGGATGCATTGCTGAAATCTTACCACATGGAACAGTTTATGGAAGTGTCTCCATGTTTGGAGGTGGTGTTTCATAGGTAGGGGTCTGGGAAAGACTCTCACTATGCTACCACATGTAATGGAAAGCACAGAGAAACAGTGCAAGGTCCCCCTAGGAAGAGAGAAGTATTTCCTCACTTTTTCCAGCTGATATTTCTTAACTGTTTAACAGTGCAGGAGGAAAAATGAAGTCAAACAAAAGCACCTCCCCAGGAACAAAGGATCCAAAAAAGCATGACCTGTTTGGGAGGAAATCCTGCCCTTCCACCTTCATGCAGCTGCAGGTGGCAAGTTTCCAGCATCTTCTAAATATGACTCTTTGACCTGAGGCTAAGTGACATGCTTTCTGTCCATACTTTTATTGGACACCAGAAAAGGTTTCTGAGCTGTAATAAAAAAACACCACAATTGGGTGGCAAAATTAGCTGTTTCATTAGTGTTTGAGGCCTCTGACACTGCAGTGTGGTTGTGTTGGTGAACATTGTAGGGTCAGAAAATGTCTGCTGTCTGTAGACCAAGTGCTTATAACTAGCAGCACTAGCTCTGAGGCAAATCCAAGCTCCTTGTGTAGCATCGTCATCTGAACTTTTTGTATCTCATAGTTACTAGGTAAGACAAACAGGATTGCCTTACACCAGACTGTTGTACCAAAGGAAATTCTGGTAGGTCTGGAGTTACCAATGTTTTCTTTCCTCCTTGGGCTCTTCATCCAAGTGCCATAAGCCTGGCAGCGTGATTGGAAACCACAGAAAAATGGGTGCAGGTGGTGTAGCTATTGCAGGCAAACCTGCCTGTTTTGCCAGGCATGATCTAACTTAGCCTTGGAGAGATGCCACATGGTGCCACTTGCCATGGTCAGCCCCTGCTGCTGCTGCCCGGCTGTTAATGCTGGCTGAGCTGTGAGCAAGTGTGCTGGAGAACTTCCTGGCCTCTGCACACTTTTGTAGGAGTGTTAATGACTTCTTTTTAGAGTGGCGCTTGCCACTGAGGCTCCAGGAGGAGGGTGATGTGAACATCTGGACCTGCTGTAGAGCTCCTATACAAAGACCTAGAGAGACAGGTTGAATGTCTTCTGTAAAAGCATATGGAAATCCTGGGGGGATGGGTTCTCCACTTCTTTGCTGCAAAACTTTTGCTTTGGTGTTGTCACCCCAAGGAGATTGTGCTGGCTCAGAAACCTGCTGTAAGCTGTCATTAATAGGATGTGCTACCACAGCTGATGGTAGAACAAGCTGGCAAGTGGTGCAGACCATCCCCTTGGAAGAAGTGTAGAAAGCGGTGGACTCCTGGGATGTCGTCTGAATGAAAACTTAGTGGGCAGTCATTAGACTGTTAATTTTAATGGAAATGCTAGACCTATGTGTGATAGAAGCAGTGCTGCTCCTGTGGCCTCCCAGTTTGTTATGACTGCATCTTCCAGAGGCCAACTCCTTCCTACCTTTGTTACATGTTGTTACATCTCCCTGAGATGCCATGGCATGCCTTATTGCAGTGCTGTCAGCATATGCACTTTGATAGCCAATGCACTTGTTTTTGTAAAGTGTATTGACTCTCCATTCCTCACTCTCCCTTTTGGTCGCTCTCATGGCACTCTGGTGGGATGTGAGCTGCCTGTGCCCATGGATGAAAGTATGAGGGCGGGAGAGACCATGATCACTTGTAGGTGCTTTTACAAATTTGGGGTCTTGAAGCACCCCAGATAATCACAAATCCACAGCTAGGTCCTGCTGGCAGAGGTTTGCAGCTGGGTTAAAGAGGAGCTCTGCTTCCCTCTGCTTTTGGTGCTCCAAGGTCTGGGGTGGAAGAAAGATGGCCAATAGTCACTATATGATCTCACTTCAGTAAGCACAATGTTGTCAAGTTTAACAGAGCAACTGAGTTTTCAGGTATTTAGTGAAACACCAACACAATTTACTGAAAAATTTCATTAAATACCTCAACTTCAGTTGGGATAGGGACATAATTTTTCTCAGCAATTAGTCAAGTTTAACTTAAGTTGCATGTTTTGCTATTTATATCTTGTGTTTAAATGCAGTATTGGATATTGGTAGCGCTGTTGGAAATGTCAGAAGTACAGCTGAATTATATAAATATGTAGATTCAAGGGAATAATTATCTTGGGCTTCATGAGTTTTATTAGCTGGGATGTGCTCTTCACATGGCACGTAGCTGATACTGGTTTTGCATATTTTGAGTCTTAAATCAGAAAGTAGCAATAAACTTATCCACAGTTCCTGGTCTGAATGCTGAAGTAAGTTTACTTTGTCTCAGAGGCAAAAACTCAATCCCAGGAAGCTCTCCACAGGTGGCAGCAGCCCTGCTGCCATCCTGACCCAGATTTTGATAAAATTCCAGTGCAGTTACGCTCAGCGCGATCTGGCGTGAACTGCTGCTGTGCAAAGACCCGCTTCAAAATGTAGACACTTGCTTTTGGCATCATTCAGGCCAGGTTTTGGGAGGCTTTGCTTCAATGTCCAGGTGAAGCCCATGGCTGAAGGCATCTCCCCTGCGTGCTGGAGCTGGTGGTGCCGCCACACGCCCCAGCCACTAACAGCTGCGCCATTCCTCCAGCAGCCAAGATCCACTGCTGAAACTATACTTTTTTATCAGGTCATGTTTGCATCTGGCAAGGATTTGTAGACACAACATCATTAACAGCAGTGCATATTTTCACAAGAATTACCTCTTCAACACTTTTTCCAAGTTAGTAAATCATAGCTTCTTTAATGTCCTGCTGGCTGCGTGAAAAACAGGAATTTATGTAACAAGCTCTGGGCCGCAAACCTTTTCCTGTTAGGAAAATTTTTTTTTCATTGCTGGCAGAGTTAGGAGACAGCTCTGTTACTCAAAGAGCGACCTCAAATGTCCTCAGTATAATAATACCAGATTATAACATTTTTGATGACTAAGGAATAGCAGCGATTTCTTAAATATTTAACACTTGTGTAGCAGAGAAGAGGGAACTGAGACTTATCACGGTGTTTTCCCTGCCCGATGTTTTGTGTGTTTGGTATGACTATTTTGATAGTAAACAGTGATCCTGAGCCAACTGGGTATGTTTACAAAATACAGTAAAAAAAATGAACTGGTGCAGGAGGTTTTTTAATCAACAGAGCAACTTTCTTGCGACATTTGTAGAGCTGGACTTGTGTCAGCCACAGATTGGTCTGTGGCCCTTGAGTGAAAACAAGGGGCTGCGCCAGGCCGGCCTCACAAGGCTTCCCGGCCAGCCCCTGGGGTATGGGCCAGTCCAAAGATGGACTTCCAGGCTTTCCCTCCCTATGTGTTAGCTGCACCTGGTGCAAATAAAATTCCAAGGCCTTCCCTAGCACCCTGTTGCTAGATCAGAGATAGTATTTTGGTTGTAAGATGACCTGAAGTGAAGAAATATGGTCTTACTTTACAGTTTCTAGAAGGGCTTCCTTTTGAAATTGAGTAAGGAAACACTCAAATCAGAGTCGTCATAGAATGCTTTGGGTGGAAGGAGGCCTTAAAGACCATCTAATTCCAACCCTCCTGCTATGGGCAGGGTACCTTCTACTAGACCAGCTGTCTCCAAGCCCCATCCAGCCTGGCCTCAAATACTGCCAGGGATGGGGAGTTTTTGATGGTGTCTGTTTAACTGGGATAACTTGTAAAGATGGTTCTTTGGAGGAGAGGTTGGAAAGGCTTCTGAGTTCAGGCATGTAGTTTGACTCAGCGCTGTGCTGGTTGAACAGTCAGTGCCTTGAGGCCATGCTCTGCCATCTTCTGGTGTTAGGGAGTGACTTGTGCCCCTGTTTGGGGTGAAGCTGTGCTATGGGGGCATAGTCTCAAATCAGTAGCATCTGTAAGGTGTTGGAGGACTGTAACACCTCCTTGCTGCCCTCATCTACTGAAAGTCTCCTCTGTGATCCCAGAGCAACCACTTCTGCTGAGCTCAGCAGAAAGCCAGTCCTGCTTTGTCTGTTCTGCTTTCCGTGGTCCAAAGCATATCATGGCTCTTGCAGGGAATTTGACCTGTTGTCTCTGGTTTAAGCTGTGAGATGACTGTTCGTGCGTGGAATGCCTACTTAAGATCTTTAGACAAGTTGCTGAAAATTACTCTGAATGGAAGGCAGATAGTGAATTACTGATTTCTCTGCCATTGAGGTCTATTCTGGTTTTAAACATTTATTTCATGTGTTGTTTTGTGGTTCCCTTCTCCTTGTTCTGGATGAATTGCAGTCCTTGCATAGACCATGGTACTGTCTTACCCTTCTATTAACATCTATGGCTGCCTATTTCAGCACTCTTTGAACTTGTGGCCTTTTGTTAGCAATTGTGTCAAGATGCAGGAAAACTTTTCTGTTCATACAATGTTTTTTACATGTGCTCAGCAGAAAATTATAGGAGCAAAATAGGTTTTTTTACAGCTTGGTAGTGCAAAGATTAGTCTCTTGTTAACAGGTCAGCCTGTGGCCTTCCATTTTGGATTTTTTTAAATTTTATTTGTCTGTATTTAAGAACAAAACATGAAACATGACTCATGGCTGAGGAGGTCAAAAAAAGGTCCGGTACCTCCAGCCGTTCTTGGCGCAAGATATCTGGTGCCCTCAGGTATTTGAAGAGTCAATTTTCCATATTAAAATGTTGATTTTGAAAGAGAACGATGATTTTAAGACTAAGGGTTTCATTACAAATTTGTGTATGTTCTTTACATGCCTTTATCTTCTATGATTTCTTAGGTAATTAATGATGTTTACTTATAAAAATTAGAACTTAATCCTCAACTGGTTTTCTATATGTATTTTCCTATATAACACAAGCTATATAAACCTCACTAATGCTCAGTGGCAATAGTGACAGTTTGTGTGTTTCATGTCTGTAGGGTTTCGGGATGTGCAGGATGAAAATCCATTACAAGGACCATACAACAGGATCTCACATTCCTGAACTTTGCATAAAATAATAATTAAAAAAAATCCATAAATACAGTTAAGTTCACTCATTAGATGACTCACTTCAGTCATCTTCTTGATCTTCTGGCTTATTTTTTCTCCTTTATGTGGAATTTTTATTTCAGAACGGTTCCTGCAGTTTTATTGAACCTTTTATAATGTCAGATGCGATGGAGGCAGATGACAGACAAATTGACATGGCGACTCTTTGCAAGCTTGTTTCAGCCAGTTCAGAGCGATGAGGAGATAAAAGAGGTTTCCAGGCTGGCATGTTTTCTTATTTAATGATTACCCCTGTGTTTTCTAACAAAATGAGAGTATGCTTACAAAAGCAGGTGTTAGTATGCCATAAAAGATGCATGTCTTCTCCATTTCTTACATGCTATTCTGTTTTTCAGAATTCAATCCGTCACAACCTGTCTCTGCACAGCAAGTTCATCAGAGTGCAGAATGAAGGAACAGGGAAGAGTTCCTGGTGGATGCTCAATCCTGAAGGAGGGAAGAGTGGTAAATCTCCTAGGAGGCGAGCAGCATCCATGGATAACAACAGCAAGTTTGCCAAAAGCAGAGGCAGAGCTGCCAAGAAAAAAGCATCCCTTCAGTCTGGTCAAGAAGGAAATGGTGACAGCCCCGGATCACAGTTCTCAAAGTGGCCTGCGAGTCCCAGCTCTCACAGTAACGATGACTTTGATAACTGGAGTACATTTCGACCTAGAACGAGCTCTAATGCTAGCACAATTAGTGGAAGACTTTCTCCTATTTTGCCAGAGCAAGATGACCTTGGAGATGGGGATGTGCACTCCATGGTATACCCATCATCAACCACCAAAATGACTTCTACTCTACCAAGCCTTTCAGAGATGAGTAATTCTGAGAATATGGAAAATCTTTTGGATAATCTCAATCTCTTATCACCTAATACATCAATGACTGTGTCAACCCAGTCTTCATCTGCCACCCTGATGCAGCAAACACCAGGTTACTCATTTGCATCCTCAACCACAAGTATAGGTTCACCAAATCCTGACTACAGGAAATTCACTTACGCTCAAGCTAGCATGAGCTCCTTGTCCCAGATTCCTATGCAGACTCTCCAAGACAGTAAGTCAAGCTATGGATCGATGAGCCAATACAACTGCCCTGCGGGACTTCTGAAGGAGTTACTGACCTCCGACTCTCCGCCGCACAATGATATCCTGGCATCGGTGGACACTGGTGTTTCCCAGGCTGGCGGCAGGGCGCTGGGCCAAAGCGTGCTGATGGTCGCCAACTCGGTGGTGCCCAACTACGGCAGCCAGCCACCCCACAACAAAATGATGAACCCCAACGCCCGCCCTCACCAGGGGCATAACCAGCCAGCAGTCAATGGCCGTGCCTTGTCACACACAGTGAACACCATGTCGCACACGTCGGGGCTAAACCGCCTGTCGACGGTGAAGACTTCGCTACAAGTGCCTATGAGTCACCCGATGCAGATGAATGCCATGAATCCATATGCCCCTGTTAACAGTTGCAATGGCTACGGGAGGGTGGGAATTGTTTCCCTCCACCAGGAGAAGCTTCCCAGTGACTTAGATGACATGTTAATTGAACGGTTGGACTGTGACATGGAGTCGATTATCCGTAATGACCTTATGGATGGAGAAACGTTAGATTTTAACTTTGACAGTGTATTGCCTAACCAAAGTTTTCAGCACAGCGTAAAGACAACCACACACAGTTGGGTGTCAGGCTAGGATGTAGTAGGAGGTAAGCTGTGCTTTTCATAATAAATCTGCAAAACAGCTAAAGGGAAAAGAAAGAAATGTCAAGATGCTTAAAATCTGGGAGTTCTTGTGTGTTGGGATGTGAACTCCCTCCGTAATAGTCAGTCACTTTCCAGTCCTTTGTTAGTTTGAGAGTCAGGTTTGCACTGGTGCATTAGGACTGTCAAGTACCAACTTCTCTTACTTCATGTGGAACGCTGATGTTTTGTCATCGATGTTCTAAACAAAAAACTTGCTGGTTACTAGCCAGTAATGAATATTTTTTCCCCCCATTTAAATATCTTAAAGCTAGCTTGAGCATATTTTAATAGATTTATTCATCTGTTGTGAATGTTAATTTGTTCTTTTTTGTTGTTTTTTCTTTCTTCCTAGGCTATGGTTAAATTCTCCAGACTTGTCTGACAGCAGGAACTGAGAAAAGCAGTACAAAGATGTCCTTCACCTTTCTTTTTAATTTTCTTGACAAAGCTGTGCGCATGCACTAACTTTTTTGGTTTTTTGGTTTTTTTTTTTGTTTTTTTTTTTCCTTTTGCCTTCCTTTCGTCAGAGTTGGCAGCAGAGAGAGTATTTTTCTGTACAGGATGTTTGCCCAAGGTTTGCAGGTTATGTGCTGCTGTAGATAAGAACTGTGCCATTGGAAATTTCGTTACTCTGAAGTGCCAAATTCACTACACCATATAATCACAGCAAAGACTCTTACTTACATCATGTTGTGCTTTCGGTTTTGTACAGTATGATCTGTAGAAGAAGAATTGTTTTTTAAGACTATCTGTTTCGGTCTAAGAAAAGTTTATAAACTTTTGTAAGAATACTGTGATGATCTCATGCCCTAAGTAAGTTTAACCTTCGTTGATGTTACCTGTGTTTTGATGAATTGAGATGACTGTGGACTTGCCTTGCAGCAGTATGAACTGCTTTATTTTACTCAAAATTGCCACACATTTCATATGGGAATAGAATAGCCTGTTAAATATGATCCTACTAAACTCACTGACTATTCCAAGCAACCAGTAGGTTAAATGCCATTTGATAATTTACCTGTATTTGTGTAAATTTATGCAAGAATATATCTGGATTTCATTGTCAGATTAATCACTTTATTGTTGGGCTTAAGATAATTTTTGGAATACTTTCCAAGTTATTTTTCTTATAATTAAATTCTACTTTTGTTACATAGGCAACTTTACAAAAAATAAATCTGAGATCTGGCAGCATTCATAACCTCTTCATTTTGTACAGTATTTTAACTGGATTAAGTACATGTTTTTATAAATTTCCCTAGCACTTGGGAGTGCTAATAACAGAAAAGCTTAATAAGGATCTTGAATACAAAACATTTCTGTCCCTTTTTTTGTTGTGTGATATATAAATATAGACAATTTTATGTTTAGAAATATTTAATCAGTTTTATATATGCATTTTTAGAAATGTCATCTGCTTCTATTACCATTTTAACTACCATGAAGTGTTAAGTATTCATTGTTAAGATGCTTGTACAATGCTTCACATTTATATTTATTTCATGGAGGTCTCATAATGTTTGTGCACTCAAGAGCAGGACCTTTTGTGGAAAATTTGTAATTGTAGTAAAATTAAGGACAAAATTGTCATTTGTCTTAATTAGCACTATTGTAGGGTTCATCAGTGTTTCTGTTGTAAAGCAGTAGATTTGAAGAGGCAAAAATGCTACTTTTGAGTGAGAGGCTAAAACTTTGACCTTATTGCAGGACAAAAAATTACTTTTCCAAAAGAAAGATAAAGTAAGTGGCAAAGTTATACAAATGCATGAGGTTTAGGATAGGGGAGAGCATTAATAACAGAGATCTTGTTTCTGTGGAAAAAACTGGTCTTGCTAGAGTAAGCACACTGACAGCTACCTGAGCTTTTTCAGGACTAGGTCTTAGAAGAATCGATTTCTGATTTTTTGTAATTGCATGATGCAGTTTTCATGGATGTGTGACAAAGAGGCCTCCCCTGTCTTTTCACTGGTTGCTACACAACATTTGTGTTACAGAAATCCTTGGAGCTTTTTTTTAATGCACTGACAGAATTAACGGTTTGGGGCTTTTTTTGCTAGGGCTGGTTGTTATGAATAAGGGGAGAAAGAAATATTTTTACACTGATTTTACTTTTGTGTAAACAGCTCACAACCAGAAAATGTCCTAATTGAAACTCATCTTTCCTGTGGTGATGGTGTATGGTGGAGAAGGAAACAGGACATGCCAAGTAAATGAAGTTTAGTAACAAGCCATATATTTAATGATCCTGTTACGACTTTCCTAAGGCTCCGCAATGTATTTATTGATGTGCTAGCATTTAGCTCCCTGTTGGGCTTCAATCACGGCCAATTACAGCTGGTCCTACTTTTTTAGATACACTATTACGATTGTCAGGCAGTTCCTGAGCCTGATGTGATACAGGATCTTCCCCAGTGTGAAGTTGGTCTTTGAACTTGTTTTGAGCAAAATCAAATGTTTTTAGTGCCAAAGCCTGAATGAAGCCACCTGCTTTTACAGGCAGTAAAAGATTTCCAGTAGCATCTTCACCATCAAATGCCTAGTCTCTGAAACATGGTAGTAAATCCTGAGAGTGGAGCAAGTGGAGGGCTCATACAGGGGCTTCTGAAGATCATTCTGTCTGATGCATGTGCAAAAATGTTTGCTCCCAAATAGGCACTGATACACATAGGCGAAAGTTGTCATAAAATCCACCTCTGCATGTGAAGAAAGCAGTAATCAATGCTATGCTCCATGGGGATGCAGCTGAACTTGCTACATTTAACAATATACCTCCTGTTTATTATTTACTGCTACTGTATAACTTCCTGTAAACAGCTATTTTATTCCTTTCCTTTTATACCTATGAATAACATAAATGTAGCCTTACCTTAAATACAACAGTCTATAGAAAGCCCTTGTAATTATTGTGAGGAAACGGTTGTAGGTAATCAGAGATTTGGGCTGCATGGTCTATTTGGCTTTTTTTGGGGTTTGTTTTTTTTTAATTTTGAGGGGGTTTTTTTTGTTCATTTGTTTGGGTTTTTTTGGTTCTGTTTTTGGGTGGTTTTTTTGTGGTGCCATTCTAATGTTTTGCAGTTGTAATTCTGGAATACTGTGAAGTTGGTGAAGGAGCATGTTGTCTGCCTTGAAAACAAACATTATGTGACCTCTAGTTATAAATCCTTTTTCAGTAAAAGTACCAAGTTTCTGGAGTAACTTAGTTTGTCAGAATTGTTGTAAATTATTGGTTTGTGAATTGTGCAGATGATCTTACCTATGCAGCCTTGTTTTTGACTTTTCTCTGGTTTGTACTGTTATTAAAAGTTTATTGTATTATAGAGCTGTTGAGATATTTTAAATATAAAGATGTATCGTTTCCATAATATAGCTATATGATATATGTTTAGGTAGTAGATGCATTAATTAGAAAGCTCTGCTTTGATAAACTGACAGTTTGCCTACACTATATATATATAAGCAAAAATCATATTGCTTATTATTGGCTTAGGTCAACAGAGCATCCCTGAGAAGTTAAAATTGGACCAATTATAAAACAGTATAAAATTTGCACTTGTTAAACCACTGGATGTATGTTAGTACTTTTTTTATTTTTTTACTGATTTGAAATTCCTATTTTCATTATGAAATTGCTAGGGTTCTTAATTTATGACTGATTTTAAATAAGGTATTCTCATTATTATTATTATTATTTTGGTAATCATAATATAAGATGCAGCATGGTTTATGCAAGCAGAAAGCAAATTATTCAACATGAAAACTGGCCTCTTTTTTGAAGGTGTTCCACAAACCAGCAATATCTGAGAGATTGGCATGTACATACTGCTAGTTCTATTTGCGAGTGGTGTGACAGCTCTTCAACGCTTCACTGCTCTGACTTAGTCACATTGCAGAATTAAAATTCATACGTGGATATTTTCAGAAAAAGTGCCTGATGTACTTCTACAGACACATGAGAACAATCCCTGACAGTTTGTTGTATAAAGCCATAAATGTATATAAATTACGTTAAAAAGACTTTGTGTCCTTTCTTGTATACAGAGAATGAGATTTGTACCAGGATTCTACTTGTGATTAGTAATCCTTCTACTGAGATGTTGTCGTAATCACTTTCCTCACCGTGTAATCTTTTTAATGATGATGATCCCATTTGGACAATCCCGATGGCATTAGCAATTTTATACAGAAAAATACCTCATGGTACTAAGTCTTGCCTGGTGAGATGATAACATATGAATGAGCAAACACTAACTGCACAATAGTTAACAAATTTTCCATTACTTGGTATAAAGGAATTTTTCTCTCTTCGCATTGCTTCTGGATTTGGAACTGTAGCAGGTACAGGAACCTAATAGGGCTGAGTTACCAGTGTTTAATCACAACCTAGTGTGCTAAAAGTAACTTGTTTACAATTATTTGAGACTAAACGCAAGAAGAATCCATGCCTGACTCCCAGGGCTCAGGAGACAGCTTTGTGTAGAGGTGTGTTGTTACTGGAAGGTGCACGGAGCGGTGCCAGTGCTTCAACAAGCATAGTTCAGACAAAATGGCAAAAAGTCCTGAAATCGTTTCAGAATGGGTATTTGTAAGTATAAGCTCTTAATAAAATTGCTATGACATGAGATGGTAATTAGTGTATCAGAATGTTATGTAATATATTATTAAAGAGTAATAAAAAAAGGGGATGTTAACATCCATCAAACCACAGGAAAGAATTAGTCTTTTAGTCCAAATTACATGTTAGAACCTAATGCTATTACATGTGGAAGAGAGCGGGCCCAAATCCTCTTGGTCCACTTTCCCCTGGTTTTTGCCTCTGCCCCTCCAGAAGTCTGTACCTTTTCTCAGAGTAAGTTTTTTCCTTGCTGAACATTTGCCAGCCTTCCTGGTGCTGCTCCTTTTGCAGCCATGCTTCAGGCTGTGGTGATGGGAGCGCTGCTGATGCGAGTGAGTAGGGAGAGCAGGAATGTCTAATTTTTTTTTTTTTTCAATTTTATTTTTTTTTAATTTAGATTGTGTTTCAAAACAGAGCTGGAAGAAAGGATGAGAGGCTGCCAAAACAGACAGCCAATAACACCCACGCCACAGTTGTCTTGTGAGGCCCAAATCCCTGCTTGCCTGCAGGTGGGGAGGGAAGGGGTGGCAGAGAGCAGGCTCTAAGTGAAGTGCTGGCAAAAAAAAAATTGCTGGCAGTTTGATCTTAAAATGAGCAGAGGTAGACGTAAAGAACATGAAAGAACTAATTGCATGTAAAAATAGAAATATTTAAAGATAGCTAAAGAATAATTTCTGCTTGTACTTTGCAGTTCCATCTTTATTTTAGCTTCAACCTTTTTCCTTCAGTGTACATTTTGGAAGGGTTTTTGCATGTTAAGGGAAGCTGAGGATATCTTCCCTGACATTTTCAAAAGCCTGACTTCTGGAATGAGAAGGTTGTAAGATCCAAAGATACTCTATTTGGGTGTTCATGACGCTGTTTTTGGAAAGGATGCGCATCTAATTGGTACTAGTTACTGTTGTCAGGAGAGATAGTCAAAGCTTGTCTCTTGGGAAGGGGCTGGCTAGCAATTTATGCCAATCTGGCAACAAGGGATTTGAATCTGCTGATCAAGCAGGAAAACCTCAAAGCATCTTTGTGCTCTGAGTCAGTTCTACATCATTGTAATAAACATGTTTTTGTGTAGAAATGGTAACTACTATGTCACCTCAGTTGATAGTCCAGTTACAACTACAAATGACAAAAGGTCTTGCAGCCATTTATTGTGCAGCTGGTGTGCAAAGATGTGATTTGTGAAGATCCTTGGAAGGAATAACTTGCAGTGATCAGTGCCTGTGGTCATGCCCACTGCTGGAATTGCATGCAAATCTCTGTTCATTACCTGATTATGTTTTGCTTGGGGTAATGTTCTGGCATGTGCCAAAATGATAGCTAAAATGAGGAGGCAGGGACAGCGCCCCATCTTACTTTATGTTCTTCTACTTGCTGTTGGACCCTGGGGCATGCAGAAATTTTGCATATATTTTTTACAAGTAAACTTCTTGTGGGGATGTTTATCATTGAGCCGATGGGAAAAGGGATGAGAGCTTTGTGCAGTACAACTGGAAGAGCATTGCAGGAAGCTTCTGATGGGTATAATAGGGCTGTGGAGGGAAGAATCAGACAAAGAGCTCATTCATAACTTGGAACCTCAACATTTTACATCCTTCCTGTCTGCTCATCTTTGGTTGTTCATGCCATCCTTAAACGAAGGGGCTTTTCCAAGAAAGAGGAGTTGAGTGTTGGTCTCTTCTCCTAAGTAACAAGAAAAAAGAGGAAATGGCCTCAAGTTTCCCCAGGGGAGATTTAGTTTGGATATTAGGAAAAATTTCTTCACCATAAGGTTGTCAACCATTGGAACAGGCTGTCCAGGGAAGTGGTTGAGTCACCATCCCTGGAGGTATTTAAAAAGCCGTGTAGATGAGTCACTTAGGGACATGGTTTAGTGGTGGACTTGGCAATGCTGAGTTAATGGTTGGGCTGGATGATCTTAAAGCTCTTTTCCAGCCTAAATGATTCTATGATTCTATGGTTATGTTTCTTTCTCAGCATCCTAGAGTGACGCTACCTGAACAGGCAACAGCCCAGACCTTCCACAAGAGCCTTGCTGGGTTTCTAGGGAACTATGTTTGGCAGGAATGCTTAAATTGTTTCTGAAATATTCAATCAACTTCAGTAAAGTCAGCAGAGTTAATGGAAAAGCCCATAATAAAAGTGTATATGCATTGGAAAGAGGGGGGAGAGATGAGAGATTCTGGGATGAGAAAGCTTATTAAGTGGTTGCTTTAAAGACCAAAGAAGACTGGGTTTTCACTAGGGAAAGGGCTAATGTTGCAAATAAAAGAGCTTTCTTTTTGTTGGATTTTGAAGTTGCGTCCAAGAGCAACCACAGACAGCACAAAAACCCGGCCTGAATTGTTGCTTCAGTTTTTTTGACCAGGTGAAAACAAGTGGTGAGCTGTGAAACCCTGTGAGTACTGGAGTTTCATTTCAGGAGTCCAAATAAGTTACCACTTCCTGCTCCTCCCTTTCTTCCTCCTTTCTACCCCCCCGCCACCAATTTCTAGCAGAAGTGTTCCTGTTTGGTTGGGGTTTTTTAATTCACCCTGCTCAGAGAAACTGGACTATGCAACACTCTGTGTCCTTCTTTCCCTTCCCCACAGTGATGGCTGAGCTCTGCTAAGGAAGTTCTTTTCCTCCTCCTCTCTCAGCCTCTAAAACAGATCTCTCTATTCAATGCCCAAATGACCCCTAAGCCAAAGTTCATTCCCAGGAGCCTTCATCCATTCTTGGAAGACTCCAGGAGCCCTTTGAAGTGGAAAGTTTTGTCTGCTTGTGCCTCTCCTGCCTGGGGGGCTTCTAAATTGAAAATAGCCTGGAGCTGACAGGGGAGTCCCTAGGAAGGGGGCTTGTCTTGGAGCCATGCATCTGTTCCACTGCTGTCCCTCTCTCACTCAGCCTCAGTGTCCTGTAACCCTCTCACTGACCCTTGTTGGTCTGCAAGGCAAGGCTTTCACAAGGGGGCTTTCTGAGTTCAGGTTTCCACGTCTTGTTCTGCCATGGGCAAACCCTTCTGGTGTAAGCACATTTGCCTGGAAGTTTATTTTCAACATAAAAAGCAGCATAGCACTCTTTCCTACAGGCTCCTTGAGCTGCTGACTGTCTGCATCTCCATGGTCCTGGTGTGGTAGGTACAGAAAGGCAAGAGCCTGGTGACTGAGAAGAATGCCAGGCAAACAGGGATAGTAGTGACTAATTGTATTGAATATGCTGGACTCCAACTTCTGGGGTCCTGTTGTTTAAATTGGTCTAGGTATATTAAATTAAAAAATTCTGATGATTGTCACTGCAAGAGTTTTCAACATATTTTGTGACTAGCTGATAAACCAGCAGATATGATTGTTGATAAATGTGGAATAATGCAGAGGGAGAAGGGGAAAGTGAGTCTAGCACATATGGATACGTAATGAACTGTGGATGAGGTGTTACCACCATGAGAAGCATCTTAAGAGTTGTTGAAAGGATTTCTTGCAAGCCTCAGCTTAAAATTAACTGTGGACCAAAAAACCCCACAGGAGAAGTAATACTAGAGAAATAGAAATAATAGAAATAACATAAAATTAATAAAATAATAGAAATAATTATTTCTAATAATAGAAAAAAAGGAACTGGCAGAGTCCATAGCAGAGATTAAATAGCAGAAAGGATGAGTGAGGGTGGGTATAGTTGAGTGAGGTGGTAGGGGTTTGTAAAATTGAGTGCTGTGGAGAAGGTGAATAGGAAGTGATTAATCAGTATTTCTTATGACACAACTGGAGGCACCCAATGAAATGACCAGGCAGCAGTATTTAAAACAAGAGGAAGTATTTCTTCACACACTATATTATTAAAATTTGGAACTCATTGCCATGGGATGTGGTGAAGGCCAAAAGTGTAAATGGATTCAAAAAAAGATTATACAAATTAATAGAAGATACATCCATCAGTGGCTACTAAATACAATGGTCCGGATGTGGCCTTTAGCTCAGGAAGTCTCTAAATGGCCAGTGCTGGAAGCTTGGAGCATGTACCAGGGAAGGGATTACTCAGTCTGTGGCCTGTCCCTTATGCTGTTTTCTCCTCTGCATCTGCTGCTGGCCAGTGTTACTGACTGGGCACTGTTGAAAGTGAGCCTTTTGATCTGACCTTCCAAGGGTTGTCTTCAGAGTCTTATTTATGCTGAGAATAAGTAAAGCCAGAAACAGATGCCTGACACCCTTCTGTGAGGAGGTTTCAAGCCTCCACAAGTCCCTTTCCAATTCTCTGTCAATGGTCATGGACATTGTGTTGAGTGTCTTGCTTGGTACCTCTCTCACTGGGAGGCATCAGCTGAGATCATGCTCTCAACATAATGCACTGTGATGTAACAAATATGAAATACCTGGTTAGATTTTTAAACTTTTAGGGCAGAAAAAAAATGCACAGATATTTGTAAAGAAGAAGACAGAGCAGGGAGAAACAAAATCTCTTCATCCCAAGCAGCTCTTCCCCAGCAGCTCTATGGAGGCTGTGCTAAGAGCAGGGATAAGACAGTGTTACAAATCCATCCTCCCTCCCACACCCGTGACTAAAGCACTATTTTTTTTTTTTCTTTTCACTTTCTTGGCCAGTAAGGAGTTAAAGTCCTTTCAAATGCCCACATTTGAAAGCCTTTCAGAGATACTCAGCAGTGATGCTGGACAGTGAGCCTAGCAGTACTGGTCTAGAAGCAGTGGTTTGTCAGTAGCAGGGGCCTCTCCAGTGCTGATAGCCAAGGTCAGCCAGAAGAGAAATGTGTGTGAAATGTGCTGTTTTACCACTTTTTAAAGGTCTTAATGATGCAGAATGGAGTTCCAGTGGAGGATAGAACAGCATTTTCTTGCCAGATCTATAGTTTGAGCTCTTTCCTTTGGATGTTAACAGAATGCCAGCAGGCTTGTTAACTCTCAGCAACTGATTAAGAAGCGCTGACCTAAAGATGAGGGAAAGGTAAGTCTTACCCTGCCCGAAGCTAAAGCAACCCATTATAGGACTTCATGTGAAGAGATGCTGAGGAGACATTGCAACTGAGTCTTGAATGCCAGCAGCTATAAACACTGTGTGAGAGTGAGTTTATACTGTAGCTCACCAGTCAACATGCAGGAAATCACAGACTTCACTCAAGTGTTGAAAATATAATGCTAATGGACTACCACATGCATTGCAAACGTAGCTTTCTTTCCTTAGATCTGTGTCCAAAGCTGCTTCCTCTGTGAAGCTTTGAAATGTGAAGTCTGATCAATGCTGACTGTTCTCAAAACATTCAAAAAGAATTTTTAAGAAAGCTGTCACCTCTGTGTTCCTCTTCAAGACTGAGTGGTTATTTTCTCTAAATTTCCACTTTTAAAAGAAAAGGGAGATACCTAAACCTCCGTTAATGCAAACTGGTAGGTGTTTAACTTAATGTTTGGTACCTCAACTGACTGAAATCTGGACTTTTTAATGTATTTCAATTTGAATAACAGAGAACCATGCATTTTATAATGACTTTATTGTCAAGCAGATCCATTCTCTCTTCCCTGTCTTTTCTCCCCCACCTTCTCCTTGGTGATAGGTTTGGCAGTGGTTTTGGGACACCCTTAAAATGATGGGTGCAATGTCAGCACCGGGGCATCCAGAGTTCCTTCCTGTTTGTATTGGCATCAGCTGTTATTTAGCAGCTCTCCTTTTGTGTGCTTTGATTAGCGGTGTTCGCAAGGTGCTGAGCACTTTCCAAACAGGATGAAAATATTCCTATTTCCTAAGAAGCTTGCAACTGACAGTTTGTAGTAAGCAATAGTTTTGCATGACTGGTTCTGAAAGCTTCTATATCTCTCCTAAAATTTTCCTAGTTTGTCCTGAACCCTATTTTGACTGCATTAGCCATTAGCAATGTTAAGAGGTGTTGAGGTCATTATGAGAACTTCAGGAAATTCTCTGCCACCCACTCCAGAAGCTGCGCAGATACTCTCAGGCTATTGCAAATGCAAAGTAAAACATGTGAGCCTAATCCCTCTGAATAAAGTTAATTTGGAAGTGATGTGTATTAACTATTTTTTAAAATTTATTTTTATTTGCTTTTTTTCCCCTCATGTGCAATGATCTGCTGGCATTTACTCAGTCAGTTACTGCAGCTTTGTGAAGAAGTTATGACTTCTTTTACCTTTGGCAGGGTAAAGGGAACCCAGAACACAGCTGACTGTGACGGCTTCCTTATTCACTCTTACTGTGCTTCCTCATAATTTTACTGAGGAAGGCCTCATAATTCCATAATTTAAGAGGCAATTGCATACCAACATCACAGTTGCCTTCTGCGCGTTAGTTAACTGATTGATGATACAAAGCTGTTTCTGGCAGCCAAGGGGATGAGATCCAGCTGGCAGATCTGCTGGAGCAGGGTCTCAGCCAGCCAGCCCTGCACGCTCTGCGTTCCTGGGGCTGCCGTGCTAATTGCTGGAATGTGACTCCTACCCACGGTGCAAGGGGGGAGAGTGAGCCCTGGCCAGCCAAGGCTTGCCCATCCCTTCGCCAAAGCCACGGCTGCCCCCAGCTCCGAAGGCTGCTGTGCTTTAGGTATGTCACTGCTGCTTCACAAGCACCTGTGAGCTGCCCACGGAGAGCCCCCAGCCCTCCCTGCTGATGGCTGCATGTGGGGCTCACAGTGGCATTGGTTTTATGGGGTTTTTTAAGGGTTTGGTTTACCCAGTTGGAAAATACTCATGAAAGGGAGGATGATCTCTGATTTGGCGTGTTCAGATTCTTAGAGGCCTTAGTGGTGCAGACATAATAAATTGTGCTCAGCAGCTGCAAGAGCAATGTCTAACTTCAGTGGCACTGAAAACCATAGTTAAACAGCATCTGTGTTTACTAGGGGTGCTCTCTATCTGTTGAAAAGATGATCCAGTTCTCTAGGGGACTGTTGTGTTTTTTGCAGCAGTAGCATTAAAAAAATTCCTAAGTGTGTTTTCTTTTAAGGTCAAGATATATCTAACCATATTTGAAAATTATTTGCTTGTTTCTCACTTGAGGAAAGATTCTGATATACCAATACGAACATATTTAATGACTTATTTTGACTTTTTTTTCCAAGGCAAGAAAAAAATATGGCTCTGATCAGTGAATTTAAATTTAAAAAAAATCTATTCCTTCATGCTCTTTTAGCTTATAGAAAACTCTGAAACACATCTATCTATACATTTGAACAAGGCACATCTTAGTTCCTAGGTTTGTGTGGAGAAATAATCAACTTGCTTTCAATATGACACAGTCCTAAAGAAATCCAATGTTATGGAGCATAGATATAAACATACTCTTTGAAAGAGGATGGAAATCAAGGAGGGATGGGCTTCTGGGTACCTGTTTTTATTACATTCCTATGGTTCTCCACTCTTTGAAGAGTTTTATACTCCTACTTATCAGACTGTATGTGGCAGAATGGGGTCCCACCTGTCTGAGTGTTGGAAAAACCTTCTCCAGGAAGTAATTTTTGCTTTACAGTCTCTGGTCTTTGTTGTGAAAAGGGAAACAGGCTGGGAAAATGGGAAACAAATAAATGGATGAAATAGCAGGCTGGCAATCATTGTTATGATCCAAGTCTTTCATAGGTTTAGGAAGAAAGAAGCTAAGGCAAAGGAAAACCAAAAGGACATGAGTTGCAGAAAGGAAGGAAGGTGAATGGAAGGAGATTGGGAGAGGTGAAGGCCAGATGAAGAAATGGCAAAGGACAGACCCAGTTGCTGGTCAGTGCAGAACAGAGAGGGAGAGTTACCAGTCATTTGAACCAGTGGCCAGGCAAGATGTACCTGGTCTGAGAGTCATTATAGTGCAGAGAGCCAGCCAAAATTGCTGGGAGAGGATCTTCTCAGTCACATATCCAGGCAAAGCAGCTTCTCAGCCTGTTTGTGCAATGTGACAGTGTGGGGTCTTTCTGCCAAGGCTGATAAAGTAAGCCAAAGCAATGAGCTTGGAGGAGGTATTCATAGCTAAATGAATAACTATGTCACAGCATGGAGTGTATTTACAGTCTTGTATAAAATGAATTGTCTGGACTACATATGGAGAGAATTTGGCCACCAGGCTGCTGAGAAACAGCTCCTTGAGAAGTCATTAATGGAATTTGTATAGCTGGTCAGGTGTGAACCATAAATGTGAGCACATTTGCAGTCACTGGGAGAGTCTGACGTCAGGTAGAGATGTTGTCAGTGCAAACTTGGAACCAGTGGAATCGAAACGAGGCAGATGGCAATGGGAATTTTTCAGAACTGAAAGCAGTCTTCAAAAAACAAAATGTTTCCTCAATCCCTAGGGCTACAAGCAGGGACATACCCTGGGTTTAGTTTCCAAGACATCAAATCTGTTCTCAGTTTTTGCTAAATATATCTTTGCTTCCTATATCAGCTTCTATATCTATCACCTATTTACTCACAGGGCTGAGGTGAAGCAGATGAATTTGTCATGTGTAGGTAGACAATCTCAAGAAAATGATGGGTGCATGTGCACCTCAAAGACCTGTTTTCAAGGCTGGTTTTCTTTAGGGAAACTGGAAATGGGATTCATCTAGCCAAATACTGAGTTTTGGGAGGAGGCTGTTAGTTGTCTGCTCACCAGCAGTCACCTGTAAAAACAAACAGCTGGGACACACCTTTCAGCTCCAGCCAAACCCAACATCATCCGTGGCTCCACACCTGGTGACTACAGAGCCTCAGAGACTCTGGGTACTTATCCTGACCTTTCTGCTGACCATGCAGGGGAGCTGCTCAGGAACAGGCTCAGGGAGCTGATTAAGCCAAAACATAACAGGCCAGAAAAGAGGCCGTGGAGATTATGTAGGTAGCAGCTGTGGCTAAGAGATGGAGCTGTGCTAGGCCAGCACTCCCTCCAAAGCAGGGCATAGGGGAACCCAGGCATTGCCATCCAGCCTAAAAGGCAGGTGTAGAGACCTACACCACTGACTGTGCCTGTGAACCCAAGTGATAGTGAGCACTGGCCAAGCAAGAAAGCTTTCACTTTTGTGAAAGCCCTGAAGGATCATGCTTGAAATATTATTTCTTCCGTGACAGGTCAATTTTTTTTTTCTCTGCAAAGCCAGGTCCATTTGATTTATAGAACTACAAACAGTGCTTCTGGTCTAGAAAATTTGGAATAATTTCATCTTTTTATCCTGTTGCCAACCCATTTCAGTTGAGAGTGACCTGGCTGTAACTAAACAAATGCTGAAGACAAAATCTTAAAAATGGAACATGGCTGTGGATGTAGCACCTTAAATTTTCCAACAAATGCAGTAAGGCATGTCTGACTTGGGGTCTAAACTTATTCCTGGCATGGAAAGTCCCCAGTGCTTCTTTTTTCAATTCTGGTCTGAGAGGTCTAGCCTCATTTATGATGCTAGCCACCACATTCCCATTTATTTGAGAGAGTTCATGACATATGACATATTGACATTCATGATATATCCTCTCTAGCCACATTCCCACCCTCTGGTAGCTCCACTCTGCAGTTTAGGCCCCTACAGAAACTAGCAGAAACAAACATATGCCTTATTTGTATTATAGAAAGATTTCTAGGAGGCCCTTTACTTTTAGACATGGGTAGATCTGTGCAAAGTAAGACTGTCTGTACCATAGTCTGGTGCTCAAATTTACTCTTAGCACCTCACAATAGTTTTGAAGAAAAGATTCTGTTTGGAGGAGAAGGTTGAGACTTTTTCCTTGTGCCTTTACTTTCCTTTGGTTTTGGTCTGTGCAGTGTTGTTAGAATTTTCTGAGCCTCTGCTTGGTGTAACTGTGGATTTCACTGTCAGAGAGTTGGGCTTCTCCTTGTAATGGACAAGTGCTCCACAACCAGGTGTAGCAAGCTGCTGTTTCCAGCCCAACATTCTGTCCAAACTTTGGCTTTCATGGCTTTGTGATAAGGCATGAGCATGCCCATAACACATGATACTTGAAATAGGTCACAGTTGAGATGTTTTGCTCTGCTTTTATTAAACTGGCTGATGTCCCCAGTTTGAACTGTCTGGTTCTAGCAATAAAATTCAGCAGCTGCGAAGACTATCAGGTGCTGAGGGACCTTTAAGCATAAGTTAAGCCTGATGTCTTTAAGTCTGAGATGTTCAGCTTTGGAGACTTCATGCTATAAAACTGCATTTGTTGGAAAATTTAAGCTGCTAAATCCAGAAATGTGTTCCAGTTTTAAGGTCCCAGATTCAGCATTTGTTTAGCTTCCAGCCATCTCACTTTTAACTGAAATGGGCTGGTAAAATTAAAAAAAAAAAACCAAACAAAAATCCAATTACTCCAGAGCTACTATACCATGTCCCCAAATGTAATTTACAGGAAATGTTGGGAGGTTAGTTAATGACAGTTTATAAATATTTTGAGTTCTTCAGATGAAATCACATAGGAATGCCTAAACATTGTTCCTATAGGGGCTGTTTACTTAGACTAGAGCTTCCCTCTCACCTTTGTGCACACCATAAAATGGAGATCTGTATGTACAAATGCCATGCACACGAAAACTGGAAAAGCCTTTTGGCCATTCCCTGATACTTTTGAAGAACTAGGCTGGTAAACACAACAGGAGCTTAAGCTAATTTCTAGTTTTGGACTCTTGGTTTTGTTTTGTCACCTGGCACTACAGAAAGTGACCAGACGTCCTCTACTCTAAGCAACTTTTCTTAGTAACACTATCCTCTCTCCATGTGTCAGCTCGATCATTTGTCAGTGGATTGGGTTCTTGCTAGGCAGCTGTTCTTATTTGGTTTAACAGCGACCCAACAAATCTGAGTTTTCTGCTGGACTGGAGAACAGATTTCACTTGATAGTCTGAAAATAGCCATGTCACTTTCTATTTCTTCACCCATTGCTCTATTATCTTTGTTCCTAGGGCTGCCAGGACAGTGAGAGTACCAGAACCAAACTAGCATGGACAAGTTAAGCTGATTGTCTGCTTCTTGGCCACACATAGGACTGTAATAGCCCTTGGCTGGATTTCAGAAACCAAAGGTGTGCAATTCAGGGGCAGCTCCACCCCAGACAGAGATGAGGGAATTATTCTCCCTAATTTACAATAGCAAGAGCAAGCACTCCCTCCCACAAAGTTGCAACACAAGATGTGAACTGGCCCAGGTAACTCCTGCCTTTCCTTTGGCCTCTGCTTCTCACCAAGGCAGTGCCTGAAGAGCACAAAAACAATCAGCAGTTGTGAATGTTTTTATTAGAGATGCTAGGCCAGCATTTGTAGGTATCTTCTTAAAAAATCTCCATTTTTGCTCAGAGCATGGACAAACCAAGAACTGGTGGCAACACCTTATATCTAGTTACTGAGCAAAACAATTTAAATGGTCCTTTTGGATATATTTCTGCAGTTGCTCCCGTTCCTCTAGATTGAGGAAGATTGTCACTACTTCACAGAGGATCAATGAACAGTATCAACTAACTCTGCTAATTTTTTTAACATTATGTCAACAAACTGGTGACTCTTCACCACTCTAATTGTCTAGATGTAAACTGCTGCTGTGCCTAAAGTAAGGGTCTGCTTGGTGAATCATAGAATCACCAAATCAGGGAATGATTTGGGTAGGAAAGGACCTCAAAGATCATCAGGTTCAGACCCCTCTGACATGGGCAGGGATACCTTCCACTAGACCAGGTTTCTCAGATAGATAAACTGCATCCTGCAAGAACCTTTTTTTTTATCTGTGGGCTATCAAGGGAATCCAAAGTAACCAACCCCCCTGAAGGTGCTGCATCAGTTGCCTCTGCCTTCAACTTGTGAATCTTGTCCTTGTATTTTTGATAGTGTGGATGAATTGCTGCTCCTTGGTAAAGTTTTCTTTCTTTATCTTTTTGGGGACAAAAATGAAGTGATGGGTTGTAATCTTCATAAGGCACATCTTTAAAACCCATCGGCCATTCTATGGGGTCCTGTCTGATTTCCAGTGTTCCTCTTGACATCAGAAGTAGATGCACTGAAGCAGAATTATTCCTATGATTTCCATACTGTATTTAGTACAGATGTGCTCAAAGATCCAAAGCTTGCATTTGTGTTTTGGCTGAAGTGCAGCACTGCAAGTTTGCTATCAAATCATGACCCATGATTGGTCAGAGCCATGGATGCCTGAGGGGATTCTCTGCCTATGGAGCATCCCTTAAGACTGTTGCTTGATGGTCATTGCCAATAGAAATGGATATTTTGACAATACAATTTTGATGAAACTTATCACACACTTCATTGATTTCTTCATCTTCTGTCTTTACAGTGCAAATATTGGTGCTCATTAAAATCCTTTATATGTATTTAAGCTGTTCTACCACTCCTATTACTGCTATTAAAAACATTATAGGACATCAATTTATTTGATAGGAGTTATTTTCCACAAATATGTTCATTATCATTATCTATAGATAGTTCTACATAGTTCTCAATCCTTTTGTCAATCGTGTTGATATTTTACTAGGGTCAATGTCAGACTGGTAGAAAGGGGTTGACCTATTTATTTATCCAATGGCCTGGGGTACTAATTTGACATTGCAATTTCTCCATGCTCTTCCTCTTTTGCAATTTTCTTTCACCCTTGAGTGCTGAGGGTTTTTCAAGTCCTGATGCATGTCTGTCTTTAGCTTGCCTAGTACCTTGCCTAGCACAGCACTAATGTTCTGAATGTAGTGACACAGAAGTTATGCTGCAAATGAATCAGGAATATAAACATTTGGACTGTCTTGATTATCCTACTCAAAAAACATTTGTAGTGTTAGAGGTTTTCCTCCTTTGGTAACCTGAAAATGCTGGGTGGAAAGCTTGGAAACTTGGCTTTAAGATGTGAGCAGTGATTGTGAGAAAAGTTGTTGTTTGCGGAGTCATAAAAATGAAAAGTTTAGACAGAAAAAATTAGGCCGTATATGGACTGTCTTTATTATTAAAGCCTAAGCTGGTGATACTTAAATTGCAGTTTGTGGATCCTAATGATCTCTGAGTCAATGGTAAGTACCCCTGGTGTTTCACTGGCACATCAGGTTTGCCACTTGCAGTGTGAGCTCTTCACTTCTGTGAACTGGGAGTAGATCACTTTCTTCAACCTCTGACTACAATCTCCCATCTTCCCTTGGGAACTGGATCACAGCATACTAATTTTTTCTCTGAAATACTTCTCAGACCAACAGATATGGTGTAGTCTGCTGCTATACTCCTCATGACTCTGAAATATTTCATGGAAAAAAGACATCCAGGGACCTAGGTTTGCTTGGTGGTTGCCTTAGGACCTACGGATGAACTGGGATGAATTGAGTGTCCTTAGTTCTTTGCAGCCCAGAGACTCCTGCAAAACAGGCTTAATTGCAGAGCACTCACTCAGAGGCATTGAAATGCATTGCTGTTTGCTGTAAAAAAAGGGTGTGGACCGAGATGTGCTGCTAGATTTTTGTAGAGGTAATTAAGGGGCCATCTACAATGTAAACAGTCCAAGTAAATTTGGCAGAGTCTCTGCAAGAAGCTAGACAGCGAAAACCAACCTAGCTTATGTTAGCCCACTGACTACATTAGTTTATTGTCTTAAATTTAAATCTTTTGCAAAGGATTTAATGATGTTGAGGATATTGGCTTTTTAGTTGTGCTTTTGGGTTATAAGGATGTATCCAGCTAAAAAAAAAAAATTAGAGAAAGGCATAAACCTATAGACCTGTCTGACTGGTTGATCTTGGAGGCAGCACAACTATCTAAATGAAAAATATCCTTCTAAGGATATTTTTTGATGGAAATGGAGTTGTTTAGTGGGAGGAAATGGATATTATCCGGTGGAAGCTATTGCCAAGGTCCTTCTATTATTCACACAATCAACATATTCCTAGCTCTAGGGAAAGGTGCTCCACCAAGCAGGGCTATAATCCAGGAGTTACTTCTCTGGGAACAATAGGAAATTCAAAAATGTCGAGAAACCTGTAGAGGGAATGGAACATTTGCTCTCCAGGATAGTTGTTTGTGAACAGCTTGGGTGCTCTCTGTGGGAGGATCCAGGCGTGTCTCTGCTGGCAGGAGCTAAAGCTCATGTCACCCTGAACACCTACGCAGCAGGATGTTCTTGCCAGCCAGGGGCTCCAAGTCTGGAGCGAACCACTGAAGTTGGACTCGTGCTGTGTACGTGAATCAGGTAGACTCTTCCCATGGTTTGGCAGAAAGACTGAGGGATCAGGGAGAGCCTTTGTATTTAGAGTGAAAACTTGCACCACCTGGGTCTCTTCCAGCTCACAAGGTAGAATGTTGATTGCCACATCAACACCCTAAAGCAGATTTTAGCTCTGGTGAAGAGGTGATGGAAAAAGCAAACCAGACAATGGAAAGGTTATACAGGGCCTCCAAAAATCTTCTTTGAAGTGAGTTGATGTCTGGCAGATAATACTTTGAAATTTTACCTTTGCCCAAAGAGGAGCTTAAGACCACCTTGACGCTGATTTTTAAATAGAGTGTCAGCCAATAGTGCAATGTTGGGAGAGGCAAAGTGAAAAAAATACAACCCTAAAGCACAGGAACGCTTTTGAAACAGAGAGCTTGCTGGTGCACATATTGCTCTGCTGTGAATTTTATGTGTGCCTGTAGATCAGAACAGGAAGCAAGGCTTTGAGAGCTTCTGTCAGAAAACCTCAAAGCTTTTGATGGTATTATAAATGTCAAGTATGTTATAAAAAGGAGGAAAGTACCAGTCTCTGTTCTGTTCAAGACAATAGGGACTTTATAACATTACAGGAAGCTGCGTGTAAGAATTACAGAGAAGTTAAAGTCTGTGGTATTAATGCACTGTAATAATGGAGGTCTCCTGGAATTCAGTTTATTCTTCTTTCAGTATATTCCCAGGCACAAGCAGTATCACAGTGGTTGAACTGTGTAGCGTAGACTTGTCATTTTCAAAAGCACTTAAAGAGAATTTTTCCCCAAGTTCCAGTCCTCCTAAGTACAGAGGCTGAAGCAAAGTAGTGAAAGCCAAGCTCTTATGCTTAATTGTGCATAAGATAAGTTGGTCAGTAGAAAGCATTGTCTGTCGCATCTGATCTTGGACAGAAGCAGTGATATTAGGAGGACAGAGAGTGGGAAGGCAGGCTATATCTGGACCCTGCACGAGTAGTGAGCTGGTAATTATTGACATCTCAGTGATATTTGAATTAAGCAGGAAAGTAAAAACTTCTATCTCAGACCTGGATATGTGCTGAACATAAAAAGGTAAGATTACTTTATGTTTGGACACACTATAGGAAGGTTAGAAAAAGAAGTGTCCCTGAAAATAGTTCAGCAATCTTCTGCTCCTTTGCTGCTGGCTTTGTACCAACCATCTATGATTCTGTCTTGGCTGAACTGAAGCAGAACCTATTATAATCCACCCAAGACTAAATTGTCTGTAGATAATTAGACAGTGGAGAAACTGAATTATAAAGTACAAATATATCCATGGGAGAATACATTAAGGAGTCCTGAACAACTGTTCTGTCTTATTCAGGAGACTTTTGTGTGTTTTTGTTCTTCATTTCTTACCATGGATTGTTGCTGGGGATTTCTGTGTAGATCATATACATGGGTCAAAAGCACTATATTTAACATTTCAGGGTTTTTGTTCCCTATTTTATACCAGTAGACCAATGCTGACTGTGTATAAAGATGGATATGTGAACTTTTAAAAACAATCAAGTTGTCTTTTCAAGTTGAGAGAGAAATAATAACAAGTGATATGGGCTACCAGAGACCACTGGGGCAGTTTCTAGACTTAATTTTGTTGCTGTGAAATGTTTATCCAGTCTAATGAGTAGTAGGGGGAGAAGTTATCCTGTAAACTTAAGTAAAATCTTGCCTTTCTAAAAACATTTATTTATGAGCCCAAGAAGAAAACTCCACTTTTCACCTTTTTCAAGCATTTTCCCTTTCCACTAGCTTTGCTAGAACATGCCAGCTCTCCCACACCAGTAAATATGAGAACAGTAGATGTGGTGAGTATAAAATTTCCCGAATTACTGGTGAGCACTCGGCTAAGCTGTTGCTTACAGCTGTCTTGTGTTCTTACCACAGGAACAAGTACCAATCTGCACCAGTGCTCCTTTTCCTGGTATAAAGATTCTTCCTGCCTATTGACTTTTTCTGACCACATCCCTCTTTGTCATGGGAGATGTCTCCTTGGTGGACTGAGTTATCTGCTTTGCATGGTTTCTTGGTCACTTTTCTGTCCTCCTTGCTACTCCCTAGTGACCAAAAAGATGCTCAGAAGGAGAGTCGCTGACAACTCTCCCAAAGCTCACTTGTTTCTGCCTGTGCTCATAGTAATTAATTGTATCACAGAATATTCTGGGTTGGAAGAGACCCACAAGGATCATCACATCCAGCTCCTGGCCCTACACAGCACCATCCCCAAGAAGCACCCCACGTGCCTGACAGCATTGTCCAAACACTCTTGAACTCTGTCAGGCCGGTGCTGGGACCACTTCCCTAGGGAGCTGTTCCAGTGCCCAACCACCGTGTGGGTGAAGAACCTTTTCCTGATATCCAACCTAAACCTCCCCTGCCACAACTTCAGGCCACTCCCTCGGGTCCTGTCACTGGTTGTGAGGGTGGAGATTGGTGCCTGTCCCTTCTTTTCCCCTCATGAGGATGCTGCAGACTGGGATGAGCTCAGTCTCCTTGTCTCCTGGCTGAACACACCAAGTGACCTCAGCTGCTCCTCGCACGTCCTCCTCTCAAGGACCTTCACCATCCTTGTAGCCTTCCTTTGGACTCTCTCTAACAGTTTAATATCTTTCTTACATTGTGGGATCCAAAACTGCCCCCAGCACTTGAGGTGAGGCTGCCCCAGTGCAGAGCAGAGCAGGACAATTCTCTCCTTTGCCCGGCTGTTGATGCTTTTCCCAGGTCTGAACCCAGTTGAAGGGGTAGTTTAGGGTGGTGTAAATTCAAATGCAGTTCCCAGCTGACTCTAGTGGGACTTGGTGTCTCGTTGTACATGTATGTGTGAGTGCTTCTCTGAACAGTGTCTCTTGTTGGTAGGGAAGGAAGAGCACAGAGTAGAAAAAAGAGCATAATTTCCAAAAGCTATTTTGAAGCCTTATAAAGCTAGGCTCCTTTTAAGTTCAAGAAATTGAACTTCACAGAAATATGATGATTTACACTTGCAAATTGAGATTTATCATGTCAGCAACTTGCACTTGCTTAGTATTGCTTTCCTAATTGTGCTGAATCTCTGTATCTTTAGTTTTTATTAGTTAGACCAAAATCCTGGTGCCTGGAGTAGGATTTGTGTAGCCTAAGAGTAAGGAAGATTGAAGTCTAAATAATCATGATTATTTCAGCTCTGCTTTCATGCCTTTAGAGGTCATAAAAATCATCCCTTGCCACAGATATTATTTTTCACACACTAAAAGGAAGGATTAAACTGGGGTTGCTTTTTTTTGGTTGGTTGGTGTTTTTTTTTTTTTTTTTTTTTTTTTTCCGGGTCCTGGGCTTAGCCAAAGATTTTCAGGAAGTGTATTTCCCTTTCTTAAAACAAAAACATGGGGTGATTGAAATGCAGGGGTATCATTTTCATATTTTTAATTTCCTACTGCAGCTCACACTGCAACAATCATACTTCGGAGCTCTCCAGATCATAGAGATTTTGATAACGTTAGAGATATGCTCAAGATCTAGTCACCCTTGAGTTAAAAGGATGCAAACTGTGTCTAGCAAACATGGCATTTCCATAGAAGATTTGAATTAGTTTGCTTTCATAGTGCTGTTGCAAAACAGGCACACAGAACCACCTCACAAGCAAAACAGGGGCATCAAAAAGACAATATACCTTCCTTCCTGAGGCAGATATTTCAGGAGTTGGGGAAACACAGCTTCCTGTGTTCTCACATGGATTTAGATAATGAAACTCTTGACTGATTCAGAAAGAATAGAGCATTACACAGCTGCTTGAAAATATTACGATGTTACTGTACAATGTGCTGTAGCATTAAATGGCCAGATGTAGTGAAATCTTCCCTGTGCATGTCCCAGTAAACAATCATAGCCCTCAGGCTGTGACTGCTCTTTTCACTTTATACTCAGGCTGGGATGGGAGGAGCTGGACATGAGTGGCAGGTGGGAAAAAAAGAAAGGCACAGTAATAATGAACATAAAGAGGTTAGAAGTGGCTGGTTCATTTCTATTCTTTTAAGGATGTGATTATAGGTGGAGCTGGTGGCTTTGGTTATCATTAAACTTTTGTGATACCTGGCAGCTCAATATTATGTTTTTAATTATTACTCACGTTCTCAAGGCTCAACCAGGCAGGCTGAAATTTTCAATGCAATGTGCTGCCACAAGGTAAGTGTAACAAGAGAATGAGGCCAGAAAAGCTTTTTAATTTTTTTCCCAAAGAAGAGTTCAAGGTAGAATTAAAAACAAATTAAAATTTACTATCACTCTAGTGATTTTTTAAAATGGTCTTATTTCCATTCTTCCCTCTGCTTTGTATGAGAGATGCAAAATACTGTAGGAAATAGTTTGTTTTTAATAAAACATGGCTCTTTTTCATCCCTCTGAAGATCTCTTCAAGTTTGTTCAAGTTACAAGTCATGTGAAATATGCATTTTGCACAAATTTTCACGGTAGAAACTTGCAGGTCTTTTTAAAATTCAAATCTCCTGAAGACACCTTCCTCACTGGTCACCTTCTAGCCCTGGCAATGTCCTCATGTACAGACTCCATCCCTGCAAAGCATCTGTGTTTGTGGTGGGCTGGAAAACATCTCCTGTGGTGGTGTCTTGAGCTGCTCTGGACAGCTGCTGGAAGTGAGAACAGAATGGACAGCAGCTATCCTGTGCATGAGGTTTTCCTGATGCCACGGTAGTATGGAGGAGAAAGCTGTCTTATCAAATATGGGGAGGTTTATATGGAGCTCAGCAGGTCAAGGTCAAGGCGGCAAGAGGGGAGAGAAACAGTGGCATGGAGGCTGAGAAATTCAGTGTAAGTGGATGAAGGATTTAGCAAAGTGGGAGGTGCATGGGAAGACAGCTAGAGTCACCTCCGTGGCTGAAGAGAAGGAGAGGCTGGGACTGACTGAATAGGGAAAAATGTAATCAGTGAAGACCAATGTCCAAGGCTGGCTATGTTCCTCTCTATGTGAGTGAGAAGGGTGAGAGGCTTTTCTCTTCAGACAGGATCCTGACCTGGGAAATGTTTGCTCCTTCTCAGGGTCCTGATGAAAGATGCCCTAAGCAGCCATACTGTGCTGCTTCTACTTCAGTGTGACCAGCTTCTTTTTCCCAAGCATGTGGGAGCCATAACCATTCACATTAATGTGGGTTTGGCAGTATGATCTATGAACACCTGAGGGTTTCTCAGTGCAAGATGGCAGCATTACAGTACTTGGGAAAAAGAGCAGAAAAGGCAGTCTTTGACTGGAAATGAATTTCTAGACCTCTTGAAATATTTTCATTACTGCTGATGCATCTGTGTAAGAGAATTGGGAATTTTTGTCTTTAACTTGATTCACGTCAGAGTCTTGCTGGAAAGCAAAGCACAACACAGCTGCTATCAAGAGCTTTGAGTTCATATTCAGCTGGAACATTTGGTGTGCATGGGGGTGAGCAGTGCTGAGACAGCACTGCATCAATGGCCCTGCTTGTCAGGCTTGCACGTTGCCTCTCAGCATTTAGCTTTTGGTTAAACAATTTGTCCTGTCTTTGAGGGCATTGCCATGTCATGTTTCTACCTGAGCAGAAGCAAGATCTTGCTGAAAAACAGCTACTGAACTTGGCTTAATGGCAAAATCACGAACTTTAAAGCAATTGCAATCAAAAAAATTATCTCCAAACAAGTCTGCCAAGGCAAGTAAGGCTGCAGCAGTTCTGGTGGGAAAGTGAGTTTATTGAGGACAGGGTACCTCTAATTTTAATGGGTGGTCCGTGTTTAAATTTTCTTCTCCCATTTCCTTTTTCCCACTTCAACAGAATTAGAACTGATGTGTAAAGTGCTTATATTACTAGGAACAACAGTAGGAAACCCTTTGTTAACCTTAATTTCCCATCTAATATTTCTCTTCAGCGTCAGCCAGTCTCCAAGGCAATAGGGTTGTTGACAATAACTCCAAATTGCTGTGTAACTGTTAGACTGTGCAGCTTCTAAAGAACAATTTGTTTATTTTGCCCCCGCTCATTTGTTGGTGGTTGGTGGGTCTTTTCCTTTTTTCCCCCAGAGTTTGTGGAATATACAGAACTTCTCACATTTCTCAAATGTTAAGTAAATGACAGACCTGAGTTTCCTACTTAAGAAACAATTTTTGATTTTAATTTTTTTGATTTTAATTTTTTTGATTTTAATCAAGGGTAAATCCAGCAGGTTGATGAGAATCTACTGTATAGCACTGAGAATCCTGCACTTTTTAGGAAGCCACAGAGAACGGGAGAGCACTCACTACCACTGGAGTTACACAGTTATTTGCAGAATCTTAAGTCATTTAAGATTAAATAATAAGATGAGTAGAAACTGTACTTAGCAGCACAAACCCCTGAAGATGTCCAGCATGATACATGGATCCATTTCTGCACAGTGTGATGGTGGGTTTGAGAGCCCACGTGGCTCTACAGAATGTGCTCAGAAGCAGCACAAGTATCTGCATCTGTAAAACTCCCTTGGTAATTACAAGACTCCAAAATGTTTGTTCAGTTTTGCTATTTTCACAGACATTTTGATGAAAGAACCACAACAGTTCATGATGGAAGTGTTCAACTCAGTGAAATGTCAACTTTTCTAAATGTATCTGGTTCATCAGTTGTAGTCTTCCAACAGAGCCTGTGTCACTTTCCTCACCACCTACCTATGGCACCTGCTCTCCAGGGCTGTTGGTGTGATTTTTATTCTCCTGGCAGCAGGAAGTGTCAAGACTTTGAAACTATCATATTTATTTTTTCCTTCAGGAATGGTAAGAAGGTGATCTGCTCGAGATGATTTACCCATTTCTGAGGTAAGAAAGAAAAGCAGAACAGGTCTTATCTCTGTGTGAAAAGAGCTCTTCCACCCCCTGGAAAAGTAGCAGGTGAAAGAGGAGTACAGCATCTAAATTAAAGGTCTAAATTGTCATTCAAGCTCCTTCCAGCTCCATGAAAAATGCATATCTCCCCAGGAGGGACATTTTTGGTGAAAGAAAACACACCATTTTGGTGTTTACCCCTTCTTAGCTATTAAATAGATTTATGAAGGCTGGGAAATTCAAGTGTAGGTTTTGGAACATCAACAAACTCTTGTCAAGGAGAAATAAAATAAATAACATTAAAAGAAAAAGATTCAAGGTAAGAAACATGGCAAGGTTAAAATGTCCCTTTGCTTCACTCCTGAAGGAAAAAAAAAGTGAGGCAATATGTAGAAACAGTGACTCAGAGCAGTAACAATTAGTGAAAGAAGTAATTAGCTTGTGATTAGTCTTTTTTTCCTGTGTGTTCTCATGTTTAGGTAAAGTATATTGTTCTTACAAATGTTGGAAGGACATTTATCACATCCTCTGTCATAATTACTAGTGACAAGTCAAGCCTGAATGAAAACAAATGGAAGAAGTAAGTGTTTATCTCACTGTGAATTCTTTCTGATAATGTCTCATGAAATTCTTTCCATCCTGTACTTGCGGAAACTGGAGGAGCATTTTGACCCTGGGACAAACTGACTGTACCACCGTCCTTAATTGGAAAGAGCATCCCCTTTAATTCCCTCAACAGTAGAAGAAAGAGGTCAGTTTCATTCCCAGGAACTTTGCACTTCTATTGTTTTCACACATTCTTTTAAACCTGAATTGCACTTCAGTTGACTCATACAAAGTGCACAGTCAGTCCCTCTGATCTGCTTTTAGAACACCCAAAATGTCAGCAAGTTTTATACTGGGGGAATTAAGCCTGGATGAATTTCCTCCCAGTCCTTTTTTCAGAAGAGTAGAAGTACAAGAGGAGATCAGATTCCCTCTAATGGGCCCTCAAACTGAGAGATGTAGAACCATGTTTCAAGGATTACTCCAGTGCCCTAAATGGTGAGAGGAGCTGAAACCTCTGGAACTCCTGCTCATTCACAGCCTTTCCTTCCAGTGGTGAATTTATGCTGTGAGTTGTACTGGATATCAGCAGAGGAAGGAAACAAACCTGTTTGGCAGAAAAGGGTATTAATGATATTTCCATGTGTTTGCTTCTAGAGACTAGACTGGATTAAGAAAAGGAGGTTTTAAAGGGGAGACCTTCAGAAGAGCCTTTTGATGGTCACTCCTTTTGACCGTTCAGAAAAAATGTCTGTGGATTTCAGTTACAGCTTTATCCTAAAGATCCTGAATTGATCCTTCATTTCTGAGGCCAACTGGCCTTGTGGGGCAACACAAATCTCAAAGAAAAGGACCCCAAATTGCCTCAAATAGTTTTCCTAATGATTAGATGACATTCTCGAGGATTTTTTTTTAAATACTCCAAGAAGTTTTACATTAAGTACAGGCTGAATCAACATTTCCCACATGTTTAAGAAGCATGAGCATAAGCACTAGGTATCGTGTCTAAAAACATGGCTGTTGTGCGAGAGCTGCTGGAGATCACTGTATGGAGCACTGGGACTCTGTAGATGTTTCACTGTGGGGAGCCTGGGTGCATTCATGTGGATCCTGTGAGCCCTCCAGGGCTTTCATTAACTCTTCATTGCAGGGCTACTCTCCAGAACATGCCTGTTGGACTGGGGGAATGCAGAGAGCAGGCAGAAGAAGCAGCTTCAGAGGAGCAGCTGATGGTTTGGACAAGGAGCCCCAGTGACTGGATGTTAAAGGCAGTCAGCTTTGGAATGGGAGGGACAAATTCACAGGCAGGACCAAGAAATCTGCTGTTCACCTACAAAATGTGGCAAAAAGGTGTGTTATTTCCATCTGCTTTGAAATCTACCAATCAACATGAAAAATATCACCAAATTAATAGACGTCTAGCAATTGATCCAAAGCCAAGTGCCTTAAACCCTCTGTAGCTTTACAAGTCCCAGGAGCTCGGGTTGGGCTCCTTAATGTTGAGTACATCAATGGTAAAAAAGAGTCTCTTCTCTCCTCAGCATGTTAAGAAACATGGTTGGTGTCCTTTTAGCATCTAGAAATGCTGACTTTTGATGTTTTGTTATTAGATGGGGGTGGTTGAGATGGGGATGGGAGAGTTGGAAGCCTGAGTGTGGTCTGAAACCCCAAGGAAATCCAGCCAAAAAGGCAAGCATTATTTAGATGCCACTTTGAGCAGATTAGGTGGAGATTATACTCCCACAGCATGAACATAAAATCTGAGTGATATCCAGCACAGTGGGCTATTGTGTAACAGCAGGATCAGGTAGGTCAAATAGTCTGTGGGTGGTTGTGGTTGGACCCCATAATGTGACTTATGGTAAAAGGAACCGCCTCTGGGACTCAGTTTCTTGCTGTTTGGGATCTCTGTATAACACTTCCCTGTTCTGGTGGGATCCCTGGTTTGCAGAAATTTTGTGCCATTAGTATACAAAGGCAGTGTGAAATTTATTGGATCTGGTTCTAATAGTTTTTCTTGCATTTTTTCCCCCTACTTCTTCTTTCCTTGGGCTTGCTTGAGAGCAGCTCAGAGATTCCTCCCCTGGCATTCATTTGCTCTTGTACTCAGCATTTTGAAGGTGTGTTTATGCAATTGGTCATGAAGTTTTGCCAAGTCAAGGCTTGCACCTGCTTCTGGCCCATACATAAACTTGGGGGGGAATGTATGGATGAGTCCCTGGGTGCTTGTGAGGAAAGGGGCCCTCAAGGCTGGTAGCCAGCAGTTAGAAGGAGATTCCAGCCAAACTCTGAGGCAGTCACATGCACCTGGGGACAAGCAAGGGCTGAGCATGAAATTTTCGTGTTTGAAAGCCAATTGCTATTTAGTTTGCTTGCTTTTTGGAGAGGTTTCCTCAGCAGATGAGTTTCACTGGGTAAAGAAAACAGTCTTCTGGTTTAAGCCACAGCCACTCTGGAAAAAAGAGAAGAGAGAACTACTTGATGGTGAGCTATGTGAGGCTGAACTCAAAGTAATTTGGGGAGCAATGAGCTTGGCAGGACTAGTGGCCTTAGGTTGAGTCTGTGGAATCACACCAGTTTGAAACAGACAGATCCATATTTCAGATAATTTGTTACATAACAGCCCTTAGTCAGACAACTTTCCTGAGGTGAATGAACAGAGATTACTTTCAGGCCACACTGCTTTCTCTTTATTTTTCCAGTCCTTGCTGAGCTGAAAATACAGTCAAAAGGAGGTTTTTTCATGCAGTATTTCAGTGTTTCCCTCCCAGTCTGAACAGAGGAAGCAAAGAAGAATGGGAAAATAAATAAAATCAAGTAAGTTATTCTGTAGGATCAAAAGAGTTTAATTTGAGTTTTGGGGTAGAAGTTTGAATTGGTTTTTATTTTCTGTGAGTTTATTTTCCTTTCACCTTGGCTCTGAACACAGTGTACTTTCAAGATAACATTGTTCAAAACCTCATGAAATTTACACATAAAATCTCTTAAATGAAAGAGAATATTTAAGTTTGGAGATAGTAGTAGAGTGTCATGATCTAATTACAACAGCATTTTTGAAGGATAACAAACGTCAAAAAAATAAACTGGATGTTATGGAAAATAAAAGTAGGGCCAAGAATCTAAGGCTAGCCAGAGAAATTAAACATTGAGGCTTTTCCTCTGGAAGGTTTTAAATCAATTTAGTGTTGGTGAAAAGTACCAGGTTCATAGCAGAGGAAAATGATGCCTTTTATTTATTTACAGGCAAGGCTGGCATGCGCCTGTGACAGCATCTCTGCTTTAGGCTGTTCTTTGACACTCAGCTGAACTGACCATCAGGAAAAGCAGCTCAAAAGTCCGTCTGTCTCTCTTTCCTTCTGTCCTCTAAGCTTTCCAGCAGCCTGATTACACTTTGCTTTTGAAAGTGGTTTTGATCATGTGGATCTATCCATCAAGAGCTACACTGGGACAAATGACTCCTCGCATTCAAGTCCAGGAACAGCTGAACAGACAGTTCAACAACTGTCAGACAGTTACAAAAAATTCCCAACTTTATTTTATTTTTTATTTGCATACAAATTTGAATGCTTGTGGATGAATAGATAGACTTAAGACAGAGTTTCACTTTTTGGAGCACACAGTTCATGCTGAAGCTTATTCATGATCTATTTCCACTATGCTGAGTGACAGGCAAGGAGAACCTCCAAAAATATTAACTGCTCTCCAGTGGGGCACTAGCAAAAGAAAGTATTGGTTTTCAAACTAGTTATGAAGAGTATAGATCTCTGATGGCAGTAAATTCATCTTTTCTTAGCTCTTTAGAGCAGCTTTCTTTCATGACTGAGCTTTCAAAATTGGCCTATATAGTAGGATATAGTAAACTTTGTACTGTGGGACTCCCTTGTGGGAGTCCTCGGGTGGTAAGTTAAGAAGTAAAATTGGAAGATCAGGAACTATTCCATAAAATACAATTTTTTAATGAGATTTTACCTCCTACTGAATGTAGAACTGAGGCTGAATGGAGGAATTATTTTTTTTTTAAATTCTTTTTTTTTTTATTTTCGGTGAGTAGCTGAAAAGAGAGTCCTTTCATAGGGCTCTGGCTTCAGTGGTGGGGCTTGATCACAGAGTGAGGAGTGCCTATGTACCTGGAAGCCTCTCTAAACCACACAGTTCAAAGCATTCTCCAGCTCACGCAGGAGGTGTTGAAGTATCAAGCACATCTCTTTTCAAAGGAGATGCTGCAGCCTTGTAGTCTCAGGCTCCGCATCGCTGGCTGCTAAGAAACCAGGGCAGAGATGCTAAATAACTTCATGCCATTTGGTGAGTTGCATACAGTGGAAAGGAAAAAGGCAGTGCCTGTCTGCAGCTGCAGATTACACAGCTTTGAATCACTGGGGCTAATGGGATCCACTGACTAACTGGGTGTTTCCAAGAGACAGCTATTTGCCAAGGAAGTGACGGAAGGGAAGGTGTCTATCAGAATGTCTCTCTCTCTGGCATGTGGTGCCACAGATGCTGTGAAATTTGGCCTGAGATAAGACAGAAGTTGCACAGAGCCAGTCTCATGTCTGGTTGTCTAGGGCCTGGGTGTTAAAACAAAGGCTGAAAAGGAAAATAGTGATGTGGTTTGAAAATGAAATACAATAAGGCATGGCAAGGAAACTCCGGAGGGAAAACTAGTGCTCAGAAAGCTGCTCTCAAGCATCTGAGATCAAACTCATAGGAAAGAGACAAAAATAAATGGCAGGGTGAGGAATGTCCGGGACCTGTTGTGGATGAGGGAACAGAGGCTGAAGCCAGGTTTTGTGCTGCACACTGTAATCAGTGGAGGGGGAATCCATGCTCACCATGTGAGCAGCCCCCTCTGGTCACAGCCCCTTTCCAGAGAGTTTCTGTGCTGCAGCAACCTTGGCAAGTTCCCTGTGACTTGCAGCTCTAGGGAATTGCATTGCTCTCTTGAGCAGAGAGACAGGTTTGCTGCAGGCAGCTCCCAGCTCCTGTGGGCACTGCTGTCTACTTGGGATGGTGCTCCAGGGTGGCTGGCGTGTCAGGGCTGCTGCTGGGAGCACAAAGGGCTGACGGCCGGCAGCCTCCCACGGGGAAAGAGTTTTCATGCAGAAATGTCACAGCTGGGTCTTTCAGGAGAGACAGATGGCTCCCTGCAGGATTCGAGAGGAAAACATGAAAATATGCCTCCCGTGTATGATAATAAACTTGAAATGGCCAAAGGAAAAAGTACTTAGCACTCACAAAAACGTTTGGCTTACTGAAATGCCCCAGAGATAACAGCACTTCAGTGGTTTGTATAGAGGCTGTGCACTGGTAAAAGAACTTGCCAGCTTTTATGCACTGCCCCACCAATCTAAATTAATTTGAGATCTTTGGGACTGACTCCAAAGGTGATAAAGTTGGTCAGCTTTCATTTCCTCTTATTCTTTGATCTCTCTCCTGAGACTGCCTTCAATGGAATGTAATGAATTGATTTTATTGTTATTCTTGATGATGAGATGACACAACCCCAGGGGGAATAGAACAGAAATTGTGAGGGTTTTTTTGTTGTTGTTGTTGTTCTTTGTTTTTTTCCAAACAAGATTTCAAGCATTTTAATTTATTGGACTGTGTTTTAGAGAGGTTGCATTGTGCTCTGCTGATCTCCATGCCTATGCATTTGCAAGGTGTTTATAGGTGGGTAGTGGGAATTTTGCCTCTGCAACTCTGCAGCTGCCTTTGTGATACACCCCTCATCTAGCCTTGAAAGAAAAATTACAGAGTGATTATCAGACCCATGTTTGTGTGCTTCTGTGATGGGAAAAGTATATTTTTATTGAGAAAATAAAGATTTGTGCATTACCTGCATACACCAAAGGAAAAAGAATTTTAAACAACCTTAACACACATTTTTCCATGCACCTAATAGAAAATTGACATTATTTTTTCATATTTCATATTTTCATGTTGTAAGATTATTTAACAAGCTCTACCTGTAGTCACCTTCTAATCTTTGTCCTTCTGGATGGTAGGTTTTGCCTGGGTGACTTTGGCACTAAAACACAACATTACAATCAATGTTAAAGAGCTTGGCAGCTGTGGTAAAGAGAGTTTCACTGCACCAGTCTTAGTCTTTTGAATTAAGGCTGTCACCTCTACTGGCAGTTTAGTAAAGAAGACTTTTACTTTCTCTGCCTGTGAGATGGGACCTCTTTGAGCATATGGAAATGATCCTCCCAGTTTTCTGACTTCCCAAGAGAAATGCCTTTAAGTTGCTTCTCTGAAATGTGTCTGTGTTATGCCAGCATATACAATAATACCTTTGGCTAGTTAGCTTTCCAGCATGTATCCTCTAGTGTTTTAGTTATAAATCCAGTGATAAGTAAGACAGTGATCCTGAAGACTTCTGGCAGCTCTGTCTTCTTTTTTTTCCCCTCTTCTCTTTAGTGTGGTGGTAGTCTGACGTTTTATAAATGCTGAGACCGGTGAAAAAAAAGCCAAAAAAACTACCAAAAAGCCTCTTATTCCAAACCAAATCAGTTATTTTTTTTGTCTATCTAGTGCCTAGTTACACACTTCTGTTATCTGACCTGTTATAAGCTCCAGTATTTGCAGTAATGGTTACTCCAAGATTGCCTACACAAAGAACAATAAATGAGGGGATTAGTCAATCCATAAATAATTGCTTAAATGATTTAACTATTTAATAAGTATAGAATTATTTAAATGGTTAGGGATTATGTAGCCTGCTCCTCCTCCCACCACATTCCTCTGCAGTAGGATTCATGTGGGTTTCTTACTCCCATCTATCTGCTCAAGCTAATTTTTCATCTCGTAATGGCTTGCAACCTTCTACAGTCTTTCTTGCTTTCTCTGCCTTTAATCCTCTGTGAATGCTTTTGGTAGATCTCTGGGTGCCTGTGTGCAAAGAATTGTACTCTGTCCTAAAAGGAAAGCAAGCAGCATCGCCCTTGGGAAGGCCTAAATAGAGCCACCGAGGGAGCTGGTGAGAACACCTCATTTGTTATTAAATGCATACCTAGGTGGGGCCTTCCTGTGTTATGAATCTCCCAGTACCTCAGGTAACCAACATTTCACAAACTGACTCTGGCCCATCCTGAAACTAATTTAGTTTTTTACCCTCTTTTCTGTTGAAAGGCTGTTTCAGAGTCTCTGGGCTTTGTTCTAATAGACAGTCTCAATAGACTTAAAAATTACTGAAAAGCCCCAGCAATTATGTACAGAGAAGAATCATAATTTTTCCTTTAAATTCAACTAAAAAAATGGACTCTTCATGTCACTCATTGTCTTAGTTTGATTTTGTACTTCAGTTCCTCTTCAAGGTGAAGATAATATTTATTGGGCATGGATGACTGGATTAGACAGACAAACACTAGATTTTTACCCATCAGAAAGCAAAATAAAAATCCCCATCCACATCAACTATAGGAACTATTAGGAGCAGAAGGAGGACACATCTTCATGACATAATGTGTGACTTAACCAACCTTGAAAGCAGTCCTGCTTTCCTTAGCTTAGAAAGGGTCTATTTAATATGAAAGCAGGGCAGCAGGAATGACCAGGGGTACAAAGTGACTGAATATATGGGACTTGTTTGGTCTGAAACAGAGGTCTTTTGGGAACTTGTGACAGAAGATTACAAAATTTGGGAAAAGGTTGATGGGGATTGGCTACTCTGTGTGACATCCTGAAGAAGAATTAGGGGAAACATTATGAAGTTACTTGAAAATGGGCTCAAAACATTAAAAAAGGGAGTTATTATTCATATGATAAGTAAATATAAGGAAGTCCTTGCAGAAGGACAAAGTGGATTCAAGAAATTTACACTTGCTCATGAGTAGATAGAAAGTAATTTAGAAGAAAAATCTATTGTGGGTTGCTTAACAGTCAAATTACAGTTAACGAAGGAAATCCCCTTAGCTGAAAATGTTTCAAGGCTGTGAGAGTATCAGAAGGAAGTCTTAGATGTGCTTGTCCTATTCTTATTCTTCCTGTTCTTACTCTGGCCACAGTTGAAGAAAGGGTAATGGGCTAGGAGAAGCTTTGGCCTGAACTAGTACAGCCATTTTAATGTTATTACCATTCCTTGTTGCACCACTGCTTTATGTCCTGACAACCACTACCTGTCTTCTCTGGAAATATCTTGGCTGACATATCCTAGGATCACATTTGCTTTTTCTCATAGTTGCATCACCTGGTAGCTTAAGTCATCCTATAATTAACTAATGCTGTCTGCTTCTTCTCCTCAGTCATCTCCAGTTAATGAGCTCTCAGCTTAGGGTGGCAGTTCTCACTGTTACTCCACAGATATATGATCTTGTGTTGAGTAGCTTTGAATTTCATCCCATTTTAGTGTCTCCTGTCACCCTCTCCTCCAGTTCTTGGCTTTGCAAGCCTCTCCTAGAAAAATGGGGCCCATCTCCTTTGTGCTATGAGCAAATACCAGCAGCACACTTGCTTTGCATATCAAGGTCACTTGCAAAAACATTAAAGACAGACCCAGGGCTGCTCACTGAGTATTTCTATTAGTAGCTTCTCCACAGATTGAAAGTTCCCCTTTCATCAAACTCACTGCAGTCTCTTTTTCACCTACTTCCTTCCTGCTTGAAGTTCTGCTATACGGACCCTGATTTTTCCAAGCCTTTGCACATGGAGGACCCTCAGGGCAGGGTCTGGGTCTTTAAAAGCAGGCAGCCCAGGTTTAACCTTGCTCTACTGAAATAAGCTGCTGTCTCCCCATGCCTTTGGCTTTCGTGATGGTGGTGGGTGGGCCAGCATAACATCGCAAAAAAATGCCACTCACATCTTTCTTTGAAAGAGCAGATCTACTTTTACAGCCAAATATGTTTTCTTTCATGGAAAACATGGAAAATTTCATTAGCTTAGGATTTTGGTGTTTGCGTCTCTCCCATTTAGAAAAATGACACAGTGACACTCATCACCTTTGATTAAAACTTAATTTGCCTCTGAACTATGTTTACCTATGCAACATTAACTGATGGGCTGTGGTTAAAACCAAAAGGTTTTGCTCTCTCATTGCTATGGTTCCATATAATGTGAAGTAAGTTACAGGGATGCTGCTATATTCCTGCAAGTTAAGAGGTATTTATAAGTAGAACACTTGACCCTCAAAAAAGGGTGACGAGCTTCTGATTATTTTAGAGATGAAGATGTGGACAACACTTGTGAAAATGTCGTTTCCCAGCAATAGAAGTTTGTTTAGGATCAGAGTTGCAGAAGTATCTGGCACCTGAAGGTGCACTTGAATACTGGAGCTGATGCTTCCAAGGACCAGATTTCACTGAGCAGGGACCCCCTCCAGTACTTTGATACCCATTTCCTTCCTTCCAACCTTTTGGTTGCTCCTCTTGGGTATTTCTTTGTGTGGTGAGAGGCATTTGAAGTTGCCTAAGAGGTCTGCATGTAGGTCCTGTGCAGTTATTTTTGTGCATATGGAGTAGTGCTACTTGGGCACTGGTACTGTATGGGTTTGTGTCAGAGGAACATTTCACTGTAGATACTTCCAGATGCTAAGCCAGGTTTTTCTGGAAGCTCATATCCATGCTGCTCTCCTGCAGGGTGGCTCCTAGCTAAATTGCAACCCATCTTTAAGACTTGGTTTCTTAATTACCAAGACTGGGCAAAGAAGTAGTTTTTAATATAAAGAAATCTGTCAGCATCTCTGTCTCAGAAGAGTGTTGCCTGTTTCTTGAAAATCAGTGTTCTAAAACAAGAAAGTTGGCAGACCTGGAATCTGCCATCCAGGTGCTCGCTCCCTAAATCTTTATTTACAGGAAATGAATGCCTTTCTATGAAGTTAACGAGAAAAATAATGTGGAGCAGGACAAGTGCTGTAGTCAGAGAGGAAATGGAATTCTTTAAAATTTCATCATGTGTCAGGTGCTTTTTTGGCAGGAGTGTGTAACATAATTGTAGCTTTAAAAAGCGAGCTCAGTGGACGTGTGATTAAGGAGGTGAATGTTCCAGAAACTCTGCATGCACGAGCAGAGCTGCCTGATGGCTTCTGTCCCTGCCAGACCCTCACTGTCTTGCTGGCACTGCTCTCTCTATGGACTCAACAGTGTGGCTCCAGGGGAAACTAAATTACTTGGAACTTATCAAGAGGTTGCTCGGTTACTTAATCGTTATAATAGCTTGCTGGTAATTTCCTCCAGCCCATGGTGTGTGTGTGTGTGTGTGTGTGTGTGTGTGTGTTTTACAGACTCAAACAATGATAAGCACATTGATTATAATTGGATAGACTTCCCATTGGCATAGAAGTGCTGAACACCACAGGTCTTAGGATGTGTGCCTCCAAACAGCAGTACAGGATCTACAGCTGAAACCACCTGCTTGCAGAGAAAGGGAATTTTTCTAGTGTACACACTCAGTAATCACTTGCCTGTGGCTGATCACTGAATGAATATAAACCCATCCCTTTGAGAGCACTTGCATTTAATTTTGCATTTAATTTGCAGAATAGAAGCTGTTTAGTTACATTATCTGTCACTGCTGGTGTGCATGACAGGGACTGTAATTTTACTGTCCCCAGTTTGAAAACAACTGTTTGGGGCAGTCAGTACTAGACACTGATTTCTAAGCAACTTTGGAAACAGCATTTCTTCCTCTCATGTCATCTGGTCAAGGCTGATTTACAATTATGCTTTCAGTGAGTGAACAAAAGGGAATTATATTTTCTTCCTCTACTCTAAGCAATGTCTTTTCCTCATTGCTAAGGAAATTCCATCATGGTGGCAATGTCTCTGAAGTGTTACAATCCCTCAGCTAATACTTAGCACTTATCTCATGCTTTTGTGTTTGTAGATTTCCAAAGAGGCAAAATATTTTCACCTCTGTAAGTGAGGCTGGCAAAGACCTAGCTTGGAGTGAAGTGATTTGTGCTGGAAAGAAAACACACTCTTCCTGATGTTTATGCAGTTACCATCACCTCCAGCTCATTGTGAATTGCAGCTCAACTCCTGAGTGGATTAAAGTGGCTGAAGCTCAGCACCTCAGAGGGTAGCAACATCTAATGGAAACAGGCTTTGCACATAGGCACAAAAGTAAATCTTACATGTAAGTAATACACATCAAGACAATTAGGAAATAAATTGAGAACTTGAGGAACACATGTAGTCTCTCAACATGCTTGAGCTATAATCACAGAAACAATGCCCACACATGAACTGCCCCAGGTAAGGTGTTAAGGTGTTCTCAAGGGCTGCCCCAGCTCCTGTCCTGTCCTGTCCTGTCCTGTCCTGTCCTGTCCTGTCCTGTCCTGTCCTCTCCTCTCCTCTCCTCTCCTCTCCTCTCCTCTCCTCTCCCTGCTTGCAATCTTTCCCACTTGGTGTAGCAATGGAAATGGTCATATTGCTCCTTACTCCCTGGCTGAGGAACCTCCAGAGCTTGGGTGAGCAGGTCATTGCCAGGGAATGATTCCTGGAGGGAATGAAGATGAGAGCATCTTAACAGGTAAGTACAACACAGCCAGGGACACCTTCTTGTTTGAACTATTGCATTTGATGTCATCACCAGTCTGCAAATCACTGTGGCTTCTGCTCCTTTATGTCCATTTAATCTAATTGTCTAAACCAGAGGAAAACTATGCTTAGAAGTAGATAAAAGGATTTAATCCTCTCCACTGATAGTGTTGTAAAAAACGCCAATTTCTCATCTGTCCCTGGGTGAAATATGGTGCCCATTGATGTGTTCCACTATGGAGCAACTTCCTTATTCTTTGAGCTAGTTAGAAGAACATGCTGTGTTTGCTTTTCTTTTGAAAAAGGCAGGATAAGAGAAAGAAAGCACTTCATGCCCATTCCCAATGCTGGCAAAGCATCTTGCTAGTTTAGATTTTGCACAATAAAACAGGCATTATTGAGGTCTAGAGCTCTGGCCTTGGAGGTGGGAACCTGACCCACTGTGCCTTGATCCTATTAAAGCTCTATTTTAATAAATTCTTGCAGTAATAACACAAATTAGGCACACCATCTTTTCTGAAAAGTATAGGATTAGCTGGGGGAAAAAAAGATTAGCAACTGAAAGTCATGAATGAGCTTTGTAATTAATAATTTGAAACTATTCAGGGAAGTTGCAAGAATTATTGTTCCAGATTAGGTCTATGACAAGTAGTTATCAACACTAGGATTGTTAATGCCTATTGGACCTATGCAGCAAGAGGCCTGTGTATGCAGAAGAGAACATGCCCTTCACATTTCCTAGTTATACAGAGGCAGTATTTTGTGGAAGAGTTCATCTTATTCAAGATTGTATTGGATGGAGTATTTCAGATCACTTATCAGAGTTCATTTGGCAGAAAATCTGCAGTTTCAGGTACTGAAGGTGAATAGCTCCTGGCTGATGCTATTAATATTGATTCTTCTGGTGTGTTCCCCTGAAGAGAAAGCCTTGGATCCTGGGAACAGATGGTGCAAGCTCTTCACCAGTTCAGATGGGTCCTAGGCCTGACTCCAGGTCAGGGGAACCAGCCCTTTTCTGTTTCTTTGTTTCTTAAATGTAAAATGGGACAAATAGATTGCTGTGCAGGAGAGAATCAGTGCTGTGCTCATACCAGCAGGAAATGCCTGTTTTCTTCTCAGTTAAATCCACCCAGCTGAGGCCCTTCTTGGGGGATTCTCACAGAGCTCCTGTGGCACGCAGATGGCTGAGGTGCAAAATCTCTCAACCCTGGGGTCTGCTTTCTGGTCAGTCATGCAAAGGCACTGCAGACACATCTTCAGGTGCTGGAAACAGGCCTGTCCATTTTTCTATCACTGCAAAGAACGGGTTTTTGTGTGCATGCAGCTGGAGTTGCACTCTGCCTGCCCAAAATCATATGGTCCTTCTTTTTTCTACTATCACATGTGTCCTCTGGACATTTGTATTTCCATACAAATACAGTTCAGTTTCTTTCATTAACACAGACCTTGAAAGCCAAAGCAGTAACTAGGAATAAGTCACTGGGAGCTGCACTTTATTTTTCACCTCAGATGACACCTGCAGACCCTGCCCTTCCTGGGTAAGAGGCAGGAAGTCTTCAGAACCCAGCACACCAGCCACATACTCATCTGCTCTGCACACTATTAGTATGTGACTTTCCCAAAACCAGTTTTTTATGGCAGTTTAGTGCAGGGACATGGGGAGGGTCTGGCTGTAGGCTGCAAGCAGCAGCCCTGAGATGAGTTGGCCCAGAGGATTGAGGTTTGGGATGGTGTTCTTAGCAGTCTTGCAACCTCACCTCTGGGTTACAAAAGGCTTTGCACAGTAACTTGTCATAGGTGCTGGCATCAGATGTGCTGATATTCACACAGATAGTATACCACATGTAAAAGCAGGTCCTTCACCAGATGTACTTCTTTTGTAACCAGCTCCTCTCTACTGCTTTTCCCAAGCATGGGTTTGGCCTCTCAAAGCAGTTTTGTTTCTGTACCGTGTTGTTCTCTGACTAGACTTTGTAATTTAGCAGCATCAAACAGCTGATGCCTTAATCGGGCCATTTTCTAATTTTTATTATTGCTGCATCTTCATTTGTTCCTGACAGCAGCAAAGGTGCTTCCCTTGTGTGTTTCCCCTGACAGAAGTGACTTTTTTGTAGTCTCAAGAGATCAGACCCTCAACAAATCATGGCAACACATCTTTTACATGTCCCATATGATGCTTCTTAAAATGTTCTGTGAAGGAATTTCTGTTTCTGCTCTGACCAGGATAGCCTAATTTGCTGCAGCAGGCCACTGCCATTGCCTAAAATGGTGAGGTGGCTGCTGGAAGTTTAATGGGCAGGAACACAGAACTGCAGACCAGGGTCTGCACTAGGCTTCCTCTCTTGTTATTTCACAGGGATACAAAGCAGGAATAAAATCTCAGGGGAGTGAGCCCAGTGCTATCAAAGCTGCAAGAGCACAGACCACTCTGGAGGAAACTTTTTGGGTAGTACAATCTCTCTCAGGTGGCTCTGTGTCAGGTGCAGGTGCCAGACCAGTCTGCAGTGTAGAGGTTGCTCCCACAGTCCCTCCCAGCCCCACAGTTTGTGGTTTTTCAGGTTTGCTGGCAGCAGGGAGGAAATGCTCTTGCTGCTCTGCCTGCTGCTTCCCCAGAGCTTGCAGACCTGGTCCTTAGACATAAAAGTTGTGTGTGCTCCAGACAGCATGCTAGGATCTGGGTCCTCCAAAACTGGCCAAAGGATCACCCCAGGGCCTTGGCAGCTGCTTCTGCTGTGCAAGGGCTGTTTCAGCTCCTGGTAGTTCTCTCTCAGCAGCATTGGTGTTCGTCAGAGACATGCCAATGGGAGTTCATGGTCACAGGAGGAGAGCTTGTCTTTCCAGTAGCTTCCCTCTGTGACATGAAACTGGTCTTGTCAAGCAGGGAAGGGTGGAGAGTGTGGCACAGTCCCTTTTGGGAGCCAGCAGCATTTGCTCCTGAGCTCCTAGGATGCAATGTCAGGAAGGGAAGGAGGAGGACTGGACAGAACTCGAGTTTTATTGTGTTGACTGTCCCAGTCATACTGAGGAAACCTGGCCCTTCTGTGTCAAGTGGTGACTTTAATCTGCCCTGGCAGAAGAATTTGGTCATTATTTTTATTAAACAGTGTGAGAGCACTGTGGGGTCTGGGACAAAATGAGTCTCCAAGCTGGCCTGCCTCATGGGCAGTAAGAGACAGTGCCACAAATCAGAAGCAATAAAGGATGCTTTTCACAAAAGTGCTGATATTAGGGGTGGGCTGAGATCTTTCTGAGCTGGAAAGGAACACCTGCAGCTGATGGGATGGAAGAAAGGGAGGAGGCAGGTCATTTGACTAACATGGTGTCTTGCAATGAGCAGGTTTCTTCCACAGGGGTACTATTTGCCATGATCACCAGGCTTTACCATAATCTTCCTGTAGGAATGAATGAGTATGTTTATGCTAAGATGCTTAGCATATTCTAGCAGCTCTTTATAAAGATCATTATCTATAATTAGGTAAGTGTGTTTAACTGTTATTGCTCTTGTGCTAAAAATTGCTGCAAATGGAGCTGAGGAGGGAGAGGATTCTAATTTAGACATCAGATAATTGGACCTAATTTGCTTATGAGAAGTACTAGTTGTGGCTGCTTGAAACAGTAAGTCCTAAGCTCAGAAATAAAATGCTTTTCTAAAAGCATTTAGTGCCACTGTTCATATTTGTGTCAATATTTCCACTAGAGATGTGGTTTTGTTACTGAAACTCAGCATATGAAAATATCAGTCAGTGCACTGCTGAACGTGATAGTCCTGATTTTGCCTTTTCTCACAGACTTCTGAAATGAGAAACAGGCTGCCATTTCCTAAACTTTAGTCAGTTCTGCTGAACTATGCTGCAGTTCATCCGTCCTGTTCACACCATCAGATTCCCAGGCAGGGTTTAGAGGTACCTGTGCTGTTCCTGTGGTCATAAGTGTGGTAGTGATGGATTCAGATGTAACTAATAAAGGTGTCTGTGAAGCTAACACTGTTCCCTAAAGGCTGAACTTCACCTCTTTGCACAAGCCTGGCCCAGGTCTAGATTTCACCATCAGTTTTGTGGAAGTCTGTGCTGTGTTTACATGCTTTTGGAAAGGAATTTCTAAGTGAATGTAACCCTCCCCACTCTCATCTGCTGCTCTGCACTGGTACCCAGCTGCCCTTGCATTTCCTGAGCCTGCTCTGGGGCCAGCCCTGTTCCTGGGTGGGGTGGCTGCCCTAGGTGCAGAGTGCTTGTGCTACAGTGTGTGTGATGGAGAGTACTCAGGCCTCTGTGGACTGTGAGCTTCAATGCAGCCCAAATTTACTGTAGACATCTCCAGAGAGTCAACATTGCCCTTACTCTCCCTCTATCCCAGCTTTGTGGCCTGTTCAGTACCTTCTGGAGGATCCTGTTATATTTTCACTTCCAGAAAAAATGGACCCAGCTCCCATGATTTTGAAGCAATTATTTCTAAATGCCTGTACTGAACTGTCACTTTTGTCACTGAAAATTTAAGGTTTTTTTATGCTTTCTGTTTTACTGTGTCAAGTATGGAGATGGAAATTGACTGCTTGTCTTAGTTGAGATGCAAAATAAATAAATAATTAGCTATGCTGCTCATACAGAGCTGTTAGTGTGCAATATTTGGGGCTCAATGTTACCATGTGAGTGTAAGGATTGAATAGTTGTACAGTTTCTTGGGTGCCTTTGTTGGAGCCCAGGTGCTGGAGCACATGGGCAGGAGAGACTGGTGGCTTCATGGACAAGCCAGCAGTAGATGCCAGTGGCCCCCAGAGATAGGGGACCTGCTGCAGACTGAATCCTCTGCAGAAAGAATGGAACCCTGACAGTCAAAAGCTTCCTCCATCAGGTTGAAATTCTTCTCCTTGGTAGCAAGGTGAATCTGTGGAGAATTATGGTGTGAGGCTTTCTTAATCTCAGTTTTTGAATGCTGCAGAAATGAGTTATGAGGAGGATCTGATCTTCAGTCTCTTGTACCTCAGATGGAAACCCTCTTGAGAAGATAATGAAGCCAATTACCAGTTGACATGGATAAGGGAAGAAGAAGTGAAATAGCTCTAGCCAGAAGCACACCCCAGAATATCTGAAAGCTTAAGAGGAGATGAATCAGGTAGAACAATCTCCAGATTCTTTCTTAGTTACCAGGTAAGTAACCACGGAGATTTATGTGCAAATATAGTTTCTAAAATACCGTCTTCTGAGAAAATTATACAAGTCTGATGAGAATATATTCTGCATGCATGCTTTTGCTTTTTCCCCACCCAATGAATTTTAAATCCTTTATCTAATTTCAATCAAATTAAGAAAATGGAAAGAAATCTCAAAGATGCCAGATTCCTCCAATGGTCCTTTACATAGTATAACCTGGAGATGATGTGTAGCTCCTAGAGCCATTTGTTTGCTCCACAAGGACAGACTGATAGGCTCAGTACTAGTCATGAGAGAGCAACTGGGCAGCTGGAGTGTGGGAATGCTAAGTGGCCAGGAGACACATGCTGCTGATCCATTCAGACTTTTAGGCTATGTCTGTCCTGTTATTACTGTGTTGATGTTTTATCTTGTTGAAGTCTACAAAAGAGATTCCAGATGTGAAGAAATAGAAATGCAGTGTGGATGCAAGAGGACCAAGATGCAGAGTAAGCGCAGAAGCAGAGCTATTAGATAATGAAAACAACCCTTGTATGTTTTAAGCACCATCTCTTTCCTTTGTATCTTTGCTAGCTTTAGTGAATCTCAGCCTGGCTGGTTTCCAGGATCTCTTTCTTTAGATAATCCATGCTCCCTGGGCATTGCATGCACTTGGGGAGGAGGATTCCACCATGGAGTGGGGTGCTGTGGGGTCAGGCATTGCAAAAAATAAGAGCTGAGTATTTTTGAGGACTTTGAGTATCTTTGAGGACATTCACCAAGTGAATGGTGGAATGAAGGATGTAAACACAAACATTTAACCTAGAAAAGATGAAAGATGCTGCACACTCTTTCTTTTTTGTAGCCATGATTTTGTTATGAGACTTAACACCCTGATTAAGTGTGGCTGTGGCAGGGATTGCTTTGTCAGGGAGCTTGAGTTATTGCAACAGAGAAATGACTGAAGAACAAGATGACAGTCTACTCTAGAACCACTGTGTGTTACCATCATCTGTGGAGAAGAGAGATACAACTGAGTATCCTTCTGCAATAGTCATTGTTGCCTTATTGACTTGATTATTCTCCTTGGATATGTATTCACTCAACAGATCACAGCAACCCCAAAGAGATTAATTACATGTATTTTTAAATTCCCTAAGTGCACATTTGCATAACTAGCATTTTTAAATATTCATAAATACATATTTGCTTGATAGATTGTAGCAGCATCATTTGCAGCTTCAAAAGGGACCTTCACTTAATCAAACCAGAAATGTTAATCATTTCTCCAGGCTCAGACATATGATCAGCATATTGTAGCACAATAAATATATTGAGTATCAGCTGGGGCACAGTGACTGAGTGCATGCTCCTACCCTTTGGCACATGGGAGGAAATCTGAACAGCTTAGCCCCCTATTATACTGTGGTTTAGGCAGGCCCTCTTTGCATTTGCTGCAGACAGAAAACAGACCCATACACAGCTGCCATGGATCAGCTCGTTTGGTTGAAATGAATCCTGCACGCTTGCTGGCTCCTGTTTCCCAGTGACAGGAGCCTTGCAGGCAGGCCACTCTGGATATTCCCAGAAAGGCTGCATGTTCACATGGCTCTCCATGCCCTTGGCCCCACAGAGTATGTCCCTAGTGTTAAAGACAAAAGGCCAGGAAAGAATTGTGGGCACTGGAGCCACGATTGTACTCTTCAGCTTGACTTATTCCCAGGCTCTCTTTTGAAATCTGTCAGTGATCTGAGTCCAAGACACAGTCCCAGCAGAGTGCTGGGAGCAGCTCCTGTTGTCCCCCAGGAGGGCAGCATGCCTTTGCCCTGCACAGTCACTCTGTGCTCTCAGAGGGCTGTGTGTTCTCAGCTGTGCCCACACACCTCTTGTCACCCCAGGAATATGCAACAGGGGCTCTCTCATAGTGCCACAGCACTATACCTGGGCTAGAGCCAAATCCTCACTACTTCAGAAATTTCATTTAAGAAATGTCTGAAAATTAATAATACTCAATCACTGGAGCAGCTCCCCAGGGAAGGCATCATGGCACCAACCAGTCAAGAGTTCAAGGACCGTCCAAAAAATGCTTTTAGTCATACAGTTTAGCTTTAGGTAGTCCTGGGATGATGAAGGAGTTGAATCCTTACGGGTCCTTTCCAAGTTGAAATACTCTATGATTGTATGAGTCTGGTACTGTTGTAGGGGACCCCAGTGGAAGAGATCTGGGGCCATGAGCTGTGTAACAGAGCCCCTCTGCCATCCAGGGATAATCCCAAAGTACTGTCAATGTTGGCTGGTCAGCACATCCCACACCTGCAGTGTGCAGGCAGAGCTGCTGCTCCCAATGGCAGCTTGTATGTCAAACACTGAACTGCAGCTCCTTATTCCCCACACAGTCTGGCTGGATGCTTATCCAGCATCCTGATCACCTTCAACTCAAAAGAAAGAGGAGAGCAATTTTTATTCATGCAAGCAGATAGTGACCAGGTGTTACAACAAGAGAGGCTTTCCCCCCTCTGCCTTTTCTTTTTCATTCTTCGCAGTATCAAAGCAGGAAACCTCAAAGCAGGGTGACAAGGAAGTCAACCCCTGGGTCTGCCTGTGAGGTGGTGAGTCAGATGTGAAGGGTAGTCCCTCAGCAAGTAACTGAAAAGGAAAAAGAGAGGACAGCTGTTCCCACCAGCTGAGTTTGAGCTCAAGTTCAAGAAAAGAGGAGCATGAATTCATAACAAACGAGAAATGTCAAAGTTGGCATTCACACATCGCAGCTCATAGCTGCAATGGTGCAGGAGGTGCAGGGAGGTGCAGGAAGTGGGACTATGAGAAAAGATTAAGAAATGCCTCTCGTGATGTGGGTCTGGTGGGAGCAGGATACAGGGGAAAGGCAGAGGGACAGTGGGTTTGGGAGAGGGAAGAAGCAACTCAGAAAGAGGGAAGGAGGATGATATGGTTCCCATGCATCAGCATCCCTGAGCTCACAGAGGTCTCTGGTGTCTGGGCAGTTGGTCCCATATCCACAGGTGCACTTTGGGGTCAGTAGTGACTGGGTGCGCCCAAATCTGCCTGTGCTGCCCTGTCTGTGGGCTACAGAACATCCTGAGTAGTTGCCAGGATACCATGGCTGCTTGTGACTGTTTGTTTGCCTAGGAGGAGAAAGGCCATGAAAGGGGAACCAGTGGCCTGAGCTTTTGCTTGATCCCTCCTCATCGGACCACATCCCTGTAGCCCTGTTCTGCTGAGTCAGTGTGGGACACGTAAATTTTGGTTTTCTGCTGGGTGATATTGCATAAACTGGGACATCTACACCCAATCAGACCCTCCCTGGCCTGGTGAGTGGGAAGCAAGGCTTTGAAAGCAAAGCCTGCTTGGCAGATTGCCCCAAAGCTGACCTTATGTCCCAATGCTCATATTTTGAAACATTTTCATAACATCGCATCTTAGCAGAAGCGATTTCCTGACCTTAATACTTCAGGGCAAACCCAGTCTGAGCTGTTTGGGGTTCAGTAGTTGATGGTTGACTGTCTTATTGAGCATTATTGTGGTTTGGTTCATTGTGAATAAGAGCCAAAGTGCAATTACAAGTATATAATTTTATTTAAAAATGGATACGCCTTTGTGACTGGATACCAGCCTCCACCCATTAGACCATCCCCTGCAGTCAGTCATTTATTTTGGAAACACACAAATTCCAGCCAATCACAACAACAGTTTGATCACTGAGGAATAAAAGTTTTTATATTACCTGAAGCCAATCTTAGCTTGAATATCATATTGCCAGGAACCTACTGTCCTTTCAAACTTTTCAGCCAGGAATGGTGGAAGATCCTGACACATCAAAGGTTTGGGGTTTTTTTTTTGTATTTCATTGCTGATAGATCCTTTTCAGAAGGATCAAGCCACCTCTATTTGTGATTGCAATGGTAAAGATAAACTACCCCTGCAGTTTTGGTTGAGCCAAGATTATGATGGCAATGAATGTTTAATATGAATCCCTGATTCAAGGGTACCAGAACAAGCCCCTTACATCAAACAGCAAAGCAGTCTCACACGGAACAACCTTATCTGACCTGTCTTCTTTGAGAAGCAAAGGGAGAATGGAATAATGAAGTGGATTTTTGCTTTGTACAGATTTGGTATCTGCAGGAGAGGAATCTGGAGGCTGAGAGTTACCAGACCCATGAATTAATCTTTGAGTTCCCACTTGTCTGGCTTCCCTTTGGATGTACTTTTTATAATTTGCATATATTTTAACCCATAAGGGACCACAGAGCCCTGACCTACCTCAAAGTGTCAGACCTGCAGCTGAGATGGTTTTCCCTAAGAATTTAGGAAAATAACTTAATGTTAATTGTTCAACATACCCTTTTGGGAAATTATGACTTTTTTTGGCTACTTTGAACCCTCCAAAATTCCTGCCTGATCAGATTTATTTTTATAATTAGCAAGTTTTCATGGCACAACATGAAAGTGTGCATGCTTATTCTTTCTAAATTGAGTTATTAACTAACCCATATTAGGAAAATGCATGTCTCTGCATGACTTCATGGTGGGAAAAGAGAGACAGACAACTTGTGTAATTTCTTTTTCTTCTTTTGCCAGGCAGTACAAGGGCAATTTTTGCTGTTACATGAAAACAGACCAATTGATAGCTATATATTAGTTATATTATATTTAGCTGGATTTTTCAATCAATAAAATTAAGTATGTCTGTCAAAGCATAATTTCTAGTTCTGTTCATCACCGATAAACTGAATCTCATTACATTGTACATATTGGTAATACAACACTTAGCTTAATTACTAGTCATGCCCAAACTAAGATTAAGGAATTCTTATAATTTTTTTTTCTTCTTATAGACTTAATTGTTTGGGCAAATATATCATGGAGAGGTGAGGACACTCTTCTTTCTCTATATTCACATCTTGTTTCTACTCCTTTTAATCCTTTAGAGAGGTGGCTGTTGTGGGATAATGGCTGGAGATGACAGGCAAGGTGCTCCCAGACCTGGGAGCCTGAGCAGGGAAAGCTCTTTGGCTCAGTCAGGTGCTTGCTCCCCAGCCAGGCAGGGGCAGCTCCTCCAGGGCTGCAGGATGGAGTGGGTCTCCTGCTTCCTCCCAGTCCACACTGCCCCAGGGCAGGAGGGCAGCTGTCCTTCTGGCAGCCCCTCCCTGAAGTAAACACCAGAGACTCTGCAGCTGAAAATATCAGCCTCAGGCTGGAGACAGTGAAAGAGAGGTAGCTTAACATGCAACTGAAAAGCCACAAGCTGAGCCATAATCGACCCTGCTTGCTGTTGGTAGGCTGGAAGGGCTGAGTTTAAAGGATTAGGGGGTGCTGCCACAGCCTTTCCAGCACACAAGCCTCAGTGCTGCAAAATGACAGGGAATCTGGGGTGCAGACAACCCTAAGCCTTTTTAAATTATCATGTCTGCAATGTGTGAACACTTACAATATACTGACTAAGTTCCTACTGCCAGAAAATGAGAGGTTTGATTTAAAATCTGGGATGCATTATTTTGGCACAGTCTTGATTTCAGCTTTTTAGGCCCTTGGTTCTTGGTGAGGAATTCACAGAGAAAGACACATGCAGACATGCCTGTGTGCACAAACACAAAGAGAGCCAGAAAGCAGACATTCAGCTTGGTATATTCAGTTTTGCTCTAGGACCTACCTTGCTGACATATTCTAATCACAGCTACAGAAATGAACTGATCACTTGGCCTGCCAAGATGGGAACTATATGACCAGAATCAGACAGAGTTCCTCTGGATGCTCCATGCCTTTGTGATTACAGCTGTCTTGTAGGGGAAGTGGTCTGAGATGCCCTCAGACTGGAGGAGGGCTTGCCATGGGGTTCTGGTGTCCACAGGGAATACTCTGGGTTCTTGCACTGCCTTTTTTCAACTGAGCCTAGAGGAGACAGAATTCCTGTGTCGTCCCTGTCATGGAGAATCTAAAAGGGATGAAAACCCCTTTTTGTGCTCTGGGGTCAAGCGCTAAACTTTCTCAGAGGTTCTTTCTTAGAAAAACTTACAGGCCTTCCTGCTCTTGCATAGGTTCACATGCCCCTGATATACCCACGTTGCACAAGGCATGAAGTTGCCAAGGTAAAATGCCCTGTTGGCATTCCACCAAATTGTAAACTCTGATTGCATTCTTACCTAATATTTGCCTGTTAAAGGGAATATCTAATACAGGAATCTGGATGCTCCAAATTTCTGCAAGGGTGGAAGAATGAGCTCTCTGAGAGCAACACAGGGCCTGAGTGGAGTGGAAATATTTATCTCCTTCCACTGACTAATGAGGTGACCAAGGGTGAAGAGTCTCTTCAATCACATGCCTGAGTCAGAGGGGGTGAATTCATGCACAAATCCCCTGGAAGTCCAGAATGGGACCACTGAAAACCACTCCAGTGTTCATCTGTTCTCACATCTGTAGTGTTTCATGTGCCATCTGTTTCATTCTAGGGGTTCTAGGATTTTCTTTTACATCATAGCCTCTGCACGTGTTTGAACCTCCACACAAGCACAGAGCTTGCAGATATTCTTGCCAGATAATGGAAGTAAAAAAAGGAGGTGGCTCAGCCACCATTTGGATGGGGACCAAGTGAATGATAGGAACTGAATAGAATAAAATTTTAATGGAGGGTTTGTGATTGCGACTTGGAGTTTCTGCTTGGCTTTTTTTTGTATTTCTTTTTCTTTTTTAACTCTCATTATCTGGTTACCATGGAAAGCTTTTTCAATAGAGCAGGAGAACAGCTTCAATATTTTTCTTAAAAAATTTAATGAAGAAATAAGATTAATCTCTGTTTCTTTCTTTTTAAAGTCAAGAATCTCAGGCACGGAAAATTGAACTAGCCAAAATGGATTGGTTTCTCCTGGCCTCCATTTTCCTTCTTGAAATGTGGAGAGTAAATAAGAGCTGCTAGCCATAACACCATTGAAAATGCCCTTTCTCTCGTATCCTTAAACAACTACTCTCTATTTTTTTTGCTTTAAAACAGGCACGTATGAAACAAGCATGCATTCATGAGGCTGACTGTCACTAATGTGGTTTGATCATGTTGCAGGGAGTGCCAGTTTAAATTGCAAACTCAGTAGGCCTTCTTGGAAGCTTCTTTTTGCTTATTGGCAAAACTACTTGGAATATATATTTGGCCTAATCCAGCCTAATCTGATCTTTCACAATGCCATCTGGATCTCATCACAGGCTGGATGCTTTCAGTATTTGATCCAAGCAATTTTTTCCCCCCTTAATGTCTATTCTTTAAGAATTAAATATTTTGGAGAAGTGTAGTTCCCAGTTCATTCTTATTCATTGTGTGGAAGATAGATATCCAGGAGCAGCCACTGAGATATTTATTGCCACTAAGGAGCCAATGGCTAATTGAATCTTAATCGGTTGCTATCAGTTATTGTCTAGGGAGTGGCTCAAAAACATTTCTGTATCTTTCAAGGATGGCATATTCCTTACCAAATGTTAAGCCTGAGTAAGCACCTGGTAGATTTGGATGACAGCACAGCGTTATCTCAAAGCATTTCTCAGTGACTGATATGTCTTCCAGTAGATGATCCTACTTTCTGGGAAGAAAAACTTTCTAATGATAAGGGTAGTTATACTCTGGCACAGGTTGCCTAGGGAAATGATGAAATCTCCATCACTGGAGGTTTTTAAAAACCGGTTGGACGAGCAGCTGCCAAGAGCTGTTGATGTATAGTCAATTCTGCCTTTGGGCACTACTAGATGACCTCCTGAAAGCCTTCTAAATATTTTGATCACTGAGCTTATAGCTGAACAATGAATCAATCAACAAGAAATTACAACCAGGGAATTGGAACCAGTATTTTGCTTGTGTAAGGATTAAATGAACAAATAGAATAAAGAAGCACACTTTGTATATGACGCTTCATTTAAAAAAAAATCTGAATCATTAGAAAGACATCTTCAAAAATGCAGACCTAGGAATTTAGCTGTGGATGTGGAATTCCAGAAAAAGCAATCAAAAAAAGCAACTAGAGAAAGCTCAGTTACTGTCAAGCGATTTCATTTTTAGGGCTTAAGGGAGAGATGTATAATTGGAGAATGTGTTTTGAGATAGTCTGTTGAAATATATTTAAGTTACAGCTTTCCTTCACCTCTTACCCAGACCTTACAGATATAGAGGGCTTTGTGTTCCAGAGACTTAGACCCATAATTTAAGGCAGAGCTTGATGGAGACAGAAATTTATCTCACATCTTCCTATATAGGAGCCCCTTATTCAAAATATGTGAAAGAAAGAAAACATTTTATTGCATCCCAGCAGGCTCTGACAACTTAAGGGCACAAAAGTGTGATCTTGAATAATAGAGCAGAGACTGTTTATGTGGCAGGTGAAGTAATCTGGCATTGGGGTTGGGACATATGGGTAAAAAAATGTAAAGACAAGACGAAGTGAAGGACAGTAATTTAGTAAATACCGCAGCTTGTGTTGTGTGTGTAATACATGTGTCTTCACAGTTCAGGAGGAAATTTTGTTTGGTTTTTAATTTTAGGTAGCTGCTGCTGTTGCTTGTTTTGTGTGAAGGACACAGCAGTAGAATGCTGAACAGATGTATGGGTGACAGGGTGGCTGCAGCCAAGCAAACCAGAATAGGGATGAAATTCAGTGTCTGTGGCTGGAAAAGTAAGATGGCAAAACTCCATGATGAGAGAAAGGCAAAATCTGACTTCTTTCAAATATCTTGACATGCTCACTGAGGGGATCTGCATGGTTAATGCAAGGTAGTCCATGATAGCTGTATGTTTCTGTTCAGCTACTAAGTATGTTTTGACATGCAGAAAGGTTTCTTTCTCATTCTGACTGTAGGATATATTTATGTTGGGTACAATGTCTACTCACCTGCAGCCACAGCCTGAGCTACAACATCCCTTAGGAGTCTGATGGAAGTCCAGATGAATTATTGCTTGTTTTAGACAGCAGATATTGGCCTGTGGTACTTCGCTACCTCTTTCATCCTTACTGCTGTTGACTTTTTTTTTTTTTTTTTTTTTTTTGTAAAGCAGAAAAGATTTGAACAAAGTACCTGATCCTAGTTCTGATAGGAGCATGGTCTCATTGCCATGGACAAAATTCTCTCTTTTAGCATTACTGAGATTATAGTGTCTCACCTCCTAGATTCTTTATTCTTTTTCATATCACTGCTTTTTTTTTTTTTGGTATAAATATCAGATTTTTTTTAATGTAGAAGGCCTAATTTTAAGGGGTCCGATTAATTACCAAACTAAAGGTATAAAACTTTGTTTGTAATTTAAAAGTGAAATGAGAAGTAGAAGCAAAAATGAAGTTACTATTTCTGTTATTGGTTGGATCTGGGCCCAGAGCCCTGGCTGGCCTGTGGGAACAGGACATCTGTTTCACTTAGTGGGTGAATTTTTAGTCTTGAATAAGGTGGTGGTCCTATTACCTTTGATTTCACTCACCAGGTATAATGGCACATCTGTAAAGCAGGACAGCAATTCTCAGTTAGGTTTTCTTTTTTCCTTTCCATAGCTTTCAATTGTAAAAATGAAACAACCACAAGTTTATTTAAATTCACTAATAGTTTAATTGGATTATTTCCATTTCAATAATTTGTCTTCCTTTCTCTTACCTGCCTCCAGACCTCATCTTCTCAGAAACCTAACCTCTACTCTGCCTCACTAACCCCTCCTCCAAACTTTCTACCTTTCTGTGAGTACAGCAGTCAGCAGTGCCTGTACACACTGCCTTCTCCTGCTGCAGTGATCCTGGCAAATTCCTGTGTGGGTCTTGCTTCAGATCCCACAGAAGGGTGGGAGATTGGACTTGTACAGGGTCTGGATGCAGCATCCACACTGTGGCAAGCATCCACACTGTGCTTGCCTCTGGCTCCCCAAGGCTCAGCTAATTCTAATGGCAATAAACAGGGAGGAGCTGTTGACTTCCTCAAAGAAAGGCCCTGCAGAGAGACCCTGACCATTCAGAGGGCTGGGCAATCACCAACCATATCAATTTTAACAGGAAAAGTGCTGGATTCTGCAGCTAGGATTGGCACACCTGGATGTATGGACAGACTGGGGATTGAGAGGCTGGAGAGCAGTGCTGAGGAAAGGGACCTGGGGGTGCTGCTTGGTGACAAGCTGAACAGAGCTATCAGTGTCCTGGCAGCCAGGAGGGCCAGCCCTGTCCTGGGGTGCACCAGGCACAGCATGGCCAGCTGGGCAAGGGAGAGGATTGTCCTCTCTGCTCTGACCTGGGGCTACCTCACCTTGAGCGCTGTTTTGTGCACCACAATATAAGAAAGACATTAAGCTATTTGAGGGTGTCCAAAGAAGGACAATGAGGATGGTGAGGAAGCTGTATGAGGAGCAGTTGATGTCACTTGGTCTGTTCAGCCTGGAGATGAGGTGACTGAGGGGAGAGCTCATCCCAGTCTGCAACTTCCTTGTGAGGGGAAGAGGAGGGGCAGGCACTGATCTCTTCTCTCTGGTGACCAGTGACAGGACCTTCAGCAATGGTCTGAAGCTGTGTCAGGGGAAGCTCAAGTTTGGTATCAGGAAAAGGTTTTTCACCCAGAGTGTTGTCAGGCACTGGAACAGTCTCCATATAGAAGTGGTCCCAGCACCAGCCCTAACAGGGTTCAAGAAGCATTTGGACAATGCTCAGGCACACAGTGTGACTCTTGGGGATGGTCCTGTGCAGAGCCAGGAGATGGACTTCAATGATCCTTGTGGGTCCCTTCCAGCTCATGATATTCTGTGATTCTATGAATGATCCTCAGGGGGCTGTTAGAAAGAGGAGAAAAAGGGGTGAGGGGTGAAGTCTTGATAGTCTGCTCTTTTCCCCCCTCCTTTTCCATTACAAAGACCAGTGAACAACAGAATTCTTCACTGTGGTTTTTTAGCTTTGACATCTAAGATCCTTGGTCTTCTGTACAGAATACTTAATCTTTTTATTTGTTGCTTCTCTTCAAGTTGGAGGCACTGAAATTAGCACAATACAGATGACATTGTCAACTTATAGAAATGCTATTCCAGTAAATAAAAAAGAGGGCCACCAACACTTAAGAGAAATATTTTATCAGGTTATTTGCTTGGCTCTTACTCAGTCTTTTTTCAGACCTCCCATTGAGTCACTGAAATCAATATGAGGTAACACTCTGGTTTTTTCTTTCTTATCCGTTCATGTACTTTTATACCTCTGAGGTTGATTGTACAATGAAACCACTCTGATTAGGCCAGGCCTAACTGATTACACAAATCTCAGAACTGGGTAGCAGCAGGTCTGATGGGAATTTAGCTAATTAGCGACTAAAAGGATGTCAGGTTTAGCATGAAGTGGATAATCCATCTTAATAAATGGAAGTGAAATGTAATGCAGAAGAAGCACTGTTGCAACACTGAAAAAATATTTCAGATTCTTCCTTCTTATTTGAGGAGTGTTAAGAGGTAAGACAATGGGTAATATCACATGTACTCCGTGGCTCATGAGCATGGTGTTGTGATCCTGGCTTCATAGTAGACTAGCTTCCTCTGGCTATAGACTGCAGTTTGCCTCATGAATCTTTATAATCCATTCATTTGTGTACAAGCATTTTTATATCACTCATCTGGTACAAATACAATTCTTAAAACTTTAAGATTTAGACCAGAAAGATCTTGGGTTTTAAAATAGGAAATTATTCTTCTTATGTGACGGAAATTTGAAGCTCATTATTGTCAAACATGTGGATGTGTTTCCATTCAGTTTTATGTCCTGTAAAACTTGTTGCAATCAATGTGTGTGTTACTTTCGTAAACAAATGATCTAGTAATGCAATTTGCAAAGGCCATTAAAATGAAATCAAATGCTTTTAAAAGTAATGCATAATTATTACTTTTAATTTACAAGCAGATCTGGGCCATATTTAAGACTTAGACCAATTGGATTACTTCTTCCATCTCATCTTCCATATTAAATCCCAGGCTCTAAGAATCAGTTGTATCTTAAACCCATCCCTATAGTTTGAAATAAATCTGCCATTGTTTTTTAAGTTCTTGCTGCCTTTCATATTTTTAAATGCAAAGCTTTCCTGGGGAGTGCAAAGCTCTGACTCAATCTACTGAACGCTCATAAGGGGATGTTTTGGGGTACCAATAAAAACCTATGGAAGTGAGGACAGTAGCAAAACAAAAGATCAAGAAGTAAATAAGAATGTTAAGGAGCAGAGGGGTAATGAAACTGAAGATTTCAACAGGAGGCAAGAAAAGAAAGCTGGTTGCAACAAGAATCACATTGTGTGTGAATGAATAGATAGAGACAGGAAAGGTGGTTTTGCAGCTTGGGCCTATGCCCTGACACACACACTTAGAATAGATTTGGTCAGGTACCTAATATTTCTGTCCCTCACTTTTCTACCTGTAAAACATGGATGATAAAACCATTGCAAATTCACCTGGGTTTTTTGTGACTCCTTTGGGCTATTTAGAAATAGAATGTGGAAGAAGGGGCACCAGTATGGCAGGAAGAAGGGAAGAAACAAACAAGATGAAACAGAGAGAGAAAAAAAGAGAGAATGAAGCTCTGGGAAGACTGAATTAAGACAGACCAGAGTAAATCTGGCTGGTTTGACATCCTAAGTTTTAAATTTTTCTCCAAAGATGTTCCACATACTCAATGTGGCTGCCTGCAGTGACATCTGCTTTGGAGGGAGAGGAAGGGTGAGAAAGTCAGGGCACTCAACACTTTAGCTTTTTTCTTTACAATACACCAAAGTCCTGTTGAAAGCAGGGATTCTTAGGAGAGCCTCCAGGATGTGGCTGTTCCTCAAAGATGTTATGGATTTAACTATTTGCAGCACTAACCCCTTGTTTCTTTTCACCAATAGCAACCAATGCCAGATATGGTTGTTCCCCTCTATCAACCCCCCTGGCTTCCCTTTCAGCTGACATTGAAGATTAGATTCAAGCTCTAAGCTTGTAAAGTCTTTGAGGAAAAGCCTTAATGAGGATCTCATCCTTTTAAACTCTGATCTAATTACTGTTAGTGCAATGTTTCTATTTTGGATGCTGCAAACAGATCAAATTTGCATGTTTAAAGACAGCACTGTTTGGTGGACAAGAAGCAAACCCCACCCTGCAGGTTAAATACATTTTCATACATAAATAAAAACATGAATAGCACCTATGTAAAGCAGCTGGCATAAATTCAGAAGATGTTTGGGAACTGAGACTGGGCAACTACAGGAATACAGAAATATTTTTCTTGCCTTGCTGTAGTTTTACTGGTCTAATGGTAGCAGAGGAGATTTGAGGCCACAGTGGTATAATCTGTTAAATGTCTCAGTAGGGAATAAGGGCAAAGAGGACTGAAACCTACAGACCCAGCCATGAAGATTGCTCTGGAGTGCACAGAGTATTACCCAGAGCACAACTGAAACCTCAAAAGCTCCAGCTTAGTGACAGCAAAGGAAGGTGAGGTTCACTCCTACAAGCCAATACTTGATCTATTTCCAGGGCTCCAATGTTGTCTGTGCTTTTATCCTGTGCTTTTATCCCTGCTGGGATATGATTCCATGTGCTGAGCTTCCGACATTGCGGATGCTGTTCCTGTCACATGCACTGGGTGGTTTTGCCCACCGTGGAGCACATGTGTACATATTTCTGTACAATGAGTGCTGACAGAGGAGACATATCTGAGTTTCAGATATAAATGTGATGGATTCCCAGTCTGTGCCTGAAACCCCCTGTGCTTTTTTCAAGGGATGGAACAATGTTGCCTGCTTTCCTGGCTGTAAACCTGCCAGTCACTGCGTGGATGCCTGTGCTGCTGTTTGGCTTGGCTGGCAGCCTTCAGAGTGTGAAATGCTACCACTGACAAGCCAGGTGTGAAGTAAATTTGCCATGTACTGCTTAATGGGGTGTTACTGTAACTTCAAACCCTCACGGTGACCACTTCTAGGTTAACACCCTTCAGTAAGTAACCGAAAGACAAACAGTAAGTAGGAGAAATGTTAAAATGCTATTATGAGCCATGGTTTTGTCCAATTAGCAGACTCTGCTTTAGAGTCTTTTGACTCAAGTGGCTTGTCTATATAAGGATGTATTAGTCATTTTCTTTTTTTATTTTTCTTGACCATAAAAACAACAGATGTGATGCTCTGTGGTCAGCATAGACAAGAATGATTCATGGCTAGGCATATTTAAACCTCCACTAGAAAACTCTCCATCTGAGACCCTTTCCACCTCTTCCCCCTCATTTCAGATAACCAGAGCCAAAAGCACCTGTCACATAGTACATCTCAAAATTCATCAGCAATTCTGTCCATATGTCTTAGTTCTGAGGTGGCTAGAAGATATCAGCTGCTCCTGCCTAGTCTCTTAGGACTGCATGGACTTAAGGAACACTAAGGTAGTGATAGAGAAGAAATTCCTGTGCAGCAGTGATGTGGGTGAGCAAAGGAGCTGTTATGGCTGAGCAAGGATCAGCTCAGAGGTGCTAACTTGGTCTTGTGTAACATGGCGAGTTTGGCTCTGATATCTGTTCTGTGGCCATCCCTGGAGCACTTCAGTGAGGAATTTAGAGAATGTTGGAGTCAGTGTTTTCAGATGATGTGGAGAGGGATGGGCTCAGAAAGTAAGGGAAAGGGGCTGTGAAAGAGGTCAGCACTGAGTGCTTCATCTGTGAAGTAATTGTAGGAAGAGCTGGAAAGCAGACATTTAGGCACTGAGGCTGTGTGTGAAGCAGTATGGGGTTTGGGAAATATGAGAATCAGAAATCTGTTACCTGTATGGGCTGGGGGTCTTGGCTTGGGGAGCTGGGTTTTGAAGAAGGGTAAGAAAAGGGCTTCCACCAGAACAGGAGAGGAAAACAAGAGAGGAAAGGGCTGTTATGCCATGAGCTTTTTGGTGTTAACAATGAGTCTTCTTGACTACTCCTAATCTGTGTGGAATTTCTTGGAGCCCTAGGGAAAGTGCTGTGCTCAGGCTGGGATGTGTCTGCACACCCCTGGGTGCTGTACAAGAAGCTTGGTCCTGCTTGTGAAGCAGGACTGAAAGCTGTGGCTGTTTGTGCTGTGGCCCTCCTCTCAATACTGCTGTCAGGTCTGCTCTCCTGCCACTTCAGCAGCACCTGGCTATCTGGTGGCCTCCCAGAGCTGCACCCCCAAGGAGTGGCCTGCTAAGGACTCTGCTGAATGGTGACTCATGAATGATGGTGACATGTCCCCAGGAAGTTAAAGTGATTATCCCAGTGTCACTGAGTAAAGAAAAACAGTAAGTAAGAGATATATCAGTGTTCAAAATATGTGGAAAACACAGCACAATGAAATTCAATGTAGGTAAAAATAAGCCAGTCCTGTAGAGGTGATGCAAGGTCTCCTCCCACAGAAATGAGAAACTGGTGGATTAGTAAGCTTGAAAAACTGGGATGGGGGCAGGTAATGGAGATGAGACTGCTCTGATGAACCTCGTCTGACAACTGATCAGATGTGAGATTAGGTACTGTAATGTAGAGCACAAACAAGACAGGCCAATGAACTTTTCAGCTGAAGACTCAGAAGCTGTAGATCACTAAGAAGGAAAGCCCTGGTTTCGCACTCTTGGCTTCTGGCATGGAATAGACTGAACCCCTCCTGTGCCCCAAAGTACAAACATATACATGCACCAAGCATGTTACAAGAACTCCAAGGCTGCAAATTCCAGCTCTTCCAAATTAGGCCAAGTGTGAAGGCTCCTTCTGGGTTTTAATTTAATAATAATTTTCTGTGTCTATTTCCTGGCACAGCCTTTAACTTCCTGATGAAGGGCTCAGAAGCACTGCTTACTTTAGTGTACAGGATCAACATATCCTTCTGCCTCATCCTGTGCCAAATCTGGCTGCTTGTCCCAATCTTTCTTTCCATGACCAGCCAGCTTTCTTTCCTCATTGTAAATTCTCCTGTGTCAAATTCCCGCTTCCTCATTCAGCAGGTGCTCTAATGACCTCCCAATGCAAATTCCCCAGTTGGTTTTGACTGGAACTAACCTGGTCTAGTGGAAGGTATCCCTGTTCATGGCAGAGGGATTGGAACTAGATTGTTTTAAGTCCCTTCCAACCCAAACCATTCTATGATTTTATGATTCCCACCTGGCATTGCATCACTTTTATTTTGTCATCTGTTTCTCTTTGCTGAGGATTTCTTCCCTTTCGACATTCCCCATCTTCTGTTGTGCTCCTGGTCATCTCTCCAGATTAGCTCCAAGGGCCAAACTCCTTCTGGGGCAGCTTGTCTGATGGCAAAGTTTTGCACAGTATGAATCTGCCCAGTTCTCACATACAACACATCTCTTTCTCAGGTTGTCCATTGACTTTCCCTCAGCAATCTGTCTCATAGTCAGTCATGGGATGTGAGGAACTTTCCCCATCTCTTTCTCCAGACTCAGGCTTTTTTGTAATTCTCTCATTCCCAGTTGTCTTTCCTATTTTGCTACACACTTTCAATTACTGCCTCTTGATCTTGTCCAGTTATCAAGACATGGGAACTTTTGATAGAACCTTGGAAAGGAAATAGCAGGACTGTTTATAGTGGAGAAAACAAGAGGTGAATTTAAAAAAAATCCATGCTCCACTTTGCTTGAGAGGGTAAGTTTCCCACCACACGTGGGTTCCAATGCTACTCAGACTCCCTGATTTCCTTGGGATCTGAACCCATCTGGGTGAGCTGCAAGCAAGAGCCCAGGATCCTGGTCTAGTGTGGGGTTTGTGCAGAGCAGCTGCCTGACATGAGCTCAGCAAACGTGTGCACACCTGTATAATTTCTACCTGCAGAAATCACCCATGTCAGAGGCAGGGGCCACGTGGTCAGTGAAGCCTCACATAGCATAAGAGTTGCTACTGATTAAATGAAAAAGCTCAGCCAATTACAATGCCCTTCCTCCTGCACTGCTATCCAAAGCCTCCCCTCTGCAGGGAGAAGTGGGGACCATCTATCTCCTCTTGGCTCTACATCCTTCTTTATTCCTGTCTGCCCTGCAGACCTGCTGCTTCTGAATTGATGCTACTGGTTGTCCACTCATCACCCAAAAGTGTCAGTGTTCTCCTCTGTCTCTTCTTTTCCATGTCTAAGCTGGGGTAATGTTATACCTTGTGGCAATTTTGAGGGGAGAGCTTGGAAAAACAATGATTCCAAGACAAAGCATGTGGCATTGCATCAGTTTTGGGAGTCTGAAATCCAATTGCAAGTGAGACTCAGAACTGAAAATCTTCTCTGTTTTTGCCTATGTTCCTTCCAGTTTTTGCTGAAGTAATGAGTGTATAAACCAATCTTATTATAAGGTTCATATTTTAGTTGCTGTTCTTGTATTTAACAGTTCCAAAAGGAAATTCATTAAACCTTGGTGGAAGAGGGAAGAATCACAGTTTTGTACTTGTTGATTGTGAAAGCTGAAAGCTGAGGTTGGAGTCAGGTTTCATGTACTTTTGTATGTAAAGAACATAGTTTAATTAATCAGAAATTGCCATGATCACATAAGAACTGTTTGACTTCTGAATCTATGCCAATAATGTAGCAAGATGGCACTCAGCAGCTTGAGTAAATTCTCTAAATTGCTCTGAAAAGGTTTTATAAGTGACAGACAAGCTTTAATGATTCTAGATACAAACTTAGCTAAAATTCTACTCGCTCTGAATGGGACCCTTCAAGGAGTACCCTGTCTACTTTTTAGAGAGCCTCACATGAGTTGCGCTTACATACAAATCCTAAATTCAAGGGAACAGAAAGCTGAAAAAGCCACTGGTTCTGAAGGGCTACAGAGCTGGCTTTTTGTCCAGCCAACAGAGATATAGGGGCTGTGTTCTCTAACCAGTACTTACACAGTGCTTAATGTGGACACTGTGACTATTTGTCTCCAAAGGCTCTGTGGGGAGCCAAGCCAAACTGCTCCTGTCTCCCTGAGCTTTGGCTCCAAAGCTGGAGTGTTAAGGCTATTTTAGGTAGTCTGAATATAACCCTAAGCATGTGTTTATTATATTAGCAGGTAGCAAATGGTTGGAATTAACAATGGTACTAAGTGTAAGCTGTGGGTTTTAGAAGTTTTCAGAACTCCACTATTAGACTAGTACTGTTGGAATTAAAAAACCAAACATAACAAATATGCAAATATAGCCATACTATCAATCAGACCTTTTGAGAGGGTGGGCAAAGAATGAAGACAAGGATGAAGTGCTTGAGTTAGTGTAGCCTGAGAGATAAACAACAGGGCAGATGTGTCAGACATTACCTGCTTGACAACCAGAATGTTTACTGGGTATCAAGAATGATGAATATACAACCATCAGTTAAACTAATCATTTTTATTTATCAGCAAGAAAGCTTACTGTGCTGTTCCATGTCAATAGGCTACTGATGTAACATAAAGTGAGTTCTGTTTTCATACATGAGTGTTGACTTCTCCCACACTCCTCCAAAGAAGCAGCGGCAACAACAAAAGGGAAGGTCTGAGCAGGTCTTCACATCATGGAACTCATTTCTGCAGAGGTGACAGGTGGGGGACACAGGGGGGACAGACAGGTGGGGGACACAGGGGACACACAGGTCCCTGCCATGTAAGGTCACCCCTGAGAGCAGCACTCTCCTTTTCAGGGACCTCCACAACACAGACAGCTCTTGAGCCAGCCTGAGGGCTGGTGGCTGAGAGCCAAAAGCAAGCCAGAAACCATCCTGGTGGTGCAGGTGATGGGGAGGGTTGCCTGATACATAGGTGCAACCTGCATGTCACCATTGGCAGGACTATGGAAGTCCTCAGGACAAAGGAAGCTCAGAGAGCACCTCCCTCTTATGTGAAGCATCTATATGAACCTGACTCAGAACTTCTTGAAACTGGAGTTATTTAGGTCCGAGGTTTTGCCTTGGGCCCCTCTCAGTGTTGACTTTAACTTACATTTGGACTATATAGGTCAATACTATATTTTTTAAACCCTAGAATGCACCTACTTTTAGCTACCAAAGGAGACAATTTTGATCTATTTTTCAGAAAAGGGTACAATAAGGATAGGCTTAAACCTATTTATCCAGATACTGTCCTTTGGAATTATTACAAATACAAAAATGCTCCATGTACTGAATTTTGTCAGCCTTTCTGATGACTTGTTAGCAAATGAGCTGCTTCTTCACAGACTAGCATCGATTTGTTCAGCAAACTTCTTTAAATGCAAGAGATTTCAGGAATCTCCATTTTAAAATTCAGTTTTAGGTCAGTCTGGCTTATTATTACTTTACTTTCATAAGTAATGGTACTAATAACCAGTTGGAGTATTGATAGAATAGCAATATAATTAGTAACACTGTTAGCTTTATTGAAGCATATTGCTATTTTAAGTATTTTAAGTATGCTATTTTATTTTCAGAGCATCTGGAAGTCCCAGATATATTGGGACCTTGCAACATAGAGTAGTGTGTAGCCAAACAGCAAATTCTGAATTCTGCTACACAAATCTTGTGATCTTGGTAAGGCTTTGTCTGGCAATATCTATAAATTTGTACAAAATTCTGACTATAGTATTTTTTTCGACTGAGGAAACATATTTGCCTTTAAAAAAAATCTTACTCCATTTGAGGCAGGATAAATGCCAAGTGGAGGACAAAACTCCAATCTACACCTTTGTAAAATTGCTTCTGGCCAGGATGGGAAGTGTCTCATACAACCATTAGGTGTGTTAGCACTGATGGAGCCCTGGCAGATGTGCATCACAGGATCCCCCGCCCTTGCAGCTGGAGCTGCAGCAGAGCAGAGGAACCACAAACTCTTGTTGCCACATGAAGCAGCACTGGTAGGACACTGCTACAATGCCTCTACTTTGCTGAGGTCCCCAGGTGCAGAAGAGTCTGATTCTTCTCCTTGAAGTCATCTTCAGCTCCTTCTGTTTCCAGGAGCTGCAGTTTGGGATTACACATTTCCTCTCCCTTCGCCTTACTGTTTGCATTATTTTTTTGTGAAAAATAATTTTATAACTGAGAAATGCAGTTTTGAGCTAACTCAATTTAATTTAACTTCAATTTAATTTAACTAAGTTTAACTTAAATTAGTGGAACAGATGTGATTGAAAACTTCCCTTAGAAAGATACACGAAATAATGGGGAAGCAATATGCAACTCTTCATCTAGTAGATTTGGATATGTGTTTCTTTGCTTTCTTATGGGTCCTGAATGTTCCTTCCTGTCCTTCAGTTGCCAGGTGGTTTAACATTTTGAGATGGCTTCTTCCCTATTTCTCATGATTAGCTGTTGCACTTTGCACAGAGTGATTAACCAGAACAGTGAAATGATGTCTGGATCCCTCTGTCCCAGCTTTAATGATCTGCTGCACAGTCAGTCCCTGGGCCCTGTTTCCCTCCATGGAGCACTGAGCTGTTCCACAGTTCAGTGGGAGACTGGGGAACAGCTCCTCATGGCTCTCCAAGGACCCTTGGGCTGTGGAGCATGTCTTAGCCTCAAACCCCACACACCACCTGACTGCAGGTCACTCCATCTGTGCAGCATTTTCATTAGTTTCATTAGCTACCTGCCTTTCTGCCACTGGATTTTATCTATTCAAGAACTATCCATGACAAAACTGACAAACAGCAGGTAAGTTCTCAGCCTAGTTTGCTGTCTGGTCTCTCCTCCATTTGCTTTGCCATGTGCCAGGTAGTAGCTACACTAAAGAGACAGTTGACCTAATAAAAGTATTCTTTATCTCTGCTTAAGGGGAGATTAAATAGAGGTGTATACATCCCGTACTGAAATGGAGTTCATCACATATTTTTTGGAATGATAACAGATTCACCCTTGAACAAAGACTTTAAGGTGCATCTGAGTATTTTTGTTGACATGGCAGTCACTGTGTTGTCCCTCCTGCAGTCCTGTTGCACTGACCTTTACTGTACTCTTACTGATGTTCTCTCTTAGCTGCCTGCATTGCTGTTTGGCACATTTATCAATAAAGTGACGTGAATTCTAAGAGTTTTATGGGCTAGAGTCGTGCTGCTATTCCTAAAAGTACGTTTTCCTCAGATTTGTAGAAAATGATAGCTGCAAAATGTCAAATTTAGAAGGAAGTGGGTGGAAACCTGAATTTTGTCACTTACTGCTTCAGCTGGCACTAAACGAGAGTTTTCAGCTCCCCGCTCCCTCCCTCACCTCCTTCATGGCAGCAGAGTGTGATTGTGCCTAAATATGATGCTGTGACAGGGTCACAGTGAGCTCCTCTTCCCGTGCTCCAGGTGGAACACGGTGTACAGAAATGCTCATGCACAAACATGAGCGCTTCACACTTGCAAGCGTTACATCCAGCCATGGTTACAGGGGAAGGGTTTCCGTGATGCATTCCTGCTCTTCTGACACAGTTGCAGCAATTTATATGCATGCTGAGGTTGAGGCGGGGGAGTCTGGGGGAGCAGCAGGTGCTTGGGGAAAAGCTGCTTCCTCTCACACACCTCTCCAAGCCCTGCACAGAGGGGATGATGTGGAATGGGGCTGCCCTTCACTGAGCAGTGGGAACCCGGTCCTGTGATCCCAGTGCCTGTTATGGTTCCTTGTTGCTTGAGAAGGGTGTTTTGCTTTAAGGCAAAGGTTTTGTGTGTGGTTCACAGAGACTGTGAAAGCCAATTTGGGAGTATTATATAAGCAGAAGTAGAGATATTCCAGGCTCTGTGGTTTGAGAGGATGATGTGAGGAAAGGCTTGAAGCCTGCTGAAAATTGGTGAGTGCAGCCACGCCAAGTATATGGACACCCTGAAAAAAACACTTGGCAGGGTGCCCTTCTACGGTTTGTGGTACTGATGCAGGAGCCTGACTGGTGCCGTTGGGTGGGGATTACCAGCTCCCAGGAGAGGTCTGGTGGGTATCCTGTCTGCTGGGCACTTGTTCCACATGCCATGAACCAAAAACGAATGTCCTCCAACTGTTCAATCATGAGTCACACCTTTGGGCCTCTTTGTCAGCTCTTTCTCACATTGTTCCAGGGTGCACTCTGCCTATCCTTATTCATCCCCTCCTGAATGGCATGTCTTATTTCTTTTTCCACCTGGGCAGGCTAATTTAAGAGCCTCAGTCAATATTCTAACTCTATTTCTGCCATACAGCCTTGAGAGAGCTGTAAGGACCATGGTAACAGCACAGACTTCATCACACAGCCCCTGCTATGAACTACACTCTGTGACCAAGTGTGGCCTTCAGTACCTGAAGGGAGCCTACAAGAAACAAGGTTGGAGAGATGATTTATAAGGGTATGTAGTGACACAACAAGGGGGAATGGGCTCAAGAAAGAGGGTAGGTTTAGATTAGGTATTAGGAGGAAATTCTTTACTGTGAGGGTGGTGAGACACTGGAACAAATTGTCCAGAAAAGTTGTGGGTGCTTCATCCCAGAGACTGTTCAAGGCCAGGTGAGATGGAGCTCTGAGCAACCTGGTGGAAGGTGTCCCTGCCCATGGCAGGGGGGTTAGAACTTTAGATGATCTTTAAGATCCCTTCCATCCCAAACCAGTCTATGATTCTGTGTGCATGGAGAAGTCTCGCCTGACATGCTCCCTCAGTTGTCCATCCTGCCCAGTGTTAGTGGATCCTCAGCTATGACATAGCTGGTTGTGTAGACTGGGCTTCATGACAAAAGTCAACCTGTGGAAGGTATTCAGAAGAGATCCATGCCAGTGCTCGATGATCTGAAAGCCTTGTGCGAGCAGAAAATCTGAATGACAGGCCTGATTTAATGGAAAGAAAAGAGGGCTGGGAATTAGTGTGGTAACAGCCTTCAGATATCTGTAAGATTGTTGTATTATGGAAGAAAACCATCTGCTTTCCAGGTCCATGGTGGGGAAATAGGTTCTGAAAGAGCAGCAAGGAAGGTCAGGGTTAGATCAGTGATGGGGAGAATGAAATACTGCAGGAAATTGTGTGCGGAAGCTGAATCCCCAGCTTCTAGGGTAGGTTGGACCTTCACAAGTATGCAGAGGTGACTTTGCTTTGGAGAAACTTAAGGACTAGCTTAATTATTCTATGTGAGAAAAATAGCTTATGTGATACTGAGTGTAGGATTTTATAGGTGTAGGAAGTGAACAGAATCTGTACAAGTGTGGAGGACCAGAACGCAGGGAGCCCATTTGCATGCTCACATACAAGAAGAACTCCTTAAAAGTATATTAGGATATACCCCTAGCTTTTCAAAGCCCTTTTCTATGTCATCCTTGCACTCTGAACAAGTTTTGGGAACATTAGTGTGGTTTCTTTGGGAAAGGCATGTTACAAACCACCATGTGTGGGTACTGAGCTGAACTTCCTAAAGGTATGGACTCCATATAGACTCAGTGTTTCAGCATACTTACATCTACTGAATCAGGACCAGGAATAAACCAGATGAAGATCTGGTGTGAGCAAATTTTTTACCTTGTTTATGTAAGATTTGGCATGGTTGTCAGTAAAGTCCATCTCTTTGTGAGAGCAGAATTTGTCTATTGGAAAGCAGGCATGGAAAGTTTTAGAAGCAGTCATATGAGCTTCAGAGATGAATGAAGTTTGTGAGTAAATGATGCTATGCTGTGTTTTATTAGTTGGGAACAGCCAGTGGGAACAAACTCACTGTTACAGAAGTTGCTGGAGACAGTCTTCATAATCATGTCAGAATTTCCTCACCTGTCTCAAGCGTTTTACACTGATGTGGAGAAATGTGAGAAAGGAAAAAAAAACCCAGCCAGACTCATCCATTTCCAAGAGGAACAGTGGGGAAAATAAATGTCAGTATTTAAAAGCTCTGTTGGCCTTTTATCAGAGAATTTTTGCATCCCCCACACTGTGACATGGATTCAAAATTTGGCAGGATGGTGGTCTTGCATCAGGGATGTACCTTAGTATCTGTGTGGAAATCTGCCAGTGCTTGCAAAACTCTCATCTGTTTATAAATGACTGGTTTTGTGACTTACATCCATAAAAGCTTTGCTCCTTCCTGCATGGCAGGAGCAACTGAGGGGAGCAACTGAGTGAACAGGAGTTTTCCTCCAGCCTGACTGCTGGTTCCCCTGTCACATCCATGTCTGAGAATGGACATTGGGACTGGACTCCTCTTGCAGTCTCAATGCTCTTGCAAAGGGGAGCAAGGACAATGGATCGGATTTGGATTTGGATTTGCTGAGCGAGAGGGCTGGTTGGGGAAACTTGGGGTGGGAGGGCTGGATAGCCAGTGGGAAGGATTGAAGAGGAAAGGGACCATTTAGGAGGAATCACTGTATGACTAAGAGGATGATGGGGCTCTGGGGAGGGCTGAGGTAGGAAAAAACATAATACAAAGAGGCTTAGGAGCTAGAAGGGAAAGCAAATGTGTGTTGTGGTTCTCATTGCTGGAGGAGAATGTGATTACTTCCGTTCTCTTGCTCTTATGCAAGAAAATAAATTAAATATAAATAAATGCATTTCCTGAATATGTGCATAGGAAACAGAGATAGAATTATTCTCATATAAGTATGTACCTTCACCTGAACTAGACACCCACAGTCCCTTAGTATGCAATGGAGGCAATTGGCACTTGTTGGGACTGACTCACCTGATTTACTTTAGACACCTTGTTGAAGGTGAGGTGAATCTCACCTTAGAAAGGCTTGTTTCTCTGCACTGTCTGCCAAGAGCATCCCTCAGGTGACAATTTCATCTGGAAATGTCTCCTCTGTAGAGATTCACAGCTGGGTGAAATTAATTCCATCCCTCAGTCAGGACAGCTGCCAAAGACATGGCAAAATGTTGACCTGAGCCTGGGCACTGTGCTGGGTGGGATAAAACACAGCAGACCCAACAACCTGGCTGTGCAGAAGCCTGTCCTCATGCCTGGCTGGAGGATGCCATTCAGGGATGAACACGCTCCATTTCAGGCTTTTCCCTGAGAGGTCCTGAGCTCCAGCAATGCAGGTCTCTCTCTCTGCAAGAGCTCAGAGCAGGATTCAAAGGCAATCACATTGACTTCGTACCTAATTCAGTAGAATGACTCTACCAAGTCAAGAGCATTCAGAACAACAAAATTTAGCTATCTTAGTTCAATTGGCTTACAAATAATTTTTTTAACTACAAACTCCAGAATTACTGGGAATGGTGCTTTCTTTTTCTTTCTGTCTCTGTATGCATAATGGGGGAAAGGGAAATGGAGGCCAGTGTGCAGTCTTCCACTCCTTGTTTTTCTTACATTTGCCTGATATTTTCCATTAATTCCTGTGTTTAATGTTTCAGTGCCTTTGTTTTCCTTTCCTCTCTTTTGGGGAGGCTAATGGTGAGGACTATGTTATTATTAGGTTTGGCATAAGTTGATTAATCTTTTTCTTCTCTGCCTCTGTGTGATTGGGATTTGGTTTTTCCTGCCTCTGCATTGTAATGCTGTGTTTGTTTTTACAGTCAGTACCTTGCTGTGCAGTTTCTTGAAGGAGAAGGAGAGCAGGCACGTTCCTTGGCCTTTGTTTTGTGAGACTCTTTTGGTTCCCTTCTGTTTTAGTAACCTGGCCTGCATCTGTCTTCTGACCTTTTCCTCCTCCTCCTCCTTTTTCTCTTCCATTGCTGTTGGACTGATGAGAATTAGTCCCCTCTCTAGGACTGTGTTAGTGCTAGGATTTCAGGTTGGATTGGGTTGACTGAGAATAATGGTTGCTGAGGGAAATGTTTGTATGGGAAATGCCAACAGCTGATACCAATGCCCCCCAAAGCACTTTGTAAGTAGTAAAAACAGGTTTGGTCCTGGTGAGATAAAAACTGGGACATTTGGTCATTATTCACTTCAGCTGAGACAATTATGAGAGACTGCAGCTGGCTAGAAGCTGCATTCTAAGGGTTAAACAAATGAATTTGTCCAGTTCAGCTCCCAGTGTTGCAGTTTTGGCTTTGTTGGGCTTGAGGGAAGGGCTCTGCCTGCATCACCCACAGCCCCCGGGGAAGCATGACCACCCCAGCTCCACCCAACACCCAACTTTTTCAACTCCACATTCATTTCACACTAGAGAACAACATGTTCCCTCCACCAGCCCAGCCCTTGGGTCTTTGTTCAGACTTTCACTGATGGTGGTATGAGTCTCTTTGCATAGAGAGTGGGTGATAGAACCTTCTACTTGAAAACCTCTGGATTGCTGGATCCATGCCAGCCTCCTCCATAAATCACGTCTTCCTCCTCCCCACTCCCCACCCCTGGAAAAGCAGCCTCCCTTCAGACTGCCTGAGTGCTGCTGGGGGCTGAGCCTGCCCTGAGCATCCAAACAAGTTGCATCAGTGCTGGTACAGCCCCTCTTGTCATTAGGAGCAGGGATACTACCAAGGTCGTCTCCCTCTAGGCACTCTGAGGGCTGTGCTGTCTAGGAGGCAAGATGGAGGGGGAAGAAATTGTTGTCACCAGAGCAAAACTTCCTGGATTTGCAAGTCCATCTACCTACTCGGATGACCCTAATCACCATAACATCTGTATAATTAAATCCTATTTCTAACTTATCTTTTTCTCAACCCACCTTAAACTCCTTGCCATGCTTGATTTCTCTTCTTTGCCTATCAGTTATCATTTGGCTGTATAAAGTATCTGGCAACCCAGTTTTTAGAAGGTGAAGTGTTTATTGTCCCCTGAAGGGAGGGAGCTCTGGGAGGCAGGATGGCAGCCAGCTCTTTCCTGGCAGTCATGGGAATGCCGATGTGGAGCTGCCAGTCGGTGGGTGGGCGTAGCACAGCTGCCTCCTTAGGCTGGGTCCAGCCTGTTTGCAAATCTGAGTGAGGGGAGGAAGCTGAGGGTGACCAATTCTCCTTCTGTGCCACAGTCAAGTCCCATCTCTCCCTCCAACTCCTTTCTGAAAACAAGCTGGCATCTGTGCTTTGGTGTATCAGAGAGTTATAAAGCCAAAGCTAACAACAATTTTCAGAAAAAGTTCTTTGCATGGTGCACGTGAGCGGCACAGATTTTTCTCCCATTTGTCCCAAGCTGTATGTGTCAGATGTGATTTCCATATGGCACCTATATCTCTCCTACTCCCACACTGGATGTATGCATTGGTATACCAGTGTCTGTGCTGAGCCACAGATAAATGCGTCGCATTCCTTACTCAACTGGAAACTGTGTGTGCATGGTGTGTGTGTGGAGGTGAAGCCTGAGGAATATAAAAACAGGCATATGGCATTTTTAACTTATTGCACGGATAAAAAAGAGAAATAAATATAAGGCAGCATTCTAAAATGGCATCAGCCATTGAAGCAAACTTACTACTGAGAGAAACCAAAGTGGAGGCTGCTGCATCAGCCTACAGTTCCAAGCTCAGCACCTTGCCCCTGTAGCTTTTGGTGCTCCATGCATGACAAGATTTCAGACTGTGTCCCCTCAAATGAAGGGATACGCAGCTCATTCTACCACACTGGCATGGCTTGGACATCCCAAAATGCTCCTTCCCAAGCATGTGGACATCTCTGGTTTGGTTTACTGAACTGAGGTTGTAGTTGGTTGAGCACAAGGCTGGCACTTTTGCCCAAGGCGAGAAGTGTGCTTTGTACTTGCTGTGGACCTGATTCAGTTGCCTAAACCCAAACGTGTAGTGCCATTTGAGGCATTCTTGGGTGCTTGGTACAGCCTCTGGCTGTCACTTAATAGCGTATAGTTGTCACTGTGCCAATGCCTCAGATGCTGTTGGCAGCTGGCAGTGCCTTGTTCACCTGTGCTTAGGCAAACCAATCTAGCTCTCAGCCTTGAAACAGCAAGTTGTGCTAATGGAGAGGCTGACACTCATCAGACAAATGGTCCAGTGAAGTGAGGGTCCACAAGTGTTTTATACTGAAGACCTTCAGTGCAAAGAAGGTTTTGAGCAACCTGTTCAGATGGAAAGTGTGTCCCTGCCCATGGGAGGATGTTGGAATTAATTATCTCTAAGGTCCTTTTCAACCCCAAACCATTTTATGATTGCATGAAAGAAGAAGATATAAGAGACCATGGAAGTGGCAGGATTGGTCCCTTACATGACAGTGTGAGTTTTTCTATATTACACATGAAATTCTGGTGCTGTAGTCACAGCACAGAAGAGCTACTCTCTCTGCCAGGAGGTACCTTCTTTCTTGGAAATACGTTCATCACATGTCGTAGTAGATGCCCCTAAGTATGGTCTTGGATCAAGCAGATTGAAATGTGGGGAAATCTCTTTCTCCTCCAGCAAGGAATTAACCAGAGAGACTACTTACAGATAATGGAAAGGAAGTAGCCTGAGAAAGGGCAGGGGAATTCCAGGGCAAGAACATCCTTATGGGGTTCATGGGAGTCCTGATTTGCCAAGGCAGTGGCTACAGATGGGACTGCACTGCTTGCACAGGGCTGGGGCACCTGCAAAGGAATGCCACCAGCAGCAGACACCAGCAGGTTCAGGTGCCTTGTTGAGTGGTCACACAATGAATGACACAGTCTGGGAGATGCTCTTCTGACCAGTGCAATAGCAACACTTACAAGAACAGCCCAGAATAAGGCACAGCAGCTGAAGAGCCAGCCTGAAGAGCAGCTGTATATCTTTGGGAAGTAGACCTTGATCTTTGGGAGACTCCCCTTTTTAAAAGGAGGATATTCAGCCTGGGTCTTCCCCCTGCATGGGAGACAATGGCTTTTTCTGAGCTCTTTTTTCTCCTAGTTGCCCAAAGATCTTTCTCTTGCTGCTTTAGAGAGTACTTGGTCCAGGCTAGGTTTTACTGGCTCAGGGCTTGAAAGAGGGAGAACTGCTTGAACAAAGGCCTCTTAACCTAGGAAATATTAAATTCCTTTGGTCCCTTTGGAACAAGTGAAGCTTTTGGTATTTGTTCAATGGATTTGAAATAGCAAAGGGAAACCTTTTCTGCTTTTGCCCTGGAGTTGTTTTTCTAGGCAGACAGTTTGAGGTTCAGATATGGGGTGCCTATGTGAGGAAATAGGCAACTCATGTGATAAAGTACTGGTCTGTGTTATGATAAATGCAAAAATATTAGGAAGCAAGAGCAAATAGATTTTGGCACCTGTCTTTATTTATTTTGAAATGCCTTGGGGGGGAAAAAGAAAGACAATAAGAGACAAGAGGTCTGGCTGTCTTGGGGAAAAATGGGGCAAGGTGCCAAAACTTGCATGCTTTCCACCATCTGAGTAGGGAAGAAAGCTCCCAGAAACTTGCTGCCCAGGGCACATTTGTCCTCATTTGCGATGGAAGTTGGAGAGGGAAAAAAAGTGTGTAAGAGATGAAAGATGCACAGGTGAGCCTAGGATCTGATGTTCATTGAGACCCATGGGCACCTAACTGGCTGTGAGAGTAGAGCTGGGCAGGGCTAGCCTACCCCACAGTAGCTGCCAATGCTGCCAGAGTACATCTTTCCCTCCCCAGATGGTCCCTGTGCTATTCAGACTTCCAGCATCCCTGCTTTGGCTGGCCCAGTGCTGCAGCCTGAGAGGAGAAAACTTTAATGGCAGTGTGGTCACACAACCAGGAGCAGATCAGTGCTTGTGGGGTGACCACACATCACTGCAAAGCAGGCTGAAGAGGGAAACACTTCCAAAATAAAGGCTGTGTTGCAAAGGCTGTAATAGGACTTGGGGTTCCTGTCCCTTGTTGGGAGCAGTGCAGTGCATGTGTCAGAACCCAGGACATTCCTCTGGCTGCCCTGGAGGACTTGAGATCCTGGCAAGGGGCTCCGAGACCTTGGCACGGAGTCAAAAACACCTGTGCCTTTGATTTCAGCCCACGGAAAAAAATTACCAACTTTGTGTGAAGATTTACAAACCATAAGATTTTGAGTAGAATGATAGCTAATTTTTCACAGGGTGAAAAAGTAGAATTTTGGGGATTTAGAATGGGGGTTCAAGAGGCAAGATGGAGGAATCTGGGCGTGTCCTGTCCTTCTTCTCCTTCTTCTTGTCCTCCATCTTCTGCTGTGATGGTGACACTTCTGGATTGGTTTGGAGTAGAGACAGACTGTCTAACATAGGTGATAGGTACTGGAAAATTATTGTAAATAAAGTACACGTAGTTCTTAGTATAAAAAGCTAACACCACCCCAAGGGTGGTCAGCGTGCCACAACCCAACCTGCCAGACAGACCTCTGAAGGTCAGAGAAAGAATAGATAAGAGAAAATATCAACCTCGAAAAGCAGAACCGATGAATCTCAACTTCTTCTTTGGTCATGGGGCTGGGAAAAAAGAGACTTTCTAATACCTCGGGAGCCATTTCAACCACAGAAACTGGAGATGAGTGAGGCTGGAGACAGCCCTGCCATGCTCAGGGTGGCAGCACGGCTGCTTGTCTGAAGTCATGTGGCGTGTTGCTTGCTGCTTGGAGCAGCTCTGGTATAACAAGGTGTTGCTTCCTCCCAGTGGATCTACAACCAGAATATGCAATTATTAACCAAAGGAGTTTTCCTTGGTTAATGCAATCAAAAATAATGCATTGAAACTTCAAATACGAGGTGCTGAAATGTTAACTAATTGTTGTTAGTCTGTAAAACAGCATGGCTTCAAATGCACTGATGAGTACATGGGCCCATATGGGCCTCTTTATTGGTTAAATGTCTAATTGTTTTTCTCTTTTTATGGTATGTGAATTGTTTCATTACAAGCAGCTGAAAGATTTGAAAATCACAAAGAAATCTCTAGGCTTGGATGCAAAGCCACTCAACAGTGCCATAACAAGTTACTGCAAGCCATTGAAGGTCCATGAGTGCACTTTCAGCATTTGACAAATGCAATGTATTTTTATTATCTAACCTTAGCTCACTATGAAATAGAATTCAGTCAGATGACTTTGCATGTGCCATTGGCCAATGGGCCCAATTTAACACACTGGAGGTCACTTAAACTTGGGCCTGAACTCAGCTTTCACTCTCTAATATTATGTGGAAAATTCAGTGCTTCTTTTATTTTTGTGCAAATCTGCCCAAGGGAAAACTTGCTTCTGAGTTTTGAGTTAGTAGGGATGGACCAAGAACTGTTCCTTCATGGAAGTTGCAGAATGAGTTGTAAAATTCAATGTACCCTGAAATGTTTTCCCAAAGGGTCTGATCTTTTCAAAAATGCACCACCAAAAACTTGGTATTGAACTCAAATACATTCACTGCAAAAATCCCCAAGAGACCAACACTCAATATAGTAATTTCACAAAGAGCAATGCTCCTGGTGGGAATTTTTCTCACATGCTGTGAATTCTGTGTTTTGCTGGAGCAGGTCCAGGACAGACGAGTTAATGCCCTGTGTAGTCTGTTTTCATATTGAGCAAACCCTGCTGAGAAGCAGAAAAATAGTGATTTAACCTGATAAGCTTGCAAAAGGGAGCTGACTCACTAAGTGCCATGAAAAAAGGATTCCCACACTGTGATACACCTGAAAGTCTTGAACCTGTACAAGCTCAGTTCCCCACCCTTTTCCTGGAGGGCTTGGGGAATCACCAGATACTTCTCTGGGCCAGGGTAGAAGCTGCTACCTTTATATCACAATACAACTCCTTCCTTCTCATGGTTGTGACCATGCAGATGAAGATGGCCTGTGCTGGTGCTATGTTTACAGGGCCAGATGGGACAAGACATTCCAGCAAAGCTCCATACCTACTTTGGATGAGAGCAGGAACATGGTCATGTTATTTAATTTTAGATTTTATCAAGACTTAGAGGAGGATCAACCATGTGGAAGGATTTAGTTCAGGATATTTCCCAGTGAGGATACTAGATTGCTGCTTTGAAACTAGACCCAGAAAATGCTGGTCTTGCCCTCCACTAGGAAAAGAGCAACACAACAAATGTTGGTTTGGATCTTACCTACAGCACAGTTTGAAGCTCAACAAGAGTCACTCTCTCTATCTGCTAAACGCCCCTTCCATTTCCTTTACCTGTCTAGAGCAGACCAGCTGCTCCAATGACAGGGGACAGATGGACAATGTTCATGGTTGTGATCAAGACTGGACTTGGCTTTGCTTTTGCTAATCATAGAATTATTAACATTGGACAAGGCCTCTAAGATTATCGAGTCCAACCTTTAGCACAGCATGTCTGTGTTCACCAGTAAACCATAGCACTAAATACCACATCCAAACATCTCTTGAGCACTTCCAGGATGGTGATTCTGCCACTTCCTTGGGCAGCCTATTCCAATGGCTGGCCACCCTTTCAGGGAAAATGTTTTTTCCTTTTATCTAACCTAAACCTCCCCAAATGACCAAAATGGTCACTGATGGTACCTTGCTTCGGTACATGGAGCATGATGGGCATGACCAGGCCCAGGAATTTTCATGTTCTTATACTCTGGCTTTTTCTCAGAAGGGGAGCAGACACTTGTCTGGCTTCCCATGGGTTGTAGTCAGGCTGTGGTCTCCTCACCAGCACCTGGAATGTTGTAACTTGGTCTTGCCCCTTTGTCTGGAAATGTTGCTAAAGTGAAGGGGTATATTGAGGCATGTTATAAGAAGGTTTACCAGAAAGTATATGAAGAAAGTTTGGACAGTGCATTTTAGGCCAAAGAGTAGCTTCATCTGACATGCTCTTTGGAAGTCTTCCCTGTGAAATTACGGGTACAGGTAAATCACAGTTCTGGACAGAACACAGCTCTTGGGTAAGCTAGAGATTTTCTGCTAGAGATGATTCTGGCTGTTTTCCTAATTACAAGTGCATTTAAGCAACTTGCCTCACAGCTTCATGATCCAGCATGAAGCTCAGTGGTTAGTTCTAGAGGAGGCCAGCAGTCAAATGCCTGTGAGAGGAAAAGTTACAAAAATAACAAACGAAGCAATTTTTACTTGGAAACTGTTCTCTGATTGAAATTTTCGCATTGAACTGTATGCTGCTTGTCTTATGCTTCAATAAGCTTGTCTTGAGCTTGAATATAATCTTCCTCTGCTTGGCCAGAACAGCACCTGCCTAATAAACACCTGATGATGGGTGATTGCCTGTACCTTCCCCAGCAGCACCTGGTTATCAGCAGTTTGCTGTGTATCTGCCAGGCAGCTGGCAGGCTGCTGCAGAGCAGACCCTGCCCAGAGCACTGCTCTACCTACCACGTGTCTCACTTGCAGGCTACCAAAATGGTGAAGGGCCTTGAAGAGAAGTCACACAAAGGGTGGCTGAGGTCACTTGGTCTGTTCAGCCTGAAGAAAAGGAGACTGAGGGAAGAGCTCATTGCAGTCTGCAAATTCCTTGTTAGGGGAAGTGGAAGGACAGGCACTGATCTCTTCTCTGTGGTGCCCAGTGACAGGAACAGAGAGAGGCCTGAGGTTGTGTCAGGGGAGGTTTAGGTTGGATATTTAATAAAGGTTCTTCACCCAGAGGGTGGCTGGGCACTGGAACAGGCTCCCCGGGGAAGTGGTCACAGCACCAAGCCCAGGAGAGTTCAAGAAGCATTTGGACAGTGCTCTCAGGCACCTGGTGTGACTCTTGGGGTGTCCTGTGCAGGGCCAGGAGTTGGACTTGGTGATCCTGTGGGTCACTTATAATTCAGGACATTCTATGATTCTGTAATTCAGTGGGAAGAGAAAAAGAGAAATTAACTTCAAAAAAAGCAAAACCTGAAATCTGACAGAACTAATATAAGTCTTGTTTCAAGACGTGTTGAGTGTTTGTAAAGGAAGCAGAGGCCAGGGACAAAATTGTGGCACTCACACAAGGACCCCCAGAGTGAAGGCAGCTGCTCTGGCTTCAGACCTGTGCTGCTGCCTCAAAGTACCCCCAGCCCCCAGCTTGTTAGTCCCTAACCAAGGTAATCCACCTATGAAAGTCAAGTATGGCCCGTCTCTATAACGACCTGTTGAAAGAGAGAAAAATGAATCTTATTTTGTAAGGTATGTTTCTGAGTCATCTGCACAAGAAGGTATAAGAATCTTGGTGCAATTTGTGCACACATTCTTCTGGCTGTGATATAAGGTGCAAAGTGATGTTTTTCTCCTTGTTGTGTGCTCTTACCTCTAACAAATCCACAATACTTACTGCATAAGATTGGGTCATTAGGTTATCTAAGTACTTTGTTGGAAACCCAGGGCACACTGTCACATTACCCAAGGCTAAACTCAGTATTTTATACTCTGCAGTCATCTCTGGTCTTGTTTTACTCATTAAGCCCAAAGAGCAAGGTGTTCCCACAGTTCATAACCCTGGCAGGATCCTCAAGCAATCTGGCTTGGATTATGATAATTCAAGGAAGAGCAGCAAAGTTGGTGGTTCTTATGAGATGTCTCAGGGTTGTCCTCTGGAGCAGACAGGAGCAACACTGTTGTCATACTCTGACCCAGCAAATACATCTCATAGATGATAGATATTCATTAGGAGCCAAACCCAGGCTGAAGTCATTTGGGACAAGGACTGAACTGCTGCAAAACAGTCAAATGACACTTGAAAGTGGGTGAGCAAAGCCAGCAGCCTGTGTCCTGAGCTTTGATGCTGCCATGGCAAGCCTGGCACACTGTGTTGGAGATAGAATGTGACCCTCCAATAGGCACCTTTTGTCTGCAGGTCCTGATGGGACATGTCCTTTGCTCCAGCTGGCTGGCAGAGGCTCTGGAAGGACAGAGGCCCCAGTAGTTCACTGCAAGCAGAAAAAGACATGACTTCCCTTGGGGCACTGTGGCATTAGGTGGCAAATGATCATGGGTGCTGTAAAAAGATTTTCATGGAACTGCCTTTGCCTCTGTCCCAAGGAAGAAGCTGCTAGATGGAAAACATTTTGTTTCTAATCTGTTTTGAGTATATTATAATACATGCATACTTGAGACTTGTAGTTCAGCTTTCTCCAGGATACTGGAACACATGTTTAAAAATGCACAAGAAGGGGGAAATATCTGTTTCAATGTTAATGCAGAAAATGTGCACAGAATTGAATTATCTAGGGGATTAGGAAATGAGAGGTTCTGAGAGGTTTAAATACCACTGTTTGGATTCACTTGCTGACCTGTTGCCAAATGGACTGAAGAAAACTGGAATGGGATAAGATGGGAACTTGACCAATTGCCTGTGCTTGTGCCCAGAACTGCGGATCCCTGTGCTTCAAGAGAGAGATGTCTGTCTTGGAGGAAGTGTCTCTTTTGAACTAGTACAATAGGACATTGTCTCATGATGATGAAGTGAAGAAGTAGGTGGAGATTATGCATAAAGAGGCTACATCAGTAACCAGACAGCTGATTCATAGTCTTCCTTTCAGTCTCTTGTTGGTGCCTCTAGTCAAGCCAAGCCCTGGGTTGTCTGTGTCACCGTGTGCACAGAGCACTGATGTTCAGCTAAAGCGTCAAAATTACTGTTGAGGGAACCCAGACACTCCAGGGTCTCAAACTGTCTCCTGAAAGGTTCCTAAACCACTGCTGGCTTCTGACTGCTTTCACCAATGAACATATTTGAGCACTGGCCTGCAGAAACTCACAAGCTCTTAAATAAGGGAAGGTCCTCTCCCTTGGGAGGGTTTCCTTTTGACATCATGCTTCTCTGTAGGAAAACCCCTTCAACAATTAACAGTAGTCAACAAATTATTTGATTTTGGGGTGTCTGTGGACACCAGCCCTAATAATAATCCAGCCCTAGCTGATATTTCTGGAGGTTTTGTTCCCATTTTCTGTACCATGGGTTTCTCAAGGGAGAACAGGTCATCAATATCCCCCCCACTCTTCCTTTATGCTCTCCTTGTGACAGCCTGTGTGTCTCAAGCCATTCTGTGGGTGGGAAAGGCAATGTTTTAGAAATGCAGCCTAATTATAAGCAGCTGATGACGACTGGACTCTGGAGTTGTTTTCTTAATTGGTTAGGGCTCTGACTTTGAAGGTGGGTGGCTTTTGTGTCTGCTTCTGCCCGGAATAATTTTTGTGTCACAGCAAGCTCACTCCAGGGTATGTCTTCACCAAGCAAAGCAGTGACAATGTTGAAAACAGCACACAGCTGTTCCTGATGATGAGCTGGCATGGTCTCTCATAGGCACCTACCCTTTAACTCTGCAGGTAGCACAGAGGGGGAGCAACCTTAGTGTCTAGGTCCTAGAAGATGTGTGTTATGTATGTACCCGTTTCATCCTTCTACTGTCTTCAAAGACTGATGAAGACATGTGCTGTTTTGTTCTCATAAAAATGCCCTAGAAGGGTGCAGTATAGCATGAAGACAAGGTGCTGGAGACAAGAATATGGATTTTGGTGCTTCTGCTCAGTCAGTATGAGTGTATTAGCCTATGCTGAAAGAGCACAAGAGGTTTCCACAGACTTAGGGCTGCTACAGAGGGACAGTGACTACTGGCACAGGGCCCACGGGAGCTGGTGGTTCATCTTCTCTCTGTCACTTATCAGGGAAGGACACTACAAGCTGAACAAGGAGAATGGTGCAGCGCTGCAGCAATACCCAGTGGAGTATGTATAAGAAAGGATCCCAACCTGTGTAGTGTTGGATGTCTGATACCTGCACTTTGTGCTGGATGTGGCTGGACAGGCCAATTTCTGACAGTGCACAGCTCCTTGGTGCCAGGTCAGGTGCAAGGAAAGCCTACAGCTAAAAACCAGAAAAGGTGTTACACCTGGTGTGAGGGCCCCTTCTAACTCAGCTTTTTCTGAGATTCTGTGTGTTCTGGGTTTTCTGGTGGATGAAACTCGATGGAATTCACCATCCATTATAACCACTTATACCATTGGTGTTTGCTGTAGCAAAAAAGGAAAACTTAGCAGTAAAACCCCCTCTCATTTTTTTAACAGAGGTAATTTGCTTTTCTGGGAAACTTTGGTGATCTGTATTGGAAAAAAAAACAAGAGCAAATTGTGCAAGAAACCCAAAAGAACACTAGTCCAAGCTTTCTGACACATCATGTACTCAGTGACTGCAATGTATTTTATATTTTACACAAAACCTATTAGAGAAATGCTCATAGTCTGTTTAAAAATAGCATTTCCCCACTTCTTTTTTTTTTTTTTAATGTGCCTTACTTTCTAAGACTGAAATGTTTTTCCCCTCAGGCTAGCTGTCTCAGTCTGGCAGGGAATAATAGTTTATGGCCAGTAAAAATGTTAGCTGAAAATATCCATCAAAACTTTACATGTATATAATAAGATTGTGGTTTTAAAGTCACTATATCTGTTACCTGGAAAAGTGTCTTCCTTTCTTAAAGACATTACTTGTTTGTGAGAGAGAGGGTGCTTCTGATCAAAATCGACTTGTAATTAATTTAAAGAATGTTCATTGTATTTTGGGAATTTCTAGAAGGGAAATGGGCAGTAAAGAATTTGCATCTTTCACTGATGTCTGATCTCAGCTCTGTGGAAGTTCTAATTCTAAGTGTCAATTTTCAGCTTATGCATGGTGGGTTACTGGATATTCTGTATCACCTGACTTCTATGGCACGGTGAGACACTGAAGTGGGGAAAATCTTGTCAGGTAGTTATTTTGCTCTGTATTTGTATGGCTGTCAACATGAAATTTAAGTACTAATGCTGTGTAAGTCAACTATTGTAGAAAGAGCAGGTGAGGCAGTCAAAATCAAGTGGCTTACTACATGTTGCATTATTAAGCAGTATCTGCCTTTTTCCTCTGTAACCACAAAACATATGCTTAGAAACCAATTAATCACACAAATATTTGTGTTTAATTTTGATATACATATATACACACACACATGTAAACATGTATCTCCCTATAATTGGAGATGTATGTATATGCGCTTATTTATAAATGTACACAACACAAATTCATATCTGTAATATGAATTGAATGATGAACTTCATAACTGGTAATATATTTACCTATGCCATCACTATTTCTTCAGCCTGGCTTACTTGCTTTTCCATGATGCAGTGCATAATTTTTAACAAATGTACCTTTCTCTACCATTTCTGCTTTAAAAACCCTCAAAAATATTTGTGAAGTTTGATTGAAGATAAAAGCTCCTGGCTGAAAACAAGTTTCTGGTACATGTTGTTGAACTGGGCACTACAGTGCAGTGAGTGGTAACCAAAATTTTGCATTCCAGGCATAGCACGTCTTTCAATTGGTGGCAAAGACGCTGAGGAAAAACCCAAGAGGTAATGGGGGGAAATAGCTTAAAACTAGAACAAATTGCTGGATGACTCTATTGTCAAAAGGTCACATTCTTTCTGTAGGCAAATGTGTGCAGCTCTGCTGAGGTCAGAAGAAGGAGTATGAGGAAGAGGAAGGCATACTGAGGAAATAATCCTTCCTATATGACCTCTGGGAGCTGCTGCTTGACGTATGTGGAGCACAGAAGAAAGGAAGAACAGGAAGGGAGCACACACAGCATTCTCAAGTGGAGAATTTTTCTGAGACACTTCCAGCCTCCCACAGAAATGCTGGTTGGAAGGGACCTCTTCATCTCATCCAGTCCATCTGCCTGCTTAGAGCAGGACTGTTGCTAGTGCTTTGTTAGCTTGGTTGGCTTTCTTCAGTCAAGCCTTGAAGTCTGTCCAAAATGGAGACCCCAAAACTCGTCTCAATAACCTGTTCCAGCACTGCATGCCCTGCCTAGTTGATTAAGCCTTCCTACTCGAACCTCCCAATCTATGCTTCTTGTTTGTGACCTCTCTTGCTACAATCTACCAGTACTAAAAACAGTTTTGCTCCATCACCTTGGCAGCTGTCCTTCCAGCAGGTGGATATTGGATTGTCTCTTATCCCGGTCTTGAAAATGGCTGCTGTAGGCAAGTGCAGAAGGCGGTCATGGGGGCAGTCTCAGCTGTGTAATAATCATTCCTGTCAGCAGGTGGTTTCTGCAGCTGAACCCCTCTCAAGTCATGCCTTGTGTGTCAATTAAACTAGGCTCACCTACCCCATGAGTGTGACTGCAAATGGAAGAGAATGATGGCTGGCACCAACAACACGGATCACAGCCATTGATTTCTTCCAGGAAGTCCTGTCCAAGGTGTGTCAGTTGGCAAAAAGGTAATTCATTAACAACAATAATCTGACTCAGCAGCGTGCTCTCCAAACTAATCATCTGCATTCCCTTTGCAATCAAGAGATATGTGTATCTCCAGGGGGTGGTTCATCATCCCCTAAATGGAGTCTAATGGAGACAGAATGAACTACCCTCTTACAGTATTTCTCTCCATCATCTGCAGAAACTTTTGTTCAATTACATGCTGGAAGTAGCTACTTAACTTTTAGGGTGCTAGCATTAAAGTGAAACTGGTCTCTCCCAGTAGAGCTGGATGTATACCAAAGAAAATATTTATAGACAAAGACTTGCAAACTTGCTTTGGCTTTCAGAACACCTTTTATCTGGTTTCCTGAAACACTATTTCAAGCAATATTTTATATGAGAATATTTTACAAGCAAACGTGTTATTGTGGTGCACGTACTCGTGTGATCCCTGCCAAACTGCAGGTGAAAGCTTGGCAGGTGGTGAAGTTTGCAAACTCTGATACTGTCTCTAAGAAACTGGTTTCAGTCCTACCTTCTGAAGAACTCTAGAATTGTTATCATCCAGGTCAGGGAGTGGGAAGACCATCATATGTCTCTGAAGACCAGTCACTCTCTGCAATTTGCTTATACTGAATTCTTACATCCTTACCCATAGAAAGCAGGCTGGCATTTGTTTGTGGAAAATATTTGCTGGGGTGTTACAGATAACATGCTATTTTCCAAAAATCTATTCCCTTTTAGTGATTGCAATTCAGGCAGAAGAAGAGGATAGCTTGGTTAGATAGCATGCAAATGGCTCACCTCACTCTTGTTCTTGATAACCTCAATTCTGTCTGAAGTAGTTACTGGAAAAAGATGACCATTTCCTTGACTTCTAAGCCATCTGTCCTTAATCCTCCAGCTAGTATTTTTATTAGCATATTTTATTTTAACCTATTTCAGTTTATTCTGTTTTATTGCATTTCAAAGCAAGTGAGTCAAAATCTGTGTCAAAGAGATTGTTCTCAAAAATTGATTATTGCATTTTAAAAATTTTTTTGTCTCTATCACCCAAACAAGCTGGAATTTAAAGAACCTTCCATACTTAGGATTAATTAATAAAATTTTTATTATTTCTGAATGCATGTCAGTGCTGTGACAACCAAGGAAACATGACTGTTTCTACTACTACATCCACCACTACTGCTTATGAACTTTTCTGTAACTAGCTCACAGCACTATCTACCTGGGTTTTCATTATGTTATTATTAAAATCATGGAAATAGCTCATGCACAGAGAGCTCAGCTTGTAAATGACATTAAAATCATCACTATTAGAATCAGTTTAGAAAAGAGATTTCATTTCCCTTGTGACCAAACAAACCCTAAACCAACAAACCAAACCATTAAAAAAGTGTAGTCTCTTGACTTCTGAAAAATTTTTAACTGCTGTTGAAACCTCAAAAACCAAATACCAGCATATTCTTATTCTGAGCTGTGGAAACCTCTTTCTCATTCTTTTTTCAATTAACATTGCTTTCTTTTTGGGAATTATGTACATTTTCCATGTAAGATCTGATAGGCTTTTAGGAAAATCTTCTCAGGTATGTTTTCTTGCACTTGCCAAGTTTTATTCCAGTGAAAAATAACGTAAAAGAAACTCTTAGTGTGGGTACTTGAAAATAAGTATTACCATTTTATAAGAGGTGTTCATCTTGCTTCCCATTTTTCTTAAGCTGTGCACACTGAAAGCTATTTTCTAGCAAATTGAAACTGTGTTAACTTCCTCAGCCACATATTTCTTCTGTATTCTTCTTATTCCTCTTCTTTTTCCCTCCTCGTTATCTTGCCTCTTGGCTATTTCAGATAACCAGTGTAATCCTGCTCATTCAAAAGAAATAATTTCTCAAAAGCAGTGGAAAATCTCAGTTTATCAGTCTTCCAATAGGAAGCCTTATAGTACATGAAGCTCCTGGATCTCCTCAGCTTCAGAGTCACCTGCCAACCATCCTGGCCATCCCATGATTGTACTCCTTCCCAGGACCTGCAGTTGTGAGGAGGTTCATGCCCTAAGAGGTCCCAGCAGCCCAGTGGTCCTTTTCTTTTGAGATGAAGATTTTTTGTTGTTCTTCTTCTCTATCCCAATCCCTGTGGTGTCCTCCTCCTCTTTTTCAGTCCCGTTTCTTCTCTCAGGGGTTTCATCCATGTGGTGCACACTGAAGGCATGCTCTGTGGATCCAGATCTGTGCTCAGTGCTCAAACTGCTGTAGCAGCAGCTCTCTAGACATGGGATGGGAAAGCTACTGGCTGAGACAATTCCATGAATTAAGAAAAGCCCCAACCATGTCTGAGAACTTTTCACAGAGGGCATTTTAGTCTTGAACAACTAATCTGCACTTGAGGCAGATAAAAAGGCATGAGTCTCATGTTTTTAGTTTTTGCCAGCTTCCTCTTACTACTTAGTATGCTTTAGAAAAAAACCCAAAACCATCACAAAACCCCAAACACCATCAAGAGAGGTTCAGAATAGTAGCTTCACAATATTGAGGTTTTTGGTGGTAATCTCTGGAGACAGTTCCCTCCACAGCCACTCTTTCTTTCACCAAAGCTTTCCTCCCCTTTTGCCATTTTCATCCCTAAAAGCCAAAAGCAAGGAAAAAGAAAAGAAGGCAGTTTAACCTGAATTATGTCATTTATCCAGGGCATCACACTGTTTTACAAATAGTTGTGTTGCTACAACCGAGAGGTCAGTGACCTGCATGGCAAAGGCAGGAGAAAGGAGAGAATTTCTTAAGCTGATTCTGCTGCCAGAACCAAAGTATTGTGAAACTGTCACACTCTGTAAACACTTTCTTCCAAACATTAACAAGTGGTGAAAATCAGTGGAGAAGGCAGCTCCAGACCAGAATGCTTTTGAAGGCTTGATGGTAGTTGCAGAGGCTTGTGAGAAGCACCCCTAAGCCTCAGCCATAGTCTTTCAGTGCTGTATTAAGACAACAGAGATTCTGATCCTTTCAGAGCAAAGTCATGTCTCACACCAGTCCAACAGCTGCAAAACTGAAAAGTGTGGATTATATTCTTTAATACACACATGACCACCCAAGTGCAGTAATCCTACTGGTTGGAACTGTGCAAATGAGGCTAACATCTGACCACAAGGGCATAAGAACTGCCAGCATATCCAATTAGGAGGATAAAAGTAACTGCCCTCCTGGATCACTAATTATTTTCAGTGCACACAGTGTGATGAAAACCCTTCCAAAAGTCAATTCTGTATTACAGCAGTTTGACTTACAGGTGGTACAGAATGGAACATTACCAAGTGCATTGCAATTAATCATGCTTTCAAATGCACCGACTAAATCTGGCTGTGCAATTAGACAAATAATAACTGAAGGGAAAGGTTATATTTTGGAATTACACATTAGAATAGATAAATATACCTTTTGCCTTAGCAGTTCTTGTGTCATGGCAGGCATCTAGTTATGGTGCCTTGTCTGTTGCAGATAAAATGCTTGTGTAAATGCAGTTTCCACATCCATTTCAATGCAAAAGTGCCATTTTCATGCACTCAGCATAAATAAGCCCTTCCTTTAATTTATTTGCATATCTGCCTCAAATGTCAAAGGGAATGACATTTCAACAAGATAATGACCAAGCAGTAACATCAAAGAGCCTGAGTTGGTAGCCTCTGCTCTTTTCAAACAATATTGACTCAAGCCATGGATGTCACTGATTTCAGTCCAGGTGTACCAAAGTGACCCCTGCATGGTGAGAAAGCAGGTAAGTGTGACTGACACATTCACAAAAATTTGAAAAAATTCTTTTTTTGGTCTCCAAATTACCCTCCCATTTATTCTGCAATTCTTGAACCTAGCCAATATTCAAAAATGTCCCACATATGTTCAACAAATTATCTTGAAAATATAATTTGAAATAATTGGTTTAGCTCACAAGTTTGAAGCAGTCAGAATAGTTGGGTATCCTTGGGTAAAGGAAATGGTGCAATGATGGGAAATTATATCCCTATCACCAGGCCCTTTGTTGGTGGTTTCCCACAAGAACTATTCATTTTCTCAACTTTTTTAAATATTCAGAATGTGAGTGGCCACATTAATTTTAATTCAGGTGCTAGCAACAAGGGATTGACGCCAGTGCCTTTCCTGTCACCCTGGTAATCTTGTGTCTTGGAAGGGCTCAAGTTGGCTGAAGATGAACTTGAGCAGGCAGGAAGATTGGTGAGCAGAAGGACTATATTCCTGTAGCTAAAAAATGCTCTTGAATTCCTACCTACTCAAAGCAGCATCAGTGGATAACTGCAGGAACACTGGAGCAGGTTGCCCAGAGAGGCGGTAGATGCTTCCTCCATGGAAACATTCCAGGTCAGGCATCTAAGCAACCTAATCTGTTTGAAGATATCTCTGCTCATTGCAGGGGCAGTAAAGGCCTAGATGGCCTTTAAAAATTGCTTGCAACTCAAACTGTTCCATGATTCCATGAAAAACAGTTCCCATGGGCTTTTGGGTGGATCCAGAGTCCAGATCCTACCCTTAATAATAAACTTAATTCAGTTATCCACGATTTCACAATGCCTTGGATGGACTGTGACAATTCAGATGGTCTGGGAATAGAGGCCTCTAGCCCTCTACGGAACAGAGCCTCTGCAGCAGCACAGGCTGTGCAGAGCACTTTGGACTTCCTCTTCACATTCTCCACCATGTCTTTGCATGGATCATCAAATCAAAATCTCCTGCTGAGGCCCGCAAGAGTACTGAGATCATTGACTCCTATGGAGTGCCTACTGCCCACTGACTCCGAGCAGGAGATTTATTGTTCCTCTCTTTAGCTGCCTAACAACCAGGCATCTGGAAAAAGCCAACTCTTTGTAGTTAGTGGGGAGAGGAAGAGGCATCTGCTCTCTTTGTTCCCTGAAGAAATCTGTCTCTCCCTATGAGCAGTTGAAAGAGCTCAGCGAAGGTACTAAGCTTTTAGATTGATCCAGTGAGGAGAGAGGACAGAATCCCAACAGAAGTCAGTGTGAATGAAGTGCCTAAGCTTGCCCTTTCTGGATGTTCCTGAAGGTTGTTTGAATTACTGAAGCTCCTGAGTGGTCACCCTTGTCACAGATTTCACTCTGCTGGAATAATGTAATTCCTGGTCATTGAAACAAGCTTCAACTTGCTATCTGAACATCTGGAATTAATTCCTCCAGGAATTAAGGCAAGTCATGAATCACACCTCCTTCTGCTCCAAGTGTATGGTCCAGTTCTTTACTAGGTCATTTCTTCGGCCCTCCCTGTCATAAATACACAGCAGCGTGCCGATTAAAAAAATAAACAGCTAGTAAAAGTGCCTGTGCAAGAACAACCAAACAAGAGCAAGACAGAAACCTCCAAGCCCAACAAACAAAAAGTCACAGATTTCCAGTGTGAGACACTCCACAGATTTCACCTGCAGAGGGGATGAAAAAGAAAACACCTCAGGACGGGTATTAGTGACACTAAAGGTCTGGTGGGGAGTTATGTATGCCCAGCAGAAGAACCAGTAAAAATGGAAGAGGCACTGAAGATGGCAAGAGACTGATATCTTTCCAAAAGATGTGAACTCACCTGGAATTTGCATGAATAGTTGCAGAGAATGTTTTTCTTTACTTCCAGGGCTAGAAGCTGTCTCAAGATCTTATATTTACAGCAGATTTCGGTTTTTTTGGTTGACATTTGTTTGTTTGTTTGTTTTAAAACTAATTCTTCTTTATTCTGAAGCTTAAAGGACGTTCTGTGTGATTCTGTATCTGTGGAATACACTTGCAGGATGAAAGATCTGGAAATGCATGTAAGAACCTTTTGGGTGCAATGGTAGCATTTACCACTCTCTACCCAGCTGCAGAGAAATCAGAATGTTTCTAATATTGCAATGAGCAGAGAGCTCTGGCTGTTTAACTGCCACTGAGCACTTCACTTTAAAAATGGATAGATTTGGAGCATTTCCCAGATGTCGCATTGTCACTTCTGATTGACATGCTGGAAGAGGAAGTCAAACGAGGAAGTGAGTTCAGGAATGGCGAGGGTGTAGTGGGTCCCTCTTGCTTGCAGGGAGCAGCCAGGAATCTAGCAGCTGGCTGAGGGTCTGTGTGTGGGGTGCAATCAGCCTGTTGATTTTGGGTGCCTAATTTAGATGCCTACTTCTTCCCATTGCCTATATAAGGAATAGAGTCTGGCAGCCATGGAGCGTGGGGAGCCCGAATTGCCCATCAGTGTCTTACTAGTTGTCATGGCAACGCAGGCAGGCACCTAGAGGAGATGGTCTGAACGTGGTCCCGGCTGACTTGCAAATACACACCACAGCTTGTATGCAAGTGAGACAGCTGTACTGAGCGTATCCTGGCTGGAGTTCATGCTCCAGCACACTGACAACTGCAAGGAGACCTGGTTTGAAGCTGCCCTTTGCGAGCCTCAAACAACAAATCTTTGTCTTTCCATCTGGTTTAAGGCAAACTTAAGCATGGGGGACACATGGTGCTGCAGGAGGCAAATTCTCCACCCGCGTGCCTCTGAAGCTGTGTCAGTGCTGGGAGAGAAATGAAACTGCTTTGTTCATGGGACACACTCCAACACGAGGAGATACCTTCCTGAAGACAGCACTACATCCCATGCCTTCCTCTGTAAAATTACAAGATATGCATTAAGCTCCTTATGGAATTGATCAGTTAATTAATCAGTTTATCTGCCTCTGCCCTACATTTAAATTTAAATCTTCATGGCAATTCCATCCAAATCTCTTAAGCTGTGCTGAAAAAATCAGCAAGCAGAAGAACCACCACCCTGTACATTGCTACTCATACAATAAGGTCCATTTCCTTTATTGAATTTTTTGTGTTATTTGGAGATGCTCTTGCACCTGCAAAGACTAAGTCCACTCTTATTGGAACAATTGTGCAAGTGAAGGAATTGGGCAATCTCATAGTGATGCAAACTATGTAGTTTTCTATGAAGGCATTAACAAAGAGTTGCAAACATTCAGAATTAATTCCAATAATGAGCTGGGATTTAAAATCTAAATACTCAGTTTCTAGCTGCATTGCAAATTCATCCCCAGAATCCACTCTGTATTACTCACCCCCTTTTGCACCCTTCGACAATGGTAATGGATTTTTATTACACTCAAAAAAATAGCAAAATACTTTCATTTCAAGTACTGTTAGCAAGGTGCTTGAGCTCAACTAGGAGCCTAACATATGGAAGCTGCTAAAACCCAATTGTTTTGTTTTGTGCAATTGTATATTCGAGGAGAGCTCTGAAATTCAGAGCACAGGCTCAAGTCAAGGCAGAATTGCTGGTGTAGGACTTGAGCTCTGATCTGTGCTTGTAGCTGTTGGGGAGCCTGCATGGGTCTAGAGGATGCTGTAAACTTTGCCTTGCTGCTTGCTTTGGACCTCACTGTCTTCTTGCCTTGTCTTAAGCCTGTACAAGAACTGCATTCATCTGAACCAAAAAGTAGTCTCTAATTATAAAGTCTGAAATGTATATGCCTTTCAGAATAGTTTTTCAGCTATTAATTTTCAGATCATAATTTCCAAAGCCCTAAAATACTGTGCATGGATCAAATGGATATATTGCTGTAGAATGAGATGCAGTTTGATGTCTCTCAGTTCAGGAAAAAGGGATTAAAATTGTTCAGACTAGTACATGTAGAACTTTATAAGCCTATAAAAGATTTTTGTCTCTTTCCTGCATATAGATACCAGTTTTGATGTTAGCAATTTGGCTTATTAATAACTGATTTACATTTCCCAGACACAAAATTGCTATCTGCCACAAATTTATAAGAATTTCATATTGTAAAATTCTCTAGCACAGTGAAGCCTTTGTGATTTAAACACAAGGAATTTGTGATTAAAATTTTAATATGATCACTGCAGTCTCCTGAGATGCTTAAGTACAAGAAAATGTTATTTCCTGCATCTTAGAGTTCATTGTGATGGATGCATTTAAATGCCATCAATGGAATTCTATCTGCTCTGAAAACTAAACAAAACAGAAAGTCCTGCAAAGCAAGTAAAGAAACTGTAGGATTTATGGTATCTGCTGAAGCATGAAGACTAACCCACTACCCAGCATTGTCTCAGTTCAGCTCTGAATTGTCAGAGCAGGCTCTACAGCTCACTGCAGAAACCAAAGATAGGAGGGGCAAGAAAAAGACAGGTGCACAGCTCCATTCTGCTCCAAGGAAAAGCAAGGTTTGCTGGATATTGTCCAGCTTACTTGAATCAATTGATGAGCTGGTTTGCTGCTTGTATCAGCTGTTAACTCGGAGCAGGGCCTATGCCAGTAGCTGGGGCTGATGGGTGGTATTGCTGCACTGCATTCCTCACAGCCCTGCTCTCTGCAGAGGGGTTGGTATGGGAGCTGTCACTGGAGGTCATCCTTCCTAAGGGAAGGTCTCCATCAGGCAGACCTGAAGCCTTTGCATTGCTGAAGCCATGCTAGTGCTCTGCGGACATGCAAATAAACAAACTGAGTGCTATCATTCAATCTACAATGCCTTTTCTCTACTCATTCATATCTCTGTATTAGTCCTGTTGTGACTGGGTCAGACTTAGCCTTTCTGGGAAACTATTGGAGGATTTCCTATCCACATCTTATTCTTGGTGAGTACATGCTGTTCAAAAGCTTGGAAGAATTGGCTCGCCTTCAGCAATGTTGTCCTGCCTGTTAGGGGGATGGTTGGAGACGACATTTCGGTGCACATTCAGCGCTGTTATTGGCTGTGGCAGCACCCACAGATGTTGGCCAGGACTTGCAAAGATGATCTGTAAGTGCACAGAAAACTGAGCAGGCTCCTGTTGCTCCAGGGTGAAGGCACAGGATTTAGCATGGTCTGGTGACTGTCCTTACAGCTGAACTATGGGCATTTCCCCTGGTCATGGGTTTGGCTGGCTCTTGCAAGTGGGGTCCCCACAAATTCCAGAGTGTGACTCATGGGACAGCAGAGACTGCTCTGCATGAAGCCCTTGGGCAAGGGTGTTTAGCTTGATAAAAGCAAAATCTTTGTCATTTGCTTTTAGAGCTGCAGATAAATCCTGGGCCCTTTTCTTTACTAAAAGAATCCAAGACCTTCAGGATAGTTTCAAAGCCACATTTAGACAACTGTGATCACTGTTGAGTCCCTGCTCCTGTGTAAGAGCTATAACCAGCTCAAATCTTTTGATGAAATCAGTCATGTAGGAAATGTATTTTTCTTTTCCTTTTCCCAAGTAAAAAGTACCTGTCATGTTTCAGATGAAAATATCTCTCTGAAGTTCAAAGACCCTTTCCCCCCACTCTTTTTCCCTTTCTTCCTGCAATGGCAGATGGTAACAGGATGAGGGAAGGTGTAACCATGAACGCTTTTCAGGTTTTGCCTCTTGGCCAAAGCAGTGTGGTCCACAGTGCAGTCCTCTTAACATTTTCAACTATGCTGCAGACTTGCAGAGTCACCTTGAGGAAGGTCAGGAGCAGCATTCTCAGGCACAGAAGGATAATGTAGGTAGGGAAGGCACTGCCTGTCCCTGTTCTCTCATCAGGTGAGCTATGGCAGGGTGGTGCACAGGATCAGGCTAAGCTGTCCTGATTGCTGATCAGCCAATGCTCAAATACCAAAAACATTAATTTCCACAGGCTTATGGACTTTCTACAGCAAAGATGAATTTCAGAAGTATTTTTAGTCTTGAAAAAGCAGTTGGATGGAAGATAAAATGTTTTTATGTGTCTGTTTACACATGCAAATGTTGTTTTCTTCATCACAGGAGTTTTTTAACAGACTTCTTAAGTCATCTTAATGAACTAAAATGGAAAAATAATCTTCAACTTGGAATCTGGTGGCATCTACACTGAAAAATGGTGCCAGATATTACCTGTTGACCACATTTGAAGAACCTGAACATGGTTCTAGTTAACTTCAAGTATGCTGAAAATAAGCCGAGGGTTTAATTTTCAAGTTGCATTATCATGGTCATGTCACTCTCCTAAGTATCACTAAATTGTTCCTTTATTTTTTCCTTTGCCAAAGAGGTAGGAGAGTGTTCTGCTTTCTGGAAAAATGCCTGCCTAGAAGTAGAGGTCCAGATCTTTAACAAGGGTAAATTGGCAAAACCTCACTGATTGTAATGGAGCAATGCCGATTTTTGTCAGTTCAGTATCTGGCCCATCAGATTTTCAACTGTTATCACCACAGGCAGAATTCAAATTGACACGGCGTGGGCTAACATGATTGAGTGCAGAACAGGCTTCCTGGTTTCCTAAATTATTTTAATAACAGAAAGAATGTAGATGGAATGCCAGGCTAAGATCTCTACCTGGATAAGGGCCCAGATTTTATTCCATTTTTTTTTCAAATAAGCCTGTTCCAAAGTCATTACTTTTCCATTATAGAGTTTGTCATGACATGGTCCTCAGGAACAAAACTCTCAAATTCCTTTCAGAGCTGCAAAATCCCACAGCTTTAGATAGGAAGTATTGTCTTGAATAGGTCCTGTAGGATAAGAGGTTTATGGAAAGGGAGAAGGAACCTATGTCTCTCCAGAACCTGTAATAGATCAGATTCTAAATCCATCTCTGTTACATATCTGCTCCAGGTATTGCATTTCCAGTGGCTCTGGTGGGTCCCTTCTTCTGTGAACCACCCAGAGCCACCTGGAGTCCGCCAGCTCCCAGGGATCCCAGTGGTCTCAGGATCCAACCCATCCGTGGGGGCACATTTCAAGGTGTTTGTGGTGCAGCCACGGCTGCCCGATGGTGCCTGGGGAATCAGGAACACTCACTCTGCCCTGGGAGCCCTGATGCCTCCTGAGGTGGATGGCACAAGGAAGGGTGTGTGCCCCGATGGTGTTGTCCTGGTGGGACAGATGGAGGAAGCATTATCCACTCTGAGCTTCAGGCAGAGGTGCCATGGCAGAGCAACTGCGAGCCAAGCTCCCGTACGAACAGTGTGGGCTCCAAGCAGCGTGGGCTGAAATGTCTGTAGGAATGGTGGTAATCTACACGTAAATAAATTTGCTCATCGAAGGAGCCAAATTAAAAACAAAAACATAACAATTTGATTTTTCCCCCCTAGGGAAAGGAGTTGTGTTTTTCCTCACTTGAAAGGATACTGACATTTTACTTTCATCTGCCCTTGTGTCTGAACAAAGGTAGCTCATTACTCGATATCTCAACTCTGATTTGGGGTATATATTTTTTTATTCCTCTTAGGGATTCAGAGGGTGGTAAAACGTCTCTTTCATTTATTGGTATGTCTCCTTCTTCTTTTGACCAGAAATGCAAGGGTATCCTTTTCTGTGAATGTCATTTTCTCTCTGGGCTCTTGTACTTTAATTTCCTAGATGTGAAAAAAGGAACAGAAGATGAATTAGGTATTGAAACAAGAGGATATGAACATGACTCTCTTCTCCTATAGAACTTATTCTTTCAAAGAGAAAAAAACATTTATATCTCAGCAAAACAGAATAAACTACTTTATAAGTCAATTTTAATGAATAAAATATTTTTATCATTCAAAAACTTTTTTTGGGAGTACAAATTTAGTTGAAAGACAATTCAAAGTCTTGGTGCACTTACTGTTCCCATGTATTTTTTGTTCTCCCACATACTGTCCCAGCAATCTGGCTTTACTTCTGAAGTTATTAATCTAGGGTTTGTGGTTTTGGCGGATAACTAACTATTTTATTATGCCTAAGACAGCAGTTCCTTGATGTTTAATATCTTGTGATACACAAATACTAATTTACAAAGGCAAGGTTTGGTATCTAGATGAAGGGGTCTTGGGTGAGATGAGTTTGTCTACCTCTGCTTTCAAATACACAAGGATTAGTGTGAAAAAAAAGAGAAAACTCTCTTCTTGATGAAGGAGGGAACTCATACATTGCTAACATTAAATTTCTTGGATAGTTGGGTTTTTTTTCTCCTTAAAGGTTTATTTGTATTCTACTATGCCTGATGGCACAGGGTTTTTTTTTCTCATCCAAGTTTTGTCAGTGTATTTGTTTCCTACCTCCTGCTCAATGATGGCTGAGCTGTTCTGAGGTTAAAATGATCAGTGCTAAAATGCTACTGGTGGTATGGGAGTGGGACACACAGGTCCCTTGGCACTGCTGACCTGTCACCTGCTCCTTCACTGGCCTCCTACACTACCAGGCAGGTGTAGTCACCTTGGCCAAAGGGCTGGTGTTTGCACTGCTAAAGGATCACGTTATTTCGCAGTAATTCTTCACTTCCCTGAACCATGATGAGTGCTTTCTGGTGATGGTAGCATTGCCTGTTGTGGAGGAGTCAGGCCATTCTTAGGTGTATCCCAAAGAACGTGGAACTCAGCCTGGAATAGCTACAAACCTGCTTTTCAGCATGTATAGATTATAAGTTTTCACCCTCCCATCCTCTGAGATCAACAGAGGTTTATGATTTTTTCTTCCCAAAGGTTGGGCTTGGATCTGACCACTGTTCATCAATTCTTCAATTTTCTCCTTTGGAAAGTGCTCACATAGGGCATGAAGACCTGAGCAGATGATGGGGAAAGGCACAATCACCACTTTCCTTGGCTACAGGTCCCTTGAGGCCCCTGTGAGTGCTGGAAGCCTGGATGCCAGGAGCTGTGCTGCTAGTCCCAAGTCCAACGTTTGTCCCACTCATCCAAGGGCTTCTTGTGACATCCTCCCTAGTAGCCAGAGCAGGGAGTGTTCACTGAGCTATGCTGCTCAGTAAACACACATTTCATGGAAAAAAACTGAGAGACTTTTGTTGGAAATTTTTCATGAATTATTTTTATTTAGGAAAACATGATATCATTCTGATGGCAAGAAAACAAACTGACAGGCCAGCTTTCTGTAACTCCTAAAATATCACCTCTTATTTTTCATCTAGTAATATGAAAGAAGAAAGTGAAGAAATGGAATAGCCAAGACCAAACCCTATGTCTACTTAGCTTTTGTTTCTTTTTCTGCCTTTGGCCTGTGCTTCTAAAACAAGAAAGATGAAGAGAGTGTGCAAAGGAGCATGTTTTCCCCTTGCAGTGTGAAAACTCAGAAACTGAAAAAGAGTAGCTAGGGTTTTTTTCTGATTTTAAAATTACATTTTCTGGGGGGAAAATGTCTTTTAAACCAACCCTCTGTTTTTCAGTGAAGACATGCAAACCAGTTTGGCTCACCACATTTCATGGCTCAGCCTTCTCCGACCACAAATTATAGACGTCATAACAAATGTCAAAAATACAGCAGAACATAATAAATTATATATGCAGAGACACAAGTGCAGTCAGTCATATATACACAGGCATCCATGTGTGTATATATAGTCACCTGTGTGCGTATGAATGTGTCTGTATAAATATATCTCTGCATGTGCACAGCTATGTGTGTCTGTGCACAGATGTAAAGTAGATGTGTCCCTGCTTGCAAGCCAAGGAAGTCACGGAGAGATTCTGCTTCAGGAAGGTCTCCTTTGTCTGTTGGGGAGATACATTTCCATGAAATGTTTACCTGTGGCTGTTTCTGTTTTTACTGGCCCTGTAAAGATGTTTTGACCAGAATAAAATCTACCCAGCAGTACCGTGAACCTGCGTTTCCACCACTGTTTGGCATATTTGTTACCTGTGTGAGGAAATCTTGAAAGCTTTGCCTGTTTCATAAGAGTGTGGCAATACAGCCTAGGAATCACTCTTGGGTTGTGATACAAAAACTCAGTCCTTAGAAGTGACCCTTTCAGGTAAGAGTGGAAACCTTCACACCTGCCAGTACATTTCATCAGGCCACGAGGAGACCAGACAAAGGAGGAAGGATATGTAAGCAACAAATTCCTCCCATTGAGAAATGCCACAAAAGCTGGAGTAATGTTTTGTGCAATGCTGTACAGCAGCCAAGCAGAGACAGTAAAGAGGAACTCTTTATTTAGTGGGCAAATAAATTCAAGTGAGCTGAATTGTCCAGTTGAATTTATGTTTTGGCTGTTTTAGCAGTTTACCAGTGCCCATACAAAGTCTTGAAAACAAGTCTAAGTTAGTCTTGCATACAAGGTGGTCTCTCACACTGCCCTCAATACCAGAGCAGCTGTTCAGCACTAATTCAGGCACCTTTCTCGCTTGGCTCAAGGCAGAGGGAAGGCTCAGGTGCTGGCCCCTGCCCTCCTCACCAGCTTCTCTCTATGTTGCACACATCTCAGCTCCTCACTTCCCAGATGTGTTCTGGATGCTGTCACATACTGCTAAAAGCTCTGCGTTTTATGAAAAGTCTCTATGGGTTTCATTGCAGGCAGGTAACTCCTTGTCAAATGGACAGGGGGTTTCTTCAGCCTGCAGCCCCCATGCATGAGATGTGTCCTGAAGAACAAGTTTCCCTGCCCCTCTGCCTACAGCTGTGCTGACTGAAAATGCCACATCCTCCTCATCATCCTCATTTTCCTAATTCCTTCATGGGACAGCCAAGCAAAATGTGATGTGGAAATCTTTGGCTGAACACTGAGTGACCTTGTGTGTCCTCCCAGCACGACTCTGGACTCATGGGTCTCTTTGGCAGGGCTCTTTCTCTCTGGTAGTGATGTGTTTACACTGCCCCAGTTCCAGTGCAACTTCAAAGGCAGCTGGTCCTGGGATGTCTGCTTTGCTTTGCACCATCTCCAATCCCACCCTGCTTCTTTGCAGCCACTGTTTAAACTCAGGCTAATTGTGATCCCCAACACACTGCTCTTAAAACAGCAGCTGCATCTCCTTTTATCACTGCAGGGATGTCTCACTCCTAAGGTAATGCCTTCCTATTTGAGTTTCAAAGAGGTAGCTCAAGGATCAAGAGGAGACTTTATGAGGCACTGGCAGAGTCTGCCCTCAAATAGTATGATTTCAGTCTTTCCTACTACTCCCAGTTTTGAAGCCGTTCCTTTGGTTTTCAGTTTGGGGCTGGGATAGCTGACCTCCTTTCCACACTGCCATCCCTCTGACTAACATGTGCTCTGCAGACAACAACAGATTGGGAATGCTGGTCTCTCTCTTTATGTCTGGATCCTCTCTTAGCACCCAGCAAAAGTGGAGATGGACTTTGCAGTGTGATCTGAATGTGCCTGGCCTCTGATGGCTCAAAAAGAAGTGAAGGGATGAATGATCTATCCTCTAACATCATCAATTCCAGAGGCCACAAGTCCCTTTCCAGGTACATCTGTTTTGATAGGAGATGGACTAGATGATCTTTAAGGATCCCTTCCAATGCAAACTATTCTATGATTCTATAAATGTGCCCCTAGAATGAATGGCCTTCATGCACAGACTGGCTTGCCACACTGTTATGGTGTGGAAAGTTCCTGTGTCAAAAAAGGCTCTCTTGATTAATTGTATTTCTGCATGATGTTTATTTTGTATTTTTTTGTGCAACCATCCCATGTCAGACATTGTCAGAGCACTTGGGGTTCCTACACTAAGAGGTGTGCTAGCCCAGTACTTTTTATCCCTGTTAAGTATCAAAGAGGAATGTGAAATTCTATCTGTTTTTAAGACACTCGTTGAAATCTATTTTTGTTGCTGCTAAAAATATGTCTTTATTTTGTGGTAGGAAAGAACTTCTTCTGGCTGGGCAGCTGCTCCAAGTGATCCATAAATGTGCTCTCAGCCTCAGGTACAGAGCAGTGTCCCATGGCCCCTGGTGTGACCATGCAGAAAGCAGTGAAACAGCTGTTGGCAAGCCTGACGTACAGTTATGACATTTTTCCTTCCAGCCAGTTGTTTTTGCTACTGAAAAGGAGTTCCTGTTTCCAGGCAAATGCTACAGCCATCAGTCTACCCTCCCATGTGTAAGATAGGTGCAAACCTACTGGAATAAAAACCTCCTGAATGAGCTAGGAGCAGAAAGGCAGGTTAATCCCAGACTCAGGACTGAGACAGCTGTGTGGGTCAAGAAAACAGGAGTTCATAGCTTCAAGAAAAAAATGAAAATAATATTCATCCTCATCTGACCTGCAAAGTAAGCCTCCCTTAGAAATGCAGGTCACCTGAGATTTCAGGAGAGCCTCCGTAAGGATCTTTATAATGTGGCTGAGGAGGGCTTTCCTCAACAAGAGAGCCCATGGAGCAGCTGTGAACTGCACCAGACCAGGCTCTCTGGAGAATGGAGCATCTGACTATTTCCACTTTTCTGACTTATTCTTTCTAGCAGGTGTCTATCCTGGCTTCTGTCTACCCCCACAATTCACAGAGCGGGTGCATCTGCAGGCACCTGTGGCAGATTTGGAGGGACTCCCACAGGGATTTGCAGTTTTCCTTGTTTCCCAGCTATGCTTCAGGATTACCCAGAAATTCAGCCCAGTCAGGTAATGTATGGGGTCCCCTGAGAACACTTTCTATTCCCTGCTCTTAATAGATCAGAATTTTAGAGTATAGTCAGATACTAGCAAAGAGGCAATGCTGGTACTTACCCGAAATCATGCATGACACAGTCATCTTTTTAGGTCACTAGGAAGAATTTTCATTTGATCTAAAGGTGCTTTTTTGATATTACTGGCTGGTAGAACATTCGTTTTATTAGTGGAATAGTCAGGCTGTAGAGTCTTACAAAAGCAGAAAAAATACTTAGAGCCCTCTTCACTGAGGGCCAGCTTGGAATGTGACGCAAGTGCTGGGTCACACTTGGAAATCACTCAGTTTATCACACATGCTGGATGTGCCAAATTTGTAAAGTCAGCTGGAATGGGTGGTGCTTTTAGTTAACTTAATGATACACTTCTCTCCAAAACAAAAAGGTAGTTTTACTCAATTGAAAGTTCCTAAATACCATAGGCCAAGTAAAGATACCTTTGTACATATTCCTTTGTTGAAAAACCTCTAAGCAACTCCCAGCTCCATTTAAACTGCTTTTATAGGTTAGGTGGGAAACATTGCTTGTGGTGCTGAAAATTAGATTTTAAGATTTCTCATTCCGTCTGTAACACTTCTGTTTCTAGAGATTTAAAACAGTTTTAAAACAGCTATTTCCAGTTTTGCATTCTGAAGGGGACAAGCCTGCATGGGAATGTCATTCGTGCCGTTATGTGGCTGGACCATGAACCTTACAGCACATAATTTGCTCCACATTTCAGTGACAGCTCTGATGCAATAGAAAAGTCAGAGGGCAATACACACATTGTATGCAAACAGGAAAATAACTTCTCCTGGGATCTGTTAATAAATGGTAAATGGCTTTGCTACAGCCTGTGTTCGGTGATAACAGGGTGCTGTAACAAGAACTGTACTCAGAGAAAGGTTCTTGGTTGAATTAAGTCTTTGTGAGTAGGGACAGACTGAAGGCTCTACGTGCCTGCTCAAAGACAGAAACCTATCAAAAAGGAAAAATGGGAAATTAAGAGCATGAATAAGCAGTCCATGCTGTCTAAGACTGAGTGGCATGAGAAGCCTGGTGTAGAACAAAAGCTACTTAGGTTTATACCTGTTTATAAATTAAGTTACTTACTAACTACAGCTAGAGGCAAAAGTAAACCAAATCCTGGCTTGAGAACATCTCAGTGCTTCAGTGTGAGGGCTTCTTATCTTTGGATGTTGGGAACATTGTTACTCTTTACTTTTGCTTCTGGATCATGCTATTTAGTGACCTCTGAGGTGGCACCCAGTCGCTGTAAGGGTGCTCCTGCATCCCTGAATAAAAGAGGGCAGGGAGTAAACCAAGGATGAGTCCTGGCCACCCACACTGCAGAGGAAAATCTGGGAACAACTCTCTCTAGGACTGCTCCCAGCCAGACCCACAAGTGAAGCAGCTTTGGGTAAGGTCCCCCACATATCCCATACTATCCATCCCAGCCAACACCATCCCTTCAGCACCTGCAGCACCTTCCTCACCTCTGGGCATGCAACACCCTCCATCCACCTGGTCTGTGCTATAGAAGCACCACTCTGCTGGCATTCAGGACTGTTGCAGTGTGATGTAACAGCCTGTTTCAGCTATCCCAGTTCTTTCCCCAGGTGTGCCAATACCCTCTCCCTTCCCCTCCCCTTGCCTCCTGCTGAGAGCTGTCTGTCAATCTTGGCATTCCAGAAAGAGCATCGTGTGACTGGAGAAGTTCAAAAGATGCCTCTCAGCCCTGGGGACATTGGGCCATCCAGGTGCCTTTTGTCCTCTGAGACTTCCCCCCCTTTACCTGGTTGGTGGGATCCCTACCCCTTCCCTCCCCCTCTCCCTGGGGTTAAAAGACACTGCAACCACGCGGTTCTTGGTTCTGTTGGAGCTGTTGCTGGATTCAGAGGCCTGTGGGCCAGGAATAAAGCTCTGGATCTAAACCCTCCATCAGAACCAACTCCTTTCCTTCACCTCGCCTTGAGGCCTCTCCACCAGAGGTAAACCTGAGCTCCTGCTTGCCTGGACTTGTTCCAAGTGCCCAGCTGCAATATCCAGCCAGCCAAAGGTGTCTCTGAGGTGAAACCGCCACAGCTGCTGCCCTTGGTCAAGCAGCAAGGCCCAGACGAGCCCAGGCACGTTCCATCCGGCAATATTGGGATTTAATTCCAATACAGGACAACCCTTGTGTTATCCAGAATCTATAGTTTTATCTTAGGGCCAGTGGGGCACCAGATAGAGCCCAGGAGAAGCTCATGGCCAAGCACTCCCTGGGGTGGTGACAGGCAGGCTGTTTAGGGGGCAGGGGCTTTTAGCAGGCTCTGCATGAGCCAGACTGTGTCCCTTGGCCAGGCAGGAGGCAGAGGCATCTCTCGTGAATTTATTGGTGTGAGCATAAACTTTCTGTTTGGTTGTAGCTTTTGTCTGTCATTCTTGTGTCTCATTTGAGCTCTCTGGCATGGCTGCTCTCCTATAAGATGGAGATGATATCTGTCATCTGCTGCATAGGCAAGGGCAAACCTGCTTCCATGCATCAGAGAGTTGAATGAGAAAGGAAAGGATTAAAGTTGCTCAAGCAAAGATAAATCTGGCATTTTTCAATTTTACAAGTGAAACATTGTTCTTGTGGTATAAGCATTGTTGTCACAAATGCTTTCCCAGGCAAGTGCTGAGTATGAGACCGGGTCATACACTGCTTGACCAGGCACTGCTTTTTCTTGGATGAGCAAGTGCTGTTGCTTGAGTCATTCTGAAACAGACAAAGGAAGTAAGAGAGAAATCATGAGGGAGGATGCAAATAAGGGTATGGGTCACTGCTGGGTTCCCACAGACTCTGTGCTCTTGGGCAGGTGGCCTTGGATAGCGTTTTCTAGAAAAGTGCCTTTCATGCCTGCTGCAGCTTACCTGGGGATTTGGGCCCCAAATTACACTGAAGTGCTCCCTCTTTTCCACAGAAACCATAGTGTGGGGGGGCAGAAGAGACTTGCTGCACACTCCACTCTTGCCCCAGTGTAGTGCTAGGATGTAGCTGGGGTATGTGTTTGAGTCTGGGTGCTGTGGAGAGACACATTTGATGTGATAGGGGGAAGCAGGAAAAATAGCCAACTTGTTTTTACTGAGCCTGTAGCTGTGGTACAGCAAAACCTAACCTTCCTTAGACAAGTTTAGTATCAGTGATGGTCACTAACTTGGGAAAATTTGCTTTAGTATAAAAACAACTCTAATCACTGTATCTCAGATTCCAGCAAGTGAAAAACCCCTAAAATATCACAGAATTATAGGTTAGTTTAGGTTGGAGGGGATCTCTAAAGATCATTCAGTCCAACCTTCCCTGCAATATGCAGGAACATCTTCAGTTACATCAGGTACCTCAGAACCCCATCCATACTGACCTTGAATGTTTCCAGGGATCGGTTATTCAGTCTCTCTGGAAAACATGTTCCAGTGTTCCTCATAATTAAAAATATCTTCTTTATATCTAGTCTAAATCTACCCTCTTTTATTTTAAAACCATTGCCCATTATTCCACAGCAACATGTCCTGACAAAAACTTTGTCCCCATCTTTTTTATAAAGTCCCATTAAGTATTGAAAAGATGTTCAATGCTTCCATCTTTTCACCTGACAGAGAGTACCTTGTTCTGTTCCCTGTTCTTCAGCTGCTCCACCATGGCATGTAGGTAAATACAACCTGTTCCAGTACTTCACCACCCACACAGTAAAGAATTTCTTTCTAATATCTCACCTAAACCTACTCTCTGTCTGTCTAAAACCATTCCCCCTTGTCCTGTCACTATAAAAGTTGTAAGAAGTCTCTCTCCATCTTTCTTGTAAGGTCCCTTCAGGGAGGCCACAATTAGGTCACTCCAAAGCCTTCTCTTCTCCAGGCTAAAGAATCTCAATTCTCTTATCCTTTCCTCATGGGAGAGGTGTTCCAGCACTCTAATAATCCTGGTGATCCTTCTATGGACTCACTCCAACAGGTCCATGTCATTCCTGTGTTGGAGGCCCCAGAGATGGATGCAGCACTGAAGGTGGGGTCTCACCAGAGCAGAGCAGAGCAGAGCAGAGCAGAGCAGAGCAGAGGGGCAGAATCCCCTCCCTCCCTTGCTGGCCCCACTGCTTTGGGTGCAGCCCAGGACATGTTTGGTTACCTGGGCTGTGGGTGCACAAGGCTGGATCATGTCCAGCCTCTCACCCACCAGCACTCCAAGTTCTTCTCCATAGGGCTCCTCTCAATCTGTTCATCCCCAGCTTGTGTTGATACCAGGGGGTGCAGCACTTTGCACTTGTTCTTGTTAAGCCACATGATATTCTTTCCTATGTGCCCACTTCTCCAGGTCAAGAAGAGAGATTCCTCCTGGTTTCTAGACTACTGTTAGCTTCATGCAGGCCTCTTCAAAGGGAAGAGGATTAAATCAGTCACTCCAGATTTTCTGCTGAGCTTGCCTGTACTCACTATTCCCATGATCCTTTCAGATATTCAACATAACTCACTGCAGTGAGGGTGGATCTGTCTTGCACCTCTTTTTATGCCCTCTTCCCTGTCTCCATTTCTTCCCTGTGATTCCTCTTTGGGCCTCTGTTGTCCCACATGTCCAGGGTGTGGAACAAGAGAGATGCAAAGGTGGTCTGAAAGGTCTTGACTGATGCGAGAGATAAACCCAGACTGGGCACGATTTAGCAAATACCATGGAAGAAAAAGACAGGGATAGGGCTGAAAACCACACCTACAACCAAGGGGCTGTTCTACTGAAGAAGAAGAGTTTATCCCTTTTTGGGTGAGGTCTGCATGGTTTTCACTTCTTCTAATTTTTCAATTCATAGTATCTATCTGGATTGAGATGCAGTCCCGGCATACAGATCCCAGTTCCATTTTTGTGTGCTGCCTCAGATTCACCACTTCCTGTGTAGGGGCTCCTTTTCTGTCAAGAAAAGACTGTTGCCAGTGGGATTTCAGGTTGGCCTTAGTGGTCCAGGAAACCAGTGCTCTACCTGGTTTTGTTCAGATGTCTTCTGTTGTTTCTTGGTACTTCAGAGATGATTGTGGCATATGACTCAGACAGCAGGGTCAGTATCCTCTTTTTTAAGGGTTTTAGGGAGTGAAGAGGTGGCAGATTTAGAGAAAGAACTGATAACAATTTTCATCTACACTACACTTTTTCTACTTTCTCTCCCTTTCTTATTTTTCAGTGATTTTCAACATTTTGCTTTATCCCTGGCTTTGTCTGCTCATGCATTTACCCTAAAGCCAAGCAGCCACTTACCAACAGACACGTGTGACATCTGTGTGTCTTTTATGACCCAATGCAAATCCGCTTGCTGTGAGAGGGGCCCCTCCTCACCTGGATGATCACAAGTGCAAGGAGGCGTTCTCAGCCAGTACACATTGCTTCTCAGGAGGGCTGCGGAACATGTGGTGTTACCTTGTACCTTGTGCATCGTGACAGCTGAGCCATCACGCCTTGTTGGCCTGTGGAAATGTGCTGTCTTCAAGAGGATTTAGGATAGCAGTGGTTACTTCCAGGTTCTGGCTGTCGCCTCAGATCCTTGATGTGTTTGGGAGCAATAAATTGACTGGATATTTCTGCTGTCTGCTGGACGGCAATCAACTGATGCTGCACTTTGATCATGTCGGATGTGATTTTGTCCACTTGACTTCGAATGTATTTACAGACACAGGTTGCATCTCTGCCTGGTGTGGCATTAGCATTTTCAAACTGTCTGATTTTGAGATGGGAAATCTACATGTGTCCTTTAAGTAAGAGAGTCTAGGCTTGACTCACTGTCTTACCATGGAGATAGTCCTGCAGCAGAAAAATTCATGGGGTAAAGTGTAGGGTAGGAAGGAGGATGAGGGCAGCAAGCTCCTAGTGACTTACAGGGAGGAATTGAGCCTATGTACAAAGCACACAATACAAACCTGTGCCATGCCCTTGAGGACCATGTAACTGGCTCCTGCCCTATGTACCTCAGCCTGAAGTTCATGTATTTGCAGCACAGCCTCTCCATCATCACTTCATGCTAAGGCAGCTGCTTGAATCATCACCTGCCATTTAAGATCAATTGAAAGAGTCCATGCAGGGATATGTTTTAAGGAGACTTTGGTACTTGTGTGCAGGTGAGGATGAGTAGCTTGGCTGCCAGTCTTTACCAGCCACCTTCTGCTACTTGGTCCTGTTGCATGATCTGAAGCACAGAAAATGCCTCCACTGAGCTGCACAGGGTACATGGAATAGGCAGCTCAGACACTATAAAATTTGGGAGGTCTCAAGGGTCTTTAGGTAGCCTCCACTTTCTTCCCCACTCAGGTATTTTGCTCTGCTTGGTTGCTCCTCCAGCACCCATGCCTGGAAAAGAATGAGTTTAATTCAACCAAAATGTCTTTCTAGACATTCTTTTCAAAAGATCCTTTGGGTGCAGTTAATGAGTTAATGAAAAGAGAGAGATATTATTATGGTAAGGTTTTCTTTTTCAGAAAAACACAGTTGAATTCTAAAAAAAGAGAAGAAAACACAGGCTGAATATCACAGGGAGAAAAAATCCTGGCCATGAAACTTATCTAATCTTCCAAGGGAAATGGTGGAAACCTTATCACATAGGACAGTAAAATAGGCAACACAGAGCACTAGAAAAAATGTTGTTGTGAAATTCCCTTCAGTGGCAAGTAGGTGGACTGTTATTACTTTATCTATCTTTTACATTTATCAATCCTTCTCAGAGCTATCCTCTGCATCCTAAAGAAATATCCTTTGGCTGCTTTGTCTCACAAGTAATTAAGTAGAAATGAGTATATCACTAAGTACATTTCAATATGTGTCCTCAGCTGGCTGGAACTCAACCCGGGGATTCAGGATCTGCTTGTAATTAACATTCCATAGTAAGACTCCACACCCTCTTTTTGTCTCTTCCTAATTATGTGTTGGAAATACACATTTCTCCTACCATTAGTGATTTCAGCAGAGAAGTTTTAGCTGGGCTTTAAATTGCCCTCTACCTCAATTTAAATATTCCCTGTTATTTTAGGTTTGTAGACATTACACAAATAAACCTTTTCTCAAGGCGTCACAGGGAAACAAGCCACTGACTCAAGGAAAAAAAAGCCAACCCCGAACCCAACTGCTGAGCTGCCTTGTGGGTTGACAATATCACGGATTTAGGCTGTGAACTGTTGGCCCTTGAGGGTTTCAATACTGGTAATTAAAGGTGTCACTCCTAATTAGCATGAGAGCCTGTGGATGTGAAGAGTAATTGTGAATCGGGCTGCTCAGAGATCTTCTTTCTGTGAAATTTTCTTTCCTGCCAGTTCATTAGAGCAGCATTTTCATGGCAATACATCTGCTGGGGTGCTTTTCATCACCAAGGTTTGACTGCATTAGAAAATGGAAGAACAAAATGCTTCAGCTGAGGATGAATGGGGGCTTTAACTTGGGTCTATCAGCAAGGGACTGAATGGCTGCATCTCCAGGTGTGAGAACAAAGTTGTGCCCATTGTGAACTTGTCTTTAACAAATTTGCCAGTGATCACACTGCTTGCCTGTTCTGTCTCTTTCCTTCAGCTTGTCCAAAGGCTCATGTTCCCTGAGCCTGCTGTGGCCAAGGTGAGGCACAGTTCTCACATCTGTCTAGGGACAGAGAGCAACAGCATCCAGACTGAACTTAGAGAGAAGCCAGAACATGCAGCCCTGGGTGCATTTTCAGGGTGACACATCAATCCCTGTGAGGGTCCTGAGAGAGTGCCCAGGGATATGTGAGGAAGCTGAAGTGTCAGTCTCCCCTCTGGTAGGTAGGAAATGGATGAGGTCCTGTGGCTGAAGCCCCCTGGCTCTGGTCCCACTGGAGCCCCTCCAGCTGAGTACCGCTACCATGCAGCTTGCAGAGCTGTGCTGGGATAATGTGTGTCTGAGGGCAACCAAAACAGTTTGTTCCCAGACTCCACAGAGTTTTTAGTGCCCTTGACTGTAATGGTAATTAAAAACAAACAAATCTGGATGAGTTTTGTGGGGTTGCCAGATCCCACAGAGATACCTCAGCTTTCCTTTATGTTTTATATGGCAATGGCAGGCCTGGTGGTGAACTCTGTGCTGCTACTAGTAAATGGTGACATATGAGATGTCACTCTGGAGACAGTGGGTGAAAATGTGGCTCTGCTGGAAGCTGGTGGCAAAATACATGTTGACTTCAGCAGAGCCAGAGCATTTTGTGCAGTTGTTTTCCATGCATAATTCACATGGAGCAGGGGTGGGGGGGAACGACTGACAGCTACCTCCCAATACTTCTCCTTTTCTCTAATGATTAATAAGTTAACAGTAAGAAAAAGACTTTTTTTCTGGAATGGTTCACATTTGGGAAATCCAATTCTGACCTACTAAGCCTGCTCTGACTGTTTCAGCCTTGAGGCACATTTGCAAACTGGCCTAGGGAAGCTGGTACTTGTTATTGTTGCTTCAAAGACTGTCTATGTGGGAGAGGGAATGAGAAGTGTTGGGATGAAAATACCCTAGCTGTAAAAAGCAGTAATAATTACTGTCTACATGTGGGCAAGTCAAAAGGGGTTATTACCAAAAGAAATTTAAACTCCTGTTTGCAGAGAAAACTGCCTGAAATCCAACATTATTCATCTCTCCTGTGTGGATTGTTTTTAAACAGTTTTCTTCAAACACCACATTTGTAAGGCAGAGTTTAAATGGATCAAGACAAAGTTAAGGGGCTTGGCATCAGGTAAGTGATGGTGTAATGGGAATTACAAAAGAGAGGTGTGCTCCCAGGAGCCCTGGGGTCTGGGGGGCCAGCAGAGCTGCCTCCCATGAGAGTGCACAGCACACACCCTCCAGTCAGACTGCGTGCTACTCATCTGGTTTTGCTCTGGCTGCTTGAGAGCATCAGTGTGCTCACAGAGCAGCTGCTCTTTTTAATAGAGCATTTTGCTGTACTCTCCTGAAACAATTAATGGATTCATAGGTTTGAAAAGCATTATCAAATCATCTATGTGATTTTATATAGATACTGTGCTCTTCCACGTATCTCCACCTGCATTCCAGTAACTTGTGGTACACTAGTTCATACTTTCTCAAAATGCATCTAACCTTCTTCTGAGAATATTGCTGTTCAGTACATCACATAATTTCATGTTAATTATTTTCACTCAGCCTATTCTCATTTACTTTAATGAAAATCCTCTTCAGACTTGTTCATGAAAATGGGAGGAGAATCAGTCCGCCCTGATGTCTGTGAGGATAACTTCTAATGGAGAGCAGTTGTCTTGCTGCTCTCTGGTCTTCTGCTTTCATGGGTTTTCACAGAAAAGCATAAGAGCTCTATAATTTTTGTGGGGCTTGGGCTGCTCTGCTTTTTCATAAATTAACCAGTTCAATCCCAATCATGAAGATTGAAAATACTCATTGAAAAAGTTTAGCGTATGAAGAGAAGTGCTTCTCCATCTCCTGTAATTAAGAAGAGAGTTTCCTAACCTACAGTTGGATGTGTGAGAAAATTCCTGTGCCTGAAAAATACTGGCTGATGATGCCACATGCCATTCCTTCAGCCTCCAGTTTTGTGTTAGAAGTTCAAAGAGGTAATGCCTGTGTAATACCACTGCCTCATTATAGCTTCTACTGACAGAACACCATGCCACAATTCTGTCAGCTCGGAGATTAAGATATTTAATAGCGTCATTTGTGTTGTCTTACAGCAAGATTCAATCAGTTTTTCATTGCATGCATTGTTGGCTATCATTTGATTGGGCAACGCCTAAATGTACATTCAGTTTGAAAAAGCTGTTGCACAATGCCATATTCCCTGTTGCTTCATGGAAACTTGGACTTCCTCCTAGCTTCACTTTCTGTGAGTTATACGCTGCTGGGGAACTGTCTTTGAATCAGAAACCAGTCATGATGAGAGCATCTGTTTTATTTGTGGTTTTGGGTTTTTTCTCTATTCCAGGTCCACAAACTCAATCCAGTGACACATGGTTTTCATTTATATGGTTATCAAAGCCTATTTCTTCATTCACAAGGCAGAAGCAAGAACATTTTCCTTCCTTAAGGTCCTTGTGTGTAAGTCTGGCAAATACCTGCCTTTTATTTTACTGTTATGCATTCTTTTTTCTTACCATCTGCTAAAAAGTTTTAGCTTATATAACAACTGTTTTCACAATTTTTATCACCATAAATTAAAAATCACCTATAGACAGAGATTTTCTTGCAGTCTCTATTTGACACCCACTTGTATATGAAGTAACCTTGGCAGCTCATGGATTCAAAAATATCCAGCTGCTTTACCGATCTAATGAGAGCTGTATTTGTAGACATGAAGAAATACTGCCCACGAATTTTGCTAAATTTTTACAGATTCTGCTGATTCAGACTGGGATGACCAAAGAGGTTTCACAGAGTGCCTTTCTCGTGCTCTCCATCCAGCTCTGGGGGATGCATAGGTAGTGCTCCTGCTCTTCTATTCCCATGAGTATCACTGCCTTCTCTGCTGCTGTCCATGAAGAGAAATAGAAGCTCTTGGGTTCAATTTGTCATACCCTCACTCAGATGACCAAAGGCATCCAGATGACTTGCTTGCTAAAAAATTATCTATTAAAGTGATTATAAAGGGATATTAAGTCACTGCCTCATATTTAGGTGTCTTTGGTCTTGACATATTAAGCAAAGGAGGCAAATCCTACCCAAGCATCCCAGCTGAGTGGACTACAAGTGCCTGTTTATTCTTTATACTACTGCTAGCAAACTCCTGGGTGCCCCTTGTTCTGTGGGACCATGGAGCCTCTGGAGTTCACAGTCTCACTCATAGAAATTGATGAAGAGCAAGGGTGGGACCATGAGGCCAGGAGCATGGAAAGAAGGTAATTTCAAGTTAGTGGCTGAGGCAGTCTACACTGTGCTGACTCCAAACCACCCTACAGAGATTTTGCTGAAAGCAAACTAGACAGCTGTCCTTCTGAGCTTCTTCTGACCAGGCTCTCTTACAGAATCAATTAGGTTGGGAAAGACCTCTGAGAACATCGAGTCCAAGCTTTGACTGAACACCACCACGTCAACAAGATCATGGCACTAAGTGCCATGCCTAGTCTCTCCTTAAAAACCTTCAGGGTTTTTAACCTCCACCACATTCCTGGGCAGTTCATTCCAATAACTAATCTTCCTTTCTGTGAAGAAATTCTCCCTAATATCCAACCTAAACCTCCACTGGTGCAGCTTAAGACTGTATCCTTTGTCCTGTCATGGTTTCCTGGAAGAAGAGACTGAATCCCACCCGGCAACACCTTCCTCTCTGGTAGTTGTAAAGAGCAGCAAGGCCTCCCCTGAACCTCCTCCAGGCTAAACACCTCCAGCTCCTTCAACCATTCCTCATAGGAACTGTGCTCCAGACTCTTCCCCAGCTCCATAGCCTTTCTCTGGACACACTCCAGCCCATCAATGTCCTTCTTGTAGTGAGGGGCACATGACTGAATGCAGGTTTCAATGTGTGCCTTCACAAGTGCTGATACAGAGGGACAATCCCTGCCCTGGTCCTGCTGGCCACACTATTGCTGACATAGGCCAGGGTGCATTGGCCTTCTTGGCCGTCTGGGCAACTCTGACTCATGTTCAGCTGCTGTTGACCAGCACTCCCAGGTCCTTTTCCATCAGGCAGCTCTCCAGCCACTCTGCCCAGCCTGTGGCAGTGTATGGGTTTGGTGTGGCCAAAGTGTAGGACCCGGCACTTGATCTTGTTGCACCTCATGCTGTTGGTCTCAGCCCATCAATCCAGCCTGTCCAGATCCCTCTGCAGAGCCTTCCTGCCCTCCAGCAGATTGACAAACTGACACAACTTGATGTAGTCTGAAAATTTGCTTCCTGGTGTGTTTTGTGTCAAGGTGGCTCTATTTTGCAGTGGGCCCGGCTCTGAATGACACTGGACTTCCTCCTCCAGGGGCCAGATGGCCAGTTGTGGCAGTCCAGTTGATCCGTAAAATAATGCAGCCACTGGTTTAGCTCTGGGTGTAAACTGTAGGTAGCAATTTTCTCATATAGCCTTGACCTTCTGAGGCTCTCTTTCCTCTCATGAGTGCCACAGTGTGTGTGAACACAGTGAACTGGGTTTTCTCTTGTCCCAGCATCCTTGTCATAGGTCTGTCCCTTTTGCAATATCGCTGTACCCAGCAAACACTTTCCTCTGGTTGTCACCTGCAGTGTGTCTTGTCTGAGTAAGTGATCCCTTACAATACTGGAAAATTGCCAGTAGGTCCTCAAGGGAATTGATGTTTGTGTCATCATCTGAAGATTGCTTAAATGGCCCAGATATTAACTTGCTGCCAGCTGGTCACTTTGAAATCAGCGGGGCCTTTGAATCAACAAGCATTTACAGTCTCCAGTGTTTGCCCTATGCCATGAACTGAGAAGCAGTTGTTTGTTTTTCCTGCTTTCTTCCCCAGCTTGCATTTGTACCCTAGCTGTGCAGTTGTCATGCTGCTTGCACTGCACCTGTATGAATTTCTTCACTGTCACAACGTGGCAGCTTTCCTGGGTACTGGTGGCTGGGCTGCCACAAGTGGTTGACAGGTTGGGGGGTACCTCCTGCTGTAGGCAGGAGGCAATTCTGTGAGTAAGGCAGGAGTGAATTATTCCTTGGTGTCCACCCCTGTGGTATTAATATGTTCTTCAGTTGCAGAGAAATCAGCTGGGAAGAGGTGATATATATACAAGATCCTCTACTGGGCAATGGGTGTTGTTGGATCAGATGATCTTTCTCCACCTCCTTATGCTCTCTGTAGTTCAGTACCATGCTAATGACTATACTATATGTCATCTGGTCTTATTGATGGTCACTAATTGCTAAAAATAGAGCAAAGATGGAAAAAAACAGCCACTACTTTAATATTCAGTATTCCTGACTTGAAACCTTTGTCTGATGAAAACTAAAGCATATGCTGCATCTCTTGCTTTGCACGTTCTGCAAAGTCAGGGTATCCCTGGCATAGATTGCTGAAGGCCAGGTTGTTTTAGTTAAAAATAAACCCAGAGCAACTGTGACAGGCTTGTAAATTAATGTGGTGCATTCTCTGAGCACCAGCTCCCATCAGGGTTACTCTGGAGATCTCTCAGTGTCGTCCATCATCAGAGTCCTATTGCTCTAATGATGCATTTCATGTTAAAGTGGCTCCAGTTGCTGGGAAGAGATTCTGCATGTTCAAATTGTAAAATGTATTACTGTTGTTAACCTCAGGTGTTCTCTCTCTTCTTACATATGGTGCCTTGGAGAATAGGCCAAACAGCTTCCACAGAGAAATCCTACTTCATCCTTTGGCTGCATTCAAAACAAAATGTTTTCCTTCACTGCAGTCTTTCAAACTCAGTCAAGATCTTCTGATGATGTTTAACAATGAACTGTTTTATAAAGCTGACATTCCCATCCATATTAACCTTTATTAAAAGGCTTTTAGGCTGGCCTTAAATAATGCAATCTGCCCTTGAGACAGAGGTAACCCTGTGATTGCCTTAGCCAGCAGCACCATGGGAAAAGAGCTCTGACTCAGTCTCACTTCAGTGGCTGGTTCCCCTTCGGTCCAAGGGGAATTCCTATATATGAACTCTTTCCCAGACATAGGTTATTTCCCTCTTCACATGGTCTCAGCAGTGCTCCCTTGCAGACTTTGCTGTGTTTTCCCCCTCTTCCTCTTCTCCTGGATTCTGTGCTCCTCTTCCCTGGTGTGTGAGGCTTTGTATCAGTGTAAACTGTTACCACTCCTTTAGACAAAAACATCTCCTCTGTACATGCAGAAGCAGGAAGTCAGACGTCTGAATAGTCTTCCCACAAATTTCAAGAATTACTCACATTCATTGTCATCTTCTCTGGGCTGCACTGCCTGGGGCATCTGTGGGTTCTGACGAGAGCTGCGGTCACACCCATTCACTGGAGGAATAGCTGAAACCTGTTTAACCCAGGGCACACACCTGACACCTGTCATCTGCATGCCCCAGATTTTGTCCCTGCCTCCCATGCCCCACGAGGTCCTGAGCATCCTCCCAGCCCACCTTTCACACCTATCCACCACTCTGTGTGGTAAAGGGCCTGAGGGCAGGCTTAGATGTGTTTAGAGGTATTGCCCTTGTGTTTTCTGCCTGCATGGCTGGCATTGGGTTGGCCACAGCTTGTCTGCCTTCATGGTTTTAATTGCGTAGCGTTCCTCTGTGTGCTGGGAAAAACCCAGCTCTGCTTCGCCAGAGAGGCCACGAGGCCATTGTCAAAATGGTCACGTGGGACGTGAGTCTGTGGAGTCTGTGTTTGAGCCCTGCAGGCTGACTGCATGGGAAAGCATGGAGCCTCATATGGGGTAGACATGCTTTGGCTCCTTACCCCAATGATCCCTGAGTGGGGCTGGTCCTCAGAGCAGGCTTGGATCAGGACCTTTGGGTTTTGTGAAACCATTCAGCTGCATGGGCTTGACTGTAAAGATCTGCCTGCTCTGATCAGTTTGAATCTTGCCTGCCCTCTTACCTCTGAATTGGCCAGCAACCTCATTCACCCTCTTCTGAATGCACTTGTGATGCTTCAGAAGAAATACCTGGTTCAGATATTGCAGATCTTCCTGCTGTCCTTGCTGGCGGGTTGGTGTAGGTCCAGCCATGAAGAAATCTTTGGTGGATGTAGCCTGAGTTTCCTCAGTGGTCTGTACCAGAGATCTTGATAACATGCAGCTGATCATGGTTCTTCAAACCAGAGGCACATTCCCTAGTGTGGGAGGATCATCCTTCAGAGAGAAGGATTAACTTCAGGATTAACCTGCTGTGAATAACATATCAGACACGTGCTGAGTAGTGTGTGCTGCAGTTTGACAGCAAAGAATCATCAACTGAACATCACTGTGCCAGCTAAGTCATAGCACTAAGTGCCACGTCCAGGCATTTCTTGAACACTTCCAGGGATGGCAACTCCACACTTCCTTTGGCACCCTGTTCCAATCCTTTACCACCCCTTCCATGGCAAAATTCCTCCTGATGTCCAATCTGATCATCTTCTGGGTCAGCTTGAGTCCATTTTTTCTTGTCCTGCTGCTTGTTGCCTGGGAGAAGAGGCTGACCCCCACCTTGCTATAGCCCCCTTTCAGTCACTTTTAGCGGGCAATAGGTCTCCCCTGAATTTCCTTTCCTCCAGCCTAAACAACTCAGATTCTCTCAGCCAGATTCTCTCCCCATATGACTTACTCTCCAAGCAGTTTGTCTTATACATCACAGAATTAAGGCCAGAAATTCCTCAGCTCTGTCCTCCAGGCTGCCTTCCTGGAGCATTCCTATATTTCAGACTTCTGACAAACACAGTGATGGTGGGAGTGGATGGTTCAAGCTGTCTCTGAACATCCTGCTGTCCCTCTGTTACCTTTTGCATGAGAAGCTGCTGTAACATACATTATTTGGAATGCAAGGCATCTTTGCTTCCCATCCAGTGCAACGACCCTGCCCAAGGCCAGCACACAGGCACTGACCCATGTTGTCAGAGTAATATAAGTAATAATTATTTGAAGTTTGTGAACCCACGGGATGAAAACCACATGCAGTATTTGCTATAAAACTGTTATGATTTGAGAGATTCAGTTAAATACTGACTCAGTGGTTAGGATATGTAGGCTGGGATTATGGCGATAAACAGTTCAGCATTACATCAGTTAGTCAGAAGCAGCAATGAAAAAGGGCCCACACTATTTGTAATGCCTCCCTGATGTCATTTAATTGGAAGGACTTGGGCTGCCAGAATGCATGTTGAGATGGCCCATGCATAATCTCTGGTGGGTGGGGGGCAGATTTCTACTTTTATGCCATTGTTTTTGCCACAAGTAATGTTATAAGTGACTTTTTTATCCTTGTCTATCAGTTATGTTTTGCATAATGAAGTTTAATTATTAGGTATGTATAAATCTTATTCTGGTGGGAATAAGTTGTATTTACCATATTTACTCTCTCCATGACTGACTTTTTCTGTGAAAGGCTTCAGAAAAAAAGTGTGCTTGCCTCTGTTCAGAATGGTTTGTTGTGCAGTCCAACACACTTCCAATTAGTCACTAGAGTGTAAAAATCTCCTGTTGACTTCAGATCTTAAAAGAGAAGAAAGATGAAGCTTGTACAACACTCTGAGGCACCTCGTGTGATTCTTGGGGTTGTGCAGGGCCAGGACTTTGACTCCTTTTGTGTCCCTTCCAACTCAAGACGTTCCATGCTTCTATGAAAGGAGACATGATTCTGGCTTACAGGCTGCCCATCACCTCACTTCTTGATACAGAAGAAGGACCTTTAGCTGCCAGCCTAGGAAGCAAGGCTAGTCTGCCAAAGACATTCTGATTGTTCATATGTCTGCTTTCCATTTCCAGCTATTAAACAACATGAAAAGACAACTGTCAACAGTGCAAATATTTCCCTTGTTTAGTGCTGCATGTGGTCCTGGACTGTTGGCATCACTGCGATGTCATTCCTTCAGAGGGGCTGTGGCTCCTGGAAGAAGCTGGCATAGTGGAAGAGAATTCTATGTGAGATGTTGTATTTTTTAGGAGAGATTCTTACACCTGATGTCTGTGGAAGAAAGTGTAGCTATGAGTGCTATTTCTCACTAATGCATGGCTGCCAGAGTCTGTGGTCAGTGTGGGTCAGCAGCATTTGCCTCTCTATGAGATGAGTCCCTTGGCTATTAGGCCAGATCCACTTGGACTCAGAGGGTAAGTGGTTCCACATGGCTTACATGTGGCTGTCTATATGGCTAAACTTCTTTGCTGTCAGAAGCTGGGTGGTCTCACCCATGTTCTCTATGACCAAGGATGCTTCATTTGTGCCTAAATTATGCCCAGGCACTGCCTGAGAAATCAAGCAAACTGTAGTAGGGAGGATGGGAGCCTTTAAACTCTTTTGATGATTTCGTGTTCATGTTTGAGTACTATGCCCTGTCCTGGATCAACTTCCCAACACAGGTGTAGCCTCTGAGACTCTGGATGGCCTCTTCCCTAATTTCAGATTGCAGAATATAGCAAGAAGCTTGAAAAAGAGGGTGTTAGGTCTGCTCCACTACCTAATCATATCTCATGTGACTGGGGCAAGTTTTGGTGGGATGCCTTTCTGGGAAGAAGGTGCTCTGTGATGCCTGACCTATTTTTGCCTCACCACCAAGGGGTGAAGTCTTTTCTGTACCCCATTAAAGATGAGAAGTCTGTGTGAAGGGGAGAGGGAATGAACACATGGCTAAGGCTTTTAGCTAAATGCTACGAACATACATATTTTTACAGACTTTGGTCACAGAATATCCCCAAAGTGTCTTAAAATAGAGAGTTTGGAGCAAGACAGGAATTTCTGGAACTCCATTGCTTAGTGTTTGCCATTTTTTTCTGTACTAGACACCTCTATTTCCCAGTGCTTTCTGAACATGGTAAATTACCCTCAGGTGGAAGTGGGAGCTGAACCTAGGAAAGATTGAGAAATTCAGATTGAGCAAGCAAACTCCCAGTCCTCTCACCCACTCAGTTCACACTGTCTTCGAGGTGTCCTTTCCCCCTTCACATATCCACTCTCACATAGGTTCTCTGTGTCCTTAAGGATGAGACCCCAGCTGACTTTTGCTCACTCCTAATTTAAACTGAGGTTCTGTGGTATGAAACTCCAAATTTGCTCAGCCATTGGAGGTGGAGATGCAGAACTTTTTTTCTATCTGATGGCCTGGTGGGCATGGATGTGTTCAGGAGAGTAGAGACAGTCTTGTGGCTACTGGGTGAAATCTTGACTGGTCTCAGTGCTAGCTCTGCATGACCTGGGAAGGAGTCTCCCTGCAGCCCCTGCACTGTGGTCATGGTTGCATCGGACATTGCAGCTTTGCCAGTCCCTGAATGGTCCCAAGGACTGCTGGGCTGTGCCCTGGGGCTGACTGTGCTTGTGAAAGTCTTGAAGAGGCAGATCAATGCTCCTCCAGCCTGTTTCATTTACCATAATGAAGATTGCTCTGTAGGAAGAGAAGCAAGCCTCTTGCCTATTCAGGAGTTTCACAAGCGTGGTGCACTCATGTTTCTGGTGGTGGGAAAGCCCCAGAACGTGGGTTGGAGTGAAGGGACAGTGCAGGTGACTTTACACAAGTCCTGTCCCTACCTCTTTGGGTAAGCCTGAGTTGCATGAAAATCTATTTTCACTTGAATGCTTCTGTCTACAGCATTTAGATATGTGATGGCTACAAGGAGTGACTCAGGTCTCTCCAACCACTGCCCCACCTGGTATCTGAAAATGGTCTGAACCAAGAGGAGATCCTGGGTACTGTTTCCTGAGAAAAATGCCAAAACCAGGTGGGAAATGGGGATGGGTGCAGTCACAGTGACAGTAGCAGTGCCATGCAGGCTCTTTACCTTCCTCCCCTCTGCCCACCCATGGCAGTGAATCTGCTTCTGACATACAGCACACACTGACCACATGTGCCAGAGTATGCCAACAGGGCAGCTGGAAAGAGGCAGGAGCTGGAGAAATAAAGATTTAATTTGAACAACTAGATGCTGCATTGCACTGGGCTGTGTAACATTATGACACAGGATACACAATCCATTACCCATCCAGAGGAAACCAGTGTACACAGAGCCATGCATGGAAGCTGTTCCAGCTGATGTCATCAAAACTGCCAATCCCTAGCACAGCCCACAGTGAGCTGGCTTTGGGGGCAGAGGTATTCCCAGAGATTAACATGGCAGATGGAAATAACTGAGACTGCTATAAATAAAGAGTGATTATTTGTGAGTATTTGATCTAAAGATGTCACTTTCCCTTACCTCCCTCTTTGAACAGTCTAGGGAGAAGGATGACTCTGAGCAGGAGCTGTGCAGAGCTGTAAGGTAATGTGAAATTCCTGCCAAAGCTGCCTCTCACTCTTCATTGACTCCAAGGGAAACTTGTGGAGACTAGCCTTAGCCTTCCTAAGCTAATGTTAGCCTTCATGATTGTTGCTCTAAGCTCCCTCCGTAGTCATTGAAGAGAGACAACAACCCACCCATGAGCTGCTCTTGCATGACCTTTGGAGACTTCATGTTAGGTTAGGTATAGAGGGGAATGCTCAGTGAAGGCAACTAAGCAGGATCCTCTAAGATGGTGGTGTGGATCCTCCCTAAGATCTATTGTGGTGCCTTTGGATCTGTTTCATTCTGTAGATCATCCTCCAGATTAATTTAAGTGACTAACAGAGCTTTGCATCTCTGCGGACCTTCTGATAGTTTCAGGCCAGTAGAGCATGACAGATACCACCATGAAGAAGAGGGATTGTATGAAGCAGACTTTGCCTGGACGTATTCTTATTTTAGTTTTCAGTGCAGAAGCAAACTTTTGGATCAGATCTTCTGGAAGAAAAATCAGAGATGTTCAAGAGTCTCTATTTGTCATCCTGACAAGCACAACTCATTTTTCTCATCAATCAGGTCAGTTTTCAGCCCCTGAGGGATGATTTTAGGCTCCAAAGCGTGGAACAGATTGTGCTGGCTGTGTGTGTAGGGCAAACTTACTCTCACCCTAGGGGATAGTCTTGGAAGACCTCTGAAGGATTTCCAGGAGGAAATGAGACACTGTCTCTGTCTTGATTCAGCTCACATTCTGGGTCTTAAGGACATGGTACTTGCTGTTATATCTGTGTGCCTTTCCTCCAGATTTGGGAGGCTGGTGTTCTTGCAAGCTGTGGGGACAGCAGTATTCCTGTATCCCAGTGATCAGCAGGGCCTAATGAAGGACAGGCAAGATTTCATTGGGTGATCCTTCATGCCTTACATGTATTAAGTCTGATTTCACTTCACAGCCTGCCCCATACGTCTTGTGTTTATTTTCTGGTACGGCTCATTCCCAGCAGCCCATGTGCCTGCTCACATACCGCTGCAGAAGGCAGCTCACAGACAACAGAGGAAATAGCTCTGTTGGCATGTCTTTCCTATCTCAATTCCACCCTCAGACTTTTCCCTAGTTTTAATCCCTGTGGCCTGGATTCCTTAAGAGTCTCCAGAAAACCTCACCCTTTGGTACCTCCCAAGACTTCTCACCCAGCAGTCCAAGGGTTAATATCCTTGGAGCATTGTGTTGAGAAGCAGCGCAAGTCTGTTCATGCAGTTAACAGTGCCCTTTTATTATTGCTTCTATCTCTCCTATCAGATGTCTCACTCTTTACAGAGTTGTTATTAAGATAATTAGTTCATGGGGGTTATTTTATTATTGTAGTCTTATTTGGTTTGATTGCATGGTCAGCTGATGCATGTCATAAAAGTAACAAAAGCATTAAAAAGTCGCGCAGTTGGCAAAACTGAACTGTCAGTGTCATGGAGTTCAGAGATTTGCAGACTCCATAGAGACATGGGTCCTTCTGTGAACCTTGGATTTCTCTTCCTGGCATTTATTAGCCAGGAAAATGATTGGCATTTCCTCTTCTGTGTTTTAATTTTCTCTGCTTGGGCTGTATTTTCTGATCTTTGCTTTAGCCTGCAAAGGAAGGCAGATTGATCTTGTTTATCTTTGCCAGAGATTCCTTCGTTTTGGGAACCACATAGGAAATAACTTTGAATGAAGGCAGACAAGAGGCTTTAAAAAGCATCTATCAAGTAATCAAGTGGGTCCATGTGTCATATTTCCTGACCATTTATTGCCTTGGTATCTGCCATTGGCACATGTCCCAGTGCTGTCAGAGTAGTACAATCCTATTTTTATTTACATCCAGTGTTCTCTATTCAAATATTTTATCCAGCTTTGTCAATGCTAAATCCTAGCGATTTTCATCTTCTTAACCTTTTGAGTTTTCCTTGTGCACACTCCTGACACATATGCTTGTGAAAATTGTTTCTTTCTTCAGCCCTGGTCTGAGAAGCTGCTTTTCAGCCCATCCTAGTAAGATTGTTCTGAGACCTGTACAGTGTTGTTTTTGTTTGTGTTGGTCTTCTCTAGGGTCAGGTTGAAGCTATGAGTGGAATATTCCCCAGGGTCCTAAATTCTGCCCAATTTGCAGCCATGTCGACCTGCAAATATTTCCTCCAGTTTGAGATTTTTGGCATCCCAAGTTTCCTGGATGTGCTTACATCATCCCTGTGCGGAGGAGGACTTGGCTGTACGGCTTAGAATGTGCTCTGTGTAATTGAACAAGTTCCCTCAAAAATACCCGAGCAATTTTACTGGTTCTTGTCTGGGGTTATGAGGTATTTGATGTAGCCCTGTGGGCAGGAAAGGAAAAAGCCCTCCCAAGAGGCTGCTCCTGAGCTGACTTGATAACTTTGGGGTTTGAAATAGTGGGGAAAGAAAAATCTGAAGTGAGAAACAAGTTGTTAAAGCAAAGACATGCACAGACATATAATAAATGATACATCTAGATTTTTTAGACTGTGGCTAGGGGAAATCAATCCCTAATGCAGTAAACAAGCTCCAGTGGGTTACCAGCAGACAACAGCCAGAGTAACTTGGTTCCAAACATGGGCACCACTGCAGTCAGAATTTGGCCTCGGGAATTTTGTATTGCAGTTGCTGCTCCAAAAGAGGGATTTTAGAAACAAGCCCTGCTGCATGCAAAGAATGCTTGAAAGTCCCTTCTCACACACTGCCTTTTCAAGGTGCACTGCTAAAGCTCAAAGCACTGAAGAGGAAGGCTCCTGACAGCTTTCCGAGGCTCTGAACTTTGGACATAATGTTTTTAGGTCATTGCTTACAAGCCAAGAGCACCAAGCAGGGCAGACAAAGGCGTATTAGCTGGACCTCTTCTCAGTCTCCTGGGAGGGACAATGGGTGCAGTTCACAAGCAGAGGCACACAGCTGCAGCTTGCTGGTTGGGAGGCTGCACACAGAGGAGAGATCAGAATTCAGAGCAATTAAGCACGTCGCCTGATTGTTACTGACAGATTAAAAAACCCCTCTGCCAGCTTTACACATTTGAGGCCTCTTGTCTTTGTGAGTCAGGAGGCAGTTCCCATCGTGAGACACGCTCTGTAGTACAGGATGATTTTTGGCAAAGTCCGGGTGATTGTGAGCCAGGCGGGGCGGGGACAGCATTCCAGTTTTATAACACAATTCCATAATAGGAGACAGCATTCTTTTCATATTAATGTTCATACAATAGGAATTTTAAACTCCAGCTTTTGGGTTATATGGGGGGGGAAAGCCTATTTTAATTGCCACAAAAACTTTATTCTATAATTCAATGAACACGGCTGCTGGTGGACCAACCACAGAGAACGCAGTGGGTATTTTGAAGGATGCCTTCATTCCAAGAAACAGCAGACTGAAAATCACTGATCCAGTTATACACTAGTTGATGTCACCCTGACCTCCTCTTTGGATGGGTTACAGGCCTTCAGTTTACCTGCTCTGACCCCAGGGGAAATTCATGTCATCACTCTGCACACTCCTTGTGAGCACAGTGAAGTACCTAGTGCTGCTTCTCCAGAGTTATCAGACCAAAAGATGTGCAGGCATTTCCATGCCTTTTAGTAGCAAAGGTTTTGCAGAGTGCAATGTGGGGCTGCTCCAGGACCATCCCTGCCATGCATTCCACCAGGGACATTTTCTGCCATGCCTGTTCTGGTGGCACAGAGAGGAACCTGAGGCTTTCAAGATGTTACTCATCTCCTGACTTACATCTATCTTGCAGCGTCTTGCTGGGCAGGTAGAAGTTTTAAAGATAAATTTCTCCTACTGGGGTTTTGACTGATCTTTGAGTTTTGCACCAAAAATAACCTTGTGGTTTCAAGAGCCCTTGCTGCTCTTAGCTTAAGGCTGCAGTTCGACCCCTCACTGTAGCTCAAATACCTCACTGCTGGCATTGTTGTTAAAGGGTGGGGAGGATGAAGGGACTCTAGGCTTTTCTCCTTTGGAGTGTGTAGTAAAAGAAAACACTTTAAGGACCCTAGAAACACCTTGGACCCTCCCTGGGCCTCATGGTGAAAAGGCACACTTCATTAAAACCTAGTTTTGGCCCTCAAGCTGACACCCCTTAAACTAGTGTTTGCCAGGATGCCTGGCTTTAAGCACACCAGAGATATGAAGGGTGTTTCTCACTCGTGGCATTTATAACCGGGATTTCACAGAGGGCTTTGCTGAGCCAGGCTGTCCAGAGCAGATACAGGGAGTGCCACTACTAGTCACTAGAAGTTCACATTGTCCTAATCTAAGCTATAAAATTCAGCTTTAAGCGAGCAAAGACATGTGCTCTGAAAAGGGCAGAAGGCTCAGTACTATTTAGAGACAAATTGGAACACCCAAAAGAGGAGAAGAGGGCTTGGTTGTTCTGAGAGGTTGTTCTGTGCCTTGCCTGAACAGCCATGGGGCTGTGGGTATCAGTGAGGATTTACACGTATTGGGGATGAGAAGACCCTTGGAACAATGGTGGAGTGGCATTTGAAAACAGAAGAGGGAAAACCTCATTGAGTACACACAGGATAATCTAGTGAATGCCAAGAGTGGTCTGGCATGTGTGTCCCCACACAATGCCCGTCTGAAAGGGGATGTTCAGTAGTGACCATTTCATAATGCTGGTTTGATATTTGCATACTGCCAAATGATAGAGAAAATGGAAATTCTCGGGGTGTATGTGCATGCAAGACAGTGCAGCAGTAGGGCAGTTTTTGGTTTTGAGGCTTGGTGCTTTGGGTAGCTGCAGTTTTGAAGTGTGGTAATAGAGAGGCTGAGAACTTCTTAAAGAAGAGCTTGGAGAGGAAGGGCTGTGTGAGAATACTTCTTCCTGACAGCTTGGCTGTGTTCTTCAGAGCAAGCCTGGCCGTGGTGGCACTGAGCCTCTCCAAAGGCAGTGCATTCTGAGCTGAGGGTGGTAGCCCTGGCTCAGGGTGAACTGGGGATGGCCAGCTGGGGAATGGGGTGGATCAAGGCCTGACGTGACTATAGCCCAATCTTTAACAAAGAGACTTCCTGCTGGAGTTGAAATGTCTTGGTGTATTTCCCTGCCTTCAAACAAGAGCTCTGTGCTCCTGACGTCACTTCCCCTGGCTGCCCAGCGGACAACAGGATGAACCTGCACTGACTCTGAAGCAGACATTCCACTCTGTCACTGGTTATTGTGCTCTTCCATGGGGCAGGAGATTTTGCTACCACGGCTGTTTTTGAGGTTTATGCTGCACACACACTTTTCCCCTCTGCCCCCCAGCAGTTTGAAAGGAAGCAGCGTAGGAACGTGTGTGATGTGCTTGCAGGCACACAGCAGCAATGTGACTCATCAATAGACCAGCCTTTGGGAGCTGGTGCCTGTTACAGCGTGAAGCCAGCCTGCTTCTTCACAGAGCTCCAAAAGGCAGCTGGCTATGTCAAAAGGGCAGAGAATAAAGAGTGTAGTGTAAAATGGAGACACAATTAGGCAAAGATAAAAAGAAAAAAAAAAACCCAACCCTATAACATTTTTCATCTCTTTACTGAAAGTTCCCTCGGGTAGTGTGTGCTGAAACAAATAGTTCTGCATCTTGCTGGTATAAAAATGGCACATAGATTTTGCAATAATGCTAGGTTATTTTTAAACATCTGAATGAACAGTCATAAAACATCTACCTTGGTATGGACCAAATTCATCATAGGATATGTCTTTATCAGTTTGTAGCACTGAGGAAATAGCATTTAAGTGATATCTCTATGAACCTGTTCCCTTTAAACCTTCAAGTGTTTCAGCTTCATTTTATGTCTTGTATTAAACACTAGTCAGTGAGGAGCGAGAGGCTAATTTATTGCAAGTCATTAATCAGGAACCTTGATACGGTTTTGTATGTTTCAGAGCATTTTAAAAATAATCTGGTTTAGCACTGTCTGCATTTTAGAACTGGGAAAATTTAGGCACTTATTTGGAAAGACCAGTAAATATTTGGTGCCTCCATTTGATTTCATAAAAGCACAGAAAAGATGCAAAACTTTGCAATGACACCATTGCTTCTGCTTATCTAGCAGGTGATACTACAGTAAGTCCCAGTAATTTGGTTATTTTGGGTGGTGCAGTTGTGCCTGTAGCTGTGGGTTGCTTTTATATCACTGGAAATCTGTGCTGTTTCCACTCAACAGTGGAACTTGGAAGACATGGAGAAAAGTGTATGTCAAACATTTGAAAACAAATACTGTCCTCTATTTTGACATTGCTTTAAACATTAGTCTTATTCTGAAATGACCACAAGAGTCAGCAAGATGTAGATTTTGACATTTCTGATTTCGCTGTATTCAGAGGTTTTTTGCAAATATGATTGCCTTATTTGATTTCTCTACATTTCTTTAAATTTCTACAAAGAAGGCAAATTCATGAAAGTGAGTGTCCTTATTTGGTTCCTAGTTTTTACCTGTGCTGCCCACAGCTGTGTTCACATGTCATGGAATAGCAAGGTCAAGTTGTAAAGACAATTTATACTGTTGCCCAGGGTTATCACCACTTGGTTATCATTCAAGGTCATAATCTGCTTGTCATTTATCATGTAACATTACCAAGGAAATAGTCACTGTAAGCATAAATAACATTAATACTAATAATTCACTACACTGACAAACCCATTGCATATTTTGCCACATTTCCAAGCCTTCATTAAAAAAAAAACCAAAAAACCAAACCAAACAAATCTGTTTCTTTTCACTTCAAAGGTCAAGTGTCTGGCTGCTCTCTTTCTGGACATCTCAGACAGTTTGCAAGACCAGTGCCTTAGTGTGGTTACTGGTCCTATGCCTTTGGTATTGACATTCAGTAGAGAAAACTCTTCAAAGTATCCAGAAATATTTTGTTGTAAGCTGTGCTGTCTTGGCACTACCACAATAGAAAGAGTTAGCCAGCTGCTAGGAGAAAATGTTACTCATGAGTAGTTAGTTAAATGATATGACAAATGACAAGGTTTGAAACAGATTAGTCAACCACTCATCATCTTGGTTTGTCCTTCTGACAATTTTCAGAGTGTTTATTTGATTATCTAAAATTATATTTTGTCCATAAGCAATATTTGGTTGAGACTGGTAGTCTCAAGACTTTTCCCCTCCTTTTGTTCTTCAGAACGCCGTTAATTTTCAGTCAGTGTTGACGATGGAGGACATATCCTCTGAATAAGCCTATTTATCTTTTATGTACTTCACAACTTCTACTTCTTTTTTTATCTTTCTTGAAGGATATCTTTTTTTCAATATCTGTTTGTCACTGGAACTGGAGAAAATTTACATTGACAAGATCTCTAATATTCCACTGGTAAGCAACTTAAACCTCGATGCTTTCCCTAGGGTGAGTGAAATGGTGTGATTATACTGTATATTTGTGTACCCTTGTGATTTATCTCTTTTTTAGTCTGTTGTTCCCCCTAGTTCCCTTGAGATAAGTTAATGTTACCCACAAAGGAGCATGTCCCAGCCCATCTGCTTGTGGGATGTGACAATGATATGCATCTGAATGATGAGTTCAATGAAATGGGGCCCAAGGAGTCACTGTAACCCTTACACTCTTGGTATTTATTCCAGATTAATCTATGTCAGACCTATGTTGATTAGTTAGTTGCCTTCACAATGAAGAACAGGAGAAGACATTCCTGAACTTGTGAATTTTCTGAGGATATTCAGAATGGACTGCAAAAAGAAATTAAGACCTCTTTTACGAGAATGAAGTCCTCAAAACATTTGAATGGACAGGAGCAGTACATTTCCTTGGGCAGGTATTTTCCTTTAATTATCATGTAATTTGTTTAGACAATTTATTAAGGATGTGTTGGAAGGCAAGTTAGAAGTGAAATTATCTTCCTAGTTTAAAACCAGCTTGTTTAACATTTATTCATGCAGGGCTGGGCCTCCAGATGGTATAAATTGGCATAGATCCATTTAATTTAGTGAATCTATGCCAATTTCCAGCAGCTGAGAATCTTGTCCAGTAAGTCACTTTTAGTCCCATGACTTATGTTCAGTGCTAGAAAGATGGAAAGATTCAGCCCTCAGGGTGATGACCAAAAATTCTTAACTTTACCAAAATGAAGCATTCTTTATCAGTGATAATCACAGAGCTGAGTGAGCACATGCACAGTCTACTCAGAACAGACAAAATGCCCTTTTTTCCCATCTGCCTTTCATTACTGCTGATGTTACAGCTAGAGATGAGTTTCACCTTAGCTTTAGAGGTCAACATGATAAGTTTTATTATAATAACAGGGCCCTGCCTGGTGAGCCTGGGAGTACAGGGGTTGTGAACTGTGCTCCCACAGTACAGAAATTGGAAATTACCAATGAAGTTATGCCATTTAGTCCATATCTGGATCTGGCCCATATGATATATTTGCTTCGGGAACTCATCCAACCATCACAGCAATTGTTACTTTATCATCTCATCTATTATTGTACATAACTTTAGACACTGGTTGTGTTGTAGAGATCTGTTATCAAGACAATGACATTCAGACCACAAATGTCAGAGTCCTCTATGATAAAATTGTGACCCAGCACAACACTGGCACCTGAAACAAAACTCTGAGAGAGCAGAAGAGACAAAAGTCTCAATTGCTTTAGAATAATCAATAAAATAACACTTAGATTTTTGGAGTAATATGTTTCCTCACTAAAACTACTGTTGAATGTGTTGTGGGTGATCCTGGGTGGCAGATAAATATCCACCCAGCTGCTCCCTCAGTCTCTCCAAGTGGGATAGGAGGAAGAAAATAGGAAGAGAAGAAGCAAGAAAAAACTCATGGCTCTAAATAAAGACACTGATTTGAGTATTGAAAAGCAAAGATAGCAAACATTCAAACACTTAAGGAAAGCATCTCCCCACTCCCTTTCCTATAATTTTGCTATTGATATTACCACAGATGACACTCAGTTCCTTTGGCAAAACAACAGGCAGCGCAGGACATTAGGGTCAAGGGTAGTAGTAGTGCTTTCTTTCTGCCACTCCTTGTTCCTTACTCTTTTCTTCTGTTCCTCCTTCCTTCTTACTCTTTTCCTGTGTTCTGGTGTGGGTCCTCCATGGGCTACAGCCTGCTCATGGAGTTCCTGCTGTAGCATGAGTCCTCCAGGAGCAGCAGTCCCTTTGGGTGACTGTTGTGGAGTCAGCTAGAGCTGACTGGGACTGGCACAGGGCAGCCCTTTACCTTCTCCCATAGAGGTCACCCCTGCAGCACTGCCTTCCTCCTCCCCCCTGCTACCAGAATCTTGCCAAAAACAATCCAATACATTCTATAAGCTTCCCTCTTAGCTGAGCAGAACACTTAAGACAAGTCATTGTGTGGTAGGAATAACACTACATACTTTATTTATGCACTGCATTAAAGGTCTCTGGTAGGGTATCTTAAGAGATGGGATATGGGGCCATTGTATCCATGGTCTGACTCTGTGTGTTATGATAATTGACCTAATGTCATGTTGCCCTACTTTGTTTCAGTCTTTCACTGAAGATTGTGGGGATTCCAGAGGTTGTGTAGAACCAAGCAGAGGAGCACACAGCTGTCTTTGGAAGTGGAGAAGCATGGTCCCCTCCTGGGACCATGGAGGTGGCAGTGTTCAAGCCAAACAGCTACAGGGTAAGGCTATAGCAACACATAATTTTCATTTGTTAACGATAATGCTGGAATGAAAAAAAATCTTAAAACCTTTTTCGATCTTCATCCCCATGACCAAAAATCACCACCATTTCAATAACATTAATCTGCTCGGTTATTAAGCTGTTGAAGGAGTAGATTTTATTTCTCTCAGCTTATTTTCTACTCCTCTTCTAGCTTTAATAGCTATCTGTTTAATATGAGACTTGTTCCATTTCATTACCTTCCTCCTGGTTTTTTTCTTGAGGTGGAACTAATGCAATGCAAATTGTGATGCCTGTCTCTGATTTTTTCTATTAAGCAACTTAGGATTCTGTACAGCCTGTGTTGTTGACTGCAGAGCTAGAAATATATTTGAATTTATGATGAAATCCTGGAGTTTGCAGTATATCAAGTTTGGTGGATTTTTTTTTCAAACAAGTAATAATATTCAATGATATTCAAGTCTTTGATGGAGGCCTTTTCTGCAAAGCATGTTATACACACATTTCAGTTCTTTTATTTCCACCTGATGCAATTCCATAGCAGCTGCCATACAAAATTTATGACATGGAGCTAAGCACAGTACACGCTCAGCTGGGCACTGAAGCTGCAGCAGTGCAAAGTGAAGAAGTTTACAGACACTGTTCAACTGCTGTCTGGGGCTGGTGAAACCAAAAGTAGGAAATGAGTTCTATCACATCAGAAGCACTGGGAAGGTAACTGTTGGCACATTCTGGTGCCTGGAGAGCTAGAGTTGCTTCTGCAATTGCTTCAGCAATCAGAGCAATTTCCTCTTCAAGTAAAGAGGAAATAATTTTTGGATTAAGCTCTGCAACATGTGTGTATGCTCTTCTGAGTACATAGTCTGGTGCTGGAGATGCTGCAAATTGCTGCTTTTGAAAACTATAAATGAGCTATGGTGTATGTCTCCACTAAGGCTTTGGATGTATTTTTTCCTCACTTTTGCTTTTATTTCACTGTATAAAATTTAAAGGAATTTTCTAGCCTGTTTTGTTCAATGGCCTGATCAGTCATATCAAATATATGACTCCTTTCACCTCTGTCTTAAAAATAGAGCTTCTTTACCTTAGTATTTTGAAAGAGGGGATGTTCTGCAGTCTTATTTTTTTGATGGTTAGGGACTTTATTCCTAAGTGACATTTTCAATGTATGTATAGCCAGACTCTCTCCATTTTAAAATCAGTTACTCTTTCCCTGCAGCAAATGCAAGAATCTAAGATGTTTTCCCTTGAGGTTTCCTGCACTTTTTGCAGAAAGCAGTACTGCCCCTAGTCCACTTTTGCTTTAATGCTGGGCCAAACTCTGCCCAATCTACAATAGTGGTGATCTTCCTGGTAGCAATAGAAGAGACTGATGTAGTTCTATAGTCACATCTGGGGGGTCTTCTCCTAAATGAAGCACCAGCTGACTTCTTTTAGTTTTGCAGTTTTAATCTTTTCTGCTGCTTAGCTCATCTCAAAACTTGGCAATTCCTATCCTTTCCCAGTACTCTGTTGGCTGAAAACTTGCTTTGCTGATTGATAGTTTTTCTTTTGTTTTCCCTGTGTCCTTCTCCTTATCTGTTGCAGAGGAATGGATTCACCATTAAGGTGTCTAAACCTCTCCTAAAAGCTGATTTCCTTCCTTGGAATATGGGGATCATCACCTGGATTAAATCTTGACTCCTTTACTAGAATGTTCCCCTCATCCATACCTAGAGATGACTGTTGGAAAATGAGTAGAAGTCACCATTTAAGGAAAGGGAAACTCTAAGGAGGTTTGGAAATACAGAAGAAACAAAATGTGTAGAATACAGGAATTTGCAATGCAGCAAAAAACATTTTTCAGGTTACTATTTCCAGGAAGTATGTTTTTTGCTTTGCAGCAAGGCCTGTAGGAAATCCTAGACCATGAACATGGTGTTAGACCATGAACACACTTGGTAACCATGTCTGAAAGGAAACCCTCAGGGCAAATCTGACTTGTGAATACCCTGTGACACTGAAGAGAACCTCAAATAACCCTCATGATTCAGGAAATATCAGAGGATACAGATAATGCATGAATGAATTTGTCTAGCGTATGGAAGGAGGATGAGCCTGATTCTTGAATGGGACAATCCACTTAATCAGAAGAGATATAATGATGAGAAAAACCCTAAAGAAAATATATCTATTCTTGTGCTGAGTTCAGGAAAAAAAAAGAAAATTACAATCAATATCTCTACATATCTTGATTTAAAAGATCTTACTCTTTATGTCAATGACATAGTAAGCTTCCAGAGAAAGTCAGAGAAGTTCTACAAGAACTGAGATGGTCAAACTCATCATCTTCTAACAGTAACACAGTTTGATTCTTTTCTTAGAAGAACATGTGTAGAGGCTTTTGTTAGGGTAAATGAATGGGTGGTCTGGGAAAGCTGAATTGTTTCATCCTGGAGTTGTCTTAGAGATCATTGCATGCTTCCTTGTTGTGAGGATGAAAAGGCTGTGCAATATATGGAATTCAAAGCTGTGTGAACAGATAAAAAACGAGAGGAAAAGTATCAGCAGACTATTTTCCTATTTGGATTTTGTATTTCTTCAATCTCATTTCAACACTTAAGAGATGATCCAGATGCAATCTTTGGCTGAGAAATTTCATATACAGGCTGATGTAGAGAGGCTTTCTATTTAGAAGCAGTTTGTTTACTCTTTCTCCTAATGTTCACCACTGGCTATTCTCAGAAGACGTTTGCCAAATTCAGTCTTTGTCTGGCCAAGTGCAGCTGTTCTAATACTGCATTCTCAACATTCCTTGAGGATGGATGTCTGCAGTCTTGGTCTGTGTGAGGAGTTATAATGCCTCTAAGAAGGAGCATTTTCAGCATCTGCATAAAGTCAGCTCAGGCATGGGTTGTGCTGCCTATGGGTCCCAAATGGCAGGATTACGTTTGGAAGTGGAGCTTGCAAGATGGGAATGTGGAAGCCCTTCTACAGAGTCCAAACTCAAGACTCAGACAGCTTTTAAGGGACAATGGGAGGAAATACAAAGCACTCCAAGGAGAGCAGGAGAAATGCACCTGATGTTCTGCAAGCTATAAACAGTGCCGCATGACCCAGATCTTTTTTGGCTTTATGTCACAGGCCAGCATTGAGTCCTCTCAGGACTTCTTTGTCCTGAAAGGACTTGTTACAAGAGTTTTAAACCAGTACTGTGGCAATTGGTGTAGGAAGCTGCTTTTGTGACAAGTCCTGACTCATGCTGAAACCACTAGGAATACTTGAAGTAACAGGTTGCTAGCTTGGGCAAAGATTTTGAAATTTGCATCTACTGCCCCCTAACTTTGTACTTGTCTGGGATCATTTTTATGAGTCATTGCTAGTTTTACCACTCATGAATACTGTGATTCCCCCCCAAACTCATGCCACTTAATTGTTATGACAATTCGTAATTCAGATATCACATTTATATGTGTGTGTGTTTATGATCAACCACAACATGTGGTTAATATAGCTGTTTAAAATAAATTACTGAGGTCTTCTGAGCTACATAAAAACCCCAAAACTCTAGCATTTTTGCTAGTTTCCCACATATTTCATTATTTTAGTCCTTTTTGAATGGATTTTGATCCATATTGATGGAAAAACACGTGAGCAAAGCAGGTCAAATCCTTGCTGAAATATTGTCAGGGCAAAATATGTAAGGCACTGAATCATACTAAAATTCACAATGTGTTTTTAACCATATTTAATAGGGTGGGGATTTTTTTCCCAGCTGAACCACAGGGGTGTCAGTGGTGCTGTATACCTGACATGGAAGTCAGGCGCCAGATACCTGACAACAGTGCTCTGGCTCTCCAGCACAAGCATCTCATTGATGTTTCCCCTTACTTTGGAATAAAGATGGTTTTAAAAATCTGGCTGTGGTATGAAAACTGTACTATTTGATGCTTGATGTTGAAAGAACATAATCAAGCCTGCCAATTCACAGTACAGTGAAAAAATAGAGATTATTTGAGGTTCAAAACAATGGAGATAAAACTATGGTTCCTATGTTGATGTTTCCATGACTTTTGACCTGAACAATGGGTGACACCCTGTAAGAAATGCCAGGACAATATTACAGTCCTAATTAAATGCTGATGTTTTACTTTGAGAGAATTTTTATGTTATTATTTAATTTTTAAAAATCCAGATAGAGGAAATTGCTCAACGAAGGTCATGATTTTAATAATGTAGGGTATATATATTTGTACCTCAGTATGACCAAGTGACCAACACAACAAAAAGCCATGTTATAGATACTCTGCTGACTGGAGATGCCACGATAGTATTGCAGTGCTGCTTCCTTGTCAAGTGTCTGAAGTGGAGGTGTGCTGCTGTACAAAGACAACTCAAACCCAAGTCTTTAAAGCTTGAGAGACACTCAGTTTCCATTAAAACAATGCTTGAGAGGGCATTAAGCCACTTGAGGATCTCTGAGAATTTACACTCAAGTGACCTATCCAAAGTCACAAAGGGAAGCAGAGGCAAAGCAAAGGCCTCCAATCACTGTTTTGTGCTCTGAGTAGTACTCACCCTCTTGTTCAGTAACAAGGTCAACTCCACTCAGGAGTTCAGTCCCAACATCGTGAAGGACTTGACAAGTGAGCTGTTTGCTGGGAACAAACAACCCTAAAATTAAAGACCAGAAATAAGCAAAAATGCAGAGCATAAGGGTAAATGTAAATTCATTTGTAAGGCCGGTATTCTTTGTGAAAAATCATGGGTCATTACAGTTTTCTCATCTGCTCTCTTTTGAACCTGTTAACTTCTAGTATCATCACATAGAAGAGAGAAGTAATCATTGCCCTTTATGTTCATTATCATTTTTGCCTCTACCTTTCCTACCAAAAAAGAAAGAACTGAAGAAGTTGTGTCTCATGTGTATGATTGGCCTGGTTTCAGATTGCAGATCCTCATTCTCACTCTGCCTTTCTCTGCTTACAAGTTCTCTGTCTGGTATTGTCTTCTCATAAATATGCTAACACACCAACAAAATCACCTCTCAGTCTACATTTAGAGAAGCTAAACTAGTAGATCTTGCTAAGACTCTTACTGTAACGCACTTTCTGCAGACCTTGAATAATTTTTGTGGCTCTCCCATCAATGACATCTACAAATTTTGCCAGAAGCAATTCTGTATTAGACCTTAGATTGTTAGAATTCTGCAGAACATTTTATCTGTCATCCACCTGTTCAAGATGGTGAATTTATTCAACATTTATTCAATGACCAGCATCCATCTCTTTTCAAGATTGCTTCAGATTTTCCCTCCACAAATCCTTTGCTCATTTATCATCACTTTGTTCACATTACCATAGAATCATTCAGCTGGAAAGAGATCTCTGGAGATCATCTAATCTAACTCATACTCAAAACAAGGCCAGTTTTAAAATTAGAGCCAGCTATTGTGCAGCACTGCACTTTAAAGAGTGTGTTGTGCTAAGTCAAATGCATTATGGTCTACTCTATTTTACCTTCACCAACCAAACAATGCTTCAGTGAGGATATGAACTCTGAAGTTCCTTCCATACCTATTTTTCTGTGTTTCTAATAACCTGAAAATTGTTTCCCAAAACCTATTCTGCATCATCTAGTGGACTGACATTTATTGTATTTCCCATTAACTGAACCTCATAGAAAGAAGTAAACAGGAAACTATTTGGTGGGAAAATTTGCACTCATTTAGAAACAGAGGAGTTTTTGCTCAGAGTTTTGCATCATTCTTCTCTTGTTTCCCTCCTTTTCCATGATAATTGTGATTTTTCTATTAGTTTCTCAGCATTTCCTTCCCCTTGCAACTCTTAAACTTCTTACTGTTTGTATTTCATCAGTGCTCTCTTTGGAGATCTCAGGAGTGAGGTAACATAAATTGACTAACGTTCACAACACACAGTCTATACTATGCATTAGCTCTAGAGCCATAGGTGTTTTAGCTATATCCATATAACATATACTGGCATATACTGCATTTTCTGTTTTCAAGAAATTACATTTATTTTTGGGGGGAAACCAGTGCAGAATCATCTTCATGATCAGAGTCCAAGCAATGTCACAAAGTGAGACATGCTGATGAAAATGTTTGCTCTATATACCTGGCTGTGTTAATTTTTGCGCTCCATCCCATAAACACTGTTTTCAGACCTCAGGCTTTTACTGAATGTGTGTAAACCGAACTTTAGTTTAATTGATCAGATGACTACTACTATTGTGACCTACAGTGAGGGAGACTCCAAAAGGGTAGCAATGCATGGGAGCCCTGCAGAGCTACACTGAGCAAAAACTCAGCACATGGTTCTTCATCTAGAAACAGCCTGTATGATCTGACTTAGAACAGCTACAGTGAGCAAAGTACCACAAAGTGGAAGGAAAGGCATCAGAGATGTAAGAAAGACCCACAATTCCTCAGGGACTCTGCCTGAAGCCTTTGGCTTATGCCTGTGCTAACAAATTCCATGGGACTAGGCCCTATTCTCTGGCCAGACCAAATGGCACAGCATGGGTCACCTTTCCTCAACTCTCTTCTTTCCATCTGGTAACAGGTCTTATCACTACTGCCTGGTGGGCACAGAAGCAGTTCCCTAGTCCTACATTTCTGTCTGACTAATTAATTAGCAAAAATGACTAATTAATTAGCAAAAATGATGTGATCCCCCTAGTGGCTAACAAGACAAGAGGTTACCCTTATGGTCTTTACCTTCTGCCTTTAGAGCTGGAAATGCCATCCTTTCCACCCCACAGATTTGGGATTCAGCTGAGGTGTGAACTTCTGCGACCATTTAGTTCTTCAAAAATCTTCACTTAGGAGAATGTCCTTCCTGTAAATGTATGAAGGACCTACGAATGTATTAAGTGGCTTAACTTATACAAGTACACATGGAACCTATACATCCTATAAAAGGCTTATTTTGCCCTTTCTACTTCTATTTCTAGTTTGCAATAAAGCAGATTGATTCCTTTTCACATTCTCTTTTCTAAAAGGCCACTTCCTTTTGCAATCCCCCCCATCTTTCATTCCAGATGATCAGTGAGAAAAAAACCCAGATAATTGCCCAAATTTCAAGTTAGGCAATTTTAAATGTCATTCTATTCAATAATATTCTTAAATTACATTAAGAGTACTCTGAGAAAAGGATGGAGGTGGATGAGTTTGGAGCAGAGAGGCCAAGAAGATGAAAAGCTGGAGCTATTCTTTAATGACCATTGTAGTTCCAACTTTCTTTCCAATCATTATTTCAAATTTTAAGTGCTAGGTCTGACCTGTGCTATTCAGTTGATTCAAAGAACATAGAAAAGATTGTGTAGATTCTCATCAGTTGTTGGTTCTGACATTAAGCAACTTGTTTAACATCCCAAAACTTTCAAGCAGAGTTAGTAAAGATTAGTCAGATGACAGCTTATGTTTTTAACTTTACAACAGGGTCCAAAATGTTCTTACAGTCTTTTGAATATCTGTGGTAAGGACAAAAGCTTGTCATCATGGTACACCAATGGAAGCAGCTGATAGATTCTGTGCCTGGTGATGATCAGAAAAAAAGCTGTAGTTATACAGCTAAAGGGGAAAAATGCTTGTTGCTCAGAAGTGGTAGGCTTTCTCCTTGTGTTTGTATTAGCAGAATTTCTATTAGCACAGCACAGTTCATTTGTTACCTCCAAAAGCAAGAGCAAGCAAGTTTAGACTTGAATTTCTTTCATTTTATATAGGCCAGAGGCATAGTATTACTGGAAGCTTTTTTAGTGCTCGATGTGCCACAAGGATGTGAGGCATGAGAAAGGGTGTGTTTTGGAAGACTGTAGCTGAGCTGGGTAAGGGCCACTGGCCAGCTTCCTTTTCACACCATAAGTGCAGCTGGCTTGTTGTACAGACCCAAGGCCAGCTACAGATTCAAGCTGCTAATAATATGTTATTTTTCTCCTTCAGGCCTCTTTACAGCTTTAATTAAATCGTACTTGCATTTGCAAAGTTTCACTTCCCGGCATGTGCGGTTTTGTCTGTTCAAATGCTTTTATGCCAGTAGAAAAATTACAGATCTGCCTTACTACACTTGTTAAGGCATGGGCCCAAAGCTCATCCCAGGCAACTCTCTTGGAGTCAGCTCAACCACAGAAGTCTTCAACCCAGAGATGGTTTGCCCAACAGAAGAATATGGGAAGGAAAAAAGAGTGGGGAAAGGAGACTAAGGTTTCAATAATTTCTCTTTCAGTCCAGGTTCACAAAAGAAAGGAATAACAGACCATAAGTGACAGGGTTAATGGACTATCTATCATTATACTGTTCAGTCTCCGTGCAATCACAGTCTACCCCACAGAGCTTCTAAAAACTTTGACCTCTGTCAAAATATTTTTATCTCTTACAGAAATGATGCTGAGTTTCCACTTACATGATCATTCAAACCTTGGTCACAGAGTAAAGTGACCAAATTGTTTACCTTTGGATGCACATGGAGCACAATTGGATTACAATGAATTTCAGGAACTGGCAACCAGAGTGTATTTGAGGTGAGTGACCTAGAAACAAACTTGGTATCTCATTACTGTAAGCCATCCAGTATGATTTACTTAGTGGGACAATTTGTGGCCCATCCTGCTTTCAGAAACTGCCAAATTCTAATGGTTTTTGACACTGACCCGTGAAATGTTTAGCTAACACTTTAAATGAGGAAAATGACTAAACCAATGAGAAAGCTTTAATTATATGGGATTATTCTTAACATGTACTAAATTTTCCATAACCTCAGACTTTAGGACTCAGCATTTCTGATTTCAGTAGTTTGCAGTCAGATAATATGATGTCTGTGAGCAGAAGGGATAAATTTAGATCTGAAATGAATGACATACATTGTAATGAGGTGCAGGCAAGGTAAGGGATCATCAGCAATGAGTTATTTAGATGGAGATGAACTGAAGTTTATCCAGGAAAGATGAGGCAAAACAGTGTGTTTGAGAACAGATATTCCCATCACTTTAAGGAAATCACAAACAGATTTGTGATTTAGAAAATGGCTTGTAAACCATTTTCAAAAGATCATTTTGTAAGTGGTAAAGATATGGCAGAGCTAAACACATGGAATTAAGGAATCCGGCAGCTCCATGTTAAAGGAAGACGTGGCAAAGAAAGATATTTATTTGCAGATCTGTAAGAGTATTTTAATATAAGAACTATGCAAATATGCTTATATGCTTCCAGATAGGATTAATTATTTAAAAATTTTGTTGGGTTATTATTCTGCCTCAGGCCCCTTTACAGGGCCCCCTCCAAAAAAAATTACTATTGACAATCAAATGGCTGGTGCTCCTAAGAGACAGAGAAGTCAGTTTTGATCATGAGATACCTGTTGTGTTCTTGAGTGCTGAAGAAAGGGAATAAAAAAGGTCCTAAATTTACTAATTTTTTAAAATAGATTTCATATTCACATATCTTTTCTACCTGTGTTTGGTATGACTATCAAGTGTCTTAATATTCATAAATTTTGATTCTTTTAGCTTAGTGTTATGGGCATTATGCATGTATCATATTATATGTCATGACTAATCTGGTCAAGAATCTACACTGCCCCCTACCACATGAATTTTCAAATAGTATGGAGGCTATCATTATTAATAAATTTGAGACAAAAGGTCATGTCAAAAATGTCATTCTTCAGAGTAGTAATACTTTGAGAACTTCTGTAAAGACTGCTGTCTCAGTTGAGTAACAAAGCTGAAAACTGAGCAGCCAGCCTCCCCCTTCCTCCTGTGCTGGGTGGTGTCATTAGCTGACTTTCAGTACTGACACAGAAAGTGAAGAACCACCTATCTACTATCAGGAGGTTTTCCCTGCAAGAGCTCATGCAAAAAGCGCTCTGGGTGACTATTAGATGATTCACCGGTTATCGCTGTCTGAGTCACGCATCCCACTGAGTGGGTGAGGCTATGAACTTTGTCTTCTGACAGGCTGGTTTGCCACAATGAAAATTCACTGTGTGGCACCCAGAGCTGTCACAAATCCGTGTGAGGAAGGCATGTGGCAGAGGGTCTGAGGACCAAAGTTCATCATGGATGTTCTTCTGGAGGTGAAATTGTGCTTCGTGGGAGCTGACTGGCCATCTGCCTGCAAGGCTCAGTGTCTTTGGCACACTTGGCTGTGGTGGTGGCAGTGAGGAGCCTGGTACAGGTGTGACTCTGAGAACAACTGATGGAGAGCTTCTTACAGCTAAACACAACACAGCCAAGTTTTATCCTCGAAAAAAGAAGTTGAGCTGCCTCTGTTTATCCTGAAAATGGGGCGGGAGGGGGAGGAGGGGGGTTTTGCGATAAAATGTGTGGGCCGCAGGAGGACTTCTAGGACATAAAATTGAATATAAGGGACAATAGGTATTAGCCCAGTGGCAGAGACAGGGAAGTAGTTATTATCCAAACTAGCCTGCAATGTTCAGGTTCTTGACCTGTGCCATTAGAGTGGCAGGTTCTTAGACCTGTGCCTCCACGTGTCAGAGTGGAGGAAAAGCTTGTGGAGTCCAGGAATGGTGCAATGATTGGAGAGGTAGAGACATGTTAATACTATGTTAGAAATTCTGGAGGAACAGCAGCCTTTATTGTGTATGCTGTTCTCCTGCTCACATTTGGGCTGACCCAAAGCTACCACCTGCCAATGGTCAAGAGCTCCTTTCAGGAGTAGGAAATGCACTTCCTATTGATGTGATGTCAGGAAGAGCAAGTCTGCTCCAGACATTAACTCCTGCAAATATGTGCTGGCACAGGAACCAGAGCTGGAAACCTTAGCCTAACATCAATTTGCACTGTAGTCACTTACTGAAACTGGGGGAAAAAACCAAACTGCAGCATACATCATGAACAATGGGCCAACAGCATCCTTCACTTGCAGTAGCTGTCTGGGAGGGGAAGTGCAGTTTTCCATGAAGATGCTCTAAATTTCTTTTTTTGGGGTTTTTGTTTCTGAGCTTGGGTTTTTTGGGGAGGGTTGCTGGGGGTGGGGTGATGGGGTGAGTATAGTGCTGTTTGTCAGTTTTGCTAAAATAAATATTTGTCATTTATATCAAACTTACCAGCCATATTTTGTGTCTCCACTGAAGTCTTCAGAGTCACAATATCTGGCATCTTTTGGCTAAACTAAGTCTTCTGCCACTGAGGTTTTATCCTCTCCAAACTTGGAGAATGCAAGAAGATATGTAGGTTTGTTTGCATCTGTTTGTAACTATTTTAATGGTTTCTATGTGGTAACAATTTGAAATATTATTGCTCTTTTCCATATAATTTGCCTGTAATATAGCAGCTAAATATATCCTTTCTCAACAACATAAGGGAAAGTTGCAACTACTGCAAAAGTTGTCAGTCCATGGAAGAGTTCTGGGATGATTATCCTGCCTCACAGAGCATTGTACATGCAGCCTATGTTTTATTATTTTTATGAGAGGCCAGGTGCATAGGGAGAGGTAATGGCTTGTATTAAATGATTGATGTGCTAGGGAAAATGACACATTTCCAGGCACGCACATCCTTAACTTTCAATGTGACTAATGAGCACTAGATACAATACCAAAAGAAATGAGTGACCAAACACTGAAGGTTGAAAGCAAGGAGTTTTAAACTTGACTATTTTTTTTGTCTTTATTTTAGAAATTTGCTGTAATTACCTGGTTGGGGTGATACTGCATGCACAGAGCCAAAAGTTGATTAATGTTAATTTCAGAGCAAACAGAGACAGGAAAGGCCAATGTGCTCCACAGCTAAAAATACACTTTCACCAAGAGACATGACATCTGTGGATTTACAACCCCAAAATTATTTGTGAATAATGATTAGCTGCCCTCATATAATTACCTTGCTTCAGCAGTGACTGGTTATCCTTAAAGGCACCAATTGCTGTTGACTTTCAGACCAGAGAAGATAATCGAAAACCATCTATAAGTCCAGGTGAGTCTTCTTTCCTCTTAGGACATAGGACTAGAATTGTGCAATAAAGCAAGGGTATTTTCAAATAACCATCACAGAGATGCAAACACCTTTTTTTTTTTCTCCCCCAAAATTAAGTTTTATTAGAGATATTTGGATTTTTCTTTTGACAAATTGTCTCCTCATTTATTTTATGCTTTGTCAATACTCATTGCTCTGAGGGGAATCATCTTATACACAGAATACCACTCTAGACATGAGACAGAGCTAAAAGCTGGGATGGACTGCTTCAGACATCTGGTCTGATCTCCATAATCTGGGGTTTGTGGTTATACTAATGTATTCTGTACCACCTTCAGATTTTGCTGTAGAGATGCAGCACATCCCTTAGTCTGGGCTTTTCACATGAGGGATAACCCACCATGCCCTTCATTAAGATTTTTCCACACCATCCTATCTCCTCAAGGTGGTATGTATAATCAAATCAACTCCAGACTCCTTCTGGTTGTATCAAATGCATGGGAGGGAAGTGTAGTCACTTGGGATGAGATGTATCTTCTGCTACCTAAACATGAGAAACATCTAGCCTAAGGTAGTTTTCTCCAGTCCTCCTGCAGTCAATGAAGAAGATGACTCATTCAGTAGACTCATCCAACTTGTTTTAGACACCTCTCTTAGAGTGGGATGAATCATTCTCTGGAGACACCTATCTGCCTCCATGGACTGCACTTCTATTTTGGACTAGGCACCTAGATCTTTGGTGGCTGAAATTAGATGAGATGACTCTCACCATCACTGTTATGCAGAATATTAGCTCCCTTCTCTAGTTTCACCATCTTTTTTTTTTTAAATACGTCTACCAAAACCGAGTAGAATTTGTAAATGTCTCACTAGCACTATAAAACCCTGTTAATACTGCTTCCCCACTTCTGCATCACTTCCCCTAGCTTATATACCCAAAGACGAAATTAGGTCCTTTAGGTACCACATTGTGTGAAAAGCTCACATTCTGCTAAACGCTGGCCAAGATTGCTGGCTCCATGATTCAGTCATCAGTCTCAAAAAATGTTGATGTGTTACATATTCTCCATTTATATTGAGGACTAAGCATGGAAAAATAAAAAAGCCCGCACTTTTGAAGGTGAGAGAGAAGCGGTATGACCTTTAAATAAAAAGAATATGATTTACCTTTACCTTCCATAAAAAATACACCATGCATCTTTATCAATTTCTCTGTCTAATATAAGCTCTACAACAGGTTAGAATATGCTTTTGAAATACATCTTATGCAACAATTCCTAGTGCTCTTTGAATCAAGAAACATGTGAGGAAGAGAAGTTTTTTTGTTCCCACTTGCAGGTAGTAAATGATTGGCCTGGGGGCTTGAAACAGTCTCAGAGCTCATCCACACTATTGTTTTTCAACATCTTATTCTTGCTGTTTGGAGAAATTTAAGATTTTTCTGTCCCAGTTGTAGTCAAGTGCAAAACAACACATAAAAGATGGCAGAGGTATGAATGGCCAAGTAGATTCAGCAGGAGCAAGAATCAAACATGGTAGAGAATACAAAGAAAGTAAGTAAAAAGTAGGTTTAACTAAGAAAATACTAGTAAGCACTCATTAAACCTGTTAGAACTGAGCAAATTTAATATCTGACTTTTAATGTTCATCTGTCGTTTGTGTAACTTGAAATAATTTCTCTTTCCTGGTTGGGTAAGATTTATAGCATGAGAATGAATATTGAATGGAAATTTCTCTAATGTGGAGACTAATTCCCTTGTTTACTGAAAATACTGATATTCTGCTAATCCCAAAAAACTTACATAACACTGAAACCTGATTTCCATTGTAATCTGAAAGCACACCTAAAAATTCTCTGCTGTGAGTGTCTATATGAAATTGGTGAAGTTGCTTCATCTGTTTTCATTTTGAAACCAATCTTGTCTAAACCTTAATCACTTAAAGACAAAAAACACTCATTATGGCCTGGTTTATTTGCAGAGAAATGGCTCCAGTTCTCAAGTCCTAATTACTGGTGTAATAGAAAATAAAAAAATCTGGGGCATTTTTTGCAAGGGTATGAGCTGGGCAGCTGGATTAAGGAAGATAGGGCTACTTGCCTTCAGAAAGTCAAAATGTTATCCTGCTCTCTAACTTGTGTTCCTCTAAGGAAGGAGTTTGCATGTTTGCAGTTGCTCTGTTCACCATCAGCCTTGTAGTCCTTTGGTGCACTCAGACATGAGCACAGTCTTTGGACACTCATGGAGTCAGGGAAATTGATGGAGAAAGGAAGCCGTGGGGCTGGAAACCAAATGACAAACCTCTGCCTATCAAAAATCTTCAGGGGAAGACCTTTGCCTAGGATTGAGGTCCTGCTATCTGACCCTTCTCAGCCGTGAAATTAGCTTTAGCATGTGTACTTTTGCTTCTGATTTTTTTTAACTGCTCGCCCCAGGAAGAACAGAGCCAGTATTTTAGATTGAGAACACTAGGCTCTTTCTTCCACATCTGTTTTTCCTGCTGTCAGATGTCAGCTCTTGCAGCTGAAGTCACCTGGTTAATCATTCCTGCCTGGCCAAACTCTACCCTCTCTGCTCGACCTGTTGGGGTGCAGGACATATAGCAGAGAAATCAATTGATTGAAGCACCTGTGATGTATATCAGAGAAGTGATCACATCAAAAGCTGCTATTTCTAAAGGTATATTGCTGTTTGATATTTCAGTGAGTTGTTTCCCCTGGTTTAGCATTCTCAAGCGCAGTACCCATATCCTGTGGTTTGGTTTTGTGCTGTTGGCTTTGGCTGATTTTTTATGGTACAGTCGCTTCATTTTTTTCCTGCAGCTGCTCCTTAAAGTCGAGCTCCAGGCAAGTGACTGAAATCCTCTCTCCAGCCTGTGTGCTAAAAACCAAAAGTCCAAACAGCACATGGGGTTTGTGTTGGCTGCAGCTAGCTGTCAGTAAGTGTACGGGACCTGGGCATCTGTGTGTCAGGCCCACACTGCACTCAGTGTGCAGAAATGAGCTGGCTAGTGATACTTCTTCTCCTTATCTTAGAATATCCTTCAGAGGAGGTAACACTGAAAGACAAAAAGTGCCTGAAGCAGTTTGCAGCACAGTGAGTCTGATTTTTTTGGCTTCAAACACAAAGGAAAAATCTGCATGAATTGCCCTCTGTGGAGGGGATGCTAACTCTGATGGCTCCTGCCCAGCACCCAGGCAAGGAGGATGCAGTCCAGCACTCTTCCACAGCGCTGCACTGGGCCTTTCCTCCTGCCCTGTGACCCCACGCTCCCTGCACAGCTGGCTGGGGGACACTGATCTGCCATCCATGCTGTGGGGCAGGACCACCCACAGCAAGAGCCTGGGAAAGTAGCCAGGACAATTACTCATGGCCTGTATAATTGCTAAGCATGTGGAGGGCCTTGCAACTCCCTTACAGCAAATGTCACACTCGACTGCCCAGCATTCTCCTGTGCCACACCAGCATCTTCTTTGCCTCGCTCTTCTAGTCTGAGTTAGTAATTTTGGCTTTCTTCCTGCAGGTTCCTAAGAGAAATAGATTTTTGTAGGACAAAATTTGCCTTATGCTAATGAATGCCACATATTTTGCACCCTATAAGTGCAAATTGTCTTCTACTGACTTTGAAGAGAACTGATTTTGTTTTAGATACCTACAGCTGGCCAGGTGAGTTCAACCTGCTTAGGTTACCAGGTATTTTCCTCTGCAAATATTTCTGTGGTGGTTTTACTTCCTAGGCTATGCTTTGGGAGGTTGCTAAGACACTGAAGTGAAAATTTGCAGTTCTTATGGAAAACTCTTCAAGTAAGACAAAGATGCTCCTTTATATCCAAAAGCTAAATACTTAGCTCAAATCTCCAACTATGGTCTGGCGGTGTTTTAAAAGTTCACTCTTATTTTCTAAGAACCTGATGCTGGCCTGTTACAATCAGCCCTGGTGGCTCAGAGGAGGCACTTTAAAAACACTTTCACAGTCTGGACCAGAGGTAACATTTCTGGGCTGTGAAAGGGGCCAAGGGCTACAGCACAGAAGCACTTGTAGGGCCTAGAAGACTGCACAGTGGAATTATGGAGATAAGAAGTGGTAGCCAACTGGCAATACAAACAGCTCTCTAACTCTGATCCTAACCAATGAGTAGACAAACCTATTAACTCCTGGATGAACAGGGTACCATGCTGGGAAATGCTGATAGCTGGAGAGAGCTGAGGCTCACACCTCATTAGACAGTACAGATGTTGGTGATCTTGGGGGTGCCAGAGCTCAGGTCCTTCTCATTTGCTTCTGCAACACAGATGGGGTGGTATGCACATGGAAAGAATTTGGTGTGGATGGAAATTTGGGTTTTGTCCCTATGTAGATGTTAGCAGAGATAGGAGATGGAGCTGGATGCAATATGGCACAGGAGTTCTGTTGCTAAAGAGGTCTAAAGACAAGAGGGCCAAGTAGAAAGTTTGTGGGTCACACAGAGAGAGGGGAAAAAAGCAAGATTTTTAGCATCATCTCATCACACATCTCTGATCACCTGTTTCTGAGAACTCAGGGGGGAAAAAGACGGTAATTTTGTAAAAGCTGTAAAGAAAATAAAAAACTGTTTTAGGACAGATAATTGCATCTGTCAAGGAAGGAGTTAAAGATGTGGAAGCCTGTACAAGGGAGGAAGAAGAAAATGGGTGTGTAACAGGGCACCTTTGGAATGGCGTATCCAGACCATATTCTTATACCAGAGATAAGGCTAAAGGTTGTGATGAAGGAATTTTGTTTTATTGTGCTAAGTGGTCAACACAGCAGAATAATTAAAGGCTGGAGAGAAGGAATATGAGAGGGGATGAGACTGCAAGAGCTTTGGGGTGTCCAGATAACTGTAATTGTTGACATTTAGCTCTCAGAGAAGATGCAGTCTAGTTGCTACTTGAACACAAGAATGGCACTGAAATTTTGGAGGCTGTGTGGACTGCAGATGTGACACATGTCAAGCTGCTATGGACACGAACAACAAACCCATCTGAAAGCGTCTTGCTAGCAGATTCTCTAATTTACAGTGCTCTTGAATGGATGTGACTGCAAGCTGCCTTTCTTCCAGTCTGTCAAGTCCACAACATGCACTTAAATGTCTGTGTATAATTACTCTTGGTTTTCTTGAGCTGAAGCCAGGCTAAATAGATTTGTTTCTGAGAAAAATTGCTCACAGTCCTGCTCACAGGCTGCTTATGACTCGGGTGGTTTGGCACTATAGGAAACAGGACTTCTCATGTGTTGCCTCTGAAGCGTTTGTGGAGTTTCTTGACTGAGACTGAGAGGATTTTTATGTGAAGAGGGGCATCATCTGGGCATGCAGTGTGGGCATGTGTGCAAATGAGGGTTTCTGTGTTCACGGGCACGTGTACACAAGACTCCTTATGTAATTCTTCCCAGAACTGCGCTGCTCATCTGCCCTGCGCAGACATGGCCGCACAGAGGCCTTTTATTGTGCTCTATAAATACGCGCCCTTGTTGTCCCATGCCCTTGTTGTCTTGTTGGTTCAGTTTCCAAGAACAGGATGGATAACAAACCGCCTATTCTCTCTTTATCTCTTTTTTCCCTCTTCTTGGATCTCTTGAGGTCTTTTTCTTCTCTTCAGTTTTCCAAAGAATCTAAAGCATTTTTGTGGTTCTCTCTGTAATGATACCATGTCTAGAATGCCTGGCAAACCACAAGATAGAATATGCACACATAACTGGAGTATTTGCTATAACATCATGAAAAAATTTAGTGGCATTTAACTAAATTAAAGCCATTTTCCCCAAGGGGATGTCCTATGTCAACAACTCCTTCAGCTGAAATATCTACAATCTGGCCAAGCCAAGAACCATCCCAACACTACCTGCTATGTTGTAACCTACCCATAATCATCATGTTTCTTGCTGCCTTCCCAACGATTTGATGACCAACCAGTTAACAGCTATTCCAAAATAAATGTATAAATAGCATCAGTTTAGGCTTATGATGTTTTTTCCCCATACAATCAATATTGTTATCTGAGAACTACAGATCCTGTGCTTGAAAAACAGAATGACATTGGAAGTTTCCGTTAGGTAATTGGTCTTCACCAGTTCTTTTTGTCACTTCTCCCTTAGTGAAAATACTCATCACCACAGGGTCCATGAGCTTATATCCCTGGTGCTTGTTAATGGTTCAGCCCTGCACCAAGCCCTGTTTGAGCACCTGTGGCACTGCCAGGCTCTGATGTCCAAATAACTTCTTGTTCTTTGGAACAGGAGCAATAAACAATGGACAACCTGTGAGCTTGGTTCCAGAACACTGCAATGTACTTGGACACTGCAAAGGTATGCAACCAAGTTTGCAGATCCCCAAAGCCTGGATGTGTTACTTCAGTTCTCCCTGGGGCTGCTATCTCACAAACCACCACAGAAAGCATGTGTCTGATGAGTCAGAGGGATTTTCTTGCACAGAAGGAACTTGAATCCAGCTCTTTTGTGTCCCACGGCGGTGCCCTAGCAACAGCAGTTTACTTTCCCTTTCTCTTTTTGCTTAACAGGTTTTAACATGCTTCTGGTTGTCCAAAAAGCCAGTTGCATCTGTGCCTATGCAGTCCTTTCCCCATCACCAATTTGTCAGTGTTCTGCCTTGTAACCAGTCCTGCCTTTACAGATGATCTTAGAATAAGGTATGACATACAAATCCCCTTGTTAGAAGGGAGAAAGATGTGGAGAGAAAAAAAAAGACAAAAAAAAAAAGAGAAAGCTATGATTATCTAAGTATCTCATTTTAGCTTTGATACGATAGTACATGCATGCAATCATCTAAATTACAATTTATTCATGCATTACAGTTGAATTATATTAATCAGGAAGCAGCATATTTTTAAGCAGAGCCCTGTAATGCAGCTTCATAGATGTTTTTCCTTTGTGCTATTTAAGTGGTCTTGTGTAAGTCTTGCAGAGGAGTTCACTTTGCTCTTGTTGCAGTTCAGATAAGTTTAACAAAGAGAAAAATAACTCTCCTTTGTGTTTCAATGGATGAAAATGAACTCCTTATTTCTGGGAAAGCTAAAAAAAAATTGTCAAACTTTCAAGAATCAAAGGAAATGAATAGAAATGGTAGGAGGAATTTAATTTTAAGCTGTTGAAAATAGGACTCTTTGGGAAGTTGATAGAATTTTGTAGCCTCAGAAAGCCTATTTAAAACAAGTACAAAAGTGCTACCAGCCCCCTTAAAGTTTATTTCAGTATGAAAATCTTTCTAGTAAATAGAAATAACCAAGTACTGAGATTTAGGAAGGTATATATAATTCTGTATAAATTTCAGATAACCTCTAAAATGGGATTTCCTCTGCCTGAACTTCTAAGACACTTGTAGGAGATTCCTGAAAGCTTTTATGGCCTGTTCTGGTTTGTGATTACCTTATCTGTATGCTTGTTATCCATCCAGTAATGCATATTCAGTGAAATTTATGGGATACCCCTGCTGAGATAACAGAGAAAAGGTAACAACTGCTGGGAGATTTCCAGGTAGTTGCCAGTCACAAAGGGATGTGAAGAATATTGTCAGCTCCTGCAAGCATCTTCTGATGTGAATCCCAATGTTCCTAAGTTAGGCCAACTCTCCTGTTGGAAAAGTTCTTGCCTTCTAGAAGAAATGCTCTAGCCAGATACCGGACAAGTTCTCCCATTTCTGGATAAGAGTCCTTGCCCAGGTATGCCTAGGACTTCTCCACAAGTCAGTGTCAATCTTCCTGTATTTTTTAAAAATACATATGTATTATCACTTGAAACAGTGTTTGCATTTGGAACTGAGAAGGTAAGAAAGGATGCTGAAAGGAAAACACACACTGAACAAAGCTTTCCACTGAAAATTACAAGCTTTATCATTAGAGAGAACTAAAGACTTCTGCAAATTTTAATTTTTAATAGACATAATTTTACAGAATGGTAAGCATATTGTGGAACAATGAGAAGTTTTAGGGGAAAAAATTTAGTTACTGCCTGAATTGTGTATATAGCTTGCTGAACTGAAGCAATGGGTAGAGAAACAATGTACAATGCTTGGAAGTGACTTCTTCCACGATTATAATGAAATAAAATAAATCAACCTCCTGAGAAAACAAGGTTTGTCAATTTATTCACCCAAAGATTGGCCTGAAGCTGCAGGAAGTGTTTTGGCAGCAGCAAATTAGTAATAGCACAGAGTTGTTATTTACACCATTAGAAGAAAGAGGGTCAAGGACCGATCCTGGCCCAAAGCTAAATTGTATGTGCTGGCCTACATCTGTATCAGCCAGGGCCAGCCTTCTCTGTGGCAGATGTGGCTTGGGAGAACTAGCTGAAACTGCCCAAAACAAAGCCAGGGAAAGCAGGCAGCTGAACAGCATGGCCGAACATTGACACTTTTAAAATATAGTATTACAGATACACCCAGAAAACAACTGGCTTTTTTTTTTTTTTTTAATATAGAGTCAGTAATGTATCCAGAGGTGGTATCACCATCAGCCTCAGGTGGATCACCTCAAACCTTAGAATGAGTTGGAAATTTCAAAATGTATCTAGAAAATCAGTTTCCTTGCAATTTAGATTCAGACACTCAATCACTGAGGCATTAATGTACCACAAAGAAATGTCTCAGTAGCCCAGGCCACATTCCTCTCCACAGAACAGTCTATCTTTCATCTGTGGATGAGGTTCTTTATGGTATGTGAACTCTGACAGAATTCTCCCTGTGTTTGCTCTTCCTTCATGAATGGGGTATCCACAAGCTTTCAGAGAAGGCTGATAGAGCTGAACAACCACAGTCACTTGGTAGAGAGTGCTGGTTCCTTCTCTAAAAACCTATGCCAAAGGACATCTTCATATGCCCATTCCTCCATTCAATATGGAACAATGTGTTTAAAACATACAGTGTTACAATAGTTAATTAGAGTTTATGGCATTTTCAGGAAAAGCAAGAAATTATGATAAATACATGAATAATGACCTGGGAATGGATCAACTGTTTTGTCATAAATGAATGTCAATGAAGTGTAATTTTCTGCTTTAGGAGGATTCCTGCACCTGGTAATATCCTTAATAAACATTAATTAAAAGGTTAATCTGTTGTAGAAATTGCTTTTCTCTGAAGCCACCTGAAATCAATTTGAACCCAATTACAAGCAGTTATCTATTGTTTATGTGGTTAAAGATTAGAGAATACATTTCTGCTTGGCAGGAGCCATCAGAGTGGGTTTTGAATGTCATGATCAGAGGTGATTCTGAATATTTGAATGCACTTTAATGAGCATAGAAAAACCATTAGAAAATGTAATCAGTCATATTTGATGATGACTTGACCTTGGAACTTTGATAACAAGGGGTCTAATCATTTCTGTCTTAAGTACCAACAGGATTTGCTCTTGAAATCAATTGACCATTGCTTGCTTACTGAGAGGGTAATCTTCTTTGGCAAAAAAAGTATAAATTGCAAAAATACAGCAACTTATATAAGTAGGTTCAGAAAAAACTGAGAGAGAGTCTCTCTCAGAGACTTGTGAAATATGAGATGCAGCTGAAAAGTGATCAAAGATAATACTCTTCAAAGACATTTGGAGACAAGCATCACTTAGTAATTCAGAAAGTTCTGCTCTGCACATCTACTGAAGACTGAGCTGCAAACCATCCTGCAACAGCAAGGGTGTGTGTGTTGCCTTATTTTCATGGAAAGGTGTTTGAGGTTGATAAATGCATAATTTGCATCCATTTGCATCCCCTGTTGATTGAAACTTGTTCTTCCTGCTGGACAGGAAGACCTGAACTTTCACACCTAACACATCTGGGTAAAGGAGCCAGCTGAAGAAATAAAGGACCAAGGTCTTGCTGCCTTTTCCCACAAAGGATGGGAAGAAACTTGTGCCTCCCACTTTAAAGTTATGTCCATATTTCTCATAATAGGTTTTCACAGAATTACTTATCCTTTAGGGCCTTCACTGCCCTTTTCTGGACTTGTTCCAGCACCTCAATATCCTTCCTGAATTGAGGGGCCCAGAACTGGACAGAGTATTCATGGTGTGGCCTTACCAGTGCAGAGTACAGCAGAAAAATCACTTCCAGAACAAGTGGGTGCTTGAGCTTGGCTGTAGTTTCACCTGGATGAGTAACCAGGCTGAAGCCAGTGTATGCACACATTTAAGCACAGAACTTATGCCAAGTGACTTTGGATGTTGAAGATTTGGGCATCTCTTCCATCATCAATGGAGGGAGGGGGTGGGAGGGGGAGGAGGGAGAGAGAGAGAGAGGGAGAGAGAGAGAGAGAGAAAGTTGCAACTTGAGAAAACACTTTTCTTACCCAAAGATAGGCATTAAATAAAACTGGAAGCAATTTCCCTCTGGAAGGATTGAATTTTCTCTTCATTAACAACTAAAACAATCTAGAGGAAAGAGTTTAGGATTTGGCTGACTATGGGTGAGATTTTTAGCACTTAGATTCATATACATAGCAAATTCCAGCCTTTCTGTATTCACTGAATTCTGTATTTAGGATGATGATTTTTGAGAAGCCAACAGAATTAATTTAGGCACATGAGCTTGAGCAATAGATATCTCAGATATTTCCACCAGGTTGTCCTATCATAATGAAAGAGTCTCAAAATAAATGACTGCCCACTTGTTTGGAACAATGATATTTCTGTATGTAATCAGCAACAACATACTCAAGCACACGCATTAGAACTCTTGTAATGACCTGGAGTAGTTAGTGGTAAAATGCAGGCATGTCATGAGAGCTAAAACACACTTTCTTCACATTTGTGATATGGTGAGGAGGAATGCAAAATTAAAATCTAATTTTAAAACCCCCTCATTCAGCCTTAAAAGCTCTTCCCCCAAGCCTCTGACCACATAGAAAGGCAATTTTCTTTGTAGGCATCATGATGCATTTCTTGGCTATATTTTGTGTCATTTGATAACATTGGTAATATCCAATTGGATTCTTAACCAGAGAAATTATGACTGGTAGCTTCAGAGTAAGTGAAAATTGGCAAAATCATAATCAGCTTGTTGATGGTAAAATTTTCCATTCTGTGATCCAAAATGCTGAATTTCCATTAAATCAGGCTGTATAAAATTTCCAACGTAGATAGAAGACTGGAATTGAATGAAATAATTATGAATGACCTGGGTTATTTTATTTATTTATATTTAATGTGGGGATGTCCTTTGAAGTGAGCAGTCTGACAGACAACCTCAATGAGTACATCTCAACAACAAAAATAAGTACAGACTGTACTATGTTCAAGCTGGGCAAGCACCAACAGCACCTGAGAGGACAGGAGGCAGGAAAAAAAATCTGAACATTCATTTCTCACAGTGAATTCCCAGTTCAAAGTGCCTGAGAGCTATGCAGTGATTTTGTGGAAAAGTATTGTAATTCAGTTCACACAACTCTCTGTAGGTGTGAAATGTTGGCTGTACAGTCCATTGACAGCTACAAGAGGAACTTACCCTCTGGCCCATGCTTGTTCCTGGGAGCCACAGTGGTGGTATGTCCCTGGCTGTAGTCCAGCACAAGGGCTGGGGGGACTGGTTGCTCTGGCTGTTTAGGGTTTTGGTGAGAAAAGTGTCTTTTTTTTATTAAACTTCAGCAAATTATGTAAATAATGTGAATGAAATCTAGGGAGGAGTCACCTGCTTTCTTTGTCAATGTACCAACAGATCCATCCATCAAGGTCCATCCCATTTTAGATCTTGATGCTGTCATGTACAAATCCCAGTTTCAGTTTAAATTGGTATTATCTTGTGTATTGATACCTTGATATGATTGCCCAGCTACCCTCACACTGCACATTATAATGCAGGTTTTTACTTGGTTTTACTACATCACTGGGCTGTTAAAGAGCAAGTTGACATTTCCCTTGTCAACTGTCTGTCTGCAATATTGCTACCCTGCTCCAAAGACTGCTGAGAGTTTAAGGGAAGATTCTGTATTACATCTTGGTGAACTTTTTCTCTCTGAAGTTCTTGCATTCTCAAAAGACATGGGTAAAAGGCTTGAAATTTGTCAGGAGGGGCCATTGAAGCAGAAATATACCTTTTGCTGTGCCCAGGATAATCTGCAGCAAGTTGGCCAAGTTGTAAACCTTTGAAAAATGATTTGTAGACTGCTGGCAGCAAAGGACTCTGACCACATAGAGCGTGTCTCCCTATGGAAGGAGGGATGGAGCACACACTTCCCTGCAGTCATGGGCACAGGATGTACTAGGCTCATCATAGATCTCTCTGGGTGTTTCCTTCCTTCTTTCAGTGTGGCCATACTCCTCTCCATCTGCTGATTCTGAGGAATTGAGGGAGAGGGTTGTGTGGAGGGGAGGGCCAAAGGAAGCTGAGATGAACAAGGGAGAAAATCAGCACGTTGGCTGAAGGCTGAGAGAAAGCACCAGGGAGGAGAAGACAAGCCTGAAACAGTGACAGGCTGAAGGTGATGGGGAAAGACAAAAAGAAACAAGCCTGAAGACAGTCAGGCAGGAGACTGCTGCTTTGTAGTGGTGTGGGCAGAGACCCCCAAACCCTTGGCACACCATTCCCCAGCAATCAGCGATGCTCTGCAGAACACTCTGGACAGTGTTGCCTCTCCAGCAGCATGAGCTCTTGAAGGGCACAGTAACCCTCCATGGTGCCCTTTGGGCACTCAAGGCAGGGCTCTGGATGGGAAAGCAAGAGGTCTCACTCACCCCAGCCAACATGGACAGAGGGTGCTCTAGGCTGCCTTTTGCCTGTTCTATCCACTTCTGCCCTTCTTGCCTGAGGAACGCTGACACACAAAATGGCCTGAAAGAGCATTTATTCAGGCCACAAAGTCAAGCATTTCAGTGGTAGAAAATGCTGCAAACACAGTTGCTGAGCAACTATAGGCCTGAACCTTAATTAGTGCACACACCTTAAGAGCCAACCATTAATTACACGATCACATGCCATTTTTCCCCCCACAAGTTACAAAAGATTAATTGGCTGAGCAGTCCTGAGCATGTTTTATACAGATTCCTTGGACCTCAGCCCAGCTGTTACCCAAGAGAGGTATGCACAGAGCACATGGCCACGTACTTGTTCTAGCAGACCAACCTGTGCAGAGTGCACAAGGAAGGGTTTAACCCACCACATACATTTCAGTGCCAGTCACAGAGTTTCTGCTAAAATGCAGTGCTGTGTAAGAAGCTGTCTTTTTTTAAGTTTTCTGAGGGATCCATGAGGATCCAGCAAATCCATAAGCAGATTTGTTGTCACAACAAAGCCCTCTGAAAACAGTGTTTGGTTCTCTTGCCAAAAGAAGACCCTGGAGCTTTGGCTGGGAGCTAATTGGCTGACATCCCTTGCTGCTCCTCCTGCCATACCAGCAACAGGTAAGGGTTTGGTCAGAAGTGGGGCTAATCCTGTGGTATTTCACTAAATCTTCAGCCAAGGGTTTGCCAGCAGCAGCTGGGTGAACTCGGTGTGACCTTAAGGGATGTCTGCAGAGCCAGGGGAGCTGTCACACCCATGGTTCAGTATGTACTGAAGCAGATCATCGTCACAGTACGTAGCACCCATCTAGGTCAATGTACACAGTGCACTTAGAGGTGAATGAAAGACTGGAACTGGCAGATAAGAAGCTAAATCTGATGTGCAGGGGTCCTTCCCCATGGATACTGATCTAACTTGGGCTCGCTAATGTTTGCATAATTAACCACAGTGACTTAATCCGGGCTTCCCTGAATCTTCAGAAGGTCTTTCCTACTTTCCCTTTTGCTGTGTAAGAAACCCCAGTCTTACTTGTTTATGGGTGAGAAGGGCTTGTTAAAAGATAGCATCCCTGTGTGAATGCAAGCAGCGTCACCAGATCCTGCTCACTCAATGGGGATATGTTCTGGATATGTTCTGCGAAGATGCCAAAGCATCAGCTCTCAGTTTGTGGGTTTTCCATTAGTCACGTGCCCAGGTGTCAGCTAGATTAAAATAAATAAACACATATCCTCACTTGCACCTCTCCTACAATCTAAGCCAGGCCCTAAGATTCATATTTCAACCCATCTTCACATTACTCTTGCTCCTATTTCATGGGAGGTAAACCTTACTCTGCCCTTTCTCCCAGGAGCTGCTTTACTAATGTGTTCTGTTTCCTACTGCTGCTGCCTCATCACTTACAAATCATGTTACTGACGCTTATCTTGGCCACAGGCTGCATCCCTTTTCCTTCCCTCTTTTTAGCCTTACATCCAAAAGTAGGAGAAGAAGGATAGCCAGTGCTGCTCTCCATTCCAGGTCTTAACCTGACCTCCCACGTTCCTTGGCTCTTTCCTTAATCTACTCCTGAGGTAAATGGTTTTACAAGAGATAAGGGTCTTCTTCCCTTTTGTTGAGAAAGTAAGAAAAAATATTTTCAACAGCTCAGGGTGAGGATGTCTTCTCTTTGACTCCCTTGGTAACTTCTTCAGTGATTTACTGGTTTCATGCAAGCTTGGTAGTGGGACAGCCACAAAGACAATTATCTTCCCACGTAAGTCAGCCCTCCCCACTCCCCCATAGTTGGGGGCAAGAGTGACCACTCTTCAAGTACTTGAAAGATTTTCTACAGCTGTTTGCTCCTTACAGCTGATTTCTTTACCATTGAATGAAATAACAACCAGTGTGCTGCCAAAACAAGGAGAAGGAGAAAGACTCTATGGAAGAAGGCAGAATTTTGTTCATGCACGTGAAGGAAACAGAAAAACTTAATATAAAATGATTTTAAGCCCTTCTGAGACATAAACCCCTAGACACTGCATTCTTCATTGTTTACCTGGTGGTATTTATGGATGGAAAGAACCTGCACCTTTATTATCAGTGATGAGACATATCATCACAAGTTTTTAAAACAAATCTCTCCCTCTCTCTGTCACATTCTTCTGAAATGGTGCATATCCTTGAAGCATTTGTTTCTCTGAGAACATGAGGTACCGCCAGAAAACTACTCAGATCATTTATTACTCCTGAATATTTAGAAATCGTTAACCTTTACACTCTCCACCCAAGGAAACACTGGGAGAGGCTGTAGCATTTTCTTAACTCTTTCTCTTCTGCTACTCCTTTTAACCTCTCATTCTGTGGCATATCTGCTTATGACCAGTCAGCTTTATAGATGTTTTGTGATCTGGGTGATTCAGCAGAGATACAAGGATATGGAAGACACAGTTTTGCTTAGAGGCAGAGAGAGAACAGATTTGAAGGCTGTTTCCACTCTTTACAGCATTATTATATTCAGATGTTACCAGAAATGGTGAATAGGTTCAGTTAAAATGCACAACAGATGGGATCTTTGCCCTGGAGTCTTTTAGGGTCAAAAGCCAAACCTATTCCCCATTCTGCTATTTCATGTGCGATTAGAAATGGAAACAATAAAACAAATCAAGAGGCTCTTTTCCCTCTATTTCTTATAGACAAAATCCATAGACAGATTTTAAGCCTGAAAAACCCCACGTACAGTCAAACTTTCCCACTGTCTGATAAGCAGTGGAAGACAAAAGCTGACTAGGTGAACAGCTCCTTATTTTCTGGAATGAAGTCTGAAGATCATTTCCAGATGCACCCAGTTCCCAGCACCACACAGCTGGATCCCCCTTGCCTCAAGCCCAGTGTGAAGTGTCACTTTGGCCAGCTCAGGATCCGGGCTGCAGCCGGCAGAGACCAGCGATAGAGGCTGACATTTGCTCTTTTGCCCTGCCTCCAGGGCACATTAAGGACCACACCAAAAGCAAGACCCCTTCTCTCTTTCAACCCTTGCATGAGTTATTATGAAGAGAAAACCAGTGCATTCTTAAGATTAACATGGTTTTGAAAGGCCATTATTATTAAGAATATTGTTGGCAAAATAGCACTATTTTTCCAAATTGTTTCAGGGTGTGAATTCAAATGATAGGTAAGTGGAGCCAGGTGAAATCCTTGGGATACTGGTTGGTATTGTGTAAAACTTTTTGTGAATTAAGCCTGAAATCTAGCAAAGACTTTCTGCCAAAGACAAAGAGGGTAATTCTGAGAAATTGCAGTCAATGCAGTGTGATGATTTCAAAGGGAAACAGCTCAACTTTTCAGTTTGAAACATTTGTTTTTGTTTTGAGGTTTTCCTGCCTGCAATAAATAAAAAGGGGTGAAAAGTTTAAACACAAAAATGAAGTGTTTTGTTTCAGGTCGAACCAAACACTTTGCTTGATCCAAACTGCAATTTTTGGGTTTTATTGTTTTACCAAGAAAATACAGTTTAATTTCCTGTCAACCCAAAACATTTTTTGTAATTGCAGCCTTTCTGTGCTGAATTCAAAAGCCAGTTATTCCGACTGCTCTTTAGGAAAAAAAAATGTCGAGAATTAATTTTTTCTGGGAAATGAGGTGAAGCTGCACAGAACAGTACATGTGTGGGGGGGAAGGTGATGAGGGAGCAGAACTGGCGATGAAAACTGGCAATTGATGAAGGTCCAACTAGTGCTGTAAGGAAGGGATTATTGCCGACCAGGTCTTGGAGCCACCCTGAATAGTTATTGTTTTACAGCAGGACAGCAGCTATGGGGCTGGACCCCTTTGTCACAGCCCAGCTGTTGGCCAGCTGAGCACTGCTGCTCTCGCACTGTGCCCTGTATGCAGGAAGCTGCTGCTGCTGCTGCTGCTGCTTGTGGCTCCGTGTCCCTGACCCATTTGCAAGTCCCCCGAAGAGGAAGTGCCACAGTCTCTCCCCAAAAGTGACAAATTGAGTAAAGGTATTGGTGGCACCAACTGGATCCTCTGGAGAGCTGGGCACAAATGCCATTAAGTAAAACCGTGGCTGTGAGACTGCATTGCAGCTCAAATGTGTCTCAGAGATTGCTTCAGCTGATGAAGTATTTGGGATTATGCATTACCCTGTAGGGCACAGAGAATGCCATACTCCTGGAGTGAATTCAGCCAGCGGCGTTGTAATTACACTAATTACACTCTAGCCCTCAGCCAGGGTAACGAGTTGCTGCTACGCTTGCTTGCATTATGCGGCACTGTAATACATGTCATGGTATTTCTGTGCGTGCGTAACCCATGCCTTCCTCTTGCTATACTTTGTCATGGTGGTCCAAAGGTAGGAATATTACTAGCTCCATACACTCCTTCTCATTTATTTTACTCTTGTTAAACTGTCAGATGGACCTGGGAAGTAAAGGGACAATTTCTGGAGCCTTTCCTCTGTATGTGTGTCTGTGTCTTTTGCACAAGTGCCTATCTACCAGAGGAGCTGGGGCCATCATTCTCTATGGTCACTGTCCTCACTGTATTAACCAAGAGGAACCTTTCCCCCAGCTGAGCACAGGGCTTAGCTTGTCTCAACTGGAAGCCAGACTGGCTATCTCACAAATTACTGTGCTAAAGAAATCCTTACAAAGTGAGGTGTTGGTAAACAAGAGCTTGCTGCTCTTATGATTCACTGCCTTCTTACGCACCTTAAGAGCAGATTTCTCCACCCTCTCATGGCTGTGGGGAACCGCAGACACAGTGGAACCAGTGCCCTTCTGTAAGTGTCCCCCCAAAGCATGAGAGGCTGCAGACAGCATTTTGTACAGCAACAGAGGTTAGGGGAAAAACACAATGCGTGACAGTTCATCAAGGCAGGAAAGGAATCCTCAGAAAGGCCTGAGCAGGGTCAGATCACGTTCGGTACTGCCCCGTGAGAGCCTTGCAGGAGTGGCCACGGCTGCGGTGGAGGCGAGGGAAGGCAGCCAAGTGCCACTGGGCAGGCGGGCAGGGCGGCTGTGGGCAGGGAAGGGTGAGGCGGGCAGGCTGGGCTACAGGACAACACTGGCTGTGGGCTCCCTCAGGGAACTCCAGCCAGCCTCTCACGCTCCAAGTGCTCCGGCTTCCCTCTCCAGCAAAGGAGAAGATCTAGTGCTCTTTCCTTCACTCTGGGTGTCACAAAGCTTCAATCCATAGAGGTCCTGCTGTAAAACCCTTTACCACACAAATGGAGACAGAGTGATGTGCAATTGGCTCTTACAAGCTCAGTGGGCTCATTCTGGAGAGGGAAGGCCGGTGGATATGTGCTCTGCCCAGCTTCACATGGCATCTCCATGCTAAAGTCAGCTGCACGTGATGCCTGCTCATTCTTGAAAGTGGTATAGTCACATCAGTGTGGCACTGAGCCTAGCTAATTAGCCCTTCTTGGCAGGTCTAATTAGGCTGGGCAGGGAGCCATGCTGATAGAGTTGTATTTTCGTGGGTTCCAGCTCTTGCTCACTCCTAGTCAGTGTGTATATCTCCGCACCATGGTGCAGATGTCCCACAAACTCTTCCCATGAGCCCAGGACCCTGGCAGCAAAATCTGTGGAGAGGCCAGCTGAGGACTGAAGAGAATAGCTGGATCTGGCAGGCTGGAATGCTGCTTCTTGTTTCTAAGAAAAATTTTTGGAAGAAAACAGAAAAGAAAAAAACGATACAGATTTTTTCGCTGCTTTTTTGACTTGTGGCAATGTTTTTTGAAACTACCCCACACCCTGGGGTCCCAGATGAGGTCAGACACTTATGCTCAGCTGAAACCCTTTGTGAGTTGGAGGCAGTGTCTCTGAGGTCAGGGTCTCTAGGGGACTGGCAATCCTAATAATAAAGTGAGTCTGTGCATTCCCTTCACATCCCTTGCTCGAGACTTTGTCCAGTTTTTGCACTGAGGGTTAGATGGGTCCCAGTTTGTAAACAGCTGAGGATCAATCTTGATTTGGCTGTAACCACTGCCGTGGCACAGAGCCGAGGTAGTGTCTCCTTGGGGTCAGTCTAACCTGAGGAGGACAAAAAGCAAGGATGAGAAATGAAAGCTGGGTTTCCCCAGCTGTGACAAGACCCAACATGGGGAGAGGCTGGAGGAAAACTTAGCAGAATCGGTTGACAGGGAAATGAAGAGGTGGAGATGAAGATGGGGTGAAGACAGGGTTGGCAGTGGAGGCAGGGGGTTCAGATGGCCACCCTGCTAGATCAACATTCCAAACATGAGAATTGAAAGGAGAAACTGTCACAAAAGTAAACAGCATAAGAGAGAGGGCCGTAATGTAATGCTTGGACTGGCCATTGTCCAGGTGTCCACCCTCTTATCACAAAACACATTGTGGTCACACACAGGAGCAGGTCCTGAGCATCTGCACCCAAAGCACCTAATGAGTGTTTGCAGGACGAGCTGAGAGGGAGGCTATGGCTCTGCAGGGCGGAGGGGTGGGAAGGAGGCTTTCAAGCACGTGGCAGGCTGCCTGGCCGACACAGCATGCAGCAGGGAGGAAAGGCATGAAACAAAAGCCTTCCTGCAGGAGCAGAGAGAAAAGACCCACTGCTGACAGAAATGAAACAACACAGCCTGCTGCGCCGGCCAGCACTGCTGGGGCAGGCTGGGCCAATAGTTGTAAAAACAGTTTTGAAGTAGGAAATGTAACATGACTACAAATTGCCTCTCTTCCCTGCTCCGAGGCTCCCACCATGTGTAACAGGACACGGAGCAGCACGGCAGGGAGCTGGCAGAGGTGCAGGCAGGCCCTGCCTGCAATGGCATGGGGCACCCTCTGGACAGCTTGGCACCCCACGCCTCCATCTCTTCCCAAAATACGTAACTGCTCCAAATAGAAATATTCCCAACACCAGCATTGCCCCCTCCCTAGCAGTGGGGAAGCTGGTTTTGTTTGGAGACTATCCGCCAAAACCAACAATCATACAGTACTGTCAATTCCCACGGGGTCCCACTCACAATGGCAAAACTGGACAGATAATTTACAACTCATGTATCTGTTATGGAGACAGGACACAGGCATTTTTACCAACAGGTCATCTAAGCCCCAAAGCAGAGTCAAAACACATGGTGAAAAATACATTTTCCTCCTGTTTCCATGCTGGCTGTGACGCAGCTTTTGGCTGGGCAGCATGATGGTGGAGGACTGCAAGTTCTGTAGTTGCAGCTCTGGATGTTGCCTAATCTTTGTCTTCTGTTTCAGTGGATCTTTTTACTAAAATATTTGCTGTGAATGGAAGCAAAGGAAAAAATAAAAGTTGACTGGAAAGGGTTTCTCCTGCACTGTTTACAAATTTTGCACTTTCTTCAGAGACACAGAAGTTAGAGATGGAAAAGCCATAATAAGTCATAGAGGCTGAACTTCTCTGAGGCTTTTAAATCACTTATCATGCTGACAAATGACCTCCAGGGAAACTCTGTGTGGCAATTCCAGATATTTCAGCCCACCAAAGTCTTTTCCATGCCATCCCCACAGCAGCTAGAATTAAGAAATCAGGCAATAAACTGTGACTAAAGAAAAGTCAGTCTCCTGCTGACTGCTCTGGGAAGGAGCAAGTGCTGAGAGAAGGAAGCATAGGAGAAATGGGAGTAATTTAGGTTGGTCTTTTCTGCATCTGTCAAAGCTTTTTGAGGCTTTAATGTCCACGTAAAAACTGACCTGTGGTGTGGTGAAGGGTCATCAAAGTTCTGATTCTAGGATGAAACCACTCAAGGTCAGGTCTGCAAGGAAATTACACGCATACATAAGCAGGTAGGAATTAGGAAGACTTGTAAAAATGCTAATCAGGCTGGACACTCAAGTCTAATTAAAATGCAGAGGAGGCAGACACAGGAAAGCAAAAGCAATGCAACTTGTATTTTCCACAGTAGAACAATTTTGAAGATGTTTAGCAGCTTCTCATTTCCTCCTTCCTCCTAAATTTATCTTTCTTCTTCTTCATTCTGTCTTTCCTGGGATTTCCTCTCCCTCAAAGTCCACTTCTATTTTTTTTTTCACAGCACTTTGTTTAAACATGGACGATCACTGCTAAATAGAACAAAGACACTGTTGACTGAATCTCACCTCGTATTTCTCACATGCCAATCATGGAAAGAAAAGTGGTGCTGCACAGCTGATGAGACTGAGCTGTATTTGTTGAGTCTGTGAACTGTTTAGATACTATCTCAGACCACAAAGATACAGTCAGCCCTGTAAGGGTCTTGGAAAAGACTGTCCTGGTGGGAATCTGTCAGCTGAAGAGTGAATTAGTCAGCTGACAAGGGGTGTTTCACTTGGCCTTGGGAACTGGTGGCTGAGTCTAGGTTGGATGTTCTGTTTCAGTGGAGTTACCTATCCCAACAGTAACTCCATAGGACAGTTTGTACCACGTATTTTATACTTCTTTGACAACTTGAACTTCCTTCTTCAGAGAAAGCATCCCTTTCAACTCAGTCCCTTTTTTATATTTAGCTGTTACATATCAAAAAGCACATGAGGAAAAAATATGCTTAAAGAAGGTGAAGTAGGCTGTTACTAGTGCAAGGAGACAGCACAAAGATCCTCAAACCACACCTATGTGGAAACTGACATTTTCTACCTAATGCCTGTACAGGTAAGTTACCTGTGGCATGTAGCTCTCTTGTAGCATCTGGTCCCTCAGTCCCTCTGAAGCCTGGGAAGGAGCAAGTCATGGAACTGGCATGGAAGGAGCAAGTCATGGAATCTTGTCTTACCACTGGGACAGGAGAACCTGAACCTAGACTTCACAAGCAAGCAAGGGATGGTGTTACGGCTGCACAACCATTCAGTGTCCCATGTTATGAAGGACAATAATAATCTCTAGAGAACTGGCATCCTTTTTTCTCATCTTGCCCTTGCTGTAGAGGGCAAAACACTAGCCCAGCAGTGTTGCATACCAAAAAATATTTCTCTCTGCCCCTGCTTCATCTGCATTACCAGTTGCTTCAGCTGTATGAGAGGTGAGAAGACATTGCCCTCACTCTGTCCCAAACTGCTTTTGTGCCATCAGCTTGTTTGCATGAAACCCTACACAAGGGCCCTGGAGGAAAATATTTCTTCTGATTTTGTTCAGAGGACTCTGGTTTAGCAGGTCAGAGAAATTAATGCAGTGGGACAGAGAGTACCAAAGGAAGAGTGGGAGAGAAAGGGCAAGTGGGTACAGATTATTTCATGATGAACTTTCCATGAAATAGCAAGACATAAAGACAATAGGAGAGCTGGGGACAGGAGGATGTTAATTTATGGCAGAATGTTGTTATTGCAGCCCTTCTTCAACCAGTCATGTTACAGGAAGATAAATAAAGCCCAAGCCAAATCTTCCCCTGGGCTAAGCCAGCTAGCTTGGAGATTTATGTGCAACTTATATCCAGCCTGATAATTCCGCTGTGTGCCTGACCGAAGGTCTCCCCTTGCAGGGTAGGATGTTGCTAAAGGCACCAGTACTCAGAACTGGAGCACAGCAGGATGCTGCCTGATGAGGTCCTCAGTAAATTTCAGTGGCCAAGAGCAACTTGTTGATCTCTGTGAATCGTTGCTTTCGGTGCTGGATATGGGGCTATCTCACAGTACAGCAAACATGAGGCTTTTTTTGTCAGTGACCAGAAAAGCCAGGCTCTGTTTGTTTGGCTAGAAAGTGCTTACACTAGCTTATTTTTTTCCCTTGAAACTCAACTCTCCTAATTCTGTACGGGAGGGCTTTTTTTTCCAGGCTTTTTAAAGTAATATCAGTATTATGGCTAATGAGGCAGTGGAAAGCAAGCTGGTCCATTCGCTGTAGCTAATGACTCCATTCCCATGAGCCTAATCAAAGATTTGTACATTTAATTGCTGTCAAGTCAGCTCCAGCCACCTGCCATTTCTGCCACACCTGAGCTCCCTTCTTTGTGGCCTGCAATTCTAAATGAATCCATCTCTTTCGCTAAGGGAAGGAAAACAGAGCTGCCAAGCAACCCTGAAATGGTGCTTTAGCCTTAGAGCAAAGATCAAACAGTCTGCTTTGCCACTGAGAAATATATGTGTTAACTGACTGTGGCACAGATTTTTCAAAAATTTATTAGTCTCCTATTGGAGATCAGGGATGTGAGAAATACACCCTTGTCCGGACATGTCCTGGACTTGAGACAGACCTCTGTCAGAGGCGAAAGTGATTTTTGTTGGCTCACCACTGAACAAAAAGTTGAACTACATTTATTATTGGTTTTCTCCAAAAAATGGAAAAATATAAAATATCACTGAAGCCATTATTCCATTTCTGCAGTGGACTGATGCAGTATTTTGACCAACCTTTGTCTTCAACATCACGATTCCTAAACATCCTGCCTTCTCCATAGGGAATTAATGCAGGAAATGTTTTGGGGCCGTGTTCCCATGAATGTAAGAGATAACTCCTGTTCATTGTTCCAGGGGAAAAAAATAAAAGGGAAAAAAATCCATTTGCTGTTAACATTTTGTGAAAAGAAAATGTAAACCCAGTGTTGGGCTTTAATGAACTGCTCTTTTTTTAGCTCCATTTCCTAGTGAAATGAGAATTATGGGATCATGTGGTGTGATCATTCTGTCAGATCATCCCTCAGTAATTGTTTTTCTGTTCTTGGCCAAGTTGAACCCTAAATTAAATAGGAAAACAAATGTAATAGAGCAACATTACTGTTTCAAGAAGGTAAGTACACAGGTGGAGGTGTAAAAGTCCACAAATACCTCCTATGAATGATTCAAATAGAGGAAGTGTGGCAAATGAATTCATATGTTGTCAGTAAAAGAAGAAAGACAATACAGGTGCCCCAGCCACAGAAATAACTTTAGTTGGAGATTACCATAAACCACAATACACAGATCTGTGGAATATGAGGCATCACTGATATCCATTCTCAGAGTGCTACTTCATTTCTCTTCTCAACACATCACAAAAAGCAAAGACACTTTAAAGATATATAAAATGAGATTTTTTCAAGTGGCTTTGATCCAAATGCAAGCTGACATTCCCCCCCCCCCCCCCCCCCCCCATTGTAACAATGTAGAAAGGCTTTATATTAGATTTTAATACAATTTACTCCAATGTTAGGACATCTTCCTCTGCCAGAGGAGTTTAATTGGCCATTAAGTCCTGTGAGTTTTTGCATTGTAAATTGATAGATGCATAGATTAATTTACCAGGAAACCCAAAGAATAAGTTAAAGGGTCTGAAAACAATTAAAGGGTCTGCAACTATTTGTACCAGACTGAGAGCTTTAGCTAAAGTCTGATGCTCATTTTGAGACAGGGCTAGCCATTTTTGTACCCTACTGCAATATAAACCTAAAGAGAACTCAACTTCTTAACCATTTCTGGAAAATGTGTTTAAAGCTTCTGATTAGAATTTCCTAAAATGTCTTCAGGAAAAAAACCCAAAGCTGCCATATGGGAAGCCACCTCTTTCCTTTCCTCTGAGCTGTCAGATAACAGAGTCACATGCACACTGAGGGGAAACAGATGCAAAGGTCGACTGGGATGCTGCCATGCTAAATTCTGCAATGCCTGATACCTTGGTTAGCCTTGGTGAGCCACCTCGTAAAGATAAAAACTGGGTTTCTGTGCTTTCCTGTATTACTGAAACAGACCAGGAAAGGAAGAGGACAGCTACTCTTTCCATCAATGGCTGAAGCATCCTACTAGACATAGGAGAGCTGTGTTGTGCAAGTGTTCACACTCCCCAAATATGTTTCAAAAGATGTCTTATTTTCTAAGTAGAATAATAAACATAGGGCTGGGGATTATTGCACTTCACCTCAGTCATCCATTCCTTTACACACAGCATGCTTAAAGCAGTCCTGAATGCATGAAATCTTGATGGTTTAAGCCTTTCTTTGTAAAGGAGGAACTGAGGGCTCAATTTACTTTTGCTTGCCTACATTCAGGGTGAGATTTCTATCTAGTTAATTAAAGTACATAAGAAAAGGATGAGGTAAGTGGTGCATTCCCTTCAGTGTCCCTGAGAAGCTGCCACTGAATCTTGCGTGGGTTCTAGCTTGGTCAGTCTGTGGGGAAGATGCCCAGAGTGAGCCTCACTTGGTCAGCAATCCTGGGGTAGCAGCAAAGGAAGCTCTAGCTCTTGGCAGCCAGCTGGGTTTAGCCCCAGCGAGGTGCTGAGATGCAGCAGCTCTGCTTTGGCCTGTACCTCTTTAGGGTTTGCCTCCATGTAGCCACATGCTGACCATGCAAAAACCTGGGTCCCTACTGCTGATCCAATGGTTCACAGGAATGCTACCAAAGGTGGAGCTGGGCCATGACAGGAAACACTGAAGTTCCTCCTAGTGTGTGCAAGGCCATAGTGTTTGCAATGCTGCTGCAATGTAATAATGAAGCATTTATGAGGAGGCACGGTTTCACATAGTCAGTTGCAAGACAGAGGTCTTTGACCTTTCTCAGAACTGTCTTGCAAAACCTGTTGCCACAAGATCTTTGTGGGATTCATGGAAAGGCTCTTCAGGGATATTGCTTAACTGGGAGCCCTCTAGTCTGTTTCTCTTGGTCTGTTTGCTCAGTGCATAGGTGTGGAGCTATTCAGGGCTTTGGGATGAGTGAGGTAATGCTCACAGGAGGAGCTTCCCAAATTACAGAGGGTGCACACAAAGCTGAACAGAGACTGTAAGTAGGTAGATTCAGGGCCTCCTCCATTTCCACAAATCCCATCAACTCCAGCCATTAATTAATGTACTAAGGTCAGGACACATTTCCCTGTGGCCTCTCTGGGAAGGGCCAAGAATTGGGAAAGAGGTCATGCCATCAAGACCTGGAGTATGGGTGAGGATGTTATTTTCAACTCCAAACTTGTTCCTAGAGTCTCGTTCTTCCTTGCCTTTATCTTCATAAGGAGTTCATAAATGAGGATACAGAATATGCAAATACCCTCAGCTAGCAATGAGGAAGACCTTCATGGAAGGAAAATATGAGAGGGCCTAAATGAACTGCCTTGCTTATTTGGGAGATAGGAGTCTCTGGATGCAGGTTCCCTTTAGGGGTGGGTTACTGTGCTAAAGAAACCAGAGGTGCCACAAATCACTGACTCAGAGGTTCCATAAATCCTCCCAGATGCAGAGAGGTGTCTCAGAATCTGATTAGGGCATTCAGGAGAAGCAGGGGTGGACTTCTTCCCCTGCTGTGTCCCTGGTGAGAGGGACACATTCTCTTCCGCTGGTCCAAAGCGCTGTAGGACCAACAGCAGAAGGACATAATACAGGCCCAGCAGCTCTGCTGAGCCAGGAGAGTGTCACTAGTGCCTTGTGAGCATGGGAAAAGTCAGAAGCAAACAACAATGACAGCATGGGCTAGGCTTTGTCCTCACTTGGACGCTGATACACCACTCTGCAAATCCTTTCCCATTGCAACCTGCAGAGCTGGGCATTTTTGTGCTGAATAACCAGCAGTCCTTAAAAAAATTATATATACTAGCTTGGTTCTTTGTAAGTACTTTTGTTATTCCTTTTACTTCTCTGGCTGTGTTTGTCTTTCACTTGACACCATTGTCAGTGCTGAAGACAAATACACATTTGTTTTAATTTCCTCCTTAGTGTACATATAACTTACAATGGGAAAGGCTGGAAAGTCTGCAGGATAACCTCATAGATATCTAAGTCCATTCTAAATGGCAATGAAAACACAATCTCCTAATCAGGAGGGAGAGTGTACCTTTAAACGTGGTCCAAAAATGCTTTCTTGGATAGTAATACAGTAACATGGTTTTTGTTCAACTCTCAGCCAGGGGTTCAGATTTCTCCCTGGGGTCCAGAAGTTGAAAGTCACAAGGCACTTGGCGTAATTTCATAAAGACCTCAAAGTATAGTTCCCTTCTCTCTAACTACAGGAGCATATCCTCACAGTCAGCTGTTCCTGAATCACTACCTAAAGCACTGCAGGAAATTGATGAGGGAACAACAGGACAACCAGCTAGTGCATGGCAAAAACAGGGATCTTCTCCCTGGAGATGATTGGAACCGCAGCTTTCCTTAATTGGAGTTGAAAAGAATGTATTTTTAAGAGAGAGGATCCTTAGAACATAAAGGCAACATTATTAGCTCTTCTACAGCAGCATTCAAATGGTAATTTAACCTTTGCCTGAGCGAAAAGATTAAAGGAAGTACTCAGAGCAATCTTTATTTTCTTCAGTTACTCCTTGCTCACTTGCATAGCAGCCTCTGACTGCACAGAAGCAGAGCTATGAAAATTGAAGCCTCCAGGAGGTTCATTCCACTCTTCCTCCTTTTCCCCTGTAATTTAGGCACCTTCTTTCCTCCTAGGAAAAGGGAAAATTTCCCTCTAGGGCTGGTGAATGCTGCCACAGAAAGGAATAAGGAGGGAGCCATGGTGAATGGACGGGCCAGGACAGTCCAGCTCCATTTCCTGAGCTTTCCAGTGTACTGTCAGTGTGACTAATAGCTCTTGCTCATGTGGAAAACTTCCACTGACATTGTAGTTTCTACAAAATCCAAATTTTCCATAACTCTCTTCTTTTTCTGTATTTGTTCTTCAGGAGAATTGACCTCTGTTTTGTTTTGGTATTTTTTTAGAAGTGTTCCATTAAACTGTCTGTGCATTCTGAGAGCTGTAGCCTGTACTAAGGGAACTCTTGCAGACACATTAAGGGAAGTACAGGTTGTCTAGGAAATTCAATCCAATGGGTAAAATCAACAACAAAAGGCAGTGGAGTACCAAGACCTCATTGAAGCATTGAGTGTAACTTAAGCTGAAAGGTCCTTCAGTGAAATGCATTGGCATACAGAACGGAATATTTGGATTTGGAAATAGTCAAACACTTTCTTTTAGTGTATAATATTGAAATATCTTTGTATTGCATTTAGGAAATAATGGGGAATCATTTGAGGGGGAACTTGAAATTCTTCACATAAAGCATTAACTTGCATTTTGATTAGAGGCAAAACAAATAAGGAGAAAATAATCTGAATTTCTCTTAATTCCATGAGTCATTTATTTGACTTTCACTTGAATAAGAACATTTAACACTCATAAAAAGCTGATAGAGATCCCCAAGGCTCCACAGGAAGCTGCACAGAGACAGTGTGGTACTGACCAGGAAGGGATACTGGTCCATCTTCAGCCCATATTTGCCTTACTGTCACCAAAAGACATTCTGCTTGTGGTTAGTAAGAGGGCAGAATTTATGACACACAGTCTCTGCCACAGCATTCAGTGGAGTGCACTCATTCAGAGAAATTAATTTAGTTTCAAACCTAACACAATGTTGCAGGGGAAAAACAAAGTATTTCCCTGTAGGTCAAAGGATCCTAGAATCTTTTAGGTTGGAAAAGACATTTAAGATCATTGAGCCCAATCAGACTATGTCCAAACAGACTCTGTGACCAGCTCAAAGTGGATCAGTTTGGCTGGGTGTACCCAACAAGCTCTCATCCAGCCAATTCCTAGTGATGAGCACCCATTTCCCAAATATTGCTGAATTAAGTGCTGATTCCTTTGAGGGCAGTCCAGCAAAGAAGCTAAGTGTGGGAAAAACATATAGATTTGCCAGAGGGACTTCTAAGGGGATGGCATTGGCCAGCCTCTGCCTTGCTTCTCCCAGCTCCAGTATGAACCACAAGGTGATGCACTCTCTAGAGGAGGGTCCAGTCAGTTTGAGACAGACATCGGGCATTTGCAAGTCCAACTATGAAGTAGAAATGATTTTATGGGAGAAGGGAGGAGTGTTAATAAGACAGGCTGAACAACTTTAACAATTATTCCATCTACCCCACATTGCCAAGTCTTTCAATCACCATTTACACGTGGAAGAATGCAAACACATACTGGAGAGTTAGTGTAGTCAAGGCAGTACAAGTATATAACTGAGTGAAGAATTGTGGTGTCCTTTAAAAGAGAACTGTTAGAATGGGAAGAATGGAAAAACTTTGTGTATATGCATCCTTCCCAAGTGCATCAAAAAACTTTTCCAATGAGAAGGAAGCATTTCACCTCAGAATTGATTTCAAAACAATTTGCTATGATTTTTATTCTGCCAATAAATCCCTTCAGTGTCTTGCTCCATACACTTCTTTTCCTTCCCAAAAGAATGGTCTTATTTCATTACTATTGGTTATTATTGTTATTAGCACTATGCTGAGGAGTGTTAATATGCATCAATTCTTCAAAACATGATTTTGCAGTGTCAGCTGCATAACAGCTGGGTTCTAAAATGCAATGTAAATTCATGTAGGGTCACCTTTCACAGCCTAAGTTTGGAGCAGCAAACCCAGGAGAGCTTGCAAACATCCACATCCACATATGTTCTCTGACCACTTCATCCCATCCTCTCAGAGCTGGGCTCAGGTGAGCACACTGGCACCTCTCCCCTCCATCAGTCCTGGTGCCCCAGGAACTCTGCAATAGCACCAAGCATGGGTTAGAAAAAACCACTGAGGCCTGGGGGTTCCACTTGCCATCACACACGACCAAGCTTCCTATTTATCTCTCATACCTTGGAAATCTTGTAAATGTGATGCACACAAATAAAACCAGAAGTGGGATTTAGGGCTGAATACAATGAATATTGCAAACCATTTTTTAGCTTTGGACTTTGCCGCTGAAAGCTGACCTATCAACACCATCATATTAATCTTGCTTAGCCTAGCTACTCCCAGATTTATCTGACACAGCTATTACTAAGTCTGTGTGCGTGTATGCCCAGGAAACCTCAGCTGAAAGTAAATTATTGCCATTTTCTACAAGTGCAGTGCCTCCTCAGTCTTCAATTTTCCATCCTTCAGAGAACTTTCTGGCTCAAGGATTCTTTGGCATTCAAAACCAATATAAGTGTGGAAACGGTATGGAAACACACTGGTGAGGTGATAGGGTATAAAATTTGTAGAAATGACAGGGGAATTTAGAGAAGGAATTTACAGGTATAAATTTGGGGTGACATATGAGTGATACAGAATTATAAGGCATACTCATTGCCCTATTAATACAGTATCTTACTCTTACACTGACCTGTTTTGAATGAGCTTTGTCATTAAATTATGTCTTTTTTATGCAATCTGATGATATATAGCCAAAAAAAAAAAAAAACAAAAAAAACCCAAAAAAGATCCCAGCCTTGAAACCTGCCTGTGACACCTTTTTTGTAGATGAGTAACACTGCTGTTTGGATGCCCAGTCTGCATCAGGGTTGTAGTGTCTGGTTATACAAAACAATATAATCAGGTTTTGTTTTACCAGGTTAGTGACAGTACTTTGCTGAGAATTTTTTACTTTGGATGTCCCTGTTTTTCAGAGGAGCACTTTTGAGTGGACCACTTTTCAGCAGAACACTCAATTTCCCTGGAAACCTGCAGATGACAGAGGGAGCCAATATCCCTCCAAGGCAGGTTTCTGCTGTCTGGGGGCAAGGCTTTAAGATTTGTGGCTGGAGCCACAAGAGAGTTTAGATGCTGTCTGCAAAAATATGACTCTCAAATGCTCAGAGGTGCTGCCACCAGACCCGGGTGGCACCTGCCATCCCAGTGGCCTTTGTGCTCAAGTAAATTACCACAGATTCATCAGGGTCTGCTTCTTCACACAGCAGCACTTCAAACTTTCAAGAACACCTTGTTCAGAAAGAGGAAAAAGAGATCTTCGTGAAGGGACACCAGGGAGGAGACATGAGGAGAAGCTGCAGGACATGGGGCAACACCACTCATGTATGAATCTGAGACTGAGTAGAGCAAAATGAGCTGCCTTCTGAAACAAAGGCTAATGATGTGGGCAAAAGGGAAAAGAGCAGTAAGAAAGAATGGGGCACTGAAGCAGGTTGTAACAGGTAGTTTGGATTTTATCTCTGATTTCAGTCATTATTTAATCAAATGGGACCAACCTATCACCAGCACAGCTCTGTCTGCATATATTCAGAAAGGAATCTCTCTTGACTACAGTGGTATCACCTCAGGATCTGCCTTGTCTGTACTCTCTAGTACTGTTGTGTGTTGTCTGACTTCCAGCCCAGCTTTGCAGTGAGAGCAGAAAAATTTATTGGAGTGATGAGGGGTCATCAAAACCAGTTGTTGATGGCAGGTTTGTGACTTACAGCTTTGCCCTCCTTGTCAGTCCTGCAGGTCAGTCCTGTCAGGGCCTGGGAGGCATGGGCTTGGTTCCCTCCACTGCCTGAGAAATAGAGGTATTTAGTTGTGCTCTAAATGTTGAGCTAATGGACAGGAGGATGATGTGGATGTGAACCCTACCTTCTTTGGTGGTTGTTCTTTGGGAGAGATTTTAAAGGGTTTGAATGACTCCAGAAAAAAAATAATAGAACTGTGGTTTCTAAGTGAAAGGAAACATCCCCTTTTCAGACAAAAATAAAGTACTCAAGTCCTTACCAGGATTTAAGACTCAGCTTTCTCTGTGGCATATCCCATTAGTGAGGTAAGGTGTTTTTCCCATACAACTTGCTGGCAATTGTCCTTTTACCCCCATTCACTTCACAGGCACCCTCAGCATCAAACTCATTATGGGTCTGGTCTACAGCAACAGAAGAGCTATCTTAAGCCTTTCCCCTACTTTCTGTAGTAGTGAAGAGACTCCTGAGACCAGCCTTTGGTTCCTGGAAGTCATCCTTTTGTTTGCAACACACAGAAGAAAGATTAAGTGAAGCACCTTCTAAATGCCTACTCTGGCTGTAATAAAAATGGCATTTATGATGGAGTAGAACTGCCAGAGTTTACATGTGTGATGCACACACATGTCTACAGATAACCATGATAAAACCGGAGTCAAGCCAAAGAGACCTTAGCCGAAGGAGAGAAAGCATGCAGGAAAACAAAGATCATTGCAGAAAGAGTCCTTGAATTAACCTCTCAGATTGTTACCTGCATATATTTATAACCCATGCTGGTGAGGAATCACAGAGGGTTTGTAGACACCCACAGCCCCTGGATACAAAACACAGCAGCTGCTGGGTGCACTGCAGAATCTCCCATCTGACCAAGCTCAATACAAACTGAAGAGCACAGGAGAACATGCAGGGTTAGACCACAGAGTTTCAGGCTGCAATGTCACAGCAAATGGAGTGAGATGCTCCAGCTACAAGCAAAGAGAAGCCACTTTTAAAAGTCAGTAAGAGGTAGACATTTCCGAACGCCAGAATATCTCCATGGTCAGAGTCTGCATGGATTGCCCAGCAATACTCAGGTGCCTCAAAAGCTCCTTATTACCTTTGTGGCTCTTGCTGCAATTAATCCCTGGAGTAAATGTCCTAAGATAAATGGAATTGCAGCGGGGCTGCCCTGGCTGGGTGACTGCCCAGTGGTGCTCCACCCAGCCCTGCATGCCTAGCCTGTTACTCATGCTGAGCCTTGGACTCGAGGTTTGCAGCCTCCCAGCTCTGCCTCTGCTCGTCTCTTCTCCACATCATTTTGGTGGGTTCAGATCTCCGACCCCTGTGCAGGCCTCTTCTCCCCCTGTGCCCTGGTTTGTCTCCTGCCTCTGCTGCCATGTTTTCTTGGCCTGCATGGTGGTTCTGTGGTCGTGGGAGCTGTAGCTGCAGCTTCATGCACAGCTTGCTTCTGCTCTGTGCTGAAGTGTCCTCGGTGCAATTATGTCCTTGCTATTTCCTTGCTGTCCTGAAAAATAGCAAAATTGCCATGCTCAGACCAAGGACTAGTGATCCTTAGTAGCCTCTGGCTTTGCATCTTCTGATCCTCTGTCATCATCATACCAATTGTCATGCATTTTGCATGAAGCCTACACATCCTTCATGTTCCAAATAGTCCTCCTCCTCCTCCTCCTCCTAAAAACCTGTATTTATTAATTAGGAGTAATCCCTGTTAATTATGAGGAAATACATACAGCTCTGCATGTCAGCACAGAATATTTCACTAAGTATATAACATTTGGCACCAAAGGTTTTTGGGAGAATTAAATATGAGAACATAATTGTTTAAGCCTTGAGTGCCCAGGATGTCCACCAAGATAAAAGTCACTTTTCAAGGTCATCTCAGACTTTGTGACCTTTAGGCCCACTCTAGAATTTGAAGACTTTCTGGTTAAATAAGGTTTATAATTGTTTGAAAGAATTTGGCCTCTGGCAAGTAAAGGTGAAAAGTCATCTATGTTTGAATGTTTTCTGTATACAAACTTGGCAGCTGCCCACGATTTTAAAGTTGCCTACTGTACTCACAGCCTCAAGAAAGCTGTGAAAGGCATAGGGACTCTCTAGAACAATTAGAAAGTCATCAAATGTGGCATTAATAAAAGACCAAAGGGACAGATTAGGCCTCTCTCTATACAAGGGTGTGTTGGGAATTGTTTTGTTGAAGGCTATGAGGTTAGTCTGGATCTAGCTCTGAAAATGAAGGTTGGAGAGCCTGGAGAGGGGAGCAGGGTGTACCACATTTATATCCCTGCTCACACAGCTGTACAGTGGCATATGTGAAGCTCATTTTGGAGGCAAGTCCTGGTCATTTATCCTGTCACCTCCTGTTGTCAGCAGTGTGCCCAGTGACCATCCTCGCTGTTCACATGTAAACCCAGCAAAGACTGAAGTAGCAGGAGGTAGATACTGCTGTCAGTAATACCAGTACAACACCTTGGGGTGAGAGAGACAGATTCTGAGCACAGTTGTGCAATTCTCTTACCCAAATCACTCTGCTACCTGCAGAGGTGTGAGAGCCGAGAGTCACAACGGTGTGACTGAAGTCAGCATCTGACACATGAGGGTTTCTCTGACTCATCCAAGGCAATGCTGATTCTCCAGGTTCACCTTAGTGCATTTCCAAATCAAAATTCATTGAAATGGGCTTAAATAGACACAATCCTCCATGTGGAGTGATTCCATCTGTTTAAGGAAAGGGACAAGTCAGGTCTGTGGATTATGTTTTCTCTTTATTTCCTTGTAGGTTTGCAGTGTCTCTATCCCCTGGGTTAACTCCTACTAGCACAACTACCAGGAGAGTCAAAAGATATCCTGATGTTTCCACATCTGTCTGGATCCTCTTGTGATAACAGCACACATGGGAGACCAGCATGGGGTAGAGCTCTGCCTGGTCTCCCTGTTCTTAAAGGAAGGAGCGGTACACTGTTAATCCCGACAGGCTCTGAAACACAAACTATTTCCCTGAAGTGGATTGCCATGGGGGCAATAGCCCTGTACTCCCACTCCTTCATGCCAGCACTTTCTGTTGACATCATGTTGGATGTGCTACCAGAAGGCACTGGGAACACTGGAATATTTGAATGCTGCCTGTCCACCCCAGCTCCTGCTGCCCCTCAGCCCATGATGGAGCTCTCCTCTCTGAGATGTGGCTGGCAGCACTCAGAGGCCTTTGCCACGTGCAAAGCAGTGCCAGGGAGAGGGTGATGTGCCTGCTGAACCCAAGCTTGGAGCAGCCCAGGACTGCCAAGTTCACTTGTGGGGCCAACCTGCAGTGGGTAGATTTGTGTGGGGAGAACATGCCTCGGAAATGTCTAATTACTGGATTGGGGTTTTACTTCAACGAAGGAGAATGTTTTCACCAAGGGATTGCTCTATATATTGCAAAGCAAGGCTGGATTTTTGAAATCTTTTTTTTTTTTTTTTTTGAGGGAGCCCTTTGTTAAAATCTTGGCAGCACATCTCTGCCGGGAAGACAGAAGTGCTCTGTGCTGGAGAGTGGTGTTGGCACATCTTGCCAGGGCGTGCAGAGGTGGCGGGGAAGGCTGCCATCTCATGGTGAGCCTCGCACGGCTCCTGCACTCTCAGCTCACCTTCCCTGTTGTCGGTCTCCAGGCCAGGTTGCACCTGAGGGGACTTTTCTCAACAAGTCTGTAGCTGCAGAAGCAGCCTATGTCTTTTGTCATGGCTTTTGTGCTTTAACTTTGAGACCAAATCTGCCAGAGCCTAGAGTTTTCTGGTTTCTTGCCTTGTCAACATTTTATATGAGAGCAAAATGGTAGTTAGTGAAAAGCCATGGGGGCAAGGCAACCAGACATCCGAGAAGAGGCTGGCTGTCACAGATGGTTTTAGTGGCGACTTCAGGCTGATATGCTATTGCCTGTGACAGCAGCTTTGCTGAATCACAGTCCTGAATGGAAACTCCCCTGAAACCGCCTGTGGGTTACAACTCATAATTTTGGGATTCTTGGGTATTCATCACTAACCTTCTGCCGCAGCTCACACATCCCACGCTCTCGCGCTCACTGTCTGCCCTCCGCCCACTGAAAATGTACCAGTGCTCACCCAACACAAGCTGGATGCTGCCTCTCCACTCCATGGGATGTGGCAGTTCTGTGGAAGGCTCCATAGTGTTTCCAGAAGTTTCCAGAAAACCCTGGACATGAACCAGAATGAAAGAGTCCTTGCTGATGAGGGGAAGTCCAGCATGGCAGTGTGGGAACAGGCAAATGGCCAGCATCCATACTGACAGGAAGGAGGATGGAACAAAAAAGGGGGTTTTTAAAGGTGATAAAGGTCTCCTGTTCAGGGAAATGGTCAGAAATTTTATCACTGAAAGAGCTTTGAATGTGTCTGTGATGAGGAAAGGGAGAATCTGCATTTTAAAATGTTGTTTAAGTCACACCAGCCTTAACAGCTGTCTAAAATACATGCTGAATATGCACACTCTGGACATGTGCATGAATATGGATTCTCAGAAGTGAATGGCCCCACCCACCACCAGCTCCCATAACCACACTCCTGAGTCCCACATGTGGACATCTCTATCACAGAATGCTTGAAGGAAGAGGATACAGTCTTTCAACTTAGGTTCTGGCTGGAGAACATATATTGACTTCTGATTTTCCTCAGAATGTAGGTTATTTTATTTTTAAAAGTTGCTTCTTGGAGTGGTGGATGCCAGGGTTAGTGGGTAAGCACAGGATGTGAATCAGACCACTCTCAGCTGAGGGGGTCCAGGCTGCTCTATCTTACACGTTTCACCTGTGAGGCTTTTGAGTGGTCATAAACAAGAGAGAGACGAAGCTAAATTCCGCTTGTTAAAATAGAGTAATATTTTATAAGGAATACGTGTTCAACCCAAAACCTTCACAACTTTAATTTCAGCCAGTAAACAGAATAAAGATGTCAAAAGGCATTCCAGAAATGGAAAGAAAGGCATTCTATTTTACACCAGGATTTTCCCAGTTTCTTTTGTGTTTCTGCACAGATATAGAAGGTCAAGCCTCTCCAGGTGTCTTTCCATGTTGTATCCTAATCACATGTTTCCGTCCTGTCTCCCCAAACCCTTCCTCTCAGTTCCAATTTTACCACTTTTCAGCTTGGCATGTTTGTTTATAATGACCCAAATCACTTCCTCTCCTTCTGAAAAGGAAAAAAAAAAAAAAAAAAAGAAACAACACCCATCCATTTTTAGATAGTAGCCACATGCTCAGTTGAATCTGCACACTGGGAAGGACAGAGCAGCGAGCAGCTGGGAGTGGGCAGGTGTAGGAAGCTCTTAGTCAGGTTTGTCATGGAAAGTCATACTGTGCAATTACAGGGCACAGAACAGGGTAGCACACGCTGCCAGGAGAGTCCTGCAGTTGGGCTGGCACAGTGTTGTTACACAGTATAGATTGACCTCAGTGGATTAATCCAGCCTAAACCTTCCTGTGCTCTGGTGGCTCAGCAGCCCATTGCTCACCCCCTCCTCAGCTGTTGCCAGAGCATCCACAGGCTGTGATGGTGGATAAGGCTGAAAAAGTTGAACCACCCACAAAGGGATGATGTACAGATAAAGAAGCAGAATCACAGAATCATTTAGGCTGGAAATGACCCCTGAGATGGAGTCCAACCTTAGACTGATCACCACCTTTGTCAACTAGACCATGGCACTAAGTGCCACATCCAGTGCTTTCTTGAATACAGAGATAGGTAGATATAGAGGGGAAGAGTTCAGTTGTGCTTTGAGTTCAAATGACTTCACTGGGTCACTTTAGACTGCAGTCCTGTGACCAGTGTTTCTGGGAGGCAAGGATGGAGGGAACAACACAGATTTATATCCCAGTGAGTGGAAATGAGGATCACTGGAGAAAGCAAAGGTAATCTTTTGCTAGGCCTAGGAGCACTCTCAGGATGTTTCTAGTGAGGATAGGGGCCGAGAGATGGAATAGATGAGGTGTGACCTGCATGGCTCCCAAACTTGCACAGGGCCAAGCACTAAGTGTATAAAAATCAAGCTAGAGCACATAATGCTCAATGTCCATCATATGAAAACTGACATGCAGTTCTTCATGTCAGCTATCATGCAGCCAGGAAAAGAGGGAGAGTTGTCATCTAGGATTCTGTATTGATAATAGTTCTTCCTTGCTGGGGAATGGCCTTGCCTCTTAGCTCTGTGGGATGACAGAGGGGGCAAGATCAGCCCTGCCATCCACACCATGCTGTGAGGATTCCTCAGAGGTGTTTGTTCAGCAGAGATATTGCAAACACGGTGTCTGTTGCAGACAGGAAAAAAGCTTAAGTCCCACCAACCACTCAAGGTGTAACTTGGTGCTGATGAGATTTTCTTACTCAAAAAGGGGGAAAAAATGAAAAAAAAAAAAGAGTAGGATTATTTTTTATTCATGGGGACTGTGTTATGGTTTGGCAGGGGAGGAATTTAGAGAAGTGATGTAAAATAGTATATGAATAGTATATGCTATTCATATACTGCAGCATACACTCCCTATATATACAATATACAAATCTAGCATAACAGGAGCAGACTTTGCACTAGTTTTCTATGAAAAGCTTCTTTACAAGAGGGTTTGGGAACAGCAAGAGTGATTAACTGCAAAGAACTTTTCCTCTTGGAAATACTACTTTACTTCAGGTTATTAGGAGAAACAGTTCTTCCCCATACACACTCACACAGGCAGCTCTCCATTTGGGATTAAGTCCTGCAGTGGTCTTTCCTGGCTCAGCTGAGAATAGAGCTCATGTTTGCCTAAGTCCATGCTGATCCACCAGGCTGCAAGGACTCTCCAAGGTGTCAAGGGTGTGACTATCTACCTTCACTGTGGTGGGTGTGGCTTGACCATCTCTCTGGAGCTGCCTGCTCTCGCTGTGTGGACTGCTCTGGGAGATAGCAGGGCTTGGTTTTTGAATATTTGAGGGACATGAGAACAGGAGCTGGAAGGAGAGCTGAATTAGGTGATTTTATTGAGAGACATGAGAGAGAGAGAGAGAGAGAGAGAGAGAAAGAGGAGAAGAACTGTGCTGTTGGTAGCCAGGGAGCTGCTGGCCTGGCTTGGCCATCTTACCAACCCTCACTCCTGTGCATCCCACAAAGTTCCAGGGTTAAATGAGCTAAATATAAGTTGCTAATGCTGCATCTTACATTCTGTTTTAAAACAGCCTGGACATGTAGTAAGGTACACGTGAACATCTGGTTCTTCTCTAGCTTCTGGAATGGGGGTGAGAAGTCAGCATTCATCAGGTGTTGAAAATATTGGGGCAGTTTGGCTTTAGCTGGCACTGAACAAGAAGAGGCAAATCCAAAGCAAGCATGTGGGGGAGAGGTAGGAATTGTTTATGCTCTGTTCTCCCATAAAAGCAATGGCAAAGTCAGGGACATAGAAATGGGAAACCAGCTCTTTTGGGCCTGAGCCTAGCAAGACATTCCCAACAAATCCCAGTGTTTCCTGCAGGAATCAGATCAGAGCTGAGTCAGGTTAGGAAACTCTCTAAATTTCCATATCACTGAAAAAAATCTTCTGGCCACACGAGCATGAGCTTTACCAAGAAATGGGGATCATGCAAAGGCAATAATTTCAGACCAGCCTCAAAAGGTATTACCTTGGCATTAGCAACAGCTGGGCTTTGGAATATTTTATTTATTTTTCCTCACTGTAGAACATTAGTCTTACTTGCTGAACTCCTGGGGTGCCAATCACACCCAGGCATGCTTGACCTGGCCTTTTGCACTCCCGTGTGCAGGACAACATGGGGCTTCAGGGGTCCTTTTGGGTCTGCCAGCTCTGGAGCTGTTTTGCAGCTGCTGGAGGGCTGCCAGCTTGAAGGCCTTTTAATGAGTGGTGTCGTGTCTGGCAAGTAACTTGCCTTCAAGTGAATGTGACTAATCATGAATCTTTTCAATAACGCTGACGACCCAGTCTCTCTTTTCTCACTCTGCCCAAGCCCTCTGAAATAGGAGTAAATTGGCCTTATTCTGGCAGAGGCAGGAAATTATGAAGAGCCCCTAAAAGGCTTCCAATGCACCATGCCTAGGTTTTGCTTTGAGTGTAATTATCAGAGTTGTTGTGTGTGTGTTTTGAGAGCAGCTAAATAGCTGCAAAGGTCTGAAAGATCGCACTCTGTCACCAACTCCCGGATCATTTGCCTGAATGCCTAATTTCTGTACTTCACTGGTACAGTGTGCTCCTGCAAAGGCAATAAGCTGAAGCCTATCAGAGTTCACAACTCTGTGTTAACTGTTTATGTTTGTTTTATTGGAAATGTCCTTATTGCCTGAATGAGCAGCAGAGCCAGAATGGGGCATTGTAGTTACTGGTCTGTGCTACACTTCACCTGGCTTATTTGATTGGAGAATGAAATCTTTGTCTCATTAATGAGTTTCCTAGATGTATAAGGAAACAAAAATGTAATTGTGCTTCCTATGATATGCAGAAGTATTATTTGTTCTCTGAGAGAAATGGTGAGGCATTTTCCCCCCAAATAAAACACACTGGAAAGTAAGTGCATACAGAAGAGAAAGCAGAAAGTTTGGGAAATTAAACTTGAGGAGGAGAAGAATGGGAAGATATCAGTAAATGACAGGTGAAAATCTGCTGCTGGGAAAGGAAAGGAAAGGCAATTTTTTGGTGAGGGTATAATTCTCAAAATTGTTATCAATATCATTTAATGGGACTTCAAAATTAAATGGTATCATTGGTCTTAGTCATGCTTCTTCATATGGCATGGTGGATGATATATCTTGAGTGCTGGGGATCTTATCCACCTCTTTTTTATCATGTCTGCATGTACTACCTTCACAGCAAAACATATAAATCTCAGCAGACAAAAACATAGCTCTTGTTCACCAGTTGATCCCTAGATCCCCATTGATAACCACACTGGTTTTCCCTCCTGGTTTTCTTTTTCATACCTTTGGTTGTGTACCTACCATTTGTGTGTCTGCTTGATATTTCAACATCCCCCCCCCCCCCCCCTTTTCACTGCACTTGCAGAGATCTGGAATAATTCCTGATGTAGTATAGGTCTGCTCTTCCATTCTCTTCCTTCTTTTTCTTTCTAGACCACAGCATTTTCCCTCTAAACTGGAGAGACGTGGAGTTGACAGATGGACCACTTGATGGATGAGGAATTCTCTGGATGGGGGCACTGAAGGAGTTGCAATCAATGGTTTAGTATCCAAGTGGAGACGAGTGATGGGTGGTGCTCCTCAAGGGTCTGTATTGGGATTGTCAAATTTTAACATCTTTGTGAGTAACATGGAGAGTGGGATTGAGTGCACCCTGAGCAACTTTGTTAAGCTGTGTGGTGTGGTCAACATGCTGGAGGGAAGGGAGGCCATCCACAGGGGCCTTGACAGGTTCGAAAAGTACCTAAACAGAGCTAGAGAAGGACTTTTCACAAGGGCATGTAGAGATAGGACAAGGGGGAATGGACTTAAGCTGAGGGAGGGAAGGTTTAGATTAGGTATTAGGAAGAAATTCTTCAGTGTGAGGGTGATGAGGCACTGGAAAAAGTTGCCCAGAGAGATTGTGGACTCCCCATCCCTGGAAATGCTCAAGACTAGGCTGGGTGGGGCTGTGGGTAATCTGGTCATGTGGAAGGTTCCATGGCTGAGGGGCTGGAACTAGATGAACTAGATCATCTCTAAGGTCCCCTCTGACACTAACAATCCTATGAATCTATGATTTTGGCACCTCTTCACGGAACCAGCCAGGAGGACAAATGGAAAAGTGATATTGTGTTGTACAAATCCTACCAATCAGAGCTAGCTTAGTGGGTTTCTAGTAAGTGGATCAGTTGCCAGCATTGAAAAATCTTTGCAGAAGGAAAAGTGGGACTTAAGTTGCATTACTCACACTTAATGATTTACACTGTTTACATCATTCTGTACTTCAGGTGGAATTGTGCTTTTTTGTCACAATTTTGGAAGGAGGTGAGAGGACAGAGGTTACAAATTTGGGGGAGGGATGCATGCTGCTCTCTTTGAAGTTTGCTGCCAATCTCAGCAGTTTATTGTATGAGTGTTTGTTGGAAGGAAAAGGTATTAAATGCTAAAACTCAGGAAAAACAAATCACTCCTGTATATCAAATGCATTACCAACTTAATGGAAAGAAGACAGTCCAGAGAGGCCATGGAAGAAGAAGGCTTTGCCTTAATAACAACTTAAGAAGAAAAGAAATTAAAACTCTACGAGAATCAAAACATCTGTGTGTCTCCAAGAAATTTCTATGCCTTTCCCTTGCTTGCCTGATCTTTTCTTTGAAGTTTGATTGCTATCACTTCAAGACAGAAGAGATTTAGCAATTTTAGAGGCTATATCTCTGCTTACCAAATAAATACATTAGCCTTTCCCTAGCTTTTCTTAGTCAAGATACATTTGAAGCATTTTTGAGATCTTTATTGTTCAGTCTTCTAAGCAATCACCTGTTCAAATAAAACAATCAAGAAATCCCAGTTTGCCTAATTTGTATTTTTACTATATTCACCAATATTTTCTCTCACAGCATCAAGACCCCAAGTTTATTGTAATGCATTTGCTTAATTTTTCTTATGTCTTTTTTTGCTTCAAACACAAAACGTGTCCAGATTTTTGCATTACCAGGTCCCTGTGCTGTGTCAGTTTGGTATAGTTAAGTGCATACAAAATTGAGGCAATTTCTGCCGCTGTTGGTGTGACACAAATGCATCTATCTGCCAAGGAGTCCTCCCCCAAGAGATACCTGCATGCTTTGCTTCTCATGGAGATGAGAACTTACGGGTCTCAGATCCTAGGATGTGACCTTCATATACCCTGCCGCGGGAATGGGACACAGGAAGAGAGAGGACAGGAATAGGTGTGGCACTTAATGTGTTATCCTGACATTGCAAAAACATCAGTAGAAAAGGATTTTATATTGTGCTTCCATTCATCTTCACCAAATTTTATTGCAGGGAAGATCTCTCCCAAGCCTAATAAATGTGAAGTTAATTACAGGCCAGCGCAGGATTTCAGCTAGAGCTAAAACCTCAGTTACTGTTTCTGCATCATCAAACTACCAGGGAAAGGCATTGTGCTGATGGAGACTGAGCTTGTGCTTACTATTTTGGCAAAACTACTCCAAAACAAGTCCTAAAATTAGCCCTTCCCAACACCTGTCATTGCCCTGGGCATCAGCCTGTTCATGCTGTGCTTATTGAAATAGCTGTCACTTCTGGAATCCGCATTTCTTGCATGCTTTTTATCACTTTTACCTCTTCTTTAAATTTCATGTCTTCTCTTTCAGTACTCCTTTAGGTATGTGTTTTACTGTGCAGTGAGGATACAATAGAAGCAATGTCTGTACAGGGATTGTCCTTTGATTGTAAGGTGTTGGGAGCAGAGCCAGTGAGGCTAATTTTATTTCTGTTGAGTTCAATATGTTTACAAGGATGTGAGTGCCTGGAGAAAGAGAATTTTCTGTGAAGGATTTTTTTTTTCCTTTTTTTTTCTTTTTCTTTTCCTCCTGAGGCTTATTATGGAAAAACTTGGGTGAGAAATGAGCACCATTTCTCCCTCAAATTTGATTATGAAGGAATTTTTACAAAGTGAGAGGCCTTATTGGTGGATGGAGCAGGTTCTCAGGTGAGTACAGGTATTCAGAAGATGCATTTGGAGGTATTAACATGTCTAAGACCTCAAATGAAAAAAATACATACTATTTCCTTTTCTGCTTTGCTTTCCTCTCATAGAAGTGCCTCTTCCAAGGGTGCCAGAAGATATACCAGTGAATATTGGCCTAGTGGTGTATAACACAGTTCCCAAAAGGCATGGCACACATATCGTTAGCCATAAGAGATCTACATCAAAGTTATAGACGAATTACTGAAGTAGCCTAACTTTTTTTTAATGCTCATGTATGCAGCTCTGCACAGAGCTCCTGCCTCTATGTATGTAGCAAAGTACCTCCTGGAGCCCCACTTGGAGTTACTTTGAAGTGTGCCCTAAAGTATGGCTGCAAGCATATTTATGCTACTTCCCCCCCCACCTTCTTCTTCCTTCCAGTTAGATTAGACTCAATTTTTGATAGACAGAGTCTTATCTAGTTTGTGTTTGTTTTCAGAACAGCAGTGTGCAAAACACTGAGGAACAAGCGGGCCTGGGGAAAAAAATGGAAATCAGGGAAATGAAACTACACTTAGACCTGAAAAGATGAAAAATTTCTACACTCCTCCACTTGTGTAAAGCTTAATATTTCAATTCCTGATTCACTGGAAAGAGGAATACCCGATGAGCCCAAAAATGTGTGAAAGCAGAAGACTGCATGCACAAGGGTGTTCCAGTCACACAAACATATTGCTTGGTTTTCATTCTTGAGTTTTGAAAAATCACAAGGAATCTTATGAAAATGACAAGTTTATTTCCATGCCATGTGTAGTATACATTGCACCTTGTGTGAATTGCTGTAGGGAGGCAAAGTACTATTCCTGGATCTGCAGGGCACCCCTGAGCTTTGATATATCTGCTCTTTGATACTGTCAACTGTGAGAACTCTTCACATGTAGGAAAGGCAAAACATCAATGCTGAGTGTGACATGCACTGATCTTGGAGGAGAGCCTTGCCCAGAGAGCATTTCAACAAGCAGAATTTTAACTGTTTCTTTGGATTCTCCCAAGACAGCTATTGGTTATGGATCACTATGGAGCCTGGAGGGATCACCCTCTGAAAATGATGCATTTATCACTGTAGGGTTCCCTGGGTTATCTAGGGTTCACTTTGTTTGGATTACTCCCAGTTTACACCCTGAAATTAGAAGCAGGACTGACTTGTGAGTAACTTCCAGTTAAGTTTCTTGGTATGGCCAAATATCCTGTGAGTCACCCTGCAGAGTCCTGCTGAGCTTTGTGAAGTTGGAAAAGGGAACGAGGTTTCCACGGAATAGAAACCCTTTTAAAGCTGGGCCCAAGCTCTCCCTTAGGATGAGTGTGAACTCAGCTGCAGCAAAAGAGAGTATATTGCAAATAGTCCTGCAGCCTCTGAAGCCAACTGCCCTGGTTGTCTCTTGTGTTCATCTGAGTTGCACATAGTTCAGACACCCTGTTTCTCCAAAATGAGTTTATCAGTCCAGGAGTTGAAGCTCACCCTAATTCCCTGAGTACTGCTAGTAGAAAATGAAGAAAACCATAAGCAAAGCAATGTTTTAGTGACTAAAGCCTATTTTCCTTCCAAATTGCATAGAACAAGCCAATCTAATGCAATTTTGTGAGCAGTTAAAAAATTGAATCACTTGCACTGTTAGAGAATGCAACTCCAGTAGTATTTTATATGATGTCCATGGGAAATGTTTTGTAAATAACCAAGACTGATTATTCAAAAAGCAAAGATATCAGTAACTCATTTTGTTGTCTCTTCTGTTCAGAAATTGTCTTTGCTATATGTTCATCATTAAGTCCTTTGTGACTAAATATAAGCTTTAGTATAGTGAATAGTTGCAAGAAGGTGGTTTGTTCTATTTTTAATCCCTTCACCAGATCTTCTAAAAGTCTCTGTAATTTTTCTTGGTAACAAGAACTCTTGTTTATGCTGTGGTTTGAAACTGTGATGAAGACCCGTTCCCCTTAGCCTTAAATACAGCCAGAAGGCTGTAAGAAATCTCTTGGATTTTGTCTACTCCTGTTTTCAAAACACTATAATCATAAGTGAGTGGAGCTTTGCAAGCAGTAGGCTGGCTGGGCATCTTTTGATCACTTGGAGTGAGTTTTAATTTAATCTGGCACTTGGAGTTGGTAGCATCATGTCAATAAAAAATTAATTGCTTCAGGTATTTTTGCGGTTTCTCATTTTGTGAAGCCTGGCTTATTTAGAAGGAGAGTTAGTATGAGCAAAGTAATCACATTTAATGTGGTTACATGCTGGAGTACAGCTGACTTTGTGCCAAACTATGGAGCTCATAGCACAGGGCTACTAACTGGGGGGGCATTTCAGAGAGGCTTTGTGGGCTGATAAAGAGGTCTGCCTACTGCAAAACTAAGAGAGCATCCCTTTTATTCTCTTTGTGCTTTTCTGGACAGTTCACGGGGCAGGTGAGTGGCTGCATGCCCTGAGGCCCTGATCAGCAGAGCACAGCTGGAATCAGCTCTGCTGCCTGTGAGGCTGAGACCTGAGCATACATACTCACATCCTGGCTTCTTTTGGTTTGGGAGGGGATGGAGAGTATCATGCATTTCCAAAAGTCTCCTAATTATGGCACCTTCCAGGATGAACTATCCCTAGTAATCTCTTCAGTGTATTCTGGGATTTAAGGCTATCAAAGCTACAAATTAAAGATAAAAGATAACATGTTGGAAACTTAATAATAGCCAGCCCAAACAGACCCAGGGATAATCATATCAGTGCATTATTACAACAACAGGAGATGTTGCATGCCCTGCATGCATATGCACTCATATCTCACAAATGAGCCTGCCTGTGCATGGTCCAGCAACTGTGAACTGAACTTGGCCATGGCACCAGAGGTTTGTCTTGGTTTGTAAGACAAATTTTGGTAATTTTTGGTAATTTTTACAGAAGTGTAATATTTGCTAAACTGACATTTTATACGATGGTATGAAAGACAATGTGTTACTAGCTATGTTACACTTTGAATGACTTTGTTATATATTGGGGTTTAAACTGGCAGTGTGCACACAAATAAATGTTTGTCAAAGTTTAAACTGAAATATTTTACACCATCTCTTCAAAACTTTTAAATTTACCCTCTGTTCATTTCCATTTGGATCTCCTAGTGTTTCAAGTTACACCTGAGGTAATCTGACTAAACAGAGTAGAAGGAACCTTCCCTCTTATAACTCTGTGTGTGTGATGTAGTTATTTTGTGTCTCCTGTACTCTCCCCTCTTTTTCTCTGTTGCTTATATAGCAAAAAGGGGGAAAAGAACACAAATCATGATAAAAAAATTATAATCCTTGGAGAACATAGAGATGCAATATGGTCCAACTATATTTCAGCATTTCTTTAAAACACCACCAGCAGGTTTTGTTTTGCACTTTATTTTTTGAGGCACAGCTTTGTCAGTTTGAGTCTTCTTGGCTCCATTTGAATTAATGCAAAACAGTAAATAGTCTTTGAAAAAACAAAAATTCCACTAGGAACAAATTCTTTTGACTTGACACTTAACCTGCACACTTCCTCTGGCTCTGAGTTCCTCAGCCCTGATTACTGACTAACAGAGTATAACTTTGGACTAATTTGAAATGCAATTGCAGAACACACTAGAGAAAGTCATTTAGCGGTGTATCAAGACAAGAAGGGCAGACTGTAAATCTAATGACTTTCTTCCCTTCCTAATTTCTAAAATCCCAATGTCACCAGTATTGGCAATATCTGACACTCAGATGTGGCAATGTATCAAGTGGTCTATTAATATGAAAAAATAGTTTTTATAAAAGAGTAAGTCTCTCAACCTTCTTGGATACATAGATGAGCTGATGAATGCTTTGAACAAAGCTCACTGTTTACTCTTTCATTCTTTTTCTGCTTATTAAACCAGTTTAATACAAAAGCAACATATTAAAACCACCTACTACACCAAATATAATTCAATAGTATCCCTTCAAAGATAAGCCCATTGGAATCAGCTCATCTGAGGCAGCATTTTGTAGCCACAGAATATTAACACATAGCTTTGTCAACCATCACGTGTAGCTGGTGAGTGCCAATGATTTTGACTTCATAGTGCAACCATCTCAGAAAGCCAAAACTGAAGAAATGCAGGTATTTCCAGGTAACAAAACAAGTCTGATAGTGGCCTTGAGCCGAGAAAATCTGGCATTTTAAGTGTACCTTGGAGAGGAGTCTTGGGAGAATTCACATCCTCTGTTTTGAATCCTTTCTAAATCCCCAATGACACTATCTTGAAATAAATCTTACCTGAGGCAGGTGTCCCCTCCAATATACCTATATAAGTTATTTGTTCCAATATGCACAAAGAGCACTTTGAGTTAAATACTTTTCTAGATGGCTCTTACAAGCTGACAGCATTAAGTTTCATAACAAACAGATGTTCATATTTTATAAGCCTCCTCCATAAAAGACTTTCAGTGTTCTCTATTTCAACAGAGGCACAGTGGAAAATTGTAAGGGGTTAGAAACAGTACTCCTGTGGGAACCTGAAATGACTGAGTTTGGCTACAGCAAAACACATCTACAGCTGTGGAGGCGTCGATAGTGAATGGTGGGAAGGGGTGGACGGACAAGATTAGAGAAAGGCCAAAGGTTGAACATCCTGATGCTGGAGGGATTTCCACTGGGAGTGGAAAGAGGTGGTTGCCCTGCTTCTGTGGAGGCACTGGCTTCCAAAGTGACATCTGGGAGAGGCAGTTCAGGGCTGCTTCCTAATGCCAAGACAGGTAAGAGCGCAGTGAGTGCAATAACATCCACGTGAGTTCAGTGGCAGTGCATCCTGGAAGGCGGGAGAGCTGGAGCAGCCTGGCAGGCTGTGCTGTGGGACTGGGGGAAGGAGAGCAGAGCAAGATGACACCTCAGATGCATCACCCTGGGGCCTCTGGAGCACCAGCTGTGTTTAGCACTTGTGGGCCCCTTGGGGCACAGGCCCAGCCCAAGGGGAAAGCACACAGTGTGGAGGGGGGGCATTTGTTTCAGCAAATGTTGCCAATACCAGGAAGGAGGAGATTGTTCCTCCCTGTCCTTGATACAGGGCTGAAACCCCTCATTTTCCAAATTGGCATGTTCTTGTGTGCTGCTTTGCTGCTGCTTCCTGAACAACCCTCCTCTACTACTGAAAACTGAAATAGCATCTTTACTTTTCCATCTTTTTGAGGCAAAATGTCCAGAGGAGTCAGAGGAGCAGCTAAAGGTGTCTCTTTCCACACTTCTGTCTTGAAAGCAATGTAGAGGCAGTCCCATGTCATGCTGCGCCCCCAGAGCTGATGTTGCTGACACCTTCCCTCCACAGACTCCTCTTTTTATACAGCCAAGCTGCCAGCCAGATCAGGGGGGCTTATCACAACGAAGCCAATCTGTCTCTAAGCCAGCTCACAACCTTTTATTTCTGCTAGCTCAGCTCATCAGTCAAGCTGAACAAATCAACCAGAGTGCCAGGTGTGAGGGAAGGAACCGGAGGGCATGGCCAGGGCTGGCAAAATAACTTTTCTGGCAGTGACACAGCCCAAAAATTGTCTAAAATTAAGATGGAGCACCAATGGAAAAAGATTATTTGCCGACTCTGTGCTATTTAAAGGTCTCCAAAATATAGAGGGATTTTTTTGAATTTATTAAGTCAGCATTGTCTAATCCTTAGGCTAAAAAAAAGAGGACTTGGTACCTTAGAAATATAATAAAATCTTGTCAATGTGAAATGTATGGGCATTCCACAAAAGAATTCACGGGAACTAGGATTTCATCCTTGAAATAGGACCTAAGACCTGGATTTCTTGTTTTGGATGTGTCACTTCAGCTACTCTGTATTCTTCCAGCTTCTTGACATCAGGAACAAACCTAATACTCCTGAGTTTTTCCTTCTGAAGACTTGCAGAAAGGCAATGTAAAATTTCCTTTGCATTTACATTTGACTGCTCATCCTTAACATTTACTTTGAAAAAGACTTTGTCCCAAAAAACTTATTTGCATGAATATTTATGGAAAGCAAAACCAGACCAAATGCAAACACAACTAAGTAGATTCATTAAAAAAATTTCAACTGCTTTTGTATAACTACTTCACAGCATTTATCTAGTCTGTCTGGTAAAATGAAGCATTTTAGATTTTTGAGAGAAAAATAATTTTTGCAACAGATACTTTCCTGGACAAACAAGTTTGAACAACCCATTCTTTCTTTGTAATCTTTTCCTGACTAGTTACAGATGGAACAAGAACTAAGGAAAGAGGCAAGAGAGATTCTTACCATTTGTTTTCTTACAATCAGGGAAATTAAATTAAAATAAACCTTGAAAATTGCCTTCTGTCACTTCTCCTAGCTCATGAGGACTTCCCAGTGCATATTTTCCATTGGTTTTGTTCAGACTGCTGCTGCTGCCAGGTCGTGCTAAAACAGAGGAAAAAAAAGCTGTCTTTTGAAAAAAGTGAACTTTTCACATGATATGGAAGCCAGTCACTTCACAGAGCTCTTGCTTTGAGGTGTCTCAGGAAGATATCAGCTGGAGAGTTATGGAACAAAGGAGCAGTTGGTTGTAATAGCAAGAGCTGTCAGTACATGTGCAGATATTTCAACTGTGAAATTCTTGTCCAACAGTCTCCTGGCAATCATGAAATTAGTCTAAAATTGCCACCTGGGCTCTCTGTGAATGTTCCTCTGAGTATCCTTACATCTATCACTGTAAATGTAGAAGACAACTTGCTTAAATGAAATGTCCAGTTCTGAGCTGGGATGAATCCCTCTTTTTATGAACTCATCATCTTTAGGTGGAGTATGGCAGTAAAGCAATACTTATATTCTGGATTAACCACAACTAAGACCTGATTCAATCCAAGTCTCACAAGAGATGTGGTTCCTGCAGTGCTCAAGTGGTGTCAGGACATGCTAACCTCCTCTATAAGCTGGTAGGATGAAGCAGAGTGAGTTCCTCATCAGACTCAGCTGGAATCTGTTTAGTTCTGGTTAAACCAAATAAAACTTTGAGAAAGCAGTTTAGGTTATACATATATATATATATATATATATATATATATATATATATATACACATACACACACACAAAGCTGGATTATTTCGACAAAATTCAATTCCCTTTTCTGTGTTAGTCTGGAAGGGAGCTGATCTCCATAAACACAAGCTGAAATGAAGAGCTTTTCATCTTTCATTTATCGCTCCATTCATTCAGAATGAAATGGAAACTGCACTTGGCCCTGCACAATTTTACTGTATAATATATGCCTGCCATCATGACAGAGATCAAGTCCAGAAAATAACCCACGACCACTATGGATCTGAATTACATTCCTTTTAAATAGCAAGAAGACACTGGAGAAAATCTGAAATACTTCAGGAGATGACAAAGAGATGCTTTCCAACATTAGAGATTTTATTCTCCTAATAAGGAAAAGTCATATTGTACAACTGTATAATCTCATCCCCTCTGTAAAGCATATAAAAAGTAGACCAACTCGTCTTTTCTTATACCTTATATATTATGTTGATGTACGTCAGTAAGTACTAATATGTTAAGTTACTACCTTTGTGCAAAAATGGATAAAGCAAAAACCATTAGAATTGACTTGCCCTGAGTCAAGCCTTGTTGCAGTGTTCAGATGCTGTATTTCCATTAAAACAATAAAAAAACAATGTTTCCAGATATTATCAATTAAAATTTTCTGTTTAATCTCTGTTGAAGGCACAAAATCAACATTGTCTTAGTTCTTTGAAAATCCTTGGCCCAGCCAGCTCTAGAGCTTGTCTTTGGAAGGTCAAGTTGAAGAGAATTATGTAAAAGGGAAACACTGAGAGTGGTATGGACACACTGCCTATATGTGGCATCCCCACAGCCTCTGTATGAAGGGTCTGTACATGGGTATGTGCTTTGCTCACAGAACACCAAATTTACTCTGAGCATTCATCACCCTTTGTTTTTTACCTTGACTCCTTCTCCCCATGGCACATTACCAGATACATCATCATTCCCAAGGGTTAACCCTTTTCCACAGTCAGAGGGGAAGCACAGAGACAAAGGGAGCTTGAAAAGAACCAGCCTCAAACAAAATTCTGCAGACTTCAAAGAAAGTTTTTGCAGGTGAAAGGAAATCAACATTGCTGAAAGCAGCCAAACTGGTATATACACCAAGCTGGAAGAACTTTCTATTTGAATAGTTTTTATTTTTCTAATAAGGAAAAGTGAACTGCATGCCAAAAATAGCATATAGCTGTGATGTGAATGAGCCACTGTTCCCATCTTGCTGAGAACTCACTGGACTCTGCCTGCTTCAGAGGGCTTTATAATACCAGGTAATACTATAGCCTAACATTTTGCTCATGACGTCTTTACAAGAAAAGGGACTTTGAGTTCCTGCTAATGCGTATGTCTACCAAATAAAAAACAGCAGGAGAAAATTGCGCTTCTGTCTTACACTGGTAGGGCTTCAGTAATTTTGGCAACTTTGTGTCAAGGAAGGAGAAACCAAAATCATGCACCTAAGCTTTCCAAATCAACATCAGCAAAATTTATTGCAGTGTTTGTCCAGATCCAACCTTAGCAATTGAGGCCTTTTAACCTATGCTTCATCTAAGCTGCTAGTAAGCTGGAGTGATAGAAAACAGTGTAAACCACTGAGAAAAGAAGCAATTGTCATGTGGACACCGAAATGTACAAATTGTCATTCCAATTCTATCGAGTGTGTAACTGAACAAACTGAATTATGAATCAATACCACGGTTCAGTGTCTGCTCACCTCTTCAGGAGAGAAGCTGCTTCTTCCAAATTACACAGTAATTCAATTTGCTCTTTATAAATGACAATGGGCTTTAAACATGGCAGAATGCCCAAATGCATGCTTGTAGGCTGTACCCTCTTGGTGGATTTGTTGGAAGTAAATTGAGGGCTTCCCTTCTCCAGACAATATCTACAGATCTCTCTAAAGCCCTGAGAACAGCAGATCTGAAAATCTGTGCCAGCTAGAATTAAATTATTTTGATGGGGATGATAGTTCAACAAAACCTGCACCTTTAACACCTAGGGCTTCTTCCGTATAATAGTGGTATAAGGTGGTACAAATTTTGTTTCATTGCTCACTTTAATGTATTTAAGTCTTCTCAGGTACAGATATAAGGGCTCTTGATAGCTATTTATGACCTTTCTAATGCTGCACTTAAATTGATACAAGTGGTTATGTTGGAAAAGAATTCTAGGATTATCCAATCCATCTGTTAACCCAGCACCACTGTGTTCATTACTAAACCATAATCCCAAGTGCCCAATCCACAAGCTTTTTCTACTCTTTCAGGGCCTGTGGTTTCACTACTTAACTGAATAACCTGTTCCAATGCCTGACAACACTGTCCATGAAGAAATTTTTCCTAATATACAATCTAAACTTTCCCTGGTGCAACGTGAAGCAATTTCTTCCCCTGGACACACTCCAGCATCTCAATATCCTTCTTGTAGTGAGGGGCTCAGAGTTAACTGAACTCAGGGTTTGAGGTGTGGCCTCACCAGTGCTGAGTACATGGGGCAAAGATTTAGTGCATGGGGAGATACCAGACTGGCATCCTGTTACTAGTGGGTTCTGCAGGGCCCCATCCTTGGCCCTGGGCCTTTCAACGTCTTTAGTAATGACTTGGATGCAGGACTGGAAGGAATATTAAGCAAGTTTGCAGATGATATAAAACTGGGAATGTTGACTGCTTCAAAGGCTGGTAGGCCCTGCAGAGACACCCTGACAATTTAGAGGACTGGGCAATCACCAACCATATTAAGTTCAACAAGGGAATGTGCTCAATTCTACACCTGGGATGGGAAAACCCTGGAAGTATGTATGGACTGTGGATTGAGAGGCTGGAAAGCAGCCCTGAGGAAAGGGATCTGCGGGTCCTGGGTGGTGAAAAGTTGAATCTGAGCCAGGATGGCCAACCCTGTCCTGGGTGCATCAGGCACAGCATCACCAGCTGGGAAAGGGAGGGGATTGTCCCTCTCTGCTCTGCACTGGGGCTGCCCCACCTTGAGTGCTGGGGGCAGTTTTGGGTGCCACAAAATAAACAAGACATTAAGCTGTTATGGAGTGTCCAAAGAAAGGCAATGAGGATTGTGAAGGTCCTTGAGGGGAAGCCACATGAGGAGTAGCTGAGGTCACTTGGTCTGTTCAACCTGGAGAAGAGGAGACTGAGAAGAGAGCTCATTGCAGTTACAACTTCCTTGTGAGGGGAAAAGGTGGGGCAGGCACTGATCTCTTCTGTGTGGTGACCAGTGACAGGACCCAAGGGAATGGCCTGAAGCTGTGTCAGGGGACATTTAGATTGGACACTAGAACAAGCTCCCCAGGGAAGTGCAAGAAGTGTTTGAACAACAATCTCGTGCACACGGTGTGACTCTTGGGGATGGTTCTGTGAAGGGCAAGGAGATGGACTTGATGATCTTTGTGGGTTTCTTCCAACTCAGCTGATTCTGTGATTCTGTATTCTGTGATATTAAACAGAAATGGCCCCACTAGTGAGCCCTGGGGAACACCACTTGTGATTCTGTAATTGTGTAGTCCCTAGTAACTAATAGCATCAGTGTCATTCTCATCTTTTGAAGACTAGCTGGAGTGTGACACTCGGAGAGGCATATCAGTTACTCCATTTACAAGATTCATTACATTATCTGAAGGATTTGACAGGCTTTGACTAGCACAGTTAAGTATTATAGCTAAGGCTTTTTTCTTCAGTAACAATCTACCCTAATCAGAACTAAAATCTTAATCAAGCAAACCTTCCAGCTCCCATCACACACGGATTCAAGGCTTGAAGGGCAGTCATGACCCGGAATTTGTCTTGTGGTCACAGACCAGACAACACATTGGGCTGGAATCCATTTGTTTCCCTGTAAATTGAAGAATATCTGAACACAAATAGTGTAACAGGTGGGCTTACTGTTGCCTATGAGCCTTAAGATTTAAACCCAGTATGCCAATCTCTTACACCAAGACACTTCTTCAGTATTTGCCAAATACTTGTTTGAAGAAAAAGTGAGATTCACCTTTGCTCAGAAAAATATGGGCAAATGGATGATGTTCATACAGGCATCCACGGTGCTTAAAAAAAAAGGAACTGATTTAAGTAGGAAGATCCAGATCTCCAGACAGTAAATGCTCTTGTTTCTGAAATGTATATACTTTAATTTTTTTTTTTTTAATGAACTGTCTTATGAGCTGCTTCTTACAGAATCTGGCACAAGTGGAGAATTCATGTTAATGTACAATCTGGACTTTTGTAAACAATGTCAGTAATTCTGTTGTGACGACAAGACTTCACTTGAGGCATAAAGGAAGGTTCTGTCAGTGAATACTCAGACTGAGAAAAAAACCCGGTCTTGTATCTGGGCAATTCATAGAAGGGTAGTATTCTATAGATCTGAGAGGAGACATTGCCAGGTCCTCTAGGAAAGAAATTCTGAGCCCAGAGGACAGAGTGTGGAAAGGTGTGTTAATAAAGATTAAAAAGGCAAATATAAAGAGAAAGGAGAGCCAAAGCTCAGGAGGGAGCTGTACAAGATGAACTTGCCAAGACTGAGAAAAGAGACATCACATAGAGCTGTACAGAGATAGTGATCTTTTCTACTCTGTAAAGACAGTTGAGATGTCCAAGTTTGACAACTACAGGACATTTATGGCAGACCTCACACAGCTGATAGCTTATGAATACTCTGGGAGATGTTCCCATAAGGAGATAGTAGTGGCACTGTGGGCTCCTATGTCTCCTTTCACATCTGGAAATTAGGATTACTCACCTGTACATATTTACTGCAGCTTATGGCCTTTTACTTTGGCCATGTATGAACTCCTCATAGGCTACTTTTGGCCCAGAAGTCACACTACACTGTTGAATCTTTTAACACTCTCTAGCTGTGGCATCCTAGAGACAATGGAAAGGTCTCAAAAGCATCTCAAGCACAAGAAAGGGGGAAAAAGGCACTAAATGTCTGGAACTATTTGGGACATTACTTTTTTTCATTTATATGCACACACACACACACATATGTATATGGATATACACATACCCATACTTAGTGGATTTCATAGAATCCTAGAATGGTTTTCATTGGAAGGCACCATTAAAGATCATCTAGTCCACCTCCCCTGCCAAGGGCAGCAACACCTTTCATAAGATCAAGTTGCTCAAAGCTCTTTCCAACCTATCCTTAAGCACTTCCAGTGATGGGACATCCACAACTTTTCTGGGAAGCCTGTTCCATTGTCTCATGACCATCATGGTAAAAAAAAAGTTCTTTGTTACATGGAGTCTAAATCTGCCCACTTTCATTTTAATACCATTGCCCCTCATGCTGTCACTACAGGCCTGGGTGAAAATTCTTTCTCAAAGTCTCCTTTGTGTATTGAAAGGCCACATGAGGGTCTCCCCAGAGCCTTTTCCAGACTGAACAGTCTTTCTTCATAGGAGAAGTTTTCTATTCCTCTGACCATTTTGTGGTCCTCCTCGGCACCTGCTCCAACAGGTCCATGCCTTTCCTGTGCTGAGGACTCCAGAGCTGGATGCAGTCCTCCAGGTGTGGTCTCACCAGAGCAGAGTAGAGGAGAATTGAATTACTCAGCCTGCTGTCTGTACTTGTTACAGCTGGCCGCAAATGCTCACTGCTGGCTCGTGTCCCATTTTACACTCACCACTATACCCAAATTCTTTCTTCAGAACAGATCATTCTAGGATTCTATGATTCTCAATTCATTCTTCACCCAGTCTGTACTGGTATTGGGGATTGTCCTCACCGAGGTGCAGGACCTTGTCTTAACTGAACCTCATGATCCTCATGTAAGTCCACCCCTCAAGCCTGCCAAAATCTCCCTGGATGGCATCTCTTCTCTTGGGTGTGTCAAGTGCACCACTATATTTATGAAGATGTTAATCAGCATTGGACCCAGTACTTACCCTTGGTCTTTGAGTCATTGAGTGGACATCCAGCCAATTCCTTACCCATCTAACAGTTCTTCCATCAAACCCATACCATTCCAATTTAGAGGTAAAAATGTTGTGGGGACCTTATCAAGGTATTACAAAAGGCCACAGAGAGGGTGTTTGTAGCTCTTACCTTGTCCACTGATGAAGTCACTTAATCTTAGAAGACTACTAGATTTGTCAGGCAGGGTTTGCCCTTGGTGGAAACTGGCTGGCTCTGTATAACCATCTCCCTGCCTTCTGTAGGTTTCAAAATATCTTCAAAGTTTATCTGATCCATGATCTAAAAAAAAAGGTAGTGCAGGGGATGAGCCTCCCACTGGAAAAGCTACCTGCCTGATTATGGTGTCTCCTCTATCAGATAAATATGTGCTTCCTGAAATTTTACCCTATTCTCTGTAATAGTGGACTAAATCACAATTTTGAATCTCTTTTGGCTTGAAAGTAACAGTTAAAATCAGATTTTAATTGTGTCTTGACATTTCAGATTATTGTGTCATTAAATAGTTACCAGCCCAGACATATAGTGAGGAAATGCTTTGTGTTATTTGGACTTCAGTGGTGTGACAGTAGAGAAGAGGTTGGGAGAGCAAGAGCATTTCCAGTGTTGATATTTGTGTAGTAACCCAGGGATTTGCTTTCTTCCTGAATAGTGGGAATGGATATACAGACTAATTTTTCTTTTTGAAAGACTTCATTCTTTTCACTTTATGCTAAAATACTCCAAAGGTGCAAAAGCAGTCAAAGTTTGAAGGGAATGTCAGCAGATGTTTACATGAGAGACCAGAAATTATAGAGCAAGCTTGAGTGCTATTTTCATTTCAAAAGTGTGATGCACTTGACTCTATCTCTCAGTCTTTTGAAGAGAATTAGGTCAAGAAGAAAATGTATTTCTCAAGGACCTACTTAGGAAAGCCTTTTACTCAACAACAATGACAACATAGACACCACATTTATTTTAACAGACAGTGTATGTTGCAATGCTGAGCTTCTCAACACCTTGATGATAAGATGGCCAAAAGACACAACACCCCAAGAGGCAGAACAGTGATATGTGGTAATCACTGTTCACAGGATCTGCATGATGTTCCAGACAGTTTGGGGGCTAAGGGATATGAAAGCTTGGAGAAGGATAAAGTGGCAAGAGAAAATAGCACATGAAGAAGACCAGGGAAACCTGAGTTAGGCCTGAGACAGCTCACAGTCATGTATCACTCCCAGGGTCACAACACAGCATCTGTCCCCACGCTAATACAACGGAGGCCCCTTGCCTATGTTTGTCCCTTTTACCACTTTTCCCTCAATGAACTGAGAATCAAAGCCTGTCAGAAACTAAACCAAGCAGCACTGCAAAATTTCTGGTCCCCCATGTAAATACTGTCTCTTGTATTGTTAGGGCTGCCTCTCCATCCTTACATTTCAACCTTGAGCCATGTTTTGTCAGAGCAGAGCCTGCTACAGGTTATACAGGGTAGGTACAATCACTTTGGTTTTCACCAATGCAAATCACTGTTTCTGCTGGCTAGAATAGCTCCAGCTAATTTGAAAGCAAGAGCTAATTTTCAGCAAAAAATGTGTGAAATCTGCAGGCATCTGATAAAACTAGAGCAGACTTCCACAAAACACTGAAAATAACCTTACTATGAATATTGTAAGAAGCCTGGGAATGGAGTTTGGACATGCCCTGGGCTCAGTCCAGAGCTTGCTGGGGAACAGCAGGGGCTGAACCTTTAGGCAGTTCCCCCTGCACTGCACCATGCCTAGGGGTGCAATTGTCCTGCACATTGTGCACCCCACATCTGCCTTTTCCAGCCCACAAACACAGTGCAGGATACAAATGGCACAGAAAGACACTGACAATTACAACTGCAATTCTTGTTCTCATTTAACACATATTGATGTCTCATCTAAATAACAACCAAGGCAAAATATTTTTTTTAAAGGACTACACTGCTCTGCTTCCATTATACCCATCTGTCTTCAGACTCCTGTCCCTATTACCGTGGAGCTGGGCTGTGGTTTCTCTTTGTTGTCAGTCCCAAGCTGGCACAATGGTCTCTAACCTGAGTCATTAATATCAATTACTGTAAGGGCAGCTGCCTTGTTCTCCTTGTCAGAACTTCAGTATGGAGGGTAATAGATGGTTTCAGACTGGCTTCTTGCCGAGAGGGCTCCATTGTTTTCATCTGTTACATGCAAGAAAGAAAATAATGGGATTAAATGAATTTGACTAGAGCAAGCTCAGCATAGCATAATATTTAGGCTGTAATTTTGCTCTTCCATAGTATGATTTTAGATCCCTAAATTTGCTTTAACATGGATTTAAAGCTTATTTAGAAAGTCAGTGACTCCTTTCAAGCTTTGTAACCTCCTGTGCTGGGCATGTTGATTTCATTTATATTATATATATTTTACAAGTTTTTAAAGAAAAAATGGAGATCTGTTATTTCCAGACACTGACATTTTTGCAGCTTGGCAAAGCAGTGAGTATTTAATACAGAAATTCTCCCTTCTAAAAGATGTCACGTGCTTCTTTTTTCCTTATCTGCATCTGTAGCATCTTCTGCCAGTTCTGCATTTTTACCAGTCACGTAAGGCCCACACACCAGCATAGCAAAATGCTATGAAAGAATCAAATAAAGAAGAGTGGAAAATATCTTACACAGCTCTTCATCACACACAAGAGAGCCACAGTGTGCACCAAGGAAGAAAAATTTTGCTGAGAGAAAAGGAGACAAAAATTGACAGCATAATATATGCACTAGTAAAATCAGTGGAAAAAATCCAAATTATTTTAATCAGTGCCAAGAGGTGGGTCCCTGTCTTTTATTACAGAGATTTTAGGTTCTTAGTTCAATTTAGAAGCGTGGCTGACAGAGTCCCTTGGGAGGCAGTCCTGAAGGGCAACGGAGTCTAGGAAGGTCGAACATTCTTCAAGAAGGAAATCTTAAGTGTGCAGGAGCAGGCTGTCTCCATGTGCTGAAAGATGAGCCGAGGGGAAGAAGACCAGCCTGGCTGAACAGAAAGTTTTGACTGGAACTTGGGGAACAGAAGAGCTTATCACCTTTGGAGGGAAACTCAGAGGGACTACAAGGATAGCATGAAATTATGCAGGGAGAAAAATAGAAGGACCAAAGCCCAAACTGAACTTAATCTGGCCACTGCTGTAAAATGCAACAAAAAATATTTCTATAAACACATCAGCCACAAATGGATGTCAAAGAACAATCTCCATCCTTTATGGGATGTGGAGGAAACAGTGACAAAGGATGAGGAAAAGGCTGAAGTATTTAACGCCACCTTTGCCTCAGTCTTTAATAGTAAGACCAGTTGTTCTTCAGGTGCTCAGCCCCTTGAGCTGGAAGACAGGGATGAGGACCATAATGAAGCCCCCACAATCCAGGAGGGAATGGTCTGCAATCTCTTATGCCACTGAGAACCATACAAGTCTTTGGGGCCCAGTGGGATCCATCTAAGGAAACTGAAGGAGCTGGCAGAAGTGCACACCAAGCCATTTTCCATCATTTGTCAGCAGCCCTGATGGGGAGATGTCCTTGTTGGCAGGAAGCTAGAAAATATAATGCAAGAAAGGCTGAAAGAAGGATTAGGAGAATTACAGGCCTGACAGTATGACCTTGGAACTGGGCAAAGTCATGAAGTAGATCATCTTTTGTGCCAACATGTGGCATGTACAGGACAACTGGGAAATGAGGCCCAGCCACCACTGGTGTATGAAAGGCAGGTCTTGCTTGACCAGCATGATCTTTCTATGAAAGTGTGATCAACTTAAAGGATGAGGGAATGGCTGTAGAATGTCTTCCTGGGCTTTAGTAAAGCCTTTGACACCATTTCCCACAGCATTCTCCTGGAGAAACTGGCTGCTCATGGCTTGGACAGGTGCACTCTTCACTGGGTAAAAACCTGTCTGGAGGCCAGGCCCAGAGAATTGTTACATCCAGAATGAGTTACATCCAGTTGGCAGCTGGTCACTAGTGGTGATACCAGGGCACAGGATGGAGGCCAGTTCTGTTCAATGTCTTTACCAACAATCTGAACAAGGGAACTGAGTGCATCCTCAGTCAGTTTGACATTGGGCAGGAGTGCTGATCAGCAGACCAGTCTTGATCTGTTATCTCTCCAGATCTACTGTTCTCTATGGAGCCCTCCATAGGGAAATTCTACAGAGGCCTCTGGGCAGGCTGGATTGATGAGCCAGGGCCAATTGTACAAGAGTCAATGAGGTAAAATAACAGGTCCTGCACTTGGGTTACAGCAACCCTGTGCAACACTACAGCCAGGGAGTGCCTGGAAAGCTGCTCAGCAGAAAGGGATCTGAGGGTGCTGGTCAACAGCATCTGAACATGATCCAGAAGTGTGCCCAGGGGGCCAAGAAGGCCAATGCACCCTGGTCTGTATCAGGGATAGTATGGCCAGCAGGACCAGGGCAGTGATTTTTCCCTGTACTCAGCACTGGACTCAAACTCTTTGTCCAGTTCTGGGCCCCTCACACCAAGGACATTGAGGTGCTGGAGCAAATCCAGAGAAGGGTCTGGAGAACAAGTCTGATGAGGAGTAGTTGAGGGAGTTAGGGGTGTTTAGTGTGGAAAAAAGGCTCAGTAAGGACTTTACTTCTCTCTACAACCACCTGAAAGGAGGTTGTAGCGACATGTGGGATTGGTCTCATCTCCCTGGTAATTTGTGATAGGACAAGACAAAACAGCTCAAGTTGCACCAGAGGAGGATTAGATTGGATATTAAGAATATTTTCTTCACCTAAAGGGTTATCAGGCATTGGAACATGCTGCCCAGGGAGGTAGCAGACTTGCCCTCCCTGGAGGAATTTAAAAGATGTGAGTATGTGGCACTTGGAGACATGGTTTCATGGTGTTAGGACAATGGCTGCACTGGATAACCCTAGAGTTCTTTTCCAACCTAAGTGATCCTTTGATTCTCTCCTTGCTTGGTGTCACCTGGCGTAATTCCATCTGTCTACCCTTCTGAATGTGTAGCCCACGTGAAATGCTAGCTTTACTTCAACATTGGATTAACTTACTAAAGAAGAAATTTACTATATGAAATGCTCAAAGAGAACATGAGGCTGAATCTGGCTCTGCTGCAGATGCAGAGACTCCACAGAAGTATTGTAAAAGAGCTATTCATGTTTAAATGTGCTGGCAGAAAAAGAGAGGTTGTGGCATAGAAAATAAAAACTATTTAAAGCATTTACGGAACCCCAGTGAGGCCAGCTTGGAGAAGTTTACATTTTCAGTTATAAATATTCCTATTTTCCAATTCACATAATTACTACAGCAAAATGTATATAATTCTGCAATGACTGACATAGCTTCTTTGACTTAATGAAATTGCTGTTGTATACTATTGCTGGGAATCTATCAGGGTAAAATTTTGGGTAACAAAGATTTCTTGTGCCATTGGATTTGAAGAAGGCTGTATGGACTATCATACTAGAAAGACCAACATCAAAGATGCTAAGGTACAAAAGTGATCGGGTCTAGATCAATACACTGCTAAATTAAGTAATGAATTAGGAAAACCACTGGGAAGACCTGCACCATGGAGAATGACTTCATAGGACTTCGTTCCTGTGGTCAACCATATGACGCCAGGCTGGTCTGCTAAATGACAACTCTCCAGGTTTGTTGGGGTTTTTTGTTGTTATTGGTTGCTGATGTTTGTTTGTTTGTTCTTTTAACGAAGTAAAGATAGGCAAGGGAGATTATTTATTAATTCAGTAAAGCAGCAGTACTTGCAGACATGCTTGCCCTATTATCTCAAAGAAGCCATTACTCATGACAGCAAAAGAAACCCCATATACAGGTTTTTTTAGGTTTCACCTCCTAGCTATGCACTTCTTGTATCAAGGAAAATTTTTTATTATGTGTGCAGAGTCAATCTGCTACAATGAGCTTCAGCAAAACCTTATCAAAAGTTTTAGGGCAAGCATAAATAAGTGAATGTGGTTTTCTACCTATTAGGACCTCTAGGACTGTCTATTCATGGATACACTGGTTCAACTGGTCACATTTCAGACTGTACAAAGAGGAAAAACAAAAAGAGGAGAGCTTTTCCCTACCACTGAGAAAATTGAGAGGTCTGACATGAATCTAAAATTTCCTGACATCTTCCTTCCTGCTATCCAGGCTGTCAGTGGAATAACAAATAATTTTGTACATTAAATTAGGGGAGTAGGTTTTTTATATCTTCTAGTGGGTGCTGTGGATGGATTTGTAACCACCTCAAGTAGCTGAAGGACTAATTAAGAGTAGATGTTTAGGCATAAATTTTTCTGTAATATAAGACCTCGCCCAGCTGTAAAATCTATTTGTGCAGAAAAAAAACCACTGTGAGGTATCTGAGGATCTCCTGGAATTATGGTTACTATAAATTCAGAGTAAGAAAGATCCTTGGCTGGGTTTGAATAAGGGGAACAGCATTTGGTCTTCTTAGACGTAATGGAATTTGTAATCAGAGACATTCTGCCATCACCATTTCATCCTGTAAATGTACAGGCACTTTTACAAAAACAAGTGTAAAAATAGTGGAGCTGAAGGACATAAGGCAGCAAGATGATTTGTGGCTGTCCCTATAGCTTCCTGTTCATGTAGCATGAAGGAAGATAAAATGTCAAAACAGAACCAAGAAAAGAAAAAGTCATGAGAAGGGCCATCCTTTCTGTCTCGGGAGCAGATTTACCCTCCCAACAGCAGAGACCAGCCCTGGGCTCTCTGTGTATTTTGTGGAGGAGCTTGAGGCAAAAAAACTTCATGAAGCTGCAAATGTGGCAAAGCCTCCTGGAAAGTAAACACCACACAGATAAAAACAGGTCCATTGAGTATTTCAAGAGGAAGAAAAATATCAGTTATCTGAAGGAAAGCAATTTATTTATGTTTCTGAAAACAAAATGAGGGTTTCTCACTAAGCAGCTCAGCAAGCTGCAAAACATCAGCAACTTCAAAGAATCAGGGGCTGCTGTTGGTTTGCTGTGTTCAGTAGGAGTGCTTAGTCTGCTCCAAGGAAAAGGCCTGTTCCTGTGACAAGAGCCCACCAGCCCCATCAAACCTGCATCATTCCCAACTCCCTTATATCTCCTGGATACTTTGAAGCCACAGCAGCAGAAAGAAAGGGCTGCTAGGGAGTGCCTGTGTCTTCTGGGTCAGTAAGCCTGTTTGAGGTAGTGACAGCCACGTTAACCTTTATAGTCCCTGCAGAGACGTGCTGACCTCTGCCAGTTGCCTGTGGCAGCAAGCTGCTCTTTGTCATCTCTTGTGCTCTTGGCTGTGTCTTGGAAGGTCCCTGCTGGGGAGTTCCCCATGTCCCTGGTGCAATGCAGGCATCAAATTGCAGGTGCCACCAGTTCCCCCTGCAGATGCCAGGGAGGGAAGTGGAAGCACACAGGTCCCAGTAGCCAGTCCCATGAGGATTTCCATGTGACAAGAAGTTACAGCAATGAATCCCTGGTGGCAGCTGTGGTAAAGGCCTGGGGAAGTTGGGAAGGGCATCTCCAAGGGAGGGTGAGTTGCTGGGCAGGTGTCTGTCTCACTGAGGTGAGAGGTACAGAGAAGAACAGCTGGTGCTGCAGAGCTACTTTTCACCCTGCTCAGGAACATGCTCCAAGCGGTGATCCCACACAGAATAATAGAGTGGCTTGGGCTGAAAGGGACCTCTGAAGGTCATTTAGTCCAACACCACTGCAGTAAGCAGGGACATCTTCAACTAGATCAGGTAAATGTTTCCACCCACATGGATTTGAGCAACCTGTGCTAGTGGAGGGTGTCCCTGCCCATGGTAGGCGTGTTGAATCCAGGTGATCTTTAATGTCCCTTCCAACCTGACCATCCTATGATTCTATGCCCACCAGTCATGCACTGCAGGCACATGCAGAGTGCTTGGGATGTTACACATCCTGAAATATGTTTGTTTAAGGGTTCAGCCTGTTCACCATGGTTCAATGCAAAAATTATTTCAATCTTCCATCCTAGCACAAAATTTCTTCTCACCACAGCCTGCCCTTGCAGGTGCTGTGCAGCAGTGCTGAGTGCTTTGAGTCCAGAGTGAATCATCTGGGATGGAAAGCGTGGGCCCCAAGGGGGCCACATCAGGTGGCACACTCATGGGGCTGCTTGGCATGCAGCTTTAGGCCCCACTTTGCAACCTCATGCTACATGATCCACTGCCCTGGTGCTGCAGAGCTGCAAGGAGGCTCTGGCACACACCAGCGCTTTACTTGTTTGCTGATGGTGCCACACTGGAAAAGCTTTTTAGGAGAAACCACCTGCAGTGCCACCTTGGGTTTTTGGAAGCTATTCAACATTACGTCCACATTGCCAGGAAAACACATGGCCCAAACTTACAAGCTTAATAATCACTTTAGCCCTCAACCACAACTGATAGTGGCTTCTCAGGCTCATCTACACTGCCCACTAAATGATAATCCTAATAACAGCCCTAATTAGGTTTCTGCCCAGAATATTTGTAGATAACCTTAACTCTTGATCTGTTTAATCCAGTTTTCCAGGTGGCAACAGATTTAAAAACAGGTTTTTAAAAAAGATATGACTATTACATTTCTAATAATAGGAGAGTGTGATCTCAACATTGCCTGTTATTTAGTGACACATGGTACAATCAGTTGACAGTGGTGGTTGTGAACACAAACTCATAAATGCAAATTCATTTTTAAGTTATTATCCATCTGTCTTGCCTGATTTAACTCTTTGCATATTGAATTAAATATCTTTATTTTTTTCTGAAATATTCTTATTTAAGATACTTTTGGTATTTTAGATTCCTTGCTTTGAAGCTCTCCCCCCGAGGAGCCACTCAGCATTCCTGGGGAACTCATATCTTTTTCATCCCAGATCTTTAATCTCTTACAAGAGTATCTGAAGCAGAGCCACACTCTCATGGGTTCAGCCCTCGCTCTCCAGAGGTTCTCTGAAGCACAGTACTTGCATCCAAGGTCATAACAGGAGCCATAAAAATGTTTTGAGGTCTAAGAAAAATGTTGTATAGGGAGAGCTAGGTCTGTTTATCCAAACTAAGGCTTAACTGCAACCTGGTTTTTGGAGAATGACCATAATAGATACTGTTGTTCCTTGGGAGGGCAAAACATCACATGGAAAGGGCTTTTGGTTTGGTTGAGAACTCAGGCCAATGTACAGATGTAGAAACCAAAAACCTTCAGATCATAAAGGCCAAGATATCAGGAGACAAATAGGGTTAACCAGTGGAACAAGATATGGAAAGATATGGAAGATATGGAAAAAAGATATGGAAAGGAGTAATGGTTTTGCCATCTCTACATATTACTCTGAAAAATAAGCATTTAACCAGACCCAAGCATTGAACTACCTAAGGATGAGGAGGTTATACTACCATAGGCTATTTCAAAAAAGGTTTTTCTCATTTTTAGAATCTCAGAATCTCTTAACTATATGCATCATGCTGATATGGTACTGTCTAAGACTGAGCAAACTCCATTTCCATCCTTTGAGCTGGTATACTCCTTCTTTGTATGATTTAGAGTAACATGATAATAATTATTGATGGTCTTTTTTTTTTTTCTTTCTCTAAAAGGCACAGTACACATTACTATACCACTCTTTCTCCCTGCCCTGCACCCAAATTCCTTCCATAAAACACTGCCATGTTGTGCAAAACTGACCAGCCCAGACTGGCTGCTGGAAAGGGTGATAATCAGTTTAATTTCTGCAACTTCTCTGTCCCTTAGCACTCCTCTGAGCCCTCCTGTTATCCCATATTGAGTTAACAAACTTCTTTGAGGTCTGTTGTAGACTCCTCAGTCTTGTGGGATCTGGATTAATCTCCTTTAGAAGAGGCATGTGCAGATCTGTGTTGGGGGTTACCTTTGCTCAGTCTTTCAGGTTGAGGAAGGTTTTGGACAGTTTGTATGAAATGATTGGAAATTAAATCCTCTTCATGCACCTCCCTTGAACATGGAAAAAGAATTGCTTTTGTATTTGCTCTACTTCAGTGTCAATTTGCAAAGCTTGTTACATTACATTCTTAAACAGAAGGAAATTTCATTTCACACGAAGTTTGTTATCTGGACCCAGCCTGATGTTCAATTCATTAAACAGCCCTCCCAGAAAAAAAAATCTCAGGAACCCTATTCTAAAGCCTTTTAGTGTGAACCACTTAAGCATCAGTACAGATGCTGAAGGAAGTGCTTTCAGCTACCGCTGCTTTGTCTGTGCCTCAGGGAACCTGTAGTTTTTAAACTTGTCCCAACAAATGGTGACTCAGGCAGGCTAAGGCAGACTCTCTTATTTGCTTATGCCTCTCTCAACATACTGACTTACTATGTGTTAATTTGGGGTTATGAAGCAGGATTTGTCAAGGCACTTGAAATTTTCGTGACAGATTTTGAGGGGCAACTAAATCAGAATGTGTAATCATCTGTAGGCTATTACTACTACACACTAGTCCTTATAGCCACAGAAATCTTAGTGGCTTCAGTAAAAGTTTTCAGTGCCCAGAAGCTGATTAGCAGATCAAATGAAAGATTTGAGCATCTGAGCAATAGGAGAGTAACAAAGTCTCAGATCCCTTAGGGACTCTGCTAGCTAATCAGTGAGAGCTGGTCTTTGCACCACAGACCACAGCATCTCAAAATTGAGCAGCTCCTTCAGAAGTGAAAGTTTTAATGTCTGTAACTGAGGCAGTTGTGGCAGACCTGAGACAACCTCCTCTCAAGTCTCATGCTGTACTCCCAGGCCATATATTTTCCTATGAAGGTGGAAGTCCCAAGTTCTCAGCTAATATCAATCAGAATAGGTGGCTGGGCTGATGATGAAGAGGTGCAGATGACCCTGGACATTCCATTCCTCCCAGCAGAAGGTTTATTCCAGTAAATTCCATTACCTTAGATTGGCCCGGACATGATAAGCCCCTATCAGTTAACTTTTAAAAAAATCTCTATTTTCTCTTTTACGGAAGAAAAGAAGTAAGAATTCTGTTTCAAATATGACCTTCATTGCAGAGCTGCATTCTCTGTTTCTGTGCCTTTTGTTTCCAGTGCTTGGTATCTCCATTAACACACTAGGTGCAGGTCTGATAGACAGCTGCTATTCTTGGTCCTGTTGACACATTTCACTGTAGTAAAATGACAGTCACAGCTGTAACTTCTTACAAGAAAATGGCCTAAATATAAAATAAGGGTTGGGTCAGCAAAACCACAACAGTTAAAAAGTGGCTGGGACTAATAGCTTGACTGGAAACAGGTCTAGGCTTGGCACAGCAAATGAGAGAGGCTGCTGCTGCTGCTGCTTTCCCTGTCTTCCAAATAAGTATAGAGTCAGACTTTCCAAGAAAAGGTTTCCCTTCAAGGAGTGAGTCTGTCAGCCCTCCCCAGGTGCCTTCAGGCACCTGTGGACTTGGTTCCTGAATGTGCCTTTGCAGAGTACAGAAACAGACTGAGTTATGGCAGTAGGATAACAAAGTGACTATGCGCACCCACAGTTTTGCTCTCTTTTTATGGGAAGTTAGTCACACTTTACAGTAGAGTGCATTATTCATTAATAGATAAAGAAATGATTCTTACACCTTTTAATAAATGACTAATTTTGTAGAGTCCAACACGTTCTGAGTCACTTATAAGAACTTTCAACCAGCTTTAACACTTTCTCTGTCTGTAAAACTGCCTTAAAGTCTTACTGTTCATGTCTGCAACACTGTTTATGAACCATTCTATTCTCATGTCTAAAAGAGAGGCCAAAAAAATTGACAACCTAGTGGCAACAAGTGGTCTTTATGCAGGCTTCAACATCATTGGTCCATGAATTTGTATCCACCCCTGCTAGTGACTCACTGAATAGTGCTGTCTGAGGAGTCATTTCATTTTCTTTACCCATGGACCCCCAACATTAGTGATCTGGGGATCCATTACAAGGTGTCCAAAATTCCTTCAATACAAATAAAGGCTCAAATTTGGGGCTGTGGTGAAAATTCCTGTTTTTTTCTGAGGACATTGTAGAGCTGTTTTACAAAGTGAATCTACTAGTCTAACACTCCTCAACTCTAACTCAAACCTAAACAGTAAAGCTGTTCTCCCATTCACCACCTGCCACAGAAATTTTGGATACTGCGAGCAGTTTGCTGTGACTACGGCGCGGGAAAAAACTGGATGTAGGATTCTCCTTCTGCTCCAGTCCTTCTGCTTAAATATTAGACATTTGGAAAGGCTGTAGGTTCTCCACATGCCTTTTGCCAGTATCAGAGATGAATACACTGTGGAGGAGGATAAACAAGGGCAAGGGATTTCAAGGTGAAGTGGAAAAGAAGCACCACAGGACACAGAGCTTGGATAAGTCATGTAGCTTGCTCCCACACCACCACCACACCAGAATGGAAGTCCTTGTCTTTCCTTGCAAATGTTGCACTAAGCCATTCCCCAAAACCTTTCAGGTGAATGTGAGACAGTTCAGGTGGGGGAACACCGCCCCATGCAACCTCCTTGTTTGAAAAAGGGGAAAAATCTCAGCAGGTGCAAGCCACTGACTGGATGTGGTCCTTGTGGAGCAGTGTGTAACACCACAGGGGCTTGCTGGGTCTCCATCTGCACAAACAAGCTGAAGGAAGGCTGCACCAAATGAGCAGCCAGACCTGTTGTCAGCAGGGTGAAAGCTGGGCCTTTTCTTGTCATGGTACCTTGTTCCTGAGCTGTATTAGCAGCAGGTCCTCAAAATGGCCAAGGTCAAATCTTTCTTCAACAGCTCAGATCTGGCCAAACTTACAACAATGACAGATGCATAGCACATAGCTTTGAGGTGCCCTGAATGCTGAGGGTACCATTGGGAGCAGCCTTGAGTCCAGGGCTGGCTACAAACATACAGCAGTGAATGACCCAGCCTCCTCACCTGGCAGCCACTGCCTCCTACACAAGGTTCTCCTGCTGCTGACAAGGAGCAAGCACACAGTGAGCCCTGCAGGGTCATACTCTGCCACTCAGGAGTGTATTCTTCCTTTTAAGAGTAGAGACTCACTATGGGAAATCAGTACCAAACAGGAAAAAAAAAACAAAAACAAAACACCACCAAAAACAAAACAAACAACAACATGAAAAACCAACCCAAAAAAACCCCAAAAAAAACCCAAGAAAAAAACATAAACAAAACACACACATACAAAAAAAAAACAAAAAAAAAAAAAAAAAAAAAAAACCAAACCCCCCCCCCCAAAGAAACCCCAAAACCCAAAGACTAATGCTTTGTAAGAGACATGAATAGCCTGCTTTATGTAAGCTTCTTCAGCAGTGGGGAACTGCTCTACCTTATCCTATCTCTGCTGTGTATCTTCTCTTTGCAGCAAAGTATTAATTAGCAGTATAGCTAAGATTTATTCCATTTTTCTAAAAAAGCAAGAATTTATTTGAGAGGAATTTTCACCCCATTAACTAGTGTAACAACCTGTACCCTAGTGTCTGTGTGACATTTCCTGTTCAGCTCAACCTTAATGCACCCATTCAGGCTGGTGCCAGTAAAGTGACATTGCAAACACATGGCAAGAAAGATGCAGGGATTGTCCAGTGGAAAGTGTGGACTGATGTGGACCCTGGTTTTCAGGTTAAGGTAGTCTCATCTGCCTTACTTTGAGCACAGGGATTGGCCTAGAGGATCTCCAGAGGTCCCTAGCAAATTCAAAGGTTCAGTGATGATTCTGTGATCAGGAAAAGTCTGCCAAACACTGGGAAACAGGTAAAATGGACAATTTGCCCCATGCTGGTTTTGTGACTTTACCCCTTAGTTGTTGGTGTTTTGCTGGTGTGTGTTTTAAGGTTTTGGGGGAGTTGGTTTTGTTTTGTTTCATTTTTTTGCTAAAAATAAAAAGAAGTGAAACATTTGGTTTCTGATTGAGCTCAATGTTCTTTTCAAAAAGAAAATGAAATATTTCAGTCTTCTATTTTGGCAAGAAAGACTTGAAAATATTGGGTTTGGCTTTAGCTGTGTTCTGCCATTGGACTCCAAAATCAATTATTTGCATAGCCCTAAGTGTATGGTAAATCTCATCAATCTCCATAAAGTGAAGAAACTTAACAACCAAATCTTTTCAATGAAGGGATACATTTACTGTCAGAGGTGGAATACATTAAGACTATTTCCCGGCATTTAAGAATCCTCAAATTCTGCAAAGCATGTGAAAACTGATAGTGGAAGGCAAAGGAGCTCATATGCTGTAATAACATAAACTACAAATATAACCTCTGGAACTAAATATGTCCCTTTGGATGTTTTCTTCTTGAGGCTGCATCTGCTGCTAAGAGAGAAGTAAATAGGAATCTCCAGTAACAAATGTATGCCTGACACAATCTTTCAGTTAGGATCAGAGGGATGAAATAAGATTTTGGCTGATGCATAGTGCCATGGACTGTCTTTAAAAAGGTCTGAAAGAGGAGGTGAAGTGGGGAGCTTCCACTTTGAATAAAAGACTGGCTGGAGAGCAAGAAGTTTTGCTATGAAATGAGTTGCAAACCAGTCAATTGATTATTGGGTGGGATCATCCCAACCCTAGTCCCTGGGAAGGCACTGGAGCAAATTATTTGTAAGGCATATCCAGACATAGAGAGAAAGAAAGAAGGATTACTGACCTGGCATCTTGATCATGGAATTATCATTACTTAATCAAGAATAATAGAATATCCTGAGTTGGAAGGGACTCACAAGGGTCATCAAAGCCAAACTTCTGGCTCTGCACGGGATGACCACAATTCATGTGCCTGGATATGGCTTCCAGGAGAAGCCCTAGTACCAAGGGCAAATCATGCCTGACCTGTCTGATGCTGTTCTTTGGTGAGATGACTGGCTCAGAAAAGAAAACCCTGTTAGCAAGGCTTTAAATGCATTGTCCCATAGCACCATTGTGCTGAAATTGGGAAGGTCTGGATCTGGTAGGTGGATCACAAAGCTGGGGAAAAAAATCTATCTGGGCTTTCCCACTGAAATAATAAAGGCCAATAGCTTGAACTATCACCATTGACATTCTTTAGTGTTTGATAAAGGGGCTGGTACTGTTTGATATCTTTATTCAATGCATGTATGATGGAACTGAGTGAACCCACAGCAAGTACACCAACAACACCAAAGTGGGGAGAGGAAATAGAAAGTAGGGCTCCTGTTCAATGATGTGTCAGCAAGTTCATGAAGCAAGCTGGCAGAAACCTCATGAAGTTTAATGAAGGTGAGTGCAAATGTGAAAAAATCCCAACCAGCACTATGGGTTGTGGACAAACTGCCTGGAAAGCAGCCCTAGAGACAGCAGCCTGGGGGTCCAGGAGGACAACAAGTTTGGGTGAAGAAGGTCAGGAAGATCCTGAGCTGTATCAGCAGATGCCAGCTGGTTCAGGGAAGAGATTTTCCTCAACATTTCATGCTTGTTAAATCACTTGTGTAGAACTGGATCAGATTGTCCAAAGAGGCTGGGGAAATCTACATCCTTGGATATAAGCAGATCATGGCTTACAGGACACCCCACCCTGAAATCTACCTTAGAAATTGGCTCCCCTTTCAGTAAAGGGCTGGATGAGGTGACTGCAGTGGTCTCTATCACTCTATTTTTTTTTCTATCAATGTCTACTTAGCTTTTCAGTCAGGTATTGTTGTTTGAGCCCCAGTTACAGTATTGTTTCAAATGGCTGGTGGTTTTTGAGGATTAAATCCTCACAGATGCAGAGGGTAAGCAACAGATTCTTCATTGTGTAGGTTTATTCTTGCCTAAAAAAGCGCTGAATGCCTAAGTACATCCTTGAGCTGCCTTAAAGACTGAGAAAAGTGCACCAAAGGTGGTGAAAGGCATTCTGGACCAGCTTGAGGAGGTTCAAATCATCACTTCCCACTGCCTGGGAAAGAGCTCTCTTCACCAGGTTATCTGCTACTCTTGGTTTAGGCACTGGGAGTGAAACCAAGAGGTCTCTAGGAAACTGAGGCATTTCCAGCCCACAGGATTGTTGGATCAGGCCTTTAGTGCCATCTGAATGACACATATCTGAAGTGCTCAGATGAGTAGCAAATGAAGCATATTTTAGCACAGTACTGCAAAAATGTCAGTGACACTTGATAAGCTCATCTGTCAAGCAAAAAGAAAAATCAGCAATAGCTCTTGAGAAAAAAATGCTCTTTTATATCTACAAAAAACCCAAATGCCTGTGCTTTATATCACCAAAACTAATTTTCCTTGGTTTTAAAGTGTTAAAAAGAATTCTAAGACTTTAGCTCACAAAGAAATTAATAATTTTCTTTTTAATAAGCAGTTATGGCATTAGTCATCTCTTCTGATTCACAATGAAAGCTACAGGGTGCAGTGGGATGTATTTACGAAGAGAGGTGTTGAATTTTGTCAGACGTAGACTTTCTAAAGTATTATTACTTTAAGTTTTATATGTGAAAGAAGAAAGGCACAAAGGCTTCAAAACTGGAAATGGCTGAGTGCAGCCCAGCAAATGGTGTGTCAGAAAGAAAATTCTTCAGAAAGTCCTGGCCCTTCTTACGTCAAAGGTCTTTTGTGGGTTTTTCTGCATATTTGTACCTCCTTTAAAACTTCCATGAATGACAGCTCTGGCCCTCTTTCTCTTGGCAGGAGCCTCCTAGAGGATGTCTCTCAGCCATGGCTCATTAGGATAATTGTCCTTGTTTTCCTGTGCTTTCTCTGCTAGCTGCTACAAGTTGCTCAGTGTTCACTTTCCTGGCCATATGGATGAGTTCTATTCAAATAACTCCCAGTAGGGTATGTAACTTCTGGGAACCAGGTTTAAGGACTCTATGAAGGCACACCCTCCCACCTTCTTTCAGGAGAGCCATAACCCCCAGCTTCAGTACCTCCATCAGGATATTTGAAAAGGGCCGGGGTGCTGGTCCACTTGCAGGAGGTCTGGATCATGTTGTGATGAGGATCTGTAGCAGACCTATCTTTATGAGCTCTCTGATTTCCTGCTGATGCATTGGGAGGAGTTTCTAAACCCAAAATTTAGCCCAAACAACACCAACTTTTACACATATTATGTGTAAGTTTGTGTGTACCACTATCATCCTTTAACTTAACATGGTACCTCTGAAGCTAAATTGGCCTTGTCCATGTATGTGTGGTTTTAAAGAGGAATAAAAAAATTCCTTCCAGCTGTAGATTCTATGGAAAAACAGCTGAATGAAAACTACTCACAAGACTTAATTGTCTGAAGGAAAGGAAACCTGTGGAAATGAAGTAAATTCTAAAGCATAGTTCATATTGCAATGAATTTGGGATTTTTTTATTGTTTGCTTTAAAGGAGAGAGTAGTTCCCTCTGAATTAATATACTTTAAACACTACAGATCAGAGCTCAAATTAAGAAAGAGGCTGGACTGGATTACAGCTAAGAAGTAAATCCCTGATTAAGTCAAGTTAGCAAATCACCTTTAAAACAGTATACACCTGTATAATGCCTCAAACATTCAAGGTGTAGACCTTCAGTTTTACTCTTGTACTGTTACTCTTAAATGGACCCAGTTTTTTCTTTTTCTTTTTCTTTTTCTTTTTCTTTTTCTTTTTCTTTTTCTTTTTCTTTTTCTTTTTCTTTTTCTTTTTTTTTCTTTTTTTCCTTCTCCCTTACCTGTGTTAAATTTTTTTTTAAAGCTTGCCTCTATTACCATGCAGACATTTTAGCTGGTTAGTCAGTTGAAAATCCGTACCTGAAATTTTGGAGTAGTTCAACAGCTGGCAAAGAAGTTTAATGCTTATAAAAGTGAAAGAGCAACAGCACTGGCCTGACTCATACCCTGTAGGAGTAGGTGCTAGCATAAACCTCCCTACATATATCTGCTGGTTCATCTCTGGCCTTTTAACAAGCTGTAGTCTGTATTAACTCATTGCGGTGCAGTAATTGCAAGCTTTGGTAAGACAGTCTTTCTTTTCCTGGTTGAAATCAGCTTTTTCAGCAACTACTGAACTGAATTTTTACCGTCAGCAGTTTTTGTTATTGTCTACTGCTTGAGCTAAAATATGACAGATTTTCTGTTAAAAATTACTCCATGTGTTAGTAAATGTATAGCTCACCACCCCCCTGCTAGATTTGGGGTGGATGTGGTATTTTCATGAGGGATGTTCCCTTGCATGGATTATATTCCCTACCCCTCTAGTCTCTGCTGTGCCCTAGAGATGCAGCCTGACTTGTGACAGAAGCTCTCTCTCAGGAATCTGATCAAAAGGAGCATTTCTGCCCAACCATGCCAGAGATGGGGAACACACATCAAGGTAACAAGGAGCGCTCTGCCGAGCTTCTGCCCTGGTGGAGCTGCAGCAGGCACAGGCCAATGACTCTCAGCTGCCCCTATCCCCATGCAGAGGCTTCTGGGTCTCAGGGCATGCCAGGTCAGTCGTGATGTTTGGCTGGAACCTATATTCTTCCTCTTGCTGGCACTGACCAGCAAGGAGTATTTATTGTGGATACCGCCGTGCTGCTCTGGTCTGTGTCCAAGAGACAAAAACAGGAGGAGGACCAGAAATCCTGTGCTTTGCTTTGAAAGTTCCTCTATGGTTGCATTTCCTCTCCATCAGGGCCCTAGAGGAGATGAGATGAGCATATGTTTATGTTTCCCAGTTATTTTCTGAAATGGTCTTCACTGGAATGCTCATTCCAGCTTCGTTAATGAATTTTTATTTTGCTACTCAATGTGTTCAAAGTAATTTTCCCTCCTCCCTCTTCCTGTTTTCCCTCTTTTTTTTTTTTTTAATTTCTTTTGTGGTGCAAACACAAGTTTTTGTAATTACTGAGACAATTCAAAAGTTTAGTCTTTCCACTTGACTTCCTAAGTCTCTGTAGGACCAGTCTAGAGTGTGGAAATCCACAGTTTTGAGAAAACAGGTGTAACAAAGGATGCTTGTTTAGGGCACTTTGGGGTTCAGGAAGATCAAGGGCCCAGATCACCAGCAAGAGTGAGGTAACTAAATGGTTTTAACAGCCTTGTCTATAGCATCTGGAGCCGTGCAGTACCACAGTATTTATTGGGAGACAAAGTGGCAGAATCTTGTCCAAAGTCACCTGAGATTCTGCTGAGTTTTTGAACCATTCATGCACTTTAAAAAACCCAAACAAACAAACATGCAAAGGCCTGGAATGGTTCTTAGCAGATCTGTGAACAGCCTGCTCCAGCATTACCTCAATTTTCTCATACTGATAACATCTACAAGAACAGGGTGTTGGAAATGAGAGCAGATCATTTTTCAAAAAGAAAAAAAAATACATTCATTAATTTGCAAGTGATATAGCTTTTTTTGCTACTTTTCCTTCAAATTAAAAACACTTGTCAGGCATATTTCCAGTATGGCATGAGGTGAATTAGTGGCAAGATTATGATGAACATAACGAAAACAATGTCAGGTTCAATTCTGTTCTATATTTGGGGTTTTGGAAAAAAAAGCCAACAAAACAAGGCACCAAAACCGATGGAAAGATTTATGGCCGGTTTGTTTTTCAACTTTAACAAAAATGGTTAAGGAAAATCATACTGCAGCTCTGTGTTGGTGCAGAGGCTCCCCAGCCATGGGATGAGATTCTCCTGGAATGCAGACCGTTGCAAAGTCTACGTGACACAGCACAGGCTCAGCAGCTATGGCTTCCTCTGGCGTTACCTCTCCTTCCCTTTCCCAAAAAATAGCTCCATAGGCACCTGTCTGAAAAACATCTTTAAAAAGCTGCTTGGCTAGCAGCCACCTTCTCCTCTGGGAGGAGCAAAGGAGAAGGTAGGGGGAGCTTTTACAGTGAAATTTAAGTGTAAGGTTCGAGTGCTTGTTAATAACAATCAAACCAGCCGTAGCCTGATGGCTGCGAGTCCACTGTGCAGGCAGATCTACCTCTGCCCATGATATGTAACCTCTGAGCAAGCCCCCAGAAAGCAGCGTGGTCTGCTGGGGACAGCCTCAGGTGACAACAGCCCAGGGTTTGCAGCAGCAAAATATTTCTCTCATCAGCAGATACTGGTATGTTAAACCCAGCATTCCCAGTGTTTATGAGAAGCAGAGGAGAAGCTGGTGTAGAACAACCCCTCCCACTGCTTTGGAGCGACCACACTCAGCCTCCTGAAGCGTTTTTCTCTGTAAAAATAGTGACTGATCGCTTGGGTTGTGTAAGTGGGTCAAGCTATACTATTCAAGTCCAATTTTAATGAGCTGAGCCCTCACAGTCAGCCAGTCCATGGCCATCCTGTAATCAGGCATGGTTATTTTAAAAGCTGGCAGCTCTGGTGGGGCAGAGGCAGACATCAATTCAGCCACTGTACCTTTCCCAGCCCTGGCCAAGCATCCCAAGGTGGGCCAGGGATGCACTAATTAAAAGAAAATACAGAAACCTCCAAACTCAGAATGCTACAAAAAAGACATCAAAGAATCCACTGCATAACCATAAGTGAGCAATTTAAAAGACAAATTCAGAGTCCTAGGGCGGAGAGAGCCAAATGTTCCTTTTCCTGTCATCAAATGTTATTTACTCTAATGTGCAAACAATGAACAGAAGCTTTTTTTCCCCTTCAGAACTGTGTAAATTACTGTTTAAAAGAGTTTTTCAGGGCTGCTGATCAAGTCCATGCACAGAATTAAAATACAGCCCACCATACTGCAGCATTTATTCCTCTTAATACCTGAAGCCCTTCTTCAGTGAAATCCACAAACTAGACTTCTTGTTATTTGTCAAAGAGAGCCTTTTGTCTTCTCAGCACGCACCATCAATCTGATCCTTTAAAGATTGCATGCACCAGTCAATTCACCACCCTGAAAGTGTATTCAGAAGAGCTTAGCAATAGCAGTAAATAAGATGTTTTGCTCAAGCTGTTAATTATATCCAGGACAGGCTAGGAAATTCTTCACGATAATCGTCAATATTGAGTGCTTGAAAAATAGCTGCTCAGGATACTCTCCTGCAATTATCACCAATGTATGTGAATGAGAATCATGTATGCCAACAGACACCCCATTACTTGACAAATCAAGACATTAAAAATCAGCTCAGTGAGATGCAATTTTGCTTGTCTGGCTCATACTTCACATATTATGGGGAACAGCCTCGAAATAATAATAATGAAGAATATGATCTGTTGTGTTACCACTCTGAAGGTCACTTGAAAGCACTTATTTCATGCAACGTTGCCAATAGAATGTGTTTATACTCTGTTGCAGACTCAACAATATCAAGGCTATCATATTTTGGATGGTGTTTTAATGGCAGCAAAGACTTCTATTTTATAGCAGAAGCACTTTAAAAACGTGACAAAAACTCAGTGACCTCTGACTTTCTTCTTGAACATTCTGCATTTTTTAAGGTTATATGCTGATTTCTTTTAAGCCAAGAGAAAAGCTCTTTGACTTTCACAGGTGATCTCTTTCCACATTTTTAGGATACCCTGGGGTACTCTAGGTATTTGTACTACATCATACTTCTCTGAAATATTAATTATATTGTTATATATCCAGTCTTGCATCTGATTCTGTGCAATAACTTGTGAATAAACTAGTGCCTGTCTGAGGATGGAGTTGTTGGGAAGATCGTGGAATAATGTGAAACAAGCATGACAATTCTAATGTTTTCTATATACTGCAGTTCAGGACACCTTATTTGGCTGCAGTTCAGAGCATTCAGAAACTGGTTTTTTTATTGTTCTGATTACAACAATTCACACCATACCATTTAATCAGCCACCAGCTCCTACACAAACTTGGCTGCAAGCTTGCTGTAACTTTTCTGTAAGTTTGCCCAACAACCGCTGTAGTGCTCAGAACTGTCCCTGCAGCAGAGCTAAGCTGCCATGGCAGCTTTCTTGGCCTGGCTGCAGACATGCTGCTTTGGAGGCACGAAGGACAAGGGGTGGGAAGGCAGAAGAGGGGCCCAGCAGGAACAGGTGATGGCTGTGAGTGAGCTATAGGAAATGTTGGGCGTGACCAAGGTAGCTGAGGGCTGCACAACCCCTCTAGCGACAAACTGAATGTTCCCAGTAAGGAAAGCCACATTCTAGAGAGGAGAATACAGTCTGCTGCGGTTGGGCTGAGGGCCTCCTGTGGAAAAACCCAAAGGGGGAATTTAGTCTGCCTGTCAAGGGTAAAAAATTTTGACACTACTGCCCAAGGTTTAAGCTGCTGCGAGCAAGTTGAGGTTGCAGTGCAAAGAGGCCACGATGATATCTGTGATAACCACCTGAAGGGTGTAGTAAGTAGCCTGTTAAAAGTCTTATGTCTGTTAATTTTGTGTCCATTCCACAAATAATTCATTTTGCAATAGGCCTAATGGGCCATTATTAAGAAGTTGTGAATGACAGCAATCTGGGGTGCAGGCCACCCCAAACAGAGGTACTGCCAGAAATCTGAGTCAAGGGCAGGACTTGTCTAAGCTCATATCTCCATTTGTAACAAATTCCCACAGGAACTTTCTACAGAACTGGAGGCAGTTCAGGCATAATTGTCTTGTAATCCAGCTGCTTTCCTGGTGCACCCTAAAATGAAGCTCATGGATCCTAAGTCCTCTACTTGAGGACTGGATAATCTGGGTACTCTACTTGGGCAATCCCATTATAATGATGAAACAGGTTCAGGAAGAAGAAAAAACTCAAACTATGGAAAAAGTTTTCCCCGCAGGCCTAATTTCAGCTTGCTCTCCTTTGTTACAAAACTTTTGCTTGGTAATCTATGTTATTTGGAGGATTATCTCCTATATAGCTCTTAAGTTAATTCATTGTCTCTGAGATTTGCTGAATAATCTACTCCACTTTATAGTTTTTAAGAATTACAAACAGAATACCCTACTGAATTTCATTTGGCAGAAGTGTTCATGCACATGGTATGAATTTCCCTTTCTTTAAACTATATCTGAAGCAGGACAGTAGTTGAGGAACTGCAGGAAAATAAGATTTAGGTCTAATCTACATGGGGAAATGACCAACAGATTACGTGATTCCATGATAGTTCCCTAGGTAGACATTATGTTCTGAAATAGAAGGGAATTTATACTGGAATAATTACTCCACTCTGATTCTAAAATTTGGTAGAAGAGGTCAAATATTCAGGGCTAGATATTCTTTATTGTTCTTGTATTTCTAATGCCCTCTAAGGATTTGGATAAGGGGAATTTCTTCCTATTACAATTATAAGGAATTATCTTGTATAAATAGCAGTTAATTGGTCAGGGCTTTGCAAGCCAAAGAAAGATTAAGCTCTCTTTCATAGAAACTTCAGCAAGATACAGAAGGAATGAATGTGCATCCCTTGGTGACTGCCTGCTGTTGTCTGCTTGCTTCCTAAATGTAGTCATATGGTTGCCTGCAATATCCTCCCAGAATATTTACAAATATTTTGGTCAGGGGAATAGAAGGACAGAAGATTTTTTTAGTGACTCCCACAGGAGGCAGTGGGATGGGCTGTGTGTGGCTACAGCTTTCTACTCCAGAATAAATTGGCCCAATGTACACAAAACATTCTTATCTGATGAAGAATTGCAAGCAGGATTGTATGTTACGAGGTTGGAAGGACTGTTGGATTTTGGCTTTGTTTTTCACTGGATATTCAAAAGGCTTTTAGCTCTAGTTGCATTGATTTCTTCAAATTAGAAGACCCTCTTGCCCTATTTTAGCAACTCTCTTAAAGATGGAAGGTGCATGGGGGGCTGTTCTCTGTGGTGTGATGGGGAGTGTTCCTGTGGAAGAGCAGGGTTTGTGTGAAGTAGCCTGGCCTTATCCTGACACCAAGAGTGGGACCACCTTGGCAGACAGAGGAGGCAAGCAGATATGTCTGTATTTGGTCTCCTGAATCCTATTCCAGGGCCTACAACATGATATTGGTATAATCATGGTGTTCTGCTCTCCTCTCTGTCTCATGCTCTGCTTCACGACATCTGTCCTTGAAAATAATAATTGTTGTACAGCAGAGCTGAAATAAAAGTCAAGGTAAAGTTTGCAGGTAGAGATACTTTCTCTTATTGGACAAACAATGTAGTTTGAAAAAGCAGACAGACTGTCAGGTAGGCAAGAGGTTTTTCAGGCTTTATAGAGAAGCAGCAAATTTCAAGCTGAATAGGGATTGTGAACAAATGCCCCGAGTGTTAGCAGATATTTTTCAGAGGATTGGAAAGGAGGTTGTTGGGACCTGTAAAGTAGACTTCATTTTAGTAGGAAAAGAGAGACGGTCTCCTCATTTATGCCTATGGGACAGGGAGAATGTAGTGAGGAGAGGAACTTATGAAATGTTGTAAAAGCAGTATCTCCACCAAATCCACAGTATTCAATACCCAGTGAAGTTGTGAATCTCTATTCCCAGGCTTAGTAGGAAGAGGGATTTGAGGTCAGAATGAGTCTGCTATGAATGAAGAACAGAGATCTAGAAACAATAGTGTGCACCAGCAGAAGCTTATGCAGAAAAGGAAATTTAAATTAAATTACTTTTAAACCAGTTTTTACTGGAAGATCTTTATGGTAGGAACACTCACTGAAATATATTCCCTCTGTTAAAAAGGGCTCTGTGGGAACAAACTTTTTACATTTCAAAGGACAGTTGATGATTCAAAATTTTTTTGCTTTTTGGGAATGGAAGATGAGAAAATGACAAAAAGAATAAACCATTTAGAAGACAATGTTGAAAAGAGAAAAATAATGCTTCTGGTCAGAATAAGTTTTGGGAAAAAATTAAAATGCTATGTTTTTCTGGGACTTAGAACATCTGAAATGTTCTTAATACAAAATAGAAAAGTTGCTTTGAAATGGAAAATAAAATTTCATCTCAAAAAGGCTGAATAGGAATGCATTTGACTGATGGCTTCTGACAATTTTTTTGAAAATAACTTGCATGCAAAAAACCAAAATTTTCCAAAAAAAAAAGGTTGTCTTAATGCAAGCAGCAGTTTCCAGCTGAGAGACGTTTCACTGCAGAACCAGATTGGCTCATGAAATTTAAATCTCAGCATCCTGATTGACAGTGGCTGGTTGGAGAGCAGGCACGGGGGTCCTGGGCCCGGTCCCCCCGGCTGCCGCTGTCAGCTGCCCGCGGTGGCGAGGCGCGGCGCAGTTATAAATACACACAGAGATGCCTGAAGCCCACCCCACCTCCTGGCAGCACAGTTGCCAGCACTCAGAAGTGCAGACAAGTGTGACCAAAGCTCCATGGACAAATTAAATTATCTCCACAGCTGGAGTGGGGAAAAGCCGCATGTAGCGCATGGTGGGGGGGTTCCATCCCAGCCACGGCCCTGGGCTGCTCCCAGTGCTCTCTGTGGCTCTGAGGAACACACAGCCCTGAGACAAACAGCTCTTGTGCCCACAGCAGGCAGATGCAAAACGGCAGCAGAGGCTGCAGATGAGTGATTGGAGTGATGGCAATAATCACGCAGAGACCTTTGCTCCAGCTGTCGTGGTCCAACACGGCACTCGGCTTGCCACCGTCATTTTTTGTAAGGGGCCTTTTTTATATTTAGCCTTTTTAAATGTACCCGTTAATTAATGGCCAATAAAAACAAGTGCTACTACCACTGGGCCAAGCAATTCAGCAGCTAAGTGGTTTTCAAGTTTCTCTCCATGTATTTTTGCTGATTAGAGTAAGTGAATCAATCTGTTCAGGCTTAACTATTCAACCAGTATAGCCTTCTAATCATTCCCTAATTTCTGGGAATTTGTTGATTATTTTTAAGGATTACAGGAACGTGCTTTCCTGTAGGTTGCTCCTGCCCTGGATTTTTACATATACAATAGTTGCTCTTAATGAAGTGTAATCAGTCACTCAAGTCATGCAGTATTTGTCCTATCCCTTCTTTGGAGAAACGGCACTAAGCTATGAAATACATTGATATATGTTTGGTAGAAATAAAATTTCTCTGAAACAGCAATATTTGAAAACCTAATCTCTGAAACTCTTGAAATTTGCAAGAAGGAGCTGAATCTGACATTGCTGTGGCATAAAAATACCATGATATTGCACAGCCAACTACTTTGGTTTCCTTTCCTTTTCACCCTTCTCCCAGGATTCCTGCTGCTGTTTGAGGCCACAGCCATGAGCCCCTAATTCTGTCTTGAACTTTATGTTTTGTACTTCAGTTTGAGATACAAGAGAAAAGGGAGGGGAGCATCCATAAGCAATTTTCACCACTTCATACAAGAAGAGCTCATGAAGGACATTAATAAGGACAGCTTCTGTTCCCTGAGCCATAGATAGCTGGAATTTGGGAGAGTACATCTGAGAAAGTGCCTTCATATTTTCCACTTTTGCTGAGGAACTGCAGGTTGCAGTAGCAGGGATGGGGTGCTGAGGAAGAGGGAGCTTTGGTCAGGGCATGTATGGCTCAATACTGCCTTACATTTTACATGTTACAATCACCAGATGATACTGGATGAAAACATCACCAAACCTTTTCCTATTGGTTTGGCCCACTTCTCACCATCCTCGCAACTGAGTAAAACCTTCTGGAATATCACAGTTGGCTGGTCCCCTTTTGAGGGGATAAATCAAAACAAACAAGTGCCAAAATGAAATGCTAAACCAGACCTTGAAATTTTGGAAAATCTCCCTGATAAGGCTACTTCATTTCACTGCTGTTTCTCAGTGAATGTAGAGTATTGCCTACTCTTACTTTTTCAATAATGTACATTGTGGGAGAGATATAGAGGGAGGAGATATAAAACAAAATTGCAGCAAAGGCAACTTTTCCCTGGTGACAGCTGGAGCAGTAGTGGACCCACATGAGAGGGGACCAGCACTGGGAGAATCTCTCTGAGCTACCAATAGTCCATTTCTTAGCCTTGGTGCTGCCTGGCATCTGCTGCTACTTGTTTAGAACTGGGGAGGTGCTTAAGTAACCAGAACAATAACAATCAGCCTTTAGGGGGCATAGATGCTATGAGTGTCCTTCTGCATTCAGAGGTCAGAGAAATTATTGTCTTGAAAAGTCCTAGAAATCCTTTGTTGCTGCCTGTCCCAAGGAGAAGATTCCCAGCCTATATCCATCACAGCCTTCTCTGTCCAGACTGCCTTTGTGGTCAGGCAGACATGCTGCAGCCTGGTCGGCATTCTAGCACACACTCATTGCGTTGGTATTTTACACAGCTGATAAAAAATATTTATACTGCAAAGACTTTTGGGGAAGGCCATATCCAATCTCTTTGTTGGTCATGGTGAATCTTTCGCAACTCACTGTCTGGCAGCAACTTGTAAAATTATGCTTTCATTGCCAAGCTCCTTGCCACCTTTTTGGACTTTTTTAGGATCATTATGGTGAAATAAGTGATGGGGTAACATTCTGATTAAAAGAAGATGAAACACAGAGGTGATACTGCAACTGATTAGCAGAATTTTGCAAAATATCTCACTAAGGTGTTCAAATTGTGCTTATAAAACACACACCCCAGCATCATGGCATCAAAGAGTGTTTGAAAGCATCATGGCACTCAGCTAATGCAGTATCTGCTTTCCCACTGCCCAGCTCTCAGTGTTAGCCTCAGCTTTGGACTCATCCATCTAATGCAGCATCTGGTTCTGTGTGGTCCTGAACTCTCTTAACCCCAGAGGCTCAGACCCGCAGAGATTGGAGTGATAAAGACACGGCTGAGCTCACATGCCTTGGGAGAGCAAGGCAGGAAGAAATGTGAGCTCCCATCCAAGCAGGCCTGCTTGTCCTCCTGTGCTAGGGGGAAAAGTGAGAGGCAGTATTCACTTGGACAGAGTTCAAGTATTTCTGCTGGGAAATAAACCCACAGCATTGTTGAAAGGTGTAAGACTGCCTGTTACCTCAACAGCTGGGCCAGGCCAGCTGAACTGGAGCTCTTGCAGTACAGTGCAGTCAGTGATCTGTCTAGCCAAACAAAATTTCACTGCTAATCTTCTTGAGCTCAGACATCTTGCCTTTCTTAATCCCAGTTTAAAATACACCTGTCTACCCAGCCCTGGAAGAAAGCACAATGCAAACCAAGACACAAGGGAAGCTTCCTAAGCTGTGGCTGCCAATGGAGAGGACAAGTTAAGTTCACTTCTTGCAGGAAAATTATTAGTACAATTTAGGAGAAAGTTCTTGTTTCCAAATCTTTGAGATGCATCTCTATTGCCATCATATTGTCTTTGGCTGTTGGTCAGAGGAATGGGCTGTTTTTATTTCTCAGCAGCTTTGGCCTTGACTTGCCTGCACTGTAGGAGCCAAATATGTAGAAGGGTCCTCCTACTTTCTGAGTGTGGTACAAGTGAAGTCCCTAGGGATCTGAGTCTTTGATGCAGAAGTCTCCAAGGTTATTTTAGCATCCTGCAGGAGCTTTTGTGGCTTCTGGTATGAGGAGGCTGGAAGAGATGTCCTTGTGCTTGCTTCAGGTCCAAGTGGCTTACCACAGCTGCTGGCAGCAGCATGAAGTGGCCAGAGCTTCCCTCCAAGCTCTCCATTTCTCATTGATTTCTAGAAATGGAGAGAATGAATGGTCAAGTCATATTTAGAAAACAGGTATTTGCAATAAAACCTGCCTAGCACTTGATGGGTGATCAAAGAGGGAGAGAAGGGGCTGCTGGGGAGGTCAATGGCTCTGGTTTTGCCACGTTCACGCCATTGTATCCTGGGTTTGATGTAGCAGTTCTTCAGGAGTAAACCCCAATGTGAGAGGAATGCAGCGCCAGACTGGGAGCTGGGTTGTGCCCAGGAGAGGTAAGGGATGAGAAATGAGGGTCTCACTTGCCTTCAGCCCACTGCCACCCAGATGACTTTCACAACATCTGCTTCACCCTGCTCTGCACCAGGGAGCTGTCTGGCCCAGGTTGTGCAAACCCTGGTCACACAGCCCCGGCACACACAGGTCACAAACACCCCTGGGGCTGTCCCAGAGACAGATTGCTCAAGTGGCAGTGGCTCTACGTGCAGATGCTTCAACCAGCTTGAGAAAGACACAAGATGTATAAATACAGGGAAACAGCCTGACGGTTTTCCCTTCCTTGATTTCTTTCACATGTCACAGCAGGAGTTCAGACCAGAGGTAGAAAGTGACATGTCCATCCCTCCCACCCAGACCCCCTTCAGCACACAGCTGTGATGGAAAAATCTAGTTTGACAAGAGAGTGCCATCATTTTGCCTCTTTGTTTGTACATGACATTTGTGAAGGTGATTTTCATGTCTGTAGGTGATGCAAGAATTTTCTCTTCCTATGGCTCCAGAAGTTCATATGTAAGATGAAAGAGAATGAAAAAAAAAAAAATATATGTGCACATCCCCACACACACAGGGGCAAAACAAACACCAGTGTTAAAGTCTTACAAAGATAAATACGGACAAACTTGATCCTCAGAACCAAGCTCAGAAGGTGGACACAGGTAGATTTCCCAAGTTGTCAGAGTACTAAAGGATCAGATTATTAGGTGTCAACACACGTGGTCACAGGATAGTGCCATTTCTTCTGGAGATGGACAAGCTTGCACGACAGGCTCATTTTTGGGTTTGTGATGCTGGTCTCCTCTGCAGTCTGCATGCACAGGGCTATGTAGTATCCCTTCATGGGCTTCTCCCTTTCTCCAGGACAACCTGTAAAGAATATGCTTGTTCCTCTTCGAATGCTGGGATGTCTTGGGCAGTTGATTAACAAGGGAAGGTAATGTGAAATCTGTAGTTCATGGGCTGAATTGCCTAGGAAGGCTGGAAGTCTCTGTCATATGGAGCCAGCTCCATTGGGTGTAAGTCACATCAGAACTATTGCAAGGGTGGACTGTCTCCCACTGTTGGAAAAACAGAAAGCAGAAAAACAGAAATGAAGACAAAACAAGCACATGAACATAACATAAAACAAAACAAAAAACAAACAACAAAAACCCAACCAATCAACCAAACAAAAAACCCACCAAACCCAAACAAAAATCCTAACAATGACAACAACAGCAAATTGAAGTTTAAGAAAACAAACAAACAAAAACCCTCCCCATATCTATTTGGGCTGTCATCAGAAAGACTATGTAAATGTTAAGTAATTCAGGGAAATTTAAATTTCCCCAAATTTGCTACTAATAATTGGTCATGGTCATTGCTGAAGCACATCAAACCTGGATGTGCAGTGCTGTGGACCCTATAGCTCCCAAGATTTGTTGCTGTTGGACAGCAAGCTCGTATTTCTGACCCTCAGTGCCTCTGGAGGCACCCTCTGGCCTTGAGAAGCATTGCAGATCCTTTTGCACTTTTTGCCCTTCCATCAGTCATAGGGTATCAAGCAGTTGGATGAATCCATGGGCTTCTCTGAGAAGAGACAAATTCCCAACGGGATGGAGGGCAGGGTTGGGGTCAGATTTAACATAGCACTGCATCTTTGCCATGAGGAGGAGTGTGATACAAGGCTAAGGATGCAGGGATGCAATTTTCCCCATATACAGCCCACATAGCTTGGGGGATCTGAACAGTATGAAGGTGGCATTTCAGGGCACTAAAGAGGCTTCTCAGATGAGTCTGCGCTGTATGAGGTGCATATGTGACCTGAGGTGTCCTGGGGTTAAAAAATCAAATCGGCTGATAGAAGTTTAGGTCCAGATGCATCTGGCAGGTGCCCAGTTAGGGCTGGCACGTGCATGCTGTCACTGATGTACATGGCAGCTACGAGCATTAGCCCACAGAGCAATTTCTGTGAGGTCTGGCTTGACAACATAAGAGGGTTTTGCAGGATGGTACAAGTTTAGTGGTGAATCAGGCAGTCTGAACTTGCAGACTGAAAGGGTGTGCTGTCATGAGAGCAGGCAGGGGTGGGGAGGTAGCCCCTAACCCAAAAACATGCTGCTCCCTCCTGATGTGTGTCTGTCATCAGCAGTAGGAAGGATGTGTGGGTGCCATTGCCCTGTCATCCCAGCAGCCCTGTCACTCTCAGTTACTTTGGGCCACAATTGCATGGAGCTGGGGTGGGGAGGTGATGGGGAGAGGAGGGAGGGAGCCCAGGCTGCATCCCCAGGGCTGCTGTGCAGTTGGAGCTCAGCATGGCTAGTGTGCCCTGTCCCTGCTCAGCCACAGTGGGAGCTCTGTGCTGGAAAATGGTCACTGCTGCTGATCTCTGACATGTGTCTTACTCTTCCTGTTAGCATCTGCTGCTGCACATTTGAACCATAACAGCCCCACAAGCAGATCATAAAGCTCTTTTTTCCCAGCCCAGAAGCTGATTTGTCTTTGCTGAATGAACTGCTGTAACCTCGGTGTTACCCTGGAGAGAATTCCTCTGTATTTTGCCTTGCAAATAATTCACATGAGTTGACACAAAGTTCTAATCTGAGTACAGTATGCAGCATTTGGTACAGTATGTAGTTCCTTGCAAAGCACTATTGCATGTACATGTCTGGGATCAATTATTTTCCTTGAAACAAGGGAAGCTGTGTGATGAGTAAACCCCTAAGTATGACATTTTATTCCCACACTTGGTGGATATATACAACACAATATACTGCAAAAGAACACTTTAAAAGCATCCTTTAATGTCAAACCTACCAACCTCTTATTTTGTCTTTGGAAAGAGAACTATGGTGGATAATAATGCCTTCCCTCAACTCACAATACCTAAACTTTAGAGGTAAAAAGAGATCTCCCTGCAGAGCAAACTCCAGCTCCAAAGAGTGACTTTGTTGCTGTCATTTTTCCTTCTTCATATTCCAGTCAAAGCTACAGGCTCTAGCCAGTGTGGGGTCTCTGTCATGCCAAGCAGGGTGAGCACACATTCTGGAAAACAAACCCTACACTCCTGCAATTGCTACCCTAAAACACTGGTGACATGGATCTCTAGCACTGTCCTGTTCCAAGATAAGGGGTGGCAGCATGAAAGGAACACTGACCTTTTCAAACAGCCCACTGTCATGCAGAGGCTTTCATGAAACTGGGCACCATGAACCCACTTACATCTCATTTCTCCCAGAAATGAGAGATGTGACATGAGGATGAAAAGGAACATGTTCCCATGCCCATGGTGCCCAGCATCATCCCACTCCTCAGGAACAGGGGCCAGGGAGCCTCCTCCTGCCCCTGCTCCCAGGGGGATCCTGCCTGGCCACTGAGGATCTTCTGAGGAGCCTGAGCTAGGTGTGCAAGGCACCAGCCCCAGGTGCCATCAAATGTCCCAGCCTTTCCTCTCTTTCCAGTTTGTCAGGCTAAATGAGCCAGGGTGTATTTTTGAAGCATTAAAGCCATAAGAGGCTTAAAGTGATAAAGGATTTGGGTAGGATTTAAGTGTGTTTAAGCCTTTGAATAGGATCAAGCTGTGTGCAAGGTACCAGCAGCCTGTGCAGGCACATGATCTTATCTCTGCTGCCCTCATTATTATAACCCTCTTCATGCTGATAGTGTTGTAATATGTGTAATATGAATAAACAGAAAGAAATATCACTTCACCAGGAAACAAGTCCTCTGCTTTATTGTATCCATGGCACCTATTAACACCTCTGTCCTAGGAACTCACTGAGATGTGTGTTCATACACCAAAAGACAGTTTTCACTTCTGACTTCACACTCCTTACAAGAAATTCATTCTTTCCAAAGAGTTCCAAAAGCTGAAAACTATCCAGTTGTTGTTTTTTTTTACAGTTGGGACTCTGAGATACTATGGACCAGCACTTGAAAAAAATATGACTAATCCACTAATCTGCTCCCATGAATAAATTTGAGATGTAAAATCCCACTTAGCAGCTGGCTCTCTGTCCCTGGGTAGCTCTAGAGCTGGCCATGTTTTGTGTGTAAAACAAGTCAGATAAAACCAAGCTGGGATCAAGAAATTCCATTTCTATCACATCTTAGTGGTGAGAAGTTGGCAAGGGGCCTTAGACTGATTTTACAGGCCAAAGGCAGATATCTTTTATTCCCTGCCTGCTCTGAGCTGAAAGCATCTTCTCCTGCAGTGCTGCAACCACCTTGGCTACCTTTTGCCAGGGTTGTGCTCTTCTCAGCTGAAGCTGTCCCACTTTCCAGACCCTGAAGGGACAGAGGGCAGGGGAGGGTGGCTCCAAGCACGTGGCTTAGGCACAGTCCAAAGGAAAAGCATACCTGCATATTTGTGCTCAAGAACCAAAACAAATATCCTTTAGGAAGTCCATTTAACTGCAGTCTTACAGGTTCTGACCAGATCTGCTCACAAGAACTATTTTTCTTCCGTCTCCCCCTTAGACCTCTACATGAATTATTAACCATATATGAGATGTCTTGCTCTTTGCTCTTCTTGTTGTGTTCCACAGAACCATGAGATGCTCAGCTGTCTCCAGAGCCATGATCCTGTGCACCTTTCAGCATGTTTACAAATACAGATGCAGCAACATGCTTGTAGTCAGGGCTACTGTGTTTTGAAACTGAGACCCAAATCAATACAATCCCAGCACACTGGAAAAGCTAATGTTTATGGTGGCAAGGAAAGGCCAAGAAAGCTCCATTATTAGCTAGAGGAAAGAGAGATGGAGTTCCTCCTAATTTTATGCCTGGGAAGAGGACAGAAAAGCCACTGGTGTTGCCATAGCATCATAGAATCATTTAGAGTGGAAAAGATCTTCAAGATTGTTCAGTCCATTAACTCAGCACTGACAAGTCCACCTCTAAACCCTGTCCCTCAGTGTCACATTTGCACATCTTCTAAACATGTCCAGGGACAGTGACCACACCATTTCCCTGGGCAACTTGTGCCAAAGCTTGACTATATCTTGACTAATATCCAACCTGAAACTCCTCTGCAACAACTCAGGGCTGTTTCCTCTTGTCAGGGAACAGCTGCAGTAAGGCATGGCAGGATGCTTTCATTTACAGATGGGGAGTAGGAATTTGTATCTGATTGCCTTGGGTGGATCCCACAGACATTGCCTAAGGAATGAACCGACAAATACCCTCAAAGGTGTTGGCTGCCTGCTCTGCCATAGACTTCTTCCTTAATTCTAGAGTTCTGTGGCTGTTCATCCAAGGGCTAAGAGACTCAGGTCATACCCTCACTGTGATTTACATTTGGCTTCAAATCAATTTCTCTCTTTTTTATTTTCCTCAGCCATCTTTTTTGTAAGAGACCTCAGAAGTATACCTCTCTCACTTAAATATTTATCAATAAAGAATAACTATTCAATATTTAAACATTAACTGAGAGATGAGGACAGAAAATCCATAGGATCTATTGACTGTCAGCTGGGGACCAGAGTCTGCTTCAATGATTACTAAAATATTATATATTCAGTAAATTACTCCAGAAATAAACACCAGGATCAGTAACTGAAAGTATTCCCCAGATGGTTGTTGCCACATTGCTCAAGGAAACAGCCAAGGCAAGTTCAAAATTTTCCAGGCAGGCAGAGGTAGTAAACCTGGAGAAGCCCAAAGTACCCTGGAGTATGAATAGAAAAGGAAGTATCAGTTTCTTTTAACTATTAGAAATACACTAATTTCTTCATTTCACTAAGTGGTACCACAAACAGCACTGCTGAAACACTCTCATGAACTGATGGAATTGAATGGTTTGATGTGACCTTAGTTTCCTTTACTGGGTCAGACCCAGTGGCCTGCATCTGTGACGAGCACTGGCTTTTTCAGTGACTACCAGTTCACAAAAATCCATTTGTGCTGCTGTAATCACCTCACAGGTGTAGCTACAAAGAGCTAACAAGTGCATTTCTGGCTGCCTGCCTATGGGCTGGTGTGTGATAAGCTCTGTGAATGAAAGCTTCAGAGACAGCAGGCAGCATCATCACACTGCAGCTGTAATTCCCACATGTGCAGGGCTTGCTCCAAAACCTCTTAAAATTAATGGAAAAGATTGCACCCTTATTAACTTGGCACAGAAACAAAGTTTGAGGCAGAGCAGTGAAGTGACTGCATACCAAGGTGAGCTGAGGTGAAAATTGCAGGAAAGTAGCCAATTACTTGCTGTCCTGTCGATACAGGGCATGATTATACCTTACATTTAATTCTCTAGTTGCACTGAGCCTTACTTCATTTAAAGTAATTAGTTTCTTATTATAAAGCAGCACTCAGATATTACGGAGAAAATCCCCTTCTCCGAGCTTGCAGCAAGGGAATGAACTCCAAACTCCCCCAGAATAACTCAAGCCTGACCTCAGCCATGTATGGAGCCTTCACAAAGGAGAGTTCCAGGCCTTCAAGCACACTTACCTAAAGTCTAAAGAGCATTAGACTTCCTCAGACCCCAGGATGGCTCCAGTAATGCCCAGCTGGCAGGAGGCACAGTAGCCCAGGATGTTTTGGTCCATCTGCATCCCTGTCCCTGCACAGCACACTGCAGACATCCCCTGGGAATGGTGAATTTCAGATCCATGCAAAATCACAGCCAAAGTTCCTGATGAAAGGAGTTTTCACAGACTCTGGGCACCTTATGGCCCAGTGGTTTCTTGTCCCAGCCACATAGCTTGGGAAATGTCCCTGGTGTTTGCTGAAACAAATTTTCATTGGGTTAATGGCACAAAACCAGGTGTGTGGTGGAAAGAGTGGAAGATCTAAAGGATGGTGCTGCATGTCCAGCTCTCCAGTGCAGTGTTAGCACAGCAGGGCAGTGTGATGCCTTGCCATGATGGTGATCCTGCCACGGACAAACAGATGGTGTTCTCCAGGAGTTGGCCATCCTGCATCCATGCTGCATGAAATTCACGGAGGGTTTGGACAAGGGAAGTGTGTGTGGATTTTACCTACATTTGTTCACCATGCTGATGATCTCCTTCTCTCACATTGCGTGGCTGGACAGGAGCTCACTGTGCACCCGACTGCTCCCCTCAAGTGCAGGGAGATTTTGTCTTTGATCTCAGTGACATCACGAAGTGGGGGAACTGTGCATGTGTTTGTGCTCATCAGGGAGAGGAGCAGGCAAATCCTCTGCTGTTTGTATGTGTGAAGATATACAGCAAAGATTCCTCTTAGCTAATAGAATACATCCTGCTAGGTTTTTCAGTAAGAACTTCTGATTTTAGGAATAGCTGCTCTACCATCTTCTACTCTAGCAGATAAATAACTCTTTTTTGCTAAGGTTAATACATAATCTTAGAAAATTTACAGACATGTGTGTGTCTCTCCTGTCTCCATAATGTGTGAATCCAGTGGTTTCATTCTTACCTTTAGATGAGAATTATCATGAAGGGAGGTGATGGATGATAAACTCATTCTTGTCTGGACATCAGAGAATCCACACAGGCAAGCAGTGCTGGCAGGAAGGTTCCACACATACCTGCTCAGAGAGGTCTGGTTTGGTTTCTGCTCTGCCTGGTTAGTGTCATGGATATGTGAGATGGTCCAGGCTATCTCCTCCCTCTCTCTGGGCAACCACTTTGAATTTGAGAAGGTAATTTCAAATTCATAAATCTCAAAGTGATCTTAAGCCCTGACTGCTTGTTGGGGTGAGGTTTTTAACTTTTGCTCTAAGAGGTTTCTGTGTAATGCTACGTTACTGATGAAAACACCACTGAAGACTTAGCAATTTAGACATCCCATTTAGACAGAGAGAGGTGTGTACTCAGACAGGGCCAACTCCAAAATGTTTTCACTTTCCCCCCTTCAGTTGTGAAACAAGAGCCTCAATCTCTTCTAAAGGTTGGCAAACAGCCCTTGTCCAAAGAGCACCACATCACATATTTACCTACCCCTCCTGGTGCACGTGACAGTGAGCAGGGCCCAAGGGTCACCCTTCCGAGGGACCCTGTGATGTGCCAGTGCCCATGGGAGAGCAAGCCTGGGCTGCTCACTTACCTCAGTTCATAGAACAGGGAAAGCTCACGGCGTTGGAGGTTCCCACTTTATGGTGATTCTGCTGGGCACCCTGCGAGCCATGAAAGAGACAGACAAACTGCCTTCTGCCGACTTTGTGCTGAGAAATGACACAACAGGTGTACTGCAGAAGCTTTGCAAACATAGGACAAATTATGTGTGTTAGATCCTGGTACTGGAGCTGTGGACCAGGCTCACCAGTGGTGTGAGAGCCAGTTCAATCAGCTTCTGCTGCTTGGCCAACAGTGTGCTTTCAACATGGCAGGTCTAAAAAATAGACAAGGGCACATGAAGGTCTGATAAACTGGCTGGGCTCCAACAAGGTCAGGATATTGTTTGTTTACATCACTTGGCAGGGGGCGGCTGGCCATGAAAATGTTGCTAGTAGCAGAAATCCAGAATACAGAGACCTCTACCCATCTCCCTTCTGTAGTCTGAAGGACAAGAAGAAATAGGGTTGTTTTCTTACCCTGATCTCTGAACTAGTGTGTTTGCTCCATGTTATTCTTCTGGTCTCCTAAATTATCAGAATAAGCACTCTTAAAACCATATAAGCAAGTTCCCCACTTTGCCATGCTGTTGTCATCTCTAGCATTTGTTGCTATCTATTCATTAAGGTACATCCTCTTAATAAAAACATCCAAGAAACCAGCTTTTGTTTGCTGATTATGCATTCGGGGATTCCAGATTTATAGCGTTCATTTACCTTAATTGAAGCTTATGACGAGTACAAATTTTCTGCTGAAAGGAAAAGACAAAAGAACTGAATGGTATAGGACAGAGTTCATACAGAGATAAAGCAATGATTGTGTCATTTGTTTTGGAGGGTATGTTTGCTATTAAGCTGAAGTCTAAAGCAAGGTACATTGATTTACAGGAAATAGCTCACTTACACACATGTTAGACATTTACAAACCCTACTTCAGAAGCCCCTGAATACTGATAAGCCTTTGTGATTTCAGCCAAGTATGTCATCAATAACATCAGTGTCTGTTTATAAACATTTTTTTCCTGATTCAGGTAGTCAAAGTTCAGGAAAATATTTGTCTTTGCTCTCTGCAAATGAATGGCTTGAAATTCAGTGAAATTGTCCTCTTCAAAGGGAACCGAAGGAACCCAGTCCTGTTTCCTAGAAGAGCCTCAGAGGAGCAGGAGAACCAATGTGATTTCCAGAGAAGTGGCACCCTTCTTTCTGTTTTTGCCATTTCATGGAAAAAATAATTATTTCCTCTTATTGTGTCTTTGCATCTTGGAAGCTTTGCAAAATGCTTTTTTGACCTTGTGGATTATTTGTTGGAAGAGTTATATGTATGACTTGAAAGAATGAACTAGTAGATAAAATACCTTCCTATAATTAACATAAAAAATTTGGACCTGGCTAGTCCCTGTCTGATTGCTGGCCCTGGGACCTTTTTCCTGAAATGCCTTTGGCTCCATTTGAAGGTCCTGATTTAGCAAATCATTTAAGCACATGCTGCTGTGAAGCAGATGTGCTTAAGAGTTGCTGAAGTGCAACCCTACTTGGGTGAGGTTTTCCTCATCCTCCTGTGTGTAAGACTGCAAAAAGAAAATCTGGCTTTTTTTCTCTTTTGTGCACTGGGAGAGTAAAGCACCTTCAGCAAGCAGGTGGTGTTCCTGTTACATTTCAACACAGAGAACACAGGGTAATAGTACTTGCACCAAGGCAAAACACAAATAAATATCTTGTGGTACATCTATCTGTTACTCCAAAGCAAACATTAGGAAATGAAGAGTGTAAATAATTATGCCCAAGAGGGCAGAGCAAGGCTCACCATGATAGGAACTTCCTCTGCTCAGAGGCAGCTGCTGGCTCTGCAGGGTTTCCCTCTGAGCTGGCTGCCCTCCATCCCTCCCTGCACAGGGCAGTGGCCCAGAAATACCCATTTTCCCTGTTGGCTCTGTAAGCAGCATGGGAACACTTTTCCTGCTGGGGACAGGACACTAATTTATTTACTCTGCTGAGTTTCCACACCTGATTCCCACCCTGCTGTTCTGTGCTCACCTTCCAACCTCTGGTGAAGCAAAATTACTCCCCTCTGTGCTCTTCCTGTAGAGATTTGGCTGACACCAGCACAAAAAGCAGCAGAACCAGTGGTAACCAGTGGCTCTTCTGGGACAGCTTTTGTGGCAGCTAATGCTCTAGAGAGGTGACCTCTCCTCAGTGCTGTGGTTATGTTGGAGTTTCTCCTGACAGTGGAATCATGTCCTGACATAGTGAAAAATGGGGTTAACATGGGGCCTCAGGAGCACCTGAACCATTAACTGAAAAAATCCCACAGCTGCTCTGTGTACCCAGCAGCTCTAGCATTGATGGTGGTATTTCTCCGAAGAGGTTATACTGCTGCCTTTGTCACTACAAACTCTGAGATGGACACAGGTGTGGATGCAGGATAGTTTCTCCAGCTAGCCCTCCTTGTCACGGCCAGGAAATGAACAGAGGGGTGCCAGGGGGTCTGACAGCAATGCAGGGGGCACAGAGCTCACAGCCACGCTGCTCTGGCACCACCCGTCCCGTCTGTCTCCTGCCACAGCAGCACTTGCTTCATCCGCAAGGCAATGAGAGCGGGCAGCACCAACCGCAGCCGCTGAGGATCTCCTCTGAACGCCCGTGAGCTACGAGCCAGGCTTTCCCCCAAGCCCGAGTGCTTCTGTGCCTAAGCTTTTCATCGTGTATCACAGAATTATGCATATTTTCACTACCCGTGTTGGTGCCTCATCCTCGTTGAGTAGCACAAGCTATTTCCCTCTTACTGCCCAAAAAAGGGGCGGGGGAGGGAGGGAAGGAAGAGAAAAGAGGGGAGAATTTGTGGTCTCTTAGTTTGCCCTCCTGTCAATCGATCAGCAGCAATTCCTTTTAGATAATAACACAGAAATTGTCTGTGCAGCTCAGCTGCTGCTCTGCCTCCGTGAGAATCTGCTGGGACCAAGCTTGAAATCAGCGAGTTAATGAGCTGTGAGAGCAAAGGAGAAGGGGGAGAGGAGAGAGGGAGCGGGGAGAGGGGCAGAGGGAGGTAAGTCTGAAGATCCAGCTCCTGCTCCAGCTCCGCTGGGCATTAGGTGCTCGCCTAAGCCGTACCTACAGTGTCCCAGCCCTAGAGCCATGGACGGGGGATCCGCGGGGGCAGCACAGCAGCTGGGTAGGAGTCGGCAAGGCTGAGAAAACAGGCAAAGCACTCGCAGTACCTGCTGTAGCCACATCCTGCCGAGGGCTGCCTGAGGTCTGCCTCTCCCCACAGCCTTTTTGTACCTCTTCAGACCATCACTTCGTGTTTAAGTGCCTCACTGGAGCTCCATTCTAAAGCAGATGTGACTGTGCATCTATAGATCTATATATCTACATATGTATGGCTCTATGTGATACATACCTACATGAACTGGAATGGGCAGAAGTGATGCAGCTTTTGACAAGCAGTTTCGTGCCCAGTCCCACCTCTGTCACGAGGAGATGATTTTTGTGACATTAAAGGTTTGCAAAATGTTACCTCGGGGTCCCAGCAGGGATGGTCCCCCATAAAATGACAGCAGCTCCCCAGGAGGCACAGGGGCATCACCTGGGTGCAAGCCCTGCTGTCCATGGCTTGGTTTTGTGTAAGGGACACCAGCTTTTGGAGATCGTCTCCCCCATTTTGCAGGCAGCACAAAAGAAACGCAGAGTTTGTTGCTTTCTCAGCTTCATAACAAAGCTATCCAGTTCTAAAATTATCAGAGTGAAATGGAGGCTTGCTTAATGTGTGTGTGGGTGTTAATGGGGAGAGAACCGCTCTTATAACTGCCTTAAAAGCTATTTCATAAAATAGTTTCATTGTCAGGGACTTTAAACATACAGGATTAATATCTTAACTGACTGTGCCTCATTTTGTATTATCTCAAGGACAAATTTATAAGATGATACACACTATTTAGTCTTTATAATGCTTGCATCTGTAACTGCCATGCTTTGGGAGAATTTTACCATCATTGCTACTTACAGAAACGTATTAACTTGCCATAAACAACTAAAAATAAATTAATCACATTCACAAATGTGTTAGGGAGTTAGCTACTATATATAAACTGCCAAAAGCAACCTGAAATCTATATGAAATGAGGCAAATATTGCTTAGAGATATTAAATAACACATGTATAAATCAGCTTAATTTAAAGCATCATTGAAACTACTAATGCTATTTTGACTTGCAACATAAGGTTGTGTGTTTTATTAAAATTCTACTGAAAAGACTTAGATTTAAAAAAAATGTTACAATTATTTTATGGATTTTCCATTTATTGAAATTTCAATTTAAGAATTTGAATTGGTTTTTTTAGGACATATATCAATTTTAATAGGTAACCTCAATGTGTTAAGAAGGAAAAGTAAAAAATGCTGATTATGGGATGCCTTAAACCACAGTATTTTTCAGAAATGTTTCATGCCTGGTACTTTTCTATGCACATCATAGGGATTCCTTGGCTTCTCCAAGCAGAGTGCTCACAATGTGGGATGCTTGAGGGAAAAGAGACCTTTTCTATGAATGGACAGAGAAAGCTGTCAGCTTGTTTAGTCTTGTAAATTGAAGGCAGAGAGTAGATATGTTTGTTGCCTGAGAATGTATTAGAGTAAAATTCCAACAGCTCTTTCACTGAGTGGAAAATATTGGCATAGAAATAAATTTGAGCATGATAAAGAGGCGAGAATTGACAGACATGTGCAGCCCAGAGATTCTGTTTCTCATGTAGTGACACTTACCTAAGGAAGAGTACAAAAATGTACCCATTCTAAGCTATCCCCAACACCCCTCAAACATTTTGAAATATTATGGAAATCAAGAAGGGGATCAGAAAGCTCTGAGATTCAAGAGGGAATGTGATGCCCCAGTTTTCTCAGAAAGGAGAGGTACGCTATCCTTGTCTCCATAGCTCACCACAGCACCAGACACATCTCTACTTTCTCTTGGCAGCAGCTCTCCAGAGCCCCAAAGGGAAGAGCAGTCACTTTTCTGGCCTGAAAGAGCTGGGTGGTTGTGTGGAAATGCATCAACATTCCTGACAGTAGGAGGTGAACAAAGAGAGGGAAGATGCAGCAGGACTGATGCACGCCCTGTGGTTGATTAGCTGTTCAATATTTAAGATACTGGATTCCCTCTGAAGGGTCTTTCTGATCCATAGTGCTGGACCTAGGCACTGGCTCCATCCCCACTAAGGAGAACAGTCACCAATTTATCCATCACTGCAATGTATATGCTGGGCAGTTGAAATAAACTGCCTTTGAGGTTATGGATCAAACTGAGCCTGTTGTGGCTCAGTTGTGCCTGTGGTGACATTCCTGTCACCAGTGTCCTCTGGAAGACACTTGCATACATTGCTGGGGAAGACTGTACAAACTTTGAAAAGAACACTGCAGAGGAGATCTACTGGTAAATGGTGTCAAAAGAAGGCATGCCCTTGCTGCAGACACAGCTCCTCATTTCCATGCCTTGGTACCCTTTCTTGCACAGACTCATCCCTCCCTGTGTGACACAGACCCTGCTCCATCACTGCTGCTTTCTGACTTTTTGGGGAATGGCCGCCAAACCAATTTTCTCTACTTAAGTTTGGACTACACCAAAAAGGTGTAGCTGATTCATGATTGTAGGTGCACACTCCATGAGAAGGAGTGGCACCTCCAGGAAACTGTGGTTAATTTGGGAGTTTCATTCTTCTCTTTCTTCACTGTTGGGATGTTAAGGCAATTACACCCCTAATTTACCAGCTGCTCTTGGTGTGCTAATTGTAATGAGGATGACTCAGGCAGTGTAAGATTGAAGGTGTTATCAGCTGTCAATCATATGTCACTTTGGTGGCAACGTTTATAGTTGAAATGGCTCCAGCCACGCAAGGACTTATGTTCCAGGCTGCTCTCAAAACTGGCTTGCAGAAGGTCTGCTTAGACCTCATGTTGCCACATTGCCCCCTCTCCTCTCTCCACTTTGGGTAAGGCCTTAGCCCCACTGAGCAAGCTGCTGTGTCTGCTGGTCCTGTTTTGGACCCTAGTCCCATCCCTGTACATGAACATCAATTAATTGCTGGAAATTATTTCCAAGTGCAGAATTGTTGCATTGCAGTTGTCTCAGGTTTGAATTCCTTTTGTCTTTTTCATGACATGATGGTTTTGTTGCACCAAGAGTGCTTTGCAAAGTAGCTTTTAGGAGACCACAACCTTTTATGCCCAAAGCTCTCAACAATTTGAAGATAATGATAGACTTAACTTCACAAAAGCTATGGGTAAAACATCTCCTTGAAAAAGTCCACATTGTCTGAATGATACAAAAAGGGCAGAGAAAAAGAAAAAGGGAATTGTTCACCTTTTCACAGCTATGCCTTCTAAATGGTCTTCCAACTTTCTGTCCTTTACCTCTGGGTTTGTATGTATTGGTGCTATCTAAGCCTTGCTTTGAACTCTCAGACTTTCTTTACAGACTGCACCACCTAGTTGGGAGAAATCTGCTCATAGACAAAAGACTCAGAAATCTGAACTCCTGTGGAAGGCCAAGGCAAGAGATTTGGGAGGTAAGCAAGGAACTGGCACACGAAGGGATAGTTGAGGTTAGACACTGATAGCAGCAATAGCCACCCTCATCTAAAAATACCTTGTAAGATTACAATGAGCCCAAGGCCCATGTGTGAGAGCTATTGTCATGTGAAAACCATGTCTGTGGCTTTCAAGGCAAGTGTATTTGTTGTTTTGCAAAACCTTCATCTAAAGAACTTTTCTATCTTCTCCTGTTGCCTCATGCTCTCAACTCCCATCATGTTTTTGTTCTTTCCAATGTTTAATGTTTATCTTCCTTTGCAAAAATAGAAGTCAGACGGGAAACCATCTTTTCTGGGCATTCCCACAGTGCATATTTGCATTTTAGCAGTATCTCAATAGCACGGTGTTCTTCAGATAACCTGAAATCACAGGGGTTATGCAGGTAGCAATCACAATACTGTGCACAGCTGTGGCTCACTATTCTGAGCAAAAATTAACACTACAGATACAAAACAGACTGACTGAAAGTACAAAGGTTATGTAGCAACTTTACCCCAACAAATACATGCAGTCCTGCCTCCTATAATCTGCAGGTTAAAGGAGTCACAGAGTCATAGAATGGACTGGGTTGGAAGTCACCTTAAAGATAATTTAATTCCAATCCCCCTGCCATAGGTTCCATCCAACCTGGTCTTGAACACCTTTAGGGATGGAGGACCCAGAATTTCACTGAGAAAACTGTTGCACCCTCACTGTGAAGAATTTTTTTCCTAATTTCTAAACCTACTCTCTTTCAGTTTGAAACCATTCCCCCTTGTCCTGTCACTACATGCTCTTGTGAAAAGTCCCCTTCCTTTCTTGTAAGGTCCCTCAAGGCGCTGAAAGGTCTCAGTTAGGTCCCCCCAAAGCTTTCTTTTTTCCAGGCTAATCAACCCCAATTCTCTCAGCCTTCCCCACAGGAGAGGTGCTCCCTCTAATCATCTTCATGGCCCTTCTCTGGACTCACTCCAAGAGGTCCATGTCCCTCCTGTGCTGGGGACCCCAGGGCTGGATGCAGCATTCCAGGTGGGGTCTCATGAGAGTGGAGAGGCAGAATCTCCTCCCTCACCCTGCTGACCACACTGCTTTGGATGCAGCCCAGGACACTTTTGGCATTTTGGGCTGGGAGTGCTCATGGCTGGGCTGTGTCCAGCCTCTCCCCTGCCAGCACTGCAAGTCCTTCTGGGAAAAGCTGCTCTGGATCTGTTCATCCCCAGCCTCTGTAGATGCTGGAGGTTGCCCCAAGCCAGGTGCAGCACCTTGCACTTGGCCTTGTGGAACCTCATGAGGTTCCCCAGGGCCCCCAGGGGTTGAGGTTGTCTGGGTCCCTCTGGATGGCATCCCATCCTTCAGTGTGTCAACTTTACCAGTCAGCTTGATGTCATCTGCAAACTTGCTGAGGGTGCACTCAATAATGACATCCTGGGGTGGGGATCTCTTTCTCTGTTGTCCAACCACAGTGAATTTCAGGCTATATTTTACAGTCCTCGGGTAAAAGGAGAGAAAGACATCAGTTTCCAAGAAATTCTTTAATCTGAAAATGTTTCAAAAGTCTCAGAAAACCTTCATGTAATCTGACAAATTGAACCACATCCAGAGGATTTGCTCAGCTTGAAACATTTCATTTTTTTTTATATATTTATCCTCAGGCATGGTGTGAAAAGGTGATAAAAGTGCCTCCCCTCCCCTTGCTGAAATGAAAGGTATCCAGTTTCTCCAGTGCTGATGTTCTGACAGGTTGAATAGCAGGGAAAAAGGAATTGAGGATTATTTATTTGTTTGTTTGTCAGATTTTTTTTCTCAGTTGTATGAGGGCTGGGATTGCATTTAAAAAAACACCATCAACTTTAGATGATAGAAATGCTCCAGAAGGAGTCAGTGTTGAGGGCACTTGTTGCTGGGGCCAGCCTGGCTCTTGATAGGTCTTAATTAACACAGGCAGATGGAAGATTTCTGCAGGGGAGAAAGATGCTAACACAAGCGTGTGCCACAAACCAGGAGTCAAGTGTCCTGCTTTTACAACCTCTGCCTTGTGTCCAGCCTTTAACCTCCCAAATTCCTGCAGATTCGCTGTGTGGAGATCAGCAATGCCTGGCTCTGGCTGAGACTTGGACAGCTTTTTTGGACAACTTTGCTCAGCACCACTGATGCCTGCAAAAATCCCTGCCTCAAGGTTTTCTACTGGAACCACTCTTTCCTGATGTCTTGTTTTCTGATAAATTAGAGCTAAGCAAACAGCAGCCAAAACAGATTTAAAGGAGCCCCAATATAAACAGGAGCATTTTGCTGCTGTTTTCACTTGGCTGGGCCAAACACAGCTGCCTGTTGGACTGGGTAAATAGGGAGCAGGGTAGTATTACACTTCACCTCTTTATCAGGGTTCAAGGCAAATCTTTCTCTCCTTTTTTTCCCTATGTTGTGCATATTTTGGAGTTCTTTTTATAAGACAGTTTTATTTTAAGTTTCAGTTTGGGTTTCTGGAAAACGAACTAGCTGAAGCTGATTGTGAAATTACTCCCTAGCAAAAGGCAAAGAGAAATCATGCAGAAATGCTGACAGTGGGAAGAAGTTTCCATCAAAAAAAAAAAAAAATCTGTTTTTTAAAAGATTATCCTTTGGTTACTGATTATGTGCTTGCATGTTTTAACATTCTCTGTATTACAAATAAACTGGAGTTGCAAATCTTCCATCCTGCACCAGATCTAAAGTTGAGCTGACTCCCCTCCTGCTTACAATTGTCTGGGAGAAGGGCCAAGCAGGGTGGCCAGGATTTCATGAAGGGGAGTGGTAAGAGATCCACCTTCACACCAGGTCCCAGCTCCATTACGGGCTGGAGATTTTCTAAACATGAAGTATATTATGTCTTGCAAAAGACATATATTTGAATAAACAAAGTTTATTCACCATGACAAACTTCTGATATTCACCTTGCACATGCTCAATGGTGTTTAAAACCTCAATGTTTCTAATTCCCAGAGGTTGATTACAGACAACAGGAAAATGCTTCTCTTTCTCACTAATGATTTTCCCACCTTATAACATCAGTGGATGTATTTACTGGATTTACATTCTCTGACGTTACAGCACATCCATTCAAAGGAAAAAGTACTCATAGAATAGCATTTCATGCTAAATTAAATCATCTTTCTCAGGTACTAGATACAAAGAGATGGTCCCTGGCTGTAACTGCTCACATTTTGGGCAGACAAGGTTAAAGACCAGGGGGCATAGATATTGTTTTTAAAAATTACAGATTGAGCAGCCCTCATCAGCCCATAGAGGAAGGCTGGGTAAAAGCAGAAACTGGTTTTAATCACCAGTATCCTTTTGTGTGCAACAAATTTTCTCCTTAACATAAAGCAGGTCTGTTTCATAATAGGTTGCAGGAGCGCCATATATTTCCTTTCTGGATTATTTTCGTTATCACTACAACCCACAATGACTTGCAGCAGGGCAAAACTACAAATCAGTTTTCCTTTCTTGCAATTTTTACCTAACAAGATAGTTTGATGAAGAAGGAGACCCATTTCCATCACATCTTCCCTCTGCCTTCCCCTGCTGAGCATCCCAGGGTCTCAGTCTCACCTGAGCCCTCTGAAATTTTGCTGACTCCTGTTAACTCTGCCATCTCTGAGCATTCATCCTCCCCAAAAGGCTGCTCGTCTTTCTTCTCTCTGCATGGGGCTGCTCCTGCTGTTGAATGATGTCTAGCAGTAAACAGGAAAGGCAGGAGCACGCAGGGAATGCCAGACCAGATCCCTGTCTGTGTGTCCTGGCTCTCTGGGCACAGCACACAAGCCTTGGTGCCCCTCAAGGCCCACTGTCCGTGTAATGCTCCACACAGCAATTACAGGATTAGTGAGGTTACAGGGGACATCCTGGCTTATTTTCTTTACAATCTGTTTATTGATCTATTGTTCATGACTTTTTTCTCCAGCCCCTTTGCATCTTATGGTACTGTCCATCTTCACAACCTCCAGTGGCAACAAGTTCCCAAATTTCTCTATTTGCGATTTAAAATTTTCCTTGCTACTTTCTGTTACAAATTCATTCAAATTTCAATTTCAATCAGTTTCATTCAAATTAAGTGCCCACACTTCTGCTATTGATGGATGAGGTGAACAAGAGCCTTTTATTCCCCTTACAGTCCCCTTCATGTTTTGTAAGCTTCTGTCATATCCTTCCTCTGCCTTCTCTTCTCCAAACTGAGGCCATCCAGCCTTTTCAGTTTCTCTTCATATGCAGTTTGCTCCATTCTCCTCATCATTTTAATTGCCCTTCCCTATAGCTTTTTTTTTTTATTATTCTACTGTATTCTCTTTCAGGTGTGGAGAACACAAACTCATCTGCCTCAGATCCAAGGGTCCACCAAGGTCTTACAGGATGGCTGTTTCCACCAGTATGAGATGTAGGGTCTATCTATTAAAAACGAAACAATTAACCAAAACAAAACAAAAATCCCCACCAAAACAAGTACAGCCAGCCTGAGAAGGTCATCAATATTCTAAAATGTCTGTAAGTAAAAGCAGTGCTGAAGAAGAAGTAGAAAAGCCACTGAAAAAGCCACTGAAGGTGCAGCCTAAAGACCACAGGAAGAAGATGGTGCTTAGAGCAATCAGAGATTTGCTATTGAGGCCTTAGGGAAGGCACTACTTGGCACAGTGCCATGTGGTAAAGAAATCCCAGGCAGCTCTGGGGACAAGGAGCCAAGAGATAGAAAAAGGAGAAAGGGCTTGAGCAACTTCTGGATTTAATTTCCCCCTTCTTCCCCCTGGAAGAGGGGGAAATTAAATCAAAACCTTCTCTTCTACGTTTTGTGGCTGTTAAAAGAAGCAAATAAACAAAAGCAGAAAATAAAAACAAAACAAAGGAAAAGGCTAAAAAAGAAATCCCGTTTTCTAGAGAATACACCTTAATGTATGTTCTAATGGTCTTCAAAATAAAGAAGTTAGAGGAAAACTCACCCTGAACCTGATTTTTCACAGTGAAAAGTAGCTGATTGAAATAGTAACAACTGACTTGTGGAGTGGAGCTACTTAAATTTAGATTACCACTGGGTAAATTCCCAGTGCAAATGCCTATGATTTTATGAAAGCAATCCAATTAGTCACAAGTGACTAGGACTAAGGATTAAAATCAGCCACGATGGGAGAAGGCTGAAAGATACAATCTGCAATTTGTGCTAGAAGATGATGCTCCTGGAAAAGGGCACAAAGGCAAGGAGACTTCACAAGGGAAGGGAGGTAAAAGAGGGAAACTGCATTAGCAATAAAAGAAGGGAGTCAGAGTGGCAAGATAAAGAAAGTCAGATGATTCTGATACAGAAAAGATAAGGGCAGAAGAGAAGAAAATAGGAAAAGGGTGTATCATGTAAAAAAACTCTTCAGTTAGGCAAGAGATTTTAAGTATTTATAAGGACAACCTAGGTGAAGGTAAATATCTGTGCTATCTCTACTCCCATTCCCCATCTCTACTCCCCATGACCAGCTTAGCAATGTCTTTGCAGGATGAACCAGCAGTATAAGGGGCTGGAGAAAGTCAGTTCTGCCCCTAATATACAAGAAACAATTATTTAGACAGCAGACACAGCTCTTAGTGAAAAATTTCATCTGGCTAGGTGGAAAATGAAGAAAATAAACATGAACAGCAGCAAAAATATAAGCAATACCTTAAAGCTGCAATTACTTTGGGTGAATTCTTGGGCAGGGCCAAAACTGTGGTTCTGTAGGTGTTTATAACCCTGGAAGTGTCCTCCATAGACACGTATCCATGCTTTAGACCCAAGCTACCTTCTGAATAATTTGATGCTAGGCTGCTTGTTCTGGCTTTAGGACCTCATTTAGTATTTAAGCATACAACTATTCTTACCACTTTACTACCTCATAATCTTTGCTAAATGGCGTTTCAGATGAGGGCAGAGATCTGGCATCCATCTACAACACTGCTGGAGAGGCAGAGTAAGAGGGGCAGGTAAGCAAATTTCCTTCATCTCCTGCTGCAAGCAGACACAAGGGGATGGATGAGGAGGACAGGGCAGAGCCTCCTCCTTGCCTTTCTCCTGCACCTTGTGGCTGGATTAGACTGCCAGCATCGGGGTAATAAAATATCTGCTTATTCAGAGCTGCGGTTTTGGATGCCAAGCGCAGCAGAGGAGCCCATTCCTCACACGTGTGTGTGTTCAGGCTCCTGCCTCCCCTCCAGGAGCGGAGCCTGCTCCTGACTCCAGCCGAGTGTTTACAACGCCCAGGGTGGGGGAACTGAAGCACAGAGATTAAGGGACTTCCCCACCAGTGGTGACAACCACGAAAAAACCCAGATTTCCTGCTTTGCTGTTTCCACCACAGGCTCTGCAAACCTCTTCCTTGCTTGTCCCCCTGCTCCAAGCAAACCGCTCCACATCATCAGCAAACAATGGCATCAGGGTTGCTGGGGCTCAGGCAGGGCAATTTCCATCTGTTCTTCTCACGTCCCTTTCTCTTCCCACAGAGCTCACTAACTTGTAGTGCCAGTGCCCAAAGCAGAAAGGGTCCCACTGGCCGAGTGCCTCCCTATTGCCTCTCCCAAGCATCCTCCAAGGCTCTCCAGAGCCCCTCCATCTTCTGCACCGGGACAGGGGACAGGCACAGACCCACCTGTGTCCATCACCTGCAGGCTGCATCATACAGCCTGTGGCACTGCAAATGGGAACAAGGATCCTGCCAGCTGTGGGGCTTGGAGCCATATGGAAAGGTGAACGTGGCTCTGGTGTTTTCTAAATGAAGGGGGTTTTCTTTGTGCCTGGCATGTGAACATCTGCAATGCACTGTGCTGGTGTTTCTGACATAGATGGGCCTGTCTGAACTGTCATTACCTGAAACCTGAAAAGCCTTTATTCTTGCCTGCCATTTCTAGCACATGGCAGGATCCTGCACTCCACAGTGATCACTGGCTCCCTGTTAATTTCTCCCCTCTGTTTCATTGCTCAGCGAGCACCCTCTGATCTTGACGCTCACTCCCCTCCCCACCTCTCTGAAACGCTGGAAGAGAGTGCCCTGCTACCCACAGAAATACCTTTCCCTCCTTCCCTGTGTCCTGGCAGCCTCTGCACAGTCCCTGTCCCCCCCACTCAGGCTGCAGCCACCTCCTTTATCTGAGCTTGCCAGCCTTTCCTCTGTCTTTCACTCTGCCATCAAGGTCTAGAGCAGCTTCCTGTCATGTTTTCTGGGCCACTTGTATCTTAATTTCTGCCTCAAGTAATCTCAGCCTCTTGTGAGCATTTTCCATGTCATGTCTGTCTCCAAACTGTATCTTTCCTTGCTCCTGTCCCTCACACTTCCTCTGATTCTAGGGAATCTCTTCTTTACTGACCTGTGTTTTTAGGGTTTCCTGTTCTCAGGAGCTGGGATCTACAGGCAATGAGATACAAACTGCCAAACCAAATTGCTTTCCACCTTCTGATTAAAGTATTTAGGCTAACTCTTGCTCTGTTGCATTTGAAGTGTACACTGCATGCATTGTTTTCTCCTGCTTTCTTTCTCCATCAGGGTTTTTGGACCAAAACCTGCTTTTGATCATTGCTGCAGTTAAGACTTTTCACAAGGAATCAGCCACAGGCAACGCATTTATCAGCTTGAGTCTAAAATAACAATGTGTATATAGGAGAGTCATAAAGGATTTGCAAATGTTCTGTATTATGTCTTGATATTAGAAAGAAAGGCCATCATATAAAAATGTGGATCTAAATTCACAGCACTCCATGTATTTCCACTTGCATAGCAAAAATCAGGACATACTGTGAAGATTGTGCTTTAAATATGTGGAGTATTGAAAAGTATGGTTTAGAAAACAGATAAATGGAAAATAAGTGTGCTGGGGGATTTCCATCTTCTGTGCTCTTTTAACACCAAGCAGCATCAATATCCAAGTTACATAGTTTATTATTAAATTTGTCTCTTTTTCCTTTTAGGAGGGGATAAAAAAATGTAGTGAATAGATTAGTTTTAATCTATTAAATCTGAGGTTAATGGGAGATTCTCTCAAAGGGTGAACACTGGCCAATATACATGTATAAATTTTTGCTCATTTTTTTAACACACTGAAATGCAGAAAGGAACATATTTTTTTTCTACTGGTTTGTTAAAATCTCACTGTCAGTGGTCTTCTCCATGGAGAGAGCTGGATTGGGATTTTTCCTCTAAAGTACATTTGCTGGATTCAGCCCCTGACCAGAAGAATGTTATTTCTCTGTCTTCAGTTGCAGCCAGAAAAAACTCAGGTGGGATGGTAGAGTCTTAAAGGTTATTTCAGGACTGTACCTCTGCTGAGAGACCAAACTTCAAACAAATGCAGCCTCTCATGTGCCTGTGGGATGGAGGTCACGAGAACAGGCGTGTGCACATGTCCCCTTCCTTTGAATTCACCTGCTGAATTTTAAATATCTCCATGCAGTAGGATTGCTTGTGTGCTGAATTGTGTGTAGAAACTTCTACAGCTTTGGGAACTCAATGGAAAAACAAACTGTGGAAAAAATAAGACTGTCCCATGCTTCACCTTCTGCCACTCCACCCATTTCAGTCACCTGCCACAGAGCTCTGAGCTGATTCTGGTTTCCACTTAGGCAACACTTGTAGCAACTTTTCTGGACCAAGGAGGTGACTACAGAAAATGTATCCAGGGTAAGTGCATGTGGGAAGAGAAAAACTTTCTGCTTCTGTAAATCTCAGTACCCAAACAGCGCATTTAAAATCCACTGCATTTCTGCGTCCAGAAAATCAGTAAAATCAATCTCAGAACTGCTGGTGCTGCTCAGGAGCGTGTACTTCCTTACCTGGTGAGAAAATATGACATCAGGGGATGGGAGAAATTAATGCCTACTAAATCATGTAAAGTCATCTCTGCTCAGGAGTTTGGGGCTTGCACTGGCTGTTGCATTTTTCAGCGGGAGGAGACAGAGGCAATTAGGGGGTGTCAGCCTCAATTTTGCTGTACAAACTCCTGCTGCTGTGGCTGCAGTCAGGGTGAGCACCTGTTGAATGAGGAGCGTGGAGCAGCAGGCTGTTCATGAGCTGGGCTCCAGGCTGGCACTTGCAGAGCTTAGGTCTCATGACATCCTGGATGTGCTGAGGAGGATATTGCTCAAAAATATCTGGGAAAGGTTGCAGCCTACACATTCTGTCCAGAAAAATACAGACAGGAGTGTGTGTATGTACCTGGCTGGATAAGTGCCCATCAAATTATTTTGTTTCTGCTGGGATTGTGGCATTTAAGGGTATTTTAGGCCATGCTGGAATCTCTAGTTACTTAAAGCTATGCCAACCCAAACAAACTCAGTTTCCAGTTTGCAGATAGCTGGCTCCAAACTGGTCACCACTGTGGTGTCTGTGGGGGGAGATAAGCAATTCCACAGCACAGTTAATCTCTTCTGAGGCAATTTTCTTGAGCTGATCAGAAAAGCATCACTCTGAGCACCAAGTCCTGTGCTCCTGACATCAGTGTGAGTCCTCAACAAGAGGTGTCTTTTGGCCTCAAGCACCTGTTGGACTCCAAGTTAGGTACATATTTACATTCCCATAAGTCACTTGGTCTTAATCATATGCTGAAGAGTTTTGCAGATTTGAGCCAAAGTTTGGGTGTTTGGCAGTAACTGCAACGACTTACAATAGAAAGTTAGAAAAAAAAAATCAACTGCTCTTCACATAACATTAACCCCCTAATTAATTTACAAATCTACCTGACAGATGCAATTTTTTTCAGCTGTTTTACTTGTGATCTCTTTAGCTGTTTTGTTTCCTAAAGTTAGCCTGAGCAAATATTTGACTTTGTCCTCTAAGTCACTGCATACCGTTGTCTAACCTAATAAAACCTTTTATTTCATTAGCACCAGTTTATCTAATGTTCCAGACTAATTGAGAGTGGATTTCCAAGAAGAAAAAGGAAGAACATGTTCACAACCACAGACACCTCCTCACCTGTTTATGAAAGACAACACAGGCTCTGCAGGACAGAAAAAATACCAGTAAAAAAAACCACATCTCACCTTTCTGCAATTTTCTCAGTTCATATCAATTCCCCGAAGTAAAAGCCAGGTCATTCATTCAGTGTTTACATAAAAATGTGAGCTTGAAAGTAAGGTCACTATTTTCATCTGCCCAGTAGGGATTACTGGAACAGATTCTGCACTTCCCTGTGTGGAAATCACCTCTCTTCCCGAGCTCTGCCTTAGCAATCAGAGGGGGGAAGGTGCTCCTTCCAAAAGTCCATGTTGTTCTTATGCTGGGGGCCCCAGAGCCGAACACAGCACTCCAGGTGGGATTTCACAAGAGCAGATTAGAGGGGCACAGTCAACTCCCTCACTCTCCTGGCCAGGATGCTTTTGATGCAGCACTGGATATGCTTGGCAGTTTCCAGTCCTTTTGCCATTCTGGATATAGAAACATAAAACTCAAAGAACTTTCTAAACTGATCATGTTTAATTAGAAATCTGACACATTGTTATCACTACTGTGATATTCTTGACTGCTGCCAAGAAGGCCTGGGGAAGGGGATCAACAGAAATTAATGCACTTTATAAAATAACCAAATGGTGCATGAGTGTGTTCAAGTAGAAATTATTACTGACACCAAAGGGAGCACAGCAAGGATAGAGCAGCCTCAGATTCAGAGCCCTTTCTACATCAAAGTGCTGGCAAGCTGATCTTGGCATTTGCTTGGGTCAGTGTCCTGGAAACCCTGAGGTACCTGGGGGTACCTCAGCTCTGCCTTGCAGTGTTAGCAGGGCTGCTGTGAGAAGACATCCAGTCTGTTCTGCTGGGGTAGACTGGAGCACCAGACCTGAGGCACAGGTTTCTCTCTGAGCCAAAGCTGGGGATGGATCTTCACAGGGATAAAGTTTTACAGCATTTAGGTATGAGGCAGCAGGGCCACCAGATCCAAAGGCAGAAGGGTTGGAAGTGTCAATCTGGGTTGACACTCAGATTTCTGACTGAACGGCTGCTGAAGTGAAGGTTTTATTTCACCTACACAAATCAAGCAGCTTATCTGGTAGTTTTCCTGTTCTTTTCAGCTGAGAAGGAGATGGACAGCCCTATCCCAGGCTGTGAATTGCACTCAGGACAGAGGTAATGGAGGCTGCAGAGAACCTGTCCTTTGTGTACAGGAGCAAGTCTCTTCTGCTGAACTAGGCAGGTGTCCTCAGACCAAGGTGGGGAAGGGCTGGAGAGGGCAGATCTGCTCTACAATCTCTCCAGTGGGGCCCTGGGAGCTGGATGTGTGACCAAGGCTTCTCACCTCTGTGTCCAGGAGATTTTGAAACCACTGGATGCAGTAATTCATGATTAGAAATTACTGGATGCAGTAATTCACTTGGACAGTTTCTACAACAGAGGGTACAAGGAGAATCAAGAAACTGGACTGATCAGGAAAAACTGCTACAGACAGTCAGGAAAAGACCATTAAGTATTTCCCCATAACTTGGTCCTTCTGAGGAGCATTTTTTGAGACATTTTTTAGGGAAAAGACCTTTAAGAGCTTAGCCAGCCTTTTAAGAGTCATTCTCTGAAAATACATTCCTATTAAAAGTTCATGAGGCTGCCAGGCTACAAACAAGGGCACCAAAACACTAAGGAAAAAAGGCAAAAAAATATTATAATAAAATATATGCTCTCTTCTCTTACCCACTTCTGACTTTCTGATCTTTCAGGGTCAACTGCAGATCCAAAGAATGATCTCATGTCCTGCCTCTGCAGCCTGGCACTGCTGCCAGGACTCCTCTCAGAGCCAAGACTCAACAGAGTTTCAGCCCCATGCTCTGCCCCTGCAAAACTTGCCCTCACCCAGCAAAAGGTGCATGGCTGGCCAGGGATCAGCACAGGATGCACCCAGACAGCTCAATTTTCTTCCCTTTTCACTTTCTCTGTGACTCCTGGAATGTGTTTGCACATGGTGGAAAAAATGCAGAGAGGAGGGAGAAGCAGCCAGGAACATCACCCTCCCTGCTGGCGCTCAGCTCTGGGGTTGGTAGCTTGTGCCAGCATTGGTAGCCAAAAAAGTTGGAGGAGACCCTGATGCCTGGAGCAGGTGAAGCACAGATTAGATTAATTTTTTGGGGTAATCCTTTATTTTTTAATTAAAAATGTATAATCCGCATAAACTCAGTTAACACACGCTTGCAGTGAGAGGCAAAATCTGTTTTGATCAGAAAACTGGCTTGCAATGAGTACAAAATTTTTCACAAACTTTCAAACCCATCTTTTCCTCCCCGTTTTCATTAATGGGCATCTTTTATCCTGTCCTAAGCAACAGCAACCAGACTAATTAGTTTAACAAGTACAACAAATGGTTTTATTGACAAAAAAGAACCCTTTGAAATATACATTACATTCACCGAGGATTAAATTACACCCTATTATCCATTTTCCATAAAATAAAGATTACTTTGATAAATCACAACTAATGCTATCTTTGGCTGATAAGAACTCAGTACTTATTTGTGTGGCTTCTATAAATAGTGTGTTCTGATTTTTTTTCCTCCCTAAAATAGTCAATGATACAGTCTGCCAGGCATTTTCCTGCAATTTGACAATGCCCCATCTGTGAACCAAGCAGCAAGTAAAAGCTTCATTGTCTGAATATGAAACATGCAACAGTCTCTTTTCTTTTCTGCCAGTTCCTCTGCAGTAATCTATCAAACACCTTTCAGCCATATCTTGCTCCATCAAGGTTTCCTTATTACTTAAGCAAGGAAGTCAAAACTAACTCCTTTTGCTAAGAGCAAAGCCTTTGTGGTTCATCTTTCCATTGCATGCAAAGTCACTGTGACAACTGTAGCAGGAGGGGGTTGTACCCTCATTCAGGCCTTAATGCACAAAGATATGTACATAATGTACAAAAGTGTCCATTTTCAGGTGTAAAGGGCTCCTCTGGGCTTTGCCTTTCCTTAGCTTTGCACCAGAGGATTCTGCAGATTGCTGGAGATCTACCGGCACCATCTCGGGGTGGATAAACAGTTGGTGGAGGACCAAGCCAGGAGCAATGTTCTGTGTTTACTTCAGACCTGCATTAGCACTGCACAAAGTGCCTCTTCACTAAAGGATGGAGATAGTTTGGATATTGGAAAAGGATCTTTGTGTGCCAAGAGGTTCACCCACCTTTTGAGCCTTTGGTAACAATGTACACCAGGAAGGGACGTCCCCACTGGATCACAGCTCAGCCACCTCGCTGGGCAACCAACAGCTGAGCACAGCACAGCAGCACACCAGCACCTTTAAAAACTTCCAAGGAGTTTGATTCTGAAAAGCTGAAGCCGATTTCCTACTGCGTAGTGGCCCACCAGAGAGATCTGCCCTGCCACATGAATGGCATTGCCTCTCCTACCCCTCAGGACAAATATCCAAGTTCAAATTATATTAATTTCCCATTTCTTGAAATTCTTTCAAGAAACACATTTGTTCTGAGTTCAACTACTGCTTTGTATGCTCTGGCTGACTCAAAGCATCTCACTTTACTCTAAATATTCAAGGGTTAGCAGTTGCTGCATTGGCTTGAAATAAAGTTTGTAAAGTTCTTAAGACTGGTGGGGAAAAGATATAGCAGTTCTGGAATATGTGAGTTGAATATACAATTTTTGAAAATCCTCTGAACTTCTCAAATATAACATCAATTTAACATCCATTTGCAGCATCTAACCCTAGCTGGGCCATTTTGGATGGGTGTTCTCATCATAAGCAAATGTCTCTTTTCCCACATTCTCCCTCAGAAGCAGGTGGCAGTAAATTTCAAATAAACCCACACCCATGTCTGTGTTCCTTTCTGGAGGGTGTGTTTTGTTCATGGAAATATGTCTAACCTCTCTGTTTAATTTTCAAAATTTTATAAGTGTCCCACCCCCTGGGTTGCCCACAAAGTGATTCAGCAAGCCAAGCAAAGGGATCAAAGAACAGTTACATTTTTTTAAGCGAATGGAAAAGTTTAGCAGTTCTGAAAGTATTTTCCCTCAACACATATTTCAAAACATTAATAAAAATAATTACAGCTGAGTCTTACAGACAAAATGCAGGGCTAGAGTAATAAATTTTAGAGAACAGGGAGGAGCTCTCTGAAATGCCGCAAAACAAATAGATTATCGCCTTTCCAAACCTCTGCAAACTTCTCTTTTCCTGTAATAAAAAATAAAAAATCACCATGGCTGGGCTGCTGCTTGCTTGCTGTAAGTAAAACAACTTTAATATTGTATTTCCTCAGTGGTGTGCACATTTATAAAGCAGGAAGGAGGAATTTGTACACGTAAGAGTGAACACATAGGAATTGTCACCAGCACCAACCAATCACTTTGGGTCCAACCCAAGCCCAAAACTCTTTATCTTGATGCTCACTGGATACTCTGTGGGTGATAAAGTCCTGGGAACCTGATTCTGTTTCAGGGGCTCATATATTGCAATCAAAGATAAGGTCCTGATGTAAGAAATGGAGGAAGATGCAGACCTTGGAGGTCTCAGAGACCCCTTATGTACGTGCCACAGGGCCACACTCCTCCTTGCTTATTCCATCTCCTGCCTCCCATATTTTGCGCTGATTTATGCACAGCTGCTAAACTCAAAAGAGAAGAAACAGACCTGCCCCATCTCATACTACACAACAGTCAGAGGGCTGGGTGCTGGCCAGGAAGATGGGATATGTTGATTCCAAACTCCTTTGGCCCAGAACCCAGCTCTCCCACTTCCCAGGAAAGTGCTCTTTGTACCAGACAACACATCTGTTCTAAGAACAGGACTGTCAGGGTGCCACAGGCAGGGAGTGCTGCCTGCTGTGGGCAGTGTGCAAACCCCTCTCTTTTCCCACCTTCCCCCGTCACAGCCCAGCACAGAGTGGGGAGTTGCTCTCTCCAGGAAAAGCCACGTCCCTCCAGGAAAAGTGACAAGGACCAACAGCAGAAGGGCTGACTGGCTCAGCCCAGCCACGGGAGCATCTCTTCAGGCATGGGATGCTCAAGTCAGAGCTGCAGTAACTAGTCTGAAAACAGGCCAGGTAGAAACACCCAGATAGATTTCATTTACTGCAATGGATCCTCTAGCTGATCAGGGGACTGCAGTTTCAAGGTTCCTAGTGTGGAAATCCTAGGAATTTGTAAAATAAAAGGGTCAGAAATGCCAAGATGGAAAAGGCAGGTCAAAATCTAATCACATTTTCCTTCCTACTCATAGGAAGGCAAGCAAGAGAAAGTAAAAACATGGAAGACAGAGTCAGTAAGTCAAATATTTTTATTTATGTCCTTTCTTATTTGCGACCATTGGTCATTAATTTTAATTGCACAGACCAAAATTAGCGATTGACTTTAATTTTCATAAACTACAACTTCTATAGCTTTTGCATTTTTGCCAAGAGAAGACAAAATAATGAGTAAGTCTCTACATGGAATCAAAGATAGGAAGCAACTTGTTACTAATCCTCATGCAAGCTACATGTTATTGGAGGCTGAGGTCGAGCGTTATTTCAGGAGAAAATTCACTCTTATGAGTAGGTTCTCAAGCTAATTTATAGTCCTTTCACAACTGATGTAATTTTCATATATTAGATAATAATTACAGGCATATTAAGCAATATTAACATTATTAAACAACAATGAACAGCCACCTGAAGGTATAATATGGCAATGCAAAATCTCAGTAATATAAAGAGACTTACCTGGTAATTTTCCATTAGAGCTTTTCTAAGCTTCTGGAATTTTTTGTCTTACAGGTCTAGAGATTTTAAACAGAATAAATCTAACATTCATATTTACAGAAATGGCTGGCCCAAGAACTCCAGGGACACTTACACTTTCTATAGCAACAAATTACTCCCATTTGGAAAAGGAGCTATTGCTTTATTGTGGCATTACCACAGAAGCTGCTTTCTGAGTGCACTGAATGCATTTTGTGCAATGAGTCTTCCAAGAGGCTAAAATGTATTGCTGCTGCTCTATGTCTTGCACTTTTGCAAGCATACACTAAACTGCAGACTTGGCTGCCACTAAGTATGTATTTTATATGTGGACTATTACTACTAATAAAAGTAAAACAAGTTATTCAATATGAATGACTGCTCCTCTCCCTCTTGATGTACATAAAAGAAGCCACATATAATGTGAGACTAAACTCAGGCAACTGTAATAACTCTGTGGCACTCCTACAGTAACAAAGAGAAGAAAAAGCAAAATGCTTCCAACAAAACAGTTTGCTTAAATTATCCTTTAAATGAAACAAAAAAACCTAGTCACAAATCCATTTTACTAACTTTTTGTTTCCTGAAGGTTTCTCTTTAACAATATTTTCCTAAAAAATAACTATGTTTAAGGAATTGGCACATAATTATCACAAGACCCAAAGGAGAACAAATATCCTACTTATTTTCCTCTTTTCCTGGAAGCAGAAGTCCCCTAAATCATAACTCTGTAATATCAGAGCTTCTACACAGGCAAGCTTCAGCTTGTACCAAAGCAGGAAGGAAATGAAAGCTTCACTTATGGTTTTCTATGCATCAGACTGGGACATCTACACTCCCCAGCTCTACCACAAAATCCCAAGTCATGTAAACCATGAAAATCTCTTGTGGATTATGAACTGAGTAAATACTTGTACTAGAGCAGATGGATTTTTCCATACATACAAACAAAGAAAACAAAAATCATGTACACGTGAGGGAGGAATGGCCATACTGCTGTACAAACCACTTTCCTAACCTACGTTGTTACTGGTCCCAGACTTAGGGGATCAGCGTGTTTCAACTGATACAAGGATTCTTACTGAAAACAATTGCACTAAACCAAAACCCTTCCAGTAAACCAGAATTATAAAAATAATTTAAAGCATTAACTTCCAGGTTATATACAAGCGTGTAGTTCAAACATTTCTTTTCCTTACAGAAAACACCAGATAATATATTGCAAAACCACACAAATTTTGCCTCAAAGATTTTATCAATAGGATTTGCAAAAGAGCATCAAGTACTCTGAAATGATTTATGAGCTGCAAAGTGATGCATGAGTCAAAGTGTATCAGTTGTATTAAAATTTCAGTTATCGGTCTTTACTGATGGCAGACTGAGAAAAAGAGTGAGAGAACAGACAATAGAGCAAATAAAAATATTTGTGAGGTCATAACAGACACTGGTTAAACCTGTAGTTGAAAGGATTATGTACAGCAAGGAAAAAAGCTTTTCTCCTTTTTCAAAGAGATTGCACATTTTCAAGGTCCACTTCCATCAGAGAAATACAATAAAATAATTTTCAATCTATATTCTATTTTCTGGCCTATTGAAAGTATTCAAAGACACAGGAAAGACTAGACTTCTGCCAAGCAGATTAAAGAAAACTGCATTCCTACATATTTTAACTATACAGTTACACATCCAAATTCAAAGCAGAAAAATAATTCAATGCAAATACTCAAGAAATACAGAATTATGGATTCTGATTAATCTGGGAGACGCAAGACTATGAAAGGAGTGCCTGAACTTGATGAGGAGATCTGTGTAGGATGGTCTCTGGATCCTTGTATTCATTTGAAGGATCCATCACAGCTGCATATAACTCACTGTAAGCCCTGCAGACGAGTTCTGTTGACTGCTTTATTATCTGCTCTCTAAAAACCAAAACAACACAACATAATTTGCAACTTGTATGGAATATAACTGTAGTACAAATAAGGAATTAAAGATATACATTAAAAATTACATTAAAAATAAGCATTAAAAATTAAAAAAAAAGAGGGCTCTTTCTCTCATTGCATCATACACAGATAAACTCACATCTATGACCAGACAACCAAGACAGGAGTTTCTTTATTTCTACAGTCAAGCAAAAGCTAATAGAAGGATTTAATTTGCATACATCAGTTTCCCACCTGCACTCACCTGTATCCTTTAAAAGACTGATAAACTTAGTGACCTATCTTCCACCTCCAGTGGCTTCTCACTGTGTTTGTAAATACACACTTCTTTTTCATCTACTAGCAAATATATTCTATTTGCTTTATCTTGACAGCAAGATTCCATTATGATTCCATAATCAGACAAAAACAAGTGATAGTGGTCAGAGATTTAAAACACAACCTTTTACCAACAATGCTATGAAATCTGTGTCCTATTATTTTCTCTTGAGATAAACGAGTAAGAACACAGAGACTGAATGCTAAATTTAAACGGGAAGTTTAATATTTTTTAAAGACAACCTAATAATTTTATTTTACATTGCCCATTGAATCAGTTTATTTTAATCATCATGGTGACGGTGCTTACAGTAGCAGATGAATTTTTATCTATTAGGAACAGCAGTTGCAACTATTCTACAGCCAAACCCATGCAACAGGAACTCCAGCAGAAGCTGAAGAAACCAAGGTAACCACAGATTCAGCCCTGCTGTAACATGGAGCAGAGAAACAAAGACAACAAAACTGCATCCACTAAAATCAGGGCTGAATTCACAGACTGTTGGGAATTGACAAGTTAAAGAAATTTCAAAGATCAAGTACAAAAATCTTAGTCTTTACAGGAAACATTAAGGAACAGAAGCTATGAGAAAGCAGATTAGAAGACCAAACCTGCATTTTATTCTGACACACAGTATCCATTTTTTTTATATACTGCCTCAACTACCAGTACTACTAGGTCATTAGAATGCCTGAAAAATAGACTGTCCTTATAATAGCAAATTCAAACCCACTATTATAAGGGAAATATATTCAGGGTGTTCAGGTAAGACAACTGTCTCTGACCTCAGCTTGGGATCACTAAGGTACTATAACATGACAATCTTTTATGAAAGCACTGCACACTGAATTTGTGTAGAACTAATGCACAAAATGAAAAAAATAAAAAAGTTTGTTAAAATATTCAGAGAACAGAACAGAATCACATGTGTTGTTCAATCAAATAATGTCAGTGTCATTAATCAGTACATTAGGATTTCAGTTGCCATAACAACGTGATACATTTATTACTAACACAAATGGCAGCACTTGCTAAAAATAGTAATTCCAGCATTCAGTTTCTGTGATCCAACACGAATGAAAAGAGCTTTTCAAGACCAACAACCATATGAATACATAGCTTAAGGCTTTTTGAATGAGTGAAGGAATTTAAAAGACAAGAGCATGCACTGGTAATGTTTGAAGGAATGTTCTTCACAGTTGCAAAGCTTAAATGATATTGCCCATGAGTATATAATACACTGGTCCCTCATAAAATCATGTGGTCTGATTCTGAGAACCAAAGCCCTCATAGGTTACAGATCTCCATTATCTGATTTCATGAAAAATGTCTTCAGAATTGAAAATTTCAACTACTATAGCGAGGGATTAAAATTATAGCACTGGTTAAATGTTTTGTTTGAATTTTGAGAAAATTCAGAATTTTCAAGGCTTATTTATTATCAAAAATATTGACTATCAACACTGATTCTACAAGCATCTCTGGAAATGGGTATTTTAATTTCAGAAGGATTGCTTGTGTTTAAAGCTAGTTGTTTGAAGGCTAATGGGCTAACTGATTTATTTTGTTTTCATTCTGAGCAGAACTTAACCTATAGCACTGATTATAGCAGGTTAATAAACTTCTGCATGTTAGCTAATTTGAAGCAGCTATAGCAATCACCCTCACACAAGGCTTCCCTCTTACCTCTCAACTGTCCCTTGCTGCAAGATGCTATGAATTCAGCTTAACATGTGCTGAGAGGTTTAAAAAGCTTATCAATGGAATAGGCTAAGAGTTCCTACATAACCACTTTATCTTGGTTCCTCTGACAGAAGGATTGATTAAGTTCAAGTAATTTCACTGTACCAGAGTCATTATGGTAGCATAGAGTCTACCTCTTAAACTGCCTCTGTGTTACCAATGAAAAGTTGAGGCTTTCAAAAAGACATTTACTGTCATTACAATTTTTAAATAGACCTACATTTAAGAAAATATATCAAGAGCTAAAATACAGGTTTAATGCCCTGACACTGAGAAGCAGAAATTGTGATGTTTCAATGACATTACTGGTCAAGCTACCCTGTTTGATCTGTACAGAGAGTAGAGCTCTCCCTCAACAGGGTCAGCTCTGCCAGCTGAGCTGTGGGAATGGTAAATCTGGCAGAGACTCAATGCCAGCTGAAAAACACCAGCATTCCCTGTGGCCAGACATGCTCCACATGTATTGTGTGACACTGGAAGTCTTTGGATGAGGAGAACCTGAGCAATGCAGCACAACAGCCTGGCAGCTGGACTAGCCAATCATTGTAGGTCTCTTCCAGGCTGTTCTATTCCATTCCCAACAATAATTATTTTTCCCTTCACACATCACTTTTTAATTGCAAGATGCTGTAATACAACCCCACTGAGGACAAGCACTAGTAATGAAACTCCAAATACTGTTGCATTATGTAAAATGTGATGTACTTGTCTCAGTTTCTAGTATATTCAGTTATCTACATTCTTCACAAAGTGTGAAAAATAATGTCAAGGAAAGTTTTTGATCAGTGCAACATATAATTCTCTGAGTTTAAGTACTACAGAAAGTTTTCATGTGGTTCACATTTAATTGGAAAGAAATTCGTGGCACTTTCCCTAGCCTTAGGGTTCAGTTATAGTCAAAAAACAAGGTAAGAGATAAATAATAAAGTTCTTACTTCCATACTTCAAAGAAGAAATCCCTGAAAATAATACATTAGGTGAAAAGTAAAATAATCTCAGCAAAATATTCAATGAGACAGAATGCCGATATTCTACAGCAGAAGACAACAAAGGTGAAAATTCTAGAACTGACAAAGTAGTGGGGATAAAAGAAAACTTGGAGAATTACATATTTCACCTGTCTTTGGTAAACTTACAAAATTGCTCTAAACCAATTTACAACTAAGTTGACAAAAAACTGCTGACACAGCAGAATATGTTCAAAATGTAATTCATCTTGATGGTGTCTCTTAAATCAAAGGTAACTACTTCAGAAAGTTACAGAATTAGATACTCTTCACTGCTTGTTCAAAAAGAGGAGAGTTAGAACACAACTGAATTGTGACCTGAAGGACAATGCAAATATCATCACCACTGATAACTTGAATTCTCATCATGATTCACTAAAACCTAATCAAATTAATCTTCGTGATTGTGATCATTATTCAGGCATAACAGAAATTCAGAGGCAAGGTACTTACTTCACAGTGGCACTCAGAAGGAAATTCAGCTGGGACATTAACAGACTATCTGGAGCAGACAGATAGCGATCGAACTGAGCCTGCGAGAGGAGAATGCGGGATCAACACTGCTATGGGATCAACACCTTGCTATTACACAAAAATAGGTAAAACCACAATTTCTGAAAACATCACTGATTACATTAAAAGACATAACTTAATTGTCCAAAACAAATTACTGACTTCAGTGCTTCTGCCACCAAAATTTTGTTTCTGACTTAGAGGCATATGAGTGGAGGTCAAATAATGAGAATCCAGCTTCTATAATTATCCATCTAAGCTTCCCATGCATCTGGTGCAGGTACTTATACATCACTGAAGATCACACCGAGTCTATTCGATGCAGAGGGAATACAAGACAGCTTCAGAGCTATCTTCTATCTATTCTGTCCAAATTAGACATGTTGCTTGATTCTTTTTGCATGTTTCTTTTTACTTTTTGGCAGGGAATCACTGCTTATGCTGGGAAAAATAAAAAGCAAATCCTTCACTTCAGGCTTCTTGAATTGCTTCTAAGCCTACTTTTCTTTCTCACAGAATATAGTGATAAGAGCAGTGATTTGATTCTAAGAAAAAAACATTACTCCCATCTTCAAAAGTCAATCAGAAAAACTGTGGTGTGGCTGCCCCATTTCTGGCAGTGTTCATGGCCAGGCTGGATGGGATTTTGAGCAACCTAGTCTAGTGGAAAATACTCCTGGCCCATGTCAGGAATGTTGGAAGAAGATGGTCCTTAATGTCCGTTCCAACCCAAACCATTCTGTGACTGTGTGGTCAAATGGGTGACTACTGAGAAGATGAAACCAGGTCTTCTTACAGGTGAAACCACAAGGAATACTGAACACATATTACACTAAGAAGCATTTTAATTAGATAGTGAGAGGAAAAATTCTTATCAGAAATGTCATCAAATATTGAACAGATTATCCAAAAAAACCTGTATAAAATCCTTGGAATTAGTCACTAAGACAAGGCCCTAAGTAAGTTTATCTAATGATGGCAACCTTCCTGTTCATTCATTCACTGAATGAATATTCTCAAGCTGGTAAATACTAAAATCCCCATCGATCCATCATTTAAAACATAGACAAAAATGAGTAATGAAGTCACAGTTCTTACAAATTAATTTTTTGGGGTTTTCTGTCCTTGTTTGGAAAGCTTGTTTCTGTCCTTGTTTGCTGAGAGGGGTGTGAACTTAACAAGCACCCCATTTGCAAGCATGCATGAACAACTTAAAAGGCTGGAACCTGGAAAACTTTCAAGCATAAAAGGGAGACAGTGAATCTGCCTGCAGTACTCCCCCCTAGTTTAAATTCTGAGAAGCCAATAGATTTGGCTGATAGATGGGATTTATGTGGGTTTGATTTCAGCATACTTGGTTCCATTCTGGTAAAAGTGTCTTCACAGATGATGATGTTAAGTAATGAAAAAAATAAAAGGTCCCCAGGCTGCAGTCTTTAAATTTGTTACTCTACAAGACCACGATAAATAGAAGATATTTTAAATGCAAAATTCCTAAGTTTTAATAAGAATGCATGCTGATATGAGTAAACTACTGAGTGCTCTGTGCCAGAGCCCTGTTCATCCAATCAGCTTGGGAATTACTGGTTTAAATCCTGAATAGAAAAAAATGGGTTACACTATCATAGTTGGGATGCATTCAACATACAAGTTTTTAAAAAAATCTTTTAAAATCTCTTTTGTTTCCATGGGTGTGTACATACACTGCTGTATGAGGTCTTTACTGTTAAACTTTTACAATAAAGGTAAATTTGGCTGAGGAGGAAGAGTGAGAGATTATACATTATTGCCTACTGAACTGTGGTATTGCTATCTCTATGCAAAAGAGCCTTCACACACTCTAAGAAAAAATATCAACTGATAATTTGCTTTAAAATATATTGTAGCTTTCAACTTAAAAAAACCCCATAACTGTGACATATACCCAGAATCTAACTTCTGAGTAAAGCTGAACTATTTGCATAAAATCAAAGCCTTAGGACTAAGATTATAAATGATAGCAGAACCTATATTTCAAAGCATAGAGGCAAAAAAAGAAACTTTGGTGATTAAAACTAATTAGAGCTAAGTATTTGCTTTTAGCAATTTAAGATGACTCATGGGACAGCATTCTTCTAACTAAAGATCTGCTTCTCAAGGCTTAGAAAATAATATTCTACTACTACCTCTTCAGAAATAATTTATGTATTTATTACTTCAAGTGGTCAAATTACTACAAATGAAGAAAGTATTCCCAGACATGCAATTCATCTATTCCTAAAGACTAGGACTGATTAGATGAATATCTTCTACTACAGATGACTATCTTCTAATCACATAATTAACAGTATTCTTTACCATCTTTACCTACAGCCATCACCACCATAATATGAAAGTTATAAACGCTTACCATTGCAACCTTCAGGGACACGGAATCCATACTTGACAAATTTGAAAGAGGACCCTAAGAATCCATAAGCAAACAAGGGGATAAAAAAAGGTCATACTAAAATATAGAAAAAGATAAATAATAAAGTCTACAATTGGTTCAGTAGTTAATTTTTATTTGGTCCTGCTACAGGATCTTAAATGTTTGGAAACTATCACCATTTCAGTACTGAAATGCTGTTAACAGCTCATTTGTATTCTACCATTCCCTTAAATTAAAAGCTGAGAATATGGAATTCTCAATACGTCCTTTCAAAACCTTTTCTTCCTTCTTCGCCATTAAATAAAGCCAAAAATAGCCTTCCACAAGGTCCAGAGTTAAAACTGAATTGCAAACTGGCTACATCCCCTTGGCAATCTGGACTTAAGAGACAACAACCTTGCTCTATCTATCTGTTCTTGGACCATGAAGAATTCAGACCTGCTTCCCAGTAAACCTTCTGTGCTGGTATGGCAGTACAATGCACAAATGCTGCTTACCCCCCTAGCAAATTCTGTGACATCACCACCTCTGCAACCAGGCAGCTGTACAGAGAGAAATGAAAATTGCTACATCCCATTAACAACCTGCTCTAGTCAACTTGAAATTGGTTTTAAAACAGGAGCTAGGCTTGTGAATAGAAAATCAAGTTGAGTTATTAATCAGATTATTTACACATTTATTTATTCATCTTTATACATAAAAATCTGTTGAGTTTAGGCACTTTATGCAAAATTATTAGCTGAAGAAACAACATAAAGCTTTCCAACAGAGTTCTGCTTTCTCCAGAAACACTATTTTTTAATTCTACAAAAGATCACAAAAGGACATAAGCACAGCTGAAGGGAAGAAGGGCTGTATTAACACCTACCACACTGCAACTGTGCTTCACAAGAAAGGGAGAGCGTGAGCTCTGAATTCCAGTTTTCAGCTCCTCTAAGAAATCTCAAGTTTTCACTTTGAGAATCTCACTGTCTTGGTACTAGAATAGCTACAGCAACAAATAAGGGCGAAAGAAGAAACTATTTCAAACTACTACTAAACTCATCTGTCAGTTTTCCACAGAAGAAAACAAGCAGCAGTTACCAAAGGCATGCAGCTATCTATGGACTCCATGCGTGGAAGCAATGAAGAAGCTGAATGCTGCGTACATACACAGCAAGTCTAACATGTCCTAGGGGCTATGGGAGTGTTGGTATTCAGACTCAGAGTGTACAAGACAGAACTGTTGCACACCAACCCTGCCAGGCCTCCTGAACACACAGTAAAAAAGCTGTAGCTGCAAGGTGCCTGTGTCTGATAGTCCTGGTCCCATGTGAAAAACCAACACTACTGAACCTCTGCTTTCAGATGAAGGTCAATTTGCAAAAACATCAATGCCAAAATTCTACTAGTTGGCAAGAGTGTGGTACCCCCTTTAACATGTAAATTCTGTAAGCTCACCTGCTCTGGTTTGTGCTGCTGCAGAGCGTTATAAATGTAACTCAGACCAGCTCTTGTTAGCACGTAGGAAGCTTGCTCATTTATGAGTGTATCTAAATGAGCTTCAATCTGAAATGTTAAGCATAAGGTATTTATAAAGAGTGTGTGAGAATATTAAATGTAGCAAGTTCTGGGGTTAAAATGTCTAGAAACACAAATAAGAAGAAAAAAATACACAAATAAGGAGAGTGATCAACAAACAAGGAAATACTACAAATACATACAGCATAATTATTTGATCCATTTAACATCTTTCATATATTAAGCAACCAATAATAAAAATGCAGAGAATTCTTTCATGTCTGACTAATAAAAGAACCTATTTTTTTGTATTTGTAAATACAACACCCCCAAAAATGAAGACTGTAGCCTTGATCTTAAAAATTCCTATATAATTTTATTTTGCTATAATTCTTTGAAAGTATGTTTTAAAAACCATTCCATTCTTACTGAAAATACTGACAATAACATGGCAGTTTTACAATAAACAATAAACAGTCTTTCATAAAGAAAATAAAACTGAAACTAAATCATACTCAGAATTGATTTTAAATTCAATACTGATAAACATGTATTTGAAAAAAAGTCAACTGAAAGAGCAATAGACAATGATATTACAGTTATCTGCTTTGTTTTAATTATCTTCATATGAAAAAACTTGTAAGAGTATTTTACATACAATATAACCTTTACTTTGCAGGAAAACCTAATGCCTAAATCCAGTCCCAGCAGCAGCAATCATTTTTCAGTTTGAGCAGTCTCAGAAAGACATTTGGTTATATATACATTATTACTTCATTTTTACAGATAACTACCCCACAAACTTTTCTTCCAATCCTAAAGAAAAGAAAAATATTATAATATATTAAGGTCTAGTAAAAGGTAAGATTCTTTTGTCTGATACTTAAAGAGTTCACCTTTTTACTTCCTAAAATTGTTTAGAAGAATACACATTCCTTTTTAAATCAGAAGGGAAATCTTAATATTTCAATTTGTAGTTTTTAACTGTCTTAGTGAGTTATTTTTCTATGAAAAACGTTTCTCCTATTAAATATGCCATTCTAACTCCACTTGAATAAACTACTTATGTATAATCTTAAAGATTTTTTTCAATCTGTTCCTGTATTTGTAAAATGTTTGAAGAAAGTAAATGGTATTAAATGTGTAAGCTTCAGCTCTACTGCTTTTCTGAAGAATAAATCAATTGCAACATTTACTGTGAAAGGAACTCTGATAAAAGAAATTAGAAATAACCAGCCAGTTTGGTGAGGTTGTCTGTTTGCTTGTTTCAGAGCTAAAAGGTGCTAGAAATTCTGATTAGGATTAGAAAGTGAAAAATGGCTCTCAGCCAATCCTTGCTGATCCCTTCAAATAAGAATTTGTGACTTTTTTCAAGCCCCCCAGCTCCCAAGGCTGTCCTGAGATAAACTGCAGACATATTCATGTAGCAAAATATAAATGGGCAGTGGCCAAGTTTTTTTAAGTCAACAGTTTCTAAATTTTGACTTCCATTTCAAAACAGCACCATGTATGAACTACTATCCCAGGATGTGAGGGGAAATCAAACAAATGAGAAAAGAGAGGCAGAAAGCAGGACTGAAGCAGTAACTTCAGCTACACAATATTCTAGTACAAAATAGATTATGATCTTACAGTAGATGATGAACTAACTGCATGATGGAATATAGTCAGCCATTTGGCTGTGATTACAATTTCCATTTGCTTCTTCTCACACAGTTTGCAGATAAATATTAGAATAATTATGATAATGAAAATGTTCACTGGTCTGGATTTATCTGCAACTAAACCAAACAAACCCAAATCTTGTACTAATTTTTTGTCTTGTTTAAAATGAAACATGCTATCTGCTTGTGGTCTCTGATAAGAAGCCCTCTTAGCCCATTTCCCTGATTTTGATAATGTTGGCTTTGGGCTGATTTTAATATAAATATATTCACAGCACAACTTACAGTGTGCAAAAATCAGTAATAAATTACTTTTCTTTTGGGGGTGCTAAAGCTTACCTGAAACTGCAACATCTCTAGACGTTTGTCAGTGAATTCAAAGAGAGCCAGAGTAGTCTTCATCATGTAAAGTGAATTTACCATGTAGGTTGCCATATCAGCTGTGCCCAAATTACTAGCAGACATAGTACACATCTGTAACAATGGATCTAGCACACAAGACAGAACCTAAAACAGCAAACACACAGAAAAGAGGGAGGGGAGGGAGGAAATCATGTCACACGAGGCTTCTAACCTCATTCTGTCTCTATCACATATTTATTCCCCAAAGTAGAATAAAGAGGAATGAGAGTTTCCAACTGTGAAAGCAGTTTTCTACTGGATTTGTCAGCAGGTGATCACCTACCACAGTGATGGGAAAAGTATAAAAACCTGACAAGAACAGATTCCAGCCTAGCAGGAGGAAGAATAACCCAGATTAGATAATTGGTAATTGTGCAATCTTGAGGGTGTATTTACTTAATGGAGTAGTAATTGGATAACTGAATTTAGATACTGTGTTAAGAGTAGCACTCCATACTCAGCTGTAATTATCCATATTGTTAGTCACCCTGTTATGCACATTACAAACTCTGGTTTGACAGAGAGCTCCAAAATGGGACCAGACAAAAAGATTAATGTTCCATCTACCTTTGTGTACTGAAGCTAACTTACACATTCTTTTTTTGCCCCTCTCCCTCCTCTTCACGCACACAAAGCAGTCAAACATTCTTGTACCTGTACAAAGTCAGCCTGACGGGCATCCAGTGGAATAACAGATGAGTCATGAGATGCCAGAACCTCCCGTAGCAAGTTAAGTGTCTGATTTAGAGCAGAGCTTGGGCCAAGATCAGGAGGTGGGAGCTCAACCTGAAGAACAAGATTATTTGTTTGTGGGGACTTTTATTAATCTCATTTACAGCAAATACCATTCAGTCTGTCAGGACAAATGCAATGAGCTAATAACAAAATTACATATAGGAATATAGAGAAGAACTTTAATTTGACACTGGACAAGTCTAGCACATTTCAGACAGTAACTGCCAGCAGCTTTCAGTAGAACATATAATTCAGTGCCAAACAAGCAACACTGAATTTCTCATTTCATTCAGACCATACCTACTTTACCATTTGGAGAAACCCAAACTCTACTGGTTTAGGCAGTGAAAAAAAATACATTTACTAGATTAGGTGCCAAAGAGTAGCCACCTTGTTGGCACCACTGAGTTCAATTTAAGCAGGACCTCCTGCAAACACTTCGGAATATAGTGCAGGCAGAGCTCTGGGAGATGAGAGCCATGCTGCAGCAGTTCTTGACAAGACTGCACAGCTCCTGTGATACAGAGTATGAGAGCTGCAGTCACAGATGTAACAGTCTCAATCCCCAGCAAGCTCATACCTTGTCTACTGCCAGTACACAAATGAACTGCACACAGGCTAACTCATGTACACCTACATGAACAGCAAAGAGACTACACAAACTGACATGCTGGCTTATGCAAAGGTAAGAAGCAGGTAATGCAGATGTTTAAAAAAATAAAGAAACAGAGTTTGTGTATAATAGGAAAAAAAAATATAATTTCCAAGTCAAATTATGAAAATTGGACCCCCTGAAATGGACTGAAACTCTATACTGTTTTTAACCCAAGCTCATATACTTCAGCCCTTTCTTTGAAACCAGCAAATACTCAGTAAGCCCTTAACAAAACATTTGTAGAAGATCTAGCACCTCTTTTCCCCAACACTCATTTCTTAGGTTCTACTCCAAACATAGCTGCATCTTTTTGTCTCCAATGCTGCCTCAAACTGGCTTCCTGCTGCCTCCAATCCCTTACTAACCTCATTTCCTTCTCCCAACAATCCACTTCCACCTTCTTCTGTTCTGCCTGTGCAAGGGCAAACAGATGTGGCTGGATCATGAGGGAGTAAGGAGACCCTCAGCAATACAGAGTAAGTTAAGACTTAAAGGCATTATCTCTCCAGAAGGAGGTAGGGAGAAGTAAGTTTGGATGGGACTGGCCCATGTGAATCAGTCTGGGTATCTGGCCACAGCAGAGCAATGCAGCATGCACTTCTGCAGTGCTCTAAGGCTCCAGCTCTAAAGAAAAGGCAGCAGCTTTGGATGGCTCCAAGTCCTGGGCAACACGTTCCATACCTTCCCAGATGAGAAATACTGATAAATGGCATAGTAATATGGATGCTTGAGTCTTAAAGTTTAAAAAAAAAAAATAAATCCAAGGGGTAGAGGCAGATGGCCAAAGAAACCAAGGAGAGCACAGCAAATATCTTTAGAGCAGAACATAACAGAGTCTTCTGGAAATGAATCTATACCTGATGAACATGCCAGCAAAGAAAGAAAAAAAAACCATATCTCTCTTTGAAACCAGGCCAAACTTTCACACTTGTGCTCTGAAACATTTGAGATAACATACATGTCCCAACACTGTTACCAAGACAGATTTAATGAAAACTTCTTTCATCCTTCTGAATAGAAAATGTTCCTCTATTCACACTTTCCAAAAGAGAGTATACTGAACTCAAAGAACTAATGGAAAACTAAAACGAATAGGTTCGGAGAACAGTTGTTCAGTCCAAGCAGTCTTGAAAGCATGAAACAAATATTCTAGCAATAAAGTAACAGAAAAAGGCACTTCAAAAAGGGGCACTTACTCAGTGTTGGTCACAGTAAAGTTTACTGAAATTTACAGCACTGAATGACTTTTTCTTTCTTCTTGTTATTATTAGGGCTATTGATTGTGTCCTGAACACACCATTCTCAGACTTGAACTGAGCTGTGTTCAGCGATATTTTGGCATTACTTTGAGACTAGTATAACCATATACTAGTTTGATGGAGTTTTCACTTCCAACACACACAGATCATGGCAATTATAATTCCAGGCTGCTTTGCACAGAATTTTTGTCTCCTGAGGTAGCTAGTGCGCAGAAGTTCTTAAATTAGCTTCATCTTTCACTTGGCTGTTGCTTTACTGTCCACTGTCTTCTAGGCAAGAGCAAGGAAAAACAACATGGAAGAAGAAAATATGGCAAGGAAAAAAGATTTATTTTAGATTACTAAATTTTATTTGGGTTACCCTGAAATTCCTGACTACTGCAATAGAGACAATATTATCAGTAAGTGGAAAAAGAATCAAAGTAGTGCTATATTAATTTTGAAAATTCTAACTTTTGACAGATGAATACAAAATGAGGGCTTTTTTTTTTTAAATCAAAAAAGAAGGTTTGAAAACTGACACTTCAAATTTATACAGGAACCTACGGACTCCAACTCATGAGCACTAATCACTATTCTAATAAAAAAATAATTGATGCCCTGAATGTTTTACAGGCACTAAGAGATCATTATAATTTATCCCATTTCCAGAAAAATAGGTTTCAAATACGTGCTGAGTTCTACTTTTGAAGTACCTCTTTCAGATGCAAGCTAGACAGCAGCTAACAAAAACATGATTAGGGAAGTTCTGCAGAAGCAAGTTCAACTGCATTAAAACATACTCTAACACAGTATTAAGTCTCTAATTTGTTTTGACTATCAGTTCAGTCATACAGAAATTATGCCAAATAGCTCGTCAGCCTTTCAAAAAACCGAAGAAATTGTCCATTTTTAAAATCTAACATACAAAACTGAAATGAATTCTGAAATGGGTACTGAAAGTTGTATATAAGCTTTACTCAAAAAATTTTATCTTCTTTTCTGCATATTCATCAGTGGGGAACAGATACAAAGCCACTAATCTTCCTCCAAACATATAACAGAGCAGGTTCCTCTGTCTAGAAGAGCAAGTAGCTCAAAGGATGTCTTATAGAATTTTACAAACAGCAAAGAAAAATACAGAAAAAAGAAAAGGCAGCATCAACAATTGAGAAGTGTGCATGAATGTTGTTTCCCTTTCTCATTCACATTAAAGGTTACATTTTAAAAGAGGGCAAATTTTCTTCTGAAAATACTTCACAGTTGATCAGAACTTTATATACTGCAGTACTTTAACATTATAAAGTTAACAGTTACAATGCTCAGGAAGGGAATGGAATACCTCCCACACAAGAAGAGGCTGTGTTCTGCCTGGAGAAGAGAAGGCTCACGGGGGATGTTGTAAATGTGTATAAATATGTGAAGTGAGGGATCAAGATGGAGCCAGACGCTTCTCAGTGGAGTCCAGTAACAGGTCAAGAGGTAATGGGCACACATTAAGACACAGGAAAACAATTTTTTACTGTGAGGTTAGTCAAGCACTGGAGACAGCTGCACAGTGAGGTTTTAGAGTCTATCCTTTGTGATATTAAAACTTCAGCTAGAGCAAGTCCTGGGGAACCTGCTCTAGCTGACAGTCTGTGTCATGAGCAAGATGGCCGGACGAGATGGTTTCTAGTTTCCTGCTGAACTCATCCATTCTTTATTTCTGTGATACTACTACCAAATAAAACAAAATGGTAATTTAAAACACAGAACTCCACAGAGAAAGCCCTACTTACAAGTCTCAAATGGAAGGTTAGTGGCTTTTGTAAGAGCCTAATCAGCTTTAAATACAGCCTTTTAAAAAAAACCCCACTGGCTGGATCCAAAGTACTACAGAGGAGAACCTTGTAAAAATGTTATGAATTTTTCATGCTGTCAGTTAACACTGAGCAGCATCAACTGCAGAGTCCATTCTCCTCAGCTGAGACAATATTCACCAGCACTCCAAGAAACCTGAGCGCACGTCTTATCAGAGAAGCTGTTTTAAGATTTTCTGGTCCTATTAGGATCCTACCGAGGTCAACAAAGTAGAATGCCTAATGGCATGCTTTTCTTTTCAGCTATCAAGCTGGTCTTGGAAAAAAAGATAACTAGGTTTTGCTTTGTTCTCATGGATCCATTTAAAAGCACAATAGCATTCAGAACACAACAATAATAATCAGTCTTATTCAATCTGCCCCACATCTGATTTCCCAGAAACCTAATAGGTTTCATTCTGGCAGGAATCAAATTATGAAGGACAAGTTTACAATTATTCCCATGCAACGTTTTAATATCTCTCTCACTGACAAACTTAAAAGATAATGCAATCACAGCATTTAATTAGCGTACATCTACTCTAAAAAGAACAGCATTAAGGAATAACAATCCCAAAACTTAATTTGGGATACTCTACTAATAGTCTTCTAACAGCTCAGACAGCAGATGACTGGAGTTTGGCACAATCTTCATTAGTGCCCTTATGATAATTCTCATTCCATTTTATTAAATGTTTGCAATTATTCTTTCCTTTAATAATTGTTCTGGAACACTAGTGAAACCAGAGGAAGGACATGTGGGCTTGAAAATTCCCATTCTCCTAATTTAACAGGTGGTCCAATAAAACATGCTGACATCAGTTAGTCTAACACACTTGTTAAAATGCCTCACCAATGGATTCATGATATTAAATAACTCCCATACTGAGAGGACTGCAAAAGCAGTCCATCCACTCCACTCCATTAGGTACTCTGAACTTTACTTCTAGTTTCATTGGAACAGTTTCTGTCATTCTGATGATTATTTTCATTCACTGTTTTCTCCTGGATTTATAATCTTCTGTAAAGAGGTCATCTGTAATGGGCTGTTCTTAGAATCAGACAACGAGTAACACAAGCAGAATCCTGAATTCCTATACATTTGTTTTATAAGCACAGAGTGATAAGAAACATGGAAAAGGAAACATAAGGACTTTAATGATAATTCTAATCCACTTTACTAGCACTCTTGGTAGACCCATGGCTGGGTCCAAAAAAGCTAAAAAGCAACTAATACAGACCCAATTTTTTTCAGCATAAGGACACCAATACTGGTGCAAAAACCATTCTAGTTCAACCAAGAACCAGAACAAATCAATTGCTACCAGAACTAGAAAGTATTGGCAAGAATGCCCAACACTGGCTCTGAAGGGTAAGAGCCACTAAGGCAAAAGAGAGACAGCATCTGCAGTGAGCTGATGCACCAAACTTTCAGCGACACAGGAGGAGGCTGGTGATGCTCAGCTTCTGTAGGATGTCAACAATGAGCTCTACAGCAGCCTGAGAATCTCAAAGCCATGAATGGCATTTTAAATCCTAAAAAAAAGTGGCTTTGCAACAACTGTTACCAATCTTCGTGACAGGTTTCAAGAAGTGTCCGAACCAAAGAGACTCCCTTGTGTACTGCATTTCTTTGATAACAATGGATCTGCTTTCCAGCAGTCTGCTGAATATTTCTGTCACAGGGATTTCAGCTCAAACAGAGCTACCTGAGAAGCCAGAATGAGAACACCATAAAAAAAGCTTTCTCAGAACAAACAGTTTGAAGTTTAGAGCTGCTGAGTATTTTATTTTCAGATTCCAACCAGGATGCTTGAGATTTTCTTATGTAATGAAAAAAAGTTCATAGCAAAGTGCTTCTGGGCAAACCAGTAAGTATTCTGAAGTAACCAGGGATTTCCCTCTATCATTTACACCGATGGCTTGACAACCAAGAGAGAAAATCCTGATCTAAGACTGCCTAAAAGCTTCCATACACCTCCACACTAGTGACACTCCTTATGTAATATGGGACTCTTCTCAAAAATAGATGTGAAGAGGAAGCTATTTTCTTGTCCTAGAAAGAACAGCCTGAAGTCTCAGTTTCCCACTGTGCTTTAGAAATTAAATCCCAGGCAGATTGAAGACAATGCTCAACTCAGGATAATCAATAATCTTGGGAATTAAATTGTCTGTGGCGATGAGGACATCCAATTACCACCCTGTCATCTGTCCGCATCCTAAGGCTGGGATCTTGAGGAGTTAGCATATTTAATGAAACCTGCTTTGTCTAAAAAATATTCCAAACTAGCTATACTTAAGTGAAAGATTTGCTTAAATCATATTCTGGTCTCTCAACTACTAGATACAATGTAGATATTAAAAAAGAGAATTATCAGCAACAATAGATGACCTTGAGGAAATATTATTGTTAAAATTGTCTACTTGACAGGCCATTCACCACTTTCCAATAATCTAAACAGAAGAGGCACTTAAACATGTAGAAATAGAAGTATTTTTACTTCAGAATATCCCATTTGCATTTTAATGTATTTCCAAAATTATTCAAATTATCTAAGGATCATATTTTAATCAAAGTATTGGACAATTGTTATTCTTTGAAACAGGCTTATCAATGCCTTAAGATGCATAATCTAAATTGAAGTAAGAAACCACAATTCCCAGACTGTTCGAGTGAAAAATAATTTACTAATTTTCCCACCGAATATTCTCTAGCTGCACACCATGAACAGCAATGAAGCTTTTGTAACTGGCTATGTAAGCACAAAAGGTCTATCTTCCAGGGGGTAATCTTCTCTGAAAATGAAAAAAAAAAAAAAATCTGGAAACAATTGCATTACATTCATAACTGGCAAGAAGCTGGAAAAAGGCTGGGATGTGAAAAAAGTCCTACTAATACATATACACAATTTTGGTCTGAACACGCATTAAAAAAAGCATGGTAAAAAGCAACCTTCAGTTTCCTCAAAATGTAAAGGCATTGTGACATTCACAACTAAATTTACAAAGACAAATGAAAAGGCATAAAACCTGCTTATCTGTACACTAACACAAAAAACTAAGCAACAAGAGAATTAAATTTATGATAAAAGAAACATCTTTATCACATGGAAAATAATGTTTCTCTAAGTGTAATCAGCCTATAAATTTTGTATTTTTTATGAAGAAATACTAATTTCAGTCATGAAGAGATAAGACATCATTCTATCAATTCAGTAATCCACTCACAAAGGGTAATAATATAAGGTGCTACAGAGGACTATCAAAAACTGAGTTACAAGAACTACACATTAGAACAGGAAGATTTCTTCTCAGACAAGATTTCTTCTTACCTCACATTTATTAACAAATTAATAAATAATTGTGGAAGCCTTTGTTACCCATATATCTAACAGTCCTCTAAATCTCTTTAAAAGCTTTTGACCTCAATTATATTCTGAGGAAAGATCTTCATAGGGCACATAGGCAATGTAATATTGTCGACATTTCAGATTTGATTTATAAATGTGTTTCTGAGAAAGAGCAATATTATGATCTTTTCCCATTACATGGTAGGCTCGGTATGTCATTCATTACTTGTAATAAAACACCACTGAAGGTGGCAGGGCAATCACTGCCTTCATTTAGGGCCAGTAAAAGCAAATTTGACTACTTTATAAAACAGTGACAGCATCTAGAACCAGTTACATCCAGACTGGGGGCTGAGGGAAGGGGAACTAGAAGGGCAAAGAGGAATACACAACCTTCTCACAGTGACAACAGAAAGAACACATACTATTGACTAGGGGATCATAATTCCTTTATCATTCTTCTTCTGATTTCTACACATTTCCAAGCTGAAAACAGTGTATCACCCAAAACAACACCTCACAGACTGTGAGTTATGCAAGTAAGAAAATCATGCTGGATCTTAATTAAGTATAGATGTAATATTCAACAGGATAAATAAATAAAAAAGGGATGAATAAAGAGATGTTTTCAAGCCAAGAATTTTTTTTCTTAATCACTTTGTAAGCAAAGAGCAGTTATACATTTTTGCTATGGTCCATAACTGATTTCTTTTCATATATGGAAAATTTACACAACTTTATTCTAGCTTACATATTAGGAAATAAAAAAACGTTTTTTGGTAAATTCATGTTGTCCTTGTCCATTGCATGCTTTAGGAACACCTTTAGCTGATCCCTGAAGAAGCATTAATAGCAAAGGAACTATAAGATCCTGCATTCAAAAGGAAATACCCAACAGCAACAATGCATTAAGAGGACTTTAGCAGTATGGACTGTGGGTGGTAGCAGCTAAGGAGTAACCCAATGAACAAATCAAACCACTGAAAGGGGTCACTGGGGTATCTGGGAGAGAAGAGGAGAAACAACTGCTTCTTTGAGAAAGTCATTCCCCAGCTCCTGCAGTAAGACAGGAAATTAGGACCAGACAGACTGTGCTGAATGAGAAAACTCATTTGGAATCACAGAACAATACTGACAAAACTCAGAAAACCTAACTGAGTGGCCAGCAAATTACAAGTCTGCATAAAGAATAGTTTCTGGAAAATGAAGTATTTTTTTTTCCATTTTTTGTAGGTTAAATAATTTAGAAATGCATTTACAAATGTTACAGCAATCTTCATGTGGTAAAACTACTTTTATAATAGACAGAAAAGCCCAAATTTTTTTTTTACTTAGCTTAGCATTTTGGGATATACCTTGAAATTTCAAAAAAGGAATGATGCACTAATACAAATGACACAGCTCAATTGCCTGACTTTGCTCTATTGCACTTAAGAAAATTTCCTACTTTTGTTTCTTCTTGCAGATTTTAAAAATATGTAAACTGTTCTGCCAAAGAATGTTGCTAACCACAGGATTTTAGACACATATCTACAAAATCTCCACCATTATTAGAATTAAAATATAAACAGCGAGTTTGTAATGTAGTTCTATGACTAAAATATTGAAAATACAAGAATTCAACTTTAGGAAAAGCTGACATATAAACCAGCTATTTACCTAGTAATCTTACTAGACAAAAGGGAAATGCAAGCATGTTTTGAAACATGTAAGATGTACGATTTTGAAACAAACCTTGTCCATTAGTTTACTTGCATGAAGACTCAGGCTATTAAAGAATATTTTCTTGCTCAACATATGCATTTCTTCAATTGTTGTCAACAGTGTGGCTGCACTGTTTCCTACAATACCACTGAAAAAAAATTAAAATTATTTAGTGGATCTAAAGGAGAAACAACATTATAGTCAGATACTTAAATATCATTAAAAAATATTATTTTCAAAGTTTAAAATTTAGAACAAATAATTACAGGGAACAATTCTCCATATAGGCTAAGAGATAAGCTGACTGTAAGAACAGGCATCATCAAGTATGTCATTAAGCAAATATTAAACACAGGCTATCAAACTTGCACAAACATTTTTCTAGAGTACTAAAATTTACCAGATTTTTGCTTTCTTATGCAATAAATCTACTTCTGTTATCAAAAACAAATTACATAACAAAAAGGGTTAACAATATTCTATCATACTGCCTGTTAGGGATAGCATTACCTCTCTCATTTCTGCACTGAGATGCTGGGCAACTCCAAAACTGTAAGAATTCATGCCTTGCTATTCTGAGTGTTAAACTATCACACTTAGCACAGATACCACATAACCCTTAAATGGCACTACAGGACTATGCTCCTCTCACTGATATACCCTCCCTCTGGCTATAGGAATTGCACTTTTAAGCCACAAATTGTCAGTGAAAATTCATTGGGTCATAATAGGACTAAACCTCTATCTCAATTTTCAGATTGCAATCTTGTGTTTAATAGATCATTTTTCAAACTGATTTTTCTTTTTATTAGTAAGGTGCACCTTCCCTATGCAGAGGAAATTATTCAGCTAGTAGAAGGTACTTCAGCGGTTTTTAAACATTGTGCTGTTAACAAGACAGAAACAACAGATAAGACTGGCTAAGATCTTCCATTTTAACATCACATTTTCAATTGCACCAAGCTTCATAACCATGGGGAAATGCTAATTTTGGAGACAGAAAAACAAGACCAACATATTCCAGGATTTTTGTACAATGAAATTAAGAATAGGCCTTACATGTGTCCTACAATAGTCCTGCCATCACAATTGAAGAATTTAAATAAGCTAGGAGGTGCCCAAGAACCACTTATCCCAGTCTGCCCAACATCTGAAGTATTCTCAGATAGAGAAGCTCAACTAGTGATATTAATGCTTCAAATTCTCAGCAGTTCAGTCCAGGGCTGTGGAGGGAGATTTTTCTCCTACTTCTCTTTTTAACCAACATGAACTACAGTATATGCCACAACATATAAATGATATATAAATTAGCAGCTCTGGCTTATCTCCAGTTCCTGTATTACTGGTGGCCTCTAAGAGGTTGGAAGGTGATCAGTGCATCTTCAACACTGAGATAAGGGAGTGCATAATTAGGGAAAAAAGTTATCAAAAAGTTATGAAAAAGTTATTAAAAACAAAACAAAACCAACAACAAAAAAACAACCAAACCCAAAAAAATCCCAAAAATCTGAAGCAATTTTATTTAGTAACATTTTCTCAAAGGGGACTTGATTTTGTCATATGAAATGCTGTGGAGAGTTTTTTTGTATACTATTTGAATCTACACAGAACAACAAAGAAACAGTTATTGTGCCAAATTTATGCTGTATTCCAAAGCAGTTTTGATATGAACTGAGGAATGGCAATGGGTAAATGGCAATGGGTAAATTATTATCCCATATGTTTCTACTTGATGTCATAGTTCAGAGCAACAACTAAGCAACAAAAGTACTCTACCTAGCAGATTTGTTCTTACATATACAATTAGGGAAAAAAGGCATTTTTAACATATTTTGTAATTTTGCATACCTGATTGTATGGTGGTAGAACTTGAGCAAATTAGAGATCTTGTACAGTAAAACTGCTCCTGGCTCGGCAACAATCACCTGCTCAATTCTAACCTGTAGCATGAATAAATACAAACATCCTTCAGGTCAAAAATTCTGAAAGCCAGCCTTCTATGACTTTATAGGCAATATATCTCTGATTTTTGAAAAATAAATTCAATTAGAAATAAATTTTAAAAGAGAATGTCCAGTTAACTTTAATGTTTGGCTTGAATGGAAGTGTCTGTGGGCTGCCAAGCATCTGGGCAGAAAACACAAAGGTATATGCACACTTAAAAAAAGAAAAACTACAAATCCAAAAACCCTTCCAAAAATCCTACAGTCCCTACAGACTTCTGATGTCATTGGAAATTTAAAAATACTGAGATAATTTTATGGATTAATATCAATGCATACTGTGGAGTCTTCTCCAGCACTGAATAGTAAGAACAGCTGCAATGCTGCAGAATCATTAAACTATAGCAGTAGATTCCTACCATCATGCACAAATTCAGAACACCAAAATATTAGGTATTTTGCCTAAGAAACAAATTTTACCTGGATGAATAAATTCTTCCCTGAAAGGAGAGCATAAATATCTCCTACCAGTATTTAGTCAGAAATATTTATAACTAATAACCAGCTATGTTGATTGTTTATCTCAACCAGGATTTGCTGGCTACACAACAAAATGGTGCTGAGCGTCTTTACAGTTGGACAACTGATGTCTTGTCTCCTTTGTCTCCTTGGTACACACAGTCTCAATCCACTCATAAAAAGCTGCTCCAGGGTCAATCTTTGTGCACTTATGAAGCAGAGTAGACAGTTACTTATCCCTGCACTGCTCTCCCACGTGCCTGAGTGTGAAAGGGCTACACACAAATCAGCAGCCACCATCCACTCTCCCAAGTTATTTGCTGTTCAATAGAACACAATGTGCTGCAGTCCCTTCTTAGAGCCAGCTGTAGGGAGAACCAACCAAGATTATGTTCTCTCAATCCTTTCAGTTTGCATCTAATTCACAGCCCAACAGCAAATAATACTTTTTAACTCTTACTCACAATACTTAATGCACGAAGTTTATTTCAACACAAAGGTGAACTTTGATCTTCAATGTGTTTGTATATACAGAGGTCTATATACAAATATATGTCTCCAGTGTTACCTAAAAGGTCCTGTGGGCATGAATACTGAGTACATTCTAGTTGTACAGCAAAAGAGAATATGGCAGGCAGGGGAAAAAGAGGGAAAACAATACATTAACAAAAAAAAAAAAAGAAATAACTGAAAGTAAATAAAATAATTAAAAAGTGAACAAGAGAACAGGCAGAAGAAGAGGGAAAAAATAAGATTTTAGGATCACAAGAGAAAAATAAAAATTAAAAAGACAAAGTGGGAAAAGGAGAACTGCTGCTTCCCATACAGAAGTCTTCATTGCACTGGAAAACCAAAATTTGCAAGCGACACAACCTAACCTATTTGGGGAACCTCTGGACTTAGAGCTCTTGCTATTTTTTAGTCCTGTACATCCTGTTGTTAGCTGACCATAAAAGACTACCTGCAGTACACAGAGGGCATCAAAGACATCTTGCTTTGAGCTCATCTTAAATGTCATGGAACAGATGAGGAGTTTAATTTAAATGTTTTTTAGGATTCTCCTACCTCCAACTGAAATGAGACGCCTGTGCTAAGATCTACCACTAGGGAGTGTTCAAGAGTTACTTAAATGCCTAAACCACAAACCAACTATCAGTAAGAAATGTGGGCAAATTAGACTGCATGTAAGCATAACAATTCTACAATATATTGTAGAAAAGACTCCTCCAAACTGAATCAGTTACTGTTGTTCCTCTGAACATGGTGGCTTGTAATTATCTTATTACCTATTATGCATTGTCTCAAGGCTCTTCTGCTTGGGGGCTTCTCAGGGGGGATTTTTTCTACCTTTTTTTTTCTTTCCCCTCAGGAAACAATAAGTGTTTCATACTTTTTACTGGAAAGTCTAGACTGTCAGTGAATTAATGTAAGTTGCATTCTATTAAAATACAGAATACAATGTGAAGTCTTTACTTGTTCTTTAAAGATTTTTTTTTACTAGCACAGTAACTAACTAACAACAATATTTCAGGGGATTATTTCTAAAGACACTAGCAGAATGTAAGTGTAAAGAGTTTGGCAACTGAAATTAAAGTTACTGTGTACTTAACTATAAAAATCACAAGCACTGAGATCAAGACCAAAACTTCCTCTGACTTACACAGGAGTTTGATTTCATTCCTAATCACTTTGTTGGAATGCACAGAAATACTGAACTCAAACATCAGCATTCAGTATAAACAGAACTGATTCAAGAACGCAGAAAGTTTGGAAATATCTTCCAAAAAAAAACCAAAGCTGTGGTGATTGTGCGTCTATTAGGACAGGCGTCTTCCAACAGATCAAAAACAAAAGGTTGTGAAGGATGATCATAATTCTGTGGTAACATGCACAAAACTGAAATACAAGAGCTTCTGTCTGAACATCTGGGAACACTTTTATTTTACTGTGCAGGTAGGTGGCTCGCTGAGCATTGGCATTTGTTGCCCAGTGAGGCTGTGGAGCCTCCATCCTTGGAAGTATTTAAAAATCACTGGGACACAGTCCTGGGCAACCAGCTCTAGGTGGCTCAGCCTGAGCTGGGAGTTTGGACCAAGTGACCTCCAGATGCCCTTTCTAATCTCAATTCTTCTATAATTCTGTGACTTTCTAAATGGCACCTTTTTGAATTTTACCTCTCTCCAAACCTTATCCTTTTCTCATCAGAAACTTATGTGTCGTACCTAAAAACTAGCTGTTCACATTTGAGACTGAGCATTTGTCAACTGGATACGGTTGTTATAGCTACAGAATCCTAAGGGAAATTTATTATAATCATATTGAGGCACAGTAGATTTTGCTTTAAAACCACCTGGATTTATGCACTGTACAGTCAGGCAATAATTGGTATAAGCTTTATTACTTTGATGGCTTCAGTGGTTATGTGAAGCACATACAATAGACAAGTCAGGCAATCATTTGATGGATCATCATTAATGATTTCTATCACACGTGTCCCCTAAACTTACTAAGGCTGTAGTTTGAAAAAAAGACAAGTATAGAAAGATGTGGCAAATATGAAAAACTGAGGTAGCATAAAGATGGTAATTAGGAAACAACTTTTCATGGTGTCTTTAAAATACAAGAGCAGGAGTTATTAAAACAAACCAAAAAACCCCCATAAACCACAAAAGGAACTGGCTTTTCACACAAGAACTGAAACGTTCACTTCTCTCATGAAGGATATGTTGTGAATATCAACAGTTTATATCAATTTGACATGTTCATGCAAGAAAACATCTACTGAAATCTATTATATACAAAGAAGTTATGGCTCAGTAAGTCCTCAGTATATTCACAAACAGGCAAGGAAACTATCCTAACAGATGTATGACACAACTGCATAACCTGTACACTTTTCCCTAAGCATAATGATCACTATGAAAAACGTGTTAGTAAATTACATGGATTTTTCATTTGACTACTACCACCACTGAGATATTCCTATACACTTATCACAAAGCTGTAATTTTATACATCAGCACTCCTCAACATAGGAAAAGTAAACCAAAATCAAGAGTCAAATTTAGCATCCTAGTATCCCTCATTATATGACTATTGTAAATCAGACGTCTATGAACAAATGAATCTTTAATTTGAGAAAAAATCCTTCAGAAGTCAACAATCTAATTCTTAACCAAGGGCAATACCAAATACCAAGGGCAACCAAATACACGGAAGAGATGGGAGCACAAGTTCTGAAAAAACATGACAGAAAAGCTTTTGTATTTAGAGTGCTAAGGAAAACAAAATACTTCACCTTTAGAGGCCTGCAGACACCTTCTGTGATGTGCCCAACTACTTCTTGAATATTTTCTTCCACACCTATAGTTAATGCAAACACATGCTAAGATTATGCAAATGTAATTCCCTTTTCTTCAAGATTATAAAACAAATAAACAAATGTAGGAGGTACTCCTCCATAAAAAGCAGTATGAACTGTGTGTTCTTTTCTCCACGCAACTAGTTCACACCTCCACTGTACCTCCAATCTAACCATTAAGAAATAGCTGCATGGCAAAACAGTCCCGGAGTCATTACCTTTTGCTATGCAATTGCTTCCTAGGGCAACACAGTGCGTGGGAATCTAAGGTAGAAGTAGCAAGGGGAAGAATAAATGATTTAGCAAGAAGCTATCTCAGTAAGGCTCAATATTAGCACTTCACGAAATTAAACTAGAAAAACACCTAAAACCCCACCAGGCTGGTGAGATGCTCAAGGAGCAGCAGCACAGCCTGTTTGAAAAGCCTGACTGGCAAACACACGTGTCTGTCAGCGCTGCTTACTGACGAGCTCGTGGTGCTGCTACTAATGAAGTGACATGTGTACCTCCACACTACTGCGTGCTGCAGCGCTGGCAAACGCTTCCTCCCCAGCAGCAATTGAAACTCATCTTTCACAGAGCGATGTACAAAGGAGAATATTGCCCTATCTTAGCACGAAACACAAATGAATTGTTGCATGGCAACCAGTGCTGTCATAAATCAATCAAGCTGAAAGCAACAGATCTTCAAGCTCTCACTTCTGTAACAACTCAGAAGAGATTTATGGAGAAAGCAATACTTTAATTCTAATTTAAAACTTGTCAACAGGAGTTCATCTTCAGATGGGACCCATGCGATGAAAGTAAACAAACTGACTGTGACATGTGACAGAAATCAGGTGACCCGAAGCTATATTTTGCTTATTTCAGAGTGAGACAGATTAACTCAGAGAGTAAAAATAATGAAAGATCAGAGATCTGTGCCAACGCCTCTTTACACCAAGTTACATGAAAAGCCATATAAGCAACAACTGAATTCGGTGTGGTGGCTGTAAGAATTTCAACATACTGAATTGGTAAGGTAATAAAAATACACTTATATACTTGAGTACTGATATCAAGGCAAAAAGCAAGATTACAAACCACAGCGTGCATGCTCTTTTACGTAATGGCTAGCTCCCAGATAGACCTTAGCAATTTACACATTTTTTAGTAGGAACAGTCACACTTGTACTGCTCATCAATGTAACAAGTACCTAGCACATATTTGCAATAGTATATCTAGACCAGATTGACTTAAAAACAAGTTGTTTGGTATGAAAATTTTAGCTCAAAAAATATACAAGCTTGAATACCAAAGGACACAGAAGAAAAATTTTGAGATACCACATGCTTGTGCCTTCGCATGTATTTTCATGTCCAATTAGAATATCTGGATTCCAAAAGCAGTGAAATCTTCCAGCAGAATGGGTTATATAAGTGGTGCAAGTTTGACATAAAAGAAATACAGAATAAACAATTCTCAAAGGTCCAAAATAACTTTTAGAATACAGCTCATAACTGAAGATATACTTCCAACTCCTTGCAACATCATATATAATTTTTCTCTGACTATCCTTCTATAAAAGGAGAGATCTTTTTTGGACTTTGTTTAGCTTCTGTTCTCCATCTGGGTTCCTGTAACTCCACAAAAAATGGGTTTCTACTGCATCTCTTAAAATGCCTGCAATTCTCAATTCCTTGCAAGATTTCTTTATGACTGGGAGGCTCCTGCTAGCTATAGAATACCTAAACTCTGAAGAGGAAAACCAGATCCTTTATGCTTGTCCAGCAAAAGAGTTAAACCTTTCTGAATGTGTTTTCAGCACTTAAAATTTTAACAGCATTTTTGGTCAGATTAATCTGAAACAGCTAATTTTTGCAAGCTTAACATTTTAAAACTTTTTAAAAACCATCCTTGCACGCTCTGCTTATGGGCTACATAGTCTGGTCACTTTGAAGTAAAAACTGGGATGGAAATATTTCTAAAAAAAAGAAGTTCCACACATACAATTTTTCATCCAGTGGGACCATATCCACCAACAGGTATACAAGTGGCTTTTTCTTTGGCTGTTTTTTGAGAATGGAAATTTTTCTATAGCTGTGATTTACCACACTCTCCACAGTCCTGAAAGTACATAGAGCTTATAGGAGAATTTAAACAGAAATCTGAACTCAGTACAGAGACACCTGAAGGAAAATAATAGAAGTGGTTCCATCTGCAAAAAACTACTCAAGCTGAAATTGAAGTGAAAACATCTGACTGACCTAACTTCAGACAGCCAGGTAGGTGTTTTATCTATGGCAGTTGCTTGGGCTCCCTCTATAGGGGAATGGAAAAAAATCCCAGTTTGTGATGAAAGTCTCCAGAAATCCTTACATTAGATCTCAAATTTTGTTAGGAAGCACTGCATTCTGAAGATGCAAATCTCCGTCCTTATCTCTAACTGCAAATAAACAAGATGTCCAGTTGTTACATAGGTACACGAAATTAACTCAAGTTTTACTCTAGCCTGTGCAGCCAGACACCTAAAGATTGCACGACAGCACAGAAAATTCAGCTTGAGTTTTTCAGTACCATAGATGCTGTCCTAACTACCAACTCAGGACCTGAATTTATAAAGAATAGATAATCTCAGGGTACTTTGGGGTTGCAATGCCCATAACTGCTTCTTGTTAAATCCAGTGGTATCCTATTAAGTACTGTTTTGTCTTACAGACCTTACCACATCACTGTGCTTGTCAGCAAAAAAATTTCCCCCAAGATACAGAGAAATAGTTACAGACAGCACCTCCTAAGCTCCCAGTTTGTTGCTCCCAGTATGGAAGGAAGAATTCCTCTTTATATTTCTTGAAAATTGTTCAACAGTGATAGCAGATCCCCTCCTGGAGAGCTTCAGAAAACATATTTTTCCTTCAGACTGAAATACTGAATGCCTTGTTTATACCAGTTTTTCCAGGAAAAGGTTTTGTCCTGGTGATTTTTTGTTGAAAATCTCTCCCCCAAATATTTATATTCTCTATTTTATCAAGTATCGTGCTCTGTGGCTGGAATGCTCTAATTATATCTCATTCCATGGTCATATCACCTCAGCCCAACATCCTGTCAGGAGGCCAAAGAACTTCATAGTTAAGCAAAGCACTACACAAAGAAGTGTGAGAATTTCAGAACAAAGCACAGCAGCAGAAGTCCAGCCCACAGCAGAACCAGACACATTTACATGCTCCATGTAAATGAAGTTTTTCCTGAAGGGCTCCCCAGTTATAGCAGAAGCATCTGTCAGTCATCTACAAAGAACTGCCATGACTTTTTCTCTACCATAAAACCATCATGAGGTCTGCTTTCCTGTCTCCCTGAAATACTGTCAGCAAACAGTATTCAATTCAATTCCACTGTACACTATAACTGTACTTAAAAATCAGCATTCTTCCAATTTGATTTACAACAGTTCCTAAACAGCCTCCTTTTCTCACATACCATTAATAAGGAAAGACAATTAATACTTACAGTAGTAAGGCAAATCAGAATACACATTCATTTTAAAACCCAGAGTAGGATTGAGACATATAATCTGAAGAGCTCACCAGATATTGATCACATGTTAGTTCCTAAAATGAGTTTGTTACAATTGAGTACACATGCTTCATTTATAAAAAATATATTTTTCTGTAACTATGGTGGCAAATCATACTAAATCTTCTACAGGATAAACGTCTTTAATGTATAGGTTCAGTCTACTAAAAACAAAGCAAAGAGATTGAAGACTAAGCATGAGACTCTCCAGTTCTGATTTGAAGGAGAGTTCTGATATTAAAAAGCTTCACCTATTTGTGAGTGGCCTACGTCAGCCTCCATAAACCTGGAATGATGTTAAGTGACAGATGAAAATTCCATTTTCCTTGTAGAACAAAGAGACTTACAGAAAAAAGGAATTGTATTTTTAAAAAATTACTAAACAAAAGAGCAGACATAATGGAAATCCTCAACATAATATGTAATGTTTTCAAAGAGACATGTATTCATATAAATTACAAACAATTTCTGAACTCTGAACTACACTCTGAAATGTCCCTTTGTAAATTTGACGTAAATCTATTATAAGTACAGTAAAATAAAATTAGTGCATTTTGAAACACTATTCTTTTGTTACAGGCCCTCTTTTGGTAGAATGCAACCACCAGCTATTCTGAGATTATTTTTAGGAAAATTTAAACTCAGACTTGTAACTGGAGCCCAGCCTAAGAAATTAGTCACACTTCTTTATTACAGACTTACTATCACTTCACAATTTATGTTTTAAAACCAGTACTACCTTGAATAGTCACAAGCTTTAACATAGCTTCTAAGTGTTCTTTTTCGGAAGCTGTAGCTTGATGCAACCAGGCCAGCATGTCTCCTACATACCTACACAAAACCAGAAATTTCTGTGTAAATTAGTGGTTTATGGTGTCAGGAATTCAAAAAGCCAACAAAATAAGGGTTATTTCATATACATTCTTGTTGTACTGTACCTCAGAGGATCATGAGAGTGCATTTCAATAGGGCGGGGAGTACCTCCCAGACCTCCTCTAGTAAGAGCATCTATAAAGCCACGGACCACAGCACTCCTTCTAGCTGTTCCAAACTCATCCAACGTGTATCTGTTATCGAAACATGAAAACAGGTTAAAAAAACCCAGTCTGCCTCACCACAGTTGATTAGTTCAGCCTCACAGCTAATACAAGTAAACATTTTTATAGTTCTAGAAATCTTGCATCAATGCCTCTACTATAAAGCATTGAAAACCATCTGATGATGTCAGAATTCCTATCATCCTGCTCTATGGTACATCTGAAAAACAGGAGAAAAGAAGACAAATTTTATGCTGTCACCTGCCTGTCTGCTCTAGAGCAAATGTGTAGGATGAGACAAGACTTCTGATATTGCAGACAGGTGGTGCAATATATAGTCTTATATATATATATATATACACACACACGCGCATATACACTTTCCTTTTCTTCTTTCTTGATTGGAGAGCTCTTAGTTTCCAGACTAAATTAATTACCCGTCAGATTATTATTTGTGGGGTTTTCCTACTGAATTTGAAAATTTTTTCCCAGTGTACCTCCTTTGATACCACTGCAAAATAGGCTGAAAGAAGTACTTGGCATTGTGTTTCCTACACAGGAGCATTGGCAGAGGCCATAGTCTTGCCAGGATCAGGTTAATATTACTGAAGAAAGAAAAGGGGGTGAGAGAAGAAAACAGTGTCCTGTGGGGCATCAGGCACAGCATTGCCAGCCAGGAAAGGGAGGGGATTGTCCCACTCTGCTCAACACTGGGTCAGCCTCACCTCAAGTGCTAGGGGCAGTTTTGGGTGCCACAATATAAAGAAGACATTAAGATATTAGAAAGTGTTCAAAGGAGAGCCACAAGGATGATGAAGGGCCTTGAGGAAAAGTCGCATAAAGAGTGGCTGAGGTCACTTGGTCTGTTCAGCCTGGAGGAGACTGAGAGGAGACCTCACTACAGTTACAGCCTCCTCATGAGGGGAAGAGAAAGGCAGGCACTGATCTCTTCTCTGTGGTGACCAGTGACAGGACCTGAGGTTGTGTCAGGTGAGGTTTCGGATGGATATTAAAGAAAAAGTTCTTCACCCAGAGCGTGGCTGGGCACTGGAAGAGGTTCCCCAGCAGAACTGATCACAGCATCAAGCCTGACAGAGTTCAGGAAGTGTTTGGACAATGCTGTCAGGCACACAGTGTCACTCTTGGGGATGGTGCTTTGCAGGGCCAGGAGGTGGACTTCATGATCCTTGTGAGTCTCTTCCAACTCAGCATATTCCGTGATCTTCTTGACTCCTCTAAACAGACACTAAAGAGAACTCTTCCTTGACCCTCCCATTCCCTTACCCCCCAGAATTAAATACATGAAAACTCAGCTTTTCAATTTTTGTACACATAAGCATCTTTGACAGGTTTGGGACTCCTGTTTGTGTAAGATCCAGCTGACTGACAGACGCAGCAATTTATTGCACTGCAACGCAAGGCTTCTTCCTTCTAGGCTACCACATGACTCATAGGAACAGACTTATATTCATTTGACAGTTGTTCAGTGATTTTAATCAAAGCAATCTTAGCTGGATATTTAATGGATGAACAATTACAGCCCAGAATGTATTATCTCAAATGGCTTGCTGGTGGTAGAGGAGGTGCCAATAACTTACACACGGCTCTTTTCTTCAGCAGGCTACCTTTCTGTTGGCATTGAAGCACGAAAGCGTGTGAAGGATGGGAAATGAACACTGGTAACATCCCAGTTATATTTGCAAGCCACAGAACACTTCTATTTTTTTAAACTAATTTAAGTATTCTGAACAACATTCAAACTAAAAAGGAGAGAAAGAAAATACACATTACAATTTTTTTTTCCAATGTAACTGAAAATTGCCAATGAGGGAGCATGGTGCCCTTTACCAATGACCACAGCAGAGGAATATATATATATATAAAATAATATTAATAAAAAGAATGTTATTCACTGACTTACATAAGTCTGCATTTAATAAGCAGAGCATTCACATTTAATAGATGTAGAGAACAAAATTTAAAAGAAAATAATATATGGTTTCAAAGATGTTTGACATTAAATTCAATTAGATTTCTACTCTGCTATAAAAAGTCAGAGGGAACCTTCAGTTTTGTTCTTTTTAATCCTAATTCTTATATTAAAGAGGTGAGGAAAGAGCACACTGAAGAATCTGGAAATTTCTTTTGAAGCCTTTTTCCTCATACACTTGTTAAATTGGAGAGTTAATATCTGCAATTGATAGAAGTCTAACAAAAAATTCTAATAAATTACTATTTACAAAAATAATGCAAGTGGAAGAGATCTAGCATATGACAACTGCCCACTGTCTAGAAGGAGCAGTATTGGAGTGAAAAATCTCAAGCATCTGTAGAAACCAGTTAGCCTTTTTTTTCCTCTCTACCAAGCAGCTATACAATAGATCATTAAATATACAGCCGTGAAACAGATCATATGATCATTATTAGTTCTGAAAACAGCATTCAATAATGATAATTTTGTTTTAAAAAGGAAAGTACTAATTTTCCTTTTGCTCTCAGTAGAACAGGGTATAACCATTATAAAATCCTGCATGTTAAAAAAATCAGCAATAACTATTATTTACACTAGAACACAGTATTTACTACTATGTTATTACACATACTCATGTTCAGAGAAGAAAACATTTGGATATTTTTCAACCCAGCTTTAATGTTTAAAATATACAGTAATGATCACTGGGGAAAGAGGAAGAAAAAAACCCTTGTAAACCTGAGTGGATGATGGAAGAGGAGCACTGCTTTCAGCTGTGTCTCCGTGCATTTTCTAGGAAACAGTTCCAAATTTTTCTGTTAGGCCCAGGAAGTGAAAACCAATCTGAAATGTTTCTTTTACATCCCCTACTGACTGCAGTCCCAAAAAGTCCATTCATAGTGCAGTCCTTCTGACCCTTTTAGTTGGTAAGTCAATATAAAGAAACAAGAATTTGTAGATTTGGTTCTAAACTCTCGCCTTCCCTATCTTATTCACTTCCACCCAACTGAATCACAATCTTTATCAGATGCAAGGGCAGTGACTTGGAGGGAAAGTGTTTAGTTCACACAAGAGTGCTAATACACAAAAAAACTATTTAGAATTATTTTCTCCTGTTACTTACTTTCTACATTATGAACTCAGCAATTTGTTAAAGGTATGCAAAAATTTTTGTAAGGGAATAAATTAAATGTTGAGATTTAAAATGTAAAGCATCAGTACTACAATTTTGATAATATGCTGTAGCAAGTAATTAAGCTTGATAATCTAAGATGAGAGACACGTGTCTGCATCATCTACAGTAATAGGGGTTTTTTGCCCTTTTGGCAGAGGAAAGGTCTTACCAATCAAATTCTATCTTTGTTAATACTACTACTGCTGTTTATGACAGAAGCATTAGAAAAAAAATTATCTTTTGCAGATTCATTTTAAACTGGCCAGCAGTGGATTTATGCACAAGATGGGGTTTTCTTCCCTTGAACTAAGAAAGCAAAACATGATTTTATGAAGTTTCAAAGTATCATAATTCAACAAAGTATTTATTACAGAAAAGAAAACTGTATCTAAAAAGAATCCTATAAAATGTTGCGAACAGCATAGTGACTGATCTTTTGCAGCTGTAAAAGAGGGTGTAGGGGAGAGAATGCACGAAGGGACTGCAATTCCCAGCTATGGCCTGAAATACTGCAACACACCATCCAACAGCTGGGGAGGTCAAGTGACACCACTTCTCCCTCACATCAACCAGCAGAGCTGACTGAGCATGTCCACATCTGAGCTTTCTCTCACACTGACAGCACTTTTCAGGTCCACATGCCCCATGCACTTCTCCTGTGAAGGGCTCCAAGGAGTTTTGCAGCATCATGTACCTACACCTTCACAGTGACACTCCTAAAGACAGGGGTAGGCCTTTGAAAGGCTGCCCTGGATACCTGTGGCTGAAAGCAATTTTCAATGGTTGCAATATGATTAATGCATTAAAAAAAAAAAAAAAAAGCCCAATGAAAACCAAAAGCCCAAACCCCTAAGAAGTGTAAATAACCTCTCCAGAGATGGTTACCCCAATGAACAGTTCTTACAGTGCCACCTGGTGGTTCACTCTCCTAAGTACCATTTCGTTTACTTCAACACCAGCAAATTCAGAATAAGAACGGGAGTATTTTACACAGATATAGATATATTTATATCTCTACACTTTAGAGGTCCATATGTAGGGCTTTTTAATAGATTACTGTATAACTCATAATGGAAGACATTTTTACTACCACAGGCACTTCAGTAAGAGCTAATTAGTCTTTACCAACTTTTTACTTTGGGGACTCAAAAGACACAATCACATGTTTTGAACAGGATTTTTTTACTTCAGAAAAATCCAAGAATGAGAGCAGGAATTCACAATTAATTTAAATTAAAACAGTCTGACATTTTACTTGAATTAGAAACTTTTAAGTTAGAAAAGTCCAATGACATTTCCTGTATCATAATTACGTCAAAAAGATTTCTGAAATTTAAAACAGTCAAAATAGCATGTTTTATAACTTAAGTTTCTGGGTAGTTTTGAATTTGGCACAGGAACAAATTGCCACCAGTCTTGGCACTGTAATTCATGCTCATCTTTAAGTTTTATAAGCTCAAAATACTAGCTTCTGTTAAGAGATAATAGCAAACACTTACTTGTACAGGACAGGTCTATCTTGTAAGGCTTCCATGGCTTGAGCAAGAACTGGAGAAATGTCACATGATTCTTGTGTCAATGTCCTGCATTCATCTATAAAATACCAACACAAAAGCACATTCTTTACCCTGTAACACATTTTATACAAGCTGTCAAACAAGAAAATAAGTTAAAAACTCAAAGGTTTTTCACTTTGAAGACTTCAGAATATGCTACCTGGGCTAGTTAGTGTTAATACAATAGTTAGTGTTAATACAATTAAATTCCCCTGCAAGCAGTACTGTAAAATGCATGTCCATCACCACTTTCAACAATAAAAATGACTAAAGGAAGCTTACTATTTGTTCATGCCCAAAATTAAATGTTGACTCATTCAACCTTCAAAATTGTATTGGGCTCCTTTGTAACTGTTTACCACACTTCAGGTAAACTATTAAGAAAAAATGGAACAACTAGTTAAGCAAGCTGTTTGTCTTGCCATTTGGTTCTCTTATTTTTTCTTTCATCAAAATAATTATATAATATTTTATATTCCAGGCAAGAATGTAGAAATCATATAAACTAGATCAAACATTGACAGAAAAATTACGACTTTTTGTAAGGGTGTAACCACAACTATTATTTGAGGTTTCAGCATCCACTGAAGAACAGCTAATGAATATAAAAATCACATTACACCATTTTTTCCCCCATTAATCTCACTGTCAGTGAGACAGTCTTTTGCTTTGGAGAAGAGCAAGTATATTTGATGTATTTGAGGCTATCAAGGTGTTGGATGACTACATCCAGAGTACATATGCAAAAAAACAAAGCCTACTATCATTCAAAAGAGCATCCTGACAAAAGGATTTTTTCTTTTCTAAAAGTAATCCACCAGCCCTCCCACTAAACTAGATCTTACTATCAAATCATTAAAACCAACAACGTCCCTCTAACTCACACGGAAAGGAAATTCAATACAATTAAAATTTTGTTTGGACTACCAAACTGTAGTAGTTGTTCTTTGTGCAAAACCATCTACTAAAACTATAAATAAATAATCCACTTTTATAATAATGAAATTGACCCAAAAACCTAGAGAATTGCCAATTAACAGTTTGGCTCCATAAGAAGGAAACCAAAATGTTAATATATCTTGGAAGGGATTTGTGCTAAGTTCAATCCACATGAAGGAATTATAGGAATCATCAGCATTATAATAATCATAAACATAAAAACATTCTTAGTCCTACTTTGAGTCCATCTGTAAAGTCGTTCATAAGATGTCTCTTGCAGTAATGCCATCTGTTCCATAATTTCCAAGCTACAAGACAAATAAAAAGTTTACTAATTCTATTTTAGAAAGTACTAGCAAAGGCACTTCAAGTAAAATTAAACATACCATTATTAAAATTTTGAGTATTTTAAAATTTTTTTGGTGAAATATTCTGTATATTTCTGCATATAATCTGTCATATGAAGCAAAGGATGAGACCTTGCTTTAACTTCTGCTTTTAACTGTAAATGGTTCTCTTGCACTCATTTAAGTACTACTCACCCTGCCCTTTGCTGATTTGTTCGGAGGAGAATCTTGACATCATCATGAATTTGTTTTACTCGTCCCAGAGCCTTGAAAAAATCCTAAATAAATTTAAAAACAAAATACAAGCAGTGTGTAAAAGCAGTAATTTCTATTCAAAGCTCTAGCACTCTATACCCCTCTTTCAAAAAAAAAAAAAATAAAGGCACTTAACATGTGTTTTTAACCTGTCTTGTGAAGTATGTGTGTTTCATATCCACCAGGTAACTCTAGGGAGATTTTGAGGACACTGCTATGCATTACATCACTGTCTCCCATTACTGCCATTACTGTTAAAAACTACAGAGCAAAATGAAACATTGTAAAGTACAATGATTATAGGTTGATATTTTTTGTACTCATGAAATGGGATAACTATGTCTTTAAAAAAAAATTTTAAAAAACCATTTGCAATTGACCAGACTAAGGTTTTCCAGAAAAACCTTTCTCTGTGGAGTAACTCAACAGCAGCGGTGAAAAAAACCAAAACAGCCAAAGCCTAGAAGACAAGTACATATGGCTAAAAAGGTTACTTTGTTAGTTTCAGAGAGGAAATGGAAAGCCAGTAGCATTATTAAACAGGCCTTCCTATGAAGACATATTTCAAATGCCTTGGAGGAGACCAGCTATTTCAGTTACAATTCTTACATCTTTTGTGATTTGAACACAGTTTGCTCAGGAAAGTTCATTCTGGTTCAAGTCACATAAAAATAGACATATTCTAAGTAAAAGAGGCCAGCAATTTAATCTACTGCCTTGCATCAACTGTGTTAAAGACCATGATTACAAAAACCCAAAGCACTCTTCCTTTGGGATAAAAGAAAATTTCCAAACCACAAATCTGACTAAAGATGTTTCAAGCACATTGGTTGACTCTATCCTAGGGGAAATGCACACACAGGATGTTAATGAAGTCTACCAACTAAAGCAGAAGAAGTATTTTATCTCAGTTACTTCTGCACTTTTTTAGATGAAGTTTCAAGACCAGCCCTCACTGGCTGCAAACCAATCACGCAGTAACTGGCACAGCATTGCTGTCATTGCTCCCTGCAATAGGCACTTTCTAGAAACTTGAATGCTCTTTCATGGCAGTAGTGGTACAAAAGCGTACAGCTATTACTCAAGTGCACAATTATTTAGCACATTCTATTTATGCTTTCATTAGCACTGTTTATGGTTATCAGTTCCATGTTTTTAATAGTGCTTTTAATGCAAACAGGATGCCTGTGAAAATGAGATAAATCTGGACTACCTGCTGATACACTACGTGAAGCTTTCCATGTGACTACAATGATAAAATGTCTATTTGGTACACTCAATTCTTTCATTATTCAGTTTCCTTTTACTGTAGAACAAATTTCCTTTTACTGTGTGTTCTTATTCCAACCATATCATATTCCAAAACTCGTTTTGGACGGTGGCTGAAGTGAATCAGCACCTGGTATCTTTAGCAACCAAATAACATTGAGGGAAAGTCTCAGCTCATATTGTCTCAAGTCACTGAGTACCTATATACATGAATATGCAAAATGTACACGCACATGCACAGTGGCAGTACTAGAGAGCTGCAAGCTTCTCATTTGCTTTGAGTGTCATGAAGTTTTAAAATGTCTTCACTGAAATTCAGACTTCATAAAGGTCTTTTTGAAGTGCAGAACTATATGAGAACTACTTTGCCTCAAACTGATTACATGAGAGCTCATTTGCCTCGAACTCATTACATCATTACACAAACTAGAAGTTAATGTTGGTTTTCTGTCTCTTTACTTGAATCTTTCATCACACATTTCAAACTCATCAGAAATTCACCATTCTCTTAAAAGGCACATTCCTCCATAAAAAATTAAATTGCAAACTGAAAATAATATCTCATGTACAATTCAGTTAGGGCATTTCTACATTTTAGTTCAGGGTGAAGATTTTAATGTTCATTGAGCTACCTCAGTAATTGGCTCATCTTTTGTGCCTCGGAGCAGATTCATTTCATCCGGTGTCAGCTGGAATTTTGCTATGAATGCATCTGCAACTTGTGCTTTCATTTCTAATCTCTGACTGTAATAAAACAAAGTGAAGAGGATATTAGCTTTTTATGCTTATCTCAAATACTGACTTTTCATATTTATACCTTTGGAAATACAACCAGTATCAGAAATTTTGTATTATTAAATTATAATAGCTCATTCTTGCCATCAAACACTTGAGTTGCTTTTTCACATAAGACTTTCTATTAAGGTAACACATTCACTAAAGACAATATAGAGGTATTTTAACACATTTGAAATTTACTAAATTCTTCAAAATTATATTCCTTCAGCATTTGTATCCTAAGTTATCTAATCCAGATACTTTGTGCTTGCACTTTTGCAATGCTTGCAGTTGTTACCTTTCAAATTCACTAAGGAAAGGAAAAACCTATAGCATACAAAATTACAAAATTAACCTTACATTAACCTACTTTTCTGCAGACCAGATCCATTTCTTTGTAACACCATGCAGTTGGTATATCAATTTACTAATGTGACAAGCAATCAAAATGCAATGGCTAATTCTCTTGTTCCTGAAATAAACACAGCCAGGATGCAATATGCAAACACCATCTCATGGGCAGCATTTTCCTGCACATGTTGTGTCACATGCCTTACAACCACAGGAGGACCCAAATGGAATGGACTGGGATTCCTGTGGCAACAGAAAATTTGCTCGAACTGTGATTTGAGCACACAGTATTCCTGGAAATAAAGACTGCTTTTTCAAGACATTGAGAAGGCATCAATTAGTTATTTGCAGAAGAATAAAGCTCAATTCCTTTAGGATCATTTCATCTTTCAGTGTGATATAATTACTACAAGACAAATACATTGTTATTACAGGGTGGTAAGACAGGCAAGTATACTTTTATATACTGTATAATTAAATTTCCTTGCAAGATCAAAGCTTGAAAAGAAAGCTTTCACTTATTTACCCCTTCTCTACTATCCAACTAGTGTCTGAACTTCATTCAGCTACTAATTATGGAAAACTGGCTTCCCTTCTGTAGACATGGACGACTTTCCCACCCTGCAGTTCCACAAAATCTTCTAGAGATCAGATTAAATTTTTGCAATTGTCAATGCTCTAGCACACTGAACAATGAGAGGGAAAGTAATATAAAATCCAACAGTACTTTAGCAGTAAAATCTATGAAGATCAAAGAGGAAAGTAAGCCAATACTTCTAAGTTACACAACAGAGACCTAATCAAAAAGGAAAACCAAAAACTCATATGGTTTAATATCACGTCTTGAATTGATAATTCAGGTTTCACTGGGGTCCTAGGCAAATATAATGATTTTATCTTTACATTGACAGTTTTGCAATGCTTAAAATAAAACTATTTCATTTTCTCTAAGTAAACTCTACAATTCCAAATTTTGAGTCTTCATGAAGCCAAATGTTTCTCAGGGAAGGTACAAGAGTGATGGAGGATCATTTTAACTAACTCTACAGACAGATGCATCCATGAAAAGCCCTGGTGCTTTCCAACACAGTGAAAGGGGAATGGAACAAGACCATTTGGAACAAATACAGTAAATTTTCAGCCAGAGGATTTATGTGGTGAAATCTGAAGAGAGCAAGTCATTCTGTAAGAAGCAAAAAGAGAAGTGGTCTACAAAACGTACAAGAAAGAGACAAGAAGATATTAACAAAAGAGTATTTTAAAATCAGTCTGTGAGAGATGTTCTGAGGGTAACTATGAAATCCTCACAGCACAGATCAAAGATGGGGCAGGTCTGCTCTGCACTAATATACTCACTGCAACGATGTGCAAGCCATGCTACTCAGGCTGCCTCAGCCATCTCTGCTCATCCCTGACCTGTACTAACCTTCCCACTGTGCCAGAACAATTGTTTACAGCATCATGTAGTGAATTAGATCAGGGAGCAAATCTGGCAGGAAAAAATCCAGAAGTTCTTACTTCTTGAGGGTGGAGATTACATGTATTTTCTAATTCAGTTTACCACAGCCTGTGCTAAGGGACTGGGGTGTGCCAGCACCAGGAGCTGTCACAGGCAAGAGGCACTGTCCTCACTGCTGCTACAAAACTCTCACAAAAACTACACTTCAGAACTCCTCTGAAGCATAAGAAGAGCTCATTTCAATTGTCAGTTACAGCTACTAATGATAATCAAAATTATTATTATTATGACTCAAGAAAACCCTAGAGGCATCAAGATGGCTACTCAAATTGAAAATCAGCCAAGGACACTTAAAATTTAACACAATGATGCTGCTTTCAACAAAGCATTCCTGTTTCACACTTTTTGCTGAGCAAGTCTAATGCCTCAACATCACCACCACTGTATTTCATTTAAACAACAGAAAATGTAAATTAGTGAATTAACTTCAATAGTTGCCCCGAGTGCCTCCTCTTGGGATGGAAGTCTCAATTTAGTATAAATCCACAAAGCTGAAAATAGACTGGACTACCCCTCCCTTTAGGTAAGAGATGATCCCTTTAGCAAATAGATGAGAGAAGGCAAATGCAACACCTTCTTTGGGTTCAACTGAAATAAATCTCCCACAAAGAGAGGAGCAGATAGGATGCTGAGAAACTTTTCTGTTCTTTGAGCCTGTGTATCTCCTGAGTGCAAAAACTTTAAAGGTGGTCTTACAGAAGTTTTCCATTTATTATAATTTTCTGTTCTTCAGATTTTTTGAATCTATACTTCCATCAAACTGTGGGTGGGAGGAAGTCTGATTTTAAGAAGTGTAGTATACTGGGCATAATGGTTTTCTCCATTTTCAGGTCGAAGTAGGGTTGTGGTAGAACAAGGAACAGAGTCAGGAACTGTCTAAACAGCATGCTCGTGAGTCAGTCCTGGAACTCTATGCCCAGTTTTACTCCTTCTTTATGAAAAAAGAACAATCTTGCTAATCAATATCTCTCTTTCTGCAAGTCCTCACTCTTCACAATCCTCCCTCCATTGTTGCTGCTATGGAGAACAAGGTTTGATCAAACACTGTACCTTAAAGCCATTCCCATCCCTGGCTGTGTCTTGGGCTAAGGCCTGGCATAACTGCACACTGATGGACTTCATGCACTCCTAATAATTAACTTTTATAATATAGAGTCAATACATTAAACTCAAGTACACTGGGCAAGCTAAGCTTCACAATGTACTCAGAAAATAACAACCTCAAGGTGGCAGCAATGTTTCATTCACTTTTCCTCAAGATCGTGATTGGGAAGTGGTGACAAGCATCTCTCCTAAACAACAGCATGTGTCTGAATTTTGATAAAGCTGTCTCTGTTGGGCTCTTTACAAAGCACACAGGATTTCAAAGAGCTACTCTGTTTCAGAACCCAGGTTAGCCAGTTCTGCTTGAGATGACTGTGAAAGTTGCCTTTATTATCAATCTGCACAAGAAAGAGACTCTATAGCCTAGATGATGGATTAGGAACAAAATATGTAAATTGTTCATACCTTTGAGTTTTGCCTGGCAGTGTACAGTATTACTGAGACCAACGCACTCAGATTTGCATTCAATTTTTTTCCATATGTATTTATTTATTTCCTCACATACAAGCTAACAGATATTTAACTGGAATTTAATCTATTTTACTAAGGCAGGGCAATAGATTAAAATACCACTCAAGGTTGCTCAATCATTTCACTACAGTAACAAATACCGTAAGTGCCTAACAAAAACACAATGCAGGTAACAACAAAAGCCAGTGTAAGTCTGTCTTACATATAACCCACAGCAGTCAGTACCTCTGTGCAGACAACAGGACATTTTAAGACCCATTGCCTTTCTGTAGATATAATAATTTCTAAATTCTAAGCAGTTCAGTACAGCTGAGGAAAGGCCATACCATGTCCCATTTTTTTTTTTCTTTTAACACAGTTAATCCTGCATAAATGAATGAAACTAACAGCTTATGGGAACCCTGCATTGATGCAAAAGGAGAAGTGCCAAGTGTTGGTAGAATTTAGAACTTGGGCAAAGGACAGGATTCCTACAAAGAGCAAGTTCCCCAGTTTTAATCGTTACCAGGGAGACAGAATTCTTTTGCAAGAGAACTCAAAAGGCTGGGAAAACTATGCACTTCATGCACTTTTCCCTTGAACCAAATACAAATGTGCACTGTTTGTTAGGATTATCACCTAGACAGCTCAAAAATGAGGTGGAGAAGAAGCAGACTTTTCCAAAGCTTAATTTTATCTTGCCACCACATACAGCATAAAAATCTGCTAGTTTCTTATACTTAGGATGAATCAGAGCAGTCATTCTGAAATTACTTTCAATTTGTGGTACTGAGGATTCAACACATTTTTAAAGCCTCAGGACAGTGGAGTATTTCTATATAACTAAGTATAACTAAGTAACAATCATCTTTAACAGACTTCTATAAAGCTGCAAAATTATTTTTCTGTCATGTGAAAAGCAAAAATACAAGATTATGTAACAAAACAGTTACACACAAGCACTAGAAAACCATTCTTAAGAGTAAGGAGAGGGGCAAAAGTGCATTTGCAAATGCTGAGAACAAATGTTTTGCTCTGCATTTTATCTGTCAAACACATCTCTTTCTCTTACTGAAGCAGAACTGAAATACTGTGAGGAGGTATTCAGTGACCCATTCCATCATTATGAATTATTATGAAATATTCTCCTTTCTTAAAAAATAGGAAGACATAAAAAAAAAGTGAATTGTCTAATGTTTCCAGGATACAAGAAAATAGCAGTAATAGTAAAGAAGGCATTAGTGACCTCATCTGGAAAACAGATCACAATCCTGATCATCTGTGTGCAAGAACAATGGATTCCCATTAGACCACAGCTAGCAGGATCATCATGGAAATGGAAAAACTAATTTATCACAGGAGATGAAGGCAGCTCATAAGACAAAGCACAAGATGAGAAAACAGTCAATTTATATCCAATAATTAGGTTGGAAATCCGGGAAATGCTTTTACTGGAAAGAATGAGCTTTTGGCTAAGTGTTCCATGAATAGTAAAACACACAACATGCAAAAATACTGCACTAGTTATGTGTTGAATAGTTGATGAGTTTACCAAAGTCATCATGCAAAGAATAGGTGGCAGTGGGAGAGTGGACTTGAATTCAGAAGGTTTCTCCCATCTGTAACACCTATCTGAAGACAGCCTGCAATGCTGCAGCCCTGCCATCTCACACAGTCTGTGATAAAATTAAATGGGGAAAAATTGAAAAGGCTGAATCAAAAGTAAAGCAACAAATCTCCACTGAAATTATTAAAATCTTACCAAACAGATTACCAAACACTAGAATAAAAAAGTTGACATGTTGTAAATAAATTCAAGAAATTCAATAATTTTCTACCTTTATACTGGTAAAGCTTGCTCTAAATATCATGGGTATGCATCTACAGAATATTTTGGACAAAATTTTAATATGCAGAGCTTTGTAGAAATCATGTGATATATACAGATAAAGAGATGTGAAAACACAGAGTAAATCACTGTTTGGCACTGGTTAAGATCCATGATCTATGGTTTCTAAGTTGAGCACATAGATTAAGTTTAAAAGGAGTGTGTTTCCAATGAACACATTCTTTTCCATCTTGTAGAGATGAGCTATTTGATACTTCCATATCAAACAGACTGGTATCTTCAGTTTATCTTTTAAAAATCTGATGTAAAGTCACTTGAAAGGGGCCTGCTTAGTCTAGCTTCAAATCTGCCATCAAATTCAACAACGTTGCCAAAGGCATGGAAATTACACACTGTTCTCTACATCCACCTGGAATAAAATCAAAACAAATGAACTTAAGCTGCAGCAAAAGGAGAACTAAATCAGATAGTAGGAAAGCAATAAAACCAAAATCAATTTCCAGTGAAGACCACAAGCTCTCTGGTCCTGTTCCTGGGCTTTTCCTCCCAGAGCCGATCAGACAAACATCAGTCAGAAATGGTACCATGTAACTGATTCTGCACTTGCGGTGAATGTTTCTCGACTGTAAAACCGCGCTTCATTTCATACTGACCAAGAGTACTTCATGTCTCAACAGAGTTGTCAGGAAGAAAAGCTGGCAAGAAAATAAGGCTTTGCGTGTTCTCTGCTGCTCATGGCTAGAATGTGACAAGTTAGTTTTGTTTTTTTTCTTTCAGATCCATTTTAGCTGGTTTTGTTCCTCTGCTACACCCTGTCACCTATGCTTTACTTTGCTACAAATCAGGATAGAAAATGAGCCTTAGAACTTTAAGTCTTCACCCTCTTCCACATGGAATTATAATTCAGTTTAGGCAATCACTGCTTTTTCTCATGAAGCACATTTGTGGGAATAAATGTAAATACAAGTTTCAAAAGGTCAACACATATAATATATCTCATCAATGCAAACCACCAGATCACCACTTTTCTTAGCACAGGCTGATAAAAGCAAACCTCTCTAATCTGCCCCAAATAGTACTGAGCTTTCTGCTTAAGTTCCAAATTAATTCTGACAATAAAAGATATTTGTTAGAAGGGAAAAAGGCACCACCAAGAGGCAAGGATGAGAGATCAGTAGTGTAGCATACTGAAGCAGACTCACTTGTAAACATTTTTCTTAAGACTTCTAAGCTTGTATTGAGCACAGAGGTGACAGTCAAATAATTGACTAATTCCAAGAATGGTGTTTATTTTTTAAAAAAGACCAAACCTGAATGTAATGCAATTCAATTAAATCAAACTGAAGTACACACTTACATTCCTGTCTGGGAATCATACTTAATTTTCTTTTAAAAAGTAAAACAATCCCAGGGCTATGTAAATGGCTTTTTTTGTAATTGATATAACTAACAATGATTCTGAGACCAAAATACAAATTTCACTCTGTTTAAGAACACAATTAAGAGGGCGTAGCAAAATAAGATCACTTGTAGAGGTGTTCAAGTGCATAATCTCCACAAAAGCTCTGAACCAGTAGCTTGACTCAAGAAATATCTCTCAGCCATTTCCATTCTTTCCTAACAGTTTTCAGAGCATTGTGGTTTTTACTTTTAGAACACTAGTTCTAGCCCTCAAAAACTTTTATATTTCTGCACACTTATTTTCAGTGAAGCATATACACACACTTACATAATTGCTCTTACCTAATTTTATAAGTATTAATATCGCAAGTATTACCTTCTAGTCTCTCTTCTCCATTGTTACATTGATGACTCTAACTCGTGGCTAACCTCAAAAACAGCACAACATCTTGCACAACATCTTATTATTAAGTGGCTGGTAGAATTACTAAGAAGCCAGGCTTTTGGCATAGAGTATTTGGAACTAAACAAGTTATTTCTCTGGTGTGGGAATTACTGAACTCTGGGACGCTTGTTCCCTGTGCAAGGTGAAGTAGTTCAGTATTGCAAGTAAGATTTTAGCCTCATACCAAAAACAAAACCCAAACCAAACCAAACAAACCCCAACAGCAAAAATAAACAAAAAACTCCAACAAAACTGGAGTCAAGTATAACAAGAGAACCAGAGAACCAACAAGTCAGAGGAAGCTATTATTAAAATCTCACTTCAAGGAGCAAGCAAGATCCTTTTTCTGTCAGCCAACTAGTAATAACAATTAAACAAACCCACATCTTTTAAAGCACAACAGATGATTGTTGTTTGAAAACAAAGTAATCTCCTCATTATACATAAAAAACCTAATGCAACCTGAAAGCAATATTAGCGTGCTCAAGTAGAAGTATAAAAATCTACTGAAGATAACTAAAATGGAAGTGGATTTTTAACAATTACTAGAAATTGCCTGAATTAACTCAGTTTTTCTTTATTATAGAAATTTGTTATTAAATTGAACACTCCAGTCAAGACTCTATGTTACTGAGAAGCAATAACTTAACCTTTTGTTATGAAAAGGTAGATGGTTGGATGTCTAGACTACCTTATTTCACACTACATGGTTCTATTAAGTTATGGTAAGTCTCAGTTTTAAAGGAAAAAGGAAAAAAAATCTCATTTCCTATGCCAAGCAGATACCATAATTTAAATAGTGTGAAGGAAAACTGTTTCCAATGTACAGTAGTTTTAACTAGACTTCATAGAAGAAATAAATTCAGAATAAGCAACCTAACTGACCAAAGAAATTACATATTCACAAATATAAAAATGTAATTGCATTAATTACTTTCAAAATTTGTTATCTAAATAAGACCCTACATTTAGCATATGTGCCAAAGCAGGTCTAAAGCTCACAAACCAAGTAACAAGAAAAAAAATGCTGCAAAGCAAAAACCCAAGAATGCATAAGTTTTAACCTAAATCTGAGACAAAAATCCAATTTTCTGTCCCAAATATTTACCCAGATATCTTAAATTCACACATTCCACCAATACAGGAAGTCCCAAAGCGCTCATCAGGATTACCCACAGGAAACTTTAAGTGAGCCCCTTCAAAACACAAACCTGAGAGACCAGGATAACCAACAAGAGTTCAGGTAAGAAGCTTTGAAAATCAAAAACCATCTTGAACTACAACTAATTATATAGATGATAACACAATGACAAAACTTATTATAGAAACCTAGTATCCACACAGAGCCACTGAGACAGCCATTCCTTTTTAAGTACAGCAAAAAAAGGAAAATAATCTAAATCCCTAGTTAACACTAATATATGAAATGCATCTGGAAGTTTACACTCTCCCTTCAGTTTCAGATCACTGAATAAAATCCTAACACTTTTTCCAGCTACAAAAACATGGTCAGCTAAAGTAAATCACATAAATGCTAAGCCTAATAGAAAAACATAATAGAACAGGTCCAGTTTTCATCTCTGCATTTCAACTAGACAGCATTTCAGGACAACCCTCAGAGGACAGAGAAGCCATGTCCTTCTAGTTTCACCACTTATTTATTGGCTAAAAAAGGTCACATTAAGTTGAAGGCATCAGCAATTTAAGACCTGTACCTTTTCAGAGGCCAGATTTCAGGTGTTCAAGAATCCCCTAACATCTGGCAGCAGATGCCTCTTCATAAAGGAATGAAGAGGTTTACATAAATGTAAAACAAAGGAATGCATCAGGACAAACAGTCCTTTAACAAGTTAAAAGAACAAATGACTAAAATGTCCCAAATGGAACCAAACAGTCTTCACAATTTTTCATACATTTAGGGAGAGAAAAATTCAACTTTGCTAATATAATGGTATTATGAATCTTATTCTAATGGTATTATGAATTATAAGACTGTAAAAGTCACAAGTACTTTCTGGCTTCTGCTCATGGGTACTTCATGGTATACTTAAAAAATAAACTTCTAAGCTTTTTCCTACATGTGCATTCCAAGGTCACATAGATGCTTAGAAGGACAGATTATTTCCTAAACATTTTTCCTCTTCACACCAGGGGGATGTTCTGTCTTTTAAAGGAATTAGCAGAAAGCCTTTTAAGTAAACTATAGTGCAAGTAAGGACTATATTGCAGAGGTACTGATGTACAGTCTGCATAATCTCCTTTAATTGAATTTAAGGCCAATTAGACATACACCTCTTGGGACTGGTCTTAGTATCTCCCATTATGCTTCAGAACAAGGAACCAAAGCAGCTTTCCTTGTCTTGAAACTACAAAATATATGACCACTTCTGTGTTCTACTACTTCACGTATTCATATTCAAAATGATGTATTTTTTAAGACTTCTGCTAACTTACTTTAAGTGTCTTTACCAAATCCTTCACTTTATATGAAACAGCATTGCATTTTATGCAGTAGTTCTGCATTCAATGTTTAAAATATGTACAGATTTTCTACTGAAGCTCCTATCATAAACCTACTGATTTTGAAAGCTCACAGAGAGCAATCCAAAACCATAATTTCCACTAGAAACTTAGTGCTGCAAAATAATTATTTCTGACCTCCAGTGAACTGTATATAATTTTCTGGAGAAAGATCATAAAGCAAGGGGACTCATTCTTCTACACTGAGAAAACCTGAAGCTATAAAACCATACATCCTAGCCAAAAAACAATAGACTGCTTGAATCAGTCATTGGTTATTATCCCCTTCTCAGGAATAAAAAATACTGAAAAGCGAGAAATACAAATCTTTTCTTCCACAGGAGGCTGGAGAACCAATGGTAAAAGTGGTCTGTGCTTGGCTCATTTAACAGCACTCCTGTATTTTACAGTCGCCTTTAAATATAGCAGAGTAGGTTAGAATCCAACTTTGCACTCCCTCATACAGCCCCTGAAAAAGAGAGAGATTTCCACTGGATACAAAACATTAATAACAAGAAGACTGTCAAACTGATGGGAAATTGAGTTGGTCCATATCTGTTATGACACAATATAACTTACGTTACCAACAGACTTCATGCATAGCAGATCCATATTTAGCATGTGTTACCACTGTAAATTATTGTTTTCTCTAAAAAGCCAATTTTTATTGAAACAAACACTAACACATATTCTTACCTTTTTGGATCATTTAGCAATAAGCTAAGAGTGCAATTGAGCTAAAAAACACATATAGTATTGAAAAAAATATGAAGTCATAATCAAAGTGTCAGAGTCACATATAAAAGAAAATTCTATCAAATAAATAAAGTAGTATACATACTTTTCTGCCTGGAGTTTTGTGGTTTTTACAATCAAGTCCTGGGTTTGTTCCTTTGCTGCCTAGAATACAATTAGAATTGTTAAGCAAGTGAAAAACACAAACATGTCAACTGTATTAAACAATCTTTAAAATAGGTAATACTTTTGAAGCTTTCTGAGTATAAGCAATTTAAATGAGTATATTCTTTGAAATAAAAGGCCTTCTTGAAACAAGTATTCATTAACTCTCCCTATGTCCAGGCAGTAAAATAAATAAATTTTTATCCTTATCCATATATATTTTCATGTTTATATACATATATATTCACACAGTTTATTTTTAATTTATATTTAATAGAGAAACGCTATAAATTATGGTGAAATAGTTCTGACTATTTTGCTTGCCTGTCAACTGTACATCATTTACTGTCACAAAATAAAAAAATGAAACAAATACCTCTGGATGCTAAACAGCCCAGTACCAGTGTCCATTCAGACTTTTTAGAAAAGATGATGAACACAGCTCTGCTAGTCTAAGCAAGCCTAGCTCTACAGTCCAACAGCTTACAGAGCTGCATGGACCAAAGACAATAATTAGGAAAAATAACTTTATATCTTTACTGAAAAGATGGTCAGGCATTGGAACAGGCTGCTCAGGGAGGTGGCTGAGTCACAATCCCTGGAGGTATTTAAAAGATGTGCAGGTGTAGCACTGAGGGACGGGGGAAGGTGGTGGAACTTGGCAATGCTGGGTTGGACTCAATGATCTCAGAAGTCCTTCCCAATCTAAATGACTCTACCATTCTAACTCGGGAAACTCAACACAGCCCTAAATATTGAGTGATGGCAGTGCAAGGGAATCCATGCAGAAACAATTCTGCATCAGACAGCAACTGCATAACTGAAAGGATTGCTGCAACTGAAGAGTTCTGAAACTTATTGCTCTGTGAAAAGCTAAAAGACAGCTGGATTTTTTGGCTTCAAACTGGATGCCACCAGTGAACCCTTATGCAGAAAAACTGAGACAATTTAACCAAAAAAAAAATCATAAAATCAAAATTCATTCAGTATAGAAAAATACTGCAAGTGAAGAGGTGGAAAAGGCAATAAAGACATTCTGTGAATAACTTCAATGCTGTATTACAGACATATTACAGCTTGCCAAATTGAAGATGCCAGTCTTGAGACCCCTGAGAGGTTTAACAAAAGTATCTATACAGACTGATTCATTTCAGCCTTTTTATCTGCCACTACATTAGTTATAACAGAAATGCAGTAAAGGTACAGGAATGCTTTGAAAGGTGAAAGTAGGACCGTAACAATTCATGTCCAACTTAATTGCAAATTTCAATAAACAAAGAAGAGGAAATTTGCTTTCTTTCCAGTACTTTCTGGGCAGAAGTACTGATTACCATGAACATTGCCAACAGTAGGACATCAGAAAAGAAGAAAAAGCATTTTTTCTGAATCTAGCTGGATATACCAGGAGGCCAGTGCTTACATAAGTGTATTCAAATACACACCAGATATTGTCAATATTTTATGTATGAAATATAAGAGTTTACATCTAACCTAACCAGGTAACTGTCAGACATGTTAGAGAAATCAGAAAGTTGGTATTTGATGTTTCTTCTATATCCAAAACAGAAATATTTTTCTCTTCCTCCCCACCTCAGTATATTAGTTAACAATTTCATTATTCTTCAACCCCACTGAATTCCATTTTAGCACTTGCTCCTTCTCTCCCTTTCAGCCACTCTATTTCTCAAGTCACTGTCCTAAAATCAGATGTGACAATATATGGTTATTTGGATCAGATGGTACTACGACCTTACAAGATAACAAAGCTAAAAAGCTTTTTGGTTTATCCAAATATATTCCCTTTCATGTCCTGCATTTGTTCTGCTTTCTTAATATACTGGTCTCTTTGCACATTTTTCTGCATTATATGCCCCAAATCCTCCTTTTTCTATTTGCTCTATTTAGCTCATTTTCGTCTCCTTATTCAGCTTGAGCACATGCCTGCAAGTCTTCCTGTCATACTACAGATAAAGTACCAGAGTATTTCACAACTGAGAGCTAGTTCACAAGCTTATTAACTTTACATTCATACAAAGAAAAAATGGATTGAATGAAGACAAGTTATGAGTTCTACAGGGCTCTAGAGGAAACTTCCTGTGGGTCACAGAACAAAACTACCTACTGACTTTAACAGTAAAAGAAATCTCTGCAGGGTGGCTCTACTCTGGGAAAAGAAAAAAAAAAATCACAGACAACAGTTACACTTCATGATCTAAAGACAGAAAAGAGCAAAAATCTGCATGGACACTCGACTCATTTCCACATCTAAGAGCTTAGTCCAATAGTTCCTGAACTGCACTGGGAATATACCCACATTAACAATGTTCAAAGAGATCTGAGACCTCTGAGGCGCATTACCCAGTTCCTTCCAAAATTAAGTACTGCAGTTGGCTATGCTGTACTCTCACATCTTTTGGTACAAGTTCATCACGTCACAAGCATTTGAACAATAACTGTGAAACCTATTTATCTAAGTAGGAGGATATCTAATATCCACACACACATACATATGGAGAGGAAAACAACTGTTTTTACAGGATTTTTTTGGTGAAGGATTCTTATTCACATACTATAACTCATGTGCTGTATTGGGAACAGGCTTGGTTTGGCAATACATCTACACTTCAGGATCCATAAGCCATTTATATGCATCACTGCACTGAATTTTGAACTTGTAACCTAAAACCAAGCCAGACTTAGTAATGCACCATAAAACACAAATTTCCTACACTCCCCAGCTCCACCACGAATATTACGCACTCAGGATTAAGATGAAACAGAATTGGTTTTGTTGCATATTGGCATTCTGAAACAACATTAAGAAACAAAACCAATACACTGAAGATGCACACCAGATCTGCCTCCCTCTTTGAATTACCAGATACTTTCCTATGAATATACTTGAGGTATTTGCATAAACACATAACTCAAGAAACACAGTCAATACAAAAGCCATTTTAAATAGAAATACACAAATTAACCCTTAAATCTCACATCCAATCTAATAAAATATTTTCTCTCCACTGACGCACACATGGATTTCACATTGCTGTTATCAAAATAAGTATATGGCTGCATTTTGAACTGCAGTTTGGAAGAAATTAAAATTACTTCCTTGATACATTTTTCTAAACAAGTAAGAAGCAGCATAATAATATCCTAAAGCAACATAACATGCATACCATGGAAACATTTTGCTGCTGCTCTTAATCCTCAAAAATAACTCTTTGTCCTTTTAAAAGGACGTAGTCACACCTCAAAAGGAAAAATATTCAAAGCACTTCCATTTATGCAATACCTTCAAACGACTGGACATGTCTTCACAGCAGCTGCTCATTGCTTGCACATCTTCATTTATACTCTCAAGTTCCTAAGTAAGTTCAAATAACAGAAACTGGTTTTAATCAGAAATGCTGTGTCCAGGCCCAGCTTCCCACCACAATTAGATGCCCCCGTTTCAAGGTACATTGTTGCTCAAGGCTCCCTGTTAGTCAGTGCAGAGTAACGCACCCCTAAATATGAAGTAACACTCAGGACTTGGATGTGTTTGAAACATTCAATGCAACACTTCCAACAAATGAAACAATATTACTGTAAAAATATATCTGCCCTGGAAAGTTAAAATCTCTTTTCATACTTTTTTCTTTTTTTAAACTTTAAATCATGTAGTAGTACTCGTGTAAAATAGCAAGTCATGCTGCAAAAACATTACCTCCTTAACTTGCTTGAATATGTGCACAAATTCTTCATTGATGGCCAAGCTTCTTCGTTCAATGTCTCCACGCAGGTTCCTCCGGGTGCGCAAACTGTTTTCCACAAAAAAGGTCGAGAGAGCCTTGAGTGCTTCCAGCATTTCCTAGAAAATAGAGAACGACCTTCAATTTGCATGCAGTTACAAAGAAGCAGGTTAAATAGTCTGTACCCACCCCAAACTCATGGACTTATTAAAAATAAAGCAAACCTAATAAATGGTTTTAGAGGAAAAGCTACCTTAACACACTCCACATCAGCTGGCAAACCACTAAAATCATTGCTGAGCTTTTCTTCTTCTAACAGAAAACTCTGTCCACAATTTTGCAGTAGCTTTAACCAATAAGACTATTTTTCTGTAAATGAATGACCTATCCACAGCGAGAAAACATTTAAATTACAAAAAAGCTTGAGAAGTGCCCTTCCGAGGCAAGTAATACAAACCTCCCTACGATCTGAAGGGATAAAATAGGAGCGTGGCATGTTGCTGGAGAAGCGAAAAGTAATTTTATTCGCAATTAATGCTGCAAAGGACCGCCCGCAGCTCCGCAGCGGAACTGAGGCTACGGCAGGACTCGCCTCCCCGCCGCGAAGCCTGTCGGGGCCCGCGGCCCCTGACGGCTCATCCGGCCCCCACCTCGTCCCGCCGCCGCCGCCCGACCCACCTTGTCATTGTCCAGGCGGGTCTCCAGGATCTTGTTGAGCTTGCGGGACAGCGGGTTGGTGCCGGGAGCTGCCGGGAGCCCCGGGGCGGGGGCGGCGGGCGGCGGCGGCGGCGCGGCGGTGTCGGCCATGGCTGCGGCCCTCTCCGGCCACAGCGGCGCCACACGGAGGGGCTCCGGCGGAAACGCGCTCCGAGCATTTGGTTCCGGCCTAACGCAGGCCGGCTGCAGGGCCCGGCCTCGCCTGGTGCAAGGTGGCACTCGGGGTTTTTCTGGTTGTTTGTTTTTACTGATAAAATAAAAAGATAAAATAATGAAAATATTAATAATTAAAAATAATTTACTCACTAAATAAAGGATTTCGAGTGGATGATAGAGGGTTCACTTCACGAGAGCAGATAGCTGTATTTATTTCACAAAACAAGTGCTTCAATTATGAGCACAGCTAGAAAGAAAACAACAAATGAGACCTCTGTTGTATAAGCTGACAGCAGTGGCTGTATATGTGTCAAAATGAAGATGCTGTCTTGTTTCTGCTGTGCATTTACTGACACAGAGGTGACATCCCAAGGCCTCCTCACAGCTCCAGAGCACAAAATCACAGAGTCAATGAAGTTGAAGAAGATCTCTGAGATCATCGAGCCCAACCTATGGCCTGACAGCACCATGTCAGCCAGACCATGGCACTGAGTGCCACAGCCAGTCTTTCATTAAGCACCTCCAGGGATGGTGACTCCACCACCTCCCTGGGCAGCCCATTCCAATGCCCAGTGACCCTCTCTGCAAAGAAATTCCTCCTAAGGTCTAACCTAAACTCCCCTGGTGCAGCTTCAGACTGTGACCTCACTTGTCCCATCTGAAATGCTGAGGTGCAGCAGAGGGATTTCTGTGGGCTTTTCCAAAGGACAGAAAGCAGATATATAGATTAAGGTAAGATGCCATGGAGAGAGAATGACTAACAGTGCACAGCTATTATATAATGTGAAAAATCCGTATTTTATAATTGGCTTTTCACAACCATTTAAATGAATATTATATGTGTTATGTTAGAAACTTATGCTGTATTAATTTTCTTAAGTAGTGTGTTAAATATAGTTTTAGGTTATAATATAATGTTAAAGTAGAAACTATGCTATGTAAGATACTTTTTTTAAAGAGAGGACTCTCAGCAAGATAGCAGCCACAGGACACCTAAATCTTTCAGAGAAAAAGAATTTATTGCTCTCTTATCGAGTTCTTCCTGCCCTGCTCAGCCCTGAAGACGCCATTAGGATTCAGAGGAAGAAGCTGACACTGACCAGACAGAATCCTTTGTTTGAATGGAATTTATGCATCATGTATGAGGTGTATGAATATGCAACAGGCTATTGCTTTTAAGGGTTAATCCTCTGTTAATGTGTGTCCTTTTTTGGGCTTATTTTGTCCGAGAAAGAGGTACCCTGTCGGTAACTCTTTGTTTCTATTGTCTCTTATTGTCCTAAATCCTAATTGTCCAAATTTTTATTACCATTTTATTACTATTAAACTTTTAAAATTCTAAAAACAAGTGATTGGTGTTTTTCACATATAAGAAGACATGGGTTCCACCATGGTATTAGCTGTGAAAACAACATTACCTTTCCATTTGTCTGTGGTCAAAACCCAAAGATTCAAGCAGTAGTTTAATTCTTCAGGAGTTTGGGGATTTTGCATTGCTCTTCCGAAGACCCTTTCTGAAAATACCTGCAAGCAAGTAGACATTGCCTTTATGCCCAAGGTGGAGCACTGAGCTTCTGAATAGTTTTATTCATTAATTATTTGTTCTTTTAGTTTGAGTCATTTACCTCAAGGAAAAACTGTATGACCAGAGCCCTTGAAATCTTACTGTGATGGAGACAGTGATATTTTGTTATTTTTTTTGTTTGTTTGCTTCCTCACATGGATCCTCTACTTAAAGGGCCAGCTTCTCTGAACAGCCTGTGTAGTGCCTTGTTTCTATTCTTGGCTAGTCAGCAAGAAGGATTTCAAGCATTTTCAGACATGTTGTTTTCCTTAGTTTTTGTTCCTCATCCACCCTATTACACTGATGTTATCTCCTTCTAGATGTCCTTTACTTCTGACTAAGCTTCCAGGAGCCAGGATCTCCCTTCTCCATGTCAGAAGAGATAAAATAGCCTGCAGTCATCACAGGTGTAAGCAATTAATATTTAAACATGTCAAGAAAATCCTATTATTAGAAAGATCCCCTCCCACCTATAAGCTGGATGTTGTTAGCTGTTTGAACAACGCTTCAAATGTTGTTAACCTGATGGATGAGTTGACAGAGTGAAGGCACACCTTGAAGTCAGAAAGGCTCCAACATCTGAAATGCAAGTGTCAGATAAGTCACAACCATTGCCAAGTCTTGTCCAACAAGTTATACCACAAACATACAAGGAGCCAGAAAGAATTCCCTCTATTAGTTAGTACATGCATTTTCTTTTGAAGCAACCAGTTCTGTTTTCAGATGCTTCTTCATGGGTGTGCATTTCTTCAAGAATGTGTTTCATGAGCCAGAATGCTTCTAGCTAATGTAAAACATCGGGCTGACAGGAGCCAATGGAGTTTTGAAACAGCATGTGTTTATCTATGCATGTGTTCTTTTGAAAAAATGAGAAGAAATAATCAAGGGAGCACTTTTTTACCTCTCACAAGTCTAAAAGCTGTTTGTATGAGGATACCAGTGCTTATATCTTGTTCAACTTTTAGGAATATTAGACGCAGCGATAAAAAGAAATCCTTTCTTTTTCTGATAAGAATAATTTTTGCAGGATAGATTTTTCCTCAGAACAGATTTTTTAAACAGAAATGTAAATGTGACTGCAATGAAGTCACCATCTAGAACTCAGCTGGTTTGCCATGTCTTGTATTCATCACAAAAGTGGGTTTGGCACAACATCCTTACCAGTCTGCTTGCTCACCAGCAAACATCCTGCTAAATCAATTGGGTGTACATTGTGCGATAAAATGCTTGGATTTTGTGATCTGTAACTCCCAGAAGGTACTTTGATTTCAGTGATCAGTTTCTGTGTGTCAATTGCAGGCAGATTGTGTAGTGTGTGTAATTTACACCACTGCAAGTTCCCTTACCAAAGCTTGACAAAGCAGCAGAACTACAGGTGTCAGTAAAGAAAGGCCTGGTACAGGGTGTTTTCTCTTAATTTGCTTAGTTCCTTACTGTGGTGGTTTCTGGTTTTGTGGGCTTTCCCTCTCAGACAGCAAAACTGTTTGACAGCTGTTACTGCTATGCAGCTGGTGAAAGTGCTCACAAACCACTCGTTTGGTGCACAGACAGGAGCACAGTTCAGCCTGCAGAACAAGGTGTGGTCAGGAATGCCACCTGCTGTCTACCTAGCCAAAGCTAGTAAGTGCTGCTGTACTTTCAAATGCTTGGGAGTACATGTACTTTCTGAAGACAAAGAGAAAAAAAGGTTTGTAGTGGCAATCTGAATTTGTTCCACAAAAGGCTAAGTAGTAAGAAAACCTCAGTGGATGAATAGGTTAACTGGGGTCAAAGACATGGCTGGATGTATTTCCCTACCCTGTGACAAAAGAGGAGTGACAGAGCAGGACTTAAAGAAAATATTTTCTTAAACACAAAGAAGAAGGAATAGCTCTTGTTATGAGTGTTGTCATAGGCAAATGAGAGTGAGAAAGGAAAATTTCTGTGATGAAGGAAAAAGAAAATGTATAAATTAAAAGAAGGAAGGAAGGAAGGAAGGAAGGAAGGAAGGAAGGAAGGAAGGAAGGAAGGAAGGAAGGAAGGAAGGAAGGAAGGAAGGAAGGAAGGAAGGAAGGAAGGAAGGAAGGAAGGGAGGGAGGGAGGGAGGGAGGGAGGGAGGGAGGGAGGGAGGGAGGGAGGGAGGAAGGAAGGAAGGAAGGAAGGAAGGAAGGAAGGAAGGAAGGAAGGAAGGAAGGAAGGAAGGAAGGAAGGAAGGAAGGGCTAATGCAGAACTTGCGTCAGTACGATGCACAGAGCACATAGGAACGGGAAGCATTATGAAGTCAGGGATGTTAAAGGTCGTATAAAAAAATGCCCATAATTAGTTGGATTTTTCTTACAGTATAATAAATAAAAAGAATTTGACCATGCTATTTTGCATACAATTTACAGGTCCTGCAGTGAAGAAGAATATCTGAAGGAAGCTGGCCATGATATATTGTTGCTCAACTATGTCAGCCCTTTGAAAATATTTGCAGCCCTTTATGCTTACATCCCTATAGATGATGAGGTGAATGGAACTTGGCTCTGCCAGGCTCTCCACTGCACACAGCATACTCCAAAAGAAATCCACCACTGCCTTATAATCTTCACTAGTTCTCTGCCATGAAATTATTCCTTGGCCTTCTCTAGTATTTTGATGTCTTTTTGTGCTAAGGTTGGACTAGAAAATCCAGCCAATAGGTAGGAGCACATGAAAATCTTCTGTGTCTTTAAGTCAATTACAGCTGGGTTTTTTAATGATTTATTTTCTTAGAGGTTAATATTGTAGAATATTTTCACTAGACCAAATCAATCAATTTCCTGAGCTAACCTTTTTTCAAAAAACTCAGACAATACTGACATCATCTGGAAATTGGAAATATGACTCTGTGAATGATTTGGCCAAAGGTCACCCTGACAGCAACATGTAGTCATGCAGTCTGTGTCCCTTGAAGGTCCAGGAGAATGTACAGTTCTGAAGTTTAGGTTAGCTCATGCTATCTTGCTTGAGGATTTATTGTCGTGCCTCACACTCAGCAGTAGTGGCTCTAATATATGTGATGCTGAATCAGCCACCTGGCTGAGGAGCTATAAAACTTCTGTTTGTTATAACTCATTGAAAAGATAACACTAGCAGTACAGTGTGCACTTTAATACATACCAAACCCATGAAATCTTCCTGTTCATCTCTTGCTAAAAAAACTCAACCATTGATTTCAAGGGAAGCACTGTATCAGCAAAACTAATAGGATTTAGTCTAAATTTATTTGATTCTAGAACACTGCAGAATAAAGGACCTTTCTAAGCAGATGGTAGTTAAGCTATGTGGCCACATCCCTGGCAAGGTCAATTACATTTGTCATGGCACTGCCACTCACTTCAGTGAGGGCCCAAATTTCACCTAAGAAAAAAAAATAAACACATGGTTTAGATCATGGAGCCATGAGAACAAATATCTGCTTGTGGCTGATGAACTGCACCATCTTAGTGACACCACGTCTCTGTGCCTAAATATAAAGCTTATCTTCCTTTGCATATGCTCACTAGTATGCTTACCATGACAATAACAATATAGCAAAAAAAAAATATTTTTGCAAAAAGAAAATACAAGCAGGACACATGACAAATTATAATGATGTGTGCCAGCCCTGCTGACCTACCTCTTCAAGCAATGACTGTCTGCTGGCAAAAAGTCTCTGGAATGTGTTCTGTTTTATAGGTGAAATAAAAATAACCCAAACAACTGAACAAAAATTACAACTATTCACCATCAGACAAAAAACGAGTATCCTTCATTACGTCCTGATCTCAGCTGAAATCAATGTCTAGCAAAGACATTCTAGAGAATGAAATGTAAATTACTGGGCAGTGCCCTCGGATCAGCTGATCACCAAAAGGCTCTCTATGAGATCATGACAGAGTCATGATGTGGCTCATGACAAGCCAAAGGTAGACCTAAAACATTGCAAGAATGACTGCATTAGAAAAATACCTTTGGAGTCAGTACATCAACCACACAAGTATTGACAAAGACTGCTGCAAACTTTGACTCCAACTGCTGTATTTTAATCCAGACCTGTGAGTCAAACATCTGTGTCTTATGGATCTCTGTCAAATCTCTTAGTGTTTTCCTCCTTTGACTTTTCTCTGTCAAATCTCTTAGTGTTTTCCTCCTTTGACTTTTCTTTTCTCTGTAAAATCTCTTAGTGTTTTCCTCCTTTGACTTTTCTGGTATGTTTCTTGTGAACAGGCTCTTGTTGTGAAGACCATTGTCTAGGTCAGGAGCCCAGCCAAACAATAGCTTAAGGCATTGCCTTAAGCACCCCCCCCAGCATTTTTGTTATTCCCAGAACCCAATCACTACAGTCACTTTGTTTTCGGAGTTCAAGTTACTGAAGGTGTGTGATAAATGTAGCATATATTTCTGTCATTCAGGATTCATATAGGACTCCAAGATAGTATAACTCCACTTGGCAGGACAAGAGATGCATAAATGTAGAATGAAATGCATTTTGCAGCCCTTTTTTTCCCCTTTTTTATTACATTGACTGGCTGGTCTGTGTTTTGAAGTGAATTGAATTTTCCAAAGCTCCTTTTAAACTCCTGCTATTCAGCTTCTGCCCTCTTGCCCTTTTTGCACCTACACACACATACTTCTTCCACGCAGGCAGGGTAGTATGACACTCTTCTCTCAGCTCCTGGCAATTTCTTTACCATAGTCAGTATCCAAAGTACAGTCCTTAGTGTTAGTAACTGCTCTGCTGGATCTGGTAGCTGTTCATTAGGATGTAGTTGCATAAGATGATAGAATCCTCAGCTTGCTAGCCCAGCAAATCCTGCAAAAATGTTGTAGTGGCATTGAAGAGACGAGATTATATGATCAGGGACATCTGGCATGTAGAAACTCCCTTTTAAATGACAGCTAGCAATTTTGTCAGGCAAAAGTGTATCTGGAGCCATGAGCACAGAAGGAGCTCTCAAGGGTAAAAGCCATAGTAGGGCATGAGGCAGAAATTGTACAGCTTCACCACAAAAGCCATTGTCTTGTGAAAGAGCACTTGAGGGATGTTGCTAGTAAAAGTTGCAAAAAGCACATTGATGATCACAGCAATTTTCATAGCAGTAATACAACATCAACCTAATTTTACAGATATGGGTGTCATAAATAGATTTTCCTGGTGCTCATAGCAATTCTGTTTGGGTGACTTTAATGGAACTTTATTGCTACTTCAGGAGAAATAAGTTTCCAAAATGCCAGAAGCCGCACTCTCAGACATCTGTCAGGAGCCTAGCCAAACAGCTTCTCAGCAACTCCAGTGTGGAGCTACCTGGTGCATTTGGATTTGATTCTTTCTGTTAAGTTGACTCAGAAGTGTCATCTGAGCTTGCCTCAACCATTCATCTTTGTGTGTCAGCTCATAGAGCCCTTCCAAAGCCTTGGCGAGATGCCATCACCCTCAGAGATGCTGGAGAGCTGCTGTGTATAAAAATAACTTATTACTTAATTCCTGACACTGGTTGCAGTCACCGCTGTTGGCTGCAAATTGCAAACAATTTCTATGCAAAGATCTGCTCACCTCCAGATGAAATACATTTAAACCTTCAGTTTCTTGCTAAAATGACCTGGCATCCCTTTCTGGTGGTCATTTCTGCCTTCATGGCATTATTACAGAACTAGCATCCCCATGACTGATGCACTGTAAAGAAGTAATTGTGTCCATAAGGGCAGGCAAGTGTTGTTTCTAAACTTTGGTAAATGTGGCTCATATTTATCCATTTAAAATCTGAAATAGTGGGGATGGAGTGAGTCTTTGCCAAAAACTGGCAGCCTGATGGGGACTTAGTGTGTCCTGGGATCACCAGGACATCGGGGGGAGCATGGTGATGGGCTGGGTAGTTCTGGTGTCGCTCTGTGGCTACACTGGAAGGAAAAAGCATTTTGTTTGTGTTTGCTGCTTAGATGAGAGTTTCTTAGATGAGAGTTTCTACTGCAGCTGACTTGGTTGGTGAGGCTGGGTGTACAGAATGGTGTCAACAGCTTTGTAAGCATTCACATTCCCTGGCAGAAGCTCAAGGAGCATTTCCAGCAACCTCCAATTACAGTACTAATTACAAGAGATCATCAAGTTCCCCAGAATAGACCCCAAGCTCCCTTTTGCATGCAAACTAGCAACAACTTTCTTGTCCATGCAGGTAAAGCTCTCTTCAGAGTATCATCAGTCTGAATGTACATCACTCATCACTGTCAACTTTCTTTAAATAATGCCATCTTAAAATATTGTTGTGCATGCAGAGCACATGCCTGTCAAAAAGCAAATGTCATGTTGAGTGAACTGCCAGTCTAGAGGTTTTGAAAGGATATTTTTATGTTAATTTTGATGATTAGAGGCTTCTTTCTGCTTTTGTCCCATACATGTCCTTTTATGTGATAAAGTCTAGAGTACTAATAATATAGGCAAGGTAATATCTCAAAGAAAAGCATCAAGTGCTTTAACCAGATTGCAGTGCTAACTGGCAAAATGAACATATCTGTGCCTCACTGAAGAAAGGTTATGACAAGAAATGCCTGTGGTGGCCTGGAGCTAGACTTTCCTTTTAATGGTCAAAAAGCAGATGATTTTGCTGTGGTGTAATTGCTGATCCGTTGCTGATATAGGGAGCTCTTAATATTAAGTGGCCTGAATCTCTTCTTGCTCTCTTCAACTTGAATATCCAAACACTTGCAGACAAAATTAAGAACTTTTAGAGCAATATATCTCAACAATCTTCTAACACCTAAAAGTCAGAGGTAGACCCCATAGCTAACCATCTACCAGAGCATGGAAAGAAAGACACTCTCAGAATGCAATTCATCCTCAGATTCCTACCCAGTCTTCTCATCTGCATAGAAAACTTGTGCACTGGACTGTTGAGTAGACAATTTTTTTTACCCCTATTTGTCTGACAGTGACTCTTGACTTCTCTGCAAATAATTCTAAGAGTATGACCCAGCTTCAGTACTGTGGAAATGAAATACTGTGTTTGAATCCTGGTGTAACCCCAGGTTCTCCTTATACTCATGGGGAAAGGGGTAAAAAACCCAGGAGGTTTGATGTTACAATTAAAAAATAAAATGTCTTCTTTTCACAGTAAAATGATCTAGTTGGTGCCTGTAGGCATGTGACATATCATGCAGATGTTTATCATTTTGGATGACATCTCATGGACTTGCCAATTGAAAAAGTAGAACTGCCCAAGGGTTCATTTAATTTTTGCACCTGAATCAGAAAAAATGTTTACATTTTCATTCATAAATCAATGCTGCAGTCTAGTTCATACCTGCTCCTTCTGTTCTCTCTTCTCCTGTGCCTCTTCTCTTCATTTGTCACCTTCTCTCCATCTTCCCATGCAAATCCCTCTCTCAGAAGTATGTGTTTCACTCTGTCATAGACATGCCCACTTGGAATGCATTATTCACCATCTCAGATACCAATATTTATCAAAATTTCTTTTACTGTCATGGGATTTGGACACAATTTCTACTATCAGTAGTGGAGATATGCCAGCATACTACCACAAGGATACTGGCTTATGTCTGATTCATTGAGTAGCTGTTTTACAAGAGACTTGAGTGTGAGCAGGAATACATATGTTGAGCTCCATTTTCCAAAGTGTCAGGCACTGTCTTGAGGATATACCTAAGTTCTTGGTGATTCATGGACAGAATTTCTGTGTTTTATGAGGTTGAGCCAAAGTTCCTTTATTTTTTTTCAGTCACTGAAGTTAACAGAAGCCCTCATGGATGGGTATTGCAGCATAAATTAACTTCAGTTGAAGAAACAAGATGGTTGCAAAGGAAGAAGAAAGTAAATTCTTACTGCATCAATAAGAGAGGAAGGATTCATTGCCTTTGAGAATTTGAAAGAAGAGGATAAGAATTAATTCCCTTTTTGTCACTGCCTCAGCCCTATTCTGCCTCATTTTTCTGGAAATGTCTAAAGACTCAAGCAATGGGCAGTTCTTTAATATGCAGAGCTAGCACTGAGTCCTCTCTACTCAAATATGGAAATGGCTTAGCAAATATCTAGTTTCTCTAAGGCCAGCTTATGGTATATACTTGAGTAAAGAATTTTTTCCTTAAAAAAAAGTCCTTGTTTTAATGGGTAATTTCCCTTGAAAATGGTAAACTGCAAATTAAATGCAAAAAGCAATTAATTATTGAAATTGTAATATCCTTGTAAAGGTTAAGAGGTAATATAAATGAAGTTCCTGTGAGCACATTAATGGAATTACTATCTTCCCCCTTATAAGTGGTAAATGTAACGACCTTGCTAATTAGCTTTTTCATCAGGAAAAGGAATGTTGAAATATGTAGTTATATTGCAAAAGCACAATCTATGAGTAGGTTATTTGGTTACAATATAATATTGAGAGAACACTCTGGGTGCAAAACCTTCCCAGAGATGGTTAAGAGATCTTCCCAGAGCATGTATGGGAGATGAGTGAAGTCCCCACAAACCAAGAGGAGATGATTAGTGACCTGCTATGGCAATTAGACATGCCTGAGTCTATGGGCCCTGATGATCCACCCCAGAGTAGAGAGGGAACTCGTGAAAAGGACTTGCCAAACCACTCTCAATCACCCAGCAGTCCTGGTTAACTGTGGAAGTTCCAGCTGACTGAAAATTAGCAAATGTTACACACATCTACAAGAAGGGTTGGAAGGACACTCTGGGGAACTTCAGGCCTGACCTTGGCACCAGGAAAGGTTATGGAAGAGATATCCTGGGTGCCATTACATGGCCATGCAGGACAACCAGGGGATTGAGCCCAGCCTACACGGATTTACAAAAGGCAGGTCCTACTTGACCAACCTGGTCTCCTGTATCTATACCTATATATGTATTATAGAGATGTATATATAATCCATATATCTGTCTTATAAATGCACATATATACCCATGTGGGTATATGAATGCTACATACATCCTGGATTTACTAAGCACAAGCCTTTTGGAGAGTTGTAAAAAAAGGAGCTTGTTTCTTCCCCCACTGAGAACATGTTTTGGACATTGATATACCTGGAAGTGAGTTCTGTTTGGGTTTCAGCTGACAAGAACTGGCATTACAATTCTTCTGTGGATGAATCTCTGTGAGATTTCAGGAGTTCCAGCTTTGTGGAGTCCCTGAGTTCTGTACAACCCTCAGGGTGTGATGGGGAGGGGAGGAAATGAGCTTCCATTTGGAAAATGAATTGGCCATTGTCCCCAAATAGAGGATTTTCAGCTTTCCTTTCTAAAAACCCCAGAAATCATTAGCCATATCCTTGGGAATGTGATCTAATAGGGTGACCTAGATGCAAGTGATTGCTGGAACTCACAGGGGGAGGCAGCTCTGCTCCAGTTCTGTGGAAGAAGGCTGGGGGAGGAACAGGACGCTGCCTTGAGCCCCTTTCTCAGATACACCCAGTTTAACCAAACCACTAAGTCACCTTTGGGTTCTGCAAAGGCACCTTAGAAGCCTCAGGACAGTGGCCCGGGGCGGTTACAAATCCCAGAGCTTTTATGGAGAACAGAAGCACGCTCTGCTCTCTGCCCCCGCTTTTCACACACACGCCCTTCCCCGTCTGCAGCCGCACCAAACGCTGCGGAGGGGCCAGGGCAGAACCCGCGCCGGTCCCGCGGGGCCGGGCGGTGCGGGACCCCCTGCCCCGGGCTCGGCCGCCCCCAGCCCTGCCCCGGGGCGGTGCGGGACCCCCTGCCCCGGGCTCGGCCGCCCCCAGCCCTGCCCCGGGGCGGTGCGGGACCCCCTGCCCCGGGCTCGGCCGCCCCCAGCCCTGCCCCAGGGCGGTGCGGGACCCCCTGTGCCGGGCTCGGCCGCCCCCAGCCCTGCTCCGGCCCCGCCGCCCACCGAGTGTCACTGTCGAGCAGCGCAGCGCCCGCCGCCCCGGGCACCATCGCCGGGCCCTGAGCGGAAACTGTGACCTCCTGCTGAAAGCTGATCCCAGACTGCGGCTTTAAAGGGGAAAGAAAAATCTTCTTTCTCTTGCACGTGTCGTTAAACAAACCCGTGTCCCCAAACGCGCCTGCTGCTTAGTGCGAGGAAGCACCGCGGCGAGACCCGCTCTTAGTACTTTGCCCGCATCTTTGACAGCATCAGAAGATAGACAGGTGTCCCACTTGTAAGTAAGATGACACTATTACATTATTTGTATTGGGTCTACATGCACAGAAAGCAGGCTGCCAGTAGATAAGCATTTCTTACTGGGAAATCACTTGTTCATCATCCAGATGTTCCTTATTTTAAAAAGTCCAATTAAGAATAGTGGGAATTCAGGATTGAAACTAGCCATGTTTTTTGTGAGTTTGTGCAGGGCTAAGACAATTCCCTGGTAAAGGAGGATGGTTCTGGGACCTGTAATCTCCGAGCTCAGTCACTTTGGCTGTGTTTGCAAGGGCAGAACAGGCATTCCTCCCTTCAGCCGAGGGGCTGGTGCAGAATAAACCTCCTCAGCCTCTTCCACAACCACCAGGCTTGTCAGCAACAGAACACAAAAGAGAAAATCAATAGCTTTAGCTACTATTTTAGAGCCTCGCAAAATGTAGAGCACCTGGTGGCTTTTATATAATAGATGATAAGTAATAACTTCATAAAGATGAAACAACATACGGAGGGTTTATGGCAAATAATAAAGATTGTTTTCCTCTTTTGTTTTGCATTGACATGTTATTTTTATGTGCACCCAGAGATTAAAAGACTGATGTTAGCAACCACAGCATTGTGTACGACACCTGTCTTTCAGATATATGGCAAATTTTGTTATAAATTGTTAGTAAGAGAATTCACAAAATTTATCACTATTAGAACCACCAGAAAAATAAGTGTTGATGACAGGATAGTATTAAAATATAAATGGAGAGAGGATCTTTTGATTACAGATAGGTTTATTGGCCAAGATTTAGGTCTGGATGGGACAGCTCAAAACCCCAGGTGTCTAGTTCCACCCACCATAGAAAAAATGCAATTTATTTGACTTGGAAGGACACCATATAGATGGACAGGATCTGGTCACTTGAATTGGTTTTCTTACCTTCTTCTGAAAAATTTTCAGGTATTTGAGTTGAGGTTCTCTTTTCCTGTCTGTTTAGTTGATTTTTTTTTTTCCCCTTGCTGCTGCAAGATTGGACATAATTTCAGGCAAATGTACTAATTATCAGGTTATTCTCTAACAGTACTTGTCTGTTTGGTTTTCAGTGACTGCATTTGAATAATTGGGTTGACTTTCTGTTGCTCCCAGTACATAGCCTCAAGTCTATTTTTGTACCTATACCTTCCTTTTTGATTTAAAATCAAGTACAGACATGACCTGAAGATCCAGTTTTGTGAGATGCTCGGAACCATGTTGGTGTGATCACTTTTCTGCAGACCACACAACCGAAAACAGATGGTGACCTGAAAGATAAAACTCTTTTGGTTTGTTTTCTGGTCAAAGACTGAAGAATGAGGTGGAGGTTTGGTAGCTGCTTCATTTTCCTTTGGGTTCAGGAACATACATATTCCCCTATGGCATATTATGTTGTCTTACAAGTCATACTGTAGTGAAAGAGTCTGTGGTCGAGCCTGTGATGTGTATATTAGCCAGGATTGATTTAGGTACAGTGACAGGATTTTCTGTCTGTATTCTGCCATGCTGATTAGCTCCATCAAGTCAGTAGTGCCCCAGCTGTAACAGCAGCTTAGTCAATGGATTGAGTAGAAGCAAAATGGTAAAATCTATAAGCATTTTTCCATCTCCCTGCTAGGGTAGTTTTCTGACAATGTATTCATGGGTGTTTGATTCAGTCTGATTTCAATGGTTGCAGCAGAGGGTAATCCACGGCTCAGGTTCCCTCGACCAACTATGGAGATTTCTCACAAGTGGATTCTTTTAAAATTCAAAACACCAGGACCAATTTTAAAACTAGCTGCTATTTCAGTATAGACAAGACCATGGGGACCATGTGTTTTGTTATTGCTTTATTCTGAGGAGGTATCTGCTTTTGTGGTTGCGAGAAAGATTGTGAAACCTAAAGCACAATGTAATAGCTCCCCTTTTCTTTTGAGCAGGTTAGACTGGGAAAGAAATATTTCAGCTAACTTTCAAGTAAAATACTTCCATGCACAATGATCCTGAAAGGTGAATCAAATGTTGATACAGTTGAAGCATGATGAGTTTTAAACATTAGAAGAAAATGGAATGAGAGTTTGGATGTTACCTTGTATCCACAATGTGTTTAATTTGTTCTTAATCAAAACAAAACTCCCTGGACAGAAAATGAATTATGAAATAAAGCTTAATTCCCTGCAAGCGACTAAGCCATGCAGCCAGCTTGTGGGGGCACTCAGAGACAGTTGGCAAAATGAGATGCTTCAGGAGAGATGCAGAATTCAATGTACAGTTTCCATGAGGGAAAGGAGAATGGCAGCAGCTCAGGGAGTGAATGTACAGGCCATATAAGGCAAATAAATGAACTGCTGTAGAGATGCCATTAGCAAAGCAAACACTGACTTGGGGACCTTGGCATATACCATGGAAGAGATAAATTGCATGAATAAATTCATGCTTGTTTGCTTCTCCCTAGGCTTCCAATGCCAATTTTAACTGAGAAACAGTTTCCATGTGTGAAACAGAAGTTTTTCCACAGTCATTTTAATGCCAGGCAATTTCTACCCATGTCTGATCCCAACACATGCCTAATTTAGACATATTTATCACAGTTTCACTATAACCCAGGCCTTTGGCTAAGAAAAGAATGACAGACCTCAGTCTTTAAGCAATGAAACAACTATTTAATAACAGTACTCAATTCTTCTCCTTCCTTACACCGAGAGCAGATTTCCATTGACATAATATTAGCTTAGTAACCCTGTCATTTCAGGCATTGGTAAAATGAATAGCAGGGGGTAGAACACCACACTGAGCCAAGTGAAGGCAGGTGAGCAGTAAACAAGGAGTGTCTATGCTCTCCAAAATGTGCACAGCTCCTTGCAGAAGTGGAGACCTGAGAGCTCCTGCATGCTTGGGGGTGGAGGCACAGCACCGGGCAGAAAGGTGATTTGAGGGGAGGATGCTGGAATGGTATGCTGTGGAGCAGGCTCCAGCTCTCAGCTTTGGGAAAGTCATACCAGCTCCCTTTCTGTCAGACACCCCGTGGGCACATCCATTTTCATGTTTTGGTGTGGATCAAGGGCGTGCTTTTGAAGTGAATCTCCAGATCATCTTCACTTACCACGTTTTATTTTGCCCAGCAGAGGTGAGTACACAGAGTGGATTCAGATAGCAATATAGCAGAAGACAGGTGCCAGGAGTGCATCAGATGTGTTCTAAGTTCTCATGGGGCCCTCAGTTCACAGACCCAACCTAGAGTGAAACTGAAGAAAAAACTATGGAAAAGTGTGAACATAATTTAGGCCCTCAACACGATGAGATCCAACACCAGATTGATCCACATTACTTGCTAATATAGATGTATAGTAGGTGGATGTAGCCTAGGGGTAGTCAGCTGTGGGTATGGCTGCTTTGGGGTTATGCCTTCATTGTCTTCCTTGTGGAGTATGTTATTGCATATATTCCAGCATTCAGCCTACATTTAACCCACTTCTTTGATTTTTTTGAAGCACGTTTCCTTAAATACACTTGAAATGTTAGGGTGGAAAACTTGATCATGCTAGATACTTTCCAATCCACTTCTTATCCCTTGAGAATATATGCATTTTCAGTAATATTCTGATTTTAAGACTTTGCATTACGGGAAAAAAAATGGAAGTCTAATTTTAAAAATACAATAAAGTGGCTTTGTAATTCAATTCTGAAAATAGCTGCTGTTACTATCAAATGGTGTAAATGCAGACTGAGTGCAATAAACCTCACTTCCATTTAGCATTAATAATATTAATGAATGGTGTTTAAATTACACACCAGGACTGTAAAAGAAACATTACAAAAGAGATTTTGCATGTCTGGTGCTGACATAATTTAAACCCGTCATAAAATTGTCTTGTATCTGAGAAATAGATTCACGTTTCTGGGCGTAGAGGAAAAAACAGAATGGGAAATGCTTCTCCCAGATGCTTGCTGTGCAGAAGGCAACCCTTCCTCAAAACTTTCCCACTTCAGACTCTCTGGGAAAGGGCTGAAGCTCCTGTCTCTCCGCTTGACCTAACCCATCCGGGAGGAGCTGCTTGGTACTGTGATCACATTTACTCTCGCTCTAGACCAACTCGGGAACTGTTGCGATCAAAATGCTGGATCAGCAGCTCGCATGCAGAGACAGACACAGTTCTTATCACACGCACACCATCAGGAGATTAGCCCATATTTTCCCATGTAAGGACTGCAGCCTTCCCCCTTTCCTTCCAATACTCCTTCTTCTGTCTTTCCCCCCCTCCCTCCTCTCCTGCTCTTTCCTCCTCTCCGTCCCCGGCTTCACCGCCCCTTGCGCCCCGCACTGAGCCGCCGAGCCCGGCGCCGCCGCAGCGCTCGCCGCCACCCCCGCACCAGCCCGGCCCCGGGACCACCGCTCCGGCCCCGGGACCGAGCCCCCCCCCGTGGCAGTCCGGAGCGGGCTCGGGAAGCCGGGACCCACCCCTGCAGCGACCCCGCGGGGCCGGGACCACCGCCCCGCCCCGTGAGGGCTCGGGGACGCGCTCCCGCTCTCCCGTTCGCCGCTCCCCGCCGCCGCCCGGCCCCTCGCCCCCGGCCCCGTCCGCGGCCCCGCAACTGCGCCGAGCGCGGCGGGTCCCGCCCGGGGAGGCGGTGGCGGGGAAGGGGGAGGAGAGGCGGCGGAGTGCGCTGCCTCCCGAGGAATCAAACGGGGGGAAGAGAGGAACGCGCGGAGGAAAGGACGGGCCGGGCTGGGGAGGGTCCCGCTCCCGGTCCCGCCCGCCTCGGAGCACCCGCGTCGCCTCCGCGCCGGGACCGCGGTAGAGTCGCTCGGGGCGGCCACCGCCCGCCGGCCCCGCGCCCATGTGCTCCCGGCAGCCGCGGCGGGAGCCTCCACGCCCGGCGTGTCCGTAAGTAGCCCTCCGCTCCCCGGCACCGCGCCTGCCCCCATCCTGACACTCCCGGACCCTTCGCCGCTTCTGCTCCTTCCAGACACTCCATGCGCGGCTGAGTCCCCTGCCCCTCACGGACCCCCTTCACCCCCTTCCTTTCTCTAACCCCTGCCCTCTCTCGTTCCCGTACGTTTATGAATCCAGCTCCTCCAGCCTTCAGAACGTCCTTTCCCTCCCCGACCCCTCCCTACCCTGCACTGCCACATCCCCTGCATCCGCGGACCCTCTTTCCCTCCTACGTTCCCTTTCCCAGCTCTGACACCCAGCCTGGCCGCATCCTTGCCCGTTGCTCCGGACCCTCTAGACTCCCTTCCCTGCTCGGATTCCCAGCCTTCTCATCCTCTTGTCTTCCCGAATCCTTCCTCTCCCGGGCCCCCGTCTTTCCCGTACCTCCCTGCCACCCCGGACCGCTTTCCCTTCCCGGCCCCGCAGTTTTCCGGCTCTCCGTCCTCTTGGGTACTGGGATTCCCCACACTCTCGGCACCTCTGCCTTTCCAGCCCGTCCCCGGCCGCATCTCCTTTCCCTCCCATTCTGCTCCTCTTGGACCCTCTGTCCCCACAACCCATTCTCCTCCCGCGTCTCCTGCCCCTCTCGTATCCCCTGCTCCTCCCAGGTCCCCTGCACCCCTGCCCGGCACTCCCCCACCCTGCCGGCTCTGCGGGCGCTGCGCCCGCTCGCCCGCAGTTTTTCCCTGGCATCACCCCGGCGAGTTTTGGTTCCCGGCCGCCGCCTTCCCTCGGGGGCAGCCGTATCTCTCCGCCGCCCCCTCCTACCCCTGGTGGGCGGGGAGCGGGGTTTCGGGACCGGAGGGGTGAGCCCGCCTCCCGGGAGAGCGCCCAGGCTGTGAGCTGGCAGGCTCCAGGGAGCCTAAGCTGCTGCCCCGCTGGAACCGCAGGATTCGCCGGGTCATACCTTGGGACTCTCCGTGTTGTCCCCTATTTCCAGACGTACCTCCTCCTGCGATTCAGGGAATGATCTCCCCTAAGTGCTGTGACCCACTTTGGCTTAGACTTTTGGTGCCACGCCAAGGCACAGACACATCCTTCTCTAGATGATGCTTCTGAAGAAATGGTGTCCTGTCCCGTCCGTCCTCCCCCCCCCATGCCTCTCCGGCAAGTTTTTATCCCGGGGTTTGGCAGTTTGCAGGTTGAAAGACATTTCTGTGGATAGGCTTTGGGTAGATAGGTGAACTCTTCTTTAGTAGCAGTATAGACCTTTTTAATATTACAGAAGAGACTTCCTTTTCTTAGTGTTTTAAAAGTAAACAAAACTTTTGTGTAATGCACATGGCTAATTTCATGTACAGACTTTCTCTAAGTTCCCTCCCTGTGCTGAAGTAGTATTCATTTTATTGCCTTTTCATGAATTGGATACACTGATTGGCGTCTAATCATGCTTAGAAGAAAAAGCCCCTGTAAATAGCTATCAGAATTAATTTGGCAGCAACTGTGAGAAATGATCATAAATTTACAAATGCAGTTAGAATAATGATCCAACATGAATTCAATGAGAAATACACCCCCAGCCTCTGGGAACAGCATGTAGGTTTCTGTGACAGTCAAATGCACTTGGGCACACTGATACTGAGCTGAGAGGCTGGGAGTTGTCTGAGAAGGATGCAAAGGGGTTATGGCTCCTGGGTTTGAGCTGGGAAGAGGCAAAGAAGAGCTGGGCTGAATGCAAGCAGGAATTTTAAGAGAGACTTCTGTGTTTTAACTGTGTGCTCCTTGAGGTTGCGTAGGGTGAATCCAAAAGATGTGGCAATGTCTCCACTTACCAGAAGACCGCCTGGAGTTCGGGTTCCTGGCACTTTGGGACATCAAGTGATAAAAGGCTCCTTTTGCACAGGGATGCTAAACTTGGAGTGCTGGGAAAAATGTCATCTCATATCACTTCTTTTGGGGATATGTTAATAAGTTTTACCTGTGTCACAAGAGTCTGAACTTGAAAGGCCTTAGCTGCTGTGGGTGGTTTTGCACTGAAGCTGCAGGACTATCTATATAAAGTGAAGTACATTCTCCAGGCATTGTAGAGCTAGAAGGTCTAGCTAACTAAGAATAAGCAGGACCTTATCTGTTTTTTCTCTCAGTACTGGAAAGATCGGGACTTACAGTGGAGAAAAGTGAGGCAAGTACACAGGAGACCCCTGAAGGTGGCTGCAGAGCATTCCTGGATGTGCACAGCAGCCTGTTCCAGCTGGGCTGCCAGCCACCACCGTCACACTGACCACAGAAGCTGGTGTCACTGAGAGTGATTGTAGGGTCTCCTTGCAGGGGTGGGACAGAAAAGTGACATGTCTTATTCAGAAGTCTTCTAGGAAGGAAAAGCATTCTGGCAGACAAATATTCTTTTCTAATGTCAGCATTATTGAACTTGTATTTTTCTCCTTTTTTGTGTTTTGTTATTTAATTAGGGACCTTTGACTTCATGATGGGAGGAAATATCCCCGCGGCTCTTAGGATCCAAGCTTCTCCCAGTGTGAGGATTTGTCAAGGCTGAGAGATTCCGGATTATCCATAAAGCTCCTCTGAAATACAGTTACTTTTGTGTCTTCCCGTCTTGAGGGGTCTTGGAGCAGATACAAAGATGGCCTCCAGCCTCACCTGTGCTGGCATCGTCTGGGCCTTCCTCTCCTTCCTCTGTGCTGCTGCCTCCTGTGTTGGCTTCTTCATGCCCTACTGGCTCTTGGGGTCTCAGCTGGAGAAATCCGTTTCCTTCGGCACTTTCCGGAGGTGTTCCTACCCGGTGCGGGATGAGAGCCGCCAGATGACCGTGATGGTGGAGCAGTGTGGCCGCTATGCCTCCTTTCAGGCCATCCCGAGCGCTGAGTGGAGGATCTGCACGGTGGTGACGGGCCTGGGCTGCGGGCTGCTTCTCCTGGTGGCCCTGACAGCGCTCATGGGCTGCTGTGTGTCCGAGCTCATCTCCAGGACTGTGGGCAGGGTGGCAGGAGGCATCCAGTTCCTGGGGGGTAAGTGCTCTTGCGGTGAGGGGATGGGGACGTCCAGGCTGTTTGTTTGCTCGTGTGGAGACTCTTCTGGTGCTTTGAGAAGAGGAGGGGGTGATTCAAACTTTCTCCTAGGAGAGAGACCATTTGGCTCCCTCAACGACTGAGCTGCTTGTGTGGCTGCCTGAATGTGGCCCAAAGACACAGTGGCCTGTGCTCTCTTGTGCTCAAGTCCCTGTCTGGCCATTATGTGACCTTTGAGAGCTGTGTGGCAAGTCGACTTCTGTGGGCCAGCATCTTCTAAGCAGTTTTGTGGGTTGTAGTCTCCAGCACAGCATAGCTGAGTTGGAGGTACCTGGAGAAGCATGTGGGCTACAGATCCACATGAAGCATTGTGGTTTGGCAGAGGAGAGGCTGTGTTGTGTGGGAACAACCTTTCTTTCTCCTTTTTACCCCTATTACTGGCAGAGCTTCCTCCAACTCTGCTCTCTGCAGCTGCACGTATCTGGCAACAAGCTTTGGCCCAGGTTTGAAGTGTGGATTGTTTATCCATGGTGGAGGTGGCCCACCATCTCCTGGGAGGAGCCCTGCTGGGCTGGCTGACCCATGCTGCCTGCTGACGGTGCCACAGGTTTGTTGGCTCCATGGGCTAGACAGCGTGTGGGAGAATTACCTCCGCTCCTTTTTCCAACTTGTAATTGTGTGGCGTCTTTGTAACTGTAAGAGTATTTGAAGGGTATGAGACAATAAATAGGATCCACAAGCATGCTTTTCACAGGGCACTTTTCCCAGTAAATCATCACCCTCTTGTCATCTGTGACATGCAGATCAGTGGCACTCACTTTTGCCTGATGCAAGCGCTCCACCACGCACACGCACTTGCCCCCATAAGGTAAGGTGTTTCTCTGAGCTTTGGGTGCTGAGGCAGTGCAGGTGCCAGCCTTTTTGGGTACCCTGCCGTATCTGGTCCCAGCCAGGCTCCCTGGCTCATGCCCCAAAGGAGTGGACTCTAGTGAAACTCCTGTTTCTCTCCCCTCCAAACAGGCTCTTGCCCTGCAAGGGCAGTCTGGTTACGTACCGCGACTGCAGCTTATAAGGAAGCACAAGACAAAAACTCCACTAACTGTCCAGCTTGGTGAGGACAGCTGAGGCTGGGAAAGGGCCTTGTGCCAAGCTTTCAGCCAGACGATACCAGTGTAACTCCCTCCTGGCCACAGGAAGTCTTGTCTCCAAATTTTTTAGTAGTTTCTGCACTTTAGAGCAAGCTGACCCTATCACTTCACCCTTCCCTCAGCTTTGTGACCCACAGGCATTCCTGTGTTTAATCTGTCTGACAATTTGAAAGTGCAGCAGCTGTTGGAGAGTTAACTCTGCTGGGAGCTGTGGTTTTTTGAAACCTGCTCTATTATATAGTTCCAGCCAGGCAGTTGGGGGTGGAGGAGGTTCTCAGTTCGGTGACAATCTGCAAGCCCGCTTTGTCTGACTATTTTCACTTAGAGCCGTCACAGGATTTAACCACCCTCTCTTTCCAACTGCTGTCTCGGCTCATCTGGTTTTAATTTGCATTTGGCCCCTCTCTCGTGACGCGCTCCCCCGTGAGCCTGTGGAGCAGGGCTGGCGGGCGAGCTTACAGCTGTTTGCCTACAGCCACCCCAGCAAACACGGCAGCTCCAGCGGCGGGCATGTGGCCAGGGGATGCAGGAGGAACCCTGCTCCCCATGACACTGGTGTGGGCTGAAGTCATGCACCCTTCTCTGAGGCAGGATGGTGGCTCTTGGAGAAGGAGGTGAGAGGTTCCTTCAGAGCACACCATGGCAACCTCTTAAGCTAGTCCAAGCTGACCAGGCAGCATCCCATCCTGCCTGGAAGGGCATGAGCAGCTAGTGCTTGTTCTCAGTAGGTGGCAGTTCAAAGAAACGTGAACCTGTGATATGAAATGAAAATTGCCAACAACTTTGCTTACAGTTCAGAAATTAGTTACACAGCATGTCTAATTTTCCCCTCTACTGGCTTTTATGGTTGTCTCGCGTTTCATTCAGCACTGCTGGAAGTGTGTAAGAAAAGACCAAAGTGAGGACTGTCATTTCTTAACCTGCTTAAAACCTGCCTGTGGGGGCACAAGGGAGAGGCCAGGTGGTGAAAGCCAGTAATTTGGATAAACTGAAGGGTAAAGAGGAGTTTCTTAATCCCTCATCAGATGCTTAGCTGCTATAAATCAGTGTAGGTTAATTGTTTAAATAGTATGACTACATTTACTCAGATGTCTAACTTAGGCCCTATAATTATTATCTTGTTTTATGTCAAGATAGCCATGAGCTGTTCACCTTATTTACAAACAGAGAATGGCAGCTCTTTGTTCCCTGTAATGCAGTTGTAGGTGTAGTTGTATACCATGATGTGGGCTTTGAGTAGGGCTTGGTGGTGGCAGTGCAGTTGTTGTCATTTTAGTTGGTCTCCACTTAGAGATTTAATCAAATAAAACCCTTATAAGTGTTGTTTTTTTTTGTTTGTTTGTTTGGTTGTTTTTTTTTAATTGTGAAGTAGAAGTCCCACTTAGCTTTATATAAGGAAAAGTCTAGGAAAATAAGCAGCCACTGAGTGATGCTATTAATTCATCCTCTGTGTTAGGACAGGGAAGTGGCCAAATAGTTTCAGTTTCTTTTTGTTTGAGGTATCTGCACCCATACCCTGCTGGGGCTCTTGCTCCAGTGGCTGAGGATTAGTGTTGGAATAAACCATATTTCTCTTGAACTTAGAAACCAGCATAAAGACAGGTTCAATGTAGCTAGTTTATGGCTTTAATTGTGCTCCTTTTGTTTAGGATCCAAGTAAGTTTCTCAACATGATTTAAAAACACAGACTTGAGGAGGAGGTAAGCCAACAAATAATGGATTATTATGAAGGCCCAAGAGCAGAGGAGATGTACAAGCCACTGAAGCTGTGGTGAGCCAAAGCTAAAACTTAGTCCAACACTAGAAGCATTTTTACTGCTATGAAGACGTGGCAGAGAAGTTTGCTTACCAGAGGTGGTAGGAAAACAGCCTGATCCTTTTCTTCTAGCACTGTGAAGGAGGAATAACTCCAAGTAGGTCAGTGGAATAACACCTGTAAAAAAGTAGTGCGGCTTGTGCTAGCTAAATGGTGCCAAAGTTTTATAGCTGGGATTTCCCCAAATTGCATGTGGCAGCTCAAGGGAGTGAATTATTCATGACTGCTTTTACCATAAATCTGCTCTTCTGATAAAAGTTGAATGGCAGAACCTGCAAGAAATTGCAGATCTAGGCAGAGTCAGAAGGGCTCTTTGGATATTGCTTGTTCCTATGTACTTAGTTTGTATTTGCTATTTCAGATGATCCTGGCTACAGAGCATACATGTATTTTACAGTGACTCTGGGATGAAACATGTCGAGTTTCTGTTCCTGCTAGAAAGATTGCATCGTAGACTTCTCCTCCCATTTGTAGTTGTGGAAGCTGCCTCCTTTCCCATACATGATCACATGGCAGCTCTGTAGCCATTACAGCAATTGCTTGCATGAAAAATGATGAATTTAGCTTTTTCTAAGGCAGTTTGGTGGTGGGTGACAAGAAGTGTCCAACTCCCCAAGGCCAGCCTTTGCTGCAGTGGATGTCAGTCCACAGCTGGAAAACTGCTGCTGTGGTCTCTCAGACCATGCTTCCTGGATGTCTCTCTTGGACTGCTTCAAAGAAATGACAACTGAGGTGGAAGTTATGCTGTCTGTAACCTCTTGAGGGCACAGTCATGTAGATGGATACAGTCTTCACTGATAACATTAAGTGCAGTGTTTCCAGCTGTTTTCTTTGTGTGTTTGGAAGGCTGAGGCATATATAATGTAGCTAGAACAGATTGTGAGGATGTAGCTTTGACCATAACTATTGAGGATATGACAGCAGGGAGTGAAGTTTAACAAATCTATCGCAAATTGGAGTCTGTAATTATTGATCTTCTTTTCATTGTGCCGTGGCAAGTCAATTCCACTTAAATGGAGAAACTAGAAATTTAAAGGTAGGTAGCTCAGATATGACATGCTAATTTGGTGAATAGTTGTGGAAGAATGGCTGGATGAACAGGGCCATGGGTCCCTGGAAATGTTGTACAAGCAAACCCCATGTTAGCTTAGCATAAGTAGGCCTCACTTGACATAACTAGGCTGCACGCCATGATAAGGAGTTTGCAAAGCATGCTGCATCATTCTGACAAGGTTGAAAGGGCAAGGACAGCAGCAAAAATAAGGAAGAAAAGAGGTTTTGCAATATAAAAATAGAGAAGTAAAAGCGACGAGAATGAGGAATAACCCTGTGTTAGAAACCACAAAGTGGGAGGAGTATGTAAAAATAACCTTTTGCTTTAAACCAATGAACTAACGGTGAGTATGAATAATTATTGACGAGTATGAATAATTATTGAAAACATATAAAAGTACTGTTGTACTCAAAATAAACTGAAGCTTGCTTCACCAATCATATTGATTGATTGCATATCTTCCCTCGCCGCCGTCAAATAGTTTCACTCTCTAAATGCAGAGCAATGATTTTAAGAACTTAGCAATATTTTTAAGAACGTAATGAACTTAAAGGTTAGCCAGTTTTATGAGAGGCAGTGGATCAAAAGGCACAAGTACTGCAAGGATGGTCAATTTAAAGAGCATTACGCTGGCAGGATGAAGCTTTTCATTAAAGTGGTCAGCACGTGGGAATGAAATCTTCACTAGCTCAGAACTCCCTTTTGCTGGGTAGAACAGCTAAACCAAGCTCAGGGTATGGATCTTTGGGAACAAAGCATGGAACAATCTGCTGGCTGAGACACCTTTCTGAACCTGACACTATGACCCTGATTCTGAGTGCCTTGTGAGAAGTGGAGCCTTTCCATGATTGTGGGGTAGCTATGTGGCTGTCAGCACCTGGCATGTTTACTGTCATCTTTAGTATTCATTGATTGCACTCTAATGAAGCACAAGTTTTACTATTCCCTTCATTAAATGAACAAAGTTTTTAGCAGCACCTACTCTTCCTCTCCTTATTTCTCTGTCTTGTTTCCCTTGTGTCCCATGGAAGTGCTGAAACTCCTGAAACTATGGTCCTTGAAATTGTTGGTTAGAAAATCTGGAGAGCCCTTGGAGCAGGGGGTGGTGAAGGGTGCATTTTTTCATTTGAGAAAAAGGGGACACAGTTCCTAACAACTTCTGTTTTTGTCTCAGAAAATAAAACGTAGACTTATGAAAAATGCCCTCAGGAGTACATGAAATTGCTGGAGAATCCTTCCCCAAGTGTTGTGTGCCAGCAGAGGCCATCATAGTTTCCATCCCCCATAAGGTGCTCAGGCCAAGTGTTTGCTGGGTGCAGATGGCAGAGAAATATGGACTGATCCCTCAAGATGAGGAGAACGTAGAGTGTGGTGTGATGCTTTGGTTCTCTGTTGTCTGTGATGAAATCTTAGAGAAAGCCTTTGTGATTTTGGGGTAAAGATTCTAAGGAGACAGGTCCAAACACAATCTGCAATTTAATGGCATATTAATGGCTGAATCTGATTTTGTGGGGAAGATGATACTGAAATGTAAGGGATGAGGAGGAAAGAACACTAGGTCGTGGCTTTGTGGGGTCATGTAGAGAAGCTCTCCCTAAAAGGATTTGCTTGGGGAAACAGTTAAAACAGTAAGAAGAGGCTTTTGGGAGAGATGGAGTCACTGAAACAAAGTTGTATTTCAAGAAGAGTGGCTGACAGTTAAAGACAGCTCTGGAGTTCAAGTGGAACAAAACAATCTTGGTTCTGAGGCTGGCTAAGAAAGGGGCTCTGGGGAGAGTATTTCCAGTTGACTAGAGGAACCAGAAACTTCTGGGAAAGGTTTTTGTGTAGCTGGAGGAAAAGGCACTGACCAGTAACCATTATTCTGTCTGACAGCTCAAGTGAGGCTTTCTGCTTTCTGCCTGGAAGACTAAGATCAGCATAATTTGCTCCCTATACGGAGAAAATGTAACTGAGAAAAACCTTGTAGGAACAGGGAAGATCTGAGATGGTCAAGGGACTTCTATCAAGAAAATAGTGACCCCAGACTCTTTTGTGATTTCCACAAGCAATTTCCTCCTTTCCCCCATATATATACTCTTGCCATCTCTTCCTATAATTTGTACCTGAAATAAAACAAACAAACAAAAAAAAAGAGGCAAAAATGTCCTGTTCTTTTATTCTCTTCAGCCTAAAAATATTTTTGAAAGGCTAACTTTTGAGGAGAGGCAGGGCAGGGTCATTGCTTCTGTCAGGCTCTTGTTAACCTACAAGTTAGCTCTTCGGGGCTGTTTTGTCACACCTTCCTTTTGTTGGATGCAAAACTTCAGTGGCTTTGCTGTGCTCCTGTAAACACATGATGGGGCAATCCTCATCCTAGACCAAGACCAACTGCAGGCTGGGTATGATTCCAGCATATGTATGCACATACAGACACTGCAGGAGAGGCAAATGAAAGGACAAGAAGCCTCACCAAGGTAACAGAAGAAGAGAAAACAATGAAAGTGACACTGTTAAAAGTTGCTAGTGAGTGATTGTGTGTCATGTCAGAGGCTCATTGATTCAGCAATAATAAAGTCAGCAGAGAACACTGTGACTGCTTAGTCTGAGGTCTGCAGTAGCATGGGTCATAGGACAGCCTTCATATAATTTCAGTTTGAACTAGAATGTATCTCTGAGAAAAAAACTTCTGGTCTGAATTTAATTAAGTTCGAGAAAAGCCTGATCTCCATAAGTGTTCCAGTGGTGAATTACTCTGACTGCTTTTCTTCCAGATCATTAATGCAAATGTTAAAAATGCAGCACCAAGAATATATCATTGCGAAATTATGCTTTCTCAAGGAATATTTTGTCTTTTTTTTCTTTTAAGATCCGACACTTAGGTTGCTTTTAATCCATTTAAACTGTGCTTTGTTGTGGTTTCTTTACCAGAACAACCTGTATAGAAGCTGCTTTGTAGCTGGTGTGTTTCACACTAGTTCTTTCTCCAGTTTTCTCTTGCAATCCACCAAAGGATTAAATGAAGTGTATAGTTTTGCAGCTTCATTCCTTTTCAGCTAGACTTTGACTTGCTAAACTGAATCCTCTGGCTGTTGGTGCCTATGTTCAATCCTTGCTTCTCAGCACTACAAGGTACCTTCACATACTGTGGCACAGCATAGAGTCAAATTCTTGGATTTAGATTTGGAGTCCAGAATAAGTAAGGCAGGGAAGTTCAGGACAAGGGAATTTGGACAGTGAAATTATCTTAAAGATTCTGTAGCATATGTTTTATTGAAGATAAGCCAGCTCTCTCTCTGCTCTGTTCAGATAGGAGTTAAAATATGAGACAAATTCAGGATTGAAGCCTGAATGTAATATATGAACCAATGCAATGTATGTTCTCTGACAGTTTATAAAGGACATTACTTAGATTCCTACTCCCTTAACTAGATAGGGACTTGCATTACTTGAATCTTTCCTGAATGCATGGGCCATCAGGTCTGACTGATAGGGAATCCAGCTAGCAGGTACTTACCTGAAAGAGGTAAAGAAAAGTGCAGACTTAGATTCTGTATATTTTCAAGAGATTATACTGTTTTGCATGGTTGCCTTCACCTTGGTCAGGTGAAGGCAACCATGCAACCAGAAGTTCCTGCTGCTGCCTTGCTAAAGGCTGCTGCCCTGACAGATCTAACAGCACAGGTTTTTGTGAGATTTTCCCTGAAGTCCCACTGAAGGAAAACTGGTTAGCAGAGTTTGCAATTTAAGCTAACACCAACCATTTTAACAAAACAGGTTAGCAAGGGAGGATCAGTAGTAGACATTACTGGTCCTAAGGTGCAGAATCAGTAGCTCTGAGGAGGCCATCCCTGCCAGCAAGGTCACAAGCAGTACAGAGCAGGCAAGGGGCTGTAAGGCTGCTGAGACAGAGGGGATGTAACTTGAAGAAGACAAATGATGTGGAGAGTAACCTTCATACTTAGCTGTCTTAGTTTCTTAATTCTGTTCTCAGCCACTTCAGATAACTCTTCTGGTGTTTCAAAATGTTCCTTAAAAAAGCATCAGGGCCCTTACAGGCTGCAAATTTTTGTGTGTCCTTTGATGTCAGTGACACTTAGTACAAATTACATCACTATTTCTATTCTGGGATTATTGGATTTGACATTAGTCTAAAACAGGTGTGGTTCTCATGATGACTTTCTTGTTGAAGAGCTACCTCACTAAATTAACTTGTTTATACTGAATTGTTTTGAATACATACTCATTTTATTTTTTTAAAAAAATACATTAATCCTAATATAAATTTTGACTAAATACAGAGGAAGAAAAAGCCCCATGCAGAGTTTCAGCCTGAAGCAAATTCTGCAAGTAAGATTTTAGGTGTTTTGGAACCACATTTAAAATGGAAATTCTGATGTATTAAAAAAAAAAAAGGTATTGCTAAAATACTGGGAAGAATCTCTTTACTTCTCTTGTTGTCCTATTAATGTTGAATATAAAAGTGATGTTTTGAATATTACTGCAGCTGTGTTGCGTTTAAGCAGAATTTTGCATTGAGAACAGAATTTTTGATCTAAAGAAGTCCCGGAGTGCTGTTTTATTTATCTGTAGAGTGAAGTTCACTCTTCCTGCTTTTTTATCCCTTTTTTTATTAGAAAGAAACAATGGTGCTCAGCACTTCTGCGACACTTTTCATTTCAAAAGGTTTTGCTTGCATAACCTAATGAAACTTCAGAAAATGTGAGGCAGGGGACCAAATAATTTATTTTGCTGGTGTGGAGTCAGAGTAAATTCAGATGTACCTCTTTTCAGATCCTTTACATTGATGTTGATTAGAGAAGAACCTGGGTTGGAGTTAGCAATTTTGTTTCTACATTGAAAGATCTGGCTTGTTTTGCTTCCTGAGATATTTCAATGGATATTTGAATATTGCTGGGAACTGCATTTAGGCATCAAAATGTTTCAATATTTTCCAGTGTGAGTGAAGTCATATGCCCTACAGACAGGACAGAATTGTTCCCAATGGTGTATTTTCCAGGATTTTGTCCAGTCTGGTGTTAAATGTCTATGTAATTTGTATTTTTTTGTCATTTCTCTTAGGAAACTCAGCTTACTATGCATTCCACATGGAATTTTTTTTTCACAGTATTCAACCTGTATTTTCTTTTCCTGCTCACATCCTTTTATTTCTCCAATACACATTTTTGCCTTCTAAGGACTTTAACTTTGGCTTCACAAAGTAAAATAAGGCAGTTTTCAAACTCCGTCATTTCAAGGAATTGAGGAGTAGAACTCGAGAGCAGCCAATGTATTGATTCCATGCAGCGAGCAATTAGGAAGGAATGTGGTGCAATTAATAAACACAGGGTGTATTTGTACAACCAAAACTCCAGCCACGGCTGCTTAGCTTGTGGTGACCATCATGTTGGCTGGCTTCCTGCTCAAGGATTTCCTTTGGCTCTGTGGAGCACCTTGGTTGACTTCAGTGATGTTAAACTTTTTATGCTGCGCAAGTGCGAGGTCCTAAGCGACATTCAGATCATATGAAGAGGGCCTTAAGTCACAGAGAACCAAGAAAGGATCCTCTCCTTGTTTTTGGGATGACTCTGCCACCACAAGACATCATAGGTCAGAGGGGCAATATTGCATTTGACAGATCCCTTCTAGAAGCTGTCCTGTATCTTCTCAGGCATGAAAAACTGGGCATGGTCACTGCACCCTGACAATGCTGGTGATAAGGCTGATTCACTAGGCTTGATTAGATCTCCTCTTTTGTTTGTTCCACTGTCAGTCCCCTATGTAACAGGTACATCTGAGAACAGAGGCAGACTTTTTCCCCCCTCCAGACTGGCTTTTCCTTAGAGCCTGACCTGTTGAAATCAACAGCAGTATTCCACAATGGAGCCCAGGGGAAGAGAGGATCTGGAGCTCAGCGCCGTTGTTACTTGTTGTGACTAGAGGGATTTGGAGGAGGTTGCTGCTGTGTGACAGTGCAGAGACCTTCCTGGGGTACCAGATTCTACCTAATTCCCCAGGTACAGAATATTAATTGCATCAGGACTAACACCTTAGCACAAAACTCTTTCTTGAGAGGATTGCTGCACTGTGAGCTGAGCCCACATTTTCTTGCATAAGCCTGATAAGCCCCAATCTTTCATGAGGACTGACCACTTTGAATTGATTTTCTGGTACGGTTCTTTACTAGGAGAGCAGACTTTTATGTAAGCTTGGCAGTAGTTTGTAGGAATATGAAGAAAAATTATAATGAATGAAAACCTAAACAATAACTTATTAGAAATAATTGTTATTTTATCTTGTAGCAGAATCCGATGAGCTTCAGAGAGAATTAAGCAGATGTTCTAGGTTGACAAGCAAGTGAGTTTTTCAGGAAGTTGTAGCCAAACCAATACAGAAAATACAGAATTCTGATGAACACAGTATAGTTTCTATAGTAATGTAAAGATTTGACCCTTTTTTTTGTAAGCTGACAGTTCCGTTGTCTTGCATTGTTTCCCAATAAAGATGCCTTTGAAATATAAATTTGTACTGTTAATTTGAGAAGAACAGTTTTCTAATAAATGCAAAGTGAGAAAGTATTGACATAAAGCCATGAATGGTCAATCTGGAATAACAGAAGCTGCTTCTGAAATGCAGCACCTTGTGAAAGGATATGAAACCTGCTAACATAGCAATGTATGAGAAATGGCCTTACAACTTCTGACGAGTGCACTGCCTGACTTCTTCGGAAGTCCAGCTTTTTGTCCAAGTCTGCAGACAAATGAAAGCCTATTTATGAATACTTTAAAATTTTTTAAAATTGAGATCAAACTTGATATTCAGAGCATCACAAGTCATTCAGGTCAGGCACCATACACCTGAATGCCACTCACTGGGAATGGTTACTAGGATGTACTAAAAAGTGCTTTGTGTTGGGGAATTTATAGAAATCAGGGTAGAGTGATGTTGAGGGACCTTTTGAGTGTATCTGTGAGAGGAAATTTATTTGTTTCAGAATTTGCTCTGACTTGGCCCAGGTGCTCCTATGTGACTACGAGCTTTGAATGTCATTTGGAGATTAGTACAATCTATCTGGCAAATTTGTACAAACATTCCCAGGTGTACCATGTTGCTTCTATTATGGTTGTTGTTATAATGTATGAAACTCTTGAAATCCTTTGTGATAGGGGAAAAGGCAGAGGCAGTTGCTGCTCCAAAGTCCTCACTGAAACAAAGTCAAATGGGGAAATGGAGGGAGATTTGGGTTAATTTCATTTTTAATATGATAAGAACTGATGCTGACCCATTTCTTGTGTGCTTTGTAGAGGAGTAAGTAAAGGGAGACCTCTAAATGTTGGCTTAGTAACAAGTGACAAATGTATTACCTTCAGGGGTAAGGTTCAGATAACTTTTATTCCCCTAAAAGCTCTTTTACTTCAACTGCATCCTCAGAAAGGTATGAGCAGAAGAGGGAGCATTCAGAGGCAGGGGCATGTAGGGAAGCAGGGGAAGTGGGAATGGAGAGGGCTGTGAAAGGAGAGGAGCTTCACCTCCTCGTAAAATTCCATTTGCCATACCTGCAGGCAGATGAATTCTTGGGTAGTGCTGACTTACAGACGGTATTTCAGATGTGGCATGGGTTCTGATCAAGAAAATCAGAAACTTAAGGCTTCTGTGCTCTAGTGTGTTTTAGATTTCAAGGAATTCTGTTAGTTTTCAAGTTCTTTTTCTGGCACAGCAGTGAAAGCATGATGAATGGTACTAAATACTGGCATAAAACTCTTTACAGCCAAGACAAGCCCTGAAACTAGTGCAGGCACATTCTGCAAAATCGAGAGGTCATGGTAAAAGTCATGGCATTTTTATGAGAAATCCTTTTAAAAGAAACACAATGGCTGGCTCTGGAGAGCTTTGTTCAGTACTGGAAATCTCTCTTGCTAGAAACTTTCTCTCCAGAATGCATTCCAGCTTCATCAGCAGACCATTAAAAGGAGAATCTGGCCAATTGGGCCAGGCTACAAGTTCAAGAAGGTTGCAATGTTAAAATTCATCGGTGAGGTAAAGGTGCAGACTCTGAGCCTCTTTGTGTTGTCCAGAGCTAAGACTACCGATAAGCCCCTGAACAACTGAAGTAATGAGTGTAGTGAAGCTACACTATTACTTTTTCCAACAAAAATGGGCTGCACAGCTTTTTTGTCCCCTGTCCTTAACCCAGAATTTGAGGGATTACTCCTGCAATGAATGCAAGTAGTTCTGTTTGGGAGATCAGGCTTTTCTTATTACAATTTCAAATTAATGTTGTTATAATAATTAAGAAGTAAAATGATTCCTTAACAGGCTGCAGTGGAGTGATGCTTTGGCAACTGTTCTTCATGCGAGCACCGTTGAACAGAGCCCTTCTCCTTTGTTGGCATCATCTTCTATTTCCTATTCCCCTCTATTGACTTCATTGCCCGGGCTGTGGAAGGGGACACCATGACTGAAGATAGTTTATGCTGAGCCAGTAACAGCTCTGATTAGCTTGTTCCTCTTTTCCATAACAATTTGCAATAAAAACTGTCAGGAAAGAACCGTGCAAGGGCTGGGACAATCCATATACTGGAGATGGCAAATTCCATTTCATGCCACTAAGCCAGAGATCCAGTGCTAAGAACACAGGAAGCTGGGAAGATAAATACTGTAACTTTTCATCTCATGCATAACAATTGCAGTCTGTTTTGATCTAGTGATAGAAAAAAGTCATTCTGCTTATCTCATCTAACATAGTGGCTAGTCTGATTACAAGCTTCTCTGCTTGGCACTTTTTTAAATTCAATTTGGCTGCCTATGCCCTTGGCACACAGTGGGTTTCATTAAATTTCACAGCAGTTAGTTTTCATTCCCTCTGTGACACCTTTTTATCAACATTTGACTCTAGTGTAATTTCAAGCAATTGTGCTTTTTTTTTTCTGAAGTGCTTGTACCATAATAATTTGGCAGAGCAGGTGGGGGAAAACAATTCAGACACTGTTGCAAATCTCTGTACAAAAGTAATATATGAGAAGCCAGGTCAGCTTGCAAGTGTTTTTCACATATGACAGCAAAAATGAGCTCCTTCCCTTTCTGTATCATTGAAGACTGCCAAAAGTGCAGTTAAAGAGCTTGCTGTAAGAGGCAAATTTTATTTCCTTCAAGCTAATCACAGCTTCATTTTAAAAGCAGACCTAGTGGACTGTTGCTGGATTGACAACCCAAGGTTGTTAGACAAGCCTGCAACTCAGACTGCTTAGCAAGTCTGTGTGAGTTTCCTTATCAAAAACAGATGAAGAGGTTGCTATGGTAGGAAGGTGTGTGTGTATATGAGCACAGGAATACAGACAGCAAGTGCAGCTTTTTTTCCTTTTAGTGTTGGATGCTCAGTTTTTGGTAGGTGGGGTGAGGCAAGACAAGCACCTCAGCATGGGCCTGGCATGTCTTGTCTCCCATGAGAGTGACACTTTCTCCCGACAGATACTGGGCAGATTTTTACAGCTATGAGTGGATTTGCCAAAGTATAAGTGGTTTTCAGGTGCACTCTAAAATGCCTTTATTTGCAGAGTGTAATGCTAGCCCTTTTTCATTCTGCCAAGCTGAACTTCCAAAAATAATGTGTTATGGTTTCTCAGTAAAACTTTAAAAAGTACCTAATTAAAAATTAATTCAAAGTGAAGCTTAAAAGTTCTTAAAAGTGAGCTCTGCATTCTGAGTTGACTCAGAGACCAACAGATCTGCACCTCACTGCCAAGGCAAGGGCAGCCAAGCTTGGGAAACCATAAATTATTTTCAGAATGAGACTTCCAATTGAGGAAGCTTTTCCTTATGTCCTTTAGAAGGTGTTGGTTCTTGTCCTTTCAGTTTTACTAATGGAATGTCTTGCTTTCCTCATGGAGATCCTAAGGTCTCCACAGTGCCCCTGTAGGCAAAGGGTTTCCAAATGTACACAGTCTTGAGCATCCTGAAACAAGTCAGGTTTTTCTTAAACACCTCAGGAAAGCTGGAGATTATGGACAGCTCCCCACCTTCTTTGCAGGAGAGACCTTTGTGCTCTGTACTTCTGGTGGGAGAATATCTGCTGGGAATTTTCCTCAGGGTACCCCCTTCCTTGGCGGTTCCCCATGTGATGGGACTGGTCAATCCCACTGGCACAACATTTTTTGGTGGATAGGCTGACTGTAGTTCACATCTCAATCAGTGTCTTGAGTTCCCTGAGAAGGAGGAGGCTTGGCTGTGCCAAGAAAGCAAGGGGATCTTTGTGGCAGTGACTCCAGGCATCCACTGTGTCTCTGAAGGGCAGTGGCTGCTGCAAGATCTGTGTGCTCCAGCTGCCACTTCCGAACCATGAGCCGGGTACCCAGCCTAGTGCAAATTGTCACAGTGCTATTGAAATCAGCCCTGACTTGGGTCTGGCTGGAAAAGATGGCCTCACCCTTTCTTCTGGGAATGGCCTTTCCAGAGCACAGTTTTCAGTGCGTGAACCTCTGGCTATGGACTGAAAGCTCATTTTGGTTTTTCCAGGTTGGCTGAGTATATTGGTTGGCTGGTTTATGGATGAAGGCATAGCTCATAGTTTCTGTGAGCTTTTTTTTCCTACTAAGCTGAATATAAGAATACAGATTATTCTTTGTCTTAGCATAAGGTCTTGCAGTACAGAATCTTGGTGTTTCCAGCATGAAATGTGCCAGTGTAAGTAGCAGACCTAATACAGTGTAGCAGACTGTTCAGCAATAAAATTTCTCTGGGGGAAGTTTCTTCCTCTTCCACAAAATTAATGAGCATTTTATATCCTGAAGTCTGGAGATTCCTATAAATTTTATACCTAGCACAATGGTAGATGTTTAAACCACAGAAATCACATTATGATTATGATCTAATTATGCAGAGATCCAAGACACAGGATTTTTGATCCCTGTATAGGCCATTCACTTAAGAGGGGACTCAATGATCCTTGTGTGTCCCTTCCAGCTTAGGAAATGGTTGTTATTCTGTGATTCTGTGATTTTTCTTTTTTGGACATCAGTATTTAGAGAGAATTTTTTTTTACCAATGTGGTCAGTGGCAGCTCTGAAAGAGTAAATAATAAAAATATTATTTGAGAATGAAAATTAATGCATATCTTAGAAGAGTTATATCTTCATATTTTTATCTTAGAGGGCTTTAATAGAAGGCCACATCCTTTTCCTTCAAGATGATGCATTTTGTTATCAGTGCCCATGATCACTTAACCCTGCTGGCCTAGAGAGAAGCAAGAGTGCCAATGCCACGTGGATCCTGACAGATGTCTCTGAGTACTTACAGGCCTTGATATATATGCAATCTATGGATATTTCAAAACTGATTAAAATTTCATAACCTGAGTTAAAGTTACACTTGGCATTTCAGTGGTGTCAAGGCAAAATTAATCAGAGCTCAAAAGATATGCACTCTTACTGACATGCTAGTGACAGTGAAAATATAAACCACTGGGAAATATCCTGCTGAAAGACAGACTCTAAACTGGATTTTGGAAGGGGATCTGCAAAACTGGCTTACTGCCATGGACAGACTCTGAGGTGGTGTCTAATAGTGTAGCTGGCATTTAGTGACTAAGGTACCAGCTTAAATGACTCAGGGCTCTGCCAAGTTATATGTCCTGTAATAAGTCACTGCAAATCTTCTTACTTGTGAAACATTAACATATTAAATATGCAAACTAATCTCTTGAAACAGTTCAGATAAGCAGCATTTTTAAATGTACCCAGTCAAGTGTTTTTCAGCCAATGAAGCTTAGCAAGCAAATACTTTCATCTCACTGGCTCTCATGAGAATGGTCAAAATTTATACCTGGTTGTGATTTTAGGCTGTGTGACTCTCTGTCTTTGTAGTAAAAATAAGAGAGCAGATTGAATTTTTTTCCCTATTAGTTTTGTTTGTCTTGTTTTAAATAGGTCAGCAATAATCTTTACAAATTTCAAAAGATGTTAATTCAGCCTCAGTGAAACCTGTTAGGATCCAGTTTGAAAAGCATCAGATCAACTAGGATGCCTTTTCAGAAATCGTGCTTTTTATTTGTTCCATGAAATAGAGCCCTAAATGAGGGATTAGCAGTAGTTTTGCTTTAATAGCACCAAGTACCTGTAGGAAGATATGACAGACACTGTGTCTGCAGAAGGGTGTCTCTGTTTCCCAACAGAAGGATGGTGTAGCCTGTCTGTCTGTTGTGAAGCTGGCCATCATTTTTAGATGGATAGGAACCCTCAGCTAATTGTTTAATTAGTTTTGAAACTACAAATATTTTGCCATACTTTTGTTCTGGAAAAAAACACCCAGTGAACAGGGCAAAAGTAAATAATAAAGAGAATCTACACAGAATCAACTGCCACTGCAAACACTAAAGCCAAAGCTAGAGAAGACCCAGGAGGGCATGAAGTTTGGGGTGAAAAGGGATTGGACCTAATCAGTTCCTTCCGCCCTAACTTTTTATATTTTTCTGCTTGCTCATTGTGAAAATCGTCTTAATTTAGGCTTTGGCAAGAGCATAACATCTTCCACTACTTTCACGTACCTCTGAATTCAGAACATGGTGACCTGTGTGCTGATCCATTGGCACAGTGACTTGGATTTTATCTAACATCTGGAAACCAGTCATGTCTCTCTCATGAAATCTCTTTGATTCCTCTTCACATTTCCCCCCTCTCCTCCCAGGACACTCTTTGAAGTACTTTATGCCATATCTAGCAAGCATTCCTTAGTATGCTACTAAGGAAGTGGTGGCATAAGAAGGTGGTGTGGTAGTGGTTGTTCCCATTTAAATCCAGACTACTTAGATTCTCTTTAAAATATCAGAGATTTTTCTTAACCTCTGAGGACACAAGGACACAGGGACAATGGAGAGTCTTCTGTCGTTCAAACATGGTGAGACGTGCTATTTCTGGACTGGGATCATGAGTCCACTTTGAAAATAGACTGGGATTGCTGTCAACCAAAGGGACTGGTAGTGTGGTTTTCAGAGATCTTGAACAGTGGATAAATGAGAATGGGGAGCAGCTGTTGCCACAGGACCATGGTTTCAGCAGTTCTGAATGTGAATTCACAAGTTGCAATCAGATTTTTTTATTACAGCCTATCTTCAAGTGCTCACAAGTAAAACTGAGATGACAGGTGCATCTCTAATGAAGCTAATCAGTCTGTGAGGTGGATGAGATGGGCAAAACAGGATGGAAAAATAAGAAAGATTTGAGGGAGAATAAGACTGCATAATTATTTTTTCCCTTCACTAGTTGAGTAAACAGTTTGATGTAATCTCTGGCAAAGCTGATTGACAGAATTCTGTATTGTAAGTTATAGAAGTATCTCTCTGGAAAATCTTTATCTTCACAGTGCCTCAGCACAGATGCAAGGAATATTCTTCCCTTTTACAGTTAGGAGGCTAGAAACCTACTGAAGGTTATATTTACAGAAGTGTTGAATGGAGGCCTTCCAAATCTTAGGTTCAAGCATAGCCACTGACCCAGATGTCATGTGCTGCTTCCTTACAGTAGTTCGTGACTAAAAGATTATCTGCCTGGCTTTTTTGAGGCAGATGGGAATTTATACTGTGTGCAGCCCGAGCTGATGGTGACTTTGCAGTGTTGGTCACAAGCTAACGCAGACTGTTTCTCAAGGCAATTTACCCCGTTGAGCTCCTTGCTGCCATAATTAAATGTATTGTGTAGTCCAGCTGTGCAGAAGGCATGTCCTAACAAAAAGACACAGCTAATTTTCTTTCCTTTTGCTTTTCTTGCAATGATGAATACTATCCCATGGTTCAAAAGAGGTCATAGCTTCTTTTATGTACAAAGATTATATGTGCTTGTTTAGATGACTGGTTTTCAACTTTTCCTGTCTGGTTGACTCCCTAGATTGCTGAAAAGCATGGCTGAGCTTGCTGTGCTTAGTTACCTCTTGTGGGTGATTAAACAAGAGTCTGTGACACCTTCTGTGGTCTTGGGTCACTCCCACTGAGAGACCATTTTAGAAAATAAAACATTTTCCATGGATATATTTGTAGGTTGAAGCTCCTTTGTTATGTGTGAGGTTTTTTAAGGACATTTATTTTCCCTATGTACAAAGAACAATAGTCCTGTAAACTTCTGGCCAGAAAAGCAAGCAAACATGCAAGCAAGGAATAGATCTGCCAAACAGATCAGGAAGGAGATTTTGGATCAAAGACCATAGGGCCATTAAGTAGTCATCTTATGTGTCTGTAAAATATACAATACCTGCACTTTTATTCTGTTATGCAGATATGTATTTAGAGGGTTAAGGCAATGTGGATTATACATTCTTTCAAAAGCTTTGTTCGGGTATTTTGTCCCACTTTCTAACTGGATCTTTCACAGGAGCAATTAATAGCTCTGCAGATTACCTGGCACTGAACAAACAATACATTGCATCAGGCTACACAACATCATATTTACAAAGGAAGAAACATTTAAGACCAGTAGTGTACTGGGGCACCTGGTGGGAAATCAGTGCTTGGAAGCTGATGGAAAATTTACCATTTGTAGGAGTGGGACCTTGATACACTGAGCAGCACAGTGACTTGGATTCTACATCTGATAGCTGAAGAAGGACCAAGGCATTGATACATCTCACTGCAAAAACTACAAGAAACCCTGTGTAGCTGGGCCTGCCAGGCAAGATCTAGCACAGCTTAAGTGACCCTGTGGCATGTCCCAGTGATTGGATCTCTATGGAGCTGTGGCTGTAAAGAACAGGGGAAGCTCTTTTACATTCTGTGAAATAAGAAAAAGTGCCAAACAACACAGTTTTGTGATAATGTGATTGCAAGATTAATTGGCACATGCATTAGCAAAGGACACAGAAAATTTGCATTTGCCTGTGGGAAGAGTGAGTCAGAAAGACTTTGTACCTGTTTCCTATTATGCGTGTGTCACACGTATTTAATATTTTTAGTTTAATACTTCACTTCATTGTTTTCTTGATTATTTTAATTTTCTAAACTACCTCAGTGTGAAAACATATCACAGAAGATGCTGATACTTTTTATTTATGTAAGATGCTTAAATTATACTTCTGAAGTTACTTACCCAGCGTTTTATTTATCTTGCAGTCATAATTATTTAGTGCCTCCTCCATCTGCTTTTATTTAATTATGACTGTATAGACAGCAGCCACAAAGATAAGCCTCTTCAGGTTGATCTGTTGCACAGAGAGCTTTCTGTACACTGTAATGAGCCTGCTTGACACCTGGCAATTAAACAGAATAGACTTTTTTTTTGCTATTCAGGAGAGTTGGCATGATATCAGGCATGCAGTGATGTGACTTGGTTCTCATATGTGGGGCAGACTCTCTCTGGCAGTATGAAAAGGACAGGTGAAATAAATTAGAGAGTTGCCAGCTGCTTTAAACAGCCCTGTTCAGCTCCATAACCCGGTCTTGTCAAATGTCTGGAATTTGATACATTTTTGTTTGAATGTCTTCTTCAGCCTTTTCAACTGTTGCCAGAGAGAACCTCCTACTGAAGTTCTTGCTGCTTAAAATTCAAGAGTGCTTTCAACTCCCCCTCTAAGGCAGGGTTTGTTACAGAATAAAGATATTCCTTATCATGCTACTTATTTAATATATCCTTTTTGATCCTGTAAAGAGTGGTGGAGAGACTGGCGTCTGTGTATGTTGGCTAAAATTACACTCTTACAGGCCTGTTTATTGCTAGGACAATGTCATTGATTCCCATGGGATTTCTCCAGGTTCACTCCTCATGTAACCAAAATCCAGATATGCACCTGCCTGTTTTCTGGGCACATAGGCACAATCCCAGTTCCCTTTACAAAGGAATGGTTTTGACCAGTGTGGGTGATTTGTCTTTAGCCTTGAGTGTATCTTAACTCTTCATGGGTGTGACTTGGATCTACAGTTGATAAGGTCAATGAAAATAAAAGTTTAATTAAAAGTTAATTGACAATTTTATCACGAAAAATATATGCGTTGTGTGTACACAAAAGTAATAGTTTGCCTTTCCTTTTCATTGTTATACCTTTCTTTCTGTGAGCAACGTCCTTTAAATTAGTGTAGTGACTTTGAGCCACTATCCATTTCCAAAAGTGCATTTATTTTGTACTTTAAAGAAGCAAACATTGTAATTAATTTAACAGTAGGATAAAATCTGTTTGTATTGATCCAAACATTGGAAAAATTTCTTGAACTTCACTTTAAAACAATGATGAATAAGCCTTATTTCTCAATGGTTTCTAATGTGACTTGGATCTGCTCTGCCTTAATCCTCATCATGCCACTCAGCTACCCACTGTGAAATAAAAAAGGCAGCTCCCAGAGGGAAAGACAGCAAAAATTGCTTTCAAAACTTGCTTTTTAAAAATAATTTGCAAGAAATTATAACTTTTTTTGAAAGGCTTTTTTTAAGGCTCCTTTCTTCTTGGTCACATTTTTCTGGTGTTTTTATTCAACATCCTCATAGGCAAACTCAGGAAGTGTGGACTGGATGATTGGACAGTGAGGTGTATTCTAAATGGCAGGTCCCTGAGGCTCATAATCTGAGGCACAGGATCTAGTTGGAGGCCTGTCACTTGTGGTGTCCCCCCATGTTAAATTCTGGGGTTCAATATTGTTTCACCTACTCATCAATAACTTGGGTGAATGCACAGATGCCTTTTCAGAAAGTTCTGACACAAAGCCAGGAGGAGTGGCCCTTCAGTGGCCCTCCACAGATTGGAGAGATGGGCAGAGATGAACTGTCTGGAGTTCAGCAAAGGCAAATGCAGGGTCCTACACCTGGGGAGGAATAACCCCATGCACCAGGACAGGCTGGGGGCTGACCTGCTGGAAAGCAGCTCTCTGGAGAAAGGCAACAAGCTGTCCAAGAGCAGCATCTCCTTGCGGCCTAGAAGGTCAATTTGATCTTGGGGTACCTTAGGAAGAGCATTGCCAGCAGGTGCCACCTCCAAGGAGGTGATCTTGCTGCTCTACTCAGCCCTGCTGAGGCCACATCTGGGGTGCTGAGTCCAGTTCTGGGCTCCTCAGCACAAGAGAGACAGGGAGCTCCTGGAGCAGGTCCAGTGGAGGGCAACAAAGAGGATGAAGGGACTGGAGCATCTCTCTTGTGAGGAAAGGCTGAGGGAGCTGGGCCTGTTCAGCCTCAAGAGACAGCTGAGAGAGGACCTCGTCTATATTTAAGAATCTGAAGGAAAGATGAGGATGGAACCAGGCTCTTCTCTGTGGTGCCAAGCACTGAGACAAGAGGCAACGGGCAGAAACCAATGAACAGGAGGTTCAACCTGAATATAAGGAAGAATTGCCTTAGTTTGCTGGCATCTGAGCACTGGAACAGATTGTCCAGAGAGGCTGTGGAGTCTCCCTCACTGGAGATATTCAAGAACTGCCTGGACACAATTCAGTAAAATTTGCTCAAGGATGATCCTGATTGACCTTGGAGCATACACCAGATGAGCCACTGTGGTCCCTTCCAACATTACCAATTCTGTGATTCTGTGAGATGAAGGGAGCTTCTGGAAAGTGATTGAAGCCTGGATACCCCAATGACACCATATTGGTCAGCCTGGAATTTTGGGTCTGCTGTTTCTCCTCAGTCTTTCCCAAAGTGGCTAAAGACATCTTTTCTTTGACATAATTTTAGTCCCTTTCTTTGCACTGATCAGCAATGTCACCTGCTGCTTTTGTACCTGTGTGCTTCAGATTATAATGTATGTTTTAGTATTTTGTGTCTTCTTCAAGAGGTAAGCCCTTGGTGCTTCCTAGTACACTTTGGAAAAATATTATGGGCATCTAGTTCTCATGTTCTTTTCTTTTTCAGGACATTTATTGCTTGAAAGACCAGTGCAATAATTAGCAAGCTCAGTAGTCAGACAGGAAATTCCTCAAAACTTGTACCTTATGTTCTGATCAGCTTGAGCCAGCATAACCAGATGCAGGGGGCATCCTGCTCTCCCAGCCTCACATCCTGATCCTGCAGCCCACCAGCTTTCCACCACCCTGCCACATCAGGAACTGCTCTGCCTGAAAACTGGCTTGCAAAAAAAAAAGAGTTATTTTTAGCGGGATCAATTCCCCTGTTTGATTCCCAGCATGGCTGCATAAATGTTTGTGCTGGCACAATTGAAAGGATGCAGTGAGAGTGGGAATGAGCAGCCCCAGATCTGAGGAGGAGGATGCCAGGAACTGCATGCACCACCAAAATATTGTCTGTGCACTGGGAACCTTGAGGTGTGACCCTCATTGGAGCATCTGTGGAGTCCTAAAAGGGCCAGTATGTAACCCTATAAGTAAATGCAGGTGATGATGAATGTGGAAAGTGAATATTTTCTGCCAGAACACTTGAGAAGCAGCGGTTGGAGTTACAGAGCAAGAAGTTTTAACAGAGCCTTGCTGTACCTGAGGCTTTTTTTTTTACATGATCATCACAGAAACAGCAGGGTTGTCTCTCATTGCCAGATTTTCCTAAGTACACACTGCAAGTGAGAAATACATGTGATAAACAAGGTTAGGTGCTTAATTGCTTAGAAAGGAAATAACTTCTATTACAATATTTTTTTTCTATGGCAGCTTTTAGGTTCCCTACCCTGTAGCCTCTGTGACCAAATCCTTAGTCACAGCTCCAGGCTGCAGAACATTGTCATTATTCAGTGGTTAATGCAGAGATTTCAGTAATCCTCAGGGGGTAGGTAAAAAAAAAACAACAACCAAAAATAAAGAAAGGAAGAAAGAAGCTTCCTGCTGATGAGATTTCCAAAGTCACAGTTTATGCACTGTATATTTAATGAGCACAGGTGAAGCAATTTTATTGTTTCTTTCCAGGATTGTATGAACCTTGTATTCAGGAGTTCTTTTCAGTGGGATTCCTGTACCCAACATTTAAACAGTAGTTTCTGGAGGGAAGCAAATAGATCTGAAATTTCATGGATCTTTCTAATGCAGTTTTTCAGGATTAATTTTGCATGTAATCATGATACAGTTTGTCTTCCCCAGCAACACCAAATGCCGTAATACATCACTGCGCTTTTCTCTGAGAGCTGATTGTTACTTAATTCCTGCAGCCAGGTTGTGAAAATTTGAGGCTTTTTCTCTTTAAAGTATACTCTCATAAAAAAGGCATTTTTCAGAGCCGCATCAGCTGAAGTGTTTTTGTTATTATGCTTGGCTGCTTTATGATGCTGTTAGCATCCTCCTAACATACTATACCAAAATGATCCATTATGCCATGTTAGTTGCTTCACTATTTAATCTGCCTTGCATTTGTTGTCTTGTACTTTAAACTTGGTCTTCTAAATGTAACCATCTTCTCTTTGTGGGCGTAAAACCCATGAAGAACATGTTCACTGTGGATTGCAATTGCTAATGTTTTTTGTTTACAAAAGGAAGAATGGCAGGGGTATCTATGTTCCCAGGGACTTTGATCCTCTGGAATCTTTCTGTTTGCAAATAATGGAGCAGGAGGTGTCAGCAGCTCCACAAATCTTAACCAAGTTACAAAGAATTGCACTGGTTTCCCAGAGTGAATGGAATCCATGAGGTATGTTATTGAGCACTGCCAATTAAGGTGCCTATTCCATGTGTCTGCAAACGTAAGACCCCCTTCCAGAGACCCAGTGGATTTCTCTCTCTTAAAATGCCTTGCAGTGTTATTTCTTTACACATCTCTTCTTTAGTCTGCTATATATTTGCTTGCTTGAAGTCCAGTCTGGTGTCTGACACTGGCAGGTAACTATGTAATTTTCAGAAGAATAAAAATATCAAAGCCACAATACCAAAATGACAGCTGAAGTTCAGTGTGCTCTATTTTAGCCTTCTCCTCCCATTTCTAATTTGCAATGGGCTGCTGAAGTTAGCCTCTACTGCATGGCTGCCCATTGTGAAGCTGGTGCCCACAATCACTTGCTTTTTCCATAGAACCAGTGGGGCACAAGGGGAATTTCATGATCTCAGTGACAGTGATAACAATGCAGAGTCAGATCCTGACATTCAGGAAAGCTGGTGTTGAAACTTGGCAGTCAAACAAAAAGAGCCCAGTTTTAAACCTCTGTGATAAATGATCCTAACACTTAGAATTAAATGTGGAGTTGTTTTTAAAACATGCAGGGTCTCCCACACTGGGGCAGGTATTTCTGAAATATTCTGTTTCAGAATAGTTACTTGATATTTGTGTACTTCAATGAGGGTTGCACAAGCAGTTTTAAACACTTCATGATAATGTCTTAAAGCATGCCATAAACATAGCAGAGCAGCTTCTTTACAGGCAATGACATTCCAAAATTAGTATCTCACTAGTCTGAAAGGCTTTTCCAGACCCTTGGTCCTTTGGTGGTTAGAAGTCTTCTCCTAATCTTCAGGATGAATTTATATATTCTTAGTACAGACTTGTTTGCTCTTGGGCCTATGTTGCACCTTAGGTTTTACAACTGTTTTCCCCCTCTGGTCTAAGCTGCTCTGATGTATTTATATAAACAGTAATTTCAGCTCAGACTCAACTTCCCTTGTTTACTTCTGGGTTTTTTTTTGTTTAAAATCATGGGTAGTTTCACCTCCTCTTTTGAGACAGGATTTGCAGTCGTCTGTCTCACTCTGTTAGTCCTTGACAATCTTGCACAAGTTTGTTGCTCCTGTTTTTTATTTTTGCTTCCCTCAGTTTTTCAGGTGAATGGCTTCAGCCATTGGTTGGGGTGCTCTATGCAGTGAAGGGAGATAGGCCTCTCCAGTAGGAGCTTGGTCCCACCTGTGTCACATCCCATCTATATTAAGAGAGAATACATAGTTTGGGAGTGCCTCTGGTCAATGTAGAGAGAGCCTGGACAATTAGCTCATATAAGATGCTTCAGTTTTAGCTAAAGTTTGATGAGATGAATCCTGCTGCCTCTGGACAACCTTATTTGGTATCAGTCAGTCTCTTGCAAGACCAGGGGATGATCTATGAGTACACCCATGCCACACATGGATATGATTTTCCTCCTCCAAGCTGGCTTCATAGGTCATGAAAACACCTTGCAATCTTTTTAAGAATCAGTTCAATGATGCCATGGCATAATGCTTTATCATCTCTTATGCTCCACTGCACTGAGTATGTCCCATTGGACAACTCTAGAGGTGGTTGCCTGCTGTCCACGGGGAGGGTCTGTTCCCCTGATTGATTATCCTTCTATGTTTCACACTTCAGATCATCCCTGCATAAGAGAGCTCTGCCTGATGAATGCTAATATTGGCATTACAGGTTGTGCCTTACTTAACATCAGGCTCACATTACTAATTTTCTTACATCAGTTTAAGATCTTCATTGGATAGCCCCGTGTCTGTACATTTAAATGACAGGAAACTGTGAACTTGCTCTCATGGATAGTGACAGCATCCTTTGTTCACTAATAAGGCTTGGCAATTAATTGTGAAACTTGTGTCTGCACAACAAATTATTCAGCAGACATGTGGCATGTAAGCCTCATGTTCTGGATTCAGTAGATTTTTCTTTGAGTCTCACTCCATAGGCATAAAATTATGCCATGAATGAAAGAACATGCTTGAAAAAAGGACTCAAGTGTGATGCCTTGCCAGTGTAGTTTGTTAATGCCTGAACAAGTGTAGTCGAGTTTCAATTATTTATGATAATATCTTCTAGCCTGCCAATAAAATAGTGTAATAGGTTTTTGAAAAGTAATGAATTCCTAGAAATATGAGATCTTGTTACTAACATAAATTAAAACTCTGCTGAGAAGTGGGATGAGTAGTACCCTTGAGGGTAAAGGGGTTGTTGAGTTCTTTAAATGTGTGGATTAACAAAATGAGAATTAATGAGCTGTTGTTATTTATAGAAGCAACATCTGATCAGTGTTTCCTCATAATTCATACCTCCCAAAACCTGGATTACTTTGCTTTTTCTCAGCTAAAGGCTTTAGACTCAGTAATATTTCTTCTACAGAAACAAGATTCAGCAGTATTTTAAACAGGTTCTCCATTTTATGCTAGAATAATTATTCCTGATTTATGTTCTGTTTTGCATACAATGGGTCAAGTCCCTACTTAAAATTCTTGTAGCCCCATTCATGTGAAAGAGTCTTTTAACAGTTCAGAGGCAGAACAAGGCAGCTGAGGAGATGCCTGAGACCAGGACTCAGACCAGAGACTTCCTCAGTGATCCTGACCAAGACTCTCAGGGTGCATTCATCCGCCTGCAAGACAAGATAGCTGCATGCCTGATCTGTCTCTACACTCAAAGGAGAGAACAGACCATCAATCAGAGGCTATTATTTATACCCTAAATAGTTGTCCTAGATGATGAAGGCTTTATCATTTGTCTATGCTGTGATATTTGGTGCTCTGCTTCATGGTGCTCTTTCATGAGTGTCAGAAACTTGCCTGAAAGTCACTCAACTTTGGTGTTGATTCCTCACTGAGAATTATTTCTCAAGTAATAGAGCAATTTTTAAATGCATTTTTTGTGTGTAAGTATCTTTGACAATATTTGGCTTTTGGTAACTCCTAGCACAGCTGCAATTGCATCTTTTCTGTATTGCTGTGTCTGTAGTGCTTATCTATACTGCTGTCCCTATATAAAGGAGCCATGCCAGCGAGTTTGGCACCAGGAAGAAGTGGAAGGTGGTACACCAGGACATACACTTTCATTTGCTATGTCTGCAACATCAGCACTATCCCAGCACCTCTGGCTATGTTTTGTACTGTCTGAGAGAGTGAAGTATCTGAATCACAAAGCTCCACCACTTAAGAGTCCTCCTTTAAGTGCTGATTTCTAAGCTTTAGCCTCTGTGATTATTTCTGGTCCATAATCTCATTACCTAAACACTCCTATATTGAACAGTCTGAGTCACTTATCATGCTGTAAACTAATTTATTCCAGTCTCTTCTGAATGTGTTTGCTTTTGTGTTCTGGTGGATAGAAATATCTCTGTGCTTTCTGCCTCTCACTGCTGGCATCCCATCTATTTCTGCCACTTCCCAGGCTGGCTGGTATTCTTAGAGAGCTGCTGTTTCCTTCAGTGAAAACACCCCATATTTCTCTGCTGCATTTCCTGGCTTGTTCCTAGTTCTACTTTTGCGCTCCTTTTAATTTTCTCTTTAGTCTTAAGTATATTTTCTTTCTGTATCCTCAAGATGATATTTAGTGGTTTCCTTGATGGTTCATTTCTCTGTTCGTATGCCATATTACAATAACCCTAACTCAGATATGTAGGTGTCTTTTCCTATTATTACCATTATTATGTCTGCCACATTCATTACCAACTGGCAGCCACAAGCTTTACATACTAAATAGTTTTCCCCTCAAATACCCTTTACTTCTCCTCTCTCAAGTTTATTTTCCTCTCAGTGTATGGGACAAATTACGTGTGTAACTGCATTAATGACAATGGGAGCTATGTAAATCTCCCTTATGCTGAAAGGAGAATGGGCCCCCAAGTCTCCTGTCATCTAGGATGCATCCTGGTGGGCTTTCTCAGTGCTTCCCCTTTGGGGTTTCCCCCTGTCCTCTCCCCCCGGCACAGAATATGCGGCTTGCAGGGAAAAATGTGGCACAAGTCATGGTGAATTAAACAGATATCAAAATCCCTACTAAAGAATGGGTAAGCTATGCAGAAAGCAGACAGGCACTAAGGAGGATGAATGCAAGCTGTGCCTTGAATAATTAAATGAAACATAAATAAAACAGTGACATGATTTGTTTCCCCACTTACCTCGTGAATAGGAGACACCAGTCCTGATTCTTCTTTACTGGAAGGGAAACATCGAGTTCAGTGATGTTACTCCTGATTTGCAGTGAAGAAAGTGAAAAAAAGGCTTCATTTTGAGAGATCATATTGAGTGAGTTGTTGGAGAATAATGAAGCTACTGGACTGACTAAAGTCTTCTGTTACAGCCTGGTATATGTCAGGGCAGAAGTCACACTTTTCCTTTATGATAAATTAGTATTTATTCTGGAGCAAATATATCTATTATGGTACTAATATGTCTTATGAGTGAGATGGGAGACTGAACCATGACAGAAAGAAAACTGCAAGAGAGTTAATTTATTTGGCATGGTAAAGGATTCTGTGAGGTATAGCAGATTATAATATGAGAAATAGAGTCATATGACAATGTTAGTAGAGTCCTTTAACATATTCAACAAAGCAACCTAACTGAAGCAAAAAACCTGGCAACATGGAAGTATATCTTGAAGGGGTTTTTATGTGTTTTTCTTCAGAGGTCATAAACAAGCCACTGAATATTGCTTTTTGCAGATGGTGGAAGGCAATAAGTTGTCCCATTGGTTTCAGTAGAATGAGATGGCTTTTTGAGCAGGTACCACTGTTATTATTCTTTATTAATTTGCTTGGCATCCAAACAGGACTTTGCAGACAGACACAGTAAGGTTTTTGCCCTGAGGAGCATAAGAGTGTAATTAATCCTAGCAGTGATTTTAACAGGACATTTCAGGCACTGAAAATTACATCTTGATTTTAGAATCAGATGTAGAGGAGAGGTATGGACTGGTTCTGCAAACTTCTAGTGTCTGCCCCACAAAGCCCAAACTTTTTTCCTCCCCTGCCAGCATCTTTCTTACTCTATGGTCCATTGACCCTTTGCATTTGGGCTTTGACATGCAGGAAGGGAGAAGTGCTGGAGCTGTACACCTGCAGTTAGGCACTCCAAATGTCCCTCTAGGAAATACACAGGAGTCACCAGCTCATGGTGGAGCTGTTCCCTCCTGGTGCTTGGCTTGACTGAGATGTGGCTGCTGTGTAGGTTGTGTACTCAAAGACAATCTCCTTGCTCAGCAGAAGATTGGAGAAAGCTGCCTAATGCCACATCTGGACAGCAGAACACTCAAGTTCTTAAATATTTTCAGTGTTTTTCAGCGAGACCTAGTGGACTATTACTATGTCATGTATGAATTATTTTTAACAGTGCCATGGTTCTAATTTTTATTTATTCAAGACAAATTCAGTCCTGGAATAAGCAAGTGCAGCTCCAAGGCAAACCTTAAGGTCAAATATGAAGTAAGGCTGTAAAGATACACATTTGGCAAGAGGATGGGTACTGGTATGTGAGAAGAGGGCATGAAAGAGCTTTTAAACCCTTTTTGGGGTTTGTTATAATTCTCTTCATACCTGTGCTTGTAGTTATATGTCTGTGTAAGGATTCACATCCATTTAAGTGGATGGATACTTGAGCCTAGAAAGTACCATTTATGAGTCAATGGCAGTTCACAGGTGATGCACCATTAATATTTTACTTGATTGAAGCAATTTTGAACACTGAATTAGAGAAATTAAGACTTTACTCAATCTAAAACTAGTTTAACTGTCTTTTTTTGGTTGAAATTTTTCTAATTGAAAATGTAACATTACAATCTGCATTAAAATTACAATAATCATAACAATGATACCCAGATTTTATGTGGCATATGTATTTCTTATTAGTGGTAGTTTCCAGTTATGATGATAATGTGTGAAATAATTTCCATAGGCTCATGTACTTGCTATAAAAATATAAGTTCAACCCATAGTCTTTAGTGAACACTTTGTTATGAAGAATCTATAAAAAAATGGCCACTTGGGAAGCAATTACTAATAATTACAGAATCCTTCATCACTGCTTTTGATCTTTTGCATGCATGGATCTAAACCCCTAATATTCACGTTGCTGACAGTACAGCACAGTTCAACAATAGCTTTGATGCCAATAGGAACAAAAGGGCTTTTTAAAAATATTCAATTCAGCAATTACTGTCACAGCTCTACTCCTTAAATGAAACTGTGTGTGTTCTTTGCAGTTAATGAATTCATACTACCCTTCAGAATTCACAATCCTTTTCCCAGCACTTTTAGTTTTAAGGTGTGAATTGTATCAATAGTGATATCCATCATCACTAGGTGCTTGCTCTGTGGGTGGATGGTGCTCTGTGCAATGTGTACAATTACTTTTGAACTGTAGACAAGATAATAGTCAGGCCATTTCATGCCTTAGGCAAGGGACATCTGCCAAGCATATAGTGTACTCTATCAATAGGTCTTCAATCTTTTGCATCCCATGAAATTAATTTTTCCTGGGGCTATAGATAATTTGTCTTGTCTAATGAAAGTACAGCTATTTCACAAACAACAGACAATAATTCTGGAAGCTTGCATTATCGAAAATACTTGTCTTCTTTTTAAATGTGAGAAGCTGATTTGTTCAGTGAAAATAGTTTAATTTTCTTGAGAATTATGAAAATAAAACATAGGATGCATCAAACACACAAACACCTGCTAAGGCAAAGGTGTTTAGAATAGGTCTGGAATATAAAGACATATGGGATGTATGGGATATATTTCTATATGACTTGTGTCACACATATAAATCATGTAAGGTGAAATATAGCCACCATCGTTCACTCATTTGTAAGCTGCAACTCATTGTTTTTTGTCACTCGAGACCGAGTAGTCTGTGGGACAAGGGGCCATCCTGCCATTCAGCATCTCAGCAGCATCTCAGCACGCTCCTGTCTGTGTTAGAGGTTGCTGCTGCCTGGTGCCCCGTTACTGGCAGGTCTCCAGGCGTGTGGAGATGGGCTGCACTGAGTCAAACTGCAGAGATGAGCCCTTGCCTCATGAGGCAGGAGGTGCACGGTGCTGTGTCCTGTGACTGGGGATCACCAGAAGCTGGAGTGATGCATGTGCCATCTAGCAAGGCTTCTCTGAACGTGGGGCTGGGTTTGACCTCTTCTCCTCTGCAGAAGTTTGGTGTTGAGGCATTCTTCCAGCTTTGGGCTCACCTGTACCTATCTGGCAGATGTCTCTGCCTGGCTGTGCGGCCAAGGAATAGGCATGAATTCAGGACTAGGACTAGAAAAACTCTACATAGTTAGGCTACACTGAAGAACTACAAAATACTGGATATGGAGAAGGTGAATAAGGGCTAAACGTTCAGTGGTTCATCCTGGGCAAGGATAAATGTCCCTTAGATTGACTGCTTGGGTGACATGTTCAAAACCACCAGAAGACGGTGATTCTCTGTATAACAGGCCATGAACCCATGGATTTGCCTGCCAAAGGGTGTTACGAATGCAAAAGTTCAAGAGGAGACTGAAAAGGAGTACTTGAAAGAGAGATTTACAAAGGATCTTTAAGCAGGTGAAGCACATGAGGTTTAGAAAACCTGCTCAGTTGAAAAGAATAAGAAACTGAGATAGTGTGTGTGGGGAAAAGTTGTAAATGTTCCCCCATTAATTTGCAATGGATATGGCTTATGGCTCTGCTGGAGGCTAGAACTGGGCTAGGCAGACCCTTTGTTTGAACCAAATACATCCTCATGTAAACCACAGCAGTGGGGTAGAAGGTAGCAATTGCAGGCAACCCCCTAAACAAAGGCAGGCATCTGCCTGTCCTGGAAAGATGACAGTATTGGAAATCAGTTGAAGTCATGCATGTCTGGGGCCTTCAGGAACAGGCCTTGAGATCTGTCTGGCTTGGCAGTCCTTTCTTATCCTTTTAAAGCCTTTAAGTCATTTATTTCCAGAGGATTTTGAATGCCTCTATGGCAGCTGGAAGTTTGCCACTGTTGTTCTGCATCTGTATCTCTGGGGATTTGCTGGATGTTTTGGTTGAGTCAATTCCACTTTAAATACACTTCAAATTTTAAATGGTGATGCAGTCAGCAACAACATAAACAAATAGGGCTCCTTCATCTCTGTTCAGACTCTCGTGCCACAATTCCCAATATGCTTCAAGAGCATGAAGTGGCTGTAGAGTCTCAATGACCTCGCTTATCTCCTTCTGTCAACTTAAACATGAAAAACTCCTTAATAAATCTTGTAATTGCAAGTTACACAGAGTTAGGAGTCTGAAACTTGCAGTATTAGGGTTCTACCTGTAATTTGCTTCCCTTGAAGCCAAAAAATTATGCCTTGTGTTCCCACTGCTCCCCCACCTTGTCTTTTGCATTCACAACCCTTGTGGACTTTACAGAGGACTTGTGAGCTTCCTTCTACATTAATCAGTGCAGGTTTTCAGTATCCAGTGAATCAGCTTTTATCGTGTAGTGTTTCCACTGCAGGGCGAACCATTTTGCTTCTCTTTGGAAATTTCTTGAAGAAAAGCTGGGATACTAAAAAGCCTGCCTATATTCACAACTGAATCCGTTGGTTTAACAAAAGATATTGTATCTTCCTGAATGCTTTGTCTTTTTGAGATCCTTCAATGGTCCCTATTATAGCAGAACTATGTTGAGAAATAGCCAGTGCAGCAGGAAAGCTATCAATAGTTTATTAAAAAACACATTAACTATTTTGATAACAGAATGAGTTCCCATTTTTATGAAGTTTGCGTCATTTGGAAATAATTTTAAATGACCTTTAGAGTAAAAGATAGATATCTACATTTTGCATTTTCCTTCTTGTACAGAGTACTGATAGATAGCCTTGTCTAAGAAAATAATTTGAGATAATAATATATTTATGAGCAGACATGTCTTGGAGCAAAGGTGTTTACAGATAAGTTAATACCTTCATATGTCTTGGTTTTATTTAATATATATTTTAGACCTGACCCTCTGTACTTTGTAGAAGAGAGCTCTAATTTTGCAGGGAGGCAAGGCCATATCCTGACTTGATGAAGTAAGTATGGGACCAGGTCCTGCCACAGGACCTGCCAGGCAGCACAGAGTTAGTGCAGCCCTGAGTGAGACCCATGCTACAGAACACCCTGGTGAGAGCCTTCCTGGGCTGTGACCATCTGAGACCTCCTTTGCCTTCTTCATCCTGCTAATATGTTATTATGTGATATCTGACTGCTTTTGGTGTGCTCATCACCCTACTGAGTGCCTGCAGGAATTATACTTGCCTTTATTCCCCCCACAAACTCAGCAAAAAGTAGATTAATGCACTCTCTGTTCCTCCTACTTTTCCTCCTACTCACTCATTTGCTTCGGGCACCAATAAACTCAGCAATTATAAGAGCAGCAGCAGCAGCAGCAGCAGCAGCAGCAGCAGCAGCAGCAGCAGCAGCTTCCAAACAATGGATTTGGCCAATCAGAAAGGTATTTTTCAAACCTGCACTCTGCTGCTCTGCCCACAGTCAGAACAAAGTCTGCACCTCCCAGCAGCAAGGAAGGCAAATGTGCCAAGAGGGAAGCTTGCAAACACTCTTCCCTTCCTCATTTGCCAAAGGTAAATACTGAACTGGTTTGCAAACCCAGCTGAGGGTGAGGAGCTGTTTTCCCCAATGTGTTTAAAAAAGGAGCTTCACTTTCTTTTGCCTGGGACAGCACCTCCAGATGAATAATTTTGAAACAAAAATCTTGGAAAAATTTCATAAGAAATGAGAACAGGAGGATGGAGAGTCACTTGATGGGGAGCACTGCCTGCCCACACAGGGGCTCTGTATTTAACATTGCATTGAGGGTGTTTCATCCCCAGCCTCAGATTTCAGAGTGTCACTCTTGGTAACATTTCATTAACTGCAGCAGGGGGAATGCTGCAAGAACTGACACATTATACTAAGCCAAAGCTTTCTAATTTGCCTATGTGAATAAATTAGGGACTTCACTGGCTTACATTTTATTATCAGGTACAAACTCTTTGAATAGTTATTACCTTTCTCAGATGAGTCAATGTCAGAAGACAGCAAAATTGAGGTCTTTTATTGCAGACCTCAACAGAGTCTGCTGCATCTCACTATCAGGGGCAAAAGGATCTGCAGTGGTCACCAGCCCTTATTCCTTTCTCAAAGCTGGGGAAAATTGAGTTTTCCTTTCATAATAAATTACATGCCAGCTTAGAACCTACCAAGATTTATAAGGCCAGATTCTGGCTTCGGTTGGCTTCAGTGTGGCAGCACTTAACATACATCTAAGGACAGAGCATAGTTCACCTTTCAATGAGTCTCCTTCCCTGTCTGTTGTCAGGCAGTGTTTTGGATTTAAGATGAAGTTGCAAAGCCAGAGTGGAGACTTTATTGAAAAATCCTTCTTTTTTTTTTTTTTGTTCCCCTTAATCAGAACCAGCACCAATAAATGTCACTCACACTAAACATTTATATATTTCTGCCTCCTGGATGGGAACCTGTGGGACCCTTTGCTTTGCTAGTCACTCTGCATCTGAGTCATATTTTGAGTTTCTCAACCAGCAGGTCTGTTCAATTACTATGGCTTTTTCTGAAGGACAAAAGGGGGCGTGCCTGTTGGCACTCTTTTATAGAGATTGCCCTGTGGCCTGTGTCTGCAAAAATACCACAGGGCAGATGAGAGGTGTGCGTTCTGTAGTTTAAAAAAAAATAACTAAAATAGTATTGCGAATTGAGAAAGTCAGTGAGGACTTTGACCTTTAGAGCAAGCACTGCCAGAAATAAAATAAAGTGTCAGGGTGTTGTAAGAATTAAGTGTATTACTGAGTCTAGTGGGAAGGAATCCAGCATCTTAAATGGAGGGCACTGGAGTCTCTTGTTGATTGCAAATGATACTGCAATGCAAATCATGAGTGATGTTTCAGGCTACTCTCTTCCCCTCTTCCCCCTCCAGTGATCTCAGTGTGCTCACTTAATCAAAGAAGGAGTTAAGTCTCCCAGAGATGCAAAGTGACCCACACAGCCAAGCCAAGTGTGAACCCACAAAATCCTGAATAGCTGAAATCTGCTGAACAATAGGAGGAGAGAAAATCCTAGGAATCTAATATTTGATCAGTGTCAGGCATTGCTTGTTAAGGCAAGTGTCTGTAGGATGGTGGGGGGAGGGAAGCAGAATAATAATTGGAAAAGGAGTATATCAGGACAGTTTTTCTGGTTTAATATTTCCCTCCTTCTGCCTCTCAGAAGACTTTGAAGGTGAAGCATTGCCTCTGCTCCATTTCTTGTATAGACAGGATGAAGGATTTGTTATTTTAAGAATGTGGACTTAGTCAACCTCTGTCTAAGTCCACATTATACAGGGTGAGGATCAGCTGTCTTTCTCTCTGTTTATACCAGGCCATGAAATGCAACACTGGCTGATGAATGCTCCCTAGGATCCTAAGGCTGATAGCTGATGTTCCAAGAGTACCCGAAGAGCAAAACAGGATATAAATCCCTTCTAAAACAAATGTAAGAGGAAATGTAACTCTTCTGCAGGAAGGGAATTTTCATTTCACCCATGTGTGACAGGAGGTCTGTTAAGTAACCAACATGCTTAGAGCTTTGACTCATGAATTACCAGCAGAATAGGAAGGAGAATATATCTGAGGCCAAATGTCTCCATAAACCATCATAATAACAAGGAGGCTGATCCTTCCTGTCTCTCATTTGGACTTTCTGCCTCTGCCCATTCTGCATTGCAATGCTCATTATAAGCTGAAAAGTCATTCTGAATTTTACTTTTAAATTCACCAACCATTTTGCTATAAAGCTGAGCCATTTATATTTTCTAAGCCTGTCCTCACGGGTATCAGAACAATACTGTGAAGAATAAAAAGAGCAATTGCCATGACTCTTCTTTGAGAGGGGTGAGTGTTACCAACCCATTTGCCCCAGGGGCTCAGTTGCAGTTGGAACTAAGGGGCTCAGTGGTTGTGTAGTCCTCTGATCTGCTCAAGGCCGTGTGGCAAAGGTGGCAAGGGCTGAGATCAGGAATTTGTGGCTCTCCAGACAGACTTCCTTCCACCACGACCTTGAAAATTGAGAATTCCAAATCCCTCTCCTCATATGCATTATTTAATAAAGAAGAACCTTTTCTTAAATATTCAAAAAGCCAGACACCTTGTATTTCTTCCCTCTCTTCTACTGTCTTTGTGATTCTCTCTCCAGAGCTAAGCCTATTTAAGTTTCCTATAATGATGCATATTGTAAAAGTTTATTACAACAGAATTTAATGGCTGGGAAGCAGAAGTCTGCAGGCTGAAACATTATATCAAAGGTAACCTTTTGATACAAAATTTTGCAGACATGGTAAATTTAATCCGACTCAAGTATTTAACTCTTCACAGTATATTTCTCATATCTCTTTAAGGTGGGGAGAAAAGAGGCTTGATTTCCCTCCTGTCTTGTATAATTATTTATATTTCTGCAAAGTGGATACAAAGTTCCTCAGAATGTCAGTGGCAGGATTTTCCATGCAGTTTCTGGAGAAGCTGAGAAGTGCAGAAGGGATCAAGCAACAGAGAACTGGGGGGTAAAAATCTCCGTTCTGTTGCCTTAACACAGGTATTTAGCATCATTTGAGACGCCCTAAAGAACCTTACCTGGCCTCCAGCTGCCACTCCAGAATTGCATGGATTTCCCACAGATCTTATGTCACTCATGCCAGGCCTGCCATTTGGGTGGCACCAAATGCTTATGTTTAGGCAGTTGACTCAAGTTCTAATTAACTTGACTGCCTGATTCGGTGGGTGAATTCACTGAGGTGAGAGAAATTTGAAGTTTGTTACAGGCAGTCTGAGTATAGCCTTTAGTTCTTGCTCAGTGGAAAACCAACTAACTGCCATCACATAGGCTAACCCATTTAGTAGCACTTCGGGCATCTTTTGGACCTTGCTGAATTAGATGTGAGCTCAGAGAAGGAGAACACAGGCTCAAGCAAAATCTTTAAAAACCTCCTGTAGACTTCCTTGCCTTCCCTTTGCCAGTTGCATGGGATACAAGCCCAAGAGTTGGAGAAAGGATTTCTTTATTTTTTAATCAGCTCCTGGATGCTTGTGATTAAATCTTTTCACAGCTTGGTACCTCAGCGTCCTCTTCAATGGCTGGGGGTCATGAGACTGACATCCCTTCTCATGAGCTTTGTCAGGTTATGGAAAAGACTGATATTATCTGATTTTGGGAAAAACTGAAGACAGTTTGTTAAGTATACTGGGATATCTCATGGAGAAACTAGATCCTGTGTATGCTTTCCCAGCTTCAGGATTATGCTGTGGATGGATGCAAAATCTTCTCCTCTAGCAAGGAAATACTTCATTCTGTTACTCTAAGCAACAAATTGTGGCATCTGACTTGAAATAAAACCAGAAAAGAAGCACTGAAATTCTCTGAGGTATGATTGTTACTGGCCCCCATCACAGTTGTTATAAAGCTTGATCTAGCATATATAATAATCTGAAATTGATCTAGTGAAGTCCTTGCCCACTTTGAACAAGTATTTAATTTTCTCTGTTGCTTGTACTGTGGTTCAGTCCTTTACTACTTATGTCTTCTCCTAGTTACCTAAGAAACTGATTGTGTTTCTTCTATTACTTAGAAATTCTTCCACTGAGAACATTCATGATCTGTAGTGCACAATCTGAGCTCCAGGTGACAAATCACCTAGAGAGGGAGCCTAAGACTTCCCATGGCCAAGTGAATGCAAATTATCTAGTCCTAGAGCAATCAGTTCTTCCATCAAAAAGGACATTGACCCCCACCACTGTCAGGAATACTCACTATATGTAAAGCCAAGCTCAGTTTTCACATAGCATTTGACCTTGGCTCCTTATGGTGATGTTTATAATCTTCAGTAGGTATGAAGTTGTAACACTCTTAGGCTGTCTAATATGATTCTACAAAAATTACGATTCTATTATGATTCACAAAAATCTCTAAAACTGGGAAGCTATTTTAAGAAATGGAAATACCCTTTTTGAAGGTAATTCGAACCATTTTGCATCATGCCATGAGACTGACATCAATCTCAGTGCAGGGAGATTATTAAAAAATCCCCAGGAAAATATTGTTCTTTTCTATTACGTTGTCTGATGTTTCTGGTAATATATTTAGGAGGTGAATTGAAGCAACACTCTGTAGGTTTCATTAGTCCAGCTCCCCAGTGGATTTTTTTTTCTGAGTTCAAGGCTCAGAAAAAAAATCTGTTTCTGACTAAACAATTTCCCTGTTTAGTCTTCTAAAACGTTTTCAAGTGTAGAGTTCCCTGGACTCTTGGTTCTCTTGGTGTGTTGGTGGTAGATAGCTTTCACAGCTAATTCTCCTTTAAGTGGAAAGAAGGCTATTTCCAGGCTCAAGGGCAGCTTCTACTTATATGTTTAATTTAGTTGAATGACTTCAATTTCAATGTTAAATTTAATATACTTGTATTAATATTCTTAATTCTTTCACATGATTAGGAATCTTGTCCTCATATGGACTCACCTATGTTTGATCCCAGAAAAATTCTGCACAAAGCCTTGTTCAAACTTAGCAGCATGCCTCTTTGTAGCATGGAGTTGAAGGAGAGACTGGATCAGGTTAGATAGCAGGGGAGAAAGGGAATGGGGGGAGGCACACCCCAGTAAAGCATGCACCACCATGTGCATGTTGTGTATGGACACTTACTCTGGGTTTGCACAGCACCCTTCCTTGGGGCTGGTAACATCAGTAATTGATATCAGCATTGTGATGGGGGCTGTGAAGGATATCTGATGAAGCTTTCCTAGGCGATACTCATTTTTCAAAAAAAGGCTATAAAATGTACTATTTTGTAACAGGAAATTCATTATACAAGACGATGGGCATGGGGTTGCTAGCCACCTCCTGCAGAGCAGTAATCCTTTGTCTTTAGGATATATGGGTGTGCCATTGTCATAGCCTCTTGTAACAGGGATGATATTCAGCAAGTGAACAGGGCTCAACTGAGCCACTGGAAAGCTTCATTTGATGTGCAAATGAACAGGCTTGTTCAATAGGGTACACATGTCCCAAGTGTGTGTACATGAAACTCCACTTAATGTCTGCCAGAGCCTGCAAATAACACAGTGTATCAGATAAGGACTGGGATCCCTTGGGGGACTGCTTATCTTAATGTCACTAGCAGGAGTAAATTGAGTTTTCAGGCTGGAAAAGCCTCTCATTCAAAGTGAACAGCTTTGACATGTGCTGTAGCCCTGATTAGGAAATAAACTCATGAACCAAAGGTTGAAAATTATCATACCTAACCAGAATGAGCAGGAAGAAGCTTTCTGGTATATCCTAAATGCCTGTGTCCCTGAAAACAAAGATTTTAGCAAAAAAAAAAAAAAAACCCAAACAAAATATTCCCATGTAATCTTTTCCTCACAAAGGTACAATAAAAATATCTTTGCACTTGCACAGCATTGTGGAGGAAAGAGAAAGAAGTGAGATCTCATCCCACTAAAAGACACAGAAATGTCCTGTATGTGTCTATTTCTTGCCAAACTGTGAAACTCAGACAAGCTGTTACTGTTTCCAAAGAGGCTTTGTACCTGCCAAAGATCTACTCAGAACATCCTAAAATTAAGCCAGGGTGACAGATCATGTCTATACAAAGAGCATAAAACTTTAGATTTTATGCCTTGAGCTCCAGCACAACATAAACAGGCCTAAGTGAAGTGGCTTAGTACAACGGGAAAAATCAGATAATGCCATTAGAAGGAGCAACTTTATGTGAAACCAAAATAATTCAGATGATGTAGTCTGCTTCTGCTTAAGACAGGGTAAAGACAAACAACCTTGATTTTAACAGGACTGCTTGGAAAAATAAAGGACTACTCAGTCTGAATAGAAGTGAAGAAGTCTGGTCCTACAATGTTAAATGAAATAAAACTAATCTTTCTCCCCTGAATACAGGAACTGAAAGAGTCTGTTCTTGAAAACATATTTTTTTCTGTACTCAGAGTCTGTGTCAAATCATTTCCTAGTGGTAGACAGATCAAATTCCAGCTATGTTAAGGGGTACTTGAAAGAGTAGAAACATTTGAAGTGAAATACCTAGAGTTAGATCCAGGAGAGTCAGGGCTAATTTGTGAATCATCAAAAGGCCCAAAGGCAACCTGCATATAAGTGCTCAATTTTGTGCTTTAGTTTGTCATCATCATAAAAATTGATTCTTCTGTGCTGCATGACTAATATTTATAGGCAAGACTTACTGATGGAATGGAGTTTATAATAAAACCTTTTGTCTGCCCAGGTAAGATAAGGCTCATGCACAAATTTACCGTGCTCTCTCTGCTCTGTGGTAACTCTCCTCAGAGTCTCTCCACTGGTGGGATTTATTGCACATATAAAAGTATATATCTTGCTTAAGCCTACTGCTGTAGGATCAGTCTGCATCCAAGAAAACTATTTCACATCGAAGCATTTTCAGACCTTCCCAGACTAGGTGCTAAGTTTTGCTTACTGGTGGATTATTTTGGCATAGGAGTGACTGGAAAGAGATTTTTGGCCTGTAATGGCCAAAGGTTATTTATTATAAAGATAAAATTTTGTTAACCACAGAGATAGAGAAGATACAGCCTGAAAATCAGAGAATTAGTTTTATGTAAAAGCATCCAATTAAATAAAAGGTAAATTTAATACAGTGTAATTTACTAGGATAGTGGCAGAGAAAAATAGAGAAGTTGTAAAAGGGAATAAAAGTGATACATACAGGAATTCTGGCAAAAAATGGCTTTTATTTTATAGATGCAATCACCTTACATAATTAAATGTGGCTTCCTAGGCAGGGGTCAGTCTTCATTCATGCCACCATCACAGAGGTGAGGAAATGATTTCCCTAGGGAAGGCACTGCAAATGACAGCAGAAAAAAACCTGTGAAAAATCATTATAAAATGTGCCAGCACTGCACTATCTTTCACTATGGTTTTACCCATTCCTGTACACCCAGCAATAAGCCATGCTGCTTTGAAGTATTCTTGCTCTCTTTTGTCTTTATGACACAAACCATACCAAAAGCCAGCAGGTACAATGGGCCAAAGGGATTTTCTTTGAGCCATGTCTCATGATGTTGTGGTTAGATGCAATGGTTGTACAGAATCTTGATGCTACAGGGCTGGCTGCCATTTGTAGCACTAAGGTCTTATTCCTCTTTTTTTCCCTCCCCCCCTGCTGTGAGCTCTAGTGGAAGAGGCAGAAAGCAGGGCTGTGCAGAAAGGCCCCACTGTGCTCCTTGTTCTGGAGATGTGTTAGCTCTCCAGTGAGTATTCCAGAGCTTGCTGTTTCAAAGTCAGGCTTCTCTGAGGCATGCTGAGTGCTCTTATCCACTACCCATGACATGCCTTGAGTTCAGCTGGAATGCAAAATATGCTTGTTGGGAGTTGCAAGAAGACTGTGCCAACATTGTGGGGTTTATAATTTAGCTCTCTGGTTAATGTTCATTTGTAGAAATTTTTCAGTTCTCTTTTACTATGATTTGATGCTGATTGCTGGGAAAATAATTATTTGAGTGCTGATGCTCTGTGCTAGGCTGATAGCACATGTGACACAGATTCAAAGCCTCTTAGATGTGACTCTTCTACTGGACTGCCTGGACCTCTGGAGGATGAAGGTGCTATGATTTCATGTTCAGGTTTGAAGATATTTGCCTTTCTCCCAAGTTATTCCTGTCTGCTTCTTGCCTGTCCTCATAATTATATCTGGCACTTGATTGAGATGGAAGAAGATGAGCAGCCAGATGTTGCGGTCTCCCTCATGCCTTGTGGACTATTTAAAACCTCACTCACATTTTAAACCCTCCTGCACTCATTTTACACTGCAAAAATTCACCACAGACCGTATGATGGGAATCTGGTGTCTTTATGCTGGTGGGGTGATTCAGGAGAGAACGAAGCCCCTGTGACAGCCTTTGCAGATAGAGGGACTTTTGAGTACTTGTTGCCCCTCTCAGGGGTGAGGTTGTCCCCACCAGTGGCCATGCATTTCCTTACCTGGCCCCTCCTCACCTTTCCCCTGTGTCCAGAGATATGACCAGAAGAGGGAGATGCAGTTTTTAGGGGTGCAGTTGGGAAGCAGGTCTGCAGAGCTGCCCCTTTAGGGTTGTGTGGTGGTTGGACAGCTGAAAGCTCCGCCTCAAAGGCTTCTGCCTTAAAAGTGCTGCCATTGACTAGCACTGACTTGTGCTAAGCTTATGTCTGTACTCTCATAAGCATTATGGCCCCTGTACCCCAGTTTTCAAAGGTGCTGAATGTGCTCAGGTAACCAATTCATTCTTACAAGTCATGGGACATGTTTTCTCACACTTCCAGCCTGTGTTTGCACCTGTCAGTAGATCTAAATTGTGATAAGGCACTTGGGAAAATGCCTTTTGCAGAGCAGAAGTTATTTACCCAGCCCTGGAATATTTTGCTTGACTGAGGAAGTCTTTGATCTTTTGTTCTGGGGCTTTAAGAGTTGCACATCCAGTCTCCAGCAGAATGGTAGCCAGAGCCTTTTGCAGGTAATCTCCTTTAAAAGCCAAATCACTGGCTACCTCAAGGTCTGAAGATTTCTCGTTTATAAATTACATTATTTTCCTAAGAAGTGGATTCACATTTTAATCTGCATTTGAGCATCTACCTTGCAAATCCATTTAAGCAGCTTAAATTATTTGGCAAGGCAGTGGAACCCCAAAGTGTGAGTTAGCTTTCCCAAGGAAGATTTTTCACTTATGCAAATTTGGGTTTCAAATACGACCAGCAGAAAAGCAGAACAAAGAAGAAGGAACCCAACCACCTAAACAGAGATTTCTCATTACACCTGGTTGGCTTTGTTTTTCAGATTGTGAATGAACCACCGAATCAATGCACAGAAACCCTTCCACACTGGTAGTCACCTATTGTATAATGAATGTACCATAATTCATTTAGAAAAATGAAAATATTGGAGGGCCCCAGGCAGCCAATTAAAAATTTTTCCTAAGTTCAGATAATGCCTCAAGATCTATTTTTATACCTGCTGACAAATTAGGCCTATACTTTTTTCCTTCCCGAATATAATTCTTGCGCAGTTAAGCACACAGTAACTTTCCATTGCTTTGCTCTGATGTTTTACTGTTTCAAGAGTTAAAATACAGCAATTCACAAAGAAATGGACCAAAGACAGGTAGCCAGGTACATTATTCTTCTGCAGTCAGATGCCTCATGAATCACTGCCCTTGTAACAATTTTAATTAACTCAATATATTTCCCATCAGGAATTTAAAACAAACAACCATTTCAGAGGGAGTTACCAACTGTGCACCTCTCACAAACAGCAATATGCATACAGGAGAAGGAAGAGTTTAGAGAAACTGCTTTAAGAAGTGTTGTGTCTCTAGAGCTGCCTCTTTCACAGCTCCCTTTCTACCTCCAGCTCTTGCCTATGCAGCATTACTAATTTACCTTGACAATTGACACTCATTGTGTTTCCAGCAACAAAATCTGTAGTGACACAGTGACTTTGCCTTTCTGTGTTTGCTGGGAGTGCAAAGGGAATTGTGCCGTGTGCTGCTGCCTCACCCTCATTATGTATTGCATCTGTTCTGGCTGGGTGCTGCAAGAAGTGCTAATTCCTATCTCGCCATCTGCCTGAAATTGTCTCAGTCCTTCAAAGCCATAGACACATTTTGTGTTGTTCCATACGATTTGTGTATCTAATTGGGACTCTGAGAACCTTTTGGGTCGTGTGTCCTGGCTGTAAGGTAGAGGGTAGCTCAGGAGGGTGTGCAGCCTCTCACGTGCTCTGTGGGTAGCTGGGTGCCAAGTCCTGATGTCTCTTGGGTGGGAGAGAGGCTCTGGGTCAGTGCTGTACCCAGCATGGGGTCCTGCTCATGGAGAGGCACCAGAGCACAGCGAGTGCTGGAGTCCAGAAGCCATCCCATGTCACCTGGCACCTCAGACACACCATCAGTCCTGTCCTGCCACCTTTGCATTTTCTTTAATAACCTCAGGGAAAGGAATATCTCCTCTGGAAACATTGTCCCAGAGCTTAGGCTTGAGGAAAGGGTGAGAGAAAGAGGACAAGAAATCCCTCTGCTTTCAAATTCAGCTTTAATTACTGCCTGTCCCCTGCATGACTTCCACCCCCATGGCTGGCATGGGCTTGAAACAACAGCTATGGGTGAAAGTTAAATCTACATCACCAGTACACAGGAAGCCCTGGTGAGAGCAGCTCCCACACTGATGGCAGTGGAGGGGTATATGAGCAAGCAGCCCACCCATCTGTCTCTCCATCCATCCATCCATCCATCCATCCATCCATCCATCCATCCATCCATGCATCCATTGCTGTCACCATCACTACCTTTGGGAACTCACTGCTTCTAGCCCAGCCCTTCAGTGAAGGCACCATGGAGAAACAGCCAGTGGCAAGCAAAGAGTATTTTTTATTTTATGTCATCTCAGGAGACAATCTCCTTCAGCACTGGACACCACTGCAGGGCCAAGTTGTCAGCAGCTTTGATGGGACACAGGCGTGGCACAGGGAGGTCTGATCTGCCTTAGTCTGTCCCAGGAGAAATCCCATTTATCTTCTCTCTAACCTGCTCTGGCACACAGGGTCTGACCTTACCTGGCACCTGCTTATCTTGGCAGCTAGACCAGCGTGGGAGTGCCCCGAGGCCACAGCACCTGGGCAAGGGGTGGGGGAAAGGAGATGCTGCAGAAGGTGACTGTAAACCTTTATGTGGACACTCTCTCTGACTTGGGAAATCCCTGAGCTACAAACTCTTGTTACAGGATAAAGCTATGTTTTCTGCACAAATATCCCAGGATGTTTTGTCTGGAGTCACACTACTCTGCCAGCATTCTCCTTTGGCCCATCTCATGGGTTCCTGGGCTGGATGGTCTTCCCATCCTGACTTGGCCAGGGATAGCAATTTGCTCTGCACCTGGCATTTCCCAGCAAAGCAAATAATAGCTAATGAGCTCACTGCTGACATTAAACATTTCAGAAGGTATTTTTAAAAATAATTCTGTTTGTTTATAATTATGTATATAAAAAAAGATAATTCTGTTTGCTTCCAAAGGAAATAAAGCTATGAAAGCAACTGCATGGACTTTACACAGGGACCTCTGAGAGAATGAATTTGTAGCCTGCAAATTTATAGATGGGTTTTTATTGGCTTTATCAGTTAGGTTACAAATAAAAGCTTTGACATGGATAAATGCCATCATGCATGTGTAAAATCGGTGAGAAAATTTTCAAAAATCCAATAATTGACAAATCCACTAGGTCACACATGTATACCTGAGTTATTTATATTAAACATATTGAATTACCTAATTTTGAGAAGGTCAACAGACACATGAGGTTGTCTGAGTTTTTCCTGATGGAGAGTAAGTGGGAAGTGTCAGGATGTTCTCCTCTAAAGGATGCAAGGGTGAGAGGTGTCCTCTCCATGGAGAGTGGCTCCGTGCCACCAGGACTGTGTTATTTACTGTCACAGGGACCACTGGGCATGGAGGGAGGCATGGATAGCCCTCTGTGGGACATGCTGGCATGGACACCCCCAGCACAGCCCAGCACAGCTGCTGCCATTACCCCTGCCAAGTTGTCCAACTGAACATCAGGAGGCTTTTCCCCCTTCTCCCTGGGAATAATTAAGATTTTTCCTAAAGCAGGCCTGGTGAGGAAGTAGGTTTGCCACAGGTCACTTGGAAGCATTTGCTAATGACCTCCTTGGTTCCAGTGCTGAATGCTAATTTACATTATGAATTTCACTCGATGGCTGTGCTTTCTGCCAGAAATGCTGACTCAAGATGCCATGAGGTGAAGCTGTTGGAGCTAGCAGAGATATTTAGTAAATCTGCTAAAGGCTGCACTAATCAGGAAAGAAAGGGATAAAAATCCTGATTAGAAGTGACATCATTTTACTTAATGTAATTTTTTTAATGCTTTTAAGGACAGCATCACACTGAAGCGTCATATAGTATCTGCATCTTAAAGCTAAGTTAAAAAACCCCTTGCTTATAATATCCAGATCTAATCTTACCCTGCCAGCCAGCAAGTTTCCAGGAAAAGGAGTGAGGATCTGTAATTTAATAGCATTCAGTATAATTAGCAACTGATGCCAAGAGAAGAAAATGTAGAATTAGCTGTACTAACTTTGAAGGGCCTGAAACAAAGGGGGAATATGCATGAATAGCTGGAGATTCTTCAGATAATAGTAATGTCATAAATTTAGAATATTATAACATACTTTCTAAAGCAAAGTAATTTCATATTCCAAGTAGAGAGCAAATACAAAGAGCTTTCCTAAAGCATGCTGTAGATTAATGAATTTCAAACAGCAACATCAAAGTAAATCTAACAATAACACTGCCACAAATAAAAAATATGATGGGAAGCAGTTAAAATATAAAGACAAAGGGCCAATTTTTTCTCACATTATCCTGGTGTAAATCCAGCGTAACTTCGTAAATCTCCACTGCGACTCTGGGTCTAGAGATGGGACTGACAAAGAACAGAATTTGATTCATGCTTACATTAAAAGAGTATAGAGCCATGAAAGAAAAAAGCCTGAGGGTTTTTAGGAGATGAGAGATCTTGAAAGCAGGGAGAGAAATGCTCTGGAGGAAATGCTCAGAAAGGCAGGGCTGTCTTTTGCTATAGTGTGTTGTTATCCCAGTGTGTTGTAGGATCCTCATCCACGTTCCAGTGAATGCTGATCTGCAAAGCACAGGAGGAGACGCTCCAGAAACCCAGCAGATCAAAAGTGACCTGACGAGACAGATAATTTGTGTGGGGCTTGGAAACATACAGGGCTGGGGGAGAGTGTAAAGCACCCTTACGAGCATGGCTTTGCTCCTAGAGAAGAAAGAGGAGAGACCTCCAAGACAGCTGTCTCCTGGGTCATCTCTGTGGATGCTGCCTGTGCCAGTGTGCAGAGCTGGAGGTGGAGGGGGCTCGGGCTGGCCGTGGTGCAAAGTCACACGAGGCAGCCCTGGTGCACAGCCCCTCTGACTGGGGCAGCCCACGGGTGACAGAACTGCAGCCACGTCAGGGGCGAATGCAGAGACCTCCAGGCTGGGACTTCCACACCAAGGGAAGCAGACAGGGGAGGTTGCCTGACCCATCGTCACCAAGGCACCTTCTGTTTCCAGTGTCAACCACTTTGAACCAGCTGCAGCTTTACCCTCAGGTGGCTGAGCAAATGGATGATCTCCCTCTGCTGCAAGGTTGATTACAGGGGAATCACTGGGTCATATGCCGCCACTGCTGCCTCCAAGACTCTTACCTCTCCCCAGGCAGTGGGAAGGAAATGAAGGAAGTGACTTATGCATCCCCAGAGTCATCAGTAATGCGTGAGACACCTGAACATTTCAGCTGAAATGAATAAATATGCACATGCATCCACTTACTGGGGTGACTTAGCAAATGCATTCCGACAGTAAGATACTGAAGCCTGCACACAATGAACATAACTAAATATTTTTGCTGGAAGCTGTTCAATTGTTACCATCAGGGAAAGCACGGTTAAGGCTGACATGTCCTCTCCCTTCTGTTAGCTTTATTCTCTCTTCTAGTGCTTCTGCCATAACAAGCACTTACACACGTACATAAAAAAGAAGGCTGGGTAATGATAGGACTTGGCAGGACATGTTATTTGGGTTCTGCAGCAACCTACTGAAGTGCCACTTGCCAGGTTGCTATTCAGCATGAAGAGATCAGGCAGGCAGTGTATCACATAGCAAAGGATTGCTAAAAAATAGAGAGGACTTGTGTCAAACTCGGAGGAAGTATTGATTGAAGCCAGAAGCGGAGTTAGTGCTTCCTTCAGTGTTTCTAATCTGTCTAAATGACCCACACAAAGAAGCCAGCTGCAGACTTCTTATGTTTGCTCTTACCTGTGAGTGAAGAGCAGGCAGCAAAAAAAAAAAAAAAATCAAAGGCATGTCAGATGTGCTGTGAAACTGGGTCACTGCACAGCAAATGGAATTTATGAAGAAAATGATGGGTAAAAACATGAAACACATGAACGTTTACCAAAAGAGCTGAACATTTGAGAAATCAGTTTCCAGGAAATAAATCAAAACCTGAGACACTGCTAAGATATCTGGCTACTCTTCAGTACAGGAGCATTGTTTTCATCATGGGCTATGGTCAGGGAGTGGATAAGCAGGACATGGCACCTGCTCGGATTTCCTTGGATTTCCTCAGATTTCCTAGTTTTCAGCTGTTCTGACCAGTTTTCCAAAGCTGAAGAAAACTGAATTTAGTCCTTTTTCTGGTGAGAGCTGCAGAAGCTTGTGTCCATTAAGGCAAAGGGAGAGGACCCTGTGAGGCCTTGGGAGAAATCCCATTACAAAGGCAGTGGGGAATTTTAAAGCATCTGTTTTAAAGGTTCTGGCAATATCCAGTGTAGTACTTAATCGAACAAAGAGCTCCTTGTTAAAAGCTGTCAGCTGCTCCAGGGGACTGGGAGGAGGAAATATGGCAGATCTGGAGCAGGTGGATTTCCCTGGTACACAGTGGGAGCTTCGGGGATGCTGCATACACTCCTGGATATGAATAGGCAGTTGCAGGTCAGGAAGTTCTTTGGGATTTGACTGAGGAATGTCAGATGGAGACAGACATGTGGGACATGGAGGAATCAATTTTAAATGGAAAACTGTGAAAACTTCTTTTTTCTCCTTGTTATTTCCAGATCATGGCATTTAAGTTCAGGAGTAACTCCAGGACACTTCTTCCAAGTGGGTGGGACACTGCATGCCAAGTTTCAGCAGTAATGGGGAGGATGAGTTTGGAACACACCTGCACATTCCTCTTCTTTACTCCGGTGCCAGAGGACTGCTGGGGTGGGATGTAGTGTTGGGCTAGAAGGTGGTGAGGGTGTTAAAAGTAACAATCTCTATGACCTAAAGTGGTAGTGGCCCCCAGCAGATAGGGAATGGAGGGAGAGGTGGTGTGTACTGGGTGTCTTCACCACAAAATTAGGTCTCTATGCACATACAAACAGAATAAAACATATTTTCAGCTGGCATTCCAAGCTAAAGCCATCGAGGTAGAAACACACTGGTGTTAATCAGTAAATCATAAGTTGCTTCTTGGAAGAAATAGAGCGTTAAATAGAAAAGCTAAGTGAACTCTGATGAACCAAATGGCCTAGGCTTGTTCCATCATTTCTTATTAATTGCACCAGGTGGCTCATTTTGTGTCTCTCAGAGTAGATCTGAATGCTCTGCTCTTTCTCTGAATTGTCACTTCGGCTCTGATTACTGGTGATTACTGATGGTGACAAACTACCCTCCCCAGGTGTTCTCTGGTAGAGAGGTTTAGGAGAAGAAGGACCACATGGATACAGAATATGCAGAAGCCAGCAGAATGATGTACAGATCGAGGGGGGACATGGGGTTTACTGCCCTGGAGGAACAGAGTGAGGCTGTTGGGATGAAAACCAGCTCCTCTGATACACCACCGTGACAGAAGTAGCTCTCCACTGCTGCCTTTTTCTGCATTGCTTCCTCCTGAGGGCAAGATGGCTTTCAGATAGATTCTTACCCAGACATGGGGGTAAGTGGGTGGGGGACAGACAGCAAATGCCCTTTGCTGAAAGTCTGAGCTCAGAAATCCTCTTGTCTTTATTTTAAAGGAGGCTTTTTGGCATCAATTTTAGGTGAACAAGTTTTTCTTCAGCCTTCAGCTTCTTTTTTGCACTCACCTCAGATGCCACTGAGCTACCACAGCGATGACAGTTCATCCTTTAGATGGAGGATGCCAGTTGCCAATGCAGAGTATTGATTTCTGCTGATTGCTAATGAGTAGGTGGAACTGTAACTTTGCATGGAGAAATTGAGCTGATTCAGGAAATTGGAAGTGTTACTCAGGCCGTTGGAAATTTCCTAGCTAGCATTTGGCTGTGAGCTTCTTTGGGACAGGCAATTCCCTAGGGAAAACGTCTCACCCTCTTTTTGCCTTGGTGTCTGAAGCAGGTTTGCATGAGACTGGTACCTCGCCCTAGCCTAGGGCAGGGAATTCAAAGGAGGGGATCAGCCCTCACATCAGAATATGAAACTACGTGACATATTTGTATTTTTAAAGCAGCTGCTTCTGATCTGTTGGAAGTTCATCTGCCTTCAGAATAGTATTTACATGGATAATGTAGTGCACCTCCAAGGGTAGGCAAGCAGCCACCTCCCATTCAAACTGATTTTCATGGATATTATATCTGCACCAACAGTTAGCTTTAAATCCCAAACTCCTGATCTGTGTAGAGTAATTTCTGTCTGGTCTTGAAAGAAAAAGGAAAAAAAGAAAAGTCTGCTTAATGCAAGATGCAAGCAGGACAAGAAATCCCTCTATATGAGTTCTAAGCAATGGATCCTCTGTCATCCCTTGAGATTTATTCAGCTAAATTTTTCTATTTTGATGTATTCCCTCTGTGCTTTGATATATTTTTCTCCCTGTCAGCAAGTCACATCTTAAGCAATACAGATACTTTGCAATTAAACAGCATTTTGAAGAGTCAGTTCCCCCCCTCCTCTCTCTCTCCAGTCTTCATCTGGTATTATGCTTGCAAAGTCAGTGGCAACTGGAAAACTAATTCTGTTAACCTCGCTGTAGGATTTCTGAAATTAACTTTCTAGAGAGGAGAAGAATCTTACTTCTTACTGCATGTTGAGACTTCAGAATTACTCCCTTCCCTTGAGCCATGCTGCTTTCGTATCTCCGTAATGGTTGCTGTATAAAACTTAAGACAGGTATTAGTGTTAACAATAGTCAAAAATCATATAAGGATGTTGTCATATGGTCATGTGGGATAAGATTAGTGCTCCAGCTGATCAGGATCCATCTTTACCTGCTCTAAAGGAACTTTTAAATCAATTATCTGTGCAACCTGATTTAGTGGGAGGTGTCCCTGCCCATGACAGTGGGGACTGGGACCAATTTCTTAACATTCTATGATAACCATCAAATTTTTCTAGTTTTTGACTTGATAACAAAAATGAAGTGTGATCTAGCATCAAAATGATTTTCCAAGTCTCTTCTAAAGGGATGGACAGCTCAAAAAGGTGTCCTCTATTTAGTCTAGAGATTTTTCCACACGGCTATGTTATTCTGTATCTTGTGTGAAAAAAATAAAGTTACATAAGAAAGCTTGTTTGGATTAATTTGGAAATCACACATATAAAGGACCTTCTTTCAGCTCATTTTGTGGCTCAGTTTCCTAAGTTTTAAGGAGGTGAGATGACTTTGCCAAGAGCACACAGGGCCCTAATGTGTCGGCTTTGATGAGCTCTCTGGTCCTGGTGGGTGTAGAGGTGTTATGGATGCTTCAGGCTGTGAAAGAGCAGCTGAGCTGCCTCTCTATGCTGAGAAGGCAGGATTGCCTGTAGAAAAACTCTGTCTCAACATGCTGCAGCTTTCTCCTTTGTTTTATCCAAAGGTGAGAAATATTTATGAGTCACATGGCTCATGACATGGCAGATGTATGGCCAAGGTATGGGTGACCTCGTGCTGGGGAGGAGTCCTTGCAGCAAGCACCTTGTTCCTGGGCTGATACCTCTGTGTCTGCAGCCTGCTGTCTGTGGCAGGAGCTCAGGCATGCAAGGTAGCTTGTAAATAAATTACATCACTTGCATGGTATGAAAGCTGGCTGAAAATGTTTTGTATTCCTTTCCTGGAGGCTCCTAGATGTGCAGGATAGCTGTGCAGGGGCCTAGTTGTTGTTGTAGCTGTTGCTGCAGGGCCTTAAGTTTGCTGATAACATATGTTAAATTCGACTTACAAGGAGATGCACCAAAGGGGGTTGGCAGTGTGAAACTGTAATTAAGCCTCCACAGAATTTGGGCTTCTGGGGCATGTAAGTTAACACAGGGAAAACTTGGTTTGACTTTAATGGAAAAATACCTATGGTGAACTTGTAAAGAAAAACTTGTAATTGGTTCATCAGAAATCTCTGCATTGTGGAGATTTTTAGTTTTATTCATGTGTTTTGAAATCAAAGGTTTGTCAGGTGAGACAGGCTTCTCAGTCAGTGACAGCATTCAGCGTTCTTGGAGAAGATGGCTTTGCTCTTGAACATCTTCCATACCTAAATACTATCCATCTCTTATGTGAAGGACAAGGGACACCTGGATCACCAAATCCAGCCCTCTGACATGAAAAGCAGCCCTATGGTGTGCCAGCAGTACTGACCCCAGTGGACCCTGTTCTCTTACCATCCCTCCAGCATTCCTTGGCAGCACTGGTTGCTCAGCATGGCAAAAGAGGGGAGAGCTCTCAGCATGCTTCCAGAGGGCTTTCTGGGGCAGGACAGCTGCTCACTGGGACCCCGATGCATCCCTGCTGCCCTCTCCAGCCCACTTACCCTGCCAGGTAGTGCAGGAGTCTGGGGCAGAGCCCTGGAGCATGGTAACCACTCACAGCTGGAGGAGGAAAAGAGTTTAAAGTGCTGAATCACACCACATGCTCCCATTTCTGTGCAAGGGAGATGTGGGGAAAGAGCTTGCTCTTGCCATCAGATACGCCATCTGCCCTTAATAACCCATGATCAACTCATTTTTATCCTCTTCTGTATGTAGTGTGGCACTGGGCAACGATCACAGATCTGATGTTAATACACAAATAGTCAGCAAGCTAGTTAATCACGGCATTCAGAAGGCTCTGGGCCTGCCTTGCTGTTTGGCAGAGATAAATTAGGGCATGCAAGTGATACAAAACAATATCTTAACATTATTAAAACCTGATCCCACATTTCAGAAGTTATTCTACCACTTACAGTTCCAATAGAAGGCGGAAGTCTGTTTTCCATTCTTTGTATTGAATATGCATACATACATGTATGAGTAATTGACACTGCTGGCAGTTTTTCTATTAATAAAGCTACTGTATATCAATAGAAGTGATTAATAGCTGCTTTGTCCCCAGATTACATTAGATCATTCAGTGCAGGGCATATAGATCCTTCCCCTGTGCCTCCAGGAAAGCACATCAGCCTGGTCTCTTAAAAGAGGACACAGCAGTTCAGGGGGGATGCAGCTTGTGGGGCTCTTGGGCACCTGAACCTGCAGGAGAGGCTGCAGCAGATCTTTTGTCTGAGACTCTGTCATTGGTGTCTTTGCAAACTCCCCTGCAAAGTTTTCTGGGAAAGGTCTCTGTCTTTATAGCCCCCAAATCTTGTGGGTACAGTGGAGGAATGAGCTTACAGAGAAACTTACTGGAGTTTGAATTGTGCTTTTTAAGGAAGACCACTGCTACATGACTGATTCAGTCAAAGTCCCCTGCACAACCCTTTGCAAACTGCTTTGCCCAGAGGATTTTGTTACAAAGGTCACTAAAGGAAACCCTTTTCATGACCCTTTTATGCAATGATGATGTATGCATTAGTAAAGAACTCTTCCAGGAGATCTTTGGTTTCTTTCAATAGCAGCCATGCTAAGTGTTGATATTTTGGACATTCAGAAAGGGTTCCTCACTGCAAGTAATTCAGCATGCAAGCCAGCACAAAACCAAAATCTTTAAAGTCCCACAAACACACCTTAAATTCCAAACACATGGCCAAGACCTAGATAGACATCAGGTAAGAGCCATTCAATGTCTTTATTGCATTTAGGCTTCGAGCTGAGCTGGCCTTTTGTGTGACATGAGTTGCCTGAAGAGTGTACAGGAATTCAAATGATGCAACTGCATATCTGTATTAAATCATTTTCTTATCAGGGTACCAGTACAAAAGCTACCATATCTCAACATAGTGAATTCTTTACTTTCCTGATTCTCAAAGCATTTGCTCTGAAAAGGGCTTGTTTGTTGCAGTAGAGTTGGTGGAAGGCATTGTGGTCTAATCCCACTGGATGAAGGGACTTACTTCTTCCTCAACTAAGAAGCAAGGCTCCCTAGTAGTGAAAGAGCTTTTATGAGCTTTTGGATGATGCTGGGATGAATTAGCTTTTGCCTTTAGTAGCCTACACCTTATCGCACAGTTGTGAAGAGAATAGCATATCTGCAAGAGCCAGTAGTTTCAAAGACAGAGCTCTTCTGAGCAGGAGCCAGGGGCAGAGTCACTTCCACAACAGTACTGTCCTGCCTGCTCATCTCCATGGCCCGTCAGCCAGAAAGAAAAGCTGGTCCCAGCCTGCAGCATGTGTTTACTTCTGTACCTGCTCATGGCATTCAGGCACCTTTTTTTGCCCCCTAAGGACCGTGAAACTCTGATGCTCTCCAGGGCATTGCCATGGAGAGAAGAGCAGGTGCAGAGCTGGCTAGAGTGGGAGAGGTGGCTTGGGAGCTACAGAACCTTGTTATTTAATCTACACCCCAGGTAGCCATTATAAACCCTGAGCTATGTTCTAAGGCTGGAAAGCATCAGGCTTTTTTAACTGCAGCATTTAAAAATACCTAAGCATAAACTCATGACCTCTGAGAGGTTTTTTTAAAGCACTTTGCAGTTTTGGGAGTTGGGCCAAAAATCACTCTGAGGCAAGACCAGAATAGCATCCTTATAAACACATGTGAATTGGAAGGGATTATAAGGATTAATGAATGCTCATAGTCTCCTTAGGTAGACACTGACTTTCAAATGTGAACCAAACCACAGTTTTTAGAGTGAGTAATTCTGAAAACTTAATGTTACCTTCCAAACAGCATCCCCTCCAGTGTTCATTAGTTGATAATCTTCTGTAAAGCTTTATGCTTGGGAACAATTCTCTGTGAGACCCCAAACAACAGTCCTTCCTAGTTTTAATGGCAGTTGTGCCATTGATGTCAGCTGGCTTTGGGTCCAGCCCTAAATGCTTATAATATTGAATTATGTGGCAACTGTACATTTTCCATTGATCTCAGCAACAACAAAGAGGTCTCCCACTGCTTATTGGAGAAAGGTGGGCTCCATAGAAAAGTAAGTGAGGAAAAGCCTCCCAACAGCCTTTGTGTAATTGTTGGCCACCACTGCTGCTACTTTCATTATAGGAAATGTTTCCTTAAAATTGCTATGCTGCTGGTGTTGCCCGTTCTCCGGTCACTGACTGACAATATTAATAAGGCAGTGACAAAGTCGTGTCAGAAAGTTCCAGCTCTGACTTTATTTACCCTTGAGGGCAGATACAATCTCAGGAAGAGCTTTGAATCCTATTATGGCAAACCGTGGCTGCAGTGGCAGGCTGATGAGATAGAGAAACCCACACTTCCACACTTCCTTGTCTGGAATCATTATTAATAATGTTTCTGAGGGTTGTTCAGTTATTTTCTAGTTTTTCCTCAAATGTAAGGCCACTTGCTCTATGTATTTAATATAAATACTCTGCTTGGGATGTCCTTCATAGCAGATAAGAGAGATTACTGTAAATGATTGGAAGGGGTTACTTACTTCTGTCTCTGGGCCCAAACAAAGCCTGTGACTCCAAGGATCACAGGCCAGGAATGCAGCAGATTTGTTACCTATGGTCACTCCCACATGGGACAGAGAATGCTGACTCTGCTCTGCTTCACTTTTGATGTGAGTGGAAGTTGCTTGCATCAAACTGCAACAAAGGATGCTGCGACCTTGGTGGGGCCACAGCAGCCCACTGCTAGACAATGATGCTTTTGACAAACCAGCAGCAAGGCAATTGTTTCCAGCAACAGCAGCCCCCACAAAACTGGATAATGAGATTTTTTTTCCATGCAGGCCCCACAAGAAATTTGTTTGCTCGGGAAACAAAGATGCCTAGCAGGACTTTTAAGTCTATAAATGAGACCGTGTCTCTTCTTTTCATATTTACAACATGGCTAGCCCTGTCATCTTTGATATCAACACCAAAAGGACTATTTGCTTAGAAAACAAGCCCTCATTGTTCAGGAAATTACCATTGAAATTTATTTTATTAAGTCTCTTCTGTTTGGCTGACCATGGTGTGGGAGCACTGAAACGCATACAGAGAAGAAAGACTGCTGAAGTCTAAATCAGACTTTAATAAGGGAATGCCATGTTTCATTTAAAAGATTCTCATCACCTTCCTTTTTGTGCCATCGAGTGAAAATAAAAGTAGGGCTATAACTACATCACTGCCTCCACTCCATATTAACTGTGAGATCTCTCACATTTCTTTCCACACCTTTTTCCACTCCTCCCTAGCTTTGCTGCTTGCTTAGCAGGCTGTCAGGATCCCAGCGCCCTCTCAAATAAGCAGATGACTAGCTGTGGTCCTTGTTCATTATGGGGTGACAAGCTTAAGGAATAAATACCTACAACATGGAAAGTTTCGTGCCTCAGGGTGTCAGCCTGATGTGGTTGGGTGGAAAATGAGGTGGCCTGAGCTTCCCCACTCTCCCTGGAGCGTGAAATTGGACAGAGACTGACTCTGACAGATGCTCACCCTCTTTGGGATCTTATTGCTGCTCTCAGACCCAACCTGTCACATTGCTGCATTATGCTCTTACAAACTAATGTCAAGTCTTGCTTCTCCTTAGAGTGCTTGACAAACATTTTGGCCCAAATCCTTCTTTTTATTACCCCTAAGCATTTTCTTTTTTTCATTTTTATATCCTATGCCCTTTTTTCCTAACTCTTAATTTTTTGCTTTAGGCAGTTCTTCCACATATGTTCTTTCCCATACTTCTTAATTCCTTTTTCCTTAATATCTTTCTTGGGATCAAGCCAGTTGATCCCCAAAGGACATTCATTTCCTTGGCCTTCCCTGAACTCCTAATGACACTTTTGGTCCAAACCAAACTTTATAGAACCCTCATAGGGCTCCCAGGATTTCAGAGAGGCTCCATGCACCCATTGGCATGACTTTGGATAATGGGGACCTAAGACTATAGTTTCTTCAGGCAGGGATTTTTTGTCTCTAAATTCTTGTGTCTGCGAAATCCCTGGACCTCAGGCTAAATGGTGTTGCTTGGTTGTATCAGTGATACTTAGGACCTCTAGAGTAGGTCCTAGGGTAATTTTTGAGAAAGCTTATTTTTACAGCTGTGAAAAATAGAGCAGTGGGGACAACCAGTGGCCCAGAGCTTCAGTTCCAACCCTACCCCTTTCTCTTAAAGGATTGCAATTATATTTGGTCTTCAGGAGGCTGTTACAATCATTACTAGAATTGAAAACCAATCCTGAAGCTACTATCAGTGTATTGTTAAGTGTCAATAATGAAACTGTAAAACTGAAATGAAACTCCTGTGTTACTGAATTTAGTCTTCTCTAACCACAGGTCATCACATTATACACAACTTTACCTAGAAGGGTAGGTGATTTAGTTTGAGATAGCAGTTTGCCTTCTTAAACTGGGAAAGTACATCACTGAGAATGTTGCATTCAGGACAGGATTTTGCCTTTTGAACATGAAACTGTGATCAAAAAGGATCTCTCATCCCAGAGACATCACTGCTAGCTCTGAGAGTGGTGCGCCCACATCCTTCTTTGCCCCAGTGGGCTCATTCTTGGCACCTCTGTTGGGCAGCATAGGCTTTCACAGACTTGCATTGCTGGACATCCTAGGTACATCCTGCAGCTGGAAGTTAACTTGGACAGAAAAAAAAACCCAACAAGAAAAAGAGGAATATTTTCTAACTTGATATGATGAGCCCCACCATGCAGCAATATTAATTCTAGAGCCAGAACCTTGACACAGCTGGAAAGAAGAGCCAGGGGAGTTCCAGAATACCTCTTCTAAGCAGTCTGGATTTATGCCAGGTTAAAGTGACTCTTCTCTGCAGCCTTAAAATTGCCTCTTTTGCTTGCCTTCACAAGAGGCAAGAATGAACCAGCTGCACTTCACTATGCTTTATCTGATGAAGCATTTTTCATGCTTTTCATAAAAGTAGGCAGCATTGTTCTGAGTGAAAGAGAAGCACAGTTTAATGGGAAAAATAAAGGCTGAGCACTTGATAGTTAAAGTGACAGCTATTGGTGTGGGCAGGCACTTGCTGGATGCTGCACATTTGTCTTTGGCCCAGGCAGGAGATAGGAGTGAAGAAGGTATTCTCTGAAGTTCTCTGATTATAAAGATCTCTTCTTCTGGAATAGCTGTGAAGATATATCCATAACAAGAAGCCATATTCTGCTTAAACTGCTTTAAGCTAGTACTGTTAGCAATTAGCCACACTCCAGCTTTTAATAAACACTTATCAGAAATATTTCATGGTAATTTTTGATCAGATACACTCAAATGTTTAGTAGCAGCCTTCAATGGAAACTTCAGAAGCTTTACCACTAAAGTTTCTCAGTGGGTCTGAATTCATCTGTAGGCAGACTGATCAAAAGTAAACTGCTATTGGCATCTAAATATAAAAGATTCAGTTTGTAACTGATCATGGTCCTTTGTAAAGCCAGATGAATGGGAATTATTTTAAAGGCTTTAAACATCTTTTTATTTCTTATCTTGTTTATTAATATTTTCTGTGGCAAGATGCTCAAGCAAAGCACAGGATTAATCGGACCAATTTATCACTTTCTGCTGTGATGTTAATTTATTCTATGTGGAAGTCCATGGATGTGCCAAACAATATATTTTTTAGTGAATATAAACTCCATTATTAATCTTCTGGTGTGTACAGCCAAAGGGCCGACCTTCAGGAATCAGTATAAACCACCAAAACCACTGCTTCATTAGCATGAAGTATACAGAAGCTAATGCAGGTTTGTAATAATAGACCATCATAACAATCTTTGAAATGGAATGATCCCAGTAAGGATTGACATCTGTTATGATTATTTGTACTTAAGTAAAAGCATAAATGGGACCCACCATACTTAAAAGGATGAAATCAAATTCAGTCGAGAAGTTACTCGCCAATCCAAAGTTTCCTGGAATTAGCACAAATTATAAAATATGTTTGATCCTGCCTCAGAACAAGGTTTGGTCATTGCATCTTTGATACCTTCCAACCAAAGGTTATGATTCTGTGGAGTCAGTGTAAAATATAATGGAGCAGATGAGCACTTCACCTGGCAGATCAAAAGGGCAGAAAAGTGACACCAGACAGTGCTATCAACAAAAAACAAGGTACAGGCAAAAGCACTTTCTGTTTCATTGTCCCTTATCTCCTGCTGGAAATTTTTCTTACTTTGTAGTTACCTCCTCTTCTGTATTTCACACATGCTATACTGATTTGCTGATTTGTAGTTGTGGCACTTTTGTTACCCTTAACATTACCCTTGAGTGTAGCTCACACAGGCATCACTTTCCAAACAAACACAATTGTGGAAATGGAATAAAGCAGTGGACAAGTGCTTGTTCTCCACTTTGAAGAGCTGTGGCTGTTGCATGTCACCTTCATGGTTTTGAGTTATTCTTTCTCTCCTCTTACTTGTGTTCCAAGCAATGTCTCCTTCTTTCTTTTCCACGTAATGTCTGAGCTTTATGCTTCTTAATTGCAAAGCACCATGTATTTGTTGGTTTCTCACGGGCAAACAGATGGAAAGTCAAAACACATTCATGAGGTGGTGCCAAGCACGGAACTCTTCACTGCTGGATTTAAATGTAATGCTCTTTACAGAAAGAAAATGCTGCTATTGGTGCAGCTGATGCATGCAAGGAAAATCAGCTTGTAAAAACAAAATTAAAAGAACTATGACACATTTTCCTTTCCCCCTTCTTCTCTCAATTAATATACACCTTTTCTATTTAATGTCTTTACCAATAGCATGGGTGTTTCTTGCTTTTCTCCCTTATCACATCCTTGAATAATGAATACAAGTTGTATTAGTGTAAACCCTTTTTGCTGGCTTTGTAAAATAACAGCTTTTCTCATACACTGTCCTTATGTTGACAGACCTTGGAGTGTTAAAATTCTGTTCTTTCATTTCAAAGTTTTTTTTCTAGCTGCTTTGTGTTGGTGTTGCAGCCCTGTGCCTGTGGCTGCAATAGGTGCTTTTGTCTCTGCTGTGGAGTTGTTAGTCCTGCTGCTTACTCTGCTGTCTTTCTGGTGAAATCAATGGTTTCAGGTCCTCTTTGATCTGTGTTAATTACAGAGGGGCATGAAAACAATGTTAATTGGTTAGTTTCTGACTCCAGTTCTTGTCCTCAGATACACATTTCTCCCATATTGACTCTGAATGCAAACACATGGGTTTTATCCACTGCTGGACTGTGCCCTTGCCAGTTCCTGTGACCAGATTTGAACAGCAGCTTGTTCTGCTCAGTCATGTGCTGACAGGTGCAAAACCAGGCTTCTTATTTCAGAATTGCTTCCTGTTAGGTTTGAAACCTGAGCAAATAATTCTCTTTCAAAAGGAAAAGCTTATATTATTTTCTGGATGTTTAGACCCCACTGTGTAGGTATTAGTCGCTCTGTTATGGGCAATATTAATAATTGACAGAGGGCAGGAAATGCAAACAGAGTTAATCTTAGCATCATACATTTATTTAACAACAACATATACATTTTTAATGGCATTATGGATTTTTAAGTAGGGGAAAAAATGTGCATTCTCTCACTGGGGTGTGATTGAGGTCTTACATTCCTATGTGGGAGAAAAAGGTCAGACCTGACCTTGAGGCATTTAAACACAATCTTAAATAGCCATGATTGTATTGAAACCTACTAATTCTTTTAAAAGTATCTTCAAAGGGAACTGTGATACAATGCAATCACTAGAATATATTTCTTGTAGGTCTCTGAATTGCTATCTAAACACATAACAAGCAAGATAGCACCTCAGAAAATCTCTATTAAGTACCCTATTATTTGAGGGGCAGGTCATAGACTGTACTACCATTTACTAGATTTAATAGCTTTTGGGAAAGTATACTGGCAAAAACTTCTAAGCTAACTCCCAAAGTCAAACATGATATGAGAGCCTTCTCTATTGTAGACTCTACCCTGTTATTCAGAAATAATCAATCTTGAATCTCTAAGTGCCTCAAATACTTTTGAAAATACAGGCCACAGAAAGTTTTTCTCATCAGGTTTGAACATGCCCTTTTTGGGCTAAGTGCTCTGCAGCCCAAACTGTTTCACGCAATCTTTTCAACTGGATTCAGAGAGTCCCCATCCACAGCTCTTGCCCCAGCCTTGTGATGGTGCTGCTGTTTGTGAAACTACATAGCAAACTGAGCCAGGGAACTGGCCTGGCTGAAGAAAAAAAAAAAAAAAAAAAAAAAAAAAAAAAAAAAAAAAAAAAAAAAAAAACCAAAAAAAAAACCAAACCAAAACCAGGAAGGAGGAAAAAAATAAAGGCCATGGATTCCCTGCATTTGCCGTCTATGTGGCGCACAAATCACTGGAGGTAGAGGAAACAAACTGCCCTTTGGCTTAAATGACAATTGCTGCAAGCTGTCTAACCCCACCCTCAGGGTGCAGCCCTTCAATAATGGCACAGTTTCATTGGACTCTTAGAACATAAATTCCCTGATCTGAGCTTGCTAAAATGTCCTGGAGCAGAGCTTCTGCACTCATGGAGTCTGGTCAAGCTGTGCTCAATGGCAGGTCAGCTGGAGGTCACTGTTGCAGTGCTCACCAGCAGCAATTGTCTCTAAAAGGGTCACTAAGTCGCATTTAACATCTTTCTAGCTGAGAAGACACCTGACCATTATCTTCAAGATGACCCTAGAGAGGTTCAACCTTTTATCTTGCATTTTAGCTAATTTGCTCGTAAAACAGATGTAAAAACATTTGCCTGCCTCCAATATGACAGGCATAGCAAGCAATGGTGGCTGGGGGCTTTTTGAGGAAGCAAATTCATTTTATCAGAATCAGATGTGAGAAGCTTTTGCTCAGGTCTTTGATCTGAATCACTTGACTTTGGGATATCAGTTGCAACCTTCAAACCTAGTGAGAAGCTCTAACCAACCTGTCTGCTGCCTGCTGTAGAGAAGGAGTTCTTAGAGGTTTGGTGTTGGCATTTCATGATTTTTCAAGAGTCAATACTGAGAAAATTCTAAAGGAGGACAGGAAACAGTTTTGAAATCCCAGGAATTTTTGAGGATGGGCAAACATGTTTCCAGATCATAACTCCGAGCAGCCAAAAGCTTGGGGAGGGATAGGAATTTTAAGTGCAGTTGAGGGATATAAGTGATAATAAGTGTTAACACACACACATAGGTTTTGTTTTCCCCGTTGGATCATCTTTGGGCAGGAGATATAACAAAAAACCCTACTGCATACTTTGGCATGGAAATATTTGTGTACATGTGGGCAGAAGCTGAAGTTGCCTGCAGACAACTATGGGTGGTAGCTTGTGTTTATCTTGTGGTGGTTGTCCTAGACAAAGTCCTTTGGGGATCAGGGGCTTTCCCAGCTGGAGGGAGGCTGTCAGGGCTCAGATGGGAATTATTCCACAGTGGCATGTGATACAGATGCTTCCAGCTCAGCTTCACAAGGGCTGTTTCTGCCAAGCCTTCCTCCCACAAATAAGCCTTCCTTGGACTAATTGTTTCATTGGATTTCAAGGAAGGACATTTTCAGGCAGGTGAGAGCAGACTAAGGTGAGGTCTTGTGCCTTCTCTCTGTTTTGGCCAGACACAGAATAGCATCATGGCTTCAGGACCTTTAAAACTGCTCTAGTGCCAGGTTGTGTTTGAGTTTAACATGCCTTCTTTGTAACTAACTCAAAGGCCTGCAGCATTACTGAGCTTAAGGACATTGCTTCAGTGATGTGGCTGTAAGGGCTTCCAGATCAGAGCAGACTGTAGTCTGCTCAGCCCGTACTACAAGTAGAAGAGCTCAGCAATATGCATACCAGTCTGTTAGATATCCATTAAACATCTCTCTGTGTTGCAAGATGGGATAAGATTGCATCTAACATCATTGCCTTGGAGGATTTGTGCCCCTGCAGTGACAAAATACTCTTACTCAGACAGGTGAGGTCTCACAGAGAATCCTCACAGAGCCCAAAACCAGAAATCCAACCCCTCTAAACTCCCAGCCACAACTGTCTCTGCTTAAGCAGGATTGTCAACATAATTTAAAAACAAGATAAAGAACAAATGGAGGCATTTTCTGAATTAGTGAATAGAGAACTCTCTATAAAGTCCTGCCATTGTTCCTGAGAAGAATTATTTTGTCCAGTCCCAGTTAAGGAGAGATATCAAAGGAAGGAGTGAAAGAAAGACAAGCTATTATAAGCATGAGCACTTTCATTGCCCTTCATTCAGAACACTGAAATCTGTCGGAATATTGTGTATGTATCTGGCAGCAGAATTGTACCTCATCATTTGTGGCTTCTCTGTTGTGTTATTTTTTTTTCTCACTTTGAACTCCTCCAGTTCTTTTAAGCTCTTGAATAGATGTGGTGACACAATGGCTTTCCATGCCCCCTGCCACTGCCATGATCCCTCTGATAATTTTGTCTCCTAAACCTCCTCTGTACCTTCAGTCCAAAGTTTAAATCAAGTGCTGACTGCAACTCTTTCAGCTATGTTTGGTGGAATTTTACTGCTTTGGAGTCATGTTAGATCTGATATATAGCTCAATCTACACTGCCCACAAAAGGTAATTGTTCAATTTTATTTTTATGGTGCTTCAATTTACAGCAGGTAGTTAGATTTTGTATAGGTTTATGCATTTCAGATGGCAAAGCCCCATCATTTTAGTGCAAAACTTTCATGTACCCACCTGCAGACTGTATTTTAAAAAGCCTGGCAATTTTTTGTTCTGGGTTCTGGGACAACTGTGCTACTTCCCGTGGTTTAATATGATGTGGGATTAATTATACCCTATGGGTGACTCTGCAGCTTTTGTCTTTGTGTCTGAAAAGAATGTTTTAGAGGTGTCCAACCACATGAAGCAGGGGGGAAACATTCTCTACATTATTACTTTGCCATTCTTTAGCAATAGACTGGCCTTTGCTGTGTTGTAATGGTTCTGCAGCTTCAGGAATTGGATGTGAATTTCTCCTTGTGATGGGCTATTTTTTTCTGTCAAAATTGTATTATTTGGGTCATATGTTACAGGTATATTGTGAGCCTAAAGAGCATTTCAGCCAATGAACACCATGACATGCCACACTTAATTCAAGCAGATTAACCTTATGAGACACTAAAAGAAAAATAAGGTGCTGACTTTAGTGGGAGACTTGGATGATAATCATCTAGGTTAGATGGCAAATCAGCGGAAGGTGAAGCAGTTTGGCTTTCACAGGAGACTTCACAATGTTGTTTAATTTAATGGTCTTCCACCAAGCAATAAATGCTAGAATAGGAGTCTGTGGGGTGTTTCTTGTTGTCTTCTCCATGCCAAAGCCTTATGTCTTTGTGTACTGTCCCACTTCAACATTACACAGGAGTCTGTTCTGATGCTGTAAGTGAATTTCATCTAATGTCCTCTCACCATAATGATCAGTGCATCTGAAAATACTTCTGGCTGCTTCGTATTGGAGTTGAAGGGAAGATCACTTCAAAACTTTATCAGTTGGGAGCGTGTGTGTCGTACAAAATATCTCATGCTTTTTCTTCCCATACCTTGGATGTTGCTGAAAGGCTAGCATAAATAATTTCTTCAGTGCTAGCTGTTGCTCTTGCCTCTGTATCATTAATAAATTCAATAACCAACATCTCTAGCACAGAAATTTTAGGCATCCTGCTTTTAATCTTTTACTACAGTAAAAGCAAGCTTACTATCTTTCATCTTGGTCTCTTAGACACTTTCCAATGCGTGACGAAATTTTACCTCTCATCCCATGACTACTCATTTTTAATAAGTCTCTGGAGAGGGGCTTGCTCAAAAGCTTTTGCAAGTTTCAATAAATGGCCTCTGGTTGGTTGCTAAGGGACAGGGTGTTTCAGCTCTCCTTATGAAAAGTGCAAAATGCAAGAGTATTTGCAGGCCAAGCTTTCTTAGCCCCCCAGCTGCAGGAGGGACATTAATCTCAGCTGCCTTTAACTTCTACATGCTAGCTGCCTAAGCTGAGTTAGCTACCTAGGCTATGTCTTCAGTCATTGTAGAGAGAAAAAAGAACCTCCAAAGGGCAGTTAATTTTCTCCTAAAGAGGTGTCTTTAGAGGTTTCATTTGACAAGATGCTGACTTCAATGACAGACCTGGTTTAAATAGTTTCTGCTCCTGAATTTGCAATTTCCATCCCTTTGGATATGCTGGTACACCTGTTGCTGGGATCATGCTAGAAGAGGGAAATGGAATGGATTTTTTCATTTTTAACCTCACTAGAGACTCTTGTGGAAATTAAGGATGTGGTTTTGCAAGCCTGCTGAGCTGATTTAATATCTGATTGACACTGAAAGGTGAAGGTCTGGGTCATCTTCCCTCTCCCTCTCTGACAGAATGGTCTGGTCTTCCCTTACATGTCCAGTTTGTTTCCATCCTCTCTCTGTGTCAGCACAAAGTTCCTGTACTTGCATGATGAACTTGCCAGGGAAACCATCAAATGGAATATGGGCACTACCAAACATAATCGTTTCTTTAGATGCACTGTGACCTTGATTTTGTTGTTGGTGCAGCCACCAGAATCACAGCACTGGTGGTCACAGGAGAGAGCATGGAGGAGGTTGTGCCAGACCAGTTGGAAGTAGTGTGTGTTTTCATGGATACAAAATGACTCATGGATCCAGATCCTTCATAGTCACTGGATGACAGTTAAGGTTATATCATGCTTTGCAGCAGGTTGCCCAAGGCTGTAGACAGATATTCAAAACCTGATTGGACACTGTCCTGGACAACTTGGTCTAGCTGGCCCTTATTCAGCAGGGCATTTGGGTTAAATAATTTCAAGAAGTGCTTTTCAACATCAACTGTAAAAATATTCTTTGATTAGGGACTGCTCCACAAAAAGGCTCTTTTTTACACTTGTCACATCAGTTGTTTAAATCAGGATTAAAAGTATGGTCCCATAAATAGCTGCAATGGAAGGATTAAGAAGTGGCAAACTGGACCACAAAAGTGTGAAAAATTGACTTTAGAGGAAATGGAAAAATCTTATAAACAATTTTTGCTGTTGCAGTCAGCATCTAGTTGAGCAACCTTTATAATAGTCTGGAGAAATTTTGTGCACTCCAGGCACCTATTTCACTTCACTGATTGAAGCAGGAAGCTTGATGAGTAGCTTAGATTAAGTGGCTAAATTTCAGATGACTAAAGTTTGTCAAGATTAGTGTTACTGTAAGCTGCTGCTTGTTAGTGCTACTCGAGACCCAGAATGCAGCAGTTGCGAAGGGTTGACTGGAATAGCCTCAGAGGGCTCAGGAAAAGCCTTTCATAAAATGGTAAAATAATTTCACTTCTGGGCTTGTTTTTTTTTTGACGTTAATGTAATGCTTGGAAAACTTGTCTGATCACTGCACTTTCCTGATTTCCTGTCTCAAACTGATTTAAGTGGGGACTCCATTAGGACATCAGAAATGATGTGGTAATTTGGTGTGCTCAGAGCCTCTTTACTTATTTAAAGAGAATTAAGGCAATGAGTGAGCCATCCATTATTTATTGGTAGCTCTTAAGAAAGCACTATGGTAGATGCTGTTGCAAACAGACATATCATGTGATTGAAAAATTAAAGTCTGTGGGTGACGGTTTCTGAAAATTATTTCAGTCTTTCTAAACAAAGACTTTCCAAGCGTTGACAGCTTTGAAAAGATTGCTTTGGAAACTCTTTCTAAATTGTATGAAATGGTATTTTCAGATGGGACAAAAAAGCCACAAAAGATGCCCTGATGTAGTACATTCTTCTTGAATGAGGAAGGCCAGATATAACCTAGCTGTCATGCAGCCTTCAGGGATGAACTGTGTCCCTGATTCAGTGGCTAGGAGAGAGCAGGACCTACAGCCTTACCTCCCATCACCTTTGTGACTTGCTGGTCCCCAGATACTTCCTAAAAGCAGAACCTCCTCAGGGAGGCTGCAGGTGTGGTGAGTCACAGTGGAGAAGGGATCCAAGAAGAGGTACCCTTTCCTTACCTATATGCAGAAGTCTCAATCCCAACTTTTCTTGCCTTCTTGCCAAACCAGAGGCTTATTAGAATCTAGAATCTGACCATGTGTTGTTGTCTAATGCCAAAAACCTTCTCACAAATTACCTTTCTTATACTTAGGATACTTAATATCAGAGGGAGGTGGAATGTATCAAGTATTTATGAGATGATGTCAAACTGATTAACCATGGCCCTAGAAACAGTCTAAGTTACAGAGATACTTAGGCTAAAATATTAGGTTGGTGCCTCATTATCCTAGCTTTGAATGCTCGCAGCATTTTGATTATGCCTGAAATACATGTCTAGATACATTCTAGAAGAAGAAGGTGCTCCTGGGCTCTAATTCATCTGGCTGATTTTAATCATCTTGCTTTGGTGCAGAAACTCCAGTTTGTGCGCCAAAAAGTTTCTGTCACTTGACTGCAAAGGAAGACGAGGTGAGCACATCCATGTGGAACTGAGTCCCCTCCTGGTGTACAGCAACTGCAGCATATGTGTGTGTGTGTGTGTGTGTGTGTGTGTGTGTGTGTGTGTGTGTAGTCTACCTTTCTCTCTGTGTGTGAAAAGTTTTCCATAAAAATCAGATTGTTGCAGCACAGCATATGTAATAAAAACTTGAATTCAGCTGGACTTCAGGAAATGAGAAAATCAGTGTGTGACTAGAGGAAAAACATGAAGGAGACATTACTGGTTTAATAGCACCAAGACTAAATATAACTGCTGGCCTGTTCTTTAGACTTCTGGAAAATAGGTCCAGTCTGCTGTTCCTATGAGTATTTCACTAAAGAATGCAAACCCTTTGCCAGGTGAGATATTTGCTTTTAAGTTTCTGCACAATATGGAGCCATTCAAACTCAAATTCTAGTCTGCTATTTGTATATGCTGCAATACTTCCCACTTTTTCTAAGTGTCTTACCAATGTGCAGAAGGCTCAGTACGTGCAGCCTTGAGCCAGCTGAAGATTCTCCATCTGTATTTGGAAATCACAGAACTGCTGTGTCTCTACATAATTAGTTCAAGCACGGTGCCAGACTAATAGGACTACATAGCTTCCAGATTGCATCTGACTGGCTTGGAGAGATGGAGACATCAGAAAGTTAAACATGTACTCTGTTGGACTGAGGAATGTCTGAGTGATATCAAAGACTTTTTTTTTGGGTGTTGTTGAGTGTTGTGCAAAAGAACTAAATGAAAACAGTCACTGGAGCGGATGAGGTCTGCTTTCTCTGTAAGTAGTTGTGGCCCAGCACTGAAGTCTTCAATGAAGAACTGAAATCCTTAGAGGAGATTGGAATTTTGCTACTGGGCTCTTTCCTGCTGTAAATATCACTAACTCTGTTTTGTGCAGGCAGTCTTCGTTGTTGTGCAGTATTAGTACCTGACTAAAACTGGAAACTTGTAATGACCAGGAAATCAAAGGACATAAACCCGAGGTACCCTTTTAGTTTCTGTGTGATTTTGAAGGACCAGTTGTTCTGCACCAGCTCTGGAAATGCTTCAGTTTGACTTAATGCATATCAATACAAAAAACAATCACTCTCAGAAAGTATTGGGTTTCTATTGGCACAAAGAAATAAAATGAACTAACTGTTGTGGGATTTTTTAATATGGTTTTGGCTTTTTTCTACTTTCACAAAACCTGGGTATTTTTCACCCATAACAAACAAATGAATATGTTTAGCATTTCTCCATATGCTTTTACTGTCTGTGCTGGAAGTGCAAGAGGATCTTTATTTCCTAAATTTTCCCATGAAAGTGGAGCTGATGACCCAATTTCCCCCCCCCCCCCCCGCCCCCCCCCAATCTGAGACTCCTATGAAGAGTGCCTTGGACCTTCCTAAAGTTTTGCCTGTAGGAAACATTTAAAAAATGATGAATCTGCAAATTCTGCAGAAAGGAGCAGTTAGTGAGTAGTCAGAGGGTCTCACGATCTGGTGCCTCTCTTCTCTTTTCAACCCTTTGTATGGACATAACCTGTAGCCTTGTGAGGATGCATCCATGGCCTTCAGCAGCATCCCCCAGAAAAAGTAATTATTATATTTAGGCACCTGGGAAGCAATTTGCTGATGCTGTGAATGAACAGTAAAGAATCTCATGTTACTGGCCATTAGGTTTGAAGGCTTCTTCACCTGTTCCCATTCTTGACTGTCTACAAGATCTGTAAAAGGAGGGGACATCTTTAATTCTGCATCTTCATAACCTACAGGAGGAAAATAGGAGTAGAGGAGTTTCTTAATCCCTTGCAAGAGCTTGTGTTCCAAGCTGTAGTCTCAGCCAATGCACATATATTTTAATTCATTTGTAAAAGGTCATTTCTACTAATGAACTTCCTCAGAAATTTCCCTCTTGCTTTACAGTGTAGACCCATGAGATTAAAGTCCTTGTGCATGGCATGAAAGATGGGACCTGGTTTAATTGTAATGTGTTGTTTGCTGACCATTAAATAAAGATGAAATAAATTGTCCATTTCCTGTCTCCAAGGCTGGTTGTTTGAGCATATTACTCATCTGGGGAGAGTGCACTGTACTGCCAAGGCTGAGAGCACATACATTTATCATTAGTAACAGCACAGGGATGAGATGCTTTAGCCTTGTCTTTTGTTTATGAGATTAACTTGTTTTCAACATTGTGAATTCAATGTTAGGGAACAATTCCATACTCAGTCGTTTAAGAGCTAAATATCATTTTCCCTCATGTAGAATGCAAGTTCCTGTCCTGAGCAGTATACTTTCTAGATTTTACAGTTTTAATTTACTACCAAAATGGTGTATCAAGCCTAAATATAGGGGGAGGCAAGATCTTTTCACTTTGGAAGTAGGTTCATGCTCTCTTTGCTCTCTTCCATTGGCTCTATTTTGTTTGCCAGTGAGAATATTTCCTCTGCAGAGTTTATGGACTCAGGCACCTTTAATCCAAAACCTGACATTGCCATAATGTCATAAATGTCATAAAACCCTAAATCAAAGTCTTTTGGTACTTGGAGGTGTGGAGTCTTTTTAATCTCCTCTGATCCTAGCCCCTATTGTGAAGTCTATTTATTTGGGTGTCAAATATGGATTGGAATGCATGATATTGTTAACCCTTTGGCTTTAAATGGTGATAGGCTTGTTACCTGCAATGACAGGATGGAGAGATGGGACAAAGGAGTGATGCAAATTAAAGTGATCAATTATTCTGCCTTGTCTGGGATGGAGTCATGATGTAGACTTTGCTTTGTTCAGTGCCTAAGGAGATTCCATGGAGATTTCTTAAAAGTGAGGTATGGGCAGGTGCAGGTGAAAAGGAGCAAGGAGAGCTTCGCTACAGTCTTTAGGCATTGGGGTCAGAACTCACCATCTGACTTCCAGCTGGAGGTCCTGCAGAAGCCAGCTTCCAAAGACATTGGTGGTTTGGACCCATGTGCCTTTACCAGCCACACTGCTGTGAATCCATGGCAGCAGGAGGTAATTTTTAGCCTTGTATCTCCAAAGAGGCCCTTGGGGAACATGTTGCCTTTCAGCTGCTGCAAAGAAGAGGACTTGTGTCTTCTAGGTGCTTGTGCCCATCTTGCTACAGGTTCCACGCTTCCCAGAACTGCCTGGTTTCTCTGTGACAGAGGAGAGAGCAGTCCCTTGGAGGCAGTAATGCTTTCATTCCCAGTCTCACAGGGAACAGTGCAAACTGCTGGTGATACAGGAGAGGAACCAATCTTCAGAGTGAGGAGGGAATACAGAGGCTGCCTTGAGTGTGAATGGCCTCACACCAATCACACCACTGGACGATGAATATTTCTTTTATTTCTGTGTAACAAAGGATCCAAATTCTTACTGCTTCTGGGGAAAAGGTTGGAGGCAGCTCCAGGGCACTGTGTGAAAGGAAATAAAAAATCAGTTGTAAATTATTGCAACCCAGTGGAAAAAAGAAAAAAAGAACAAAAACAAAAAAAACCCAGACCATTGCCTTTATTACAGTGCTAAATCAACAAGAAAGAACGTAGGTGATTTGTCAAGGTGGAATCCACATTCATTACAGCATCCAAACTTTCTTTCATTAGAATGTCAGTATTCTGATCAAATTATTTTGCTTTTATTAATAAGGCTTTATGCAAATGAACCCCCAAAGTGCTAGTTCCTACTCACAAGAAATCCTATCTGCATGGAAGTGGAGTAGTTGTGTAACTCTCCTTCTCAAGGTGAACACAATTAAATGTAAAAATCCTAACAGACCCAGGGCCCTCAAATCTCTTTATACAGCCACAGTGATAATTGATACTTAATGCTCTGACAGACTTTCATCTGACTTAGTGCTGTTGAAAGACAGCACTAAGGCAAACACAAGCATACACAGCTGATCACAAACAACAAAAAGAAAGTTGAACTGAGATATTCAACAACAGGCAATTCCAAGCATAGAAAAAGCATAGTTTTTAAATATTTTAATGTCAGCTGCACAATCAATATTTTTCATATATTGTGTATACTATTTTATTGCACTTTCTGTTTTTGTTAATTCCCAGCTCACCATAATGCTTTGGAACACCTGCAGCAGACACTAACTCATTTGTAAGGAAGATTGCCTCAGCGATTGCACCTGCATGGAAAGAAGAGGAGATGAGAGGGGGGCAAGGTGTGGGCAGCAATGGGAACCTCTTGGTAGCCAAGTAGATTTTTTGGGAAGAGAAAGAAAAGATTTCATGGAAGCTTTCATGTTGCTTGGTTATGAAGCATATTGAAATGTAATATAGGTATAATATAGTATAATACTGGATGGATGGTAGACAAGTGTGGAGGGGGCATGATCTGTGTGGCTGATGGCTGGAGGAGAGACAGACCAACTGTACCACAGAGGGAACCCAGAAGGTGCTGAGCCTGAAGAAGTATTAAGGCTTCCTGGGGCTCCTTCAGAGCTTTACTGAGAATACCACAGCCACTGGAAGAACTGAAGGGTACCAGAAAGTTCTTTGGAGCTAAGAGGGAGATGGCTTAAACCTCTTCAAGAACTGGTATATTGTTTTTTTCATTAAAAATGGTTGACTGTTCAGGTCTTGGAAGCATAATTACAATGCAGGGGCTGGGATGGCTCAATCCAGATTCTGTGCGGGAGAAAGATGCCAGGGCATACAGACTCTCACTTAGACTGTGGCTTCCACAGGTTGTGGATATTGTGTTTTATGTTGGTTCTCTTTCCCCTCCTTCCCTAAAAACATGGCCTAGAATGTGAAAAAAAAAAGAAGAAAAAAAGGTAGAGTTTAATAAAAGTTGTAATATGTGCTAAAATTTACTGAATAGCTTCTATATAAGTAGAAGGCTAAGTAGGTAGGACTTTTCAGTCTGGAAAAGAGGTTACTGAAAAGGTTATGTGAAAGACTTAAAAAAAAGTAAAAGAAAGAAAAGTGAATAGCAGGCTCTCCTATTCATTAGAAAAACTGAAGGGCATCAAAAAGTTTTAGCAGGCAGTGAGTTCAAAACAAACAAAAGGAGGTGTTTCTTTACCCAGGTAGTGAGAAACGTGCATAGCATTGCTTAAAATGCTGAAATGTCTCTTTTATGAGAGTAATTCATGGCAGGAAAATCCCCCAAGGGCTGCTGAGTATAAGGGCATTGCCTCTGGCTGAGAAAGTCCTTGAGCTGCAGAGTCTGCAAGCCTGGAGGAAAGATCTGGAGAAGGGTCTGTAACAGACTTGCTCTGTTCTTCTCTGATGGACAGATGGGAAACCAGGGGGGTCTTTGACATGACCCAATAAATCCCTAATTTTGGTCTTACAGTTCAGGAAGATCTTCTATCCCACTGCATCTGTTTCAAAGACCCAGCTGTAGGAGGATCATCTCAAAACCTTTCCAAATATTCTTCCTGTTCTTCCACATGCTCGTTGCTGCTTGCTGGTTTAACCATATGGATTGCACACTGCTGTGGCTGTGGCCTGGGAAGCTGGTGAGCACAAAGGAACAGAATCCAATGTGTATGCTTTTAAAGTATGTTTGGAGTGCATTTTAAAGCACTTTTTTTTCTTTATTGTCTCTTTTTTTCCCTTCCAATCACAAACCCACAGCCATACACAGTGAGCTAAGTGCACTGGGTTTAATTGTCTTTGTTTGTGCTAGGGGAAGGCATGGAAAGGTAAAGATAGCATAAGCTGCCATGGGAAATTCTTGGGTCCAGTGTTTTCCAGAGAGTATTGCAAGGACTGTCAGCCCCTGATACAAAGATAGCCACCTCAGAGCTGCTCTAATTTATGCTTATCTTTCTACAGGGTTTGGAAAACAAGTAACAGGAGAGCAGCACACTCCAATTATGCCCTTGATGCACTCCTTATCCTGAGGACCGTAAACATGACAGCCTTTATTCTCTTTGCTCCTTGTGTCTGCTTTTTAAGAAGGCACAGCAAAAGGGAGAGAGGGAAGAAGGGAGGGGAGCCCTACATAGGTAGCAGAAGGGTGATTTCTCCTGGTTTTAAATACCTTTGGGATTTTTCTTTTTTCTTGGATTTTCATATTTCTAAAAATGTAGCATCTTACTGGTTAGCAAGGCTCACTTATTTTGTCAGAGTAGGATGAAATTTCTAGAATAATAGAGAATTAAGCCTACTAGACTGCTGCAGGCAAATTGGTCAAGAAGATTTCCAGAGCTGCTTTGTCTTGTCATTTGGAATTCCTTCATTCTCACCATCATCAATTCATCCTCCGTATCCCACATCCTCTTTTCTATTTCACATCGGCAAAATGAACAAGACATACCATTCTTACAAAAATAAGATATCAACTAGGGACTGACTGATATGTGATTTCATTCCTCACCACCTTCTCCCTCACTCTCAGAAATGTTTATGCTTTCATTCCTCCCCAGCCTGCCAGGAGCAGCCACTAAAGCATTTAAATGATGAGTCTGTAGCTGGGGAGGGCAAGAGGGTGGTCTCCTAAGCATGGCTGGGAGTTATTAGTCTAGGTTAATTACTAGGGGAATTTATGTTGTGAGCATCAGTCAAGGCTTAGACACATAAGATTCTGCTGTATTAACTGGCCTGTGCCCAAACTGCATAAGATGGCTTTTGTCTTAATATTATTATCATGATTTGCTAGCTGAATGTATAGCTCAAACATATTCTGAAAATGGGAAACTCTGGCAAAAACCATCAAATATTCCATGACTGTGAATGTCAGTCTGCATATCAAATGGAATAAACTTGGACTGCCTGGGGTTAGTGATAAATTATAACAATTCGGAGCTGATGGGATAAGGTCCAGCAATGGATTGTAACATGTTGCCTTTGCTTAGGGTTACTGAATCATGTCAAGGAATTATGGAGTTAAGGATAATATGCATGAGCCAGTTTTGCTGGTAGGATTGAGGCAATGTTCTAGACAAAAGCAGGTTTGTAGCTCTGGGATTTCCTTTATCAAACTAGAAACTCTTTTAAATACTTGAGAAAAACTGAGAATTACTCCCTGCTGGGACTTCTTGAGAAGGCCATATTCGTCAAATAAAAGTGATTGGGTGGTCCGTGGTAATAAATAGCATGTGCAACTTTTTCATAGTGGATACAAAAGAACCAGAGGCAAAGAGCACTGCAAAACATAAAACTTTAGAGAAAAATTAGTTGGTGCCCAGGCTAAAAATGCAACCTGGCCTCATCATCCCCTGTCATTTCCCTTGTCTCCCAGTTCACCACAAGAAGCAGCTTCCAGTTCATCTGCAGCTTTCCTCATGGGCTCTGTGGAAAGCATCTTGTTTGGCTCAAGCTTAGGGGAGGTGAGAGGCAGTGGCTTGGCTCTCAACCCATCCTAGGCAGACAAGGGTGTGTGGGATGTGGGCTGGACTTCCTTATTTCTTCAAGCACCTGCCTGGGTGCAGTGGCATTGAATGCCTGTCCCCACTGAGGCCACCACAGCTGGGATGCTGGGCCAGGTGGAATTGCAGGTGGGCTTCAACCCTCTGGTCATGTGCTCATTGAACTGGGTGCAAGCGTTGGCCAAGGGAACGCCTCTGGAATGTGAAATTAGGTAAAATTATTTAATGGCAACCAAAATCTCTTCATGAAACTCAGTGAGCTGCAGCTTAACAGTTATAGTGACCAAATATATTTTAAGAAGAAGTCTGAAGAAAATCAGACTTTTAAATGTTACACAAAGCCACCCTTTACTTGGTAAAACCACACTGTTTAAACTTGTTATAGCACCTCCATGGCCACAAGATGCAGAGTGCCCAGCCGTGGGCTGGCTAGAAGAGTCCTGTGACACACACACAGCGCCTGTGACCTGTGGTGGCATCAATGGCTCCCTGCCCTGCTGTCCCCGGGCGAGGTGATAAACCCGCAGCATTTGGGCTGCCTGGCAGTCCAGGAGCCCCAGTCACCAGCCCATGTTCCAAGAGCTCCACGTCCCTCCTGCCAGCAGGACAGAGCGGAAAATCTGCTGAACTCCTGCCTGGCTCAACCAGCTTATCCTATTAGCATTCCTCCAGCGTGAACCGCAGCGAGAGCAAGAGCCACGGAGCTGGGGGTGGGTGGGTGTCGGAACCCAGGAAATTCCTCTGGCTGCCCTGGAGGACTTGAGCCCCTGCCCAAGGGGGCTCAGAGACCTTGGCACAGAGCCCAAGACCCCTGTGCCTTTAATTTAGCCCTTGGGAAAAACAATTACCAACCTTATATGAAGAATTACAAGCCACGGCAGTTTAAGTAGAATGATAGTGAATTTATCATGGGGTGAAAAATAGATTTTTGTGGTTTTTAGAATGGAGGTTCAGGGGGCAAGATGGAGGAATCTGGGTGTGTCCAGCCTTTCTCCTTCTTCTTCTTGGCCTCCATCTTCTGCTGTGATGTTGGCACTTTTAGATTGGTTTAGAGTGGAAGCTCACTGTCTAACATAGGTGATGGGTATTGGACAGTAATTGTAAATATTGTACACGTAGTTTTTAGTATAAAAAGATAACACAGCCCGGAGGTGGGCAGAGTGCCTGGACTGTCTTGCTGAGCAGACCTTGGCAGGTCAGGAGAAAGAATTTTATAGATAAGATACAATAAACAACCTTGAGACCCAGAACTGAAGAGCTCTGACTCCTTCTTCGACCCCTGGGCTGGGAAAAGAGATTTTCTAACGTATCTCGGGGTCACTCTGACCAGCGAGAGATCCTGAGAGGTGGGAAGAGGGGAGGGGGGAGCCCAGGCATTGCTTCTGTGATGGGACAGCAATAATGTGGGACAGCAGTGGTGGCAAGGATATCCTCTGCTGCTGCTGGCAGGGGACGGGAGCAAAGCTAGAGGAGGAAATTGGGCATAGGGGGAAAGTGAAGTCAGAGAAGAGGGAAAGCTAGGGATATAGAGTCCACAGATAGCTTGTATGTTCTCTGTCTCTGTTCCCCACCCTCGCCACCCCCAGACACTGTCACTCATAAGGATCGTACACTGAACCCCACCCTGGTGCTGCAGCCTGAGGAGGACCAGAGAGGAGGGCCAAAGGCTTTAGAAACTTAAGGGGCACCACAGGGTGCGTGGGGAGGCACATGCACAGGGCTCTCCCCTCTGGCAGGAACAACATGTGATGAACTGACCACCCCCATTCTCCTTCTCCTTATGCTGCTGGGGTGGGAGGTAGAGCTGGGATGGAGGAGGAGTCAGGGAAGGGTGTTTCTAAGATTTATTTTACTTCTCATTATCGTGCTCTGATTTTGTAAGTTATAAATTCAACGAATATCCCCATTTTGAGTCTGTTTTATCTGTGATGGTATTTGGTGAGGGATCTCTCATGAACAACCCCCAAACCTTTGTTATAGTTTCTTTCCCCAGTCCACTTGTGGAAGGGAGTGATAGAGTGGCTTTGTTGGATGCCTGACATCCAGCCAGGGTCAGACCACTGCACCCTCCTCTGAAAGAAAGAAAAAGAAGTGGATACCAGTGTGGTAATCAGGAAAAACTTCATTCCCTCAGGGCCAGCAGCTCTCCTGTGGATGGAGATGAGGTTTATAGCATATGAATACTGTGCAGTAAGGTCGAAGGTTGTAGATATGTTGATAGCTATAAATTTTATGGGAGAATTCTTCCCAACACCCTCCAGTTTTATGGTGGAAAGCTCAATACTTCTGCTTTTGCTGGAGCATTGCAGAGTGAGCTCTGTGCATCAAGACTGACTTTCCCAAGTGGGCCATAATCTGCTCTCACATAAATAAATAGTATGCAGCTGTCACAAAAGCTTTCATGGATTCAGGGCAGAAAAAAGAGAGGATGAAGATACGTGGCCATTAAAGTACGTAACTTTCAAGTGAGCCTGATGTCCTGTGCAGCTGACCCAGAGTGTTTTCTTGTTAGGAAGAGCAAAGCCAGCCAACTGGATGCTTTCCTTTCAACAAACTAAGTAACTTCTCCTGCTGAACTGATGCTCTCTGGTGCCCTGTGCCTGCATGCTGAAGGTGAATCAGGCAATGTCTAGAGTGTCATTGTAACACAAAGCTTCAAACCATGAGTCTTTTCAACTTCCTCCAGCCAATGAATTGACTGATTCCCTCTTGTCCTGCTTTACTCTGTGATGCCCATCAAATATGACTTTTTCTATACTCTTTGTAAAATCTGTAGTAACCCCGTGGTAGGTAAGAAGAACACACCTACACTTAATTGATCAACTTTTAAAATATTTGAAACCCAACAACAAATAAATAAGCTTAAGGGACTAGTCTAAAGATAAATGATCAAGAATGCATTTGTCTGAAGGTTTTTGCCAGTTTGCAGCTGGCAATTTTGGTGGCTGTGGTTTTAGACAGAACAAATGTGGATTCTGTCTTGGTTAACATACAATACAATACTAATGTAATACCAATTACAGATAAACATCTTAATTAAAAACTGAGGAAAGCATGCTTTGATATTTTCTAAAAAGAAGGATTGGAATGTAATCTGAGTCTTTACAAATGCAGTAGGGAATAACAGCTAATCTTGATGTTCTGACAAATTCCTCAGAGAAACATTTATTTTGAAACAACAGAGCCCTTCTGCACAGCAGTAGTTCTGTCCTCAGAAAAAACTGCCTACCATCTTGACAAGAGAAATCAATGTTTGTACTCAAACACAAGACATGTGACTGTTTAGTATGTCCTGAAACGAAGATCGTGTTTTCCAAAAGAAGGCTAATAGGCTTGTCTAAATAATTATTGAAATTTGGCAAATGCTTTGCACAGTAAGGCTGTTGTGGTCACACAGTCATTTCATTTTTGCTTGCTTCTCACAGATACCTGTTATTCAGTGATAGCTGAATTTGGACACAATACAGGCAGAGTTTCTGAGTTCCTTGCTGCTGTCTGGGTTGGGTGGGTAAAGGCAGGAGGATCCTAACAAAGTCCTGCTGGAGATAGTGGGCATCAAACAGCAGTCAGGTGTAACATTTGGCCAGGAGGTTTCCTGAGTATCACAGGCCACATCCTCAGGTGCTGCAAATACAGCAAATCGTTGAGCTCAGCTCAGCTCACAGGCTCGTGGCCTGTGTTGGTTTCTTCTGGGATGTTCAGGTGCTGCTTTTCCTCCACTTTCTACAGTGGCTTTTTATGCATCAAAAGGCTCTGAATCAGACCTCTAAGTAGAATGGAGGATGAAAAGTACAATGAATTTAGGAGCAGCTACCCAGGAAGCTAACTTAGCAATAAGAACTTGATAATGAAGTGCTCAATGAGAAAGGGAACTGAAATTTGAGAGTAGTACACGCCAACAATGGAGCACAAAGGAAATGTTTGAGGCTTTCAGATGTCCCAGCTGATTTTTGATGCTGAAAAGATATCAGATAGTTGAAGCTAGCTGCACACTGTGGAGACTGGTGTGAAACATGCTGCAAAGTCTGTCTTCCAGCTGAAAAAACAGCCAAGCTATTACAAGGCAATCTGGCTAGCATTATACCTTTTAATATATTTCCAGACTAGGTTCTGAGATCCCCAGAGGATCATGAGCCTCCAAGGTCATCAGGGTTTTGACCTTTCTTTCATTGCCATAGCAACCAAAGCTGTCTTTAGTGTTTAAATTAGTTAATCAATTGCAGTTCTTGATTTATTCTCATTGGCAGCAGCCATCCTTGGAAGTTATTTCTTGACTAATATGAGCTTTTATCACAGAAGGGTATTCCCACACTCCAGTTTAATGAGACCCTTTGATAGAGGAATTGACTTCATCATCTGAATTCAGTACCTCATCTAGAGCCAACTAGTATGAATTGCTGTTATAGTTTAGTGTTGGTGTTTTGGTTTTTTTCTGCCTAGAATCATCTTAATTCTGGTTTACATTCCCTTAGAAGGAGATGAGGGTGATTTAGTTGGAAAAAAGCACAGGCTCTAATTGCTTCCATTTTATAGAATGCTCCACCTTTCCACTGTATGTGAATGAAATTGCAGTGCAGAATTAAGTTAATCACTTCAAACAACTCTTTTGAATGAGATAAAATATGAACCGTTGCCTGTTTAACTGTCATGTTCTGATAATCCCTGATTCTTCTGATACAGCATGGAATAAGGGATTAAGGTCAAGGTCATCAACTGAAAAGCCCTGAGATTCAGGACTATACATTGTATTTACTGTATGGGTTTGGGTATACTGCTCCAGCCCTTGGCAATGTGCTTTCTTGAATTGTAACATGCAGCTAGCACTTACACTGTGCTTATATGGAATCAGAATGTTTAAGTGGTTTTCCTGTTTGAAATGGCACCTTCTTCTCTATTTCTTCTGCTGTTAAACAGATACTTCTGCAGAGGTGCAGGTGCTCAGTTCTGCCTGGCTTAAGAGAGGCACGGGCTTGCAGGGATGAGAAGGGACCTCTGGAGGTCTCTAGCCCAAGCCCCTGCTCAGCACAATTCCTGCAGGTTGTTCAGGTTGTGTCCAGGTGAGTTTTAAATACCTTCAAGAATGGAGATCTCATAACCTCTGGGCAGCCCTTAGCATGACACTGCCTCACCTCTGCAGAGATGTATTTCTGAGGACTGCACTCTCCCAGCAATACTCGTTTGTACAGTTATAGATTTTAATAGTTTTGCAGTTAAACCTGCTTTGTCTCCTTGGACAATTGGTGAAGTCAGGCTTTGGCTGTGCACATTCTGAGAAATGCATGCTCTCTGTAGAAGCTCAGTATTAAAAGTAGTTTCCAAATACTGGTCAAGTTCTAATCTGCAAGTAGGGTTTTCTTTCTCTTCTACTCATTGGTAGCAGCTTTAAGAATGACAAGCATGGAGAAAGCTGGGAATTTCATGATGAACTATGAGAAAACAAAGATAATGTCTTCTCTGTCTTGGCAAGTGCCCGCAGCTAGAGTCCTGGATGTCACGGCCAACCATATTTGGTTGAAACACTGAACACATGCTTCTTGTAATGCCTATCAACAACATCTATTATTCATTGGTGTTTCGAGAAAGTCATAGAGTTTGCAGTGCCAAAGCCCACGTGTTGCTGAATGGTGAAAAATTTTTACTGATGCAGAGTGGAGCGTGCTGTTTGCAGAGCAAAAATATAATCCCTGCAGTCCAGCGTGGTGATGCTTTCTGTTGCCTTAAACCGGTGGCCCCTGGGGACACGTTTGTCTGGGCTGGCTTCTGACAACATGACCTCATCATTATGCTAAACCCATGTTCTTCCTGTCTTTACACAAATAGTCTTGCAATCCAAATGAGCACACTCTTTGTTATTTTAAAGAGTGGCTGGTACCAAAGCGAATCAGTTTTCTTTTGATTAGCATTTTCAAAGGATAACCTTCGTGAATTTTCCACAGAGGCTGCTGCTTCTGCTGCACAGTGCATCTGGTTGAGTTTTAATCATTTAGCAATTCTTGGCCTCAAAATGCTGTTGTTCCTGGGACTTCTTGGAAGCTGTGACATGACGGCTGGTGGGGACAATGCCTTTTTTTCTGATGTGTCCTCATTGCAGGATAGGATTCATGTTTTACATCCTCTGTTTACTGCCAAGGCAGCTGCTGTTGAGGGGAAGGTGGGACCAAACAAGAGGGGTGTTTGTAATATGCAATGGCAGCACATCTCTGAAAGGCACGGGACTAAGTGCCAGCTCAGGGAATCAATAAAATCAAAATAATTTTTATATGCTTGCTTATGGCCTTGGACATATTTTCCCTGTAACTCCAAGAGGACTTTAATTTTTCTAAGTGTTGATGCAGCTGTGACCAAGAAGTTGAGGTTTTGCCATATATATCAGGCACTATCAAGTGAACTGACAAGCACCATATTTGCACTTTCTCTGGACCAACTTTATTCATTTGCAGAGGGATTAATTAGTTATGGTGCTCAGAGAAAGGATTTCCGCAGTAACTTAAGGAATGTATTGCTTCATGTAAAATAAATGAAGTGGGAGAGGGTATGTAGATTAGGATGCAGCTTGCTCTTTTGTAATATTTAAGCTGATTGCAGGGATTCAGAATAGTTCATGTATCATTTTGGCACCAGTCCTGAGTTAATATGATCCTATTTTCTGACCCCAGCCCTTTGTGAAGGTAGCAGAACAAGGCAAAAGGTGCTGGCCCTGTGCCAGACACAGCACGGTCAGGGGCTGACAGTGACCCTTGCTGCTCTGATCTGCACTGGAAGCAGCAGAGGCACGGTTTTGGTTGGAGCTGGGATTTCTCGGGGCCACTGGGCACTGTTTAAAAAGTAACTATAAAAACAAGAGACTGTGGTGGTCTCTCCATAAAGAAGAGGTTAAACAAGAAGATTTAAGAAGACAGGGTCACGGCACCTCAGCGGAGGTTTGTGTTGGACGTTTGAACTCCTTCTTGATACTTTGGTCTGACATGGACTGCATCTCCTTCTGTGGCAACACCAGGGCACCACAAGTGTGTATGGGATAAGGTATTCAGACCTTGGCCCTATAGGAAACCTTTTAAATTATTGGGCAGCAGCACTTCTGGTGAGACTGAAAGTTTTGTGTGAAAACTGCCTAACAAGGAAAGCAGGGTGAGAGGAACCTTGCAAACAAAAAATAGGATTTGGTGGTTTCTCATTTCCAATAACTGTCAGAAAACCCACAGGATGTTATCTGAAAAGTCAAACTGAGGAAAAGTTACTGAATGAAGAAGTCTGTGTTAACAAGCATATGCAAACTGCACAAAGCAGAGTTTGCCTTTGATGTCCATGTTATCTGTTAATTGTGTGCAGATAAGGAGTGCTTGTCTCACATTGATTTCAAGTAGCATTTCCTTTCATTATCCACCTTATCCATGAAACTTTGCTACTTTGGTCTCTTTTTTTTCCTTTTTTTTTTTTTCTCTGCACTTTGCTTTTCTTAGCTTTCTCTGCTTTTCCCCTAGTTGTTCTTTATTTAAAGAAATTGCAGAGACTTCCTATTTCTGTCTTGCCATCTGGTCTAACTCCACAGTGGCTTTCCTGCTAGATCACTGCCACTGGAACACCATAGCAGGTATATACCATTTCAGGCACATACATTTTCCAGAAGCAGCTGTTACAACAGTGGGTTTTGCTTGAAAATGAAATTTCAAAGTCAATTAGGATGATATTTGCTTGGACCCAGGATATTTAAAAGTAAAGCACAATTAGACCAATGTCCTTTTCAGATTTTGGGGATTTCTTTTATTTGAAGGAGAGGATTCTAATCTTTTAACCTATTGTTCTCTCTTCATTTTAAGTAAAAGAGTTTATTAATATAATTTTCTCCTTTCCTTTTTTACATAGAAGCTCTGCTTTCCTTTATAGACTGCCTTCCCTTGCTGACACAGTATTCATCACTGTTTATCCAAGTGTCTTCCCTCATGTGACTAATCATTTCCATGTGTTTTCCTTTTCACCTTCTCCCTAAGATCAGTGGGCTATTCAGTGATATCATTGTGCAAGTAAGTAGGAAGAGGTTCTGTTTGGGTAGTGGTTCCTTTTTTTCTAATCCTTGTTTTTGGTTATTTATTCCTCCTCTTCTAGTTAGTGCACAGGGCCTTTCATTTTTCTCCTTCTTGTTCAATTTGCTTTAATACCCTTCAACATCCTCAGTCATTCTCAGTATACCTCCACCGCCCAAATAAGCCAGGACCTGAGATGATTAATCATGGCATAGCAGTTTATTTTCTCTAAGGTATACATAGCTGAGTAAGATTTAATGGGCTTCAAAGGACAAACTCAGGAAAACAGCAGGACATTTCAATTATCTCTTCGGAGAGACAGAGGAATTGTCAGGAAAGCAAGAACAATGTTACAGATAGATATTGCAGTGAGGGGAGAGGATTTGCTTGTAGAAGGCATTAGCAGGGGACTCCCCTGCTGTCTGACACCTGACAGCAGGGGTTGCTGCTGAAAGCCTGTTTTTAAGACTCGCTCTAGCCATGCTGTTCTCTTCATCCAGGATTGTTTCTAAGCAAGCGAAAGCTCAAAACAAATTGATTTTTCCAAATTACTTGAGCATGGTGTTTCTTGTTGATTAATGAAAGCCCAGCAGCCAGTGAACCAGATGATGACAAAATTAGGCCCATGCAGCACTCAGTCCAGTTCGTGCAAGCCTCTGCACCAAGCAGCATCCCTCCTACCCCTTCCTCCCACCGAGTAGTTGCTGTGTTGAAAAGCATGACTTTTAATCATCCTTGAAGTATTTGGGAGCTTGCCCTGGGATTGCTGAAGATGTTTTCAGGATGAGGGTCACCAAGGGGGGATAGTGAGAGCCCAAACCAGGTGTTACCCTCAGTGCCACAGGGGTGCAAGCTCCTGTACCCTAGGAAAGCTAAACCATTCCCTGGTGGGCTGGTTTCTGTCCTACTTGTGGAAACTTATATTAAATATGAAGTACTTAAATAGTTCTTGCACTACATGGAAAAATAGGAGTTTCCCCTCCCAAGCAGTCTCTCTCACTCTTTGTCTCACTGAAAAACTATTTCTTCCATGCAAGCCCAAGGCCAGGGACTCACGAGGGCTGACCCCAACACAGAGCAGGGGAGGCCGGGAGAGAACAGAATCTGCTGCTGAGGTGCCCTGGTTGAATGTGTGAACTGATGGGCTATTGGCCCTACTCTTGTGTGAATCTGCCAAAAAATGAGCTTTTTTGTTAATAGTATAATTTTCAGAGTGTTGACACAGAAATAAATTTGAGATTTTTTTTGTTTTATTGACAAATACTAAAAATACCCCAACAAACCATATTTTTTACTTCACTTGATTTATTATAATTTTTTAACTAGTCAATGATGTTTTCATTTTTGATTCAGGGGCCAATTATCACATAATCCTGCTAGAAATAATTACCCAATAATTGTTTCTCTTTTGCTGCACTTTCATTGCAGAACTGTTTCATTTTCAATTTTGGTTCTTTACTTACTTGACAAAACCACCTTCATTTTATAGCTTAATGCTGTTGGACAACACTATCATCTGCTTTTTCATTTTGTAACACTGTTCAGCACTAGATTCCTGTAGATAATGTATACACTGTGTAACAGCAAATAAATATCATGGGGTTTGCTGGAAGAAAGGTAATAGTATATTTGAGAGCCTTGTTCCCTGGAGAAAGGAAACTGTAATTGTTTCCAGAATGCGCTTGCCCGATGACGTTTTAGCTTCCCAGTCTGTGGGACTGAGCTCCCACTCTCCACTGCCGTCCCACAGCAGGCTGAGCTCTGCCTGGGGAAGGTCTGTAGCACAACCCCTGTCTCCAGCTGGGAAAGAGGAGCTCAGCCCTGGAGCTGCTGCCTGGGGAAGGGCTGCGAGTTCACAAGTGGGTGGTGGCAGCTCCCCCAGTCTCTCTTTGGGCAGCAGCATTGCCTTGTGTGCCTGCAGCAGTTCATGCAGAGCTGAGAACATCAGGGGTTTGGGATTGGCTTTCCTCCACTCTGGCCTCACGCCTGCAGTCCCTTCTCTGCTACTCTGGGTATTAGTAGCTGCTGGAGTTTGGTGGATTCGACCTAACAACACATTATAGCCACAAGAATACACTCCATCCATCAAATACCTCGAGGGGGAATTGCTGAGTTTGTGAGGCATGCTGTTCTAATCTCCACTGCCTGCAGTGGTTTGGGTAAAGGACGCTCACCACAAATCACAGTCACAGGTGGTTTTTCCTGAAATCCAGAGGTCATAACCCATGGCCAATAATTTCAAAACTAAACAGTGATTATGGTGCCTCACAGCTGGTGGGATCTCCTCAGGAAAGGCTGATTTCAGAGTCTGAGCACTTAATGCCAGGCCTGGCTTCAGCTGAAGCGTGTTAAGCCCCCCTCATTTCATTAGTGATGCCTGATGCAGCATGCATGTCCAGACAGGCTCTGAGGGAGCAGCTCTGCTCCTCACCAATTAGTTATTGGAACAGAAACCAGGCCACCATTCCATGTTCATTAATTCTGGATCTTTGCACTGCAAAATCACCTGGCTGTACCAGGGGGATCCAGGATAGGATGATCATATTCCTACTGAATTTGCCAAGGTGCACAATGAGCTTTGTGCTGGCTGTTGGGTGACAGATGACATGTGGTCCAGCATGAAGTTGCTTTCGGTCCTTTGACACAAAGTCTTCAAGTAAAAAGTAATGCTTTCCAAATTTTAGTCCAATTCGAATAAATGTAGTGAATTTTTACCTGCTTCTTTATACTGTGTGCCTGTTGCAATTATTTCTCTGATACAAGGCACCTTAAAACTGAATAAAGAGTCTTGTAGACCCATGCCCATGTGTAATCCCACACAGTATTTCAAATCCTGAATACATCAGCAGCACCCCGTAACCACAATTCACGCTCTTTGCAGAAATTTTCCTTCTGCTCTCCTTTTCCCAGCTTCATGTTTTTGTCATTTGCTGAACAGATTGAAGCTTCAGACAAATAGCTTTCCAACAATAACTAGAGGTGGTAGCAGCCATGTCAAGGATATTATAAAATCCTGCTGTCCGTGCTGTTTTGCTTAATCTTGACAACACAGCCAAGGGAACCAAGCACGGAACAGAAGGGATGTAAAATCACCTAAGTCAGTAGAATGACAGATAGCAGGCTTTGTCCTCTTGCAGATCTTTATGAATGCTTAAAATTATGGCTAGGCTTGGATTAAACAGCATTTCAACCAAAATATTGCATTTGGGTCTTTCAGACACTGAGTCATTTGAAAGATGGGAGAACATTTAATCTTACACCCACACAGACATCTTCATTTCCAAAACAGGATCTCTCCTGACGTTTAATGACTCTCCAGTCTGTGTTGAAACTGAATGCTGAAAGGAAAATACATCAGTCAGCAAGGGAATGCTAAAACTTTCTCTGTATTCGTTCAAACATCATTGTCAGCATCTCTGGATTTTGAGGGTTTATACATGCTAAGTATTCTGGGCAATATTTTTTATAGTCTCCAAAAATCTTTCCAATGCATTAGTTTTTTTTAACTCTTTTTTTTTTTTTTTTTTGGAGTCCCACATCAATATTTCACTAGCTAGTTCTTTACTGACCAGAGTAAAATACTCTGATTTTCCACAAGCTGTTTCTCAGCCTGTCCTGGACTACTGATTTTCTTCATGTCTGATCCCTTCTGATAAGTCATTTGTGCCTCTTGAACTTGACTCAGACAGGCTGGAAAATAGAATGAAAAATAGAATTTCTGGAAACTGCTTACTGTGTCTCCCATGAGTTCTCCTTCATAGATGCAGTTCATTTCTGTTGTACTTGACATATCAAATGGTTCTAACTGCTTTCCTGTTTCAATGGGAAACTTTTCTTGGGTACATTTTTCATGATCTGTGAAGATTTTGTGTGAATGTTGTAGTGTCACTTAGTCACTGTTAAGGCAGACAGTTTTCAGCAAAGTAAAGGGATGGTTTTGGATGAACTCTGATTATAAATCATTTTGAGCCTGGTTAATTATGTCACTTCTTTAAGAGACTTGGCAGTGTCTGAAGGTGTCCATAGCCCTCATGAGGATTAGATTATCCTCTGCAGCCTTTGGCAGTGTTGGGACTGAGCTCTCCTGAAACTGTCCCCAAATAATCATCTTACTTTCACATGGCAGCAGACCAAGAAGCCAAGAGCTAGACACTTACACCAAGACCTAGTTGAAGCAAGCAGCCATCAGCTGGGAAGTTCACAGGAGGTTATTTTACCTTCTGAGTGATGTTGTGTATCTGCCTAAGAGAATGGCAACCTTCAGGGAAAAAAAATGAGGTCCAAGGCTTAGAGGTGGCAGCTGCCTGGCTTGAGGTGTCTGCTCTGGACACCTTGAATACTTGAATATCTGCCAGCAGAATGAGCCACCTTACAAGGTTTTATAATGTGTGTTTGCCTACTCTGGCAAGCCTGACATTAAAATGGCATTTGTGGATTTAAGAACCCCTGGGGTGAGTGAAGTTGCAGAGGCTGTAACCCAATCCTGAGGAATTACCACTAAAGCCACCCCCTCTGTGACCCTAAAACCCCATTCATACAGCTGCAGGCTGGCTCAGCTAAGGCTGTTTTGCTGCTGCAAGCCTCCCTCCATCCAGGTGTCCTACTGTCACTGGGGAGGGTCACACAACTGTTTCTGCCAAGTGAAATAACACACTGAGTCTCTGCCTTCCTCTAACCATTATTTGTGTCTCACTGAGTCCTGGAGAAATGAGTTTAACTTTTCCTGTGGGGAGACATAAGACCCAGCAGCAGATGTTTTTTTTTTTTTCCCAGCAGTTTGATCCCTGGCTTTTTTTTTTCCTGAAAAGGGACATTTTCTCTTTATTTTCTTTATATTAGTTTTCATCACCCGTGCTTCCCTTTTGTTAGTGAAAAGAGAAGAAGAGCTGATAGGAATTTAGAGCAGAGGGTGAAGTGGCTAATGAAGTATTTTCACTAGCTGCAACTCACTTTGAAATATGGCTTGTAATGTTACCAGTATCCGTGTGTACAGAAGAACAGTGAATGATTTTGTCCTTTCTGTTCTCTGACCCACTATAACTCCTTTCAAACCCAGTTTTTTAAAGACAGAAGGCTGCCTTGGAGAGCAGCCTTTGATGCCCAGGCATAGGCACCTGTGCTGTGCTGGGAGCTGCTGGTTTGTTATGACCCTGGTAAGAAAGGTACTCAGGCTCTGCAAAGAATCACTTCAGGTGCCATTTGGTGGATCCAACAGTACAAAGGCAGTAGCATAAATAACCTTGTCTGCTGTGAGATGCCAGGGATGCTGAGTTGTGTGGAGCTCAAGTCCAGGTGCAGCACTCCAGGCAGACCCTGTCTCTGCAGTGCTCATCCTGTTTTAGTAATTTCAGCTCTTCCAGGGTGTTCTTACAAGAAAACAACTCCATTCATCATTTCCAGTGCCAAACAGAGAGAGGATGTTCATGTGAGATCTCATTGCTGCACAGTGAGATAAAGGCAAGGCCACACAGGTGTGTAATCACTGGTGCAGAGTGGGAGCTGCCTCTGGGATCTCCCATCATCATCACTCAGCTGAGTCTGCCCTGCACCAAGGGAGAGGTGCAGCATAACTCAGGCTGAAATAAGTCTGCACTCCTCATGCATGGCTTTGTCAAAAGGTTCTCATTCAAAAGAGAGAATTGTCATAATTGTATTTCAGCAAAAGCATTGCTCTCTGCACTGTCATGTGTTGGCTAATACCCCGTTAAGTTCTGTAGTGGGTTCTTGTGGTAGATTAGCTGAAGTTTCATCTCTTCTTTAGAAAGAGTATATCATTGTCAATATGTTTAGTTTCTCTGCAAAATCAAACCATTTAATGTGCAAAAGATTGTCTTTATCATTTATTTCTTGAAATAAAATCAGGGATGAAAAATACTGACATAAAACAATCCAAAATTTCAGATTTTTTAATCCTATAAAATTTCAATACGTTGAAAGTCTTTTTAATACATTCAAATTCTTCTGAATAAGTGACAAAAAACTATTGAACTTGTTATTGATATAGTTTGACATGATAGTTCTTTTGTTCACTTGCTCTTTTTGTACAATTTCTTAAAAAGAGATTTTTGAGAGAGGGAGAGAACAAAAGAGGATGAGGGAGGAAGGTGGGGGAGGAAGAGAGAAAAGAAAAAGAAAAGAAAAGAAAAGAAAAGAAAAGAAAAGAAAAAAGAAAAGATATTCTAGCCATAAGTATTCCAGTTTCCCTTGCTGGCCTACAGTGTCTAGTTTAATTTTGTTCAAATAAAAAAATGGTAGAAGAATTGCCATGCTGAAGCTGAGGACACGTCCTTTTTACTTTAATCATCTTCAGCACGTTATGTCTGTAACTGCTTATACCTGCTGCTCAGTAATTGCATTATTCAAATCTGAACTTTATGTCTGACTTTCCTTCCAAAGTTTGTCAGAACTGATCACATTCAGAATTTCAAGTACAATTTTTTTTTTTACTAAAATGTTGATTAAAAAGACTGGCCCAATTTCCAAGTTAAAATATGAAGTGTTCACTTTTTTTGCTCTATATAGAGCCATTACAAGAAGAACAAAATTAGAAAGATTTGCAAGAGTGATTGGCCTCATTTATTAATTGGTTCCACTCATTTGTTCTTGCCTCTTTCCCCAGCCATCAGGAGTGTTTCCTTCACTTCTCGCGCCCATGGAATTTTCTAAACAGCCCACAAGCTTTTGTCTCCTCTAGTTCCTCCTAAATTCTTACTTGTTTCACAGTGCTCTTGGGGCCACAGTTCAGCAATGGTGACATTCAGGTGGGTATTATTCCCATCTGAGCAAGGGTTAGATTAGCTTTATTTTCTTACCTCTCACCTGGCTTATTCATTGGTGTGTGATTTTTGGTTCAGTTGCTTAAATAATTCAAGGCAGCGTAAATGAAAGTCAACAAACTATAGGCTTGGTTCAGTCAGTGTATGAATATTGGTGATACCAGAGCTGAAATTGTGGTTGGTTTAAAGCACAGAAAGTTGAATGTTCAGGAATCAAGGTTAAATTCTCCTTCATACATTTTTTTATAACCCACATAATCTCTTGACTTCTCTTCCTTTTTTTGGAGAAGATTAATTTTGATATCTGAGCAAAGAAGTAAAATGATCTGTCATTGGTATTTCTTGTGCCTGGCACATCCATCATGGCATGCTGGCAAAAATGGTTTGCCTCTTCTGAAATCTACTGGCTACAACAGAAACCTAGTGTATGTCAGGTTCATAGCAGGAGCTCTGTAAAGCTCTGTGTAATTAGTGGACACTTAAAAAAGTTAAAACTAGATGGTCTAACAGTGTTTGAAGTAAGTAATTCTTTCCTAAAGTTATTCTTTCTTGTCCTTTCATATTTGAATTGCAGAAATTGTGGGGATGGGGAGGCAGGGCATCTGAAAGCCTTCTTCACTTTTAAAAGATTAGAGAATCCTCCACTTGCACGGCTCCTTGTGATGCCAGTAGAATTATTATATTTGGGGCAAAGATAGAGCTGTGGCCCAAAGGCTTGGAAGTTTGAGAAAAAATACAGGCTTCTTACTTGCTCATTAAGCATTTTCTTTTCTTATCTACAAATATATGCAGATAAGCTGCTAATTATGTGGACCCATCTGTTGTATTTAAAGTGTGATAAATGTAGATCCTAAGTTTAAAGCTTCATAGAAGCTTATTATATTTCAAGACCTTCTTTTTAGAGTATGAATTTGAGAGTACTATATGCATCTAGAACAAACTTTAAGAGTATGTGGAGGTCTGCAGGTTTTCTGTCAGATGATTGTGAACTGTATTTTCTCTCTTTTTGGGAGTGTCCATGACAAAGAATTTTACTCACTCTGGCCACAACTCCTACCATTTTGGAGGCATCTGCTCCTAGCACATCTGTTTAACACTGTGGGGTAGAAGTGCTTTCCTTCTTTCTTCAGCAGAGACCTGTTGACCTGCTAGAGAAGATCTTTTATCTGAGCATTTCTACAAATCTATTTGCCATGTCTCATTTTTGTGTCTTTTGTGACATTTTCTAGCACAAGCCTTGGAAAGGAGAGGGAAATGGAAAGCTTCTTAGAATTCTGCCTGGTGATCAGGTGGTAGAATTGTGATCCCCTTTGATGCAGCTGGATTGTCAGAAATTTACTGTAACTTTTCTTCCAGATTCTGAAGCAGGATTAAAATACAATGGGTTGGGGAGATCCAGGTGGTGCATTGCTACATGAATGGGAAAGTCCCAGGTGTCTAGTACCCTATTTTTTCTCTTCTATTTCAAAGCAAACCTATGTGGCACATGGCTTGCTTAAGGAACACAACTAAGCCTTCACATTTTTCTCTTGAATGTGCATTTGGAATTATGGATTGCTTGTATGACAGCTCTGGTGAGGAGACCCCTGAGATAGCACAGTGGGTTTTCCTCACTCCTTGCTCTGCCTCCCAGCACAGTCCAGACTCTGTCAGGCTTCTTGTCTCTCAGAGTCATCCTTGGAGAGCAGAATGACAAGGAGACAGGCATATTTACAGGCTTGCAGTTTCCTCTTGAGGTCCAGCAAGATGTGCTGCTTTATGGGGATGCCAAATACATTACTGCCATTGATAAGAATGTCCATTAGCCAATGTTAGAAAACACCAGATGTCTTTCAAAGAAGGGAAGTGGCCATTTTTCAAGAAATGTGAACCAACAATAGATAAGGATGGGAGAAATAAATCTGTGTTTCAGTCAGAATGGGTGGTTTCAGCCATGAATAACAGGATAGAACGACAGGAGCATTGCAGCAAAGTGAAATGGTGCCTTCCTGTTCCATTGCTCTGTGTTAGAGACACAGAGCTGGCTACAGACCAGCAGGGAGCTGGTTTGCATGTAATCACTCAGCCTGTGACAAGGCCCTTCAATGTGAAGGGATGTTGAAGCAGTCATTGCATGGCTCTGTCCTCAGTTCTGCTGCAGATCAATGACTCTGCAGGTCAATTGACTTGACCTGTGTCAAGTAAGGACACAGACTGAGATGAGTGGGTATGACTTGACATCTACTTCCTCAGAGAAGTGTTTTCTTAACAATACCTCATACTGCATACTTGCTTTTACACAATAATATTTATGAGTATTAGACAGAAAGCTTGCTGAGGGTGTCTTTCCCACTGAAAAATAGGAATTGGTATGATTTGGCTGTGAAATCACTGTAACGTTCCTTTTTTTTCTCAGTCCATTTGTGGTGATGGAAACTACTGTTTGCTTTGATTTTTACTAGTTCACTACTTTTTCCTAAAAATATTTGAGTGCTGAAGCAACTCCCAGCACATCACAACTCACATTCCTCAAGAAAAATATGGCTGAATTAAAGCTTAATTCAGATTCAGAATGCGAAGCCCTTGAACATTTGTGACGCACAAGCTTAAAAAATAATGGAAACCTCATCCAACAGTGAGTTGTCAAGCATCAGAGAGGTCTAAGGAGCATTCTGAGAATCTTTCATTGTCCTCAGTTGTTGACATTGCATTGGTTACTGCATAACTGTTTGGTCATAGAGAAATATTTCTCCATGGAATTTAGCCTGGAGCAAGGTAGTGCCCCTTCACATTCTCGTGGTTCCTGGAAGTGAAGCTTCACAGACAGCTTAAAAGATTTGACAGGAGGAAGATTTGACAGAAGATAGGTAATGTCTATTGAAAGCAAGTCCTGCTTTATCATCCAAAAGCTATCAGGGATGTGTAACCAAGTCTGAACAGCTTCAGTCTTCCAGACAACAGCTATTAAAGCTACAAAGAAGTGTAATCGATTTATATTTTGCATATTGACCGCTTCACTTTCCAGGATACACCTTCCTATACTGATGCTGTCACAGTCCATATGCCAACAGCAGTAACACCCTCAGCTTCCCTCCTTGTGGATGGAGCAACAGAAGGGTAACTAATACAATTTGACATCCAGGCTGAGAAGCTCCAGCATCTGCTGCAAAAACTGGCTCACATATTTTGAAAAGGTTCAGCAGAGGTTCTCCCCCCTCCCCCTGTCTGAGGGGGTTATATAAAAGACTTTTTAATATTAAAATATTTCCTTTTTTCTATGTGGTCTTTAAAATAAAGCCTCTGGGGCTGTTAATATCTCTGATGTTATAGCTTTGAAGACTGCATAAAATGATTTTAAAGGAGAAGCTTTTAAAGGACTCATCCATTTCTAACATTGGCAATCAATCTAGTTTGTAGCTCTAGATATAAGTGGAAACTTTGATATAACACAAGTTTAAGGCAAAAGATTTTACATGACAGTTTGAAAAGACACATTTCTAAGCGCTGAACTTTCATTTGTTAGGATTTCATTTAGTGCAGGATGCTCTTTAAAACTGCAGCTGTCTCACTGCATTTGGCCACAGATTGTAGAATGTGAAAGATCTTTCTTTTATGTAGCTAATTCAGTAAAAAGAAAAAAATGAGCTAATTCTACCTAGTGAGGAGTCCACAAGATTTTCAGCACATTAGCTCCTGTGTCAGCCTAGAAGGAGAAACTAGGCACATTAGGCAATATTTTTTTTTTAAACCTAGAAAGAAATGTCTGATTAAAATGCAGAAGGTGTTTAAATTTACTTTAGTCTGTAGGGACTTACTTATGTGTTGCTCTGTTGAAGATTTTAGGGGAGAAAGCATCCTGTTTTGCAACATGGTTTCCTTATTTTCATTTCTTAGAATTCAAAATATTCTCATATTTTGAATTATAAGATTTTGTCTCCATATTTGCAAAAAAAAAAAAAAAAGGGAGCATGGGTTAAATGAAAGGTGAGCATTGGGTGGTGGTTGTGACACTTCTGTGCTGTACATGAGAAAGATCAATTGATGGTAAGAAGAGAGGACTCAGTCAGGTAAGAGGTGCTAATCTGACTGAAGGGACACTTACCCCTGGAAAAGAAAATTCAGGCTTTTGTTATGAGATCCTGGAATTCTCATGTCCTGTAAACTTACTTGAGGCATGGCCTTGCAGAGGGGGAACTGTCACTCTCATTTTAGGGCAGTGGTTTGATCTTCATTCTAAGGAGCGTTTTAGACTGAAAGGGGGGAAAGTTTATTCTTTGACAAATGACAGAGTCCAGTATAAAATCATTTAATTCAATCTATTTTATTCCACCATCTATAATTGCATTCCACATCTCAGTTCCAAGGTTATTATAGCAGCATGAGTACCATCACCACAGAAGGATTAGATGATGGATTTCTTATTTCCAGATCAATATGAATCTTGTATTGTTGAACAGGGTGCTCTTCCAGCATCTTTTCTGTCCTTCCCCACCACTTCTTTAACTTTTTCCTTATTTACTTTTCACCATAGATGCTAATGTTGAACTACTTATTTTCCTTAGAGACATTTTTGGGGGTTTCAATTGCATTATTCTAAAGAAAGAAATATGCCTTAAGTTGACTGCAACTTTCTCGGTGGAAAGAATATTATAATATGAATTTAATATCTCTACATCTTTATATCTACACAGCTGTACAGCTATCACTTATGTCTCTTGTATCCTCTTTGATCTGAAATAATAGTTTGTGTTTGTGATACTACCTCTGTTTAGACTACTTATTTCTTTCAATGTCTTGGTATAATTTCTGCCATTTACATAGTTCCTTAGACTCTGTAGACTCTCCTTTTTTTTACATTATAAGGCACTCTTTTTTTTTATGCCTTTGTAACATCATGTACAAGGAAGGCTATATACCTAGGAGATGTGACAATTAATGTTTTACAAATATCCACAGTTTTCTGGTTTCACACCAAAAATATACAGTACATTCAAGCTCGAGTGGAATAGAGCTCTGGTAAACCTCATCTATTTGAAGATGTCTCTGCTTATTGCAGGGGGTTGGATCAGATGACCTTTAAAGGTCACTTGCAACCCAAACTATTCTATGATTCTATAAATCTGATTCCATAACATTTGAGCCATTATTCAGATCTTTCAAGGAAAAGATATTAATAGGGATGATACTGTAACCACCCTTTTTTTTAAAGACCAGCAGTCAAAATACAGTCTATTGCCATTATTACAGCTGTTTATATTTGATCTTCTTCACTGATTTATATTTGTATAATATGGAATGACAAAAACTCCACCTTGCAAGAATTGCCAAAGAAGTAGTATCCAGCAAGCCAAATAAGGTGTAGTGAGAGCACATGAAAAGCATTCATCTTAGCTGAACTTGTAATCCCTCCTCCAAGTTTACATCTGATCTAACCTTGTGATTTAAAACAGCAACAATTTATCTGAAACACATACAGCAAAATCCTTACCTTTAAAAAGAGACCTGAGTCTTTTCCCTTCCCCAAATGTAAGCCTGGATGCATTCATGAGTGAGGTAGGAAAATTTGAGAGAACAATGAAGGCCAGTGAAACAATAAAAATCTCCCCTTCCTCTCTTCCAGTTCTTGGGATGAGCCTTTCTGATGAAGAGACCAGCAGTGTTTGCAATGCCCTGTGGGGTCCTTATCTAAACCCTCCCCTCACATGTCCCTGGTTTAAGTCAGAGAATGGGCACATCCATCCATGTCCCAGCATATCACAAAAGGACACAGCAAAAGTCACATAGAGAAGGTGAAATCTTGAAGGCCTCACAGTCCTGTGATGTCCATCAAAATGTGCATCTGCAGACAGCCATGAATGGAGTTGTTGGGAGTGTTTGGCTGATGATGGACACCTGTCCCAGGACAAAAATCAGGCATCCTGGCAGGTTTAATTACCAAAAGGCCCTGTACTGATAGAGTATCTCTCAGAGTGAGGAAAACCAAAGGGGAGAGCTGAGACAAATTAGCAGGGCAGAGTAGTAAAGAATGCTGTCACATGTAGGAGCCATTGAAATAATGTTTTTATGGTGGTGATTAGCTCAATGGCCTTGTAGCTCTTGTGCAGAATGAGCGCAGCAAAGCAGCGAAGGGGCGTTCCTCTGGCTCTCCTCTCCCCTTGCCTTCAGGAGCCAGCCACTGTCTGGTGCAGCCCTTGGAGCGTTGATTTGATTCATGGCATCCAGCATGTCACCCAGGATTTATGCTGTGTCAAGGGAACTGTAATCCTCTGTTTAAAGCGCTTGTGAAGAAAGGCTTCATGTAAGTCAGGCACTCTGTTGCATTAGGGAATGTTTATTGCTATTCTGATGGAGTACTTTCAGGTATCATAACTTCTGTCAGACCTGAGCTCTGAGCAGGGAGGCATAAATATCCAGGAGAAGGCTGTTCCTGCTGAACAGGCTGTTCCTGCTGAATCCTCTTCAGCAGGATTTGGCAGCACGTGTGCATAGCATTGGTGGGCATCCTCTCCCTCAGGACTTCTGGGGTGATGTGAGGATACAGAGAGATTTGCCAACATGAGTGTTCATCTCAGCACACCATTTGGAAAGATGCAGGAAGGAAAAGGAGGAAAATGGAGAAGACTTGCCCAACTGTAGAAATTTTAGGAGGATGGAGATGCCAGTCTAACCTTGTGTTGTCATTCCTGGCAGTTGCTTCAGCAGACCCAGATTCGGACCATTCACCTAGAAAAACCCAATTTACAGTCAATACTGAGGAAGCCATACTTCAGAGATTAAGAAAGGCCTTTTTTCTCACCTCTGCATGTATTAAAGTCATGTGAGACTGAGCAAAGAGCAGAAAGAAAATATAACCTGTCTCTCAACACTGAATAATTCACATGATTTATTTAGCATCTTCTTTGCCAAGTCAGAAAACAGTACATTATTACTCTTTTTTTTAAATCTGAAATAGTGGTGCTTGCCCTGCTATCTCAGAGCAGCCATACAGTGTGCACCAAATATAACAAGACCTGTTTTTCCAGATGTGTTCAGCTTAACATGAAACAGAGACTGGCTCTTTGTTTTCCTAATGCGCTGGTGTATGCTTTGCTTTCCAAGGGGAATGGACTTTGAGCCAGGCAAGTTACTCACCCATAGATGGAGCAGGGCTAATGTTCAGATGAAAACGAAAATAATTATGATTTGAGTAGATCAAATTTCTCAGGGTATGAAATAATATACTGGGCAAAAGCTATAATTCACATAGCACAGTCACCCACTAATGACATTTCTAGGTTGTTTCTGACTGATTTCAAGACACTGTGCCATAAAATCTTAATGCATTTTATGAGAATAAGCATGTGTTTTATATGTAATGATCAGCAAGCTCCAGGGCACGAATGGAGCAGTGAGAGGCTTTCTTACAGCATGTTGGTTGTATGATTTAATATGCCTTAGATTTATTTTTCTCAGCTGACATTTCTAAATGATAAGTATTTTTTTCTGCCTGGTAGTGTGGCTGGAAACAAAACCATGCTGAAAATAATATAATTCTGTATTGTACAAATGCAGTTAATACTCTCTTAGAAGAAAAAAACATTCTCAGAATTGTTTTGTGTGTGGCAATATGCAACTGCTCAATACACCAGGAGATCTTGCACAAAGGGAGTCCTGTGATGAAGGTTTTGATTGTTCCTGGATAAAAAACAGCCCTATAAATTTCATAATGACTCATAATAGAGCAATGCATAGCAAGTAAGCTGTTGGGGTCTTTGAAGAAGCTCATGGCTTGAATTTTTGCGTGCATTTGAAATATTTTCCTCCATTTTAATGGAGTTAAAGAGCAGTGAGTTAGGCATAATGGGTCTTCTATTATCAGTTAAAGGTACTCCTGAATTAACAGGGTTGTAATGAGTAGTTGAGCAGGCTTCTGGACAGCTGGTTCCACCAGGACCGTGCAGATTTGGTGCTAGAGGGAACAACATGGCCCATGTGGAAAGGTTTCAGGCTTCAGAAAGGTGGGTGGTGTGGACATCCAAAATGCAGTACTCCTGCATCCTGATGTGGGGTTTATTTAACAGCATGATTAACCCTGTGAATACTCCTATGGGACAACTGTGTTTTGCTTAACTTTCTGAGAAAAAAAAGTCCCCATAATTTCTTTTGGGTTTCTTGACTCTGCATTAATCTACTAAATAGACACTTTTGTTTGTTCTCATCTCTTGTTCCCGTGTACCCACTGGAAGGTCCCTCACAAACTCTCCTCTCCATCATGCCTTGTCTTTGCTAGCTCACACCAGTTATCTCACATCTCACAGAATCACAGAATCATGGAATAAGATGAGCTGGAAGGGCTCTATAAGGATCATCAAGTTCAATTCATGGCCTTGCACAGCACCATTCCAAAGAGTCCACTCCACGTGCCAGAGAGTATTGGCCAAATACTTCTGTCAGGGTTGCTATTCAGCTCACAAACCCTACATTTCCTAGTTTACAAACATTCCTATTTACAAGCATCTTTTTGGCTCTTGTCCCTATCACTCCTCCTCAAACTGTACCTGTTGTCTGTGAATTTTCATATTTGGTTAAGGCTATTCTGAAGAACAGCTTTCTTCCTAAAATTTCCCAGCAAGCCTACCTAGCTTGTGAGCTGGCCTGACTGACCAGTCCCAGCAGCCTGTAACTCTCAGGAAATGGAAAAAATAAGATGAAGCTCATTGTCCCTCAGTATCACAACCCCAGCTGTGATAACTAAAGATGACTTAAGCCTGTGCCCAGTCCAAGCAAATCTGATTTAAGACTGGATTGCTCTGGCGAAATTCAGGTGTGTTTCTCCCTCTCCCCTGTCTCAAAACACTAGCTCTTGCTCTAGCTAAATTATTTTACTCAGTGTTTTTAAATGCTGAAAAGGTAAAACATGGGTGCTTCCCTGTGTAAGGTGGTCATACTGGATCCAGTCCGTGTAATAATAATAATAATAATAATAATAATTATTATTATTATTATTATTACTCTCTGAACTTAATATTAAGTTGGAATATCAGCTCTCTACCAAAATAAGCATATCCAGGACTTTAATAAAGCTGGATTTCCGTAATCCATGTGCTGGTCATTGTGGAATATAATGGTCTAATTAAGCTGTGCTTTGCACCTTTCTACTCTTTTGTGTCAATCTCTCACCAAGCTCTGGATTAATTTGACTGTTTACATGCTATAAATCCCACAGGGGGTTTTCCTTTTGTGGAACTTTGATGTTAATGCAAACGAGCCAGTGAGTCCTGAAAAGTCAAGGCTGTTTAATTTTTTTGAGATACCACAACCTGGTGGTTTTGGTGGTTAAACCAGTTATTTTATTTGAAAAACTTAGGAATACTTGCAGCTGTGACAGGGTAGCTCAGAGACTACTGCTTTAATGAGAGGCATGCAGATGTCTGTTATTCAAAGCGTGAGATAATCATCAGTGTCTGAACAAATTCAAACTGATATTAGCTTTTACTCATTTTATTATGCAATTTCCTCTTACTCCATCTGTCATTCATATTATAAAAAGGAGATGTGTTTATAAAATAGAGGATTTACATACTTCCTGGAAATAAAACCTCAATAACCAGACCCTGCCATCTGGTTTCCACAACCATTGATAAGAACCATTGTGATCTCTTTCTTAATGCAGGCATGATCCAAAGCACACTAAAATGTCCTTGGAGTCCAGCTTATTCCCACTGAACCCTTAAAGCCACTGCAGTGTAAATATTGGCCTCACAGTATTTCCCCTTATAGCTCTAATAACTGCATGTTGGTCCATCTGTCATGTATCCAAAAATGTGCCTGAAGATTAGGCTTTAGAGTTGTATGAGTAGTGTAATTAAGTTGCATAGCAGGAACCCCTCACAGCATTTTTCACGTCTAGAAAAGGAAATTATGGTACGATGCAATATTTAATGTCCCGAAGAAGTTCAAAGGGAAGAAAACCAAGATCCATTAATGAAACACTGTAGTGTTTCCCACATCATTGTTTCCAGTGTATTACTTCTTCCCACATCATTGTTGCCAGTGTATTACTTCGTGCGGGCTGCATATGATGGAGAGAGAGCCTAGAAATGAAAGAACAACCATTAAACCCATTCTTCCCCCTGTAATGCTTTAAATCTTCTGATACCATCTCAATGGCTGCAAATACCCAGCCCATTTCTGTGCTGAAGGACCCTGAAACATATCCAGACACAGGCAGAGGACAGCCCTGGGTCCTGATCCTGCTGGCAGGGTGGACAGGGAATGTTTTCACCCATCTCTGGACTGGAACATCATCCATGGGGCAGCATGAGGCTGCTGCAGGGGGTTAAAGTTCACCAACAGCCTGAGTGATAACAAAGACTCAATTCTCTGCTGGAAGTTCAAGACAGAAAAGGGGGAGGGCAGGGAAGAAAAAGAGAGTGGGTTGTTAGGAGCAGTTCATTCATTAATAAACTTCTGGGGGAGGACAAGCGGGGCCTGGCTGTGCTTTGGTGTTCTGCTTTGAGACCAAGCAAGCGTCTTCCTCTTCCATTACAAAGATCTAAGGCTTATTGTTTAATGCAGTAATAAATATTGCATTAAAATAATTGGCAAAGTAATGCCAATAAATAATGCATTTCTCCCAGGAGTTTGGCTGAAAATGTAACGCAGCCCCTGCACACATCGCAGCATTTGCTGTAATTGGTCACACAGCCATTGTTCCTCATCAGCACTGTTTTCTCTGGTCTGCCTTTAATGCAGTGATTTGACCTAATTTTTCTCTGAGTGTCAAATGGCTACCCTTGGTCTCACAAGGCAGAGAGCAGGGCTGCCCACCAAGCATATCCCATCCTGGCACAGCCCACAGACTGCTGCCTTTTAGGAAAGGCGCTGCTGCGCTCCACATCTATAAGTGGATTCTGATAATCTCCTTGACTATAAAGTTGATACCAAGCAGCAGCATTAACTCTTTTTTTTCTGGTAAGGTGAGGAAGGAGACCCACAAATAAACTTTTTGAATCTTTCTCTCCAGACATAATAATTTCATTTGCTCCCCAATGAATGCAATATTCTCCCCAGGAGCTGAAATAAATTTTACTTTATAATGATGTCATACTTTTGCTACTCTTTGTCTCTAGCTTCTTCCATCTGTATTAAATTAGTCACACTGGCTGACCTGTACTGGGTCACCTAAGATCTTTCTGCACAGAAACTGAGGCAAAATAGATTTATTAAAATAAAAAAGAAAGGTCAAGGCAAGCAACTTTGTGGTGATTTTCTTTTACTGAGGGGAAAGGAGAGTTTTCATGACTCTGCTAAGGGAATGTCTTAAGCATTTAATTTCTTGCTGATGAGCAGCAGCACCTGTGGCTGATACCACCTCCCCATTCAGGGACTGAGTCAGCCTGCCTCTGGACACCTCCACCTTGGAATGGCATAGCAATCTAGTTTCCCATGTCGCTGTAACAGCTGGGAAAGACGAGCGAAAACTGAGTGAGTACAAGGGGACATAGAAATCCCTCTTGTCTTCCAAGAACCTACAGGTTCTGCATGTAGTCAGCTCCTCTCCAATGTCCCTAGACAAGGAGATATCTATGAAATGTAGAAATAACATTGGCTGTTAAATATAAGAGCTTTATTTGCCCCATGAAAACTGAGCTGCAGTAACCCCATAGAAGGCACTTTATCTGTCACAAGTACAAAACATTTTGACTTGCCCTGACCTTCTTTTGTCTCTCTCCCACTGTTCCTGCAGGCAGCTTGCTCCTACCTTCTGATTTAAAGTGGTCTTTTAGTAATATACCATGCCACCTTTCTCTCCTCCCATCAAAAAGCATCAATATTCTGGGTCTACCTGTAAAATCATCATCTGTCAGAGGAAAGAGGTGTGCCTGCAGGATCTGTAACCTAAGCAGGGATTAACCTAGGCAGATAAAGGGCTCTCCCTGATTTCAAATGCTGGAGGAAAAAAATCATGCATAGCATTCACCAAAGCAAAATGGCTTCTTAAAACTAGCAAGTTTCCAACTGAGGCAATTCCAGCCCAGAGAACCCTTCAGAAAAGAATACAAACACATATTTCTCTGTCCCCACTTTTCATGGGGCCTGCTGGAAGGAGAATTCCATTGATGTTTATTTGCAGCATTCAGCTTCTGCATTTGAGAGGCATTTTGACTGACAGAGAAAAGCAAAAAGAGACAGATGTACTCACTGGGGAAGGCTTATATATAATTGAACATGTAAACATTTGCAAACCACTGTTATTTTTTACAATTGTATGAATAACATTTCCCTTGACTTGTGCTCATAGGCCTGTCAGGAGTTATGTAAAGCTGGGTACAAAGCAGCTGCCCCTGATTCACTGCACCACAGGCTCTGGGCATGCAGTGTGTCACTGCTGGTGTTTTGTGCACCCCTGCTTCGAGGTACTGCATCAGAGCAAGGGGGGTGCATCACTACAAGGGGGATGTCAAAGGCACCTTTTGCCACAGCTCTGTGTAGCAAAAAGGAGCTGTACCTACTGCAAGGACTTTCTGTTGTAAACTGTCTGCCCAACTCCTTTTTATGATGTGCAGGGTAAATAAAGGAAGTTGTTTATGTTCTTACACCCTTCTGCCTATGGAAAATACCCCTAACCAGCTGAATTAGTGTCAGCTGAGTGGCAGCTAATGATAGAGAGTCCTCAGAAGGCGTCTCTTGGGACGGTTTGTAAGGAATTAGGAAACATTTCCCTCGCCCAGATTTGCAGAGGACTTTTTAGTGCCTGATGTAGTAGATCCATTTGATTATTTTCAGCAGCATATTTTCAGTACTACTGCTTGCTGGAAGGAGTTTCCACAAAAATGAGATTTGGAGGAATTGTCACGCCCCTCCCCCCTGGTCAGAGTAAATGAGTTCTGAGTTTTGATAATGCTCTTTGTGAGTACAGTGGCCATGCTCAAAAGGAATATTGCAGGGAGAACACCCTTCTTACCCTGGGAGTTAAGCTCTCTTCAGTGGCATACATCGCTCACCATGGCAATGGGAATTGAATTTTCCACTCTCTGAGCTCTCCTGGATACTTAAACCAGCCTCATGTAATACTATTGTGGCCAGTGTCATTGCATCACTGAAAACTAAATGAATGAATAAATTAGAGCCCTGGCGTTTGGGATTGCTGAATTGCATCCAAGCTTTTTATTGCAGCCATGAGCTCCTTGTGCGCTGACAGACGGGATGGTGCTTATTAGGCAGTTAGGCAGATCATTGTAACCAACAAACGTGAGAAGTACGGGAGCAGGGCAATACATCAGGGAACTGAGACAGGATTATCTCTTAAGAAACCCCTTTCCAGCACCAATTGCCTTTTGACTGCAGGGCCCCTTCTTATAACACAACAGTTTATACTTCCTTATTGATGCAAGTAATCTAAGTTTATGGCTCCTGTCACAATCTTTTCCTCCTTGGCCTTTTAACTGCCTTGAATATAGAAGCTATTCCCATCTTCTCGAAAGTTTGTGCTCCTTCAGCTTTCAGTTTTCATCCTGCTCCTATTTTGTGCGTTTCTGAATATCCCTCAATGTCTCCTTTGCAGCACTTAGTTCCCTCTTTTGTCTCATTTCTGTGCAGTTGTCTCCAAGGCTTTTTCTCAGCCCCACTTACTGTGTTTCTCCACAGCCACTCTCAGCTGTGGGCAGCACTGCAGGTCCCCTCAGCTCTGCCCACCTCTCCAGGACTTGGTCAGGTGCCAGAGCTCTGTTTAGACACCCTTTGTTCCCTTGATGTGTCCACATTAGGCTCCCAACCTGTTTATGTGGTTGCATGCAGGGTTCTAAAAAGGTCTGATAATTTGCTTAAGATAATTAACTGGCACTTGAGAGGGAGTGGCCCTTTGCCCTTGGCATGGCACTTACATTATCCATCAGTATGCCAACTTGGAGAGTTAATACCAGCAGAGTAATAACCCTCTAAAAAGTTGTGATTCTTTTCTGGCTGGTGTGGTTCCCTGAGCTGGTTGATGTTAGCTTGAAATTGCATGGGGAAAAGGGGAGAAAGGGAGTAAGATGCAGCTGAGAATGTGTAAGTGTGTCTAACTATTCTTTTCAGAAATGGCACGACATAAGATCCTCTGTGATACGAAATTTATCCCAAAGCCATATTTTGTGGCCATTAACCAGTATAGGAGCAGGCTGCTGTGGGGAGGAGGAGGAGCAGTCCTGTTGAGTGCCCCTTGTGTCACCAGCTGTGCCTGTTAGTGGTGCACTGCACGTGGTGAGCTGGAGCGCCTGGAGTTCAACCCAGGGAGAGCGAATCCTGACTGCTCAGCTCCCCACGTGGGCACAGCAAGTGGCACTGAGCTCTTCCCGAAGGCAGTGGTGAGCTGTCGTGCTCCAGAGGAGGCTGCTGTGCCTGGGGATGCCATTGGTGTTTGCTGTGCTGCCTGTTCTCACAGCGTGGTGTTTGTGTGGTGGGGAACGAGAGGCAAGCTGAGGCTTCTTCTCCTCAGTGGAAATGAAAGGTCAATGTGATGGAGCACAAGATGTCATGTAGTATTGGGGAGAAGAAACCTTGCTTTAGTGTGTATATATATACAAAAAAATTATTCTATGAGAGCTCTTAAGTGCAGATGTATTTTCCTGGTGAGACAGAGATACAAGCCTCCATTTAACTGTGCCCCTGAAATCACACCAGAGCAAGCCATTTGGCTGTGGAACAGTTGCCCCAGGAAAGCCATAAACCTTTATTGCTTGGAGACCTTTGAAATTGGACTGGACACACCGTGGTGCTCAGCACAGATTAAAGCAATGTGCTTCAGGGAGCAAAGCACAGCAGACTACCTCAGGGAATGAACCGCCCCTTGGGAGCAGGGAACTGGATGCAAATTGTACATTTCCATCTCCAGTTTCTGCAAATCTGCTGCATGTTAGACTCAGACCTGAAACACAGTCATCTGCTGCAGAGTACAGTGGCACAATCTTTGGTTTTTGTTATTGTAAGTTGGATTAAGTATCATTTCCAAACTCTCATTTCTGACTCTCTGTTGTTCCTTGTCTTCAGGAAGCAAAAAATGCTTATTTTCTACAAAGCAGCCACGTAAGTGCTTGTGGCAATATCCTGTTGGGACAGGTGAGGTAGATGTGATGATGGGAGTGTTGTGAGGAGAAGGGTGCAGACAGGGAGGAGGAAGCCTTTCAAACCATGCCTCAGTGACAGCCAGGTGGGAAGATGGCCTTATTCTGGTTCCTGTTGTTGATCATGTTGAAGTTACCCTGACACTGCCAACAGGTTTTTCAGGTGGGAATATCCAGACTGTGGACACCCCAACCTCATCATGAAGAGGTTTTATGCAAAGGCTGTTTCCACAATCATCTTAACCAAAAGTAGCAGGTATTTACACTTTAAAGTTTAGTTGCTGTTCCTGCCTGCAAACTGTAAAAAGTTTCTCATGTATTATTTATGCTTATTTCATTTTTTAAAAGGAAACAAAACATAAATAATGAGTTAAAATATTGAATCTTCAACTGACACTTTTGCAGGGTTTCTCAGGAGCATGTTCTTCCCAAATGAGGTGTGTAGGTGCTGAGATTATCATAAGTGGAGGGGTGCACAAAATGGAAAAGATACTGTGGATTTTGCTCATTCCTGGAAACACAGGATTTGTCAGCAAGTTGGATTATACCTGCTTATCACATCCTCTGGCCGTTCCCTATGGCTCCTGTGAGAGAAACACTTAGCGGTATCTCAGCCTCTTCAGATCACAGCTGGATCTGCTGGGTTAAATGGCTAATTGAAGGTGAGTGCTTCAGTGTGCATTAGTCAAACCCTGTAGTTAAAATGGCAGATAATTTCCTTGTAGCTGCACGCAAAGGCAAATGTCCCTGTTTCTCTTGCTCGTTGCCATCCTCACAGCCAGCTATGAAGGGCTGCTGATTTAATTGCATAATCTAGCAGGGCTCAGTGGCAGGGCTCTAACTTAACTGTAACTAAGGAATTCATACTACACAGACTTTTATTCTAAGTCATTCCCCATTTGTGCTGAGCCACATGGGGATATTGAAGATGCTGCAGACCTAGAAGTCTGCTGGAATCTCAGACTGCCTAATTTGCTGTGGCCATTAAGACATTAGCTAAGGAGATGTGTCATATAGTGAATATTGCTTAGTGTTGGTGCCAGGAGCTGAACTTTCAGGTTCTGCAGCCCATATCACAGTCTGTCAAAGTAGCTTCTCTGTGAGCAAGGACTGTGGTGAGCTATACCCATGAAAAAGTTGGGTTTGTTTATTTGCTTGCTGTTGCGATTTTTAAATCTTTTTAACACCTTCTCTCAAGGTCTCAAAGCAACACACAGAGGCAAGAAATCCCTGCCTTTTGGAACTCTTATCCTGTCTTCCTTATGTAGGAAAGAGAAGGCTTCAAGAGGCAATATGAGTAACAGTGGTTGCACAGAAGTCCCTGGTAGGGACAGAAGTTGGCTGTAACCTCTGGGACCCCCCAGGTTTCTGTAGTGATCTTGGTAATGTTTCTCAGTCATTATAGTTGCAGCTTTTTTCTTTAAAAAGTAGTACCATGTCAATTAAAGGCAAAAATAAAGTAGTCCACCAGGGCCTTATCTATGTATATTCAATCCCATGTCTCTGCTGAGTTGCTCACACTGCTCTTTAAATCCTAACAGCAGAGAGATGGTCAGAGCTGTTTTGCTCTCCTCCAGAGCCTTGACCTGAGCACTAGCAGTGTCTGGAAGTTGCACCAGAAAGGCAGCACAGGCAGGGTGTCATGTGCTCCTTGAGCCTTGACCCTTTCTGCTTGGTTACAGCGAAAAGCCTACAGCCAAATATTCATTCATTTGTATTCAACCTGGCTGTTCTGCCTTCAGACCCCCTTTCTTGTCTGCAGCTGACAGGATGTCACGAGGAAGTGACACGGCAGTGACACTCCATATGTCATGTTCCACTTCTATTTGAACTTGATTTTTATCTAGTAATGAATCAAGCCACAGGAGTCCAGTCTGGGAAAAAAAGTGTCCCAAGGAAGCAAGCTGAAGCTAGAAAGTTTTTCAGTCCATTTGGAAATAGGAATGCATTACAATGTGCTTTTTCCCTCCACAGCAGACCCCGGTATTCTCTCAAGGTAGACTGGGTACAAAAGGGGTTTTGCATTATTTATTAGTGTGGCTCTGTCAGACGTAATGAGGGCTATAAAGTATGTAAGAGTTTATAATTGGCTATCTGCACGAAGTAATCCTAAGGGGGCTGTGTAAGTATCAAATAAATTATGCTTCATTATAGTAGTTATGCCAAGGATATTAGAAAATTGTTTTTGGTTGGAGGAAGAAAAATAAGGAGAAGCAGAAAAAGAAAACTCTTCGTTACTTCCCAGACCCACTGCTGTTAAAGGTTTTACAGTCTGAGGGAAGATTTCAGTATTTCCCTTTAAAATTCCTGATGTGTTCAAGATGCTAAATAAGCAGTTGCCAAGATACTAGTACAAATAATGCATAAATGGAGTTTATCTAAATTGTTTTATTAATAAACTTCACTGAAATCTCCCATGCAGTTAAGCAGGAATCCCAATTCCCCATTATCCGCCATTGGCACATCAGCTTTCAGAAATGAAACTTTTATCTCTTCCTCTCAGGGGGACAAGAATGCTTGCCCCACCCCCTCCTCCTTCCTGGAATCTAATTATTGTTCTGATAATTCAAAACAAGGATTCTGTGTCAGTAAAAGAGACAGGAGGAAAAAAAAAAAAGATGAACCACTGGTCCTGGAAGATCTGATCGTATCTTTTAAAATGAATATTTACGTTTTAGAAAAGCCAGGAGCAAAGGGATCTCCATGTTTCTGACTTAGTTATAGGGCTCTTCTAATGCTTTTGGATACAATTTTTGTTACAATAGAGGTACCCCTGGAGTACACAAGTTAGACAAGGAAAAGTCTTGTCAGATCCAGGAGGGAGGGAATATCCCTTCCCTTAAAGCAGTTGCTGGGTATTATTCTAGTTTTAAATAGAAAGTCAAAGCATGACAGGGTTTCTCTCATGATAAAATATACTTGGTTTTCAATGATTTCCAGCAGTGAAAATTACTCATGCTTTTGTATATTAAGTGTAATACTTTCACAAGTCTAAAAATATATCCTATAGCCCTTATGAGACCGTGGTTGCTCCAGTCCCTGTCCAAGCCATAAAGGAAGCTCATGTTTTGAAATGCTTTAGCAGACCAGTGTTCTGTATGGACAGCATTGTGTGAAAACTGTGGAAAGCAGGAGGCAGCTGCTGGGACCTGGAGACCCAGAGGGATTGCAGCCTCTCTAAGTAGCTGAGCTCAGCCTGCACACCAAAAGCTGCTCTCCAGCTTCAGTCAGGGGCTGTTTGCTGAATACATAACTCTGTCAAGCAGCTTTGGCCTGGGATCACTTTGGGTTTTATTTGCATCACAGAAATCATAGGATGTTCATTTGATATCTGAGATATAAATTGTGGGGACTCAAGCAGGAACCAGTGGCACAAGTGACTAGTGAGGAGCTGGATGGGTTGTAGGAGTCAGCTGGTTCTGAAAAAAGAATGCAAACAAAAGCCAGGGTATGAGGAGAGTTGAAAATAGGGGGCTTTTCCTCCTTGAAGACTTTATAAATAGCCTAAGTACCATTGTTCGTGGCTCCTGCAGCCATCTAACATTCACCACATAGCCTGTTCATTTTCTGCTTCAATTTTTTTCCTAAATTTTCTCTCAGTCCTTGTAGGAGGTCCAGCCAATGCTGATATTACTCCTTAGCATTCCCTACTCCTAGGTCCAAATAAAAATTCATGTCTTGTTTCTAGGAATGGCATGCTCCATTCACTAAGTATTAATCCATTAAGCCAATGATCTTGTAAATTGGAGCAGAACTGTTGAGTGCTGGCGATGATATCAAAAGCATTGATTGGTTTTTACCAAGGACAGCCTTTATAGTGAAGAGTTTCTAGAAGAGTCTTCCACTGCTCATAAAGCATTATTTCTAAAAAGTTTTTAGGAAGAAGGGACAAAGATGAGCTCCAAGAGTCACACAGTTCATATTAGGGTTTTGCTAGTTGGTATTATCACCCCCTTCAAGGTCTTAATTTCGTTTAACTCTCCTTTTGGGTTCTCTCCATTGAAAGCAACAGTTTGATTCATTTTATTCATTTTTCAACTGCTGTCATAGTACTCTGGCATGCCTTTTTGTTTTTTGAAGGGAAAATTCCAACAGACTGTGAAGCCAGCAGCCACAGAAATCCTCTGGGAAGGGGAAAGAGGCCGTATGGAATAGCCAGTTCTAGCAGGAAAGAAAAGGAATAAACTGGGCCTGCCTAACTTGTTATAGAGAAAGATGGTGCAAAGAGGGAAGAAAATGAAATGGTTTCTCAGAGTCCCAATAGGGGTTTAGCAGAGTCCATGGTTTAAGGGGTGAACTGGAATTGCCACAGGAAGATACTGGTTAGACAATGTGAAAAGCTTCTGTAGCAGACACAGAGCCACAAGAACAGAATCTCTTAAAAGATGGTGGGATCTCCGTTGTGAGGGGCCTCTTAAGAACAGATTCCACAAACACATCTTTTGGAAGGTACAAGTAGAGCTTATCCTGACTTTGAGGGTGAAAGATGATTTAAATAACTTCTTCATATCCCTTCCAGCCCTAGTTTATTAACTAAACTTTACTGAACTCATTTCGAAATTATTTCAAAGGTGGGCTCATGAGAAGGGAGAAGCACACACTTCTACTCAGTTCTTCCCTCTCACACACTGGTTTTCATTAACAGAAAGAGTCAGGTTTGTTTGAGATGTTGGTAAAGTTGTCCATATGGATTCTCTCTGAAGAGGATAAGTGACAGTGCCAATTTTTTCTGAGCTGCAGATGTGCAATATATTTGTAACAAACTGCAGCTCCTATCCAAAATCATATTTATCACATTTTGTGACAAACTGAAAATGGGATCTATTTGAGGAAAATTGACTCGATAGAGTACTTTTTCCCTCTGCAAATTGGGTCAGTTATTGAGTTTGAATGCCTTTGGATAGAAAACACAGAAAAGCTGTGTTTTTTATTTGTTTTTAAAAATAAAAATATAATTTTTTTCTTGGATATGTCTCATGATGCAAGCTTTTCAGCATGTGAAAATCATGCACAACAAAACAGACAGTCTAACAGTATGAAACAGTATTTTGAGTGTCACACAGTTCCAACTGGAGCTGTGTTGAATCTTACTGTTCCTCTTACTGAAAACACAGTAGCTGAGAATGGGGTAATAGTTGGTTTTAGTTTAATTGAGGAAGCCATATGAACAATTGATTTCACATGGAGTCTAGTATTGCTTAGATTTAACTCCATTTCTTTTGATTTCCCACTGTAATTCAGCGCAAAGGCAAATAGCACTGAATGCACCTTTGTTCATGCATAGATTAATTCATGTGCTTAGCTGCTTGCTCTGCAAGTAGCCTTGTGAATGCAAAGGGTATTTAAAAAGCTGCTAAAAAATGCTGCAGCTACAGCAGCAAAGAGTAAATGACACTGACCTCTTCTCCACCAGCTCCCTTGTATTTTACAGCACTTTGCTGAGCATTATCCATCAGCAGTGGATACACTGTACAGATAGAGATGCAGTTGATGGCTGCAGGCCTGTGTATCAACTACGCTGCTGGTGTGACCATTTTTGCAGAATAGAAGACTTAAACCTGTGAAGCACCAGTGAGAAAAGCATAAAATGAAAAGTGATTCTCAGCTGTGCTTGATGATTGCCACTGACTTTTACAGCATTATTTATCTTACTCTATTTCCTATCTAGATAAGTGATTTCATTTGATTTGAGGTGTCTTAGACACTATCTAGTAGAAATGCGGAGCCATTCAGTTTTTATTGCAGGTATAGATTTCCTAGTAGCATGTATGAACTTCCTTGGAAAGTACTCTGTGGTGTGCCAGAGGGTCTGCAGAGTGTGTACTGAAAATATGACTTCAAAGTCTTAAGTATAGTTGAAGTTTTACTGAGATGTGCAGTGGTTGATCTTCTATTAATCCATGGACAGCTCAAGTGAAATAAAACCAACTAAAAAAACACTTTTAAATGGCAAAAGCCTGGTATGGAGAATTCCCCCACTGGATACAGGCTTTGCATCCATTCCAGTTCCCCTGTGACTTTAGGGATATGCCACCAAAGTGAAGGAATTGGCTGGACATTTTTTGTTGCTTTATTCATCATCTACAAACAATTGCTTTTTAATAAATTAGTGAACTAACAGACATGGAAAAGCAATTATTTGGTTTAATCCATGACTGAATATTTCTGAAAGCAGCGGAATCGCTGGAGTAATGCTCAAGAGTCAGGGTGTTGCAGACTTAGTCCTTAGTCTAAATGGATTCTGTTGAAAAGATATGGGGATGCCTGTCCATTTATCCATTTTTCTGCTTAGGCATCTTCACTGATGCAGGATATATTTCCTTCATTCCCCCCTTACAGTCTGTCATGAGATCAGTTAATGTACTGGGAAATCCTTCGAGCATGGAGCTTCAGAAAAGTTCTGTCTAGTTGTTTGGCTAGTCTCTGTTTGCTATTGAAATTCCTATTAATGAAAAGGAATATGCCTTATCTACTATGACTACATGGAGAGTTATGCACTTTGGGAAGTTAGTTATTAAACTACCTTTTATTATTTACAGTAGGCACCCTTGTGTTTCTAATGGAATGATTTCTATTTAAATACATTATGCCATATGCCATATGCTGATCTAGACTCTTTGAACTGTCAAGCATTTGATTCTGAGTCACAAAACGACAGGGTGAGCACACAGATGGGTTGTCACATAAAGAAGTCTGATGGCATGTGATAACACTCAGGGTTTGGTTTTTTTTGTTTTTTTCTTTTTTTTTTTTTTTTGCCATAAAGCTTATAATGTACAAGCATTGATCATGGCTTGCCAAACAAAAATGAGCTGACAGTTAAACTCCAGAGTGTTTTCTGGAGCTCTTCAAGCGTTTCAGTTCCACTCTGCAGACTCACTCTGCCTTTAACTGGACCATGTCACATCCTTTTCAGAACAATTGGTGTCAATCATTTTATTGTGTGACAGACTCTGGGAGAAATGACACAGAGACTTGCCAAAGCTAGTTCTGACTGGTAGCAACTGAGGCAGACCAAGGCCATTTTGAAGCAGCAACTTTTTTCAATACAAATTGTTTTCTTTTAAAGTCAAGCATACAGATTTACACTCCGGAGGAACGCAGTTTTTCCTTCGATCTTTTCCTTCTCCCTTAAAATTCAAGTAATTTCCCATAAAGGAAGAGAATTGATGACAGGAATTGAAATATTTGCATCTTCAGGACAGAATAAGGGCAGAAGGATAGAAGATAAGGGATAAAGAAAAGTGTAAGTAACTTTGGGCCAGGTTCATAACACTTTATAAAGGTGTTTACAGTACAGCTATTTCCCCTTGAGGTAGTTTCTAAGCTCACATTAAGATCAATAGATATCCTGGGTGGAACTCATTAGGCTAAATCTCGATGCCTTGCACTGTTAGAGATACCCTAGGGTCTGCAAAATCTTTGTGTGTGCTGGCAGGTATGACAGAGGACTTAGGGGAACCTTGCACTGCTCTGGAGAGGCAGCTAAAGGAGCAAGATACTGAACAGCAATTAAACTGGCAGAAGGTGATGTATTTGGGTGGCTGAATCCCACTCTGGGTTTGTACTGCCAGTGGAGCACAAATCAAGTCACTGACTTACAGGTGCCTAGTGCCATTTGAGATGACTTTGACTATTCCACCTCCAGCTGCTAATCCAGATGCATTGGCTTTCCCTGCTGCCTTTTTGTCATGTCTGCCAGTCCCATGTGAATGTCTTTGCTGTCTTAAGAGTTGTGTGAGCTTAGATGTGTCCTAGTCACATAAACACAATCCTATGTTTATGCGTTCTTTAGTATGAGAAAAAATGTCTTCTGGACTCCCCCGTTTGGACTGACAAAGATCTCAACTCAATTGCCACTGCAGAGGCATCTGCACAGGTTTGATATGCCCTGTGCCACCTGAAGCACCTAGAAAGGAAGCGTCTCTGGGTGGGGAAATTACCCTCTCTGAGCCTGAAGCACCTCTATAGCAAGGAGCACACAACCTTTGATCAAACAAAAAACAAAGTGAAGTGATGTTTCATCTGTCAGAAAACTCCCATCTGCACCCTCCATTGCCCCGTGCTCTGTTACAGTGAAAGTGAGGGCTGTGACTCTCCCATGACACAGCACTTTGCTGGCTGGATGCTGACACACATTTGTAATACCATTTTTAGGCTTCCTCTGCCACTGCCCCCCCTTTCCAAGAGCTCTAGTAGGCAGGTGGCATTTCCTCACTGTGCCTGTTTGCTGAGGTTGGGAGCCAAGCAGGTGCCAGGCAGTGCATGCTCATGGTGTGGAGTAACCCAAAGGAACACAAAAAGTCTCAGGAAAGGTGTGGGGCTTGACAGTCAGGAAAAGGGGGGCTAAGTAAAGTCAAATGGTGTAAATTAAAACCTGGAGCTCAGAACCAGAAGAGAAAGGGTGATGGGGTTTTGCCCTTGGTGGAAAACCCTATTTCCATCACTTTCAAGATTAAGCAGTGTTATTAGAGGCAAGATCTGCAAGCTGAAGTTAGTAGCATTTTATTCCTTCTGGTTCGTGTTGTCCTTATGTTTAATTTTCCTTTGTGTGTAAGAGTCCCTCTAACATCCTGCTACAGGAAGGCTGTGGCAGAAACACCTTGACCTGAGTGAAACCCTGAACTAACTTGCTGTCTCCCATGTCATGACCCTTGAAGGAGAAATTGGAGGAAATTTGGTGAAGCATAGAATTATTTCTCTGTTTGTGCCCCCACTGCCTGAACACCGGGATGAGGGAGTCCCTTATCAATTCATTCACATTTGTGAATTCACAGGATTGTACCCTCTCTCAAATGGCACATTAAGCTCAGGCTCAATAAAGAACTAGTCAAATGTCCTATGTTTAGTGACTACTAACTAAAGATAGAACTTTTGCCCAAAGTGTTGATCTTGTGTTTAATCCTAATAAAAGCCCATTTCAGCTCCACGTCTAGGTTTCCTGAGGGACAGATACTAACAGCAATGGAAGGGATTGGTGTGATAACATTTCTCTAACAGAAGAGCAACGGAGAGACCAAAGAACAAAGTGGTGGTGCTGAGAGAAGGTAGAAGTGTCACCCTAAAGAAGGGGTGTTCAGTGTGAAGTGCTGGGAGCTGCCAGTATAAAGACGCTGAGGGAATTGAGGCTGTACTCCCCATGGGCATGGGAGCCAGGCTGCCTGCAGCTGGCACAGCATTGCTCTCTTTCTTCTGTTGGCTTCTGCTGTTCTGCCCAGGCTCTGGAGTTTGTCTCAATCTGTTCTGACCCTCTTCTATCACTCCATTGCTGCTTGGTATCAGCTCCCAGAGGGTTCTTTGAAAAGGGACTTCAGAAGCTGTATGTACTGGAGTATTTCACATCCCAGTTTTGAACCAATTCTTCTTTAAGCACATTGTTGGATAAAGTATGTCTGAAAGCAACAGACAACTTCAGGCACCAGCTCCATTTTACCGTCACACTCTGGAGTCCCTTTTATAGGAGATAAATGCTTTAAAATCATTACAGCAAGGTGAGTTTTTAAATCACAAGAAACAGAGAGTCAAAGTCCGTGCTGCATCTAAAAATTGGTTTTGTTTTGCTTGTCAAGATTACTGTACCTTCAAGTGACAGATGGGAATGTGAAAACTTTCTATCATCCTTGAGCATTCAGGCTGGCTAATAGAGAAAAAAAATGTGAAAGGAAGAATCATCATTAAAATGGTCTTGAAAGTGATGACTTTCAAATTATTGTCTGTCAGCTTCTCCATATGGCCTGAATATCTGTCAGATGAACAGTATACATTAAAAAGTCCTTACAAAACAAACAAAACAAAAAGGCAAGTTTTCTTTTTGGTGAGATCTGAAAATAAAAGGGGAAAAAGTAGATAAGAGGGGAGAGAAATGAGGAAGATAATTTGAAGTAGATATTTCTCACTAAAAAGTGATTGTACAAAAAGAAACCTTCAGTTTTGATTTTATTTTTCTTTGCAGTACATGTATCAAGTCTGGCCCATTCCTTTTATTTTTCTAAGTGAAAATACAAATTGGAATTTTACAATGACAGGGCCCACTGAAGGGCTCTTTCCTTCTTCAGAGGCTTCCCAGGGTCCCTGTTACAGCAGTGCAGGCCCCTCTAACTGCTGGGCAAGGAGGCATTTATGGTGCCCAGCAGTCTCTTTCACTGCATTCATAGGGTTTAACTGTCTGGAGCTGAGGATATACAAAAATGAGTGCATGTAAAAAGCTCTTAACAAGCCCATAATCAAGGAAAGCCACCAAGGGTTCAGTTACCATTTTAAAGTGCATTTTGTTGCAGCAAGCCTCTGAGGCTGAGTCCAAAGCTAAGTGCCTCATTCAATGCCATCACCACCTCTCTTTATTCATCAAACTGATGGCTTTCATCATCAGACTTAGCTGAATCATGTGCTTAGATTCACTCACCCTAGGCAAGGGAGAAGGAAGGAGACTATGGAAGGTTTGGCTCTATTTAACAGATTTTGGGGGATGAAATCATCAAATGGACTGACAAAATAACCAAGAATGAGCCATTTAGCAATCAGGGAACACTGTGCCCTCAACAAGTGAGAGGAAGAGCTGTAAAACAGGACTTTCAGCTCTGAATGGTCAGGATGGTTGCAATTAATTTATGATGTGATGTCTGCATGGATTGTTTAAGGCACATCAGGTCCCTGAGTGGAGGCTCCCATTGAAGCCACAGCAGCAATCTGAGGACAGCCCACCACAGGGATTTGCAAGTTTCCAATGTTGTGCACTGGCTTTTGCTGATAGGTCTTGGTGTTTATGAGTGCAGTCATTTTGCCCACAGCAAAATCTGGTTACTGTCTCTTGGTTTGTTAATCCTTCTGTATTTATTGTTCAAGACTTGCTCATATCCAGGATATTCTTGGAGATATTAACAGTGCTTAATATTTTACCTCTTGGAGTAAGCTGTTTGCTGCATGCCACAAATCATTTCTTTATCACTACAAAGATGAGACCTAGATCTGTGCCAAGCCACTAATGTAATTACTGTCCCTTCCCTGCTGCATCCACCATATGCAGAACCTATTCTATGTAATTATTTTCAATCACAAACACCACTCCAGACAGACAAGATCATCTTTCAAGTGCTAAGTGTTACTAAAATATGATCATGCATTATACTCACAGCAAGAGAGACAGGGAAGGCAGTCTGGAAGGGACAAGGATTACTCTGGATGGTTTAATGTTAAGGCATCCACTGTCTGACCCTCTGGTTTGCAGTATTATAATCTGTAGATCTGGGCAGCTCCTCACTTAGGCTGGTTTTAGATCACTTTTTGAGGAGATCCATCATTCTGCATGGACGACACAAAGAGCCTAGGGGCTGTCTGGGACCCTCTTAAGTACTGGAGCCAAGGTCTTAATTCCAGCTTTGGATTGCCAAGGCTGGTTGTGCTCAGTCAGCCCTGCATGTCTGTCCCCATGCCTTGCTAGCAAATTGAGCCAGATGCAGCATTCACAATAGCAGTGTTTCACAGAGCAGGGCAAGGAGCCTGTTTCATTCCTAAATATGGAACCTCTCCAGAAAAGCTGGTCTGTGACAGTGCCAACACCTCCACTGGTACATTGCACATCATCTAAAACAGCTGCCAAGTGCCACCAGCACCTCCACTTGCTGACCCATCCCACTGGCTGGGTCCCTCCCAGCTCGAGGCTGCAGCCCCTTTTGTGAAGGTGCCATTTAGGGATCTGCACATTTCCTTCCCCTTTCAATTTCTTTTCACAACTGTAGTGGATAATGGAAGATGACAGAGGATGGTAATTACAGCAAATTGTTTGTTTTGGTTTCCTTCCTTTTTAAAAAAATGTTATAGGCATCCTAAGCATTTTAAGCAGCTGTAAAGATGGGTGTAGTATCCTGGGTAGCATAGCTGGGTAAATGCAATAACTGTAAAGCAGGCCAGAATGTGACTTTTGAGCTAAACTAGTAACTGCTCTTTACTGAAGCTGCAAAATTAGCTTAATGATTTCCACTGGGTTTGCAGCCCTTGGATTCAACTCGGATCTTCCACTGAATGTTGCAGCTGTTCAGCAGGATCTACATCCTCTGTGATTAAATAAATTGGCTGTGAGCATGTATGAATTATTAGTGGTAATGGTACGCCTTTTTGCTTTTGCAGGATCTGATCCACACAGTTGCTTACAAACAGGGATGGGTTGATTAGAAGGGAAGGAAGGGACTGAGGGGCTTTTGTCCAAGTCCTATTCACACCATAGGCACACTCCACATTTTTGGTGCATACAATAAGGGACCCCAAATGCCAGTTCTCAGCTTCAGTGCTCATGCAGACCAAGGCAGCATCAGCCCTGTTGAAGTCATGTAGAATCCTGCTGAAAGCAATGGGACATGACACACACATGCTCATAGATAAAAATATACCTCAGGGCATAAAGCAAAGCTTGTGAAACCTTTTCTTGCTGACTAGCAAGCTCTAAATCTTTGTGGAAATCTTATGCTGATGACAAATCCCTGAGCCTGGCCTGAACCTTGCCTGCAAGAGGTACTGGAGGACACAAGTGTTTTGTCAAGACACAAATCCACAGCAGGTGCATCTGCACCACAAAGGGGAACTGTCTGAAGGTCAGTCAAAACCGGCTGAAAACCAGTGATATCAAAGGACATGTCAGAGCTACAGCTTCAAGTCTTGTGGCCAGTGGGTACCTGTGACAAAACAAATATATATATATATATATAAGCCTTTTTGCCAGATGGGAGCTCCTGACACTCTGCTGGTCTCTGAAAGGTGTTGTGTTCACTCAATGAAGTGTGTGAGCTTGCCCATGGCTTTATACCTTGTCCTTTGCATATAAGCATGCTTACAAAGCAGCACTCGTGCTTTGGGGTCATGTGGCAGCACCAGCAATAGGCAGCAGGTTCCCATTTGATCTCGTCATCCCAGTCAGCACAGGCTGTGAGAGGAAAAGAAGCTGCACTGCTCGGTGACTGGTACTTCACAAGTGAAACTCAGTGCTGATAAGCCCCTACCCAGCTGGAGAGCCAGCTGTCACTGGGATAAGGAAGCTTTCTGACATAGTTTTCCCTTATTTGGTTTATCTCTTAATAGGAGGCACAGCTAATGGTGAGGCTCAGTGGTGGGTCCTGTGGGCTGGTTGTTAGACAGTGTTGGAAGGGCTTTAAGGGCCAGCATCCATGTGTGAGATCCTTTGGAGCAATTCAACATTACAGTATATTGCATTGCTAAGGAATTTTTGACTGAATCCCAGAATTTATTTGCAGTGAAACTGGGCTTTGAACTTACAGACATGGGTGTACAGAAATGGGAAAAGAGGGGGCTGAATAGGGAAGGAGGTAAATCACCAAGGTTTGTGATCACTGATCCACTGTAGCATCAGAGGCAGAAAGAGCAAACAGGTACTCATGTTTGGAAAAGGATGAGCTGTGTTTGGAGAGTGGCAGTGGAAAGTGCCGTGAGCAATACTCGTGGGAAACAACCCAAACAACAACCTGTTGCTGCAACAAAACCTAAAGAGAGCTGAAAACAAACAGTCTGTGAATGCAGTGGGCACTAGACACTCTTGCCACCTGAGGAGAGTAATTGGCAAGGGCTGAGTAAGAGCCTGTTCTGGGTTTGGAGGAGCAGCATTGTTATGCTAATAGTCCTTTCACTTGCCTGTAGTGCTGCTGTTGTGCTCTCCTGGAAGAACTGGGCAGAAGGCTTTCCCAGGACCTGTTTGTGGGGAAGGGCTGGCCGCAGTTTAATCTGGTCCAAGGCTGGTGGGTGCAAGCCCTACTACCCCCTACATACAGATGTATATATAAACACCCTGCCCTCGCAGCAGAGCCCTCTGAGCGTTTGTGAGGTCTCCCAGACAGACTGTTCAAGTGCACAGGTTGGGTGCAAACAGCCCAGCCAGGGCACTTCACTTTGGGCAGAGCAGCTCCTGAGCTGTGGCTGCCTGGGCTGGCACTGGGCACCACGAGCAGGGTGGGAAGGGGTCAGAACCACGGCAGCACTGGCTGGGGCTGCCACAGTCCACTGGTCTGTGAAGCTGACTCTGGCATCCAGGTGCTCTTCCTCCCTTCCCCGACCATTCTCATAATCAGTGGTGATGTTCCTCCTTGCCCTATGGGGTCCTGCCCCTTCCTAGCACACTACCCATGCTGTCTGTGCTTCACAACACCTCTTGCTTTAACAGTTCAAGAGAGAATCAGCAGGGGCTTTTTTGAGAGTCTTAGGTTGTCTTTAACAAAAGTAGACTCAGTTTTGGCCTAAATTCTCTTGTATGAGAAACATCCTTTCTGAGAATTTAATTAGAAGTGACTCTCATTTACATGGATTCTATGAGCTGCCCTTAGCTCTACAGCCCTAGGGGAAAAAAAATGAAATGATTCTGTGAAAGATATTAGTGAGGACGTTAGAAGCAACCATACCCAGATCAGGCAGAGTTCTGAAAATACCTAGCATTCAAATGTCCTTAATTGCTTTTCTCCTGTCACAGCTGTTGGGTGAATGAATGCTCCATCTGAGAGAGGGCTGCCTCAGGGATTTCTTTTTCATTATTTGATGTAGATATGGAGACAGGAGCAGGCAATGACTGCTCAACAAGGGAAGGAAGAAATAGGCTTGAGCAGCAAGAAGAAAATTTGAACTTAGTGGAGGAAGATCCAGGAAGCTAATACTGGGCTTAAACAGGGGCTGGTGTGCTTGGAGGAGCAGCAGGGAAGCTGCTGAGCTACTTCGCTAACAGCCAAGATGCTAAGAGCATTAAACATCTTTTGAAGAAAGATGAGATACCACTTCTGGACTTCATGGCCTTGTTGAGATGTGTTTTTGAGCAAATCAAGAGCATAATAAAATTATTTCCATATCTTAAGGAACATCAGCAATATGAGAAGCTTAGGAATCTTGAGAATGGAAACAGGAGAAATGGCAAGTTCCAGGCTCTGAGCCCTCATCCCTCTCAGGACTCCTGTTAGACTGGTGTGATGTCCATAGTGACTCTTGTCACAACACCTGGGGCTTTCCTGTCCTGAGAGCACGGCAGCAGAAGTGCTTTGCCAGGGAGCGCTGCTCCTTATCATCAGCAGAGGAGGAGCAAGATTATGTGAGGTTGAGAGGTATGCCCAAAGGCAGCAAGTGACAGCTGTAGGGCTTGAAACCTTGTGCTCTGCCTCGCAGGTAAAAGGTACCCCTGCAAACCTTGGGAGGGCTTGCTTGGCTTTACAGCCTGTGAAGTGTCAGGTGCTCCTAGCCCATTATCTACACACTGATTTGTTTCCAATCTCATCAGTAAGATCTGAGGCAAAGGAGGCAGCATTTAAATGTTGTAACATACATTGAAATGTCCTCTCTAGTCTGTCTGTGTAAAATGCTTTGCCAGCTACATCGGCCTTTTGGCAGCTGCTGCAGTGACAGCTGAGAATGCAATATGATAAAAATGCCACTTCTGCAAAACAGTCATGGTGCATGGGAGCATTGCTGATTCCCTGCGATGTCTTGTGAAGGAACAGGATTTGCCAAAACACGTCTGTTTGGGGCAGCATCAGGGCTGGAGAAAGCAAAGTGTCTTGTGAATGTTAAACCAAGTATAATAACATGTAAACGACTCAAGACCTCAGTTGTTTCCACTGAATGAATCAGGAAAACTTTGTGGAGTGTGTACCTGTGGTATGCATTGATCAGGTGGTGTGAAACCTTGCTTTTGAAAGAGTGAAAAACAAAGGAAAATGGCAACAGATTAGCACAACTGACAGTTTTCCTGATGGAACCTAGGTGGACCCTGATTGATTGTTGTTTTAATTAATCAGAAGCAATCAGCTTGTAAATGCTGGCATTAATACACTTCTATTTAACCACATGTTGTGTATTCCAAACTGCATATTAAGCCATTCTGGAGAGTAGAGGAGTCCAAAAGATCTCAGATAAAAGCTTCAAAAGCGGAGCATGGCTTCTGTTGCTGAACTACTCAGACTGGCTCCATCCCACAGACCACTCTAAAACACTGCAGCAGAAGGCAGCAGTCCAAATGGTTTTCATCTATGTTTAGGAGAAGAAGAGACTTCTTTTTCTCTGGGATTCCCAAATAGCAGTTTGACACTTTGATTCCCAAGTGGCAGCCTGTGTTTTAGCTAATGGCAATTGCTTGTACAAACTTTTATTTCCTTTTCTCTCCATAGGTTTGTTGATCGGCTCTGGTTGTGCCCTCTATCCTCTTGGCTGGGACAGTGAAGAAGTCAGACAAACCTGTGGTAACCTTTCCAACCAGTTTGAATTGGGTGAGTCATCACCAGAGCATCTCAGCCACTTAAGACTCTTCTATGTGTTGGCCACAAAAGCAAACTAGGATTTTAAAAGCACAGGCTTGGGGAAGCAACCTACAAGTGTGTGGTAGGCAAATCATACTGAATAATTCTGGAATGGTGCCGAGGCAGGGGATTTCAGAGAGATCTCTGGAAATATTTTCCAGAAGAACATTATAAAAGAAAATGTATGTATTTATGTATGTATATGTGCATATTTTAAGAAATAAATCAGATTTAATGGTCTTGCAATATGGGAGCTAACACTCCTGGAGGTCTTGACAGGGTAGACAGAGGCATCCCATCACAGCTCCTGCCAAGGTAATTCTCCAGGAGTGCAATTGGCTGTCTTTGAGTTCTGGGATGTTTATGGCCTTCTAACACAAGCCTAGAGTGTATTTGTATGTCACTCACATACTTGGGAAGCTGGCAAATAACACTTGCACCCTATGTTTGCTTTCTCCCAAACAAGCTACTTGTCTTACTGCAGCTGACTGCTCTGTGCCTGGAATGAGAGCCAGGGATGCAGCCACATGGGGCTCACACCTGTGTTTTCTCTGCAGGGGCTCTAGAAAACAAACAAGGCAACAGCAGCAACCTAAGGATTAAGCAATGTGGATGATCAGGATCTGCTGTATGAATGCACATCTCAGTCCTTGTTTAGCTGGAAGGATCAGTGTAGTTGCTGATGCCCTTCTCTATAAGTATTCCCTGATCCCGTGCCCCTTGAGGAAAAGGGGGATCTGCAATCCTCCTGAAGGAGTAGGAGGGACTGAGCACCTTGACTCCCCACAGACTTGGGAGCTTCTGCTCCTAAGCATACAGAGCTCCCCATTTCCAGCTCTTGAAAGCTAAACTTTAGTTAAGCATAGAAATTCTTTCCATAGGTGTGCGTGCAGGACTTGTACAGGGCCTGACAGTAATCCCAGTGCAAGGAATAGTACATAAAAATGGTCTAATGGGTTAAAGACAAACCTGCTGCATCATCTCTTGATTTTACACTCATGCTCCTGTCAGATTTCAGGAGTAAGGAGATTTGTTTCCATCTCAGAGGTAGTTCTTGTCAAGATGTGCAATAGAATTGAGGTTGAAAGATTAAAAATTACTGCTTTGGGACGGATGCTCCAGGCCACTCCCCCTACTGAATTCCTGTGGTGTTTTGAGTACATTTGATCTGGCAGGGGACCAGAAATTCTCATAACCAGTATGAGTACCCATCACTACAGTGCCACTGATGTCTTATCAGCAACCACCTATGGTGTTGCTCGGGGGATGTTTAATGTACTCTAGAAGCTTTACCTTGTTATTCTGAACCCTAATTTCCTTCTGTGCTGTTGATATTAAATTTGCTCTTCAGCAAAGTATAAAAAGTTCCTGCAAATTTTTTATTCACCTAATAATAGAAAGATTTAAACACAGAGGAGAGAGAACAATAAGAACAGAAATGTGTAGTTAACTAGCAGAAAAAAAGTGTTCCAGAATTAGATTCCCAGCTCCATGGAAAGATGTGTCAAAGGATAGAAAGTAGTAGAAAGACCAGGCAAAACTCTGTGGTAACTGTTGCAGGCAAGATTCAGGTTCATCCCTGCCCATGGCCAATCCTGTGTGGAAGGCTGAAGTAGTTCCTGGCCAGCCCATTGAGCAGTGCACCCTTTCAAAGGCCAGCTAGCACCTCACTGGTGCACGCCGGTTCCTGCTCTTCCATGCCAGGCATGTGAGCAGCTCTGCTTCTGGGGCTCCAGCTTGTGTCCCATGTTTGTTCCCAGGTGCAGGAAAGTATTACCTTCCAGGTTGTTTCTCTGCAGAGTCACAGAAGGTGGGTGTTGTGACAGTGTGAGCTCTTCAAAGCACTTGGGCTGTTACCCAAATACAAACTGTTACCCTTAAACACTGTCATGTCCACAGTCTGAGCAGTCTCCAAGACCGCCTTCACTGTCTCAGTCTTGACTCATGAGTCAGATATTTGCATAAATTGAGTTACTCTGCCTTAAAATTCAGTGAAGAAACCAATGTAAAAAATGTCATCTGACAGCTCTCCTTCCAGGTACGCAGGACCAAGAGAAGTCTTGCGTTAACTGTGAATCCTCTCTGTGTTTTCTGGAGCTGGAGCACACAGTCCCTGTGTGACACATGCCTAGACTTGACAGCAGCGCTGGTCTCACTGATCTGCTGCAATCATATGTCAACACATTAATTAACAGATCATAATGAGAGCTGAAATTTGCTGCAGTGATTTCTGCTAGGCAGCCCTGCCACTAAACATCTTTCCACGTACATTGGCAGTGAACTTAAATGCTTGGCTATGATTTTTTTTTACTTAATGTCAGTGTCTGTTTGATGGTGTGTTATCAAAACCGTCTGTAAAGAAGAGGTACTGTCCGAGGGCCATTTAATAACCATGCTGCTAGTCTTCCATAAATACCTCTTGGTTGGTGATAACCCCAACCCTCTAGGTCTCTTCTGAATCATTAGGGACTGGCATACTCATTATAGCCTACAGGCCAAAAATGATGTTTCAAAGACTTAATCTTACTAAGTCTCGAGACAAATTTAAGTAATTATTGCTTTCATTTGAATATTTAATTTGATTAAGCTGTAATGATATGGTTTTTGTTCCTGAGCCTGTGAAATGGGTTGTCTGAAGAACAATGCTGCATTCAAAATCTGCTCTCAGAAAATCTGAGCTGCTGTGAGCCCTGCACTGGTTTGTTAATGAGAGAAAAGGTGATGATGGGAGTGCTGGTCCTGCACCCCTTTCTGCTGTGGGTGCCAGTGAGGATGACACAGAGAGGATAATTCAGTTCCTGGTTGTTCTCAAAGGAGAAGTCTTCACAGGAATGCTGATCAGCAGACAGCATTCAGCCTTCTCTGCCAGGATGGCAGAGCAAGTGCTGCAGCCTGGGCTACAGGGAACATGTGTCAGCAGCTGGGAGAGGATCAAAGCTCAACAGGTTTGACCACAGAGCCAGCAAAGGTGGGGGTTCTGCACTGATGCTTGTTCTGGACTTAGAAAAAGTCAGGGGGAAAAATGGTTGAGGTTGAAGGTAGAAAATAAAAGCCAGGAGCTGCAATCTATATTATAGGAGGATGAAGAAGAACAAGAGGCAGGTACAGATGAGGGACTGCAAAAACTGTCTTGAGAAGCAGCTGAATTGTGCACTGTGATGTGTAATGTCAACCAGAAATATACTAGAATAAATAATTAAATGAAAACTTTTGCTTAAAGAAAGCATGACAAACTCCTGCCCCCATAACATGCTCATAACTAGAGAGAATAAATAAATAGCAATGCTAAGAACCCAGGAAAAAAAAGACTAATATTTAGTGGGTGTGCTAGATAAGAAATGCCATATCTTCAGGCACTCTGAAAAGGTATTAGACTAATAGGCACTCCAAATAGTGCTGAGATGGCCCATATGGTGATGAAGGGACCCCTCACTCCACCCCTGCCAAACACACACATTTCTGTGTAGATTCCAAAGTAGTACTTAAAAAGGCTGCAGGAAAAATAACTATGCCTTTAATTTAAGTGGATTTGAGTATTCTTTTCTAGAAAACCTGAGCTGACAGTGTAAAATACCCAGCAGTTTACTGCTCTCTTTAAAAACTGATATTTATTTGATTTTTATTAAGCAAACTATGTGCAAAGGATTCACTTAAACACTTACGTATTTAATTGTGCTATTTTTTTCAATCAAATAAAAATGGTTGTAAAGCTCCATCTCTGACAAAGAGGAGTTATTCTTCAAATGAAGATACCCTGCCAAGGACAACTCCATTTGTTGATTAAATTACATTCAATAGCTGAGCAGTTTTGCAAAGGGGCATGGGGAATAGCCTCCATAAGCAGACACCATAAAGACCTCCATAAGGAGGCTTGTGTACCTGTAGAGGGGCTTGCTCCCTGCTCTTCTCTAGAAGTATGGTTTTGCCATCATGAAAAGAAACCCACTGATAGATTAGGCCTTTGACAAATGACCTCTTGCAAATATTGTTGAGAGGCCAAGGCCATGATAGGTCTGTTCTGTGTTGCTCTGCTTGTAGTTCCCAGCTTCCCAGCAGTCAGCATGACCTCTATAAAGGTCTTGGAGCCCCGCTCCCTATTGCAGCATCCCATCTGGATCACAGGTCACACGTGGAGCAGATTTCTCACTGAAACACTAGATTATGAACAGGAGAAATCTTCTACCACTGTTTTAGGGTGTTAACTTCTAGAAATAGGGCAATACAAATAAATGAAAGTAAGAAAAAAAGAAATGTTTATGTTTTAAGCCAGCACAGCTGCTTGCTCATTGACTGAGTCAAAGTCTGTCCTGTAATTTGGCAACAGGCTAACAGTGCCTGAGGTGGAGACTGGAGTAGGAACTGAGCAGTGCTCAGAGGGACTGCCTTTCACTGAGGATGGATCAAAATCACCCTGATCTCTTGTCACCACGCAAACTGTTACTGTTAGGTTGCATTATTCACACCCTGGACTTGCCTGTGGGCCCATTCAGGGCAGCAGTGACGTGGCATAGCAGGATGGAGCTGCTGACTGAAGGGTGTAAAAGTGAGTCAGATCTACAAAATCCCTGGTTCTGCAAAAGGAATTAGCAGGCAATTTCCCAAAAGTAACTGTCATTATGGCATATCATATAGGACACATTCAATCTTTCTGAGCTAGAGGCACTAATACCATTTTATTTTCATTTCTAAATGTAATACATAAGAAAACAGATGGAAAAGGAGTGTTTTATCAGGCAATTCATTAAAGTGAGGGACTCTGCATTAAGGTTAAAGTATGCACAATAGTGAAGACTGCACTAGACATTTGCAAAATCTTCCACATTGTGCATATTTAAGCTGTGTGAAGAAATCTCAACTTGCATGCCTGTTTTAAAGGGGCAATGTGAGTGTACACGTGAACACATTTGTATTGGTTTTGAAAGTCTAAAAATCAGTGTGAAAATTCATTTTTGTCCATTGATTTCCCTGGATATGCATGTGGAAACTGTTCAGTTTTACATGCTGATTTCTGTTGTGATGGGTGCAGAGGCAGCCAAGTTGCACAGGAGGTCCCAGAGAGGTCAGGGCATGCTCAATTTAACTCACAAAATCAAGCCTTGGCTCAATTTGGCATCTGGTGAAACAGCACTACAAGACCAATGCCTAAGAGCCCAAACAGCAAAATGTTTATCTAGAGTAAGATTCACTTATTGAAACATAGATGATTCATGTCATCATGAGCCACCAGCTGCCACTTCCCAGCCACCAGATGTATGAAGTGATGCTAGGTACTTATTAGCCAGGGAGAGTGAAGACATGAAATTTAAGATAAACTCTGTTTTTAACTGAACTTTTTTGGAACTACTTGGCAGATACTTTTTCTTTCTTTGACAAAATACAGTAGCTCTATCTCTTCCTTCATGGTCAGAGACATCCTTGACCTGGGGTCAGCTGCAGCAGCAACCAAAGCTGATAGCTCCAAATACACAGCTTCGCTTGCTGTGTATAGACTGCTGTGAAAGGGCACACCTGGCCAAAGTCACTATCTAGAGAGAAGCATAAAAGCCTGGCTGCCATCCTGAACTAACCAAGCAGCTGGATTGGCCTCAAAAGCTCTCAGGAACTTCTCTTGTGATGGATATTTGTTTCAAAAATCATTATTATTAAGGTTCCCTTTTGCTACTTTTAGAGGGCTTGAAATATCTTAAAGAAAACCATTGCCTTGATAATTACTTTTGCTGTGGAAATGTTAAATGATCTTTAAAGCACTTTCCAAGCAAACAGTGAAGTTACTAAAACAGCTTGAAAAGAAAGCAGAAAGCAGTGTGGATGTAAAAAAGGCTTTGTCAACTATTTAATTTGTCTTAGGTGGCATCATTTCAGCATCTGGTTGAGTGTTGACATTGAGTGCTAAAGTATCAAGAAAAGGATTTAGAAGGGAGGACAATTTGTTAGTATCCTATTAAAAGCAAAATATTCAAAGGTGTTTTTCTATAAGCAATCTATCTGAAAAAGGCATTTTTCTTGTTTGCAGATCCTCTGCAAACAGCACGGAGATTTCACACATTCATTTTTTGACTGGGGCTGAGCACAACCTTTACAAGCATACTTGAGCTGCAGCTGCTGAGTTCTTAGATAAATGACTGAGTAAACTACGTGCTAGTAAAGGAAGTATTCCATCAAGAAACATTTCCTCTTTAGTGCTACCCAAACAGCTTCCATTCTTAAATCTTTGTAAGCTTTTGGTGACTATATCAAGGTCCACATATATTCTGTCTAACATAAGGAGAAACTATTTACAAGAGCACAAAGTGGCAGGTCAGGGGGGAATCGCTTCACACTGAAACCTAATATCTAGGTTTAGATATTAGGAAGAAATTCTTTACTGTGAGGGTGGTGAGGAATAGGTTGCCCAGAGAAGCTGTGGATGCCCCATCCCTGGCAGTGTTCAAGGCCAGGTTGGATGATCTAAGCAACCTGGTCTAGTGAAACTTGTACCTGCCCACAACCAAGGGGTGGAAGTAGATGATCTTTAAGGTCCCTTCCAGCCCTGTCCATTCTATCATCCTATTATAAGGCTCATACCTTTGTTGGCAGAATTAGACATGGTCATGCAAGAACCTTCTGCAGTCAGTGGACATAGGAAGCAGCATCCAGAAAGGGACTCAGACCACCTGGAGCAACTATTTGGTACTCTTTATTATTCAAAAAGTGCAACTGAACTGGTTGTTTGGAATCCCTTCCCAGCTGAAAGGGAGAAAAATAGGAGCTACCTGAGCATGGTTCATCTGCTGTACTTTACATGTTTACTTTAAGAGGAAATACAACACAAGTGACTTTTCTTCTTCGTAGTCTCTGAAGAGAGAAGTCTGGGGTACTAGTCCAGTGTGAATCTTGGCATTGTGTGTGTTCAAAGAGAGAGGAAATTGATTTCACTTCTGAACTAGATGAGCTTTCTGCTGACATCTTGCAGGAGGCTAAGAAACCTCCTCATTAGCAGCACATAAGCTATTTGCTCCTGGGAATTTGAGCTTTGTAATTGACACTGGGTATTGGTTTCTCCTTCATTGCTCCATGATAAATGCACACCTACAGCAAATTTGAGGTTTGATTAAACAAAATTATGTGATCCTCCAAAGAAAGGAGTATTTGATCATGTATATGTGTCTACATACAGCAAGACTAAAAAATTTCAATTTGGCTTTTTTTTTCCTCACTTTTTACCCTTCAGAACTTTATGAAATTTTATGCATTTAGTAAAGACCAATTCTAAGTTACCAAAATAGCTTGAAAAAAATACATGCATTAAAAAATCATACATTTTTTTAAAAGTTAAATCCGTTGAGAAGATCATATCTGCAACAGAAAAAGTAACCAGCTCCACTGAATTCATTATTTTGTATCAGGCTGTTTTCTGAGCTGCAGTTTTACCTTATATAGTGTTCTTTCTTTGTTTCACTTAACTACTTTAATTCTTTCTGGAGGCATTCCAAGTTTAAACTTCTTTTCCTGCTTTTGCATCTGATTTCGCATGACAGTTTTTCATTGTTACTGTGTCAAGAAAAAGGTCTTCAGCTATTTAATTTATCTTGGCTTTGTTTCAAAATAGGTTTAACTTCTTATTAATTAGCTGATTATCTTTTACATTCATTTATGTCTTTCAAATTTCCAAATCCCAGTATATCCCTTAGCATCACACTTTTTTCTTTTTTTTTTTTCTGACTACTTTTCCAACACCCTGATTGATTATGTGAATTCACATTCTCTGTAGTACTGTACTCTCTTTTGAATCTGTTAATTAGAATTCCTGCACAACTTCTTGGAAGTAAAAATTGTAGGTTTTATTTTTGAAGGTATATAATTTGTTCTCTACAGTGTGGCTAATTCTGAAACCTTTTCTCCTTCAACTTGGAAAATAGGCTGTACTTAAGGTTAATTGATTAGAGTTTGCCAAGTACTCCAGACTGTGAGTCCAGGATAGTCTTAAAATTAACAGCAAAAAAGGTACAAATATTTAAGATACTAAGTCTTGCAATTAACAGGCTTGCATCCAAGATACTTTCATATTCAGGATATTTTTTCATAAGTGGCAATTATTGGTTATTTTAGATTAAACCATATGTTATTTCCAAGACCTTGATAACTATATGTGATAATTATTTATAAGACATCATGAATAGAAATCCTGGTAAAATTACATTTTGGCAACTGGATCCTGGCACAGCTCCATGGTAGATCAAGTATCTACATATTTTCTGTTGCCAAATTTTACTTACTCCCAAATTTGTCTTAATCTTTATTTGCCTATATATTCAAGAGGAGGAGGGAAGCAAGGGGATGCATTTCTTGGCCTCAAGGATCACATTAGAAATCAGGAAAAGACATGGAAGTGCTTTTTAGTAAGCCCATTCATCACTGCAAAACTACCTTTCCATATTTACTGATTTCTTTTGATTTAGTAAATACTGTCTTATGTTCCATGGGACTCTTTTCTGTAAATCTCCTTTTGACAGTGTCCTTGCTCTCCGTAATTTTTGTCCTCTGTCCTCAGGAAACATGATTTTTCTCAATCCTCTTAAGAAAGAGTGGAATGTTTCCAGTCTTTCATTTCTTTATTTGCTTGGAAAATGGCCATCCATGCCTATAGCTGAAAGCTCCATTATTCTGTTATTTCAGTGCTCATCCTGACACTCTCTTGCTGCCAATCCCAGTAAAACAAAGGTGAAAACAAAGTTCTTAATGGCTGGCTACAAACTTCTCTGAGCCAACTTGGACAGTCCTGCTTCACTGAACAACAAAGAGCTCCAATTATTTATGTTCTCTTAAAAAAAAAAAAAATCTAGTATTAACAAAGTGCTGAAGTGCTGAAGCCACAGCTTCTCCCTCAATAGTGACCTGTCAGGTGTAGACTGATTTGTTTAAAGCAACACCAGTTCTGTGCAGAGAAGCAAGCTGCTGTGATGCTTGTCATCTCTATTAGATGAAAAAAAGCACTTCAGCTGCTGGGAATTTACTTTGGCACAAACTCAGATCAGCCCATCTTAGGAGCAAGAACATGTGCACATTGTTGCTCTCACCTCCACACCCTCAATGGATGGGGACTCCTCTACCTATGTGTATGTGTGTATATATATATATATATATATAGGGGTTTTTTTGGGTTTTTTTTGTGTGTGTATGTGTGTGTATTCCAATGCATCTTTCACGGAAACAACAGAGCTTTTGTGCCTTTCTGTGTGTGTGAAAATTGACATGCTTTCAACAACTGCTTTAATTCTATCAAGTATTTAGGTAGTGTTGCTTCTCATTTTAGAACTTTGACATTAAAAAAAAAGGGAAACTGCAGTACTGGATTTCTAATCTTTTATATGACAGGCTCCATGAATGCAAACTGCTCTATTTGATGGTTGAATTTAAGCCTCATTTCTGCAAATCTCTTCAACATTTGCTTACCACTGAAACACAACTAGTCCTGCTGGTGTCAGTGCAGTAATAGCTTCTCAACTCTGCTTTTTATAAAGCTTTCTGTTACTTTTAAAATGAGTGTTTCATATCAATGTGAAGCAGAAGTCATTTTACAAAAACTGTAACCCAATTATTGATAACCAACAATCTTTCTTTAGGATGCAGTAGACTAAAATAGGCCGTACATGTGGTAAAATGAGAACACCAAAGCAGAAACAACTCCAAAATGTTTTCCTCCTTGTGTAATATAGGGTTATAAAATGCCTGTCATTGTTTTATTTTGACATGTGGCTATGCGATGTAGGCATTCATTGCAATGGGTACCTTTGAGATGGATTATCTCTGGTCTTGTATCCATCCTTAACTATACTTGCAATGAAAAGTATAGCCAAGTCCTATACCTTCAGACACCTGCCCTGCTGCAGGCTCCTTTTCAGCACAGCAGCTTGAAATTCTGTTCTGCTCAGCATCATCCGAGTACAGATCAAGCTGTTCTTTCCAAGGCCTCCCATTGCTCTTGACATGGGCTGGAAATAATGGCCAGGTTTATTGCTGTGTTATTATTGCTGTAAGGTCAAGCTCCCAGCTCTTTCATCCATTCTCCTGCTCTCCCATTCTTTCATTTGCTCTTCTTGACCCAACTCACACTTGTGAACCACATTGCATTTGTTAGATCAAGAGGCTGCCTGCCTGCTGTGCCTCAGAGCATTAAGTAGGGCAGTGGTCCTTTGGGTCCTTTCCCTGGGGAATGGATCATGGTCTGGAGAAATGAATGTTATTCTCTTCAGCCAAGAGTGAATGTATGTGTTATATCTGTTGAACACATCTCTGGCACAGATTTAACAGTTCTTTCTTCTTAATATGTACACACATACTCTCTCCCACTGCCGAGGTACAAAAGTTGAAATCACACCATATAAAAAGGTCAAATTTACTTCATTCTGTCCTGCTTAGGTTACAGCTTTGGGCAGTGACACCAGGTTAATCTTCAAGCTCTTTTTAAAGTAGTATTTTGACATTTTCTCTACCTGGAAACATCGTGATGAGAAAAATTTACTTTTTCAAGCTGCACTTAAAATTCTCTAGTAGTTTTTGGAATATTTCACAATTTAAAAAGACCTATCAGATGGAGTCCATCTCATCACAAGAAATGCTGTAGCACACCGTACTCTGGTATAAACATGATAATTTTCAAAGTGATCCAGTGAGTTTAAACCTCTGGTGTAGAGACTTAAGTCAGTTTTTGAAATTCCCAGCAGAAGCTAAGGACAGGGTGTGTACACAGACAAAGCAATAGGTGGCCCAGAGACAGGTCTCTCTACAGACTGCTGAGTGATTGGGCACATGTCGGCATCAGGGACATTGCCAGGCACCAGACAGCTCTCCAGGGTTTCTGATGGCCTTTTTCTTCAGGAAGTCAGACTCTCTGTGCAGTCTTCTGTAAGGAAGGCAAGAATGGTGCTATCTACAGAGCACAACTAGATGACAAACCAAGTAAATCTCTCTATTTGCTCCAGCACATTAAGGAGAGAGGATAGTGAGCCCAAGCCAAGGCCACAAGTCCTCAAGTCCTCTTGATCACATCAGGATCTTTGTTTCACTGAACATTTTTAAAATAAAAATTTGTGAGGGTTATGAAGAAAAAAATTAAACAAGTATTATGCTTCCTGCTGAGGTGCCAGCCTGAGATCTTCAAAGTGACCAGGAGCATAAGTGTTGCCTCCCACTAATGTCTCCTTACAAAGCCTGCCAGACAATATCCTGCAAACAGTCAGTGGCAGTGCTGTCTGCCTTGAGGCATGCGAATGCCTTGGACATGTTAAGATGAACAGATATTTTGTGTTTCTTGTGCCTGAGGCAGGATTAGTTGAGTTGATAATTGCCTGAACCTCAAGCCTGGCCCTCAGGGATGCCATTGGGACAGAATGCCAGCATGACACCTATTTCTAGATGGAAACTCTGTTGATACCTTCTGTTCTCTGAAGGGAAGGATGGTTTCTGCTGCTTTTGGGAAGGCTGGGAAAGAAGTCTTGCATTGCTGCTTTTGTCTTACTGAGAGCACTCGCTGCTCAAAGCTGGGTGATATCACCCAAGGTGTCAACAACACAGAAAGAGCCTCAGTGCTAACAAGTCCCAAGCACTCAAAAAGGACAAAGATGATGCAGCCCAAATGAAAATTGATTCTGAGATGGAGTGAAATCCTGAGGAGTAGCAACAGCCATCTCCTTGCTTTTGGACATGTCTAAAGAGGCTTCCTCCCTGCTGCAGCTGCTGTTTTCCTGATCTACTCCCCTACTGCAGGCACAGTGCTGAAAGGGAAATAATCACTTTATGGTCCACTATGGGATTCCCCAGCACCATTTACTGTTGATGAGTTTGACTGTATAAAGATGCTGAGGCCGTTAAATTGATTGAAAGCCATATTGTGACGCTCATTAGACAGAAGATGGGTGAATTTTTCAGTAATGGGTTGTGACCTCAAGCAGGGGTAGGGAAATTTGTCAATTTTTTATTTCTAGGCTTTGTGCTTCCATTTCCACAGCAGCCCCCATACAGGTCTTCCCCTGATGCCGCTCTCCTTTGGGGATGGTCAGGGTCAATGCCTGTGTGAGGGGATGTGAGCAGGTTCCCCATGCCCTGGGTTAGGATCTCCCAGCAGTTCTCAGCCACATCCAGCTTCCAATTCCCGCACTGCAGTGGCAAAGCCTGAATTATGTCCTGCATTCCCTGTTGGAGATGGGCACACAAGTGGGCTGAAATCTCAGAAAAGTGTTTTCCTGGGCAGGCAGAAGGGGAGGGTGGTGGCGGCGGCACTTTCCCCCCATCTAACGCTGACCCTTGTGCCTGTGTTTGCCTTGCAGGGACCTGCCACATCGGCTGGGCCTACTACTGCACGGGCGGGGGCGCGGCGGCCGCCATGCTGGTGTGCACCTGGCTCGCCTGCTTCTCGGGCAAGAAGCAGAAGCAATACCCCTACTGAGCCAGCCCCGGGCAGGGGCCTGCCAGGCTCGCCCGGGCCTGCTGGACAACAGCGACGGACAAGGAATTTTCAAGTGCTTTCTCTCAGGAGCAGGACGGCGGGCAGCCCCAGGGTGGCAGGGAGGTGCAAAGCCACCCGGCCGGGCTGGGCAGGGACCGGCTCTCTCACCTGAGCCTGCTCAGGGTCTGCTCCAAAAAAATATAAGCAAGTAAAACTCTGCTTTAGCAAAGGGTGAAATTCTGCATGCACCAATTACTGGACAGGCTGGTGAGGGGGGGCAGCGCCCACGTGCTGGGGTAGCGCCTGGCAGCCCCTCAGTGCGGCGCTCCCGAAAGCACACACGCACGCACGCACAGATGTTGACCATGGCACAAAATAAGTAGAGGGGGAAACTTTTTTTTGGTGCGATTCTTCTTTCTTTTCCTTTTTGTTTTCTCTCCTTTTTTTTTTTTTTTTTTTTTTTACTTCTCTCTGGTGGTTTAAGACTTGGTGTTGCAACACTTTTTAATCTAGACATTAAACTTAATAAAAGGACCAATAAGCCACTTAATCAGTATTTTGTATAATCTCTACACATTTTTCTTCCCCAAACATTTATCCACTGCTTATTCAGCCCTATATAACTTTTATTAAGACTCTGTGTTTTCAGCATTATTACAAAATGCAAAATAATTACTTGGCATATGTACCCTTACTATAGTACTTTTTATGAAATGCAGTAAATGGACATTTTCATGTCCATTGGAAATTCCACTCGCGGTACTGTAGAGCTCTGTTGGTTATGTACAACTAACAGCAAACTTCTTCCAGACATAGATTTCTGTTGCTGTTATGTTTAGCTCATTGATGTTGTATTGTGCTGTACCATGTTTATTATTTCAATATTCATTTTTGTAAAATATATATATAATATGTGCTATTTTATGTTTGTATTTGAAAAAATCTCTGTAAATAAATTTTTCCTTGATCAATACTTGCAATGTATGGTTGTGCCAGTAGATGAAACAGTTCCTATCCCAACTCTCCACCGGAAAAATTCTCAGAAATACTCAGGACTTTTATAACCATGCTGTATCCTTTTACTCCATAAAACACAGACACATTTAGTGTTCAGTTACACTGCCTGAGGAGAGACATCTACTGCCACTGGAGACATTCTGGCATATTCCACATTTTTTCCTGCTCCTGTCAGGTGTCCTGAAGGATTTCAGCAAGACTTTCCCCATTGTGTCTTGGCTGCTGCAGACTCAGAATTTCACACAAAACTGTATATCCCAATTCAGCCAACTGAAATAAGCCTTTTCTTCCTTAACACCAGTAGCTCTGATCAAATACCTACCAGGCAGCATTCTCTGCACAGGACACTGGCACTGTACCTAAAAAACTTAAAAAATCAATCTTTTATTTTCTTTATTTAAAGCAATGTGAACTTAATTTATAAGTTCATAACCAATTTATTTAATCATAACTAAAATAATGTTATTCCCTTTCAAATTTGTTTTTCTGATCCCGTTTTCCCAGTATTATATTTCTGTTGAGTATATTTAGGTTACAATCTATGTTTCAGCTGCAATTCTGGTGGTTAATAACACTTAGAGCTGAACAAATCTGGCATCATGCCAGTGCTTTGTACATTGCACAGGGCAGAATTTCAGAGGAATGTGGAAATAGCAATGTCAGCTTACAGTGATCAATCCTGATATCACTCAATGGAATTTTATTGAGTTTTATTATAGGCTAAGCACTATTTATTTGCTTTATGGTGCTGTGCAGTGAAAACAAAATTGTACCTTAACGCTTCCAGATTAGCCCATAATATCCCCATCTCATCTGACTGCACTTCTGCTGAGGAGCACACCAACCATGCTCTGGGGATTTGGCTCCCTACATGGTCTTCCCACAGCACCAGCAGAAGCAGGAGCTCTTCCCTCCAGATTCCAGGTTTTAAGGCTCATCCCTTCTTATGAGCACACAGGACCATACCCAACCCTGCTGAAGGTCAGCAGCACCCCATATGTCCTCACAGTAAGTATGAAATGTACCTGTTAGAGTTGTGGATTGCTGCTTTATTAAAACTGAAGAAGATATAAACACTATTTTGACTGTGGCTCCCCTGACTGCAGTCAGATCTTTGGCAGGTGGATCTCAATCAAAAAATGCTGCCTTTGTACAGTGGGTTACTGTGGAAACATGCCTTTCCTTCCACTGAAAATGTGCTTGGCTATAAAAAGTTTCTGTGACCTGGCTATAAATATGTGTGTTACTATTCCACATTTGACTCTTGCAAGGTTATATCCTGGATTGTGCATTGTGAAGAGCACTTTGACTTTTTTTAGATTCTTCCTATGCTTGGGTTCAGGCTTGATTTATCATGACAAACTGGAACTATACAATTACTTCATGAAGAAAATTAGGGTTTTGTTGCAATGCAATACCATTATAGCATGACTGAATTTGTATACAATCTCCTTTTTGAAATTTGGGCTTGAATAAAATGTCAATTTTTAATAATCAAGCCAATGACATATGCTGCACCTGCTTTGAAGCTGTTTATCATATAGCCTTCAGCTGCTGTGATATGAATAAAGCAATCACAGCCTAATTAGGTTTGTCCCTATTTGTGCATTTTGGTTCTGATATCCATTTTGCACTAGAATATAAATACCATTTATTATCATGGTTATCAAGCCTCACAGCTACAAACTCTAATAACTGAACTGGCAAAAGATTGTTTTCGATTTCTCAGTCTGGAGTGTCAATGAAATATTTACAGTATTTACCATGTTTAATTTTCCATTTATTTATTCTTGAAGATGAAGAGCTTGGCCTTGCATTTGTCTAAACAAAAGAGATAAGCTTGCACACCGTCCTAGGACACTGAATTTTTTCCCTGCCATTGCTGGCTATTGTATTCCATAATCCTGTTCATAAATTTATCAAGCTGTATTTTAGAACTGTTTAAGCAGTTTTCCCCCAACAAGCACATTTCAAAATTTATTGCAAAATCTCATTCTTTGGGTGATTATACACTTCCTGTGTTCCAGACCACCCAGAGGTCTTAGTCCACTTCCAAAAAATACTCTGGGAGCTGCGAGTTTCCTCTGCCACTCCCAACTAATACAGGAGCTATATATATGTAGAAAAAAAGTCCTATAATTGCAGACTACTGTTCATTATCAGAAGCTGTTTTAGGACAATAGGATAATTCAGGTAGGAAATAACCTCAGATCTGTGGTCCAACCTCCTACCCAAGGCAGGGTCAGTCATAAGGCTACAATATGTTGCCTAGGAGTTTATCTCACCCAATTTTGAAAACCTCCTAGGATGGAGATCATCTCTGAGCAGCCTGTGCCACTGCCTGACTGTCCCAAGAGGGAATGACTTTTCCTTATAATTGATCACTTTTTTCAATTAATGAAGACTGTCTCTCATCCTCCCACTGAGAATAATTGAGAAGAGCTCACCTCCATCTCCTGCCACCTCCCCATGGGTGTGGGTGGCTTCTCTTGGGTTATTGTGTGCCCCCACAGCCATCCTTTCACCAGGCTCAGTAAGTCCTGGCCTACATCACTGCAGGGCCCTGTTCCTTCACCTGTGCAAGACTTGGCATTTCTCCTGGTTGAATTTCATAAGGTTCCTGTTGTGCCATTCCTGCAGATTGTCTCAGCCCTATGGCTGGCAGCCCTACACCTCAACATATTGCCTGATCCCCCCAGCTTGGTGTCATGTGAAAACTTGGTGAGAACACACTCCTCCACTGGTAAAGCCATTGGACAGGAGAGGTTCCAGAATAGACATGCGGATACCCCACTCACTGCAGGCATCCAGGTCCAAACAGGAAACACGACCCTCTGAGCCTCATCATCTTATCAGGCTTTACCCTCTCCATCCAGACCATATTAGCCCAAATTTGGTGCAAAGAACATGGGAGCCTGTGTCAAAAGCCTTGCTCAAATCCCTGCAAACATCCACTGCTCTTCCCTTGGTCACAAATCCAGTCAATACATCACAGTGAGTCAGAAGGGCTTGTTTGGAATAAATATAATCTGTCTGGAAAGGCACTTCATATATGAAGCTGGAGTGGGGCAAGTGGAGGTGGAAGAACTTGATGCAACTTTATTTACATAAGCTTAGTCTTTGGGAATGACTGTGGGAGAACATTCCCCCACCCAAATCCCAGAGAGCTGGGGACTTTCCCTATGCATCTTAATGTGCACTGCCAGACTCCAGACTCCAGTCCTGAGCACTAACACAGTATTTCCTGAGAGAAAAATGCAAATTGTGTCGTTCAAGCATTAAGTCAGTCATGTCTGGAGGCATAAATATGAGGCATGTGAAGGCCTGTCTGGAGTTTTAGAGAGCATTAAGCTATTCCTATCAAAAAAATAATTGCTTTTCAGGACAACAATATTAACAAACAAATTTTTACTATATGCCTTAGAGTTAGCTCTCTCCCCAAAACACAAATATATGTCTATGACAAAAATCCCCAGCCCTTAAAAATGTTTTGAAATTATAACTCCTGAGGCAATTTAACCCCTCTATTTCCTTTTTCTTGAGGGAAAATCCAGAAATCAGTTGTAACTGCAATTTATCTGTCATTCATTGAAATAGTCTGTGAAAAATATCAAACTGACTGACAAGACAGATAATCTGTACATCAACATAAGCATTAATTTTTCTCTACATACTTAACCTTTCAGAGAGACAATGGTGAAATTAGATATGTCTTTTTTTAGAAGTGACATTTAAGTGTAATCCCTTAAGAAGACAGGATTTTAAATATATGCTTTTGAGTATTAAGTGTTTTTATTATTATTCTTGAAATAATGATGGATCAGAGAAAAAAAAGGAAAATTTTGAAACAGTTTCAAGCTCACTTGTCTTAGTGACAGAAGGATGGTTATTAGGCTAACATATAAATAGATGGCCTTTTTCGTGTTCTTCACCAAGAAACAGAATGTTCATTGAAATTTAAATTGATATTTTAGCTGAGTAAAGACAGGCTCTGACTCCTTCTGTGGACAATTTTGAGACCTTTTAGTCTGCTAGAAGTGTCTGCTGTGAATGTCAGTATGTTGGGTACATATTCTATGTTATGCCAAGCATATTAAATTAGGTAAATGGAAAATGATATGAATTCTGAAAGGAACATATGGCACAGCTTCATTATATATATCTACATCACCAGGGCCCAGAGCATTGCTGCATGAATTTCTTCATCCTCTTTTCATTCTCCAGGAGCTAGAGGTAGCTTTGGTTATCCTCATATCAGCCAGCAGAATCAGTATTTAAGTACATTTAATAAATAAAGTACATTTGTTTGGCTGGTAAACAGTCATGGTGTGAAGCACTTCTGCTCTAGCTCATCACCAAAGAACCTCATTTCATCAAGTAATGAGCAGCCAATTTCTACACAGGTGTGGGTGATTTTCTACAAATTACTCTGCTGCTAAGCCCAAGAATTTTCTCTTGTTCCCTAAACCTCTGCCAGTTGTGACCACTTTTCAAAACTTTGGGCTTATGACAGCATGGGATAAAGCTTTAGCTTTAAGTGAATGTGAATACTTAATGTGAATACTTTGTTCCCTGTTAAGGATTTCATTCATTTCAATAGGTGTGGGCCAAACGTTATGACCCTGGTCCAAAAATTATAGAAACCTATGGCAAATAGTCCACTGACTTAAATCAGGCATGATTCAATAGGAAAAATGCAGTAGCTATTCTTTATCTGGCTTTATATTATGTTTTGGTAAAGTATCCATCTTTTTTCCTATGGAAAACATACAGACACACATTTTATAAGCAAAAAATCCCTATATCTTCTTGGTTTTGTACTTATCTAAATGTTTCTTGTGATCTGAGAATTAACTAAAACAAGAGTCTACAAAAGCAAAATCTATGTGACATGTAATATTGGCAATTAGTGTTTATTTAGGCGTTATGTTTTCAAATATCAGAAGCTCTTAATAAAATAATGCTTTGTACTTATTTTTCAGATAAACAAACTGCTGTATTTGGATAATAAAGCATCTTTTTTTTGCAAAGGAAGCCAGCTGTGCATCCTTATCTTGCCTGTTCCAGAACAAGAAAAAGCAAAATGGATTAATAAATATAATGAACTTTTCAAAAGATATGAGGTAAATTCTGCTATTGATGTCAGGCTGCAGTTCTTTGCTGATATTACTAGACTGGGTGGGTCCAAAGGGACTCTTTCTACTGCCAAATGGAAATGATAACAAATAGAAAGTAGAAACATGGCCCTGTACTGGGGGTTTACTGATTACCCCACTACAGGGTGGTAGTAGATGCTCCTTACTGTGACTTACTGTAGCTCAGTAACTCTCCATTTAAAGCATTTGGATTATTGTCTTCCATGTTATAGCAACAACAGTGTCAGTGAGCTTTCTATTTGACCAGCACCTAGGAAAAATATATCCTGATTTATCAGTAGGGCCCAAGTCTTACCCTAAAGTAAAGCAGCTCCACCGTACAGCAGGAGTAAAGGAATTTCTTTCACTCAGTGGTGGTATCTTTTGGTAGGGAAAAGAAATCTCAATTAAAACCCAAGCTAGAATTAGGATAGTATATTTGAAATGATGAAGCGCTTCTTGCCTGGAGCTCTGTGGCTATATTAAGAATTGCAGTGTGAGATATTTGTTTTCAAGTAGCTGTCAACATATCACTTGTTTTCTACACTTCTGGGATTAATACCTAATTATGGTGCACACAGAAATTAAAGAGACATTAGAGTGCCTTACTACACCTACCTGTCTCTCTGTCTAAGATCAGAGCTTGTGGAAGCTGCTTCCCCCTGTCCCTCCTGTTGGCTTCAGCAGATCCCTGTGCCTGACAGCCACTGTAGGAAATGCCTCCACTCAAAGGCATGCTTGGTGAGCAGGGTTATCTGCTGCTGCTCTCCACATCACACTCCCCAGACCTCTGCTACAGCTTGCTGCTGCATGGCATGGCTGTCACTTCTGGAAGGTTTCAAGCTGTTTCTCACTAACTGCTCAGAGTACCTTGTTGTGGGATAATCCATTAGTTTAAGTGTTTAATTTCCAGAGCATTTCTTACACCCTACTCTCTTGAAGACCATTGAACAACAGTGACCTAATAGTTGTTATTACTAATGTCTATTCTATTTTTTTTTTAAGTTCTGGGGCAACAATACTAGGAGGAGTCACACTGTGGGGAACAGACCCATTTGTGGTAAGAGGGAAGAACTTAACTTTTCAGAAATAGCACATAGAAAGTAAAGGCAGCCATGCCCAGATGTGCAGTGACATTTCAAAGAGGAATAACATTAAGTGTTTAGCTCTGCAATGAAATATTAATCAATCTGCATTTGCTGACTATGTGTAGCAGTGGTATTCATCTCTCTCTGAAGAGTTACTCTGTGTTTGTCATGTACTGGTGAGCAGTTTCATGGCTCCTCAGTCTGTTGGTACCCCTGCTCATACTGTCAATATCAAGGAATGTGACTTATAGGGCAGATTTCTGGGCCAGCCTGACTCTCAAGGAGGATCTGAATGATATTTTAGCTAATGGAGTAAGATTACTGAAGCATACCTTTCCAGGAGCTGATTTTGTGTGACCTGTGACTTGCAGTGTATGCTATGCTTGTAGCTTGTAGCTATGCTTAACTTGCAGCTATGAAACCAGCAATCAGAGACCTAACAGATGACTAGATAAAAGCTGATGACAGATAAAAACAGATGACTAGATAAAAGAAAAATGATATCTGTCAGCAAGTAATATAAGCTGAAAACTTTTTTTGAAGCAATTTTGGTGTGAAAATTTAGACACTTGAATGAAAATAACGGTATAGAAATTCCAAATGTACATCAGCAGTGTTGATAGTCGGATTTTCAGTAATGTCTGTTCCAGGTAATAGATGTGGTTTTGTTTCCAGTTTATCCAATATTAGGAAGATTGAGGTCTAATTAAATGCTTATTAAGCCTTGCACTTCTCCCTTCTTCCTTCCTCTCCATTTTTTACTCCTACAATACATTGATCTTCCTGGTGGAAGGCACTGTATTAGGTGGTATTCTGTCACTCTGTACCTGGACATTTCAGGACCCTTTTTTTTTAAAAAGGCAAATGCTTTTTACAAAAGATTCAGCAACCTATTTCATATGCAGCTTCCTTTGGGAGCCAGAGTAAAACTCCTGTGAATGCAGCACTCAGTGCTGGGTACTTCACTGGCCTACATAATTAGGAAACATTGCTGCCTGAACCTTGTTCAGACAGATGATTTCAACAGTCAAGAAGTAAATGTACTTAGAGCAAAGCCTGCTGTTCCTTTTTCATTGTCTCTCAGACAGCAGGACCATTCAGAGCTGCCTCAGCACAATTACAAAATGTTCTGAGCTGCTTGGAGCCATTTCAGTCAATCTGAACATTTATTTCCTTTCGTGGCAATGCAGAGCGAAGGTGCTGACAGACCCTAAATACATTGCTTGAGCTATTCAGCAATTCACAACCCAGCTTCTGGGGCAGGTGATTTTAAGCTGTCCAGTGTTTTAAGGAGCACAGGTATTGCTCCCTCATGCTGATACTTTAAGCAGCTACCACACTGTGGCTGGGGAGAGATCTCAGGAGCAGTGATAAACTGGAGATCTTCTTTTTCTCCTTTGCATCATGGGCCCAAAGAGAGGCCAGGGAACCTGACACCTGGTGACTGTAGACCACTGAACGTATAAGATGAGCAAATAAAAAAAGTGATTGATAACTTTTCTGCACAATTTGTATAGCATTTCTGACAACAGCTGAATGGAAAGGTGATAGCCTTGGACTCTGACTGCCACCCTAACTGCCCTGACTGCCAGCTGAGCTTCAGGACACCATGAAAATATGTCATCCTGCCAATAGGGTGGAAACATTTGCCATATTAGCAGTATTTTCTTTCCTGCCTACTTACCTCTAGCAAAAAGAAACACTCCTATGTTGCTCAGGCTTAATTGTATAAAAAAATCCCGTCCTCCCCTTCAAAAATCAAGTAAGGCTGACAAATGTCCTGAAGACCTTTTTAATGCTTAAGAGGCATGCATTGTGGCAACTGTTTACTGTCTCCTGAATAATAGAATCTGTGATAAGCCATTTGTTTTGTAGGGAAACCATGTCACCTCAAGTAGCAGAAGGATATAGAAGCAACTTTCCCACATTGTCAGCTATGTCAGTTCCCTGTTATCTTTTGGCTTCTTAGTACACTTCTGTGTTAAAAATTAGTACAAGTTAAACAGAAAATGGCCACAAACATGTTAAATATGCTCCTCCAATGCTTCGAGGATGTAGCTGTTGACTTTACCAATATAAAATCTAGAATCTGGTAGGAACCTATGCCTTTTGCACAGAATATGAGAGCTGGCTTTTGAATGATAGGCCACATTGCATTATTATTCCTACAGCCTGTGGATGTTTCTTTTCTGGGAACTGACAGAACTTGAGGTTTCTTAAGGAGGCTTTGGATTATAGGCACAGCATGGGCTCTGTCTTGTGAGCCATGTCTAACGAAAAAAATCAAGGAATTCCTGAGTGTCGTCTGATCTCAGTTCAGGACTAAACCTCCAAAAATCTCCATAACACTGGGAAATTCCATAGCTTGTTTTGATTTGTGGATCAACTGCCTGTGGAGAAGGGCATCTAAAAATAGCTGAACGATGAAGGGACATGCAGGGGAGCTTTAGCAATGGAGGAGCAACCTGAGGGAGGCAAGAAGAAAATTGGACTGTCTTCTGAAGTGTTACTGCTGCTGACAAAGTACCCACTTATTCTTAGCATCCTACAGTTCAGCACAAAAGGGCTGAACTTAGAGGGAAGCAACAAATTTATCATATCAATATATCTTATACATTCAGCTATGCTAAATTAAAATCACTAAATGAACAATATTGAGTCTCCTCTGAGTAGTGGCTCATGGCCTTGGGCATGTGTACTCTGAGAACTGAGATAAACTAGCCTTGGCATTCCAGAGCATGAAAAACTGAAAGTGAGCAGAGACTGATAGAAGCCCCAGGGTATCAGGATCTACACACACCTTACTAGCATAGTTGGGGAAATGTGCACAAAGGTGAGACCTTGCACAGCTGGAGCTGGAGAGGCAGGCTGATCTGGGGATGGTTTTGGTCCCAGGGTAGCCAGGTGTGCCTACCAGAGGCTGTCTCCCACCTGGAGAACATGATGTCACCCTTTTCACTGCTGCATGTGTCACCAGAGCCACCCAGCTCCTGCCCTGCACCTTTACAGGGCATGGGACTCTGCTGGGTCTGGTTCACCATGGCTTTCCTTCTGTCTCACCTAGCCCAGGCAGTCCATGCTGAAAGCAGCTCTGCCTGGGCTCTAGAAAAGCCCTATGCCTTCACACAGGGGACAGAGGATGTGCAGCAAGGCAACCTACCTCACTGAGCAGCTCTTAGCATTGGTACACCCTGGCACCATGCAAAAGGATCCCACAAGGGAGGCAGAGGAACCCGCTGAATAAATGTCATTAATGAAGCCCAAGCATCTTTCTTGGCACTCATGTCATCAAATGCAGAATTTTTCCATTGGCAGGTCTCAATGGACTTCGAGAAGGTGCCTAGTGGCTCTCCCCATTTGAGAGACAGGGAAAAAGAAGCACTCATGTAATACTGCCAAGAGCTGCCTGTGCAAGCCAAAGGCAGAAACAGACCTATGAACGAGGCTCTATCAAACAACTGCCTTTTCCGTGAAGCATCGCTGCTTTCTGGTGGGGTCTTCACCTGCATCTTCCAGGTCTTATGAACATGCCTTGACCAACAGCTTCTAAAGTTTTCCTTCTATTACAATGTTCCTCAGAGGAGGGAAATTTCCTTCCAGGTGATGTCTGGCTTGACACCACTTCTCTTCCTGGATGTGGTTGCTATGACAGCTGCTCCTGGTTTGGCAATTTCTCATCCTGCCAGTCCTCTGCAAACAGAACTCTTGCATATCTTGTGTTCTCCGGGAAATCAAAATATGCTCCTGTTTTTAGTCTTTTAATCTTCTCATGTCTGTGTCTCCTTTTGTTTGGAATCAGTAATGTTAAAGCAGACTTGTACTGCCAATATTTTAACAGCAGGTTTCAGAAAAAATATCCCCACCTCAGCCAATGACAGATTTAGAGTGCTGTATTGCTTAGGTTGCTGAGAAAAAAGGCTGGGGAATATTCTTTTATGGTTTGCCTTTGAAACAAAAGCTCTTACACATAAAAATCAGGAAGTCAACATTACTTAGCAAATAAATGAAGTTTAAGTGCTCTTAACTGGAAGTAGTTACCATAAACCTTCCTTCTAAGAAATCTGCTGGGCATTTTTCTGATGCTGTGAACTGGAGTTCTGGGTGGACTGGCAGAATGCCTATGTGTGCAGGATTGGCCACTCAAAGGTGTTGAGAAAAGTCATTTTAGCAAATGTTACAGCCCACAGGGATATATATTCTTTCACTGTCCCCTGTTGCCATTGCGAAGCACATGAACACACATAACACATGGGCATTATCTTTGTTTAAATTCTTGTCAGCCCTGGCCTGCACATATCCGTGCTCTTAAATGAATTAATCTCAGATTCCCCTTGCCCCCTGACTTATCTACATTGATTTGCATGTTAATAACTCTCCTTCCTTCAGTCAGTTTGTTCTACCCTCTTCTTGATTTTCTTTTCATGGTAACTTTGATTGAGTTCCTTGCCCTTAGCTCACAGTACAGGGAAGAAACTGAAGCAAGGTGATGCAGGGGAGCAGGTGACTCTGGTGGCTGTTTTCTTTCACCACCTTTTCACTGGTCAAAGCCACGATGAGCAAGCTGACTATCTTGGATGCTTTGGATGCCTGCCAGGGATGGATACTGTTCTACCCATCTTCCCTTCCCAGAACCCTGGTTTTCAATACACATTCAGGTGGTATTCTGCATGCATTTATGTTTTATTCATCCCTGAACCGTGATGACTCCTCCAGTTCTGTAACTCTTACCTGCTCATTCTTAACAAAGTTTTGCTTTTAGCTTAGATCTCAGCCTATCCTGACTGAGGAAGCCAGCTGAGAGAATGACCAAGTGTAGAAATACCCATTCACTCACACTTACGCCTTCCAGAAGCTGTAAGACAAAATGGGCCCTCCAAACCAATGTCCTAGGGTGACGTTATGATGCTTGTATCCCCATTCATGTGTTCTGTTTATGCTGGATATTATGTTCTGTGCCTTCAAGACTGGCTCTGAACAGTGAAAGTTTTGTTTGGGTTTCTTATCAGCCGCTCCCCCACGGCTGGTGGGACACAGAGACGGGGCATTACATAGTGCTGCTTTTGCTTTTTTGCTTTTGCTTTTCGCTTTGCTCTTGCTCTTGCTTCTGCTCATTAGCTAGTTTAGCTAAACAGTCCAAATTTCTTCCTGGACTGTTTCTCCTTTCTTTTTTTGGACCGACTCGAACCTGCTCCAGACTGGGACCTGGGAACACCGAGAGTTTGCACCCTGTGGCTGCAGCAGCTGCCCTAGCGCCAGAGGGACTGAGAACAGAGTGACCACCCCCAAGAGAGACTTTCTGAATTTGTCACCTTTTTTCAGAGTGGTGTCATCCGGTATTGTTCATTCTGTGTGCTGGGGGGTGCTGTGCCTATTAAATAAACAGGTTCTTTCCACTCCTCTCTGAGGAATTCTTTCCGAACTGGTTGGGGGGAAGGGCCGTGTGGGTTTGCTTTCTGGAGGGGCTCTCCTTTGGAAATTCTCTCCCAAATTTGCCCTAAACCAGGACAGCCAACAGCTTTGTCCTGCAAGCAACCAGTCAGCTGTGCAAGGACCATTCTGCCTATCTGCTGGCAACTTGTGTGGATAGCCTGAGTCTGAGCAGGTCTCCTCTTGGGTGGAAGCTTTCCAGTGCCAAAGAGGAGAAGGCTGGCGGTACGCCACAGCCCCCAGCAAGATCTGTGAAAAACATGCAGCTACTGGTCCACTGAATCTGGTCCCTCGTGTCTCCACACATTGCTTCATTGGCTCATGGCACGCTTTCAGAACGTGTGTTTGGGGCAGGAGGGAAGCTGCTGCCATTGTGGTACAGTTTCAGTTGAGTTTTCTCAACTTCCTGGTGGACTGCCAAGGACTATGAGGCTTAATTTCCCACCTTTGAGTTTCTCTCCCCCTCAGGATCTTCCCATCTGCTGTATTTCATGTTGCCCAGGTAAAGCTATGCTTGCCAGCCTTCCCCTTCCAAAATTATTGCAGAGTTTGTTTTGGTTCCTCCAGATTGTGCTGGCTTTGACTCCACATACTGACTCATGGTCCTGCTGGTCAGCTCTATCTGATTCCAAAGTTTTCATTATCTTCTGCTCTTTGCAGCTCTGTGCAGACACATTTGCCTCATAAAATGTAGCAATCTGCTAATATGGCCACTGTAGAGATCAGCATTTATATTTAGTAACATCACTCATCAGTGAAGGATTTTTTCACTAAAAGAAGTCAAAAAAAAAAAAGATCATCAGTTCCCATATTTTTTTCTCCTCATAGACTACAGAGAAAAATATTCCACTGAGATTTCATAAGCAAGCAAACTCAACTACATGCTTGGGAGTTTTTTTATTTTTGTTTTGCATCCATTTCCCAGGCTCTCAGATTAAAAACTATCTGACACATATTCTGATATGTAATTTACCGAGTGCTTTTAAGCAGCCCTAGAATTGTGCACAATGGAACTGAGAACCTGAACACGAGACAGAGTGGAATTAGCTTTATCCTGAGTCCTCCTTGCAGAATGTAAAAGAAAGCAAAGTTTCATTTGCAGCATTTTCTTCATGTATTCCTGGGAGTGCTTGCACATGAAAAAGGCCAAGTTAGCTGATAGGACCTCAGTGGATCAGCTGCATCTGAGCAGCTTAAAGCAGAGATCTTTTGACAAGCCTCAGGTTGTAGCTACAACTCAGTGATTTCCCTGTTTAGGGCAAGCACAATTCTCACATCAAAGCTTGTTCACTCTGATGGTGGGCAGCAGGAACCAAATCTGTGAGCCCAGCAGCTGGAATTGTGTGGTTTAGCCAAGTGCCACCAGCTGCTCGCTCACTCTTCTGCCCCCACCCTGGTGGGATGGGGGATGAGAACTGGAAAAAGGTAAAACTCATGGCTTGAGATAAGAACAGTTTAGTAATTGAAATAAAGTATAAAAAATGACATTGAGGTTGGTGATGATGATGATGAGAAGGAGAGAGAGAAAGAGAAAGGAATAAACTCCAAAAGACAAGTAATGTACAGTAAAATTGCCTACCACCCACTTACCAATGCCCAGTCAGACCTTGAGCAGCAATCAGCCCTTTCCCAACAGCTCCCCCAGTTTGTATATTAGACACAACATTCTAAGGTATGGAATGTCTTTTTGGCCAGTTTGGGTCACCTGTCCTGGCCATGCTCCCTCCCAGCCTCTTGTGCACCTGGCCAATGGCAGAGCATGGGACACTGAGATGTCCTTGGCTTAGGGTGAGCACTGCTCAGCAGCAACCAAAATACCAGCATGCTACCAACATTGTTTTCATGCAAAACCCAAAACTCAGCACCACACCAGCTACTAAAAAGAAAATTAGCTCTATTCCTGCCAAGACCAGTACAGATGGATGGGGTGACATCTTGCCCCTTGTGCACAGTACACATATGAAACCTTGCAGACCCCTTATCTGTTTCTTGCCTGAGGATCAGAGGCCTTCAAATAAAACAAACCCCACAGATTAAAACCTCTTCCCTTGGAAGATTGCCAGACCCCATTCTGTCCTCCCATTACTCTTTTACCTTCAAGCTGGCCTTGTTGCACACATTCATTATTCATTCCCTCTTGTCCCAGTTGTGCATGCAGCTGGTGAGGCTTAGCAGCCACCTGGGCCAAACGTGGCCCACTGCTTCCACTGCCTGCTCCATGTTCCCTGCACCAAGTCCACATCCCAGTGCTGGCTCTACATGGGGTGGGATGGTTGCCACATGCTGTCATCCTCCTGTGTTCGCTGGGTGCTCCTGGGGTACCCAGCCATCGATGGTACCAAAGCACAGATTGAACACGGCAGGCGCCAGAGCTTTTGGTAATTGCACCCCAAGGCTACGAAATTCTCTGACAGCAAATCACGCTGCCAAACACAGGCTGCAGCATTTCTCCCCACTGAAGCATGTCAGGCAGCACAGTTGGCATTCGTGCCCTTTCAATCTGACAGCACCATGTCAGCCCAGGAGGGGCAAAGCTGTTTTATGAAGACGTCTGCTGCCTTTTCAGCTGCCAGCAAATACAAGGACTGGGATTCTTTGCCCTTCCCCTCACTCACTGTCAACTCTTTCTTGGACATGTTTTTGCTCAGAATTTACTGCAATTCAGGTGTCACTATATCCCATCTCTGGTCTACCCAGGTTTCAAACAGAACAAAACTTTATTGCTCAACATTATAGACTTATTTGTCCCATGTGAACATGAGAGAAAAAAAAATAGGAGAGTAAGAGACAGGTCCATACAGTTCTGGTTCCAGGTGGCTGGTTCCCAAGTGGAGATAAGTCTTTCTGATCCATCCTAGCTGATATGTTTAAGTAACCCTGCTTCAGCATTGTTGGTCATTTTTCTTTGCCTCTGGGTCTTGTAAGGGTCATACCCAACATATCATCTTTATGAAGAGTGAACACTGTGCCTGTGGTGTTACCCAGATTGCCAGAAATGGATTCATGGTCATTTTCATGAGTACTTTCTGTGTCACAGTTAATGTGAACACTCCCAGGTCAGCAGTTTCATCATCAGACTGGACATGGTGTTTCTTCGCTGTCAGAAACTGCCTGGACATCCAGGGTAGAAAGAAAATGCAAGAGGCCTGGTGATGAGAAGGAGACACACACAGAAACTGAGGTCCTGAATAGAGCCTGGAGGTGTATCTGTGAACAGTGAGCTTTTGGTGTCTGTCCTGTGGATGGATAGTGTCCAAGGGACTGAAAAATAAACATCTTTAACAATGGCTGGAGTAGGGACAGTCATTACTTACGGCTCTTTTATTAGGACACAAGCAATATTTCAAACAATGGCAGCATTGCCAAGGACTTACAGTAAAACCAGAAGGATCTGATACTGTTGTCTGTCAAACATTTCCATATACCAGATGAACACTGGGCTGTGCTCTAAATATTTTTTCTGCGTTTTTCAGGGAATACTTGTGTGTGTCCAACATGAATTTGCTGAAGCTGTGTCAAGAGCAAGTTTTTAAAACCTCAGATGTACAATTCTCATCACTTCTTCAGTTTTTGTTTCTTTTCTATTCCTGGTTAACCAAGAAAGCAGAAACAATTCCTTTAGTGGCCATGCCTGTGTCTGTGCTGGATGAGGACCAGGGACTCTCCACCATACTTTGGAGTATGGTGAGACCAGGTTTGTGTGGCTGTGGCAGGGCATGTCCTGTCTCCATGGAGGCTCTGTGGCTGCAGGTGGGATTCACCTCCAGGGCAGGCTGATCTCCAGCCTTACCAAGTCACCAAGGGTCTCTCAATCTGTCTCAAGGTTTCTGGCAGCTTTTGATGCAAACCAAAAGGAGGGACATCTGGGTGTTGCAAGCAAGAGAAGAAAGTGCCATGGAGGCCTTTCTATCAGCTTGGAAGTAAAGCATACAAATCCTCATTCAGACACATCATACAGTCTGTATTTGTCACCCTTAGGAGGTAAACAAAGATGCAAATATTCAGGCTCATGGCAGTAAGTAAACCCAGAGATTCTGGACTTCAGAGATGGGTAGGCTGGCAAAATACCTGCAGTTTTAATCTTACTTCACTCTGTCTGCATGGTTAGGGATTAATCTCCATACTATAGCTTTTCCACCTAGGAACAGGAAATGTTGGTCACCTGTGTCAGAGAAGTGTTCATGAAGATTAAAAGTTATTTTGGGCTTTTATGTAAAAGATTCACAGAATATTCTGAGTTGGAAGGGACCCACAAGGATCACTGAGTCCAAATCTTAAGTAGATGGCTTATACAGGGATTGAACCCCCAACCCTGGTGTTATTAGCACCATGCTCTGACCAGCTGAGCTCATCTCATAGACCTAGGGGTGAGGGCTTTTATGTTACCTAAGGCTGAACATGAAATAAAACTGGCCTTGCTGTATGCTCCCACTTGAAATATTGGCATCAGAGCCATGATGTTTTGGAATGAAGTTTTTCTTTTTCCCTCTTTGTTTTTCTTGACATGGAGACTGAAGGGCTGTAACACAGCCATGGCCCTGACCTATCTCTGAATGAGGGTAATTTGGTTTTCTGTAACCTCTCATTGGAGAATGCAAAGCATTCAGTGCGTTGGCATCAAAGGCTTGGCAGCAAGGAAGGAGCCAAACAGTTTGGTTTGCTTAGTTCTGCTTTGCTCTGATCTGGCTCCCACAGAGAGAAACAGACTCATGGACTAAGTTCTCTAAGGTAACACTTTTGGGTAAATAATACTCACTGAAGTGGCTGCCTATGCCCCAGTGTCTGAGAGCTTTCTGCCTCCACATAGCTGTCCAAGCTCTGTATTGGCCCCTGTGTGCCCAGCAAGGACAGGCACATTTCTCCCTTTTCCCTGCTCCTGTGCAATTTTGCTTCCACACCACAAATCCTTCAAACTGGAGAAATGGCCCACGCTGACTCGGTGTGGCAGCAGCCCACATTGAAAGACATACACTGATGAAAAGGAATTCCATAGCCAATGCAAAAGGGTGTTAAGCCCTTGAGAAGGCCCCGCTCTGACTGCAGTCCCAGGCTCCAATATGGGATCACGGCATGGTTTGGGTTGGAAAGGACCTTAAACATCATCCAGTTCCAACCCCACTGCCATGGGTAGGGACACCTTCCACCTGCCACCTTCCACTAGACCAGGTTGCTCAAAACCCCATTTAGTCTGGCCTTGGAACACTTCCAGGGATGGGGAATCAATGACTTCTCTGAGCAACCTCTGCCAGTGTATCACCACTTTCAGAGTGAAAGATTTCTTCCTAATATCTTGTCTAAAGCTACCCTCTTCCAGTTTATAACCATTCTCCTTTTTCCTATCACTACATGTCCTTGTAAATATCTCAGGGTTTGTTCAGATGGGCAGAGAAAATCCCATTTCCCTGCCTTAGTACAAGTGTACAATAAACACAGCCTTTTTAAGGACTGAAAAACTTCAGAAGAAAGTGTTACCTGACAAGCTGTCCCAGCTGGTGCCTGTGCAGCCACAGAGATGTGCCATGGGAGCAGGAGGCTTGCTCACACTTTATTCCTAAACATCCTCCACAGTCCTTTCAAAAAACATTCAATGTGAAGAGTCTTTCCCTCCATGCAAACTCTAATGTATTGCAGCGACAGTAATCTATTATGTAGATTTTATGGATCACTTATACAAATTAAAGTGAAACTTCAGCCTTGACTGGGGTTTAAAATAGACTCTGAAATAATACAGCAGTAACAGCAATAAAAACAACAGCAGCAATAATAATGAGCAGATAAAAAATTATCCATTTAAGTTCCTCCTTTCTACAAGTACTGGAGAATAAAAAGGTATTTTTAGCCTGAACATTATTTAATAGAGTTTTGTCTTTATTTTTTATGGTTTCAAATATATTAGTAAGCTTCACAGAGTCCTACAGCATTTTAAGACACAGAAAAACCACTTTTTCTTCTGAGCCATCAGGTTACTCTTGTATGAAAATAAGTATTTTAGATTCATGTTTTTCAGTTTGTTGAAACACATCATCCTGCAGAGGAAAATGTCTCTTTTTAGTAATGCAGTGTATTAGAAGTCCCTCAGAAGGGAATTCTTGGCACAGAAGTTTCATTGGCAGTGTAAGAAACCTACTGAAGTATGAATTTATTTTGTGGTGACTATAGTTAGGACTCCTTTTTTTTGAAAAACCTGAATCTCATGGAGAGTTGTGGCATGCTCAAAACAAAACACTGAATAATTTTTATCTAACTACTTTAGCCAGTGGTGCTAAGAAACCTTTACAAATTACTTTATGTGCAAAGTGTTCTTGTATCACCTGAAAGCAGCCATCTGTCTTTTTTCTGCCTTTCCCCAGTGAAGACATTAAAAAAAATTTATTCAGTTTACACCAGGCCTGTTTCTCCTTTGCTTTCTGACTGATGCACTTTTCTGAAATGGCAGGCAAATCCTCACAGCACAAGCGGTAGCATTCTGTGAATAGTCATGAGTGAACTCCCTCCCAAATTGGAGCAACTGGACCTTTCAGAGGACTTGAAAAATGTAATGCCTCTGCCTTTCCTCCCAACTGTTGTCACCTTTCCCATGCTTATGGGTGACATGTGGCAAGAGGCACACAAGGATGGGTTCCTGCCTCCCCCCTAACAGAAATATTCCATAAATTTATTTTGAGGATTCCTTGCTTTTTCCACTTCAAAAATTATTCTAGAATAATTCTTAATTGGAATTAAAATGAGAATATAAATTATTCTCATTTCTACTCAAAGATGTAAAAAAATTGGAGGCATCACTCACTGCATATGTGCATTTCCTTTTCCTCTCTTTTGTTTGTTGGTGGTTTTTGGGATTTTTTTGGGGGGAAGATTTTTTGTTGTTGATTCGGGCTTTTTGTCATTGTTGTTTTGAGGGGGGGTTCTTTTCTTTGTGATTTGTTTTGGGTTTTGGGTGGTTTGGGATTTTTTTTTGTTAAATCATCTGGGTATTTGTTAGCTCAGCAAAGACATCCTAATACTTTGAAACTCCTAAATATTTTGAAGATATTTCCTCCCATTCAAAGAACTGACATGCTTGAATTGTTACCAGGCAAAGATGGATGGGTTCATTAGGAAGATGGGATGGGAGAGGTCAGGCTGGAAAGGGTGGATGCCTTCCCTTAGAGGCAGGACCCTGAAACCTGGCAATCCAAAACTGGTGGCAAAGTAAGCCTGTGAAACAGAGCACACAGCAGGGCTAGGCACGGCTAAAATAACTTGGTTGCCATGGCATGTAGAGTAAACATTACTGGGAGTTTCTGATGGCATGTCTGCAGCTCCCCTGCCTTTTGTTGCTTGATGTGCTTTCCTACAGCTGAAACACAATAGAGAGAATTGGTTGGAGTATCCAGCTTGATTAATAACCTCTTTTCTCAGCAAAACTATTGTTGGGCACATTCACTAACTAATCTTTATTATAGCTGGATGCTGCAGAAGGATATAATCATTCCTAACTGCAACTGCTGGTAAGTAAACTGAGACAGTCCAGAGTCCTCAGCATTGCAGCCACTCCTGCAATTACAGGCTTTTGATTCATACAGTTAGAATCAGATGCCTCAGAGTAGGAATAATGTCACTTAATAGTGAGGGTCTGAGTGATAGATGCTTACACCTTAGATAATCTTCTTTGATGTGAATGAAGAGAAATAGGATTTTTTAAGGGCTTGATTCTAATTTATCTCCTTACTTTAGGCTGAAATTAAATTATTCCCGATCTGTACTCCTTGGGAGTGCATGTTTCTAAAAGAGCTTGATTGAGTTTATCAGATTAACTCTGCACCCATGAAAAAACCTAGGCCAATGTCCCCAGGGCTGACATGTGCTTGCCTGTACCCTTTTCCTATGGGCTCCTTGGCATGGTTTTCATTTATGCCAACCCACACTCTCCCAGTCTTTGCCCAGGCAGAGCCCTGTGATTGACATGTTCATAGGGATATTGTTATTGTGAGGGCTGAAACAGGGATGAGAGCCTTAGCAAAGCAAAGAGAGTGTACCTGCATGGACATGGGCATACCAGGCTACTTGGACTTGGGGTCTGTGCATATTTCTGTCCAGTTTCACCTATGGGCCTAGGGCTAACTTTTTATGTGCTTGGATTTCTTGAAAACACAGCTAAAATTGTGACAGCCCTGCATGTCATTGGGTTTTGTGTGCTGAACTCCATTTCCCTGTGTGGGGGTCATTGAGGCTGTGGCATGTGCTTGTCCAAGAGCAATGATGACCTGCCATCCTCTCCTGAACTCCCCATCACCTGAGCAATGTGGAGCATGAATAATGCCCAGTGGCATCCTATGGCTGTGCTGAGTGCTTGTGGCATCCCAGTGGATCTGACCATCATCCTCCCCTGGTCAGGCTCTGGCCCTGGCTTTGACATGGAAACAATTTGGTGCCTGCAGCAGATGGCATCAGGTGCTTGAAGCAGGCACACCAGCACTGGCTTCTTCCATGAGTCTCATTACAGTTGTCTCTCAAAAACCGTCATCAGCTTCAGTTCTGAAGGATGACATCAATACACCTTAGAAATGTTGAGGTGCTGTTAATTCAGACTGCTCTGGCTGCTCCTGCTCTCTGAGCACACTGGATCCTCTCAGGACTCCTCTCAGCAAATTCCCTGGTCTGTCTTTTCTAAGATATGCAAAGGAGCACATTTTAATTTCTCATTTTTTTCCTCGACTGCCTTCACTTTACATCATGAGGCAGGAGGAACAGAAGGTCTGGCACTATGTTATTCATTGTATTACACCTATTTTACCCAGTGCTAAGACACCATTTGGGGGTTTACTCCAGCTCCTGCTGTTTTGTCATCTCCTTCTCCCAGAGCCCCTGATCATGGCTCTCAGGCAGGAAAGGAAGCACTCACTGTTCCAGTGGTTGAAATTGAGGCAGTTACCATTGTGACTGCCTTCAAGCTCCTCCTTTTAATTAGTTGCTCCTTCTTAACCACTAGATGCATGGACTCTACATGGGCTTCTGCCTTCACTTGTACCTAATTAGTCTCTATTAATGTTTACTCTTTGCTGTTAGAAGGTGTTTGTCCTTTGAACACCCTTCCTTGGGTGTCATATTTTAATTTATGCTTCTGTTTGCTGATTTTATTTGAATTAGAATTGTACATATTTAAGGAGTTTTGTTGGGCTGGTGTTGAGCAGCTGCAACCCTCACACAGAAAGCATTGTGCATCTGCCAGCATGAAAAGTGATATGTACAATGACGTGTGGTATGCAAAGATTTCAACTAAATACTCTGATTAAGGTTTGATGTTGCAAGAAGATGCTCCTCTATAGACATTTTAAAGTCCCTTTTCTCCTTGCTTTTGTGTGTAAACTAAAAGCACATTCCTGATGACAACAGGAGTCACTAAAGAACACAAATCTGGTGTTCCCTTCTCAAGGTACACATACTTTTAACAACTCCCATGCTACAGCAAGAGATTTCTCATCCACTGCTTGGCAGCACACACTTTGCACTGCCATGGTTTAGCTAATTAGCTGTCAACATATTCAGAGTCCACATTTGCAGCTTTATTACCAGAATGAAAGCCACATGAATCTTCTTTTTTTGGTGGGTTTTTTTTGTTTTTCTTCTAATATAAGGGCTTCAGACCTTTTGGATTTTCTATTTTTATCATATTTTCCACAGTTCTCTGTGAGTGATTTTTGCTTGATGTCTGTAAAGTTCAAATGTATACCACCTGCCTCCATTAGTCATCACTGTTTCTCTGTCAAAATTCAGTGGTGCTAAGTGACTATTGCCAAAGTAAATAGAAAATGTAACTGGAGAAGTAAAACACACTGTAGTATTTGTTGGTTTTGCCTTTTTTTGAGATTACTCTGAGAGCAGTCGTGCTGAGTGAGGGCATTTTGTTCTTTTCTTCTTTTGTTTTGTAGGCTTACCAGTCCCGCTGTTATAAAGGATTTTAATGCAAACATTTACATTTCAGCTAGTTATGGCTATTTTCAATCCTTTTCAAGCTTGTGCACATGAACTGCTTGGCAGTAAGACTATACAATAAGCTTCTTTCCAATAAGTGCTTTACATTTGTACATTTTTAGGAGAATACTGCTCCTTGCAGTCTTATCTGTGCCAGAGGACCCCATGAAAATCTGCATCATGGTCCATTCCTCAATGCTTCTGTCCTCTGAGGTTACTCCAGATATGAGGCTTCATCTTATTCTGCCTCAAGATAGAAGGGAAATGTGTGCCATGCTGAAGCTCATGGCAAAGTTCCTGTTGATGTCAAGGAGGCCAGGTTTTCATTCAGAGAGATTTGGCATCAGCTTCACCAGGGAAGTGTCAACATGTACTGCACTGATAACATTCTTATTTTGTCAGTGCCAAAGCGTACACCCACTCTATGTCCAAACAGGAGAAGAACCCAGATGGTGCCATGTCACACTGCCATCCAGATCCATTTCAAAAGAGTTTTAGTGCCAGCTCTGATCAGTGTGTTTTACTCTAAATTACTATAATGCTCTGGTAGACAGATCCTAGGATATATGGCACACTTAACAAGATATGTATAATAATTATTTGCAGCTGAAACAACTGGCCAAATTCCTTCCTTCCTTCCTTCCTTCCTTCCTTCCTTCCTTCCTTCCTTCCTTCCTTCCTTCCTTCCTTCCTTCCTTCCTCCCTTCCTCCCTCCCTCCCTCCCTCCCTCCCAGCAAGTTATTCTAGGACTGCAGAGGCACAGGTTTGACTTTCTTCCCCTGTCCTTGTTGCCTCTGTAGGAAAATGGATATCGACCTGAGCACGAGAAGTCTGGAGAGCTTTTAGACCAGAGTTGTTTTTACTTCACTGCTTAATGAAACTTAAAAAGCAATTACAATTAAATTACAATTGATTAGAGTTGAGCATGAGATTCTAAAACATAAAGATAAACAACCTTTCTCTGAAAATATGTAGCCCCTTATGAAACCTAGCTGTATCTTTTTCATTCTTACATAATTTCATAATAAAATAGAAGAAAATGTAAAGAACTTCCTGGAGTTTCATTTCAGCTTGCATTAATGAGCATAATGAACTTCATAGACCAGATCCTGCTTTAACTGAATCCAGGGCAAATCCAAAGCAATTCCATTTATTCTGATAGATTTATTTAGAAGAGCACTGCCTGACCTTCCAGCATCATGTTTAAACTGTGTGCAGCCAAAGCAAATTCAAACTCCCCTGCAAGCTATGGTGCTATTTGAAATTTTTCACATCTTTTTTTTGCCTGTGTGCAAAATAGATCACCATGTTCCCAACACTTAATAATCTTGGGTTTTTGAAAGAATGCTCTGCATCTAATTAAATACTTTAATCAATTTTTGGAAGTAAACCATAATCTATATTGTTAAGGCTTGATATGTGCTATGTATGTTCATATTTACATGCTAAATCTATTATATCTATGTTGCTTTTACTACTCTTAGAACCATTCTCATCATCTTTTTGTAGCATACATGGCTGGGGGAGGTGAAGAGTTCCCTGTTGGCAAAAGTAATGCATCTTTCATCCTTGGATCCTGGCCAAGGGCTATGTAGCCTTGTGATTAATACGTTAGCTGCATATTTACAAGGTAGAGAATTCCCCTTCTGCTGAGCTTGTACTCTTGCTGATATTAGTATTTTCCATCTCTTGCTGTTGATTATGGTTTTCCATTTTTTCCTGTAACAAAAATGAGACCAAAAAATGCTCAGACATATCTCCAAATATTTAATACAGCCAAATTATTGTAAGTAGAAAGATGGGTCTGACATTTTATCACATTATGGAAACACAGGAGCCCTATTATACACAAGAGAAGCATCTTACTTACAGCTTTGAAGTATGATTTCCAGAAACATGCACCAATTTCTCCATGTTTCATCTCTCAGCTTTTTGCTAATGAGGAAAAACTCAGTAAAATTTCCACTCCTGTAAAATCAAACATTCGACACTAAAGAAGTGAGGGAACCAAAAATATCATTGTGAATACCTGGCCTGATTCCTTGTAGGTCTGCTTTTTTTCTTAGCACACTCTCAGGTGTGCAGCTGAGCTTGTAGGACACTGTAATTTTTGCCAGTAGCCCCAGTTACCCCCAGACCCTAACCCAGTTTGCTTCAACAACAGCTCTTTTCTAACAGTGTTTCATCCATTACATTTAATCAAGCCAAGTACTTATTTTCCTAACTTGGCTTCTTGTTTTCCTATGTAAAATGTTTTGGATTGGGTATGTATTTGCTGACATCTCTGTAGGAGGTGGTAAATTGTTGACATTAAATACCAAGACAATTATTTTTGCTTATGGAAAACTGTCTAATGTCTGTTGCAGCAAGGCAGCAATATTTTTCTGTAGGAGTATTGTCACTTTTAATAAGCACCCTAGTGGTTTATTTTTCAGTGTGACATCTGTCTCTTTTCCTTCTTTCATTGAGTTTATGTATCGTATGCACAGAGTGTTTGATTATTCTTTTTCTTGCTTGTTTTTTGCCTCTACCTTTCTGAAAATTTACTCAGTTATGAAAGGAAGTTCTTTAATGTCTCATTCGTTAATTGTTGTTATTTATACTTTCTTCCTCCATGTCTTCTGTTATAATTCAGTAGGGGAAAGCAGACTGAAAACCTGTAAGTAGATTTGCTGTCTATCAGCATTTTCAAACCCCAGATCTGGACCAGTGTATAATTTTCCCAAAAATCTTGGGAGCTCCTTTCAGGGCCTTGAAGATGAACTGAGAGCCTGAAATCCATAGAATGAGTGACAGAGGGTCAGAGAAAAATGGAAGTAAAGCCAAATCCTTGTTGCACTGTGTGGGTCTATGCTAAATCTGGATTAAATTAACGATGTTTGGCAAGGTAGACCTGCTCTGAATAGTTAATTTCCAATCTCTTTTAGGCCATTGAACCAGTAATTGTCTTAGGTACAAGATACAGTGTTAGTAATTCGCATTTGATCCCTCAACTCCCATAAGGACAATCTCAAGCTCTCAGTAAAGTGCCTCAGTACAAGACCTGTGCTATAATTGCAGGCTCTCATTTCTGAGTGCACATCTTGACCTGCAGGATAGCTGTGTATCCTCCACATTTCTCTCTCTGACTGTTTGCTGGAGCAATTTAATGCAAGGCTGCAAGCACTACCTGTATATACAATTTAAGTAGGTCAACTTCTCTGAAAAAGTGCTGAGTTCTCTAGTGGTTGGAAGCAATAATCACTATTCATGAGCCTTGCCTATCACTCAAAGGTCTTGTTTAGATCAGACAGATCTATCGTGTCAGCTTCTCTGCAAAGATATAAAAAGCACCTCTCCCAAAGACTTTGTAACCAGAATTTTAGAGTAGGTAAAGTAATGGAAGGAGAAGGGGAAAGATGGGAAAAAGCAACAGTGAGCAGCTTGAGACATCAGTTAGTAGAATGTTTAAGATATATGGCTTTTGTTTAGATGTACTGTTTTTGTGATGTGTGAAGCCAAATTGTGCTGATACAATGCACCTTTTGTAGAGCACAGTATTTGAAAAACTGGTGTTATTTTCAAGAAACTAAGGGATTTCTTGATCTATGTGGTTTTAGGTCTTTCTGACTGGGGGTTATGACTCTCTACCCTTTAGGCATGGCAGATAATCTCCTTCCCAGGTGGAGCAGGGATCCAAAGCTCTTTCCCTCATGAGGACAGGGCAGAGAGTAATAAGAAATGTACCAGTGGCTCATTTCTTCCTATGAGCCTGATCTGTTGGGACAAGAAGATGATAGGGACCTGTAGGGGGCCAACCTTGACCCTTCTAATGCTTCTAGGCAATCTACAAAGCAGAGATCCATGAAGTTTCCAAGCTACTTTAATTTATGATCTGGTCCTTAATGGTTGATATTGTCAATGAGGATGATGGTGACTGATGATGGTGACTGTGAATGTGAAATGTTGCTTGAGTTGCAAACAACGGTCCTTAAAAACAAATATCTGTATAAGTAGCTCATGCATTAAAGTCGTGAAATCTTGGAAATAATGCAGAGTATAGTGACAGCAACTTTTGAGGAATAGAGAGATGCCTTATAATGAGACATGCAAGGAAATCCTTTTGCTCATTGCATGCAAAACAAAGAAGCAACCTACATTCTAATAGGATGGGAAAATATTCAAGTTTTTATTCTTTTTCTTAACATGTCAGAGAAAAATGTGATAAAAAACAATGTAAGACTGTTAATTCCAATCAAATGAAAGTTAGGAGTAAAACATGCATTTTCAGCAGCAAAGATGAATAACTGCCAACCTAAGAGGGGCACATCTGCCTTTGACTTCAACAAGAGTGTTTTGATCTAAAGCAAGCTTCAGTAAGACTGTGGTGGACTTCACATGGGAGGGGAAGCAAGGCACACTCTGTGCATTATTCAGAAATTTTAGCTACATCACCTACAAGGTTCCCTCCAACCTCATAATCTAAAGCTCTGGTGTTGTAATACGACACGAAATGAACAACACTCACACATTTAAATGTTTAAGGTAAAAAAGGTGTGTTTATTTTGGACTTCAATATATATAGAATTCTAAAAGAGACTATGGATTGGAGGATGAAATTGCTACTTCTCTAACTACACTGGGTAAACAGCAGTCTATCAATTCTTTTTTCCTCTAGAAAGGAATGCAAAACAATCATTATTTACATGAAAAGTGCGTGAGAAACTCCATTACAAAAATGTAAACACCAGAAGGCTTAGAAGAACTTTAGAAGAGCAGGGTGACACTCTGGTAGGCTAAGTGCCATGGAGAAAAGTTGTGTTTGAGAGGAAACAGTCCAGTCTCTACTAAAGTTCCTGTGGTACTCAGGGTGATGTAGTGTTACAGCCTGACCCCTTCAACCTAATAAGGTGAAGGAAGCAGGAAGGAACAGGCAGGACAGCAACTTCTTTGGTGCAGGCCACAGCTGTGCTAAAGGAACAGGTCTAATTTCAGGATTTTTATTCTTGATTTAAAAGACACTGAGGACTTAAAGAATGTTTTCTTATTTGTATGAAAACTATGATCTACACAGCAGACATTTTGGGGGTGTGTCAGATAACCAATCCCATTCTGAGCTATATTAGTCTAAGGCTGCAGTGCAAAGCATTAATTCCAGATTCTGGCTTTAAAAGCATGGATGTCTCTCTGCACTTTGAGTCCCAAGCCCATGCAAAGCAACCAGCACAAATCACGTGTGCTGCAGCCTGATTGCTGAACCAAAAAAAATATCTAGAATCATTGCCAGAAGCAATTTTCCAGTATATGTTTGATACATTGAACAATGGACCCTCTGCCAATAATAGCCAGCACATGAGGAAAGTGGTACAAATGTCTGATAAGAGCTGTAAAGATAAAGCACTGTGCAATAAAGACCAGAACTGACCTGGACAAGGCAGCTGAGAGCAGCCTGCATAGGAAGCAAGAGAGAGACAATCTCTTGTCATTCATGAAATTATGCTCAAAAGCAGAGTCAGAGGGTAGCAGAGGAGTCCAGTGCAAGGTGTTAGCAAGCACGCTGACTGACGGGGAGTATCTTAAAATTTTGAGCAATAAAATGGATAAAGAAGTGGTGGTTTCAGGCAAAGGAAAGCATTTAGAGTTCTTGCAAACTCAGCAATTGAACTGAGTTGTGGCTGGGGGGGAGGGGATTAATAGTGCCTTGATTTAAGAATTTCTTTACTGTTTGTTTTCTTTCTGGTATTGCCTGAAGTAATAAAATGAAGCAGTTCAGCTTTCATATGAAATGAAAGTTGAATCCTGTTCTTTCCCCGTGTATAGAAGAATGCTCTCCACTAGGACTCATATCAATTTGGAGCACTTACTGCCAAAGTTCTTTTCAGAACATCTCATGTTCAGATGATGAAGCCCTGCAGCACAACTGTGAGGCACAGGAGAACAGAGCATTGCCCTCATTTCTCTGACAATGGGCCAGAAAGGTATAGGTAAGGGCTTTATCATGGCCAAAAGATCAGAAAAAATAAAATGGGACAGAAATATCAGAGATTCTAAAAGACAAGCTCATATTGCCTAGAAAATCCTTCTACAGGTGGAGAGCAAAAATGTATGATGAGCTGTGGACAGTATTTGTAATGCTTCAGTGTCAGGAAGAATGATCAGGGCTCTGCCATGAACATCTCAGGATCTTCTCAAAGGTTTCACTGGTGACCTGTATCATGGACTATAAAACAGGACTGTGACATTTCATAGATGAGCTGAGAAGGGCTGCAAAATTTTTGGAAGGTTAACCTTCTAAGAATGTTGACAAATGGATTCAAAGAGAGAAAATAAATAGAATGGATCGATTGCAGCAAGGACAAGTTTCACTCAAGCAATAAAGGGGCAAACCCTGGATCATGTTAAGGAAAAATCAATTTACTTGGGCCTGCTGTGGATGAAGCAGGGGATCAGCTTTGGATCTGCTGGCATGTGTAAGAGCAGCCCTAAGCACTGAGGTACCTACATCCCACCCTGTCATGTTAGCCCCTATTTTAAGAGTTTTTTCTACTTAAAAAGGATCTGTTTGCTTATTTTTTGTTCCTCCAGATAAACATGGATTCCATGGAAGGGCCTTCCCTAGAATTTATTATTGAAAGGAATTTGATTCAATTTGCTTCTAATATTTTAAATCCCATTTTTTACACCAAATCCAGCTTTACAATAAGCCCCCACTTGCACATGCATTTTAAGAGACTCCCTTCCCTGACATACTGTCGCCCTGTTTTTTTTTTAAGTTCTTCTAAGCCTTCTGATGTTTACATTCTTGTAACAAACTTTCTCACGCACTTTTGTGTAAATACTTATTATTTGGCATTCTTTTATGGAGGAGGAGAAATTTGATGGACTGTTGGTTTGTCCAGTGTCATTGGAGAGGTGGCACTGTCACCCTCCAATCCACTGTCACTTTTGGAAATCTATAAATGTTAGAGTCAGAAACTAAACTGCCCTCTTTTTTACCTTGGAGATTCTGGTGTCCGCGTTGTTTTATTTTGTGTCCTGCAGTGACAACATACTGCTAGAACAGAGAGCTTTGAAACAGCATGGCAAAAGTTTCTTACAAATTGTATTAAATCAGGAGCTCAGCTTACACCAGGCATAAGTTCCACTGAGGCTTCATCCTCTGAGTTTACCATCTGGTATTTAAAGCATGAGAGTTGCCCCTTCTCAGAGACTTCATCTGAACTTGCTGCAGTGCAATTTAATTAGAACACTTGTTTGGGAGAGGGGTGGACTGATTTTTGCTAGCTGGCATATATCTAGGAGTAGCTAGGAGCATGGTTCTGTTCCAAAAACTACTGTAGAGCCATTAGAGAACTTGTACTGCCTGAAGTACTCACATTCCTTGTGGTTATTTCTGACACATGAATGGTACAGTCATCAAAAATGTGAGAAGCATGTGGTAAAACTGGCAAAATCTTGCTTTTCAAGACATTCACTGGACTTCCTGCCTGCAGCCAAATAAAGAAGAATTTGCCACATTGTATTACTGTGAAAGAGTTAAAGTTTTTAAATTGCTTTTTCTTTATGCTTCAAACAAGTTTCACTGTAAGGTAGTATAGGCAAGACAGAGGGTCAGGTATTGATTCACAAGACACAAAAAGTAGGTTTGTTTTCCTCCATTTTAGCTGGGCTAAAACTTGAGCAAAACCTCTTTGTGAGGATGTGATAGTGGCAGGAGGCCCAGTTCTGATATTCAGCTAAGCAAAGCAGACTTCTGCCCAAATCTTGAACACCACATATGTGAATGATCAAAAACATACTTTAAGGAAAAACAATTCCCCAGCTTTCACACTTCCTGGCTTCACTGGATGGAGAAAACTGCTGGAATTGCCAACTGCAGCCTGGGAAAATTTTTTTGCACTGGAGTGAGAAAATCTGACAGCATGAATTTTCTAAAGTGTGAATGTTTGTATAGGAAAACCTAGGAGAAGTTCTTATTTTGCAAAAATGAATTTCTGAAGATTGTTTAATGGTAATTATTTTCAGTAACATGCTGGGTTCTGCTTTCAGGAAGTTTTATTCATTGCTTTCAGTATTCATGTTAGACTACTGAAGCATTTGTTCAATCAAATAAAGTCCAAATATTGGGATCTGAAAGAGCAAAACAGAGCTATCAGGTTTTCATATTCTGTTTTATATAAGTGGCAAGTAATTTCCAAAACACCTAAAAGTCAAGAGAAAGGTTTTAGCAGTGCTATATTGCCCTGCAGGCGCTTACGTGTTTTGCTGACTACAGCCCCAAAACGCAGCTCAGCATGGGGGCAGATGATTGTAACATGTCAGATAGAAGGAGACCAACTTTCAGTCTTTCCAAATTTGCTGTCAGGAAGCTGAAGTTGATACCAAAGGACTAGAAAGAAAGAGGGCAGTCATTTCAAATTTGGGGCTGGAAGCAGACTTTGGCTGTCTGGATGGGTTATGATGTATTCTGACCAGAATACAGCATCTTGGAATCTAGAGAAAATATCTTGGAGACAACAGATGGAAAAAAAAGAGTGAAAAAGCTGCATGCATGCAACCAAACTTGTTTTCTGGTTAGTGCAAACTTGCACTTCTGTAACAGCCAATTTCAGAAATGCAGTAAGGGCAAAAGCAAAGCTGTTATCCTATGTAACTCTGTGCTGAACTTCCATAGATTTGGTGTAGTTTTTTTTTGGGGGGAGTCCCAGAATTCTGTGGGCACATACCAGGTACAGTCTGACCTCAGTTACTTCAACAGAAAAATGAGTGTGGAATTTTTTTCAGGTTATTTGAGCAGCACCCTCCATAGACAAATTTCCAAAAAAAGCAATATTTTGCTCTCCCCAGCCCTTTGCTGCTCTTTCCCAGCCCTGCAGCTCTCCTCCACTCCTGCAATCACCTGGGTCATATGGGTAGGAGGACCTGCTCCAGCTTAACATTAGCATGGCAATATGGAAAGTCAAAAAAATGAGATTAGTTTGGTATGAGGAGCTGTGGAGGAGAACAAATGGCTTGGAGACTGCAGATTTTAGTCACAGCAGACTTGGAAAGGCTATGTGGGCTCTGACTTCAGCTACTGGCCATTTACATGGCCTGTCAGCTCTGTCTCTTTGGAAGCCATTTCTCTTTGCTTTTTAATGATAGGGGAGATTTAACCTGTGCAGAAAAGGCCATTTCCATTCTTCCTGAGAGAAAAGCCTCTAATTTACTTTTCTACTTTAACATTTTTCTTTCTGTAACTTACTAACTGCACGTCAGACCAAGACAAGAAGTAAGATGGCAGCACCAAGCCCTGGTTCCTTTCCACTGTTCACACATCCAGCATTGATTGCTAAGAACAACCTCTGTTGCTCTGCCCACTTTGGAGATATTCCTCTCCATGCTATTTTTTATTTCATTTCCTGTGTGTATGTGTTAGCCAAGGTAAACTCATCCCATAGCACAGGGAACATGAACAACATAAATATAGGAAGCTCATGTCTTTTTTTAAGCTGGGTGCTATTCATCTTGCTGAAACAAACAACCAGAAACCCCTGCTTGGCAGAATGCATTTTCAGGCCAAAATAGAGCTCTTGTTTCTCTAATGTGAATTCTGCAAAGGCGCCATTGGTATTGTGTAGGAAAATTTCAATAGCAACTAAGAAGACCTGCAGGGTTTTCACAGCTGACAAGAAGGACTAAAATGGAGGAAATTCTGCCCAAATGCATATTTCTCTGTACCATGGAGGCCTTGGCTATTTCCTCCTCATTCATAAGGTCTGCCCCTGGGCTGGCTTTTCCTATGGAGTGCTCTGAGACCTTCTGTGCTCCACAGACAGTTCCAGACTGTGCTCCCCAGTGTCTGGGTACAAACACGAACTTTGGACACAGCCAGTCTCAACAGCAGTCTCAAAGACACTCTTATCAAATGGTCTTATTGTACAACACACTTTTGAGATGTACCCACAGACTGAGAAGGGCATTTCCCACTTTAACTGACTCAAGGTTCACCTGAAGTTTGTGACATGGCCTTTTCCACATCAATACTTTGCTGAAAACTGCTTTTCATCATAATTCACTAACTCATTCCTGTCTGTTCTCATTGAGGAAGGGCTGACTTTAAAAGTACCTGGGGGCAACCCCAGAAAGATGCAGTTTCAGTGTATTACTGCATGCAGCTCATCAGAAATTTCATTTTCCCTCTGGAGATAGTCCTCTGCTCCCCCACAGCACAGCAGGCTCAAAAGAAATCTTGAATTTATCAGCAAAACAACTGGCAACTTCCTCACAGCTAGAGAATTTATCTGCAAATGGAAATAGTTGAATTGAACCAGCTGCACACCAGCTGGAACATATTCACTGCAGCAATTTGTAGCAGAGGAGAATATTATAAATTTTTTTAAACCTCTCTTAAAATTATCACAGTAACAGTCCCACTAGCTGAATTCAGGGGTTTGTGCCAGTGGCTCTTTGGAGGCCCTGGGGTTCTGATGTGTTTTGTGGTTTTTGGTTTGGTTGGGGTTTTTTGGTTTGGTTTGGTTGGGTTTTTTTGGTTTTTTGGTTTTTTTGTGGGGTTTTTTTTGTGGTTTTTTTTTTTTTTTTTGGTTTTTTGTGGGTTTTTTTTTTTGTTTTTGTTTTTTTTTGGTTTGGTTTGGTTTGGTTTTTTGGTGAGTTTCTTGTATATTTGTTTGTTTATTATTTTGTTTGGTTTTTGTTTTCTTTCTCTAAGGCAGTGGTGAGCTCCAGTGTCCTCAGAGAATATACTGGAGAGTCCTTGTTGTCCAGGTACTCACAAAGAACAGGGGGAATCCAGACAGCTCTGATTGTGACCACTGTGGGGGCAGTTGTAGTGTGAATATAATTTCCTGAACTCATCTTGTTTAGCGATATTTTTCATTTACATTGTCAAAATATGTTCTTGACCCCAAAGCAGAAAGGCCACTCCAACATCAGACTGCATTTAGTTATACCTCAACTGGTTCAAACAGAAAAAGCAAAGACTGGTATTTTTATCTTTACCCTGCTTCACTGCCATTGGGATTTCCTCCATTGCAGACTTCCCACTGGTGACATTAGGATTAGGATGTCTAGGAATCAAGAGACATTGACATAGTGAATGTTCCCCTGGAGAGTTATCTGGCATTTTCTTTCCAAATTAGGATGCTTAGCAAGCCTGGGACAGAAAAACTAGAACTGCACCCATTGGTACTGCAGATGTTATAAATACAAATGGGTAGTCAAAGGTTGTTAATTTTTATGTGCATAAAATGCACACACAAGAGAAGAATATAAACCAACCATAAAACAGATGCACGGTTTTCTCTACTGCAGTGCTCATAGTATTATGCCAAAATATTACACTGAATGCTGTGAAGCTCTCTTTCTCCCCACTTATTTATTTATTTGCTTTCGAAATGTTTGTGTGTAAATTCAGCTCTTATTAAAGCTCTTGCTTGAGATCACTGGCTGTAACAAGCTCTTGAAGAGGCTGGCTCTGCAAAAACTTTCCTCTTGACATCTTTTGGAAAGCATTTTTATTCAGGTCTGAAGATGTTCTTTTAATTCCAATGGGACTGAATATACATCCTCCTTTAAAAACAAAGCAAACAACAAATCCCTCCGGTTCTCTTGGGAGTGAATTAGTATCTCATTTCTTTGTGGAAAGGGAGCATGAAAAAAATTCTATGTCATCCTGAATATTGTGAATTTTCCACTTTTTTGAGAGATAATGTTATTTCAGCAAAATAAGTAATTTCCTGAGGAAGTCTGACTTTCCTTGCAACACCCTTCTGCCTCTATTTTTATTCTGAAAAATACATCCCAGATACATTTGATTTGGTAAAAATTCATTATACTCAAAATAAAGCACTGTCATCCCCTGAAATGTTTTGATGTGAGCAGTTTGAGGTTAAAACACAGTGTAAATCTTCTTTTTGACTGTGCTCTGTGTGTCATCTGAGTACATAGAGCTCTCATCATCTGCCAAGTAGCCTCATCCAAGGGCAGAACGAGCATGTCAGGCATTACAATTGCAATTGTAATATGCCATGTCATGGCTCCTTGGGTAGATGCACTTCAATGTCACCTTAATTTTAAATAAGACCTTTCAATTTGGAAACAGCAGAACCTTTTGTTTCCACGTATCAAAAAAAAAAAATCCTTTGGAGAGTTTTCAGAACTGTTTTCAGAGTTCTTTCTTCTCTTTCAGCTTTTTGACCTAATTGAAAGGGGGAGAAAGTGTCAGAAGTGATGGAAAAGGAAATCCAAATTTTTTTGAAGAACTATCTGTGTCTGCTGTGCAGTGCCATTGCTTGCCAACATCATTGTCCTTGTCCTAACAAAATTTATACAGCCATTTTTGGGAGTTTTGCTGAAGCAAAGGCCGTGGGACTTAGACCATGTGAGAACAGATAAAGATAAAACATGAAATCACACTGTTACACTGTGTTGAACTGCATACATAAGGCAGTACTCACACAGGTAATGGGAGAAGTTTTGAAATTTCCTGCAGATGGCTTTCTGAAAACCAGCCATTAGCTGAAGTGTGAACTCTAGGGCTCAGTAATATTCACATCATCTCTTTGAGAATAGTTCTCCCCACTGTCAGAGTAAAGAAGGTCAAATCTTTGCCCTGCAGAGCCATGCTGCTGGATGGGCTGCTAAGATGGATTTTTTTCTTCCTGTATACTATTAATGAAAATTCAGTAGCTGGCCCAGTGAGGTATAACTTACCTGAACAGAAGTCTCAGATTTCAAAATTAAAGGGCAAGAGGTCTCTTCTGTATTCAAATGCATAGATTAATTACAGTGTGAGGACCACAGAGGAAGAGCACAACTGGTAAATTATCTTGTCACTGAATGTGGGAGTGCAATAATGAGGCACGCTGTTACTTTGTCATTCATATTATACAGTAGTTACCTCCATACCCTGCACTATTAAATTTTTACTCAGGTAAAGTGCATTTAATAATCTGTAGGTGAATAATACCTTCAACACATTTAAAAGAAAATAAGACTTACACAGTTTTTACCACCTCTGTTCTTATTCCTGACAAAAGGCTTCAGGTGTTCTTTTTACTACAATGAACATGAATTAACATGGATAAGAAAAATCCTAACCTATGATTTGTCTATCAGGAATCTACTACATTTTGCACATTGAGCATCCCTAGTCATTTCTCATGTGGGTTTCAGCAGAAATTTCCTCTAAATTGGACTAATAGCATTTGATTGAGTTTGTCATGATTTGCCTTGCAGTATCACAGGCAAGTTTTGTCTCTTTGATTATATGGATCAAATAATGATCAAATAATAAGATGAAGGGATCATGGTCTTGGAAAGCAACGTATGGAAGTACCTACTTCACTCCATTGAACATAGATTGCCTGACTCTGCAAAGGCTAAATTGCTAAAGCTGAGTGAGATAAACATGACTGTTAATTCAAAAGTGGGTGGTATGGTGGGTTGATATAACCTAGAACAAAAGGTATAAAAAACAGACCAAAGGGCTTCCTGTAGTTAATTCTTGTTTCTTGTTTGGTTTAAAGAAAAAGAAGAAGGAAAAAAAAAAGTAACCAGCTAGGAGTCAATTTTAAAATGCCAGCAGTAAAGCACTGATGACCACCCTTGATACGTCATTCCATTCCTTAATTACTCACAACTGAAACCTGTACTTCAGCTCCACCCTCCAGCCATTAGATGATTGCCTGACAGACTGAAGCAAACATAACCAAAGGCTACATGCCCTAAGAACCCATATAACTGTGATTGTGTCACTGTCTGCCTTCTCCTCAGTAGGCTACACAGACAGAGGTCCTGGACCTTTTCCCTATAAACTGAAACCAAAGCCATTCTTCAAATTCTGGGTGAAGTAATTTAATTGAAACTACGTATTGATTCACCAGCTCATCTAGTCTTGACACTGAGATTTCAGAAGTGAAAGAGTAGTGGATGTCAGCATGGGTGAAAGGAGTTGTCGTCTTAGGTTTTCTCTCAGTTATTTGTGATAGAGCTACATAATGGACTTAAGCTAGATGCCTAATCAAAGCTAGGGGAGAACAAATGTATATGGTACACAAAGCCCCCAAAATCATTCCCTAATAGATGAATTGGTATACAAAATCCACAAAATCATTCCCTAATAGATGAATTTACAAATATGGGTGACTTCTCATTCCTTCTCTTTTTTATTAAGCAAATGAGAAACAGGTCACAGACTTTTAACAGATTAACACTCTAATTAAAAATCTTCCAGTTCAGAGAAAGCATGGGAAAATTCTGATTCAGAAAACTGCAAGCATCAAAATAATTATAAAAAATAGGCTGAATTTCTACTTAGCCATAACCAGAGCATCTCCCCTGTGGCAGCATAATGATAAATATTCCATTTCCAGCCTTGGAGTGATTTGTTTTATGTATTTCTTGAATAATATTTGTGTGCTGATAACCAAGTTTATAGATGGTTATAAAATCCTTCTGCTGCAGTCAATTTTCTTTTAATGTTACAAATAATAATAAAAAAGGACTGACCACTTCATAAATCACAAGATTCTTCCCTCTCATATTCATGGAAAAAAACCCAAAAAACAATTCAAATGATAACGTCATGCCAGCTACACATCTACTGGAAAAGGCATCTTTCATGATGGGATAGAAGTGTCATTTCAGTCACTGACAAAGCTTTTGCAGTGGTCTCTACAAAAGAACCTCTTATCTTATCACTGAACACAGCTGTAAGCTTCATAATGTATGCTGCAACTGCCCAGCTCCAAGTCCTGTTGTAAAAACCATCAGTAGAAATTTGATATGCAAATCTCTGGACAGTTTCTTGTCCTTGGGGTAAGTATGGCAGCTTATCAGGAATTTAGTGATACTTAGAGATTACTCTCCAAGCAATTCCTCATTACATGGGTAAGGGGAACTCATGCCCTATCACAGCTCTTGAGTGTGGAGTGAAAGGTTTGTTTAAGCATATTGATGTGGAAAACTTTCGGGTTAGAAGGAGCATAGGGATAAATATGAAGTCATAGCTTAAGGCTTCTATACAGAGGTAAAATTGTCTTCCACGTGCTTACTAGGCAGTCCAGAAGGATTGAAGGATTGCATTCATTGTGTGTTCCTTTAGTTTCAGAGATTCATGTTGCTTGCCCTCTATAACCCTGCTTGATTTTGAAATCTCTGCTCTCCAGGGGACAGTCCTTTGGAGATACAGCTTGCACCTTGTTTGTGGAAGTATGATGAATTCCACCTTTGCAAGAAAACCCAAGAGGCCTGTGCCTTTGCCTGATCCTCTTTTTTTGTTTTCCTTCCCTCCCCTACCACCTAAACACACCCCACCAGCCCAAACCCACAGATCTCTCTCTGTAGGGCTCATGTCCAGCCTCTTGCTCCCTCATTTGTATATATAACCTTGATGACTCTATACCAGGTGGAGAATCCAGCACTTGTTCTGTTTCATACAGTTGGTGTTTGTCCAGCTCTCTCCAGTGTTTCCAGATCTCTGTCATCGAGGAAATCCAGAGCTCCTTCTCAGCAAACTTCATGTACATTCAACTGCACTGTCCAGATAATTAAAAAAAGCAATAAAAAGCATTGGCCCTAAAATTGTGTAATTTCTCTTCCAAATACAAGGTATTCCTCTCCTACTAATGTTTGCATCAAGTCCAAGACATGACAATATCCTTGATGAACATACAAGGGTACACAAGCTTCAGTAGTGATTTGTAAGGAGGTAGAAATTCCCATATGGAAAATCCCACTTGGATTATTTGAATCATGCATGATCTTACCCTGAATATTCAACTGGCAGCCAACATAATTTGGAGTGTGTCACGGAGCTGTGTTTTAGGGAGATTCAGCTAATTTCAGTTTAGCAATGGAAAAGTTGTGCATCTGAGCTGTGTAGTCACCTGAGTGTTTTCTCCATGTCATATAGAGAAATAGGCATTTTCAGAGAGCTGGGCATCCCACTAACTTGAAGACACTTTTCAAACATAAGTTTGCCTGTGCAGTGCTTATGTATTTATATGTTATGGAAGAACTTCAGTTACTTACAGAGAGTGATGCCTAATTTCCAATGAGGAAAATATTTCCATTCTGCCTAACTTTAAGTACCTAACTACAAAGCCTAGAAGGCTGGACTACAATTCTTTGGATGATGGTGTGGAATGCCAGTCTTTTCTGAATTTCCTTCCTGAGGAAACCTGTCTCTTCTTGATAATGCAAGAAATTGCTCATCTAGGCACTCAGAATTATGGGGTTTATGTTCTAGGTGTCTTGGTTATACAGCAACCAGGACTGTACCATTTGCCAGGCTTTATGGATGAAAACTTTTCTGGATGCCAACTGAAGATGCTAGTGTTTTGGTTTATGGAGCCTACTACAAGACAGGACTGGTTTCTCAGATGTGCAGGACAGCTCACTGTATAGCCTCTGCTAAGGATAATCAGGTAAAAGTGGAAAGAAATCCAGCCTCATGCTGCATTATAGTTTGAAAAACCTTGTAGTAACACCATGTGCCTAAATTGAACCTGGCAGCCAAACATACTGTGACTCCAGATTGCCACAGCGCTCCATAAGACCCCCAAACATGTAATTTTGAGCAGAAAGCCTTTTTGTAGGCAGGAAGTCTAAGAGGGAACACCTTTCCTTGGAAGCATAATGTGCCCTTTCTTTCTATCAAGAGTAAAACCTCTGCCACTGAGTACCAGTGAATTTGCACCTATACTTTTGCAAGGCAAGATTCACCTCTAACTTCGTCCTCCAGCTCTGAAGACAGCAATGGGCTGTGAAGTCTTGCAATTTTTTGGCAGAAGCTGCAGTCTTGCAATCTCAATGATTGCATTCAAACAGAGATAATAAATATGAAGACTGTGATAGAATGGACAGTTCTGAAGCAAGTTGCATTATTTCAGACTGCTTAGGTAGTCATGTTTGCCTTTTATTTAAACTCACAGTCTAAGGAGATGGAAATAGAAAACATCCAAAAAAGGATGCACTGTGAAGTACATTCTGTTTGCATGTGCATAACTCACACTTCTAAAGCAGCCATTGCATCTAAAATAAAATCTTTTGAGATTCCAAGTGCACAAAGACACTGTTACTATGAGCATCTATGAGCTTCAAAAGCCATTATTGAACAGCCATATTGCAAGGAATATAAAAACCAGATTTTGTGCCTCATTAATACTTTCCTGTTTTGTTTTTTCCCTGGCCTGCAGAGGGACTCCTGATGTGTTTTGGACTTATTTCACGTTGTATAACCAACTAAATATTCACTGCTATAGGGACATTTCCCTCAACCCATATATGCACCCCAACTTCCAGGTTCTGGAGACAGCTGCTTTCTAACTCAGGAAATATTATTTATTTATTTGTTTACAGGAAGTGGAACTGCTTCAGGTGGAGATGATAAAATGAACATCAGAAAGGAAAGGCTGTTTCTGAAGAGGGACTATTTTTTGAAGAATTTCTGCCTATTTCTGCTCAATTTCAAACAATACACACAAAGTTCCAGTTTAGAAAAAATATAATCCAAAAACACATTTCTCAAAAATGAGATTCTGAAAACAAGGATTCTCACCAAATTCTAGTAAACAAAGTATTATGTAGTAGCTCAGTATTTTATCGGGATTTTGTGGTAGGTGGAAACAGATTAGCTTAAATGTAAGAACAGGAAAAAGATGGGACAGCAGGAAGCTGTCCCTTAATGTCTGAGTTTCCTCTTTAAATAACACTGTTGCATTCAGGTTGACCTGCAGCTTCACCAGTTGAAATCTCTGTGTAAGCACAAAAACCAGCTACAGAAGGTTGAGACCAAACTGTCTGATCCATTATTCTCCAGTTTTCTGCTGTGAAGATTTCTTGCACCATCTGCTGAAACACCCTGTGCAGACATTGAATCCTGTCCCGAGTCCTGTTTGAGATGGAGGATGGTTCTGCCTGATAATTCTGTGCTACCTGCAGGGAGTAAATGAAATGGAACAGCTCTGTGCTGGTACAAAATATCCCTATGGTATCCAATGCCATTTAGGCTTGGAATCCAAGTTTTGCTACATATAATATACTTCCAGGCCCAAGGGACAGGAGGTTAGAAATAAAGCAAAGATAGGCATATCAAGACTAAAGAATTTCCAGGTTGGAAATTCCCACATTGGTGATTGTCCCCCTGCAGTGAGAAGTGATTTGGTGTTCGTCTTAGCCAAGTTATAATCAAGACTATTTGTTAGCTACACATCTCTGGTGTCCTGCAGAGGTGTAAAGGGCAGCTGTGTGTGCCTCAGGCATGTGAAATTTTACCAAAGACCAGCAAGGTCCAATATTAATTAGACATTCCCCTTAGACTTGACCCAGAAGTGATTATACAAGACAAAAGAGGGAAGCAGTCATCTCCTCTCCAAGTGCCTCTTTTCTAATTATTTTAAGAAAGCAGATTTAAAAAAAAAACAAAAAAAACAAAAACAAAAAAAACCAAACCAAAGAGATGAAGAGTCCAGCTTAACATGTTCATGCAGAAACAGGGGAACCAGGCTTAATGATAGATATCAGGCTGTCTTTGGGAGCAGCAAAACTGGTGACTCCAATCACACCAGGGAAATGGTTGTCCTGGTCTTTCTCAACCTTTCATTTCCAGGAGTTTTTCAAGACAGAGCAAAACTATCTTCTCTGATGGACATTTTAACATCAGCTAAAGCTATGTTTAAGCTGGAAAAGCCCACATGCCTACTTTGATAACAAAAACATTTCTTAACTTAGCAGTGAAACTTTTGTTTCTTCTTATGATCCTATTTGCACTGCAATCTAGAGCTAGACACAGTCAAATCCTGAGCAGACTCTCTCCTTTGAACAATTAGGCAATGGAAGGAAGGAAACCACTTGACTATTTGTTTCACAATTCATTTGCAGGAGTTAAAAAACATGAGAAACAAGGAGGAACCAAACAGTAGTTAAGGCTGCCACTGTTAAGCTTCCATGTCCCAAGGGACCAATGGAATAACATAGATAATACAGAACAAAAGTGATCATAACCACTTTCTTTTTCTCCAGGAGTAGGTAGCAATAGATAAAATAAATAAATAACTGTCCAAAGACTCCTGTCTTCCTATCTTTCTGCAGGTAATTTTATGACTGCAATGTTGTGGCATGACCCATAGAAATCATTTAACTGTAAACCTGGTAATCAGTCTAAACAATATTTACTTGGTATTTCCCAGGAAAAACCTTGGATCTCAGAAACAGTTTTTCAGAGCTCTTCTATTCATTTATGCTTGGAAGCACATGGATTAATTAGAATAAGATTATTTCATGCCTGAAACACCATCCTGCTATGCTACAGCAACTCTTACAACACCCTTGTGATCTACAGTATGGGTACACCTGCCACATATTTACTTTTTGAGTGATTGCCTACACTGAAGATGAAAACGTTTCTGTAAATCTCTTCACTAAACCAAATACCTGCTGTTGCTGTTACATGGACTAATGCACATGGCAGAATATCACAGATCCCTTCCATTAACATGTGTGCATGTATGTGCCTGCACAGACACATAAATATAAATATTTGTAGAAAGCAATGTAAAAACTATTAATAATCTTTTGCTTTCTCTTTTCATTGTAATTTAGCACTGCCTACTTTAAGACAAACTAGAAATTAATCATCTAGCTCTGACACCTTTGAGTGTGTACCCAAACTCACATACCTGTGATAAAACCCCAAATGTTCTTTGGGTTTATTTCTGTCATTTCCACACATTTTCTTGCATCCCTACCTCCCAACCAGAGACAGAAATAGAGGTAAGATTGTTGAAAAACGTAGTGACTGTGTCCTTTTATTTCCTCCTAAGTGGTCCCTAGTTTGGCAAATGTCCTCAAGACATTTCCAAAACTTTTGACAATTACATGATTCAGATCAGCATAAACATGTGCACTTTAAGGGAGGCATCTGCTTCAAAGCCCACCTAAACACAGTAGCTTTTCAAAGCTGAAGTATTTGCTGTTTGAAGTTCTGAGATGGGTGCTATCTCTAAAAGTTTATGGAAAGCTTTGAACACAGGCCCCAGTGTCACACACAGAGGAGGAAAACACCACACAAAGATGGGGAAACAGGAATGCAGTCTCCAGGATACTGCCAGAATTATCCCTGTCAAGCTGTGCAGTGCCCAGCGCTGGGTGCCACACACTGTGAAGGTGGGGATCTGAAAGAGGACTGTCAGGGAGAGAACAGTGGGAAAGTTCAAGGCTGAATGAAAAGAAGAGCTACAAGCAAAGACTGCTGAGGTGAAACAGACTGTTAAACCTAAAGAAGAGAAGACTGAAGAAGAGGAACAGCTTGCAGAATCACCATTGCTGGTGTCAGTAAAGAGTACTTTACTATCAGCTAGATAAACTGCCAGGAAACAAGTGCTGATGGATGGTATCGCCCCCAGGTGAAGAAAGGACCAGACAGCTTCCATCCTGGTGATTTTGTAACCATACTGACAGATCTTCACATGCATTGGTTCACAGTGTAGTTTCCTCCCTTTTTTCTTTTTCAATCAAATAAGTATATAACTCTACAATGCAAAAAAGGAGCAGCTTCAACAGGATAGACTGAGAATGTGTGAATGAATGGTTCACCCCACAATAATGATCAGGGGATTTTCTGAACAACTAGGATATATCCAATCAAATAATTAGCAAAATAATTTAAATATAGGCCAGGTAAGTATAGCAAATATAAAGCTTCAAATTAAAGCGGGTAACAATCTAAACTGCCAAATGAAGCAAGTCCTGAGAAAGAGCCTGAGCCCTGATCATCCACAATGCTAAATAGTTATTTTGCTCCCTGAGTTTCTTATGGTTCTCTACTGGTCTCTCTCCAAGAGGAATCTGCTATGGAAAGAGCTCACCCTAAACAGTGTGGACAGTGTGTAACTATGCCACAAGACTTTAATGATAAGGATCAGTTCTGGCCTTTTGTCCTTCATCACTACTGACAGCTGCTGTGACCTTCTCACTTGTTTTGTGCATGACAGACAAATTCCTTTTCAACGTAGTCTTTTCTTTATTCATTATTTTGAAAAGCTGAAAATAAACCAAAGCCAATTCCAAATAAGAAGTTTCAGTTTTCAAAGACATCTCCTCAAACTGGTTCAGCCCAGCATTTCAGCATTTCAGACTTAAGGATATATATATTTATACATATACATATAAATATATATAAATATATATATGTGTGTATGTGTGTTGGTTTGTTTGTTTCTTCCATTGCTAAACTCATAAAAGGATAAAATTAATCACTAATTTACATAGTCCTTGTCTTCAAAGACCTCTCCTTCAAGAATGTGTGACAGCAAATTGTAGAAATGCAGAAGCCCATGTCTTCAAAACAACACATTACTTGTTTTTTCCTCAAAGCATTTGAAGTGAGATCTAAATCAGTAGCAGAGTTTGCTCACACATGTGGGGCTCTGGGCCTCTCTAAGCTCACCTCTGACAAGTGGAAGTGGCTCACAGAGCGTGCAGTGTCTGTGCTCTGCCGAGTGTGATGCCCTACAAGGCCCTGGGCTGACACCACACTGGCAATCTTTGGTACAGATAGCTATTTCCATTTCTAGGCTGCCTCTTGTATTGTCCACTGAGTCCTTTAAGGTTAACTCTGGTGTCTCTGTGTCATGCTGAAGCCATTCCTGCAGCCCTTTCGCTGTCCTATATTACAGCCTCTCCAACAGCTATCCTGGGCAGCCCCTCTATACCCACCTCAAAACTCTCCTTTCCCATGGTAATTTCAGCTTTAGCTTTTCCTCCAGCCTTGGGAGGAATAACGCCTTCTAGGCTGACTGAGGATAGCTGGGTGGGATGATAGCTTCTGGGTGGGTGGATAGCTTTTCCCCTGGAGCAAAGATGGGAAAAAGAGAACAAAATCTTCCACAAACCCATGTGATTAATGCTGCCTTATCTCCATAATAAATCACTCGTCCTTAGCTCTTTAAAAGTTTAATTCTTTAGAAAGGCACTTATAGCCTCCCTTTACTTAACCCTTTGTATTCAGACAGGCAATTCAAAGCTGAGTAGAGGAAAAAAGGTGCCATCTTTAAAGTAATTCCTGCTCAAATGTCAAGATTTTCTTTGCTGATTGTAACAAATGCTGTGATATCATGTATAACAGCAGTTAGCTTGCCCATCTTCTTTTTTTGTATTATCAGACTTTCTGGTGTACTGATGCTGCAAATACCTAATCAGCTCATGTCTTGCCCCATTTTTCATGAGCCTGAAAAGTGACTCTGTCTCATCTCTTTCAAGTCAAGGCTAAGGCTTGAAATTGGTATTAATGGCTTCCAGAGGAAAGTGCTTGCAAGCTCTGTGAAACTGGAAAACATCCCAACAGGGAACTGGAGGGAGAAACAAAGGAGAAAATAAGGAAGAAGATGAAACATTCTTTAATGATATCCTGAAAAAGAAAGGGAAAATTCTGTCTCCTCGGGGGCAGGGTCCTTTGGGGAAAATGTAAGCACAACTACATACTCTTCCAGCAAATATCTTCTTCACTAGTACATGCTCTGAGATTGCTTTCAAGTCAGGCGCTTCCCAGGAGCTAAGCACTAAGTGAGTCCCCTTGATGTGCACGAATGTTTTGACAGGCGTGGGAGCTCCCAGGGGGAATCAGGCAGGACCCTCCAGGCTGCTGGGGCTAGACTCTGCAACCTCTGACTGCAGAGGGAGGGGGCTGATTGTGCCCCAGCCAGGCTGAAAGCAGCCCTGGGCCACTGGTGGACAGGAGCACCTGACCCACACCTCAGTGCCCCTGGTACACTGAAACTGAGAGGGTGCTCAGGAGCCTTTCGTTTATTGACTTTGCTTCTGGAGAGAGGGGATGGGCTGGTTCAGTACATCAGGTTGTGTGCTTTTCTGCTCATGGGAGGTGTTAGATGAGAAACAAGGTGGAGCTCAGACCTGCGAAGCTCTGGTGGGTGAGTTAATATGCAGTAACACTGCTCTAGTGAATTTTGGGCACCAAAGGAAGGAAAAAAAAGAAATCTATGCAGCAGAGCATCTTTCAGAGGCTCCTTATGAAAACAGGCCATCTGGCTTCACTGCAGTGCATTTGTTAACTCTCCAGCCTACTACTCTTCCCCTGCTGGGTGACACATGCTGAATCTGTCACACAACTAGTACAAAATTATAAATAAACAATGCTGCATTCAAATAAAACAGAACTTTCCCGCAGTAGGCTTACAGGAAGAAAAACGAAGTCAAGAGGCAAATCCTTGTTCTTTTGTGTGCAGGATAGAAGGTCCCCTGTTCTGGAAAGGATAGCACTGGAAAGGATACGTGGATCTCTCCCTGGAGGAAGGTGCCTTTTGTTGAGTGCTGCTCCTCTTAAGTGCTGCAGATGCAGACACAAAGGTGCTATTGTTAGCAACCACTTGGGCTTTTTGGGATCTCAGCCACTGTCATGGGCCTGTTTTGCTCTTCACTGGCATGTAGTGAGAAACAGCTTGTAGTGCTCCAGGTTTTAAGAGAAATGAAGGCAGCAGGGAAGCCGAGAGGTGAAGTCTAATATCAGGTTACTAGGAGGAATGAGCAAGAGAACCAGAGATTCCAGTAAAGCAGGTGGAGTATGGGACTGCACTTGCATCACTACTTGTGGGGATTTTGTATGCTGTCTCAGATACTGAGCAGTCCTCTTTTTTCTTATATAATCAGAGATCTTCTCCTGCATCGAGAGACTTGTGGATATGAGAAACCCATCTGAACTGCAAAATCCATGTAAGCCAAGATGCAACATAAATATTTAGGACTTCTCGACTGTCGGTCATGCCCTCTTTCAGAAAGAAAGCTGAAGAAAACTTATATGCCAGGTCCCTGGCAGTCAATTCCATCCATAAGCCAGGCCTTGTATGCCTGTGAACTGTATGGCAGTGTAGTGATAGCTCATAGTGACACCTCCTGGGAAAGACAGAGGAAGATTTCCATAGGCCTGCAAGTCAAAAGGCCATGTTAACATTGGCTGCAAGCCACCATTGTCTGTAAACAAAAGCTTTCTCCAGGCTGGAAAGGTAACAGGCCATGCTAACTGGGGTATTCTTCTATTTTTTTCATTCCTTAAGTCTATATCATTCAATGCCTGAACAAATAATATTGTGAAATGGTGCAAAATTATTGCAAGCTAGATTTCCCAAAGGAGGTGGCACATTTGCAAAGCCTGTGGCGTTCAAAGGCCAAAAGCTGGGTTGTTAAAAGATTAAAAACTTCTTCTACTTCAATCTTCAAAAAATAAACACCCAATTGGTCTGGTTTTGCCCAGTTCAATGTTCTGCAGCTTTTTTGAAGTCAGAGTAAATGAGTGGAATTGCTTTGGATTCACGTTCATGGGAGTAAGAGATAAGCTGGGCTCATGGGGGTGAACAGCTGTGACCTGAGGCATAATTAAGGTCAGGGTATGAGTGAATGTGTATGTGCGTGCACAAAACACACAGCTAGGATGCCTCTCCTCCACACACACAGCCCCACAGAGGTGGTGCACACACAAAAGGCTGTATCAGTTGTTTAAAAATAGAAAATTAGGAAAAAAGCTGTAGGAGCTACTGAGACTGCGGTGCTATCCCATGAAAAATCCAGCTGCTTTTAGAGCACTGGGCCATCAAAAGAAACAGCCTGCTACTCTGCCCAGTACTGGCTCCAGGTTTCTGCCCACAAAAAGCTGCTCACAAAGTCACAGAGAAAATGGAAAGGTCATGATTGTCCAAACAGTTCTGGAAAAGTCAGGGGGGAGAGGCGGCACTGGCACTATTGCCAACAGAAAGGACTTTGATGAACACAAGGCTGCTGTAGGATGTCACCCTCATTTTGACCTCCTTTAGACTCATTTGTTTCAGGAGAAACTCTCACAGGGTCACTGGAATGACACATTTATCCAAGCTTCCCAGAAGAGCTGGGCAGGGTTAAGCCATGCCCGAGCACCAACAGCACACTCATACACAAGTTTCAGACAAATAATTTTAATACAAGCCACTCATAAAAATTTATGTAAAATTCAGACTTGGAAACATCACAAGCTCCCTCACACACTGAAAATCTCCAAAGGCCAAAACAAAAAGTCTGGTAAGAACTATACATCTCCCCATTGTCTACATCAGGAGTTCTGCATCCAGCTCTGGGGTCCCCAGCACAGGTAGGACATATACCTGTTGCAGCAAGCCCAAAGGAGGGCAATCAGGTTGGTTAGAGGAGTGGAACACCTTTCCTATGAGAAAAGGCTGAGAGAATTGTGTTTGTTCAGCCTTGGAAAGGGGTGGCTTCGGTGTGACATAATTATGACCTTGTAGACCTGAAGCAGGTCTACAACAAGTCTGGAGAAGGGTGTTTTACAAGAACATGTAGAACAGGAGAAGGGGGAATAGCTTCAAACAGAGTAGGTATTGATTAGATATTAGGAAAAAAAATCTTTAGTGTAAGAGCAGCAAGGCACTGGCACAGGTTGCCCATGGCCGTTGTAGATACCCTGTTCCTGGAAGTGTTCCAGGCCAGGCTGGATGGGGCTGTGAGCAACCTGGTCCAGTGGAAGGTGTCCCCACCCATGCCAGGGGGGCTGGAATTAAGAGGCTCTTTAAGGAAATGTTCAGACCTGCAGGCAATGAGGCACATCAATAGGGAACAAGTTGCTCATCTCCTGGGGAAAAAAAAAAGCAGAGTAGGCAAAGGGGAGCCTGGGCAGGAGCAGAACTGGAGCATGAAGCCTACAGTACAGAGTAATAAATACGTTTTAATTTTAGCCTGATAATGACAAGAACCAAAAAAGTTACACTCTGCTCCACTTTAAGCACACAAAAGAGCTTGGAAAAAGCCAAGAATGACCATGCTCTTCCACAATGTGACCATCAAAGGGCTCATGCTGCACTTGGGTACCTCCACAGCCTCCATCAGGTCCTGGAGAAATGGTAGTGTCAGGTAGTTCTTTTGGACTGGTGTGCTCACATCCCCAAAAGGGGTTTCAATACAGCCCTTCGAACAGATTTGTCACTTGGGCCAACAAGAGGATTTACCCCTCTGAACCCTTGAGACTGTCCCTGCTGGCAGGAGCCACATTTGAGCGCAGCCCTGAGCAGAAGCTCCTGTCCAGCAAAGCTGCTCAGGGATGTATGAACACAAGTAAACCCATGCTCTGACTGGGGCTCCTTAGGTGCCTCCTGCTGCTGCCAGGGAGTGTCCCTGGCAGGAATACATTTGGTTTTCCCACACAGAGCTGGGACTCAAACTTCCCCTCAACCGTTGTGAGCGTGGCATCACTCACCCCCCTCTCGCATACCAGACAAGCCAGGCAGCAGCTCCTGTCAGTGCTGGAGTTTTATATCTCTGCCACACCAGAGCCTCCTTGCGTGCAGCCTGGCTGCCGGGAGCCAAGGCTGCTTTCCATTATTCAGGTCAGAGTTCGCTCTCTGGCCTGTGGGGAATCAGACTCCAGGATCAAACACTTCTCTCTGCTTGGAGCTGCTCCAACAGACGTGCAAGGGAGTTTTGTTTGTGTAGAGACAGATTTGTCCCTGGGTTGCTCCTGGGAAAGCTGCACAGCATGCTCTGGAAACCATGAGCAACAGGCATTCTTGTTGGAGTGAATTACATTTGCCAGGTTTAATTTATTCAAATAAGAAACATATTCATCCATTTCCCACTATACATTGTTTATAAAATCAGTGGTGCAGCATCTCCAGAAAGTCATGAGCCAACTGCTGCACATGACCTGCTCTGGGATTCAGGCTGGAACAGGAAACTGGGCTTGGAACAAGAATTCTCTCTTAAATGAACTTTTGAAACTGGATCTACATTGTGAAATATTTGGATATTGAGCAATGGAAGAATGTAGAATATAAACAATATCAACTTCTTCCTTTGAGCATTAGCAAGCTTCAGCAAGCAGGCTGGGTTCTGCTGTGGTACAGGGCACACAAGGAGGCTGGTGAGGAAGCAGGGCTTGTTTGGGTTGCCTTTGCACATGCTGGTTAGATTGCACTCCTTGCCTCCTGGTAGCCATTCCTCTAGTTACTAGTGTGGGTGAAGTATTTACAAGTGAAAATTGAGAACACAGCCTTTTGCTCCTCAAGTCTCTATGACAATACATTCTTGCCTGCCTATGATTTTGCTAGGAAGTAGGATTTGACTGCTCAGAGAGTGGGTTTGTGTCATCCACCACATTTTGGACGTTCTGCTCAGAGAAATCTAATTTAATCCGGGATTACTTAAATGTCCTACTGAGCCCCACTAGACTTTGACTTGCAGGCAAAGAAAAGAGGGCATGCTCTTTATTGGCTCTAATTCAGTAATGGCCCAAAGCTGCAGGGAGTCAGCTCAGACCTCAACAAAATATATTGCTGCTTCACCAAATCAAGCAGAAGAGCATCATGCCCTTCTGGAAGCAATTATGAGCCAGCAGCTCAATACAACAAAGAAAGCCTTTTTTTTTTTTTCCTTTCCTAATAGCATCCCAAAACTTTTTTCTACAAATGATGCAGATTTTTGAATTACACAAATTATACCTATCAACAGTAGCTTTGATCTGTTCAAGGGTAGCTTGACAAGCAATGCCTCAAGCAAGAGCAGTCACTGCATTGCTTGGAAGAGACTGAGTTTAAAAAAATCTCTTCTGCCAGGCTCAGTGCCACAGCCTGAAACCAGCTGTGAGCTTTAGTGTCATCACAAAGCTGCAGTACCATCTTTAAACAGCGTGCTGACCTTCAGGATGGTCTTCTCAAGAATGCCTCCCCCTTATTCCCCACCTCCTGCATGGTCACATCTGGCCCACATGTCTGCCCACTGATTTACGACTCCGTAGGGAGACTGCCCTCACTCTCCCTAAGGAGCAGTAAATCAGCGATGATGAGGAGGATGTGACTGTGTCACCATGCAGCTATCAGCACTTTTAAGGACACTGACATGCACTGGGCAGCACAGATCCCACTGGAGACATGCCACCCTTGATCCCTTGAGAATTATGGCTGTCCTGAAGCCCCTTCACAATTAATCCATTAGGTTTGCCATCATGAACTAAGCAAAAGCTGGTGTGGGCACACCACTGAGCCAGTGCCCCAGGTTATATGTCCAAGACATGTAGGTAAGAATAATGCTTAAATTTAAAACATCACCTCAAGCAAACCTCGGAGCAAACTGACCGTGATTCTTCACTGCTTCATCTCACACTGATTCACCTAGACTCAAGATTAACAAAGAGCTTGCTTTTTGTGCATCTGAGCCTCAAGGAGCTCTAATCCTGAAGAGCTTCTGTCCAAGTTTACCATAAGAGACAAAGGGGTGAGGACACTTAAGCAGTGTCCCTAGAGATGCATGCAACCTAGAGATGAATGCATTGCAACCCTAGAGATGGATGCAATGAGCAATGGCCTCAGCAGCTGCCCAGCCTGTCTCTGAGATGCTGCAGTGCAGGGTCTGAAGGAGCAGTAAGTGCAAGAGTGCAGATACATGGGGAGAAATCCTTCTCAGCTGAGAGGCAGCATGAAAACACAGGCTGGGTTCTTTGTGGAGACATGCACAGGTGAGAACATGCAGATGCTGACAGTCAAACCTGAATTGGATACAACTCTCTCATGCCTGAATTAGGCAGCTGTTGAAGAGCTTTGGCAAGGTGCTGGCCTACAGCTGTACAAACTGGAGGAAAAAGTCTCATTGATATCTCACAACGTTTTAACTTTCAGCTTCCAAGTATACTTATTCTCATCTCTGTTTAGATACAGAGTTGAAGGATGGCATTGACTGAGGTTCTCCCATCTCCACTGACCATGGATTTGGCTCTGCCTCACCTAAGCATTCTGTCCTGAGCCAGCAAACACTTCTGCATGTTTAGTTTTAAGCAGGTGAACCATTCCATTACCTTAGATGATACATTCTTTAATGGATCTACTGTTACCACAGTTATCTCAATTATTTTAATCTCATTTATTATCCCATCAGTTCCTGGCCTTTTCCCCTAACCTTCTCAGCTTTCTGAAAACATATGTACTTTTAAGTGTTACATCTTTTTACTTCTCCAAGCTTGCATGTGCGTAGACCTTTAATTCACAGTGAAAGGGTATCCAATAATTAACCAGTACTGCACTATTGCTTCTTTCTTTCTTATTAAGGGAAGACAAATCTCTGTTTCATAAACCTACACCACCATTATGGTACTCCAGAATGTACTCATTAAGAAGAATTATACAGACAATTAAAGATTGTCATTTAATTTCTCCTTTTTATTAATGGTTAGGAATGTGAATGATCTAAACATCTGAGTTAATGACATGGTTTTGTAAGGACGTTTTGTCTGGCATATTTTGCCAGACAGCTTCCCTGTTGCAAGAAACACTGAAATTAATTATCTTATTTTCCTCATTAGTTATCACAGATGAATAATTTCTAGATATTTAACAGATCTGGTATGGATATAGCAGCTGAATTTCATACCCAAGATGACAATGCTCAACAGAGATATTGTTTAGTAGGAGGATGTTTTTGTGCATTCAGCCTTGCCTCCACTGATCTAAAATTAGATCTGTTCTGGACTTCAGTGTAGTATAAAACCTGAGCTGAAAAGAGGAGCCAGTCTCTCTTTGGTGTCAGGTGACCACCCTTCAGCCAGGTTTTCTGATAGCACATTGGAGCTTCCTTGCTGTCACAGACTAAGTCACCCACATCCATCCCTCTCTGCCATTTTACTCTAATCCTGATCTGTGCCTGATACTTCATAGGTCTCTGAATAAAGGAAAAGCATTGGCTTTGCAGGTCACTATCCCAGAGTATTCTTTTTCCATCCATTCTTTGTTACTCAGCTGACTCGCAATCTTGCTGTTGTTTCCAACTGCAACCCTGAAGTTTGTAAACTCTTCCAGTGCACTGCAGCATGCAAAGAAATTTCCTTCCATACCCCACACAGATTTTTTAGGTGCTTACACTTGTCCACTAGAAGAACTGAAAGAATACATTTGCTCACAACAACAAATAGTCTGAAGATCTGACAATAGACTCTCAGATCTGCTCCATATGAGAGTAAAAGTGGGATGGTTTTGTGACCATGAGTCCAGGCATGGAGGACACCAGACTTGCTACTGACAGAGTGCAAATGGCCAGAAAAGTGGTTGCTGGGGTCCAAACTGGAGGAAAGCTCTGTAGTTTGGCCATATATCAAGTATACAAACTTTGCAGGTCAGAAATAAAAGGGACAGTAATAAATTCCCTAAAAACATTGTGCATCAAATCTCAAATCTGATGTCTGTTTTGTTTGGGGTTTTAAAATTTATTTTAAAGTAAATCTTCATTTCCTTTCCAGAGTAATGCCAGTTTTTTGTTCTATAAGATTTCAGTTTTCTTGAGGAAGTACAGTGAATACAAATGATGGGACCCCTGGAGTGTGGATTCTGTGGCATTATGTTTTACAGCTAATGACCAGATCAGTTTCCACACTGATAGCATTATTTACCACTACTATCACTATTTACTCCCTAGCCATGCTATATGAGGCAGGCATCCAGTGTCAATTAGTGCTAGTTGGGGAGGGTAATATGTGCCTTTCTCTGCCCACTCATTAAATCTATCCTTTTAAAATTGCTTATGGATAGTTTTTCAAGAAGCACCCAGCAAGAGGTCTGGGATAGATGGTTTTAAGCACTGTATTTGCTCTTTCAGTGCTTCCTGCCTGGACTCCACTGTGTTGGGAAACAGCAGAGGTGACTCAGAGGTTTGGACATGGCTTGTAATTTCAGTTCACACAACCCACAAGCACATGACTTCTTTTTCCACATTATTACTGAGTTATGCTACAGCGAGTCTTAATGAGCCACAATGAAATGCTTCCCTACACCAAGCAAGGAAAACCACTATCCACAAATTCCCCATTTTCTTTCTCTTGCCTCTATTAAAATAATTAATCACGTGGGGGAAAAGCACACATGGGCTTGCTGTGAGGTCACAGTGAAATGATACATCACAAAGGCCATAAAAACACTATAAACATAAAATTACCAGTAGTGGTAAAAAAGAAAATCAAACTCTCTAGAAAATAAACCAGAGAAGAAGTGAGGACCTCCACTGACACACAGTATTAGCATTTTCCCAATGAGGGACTTCAGCAGGGAGCACAAGGGCTGTGCAGGAGGGTTTTTGGTGATCAGGAGGCAAGCAGCAGGTGAAGCTGGAGAGAGGGAAAGCCTTTGCCCCAAGTCATGTTGAGGGAAAGCGTGTTACAGCCACACCAGGGCTGGCACGGCTCCAGGCATCCTCCACCAATTGCTGGGTGTCAGTGCAAGTGACAGCTGTGTCACCCAGGAGCGTCCTCAAGGACATAACCAGGAAAGATGTTGCCTGATTCTCATATTTTTTCTCAATTTAACATGTGCCTGCACCAGTAAGCCAACTTTTCTGCTAGGCTAGCAGAGAATTGCAGCACCCAGCCTTGGTGAGTTTGAGTGCCCATTGTTGTTGAAGTAGGTCAGGGCAGAGCAAGCTGCCAGGTTGGACATGCTGTGCCAGTGAGGGTGAAATCTGTTCCTGTCCCAGCTCCTGCTGTTCCCAGGAAAGGCACAGAGGGCACTCACAAGTGAGCTTCTGACAGTGCTGTGCTGCTGCCAAATGATTTTTCTCCACAAGCACAGGCAAGGTCGGAAAAGGGAGTGAAGGTGTTTGCCTGAAGCAGAGGTGGTCACTGCCTCTGACCTGGGGCTTCTCAAGGAGAACCCTGAGACCGGGCACTGACACTGCACTGTGTTGTGGGGAAGGATTTGTCCATATGTCTGCAATCAGGGCCATGTTCACCTCCCAGTGATGGGCAGTGGAGCCCTGCTGTCCCTGCCTGCCTGGTGAGTTCTGCCACTCCACACAGCTCTGGCATGGAGTCCGCCTGCATTAGCACTGCAGGGGATTTGGCCTGGACAGTCGGCAAAACAAAAATTATATGGTACACCCCTGCAGTGAGAATGCATCCAAATGCCCACACTCAGATGAGAAAATATTTTGTTTGCTGATGGAAATACCATTTTCTTCTGTTCACTCGGCCTGCCTCACATAATTCAGAGGTTAAGGTGGGAATAATCCAGGGGATGGGTAGAACCTAATACTACCAGAGCCAGAGATGGAATTTCATGCATGGAAGGGAAAATTGATTCTATCTAAATATATTTCTCCTTATAAGCCTGGTTCTTGTCCAGTGGGCCTTGAGGAAAACAGGAATAATACTAGAGCAAATCTCTCTACTGCAGGTGCTGAATCAAGGTGCTAGGTCAGAAATATTTATTAAAATAGCCTTTTAAACATGAAAAGTCACAGCAACCTAAAAATATATATAGTAAGTAACAGGACACGATATTTTTAATCATTTCTTTATTACATCATATTTCATCATTTGCTGTAATTGAGTTTTGCAGTTTTGATCGTGTCTGCTTTGTAATTTTCTCCCTCTAGTCAGTCAAGAAAAAAGGATGATATGGTAACAAGAACAAAATTAAGATTCTGTGGCTATGTAAATAGCTGGAAATTAGCATGGACTAAGTTACAAATAAATACAAATATGCGTGATTTACAGAAAGGAGAAAATGTGCTCAGAATGCCAAATACAGCAAAATTTCTGATCATAGTATAACCCTGGAGTGTTATACCCCTTGAGTGTGGATCTCTAACAGAAATAGGCAACAAATTTTACTCTGTGAAATGAATTTTAATTGAAGAAATACAGAAGCAGAGGAGAAACTACTGATGAAATGATAGTGCATCCCCAAAGGAACTTCTACTGGGTATAAACTGAAAGGAGTTAACTGTTTGGATAGAATCCAAATAAACTTTACGTTTCATATTACTTGTTTCTTTTTGCACCAGGGGATGAAAAAAAGCCAACCAGAGTTTTTACCTTATTAATGGAAATCAATTAGAAACAGTCCAAAAATCAAATAGAAGCCAAGTGAAATGCAGAGCTGACTAGAAGCTCTGAAGGAAATGTTCTTTGTCTTAACTAGGCTATTAGAAAACAAAATATAGAACAGTAAGAGCTTCAAAGAAATGCAGTGGACCAGGTCCAAATCCCAGCAACACACTGGGCTGGAAAAGATTCACTGGACCGTCTAATTTATTTAACACTTTGAATTCCTAAAAGTGCGCCAGTTATAAAAAGTACAGCATATATTAAAAACCACACTGCATTTCTTGGAATTTAATGAATGGCTGCTAAATTTGAGCTCCTATTTTCCATTTAAAAACCACTTAATATAACCAGAAGCTAAATAGTTTGGGTTACTCAAAGCAGGGGAATGCAAACAGAAATCTTGGGTACTGAAAGATTTAGAGTAAGAATGGCTATTGAAAAAAAGTTACTCATACAATTTTATGCTCAATTCTGCTAGATAATTCTTTGTTTCTTGTAAATCAAAGTTTTATCCTAGCTTTAAGGGTAAGATGCTGAAGTTAAGGTACAGTCCCTCTGCAAGACAGAGCTATTGTCACTCTATCTCCCACACTGTGTCAGAGCCAGCTTCTTTAAGCCTGCTTCCAGAGTGAATCCTGAGATGGGTGTGTGAAAAGGAAGGAGGAAATGCACCTTCCTGCCAAGGTGTCTAAAGGCCATAGAGAAGAAGTGTCCTCTCCCATTCCTCAGTGACTTTTCCTGCCACCCTCCTGTTGCATCCTCTGCACCTGCAGGAAGGTGGCTTCTGGTATCTCAGGACTCAAAGTTGTATCCCCTTAATAAGGAAATCAAGAGCTCATTCTCAATCAGTCTCGGTGCACTGGCCTCACTGGAGTTACACAAACTAAACCAACATACTGCAGAGGATACACAGCATCTCAAATCCTTTAAAAACATTTTGGAAAGGTAGCAAGCTTGTACACACATATGGCATGTATGAAGAGGGTGAAGTCTGAGGATGAAGAGGATGAGTCAATGGGAAAACAGCCACAGAGCAGTGGGGTGAGGAAAGACATCTTGTGCATACACACAGGGATGTATCCACACATCCACACAGGTCTGTGTTCTGTGTTCTGTGTATCTGCTTTGAGCTCAGGCTGGGATATGAGCTCAAGTGACCTTAACTCCCCCCAAGAGCAGAAAACTTTGTACCACAATCCACCAGAACCTCTGCGCTGGGCTTCACCCAGCAACCTGGAAAACTATGACTGGCTCGAAGGGCCCTATTGATGGCCAGCAGGACAGAGGAAAGGGGAAGCTTGCACCATCTGCAGATGAACAAGAGACTTTCCTCTCTATTGCTGCCAAGCCAGCACTTTTCATCAGCATCCAATCAGCGCCAGAAATTCCTTAAAAGAAAATAAGAAGCTCTTTGGAGCAGAGTCCTTGTGTGTATCATCCCAGAACACAAAGGGGCCCCTAGCTCTTAGGAGGGCCTCTTAGGTATTGGCTCAGTATCACAAACTGTAATAATTAAAATAATTTATAGTATTATTTTTGTAAGTAGGGATTTTCCCTGTCTTTCTCTCCCTCTGGAACTTTCCAGTTTAAACGTGAAGACAATGGCTTCTTCGCTACTGCTGGAAAAACAGAAAAAGAGAAAAGATTTGTTGTTGTTGTTATTGGAGAACATACCAAAGAAGTGAAAAAGAATGTTTATATTCCCATTGGCTTTGTGTAGCTGTGAGTGTCTCAAAGGCTAGACAGGAGATTGGAGAATACACAGAGATGTAAAACCCAGGCTCAGCTTTAGCCTCTCTGCTGTGCAGAGACAAAGCACCCGTCAAAGTATCTGTGCCAGTGAGCGTTTGCATGCACAGGTCAAAGCAAGAGAGGTGAAAAGATGCAGGCAAATAGAAAAGAGAGAGAGGGAGAAAATGGATGGCTACTAGAAAGGGGAAAGAGAGATATATTTAGTCACCATAAATTTTCTTATAACTGGTGCAAATATTTCACTTATAGTACTTTTGTTGAAAAATGATATAAAAATAAATGTTCAGAAATGAGGAATTTCAGTATTTTTCTTTTTTTTTTAATGCAGCCTAAACCCTGAACTCTATCTTGGAATTTGAGTTTTACTCCTTTTGCATATTAGAGTCAAAAGCAGGAAAGAATCTAACAGATAATAAAATGAAGGAGAAAAGAAGTAGTGTCATAAATGAAGGGGGAAATTGCAAATCTGAAAATTTTGATAATTCTTGTTTCTGACAAAATGTATATATCATTGAGCAGAAAAAGTGTTCCTGTTAAAAACTAACATTACTCTCAATTATTCTGCACAGTGCCAGACTCATTTTTCAATGACATCTTGTTATTATTATATATTACATTCATTACAGGAAAGCCCAGAGGTTCTCAAGCTTCTGTCATGCTGAGTAAGTACAATATTTAGGAAAGATTATCCTCATCTTAAAGAACTGATAAGTTAACTAGGGACGGGATGCAGCAAGCAGGCAAAGAACATAACAGAAGATGAGAGGAGGAATAAGGAAAAGGGCCATGGTGAGAACATGAGTAGCACAGCTGGAGGGACTTACTGCATATTTCACAAACCATGGGCTCTGGTGTGTCCCCCACAAGTCGCCTTCTCCATGATCAGTGAGGGCAGTGGGGCTGAAATGGCAGCTGAGGGTGGTTGGCTCCCCATTGATACAAGTGCGGTGAGCACAAAGCTGCCACTCGTTTCTCCCTGAGGATGGAGTCACGCTGTAGTTGTTTATAGAAATCCATGCCTGCTCCTCACTCCAAGTGCCATGAAAGGCTGAGGACTCTTCTTCCTTCAGCCTTGGACAGCAGTGCAGCTGTACCAGCAAGGCACTGCCATGCCTAGTGTCTAGGATCCAGAGTGACCCCCATGGCAGGGAGAAATGACAAGGAGGACTCCATGTTAGCAGAAGGCTAATTAATTACTTTATTATACTATATTATTCTATACTATATTACACTACATCTAAACTGAAACTGCACAAGCACTCAACTCAACTGAACAGAATCTTGTGACTGTCTGCTGACCGACAGTCTGCACACGCACTTGGCCCTGATAGGCCAAGGAAACAAAACACCATCACTTTGGGTAAACAATCTCCATATTGCCTTCTACTTTTGCACAATACAGGAGCAGCCAATGAGATAAGAATTGTTTTTTTCTTTCTCTGAGGTTCCTCGCTGTGATTCCCAGAAAATATCCTTGGGAAGCTGGGCCTTGCTTTTCTCTGTGAAGAGAAATGCGGCCACACTAGTGCATGTCAGGGAGCATCTTCTCATGCACTGAGACAAAAGAAGTGGGAGGTCTCATCCCCATTTACCAGCACTAAACCTTTACTATCTCCCCATGGATAAAGGACAAGCACTGCTGGCTACTTTGGAAGCAGTATTTTGTCTGCTGACTAGAAAGTACTGCAGCATACAATGACAGCCCTGATATCCTGTGTTCAGAGACAGCTCTTACAGAAGAGAAATTCTATCTTTTACCACTTTGGGCTACATGCAGGAAAATATCTGCTAAGGAACTTTCCACTAAGAGTAAAAGTTCTAGAAAATGTCTCTCCAACCTCTGTTATTTGAATTAAAGTATGCTGATATACGCTCTTTGACTTTCCCAAGACTTGAGAAAGACAAAAATTAAATGAAAAAAGAATAGCAATTCAACCACTTCTTTCTTTTTTCACAATGACTCAGAGGATGTGTGAAAAAAAATGTTTTATGGTATTTGTCTGAGATTTCCCAAGGTTGGTAAAACTCCCCCAGTAACAACTGCTTAGAGTATCACTGTCCAGAAACTTTAGCATTAGCAGATTTATGTCTTTTCTATTACCTGCAGCAATAAACTGCCTTTAAAAAGTCCTCTTGTTCCCTAACTACAAATTGAATTTCAATAAATGTATGTAATATAGCCACAGGAAAGCACAAGGCAGAGTTGTGTGCAATCTCAGAATTTTACATGCAGTTCTTATTGCCTCAGAAGTTTGATCAGATATTGTCCAATCTTAATGTATCTGTACTCCCTGGGCTAGAAGAGCAAAATACACCTGAGTCGAAACCTTTTGCTATAGTCAAATTAAAGGCATAAAAAAATGGAATGACAAATGGAAGCACTACAATGGGTTTGACCTTCAAATTCCCTGGCTGGCTAGTAATAGGAGAACCTTGGCCTACACTCAAACATCTTCAGGGCTGTCATAAATTGGAAGAAGGATCTTTGGGATACACTGACATAGCTGGCATCTTTCTAATTTCTTCAGCCTTGCTCATGAGATTATACAACCTTGTCGCATGACAACCTCTGTCTCCTATATCAGGTGAATTTGCTGCTCCAGAAAGATGATTCAGTGGCTTTCTGCTCCCTTTACACCTGCAGTCTAGTATAAAGCAACCCACGGGAACTGGGCTTTTAATGTCCAGTGCCTGAGTACTATTAAATTAGCTACATCTACCCATTAAACTCCCAACCTCATCTGTGGCAATTCCTCACCTTTGAAAGGTTGCTATTATTCTCATCATTATCTGTACCCTGGTAGAGGCTGCATAACCACACAGCTTTAGCATTTTTTAAAATAGAATCAATCTTTGTGTGTAACAGAGAGCCCTGTACAAATTGCTTCAAAGGGTAAGTGAAGGCCCACTTGCAGGCACAGTCCTGCTGATGCCTGGGAGTCTCTGGTGGTGAAATAAAAGAAGTATAGTGTGTGTATCATCATTACTTCAGAGGTGTGAGCTGAGCAGTATCCCAATCTCCTTTCTCTCTTCCTCCTATATTGGCACATCACTACAAAGCACATTCTTGGGAAAGCTTTGGCAAGAGGCTCCCAATCTGTGGTATCTGCTGAGGGGTTATCAGTCGGTCTGTGAAATTGATGTTCCACAAAAATGTTTTAAACTTATGAACCCCCTCTGGCTTCACGGGTGGTCTGGGAAAAAGAAGATTGAAATTGTTTGAGCTGTTTGAGAGCCAGTGGTTTAGGCAACACACTCCCACTGGCATCAGAACAGGCTGTGGTTAGGAAACAACTAAGCACAAGTGCAGCCATGCACAAAGGTCCTGCAAATGCACACAGCTTTTATTTTGCCAGGACTCACCATTATCCTGCTACCAAAATGGTGATCATGGTCCTGCCATGCACCATGCAAACAATATACAGGCAATGTCAGCAGACAATTCTGTGTATTTCCAGTCACAGCTTTTCTGAGGATTTGGCTGTGCCAGAGGTGGCACTGAAGTCCATAGAACAAGTAAACATACTGCTTGTGCTGGATACAATGGCATACCATAGTGTCTGTGATCACTTTTCTTCAAAAAGTGAGCATGCAAACAGTCATCTGTGTTGGTGGACAAGGCTCCTTCACTTCACCATCTGCAGCATCACATCTGTCTTGGAAATAATAAGTTGGCAATGACTGGCAGCAAAAGGTGCCTGTGGCATCACTGGACAGCATTTCAACAGCTTCTAGGGAGCAGGATAGGAATGACACCACTGTCACCACTGGTTGAAAAAGAATCAGTACTGAAGGTAACATTTGGCCCTTCAGGGCTAGCTTTTAACTGGTGAACATGAGATAATCAATGTTGATCTCTAGTACAGAGATAGTCCAACATTCCCCTTCCAGAAAATGTGCTGCCCATCGGATTCCACAAGTGCAGGTAAATCCTGACTTCTAATGGCTGCTGTTACATATAGCACTTTCAAAGTTATTTATTGACAATAACCCAGGAGGCTCCTCACTGATTTTTCAAAGGATTTCATGACACCTTTTCTCCTTGATTCACAGACATGTCTGGTATTTCTTGGGCCAAAGAAGGATGAATTTGGCTCAGTTTTGATCAACCTACCTGAGTTTTGCAAGTAATAAGAGCTCATGCATTAAACCCCAAAGCTCACAGGTTTGTTCCTCGCTGGCTGAATCTTCATGACACATGGCCTTAAATTTCTTACAGGTACAAGGCAAGGATATGGAGTAGATGCCACTACTGAAGGCAGAGTCATAACTCAAGAGCTTCTATGTGGCAGAATGTCTTAATGACACAACTGAGAACATAAGAGACTGACCTCAGAAAGTGAAATAAATGAGCTTGCCTTCCACATTTTCACTTTAAAAAGTCAGTAATGATTAGAAATAAGTGGAGATTCACTTTGGAGCAATATATAATTTAATACAACAGACACATTTTGAGTAAAAAACATAAAACTGAGAATTACTCAGGGTGGAGAGAAAATTATAATAAATTATGCAAATCTATAGGCAGAGAGACTAATACTAAATATCATAGAAAATCATTGCACAGCTCCAATAATATGCAGTGATGTGTTGGGACAACCTGTAGACAAAAAAAAGGTTCTGACATGCCAGCTTTGGTCAGAGTATTTCCTGTTTAGCAGGGGTGGCCTAGGCAGACCATATGGGATGATCACACTAAATAAAATGCAACAACACTGTCACAGTGTAAGCACTGAATAGGTCACAATCCCCAAATGAAGCCCTGTGTGGTGGCCACTGTAGAACCTGTAGAACAACACAAAAAAGGCACCTCAAGTAGGTACAAAAAAGGCACCTGAAGTAGGTACAAACTGCAGCTTACTGCCCTTTTCTGTCTGCAGCTGGCCCTGGTGCCAGTGTGGTAGACAGAAGAGCAAATAACACTGTCTGAAAGCTTTCCAGCTAGGGCTAAATTTTAGTGCAATGTAATCTAAACCACAATAATCTAGGGCTGTAAGTGACAGTTTGACCTGATTTTTAAGAGGAGCAAATTAGGATTTGCAAGCCCTTGGTTTTATTCTGGTAGTTTCTGGAAGAAGTTATTTGTTCAGGAAGGCAAATAATGTCCCAGCCAAGTCAGGGCAGGCTTGTAGTAAACTAAACTACAATTTGATTATTGCTGATGATGAAAATGCAACTTGATTCATCTTTAGTGGGGAGATGGAATCTTTAATACATTCTTAACTGTCTTTTGCAATTATTGCTGTCTGTGCCAGAGCCAGGCAATTAAATCTGCAGCTCAGTCTTTGCTTTACTAAGCTCTGTCACATTTTCTAGAAGTCCTGGGGAAAGGAGCCTGCAAAGAGGAATTCCAAACTTCTGCCAGTCAACGCTGCATAGAATTACTCTGCTCTTCATCCTCCAGATTCTATAAAATTAAAAGCATTTATGCCACCTTTGATTTGATGCCTGCAAACAGATGATATGCCTGGATCAAGCATGTTTCTGAGTTGCAACCACATATTATGCAAAATAATGATATTAAAGAAGAGCTGATAGATATGAGCCTTGTCAGCTGCATTGTTTACTCTGTTCTCCTGAAGTAATTGTGGATTCACAGTAGAGATTTACACTTAGCTTCCCTTGTATTATTTGTGGCAGCTTTCATTATCTGCCAACAGAAATTTCATGACTGTTGTGGGGGAAAAAAGGTGTAGCCTGGGATGGCAACGCATCAGACATCTAGAAGTAGCAATCAACAGCAGCTGTTGTGCAATAAGTAATGACTAAACAGCTTGGCTGTGTTGTGCATTCCTTAATACACTGCCACAGCCCCCACTTTCTGAGATGGACTGTAAACCACCTATTTAGGGTCACACTCAAGGGCTGTGGTGTGCACCTTTCCTTGTTCTCGTTATTGCTCATGTCATTAGGTGAGATTCATTTGATGCCATTACTTGTGCTCGTTAAAATCTTTGTGACTGGAATATGGTACAGTATCAGAATTTTAATGCCTCATATATTCTCTGAGAGATGATGGCAATAAATGCTACTGCTTTGACCTTCTCTGGGTTTTATCATTTGATTCACTGATCATCTCCATTCGTTCATCTCCATTTGTGCCCATATAGAGAATGAAGAGCCAGAGAACCACTACAGTTACCAACAGACGAAAATATTTACAAAATGTAATGTCCCCTACTTGTAAGCAAATTAACAGTTTATATAGCTTTTCATCATCTGCATTAAGCATTAATATCCTGCCTTTTCCTTGAGACAGGGATTGCTGTGAAGAGGCAATGAATGGATTCTTTGGCATTACAGGAACACTACAAAACTATACATACCTGTGACACTACTTGCAGTGAGGGATGGGAAAAAGGGCTTCCTGTTTGGTGCCCTTTGCAGGAATGACCTTAAAAGAATTTCTAGAATTTTATTAAGGGTGATTGGTAGGGTGTAACAGTGACCAATTAACCCTATCACTGCCAAGATTTCCCCAAGCTTTCTTTATAGCTGGCCCCCTATTGCTGTATGTAGTCAGTAGAATACAAAATGTCCTCGGAACAGGGATATCCAGGTAAAGATGTGTTAGGCATACTGCCAAACTACAGCCACCAAATTCAGGAGTTTATTTTAGAAGCCTCGATTGGACTAATCTCCCCACAGCTCTCTGGGTAGAAAGACAGAACATTTTAGGACTCATTTGACCCATTTTAGACATCAACTTAAATTTTCCATATAGGCAGTGAAGGAGCTCTTTCAGAAGAATAAGACAAATACTCTGGATTTCTGGCTGGAAGAAGCTGTCTCTCTCTCCTTCGCCTGTTGAGAGAGAGCAACTCTTCCATATAAGCCCCTAAACTGGGGGCTTAAAACTAGGCAGCATTATTACCTCCTCTACTCAAAACACTTGACCTGGATGCTCCTGGGAGGTGAAAACAGAGTGCTGTCTGGTGCACACTCCCTGCAACAGAATCTTGTGATTTGAGGGGGTGTTTCTTTCACAGGCTCACTGACTTGAGGGAGTTCACCTGATTTATAGCAGAGATTGGGGTGTGGTGTTTGAAACAGAATTGCTTGAGCTGGTCCATAAAGAACAAGAAAATTTCATTGTAAAGTGTGAAAGAATTTTTTTTTTACCTATTTCCTATTTTCAGCAGGCAGATTATGCAATGAGGCTCCATTTGCTTCTGCATTCTGCTGTGCCTTTGTACAGAGGAAGGACTATACATGGGGGCTCATTACTTCATGAATCTCCAATGAATTCCAGCACTAGATATATAAAACTACCATGAAAGACCAACTTTTTTTTGCCTGTCACAAGAATTTACTCATCTAGTGTTGGGCAGGGATTTTTACAGGTCACCAGTACATCAAAAATACATCAGCAGTAAAACATGGCCAAATTTATCCTCATATCCAAGCCAGAGCTCCTTTGGGAACAGACAAAGCAGGCACCTGCCCAAAGCAGCATCCTGCTGAAGGGAGGTAAAACACTTGTGATGGCTGCTGGCTTTGTGATTGATGGAGAGTGGGAGAACTGGAATAGCTGCTGCTCTTCCTTCAGAGTCACTACGGAAAGGTGTGGCTGCTGGCTACTACTCTCAGGTGAAGCAATGGAGTGGTGATCACCACCCCATCCTCCCAGCTTCCTGGCTGCAGGATCAGGAATTCCAACTTGTCTGCACCCTCCCCTGCCCTACTCCCCTTCTTCTTGTCTTTCTCTTCAGGTGCCCAAACCAACCTGCAGCCTCTGAGGTGAGGGGTAAGAATGCTCACTTCTGGGAAGCCTTTATTAGCTCTGGCCACAACTTTAGAAAAAGCATTCAACTTTAGAAAAATCATTTAGGGATGGTCTATTAATGGCGTTTAGCAGCCCTCATCTTCTGCTCAGCAGAAGACTTGGTACAGAGGCAGTCAGAGCACCCAGACACATATCACCATGGTGGGGCAGGCAACCTGGTGTCTCAAAAGCAGACTTTTGTTTGTCTGTTCTTTCCCTCTGCATCCAGGCAGTGACAACTGTGGAGGTAGTTAGCTGATGGCACATGGAAGAAGAGTGATCCACAAAATTACTGCTGCAGTCTCCAAACCCCCAAAATCTCCCTAGAGCACAGGGAGCTCACCTGCAGTGGCAGCAGACTGGCAAGGATGGGGGCTGGCTGGCACCAAAAGAGTTAGACTACTGGTTCTTTGGAATTTCTTTAATTACCCTGTTTTAGCTATTGTTTTTGATGCCATGAGTTCTTCTACTCTGTCTCCTGTTTATTTCAGAACCAGTAGCTAAAACAGGATAATTAGAGAAATTCCTTCTTCTCTTGAGGAAAGCAGCAGCATAATTAGGGATTCAGTGGTGTATTCCTTGTATCCACTCCAGACTGATCCATGTGAGACAGATCCACAGACAGGTTAGGAAGGACCAAGCAGTAGGATGCTCAGTGAAAGGAACTGACAGCTTTAGCTGGAGAAGATTGGTCCCCAGGCAATTTCAGGGTGATATGACAGGTCAAAGCACCAATGCAGAGATAAACATAACTTCACTCTCAAAGATATTTGAAATCCAGAACCTTATCTAATTTGACATCATTGTGAAGCAGTGCGAGAACAGCTGTGGTCGTACATTCCAACACAACATAGTTTTATCCTAATGGGCCCAAACCTTGGGTAAGTATTGCCAACAGAAAACTAAAACCTTGCAAGAACAGAAAAAAATAAGGGGGTCCCCTGTCCAGTCAGAAAGACAGAATTACGTGTATAAAAGCCAAGCATATCAGGTTAGGAAATTTTTTACTGGATTTGTGTTTGGTTTGTTCTTGGTCTTTTTCCTCTAATCCTGTATGTGTACAAGCAGCTACAAAAACAGTTGTTGCCTTGTTTCACTGCAATGTCTCAAAATTACACTTTCTACCTGAAATGTTTAGGTAAAAAGTGTATTTTGTTTACCTAAATATCTGCCCGTTTAGCAGTAAAAATGTGAGATTCTTTTTCTCCCTCTTGTTGGAAAGGAGATATGAGATGGCATTTCAGTACCTTCTCTGGTTGTGTTTTATAAGTGCAAATTTATTCATATGTCAATGGCAATACTTAATTTCCTGTATATTAGACTACATATATAGTTTCCCAGACATAATTCTGGAACTTCTGAGCAGTAGATGAGGAGCTCTGAAGTCAGAAGGTGTTTTTACTCACTAATTGGAAGAAAACAAGGATATGAGAGGTCCTCAAACAAATATTCCTGCTTCAACTTGAGACTGGAGGACCCAGAAAAAGAGAAAATATCTCAGCTATAATTCTGGGCAGTGGGTGAGGTGAAATTGGACAAAATTTTGACCTTTCGTGCTTGGGAGGGGCTGAGTTGGTTTGCCTGGAAGTGAGTGGTCATTCAGCATGGAAGAAACAAATTTGAGTAGCCTGCAGAAAGATTATTTGAACAACTACCTGTAAAAGACTGAAAAGCAAGGTCAAACTCTCATTAGACATACACTGGTGTGAATCCAGAGCAGCTCTAGTTGAAGCAAACTGAGTTATGCACTGATTTAAATGAGATCAGACATAACTTGCTGTCAACACAGTCAAATTTTAAGTTGATCAAAGAACAAAATCTTCCCTTGTGTATATTCAGAATTTATCTGATGACTGTAGACAGATTTAGATGGAAATATTTCCTCCAAAGAATTCAGTAAGTCGGAGTAACTTCTCAGTGTGAAAAGGAATAAGTCAGTTTTTTTATAAAGGGAACACTAAATCAGAAAATATGTGGCCTTTTAAAAAATCATGGAACAACTTTGCAGCCTGTTGAGCTGTGTATCACTTCCAGTGATCACATTTTCAGTCACTGCTAATGTACTGAATGCAGCATGACCACTTCATAGATTGTTTTGAAAGAGCTGGAGAGCTGGACAGGATGGAGGAGAATTTTATGCCAATGCTGGCTAGAATGGGAGCTGTCAAGCCCTGTGCTTTTATTTTTCCTTCATCTTGTTCAATGACATCAACTCCATTTACTTCAGATTAAAGGCTGCAATATTGTCATTAAACATTGGCACTAACATTGGAAACCCAGTCTGCTGCCATGGTTGGCAGTGCCAACACAAGCTAATCATTCAATGCCTCTGAGGTCCTTTACTTCCATCTTTTTCTTTGGAACTCCAGCAAGCTGCTTTCAGATCCTGGCATTCCAGGCACCTTGTTCAAACCCAGGTGAAAGCACAGCACAGGCATCTCTTGTCTGCCAGGGGTGCTGAAATGCTGGATGATGTTCATGGTACTGCCCCACACAGGGTGGCCATCGTGCCCCAGTTCTGCTGAGGGGGGCTCGTACACAGAGGTCAGAAGGTTCTCTGGTTTGGCAACCTTCAAATCCATCAGCTGGGTGATTTTCTAAACTCTTAGCTGCCTGCACAACTAACCCTGCTGGTGATTATTGTTCCAAGCTGGCCCAGTTTTCCTGTTGGAAGACACCAATCTAAAATTGGGAAACATAGTTGTTGCCTAGGCAAGATCTAGGTGAAGCAGTGTTATTGTAGACCATAAATATTTAGTCTGGCATCCAAATAACTTTGCCAAAGGCCAATCCCGGAACATCTCACTCTCTTTATCCTAACCGTCTCCTAAATGGTGCCTCAACACTACAAAATCTCTAACCTTGTGCTTTTTATCAGAATTTCACCTCATCACAGCACATTGATTTCTTGATTAGTTCTGAGGGACATCATGCCAATAAGTCAGGAATACAAACTTAGTTAAAGACTCTCTTTACTGGACATACCTGTTCCTGAGACAGAAGTAGATGTGTGTACAGTTTTCCAGTGCAACACAGTTTTTGAACATGTTCTCTATGATTGGTCTGGTCTGTTTTCATCTATTTGTGAGTCAGAGGTCTAGGGGCTCCTCAAGTTATCCCATCTCTTCCTTTGGCAGCTTTCTTTTCTGTAATAAGGTCCACAAAAGCCCTGGCTCAGATATGCAAATTTATTTCATATCAGACAAGTTTCTAGAATAAAGTCAAGGGACAGCAGTAAGAACATAAAGCAGAAACCCTCCTTTTCATCCAAGCATCCAAACTACAGGGTGATTCTTGCACCCCTTCTCTCTTAACCTGGCTTAGTGAATCACAAATACTTCTTGTCACAATTACTCAGTCCCAAGGAGACATTTAGAGAATGCTGGAATGAAGCTAAGTCAGAAACCTGGTAAAATAAATCATACTGGTGCTAGGACAGAAGTTGTGGATTAGAATCTGCTCAAACAAAAATTGAATCTAGGTCTACCATCTCCTAAAAAGCATTCTAGAGCCTACCTAAGCCACCAAAAGTTTGCCTAAAAATGTGCAAAACCACTTCTCTTTAAAAATGTGAGACCTACATTCGAAATTTTGGAAGATGAGACCTGTATTTGGGACATTACAGGGCTATTTTCAGTACACCAACGTTAAATGCTTATTTTGGTGGCTTCTGAAAGTAACTGTGACAAAAGCAATGAGCACCTTAGAGAGCTTCTTGTCAGACCATGATGGCCCTTTCAGTCAATTTGAAAATAAGTTATAATGCCTAAATTAAGTGTCTGTAACTAATGACCTACTTATCAGGCTATGTAGAGGCTACCTAGTGAATATATTGTGTTGTACCCCAGGGTCATGCTGCTCCTTGCACCTCTTTGGACCCTGGTTTCATTGCACAGAAAGCAGGTTTGGAGAGACAGCATATTCCCAGTTCTTGCTCCAAAATTGTATTGGGATGTGATTCAGATGAATAAAACTAGGGAGTTAGGAAATTCTTCCACAGCTCTTGAAATGAAGCCTTCAACTATCATGTCTATTTATATTCATAGCTTATATAGCAAGGGAGGCTGCTCTGGGAAGCTCATCTGAATTAATTACAGACAAAGGTAAGCAGTTAGGTCACTGCAGCTCCTAATTTTGATATGGCCCCCAGGTCCTAGGCTGAGGGGTAGTATAAAACCTGCGCAGAAAACATAGATTTCTACAGGAGATATTGTATTTGCATTTTTCTATTCATTATCCTTTGCCTTCTTTACTGCCTGAAATGCTGCGATACCAAAATCATGCACATATGATTGATTTGGGTTATCAGTGAGTGCCCATCATGGCAGGTCTAGTGGATTTGATAGTAACTGGAATGTTTTTTTGCCACAGAAGCTGAAAGCACCCTGTGGCTGCTGTGGGCTGTGCCTACAAGGCATGATTATGTGTGTGCTCTGGCATGTGGGTGTGATGGTAATTGTTCACAGCTGCATGCACGATGAAAACCAGCCCTGGGCAGGCTTCACTTTTTGCTCATTCCTTTCTGCCAGATGTTTTTTCACTTCTGTCAAATTTTCCTGCTCCTGAGAACAAAAAAGGGGACCCAGGGTGCTTCTCAGTGGCTCTCAGGAGCAGGAGGTGAAAGCTCTGTGCCTTAAGGAGGAACACTGAGCCCTGCTGAGCAGCTCCCCAACAGCAGGAGATTGGATAGGATTTGAGTGAGCTCCATGACTCCTGTCCTGGGCCAGCAGAAAAACAGAAAAACACAGCTATGGCTACTCTCAGTAGAAAAACACAGCTATGGAATTCAGGAAGACTATGCCCCTGTGGCTTAACAGATACCTATGTCTTTAAGTGACCTGTGGGATGTGCACCATCCTTCATCTGGAAAACATAAAGGCTAGAGCTGAGTTTTCCCCAGCTGCCCAAGCTTCAGCCTCTCTAAGGCCTTGTAGCATATTGCCAGCTTACAGTAACCCCTATCAGTACAGGTACCTGGTCTGGAAACCTTTTCTTTTACAACTGACCTGGCAGGCACACCTGCAGCGCACCATATGGTCCCCACACCATAATAATTACCAGCGTTCTCTACCCGTTTACCAAGAAATGGGCAATTCCATATCCCATTATAAAACTGACCAACACTCTTTTCCCTGCAGCCTGCCCCTGTCTCACTTCCCTTCCCACCTTCATGTGCCTCATCCCACCTATTCCTCTGTGGGTTGCCCTTCCGGGTGAGGAGAAGGATCCCTGCACTAAAGCCATCAGGAGATGTCTTTGAAAATGTGTGCAATGTAGTAGTAATTTTGAATGCAGAAAAATCAGACAATGGCAGCAGGTCCTCACCTGGCACTGCAAGAATTCAAAAGCTTTCAGAAATGTTGATTAAAAGGGACATCTGGAAGCCACTGAGTTCAAAGCCCTGCTTACAATAGAACTGCTGCGTGTGCTAGATCAAGTCAGTTGTGACTATTGATCTGGTTCTCCATTTTTCAATAGTCTCCATTAAGTTCAAGTTAAGACTCATTCTCTCCTCTATTCCTTCAGATTTTTTAATGCACCCACCAACATTGCCACTCTGTATTCTCCAAGCATCTGCTGCTTCTGTGCTCCTTCCGCAGTTTCCTTTCATGTTGTCCAGCCATTATCAGAGTTTTTTCCCATTACAGTCAGGATGGCATTTGGACTGATACACATCTTTGTTCCTTGAAAAACAAAGCATGGTGTTTCCTGCCCCCCTATAGACCAAAGGACACAGTAAGCATCTGCCTTGAGTGTATTTTTTGAAACTTTGGTGAAAGTTTTTTAAAAAATATACATGACTTAATGAAAAGGTTTCTCCTCTTGTTCTTCATCCTCTAACGAACAGGCTTAAACAAAGGAAAAACAGTCAGTTGTAACTTGCCAGAACCTTAGAGGCCATGTACAAAAGATTTCTTCCCCATATCTCTTAAATAGTTTATACAGAACATAAAGCCATGAATAACATAATAACCACTGCTCAGACTGATACCGCTTCAGGGAAATCTCTGGGAATACAAGCAGCAGAAGACACGCCTATATAATCTCTGGAACTAAATTTAGAGCTGCATCTCTGCCTAATTGTTCAACCCATTTCCTCCTCTCACAGTGGAACAAGGATTCCTTCTGGAGCAGATGGATCTTGTTCAGTTTAGCTTTCCTGCTAGGAACCCCATCTCTTAAAGTTGCTTGTCTTCTGCCTATTCTTTCTGAATACTCCTCTAGACATGCCTGTCAGAACTGGCTCCCTTTAGAGCAGAGAGTTTTGCTGTGTTACACTGCAATCCATCACACCCACTCAGTTGTTCAGTTTATATTGGAAGGATCCCAAGAATGACCAGCTCCCCTCTACTATCTCAAACCAGCCTGGCTTTTTAACATGGCTTCAAAAGGCACATGAAAGATTCTCTTATAGGAGAAATAGGATACAAAATAGAAGAAGAGTTCAAGTGCAACATCCTAACTGTACAGCCTGAGAGTTCTTTTGGGATGGTTTTTCTCATAAAGTGTTGCAGCATCCAGCATGCCTCACTAAAATGCCTGGTCCCACCATCAGCATATTGATAGAAGATATCAATAGGAAGTAAAAGTAACCTCCTGGTTGATAAGCAGTGGATCTTGAACATGAAAATCACTCCACTTAAATAACTAAGCATAGTTTGCAATTTGGATGGAAATAGTACTGCTGATAAGGTAGCTTTAACTCCATTAATAAATAATGGACTTAGGCTGATAATACAGCTGAGCTGAGTTGACCTGATGGCTACTTGACCCTAAAGGAGTCCAGTTCATTCATTTCTCCTCTCCTTTCTTCCTTTTTGCCCTGACCATGACTGCTTAACCTTCTCCTTTCCTTACATTTGCCCTAGTGCTCCTCTGACTGCATGCTGAGTGATCTCAGCACACTGATATAGTAAAAAACTAATTTGAGGGGAAAAACTACCAAGCGCCACCCAAAGACTTCTCTGACCATTTTCAAGTTGAAAGAACTTAGTACAGGGTCAGAAGACAGTGACAGCCACTCTAACAGAAAAAGAAGTATAGCAAAGCTGGAAGGACACATACAGGGGGAGATATGAGGGAAAAGGAAAAAGTGGAGCTTCTCCATAGCTCCATTAGGAAGAAGATGAAACATTTTCCACCAATCCTCCTCAAGAACTGCTAACCTATTTGGGATCCTCTTCTGGTGATTATTCTCCCTATTGCCACAACAGAGAGCATTAGGCTGTTGCCCCCAAACATGAGATGTAAGATGTGGGCTGGTGCCACAGTGATGTTAGCAATCTGAACTAGCAAGCTAACTCTGAACTAGGACAGCTTGTCTGATATAATCCAGTAGCAAAAAGCTAGACTGCTTCCGGTACTCTTATGATTTTATTTAACTGTACACAGCATTTTAGACATCTTATTCTGAATAATGAATACTTCCATCTCATTTTGATAAATAAGTGCTTATTCTGATAAAAAAGAATTACAAGAAAGATTTTTTTTCTCCTGGGATTGGAAGCATTTTCATTGCATTTTTTCCTGTGTTCCAACCAGAAAGCTAGTATTATCTGCTGGCAAAGATTTCTGAGAGTAAAACTATGTACAATATTTTAATCTAAAAAACTTACAATCCATGTGGGGAAAAAAAAAAAGAAGAAAGAAAAATAAGGTGGGAGGGTAGGAGATATTACTTAGAAATGAATGACTGTCCAGAAATTCTTCAGCGCCTCCCATGCCTGTTGAAGTAATACAAGGACTTGAAACATCATTAAATTGTATACTGCAAAAGTGTGCAAATTATTTCTTCTTATCTTCTTGTCTAATCATAAAGTATTGCACCTGCATAAATACTTTTAGGTAAAAGGAAATGGTAAAAGCAACAAAATTTTTCATTTTCATTTGATTTGAAGTCTTATTTTGTCTGGTGCACAATAGCCTGAATTTGTATACAAACTACTATATGCCACTTGCCACACAGAGCTGTGCTTGTGTTAACAGGCAATCCATTCTCTGTTCTCTCACTGAGTGTCTTGAACACAACATATATATATGACTCTGGCTCCCAGGGTAACAGCCATGAATCTCAGAAACTGAAAGCTGCAGGAGAGATGCAAGCAGAAAGGCCACCTCACGGGACAGAGAGAGCTAATCCTCTTTAATTGAGTTTGGATTTTCTTTCACAGTGTGTACTTGTAAATGGCTTTAGAAGCCAGAATATTCACAGAGGTGACTGTCTATGTAAGAAAATACTGAAAAAAAAAATGTATTTTCCATACACATGATACTTGCTGAGATGTTTTTCTAAATTAGGGTACAGAAACAATGCTGAAGGATCTGGGTGAGCCACAGTGGTGCAGCTACATGCCTCAAGTTTAAGTCCCTTCAGCAAACTCATTTTAATGGATCCCAAGACTAACAAATAGGTAGAATTGCACCGGCTTAATTTTAACTTTAAAAACCAAAATTAGGCCAGACAGGAAAAAATTCTTCTTATAGGTATCTCCTAAAATAAAAAATGCATGTACATATTTCACTGTTTACTTAAATTAGAGCTGTGTTTATATAGATGAGGTTAAAATGTAGGTTCAATACCCATGAAAGAAAATTTGAATACACAGACATGGCTGTGACTGATAACTTGTTCAGAAATCATTTGTACAGAATGTCCCAGGAGAGAACAGTGATTATCAGACAATGGAGAAATGCATCATTTTCTATGAGCAAAACATTAGCATTGAATTATTTTTTGAGTGAAGAAAATCCAGAAGGGTTTCCTAAACAAACACTGAGAAAAAATGTTCACTGTTTCTCAATTTCCTCTGTAGTGAAAGGCCCCGAATTACTCCTAAACCTGGGGTTTTAACCCAGGAAGCTGGAAGACAGAAGGTAGGATAACTCTCCTTCTTGAAGTACCTTTCAGTCTCCATAAACTACAAGAGAAATTTCTACAACCAGCTCAGTCTGTGTCTTAGGAAACCAATGCCATTCAAAGTCTCTGAGATTTTTGAGAATCAATAGAAGGTAAATCCTTGGATTTTCATTTCACTAAGAAACATGCTTGACTTGCTCTACAAATATTTCCCATTGCTATGACTCTCAAAAGAGATCCTAAAGCTTTGTTTAGTGTTTGCTATGTCTTTGTTTCAGAGACTTCCTTCTAAAATATTTTCAATAATATACTTGGAAATTACTTGAAATTTGTCTAATGTTGGAAAGAAAAACCAAAACCCAACCCAAAAACAAAACCAAAAGAACAACCAAGCAAAACAGAAACAAACAAAAACCAGTGAAGGAGACACGGATTTTGTTGATGGGTAGGGTTCAGGTTTTCCAGGGCTAACTAAAATCATTCTGTCAAAACTCAACATGAGACTAATATCTTTAATTTCCTGAAGGGTAAGACTTTCCCACACATAGTATATTTTTCCTTTGGGGAAGTGAGACCCTAAGAATGAAATCTTGGAATGAAGAGTTGGCCAAGTACCTAGTGCTTCAGGGTATATATAAGCAGCGTGCCTCAGTTATACTGCAGAACAGATGCCCCATGCCCTTATAGTTTTCCATTTCCAGGCTACCTAGGTACACTTTGCATTTCCTGAAAAGTGCCTGTGGCCAAAGAATTCCTTACAAGTTTCTTGAGCCATTTTCCTTCCCAAAATGAGACACTAGGAGAAATATGACCCAGTGCAAAGAATAAAAAAAATCGAGTGCATATGGCCATTGAACCACAGCTCACATAAATCAATGCTGTAACATTTAACAACAGTTTTTTCTCTTGGTTGAAATATTTGAGACATTCTTTTCTTTGAGAGTTCAAGATTTTTCATGTGACAGAGAAAGCCATGCTCCCACCACTGGCAACTTTCATCCTGTTCCTCATATTGCAGTTTTATTTCAACTTACTTGATCATTTCTAAATGTCAGCTTTGGTATTTTACTGATGCTACAGATGATTTTTCAGGAACCTGACTCCCAGAACTACAGGAATTCCTCAGTATTTTAGCTCTTCTGTATGAAAAATGAAGTTTCTGAATCACAGGTTATTAGACAAAAGTATGATCTGATTGTGTCCAAACAGACTGAAAGACAGAAGAGGAATTTCATAAAACTCTGGAAAGTGACGTAAGAATGATGGCTTGTTGTGTATTTCTTCAGTTTCTTCTCAAGGGCATAATTTCAGTATTAGCTAAATTAGCTTAGAATTAATTTTATCAGTGGAAAACAAGAGTTACCTACATGAGTAATGACCCATTGCTGGATCTATTGGGCAAGAAAAGTCAAATCCTGTGGTGGGTACTTTACTAATGAATATTACATTTCCTTTTTGAAAGAGACAGTTCTCAGATTGTTGGCTAATTAATGACATCTGTAAAATGTGTTTTTCTAATTAGTAACTAAATTTAGACTATGGTTCCTCAGAGCATGTCTGCTGCATAATAATATCCCTTTAAATGATGGCTTTGTCCCATGCCTAGTTGTGCTGTGATTATCAAGTAAGAATAAAACTCTTCTGGCAGGTGTTTTTGTTTCATGACAAAGAGTTGATAGCTTTGTGAATTGAAGTACTTTTTTATGGTCCCATAACTCATTCAAACCCACACTGCAGGATGACTTTGTGGTTGTGCACACACAGAAAAATGGAGATAAATTCTTGCGATGCCCTTGCTTCACCAATTCTGCAATTAAACCACATGCTATTGAGGAGCAGGAACACGCTGAAATTAATAGACCCACCTGCAAGGCTCTCTGTGTGGTGCTGCTCAGTCAGCACCTTAGACTGTATCAGGGATCTGAAGGAATGAACACACATTAAATATGACATTTCAAAGTAATACAATCCATTATGGAAGACAGTGCTTGCTTTGGAGAGAACTTGACAGACAATGAAGTGATCAAAGGTGCTTTGATATGTCTAATTTTGGCCTACACAGCTGAGTTCTTCTATGGCTGATGGAGGTGATGAGAATAGTGTTCTCTTTTTTGTCTTCCTGAGGGAGGGATCAACAAATATAACAGCTTATGCAGGTGACACAGTGATAAAGCATTTTTTCTCTATTCCTAGCTCAAATTAAATGGAAGAACAAATAGTTGTAGACTGGGAAGTAAGTCTAACTGAATGCTCTTTTCTTTGGTTCTGAGCACTAAAATTTTCTAAGATCGATAAGAGAATTAGTATTACCTTTCAAATTTTGACCCTTCAGCAGACTAATTGCCAGTAGGTCTTTCAGTAGACTATGCAGTTTTGCTATTTGCTCCCAGGAAAATATGTGACATTCTGTATTCTCACAGCACAGATGTGCTTAACATGGAAGGGACTTTTACCTCAGTAAGAAGTAATTTATGTATGTGTTATATTTGCAGTGTTTCTGTGAAGCATCATAACAGAATTATATTGTCTCTGCCAACAATTAAGGCTAGTAATAAAGTAATTCTATTGTATGGATGCTTCTTACAAAGTATGCAATAGAATTATGAGTGAAGTTGGACTAATACACAGATGTTTAAAAGTACCAGTTGAAATTTAAAATCTCAATGAAAAAACAAGCCATTTTGTACTACACAGAGTCTTAATGCCTAATGTTCTACCAATGTTTAATAACTTAAATGTCTTCAGCAACTTCCATTGCTCAGCACTAGACATTTGCAAATTAAGCAGCAGATACCCACCATGGGAATGATCAGTTAAAGGTGATGGGGTAGGGGAATCGCATCAGCCCAGATTCCCTATGAGTGCTTTTGAAAATCTTTGAAATAATTTGAGATATTGCCAAATGCTTACCAGATTTTTCTTAGTGTGTTCTTCACAATTATTGAGGAGATAACTGATGATGCTATTATCAACTTGCTGTTCAGATGAAAAATGCCATGAGTGTGCAAACTAGTTGGACTCTTAAATCTATCAACAGCACCCTGAGGCTATCCCAAGGGCAGGGACAGTGGGAGAGATAAAATAAGGCAAGGCTCAGGAAGCCACATGAAGGGACTCTTGGCTACAGCCCACAGAGTTTATATCCCAGGCTCTGTGAGCATACCCTCTGCCAAAACACTTCTTTGAGGAAATGGGGGTTGTGAGAGAGTCCTATAAGGGCAGAAAGCCAGAAATAAAAATTTCACAGCCATTTCTTGGCTCTATTCCTGTGTTCTAGCTCCTTCCCTGAGCTAACTTAAGACAGGCCTGCTTTTAACAAATGAATAATTTGTTTGCTGGGACCTGGGCTAGTGGAGACATAGACCTGTGACCGTTACATGGAATTGTTCATGCTGTGAAATTATATTCCCTCAGCCAGCTATTTTCAACAAATATTTTTTTTTCATGAAGAGCCAAATAGAAAAATTATTTGGCTCATGTGAATTTTGTCCCTTCCTACACTCTGTTTCTTTTATCTGTGAAAATACTGAGGATGGAAGAGGATCAGATACTTCCTTTCAGGTACTTTCTGGTCTTTCTCCTTAAGACATTACTGAATCAAGGAGTCAGTTTGCAGCTGAATACCTTCTGGAAGAGGTTTCAGAATCAGAAGCAGTTTTCTGAATGACTGCACTAACATGTAACATAATGCTATTCCCCACCTTACTTCAGAGCTTCAATGTGCTCTTACTGCTTAATTCTTCTACTTTCTCTCTCAAACCTCTCTCATGCCTGCAAGTTTGCTAGCACAATTTTGGTGGAAGATTGCTTTCCTTTAGCTCATATAGTGCTCTGCCCTTGTTCCACATCTCCAGAAAATCCTTACCTTCTCTTTTGTCATTATCTCCTCTCTCAGAATCATCAGTGTTGCAGTTTCCCCCTGGGGTTACTGCTAGTTGTCAACCCTTCACACCCTAGAAAACACTGCTGTTCACAGGCTGCACCTCAGTCCCCTCTACCCTTGAGCAATAAGGAGCTTTTGAGGCTGTAGCTCCTCAGTCAGGAGAGCAACATGCATGAAAATAACTGAGCCAGACTTTTGAGGGTCTCTGGTCAGAGAAGGCCAGGGATTGTGGATTGCTGAGGTGCAGTTCAGTTTTTAATGGTGTAACTCATTTGACTTCAGCACTTAAAGGGCATGAATAAAAACCTGCCAGTGATCTACTAGCTTGGGAAATATCTATTTTATATTCAGAATGAAAAATTAGTTGTAAAAATCTGTGAAGATATGACTGAACACATCCAGGCCTCACACACACCTCTTTTCTTTTTAGAGAAACCCTTTCCTGTATCCAAATCCACAAAGGGATTTCATTTAGGCTTCTTCCCTGTTACAGTTCGAAAGGAAGGGTAACAAATTGGTCTTCTCTGCCTGCTTAAGACCCATTTGTGACAGGACTGTGTTGGTATCAATTATTACTCTTCAGTCAGTTGAGGACCCTATGATGTACAGGGTGCCAGCTGCAGCATCCCAGGAGGACACTGCTTCTCAGTGGAAAGGCCAAAACTCAACCTAACAGCCAGGACAGGTGTGTTGGGTTGTCCTTGGCAGGATATCACATGCCCATCTATCAAGCCACTTTATCACTTCAACTGCTCAATGGGACTGAGAGAGGAAAAAAACAAAAAAAATGAAAAGCTCATGAGTTAAGACAGAAAAAGGGAGATCACTTACTGATTACAGTTATGGGCAAAACAGACTCAGTTTGGGGAAATTAATTTAATTTATTGCAAATAAAGCAGGGCACTGCAAAATAAGAACTAACCTAAAAACATCCTTCGCCCCCATCCCTCCCTTCTTCCTAGGCTCCCAACTCATCTACCTCCTTCTCATGAGCAGGGCAGGGGTATGCAGGAAGGAGGGCTGTGTTTAGTTCAGAACACTTTGTCTCTGATGTTCCTTCCTGCTCACACTCTTGCCCAGCTCCAGCACAGGGTTTCACCCACAGAAGACAGTCCTTCATGAACTTCCAACATGGGTCTTTCCCATGGGCTGCAGTCCTTCATGAACTGCTGCTGTGCAGGTCCCTTTCAAGTGATGTATCCTTCAGAGACAGGGAAATCTCTGGACTGGTGCCTGGAGGATTCCTCTCATTCACTGAGTGTTGTCACTTCAGTGTTTGTGCATTGCCATTTCTCTCACACTTGCTCACTCCTCTCTTCCATAATTTTTACCCTTTATTACATATGTTTTTTATACTAAGAACTACATATACTTTATTTACAATATTTATCCCATACCTATCACCTATGTTAGACAGTCTGTCTCTACTCTAAACCAATCCAGAAGTGTCACCATCACAGCAGAAGATGGAGGACAAGAAGAAGGAGAAGAAGGACAGGACACACCCAGATTCCTCCATCTTGCCTCTTGAACCTCCATTCTAAAAACCCCAAAATTCTACTTTTTCACCCTGTGACAAATTAACTATCATTCTACTCAAACTCTTTTGCCTTACACAAAGTTTGTAGTTTTTTCCATGGGTTAAAATTGAAGGCACAAGTGTTTTTGACTCCATGCCAAGGTCTCTGAGCCCCTTGCCAGGGTCTCGAATCACCCAGAGCAGTCAGAGGAATGTCCTGGGTCCCAACATCTCCCCCTCCTATTTGGACCAAGAACACCTCTTTTGCAGCCCTGTTCATGGCCCGTTGCATGCACTGAAAAAGGCATGGCAAAAGGAGCAGAAGAAATATAAGCCCTACTAAAATGTAAAAAGCTGTTTTCAAAAGTTCCACAATGGTGAAGAAAGTGTCCTTGCGGCAATTGCACTGGAACTTGGCAGGATGGTTTGCTTGACACCTTGGTGTATTTGCACCAAGAGGACACATTTCTATAAATGATATGATTTGGGGTGACATCTATTGTTTTGTTCTTTGTTTGTGTCGCTTCCAAAAAACCAAATTTTATACAAAAATTCATTTTTGCCGAACCAAGAATTTCCAGTTTCTGAGGTTCAAAAGGAGCCACAGGAAGAAACTGTAACCAAACACGCCATCCATCTACAGGATTTGAGATGACCTGCGAGACCTTTGGAGGGATGTTCTTTGGAATCGGCCACTCATTCACTGGCAAGCGTACCAAGCATGTTGAAAATGGTTTCCTCAGCCTTGAATGTGTCAAACAGATGCTGTCCAAACCCGCTGCATTGGCCAAAGCTTCCCGAATATTTCTTTGGTTTGATCATGGGCAAATCCGCCCCACTGCCCAAGGTAACAAGCAAGAGAATGAGGCACATGAAAAACACCTGATTGAACCCCAAGCTCATGGCTTCACTCCCTATGAGAAGCTTTGCAATACAATGACACCCAAGCCCTGAAAGAAACCCCAAGTCCTTGAACTTATATATTGATTGAGGAGATGTTCATGGTCTTGCCATCTGCTTCCGTCTGTGTGCTTGCCTCTTTGTTTCCGGGATCCGTGTCTGCTGGTGTCTGTGTCTGATAGGGCTTCATGTGTCTTGCCGACACCCACTTCGGTCCTCGCCCTGTGGAAACACAAGCGAAACCCTTGCCTCAAGTAACTAGTTTGAAAGAACCTTCAATTTGTCCTGTCTCTGGATTTTGGATCAAACCTAAAGGATTCTCCCTTAGTTTTGCTTGTCTGCTGTTGGAGAAATGTCTGATAATTGGTGGAGTGGGCTCTGAAAAAGAGCCATTTAAAAAATTCAACACATACAAAGCTTTGTTCAACCGCATGTAAGGTGTTGCTTCTGCCTCCCTCCTTTTTTGTTTATCCAAAAGGGATTTCAGGGTATGATGAGTTCTTTCAATGATTGCTTGACCTGTGGGAGAGTGGGGAATACCAAAGGTATGTCTGACACCCCACTTTTTCTGAAATTTGTCAAGCACTTTCCCTATATAAGTTGGACCATTGTCTGTTTTTATTTCTTGTGGCACCCCTAATGATGCAAAAGCTTGCAAAAAATGTCGACAGGCATGTTGTGCAGTTTCTCCTGGGTGCAAGGATGCAAAAATTGCTCCCGATAAAGTATCAACTGAGACACGAATATTTTTTAGTTTCCCAAAAGATGGATATTTTGTGACATCAGCTTGCCACAACTGGAGACTCTGCAATCCTCTTGGATTGACTGCTCCTGTGGATGCAGGTGGTTGCACAAGCTGACAGTCTGGGCAAGCACTAATGATTTCCCTTGCTTGGCTTTTGGAAATGTAAAAGGATTCCATCAATGCCTGTGCATTTTGATGAAAAAATGCATGACTCAATCTTGCCTGCTCAAAAATGTCTGGTAAAGTTTGTGAAATGGACATGGTTTATTTGTCTGCATGGGCATTCCCTTCTGCTAGAAGTCCTGGAATAGAAGAATGTGCTCTGGTGTGGGCAACAAAATATTTCTGTTTCATGTTTTTCAGCAATGTTCTCATACATGGTAAGTATGAATATAAAATGTCAGTTTGTCTCTTTTAAAAGTGATCCTTCCAATCGTTTGACAACATTCCCAATATATGCTGAATCTGTGATCAAATTGAGGGGTTGCTGGAACAATTGAAAAACTCTGACCATTGCTGCTAACTCCACAATTTGTGGTGAACCTTGCACTATCTTTATGTCTGAGTCCCACTCTCCTGTAATCGAATTTTGCCATGTGATTACTGATCTGTGAGTCTTCCCTGAACCATCAGTAAATACCGTCATCCCGTCCAATGGTTCCTCACTTATTTTTGGCTTTTCCCTAAAACTTATTTTTGCTTTCAGCAACCTATGGCTTGGAAAATGAATTGTGCAAACTTCGGGATACCCTAACAATGCAATTAACAAATTTTTTGATTTCTGCATTGCCCAATCAAAATATTGTTTTTTCAATGGTAAGTAAATTGTTGAAAAATCTTTGCCTGACATTGTCAGCAACCTTGTCCTTGCTTTTATAATAATTTGAGATGCCATCTCCAGGTCCATGAGGATTGTCTTTGGAGACCTCTAAGATAAAAAAATCCACTCTATGATTAAGAGAGGGTCTCTTTGAGATGAATCCCATTGAAAAATCAGGCCATGAAACTGTATTTTTTCCCAAAAACTGCCAACTGGAAGGGCAGTGATTCCACAAAACAGTGTGCCTGTTTCTGATGAATGATCTCTGTAACTTTCTCAAGTTCTTTTTGTGCTTTAGGTGTGAGAGTTCTGGGAGATTTCATGTTATTGTCCCCTCTCAACAGATCAAGCAATGAGGGGATATCATCATTTGCGATCCCCAAGATTGGTCTCATTGAGCTGATTTCACCTAGAAGCCGTTGCAGGTCATGCAAATTGCTGGCTTTTGAGCTGACTTCCATTTTCTGTGGTCTTATTGTTCGCTCTGAGATCTTCCACCCCAGGTATTTCCATGGTGTGATCTCCTGAATCTTAAAAACGCTGATTCACAGATTGCTTTGCTGAGGGGGTCTGCTCGACGTTCCATTTTTGCACTTCTGCAATCACACAGTCATGAGCTTCTTGCGGCTCCTGTTGTGTTGGTGCTGCGATGAGCAAATCATCCATATAATGAATGATTTTTGCCCCCGGGTGTTTTTTCCATGCTGGAGACAAAGCTTGCGCCACATACCATTGGCAGATAGTCGGCGAGCTCTTCAGGCCTTGTGGAAGAACCACCCAATGGTACCTTTGCAGAGGCTCCTCCCTGTTGATGCTTGGGACGGAGAATGCAAGTCGAGGAGCATCATCTGGATGAAGCGGAATGCTGAAGAAACAGTCCTTGAGATCAATGATCCCAAGTGGCCAACCTCTTGGAATCATTGAGAGAGAATGTAGTCCCAGTTGAAGCGGTCCCATGTTCTTGATGACCTTGTTGATTTTTCTGAGATCATGCAGCAGTCTCCATGAGCCTGAGGTTTTCTTCCGAATGACGAACACTGGAGAATTCCATGGGCTGTTCATTGATTTGATGTGTCCCTTTTGCAGTTGTTCTTTGACCAGGCTCTTCAGAGCACTCAATTTCTTTTGTTCAAGGGGCTACTGATCCACACAGACAGGATTGTCTGTTTTCCAAGTCAGTTTCAGAGTGGTGAGTGCCACAGTGACCCCCACTAAAAATCCACTTCCAATTTCATGCCCTGTTGCGCTAAAAGGTCCCTTCCCCATACAGTGATGGGTTTTTGCACAATGAAAGGATGAATGATTGCTGTTTTGTCTCCTGGTCCTGTGACAACAACTGTGTTCTCACTCTGCAGACACAGGGAACTCCCCTGTGTGCCTGTGAGAGAACCCAAGGGTGCAACCAACTTCCATTCCTGGGGCCAAAAGATGTATGATATGACTGTGACATCGGCCCCTGTGTTGAGCATCCCTCTGATGGTGATTGACTTTCGCCACCAGATCAATTGACAGGTGATGGTGGGTTGATCCCAACCTATGTGTTTTATCCAGGAAGCGTGTACTTCCACGTGGTCACCAGAGGAAAATTCCTGCTGACCAAACACTGGCATGACTTGTTCCACTGCATGTGGTGGCAAAGTGATAGCTTTGGCTACCGGGCTATTTTCTAGAACAGTCAGTGATGGTCGAAGAGCTTTGGCTAGAACTGTCAGCTCTTCACTATGATTTGCCGAGACGATCAAGGGGTAAATGACAAGTCCAAGGATACTGCTTCTGTCCTTACCGATTATTAAAATGTCTTGTCTCTTGTGTGAAGTTCCAGTGACACCGGTGGGTATCACTGCATGGCTCTCATCCATGAAGCACATCAGTTTGGAAGCTGCCAGGGTACACTGTGTGCCTGGTGGCAGCAACTCTGGGTCGCTGGGGATTCCGCAGATTGCTTTGCGGAGGGGGTCTGCTTGATGTTCCCCGATGATTTTTCTGTCTGGTCTTGTGTTATTGCTGTAGCTTGTGTCGTCACGCGCTGGTGATGCACGCTCCTTTTTGAGTTTCCTGGATGTGGTAGAGGTTTTCCGTACACATCTGTCTGAGAGCGGCACTCACTTGCAAGGTGTTTTCCTCTACTGCACCTTGGACAAACATCCAATGGCTTTTCAGTCCTTGGCATTTGTGGGCAGTTTCTCTTAAAGTGCCCAAATGCCCCACATTTGTAACATTGTCCTCCAAGAGAACTGGTGTTCTTTTCAAAGTTTGCCAAAACATTATCTAATCTTTCATTTTGCACTTGGAACATTTTCTCTATCCATTCCTCCAACTGTCCCTCTAACTGTTCCTCTAACCATTCCTCCACGATGGACACAACGTGTTGAGGAGTTCCCACCTTGCTGCATGCTTCCACCATCTCCGCCAGAGAGGCCTGATGTGGCAATGCACTGACGACTCGTTTGCACCCCTCGTTTGCACTGGCAAATGCAAGGCTCTTGAGTAGATGTGGTTTCACCGCCTCATCATTCACTTGTCGATCCACTGCTTGCATGAGACGATCTGTGAATGAAGAGAAAGACTCCGAAAGACCTTGCCTGATGTCTATATAAATGGTGTCTTGAACTCCTGCTGGTGCAATTTTTAGAATTGCCTTTCGTGCTGCTTCTTTCATGTCGCTCAACACCTCTTGTGGAAGTCTCGCCGCTTGCTGCACTGGGTTGTCCTCAGGAGGATCACCTGCCAACAACACCTCCCATGGTGAGGTTCGCATTTTTTCCGCCCTGATATCTGGCTCTCAGCTCACCATCTTGAAGAGCTCTTCTCCATCTCATGTCCCACATGTCTGTAAGGATCATTGATGCAAGACATCTGAGATCATATGATGTTAAGTCATATATATTGAAAGTGAGTTTTAAAAGCTGTTTAAAATATGAAGATCCCAGTCCATTATCTCTGATGGCCTCTGCTAGATCTTTGACTACTTCATGATGTGTTTGTTCCCATCTTCATTTTTGGCCCTGCGCATCATAATTCACTGGCACCAAGAAGTCTCCTGTGCCACGTAATAAATTTCTTTCTTTAGCTAATTTCATCCTAATATCTGCCCAATCTGTCATTGGAATTGTTTGTGCTGTGTGTACCTGTATCTCCACAGGCACTTGCTTGTAAAGTGAAGTCATCTGTTGTGGCTGCTGCCATGCTGCAGCCTCTCCTCTTTTGGGACTCACCAGCATCAGTAGCATCTGCAACCCCTGCTGAGCTGTGGCCATTGCCCTTGATCCTGGATAGTGAACAGGGATTTGAAATTCCTGTGCTGCTTGCAAATTCTGTAAAGATGAAGACCCAACATTCATAAATGAAAGAGTATTTGCTGTTGAAGAAACAACACAACTGCCTTGCATTGACTGAAAAATCTGATTAGTTTTTGAGTGCCTCACGTAGTATCTGCTGTATTTCCAAAAGATCTCTAGTCTGAGATTTTGATTGAGGCTGGGACTCTGCAGGCCGCTGAGTTTGGCTGCTCTGATCCCCACCAGGATTCACCTCCCCTGGCTCCATGCCAACACCCACAACTGGTGCATGTGGTTCCCACCCTGCCGGTGCCTGTGATGCGTCTGCGAAACAGGAAAAAACCTTCCCCACTCTGACTTCTGTGTTTTGCCATCGCCGGCACTGTGCATGTCGCTGCTGCATATTTGGCTCCCGCAATTCTGTGCCCCATCCCAGCTGGCCCAGTCCTGCTTGACGCAGTTCCCGCGACCCGTGAGCATTCCCTAGATGGCTGCTGATCACTCGCCATTGCAGTTGCGTGAGTTGTTCATCAAAGATGCATCAGAGATGCATCAAAGTGCATCTTTGGCACTGCCCCACGTGCAACCACCACTCCCGTGCTTCCCGCTGCTCCTGTGGCCCTCCCGGCTGCCCCTGCTGCCTCCCCAGGCTGCCGCTGGCTGTCCAGTGCCGCCGTGGCGTAGCTCTGCCACTCGCTGAGAGGCAGCTCCCCTCCCTTTTGGGCCCCATGATCTTGTCTGCACCCCTCCCCACCTGTCCCGCCGCCACTTCTGCAGTGAGGCTCCGCTTTGGCTTTCTCGATTTGGGATAACAAGCCTCGAAATAGGCGAAATCCCAATCTTCCTCCTCACTGGGGAAAATGGCTAGTTTCAGCTTTCCTGGGACTGGTAGAGGTGTGCCTGTGTCTGAGGACCCTGAAGATTCTGGCGATTCTGGGGACCCATGGGACACCGGGGACCCTGGAGGTGAAGGCAATTCCTCCCGCTCCCCTTCAGTAGGAGTAATTTCTGCTTCCCCTGGGTCGGTAGGGACAACTGCCGCCTGCTGATGGCAGGGTGACTTCCCTCCCTCAACCCCGGTAGGAGTCTGTGTTGCCTGCTGCTGACCGGCAGCCTTCCTGTTGTTTCACGAAATTGCCTTCAGCATTACCCTCGCTGAAGGTGAAAGCTTTGCTGCCCTTTTATCTTTTCTCGTGGCCAAATGATAAAGGTGTCTGTTGATCTGTTTCCAAAAGCTTGGCTCAAACAACAAACAGCACGCTGAGTGTGGATAATTACACCGCACCCATAGCAAAAGATCCCTAAGTTCCTTCTCAGCAATTTCCACAGGATGTGTGGCTGCCATGCCCTGTAGGGCTGACAAGCAGTTGAGCTGCTCCCCCTGTTCTCAATCTTTGACTTAGGGACTTCTGGTACCACTTGAGGATCCAGAACTTCAATGGGACTGCGACCACTGCTTTCAACAAGACTGCAACCATCACTCTGACCAATCTGGTTATAGTCTGGCCAACCAGGTTAGACACTGCCTTTGTATGTTAAAAACACATTTCTGTGTATCAGCGTATTTATTGCACAGAGCTCCGTGGAGGAAGATGATGCCAGGCAGTGGTGTGGGGACAGCCAAGGGGACCGGGGGAACCTCGGGGCCGGGGCGGTGCCGTTTGTGTTTAGCCGCAGGGCGGAGCGGCAGTGGCCGCTGCCCGTGGGACCCTGCGTAGTGCCAGGCACGGCGGCGACACCGACACCGACAGCGACTTCTTGACAGCGGCAGAGGACCAGGAGCTGCCAGGGCCTGGCCGGCCCTGCTGCCCCCGAAGGAGCTGGTGATCCCCCCGCTCCCCCATCCCGCTTGAGGAACCCAGAGCGCCCCGTGCCCACACACGTCCCACCCCCACCACGGCGACACCCCCGGCACAGACGCCCCTCGGCCGGGGCTGCCTCGGGCCTCCCCTGGGTGGAGGCTAAGGCGGTGCAGGAGCTCCTGCAGGAGGCGGGGCAGAGCCAGGAGCGGCCCGAGAGGGGCTCTGGATCCCCCATTGCTATCCCCCTCTAGCTCCCTGACAAAGATGTTGCCACAGGGCCGCTGCCGACCCCCAGGACTGTGAGGCTGTGCCTGTGGGCAGCCCGAGAGGGGCTCTGGATCCCCCATTGCTATCCCCCTCTAGCTCCCTGACAAAGATGTTGCCACAGGGCCGCTGCCGACCCCCAGGACTGTGAGGCTGTGCCTGTGGGCAGTTCGGGCTGGCCATGCTGCGGGGTATGTGCTGGAGTGCTGCCGTGACAGACACTCCGGTACTTCAGTATGAACTGGAGTGCAAGGCAGCAAAATGGGACCCCACTCTTGACAGTTTGCTGTCACCTGGAGGAACATGCAGTACACTTGGAATTGACTGCATCAGATGTGGAAGCACAGTCTCACCATTTTCTGTGGACTGATCCAGACTGCACTGAAAAGGGTGAAGCTCCAGAACACTATCAATGATCTCATTTTATGGGGCAACACAGCAGAAGATGTTTCTGAGAAATGGGAGAAAATAATTCAGATTCTCTGGAAAGCTGTTTTTGTCATTAAACAAAATAAGGTCCAGGGACCTGCCCAGGAAATTCAGCTCCTAGGAGTGTAGTGGCAAGATGGCTGTCAACAGATTCCTGCAGAGGTGATTAACAAGATAGCTGCCATGTCCTCACTGACCATAAAGAAAAAAACACAGGTTTTCCTAGGTGCCGTGGGTTTTTGGAGGATGCACATCTTAGAATACAACCAGATTGTAAGCCCTCTCTACCTTGTGACACAGAGGAAAAACTGTTTAAATTGTGGACCTGAACAACAGCAAGACTTTGAAGAGATCAAACAAGAAATGACTCACACAGCCGTAGGGCCAGGCAGGACGGAATTAAATGCTGTACACTACAGCCTGGAGCCTCTGGCAGAAGGTCCCTGGAGAGATTCGAGGATGACCTCTTGGGTTGTGGAGTCAGGTATACAGAGGATCTGAGCCAGCTGTACTCCAACTGCAGAAGAGATTCTTGCAGCCTATGGAGGGGTTTGAGCTGCCTCAGAAGTGATTGGCACTGAAGCACAGCTTCTTCTGGCACCCTGACTACCATCCTGGCTGGATGTTTAAAGGAAAGGTCCCTGCAGTATGTCACACCACCAATGCTACCTGGAGTATATGGATTGCCCTCATTACACAACGAGATCAAATAGAAAACGCAAATTGCACTGGGATCTTGGAAGTTATCACAAACTAGCTTGAAGGTGACAACTGGCCCAACTTTTCCAAAGGTGAATGCAATTCGATATGTTCATATATATTCTCCTATAAAGGGAGACAACTCATTCCAGAGTATTCTCCTTTAAATTGTCTGAAACCAAGACACCAAAGACTGTACCAAAGACTGGTAAAAGGGAAATATAACCCCCATTTTTAAAATCGGGAAAGCCAAAACCCCAGGGAACTACAGACCAGTCAGTTTCACCTCTGTGCCAGGCAAGATCATGGAGCAGATTCTCCTCGAAATTATCCTAAGGCATATGGAAAACAAAGAAGTGATTGGTATCAGCTGCCATGGCTTTACTAGGGGCAAATCATGCTCTGACAAATTTGGAGACCTTCTGTGCCGGGGCTACAGCGTTGGTGCGTGGGGCAGAGCAACAGGCATCGTCCGCCTGGATTTATGCAAAGCGTTTGACCCTGTCCAGCATGACATCCTTGCCTACGGCCGTGACAGCCGCACCCAACACGTTCCTATTTGTCGGCTCATTCTTGGGGTGGCGGGGTGGGGTTCCACGCACGGGGGTTCCCCCTGCCCCGCCCTTGCCTGGCACAGCAATAACCCTGGCACAGCCGTAACCCTGGCACAGCCATAACCCTGGCACAGCAATAACCTGTCGCGTATCCTGCCCCATCCCCAGGGTATCGGGAGCGGAGCCTGTGAGCGCCGGTCCCTTCGCCGCCCCTCTCTCGTACACCGAGCGGGCGGGGGTCGCTCCGGCCCGACCCGGCCGGGAGCATCTGCCAGGAGGAGAGGGCACGGGCAGCCCTCGCCCCGGCCGTCACCAGCGGCCGGACCCCTCCACCTCCTCCTCGCCCCGGAGCCGCCGCGGTGCCCGGGCCGGGCCGGGCAGCCCCGCTTGCTGCCCGCCGGCTGTGCGGGAGGCCCCGCTTCACACACGAGCAAACGCAGGGCAAGTGTCCCCCGGCTTTCCCTTCCCCTGCCCCATCGCTGCTGGGACACCCAGGACTTCGGCCGGGGAACGCGTCCAGACAGCCCCTTCTTGCTCTCCCTGGCCGCCGCGGGAGCCTGGGCAGTCACCCACGCACCCTCCCGGGGTCCCCTTTCCGTCAGGAGCCTTTCTCCAGAGAGGCGTTTCTGACTGGAACCTGCCGGCTGCAACAAGGGGTTTGCACACCAGGGTTACGATCCCAGTAAGAAAGGCTCCTGGATTCAGTTAAGCATCATTTAAAATAAGACTTAAAAAGCTAACAGCATAAAGAAGGAAAAGTGTGGAGTTAAACTTACGTCTCCCTTTAGATGCTGGGAACTCTGTGTTGTGCAGCACTGGAGAGTAGCAGCATGCCCTACAGATCCCATCAGATGGAAGGATTGGTCTGTTCTGGTAATTCAAGCTTTTATAGGATTTTCTTACAAGAAAACAACTCCATTCATCATTTCTACTGTCAAACAGAGAGGACGTTCACATGACAGCTTTTTGGTACGCTGTGAGATAAAGGCAAGGCCAGGCAGGTGTGAAATCACTGGTTTGGAGTGGGAGCTGCTCCACTGTTATCATCACCCGACTGAATCTGCCCTGCACAGAGGCAGAAGTGCAGCATGGCACAGGCCTGAAGGTGATGCTGTTGGTGCATATCACAGCATGGCCTTGTGCCTTCAAAGTCACTGTTATGTGGATCACTAATCCTCACTGTGCAATCCTCTTTAGGTCAGAATCACTGCAGGAGCCCATAAAAGTAGTTTGAGATCCCCATCAGTCTAGAAACAGTTTGGAAGATCCTGAAGTTAAAAGCAATTGTTCTCTGTAGCAGGGAATTTAGGATATTAGTGTGGAGTATGTTGTTTATGCCGATGAGGTAGCAGTCTATACAGAGTCCCTTCACTGACATTTTGGCAGTATAATTTGTTATTTAAGAGAAAGAAATTATACAGATAGGCTGAGTAAAAATCAGTCAGCAAGTTTTAATGTTCAGAATGTTCGCTGGAGCTCAGCTGGAACATGATCAATAGTTGTCAGGAAGGAGACTTTGGCCTAGCAGGCTGCATTCAGCTTCAGAATGAAAGAACCACTGAGATTTATCCGTCACACACAGTATCTTCTCCCAGAGGTTCTTAGTTAAAAGACATTCTTTGATAATAAGATTGCTGTAGTCTGACTACTAATTCCAGTGAAGTCTGTTATAAACTACAGAATGATACCGAAGGTTATTGATATTCTCTGCTGGCTACATAATAATTGTCTTTACTTATTGACAGCAAGTATGTCACCATCTCTGTCTTTTACTTTCTCTTCTGTGGATATTCCTCATTTTATTGTCCTTGGCATTTCACTAGTTGCTTTGTAAGTGTAATTTTCTAATGAATGGAGCTACAGCAAAGACTCACTTGTGTAATGTTTGGACTAACTTAAAGCTCCACTGAGGTGGCCAGGGGGCATCTCACAGGCCTTGCTGCAGAGCAGACCTCTCTGAGCACTACTCGATATCCACCACCTCCTCCTGTTCCACAGCACCTTGGGATTGGTGCTTATTTCTCTTACACAAAGTTCGTCTGCAAACACAGCAAGCAAGCTAATGTCTTTACCAAACAGTAGAAATAAACAAGGGAAGTCAAGCATAATTTTCATGTGAAGTTCCTGAACCTTCATATAGCAACACTTAAAACTTTCTGAGGGCAGAAAATGTAACCTCTTATATCACCAGTGTTTAGTCTATGAAGGATCTTTTTGGCTGTTCTGCTACCCTTGAAGTAAACATGACAGAGATTGTCATTCCCCTTGTTAAGTCAGAAGGACCATCTGGCACTATATTAGAACAGTATTCTATTAAATTCATCAGCATGCTAATTATAGGATGACTAGTGAATGGTTAAACTGCCAGATGCTATGAAGATATATCACTGTCTGTTTACGTAGTTAGGCAAACGTTTAATTAATCCTCCAGCTGCTGTGTCTGCTTTACCTACGAACATATCTAAATTGCATTCACCTGTGCAAAAGGCTGGCCAGTCATTGCCTTTCAATAAGAAAAGAAGCTTGAACAAAACTTTGGTGCAGCATACAGCATGTACATGTATGATTTAAATATGCATGCTGGTAATTGCATCAAAACTAATTACAGACTCTTCCACTTCAGTTCCTGGATTGTGCTCCCTTATCTTTTAGTGGTCTTGCAATTTTGAAAGCTGAGTTGCTTTGGAGACTTCAGCAATGCCATGTTAGAAAACTCAATATACAGCCTCAGTTAATAGGATGTCTTTTTTTTAAAAACCTTTTACTTTTCCCCATTCTAAGGAGTCTTTGATTCAGAAAGCACTGAGGAGGGTAAGTGACCTTCCAATATCACACAATATTTAATATTGGTCCCAGGGTGTTTAGCATTCCCATGAGGCTGCTTCTTTACCGAAACACTGAAAAACAGAGCCCATTTGGGATGTGGCCTTGGCTAAGGATGATTTTCAAAGAGAGTGTAACTCCTTTATAATTGAAAGTGTTAGTACTTCGCTCTATAATTGACAGTGTTTGCACGTGGCTCTATTTGTTATTGTAAGGTCTAAGAGATCTCATCTCTAAAGAGATGAGATCTGGAGAAATGGGACTTAGTGATCTAGCTAAAGTCTAGCCTCCATTCACTCAACTTCCCTTGTTTTTGTTTAGGAAGCAGATTTCAGAAAGGTGCTTTATTTCTACCTAGTAGCGGGCCCATAGTCATCTTGGACTTTTCATAGAATCCAACCGAGGCACAGACATTGTGGAGACCAAAGATGCACATGGACAACAGGCTGAGATGCAGCTGCAAATCTCAAGTCCCCTAAGTGAAGAGCTTTTTTGGATGGGCAGCATCCTTGGCTGGACACAGGCTGTTGATCTCTGTTGATTGCAGAATGTGCTTCATGCAACTGAAATTGCCAAAATTTTGTTGCATTTTTGCAAAAAGTTCTTGGTGTGATTTTGAAATGGGCCCACAAGCATTTTTCCAGACAATTCATGAGCACAGGAGTTACTACATAACAAAGAGCAGTGCCAAAAGACAGACTAGATGCAGCCAAGCATTTTGGAGGCTAAAGGAATTTAATGGTATTTTGTGACAGTTGACCTTTTTGCCACAGTACTGACAAGAGTAGGAAGAAATAGGATATACTGGGAAGTTATTCAGGAGATACCAGGGACATAGGCTTTAGGGAAAAAAAGTTCAGAGTTTAGAGCTTCTACAGTAAAAATAATAGTTTAAATATTTTTACTATTTTAAGCCTACTTTATTTATTTATCATTTTCTTCTTCCTTTGCTAGCATTCCTCTTAGCCAGTTTTCATAATATGTGTCTCGTGAGACACACACAGCCTTCCCTCTTGGGCACAAACACTGACAATGTGATGCACATGATGGCTCTCTCAGGGTTAGATGCTGGTAAACATGCCTCATGCAGCTCAACAACTGAAATCCAGACAGCATTTCTGGGAGTATGTGGTGGCTTAACCCTGGCTGGGTGCCAGGTGCCCACCAAAACTGCTCAGTCACTCTCCTACTGAGCTGGGCAGGGGAGAGAAAATATGTAAAAAAAGAGGTTGAGATAAAGACGATTATGTTACCAATGCCAAGAACTATCACAGGCAAAAAAGGCTCAACTTGGCAAAATGAGTTCAGTTTATTGCCAATTAAATCTGTGTAGGATAATGAGAACTAGAACCAAGTCTTATGATAACTTCTCCCCACCCCTCCCTTCTTCCTGGGTTTATTTCCCTCCTGAACTCTCTGCCTTCTTCCCCCCAGCAGTGCAGGAAGACAGGGAATGGGGCTTACAGACATTTCATCACACATCTCTATGGGCAGCAGGGGGATACCTGCTCCACTGTGGACCTCTGTGGGCTGCAGGGCCACAGCTACCTCACCATGGTCTTCCTCACAGGTCTCAGGGGAATCTCAGCTCTACCACCTGGAGCACCTCCTCCCCCTCCTTCTCCACTGACCTTGGTGTCTACAGGGCTGTTTCTCTCCCATATCCTCACTCCTCTCTCCAGCTGAAGTTGCTGTGTTTTTTTTTTTTTCCTTTCTTAACTCTGTTATTCCAGAGGCACTATCTGATGGCCTTGGCCTTGGCCAGCAGTGGGTCTGTCTTGGAGCCAGCTGGCATCAGCTCTGTGGGACATGGCAAAGTGCCTGGCAGCTTCTCACAGCCACCACCTGAGTAGCACCCCCCAACAAAACCTTGCCACACAGACCCAATGCAGAGATAAGATACTGGTATCTCAGGAGCTGTGATCAGTGCTTCAGAGTCTCCTTAGAGTTTGTGGTGTTTTCCTGGGAAAGCAGAAAAAATGTATCTGTGGTCATCCCTTGCAGTTTTCCTTACTCTCTCTGTTTGGATTAAGAGTGTCTCATCCTCTGACACACTCAGTTTTGTGCGCACAGTAAAGTCACCTTTGGACTGGGTCTGCAAAACCAAGAAATGGCCTTTCCTCAGAAGTTCCCAGTAACTGGGAAAAGCACAGCACTTCCAAAGTGTTATATTTGATGGTTGTGGAAAGTTTTCCTCTGCTTCTTTTAAAGATTCCAAATTTGCTGACTTTCCAGGCACATTGCAAAAGGCATTTATGTAAGAGGGTTTTCAGAGGAGGCAGAGACGTGCATTCCAGCTGACAGTGGAGGTAGATACTTGGCTGAACTGCTGAGGCTTAACTTGACAGTATTTTTGCATAATTTATTATGGCAGTTCCACAGGGCCTTGGGAACCAATCTTGATTGTTTTAGATTTAAATAAATAAGTGAGGGATTGTGGGACAAACTGGCACTCCATTCCAGGAGATGAACCTGAGACACAAAGGCAGGCTCCCAGTGCCAGAATCAACTGCAGTTTTACAACTATGCTAAGCTATGCAATTATCTTAAACCACACTGATCCTTTTGGATTTGCAGGTGTAAATTTAGCATCAATCTCCTTACACAAAACAAATAAACAAAATCAGCACTGCATTTTCATATTAACACAGCTCAGCACAGTGCCAGAATGAATTATCGTCTACGTTCAGAAGCACTGCTGCTGTGCTGGTTGCCTCACAGATAAATTAAAATGTATAACTCTTTGTCTGAGAAGCTCTGTGACTACAGAGCACAGCAATGACCTGTAGAGATTGTGACCAGTAAGGTAACTGGGAAGAAACTATGATTTTCTAAAGCAGTGCTGGTTGAGTCAAGCTTTTTACTCTGCTGGGGTGTGCAGCCTTGCTGCTTTCATTTGTTGTTGGCTCCATTTTTCTATCCATTCCCTCACCTCTAGGGAAAAAAGAACTGCAAGAGTTAACCCTAAGATAGAAAAAGGATGATTATGACAGAAAAGTATCCCCAGGGCTAGAAGACAGGACACATCACCACCAAGAGATTTGGGTGGCAAAAGTACTGTGAGCAAAAAAACAGCCCAAGGTGCAACATTCCTTTTAAATCAATGGGGATAGACAGCAGGCAGCAATGCAACAGAGCTTAACTATGGCAAGTCAGTAAGCAAGCAAATAAATAAATAAATAACCATTACACATCAGTTCACTGCATGATCATTGTCAGAGAGAACAGAACTTCTCTGGAGTTTCCTTCTTAGTCAACTGGGCTGGAATCCAGTGGGAGAACAAACTCAGAGGCAGCTTTCATTTAAAACATAATTTGTTTATTAACCAGGCAGAAAATCTCATTAAAAATAGAGGAATTCTTATGATTGTGCTGCAGTATTACTTTTCAAATATTCTGCCAAAAATCTTTGGGTGTTTTGCATAAGATGAAACCATAATTCTGGATGGGACCTTGAGCGGGAGTGGGGCACGAGCTGACTTTCCCAGGAGAAGTCCCAGGAGGCAGTTTGGCTTGAGACATTTAAGATTCCTTCTCTGGCAGATTTATATATATATATTTCTAATCTGGATTAAACTATTTGATGGGAATGTTTGCTCCCTGGCAGGGAGAGAGTGTGTGCAATGTTGAATTTGACTCATGTAATTCCTTTTCTGGTGATTTGGTAATACTGTTTTGGTGGAATAAGGTGCTGACTCCTGGTATGTACTCCTTAGTACATCTAAACAAATGTGGGGCAGGGGTGGGGCTGAGCACTGGTCCCCAACTCTTCTCTGCTGAATTTTTAGTTTGCTCAAGGGCTGACTGGACCACTCCAATGAATGTTTTCCAAGAGAGAGCCCAGAAGTGCTTCTGGGGAGAATCTTTTCTCAGCAACTCTTGTCAGAAGGCACCATGAGTGAACCTGACCGTCCATCATTGGGGTATGTCCTTGTGCCACACTGATGTGAATAAAACATTCACTTACAGGTTCTTGAAGTTCAGACTTGCAGAGCAAACCCTAGATTATTTCATAAAAAGAAAACAAGGTGACGTTCCCTAGCCCTCTAAATCATAATTCTGTTGCTGAAGGGACACCAACAGGGTGCCAGAGGACATCCAGAGAGAGGATGGGGTGGAAGTGCTACAAGAGGAACATGTGCTGGGCTGTGTTGATGTGAGACAGTCCATGTCATTCAGGAGTAGGGCCCAAACCCTCTTTTTTGGTATTTTTAATAGAGTGGACATGGTCTTTGCCATCCAGCCTTTCAACCTGAGATAAAGGCGTTCAGACCCTCCTCCAGCTGTTCAGGGAAAAGAGCAAAATTTTTTTTTCACATGGAGACCATGTGTAAATCAGGGCTTTGGCCAGAAGCTGAACATCTCAAGTCAGCTTGCAGGTGGAATTGCAAGAAAAACAGCTAATAGATCTGTTGGATCCTTGCCTTCACAATGTGGTGGATGAGAAGTCTGGAAGCTGTCCCACAGAGAAGCTTTCTATATTGTGATGTGTAACATACACCTGAGCTGAAGGAGGGGTCAGTTTTACAATGTTAATGGATCAAAATGTTTTCACCTTGAGCTCCATGCATGGTGCCACAGCATGGCAGAACCCCTGAAAATGTGTATCTACACAAGCTGTTAGGATCTTCAGTTAAAATTTGTTCCTTTCTTTGCTCCAGGCATGCTGTCAGTTACTGCATCTCAGCTGCAGGCTGGAAAATTCTAGCCAAAGGGAATCTTCTATAAATTGCTGAATTCAATCATAAAGCACTCATGTGACCATTTCACAAGATACTTTAACTGGAACAAACCCAGCAACAACAGTCATGCAGAGATGATGAGGCTTTAACTCTGCAGTGCCATAACCTTTTACTGATGGGAAAGCGCCCATAAGGATTTTCTTGGGAATTGATTTTCCTCTTAATTGTTGCTAATAAGAGATGTTGATAATAGAAATTAACCTAGGTATCTCTAAATAAAAATAGCATGACTCTGCTGTGATTCACGTGCAGGAAAATGGGTCCAAACCCCTTTCTAGATCTAAGGACTAAAAAAGAAGTAGAAATATGCAAAACAATTATTATAATCCATCATTTTCACTGAAACAAAGCAGAACAACAAACAGTTATGATAGTAGACTGAATCATAAAATGGCAATATGCCAAGGGGTGTATCAGCTGAGTCTTCTTACTTGTCTGTTGGCAAAATAAAGAGGATTAGGAGAATGACTCATCTGCTGATTGGAAAAGCTTCTTTAAAGTTGCAAAGAATTCAAAAAAACAACATTTAATAAGCAGTAACTTGCTGAGCAAAAAACTTCTGTTCACTTACAGCTGCACTCCCCAGTCAGTAAACTGTGGATGCTTTGGAAGAGCAGAACCATCCCAATTCTGATGTCAATCCCTCATCACCAGCTTGTATCTTCTGTTTGCTCTGGTCCTAGTGAGTTGGGTCATATTAGCAACAACAAAATATGTGATCTATTTGCATAGGGGAAAATCCTGTTTTTGTTGTTGCTGTCAGTGACAATTCTATTCCTGGTTGCATTGCAGTCAGTGTTTTAACCTTTCCTACAAGTTTTATCTCCTCCTATATAAAATCTGAGTTCCACCTACACCAAGCTAAGATTCATAATGCAACTGAAGTTGTGAGTTTAAAACTATTTGTGGCCACCAAAGTGATGCCTGAGCTGTTGTATAAGGGAAAAAACTCTCTGTTCAAGCTCAGCCTTCAAACCTCCCCTCATTCCCCGTTATCAGAGCAGCCAGCAGCTCCCTGCCCTGCTGGCACTGGTGGGGGTTCCAAACAGTGCAGAAGTTCTGGGCAAAGTCACCAGTGCTGGGGAGCTCCTGGCAAACTGCCTGTCCCTCATCTTATCTGCAGCCTGGGCTCATTCAGCCCGAGCTGCTGCTTTGTCTTCATCTCACAAAACCCCGATGTCACCAGACACCTCAGGCTTCACTCTGCTCAGCAGCCTGGTGAGGATCTAGGTAACAGGTTTGTGTAAGTGCTGTGTGGCTGCGCCTCCACTGTGCATAACTGCCCTGTGTTGGTGTTTGGCAAGTGCCATCTGGTTTTCATTTTCTTTCACAGTGTAATTCATCACCTCCACCCCCACAGATTCACAGTGGAACTGCCTTTCTGCTTTTAAGACAATTTCAGCTGCGTGTGTTTTGATTTACTTTAGCTAAAACTCAGTAGACACTACCATCAAATCATTCTCCTTTAAATTAAGAGTTATTTGATTTGCAAATTTTAGCAAGATAGGACTACTCAGAAAATCTTAATTGATAAAGTAATTCGATGCTCAGAACATGAAAGGACCAACCATATAACAACTCTGCTCACGATAATTTAGGAAAATACTCTGGAGAAGCATCTTAAGCATATTAAAACCCATCAAGATATATAAGCAGTAAGAATAATAGTGAGCAATGAGAAGAAGTGTAGAGATGAAAACATCTATTGTAGCTCAGTACAGGAAATTGTTTAATATTCCTTGTTGTAACTCAAATTACTATTTCTTTTAAAAAGATTGAAAGCATCTTCCATTACAAACTAATTTTTGAATCTTACACTTTGAGAGGGGAGACTGGCTTGTTCTCTTTGTGGATCTTGTACAGGCAAGGTCAGCTAAATAAAATTTAAAGCTAAGTAGGAGTAAAAGAGCTGATTACAGAAGTAAGAAAAACAAGTAACTGACAAACCAAGAAGAATGTTTTGTTGTGCATTCTTGAGGCTTCTGGCAAACAGTTTTCTCCCCTCCACTTAGACACATACACTGTAAACACCATTGGACACAGCTGTAAGGAAAACTGTAAAGAGAGAGTAAGATCCAAAGCAGCAGCCCACCTCTGGTGACACAGACTATTTTCTTTCTCAGTAACACTGAAAGCCCACTTCACACTGTAATTTTACATTCTCCTCAGCTATGTCTTAGGGATCACTGGCATTGTGTGTCAAGATATTGCCAATTGCAAACAGGTTTACCCGGTCAAAGGCACATTGTCAGAAAACAATACTGTACATGTACATATGCACATTTAATACCTTGTTAAATCTACTAACTCAAGCAGGCAAAAACCTAGCAAGTGTCAGAGTTAATGCCATCTGTGCAACTTTAAATCTGCCCTTTCCCCGCATGCATCATGGCTACAATCTTTAATGACATGATCACCAATTTATTTTCTCCCCAGGGGCTCCTGTCTTATTCAGTGTTCTCTCCTGGGTGGTCTCCTCCAGCTTCCCATTCCTCAGACATCTCCAGGCCCACTGCACAGTCATACATCCACATATTTTCCACAGGAATAACAAGTGGAAATATCTCATGCAGAGGACATGACCTTTGCTTAATTTAAAGCCATATTTAGTAGGAAGGTATTAGAGCTTCTGCCTGCTTTAAAATTCTTCTGAATAAGTGGAAAACAATATACTTTCTTAGAAGTCACTGATTTAAGCCGAAGATAAAGAAATCCATTGCATGGGTGACTTCAGCCTGAATAGTTTAACTTCAGAGGTCAAAAGTAAACAAAACCAATGTCTAATAAAGGTGAATGTTGGAAGGTTTTGGCTGGGTGACATGACTTGCTTTATTGATCATTCAGCTCATATTTTGATAAGCTCACTGCAGTCCTGGGAGTTTCCTCAAGAGCCTTGTTGAAGAAGAGGAACAGGACACCAAAGGTTGGGGTCTGAGACTGGGCTTGAAGTAAAACATTTGCAGAAAAAACGGGAGAAGTGTCCAGGGCTGGTTCTGTTCTCTCTTCCCTTCTATCCCCTCAGGGTGGTCTGTGGGTGATGCAGAGCACCCCTTGATGGGCACCTGGAGACCTCTCCAGGCTGGAGGAGGAGTGGTCAGATTCCCCTTTTGTTTCATTCCCTTTCTTTGTGGAGCAGGCAGGAAAGCAAAAAAATAAGGGACCAACACAAGGCTTCAGGTTTGCTTTCACCCACTTAAAAAACTAAGGCCAGGCAATTAAACCAACTGCAGTAGCTAAAATAGTCTTACTCCAGAACAGGAATGAAGGAACCCAATCCCATTTGTCCCACAGTTTCTGAGTTGCCAGTATTGCTTCAATTTTACCATTCATCCCTCCCCTCTGCATCTGATTATCTGTATAAAAGGCTAATAAATTCTCTGCTGAATTTCAAAAAGCAGCAGTATTTGCATTTTGAACACCCAGCCACACAGGATTCAGCCCATTTAATTATTTCACTTCAGAGGATGTACCCAGTTTTGTTACTCACCCTCAGTGAGGAGGCACGGGCTAGCGAGGGATGGGCAGTGGGATTATCAGCCTGTTGATGTGTTTATTTAAATGTTACCAATTGCCACTCCTGATTTGGATCTAATTTAACTTGAGATTCGAGACTGCTATCCTAGGGATAGCTCTATCCTGGTGCTAGCTCTTGAAATGTGTGCACCAGGAACCACATCAATTTGGCTAGGCTTGCATAAATCTTTGCCTAACAAAAAGGATACATTTCCAGCCTGTGTCATTGATTTGTACTTCCATGAAATGCCACTGTGTTCCACTTAAGTTTTGAATGTTCTGTTTACTTGGATTCACCTCTAACCACATTGCAGTGAAAAAGAAATTCTTCCATGGGCTAGGAGGTATGTTTATAATAAAACTTTTTAGAAGGTGCTCATAATTTCCTCTCTATTAATTTTCCCACTGCTTCATTTTCTGCAGTGTTTTTATGTCATGCCCTCTTGGCAACGTGCAGGCTTTTATCTCCTGTATTGTGTAGTGCCAAGTGCTGTTTCTTTTTCTTCTGAAATTACACAGGGTTTGAGATTTTTAGATCAAACTGCAAATGTTTCTTCTCTGATAAAGATTTTGGGTCAAGCAGCTATTATTCCTTTCTTATCCTAGCTAAAATTTCTCTCAAGCAAAGGAGTGAGAACTAAGGATGTAATAAAATCCATTCAAACTCATACACTATAATTACTGCAGTGAGTTAGATTGGCACAATAGCATTCCTTGGGACACCTGAGCTGGTCTAATGGATCCCTCACACCAAACCAGACCTCCTTTTGAAAGGATGGAAGTTTCAGATTGTCTTACTGAATTATATATTGCTTTTCTTTAACACCAGCCCATTTCCTTGGGGAAGACCTCAAGGGCAAGGACTGTCTCTGTTCAGAGCAAGCACAGCAGGGAACCACTGCTGATGCTGGGTGGCTTAGGAAGTTTCATTATAGAAGCATTTGCTACCACTCTCCTCTCCCAGCATGCCTTGGACCCAGACTAGATCAATAAAAATTAAATTAAAATGGCATACATATGTATGAATGTTAGATTATATATACTGCATCTGCTGCACACCTCTCCTGATGTATTATCTGTATACCTGAGTGTGTGTGTGTTTGTGTTAAGGATACATACAATATGCAATCTGTGCAATCTGAAATTTGTTACAGCATCTTGAGCAAATTGAAATTTGCTGGGGAAGGTGATATCATTTATTATACCTAGTGAGAAAGTTGATAAAAAAAAAGTTACATAAGGCCTTGCATACCCAAAGGCTTTTAAACTGCCACAAATGTGCTAACAAGAGATAATATTTCTCCTTGCAAAAGTTATGTCTGCAGCTCATTATAGTTTTTACCTAGGGAGTGTGATTGCTTCCTGTGTTGGAGAGGGAAGGTGCTGCTCAGAGAGCAGCCATGGTGACTGAAGGGCCCTCTGGTTCCATGTGAGACAGGAAAGGCACAGGCACAAGCATCTGGGACACACCAGACCTTACATGGCTGCTCTGCAGAGCTGCAAGGGTTTCACAGCATCTGGGAACCTTCTGGTGGACTCCTGGTGGCCAGCTCTGCTTTAGAGGTGGACTCTCCTAGAGTGCCAGCAAATCTGCCTTTTTAGGTAAGCTGTGCCTTTCTTTGCAATGCTTGGTTTAAAAAGAGAGAGACTTTTTAAACATAAGCCCCTCCAGGGCTTCCTGGTGTGCAATCCGTCCTCCTCTCCTGTGTACTGCTGGGGAGTTGTGCAGGGAAAAAGATTTGTGCACTGCCAACATCTGTGTGAGGATGGAGGAATTGTGACTGGAAAGCAGCAGACAAAGAGAAGGTAAGTACATTGTGGGAACTGTCTGTGACAGCCCTTTGCAACTGGGTGAGCTCTGGAGGTAGATCATCATGGGTCAGGCCATCACACTTAACTGTAAAGAAAATAGTAAATTGAATCTATTATTAATAATAGTTTAATTTATAAAAGATGTTTGGTAAATATTTTTGTGGCCTGTATTTCCTCCTGACTCTATGAGAAAGAAGGACATCTATGACAAGGAGATTGGGCAATCAGGAAAATCAGGAGCTGTCTGCTGTACCATGCATCCCTGTTAGAACACTGGCAAGCATTTTAAAATCAATTGCAAGGTACCACCTCTAAAGTCATCCCAAATATTTTTAACTCCTTCAGCTTATTGTCTTAAATATGGTTCAGACTTTCTTTCTGTTTTCATCTGGTAGCATCATCCATCACAAAACCTTGTTAAGGCAACAGCTTGGAGGCTAATCATGGCAATCCTTATTTATAATTAAATCTCCTGCTCTTATAACAATTTTCTAGTTTTCATTACTAAAAGCTCTGAAATTAGACTGGGCATTAAGTAAGATGGGGCAAGCCTTATTACAGAGTTGGGTGGACTCTGCTAGGGAGAATCCCTCCCCTCTCCTTCCCCCTGACATCCAGGTCTCCTCCTTAATTGATTAAAGACATTTTTCCACTGTAAGATTTATACACATGTTGAAGCACATGCCTAGTATGATTCCTAGTATGATTCCTTTCTCTCTTTTACAGCATCTCTGTAGAGACAATTACGGGTATTTGCTTGCAGACCAGTCACCCACTGCCACAAACATTGCAGTGAGAGGCCTCATTTGGGAGCCAAGAGTCATCTTGTGCCTGCTGGTTCCAGCTACACCAATGCATATGAGATAAACCAGCACAACCATCAGCATTGTGTCTTGGCTGGAAATCATTAAAACATTGGAAGAGCACCTTCGTTTGAATGCCAACATTTTTCAAGGGCTCCAATCTTCCGACAAAAATTAGCTTGTGCTACCTTGTGCTTGTGTTTTAGACTGTGGAAGATGTGTTACCAGAAATTTTTTTTTTTATTTTATATTTTAGTACCTGATGCAGAGAGTACAGTCCTTTTTGTCTAGGGGATGATGGACAGGTGGCACAGGCACCCAGCGCATGACCCTTGAGAGGAACATCAAAGGTGATCAGACTGGAATGAGGGCAACGCTGATTCTTTTGACTTTCAGTAAGACAAAGACTTTGTGACTGCATGTTCTATTCACGAAGTACCTTCACCACTAAAAGTTAGATACTTGCAAAGTCTTATCTTCCTTTCAGGCTAACTTCTCCTGCATAATAGACACCACATGTGTCACCGCCATATTTTCTGGAAAAATGCCCTTGCCCAGGATTCTTCTCCTGGGAAGCTGAGAAACCTCAGAGAAAAAGGAAAACAATATTATCCCATCTGCTTCTCCTGTGTTTTGCTACTTTGGAATGTGGTTTGGACATTGTTAACCAACAGGTGCAGGTTTCATTGGTTTCATGTGAATTGTTTTTACTAATTGGCCAATCACAGGCAAACTGTGTCGGTGCTCTGGAGAGAGTCACACGTTTTTCATTAGTATCTTTTAGCCTTCTGTCTGTATTCTTTCTCTACTCTTTAGTATAGTTTAGTGTAGTATTCTTTAACATAATATAGATCATAAAAGAATAAATTAGCCTTCTAAGAACATGGGGTCAGATTCATCATTTCCTCCCTTCGATGGGGGTCTCAGAAAATACCACAGACATGACATGTCCCTGCCCATGTGTATCCCCCACCCCTCCGTGGCATGCCAGCCATCTGTACATCCTCACCAAGCTCTGAAGCCAAACCAGTTCACAGCAGTAGCAGGGGCTATAGCAGCTATGTTCATGCAGAGGCCTTTCGTGATGAAATGCTGACAATACCCCACACAGCAGCTGCATACAGCCAAGGGTTTTTAACAGACTTTTCTTCCCCTGCTCTACTATTTCTATTTCTGCTTTAGCTTTCCTGAGATTAGAAGGGGGAAGAAGAGGCAGAATTGCCTGTACTGTTCCAAATGGGCATGCACTAGGAATTCACATAACTGCATTGCAAAGCTTTCTGTTTGATCAGCTGGTACTTTCCTAGTACTGTTCATATTCTCTTTGTTTCCTGACTGCTGCTGAGTTTGGAAGCTGATATTTTCATAGAATCATCTTTTATGAGCTGGAATAATTTCCTGAATGGCAGTATATATTAAAGATATCACAGTGTATAAAACTGGACATCTTTTTACTAATTGTACCTGATTTTATATTTATCAGTGTTATATTTCTTTTTCTATTTTATTGCCCATTCAATCTCATGATATTGTGCAACTCTTTGCAGCTTTTGTCTTTACTCTCAAGCCTGAGTTAGTATTGTTAGTAAATTCTGTCCCTGACTCTCCAAATTAATTTCCAGGACATTTATCAATAGATTGACCAGCACAGAACCAGTTTTTAACTTCATTTATAATATTTTAATTAGTCTTCCACAATTAGCCCTTCTTTTTCATTTCACACAATTGGACACTTGTCATCAGACATTGCTAAAAGCCCTTTTAAGATTTAAGCAAACTTTATTAGCCAGATCATCCTGACATATGTGCTTGGAGATTCTTCCAAAGAGTTGTAATAGAATTCATGGTTGTATATCCAATACAGTACTCATTCATTATGGTTTATGTCAATTGGCAAGGTACAGTCATCAATTCTTTTGAACATCTACAGAAATCTCACACACAGGTGTAGTGGGTTTGTTTTTTTTTCTTTGTTTGTTTGTGTGTGTGGTGGATTTTCTCTTTCTTTGAACCATATTTGCCTTTTTTTTTCTCTCCTGTGATACTAATGCAGTTCTAAGCACAAGTTAGTATCTCAGAAATCTCCTGAAAATACTTAATGACCTTAATGAACTGACCACCTGCTAGTAACTTATCAGATTGTTTCAAGTAGACATTTACTGACACTTAAATTCAGCCACATCTTCTGAATAAGATCCTGTCAAAAAATGTTAACAGCATGAAAATTTTGCTAAGCACTTCAACGGCAAAGAGTGATAAAAAACTCTATATCCATTCTGGTCTATTCTTATTCCTTTACCATGAAGTCACCCAATTCTCTGACAACTGTCAGAGACAGTACTGTACTGAGAGCTAGTAGTAGAAATAAATTCAGCCTCACCAAATCATGTGGGGGATAGCATTACTCCTGTACAGCACACAGATAGGTTTAGTGCTGGCAAGCTAATATTCAGACTTCCTGTAGCACAGAAAACATTCTTCTGCATTTGTTTGTTTTTATTAAAACGTGCTACAAAAACATTTTGAAATTATAGTCTTATCAGTTTTCCATTGCAAGTCAAGTTTTCTGAACTATATGGTTTAGATAAGGAGCAGAGAAAGAAATGACTCAGTCATCATCTGCAAATGATTCCATGGGTGATAAGGAAAAAAAAAGCCATATTAAATCTCTAAGCTACCTGGAAACAGAACACAGGGTGTTGAAAACAAATAAATCCAGATTAAATATAGAGTGTCCCCAATACTTATTGACTGCTAGGAAAAAATTAACTATACAGACTCTTCAAGAGATTAAAGAGATTTCTCAAGTCTTAATTTGTTTGTAAGAGATTCCTCCACAGTTGAGACTGAATTACCAGGCTTATTCCAGTTGTAACTGGGCAGTATTTTTCACCTCTGTTTTGCAGATCCAGTTACACAATTAGATGTGGTTTCCTAAGACTTGAAACATGTGATACTATGATAAAGATGTCTATTCAATATCTCATTTGTATCAGTGTTACTTTGGCTTTAATGCAGTAACAAATCAGCCTGTGTGCATGAATTCATATGCTCTTACTTTAAAATTTCATATAAGCAACATGAATTTAATGATTTATGAACACTGAAAGACTGAATGATTCAACAATATTGAATCATTTACCTGAAGAAAAGCCTGTGTTCTAACCTTTTTATGGCAACTACTGGAAAATACAGTTTTTGCAGATGCAATCTCCCAAAGGAGTGGAATAAAATAGTAATACAAAACCAGAGCAAGATTTTTTTTAAATCAAAGGCTGAGAAAGGAGGGGTAGAATAAAATTGGTGAATGAGATTAAGTAAATTTAGCTCTAATCTTACTCAGGGTCACCTCTGTAGGGAAATATACTGGAATTGCTCTCCTGGTATAATTATTCTCTACAGTTATACTGTTATAAATAATTATGTTTCCAAAGCAATCACTTTAATTCAATTGAAACCAAGGATGGAAGGACTACAAGAATCAATTCACAATATAATATGTTGTCTCTGGACACTGAATTACTGATTTTTTTTTTCCCTAGGAAAACCATGGAAATAAAAGATGGACATAAATCCAGTATAATAGGGCAAAATTACTATGATTCTATGATCAGCTTATGCTTAAAGCAGTCTATTTTGAAAAGAGAAAGGAAGTCTGGAGCAATTAATTACCTTTGTTGACTTACTGAAAATGTTCAGGAAGCACCAGCTGTTAGGTCTGTCCTCACACGGAGTGCCCCAAGCATCAGCAGGGGTTTGGTGCCCTCTTACGTTGGGTGCAGGCAATTTGAGTGACTGCACACACTGCTGGCTGATGGATCACTTGAGAAGGCTTCTCGGGATACAAACTGTCAGGAAAGTAAGTGCTAACTGACATAAGTGACTACTGAATGCTTCTAAAAGTTAATAACCACTGTAAGGCAGAGAACTTAGCCACAAAGGCAGTGAACTCCCAGCAATGAACAGACCCACAAACATACTTTTGTACCCTCCCCTTCAGCTTTTATTGAGGTGCTCAGCCTCACTGACCTGATCTTGCATCGCACAAACCTCATTTCCTGTTTTGGCCAAATATGGTAATAAATTTCTGACTGTGAGAACACACAAACAAAAAACGGCTGTTGAGCATCACAAAACAATCATGGGCACTGTCACAGCTTCCCCAGTCAAGTTGTGGATGCCCTATCTCTGGAAGTGCTCAAGGTGTAGTTGGATGATCTGAGCCACCTGATCTAGTGCAAAGTTCCCTGCCCATGGCAGAGGGGTTGGAACCAGACGATCTTGAAGGTCTTTTCCAGCCCAAACCATTCTATGATTCTGTGCAGAGAGAGGACTATGTGATCTGGTCTTTTCCTCCTGGAAACCCATCCAGTTAACAACCTCGGTACTTACCCAAAAAGGTCTGCAAAATACTCCAGTGATTACTGTTCACATCTAAAAGCTGGTACAGGTTACCTGAAATTAGATTTCTGAACAGTTTTAGCAATCACCTTAGGGTCCTCTCTCATCTAGTTAACACTGCAGTATGTTACTTTTTTTCTTGTGCAAGTATTTCTAATCCATAGAAAATCCTTCTAGGTCTTCTAAAAACAAGACAGATTGCTCAGTAAATTTTTCTGAAAATAAAACCTGATTTGGTATAAGAAGTGTTTTGTTAGTTTCTTTTTCATTTCCCAATTAGCATCATAAGGGTATACAGTTTAAATGCTTTTTTAAACTTGGCACTTATGTAACTCATCATTCCATTTTACTAATTACTCAGAGTGAAACATATGAGAGATATTTATGTCTCTGTGTTGATACATAAATCAGAATGCAAAAGAGATTGGCCACAGAAATAGTGATGTATAAAGATAACATGGAATTTTAGATTACATTTAAATCTTGCTACCAGAAATTATTAAATACCTTATTTAAGTGCCGAGGGCCCTGAATTTGGAAGAGCAATCCATTGCAATGGAGTGTATTTATATTAGTACAGAAATAAAACACCCAAGAGTGTTTTAATGCGAATCTCTCAATTTATTTTATCAAATTCCCCTGCTATGCATTTCTTCAGAAATCAGTTTCAAGGCAATGCATAAGAAAACATTCAGAAAATTAGCAAGTTAGTGCACAAAATCATTTTCTCAGTCTAGTCATAAACAGAGAGATAAAATAGAGTCTAAGCATCTCATAATTATTAATAATAATCATCCCTTGACCCTTGTTATCACTGATACCCAAATGCCTAGTGGCTAGGCACATTTTGGCACCTTGATCTATTTCAGTAAAGCCACACAAAACTGGATGGATGCTCCCCATTTCTTGGAGCCAAAAGCTCATGAAAAACAGCTGAGAGCAGATCCATGCAGCAAGCAGAAACTTGGACAAGTAAGTTATTTGTCAACATCCAAAAGTGCACGACATTGCTTAACTGAACACAAAAAGACGTTCCTAGAGAGCTTGGAGTTCTATTTTCAAATGGATGTGACAAAGGAAAAATAAATAAGGAGAGGATGTAGTGAAGAAAGATGGGTATGCCTGGACCCCCTACACACCAAGATATGCTCAAATCATGATTTTATAGTAAAATTTTATAAAATAAAGCCACCTTGTGTAGACAACAAATAGCTAAATTGCACACAGAGCAGAGATCCCTGAGCTAGTCAAAAACTAGTTAGAAAAGCCACACAACACACTGTGTGGACATACTCACATTGGTCTAGAGGAAGTACTGCTACTTTTTCAGCAAATAAACATTGCTTACTAGCTCCCATTCAAGACCACATGAGTGATGGACCATATTGGCTAGTGTATAACCTTAAAGTTCTGCTTCTAAGGCTTGAGTGAGGGCAGCCCCAGGTAGGACCTGGTCTTATTGCTGTGGATGTAGCCAACAACAAAGCTTTCACATTTAGTGCATTAATCTCACATAGTGCTGAAACCAGGCAGTCGGGCTCCGTAGCTGAGTTACTTTTCAGAGAAAATATGAATCTGAATTTTCTGAACAGCTTTTCCATCTGCTGACTCACAAGTTTGGGATCATAGGTTGAAACCTACCAAATTAAGTAGCATTTGCTTTTGACAATATTCACTGAAGTAGGTATTTCCCATCAGTACAATTCCATTTTCATATTCCGTTTCTAAGAAAGTAGAAAAAACAACCTCTCTTAGCTGGTAATTAGCATTAAAATAATCCACACAGTAGAATAAATGTGTGGAAACAGCAAAAATCCTCTCATATTTTTCCAAGAGCTAGAAAATACGGAATGTGGATCCACAGTTTTACCATGGTAATCAGTTATACACGGTTTCATTTCTGCCATGCCATTTTCCCCATCTCATTTTTCCCATACCTGGTTCCCTCTATGCTATAAAGTGAACTTAAAATCTTGTAGCAACATGCAAACAAAGGAGAACCACTTTGTTCTGGGAATGGAGAAGCAGGATTTTTTAGGACAGAGCTTAGAGACATCTGCTATAATATAGTGTAAGAAACTTAACTCTATACATTAATGAAGCTGATGAAGTCTGAGTTCTGGAAATAAATGAAACCAGATGCTTTGCTGTTAACTGACAGAGCTTCAATTAAATCAGAAGAAAATCATATGTCTCCCAGTCCCTACTGCTGATTAAGACTTTCATAGCAAATTGCAATTTGTTTTTCTTGAGGAACTTACACAACTTGAACCTCAATATGTTCTACTATGAAATCTTATGGAACTGAAAACTCATGCTGATATAAATCAAATAAGGTTAAGAACTAATTTAGTTAAGAATCAGTACTTGGCTGCTGTGGAGATACTTTTAATTTAGTTTGAAGTGTCTAATATCAATTTAGCTCAAGCTTATTACAGACTTTATGGTTTTAGCTAGAGCTGAAAACAGATTTCAATACTTATGTCATTAACTACCTAAGGCAGATGCCAGTACTGACACCAATATCCAGCAGCATCTAATTTAACATTGTGACACATCCTTATATTCTCTCTTGGACAGTATCAGCACAACCATTCAGAAAACAAAGTGCAGAAACATTGCAATGAAGTGCTCTTCTCTCAGGAAATAATTTATAGAACTTCTTTTAGACATTTCTGACCATTTAACAACAAACACAGGCTAAGCAGAGCCCCAGGTTGGCTCTATACATTTAACATGAACAGTTGTGTTTATAAAGTTTTATATAATAAAATTAAAATGCTTATCATTTTATAATTGGAACATAAGTAAAAGTCACAATACAATTACTTAAACAAGTAACAGGTCAACACCAAGTATTTCTCCAGAACTCCAGAACAGCTAGGCCAGAGTCTTAGTTTGACAGTTCTGGGAGCACTTGTGCAGTTCTGTGCTTGTCTAAGGAAACACAATCCATAAAGAACTCAAGGAAATGAGGTCATAGGTCTTAGATGTCACACAGCTTGTGCCACAGCAGTTGTGGGAAACCATCAGCTTAAGGGTACATATTTTTGTACTTGCTGGGCTCCAATCTCTGCAACATAGACTGCTCCACTCCTCATGTCTACATCCACAAGGTGTGGCTTGGTTTCATCAGCCAGCTGGACGCTGTGGACTATGGCACAGTCCCCAATGGAGCCGACTGGAGGTGCTGCCAAGATTGCCAACCGGTTGATATTCAGCTGAGCTACAATCAGGTATTTGTAATCGGCAGTAAACCTGTGAAATATACACATATTTTTGAACTATGAACTCCATATGGCACCTCATTTTAACACAAACAAAATCTCTTTAACAATCACGATTTTGAAGGCTACGACCAAAACAAAATGCAATGTAACATTGGGAATTAAGTTGTAAGCCTTGCTCTTCATATGGCTGCTTACTGAGACACATTATGCTACAGAAAACTTGTTCAAGAAAATATTTCTTCCTGTAAAAGCTGCAACAGAGTAAGATTAATAACATAACAACTTTAAAGTGAATCTCCCAATCCTGCACTCAAATCTACAGGGCTTGCTATAAAGCCAGGATTTCCCTGTCAAGATGCAACTGTGCAAATCTTTGCACACGTTAGGAACCCAGCACCTTATTTCACTGGTTAACTCCTTGTCAGCAGGCATAAATATCAACATTTTAATTCACCAGTAAGAGTACACCTTATTTACATAACTGTGTGCTTCTAGAACTGTTCAGCAATACCTGACAGAATAGGGTCCATCTTCTGAAAAACAGCCATTCCAAGACCCAAGCCATTCTCCTGTGACTTTATCAAAAACTTGGATTCTCTTGTTGCCTCTGTCTGCAACCCATACCTATCAAAAAGAAAAATCATGGCTGTCAACAAAGAGAACAAATTAAATGCATTTGTTTCCTATGAGAGCAAAGTTCCCTGTAGTAAAAATGGAAGACTGTACCCTGGAAGAATGCATACCTTCCCATTCAAAACTAAATCAATAGATCAGACTGCCAGATATAAACCAAAACTGATCTACAAGTTAACAAACAGAAATTATTTTATACTACTTTAACAGAGAAATCAGCCCCTTCTCTTCTTTTTTTGTAGCTATATGACATATTTGGTAGGATTTTTATCCCTACAATGAGGACATATTTCCACCTATTAAATTCAGAAGATCTGTCTAAAGGTCTGTCACCTGCATTTTTTTCCAATGGTAGTCTCATTTCATGATCGTGATCTGCAAACACTCCTGACATGCCTAATACTACTACAAATATTTAGCCATTTAAACACTTAGAGCATGTTTAGCTGGTTTTGTCTAACCAGTTTTGTCTCTGTCCCACCCTGTGTTAACTGGGTTCACAAACACTGCAAGCTAGCAATACCACTAGACAGTTCCAATGAAGGCATTTTTTGTACAACAATCATTGAAGTTTTAGCTGTTGACAAGTCATAAGTCTGGTAAGTAAACTTCATGACTTTTCTGGGGTATCACCAAAAAGGAAGCAGTAAACATAAACTTAGACCTTTCATCACTGTTTTTAAATGAAGCACTATGAAAGCATTGTCTTAGATTTCTTATGAATAAACAATTAATTCTCAACTTAAAATGATGGTCCACACTATGTTGGCAGTAAAATCATAGCTTATCCCAGTCACTCTCTTTGAATGAATAAACTCACGGTTATCCTGCAGCATAAAGTGACCATGCTCCTCCTCTTTTTTCTCCCACTCTGCCAGTTTTGGCAGAGAATTGATTTTTATATACACTTCTTATTCTGATTCAGACAGCATCAGCAGAATTAGCTTCAACCAGTGGTGTTTTAGTGAAGCAATCTTATTTTCCCTGAAACAGATTAGGAAGTGACTGCATAACTCCTCTCTAGGACCAGAAGACCAAAAGCCAGACTTACAATTAATGCCTGGCAGAAGCAGACTCTTGGAATGCCTTGAGCTGCATGTAAAAGAGAATAATGTCCACAACCTAGCTAGAGCCTCACTATCACCTAAAGGTTACTTGGAATTTCAAAATATGAAATTAAAGTCCCTTGAAGTGTAGCAACTGAGGGTAATGGACCACCACTTTGTCATCTAGCAGGATTGTCTTTAATAAACACACTTGAGTATTTCTGTGCTTCTTCTGTGAGCAAGTTTTAGGATCAACTACACAGCCAGCCAGCAGGAGAGAGAAAGAAACCACAAAAAACCAAAAAGAGCAGAGCCGATGTTTCTAGCTCTTATCATTCATCCCACACATTCACTGCCCAGTTTTCTTTACATCAAAGCACAGCTATTTATGGCTGGACTCGATCCTTTGGTATGTACTTTCCCATGGGAGAAGAGCTGTTAATCAAGGTCAGGATGGCCCGAGCAGGCTGCTGCTTCTACATGAAGAAACAAAAGTGCTTTTATTTACTACAGAACACACTTCTCCTGTAGTCTCACAATGGCAACCTGCAGGAAGAACACTCTGTTGTTGCATGGACACTGACAGTGTAAGTGGTCAGGATCCTGGTGTTAACGTTGGAGGCAGCTGCTTCCACAGAATCTGCACTATGAAACTTCAGCTCAGGACTATCACACCGAAAACTGTAACCCCACAAAGTGACACAGATCACAACAGTTTAAACAAAAAACAAATATGCTTTGTTTTGTTCAAATACATATAAACAAGTCTGCTGGAAGATGAAATAAAAAAATTTCCTCAATTCTTTACCCGTCCAAAAGCATCCACTGTTACACTGTGAGGAATCTTGAACTGACCAATGCCACTCCCATTTGATCCAGTCAGCCATAACTCTTTGTAGTCTGAACAGTGAGCCCCATGAAAAATAAAAGTAAAAAAATCACAGTGAGAAAACAACAAATAAACCAGTTTTTAAGTCAATCTCTTGCAAAGTTACTTTGGATAGTTTGTAAAAGGTGAGATTTCTAAACTGTTTAAACAAGTACTCCCAATACATAAATCTCAGAGAAAACATGACTACTACAGTGATGACTGGATTGTTATTAGTGGTTTCATGATTATGGTTACAAAAATGTAGCCAGTAATACACAAGAGCCATAATCCAAGGTTCTGTTAAACACTGAATTAAAAAAAATACAAAAAGGTAAAAAAAGAAGTTGGCCAATTATGCTATTCATTTATTTCCTAAATTGATTTTTAAAACTTGTTACTTGGAAGTTTTCACTTTTAACCATTTACCATTTTGCAAACTAAGTAATAGGAAAGTATCTGCTTTTTGATAGGAAAATGGAGAAACAGTAGGTCCTCCACTTATTCCACCTGTAGACATGTGCAGACTCTTTAGTCACTGCCCTAATGGACGAGTATGAGCAAGCTAATTAGAATCACAGAACAATTTAAGTATAAAAGTCCTCCAGACACTGCCTGGTCCAACCTGCTCCTCAAAGCAGAACTAGCCTTGATAAAAAATCCAACTCTTAAGTTAGATCAAGTTGCCCATAACTCATCAGTTTTTGAGCATCTACAGGAATGGAGAGTGCAAACCATCTTTGGATGACCCTGTCATTCACTCTCTGACCACCCTTCCTCTGAATGCTTTCTAACAAAAATCAAACAGAAATTCACCCCTCTTGAATCTTTTGCTCTGTGTTCCTCATTCTTCACTGTATATCTCAAAACAAATGTGCCTCTGTCTTGTCTGTGGCCTCCTTTTAGTGACTAAAGACAGTAAAAAGAATCCCCCTTAGCTTTCTTTCTTGGAGACTGAATGTCCTGGGGTAACCAGGACACTGAACAAAGTCACTCTCTCAGCCTCTTCTCACGAATGACTAGGAGATTTCTCCTGAAGTAGCAAGCAGTAAAACAGGTTCTGATTCAATAAGGTCTTCAAGCTAAAGTTAAATGACAGTTCTGCCCAGTACTCGCCTAAAAATATTCCCAAGCCATATTATTTAAAATCCAGTTTTCAGTGGTCAACTACTGCAAGAGTTCCTTTTTCCATACCATCTGATAGTTTGAGCAATCTGTTGTTCATTCCTCCGTCTCCATCAACAACATAGATTTCTCCAGTTTCCTCCACAAAGATATCTGCTGGTTGATCAAATTGCAGGGGAATCAAACTTGAACCAGCATTACCAGGTGTGCCCAAGACCTGCATAAGTTTACCCAAAGGGCTATATTGTTTCACCGTGTGTCCGTATTTCCCTGAATCAAGGAAAAAAAACAAAGTGCAAAAACATCTTAACAAAACAAAATGTAAGTATTAAAACTGACTGCAAAGATTGAAGATCTGATACTCAAAAGTAAGTGATATTAATATGTTTTAAATCTAACAGACAAAATTCTATAATAAATTCTAAAAGTCTATTTGATAATGGGTTAGTAAATCCACAGGCTGTGACACTATTCATCCACTATATTAGGATCACTAAACCTAGGTCTAGCCAGGCTAAACTTATGTCTATCAGGATTTTTTTCCCTGATACTTCTGGGTGGCAGGGAGGAGTGCTGACCAAGCTCAGCAGCTCTAAGCAGACACACAGCACCACTCATGAAACTTCAGACTATTTTGTGCAGCACATGAGAAGTTTGTTCATATCAAGTGAAGCACAAATCTATCTCAGAATTGCTTGAGAGACTTAAGTAAGTTTTTTAAAAGAATATTACATTTTCTTCCCCTCTGAATATTTCTCATATCACCATGATGCATACCTGTTCCAACATCTGTGATCCATATTGAACTTCCTGTTGCAGTGTTCCATACAAAGATACCATGAGGCATTTCAACTGTATCATTCCAGGAGTGAAGAAAATAGCCTTCTTCTGAGAATACAAGTACCTTTGGCACATTGTCTCCCCGCTGAAAAGGTAAAAAAAGTTCTAAAGAAAACATATTAAGTAAGCAATCTTACAGTTTAAAATTCCTTTCTGTGAAGTTTTTGCAATGTTTCATGAATTGAAAGAATCTCCTGACACGATTGTCTGCTGGAACTCTTTTTCCAGCTAGAAAAGGAAAAAGAGATATGGGTCTAAATTTAGTATGAAAAACTTTCCAGTCAGTCTAGACTGTCACCTTACATCACATTGAGTCCAGCCTTCAGAGCAGCCAAGTGCCTGCAACTATTCTGGTCTTCAGCTTGAATTGTGATTTTGTGTTCCTGCTGAAAAGTGTGCCCAGTGTAATGGGCATGAGAAACTGCAACAGTGCTTATCAGCTGCATGGCACTCAAATACTCATACTGTGCTTTACACGACATTCCCACCATATCCCATGGAGACAATGTCTTATCCATGGCCTAGAGATACTCACACATGGACCTGGGTAGAGGAAATAATTTACCTTCAAGTACTGGAGGTTGAAAGAGCTGTGTGGTTTTGATTTCATGGGACAAGGCCTCAAAGAATGGAAGATTCAGTTGCCCCAGAATCACATTTTATCTTACAGCTGAGGGAACAAGCTGCTGTAACTCAGTTAAGTTGGATCATGCATTCATACCACAGAAATGTAATGCTTTAAAAAAAACCCACAAACAAATGTTGTGCCAGAACTGCCAGAAAAATAGATATAGCAGAGACAGCTCTGTTTATATTTTCTCTGAGTTTGATAGAATCATTATTCATACATATATAAATATCTAAATATATGTAAATAAACATACACATATATATCCTAATCTTAACCAGATGCTTTAAAGGCAAAAAGCCACAGAAACAACACAGAGAGAAATATGGTATTTCCACTCACTTGTCCTACATAGACCAAACCATGGAGAGAGTCAACAGCAACACAAAATGTTTGGCCAGTGAAGTATTCTGGAGCTTTAGGCCAGCCTATGTCCAGCTTGTACAACGGTTGCTCTCCCTTCCAATGTGAGGAGTTCTTTGCTTTTAAAACCTGAGAATACAAAATAAATATATAGTAGTTAAATTCCATTGAGGGTGGGATCAAAGGAAACAGCAGCTGAAAGTAAAAGCATCATAAATTCATTTACTCAATTTAAATTAACAAGACAGATAAATAGAAGCAGGCTTGCAGCCAGGGGTTTGGAAAGCTTCAACAATCGGAAAATTAGCTAATCAACTCCTTTGGACTGGGGAACTCTGGAATTGGAAGGCAAAACACACACCCTGAAATTTCTTACACCACAGCTGCTGTTAATATCTGTGAATCACTCTCCAAAATGAGATAGTACAGAAGGTTCCAAATGCACCAGATTCAGTAGCTACTTCAAGATGCGAAAATAAGAAAAAGAAAAAAATACAGGTTAAGAATGAAAACGACACCTTGGAAATGGAGAAGTGTAAAATGCCAGGAACAGTCAGATTCGGGTCAACGTATACATTTTAAACAATAACGGAAATAAATAATCTTCCACCTTCTTGTTCTATTTTCCAGCAGAACAGGGGAAGTAAGCACTGAAGCAGAGCACTCAGCACAGAGCTAATAAGTAACGCGGCCGACCCTGAAGGCCCAGGGCCACCTGACACTTGTGCCCCTCGCCCTGCCGGGACCAGGGGACAGACACACTGATGGCACATTGCTGCGGACGGACAGGCCGGGCTAACACGAAGGAAACCCACGAGCCGTCAAGCAAGGAGAACGCCTGCCAGCATCCAGCGGGAAGTCGGTCACCCACAAACCCCCTTCTCCCCGCTGGGGCGTAGCACGCCGCCAGGAACCCCGGGAAGGGGCCGCCCCGCGCAGGCACTACCTCGGCGGTGCTGCGAAGCCGCCCAGTGCCGCAGCCTCCACCCGGAACCCACAAGCCACAGGCGGCGCAGGAGCCACCGAGAGCGGGCGGGTTCCGGGGCGCCGCCCGCACCTCCGCCCCTCGCAGCGGCCCCGCCGGGCCCTCCCCGCTGCCCACCCTAACCGGAGGCCCTGGCACGAAGCCCCGGGCGGCCGCCGCGCACCTGGGAGCCGCCGAGCAGGGCCAGCACCGCCAGCAGCGTCCCGGCCATGGCAGCCCCGGCCCCGCCGCCGCTCCCGCCTCCTGGGGGCAGGGCCGGTTGCCATGGCAGCCACGTGGCCACCGCCCCTCCCACATGGGCCCGGCGGCCGCTGCTTCCCGCGCCGTGCCGCGACCGAGACCGGCGGCGGCGGCGGCGCGGCGGCGGCGTGGGGCGGGCGCGGCGATGCCCCGGGGTAGCGCTCAGCGCTCCGGAGCCGCCCCGGGAGCTGGGCGAGGGGCGAGGCCGCCCCGAATTTCCGCAGCTCCTGCGCAGGCATCGCTGTCGTCACCCAGCGTGGAAAAGGGCCTCCGCTCGGCGCTGTGATGCCATAAGGCCGCGACGGCAGGGAGGCGGGACCGGCGGAGGGGGTGCGCAGTCTGTGGGCTCACGCCGCTCCCGGGCCTCCCTAGCCCGCCTGCCCCGGGGGCCGCCCGCGTCCGCCCCGGCTCTGCCCGCCGGGATCGCAGGGCGGCGGTGCCGCCAACGATGCTCTGCGGGGGCGTCCCGGGCCGCGGTGCCGCGTGCTGAGCGGGGCGGCCGCCGCTGCCGCCCTTCCCTTCCCTTCTCTTCCTTTCCCTTCCCGCCGCCGCCGCGACCCCTGCGCCCGCCGGAGCGCTCGCGGGGCGCGCGGGGAGCGGGAGCACCGGGCGGCTCCCGGAGGGCGCCTTTGTCTCCGTGTCCGCCACTGCAGAAGCGGCAGCGCTCCATCCCCGGGGCCGAGGACAGCCCCGGCCGCCTTCCGTGCCCGGCGTTTTTTATTTATTTATTTTTTTAAATCCTTTTTTTCCTGTATGCTCAAAGACATTTTTTATCGCTACTGTTATTTCCTCCACGTTTAAGTGTCGGCAGTAATCAAGATGGATAAGAAATCATTTGAAACCGTGCTGGATGAAATTAGGAAGGTAAATTCTCTCTTTGCATGTTAGTTTAATCATTTGGTGATGGACAATAGGGCAAAGAGTACTGACTACAAATCGAAAGGAGGGGGACATTTAGCTTAGCTATTAACAAGAAATTCTTTACTGTGGAGGTGGTGAGGCAGGGGAACAGGTTGCCCAGGGATGCCCCAATCCTGGCGGTGTTCAAGGCCACGTTAGATAAGGCTTGGGCAACCTGGTCTAGTGGGAGGTGTCCCTGCTCATAGCAGGCGTGGTTGGTTGGATGATCTTGAGGCCTCATTGGAAATAAGCACTTGGATAAAGTTGCTGCAGCATTTTTACTTTCAAGGAAGACGAGGGAGAAAACCAAAAAGCATGCCTTTCTGGGGGGAAGGGCTGCGGTTGCTTGGCCAGTGCGGAGACAGTGTGAAGTACTCTCCTTTGATCCGCTGGTTTAGGAGGTACAATCCACAAATAGGACGTGGAACACTGATTTCTGAGCTGCGTTCTGTTGTCCTTTTTGGAAATCACGTCTCCCACAGCTCAGGAGTGACTGAGCACACCTTCTTTCTCTGGGATGTCAATCCTGTGTTTTGATGATTGCTCTGAGCTGTGCTTCTTCATCTTCTGTTTAAAAACTCTCTGAACAAAATACTGCAGGTTGTGGGGAGCAGAGATACAAACCTGGGCTTCGTGTCTGGCAGGCCTCTGGTTTCTCTCTGCACAGGGGACTGATTTTAAGAGGAAAGCTTGAGGTTAGTGCTTGGAACACTTCCCTGAACACTAGAAGGAGAAAAGGAGAGGAAAAATCAGAACCTTTGAGATTAATGTTTCTTGTTTTGCCTGGGAAGCAGAAACCTGTGACAATGTATTTTGTTGCAGTTAAGCAGAGGTTATTCCAGTGTCACAGTAGAACAGTTTACCTGCTGAAGGTTCTTGGTGTGACAAGTGAAGGGCTTGTTTCAAATGCATTTCCTCGTGGCGCAACACTGATCCCCATAGCATTTTTGTATTAAGTAGAATTTTTTGTTGTGTTGGTTTGTCTAGGAGAGGTAAATTTCCTTTATTGTGACTCAGGTTCTGGAGTTGAGTTTCAGTTCAGTTTCTCTTCGGCATGAGGCAGTGATGGCTGCAATTGCAGTATTATTATTTTGCAACATATCGAGGTATAAAACTGTTCAACAGAAACCCCAGGGGTGTCTTTCTTATCACAACTATGTTTTTGCATACATTTTTGTGGTCCAAAGGTCTCTTTCATAAAACAGCTAAAAACATCAAAGTCTAAGATATTTCAGGGTGTGGACTTTCCTCCCAACTTATGAATTTGTGTGGAAAATCTGGGAACCACAAAAAAAAAGTCAAGGAATGACTAGCACATGAATGCTTTCTCTGATGATTGATGGTGGGAGGGAGTAATGTTTCAGTTATATTACTGCAGTGCAGTCCTTCAGAATACGCTCTGTGATTACTAAAAACTTCAGACAAAAGGGTTTAGGCATGTGATTTTAGGCACTTACGTTTCCTCTATGCTATCTGCTTGGATTCCTGTAGTCCAACTTGCTGTTGATCTAAGGCTCAGTGCTGTGCTGTGTTAATAATAGTTGTGCTGTTGTGGTGTAATGTTCATTATCCAAATGCTGGTTTTGTATTTGCTGCTATGTTTTTGTTTAAGCTTCATTTCTAGCTCTGTGGTAGAACCTTCTTTATTATGTGATTTACAAGTTTGTTGTGTTGGCATGTTCATTTTCAGTCCTACAGTTAGCAGGAACAATTATTTAAATGTCTTCATGTGTAGCTTACTTCTCTTTTTCCCTGTGTGTATTTACAGGTACTAACATAATAAACTTTGGGGGGTTTGTTTGCTTGTTCCTTCCATAAATATGTATAGCAGTGCTTTCTGTTTGTACTCTTGTTATAAAGTCATTCAGTTGTTAATTTAAGAAGGGAAAGTAACATTTGTTTCAGTAATAAAAGTACATACCCTGTTTTTTTCCAAAACACATGAAGAGGAGGAAGGAATAGAGGAAGAAATGAGCATAAAGGCAGAAATTCTTCCTGCCCCTTTGACTTCAGTGTGTCTGGTAGTTTGTCTCTTAATGAGGTACAGAAAGGAAGAGAGTTGTTGGGAGGAAAATAGAAGTGGGTGTGTGGGTAAAGCTAAAGGTGGTTTGAGAATACACGAGATCTGGCATTAGAGGAGGGACTTGGAAACCATGGAAAAAAGGTGTTTTCACCGGCTTGGGGCAGGAATTCAGCTGTTAGCTGTCTTCTTTCCATGTTGTACCTGTCACAGAGGGCTGGGTACAGGGGAGGGAGGAAGTCCTGGCTATTAGACAGCTCACGTGGTTATCAACACAGCTGTCTTGCCACAAAGTCAAAAGGCCAGTGCTGCATTAAAGTACTGTGCTTTGTTTCTTTAGTATGACTGCCTGTTAAAATTTGGAATGCATAAGGAGAATGATAAGACAGTATCCATCTTTGGAGCAAGCTTTGTTGTGTATTTAATTCTGTCTGTATAGACTTGTTATCCAATTTCTTCATAAATTCACTGAAGTAAAATACTTTGCCAGTTACTTTACAGGGGCCATGCAATGAAATTGCCTGAATAATCAACTGTTATCAATAATCAACTGTTAATAATCAGCAATTATCTTGTTTAAGTTGATGTAAATCATTGGAGGAAAAAGAAGAATGATGATATTCTCTCAGCACAGTTATAAGCAACAACAAAAAAGCATCAAGTAAATAAAAAAATGAGTATTATTTTGACAGAAGAATTAAATCACATCTTCCTGTTTTTCACTGTTCTCAGTTACCTAAGAAGTGCACTGTTACTTCAAAATGCTGCAATGTAATTAATAAAAATGTCACTTTGTAGGGGCAGATTTTAGATTAATAGATTAGCAGATGGTTGTGCTATAATTATAATTTTTGAGTCACTAATTATGCATCTTTTTTTTTCTGTATCTTTTAGGCTGTATTGACTGAGTACAAATTAAAAGCTATTGAATATGTTCATGGATATTTTTCCAGTGAACAGGTAAAGTCAACGCTCTTATGGGTTTAATGGGAGCTATTGTTTTTGTGTATTCAGTAATACACTGTGATTGTCTTCAGTCATACTGAGGCTGATCATATTAGCTTTTCATCTTTATTGAGGAGATTTAATTACTTGTTATTATATTAGCATGACACTATTAAAAAGAGTTCCAAGTTGCTTTGTCATCAAAATCACTACATTTTCATTCTTTTTGTGTCTGGAAAGTTGTATAAATTTATCATAATGGAATTTAGGATTGTTTTGTGTGTATTGTCTAAATAGACATAATGTATAATATGATAATATGTAGATTTTCTTTTTCCTCTTTCTTTTCCTGCTGGCTTTTTTTGGTGTATGTTTGGGACTATACTGTTTGGGATCCGGATAGTTGATAAGCTTTTTCAGAGATACTTGATTTAATACTTGATACTTGATTTTTTTAACTTATTCTAATACAGTGGTATTGTTATTCATATATGTAAATATATGCCAAAAAGTAAGTGTTTTAAACATTTCCATGGAAAATCTTCATCTCATAAAATAGAATTTTTAGGTGCTTACTTAGAAATAAATAGAAGATTAGATGCTGGTAGGCACCGACAATCAGCCATCACAGACAGATGTTTTGTAGCAGTACACCAATGTGCTGCAAAAGTGGAAAGGTCATATTGTTGCTGTTAGCATACATTTTTAATATATCTGAAAGATAAATGGAAGGCCTTACTGTTGCAGGTTGTTGAATTACTGAGATACTTCTCCTGGGCAGAACCACAGCTTAAGGCAATAAAGGCTTTACAACATGTAAGTTCTTGTGACATGATCTTGTGGAATAAATTTGCTCTCTTAATGTCATTTTAATTTTATGACACCTACTCTTCAACTGATGAGTCAATATACCCTTCAAAATCTTCAAAGTTTCTTCTTCATCTCCTTCAGTGGTACCAAGCTATGAAATTTCATATTTTTAGGTGGGGTATCTTTTCTGACTAAAGTGACTTTTACTTTCCTGTGTATCACAGAAGGAGATGTAACCCTTTCTAACTCTTGTTAACTCTCCTGATTTCTTTGCTTTTGGTGAGTGCTTTTTGGAGGTGCTTGTTCATAATTTAGCATATAGAGTCTCCTTCCCAATGGGAGGGAGAGCCTATTAAAAGTTTACTGAAATATACCATATGAAGCTGTTACTGAATTGTAGTCTGAGTTTAAAATACTTGTACTGTTTTATTTTATACACACTTTTTTTCCTTTCTCTATCAGAAAATAGTGGCAGTTCCAGCATCAAAAATGGTTAATATTCTCAACTGCTTCACCTTCAGTAAGGATAAACTTATTGCCCTTGAAATCTTAGCTTCGTAAGTATCTCTTCTGCTGTGTTCCTTAACTTGTATGGGTTTAGCTCATGTTTGAGGATGTAAAACTTTAGATCTCCCAGAAGGAAGCACTGTGCCTGGTTAAGGTAAAGCAGAAATCCATTACTGATGGGGCTGTTTAAAGTAATAATTAGAAGCAGATGTTGTAGAAGTAGACATAAGACTGAGAGAATTGGGTTTGTTCAGCCTGGAATGAGTTTGGGTGACCAAATTGCAGCCTTCTGGTACCTGAAGGGAGCCTGCAAGAGAGCTGGAGTATAGTGACAGGACAAGGGGAATGGCTTCACACTGGAAAAGAGTAGGTTTAAAGTGATATTAGGAAAAAATTCTTTGCTGTGAGGATGGTGAAGCACTAGCACAGGTTGTGTGGAGAGTTTTCTGTCCCTGGGAATGTTCAAGGCCAGGCTGGATGGGGCTCTGAGCAACCTGAGTAAAAGGTCCCTCTGCTCACCTGAAGGGGCTTTGGAGCTAGATGATATTTAAGGTCCTTCCAACCAATGATTCTATGATTCTGGAAAATTCCATAGTTCTTGCTGCTGTGTGACCTGCCTGCTGAAAGACTGGCACTTGTGGTGGTGTTTTGACTGTGGTCTTCAAATGTTGTAGAGAACAAAGAGGGCCTTAAGCATGTTTCTCTGCTCACTGAAATCTGAAAGACTTGAGACCAGGAGATTTTGGGAATTGACCCTTTTTTGAAAAGTCCTCTAAGTATTACATATGTAGAGATGAGTTAAGTAAATGGTACTCTTAAACTGACAAATCTACTGTCTATAAAAAATAGATATTCTAAATTTTTATTTACAGAGAAAGTTGGAATATTCCTAGTGAATAGAGTTGCTTCAAAGGATCTATTACACATATTTAAAATGTAAATCTTCTGCTTGGTTCAGGGGATTTATTCTATAAAGTATTGTTCTTTTTTTGATTGTTTAGAGGTTTTTGCTTTAAGCATATCTGTCTTCCCTGTGAATGCTGTACTACCACCTGCTTGATCTTCCTGGGGCATATAAATTCATGGTACAAATATTCATAAAACAGTTAAGACTGAGGATACAGACACGATTTTGCTTTAGGAGTTGAGCTTAAGGAAGCCATGTCAGTGCTCCTAGTCTATTTCAGACCAGACCAAAACAGAGTAGCCAAAGGAAAGTTAGTTAGTGACACACAAAACTAACATGTTACCTTCTCGTAATGAGACTGGAGCTCTTGGACTGTTCAATTTTTATGCTTCAGTTGATGTGGGGCAAAAGCACAATAACTTCTTAGCTGTTGAATTTCTATAGTACTAGAGCAAAGTAAGGGAGTCGTGATTACAAATCCTAACCCAAATCTGTGTGCTGCTTACTTCATTAATCAGAAATATTGAACAAAGCTGAAAGCTCATTCACGTTTTAATACTGTTCTTTGAGGTGTTTTTCATGGCTTCATTCAATGTTCTACTGATTTAATTTCTGTCTAATATCCTCCTTTGAGGACTCCTCCTTTTTGGTTCTGTATTTCCAGTAGTTTGGATGGCATGGATAATATTTGACAGAGAAGTGCTGGTAAAAAATCGGTCAGAATTTTGAATAAAGTGGGTAGAAGCAGGCATTGGTCTCCTAGTAGTCACATATTTTGTTCTCTGGTGTGTCTAGTGTTGTTCGGGCAAGAAGAGAGAGGAGGAGTACCTTTTGGAACTATATTAAGGCTTCCACTAGCTCTGCAGAACTTACAGAGATTTACCAGAAATTATCTTTTTAATTCTAAATGAAATTAGATGAGAACTTGTTTTTCCACCAGACTGACAAGAAATTGTGGCAAATTGAGTAGCTTCTGGCTTTCTGCTATGCTAGGAATTGTGTGTTAGTAGCAATTAAAGCTTTCTGGTGAACTGTTGATGCCTTAAGTCTCAAGGCACCACTGTTGTGATGCAAAATTCATTTATTCTACATACTTAGGCTTGAAATAAAGTTTAGCCATCATCATCCATTATTCTGTATTGATATTTAGTTCTAATATATTGTTTTACTTACAGGTATGAAGTCCATATTTAAGCCTAGGCTTTTTAATAATAGTAATATTATGATCTGAACAGTTATGTTTTTTTAATATGCTTTTGGGTAGTGTTTAACTGTGGGTGACTTTTCAGCATTTTCAGCTTATGCAGATGGAATGGCAGTAATTGTCTGTAACTGTCTTTACAGCAACATTGTTGATGCTCAGAATTATCGCCTGATTGAAGATCTGTTCAGAATTAATATGTCAGAGAAGAAAAGATGTAGACGAATTCTCGAACAGGTAATCAACATAAACTAATATCCTTGGTTCTGTTAAGATTGTGTCATTGTGGGGGCAGGGTTTAGCATCAGGACTTCTGGGAGCTGCTGGTGTAAGACAAGCTGAAACAAGCAATTGCAAAAAGGTAAGAGCATGTGCAACAGAAGAAGTTTTTGTCAGACATTAGGAAAAAGAGACACAGAATTGGAATCAATGCTGGAGGAAACAGTGTATTTTAGAGCCCACCAAGTGCTTAAGTGCAACGTCAGTGTAAGCAGAAGGGGACTTTGACAGAAGTTTACACTATTTGGATTATTTGGAATAAGACTTGAGACACAGACTTCAGTTGTTCCATGTAGGTTGATTCATGCAGTGTAAATGTCATGAAGTAGGAACTAGTTTCTTTAGAGCATTGAATTTGATAGCAAATAATGTTCTTTCTTGATTATTTTGCAGGCTTCGAAAACAGGTTGTAAGGCTCCTCATGCTATGATATCATCCTGTGGCATGATTCCTGGCAATCCTTATCCCAAGGGCAAACCAAGCCGCATAAATGGAATTTTTCCAGTAAGCACGATCCTATGCTTTTGTTTTTCACAAATGAATTTTGATTTAAGATTTATTGTAGTATAACCAAACCCAGAATTCATATATGTGGAAGGAGGAGTGGAATCAAAACCAAAGTGCATTTGTTGGGTGTGTTGGTTTGTTTGTTTGTTTTACTCCATTCCACATTTACAGGAAACTTGCATTATTTTTATTTGCTCATTCTTTGTCTGCTGCTTCAGGTAAACATTACCTGAACAATGTCATAAATAAATTGTTCATATCAGGAAAACATTGTAAACTCCAGCAGTATTTGTCAGAATCAGGAGAGGTGTCAAGAGGCTTGCTGGTAGGTTGATAAAGTGACCTAATAAGGTCACTACAGTACTACTGCTAATCTTAGTGTAGGTCTTAAGCATGTTAAGCATTTCCTGTGAACACCTAAGGGACAGCCAAATTAAATTAATGTTATCATATCCACAAGTCAAAATCCAGATTTCTGTCATCAACATGCACTGTTTAAAATGCCTCTCTTTACAAAAGCTCAGTGTTACAAACCAAGCTATTGGAATGCTCTTACTCATTACTTTATAAGCTTAAAACAGTTAGTTGGCTTGATTTTTTTCCCTGACAAACATGGTTACTTTAAGAATGTTCAAGAACTCAAATGTAGTTCAGAAAAAAAATAAAATATGGCAAAATTATACAGCAAGGTTTGCTTCTAAATTAATGCTTGGTTTAATTTTCTTTTATTTCAGGGAACACCTATCAAAAAGGACACAGAAGAATGTACTAATGAGGGAAAGGGAATAGCAGCCCGTATACTTGGACCATCCAAACCAGTATGTCTAAAAATTAATAAATAAATGACACTTTAAAAATCCCCAAAATGCTGTTATGTTGTAAGAAGACTGTAGAGTAGCAATTTAATTGAAACTAAATTCCTGTAATGAATATGACCTAGTATATTTTTATTTAACTTGAAAATGAGCTCTGGTTTTTATCTGTAGGGGGGGGAATATTCTCTTCTGGATACAATGTATGTGTACTTGAAGACAGAATTTAAATTACAGTAGCAGAAGAGAAAACTAAAAGCATTTTTGGTAATCCATCATGAGTTTCTCTCTGAGGATTTCTCACATGAGCACAGAAAATGCCTCCATCTTTGAAACTTGAATTACAGCAGTGCCTTAGAGGTTCTTGTTTCTTAACAACAGCTGATCTGTATTTCAAAATTTTTGAGCATGTGGGACAAACTTTCAGTGAACCTGTTACTACTTTGAAGTATTGTCCAAATGTTTTATTATCACTTCTATTATGAGATGTTTCCCACAAAGCTGTATTATTTTAAAAACATAGGTATTTTCAGAAATATTTGCTAGTTTTAAATGTGCTAAACCTCTAAAATGAGAAGTCAGTCCAAGACTGCAGAATATGAGAACTGCAAGGCAGAAAGGAGCTCCCTTTCCCACTTGTGCTCAGTTTTCTATTAAAATCTAAAGGTATACTAGTGATGTTTGTTTCAGTCTTTTCAGAAAGAGTGAAATACTTGCAGTCACTATGGATATTATGAAAAAAATTCACATCACCTATAATTGTAGAAAGAATGCCTGTCTGTAGTAGTAGAATGTTAGCTTGTTGTCTGAGAAACATTACCTAATGCTTTCACTCTTGCTTTTTCCATTTGTTTTTTGTTTATGTAGGCTCCATCAACGTACAATCCACACAAACCAGTTCCATACCCCATCCCACCATGTCGGCCACATGCAACTATTGCACCAAGTAAGGTTTCTGTGTGTTCTAGCTTGATGCTATTGTTCATGCATTTGCCTTTTAAGCAATGTGCCAAGTGTTGGTTTCTCTGACCAGGGTGATATCTGAAATTGGCTGCTGCTCCCTGAGCATACTCTAGGTACTGGTTTCTACCTTTTCTTTCATGACAGCCGAATTGATAAAAAGAGGAATATATTGACTTCTTTTTCCAACATCCATAAGAACAGTTCACAATCCTGTTCTGATGACAAAATATTTAATTTTATGGGAGGTATTGTGCATGTTAAACAAGACAAGGGCTTTGGCTTTGTTGTAACATTTGGCCAAGGCTTGGGCTTTGGCTTGACAAGTCTGACTTGTTGCTGTAGAACCCAGCTTGGGATATGGTCAGCCATGGCCCTGAATTAGGTGGAACTATATAGGAACTTGCTGAAGGGCTGTAATCTGTTTCTCACTTGCCTTCAGCTTTACCTTCAGTCCATCATAATGGAGACTAAACAGTTTCCTAAAAGAAAAGTAGATTTCAGTGTCAGAAGGGAAATAGTGATTGCTTTTTCCTGCCATTGCTCTATTTTTAGCAATGGCACTATTTCTTAGTGCCTTAAGTAAGATTGAGCCTTTATTCATAAGCTCCTCTCTTTGCTCTGCTGCATCAATTGTTAGACTCGAGACATTTTTGGGAGGTGGCAAGGCAATTGCCCTTTCTTGGGAAGAAAGCTTAGAATACTTAAAGTAGTCAGATGCAGGTCTGGCAGGCAGCTGAAAGCATTTTCTAATCTTGAAATTCTATACTGCAAAACAAGGAGTGCTCTGGTTAGGGCACTTGCTTTTCACTGATGTTGGGGATTTCAGGGAGTTTTTCAGGGAGTTGATAAGAAAGTGAAGCAGAGCTCCTAGCAAGCATGCTGTAAGCTGAGTCATCTAATCAACTTGATGTCTGCAAGTCTTTTTATAGCCATTTTAGAAAAATGGGCACTACTAGTGGCTAAAATAAGAATGATTGATTATTTATGCCCAGGAAATTACTTGTTCTGAAGAAACTGTGTGGGAAACTTGCAGACTAACTCGAATTTATATTGAATAAATGCTATCTAAAGTACCTTAAAGCACAAAATTTGGCCTGTGACTGGATAGAAATATTAGTACAGTTTTAGGATATGAAAGAGCTTTTGAGGTTTCAGGGCCTTAGTAGGCTGCAACATGTGTTTTAAGAAAACTCTTGTGACAACAGAACTCATAAGTGGTGAAATTTGGTATATACGTGTACGTGTGTGTTTAATGAGATTGCAGATGCTGATGTGAAACTATTCAATATGATTGTTTTCAGTCAGTGGTGATGAATTGCTTTCTGCCTCTTGAACATTTCCTTGCTGAGTGATGCAGCGATTGTTAGTTGCTTTTCTGATTTTCAGGCAAGAGTTATTGTGCAAGAAATCTTAACATCAGGTGGAATTACTATGAAAGTATGAAATCAGAAAGGACTTCTATATGACAAATTAGTGCAATTTCAGTATTGTTCAAGTGCTACCTTTTCCCATGAAGCCCGAGTTTTTATGCTCTTACACTATTAATTCAGGGCCACTGTGAAATGTGTGGTTACTGCAATTTAAATTCAGATGTGTTTCATCAGAACTCTGTACCACAGCAATACAACAGTTTCAGTTGCTTCAAAAAATAACAGAGGAAAAAAGGTATATTTAATATATTAATTGCTGTAAGAATTTTATATTAAAATACTTTGCTAACCCACTTGAATTTCTTAACATTTAAAGAAATATTGAAGTATACTAGATTAAGTATTTGAGAAGGATTGTTTTTTTCTCAGAATTTTCTGGCTAATGTTAAAGGGTCATGGTTACTGATCTGTGTTTGGCTCCTTTGTTTGTCCAGCTTTAATGCTGAAGAAGGAGTTGCAACAGCCTTTAATTAAGAATAGGAAAGGAACCAGTGATGCTGCTGACACTGTATCACTCCTCCCCTTTGAGTTTTTTCAGGCAAAATGAAACTGAAAGGAATTGAAACCTGACTTTTTCAGGTTCTCTTAAGAGAATTGCCCTTAGTAAAATTTGGATTACAGTGTATGCCCTTCAGGCAGACATTGGCAAAAGCCAGCATCCAGTCTGGATAGTTAACTGGTCTAGCTTTTTGATGAAGGAATGTCTTACAGTCTTGAAAATATTTTTTAAAAGGTGAAGATGCTTACTGGTTCATCTAGATACAGGTTGTTCTCACAACAGGGATGTGTATTGCCTTTGTTATTTTAGGTGCTTACAACAATGCTGGCTTAGTTCCAATGGCCAATGTCATAGCTCCAGGCTTACCAGCTCCTCCACCATACACTGCTAATCAAGTGGCATCAGGTAAAGCATGCATATCTTTAAAAATATTCATGCTGTTTTTCCTGGCTCATTGCTGGGAGTGGATCATTCACTGCTGGAGTTTCATTTGCCTTTCAATAACAAGCTGCTGTTCTCTGTTTAGAAAATGAGGACCTTTCCAGCCAGGCAAAACCTTCCCAAAATCAAGGTAAATTGCAAATCCACAGGGGGATTTTTGTGTTCATTGTATTTTTGTTACTTGTTCAGAAAATGTTAACAACAAGTTTAGTGGGATCTTCATAACCTTCTAAGTATGCAGCCACTAAGTATGTGCATTAGAACCTCTTGAGAGTGGAGAAAAAAAATCATCAGACATTTGTACTTAAAAGCACTGAAACATTAAAATTCATTCTTTTGTGTTAGCTTATCAAAGCTTTTTGTACTCTTCATTATATAAGTATGTGAGAAATAGTGCTAAAAACTAAATCAAAATACCCTTTGCAATATTCATGCACTTAAATACTTCAGTAAATCTTTGCAATTTTTAAAATTCTGGACATCTGTTGGAAAACTCATTGACATTTTAATTTCATAGATCAGTTGCAATAAGAAGGTAGGAATACAAGAGAGATTTAGAAATTTTTAAAGGTCTTATCCCAGAATGTTAGATCCAACTGTGTCTGCCTGCACTTTTGTCTTACCCTGTAAGATCCTGTTCTTTTTACCAAGACAGTTGTGCATTTTTTATTTGTTTTTGTGTGGTGCTTAATACAAAGCATAATAATAAATCTCATTAGGAACTACTTATAAAAAGGTTTTGATAATGTTATTAGAATTGACAAACTGAGAATTTACTGACCATTGAGTCAGGCGTATTAACAAATACTGCAAATAGATAAAATGACTGTGATAAGTTTAGCTACTGTAAATATTTCTAGGGACCAAAAAAAAAAGTTGTGTTTTGTCCTTCCTTCTCTGTGTCCAGGGATGGGTCTACAGAAATGTTTTGAAGAATCACTTAATTCTTGTATACCCCTCTTTAAGTATGCATGTATTTTTACGAAGTTAGTTTATGCAGCTAAATGAATATGGTGTTAAGGAATGAAATATTCTCTTAGGAAGAAAAGTTCAGCTCTGGCTTCTAGTACAGCTGTATTTCATTTGTGATTACCTTGGCTGTCAGGATTAAATAACTGTAATCTTTATGAGAGTCTTCAGCTTGGAAATAAACAGAGAGAAAAGAACAGAATCCAGGGCTGGGTAGTCTGGGGTTTTTTTTTTTTTGAGAAGAGTATGTAGAAGGAAAGGTTTTTTTCAGATTTACACATTTTAGAGTTTCAACATACACTAAATTGAAGTTTGTCATATCAACTTAGGTCCAAGATTTAAAGAATAATTTTCTGGATTTGTATGTAGAATTATATGTAGAAATTAGGCAAGAGAGACATGTAGGCTGCTAGAGAGTTTTGGGTGGTGAGTTTGACTGGTTGGATGAGTGTCTTGCTTGCATTTGAACAGATTATTCCAAAAGTAAAATAAAGCACAAGGGTTGTTTGAGAGCAATGATTTATTAACATATTCATGTTCCACAGGAGACTAGAGGCAGGCTTATCGAGAGTCATGACATGCCAGTGTTCATAAATGCAGCTCCTTTCCATTAACCTCCACATTCACAGTGTGCCTGCCTGTTTTCTTGCAGCTTGACTGATGTCTCTAACTTACTTTGTAGGATTGACACAAGCTGGCACTTTTAGTGGCAGGTGGTTGCCTTTATTACAGACACCTGACTAAAGACTCCTAGAAATCCTTGTTGCTAAAGTCAAGTGCCAATATTAGTTTAATACTGTAGTGTGATACATGAATTTCAAAGTGTACCTTCTTAGAATCAAAATCTGAAGGAAGCACAGTGAAGAGAATGACCAGATTTTGAAGGAAAGAAAACTACCAGCACCTGAAATCAGCTTTCTTCAGTTGTTGACTAAACTTCTCTGAAATCATGATACATTGAATTAACTGGTTCTGAAGGAAATTCTGACCTTCAGTGAGAGTGGATACAGAGGAGCCCAGGTGATCTGATGCTGATGGAATATTAGATCTGGTTTGGGTACTGCCAAATGTTAGGGACCAGAGGGAGGGTGTTTACTTGTATCACTTAGATGTTCTTACAGAGTGTATTTGAGTTTCTAACTGTTTTGCATGAGATCATGAAGAGGTAGCAGATGCCACAGAGCATTTTAAAAAGGAGTGTTAGCCCACATGGTGTATGATTTGTGTGACGTGTTTGTGTGTACCTTTTTGGTTTGTTTTCATAGGCCCCGCTGTTCATTGTTTATATGTAGACATTGTGTGTTAGCTATTGCTTGTGTATCATATTTTGAAATGCTGTATAAAATGTTTTTGTGTTGATTTCAAACCTTTCTGACAGTTTCAAGTATTCTTACTGGTTTTGTTTCTTTGCAGCTTTTTCTGCACAAGCGAATCAGCTCTTTACTCCTCATGGTTCTAATCCTTCAACACCTGCTGCTACTCCAGTCCCTACCCCATCACCTGTCAAGGCAATAAGCCATCCATTAGCACCTGCAACTCCACTCATCTCTGGGATGAACGTGTCTACCCCTGTCCTTCCTGTTTTCCCAGGACAGGTCTCCTCTTCCATCCATACATCTCAGCCATCCACCCCAACCCCTACTGTCATCAAATCCCTTTCATTGCCCGGTGTTCCTGTCACATCTGTTCACAGTGCAACCTCTACCCCTATCCCCTCAGTTTTTTCTGGGCTGGCTTCTATCCCTGCTGCTATGCCCGCTCCACAAGGTTCTTCCACTCCATGTGCCACACCTGCACCCAGTGAAGCTTTTGCATCTGCTGCTACACCATTTGCTGGCCTCCCTTTCTCTGCAACCTCTTCAGTTGCTTCTGCTAATAATCCTGCTCCATTGTCATCAGTCTTTGCTGGCCTCCCTTTGTCCTTGCCGCCCAATGCCCAAGGGATTTCTAGTCCTGTTCCATCTACAATTGCTAATTCTCCTGCCACCACCATTCCTGGCTCGCTTAGCTTGCCTAACCCAATTTTGTCTGTCTTAAAGGGATTTCTGACATCAAATGACACTTCATTAATCAATTCATCTGCTTTACCTTCTGCTGTGACAAGTGAGCTTGCTTCTTTATCTGCTCTTGCTAATCAAAGCTCTGATCCTCCCACTTCCTCTGTCAACAAATGTTACACTCCATCAGCTACCCCCAACACACAGCGTTCCTCCACACCTGGGCTGGCTATTTTTCCAGGTCTTCCATCCCCATCTGTAGCCAATTCTAGTTCCACTCCTCCCACATTGCCTGCACAGTCACCTTTAACCACTTCGCCATCGATTATGCCAGTCAACTGTGGCTCATCAGCCTCCCTCTTGCATGGCACAAGTCCTACTAATCCCGACCAGCAGCTCTCATCAGCCCCAGCTGCCACAAGTATGCCAGTTCTGGTCAAAACAGAACCCATGAGTCCTACCCTGTCGGCCTTCAAAGGTCCTTCTCATTCAGCCAGCCCTTCTCATGGCACTCTAGGACTCTCAGGGCTCGGGCGTGCATACACCTCAGCAGCTTCAGTGCCCGTCAGCTTGCCCAGTTCCCTGAACCCAGCGCTGTCAGGGCTCTCCTCTTTGAGTGCTCCTCTGAACAACTCCAGTTCTCTGGCTTCCATTTCCCTCGCCCCACACGGCTCCTCTGCTCCCATTGCCCCCGTGTTCAATGGACTTCCTCCTTTCACGTCTCTAACCAGTAACTTTGCCTTTACTGGTAACCCAGCACTGACCCCGCCTGTCACCCTCCCGGGGTCTCTGCTGGCCACTCCGGCTACGAGCACCGCAGCCGTGCCCGCCCCCCACGTGAGTTCCACCGCCGCCGTGCTCTCAGGACTCGCCGCCTCCGCAACAGTCTCCGCTCCACCCTTCTCGCTTAACTTGTCCAGTGCTGTCCCTTCCCTTTTTTCTGTTGCCCAGGGACCTCTGGGATCATCAAACCCATCCTTCCCTGGTTTTCCTGTCTCTAACACACCCTCTGTCACTCCTGCTCTCCCTTCTTTCCCTGGCCTCCAGGCATCTTCTGCAGTAGCAGCAGTTGCACCGTTGCCGGCAGCTGCCACAGCCCCATCTCCAGCTCCGGTCCTGCCAGGGTTTGCCTCGGCCTTTAGCTCAAACTTCAACTCTGCACTTGTGGCACAGGCTGGGTATGTTACTGTTTTTGGAGGAGGTCAGAACTATTTCTTTTTCTCTTCAGCAAACACTGATTTTATTTTAGGAGTGTAGACAATATTTTCACTCATAGTTACTAAGTGCAGATAATTTTAAAAAAGTTAGTTCACTACTAGATTTACACTTGTCATCAGAAGCTGATAGGGTAGTGACTAAATAGGTTGGCCTCAATAGTCCCTGTTATGACAGTCTAATCCAGTGAGGTGCTCAGTGATTTTATTTCCCAGATGAGGATACTTGGCACCTCCTAGGCTTTTACAAGAATGGATTCCACCTGGGCATCCATTAACACACACAGGTAATAGCAGACAATATCTTAACTATTTTAAGGAAGTCATCAGCATAAATTCTTGTCTTAAAGGGGTTTTCTTTGTGTGCGAACTGTCAACACAGTTGAGGTACAAAACATTTTGAGTGCCCTTAGGTGTGTTCCAGACAATCTTGGTTTGTGTATGTATGAATGATTTTTAGATGGGTAAAGACTGGAATTTAGTTTAGAAATTCTGGCCTTTATGAGATTTAGAAAAAGAACTGCTTCTGTAATTTATGTAGACATAAGCTTATAGAGAGGGAAACAGAATAAAACATGGTGCAGATGTTCCTAATAATAGCCTCATTTTCACATTCTTTCAGCTTGACTTCTGGACTACAGACTCCAGGAAATGCAGTTTTTCCTGGTCTTTTATCTCTCCCTGGTATCCCTGGCTTTCCCCAAAGTGCCGCACAATCTTCCTTACAGGAATTGCAGCACAGTGCAGCTGCACAGTCAGCACTACTACAGGTAATGTGTCTATTTGTTAGTACTGTTCTGCATCGAGTGATCTCTTGAGCACCTACTTGCCTGCTAACTCCTTGGGATTAGTTTAAATCAGTAAATGGTTAAAACCCCTAAATTGTGTAAGAACTGATTTAAAGGATGATGATAAAAAACAACTTGTACTAACTTCTTACTCAAGGCCAGTGTACAATGCTTCATAAATGAGATTAAAACATTATCTAAAACTCTTTGTAAAATGGGGAGAAATAAAAGAAAAGATAATGCAAATTAATTTTTTTTGCTGGGTTTGTGTTAAATCTAATGAGCTGACCGTACCACTGCAAAATTTGTGCTCTGTTCCAGTCTGACATTTGAGTAACTTACAGATTTCTATGGACTGTTTGTTGTGAGTTATGTGCCTCTGCACATGTTATCAGATTGTCTTGAAATTGTGTCTGTTGTGGTTGTGGCTTTCTCTTGATAGTTCCCACAAATAGAATTGTAATTTAAGCTTGAAGTGGCTTTGGATAATGTGTAATTTCATCATCTCTTTTCCATGAAACAGCTTGTTTCACCCACCAACCCACATAAGTTAACTGAAACTGTCAGCAGACTTTGTTCATATGTTTCGTTTGTCTTTTGTTAAAAACAGCCTCTGTACAGACTCTTGTAAGAAAATTGACCTTCTCTACATAATACTAAAAGAGAGAGCTGAGTGTCTTAATGTTTTCTCTCTTCTGTGACACATCAGTTGTTGAAATGGAACATGTGTCTAAGTACTGTTCAGAGTGCAGCATATTGTCAGATATCTTCTGAATATCAGGGGATTGGAAGAAGCAAGTTACTTCATCTAGACCATGCTTTTGCAGCACAGGAGTCTATTTGTTCTGTAGAAATGTATGCAGATTGCATTGAGGGAATGTAATGATTCTTCTTTATAAGATCCAGTCACTAAAATTAACACTTATTTACCTGAGCAATGAAGAGAAGGAAAGTTGAGTCACTAAAATATTACAGCTCCTGATTAAGCTGTGCCTTCCAAATCAGCTGGTGCCATTAACAATTCTTTGTTCTCCCCCTTAATCCAACTGCTTTTTTCATCCTCTGGTATTTCAGAGCAATAGTTGCACTACAGATTAACATCTTTGTATAGATGCCTTGCTCATCTCTATTCTTTGCACACTTCAGAATATAATCCACTTGTTTTAGCTTGAGCAGGACTGGTATTGTGGCTGAAATTTTGCTTAATTTAGATTTTTGTTTCCTTGATTTTATCAGTGCTGTTTCCTAACTTCTTATCTTCCTTAAAGGCGCATTCTGCTTCTGCTCTGGACAACTATACAGCTCAGCCTGAAGGTTTTGCTAACTATCCATCAACACCAGGAACACCATTTTCATTGCAGACAAGTCTGCCCCAGAGTGGATGGCAGTAAATACCAGGCATTTCTAAAGACTGCAGTGTTTGCTTGACAGAGCCTGATCCTATTCACTTTGAAGGCTGTCTCTGCGATAGTGGGAGCATGGTCTGAGCTGGGGAAAGAAAGGGAAAACATGAGGGTAAAATGTTTCCAGGAGGCTGTGTCAGATGTCAAACTTAATTTGTGAATTGCATTCAATTTGATTCAGGGTCTGATCCTGTGAATTGCTGAGCATCCTTGACTCTCCTTTAATTTTAAGAGTTCACTGTTTGGTGTTTTACAGGATCAGGAACATTCAAACAGGTGTTTGTGTAAATAGGGCAATTGACTGTCAAGCTGAGTAGGGAGACCAAGTATACTTAATAGTGTGAATAAGCACCTATCCTGTTATGTTTTGTATGGTATATGTGGTTAATAGAGACTGAGATCTAGATTGAAACTAGACAATTAAAGCTGTAGACGACCTTTTGTCTAGAAGCACACTTCCTGTGTGTGTACAAATCAAGGTCAGTTTATGGTCTTTTCAGATGTTTTCTTCCTATGTATGAGGATCTCCTGTTAGCATCAGCAGTATGTTAAGGGGAGGGTAGGTCAGAGGTATGTGGGGGTTTTTCTTATGCTTCAAAATACTGTCATGGGCTTGCTGCTGAATTGAGTACTCCTTTGTCTGAACAAGAAAGATAGGAAATGATGCTGTACTGTATTTGGTAGAAGTGGATTATGTTTTACTGGAGTATGGTTTAGCTAGCTGACAATATGTCTTTCCAAAGTACATAAAAACATTTTAACTTGCCTCTAAAATAAGGTTCCATAATATTCTCCTTGCCTCCAGCACCCCTCTGAATGAATTAAATAATTGTACTGCGGATAGGCTGCCTATCTGGCACTTTTGACTGCAGACTTATGTGAATGTTTACAGACATGGGGCAAGTTCTTCTCTCCCTTATACTCACAAACAAACTGGTTCTCTATATGCTTTTCTGCTATAAACTACAACTTGATGGTGCTTATCTTATCCTGTGAATATAAGTGAGAGCAGAATTTGGACCATGGATTTTTTTAGTATTTTTCCTTGGAAAACATACATGATTTTAAAGGCATATAGCTAAATTAACTGTTACAATGCAGCATATAGAAAGGTCTTGCTTTGTTAGTGAAAATGAGTTGTGCACTCTTCTAATAACGTTAGTATCTGTGGCAATGTGTAACACATCATTGAATATCTTCTATTTAAGGTATGCTCTTGATCATAGTCTAGAGACAATAGACATGAATGATATTCAATCATGTGACTAAATTAAAATGTAGAGATACTACACTGTAGAAATGTTCTGCACCTAGAGTTTTACTTTTTTAAAGATTGATGATGCTGGGAGATGTTGCTAATGTATTTTCTTTCAAGATGTGAACAAACTTTTTTAGAACATTAATGGAAATTACTGTATTGGTTTTTAACATAATTTTTTAAAATAAAAAGTTTACAGTCATGGCAAAAAGGCTTTGATGACTATTTGAATATTCACCTAAAATATGAATGAATAAACTTCTTTTTATTAAGATACTTCTACTGATCTTGATCTTGCTTTATGCTGTTTCTTTTTGATGCATAATTCTGTCCAAAATTATAAAATTTACTTCCTAAGGAGTGACATTAGAATTATTCTATTTAATTTGTAGGTTAAAAACTTAAAAAACTTCAATTCTTTGACATTTTAATAATCAAACTTACATATTACATTAAATCTGAAAAAAAATATTGTGTTCTTACATTTTTTTTATTTTGTGAAACCTGTTAAATTCTCATGATTCTTCACTCTGAATTGCTCTTAAAATTGATATCTTGGATATTGATATCTTGACTTAAGAAATCTGTGGAAGAGGTCTCTACCATCTTTCATTTTATTCTGCTTGTCATTCTTTCCATAACTTGCTCTTTGTAGATTTGCGGATGAGTTGGAGAAAATAAAGATACAGGTATCTTATCAAGAGCAAATTGGCTTTTCTCCCCAGGATATGAATGTAAACCAGTTCCAAGTCAGTAAGTGTTTTGTAACCTTACTGAGGTGCTGAGTCCGACATCCTATTTTAATCCTAATTTCCCCATCAAGCAATCAAAGTTTGAACTGCTTCAAGTCACCTTGTAGTCAAAAGCAAATAATACTGTTTTGTCAGAAAGTAAGCACTTTGTGCCTCTGTTTCTAAAAATATTTGTTGAATAGTCATGGGGTATGGGGTTCCTGTCTGAGCACTGGGCAACTCAGAGATGCTGAAGAGACTCAAGCCTTGTTTCTCCAAATGAAAACAGGTGAGAAGTAGTGAAATCCACTGTGTTAAATGCTCTTCTCCTGAAGCAGTGTAGTTACTGGGTGTTGTCCAGCCACTTTACCAGAGAAGAGTGTTTGATGCTCCCATCAAACATCCATCAGTGTTAGACTGCCATCAGTGTTAGACAAGTGAATAGGTTAAGAAGTGTTTAGTTGTAAAGATCTTATGTCTGGAATGGGACTCTCTGGTTCTTACTGAATCTTACTGAGCTGCATTTTGTAAAGGAACTCTCCACTGGTTAGGATTAAAATTCAATTTTTTAAATATTTCTCTGGATGTAAAATTGGTTTTTTATTAATTTTTTTCCTCTTCAGGAATAGAGTCTGTGTTCTGCATTGCAGCAAACTGCTGTGACCCAGCCTTGGAATTTCTGAAGGGAGTGACTTGTCCTGAGTTCCTTCATGCTTACTTGAGCACCGTTTTTAGACAGCCAAGGAAATGTCTGCTCTGAGGCAAACCACCTTAAACCGAGCCTGTGCCAGGAAAGGGCTCTTGCTGTATGACTTTAATTCTGGACTGATTATTTTCACTGTTCAAGTTGCCAATTATCGCTCTATTTTGTGTGTACTGACAGCCTGCATAGATACAGTGTGGTAAAGTGTTCCTTGAAATAAAACCTTTTTTGCAACGACTAAGAACATACCAGGATTGTGTTTGCAAACAAGTTTCAATGTTCCTTTCAAGTGCTTTAATTGCAGCTGCAGTGAGTAGGAGAGAAACAGAATAATTTTCTGTCCTTTTCCTCTGGTTTGCAAATGAGTGTTGGGAGTTTGCCTGGTCCTGAAGGGAAACTTGCCATGAATGTTCTGGCTTTCTTGCGACTTGCCTGCCTTTCTGTATTGATAGAGGAGCAATAGCTTTGTCTCTCTCTCTTATTTACTCTAGTGGCCCAAGGGAGGCCTTCTGTCATCTCCAGACCTTCAGCTGTTGAAAGCTGATGCCATTTTCATGAGGAGGAGTAGCAATATGGGAATGTTCCTACAAGCAAAAGGACAGTACTGTTCATCTGCTCTGTCCTCTCCTGTCTCCTTAATTTTGACCTGGGGAAAGGGACTGCTGAGCCTGAAGCAAGTAGGTAGAACTGGGGCCAGGAAAAGACTGAGCTGAGAAATCTATAGGGACTGGCCAAAGCCCAGTGCATGGGAAAGAAAGTAGTATGGGCCTAAGAAGGTCAGAAAAAGACAAACCTAAAATTACAACTTTGTTTGCAAATCTCATGTGGGGACTGCCGGATTCTTTTTCATACGTTTGGGATTGGCACTGTTTACCAATGGCTGTGGATTAAGTCTCTACAACTGGATTATGAGGTAAGTGAGAGAAAGTTGACATTGTAGAGACATGGTAAAGGACTGGTGCCATTTGTAAATGTAGCTGTTGGTACAGAAGAATGTTGGAGAATGATGTGCTTACAGGTAAGCACCTGATCATGCCTGACCTGAGCCCTCAGGCTGCTTTTGGAGTAGAAGTTGAAGGCTTTAGCTATGTCACAAATATAAAACTTGGCAGAAGTAGCTGAATTGCAAGCAGCCCAAAGCAGTCATCTGAGGTGGCTTCTGAGTAAGTTCTGCTGAAGCAGCTTTGAGCTCAGTCTTTGTGGCTGTGCCCTGTATCACAGGAGTGCACCAGGCTGCTCAGCACCAGTGAACTTGCAGCTTGTAACCTGCTTTGCCCCAGAGCTCTTGTGTGTTTTAATCTCTGAGTGGTCTGTAGTAATCTGGGACATGAGTTATCCACATGCCCCAGTATAGCCCCAAGGAGAAAGCATTAAAATTGCCCTGACTTTGATTTCAAAATTTTGAAAAGAGGAAAAAAGTGCTGCTTATGTTAACATGAAAAAAAACCCTAATATTGTGTTGTTCCTGAACACAAACACAAAACACCATCTGCTTTACTCACCTATATTTACAGTCACCTCAGGGAGTTGTCAATAAACAGGGAGCAATTATGTCTGTTAACTTTTAGAATGTGCTGCTCATTTATTTGATGGTATAAGCAGCTGTTTAAATTGTGGCGTTCAGAATTAAGCTATTTTCATTAACTTTAGTTCTGCTCTAGAGTTAAAAAAAATTGTTGGGATAGTTTTGCATATTATGTTTTTGCTTCTGAAATAATTGAGCCACATTTCTCTTGTCACTGTTCACACATGCTACCCTGCTAGTAAGTGTCTGTCCTGAAGAGGTGTGATCATGCAGCTCAGCGTTTAGAAGTCAAATAATGATGAAAATGCTACAAATAGCCTAAAATTAATATTGTCACATTTTTGGGAGCATATTGCAATGAGCATGTCAATCCTGATTTTTCAGGCTGTGCTTATGGCTTTCAGTGGGATTTGAAATGTGTTTAGGGATGTAGTTTCCTCTGTGAGACTGAGAAAGGATTCTCTGGGGAACAATCAGCTTTGAATAACCCATCTGTGGCCAAGGTGATTACTGGCAGGAAGGAGGACTTGGGTGAAAAGAAGCTGGAGCCAGATCTTCAGAGATATTCTAGATAACAGATGCCCACAAAAACCAGCCCTATAATTAATGCAGCTATATATCAAACTCATAAATTACATATTAAAAAAACCCACCTCTCATATTTTATTAAAATAACAAGCAACAGCCTTGTCCTTTTAGAGGGTTGCCCTCTGCTGCTGCAGCCTTCAGAAATGGCTTAGTCTGAAATGCTGTGCTTAATTTGATTGTCAAAATATTTTGTGAAAAATATTCTTACTTGGGAGACAATTTTAAAGCTTGGGAACTGAAATGCTTCTGCTGTGGTTTTGAGGTTATCCAGATCAACAGGGCTCAGCCTGTACTGATGGACAGTGTGAAGAAGAGTGTGGTGAACTATTCTACACAGTTTGGAGACCTCACCTGGAGTTTTGTTTATTTATTATGCTGGTGTTTGAGATCTGAACAGCAGCTGAGCCCCAAAACAGCAGAGGAGCAGCATGCAATCTGCCTTCTGGTTTTATGGCATCATAGGCTGGAAAAGACCACTTAGAATTGAGTCCAACCATTAACCCAGCACTGCCAAGTCCACTGCTAAACCACATCCTTAAGTGCCACAACTATGTGTGCTTTAAATGCCACCAGGGAGGGGGACCCTACCACTTCTCTGGGTAGCCTGTAGCAGTGTTTGGCAACTCTTTCGGTGAAATAAGTTTTTCCTCATATTTAATCTAAACCCTGTCACACCTTGAGGCCTTTTATTCTTATACTGTTGCTTGTTTCTTGATAGAAGAGACCAATCCTCACTTTGCTGCAACATCCTTTTCCTTTGAAGCAGGTGTAGAGAGGGTTGAGATCTCCCCTGAGCCTCATTTTCTTAAGGCTGTACCTCAGCTGCTGCTCACAGGACTCACTTCATCCTCCTGGATTTTTTGTGGGTGTTTTAATCTCTAGTGATGGATTCATAGAAATTATTTCCAGCTTGTATTTTGTGGGGCCTAAGACCAGCTGGGCCAAGTGCACCCCAGACAGAGGACAGCCACGGAATACCATCCAGCTACATCAGAGATACAAGACGTGTTTGGGAACATCCTCTCCTCACCAGGGTAACCAACTCCCAGAAGACTCTCATACAGGGGATTTCTCCTTCTCTCATCCTGCCTCCCTCTTCAGCATCTTGCACGAGCCCTGCAGTTTCAAGGTTTGCTGCTGTCTCATCTATGAGTGGATCAGAGCTTCCCTCTAAGGGGATGGATCCCCAGACAGAGAGACCCAAGAAAATGAACACAGAACATCTAATTGGTAGGTCTTGTTTTGTGTGTGTGAGAGTGGGTTTTTTCTCAAAAATATTAAAAAGGAGCAGAATTAATCAAACAAAAAGGTACATTTGATGTACATTTGATGTACAACTTAGACTGGAGATGAAAACTCAGAATGTGCCACTGTAAGTGACAGAGCAAGGTGCCTCATGCTGCCCTGCCAGGATGCATCAGCATCTACCTTCTGCCAACATGACCTCATGCATAAAAAAAACTGATTCAGCTATTGATATGCTTCTGTATGGAGAGATGGACTGGAGAGAGGAAAATAGGATCTAGTTAGGGAAGACAGAAGAATTTTTCAGCCCTTAGGAGAAAGCAGAAAGGTTAAAGTAGAAAGCGTGGTGGTTAAAGAGACTGAATCTACTCCATCTTTTTCTTGCTGTAGGAGGCCTGGGAGATTTTTGCCCACACTGAGTTTTTCATTTGCTTTCCAAGTGTTAAACCCACATATAGAGTTTGTTTACCAAGTCTGTTTGTCATGTACCCTAATGAGTCCATTGAGTAAAAATGAAATGAATCTTATTCCATCACCTTGAAGTTTTTCCACAACTGCTGAGTGACGAGCTCTCACATTTTGTGGTGCATTGCAGCTCCTGATTTGCTCTGGACTAAAGAGTCAAGTGAGGTTTTTGGTGGTTATGAGTATTATAATCCATATGCAGGGATGGCAAACCCAGGTCAATGATACATGGGATTGTGACTGGTTCTTAACTATTGTTTTTTTCTAGAGTCTTTAATTTGTTGTGTGGTTAAATGGTTTGAAACTTTGGGGTATTCAGAGAAGATCTGTGGTGGCTTGGCGGGAGCTAGGAGTTTTATTCAAATACATAATTTTGTGTTCTCCTTTTCTAAATGTAACCTACATTATTAGCTGGCATCAGGATCTCTAGGACAGTTCTTGTGGAGAAGGATTCAATTGTACTTTGTCAAGTTTTGGCTGCATGCTTTTTGCCCATGGTGGTTAGGGGTGATATCTTGATCCCTAACTCTTCTCAGCTGGTTGAGTATCAATCTGCTGAGTGCTGGCATTTCTTCCCATCCATTCCCCTGTCTGTGGATTGTGCCATTCTCACCAGGCATCTTCACAGTGGGCTCAGGTGGATGATGGTAGATGATGCTACAAGCCAAAATTGCTTTTGAGGAGGTTATTCATAATCAAATTTGTCACTGGAGAAAAATATCTTCAGATATTTTCTGTAAGCTGGTCATTTATGTGAAATTAGGAGAGCGTTGAACGTTGAGAACGTTGAGTTCTCCTGAACAAAACAGCCCTTCATGATTAATTTGCTCAGATTTCAGATTAAGAATTATGAATGATGCCTATTCTGTGACTTTCCTTATCTCTTTCCACTGATTAAACACACCTGACTGTTGGTATTTTTTGTACCAGTTGTAGCCTGCCACACCACTAGTGTAATGTAATGTGAGGAGAACAGATAACAGTTAAAGGGTTAAAGATTTTCACACTAAATTCTAATAATCCTGTTTTTATACACATGGCCTTAAGGTTTGCACAGTAATTTGCTTAAGGAAGCTCCTCAAATCAGTTTTGCCACTGATTGCAAAGTGCCTGATGATACCTCATAGAACAACCAGGGATTTAAAATTGCTGTTTTTTTGGGAAGAGTGAGGAGGAAAGCTGGGCTCCCGGTGCACCAGTTCTGCGCCCAGCTCTCAGGGACACCTGAACCAGGGCCCTTCTGAATGCAAATGTGTTCACTTGAGAGTAATTCAGTCTGCATCAGGGGCCTCACAAGCAGAACGGGCCAAGCTGTGAGCAGCCAAGGGTGAGATGTCCCATGTCCCACCCAGGAGTGGAGCCACCCCTGCAGCAGGCACAGCCCAGCCATGCGCAGGGACCCAGGAGGGGCAGGGGCTTCAGGAGGGCTGTGCTGTGTGTCCTCCTGCCCCGGGGCTGCTGGGGATGTTCTGACAAACCTGTCAGTCCTGCTCTGCCAGCTCCTGCCTTACAGACCAGGGAGCCTCCTGCTGTTTCAGGGTCCTGACAAGCTGTTCTTTTCTTACAAAGTATAAATTGAATCGTCTCCTATTTCTCATTTCTGTCTGCATGTGAGTTTTATTTGGTATTAGAAATTTCCAGTCCCGCCCTACACCTTTGAAATAACTTACTTTATTACTGCCTTCCCTTCAAGCACTAAAACAATGAAATTCGTTTTATATTTGTTTTATTTCATTAGAATGAAATTTTGGGATGAGATGAGCCGAACATACCAATATAACTGCTTAAAATGCATGGGCATGCATTTTGACAAGAACTAATTTTGAAGTTTATGGTCCAGTGCATAGACTGGTCCATGAATATTCCTCAAAATGTCCATCTAAAGAAAACAGGATTTCCCCTCATTTACCTTGCTACTTGTTTCACACGAGCTAAACCCTTTGCCCCACCCAACAGTTTCATACTCATGGTTTCACCCATTCATTTATTTCTCCTTCACAGCCCCCAGCTTTGGTAATATCTTTAATTTTCCTTTTTTTTTTCCTGTTGCAAAAAAGTATTTTCTGAGTCTTTTCTAATTTTCTGTGCTGATGGGCCATAAAACTGAATGTTTAGTTAGGTGTTTTATGGCTCTTTTGGAAAGAGGAAGAGGGAGTGAGTTTCTGTGGAATTTGTGGTCCCATATAATTGCAGCTGGGCTAGATGTACATCCCTGGGATGACTTCTCAAATTTTTCATTCATTGCTCTTCTTCCTTATATTTTTTATAGCTGACAGGCAGGGAGGAATTGGTGTCTGTGGCTGGATCCTGGTTTCACTTTCATTCCTCCTGGTGCTTATTACCTTTCCTATTTCCATCTGGGCATGTATCAAGGTAAGCTAGCAGGATTTGAGGCACATGAAGAATGCTCTATTATCATTGCTGTTACTTTTTTACTGATTTAGTTAAGACAAGGCACCTCACATTCACATTTTGGGAATCATAAGGGTTTGTAGCAAAGATGTGCTCTGGAAATGAGATCCACACAGGTTCTTTCACAAATGTTCTGTGTTGCCACAACTTCCTCACTTAATTTTTTCCAGTCTCAACATTCATCATCAGTTAAACTTCCAGTTAAACATCAGTTGGATGCCAGGCCTTCAGTAGTCGTGATGCACTAAGTGAAGTGGTTTAGATTAGATTCTCTGAGGTGAGAGCCCCTTTGCCTACAACTCCTCTGAGTGTGCTGCTGATGTTGAGAGAGCTCTGGGGTGTCCTTTTTAGACCACTGTTAATTCTTTCATATGTGATCTGTTTTATTTCCATGGGCAGGAGCTGAGTTCTTCCAGCAAATCGTGAGTCAAGTAGAAGATGAAGAAAGTGATTTGCAGCTTTGTTGCTTCCTATATTATTTGTAACTTTCTTCACATTTAATATGGGTGCTAAAGATTAAAGGACCAGTGAATGAAAATAGAATTAGTTGTAAAATTCTAAATTTCAAGTATTTTCCCAGGTTGTCAGAGAATATGAACGTGCTGTTGTATTTCGTCTGGGCCACATCCTGTCTAAGAAAGCAAAGGGACCAGGTGAGTGCATGCAGTTTTTCTCAGTTAAAGTCCTCTGGGTTTGTTTATGTTATTACAATGCACTCAGACCACATAGAGAATGGCAGAGGTTCCATGAAATCCTTCTTCATAGCATAGAGGGGAATGAGAAGGTCCCCTCTGCTGCAGTTCCTTTACCTGCAGACTGTTTATTTTTCTCAAGAGATGATAAAGCCACCCTCCTGTCATAGCACAGAAGTTTGAGAACCTCAATACCAGGTGTGACTTTGCTGCTGAGCAATTTGGACAACAGAAGGATGAGTTCATGCTGCACACGCTGTCAGGAGACTGCAGGGAGGTTGAAATGCAGTATACTCAGGTCTGCCATGGTCTTTTTTGAGTGACTGTGGCCTCTTTCCCTGCACCTCACTTCCAACACAGCTTGTTGCTGCCAGCTCCTTAGCTGTCCTCTGCCCTGAAAATGGTAAATGTGTCAGGGCAGGGACACTCAGCAGCTACACCAAGGCTGTTCCCTAGGACCAGCTTACAAATCACAAACCAAACCCAGCCGCATGAGGAGTCTGCATTGGTGCAGTTACCACCTCTGGGCAATGAAAAGGGCCAACTGGAAATTGAAATAACAGGAAAAAGTCGTTTTCAGGTACTGTCCTTCCTCTTGAATAGCAGTCATGTGGTCCAAAGAGCAGCTAGGCCTCCTGTGTGGCTCTGTGCACCAAAGCAAGGTGCTGAGGTTACAATAGAAGATTGGAAGTTTTGCCCAGTCTCCCTCTCCAGTGAAGGGGAGTGGAGACTCCTTCACAGGATTTGTCACATCTTGGGACAGTGTTCCTCATGTGGTGCAGGAATCTGGACTTGGGTGATGTCTTTCCTGAGGACACATAATGAACCATATATGGCTTGTGATTTAAAAAGGGAAAATTAAGGGCATGGAAGGAATTTTTGTCAAAAGTCTCATGGTAGACTTCAGACAAGAGCTTCAAGGTGCCCACTTCCAGACAAGAGTCCTAGGTCATTAAGCTCTAATGAGTTCACATTATTTGCAGATATCTGGACTTCCCTCTGTTATTTGAAAATGCAAGACATCACTGTTGTCCTGTCTTGTAAGCAGAAAGGACAGCTGCAGTGATAAGCAGGGTGTTATTCTGAATTCTGTGGGTATTTCCATCTGTTTATCTGTAGGATACCTGGATCTGGACTTTAGTTTCAGAGGTGTTTCATCTAATAATTTTTATTTTTCAGGAATGATCCTTGTACTTCCATGTACAGATACGTTTATCAAGGTTGATCTGAGGACAGTTGCCTGTAAGATTCCTCCACAAGAGGTAACTTCTCTAGCAGCCATCTAAGACAGGAACAAAAGATGCAGCAGATTCATGGCACAATCAAAAGTAATGCATGTTTTGTAATTTTGCCACACTGAGCTACCACATGGAATTTAGTTACCACATGGAACTTAGCTTTTCAGCTGTATCTTCTGCATTTCAAGCTGCTTACAACACAACTTCTTGCCCAAAGAAATTATGGGTGTGCCATCCCTGGAAGTGTTCAAGGCCAGGATGGAGGGGGCTCTGAACAGCCTTGTCTAGGGAAAGGTGTCCCTGCCCATGGGAGGCAGGTTGGAACTGAGTGAGGTTTTGGGGTACCTTCCTACCCAAACCATTCTGTGATTCTCCTAAGGAAAATCTGCAGGTGCATCATTGCAGGTCAAGCTGGTGTTCAGAACTGTGATGTCAAAAATAAGGGAAGGGAGTTACAAGTGTGAATGTGAGACAGGGAGGACAAGACAGGAACAGTCTACAAAATTCCCAGTTGCAAATTAATGTCCTAATAAAATTGGATCCGACGTGTAGCTCACCATTCAAAAGAGCCATCTACATGTGTTTGGAAAGGCAAATTACCCAGGGGTAACAAATCCCATTAAATTAGCAGGAATTAGCAGACAACCTTCCACAATACTCAGGTCCAAGCAGGAATGGATGGAGGAAGCAAGATACATCCAAGTAGGATATATCTTCTGGCATTTTGTTGGCAAATTTTGACTGAAAAATTTAATCTGAAGGATGAGTTGTTGAGCAATCCTGTTCTGATCAAGTTTTGGTTCTGTGTAACCTCAGTCCCATGGCAGAGATATTCTTCTGCTTATGGACTTGACACTTCTGTCCCCTTCACTAAACAAAGAGCAGAGGGAGAAGAGGCAGCTCCAAGACCCTTTGGGCCCCCAGAATTTCCTACTGTGTTCCCCAGGAGATGTTTTTTGGGCTATTATCTTTTTGTAAACAGAAAGAGCCTTTTCTCAGAGAACGGGGTGCAGGGGTGTGGGGTGTGAAATGAAAAATGGCTCCTGCAAAATGTGAGGCCAGAAAGAAGATGGTTGCAGAGCTTGTAATGTATAAGGCTTAGCAGCTTTTGGCCAGGCTCCTGCAGCATTTGGCAGGGTTCTTGTGAAGCATCCCCTTGCAGGCAAAAGATGCTGATGAGGGAAAGTGATAGTGGAGCATCATCAGTTCTCCACTGAGGCCAGCTGCCTTCTGAGGCACAAGAAGCTTGTCTGGCAAAAAAATGACAACTCTTCTGTGAATGCTTAAATATTTCTTTCAGTTTCTTCTCATAATTTCTTGCACCTTTTGTTTTAATGTGTTTCTTACAAACACTGTTTAGGGGAAGTAGCACAGATCTTCCAAGCTGCATGAAATGTATAAGCTCATTAATGGGCCTTTCTACAAGAAAGGAAGAGGATAGCCATCATTTATTATTGCAAAAGAAATTAATTCAAATTATGACATTCACTTACAATTGAAGCAGTTATTTAGAGGATATGTAAAGCATTTTCCTCCAGTTTAAACTTTGTTGATGCTGGACAGCTCTCTTGAAGGAATTTTTTGGGGGAATGACAAAGAAATCAAAAGAAATTCTTAGTTTCTTTGAATTATCAATGCCTTTTACTCACTAAGGGTTAAAAAAAATTCCCTTACTAGGCAAAGGACGTGTTGTTGGATCTTTCTGTGACTGTGTGCATTTCTCAAATGCAGATTCTCACGAGGGATGCTGTTACTGCCCAGGTGGATGGGGTGGTGCACTACAGGATCCACAGCGCTGTCAGTGCAGTTGCCAATGTCACTGATGTCCACTCTGCCACCTTGCTTCTGGCACAGACAGCCCTGAGAAACGTTCTGGGTACACAGAGCTTGGCTCAGGTGCTGGCAGGTCGTGAGGAGATTGCGCACAGTATCCAGGTAAATCTGGAACTCAAAATTCATAAGCATGGAGACATCTTCTGGGGAGTAGCAAATTAGAAATAATATCTCTTTTTTTCTTCAACAAGGATAACAAAATCTCCCTTTATGGTTTTTTTTTTGTTTTTTTTTTTTAATTATACATCTCATTGCTTAGAGTCAGAAAGAGTTGTTCTAAAGGTATTTCCCCAGCCTCTTGCAGCAGAGTTATCTCTATCAAAAAGCAATTAAAATTCTGAAATTATCCAGTGATTTAAAAAAATCAGCTTAGCCCTTGCACAGAGGCAGCTGCAAACATGGAGAAAGATATGCTCAGGGGAAGCTCTGTCTTGAGTAGACCCTTGATTGAGGCAAGACTTGTATCTCCTGTCATTAAAACTAAGAGCACAAAATTGAGTTGCTTTTAAATGCCATCTGGTTTCTTTTTTTGATTTGGCAGCCAGGGAGAGAGCAGAGGAAAAATCCAATACCCAATTTACTAATTTCAGTCAGAGACAAGGCATAGTCAGACCAAAGAGAGACTGTACCCTCTGCAGCCGGGAGAGTGACCATGAAGAGACAGAGTCATGGTGGTGGTGTGGATTGCAGGAGTGCCCAGGAGCCAGAGCCCAGATGAGTTTGCCAGTGCTGCAGGGCTGTCTTGTGTCTTATCCATAGTGTGCTTTTACCGTGTTGTGCTGTTTAAGGAACTTGCTGTAGTGTTTCTTTGTAAAAGGGAGAAGTTTAGTAAGTGCCCACCTAAGGAAAGGATGGGGATCATAATTTAGGAGGCACACCAGAGACACTGGTGTTGCCCAGCAGGTGTTTCCTGAGGCTGTGGTACCCACTGTGCACACACCATGCTGGGTGCTGGTGCCCCTGGAGCATCCCTCTTTCTGCTGGGTGGTTTGCCCTGTCCTTCTGTCCAAGCAGGGTACATCACGTGGCTTTCCCTCTGCCAGCACTGTGCTCTTCCTGGTGTGTTGTTTGTCCCCAAGGCTACCCTCAACAGTGCCACGGAGCAGTGGGGAGTCAAAGTGGCTCGTGTGGAGATCAGAGACATCCGGATCCCCGTGGCCATGCAGAGGGCAATGGCAGCTGAAGCAGAGGCTGCTCAAGAGAAAAAAGCTAAGGTGAGACCCATGACAGGTGACACCCACCTCCAGGCTTTCATTTTCATGTCAGAGAACCACAGAATTGTTTAGGATGGACAAGACCTCTCAGATCACCAAATCCAACCCTTAAACCCAGCATTGCTGAATCCACCACTAAACTATGTCCCTAAGCACCACATCTACATACCCTTTAAATGACCCCAGGGTTAGTGACTCCACCACCTCCCTGGGCATCCTCTTCCAATGCTTGACAACCTAATTTTTTTCCTAATATCCAATAAGAACCTCCCTTTAGCAACTTAAAGGCCATTTCATCTTGTCCTCTATTTCCAGGTATCCAAGCTAGTTGGTTTTATCCTCATTATAAAGCTGGATTTTCACCACTATGGGCAGCATTTCCATGCCATTTCCATTTCTGTTCCTTTGCAGGTTGTGGCAGCTGAAGGAGAAATGAATTCTTCCAAAGCTCTCCAGAGGGCCTCCATGGTGCTGTCTGAGTCTCCAGCAGCTCTGCCACTGCGTTACCTGCAAACATTAACAGCTGTGGCAGCACAGAATAATTCCACCATTGTCTTTCCTCTCCCTATGAATATGTTTGGGAGTTTAGGGCAGAAACGTACAGGGGGATAGAGACTGTTCTATGCTAGCTCCTAGGCCAGAGATATTTAAAGGTTTTCCTAGGAAGCAAACTGGCAGAGTTAAAGTAGAAGCATGTTTGGATCCTCTGCCCACAAAATAAGTTTAATAGTCACACAGAGCTCCCACATTGAGACTGCATTTGCAAAGTTCAGACACTAAGCAGTTCCAGCTTAGACTCACCTGCAAGTAAAATGGAAGAAAATATGTAAAATGTAATGTAAGTTAGGTCTGATAAAAAGTTTTAAAGATTCTTTCACCACAGAGTCTTGAGTGTTGCAATTATTTGGTGATTTGTTTGCCAGGCAAGATCCTCTGAGCTGTTGATATACTCCACTCAGCAGAAGGGTCAGACATTGGTTTTTAAGTCAAGCCTTGTCGAGTGGAAAGGAAGAATTTGGCTCCTAACCTTAGAGGTATTCTTTCATAAAGGTTGGCAGAATTACTGGATAATGGGTATGTCAGTGCAGCAGCCTATTCTTTATCTTATATTAATAGAAATTAGTACTTGCTTTACTGACCTCAGCTGTATTTTGCCATATCACTGACATTTATATAAGCTGTGTAATAAAGAGAATGTATGACCAGGTATTATAATCGCATTTCATAAATGTGAAAGCTGGGGTGAACCTCGAGGTCATCTGTCAGTTTAAGTGTCTGTCTTATGCCTTCAGTAGGTTTCCTATCTTCCTTTACATATGTGATGAAGCAGTCATTGGGGTTTTCCTGAAATGAGCCTTCCCTACCCTCCATCCATGCAATGCTTGGCAGCTGAGAGGAAGATGCTGGTGATATCCAGGTCCAGCTGATGCTAAGTTTGAGTTTGCAGCCTTCAAAGACAGCTGTTCAGTTCTGAGTTCAGGCACAAAGCAATGAACTGTCTTCTGTGAATCTGAAATTTCTGGTGATGGAGCTGTTTCGGTAGGTGCTGGTGCAGTGTAATGTCTTGGCCACATGAGCATCACTGTTGCCCTTTCTATCAGTAGCATCATTTGACTCCAAATTAACCACCTCATCATGGATCTACTAATTATCATATCATTGACACAGGCACTTCTTATTTTTACTGCAGTGTAGCACAAGCAGTCCAGGTGGCAAATATTTGTATTCAGTAGCTGCTGGCACAGATAGTGGTATGAGCATCTGAGGATGGTGACCAACACAGTTTTCTCTGCTTCAGACATGACTGCCAAATGGCATTTTGCTGGCAAGCTAAAGAAGCAAAACCTGTGGCTGAAAGTCATCTGCTTATTAGCGTTACCAAAACATTTTCCACAGACTTTTTCTTATTCCAAGAAAAGAGCAGTTTTGAATTAAATTCAAGAAAAACTTGAAAGACATGTGGCTAGAGAGTGCAATTAAAAGCAATTCTGTGCCCTCAGTGAGCTACCAGCCTAACAAGCCAGTGGAAGACTCCCTGTGGAAGAGTCCAGCACAGGGCAGGCGCAGTGTACCACTCCTAGTTCCAGCTTTAAAAGTGTATGGAATCCAGACATGGGGTCAGCAGGACTCACAATTACAGCCAGAAACCAGCTGATGTGTTGAAGCATGAGTTGGTATCTCTTTCAGTTTGTTACAGCAGTGTAACACAGGTAAGCCCATGAACACCCAGTTTTCTTTTTGACCCGTGAAAATGTCTTGGTCTTTTTTAAAATATTTTTTTCCTTGCCGCGGATTGCAGGCATTATTCAGGCAATGCACAGTGTGTTTTTCTTTTGACTCTCTGCAGGATAATTGCACTGTTGTAGAATAGCTCAAGAGGACACTAATTCCTGCTCTCTCTTCCCCAGTGCCAGGTACAATAAGCACAGTAATTAGGAGAGGAACTGCATTTTTATTGTATTACCCACACACCCACCCACAAGAAGATGTTTCACACCCCAATCAGTGAAACAGCAATGGAAGCAGCCCTGCCATGTTTCAGGTACCACTGGGATGCACAGGCTTTGCAGGAAGAATTCTGGCAGAAGGTGAGCTGCAGTCCCAGAGAGATGTGAGGGTCAGAGCCGTTGTTCAGACATGGCACAGGCTGTCAGAGGTGCTCAGGAAGTCCTGCAGGTGAGCACAGCTCTGCCGGCGCAGAGTGCTGCGGCACTCACTGCCCTCCGGGATTTTCTCCACCCAGGCTTGTGCATCAAGTAAGTATTGCATCCTGAGGGAAAATGGGACAGGTAAAGAAGGTTAGTCATTATTCCTGACATGGAGCAATGAGACAGTGTAATACCTGATCTACTCATCCCTCCAGAGAGGCATCTCTGAAATCAAGAGTTATACTAGCCAAGAAACTTGCCTTCACCAGCAGGTTAACTGAGCTTCGAACAAAGTCTGGGATGTGTCAGTGCCAAGCTGGGACAGACCTGGCTGTACTTGTGTTTTGAGTATGTCAGGTAAGCTTGGGCTGAGTTGCTGTTAGTTTCCAGAATGACACAAAAGGCCCAAGTGCCCACCAGTGGGACAGAGAGGGGAAGTTTAGTTCCAACAGAGTATATGAGAAGCTGTGTAACTTCCAGTATTCCATGCCTGAACTGGAGAAGATGTTGGAATTTAAACCTCTGCTAGGACACCCCAGTCTCTATCAGGCTTCTTTTGAAGCAGGTCACTGACCTAGATGGGAATGGGACTTTTTAAGGTTTGGAAGTGGTGCTCACAGCTTGATGGAGATCTCCTTCCTAGAAGCTTTCAGAGTCATTACCTTTGTCCAGTTCTGTGCAGGGAAATGAAACATTTATGATGTCTTCCTTCCTGAATACTTGATAGTGTCATACTAAATTCCCACTCAGATAAATTCCCTTTTTTAAAATTAAAGTGTGACAGTGAGAAGTGACAAGAATATGCTACCTACATGCATGGTGTAACAGCAACCTTGGGAGCTGCTCTTAGTCATGGTCCCACACATTTCTTCCGCAAACACAGGAGCTGTTTAAGCCATCCGCAGTAGATGGACTGGGTAGCTTTTCCCATTGTCCTTTTCTAGCTGTGAGTTTTTAACCCAGGGGAACCAGGGCCAGATTTGATCCTGAGAAGTCTGGGAACTGAGCCAATAGATTTGGGTGGCTCAGCTCTTCCCCAGAGCTCTGCTTTTGCCTATGGGGTGGAACGCTTTGCATTTTAGTAAATCCAGCAGAATCATCCCCTGAGAAATTTGATGCTGCCTTTACTTTCTGGAGGTATTCTAACAGATTGAGTATCCTCTGGGTTTATGATAGCAGCTGCTGCTGCCCAGAGACCATTTTGCACTCACTTGTTGTTGCAATCCACTGTTTGCCCATCTCTCCCCATGAGGAGGTAGCGTTTGCCAGGGACAATGTTTAACTGGCACATGGAGCGTGATAGGAACTGTCGGTGCTCACCCACTTGGATGCTTTCATCTGCAGCTGTGAGAAAAGAAGAGAAAACCCCATGAACGTTTCTAACAGAGTGAAGAACTGTAGGCCACAGGACACAACCCCCTGTGGTCATTTGCACCACTGCTAAGCCAAGGTGATATTCCACTTTGGAATTGGGCTTGTCAAGTGTCACAGACATATTTTCTGAAAAATCCTTTTGTTAGAATCTTTTCTCCTGAGAAGCTTCAGCTTCTCCATGTTTTGCTGCTTTAGAATGTGATTTGGAGAATTGTTTACCCAGCATGTGAAATTGTTTTTACTTGATGACCAATGACAGCCACCTGTGTCAAAGCTGTGAGCAGTCACAAGATTTTATTATTATTCCATGCCTTTCCTTTGCAAGCCTTCTGATTAAATCCTTTTCTCGCTATTCTTTTAGTATACTTTTAGTATATCATTTTCTTTTAATATAATATATATCATAAAATAATAAATCAGCCTTCTGAAACATGGAGTCAAGATTCTCATCTCTTCCCTCGTCCTGGGACCCCTGCGAACACCACCACAGTCGAGTGAATAAATGGCCCTGCTATGGTAGGATACATTTCCCTTAGTGTGACCTGATAGAAAGTAAGCCACTTTTGCCTTAGCTGGTTGTCTTGGTGTTTGCTGTAATTATTGAAGGAGATGTTTTCCTATAGACCTTAGGACCTTTCAGACGCTATGAAGTTAACTTCAGTCTCAGAGACTGAAGGAAAAGCCAAGGAAAATAGAACATGCTGTCTTCCATTTCAGAGTATTCAGGTTCAGGGTGCTCTTAAAAGCTAGCAAACTAAATTCAAACATTTTGAGGCTCAACAATGCAGCAGACAGTATTGAAATCGCACTCTCCTTGGTAGACCTGACCTGAATTTTGCTAATGCAGCCTTTATGCTCTTCCCTCTGAATCTGATACACAGGACAATCTCCTGGTGATTTCCATGTTAAAGTAGCTTAGAAGATTCTGGTCTGGATTCTGGCCCAGAAGTTTATTAATTGAGAATTGCACTGCCCACTACAGAAGTGGGGATCCAAGGCAGATAAGGTGGCTGCTCAGTTACTGCAATGACATGAGAGCTGAAAAGATGCTTATTCATCTGAGCAGTCTCAGGTCATGAGGACACTATGTTGTTTAACTAGAACAACGGTTTTCAAAGTCCATTAAAAAAAAAAAGTAAATAGCAGCAATATTCTAATTTCTTACTCTCTTTCTAACTATAATTTAAAATTTCTTGTAAAAATTCAATATTAAACCAGTTTAAATTACATGTAGATGACACTATGGTCTTTTTATCAGTTAACAGAATCTTGTGCATCATCTGCTCTAATATAGAGTATTTTTATAAGTATGGAAAGACTAGTCATCAAAATCCTAAAAGTAGAACAAAACTGAGATAGAATATTCTAACATTAATTAGATTTCAGAGAATTTGGCAGAGACTGCTAATCTGTGAAACCTAGCTTTAAGAACCTTATCTACCACCTATTTAAAACTTCATCAATTTAATATATGTTACCTATACATCTGCATTTTTAGAGAGAATATAAATCCTGTAGATTTTCTCATATAACCCAAGACCTTTTTGCTGTTCTTGTGCTGCATATTGTCCTGAATTTTCATTTTGTTCATGGAATGCAGAGATGGGTCAGAACTACTTGAGAAAATGATGATGTTATGGCTCATTTGGCTTAAATTACCAAGGTGTTTCTCGGTTCATATGTTTCACAAATGGCCTAATACAATTCAGACAGTGGGATCATAAGCATTTGAGTCATTACCTTGAGTGGTTATTATGTAATTTCCAATTTTAAATCTCCAACTAAAAAGAATTTAAAATTTTATGTTTCAAAGCATCCAAGTGGAATTTAAGGTAAATATTTACTTAGAGTTTTAGAATCTGTAATGGGAAATAATGTTTAAAAAGGGCAGCAGGGGGGGAAGAAGAGGGAAAAGAAAGATTCTGTGCTACTTTTTTGGGCTATACTGTTCCCCTAAAGGACTCCTGGAGGGCTCATAGGACAGCACAAATATTAGCCATCCAAAGCCTATATACTAATTCTGTCAATAACCAAAGCAGTCTGAGAAGCACACACCTGCAATATTCTCTTTTGCTGACTCCCAAACACAAATAAGTGTTTCCATCTATCCTCTGAACAAACCCTTTACATCAAAGGCTGTTGAGGAAATAATGACAGGGTCCAGAGAATGAGATTTTACCCTACTAATTCTCATCTAAATTTATAATGGCAACAGAGGCCAACCTCACTCAGAAGAGCTGCAGAGAATACAAGAGATAGTAACACTAGTTCAGTCACAGGCTGATTTGGGTGCAACACCTAGCTTTTTCTTCATCCTCATATATCTTTGTGCCTCCTGCCAGCCTTTCCCAAACCTGCTGAAAGCTTTCTGATGCTCAGAAGCTGCATCTGACAGCACAAACCAAAAAGAATTATCAAGTATGTGGGAATACAAGACATCCTTTCCCTTCAACTTCACATTCAAAGGATATTTCTCTCAGCTACCAAAACCCAAAATCTTTTCACTCCTTTCCTGCAAATTGTGAGTACAAATGCATTTGGACCCAGAGCCCTAAAGCCCTTAAATGCTGTAGGTATTCTCAAGAGACTAATAAAACTTTCCATTGGGATACCATAATCTCCTACAGTCAGTTTTTTGACCACCAGGTACATTATCATTTCCTTCCATATGGAAAGCCCTGGGTATGTCCGATGCTTTCTTTGGATTCAGGAAGCATGGACCTTATTTTACTGAACATTGGGCACAGATCACAAGCTGTGTGCCATAAAGTACTGCGTGACATTACCAGGCCCCTGGACAAAGACTGATGGAGTGAGTTAATTATTCTGTTCCAGAGAGGGAAGATTTCAAAACCTTTGAAGTTCCTTTTTAAAGGCAATCTCTGGCTGCCAAAGTCAAAACTGGTGACCACATGACACCACAGGAACTGAAGTCTGGTGTGTCACCTGACAGCTTCCCCAGAAATTACTCTGAAGAGTATCAGTGCTCTCTGATGCTGCTGATTAAATTCACATGGGGCAGCTGGGATGGCAGGCTTGCAAAAGGACATTGTCTGAGAGCTGTGCAAACCTTTTCACTGCACCTACCAACAAAGAAGCCATTCTGTTTCTTTAGCACAGTTATTAAATTGAAGTTCCAGAAGTTTTCCTGTCTTTATTGACCTCAGGCAAGTAACTGTGGACAACTCTTATCCTGTTCCACAAGAGTTGCAATTGCTTAATAATTAGTTGAGTAATAGGCACTTCAAATCTTCATTTAGTATCAGAAGAGAGGTCAGTGGCTATGTCCACATGAGAAAAATTAAGGATCTGTCAACAGTCTATAAAATGAAGTAGTTGATGCAGAAGACATAATACCCCCACTATGCATGTGTTTGGAGGGGTTTATCTTAGACTAGCTCCAGTCTGTAACCATGGACTCAATGAATCTGGAACGAGTGTTCTTGTTTATTTTCATCTGAAAAGTTTGAAGCTTGTGTGCTCTGGGACTGCACAATGTGAACCAAGAAAACTACCCTGGGGCTTAACTGCACAGTGAGGCAGCTGCACCAAACAAGCCTTGCAGCAAATAAGCCTTCTTGAACGCCTACTGTGGAAATATATCTGACCTCTCTTTCCCATGGCAGAAGGCATCTGCATCGCTCATGCTGGCCAACATTTAGTCAACCTAGTTTTTCTACAGGTGAATGAAAGGAGTAAAACATTTTGATACTTACATGCTTTAAGGATCTTGTGGATTTTGGCCTCATAGTAATCAAAAACATTCTTCTTTGTACTGCTGAGGATCTCCACCTCGTACGCTGCAACAGACAACAACTCTGTGATGCCAGATGGCAACATGAAATTGCATCCAAAGACTGAGTAACAGATGTGCTTCTACCAAGTGTCTGAACAGAGGCCAGTGTACCATCTACTCACAAACCATGGAATTATTAATCAAGAGACTCTAGGTTTGTATTCCTTTGTATTTTTTCAAGGAATCTCTTCTGTGGTTAGGTTTTCACTCTTTCCTGTCCTCCTGTTAACATCTAACTTACCAATGGTGCACAATCAGTTTTCCTTCAGAAGTTTATGCAACTTTGTATCCAAAGAAGAGGCCAGAAAGGTGAACTAACAAAGGGAAAAATATTCATCTAGCTCTGCAGAAGGAGCTACTGAACTATGGCATGCCATGGAAACCCTATTCTTTTTTTACATACTGTAACATGAGTTACTGCACCATGGGTTTTTTCTAAACATAATAACATAATGTAACATAATGTAACATAATGTAACATAATGTCCACCCCTCCTGCCCCCAGCATCCTGCTGCATCTTTCCAAGACCTTTACTTCCCACATCTCTGCCCTGATGACTACAACTGCACATGCCTTCATTTATTTCTCCTTGGCCTCTTGGCCACATATGGAAACCCTACTCAATTCAGGAGAGGTCTGGGCACAGTTTAAGTTTGATAAGTTTATACTTATTAAAATGAATGATGCATGAAATCAACAGTTGTCTTTCATGCCTTACCGTAATCTGCAGTAGGTTGGTAGCAGACAAAACTAACACGTGTGGTTTGTGTTAATGATTTACTGAAAGTTGATTTTTGTTTTGGGCAGGGACCTGGAAGGAAGAGAATAAGTGATACATCTCTATAGGCATGGATATGTAGACAGATGTAGTTTACACATCCATTGTCACACAACAATACAACAGAGAATAAAATGGCAGAACAACTTCCTTAGTGGTGTGATAGAGGGTTTTTACATACACACACACACACACGTGTGTATATATATATATATATATATATATATATATACACATATATAGCATTTAGCTATCAAAAAATCCTGGATATCTGAGAAAAAAGTCAACTTGATACTGAACACCCTAGAGGATGAATGTGTCCTGTATTACACATTAGGATAATTCTAATGGTCCTTTCTGGGCTTAACAATTCCCATGTAAATTGTTCCTAGAAGTAACTAGCTCTCTTCTGTTAGACCAGCTCATGCAGCCATTCCTTACCTTCTGCGCACTGGCAGACGTCGGCGTGGCACAGCTTTGAAAGCATGGCACTGTGCTTGGGAGCACTGTAGAACACACTGCAGCTCCTGTCTGTGGGCAAGGAACAAAGCAGCCTGTATGGGACAGCTCAGGTAGAAAAGCCTGTACAGCACAAACTATGTTTGCAGCCCAGCTTTTCCCTGGTCCAGAGAAAGCAGAGCGCTGAGGGATCAGATGCACATCAGCAGTTCCCAAAGACCTACAGATTAGGCACCTGGAGTACAGTGTTGCATTTCAGCTGGGCAGCAGCTGGAGGTTATTTTTGTTCAGTTTGGGTAAATTTTGTTTGGGCATTTTGTTGTTGTTGGGGTTTTTTATTTGTTTGTATTTGTTTTTTTAAGTTGTACTTTTCCCTCCCTGCATCCCCCTTTTTTTTTTTTTGTTCCCTCTGGAAACCATCCACCTTAAAAGCCTCTTTAGACCATAGAACAACAGTGAACACTGCACTGTTTCAGAAGAAGAAGACAAGATCAACCAATAGTTAGTTAGTGGTTTAAACCCAGTGTAAACTGTCTTGGATCCATCTGTTAAGGCAAAGTAGAGATTTGTCCTAATTTTCAAACACTGTTTGCATAACTTTGGCAAATGGGGATGATTTGCATTTAACCTTTCTTTGAATGAAGAACAAGACTGCTTTCCCTGGCAAGCACACTACAAAAGTCAAACCTCCAACATGGTCTATCTTAGATGTATAAAGACACAGCCTGTCAAAACAAAATGTGAGTGAAATATGTTTAAAAGCATCATGAGAAGCAGGAACTCAGTAAATCTGATTTAAAAATTCATGAGTGTAAAAGTTCACATTTTCAGTCCCTTTGCAATACTAGGCCATTCCTGAGAAGATCTCTGTTTAGATTATCTGAAGTAACTGGAAGACAGTTATGCAAAGCTGTTTTTTTTTCCGTCACTAAACAAAATTACGTGGTTTCACACACTACATCAAAATCAACTTTCTATGGACTGGAGGGTTTTTTGAGACACTCTCTTTCAAGCAGTTATGTATCATTTTTCTGTGCCCTTACCAGGGTTGTAAAAATCATAAAGGATGGCATTTGCTGGCTGAACCAAGCCCATGGGATTGATTTGCTTTGCCCCAAATGATACACAATCTGGGTCTGGTCCACTTGGGAGCTGGAGGAAAAAGGAAGAACAGTTTTGATGAGAAAACTCTCTCTCCTCAGTCAATTCCTCAATATTTGTGTCTGTGCTACATGTGGAACACTTGTTCTGATGGCATAGATGAGTTAATACTGATATCTGCTTTGGCTGCAGAGGTGAAGCAATTCAAGTGGATGTTGGGTGGAGTCATTATCCAAAATATTGGGAAAAATACAGAGACTAGGGGTCCTGAGGTTTCCATTTGTTAATCACTATCTGGATTTTGGTCTTGACATGCAAGATGCCCATGCGGAATTTACAGGACCACCAGTTAACACTGTTGTTATCATGTATGAAAAACATTCCTTCTGGCTAGAGAGGGAGAGGATTTCTCTTTTTTCTTGGGCCAAAGACCAAAACTTGAATATTAACTACATCTCTTTGGACATAGAATGGTGGAAGATGAAGGTGTGTGTTTCCCTTCTGCCCTTCCTCTGTTCCTATCCTCCTGTCCTCTCCACTGAGCTGTTCAATAACAATAAATGACAAAAATTACAGAAAGGTAAAGGAGAGTCAAAAATGCAATTATTAGATTTTTTAAAAGTCTATATGCTATCTGAAATGGCAGGGATTAGAAAATCATTGGGTTTGTTTACCTCACCAAAGTAGAGCAAAACCTTCCCTTCCTTGTACTCAAAGTGCTGAATGTACCTGTCTGAAGCTGTCACCAACTGCAGGAAAACAAAGAAACAAACAAATCAGAACAAACCCCGAGCAGAACAGGAATATTTTTGCTGCCACCTTCCATATTCTAGTTTGCTTTGTTCAGCCCTCTTTCGTCCTCCCTAAAGGAGACTGTCCCTGAAACCACAAAACTGAGCAAACTTCCCTCAACCAAGCTGGCTCCAAAGCCCAAAACTCTGAAGCCACATTTTCAGAGCACTGTGCCCCATCTCCTTGTCACTTTGCCCTACCACCAAGCACCACTGAAAGACTATTTGCCTTCTGCTCTGCAAACACAGGATGCCCTGCCCTGGCATGTCACAGGACAGCAGGATATGATAAGGGCACATTACTGCCCTGCTAAGCCTTGCCCTAATTTCTTTTACAAGGGACTAAGAAATCTGAACTCCGTTCACCACGAACTTTGCACTTCTTTTATATATTCAGCAAATATTTTTATTAGAATGAGAATAGTGAAGATCAATCAATCTATCTATCTATCTATCTATCTATTCTATCTGTTTTTCTATGTCTCTTGTGTAGATTTTTGGAAAGATTTTGAAAGACAAATTTTCTAAAGGCTAAATAAAATGTTGCATAGAAAAGTGTGCTTCTAACCTGTTCGAGCTCCTTTGTGTCAGGCTCCAACCCACTCAGCAGAGTGAGATCAACCAGGGACATCTTTGGTGCTTTGGGACCTGTGGACCTTTATAAGGGACATGGTCAGCAGTGAACAGCTGCACTGAACAGCCAGGTTGCTTTGAAGAGTCTGGCTTTCCAGGCTTGCTAAAGGTGAAGTAAAACCTTCCACTCCATTTAACTTTCCTAAGTGGATTTTAATTTGAAAATTATCTGCCTAATTTGTTAAGAGTCAGGAGGTAGAATGAGTCATCTAAACTAGTCAAATGGTCATCCAAAACCCAGGTGCCTTGCCTGAAATTTTCATATAGGCTTTCCTTGGAGCTGATAGGCAAAAAAAAATCCCCTGTAAATGACAGTTCATCCCATCTTAAAAGCATTGTTGAAGCCAGGGAGGTAAACAGCACTCACTGACAAAGTATTTGTTCTCTGTTACTTAGAAAGTGGAGATAGGAAATGAATTTATCCAAATTTTTCACAGACTAAGTCAAATTTACATCACCTTTGCTGTCCGAGGCAAAAATCCTCATTGCTGTAATTATTCACTAAATATCTGTATTGGATTTCCAAACTTTCAGCTTTCACTATCTCAAAAATCAGGAAGTGGTGTCATTGCTGGAAATGAAGTGTTTCTGCACTCACACGGGGTGCCTTGACATGAGAGATTTTACATACACTTGGTGGAACTACAGAACTTTTTATTTTGGCACTCTCCCTTTTCCCATAAAGGATGCACTACAGTGTAGGGAGGAAGAATGGTGATGTAAATCTTGCCTTCAGTTTTCTCCTCTGTCTTAACCACAAGGAATTTCACATTATTGTCTAAGCCTCAACCTAGCATTCAGCAGAAGAGTGATGCAGAACAGTGGATCTGGTGGCTGATAAATGTTACATAGCAATTAATGGGGAAGATGGTGCATTGGCCAGTAAAAAATTCACTGAATGTGTGTTTAATGAGGGAGAGTGAAAATTGGGAATTAGGGTGACTTCAGTCCTCCCCTGCTATTGTTCATGCCACTATTTAAAAGAGGAGATAAAACCACTGTCTTTAAGGCTTTGACAAAAGTCAGTGGAAAACCAAAATTCTACTGGAGAGAACAACCTGCTTCTTCCATCCTTCTCCTCTCTAGAATAGATAGGAAAGACACAATTTTGTGCTTCTGAGACCAATGCCAGACTGTAAATGGGAGAAAAGACAGGTGTTTCAGTGTTATGCTGCATAGGAGGGTTTTTTTTCTCCTACTTCTGCCCTTGCCAACTTCTTGTCACAACAGAATATCCCATCTGTCTCCTCTTTTCTCCTAGGTTGTATTAGCCACCCTTTTTTTATGAGGCCAGAGTGTGGCCACAAAGGAAGTAACAGCATCTCTCCAGAAAGTGATGAAACTCTGTAAATATGCTACTACTGCGTTTCAGCTGTATTTATATTTTTTAATAAAATATTTATTTCAAATTTTTAGCCTGCCAAGTGTTTTAGAGACTCCCCAGAATTTGATAGGGAAGAATCTGCAGTGGACATTTGAAGTCTATGTAAACTCTGTCAATAAATCTCATCCATTGTTTGGAAACCTTTTCTCCTGCCACGGGAGAGAGAGCACGTGCTTACAGTGTATGCAGACTCACAGGAGATGACTAGGTTGGATGCTGAGTTTGTGGATATGAAGAGGATGACAAAGGAGAATTACAAGCAGATGAGGAGCTGATCTTGCAGACCTACCTGACACAGACTTTGTACTGCAAGGATTCTGTTTTGCCATGAGTGGTCAGATCCCTTTTTCTTCTGCTGCGGATATCAAACCAATCCATTTTAGACAGTGTCTCAAGTGTGCTGTTTCCTCCTGTAGTCGAGTCCTCATCATCATAGTCTTCATCAGAGTATTCAGCTTCTGGAGGTGAGAGACAGGGTCAGCCATGAACATGTTTGCCTGCAGTTTGGCTCCTTTTTGGCTTAATCATAAATTCTGGTGGGCAGTCATATAGTAAACTGTTATAAAACTCTCAGTCACTGAGAGTTTTATAACAGTTTACTGTACACTGTCTCAGTGTTTCCAATTCATTCAGAGTTAGAATTCTAGGGATAACCATAGTAAGAATAATTAACAGGCTAAGAATGGAGTTTAGGCTATGCATAAATATTTAAAGGACAATCCCTCCCTCCAAAAGTTAACAATTCAAACAGAAAAAAACCCAATGCAAACATAGGCAGAGATGATGATGACTACACACTTCAGGAGATGCAAAACACATTCTTGCTTATATGAAAAACCTATGACAGATCTGCCTCTAAGAATTTTAAGCCCACATGGTAGGTCCCTCATTAGCCAGGGAACTGAGCAGGGCTTTCCCCTCTGTGAAGGGAGTTCACCTCCCCTTTCTCAAGAAGAGTGTCTAATGGTATCTGTGTAACTGCTAAATACCTGCTGCACCTACAGTCACTCGTAGTTGTTACACTATTTAAGGATAAGAAACTAAATGAAACAATGACTGGGTAGAGTTCAGGGACTTCTCTTTTTCTTTGTTTCATTCATTTGTTCCCACTTTCCAAGGCTGGAAAGCCATGAAGTATCATTAGCAGCTGGCCAAACACGTCCCCTTTGAGACCCAGCCCCTGCCCTTTCACTCACCAGTGTACTTAAGGCTCCCTTCCACTTCCACTGTCAAAATCAAATCATTGCAGGTGTTGTTCTTCAGCTCAGGTGACCAGTACATTTTTAATATCTAAGATGAACACACAAACAGCAAGCCACTAAAAATATCATTTAAATGGCAAGGAATTTACCCATCCAGGACTCCAACACATGGTGATGGGACATGGGAACATGGAGAGAATGGCCAGTCCCCCAGTGGCACAGGCTGGTCACAGAGGAGTGTCACAGATATAAGCAGGTCCCATGTGCAATTCACAATGGGGTGGGACTCCTTTAAGATAACTCTCCATTCCCAAACACAAAGAGGTCTTTCAACTCCAGCCACCTCTATCACCCTTGGCATTTTATGGAGTTAATAAAGTTAAAGACAGGAAAAATTGACAGTCCATAAGGGCAGGCTTTAGGCCCCACATTTTAGAATTTTGGAGGTAGGAACACAAAGGTTGGGGCCATTTCAAGTAAGTTTTCACTTGGGTTTCAAAAAGAGATTAAAGAAGTCCAGCTGGACCCTAGATTTTGAAATTACAGCTTACACTCATTGTCCCATTTCCTTTGCCGTTCACAGATACTTCAAGTTTTCTCCCAAGTTCAAACTGCAAACCAAGGGAAAAGAAAAGATATTTAGTTTGTGCTCAGAATTTGGTCTATTGTTTTCCTAACATCTTGACAGTATTGTATGCCTTCACCCCCCAAACCTGGGTAGGGAAAACTTTTAGCTATGGAAGGAATTATGAGACCTCATGTCTCAAGATTTTAAATGAACTGAGCTAATGAATCTTACTCTGCTGTTTTAGGCCAGTAGATGTATTTTACCAACTTCAGTATCCTGGATTTCACATTTTCACAGTTTCACAGTTCCAGGCACAGTGAAGATCAGATTATTCCCCTTCCTCTTCATTCCCTAGAAGGACTTAGGTTCCTGGTGGCTCTTTACTTTTGGGAGAGATTCATGCCACCAAAGTCCTCAGAGGCAGAAAAGCACCTCTAAAGCGTGCTGCTAAGCACCTGATGGGTTTGGGTTTTTTAGCTTTAAAAAGATTCTGTTGTTTTATAGATCAAATTATTTAAAGGTATAATAAATCAGCTGCATCATGGTTGTTTAACATGACAAAACCTAGGCCAGAGGATTTGATTTCTCCTTGTTGAGGGGAAAAAAACCTTTGAAGCAACTGATGGTTGTAAACCTCTAGCTGCTTCTGAAATTCTTCATGGGTATCAGTCAGAACAATGCTGTAGTAATTTCTCCTTCCAGGTGTTCCCAGTCTGACAGTCAGGTCAGTGGAAGTAGTGTCCAGTGTCTGTATGCTATATGCTGACAGAGCTTCTAAGGCCACCACTGTGTCCTAGGAGAGAAAGAAAAGCAAAAATACTAGCAGTTATGCCAGGTTATTTCAACAACAAGCGAGATGACATTATCAGTCACCTTGAATTCAATTTAATGCTTTTTGCTGCTTTGAAATTCTCCTGCGTTTGTCGGTTCCTACTTGCACAGATTATTCATTTAATTTCCCAGATTCTTCTTATAGCACTAAATTGTAAACACATTGGAGTCCTGACCTTAGATTATCCTACTTCTTCATGAGGACAAAGAATTTTCTTAGCTGGCTTTTAACTATTTTATTTTGGCCCATTGCTAATTAACGATCCAAAATCTTTACTGCTTCATATACCAAAGAAGTTGAAAATTCCCTGTTCAAATCTAAATTAAAAAGTTCTTAGGAGGCTTTTACTTCCTTCCCTCCCCTTAAGACTGCCCCTGAACTCTTGGTCAGGCACCTGTGTAGAGCAGTATCCTCCACCGTAGTTCCTTCTCTCTGTCAGCCACGTGGCAATAGGCCTTGCATATTCCATGTCATCCAGGAGCAAGGTTTGAAGCAGGGCATAGGCAGTGGTTTCCACTGAGACTGCGTTGTTGCCATTTCCCCAGTAGCGCTGCTGCTTTGCTGCAAGAACAACTCAGTCCTGAATCACCTGGGCAGAAACTTTTGCCAAAAATCACTATTGCTCTACACAGTGGATATTTCTTGTCATGGCACTGTGGAACCACAAGATACAGATGCTGTTGTGAGAGCAACAAATCAGCTGGTAAGCAAAGATAATGGAAGCGAAAACCCATAATTTTCAATTTTGATTTCTCCAACCCATTGTACAGTGATGTCCATCTGATGGAGGGGTAGCATTGTGTCTGCTGGCCCCTCAGACATAACAGTATTAATTATGGTCGCGAATCCAGCCTTGATGAAGGAGAAGCATATTCCCTATGCTTACACTGGGGCTGTTGAACAGGACTGTATTTACCAAATGCATTGGGAGGAATAACCAGCATGGTGGAGCAGCCACACAGCTGACTGACTCAGCAGTCACCACTGCCACACCCCGTGGGCATCAGTGGGGACATCCATGGGGAACTTAGGTTCCAAGGAAAGATAAGCACTCAGAACAGGTGTGGGGCTTTGGAAGCAGGTGAGCTGGAAGAGCCACCTTCCCTCTTGACCACAAATCCAGTCTGGACTACTCCTGTCTGTTACTATTTTTTCATATGAAGTTTCTTCTTTCTCATTTGGCTTGGACTTTTTTTTTTCTTCCCAAGGGAAGCAGAAAACATAAATGAATATTTACTATAGTTTTGTTCCAGTTTCAAAATCAGAGAAGGTTATGATCCAGGCTTCACTAGCTGTCACTTTATAGTGATATAAATTATGAAAATTATGTATTAAAATGTAGAATATTGAAATATCTAATTATGCAATTTAAATAATTAAATATCTTACAGATATACATACATGGTTGTATAAAATTAATGTTTCTTCATTTACTTCAATTTGTTTTGTTCATGTTAGTGTGTTTCCATTAGGAAAAGTGCTTTTTAAAGGGATTTTTTTTAAAGAATGGTTACCAGTACCTCCATCAAAAGAAGAACAGTCCCTTAATTTGTCTTTCACAGACTGAGCTTCTTCACTATCAGACCGTACAAGTGTCAGAGCATAAGCAGTGATGGCTATAGAATAGCAGTCAGTATTTCTTGAAAATTGATTTTTCATGTAAGCCACTGCTTTTGTAATCACTCGTGCCTGTGGAAACAGAATAGATCCATTTGTAAAGATCTCTGAGACCTGCTATCTGTTACTTCTGGCACTAGGACACTAGTACTTAGAAATTAGAATACTGCCTTGTGGCAATTTTTAAGACAATTATAATATTTGCTTAGCAATTAAAGCCATTGGTGATGGAGCGGGTAGCTGGAAACCCCTTGTTGTATAATGGGCCACAACATCTTTTCCTATCCACCACAGGTGCAAGCAGATTTTAAACCCCATTTGCAGTTCTCCAAGAGATGGTAGGGTGGATATGCCATAGTGCAATAGACTACAGACTTAAAGAGCCAGGCTTCCTACCACATCAGGTGATGGGAAGACACGTAGGGTCTGTTGCAATGCTATGGTTACAAAGGCTGTCATAGCCAAATCCTCTTCTGCCGACCCAATGCCACCCTGAAAAATGAAATATGAAAAGTTAAATGTGCATGCATATGTTTATGATTAAATCTAGAAAACTACTTTCTATAAAGTAAAGGATCTTCTCTGCAAACCCTCTGACCATGTAGCTGTTGCCTTGATTTTTTTCAATAATATGTGTCCATCTAAAGTAAAACTCCTGTGGTGGCAGCATTAAAGGTTGCATTGAGCAACCTTCCTGATCTCTGACAACCTAATGTCAGAGATCAGGAAGTCACCACGTGGAACCAGCTGATAATCAAATATTTAGTTATTTATCTTACAGCTAAAAATCTGTAATTTCTCATTGAGACATTCATAGTTTCAATTTTCAGTCATTAGGAGGGTGGGGCTGTTTTCATTTCTGTACTACTCTCTACACACTAAAGAGCCCTCTACCTTGCAGACAGAACACTCCTGTATAGGTATTTATACACCAGTACTGGCTCATTTCTTATCCCTCTTCTTGATAAAGTAAGCACTGTGGCCTCATTAACTTTCTTTCCCTGAAAGCTCTTGAAGTATATGGAAGAGAGAAGATAATCTCAGCTTGAACACAGGTCAAAAAACCCCAAAAATCTTTGAAGAGTCCTTGAGCTACGTGTTTCTTTTTCCCCAATAGCGTTACATCAACTATGAAACTAGCTTTGAGGCCAGAGTGTGAAAGCCTCACTAGTTATTTGATACAGGTCATTGAAATTATCAATGCATGTTTTTTTCATATATATGGTCATTACATTGCATTTTCAATGAGTTTTGGAAGATGTACATTACTTTCCTAGACTAAATTAATGGACAGTATAACAATTTTGAGTTTCTGGACAGTTATAGAGGATGTGTGGACCAAGATATGCAATTTGAAATTCTGATTAAGTGTTAACATTTTCTTTTTTCATTATGGGCATGGTGAAATACTGAAACAGGTTACCCAGAAAGACTGGGACATACTTGAGACACAGCTGGACGTGGAGTCTGATCTAACTAGAACTGTTCTGAGCATCATTTGGACTAGATGAGCTCTGGATGCTCCTTCAAGACAAAGTTACAATTCTATACTCTATTGCCTTAAGCAATAAAAGGCTTACATTTTTACCAAACATATGACCCCCCCCCAAAATAATTTTTTTAAGTGCCCCATAGGCATAGTTGAAAAACGTATCTAAGACTGTATAAAAAGTTAAGGTGGTGAAGTGCTAGCTATGCATCTGACATAACACACATCTTAACAAATTAATCTTGAATTTTGTACTTACATTACAGATTTATTCTCTTTAGATACATTTCTTGTTATTTAACAACTCACAGCGTTCCTTTCAATCCCTAACAGCCCTAAATGCACAACAAATTATTCTAACTATGGATGACCTACCTGCATTTTCCTGTCCATTACAGGGTGGTGGTCATGGAATGAACCATCTGCCTGCTGTTGATTAACCAAGTAGGAAATCGAGTTGCTTATGTGACTGTCTTGTACACCAAAGTATTCTCTGCTCCTTGTGAGCACTTTAACAATGAACGCAGTTAACCTGCACAAAAGAAAATTTTCCAAACTTGTGCTGACAGATATTTATAGTGGACTATATTGACAGGAAGAAAAACAAACTAATTTCATGCACAGACTCCTATTCAATACAGTGCACTCACTGCAACATAGTGAGTTATTGTTCACCATCAGATTGAATATTTCTACCCTGTAGCAAATGCAAAATATTCAGTGGGCTCAGTATAAATCTCTTTCACCAAGGACTGAATACGCTCAGAGAATTTGGCGGATGATTATTCATGGCAAAAGTACATAGGCAACGACCAGATTTTCAAAATTCATCACCAAATAAAAACTTCTGATTCATCAAATGATAATAGAGATAATTTGAAAAAAAATCCCAATCAAATAAACAAAAATAAAACCCCAAAAACAAAAGCCCAGCAAAAGAAAATCCCTTACCATACACTGCTGGGGGTTGTTTTAAATGCTCCATAGGACCCATCCTCCTTCTGAAACTCAAGCAGTCTAGTGTAACCTGCACGAACAGGAGAGCATGTAACTGTTCAGAGAACAGCCATATTTATTGGGCATTTTCCTACATCACTTGTATTATAATGGACATGTTTTGTATTGACTGGTGGAAGAGTTCATGGAGGTGTTCACTGGGGCATTAAGGAGCAAATGACTGGGTCAGGAGAATTTGACACAGAAAAATCACTAGGTTTAGAAGGTCCTCTGTCTTGTTTGACTTAATTGAGCCAAGAAAATAACCTGAAAACTGCAGATACCTATGGTTACAAAACACTGTATGTGTAATGAATACTGGGAAATTATTTTCCATTATTGACAACTTTTCAAGCTGTTGATTTTATGGTGCACTGAATCAAAAAGTATACAAAACATCTTCTATTGGGTCAGACACAGTCTTAGAAAAATCACGACTTGTGGCTTCAGATCTTGACTGCTATGATTTTGACCAAGTTTGTATCATAGCCACACAACTGATGAACTTTTTTACACTGATGAACTTCAATAAGAATAAATAAAAGCATAATGTAGGCACTAAATGATGCTGATAATACAAAATATTAGCAGGATCTCATGTCACTTTTGCCAGGCTTGATAAATAGGCAAAGATCTCCATGCAGCAACTGCTAGCATGCTTTTAATCTCTATTTATACACTTGCTTATCATTGATGAAATGTGTTTGTCATATCTGAAGATCACAATGACAAGTACATCATATTGCCTTGTGCCATAAGCACACCACTGAAAGATCAGCTGTACCTGCTCCAATACTAACAATTCCCTGTGTTAATTCATGTGAGCTGGAAAATTTCCACATACTGTGGTCCTGACTTTGCTGTATGTTTAATACCAGCTTTGGATCACATCTTGGAGTGGAGTCTTCCAGAAGGAGACTTGCAGGTGTCCTCTCCCTAAGGAAACTCCATACCTGGCTTGGCCCAAGTCCTTCTAGCTTGTGCAGTGATGAATACAGGGGTGGGCAAAGGAAGGTGTCAATATCATGATTAGCCCTGGGAATTTCCTTTGTTATACTCCTCTTGACAGCCACAGACAGAGATGTCTACATCCCAGCTGGCTATCCTAAGCAGTGTCTGTGAACCATAGGGAGAATAAGCATTTTTAGGATGTGATTTGTCTTGGTTGATTTTGAACATTTGGAGGCAATGAATAACTGGCCTTTGCTGTCCATTTAGTCTGAAAAGAATTTTCATTGATCAGCTCAGATTTTACTTTCTACTTCTAAATTAGGCAAGAGAGAGAATGGACTGTCAGTGTCAATACCATCCAGTTCCAGATGCTGGTAATTAGTGTCCAAAGCCCTCCTCACATGTTCTGTCCCTCATGTCTGTCTGCAGACTGCCAGGGGCATTTCTGTGAGGCTGTGGTAAGACAGTGGCCACTCCTTCAGGAGGCAGCTGCAGCCAGCGTGCAGTGCAAACAGATAACAAGGACCCCATCCTTTGGCCTCTGGTTGGTTTGCCTTGTTTTGTTTTTTCCTGCCTACCTTTTTCAATCATACTGATGGCTTCCTGCTTCCGCTCGGGGTTAAACTTCACCCACTGCTCGCTGGCATCCAGGTACTCAATGGCATAGACTGCAGGGGCCATTTTCACCATTGTTTGCTCTGCACAGCCTGTGGGCACCTGAATCAGCCTCTCAACTCCATTGAGACTCAGACAGTTTTCAACAGACTGATCCATAATGTTCCCTGTTGCAAAAAACGCAAGCTGTAGTATGTATCTTATTTAAAACGGATTGCTGTAGTATGAAGAAAGGTGATCCTAACTATTCCACCATGGCCCAATACTCCTCACTGCTCAGCACTGTTCTTAGCTACCTGAGACTTCATAAAGCTCTTTGAAGAAGGGCAAGGATGAGGTGCCAGGCCCCAGGAAAGCTGGAAAAAGGAGGCTGGCACAGTGAAGGAATATGAAGGGGAATGAGTCCTCAGGCTACTGGAGGGAGGGGAGAAATGGAAGGGGGAAAGACTTGTCTATCAGGTTTGGGCTGGAAAAGTCTTGTCAAACCAGCCCTCCAGCCCTGATCCTCCCACAGAGGGATAAAAAGATTGTGCATTAATCATGACAAACAGTTTATGTGCTTTTTTTTTTTCTCTCTGCAATTTTATAACTTTATGAATTCAATGATCCCTTTATTTTAGAACAGGGATTTGAAATGGAAGCCAATATCCTTTGTGTCACAAAAACATTATTTTACATTTCAGTGCAGGGCAGGGGGGAGTATTTATCACTACTATAAATACTTGCTTATAGATGTTTTAAAATATGTATGCATGAGAGTATATAGATATATATTTTTATATGCATACAACTCTATTTAATTGAATGAATATATGAACATATCTCCTCTTTGGAAATACAGAACTCTCCAGAACCTATACATCAGAGTCTGGCATCCTTCTTTCTGGAATCCAAAGCAGATTTCTATAGCCCTGCATGAAGTTATTAGAGAAGATGAACTCTTCCCTTCATGTCTGTCTTTCCCATAATGTTAGTCCAAGCACAGTGAGGAAGGATGGATCTCATAAAGCTGTTTCACTCACTACAAGTAAGGAGGAGTAATTAGAAAGAGGAAGAGGTACTGGCTCAACCCTGGGGATGTTTTGTTTTATGACCTGGTCATGTAGCACAGACCATTTGAGTCATAACAGAAAAACCAGGAGAGAATGGAGACTTGCCATGCAGGAATGAGCAGCACAGAGGGGCCTGTCCCTTGTCACCTATGGAGAAGTTGTTAACAAAAAAATTACATTTACCTTTCAGGCTAACTAACACGTGGCTATCAGAACCCGGTACCATATTAGATGGCCTGTTCAGGTCCACTGTATGGGACTTCACTGTAAATAAATAATAAATAGATATCTGCATCCAGACTTTTAAAAAATAAACAACATACTGTAATTTTAGAAAAAACATACTTATCTTCCTTCTAGTAATTTAATTTTCAATCTTTAGCGATATTTTGCACTTGAAAAAAACCTTGGTTTTAATACCTTTTAAGACCCATTAATGAATTAAATAGATACCTTGTTAATATATAAAGAATGACACCTTTAAAAACAAAAGAAAAATAAATCAATTCTAAAAATTTAGAATTCTTGGGGTTTTTTTCTTTCACAAGTCTTTTGGATGGAGAAATTTCTGACAAGTTCTGGTTAACTAAAGGAACATCTGTGCATTAAGGAGTATTTAATAAATTCACTGTTCAGTCTTACTCCAAACCTCATCTGTATGTAATCCTTTTGGGTAACTTACAGTTACTGTTAATGCAAATGGTCTCTTCCTCTCTCTGTAAAACACCTTCAGCCTGCACAGTTAAAGAAAGAAAAGTCAATAGGCTTGCAAGCACTCACACCTGAAATTAAGCTGCAAGAAACGTGTGAGCTCCACCCAAGCACTAGGCCAGCAGGTGGCACAAATAAGTGGTTTTTGAAGGGAGATTTCTCTCTAGGTAAAACTCAACCTTTAAATCAGAATTTCAATTTCCCAACTGAAATACTAATAAACTTTGCTGAATTTTTGTGTTACTATTGAAACATTTCCCTGGATGAAATTCCTATAACAAAAACCAACTACCAAAAATTAAACTTCAAAGTTTATTCTCAGCTTTGTGACCCATCAAGTCAAGCTCACAGAGGGACTCATTTAAGTAAACCTCTCATGTGTGAAATCCATGAATTTCTGAGTACATATTGGGTGTAAGACTTAAATATGCTTTCCTTCTGATTCCTCACATCGCTCTTTCTACAGTTTCAGTTTTAATAAACATATTTTTATATCTACTTCTAGTGTTTTGGGGTAACACTGAACTCTGAGATTGTGTCAATATCTACAAAATTTATAGCCTTTAACAACAGCAGGTTCCCAGCTTCCTGTGCCTTATCCTTACCTACATGGTAATACTTGGCACCAGGGGTGCAAGGATTCGTATTTTGCACTTTTTGTGTGGATGGAAAAAAGCCCTCCATGGATGACTTAGGTATTGTAATGAGTCTGTGTTGGCACTTGAAAAGTAATTTTTTCTAAAAGGCTCCTCCTTTTTATAATTTTGAAAGAGAGATAAGGTATTGAATAATCAATACAGCATCTCTGTTGGCATGTTTAGCATATGTTTTTACCTATGCAATTGTTAAGATTGAAGATTGATCCACTGATGAGAAGAGATAAAACAGGGTTTAACTTTCTTACTAGCAGAAAGCATTTCCTTCTTAAAAGTTTGCTAGATGGATATCTTCAATCTTGGCTTCACAAGAAAAAAAAGAATTTTCATACATGTTGATGAAGTAGGGAGAAGTTAAGGATTATAAGATATGCACCTGCTGAAGGATTTGTTGCTGTGTCATGGGTAAAGGATGTTTTTTGCCATAGAGAACAAACCTTTCTATATACAATAGACAAAGAGGCTTAATTTTTTCCTCTCAGTCCTTGCTGAAAAATAGATTTCCTGAATTGTTTCCAGCCTTGTGTTTGTACCATTTCACTCCCTCCATGAGAACTCCACCCATAGTGAATGTCGTATTTGAGGACAATTTGTGAAGTGCCTGCCCTCAATTAGGGCATACATACTACAGAATACATACCACCACATTGAGATTCTTCCTGATGCTATCACTGTGCCCAGAATCCCGGTTGAAGGCAATAATGGTGATTGGGATTTCTCCCACAGTCAGAGGGACAACGGAGAAGAAGGCTGGTGTTGCTGAGTTCCCCTTGGCCAGCAGTGGCAGCTGCACGGCCTTGGCCGTCGTCTCCGCGGTGCACAGCCCCTTCACTGCCTCCATCTTCACTGTCACCTGTGGGGACAAGGCAATGCCCAGGAGCAGTCCTGGTGCACAGGGAAAATACCTCTGGATGCCCCTTCCAATGTAAATTGTTCTGTGACCCTATGGTCTGTTAATATTCAGCTATATTGATTAGGGCTCTGAAGGTAAATCAGCCAACATTTCTTCATTACACTGAACTTGAAACAGAGTTTTGGCCTATCCCTGAACCACAGTGAAGTAAGAAGGATAGTGCATTTTTATACATCCCAGTTCTACACAATTCAATGCAACTCAGAGGATGCTGGTTGAACAGCTGTTTGGGAGATGGCAAGAAGTGGAAAAAAAAAAAGAGGATCAACCTTAGGATGATGGAGGCCCCTAGCCCAGTGACAACTGTGTCTGTATGCAGGACTGCATAGGAGTCACATGAAGAGAAAAAGTGGCTCTGTGGTGTATGCTCAATGAGTTTTGTGGCCATCATTGGATGGTGCACTCATACTCATTTACCTCTCTGCCTTGTGTACCTTGTGAAGTGTCAGCAAGTGTCAGTGCCAGCAGCTGGGTATTGCCCAGATCAGCAGGCAGCAAAAAGAGAACAGATTACTTCAATGAAGGGGAAGAAGTACCCAAAACAAAAGGATATGGCTATGTAACATGGTGAAAAAAATCTGCTTTATATGGTAAGTTTGGTTTCCAAGTAGAACTGGATCCTGTGCTTGGGAAAGAGCTCAAGGTAGGAGCATTATGTCTGGGCTGTAGGGAGACACTGAAGGGCAGCCAGGACATTCCCATTAAATTATTACAAAACTATAGATCTAGCTAACTTGGCATGCAAGGTGCAACAGCTGTTGATAACAATACCTGGAGATCGTTGGGCAGGTAGTTGTAAACCACAGCTTTTATTTCCAGCTGCTCATGTCGTCTGACCGAGTACGGTAATCTCAGGGACACAAAAAAGTCTTTGAAAACTGTAAAGCTGTGGGGGTCAGCCACACAGAACCCTGGGGTGAGAAAAAGAAAATCAGCTAGAATTGAGAATGGCACACATAACATCGGCTGATAGGAAGTTAAATGTCAAATCTAAATTCAGTGCCTGGGCTCTCCTGAGGTCATGAGCAGGAGAAGAAAACAGGCATACTCAGAACTCATTTAAACTCATCTGCACTAGAGACCTACCTGTAGTTTGCCCCTGGAGTCACTTCCATGGTTTTTGATAGCTAAAACTTGGCAGAAGGGTTTGTGTGTTTTGTGAGTGAAATGTGGCCCAGTTTTCCTCCCCTTTCAAAGGGGACCCTTTGTCCATCCTGTGTAGTCCTCATCAACTCCTAGGAGCTCCCAAAGGGCAGCACCTGAGAACCTGGGCTCTCTGGCTGGTCCTTTGCTAGGTTCTTGGTGTTCTTTTCTGCCTTAGAGGCCACAGACATTCATGCTTTGAGATGGCCAGAGCCTGGTCCCAGAATTATTCAAAGAAAAGTGATGTTACTACTGCTACCTCTCATGTGGCTTCCTGACCATGTGGAAGGTAAAATCAGGTGGTTTAAAGAGTGGAAAGAATGAAAGACAGTTTTGATTATATGACCCATCATCCTTGAGCCCCTACTCTCTGTTTCTATAAATATAAATCTATACCTTAACTTCTAGTTGGGCTTTAACATGGAATAAAAGAGAGAAGTAGCTATTACAATCAAAACACTGCATTTTTTTCCATACAAACGGTTTTATTCTGTCAACATAATATTGTATCTCTCTTTTAAAAATTACACATTGTCTACTCATCTTCATATAAAGAAACAAACAAAAAATACCCAATACTTATACCTTTTTCAGGAGATATACTTATTGCTTGAACTTCCCAGGTAGTTATAGAGTCAGGAGCAAAGTTTTTTACACTAAAACCATAAAATAAAATGTATTAGAAGGCATGTATAAAGTGTAAACATCATAATTTGATGAAGTTTGAGTATTTAAAGAGAAAAACATTCCCTCAATTGTAGAGACAAAGTACTTGCAATATTCCAAGGTCCTCTGCATCAGATACTACATAAAGCTGATATTTATATACATTTGAGAGTACATATTTAAACATATTCAGTTAGTCAGGGAACACAGTACCTGTGCTTTCCAGGGCTTTCCACTTCTTCAAAACTCCACCACCAGCTCTCAGGAAAATAACTGCGCAAGCTGACAGAGGTTTCATCAAAAAATTCTTCCTGGTCACTGTATTCTGCAAAACAGGAGCAAGGTTTCTTTTTGGAAGTCTTCAGCTGCTTACACTGTCTTGCAGAGAGTCAGCTTGTAAAAGCACAAAAAATGCTCTGAATGAAAAGATTTCATCTGTGTTTCATCTTGTGAATGAAACAAAAATCTTGGAAAAAGAGAAGCAATGACCATAGCTTGTCACTGAACAAAGAGTTTCTCTTCCCATTTTTAATACCTATATGCTACCAAATGAGAAATCAGACCCCTGTAGTAAGGCTAGCAAACATGTTCCCAGTGTCCCATACTTGTGACAGACAGGGGAAATCTGTGAAAAATGGTAGCAGAAATTACACTCAGAACGAGATCATTTTAGAAGGAAAGTACTTTTCTTTTTGGTAACATAATAGTAGTACCACTAATTAAGGAGTTGAAATCTGAGACCACTTAGAGCCCTAAATGCAGACATCCACCCCCCTTCCCTGCTCTGCTGTCTGTGGCCTCTCTGGGCTGTGGGCAGGGGCCATCAGTTCCTTTGTAAGACTGGAGGGGCTGGCAGTGGCCGAAGTGACTCCTGCCTTTCCTGACCCCAAGAAGTTATCCCGTTCCACTCCCCCTCCCCAGTGTAGAGGTGTGAAGACACAATGCTGCATGGCTGCTGCTCTGTACCCGGGCTCTCTGAAATGCTGATGTGAAAACCTCCTCCCCAGCCCCACAGCACTAAAATGCCCCTTGACCCTCCCCAGCCACCACGAGATGGGTGAAAGTGGCAGAGCTGTGTGCCACTGCTCCTTACGTCGTGCCAAGCCCACTCTGTTCCTCTGCTTCGCCTGCTTCCTGAGCGCTGTGGCTTTCTCACAGCACTCCTGGAACGCGGCCTTGCACTCCTGGGAGCCAGACACCTTTGCCAGCCTTTTTGCACAAGAAAACCTCATGGGATTTAATTTCATTCCATCTTGGCAGCATTTTAGTAGAGCAGTGTTTTGGTATCTGCTGGCTGCAATAGAATTAAAGCCCAGAATTAGTGCTGTGTAAGAAGAAATTAGTGTAAAGGTGTTCATTGTGCTCAATCATGTCATTCTTTGCCATTAACATCAATTTCTATTGCAACAGCCAAGCTTCAGCCTGGGACCCTGAAAACAGTCTGTCCTAAACACAGTCCACAAACACAGGAGGAAAGCATGGGCTCTATGGCATCCTAGACATTCTGTTCTAAGCCCTCTCTTCCCAGTCAGACTGAATTAAAAGTTAAATCCTCTTTGCAGGCTGGAATTCTTAATGGAAATAGCAATATCAATGTTCTCTTTCTTGAATAGAGTCTGATTTCAAAAGAAAGGAAGAATCCAACTCCAACCCTTCATGTCTTCTGGCAAGAAAATGAGAAAAAAAAAATTGCACAAATTGACATTTTATACCAAATGCTATACTAACTCTTCTCTTAATTGAAGCACAAAGTACCGAAGTTGGCACAGCTTCAAAGCTGAATGTCAAGAAAAAATACGATTTATAAAACATCTTTCGACCGTACAAATGGTTTTGAAAACCTCAAAGTCGCGACTGATGACATGACATGTTATCTACTAGAACTGCTTTGCATTTGGGATTATAAAGAGGCGAACTAATTTCCATTTATAGACATTATTTGGTTTTGTTTTTGAGCTGTGATGATGAATGATGCATCATGCAGCATAGTACACATATTTGTGCTAAGTTATGTCACATAATGCAAGAGCTGGGACTAAGAGTATCTTGGCATCCTTCACTATGCCATCACTTTTTGCCCCCTAGATCCCAGACACATCCCTTTGCCTCCCCCTGCTAAGATTTTCAGGCCACCCAGAGGAGCAGACATACCAATTCCTGACATTTTTTTCTGAAAATCCAAAGATCTCTTCTGCCTTCTGGAGCCCTGGAGGCATTTATATCCTGGGAAGGTAGAACAGAAGTGCTTGGTCACGATGATATGACAAGAACAGCCTGATCAATCACATCATTCATGAAGACCTCTCTTAGGACCCATCTCATTGACAGAAGACCCACAATTTGAGGGAAAGTCCCACAAATCTTCCAGCCTAGCCAACTGCTGCCTGCCCAGCTGAGGTGGTCACCAAAGGACCTGCACCCACCCTCTGAGATATCTGAGCTGTCAGCATCTGGTGGAAGAGCAGTAGAAAAATCCAAAGGCAAAGGAGATTTTACATCATGAGAGTAAAAATGTTTCTGATTTTTTAAGCAATCAGTCTCCCCAGATCTATGGTGGTCTCACACAAATTTCTGAAGGGCAGGTTGCACGTACCTTCCCGAATGCTGGATTGAATCGTGTCTGATATAAAAGCCAGACCAACATCAGTAAAAACTTGAATGGTGTTTGCGCCACCACCCACAGAACAGCCGAGATCATACGAATTCATAGCATTAAATACCTGCCAAATAAAATGGCACAGATGGACTGTACAGGCTTGTAAAGGATTTATTCATATATCAGAACAATTCTTGTAGCCTTTGATGCACAGAAACAAGAGAAACTGGTGGTGCAAGCTGCATTTAGAAGCAGAATAAAGATGAGGGATGTTTTAGTTAGGGAGTGCTTTCAAGACATGCTTTTTTAAATTTACAAAATTGTTTGCCATAGGATGGAAATCCCCATCTTAAATATACCACTCATCTTAAACATGCAATTCATCTTAAATAGATCTTAAATTGCAAAAGAAAAGACATTTTCAAATTTAGCAAAATGTTGTCTAGGCAATTAATAGCCATTAATTATATTTTGATCCTCTCATTAGACATGGGAAAATGTGCTTGACTAGTAGATGTGATATTTTGTTACAAATATCTTACCTTTTTGGCTGTAAGCTTATTTTTCTTATTCAGAATAAAAACTGCCTTATCAACCACAGCTAAGGCAACTTTTCCTGCATGGTCCGTTTCAATCTGTAAATTGACCTGGTCTGCTGGCTCATATGTGTCTTGTTCTGTTCTCACTTTAATCTAAATAGAAAAGATTGAAACAAAAATATAATATTTTTATATTATAGTGAAGATTCTTTGGGCCAGGAATACTGTCAGCTGTGATTGTCAGCAGTCAGAAGCTGAGAGATTTTCCTGTTTTGTGGAATTTCTGCCTGGCATCCTGTGTTTGGAACACGTAGGTGCAGATATTTTATACTGAAGGAAATCATGGGGAGCTGAAAGATGTGTCCTGCATAATTTTGGATGTTGGCTTTCAATGACACTTAAGGATGAAGGGAAATGAAAAGTTTGTGTTAGGGGTTTTTGGAACTGGGGTCTTCAATATAACTTTGTTATTTTCCAGTGGAAAAAAAATTACCATGAAACACATGAGCACAATATCTTCGTCATTACATGGTAATGTACAAAATCAACCAAATTAAACCAGTCTGTAATAATATTTCCTGCTTTCTATCACTCACTTGAAATTTTTAGCATATGTGAGCAAACACAGATCTGGTTCTGATGTACACATTTCTGTGATTTAAAGAAGAAGTAGCCATGGTGATTATGAAATAATAGAGAATTATTACTATAAAGTCCTGTGAACATTACTGAATTTTGTCCTTGTATAAATTAAGGATTGGTTTGTCTGTTGGAGAGAGATGATTTTTTCTTGAAAACTTCTTTTCCCCCAATGGATGGACTACCATATTCTTTTTCCAAAACAAACATTTTCAGTAGAAAAAATAATTTTAGACAGCTGACAATTTTCAGCAATTGGGTTTCATGCTATTGGTAGAAATTCCTGTGCCTTCGTTTTTTTTCATTTTACCTTATGGTCCAAAAGCGAGGAGGAGGAAGAGGAGAAGGAAGATGAAAGAAAAGATTAGAGGGCCTCCCATTTTGTCTACACTTCATTTTCTAATATAAACTGTTCTTAAAAGCTTTTAAAATACTACCAAAACTCAGAAAATTACTTTTAACAGAAATTTAAAGCTTGAAAAATTACTTCAAATTCATAATTTGTTCCCCAATAAATGGTTTCACTTTCTTTCGTGCAACACACATCACTACAAAAAGAGAAAGTTACAAAGAGATTCCTCCCCCTCAATAACTCTATCAGCATTTTCTTGTGGATTTCTAAAATACAGACACTCACAGGGGGTGATTTTTTTCTCTAAGAAACTATTTCTCATCTCTTTGAAGCACAACCTGAGAGCCTTTCCAAGTTATACCTTTTGTCATGACTCTTGATGACTCCTTTTCAATAAAAATGACATATCTCACTTTATAATCCCAGGCCTGCACTTGCTCTGCCACTACCCCATTTAAAAAAAATTTTGGAATGCAACAGAAGCCATGGGCTTTGAAAGCACCTTTCCTTCGCAGATATCCATGACATCCACCCAGACAGAATCAGCGATGATCTCTTGCTGGCCCTCGTTCTCAATGAAGTAGTAGGCTAAAAACCGAAAGGCAGGCACCATCTTCTCAGTGATTTTAAGGTTTATTACTTTGTTTGAGGATGGGACCCTTCCCAGAAGCTCAGTTTGTCCCTTTGCCACAACCTGCAAGGCAGAAAAAATTGAAATCAAATACTGTGACTATGTCCCAGAAAGGCCATTATGATGCATAATTTTACTGGTTTTTTTTTTTTGTTTGTTTGTTTGTTTTCCTGAGGCAATTTGTATTTAAAATATGTTTTCTTCTAATGGCATTAACAGTTCTGATTGCCAAACCAGTATACCAGTAGCCTGGAGGAGACCTGCACACTGTAGTGGTGATCTCTGCTACACTGGTCTTGTGGCCCATGTTTGAACACAAATCTGTCACCCTCCACTCAGTCTTACGCTTTAGAAGGGTTACCCAGATAGTAGACTAAATTTTGTCTTCTACAATGACTGGTCACCACACCTGGGAAGATATCAGCATTACTGAATCTGTAATCAGTACTGAATCTTTCAGATGGTGGTAAAGAGTTGGAGCAGGAGGTTTAAGGATAAAGTCCCACAGACTCATCTTGAACTGATTTCAGCCCATCCTTCACTATTTAACTCCTTCCTTCCTACATTATATTAACTATATTCATGGGTGGTCAGAGGAACGAAAAACAGGCAGAGTGGCAGGAGTGAGGGTGCTCTTCCCAGAACAAAATACGTGAAGCTTTCCTAAACATACAGGGCTTCAGGAGGAAACAAAGGCATGCTACAGCCTGCTCTGAAATCCTCACTGCCTTTGTTAAGATGACCAAAGTTTGGGAGAGACCCTCACTGCTGAGCTCCAACAGTGTCTGCCACTATCCCTCCCACATATCCTTCCTGCCCAGCACTACACCTTCCCAAAGACTGGCAGCACCAGTTCCAGCCCTGTGATACATCATCCATTGAAAACAAGCCCCCAAAGCTAAACTTAACTCCTAGGGATACTATTATTCCAATATATCAGAGTCCTTTTAAAAATAAATGGGAACTGATATCTTGGCACTTATCATCCTGTGAAATTTAGGCTGCCAAGGGAAATTAGGACAAAGAGAGTGAGAAGGGGATTAAACACATTTTTACATTCAACAGATTCACTCCTGGCATGTACCCACAAACACTTTTGTCTCATTCAGCAAAATAAATACTCTGCATTTTACATGCCCTAAAAATAACTGCAAATGTATAAGAACCAGCAGAATCATAGAAATAATTTCTGAAAGGACCTATAGAGATCTCTAGTCCAGCTGCTTGCTCTAAGATGAGACATCACCAGGATAAGACTAGATGAGACTGGCGAGGGTTTCTTTTATTGAGTGTTGAATTTTTCTCAGGCTGGAAAATCTCTCAACTCTCTGGGGAACCTCTTCCAATACTGCACTCATCACTAGTGAATAGATTTTTCCAAAAGGAATCTTCCAGGCCATAATTTTTAACCTTGGTCCCTCATTATATTGTGTGGCACCACCTAGGACATCTTGTCTCCACTATGCCTTAATTCCTCTTCAAGTAGTTTAAGGTTGCTATTAACTCATTCTTAGGCTCTACACCCAACGGAACAAGGCCAGTTCCCTCAGCCTGTCTTGGTGTGCCAGAACACCAATCATCCCACTTGCCCTTTGCTGGACCCCCTTGGTCTTCCCTTGTATCAATGACTAGGTAAATGTTCCAGGCTGGATAATTTCTGAAAGAAATTACTGATATGATACTATTCTGTTTACCATATAATAGAAATAGCCAATGTTTCCTCTGCCAGGCTGATGAATACCATTCAAGGTGATGGGTAAGGTATCTCCAGGTGCCACAACAGTGTGTGGGATGCTGATGCTGAGGTAGTTTGGAGAAGCAGACTGGTATCTCTCAGCTCTGATGCTGGTTTCAGGTGTTTCTAACCTTTCTTTACCCTCTTCAGCCTTTACCTGTCAGGGAAGAAAAGGACAGAGTGAGTAAAAGTGTCCCACAGGAGACAGTGTATAGTGTCACCAATAATTCATATTGTGCCAGGTTATTTGGAAAATGCTGTGAAGTGAGAGGAATAATTGCTGAACCCTCATTAGCAGAATGTGGCATCAAACCCCAGGATTTTAATTACTTTATTCTCTTACCCCATTTTGCCTCTTGCTGTATTTGCATTTGGTATTTTCACCCTTGGCTCTTTCTAAATGGGAATCAATAGGTCAAAAATCACAAAGTGATTTTGTACTCAGACAAATTTTTTTTTCACCATTTTATATTGTCGACATAACTGAACCCTCTGAGTGGGCAGATGTAGTTGACTTTCTGCATTGCTCAGGACCTTTTCCTTCACTTTCTTCTCATAATTTTTTATCACTTTGTATGGTGATATTCCTTACAGTCCCATTTCTGTCCTTCATTCCAGGCAAATGCACATCCAAAACACAAAAATGCATCACTATAACCAATGCATGTACTCCCAAGCCTCTGATGACACTACAGGAGTGTCCTTCACTTGAGACATCCCTCAGGCCTCTCTGCTCTGTATAACAAATCTCACACAATCTGGACAAGGATCTACAGGTCTTGTAAGAAATCATGTTCCACCCTCTGTTCTAATTCAATGAAAAATGATCATCTTCACAGTTTATAATTGTCATATGAGCAATTCTCAGTGGGATACTTTTAAACATGGATGTTTGCATTTTCTTTACCTTTATTTCAAGCACTTGAGCGTCTTTGGGGATGTTGAAAGTAATGGAGACCAGACCCTCTCTATTGCAGGAGGCAGTCTTCTTCACCGGGGGTTTTCCAGGCAAGGTAAGAGTGGCAGTGATAAATAGGAAGGCAGCAGGAGTACCATCAACCAAAGTGGCAGTTACCTATTGAAAAAAAAAATGTTCTGTTATTTAAAGGAAATCCTATGTTTAAAAAATGCACACAAACAAGAAGCAATTTTAATTTATAACTATCATTTTTATGAACTGAGAAAAAATAGAAAACTGTACATACCAGAATTCAAATATCTTTGAGAAAAGGGGATAGCAATTGACTCAGTCTGGACTTCAGTTTAGGTAAAATGAGTATGAGTACAGATTACAAAATGCCTCAGATTTTCATTTAGCATCTATTTAATCTAAGCAGGTCCCAGAGATATTTGTCATTAACTATTATAAGGTAATATTCTGACTTTAACTCTTCCTAGAAAACTCTGGAAAAACTTGAAGGAGTGAAGTTTCAAGCCACATAAACTTAAATGTATTTATTTAAAAAGGCAATAATACCCCATTTTACTGTTAAGAATTTTAATTTGATGTGGTATTATTTTATTACAATATTCTTGTTTCCATCTTTTGGTATGGAAGAGAGGAAGAGACTGCTATGTTTTATAAAACTTTGTAGGGCAACAGTGCACCGTGACTTCTAGAGCAGAAAACCAGCATTTTCTGGCTGTTCAGGTGCTGAGCATACAGAAATGAGACAAGCCAGACACACAAACAGCAGCTCTGTGTTGCACCTATTCTTGAAGGTCTGAGTCCTACAGAGCTCACAGTGGATCAGAAAAGGAAAGAGGGCAGGTGTAAATGCATTGCTGTGGAGGCAGACAGATACAGTCAGAACACTACAGTCAGAACACTACATACCATAACAGAGAAGGGGGCTCCAGGCACAAAATACTTTTTGGTGTTAGACAGATCAAGAGCATAAGGAGATCTCACAAACTTCACACTCCTGAGTTCCTCTTCTCTCATCTCACCACCTGTTAATATCAAACAGTATGTGTTGCTATGGAGGCACTAACTATGGATCTGCATACCTTGGATATCTAATCTTCTGAAAGATTTTCTTTTAATTTTCAGCTCTTGGAGAGAGTTGAAGTGACCTAATGTCATCTGCAACTTGGAGCTTGAGCAGCCACTTTCCATCTAAGATTCTTCTAGTTCATTCCCTACATCATGAGCAAGCTTTACAACAAAGATGGATCCAGTGAGACCAGATTCCCCACATAACAGATCACACCAGAGAAAGATCAGTGTGAATCTTCCAGACTGTATCAGCCAAGCCATACTGTACTCACTTGCAGTTTCTACAGTGGTAACAGCAACATATAAATGAAACCCTTCCAGGGTGGAAATACTCTTTCTCAATTTCTCTTCCAAAAGTGGTGTACTTAAAGTAACTCTTCCTTTTCCATTTTGGATCTAAAACAAAAGTGGGAGGGGAAAAAAAAAGAAACAAAAAAGGAAAGAGAGACAGCATTACTGGTTTGTGGCCATTAGAAATAAAGTGTTGTTTATATCACAGCTACAGTATTACAGACTTGTAAGTTTCCAGAATTTCTGACAATATTCAGCTTAGGTAGGATAAATCAGAATAGTTCCACTGAATACTTACTGATAGCTGTTGCTCCAGGCCTGGAATAAATATTTTGTTCTCATTTTCATCAATTATGCCAAATCGCACATATGCGGCACCTTGAATCTCTTTCCCATAAGAATGTCTTTGGAAGGAAGAAAAGTGAGGAGAGGGATCATTATTTTAATAAAAAGCAAGCATAAGGCAGACTAATAATTTTGTGCTAAAAAAATATTGGAATATTTGTAGGCATCCCTTTTTTAACCAATAGCTTTAAAACAAAATTTAGTCCCACTCTCTCATAACTCAAACATGAAAACTTTTACTGATCTTTGTGCCAACTGGCGATTTCAAATGCAAAGATATTTATAGCATAAGCCACACCAGCAGAATCACATGAGGAGACATCATCTGATAAAATTTCACTAGAGTAAATTTTTCTTTTTTTTTTTTAACAAATTAATGAGAATTTAAGTTGCACAGAGAGGTCTTACAACCCTCATCCCATTTATCTTGGATGAACAGCTATTTCCTTTGTATGAGACACCTCATGAGCAAAGCATAGAAAATAAAGGATCAGAGAATCATTTCAGGGACTGATAGGAAATATTTGGTACCTCTGAAGATGCACAGCAGGAAGACCCTCCCTACTGATATTCTAACACCTGCATTGGGTAGAGTGGACATCCTCTGCCCCATAGCACTCCTACAGATTTAGGCAGTATGGCAGAAAAGTCCTCTTGTGAGTGAAATATTTGCCAGATCAGCATCTGGCCAGAACACCCCTGAGCATTTAATAAAGGTCATGGGGAGAGAGGATAGGGGATGTTGTTGCACCTGGCTCTGTACTCAAGAAAGCCCTGGCAGATGGCTTCTTTCAGCAGCACAGTGTGCAATGTGCTACATGAGACTTGTCATGGCCATGGTGTTGTCTTTTGCTTGTAGAAATCCTGCTTCACCTCAGTCCTGTAATGGCTTATTTTTGTTTAAACAAGCCTCTTTCAAACTGACCTGATCAGCAGCACTGATCTATACCAATAAAGCCAATGGAGAGACAGCTCTTATGAAAACTGCATTAAATGCCAGAGCTAATAAATGGGAAACAATAGTCAATTAAATCAAGTAACTTCATTACATGCATGGCCAGTTTAGAGAAATAAGTTCAATTATCAGGAATTCCGTATGCTGATTTTGATGAAAGTCATGCAGGCCTGTGTGGCACCACTAGCACCTTTTCCAATAAGGAAAGGAATGGTATCCAGTATTGAAGGTCAATTTTTCTTCTGTAATAATTATGATGTTAATGAGGAGTCAAATATATATGAAGTTCATAAACTCAAAATAGAGTGCTGCAATAGCACAGAGAAAAATTTAGAAAGGATTAAAATACTGAAGCCCATGATTTGAAATCACTTCATATCACAATATGAATTGATCACGATTAAAGTGAGTAATTATTCAATAGAACCAAATAAAAATTTAAGGTGATCAAGAGGAGACAAGAAGAGTTGAGTTTGTTCAGGCAAGCACAAGGAGGTGGATACAGGCTCTGTCTGCTCTCTCAAGGTGTGCTGGGGAACGGAAGGACCAGCACAGTCAAGGACAGCAGGCAGTAGTCTAACAGTCCTCACTCCTTACACTTGCCTATTCTCATTTCATAACATTTATTCCTCTGTAGAAAAAGAAAAAAACCCCAAAAAGTATCAAGTTCTAATTTAGTCATTCTTCTAACAGGCAGTTTCTTAGCAGTTTCATTCCACTCTTATGAAACCTGAAAATTCAACAGCCAAAAAATATTTTGATTGATTAAATTTTCATTGTCTGCCTTCCTAAGTTGCTCGGTGTTTGATGCCATTCTAATTTGGTATGGGACCAGGTGTAATTCATTTGCCTTTGAGGCCTGCCCCATGGTCTGGCCAGTCTGAGAGCTCTGTAGCCATGGAACATCCAGGCTAGAGCACTGCTCTTAAGCAATGGACAACTCCTCTGATTATTTGTATTTATCTACCTGGAAGCCTTTCTGCATAAATCATTACTCTCAAACAAGCACTAGCTTATTACTTACAGACTTCACTGCGCTTTGAGAAAATTCCATACCCAAACTTGAATCCAGCTCTACGTGAATTATGTTACATAGCACAGTGGAGGCTTTAGAACATTTCTAAATATTTAAACTAAAATTACACAGAAAACCGGGTGATTTATTTGCCTGGACCCTTGCATAGGAACACAGAGGAGAATCCTAAATAGCCACCTTTGATAGCAAACAGAAATATTCAGAAAATCTTGTTCCAACTTGATCAGCATGACCTGGATCCAGGCAGCACTTGGCACTGATGTCTCAAGTCAGTGGTGGAAACAGAGATTATATAGGATAAGTCAGATCTAAATCAAGACAGAAGCTAGTTAACTCTTAATGACAAGAAAAAGGTAAAAGTCACAAAACTAATATCTGCTTATCTGGCCCTTAATCGGCCTGGTTCTGAGCACACCTACTTTGCCTCGATATCAAACACAAAGCTTTCATTCCAGATGTGGTAGTATGGATGAAGTGGGATGAGTTTGACTTCAAAACTTGGAAGTTCTGCATGAAAAAAAAAAAGAAAAAAGGTCATGACATGTGAGTTTCAAACATACCTTAAACTCCTGTCATGGCAACACACACTGAGACAATGCAGCTGCACCGAGGGATGTTTTATTTTGAATTAGTAATGCTCTTCTGAAGCAAATCTACTGGTCATTTTCAGTTATTCTGCTCTGCTTCATGTAGTGGAGCAGTCTTCAGGCACACAAAATCTATATATTTACAATGAAAACAAGATAAACTCTGCCTGCTCATGGGCAGGAAGTGCCCTGGACTAGGAGCAGGCTGAGCTAAACCCACCCTGAATTGGGTAGAGAGTGGATATGAGCTCCTCAGCATCAGCTGTGTCACTCAATTTGCTCCTACAAAGCCAACCTATTTGTTTCTGCAGGTATATCAGAGTGATTTGCTCCTGCTTGCAGCTGTTTGGGGAGGGGGCAGTAATCTTCACTATTCTGCTACCTCTACTAGCTAAGGCAAAATCAGTTTTGTTAAACAGAGATTTTCAGACAATCTCAAGGTTTTCTTTTGACTTTAAAGGAATAAAAATCAAAACAATGAAACAACAAACCCACATTAATTTTACAAGGAGGTATAATTTCAGTGTAAATAAATCAAACCACTTCTTATCCCAAATTGTTATGTTTTTACATTTTTAATTTATCCAAAGGACCCTTATTTTCCATAAAAAAGATTCTTTGAGGATAGGAATAACTCTAATAAACTTCCAGATTGAATTTCACTGAGACAAAATGGGCAGGGTTTTTTTTCTCACTTTTCTATCTCAGTCTTCACTGCAAACTTTAGCCAGAATTGAAATGACTTCAAAATGGAGCTCATCTAATTTTTTTTTCCTGTGGTAGGAGAGCCCACCCAATGTTTTGTGACAAAATGTTTAAAAAGTGTTTAAAAAGTTACTAAATCTGTATAAAAACAGAGGTGTTTCTTTCTACAAATATAAGTGGAAGCCACACAAACCCAGAGCTTTTTTTTCTGTGCATCAGAAATAGCAAGGATGCACTGAAACACCACCAAAGTTGTCCTTAGTGCCTAACTACAGCCAGATTTAACCACTGCAGTGTATTTTTAACGCATTGTGATAACTCCTTATATTTGTAATGCAAATTTTATAATATCTCACCGTATCTTTTAACTTCAAATTCAGTGGAAACATTAGACATTTCATGTTGATGAAACCAGGCTTTGATTTTCCAAGTTCCAGGCCTAAAGTCCAGATTCAGCAGAAAATAGTTAATTACAACTCCTCAGATATTTTCTGATGCAAAAGCATAAATTATCACTGAATTATAATATTTTCCTTGCTTTGATCTCATCCCAACTAATTAATTAATGGTTTTCTTTTTACCGGGAGGAGCCAACAACATATATTTCCAAGTGTCTTAGGAAACACTCAAAACAAGTATGAGGAAGTGCAAGATAACATATTTGCAAACCACTACCTTTGAAAAGTCTGCAGAAACAGAGAACTCATCAAATATTTCCTACAGCTTATCTTCACTGAGATATCAAAATAAACTTAGCATGCCAGAAGACCTTGAATATTAAGTAAAAGCTTGATTGTTTGAAATCAGATCTAATAAGTGACACTTTGCAGACTAGCCCTTTTAGAAGTGCTCCCTTGAATGCAGCCATATGTTTCAGCAGATATTTGAGCAGTTTAATTGTTCTTTACCAGGATACATGTTGCTAATTGCAGTATATTTACAGTCAATTCTGGACTCATCTCTCCAGGATGAGGTGCTTAAAGGTGAAAAGATACTGATCATAAGCTCCACATGTGTCCCATGGTGAAAGAAAGACAATTTTGAAAGGTAATTCAAGAAATTCAGCAGTTAAAAATCTTAATCTACAGGTTTTGATGCAGAAGGCACAGCAGCAACATACTCAGCAATGTCAGGTATAGCAAAGTGTTCGCCAAACACTGCGTTTATTTTCCGGTCTGACTTTTTAACCACCATTCCCCTGGAATTCTGTTGAGACAGAAGAAGCAAACATGAAATTATGCACCAGGTGTCAAATATTTACATCCAAAAACTCAAGGTCATATCCTTGTGCTGTGGAAGAGAAAATACTTTGCTTACTTTCCTACTGTATTATCCACATGTCACATATCTTCACGTTTCTGATATCAGCAAAAAATAACTACAGATATCTCACTATGTGCAAATACAGATTTCTGGAGAGGAGTCCCAGTTATTGTTATGCTCTTGGATGTTTTGTAAGACTTTTCCATAGCTCCTGTGCTGAAGAAGCACTCATCAACAGTGTTTTTCCATACTTACTAGCACAGCAACTGTAACCGTGTCATCTGTCGGCCTCATAGCATTGTCCAGAATGAAGATCCTGTATCTGACTGGTTAACAGAAAAATAAATATGTTCACAAATTTCTTTCTGGCCTTTCTATATACATATCATTGCAATCTGTAAACTTAGTTACCAAATTTAAGATAAAACACTTTTAGTGAAAAGAAATGTGAGAAATTTAAAGAAAATAATTGCATTCTTCAGTAGCCTTTGCATGTTACATGACTGGATAAATTTTTGAAGAAAATTCTGAAAATTACTTAGGGAACTTCACTCGCTTTTGTATTCCTTCTGCAGTTGAGGCCTGAAACCAAACTCACACCCTTTTTTTACTTCCCTCTTTTGTTAATTTAATTGGTAAGTAACAAAGCAGTAGGGGTCACAAAGAGCAAAGGTAACTTATTGCTGGTGTTACAAGCAGAAGCAGTAGGAGTTCAGTTTTTGGCAGTTTCTCATTAATTTTTTTCCAAAGGAAAGTCATCATTAACATTTTGAACAAAAGGGAGCAGATTTTGTCTGTCTCCCTTAAAAGTGACTGTCTCTGGAGGCATTTCCACAGGGCTGCTGCAATGTGCAGAGCAGTCCCTGCAGAAGCCCTGGCTGCCGGAACAACCAGCTCGTTATTACTTTTCTAATCCTGCCCTTGTAACATCCATATTCAACACCTGAAGAGAAGCATTTGTATTTCTACCTTGGGAACTCGGTGTGTATATGGGCTTATCTGTCTGGATAAAAATGTAGCCTTTCCTGGAGGACAGGAGGATGCGAGTGCTCTTGGCAGTCATGGGGAGCTCCTTGCTTTCAGTGACCAGTAGAACATATGGCAGATGACTCTTCTTGAACGGGCTCTGCTGCAGACTCCCTGGCTTGATCTGAAGAGAATAAAAGGGAAAACCCCACAGAGTCAGAGATGAGGCTGGTAACTTTGGGACCACATAGCTGAGGTCCCACAACCGCTGAAGTGCTTAAATAATCTTGTTAGCACCATTCGACATAAGATTCGCAATTATATCTTTCTTGCTGGGTGTTATATCTTTCTTACTAGATGAATATTTCTTTTCAAGTAAAAATACTCTCTAATCATCCATTTTCCACCACAGAAATACTTTCTTCTGCCCAGTCTCAGTAACTCCAGGCAGGAGAATTCAGTCTACATGCCTGTTGATTTCCATTTACCACATATCCTGTAATTGCTATTTACACTAAAATCTTGGTTGTGAGATTGCTGCTTTACTTCATGCAGTTTAATGTCTTGCTTCTAAACATCACCCTTGACAGGACCCTGATTTGAAAGCTCTGCTGTTAGCTTTGGGAGTAACCAACCAGAGCCAAACTGAATATTGCTGTGTGCTTTTTTCCCAACCAAATAGCCCAAACTAGTGCTACTGAAATAAATCCTGCCAGACTTCAAAGAACTGTGCCAGGAGCAAATGATGCAACATAGGATGTAAAGAAATAATCAACTTAAAAACCTGTAGAAAGAACACAGGCTTTGGTCTGAGAAACTACACATTTTTAAAGGTTTCTCCTGTATTGTAAAATGGCCAGTAGTAACCCAAAGGCCTGAATGTATAGTTTAAGTGAGGAAGAAAACCCAACAGTGATAAAACAATTAAATTTGTTTAAATTAAATTTCATTTTTCACCATGTGACAAAACATTAAGCTTGTTATATGGGCACAAAAGAATATTCACAATCACCACTGAAATTACATTGGGCATTGTTTTATTAGCTGGTTGGGTGAATAGGGTGCTGCTGTCACTGGAATTGGTTTTGTGAGTGCCTCTTGAGATCAGTGTTGTCTCTGTTCCAGCCTATTCCAAGTAGAGATTATGTGCTTTTTATCACCAAATAAAAAAAAATCACTGTGATGTCAGACTCACCATTATTTTTTTCATCTCTTGGTAGCCATTATTTTGGTTAAGGTTAAAGTAGATCTTCTCTGATACAAGCTGATTTTTCGCCTCATCCTTGAAGAACGCAGTAACTTGCACAGGGCTCTGTGCCCCGTGGACTTGAACTGTTATCGTCTCATGTGTGCCCAAACGTACCACATTTGGGGCAGTAATAAGAAATCTAAAACAATAGATAAACAGATTGTCCAGTATGTATGTTCAATGACTGTCCAAACAATATGAATTTTAAAGATAAGACAAGCTCTCACAAAATAGCTGAGCGGGGGACTTGTAGAGATCACCTAATCCATTGTCCTTGTTAGAGTTGAGGTTAAAAGTAAATAATTTTCTCTGACTGATCTCCAAATTCTGAACTTTCCCATTTAAGTCCTGTAAAACATCAATCACTATACATAGAGGAGAAAAAGCCTGCAATATGTCCCAGGGATTACCAATGCAATTTATAACCTGGTGCGACTCAGAGAAAGCTCTATAAACTCAAATTTCTGAAACAGAACGAGGGCATGCATTGAAAGACAATGAATACATATTAATAAATACACAATTAATGCTACAAAGTTATGTAGCATTAATTGTGTATTTATTAATTTATTACAAAGTTATGTAGCACCCACATTATGCCAGTTTATGCTTTAATGTGTCAGGAGGAATAGATTCCCTATATAACCATATGTATGGGGTTACAAGTAGCTGATCTTCCTTGCAATATCACTGTGAAATATTGGAAATGAGAGATCACAGAAGGTAAGACCACATCCCTGGGAAGGGCTGAATTGGAGGCTAAATTGGTTGGGATTTTTTTTTCCTCTTTATTATTTTCCTTCATTCTTGACCTACTCTGGTGCTTCTTAGTAATTGATTTCATGACCTTTAAAATGTAGATCATTATCCTTGCTCTCATTTTTTTCAAGTCTATTTTACACAAAACAATTTTACAAAAATCAGAGAACTGTGTGAAGAGCCAAGTCCTATCTCTTCACCCATGATGTCACATAGACAAAGAACAGTTCTGAGCTCAAGACAGGTGCTTTTGGAAAATGATCATTCTGCAGAACGTTTCTAAAATGAAAGGTGAATGATTTTCTATTATCAGAATGGGTTGGCTGAACTACCTTTTTATTTTTCAAAAAAAAAAACCTCTTCTTTCTTAAATGCATAAAATGAAAGGTGAGGTATAGAAATCAGGGAATAAAGCTGTTATTTAATTTCATTCACTCAGAGTCTGTTGGCTCTAGCAAAAGGTGGCACAAGGCCTGGGTTATATGTAAATCTCCACTGAAATAGAGGATAAATATAGAATACTGAAGGTCTCCCAGAAGTTAAACTTTTGCTTTCTGCAATGTATAAATCAATTACAGAGGGTTTTTTTCCCCCAAGATTTTTCAATCCCATAAATGTCATGAACGATAAATGAGCGAACAGCAACAAGAGAGTGAACAAGTTGTGCATTTTTAATTATTGGTTCCTGAGAGAATATTTCTTCCTTCAAATGGTAGTTTTAAGCCTTTTACTTCTTACCTTTTTAAGGTTACACAAATTTTCAGTGGTCCAAGAACCTGGCTTTTTTTGATTCTCTATTGGGAGAGAGAGACTATTTCCTACCTTCACTTTCAAGGGATTTGTTAGGATTGAAGGATTTGTAATAAAATATACTTACGATGGTGCTTGTTGTGTATTGGACAGCAGCAAACAAAAGCTCACCAACAATACCAGCCTTTCCATTGGAAAACTCTACAACATCTGCAAAACAGAAGCACCAAAGAGCCACCATCAATTCAGGTGCTGGCTGTAGGAAATGGGCTGACAGCACATTGCAGCAAATGATGTTGCCTATCCTGGTTACTTATTAATAACTTGCAAAACTATGCAGGCAATAGTGATGGACATGCTGGTGGTGCACACATTAATACCCTAGGGAGAAACATTCTGGACTAAGTCACAATTTTATACTTTTTTGTTCATGCATTCTCTTCCCAGCTTCAATGTTTTTACATGACAGCAACTAAAAGTCGAGTGCAGAGAGAAGTTTTCACAAATACTACAAAGGCATCCCAAATTCCAACAAGACACTGTGGCTTGAAGAGTGGCTGTAGAGTATTTCTAAATGGGGACAAATGCAGGTGACATGTTCCTTCTCTAAGCCTTTATTTAACCCCAGGCATCTCTGTGGTCCAGCAAAGGTGAGAGAAAGTTCCTTCTGTTTAGACAGCACCAAACGTGCTGTGCTGGAAATCTACCTGTACAACTCAGTCTCATTCTGTGGTGCTTGGAGGAATTCATTTCATTGGAAATGAAATTGACGCCTCTGTCTGAGCCACTCAGCCCAATTTTCTTTTATGCCCAAGACACTGGGCTTTTCCAGAGGGCAAGTAGTCTCATCTTACCATAAACATGTAAGATGAATCGTCAGCTGAAGGCATTCCAGACTGCACATCTTAAAAAGTAGGATACTGATAAGCAGGGGAAAAAAAGCCCATCTGAAGAATAACTGTTTGTACAAGAACCAGTTTTGATCAAAGGTAAATGAAAGAACTGAAACCATCATCAGGTCTCATTTTTGCAAACTTTTACTGGATTGTTGTCTCCCAAACACAATTTTGTTGACCCATGAAAATGGAAACGTGCCCATCTGATTTTCAGGCAGTCAAATCCCAGAAATCACATGGCTACTTCCAGGCTCTGGTGATGAACTGCCCTTTAACACACCACAGCTAAGTCTGTGTCTTTAATCATTAGCAATGGATGCCTTAAATCAGCACTCCCTTATTTGCAAGGTGAATTCACGCTCACAGCAAAGGCTCATTGCCCTTTGTCATGGGGCTTTCCCTCACCACGTGCCTAAGTGACATCTCCTGCCTTAAGACAAGGAGATAGGGAAAGAGAAGAAGCTGACTATGAATCAGTTCACTGTTTTACACTTAGTGTGCTACAAGTTGGTAACTCCCTCTGACACAAAATGAGACAGAAAGTACTCTCTGTTGACTGGTGGTCGCAGAAAGGATGGGCAGCAGTAACTAGCATCAAACTCATGTCAGGAAAAGCTACATTTTGCCTACTCTAGACATAGTTTTTTGACTTTTTTTGTTCCCCAAGAGACAGTCAGTTTCCTTCACCTCTTCTGGTTTTTTCTCTCACATCAGCTGTCAGGAGAGAGGAAAAACTTGAGGAAAGATACCTGTGGATCCTCAGGGTCAAATCCACGCTCTTTGGGAGATGTTTATAAGATTTCAGACTTGGGAACCATTAAGAACAAAGTTATTTTCTCTCTTCCCTCCTTCCCCACCTGCTAATTCCCTCTGCAGTTATGTACTCACAAAACTGATTTATTTCCATGCCAGAATAATTTTCCTTCTGGCCTCCCAAACCCAAGAGAGATGATGAGGAAGAGTAGAGATTTCCACCATAAAGCTGGTCTATGTTCAAGGCAAAAACATGTGGAGAAAAAAAGTCCTTTTGGGAACTGGGCTTGTGCTCTCTCTAGGGAGAAGAAGAGTCTTGTTAAACCTGAAGCTGGTAAAATAAGTATTATCACTCTTGCAGAGATAATGGGGAGAGTTAATAAAGAGCAGCAGTGGTTGTGGAGCATCCTAAGGCTCCTGCCCTTTTCAGAGCCTGTTCTGCTGCTCCATCTTGCACTGCTGCCATCCAGGGTTGGAGCTGATGCAATCACTGAGCAATCCTAGTCACTAAAACAGGACAAGAGACAACTGTGAGTGGGTCCTTTGCTTTTCTCTAGACAAATACAGAATAAGAAAAGAAATAACATCTGCAAGGTCAGTGCCCATTCCTTGAGAAAGACATAAGGGAGTTCTCCCAGCTGAAAAGCCAACAATTTCCAGAAGACAGCAACACAACCAGCAGGGATTTCCTACTCCAGAAGTCACAGGAAAGGCACCTCTGGAGTGTGAGGTCACACCAAAATCCTGCTCTGTGCCCATCTTTGTCAGAGGGGAGGAGATGGGATTTCCATTGTCCAGGCTGGCTTGTTTGTCAGGGACCGAGGTCTGTTTGCACAGCAATGCAAACAGCCATGTATGAACTCACAGCTAGACATTTTCACAGATCACTTTCTAAAGGGAACCTCAGAAAAGATATTATTTTGGTTTCACTTGTCTTTAATTGGATTTGTACACTTTTGCTTCCTTAAGTGAAGTATGAATAAATATATGAGAATACACAACAGCTGTCCATAGCAATATGCAGCATAACTATTTTATACTTGAATTTAAGGGGGTGTTCCGGCCCTTAATAAAGCTATTTTGTCACTAAAATATAAACCAGTGACTTAAATTAAATATGATTTTTTCACTGTATCTTGCAAACACAAAAGAACAAGCTTATGCATAACCACCTGTATAATGGGAATTAAAATTCCTTATGCTTAATTGGTCTGTCTCTGGGTTTGTATAAAATAATCATTGCTTTTCTAGTATCACAGATTCTTCACACAGTGATTTGTAGTATAATGTAAAACATTCCAGTCCAAAGCCACACAAAAATGTAACAAAATGAAACTAAATAAAATAAAACAATCTTGGTTGAAGGTCTCCAGCACACCCATGAGAGAGAGAACACAGAAAATTCCCTCTAAAATAACTTAAATGTCTTTTCTTTTTCTAAAGGCAAAGTCCTTTCCTGTTTACTCATCAGCCACATTTCACCTATTGATCCTTCAGCTGGCCCATGTGGGCTGTGGAAAGCACAGCCTGGGATTGATGTGTGTGTGAGCCCCAAACCTGGGGAGACAGAATTGCTTTATTTTCAGTATGTGCTGTCTCTCCTTTCAGTACCTTCGTTTGAACTTGGTGGGATTTCAGTGTTTTGAGCAGCAGCAGCAGTTTTTGTTCCTTGGCATGAAGAGCTTAAGAGCTTCCCAAAGCCTTTTTCCCCTTAATCAGCCTAAATACTAATGAGGCCAAACTCTCCTTTCACTTTTGTCCTGTGCTCTTTCACCTCTGCCGGGCAGAGGGGTACAAAGGGCAGCTTCACAAAACCCATTTCACGAATGAGCCCTGCAGTGACATCCTCTCTGCCAAGTTACAGGGACTTGTGACAAACACAAAAGGCAATATTTCACTTCTGACATTTCAGAAAATTAGATTTTGAAATCCCTTTTTCAACAGCAGACTATGAAGTGTGGGTCTAATTGGAAAAGTTACTCTTAACAGCAGGATGGCTTCTCTTTAGTGTCAATACAAATTGGAATTGTAAATTAAAGCCATACTTTTTTTTCTTACCATAATCGAAGTAATGAAATGAAAAGGCTGTAGCTGCTTTTGCCACTAAAAATTCTTTAAAAGTTCTGCATTTAGTGCTTCTATGTGTATCTACTGAAAAAAATCATATATTCAGAGGAGGAAAACCAGAAAAATTCCCTGGCATTTTCTGCTTTTACTGATAAGTCTGCATTTCCTGGGGATTAAGCCTTAGTTTTTTCTCATGGTTTCTTCCTCCCTTCTCTCTCATTCTCTAAATTCTGTGATTTTCTGAATGTTGTGTTGAAAAAATAAAAATAAGGATTTTTGAAAATACACACAAAAGCAGCACTGCTTCTGCAAAATTCTTATCTTGCAAAAGTGATCTATGAGAGATTATTTTAGTTCAAGCAATAATTGTGTAACACCACTGTCATAACATTTCACCATATTGTAAAAATTCATCCTGTTTTCTTGGTAAACCATGTTTTCAAGGATCTCAGTGCTTTTGGCACCTTTAAGAAGCCATTGACCTGGCCAGGAGGAGAGGAGATACCTGAGCATGCAAGTGACTCACCCCAGGTGAAAGCACAGAGCTGCTGGAAATGAGGAATAAAATAATTTGTCCTAAATAATACAGAATATTTGGAGTACTGCCCTAGTACTCAAACATCCTGATACTGTGCCTAGAGGCTTGTTCTCAAATCCATCCTTTGTGGTTTACGTTTTTTTTCTTTCAATTTCATGATAAGCCCCAAAGCAACCCAAATTCTTCCCTGTTACCAACTGTAAATTATATAGAAAAATTAATGTATTTCAAATAATTTGGTCTTTCCCAACTTATCCATTCCTCTGGACTGTAATGAGCACAATTGTTTCTCTAGGGAATTCTTTTCTCCTCCTTTTCAAGGGAGTAAAAGGTAAGAATAAGTCTAAAGAAGCAAAAGGTATCTTGAGCATATCAGTGGAAAAAGCTAAAATTTCAAGTAGTTGAGAAGAGTGAAAACAAAGGTTACAAATCCAGCTCTGTGGATTTGGAGGCATACTGTGAAATCAAGTAAAGCCAGTCTCTTTAGGAAAATTTTAGAGAAGTAACATATAACTGACCCTCATTCCTAGGATTTCCTGACTTGCTGCATGGAGACAGTCTAAGGTTTCAGACAATTGCACAATTTTGCCAGAAAACGTTTTACAGGCACAGCAAAGGAGAAAAAAAATCCCATACCATATACAACCACAGCTATCCTTATGCCTACCTGCCACTGGCAGCCTGCCCTGCTCTGATCTAAAAATTAAATCTAAAACATCCACTTCACCCAGTAACTCAGAGGAACATGGGACACCAGAGAGGAGAAAGCATCTCCTCCCCCAGGCTGGGAGGAGACTCAGCTCCCACCTCCATCACACTCAGGCAAGTCTAGGTCAGCTCCACTGGCAGATGGGAAGCTGCCCTACTTTTTTGATCCCTCGGTTTTAATGTTCAAGGATGAAACACAAAGAGAAAGGAGGAAAGGGGACAGGATATTAGGGTCAGGAGAATTTTGTTTTCATTGTAAAAGAGAAGCTGCTCAGTGACAGCAGTTTCAGTGTCAGGAGCTGCAGCACCTCCCCATGTGGCAGGCCTGTCATCTGCTATCCTGATGGAGAGAGGAAAAGTCTGGATGACTTCTGTAGCAGCTCAGTGGGACAGTTGTTCAGGTAATGTATGCTGATCCCTTCTTTCTCAGAAATTTAGCCATGGAGCTCTGGCTCTTTGTGACACTCAGCTTTTTAGGCAGCTCTTTGGATGAACAGTGTGCCTCTTTTTCCTGGGAGACACAGACACCGTACCCAGCCTGGACACAGCAATCATAGGAGGAATGTTCCCTCATAAACCCAGTTTTACAGAAAAGCACCTCCAGCAAAATAATGCAAAAGAATTCAGCTCTGCTGCCCTCTCAGTGGCTTAGATGCAGAGGGGAATATGGATGCCTTCAAAAGGGGACTGACTGGATGTCCCCAAAGCCCTGCTGGTGGTACTTGGATCAGACACCCTGCCCAGATTATACAGTTGACTTTACATTGTACCCACAGGAAAAAAAGGTGAAGTTATAAAAAATGCAAACAAAAAGGACATTTTAATGCATTTAGTCAACACATCTTGGAAGACACAAGGATCTGCTCTTGCTAATATGTGACTACATGTCTTGCTACTTTGTGCTGGTTTTGGCTGGGTTAGAGTTAATTTTTTCAGAATAGCTGGTGTGGGGTTGTGTTTTGGCCTTGGCCTGAAAGCAGTGGTGATAACAGGGATGTTTTTGTTACTGCTGAGCACTGCTGACACAGAGCCAAGGCCTTTTCTGGTTCTCACCCACAGCAGGCTGTGGGTGCACCAGGAGCTCCAAGGGGACACAGCCAGGACAGCTGACACCAACCAACCAGAGGGACATTCCAGACCATACCATGACAGCTGGGGAAAGAAGGGAGGAAGCCAGGGACATTGGAATGATGGCCTTTGTGTTCCTACTGGTTTTTTTACTCTTACAATTCTCTCCCCATCCTGATGCAAGGGCAATGAGTGAGGAGTTGTCTGGTGCTTAGTTGGTTTTATGGGGTTAAAACACACATATATATTTTTATGACCTGGGATACTTTTCCAGACTGTTCACCCTTGATTTTTACCTGACCTCTGAATGAGGAAGATGAATTTTCAGTCCCACCAGGATGTAGTCTAAAAACACATCTGCACCTCTCTGGTTCAGCTTGTGGTCCCAGCAGGATCCTGCTGCTGCCACTGACAGCAGGGCAGTCTGCAGCCCTGAAAGCAAGGCTGGGGCTTTACCTCTGCTCTCCTCTCTTCGGGGTGGGGGACAGAGAGGTTTGGCAGCTGGTGCCATCCACATCTGGGCATCTCTCTTGGCTTTCCTTCTTCTCTCTGCACTGGTGTGTCTGTGGGGTCTGTCTCTGGATCAGTGTAGAAAAAGGGGCAGCTTTGAAAGAGACAGTGCTTGTGGAACTCTAAGACTCAGGTAGAAGCCCAGATCTGTGATCTAATTCCCTGGCTGTTTATGCTGTTCCTGGGCTTGGACAGCATCTAGCCCTGCACCTGGAGCCCACTGGCCTCTGTCAGCTAAATGGGGAAGCAGGTTTCTCCTCAAGGTTACACCCAGCTGCTTGGGGCTGCCAAGGCTGGCCCTTACCAAGCAGCTCATCCTTGAGCTGCAGTGTTCTGCCTTGCAGGCTTTTCTCATCCCTTGCTGCCAGCAGTGATGCCGTTTTCATCAATTCCCCTTTTTTTTCTGCAGCCCCCGCCCCCCCCCCCCCCCCCCCTTTGGTACTAGCTGTGCTTTGTTGATGAAAATGTGTCTTGAAGAGCTGTTTTTTGGCCTTGGTTCTTGGGAGAACCAAGATAGGATGGGTGCCTTTGGAATGTGTTTTGTCTTTCTGCCTAGAGAAAGGCCATGGAAAATTACTGGGAAAACTAGCCACTAATATAAAAAGCTACAAATATATGTGTGAAAAATTACAGAGAATACACAAAAGAAAAAGGCAAAAATCAGCATGGCCTTACCAGCAGCAGTTTCTTTATATCTGGGGCTGGCTCCTGTTTCACAGGCTTTTACACTTCTGCCTGAGCAAAGATAGACAAATAAATAAAGATGCAGTCATCAGAGATCATTAAGAATTACACACAATGTAATGGATTCCTAAATTTCCAAACAGCTCCCTTTTCTTTGATGACTTCTTGGAAGACACAAGGATGGAAGACACTTACTGAAGCTTCTTGGCTTCAGTAAGTACATTGCAGATGCACATTTAGGCAGCAAGCCCAGCTCCAGCGGCTCTGGAGAATGGTATTAACTTGTACATTATTCTACAAATATCTGCCATAAGTTTGCTGCATGCATTCTCCTCTGAGGGATCAAAAAGTGTTGACTCACAGTGGCAGCATTAATGCCTCTGACCTGGCTCACATATGGGATGTCAATACACTTTAGGACATGGAATCTTGCAGCCACAATCTGCACAACTCGCAGCATTTATATACTGCTGTTACTGCAGCCTGAAGCAGCAAGAATGAAGATTTGTAACATCATAGTTAGAAAAAAGGTAGTGTTTTTCCCTCTAGCCTATGGTTAGAGAAGTGTATTCCACACCTGTGATTATTCTCTATGTGATTAGCTGGAAATAGCAGCTTGTTTGGATAGGAGCATAAAGTACTCTGCAGAACATTCCTATCTTGGTTACACACCATAAAAGATCATTTGCCCCTTTAAAATATTAGGCGTGACAGCATCAAGCACAGCTTTCCCATCTGTAATTTCCCCCATCACCTCGCTCCCAGAGTCTCGCTGAGCCTGTTGGCAAAGCATCCCTTATCCCAGCGATGGATGATGGCATGGCTCCGGGAGGCTGGAGGGGAGCCTGCACACACGCACGGAGTCCTGGTGCCATCCAGTGGCAGCTGTGCTCTGCAATGGCCAGCCCTGCCTTCTGGGACACCAGGTGTCCACCTCCCAGACTGTACTTGGAGTAACAGAGAGTCAGCTCCCGATTACCACATCCTCAGGTGGCTCTCCACAGTGCAGGGTGCTCCTACACGGGCTGTGGATCTGAGCCATGTATGTGACAGTCACCTCAGCTAAGTGGGTTTTAAAAAGCAATTTGAGGTACTGAAAGGAGGGTTTCCATCCTTGTTCATTCCAAGTAGTGCTTAAACATTTGTATGTAAGAAAAAGAGAAAATAGAATAATACACCCCAGACAAGTCCCAGGGAACCCACTGGCAGTTCAGAATCAAGTGTTGTCTTTTGAGACACCTCTGGTGGGATTCACTTTGGAATACTGAGAATTGCCCCCCCTCTTGACATCACAACCTTTACTCACGTGTCTCCAAAACCACCTTGTCTGGATACAAGTCCAGGTTTTTATCCACCTTGCTTGATCTATCATTTTGCAAAGAAATGAACCAGCAAAAGCAGTGCTGCTCAAATCAAATTTTCAGGGTAAGTGTTTCCAAGGTCAGTGCTCTCGGTTGGCAGCACAGTTCAGGGCCAGTCATGAACACCTGGCTCTGCAGGTGCATCAGCCTCATGGCATTAGACTGTGCAAGGCCAGATGAAAAGGTTTGTGCTGACCACCACAGTTTGCTGCCAAGTTCAAGGCTTATCTCATTTGAGTCCTTTCTGGGGTGATTAGTGCACTCAGAAGTTTGACCCCACTGCACACCTTATGGAGTTTCTGATTTACTGCAGCACACTCTTCCCACTCCCTGAGAGTCAAGAGCTTATCTGGGAAAACAGATGCCTTGAAAATGTGGGGCCTCTATTCTCTGTTCCAGCTAAATTCCACTTATAACTAGAAGGGAGGGTAAAAGATTACTTTAAACCATCTTTAAGATGCCCCTATTTCACAGCAGGCAGAGGACTAACTTCACTTCTAATAGGAATTAAAGTGCCTTAAGGTATTGTGATAAAAGACCAGCTGTTTAGGAATGCTAAGACCTTTCTGGCAAAAAGGAATAGGCAGAGAGGGTCTTTGGCTTCTCTGTCATAACATGTATCTCTGAGGTTAAGAAAACAGAAAAAAAATACTTTCTGAGGATATTTATTTTACTGCTTATTCCTCTTTACAGTCTGCAGATAGCCCTTCTGAGGTGGGAGTTACAGTAGAAGTGAAGACTGTGTTAATTATATTTACCATGCTCTTAAAGAATAAATAACCCTATCTGTAACTGAGATATCTGAAAGTGCCCTCTCTAAGGAGTCAGACTAGCAGGATCCACTACATGGAGCAGTGCAGCACTGTATAAAAGCAAGATAATAGGTATAAGGCAGATACAGAAGAATGCAGCTATGCACTTAGGAAAACAGTCCCCATACAAATTTAGATAAAGCAGAAGGCATTCCTCCCTTTTCTGCAGCCTTGGGAGAGTTACTCTGACTCCCTCCCCATCTGCCTGCAAAGGTGGCCCACAAACACCATTTATGTTGCTGTGTGCATCCCTCTGCCCTCACCCACAGGGGTTACTCTTCACTTCTGCCACCTGACACAGAATTATCTACTGCTTTTCCACTGCAGAGTCCAGAGTGAAAACCATCTAGGACCTCAGAACACAGCCCTAGATGGTTAGAAAGAAGCAAACTCCTTAGTGATTAGAGAAAAGAAAAGAAAGCATTTCTCATACCTTGGAATCTGGACAGTCAGCCTGGCCTTGCCAAAGTTCAAGTTTATCTTTAGTTATGGAGACTCCTTAAATGGCAATAGAAGAAACATGGGGAGAAAAATCTATACAGAGGAATAATCTGCTCATACCCATAATGCTGAGCTGCATTTGAAATAACAGAAGACTAAGTGAATGGGATAAACTTGTGGAAGAGTTGTGACATAAGAAATTCCCTTGTGGTGTTTTTTGTTGGGGTTTTTTTGAGGTTTTTTTGGGGAAAAGGAATAATCAGCCATAAAAAAATTAGTGTTGAAAGCCAAGAAGAACAAAAGCAGAACTGTGGGGCTGGAGGAGTGTTTCTATCCCCTCACACCACTGTTTATTTGTTGTGGTGTGCAAGTGAGGATACCCAGGGTGCTCTAGACAAAGCTCTTTACCATTCCTGCATCAGTGAAATAAGAGGAGGGAGATTTTCCCAAAGTAGTTCTGAAGGGAAATATGTACATGTGGGTGTATACTTGGAGGTAAAGGAGATAAAATTAAGAATTTAAAGAAGCAGATAGAGATCTTCATTCATTGCAGTCATTAAAGAGACTGGATGAAGTCTTACTTTCCTCATGCTCCTTTACTTTTCAGTGACAGCGGTCAGAATTGGCCTAATTTCTGGTTTCTTTGAAAACCCTTTAGTGAGCAAATTTATTCTAGCAGCTGGAGTGCAAACCTTGTGACTAAAGAAAAGGCTGTGAGCAAAGAGATTTAGATAGTTCAGAGGGATTTCAGAGAAGTGTGCATATGTAGGTTTACGTGAGTGTGTGTGTGTGCCTGCCTGTATCTGTGCACAGATGTGCACACGTTTTGCACAAGTTTCCAGGGGTTATAGATTTTCTTTGGGCTGTGCAATAGCTGAAAAGAACAGAAGGTGGCATGTTTTCAACATTTTCATTCAGTAAGTGCAGTAAAGGAAATGAAAGGAGCTACATTAAAGGGAAAAGAATACAGGAGAAAGAAGAAAAGAGAAAGGCAAACCCAGAACACAACCAATTTGATAATTCTCTGCTGTTAATGATTGTATAGATACTGAAGGCTATTTCTGTTCCTTATTTTAGCAGTGTGATTCATTGGTGCCATAAGGGCTGATCTGACTAGAATTTGGAAAATACCTGGTCAGTTCACTACCGTAATATCTTTTTAAAAATTGCAAAATGCAGGTATGTCTTTTTTTCTGGGTTGTTCTTGTATTTGTTTGGGTTTTTGGCTTTTTTGTTTTTTTAGTGATAAAATTCATACAATATGACCAGTTAATCAAGTACCATATAAGGAAGATAAAAGTAGCCCTGACAAAAAGTTTCCCTTTAAAGTGCAGATACATAGGAGATAGTACCAAGAAAAAATGAGAATTAATTTACATTTGCCAAAAAGTTATGAAGCAAAAACTCCAAAGAAATGAATTATAAATTATAGAACTGTGTGTTCGCAGGTCATTAAATTAAGACCTTTCTGAATATTTAATCAGGCTTTGTGCAACTCTTACCACAAGCAGGTGCCTTTTAGTCTGCAGGGGCACCCTCTTGGCCTGCCTGCTTTTCTTTAAAGCACAGATTTCACTTTCTTTTCTGACCCACCACTCTATGAGAATCAAGAGGTTCCCCATGCCCCGGGAGGCAGCAGCAGGAAAAGCCCCCCGTGTTCAGCTGGTGTTGGGGACTCACCGCATAGGAAGCTCCTCTTCTTGAGCTCTCCTTGCCCTTCCTTCCACAACTAATAGCACAGCTCCTTTAAGGAGAACCACACTGCTCCAGGGGGGTGGTGAGGGCTGGTCTGAGCAGGACCAAAGTGACCCCTCCTGCCAGGAGCCACCAAGGAGCTGAGGCTCACATCCTGTGGGAATGAAGCTGCACTTTTGTTGCCCCTTTGAGAAATCTTGGACAGCGTCTGACAGCAGACAGCCCTTCTTTGTTCAGCAGCCAAGAGCCCTCCTTCCCTGGGCAGTTGATTTGCTTTTAACTTCATACCTTCACCAGATGAAAAAGACTCCCTTAGAATGTCTGGGGAGCAGGGAGACAGGTCTCAGGTGGCCCAGGGGCTGGCAGCATCCCCTGCCACGGGCTGCTGGAGACACATGCTCCCTGAGGGAGCCTGCTGCATTGAGCCTGCTGCATTCCCCCTCTTTGGGAGCCCTTCCAGGCCACTCTGCCAATGAGGGACCAAAAGCAGCTCACAGCAGTCACAGAAGGGGAGCCCAGAGCCCACAGCTCAGGAGAGGGGCACAAGGGGAAGCTGCTGCCAAGCCTTATAGGTTTCCTGCCCCACACTGCAGGTTCTTGGGATGCAGAAATTCTGGTGCTGCAGCATCTCGACATGAAATAAATAGAGGAAGCATGGACTTTGGAAAACTTCTCTGGTTTAACTTCTGTTTTTCCCAATATATTTACTTGCTGATCTCCAAACATGAGGTATTGTGAGGGAAGGGTTGTGCTTCTCCTTGGCCTCCCTGCAGCAGACCAGGACTTGGAAGCTCAAAAGCTGGGGGTATAGACTGCAGCTGCTGGTCCTAGCTACAACTGCTGGTCCCCATCAGGGAGACAGCCCAGAATGCCACCTGTTTTCCTATTTTGGACTCCAGGAGAGTGTATCAAATCAGTCTCCTTGACCCCAAGGCTTTGGGATGTGCATTCTCAGGTTTTGACTGTGGGTCTGGCTACTGTGATTCCTTCCAGGCAAATATACCCTGAATTCTGCTTCCCACCTTGTAACACTTCATCCTTGTGATCTTATCTGAGGAATTACATGCATATAAAATTTTTTTGTACTATATAATACAAAAACATAGACATTCTCATAAAATATCTAAAATTTATATATATCAGTATCTATTACATACTATATAAAATGCACAGATACTACTCTATGTACATGCATGTTTAAAACACATGATAAAATCTATATAAAATTTATATATTAATAAAAACATATTGTGTGTCTGTGTGTGTTTGTGTGCTCATGTGCTCATGCAATCATGCTCTGTAAACAAACATTTTGCTAGAGAATAGAACTCCCCAGCACTTAAGAAAATTGGGGAAATGCATATTACCACAGCTGACAGTCCCAGATGTGAACTACAGGCAATGCCAAAATGCTGCAAGAATTTTTTTGAATTGTTGGCCTCAAATTTACCATTCAGAATGATGTTATGGATAACAAATGCATTTCCTGAGGAAACTGAAGTTTCCTGGGGGTGAAATATTTCCCTGGCACCTTCATTTTCAGAACCAAATTGGAAAGGAAAATCCAAGCAGCAGTGTACCAAGTCAAATAGCTCGGACAGAAGCTGTTATGGGTGGTTCTGTTCTGAGGGTAGGGTCGCAGGGTAGAGAAAGCACCACAGCTGAGGAAAGAGTAATAAATGAGTGCCCCAGCTGTGGCAGGAGGTGTGTGAACAAACATTTTCAGTCTAATGTCTGATAACAGAATGTGAACTTCTCAGAAAATGTGGCTAAATACCCAACTAGTTCAAGAAAAAACCCTCTGCTAGAGAAAGCAGGTATTGAACTGCTCACATGTAGTCTGGCTATATACAAACAAGAAGTGGGTTCTGCCTCTGATACTCACCTTTTTCAAGGTGCCAGCCAGGTTAATAACAATTTAGTAACAAAAGAGCTTCAGGCATGCACCTCTCTGGGTTGCTTCCTGCAGCTGGGTTAGGTCTCAGTGCACAGCGTGCTGTGCTGACAATCACTGCTGACAAACCAAACTTTTTCCATGACCAAGACCCTTAATCAGCAGTAAGAACTGCACTTCTCTGTCACACTTGTGTTCAGAAAATCCTAGGTGACCATGACCAACATGATACTGTTGATAAAGGGGCTTTTCTTGGACCTTGTTACTAAAGTTCACCTGAGTTAGGATCTGAGAGGAGTTCAGGTGAAGTCAACACGCTCTGCTCAGCCTTTTGCTAGTGACATCCTGGAAGATGTGACATACACATCTCCTGTGCAGCATGGCAATGTTGTGTTTGACATTACAATCTGTGATGGAAAAAGTCTCCTTGCAAAGGTGCAAAGGAGCCCCCAGAGTCCCTGTGCTGTACTGCACACTCTGATCCATTAGGGTTGCCTGGGTTATTAAGGGCATCATGTGGCATGTCTGCTAAATCCTGGGCAGATGAAAGTTGCTGAGTGTGTGATGCATGGGCAGGTGCTGATGTCCATAAAGCCATCACAAGTCTCTCCAGCTCTTTGAGGGTGGATGCAAATCTTTCCTCCTACTGGGAGTGTTTCAAAATCCTGACAACAGGAGACCAAGAATCCCATCTCCAGAACACTGTGGAAGGCACACCACTGATGAGGTGGTCTGTGTCATGAGATGTGGGCATTGGATGACACCTATGAAGCCAACTTCCTGATACAGCAACATAATTTTGTCCCCAAAGACAGAGGCTTTTTTTATTCTGAACAATTAGCCAGATCATACTCCTGCCTTGGTTTCACAGGCTTGACAATACTGGGGATCAGTCCCTGCAAGGGCACAGTGCAGCTTGCTGCACTGAAATCCAGGTGTCTTGCTAAGAAATGGAAGCAGAGCCCAGTCACATTCCCATGAGCTATTACTTTTAAAGAATTAGGTATTTATGTTTCTTTCTTGTCATGATAATTCTGGTGCCATTAGAAACATTAGAAAAAAATACATCAGTGAAAGAGACACTTGAGAGCCCAAGAAATATTATTTTAACCTTGTGGTACAAACAGCAGAGAATAAATGGAGCATGTTTATAAGGCAAATAAAATCACCAACAGTATCTTTTACCTTGGCCCCCAGGTTCCTCACTCCAGATGCTTTACCTCCTTCTGCCCAGATCATATGCCTTCACAGGATAAGCACCAGGAAAAGGCTTTTGGATCCTGCTACCATTTCAAGCAGTCCTCAGCAGGAGGTTTAGGCAGATGTCAGGTGCAGGTGAATCAGCTCTTAGAGGCCTAGGGAGCTGAAAAATGAAAACTTTCATTCCTCTTTTACTCCAAGAAAAACAAAATCAGTAAGGCACATTATGGTATTTGTACTTTAAATTACCAATTCCAAGTCTGGGGCTGGTGATCTTTGTACAGCTGTTAGGGTTTAGAGTGGCTCTTCTGGGTCAGTTTGTCTGCCTCTGGCAGTGCTCTGGAGTGGAGTTGTAGGGAGCAGAAAGGAAAGAGAAGATGAATAGCTTGATCCTTCTCCTGAATCCTACTGGCTTTTCCTAGTCCAGGCTTTCTGAACCAGCTGTTGATACAAAACAGCTGATTGCAATTGACTTTTCTTCCATGAATTTCCTTTTTGCTTTTTTTGGTATGGTATGCATGTCATCCTTCAGTAATGAGTTTTGCAAGTTTAATTTTAGGTTGTATAGTTAGGTATTGACTACTTTCATTCTTGTAGCCAGCAAATTTTTATTGTGTGGAACGTCTCTAAAATATTACAAGAAACAGTGAATCATTGCTTTCTACTCACAGTCTCTCTAACATTCAGGATTTAATGTACCCCCATCATACTCTCCCTTGGGTAATTCTCTCCAAGGCTGAAGAGTAGGAGAGAGTTTTATCTATTTAATATCTCCTCATAGTGAGGGAGATTCCTTACCTTTTATCATCCTGTTTGTCATTTGCTGTGTCATTTAGTTCCATTGTATGCTTTTTTTTTTTTTTTTTAATGGGGGAGGGAATGAAAGTAGGACAAAAGTGGAAAGTAGTCCATTATCAAAGAGGAGGTACAACACACACTTACCCAGACTGCCTCCTCTTGCCTTCCAGGCTGAATAAGAAGTTTTGCTGCAGAAGTGGTCAAAAACACGCTCAAGATGACAATTGTTACGCATGATCTTCTGGTTGCACTGGTTTAACCTGAGCACTTTTACTTGGACAACTACAGATTTATGCTCTACATGTGAACTTACACTCAGGAAAACTTGTATCACAAAACTTCAGGTAACAGGGGGTAAGAGGAATCCAGCACATTGGATTGGCCAGGAAATGAAACAAGATGTATCATTTAAGAATCTTCCAGTTGTCTGCTCCAGTTACAGTGGAAGTCAGGGGTTACTTACCAAAGCAAAGTGGTACAAGATGAATTCTGAATGAATTACCTCTTGAGGTAAATAATAAACCCCCCAAACTCAAACAGGCAACCTCGAGAGTAATTTACTGAATGGCTTTCAAAGCTAAAGCACTGCATGGGATGAGCTGAATTCCTTCAGGGAAGAGCTGAGTCATTCTTCCAAAAGACAGTGAGGATACACTAAAAAACCCCAACTCACAGAGATGCTGAAATGGGACTATGCTTGGGCATGGAAATGAAAGTCATCCAGGACCTGCTGAGACATGCTCAAACACCTCAGGAGTACCAAAATTCTTCCACTAAGTGCCAAAATGAGTGTGATCATGGATGTGTGTGGATGTGACTTGATTGCTGCGGATGATCTGTTAATCTGATCAATTAATGCCCTTTGATTTATTGATAATGCCATACTTCTGGGACCAGACTCTTTATTAATTTATATCATATACAGCTATTTATATTGGGAGCAGGACAGAAACTCTTTCAGTCTGATTATCCCTGGCGGGAACCCCAACCCAGAGCTCACAGATATGGCACAAAGTTTCTCAGCTCACACTAAGTAACTGCTGAGAAGGATCCACATAAGCAAGTTCAGATAGCAGAAGGGAATACAGGTAGCAAATCAAGAATCACTGCCTGCAGGCTTGTCCTTCCTTATTGCAAGGTAAATTGACAAGTATATTGTGTCACGCGTGAGTAGCCATGAAATATGGCCTTCCTGACAGTGAAGGAGGTAAGTGATGGCTTAAATTCACACAGAAGTCAGAGGTCAGCTTACAAAGGGTGGATGAGAAGGGAAAAGTTCAGGGTGGCTTCTTCTTTCTGCATCATAGTTCTTCACGTGTGTCTACATCTATCAGTGATACATTAGCCAATAGAAACAAAAAATAAATCTGATGACCTGGCACAAGAAGCAACACTGGCTTTACAGGAACAAGGGAACTGCTCCCTGCAGAGTCACTTTCTCTTGTTAGTAAAATAAAGCCTGCCAGCAGCACACAGGAACATGGCAATCCTGCCTACCGAGGACCTGGGGGCATCTAGAGATTTCTGATGTTCTGTAATTGAAAGAGAAACCCCTCTCTGAGCCATGAGTGCAACCACAAAGATTAAAGAACAAGCCCTGTGCTGAACCCTTCATGACCAGAAAACAATCAATTGAGGAACAAAGCAGTGAGATTTACTGCAAACACAGGAACTTTGTGTTCCACTGATGTGACAAATTAAGTTTTTCATAACACTTCATTACTGACCTCTCTCCAGAGCATGATAATTATACACAAACTTTAGATCAGTAACCAAACAGAAGTAATTTTATTTTTTCCTGATACAAATGCCAAATATCACAGCCATAGACATCAGCAAAAAGTTGTTGCAAATAAATATGACAGCTTGATAATAAATTTAAACAGAGTAATTATTGTATAAATGATTAAACAAATGGTATTATTGCTAGCAGAATAAGCATCGCCAGGGAAAAGAGGATTGAATACATAATCTGGAAATAGATTAAATATATATATATAAAATATACTCAGTTTATTGCTTGGGTAGATAAATATTAAAATATTTGTGCACATCACTGGGAACGAGGCACTTATTCAGGTTAGTATAAACAAGGCCACTTGTTAAGTAAAAGGAAAAATGCTAATAAGCTTCCAAAACATCTTACTGAAATCTGAAACCTTGAAGCCATAATAATAAAAAGAAAAGCATGCTGTTACAGATGTATTTATAGTTCACTGAATTGTAAAAAATCCAATTTCTTAAGAATGGGACAAATCCAGCATGCCTTATTGAAAACATGGCAAATTTTTTCTCAGGAAGAGGACTTGGGTATCTGACTCACAAATCTTATTCATGCTTGTCCAACTTTTCAATGTTTGCTTTGTCCTTTTCTTTGTTATCATAATTTTTCACTATAATTTTATATATTGTTACAAAAACATTAGTCTGATTATCCCCATCAACCTAAATATTTCACAAAGTTTTAATCAGACATTGTTCAAAGCAGTGATCAAGTTGTTTACTGGGCTAAATATTTGGCATGTAGAACATATGGGTTTTGATATGATTTTATAAAAACAAGTAAGAATTAAAAAAATATTTTTCCTGCAAGCACCTTTAATGATATTTTGGTCTGGTAACATTCAAAAGCAGAAAAATAGCTCTACTGATAAACACCTAATTTCTGTATTTTATATATATATTTTTTAAAAAGATCATCTCTGCTTATAGAAAACAGACATTTCATAAATATTAGAATGTTCTATTATTTACATGTGTCCCATTCTACTGTCGAATCATTGGCTGATATCAACCAAACATGCAGGTTCTAGGAGAGAAATTCTGCTTTTCTCATAGTGATGTCACACATAGGCACAAAGGAAAATTTGATCTTAGTGTACATTTGCAACTTAGTGGTGAACTTACTAAATATAAAAGGTATCTGTGGGTGAAGACTTTGATGAATCTTGCACACTTAAAACATGGAACACAAAACCAGAAACTTCATTACAAGAGCAAATTGATATCAGATGACTGGGGAAAAGGTCTAAAGCATTGGCCATGGCTTATGGATAATTGTTTCAGGCTAGAACTTGGATTAATTAAAATAAAAGATGACTGCAAGAGTTTAGTAATGGAGTTTGACCCTTTAGGTGCTGCAAACATCCTTCAATTAAGCTGTCTAATCACCGTCTTCAGAAACCCTAGATAAGGTAGGACAGATCCTGACCTGACTAATTTTGTGAAAAGCTGATGAAATCCTATTAAATTAGTGAAGTCATAACAACACAAATCAGTGCAAGAGATACCAGCATGAGTCTCTCTGTGGGCATATTCACACTGCACCATGAATCACAGCACTGACATCCCTAGGCTAGTAGGGCTTCATGTACCTGAGTCTTTATGGCTTACAGGACAACCATGCACAATTACTTGGTCAGGTCTATCTGTGTTGACTGACCCCCACAACCAGGCCAGGAAGCCTTCTGGCCTTCTGGATGGATATATATTTTTTTTTAAAGTTCAGAGGCAGCATTGTGTTACAGGCTGCTTTCAAACTGCATCCTGCTCTGCTAACTGATATCTGCAGCCTGATCCCTGGAACACCAAATGCCAAGTGTGCTGGGGACTGCCTCTACCCACCACCACAAGATGGTGGTGGTGGAAGGGAAGAGATATTTTAGCAAGGTCTCAACATCCTAATTCAGATTTTATGTAGTTCAACTCTATTGAGAACTCCATTGACTCCAGTGCTGTTGGACAATCTCATGGACAGTGGGATGGGGGGCACCTTCAGCAAGATGACACACCCAGCCATGGTGTGGTGTGGTTGACATGCTGGAGGGAAGGGATTGCATCCAGAGGAACCTGGGCAGGCTTGAGAGGTGAGCAAAACTCATGAAGTTCAACAAGGGCAGGTTCCTGCACCTGGGTCAGGGTAATCCCAAGCACAAATACAGGCTGGGCAGAGAATGGCTTAGGAACAGCCCTGCTGAGAAAGACTTGGGAGTGCTGGTGGATGAGAGGCTGGACATGATGGGCAATGTGCACTCCCAGGCCCAAAAGCCAACATATCCTGGGCTGCAGCCAAAGCAGTGGGGCCAGCAGGGTGAAGGAGATGGTTCTCACCTCTACTCTGCTCTTCTGAGATCCCACCTGGAGTGCTCCATCCAGCTCTGGGGTCTCCAACACAGGAAAGACATGGATATGATGGAGCGAGTCCAAAGGAGTGCCACAAAGATGTTTAGAGGTTTGTGGCACCTCCCCTACAAAGACAGGCTGAGAGAGCTGGGGTTGTTTAGTCTGGCCAAGAGAAGGCTCTGGGGAGACTTTAGAGCACCTTCCAGTCCCTGAAAGGGGTTTACAAGAGAGCTGTGGAGGGACTTTTCCCAAGGGGATATAGCAATAGGACAAGGAGTAATGACTTCCCTCTGAAAGACAGTGGATTTACATATTAGGAGGAAATTTGCTATGAGGGTGTTGAGGCACTGGCACAGGTTGTGCAGGGAAGTTCTGGATGCCTCATTCCTGGAAGTGTTCAAGGTGAGGTTGGATGGGGCTTTGAGTAACCTGATGTGGTGGAAGGTCTCCCTGCCCATGGCTGTGAGGTTGGACCTAGATGATCTTGAAAGTCCCTCCTGACCCAGGCCATTCTACAATTGTATGACTTAAAGGACTTACTTACATAAAATGCTAGTGTGACAAAAGGGACAGTTTCCTGAAGGTTACATAGCTTTCACAGCCAAGGATTTAACAGGGACAGAACAGGTTGTGTCTGGATAAAAACTGACACAGGACACTGCTGATCCAAACTTGTCATATTACCTAAATCAAGAATGTTGAGAGAAAATTAGAATTACTCCTGCAGAAGTAGTCACATGCTAAAAAATGCCCAACAATGACCCAGCATGTTTGTCAAAATGTGCTATGATTACACAGCAATAAATACTACTTGATTCAATCAAAGGCTAATTTTTTCTTCTCTTTTTATTATTTAGTATGACAACTAACTATGATGGATTCAATATCATGGCTCCTAGGCTCAGTTCAGCAGAACCTTGTCCTCTGCATTTTCAATCTAACTATCATCTTCTCTAGGTACTGAAATACTAACGCTTGCATTTCTCAGCAGTGGACATGCACTAAGAAATAAAATTTACCTTACAACACTTCCATGATCCATTATAAACTTAAGAGGATATAAGTGCCCAGTTTTACTGAAAACCAAAATTTTTTTTCTGGATTTGTTGCATTCTTCAGCTTTGTATAAACATAAATAAAAAAATATTCAGATTAAATAGATGAATAGGAATTTGCAGGAAAGAGCATGTATTGGATCCTGTGACATGCAATTGTTTATAATGCTATGCTGTATAATGTAGCTGTCTTTTGAAAAAGTTCAGTCACATATAAGTAAAAAAAAAAATACTGGTACAGATTAAGTGAAGTCAAAAACTTACAGGACGGAGAATCCATGCCAAAGGCATTCCATCACCTTTCAAACTTCTTGTAGACATTGAGTTCTTTGTGAGAAACAGTACAAAATTCTACAGTTGAGTGTGAGGATCCCTCCTCTCAAGTATTATGTGTATCCCTCCTCTCTTATTGCAGACAGGATATATAGCACCTTTGTGCAGCTTCTTTTATTCTTTTGAAATGTCAGAAAATACAAAACCACAACAATAATCTCTCCCTTACAATGGAGTCCCTTGAACTGCTGCTTGAAATTAGTGCATGGTATAGGGACATCAGGGACATTTCCTTTCATGCAAAGTGGGAGGTTTCATTCAACTTCTTTTGTTGTTGATAATGGCAGTAAGAGCTCAGAATAACAAATTTCAAGTACATTTAGAAACATGCTTCTCATGAGTCACCATTATCTGCTGCTAAAAATGTGCAGTTCAAGAGTTTTATGAGGCACTCTGGACACTGGCTTGAATACTGTGGTCTTGGAATCAAACCTCTGAGCTGTCATGGCTGTAATTATGTGGTAGCATCATTGGTTCATTGCTGCCTGACTCATTTGTGCTTTCCTTCTTGTCAGAATTTCGTTTCCATTTTAGCAGCAAAATGATAATTGCAATTAAGCAGATGGCAAGGAAAATGGCAGCAGCTCCACCAATGATTGTGACTAAGCTGATTCCTGCACTTTGGTTATTCAGTTCCCTGGGGAGAACACCATTGAGTGCAACCTCCCTCTGAGGTGCCTGTTTCTTGCTGGTGCGATCCAGGGCTATGTGCTGGATGTTCGTTCCTCGGTTGCTCTCCACTCCAATGTCTCTTGCAAGTTCTGGGGCCTGCTCAACTCCCCTCTTCTGCCTTCTCTGTGTGGATGCTCCTGGGCTCCCAGCACTGAGGAGTGAGTGGTACTGGTGCTCCACGCTTCTTTTGCCGATTCCGCGGTTAGCGTTCTCCTTGGAACGCACGGTATAGATTGTATGGACATACCACTCCCTACCCAAAGACACCTGGAAAGAAACATTTTTTGTATTTAGACACACACACACTAAATCTGGACAGCACTAAATGCAGAGGAAATCAGTCTCTGTTCTGAACTGAATGCCTGGATAAGCACTTTCAAAATCATGCACAGGTAACTCCTGACTGGTGCCAATGTGCACCAGAAGAGTTGTATTTTCTGCCAAAATTTTCAGAGGGTTTAGTCTCCATTCCTCTCCACAGTCAGACTCTGTGGCTACCAAGTGCAGATGAAGAAGGCCTTGGCATGGTTTTGGTGCTGTTAGTACTAAAAGCCATACAAAGTAACTTTAGCTGTGGATGGGCCACAGAAAAGGACTTTCCAAGCCCAGCCTACCAAATGATTAGGCCCTGTCTGTAATTCCATCTAAACATAAGAAATCAATTCTTTATTGCAAGGATGGTTGAACATTGGAACAGGGATCCTGTGGAGTCTCCTTCAACAGAGATGTTCAAAAGACATGGTCCGGGGCAACCTGCTCTGGTGACCCTGCTTTGAGCAGGGTGTTGGAACCCTGCTCAAAGTCAATTTCCACATGTCCCTGAAAACTTAATCCACGCTGGGTGGCATGGGTCCCTGCAATCTGTGTGACATGATAGTACTGTCCTTCAGTTTCTCTCACCTTTCCTGGATACATACCAGATTTAGCATCCACAAGGTCCAGTAGGATTGTCTGAATATTGTCTAAAGATACTACCTGTTAATTTGAATGGTTGCAGCCCAGTTTTGTTATTTAGGTAAACATATTTTCTATTTCACTCTTGTTTTTCCAAGTATTTTTCAGGAAATACTTTTGTTTCTTCATATTCTCACTTTTTGGACAGGAAGAGGACCAAAAATCATGGCATTGGAATCCATGGAAATGGATTCTTCCCATAAAAAATGAGATTCCATTTTCCTGGGGGAAATTTGAAACACTTATACTTTTAAGTAGGCCTTTGTTAAATACTCTACTGCTTACAATGGGACCTTTAATACTGAAGTGGCCAGGAGTAGAATCAAAGTTTCTTTCATATTTTTCCAACTAATTTATACACTTGAGTTGTGCATGCAGTTTTGCAAATACTAGAGACAAATAGTGAAGAGAGAACTTTTTGGCTGGGTTGTACAGATCAAAAGACTGAATGCACACAGCTGAAGGATTATATTTAATTAAGGAGTAGTTGCATCCTTTAGTTGTCAATTTTTAGGCTTTCCAGTCAATTTTTAGGCTTCACACTGTGCAAGTTTGCAAGGAAAGAATTGTACAGAAAATGCCAAGTGTCAACTTGATTTTGATGAAGCTCACTGTAAATGCCTATGATTTTTAAATTTTTTGTCTTTGAGAAGTGAGATGGGAAGCAATAAAACAATTCTGTGCAACAAGAATCTTAATAACTTCTTAAAATAAATGTACAAGAACAATTTGCATAACTTCTGGTTAGCCTGTGGAATTATACAAGAGAAAAGCAAGGGTACCCCAATGGAAACACTTTATTAAGTGTTCCAGATTTTATATCTATAAGTTTCTAAGCATCTATAATTGTGCTTGATTGCCAATAAAATCAGAATAAATCTTTCTGTTGGTTTCAATTTGACTTACAGTTACCAACAATACCTGTGCAAGTGTTTCTTCCTTAGTTCAGTACTCTTGCTACTAAGCTACAGAAATCATACCTGAAACAGAGGAGTTGAGTCTACTTTGAATCCATCAGAGCCTGGCTGTTTAACTAACGGAATTGCTTCAGGATCGTCTATTGCAAGTTTTGCATTAAAAAGTACATTTCCAAAACTTGTGGCTTGTGTCTCTGGCTGAGCTTTGTCCTGCATGGAGGGGAAAAATGTTTGTAAAACACAGATTTATTTCTCACATGAAAAACAGTTTTAGTATTTACTTGCAATGCATGAATTGTGTAGTTTAAACATGCTATTTTATGCAGTCTAGGGAAATACTACTACAAGAGAAAACCCATGAGAAACAGTTGTGGTCCCATCTCACTTGTACTGACTTCTATTTAATACCTTGCCTTTCTGGAATAAAAGGGGAAAACTAGAGAACAACCATAGCTCACTTCTTAAATAAAAAAGATATATAAATGTGGTCTGAAACGAGAGTAAGAAGTCTATTTCCCAGACTAAAGAAGCTACATTTCATTTCCTTAACAGACAGTCACATAAATTTGTTAAGATTTTTATATAATCATCTTATATAAAATTAACTCTAAAAGTTGGGCATCAGGTCTGTAGTTACTGGGGGTTACTCCAAAGTTATGTTCAGGAAGGAAATTAGGTCATCCAAGCCAACTTTAGAGGTATTTCTCTTTCCCTATGCCCTACAGAGGCAACCTGGATGACTAACTTTGCAGTATACACTAGATTTTGGGTGGCTAAACATGAAACAAAATACAATCCCTCACTTGCATGTCTCCTGAAATTCCCTCTATGGTCCATGGATACAGACAACGCAGAGAAAAAGCCTATCTTGGGATTCTAACTTACGTCAAACTCTTACTGAAGGCAGTTCCAGGAAAGATAAAGAATAGAACCATGAGGGAAAAGGCAAGATACTGCCTCCATCAGTTCATGTTAGCCTGGAGCTCGAGTCAAAAATTTGGTGCTGGTTGAGAACTTTTTAAAGAACTTTTTAAAGAACAGTTGGCTTTTGGATAAAAGACAAGTTAGAAAAAAAATATATATATATCTCTGCATCCTCACAGAATTAGAGCACTTACCACAATCTTAAACCTGTACAGAAGGGATGGAGAATCAGCAAGGCACCCGTATTCAGTATTGGATGGATTGTATTTGGGTACATATCCATCAGCTCCTGTGCACAGGAAAACCTTCTCGATGCTACAGTAGAAGGAATCACCCAAATTCTGCACTGGATCCACCATCACCCGACCGTATATGATATCACCTGTAAAAGGTGCACACAGTTCACATCTGCTTACACTGAGCATTTAACACAGCTCTGAGGCTGAGCTGATAAAGCCTTGTCAAGAAGCTTAGTGCAACAAGCACACGCCCTTACTCCTCGACAGCAACAGGGTCCTGATAGTGTGGAACACAAATGAAATGTGCATGATCTATGCAGAATTGTACCTTCTGAGAAAGCAACGTCACTTTCTTGCCCAAACCCCATCGAGCCATCAGACAGCCACAGCGTCTTTTTGGAGAGGAGGAACATCTGGGTGTTCAAGCTGAACTCAGCAGCCACTGGGTCACTGACCTAAAACCACAAAAGCATAAGGCTCTTCAACAAGACTTTTTAATGAAAAAAACATAGCATGATCTTAAACTCTTAAAACAAAGCATGATCTTCTCCCAGTGTACATTACTTACCAGCTCTGCACATCTACATGCAATAATACAGTTTAATAAGAAGATTAAAAGAATCTCCTGGTACTAGACATATTTATATGCAAACAACCTTTGGATTATCTGACTCTGTGACATTTGATAATATTCTAGGTTAGTTTTTTCCCATCACATTTTTCCAAATCCCAGCTATCCCAGCTAAGGAGGTGTCTAGAGCAACTTATGTGTGGGGATAACATGAGGAAAACTTTTCCCTAAAAATCTTGTCTCTGACCCATCACAGCCTGTTTTCTCTATCCCATTTTCATTCTTACACACAAGTCTCACCTCTGCTTCTGATCATCTGTCAATATTTGAAAGCATACATTGCTGAAGATTTATTTGCAAGTATCAGTTCTTCTAATGTGCTGCAGGATATATCAGATCATGCATGTGAAAATGCACCAAACCATTTGAACATCTTTTTATGCTAGTATTTATCTTTATATACACGAAGCTATGGTTCTTCCTTGATTACATAAAAAGGATAAAATTAATCAATACTATCAGCAGCAGTTTTTCATGGGACCATAAAACAAGAAAGAAGGCTGTAGTGGTTTTGAGGCAAGACAAAGGCAAACTATAAAGCAACATGGCATAATAAAAGGGAAATTATACAGTGAATTGAAGATCTGGGGGAGCCTAAAGTTCAAAAGGATGCAAGTACCTGCGGAAATAATGTGGAAGACACATATATCCAAAAAAAAAAAAAAGAAAAAAGAAAAAAAACCAAGAGGACACTAAACAAATAAAAAAAAGCTAACACATACATATATATTTATGTATATATATGTATAAGTGTGTGGACAGGAAGGAAAGAAAATGAAGAAAACATTCTTTCTGGCTCATTGACAAGGGTCCATTTCACAATAGAGTCCCAAAACTATCAAAGCAACAGGATCTGGCAAGAAGAATGTACAGCTCAAACCTTTTTATAAATGGAGTGCTACTCTTTAGAAAAAGAAGCCCTAGTATCCCAGCCTTTGCAAAGAAAAGAAAAAAAGATAAAAAATTCTATTCCTTTGGAATGCTTCTTTCCAAATGCCTGAAAAACAGCCCACTGGGTTGTAGTTCCACAAATACTTGATTAGCACAACGGTTTTCCAGCTGTGTTATTTAGGATAGTAGTTTAAGTGTAATTACTTTTATGGGCATTTGAGACATTTTATATGAGAGTTCTTAGAAAACAATCTGTGAGGATCTCCTGGGTGAGAAGAGTAACTGTCATTTTATTCTGCCTATTTGCCATATCCATCAACTCTGCATATGGATGATGTGGGGGACACTGCAGATCACCCATGGGATCAAAGCCCATCTAATACTTGGTACCTCAAGGAACAGAGCACTCTTGAGCTTGGTCTGTCCCAGGGCAACAAGTATCCTGAGTATGGAAGGGCTTCTGTCAGGAAATAGCGATACACATTGAAAGAAATGAGACATGGAAAGAATTGGGACAAAGCAAAGCTTGGAGGTTGAATATCGTTCTTTTTCAAGGAATTCCAGAGTGAGACGGTGTTAATACAATCCTCACTAGAGTTCCAGGCTACCTGCTTGACTCCTCAGGGGCTGTGGAGAGAGGAAAAAGGAGATATACAGGTGATACATGTCCAAAAAGGAAATGTTGAACCAGTGGAGAAACACCAAATAAATTTTGTTCTTGAGTCTTAAAATGGTTCCTCCCTTGTGACCAGTGAAAACAGTTATGAAGGAAATTAGAAGAAAAAGTTTCCAAAGAAATGAAAAGCTTCATTTTAAAAAGGCCCAAGAAGGTAATTCAGTATGGGAGATGGAGCATTAGACTAAGAATTGGGGGACACAACTCTTGTCCTGCCTCATCATTTTATCATTAGACTTTGCAGTCAAAAGTAATTTTGGTCTGGTTGTGACACATACACTCGCTGATTTCAGGGAGTCACGAAGTGGTTTGGGTTGGAGAGCACACTGAAAGATTATCTCATCCAACTTCTCTGCCATGGGCATGGGCACCTTCCACTAGACCAGGTTGCTCAGAGCTCCATCCCACCTGGCCTTGAACACTGTCAGGAATGGGGCATTCACAGCTTCTCTGGGTAACCTGTGACACTGCCTCACCACCCTCATTGTAAAAAGTATCTTCTTTTCATCCAATCTAAATACACCCTCTTTCAGTTGCCCCTTATCCTGTCACTGGTAAAAAGTCTGTCTTATAAGCCCTGTTTATATGTTGGACAGCCACAATAAGGTCTCCATAGCTCTTTCTCTTCTTCAGGCTGAACAACCCCAAATCAGCCTTTCTTCATAGGGGAGGTGTTGAAGCCCTTCGATCATTTTTCTGGTTCTCCTCTGACTCCTCTAAGAGGTCCATGTCTTTTTAGCACTGGGCACCAGAGGACTGGATGCAGTGGGCCTGTGCAAGGTATCAGGTGGTTCCTAGTATAAGGACTAGGCATCCTTCAGTCTGATCCTTCACTATTTATTTTCTTAATTGTAAAAGAGTGGATACCAATGCTTACTTAGTTTTGCAGAATGACTAAAAAGTCTTAAAGTGCTCGATACTGACTATGGAATTTGTGCTATTGTGCTGCTGCTTTTTTGGGACCTGCTTTGGGACACAGTGCTTCAAACTGTGATCAGATGGAAAAACTATCATCGGCCACAGAAAGCCCAAGCCTATTTTGCTATGAGTATCTCAAGAAAGAGAACTGGTCTTGGTTTGAAATTTGTTGATGATGGGGGTTTAGCTGGCCACAGTCAGTGATGTTGTTGTAACTTTGCACCTTATGCCTATTGTGAATTTATGCACCTGAAACTTCCATATAGTGTATTATTAAGTGTATATTACTTTGTGTATATAGTATATAATATAGTGTATATTACTTTGCCCATTTTCCAATGACTTTTGTACATTTTTTTTACCTTTCTTTGAAATATCAACATCTTATTGTTTATACGAGGATCAGGAACAAGTTGTGGGTTAGCATTGCTATTAATTGCTTTAGAGTCCCTAGAAGTAGATTAGAAGTGCCAGACAAAGGCTGAAGTGCTGAACTAGTATAAATTCCCCTCACCCGTTCCATTCAAACGTCTCCAAAATGTTGAAATGTGGTTAAGTCTGAGAAGGCAGGTTTCACATCAGATCATGTATCATCCCTCTTCCTTGCCAGGACTTAATGCCCTCTCAGGAATCATCTGTTCTCCCACAGGTGGCATAATGCCAAATGAAAGCATAAAGACTGCATACATTCCCTTGTGTACTCTGGCTAAGTCAACAGAAAAGTGATTGTGTACCCCTGACTGATATGGATTTATTCTGTAAGATGATTTAATAGCATAATCTATACTATTAATGAGCATGAAACCACAGCCACACTGTTCCAGGATTGGCTGTACTAGGTCCAAATAACAGAAATGATATAACTTCCTCCTTACACATCCCAAAGTCACACTAGCCCTTTTGATAACTTGGAAAGCTGGAAGTTTATGTTCTCTCAACTATCCAACATCACCCCCAGTTGTTTTTTTTTAAGCCAATGTTTTCTACAGAAGAATCCACTTCCCCAAATTTTTTCCCAGCTACAGAGCTTCACAGCTGGACTTTGTGAAAGGTATGCTGTTTGCCTGTTACCATATGTTTCCATATGATCCATATTGCTATGGCTCAGATTTGTTTTGGTCACTTTTGTGAGTTTAAAACTAAGCAGTGTTGCCTGTCTACACTTCCCTCTACAGTCAGTGAGAGAAGTTCTACCTTAGGACTGAATGAATCTTCCTCTGGAGGTTCCACTTTCAATACCTGAGACCTAACTCTGATTTTGTGTCAGATGAAAACCTTCTGATAATAGTTCTATATTTTCCTAATTACCCGATAAAACTATTTACTACCAAAATTAATGGACAAAACCAGAATTCCTAAATGTTACTATTGCATCACAGTAACTTTCTCCTAAATCAACAGTTATTTAGCAGGAGAGGAGTATGTGCTCTCCCACCAATTTAGGAATGCTTTCTTTATTAGCAAGAAATTCAGTTCCTAGCACTATTACTACAAGACCAACAAATGGGAATCAAATTAGGAAAAAAATGATGAAGGTGTCATTGTAAGGGTACCTGCTGGAATCGGATGTCCAGGTCAAAAGTGATAGGCTCCCTAGGATTGCAGATCACGGGCAGGCTGTACTCCTGATGTGGGGCAGTGGTGCAGGCTATCAGCTTCACTGTGTACGTTCCAGAATAGTCTCGAACCTGGGCACAGAGAGAGAGGGAGCTGTGCCACCAGCATCCCAAAAAATTGGCTGGGGAAGTAGGGGACGAGGTGAGGGCCGAGGTTTTACCGCGAAGTCAGAAAGGAAGCTCCACTGCTGGACTGGCAGGTTGTAGGTTGGCTCGCTTCGGACGAGGCTGAGGCTAAAAGTGAGGCCTGGGTGGTCAGCTGACATAACCATGGAAGTCAGAGATGAAGCTAGAAACATGCCAGAGAGACAGATTTGTCACCTTTAGTGTTTCATTGCAAACTCTTGGAGCCTGAAAAACATTCTCAATGATTCATAAACCTTGATGCAATAGCTCATGTTAATACCTTCACAGAGCATTGGGTTTTATTAACTGAAACTAAAATAAATTACAGTCAGCTCAGCTGGGCCTCCTTGATTCTTGTTCAAGTGCGTATTCAGCTGCTGCTTTTGTTCACAATGAGAGAACTGTATGAAGAATAAATTTAAGAGACCATCAAAACAGTGAGAGTGGAATAGCAGAGATATATAAACCCTTCTATTTTAAACTTGTCTCTGCCTATAGGCAAAATCAAACACACTAGAGAACAGGTGAGAAAAAGTAAAAGCACCATGAAGGAGTTATATAGGTTAAAAACAACTGAGTTAAACTAGAAGAGATTTCCTATTTTTTTTCTCTTCTCACTGTTGTTCAGCAGATTTAATTTAGTTGGATATTCTTTTCCATGGCTGGGATTCATACTCAGATTTATGTCTGTAGACTGAGTTTTACACCTGTAATTATTCTGAATAAAGGCAGTGGGGTTTAAACAGATTAAATTGCAGGAACAGGTCCTCAGCAATGACTAATTGAATGTCAGTGAGAGTGTTATATTAACAGAATCATACAATGCCTGCACAAGACTTTTTCTTGCTCTCTGAGAAAGGTCTAAATATCCTAGAAAAGCTTCAAGTTAGAAAAGAAATTTTAATGCTAAGTTCCTAGGGCAATGTAAGTAAATAGTAATTATAACGATGGGGTTAAAAACATATATCTATAGATCCCCAATGGACAGAATGGCCTAGATCTTCATCCTTCATAAATCAGGCTCTTGATCAAGTGGAACTATTTGCCTTCCATCAGATTAATGTGTATTTCAACAAGTTTGACAACCTGAATACAGTCATCAATGAAAAGTAAGAAATCTCAAACAGAGGAAACATCTGTATCTGAAGAGCACAGTTTCCAAAGGAAAAAAAAAAATCAGCTAGCAGAAGCAGAAATAGGAAAAAAAAAAATCATCAAATTTGGGGAGGATGTCTTTATTTCTGTAGTGCTGCTAAAGGGTAGATTACACTTACCAGGATGGGACATAACAAACAGACCATGAAACCGGGCTTCAGTCTTGAAGTTGACGACCAAGCGTCCCTCTTCACTGATGCGCATGCTGGTTGGGAACAGGGAACCTGCCAGCAGAAACCAATTAACAAGTGTGCTCCACTTGCAGGTGTCAATGAAATCACACTCCTCTGAAACAGCAGACCCACTCTTTCATCTACCCTTGCCATGTCACATGTTTGGGGGGCCTGTTGGTATTTTTTGGGTTGATTCCAGATTCTTCTCAAACAAGAACTTACGCAGTGAGGCTTTGAGTTTTCAGGACATGATGCAGCTTCCAAAGCATATAGGGAACTTGCAAAAACCCTGCAAAGCCATGCTTTTACATGTTACCATGGGCCCAAACAGCTGGTCTAGTATGCTCAGGAAAATCCACACAGCAGTTTGTGCTTGGGTTCAGGCAGCATAGTCAGCTGCCAGGGAAATCTGCAGAATGAAGACTTTTATTTTCACCAAGTATCCAAGCTGACTCCTACCAATGAAAGCTGCTTCAGAGATGCCCTTTATCAGTGCCTCCGTGCCTACTGTGCCAAGGCAGCAACCATCAGCATCAGCTGGAGCAGCTGGCTGTGACTTCCACAGCAATCTGCTCTAGGGTGCTGCAATCTGTGAAACTCCTTCTGATAGGCTTTGCATTGCTGGCAATTTTTGGCAGGAATTTAGCACAAAATACAGGCCTTATGTATTCTAACTTCAGATTACAAGATCTTGTACCCAGAAGTGGTTTACTTCTGTAGCTTGCAGCCAAGACCCTTTTCTTCTGGAGTTCAGCAAAGCTTTAGAGTTTAGGCATTTCCTCCAACGTTCCTTACAAACAGCCAGTGATGTATCACCATTCTGCTTGTCAGAAAAAAGAAGGAAACAGGAATGTTCCCCCACGAATGCGCTGGAAATTGAACACATCAATGTGAATGTATACCGTACAAAATCATCTGTACCAACCATATTTCTTGGTACAATAGAAATAACTATATATTCAGGTTTTAATTTGGGCTTTAGAAGACCTTGATTGCATTACAGTGTTACTTAGAATTTATGTAGCATAATTATATGAATTGAGAGGTATGGAAAGAAACTGGAAACTAGTTAACCCCTCCTTGCCCTGCAAAACAAGTGCTGAAAAAATACTACCCAAGTAACACTGGGATATGTTAAGGATTGTTTTGTACTGGCTGTTTTCAAAGGGAACTGAAAATGTTCGGCACCTCCAAAGATGTGGCCATCAACTTCTTAAACAGAGAAATAAAAAAATTAAAAATGGGAAATGGTGGCATAGATGCACCACGTAACTGCTGAGACAGAGGATTAGATCTGGTAGTTATTTGGTGACTAGCACACCACGTGATCTGTGGCATGTGGCTCATTCTTTGGGCATGGCATGACATATGCTTCATTCTTCATGCACTGCAGATTCCCCTTACTGCTCCTCATTTCCTGCTCATAACATAAAGACAGAAATGGCAGCAATGATTTCTGTAGTTCATATGCAGAGTGAGCAGAAGCAAAAAAGTGACTTTAGGTTCCCAGGAGTCCTGAAATTCTTTATGTACATAATTACAGCTGGTAACCTGTATTCTACCTTAGGGTGTGAAAGATGGGAAACACCTGAAGTGTAATGCTGGAAAACTTTAAGTAAATTTGCATAACAAGAATAATACAGCACACAGGTGTAATTATGTATTTTAATCTTGCCCATACTATGCACATACTTGCGCATAGAATGTCACTATTTGTAAAAAGTAATTTAAGTTTTTTAAAAGATAAATTCTGCAATGATAGATTTCTACTTGTTGACTAGTTATACTCACAAACATTTACTGACAGTATTTAACATATTGTAGAATGTCTCAGAATTTACTACTCTCACCCATAGGAGAGGCTCCCATGATATAATTCTGTTTCTTTTGAATGTTTCATAACATTTTCAAAATATCATAAGTTTCTGAAATTGGCCATTCATAGTGAGAAAAAAATGGTATCATATTATTTTCATTAAAGTGCAAACAGCTTGAGTGCTAACAGAATTTGCTTACATAATGTACCAAATGTGAAGTTCTGAGTAGATATAAATGTTTTAAATTTTGCACATGTACTTCAAATATAACAATATAATTGTCTTTCTTTGCAGTAAAAGAGCTGATGTCAACTTTACATGATTTTCATTAAAACTCCACCTGTGAGTGCTAGGAAACGACAGACTGCAATTCATAATTGAATTTAATAATGAAATTATTAGTTAGTTTTTAGTATTGGAATGATTGAAAAACCATCCTGCTGTGTGCAAACTACACTCCCAGTAACGGAGCATGAGTTCCATGGCAAGAAATGCAACACCCACCTTGGAGCTCTGCTTCAGGCGGGCTGCCGATGCCGTCCTTCCACAGGATGGCAGTGTCATACACGAAAGTCAGCCGGAGCTCTGACTGCAGGTCGAAATGCTGCCAGCCCCCGACGCCCACTGGAGAGTGGAAAACATAAGAGACGTACAAAGGGACTCTCAGCGTGACATAGGACTGCACTAGGTTGAGAACCTATAAAAACCAGAATTGTATATCAGGGTTAGTGATCATGAACGGCAGCATCTCACAGGCAAGCTAAATGCAGGAGAAAGGGAAGGCAGAACTTGAAATAAATACTGTGACTCAGTCAAATTCTCTCTTTTTGTAAACTACAGATGAAGTGCAAAAACATGTTTCAGTGGTTTTCAGCTGAGCTTACATCCCTTCAAGTTTCATCTTTTTACTTCAAACTGATAAAACATAACCCACTTAACTTTGATTAATCATTTTTGTTCAGGTTTTTTTAGTACATAAACAACACAACTACAAATGAAGGCTTTAAGAATTTTTCAAATATGCTTTTTCATTTGCTCTATGGTTATGCCTTAACCAACTCTTTTGTTTATGTTCTTGTTACTGTCAACTAAGAAGCTCTTCTGGAAGATGCTGAAATTTGAAGCTCGAACATCATTGCAAGACTGAGTCCTTGGACTTTACGTAGCCACCTCTGGAACTCTTTCTTCCTCTGTGCATGGATAATAACTAACATGCTGCATGCAAACACAGAAATCAGACTGTTCTTCACTGTCTGGAAGAGCTAAACATAACAAGCAATTTAAAAATAGAGCCTTTCTTTATACATTGGACCAAACAATTGTGCTGTAATTATGAAGAATTACATATTCATTATATATATATATATTATGAAAGAAGACAAGAAAAATAGTGTCATTAAACTGTCACCTCTTAAGATAGCTCTTACATGATACACAGATCTAAGCCTGTCTGAAGTGACTTCGTGTTTATGTTTGGTTACAAATACTTTGTCACTCACATATCTCTGAATGAAATGTGCAATCCAGAGCCTTTTAGACATTCTGGATTTTCTTAGAAATACATGGGAGGAAAGACATTGAGATCATCTCCCAGTGGGAAACTTTTCAAAGTCATAAAAGTTGTTGAACTCTGATTTAGAGTTCCAACAGAAATTCCATATATAAATTTGCACATCTGAACATTTCCCTGATTACCTTAGATCCTTCTAAAGAGTGTTTTGCATTATCAAAAATTCCCCAGTATTTAAGGAAGTTTACAAGGAAGCTGCAAGTCAAGGGGCTGAATGACCATCAACTTACAGCTGCTTAACACTTTGAAATGCCTGACAGAACCTTTACTAATATAATGTAACCACAATTTTACTGCTTGCACTCACTAAATACTTTGACCTAATTAAGGACTTCATTAAGGCAAATGTTCATAGTTGCCTGCCACAACTCACTGTCACGTGTGCCTCTCCTTGATTTGCACTCTGGGCTAACAAGTTTTTGACTTATACTGTTTGACTCATTCTATAATATGTGGTAGCATTTAGATAGCAGTCATTTGGAAACACACAGTATCACAGAATCAAAGAATTTTAGGGGTGGAAGGAACCTCAGGAGATCACCCAGCCCAGCCCACCTGCCACTCAGGGTCACCTAGAGCAGGTTACACAGGAACATGTCCAACTGGGTTTTGAATGTCTCCAGAAAGGGAGACTCCATGACCTCACTGGCAGCCTGTTCCAGTGCTCTGCCACCCTCTTGTGTTCTTTCCCATGTTGTGGTGGAATGTTTTCTGCTTTAGTTTATGGCCATTGCTCCTTGTCCTGTCACTGGGCACCACTGAAAAGAGTCTGGCACCACTGAAAAATAAAACACTAACACAGACTAGTAGATGAGAAACTAGAGTTGTAGATTATATTAATGCTTTGTTGGTTGTACATAAACAAAATCAAGAACTTCTATTTGGAACAGAAAAAAAGTTTTCTCGATATATTAGATGACCAATAAAGTTAGACAAAAATATTATCATTTAGTACCATTTAAGCTGCAAATTTATCTGTGGGAGTATGGATAGTGGCATGAGTATCTGAGCAATTATTTTGGACACAGATTCACTAAATTTTTCCAAATAACAACATTATATTCTCACTTACATTAAAAAAATATAGCAATGATGCAGCTCTTGAGTGTTTTATGGTTTGCTTTTGATTCAGGGGGAACCTCAAAAATTTGTAATTTCCTGGACCAGTATCAAGAACTGAATGAATACATTTGATTGCATAAAAAATGTATTACTATTGTAAGGTCATCCCAGACAAACTGTGTTGGCTTTTCTCTCTGCCTTTTTGTTCTATATCTGTACAGTAAGAATTAGACACCGAAGTCAGAGATCTGAAATTTAGTTTGCTTATAAGGAAGAGACAAAAGTATGTGGAACAGGATTTAATATATGCTCATTATTTTCTTAAATAGAAGCATACATAATGCTTAATGATAAAGTAGAGGACTGGAATATCAAAGTGAGAATTTAATGACCTTGAGGATTAGAATAATAGCAGTGAGATGAAATCTTATAGCTTAAAGTATAAGGTAATAGAAACCAGTCACAGGGATTTCTGTAGAAATGAAAGACATTCATTAGACACAATAGAGGGGAAAGAAATTTTGTTATGCGAGTTGATCACATCATAACTATGACCTTCCTACCCTCTCCATGTGCTATGATCCTAAGATAAACTGAGGAATGGGGTGGAAATTAGAAGCATGCATGCCATTATACAGAGTACTACTGAGAGCTTATCTGGAACAGCTTTGATCATCCATGCTTGAAAAAGTCTAATTTGCATTGTAGACTGCAGAAAAAGAAATCAACATAATCACAGGAATGGCAAAACTATCAGATGAGAAGAGTCTAAAATAGCAGTGCTGTTGAGCCCAGTACAACAAAGGCTGAGAGGAAGCAAGAATGCTGTCAATATACATCAGGACACTAAGTGCACAGAAGGGCCACTGATGATGAAAGATAGTGCTGACACGGGAGCAAATGGCTCTAAGATGGCCAGGACAAACACAGCCTAGAAACCAGAAGAGTTTCCAGCCCTCAGTGTGGTGGCACTCTGCAAGAATAGTGAGGCCATGAAATCCTGTTAGGTTTTAGATTAAGTTTACTAGTTTTGGAATGACATTATATAGACTTAAGGCAGAGGCCTGGATAGGGTGATCCACAAAACTCCTTCTAGCTCAGTACCTTATGACACACCAAACTAAAAAAACACCCCTCATTACAAAGCTTTTCTTGGTTTTCAATGTATCATTGGCTCTTCATGTGTACTTTACATAAAGCAATCCACTCATGAGGTTTGTAAGCCACATTTTGGGGTCTTGCCTTCATTTAATGGGACCATAGTGTTAGAGATCTCAGCTTACTTGCACTGGTCAAAATCTAGTAGCAGGATCCCTTCTGGGGCAAGTCTGCCAGGAACACTGCTCCTTTGACATATTACTCCTGCTCTAGGGAGAAATCTGAAATCTCTCCATTTCTAGGGCTGTAGAATTTAAAAGGTTCTTCCCTTTTAGCAAAACCTGCAAGAGGAGTCTGGGCAGCAGAGCTGCTTGCCTCAGCCTAGGAATTTGTTTGTGTACTCATGTGCTTCCATCAGTACTGCTGCCCTTATGTGTGATTCATGGCATGGATGGGGGAGGAAGAATTTGTTGCTAAAAGTTCCTTGAGTTTTTATGCACACAAACCCTTCTACAGGCACTCATGGATTTGCAGGTCTGGAGGCAAACCTACAACGCTGATAGTCAGAGAATTACTGAATAAATAATTCTCTCTAATAGTAAACAAAAACTTTTAAGAGCCTCTCATTCCTACCAGGTGGAATCTACCCTTCTGTAGGCAGAACAGAAAAATCTCAAGACACTGTATATGTAAGGATCTTTTTGATATAGTGAAAATAAAATAAAGAGGAAGTCAACTGCAGAGGAAAGCTGTGTTAAAGTGAGCAGACACTGCCCTACCCCCCAGATGAATCGATGGAATGTGTTACACAGATGGAGGAGTTTGACTTCTCCAGCCCTCCTAATAATGCTATTTAGACCAACATGAGAAAACATTCTTTCCATTGAGTTATCTTTCTTTTCCAGCACTTCATGCAAAGCCTATTGGGAATAGCCAGCTGTTCATTTTATATCTCAGTGTGACACTGATGAAACCAAAAGGGTGACTTAGAGCTGTGTAAGTGTAGGATCAGCTTAGCTGCTGTGGAGAGACAGGACAGGTGCACTATGTATCCATGCATCCCATGCACAGGAGATTTAACCAATTACACAGAAAAAATTACATTCAGTAACATTGATTTTAAACAATAATAAGGGGGTATGAATTTAGTCTTCTGATACCAGGAGAGAAATACAGACTACAGCTACACAACAGATGAACTGGGGAAATTCTGTCTCATACTTCATGACAATGCCAGGTCTGGAGAGCCTGAGAAGACAGAAGACAAAAATTGTTCCAAGGAGGGAACAGACTCTTACACATAATATCTGGAAAAATTTAGATTAAAAATTGTCAAACCTCAAAATCCACATGTGTGAGAGAAGAACATGATTTATACATTGATCTAAGAAATAGAGCTTCATACATTTTTTTTGTGAGATAAATTATCACAGATCATAAGGTCTGGTTTAGAATACTGACAATTCCTATTTAAAACTTAGTAAGTATGAATGGGAGTTTCTATACATGTTTTGCTTTTCTTCCCCTTTCAGATGCAATCTGTCAAACTTCATTAAGTAAAATACACAATTATTTTGAGAATCTGTCGCATAACAATTTAGAATATTTACAATAAAAATTATTTTCAATAAAGGGTTTGTGTCATGGACTCTATTCTACATTTATAGCATGCTTTATTTAGCTGTCTTACATTTCCAGAGGGCAGAGCTTGTCAGTGTATGTGTGTGTGCACATTGATAGTACTGATTAAATTAGACATTAGAAATAACACAAGCTTGTGTTTTATTTTGTGTATCTCAATGAAACAGGCTTTGTATGAAAATTGTATTTTTATTCTCCAAATTATTCCAGGTCTCATCTTCTATTGCATTTACTTGTGATGTCTGTGAATTTGAGTCACGCAAGTTTAACAATGTTATCAATTAACTGTTTACACAATGTCAATATGGCAAAACTAAGATTTGGCCCTAAGAAGACACTCAGACAGGTAGGTCACAGGTGAAATGCAAAGCAGGTTTGTTTAAAGAAGTCTGAATGGAGAAGAGAATGCAATACAGCCTTGAAATGCCAGTCCCTTGAAAAAATGTAACCTCTGACTTTGTTACACAGCTGGTGCATTCACTTTATAGCTTTTTATTCTTTACAGCTTACTAAACGCACGTTTGCAGCTAGAGAAAAAATGTTTGTCTTATAGAGAGGTTCCATGTCAAGGGAACATGAGTTGCAGTGTTTTCTTAAAATTGAGTGGAGTCACTAAAGTGAATATAAAAATCTGAAACCAGACATTTCTGTCTGTTTGAATTTTACAACATCTCGTAAGATTTTCAGAATAGGTGAGTTTTCACCTTAAAGTACGATTTTGGCAAAACTAGTTCCTATAAAGCTGCTTTTATTACACTGTTTCTGTGTAATAAAAACCCTCTGCAGGCTGCCTTGTATAAGGTGCAGCAGTACATTAGTGATTTTAAAACCTGATTGCATAATGGGATTTTGAAATGCTCAGTGCTATAACATGCATAGCATAAATGTGACCTGAACATACTGGAAGAAAGACATTTTCAGTTTGGGCCAAAAATAACTGGTTTTTGAAGAGAAAAAAGTGAACTGTTCAGCCATACTCAATTACCATAGTTTCAAGGTATAAAGCTATACATTCAAGTATTTTACTACATGTTCTTCACCTTCTTGCTCCTATAAAAGACCTGCTTAACGAGCTGTCATTAATAAAATTAGTTTGAATGGTAATTTCCTTGCTTCCCTATTCTAAGTCTGGCAATGGACTGAAACTACAGAAAGCAACATCCATATATAAATACTTGGCCAGAACCACACAGAAGCCTTCAGATGCCAAACTGCCTGGCTATAGCAAATAGGTATAACAGCAGGAAATGGGATCAAATGATACTTCACACTCCATAATAATATGTGAAATAAGTGTAGGCCAGTACTTCAGTATACACTTCATTAAAGTACGGTCACTTGCTTGGTTTTCACTGTCTCATTTTTTCACTTCATTTCATGAATATCTGTCATTGTTTTAGAACGTGTATTGGGAGAATGTGAGATGTCTGTAGTACTTGACTCTCACAATGTCCCCATGAAGTAAAACCCAGCCTTTGTTAGATACTTGGAAATACTGGAACACAGCCCTCAAATAGGTGAGTTCCCCCTTTTTAAGGCCTAGACATATCCAAAAGTAGACACTGAATTTTAGACTGTGACTGCAGGTTGTCCTAAAGAAAACTGTTAATCATCCAAGCTGACCTTAACAAGTACAGAACACTAATCCAAATTGATTAGCTCAATTTAAAGAGGAACAGGTCTTTAATTTTAGGTAGAAGTTCTTTAAACTGCACATCTAAGTCCATGTTTAGATACATAAGTGCCTGGTTTTTCAGTTTTGGGCAGACCCCAGGAACAAACCGTCACGCTGCACGCTGAAAGGAGTGCTGCATCTAGCTCACACAGGGTTTGCTCATGCACAGAATAATTGAGAAAGAGAGTGGGTCACAATCAAAAGGCCTCAAAGGAAAAAAAAAATAAAGAGAAAACTAAGACCTTCTCTGTATGTATTATGACAGTTCATGAGTTCATGGGAACTGGCCAAGACAGCTGCAGCCTTCAGCAAACACTAGGAGCTGTGCCAGAAGAACTGCACCAGCTGCAGGTCTACTACCTCACTTCTTGCTTGCTAAAGTTCATCTTCTTCCCCTACCATACCAGGAGCTCTGATGAAGTGAAGGTCCACATCATTTAAGATATTGCCCATTCTTTCTGTGAAATCTCTCTGTCTGAATCAACATGGATGTCTTTGTTTGACCACAAGGTACTGGAGAACTGGAATCAAGAAACAAAATGTTGAGCCTAAAGTTCTAGCCAAAGTATCTGGTAAATTCAATATATTAAATTTGCAGTGGTAGCAGGATATGGTAAGAGTGTTTTTGTTATTTATCTGTTCTGTCTGAATAATATAATTTGGGCTTCCTTTGTCTGCTAAAAAAATGGTGAAAACCATAGCTGCCAGCTTTCCTCTCACAGAAGAGGATTATTAATTGTTCACCGAAGGAGAAAAAAACAACAATGGTGACAACCACAGAGATAGGGCACTGACTGCCTCCCCTCTCAGCTGGAGGGGTCATGTGAAGATAAAGACCAAACCTGGAGAAGAATTAAATGGAGTTGGGGAAAACAGGGAGGGCAGTGAAGCACGCACTGGCTGCAGGGAAATGCTTCACTGCTAGAAGTAATTCAGCTTGATATTTCACTTAACATACTGTAAACCTTTTTACCATAACCTAGAAGGCACTAAAGGATAGCTTCAGCTGCAGTTGCATGGTTCACACAGCTCATGTTGATCACTCTCTGCTTGTAAACAAGAGAATTTACACAAAGTACAGAATACTTCTGAAGCCTCAGGAAAGTGCAGCTCACTTCTCTGGCCACATTGCCACTTATGCATGTCCTCCAAAACTGAATACACAGGTTCTTTCAATTTACTAAAATATTGGAATGGTACTTATTTCCTTCTCTGTTTATATGAACATAGAGATAAATAGGTTTTATTTAGATACATATTTGTCTAAAGTAGCTATTCACCCTTTTGTCTAAAGGACACAGAAGTATTTAAAATGGATTCATACCAGGTTTTCCTTCCTTTTCACTGAGGGAGAAGTGGCTTGCATAGCTTCATATGGAAGCTTCATACAGATGCTTCAAGTTGTGTGTGCTTATGGTTGCTTTGTATGGGAAATAAGAATTTGCAGTTTCATATTGCCTGGGCATAAGGAGATAGTCAAAGGAATGATGAGTCAAAGAAATGGAGAAATGAAATCATTCTATGAACAGTAAAGACAAGTGTAATTTTTATCTTGTGGGAATGTGTAAGGTTTACATCCCACACTTGGATGCCTTCCCTTTCCCTCTGACAGCTTCACAGATCTCATGGAATGCACCTGTAGGAGGATCTGCTTTCAGCAGAGGCCAAGCTCAAGCAGAGCATGGACAGTAAGCTTCCAACATGAAGGCAGAGACCTTAAACTGGTCTCTTTAACAGACAAGGAACCAGAATTGATGACAAAGCAGTGAGATGACATATCCATCAAGGCCTTTGTATGTGAGACAGGCAGAACCTCCATTTTATTCTCATTTTCTGACTTAGAGTATATAATCTCTAGTTAAGAGGGGCAGAATGTTAGGAAGTTAACCAAGTGCTAAAGAGATTGTGGTGCAATTTCTTGTCCAGCAAACTGACTATCATTATTGTGAATACCCATGGAGTAAGTTGGACTTTAGGCATGCAATTATAACAAAATTAAAACAAAAAAATCAGTTTATCTAATTAAATATCTGTATGTCCATCGATGACTATGCTTTTAGTAGTAAATTAGCTCTGTTGCACATGCTTATATATTTCTGTGGGCAATGACACATTTTCCACACCTTCTTTATGCCATTTGGGAAAATAGCATAGAAAATAAGAATTTGTGCAAATAAGTCTACTAAGGTCTCATAGCAGATGTATCCCTGGCAAAATGTCAAAAGAGCAGAGAAATTATGGCCATTTCACAAAGCAGGCTCATTCTTTTCATAGTGGTTCAAAAAGGAATGCTAGTGTACCAGGACAGTGAGTTAGCTGTGGAGAGACTTCTGTGATATGAGTCCTTCTTGCAGCCTGTAGGATTATTCCTCAAAGTTATTTTTCTGTACATAAACTTCATATTCACAGCCACTCTATTCCAGAGCCTGAATGGGATCAGACAGGCTTATTTAGTAATTATACAGGGAAGACCCAGGGATTCATTTCACTGTCACTGTTCTAGAAGAAATCCTGCACCCTTTTCTTTCCACATTACTATGAATTTCTAGAAATAATTTTCCTGAAGTTCTCTCCAATCTCTTGCTTTTAACTCTCCAACCAGTTTCACAGCTCTGTACTTCAACCATTCCATATTGGCAGCTTTTTTCACTTCCTGAATAAGTAATTTTCTGCTGGGTAAGGTGAGAACACTGTGCTGTCTGCACAGTGAACAAGAGATCAGCAAAGCCAAGCCACTGGTAGGACACTGCAGTCCATTGCTGTCAGCAAGAACTCTCTCCACAATGTTTTAAACCTGCTTTTTAAGATACACCACAATAAATATTAACTAGCCCAGTGCTATCTATGTGCTAAAAGCAAGTCTTCAGAAGGCTTTCATTTAAAGAAAAGACTAAATTGGTTCACTGTAGAGTAAAAGAGGAATTGGTTTGCCCCACAATACCCCAGAACTGTATTGTGAGAAAATCATAACAAATTCCATTCAGAACAAATTATTCTCTTATTTCTACTAGCACAGATGTATTATGAGGGAAATATTTTATTACAAGAATACAGTACAAAATCAAGTTCCATACCTGCCCATCTGTTCCAATGGTGCCTCCACAATCTGTGAGGAGCTCAGACATGTCATAGTAGCTACTGAACTCCCACAAGCAGGCTTCCAGATTCAGGTTGCGGTAGAAGCGCAAGGTATTGGAGCCTCTGATTGTTGGGCTGTACTGATAGGGAATGGTCTCTCCAATCACATCTGGATTCTTGGTAGCGTCAGTTAAAAAGCCATGGTGGGTCTTTACTTCGGTGTAATCCAACAGGTTGGAGCACTTATGGTTTCCAACTCTAGTTCCATCAGGGCTAAGCGTCAGCTCAAAGTTGGAGAGCTCTCTTGTAGAAATAACAGGCAGCATGCCTAAAAACATTAATTTATAACTATCACTACATTTCAGTTGTCAGACCTCCTTAATTTAGCCAGACTTTGTCAAACACTAAGCGTGTTATGCAGTGCTCTTGTATTTTGTACTTACACCAATTACTGTACTTCAGAATTCAAAGAAAGTTGATATGCTAAGTATGAATGAGAATTTTACCCACAATAACTGTCTGTATACTATGAAAAGAAAAAATATTTCTAAACATATTAACATTTAGATATATTAATATACAATATATTATTAAATAAAAAATAGTGTGAATAGTAATTAAATGGCATATTCCTATGCACTTCAAAGGAGCTTTACAAAGCTTAGGTCTAGCCCAATTTATGTAAATTATGCAGTTAATCTGAAAATGCTGTTCTTCACATCAGAGGTGATGTACCAATACAGTATCTTATGCATTTTGTTGCATACTGCACCTATTAATTCATAACATTTTCCTTTGGTCCTACTGTTAAAAGATTACATTATTAACTTGTCAGTTTAAAATACCCAGTAAAATAGCTCGAATAACAGCATACTGTATAAGTTCTCCTAACTCCACAGCTGATTTTCTCATACCATCAATATGTGGCATTGTGACTGTCAGTTTGATGAGGTTGGCATAGTCAGGATCTTCTGGGCCAGTGTAGCGCAGTTTGGCAGAGAATGGCTCTGCTCCAACTACTCCTGATATACGCGGCTGACAAAGACCTAGTGGGAAAAAGAGAAAGCAACCTTACTTTATGTCCATAGGAAACAATCGATACTTTTCTTTCCACTTTTTAAGATGTACTTTTCTTCCACGGTAAAGGTATCCAAAACAATGAGAATTTTCTTCAATGACAGGTAAATACTTTGAGAAGTATTTTCCAGAGGTTTCAATTTACTCAAAAGAGGATTCAAACACAAATGATTACTTGATAACAGGATCACATTTTCAGAACAAGGTGATGATATTGCATCTGTGTCTTTTCAGTTGCATGTGTCAACCTCACTTGCAGGTGACATACTTTCTTACAGAGGTCTTCAGAGGCATATGTTTTAATTCCTCCCACCATCCTAAATTTTGGATGGAAGATATGGAAGATACCTGACTGCTGTTCAGTTGGTTTTGGCACTGGATTGGAGTATGCAGTGATATGTCCTCAGAAATTCATGAGTCTCCTGATCCACCAGTAACAAAAGTGTAGTTAGAAAGATTGTGTCACAGGATATGTAGAAATATTCTGCTTAGAATAGAGACAGCTCTAAAGCTGGATCAAGTTGCTTAAGGCCTTGCTAATTTGAATTTTGAATTTCTCCAGGAAAGGGGAACGTGTAACTTATTTTGGAAATCCTTTCCAATGTTAGTTCCATGTGTTCCAGTATTAGTCCAAGTTTGTAGGACTAGAAAATTAGGTTTGTAATCATGTGATCTGAGATATATGCAACTTCTAGTTGCATAGTTCAATGCAGTAGTGTCTGCATTCTGGTCTCTTTGTCGTGTGATGGCCAAAGGATTACAAGGTAGTCTAAGTAAGAAACAAGCAGATGTGGGAAACTGAAACAGTCCTCTTTGCCCATTTCTGGGGGATTTCAAGAAAAGAGGAGGCAGGGCCCTCCTCTTGGAGAGCTTATTGGTGCTGGAGGAGCCAATGTTGCTCAACATCTCCAAGTAGGAAACTTCTGTCAGCATGAAAAAAATTTCTTTTCTGCACATGACAGCTTTTTGGTCGGTTGGTTTGGTTGGTGGTTTTAGTTTTGGTTTTTTTTTTTTTTTTTTTTTTTTTTTTTTTTTTTTTTTTTGCGCAATCTGAATTCCTTTTGAGAGTTGGTCTATGCACTGGAGGTCAGGCATCTTCAAAATGGAAAATATTCAGGATTTTTGTAGTTTGCTTCAATCATTGCACTTCTTTCCTTCCACATCATAAGTTAACTCAGGTACTGGAAGTAATTTATACATGACAATTCAGTCCTGAGCCTGAACTAATTAGCTCTGCTAATTTGTCAAGTGTAATCTAAATAATGCATTATTACAATAACAAAGCCAGTGTGTTTCATGTAACAAGAAGGATGAATAATTATGAATGCTTTGACCAGGGAAAAATTTTTTCCATGCCCTTTTATTGGGCACAGTTGCTTTAGTCTTTAGTCAAGGAAAACATCAATTCTCAGGTGTCCAGTGAGGCCTGAATGCTAAATGAGGTTTTGCTTCTGGCTAGGCTTTGATATGCCACTGCCATGTGGATTCTTCAATGCCTAGCAGGAGCTGAGACTGTACTGCATCATTACTGCAGTTGAATTCAAAAGTCAACAGGAACCAGGTTTCACTAATTTACTGGCCTGTCATATATTGTTCTCATGAACATACAAATTTGCTATGTGGGTTATTATTTAAAGACATGAAGAATTAGGAGAGAGGAAAAACTTTTTCTTTATACGATGCTTTGCAGTGTCAAGACAGTTTTTGCACCACCTCTATGAACAGCAGAAGAAAAGCTTACGTGGTGATGTTAAAACACCTGACCATGTAACCAGCTTTTGTTAGGACTGAATTTGGCATCCAAAAGAGACCTATGAATCTTGCAGTAGGTGATGATGCCTTACCTTCTGATGTGCTTATAGTGACAATAGGGCTCATAAGCTCAAGACCCTCATTCCCATCTGAATTCACAGCCCGAGCTGCACACTGGACACGAGAACCGGCTTGGAAGTAAATGGAGTCGAGTGTAATCATCTTAGAGGAAGTGAAGAAGGTGTCAAAGTCAACCTCCTTCATGGGGCTGGTCACGCCATCGGGGCCCGTGGGGGCACTCACAAGCCACCGGTACCGTGTCAGGGTATTGTTGATGCTCTCACTGGCACAAATAGAGCCAGTCTTGTCAAAGTCCTCGTACTTAGGATTACAGGCCTGCAGAACAAGGCAGATGTGCTAAGAATTTATTTGCTTCACAGCAAAGGAATTTCAAGTCATCAAGAGTCACAAAACTCAACAACATGGAACTGACAATCCCACTAAATCTCATAAGAAATCACCTTATTTAGGTATTTAGCACTGTTAGGGTACATTAAAAGGCATATCTAATTATGCTTACTGAATTAAAAAATATTATTTTAAATTGATTTATAGGTGAAAACATGGCATAGTTATGAAGGCACAAGCCACACTCCCATGTACTACTTTAATTTTAATTTGTCCCTTTGATCTAATTCTGCAAATACACTTTGCATTTAAAGACTTATTTTCTTTGATTCTTTTTTTATTTAGAAGAACCATTCAACTTGTGACATTCCTGTGCAAAAGGAATGTGTGAAAAACAAATTGAAGATAGACAAAACATTCTTCAAGGTATATGAATATTTATGTAAACTTTTCAGTTGCAAAACTACTAGTGAAAAAAATGAAAGAAGCCTGTATTCCTTTCAGCATTCATTTTAGAGTCTGTGGCACTCATTGGAAACAATGGCTCATCTGTTATCTCCATTGATATTAACTCTACAAATTAAGGCAGGATAATGCAGGAAATACTAAGGTCATGCAATCACAAACACAGTGTGGGTATCAATATTGTACTATTCTTAGTGAGGAACAAGTGAAACATCTTTCTATGCTTTTTCTCTTCCTGAGAATGGATTCATTATCCAGACAAATTAGATTAGCTCTAAGGATAATTCTAGCTCAAACTAATATGCGTGACTAATATGTGTGACTCATCACCATATGGATTGATACTGGGTGTATAAATTCCACTGAACAAAATCCATATACTGATTTTTTCTGTTTTTCCACAGAGATACTCACTGTGATACAGATGACAGGATAGCCAGCAATGGGACTGGTTCTGTCTTTGGCTTTAGAAGTATCATCATATATCAACAGAGATGCAACTTGAGGCACAGAGGGAAAGGTGACATCTGCCATGCTGTTCATTTCTTCAATGTAAACGATGGCCTTGGCTGTCTGACAGTGAAAAATACAGAAACAGTTGCCTGTGAAAACTTAAATAACCAAGCTGGACCTCGATCAGAGTATGTCTAGCCTTCAAAACATCTCTCCAAAAAAAGTTCTAAGACCTCATCTGGATGAGCTATTGAGAAAGGTTTGAGGCACCAAAAATACACTGCAGGGTGCAAAAGGAAGAGCTAAAATGAAAATTTTCTTTACAGAACAGTGAACATCCCAGACCTTTAACCTTGTCTCCCTGTGTTTTTGTTATCACTTCAGTGCTCTGGTAGTCTGGTAGAACCTCCTACGTAGTGTATGCTTTAATGCCTGGTGGAAATGGGGTGTTTGCCATCAGCAAAGGCTGTGTCTCTTCTGTCTGGCTGTCTGGAGTCAGATTATATATGGTGTGACACTGCTGAAGCAGACAGGGACTTTCAAGCACATTTTATGCCAAATCAGAGGAGTATACTGTTTGAATTAAAAGTATGCATGATACAACGCTAAATAACAAGAATGTGTGTCTTTTTTATCTTATACAATAAGAATGATATTAACATGATTTTTATAGGAGAAGTCATATTTCACCTGAAATTACTCTTTTCACAACACAGAGATTGTATTCCCAGAGAGTGTTTCTGAGAGGCCATCAGTTTGTAAGACTGATTATATGAGCAGAATATGCCTCGAATGATACTCTGAAGACTTCAGTCTTTCATTGACTCTGTGGCCCCATCAACATCATTGCCTTGACAAAAAACTGCTTTGTTTAGGTGTTACTGTGACAGCTGCGATGTTCTTTTTGTCTTTTAATATACAAACCAAGATGGTGTGAATAAAAGAAGAGGAAAACGATGAGCCAGAAAGTAAGTAAGAGGTCTGTTTACCAGATTTTGTTGTTCAGGACTTTGCATGAACTTGTTACCTGTATTTCTGCAACCATGTTCTCATCAGGCTTCAGGTGGACAGTGAAAGCTTCTCTCATCTCCCTCACTCCATCGAAAAGAACTTCAATCTCCACAAAGTGCTGTGTTTCACCCTCCTTGAACTCAATTTCTGAAAACATGAGACACTTAAAAATAAACCTGTTGATCATAACAACCTGTGATTCTAGGCCCAGCCATGAGAGATGGCAGTTATACTCACTTTTCAAATTACAGATGTTTGCAAATTTAGTATAACCTATTTGATGCCACAAATAATAATAATAATGAATAGCAGTGGACACAGGTAGAAATCACTGAAAATGAGACATAAATCAAGAGATTTGCAAAGCTCAAGATTTAGTCTAATGGATCTTAATGTTTTGAAAATTATCTGTGACTAATTACAAAAATGTTGGTAACCTATGTGAATGACCAAAAGACTGAAGAATTCTAAATAAATGGTACTCAACAAAATAAATACAATGGTATATAACAAAAATAAGGAACAAAGCTGCAGCCCCACAAGAGCACTGTATTTTGAAAATCATTGTCTCTGAAAAAACTTAGTAAGTCATAGTGATAAAAAACTGAACCTTAGCTGATTGTATTTGGTTTGCGTGGCAAGGCTTTGGTAGTGGGGAGCTATAGGGGTGGATTCTGCAAGCAGCTGCCAGAAGCATCCTCCATATCTGAAAATGCCAGCTGGCTCCAGGACGGACCCACTGCTGGTCAAGGCTGAGCTCAGCAGTGTCAGTGGTAGTGCCTCTGGATAACAGATTAAAGAAGGGAAAAAACTGCTGAACCACAGCAGCTGGGAAAGAGGAGTGGGAATATGTGAGAAATCACTCTGCAGGCACCAAGCTCAGTGGAGAAGGAGGGGCAGGAGATGCTCCAGAAGCCAGAGCAGAGATTCCCCTGCAGCCCCTGGTGCAGAGCCTGGTGATGCAGGATGTGCCCTGTAGCCCATGGGGGCCCATGGTGGAGCAGAGATCCACCTGCAACCCGTGGAGGACCCATGATCAAGCAGGTGGATGCCCAAAGGAGGCAGGGACCCTGGGGGAAGCCTGCAGTGGAGTAGGCTCCTGTGGCCCCAGGAAAGAAGAGCCCAGAGTGGAGCAGGTCTGCTGGCAGCCCTTGTGACCTTGTGAGGACCCACACTGGACCAGTTCATGAAGAACTGCAGACCACAGGAAGGACCCATAGTGTAGTTTTTGAAGAACTGTTTCTAGTGGGTGTGACTTCATGCTGGAATAGGGAAGAGTGTGAGGAGGAAGAAGCATCAGACATAACATGTGGTAATCAGATTGCAACCCCCATTCCCTCAAGCCAGTCAGAGCTAAGGAATGTGGGAGGGAAGCTACCCCAAGAAGAAGGGAGGGGTGGAAGGAATGTCTTATTTCTCATCACTGTGCTCTGGTTTGATTAATAAAAAAAATGAAACTAATATTCCCCATGCTGATAATTGGTGAGTGATGTCTCCCTCTTCTTATCTCAACCCATGAGCCTTCTGTCATATTTTCTCCTCTGTAGCTGAGGAGGGGGAGTCATAGAACAGCTTTGGTGGGCACTTACTGTCCAGCCAAGATCAACCCACCACACTGAGTTAGGGAGTACTATTATCCTTGACTGTATTAACGACTAAAGAAATAAAAAGTACAGAAACTATTTAACATTTGTGCCTGGAAAGGATGAGAGTGATAATAACCAAAATAATAAGTGCATTTCTAGTATTTTGATTTTTAAAGGATGTCAAATTCACTTTGAAGATGTACAGAAATAACGGAGAGAAACTTAGGACCACAAGAACTTGCAGACAGTGATGTTCTCACTGGGATATAGAAACACCACCATAATCAAAATATACCAGGTGATAAAGACCTCTGCACTCTAAAAGGACAGCCACAAAAAGCAGTAGTGCATTAAAGCTGAAATCTATATGGGAAATAAGGCACAGTTAGGTGATAGAGACTGATCAGTGAAGCCAAATGCTAAGAAACACTCTTCCTCTCCAAAGCCTTCAAACCGGGACCAGATGCCCTCTCTAAAGGATATATTTTCTCCAACCAAAGTTATTTGGAACAATACAGAAATAATTTGGGAAAACTGGGAGAATTTTGCAATCCACAGTGAGGCTGATTAACTGATCTAATGATCCTTCCAATCCCAAGCGCTATTAAGCCAGGGAAATACTCTTTGTTGTAATAAACATATGAACTCTCTAGCTGTGTGACACCTAAGAATTTTACTGATTTTCAGTTTGCCACACTTCCTTCAGAAAACCCAATTAATGATGTGGGTCTTGTACCTATGGCTGAATATGCAGGTTCCCTAAACCCAGAGGTATTCTGAAACTCGTGGGGAAATTCTGCACATCACAGACCTTTCTCAAAGGCCTGGGGGCAGAGCCTGAGAGCCTCTTGCTCTGCATTAGTAGGTTTCTCCTGAAAACCTTGTTCCCATGTGCTGCTGGTGCACAGCAGGGCGAATACAAGCAAGACAATGCCTACAGGTAATGTGCATATAGGATAAGTATCATCTGACACTAGAAGTTCCTGTGGTTTTCAGGGGGAAAGAGCAAAATTCTAAATGCAGGAGCGAAGTAACTGGAATTAGCAAGCTCTGGGTTGATGACTTTCTTGTGGTTAATAAATTGCCTCTTCAGATCTCACTAGTGGGAAATGCCACTGCTATGGAATTTGAAGATATAGCACAATGTTGTTGCTGGATGTTCAAAGGTAAGTCATATATTCCAGCTGGACTGGATGCCAAAATAGTTTATCCAAAACTATGAAAACACTCCAGCAAAGAATGATTAATCTTAAAACACAGAGCACTATCATGTATTATCATAAACTTTAAAAGAAAAAGAAAATCATAATGCTACAAAGTCCATTAGTCATTGCCTAAAGCAGGTAGGTGGGCTATTAATGGAAAGAAGTTTATCAGCTAAGAAATTTCTCATTCTGTTGTACAACTTCTCTCCTCATTCATTAGCAGTTTGGAGCAGAAGGCAGTGAATTCAGAAATACAGAAGGAAAGTTTTATTATTAAGAACATAGAAAAATAAAAAGAAATATGTATTAATTCCTACATATAGCAAATCCCATTATCTTAATGAATTGCTCAAGAAACAACCACACAATCATATCCTATAAGTAGATGTTTCTTCAGAGTAACATTATTACACTCTGCAAATATAACTAAGGTTTAAGTCGCACATCTTCCACAATTTCTTGAGCTACAGATGTTGTCAAAGGAGTACAGATGTTTTCAAAAAAGATATTTGTAAATATCTTCACTGATAATTCGTATACCAACAGCAACTGGCTGTTGTATACCACAGAGGACATTGTATTCCTGTTCAAAATTACTTTGTCCACACTGAATAGAAAAATGCATTTTGGGATGTGGTTGCAAAATATTCTAATCACAAAGTTATTTCATTTTTAAAAAATTATGTTAGTCATGAATGAAAACAAATAGCTGGATCTGATAAGTATGATCCTACCTTCTGATATAGGGTGATAGTCTTCTCCAGAAGTAGCAGATCCATCCTTTGTATGAACTCTCACAACAGAAACTTTGGAAGTGTCTCCCAGACGAAGCACCGGGATTTTCACAATTGCTACTTGCCTTGTGTCCTTTGGTTCACTCACACTAAATTTGGTCTCACCAAACTTAATGATAGCCTCTGTCATTAGAGGGAAAAAAAAAATATTTTAGAGCATGCAAATGGGCTTCCAAAAGCCAGTAACAATAAGCTATTCTCTTACTGTCTGCGTCATCCCGAATCTTTATCAGCGTCTCGTTTTGCTCGCCAATAGAGGCACCAAAGGAAGAGTCACTTCTTGGAGTGCCAAGAACCAGGCGTAGTTCTTCCTCCTCCTCATGGAAAGTATCATCCATAAGCACCAGCTTGCAAGGCTTCTCAGTTTCACCTGCAATCATTCTGAAGCTAGTATCAGGCAGAACTTAGATGTTCTTTGCTCCAATACAGCACTTCTCTCCAAGGCCAAGGCACCTGAATCCTGCTGGCCAAGGCATCCACCTTGACACCATACAAGTTAATGAGCAATGACAGCAGTGAAAGCAGAATTAGCAATCATTACCTTTCTATGGAAACTCATTTAAAATGGAATCCCCCATTTTGGGACTTCTGTAAGACAAGTTTCTATTTGGTATGTCCACTTTACATGTATTAGTTCTTTTGTTTTACCTAAGAAGAAAATGCTCCTTCTCAGTGATTCTTCAACAGAGTCCACTTAAAAAAAGGAAATACTTGCACAAGGAAACAGAAAAATAAAACCTTTCTAATGGTAATGGTAATAGTAATACTAATACTAATGGCAATTTTGTCCTGAAGTTTTATATTTCAAGTCTCTTTTGAATGGTCACCCTCCAACTGTTTGGACCTTCACTTATACTATTCTGTTTAACTTTAAAGTCTTTTGAACTTCCACTCATTTCAAGTGACAGTGAACATTGCCTTAAAAATGCTTTGGAGTATCAAACCTCTCAATTTCGCACTCACATATTAATGTGCCCTGACTTACTAGATGTTCAGAAACTTCAACATCTTTTCTTACGTCTTTTACACAAGCAGCAAGACCTCTGAATGGTGTTCAGTGTCTGGCACCCAGCATGACTTGGTGGGCTCTTCCTCATGGGACTGACTCTTACATCCCCGAGAAAAGGAAGAGTACAGCAGGAGAGAGATGAGATCAATTTACTATATTTTTTCATCATTACACATGCAAATAAGATCAAGGCTCTTCAAGATGAAGAACCAGAGCAGAATGCTGACTGTTTTCGTTTTCTGAGTTTGCCTTTTCCCCTCACTATAGAAAATCAATTATCCCTTAAGGAGAAAAAAAATGCAAAATATTCACCCTGCTTATTGTTACATGGAAAATGTGAAAACTGGAATGAAACTGCTGCATATTAAACATGCCTTGCACGTTTAATATGCAGAGTCAAAATATAATTCTAGTAGACCTCTTTGTTACTTGTCTTTACAGAGAAATGGTAGGGCAACACTCAAGAAAAGAGAAAAGTCACATCTAAGTGGCTGAGATCCATTAATTCTTACTAGCTGGACTCTTTCCTGGTTGCACAGAAGCAATAGCAAAGGTCTAGAGTACAGGACAGCATGAAAAGTAGAGGCCAGCCCTAAATAAAGACAGAGTGAACCACTCACTTTTTCAAGTGATACATGTCTACAGAAGTACAAAGGTTGTAATTTCTGTGATAAGGTTATACCAAGGATTTAATGCTGAGGACAGAACTTGTTTAAGACTTGTAAAAAATATCACATGCGTGTAAACTTCAAAGGCTAGAAGACCAAACTGCCTCCTGCACATGTAGAAAGAATTAGGCAATATTCTTTCAACATAGTAATATTTGATTTATTTGCATTTCATCTCTCATGAAATGTGGGATATTAAGTACCTGATATTCGTGGGCGGTCTTAGTAAAGCCTTGGTGGGAGAAAAAAATTCAAACAGGAATTAGGAAGCTATATACCTGTTGAAAGATCTATTGCTCATTTCAGTGCATGTCAAATGTATTTGCCAGAAATCTGCTTAACAAAGAGCAGAACTTCTGAAGTTTCCTTTCTGACAGCAGATCTGTGCTTCTACTGTGCTATGCCAAACCTGCTTTTGCTATCAAAAAGATTCTGGCACTCAGGCTGAACCTAAATGAAGATATACTCTTTTGGTTTTTAGTGATTATTGCTCTAAGTCAGAAGTGAAGAAAATAAAGATAACATCATCCCATTGTGTATGAAAAAATCAAAACCTTTGTTTTCTAGAGTGATCCTTTTGACACTACTTTATGAGAAGATACAATTAAAACACAACAAAACAAAACAAACAAAGCAAAGGAAAGCAAAGAAAAAGAAGACATGGTAGACTAAAGGCTTCTAAAATAAGATCAAGAACTTACCAGGAAGGAATGTGATGATGGAACTGTCTGTATTAGGTCGTTCTTCGAAGTCCATCATAACCTGAGCTGAAGCTTGCCTTGTATAGCATCTCACAGTGGATGTGTATTGGATATCCCCACTCCTATATATCATGGCAGAAACCTGCCCATCATTTTCATTGGCTACATATACAGATTCCTTAAACTGCATCTTTGGCACTGGGCAGAAAAACATAGCAAGCACATGTAAAGTATAACTGCAGAAGTTATCATATCTTCCCTCCATCATTTCATATTTACTTATGCCACACTGCACCAGATATAGAACACAAGCGGCCAGATAGCAAATGACTTAACACATCATCTCCAAAATATGAAAAAGTAAAAAAAAAATAAATTACTCACAATCAGACACTGAGTCATTGATGAAGATGGTGGTCTTGCTGGGTTCTCCAAGGGCAGCATTCATGGGCATCCTTAGCACAAGCTCAAACTTCTCTGTTCCTTCTAACACCGGCTGTCCAAGATCATCCAGAATTATCACACGAAATGTCTGCATATTGACTCCAGGGGAAAAATCCAGGTTACGACTGATGCCTACATAATCTACTCCAGCTACCAAAGGAAAAGACATAAAAATAGCATTACATATAATTAAAAATAAAAATATCTATCATTAGGCAGTTAACTGTAGGTAAATATTTTTCCTTTATAACTTTAGTATTTGCCAATTCTGACATTCATGTAAAGCAAAACTATCTTTTGGTATTTAAGTGGGACTACACAATAGAATAAATCAATATTTATTAACTTTTTGTTTAACGATGATTTGAGTCACAAAGTGAGGCTGATTCTGTTCTGTTGTAAACCAACAGTAGTTCCAGAAAAACTAATGAAATTTGCTTGAAGTGACAAATGAAAGTAAGCAAAAAGCTTTGAGAGAGACTCTGGAGATGAAACAAAGTCTTTTGGAAAGAAATTTCATACTATTTTGTAACAAAGATGGAAGTTTTAAGATTAATGTAAAAAGGAAAGGAGACAAGGCCAGTGAACTGACTGGGGAAGAACTGTTGTTCAGAGGAGTTGTGTAAAACAGAATGAACAGAAAACAAACAAGTCAAATTCTTATCAGAACATATCAGGTGAGGTTGGTCACCTTACTTGTAAAGGAAGATTGATCTGGGTTTGTTTTCTTTTAAGCAAATCAAACCAATTCATAACATGTCAATAAGAAGATGGCAAACAAAACAAGATACTGACTAAAACAAGACACTGTCTTGGAACCAAGGCATTAAAGGTATCCAGGACTTTAGGGAAGGACTCAGTTTTAACATGAGGTTTTGGGGAGAATAAACAGCAGAGCTCTTGAAACAAAGATTTGGGGGAAACACTTAAGTTGAAATGGAAATCAGGCTTGGAATTCTGTGAATTTGACAAAATTTGGCCAGATTTAAGGCCATCATCAGATGGGCACTTGCCTAACAGCTCTACTGTTGTACTCCCCTAGAGTTAAGCCTCTAAAGCAGGACTCCAGGGCTGAGAGCTCAGAGCAGCAGATCCACTGCTGTACTGTGTAAGGCAAAGAACCAGGTTCATAGTTTTACATGCAGCCAGCCAGCCATGTCAGAGCTTTCATGCTGTGACCAACAGACTAGAGAGCTCAAGAGCTGAGACATTCCCAGCTTTTAATCCTAGAGGTCCTGGCAACATGAATGAAGATCATTAATGTAAAGAAAGATATTTTTTTACCAGAAATAAAATAACTTAAATATTCAAGATTTGATAAAGACATCAGATCATAAAAGCAAGTTCAGAACTGAAGCAATCATGTATTTTTTCAGACGTAATAATTTTCTTTTTCATAAGAAAAATATATCTATGTTATGTATATTGTGTTATGCATACACCATACATATATATTATGTTTAAATATTCCTGAAATAACAGTAAAGTTAGACTCAGGATAAGCATCTAAGGAAGATAATTTTTATGCTGCCTCTATATGAATATCCTAGTTTAAACATTATGTATGTTTTGTGAAAAAAAATAGTGTGCTAACACTTGATTCTGCTGACAAAGGTTCCGTCAAAGCATCCAAGAAGCACACAGCTGAAGCAATCCTGCACCTGAATAGGATACTAGGTAATAATTTCTCCTTGCCTACAGTAAAAAAGAGAGAAGCAAACTCAGCACGCTGCCAGTGATCATAACCGTGCCCAGAGTATGCTCTTGAGGCAGCAACCAACTGCCTTTGTAGCAGTCTTTATATGAGGATTTAAAGACATTTCTCTTTGTGCTATACTTCACAGCAGCTCTTACTCCTGCTTCTCTGAAATTCTGTAACCACTTAATTTACTCTAAGAACAAGAGATCTGCTAAACGCAAGACACGTACAATTTTCATTTTATATGGTTGAAGCTGTACCAAGACCAGCTGAACAGCACTTGTGAGATGTAGCAGCATGTGCCAGCAGTGTGTAGCAGCGTGTGCAGAGTAGCAGCAGTGTGAAATGGGAGGGAAGCAATAACTCACCCTCTGCAGTTACGGGCTCAGACTTGCGCGACCTCACCGTGACAGAGGCAGCTTTGGACAGATCAGTTCCAGTCCTCCAGACACGGACCTCAATGTAGCCAGCACTCTCATCAACATAGTATTCATCATTTCCAAAGTAGAATGCTGGTTCTGATGAAAGAGGAATAATGTCCATAAATGCTTCTTTACCTTACACTGAAGTTAACAAGAGACCATAAAATCCACCTTAAACAATGGAGAGCACTTTGCTCATCTCAGTAAGTGAAATAAAGCTTCTTTTTTCAAGGTTTAGAATTCTTCTAGCTATTTTTGGCTTCTTTTCAAGTATTGGTTTGTATGGTTTTAGATAGCAATTGTTATATCAGCACTGTGCTCTTTTTCTTGCCTCCTAAATTTTCAACTTTTTGCGTCAGTTTATATGAATCTGCGTACAAAACCAAATGTGGTATCTCATTAAACTTGTTTTAGTTAAGTCCTATGCACAAGCCAGAAAATTCCTTGCATTTTTCACTTCGCTGCAAACTTATGAAGGTGAGTACAGATAAGGAAACTTTAACTTGAATGTTCTCACAGATTCCTGTTGCTAAAACCAGACTGGAACACGACATGGAGCTACTCTTGGTAACGTTTTCCAGCTAACTAAAGGCTCAAATACTTAATTTTAGTTCTCCCACATCTAGCATTTAAAACAAAATCAATCTTATTTCATGTAAACTGAAATGTGAACAGGCTTTATCTTAATACTAAAGCTCCACAGTTCATAAGAAAGAAGAACAAAAAGCAAAGGAGATTAAGAGCTATTCCACTTAACAGACACATTGTTTGGCTTAATTTTTGCCTCCCTTTTCCAATTTTCCTACCCACAGTAATTTCACAAAGTAAAGAGCCTTAAAAACATAACCCAGCTTCATCCTGGATGTATATCATCTCTTCTTTTCTATTCTTTCCACTCCTGTTTCAAACATGCAAGATTAATCACGCACAGCCAGTGCCTCAGCTTGGTTCCCACTGCACAGCAGAAATCACAAGCACAGAAAGCAAGCACAGAAAGACCTACCCAAGTTCTCCTTACACTTCGTCACAAATTTCTTATGCTGTCTTGTGAGAATTTATCAGCATCATGAGGCTACAGTATCACAAATGTGTTTGAAATACCATGCAGCATACAGCCAACTTGAATTCAGTCAGCAAAGATCACAGCAATTGCTCAGTGCTCTATGAGCAGCAAAAAAAGAAATCCTTGAATATTCCTCATCAATGAAAAACTGCAGCTGCCTCCCTACTTATCTGCTAAAACTGAAATCATGCAACAAATTAATGGAACTGAATGTATTTACTGAGAAATGGTGCAGATTCATAGACCTGTTTGAGCATTATCAAAGTCATCAACCTTTGCAGGATGAAAGACAAACTTGGAAGAAGTCTAACCTTAGAAAATGAAAATGTTGTCGGTTCCAATTTTTTTTTTTTTTTTAAATTCAAGAGTATATGTATTTACAGATGAGTGTATTTGTGTGCACAGGCAGACACACATCGATTTTACTTTATTTGCCCATAGAGGCTGGCTTGTCAGTAGCTGTTTTTACACTTGGAACTGTGAAGCTCTTATCTGAAACATTTTTAATGGGTGAACATTAAAAGGATACACACTCTACCTTTTGTGTAACTACTATTAACTTTGATGAGAGTTCTTCTTACAGGGATACTGAAGCACTAGATATTAGATCTGCAAAGCAATGTGTAATTTCAGACGTAAAATGTTCTTCTAAATTCTTAAGATGGACAAAGACTTCCTCAGCCTCTAGCCAATAAAAATACAGAATACATACTAAGACCAAATGGTTATTAACGTGCCAATAGTTAGATAAAGGCAGTTAAAAAAATCATCAATTCTAATACATGCCATTTCTTAAACAGGTATGCTTAGGGTTCAGCACACTTTCCCAAGCCTAATCTTGTTTTTATGTCCCAATGCTTCTGGAACTTGATCTGGACTTGGCCGCACCTCATTTTAAGCACTTTAGTGAGAGGTACTCACATGGAGCCTGCTTGCTCTCAGTTTGCAAGGACAAAGATAGGCCATTGCAGATTTCCCAGCACAATGAGCATACAGGAGGACAGGCAGAATGGCTCACTCACTACAACCTGAAAATCTGAGGAGGTGTGGAAGCATTCCCTTCTAATTACTGGCTACATAGGGAACTTACATCATCTGCCTTAAACTAGATGGAAGGCATAAAATAAAATATTGTTTGTTTTTTACAGCATTATCCTAACACTTGCTTTACTGCTGCTGAAGAAGTATCCTCAAATACTATTCATTCCTGTAGTCACAGCCAAACAAAAAATATATAAACCCTCAGCTAGCTTGCCTTGTATTTCAGAGTGAGTTTTTCACACTTTTTGAGGTATGTATGTTCAATGAAAGACACATTCTGCATGGTTACCCATCCTAGGAAACAAATCCTTACAAATGTTTTCTAAATTCATTTCCTGTAAGCTGTGTTAGTAGCTCCCCAGGGGAAGGAGCAAAGCCAAGCTCCTAACAGGGAAAGCATTGTCTGTCTCAGGTCATGTCTGGAAAACACTCTGCTCAATGACTGCAGGCTCACTTACAGCAGACCTTTAATCTAGTAATCACTCTGAAGAGAGACTACTGCAAATTTAATGGTTCCTCTTAGAGAAATAAGAGGAAGTTTTCTAAGGGTTTTTTTGTTCAGACCCACAGACTTCGCTGGCATGAAGTTACAGTAATCAGAGGAGAAAGGTTAGGAGCTTTAGTCCCAGGTTTCTTGGCACAGAAATGAAAACTTTGCCTTGTCCTTGTACTTTGAGAGTCAAAGGCGTATCTCAACTACAGCACTTGTCAGTCATCAAGCAGGAAAACAAACACACTTCTCATGTTGTTAGGAACACATCTAACTTTGAAGGTACATCATCAAATCAGTGCGAAAGCACAAAAATGTTTATTTCCAAAGAGGCTTTACCTTTTAAAATTATGTCCTTATAAACTGCTTTAGGGAGGCATTGCGAAAGAGTTGTTTATAAAAAAATCCTTTTGGCAGTATATTTAGGACAAACACAAAAGAACAGACTCTTTCATGCTGACATCTTGATAAGGCTTAAAACTAAAGTGAATTTCAGTGATACATGTTGCCAGTGATGCACACACACACACACACATATATATATATATATACACTTTCAGGAGGAAAGAAATAATAGAAGAAAACATACATGGCACTCCAACATATTCAGATAGGGAACCAGGAGAAGCAGTCTTTACAAATGAACTTATGGCTCATCTTTTCTAGGGTTAAGACTATTTATTCCTTTTGCCCTCCTTCTTCCCATGAACAGTACAAACAAGGCTATGATGTTAACATTGTGAGTTGCCAGAGCTGACAGTAGTCTGCTGTGGTAATGCAGAAGGTGCGAACCAGGCTTTGCAAGCCTACAAGCCTGTTCTGGTACAGTCTGGACATGTTAGGGCCATGCTGAATCCAAAGTAAGGAGCCCTGATGGCTGGCACAGCTAATTAACTTGGGCACAAAACCAGACAAACATGGCCAGATTTGGCTGGACCTGATCTGGCTCATACTCAGGCAACGCATCCATCCCTAGACAATGGCTACCTGCATTTCAGGATCAAAGCTGGCATTAAAGAACTGATGTGATGAGTCTCTAACATGACAGATTCCAATGTTACAAACATGAAGTGTGTGAGTTGTAGGTAGACCAGTTAAGAATGAGAATTCATTAAACGTAAGAAGGCATGAGTGTTTTTTACTGTTTCACAGCAGTAAAGGTCACCTTCTGAAATCTCTCTCATATATGCATGTTAATAGCAGTGAAAGAAAAGCCCAGAGAAACCATCCATTACAAAAGCTTTATATTAAAACCATATCAAAGAGGACTTTAAAATCTGAAAGTAGGTAGCGCCATTCTGCAGCTATTTACACACACTTGAAACTATGCAAGCAACTGAGATTGCATTTAGCACAATGAATTTAATTTGCCAAGTCATTTATTTTCACTGAATGCTGTAGAAGCAGGGGTCAAGATTACAGTCAAAACTCAATTCTGTAGCAGGTACCTATTGTGCAAATGCCAGTAGCTTTTTATTTGATGTGGTCAAAACAGATTATTTTCAAATTCATATGTTGCAATCCTTAACAGCTTTCATCTTCTTAGTAGTGTTGTCATGACTTTTGCAATCAAAAAGTAAATTCCCCTAAGAATCAAAATTGCTAGTTTCAGCCAAATTGCCACAGACATTATCTTAAGCAAATAATGTCTGCTTTTCTATTTGTCTCAACAGACCATTTCTGTCTATTGACTTAAAGAGGTTTTTTAAAACAATTCTGCAAACCCTGTAACAGGTAATAGGACAGATTCAAATTAATACCATCTTTACCAAAGATACTTTGTTTTTGTAAGGAAATTGCCATTTCTTTTTTAATTCACAATGGCAGTGCTATACATTGATTACACTGGCTCATCACTTAATTATTCTCACTTTATGCAAATTAAACTAGTAATTTCAGTAGAGTAACATGGTGTGAAGCAGCAACTGCTATGAACAACATTATATATGATTCCATTTAATTAATTTATGATACACACTAATTTAACATAACACTTTCCATTTTAACTCACCCTTTATGTTAAAGTGCATCCATGCTTCAGTTTCTCTAGACACAGTACCATCACAAAGCAGCACCTGCCTGGCAGGCTTGGAGTCCATATTTAAACTCTCTGCTACATCAATAAGCAAAACTCAAATGTGAGCAAACTAGCATGCTAAAGGAAGCAGACTACAGCTCTAGCTGCAAGAGTGAGGATGGCAGTCAGATGGCTAAAGTGACACCCCATCTTTGGTCACCTGTACCTTCCTTCTTGACAGCCTGCAGTGTGCTTTGTAGCCTGGAGAACAGAGCTGATTCTGATTTTGCTTAATGTCAGGCTGCTGATAATAAATGGTGCAGTAACAGCTCGATGAGCTACAGAGCATTCCTGAACAATGGAGAATAAAGATACTTGAATGTATGAGGACAATCTGTAGCTTAACTTGTTGAGAATGTGTGCCTTTAAAGGAAAAATCAATTTTTCAAGAATTAGTCAATTGTTATGTACAAGACAGTAATGAGCACTCTTAAATTGTTTCCCAGCTGCAAATGGCATGTTAGGAGAAAGGCTAATGTGTGCAGTTCACTCTAATAAGTGACCTTCCCTTGAGGCAATTAATTTACCTTTGCTGGTTTGCTAAGAAACATTGCTACCTTTCTGAAACACCAAATTAATATATCAGTGAGCTAACATATACCTGAAAATATTTATTAGTAGAGTAGTATTGTTATGATTCTCCACACCCTTCAGGGTATAACCTACAGGCCTTGATATCACTGGAACTACGACACATTCTGGAGGAGTTTTTCCTATTTTCAGTCTGAGGACAGGGCCAGAAGATTTTCCTGCTGTAAGTACATCAAGCTCCAATCACTCACCTAAACCATTCCATAATGCAGATAATTGCCTCATTTACCAATGGAAATAAAAATATAAAGACTAACAGATGAAGAAACAGACACTGGAATCTGGGGACACACCCAACCATGATTATATTGCCTGCAGCAACCATCTGAATTTCACATACCTTTCTTCTACTGGCTATACCTCCCACAGAGCATGAAACCAACTCAGAATCTCCTACATGCTCTATTTCTAAAATTAATTAGATTACATTTATATAACAAGCCTGGGAAAGGGGATTGGTAACAAATTCTCAACAAACTGATGAAACAGAGGCAGACAGATAAGTGGAAAGTCTTGGCAGTAGCACTTAAATATACCACACACAAGGTTTTTCACAAAGAGGCCAAGCTTGAAGGTGCTTACAGTCAGTGATTCAAACATCAGGTAAAAAAATGAAGGCTACAAACAGAAATGATATGAGAAGTTCAGCAGCATTTTAGAAATCAGGTAAAGATACAGTATGCAGCCAGGTAAAGATATAGTATGCAGCCATTTCTGGCTGAGCTGACTTTAGATTTTTGCACTTTTACTATTCAGTCACAATGCTGGTTACGTTGAGTTTGCTTAACCAGTGGACACAATTTCTTATAGGCTCTTCTGCCCACATACAATCAGAACATATTTAGCTCACCGAGGCTGTAGAAGAAAAGCATGCAAGATATCCCTTAACCAGAGCTAATGTTGAGGATGGGACTTGGCAGTGAAGACAGAGAAGAAGTGAAAATAGAACAGCCAGACTTATCAGACCACAAAAGCAGAGCTCTCACAAGAAAATATGCTCTACTGTATGTTAAAACTTCTTGTATACTGTCTCTTGGACTTTTGATCCCATTTGTGTGAGAGACAAAAGAGTGTCCTGGAAGTGAAGAGAGATAATAACTGAATTAATCTTTTAAAAATTTACGTGCTTAAAAGGAGAATCGATGGCATTAAAGCCCAATGGGCTACCATGGTTACAGAGTATCTTTTGGGTCTTTAAAGACTATGAACAAAATCTCAGTATGAGGAAATTCAGAGTCAGGAAGATGACTGAAGAAGCCTTAGGAAAACTGAAGGCAACAAGACATCCTACTCAACTCAATTATCCAAATCTTAAACATGCAAAGCACTCAGTTACTAAATTCACTCCCTACAACCATATCCAGCAATGAACAGATGATTAATTTAGAATAGTTTGCTAGGCATTCCTTCATTTCTAAACAGTCTATAATAAATGCAAGATCTACAGTACAAAGACCAATGCCATCAAAAACACAATATGCTACAGCAAGACACAAGGGAGAAAGCAGGTTAACGTACTCTTGAGTGAACTGTCATAAACCAATAATGCACTAGGCTCTGGGGTGCAATACCAGTTCACATAATAACACCATTTCACTAAACTTGTTCTAAATTTAACAGAAGGCATAATTTTTCTACAGTTCATGTAATCTTGTGCCTTCTGCTTATCGCCTATTTTGTGTGCTTTGAGTAAAAAACTAAAAGCTTTCTGCATTTCAACACTCTCCTCAAAATATTGCTGCAATTCACATAGAAGTGTAATATTGGACGTATAAACAACCCATTTAAAAACATACAGCAGTGAAGGCTGAAGAGCTTTGTGCTCCACCAGCTGCATTCCCTACTGTAAAAGAGCCATCTGAAATAGATGTGACAAAGTACTGCCTGGAGATCATGCTCTGTCCTCCCCACCTATCAAAGGAGCCCAGTCCACAAGGGTGGACTACATTTCTAGTTATTAAGCAGATGAACAAAAATGAGATTAATCCAACATCTGTAGTTCACACACACACACTTATAAAATGGGACACACATACATAATAAGCTGTAAGCCACAAATAATGCTAAGAAAGCAATTCATAGATTTGCCTGGTTACTCTACAGAATGTCCTACTGCAAGACATGACATTAATTTATTTCTGTGATAGGGAGTAAACAGGTAGTTTCTGAAATCTCTAAGGCTATCATCATGGATTGAACATTTTTTACTCTGTTGAACTGGTGATAATAAGAAGCTATTAGTAAAGAAAACTGGGAGTATAACTTGTCATAAGCTGGCTGTCATCCACTTTTTCCCCTGATTAGTTGCCAACCTGGCCACCTGCCACAGGCTGGGGAAAGGGGAGGGGTCATATAGAGATTTTACTTAATGGGAGGACAAAAGAAGTTGAAAGCTGCACAGAAGTGCCAGAGGCATCAGACTCACAAGCATTGTGAAAACACAAAAGGGAGAAAGTATTCAGAGATGGATGTGCATAGGAAAAAAGAACTAGTTCACTATTTTAGACATGTCCAGAGAGTGGTGATGGATAGTTGGCCAAATCATGACTCTAGTCTGTAACATAACAGTGTTCAGCCTGTAGTGTACAGATTGTAATTAAAATTGGACTAATGCACTAGCAGATGTCAACTACCAAGATTAATCAACCTCCTGTTAAGTTTAAGATCTGACAGACCTACTGGCAAAGAGAAAAAGGCACATTTGACTTGTCTGCCTTGGAGACCAATGGAAATAAGGAGATTCCAACTTGCCTTGTGAGATAAGGATGTTCCTCTGATAAACAATGTTACTAATAAAACACTTATTCATTGTAAGCTTTTGGCTCAGTACACACCCTGAGATTTAGTTCATAGTGCCTGCTTGCTAGAAGCCAATGCAAAGCGTACATTTATAGCGTAACATTGCAGTACTGACTTTTCAGGCTATTGATAATAAATATTAATATACTCTACTACTCCAAGGAAGCTGGAAAAGTGTTAGTGGGTACCAATTTCCAGAACGTGGTCTAGGGATTTTCAAAATTTAATTAAGTGTAAGGAAAGTGACAGCAAGTGTTTCAAAGAAATCTCCAGAAGACTAAATAATTAATCTGTTCTGTTTGACCTCTAACATTCCCTTTCTACACTAGGATACCATCATCCAGTTTACTCATCTGTAAAATATTCCTAGACAGTGCTATCCTCTATGATGTGGATGGCATGAGTGATTGATTCTGTTGATCAGGTGTAAAGATAATGGTCAGCAGATCTCCAACATAAACCTGAGTCCTTCAATTTCCCAGCCTTGGTGTTGAAATGTCAAGAAGAAGTTTGAGCAGCTTCTTGCCCATCTAATGTGAATGAAGTGGAAGAAATGTATTTAATGTACTTCCTGCTGTGAACAGCATGAGTCTTCAACAATTCCACTAAGGCAGAAGGACTGTATGTCAGCCTGGCTGTAAGGCTACGCGCTCTCACGGCAACACTGAATACAGTAGCATGGAATTAAAATCACATGGGGAGACAACCACTTACAAAAAATGTGCAGCACACAAAATAACTGTAAGTATTTTCCCTTCAGGTGCAAACTTCCAGCTCTACATTCACCGCACCTCTTCTCTTCAGGTTTCCAAATGTGATTACAAACTGAGTTTTAAATTTGCCCACAATATAAAACCAAGTAAAAGAGAGTCTAAATTAGCACAGCAGTCAAAATACTGGGACAATGAAAAAGCAGAGCTTTGACTCAAACCTTGTTAAAGCATTTTGTATCAGACTTGTGGCATACAACACATGAACATTTTTAGTGCTGGAACCAAATTACAGGCTCTTCATTCCCATATGAATACTAACAAAAGACCTAGATCTCATTTTCTCTCTCTCTCTATGAAATGATTTCAGAGTCACTGCTTCAGCTGGAAAAACAGAGAGCACTTCCAGGCTGATCTATCTTAGTTGCTAAGTACCTGAGGATTAAGGCACTTCCATGGAACAGAAGGGTCTGAGTGTTTTCATGGGTTTTAGACTGAATTCCAGGATTCCTCTGTCCAAGGAGAATGAAAAGGGCACATTAACCTCATCTTCCTTTTCCTAGATGCATAATATTTATCTATTATGCAAAATGCCTCCTTCAAATGAGCTTTATGCTGAGCTCTGCTCTCCATGCAGTATAGGCATGTCCTTCATGCCCAGTAGTGCTTACAACTTTGTATTTGCGAATTAAATTTCTAAGGTAGGCTTTATATCTACTGTCATAAATCAATGAATTCAGATGCACCAGGTATCCCTGGTGACTGGGCTCAAAAATTGTCCTAGGATGGGATGTTTCCTGGGAGTATACATCTCTTTTCAATAACTATAGAAGAATCCTGTAACAGCCTATTTGAATCAGATGTCTAAAGTTATAGAGGCTAATACCAAGTGAGATTAGTGCCCCCCCCAGAAGTGGATGATTCACATAGGTCTTTTCCCTATGCATGCTTTTCTTCATGGTTCACGGTTAATAGCTATTACATCTGACCCCAACAAACCATGTTTTTACTTTCTAGCACCTTAACTGTAGTGGCATGCATAACTTCGAATCCAGGGTTTCAATATGAAGTTTTTTCTGCTATTTACTTCATCAACTTAATCCTTTACTTTTTTTCTACCTAACTTTAGTACCTATCAGGAAAAGTCCCTTCCACATTAGGAGATGTCCCAATAGCAGCACCAATCTGAAAATCACCATTCACAATTTATAAATATACCAGTGCATGTTCTACATACTAAATTTTTTTCCCCAGATTTTTCTTTGGCAGAACAGTACAACTGTATAATCCCCAATTAAACTTTTCAGTTGCCCAAAATTTAGTGAATACACTGTAGTTCACTAGAGCATGCCTCTTACTTTTATTATTGGCAGGATTATATAGCAACTATGGCATTTTAGTTGGACCCTAAGGACATTTTCTAAAACTAAAAGACTTTGATGGTAGGTGCTGAAGGTGAGTGTTTCCTAATTAACTTACACTGAATGCCAGAGGACATAAGGCAATGTTGCTAGTGCTGACTTGAGTTCCATAGGAAAGATCTTATGTATTATTAAATTTTGACCTTTGCTATTTCTGTTGTTTGGCCTGAAAAGTCAATGCATAATGTTAATCCAGTCACAGTTCTTGGAGACATCACTTAATGACACACAGTTACATTTGTCCAAAGAAACTCTGTCAAGTAGAAGATGAATTAAAACAAACAATGAAAAATATGTATCAGTAGATGTGAAGTTGAGACTAAAGTGGACCACAGAATTTAGCATTGCAGCATTACTACAGCTGATAGGCTATTACAAATGTGCTAAAGCTTCTACCAACCTCTATTTTAGACATCTTCTGAATTAAACCTTTCTGTTAAAAGCTAAAGAATTTTTTTTCACATTCCATGCTGGTTTAACTTAGTAAAATCAGTTTTGTGCACTGCAAACAATAATAACCAGTGCTGCTTAAAATCCTCTTCTTATTTATGCAGAATTTTAATCATGACTGCCAAGGTGCTAAAACCTTACAAAAATATGTGCTTGTAAATACATATTTGTATGTGTGTGTGTGAATACATAAAAAAAAAAATTCAAGGTGTAATCTATAATTTATCTTCTCTGTAGTCTGCACTCTGCTTTTTATAGATAAGGCATTGCAACAGATGTCAGATGAAACAAATACAGACTTTTCATGCTTTATATTTTTATGCAAACTAAAAAGAATGTGGTAGGAAATTTTACTGGTAAGTGAATTGCTTTTGTATGTGCTGGAATTCTTTGTGGGAGTTCTTTCACTGTAAAAAAGGAGTTCTGCCACATAATTTCAAATACCACATATGCAACATTTTGGGTGTAAAAAGAAAAGTGAATGTTTGCAAAAAAGTGTTCCAAACCTATCATTCAAAGACCCCTTATCTTTCAATATCCCAAATATTCTTCATTCCTACCAACAAACATAGATATTTCCATTGCTACATAATGAAAATATTCTATTCTAATTTCCCAAACACTTTCCCTGCTTTTTAAATAAATCCCATAAGGTTATTCTTTGCTAAATTAATTTGTGCAGAAAAGTTTGTAGATCTGGGGCAGCTTGTGTTCATAAATGCAGAAATTTAAAACTAAACAATGGTACACAAACTAAATTACTTCTCCTGCTTTCTAATGGCATTGTTAAAAGAGATTTCTCATTAACTTCCCTAATATTTTGTGTGAGTTTCATAAAATATTAAGTTTTATATTCTGTTGTTACTTGGAGTCGCTGAGATTCCCACTGAAGTTAGATGGTCTGATTTCAGCTCATCCCTGATATTAACTAATTAACTAATTCTCTCCATCCCAAACTCTCCATATATATACTTAAGCAGTCAGAACACTTTCAATTTTTGGGTAATCAGCTTCTCCATGAATACATGTTTTAATAGCTATTCTCTAAATGTTCTATACTTTGCTATGTACAAATTTTAAAGTTAATGAATTAATCAAAATTATTCATACAAATCAAACTGTTGTAGAAGCTCCTAAAGGAATAAATTTGTGTTTGCTATAATAACAGAGTCATTTCTATTCTACAAAGATTTCTATTTTAGCTTGCATTTGCTATATGATCTAATTTACAAGACCTGTTTTTTCAACCTGTTGTAGTCATTAATGCTATATGATTCCCCAAATGCTCCACAGAGAAAACAAAGTCACCTCTGTCACAGGATTACAGGTGAGAAATTTCAGGCAGCCTGAGTATTTATGAGGCAATTAGATGGGTGCAGACTTCCTGCCTTGAAGAGCTGCCTTTTGTATCCTTACCTAGAGAGAAATCACTGTGCTGATAATAAAGGTCTGCTTTGGCATCAGACTTTCAAAGAGTACTGTACTATGTAATTGCTCCCTTTAGTCTTTAGGAAATATGATGGTGTCACAATAGATGGTTTATGGCCTCACAGAGAGGACTCAAACAGCTTATCAGTAGACTTATCTCAGAATTTACAGTTGAGATGTCAGTCTCCAAACTCCACACATAAATGGGGCAATTGTACCAGGAAGCTTTCATGCTATTACTCCTAGAAAAAGAGCTGTCGCACCAATGCTGAAGCATTAAAGGAGAGGCTTAAGGCAGCAATAATACATGTATTTTTGAAAGCAGTTGGTGATTCAGTGTGCTGATTCTACCCTGTCTTAGTCACACCCATTTTTCTGATTACCACTAGAAGTGTCCCTTTCAAAGCAGTATCTTAAAGCTATTAACCAGTTGTGCAAATGACATAATTCTGTAGGGTTTCCTTACTGAGGCAATTTCTAAAGCAACATTACTCTTATCTGAATATTTGCTTTATTAAAAACACAAAGAAAATACAAATGGACACTTTTACGCAGAAATTCAAATGCAGCGTCAAGTCAGAGGAAATATAGCTTCCCTCTTGGGAGCTGTGAGATGGCTTCTGCCCCATGAGGGCCTCCAATAGGGCCCTTGCAGCAAGATTGAATGGGCCCAAAGGCTTTGCAGACACAGCCTCAGAATCACAGAAACAAGGCTGCCCGTGCAAGGTGACATCTTGAATTATGTCTGTTAATGTCACAGAATAAAAATGTGCAGCTCCTTGCTCTGAATCACTGCTCATGTGATTTTGTCAAACAATAAAATAGCAATACTAAATACTTTCAAAAACCTGCATAGCTTTCCACTAATATTTTCTAATCTCAAGATGGAAGCAGAATGTGTTTTAACCAGCAGGAAGAAAACCAAACCCACACGCTGATTTGAATGTGATGTTCTTTGTAGTTTCTGTCCCTGCATTGGGGGTATCACTTCAATGATATGATATCTTACCATCATCCTTGTCAGGCACAATGGTAATGCGAGTGCTTGGGAATTCTGCACCAATCCTTCCTCCCATGGGCATGCTCAGTAAAACATCAAAGGTCTCAGCCTCTTCATACAAGGAATCGTCGATGATGACAATCCGACACGTTTTCTCTCGTTCGTCTTTGTCAAAGCGTAGAATGCTGTTGTGATCCTCTGGTCTGGATATGTAGTCAGAGTAGGAAAGTACAGAGGTTGGGGCAGTGCCAGAGGCTGTTCCTGTGGCATAAAAGGAAAGCAGTCACTATACACACCATGGTTACAATGATCTCCTCACAGAGGTGGAATTTTATTTTCATTATCTTTGAATTTCTGTTTACTTTTTGGTGATAAGATGGGCTGTGGACAAAGTCAGAGGTCCACGGACCCACTTCTGAGGTCCCTTCTATTTCTGTATACGATACAATGGAAGAGTGTGGTTCTTCATATCATTTACACCTTTCCAGTCAGAAGGAATATTGCCTATCACAAGAGACAGACTGACAAAATAGCCCCTGTAAGGATTACCAGTTAACTACCCGAGTATATTTTACCCATATTGAAGATACTAGTGGTGTGGAACAGATAGAATGTTGTGAAAACAATTTATCTAGATTCCAGATCACTTTACACAAAATGTTGCTTCAGCTCTTCAGATAAAAAGTAATATTAAAACCACAGGGGTAGAAACCCCATGCCCTGCATATGTATTATTAGTAAGAGACTGAAAGTCAGGGGAAGGACAAGTATGACAATTAAGCAATATTATTTTGTATAATTTTTTTCAAGATACAAACAAGTGAAGGATAGCCAGGGCAATCACTGCAGTGTTTTCAGTTCTCATCAATTTCAGATATAAGGGGCTGCATATAAAAATCTCACAGAAATACAAAGAACACAGATCATCTTCACCTCTCCATGATGCTTTTTAAACTGTGTTCAGTAATACTCTTAGACAGATTGCATAGATGAATGCATTTCCAGTTGAGACTGAAGATATTTAGATGAAAAAGTAATTAACGGAGTTATAAACAATTTTACTATAAAATAGATGGAAAAATATTTTTAAATTTCTGTCTCTTTTCCACTCTTGCCATTTTTTTATTCTATAGTAGATTCTACTACCTTGTTGTGTGTAGCAGATGACCATCAGTTCCTGACTCACATCTCCACTTCTTCTGACTGGAATAAATAACTCACCAACATCTTCTTCAATAGTATAGGTGGACTGAGGAATAAAGACTGTTGATTCTGCAAAGAAAAGAACCTCATAAGTCACCTGTATATTAGCTAAGAGTATTTTTGAATATTCTGAAGTGCAACAAATAACTTGCATTTATTGGCAATGTCACTAAATTGTAGTAAAACTTGGAGGGTGAGAGAAGTAGAGTTCCTTAGTGTTTCAGAAGTGGAAAAGAAAATCAGATCATTAGGTCTGAATTCACAAGTCCTTATTAAGTGGTCTCTAATGTGACTGACTTGTTTATCTAGGGTTAATGGTGCAAGACAGTGTTTGGAGAATTTGTCCTCAAAGTCTGTCTTTTTATTATTTCCATGGTATTTAATTATTAACTGTCAACTGCAGTATCAATATCAACTGTTAACTGAAATATTAATAGCATAGCTCCTACAGTCTGTGGTTCATCAAGGCCATTCTTTAATTTACTGCACCAAGATAACCAGGAAAATCATTTGGCATTGAGGAGCAAGGTTGAACTCCTGACATCTTACACTGACTTGGACATTTGATTTTAGCTGGTTACATGTCTACAATACTGTTTTACTAGGAGACCCAGCCAATACAGCCAGTGTTATAAAAAAGGATATCAGATCTTTTTTCAAGGGAAAAACCCACTAAGATGCATTCTGAACTTCTTCATTATTTTATGCTCATATAATCAGATTGCTGGGTTTTAATGCTGGGATTCAGGATCAATTTTGTTCTTGTTCTCTCAAAAACCCAAGAACAAAAGGTGGCCATGCACATAATTACAAAGCACTTTTACAGTTTCATTAGTGTGACTGCAACCCAAAAAGAATATAATTCTGTATAGCATCAAATTAAGTGATATCAGCTGACTGCACAAAGCAAATTTTTCATCATTTCAGAGTACTTTGGCAAACAGTGTTCTGAAAATTGTCAGGTGACTTCTTTGAAAACATGTTCCAGTTTTTATTTCTCCAACTACTACTAGCATGACTTGAGGTCAAAAGCCTGCCTTAAAAATGCTGTAATTCAGGTTTGATAAGACCATGACTACTCACTATTCTGGCAAGACAAGAATTCAACATGAAAAATATCAAATCCTGACTTTTTGTTTTAAAGTAAAGCAAAAGGCAGGACTGAAAAAAACCAACCCATTTAATTCCTTCTATTTCTCCTTTTAGAATTTAGTTGACAAAATAAAAAAACCTAACCTTCCCACATGCAGGAATCTGATTTATTTGGTTTCTTCTCTCTCTCTCTCATAATTATTCAACTAGGAGTAAAATGGCACTATAAAAGTTTAACAGACCTTATGAACATGAACAACATAAAAGCTTGGAGGAGATTGAGCTACACCATCACAGCTAGTATAAAATCCCATATCCCTATGCAATCTATATTTCCAATAAAACATTAACTAATGTCCCATACCCAAAGAGGCTGGTACAGCTTTCTGAAAAAACTCACAGTCATGATCCTAAAGCTACACAATTCAAATCAATGATTTTTTCACTGGAAGGAGAATAAAACTTTTGATGGTCCTTATTCAGTGAGCTTGGTAAACCCAGAGCTTCAAAATGCTGTTAGGAAACACAGTCCTTCCCTCAATGTTCTCTCTCTAGTTTTCTTCTAGATGTTCCTTGATTTGCAGCTGTGCATTTGATTTTGCCCTCTGCAACTTCTCTTTACATATAATTAATACAAATTCTCTGAAACTGTAAAAATTAAAAAAAAAAAATTAAAAATTTTATCTTAGTGTAAGAAATATAAAATACTGCTGGTGGCATAAAGAAGACTCAGCCAATTACCTTTAACTGTGCTATCTTACTGATCATAGAAAAGATAAAGAGATTTAACACATTTTCAAGTTATTTCTGTGTCTCATACATGCTGCTTTCCAAGTTAAGTTTTCCCAGTGATTAAAAATGGATGTGAGACAAGCTCTGGTTTAGCTTGCATTTGTAACTAGGAACTAGGACACTTCTGATAATTTCCATGCCCAACACTCTTCAAATGCTAATTAGGGAAGACCATATAATTCAAATTGTTATGGCTGTCCAGCACTTAAAAGATTTCTTAAGGACAGTTCTGTGTGACTACAGCCCATGGTCCAAGTGTCTGGATGCAGCTGAAAAGATGCAAAGCAACCAGAGCATGAATAAAGAAGAATAAAAAAATACTTCTTTTTTAGAATTTTTTAAAATCAGCATATTTCTTTAATTATATTTAACCATAATTTTATTTGTTCTTGACACAGCGTGTGCTATACTTGGTCTAATGAACTTTACAATTACTGAGCTTCTCAGGTTCATATCAAGGTCTAACTGATGCAAATAGTTCACTCCAAGACCAAACTTGTGATCAACCAGCCCAAACTTTCCTGTACCATCCTCTCCCACATGAATTACCATGGAAGAGTAAATCAAGTCAGTCCCCAGCCAACTCTTCAGTCATTCAAACAAATTCAGTCTGCAAATACATTTAATGGAAAACCTGTTACACCTATAATGAAAACAAACAAAGTCCCTAGAAATAACATATCATAAAAAAATGCAGGTATTTCATAAAAACTTGCTGCCTGAGTACCTTCATCAAGCACTTAAAGTGATGGAGGACAAATAGCTACCTGATGCCCAAGTCTGTCCTCAGAAATATTTTGAGGACAGTAAACCTTTAGTATCCACTGTTACTCACAGCATTTACCCTCCAGTTTATCTTTTGGTATATGCACATATTAGCAGTACAGTTCTGGAAAGGTTCTTACCATCTCCTGGGTCAATAATTTCCACTGTGGATGCAGCAGGAAATTCCAGAATTGCCATGACAGGCTCAGAAAGAACAATTTGAAAGGACTCAGAATGCTCATGTTCACCATCACTCAAAATCCGTACTCGCCATGTAGCTAAGGTTTGACCAGGATTAAACTGCACTTGCTTCTGGGCTTTTCCTCTGAAGTCTTTATCTTTCTTGGCAGTACCATCCTTGGTGCTAATACCTGTTAAAACCAGAAGTTCAGGTCATTATAAACATCACTAGTAATTTTTCTCCCATTGTGTCACATTTAAAAGACACGTAGAAAAATATACTCTCCACAACCTGAGAACATTCAAACTAAATCTATTTCTCTTGATCAATTTTATGTTGGGTGTCACACATAAAAGTGGAAAAACTCTACATTCTCTGAAGTTATATCAAGTTTCCATTTCCCTATAATTCAATTACAGATGTCCAAAAAGGACAACAGACTTTTCTCTCTCCTTTTAGCCCTCTGGGTTCTCTTCTTTTCCAGAACATATAAACAGCATCCTGCCTGAAACCCTAGAAAATATTTATAATTCTTAGAAAAAAACAACCACCCCCGGATTCAGACTTTAAAGGGAAAGCTAAGGAAACACAAAGACAGAAAGGAAAATATACTGAATAAAAACAAGATGCAAAACCTGAACCATTGCCCTCATTGTCATTGCAATTAGAATGTTTTAAAATTAATTAGAATGTTTTAAAATTATGGTCCTCTTATTTCCGTGTTTGCATAATGACAATCTTTAGGTTAAAGTGAAGTTGAAGCTGCAACTCCATGGGAAAAAAAATCATATAACTCAATCCAAAGAGGCCTTTCAGCCTCAGATTCAAACTGCTCTGAAACAGGTTTTCACAGGCATCTCATCCCACTTTAAGACTGTCTGAAAGACCCTCATGGAAATTAGACACTGTTTCAGAACTGTCTCCAGCTCATGCGTTTGGCCTTGATTAAATCCCACCGTACAACTGAAATCTTAAAGGCTTTTCTAGGTTTTCAGAAAAAAATCCCTTAAAACTTCTCCTTTCTCTGATTGTTTCTTCAGCTGCATTATTTAATGCATTGAAACACATGACCTTTCCCTACAAACCTTGCCTTTCTTTCTTCAGGCTTCTATGCCTCATCCTAAGCCATAGCTAATTTTATATAACCTATAAACCTTCAGCCACTTTGGCACTGCATATGGACCAGAAAGGCCAGTAAGCATCTTGGCCAGTATGTTTTATGCTCTTTTCAATTCTGCTATTCCATTTGCTGGATTAAGGTAGTTGGAGGCAAGTTACTCAGACTGGGTTTGCTGATTTTTCAGTCAGCTCAATACTGAAACTGACCTTGAATCCATAGGTAGAAAATTTTGTAAACACTCTATCTGAAGGATCAGAAGCCACATCAGTATCTGTTATTCAGTATCAGTAATTAATTTAAACCACACATGCTTAACTATGTATTTATCTCTTCCATTCTTTTTCTTTCTTTAAAAGAAATATATTATTAAAGTTAGTTCACTGTTAAAAAACAGTCTTTTAAGATCCTGTTGGTTAAGGTCTATATCCCCTAAATCTCATGCCAAAATAGGTGTCTCTGCTGCATCTCACTACCTGAAACTCAGATTTTTAATCAGAAAAAGCCCTAAACAGAAACTTGCCAGGTAAATGCTTACATATCTCTGCAAAAATAGCTTTAGATTGAGTGTTTTCTCTAAGCAGTGTAAGCTCACCTTAGGTTTCAGTGTGAAATTGTACAAGGATAATGTTCCCTGGTGCAAATGCATCAGCGGAGGAAACAGATCCAGAAGCTAGAAACAGGTGTGAGGTTGCAGAATGTGATAACACAGCCTTTTTTTCACCTTTCCACTCCCCAGACACTGCAAACAGTTTTCAACACCTCCTGTATCAGCCTCAGTTGACTGTCAACACTGAGTGAAGAAAATGAGCCTAGTGCTCACTTCTGAGCTGGCTGCTGGTCAGACCAGCCCACAAGAGCCTTCCTGGAAAATGATATATGTTTATTTTCGTCTTTTCAATAGCTATAACTGTATTTTTTCATTATAGGGGAAAGAAGGTCTGGACAGGAACTGTATTCTGTGAAACAAATAAACAGTGATATCAATAAAATCAAAGAAAGGAGGACCATGTCTTAGGAAGAAATTTCATTATTTAACTATAGAAATCATATGCACAGCATATAAAAGATACACTCTTTAATAAAGAAACATATTCCTTTGAATTTAGTTTGCTTGTCACGAAACAGCAGCAATAGGATACAGTTGCATTGATATCAACTCATATCATTATATCAACTGCCTGGGCAGTGATTTATAGAAGAAACTGATAAGGTTAGAAATGAACTTACTTATAAAAGAGGTTTCCCCCAGATAACCTCTCCGTTTAAGAACAACATCAAGATACTTGGTGTCTTCATTTACTAAGTAATACTCCTTTTCTAAGGAGATCCATGCCCAGTTCAGGCGAAAATGCTGATTCTGCAGTTTATTGCCTCCTGCAAAACAAAATTAAAAAGATACAATTAAAACATTTCATTTTTGTTAAAGATTACTTTGTCTTTTGAGGTAAATGCAATTTTGTATCTTGGGTAAGATATGTATCTATCTGGACATCACAATCCAAAGGTTTTAAAGATTTAAAACTAAGAAATTACAAGTAAGGAACTCAACCAGAACACACTTGCTACACTTAGGAGTAAACTTTTTCTTAGATGCATACAAACATGGTACACTAATTTTCTTATTTCTGAAGAGAAAAGCATCAAGCATTAATTAAAATGTATTTGGGGTGCCTTCTGTATATCATCCTAATGGATGTGCTTTTTATTACTCTAGAATCCTGTAAGTTCTATAGCAGCAATAAAATGAACCGCTCAGCTCACTGGTGGCAGATGCTCACTCAGCCACTGTCTTCTGGGAATGCTGGGCTGTGTGGGAGACTGTAGTCTGATTTCCTGCCCACAAGGTGCTGCTACAGAACAAGATTTGCTCAGGTGACAATTGTCTTAAATGTGCAAGAAATTTCCTTTAGAAATTAACACTTCTATACCCAAGCCAGTGAAACAAGTGAATAGCAGAGAGGTGTATCTAAGCATTTAAATTAATTCATGGCTTAATTACTGGAGGAAGAGACATGTGAAGGTTGGTTTACCCATTCCAGTTTCTTCCATGAGGCAGCCACTCCACATGCTTTCACTCTGCTTCAAAGATAAGCCCCTATGTTTCTTTACTGACCTGCCTACTAGAAAAACCAGGAACTAAAGTTGTGCAGTGTCACATGGAGGCAAAGGCACTGTGTAAATGAAAGGAGGGAAATGTTACTGGAGTATCTCCTTGCACTCCTCACCCTGCTCCTTTCTGCTCTTTTGATCTCTGTTGTTACTGACAAAGGGGAAGGCTGCAAACACACATATCAGAAACTAATGAGCAGCAGAGAGAACCAGCAGCTGTAGTGTTACAGCAGTGACTACAACAGCACTTACATTAGGTTAGCTGTATGTTATGTCTTCCCATTGGTTTATGGGGACAAATGTAACAGAATACTTCTTGTTCTCTAATCCAGCGAGAAAAGCCATTTGTGTGCCACCCTTGAACACACTGCCCAATTTGACCGTAATTTAACAGAAGGATAAAAGCTTCTGACATATAAAAAGGATGGAAATTTACTGTCTTTTAGAGGAGAGAGAACCTATTTGTACCACTAGTGAGACAAAATACTGCTGCACAAGCCTACTACAAATGAGAATGTCAGATATTTGAAACTGCCAAGGTAAAGGAAAATTTTCTAGCTGAGTTTGCATCCTTTTAAACAAAAGATATTCTAACCAGAGGATAGGAAAAAAAAAGAAAATCTGGCATAAATTGTTCTCTTATCCAAAGAACTAAAGGTTAAATGCGCTGTGGACAAAGGCACACAATCTACATCTTACATAGAGGGCTCTTATGAATGAAATTTAGGAGCAAAAAAGCACAAGACAGGCAATAAAAAAAGATTTACTACTGTCTTCATTCCACCTATTTCTTGCTTTCAGCTGTGTCTTTCTATTTTTTTTTTTTTCACAGAATAAAAAATCCCCAACAACCACACAAAAAAGTATATTTCTTAAGGGGCTTGAGCCTCCATTTTTACAGACATACTACTGTCCCTAGTTTTGTAATGTTCACCTTTTAGAATGTGCAATACCAAACCCATCAGCTTAAAATTTTAAGAAAAGAATCTAGGTATTTTAAACCTTTGTGTCTTCACATTGTGCTTTTTTTTCATGTTCAGAAGACACGTTTTCTGATTTATACAAGACATTTCACAGCCCACTGTCCCATAGAATAAAACCGCTGTTCTTCTTATTATTAGCTACTACTACTACTATTATTATTATTATTATTATTATTGTTATTATTATTATTACTACAGACCTCTCATAAAACAGAGCAGGAAGCATATGATACATCTTACCTAATTTTAGGTATTTATTTTGGGGATAGAAATCCTAAACTGTCTTTATAGTCAAACCCAGGAAAGAGGCATTTTGTAAAGCTATGACTTAATTTAGGCATTTATTTTTAATAAGATTAGCTTTGCCTTGAAATATGCAAAAATACATGCATTTTTCCTCAGCAGAATTTAAAATTTCCTGTTGTGACCCTTTACATTGTAGACACTTTTATTAAAGCCATCTAATGCTGGGTAAGATGAATTCCCCCTTGCATAATCTGGATGAAACTGATACAACATAGTAGAGCCAAGCACCACACAAACACAACCCTGTGAAGAATATCAAGAGTATAGCTTTTAGAAGTTATAAAATGTCAGAAATAAAACAGCACATGACACTTTAATTTGGTTCACTATTAAAACAAGTGCCAGCCATACAATAATATTTCTCTCAGCAGATGGATTGTGCACTGCTCGCAAGCACTGCCCTTGGGCACAGTCAGACATTTACCTGCTGGGCAAATCATTAAGCTACTATACCAGTTTTGCTTTTATTCCTCTTCCAGACAAGTGCTGGCAGTACCAGTACATCAGAAGTCCAGAGAAGGAAACCATTACTTTTAAAACTACAGAAAAGGAAGGAGGGCAGTGTTAGAACATGGTAAATCCAAAGGAACTCTGCATCAATGAGACGTGGTTGGCAAGATGCTGCTAAAGCGAGGCAGGAAAACTTGTTTCCTAAATTTTGCCAGAGATCAGAGTGCAGCAGTGATAAATCAGAAGATGCTAGATGGGAGGTGGTGCAGTGAGATATTAATGAGAAATGAGATGGCAAGAGTTGTAAGAGACATTAAGAAACTGTAAGGTGCTGAAAGTAAGGCTCTAGAGTAAGGTGAGTCACAAAGTGACTTCATGACAGAGGCTTTAAGGACAGAAGGTTTGCCTGTATATGGCAAGTCAAAGGTAGATATAACATGGAATTGGTCTTCATAGAAATCCTGTCAGCAAATTGTTTGCCTGTCAGAAAACAGTGATGTATTATTTTTGCATAGGTCATCAAACAAGAAATTCCTAACAAGATCAAGTCATCTGGAAAAAACAGATCCAGTTACACAACATGAATACAAGAGGAGGGGCAGGAGGACTTGGTCAGTCAGCTGCTTGAAGGGAAAGATATTTAAATTATTATTTCCATTCAAGCATTCATCTTTCCAGCCATGCTGCTCAGATATCTTAGTTATAAATCCTTCATGAAAAAACACAAATTAGATTGTCAGAATTTTCTATCATGGTGCAAAGAGCTTAGAGAAGGAAAGAATCAGTTCCAGTTTTCTCCATAGATCACAGAGCTATGTAAAGACAGTATAAAAATAATTCTAACATTAAATTGTGTACCTTGAGCACTGTTGACCTGAGGGGCCAAGAAAAATGGCCATTCTGTAAGGAAAGTCTGATTGTAGTTTTGCTGTCCCTAGGAGTTACTCCAGACCCTAATTCATAAATAAAAGCAAATAACTGCACCTCAATAAGTATTCACTTATTGACACAACAGAAATTGATGCATCTTGATGCAGATATTGACTTCCTTGCTGAGTATCTGCGGCATAAATCAGATATGAATCAGCAAAAGTGTTTCTACCCTGCATCCCCACAGCCACACAGACTCATTGTGTGCACAAGCAATGTCTGTACAAACACAGCTATCTGGAACCTGCAGAGCTTCAAGGTATGATGTATCTGCTCTCTTTAGTCATTAGCTAAAGTTGCTTAATGGGAAAAAACCCAACTTTCAAATTCCTCCTGTACAAAGAACATATATCAAAGCCGACAAGCAGTGGAAAAAGAGTTTTAACAAATCTGATTCTATGATCAAATGCTATTCCCTCTGCTATGACCATCAGAAAGGGTATATCCTGTAAAACTCTCTTAATTTCATGTGGAAATTGCAGAAGTAAAATGCCTAAGTTAACCCAGCACACAACACATGCCACTAGAAAGTTTTGAATTGACTTTAACAATGCATAAGATAACCTAATGATATTACCTGATTAGAAAAGCTTTAAAATGCTTCACCTTTGTGTCTTTCAAGTATACTGAAATAGACCCCAATCACTAAAACAACTTGCTGAACTCTGCGCTCTCCTGCACTCTATCTGCCACTGTAACTCAATATATTTGCAGAACAGTCAAAATGAACCCCTTAAACCAGCCCCAAGTGATTAGGGACTAAAACAATGCTTTCTCTGAACTTCTCATGAGAAAACACACACTTCCCAGCATTACGGACTTAGCTTGCCTGGAGTATAATTGCTGGTATCCAATGAACTACAGAAAGTACTGAAAGATGGAAACTGTCTGCAACTCTTTTTTCTGTTTCATATCTACCTCCAAGAAACAAGTTGGAAGGGCCACATTTGCTGGGGCTGAGAATAAGCAAATGCCTGAAGCCACATAGCGGAAGAAATATCTGAAGAATACCATGTAGCTGCTTTGCTACAAAATGGAGGGAGAACTGAGCGACAAGACATGAATGTCAAGGTTACCCAGTGTGTATTAAATTTGGATCCTCATAAAATTCAACTAAGCATCACTAAGGATGTCTCCAAATGCAGTCTGGAGATTCATGCTGGATTAATTCAAGGAATTCCCAACTCAAGTCCATGTCCCGTTCTTCTGCAGGAGATTAACTGGGTTCTGATTAAGAGGTTAACCTGATTTTCATTGACAAAAACTGTGCAAGCAAATATGCACTGGCTCTTCAGACAATTAGTGTCATAGCTTTAAATTAATTATAAACCAGCTCTGTGGAAATTCACTGAGAGCTGAGACACTGTCACTCTATTGGCTGCATCAAGAAACGATGAGTTTTCAAAGGAAAGAGCAAAGTGGATAAAGAGCAACCCAATGTGAATCACCAAAAAAGATGCTGGAGCACTGTGTGTGTTTGAAAGCCTTTATTCATATTACGTACTTAGTTTGTAATTGATTTCTAGGAAATCCAAAAGATCCACTTATTGGTTTTGGATTCTGTGCTGTAAGCAAGGGACTTGCTCTGCAGGATGACCACTGCTTCTGAGCAGAAAAGAACTCAGAGCAAATAAATTCAGTATCTTCCAGTGAATAACCACTCCTGGCAAAACACAGTATGTTTTTGCTCAGGTTCCAGAGCACAGGAACATAATCAGCTGGCTCCTGTTCCACAAAAGGTGGACAAGAGATCTTTCCTAGACACAGAATTCATATAATCTATAATGCCATCCTATAAAAGATGTATGTTTAATTAAACCTAGCTGTCTAGGCACAAGGAATGGAAAGCAATACATCTTCAGGAGCTGCAGGCACATCTTATATGAACAGGTGGATCACCTTTTGGAAAGATTGACCACTGAATGTAACGGGAGTCTGTTCAACCCACCAGTCTATATGGCTAACTAAAACCCAGTTAAGTCATCTTCTTGACAAAGGAGGGTCCTGAGTAAACTCAAAGACACAACTGGTCCTAACTGTAATATGGTAAATTTGTAAATTTAAACATTTTAGAAGTAATCTTTGGAATATTTAAACATGGCAACAAAAAAAAATTGATTTTGTTTAGAAAAACTGTTCTGCTACTATGAAGTTATTTCCATGCTGTCACTAAACTAATTAGCATTTTGTGTAGTCACTAACTTTGCATGAGAAAATTAATTTAAATTGCCTTGTGAGTATTAACAGAGAAAACCCAAACATACCACTCAAGCTGTCATGTCTATCATTAAACAATGCCCACATTACCTAAAGCACAATACCTTTTTCCTAAAGATCCCCACCCTGCACCTCCCTCTGAGGGAAAAAAACACCACCTCGATTAGTTAAGGCTTCATACATGCATGGCCTGCAGCAACAAGTAAATTTATTAAATCTCTGACAACACATTCTTAAAATAAACTTAATAGTTTTCAGTCTCTGCTCACTAATTTGTTTTGTGGCGCCAGACAACTTCTCCCAAGAGGCTCTGGCTGAATTGAAGCAAGGTTCATTTCCTTGGCTCACAGAATAACGGGTTTAGCTCAACCATCTTAGCTACTGTCACATAGGGGACTTCTCTGCTGGTTTATACCTTTGAAGAACACATGTATTAGTCCATAGGAAAACTACTCCTATTCAAAGCCTACTCAGACAAAGTGTTAAATTTGAGGGTCATGGCACATCCTTAGCCCCAGTCATTTATGAGGAGTAATAACAGAAAAGTGTACTGCAACCTCAGAAATGCAAGACATTACAATAGAACAGGAGTCAGGAGAAATATAATCAAAATCAAAATATTATTGCACTTCATATTGCACTATTTTAAGAAATTCTTCTATTCTGGGAAAAGAATAGACCAATTTTCCCTTCATTGGATTACATTTTCATGTAGAACCCACTGCTGCAGACTCCTACATACATGCCTAATATTTCAATGCTTGCAAAATCATTCTCATGCTTAAAACCAGGGTGCATGAAGGGGGATACCCTATCTGAAACAGAGACCTCTAATTTTTCACAATGAATATTTAATTGTTTTTTTGTGTCAAATTGGCAAATTTCCCTTGAAGAAGTAATTGAACTTCTCAACTTTTTTTTGTCCTAGCTGTTGTACACTGTCTTGGCAGAAAATTCCCCTCCATTTCAGATCACAATCCAAACTCATAAATCTCAAATTTTACAAACGTAAGAGGAAAATGTATGTAAGAGGAATTTAAAAAGTTGTTATTATTTACAAAACGTACTCTAAACAAGTTGGAATAGTGTTTCCATTTTATCAGCTGGACTTCCTATAGCCCACTGAGCATAGACACAAAAAGCATTGTTTTAACTCTGTGTCAAAGTGATTGAACTGCTTTTTGTTATTAAGAATTTACTTCCAGAGACTTGCATTTTGGTTCTTTTTCTCTTCTGGCAATACAACAAATAAAATGCCTCACTGATTGGAGGAGAACAAATGTCAGGCAGGTTCATTTATTTTTCAACTCAATTCAGAGTAATTGTACCAGGTAATCTCAAATATTTGACTTTTAATATTATTTGACCTGAGAAACTCCTTTGTGGTGCCTTTCATCCTTTTTAAGCTATGTCAAAACTATAACCTTTTGCAGGTGATTTAGTCCTGCTCAGCGAGGGCAGATTAAAAAACAGAAAACATGTAAAATTGTTGATATAAACAAGAACCCAAAAGGATTCCCTTTGAAGTCACTAACTTTAACTTGAGACAAGCCTTGCAGAGTAGTCAAAGATATTAGTTCTGCTGAGGAAAGAAATATTTTTGCAATAATGTGTTATTTTTTTATATAATGACAAAATTTTTAGCGTTACTTGAAGTCTATCCTAAGGGGCAAAATTGTATATTCCTATGGCAGTAATTATAATATATTTCTGTATTATTTCATCTGAAATTCCTACGTTGTAGTCATAACATATATAACAAGAAGGAAAAAAAACCCCAAAAAACTGGAAGAAGCCAAAGATTCCTTAAAAGATTCAAGCCAAGATGTCAAAAATCTGTTTAAATATTAAAAATAAGTGCAAAAAGGACTTCAGAAATGAACAGTAGAATAATATGAGCACTGTGAGTTTTCCAAGAGAGGAGCTCAACAGACATAAAGCAGAAGGACAGGGAACAGAAGTGACTGTGAAATTATGAAAACTCAATCTTGATAGTATGTTGCTTCCAACACATCACTTCTTTCTCCTTCTTCTCTGCATGAAATCTTCACTTACACTTTGAGATAAGTAGTAATTAATTAAAATCAGCAGTAGAAAAATTGCATCTTTACCATTAAATTTGTTTTTATTATACAACAAACTTTAACAACTTACTTATGTATGGTTTGCATTTTATTTGGCTTGAAAAGAGATTACTGTTTAAGCTATTTAAGTTGTTTTGGCATTCCTCAAGCTTCTGAAAAGTCTTTGATGAAGATTTCCACCACTGTTCTCCCACATGCATTGAGAAATTAAAATCCTTCAGGTTTTTCCCAAAGGTGAAAGCAGCAATGTTTTTTCTCAAGTCAAGTCAAGTCTGGCTCCCACCAAATCTGCTGGCTATTGCATACAGGCAGACGAAGGCCTGGGTATCTCTGGTCTCAAGTTTACATTTTTTGCCCTAGAGTTTGTACAGAAATGTGCAGAGGTGCGATCACAGCAGTTTGAGCTTGCCAGCCAGCACAAATGTTTATCACTTTTAGAGAAAGCCATCTCCCACCCTTTCTTGAAAGGGAGCTGCATAGCACTCACCTGTTGGGACATGACCTCAGCCTCCCACATGGCACCTGCTGTAGCTGCTGAGGTTGCTGAGACACAAACCAGGGCAGTTCCCTGGGCTGCAGTGCCATGGGGGGCACTTGGGAAGTGGTTGGGAGAACTCTTGCCTGCAGCAATCTGAACAAAGCTGATGACACAGTGCTAAGCTGTCATCACCTACCTCCTCCTTTTGGCTGGGGGTGTTAAACTTGCTATTTTAAACTGATTTCATGGCTGCTCAAAATATTAATTTTCTTCCCCCACTAAATGTGACAGGGCCCTTGCTACCTGTTAGGATTTCTGATTCTTGTAGGATGCAACAACATGCTAGTGACCGAGGCTCATGGAAGCCCATTCCAGGAATGCCACAGAAGCCCCATGGACCATAGGGCCATGAAGAATAGAGGATACAGCAGAGGTTGGAGAACAGAGCAGAGGTGAGAAAATGACAAAGCTTACTGGTTGCTCAGTGAGATTAACAGGACATCTCAGATGGAATTAGCCTGGGCAGCCCTCTGGCTGTGTAAGTAAAGATGGTTACAGAAACCCTTCTAGTCACTGATTGCCACAGAGCTACCTGTGAAAGCCCCTCCCCTGGATATCTTTTGAGAATACTTCTTTCTCTTCTTACCCTAATTCTAGAAGAAAATGGATGTCTTAATTAGCAGGATTGATTAATGAGAGGTACATGAGAGGTGCATAACTTACACTCACAGGATTTTTTTCTCTGTTCTATAGGATCAAATAGGTGTGGATATTAATTAACAGTAGAAAATGAGATGGCAAAGGTATTAATCTTCTGAAAACTGTGCAATATATGAAATGTTACTGATTGCTGGTTCTCTGCTTGACACCTCCAGAAAGATGCGCATTTCAGCCCATCCACAAAAGCTGAGTGACCAGTTGGTCAGCTTGAAAGCAATACACTGCTGATCCTCCTGTGCAAAACAATCTATGCCACACATACTAAAGAAAAATATGGCAGTGAGTCCTTAGTTAGAGATAGATCTGAAAAGTAATGTGATCCATAATTAAGTTTCAATCATTCTAACAAATGCCCATGTAACTTTATTCATGCCCACACCTTTGCTAAGTCAGATCCTTGACTGGTTTCTCTGTGTCAGAGAAATTTTTCTGTTTTAACTCTACTGGTCAGTCCTATCTTGTTACTTGGAAGGGTGATCTCTAGCCTTAAGCTTTCCAAAGAAGTACCTGCAATTTTTTTGCCTATTTAAAAAAATTTTTTGCCTATTTAAAAAATTTGTCTAGGTCGCTTTCTCATTCCTTTTCAAAGAGGGCAAATATTACTAATATTATTTATAAGGTTGCATTGGGTGTGGCTGAGATGGAGTTCATTTTCCCCACAGCAGCCCTCACTGTGGTGTGCTTTGCACTGGTGTTGATAACCAGTGTTTTTTGCTCCTGCTGAGCAGTGCTGGCACAGTATCAGAACTGTCCAACTTTCCACCATCCTTCAGCTGGCTGGGGATGACAAGATCTTGGCAGGGAACACAAATAGGACAGCTAATCCAAACTGACCAAAGGGATATTCTCACTAATGTCCACCTCCAAAAACAGGGGCTTCTTGCCTTTGTCTCCACTTCCTACTATGGAACACTCCAAAACACTTCATCTGTTGAACAAATGAAACGGGACATTTTTTGACCAAATGGAAGAAAATATTTGAAACCAGATGAGCTTTTAGGTCCTTTCAAACCCAAAATCATTCTGTGATTCTAAAATTGGGTGCTGCAGTCCAAAGGAGGCCTCACAATAAGTTGTTTTTACACACTTTAACTCAAATATCTCAAGAAAACATATTGAGACCTTGAAACATTTTGTCCAAACATATTTCTAATCCTTTGGACATGATTCTTACCTCATGTTAATAAATCAATATATCTTTTAGATTTCTTAGCTGCTGAGACACAAGCAATACCTTCACCTCTTCACATACTCCCTGAGTAAGTTCTTGAGAGGACAATGAGGGTAATACCATCTAACATAACCATGGGAAAGCACTTTCTTTTCACTTTCTGGTTAATGAGCAACTTTCAGGATAAGTTTGATAAAGGTCCTTATGTTAAAGAACATTGGAGCGAAAAGCGAAAAGAAATGTGTGTGCACTGTCTCAAAAACTACTTGTTCAGTGGAGACACATTTGCTCTAGTATGTGCTTACATTAAGAGTCCTAGGTTGTTCTTTTATTGAACATGTATTTCAATCTACAGTCACCAAGATACCTTAACATGCCTTTGCACATGAACACGGGGGCAAGACACAGAATGTGCATCCTGTTAGAGCGACACAAAGAAGCTCTAGTTGAGTAGATACCTCTTCATGGCACAAAGGATAGTGCCACATGACTCAGCCCTGCCAGAGGCAAAGCTTTACCAGGTGGATGCTCTGCTGAGCCTCCTTAACCCTGCTGATGCCTGAGACTGTTCATTAAGCTCTGTCTTGAGTAGCTCACTAAGGGACTATGTTGCTCCAGAGACAGAAAAGGTTTAGTTTTGGCTAGAAGGAAATAAATCAGGGTAGATTTGATCCTGGGTTCTCTCAGTGCTTTGTCACAGCGAACTCTGCAGGTTGTTGGACACACTTGTCTCTCTCTTTCCTACTCATGTGTGGCTACTGCTCCCCAGTCTGTCATCACATGCCTTTCTTGGGATAAATACCGTAGCTGCTTACACAGACATACAATCCAGGCCAAATCTTCCAACCTTTTTTCTTATGCTTTCCTTTAACATTACTCAACAGCTACAGACGTGCCAGCCATATGTGCCAGACAAATTTCACAGCCAGTTTTCACACCAGTGTCCTCAAAGGGCACTGCTTTCTCTGAGACACATTTTGATAAGCAGAACACTTATTTAAATCTACTGGAGAACAGGCTGGCAAAACTCATGGCACAAAAGTGGGCCTGGAATTTCATTCAGACTACGATTAAACATTTTCTTCCTAAGAGATCGTGAGAAGGAGATTTGGACAGTACATTATATGGGAAAGCTATAACCTTTTAGGTTAACTCTTTGGTCCCTTAGCAAGTATGCAACAAGATCTGAATAAAAAAAATGTTATGCAGAAGTGCATGGAAGCTCAAAATAAAAGTATATTTATGATTTGTACTACATGAAGGTATACTTACTCGCATATATATATATATATATATATATATATAAAAAGTTGAAAAAAGTACATGCATTCTCTTCTTATATCGTACAGTATTGAGTGAAGCTGGCTTTATATCTAAATTTCTGCTGACACCAAATCAAATTTGATGATAAAATATGCCCTGTCACTTAGTGTTCCTGCACACCCACTGGTTGCAAAATAAAGAAAAAAAAAAAAAACAAAGCAAAACCAGAAAAACTCATAAATCCATATTATTACAAATAGTGCAAAACTTACTGTGAATCATTCCTGTGAATTCCTGAATGCTCTCTGCAATCTACTACTTAATATTTTGTACAATATTTTTTGTCTAGGGTTGACGTACAAGTGAACTCCTATAAATACAGATAAAAGTCAGCAGTAATCAAGTACTGTGTGGAATTTTGTAAAATGTTTAAAGAATCATAATGTAGCATGATGGAAAGACAACTAAGTCTGATATGATGCAGCAGATTGCTGCAGATCTGCTTGAGACAGAAAGGTTCTGCAGGGGGATTGGCCAGGCTCAATCAATGCACTGAGGCCAATGGTGTGAGATTCAACAAGGTCAAGTTCCAGGTGTTGCACTTGGGTCACAACAGCCCCACGTAGCACTACAGGTGGGGGGCAGAGTAGCTGGAAAGTGACCCACAGAAAAGGACCTGGGGGTGCTGGACAACAGCAGCTGAACATGAGCCAGCAGTGTGCCCAGGTGGCCAAGAAGGCCAATGGCATCCTGGCCTGGATCAGCCATAGTGTAGCCAGCAGGAGTGGGACCAGGGCAGGGATTGTGCCCCTGTACTCAGCACTGGTGAGGGCACACCTCAAATCCTGTGTCCAGTTCTGGGCCCCTCACTACAGGAGAGACATTGAGGTGCTGCAGGGTGTCCAGAGAAGGGCAATGGGGCTGGGGAGGGATCTAGAGAATAAATCATATAAGGAGTGGTTGAGGGAGCTGGGGGTGATTAGCCTGAAAAAGAGGAGGCTCAGGGGTGACCTTATCACTCTCTAAAGCTGCTTGAAAGGAGGCTGTAGCAAGGTGGGGGTCGGGCTCTTCTTTCAAGCAGTAGAGGCAGGACAAGAGGAAATGGCCTCAAACTCTACCAAGGAAAGTCAACTTATGGCAACAGGAATTTTTTTTTTCAATGAAAGAGTGATCAGGTATAGGCTTCCTGAGGTGCTGGTGGAGTCATCATCCTTAGAAGTGTTCAAGGAATGACCGGACATGAAACTTAGTTGACACAGTGATGTTCAGTCAAAAGTTGGATTCTATAATTTTGGAGATCCTTTCCAACCTTAATGATCCTATGATTTTACACTCCTATATTTGAGTCAATACATAAAACATTTTGACACTTAGTAGTCAAGAAATTGGCCTTATTTGGGTCAATAACAGAACAGTGGAAACTTTCATTACTTTCCTATGAAAACTAAATAGTGAGTGCTCACAGCACCCTATGCATAAGAATTTACCATTTTTTAAAAGCTGAATTCATGCATTGGGATTTCTTTTTCATCTTACAGAGAATTTGAGTCTTCATTAATTTTCGGAAGAACCTGTGTAACAGGGTGAGAATTAATTATTTTTGGTTGTTTAAAATAAACCAGTAAGATGGATAATAATATTACAGTTATGGATAGTAATAGTATTTTGCTGGATGAGGTGAAATAAAATATCCTGCAGATCTCCAGAGTAATTTTTTTTACGTATTAATAGATCCATTCTACCTGACTCACACTCCATTCCCTGTCCAAAACAATTCCAAGAACAATTCTTCATGAACCTAGTCCAGGACTGCAGCAGGCTCCCCACAGAACAGACAAGAGAAATCAGTTCATACATTTTCCCACAACACATAACTAAAACTTCACATTCTGTCAGTAAACTAAGACTTAGCAGTGTGTTCTGAAGAGAAAAATTCATTCTGTGAAAACAGCATGGTAATGTCAGGCATTCTCTCCTACCTTCAATGCTGCAGCTTAAGTTGGTATAAGTTACTGATCTTTCTTCTCCCATTAGTCAGACTTTGACCTGCAGTCCATTGAGCCTTTGGCCTGGACACTACACTGGCTGTGGACACTGCTGGTTCCACTGAGCCTACTCACTAGAAATACCCCAGTAAGTAAAGACACTGACAAAAAAAACCCCAAAAACCCAAAAAAAAACCCCAAAACAAACAAACAAACAAAAAAACCAAAACCAAAACAAACAAAAAAAAGTGATGGCTATCCTGAGCAGAAAACTATATATGGTTCATAGTTATAACCACAACCCAAATCCTTGCCCATTTAGGAGTGCTCCAGGATGTAGGCCTGCTGGTTCTAGTAACTTCAGTTCCTTCACTGCTCCTGCCAGCAGCAGCTGGAAGCCTTTGTCCACTTTCTCTCCAGAACTCTCTGTGTAGAGAGACATTCCTGCATTGAATTACACTCATGCTATGTTAGACAGTTTTTTTTTTAAAGCATTTATTGAGATTTGTTTCACTTAACTTTGGATGAGGTAGATGTCTGCATCCTAACATAGTTATCCTAAGCATCCTTTATATCCAAGGAAGACTAGTGGATTTGTATCCTACTGTTTAAAGATAGGTATTCAGGGTCATTTGAGACCCTTTAAGGTATCTGAGACATCTGCAGACAGCTGGCAAATACAACACATGATTAACAGGAAACCCATGCCCTTCAGCAGGGTTGGACAGAGGTCACGCAGGTTGGCTGGAGCCCTCACAGTACACTTGGTGCTATGCTGAGGGAATTGAAACATGCCCAGCAGTGCCTGGAGAGCAATTCAGCTCATCATAAAGAAGACATTTGCATTGGCTGAATAGTTTTGTAATTCCAAATGTACAATCTAATTATTCATAGACTACAGTGGGACCTTTGACAACTAGACACACTCAGTCACCTGAATTTAGTCATCTAACTTCATCTGTCTTCAATCTAGCACAAACTACACTTAAAAACTTTCCTCAGAGAGGGGAGTATGCAGATTGAAAAATGAACACGTTACATGGCCTCTGACTCTACTACTAAAAGGGAAATTTGCAAGCCCTACTGAGTAAATCTCTACTTCAGTACAAGTTGACTTGTACTGAACATTAATCCGGTTATAAATAAGAAACAGCCTACCTCTTGGCACCATATCTTTCAGATTAATGTGTGGATGTTTGCCTGCATCAAAGATGCAGCCTGAAACAACAGGCAAACAGGGTGGGTCAGGAACAAGTCTCAGAGCAGGACAAGTTCTGAGGGAGGCAGTATTCATTTAACTCAGATTGGGTTAAACTGACTGAAAATGCATCCCTGAACCAGACCTTCCTGGATGCACTTAGCTGATGCAGACTAAGCTCTGCCTAAGAAATCCAGGACTCCCTGTTCCCCCACAGGCTCCCTCTCAGTCCCAGCTCCTGCTCTGTTTCCCCCCTGGAGCTGGCACAAGTGTTTGCATGGCCATTTAAGGAACCGCTCCAGGGAAATGATCTCTAGTAGAACTAAATGCAGAAAGAAACAGTTTAATTTTAATCTGGGTGTTTCCCCTGACCCAGAGTTCATGGCACAAGAGCACAGTGCTTGTGCCAGGGTAAGGGAGGCATTGGCACAGTGATAAATACCAGGGGTGGAGAGAAAGTGGGACAGCTGTGCTTGGCAGCAGTGCTGTCTCTTGATGCTGGAAGCAAGCCCTCATGCTGACATTCCTTGCTGGTATAAATCAGTGTGTTAGAATGCAAATCTGGCCCTTAACCTGAAAAGCCAGTTTTCCATTTTATTTTCACTACAAAACCACTGCATCCCTATGTCTGATTCCTAATAGAGAGTGAAACCAAGCAACACATGCTTTGATGGTGACACAAATCACATCACTTTTAACAATAAGAAAATTAGTCCTGATAGAAGGCAGGAGTTGTTGTGGCAACCATTTAAAGAGGTCATAAAGATTCCTGCCTTACAATGCTTCCCAAAGTTATTCCTACAGATAACCAGGCTTTCTGTTAAGTCCCATTTCCATCAGACCCACAGGCAGGACACAAATGTGACTGAAGAACAGAGTTTTCTGAAATACTGCAAAATGCTCCCTTTGAAAAATTTTGAGGCACTACCTTGCATCTAACTGCCCATCAGTCACACCTTTTAAAGGTCAGAAGCCACTCCACAAAATGAAGATTTGATGTCTCAACAGAAAAAAACACACATAAAAAAATCTAATCCTCTACAAAAATTAATTCTCTTAAACTCGTGCTTTATATACACACTGGCAGATACCTACCTAAAACATGAACCTAAACACACAAACATGCAGCTTATAAAGCACCCACCAGAATGAATTCTAAAGTGAATGTACAATTTAAAAAAGAAACTAAAAGGACAGAAGTCTGGTTTGTTTGACTCACTTGTAGTAACATGTTAAATATGAAAATCTAGATGTATAAGAAGTAAGTATAAGAAAATTCAAAAGTATAAGTAAATTCAAAATATAAGAATATATAAGTATAAGAAAATTCAAAAAATACTTTGTTTTCACAGACTTCATTATCTTGAGAAATATATTACCGGAGCAATTTCTGAATCTATCTATAATTGTATCCTATTTACTAAACCATTCAATATCTTGAGCTCACAAGAGAACAAAGGACAAGGAATACAGGTCGCATCTGAAAAACATGATCTCTGTATTATTTCACCTTTCAGCAATGCTTCAGTTGAGTGCCCATTCCCTATATACCATATATACATGAAAACTGGAGAGGGAGTTTTTACAAGGCCATGTAGTGACAGACAAGGGGGAATGGCTTTAAACTGTAAAACAGTGGGCTTAGATTTGACATCAGGAAGAAATTCTTTACCATGAGGGTGGTGAGACTGGCACAGGTTGCTCAGAGAAGCTGTGGATGCCCCATCCCTGGAAGTGGTCAAAGCCATGGCAGGGGGGGTTGGAACCGGGTGACCTTTAGGGTCCCTCCCTACCCAAATCATTCTACAATTCTGTGATTCTATGACACTAGCCCTGCAAAATCACAAGTGACCTTTTCCAGTATAGTACTCCTATGCATATTAAAGTATTCATATAGGTAAGTTATGTGAATGATGGACCCAGAAACAGATATTTGCTGGAAAATCCTTTTTTCCATTACTTTTTTCACTTATTTTTATATTAAAGAATAAACAGATCTGCCTGACTGTAATAGACACCAGGGCAGAAACAGAGAAGAAAATGGACTGAAAGCAGGATGAATCTGAACAATGTGCTCTTTAGTTTTCTTTGCTCCTCTTGTTCGTGTTACAGTAAATGTAACTAAGACACACGCAAAATAAATTTCACATTAACCTCCTTAATCATTGAACTCTCTCATAATTTCATCTTTGTTCTAATTAGTTTTAAACGCTGAGATGTTTTAACAGTATCTGACAGTGCATGCAAGAGAATCACCATATTCTCTAGCACAAAAATCATGGAGAGTATGGAAAGAATCTCATATCTGATTCAATGGCACAGTTTTTAGGTTAATCTGAGCCTACAACAAAGCAAGGCTTGCTTCCTGTTTAGTAACATTAGGAGAATAAGAATCCATCTTTAAAACATGAACAATCCACACACAAAAGGTGGTGGCAATCCTTCCAGACACATAGAAAATAGGTCCATGAATGAAAAAAAACAGCAATAAAATCTGAAGGACAACGGGCACCAACATGACATTTCTGTACCTCATTGTAAGAAACATAATAATAAACACCAAGACCAACTGGCTCTATTATATTATTATCTCACTGGCTGTTTAGATGCAAAAACTTTATCAGATATTTATCAGTTTCTCTAATTGCTAATTATAGATAAAAGCTACAAATCTGCAGAGTAGCTTCCTGCAGAGTACCATTTTTGCTTTTGTTTTCTTTCACACATAGCTATTCTGTATTTTTATAAACAAGAAACCCTGTGAAATATTTTATGGCTTGTACTGAAAAGTCCAAATATTAAATACAAAATACAGCTAGCTAAGAAGGCCAAACATACACACAAAAAAGGCTTCTTCTTGTTGCCTTTTTACTTAAAAAGGGGAGTTTTCTAGCTTTGCTTTGAAAATATTGGAACACTAAGACCTTGTCTCATACAACAGCATTGTGGTAGGAGTACAACTGTAGGAATCTCAGATGTCCCCTGAACATAGATGGAGAGGAGATGGAAAAAACCTTACTTCCAGAAGCCCAAGTGCTGCAGTCTCATGCAATTAACCTCATATCTATCTCATTATAAAACTGTATACAAAATACAGCTTTCAAATTACACAACAGTACATGAGTGTTAAAAGCACAAAGATGTTCTGAGAGCTTTTTCACAGAATGGTTTGGGGTTGGGTTGGAAGGGACCATAAAAATCATCTAGTTTCAACCCTGCTCCCATGGCCAGGGATACCACTCACCAGAATATAAATCCAGACACGCAAACTTCACAATTTCTCACCAACTTCTTTTTTTTTTTTTTTTCTCCCATGGAAGCAAAATACCATTAAAAAACAAAACAAAACAAAACAGTTTCCTTTTTCTGTAAGTAGAAGTTTAACTATAAGGCCAATCAGTTACTGTGGTTTTTTATCTATATATTTGTACTAAGAATAAATTCATCAGAAAGATGTTGATTGCAGATTATTCCTATAGCAGAGTTTGGAAACACATATAAAGAGTTTGGTTTTCATTAGGGAAATGTATGTCCTATCTTTATTTCAGTCTTTCCAACTACTGCTCTAAATACTTAGAAGACAGAAAACATTTTCTGAACCGATGGGGAGCAAAGAATTAACAACAATTTTATACTCCCAAATATTGGTAGCACATGATCTTTTGAAAAATGAGGGGAGAAAGGTTAAGTGTGGCTCTAATCATTCAGTCAACTAAGGAAGTACAAAATAGCTCTAACATTTACTTTTTTTGGGCATTAACTGACTAAAGATGTAAAAGCATTGTAGGTGACATGTCAATTCTAGGATAAGTGGGCAGCTAGCCCACACTTTTGTACTTTCACACTTTGGAGATACAACATTTTCTCTCCAGTAACATCTCCACAACCACCAGATACCAAGAAAGAACAAAAAAAAAAAAAACAAACTATTTTTTTCTGCACAGATTATAACCAGTAAACCAGACACTGCCTCTGCACAATACAATAGATTCCTCTCAAAACTGTAATCAGCTATTACAAGTGAAGTAGCTGAAATGACCTTGAGTATACTTTCAAATAAAACTGAGATGAGCTCAGTTGGTTAGAGCATGGTGCTAATAACAGCAGAATTGTCAGTCCAATCCCTGTATGGGCCATTTGCTTAAGAGCTGGACTTGATGATCCTTATGGTGCCTTCCAACCCAGAATATCCTGTGAGTCTGTGAAATCTGGTTTATGTTCCTGTATGTCTGCTTTTTAAGAACAGATTACATGCACAAAATAGCTATCCTGTTATGATCAATGGGTAGAAGGAAATCTCATGTTCATGTCTTCTTTATCAACATCACTCAAGCCCAAAAATTTGGCCCTTTGCAACAATAGATGAAAGTTGATCTTATAAATGTGAAACCATAAATAGGAATTTCCTCACCTGATTCTGAGGTAAAAGACCTCTACACTAACCAGATATATCTAGTATGTGATAAAACACACAAGACTTAAACCTTCCTCTTAAGTGGGTGATATTTTATCATGCTGAAAAAAGGGAAGAGGGCAAACTTCTGAGCAAACAGATGGCAGGAAGCACTGTTTGTAGATATCACTGCATGAGAGGTGGCATCCCTAAAGAAAGTGTAAGGAAGCACATATTAGATTGAACATTTGACAGCAAGTGTTTTTACCACAGAGCTGTATTATGCCTGTAAGCTTTAAATCAGGTTTTGTGGTAGGCCAGGAGTAAAACTAAATTTCATTGTGTCCAAGATACTAACTTTGAAAAATTAATGTGTATTCGGCCTATTTCTGATTTTGATGATGGAAACTTAGGCTTAATTCTGGTTGTAATAATGTGTCAAGGATGGGTTTCTTCAGAAACAACTCCGATTGTTTTGTATTTCATGGAAAAAAGAAGGATTATGTCACAGGGCAAGGCTTTGCTTTCATCATTAATTACAGGGGGAAAAAAGGCTATACTTATTTTTATCACTCTTCTCATGGTCACAGTGATGTGATATATCTTTAACATGTGTCCTTCAGTCAACAGAGAATGCTAAATGATAACCAAACACTCCTATTCATCCGACCAACAGAGACTTTAAAGGGTGTGTCCAGTCTTTTTGTTAAACAGTTTTTGATGACTTCACAGTGAACTTTGACTTATGTTTAAACAAAATAAAAAAGCAGTCTTTCAGGGGGCTTATTATTCTGGGCTGAGCATATTTAAAACACTGCTTAAAGCTCCAGTTCAACTGGCTAGTCAATACTCCTCAGGCATAATAGATTTTGTTTTTCTCCTGAAGGTAAAGCCTGTCTGTGCAGGAAACACAGCTTGCCTGGGGGCTGGTCTGAGTTTGTGAAATGAACCCTCCCAAGGAATAAAGCATGAATCTTCTAATTTGAGTCAGAGTATACACCTTTGGTTTCCTTTTTACAAACATAGTAATAATGTAACAAATACATTAAAAAAAAAAAAAAAAAAGTGCTAGGTTACACTGCACACACAATTCTGCCCCAAGGAAAGGATGAAAGAAAGAACATTTTGTGACAGAAGCTAATCATGTTTGCTCATATACTACTGAAAGGTGTTTGGATACTATAGGAAGGAGTGGGGGCAGTGCAGCAAGAACCAACACAGAAGAGAACAGCCACACCATCAGTCATGCCCTGGCATGTTCTGTAAGGCTGCTTCCCTCTCCCAGTGCAATGCTCTGAGCTTTTGAGCTTTACCAGGAACACATTCTCGAATACATTCTCTTTGCCATCTCCACAGGCTCACATCTTAAATGAACCTGACAGTTTATCCATCAAGACAGATTCCTAAATGGAAGAACATTACAAAAGATTACAACGAATCCTGTAAATGTTAACTATGATTATCAACAAACAAAAAATTTGAATGTAAAGTAATACTGGCAGTACTAGGAGCCATTAATAAACTCAGTCAATAATATGAAGGTCCACAAATTTCTGCATAGGTTATTAAGCAAATATGGTTTTCAAGCAATATTTCCCAGTTCCCAAAATATTTCTGAAGTTTTTTAGTTTAACTATTCTTATTTCAAGACAGCTGAATACCATATTGGACATCTGTTCAGATGTAAATCCTCTTAATGCCCTTTCGATGGGTTTTCGAAACCATGTAATTTGTAAAACTTTCAGATATCCATTTCTATTTAATAGTAGATTATTAATCCTCTGCCAGAAAACTGCTGCTAAAATGCAGTCTCCATTCTCCCCTCCAACTTGCCATGTATGATTTTACCACAAGCAACATCTGTGTACTCCTTATCCAACTGCAGGCATAACATAGGGGAAGGAAAGAGACCAGTTGACTTTACTTGATTAATAAGTGAAACTAAAGAGAGCATGAAAATACTGTGTATCATGCAAAATGGTCATGAAGCAGTTTTACAAATTTAACAAACTGACAAGACTTAATGCTGGATGCTTTATTGTGGCACATATGTTTTCATTTAACAAAGCTTCTGTCATGACTGACCTTGTAATCTTATCATATTTCACAAACTGACAGTTTCAATAGCAATAACCCGCATTCTAAAGAGATTTGTTGGTGTTATTTGTACATTTATGACTAAAGTCTTTACCAAACAGTCGATTCAGGCACTGAAATAAATGTGAAATCGCAAAACTTCAAAATGTAAAAATTGCTCTTTAGTAATAAAAATGAGGTTCCTACAAAAACTAACCAAGAGACTATGACACAAGACATTTCTTTTTATACAAGAATTATCACAAGTAGGTTATTATCAGGCAGCCTAAAGGATTTGGAAGAAAGAGCACCATGAAAGCAATCTATGGCAAGTAAGCAGTAAGTGTGTTTTATTGCAGCATTTGCACAAGCAGTACTCTCTACTACTCTAATGTGTTCCCCTTTGGAGTCGATACTTTCCTCCTACCATACTTTCCTTCCTTTTGCTAGGTTGTCCTTAGTGCAACACCAGTCTGAGCCTGTTTTCAGATTGCCTCAGATAACAAAAGCAGCACACAAGCAGTCCTCTCACTGCTGTAGACTGGGTATCCTTAAAGATCCTGTCCTCTCATGATGGGAAGGACTGGCACTACGGAATAGAGGAATGAAGATGGGGAGATGGTGCTTCCCACCTGTCCTCCCCAGTCCTGGCAAAGCTGGCCAGACAAGCATTCATGCCAGCAAACTCTCAGAGAGGCTTCTCTCTGAGTCAGAATCTCTCTGGCAGCTCTCCATGGGCCCTGCTGCTTTCTATGGAACCTGTCGTGGACAAATTGCAGTAAACAAATTGCTGCACACTCCAAGGAAAACTTAGATGCTATAGGCAAATTATGAATTACTACAGACAGGTGGAAATTCCATAGCAGATGCAGCTATGTGTCCAACGTCTAAAAGGATTCTTGAGTTCAAGTAAACACTCGTGAGAATCAATACAATTCCTGTTTTATAAGGCTATGATGCAAAATGCAGAGCATTTAATGTTGTGTCTTCATTTCTGGTTTCAGGGCACTAAAGTCACACTCCAGTATACATGTATTTATTGGACAGGGGCAGCTGGGAATCCTGAGAGATGAGCAAATGGCAAGTCCAGTTAGTCTTGGATAGGGGCAATACTGTAAAACACTGCAGTGAGTGAGCATATAAAGAAGATTAGCTAAAGCACTGCAGCTGTTTAAATTGTTATATTTAGTTTTAGGCTGCAGCCAGACATTCATTAAAGAAATGAATGAGATGGCATTAGAAGCTGATATACCTTGGCTATTTGTTTCTGGTCCTTTACTGAAGGCTTCCTCTACCAATATAAATCAACAGATCTTGTAAGCCTCTCTCATCTACTCCAGTATAAATTACCCAACTTAACTTAAAGCCTCTTCATCAACAAGTTAAGGTGACTGAGGTAAGCATTAACCTGAACCAGAGAAAGACAGAGTTCTGTTGTATACCCTCATCCTGTTTGGGGTGCAGCCTCTAGCAGCAGTTTAGTACTGAACAGCTGAAGGACAAGGACATCACAAACCAGCCCAGCTGCCTCTGTGATGATTGTCTGAGAGGGCCTCAGTGTTAACTTACTGAGATTCATACACGGGGCAGGTCATACATATGCTACCACAAAACAGCATGCTTACACAGTTCAGAAGAAAAAGAATACTGCATTAGTGTGCTTTAGATGCCAAAGTGCTGACAACTAGTGCAATTTAAGGTTATGGAAACCAGACATCAATGCAGGCTAGCTTTGGGGCCTATGGAAAACCTGGATTGCTGTGAAGGGACAGCTAGAGACCAGAAGGTTACCTCTTGGTTCTACTGTAGTCGATTATTGCAAGATATGTATATTTAGGCAATTCATTCTTATAACAATTAGCTTGATCATGAGGACAGGGAATGCATTTTTTAAATTAAAATTCAGGAGAGAACTTTTTTTTTAAACCCTTATTTTCCTCTCATAAAATCAATGGTAAATTTCCTATTATTATTCAGTAAGGACAGAATAAGATTAACACTGGACACTTTTTCAGATCATACTCATCCCTTCTAAAACACAGTACAGAGAGGTGAGATTCTGCACCTAAGCAGGTGTAAATATATCTATGATCTTGTCAATAAGACACTAGTGAGCCCTTACTTAGTGAGTTTACTGTCACTGCTACTTCCTAATTCCCACAGGCATCACTGTTACGCTCCTCTACTGAAAAAAAGTCATTTAAACGTCTCACAAACTACCAGCAGAGCTCAAGGAGAATCAATTTGTTGGAAAGGTGTAGATGACTGTAGATGAGTTATACTTTGAACCACTCTGTTAGCCCACAGCTGCTGCAGGCCACAAAACGCACACTCAAGTGCTGCAATGAAGTTTCCTGCCAGTCATGAGCTGGCAAGTGTGTGCAGGATTAGGGAAGGGTGCTGCACAGCTCCTGGACAAAGATGTTCAGTCTTGTGATGACATCTACTGGCTAACCTCAAAGGCACTAACCCACCTGTAGGGAAGCTCATTCCAACATCTTCTGTTCTTGAATATTTTAGATTCATGATCTAACGTCAACAAAGGCAGGTTAAAACCTAAAGATCCATTGAGAAACTCTGTCTCTGCTGTTGATGCCTATTCTGACTGTGTATCTTACCTTCTCCCATAGAAGAGAAATGCAAAATAGGCATGTGATGATATGTATTTGGAATGTTTTGTAGGTACAAATTTTCCCTTACTGTAGAAGTTTTTCAGCTTTGCTTTTTTTCAGTCCTACCTTTCTCCATTTGTAAACCTGAACTTTCTGTAGTGTGTGTGGTTTGCCCCTTTTTTAGGTGCAAAAAGGACCGCTGTGGTTTAACCCCCGCTAGCAGCCAAGTCCCACACAGCTGCTCCCTTATTCCCCCACCAGTGGGATCAGGGAGAAAATCAGAAAGGTAAAATCTGGAGAACTCAGGGGTTGAGATAAAGACACTTTACTAGGGAAAGCAAAAGCCATGCACACAAGCAAAACAAGGAATTAATTGACTGCTTCCCATGGGCAGGCAGGGGTTCAGCCACCCCCAGGAGAGCAGGGCCCCATCACATGTAACAGTGACTTGGGAAGACAAACACCACAATTCCAAATTTGCACACCCCCCCCCTTCTTCCCTCTCTTCAGATACTGAGTATGCCACATGGTCTGGAATATTCCTTTGGTGAGTTTGGGTCACCTGTCCTGGCTGTGTCTCCTCACAACCCTCAATATCCCTGCCAGCATGGGAGCACAAAAGTAGAAAAGGCCTTGGCTCTGTGTAAGCCCTGCTCAGCAGAAATAAAAACAACTCTATATTATCAACCCCGTGTTCAGCACCAATACAAAACATGATCCCACCAATACAACACAAAATTTTCTTCACAGCCACTGTGAAGAAAATTAACACTACCCCAGCCAAAGCCAGCCCACCAACCAAGGTATGCAAAGAGTAAAATGCAAACAAATTACATAAAAGAAAAAAGCCAGATTTTTCAAATTCTTTCACTTCTACTTATTCTTGGAATTTTTTAACTTCAGAAGAGAAGAAGACAAATGTCAAAGAATCAAACTTCCTTTTGGAAGTACACATACTTTTGGAAGTAAGTGGTCCAAAAAGCATCATTCTTTACAGTTGTAAGGTTATTTTCTCCTTTGGCATACCATTCGCATTATAATTGCATTCATTCCATTCAGGTCACTTTAGGCTAAATGAAAATGGACAAAACTGAAGTCACTCCAGAATAATTCTCCAGGACAAAGGAATTGTGCAAGTAGCTGACGAGCTGCACTAAAGAGAGTTAGAATGGACTAACTCTCAGACAGCTCAAGGCAAAAGCATTATCCTGACAGATTTAGCAGATTTTGTACATAGGCATGACACAATCTAAAGATAAATCTAAAATCCTGACTTGCAGAAAAAAATTTAATTAATTTAACTAAAGAGCAAAGTTTGCTATCAGCAGTCTGGTGTACCTGTAGATAATGAAGTTCAGAAAATTATTTCTCTCTCTCACACACACACACATTTTCACTTACTGAAAGGCCTTTGAACATTTTTTGATCACAACATAAACATTAATCTTAAAAATTCAGCCCGCTAACTAATCAATAATCCTGCTTTTTAACAATGACCTTTTAAAAACATAAGGTAGAAGATACCCCTGGGTAACAAGAAAGGTATTTCAAACTATGTCACATGAACAGGAGCATTGCCAGAAGCCAGCTATTACTCTGGAAGCACCCTTCAGTGGTCATTCAGTCAGTTTGTGTAGTTTCTTTTTTCTTTTCTTCCCCCTAGGTAGGACCAATTATTGGACACAGATCTGAGAGCACACTCTGAGGCAGCTCTCTCTGAGGTCAGGAAACAACTACCTAATGTATCCTGCTTTCAACTCTGCTAATGAATGGGTAACTCCTAGGTTAAAAATTATCTTCCAAGGTTTATGTACTTTATGCTAGAAAGGGCAGGGAAAAAAAAAAGAGGTGAATTAAACCCCTTGCCTGTTGTATGTTTAACCTATGTGTATGAAATGAAATGGCAGTAATCACAAAATATCTATCAGTTTGCTAACAAATATTTTTATGTGCATGCTAATGCCACTATCAAGGAAAAAAAAGAGTATTAATGTTAATATAGCTCCTGAGAGGATTTAAGCATAACTTTTTCTAAAAAGAAAAAAGCTTTAATCTAATTTCTGTTTCAATACTTTACAAGATTTATTCCACATGTCCCACTCTGAGAGATAAAAATGGTGGCAATGGTCACGTTTTTTATTTTAATCAGGTGATTATCTCTTTATTTTACAAAGTTGCCTGAAAATCTGCCACAAATATAGCAAACATCCCACACTTGATTTTGAAGAAAGCACAGTGCCATAAGCTGAAGCTCCCTTTTGGAGTGGCCACAGATAAACACACCAAACAAAATAAAATATGGGGAGAGGGAGAGACAATAAAAGAAGTGTATTGTTAATGTGCCAGATCTGGGGCAAAAACAACACAATGTCTCATAATGTAGCCTCACTTCAGGAGGGGTTGGTTAACTGTGAGCACAGAACTCATCAAGTGAGCAGGAAATACAATACAGATACATGCCCTTCCATGATGCCCATGGGTGAGCCTGTTCCTTGAACACCTGCAGAACCTTACACCAGCTCTTTTTCTGCTTCACAACACCCATGTCCCTTTTGTCAGAGAAAGAGAGAGGTTGCTATCTTACATAGTCACAAGGATACAATAATGTACGTACAATGATGTACAAGTGATCCATGATTAACAGAGTCCTGCTAAAATATATGTTCTCCATCAACAGCTTAGTGTCACAGCCCAGCTCATATCCTAGGACTTGGCGTGTCCCACCAAGTGACACGACACAGCCATTTGCAAACAGTGCATTAGGCTGTGAGCAGCCACCTTGAGCACTTCACATACCTTGGAGCTTTGCAGATATTAACCCTCTGCCAGCTCCCCAAACCACTCCTGGATTCCAAATAAAATGAAAATTCCTTTGCAAGGCCTGCCAATAATAAACAGCACAAACGGGTTCATCGCAGTGCAGTTAAGAGTTCTACTGAACACATCAAACGCGAATTTCCGACACATTTCCTTGGGGCAGTCCTGTGCAGGAGGACAAAGGTGAGGTGTCCCTGGCTCTCTAACACATGTGCTCCAGTAAAACCACTGTTCTGCAGATTCCCTGCACACTGCTCACCCCATGCTGGCCATCCTCTCCAAACCACTCTGTGTAGCCCAACTCTTTGTAGTGGCCACTGCTGTTTCATCTGCTGGCTAACAAATTGAGGCTTTGCAGTCTGCAGCCCATCATAACAGATCTCTTCTGTTTTTTATTTCTATAGTCCATATCCAAATTTGCAACTCCATATTTGTTATGTATACAAATTTTTAATAAAATTCCATGGCACTGAAAATGTAGTACAGCAGTCCAGTCAGTATAAACATCACACTTCAGCTCCTTTAAGGAGTGTCATTTGTCAACAGAGGGAAAGTATTCATCTCATCCCAAAACATATATCTAAACTAAATCTAAGTTGAAATGAAATAAATCCTTTCCTTTAAAGACAGTTTAAAGATGTTGTAGGGTAAACAAGGACAATGAAAAGGAGATTTCCTAGAAATGAGGACTGCAACAGAGGGACTAAGGGTACTACCCAAGATTACCAGCCAGGTCAAACATGACTGAAAAACTGAACAGAGATTTCAGTCTCAGCCTGGTCTGGTGCCTTTCTCCAACCCCCTATTTTCTCCTCAAGCACAATAGATAAAGATCTTCTGAAGTGAAGACAGAGGGAGATGGGAAGATAGGTTTAGGAAAAAATATTTGTAAATGTGTCTCTGTGATCACACTGAAGGGACTCAGTTGGAGTTATTTTTGTTTCAATTATTTAAAGTAGGATCAGTTTTCTATTAAAATGAAAAATGTATTTTTAAAAGCCTCCTTAATCAGGTCACTGAAAAAATCCTATCACACAAAGGACATATGTAACTGTATACACACTTGTGACAAAAGACCAGTCTGCTGACATTTCTCTCACCACAAGAAAAATCAGATGGCATAAAATTTGAAGACTTAGGAGTGGGTATAACCAACATTCTGTTCTTTCTTGCAAATTTTGTAGTGCTGTTCCAGTAACACAGAATTACACTTAAATCTGTATTGTTCATGGTTCAGGTTAAGGGGCCTGGGAAAACCCAGAAAATGAGAAAAATAATAACAAGGGAATTATGAGACATGCTGGGGAGGATGATGTGCAGATAGACAAGCAACTCTGTAGGGCATCAGGTCAAGTTTAGCACAGGGTGGAAGCAATTAGTTGAGCTCACAAAAAACTGTGAGTGTGGTAAATCTTCCAATCAACTTCATGGAAACCCCACCAGTTTCATCTAATAAAGGACTTGATTAAACACACACATAATTCTAGATTCTTGTAATATGTCTTACAAAGTGTGACATATTTCTGATGAGGAAAGTAGAAGACAAAGAATATTCTCAGTCACACATGAAAAAAAAAAATCTGCTTCAAAGATCCCAAAGAAAGACCTTTTCCCTTTTAAAGTAAAACTATCAAGAACACATTTCTGCCTAGGATGATGCGTCTCTCATTAAAACACATAAAGAGAAACAAAAGACATATAAAAAGTAACCAAATTGAAAAGAGTGACATTTAACCTTGATATTACAAACTAAGCACCTATTTAAAAAATGGGAAAAAAAAAAGATTCCCAGTTTAGTTTAGATTGTAAATTATGGAAGAGATATATGTATGTAGAGCTTAAACCTCCAGCTGGCAAAGAAAGGGCAGCACAGAAAGAAAAATTACATAGAAATCCCATTTTGATTACTGTAATTCTGTAGTGTCCATAAATCATTACCTTCTTCTCCTGCTGTACCACAGAAAGCACCTTAATTTCATATTACTCAAGGGAAAATTCCTTCTATTACTTAAATTAGTTTTGTAGCAAATTAAACTCCCATTTTTTTCCATTTTGTTTCTGGATGTATAGCACTTGTGTTCAGTCTCTCTTTATTTCTCTGCTAATAACCTTCTCTTTGTTCTTTCCCTATAACTGTTCAAATCTGAAAGTCAATCTTTTTCTCATGTAGTTGCATCTACACCAACACATCTGCCCATTTCCTCCAAACCATAATTTTCTAAGTTTTATTCTTATTTTTCTGATGTTATGCTGCATGTTACTCCCTATTGTATTTGATATTCATATCCACAATTCTACTTGGCAATCCCTATGTCCAAACTTCAATCCCCTCTCAGCAGAACATCCCACATTAAGTCAATGTTAGCATATGAGATATAAATACATTCTAATATATCCTTCATTTGATATGACAGGTACAGGCAGTACAAATATTTCTGTAGTAAAAAGAATTGCTGGCACTGTAATGCTCATGATACTGTCCTATTTCTTTAAATATGAAGCACTATTTATAAGAACTGTTTCTTTAAAGTGTGAAAGTCTGATTTCATCCATGTCATGCCCAGAGACCAAAGATTGCTGACTTGAAAACAACCCCTTCATAGGTGAACCTGAACTTATTTAACATTGCTAAAAGTAGATATTTTTTAAATCAAATTTTAAGACTGAATTTGTCTGTATATGCTCATTAAAAAACAGGATTGCTCCTCATAACATGTTTTTTATGTCCTGTATCGTACCAACATGCAAATGTCCATAACTGCAATGAAAAATACATAAACAGTGTAATTAAGAGGGTGGTGGATTCAATGATAACTAGACTGTGGTGTTTTAAATATGTGTGCAGCCAGGATAGGTTTCTAGCAGCTTATACTTACTTGGACAGGCCAGACAAACCAACATATACTTCAAATGAGTGGTGAATAAAAGCTCTTAATAAGTTGCATGATACTGTACCTTCTGATGCAAATCTTGATCCCATTACCTATCAGACAGGAAAGCCCTGGCAAATTTTGCTAAAGCATCTCTAAGACCTTACCCTCCACAGCTGTTCACCCCCTCCTGTATCACTGGCAGACCTCTAGCAGCACTAGTGAAGCACAGTGTGCATCCCTGCCCTAAAACACACATAGCTCAGCATCCTAATCTTGCACTGCTACAGGGCAGGACTAATTCTGGACTTACTAACACATGCATACCACTCTGCTGACTCTGTAAAGAGGCAGCTACCTCTGGCAAAAGGGGATTTAGTAACATATTAAACCAACACACCTGTTTCCTCAGTAAATGACCATCAGAACTCGTTTTTTTAAATGTGGCCATTACTATGACTATCTTGAAGAAGAGCTTAGGGACAAAACTTGTGACAATCAGAGTCAGCAAGCTTAGATACGTTCATTTAAAAGAAAAATGTCATGCTTTTCCACTGGAAAAGAAGGCATGTTCAGACCCTTGTCCTCACAGGGGCTCCTTTCCTTTGCCAATGTCCCAGCGAGTACACTGGAGCAGAACGCTCCCATGCTGTGGAGGAACAGCAGTTTCTACATCATACCCTGCCCTCAGCACAGAGAAAGGGAGCTCTAATAGACATAAACAGCTCCCAGCTTTTGTTACCACACATTGCCACTGTGCATCCAAATAATCAATTGCAGCACATACAGATACAAGGCACCTAGCTTTAAACTAGATAGTTTAAAAACTCATCTGGCAGTGGCAATGCAAAACTCAGTATAAATACCTGCGGAGTGTTTCAGCAGGTCAATCTGATTCCCATGCTGTTGCAGCTACAGTCTTATTGGTACCTTGTTGAGATGGTAAATTCAGCTCAGGTACCTCTCTACAGTCATTATTCTGTCTTAGAATTAGTCTTAGAATTAGTCAGCATCCATCAAGAATAGAGGATTTTGGTGTGCTCTGACGAATCAGAATCATTATGAATATTCAAAATAGTTTCAGAAGTCAGCTAACCAAATCACCTTCTCTAGAAGTATAAAAAGATTACATTTTATTTTCATGGAAAACCAACACAGTGACCTGCAACACTAATATAATATTTTTGGAAACTCTGTTCAAACCAAATCATGTCTATTAAGCTGTAAAATAGCTTCTTATTACATGGTATGGAAAATTTGAAACACTTAATCATGGCTGTATATGAAAATATAAAGTACGGTGATTTGATATACAGTATGACATTATGGTAGACTTAAAAAAATGCAACCAGGCACAAACACAAAAAGGAAATATGGCATGCACGTGCATGCACCGTCTCTAAACAGAGATGCCTTCAGAAAGAAATCTCCGCAGGCAGCCTTGCCTTTGTTACGCAAAGGGGATAGCTGGCATCTCTACTGACACTGCATGTCTGAACAAACATGCTGCAATTTCTTGTTTTATTAGAGCAGTATCTCTGGCCATTGTCTGGACCTGCCTCCCTAGCTCCCCCTGAAATCCTTGCAAGGAGAAAAAGGCCTCTTCAGTGCAAACTCCATGCAAAAACTGAGTACTCTCAGCTGATTTCTGAAGAAGCCTTTCTCTCCTGAGTATAGGATGAAGGCATCCTGCCTCCATCCCCAGCACCACAAAGCCATCAACTCAGTACAAGGTGGGAGATCACCTTGCCTTGACATGCACACCACCAACAACTACTCACACAAAGCAATAGAGAACATGTATGAATTCTGGAAATCGCACGGCCTTTTCCCTTAAAATTAAGAGGATGCGCTTTGTAGGAGTTTTGTTTGTTTGACTTTGTTTTTTAAAAAGAAAGAAAAACAACCTACTGAAAAATCCTGTGGTTCTCCACTAGCCTTTACTCAATAGTGGGTGATAGGGTTTAGTGGTTTAGGGGTTTCAGTGGTACTGTTGGGTTGACAGCTGGACTTAATGATCTCAAAATTCTGTTCCAACCTTGATGGTTCTATGATTCGATGAAGCACTAATGCATTTGCCTAATGACTTGGTTCACCACCCCTTGCATGCTTTGCCATCTCAAAAGAAGATTGTTTTGATGCTTTAATCATTGCATAAATGCCACATTTAACTTTTTAATCAAATATTTGATGTAAGGGATGCCATTTATTATGGTAGAGCATGAACTGTAACCAGCTGGATCTCTCCACTGCACAAGTTTTATAGGATTGTAATCCCAATACATATAGGTGCACAAACCACGATTTCAATGATCTAACTGCACATCTCCTATCACATGCAAACCACCATCTTGTGTAAAGTACTTAAAATATTTAACCCACTTTTGATCTAGTGATAATCAACTTGCAGCACTATGTTCCTTCCACAAGAGCAATTAAGCTATGTTTTCATCACTTGTTACTTCAATTCCAAGCCAAATCAATCACTAACACTAGTGCAACATTCTAAATTAAACGGGAGAACTTCCCTTATTAAACAATTTAAATTATTTAAACATTTAATAAAACTATTAGAATATTGTTAATTAGAAGACATAAGACTTTATTTTATAATGTGTGTAATGCTATACCTATGTTTTTTCTCATGCACAGATTTAGATTTTTTCTCCTAAATAGCACAGATACGTATATAACTTTTCACCTAATTTTCTTATTATTTTCGTCTTTTTAATGTTTAGATGATCATCACAAAATTGACAGTCTCTTTCAGCATATTCACACCTCCAATAAAAATTTGCCTAAGTGCTAATGGAGATGTCAAGCTGGAATGTCACTGTACAAATTAAAAAGACTTGTTTTATAAATTGCCTTTTCTCTGTTGCTAAACCACTAGTCAGCAAAATATGTTTTATTATTTTTTTAAAACAGTACCTGGAAAGCTGTTTGTTCATTCACTGATCAAATCTTCTTAGCCTGAGGAGCCAAGAATGTAGTTCTAAGATGGTTTCAGGGTGATTAATTATGGGATGCTGTAGATAGGGGGAATCTATGCTTTTGCACGTGGTCACACCATCACTTGTGCTCGAGCAGAGAGAACGGGTACAGCCAGATGAAATGAAGAGGTGGGACGTCCCCTGTGGTGGGCAGCACAGCTTCCTGCTGCCTCAAGCAGCCAGAGCAGGCCCATCTGAACTGAGTAGGAAGCAGCACAGCTGGACAACTCACCTGAACCAATACAGCACCTCAAGCCCTCAGCTGGGGAGACTCCATTTCACTCCCACCTCCTCCAGTTCCTGCATTCCTAAATGCCTGGTCTCCCTGCTGCTCATCCCTGCCTGCCTGGCAAACCAGTTCAGCACCCTACCACTCACTCAGCCTAAAACCCCACCGGCTTTCTGCCAGAACAGTTAGTTGAATCAATCTAACATTCTATAAACTGGTTGAAGATGAGATAGGAAAGGATGAGGGAGGGAGAGGGGGATCTTGCTTGCTTGGCAGCAGTAAGTCATCAAGCCAAATTTGACTGTATCATTGAACCACATTTTAAGGGAGGAACCCAACCACTGTAAACTCTGCAAACAGATGATGGAGAGAATTAACAAACTCCAGACGGCTATTTGGCCTGCATAAGAGCTAAAATGTCCTCTAGAGGTACCTACATTGCCTCAGTAAAACTCTGGAAGCATCACATTTAGTTTTAAGAACCAGGTGGCAAGGATTTTGGATTCCCTCTCCCCCTCCTACTTCTCTCACCCAAACAGCATCTCATTCATTAATGTAAATTAAAAATTAGGGATGGATTTAGTTCCAGCTATAAAGCCATACACTTTTATCATAGTTCAGACAGTTTAAGAATATCCTTTCATACCTCTTTCTTACATTATTCTTTTGAAGTCCCCTCATTTTAATAGTTAAATTGAAAGAAAAATTTTAAAATGTTGAGTTTTCCTTCCAACTTTGCTTCTTCCAATTTTACCAGCCATTATGGATATGAATCTCTATGTTCCAGCCTATAATAGTCATACAGAGCAGGAAGAGAGAAGGCAGCAGCTTGCAGCTGTTTTGCCATGAGCCAAGGTAATAAATGATAATAGATTTTGTGAGCAGTTGACAAAGTCTTTTATGAGATTTCCCCAGAATCCTACTATGAGACAGACTTACAGTTCTACTTAGAGTTGGTGGCTCCCACCCATGCTCCATTTCCATGTGGAACATGGAAAACAGTCTCTAGCCCTGTCTCAGCTATCAGTGATTCACACTAATTTGGAAATGCTCCTTGCATATAAAATTTGTAAGCCACTCACATTTGTGGTAGTTTGTATGCTTGAATACTAGAGTTTTGCTTCTCCACATGAATGAAGTAACAGGGAATAGATATTTTTCTTACTGCCACAATATGAGCCCTGGACTTATCTACTTTGATCCATGAGAGCATGAACATAATCAGCAATCTGGGCTGCATTAGGGTGACCTGCCAGCAGGATGAAGTATGTGATCCTTCCTTTCTACTCATGAAGAGACACTCATGCAGTGTTGAGCCCAGTACTGAGACCAACACGCAAGGGACAAGGACATACTGGAGCAAGAAAGGACACAAAGGTGATTAGGGAGCTGGAGCACCTAACTTTTGAGGAGAAATTGAGAGAGTTGTTATTGTTCAGCCTAGGGAAGAGAAGGCTCAGGTGGGAAAATTAACAGCACTTAAAAGTACCTGATGGGTAGGTGTAATGAGAGAGAGTCAGGCTCTTCTTGGAGGTGCCCAGAGACAGTACAAGAATGGGGACAAACAGAATTACAAGATGCATTCAAACATGACAACAGCACTTTTTTATTGTAAGAATGTCCAAGCTTTTAATCAGATTCTTCAGAGAGGGTGTGGAAGTCTCCAGCCCTGGAGGTACTTCCAACTTGACTGGACTCATTCCTGGACAATCTGCCCTAATTGATGCTGCTCTGCACAGGAGTATCAAACTAAAGGATCTCCAGAAATGGGCCCAGCACTTTGTTATTCCATGAGTATATGTCTTGCATGAAGTCCAAGTGTGAAAAATTAGAAATAAAATCTATTTTAGCAACTTCATTTCAAAGCCATCCTTTCTTCAGTTAGAGACACAAACAGTACTGGAAACCAACAGCTTCTTTTCTATTCATATTATTAATTATACTCCTAAAACCCGAGAATATTCAGAATATTCAATATGTCTTTAACTTCACAGCTAATATTTTAATTGCATTTTGTGTATGGACATGCATGTAAACATACGTGATCAAGACACTCTATACCCACATAAGTATTTAGAAAAATGTAGATAAAGGTTCAAAAAGAAATGTTTGCACTATTTTGCTTTCAATTTTGTAGTCCAGTGCTCAACTCCCTATTTGCTCTAATCATTCAATGTATTAAAGGATCATATATATAAGATAAAATTTTTCCTTGCACTTCTAAGCATTTTTTTATCTCAATCACAACTTCTTGGTATTTCATTTCATCAAAAATTATCTCTGTATTCTTTCCCAACTATTTAGATAAAAGGAATGGCCACTGCAAATGAAAGGGGCTTGCCAAATTTACACTGAAGAAAAAGATAACACACTCTTACTTTTATTAATTTCGTTAACTCATTAAAGCTGTTCTCTGTATCAACTGCATATTTTGCAGTAATTAAGCTTATAAAGAAATAAAGTAAAACCATGAACCATCTCCAAGCTCTGGGCAGGAAAGGCAAAATAAAAAACTTGAATTTATATTTTCTGAGCAATATACAGGTAAAAATTAAACAAATGCACTGAAATTACTGCATAAATGTTTTTAATATGATTGGTAACTACATTTTTCCACAACATCAATTTCAGCAAATAAAATCATATGTGGGAGTTACAGAACTATGTGCGTAGATGCAACATTTTTTTTTCTGAGTTCCACTAATAGCCAAGATGTACCATGACATAAATGGAGAAATGAGCACCTCAGGAGAGCAATTCAACTCATCTATTAGCTTGCTTCTTAGACTGAGATGAATCACCCTTATTTAACCTCCATTAACTACAAAGGGATCCCAAAATTACCCTGAGATTTTCAACCATACATCTGGACATTTTCATTAAAACATTTGACTCCCATCCTTTTTATTTTCTTTCTGAATTTAAAAGAGCAAAATTTGTCTGTACATTGAGAATATTTTTGTTATAATGCAATAAATTAGCAGACTACAAAAACATGTGACTCTTCAGATCTTGCATTTAAAACCTCAAAAACTAAAAGTTCCTGGGGAAGTATGCTACAAGCTCCCTCCAAAGCTAGTTGAATCTTGAGAAAAATTAAGAAACTAATAAGAGTACAGGACAGTGTACCTGTGCTAGCTTGATCTAGCTAGCACCCAAACATTAGCAATTAAGGGATTGAAATGTGGGTTTTAGCAATGCTTGTTATTTTGTTATTTATTTAGCGTGTATAACCTCAATGCACAGAAAGTTTGTGCCTGGACAAACATATGTTAGAATTCATGCTGTGGCTTCTGCTACTCTATGATATGCAGCTAGATTGAGGTAAAACAAATATACTAGCACAGGCAATTAATCATGCCTTTGTTCCTCCTGTGTAGCCTATTCTATGTCATTTAGCACACAACCTTGTATTTTGGAATGAAGCTGAACAACATTGCCCAAAGGGAAATTCTCAGAGGTAATGTGTTTGTGGAGGGGAAAATATTTTTTTTTTAAATCTTAGCAAGAAATAAGGCAAGGACTACTAAAGTGGGTAAGTAAGAGAAGGATTTTAAAAGAAGCCCAGAGAAAGAGATATTAAAACAAAAAAGGAAGGAAATCTGCATTTACTCATGGACATGACTTCACACTGAAAGTCCACCCCATACACTTTATTTTACCCTTAATCCTTAAGCTTGTGTTTATCAGCTTCTTGACAATCTCTTATCAGTGCTACACTGGGAAGGTGGGTTGGGCCTGAAAGTTGTAGTTTCAGGTACTGTGATCAGTGAGAGCTAAAAGCTGACCTACAAAGCATTCTGTGGAAGTGTGAAAATATCTCTTGACCATATTTCCCTTCCAAATAACTATTTTTCACCAAAAATTGGAGTCTTTCTGATGCAGAAGAAAATATATTTTTATATTAATATAAAAATATATCTTAATGTATTTGATATACCTTTAATATATTAAAATACATTTTTGTATTATTAAAATGAATCTATTCAATTTTAAATATATTTTAATATTTTTTTTATAAATTAAAAATATTTTTAATATTTTTTTTAAATGGAGTGCTGCTTGAAACAGTATGCTCTCAGTCTCCCCACAGTGTAGCTGATTGGATAACAGTGTCCATGAGCACTGGTTAGGGTCAGGAACTATTTATGCAAAGCTAAGCACTGAAGGAGGAATACCTGCTTTTCTTCAGGTGCAAAGCCAGTTCAGGCATGTCAAGAATCCAAAAGTCAAGACTTAACTGTGAGCCATGCTACTCACCAAAGCAACCTCAGCATTATATGAGGGGGGAAAGCAGGAGTGAAGCAGGAAAGACAGACATCCCATAATCAGAGCAGAAAGTAACCCACATCCCCACATTTGGTATCATGTGACAGCACATCCACAGAGAAGCCAGCAGTGTGATGAACATGAAATCTCCCTCTGATCTGCTGAACTACTCCGAGCGAGACACTAACCAGGCAGGACACGTGCTGGATAACCTCTGTGGGAATAATTTTGTTGAGAAGGGGGAAGAAATCTGCCTAGTCTGGTTCCATATTCATTTACATGAGATGGAGTTATTTCACTTGATTATGTCAGAATAACCTTGATCTAGCTAATAACAACAGGATAAACAATGGAATTCTCTAAAAATATTGTCACCTACATTTAGATAAAATATTATTTTAAGAGTATCTGGCACATTAAAATAAATACAATCTGGCAAATGTAAGGGTTTTTAAATCTTTAAATACAAAAGGTTTTAAAAATCAATTTGGTCAAATCTGTTAGGTTTCCATGTTCTTTTTGTTTTTTTTTTTCCAAATGCTGCTTACTTATAGAATTCTTTGTAAAAACTTTCCTGAGGTGAAAAATGTTAAGATAACAGTAAGATTAGAAAGATATACTTTACAAGAATGTGTGTAGGTGGGAGAGGGATACGATTGTATGTTGAAATACTAAACAAATAATAACTACTGACTATATGAAAAGCTGTAACAATCCACAGGTTTTGAGTTCTGTACCATTCAGGTTTTATTTTATCTTCTTTGAATTCTTGGCTTCTCAGCTATGTGATTTAAAGGTCCTTCTATGACTTTCACAATAGCACTTCTTAATTTCCTTAAGGATCTTGGAGGAGGGTCAAGGAGGAGTAAGGATTGTTTCTTATACATACAATTTGAAAGAACAGAACTGGTAAGAATTTTCTCAAATGATATATTCTCTTCTCAGTTTTTTCTAAGTTTGCAGGAGAGATTTGCTGCTATCTCTAGATGCAGGCAAAATCAGGAATAGTTGAGAGTTTCTACAAATTCCTGCTCTATTAATTTCAAGGCCAAAAGAGGCATTTGTAATGATTTAGTTTGATCTTCTGCATTGAGAGAACCTAGTAGTCCATTCAGTAACTTTGTGTTGGATGTAGTTCCACAGGTGGGATGCTTTTTCTGTAAGATATCTGTTCTTGAAGACATCAGAATTCACCACTTGCCTTGGAAATCTGTTACCAGTTAAGATCACCTGCTCTTAAAAACTCCATTCCTATCTCTAAGCTGAATTGTTCTGCATTCAAATTCCAACCACTGATCCTTGTGATGCCACTTCCTAACATGGGTGAAACATAGAAATCAAGCATCCAAAACTGCCAGCTGACCAGAAGCAGCTTAGCCTCTTTGTTTACCAAAATCAGCATTACTGTTACGTTTCATGAAACAGGAAATCATACTTCCCAGCTTTTGTGAAACTTGACAAGTTCCACAATCCTTCAAACAAAACATAAACTGTCCAAACTGTCAACTTCATGAAGCTCAGCATTTGCTAAATGTTTAAGATCACTTTGTAACGCATTGCTATGTCAAATGCTGTAGAAAAAAAGCCTATATTAACTCTTTATAGTTATCTGCATACCTAGTACTCAATCTTACCACTCAATCTTTCGAGTCATCAAATATAACAAAAAAACAAAACCAAAAAAACCTCATAAAAGCCCTCAAACAAATCCCACAAAAAAACCAGCCCAAAAACAAACAAAAACCCAAAAAAACCCCCTCACAAGTCAAAATTAATACTTGAAAGAAAAAAACTACACAAAAATTATTATGTTTCAAAAGTACTCAAAAGCTATGAAAACCACAAGATTTAAACAAAGAATATTTAGATGTTTTACAACATATTTATGCTCCAATGTCCATATATTCCATTCCAAACACAAAATTGAAGAGGTGCAGGAAAAAACATTATAGAAGCTATTTTTTTACCTAAATAGCACTTTTCCTGTTGATGAGGGACCAATCAAGCAAAGCCATGCATAGTCAAATCAGATGCCATCTGCATTTGCAAAAGTATGTCCCAGCTCCATCCCAAAGACCTTGCAGACAGTCTTACTAAAAATAGAAGTCAAGTTCACAGAGGATTTAGATTTATTCTCTTTTAGCTGTGGAAGCCAGAGGAAGTCTGTTCAACAACAAACAGATTCATCACACCACTAAGAGGAACCTCAGAGGTGCCCCAGTTAAATTAAGTTTCCCTAGAAGCAGACAGTGTCAGAAAGTAAGGCAGTCACTTGAGATCTCAGTAACTCTGTAACCAGATATTGATTCAGGAATGCCTCCTCCTCAGAGGTTTAGATGAATCTGGTACCTCAAAACAAGGAATAAGGCCTGGTTGAAGGGTGTAATTAAGGGAAGTTTAAAGAACCATGAAAAATCACAAGTTGCATACTTAAGTTATTTGCTTTAATAGGTGGTTACAGTAGCAATCGAGGGAAGGACATAATTTTATCATAATGATTTCAAGCAGAGTTCGTATGACTGCTGATTATCAAACTACTTTAAATAATAGCAGTAACTACAAAGAGATTAACAGTCTAAAACTACATTTTTTTCTTTCTCAATATGTTGAAATTTTTACAACTTTAAGACTAACATTTCATTCAATGAGTTTGCATTTCTCTGATCTAGATTCATTTGAGGCTTCTTTCAATTTTCAAGCATGTTAAGAGTAGCAAAATGCATTTTCTCAGAAACAGCTCTCTTGAATGACAGAAAAAGGGAATTAGTTAAAGGCTATTTTGGGGATACAGTGAGGAAACTCAATAAAAAGAAAAGAAGACCGACCTCATAAAAAATATTTCTCTTCTCTGTCTCATCCTCTTTCCTAAAGATTTAGTAAACATTTGTAGGGCATTAACTGGAATATGGTGCCAATATATTTTCATGGGCTGATCAAAATAAATCATATAATCTTGAGTTTACTTGTGCTATGAACCTAACAATTCAGTAAAGGAGTTTAAATAGCAGCATAATTTGGGTTGGTGGAGACATGATACAGGAATCACTGCAGGCTCACTACCTTGGTGTAGAGATGTGGGTGGTTCGGTTGTGTGTGTTGAATGGGGAATAGGAACACAAAGAAGACACTTTACATGTTAAAAGTGCATTAGTACTTCTTCTTTTAAAGAGTTATTTTCCCTTAAGTAAACAAGTGACTGAATAAAGCATTTTTCTATTGTGATCCTATCTTGCATACTTCATAATCTGAAACTCAAGAATTATGCATTATATGATTCAGGGCAGAACAACACTGGTGAAAATTATCCTGCTTATTTGATATCCTGTTGTCATCCTTCAACAAGTCAGAAGTAGTATATGTTAAAATAAGAACCAAGCATATAGTAACTGTGCAGCTTAAGAAGACCCACAGGACTCTGCTGTGCTGTTGCTACAATACTTGCAGGACATACTACTAAATTACCTTCTGCCTATCTTTAAGTGGGAGGGAGGGGAGGAGAAAGGAGAGCTAGATGAAAGTATTTGAGCTCACGGGCTGGCTGATGAATTCCAATGAAATCCTTCATTTTTAGGCCCCTTCAACCACTGCAGTAATAAAACTTTGGTTTCATGCACAAAGTCCGCCTATTCCAGCTACTCTTTCCTCTTCTTGCCTGTGTTTTTTCAGTGGTGGCAAAACAGTAACAAAACAAAACAGTAACAAAAGCAAAGCTTTATCGAATTCCCACTTGCCACTGGTGTACAAACAACGGGATTCTGCAGGAGCACAGGCTAACTCACATTTCCTACAGCCTAAAGGTAACAGCAGTTTTATAGGAAATATCTACTTAAGATTCCTCAGGCAGCACAGAAAATTGAGCACAGGTCTCAAATATCTGCAACACATACAATACACAATGATTTAATAAGTAAAAGCAAGACACTGGCAACTTCATGTCCTTTCCTATGTTTAGTGTAATACCCAAATCAGCCAACAAGCTTGAAAATGTTCACTTCACCAACTAAAATGGACACCTTGCCAGTGCAGAACATTGCTCTGTTTAATACTTACATGATTATGCAATTCTAAGTACACATTAAAAGGAAACTATGGGCAAAATTGGATTAGAATTCAGAGCAATTGTTACTATGTCACATCTACATCTAGTCATCCTCAAGGTTATGAACAAAACCTAAACTTATTATGGCTACTAATACAGCACTTTAAGGATCTCCACTTGATTAGGATTAATCCAGGATCCAAAATCCCACCCAAAACGCCCAGTAGAGAAGCTCTGTCATTTGGATCTTAAATGTACAACACTGCATTATCTATCCCTATAGAAGGAGCTGAGTGTGATGCACTGTGCATCTGACAGGAAAAGAAAAAGGCATTGACTAGTTTCCTTTCCACTAGAATCTTGTATCTCTACCCAAAACACTCAGTGCAATTCTCTCAGGAGGGATGTATCTGAGCACACAGGACTACAAATGCTCTATGGTTGTGATGAGCCAGTTTAATGGCATAGACATTGACTGAATTCAGCACAAATCCCAGGAAAGTCTTGAAATAATATAGTGGCTTTTTTTTAACTGGCTACAGTGTCTCAGGCTCTTGAGTTCACAAGTTCTGCTTTAAACGCAGACATGAGAATAAGAAATCAAATACTTTGATCAAAGGCCGTAAAATAAAAACTTCTAGGGCAAAATAGTTTTAGGGACAGCTGAATAACCTTTTAGCTATGAGAATCTTATCTTGCACAATGTGCTCTTGAACACCACAGAAGTGAGTCAAAAAAAAAATTTCTCACTGATTTCAGTGATGGAGGCTCAAACCAAAAACCTTGAGGCACGAAGAGCCTCACTGGAGGCACTGGGCTTTGAATTAGGCTTCAAATGTTTCTTAAAAGGTACCCTTACAATTCCCTCTCTAATTATTGTTATTCCCTAACTACAAAGCTTTAGAGAGGCAGCAAAGTGTGTGGTAACAGCATTCCTACAGTCTTGAAGAAAATGTGCATTATACAGCAGTGACAGAAGTGCAACGCTGGTACTTAAGAGTTACTGAGATTGGAATCTTAGCAAACATTCAGGGCAATGGTGTGTCAAGCCAACTGAATTAATGTTTTACTAATGACTTGAACTTAAACAAGTCAAAATCCTTCTTCAGGAAGGGGAAATTTTTTTTTGTCTTCTCAAAGAGCTTCCTAAGGGCCTACTGCTAAATGAAATCTTTTCTAGTAATAAAACCAAAAAATAATTGGTTAAATCTGTTAAAGAAAAATTAACTGAAGGAAACCCTAGAGAAAACAAGCCACACTATACCAGTCTAAGATAATCTGACCTAGACCAAACCTAAACAATAATCAACACAAGTCTAATTAATTAATTTACTCTAATAGGATTTTCACTCTGCTTGTATCATTCCTGGCTTTTAATTTCATAGAATGATAAAATCATCTAGGTTGGAAAAGACCTTTAAAATCATTGATTACAATCACAAACCCAGTACTGCCAAGTTTACCACTAAATCATGACATCCACATGTCTTTTAAATACCTCCAGGGATGGGGATTCAACCACTTTCCTAAGCAGCCTGTTCCAATGCCTGATGAGATTTTCCATGAAAAATTTTTCAAATATCCAATCTAAACCTTCCCTAGTGCAACCTGAGTCCATTTCCCCTTGTCCTGCCACTTGTCACCTGAGAGAAGAGGCCAACCCCCACCTCACTACACCTTCCTTTCAGGCAGTAGGTGGTGAGCAGTGGGGTCTGCCCTGAGCCTCCTTTTCTCCAGGGTAAAACCCCCAGCTGCCTCAGATGCTCCTCACAGGACTTGTGCTCCAGACCCTTCACCAGCTCCACTGCCCTTCTGTGGACATTCCAGCACCTCAGTGTCCTTCTGGTAGGGAGGGGCCCAAAACTGAGCACAGGATTCACAGTGTGGCCTCACCAGTGCTGACTAGAAGGGGACAATCACTGACCTGATCCTGCTGGCCATGCCATTACCAAGACAGGCCAGGATGCCATTGGCCTTCTTGGCCACCTGAGCACACACTGGCTCATGTCCAGCTGTTGTCAATCAGTACCCCCAGGTCCTTTTCCCCCAGCCTGTAGTACTGCACGGGATTATTTTGACACAAGACTGGAAGCCAGCACTTTGCCTTGTTGAACTTCTTCCAGTCGGCCTTGGCCCATAGATCCAGCCTGTCCAGATCCCTCCTGCACTCAAGAAGATCAGTACTCACACCCAACTCGGTGTAATCACCAAACTTGCTGAGGGTGAACTTAGTCCCTCATCCTTTGTCATTATTTTTCTCCCCACATCCAATTCAGGATAGTTTTTCCTTACTCCTTTTTTTCTCACAATTTTAAAATTGTTTTTCACGGCAGTAGCTAGATTAACCTCTACTTGGGATTTGGCTCTCCTAATTTTCTAACTTCATAAATTGATGTTATCCTTGTCTTCCTCCTGAGTCACCTGCCCCTTCTTCCAAAGGTGATAAGCTCTTCTGTTCCCCAAGTTCCAGCCAAAGCTCTCTGTTCAGGCAAGTTGGTCTACTTCCCTACTTCTGGCACATCAGGACTTCCAAATTCTGCACTTTTAAGATTTCCTTCTTGAAGAACGTGTAGCTTTCCTGGCCCCCTCTGCCTTTCTGGACTGTCCCCCAAGAGACTCTGTCAAACAGGCTCCTAAACAGGCCAAGGTCTGCCCTTCAGAAGTCCAAGGTGGCAGTTCTCCTCTTCCTTTAAACTCAATTTTGTGATAGCTGTGCCCAAAACAGCCTCCAACCACCACATCTCCCACCACTCCTTCCCTGCTGACAAACAGCAGGTCCAGCTGGTCGACTCACTGACCAGCTGTGTCAGGAAGTTGTCTTCATACATTCCAGGACCTCCTTAGACTGCTTTCTCCTTGCTCTCCTGGACCTGCAGCAGACATGCTATAAGCTGAAGTCTCCCAGGAGAACAAGAGCCAGTGCTCTCCATTAGCTTCTCACGGCAGCTAAAAGACTATTCCATCTGCCTTTCCATCCTGGTTGGGTGCTCTATAACAGATCTCCCCACCAGGAGATCTGCCTTGCAGGCCTTTCCTTGATTCCTACCCTACTGCTTCCATTGTTAAGCTCTAGCCAACCAAAATACTCCCTAACTTACTTCAATGCCAATTATAAAGAACAAGTAATATAATTTCAGGAAAAATTTGAACAGTATCCAAGCAAAATTTGGGCTTATGAAACAAAAAAAAATAATCGTCTTCATTTTTTCAGAAAAAACACAGAGGCTGACTAGGCAAGAATTGCCCTTATAATATCTAGCAAGGCAAATAGAAATGTGCACCAGTAAGAATGTTGCAAATTAAGATGCAGAAATTGAGAGACTTTGATGACAAAATATGCCATCATTATATTTTCCCCATTTTTAACTTAATTTGATTCTTAGCATCCTTCCATAGATAAGTACTTACTAATTACTTAATACTCATTAACCTTTCTTGTTGGAATACTTTTTTTCATGCATCTGTTGTTTGTTTCAGAGATGCTTATCACTCTTTGAATAAGTATCAACCTAATTTTTAAAGAAATCCAGAAACTTCCTGCATACATTTTTTTACTACTCAAACAGACCTTTATGGGAACTCTAGAGGACTCTACACACTTAACTGGTCAGCAAAGTGATAAAAGCTAAACTTATCTTGAGGGCTGTTTAGGATCCCTTGATTAAAACAAATTGGGAAATTAAACAAGCTGTTAGCAGGATTTCTTGACAGCAGCCAGTGTCCCTTCTCTAGAGCTCTTCAGAATATCCAAATCAAAAATATTTCCAACTGACTACCAAGATAATTTCACAAGCTTATTATAGTTCACTTTAGGAATTAGCGTCTTTCTGCAGGTTCTCATGTCACTGGCAATCAGTGTTACTGCTGAGAGTTCTCAATTCTTCTACTTAAGCCTTGTGTGTCTTCTTAATCCCTTTAATTCTTGCATTTTGACCTAATTTTACTTCTCATTGTCATGCTTCTTTTGCTGCTATCTGAGCCTTACTCTTTATCACAAGAATATAAAAGCTAAATTATGGATTATTTTTAAGTAAGAAGCCTGTTAAGTACTTATAGGGCTACCTCATACCTTCCTTGTCTCTCATCTGACCAGGTCAAATGAAATCAATGGCACTATTCAGCTCAGGAAAACAAGCGTGATTGAGCTTCAAGGGCTGAACTGGTAAACTTTGTTGCAACTGTATCTGTTCTTTGAAAGTGTGATTACTCAGCAAGTGATCTCAGGTGGAAACTAGAAAAATACTATCAATAGGTATTGGTGTTTGAGACATTTCCTTTCTACTCAACCAGCCCAATAGTCCAGGCACCCATTCAATACAGAAGAAAAGACCATTGGCCCTGACTCAAGGAGAACTGGAACAGAATCAATATCTGCCTTCTCTAAACCCTGATCTAAACCACCAGCCTAAGGGTTATTCTGGAAGGCACTGATCCTAAGCCATTTTATTCTGTGGAACATAGCAGTGTCACCAGCAAAGGAGAAATATAGGGGGAAAAGGAGGAGAGAACACAAAAAAAAAAAAAAAAAAAAGACAGAATTTGTTGGCCCAATGTAACAATACTTAGTTGAAAGTGGAACATTCAAGCACAGGCAATATTCAAAAGAGTGAACTCATATACTTGGGCAGCAAACAGAAAATCAATAGAAAACAGGCCAGAATGTAAGTGAAGGCACATTAGTGGAAGTACGTGTTAAAAAGCCTCTCAAATGAAGGAAGGAATTGCATCCGAGACTTCCGAGACTTCCGTGTTTGGACAAAGTGCCCTAAGTTCTGTATAAAAGACAATTAAAACCATAATTGACTCTCCTTTACTAATCCAAGGCAACATGGATTAGTAAAGGAGAGTCTAAACTTACCCCTTCAATTACACTGCATTGCTTTTTAAAGAAAATTATTAAAAATCCAGGATGGGGAGGAGAGGGAAAGCTTTCTTTGTTTTTGGATAAAATCACCATTTGAACTCAAATAATCAAAACCATACAAAAATTCTCTTGCTATGTCACACTTGCTAAATCACTACCTTAACTTGTCTCAAACAAACATCTTGTTTCAACTAGACAAAACAGGTCTTTTCTATGTCCGTATTTGGAGGATAAGGTGATATTCAAGTTAGAAATGGAAAATTCAGTAATTCCCATTATTCAGTCTAAAATCCCAGGACAAGGAGATCAATATAATAACTAGAACAGAAGACAATGAAAATCTTTCCACTGAGATTAGTAAGGCTTGTACCAGACTTTCTATATGCCCCACATAAGCATCTCTTAATCCTGTATATTTTCACGGATAGATAATTTTGCTGACACCTTGCAGCCACATTGACAATAACATCCCCATGAACTCATCTTTTATTTACAATAAAGTTTATTTTGTTGTTGTTTTTTTTTTTAATAGATAAACTGTAGTGTCAAGCAATTTAAATCCTCTGATAATACTTGCAGTAAGAAGCGTGACATATGGAAAATTGTTTGGGCACCATCCTAGAGTATATTAAAACAGCAACAAGCCTGGCAATGGACCAGAATCCAATACAGTACTTGGAAAATGACAGCAAACAAACCATCAACATGTGATGTCTTCATTTTTAAGCCAAAGATAAATGTAGTTGATGTGTCTTGCCAAGACTCGTGTGCCCAAATGCCATAAGTGAGGTCAACTGAGGATGCTGCAAATAATCCCCAATCGTATTTTACCCATTTGCTACTTTAGGAACTATCAGATATTCAGTCTAAAAGGTCTGATATGATACTATTATTATTATTATAGCTCACCCAGGAAAAAAACATTGGCATTTTGGCTTTGAAAAATAGCACTGACAACTGTTATAGTTTAATAATTAAAGTCAAGGGTGAAATATTATTCCCTCATACATTAATAAAGCATACAAGAATGGTAAAGTTCCTAAAAAAAATTTGTTTAGCAAAAGAAAGGATGACAGATGCAATACCTGTATTTCACAAACTTAATGGAGAGTTTTCTCTAGGCAGTGGAACATGATTCTTTATTTCTTGCATAAACATATTTGGGAAAAGTTTATTAAATTTTCCCATAAATTTGGCTTAAAGGTTAATTTCAGGGAATTCTTTTTGAAAGATTCTTGCTTCAGTAGGGATTTAGTCAAACGTTAGTACAGCAAAATGCAGTACTGTGTTAAGGCATTTAGGGATCTGTAACAAAAAGTTTAAGTAAGATTTAGCTAATGATGTAAATCACCAGTTTTAGTGAGCCATGGCTTTGTGATGCTTTGGCTTTAAGTCAGAAAAGCTGCCCAAAGCGCCTGAAATGAAACAATTCTTGTTTCCCTAGTGATCCTGACATTCCTAAACCAGCTATGAGAATCTGTCATTACTTCTCCTTTGAAACCTTTCTACCCTTGAGGCAAGGTGTTGCAAGATATCATAGCAGTCCTAAAGAAACAGTTTGGAGGACTCAAGCACTGAGCAGAGAATGAAAGTAGGTAAGGGACAGGCAGATTATGGTTCAAATTAAAGCTGAATAGGAAATGGGTTTTCCCCTCACACAATCAGGGTGTTTTTTTCAGAATGCTCCAGACCAAAAAGCCCACATCAGGCTAATCTCATTTTGTTACTCAAAACAGGAAAATGTAATGGAACTGACTAATGCCACACTAGTAATATTTTGCATTATTATTAGTGTGGCATTGGCCTCTTGCAACAAAAAAATACTAAGGCTGAACACAGAAATTTCTTCGATGGCTGCTGCAATCCTGGTTGACAGTTTCCCAAGCTTCAGAAGACAGACAGGGGAGGAGGGAGAGCAAACACAGCAAAGTACTGCGATGAGAGCACGAGTCAAGTAACAAGCAGGCCAAGAAAAAGGTCTTCTTTTGAAAATATCTGGGATCAGACCACTATTTACAAGAGATGAACATTCCTTCACTGACTTTACATGACCTGATCTTGAACATTTCAGAGCTATCTACAAAACCTAAATAGAATAAAGAATTTTTCTTATGGGAATCAAAAGAAGAATACAATAGCTGCTCTCTAACAGGCAGTCCACATGCTGCCACAGTAGTGCTGCTAGCCCAGACACCCACTGCTGGGCAGGGGAATGTATTTCATCTTGATACTGCCTCTGGAGGCATGGGGGTTCTGCTGGGGTATGAGTTTACTGCCAGTTTTGGGGTATGTTTGTTTTACACTACACAATCAGCAGAATCTGGCAAAAAAACTGCCTTAAACCAGTTTAACCAGTTTCAGATTATTTAAACAGTACCTTTAATGAGAAAATATCTCCTACAGAATGGATAGCTGGGCATTAAATCCAGATTCTTAGTCAATTATTACGACTTACTGCAGTGACAATAATGAATCTCAGATAAGCAAAAATGAAGAGAAGGTAAACAACAGACTTCAGTTTTAACTGCATTTTTTATGCCCAGTTCACATAAGGAGTAAAAATGCCTCCGACATCCCTCATAAGGGATGTAGCATAAAATTGTAGTGTGCAGTTTTCTGAAACAGGCACCAGAGCTCAACATTAGCTCAACTGGAGCTAATTTCTGTGTCAACTTTCATTCCATACAGATTAATGGCATTTTGTACAGCTGAAGCACCAACTCTATGCAGTGCCCTACACACATAATTTTGCCTAGCTTCCAGTACTATGAACTTGTTGCAGAAACTGCAGCTTCTCCTTAAAATTATCAGATATAAGTTAGTCTATGAGTGTATTTTTCATTTACTAAAAGACTGAATCATTTTCAACTGGATCTTTTTTTTTCAGCCTAGTGAGTCTCTCAATAGTGTTGAAACTTACATACCAGAAATACATGCAAGAGTCCAGCTATCAGTCTAGATTTGCATTTTACCTCCTCATGAGAAATAGAAATCCTGCTTTCCCTGCGTTCTGGTGGCATTCATTCCTTTATTAACCATTGAATTAAGAATTTTTATAATGTAAACATCAGGATTCACCACTGTCACATGCTTGCACTTGCTAAGAAGGGTTTTTTCTCCACCTTCTTAATGGAATGTAGAGGCCACTCTTGAGGAATGTGATTCAACTGAGACTATTTTGCAACCTTTGTGAAAAAGAAAATTCCACACTTCTTTCAAAGTTTCACAGAAATGGACTCATAACACTTTTTTGGTACCAAAAGGTCTCCACATTATTATTTTAAAATTAGAATTCAAGACAAAATGGAAATTAAATTCTTAATATGAACCACAGTAGTTTCTTTGAAAATGTCACTAATTCAGCAGCATCTGATACACTACAGAGTCTTCTTATTCTAAGTACAACAGAAATGCATGGGCTCATCCACTATATAGCAGAACATCTTCCCTACATAGGAAGCATAGGCTTTCTACCTTTAAAAAGCATTAGTGTTGATAAAAAGGGGAATTGTGTCCAGCTTATTTTACTTTTTAATTGCTCTTATTAAAAACGCCATTTAAAGCCAGAAAATATTGACAGCCATACATTTGTAGGTAATTGATGCTGACAATAAGACTCCTTCAGAGCTTTAAACCTCAACCAGTTCTTCCTGGTGAAACCTCTAATTTTGGTTTGAATACAGCAGGCCTATGCTCTTGCTTGCTAATTATAGTCCTAAGGACTTACTTTCCTTTTAAATGGATTTCCTTTCTCTTCATATTCAGCCCATGTCTGTTCTCTTTAGTTAGCATCACAAAGTTTATTATGAGCTAGCCATAATCCCCAAGCTACTCTTCATTTGTCTGTACATCAGTTTTCTCTGCTGGCCACTAAGCAAACAGCCTTGTTCCAGTGCCATATTTCATGCTTTCAGGTCCCAGGTCATGCCTTGGTATGCAGCATGGCACTCACCTTACTCCTGCTGAGAGAAGGGGAGCAGGCAAGGGGCCAGAGGGCTGACTTGGCCCTTTCCCCCTCACCTACCCACCCAGTCTGCTGTTGCCCTAACTTGCTTACCATAAATACTACTGCATGTGAGAAGATAAACAAAATTCCAAATCCACAACAAAGCTCACACCAGAGCAGTTGGATGACTCCTTGTACTTGGTCTCCAGGCAATTGCATGAAATAACACCCTCAGGCCCCAGTCAGACTTTCCTCATTAAGAGGCCAACAAAAGAGCTTCTGCATTTGTTTTCATAAGTCATGGTATAATGAGCATGGCAGATCAGCCACCAAAGACAGACCTAGAGGAAGTCATGCTCTTCTCCTATCTGCAGTTCAGAGATTATGAACAAATATCACAGGACATGTAGAAAAGTATTTTACAGGCAACGTACAGGTCTGGGGCAAAAATAACTTTCTAATTCGTGTCACATGAAAAGAGCAGGAAGTGCTGTTGTATGTTCCCCTTGCTGAGGCATGAAAGCCTAGAAGATATAAAATACTTGGGTTGCAAGATGTGACTTATTTTAGGGTTTTTAAGTTATTTGAAATTACTTAGCTGAATTATACAAATGCATATTCATTCATTGAATCATGTTTTGAAATGCTACTTGATTTAAACCAGATGACTCAGGGACAATCACACAATTCAGTTTAAGTGAAGTCCCACTTATTTGATTTATAGCACTAGGCATTGCAGGGTAGCACAAACCTGTTACTACTGCAAAAATCTTGAAGAAGTCTGAAGCATGGCTTTCTACAATGGATGTTGATCACCTGTGCTCCATCTTTCACTCAGCTCTTGTGTGGAGTCTCTTAATATGATTTGGCTTAAAATCAAAAAAAATCCTAAACAATAGCCTTGGTACAACTGAAAGTCTGCCAAAACACATCTGAGCTGCAAAACACTGACTTTGAAGTTTTTCTGAGGAGGGTGGAAATAGAAGTAGATTAAATTGCTGGATTTTTCAGCTGTTACAGATTCTAAAGACATTGCTAATAAACTTGAGATATTTCAGACAGACAACTACTAATGTTTTGATCACAACTTCATCAACTTTAAATACATCTTTACCATCTTCAAAATCAGAAATACTGTGAAATGCAACACAGCTCATTTTTCTGTCAACAAATAGCCTCAGGATAGCAAAAACCATCTTACCATCTAGCTAAGTAGTGTTGATGACAGTAATGTCACAACTTCCAAAGGTTCTAAAAAATCAACAAGCACCTTGCTATCATGACTCTTTGTATTCTGAAAAATAGCATGCTGTTACAATTGACAGGCTGTTACAACTCTGCCAAATAGAAGCAGATGCATTTTTTCCAATGAAAAAAATAAAATCATATATTAGGTGCAATTTACTTTGACTACGTATTTGCCACTAAGAAGTGTTAAATAGCACAGAGACAAGTCCCACAAATGTTGGTCTCTCAAGGGGCAACTCAGTTTTAAGAACTGATGTTAAACAGCTCACTGAGAGCAAACTTTCATCAGCTTTAATTACCCCCATCACATAAAACCTCAAAACAATCTCAAGACTGAATATTTGTTCACTTACTAAAAGAATAACTCAAAAATCATGAACAATGTCACAAGGTGACATTGTTCATGATTTTTGAGTTATTCTTTTAGTAAGTGACACCTGTTATAAAAAAGTGTTGCTATGGAAAGACAGCATCCCATGTTCCGTTTTACATACCTTTAAGCTTCTCTAACCTATATCTCCATGAAAAGAAAACATTTATGGAAAATAAGTCGAGTGTTGCAAACTCTTATGTCACTACCTGGTATCTAATGTCATCAAGATTTGCAAAGACATTTCCAAAAGTCTCGAAAGGTAGTGTTCCCTCTGTGCTTGTTCAGCACAATAAACAGTAAAACATGTTTTAATATCCCACTCCAGCAATGGTAGATGGTGACAAAACTGTCCAGTCTGTGACAGACAGGACAAATCCCTGTTCACTGATCTTAATACCCTTAATTGGCTATGCTTCTTGTGAAGCAGTAACACAAGCTGTGTACAGGAGCTGACAATCAGCTAACTTGAAGCATACTTTCTAAGAAGTATATTATTAAATCAACTAATAAAATTCACTGCCAATTACTCATAGAACTATGTATCACATATTTAAAAAGGCATTAAAGTAACATAATCTAGCCACCTGTTACCACACAGAGGAATATTTACATTTAGGAATATCCACATTAAGTCAGACTTTGGAAGGGAAAAAAAAAAGCCTGTTGATCTATTTTGCTTACCCTTTAAACTGTTCTTTCTTTCTGCTTTTAAAACAAATTAAAAAACCACAACATAGTTCTCCCTCAAATGAGTACACGCCAGTATTCTCAATTTTTTTCAAATAATTTTCTTTTGCATCCCTCACAATCCCAGAAAATAGTATTAACCAGAAGATTTGACACCAGTTGCCTGACAAAAACCTTTGACAAACCATTGAGGATTCTGTTAAGTACATAGAATAAAAACTTGAACTCTACACAACAGGTACATGTTTTGATATGAATAATGTTTTGATATGAATACTCTTAGAACTGGAAGCTTTAAAAAGATAGACAACAATAAATAAATGAAAAGTTTGTCAAGATAAAGACTTAGGAGAATTTATGTGTGAAGAGCCTGGAGAGGGAATACAAAGGCAAAACTACAGAAAGTATACTACTACTACTATCTGAGTACAGAAGGTATCTGAGTAGACTTGCAGAATTTCACTTTCTTGCTAGAGCAGGTTGAGGTTTTTTCATTAGGTGCAATTACCATTTCATCAACACTTCTCTTCATCATCATCAGAAATAGTTCAAAATATAGGAAAGCCATAAAATCAATCACATTCCAGGAGATAACACAGACTTCCCTCAATTAAATTTGATGTTCTTCAACTCCCAAAGGACACTTCAATTCTTTGTCTTTAAATAAGAAGAAAAACTGAGATTTTAGGAGTACTCACCACTGTCTTCAACCAAAAAATGAAAAATGTCACTGGTGGCATTGTCACTCCCTCGTAAAACATAGCATATCTTCATATCATCAATATCAGCTGGAAAGATGAAAAATAGACTTTATTTTAAATTACGAAGATAGGAAACCTTTTTTTTAGAAAAAAATTGACATGTGTTAAACGGTTTAGCTTCAACAAGAGGGAGGTCAAGGTCCCACAGCAGAACTGAGGAATTTCAGTATTAACAGTGTTGAAATTTTACAGATATCATTCACTCTCTCTCCCTTTACTTCCTCCTCCCCAGGGCTCTCTTTCTTTTAAGCTGTATTTACAAAAATGACTGAAATAAAATTGACAAACATGGGCTTGACAGTTAGAACTACTTCATATTTTTAGTGGTTCCTTTTCTTAAACAGAGGTGTATCCCCACAAGGATATTGATTCTGTCATTTTTCAACCTGCAAAGTTCTGCAGAGGACAGTTACAGTGATTGACTGTTTTAAGAACCCAAATAGATGCAATTAAAGTAAACAGAAATTACTTCAGTAAGGAAAAAAAACTGATGTAGAATTTTGAACCAGCAGTTACCATAAACTATGCAAAAGATAAACAAACATTTGTTAATATTGTTTCTTTTCTGGTTTCCTTGAGTAGTGATGAGAAACATGTATATACATAAAAACTAATTTTTGTCACTTTCTTTGAAGGACTGCTGTTGGTAAAAACCCAAGTCTGATACATTTTTCAAGAAAAAGTGTTAGAAATCAATCACATTAAAGTGGTCCTCAAGTACCACCCAAGTTCTCCTCTGATGTTAGGGTGGATGCATGGGTAAAAAAAAACAAAAGCACTTTTGTTAGAGCTTCACAAAATCTTCAGTTCCAAAAGTAATCAGACATCTTTGAGCGCAAACAAGCTAAGAGCATTATCAGCAAATATGTGTAACTGAAGAATCTCTTCCATAAATGTTTGAAAGTTAAAGATCAAAAATTCATGGGGCTGTAAAGAGGATGCAAACAAATACTTCTTCATGCCAGTAGAACACATAAATCTTTCATCCAGCAAACACACAAGTACTCAGCTCTGCTCATGTGGGTAGCCTTATCAAAAATCCATGGGTCCAGCATACATAAAGATAAGCACTTGAACTGGTGCTTGCAGGACCAGGACCAACTCATAAGAAAAGGAGGCCGCTTGCCATCCAAAGACCTTAATTTTGTCAAAATAATTGCAAAGAATGATCTGTTTTCTCTTCCTTAACAGCATGTTTGGAGTCACTTGAGCAAGTCTGTGCTTTCCTTCCACAGCTGATTAGGTTGTGCTAGCTATATCAAAACTTGCCTAGTTATAATAAGCACAATTCACAATCGGGTAACCACAGTGCCTGAAAAATTAATTTTATACCGGAATTCTCCAAAATAATTTTGAAATACATCAAGCATAATTTTTTATTTCAAAAAATATAATTATCCCCACTATCAGAAGGCTGTGTTCTAAATAATTGCTCTGTCGTCTCTTTCAGTTACAGGAATCTGAAAAACCAGACTGTTCCTGCTGCTTGCACACAATGAATCTTGTTACACTACTCAAAGAGGTCAGGCTGCCTGTTCATACAACCACAGGAACAAATCCAAGAAATGGGAGTTTGAGTATGGACTTCACAAACTAGCAAGCTTTCAAAAATTTTTTGCATGATGTCCTGAAGAGCTTCATTTGACTTCAAAGTTGTCCCCGTTGTGAATAACGACAGGATTGAGAAGTCCCTTCCAACACAAACTGGAAGAGTCTAAGAAGTTTTACAAGCCCCATAAGAACCCACATGTGTTGATGAAACTGGAACTACTCAGCATTTTGAAAGAGGTGGCACATGACAGGACAGGAGGCCTAAAGAGAGGAGAAGATCAAAACATAAAAAGCACATAACAGGTCCAATAGTCCATGCAGAGGCTTCCCAAAGTCCTTTGCAAAATCTGTGCTTACACTGGGATCATAATGAATATGACAAAAGAGGGTCTTGTTTATTTCTGCCCTGAACATTAGACAATTATTTGTCTCAGTGTGGCTAGCATAAGCAAGACCATCTCAAAGGCCGATATTATTGAAGAAATGTGTATTTCTTAAAAACACTCTTCAATCCAACACAAAATAAGAGCATTTGTGCTGTGTGTGAAACTGTGAAGTTACACCACTTTCTGGGGATCCTCACTAGCTTTTAAACAAACCTTTCCTAAGAGCTGCATGCTTCTTACTTAGCTAGGGCAACCCCAGGATATTAAGACAGCTTTCAGGCCATATGGCTGGACAGCCAATTCAAAGCCAAGTAGCAACTTCATTTTGGTCATCAGACAAATGTACGCCTGGCCACATGGCACAGGAGGAAATGGAATATGTACTTCTCCCAAGTGCTACACATCCTCAAAAAAAAAAAAAAGGGATATCACTGTTCCTCTGCTTTCAAAGAACACCTGTTAACTAATAACACATTCTTCACCGTAAGAGAAAATCCACTAAAATAAGTGATAATCTGTTTTTTTGCTCACTCCCTTTCTCTCTTCTTTCTCCCATATTCTGACAACACTCTCAATATTACTCACAGTTCACAACTGAAGCCTTACATTTAAGGAACTGTTTGGTCCCCAAAGCTTGGACAGTTTGGTCTCCTCTCATCCTCTTTTTTGCACTAGCATTGCAAAACTTAAAACTTCAGCCATTGCAAAGTTCATCAGGCCTATTTGAAAGATTTGGTATATCTGACAAGAACATTACTCCAGCCAAGACTGTAACATGGCTATGTACCAGTATGGGCTCTGTGAAATGACACTCAACCAACTGCAAGTGTTCACCTCAAGCCTTTCCACCTACACAGCCTAGCCTGACTGGGCCCATTTAACTCTGAGTGTCCATGCTGTTGGAGCTGTTTGCTCATTCCACAGCTGCAGAAGGCTGCAAAAAAACCTAATTTCATTGTATTTCATTGTTAATTAACTAGCCACTAAGTCATTGTAAAGTAACATGGAAAATTCTCCAGAGAATAGCTAATGCTCCCATTTCAGTTAAAGTTACTTCACAGCCTTGGGTTGAGGCTTTATTTCAGTATATATGACACATGTGGGTTTTGCCCTATTTATATCACTGAATGTTTTAGTGCCATGTAAAAAGTAAGCACTGCTAACATAAGTTTTAAATGTTTACATTACCTTTTAATTTACCACAAACACTTTGTGGTAAAGATTTGCGTAATTAAGGTAATTTGTGTAATTAACAAATGCACTCATAATATATTATTTCCCACTGGTGGGGAAAGGATTTTGCTTTACAGTTAGATGTGCTCAGACTGTCTTGCAACCGATACCCAAGCCATTAGTTTATAATAGCTTGGCCACTCCCATAGCATTTTCTAAATAAAACTGCTTAAAGAGAGCACTGTCTCTTAAGATGTACAGCCCAATTCTGTTATCCAAACTTTTATCACTGTGACTGACAGAAAGTGCAAATCCCAGTTATTTGGAATAAGCTCTCCAAAGAAATGAAGCTCCTTTAATCAGTGTTTACCCAGCAGACCACATTTCCTGTTTAAAGCTGTCACGGATGTAATAAAAAATAAACAGATGTAAAATATTATGAAGCCATTTTAAATAAGCTCTTTGTTGAAATGTTTCTCCCATCAATTACTATAGAGTTTAGCATGAAAAATAATGTTTCCAGGGATCTAAAGAAAGGACATGAAGTGTTGTAGTACCTTGGGTGAACTGGCTGATGCTATGGTTGCCTTTCCCCAGGTGAATCAGGAAGCCATGGCGTGGACCCTCTGTGATTCTGATCTTAAGAGTGACATGTAAACTGTCCCTGTCTTCCACTTTGAGCACTTTGTTGGTAATCAGAAACCCGATGTGACCTGTGGCCAGAACACGGAGAGTCTGAGCACCTTTATTTATTACAACTTGAGGCACACTGTTGTCCACAGCCATTATTCGAATCTTCATAGTCTGAGGTTTCCTTGTTTCAAACACAGTGTTGGGGAAAACATAGAAATCTGTATGAGTGCCATCTGTAACAGTGAAAGAGAAACTGTCCTCAACTGATTCTGAGCCATCATGTTTGTAGCTGATAAGATTTTCATTCAGATCTTGTTTAGTGAAGGTGGTGACTGGTTTGGAATTATTGAGCATGATCTGGCCATGAACTGGTATTTGAGTGATGATAAACTTTAGCAGTGCATCAGGTGTATCTCTGTCTTCTGCAGTCAGTTCAAATGGGGTTATCAGTTTGTATTCATTTTCACTCACCACCAGGTTATGGATTGTGACAACAGGTTTCTTGTTGTCCACATCACTGATAGAAATTCTGAAAGTACGAAACACGGGGTTATAGCCATCAGTCACCTCAAACTCAAAGCTGTCCATTTTCACCTCATCTTCTGAAGTATGAATGTAATAGATTTTATTGCCTGCTAACAGGAGTTGAGTGAAAGTGGAGATGGGTACCCCAGGCTGATCTGTGCATTCAAGATGACCACGAACAGGTGGTCTGGTAATGGTGAAAACTAAGTTCTCATCTGGACTGTTCAGGTCACTGGTACTAAGCAAATCAGTGGTAAGGGTCACCTTCCCTCCTTCCTTCAGAGAAACTCCTTTGCTGATGACATCTGGGAAGACAATATCAATGCTGCCTATTGTCACATAAAAGTAGCGGTCAATGAGAGGATTTATGCCATCTGTCACATCAAACTTGATAAGATCACGAACTCCTTGTTGACCAAAATGCACATATCGAATCAAATTTCTATCCACTTCATCTTGGGTGAAATTCATTCCCCGGGTGATATTTTCAACTCCACCTGAAGGCTTTATTCTCTGTAAGAGGCCTTGTCCTGGCCCGTAAGTTATAATGTATGTCAAGGTTTTGTCTTCAGAATCAAGATCAGTAGCCTTCAATATTCTGTTATTAATAGTTCTAGTTTCCCCTATTTCAATCTCCAAACCATCATTGATGGCCATTCTGGGCGTCTCATCATCTACAGGAATAACCATGATGGGTACCATTTTCCTAATGGTGTGTTTACCATCTGAGAGCTGCACCTCAAAACTGTCCGCCCTGGTCTCAGAGTCATCATGTTCATAGAGAATGCTGGAGCTCTCTGTTATCTGATCCAAGGTGAAGCTCTCCACTAGGACAGTTCCGTTGACCAGCTGGTTCACGATGTGGCCGTGCCTGGGAAGCCTGGTGATTGTGAATGTTAACTCATCAGCAGGGACATCCGCATCAACTGCATTGAGGATGGGGGTATCAATCACCAGGCTCATGCCTTCCATCACAACAAACTCTCGCAGGAAGATTTCAGGCTCTTCGTCATTGATCGGCACAACAAGAATGGGGAAGAAGTGCCTCTGGGAAAAGTTAATGCCATCAGAACAGCGCAAAGCAAATCTGTCTTCAACAGGCTCTACACCCTTATGTATACTCTGGACATAAAAAATGTGCCCTTGACGGAGGTCCTTCAAAGTAAAAGCACTTATAGCTACACCTGCCCTGGATTTCTCAGATCCTGGGGCAGGAGAGATGTTCTCTACATACCCAGATGTGGGCTGAGCAACAATTGTGCACAGTATATCATCACTAGGAGTATCTACATCTTCAGCCCTGAGGTGAGCAAGAGTAATGACCCGTTTGTCACCTTCTGTCACCATGAACTGCTCCCCCACAAAAATTTCTGGAGCTTGACTGTCAACAGGAAGAATGGTCACCAAGACTGAAACTCCTTGAACAACATTGCCCCTGACACGCCACTTCTCAGAGAGGTCAGACAAGGTAAGGTTGAACACATCCTCTTTGGGCAGAAGGCCTATTTCACCACCGGTATGAGCATATACCACAGCACCATCCAGCAGATCTCTCTGGGAAAATCTCTCTGCAGGCACCCCTTGAACCAGGATGCTCCCATGCTGAGGAGGATCCTCTACAATGAAGGTCAACATAAAGTCATCTGTATCCTGATCCGTGCCCTGAATGACATTAGCAGTGATTTCAGCAGCACCATTCTCCAGCACATCAAGGTAGGAACCAAGAGTGCCTGGGGGCAATCGTAGCGTAGGAACCTCATCATCAACCGGGTGCACACTCATTTTCAGTGTGATGGGCACAAAATGAACCCCATCACTCACATCAAGCCTGCAGGTATCACTGCTGGTCTCAGCTCCACTGTGCACATACACCACCCTCCCTTGTCTGATATCCTCCAGGCCAAAGATGCCTCCTGGAACTAGACTGTACCCAGAGAGCTGCAACTGGCCATACCGAGGAGCCTGGGTCAGGATAAATCTGAGACGGGCAAGTTCAGTGTCCGTGTCACTGGCATCCAGCTCAGCTGGACTAAGGACATGGCTGCCTCCCTCAGGCAAAGTGAAGCCAGTATTAGTGATTTCGGGAGGCTGGTTATCCACAGGCTGCAAGTAGATGGTGAAAGTCCCTTTGGCTGCATTGCCAGCTGCATCTTGCACTTGATACTGAAACTGAATCAAATGAGGAGCCACCCCCAGCTCCTCCTGTGGGGGACGGTACGAGATCTTGTGATGGTTGATCTGGGCTTGGGTGAAATGCGTAACTTCCACGGAGTGATCCTCAGTCAGCACGAGGGATCCAAGGCGTGCTCCATAAGCCTCGGGAGGGTGGTTGGAGTCAGTGTCAGTGGGGGGCTGGATTACTGTGTAGCGAAGCTCCCGGTCCCCTGAGTCCTGGTCAGTGTAACACAAGTGCTTCCTGCGCAGGGGCGTCACCTGCTGCTCTGCAACGATTAAATGCAGGCTGCTGCTGCTATGGAGCTCTGGGGCTAACCTGTCTACAGGATGTACCCTGATCACAAAAGTCTGGGGTCCAGAGCGGTTGGGTGGGTCATTGTCATCCTGGACTCTAAAAATGAACTGGTCCAACACAACCCCAGGGCCAGGGCTGTGAGCCCCAAAGTGGTGGTAAAAGAGACGCCCTTCCACAATGTCCTGTTGCAGCCACTCTCTCACTGGCTTTTCATAGATGAGGGAACTCCCTGCTACACCTGGCACCTTCCTCCAAGAAAAGCCCTCCTCTACTTCCTCCTCTTCCCAGCCAGGCGGTGGCTGTGCCTGACGGAGCAGGAGCTGCCCAGCCGTGGGGCCAGACTCCACTGTGAAGAGCAGGATGGCATCCTGTGAGTCAATGTCAGTGGCACTAAGAGCACGGGTGGTGATGGGCACTGTTTCACCCTCAGCCATGGCAAGCCCTGTGTTAGCATTAAGCAGGGGTGGCTGGTCATCAGTGGGCACCAGGGTAATGGGGAAAAGGAACTCAACGCGGTGGCGAGAGCCACCATCTTCCAGCCGCAGCACAAGGTTGTCACTGAGCGGAGACTCGCTGCCGTCGTGCTGGTAAATGACTCGGCCTGCTGCCAGCTCAGCCACTGTAAAGTGTTTACGAGGGGCAGCAGGTCCTGGGGTGTCCTCCAGGAGAGTGAGGTGGCCATGCCTCAGCCCTGCCACCACACTCACCAGCACCTGCTCAAGGTCATCCTCATCACTGACCACAAGGTTGGGGCTGGGACCAGGGCCCGAGAGAGGCCTTGACTGCCCCTCGTAGAGCACGAGACCAGTGTTGCGGGTCACCACGGGCGCCAGGGTGTTCATGGGCTTCACCACAATCACGAAGGCAAAGGGCTCTGAGGCAGCACCCTCTGGGTCCAACACTTCCAGTTCAAGCTCAAAGAGCCTCTCCCGATCGGAGTCCTCCATGGGTGGCTGATAGGCAATGCGCAGCTCCCGCACATCCCGCTGGCTGAAAGACGTGACAGGCAAGCTCCGGTCGTCCGTGCTGACCATGTGGCCTTGGCCAGGACCAAAGGGAGAGGTGATGTTGAAGAGCAGTAGATCGGGCGGCGACTCCGCGTCCTCAGCTGACAGCATGTCAGGCGTGAGGGCGGTGAGCACAAACTGGTCCACCTCCATCATCAGCATGGCCAGGAAGCTGGGTTTGGGGGCCACGTTCTCACTCCCGGCGCGAATCCGCACCAGCACCTGGAAGTACTCTCGCTTCAGCAGCGCCCCGCCGCCCGCCGCCTCCCGCAGCTCGGCCACCAGCGGCACCAGGTCGCGGTTCGGGGAGCCGCCGGCGGCCGTGTGCCGGTAGCGCAGCCCCAGGCGCAGGAACTCCTCGCAGTCCCACATCACGGACGGCATCGGGCCGCCACCCGCCGCCTCCCCGCCCCCGCCCGCCGCCGCCGGCGGGTAGTTGAGGATCTCTCCGTAGCGGGGCAGCCCGGCCAGCAGCGGCAGCAGCCCCACCCGGCAGCGCTGCCGGCCCGGCTCGAAGGCGAACTCCAGGCTGCGGGCGTCCAGCGGGTTGCTGGTGCCCCGCAGGCGCTCCACGGTGAGGGGCAGGTTGCGGGTGACGATCTCCAGCTGGGTGAAGAGCACCTCCACCTCCAGCACCAGGGGCAGCACCAGGGCGCGGCTCGGCGAGTCGTAGCGCAGCTGCAGGCGGACGCGGTCCCGGGCGGGGCTGCGGCCGCCCAGGTGCGAGTACTGCACCTCGCGGGCTCCGAAGTCGCAGGGGAAGCGCCGGGGGCTCAGGCGGCCCGGGCGCTGCCACAGCGGGTCCTCGTCCAGCACGGTGAGGTGGCAGCGGTCCCCCGGCTGCACCTGCAGCACCAGGTCCCGCGTGGGGTCCAGCCAGGTGGAGCGGCCCAGGGGCACCCGCAGCCCGCGGTTGGCCACCACCACGGGGTCCGCCTCCGGCGACCACGGCGAGGAGACCGCGGCGCTGCTGCCTGGCGGCGGCTCCTCCGCCCCAGCCCAGGCACAGCCGGCCAGCAGCAGCAGCAAGCCGGCCAGCAGCCGCCGCGGCCCGGCGGGGAGAGGCTGCATCGTCCTTGCCGGCGGAGCGTAAGCGTCGAGAACCTCCGGCAGCGGCGGAATCGCGGCCCCAGTTCCGCCGCGGCGCCGCTCACTCCGCGCACACGCTGCGCTCTGAGCGCGCCGCGCTCCGCTCCGGAGGGGAGCTCCGCGGCCCGGCAAGCCCCGCCCCGCGCCTCCGAGCAGCCAATGGGCACCCGCGGGGGGAGAATCCGCCATTCGCGATTGGGCAGGGCTGCGTGCCAATCATGCAAGTTACGAGAGGGTCGGGGCTCCCCCTCCTTCCTTCCCGCGGCCGCCCAACAGGTTGCGGAGGAGAAGGCGTCGGGAGAGGGGCGGTGGTGGCCGTGCGGGAGCAGGGAGGTGGTTGCGCGGATTGTTCTGCTGGTGCCAGCTGCCGCGGGAAGGGAGCCCTCCAGTCTGGGGGAGGGCGGCACGGCTTTCCCGGAGCGTAGGAGCGCACCTCTGCCAGCCCCGGGAGCGGCGGGAGCGCATCTCCGCCTCCTGCTCTGAGTTTCCCCGCTCCCGCCTGGCCCCGGGGCAGAACTAAAGCCGGGCTGTTCCCGGCTCGCCGACGGGCTCGGGGTCTCCCTTCCCCGCGGAGTGGCGGCGGTGGCGCCCGGGTTCCAGCGGTGGCAGGAACGGGGCTGCCCGAGAGCCGGGTCCGGATGACGGGAAACGGGGGTGTGACAAAAGTGCCCCAAGGAGAACGGGACGGGTCACACGAGGGCAAGAGGCCCAGGGCTGCGGCGGAGCTGCCTGCCGGCCCCGCGGTTGTGTGCGCCACAAGGAATCTCGGATAAATGTCTCGGGCGCAGAGCGCATCAGTGGCACCAGTCAGGCAGTGCCCAGTGTCACTCCCCGGAGGCGGCGAGTCACGGCAGCGCGGGAATGAAAGCCTCACGTACCTCTGCCACCTTGTGCCTGCAGTTAAAAGCACATCAGTGGGAGCCCGGGCTTGGAGTTCCTTGCCTTTTAATATGCCCGGTAGCGGGCTCTGAGTTCCGATTCAGCGTGTCTCAGTTGCTGACATTCGTCATTGTTTATGAAATGTGATCCGCACGCTGGTTTAGGAAAGGTTTCTAACAAAGCGAAAAACACCACTAAAGAGATAGATTCAAAGACAGCACGAGGCTGTTTCGACATTTGTGTAATTTTTTTATTCCTTCTTTTAAAATGATCTCTTACAGTATCCTTCAGTTGTGGAGCAACATTGGCACGTGATCTTGCTTTCTGTATGGCAAAACTCGAATTTGGAATTTGAATTTTGCAGTGTGGGCACAGCTACATTCACATTTAAGTATTCTTTCTAATAAATAATTCAGCTTGGTTTGGGGTGGGGGGGGACATCAGTAGACATCCACATTCAGTTCTACAGCACTGGATTATCGTAATTTGTGATACATTTTTATATTCTATTACTGACATACCTGTGGAATACTGCTGAAAGCTGTTTTATTAAATAAACCTATGCAACAGACTTATGGGTTTGGATGCTGCTGCAGGGGTAGTAGTTCTAGTAGTTAGATATCTACCAAGTTAAGCAGTACTAATACCATTTGTCTACCCCTATGAAACATTCATCCTGGACTTCAGCAATGAATGTCTTATTTGTAAGATTCAAAGGAAGATACTTCAACTGAGTCCCAGGCATCAATAACCAAGACATTCAATATTCATAATATTAATTGCTTTTGAGATATTTTGCTGCTTCTAAAAAAAAAAAAAATAATAAAGGGATGGAGTTGCCCCAAATCTTACACGGAAATCTCTTATTTTCCATGGGTATAGGCTCTGGTTCTTTGACCTCTGTTATCTCCATCACCAAGTAGTAAATCTCCATGTACAAACAGCAGAAGTCCTCTTTATTTTTAAGAGTTGCTGTCTTGTCAAACAAGCCAGTGAGCTTTTGTGTCACAGTCCAAGTACAAAGTGCAAGACTTGCTTTATTTCTTCTTCTTTTCACAGGACAACATAAACAAAAATTCCAGATTGTAGAATTGATGAGAATTTTGAAAGTATTTTCCTTGGATTTTGCTAAACAATCTTGTGTTCAAATTGTACCTGAAGAAAATTCATCTTGGCTAAGTTTTGATCGAATAACACAGATGTAAATCCAAACTGTTTTCCTACCAATTGTCCCTGAAGTTAGTGTGGCAAATCAGAATTTGGCCTAATAAAAAGTCCATTGATCTTTTAAAATAAATTTTTAGTGAATAAAGGAACTGGTACTTGACCAGGGGAAAAATATACATATCTTTGCATGAAAGCTTTCAGTTTTGCTATATTACTAAACTTTACTTCCAAATCTAAATAAAATCAGAAAGATTTAGGGCACAGAAGACCTCATTTAACACAGCATTAATAAATAAATATTTTAAGACATTTGTTTATTTAAAAAAGAGTGCAAATATATTCTTAGTTTAAATGCAACTCTTCCTGAGAACATCTGGCTTCTGCTTTTGATGATGGATCACGGGTGTATATTCCTTACTTGAAACCTGCACAGCTCACAATCCTGTGTGAAACAAACAGAAGTTTACTGCTCTCCAAGTCTTCTTTCAAATGTATAGTTATCAAAGACTGCCCTCTGTTGATAAGGCATAATCTTAATTTCTAAATAGTAGCAATGCCTGATTTTTGTTACTATATTACTTTTTGTACATGTTCTGTACTAAACAATGTAAACAATTCTAGATACGCTCATCAAATAAGTTAGTAAACATGAAATAATTTTGGTTCTTAAATACTGGTAAAGGAGGCAAAATATGACATAAAAATGTCAGCATTTTTTAATATTTTCCAGCAATGTGAGTATTTCATAACTTTCAAGTGCAAAAAGATTTGCCATCTTTTGTCAAGTATTTTCTATCTTGCCAAGGAAATTAGGAGACCAGGGGAAGAGAATAGGAACAGCAAGTGGGATTCATGGGAGTATTTGGATACTTAATTGGTTGTGTAAGTAATTTTGCTCTTATAATTCAACTTTGAAGGCCATGTAGAAGCAAGGTGTGCAGTATCTACTGTGCCTCAGAGCAAATGTCCATCACTTCCAATATGTCAAGTAATTTGATGTTCAAAGTCCAAAGATCAAAATAGTCTGCTGGAATATAGTAAGAATTTGAAAATTTTAAAACAGCCAGTTAAGAGAGTGTTTTAGTTGCCTGTGTGTTGCTGTACTTAGCCAACAACCTTTCTGTTGCTTCCATACTATTTTTATTCTCTTATTTCATTAATGAATTACTACAGAAGTGGCTATTTATGAATTTTCATGCATGAGTTTTTGCCTGGGTTTATGCAAGAGTGTTGCTAAGCTGTAACTTTCAGTCATCCTTTTCCTGCCAGGTATCTCTAGAGGCAGAGAGCTGCCTCAAGAGTCCTCCCCTAAAAATGTCTTCTTTACCTTCACATTCTATAAATGAGGCATTGTCTTGAACCTGTTCTCCATTTCTTTCATGACTTCTGTTTCAATCCAAATATCTGTTGCCATGCAGCAGAGATGTTCGTGCAAAGTCCAGCACCACTCAATGTGGCATCCACAGTTAATTTCCCATTGCCTTGTGGTATGAATAAATGTAACCGGTTTCTGTCAGAATAAGTTGCATTCCTTGACTAGTGAAACTTACACAGTCTGTTCTCAAAATTGTTTTGGTTTGATGCTGGGATGAGTGCAGTGCTGGTTTGTACATTTCATGTAGTTACAGTAAATGCGACCATATGGCCTAACCAACACTGACTCCAAAACCCAATCCAAAATCACTCTTCAGCTTTCTTCTTAGATTTTTGTCATATTAGCTTATGATGTTTCTTCTGCTGCTGTCCCAGGAATTGTTTTCGCCTGTCTGGCACTGGTGCTCTGCCCACCTGTCCTGGGCACCCTCTGTGTTTTTCTTTTTACTTCCACCTTGGCTCTTTGAAAACCTACTTTTCAAGTCAGCCTTCTTCAAGCTCCTTCCCACTTTAGATCTCATCAGAAGCAATGTATTTTCCTATATGTTTTTTTTCCTGTGCCTTTTGATCACTCTTACTCTTTTTGTTTCAAAGCCAAAATACAACTTCTTGATCTGTTAACAAAGGGGAAAGACAGTAATTTACTAGACTAAATAAGTTGTTCCATTACCTATAGTTTATGTCTTCTGTTTGGACTCTAAAGTTTCTTTACTGTGATTATGGAATGTTTAACATTATTTTTAAATGTACACTGACACACACACATGCATGTTCTTTGATGTGTAATGAAGGCAGGAACAAAGACACTCCAAGCAACATAGTGTTTCCAAAAAATATTTAAAGACCTTAAGGCCTAGAGTCTCTCTCAGATTGCTCTTGGATGAAATTGGTGAGGGGTTGGAAATGTTGTTGACATTTCCAGGAAGTACTGTCACCAGTGACAATTACAATTTAATCTCAATGTACAATCCAGAATAGGCATTTTTTGTGGTTATGTATAGCGTTAATTATATTTATATAAATTATGATTATAACTGAAATTATGGTATCAACAAGTAATCATTGGCAAAACATTTAATTCTACCACAGATGTTAAATGAAGTTGAGGTTTGGAGTACAAACTGACTACAGTTTAATATCTTTGCTAATGGCAATATTCAGTTCCCTGTTAAGTTATGATTTTAGGTTTACCCCCTTATAATAAGCAAGGGAAGACTTATACATAAAAATAATACTCTTTAATAGATTTAACAGAAGTTTCTATGCAAAAAATAGAAAAGACTTTGACCACATTAGCCTGTCTTTTCTTCTGGCCTGCCCTAGAAACAGGAATATTTGCCCCAAATTAATTTTTTATGGTAAATTTGTGAAGTAGTTTGAGAGAGAAATCCAGCAGTTCCTGTAGAATGAAGCTGTGCATGCTAAAATTTAGTTCAGAAAATGACCTTCCTCCATCATGTGTTTCTATGGTTAACCACTTTCTGTATGTTTCATGTTTAGCTGTGGGGAGACTATATTGTACCAAGTGCTCACATCATGTTAAGGTTTTCTTTAGAGTAGTGGTCTCAGTGGCTGTGAGGCTTTTATAACATAAGCATGATTTGTTATCAAAACAATTGCAGTAATATCTAGAAGAATGTTACTATCTTTCACATATATTTTGGATGTCTGTTGTTTTTATGGAAGGAGGTGTATTTGTCTGTGGGTGAGTTACTTGATGAAAGTAGTGCAGTGATTCTGCAGCTGACAGAGGACTATATTTAGTAAAAATATTTAGAATTATTTTAATTTATGTGAGCCAAGATGTTGATTTTTGCCTATTAATAGAACTCTTTTCTATCAAATAAATATTTTTTATACACACCTATACTCTAAACATGACATACTGCACATTTTATATAATATGCAGTCATGTTCCATGACTAAGACTGTTAAACTAGGTCCAGAAATTCAGTCAAACAAGCTGTCAGGTATCCCCAAATTCAATGCTTTTAATAATTCAGGGTGCTATGGTATTTGTTATAAATCTTCTGAAGAATGATCCTGCCATCTCTGAGTTGACCTTGGATAACTATTAAAATTGCATATCAAAGGCTGAAGAAATTGCAGTTTAATCACTTAAGATTCCCTTCACTGTAATTTTTTCTGTTCTGCTTTATAAAATAAATTTTTCCTAATCTTTGTAGCTTTGGTTATCATAACAAAACCACCCCACACAGGCAGTTTCACTGTATTATAATTCAAACAGTATCACTGCCATATATACATTTTCCTGTGACTATAAACTACTGCTCTTTATGTTAGACAGCCACAGGCTGGAAAGTAAATGAGAACTAAGCCTTAAGATTGTGAAGAGGACAAGAACCTCTCCCTCCCTCTTCATATCCAGGTAGTGATATCAACCACTTACTGTGTTTCCTTTCTCCATAGAGATTTCCCTAAGTTAGCCAATGTTAACTTTACTCCCATTTTACACACAACTGGAATAAATACATCTTAGACTTTTGGGTCTGATACTGTGGCTTCTATTCAAATAAGCCTCATATTGTCTTCAGTGAGTTTTGCCAAGGTAAGAATCACAGTCTGTTTAAAATATGACAGGTGAGGATTTTATTAATATACAAGTCATATGAATGTAGGTGTCTGTTCACCTGGATACCTATTAAAATTGAAATTTTGTGATGTTGCAAGTTGATTTCAGACTTTTCTGTAGTGTTGTTTCAAACCAGCTCTCCAGGACTTTCAAATGAATTATCAATTTGTGTCAACATTTGCTATGAAATAGAAGCTATTCTGGAGCAACAGCCACTGAACCAGTAGATTAAACTGATTTTGCCTTGCTATGATTGCAGGTGTTCATCACAGAAAAAATAGTGCTTAGCCCCTAAGAATCCCAATTTCAGGTTACACTTCATTTTAGAGGGAAGATTTTTGAAGGTGTTGATAAGTACTTAGTGCTGAACTCAAGCAGCATAGACATTAACTGGAAGCCAAAGAACAGCTGGGATTTGTGTTTGGAGGAGGATATTTTCAGCACCACTGAAGTACAGGTCTCTCAGAGAAAGTGCTCACCACAGAGCTGGAAACATGCCACTGGCTGCCCTTAACCAGAACCCCAACAACCCAAAAACTTGGGCACAGCAGTATCAGATTTCCCATCTCAGTTATGTATATGTTGGTTGAGAGGCAGAATATGGCTGCCTAAGCTGAATGATCCTTTGGTACATGCCCCTTTATAAACTGGAATTTTGTAGTTAAATGAGTTTATAACATTTTAGTAAGGAGACAGTCTTGCAAATGTACCTTGAATAAGCGAATATGAGATGTGTCATTCCTCACCCCTTTGGACATAGAAAGACTGCATGCAGGCCATTTTGGATGTCTGACTTAGACCTTGCACCTCACTTCCTCTATTGATAGTATGTTGAACCAGGGTCTATCAACACCCTGATAGGAAGAGATTTGAATCACTTATTGCTGCCTTTATATTAGAAATTAAGAAATTTTGACAGCTTTCAGACACCACTCCTCCTATAATAAGTGAAGTGAGGCGGCGATTAGGGATACCTCATCCTGTGAAAGGTGCTTAAAAAGTGCTCATTTCCTTCCATCCCTTCTATGGAAAGTTTATGTTCCTGGCTTAGACTAGGTGCTTAAATACTAAACTTGCAAAATTAAATGTGCAAAAGGCCATTCCACATTATGAGAGATTCAGAAGCTCTAAGCCTGTTGCCTCCAGGACTCCTATTCTTAAATTATTAAAAAAAAGTTTTTGGATGCACTTGTGTAACACAACTTGGTAAACCAAATTTACCACGTTTAATCTCTGACAAGTGCAATGGGAACTTGTTTAGCCAAATGGCACAAAATTGAGAGAGCAAGTAGGATTTTGCAGTAAGAGTTTCTGGACATGCTTAATGACTGAACACACAACAGCTTCCTTTGCCAGTTTTAAAAGCAGTTAGCTATAAAACTTATTTTCTTTTAAAAAAAGGCCAATTAGCAAACATACACTCACCAAATAATGAGGGTCAGAGGCCACCAGTATCTGACCCACCATAAACTTTACCCTTGCTGCAACATGTAAACCTGCAGCTCAGCAGCTAAACCAAGAACCCCAGCAGGGACTATGCAACAGCACTGCCAATTGCCTTAGATAGCTAAATCAGTATTTGCAGTCAGATAACCTTAGTATTTGCAGTGTTTAGGCTATTTCCAGCCAATTTCAGGGAAGTAAAATTGGCAGCTTGATTTGAAACACTCTTAGCTGGAAGGTGAGGTGTATGTGGTTGGTACATCCACTGTGCTTGGTAGATCCACTGTTCACAGAATATTTTTGAACTACATCACCATGAGGCCTTTTATGCTCACTGAATCTCTATAAATGGTGCTGGGACGTTATGGGAGATGTGTGCTTAACCTACAGCCTTGTGATTGCCCTGCACCCAAACAAGCACCTTTGTATCTTTGCACCATTGCCAGATTGCCAGACATGGCACTTTTCCCCATTACTTTTCAAGCCCTTGGTCTTTAGTATTGCGCACGTAGGATTAAAGAAACTACTTCCCTCCCCCCCCTCCCCCCCCATCTGCTCTGTGCCCAATATGGATTAAATCCCACCTTCAAGGTCCAAATCAGCACTAAACACATAACATATATCCATAGGAGAATCCTCCCTCCCCAGGGTTTCTCATCTATGAAAGATTTGAATTAACCAAAATTCTCACAAAGCAAGTTGCCATTTTTCTGTGCAGTATTCCAGGCCACTCATTTATGTAAAAAACTTAATCACTGTAATGTTACACCTTTCATAATATGCCTAGGTTTAGATTTGCTTTTCTGCCCCTTACTGTAGACTGGTAAGAGGTCAGTAGTGAATACAACACAATGTTGCCCTGATCAGTTATTTCTAGTTCAGAACCCATTTAAATGCCCCGAAAGTTTACATTGTTTTGTTTAATAAAATATTTTGGGCTTCTGGAAGTTAAATTTCTTCCGTCACTTTTACTTAAATTTCTCTAGTCTGTAACAGAGATTTTCTTATAGATCTGTTTTTCCATAACTACAGCAGGACTTCTCAGTGATGAAGTTTTCTGCTGAGAAGCAAATGTTTCTTTCTCATCTCTGCATCTTAAACCATGCAGTCCAGAATATTGTAAAGCAAGAGAAGCAATAACTGAAACAAATGGCCTGAAAGAAAATAGAGAAAAGGATATGAGTATGATATATATGCTGAAAAAAAATACCAAAATCTCTACACAAACACTGAATCCATGCAGATATCTCTCCAAAATAAAGTGTCAGTGATCATAGACCATCCACTGTGAATTTATTTTTGTTACGGGGTTAATGTAAAATGTCTGAATAATACAGTAAGTGGTTTGTCATGAAGATTTTGAGTCTTTGTGATCTGTTTGTTGTAAGGAAGAGGTAAATCAGCTGGTATGTACAAATAAACACTCCAGAAATACTGGAGGTTGATTTTGGACTTTTTGACTATCAAAGAGGACTTAAAATGTTCGTCTCAATTACCTGAACTTCCAGCTACAGAACAGTTTTGAGATCTGTCCTTCCCGGTGCCTAGCAGGGAAAAGAAAGGAAGGGCTGGTTAATCTCCATCTAATGACTAAAGACCTCACTCCCTTACCTCAGCCCTGAAAATTAGGACCCAGGAAAGAAAGAAGAAATATTCTTTGGAGCTTTTATTGCTGTGTACTTCACAAAAATCATCAATCCCCTTCAAGTGAGTGCACTCCCCAGGATATCTGGGAATTTGGATGAATGGAAATGTCTCATCTGACTTCAGATGCCTACAGTGAAGGTTCTTCTGTGCCCATCACTCCAGGCTCCTTTTGTTATCAGTGGAAAGAAAAGCTGCTTTAATTTGCAATTCATCATACCTACCTTGGGTATCAACTTTAGAATAAGATGAATAATGCTCTGAAAGCATCTCTGTCTCCATTTACTGCAAGAAAAACCTGGGTGAGTAGGTCAGGTGCAGTACAGGGATGAAAATAGACAGACACCTCTAAAAGAGCATCCTTTCTATCCTGAAAATGGGAACATTGGAGACATGAGACTGAATTGCCCTTTATCAGTGCTGAGCAATATACAACAGGGAACCTGAAATCATTGCTTGTATTAGAGGCCTAATGTTTACATGTCTGTGGTTATTAATATTTTCTCCTATATGCTACAAAGTAGCAATAATAACATGTAATCTTTTAAGAGGACAGTATGTTAGAAGTTCTGAAATGCCCTGAAACTACAGTGGTCAAAGTGCATATTTCCGAAGAGAAGCAGAAATTTTTTGACAGTAACTGATGAAACACATTGAAAAACAGTGCATTTCATGTTGTCTTTCCTAATTTGGGGTTTTTTGCAGCATTCATGATTAGGTGCTACACCATATCTGTATTTTTGCTCATTATTCAGCACAACAGCACAATCTCCTATAAACTATATTTGATATGGAATAGGATGGTTTACTATACTAACACAGATATTGTAATAAATACTTTTCCAAGACATGTATACATATGAATATTACATGTATATATACTGAATTAAGTGGAAACCTTGTTATATTTTGCAGGAATATTTCACAGGATAAAATGCTCAAAGGTAGACAGCCATGGGCACTTAAAGTGTTGCTTTTTTATGTAAATATGCAGTAAAATTGCACTTTACCTTTTCTGTACACTTGAAATACAGTTTCTGTCTTAGAGAACTTCAATATTTCTCTAAATACTGCATAGAATATTTACATGAATCTCTCTAAAGGATTAGATCTTTTCAGAAAACAAAATTCCTTTTTTTTTTTTAATGTTATAGGTTCTTTGGTAAAGATCTTATTTACAAAGCACTGAAGCTTAGAACCTATGACGTAGGTCTCTTCCCATGCCAGGTGATTGTGGGTGTGAGCTGACCTTGGGAGCACCCAATTCAAGGTCTGGCAGCAGTCCAAAGTATGGTTAAATTCATTGTTAAAATGGAGCTCAATCTGACATCAATCCATCAGGAAACTTTCCCTATTTCTGAAACAATTGCTAAGGAAAGTCAGTGCATTGTCATTCCTTTGATATCTTCTGTAGAAATATCATCATGTGGGTAGCTTACTGCCCGACATAACTCTGCTGGGTAGATTATCATGTACACCTGAAAATGGAGCTGGAATATTCAGTGGTCAAAGCTTGTAAGTGCTGTTCAGGGAAGATTGTGGTCCAGCCTTAACTAAGATAACTGATTTTTCTGCATCCATTTGCAATTTATGATACCTCTTTTTTTTATTATTTTTTTTTTTATTCAGGATGCAGTGATAATGTTGGGCTTGGCCTCTGATCTAGGGCAGTCTTTAGAATCTCAGTTTCCACAGAAATAAATTAAGTTTAAGCTTGTATATACATTCATAGATTCAGCCTTTCATCCTCATATTTTTCCAGTGCCTAACCTTGTGAAGAGCCCAGCAGCCTACTTATCAGGAAAGAATCAGAAAACTGTAGGAAAAAATAGGACTAAAAAGGATGTCAGGTGGTCAAGTAGTCCACCTTCCTGCCTTAGGGTGGGATTAACTCAACCTAGACCAAATACCTATTTGTCTAATCCAACAAAGCAGATTGCCTGGGGAGGCCATGCAATCTCTGCTAGTCAATCATAAATAGAGACAGTGCAGATCAAAACCTCTCACTCTGCCTTGGAGCAAGCAGGCACACATGGTGCACTCAAGGAAGGACAAGCTAAATCCCAGGAGATCTTTAATGATACAGTCTAAAGGCTGAGATGTCAGGTAAACTCTTTGATGGGAACAGATCCACCTGACATGGCACAGGAGAGAGTGCAGAATTCAGAAGGTTGCCTGTGCCAAAACATGTATTTCTACCATACAGTCCTAAAGAACATTTATTTACATAAAAGAAACAAAACCAAGACAAAAATAATGTTCTTTTCCATCACTCCCTTTTAAAATAGTCAATCCATCTGAAAATAAGGGTGCTAATGGAATATGTGCTGCTTTGGGAGTAGCTTCTTCTGTAATGTTCTGGCTTTGTATGGGTCCATGAAGGATCAGTGTTGCTTTCTAACACTTGGTGTTAGTAGCTCTGTTATGATTTGTTTAAAGAGAATGCAGTTTTATTATTGCATTTTGCAGAAATGACAATGCTTTGCTAGAAAGCATCTTAGTTTCCCACTGTTTTAAATGTTCTGGCATCAGTAGTCAAGGAGGTCTGATGGGAATAATGAGAATACCTCTGTGTTACCACTAGCTGAACTTTTGCTGTCTTTATTTAATTGCTGTTTCTAGTTATTGGTACATTTTTCTAGTTGCTACATTTCATACCTACTTCCATAGCTTTCTAAACAGGACTAACAGGAATCTGTGTTTCTGTGCAGAAGTGTACTCTTTGGGTGGTTCTAGGCAGGACTCTTGTATTAAAAAAGGAAAAAAATCCAAACAAGTGGTAATATACAGGATCTAAAATGAAAATGTAATAGAACACACAAGAAATGAAGTCTGTTTTATATGAAACAACTTTTATAAGCAGTAGAGATACAGGACCCACTACACGCATGGATATTCATTGGCAAGCAGAGTTTTCTTATTTTTTCCTTCAAATTCTAAATACATTTACCTGCATTAGTGTCTCCCACTGAAAACATAATTCTAGAGACAGAAGAGTAAGTAAACAAAGGTTTCCTAATCTTGCTAAGATTCAGTGCAAATATGTGGTTCAAGCAGTATTCCAGAAGTGCTTTCGGAGGCTCTTAGATGCATATCTTAGCACTCCTGCCAAACTCTTGCATTACAGGCCACCTAAACAGTGACATCCTGTCTTCTGGCTCGAGGGGTCATAGGCTTGTCCTGTATTCCTTCCAGGGCTGTACTGCCTGAATTTCCTTTAAAACATCTGAAATGTGCCCAATATAAGTCCAAAAGACCGTAGGTATTCCTTGAAGATTCTCATGAACCAGAGCCACCATTAGACTAAGGGCTCAGGAGAGAACTGATAAAACTCCCTTCCACCCAAAAGCACACAGATAGAAACATCCCCCACTGCACCAATTTGATCTATTTTTATTTAAAGAGGTTAATTCTGCCCTAACAAGCAGCCAGACAGAGAGATTTGGTGATACCCAGGGCTGATCAGCCCGCCCTCGGAAATCTCTCAGGGAGTGATCTATTTGTTAGATATTTATAGTACATGTGTAGCATGTCATGCTGGTAGTATATGAACTCTCAGTAAATACTGATATAAATCTTGTTTGCTTAAAAAAAAAAGTAAAGTAGTAATAAAGTATTCATGCTGGAAAATGCAGCTATTTAGGTGTTCATGTCTTCACTCCACGTCCTTTCTCCTCCAAATTTTTTTGTTAGATACCTTGAGAGGTATTCAAATGCTTAAGCATAGGTGTTTAGTGCTCTCAGGTGCCACACAGAACATGAGACAACAAATTGGGCTAGTAAATATGTTACAGGACCTATGGAACAGCATCTACAGTCTTACGAAGCACAGAGGCAAGAAAAAGACCAGAAAGGCATCTAAAACAATGCTATTGAGCATGCTTAGTAGCACCCTTCATATGTCTCAGGTCTTAATTTCCTGTATCCAGTATAAATAATATTTATTTATCATTTATCATTTATCATTTATCATTTATCATTTATCATTTATCATTTATTATTAGCAGCTTCCTCCTAAACACACACAGGCCGTAATTCTCAGGTGGTGAGCAGTCATTAGCAAAGCTGGGGCCAGGGAATCAACTCCACTTCTTCACTACTGTCAGACTCAGGAGGCAATGACATCACCTGCTGACCTGATCCCTCCTGCCTCAGCTTGTTAAAAAACACCCAAGAAACACTCTATGGACTCCCCTCTTCACTGCTAAAGCAAAAGTGCAGCTCAGTTGCCACCTCACCCTGCAGCTTCTTCTCTTTTTCCCAGTTTCTGACTCCCATCAAGTACTTGCTGCTCTCACAGTCTTAATCTTCTGTCTGTCCTTCACTCTTACATCATAAGGGCTGCAGCTTCTCTGCTGTGCCTCTTGCACAGCAAAATAAGAGCTGCAGACCTTCCCAACTGAGAGAAGCAGAGGAGGGAGCAGCACAAGCATTCCCACCCTTGGTCCAGCTCAAGCATGTTCCTTGAGATCAGGACACAAAGGAGACCTTCGCACATGGAAAGCAGTTATAATGATATCACATGGAGTTCATTCTGCATTTCCAGGACAAGACTGCTGGGCCTGATGAAAATCAGAGAAATAGTAGAGAACTACTGTAGGTAATTTCAGTAGAATCCATGATTTGGTAATACTAGGAATGACTAAATATATCTGAAACTTTGTTAGAAACAGCCGGAGAGTGTTGAAATCGTTCAGATTTGACTGGATCACGATCTCTTGATAAATCACACAGTTGCATGATCAGTAGGGGTGTATGGGGCTAATGTAGGCTGCCAAACAAGGACTGCAAAACAGATCTGAGCATTGCCTAAACAAAGTAATCTCTTCAGAGCTGCAACAAGTGTGAGGTGAGGAGAGGCCACACAGTAGAGATGAGTATGTCCTTCCTCTTGCTGCTGCTCTCAAGGAACAAGGGCCTCAGGTCTGCATGAGCAGAGACGATGGGAGGAAGGGGAGAAATAAACAACAGGACAGGTGGATGAAGGAAAGTAAGGGTTGGGCTCCACGGATGTTAACACCTCATGGTACTCTGATTAGTGCTTGTGAAATATTCAAAGTTCCCCAAATTGGGCAGCAAAGGAGAGAGAGGTGGGACAAAAAACCCAGAAGTGGCTAAGAATGGACAAGGAACCTGAGGGAAGATAAGGCAGGATGGGAGAAAAATTTGAATCATTAGTGACTGTTTCCAAACTCTTGTAGTTTCTGCCACTATTTCTTGTGTTAAGTTAAAAATGTCTATTTTTGCTAGCAGAGGTCTCAAAAGTAGCAGTTGCAATGAAATATTACATTGTGTCTATTTTATGTGGTATTTTTTTGTATGTGTTTTTAAATGCAAAGATGACTACAGCTATTATAGTTTGTCATTAAGCTGGAATCTTGTGCTTGCTTTTATTATGTGCAGGCCAAGCAAAGATAACAGAGCTTAACTCTGACAGGTAATTTGACAGAGTGAGCATTAGTAGCATGGTTTAGTGCTTTATACCAATTCAGCAAAAGGGTTTGGCTGTTCCTGCCCACAGCTATTCCTGACTTTTCTTCTCAGAAATTCTTAAATTGTCAGGAATGTACAGTAACTAAAATTTATGGTCTATTTATAGGTACAAGAACAAGTGGAAGGCCTGATAACCTGAGCAGTGCCTTTACAGTAGAGTGGAGCTCTGTTCTTTCTCATATGCACATGCCCAGCAGCCAGCCCTAAATATATTGATGCTTTCACATGCATGTACAGAAGTATCCAGTGACAGTAACAGCAGTGAACCAAGATAGACTTTCAGAGTTTTTCCATTTGGAGAGGGGATGACCTTCAGAAAACCATCTAATCGTGATCCTGGTAGACATTGCAAGCCTTTTTATAGACTCTAAAATACTTCCATTAGTAATCTCAGAAAATAAAGCTTCAGTGCTTGAGAAGCTTGTTTTAGATGAATATATTCATCTTTTGTAACTTCCACATCTTTTCATGTTGGTAATGTGTGTAACTTCTTTGCATTTTAGTTATATTATAAGAATCAGAAGTATTAACCCTGGAGCAATATGATTGAAACACGTTTCTCATTTAACATGAGACACATTTATGATGGGTCCATTCAGCAGACAGGCACGAGGTTCACCCATGAGAGAAGGCATGGGACAGACACACTGACAATGCTGCTGCAGGGCAGCAGGTTCAGGGGTGCAGGTCCCACATGGGGTAGTATGAGTCATGATGGTAAAAGGTGGAGGGATTTGTCTGGAAGGCCATCAGCTGAGCCAGGCTTGCTCTGAAAATCATCCTCTGGCTGCTAATGGCCCCTGTGGCACCAGGCACACAAAGAGATTGTCTCTGGTTTTCTCTTAGCTGAAAAAGAAGCATTAAAGTGATTAAACCAGAAAGCAGCAGAGACTGAGAAGTGAACAAGTATTGCCTGAAGGTGATAAAATAAAATAAAATAAAATAAAATAAAATAAAATAAAATAAAATAAAATAAAACAAAATAAAATAAAATAAAGTAAAATAGCAATGTGGAAAGAGCAGGGATTTCCTCCTGTTTGAACAAGGGAGGAAATGGAGCAAAATTTGGATTTGGTCAGAAGGCTCTCTAGCAAATGAAGCCTAGAAGTGATTCAGGACTCCTGAGCCTCCTCTACTGCCAGCTTTAAAGACTACTGGCAAAATGTGTCTCTTCTTCTTGATTTATGCAGAAGTTGACAAATGTGCCCCTATTAACTAAAAAGGATCCAAAGAGCAAAATTCTGATTATGAACCTTGTGGGTCACTGTAATGCTACATAATGGATTTCTGAGGAGGTCAGTTTCTTGTTCTTTAAAAAACACAGGATTTTCCATTAACATTCCCTCTCTCCTCCCTTTACTCCTCCTGCTAAATTAATAGATGAATAAATCTTCAAAGTCAAACATTCACATATATGTAAATGCCAAGATGAATGTTACTTTTTCAGGAGAAGAAACCTCTGCTGGGGTTGCCACCTGCCCGTGTACTCAAAGGCAGTTAGTTTATTTTTTCTGTTAGTCACTGCAGAAGAGTTGTGGCCAGCCCTGTGTGATCCTTATGGAACAGCTGCCCTTACTCCCAGGGAACATCTTTGTGTACAGGTCAATCATGAATTCATTCAAGAAAACAAGGGCAAATAAATAATATATTTAAAATTTTTACAGCTCAAATGATCTCTCAGATTCAGCTCTTTTTCTTCTTTTCTTCTATTCACCTCAGAATTATCCTGGAATGAATCCAGTAACTCCAAAGGCTACTGCTATGCTCTTTGATAGATGTGTTTCAATACTTAAAATATACTGGTCAATCTCTCCCAAGTCACTTTCTGAAAGTGATGGCAAACAAAACCCCTTCTCTTTTAATTTCTTCATGGCTGATTTCTAGTAGATTGCATTAAGCATGTTTGGGCCTCAGGTTATATATTTCTGAAAAGAGCAGGGTTAAAATGCATCATAAGATGGATGGCATCCATAGCTATGTGTAAGGGAGAACCTTTTTGTACTTTTGTGAATACACCAACCTGCTTGATAAGTGTTTGCTACAAATCTTGTCAAGCAGGGCTGCAGGCTCAAATAAACTTTCTGGTCTCTGATCTCAAATGGAATGTTTTAGTGTGGCACTACATGTTAATTCATGACTAAATATTTAACAAAGACATCATTTGTGGGGCCCTCTTTCCTGGGCAGAAGAAAATTGCTCCTATCTAAAGTTTCCAAATCATTGACCCAAATTTGTTTAAGCAGTTTGATATAACTGCTCTGTGGACATTTTGATGCTTTTAATCCAGACTACAAGCATTTAAGTTAAAGGTCTTTGAGAAAGATTCAGTACATGCAAGCCTCACTGAAGAGAGTGGGAAGTGATGAGCCCCTCAGAAGTGGGAATGTACACTTTGAGGGATTGTATCTTCATTGCTCAATAAAGCTGTAAATTATTTTTTCTGACTAATTTGTGGATTTCCTTACTTTAATGCCAAAATGAGACCATCTGCTCTCAGACATTTTTTCCCTGTTCTCATCAACAAATTATTAAATTACCTGGAAATCTGGAAAAAGGTAATCAGTACTTAGGAATGAAGTGTTTTTATGATATAGCAAATGCTATTCTCAGTTGTGGACATTCTTATAAGTAGCAAAAGAGAATGCATTAACACATGAAGGGTTTGATCTGTCCTGTTCAAATGTGGATTTCTGCAACTCAAAGAGCCACATCCAAACCAGTTATGCAAGTTCCCTCGAGGGCCAGACATTAAGCCAGTTTGTGAAGCTGAGCGTGAGATTCATCTCATGTTAAAGCAGAAGGCTACACTTGGTGAAATTAACCTCATTTCAATGGTTAGACCTCCACTGATTGTGTTAGGAACTTAAATGTATCAGATACAGATACCAATAATCAGTTAAATTAGTCCCATTCATGCTGCCTTTAAATCATTTCCCTGATCCCAGTGGGATCTCAAGGCTTTCTCTTCTTCTTTGCATAATAGAATTTAAAAAGTAGTCTTGCAGTCCTGCAGAAAGAATGTGGAGAAAAAAAATTTTCCTTCCATGTTTTGTGATGTGGACTTGTAGCACTACATTTCTGCTTTTATTTCCTCTTAAATGCTCAGTTATTAGTCTTCAAAGCAAGAAAAATCTTTACAATTTTGCACAAATCAAGAAAAATTATAGTGCTTTTTGCAAGTCTTAGAATGAAATGGAAAATTCTAATTTTGGTAAAGGAATAAAAGAAACATTAGCTCATTTTCAACCTTTCTTTTGTTTTAAATTATTTTTGTGTTAAGTGTAGACCTCTAGTTTATTTGGGAATAATGCTGACGTCCTTAAATGTTTGACAGTGAAAATGTAGATAAGATGATTTATCTTGTAGAATAGTTTATCTGCCCGAAACACCACTTTTCAGATTTAAAAAGTCATACTGCACTTCATACTAGCTAGGTAAATTAGAGTCTATCAGTGTTAATACTCTTTCTTCTCAGGGCCAAGGAAAGCTCTAAGAAATCCTGTCCAGGAATGCATCTATTTAGATGACATAAACGTGCATTCTGAGCACAACTGCTGTGTCTCTCTTACTGACAAATTCATTCTTTTCAATGCAGAAACCTTCTCTCCCTACTACAGGGGTTCCTTTTATTTGAGAAAAAAATTAGGAATCATTCAAAGCCTTCATGTTGTTCATAAGTACATTGACTAACTCTTTATACTCACCTGTTTATGCTTCTATTGGTACAGACCCACAATGACTAGATTCTAATTTATGTTCATGCCTGTTCATGCCTCATTTTATATTTACATTTTGTTTTCTTAACTGTGTTCAATTTTCCTCCTTAAGAGGGCAGTTTTTTTGTGTGAGGGCTTTTTAATTTCATTTTTAAGACTAGGATTCTGTTTCTTCTCATTTTACCAGATCTTATTTTAAGAATATCAAATAAATAGTAAAAAGTAAGCCTTTTTTTCCACGTAGTATTTTTCCCCATGCCTGCACTCCTCATTCATTCACTTCACAGTCATTCCTAGCTTTGTGAGTAGTATTAATCATTGTGACTTTCTTGTTTTCAGAGCTGAAAATAATGCAGCAATGCTCACACTCACTGTCTGACTGTTAACTCAGTGACCTCTTATCATTTGTGAAGAGCTTTCATTCAGTGTTTGCCCTTCTCAGGTATAAGACTTTGGAATTAAGAGACTGTGGTCTCCACAGTTAGGAAATTCCAAGGCTGATTTAATATTAGCAGCAGAAAGGCCTTCAAACATTTCCTTTCAGTTTGAAGTCCCTCACAATGCCGTGATAGACACTAAAAACTCCCAACAAAATAAGCAAACAAAAAACCCCAACACACAAGGGAAAAAAAAAAAAAAAAAAAAACTTAGTTGGATTGTTCTATCTGACTTGCATGGACATGATGGGACTACAGACATTTGCTCATTTGGTAGAACTGTGTTCTGCAAAGATGTGGTCTATCTTTGCTCTCTGTTATCTTTCCTCAGGAAAGGTAATGCTACTTTTTCCACAATGTGCTACCTCTGTTCCCACATTTTACTCACTGGATCTTTTCCTAAACAGATTTGGACAATGAATGTAAGCTTCTATTAAACAGAAATCCTCATCATGTTAGTATTACTAGCAAGATTAATTTTTTAAAAACTTAGTTCCTTTGACCCTTTTTCATCACCAATATTCTCCAGCAAGCAGGAAAAAGGAATCCCTTTTTAAAAATTATTATTACTATTTTTATTTGGTTTTGTTTTATCTTAATAATTCCTCCACTATTAGAAACTATCATCATATCTTCTGAGGAAAAAAAGTGGTTGCCTTGTGGATTTTGGCAAGTTTCTGTAGCCTCTGCTGTCACAACAGCCCGTTGACATCAACCTGTGTCATCCCTTCCCTAGGGAGACCTGTCAGCATACTTAACCACCTTTTTGCTTGTAGACCTTTAGTGAACCAATGGGATTTTCTGTGCAAGTACAGCACTTTTTAGCATCTGAATATAGCTAGTTTCTAGGCATTTGCTTGCTTGGGGCAAGAATAGCTAGGCCTAAATTTAAATTCTCCCTCTGAATGCCAACTCTTACCATGGATATGTTTTCATGTTACACCCCCATTGAACTCTGCAGAAGAGTGAAGATGCTGTCTGGGAAAGGAGTAGTGAGCCAGCTGCTCAAATGGTCTCAGCTAAACAGAGAAGCTGATGAATGTTTTTTGTCATATGCTATTTTGAGAATTACAATTTAGAGTAAAAGAAAAGATAAATACAAGGAGGGTGACAGTGCTGCCAGGAATGTCAGTCCTGAGGAGATGAGTCCCTAAGGTCTAGCAGTATTTTTATCAATCTCTGTAAAGCTCAGAAGCAGTAAAACTGTAATTTACCATTTTCAAAAGAAATTTCTATCAACTGGGAAAAAACCCATTCAGATGTTTACCAGTTGCTAATATTATTTTTATTTTAGAGATGTTAAGATTCATCAGCCAAAACTTGTGAAAAGCCTAATCTGTGTGGATGAACACTTCAAGAGTAGTCAGTTGAAATTTTTAGTTTTTCCTGATTAGGAATTGTATGGCTGAATGCAAAGCACACGGGAAGGGAAGGGAAGGGAAGGGAAGGGAAGGGAAGGGAAGGGAAGGGAAGGGAAGGGAAGGGAAGGGAAGGGAAGGGAAGGGAAGGGAAGGGAAGGGAAGGGAAGGGAAGGGAAGGGGTATGTTGTGTGTTCCTCCTGCCATTCTGATGCGGGGAGTGTGAACACTTAATGTGCAAACTGTACCAGTGCTCTGCCAAAGAAAGGCTCAGCAGGTAAAAATTTAAACATTTAGACACCATTTAAACAAGCGTGCAGGAGAGAAGACCAGCAAAATAAATTTTACAGTGAAAAAAATGTCTTTCTCTCTCTCACTGGAAACTGTTGCTCTTTCAAAGGACAGTTCAGAGTTTGGTGTGCTTTAATACCTTCATAATGCTCCTAGGAGGGGCAGAATTTAATTGAAGAAAGTTTTATGTATAGATTGTGCACAATAACAAGTAACAATCCAGTAATCATCCCTTTCAATTCTCCATATGGGTTTCCTTAACCATGAAAATATATAAAAAATTCACCTCTTCCCCAAGCTGGCAGTGGCATTAATGACACACTCAATTGAACTGTGCTTTGAAAGTGCAAAATAGCTTTTTTTTTTTAAGGAAGAAAAAGAAAACAAAAAAACAACAGCAACACAAAACAAAAAACCAAATGAAAAAAAAAGTAAATAAAGGCTTTCATCAACTCATGAGAAGCAGAGGAAAATGTTATTTGGCTCAGTGTTTTCATGGAGTGCCTGTGACCCAGAGAGGATGCCTGTAGCTGTTCCATGAGCTATAGCACACATTAATTAGGAGATTGATGATAAGAATAAGCTACACTCTCTGACACCTTCTGAAGGTTGTCAGTGTCTGAGATTCACAATTCCCTAGAACCAGAATATTTCTGCAGACAGGAGAACACAGAGGTCATACCTGCATTTGCACTGTGTAGCTTTAGAATTTTCCTAGTATTTGGCTTTCTGTTGGTGACACGTGGATGATGACACACACTGCATTTATGAAGTGGGAATTAAGAAAAACATTAAAAAGAAGAACTATAAAAAATATCTTGTATTTATAAGCACTGGGATATAGGGTTGGAAAGAGATGTGTGTGTAGAAATTGCTTGTAGAAGTGAGTATCCTCTGAATTCCACCTCTTAGCAAGACTTCTGGGAGAAAATATGAGAAACGACATGGATTCCCCAAAATATAAACAAATTGAATAACACATTTGAAATCATTTGTGCACTGTAGTCAAAGAAAAAACTCAAATCCTGACTGAGACCAACTATTAACTTTCTGTGCTTCCTGTTTGAGATATTGCTGAGGCAGAATTAACCAGTGGAGTACTTTGAAGCTGGTAAAACACTTAATTTTTAACCTTCATCAATGTGTCTATCTCAAGCTATGCCTTTGATATATCCTAAGTTTTGAGAAAAGCTCTTCCCTAGCATAAATTTACACACAAAACTATAGATGAATTGAATGTTCACACCTAATTTTGCGGCACCAAAAGCCTGATAATGAAAAAAACCATCTTTAATGAAAGGAAGACCACATGTACTATGATATGTAATCTGTGCCTCATTCTCAAAGAAAAATCTTAAACCTTATTTAAACATATCCAGCATGCAACCACGCAGTAAATAAAACTTGCTAAGAGTCCCTCTTGTTTCTCTACCCACCTTTTCCATTTTCTTCTGCTTTCCTTCTCTCTACCTGTAAAATTTAGGTTTAGTCTAACCAGTTCTATCTCAGATCTTTGTTTCCAGAATGTAAATTGAGAAGAGTTTCTCATGATCTATCTCAAACATGACACAATCCATCAAATTCCTGTTAAATTCCTGCTCCAATTCCTGAACCCACTTGTGTAGTTTCATCTCTCATGGAAGGAAGATCCCAATTCTGTCTCTGTCTGGCCCATCAGCATGGGTTGGTATTAAAATGGCTGGTATTAAAAACCATACTATCTGTATGGTTTTTCCCCATTAATGCATCTTGTCATAGATTGTGCAAACTTACATAGTTTCTACAAGGGATTCTGCATTCCTACACCCCTCAGGATGCCCAGGGCCCTAATGAAAGTGAGGAGAAGAAGGACATATGGCTCCTCCGAGAACTAAACACCAGTCCAGCCATTCTGTTAAGACAGTCAACACTTAGGAAGAGGGGCATGCTTCCCACAGGTGATGGGGCCTTCACATTAAATTAAGGTCTAACCCAAGCTCTGCTACACTAAGATCCTACAAATTTGCCCTACACACTGCCAGGATAAATAGAACCAAAGATGACTTAGAGAAGTTTCTTTATTCTGGGGAGAGAAGAATATAGGAACCATTTTCAAATATATAACAGGATATCACAAAAATATAAAGGCGTAAATAATTTTCCCTATCCAAGGAAAGATAACAGCTAATGGGCCTATATTGCAGCTGTGGACAAATAGCTATAAAGGGGAAACAATCTAATTGCTAGCACAGAGAAGCACAAAAATAGATTACTAAAGGAGAAAGGAGTTCCTATCATGGTTTTAAAAGTACTCTAGATAAATAAATGCCAGAATTGACACAGGCATGTTCCTTGGGGCTGGTACTGTAACGCCTTTCAGCATGTTTTCCAGAACAGCTGTCTACAAGTAAATAAAATTCAGCATTAAATAGACTGGAAAATAAGTTCTCTTACCACATCTCACACCTGAATTACATGTAGAAAATGGAACATTTTTAAAGACAGTGAAACATTGTCTTCCTCAGCTTGTTGTTCTTAGAATGTTTCCACAATGCCTAATTTGGTTTTTCTTGTGTCCATTGTGTAAACATTGTTACTCTGAATTTAAAATTAGAAAGTAAACTTTTGGACCAAATTCTCTGCTTGTACAAATTGGCCTGGTTCTGGTTACACTCATGGACTCATGCTGGATTTTATTTACCATACCAGGGTCTGGCCATTTGACTTCGAGTCTCTCCTTGACTTTCCTGGCCTTTACATCAAGTCCTTAAGCAGGACTGACTCTTAACTCATAAGGTGCTGGATCCACACAGACAAGTCAAAGCGCTTCAAGATGGCTTGAACTGTGGGAGCATTCATGGCTGTGTCTAATTAAGCAAATACAGGGAGCCAGAAAAAAAATGGGCAAGAGCAGTTAAATCCAGGAAGAGGTCAACCCCGTTGGTAATTAGCAGGACAATGGATCAAAGAGCTCCACTTAGCCCAGGAAATATTGAGCACCTCGTCTTTATAGCTGAATCTGATAAAACTTGGGTTATACATTTTCTACTAAATGAACCGGAGGCAGCTACAAACAGGAGGCTATTGTTTAACCTCTGTGGGAATTTCAGTTGGGTTATTGCATGCTTGATGGGCTACAGAAGAGCAGCCCTTATGCCACATACTGATGTAGGTCTAATGATCTCTTATCTTCACATCCATAGTGGTTACTCCAAAAGCAAAGCAAATGAAAGCCTTTCAAATAGCTTTTCCACTAAAAAAAATTCTGCCTCAGAGTTTTTGTGTGTTTAGGGGATTTTTTGATGTTGTCTTTCTCTTCAGCTTACAAATAAATATACCCAGTGCTTTATTTTAACAGGTTTCTTGTTCCAAAGGAGTAATTCACTGGTTTTCTATTACACTCTTCAAAACCTTAATCAGAACACTGTTAGACAGAAAAGGTCAGAAGTAAAAGTGAAAAGAGGAAAGGTCTTCAGAACCATTGTTACATTAATCCCTAAAAATTACCTTTTAGCAAATACTCCACTACTCCAGGCCTGTCCCTACTGACACTGCAATTTTATTTCTCTCCAACGGCCTAATTAAGAGGCACACACATCATACCTGCTGGAGTCAGTCTGAACCATGTAACCCTTTGAATTTATGCATTGAATCAATAAAGAGAGAACAAAATGACAATCAAACCTCCACTGCCCAAAAAAGAAAAAATCCTTAAAAATCCTTTTCTTTGCAGATAGCTACAACATTATGTATTTCTCACTGCTGATTGCAGATTAAAAAAACTGCTTTCAGATTTTTCTCTGGAGATGCTGCTAGGTTAATCTTTACTGGTGGCTGGAACATAAACTCTCCACGCTCATTTCAGAGTTAAAGGATAGGACTAGTTCTTCCCTGGGTAAGTGCAAATACCTAGCACTATGATCCTCCTCTGACTTTTTCTGAGAAGAGACTCTCCCTGTCCCAAAAATATAAAGAATAATGTTCTCTTTTTCTTTGCAGATATATACAACTTTTCATTATTGTCTCCATCATGAGTCTGGCATCAGAAGCCATCAAAAGTGCATCAGGCACATTCAGAACAGAAATTGCCTCCATCAGGATCAAATTCACTGCAGAAGATCTGATTTTCTCTTGCTGCTCCTGCTTCCTTACAGGACAATGTACCACCATTGAAAGGTGCCTTCCTGGATTTATGGTATACCATGTTCTGGACACTTAAAAAGCATATAGGGATCCAATCTCATTCTCAGATAACATCATGGAGAGTTTCCATTGTCTCAAATGAAGTTGGACCGGCCTTAGCCGAGTCAGAGCAAAGGTAGTGTTGCAGCAGTGTTCTGACCATACATGGCATATTCACAAGCCCTTGTACTGCCCTGAAGTTCTGATTTTTCAGTGTGAAATAACAATTTCCTTTATTTCATGGGCATTAAAGTAGAGTGGTGCACAGTTTCTAATCAACAATTACAAAAAGAGAAAGGAGAAAAGAAAGGATCACAAAAGTCAATTACCAGCAAAAGCTTCCATAGCAACTAAACTTACTACTTCTTTTCTTTCTAAGCCTCCTTGTACATGCCATAAGCACAAAGCAGCCAGGCCTCCCTACAGTTCATTGGTGCCAAGTGGATTAGGCTGGCAGAGGCTATGCTGGTTTAATCCCCTTTAATGCCTTGCACCTTCAGTCTGATGAGCAGCCAGACCTTTTTTCTGCAGCTCCACACTGAGCTCATCAGCAATAATGGCTTATCGTTACCATCAGCAATAGGAAACTGCTTTTCCCTGTGCTCCAGGCTTTCATGGCCCTTAAAAGAGCTGAAGAAAAATACAAGCTTTTCCTGGAGTTTTTCTTCCTCCTAACAGCTGCAAGTTGCCTAGTGAAGGGTAGTAGCATTTATGCACATTGCCCCTGAAAAGTGTAAATGAAAACTTGGCAGCAAAAGGCCAATTGTTGGCAAGAATTGGAGAAGAATACTTTTCACACCACAGAGAGATGGCATTCATTCACATCTGAAGTGTATCCTACTAGAATACAGCACCAAGTAATATTTCACAGGCTTTTCTGTGCTCAGAGTAGAATGGGCTGGATCATACTTGTGTTCTTGGAAGTACCAGGAGAGAAAGGGTATGTTCAGGCTGGGGAGGAGGGGGGCCCTTGGGCTCACCCAGAGAGCAGGACCTGGCCATACATCATGAAAAGTCCAGCCTCATGGTAGTTCTCCTGCTATTATTATCAGCTATGGAGTGAAAGGCATGGAAAGCAAAAGTGCAAAACAGACAGAGGTATCCAAGTGAAACCTGGCTGTATAAAGCAGGAATGTGACAATTTTGGATTTTTGGTTTAAGTTGTCCTATTATTAATATTTAGCAAAGCTGTCTCCAATAAGATTCATACAAATGAGCTATAGATAACTTAAAATAACTTATGGATGACTCAGAAGACAAAAATAAATATTTGTACATTTCAGGAAAAAGCCTTGCTTAAACAGATGAACCTTTTCTCAAGTAATTTTAAGACATTTGAATGTTTTTATTCCTTTGCTCTTATTTTTCATTGCCATTTGTGTAATGTCTGCCTTTTCACAGGCAGCTATGAAAAGGAAGTTTACTGAGGTTCCATTATGCTATGAAAATATCTTTCTTTGAGGGTTTTTGTCAGACATAATTTGATATTACTTAAAAGGAAATCAATAGATTTTTTTATTAGCAAAGGAGAGACTGAAAACCTCTCCAATACATGTAAAATTTAGCAAGCTAAAGTCCTGTTTGCTTTTGCAACAGTAGCTTCACCACTCTGACAGGGTGAGTTTGAGCACCACGCTTTTAAACAGCATTGGCATGAGAGGGATATTGAGCAGATGAATATAAGGGCTGGCTTTTGTACTTGCTTTAAAAGTCACTTCCTGTTTTTAAAAATCCTTAAAATGACCTTGAGAGCAAGCATAACACTCATGCCTAACATTCACCTGCTGGGTATTTCTGTACTGCTGTCAGTAACATCCCAGAGAATTCTGTGCTATTGGAAATATTACCATGTTGTTTATATATCCCATAAACTCTTTGCTACCTTATTCATTGATTAATATAACCCAAAAGATTTTCCTTGCCTTTATTTCTTCTAGATAACATCTCCAAAATTGGTTTAAAGTGGCAGAAATATCACAGCATAGCAGTGTAGTGAATCAGTTGTATTATTTTACAGTTTGCAGAAGAGGTGAAGAAAGCTTCACTGTTGTAGCGCATGGATTTTTGTTTTCTGTTGTAAGTGATAAAGAGTCCAGATAAATACCAAAGATAAATCAGTGACAAAAAAAAATGTGTGCCAGTAACTGGGCTTCTGGATGCCAGTTTTTCCTGGGTGATTTCTGTGCTATACTGGCTGACAGCACTAACCTCAGCTGCTGCTGAGAGCTGTGTAGAAGAAGAAGCCTGGCAGGGTACAGGAGAGAGGCAATAGAGATCAGGCTCTTTAAAAAGTGAGAGTGCCATGCTGGGCTTTGGGTGGGACAATTCAGCAGCTGTCCTGCACAACAGCTGGACTCATGCCAGAGCATTTGGTATGGCCCTGTGCCTTCACTGGCTGTAGGGGACAGAGCCATAGTAAACTTGGTTTCACTGGAGCTGACAAGTTGACAGCTGACAGTGGAAATTACTCTGGTGACAGAACAGCCCCATTGAGTTACTGGGCTGTTGTCATTAGGACAGAGTTTTCTTAGTTCTACATGCCTCCCAGCATCTAGTTTTCAGAAGTTCCACAAAGATTGGGGTTAGAAGTCAGTTTAACCAACTGTAGCTTTTAAGAAATCAGTTGTCTAGGCTAAACCATGGTTATGTTTCCTTTTAAACCATTAGTTATACTGATTATAAAGTACAGTGTGTAGAGTAAACCCAGTTTGGTTTGGTTTAGTTCGATTTTTAAATGACCTGCATTTTAGGAAAAAAAAAAAAATCCAACTCAAGAGGAACTTCTGTATTTACTAGGTGGAAAGCCAAGGAGAACACATAAATTCACCCTAGAGTAGTGACTGCTCAGCTGAATCACTGTCCAGACTGCACTGCTGATAACAACCACTATGTCTCCTGAACCTATAAGGGAAGTGTGGAAAGATTAACCTCTGCAGACACTGAACATATTCTGTAAGTTCATTGTCCCCACAGAGGCTGTCACTTGCAGATGGCCAAAGCAATGTCACATGAATCCCATCTCAGACACTTGTATTGCACTAATAAAAACATATGAAGAAAAATACCAAGGTTCTACCTCCTCATGTGAGTTCATTGACTTGAGTGAGGTTACTCTGATTCATTTGAGTGGAATCCATAAATTATCATGTTGTGCTGTCACTATTTGGTCTGGTCACCGGATGGTGTCCTTACTTCTCAGAATGAGAAATGGCAAGGCCATTCAAGTTCCCCCAGTCTCCAATAAATTTCCCTCATGGAGACTCAGTGTCTTCTATAACATGGCCTAAGTAAACATCCAGCAGAAAAGAAATCCTATTAACTTCAAACAACTGTGGGTGAGATTCCCAGTTTGTATGTGTGACCTATGGCAAAGCAAAGTGTTTGTTGCCTCAGCAACTCAGATAAGTTTCCAAGAGAGGACTGAAGGAGTATGTCTGTCTGAAGGACAAATAATCTTGCATCAGCTTTACTTTTCCACATGAAAAATTCCTGCCCCAAAGGACCTTTGGACATAAAACAACAAGAAGGACATTAAACACAAAATGGGTTTCTTTCTGTCTTTATTGAAACATGATGGCTTCGTTAATAAATCTCTCCTTTGAATGGGAGCTAAGACAAGCTGTGTGGGCTGTAATTAACATGATTAGCCAGTTTCCAATTTTCCAAAACCCAGGGTTTTTCTGTGGGGGAGAAGATTTTTTTCTTTGATTTTTACTGATATTTCTGTGAATAGCTTGAAGGAAGAACTCAGCAGCGCAGGGTATGGCTGTAACTACATTTTTTTCAGGTATGTCATTGGGCATTTGGCTCTCAGCCTGTGTAGCATATAATTCCCAACACTCTCCTTGTCTCAGAGTGGAAATAGAATTGCATTACATCTTCTTTGCAAATCACACACTTCTCTGCACTAAGGTTTGTTTCCCAAGAAAACTTCTACTATCATAGGAGAAGATGTGTTCTTACTGGAAAAAAAAAGCTATCATATAAAGTCAGCGTAAAATCCCTAAAATTTCTAAGAGCTAAAAGAAATGTGTGTTTTATGTCTCTAAACTGGTTTAGGATGTTTGCCAAAATTGCATTGTATAGATTGTATTCATGTGTTTCCACACATTAATGGGTTCCCAAAGATCTGAGCAGTCAGATCTTGTGAACAAGACACTGAGCTCCTTCTCCCTGAGGAGCAGGCAAGCACGGCCGTGGGTCAGAAAACACAGAGCACTTCAGGCACATTTCTTCATTTGACTAGCCATAGCAGCAAAAGAAGATAAGATAGGCCAGTTAGGGCTGCTGTGAAACAAGATGTGACCAGAGGAAGGCACAGATCTCTCACAAGGCTGTGCAGTCAGATTCATCCTGCACACGTGGTCGCCCTTGGGGGCTGTGGCTGGGCCCTGTTTTAAGAGCAGGAGGCCCTTAAGTGATGGCATCCTTTGGGCACAGGGCTAAGCAATGCCTCAGAGCTGCTGGCTCGGGGGCAGCAGGGAACAGCCGCTCCCCTTCTGTGCTCACCCTGTCAGAGTGGGCTGTGGGTGAGCCAGGTGACCTGCACAGAGCCACTGCTGCAGCCTGGGGCACCAGGCAGTGTGGGGCTTCCAGCCAGTGCACAAACAGAAGGGATGGCCCGGCTGTGGGGGAGGTGGAAACGGGAATTAATTGTGAATCTTGAGCTCAGTGTGCATGCATGAATGCTCAGACCTGAATGACTTCCACAACTGCGCTTCAGAACTTGTCAAGTGAGAAAGAGGAGACTTTTCTTCCCTATTTTTCAATGTACTTTAATGTTTTTATTATCATCTGACAGCTCAGTTACAGTTTGCCATTGAAAATCTTTGCATTGCATTCATTACAGAGAGCTGGCACCTAAATGTAATAATACATTTCAGTAAAATACCTTTTTCAGTAAAATACCTACATTCCACAGAGTCACAGACAAGTCTCAAACAAAACCTATCAGTAGTTTTAATCACATAATTCGTGTATCTGGGCTTTACAGATAAATCTCCTGAAAAAAATTCTTCTGCAAGAAAAGAACATGCTTAGAGTAGAAAATGAAATGAAAAGACACATGTTGAAGCATGCTCTCTCATTAATTTCTTTATTGCCACATTTTTTTTGCATGGTTTTTCCTCAAATAAACTACTTCAGAAAGTGTTTTGTAAAAGGAAGTGTTTCAGAGAAAAAAAGGACAGTTGAGAAACATTACTTTTCCCCTATCCACAAAGAAAGTAAGAAAAATCTCTCTGGTTCCAGAAATCCATTTGCACAATTTTTTCTTTGTCCATTCAGTTGCTACATTGGTTAAAATTTTATATTTGTCTATGACTTCACACAGAAATGGAGGTGAGCAAGGCAGCAACACTCTTGATTAGGTCTATTTCAGACACTTCATGTGAAGATTAAATTTTAGAGAAATGGGTTTTCTTCTCCCCAAACTGCTATTTATTAGAATATGTTCTGAATAGAGCACTCTTGAATGGATTAAATACTTAACATTTGGAAAAAAAAAAAAAAGAAAGAAAGAAAAGAAGCTTCTAACTACACAGGCTGTGAACTGAGCTATGGGGGTGTGGGATGACATATGGGACCATGCTTGAAGGGACAGCAGTAAGGAGCTGTATATATAAGGTGCTAACTATGTGTCTTACATGCTGGCTGGTCATTACTAGTGGAACTTGAGCAAACTGAATTTACATAAAAGGTAGAAATTCCCAGAATACCACTGTATTTTCACACAGATCCTGCCCAGATCCTGCCCACATCCTCTTCCACCTCTCTCAAGCAGACAGAGTAGAAAGCAGAAATTGAAAGAAAAATACAGATTCTTGAGAATTTATGGAAAACCTGTTGCCTTAAGGCAATTGTAAGTTTATGGACCTTGGCTTAAAGCCTCACTGATGATGTGGTGTGAAGAGAGAGAACGTTCCATTTATATGCCAGACTTCCCTAGGCAGGGTTTGAGGGTAGGACAAAAATTCTGCTTTCTCTCAAATATCACAGTTAGGTCAGCATGGCTGTATTCCTTAGCTATTCAACCTTTGCTCTCCCTTCCCTTTTCCTCTTTTTCACCTTTTCATTCTAGGTTTGACCAAGAGTGCCCATATTTTAAGGGTAAAAATATGATCAGCTTCCATGTGTTGATAGTCCCTGAGCTCTATTCCTTAATGACATGGTTTTCAGCACGGCATAAAACTCAGGGCCCAGCCTCCTACGTATGTGCAACTTCTGGAAACCAAAGCAAAATGATGCCTTAGATTGCCTAAATTACCTGTGAATCAGACACAGAGAGACAGATTCATAAGGTGATGATAGTGGAACTTGTGCCAATCCAGACACTTTTGCAACACCAATTTAGATTCTGACCTCAACCATTTTGTAGGGACTGTGCAATTAATTAGCAGGCTGAGAATAACCATACCCTGTACTGGCAAATCTAAGCAGTAAAAAAAAGGCTTCAAGGAAGCCCTCAAATGAAAAATAGAGTTAATACTCAACAACTTTTTATTAAATCATTTAAATTTTGTGTTATCTTTTCAATGTTTATGAGGCCTTTAGGGTATTGTCTCTCACACTGTTAGATTTATCACTTTTTTTTTTTTTAACTTGGCTGTTGAATTGTAAAATGAAAGATTGTGAAACAAGAAAATGATTGGCTTGTGTTATATAGTTAGAGAAATTCAGAGAAGCAGGAACCAATCTGTATGAGTGTATGTATAATATTCCTAATTGATATACAAGCCTTGCTTCTATCCATCAGCTAATTCAGCTTTCCTATTCTGGTCTTCTAGTTAATTTAAACCTGTCACAATTTTAGAGCACAGAGGGCAAAGGGAAGGCAAACTGGTGGCACACATGTCAGATCTGGCACACATGCCAGAAGAGGACATTTCATGTGACATGAAGGGTTCTGCCACCTTTGGCTTAAAGGCTCATCCAAGCTTCCTGGCGCCACTCAGTGACAACTACCACCCTGCAACAGTGGAAGCTAATACAAAAATGAATAGAACATGAATGTACAACAGGATTACTCTTTCAAACTAAGAACCATGTTGTGAGCTAATTACAGTTAAGACACTGTGAGAAGGAGAAAACCAGAATTATACAGAATTTCCTTCCTGATCTACCCCATTTTGGTTATGCTCAATGTGAAGTTGTTAATTTTGGTAGAGAAACAGAGTGAAGTAACATAATAAAATTCACATGGTCTCTTTTATCAGGTACCAAATGTTTAGTCTTCTAAGAAAGCATAGGCCCAGGTGTGTCCATTTTGCACTTCTCTTGTGCCACACATGCAGACAGAAAAGAGCAGAGTGTCCTCTGTCCCAGTGTCTAAAACATTAAAGCAATAGAGAATTCCATTGCCCTGTGTCAATGTGGCAATTCCTGGTTCCTGTGGCCACTAAAAAGGTGGGTGGCAGATGAGCTTTGTAGCCAGAGATTTTTCTGCTATAGCAATAGAAATAATGAATGTAAAACACAGCATCAGCTAACTCTTGCTGGGATGTCTGGAGAAGACAGCTGCTGAGAAGAAATTAAAATTGTTGGTGTGCAATGTAAGGTGCATTTATTACACCAATGTACCAGTTCAAAACTTCACATAATTTTATTTTACAGTCAAAAATTGGTCCATTTACACTTTAATATTACTTTCTGGAATGTAATGTTATCATGATTTTGTAATTTTTTATACCTTGGCAACTTTTTAGGAGAAACTAGATTTAATTCTTGGTAGTTTAGCATTTTTCCAGATTGTTTGCAATTTTCCTCTATTTTGTAAACACTGCAGAAAAAATTGTTTTTAAATGCTAGAATTGGCTATATATATTTTTAAGGCTTTTTGATTTTACTTCTTTATTTATTTGACTATGTAACTCCATTGCATCCAAATAGCATCCAGATATGAGTAAATCCATGCATAAACATAAAACCCAGAAGAAGTCCTAACAAAACTGGGCAGATGACAACGTGTTTTGTCCGGGTCTCTGATCAGGACCAGGACTGTGATAATGCATGGCTGGAATCTCTTCAGCTCACACCCAAATGAAGACACCACCAAGGTTTACCATGCTTCTTTCAAATCCCAGAATAGCCCTGGCAAAAAGATGCCCTAGCTTCCAAAGAAACATTTTCTTCAACCTTTTATAAGAAAAAATAGCAACTTATGTAACCTCTGATATGGCTGTAAAATCTTTTACAAACACTTAGAAATGTTTGTTGCTTTTTGCTTACTTAGCTCAAAAACCTGATGGTGTTTCAACCACAAAATTAATCACTGGAGCCTATGTCTAATGAGATACCTCCCTTCTTTTGGTCAGGGGAAAATTTGACCTTACCTGAACTGCTGATAAGCAATCTCAGAGTGTGCAAGTATGCACAGTTTCCTGTTATGTGAAATTAAAGGAATTACTGAATGTTTGCTAACCAAAGTGTTCAGTCACTGAGGTGATACATGAATGACATTATTTAACCAAAAGAATGCTTGTCGTGGTAGATTGCCAGAGGGGAAAAAATGATACCAACTTAAAACTTTTCAGCAGCTATAAAGTTCTGTTTAAAAGCATCTTTCCTAAAATTGTCAGTGTTGGAAAAATCCCTTTGCTATAATTTGTGTGCTCTCTGTATTTCTGTGGTGAAGTCCTGCAGGTTTGCCAGGTGACTGGCACATGGATGACTCTGCTCTAACCTGCTTTCATGAAAGGCAGATGAAGGAAGAATTGTAATATTTGTTGCAGGATTAAAGTGTTCAGGATAATGGGCGTAATCACACCAAATTCCAGTGAATTTGTCAACCTAGTGCAAAGGTTAATTGGATGTTGCTATAGATTTTGGGACTTTATTTAAAGGACTTTCCAAAAATAAGGGATTATTTTGTAGATCTCAGCAGGGAAAGTAGCTGACATAACAGTCCTAAAACTGCCAGATGGTATCAGCCATTCATCATTGCTCAGTCAGACAGAATTAGACCTCAACATTTATATACAACCTAGGAAAATGTTGAGATGCTTTGCAGATGAAAATAAGGTTCATCTCAGTATTCCTGAAATCACTGAAAACATAAGAATGTTCTTTTCCCTCTGAGTGCTCAACTTTGAGGGAGAGGAATTCCAAGGTCTGGGAAAAAAAGTGAGTGGATATATGTAAAGAGCTTTGTTATAATCAATTAGCACATCAGGCTCTATCAGATTCTTTCACTAGCAGTAATTAATGTGCTGTAAAAAAACTTTCTTGGCTGTCCATGGCTCTTGTCTCAGTACTTCTTGTAACAGGGTGCTATCACTTTACTTTGTAGAAGTAATGATCACATCAACAAGCAAAAGGCAGAAATGACCCATCTAACCACCTAATTTAACCATCTAAAAGGTTCTCATATTGTCTGAAATGGTTGTTTCAAAGCATAAGCCCTGAAAACAAAAGGTGGGCATGTTTCTGCTTCTGTTATACAGTAATTTGTAATTTAAAATTTATATCTGTCAGACTCAGAAGACAACATTAATTGTCATAATTAGTCATGTTCTTGTCTTTCTTTCTTGCCCTACTAATTTGCCCCTCCCTTTCCTTATTTCCTATAGTTCTCTGTTAGTTTGCACTGATCTCAGATTTTTATTACACAGGTCCCAGCAGTACAAATTTATAGCACACAACTGTAGCTCCTACTTGTTTCAATAATATTAATAAAGTTAATATACTTAAATTGGCTAATCAACCCCAAAAAGGCAATTCTGCCTTCCTAAAAAATGATGTAAGTGGTGATGTTACTCCCTTGTCAACAATTTGAAGGCCTCTGTCTTTTCTCCGTTTCATGTTCTTTATGCTAGAAATAAGGATAGTTTCTACCTGTATTCCATTAAAAATAAAAGTATTCAAAATACTCAAATATGTACAGGTGGTATTCAAACGGCTTACGTTTGTTTGTCTAGAGGTCAAGTTCTTAGTCCAAACCAATTGTCCAAAAGTCAACAGAGAGATAGACCAGCTGCAAAGAGTTGTCCTACTGATCTAAGGTGTTTACCTTAAGAGAGGATAAATGGCTCTATAGATCTATGAGTCTCTGCTAACTGCAGAGGTTAAATTACAAAGTAGTTTAGACTAGATGCCTATTTCAGGTGATGAAGTTCAGAGAAATAACAAAATATCTCCCTGTGGGTCTCTTTGTCTCCTGCCTCTAGCACACTTGACCGTGTTACTAAAATCCATCATGGTATTTTCAGGGAAAAAAGTTCTAGAAACTGTATTGGGTTTACAGGGCAAGGTTTTGGCAGTGGAAGGGGCCCTGCAGGCATGGCTGCAGTGAGAAGACACCAGCAGCTCCCCCGTGTCTGACAGAGACAGCTCCTACAGCTCCAGGACAGACCGACCACTGGCCAAGGCCCAGCCCATCAGTGACAGGGGTAGTGCCTCTCTGGGAATGCATTTATGGGAAAGGAACTGCTGCAAAACAGCAGCTGTAGAGAGAAGTGAGAAAATGGGAGAGGAGCAGCCCTGCAGACACCAAGGTCAGTGCAGAAAGAGGAGAAGGAGCTGGTCCCAGTTCTCCCAGTATGCAGACCATGGTGAGGCAGCTGTGCCCCTGCAGCCCACGGGGGTCCATGGTGGAGCAGAGATCCACCTGTAGACCATGGAGGACCCCCACACCTGAGCAGGTGGATGCCCCAAAGGAGGCAGTGACCCACTGGGAAGGTTGTGCTGGAGCAGGCTCCTGGCAGGGCCTGTGTCCCTGTGGGGAGAGGAGCCTATGCTGGAGCTGGTTTGCTGGCAGGACTTGTAATCCCATGGAGAACCCATGCTGGAGCAGCCTGTTCCTGAAGATCTTCCACTCTGTGGAAGGGACCCATGCTGGAAGAGCTTGGGAAGAACTGTAGCCCATGGGGCAGACCCACACTGGAGTTCAGGAAGGAGTTCACCATTTCCAGCATGTGGGACCCCCTGCTGGAGCAGGGAAGAGTGTGAGGAGAAAGGAACATCAGGGACAACGTATGGCTGCAGCCCCCATTCACTGTCCCTGGGAGTAAAGTTGAGCCTGGAAGAAGGGAGGGTGGTTTTTTTTATGTTCATATTTCTCACTATCAACTTGTCATTAATTGTCACTAAATTGAATTATTTTCCCTGAATTGAGTCTGTTTTGCCTGTGACTAATTTCTCTCTAATCTTCCTGTCCTTATCTCCACCTACAAGTTTTTAATCTTATTTTCTACCCCATTCTATTGATGGAAAGGAGCAGATAGAGCAGCTTGGTGGGCGCCTGGCAGCCAGCCAAGGTCAACACTCCACATTAACTCAGTTGATACTTTTCCTCTGATAGCAGCCATCATAAATGGACCAGCATTTAAGCCAGCATTAATCTTTGGTAGTCACACACTGGTATCTGCTCTCACACATGTATGCAGAGAATAAATATCCTCTCAGCTATTCTAATTCAGTTCTGGAGATGAGGAAAATATTTTTCCTTTGCTGATTGTACTTCTATGCTCTTAGTGAATTATATCTTATTTCTTAGTGAAATTTCAGGAGAATTTGAAAAGTATCCAGTAAGGTCAGTGGGTTGCATTTTTGTTGACAAGTGATTTCAGGAAACTACAATGCAGTTGGAGAAAGCTGTTATTCCAAAGACCTGTTATAAAAGAGCTGAACTGGCTGAACTGAATGGTTTTTTAGATCGTGTCACCAAACTCAGACTTTTAGCTGTAAAATTGACAATACCCCTCCTTCATTTTTTTCTTGAAAAGTTTCCAAATAATTACTTCATAGCCAACATTATGTTTCACTACCTCCTCATTTCATGCTTGTTCTGAAAGCATTGCAAAAAGCACACTTTACCATCTATTTTATCTGATGATATGCTTAATAACTGACACGCAAGTGTGGTGCCTAATGCAGGGTAAGCAGGTACTTGCCTGAACGAGATTTCTCCATGTGCTTGCTGAAGAATGGAATGTAGATGGCTCTTTGCTTCCTCCTCGACAGTCTGCAGCTCTCTAATCCTTACATTTCAGCTCTTAACATGGATGCACACAAGACAGAGCAGGCACAGTACACTGCCCTAAGTAACTATGCAGTTAATACCACAAAATCCTAGAATTGGGAGGCTCAGTTTCTGAACACCACATTTCTAGAAAGATATTGAGCAGATGAAGATTGATCAAAAGAGTAATAAAAATGATGAAAAGAGAGAATCAGTTTATGGTGGAACAACAGGAGAAATTTGAATAGTTTGGCTAAGGAATGACTAATGTGATAAGTGACTCAAAATATCTAAATGTTGCTAAAATAATAGGTAGAAGGTTAATACAGCAGTATAGAAAATAACTGAAAGTAAAAATATGAATTTAGATAAAAAAGCATGTGGGTAGCCAGCTTCAGAATTCTTGTCAATAAATTTTGCTCAGTCTTTTGCTCAGTCTCTAAATTTTCTGCAGTATGCAAAAGCCATGAAAAATAGAGGGAAAAACATAGTGTACAAATTGTATTTAGTTTTTAAATTCTCTAGTTAGCAAAATTTCCTAAAAATAAAAAATAAAATAAATCTAGAAATGGTAAAAAAAAAATGTATCATACACCTAATACCCCACAGAAATTTCATTTAAGTTTATGAAGTGATATAGGAAAAATCTGAAAAATTAGGAGATAGCAAATGAGGCAGCAGATGAACATGGCATGGAGATATGTGATAGAACTCAGGGCAGAATCAAAGATTTGATTTTCAGAGAAGGTATAATGGGATGAATGGTGTTTCAGGATCATTGTAGATGAATTAGGTTATCAACCTGAATGCAGTTTACTTTTAGAACAGCCTGTCGTAATCAAGGTTATTTTGACTAGGTACTACTACAGAGAAAGCACTTTCCCCTTCTGTTCTGTCCAGGAGTCTGACAGAGAAAAAAATGCAGGTGAGGAGGGATAAAACCTCGATTAGGTGACTGAGAACCAAGATGGACACTGCCAGTTAAACCATGTGCATAGATGTATATGTTATATTTGTGAAGATGACTAAACTCTTATGGATAACAGATGCACTTATTGATATTAGCACAGTATTATATATTTACTAAACCCAGAGAAATTGATTCATTCATGATGATTCTTAAAAAATAATGTATCTGGGTTGTGGGAATCATAATACTTTAGATGCTATCTCTGGAGATTACTGGAAGTCTGCCTACCCCAAATTCTAAGACTAATACAGAGAAAGTGACTTCCCATGCTCACATTATTTTTATATCTGTTAACAAAAATAAAGGTTTTCAACTATGTGTTTTCAGGCCTTTCTATTGCAAATGTCAGACAGTCTTTGTTGCCACCTTCTGGTTTTAGTAAATATGGGTAGCTCCACAACAGCTGAGCCACATACTGTAGCTGTCAAGAGGACACGTTACCAGATCTTACCAAATCTCCATGTTTGTTGTGCATATAATGCAGCAGCAGGTTTTGCTTAGTCATCCCTTGTCCCCAGGACAGAAAGTGTCCTTTTCACATAGGAAACACAGGCAATCAGAGAGAAAAAAATCCATGACCTAAAATCTTAGCAGTCAACTCAGACTATAATGAAGAATTTAAACTTTACTAAGCTCTGAAATGCATCTGTGTGACAAAAATCTGTGGCTGTTCTTGTAAACAAGCATTTACATGTATTAGAAGCATTTATAATAGCAATTATGCTATTTTTGCATGCAAACAAGGCTTTCTTAACACAGAGTTTATCTTGAAGATAATATTTAAGCAGATAAGCTAAAAATGTTGTATTTAATCAAATGTAACTGCCAGAGGCAATTGCTTTTACCTGTTGTATGAAGGCTCTAATCTGAGCAGCAGTACATACACAAAGCACTTGAAGCCTGGACTCCTGACCCAGATGCACCTTATGTTGTGCATCTGGAGGACTGGGTGCAGAGTGCCACTACCTGCCCTGCTCTATGTGGATGTAGAGTGATGCCAAATCTATCAACTGCTAACCTTTTTTTCTACTGAAGGGAAAACTTAGCACAATTGTGATTCAGCTCCCCAGACAGCCCAAGCTTGATTCACTGACTGGGGCATTGCTGTTGATTTTTACTGTTCTGCCAGCTACTCACTGGAGTGCTCACACAGTCCAGAACAAGAGTTACCATAAAATTCACTAGACAGGCAGCAAAGCAAGTTGCTCCTCTTGTCCACCTGGGCCTTCTCCAAACAATGCAGCTAATATTTTCAATTCTTAGAAATTATGTGGAATCTTCTGTGCTATAACTCTGTGGCATGTTAAAAATGGTTTCATTTCTTTTCTGGTTTTAGAGGATTACCTCTTATGCACAGCAAACAAATTCTCCATGTCTCAGTAAGTACAAATGAAAATAATGATTTCATAGAGATAAGAGTGTGGGATTCAAGGAACATAGTACAAAGTACAGAACTATAAACAAAGGTAGATAAGAGTTTTAAAATTCTTGTACTTTGTTAGAATTTGTGTACACTTAGAGTGGAGTTTATCTCATTTACCCAAACATCTTAAAGTTAGGTATCTGGTCAAAGTTGAATACCTCTTTAGTTCTTTGAGACTGAACTAAAGATCTCCAGAGGGCAGTTTACTTCATCCTAAAATGTGTGTTCAGAGCACAAGGTATCCCACATGTTTATGTCAACAATACAGTGCAAAAGCCTGTACAGCAAACCTTTCATAGACACCTAGATTTCATATGGTTAGAGGTAGAGGCTATGGGACTTACACTAAAAATTACTGTGTTTTCCATGTAGAGACTGATATTATTTAATAAATAAAGATTGCTTTACTTTGGGCCCTTAAACGATACAAGGTTGTTGTTTTTAATGAGGAATACATGTCAGATTCTATGTCAGGGTTATATGTAATATTTTTTATACAGGCTAGTGTACATTTTTGCTCTTCAAGTTTCCTTATATGTGGTAGGAGAATGTATATGTGCAGATTCTGAATAAAGCCATAGTCCTAAGACCCATCAGATGTTTGTCTTCCTCTCCTTTGGCCTTGGTGCTTTCCCAGAGCTGTGCCTGAGTCTCTTTGTATAGAGACTTCCATGCAAAGGTACACATCTTCCTTCCCAATACCATGAGAATTAGAGCAGATGTTTTATACTGCTCTGTTCCTATGTAGAGCTTTGCATTCATAATTGAGAAATGGAAATTAATGATATTTATTTCCCCTCTTACTTTCATTTTAGAAGCTGAGCTCGGATACAGCTCATCAGTCACATGTCTGGAGAGAGGCAGTCACAGAAAAGGTAAGAACACGTCCACAGCTTCACTGCCAAGAATCATTACTATAAGGTAGTACAGGGAGCTCTGCTTTTTTATTCCAGGCTGATAGGAGGTGTTGTTTTTTTTTCCTTCCTTCCTTCATTATTGATATTCCCATATTTCCATCCAACATCCCCCATCTCCCAAATGTCACTGTGCTCTCTTGTGGCCTGTACTAGCAGCACCTGCAATGTTGATACTGTTGGGATGTGTTATGTTACATTGACCAGACTATTGGCTGAAGGGTTTTCATAACACCCTTGGGTGTTATCTCAACTGACTCTCACTGTGGACAGAGCATCCCTGAGCTGCTTCCAGAAAGTTTCACTCCCACTGCACAAGCCCAATGGAGCTAACGTGAGTCTGAACAGTGGATGTGTCCATAACCTCAAGCTGACTGACTGAGCAGTCTGACCTCAAATTACAGGAAAGATAAGAAAATGTACTGAAATACCATCTAAATGGGGGTAAAAATGTGTCACTGAAGAAGCCATGTACTGAGTCCTAAAAACACCACATGGTTTGTAGTATTCATTAGAATGCAGGACTAGATGGAAGAATGAAATGTAAAATACCACATCTGCATATGATGTGAAAGTTCCTTTTATCCTATGACTTTCCAAAACTCAAATGTTGGTAAGCTGTAGTTAATTTGATCCACTTTCTGCAGCTAAGATATTTCTGTTTCAGAAAAAAATAGCACTTTGTAACTTTCCAAAACTATCATGGAAATATGCAAAGCAAATGTGTTTAAATTGCCGTCCTTATGTTGAGTCATGTCACGTTAAAAGTACCTCTTATGTTACAAAGAAGCTTTAACATAGGCCTCCTTGTGTTTGTTTCTGCATACTTCTTCCAGAACTGTCAAACTGAGTTTCCCTTTTTTGTACCACAGCCTAACCCTTGAGAGGAGAGGGCTTTGAGAGCTTTCTAGGGCTTATGCTGACCTTTCTCTATTACAGCCTGCTTTTTTTCCTAAAAACATGGGTCAGAAAACAACTCCACACAGCCATCTTGCAGTATAATACATTATATATGTGCTATTGTTAGATGACTGAGGTTAGGAACGATCATGCCGATACCTTCATGAGAAACAAGAGAGGAAAATTCAGAGAGCAGCGTCTCAGGAAATTCTTGTCTGGGAACTTAATGTCTGAACACACTGAGCTGGAAGGAATTCGTTGTGAGTGGCCATGAATGCCCATATGAGCCTCCCTACCTACAGGGAGAGTGCATAAAAAACTTACTGGTTCTGGGGTCAAGACACGAATGAGGAAAGAAAAGCAGCTCAGAAATAGGCTTGGTAGGTAGGAGATGGATGGCTCGTTAGTTCACCAGCCATATCCACCATTCAATCAAGTTCTGGGGACAGAAGTGAAACCCACCAAAAGCAGGTTCCAGCTGGAGAATTTCCACAGATAGAGCAGTTTCATTAATACAGATAAAAGCTGAAAATCTGGTTTGGTTTCAGTATAGTAGGGCCAGATAAGCCTCCATGTCAGTCTTTTGGATGCAGGGAAGTAAGTGAACATGCTTTTTGTTGAAGAAAAGGAAGAGTGCATTGAGCTTTTGCAATCTTGCCACACCAGGAGTGGAATGTGGCCTAAAGACATTGAAATTATTTGCTAATATTATTTTTTTTTGCAAGGCATGAGGATATATCCATTATTTGAGGATTATAAAGTTGAAGTGAAAGCTGTAAAAACACTTTATTTGAAAAGAAAACTTTTAACCATAATTTTGGTTCCTAATATATAATTAAGTAATTAAACTAAATTAACCATTTAAACTAGTTGCTTATCCATCCCTCCATGATATTCCTAAGCATGTCAGTTTCTAACTCATTCAAAAGGAACAAAGCAATGCCACATGCTTTTTGGAAAGTATATATCCTTAAGGGTATAATTCTAGTGAGTTTTTCACCTTGTGAAGCCATCCCAGCAAAGTGAGAATAAAAGGCTACACAAATGCCAATAGTCTTTTAGAAAACAAGTAGAAGAACCGGGTGACCAGAGAAGGGACTTCTGGAAAAGTTTTCTTAAAAAGTGGACACACAGAGGTGTACTGCTGACATCTACATAATGAAATGTGCAAAGCAATTAGTGTTATAAATCATACAGAAGTGTGCAGACTAATATGAAATGGGTTTTCTTCCTATGAGGCTTTTTCTGCTTTTGAATCCTGTGACATTCCACAAAGTTGCATTGCCTAAGAATATATTCTCTGGCATTCCTGAGCATCTGGCACAGGAGCAGGATGAACTGTAAGAAAAACAAACTGCTGGTCTGAAATCCTTCTTCAGAAACACCTGCTTAATAACAACATACAAAAGAAACTGTAGTGTTATGGGAGTCACCATTTGCACATCAAATTCCCAAATGTTTCACTTAGTGGCTCTAAGTCCCTTTGATTTCCCTTGGCATGTTGTGGGAGTACTTTGAGGAGGCTGAATTCTTGGCTGAATGTGGCTGAAGAGAGATCAGACTGAGAAAGCAGAAATGTAATTTGTTACTAGGAGTTCTTCATTTCTTTTCACCAACAAAGTTTTAGGGCTTTAAAGGCTAGAGATAAAAGATAGTACACTTTTATTCTGCCAAATGAAATGGAGATCAAAAAATCTAACAGTTAACAGAGGGAGTTAACCTATTACTTCAAAAAAACATTAACTCATGTAAAAAAAAAAAAAGTTAATATATTTTATCTCATATCAATGACATTAGCTGAAATTTTTTTTTTTTTCTTCTGATTTTTTGAGTTAGGAACATTATGAAAGGTGCATAGCTTCTCTCAGTGAAACTTCTGCAAAAGGTGTCTGTCTTTAAGTTTATTTATTTCCTATCTTTTTACTTTAAAAAAGCCTGCACTACATATGCCAACTTCCTTTAGGGCTTATTGAGAGTGATGATACTGTGAGAAAAATTTATGAGCCAAAATTTGAGCATGACTTTCATGTCTTAATTTCTGTGTTGCTGAAGGGTCAGAAAGAACTCTGGAACCAGCAGAGCTGATCCAGCTTACACCAGCAATAACTGGGTATCTTTCCTCTAGTCAGGGCAGTATGTTAGGTTTGTTAAATAATTATTTGTTAAATAATGTCAAAAGAGGGAATATGATACTGCCAGCACTGATTTAATTGTGTGCTACAGCTACTGCTGCTCTGCTGCAGAATCATGTCTCAGCACAGGGCTTGTACCAGATTATGGCAAGAACACATAAACACAAGAACACATAGCAGGGGCTAATTGCTCTCCTGTCACTGTAGCACAGAAACTGCAGTTTGCCTTCTGTTTTTGAAGTATCTTTGCAAGATGAAACTCCAACACTTTACTACTTCTGCTGCTGTGTTACTACTCAGATCTGACTGCTCTCAGGTTTAACTGTGGAGTTTGAGTGCTGTGTGTGGGCAGACATGAACTCTACCACCTGTCCCCAGTGCTGGATGGATGAGTTTTGATACTGATATCCACAATAAAAAGCAGAAAGATCAAGGCAAAGCATGTTAAGCAAGCAATTTGTGACCATGGATTGGTTTGGGTAATGTATTTTCCATCCCTTTACAGACTATTCTGAATTGTCAGAGCCCTGGGGCTTTGGGGATCGGGGCTGGATTCTGCTTAAAGTGTGGCTGTAACATGTCACACAGGTGACTTGTACATGTGTGAGGGATATTGTTCATGAGGATGGGCTCTCTCAGCCACTGCTGTTAGCATATTCTTTACCCTTCCAGGAAGCAGAAAACTCAACTTTCTCCAGTCTATCTTGCATCTTTCTGCAAATCTTCTTTCCACTTTCACATAATTCTTCCTTTCCATTCACAGCCCCAGCCTTTTATACTTGAGGAAGCAAAATTTGATTTTCCCTCCCCTGCCTGAAGCTTTGAAAAGGCCACAGCTGTGCTCAGCTAGTGAACTTTGCAGAGTTGCTGAGGTTCCTAGAGCAGGCTCAGGGACAAATGAACATGGTGTATAGCTTTCAGGAGCTGGATTTTATTCTGTCAGCTGAGAATGTGGGCAGAACAGGCTTCTGTCTCTGCTCAGCTTTGTAGACAAGCCCAAATTCTACCTCACTGATGGAAAGAGATACTCATATGAAGGGTAAAGTGGATGAAGGAGGGAAGAAAAAAAGGTGAAAGAGTGCAATGAGGCCAGATGATGAATTATTTTGGAAGAGATAAATAGAATAAGAAAAACATCAGAGACAAGATATTTTTTCAGAATTTAAGGACAAAATCAAATCTCAAATATAATAGACATTTGAAATTTGAGATGCACCTGAGGCAGGCACTGCTGAAGAAGGACCAAGGGAATAGAAGAAAGAGGACACACAACAAGTCTGTGAGTAAAATCTCTTGTGGAAAGAGATTTTGGAAAGTGTTGCTTCTCATATACTCTAGAAAAAAGGGTCATATTTCAGTGTACCATGGTCAATTTAAATATTTTTTAACTTAAATATCTAATATATTTGGGCTTTATATACCCAAATTCCAATGAGTCAATTTAGGTAAATTAAGGTACCCAAATATCTCTGCCTCTGATCTTATGTGCTTTATGTGCTTGTTTACTATAATCCAAAGTTTGCAATCTGATTTATCACACCTCTAGACATTATGGCTTTGCCAAATGGATGAAAACATGCCTTGAAACCTATGAAAAAATATTGATTATATTTATGGACTAGTGAGGAAATAACACCCTAAGGGTAGATATTGGTAGAGTAGGGTAGGGCAGCACCTCAAGAGCAATTGTTAGTTATACAAATCAGATGGAACAGGTCACTTCTGTCACAAAAGCCTCAGATCCCAATCTAAAGTGCTCTCACATTTCCAAAACATAAAACATCAAATGGAAAGGAACAACAAATGAAACAACTCTTGATTACGGAGGAACAATCCTTTCAAATCTGGATTTAACCAGGGATCAAACAGGCTTTACATTGCACTTGAATATGGCATTAGGAGAGTAACAATGAGTCATGTCAAGGCCTGTCTCAGTCTGCAAATCCCATGGTCATCAAGGAAATAAGCCTTTCCCTATTCCTCTGCATCTAATAATTCTGAGGAATGCAGGATGATGTCTCAGAAATTATAGTCTTCTTTTGAAAGAAGCATAACTTTAAAAATGGTATATGTTTTGACAGGAAAAGGAATTCAAATATATGAAAAATTGATTATAAAAAGATTGGGAAAGCTTGTAACTAGCGTCCTTCTCTCCTAGCAGTTTTTGCCCAAAAATAGAATGGATAACATGGTGGGTTGCCCCAAAATAGAATGGATTACATGAAAGGTTATGGCAGGGCTTGACAGCTACAGAAGTGATATAGAATCTCACCTATTTTCTGTCAAATAATGAACATTCTTGTCAATGTAATGTGGTGACTGAATAATTCCACTAGTAATATCAATAATCAAAGAGTAACTAATTTTGACTATAGCTCTAAAGCAATAAATAGCTTGGACACTACTGTGTATGTAAAGTATGAATAATTACAACAAAGTCACATATCTAGTGCAATGCAGTGTATGTCTTGAATTAAATGTAGGCTGAAACCAAAATAAAAACTTGGCACCTTGACAAGACATTAATATAAGTGATATATTAAGTTCTGTAAAGCATTTATTTTACAGTTTAGATCATTTTTCAATGCAATATTTGCCATGCCCATATTTATAAAATTCTACCTTAAAAACAAATAAGGTGAGTTTAGATGAAATGAAAAAGCATTAAATTCTTTAAGTGGCTTTTAGTAGCAATTCAATACATGCTATTATGCTGAACTGATTCAAGGCCAACTGCACCTTGCAGTGATATAAATGGGTCTCACCTCAACATTTTCAGAGAAGCTGGTACTGCCATCCTTAATTAAACAAAGTGCTTTTGAAAAAGACCATGGTTTGCTACAAGTCCTGAAGGCAAATGAGTACAAGGAACCCCTACATGATTAAGGAACATCGTTGCACCCAGATATTTAGCAATAACTTGATAATCTTGGTGATAAAATTGTGACCTTACTTCTAACCTCACGTCACATTTGGACTTAATTACTGGATATTTTAGTGCTTTCTTTTCTCTCTAGGTCTTTTTTAACCAGATCAGTGATCTGGTCCCATTCCCTGCATGCAGCATCATCATTATTTTTAACAGAAAGAAGTCAACAGGGATGTGTTGGACAGCTTCTTGCAACAAAAACATTGTTTCCATCTTCTGATTTAAAAAGGAACTAGTGCAGTCTGACATTTCCAAATTTAGCAGGTCTTAGATTAAGGTCTAAGATTAAAAAAGAACTGGAGAATTGGGTAGCAATGAATATGCATGTACAAAAGAGAGAAGTGTTACATGCCAGAGAAATGGCTTAAACTCCAGTTTAGGATGATCTTCCTCCACACTGCTGGCTGTCAATGCCTGTCACTGACACAAGTATTCCAAGGTAACTGAGACAGAAAAATCCTGTATCTGCTTCCAGTGGCCTAGCCAAACCACATGCTCTCATCTCCAGTACACTGTTAGCAAAGGTAGAATAAAATACAGGTCTGCAAAACCCTTTTTCCCCTTCTGGTACAAGTGTAGAATGAAAGGAAGTTACATGGAGACACCATACAACAAAAGCAAAAGCACTGTGTTCATGTTTTGTTTTGTACATGAGAAGTTATTTATAGCACACATACACATAGCTGAAAACTTCTGCATTACTGAATGAAAGTCTAATTGGGGGAAAAAAAAAAAAAACCTCACCTTTCCTATATAATGGGAAGGGGAAGATTTCAAGGCTTATGTACCTGGACTGATTCCCAGTCCCTGGAAGACCTCTGAAATATGCCTTCCTGTACTCTCCTGTTAAAGTTTTTTCTGCCCAGAACGCGTAAGATGCAGAAGACACCAAGTTATCCCAGCTTGCAGCAGTATCTAACTACTGCAGTAGGGAATGTGACACAGTGCTTTCCCCTGGTGACACCGGTGTCAGATTCACCTTCCCAGACCTGATTAGGCTGCTCTCTTCCTTTGCTGTGGAAATCTGTGTCCTGGCTCACACAGTGCCTGGGGCTGCAGACCAACTAAGCCTCCTCTTTCTTCCTGCACACAAAAGACTCACCTCTCTCCCAGAAGAGCAGCTTCACTACTTCCAGCTCAAACTGAAATGCAACTTTGGGACTAAATACTTCTCCAAGCTAGCTCACTGAAAGACAAGCTATGAATCTCAGGAACAGTAATAGCACTTAAAACAGAGAGGAACAATCTTTTGGGAATGTATCTAATCGTAGAGTCTGTGAGCAAGGGAATTTTTAAAGAAGAATTCAAGAGAAAATAATACTGTGTTTGATACTGTGTCTTCAGAATCAATATTTTTTTCCCAAGCAAAAGATTTGCTTCAGGTGAAAGCTGTTTCTCTTATGTTCTGATAAGGCCACTTGTGTGAAGTTAAGTTTCCTGGTGATCAAACATACCAGCTGCACTCTGTCACAGGGCTCCTCATGAAGAAAATTTCTGACATTTCACCTCTGTAGCAGCCAGCTGCAAACTTATGGCTTCATGTTTGGCATGGACTTAAAAAACCAAAACTGTGTCCGCATTGTATTTCACTTTACTGAAAATATTCCTGGAAACAGAGAATATGTTGAGTAGAGTCTTAAATATGAATAGAAGATTTGCATCTGCCATTAGAGCTTTAGGCAAATTTAAAAATAAATTTTTTCAATTGCAAAATATGTTTTTGTTACAGACATTGGAGAAATCTGCTTTATTGCTGTATAAATTTGGTAGGGAAAATAATCAAACCACCCAGAGGTGATACCTGTCTCTTCCTATGAGTGAGATTTCTTAAGGGCAAGAACACCTGCAGGCTGTTCCAAATCTCTGGCAAGATGATTAAAATCATTGTCTGTGACAAAGGTTATGCTGTGCAGGAGCACAGCAGGGAGAGATCATTTTGTGTAATGCTCTATTTTGCACTGGAGGTAAAATTTTTTGATCATGACTGTACAGAGGCAAGTGGTCCTTGCTGCAAATTATTCTTAACTATGAAATGTCCTATGTTTTCCTGTGGTATCCTGAATGATGGCTGTTTAATGCATTCCTCTTATGCAGATACACAAACCAATTTTGCCAGATCCTGTAGGTCTGGTCTGTTTATGCCACCTTAGGTGTAGCTTTGTGAAAAGGCTTTGTTTAAACCACAAACAGAAGAGCTGAGTTACTCCAAGGTAGATACTCTGATTTCTGTCTGAAACACAAATAGGAACACTTCAGAAGCTCTTCTCTATTAATCTCCTATCTTTGGATATCTTCTTCTCTCACAGCCTTTTTCCCTGAGACATGACTTCCTTTGAGATCTAACAAAAGTCCCCATAAAAAGAGGTGCAGCAAAACATTTGAAATTTCTGGAATCCAGCTCTTCAGATGCAAAAGCACACATTCAGTCAAAAGAAATGGAACAGTGAGATCTCACTGTGATAAACCATCAAAACCCGGTTTTCAGACACAGTCTGTGTAAATACCCTTCATCCACAGAACAAAGACAGTGTTAGTGATAGTAATACGTGTCTGAAATCCAACGCTGTCAAGGTTTTTTTCCTCCCAGCACTGATAAGTTGGTGTGCATTCCTGTACAATCTACTTGGAAGATTCAAATTACACAGTGTTTGCTAAACCTGACACTTGGCCAAAGAAGTACTTAACAGAACTAATACAGGGACCAGTGATCAAATGACAGAGTCTTGAAAAAGTGTCATTATCTATTTGGTGAGTGACAATTTAAGCCTCAGTTTGCTGCTGGTCTCTTTTGAAGAACTGAGGCTCCAAAACCATAGTTCATAACTTGACCAGGTTCTAAGAGCTCTTAATTAATTGTTCATACAGGCATGGGATTTTAAAACACCACCCCCCTTCAAGTTAAGTGCAAAAAAGTCTCCATTCCTTTGAAGCAAGGAAGTGTGTGACAAGCAGAAAGATAGTGTTGCTATTACATGGTGATAAGAAAAGGTCACCAGTAGAGAATCCATATAAAATATAAGAATTTTTATGAGAAATAAGCATTTTGATCCTGAAGAAAAGATTGACTATGGGTAGCAAATGTGGCTCTATAATACTGTCCTTTGTTTTGTCACCAAGATCAGAAAAAGGGTGAATTTATTATGATCAGTCAAAATGCAGGAAGAATCTGTAATGCTCTGCCATTCACTGACAGTGATTAGGAACTGCTTTGTGCAACTGACTTCCAGTCATAGGAGATTTCTGTATGTATGGAAGCAAGGAATATTCCTCTGTAAACTACAGCCATTCAGACTTTTTCTAGTCTAAGATCACATGCAACACTAGAACTAAGCCAGAGAAAGCATAGTTCAACCTTCACAGCAGGTTTCCTGCTAAGCTGCAGCAGGAACAAACTTTTGCTGTCTAATATCAGCACTTTCCTTTCTGAGTTCCTCTTAAATCTAAACCAGGAAGGAATTTTAGTGGCTTTTTTGATGTGTTTGATGTTGGGGTTGTTGGATTTTTTTTAAATTTTGGGTGGGCTTTTGGCAGTGGAGGGGGGAAGCTAGAAGAGACAGAGAAAATCTTCAATTGAAATCAGCATACCTCTTTCTTAAGGCCCCACAAATGCTGGCATGACAAACTTGCAGTGTGATGTGCTCCTTGTATCTGCAGTACTACTGCTGTGCCCTCCTTTATCAAATTGCTGAAATTTGTCATTGCTCTGATCCTCCTGGAAATGTGGAGAGCAGGCTGAGGGATTGCCTCTCTCACCTCCTGTCATCAGCACTGATTTGTAGACCCCCATCTGCCTATCAAGGAGCTGCCTCCCTCTCATAGCCAAGACAGAAAGCTGTCTTGGACAACAAGCCAGATGCATTTTAGGTTTTTTTCTCTTTGTGTCATACAGCTATTTAGGTTAGCTGCTTAAAAAATGATGTAGCCATCAGATATATTATTTGACTTATAATCTTTTTTCCCCCTCTATAAAGTATTTTCATTGTGCTATTTTGTGGCATTTTGAATATGGCACATGTGAACCTCAAATAATGTAACCAATGTCCTGTCTCCACAGTGCCCCACTACAGAGCATGGGGAAACACAACAGAAAAATTTTCAGCTTTATTAAAATAATTCCACTTCAGTGGTGCAACACCTATTTTCATCAGCTCAAGGGCTACCCTTGCTCTGGATGTCAGCTGAGGGGTGTCAGCTCAGGCTACCCCTACTCAGTCAGGCTGAGAGTTCAAAACACAGAGAGACACTTCCCTCTGCTGGGCATGTTTATAAACCAGTGCAAAATAAATGTTTAAAAATAGACAAGTGGTCTCCTTCTGTGTTTGACCCTTCAAGGTCCAGGTAAATAACCACAGCATTTATGTTTGTGCATCTAAATGTAGATGTTCCCACGTGCCTCTGGAGGCACCTGCCTTTCTCCATTGGCTGGATAAGGAATCAAGCTCACTAACATTATCTATTGCAGCTGAATGCCTCATCTAGGTAGCAAGCACCATCCTGTTGCTCCCAAATAGCTGGAGGCCAGCATCATCAGAAATTCCAAGCCCATATAAATATCAACAAAAAACGTTACTGGTTCACATGGTTATTTGCAAGCATAGGGTGGATGTTGAATTTGTCTCAGAATTATAAAGCCCTGTGCTCTAGGTTATTATATTGAGGGGAATACTGAGAAACTGGGCCATGATTTGTAGTATATGTCACAGCTTATGAGGAAAAATAGTTAAAAGGTTGGATTTTGGACTATTTGCAAATCACTCCTGGAAAACTATAGTAAACTGTTCTCTCTGGACCTCCGTTTATTTGGTAGGCAATTGATTCATATGCAGATTAGGATGGGGTAGTTCAGCAGGTCCTCAGGTGTTAGGTATGGATATTATCCTGAATGGCAGTTATTCTTGTGCTGAAAAAAAACGGTTAAGGGAGTCAAAAAGTGTTTGCAAGGAAACAACCGGTTAAAGACTGAAAGGGTTTTCAGACCACTGTATAATTTTGGCATAGTTTTTCAGTAGAATAATTTACACTGCTGTTCATGTAAGAAGAGTTTGGATGATGTAGCAGTTTAGCAGCTGGGATTCACTGTATTTCTCCATGCTCAATGAAATTTTTTTTTTCATGTTGTCAGTTTATTTCATAAAGGTCGTATTTTCCAGACTGGGGATTTTGATATAGTATAAGGACTTATATTTTTATGAGTGCTCAAGAACTTTTATTGCTGAACATTTTGTAGAGAACTTGAGCATGCTTCAGCAATTTATATTATGGTCCACAGATGGAAGAAATATGCAGGCAATAGAAAGGAATCAGACTCTTTATTTTATGTAGACTATTTAGCTAGTTCTATGTCCCAACAAAATTCTGCAATACAGATTCACCACTTTATGATCATTACTTCACAAATTAAAGCACTACCCTAAAATAGCATAGATTTTTATCATGCCTATTCATTTTGCCTTTATTGCAATATCATCTGTCAAGGAAAATGTTCTGTTTTATTGAGTTACACCTACAGTTGAGGCTCTATTTCATTATGTTATATCCAGAAAAAAACATTATCCTCACTGTTTTTAGGAAGCTGTTTGTCATTTCAATATCACCCACAAGTTCTCACTTTCCTAAAAATATTGAACTGTGCTTCTGCTGGATTGCTGTTGGTTTCCTTCCCCACAGGTTGCTTCAGTCCTCAAACCCACAATTATTTAATATAACCACATTAAAAATCAGGTCCCCTGTTTATCTTAGACACTAATAGATGGATCTGATCTTTTTTACATCTGCTCTTTTGATATTCTAATACATCCCTTGACTTTTATTATCAAGAAACATTGGATTTTGCATTAATTATAAACAGTTTGCCTTGTGTTTTTCAGGTACTTTCACTCGGTTGCACTCTTGCACTTCTCAGCTTTCACTGTTTTCAAGTGAGTCACAGTGGGGACATTTAATTCTGAATAGACTCTTCTCAGCATGCTGGAAATAAGCACAGGAAAGCATCCTCTTTTAAATCCTCCTATTTTTACCAATATCCTTGAACATAATAGAATATCATTATACACATTTTAAAGATATCCTCTCTCACCATGCTGTATTGAGACTGATCTGCCTGTAAAAGATAAAAAAGACATAGCACGAAGAATTAATGAAAATTACCCCAAAGTATTCTACTTTTCATTTCATCAATAGTTCTGAACTGCAGCAAATACAGATCAGAAATTACCTACCATCATACACTGCAAAAGAGGCAGATTCTCTCTTAACAAATAGCAATAATCTCTCTCTGCTCTGACAAGTTTAGCAAATTAGATGAGTTTAACTCCCTACCTTCAATTTCTAAACTAGTCAGAAACATATTTATTTAGGTAAAGCACCATTTAAGTATGCAGGAATAAATATAAAGCAGTGAAAAGAATGGCCTGAATTAGTCCTGAGAGTTGTGGTATATTCTGTGTCATTCAATAGAGGACATACCAAGACATTAATATAGAAAAGATAGATAGAAATCATTTTACAAAAATAGTGAATTAAATCAATGCTTTAGAACGCTGTTAAAAAATTCCAAGGCTTGTAAAATGTTCCTATCTGAGAAGTTTTTCAAATTAATTTATTGGTAGCATGATAAAATTCCTGTGTTTTATTTCACTGATTAAGTCCTTCTGAGTTCTTTCCTAGGAAGGCAAAGTTTTGATTGCATTCCCTGAGTAATGTAATTACACAAGATTAGATTAGAATTTAGATGCCAGCACCCTACCTTGCAATGTGGAGAGCTGCATTAAGCAGATTTCAGTTCCTTCACAGGGTTGTTTTGTGTGTCTCATGTCAACATACAACACACATGCTGGCCCTCTCCAAAGGTAAAAATCAGTTTCTCCGTGGTAAACATGTTAAGCAAGAGAACCCAGTTTAAAAAAATTACATCATAAATTACATCTGAATTAAAAAGCCAGAAAGGCACTGAAACAGTACTTGAAATAATGTGTTTAAAGTGAGGCCTATATACATTTAAATTGGATGGTTGCAGTACAGATAGGCAGGCTTGTTCAGATTTGTTGCTTGTCAAGCAACATTAGCTCATCTCAGCCAGACTAATGTTTATTGTCTAATGAATAACATCACTAGAACAGTTATACAGACCTGTCACTATTGAAGAAAGGGAAACCTATTTTTAATATAAGTAAATATATGAAAGAGAGATTTCCAGGTAATGAAGTCATGGATGAGAAAAAGTAGGAAAGATTTTTGGTTTAAACACTTTAATACCTGATCAAATTTTGTCTCCTGACACAAAGCCCTAGCTCTGAACTTGCAGATTGTTGACCCAGTCTACACAGGCTCAGGATAGCACCAAAGAGCCAATCTAACCCACAGTGCACAGCCAAACCCTGCCTTGCACACCTTGACGTGATTAAACCATTTTGCAAACGTGACAGCTGGAGAGCTTTCCCCACCTTCCTGTTCAGCCTCCTCTTACTGTTGGCAGCAGGGCAGGATTTGGGAGAGACTTCAGATCTCCTGCAGATCACAAATGCATCCATGCAGACACATGCTCCTCCTCCTCATGCAAGGGATACTGAAGATGGATGATCAGGTGTCATCATCACTTTAATACTGAGCTGTCTGCTCTGCACTCTGGAGGTACTTTTAAGTCTCAAAATACTTTAGAGCTCTTACAAAGGTTGAGATTTATGAAGTTGTGTGATGTGGAGTCATCTTATTGACTGATTAAAGTCCTGTGGTGTGTCACAACTGAAATTATTGCAACTCTGTCAGTATTAACTGTGAGATTTCGACATTTACCTATGTAGTTGGCAGATTCAGCAAGCTTGTGGCTAAATTATTTCAATTATTTCTATTACTAATGAGTCAATAATTCTGAGTTATTTTTTTGAGCTGAAGAAACTTCCCACTCTGATACAGAAAAAGAAAAATAGCTTTTTGTTTGCCTGAAAACAAATATAATATTCTGGCAGACAGGTATCTATTGACATCTTTTGTTTTACACACTGAATAATAACTTGTTTAATTTTTAAAAATAACAGTTGATTCAACCTGAGAATACTGATTAGATCTCAGTAAAGTGTTTGTCACCAGAATGCACACAGAAGTAATTCACTAGCTGTTATTAAAGGTTATGTCAATTCCTAACACACAGAATAAAATCTGAGTGTTGAGGTTTAGGGCCCTTCTTTATATATATACTTGTAATCTTTTGGATAAAGGCCCAAGTCTTAAATTTGCTAGGGTACAGGTTTACTGGTATTTCTTTAAAATACACAATATGAAAATTTTTAAGTTCATGTTCAAAAAAAAAATACACTAAAATTTCAGTTTCAGGATCATTTCTGGTTAATGAAAGCAAAAAGGCATCACAGGACAAGTCAAGACAGTATTCAAGTAAAGATTGTACATGACAAGAATAACTCTGGAAACTGAATTTGTTAGGTAATTAGCACATTCTATGACAGTTCACTAAAGCATATCAAGACCACTCTCTGCCTGTGTTCTTTTTATGTCTTGGGAAGAATATAAAAAGAAACTGGAGATCAAATTTAATTATCACTTCATCATGTTTGAACTGATTAGCATTTGCAGATTTCCACATGGATTCTCTTTTTTTACAGAAACATTTGAGCTATGATAATATCATAGAGGTCAAAGTGCCTTTAAATTAGTCCAAATGAGAACCAAATCTTATTTTTATTTCTTCTGGTTTAAGCTGTTGATAGTAATTGAATTGGTATTGAATATTCAAATTATTAAAGCACATCTATATTGGTATTAACTTGGAATTGAACACTTCTAAAATACTACTGAGTAATGTTTGTAGATGAATGATGACAGCTTTTAAACAATTTTATTTCTTCTGTGATCAACTCTTCAGAAAAAAAAAGTAGAATATAAGGGCAGTAAATTGATGCCAATCAATTGGCCAGTCAGCCAGTGATGGCTGAATTGGGTTTGAGTTGGCATCAGTGAGTGCAGATGTTCAGCATCAAAGGCTGGGGGAGAGGCTTCTGCATTCATCTGTAATTGCTCTACCAGAAGTAGGTGTTGCAATGCTGGGTCAAAATCACCTTTCTGGATTCATCTTGCAGTGCATCAGTTCACTAAAAAATATTACTAAATGATAACAGTATTTGGAGTGTAATTTCTATCTTCCACTGATTTAATACCATTTGATTTCCGGAAATAAATGTGGCATATCAATGTAAATTTTCACACAATAATAAGGGCAAACATGAATCCTAAACCTTTGTTGTCTATAGGCATTATCTTTCAGAATTAAAATGTTTGATCTTCTGAGGCTTCATTCTCTTTGCAGATCCTGCTGGTCTTATCTGGGGATGGGTGCTCCCCATGCAGTGGCAATTTCACAGCTTTACAGATTGAGTACATGTGCTACCATGACCTGTAAATGTGCAGGAGTGCTTTGGACAATGATAGCAGATGTGTTTTCATTCCAACAGCATCTATTTTCATATTAAAATTTGTGCTTGAGGTTCAACTTTGTGTAATTTGCTGATGCAGAATCTTAATCTGTGGATATAGGCTGAGTGATGGCATTTTTCTGTAGTAGAATATGGGAACAGTTTCATTAAGGAAATAATTATAAGGGCCAAGATTTCAGTGCATGAAACACAGTTTTATGGTCTACATTTTAGGTGCTTTATAGATGGTTTTTACAAAGGGCCTTGATTTTCAAAGGGGAATAAGGAGGACTGACTAAGTCCTCTTGAAAGCAGTCCTTGAAGACAGACTTGTAAACATGAGAAGTAAAAGGCAAGATGTTAAAACTTCATAGAAAAATCTATCAGTGCTAAATAAATACCTTCATTCTTCCTTTCAACTGCTTCTCCTGGCATAGTAACTTGAAAACAGAATCACATGAAAATGACTTTAAATATTAATATAATAATATGTTTGCTATTAGATATATACTGCTGTATGCACATGTTATAAAAACAGCTTTTTACAAATAATAATAAAAAAATTCATTTTTGCTTAAACATTTTTTGAGAAATCCTGAAAGGTAACAGCATGAAAAGGGACCATCAACAAATCTGTGTACCTTGCAGATTAAGAATATACTTTTAAAAACTACTACATCCCACAGAGTTCAAGATTTTCAGCATTATTGACTGCTGAACATATGTTCTCACATTATCTTTTGTGGATCTCATGTGTGCTTTCTATTTCTATCCATTTCATTAATACTCAGCCATACTCAGTTTTCTGAGTCTCCCACAATTATCCTGTTTATTGTTCTACTCAAGACCTATATTATTGTTTGCTCCCTGATACAAGACTGATTTGGATCAGGTTCTATATTTGGATCAGTTTTTTGAGACAGTCTCATTGTCTTCCATGACTAATGAGGTGAGGCAGGGGAACATTGCTCGGTTTTGGACTTAATGATCAGACATGCTTTGAAACATGTGAAAATAAGTTTGTTTCACCCGTGGTGGATGAAACAGAGCCATGACCTTCAGGTGCTGAAGAAAGGCTCAGGTTTTCCCATCAAAAAGAACCCCACAATGAAGCACTGTGGGAATTTCCTGGGGAGATTAGAGAACATCAGTCACCAGAGGTCTGCAGAGCAGGCTGTGCTTTCTCCTCAGAACTCCTTATTTTCAGGAAAACTACTGGATTTGTAGATTAAAAATAGAGACTTGTCCATGGCAAGAGACAGAAAACAGCATATGCCTTCTTTTTGATTTTGCCTCAACGTCAGAGGGAGTCGGACTGCGAACATTTTAACATGGAGGGAGCCTTTAAAAAAGCTTGACAAGCCCCTCTCTGTAACAGGAGTCTCAACCTCAGAAAAATCAGGGAGAAACAAATGCAAGACTAATTTCCCACTTGTAAAAATCCCTGTTTGAAGAAAAGGGATATTTAGTCTCTGTCAAGGCACAGTTATATTTCACAGAGACAGCTTTAGTCCATCTGTCTGGGGGAGAGGATTGTAAAAGAGTTGGGGCTTCATATGTGACAAAGGATAAGCTAGTTTTAAATTACATTTAGTACTCATGTCAAACATATAAAAAGCCTTATGCTCTTAAATGTGCAATGGTGACCATAGTAATGATCCCATTAAACATCTGATAGAAAAGGAACAAGAACCTCTAGACTAAACCAAAATAAATGTTACTGAGCACTGGTTCCCCTGGTTTATCTTCAATTTTTTTTCAGCCTAGAAGTGTGCAACACTCTAATCAGTCATCACATTTTGCACTGTGATGCCTCCCCTTTTTATGTTTCTTGTTTTAAACTATATTGAAGCCACAAGCTGCCTTCTACAAAGACAGCAGTTCTTGAACCTTGGGGAGAAAAGGGAGAGCTCCCTGCTATGTGCCATCTCTGCTGAGAAGCATGCTGACCCCAATATCTACGGCATTAAAAGATAAAAACATCCTTTGGAGTTTGGTTTCTGTACTTCCCCTCAGGAGCCTGAGTTGAGGTTTTTGCCTTCCCTGGAAAACAAAGAGGTTTGGATGCCTGAAGGGGGCCTGGCTCCTCCCTGGCGCCCTGACCTGAGCCCAGGCGGGCACTGGCCCGGGATGCCGGGTCTCACGCCATCCCTCATCACGGGTCAGATCTCACAGCGCCTTTGTCTCCGTTAACTCTTTCTCCTCTGGAGGCTGGACAACCTCAGGCTACTGGAAGCTGGTGAAACCTTTCCTTTATAATAGGGAGTAGACCAGCCAAGTGTGTGAAATAAAATATTGTTTAAGAGTTCAAACAGAGCAGGAGAGAATGAACAAGGTTTGAAAGGAAGTGCCAGTAAACATTTATTCTTACCAGATGTAACAAGATCAGGAAATAGCTGGGTGATACTCAGGTCCTGTCTGGCCCACACAGACTGGATGTGATTCTCTCACTCCAGGTCTACAAAAATATAATAATATATAATATATAATTATAATAATATAGAATTATATAGAAAATATTTATGAATTATCACAGCAGAGATCCAAAATGAGCATAGCTGTATTGCAGCAAGGCATTGCTAGGTTATGCTGGTTACAATCCTGGCTGTGACAATAGTATATCATATGAAACACAGCATTCAAATTTGAGAAGATAAATTAGATTTGACTTTAAATTATTGAAATAGTCCTAATTTAAATATTTCATGAGAAAAAAAATATGGGTCTACATAATTCTATAATAAATTTCTGTAATAAATCTACACACAGCTTTTTTCTAACTTCACTACTGAGGTTAAAGTGCTTAAGGAAAAAGCATCATTTTAATAATCTTTCCCAAACTGGATTACACTTAATTCAAGTAATCATAGTGATCATCAAAGACCCTGCACTTAGAGTGCAAAGCACATTCACACTACATTGCAATACCAATGTCTAAATATGTACAATTCTGTCATTCCACACTCACAGGACCCTGTAAGCATGTAAGCTCATGATGGGCATTAACCTTATCATTACTCAGCAAAACATTTGCATGTGCAGTGTTCTCTAACTAAGAGGGGCAATTCTGTGATGCCTGAATGGTTCCCCAGAAGTAGTTTTGAAATTGAATGAATTGGAATGAATGAAAAGGAATGGACCTGCCAGGTCTAGTGAGTGACATCCCTGCCCATGGCGTGGGGTTTGGAGCCAGATGATCACAAAAGCCCCTTTCAACCCAAGCCTTTTTATGACTCTATGAATTGTGTAAAACCTGATAGCTGGGCATGATTTCATTGGGACAATTTACAAATTTAGCAAGGCAACTTCATAATCTGCCTTTTTGTATCTGAATATTCCTTATTTCTTCTTCCCTCTGTTGGGGGAGATACAAAAGGTGCTAGGATGTTTAGAGTTTAGAGCATCTATTGTGAAAACCTTTGTCATTATATAGAAACCGACAGAGAATAGGAAATGAAACAACTCATCCATGTTCCTTTTTTTTTTTTTTAATTTATGACATTATGACTTCAAGCTAGAATTGAAAGTGCTCCTTTTTTATGTACTTGCTGCAAGTAATCAACATATAATCTCTGCATTTAATATTTTAGGGGTTTTGGATTCATAAACTTATAGCTTGGAATATATTTAATTTGAGAATCAGACTGATATGAAGAAGATTGCTTTTTTTTTTTTTTTTGGTGAAGAGAAGTTTCAAGTATTTCAAACAAAATGACCATTTCTTCTGCACAGTCATTATCAGAACAATCCAACAGAGTGTGCTCATGTACTGTGAGAGCTGAAGCTGCTTATAGTTAAAAGATGTTTTTCCTATCTCTTCTTCTTCCTCTTTAAAAATAATTAACTATAAAAGCTGCATTCCCTGTCAAGATTTTCAACGACATATAACATCCCAGAAGAAACAAGCATCATCTTACATAATTAAATGGAGGAAGAAAGGGAATTCTAGATGAGAACTGTGGGAGTAAAACTTTTTTACAGAAAGTCAGTGTTTAACAGCAATAGCACAGGGATCCACCAAGCTTTTTATGTTAGTAAAAGTATTGAGCTGTGCCCTGGTGATTAACCCCAGGGCCATCTTGTGCACAGCACTGCACTTTTGGAGAGGTGATCTGTGAGGCTGGAGGAGCTGAGAGTTCAGTCTGGGGAATGACAGAGCTGAAATGGATTCTTCTGCTGGGGGATGCTTGCAAAAGGTTCTGCTGGATAACGTTGTGATGTTAAGATATGCAGACATTGTTGCAGCCCAGATAATTTTTTGCCAATAAAAACTGTATTTGTGTGGGATAGATCCCCAAAGACAGCAGCTAATATTGGGCATTGGAGACAGCACAAGAACTAGATGCAGATTCATATCCTTCCTCATAACAAATCTTCTGACAAAGCTGGAGTAGTTTCCCATTCTGTTTATAGAAACACTTGAAACCTTTAATACCGAAATCTGCTCTCTGAATAAAAATAATAAAGATTGCTCAATACGGGCAGGAATAGGGCATGTTTGATGCAATCCAGCACACATCTGTGTCCACGAGGGCTGAATATTTTGAAAAAGGCAGACATGGGCATTTGAAAGTCAGTGCTACACAGAAGGGAAGGGAATGCTGTACTGCTAAAGTGAGAAAAATTTGGACTTTGTTTGCTACCTCAGTTGTCAATTATCAGCTGCGAAATAGCTCCGACCAACAAACAGGTTACCACTGGATGGGAAGTTAATGTACATTTTCATAGTCTGATGCCTTAGCCCACAGCAAATTCAAGAGGCTTAGAGAAATCTGAAGTGCATGAAACAGCTGAGAGAGCTGATTTTGTGAAGAGCTGCTGTACAGTAACTGCCTCAGGGAAGTAATTTATTCTGTGCCTCAAAACCCAAACTCAAATAAGAATATTGTTGTTGCTCTGAAGGTTGTCAAAAGATAAAGTTCACTGCTGATTAAAATTAGCAGTCATTTCATTGCCATCATTAATATTGTAATGATACCTAGTTATGTAGATTATTGCCATCTCCTTCATAGTGCCACAGCATTACTGTTTAATAAAATCACATCTGAGAGGAAGTGGATACCTTGATCTGAAAAGGTAATCCCAAAATCTCCACATGCTGCATGGTTCCATGTAAAACATAGACTGACACACTCTGTTTCACTTGAAGAATCCCCAAAGACCTAAATCTGTGTGCTCTTGCAAAAGCATTCTGTGTGCCAAGCCCCCACTGCTCTCCCCTTGCAATATAATTACACTGGGATCCCTCCCGACAGGTGAAGTCTTTCTCTTTGGAAAAATGCTTGCAGCATTCTGGGACCTCTCTCATCCACACACTGTTTAAAACTCAGCTCTGAGGATTAGCCTGCTTTGCCTTCCTCTTCTTCTCCACAGTTACAGTCTTTCTTCCTGGCTCTAGGCTTTAGGCCACTTTACTGCATTTCAATTTTGCAAAACTGAGAACTCATGCCAACTGAATAAGAAACTCAAAGAGTTTAGAAATGTCTTCTAGTGTAAGAACTTCAGACTTTGTAAGATCTTACTAGCTGGTGTGGTTAGTTCTTGAGTCCATCAGCATTAAGAACATATTCCTGCTAATAAGGTTGCCACAATGCATCAGTTATATTCTTATACCTTTAGACATATAAATCAGAGGAGACATGTCTGGTGCAGTACTAGCATAAGTATATTTGAAAAAAGCCAACCCTGAAGGATGTGAACAATGGAAAAATTTCATCAAGCTTTATTTGAAAATTCCTCATCACTGCCATTAGTATGATGATAAGAATGTAATGGATAAGATACATTCCTGAGTTTATTAATCTTCAATTCTTTTTCAGCACAGCTTCCAATTGAGCTTATATTCTTAAAATGAGCAGTGATTTTATATGTCTTGGGTTTTGCCTAGTTTTCAATGTTTTCCAAAAGCAGGCTACTTAGAAACTACCTTTTGCGTCCCTTAGGAAAAACAGCCCAAAAAATGAATATACATTGTGAGAGGCCCATGATGTGTGAGGATGTACTTATTTCACTGCTGAATTTCATCTGTCTCATTTTCTGTGATAAGGAAATTCCTTCACATTTTGAACTAAGGTTTCACAACTGTATGGGAGCTGACTTGGTAGCAGAATTAACAGTCTCCTGTACCTATGCAAACATTTAGGGATAAAACAAAAAGAAACAAATCCCATGAAGCACAAATTTCTGAGGTTCACATATTAAATCTGTATTACTGTCTGACTTCACTAAAAACAGGAGCTCAGCAAATATCACATTCATGTAGCCTGGTGTTAAATTTCCCCAGCTGTCCTTTTTCTTCTTTATTATTTCTGTATTAAAGCTTGTGCACATTCAACAAACAGGACAAAGACTGTCTAACAGTAACATCCAGTCAGTCAAAAGCTCTTTGTACATGGAAGCATCTTTACTTCTGCAACCAGACAGGGAGTGAGTTGGTGTGTTAGCATTCTTGTCACTGGTACCAAATAATAGCTGGAACAGTTCTGCTGCAACAGGTTATGTCTTAAGGATCAATTTGTAATGCAGACTGCAAACCTGTCTGATTTATGAAGCAGCTGCTATCCTCAGGACCAGATCCTGTCAGACACATTAGTCTGGCCACACTGTGAGAAAAAAGTAGATTATGCCCTTTAGACTCACAATGAATTATGAAACTCTCCAGCTTCTGTTTCTCTCCAGAAACAACAATGATGTGAGGAAAGGAGAGATAATTTTCTTTCATTGGTCTCACAAATGACAGCTCATATTTAGACATCTGGGGTAATTGTTTCCAAAATTAAGAGACTCAAAATAGCACTTGTTTGTCTAAAATCAGCTAGTTCATCAATATTTAATTCAATACTGGCAGTATTTCTGACATTCTTAATTTAAATGGTGAGAAAATTCAGTTTCACTAAAACGTTCCAAAATTATTACTGCCAAAAAGGATTTTAGAATTCGTTTTCAAGCAAATCTAAAGAAATATATGACATGAAGCTGAAAATTATTAGAAGACATTGGAGCTGAAAGGAATGGGTTTTTCAAAGACATAGGATATGGAAAAATGCAGGAGGGACTTATATTCTCACCAAAGGTCAAATAAAACTGAATAGAACTAAGAGAAATGAGGGCTGCACAGAGACTGGCAAACACTCAGGAAGTAACTTTGTGCCTGTAATATAATTACAAAATATATCACAGGGCAAGAGTGACTCCCTGAGAGAGATGGACAATATGAATTGGCTGTAATTATTGATTAAGAATCTCAGTCTTACTAATCAGCAGGACTTTGAAAAACACGAGATGTACAGTATCTTTTTTTCATCTAATTATACTAAAAATTATTAGATCGAATTCTGTGAGCAGTGCAGAAGTGCTCTATATCGGCACAAGTTGCATAGGCAATTTCTACTTAAAATAACATAAACTAAAAGGGTTTTTAATTTAAATTTCCTCTTGCAAAGGCTGGTTGCCAAAAAGCTCTTCTCACTATTGCTCGGTCATTGGTGGGTAATTTGTTCCAGACTCTTTCACCTTCTCTGGAAAGGATCTTTGTGTCAGCTGTTTCCACATCTAGTTTTAAATCTTTCCAGTTTTGCAGGGGGAATTAATTCTCTGGGTAAACACCTCAGAAGAGCATACGTATGACAGTCTTTCCCTGTGTAGTTGCTCATATTTCCCCCGTGACTGAATTAGGCACGTGTGGGTCCATATAAATAGAAGAGAGATGAAGTGGAAATATAGCTTCTTATTTCACACTTTTTCAATATCTAGGGCCCAGAATTCATAAATACCAGAAGCTGCTGCTGCTGTCCTCATTGATATCTCTGTCTGCAAAGTTAAGTATTTAAGGAAGTAGCTAGTAACCAGTCTTGCCAGAATCCTGGACCAAAATTTCTGTCAGTGTTGGGAGATCCAGCAGGGTTACTTGGACATTTATTTGTTTGAGATGATCATGCATACAGAAATGTACACTGGTTTCACAGCATACTGAAAAATTGCCCACACCCGATATGGATTGTTTCTTCACAGCCAGGCCTTGAAAACAATCAAAATTAGGGTCTTGGATAGATGCCACCCTTTCCTCTCAGTCACAGTCATATGGCACTGCCATAGCTCAGGTCAGGCCTTGTCTCCCACTCTTGGCTGGTGAGTGGCTCTGAACACTCACACAAAGTACAAAGCCCCACTGAGACCTATGAACCTGTCAGTGCAGCCAGCAGCTCTCTCTGAAGACTGCAAGCAAAAAACAGCCTGGCCAGCAGCACAGCAACAATTTCAACAGCATGAACTTATTTTAGCATCAGGAAAACAATCAAGTCCTGTGAGAGAGCACAGCCTAGATACCCCTGGATCCTGAGTGCCCTGCCCCAGTCTATGTTCCATGTTCCACTGGCCATGGCAGCTGCTTTGGTCCAGAGTAAGAGGTGACTGAGGCTCTTTGCCTCCCAAACACGTGTGGATAAACCACATCAGACACCCTGAAATGCTTGTCCCTGGCCACTGTAGGGATTTGACAAGAGGAAGTAAAATTCCCTTCTCTGCAGGGCCTGAAAGTACCTCCCTCCCTGCAGCAGAAGGGAACACGTGAGATGGGGATACATGGCCCGAGCTGCACTATGCCAGACAAGGAAAAATAGCACAATTCAGATTTAAGTGTTTCTTAGGAGCTCTGCTCTGTGTTTGGCAGACAGGCACAATTCTTCAGCTGGCCACTAATGAGCTCTGCCTGAGCAGTGCATAAGCAGTGGTCCAAAACAGCTGTGTTGCTTTGCTCTGCCTTGATGTGGTTCTGCAGCCCAGGTCTTGTATCTATTTTCCACCCTTCCAGTGCTAATGGTTTCTGACCTCTGAACCAGTGTTTGCTGGGGCTGAGCAAATGCCTCTGGTTTTGTGTTCAGGCTCAATGCCAGCCACAAGTCTCTAATCACATTATATCCTGCTGTTCTCTGCAAAGAAACTCTGGACACTAGCACTGCATTCAAGGCTCTCCTTTTATTTAGCAGCCCTGCTCTGCCCACAGTCTCATCAATAACAACATTAAAGACCATTTATGTGCACAACTGGACACTCTGGAAAACTGAGGGGTATAATGGGCAGCAGATGAGCACTCCAATCATTTAACACTATTAGATAACAGAGCCCACTGGTTTTTCAATCCATAAAACAGCCTTTCCCATGCTGAAACATGATCTCTTTAGAGAATATATATTATACACTAACAATATTCTTTCATGACAAAAAAAGGAGAGCCTTTTGTTTCCTTTTATAGGCAGAGTCTGTTTTCAGAGAGTGTGAATCATTACTGACACAGGGGACAGATGAAATATAGGTGGTCAAGACCAAGACTGGTTTATGTTGTAAAGCATTTAGAGGAATATAACACAACACCAGAGAAACCAATTAACTTATGGGAGGAACGTGTTCCTACATGCATGGTATAATGGCTGAGTATTTTGGTGGTGAATATCAAAATAAATATGGTAATATAAGTCTAATTTAAAAGCTGTTATTTCAGATAAATGGGGGGAAAAGTAATTATATTAAAAATTCAATTAGGAACTAACTAAACAACCAACCAATGACATTAAAAAATAGTAAAACTCCATTTTGTGCAACATTGTCTTGGTATTATTCCAACATCTGAAGTTTCCACTCAGAATCGGGCTCTTTGCCATCCTACAGAAGGATGCACAATGTGGGAGTCTTAAATTCAGTGATTTTTGAGGAATTAGAATGTACCAGTCCCTCAGGGGTCCATACTGGGACCAGTTTTTTTTAATGTCTTCGACAATGACATAGTGGAATCAAGTGCACCCTCAGCAGGCTGACACCAAGCTGAGTGGTGCAGCTGACACACGTGAAGGACAGGATGCCATCCAGAGGGACCTGGGGAAGCTCCAGAAGGGGCTCCATGGGAACCTCATGAGGTTCAACAAGGCCAAGTGCAAGGTGCTGCACTTAGCATGAAGTGCTACCTAGTGCTACCTAGTATGAATGGACAGAGAGCAGCCTTGCTGAGATGGACGTGGGGATACTGGTGGATAAAAAGCTCAGTGTGAGCCAGCAGTGTTCTCTCATAGGCCAGAAAGCCAATTGTGTCCTGGGTTGCATCAAAATTTGGCCAGCAGGTAAAGGGAGGTGACTCTGCTCATGAGGAATACTGCTCTGGAGTCCTCAGCATGGGAAAAACATGGACCTATTGAAATGGGTCCAAAGGAGGGCCATGAAAATGATCAGAGGGATGGAATACCTCTCCTGTAATGAAAACCTGAGAGAGGTGGAGCTGTGCTGCTTGAAGAGAAGGGTCTGGGGAGAGGTTATTGTGGACTTACAATATTTGATGGGGACTTTTAAGAAAGATAGGAAAAACAATTTCAGTAGGGACTGTTGCAAACTAACACAGGATTAATTTAGACTAGATTTAATAAAGACGTTTTGCAATGAAGGTGGTGAAACATGGACAGATTGCCCAGAGAGGTGGCAGATGCCCCACTCCTGGAAACATTCCAGATCAGGCTGGATAGGGCTCTGAGCAACCTCTTCTAGTTGAAGATGTCCCTGCTCTTTGCAGGGGTGGTTGTAGTAGACAACCCTTCCAGGCCAAGCTCTGCTGGGATTCAGGGATTCTATGGTTACATGGCAGTCTGCTTAACCTGCGTTCTCTGCAGATGAAAATCTCTCACAGCCTTTATGTTTAACTAACAGTAATTGTAACAAAGGACAAGAACGGGTTGCACTGGGGTGTTACCAGACAGGCAAATGACTCAGAAACAAGTTTCTGACATGTTTTGGAAACCTTGGAGTTTTCACTGTAATGTTTGTAGGAAGAATATATAAATATTTTATATAACGGACTGACAGTTACATATCTTTGCCATGAACAAATTCTTGGTAGTTAGACAGATACAAGGACAGATAGATAACTTTAAGTGATGCAAGTGTGAACTGTAGTCAGCAACTGGTTTTCAGATATAATCTGTTACCATCCATTTAGCACATGAATACTGTAAAGACATTTTTCTAAATGCTTCCAGCCATGGTTATATAAAAAACTCAGTAAAGAAAAACTATTTTCAGAGACCCAGGAAATGTAATTCTGAACCGGTCTGTTTAAAGATTCTTGATGGCATGAAGCAACAATAGCTGCTAGAAGGCAGCTGTTTGCAGGTATGCCATCTTCATCACTGTCTAGTTACACAGGCTGTCTCTTACCTACATGCAAACCATTCAGTCCAACGTGAGTGACTGGAAATAACGATCTCAATTTTAATATTTTACAGCCACTTCAAACGTACATAAATGAGTATTCAAGCTGCAAGGTAAAAAAGAAACAGGCCAAAATTCTCTTTTATAAAAAAAAATCTCATGTCAGATTGACTTTTACATTCCTGTAGTTTCACTGTAGCCACAGGGCTTTTTTCAATCTTTTAAAGTGAAATTGTCTCCATACGTATGATAGATGGTACATCTAGAAGAAGGTATCTGGCAGAAATAATGGATTCACTTTTGGTATCATCATAACAGTCTGCAATATTATCACTTGTTGTATACAATAATTTAACAGACTATATATACTGAGTGTATAAATATTAGATTGTATTTCATATCTTTAGATTTTACACATTTTCAGCAAGCTGCTAGAAAAGGAATCTAGCAAGTTGAAGAGGATAATAAAAATTTAATCCACATGTGGAATTTCTATAAAGTATACTCCAGTAGTTCTTATACATCAGAAGTTATTTACTTTGCTTCAGTTTTGTTCAATTTTCTTTCTCTTGTCTTCCCCATACCATATTTCTTCTTTCTCTCATGCAGTTCCATAGAGTTATAACAGAGATTAAATTTACCGTTTGTTTTGAAGTCAGATTTGACCTTTATACTCTAACATAATAAAAGAGAATTTTACAGTAATACGTTGTTAAACTTTGATGGCTAAGCCCCTTCCCCTCCAGCCTCTCACAGACTTAAATAATGAAATGTTCCCATGGTGAGTTCCCCTGGAATCATAGGTAATGTCTAATTTCAACCAGAAGATGCTAAATATTTGCCAAGAGAGACTGGGTAACTGTCTATTTCAAATTGCAGCATTTTGTAAATAAAATAGTACAATTCTACTATACTTGCTATACAATAGTATAATCCTACAGTTTTAAATTGAACAAGACAGGATTTTATTAAAACAAAAACCACAAAACATCATGTAAATATCTGTAATTAGAAAAGGATCAGGAGACCCAGCAGATCAGGCATGACTTAACATGTAATATGATCAAAAATTATAGATATTTCCAAATATTTGGTAAGTTAAAACTTTGAATTTCTGTGTCAGATTTCACTTTGAAGACTTCCCTATTCCCCAGTGGAATAGGAAGACAAAAATTGGAAGATTTTTCTCCTTAATTTATCACATTCCTATTTGGATGTGGTGTTGATCAGTGGTGAAAAGGGATGTCTTATGAGTCACCAGCATAAAAAACCAGTTTCCCTGCAATCAAGGTTAATTAATGCCAGCTGATGTTCTGCACAGCTTTTTCATTTTTAGCATTGGTGAGATACTGGGATTTCAGACAGTGAAGGGGAAATAAAGTACCAGGTACAGGTAGCTAGGATTAACACTCACTACAGGATAAATATTTGAAGTGCAGTCATGAAAAGAAAAGGAAGTATGTTCTTTGCACAGTGCTGGAATGAAGAGCAAAAAGAAAAATACAGAAAATAAAGTTTAAAATGCAGGGAAAATAACCTGTCACATCTTGAAGGGTATGGAAAACAGCCAATAGCTATCTTTTCACCTCATGGTTTTGAACATGATTTGACAAATAGTGATATTAGGAAGTGTACTTTTAGGAAAATATTGGGACTATAAGGCACATCTTTTGACTCTAGAGATTCTTTTTCCTTCCTGAGCCTGTGAAAGATGTTCCATTTCCTTTGAAGTCCAGAGCAAACCACCCACAGAGGACAAGATTACACCCCATATCCCTAGTATTTAAGACACTCATCTCCAGTGCTGTTAGAAAAAGCCTGCTTCTGAAACCTTTTAACATGATATAGACAAATTTCTAAATCTCTTTGTATTTATGAAAATTGACTGTCCTGATTAAAACTTCATGTTTTATTTTAATGTCCTTCTACATGTAAACACACATGACACCTTTTCTTTCAAAAGCTACATTCATGTAGTTTAGCAGATTTATTTCTAGGTGATTCTGCCTATATGGGCCACATGTCAGACTTTCATCTTAAACCAGATTTCAACTAAATTTTCAGCTAAATTGGCTTTACCAGACACATATAGTTCCATATGCTGTATAGGTTGTTGTGGTTTCCCTACATATTTGGAGGGAAAACTGTAAAAAGAGAACTTCATTTATGGGTAGTACTGGCATAACATTGTGATAAAGCCCAGACAGTTTCTTGAATTTCCAGAGTATTTTGCCTTTGTGTCAGCTGTCTTGGAGTCAGGCAGCCACCTGGTGATGGGAGAGTGATTGTGTTGGGATGCAACCACCTCAGCACTGCTAAACAGTGGGAGAAAGGTCAGTATGGCATCCCCAAGGTGTGGGTGACAGAAGATGGATAGACACTCACCTTGTACCTTTCTTGCATGTTAGGGAAGTTTCTGAGAACAGGCATCTTTTCCCTACATTATCCTGGAGCATATGGGCTATTATCCTCTCCTTAAAAGGATAAAGTCCCAAATTTTAGCTTCTTCTTCCATGGACTCTATGACACTGTACATTTTGCTGGTTTTTCTCTGAGTACAGAACAGGTAGGTTTATTTTCTTTGGTCCTCCCAGCTAAACTGAGCAACCGAGAGCACACTGAATATTTATGTTCCTCATGGGAGGGAGGGAGGAATGAAGGAAGGAAGGAAGGAAGGAAGGAAGGAAGGAAGGAAGGAAGGAAGGAAGGAAGGAAGGAAGGAAGGAAGGAAGGAAGGAAGGAAGGAAGGAAGGAAGGAAGGAAGGAAGGAAGGGCCAAGATACAAATTTGTCTATACAGGATGGAAGGATAGTGTAATACTTTTGCTTCCAAGATGAAAAAGCAAACATCAGCCCTGACAGAACTGCATAACGTGAAAAGATGACAGGTAAGGCTTTGCCTTTCTTGAATTTATCTGGCCATGGTCCTTTAGCTGACAAAGCACTTCTGTGATTACTACCCAGCTAGTCTCCAATCTGGCACCAGAGGAGTACAGCTGCAAAATCTGTGAAGAGCTCATTCACAGCAAATACCACCCAGATAGGCCAAAACCAATTATGGGTAGCAGTTATTAAAGCTCTTTAGCATGAAAGAAGTTTTTTTGGTGTAAGATTGTGTAATGCATAATATATGCCCAAACATATGTCCACAGACCAGTCGTGATGCATTTCAGTTTGGGCAAAAGCCTATAGTTGTTTGACTTAAGTAATAAAAGGGTTTTTAAACCTTTATGGAAACCACAGAGAACGCCAAACAGATGGAACTGAAAGTCCTTTTTTGTTCATAGCCCATTCAGGATAAATACTATCTGTATTGCAGCATTCACCCACTTTTTTACTGTTATCTGAGGTGCTACTGCTGAGCCAAGTATATCGTATTTTCTGCTTGGTGGCATAAGAAAGGTGCCTCCCATACTTTCCAAGAGCATTGCTATACCACCAGTACAAGGTATCAACTTATTTTCAAAATAAGTACTACTAATAAATGTAAAAAAAAAAAAAAAAATAAAAAATTGAATTGAGGTTGTTAAGGTAAAGACAGTTGCAATCTAGGAATCTAGGATTAGCAAATTACTCCCAGTAGAATTTAGTAAGAGCAACAGAAATCATCTGATTACTAGAAGTTTGCCTAACTCTGAATGGTATTAAACTTTGTTACTAGGATCTTGAATGCTACAATGTAAAAATGCTATTCAGTCCAAAAGTAACAACTAGCCTATTTTTATTAATGAAGTTTCTTCTTTTGGTCAGTGTCCCGCTATTCTCCTGAAGGACCAAAGAGTCGCCTTCTTCGAGTAGTATAAGCAAAAGCTATAAATAAGGACCTTGTGCAGCTAACACCTGAATTATGGTATCACAGAACTTTTGAGGCGGCCTTTGCAGTTATGCTGTGCCTGTGAAAGAGCACAGACAAAACCAGGTGACAGATAAGATGCTCAAAATAGGCAGAAGGGGAGCAATAATACCCCTTACCTCAGCTTTGTGGGAAATAGCAGGGGTCCTGTATTATTTAATAGCATTTTATCGACTGCAGGACAGAAGAGGAAAAAAAAAAATCAGATTTGTAGAAAAAATATTGATTCGAAATTGTGTATTTTCCCTCATCCTTATCAGAAAACATTTATAAATAAGAATTATTTCAAACTTGATGGCATAATGAAGAGCGAGAGAATCTTCTGTGGCTTCCATTAGAATGTTACCCAACTCAACAGGGAAATTGGCACTCCATTGTCCACTCCTCACACAAGCAGTGGTATACAGAGGAGTACACACAGTATACAGTGTAAGGGTGGTATCACTTCTAACAACAGTGGTTAAGGGCTTATCTACAGCTGATTTGATCAGTGGGTGTCTTACTGGGTCAAGACCCAAAAAGGAACACAGCCCTGGCTCCCTCTAGGGGCACAGAAACAAGAGATGGCAAAGCTTCACATCACCTTAGAGAAGGTCAGGCCACAGGTGCTTTCCTCAACAGGGGTGACATGTGGGAGAGACTGCTGTCACAGCACCCTGCTCTCCTACTTAATCAGCAGAAAACTGCAGTTTTTCCTCCTCTTTTCTCTGGCAGTCTAGTTCAGAACTGATCTAACATTTTCCCTCCTCTCTCTTTTAATTGGGAAAGGTTAGACAGGTTTCCACAGGTTTTTTTGTCCAATTAATGATTATGTCCCCTGAACAATGGCAAATGAGAATCTCAGTCCAGTAGTGCCATGGTACATAGCTACACAGATTTCTCTGTGCTTTGGAGAGAGCTATGATGTTCACAAAGGGGCATTGTGTTGGAAACAACAGTGACTGCTGTTTGATAGTTGGTTTTCCACCCCAAAGATAAGTTAGGAAGTGCTGGTGCAGTCATTGAAACCCTGGCCTGTATTACAGGGAGAGTCTCAAATGTCACCCTTTCAAGAAGGTTCAAAAGTGTGTTCCACCTCACTCATGATGAGCCTTTGCTGCTGGTTCTAGGCTGAATTTTCTACTCCTACAGTAATTTAAACAGTAACGAGGTACAGAGCAGCAGAAATGTCTGTCTTCTGAGCTCTATTCCTGTGATCTGACAGATCTTTCGATCTGTTGATTTCCGAGCCTGAAGGATTATTTCAGTGCCAGTATGATATTACCTCCTATAAAAAGCCTCTATAGATGTTCCCCAAAATAAATGAGACCACCTAAAGGTGTGAAATGAAATTTTTCAAAATCTATTTTACATTTTAACAGTATATAAACCTTATTAAAAGATCCTATACTACTACAGAGGGTAATACATCCTTCTCTTTAAATACATGAATTTAAACTTAAGGGAGAAACTAATGATGCTGTTCTTGAGGTTTAATGCAAGAAGCATCTTGGAATTTTAAGCCAGTTCCTCTGCTAGTGGAAAGCAGAGTTATTCCAGTGAAGGCAGTGGAGTTCTGCAAATTTATGTTGCTAGGGATCTGTCTGACAATGGTAAGTGACAGAAGAGACAGCCATCTCTCAGTAAAAAGAAAATGCAAGGGTCAAAAAACATCTGATATGTATTCAGCAGTGATTGCTCCTAAGAGAAAGGGCAAAAATAAATGCCCTGTAGTGGAAAGAGGAAAGGATGATGCAAGCAAGACCGAGGAAAAAGAAAAAAAAACACAGTCAATCAGAAGCTGCAGAGAAAAGATGATAAGGGCAGCAAAATATCAAGTTGGGCTGAAGCCAGCTGAGCAATGCAACAAGAATAAGAATGTAACTTGATTATAAAGCAGAGGAAAATTACAATACTGTGAATAAAATAATCTATTGAAGCTTGTTGTGTGAGGCTCCAAACACTTCATGTGCAAATTTGAGATTTGTATTATCCTCATCCAAAGTTGCTTTGAAGAACTGCTCTGTCAGAGCGAATTTTTTTACTACATTTGATTGACATCTGTAGTTAGAATTACAGAACTTTATCTAAATGTACAATTTCTCTGTCTTTCTGTAATGCTTACTCTGTAGAGTTTTTTAATTTAAAAACATTGAAAAATACTTTATGGACTTAATATTTTTCTTGGTTTTTTTTTCAGAGAGAAATATTTTACATTTAATATCATGCCTAATCTAATAGGTACCTATATCCATAAAATCCAAGTGAAGAGAGAAAGAAAAAAAGGAGATTTTATATTATCCCAAAAATGAGAAAAGATACATTCTTTTTTCACAATCATCTTTTGACAGGGAGTACAGAGCTCAAGACAAGTAGATGTTAGAACTATTATATGTACTTTAGAAATTATTCTCATGATCTACAGTTTTATTTAAATGACCAGCAGTCATCATATGGGCAGAAAAAGTGAATTACCCAGATGAGCTCCAGCCTGAGCTGTAGGTAAATACCACATACAGGATTGGACCTAAAATGTCTCAGCAGAAATCTAATGGAGATGTCAATATAGAAGTCTTGAGCCAGTGACATAATTTGTCTCACCTTTGAAAATAAGCCTGAAAAGTTCTCAATGTCAGACCTTTGCTAACATCACAGAAAATGCAAGACTTTTGAAAATTAGCACTTGCATCTCTTACTATTTTCTCCAGGATAAGAGGGTTTACACTACAGCCTGTGCATTGCAGACCAAATATAGTTTGTGAGTGTTGAGATACAGCAACCTCTAATGTGGTCCTCTTTTTCCCCCCAGATTTATAAAGGGATTTACTTTCTTTTTCCAACTCAGTGCTTGTCCTTCATGTTTTGAAAAGTAGATTGGAATTCCTCCTTGATTCCTGTTTTTCCCTCTTTCAAACACTGGTTACAAACTCAGCCTTAGTGTGATTCCTTAGCAGAGTGTGGCCCACATGTTAGAAAACAGTGCTCTAAGCAGCAGCATATCACAAGTATTTTTTATCTCTATTTGAAGTGCAAGCAGATTCCAAAGCTGTTTGAGGTGATGTCAGGAGGAAGCTGAGAGGACTGAACTCCATTTAATTCTCAGTTCATTTCAATTGACAGTGAAATACAGAACTGACACAGACAATTGCAGACCATCAGTGGCATCAATCTCTGAAGAATCAAAGCCTCCACATCTTCTACAGTCTTTTTCATAAACTTTCTGCTTTGTAATACTTAAAATGGTGTCTGGACAAGTATTCCTTTTGGTAAGCCAAAACATAGTGATACTATTAATCTCTACTTAATACTATTAAAAGCAAAAATAAAAGGTCATTATGAGTCTGAAAGTCAAGTGAGTTCAGAATTTTTTTCATGCTTCCAACTTGAAAGCTGAATGGATTCTGGTCCTAAATAATCTATTCAGACAAGAGGTGGTGAAATTAAGGAACTGAAGGCTTTAAATATGGAAAAACAAATTCTCACATGATGTAAAAGGACATTGTCTGGTCTTGTCCAGAATTTTACAACAGCTTGCATTTAATCTGGGTAGATCTTTCCCCAGAAAAATAGCAATTAAACATTCATAAAATTTAAGGTGAGAAGGTGAGACAATATGAGAATTGCTTGTTTGCTTCTCCTCTGATACTAAATCTCTGAACTAAACATTATTATGTAACATTTGTTAAAGAGAGAGCAACAAAAAGAAAACAGAAAATCTGGGAATCATTTCAAGGTGCAAATGCCCCTTATCCAGGTAATTTTAAAGATTTTGATTGGGCAGGTCAGAACTCTGCTATCAGTATAAGAAGAATATGTAAAATATTTATAATAACATAGCATAAATGGAAAACTCTATGAGGCCTTAATAAGTTAACTTTTATTCAGTACCTAAGAGTATATTGGTCATTAGAAGTTTGGCCTTCTGATCCAGGGGTCACCCCAAACTAATCTGCATTTTAAAAATTCCTCATTTTTTAGTACTGCTTGCTAAGAGGAAGGGAAGAATTACAATGTATTTAGCATAAGAAGTGGTTTTGTTCTTTCCAGTTAAAAGCCACATTTAGCAGGAAAAGAAGTAGCACTTCATATATAAATAAAAAAAATTATACTTTAAAAAATCTGATATTGTGGGAAAGATATTTTTTAGTCTTTTGGGATTCCTTCTAAATATTTCTTAAAGGCAGTAGTGGAGACAAGTTCCTGTTCAGCTTAATTATGTGTATGGTACAATTCCTCCAGGAAAAGTGTCCTAGAGTGATACAGGACCTTGCATCCCTTTAGTCTAGCTAAAGAGTTGGCTGATTTCACTTCCTGCACAATGTTCTGTTGATCTTAGGAAGAAATTGAATGCTTCTGGCATTAAGAAGACTCATAGGGACATTCAGTAATCACTGTGAATAATCACACTGTTCATGCAGCCTTAAGCATTTGAAGTCTCTTGCTCACCAATACTTTATTTTCTTATTCAGTATATCATTCATCATAATTTTCTGCCCTTCAGACAAGGTTTCTTTTGTTGCTCTTTTGTGAAGTACATTATTTTCTGTGGATTTTATGTTCTTGCCTCACAGTCACCACACTATTCTGCTTTATTTATTAAATTTAGCTTTACTGGTATTGTACTTTTAAGTCATTGTGGGCTATTTTTGTGTGTTTGATATTTTCCATCTCATGTTTGTTTAATTATCAGAACAGCAAGGATATCTTTTAAATATTTTTAAGAGACACATAACACACTTGGCTTAAATTGGACAGTTGTTTATAAAGTATTATGGGAATGGCGCCTTGAGAAGCATTCTCCTCATAGCACATTTATTTGTTTTTGTTTTCAGTTTAGAGTAAAAGGAAATTTTTTAGGTTGGGTCATGCTTGCCCATCTTCACACAGAGTTTTGCTGAAATGAAGGAGGAGTGGCAAGTCTGGGACCCACTGGTGCAGGTGGAAAATACCTGAAGTGGAACATGGTTATTACATGGGTCTGTGCATATCACTCCCCATCAAGATAATGCCTTTTAGCAGCAGCTGTGAAATCCTTACACAGACAAACCAGGAACTGAAAAGTGAACAGAGCTCAAATGTCTTCTTTATCATTGTCTTTCTGTCAAAATAAAGTTTTATTTATTATTTTCCTACTCTAAAGTAGAACTGTCTTTGTTTGCGTTGACCACCAAGGATATGTAAACCTCTAGCAAGAATGAAATATGTGCACAAATGAGGCATGAGGTAAAACAATGAAGGAAAGAAATCTTGGAGAAACGTTTGAAGTCTCTGTTTCACTCTAGCTGCACCTTTCCTTTCTTTAATGCCTGCCAGTGAGTGCAATTCTTTCCTAATTCCATTATGATTTTGAAATAATTCCCTGCTTTTGAAGTAGAATACCCATTTTCTTTGTAGGAAGCTGTTGCAATATATTGAATATCTGGGCGAGCCACTTATTTAATAATAATAATAATAATAAATATTGTTATTCCTGTCTTTTACAAAAGCTCTTGTTCCACAGAGTTGGTCAGCTCTAAATGAACTTTGTAGGCCTTTTCAGATAATAGACAGATATCTAGACATCCAGACAGGTCTTCGTAGTCCTTTCCAGCATGTCTATGTTCCTTAGCAGAATTGCCTTCACTCATGTGAATTAACATTATAACATTAGCTATTAATTAGCTTTTGAGTTTGTCTGACCTTGATCTTGTCTTTCTCCATTACCTATGAAGATGTGAACTGTGAATTTAATGTCTGTATTAATGTACACTTCGATTTTTGCCCAAGAAGGATGCTCAGGCTGTCCCTAGTGGCCTGAAATGCAGGCCACAGGGAAGACTGGGGCCTGCCCATCTATGCTGCCCTGTGGGCAGTATAACTTTAAACCCTACTTGCTGTGACATCAGTTAACAGTGAGGAGCTGCACTCTGCCCCCACAATGAGGGCTTTTATCTGTCCAGAACATTTTGTTAGCCTGGAGAGGCTAGATAGAGGCTCCTGGCAGCAGGGTGTAACATAGCCCATGGTGGTGAGATGTCCCTTTCCTTATGTACTGTGTCACAATCAACATTGGAGGTTTCCTTGCAGTTTCCCCAGAGCCAGCCCTACCTAAGGCTGTTGCTAACAGCCAAAAATAAAACAGAAAGGTCAACCCTGTTCCCTGGACAGGGTCACTCCATGATAGCATTGTAGGCAAAATCAATTAATCTGGTTTTGTTACCCATGGAGAGCAGCAACTGTCTGAAATGATCCTTCCACAGCCTGACCCTTTCTTACTGGGCACCTATAAAATTCATGGTCTGCTTGTAATAGGTGTTATTATTGTCACTCTAATTCTGCACTGAATTTCAGTTTGCATTCTGTGAAACAGACCTGCTACTTTTGTTCAAAACCAGTTCTAACATTTGTGACTCCAAATGAAGTCTTGTTTAAAAGAACAATTGGTGAGCTGTAGCCACAGGCCACCAGTTGTACATTTTTTAAAAGTCAGAGAAGAAGTTTAAGAAATTCAACCTTGGACTGAGTTGTTAATTCTGAATGAAGGAAGTTGTTTTAGAAAGAAGAGGTTTCCTAATGCAAACAGCATGAAAGACCAGCATGAATGCCATGTGAGAGCAGCAAACTCAAAGTAATTGTAAGTAATATTCAGGGCTGGGGCAGTTATTTATATATTGGAGATCCATTTAGATTCAATGAGAAATGCAGATTTAGAGAGGCAGAGAATTCCAAAGTTGTCATTTATGACTGAGGTTAAAAGATGGAGAAATTGCACGTGCGTGACAAAGCTTCATGTGGGCTTAATTCCTGCCAGTGTGGATGCACATCAGGAACTGCTTGCATGCAGCCAGGAACATGTAAGCTGTCATGGTAGTGATAAGTACTGCTGTTTGGAAGATGTATGAGTATCTGGACAATAAACCGAAACTGAATTCTGAAAAACAAACTGGAAAATTCACCATTTTCAAAAGGTTTAGAAACACATACATTATGGGAGATTTTTGTCAATGAATTTCATTAAAAGAGATGTTTGGCAACAAGCTGTTAAAGCTTGCTATATAGACCCATCATTCCAATTCAATCTCACAGGCTAATAATGACCTTTTCCTTTTTGTCAATATCTATCTCTTCAGGTCAATAGAGAGGAAAGCACAGTGTGAAATGCAGACCTTGCCTTGTATGCCCATGAAGACTGGGAAGCACTGTTTCTGCTGTACATGTTTTACCTTGAAATTTGTCATGCAAACACATACTCCCTGTTTAGGCAGGGGAATTAGACCATATCTGTGCTATTTTAACAAACACATTCCCCTTCACTCCCCAACCCCCTTTCCTTTTTACTGCTAAAACTGCATAGCTAAATTGAGCCTGGCAATCCTGTGACTTAGGATGGATTCTGCCTTCGTTGTAACTACATGAAGATCCGGCAACAGAAATAGAGATCTTGCTTCTGCAGAATACTTAAGTGTGTGGTTAGCAGTGGAATACCATTAAATTGCACTGGGAGAGGAGGACTTGGGGTGTGTCAGAAAGGGGAGGGATTTAGGATTATAAAACTTCACAGACAAAACCTTAGACTTCATGCTCCTCTTAGCCTTTCCATCACGGGTCTTTGGTACAGTCAGACTTGGTGTGATGAGGACTCAGCAACATCCCGAAGCCTAACTGAATTACAGACCACTAAAATGCCCAGAAAAATAAAATACTAGAGTGAAGGCCTGAGGTTCTCAGATGCCTCCTATTTAGCAGCTTGATATAAATCCCAACTGACTAAGCATTTTACCAAATATGATCCATATTAATAAAAAAGAATGCAAATAAGCCCTAAACCAGGTTGAAAAAAAAAATCTCCATTTCATCTGCTTCTGCGTTCACATCTTTTACCTAACAAGCTGGAGAAGCACATCTTTAAACGACCCAGTTTAAAACTCCAGTTAGCAATAAAAACCAGACTTTTGGGAACAAAAGGAAGTCAAGGAAGGGCATGAATGCCTGAGAGCTTGTCTTTTCTTCCTTTTGTGTTAAATTTTAAAAAGCAATTGCAGCTCCTGTTACATCTTACCCAGGGCAAATATTAGTAAAGGCTCCCTAGCAAGACAGGTAACAGCAAGAAATGGGAAAGGAAAGGATGGTACAACATTGCTTTGCAAGATGGTTATAGAAATTACAGATGTCCAATTCTTACATGAGTATTCAATGTCCTTGCTTCTGCTGGTATTTTTCTGAATATGTTTTACTCAAAAGAGGATATTTTTCTTATTGGTAAGAAGATACACTTTACCTTCAAGTTGAAGCTCCAAGTGGATTTTGTCTCTGCTTTTCCTCTCTCTTTGACTGCTACAGAGCCTGCTGCACAGCAGGCTATGTCCTGAGAAACCCCAATATGCAGGACTATCTCCCACTTTCTTTTAATTCAAATTATTCTACACAGCCCTAGGAAATCTCAGTGGCTATAATATTTAGAAGAGTAATGGAGTTCTAATTTCTTCAGTATATAATGAGGAGTGTAATCTGGGGAATGATCAAGTTATTTTTTCTTTTTAAGCACTTTGTTTCTCTGACTTTTGTAACCTATAGTCCAAAATGCAAAGATGAAGATGATGTTGTTTTGAATGTGTGCTGAGTGTTTTTACTAAAACTGTTGGATGGAGTGCAAGTGTCTGAAATTCCAAGGTGGGAATTAAAGCAGCCTCTTTGAAAAGTGGCAGGGGAGGTTTCAACCCTGAGTTTTCATTTCCCTGAAGTGTTGTAAATATGTAATTTAGGACAGGAGCTGGCAGAAGAGTAAGAACATTAAGCATCTTGAAGAGAGCTGGCAGAATGCACAAAAACAATGCTTCAGCTCTGGTGCAGCACACTGTAGACTTCCAAAGATAATGAAGAAATCATTTGTTTGTTCAGGAAACCTGTACCCTAGAGAAGCAAACCTGTCAGGGCCCATAAAATGCACAGAGAGTATTTCCACAGCAAGTTTTAAAAGAATGCCTCTATGGCTTATTTATAAAGCAGTAAATTCTAATGTGACTTGAAATGTAAGTCTTTTTTGCTGCCTACTTGTAGATTAGGTTGTGTCAATACATAGAAGCACAGTTGTACAGCTGTTACCTGTTAAAAAACATTTGAGGCAAGGATGTCTGGGGATCCCATTGATGCCAAATGATGCCTCAAGTGGGCCCAGTGGGATCCTTGTGAGGTTCCCAGGTATATGGGAGCCCATCTATATGTTCCCAAGTATAAGGTCCTGCACCTGGGTTGGGGCAAGCCCTAGTATCAATACAGAGTAGGGAATAACAGGATTTAGAGCAGTGGTGCCAAGAAGGACTTGGGGTTGCTGATGGATATAGAGCTCAAACATGACCCAGCAATGTGTGCTTGCAGCCCAGACAGCCAACCATACCCTGGGCTGCATTCAATGCAGAGTGGCCAGCAGGGGGAAGGGAATTCTGCCACTCTGCTCCACTCTGAGACCCCACCTGGAGTGCTGCATCCAGCTCTGGGGCCCCAGCATAAGAAGGACATGGACCTGCTGGAGCAGCTACAGAGGAGGGCATGAAGCTGATCAGAGGGCTGGAGAGCCTCTGCCGTGAAGGCAGGCTGAGAGAGTTGGGGCTGCTCAGCCTGGAGACAAGAGGGCTCCAAGGAGACCTTATTGTGGCCTTCCAGTACCTTACAGGGATAAAATAAAAACTTATAGTTGTTTTTTTAGGTCACAGATAAGTACTGATCTCTTTAATCATTGTAGGGTATTGATCACCTAGTCCATGAATTTTAGTGGTGATTATATAAAATTATGTGAAAGTTACTGAACCTAAATGAAAACTAATGGTGTGGCTCTGACACCATGATAAACAATGGTTACACTTGGGAAATATTTGCATGTTATTTACTTTTTTTCTTTAAATACTGCAGTGTTCTGGGAGATTTCACAATTTCCTCCATCAGTTATGATTCTGTTATTTCTGTGAGCCAAAATAAGCAGCTAAGCTTACTCTTGCTACTATTATTGTAGCAACAATACAAAAATCAGGGCATTTTTCAAAACAAAGACCATTGGAAATAATCCATTTTTCCAAGCAGAAAAAGATTGCAGGATCAGGCTGGCTGCAGTCATAAAGAGAATTCACAGACCTTGAAATGCTCCAAGAATATGTAGCATTCAACAATTGGCATCTTTCATAAAAGTCAGTCTTCTTTTAGGGTATGGTTAATAAACAGAATGGACTGATTAAAAAACTTCAACAGCTAGAAGTCTTGCTTATACCCACCATCTCCAGTAAACAGATGAATGTCACCAAGTGTCACCTAAGACAGTGCTGTGTTTATCAAATTGCACAGGAGGGGGGAAGGGATTGAATCGTCTTGATTGAAACACAATTTCATGAATATTGAATTAAAATTTCTGGCTAAGAAGGCATCTACAGACACAGGCATCAGTCAAATTTTACAAAACCTTTCAGATACTTACACACGTTTCGAATATTTTGCCCCAAGGTTTGGAGTTTTTGTGATTCTTTTTTCAATATGGAAATTCTTAGCTTACATCAGAATCATTTACCCCAGACCTTCTTTTTACTTTACTAAGTACTGGTTTATCATTATGATGTTTATGAGAACTTTTAACAAAGAATGGCAAAGGGAAAAAAGGGAGGAGCTTAAATGTGCATTTAAAGAGATTCCAGAAGTGAATCTACCTATATTTCTTCAAAAGTAAAGAAAAAGGGAAGAGAGAAGAGGGAAAGAGGCTTGCCAGAGCACATATCAGAAATGGAGTTGAAATTCCGTTGTTAAGACTTAACCCTCTGGAGTAAGAACATCTTACTGCAGTAATCATAGGAGGAATTAGGGAAATTAGCTCAGGTCTCTGAAACAGTTACACACAAATTTGAACCCCTAAAATACAATGATGGAAGACAAAAGCTTAAACACATTTTTGCTTAGCTTGGACAATTCACACCAATAGAACTTAACAGCAATAAATCACATTAATGCTTTTGAACATTGTCACCAAACAGACACTGACACAGTGCTCAGTACTGATGAACAAACTTCTGCCTGTCCTACATCCATTGAACTGGGTAGAATTAGTCATGCTGGTTGACAGAGTTAATTGAAATTCAGTATTTTTCTCTTTCAGTGAGTTACTGATTGACTTTGCTTTTACAAGCCTAAATTATTCATGACAGAACATATGAAAAAGAGCTCCAGCCTCTAGGTTATTTATGGAATGGCCACTCTGGCAGTGTGCAGCTTGCAATTAATTGCTGGAATACATTTTGTTACTTCTTGAAATGACTGTAGCAAACTTTTCAAGCAGGGGGGTAATGCCAGATAACCTGGATTTCAAACTGCATTTTCAAACTTTATTTTAGTCTGTGAGAGGGAAGAAATAATCTGATTTTCACTGACATGATGCCTTACATCTGTATGTACACAAAAAATTCCCTGCATTTCCTGTGGAGATGAATGTACGCAACTTTGAGCCTGTTGACCAGATCTTACATGAGGTCTGCTGAATATTTGATTCATTCTAGACTGAGAAGTCAGAAGAATTTATAAAGTGATAGGAAAATAATGAAGAATGAGTATGCCTAACACAGCAAGCCGGACAAAAATATTCAGCTGTAATTGAGAAGCAATTTGAAACTCAGATCAGTTGCTGATTAAAAAAAGAAATAAATAATCATCTTTAACTTCAGACAAGTGGGCTACTGTCACATGGCCCAAGTTCAGGCTGTGACAAAATCTTACCTTAATCCGTGCAGTCTTTCTTCATTTTAAAAGAATTAGCCACATGCTTGAAAAGCATTTCTAGATGAGAATTGAAGTCAGTTTAAAATTTTATTATTTTTTTTCTTGAACATGTTAGAGCTTATTAAATTTAGGCTGCTTTATGAGAGGCAGCCTGACAGAGGGAAAAAAAATTGGTGCAGACATCCAGGCCTTAAGCTGTGCATATGCATAAACCAATTTAAACCCTAAGCATCCTCTTGTTTGAGACAGTTGGGTTTTACCTGCCAATGTCACCATACACCTACCAATATGGGCAAATGCAGTGTTCTTAGTTTCCCCTGCATCAGGTCTACAGATTTTGTGCTATGACATTGTATGGCATAAACAACTGAAAAAAATCCCAGGATGGACCAAGAATTTACATGTATCCTAGCAAGATTTAATTGTCAAATAGTTTTTAGCCTTAGTTGCTTTTCAGCAGATGGCACTGTAAGAGCATTTCAGCTGAATTCCCAAATAGATTTCATGTACTGTAGACATAAATTCGTCCTTCACATTTAAATTTGACATTTGAAAAAAAAAAATCCCTTTTTGAATGATTTTTTAATTAGTGGGGAGAAGATAGCAATTAAGAAATACAGTAATATATCACTGGTTTGGGATACTTCATTTTTGAGTACTCCATATATATCCAATAAAAACACGATAATTTTAAATTAAACTACAGTGCAATCCAGCCTTTTTTTCATGTATCTATAGCTTCTACATTTTGGAGTATTTTGTCCTGGTGCTTAAGTGCATGTTATGGGAAGAGATAATGTCAAAATAGGTACCACGTTTTCTCTCTGGATACTTGGCCAGTCTTGTGCAAAATTGAGAGCAGAACTGAGCCAGCCTATGTATGATTCTCTGCTAAGGATTTCTTGTAAGCCTGTTGATATAGTGTCTAAAGCCTTTACACATTGATAAAGACTGTGGATATGGACATTTGACTTGGGATCAATATTTGGATTTGCAGCTGAATAAAAAGATGTGTGACTCCAACCTCCAAGCAGCAGCTCAGCTGCCAGCTCGACCGCTTCCTATCCTTCCTTCTCTCTTATCCCCTTTCCAATTTATTCCTTCCAGCTCTTACTCCTTTCTCAAACATCAGTTGTCCCATTGATTTGTTTTAAATAAAGTGCTTCTTCTGTTGTTAATTCTCATGGAACCCCTTGTTCAGACCTCCATCACCTCTTACTTTGCTGTTGGCTCTTACTTTGCTGTTGGCTCTTTGCAAGGTCCATGGGAACTCCAGCCCTGGGCACTGTCATGGGCCCTTCATCCACTCCAACACTCCTCAAGGAATCAAAGATGCAGAGTGACAAGCAGACATGTCAGAGCTAAGGGTGAACTGAAAGAAGTTCACAATAGTACAGTCACAGAACAACAGAGTATGTGTTGTTTGAAGGAAGTAAAAGTTCTGAGAAAGGCTAAGAAGATGCATGGTCTTTCTGAATCTTTAGCTGATGGAATTGTTATGATTTATGAATATGGATAGAACTAGTGAATTTTCTGTTCTAGATAAAAAGTCCTTTTGACCAATCAAACTCTCAAAAAACATTTATTGTCCAGGGGAAAAAGAATCAAATGTTCAGAATAATTTCCTTTTTTTCAAACCTCAGAAATACTCTTAATCTGAATCTTTCAAGGACATATAACTCATTCAGTCTCTCCATATCATTTTTCTTTCCACTTGAATTAGCTCAGGAATCAATACCTTAATTAGGATTACAATTTCATATAGCATATTACAAACAGCTATTGAGAAAGAGGACAGGTTATGGGTACTGCTTTGAGTTAGGTTTTCCTGATACTTTCCCTAGCTCCAGCTGATAAGATAGTGAACTTTAAATAGGACAGCAGGCAAATAGTGAGAAGAAAGAGTGGACTGATAAAGATGTACATCCCTTGGGCAATATGGAAATGAAATACTTTGTTATAAATCATTTAAGTTTTCATTTAGTTGACTCACTATCTGTGGCTCTGATTCAGCACTGCACTTGGCTACTGTGTGCTTTTACTGAGACCAATAAAGCAACAAACGTGCTTGGAGATCGTGAGTGCCCTCAGCAATGCTGAACTGCCTTTTGTTCTGCAGACGCCCACCACACTTCAGAATTCGGTGTCTGAATGATGAATCCTTGTCCTGAATCTGATGAAATATGAGTCTGGGACCTAGACATTTGTGACAAAAGAAGAAAGACAGATGAACACCTTCAAAGTTGAGGGACAAATGATGCAATCAGATGAATGGATCATACTTTGGGGGATGAGGATGGGAGAGCTAATGGAGGACTTTGTGTGGTGTCCAAAGAATTAAGGCTGGTAACATTTATGGAAATCTGATTTCCTGGTCTATAGAAGATATGACAGGGACAGATTGTTAATTGTCCAGCATAGGCTATAGTTGAATAAAGAGTGCTGAATGGAGGGTGTGTGAAAATGCCCAAGAGCTCTCGGTATGAATAACAAAAACAAATGAAAAAATAGGGACATGGGCTCCTTACAGAGAAGTCATATTTCGAGGATCAAAATTAAAAAATCTTTATAATACAAAGGAACAAACTATCTTTAAGCTCAGATTTGTGTAACTTCCATGATTTTTCTATGCTGTCAAGAAAAGGATGCAATACTTCTCCCTTTAAGAGAATTTTTGAATTTTTTTTCTTAAAATCTATCCACTTATTTCATATAAAAACATTTGGCTTCTTGTTAAGAACACCAGAAGTAAAGTAATGGATCAGTCCAGAATTCCATCTCAGGTCAGGTATCCAAACCTAGTTCTGAGAAAAAGTCCTCTTAAATGTAAGGAAATCAGATATGATTTTGTATCATTGTAAAAGAGGATGGATCATGTAGGAACTATAAAGGCCATATTTCATTTCTTTTCCAGAAGTCATCAAAAAGTATACAAGAATAACTGTGCGGCAGCTCTTCTGAAAAGATCTCTCTTCCTGAGCAGGGTTGCAGTGGGATTATGCGGCAGAAGGAATCTCTAGAGACAGTGACTGACTCACACCAGCAGTGGCTGAAGAGCCTGCATATTTCCCTCTAAACACAAGAATTTAATTCAGATTAACAAGATTAGCAAATGCTTTTCTTCTTTTCCTTGAGAAAACTTCTATGCAAACAGGGATAATGCTTCAACGCAGCTGTCAAATTTTTGAACTTTATTATCTGTGCAGCATTTTACTGATAACAGAGACTTCCCCAAAACATTTCTTTTCCTCTCTGTTACTCCTGCATCCAGAATATACATTGAAGGTGCTGCCCATTCTTCTTTCTCTGCCTTTAATGTCGTTTCCTTATGTGTGAACATAAAACTTTCTTGAGATAATTTAAATTGTTAGTCCTGAGAATAGAATCACCCCCAAAACCACTGCCCAAACTAGCAGCTATAACTCTAGTGGCAGCAAATGAAATAATTTTATTATTTTCAAATGCATTTTAGATACCTTATGGTCAGTCCTTATGTATAGCTTGCTTTGCAGATATTCTCACATTCAATAGGGACATAACCAAAGTGCATCATGATCCTGAAAATGTATTAAATGATTCCAACATTTGTATGAGGAAGGTTGTCCCTTTTCTGGAGTAGAACTTTTTGGACGTTTTAAAATATTATCATAAAGGAAAGTTATTTCAGTGCAGTGTTCTTGCCTGTTTTTTTCAGCCATTCATCTCTTCCCCTAGAAATGAAATCAAATAACTTTGAGATTTAAAAGAAGGAAAGAAATGGAAAAAAACACACAGATATTGGAACATGTCAGGGTAAAGGCCTTGGAATATGAGCCACATTTCGACTTGTAGCAAACTGCCACTGTGGAGGGGGGTCAGTGTAGCTTCTAAGTCACATTCTATTAAACCTCAGCTGCCAAATGTCCCAAGGCAGTCTTTGACCCTCATTCCTGCTTCTTCCTGATTCTGCTTAGCCAGTGGTAGTGCCCTACATAGGTCTATCCGCACCAATTCTACATTAATCAATTAAGCTTAAAATTTTTCTGTTTGCATCCAGATATTTTTACTGCGAATAAGCCCCTTTCGAAGTACAGGAAGGTTTTTTAGTAGTAACAGTTCTCTGCCCTCTACAGAAGCAGAGAGTTTAGATATGAAAAAATAAATAAATATCACTCATTGTGAAGAAACAAATAGGAGTTAACTTCATGGAAATGCATACCAAACACTGTAAGAAAACAAATTCACAGAAGGGGAAAAAGCCCAGACAGTAAAGAGCCTGTGATGTTCTGGTAGAGCAGTGGTTATCCACTGCAAAGCTCTGCTATTTGCAGGAATTCTCATCCAGTGCAAGCAGAGGGAGACCAGCGTGGCAGGAAGATCAGGAGGACCTGAGGAGAGGAGTGTAACAGGTAGGCACTGGCTGCTTGGGTATGCCTGAAGATCTGCACTGGGAAATGTGAGATAAAGGGAGTGGGAGAACCAACTCCAGTCCTGACCAGCCCAATGGTGAACAGTCAGGCTACAAGCAACTCTGCACAGAGCTAATTCTACTAATTCTACTAATTCTACTAATTCTACAAAATTCTGCTGCAGTGATTGCTGCCTAGAAGTTCAAAATCAAACACTGTAATTGATTTGTAGGCCAGCTAGACACCTTTGCCTATGAGGATAGATATGATAGCAGTCTCTCTCATCCATAGCCTGGGATTTTCTCTCCAAAATGCCTTTCCTCCTCATCAAGTCTGTGTCTCCAGAATGCTTTGTAAGCTCCATATGATTATGAGAGGTTTGAAGAGTTCTCTTACAGGTGTCTCCTATAGTGTCTATCATCCTTGTCCCCATCTAAATAGATACCACAAATAGATCGCTTCTTTAATCCTTCTATACACAATTAGTGAAAGGATCAACTTTACCCTACTTAAAATAGGGAATAGAGACCTCATCCAAAAAGCTCTTCAGCTTCTATGCACAGGATAGATTAAAAAAAAAAACCCTTCCTTTCATTTTCAACTCTGTAGATATGTATACAGGAATCTTACAACCTTCAAAATTTCAAAAATTACATTACTTCAAAAAGTAAAACTCAGCATCACGAATGAGTCTTACAAACCGATTTAAAACCCCAGTTTAAATCTCCACCTCATACTTCTTTAAAAAGAGTATTTTGAAAAATAAGATTTTGACATAGCAAAGACTTTGTACATGTGCTTAACAATGGACACAGCATTTAATCTCAGTTCCAGTGAAATGCACAGTGGTGCATAGATATACACATAAATCTGGAATCTTGAGGGTTTTTAAATTGCAGCTTCGTGAGAAGACTGTAAAATAGATAATTTCTACGAGTCACAAAATTTTTTAAGCTCTTTTTAGAAGAAGGGACAGTTTTGTATGACTTTATGGAGGGGGGGATGTGTCAAGGACAGGTAGAAGTATCACCACCACTATGCTTGTAGGGTCAGGTTCAATTATCTTTGGGGTATACAAAGGTTTTATTTCCCTCACCTCTGCGAACACCACTTGCTGCAGGGTCTGGTCATGTAATGGCAGAGCAGCAGGATCGTTACGGATCTGTCACATGTTTTTCATAGCTTGCTGACCTGGCAAACCAGTGTGGGTTATTGCAAATAATTTGCTTCTTGACCCAGAATCATATGGAAGTGCAGCTTTTCATATGCTGTTCATTTGAGAAAAATGCCCAAAAGCTATTTTTATTGGTTGAAGGCAAATTTGATCTGAATGTGAGTTGGAATGTTAACTCTGTGTACCTTTCGATTTTTGTGAGGGTCTGGATTTGATGCCATTTGGGTCAATTACATGACACAAATTTGTCAAAGGCTTTTAAGGTCATAAGCTTAAAAATAATTAAAATTGTGTTTTTAAAATTAAACAGGGACTGTTCAGCAAGTTCATCCTATCTCTAATACAGGATACTGACTTCTTAAGGGGAACCTCTCTCAGCATATAATAAGTAATACCTTGCTTCAAGAATCCCTTTTTTCACTCCTTCTCTGCTCCCTGGCTTCTTCCCAAATGCCTGGACCTCTGCCTTTCTGGCTCCACTGTCAAATATCTCAGATTACTGCCAGAAGCTTGTGGCTCACTTATATTTTAACAAAGTAATTTTATTTTGCAGTCACTCATGGGGTTTTTTTGACCTTTCCTTCTTTCCTCTGAATGGATTAACATGTTGCTATTCAAAAAAAAGAGTAAATGGAAGATGGATACAAATAACTGTGAAGTGTGTAATGCGTCATATGATTTATTCAGCACGGTACATTTTCAACATTTATTATACCTAACAAAAAACCAAGACCGATGGGGTTCATGTGTGGGACTGCAGCTAATAGATCTAAAAACAACGGTTTCTCAATGACCTGAAATTTTAGTACAATGACTTATCTGAGAGTAAAGTCTAAAGCTCCCTGCAAGGAACAAAGTTGAATGCCACTAATTTGAAAAATTATGCCTTTGGCTGTTTTTTCTGGAACATGTTATCACAGTGTGATTATATCACTATTTTCTGTCAGAAATGGGCCTGAAAAATATAGGATTTTTATTTCTTATTTGTGTGGGTTTTATGTGGAAGGATTCAATACGAACTGTGATTGGCATCATTAAGCCCCTTTTGTATCTAGGATACCAGTACATCCTGAATTGCACTTCAGAATACTTTCTGATTGAAAGTACTCGCTTTCCTGAACAAAATTCAGTTAATAATTTGTGTGGGTATACACACTGATTCCAGGTAGCTACACTGGACTCTTCTAAATCCAGCCTGCAAGTGTAGTATTTTTCATGACACGTACAAAGGGTGGGCCAAAACCATTACCATCACAAGCAAAATAATGGGTTTGTTCAGAGCTGCAAGCAGTTCCAACAGCGCCAGTAAGATTTAAGGATGCACCTATCTTGCTAATGTGAGCTGTTTGCTAAAGATCACTGTAAAGCAGTGAAGTACTTTTTAAAGTAGGCAGCCTAAATTACTGCACTTCTGGACTTAGAGAGCTGTACCTTCCCTTGTAAACTTCAGTGACTTAGGCTAGAGAAGGCCAACCAATGAGAATTATTTCTGTGTGTTAACAAAAAGATATCATGCTTTGAATTCAGGCTGTGACAAGCACCCCTGGCTCCTGGATTTACAGTCCACTCTCCAAACACTCCTGATTCACAGTGCACTCTTCAACTTGCCTACATTAGTGGAGCCAACAGAGTCAGCAAAGTTGCTTGAAGATCTCATGGTTGTCTCCAGCCAACTTGGTGTACAGTCTGGGAAATTTTTTCCACCTGCAACACTGCAAATTCTTGGTGCAGAAGAGAGGACAATAAACACAAAACAGATAGACAACGAACACTTGGAGAGGAATGTAAATACTCAGACCCAACTAATACCTTATCTGCATCTTAAATGTGTCACAGCTGAATGCTAGAGGCATCTGTGCTCTGCTTCAATGTCCCTGTGAGGCTGCAAGTCTGTTCTGAACTGTCTTATCTTAGCAACTCAGCCCTAATTCACTTTCAAAGCAAACCTTTGGTTTTGTAATGTTGTATCCACCAGATGCTTTCCAAAAACTGCACGAATGGGCAGTATCAAACTCTGCAGAGAAAATGACAATGGATTCTCATTTCTGTTAGGACTGACGGAAGATATAAACCTCATGATTTATATGACAGTCCTGACACAAGCACTGGGAGACATGAACTGGAATCATAATTCGGTTAATAAATTCAAAATGGTTCTTTTGAACTTCAAAATAAATGAAAGAGTTGAGCATTCGCCTGGAAGAGAAATGCACTGAATTTTGTTTTAATTATCACATTATACATTATAAATTATATACAATCCAATAAATTATAGAACCACATTATTAAATCAGAGAATGAGTGATAAGTTCCATGCTTACAAGTTTGTACATGTGCTTGAACTAAGAGAAGAAAGCAAATAGAAACCAATCAAACAAACAAAACCAATACAAATAGCAGTGTTCTTGAAATTCCATGAGGTGAGGCTGGTGGGGTCAGAACCATATTCCCCCAAATAACTGGCCACTTATTTGGACGATAAAGAAGAGGTGAACCAGTCTGAGTGGCTGTTAAATTAAGGACCCCTTCTTCTCTCTTTGTCTCTCACTAAAACTGTGTCCTAAGAGGACCTAAAACTCCAGCATGTCATCATAGGAAAACAGAAGCTTCATACAAAGTACAGCCTATTGTCTTAGCAGCTGAAACTGCAGAACAAAAAAAAACCCAACCCCCACTTCAAAAGAACAAGATTAGAATCACAAAGCTGAGTATTCAAAAGCAGGGAAGTGCCAGAATGAAGACAGCCAGAATTGTCTTTTTAGCAATTTTGTCTGTAAGTATATGACTGCATATAATTGAAAGGTCACCATCCTTTGTTTCCTGCACAACATTGAATAGTTACTATTTTCAAATTGATGAGTAGTTACACTTATTTTCTCCTTATTGTTGTATAGATAGCTCCATGCCCTAATACAATACATTTTGAAACTTCAGAGCAGTAGGAGGTGATGTTAACCTCACATTCATGGCTCTGGAACTAGGATGAGATGGAGTGTTTTCACTAATTTTGAATGATAATTTGGAAATAGTTAGAAGCTCATTTTTCAGAGCTCATGAGGTTGTGCAACACATTATATATATGACATACAGAAACAAACCTGTACCCAACAGTAAATATTGTCTTAATTTACTGTTTTTTTTCTTAAAAGAGGGGTGACTCTTTTCCCATTAAACTTGTAATATTGAAAGTAACCTTTAAAACAATGCTCTTTGTTACACAAAGGGAAAAAAGTTGTTTTTTTTTTTCACGTAACTAATGACTATGTTGCATTTACTAATTCCTTCATGGCATAGTACACGTAAGAGATATAGAAAGCAAGTTTGTATTGAGCTGGACACTGGCCTCCTTATGTTGTTCCCATTTTACACTGTTGCCGCTCTTTCATGTTGACATATATGAAAGTAAAAGGAGAACTGGGATCTTCCTCCATGGTTTCATTCTGTGTTGCCAGAAAATAATGGATGCCAACATCAGAAGCACATTAACTGTAAAAGTAATTTTACTGAAAAATATTCAATAATTTAAAAATCATGAGGCTTTTTTGTCACAACAAAACAGCTATTAGTGCAGTCAGATCACTCATGCAGGCCTGAGAGACTGCATGTGCTATCTGGTAATGGTAAGCACATTATTAATGCATACAGCTTGCTGGAGTCCATAAGAGCTGTTACCTTATATTTAATATATGTCACTGGTAGACAAAAAAACCACACTGCTTTTGAAACAGCTAATTTGGGTTAGCCAGCAGGATGGAAAACTGTACTCGAGGCAAAAGCAAATCTAATTTACCACCAAGTCAATAAATATAGTAAAGCTCAGTCTCTTCCCTGCCATGTTCCCACAGCTCCTTCACCAGCCAGTGACGCAGAACTTCCCAGTGTGCAAGTTTCATCTGCAGACTGATGGTAATTCAAGAGCACCTGCTATATATCACAGCTAATAGAAGAAATGACCTTTTGGATTGACAGAAAAGCACCCTGGTCCTGAAACAACAACAGGAAATGGTGTGTAGGTTGACTGAATTGCTGACAGACCATATTTTCTTCCAACTTGGTGAGATTTCCTTAAACACATCTCACCCTAGTCCTGGTGAGAATGTGCTTTGCTGGCAGCAAAGATCTTGGATGTTTATCATGTAGAAGACCCTGTCTGAACTAGTTACTACAAAACCCTTCTATAATTAAGGAAAATGGAAATGCACCATCATAAATGTTGATCTTTTCCCCTCTGACAAAGGTGAAGTAGGGAAAATAAATCAGGTGTTCTATGTTGCAGATGTCTAAAGTTAGGGAAGAGGAATCCTGCCCTCAGTGATGAGACACTGTAAATAAGTCATTCATGTCTGAAAAAATATTTTTATTCCAATTACCTGAAACACATAGGAAATAATTTATTCATTTAGTAAGGTTATCTCAGGTGAGGAAAAACATCATTAAAAGGCAGCTGTAGATTTAATGAGAGTACATCTTTCAGTTGTTTTCCTACACATATATAGAGAAAATAAAATGGTGGAATTTATTGAGTATCTCAAACATGAACTTGTGAAATGTGCTTTTAGACCATAAATAATAGTTTGATTTTTTTATTATAAATAAAAGAGATAACAGCATTTCATTATATTGATGCTGCCTACAGATACATAATCTTGCAAACGGCATTTACCTGAACAGTATTTTGACACAAATACAGCCTAGAAATCAGTGATGTCTGTCTTCCTTTTCTCAAAATACCTCTGATTGCTGGTCATTTGGATTTGAATGTACTGAATATTGACAGAATTTTTTTAAAAATAGGATCTATGTTCGTACAGCCCTGAGCTCTGATTGCAGATACACTGGCTTTTCATGTACCATCTTCCTTAGAGCCTTTTTTGGTGCATTGGGGTGACTAAGTATGGATACCCACAGATTAGAAATAGTGTCTGTGTGTGAGCACCTACCTTTATCAGTGGAGATCTGGGGCAGAATTTCATTGCTAAAGCATAGGCATCTGGCATCATTTGGGGTGTCATCAGGTATTTCATCTAGCTTACAGCTGTGAAAGTTCCCTCCTGGATACAGAACTTGTATAATCAATACAACTCAGAAAGTGGCAAAACTCACCTTAAGGTGGCTTACAGTCAGTCAGTGGACACAATCCACAGGCTACTACAGGCCCAAACACTTGTCAGGAGGCTAAGGCAGATCTGGGTAAGAGGAGGGTGAGGCACACCATCCTTCACTGGTATCACTCACTGCCACAGATACTCAGCTCTGATGCCTTATTCCAGGCTTTGTAAAGCTTAATTCCAGGCTCTCATCCTAGCAATTTCTCCTTGGTATCTAAGTGAACTCAGCACATGGCACACTTAGGGCTGGGTGTAATGTGCAGTGTAGTGGCTTGTGATTGGAGTCAGGACAGATGAATGAGCCCAAGCACCTGCTTTGGCAGCCAGACACTGCTATCCATACCATTCCTGCTGTCAGAGTCAGGATCTTTGAATGGAGGAAAGGTTATCAGCTAGCAGATCCCTCCGAAAAACCCCCAGTCCTCTGCTTATCAATAAAATGATAAAACAAATCATAAGATGAAGCAAGCTAAAGCATTGACAGAAATATTTTATTAGCTACAAGGAAAAAATCTTGTAAGATAACCGCATTTGATATATTAAGATGAATGTATGAAGAGAAAAGCTTTACTAACTTCTTTGCATTTTTGAACCAATAGCTATGAAGAATTCTTTTTTCCCCCAAGTAACTGCTGTTTTATTCCATAATATAAATAAAGAAAATTAGTTTTAAAATTCCATTTTTCATGTGTTCACATAGAACAAAAGGTAGGTGGTAGAATGTGGGTGTGGAAATGCTTTGGAGAATAAGACAAAATGATAAAAAATGAAATTAGTTTGGTTGTAATTCTTGCATTATACAATAACATCATTCTCTAGTTAAGAGAGATCTAACTGTCTGTGTCTGAGGTCTGAACCTTAGAGATCAGTGTGACAAGAAAAAAAAGAGAAAAAATAATTGAAGAAAAGTAGTGATGACAATAGGTCTTACAGAACTTACTTATGGTTCTCATTTAGGGATATAGGGGTGTTATGACAGTAACCAAGATCACAGTTATTATGGGCCTTTTGCCTACAGTACAGGAGTCTTTCAATCTAATTTCTGATATTCTAACAAATACAAGTAAGCACTTACTCACCTTAGTACTGCCAAGCCCCAGAGTGTCCAGAAGAAACAGAAATTAATTTGGCACAAAATCAGGGACACATTGTTCCTTCATCTTAGCCTTAATATGAAAATGCTTCTCATCTGAGCCCAGCTGAGCAGGTCTGTATCCATTGCTCATTGTAAACTACAAGTCTTCCTCCTCTGTGCTGTGTTCTGTGCTCCCTGTAATTGTATGGTACTCTTATCACACTTCAGACCTATCACTGGTGGGCCAGCTGCAATCAGACTTCTTCTGTATTTATCATATTCATGATGTTTCTACTGAACCAAAAGGATAAAATAGGGAGTCTTGAATTACGTAAACTGATACAGCAGCCAAGTAATTCTGTATCACTAGAAGTGACCGTAAAAAAGAAGTCAAAATAATATTTCTTTATAAAAAGTTTATATGTCTATGGAAAACTCCTGAAACAGATAAATTAGGTCTTCTCTCTTGGGATCGCTTATATCAGGTTAGGTGAAAACACAAAGTCCTGTAAAAACCAATCCAACACTTGCAGAAGAATGAAACTGGTGTTTATCAAGTCTATGCAAGACAAGTCCCCTGAACAAGCAAATGTGATCCTAGGTCTGACCCTTCACTGTCCTGCAATGTTGAGTACTTATTTTGGTACTTTTATTTTATTCCATTCACTTATATAGTACTTTTGTTTTACTTATGGCTGATCGTTTTAAAGCAGCCTGTGTTGATAATCGTGTTTTCCTCCAATATCTAAAGCATTTTTCATTTCTCATTTGTAACTGTTTGAACCTCAGTCTTCATTCTGAATCATAAGTGGTATCATAAACAGACTCTGACTTTTTATTTTAAAGTTTATGACAAATATATTACAGGGAATTAAACTCTGACTGTTTTATCCTGTCAGGAGTAAGTAATGCAAGAACAATTATTGGTAACATGACAGCAGCTCTGACAGCTTGTTCCAAAAGGTGTGTTTTATGGCTGAATATAAGATAGTGGTTACGTACCCAGTTATTACCTATTGATCTCAAAGCACTTTCCCTACTATGTTTTAAAATACCCACTAATTTCTTCTGTTGCATTTAACATAATTTCTCTTCTTTAAGCAAGTATTTTCCCCTTTTTGATCTCTATATTTCCTCTGATTCGTAGTTAAGGAACATTTTCTCTCTTTTTTATGGACACAGATATGTTTCAACTTCCAGATATTTTTGAAATACTCATATTAACATACATCACTGCAAAAATGCTCCAAGGAGGCCATTGCAGAGGATGCAGCAATTGCCCCAGATATCTCTAGAACATCACTTTTCCTGTCCTCAGCACACTTACATCACAGATCCTACTCAGTTAGCAACACCGTACAGGTTTTATTTTATAGTTCAATGCACAGGATATGATCAAGAGGGACCCCACATTCACAGAAGATGCAGGAAAAGGCCCTCAGCCTCAGACTCCTCCAGCTGCAGCTCTCACAGTTGTTCCATCCCTCTACTTGGCACAGCAAGGGGGGCAGAATGGCCAGGGTGGGTTAGGGAGGGCATGGGATGCAGGATCAGGGCCAACACAGAAAGAGGAGGAAGAAGAGCTGATGACAGAGGAGCTATGAACAGCTGTTACAGGATCAGCCAACCAAGTAACTAACTCCCCTCTTCAATAACTGCAATATGAATTTTCTCTTTGAGGAACTTATTCTTTTAGCCTCCTTCTGGGAGATTCAGCTGATCTATCTTGTTTTTAATTTCTGTGGTAAAGCCTAGCAATAACATTTTTATTATTTTAGTGATTTTCTAATATTATATGTGAATATAAACTGCCTGTGTGTCAATCCTACCTACAGCTCTTTTTCAATAACACAGAATTTATATTCTTTTGATCGTATTCTTTCAATAATAGTGCAAAATGGTTCTCTTTCATTCATTCACCTCTCACTTCTCTCTCAATATATATAAAAAAAATAAATCACCCCCAAATATAGAGTCCCTCAAAAAAGCAAAACCCAAGAAGACCATAATATTTTCACAGAATCACAGAATTTCTAGGTTGGAAGAGACCTTCAAGATCATCGAGTCCAACCCATGTTCTAACACCTCAGCTAGATCATGGCACCAAGTGCCACATCCAGTCTTTTTTTAAACACATCAAGGAATGGTGACTCCACCACCTCCCTGGGTAGATGATTCCAGTATTTGACTGCTCTTTCTGTGAAGAACTTCCTCCTTAATTCTAGCCTGTATCTCCCTTGGCACAGCTTGAGGCAATTTTGCATTGCCTTTCAATCCTATACACAAACACTTCTCAGAAACATCCTCAAACAGCTGGTTTGCACTTTCCAAGTGTATTACTAAAAATGTGAGCTGGTAAAAGAGGACAGGTTTCAGCAACTTGGAGTGGATTCCTGAGAATTGGCTCTTTGGCAATCCACACAAAGGTGGGGACATCCCCAAAGAGGCTGAACACTGCCAGGGAGGAGGAAAAATAAATAAGAAGCAAGCAGCAGGATATACTTCTGAACATGGTCCCAACCCTTGAGATTCCTGTCACCTCAAAGAAGGGATGGAGAGAGTCTGGGTGAAGCCTGTGTCAAAAATAAGGAGAGTTGAGACTAAGAAAAGAAGGGAGAAGAACAGCTGAAAATAATTATTGCAAGAAAGAAGAAAACAGGTAGCAAGAGTAAGGAAAGCAGGAAGAAAAAGTGTCACAGAACAGTTGTGATAAACTCTCGATCTTCTGCCAAAAACCTATGGTTTTTATTTCTTTTCTGAGGGAGCCAAGAATGGCACTGTCCAAAGAGCAGGAAGGACTAGCAAAGACTAGATGGAATTTTTGATTCCAGTATAACTGAGTCCTTACCTGAACAGCTTTCATATATGTCATTATGCAGATTGATAAAATCCAAACATAGAGTGCTAGATATCATGGCACCATAGGATCAGAACTGGTATTCAGTATATTGCATGTAAAATCATAAATTTGATTTTTTCCCTTTTGAGATCACTTGCAAGGAGGTAAGAGATAGTAACCATGAATAGGAAGGTGTGATGATATTCCTGTTCACAAATACTGTATTAATTCTAGGAACAAAAATCATAACAAACAAAAAGAGAAAAGAAAATGGACACCACTGACATGAGTCATTTGAGGGACTAAAACCTAATTAGATAGTAAAATTTTAGGTAAATATTTTAATATAGTGCATGTCTTGGTGGTTACATTGAAGATTGTCCAGTTCAGGTGCAGCAATGGATAAAAGCAAGGTGGGGAGACACACATGTAGCCCAAAAGAATAAAAACTTACATGGGTGACATAGAAGCAAAACCATGACATTTCCTAAGACCTTGGACTGTAGCAGAGGGCAAGAAATTGCTTGAGGAGCATATGGTTGGGAATTGCAGTTGTTGATATGAAGCTTTAGAGCTACTAAAAGAAAGCAGAGAAACTTTCTCTGAATGTTTTGACCTCTGACCAACATTTCCCTCTAACAAGATTTGCATTCCTTTTTTTCTTGAGTGTAGAAATATATCAGGTGGTCAGAGTGCTGCTCCTACAAATATTACAGTACAAAAAGAAATGTAGGCATGTGGCTGAACTGCGTTGTGATTAAATAGACTTTCTTTCCTGAGAAAATTAAACCAGTATGATGTTATTTTTCTAGTTTATTGCCAAGCAGTCTGTGTGCAGTATAAAACCCAATTGTGTGATGAATCATATCTAACTATGATGCTGAAGATGCATCCTCCATCTTAGAAGCAGTGCATCATAAGAGACTGCAGAAAGCAGGAGGCTCTGCTCCCACTTGTGTGACTCCTACACAAGCAAAAACTATAATGATTTCCTTGTTCTGGGCTGTAACATGAAGAATAGAAAAACCAAAACATGAGAATGATTTTCCTCCTAATAATACACTTAGGTCACTACAGGAAATACGTAGTGTTGTGCAGAATGAGCTCTGTGTTCTGGACATTACAGCCCTTGTGTCAGCCACGTGTAAAGTAGAGTAGCTGGTTTGGGACAGGTCTGCTGCTGTTCTGGAGTGTGGGTGAAACTCTCTGTACTTTTTCTTTGCAAAAAACCTTTGCACTTCTCATTGCTGAATTTCATGAGGATCCTATCAACCCATGTCTCCTGCCTGCCGAGCACTTTCTGGATGGCAGCACAACCCTCTGGTGTATCAGCCACTCCTCCCAATTTTGTGCTGTCTGCAACACAGCTGAGGCTTATCCTGTCATAGAGATCATTAATGAAGGTGGTAAGCAGGACTGGGCCCAGTACTGATCCCTGGGGCACAGCAAGAATCACTGGTCTCCACCCCCTGGACCTGGCCATTCAGCTGGTTTTCAACCCATGGGCTCATCCAGCCCATACATCACCAGCTCCTTCCTCTATTAGGGTCTCACAACAATATAGAAAGCCTTGCTGAAATCAAGTTAGACAATATCCACTGGTCTTTCCTTATCTACAAGCCAGTCACAGCCTTGTGGAATGTTACCAGGACTTAACAGACCCTAAAATTAAATGGAACTTTTCTTTTGCTCCTCACCCTCCTTACTCTTTTGGACATATTTAAAAAAAATTAGAGACACTGAAAAACTAAAAATTGCTAAAAAGAACACATGTCCAATGCTGATCGTATTGAAATAAAGATTTGTAAATGATTTAAACACTAATTAAAAAAACTAGGCCCAGCATAAAAAATTTACTTGAATGTGGATTCATAATTAATTGTGGAACTTTCTGCATACACTGAAAATCTGTAATGAAATTAGTTAAACTAATATTTAAAAAGAAATAAACACAGTGTAGCATTTGGAACCACTGTAGTGCTATAGTAGAAGTTAGAAAGGTGTGTTAATTTAAATCCCTTACTGTTAATAAGTTAAATTAAAAATCTGCAGCCAGACGTAAGAATTATGTCAAGTCAATATAAATCTGTAGCAGTGTAAACTAACTAAAGTATGAATTTTTAATCAATAATATTTTACAGAAGGGTCAGTCTGTGGAGCAGAGTCAATCCTGTGCAGGTTTTGTTAGAGAGCAGTGATGGCCATGGCTGGGCAAGGCTGTGGGGAGCTGGAGAGCAGCCCTGCTGCAGCATCACAGTGCAGGGACTGATGGCCCAGGGCCTGACAGGGGCTGGTCAGGGCTGGCAGAGCCTCAGGACCCAATAAACTGTATGATACATGCAACCTTAAATCAGAAATGAAATTCCATTTTGTGAAGGGATTGGTTGTCTGAGTAAAGCATAAAAGTTTATTGGGCAGGAACTGGACTTGAAAACAACAGTCCAGAAAGACCAGCTCCCCAAGAACAGACAAGGTACATCCTTCCATGCATGTCACAGGAACAGAACAACTCCTTTAAGGATGGACAAGAGCAGATGTGCATCAGACTGCACAGAAACACAGGATAGATAAAACTGTGCTGGCAAAAACTGAGCCTCAACCAAACTTATGAAATTTTAAGGACTGGAAGAAGGTTTTACGATTTCATCTCCATGAGTTTGTTTTCAAAGAAATATTTTGTCTGGAAGATTGAAGCTGCATTTCATCCACAGGAAGTTAGTCAAAATATATATATAAGTACATATATAGTTGAGATTAACGTAGCAAAGTCAAAGTAGGGAATGCCAGAACTAGGACTGCTTATGTAACCCATTTCTGCCTGCAGGAGATAGTTTTGAATATAGAAATCATCTCTCTCACATATGTCTATTTCATTTACTGCATGTGCAAGGGATTCAGATCATTGAGTCATCTTTAAAATGAATGGGAATTCAGACAGAAACATACTCACTCTGGCCCAGTTACAGGAAAACACGTAATTAATAAGCCAAACATTCACTGAAACTGAATATAAGGGTCAGGTCTGAGTACAGGTAGGTACCTTCTACATCTTCAACAATTGTGTTGGTTTGAGCACCTATTCAGGAAATGTGGGAAAGAATCAGCTTCCCTTCTTGCTGCCACATTCTGAACTGCAGTGGACAGAGACCTCCAGCATCAGCATGCCCACTTTCACAGACAGCCATCTTTAAATTTTCCATACATGATCTGGTTCTAAACTACAAAGGTACCTTGTTGTCACTTCTTCCAGTGGCATAGTTGATGATTTCTTCACAGTGTGTCTTTCCAGATGAATATTTTGTTCCTTTAAACACTGCCTGGAAAACTGTAACCTAGGATGGGAAGCTTGCACCTTCCCAGGAGACCGAATGCTTGGGTCGATGGAGCTGCTCCAGGGTGGGAGAAGCAAGAGCTGGGAAACTGCAGTGAGGAAGAGGAAGATGCCTAAAGAGGTAAAAAGCTTCCCTGAGGCCAGAGGGATGGAGCAGAGTAGTCTCCAATACAGAGCACCATTGAGCTGTCTGTATAGAAAAACCTGCTTCACTAGGTACAGCAGATGAGCAAGACAGTAAACAAAGCCTGTTTCCTTTTTCATTAGTCTACTTAGTGCCCCTGAGTTTTCAATATTTTAAAAAATAATAATATATATTTTAGTCAAAAAGGGTGTGTTTCACATTCCCCTAAATCTCACAAAGCAGACACACAAGATGAGGCCTTGGTCAAACAATGATGCCACCTTGTTGCCAGGGGTGCAGTCAGAATTCCCTCCCCACAGTTTTAAGAAAATTCTATGTTTAATGTTGCTGCTATCAAGAGTCTGTACCAAACTCTGCACTTTTAACAACTTCAGGTATTAAGTTTTGTAAACAGGAATTTATTCTGGATTTTTAGATAGAAATCAATTTTCCCAGGCAGGTCTACATAATAATACTGTATCAGAAAGTTTTACCTCGTCCTTAAATAGACACTTTTTGTCTTCTTGCTATGGCAGTCTTGCTTAGAAGTATTATTTTACATTGTGTCAAAATGTATAATTTATGTTTTTAAGAGAAGAAGCAGATGTGTACTGAGTTTCTAGCCATTTAAGGTATTTTCCTTCCCAGAAAGCTACATCATGAGGCATTCATTTAAACTCTCACCTGCCCTCTGCTACACAAAAAACTGAACTCAGAAAGCAGCCTTAATAAAGCAATAAAGTTTGATTAATTAAATTCTTTTGCCTTGCTTTCTCTTAAGAACATAACAAATGCACTTTCATCCCCTTCTGGAGTCATAGATCCATATAAATAAATCCTAATATTTTCAGAGGAATAAAATAAGTTCTTACTCAACTACTTTTCATCTTGCAATGACTTTGTGCCTTCCATACACACAGGAGTGCAGCCATATCACTTTTTGTCACTTGAGGCTTTTCATTCTCTGGGGTGATTTTATCCCCTCTCACACACCCCTGAGATTTTAAGAAAAAAGTTTTCCCATTCCATCAATTTTGTGTTTTTCCTGACTAAAAAAGCCCAGTGATCAAAACGAAGACTGGTCTCAAATCTTACCCTAAAAATGTATGAGCCAACAGGAAGTGCTCACAGAGGAATTAGAAACTGAAAATTCCTGTTGTCTTGTTGACTGGTGTACATCCTGCACCAGAAAAGCAATTTATATTGGATTGATACACACAGAGTTCTGCTTGGTTTCTCACCTGTATATAACCTACATTGATGGTCCCAGCATTGCTGGCTCTCCTGCTTGATGTTATTACCTACTTGCTTGGAACTGTATCTCCTGAGACAAAACTTTCTGCGCCTTCCACTACAGGCAATAAACATTTTTCCAAGATAATCTAGCTTTCATTGCTAGAACAAGAGTGTCTGTCTTGTAGAGTGTCTGTCTCAGTAGAGCCCTTGAAGGAAACAGGTCAGGAAAGAAAAGCAAAGCTCTTCCAGGGTTATCATACCTCTGGTGTCAGGGAGCCCTTATGCTACATTTACCCTCTTTTCTGGGGAAACACATGTTCTCTTAGGGGTGGGGAGGAAGTTTTGCAGTTTACAGTCCTTCCTCTGTGATAGGCAGAAGGGACCTACTGTGGGAATACTAGAAATGAAAGGAACAGAGCTGGAATAGGACCAGGTCTAATGCCTTCCTTCTCTCCACATCCATATTGGTTTATGCACGAGACAAGGGCAGGTATTCCAAGTGCAGCAGATGGAAAACAGCCATAACTAAAGAGAAGGCTTGTGTATCAATTCTCTTCCCTGTAAATTGGATTAAAATGTTAAGTTAGCATTTCTTAGTGGCAGACAGCTGAATTGCTATAGAGTTTTCTGCAACAAATCATTCACCCACAGTTTGAGCTAGTAAGCCACAAAGCTGAAAGTTAACACAGGTTGCTTTCCACAATCCACTGATAACAGGAAGGCTGCTATTCAGCAAACCACATAGCTTTGAAAAGTGTTTTCTTTAACAATAGCATAAGTGTGCTGCAAAGTTCCAAGATCAAACACAAAAAGAATCCACCAATTTGTGCACTCCTGCAAGGCACACACTGGATGAAATGCATGAGCTGTACCCTCCAACAACACAAACCCTACATTAGATCCCACATTTCTGAAGGGAAGGCAGATTTGCACTGAGTTTGGGGTGGGAAGGTGCCAATCTGTCAGATTCTGCTCCCCTTATTCAAGATAAGCTGACCTTTGCTCAGCAATGAGTAGATGGAGATGATATTTAGCAGGAGAAAAGGCAGTGCCTGGGGGTGGGGGCACAGCACCAATAAGTCAGGAACTCACACACATGTTTAGAGATATCCTATTTCAAGATATGCAGACTCTTGGATGCTGAGGCCCTTACTGCAACTTCACCTCCTTTTCTTTTCCTAGATCAGTTCATTTCACCCAGCACATCTCCCACTTACAATCAGAAACGTTCATGAGAGGTTCCCTCCATCCTCACAACAGGACAGTTCTGTGCATCTGCCCAAGAGAAGCCCCTCACTGCTTGAGAAAGGTTTTTTCATGCCTCCATTAACACAAAAATCCTTAATTGAGTAAACCACAATTTTTACAGTCTCTTGCTGCAGTTAGGATTATTTTAAAATGCTGAAACAGTTTCTTATGCTCTGTTTATTGTCTTTCTCACTGCTCTGCATGAGCTGGCTGTACTCACTATCAGCTGCTGTAGTTAGCAAGGAAATAATGTATGGTGGATTTGTAGGATAATGGGATTAAAGTATGCTTTAAGAATTATTCCAGAAGAAAAAAAAATGTTAAAAAAAGGAAAAAGTGAAAATAAACAGACTAAAAAGATAAAAAAAAGGAGAAAGCTAAAGAGGAAAATGAGGCACAACAGCATTAGGTTTCCTAGCTCACACAACAGCCTTCCAGTTTCCAATCTTTTGAGTAACACAGACTTAGTTCTACTGAAGCAATGTGGAGAATATGAAGACAAAACTAAGCTCATACATGAGGTGTCCAGACTGATATAATATGTTTCCATAATACTGGAGCCTGTGTTCAGCATGCCAGATTTTTTTGTTTGTTTGTTTGTTTGTTTTTTGGTTGTTTTTTTTGGGGTTTTTTGGGTTTTTTTTGTTATTGGTGAAACTATATTTGGTGTAGAGGAGACTTTTTCAGCTACCTATATTAATATTCTAGCACATCCTCACACACCAAATTAGCCCTGGGGCCAGGAAGAGCAAAAACATAGTCAGGTTATCAGCTAGACTGGAGATTAAGAAAGCAAAACAGCCAGGAGGGTTGTTCAGTAATCCATAATAAGCTAGCCAAACAGACTTCTTTAATTTCCTCACATTAATTAACAGAAATCAGGACTGTGGAAAGGTCTCAGGAAAAGAGGGGAAAAATCGAATTCAAAGAGCTGTGATGGAACAAGGTAATGTCAGACAATCTGAATTGGATTAAAACAGGAACTGCTCATAGCACCAAGCCTGACAGAGTTCAAGAAGTGTTTGGACAATGATTTCAGGCACATGGTGTGATTCTTGGGGCTGCCCTGTGCAGGGCTGAGAATTGGACTTGATGATCCTGGTGGATCCCTACCAATTCAGCATATCCTGTGATAAAGTGTGAAAATGGCAGCATAACCCAAGTGAAAAAATTACCTTGGAGAAGAAAAATTAACATCTTTAAAAGTATGACACAAGAAATTAATTGAATTGACAGAGTTATTTATAAGATCTTAAATTCATTTATTGCCTGAATACCTCTGACAGGAATTTAATTAAAGACTAACCTACAGAGATTTTTTTAGCTTGGTTTCAAACAGATTCTTAAGCTGCCTATGTTTATGACCAGCAGTACTGTGGTTAGCTAAAGAAACTCATAAAACCAATGATCTGCAGGGAACAGGAAGCATCATCTTCCCCATCTGTGCTGGTTCATGCTTGTTTTCTGTAAAAGCCTCCCTGACTGGAATCCATCTTACCTGAGCTAGCAGGTCACTTAGCATGAACTTACTGACCAGGCTTCTCCTGTGGTCTGCAGAAATAGGCACCTGCAAGCATTGGTCCCATTGGCTGTCCCAGATATATGCTGGGAAAGGAGGAAGAAGAAGCAGGCTTAATTTTCACAAATTAAAATGGAGCTTGTTTAAAACTTTCTAAATATAAGTGTAGAACCCTGGTCCAGAAAATTTCCAGAGCCTGGCAGTACATTTTAGAGAACCATGCTTGCAGAAACACTTTGTAGTACAGTTAGACTTATTCTTGCCTTATTCTTTAAATACTGCAAGACCATTAGTAATGCCAGATCACATTTATTCAGCCTTTTTCAACTTTGGACCCCTAACAAATTTCCAGAACAGTTTTAGATCCCTGTGGAAATTCTACATATGTAGAAAGTAAATAATTCACACAATTCAACAACAAAAATAGTTGAAGAATTAAAGAAATTGTCTTCTGCATTAAATCAAATGGAATGGTGCTGAGAATTCTCTGGAATGGAGCACCATCAGTGCATTTTGGTTGCAGATCTTCCCCACCCATAAGGCTATTACATTTTTTAATACTAAAAATTTTGCATGAGCTCAAGTAGATGATCATGCATTTTATTGATATCATAACTGTTTATCTGCTACCTCACAGTTCAGTATTCATTCTTTTTCTTTTTTGAACAGAACTGATGTTCCTGTCCACCATCACTAAATAATGGAAATAATTATTTGTCTTCCTTTAGCTTTTACACTGGAACATGAACTGCAGTACAGTGCACAAGATTTGGGGTGCAGTGACATGCCTCACTCATATCAGAGAAGCATTACTAAAACTAATATTTGAGCACTAATAAGCAGGAATTTGTTTTGCATTAAGCACCATCAACTGTCAAATGTTCAGAAAAAACCTGTGCAGGATTTTATTAAAATAATTTTGCCTAACCAGCCAAACCCTGAGTTAAAACACCTTTATAAATATCTATCCTAATTTTGTGATGAACATAAGAGGCTGTTACAGCCTTTCCCTGCCATTCTAATTTGAGGTCATCAATCAATGCAGGCATATCACAGCAGTAATTTAATAGGCTTCATTTTCCAGGTGATCTTACTGTTCAAACTAAAAGTAAAATTTGCAGTCAAGGCATAATATGAAGAAGAATGCATACTATAACTTTGATAGCTGCCACTTTCAGGATGATGTGGTAAAGTTACAGGTTTTCTTTCAATTTCATTTTAGAGGACTAAAAATACCTGATAACTTTAACTTAAAATATAGGACAATTTATATATTTGTTATGCTTCCTTAGATGCAAGCACTTTCCCAGTGTAAACTTCATTACTTGAATCATTTAGAGATAAATTACTCTACACTACTGCAATGACAAAAGACATGATGTCTGCGAGTGAAGTATAATTGATATCAGAGAGATGACAGCCCTGAATGATCAGAATTGAAAGCAGGATGTTTCTTTAGAGACATTTAGAGACAAATCACCTCTTCAGTTCATCACTGGAAGTGTCTGGAATCAGGTTAATGGAATGATGACAGGGCAGTGGTCAACAACAAAAATTTTGAGAACTGCAAAACTGAAATGGGATGTCAGGTTTCATCAGGCCCTGTAAAACCCATATGCTCTTATTTTTAGATCCTCTTTATTTTTTTAACTTTCCCTTAATATTTTTCATGGCTACAAATTTTTCTGACATTTTTAAATTCCTCTGGCATCTCAGTAGGGCAGAAGACATTTAAGCCTAATTTACAAAATCACATGGCTAAAACTGCTTTCCTGTTATTTATAGATATTTAGATATGGCACTTTAAACTTCAGCAATCCCTGACCATAAGGGCTGAAAATCAGTGGAAGCTCTCCACCTTAAATTTTCATGGCCACAGGATTAGAAATAAAAATGAAAGGCATAAACTTCAGGTTTTAAACAAGATTCTGAGATGTGAGGCCCCATAGAACTGAGTGTCCTGCAATCACACTGTGGAACAGACTCTCTTGGACAGAGTTGGAGCTGTTCAAAACAGAATCATGAAATAAGAATGATGAGTACCTGAGGTCACTGTGGACACTCTGTGCTACACACACATATTAATCTAGAACAGCATTTAGCCAAGAAGTGGGAATTAAATGAACTGACATAAATAATAAGACCATTTGATTATCACTGTCACCAATAATGGATCGTGTCAGCTACAGAACAGCTGGCAAGATGTACTGTGCTCTTGCTCATGTACTAATAAGCAGCTCTGCATGGGTGGTGCTTTACTGACATTGAGTGCGTGTACAAACCTTCACCCTTCGTGCTGCTGGTAAGGATGCCTGCCTGCTCTTATTGTTAGCCACTATTATTTGTATACTATTCAAGAGCCTATAGTAATAGAACAGAACCCTGTCACAAATTAATGGGTCTCTACTAACTGGAAATGTCAATGCAAAAATGAATTTAAAGATGTTAATTTTTCAAGCAACATGAATGGTCTGACAGCACTTTATTACAGCAATGTTACTGACTCCTTCCCCCTCCCACGGTTTAAAAAGCTACTGCAATAAACATCAGCCGATTAGCTACATCCAGCATTGCCCTTTTGTTTTCAATTTACACATAAAAAATTTAATTTACAGAATGGCTGAGAGCAGCCTGGCCTAATGGAAAGCATCCCTGCCCATGGCAGAGGGATTGAAGCTAGATGATCTTTAAGGTCCCCTCCTCAGGGGAGTTGTGAGTGCTGCTTATGTCAGTCACTTTCACATGGAGATATATTCAAGGTCTGCATAAACCCAGCTTGAGGCATAAGCAGCATTTCTGTCTCTAAACTCTACAAAAATCATGGCCCATAGTAAAAACTAACAGCACTTTGGCAAGACTAGCAAGCAATCAAAAGTATTACAAACTGCTTCACAAAAACCAGACCTGAAAAGCAGCTCAAAATAATGCCTGATGCTTTTAGAGCATTAAAAGCATGCATCATTATTAAAACCAATTAAAACCAATTGCTATTTCTGATCATCCATAGCAAGGGCGCCCTAGATGTGGATATGCTTCTATTTGTTTCATGTTTACTGTCTTACAAATAGCCCTCAGTTCTTGAGTCAAATTTCTAAGATGTTTAATAGCAAACATTTACTAAAACCTGGTCACTTCTCCTATGAGAAGTCACACAGTGTGATCCTTGAGCTGCAAAATGACCTCATGATTCAATAGGTAAGACAAAGAATATTCCCCACGCCCCCCCCAATTAATTTTAAACTTTTCATCAGACAGCAATGGATTTTTATTACAGCCGAGTCTTCTGAAGATATAGATGCTGCACTTCTCAGTTCACACTTTACCTTTGAGAGAGAATTCCACAGGAACAAGTCCAGTTATTTAATGGCCAGATTGTCCCAGACTTACTTTCTGTCAAATATCACGAGCAGGGAAAGGGATTGTGGACAGTGATCTCACTCTCACCAGATTAAGACTACTTTCAAGGTCTGTAAACAAATTTATCTATTGTCCAAAATCAAAGAGCAATTCTCTCCATTACAATGATCAAAAGCCTCTAGGGGTGTTATAGCTGTTACCACATCTGGTATTTCTCAGCAGTGAGAGACACTGACAGTTCCCACTCACAGCCTCAGGATTGTCTTCATAGCAGTAAACAGGAGCACCTGCATCTGGTCCTTTTATTAGTGGCTATTTGTATACATTCAAAACCCTTCAAAATCTGCTTGCCAGGAACATTTAACCACTTCAGAGAGATAAAGGAGACCAAATCCATACTCTGAAAAGATGCAGTAATAGAATCTTCTGTTTTCTTCTTCAGTACACACATTTTCTTATTTCTAAACAGAACTAATTTTAACTTGGCAAAACTTTCTATGAAAAATGACAAGCCTTCCTCACACTACCACCAAGGGTTCTGAACCTGCTGTAAAAGGAAAAAAAGGTTATATTTAAGCAATTATATTACATTAGAAAGTAGTTTGATTTCATGCAAAAAGGTTCTTGTGATTTTGAACAAGTCCCTGGGAACTTTGCACCATGTGTTAATCAAGATCAAACAAGACTGCTATATAACATATATTATTGAAGGGAGGGGAAAAGTATCAATTGGGGAAGGCATTCAGAAGTGTTAACATTAGCCCCTGCAGGTTAATGCCTCAATTGCTTTCTCTAGCCAGTGAAGAGATAAAGGCTTCTCAGAGAGTCATTCAGAGCTAAAGATTTGTTTCGCTACACTGAATCTCTCTGGAGGACTTCAACTTGTTAACTTCAGAAGCAGCCTGCAGAGATTAGCCTCAAAAAGATCACACTTGCTTTTGTGAACGCTCCCCCGTATTTATTTACCTTCCACCAGCAGCTGAAATTCACTACAGAGACGCACTGTTGGGTATACTGTATTGAACCCTGAACACTGTGCATTGGACATGGACTGAAGTTCACCCAGCTGGAGCTTAGCACTCCTGCTGGAATTGCTGGAACAGGATCCATAGCACTGCTAGGATGACTGCAGGACTGAATTTTTCCAAGCGCCCCATTGAAGTGCTCTGTTTGAAGGCCACCTTTGGTTGGAGGCTGCCCTACAAAGGACTGCTGTGCCCCAGCACCTTCAGAATCCACTCCCTGTGCAGCTGTGCTGGCACAGCTCCTTCTCTCACTCCAACTGCTCTTCGTATCACTGGAGCAGCAGTGGGAGCTGGGCTTTTGTGATCAAGCTAAACACAAAGAATGAGGATTCTCAACTTTTGAGAGCTGTTGTCAACTATTTTTGATTCTCACATAGTAACAGCAAGAAAGGAAAATGGCCATTTCATCTCAAACACATAATAAAGCTGGATTTTGTGACAAGAACACAGGAAAAAAACCATACTTCTGACAGAACTTATTATCAGGACCATTTTCTAACTTCTCCTGTTCTACTGTATTTCATCAGATCACTGTGCTTTCCCTGAAAAATGTCCATGATATCTTCAAATTTTATCAAAATAAAACTTCTATGAACTCATATAAACCAAAAGAACAGTTAGAGTTACTTGAAAGTTTTGGCGGGACCTTTCACAATTTATGCTTCTGCCAAATTCTTTCTCACAGACTATCTTTGTAACATAAATCAGCCATCCTTTTATAAATGTAGAATGCAGAAGAAGGGCTCTTCAAATTAACTTTAGCGAAGGTGCAACAAAGTGAATCATAAAGACCAAAAAAAAAAAATCTTTTCTTTAATCCTATTCAGGTTATAATCAGAACTGAAAACAACACAACTGCCAGGTAGAGTTGATTTTCAAAGTCCACAGTAAAGTATGGACAGACAGCCCAGTACAAATCTGGGAGCACAGCATTTCTACAATCTTCTAACAACTCCCAAGCCCTAGAAACCTAAAGTTTCCTATACAACCATGTCAAACATGACTTAACAAAATGAACTTGCAAAGGTCAAATCAACTTGCTAAGACTGGTAAATATGTTTTAGCACTGAAATAGTCTCTACCAAACAGAAAAGCCACGGTCAGATTTTAGAGGCCATATTGAGACAAAGGTGTAATGAACAGAGTACTAAAAATACCAGTTATTTTTCCAAATGAAGAAATTCTTAGCATGTTACATAAACTACCTGCAATGCAGTATGTCAAACACTTCATGCTCTGTTATAACCCAAGTAACAGTGTGAGAAATGTTAGCCATCACATGAAATAATTTTTACATAACCCTCAATTATGTAAACATCAGAGCATCCTAGTTTCAAAATGCAGTTAACCATGATTCCCTTTCAAAAACACTGCACCTTTAGACAGGAAAAAAAAAAAGATTCCTGTTTGTTATATTCCAATATGAGGTGCTTTCTCAAGCATTCAGTCAAGAGATTTGCAGCTAGAAATTACAAGCAATTAATTTTGCTCATACTAATTATATTGTGGCATTATACTAACAAAAAACAAGGCACTCTGCCCTTTGGGGCAGTGTTCTGTAGAATTCTGCATAATAACTATCTTTTGGCTCAAAATTAATCCCAAAGCATGCTGAATAATTAACGGGAACAGTTTTTAATTATTATCAAACTCTAAGAATAGGAGAGGAACAACGTTTGCACTTTTTCATTTAATTGTTTATTAAAGTAAAGAAAAATACAGAAGTTTACAGTTAATCCTAAAGTTGGAAGCTGTTTATAGGCAAATATTTATTTCTGCAGAGTTTTTCTTTATTTCCTCAGCTTACACCCACTCAGAAGTGCATTCTGTACTTCTGCATTATCTGACACATTATCTGAACATCTTTCTAAAGCATGATGATTGCACAGGACAGTTGTATTTGTGAGAATACTCATTTAACCAAGCACTGCAATACCCATTGCTCTTTCTGTTCAACTCAGTAGAACAGAAAAAAATGCAATATGGTAAGATTTTGCCAAATACATTAAATCACAGCATAGACAACCAGTCCAAGAAAAGCAGCAATTTCTCTACTTAAAATACACAACTGATAGTGTACACATGGCAATTTCTAATCTGAACAAAAATATTTCAGTGAATTCTATCCTGCTTTCTATGTAACAGGCAGCAACAAAACCAAGACTTCTGGAAAGAACGAGCATTAGTTTACTGAAAAAGGAATGGCATATTTGACCAGTCTACACATTCCCAAATTACACTTCAATCCTTCCCAGCTGATGGCACTTCATGTGAGGAGACTAGGTCTCACAAATTCTCTGAAACTGAGTTTAATTTAACTTCACAGAATGTCAAAATGAAGTCTTAAAACACAAAAATCCCTGTATTCTCCTTTATCTCAAATACTTGCAGCAATTAAATCTTAGAATTACTTTGGAACATTTGGCAGCTGTTTGCTTATTTGAGTAATAAACTCCTGAAATTTCCCCTCTACTTGAGATCAATAGTTGAGCCAAGTAAAAGCTGCTCCCCTAAATATAGGAATAACTTTAGGAAAAAAAAAAATACAGGAAAAACCCCAACTTTTAGCACACAGTAGGAATGATTTCTTTGTAGCAACGTCATAACACAGTTTTCCCTTTCATGAAGTAGGCTCAACAATATCCTGTATTTTAAGCATCATTATAGTATTGATGGTGGCTGTGCTTACTCTTGTGGTGTCAGTAACACCTGTAGAGAAGTCTGTCTTTCTTACAGCAACATAATATGCAATCAGCCTGTTCTACTAGTCTGGGAAGAATCAGTGCATGAGTTATTGTATTTTAAGAGGAAAATGAACCTTTATATCTGTTTCCAAAGAAAAGATAAAATCCTGGGAAGTCATTTCTGCTTGCTCTAAAAAAGTCCAATTCATCAGTTGCATTTTGGAGTTCCAAAATAAATAGACCTCTGCTGCATATCAATGTCACCTATTCCCCAGCTTTCAGGAAATGTTATGAGCTCCCAACACGATCTCTGGGAATGAGCCGTAGATCTGAACCATGCTTTAGAAACACATTTCCTAAACAAAGAAAGAAAACAGGATGTATTACTAACCAAGAAAATACAATGTTCCCTCAATAGCACATTTAAAGGATAACAGTGTTAAGTCAGTGTTTAACAGCTTCATGGTAATTCCTCTGACATGCCATAAATAAGTTTTCATGCTTCCACATAATTTTACCTTGCCTCTCTTTTTCCAAAGAGCTCTTTATTTTAAATAAAAATACTAGGCCTTGCGAAGTGCAGCCTTTCAAACTCTGCAGTTCCACATTCAAATGCCTCATTTCACTTATAAGCCATAATAAATTCAAGAACAGGAAACAAAGTTTTACTTTTCCGCAATTATTTTGCTCTCTTGAGGTCATTCATACGTGCATTCATTTTTAGTTCTCTCCTTAGTTCAGTACTTATTGACTTCTAACTTCAGAACCACAATTGTATTTTTCTTTTAGAAAGGTTCTCCAAATGTCCAATCATAAGTTAGTCTGATTTTAGTCTCATTTAGTTGAAAAGGATAAAAATCCCTTTCAAATACTTATTTACTCCTGTATTGCTTTAATTATCATAGTCTTTTCAAGAAGACATAATAAATATTAGAAGTTTCTAATATTTAGATGTGGTGATTTTTTAAAATATATTCAGATTGCTTTTTTTTTTATTAAATGTAACATTTGAAAATGAAACCACATCACTAAGTGATGTATTTACTTAATAATATATGGAATATTTGCATTTTTACTTCATACTACTACTGCACAGAATCAACTATATATGATTCCTTATTCAACCTTGAATTAACTTCTAAAACAGAGTAATTCTATTTCTTTCTTGAGCATCCCATTCCAGAGATGTAGAGTGCTCTCACAAATAAGATTAAGATACTTGACATCCATTTAAATTGTCTGTGTATTAGAACAAAGCTACCTTTTTTTGAACTCCAGCAAGTGGATCAGGATCAAAATCATTGTATATATTCAACATAATGACCCTTAGAAAATCAATTCAAAATAACATATCATCAGAAGACATTCTGATCTTACAGATCTGCCAAGCCCTCGTACTGAGAGATCTATAAAACCCACTGACTGCAAACCTGCCTCACCAGCAAAACAGAGAACTGCCTACTAACCTTACTATTCTAGATTGGAAACATCCTTTTGTAATGGCCATCAAAAAATTCTGAACATTTTAAAACAGGCCTCAGCTGCACCTCACGGAGACAGCAGCTCACCTCACCTCGGTCTGTTTTCATCATTAATATTACACTGGTTTTATTGAAGTTATAGCATACTACTCCCTGAACTATCAAGGATTTAAAATTGAAATCAATACAGGGATTAAGTGCTAAACCTAGCTCTTTCAGCTTTCATTTCCCCTGCTCCATGAAATCATGTAAGGAAAATGAAAGTCATACTTGAGTGCTTTTTTTCAGAAAGGAAGGGAAATTGTGCAACAGTACAAAACCTCTGAAATCCCCAGGGATTACTAAAATTTTATTCCCATGTATCTTATTTTGGAAGTTTTTGAAGACTAGAGTAACAGCAAAATCTGTAGGAACTCTGATATATGAAAAAAAAAAATAGAAAGAAGAAGGGAAAAAAAAGTAGATTTTGAGATACCAATTAGTGAGGCTGAACAGAAGATTAAACCTAAATTATGGACGTTTACTTGTAAACTGAGGAGGGATTTTGGTCTGAGCACTATGTTTGGTATAGGCTGTATTCTGCTTGTTTTGTTTGGGTTGATTTTGGAGGTTTGTTTTATTGTGGACTGGTTCATTTTGTTCCAGTTAAGGGAAACATCACACAGCATTGCCATAACACCTATGCTAAAAAAACCATAATCCATGTGCCTAATTTTACATCTGCAGAATAAGGCAGTGATGACAACATTTTGCATCTAGATGCTTTCAATTTACCTGCTTCTTGATCATGTGATGTTTCTTATACTACTGAATATTTTCTCAATATTTATAAGAGCTTAGGAGAGGTAAAGCAAATCAACTGGAGATGGTAATTCAATATACACAGATGCAAGAACAATGAACTACTGTGTGGATGCCTTCATTCAGCAGTCACGTAGTTCTAAATACACTTACTTTAAAGGATTAAGCTACAACTAATTTAAGTTACATAATACAAAATGAAAGCATACTGCTGAGGAAGAGAAACAGCCTAAGTACACCTTAAGCAATTTTACCATTTTGCCTAAGTATTCATCAGTGGTCATGTGAAAATGCGGCTTTAAGTGCGGGTGATGATCTAGTAACTAAAGTAAATTATTAGATTTATCATCTGTTTTTAATGCATTTGGTCATGGGATCATGATGAGGACAGCATCAGCTGAGAAGTCTGCCTAAGGCAGTACACCTGTGAAATCATAATCCAGGTGTACTAAGGCAGGACAGAAGTCTCTGGTGGAGCAGAAAGCCAAACTTATTTGATCCTCATTTTCAAATGTTGTTGATGCAATCACACACCTCAGAAACAGGTCTCTACACTTAAATGTTTTTTTTTTTTTTTTACAACTCAAAAAATTCCCCAAACTAATGTCAAGCAATTGCTCTTCTCTCCACCAGATACTGTTCTGTGCTCTGCAAGGATTTACTTATACTCTCCAGTTTACACAGCTAAGTGTGCTGATAATACTTTGTTTTATTTTTCCTGTCTAATGAAAAACCTCCAACCTCCTTCAGTAATGACTGGCAGTCAAAAGGCATAAATGAGACAGATGGATGGATGCATGGATTTCATGCAAAAACCAGAAGTGCAGCATGTCTCCCTCAACCATTCATCATGTTTGCAAGTAGAAGTAAAATTATTCTGTTTTCACTGGATGACTGGATTCCATAAGCAGCACAGCCATTTGTACTAGTACTTACTAGGTAAGAAATGTTCATACCTTTCTAGCAAGATACTCTGTTCCACTCTCTTCTCTAATGGTTTAAGATTAGAGTACTGTAATTATTTCCCTATTAGTGTAAAAGTATAGCTTTTCAAGAACAAGTCCACACAATCTGCCTTAGGACAGCAGACCATTACTGGTACAATTCAACCTCTGTACTGTTTCCATGTATTTCAGGAGGTGATGGGAAAGGGCCTTACACATTCCTGTGACAGAGAGGAACTCTTCTCTCATAGCCAGCCTTAACATCTGGCATCAGGGATTTCTGACATGGAACCCCTTGCTGAGAACAAGAGCACTATCAGCAAGAATCAAAAAATGGTTTGATTTGAAAGAGATCTTTATGACCACCTAGTTCCAAACCACTCTTCTGAAAACACACTCCCCAAAGCCCCTGGAGCTCCTGCTCTAAAACTCTTACTTTTTTTAACACATCTCATGAGAAGTGTTGCTAGAACAGCAAGTATTACTGAATTAGATAGAGCAGAGGGGGAAATATAGCTGTTACTTATTACTCCAGTAGCATGTAAAACTGTATTGCTTTTAGACTGCACCTTAAATGCAAAGCTCTGAAGATCAGGAGCTCACCACTTTTTCACAGAACTAAATAAACACTGAACACAAAACCCACTGTTTTTTGGATTTAACCTTTTACACACTACAATAACTACTTTTCAACTACTGGGAAATGCTCCTCCCATTTAAGAGGACAAAACCTAAAATGCAATACAACCTCATATGCTATACATTCGACTGAGAGAAAGATAACAAATTTTAAATACCGGGATTCATAAACAGTAACTCACCTGCTGTCTGTGCAGGGTTTATTCCTATACCATCTAGGAAGAAGGAAAAAAAGAGAAAAAAGAAGATAAAACAGACATATTATAATTTATTACATTAAACTTGCAGCTCAAAAAACATACCAGCAAGATACAACTATTACATCAGTCATCATGCAGCTATTTCCTATAGCCAAAAAATGGGAACTGACAAGAAAGCTTCAGCATAGAGGAGTTTAAGCTATGTATTTGGACAAAACCGAATTAGTGGTTTAGTATCTTCACCCCATGCATAAGAAATTTAAATAATGCTGCAATATTTTTAAATTCAATCTGCAGTAAGTAGAGTTTGTGAGACATGAGACAGTCTTGATTTTATCAATAAACTTTCACTGAAACCTCAATACAAAAACTATTAAAAATATATATAAACTATATTCTTACCATTTGTTATAATGGCACTTGTTGCTGCAGGAACTTTGAACTAAAAGAAGTAAGAGTAGGACAACATAAGAGACATAATTAAAGCAGAAAATACATGGGTAATATTAAATTTTTAATTTTAGCTGGTTCACATACAAAATATAAGAAAAGAGGTCCTTGAGATTTATAGATATAAGTAACTTTAATGGAAATGGATGACTATTTTAGTAGTAATTCCACAAATGTAATGGATTTTTTTTTCTAACTATTGTGCAAACATACACCTGAGACATGTACCAGGTAGCTCTAAAATATGAAGGAAAAAACCCAATAGATACCACACACTATAAATGAGTTTTTTTTTAACTAGGGCAAGTCTGGTTATGAGTTGGCAAATTTTAAGTTTTTGAGAGATGTCTCAGTAGAAAGTGGCTAAGGCCAAATAGCCAGAACTTAAACACTTCTCTGCCCTGAGAGTTTCAATCACAGAGAGGATAATGCACTTCCCCTGAAGAACTCACAACTTTGCCCAAATTTTGATCTTTTCCATATATGTATAACTTAAGGTACTGTGAAACTGGTTCTTGAATCACAACCCCCTACATAAGTTAATGTTAAGCTATGCAGTTCAAGGAATGCAAAAACATTCATATAACACAAAAGTATCTGTCATTCTTTTCAATGCCAGTTCACAAGGGGCTTCATTCCGGGGGAAGAGATTAACAATATTTTTTTGCTCTTTGCTAACAAAGCACTTCATTCTGGTCTCAAAGTGATGTAAAAATCTTCAGTGCTGATCCAGAACAGCCTGAGGTCAAACTCCCATAGATACTCAAAATACTCACACCAATTAAAATAATGGCATTCAAATGTGAATATTTAAGTCAGTAATGACTCTCTATATCCATTACTCAGATATAGTACCTAGACTGACCCTACCACTAATTAACATTAGGTTCCATGAGTAAGTGAAGTTAACAGGTTTAATGGCAATCCCCACCAGAAATGGCACCTCCCTTTCAACATCTCCAACACTCATTTCTGGTACCTCATACTTGCTTGTTAGACTTTTCAGTCTAGGTCTCTGTGTATGGGTTGTGTTGGCACAGCTGTATTAATACAGAATAAAAATAACTTGGGGAAACATAGTAAAAACCCCCAATTAACTAATCTAGTATCTTTAACAGCAAGCAATATTCTGTATAATGTTCTCTCCAAGCAAATTTACAACAAAACCAATCCACAGCCTCCCCCACAAGCTGTGTTTCCCTAATAATTTCTGTCACATCGTGGTGTAACAGTAACAACATAAGGAGACTCAAGACCTGGAGTCTCTTATCCTTCCTAACTATTTTATTGCAATTGCAATCCTCAAACAAACGAAATTTTCAATAACCCAAAACTTCCCAAGTTTTCCTAAAAAGACAGAGGGAGAACTGCAAGAACACTCTCAGCTGATTTTCTGCCAGTTAGATGAAGGGACTCATCATGCTTCTGAGCATTCGACTTCACTGTTTACATTCAGTGAATGTCTCTTTCCATGCTTAATCTGAAACAACATAATACATTCCTTTAAACACATTATGTGGGCAATTTAAAGACCTAATGATATAGGATTCCATGTGAAAGATCAGCACAGAAACTAAAGAACACACTATCCACATCTTCCCTTAAGACAGTTTTTTGATTCTATTCCATATGGCTGATCTCAATACTTTCCACAATCAAAAACTCTGTGTCTTCCAAAGTCAGAGATTACTAGAACTGAATATGAAAAGAGTTTCCTGATAATTCTGAAGAACTTTTCTGATATTCCACATAAGAAATTTCAGTATTAAGTATTGAATAGCATTTTAATTACATATTGAATAGAATTTTAATTCTCTTTACTGTCACAAATTTTTAAATCACTGCTATAAAATAGTTAATTACAGAACCAGAAATGACCTCAGTGTCATCTGCTGATGCATAAATTGAACAAGGATCACTAAGTTTAGGATTCTGCAAGCTCTGCCAGGCCCCCACTGAGACCAATAAAGCTTGTTGATCATCTGTGACCAACAGCGGTTCCTTGAGCTGAATCAACCACCGCATTTTTATCTATAAAAAAGCTTTAGCTTACAAGAACATGCAAAGTGTTAAAACCCAACATCATCACTCTCTACTTACTTCTTCTGCAGCAAACTTGAGGACAGCTGTGAAAGGTGTGCTCTCAGGCACGCTTAACCTGAAATCACAACACAAGTAAATACGTGGCTGTCAAAACAAACCAAAAAGCAACTTTATCTGCTGTTAAACTACTGACTGAAATGTCACTTTTACCAATGGAAATACTTTTGCCAAAGCTGTGCAAGCTCTATTCAGGGGGAGAATAGATCCCTGGCAGGTGTGAGATGCTTCAAGAGACGCCTTTTTAGCAGAGAACAGGAACACCTGTATGTGTCAGCAGACGTGGCAAGTCTCAGGAGGTGTGGGATTAAGCTCCATAGCAATGTCCCCTCCAGAAGGAGAGAACTCGGCCTCAAGCTGTGGCAGGGATGGTTCAGGTGGAACATCAGGAGAAATTTTTCACTGAAAGGGCTGTCAAGCATTGGAACGGGCTGCCCAGGGTGCAGTCACCGTCCCTAGAGCTGTTCAAGAGAGGCCTGGAGGCGGCCCGCAGTGCCACGGCCTGGCCGACAAGGCAGTGATCGGGCAAAGGTTGGACTCATTGATCTCAGAAGTCTTTTCCAACCTGAATGACTCTGGGACACACATGGCAGTCGGGCAAAGCGGGAGAGCCCCGAGAGCAGGGCTAACCACGGACATCGCCTGCCACTCCACACAGAGGGAGGGAGGGAGACAAGCACCGTTCCCGCTGGCGGAATGCCCCGCCGGGATGCCCATTTAGAGGCCACCCGCGACGTGCCCCGTTTTCACTTCCCGCCGCCCCACGCAGCGCCGGCACTCACACTTTGTAAGGCAACCGGGGGTCCGAGGTGAGCGTCACTTTAAAGGTAACCTTGGACCTGTGGAGAGAGCAGAGGGTGAGGGCTGGGTGAGGGAGCGCGGGGGCTGCGGGACCCCCGGGCTGTCTGTCGGTCCGTCCGTCCCTCCCTCACTCACATGGTGCTGCCGGGGCCGCCGCCGCTCCCACCGACACGTCAGCGCCGCCCGCCGCACGGGGGCCTTCCCCGGCCCTGAGCTGCCCGAAGCGCGCCTGATCACAAAGGGAAGACAACATGCCCCGCCGACCCGCTATGAGGCGGGGAGCGGCCGTGTTCTTCCTCAGTGCCTCACTGCAGCTGGAAAAGAGAGACTCTAAAGGGTGGGTGAGGCGCAGCGGAGAACGGCAGGGAGGATTTCTAATGAGGCAGTCGCGCTGGGTGTTCCTCGGCCGAGGTAGGACCCCGGTAGTGGGACCCGGCGCTTCCACGGGGGCTGTAGGGAGACGCAGTCGGGACGAGAAGGGAGCAGGGCCTGGGTTGGGGGCATTGGTGGGCTGTGGTCACACCGGGAGTATGTAGGAATGGGGAGTTTGGTAACCGGAGACCATGTCTGGTGTGCTGTGTCCAGTTGTGGACTCCTCAGTGCAAGAGGCTCCTCTCCCCCTGGAGAGGGTCCAGCGCAAGAGCGCCAAGATGGTGAGGGGTCTGGAGCATCTTACGAGAGGGAGAGAGAAGAGCTGGGCCTGTTCAGTCTGGAGAAATGACTGAGAGAGGATCGCATTAATGCGTATGAATACCCCAAAGTATGAATGCCAAGAGAATGGTGCCAGACTTTTCAGTGGTGCCCAGCGACGGGGTGAGGAGCGATGGCCAGGAGCTGAAACACAGGAAGTTCCATCCCGACATGAGGAACAACTGCTTTACATTGAGGGTGGCAGAGCTCTGGAACAGGCTGCCCAGGGAGACCGTGGAGTCTCCCATTTTGGAGATACTCAAAACCCACCGGGACGTATTCCTGTGCAATCTGTTCTAGGGGACCGTGCTTTGCCAGGGTTTTGGAGTGGATAATCTCCAGAGGTCCTTTCCAACCCTAATAATTTTGTGATCCTGTTTTGCTCTTAAATCAGAATGGTCTGCAGGTGCTTGTTAAACATTATGCTGGCAAAAGTGGATGCAAACACTGATTCCTATCCCCTTAATATTTAAAATTGTTCATATCTTTCTTGTGATGAGGGAACTAGAACGTGAGTTTTGTTTGGATAGTGATGGTTACTTTTATGGCAGAAAATCAGCAGGTTCCAGTTTTGTTTGTCTGTGACTTTTGACAAATCAATTTCCCTTTAATTAGGTGCCATGGAACTGCAAAGTAGTTCTTGTCTTTAATAGTCATGTATCTGCTAGTGCAGGTGATGAGTGAGTTTTCAACTCTGATGTGTCAGTATTTTCCTTATAGAAGACATTTTGTAAGATTTCCCCAGTTTCTGCTGTCTGCAGGAAGGACAGCATTCACTGCAGGTGAAGTGTTTGTTGTCACACAGTGCTTGCCAAACTGGTCATGGAAAAGCATTTATTGGGTTCACTTTCACTGGGGTCTCATTAGGATTAAGGTAGATGCTGTACAAAAGGCAGGTGGTACATTAGTCATTAGTTTTTTTCCCAAGGACTGGTTTCTTGTCCACATATGAAATCCAGCTTTTCACTCTTGAGCTGTTCTTATATGAACATGGACCAAACTGAAAAAAAAAAATTAAAAACCCAAGAATGTCACTATCAGCTTGTCCAATGGCATTCATATTTCCCAGTATCTCCTGCATTTATGTTACTGTGTCTTTTTTCATAGCTGTATTGAATTTGGGAGTTGTACACATCTTGTAATCCATTAATGATCTTGTGGCTTTTTCATCCCCCTGCTTTTAAGAGATCACACCTGAAATTGGAGCTAATTTTAATAGTCATCTCTTAGTATTTAACCCTGCATTTAGTGCATTTAGCTAAATGTCATCCTATATTTATCATTGCCCTTTTCAAAATCTGCTGGTTTTTAACGTATGTTATGGCTTTGGCTTATGTAGCTCTCTTATCTGCAGCTTTCATTAATACATTGCTGTCTCCTGTTTTCCAAGGTGTTGAATGCAGGTGTGAAATAAAAGACTGATCTTTTCAGCACTTAATTTCTGCCTCTAACTATAAGTACTTCCCCTCTGAGGAAATAAGAGATTCAAATCTTTGTGTTGTTGGAACTGGACTGTGTAAGTATCCATATTTACTTGGTTAAATCCAGTTTGAGCATATGTGTGCTATAGTGCTGAGAACAGTCTAAATCCAGGCCTGGCTAGTCCTGTGTTCTGGCCACATGGTCTTGTCCTCTGTCAAGCAAAGGAACCAACACTTGTGACCAGTAAACAATCTGTTCAGGAAACTGACTTGGCAAAATCCCCAAAAATTTCCTTTTAGGTGATTTAACATGTTTGTCTTCAGAAACTACCAGCAAAGAAGGACATGAGGAAGCACAGCTAGTTGGCAGTGATATTGTACTGCACCTTAGGTCAGCTTGAGATGCTGTGGAGCTGTATTCTGAGCAGGCATCAGGAGTTTCATGGTAATGCCAGGGGGTGGTGGGCTTACCCTGGCTGGATGCCAGCTGCCCAGGGAAGCTACTCTGTTACTCCCCTCCTCAGCTGGGCAGGGGAGTGAAAACATGAAGAAAGGCTCATTGGTTGAGGTAAGGACAGGGAGAGTTCAGTCACCAATTACTGCCATGGACAAAACAGACTTGACTTGGGGAAATTATTTATCAAACTAGAGTATGGTAATGAGAAGTAAAATGAAATCTTAAAAATACCCCCGCCCCCCCTTCTGGACTGAACTTTGCCTCAGAGTTCTCTACCTCTTCCACCTGTAAGGTCCCTTTCACAAATTACTCCAGTATGGGTCCTTCCCAGGGATCAGAAGTCCTGACAGCAAACCCACTGTGACACCTGGAGCACCTCCTCCCACTCCTCCACTGACCCTGGTGCATGCAGAGTGGTTTCTTTCACATCTTCTCACCCCTTTCTCTGCTGTTCTGTGGTTTTGGGTTTTTTTTTCTCCTTCTTATGTCTATTGTCCTAGAGATGCTGATGAGCTGTTGCTGATGGGCTCAGCATTGGCCAGCAGCAGGTTCATCCTGGAGCCATCTGGCATTGGCTCTGTCGGACATGGGGAAGCTTTTACAGAGTCTCACAGACATCCCTGTAGGCCCTGCCACTGCCAAAACCTTGCCGGGCAAACCCAGCACACAGGGTCGGGATCTTCTGATGTACAGTCAGGCATCCAAGTGATTTCATGAAAGGAAGACCTTTTCAGTGCTGCAAATTCAGAATTTCCCTATGCTGTCTCAACCTGTTCAAAAAGCTGGCAGGGTTGATTTTTTTTCCTTTATGAGAATTTACAGTAAATAGAGGAAGGAGAATGTGCATGATTTTTCTCTTTTAATTGGGAGAGTTAATGGGACTTGTCCTGTCTGCAAACAAGCCAGGGATGGTTTAGAGGATTGCATTTCACTAATGGGTTTATATACAGCAACATTCTCTTTAACACCAGAAAAACTGCTTTATTTAAAAAAAAAAAAAATCTGCCCTCCTTTCCCTGTGAGTGAAGCCAGAGAAAAAAAATTAATTCCTCATAAAATTTCTTTTTTGTACAGCTCTTAATTACCCATACTCAAATATGTTGTGTTACAGCACTGAGACCTATCTTTGACTTTCCTAGCTGTGTAAATGACAAAAGGAATGACAATTTCAGCAATTAATTAAAACAGTTGGGATCTGGCAATATGTAAACACAGTTGTTCAACTGAAAGCTTTTAGGTTAAGAAAATGAAAAAAAAAATTGCAAACCAGAAAATAACAATATAGCCCCCTGGATGCTGTGGATGTTTGTAAGATGAGCTAGAATACCTCTGAAAACTCTTTGGGCAAGACCTAGTTGTTAATAGCATTGCAAGAGAAAATAACTGCAGTAAATAGAAGCTGTTCATCCCACATGCCTATATTCCACCTGGCTGGGCCTGGTGTAATTGAGTTGAGAAAAATAAGCAGATCAATTGCCACAGCACAGAGTAGAAAGTACTGGAGAACTGTGTTTATTGTTATTTAGCCTGCTTTTATTCTTTCCAGTTTGTTTCCTCTCCTCCCTTGCTGTAATCTGTTAGCTACAATATATTGCTGAGCATTCAAGTGGAGTTGCCCCATGATACAGAACTGGGAATTAAAATTTCCTACTCTTCAACAACAAGTCAACATGACCAGTTTGGAGTCTGGCCATAAAACTAAGCATTAAGTGTTTGTATTTTTGAAAGATTTCTCCTTTGTTTCGGAAGCGCACACTTAAATCTTTTAACCTTCATTGCATTTCTACATTCATGAGTGCATGTGCCATTTGAAGAATGCCAGTTTTTGTGCCCATGTGGAGGAAGAGCTTATTACATAAGCATCTATACGAAGTATTCTATGGAAATATTAAATACGGAATTTTAAGAATTGTAGTAAAAAATCTTCCACCTGCCAAATTTGCTTTTAGCTTGTCAGTTTTGGACTGAATAATGAATGTTTGACTTCCAGAAATCTTTAGTGAAAAAGTACCGAGTTTAGCCTTTTAGCAGGTATTGGTTTCTCTGAGTCTGGATTGAAGGCACTTGAGATGTTAGTTCGTGTTCAGACTCAGGTGTTTATTATTTCTTATCAGTAAAACAGTCTCACAACCATGAGTTCGGCAGCTTTTCATTAGCAAGGCACGAAATGGCTCACAATCTCTTGTTACAAGGTATTTTAAGACTATCCAATTAAGAAAGGACACCTAGATTATTTTCCCTTTTAACCCAATAACTGATCCCTGGAAGCCTGCAATGCACACTTCTCTGTCCAATTACAAAACATCACCCGAACCCATGAAGAAGAAGGTACAGAAGAACAACCTGCCTCCACTCTAAAACCTCCATCTTGCTTCATATCTATTTCTATATTCTAAAATCCCAAACTCTAAGTTTTTCACCCTGTGATATTACACACTTCTAACCAACTACACACCCGTAACCCCAGTACTATCAATCAATTTTGGAAGCCTTCTTCACGGCCTCAGGTCAAATGCAATGTTCTCTTGTGGATCTGTACCTTTAGCACAGAAAGTTTAAAATTCTCAGCATCCAGGATTCCAACAAGCAGGTACCATAAGATCATTGAGTCAAGTGTTAACATGTTTGGACTTGATGGTCTTAAAGGTCTTAGGAATAAGGTTTCCCCTTGATACCATTTCCTATATTTGGGATGCTGGAGTCTTCCTTTGGCTGGTACATCCCCTTAACTCTCCTTTGGCTCAGCATGATGGCATCTCTTGGCCTGATTTTCCAAGCTCATCAATGTGAGCCTCTGTGACCCATCCCAGTACACAGAGGTACCTGCTTGGGTACCAGATCCTCCTATGTCAGCAGAAGTGGTCTGCCTTTCTCAAGCTTCTGTAGGAAGTTCAGCCCTCCAGAAAGGAAGCAGTGGCACTGCATAATCTCTTAAGTTGTTTTTGTTGCTGTTTTTTACTCGTCAATGGTTACAGATTCTATGTTTTTTCTTCTTTCTTTTCTTTTTTATTTTTTTTCAAACAGAATTAGTGGTGTAACATACCACATAAATTTAGCCTATTTAAACTGGCCTGTTGTTACACCCCAGTAAGAAAACTTTAACCTTCTTTAAACAGGGAATTTCTACTTACATGAGCCTGCAGCCCACATGAGAATTTTGTTCCTTGTTGTGTGATGACATTTCTCTGTAAAACATAGGCATACATAGGGATTTTAAAAAAACATTGTTAAGCCAAAGATAGAGGAAGATTATAACACTTTAGAAATGCCATGCAAAGTTAATCATCAGACAGTTTGACACGTCTTCATATTCTTCCTCTAACAAAACAATAATTAAAACCTATTACAGTTCTCTTGTGTCACAAACATTTTACTGAAATAATTCATCAAAATAAGATGATCACATACAAATGTCGTATTAGTCATATAGAAATCATAATGCTAGGTATCTAGACTCCAGAAATTTTATTTTATGCTTGTATGTGGTTAAATAGTACAGATAACCACATATCAAAACAAAGATTAATCTTCTGAAGAACCAGCACTTGATTTTTTTTCCCAAATGCTTTGAAAAAGTAAAAGAATCTTTATAGTAATCAAAATGATAATTCAAGAATCAAGCAATATGACAATAGGAAATAGCCCCAGGTTGTGCCAGGGGAAGTTTAGATCAGACATTTGGAAAAATTTCCTCACCAAAAGGGTTGTCAAACACTAGAACAGGCTGCTCAGGGAAGTGGTTCACTCACCATGCCTAGAGGTATTTAAAAGATGTGTAGATAAGGCAATGAGGGACATGGTTTAGTGGTGGACTTATAGTTGGACTTGATGATCTTAAAAGTCTTTTCCAACTTAAACAATTCCATGATTCTGTTATAATAAGCAATTCCATTATTCTATTATAATAAGCATTTATCAGGGTGAAAGTGTCAGGAGGAACCAAAATTGTGTACTCTTTCTTGTATCTCACTTTTTTTGTCATGGAATTTGATTCATGTGTAGATATATATAGAGTGTCCTATTTTCAAGAATTTGTATGAAATAATTTTCCTTCTGAATAATTTTCCAGGTGAATAGGTTTTTGGGTATGCCAGTCATCTTAAAAATATTTTGATTTATCTCTCTTTTGTCATGATGACAATTATGGATGCTTTTAGTGATGGCAAAGCTTTTGTGATACTTTGCTTTTATATGCAGGAAATGGTTTTAAAATGTTTTCCATAAGAGTCATATCCGTGTTTTAATTGGGCACTAAGAAATGAGATTCCATCTTTCCTTTTGAACCTGCTTAATAAATTGTAATTATTCAAGTCTAAGGGGAGGTCACCCATTCTTCTGGTGAGGAAAGAAGGATATTTTAATGGAAGGTATGCATATAAAGACAACATATCCAGATCTAGATATTAACCTTTTAACTGCAATTGTTAACTTTATAAAAATATTTTTGTTTGATTATGCAATGAGGACAATTATGATAGAATATTTTATTACTCTTCTTTGGAGAATTGTGAGGAGATTGTATTGTGTCAGCTAGTCAGCAGTCTCAGAAAGTACATATACCTCTATCACCTGTCTGCTGCAAGCAGTAAATTCTGTGATCTGAGCATACTGCTCTGAAATGACCCAGTATTTACTTCATATAGTTATGCAGATTCTTTTCTCTAGTAAACTGCTCTGTGTGTTGATTTTCTTGTGCCCATCATCAGGCTGTGAAGTTCTGTCATTTAGTTTTACTTCTGTTATGTGTTGCAGTGGGTTGGCTTGCTGCTGGAGATAAAATCACCTTATTTTCAATATCATTCAGAGAATTGGACAATACACACAAACATTGCAGACTTCAACAGTAAAAAGTAAGAGCGTGCTGAAGCATAAATTCAGGTTAAGAATATTTTTATTGTAGTATCCCTTTTTTTTCTGTAGAGAATAAATACCAATCCAACCAAGGCATTTTTCCAATACTACCATGGTGGTTTTCTTATTGTGCTGTTTCATTTCTTAGGCAGGTTGGGCTTTACATGCAGATTTAAATTGTTACTAGCGCTGTGAAAAATTTAGTGAGAGTTTTTCATCCAAAATTTCATACTTTATGTGCAGCAAGAGTCTTGATTCAGCTCCTACTGGAATTTAATTATTCCTAATATGCCTAGGCTATTAGATTTTTTAACAAGGAATACTTTTTTATAAACTTTAAATAAATCAGGTGATTCTAGTGACTTCACAGTTAACATTTAACCAAAAAAGAGCTACACAGGTCCTTGCTGAAGTGAAGCAAGAAATTAGGCCAAATTATGTTTCCTTTTTTGAATGTAAAGACTGGTGAAGAGAAGGAGACTAAAGAAAAAATTATTTTTGGATCCAGGAAGTTGTGATTCCAAGAGGCCTAGTACAAGATTTCAACTGTGATATCTCTTGCAGTTCTTTAAACAAAGTGACCTTGTATATATTCTCTTTTTTCAGTCATGTGTTATGAAGATACCTCTTGTATTTTTCCTCTCCATTTTGTTCTCTTTGATGGCAAGCCCAGAAGAGAGTTTATATAATCTGCAAGTATTACTGCAAGAGGACAGTTTTCACTGTCATGCAGCTGAGGTTACACAGATCACTGGTTTAGTGTTTGAAGGGATTAGAAGAGAGATTTACAGAAGGTGGTGCATCTCTGTGAAAATGAAAGAGAAGTGAGAACTTATGTTGTGTTTGCAAAGGCTGGACTTTTAAATTACTAAAGCTTTTTTTTCTTTTTTTTTTTTTTTTCTTTTTTTTTTTTTTTTTTTGTGTTTTGAGAAAAAGATAAACACGACCTTTAATTTTCTCCATCTAGAACAGGGCCTTTCTAACCTGCCTGCTGTGGTTCAGGACACCAGCCTTCAAATTGTGGCTCTGTTTATCAGGATTTGCATTCTAATTTCTTTGGGTACAAAGCCAAGTATTTCTCTGCATGTTGTCTTCCTGTGGACTTATTAATTGATCGGAGATTTAGCTGGAATGTTCTGACCTAGGAAATATGTCTCCTTGTGCAGTGCTTGCTGTAGCACAATGCTGAAGGTTTTTCTGAACATTTAGGATGCTTTTGTGGTAAACGTGGTGGGAAATTTGTTTTTTTTCTGGACCATTACCCATAAAACAAAATCAATTCTAGTAAGTGCAAAATTATATTGGCATAAGGGATTTTTAAGCTCTGAAGCATAACACTGTTTAGAAATAGTCAAGAAACATGCAGAGAACAGAAAATGACCCTTAACTAGCAAATGAAGACCAGAGTCACAGCTTCTTGTGCCAAATGAGTTTCTGAAGAATGTATTAATTCATTTCAGTAACTTTGTGCTTTTCATTGCAGGGGTTTTTATGCAGCATATTATCTTGTTAAAATATCTTCATGCCATCTCCTGAATGCTACTGCTTAGCAAGGCTTAGGAAAATATATTAACACCTTTAAATCCTTTGACTGCAATAAATTTTAACTGCAAATCCAACACTACAACAGAATTTGAAGGGTTCAGCTGAACAAATCTTGATGCCAACTTTGTAAATATCTATATCTAAGCTAGTTCCGTTGTGTTCCCTTTATAGTCAAAGCGAAAAGAAGGTAATTCTAGTGCACAAGTTGTATTATTTTGAAGTAGACATCTGAAAAGATGAGCTGTTTCCTCAAAGTGCCAATTTCTTCCCAAACTGACAACAGGGAGAGCCTAGACTGACTAGCTCTCATATTGACATCTACTTAGTTCAAATAGGGTTTGGTGACATAAATCCCACACTTTGTTCATGCCCCTAAGATGTTCTGGAGCCTCATTATTCAGGCCCCTCTTCTACTGTTCCTCTTGTATGACTTCAGATACCCAGTTGAATTCAACTTAATTTTATATGGTTCTTTCATTAGAATATGGGGAGACAAAGCATAAAAGATAAAATAAATCTTTTAGAAAACCCAGCAAAATACCAGTTAAAGAATCATTCCTTGGCATGAAAGTAAAATCACATTAAGATCTGGAAGAAGAATAAAGTGCAAATAGGATTTCAGTGGATAAATACAGTACTGGTTACCATTTTCATGCAAAAGCAAAGGAATAACCACATTTCACATTTCAGGGGCAACTTCAGTTGAGGCTGATGTGATGCCTTTCATCTGTAGAATTAAACTCTTTAAGTCTGCCTCCTATGAAAAGAGAGAAAACAGTGTTTTAATGTTGATTTAAATGTTCACATAGGTGTCTTACCTTCATTCCCTCTATCTTGAAGACTTTGCTTCAGACTGGATCAGTTGTTCCACCACATGGAGTCGGTTTAGGCTATTACATTTCTAGCAGATAATTTTCTTTTTCCAGAAGCTTCATTGCACCTGTTTCTTTCAGCAATTGCTCTGGGAAAACTCCTAAATATGAATCAGGATTATGGTTATTAGAAAGGCTGAGTAGTGTACAGAGTAGTAAATGGTGGCATACAACCTAATAAAAGAAATTAAATGGAAAAAAATGCAAAAGGAAGATTGAATAAACTCATTGGAAAGAAGATATTACAGAATCTCAGAATGATTGAAGTGGAAGGGGACTTCTGGAGGTCATTTGCTCCAATTACTGCTCAAGCAGGGCCACCTTGAGCAGGTGGCAGAGGACCATGTACTTGTCTTCTGAGTGTCTTCAAGGATGAAGATTCCTTATCTCCCTGGACAACCTGCGCCAGTGCTCGGTCACCTTCACAGTGAAAAAGTGTTTTCTGCTGTTCAAGAAGAACCTCCTGTGTTTTAATTTGTGCCCATTGCCTCTGGTTCAATACACCAATTCAAAGGAAATGAGCTGTACAGGAAAGCGATGGAAGAAGAAAACACTACAAATTAGACTGGAAGATAATGGACACAATATGAGGGTATCACCTCTCTACTGTTCAGAAGAGCGGAACCAAAAGGTAAAACCACAAGGATTGTTAATGAAGTAGTAAGATTACTGAAACTACATAAAATGGGAAAATGAAATGAGCAAGTATGAGATAACATCAAACACATTGTTAACTTGCAAAATCTACCCAAAACTGATAGAGGAAAAAAATTCTCTGAATTTTATTTTTTTCCACCATAGTTTAATTATTGATTAGGTTTGTAATGTCTCTATTTGGACACTTTTTTGTTGTAGTCTAGCAAAAAACTTCTGTCAATATGCTATTGTATATATTTCCTTTTCTTCTATATCAAATTAATTATTTTTCCTGAATAACTCCAGCATTGCTTATATTTTCTCTTTGTTTTCTGCTTTCTTTTGCTTATCCCTACTTTATTTTCAGTCCAAGCATAATTTTCCACTTACCTCTCTGACTTCCCCATGGTGTATGCCCTCTGTGCTGTTTGTATTGCACAAATTACCAGTTCTTCGCCATTTCTCACCTCCCATCTGTTTTTCCTTGATATGTAAGCCAAGAAATGGCTGCTGCAAGACTATCCAGCATTAAATTCATAGCATTATCTGTTACAATGAAATGTGTTGTCCTATGTGGATAATAAATTCCTGGATCTCATTTGTTTTCCTATACAGAGTAATCAGTGATGCAGGTTCAGACAATGTATTCCAAGTGAATCACCTGTACAGAGAAGCCAATGTAAATGTTGCCTAAAAAAGAGTATTAGTGTCTTTCCTTTGCAATACATCACATTATACCTACTGTAAAAACAGCAGATTTTCAAACACAGAAGACCTATTCTAAAAAATAAAAAATACCATGTGGAAAAGCTATACATTATTTAATAAAGTGTATCATATTAACACCTATCATAAAATGTAAAATGTCTCATATTAACAATTTTCCTTGTTTTTTCGGGGATTCACAATGAAGCATGTTGCTTTGGCAGGAAATTCAGAAACTAAAATGGTAATGTGACATTCAATATGATGTAGTAATTGGTCCTAATATCAAGTTGTAGCAGGAATCATATTCTTACAGAATTGAGCATTCAGAATTTAGTAGGTTACAAAATCATAGTATATAAATTAAGAGCTAAAGACAAATATCCTCAGAAATAATTTAGACTCGTTTGTTAGACTTACTGCTTGTAATAAATTTGTATAATAGTTTTTAATCCCCATTCTTCCTACCTATATCACAAATAAACTGATCACCTTCAATAAAGTGTCTGTGGAAAAAAAAAAACCAACCTGTTGTTAGATGAAGGAAATCCTGTCTACTCAAAAGTTCGTCCAAGTTGTCATTTTTATAGGACATGATTAAGATAGTTTAGGGGACTTAGAAAAATTTTAGTTTAGTATAGTTTAGTTTGACTTCTAATCAGAAGTGTTTATTTTGAAAGGGAGAATGTCAGAGAAGTATCAGTTGAGTTTTGGTTTTTGAGGTGTGTTTGTAGGTAGTAAGTGAAGTCCATGGTCTAATTTGCAGATTTAGATTAGCCAAAACCCCCAAGAACAGATAAGAGTGCATATGCTCTGTTTTGCCTGTTTTCTTGCACAGTCCATGCTGCATGCAGTAGAACATATCTGTTCCAGGTAAAGCTCCTATTGACTCCCTAGACAGGAAGATGATTGTGGAAATGAATGATCTTCTGAAGTAAAATGACTGTGTTTGTTGAATGACTAAGCACCACATGTGAAATGGCTGTGCTTGCTATTGATATTTTGTCAGACTAAACTAGTCTTTTTCACTTCAAAGAGAATCATATTAACTCTGCTTCAAAGCCCATGAAGGCATGTTTCATCAAAGGCTTTATCAGTACGGTGGAAACGGATTTTCTAAGAAACCTTATTGCCTTCTTGAGTCAATTATTCTGTTCAAGCTGCTTGGTTTTTAGAACATGAATGTTACAGGAAAGAGGTAATCTTGCTATTTTTTGGCATGCTGAAGATTTTTATGTTGTTATCTACATTATTCTTTTCAAAATTGCAGAGTATTTGAGGATGTAAGGTGCCTCTGAGATGGTTTATTTCATTTCTCCTCCTCAAGGCAGTATCATCTAAAGCTGGTCACCCAGATCCTTATCCAGTTAAATTTGGAATATTTCCAAGGACGAAAACTACACCGCCTATCTGGACAACCTATGCCAGTGTTTGAATTCTCTCAGAGTAAAAGGATCACCTCCTTTGATGTGCTGGTGATGCTCTTAATGCAGCCCAGGAGGCAGTTGGTGTCCTTGGCCACTGTGGGCACATCGGTGGCTCATAGTCAGCTTGCTGTCCAGCAGCTCTGTGAGTAATTTTCTGCAAAACTGCTTTCAAGTCAGCCTGACCAGGCTGGTTCCTACTGGTGCAGGAATTAATATCAGTGTTTACAACCTGGAACAATATGAAGAAAATTGGGTTAAACATTTAATTGTGTGACATCTAGAGGAACAGAATAATCAGAATATTTTTCTGGCTAAAGACAATACTCTGGATGCAGTCTCAGGTGCTGTGTACAGAAAAATTACTTCCTACATTTTGCTGACCTCACTTTGTAATGCAGCCCAGCACTTGACCTTCACTGCTCACTTTTCTGTAAAACTGATCTTCCTCAACCAGTTTTGTTACCTGATGGCATTCCATCCCAGACACAGGACTTGCTTCTGCTCTTGTTGAACTTTCTGAGTTTCCCTGAAAATTGTAGCAAAGACATGGTAAATGACATCCAGTGCTTTCCCATCAGCTGCATAGCTGACCATCTCATCATAGAAAGCTATTAAGTTGCTCAAACAGACTTTGCCCTCTTTAAATTGGTATTTATTAAATTGGCACCCAGTCACCTTGAGTCCATCATATGCCTCAGATAAAGGATGCAGGAGAATTTGCTCCATAAACTCCTCAGACATTAGAATGTTTGTTTTGTAATTGTTCAGGTCTTCTTTCTCTTCCTGGATCTGGTGTTTCTGTTTTACCAGTCACCAGGAACCTCCCATGCTTGTCACAAGTGGCCCTGTAGTGCAGCTTTGCAGTGACACTGGCCAGTTCCCTCAGCACTATTTTGTTTACTAAAAAAAATCCTTCATCTTAGATGCTGTGCTTTAGCATATGTAATTCTGCTTCTCTCTTCCTCCCTGTAAACATACATACCAAGAAATAGAGAAGTGTACAGGTTAATGTAGAGAAATTCCAAGCTAGTGATAGAAAAATATAGATCTTCAAGAAAATTCTAGAAGAGAACACAGCTTTTATTTCTGAACTTTTTGAAGGGACCTTTGCAATCTGCTTCAATCAATCAAAAATTTCCCTCACACATATTTATGACTGTAAAATTTGGAACCTACAGCTGCCTTTGAACTAAGTGTAGAAATTTCTTTGAATCTTTTTCTAAAGTTTTAGACAGAAAAAGTAATTAAAACTAGGAAAAAACAAAAGGCAAAAAACCAGGAGCCCTCACAGTTGTTTTTTTTTTCTTCTGTAAACTCTTGTCTGATTCTGTTAAAAAAATTGGGTGTGACCTTAATAAAAATTCATTTCAACTTTTTATTGACAGTGGATCTTTATGATGGGTTAATTTTAACCCATTCATGTGACTCTGTTCATATAACTTTGGTTAATACTCAAGCTAGATACAGCTAAGCAAACAAAAAGAAAGAAAATGTTTCCTAAATATATACTCCACTAGTCACATTTACCGAACTGTAAGACATACATCTACAAATCCTTAGAAAAGGAAAGGATTAGTTTTGATCCACATAAAATAGTAAATTCAGTTGAAAAGACGTAGAAATGATTATGCTTGAGCAACTGGGCTCTTAATCCAGTCTGTTAAATAAGAACCGAAAAAGAACACATCCTACTTTTAATATTTTAATAAGCAAATTGCTTAGTAGGGAAGAGTTATTTTTGCTTTTGGCAACAGTTTAGTTAAGATGTGTTTTTTTAAACTTCAGTTCTGCAAAACATATTTAGAACCAATGTGTTAACATTTGCTTTGCTTGTTCAAATAATGCTTAATTTACCTTGTTTTAAGGCTTTTCTGATCAGCTTGGAGAATTTTTTTCACCATGCACTTTCATACAAAAACTAATAGCGATGGTGTGACTTTCTTATCAACTTTTCCTTAGGAAGCAACAGGTCTTGTTTTGTTAGCTGGCATGGTGGAACTAGGCAAGAAGAGTGAGACAAAGCGCCTTTTATCATGGACTAGCATGGCATGTGCCATCTTTATGCCCTGCCTATCACATGGACTTCCTTCTTGTGGATCTTGAGTATGTCCAATCAGTCAATCTGAAACCTGTACTGAAGATCCTGCTTGGAAAGGCAAATTTCTTAGCAATGGTGTGTTTTATGGAACTGCCTCCAGACCTTTTCCAGAGTCTCAAAGAATTCTTCAGAATGGTCCAGTAGACACATTTCTTTCCCACTGTAAAAAAAAGAGTGTGGAAACCACTGAAACATCTGATTTTGCTATGCTCTCATCTGTTCATGTAACTAGATCATTGCAGGTGGTGGCATTTGGGTAGAACAGGATTCAGTTACCTAAAAGTAATTTTGCTCGTGCCATTTGAAACACTCTGTTGATCTAAACCTACTACAAGGGGCTCGAAAAGTTGATACACTCCAGAGAGATTTTTACTCTTCCTGCTCCTCAGTATGAAACCCAGGATACCATTGGCAGGTAAAATGGTCCAAACTTCCACAATTGCACGTATAAATCCTATATCAAGCAGTTGGACACCTGAATCACTCTTTAGTCTCAGGGATACCACCTGCATCTGTGCTGAGTAAAGCAGCTTAACCAGCTAGATTTTGGTGGTTATAACCTCTAAATGAATCCCACTCTGGTTGCCTTGACTCCCATTAAAGACGACTCTTCTCAAGTGAGATTCACCTGCACTATTTGATATTTTTGCCTTCAGATATTTTGCGTCCTTAAACTTCCTGTTTCTTCTTAGTTGTTTTTGAGGGATGCCACATATGTGTGTCTGATTTTTGTGTATTCCACCCCATTTGTGTTTGGTGGCTCAGCAGTGCAGCTTAACAATGCAGATTGGATTTGACACAGAAAGTATTGGATCTTGTTGTCAACAAGATGCATGATACATGAAATAATTTGTCTTCCAATTAATGAGTGAGAGTCTGTCATAACCTAGCTGAATGTTTTGTAGATCAAAATGCATTCAAATTATTTTTGTGATGCTTTGCTATTATTACTTATCACACCTTAATTATGTTTAGTTACATTGTTTTTCCGATTTCTCTCATATTTAGCATGTATTAACCTTCCCTGGGTAATACTGATATTGTGCAGCATAGTAATTAAGTAAATATGGATGTTTCAATAAATTGGCCCTTTCCTGTAGCTAAAAAGGACTGGAAAAGAAGTAAAGAAGAATAGAAAAGTCATTGCTCAAACATCAAACATTAAAGTCTTAATAAATTTCTAGCTCAGGAGAACTGGATATAATATACCTGCATTCAAAAATTAAATCCACTGTAATAATCTAGAGGAATGTGAGGAGTGAATTTCCTCACTTTTCTTCTTCTTTATTATATATATAGTATTAAGATGTAACTATATTCTCTAGGCATATTCAGGATTTGTAAGTTTCTTAATGTGCAAATGATTTCTGAGATAGATAGATAGATATATATATATATATATATATATCTGCTGTAATTTTTTTCAGTAATCCTACTCTGATGTAAAAGCTTCTTCTTTCATTAGTAAGGATTTATATTCTCTGTGTAGAAAGCCCAAGAAAGATATTATTTGCCATTAGCATGATTTTATATTAAAGCAGGTTATATTAATCACCTTGCAGATATTCTCAGCATGTCTAAAAGTAATTAAAATAAGTATATAGCTTATGATGTGAAGTTTATTCACAGATTTTGATTTAGCAGCTTTGCCAGTAGTCAAAGGATCAGAACATCAGTAGAAAGTTGAAGAAGAAAACACTGTGTGAAGAAACACATCCTACTCCATTAGAAATGGTAAACAAGTAAGAGTGAAGACTGAAAACACAGATTTGTGTTTCAGCCTACTTCATTTCCCTTTACCATTTCTAAAACCAGTTCTTCCCTGTTTATCTTAGTGCTAGGGATTGATTAACCAATGCATTTTTAAATACTCAGACTGTTTAAATCAGTTAGCATAGGAAGTTTTTGGCATAATTCTCCTTAAGAACTGCATGTTCTATTTTCATTTAAATTTTGAATGCAAGCACTGCCTTGTTTAGATAAAATAAGAAAAATCCCAGGCTTATCATGCAGAATGCCATAAATCTGCTTTAGAGAAATCTCATGCAGAATTTCATATGGGAGTGGAAAATAATGCAGTGCAATTATTCTTTAAGAAAATAAGCAAAACCCCACAACAAGTATTTTACAAGTGTAATCAGGCTTTTTGTTGTAAGCTACAGTGGTGAACATGTAATGAAGGAGCTCTGCTGTTACCTTTTTATTCTTTAGATGGAGTTGGAAAAGTCTCTCCCTGTCCAAAGGCCCTGTTTCACAGGCTGCTTTCCAAGGACTCGCTGACCTTGGTGGGAATGAGATGCAGTATTTCTGTAACTGCAAAAGAATGGGACATCACTTTGTTGGAACTACACACACATGGTTTATTTTACTGTTGACATCTAAAGTAACTAAAACAATAAAGATCAAACCTAAAATTCTGATTTACGATGAAGGATTGAAAGGCATTCATGCAAAATGCTTTGATGTTTTCTGTCTGAAAATCAGCAGCTTTAATTGATTCTGTTGAGAGTGACGAAGTGGTCTTCACAGAGAAACTGGTTACTGTAATGGTAACACAACCATCAGAGATGAAAATTCCATTTTGTTGTACCAGTAAGGGTCGGCTGAAAACAGATGGGAAAAGCATGTTCTCTGGCTGTGACTTTTGCTTGATAATGCTACCTGAAAAAAACCCAAGTGGATGTTTGTACCACAGATAGTAATAGGTATCACTGCTATGTGTTTCCTCGAATTGCCAGATAACTCTATAGTGCACATACTGTAGATAATAAGCAGCTGTTTTTGCATGTGTTGCAAGTTTTTTGAAATTTGTGTATGGATGACCCAGGTAAGAAGAAAGAAAGTATCAAATCTTACTTGTTGTGGTTGTATGACCAGACTTGCCTCCTTTTTCACTGTGTTTTGTATTATAAGAGGAAAAAACATTTTGTTTATCCATAGAAGCCCTTAGAAGATAGGAACACTTTTCTCAACCTTGGTTTTTTTCTTTATTTACAATTGTGGGGTATGACTGCCTTGTCTGTCCCATTTTCTCTCACTAAGTCTCCCTACCATTATGGGCTGCCTCCTTCATGTCCCACACATGAGAAATCCAGTAATAGCCCATATTCTTTGCACACAGAAAGTTAAATAGCTGTGTCTATTTTGCATTGACAAATTATTGATCAAGAAAAATGTCAAAACAGGGAGCAAGATATGGCATTTTAGTACAATAAAATTCAATAATCGTTTTTGTGATATCTCCCTGAGCTGAAGAATGCTAATACTGAATGAAGATGGAGGACAGAAACTAAGATGTGTCAGTGAAGCATAACAAATCCACAGGAAGGGCTTAGTTTTACTGGAATTCATTTGCTACTTTATATCTGCAGTAATTCTAAGCAAAGTTACCTAAGAAATTAAATTGACAAAAACACAATAGATGCTCATTATGAATCAGAAAATTATTCTGAGCTGAGACAGGTTTGTTTAAAAAGTCGGAGACTGGCAATCCGGAAAGTAGCAGTTTTGTATGATCTTTTAAGAAATATTTCTTTTGTAATGGCAGAAAAAATTGAAACACCTTTGAATTCAACTTGTTAGTCCAGTTTGACAAGGAAAGTGTGAGACCACATACCAGCTACCTTGCCCTTGACTGGGAATCTGTGATGTGAAGACAAAAGGAGAATTACTACTACTAATAAATACTGATGTATTCAAAGAACAGATTTTCCCAGCATTTGTGCTGCTGCCTTATCTTAACCTAGATGTTTTAAGCATAGATTGTTGGAAGGAACACTCTGGCTGAGTGGTACATCATTCTCTGCAGAGCTTTTTTCTTCCTGTGGTAGTGTGTAGGAGAGGTGCTCCAGGCTTCTCAGAAGAGCATGGCTGCAGAACAGAAATCAATAGCCACAAGTTGCAACAGAGGAAACTTTGACCAGGTATTGAAAAAAAATAATAGTTCTGTGGGGCTGATAGGACATTGGCACAGATTATCCAGAGAAGCTGAGAAATCTTCACTGTTGGAGATGCTCAGAACACAATGAGGCAAGGCCCTGTGCTTGCTGATGCTGATCTGAGCAGGCTTTGCAGCAGATGACCTGCAGGATCCCATCCAGCTTCAGTTGCTCTGTGATTCTGTGGATCCAAGGCTGAGCTAAACCCTTAAGCTTTTACTCACCTGGTTATCTGCCCTATCTTTCTGTCTTGTTCTTTTTTGCTTTTACAGTCCAGTAAAAAGAAGATACCTAAAATTTATGCATAACTCTTGGGCTTTTTTCCAGCCTTAAATTCAAGCTTCTTGTCTCCATTGTTAACATCTCCAAGGTATTACCCTGTTTATATCATCATCTCTGTCAAGAATTAATGTGTTCCAGTTCTCTGACCTGATCCACTAGATTTATCCCACATAAAGTACAACTGAAAAAATTAAAATCTTCTCTTGTTCAAAGGAACCAAGAGCTATTTCTTTTATTTCAGAAAAAGCCGTTGATCTAATGAACTGAACTCTTCTAAAAAGTTTGCATGGCGTCCAAACTTCCAGGCAGGACTGGAATGGTTTTGTTTTATTGCAATTGAACCAGTCAACATAAAGAAATACCAATAGAGAGCCACAGAACCTGCATTTGCCACTGGTAATAACAACACAATAGAATAGGAGTATTTGCTCTGTGAATATCACAATATATGTCACTGAGCTGTAGACAACCCTTTCTAAAAATAAGTCAATCTAGCAGATCATAGCAAAATGTGAGATTCACTGTGATAAATTCATGATGTCACATACTAAATCAAAATACCATAGAAAATATTTTGCAGACTGGAAGTACATCTGAGAGGCAGAAAGGAATAAAAGATTTGGGAATTTGAGTTAATAAGGAAGAAAGTGAAATTGCCTGGGCAGCAAAATGAGTTCTTCAGATTCTGTCTGGCTTCCTGGAAACCAGGAATTCTTGTAAAGAATACAGATAAGAGGAAAAGCAGATTGAGTGTGTATGTTTCAGACAGACATATTTAGCAACCATGATTTTTAAGGAAAAAAACATTAAACTGAGTCAAAGGTGCAGTGATTTTTGAGTACTTAAATGACTATTTTTTTGGATGCAAGATTTAAATCACTTGTTTAAATAGCCAGATCATGGCAGGAAAGTTTGTGAATGACTGAATCAATAAAAAGAAGAGTGTTTGTTAAAATGATGTCTTCCTAAAAAAGCTGCTGAAAGTACAATGGGAAAACCTATTAACAACTGAGGGAACACATCCAAAGTCATATTTCAAGGGACAACAAATTTCCTCACTTGCCTGTCAGTCTTGCTGTGTGTGGCTAACACCTGGGAAGGCACAGGCATTTAGTCACTCTGAATATATTTTATAGGGAATATTGCTTAAGTAACAGACATTAGAGTAGTTTATCCCAGTGTAAATGAAAATTTGTGAGGTAGTTCAGTTTATGAATAACAACACCTAGAATGATGGTTATAAAATTTCTGTTTGTAATACAATAAAAATTGCATATAAATGTAATCCTTTTATATAAGGAAAATGGTTTTGTTTTGTTTACTTGAAGATCATTACGTCAAAGGTATTTCAAGTAAAAAGAAAGAGCAGGGGAATGATTAATTGCAATCAGTGAGGGAAAGTAGCCCTATTGTTCGAATGAAAGCTGCAGTTTGAACAGCTTTCTCTGTAATAACTCAGCATATTGAAAAATTCTGCTAGGTTGCCTGTAGTACTACAAATCATAATCAGAAAGATCACATCTTTTTATATATATATATATATATACACATACACACACACACACATTTTTAGGTCGTCATGGCACACTAAGCAAAGTTACAGAATTTTGTCAGAGAATACAGAATTCTTCCTGTCGGCAAGCCTTGAAAATGATTTTGCTTATTCATTTTTCCTCCCCTTTTTTACAGACCTGTATGGAATATGTGACACTGTCTTTACATAAGTGATTTATTGTTCAGATTTCCTGCTGCTGTTAATAGTGAAATTTCAAATAGCAGCATTTAAATCATGTGTAAGTAGAGTGTGATTTAGGAAGCTATTTTTAGTGGTCAGTTCAGTATCTACCCTATATACAGACACCCAGGTTCAAAACTTTTCAACCACATTTTATTTCTTTGCATGTGATTGTGGGGGAGAGAGGGCAGCTGAATAAAATATCATCTACCATTTCATATCTGTCCAGGGTTTTCTTTCCTGAACCTCATAAAGATGCTGTTGACAGTCTTTTGAAAATTCCCACCTCCCACATTCCAGGATTGTCAGGGAATTTATTGAAACCACTCTAATGTCCTGTTGTTTACAGACCTTTCACAATGAAATGGCTTTTTTTCATCAATACAGTGTAGTTCTTCCAGCTCTGTGATTCTGCAAGGGGAAAATACATCAGGGCAAATAAAGTGGCAGAGCTCAGGAAGGAGGTCAGTAACTGGTTAGAATTATATTTTAGATGCCTTTCTGCTGAAGGTGTTTTGCCCTTTTTCAGATCTGATCACAAGTTCCCAGTACATAACAGCTCTCTGTAAAAGCCTGCATTTATAAAGGAGCTTGTCCAGGGCATGGTCAGGCTGTTTCATCACTGGGGGTTCTCTGAGAAGGGTAAGTCACCGAAGAAGGCAATGACTCACAGAGAAGCATTTTAGTGATGATCAGTTTCATCTATGTTTTGGAAGACAAAGACAGTGTTTGTCAATCTGTTTAAAGAGCTTCCCAGTGAGAAGTTTAATGCATTTTTGGGAATTGAGTTTCTATTTTCAGAAGTAAACACTGTAAATCATGGACACAAAGCCACAGAAAATGAGAAATAAATAGGTACATTATATTTCAAATTACAGGGTTGAACTTTCCACATCACCTAGAAAATAATAATTTTATTTAATGGACATATTACTGAAGATACATAAAGATTATTTTACCCTAGAGTTACAGCTTCTGTCATTGGTATGTATGAAAATTGAAAGTGTCTGTCAAATGTTAATTTTTCTGCTTTCCTCCAAACAAATCCTACTGGCACCTCAAAGTGTAGTAAGGATAAAATCTTGAAAAATGATTTCCAAGTTTCTTTGGCTGCCTTTTAAAACTATGTACTCTATAGTTTATATCTTCAGCTGCCACCTCAGGAAAGACCTTGCAGTAGCACTGGGGCTGAACCTGCCTAGAACCACTTGCACAATAATGTGTAGCTGCTTTGGAAGAAATTATTTCCCTTTGCAATAGGTCCAACAGGATGTGTTGGACCACCTCCAATAGGATGTGGAGAGGCTGCCTGCATTTGGACTGGTGTGTTAGTCTTCCAAAGGAGAATTTCTGTGTCTTTCTCTGTATTTTCCTGGCTTTTAAATACTGTCTTTTCCCTTCTAGGTTTCCTCACAAATCCTCCTGTCTTGTTTGGCTTTCTTCTTTATCTGTGCTAAGACACAAGAGCAAAACGAAACAAGGAGGATTTTTGGCTCTGCGTTTTCAGGGGAGGGGAGGCTGAAGATTATGATCAATCTCTTTTTCCAGGAAGACCAATAAAAAAGAGACCCAAACTCTTCCATTCTTCTGTGCTCAGCCAGCTGGGTGAAACAGGCTCTCTGGGAAGGAAAGAGTGGTAGGTGTAGGAGGTGGGAGAGGGGCAGACCTGCTGTTGAGTGGGTTGGGCTGTTTCACAGCTAGAGCAACAGCTTTTTCCAACAGGAGAGAGCTCTAAATGCATTAGTGAGCCATTTGGTTCAGAGAAAATAAAAGATGTGAGGGAATAAAAGAGAAAAACCACCCCCCCTCTTTCACATTTGAACATGCTGGATTTTCATTATAATCCATTAACCTACTCATAGCCTTTCATTAGAGCCCTAGGGAGACTGGAATATTTTTGGCAATGTACTGTTATGAAAAATACAAGTTAAAAACCCACATAACTTCCCCCTTCCCAGAAAGCGCAGCGGTCAAAGAGAAATTTGAATCTTTTGTCATACCATACCATGAAGAGTGTGAAATTACATGAGCATCAGATATGTTTCATTCTATATTTGCATGATTTTTGTGAAGAATATAAAATTTTCCCCATAATTTGCCATGATTTGTCTACTTAGTTAGTAGTCATAGGGCGCACACAAAGACTTTTAAATATATGTAATTAGGAAAAAAATACTTTTAGGCTGAGAGAAATAATGCATTTTTTGTTTAGAAAGTAGTTTAAAAAATACACTGTTTGAACCAGTAAATTCTTCTGATTACCACAGAACTATTCCATTAGTTTCATTGGAGGTACCTCTAGTGTAAAACAAGAACTTTCTGGTCTTTCTTGTTTATATGGTAGCACATTGTTTGGCAGGTTCAGCCTGAGTCACTGCTGTGATGCTTTACAACATTTACCTAATGTTTTTTAAAAGACCTACAAGGTGCCCATTTAATTACCTAAGCTACCATCTTAACTACTGTCAGGGATGGCACCAAAGCTGATGGGAATTAACTGTGTGACAAACAATACCATCCATATTGTACTAAGCAGTTTTTTAAACAGTTTTTGAAATACGAAGTTCTAAAGTCTCCAATCAAAACCTCTGAAAAGAGGATAATAATCTTCCTTGCATTTTCACTACACCTCTTAATATGTCATCATTATCCCACAGACCTTTAAGAAAGACCCTTTACATTAAGTATCCCTATTTCCATTTCTGTGCATTAATCTAAGGACAATTTTTTTTTAATTTTGCAAAATACTCCCTTCCAGATACCTGTTTGAAGGCCATACATTTGACTTGGAAAAGGTGCTGCAAATTTGTGGAAAAAGTAAAATTGGAAACACTTTAAATTTTACATGTAATAGGTGAGATTTTATGTCTGCTGAAATAATTCTGATTTCTCTCATGGAAACTGGATTTTCTAAATTTAATACTGAAAGCTTGCAGTGTTTAACATGTAAACTATGGATGTTCAATATTTTACCAGCAGATTATGTTTGAGCCATTGCAGAGGTGCTATAGAAATACAGTAAAAGATATTGGAAAGATATTAGAACAATGGTACTACAATTATGACTTTAAAATACTGTATTTGAAACTTTCTTTTTGCTTGAAATCGACCTCTTATTAACAAAATTAACCCATTTTTGCTTTATGGTAATTGGATAAGAATGGCAGCTCTTTCAGCTCTGAAGTGTGCTTTCTCCACATTTAGAGAAATCCATGGTGAAAATATGATGGTAGGAAGCCTCACACAGAGATATGCCCTATTTTTTTGATTCAGTTATTTATCATAACTGAGATATGCTAAGAAAATGAATTATCAGTACATATATCTTGTTGCAGCAATATTCCATTCTTCTTTCTAATAGCTATTTCTATAATTTCCAACAGCACTTTGTGAGTTCAGAATTCTTAGCATCAGCTGCTGGGTAAGAATATTTCATTGATTTTCCACAAGGTGGCACGTAAGAATCAGTCTGTATTTTAATTAATATAATTCAGTTAATGTACACTTGGTAAATGTCAAATGCATGTGCATAGTCAGTGAAGAAGGAATACGTTCCTAGTCCAGAGTGTAATGTAAATGGCAATTTAAATACAGCATAGCAAGTGCTGCTCTATCACTTGCTGAATTATGGAGTTAACTGCTATTGTGGAATAGGTTATCAAAATAAAATCTAACCTAAGCATGTCACACTTATTTGTATCATGAAATGAAATTAAAAACTGATTCACATAATGGAATCCCTTGGAACTGTGCAGGAATTAACTTAGAATAAATTATTTATTCATGATTCAATATTATTTATTCATGCTTACATTTTATGAAAGATGAACATCAGTATAAATGTAAAAAAGTAGTGTCCTTAAAGTAGATAAATAATTTTTAAAGTGAGTGTTTGGTTATTAAAAACTCTTCATAAAATCATTTAATTTGTGAGTTTCTGTGCTAGAGAACTTCCTAATCAAACCAAGAAATAGGTCTGATCTAACTTGCCATCCAAGCAGAAACTAGTCAAGATATTGCATACCTTACAGTGTTAAGCTAATGAGTGGTTTCTTCTGGTGCTAGAGATCACCACATACTCAAAATTTCCTAACATAACAGTAGAAGAAATAAAATTGGCTGACCTACCAACAAAAAGTTGCTACTATGGTATTTTTTGCATCTCAATTAGATACTGAGTGGACAATAAATCTGAGAAATTCTGTGCTTGTAACAGACTTTTAGCATAAGAAACATTTTGGCAAAAGTTTCCAAAAACAGGCACCAATCTATGCAGTCAGTAATAAACTGTAGGCCCAGACAAATCCTACCAAGAAAGAAAATGGCATTTTTATCAGACTAAAAACACTGTAGACAAGGAATTTAATTTTGCAATTACTCTGCAGTGGATCTCTGTCTCTTTCAACAAATGTGAAATATGATCTAGTGATATATAGCTATGTTCTCAAGTGCATAGCAAAGACATATTATTTCCATCTGCTAGGAAATGTTCCCTGAAATTCCCTGAAATTCGCATTTTTAATTTTATTTCTCAGAATTATTATTTTCCCATAGTTAATGGAAGGACAACATCATCAGGGGACATCTATATCCTATCTATGTTATATGTGAATTGGAGAAATAGGTACAAGGGATAAGAAGGAAGAAAAAACCAACAAAACATGTCTTTGGTGACCAGATTCTAAATTCAGGGTCATTATGATAAGTAACAGGGCTAATTAGCATTTTGTTTGAAATGCTGAGTATTCTTTATCCAGGAGAATGGATTGTGAATTGTTGAACTTGATCCTTGGTCTGAGACTGATCAGCACTAGAACTGATTCTCACTGAAATTAATCCTTTTTCAACTAAATTTCTCAGAAGGCCACAGAACTGTCTCTGTGTTTGAGGCCTTGAAGGAAAGGACTCTTCAACTTTGCTGTTGGAATTTCCCCTATGTTTCTGCACAAAAAATAAAACATTTAAAGTTCCCATATTTTCAGAAACAAAATTCCCTGTCACTTTAGAAAACAAAATTTCCAGACAGTGTAGAAGATAGGAGATGATAGAGGGACAAACAAGCAATTAAGAGCAGTAATGAGCTCAGGCATCCTACAGGTTCTGCATACAGTGACAGTGGATAGTCTGTGCACAGTGCAGCTGGCATTAGTGATCTGGAGAGTTGCCTCCTTACCCAAGCACATCACATGGACAGCTGAAGGGCAGTTAGCAGCACTGGTGGCAGAAGGATTCATAATTTTATGCTGGTGATTACTGATGCTTGCCATTTTCTGCTAAAACTTCTCCCTTGAGCTGAGATGCAGAATTCAGGAATCAGTTAATTTTTTTCTTCTGAAAGAACTGCTGTTTCAACCACTGCCATGTTCCCACTTGCACTTCTGAGGTGAAGAGTTACTGAATTTATTTCTACTGGCGGAAGACTCCATTTGATTTTTATGTTGAGGCACCAGCTTATTCACTAGCTGTCTCAAGATGTTTGCTACTTAGAGAAAGTGAAGTAAGAACTACAAGGAGTTGTGGTTTTAATCCCTTATTTCCTCACTGTGCACAAAAGCCTGAAGCTGGGGCAGCAGCAGAGCATGGACTGGCTGTTTTCAAAGCTCTTTCTCAATGGTGTGCCAGAAACTGCATATGCCTCCTTGGAATATTTTCACTGCAATGACTTTGTACCTTCCTCGCATCAAAGGAAGAGTCACTTTCCTCTTGCTATTGCTAAAACAATTCCAAATTACTGCAGCCCCGAAAAAGATCGGCTAGTGTGCAAAGCAGCTCGCTGGCTTTCTGGAAAAAAATTGCAATTATCAGTAATGAAGTAAATAATTACTTATTTAATGTTCTTGAGTTGATGCATGACAGGTTTTGTAACTTTATAAACACTGCTTTACAATCCATATGAAGGATTCCCATTCACTCAATGATTATTCCAGAGTAATTTCAAGTAGAATTATGCTACTAAATACAGAAGTGTAGAAGTCCAGTTAATGTAATTCATTAAACATAATTCATGAAAACCTTGTAATTTTCTTATGGTAATATAAAAATGTTTGAAAAAATATTATCCATTTACCTGCTGAAAAAGAAATCCAGCATTGAAGTTTTACTGACTATTTATAATTAAATAGGAGTAAAGTGTGCTGAATAAAATTTAGGTGACAAATACTTAAATGACTAAAAAAGTTTTTGAATTTCTATCTCTGTGGAAAAAGAAAAAAATTTCATTCTTAATAGCAGTTCTTATTCAGAGGATGTATGTATATGTGTAATGTACAATATAATAAACAAGCCGACTACTTCGCACTTCATTATTGCTATGAACATGGCCCCAAAGCAAAACAAGTGTTGACACATTCCCCTGAGTGGATTCATGAAACAAACTGATGTGATTTTTCTGCTTTGAAGAAACATCAGTGGATTGAAATGCCACATCCTCAAACATGGTACATCTAGATAATGTCAGTGATGTCAGAGAATTATATTACTGCTGACCCACCAAAACATTGCTAGAAAAGTGAGGTTTTAGTAAAATCCATTTTGTTTCTCTCGGCCTTTTCAGTAGTGTTAGTCTTATTCATACCTTTGTAATTGATTTTAAATGTCACTAAGACCATACCTGCAGAAGTGCCTCCCAAATCAGATTTATCTTTCTTGATGTGAAAAAGGCAAAGTTAGAATGTTTGCTCTTAATAAGATAGCCTTCTTTTGACATACAGCATAGTTTTAAAAAAGCTGTAGATTTCTGTCTTCACATTGCTAGTCTCTTTCCTCTGTGGTCCATCTCAAAGTATCTTCACCTTTCTTTCACATTTCATCAGGCTTCAGCTAGGTGCTGGAATAGGAATTCTGCAACTTTTCCTTTTACTGCATTTGCTACATCTGTACTTGATTTTTAATTTTATTTATTATCTGTATTTTATTTTTATTTTCCTCTGTAACACCAAGAGGCTGTAATGGAGGCCACTTTGTGAGATCTATCCATATCTTTGGTGATTCTGTGTCATCCTGAAAATATTTGCTTGAATTTTGTGAAGTCTAAAATTAAAATAGGATTTTAGAAAAAAAATTATTGGGCTAAACCCCTTTTTTGGATTTAAGAAGTCACATCCCTGGTCATTCAGACAAGGAAATTATATTAAAATAGTATAATGCCTGCCATGATATCAAGATCTGAAGTTAGTTTTTCTGTGTCTTTCATATTGATTAAATAGTTTCTAGTAGTTCCCAGTCATGCATTTACTGAGTACATTTATTGAGTTTTTAATGAAGTTCAGTGTGTTCATAATGGTAGAGGCTGTAAAACTGATATATGGAGCCAAACCTTATTTTGGTGGACTGGCTATGGGGATTACTAGAGATACAGCTTCCTTTTTTTTCCAACCAGTACTATAAATAAACAACATAGAAATTCTCCATTTCAGTAATTGCATATTTCTGGCTCTTGTTGATATACTCACTTTTATTTTTCTTAGCCTTGTATACATTCACATAATTGTCAGTGGAAGTAACTAGTCACATCATTCTGTACATTTTATCTGGAAGAATATGTATGAATTAGAAAAAGGAGATTCTCACAATAAGGGGTTCAAATTGTCTCCAACATCTGTGCTCTTATAAATCTTCTCCTCCTTTGACTTTAGTGATTTTTTTCACTCAAGCTTGGGTTGACATCTGTCTCACCCAATCAAGTCTACAGACTAGAGACAAACATCTGAGCTACTACCTCAAACTCCAAGTTTGAGGACAATGCTGTCAAAGGACAATTACAACAATTTCCTAAGCCAAATCTGGCCTGTCTCAGAAGACCATATTAGAAAGAAATAAGGTATGCCATTAAAAAGCTTATTTCTCTCCCTTGTCTATCAGGGGGATTGTTGATACCTCACATTTGGAAGTCTAGAGGATAGTCTCATCACTTATGTCAGTAGCCTACAGCCATGCTTTAACTGTTTAAAGAAAGAGAACTGGACAAAATCATTGGAAGTTGTAGACCTTGCACTTAGCTGACTGTGGGGGGATAGAATGTAAGAAAATAAAGATAGTGCAGAAGGTAATCTCACACCTGAGGAGTTGCAGCTGTGCTAATTACCAGAGATTAGGAACAGGCCTGCCCCCCTTAGCAGGCCACGGCTGTGTCCAATAATGATGAGTGCTATAGAAGAGTGGGTTTGCAGGGTGAGGAGAGAGAGGGAGTTTGTTGGTTGTGCTGTGGGGAGCTGTACATGAGAAATCACTGAGAAGGTGTGGAACTTTTGCAATAAGATGACAACACCTGATTGTTATACTTGAGGAGCCTAATTTATTTCTGGACCAAAGTGGGATCTCAACACTGCACTGCAAGACCTGATAGCAGATGCTCCATCAGAAGTGCTGCAGCTTACCCTCCTAGCCTGGGGAGAGCTCTCCTGCATATCAGTGCTCTGGGGCTGAGCAGCTTCAGTGTGTTTTGTCTTGCCTAACTGTAGATGCTGCATCCAAAGGAGGCATTCTTAATGCCAGAGGAGAAAAAGCAAGAGTTTTCAGGACATGATTCCTCAGATCTAGTTACATTTTTACTTTAGGATGAGACAAATTCCTCAAAAGTGCCAATGTCTCCACATAGAAAAGTAGTTCAGCTACTCCACATAGCTTAGTTAGCTCTCCACATAACAAAGTAGTTCAGCTCTGAAGACCTGCATTCCATATGTCTCTAGGCAGGTGTGATGAATTCTTCTTATCCAATCCATGCAACACAGTGAGACAGTTATCTTGACCTTAGTTTTTCATTGAAATTCTATTTTCTTGAGTGTTTTCCTTATTCTTATAGTATATGTTTTCTTTGCCTTATATATGCCCTATTGACTCCTTAACATTGCTTCCTCCAGGAATTCCTAAATTCAGACAAACCATAAAAATATCCTTACTGCATTAATGCAATTCTGTCCATGACTATGTAAGCTTTTGAAAAGAGCCTACAATCCCCTTCCTGGACACCACAAGTCAAAATCCTTTTCTTCATCTAAAACCTTTGAAAATAAATCAATCATAAAAGCATAGGTGTGGTTTATTTCTCAGTAATAATAGCTCTACATATGCCACAAATATATGATATATTTTTAAGCTTACCAATAACCTCAGTTGTGGCAAATATTCATTAAATATCCCAATGTTGTAGTACTTTGATTTAGTGTATTAAATCTAAGCTATTAGCTTTCTGTGCAATCCATTTCAAATGATGATAACTGTCTTTCTATAAAGAAAAATAGCCTTGAAAAACATGTTTTAGAAATTCTGTCATGACAAGACAGATTTGTATCAGTACAGGGGTAATTACATTTCTTAAAAGCTTTTCCATTCCGATATCAATTAGGGACATTGTGGCTTTCTTGCACTAATTCATAACATTTATCCAGAAGATGGTTTGTCTTTTTAATGCTTTCTGCTGTAGAGTTGTGTATTTATGATTACAAAGTTGTGTGATTAAATTCTAAGAATTATCTGGACTCCCTTGACTCCTTGAAAGCAAACATGGTAATATATTGAAGCACAGACACTGTGCCCTGTTGTAGCTCTCATCTTGACACTTTTAATTTTCAAAGGTTAAATTTGTGATATGTGAACTTCATAAAATTCGTTTTTTCCTAAATAAACAAAAGACCACCATGCAGATAGATGCATTTCCAGAATGATTTTCTACAGTTGTCAGCAGAGAAGACTGAATTGCCTGCCATATAAATTGCTGTGCAAAGGAAATCTTTCAAAGTGTATGAAACACAAATATGTACGCAAGCACCTCTATGGGTCATAAAACATTTACTTTAAATTAGCAGAGATTTATCAGAGCAGGAGTATGGTTTCATGTGTGTTGTCTTTTTAGAGCTGAATATTATTTCTTGATTAGTTTTCACCCATATGTTTAAGTGGGTCACTAGTCATTATCTATTTATGTTATACCAGTTCAGAATAAATAACTACTACATTTTACTGATAGAACTGTATGCTTCAAACACTCTAGAGTAAGATACATGAAAGTACTTATTTATTTGGGGGAGTAAATTATCCATGTCTGATTGAAATGCCAGATGAAAATGGATCACAATTCTGACTGATCTAATTTCTTTAAATACACTGCTGTTCTTAAAGGTGCAACCCCTATCATTTTTACTGTCTCTGTGTGTACACTCAGCCTTTGCTGGGAGGCAAGTGCAGTGTTTGGTGACTCGATGTTGATGACAAGCCTAGTCTGGAGGTCTGGAGCTTTCATGCACTCGCTACTGACAGTTCAAAACCCAAACCCAGGGTGAAATGCACCCTCAGAGTTCAAAACCTGTAATGTGAGCTTGGCAGCTGAGTCTACCAGGGTTTGACTTGTAAAGCAAGCTACAGTGTGGTAACCAGAGGCTGCTTTACATCACACACCCATGTTTTGGGACCCTTGAGACGGCTTTGACTGTGAATTTTCTCAGCTCTCCTGCTAACATGTGTAAAGGCAATACCTGTTTCTCAGCCTCCTCAGCACTCACCTACCACCTCAGAAGCTGTCAAATGCTTATGCTAAAATATGAATGCAAATTGGACATAATTAAATTCAAATTATAGCAATTGTTTTTTCTCTTACGTTTTGCATTGACCTTTTTTGTATGAAGCCTGAAGAAAATTCTTGGTTATCTGAAAACTAGTCTATATATCTGCTGATATAACTCAGTGTAATGAAAGACAATATTTTTCCCTTCAACACATACACTGTTTAAGAGCACCTCCACAGAGTTTTATTTGAAGTGTTAGCAGGTAGCTGAATCTTAGCGATCACACGGTTACCCGTGGCTGTGAAGCAGTTTCTGAAACTTAGTATTTACCTGCCTATTCTCAAAGACTCTCTGGGAGGTTTGCTAGCTGCTCACACCCTACTTTTACGGCTTTTTGTGGGGCTCTCTCTGTAGTGGCTAGTCCTCTGGAAAGGGAGAGCTGTCTACTGGCACAGCACATAGCTGAAGGGCACAGATGAGCAACACAAATGAATAGCACCTTAACAGCTTTCTTTAAGCATATACATTAGCAATATTTAAAACTGGATGAGGTGAATAACACCCAGATAAAGTGTGATTAAGTCAGCTCTTGACTTTCTTTAATGACAACCTAAAAAGGGACAAAGTGTCCCTGAAAGCAAAGGCTAGTTCATGTGATGTGTTCTCTAGAATTATGGCAATCAAAAAGAGAGTTAAAGAAGTTCAACTATGTATAACAAAACCAGAATATGAATGTGGTAACCTTAATTTCTCATTCCTTTAAAAGTTTATTCATGCAATTATTCAAAAATTCCTGAAGTCATACCTGACCTGAACAGATTTATTTTGTGTCAGAAGTCTTGTACACTGTTGTTTGTAATATTTCATTTATAGAGCAGCATCTTGTGTCCTTCAGCTTTTAAAAGCAGGCAATTGCAAGATGCTTACCTTAGAGTAAGTGGCAGATTCATATATCTTCATAATTTAGCATGATGAGCTCTTTTTATACCCATGTGAAAAAAAAAGTAATTTCATGGATGTTTTGACAGTGCCCATCAGTTTTTTTTCAGCACACTGAGCAAGCTTTTGATCTTTCCTGAAAATTAATGAACTATTAAACAGAAAAAGAAGCAAGCAAGAAAGGAAAAAGTCATCCTCATTTTTCCTCTGCAAATAGAGTAATTTCCCACAAAGAAAATAGGTTTATGTGAGGAATCAATACAGGAGATTTATTTCTCTACCAGAAAATCCAAAGTGTAAAACACAGAACTACTCCACAACAAATAGCAGGTGATTGGAGGAAGAGGGGCTGGGAGCAGCTTTGCTGCTTTGAAGGTTATAATGTGAAGTTACACATTTCCTTAGTAAAACCATAGTAATCTCTTTCATAATCACTCTGTTTTTACCATGTGGCCCTAATAACTCATCTGATCTTGTAGTAGCTACGAGGCCTAGTCTCTGATTTATACTAGACAAGGTCTCTGCCTTACCTTCAAGTGAAAACATTTCAAGGGTGAAACTACTTGCTGTTTTGCTGAACTCATTAGAGAGGATTCCTTTTCTTCCACAAAATTTTGGGTGAAGATGAATTTATATATTTATAATGTGTGTCATATTTTCAAAACAAAAACTGACTCACTAGAAAACTTCAGAAAAACTCAGGTTAGCCCTTGTTTTGTGTCCTAATGAAATACCATAAGTTAGCTCATGCAATTGGCTCAGCTGGAACTGGCCAGACTATTTTTTTAAACAAAGTCATACAAAGCAGGACAGGAAAATTTTCACATCTGAAAGTATTTCTCTCTGTCATTAAACTGAGTCAAGTCAGCTGGAGAAGTATTTAGTTGGGGCTTAATTAGACTAGTCATGGACTTTCAGTTTTAAATGTGAATCAGCCTATTGAGCTGGAACCATTTTGTTCCTTACTGAAGTGAATCAATTTAGCACTTGTAAAGGCATTGTGCATTAAACTCTAATTTTTAGTTAGGCTTTGCCCAGTACTGTTCTTCGTCTGTCTTTTACACAGGAGAAAAGTTGACAAGGATTTCAGAAATCCTTAATCCTCGTTGCTAAGGCAAGCACTCTTCAGATCAGGCCTCCTCCAGGGAGAGGACACTAGGAAACACTCAGTCCCTGTAGTCTTTTAGTGCCTTTCTCACCCTACCCTCTGAAGGGGTAAATTATGTTTACTGTGCTTTCTATGGCTATCTGGAAGAAAACCTTGGCCATGCCAGTTTTTTCCTATTCCTATTCTACCTGGAGTTTACAGGTGAGTGGGAGTGAGGAAGGTCACAGTGATACATCCAGGGCACTGCAGAACAGACTGATGTTAACTGACAGAGAATAGGGCCAGAGGAACAATGTCCAGGTACAGTGCAACTTCTAGGTCACACTAGAGCTTGAGCAGTTCCACGTCAATCCAAGTCTTGGATTTCAACTGACTGTTAGATTTTTTTACTCTGGTGGCATAGCCTCAGCAGTTAAAGAATATAAGGAAGATGCCACTTTTTGTGTGATGATAATATTACTATAGACTAGAAATTTGTTGAGAAGAGCTCCGAGCACAATGTTTCTGTGTCCAGACCCTACTAATTTTCACCAGCCTTTCTCACTATTATCTCAACATATTCTGTCATTCTGCAACTTTTAGTTAATATATGTACCTTTCATACCTTGTCTGTCAAATCAGTGGGATGCTGAAAAGAACATGGAAAGGATTTTTTTTTCCTCTTGCAGAACTAATTGCTCTTTAAAACATCTTGGGGTAAATAAAATTGTTGACAGTTACAGGACATTTACTGAATTGATGACATGAGAATCTCCCAAGACCAAGAAGAAGAAAAGCAGAAGAAAAGAGCAAAAATAATTGTGTTCAAAGAGAAGCGCTCATAACTTTGGGGTGGGTAGTTCAGCCTTAATTTTTCAAGAGATTTCTTCCTCTCTGAGTTGTATACAGAAGAGTTTCTAGAACTTCTCTTTTCTCCTGTGCATTATTAGTTATCTTTATTTCTGCACAGCAAGAATATTCTGTACAACAAGGGATGCTCAGGTCAAAAAAAGGACAGGCTCAAGCATTTACCTCCTGTCAAAACCACTTATATTTATGGCAAATATGGGAATTTTGAAAAGAAGTATTCATATGTAGTACAGCTCTGGGACACAAAGTGCTTAATGCATTGCTTTCATACACTAGTCTTGGTAGTATTGGTTTTATTTAATTGCACCCTAAGGCTTGCACAGAAAAAAAAGCCTTTTAAAATACATTAGAAATGGCACGTGTACCGTCTGTGAGGGACCAGGCATGTTATAGGAAAATGTGGATTTACTATACGAGAAGAAGTAAATCTGCTTTGATAATCTTCAGCGCTGAATTTTTCATGGGAACAACATTTAGTTGCTAGCAGTGATTGTACTAAGTAGGTCAGCTAAGTAGACCCTGGGTCTCACAGCAGCATCGGTTTCTATCCTGCAGTGCTTAAAATATTTTAAAAGGCACATGGTAGAAGAAACAGGAAGATGGAAAAGAAGAAGGAAGTTATAACAGGCAACACAGAGGCAGTGGGATTTGCCCTTCCCACTTGAAAGGATTCATTTAAATGGGTGGTTAAATTGCCAAAACAAAAACTGTGGAAGATGTGGTGGAGTTATCTTAATTCAGGGAAGGTACCTGTTTAGTTGGATTTCCTTTCTTTGTTGAGGGATTCCTCTGGAATTCTGAAGTCTGCTGTTGTCTGCATGAAAGTGGAATTGTAGTGCAGCAGTAACACTGGATCCTCGCTACCAAACATTTCTTATTCGGGGAATCTATAGCAGCCTTCTTCTAATGAAGTGCTGTTTCTTTAGCATGAAAAAGATTGCAATAATGGTGAAGAAAAATTTAACAATAAACAATCTCTTCCAGTCTTTTGAGACATCACCTTGGAAAACAAATACTGAACAAAGTAGGTCAACCAAATGGGAGAAAGGCACTTACACTGCTCCCAATGTGTGTGATATGAGAATCATCTTGTGAAGAGGATGGACAGATGAGGCAGCTGGATATGTCTCATGGCAATGCTCAGATAATGATAGGCACAGCATGACAACTCCGGAGGCGTGCTATGGTAGGCCTGCTCCTCATATTCCATTGTGAGCTTAATTTCCCCCAGGCAAAATGGCTTCCATGCTTTGTTGTGCTATACCTTTGAACATCTTTGTTGCTAACTATTTTCTAGAGCATGAGGTTTTTTTGCCTAACTATAAAGCAAAATAATTTCTTATTAAAAAGTACATGCCGTTAAGAAAAAGCAAATTCTCTACATTACTGCATCTTTCTGCTCAATGTGATTCCAGTTATACTGACCCATTTGTTTGTTAATCATTGATTTAATGACAGTATCTCAGAGCAGTATTTGAAGTCAAGAACTCACCAGAGGCTTTCAATGAATAAACAACCCAAGAGCTCATCCCTGCTAATCCACATCCCTACTGGGACAAGCAAATTAGGTCCCAAAGTCACTTTGAGTTGAGGTGGAGGCTGCCTGGAAGGCCGAGGATTCACAGACTTCAAATATTTCTTTTCATATGTAATTCTTCATGGAACCATTTTTGCTGGACATTTCTCTTTTAGAAGTTATCAGATTATTTCTAGCTAGAAATTTAAGTCTTGTGGGAGAGCACCTAAAATTTATATACTGTGAGGATCTTTATCTCCTCCATTCTTCAGTCCACGACAGTTTATTTCTGACACATAATCCTTGTGTTTCAGAGAGAAATTTAACTTGAAAATATTCAGCAATTAGAAAGACGTGCTGTTATTTTAGAGCATCATTTTTTATAATTCCACTTTTTTGAAGTCTTTTCAGAAGAGATTAGATTAAACCACAGCTGAAGTTACCTAAATTGTAATTAAACTTTAAGATATACCCATCATATTCCAGAATTCACTGGAGGAGGAAAGTGCACATCAGAAGTAACCAGTCCAGCTGTGTACACGATGCATAAAACTGTAGCTCTTTAGTGTATGACACTTTTTGTGAGCCACTTTTCAGAGGAGATAAATGAATCACACCCAATTTACTTCAAATCACAAAATGCCATTATCTACTACAATCAGACATTGTTACAACTCTTACTACAATAAAAATCCAGGCTGGCAGCCATTCAGTCTTCTCACATGATGGCAATGATTCTGAAGGTTCCTTGTCTGGATTATTTTAGACTGCACTCTACAGACCTGGACTTTTTCAGCTTGGGAACAGAACTGGTCATTCAGAAGTGATACTTTACAGCTTACAGTTATAACACAGTTATAAACTTCTAAGTTCTACAAGAAACAGTCAAACACTTCTTAATTCATGGACCCCAAGGATTTTGTTTTCTTTTATAAAATATACATGTAATTTTTCCGTAGTGTATTGTGTAAAGGAGGGAACTCATGTTCATTAAATGTATTTTTTTTTCTCTTTTTCCAGTAAGATCATGGGACACCATTCCTGTCTCCCTGGAATTTCCCTGGGAGAGATTTGGAAATAAATTGAGAGATAGTAATAAATATAGATAAATAGACATAAATAGAAAGAATGTCTGGGTGGTCTGGTTTCAAACTGAACACAACTTCCTGAACATAAAGAAAAAAAAGGAACCATGCATTGAATACCAAATCTTAGGGAAGTGTTTTTGTAGCTATGTTCACCTTTTAACTCAAAGTAGATGTTGTATTAATAACATTTTAAAGCAATATTTCCTCAAGCAGATTTGCCTGAAGGAATTAATTCGGCAAGGAAGCAAATAGAGAAACAGTTAATGGAAAGTATATGAAGAAATTCAGCAGCTTTCAGTGTTCTGAAAGAGATGCTTATGCTTAGATTCTAAATAATTTAGATTTCAGTAATACCTAATTGTCAATAGGTGAATGTTAGGGGTGGGTTTTCCATTAACCAAAAGTATCAAGATGCCTCATGTCCAATATTGTCCACCTGGATTCCAGATCAAGTTTAGCAGTTGAACAAAAACCCTGGCAACAACAGTTCCTTTGCATTAGGGAGGCAAAATTTTCCTTTCAAAATGATGATGATGATAACTAATAATGATGACAGTGATGATGATTAGGGTAACACTTGTAGGGTGACATGAAAAAAACTAAACTTCCTCCTGTATTTTGGTGGAATCCTACTGAAAGAATCTTAGACCAGTGAGTGAAGGAACTATTTACTCTTGCTTTTTGTCACCAAAAATGTCTGGAAAACACAGCTTCATGCAAAATTTATGAGCAAACAGAACTGTGCCAAAGACATACCTAACCTATCACAGAATATTCTTACAAAACACAAGCTGCAAGACTCAACACTTTATCTATGTTCTAGGAGACAAGGGTGTAATAACAGAAAGAAAAATAAGGAAGAGTTTTGATGTATAATCAACCCACCTAACTGCTAATTTAAATGATTAGAGTAGGAGTGGATTCACACTTGGCTCCAATGTTAGTCAAAAGTGTGATAGTAAAAGTGTGTTCTGGAGGTATCTCCAGCACAAGACTTCTGTCAGGAATTAGCTTTGTCTGTACAGAGAACCAAGAACAAATGTGGGGGTACCAAGAGAAAATTCAATTTGTTCTGGAATACAGAAAAGAATTAGGGAGAATCTAGACTGCATTTTTTTTAAACATAAACCCCACTCACTTATGAAATGAAATAGTAGAAAGCATTGTTTTTTCATAAAGGGAACAGCTTCTTTGTCTGGAATGATCATTTCAAATTGCACAGAACTTCATATTGCAGGGATACCTTTCCTAAATTTTTTTTAAATACTTTTGTCTATGGTTCTGCGGTGCTCTGATAATTCAAGATTTTCTGGGAGAGCTACTGGTCTTGGTCATTTTCCTTAACACATCATGAGTTCAATTTTAAGTCTTGACTGCTTTGGTGAATGCCATAAAAAAAACAATGCATTTTTTAACAGTTCTAGAAACTTTGATAGGGAAAGAAAGAGTGTGGGGAAGTCAAAATCACTACTTTTTCTTAAGAGCAATTGTTCTCATAACTCCATTCATCCATAAAAGAAAAGAAAATAACATAAAATCACTTCATAATTTGACATCAATGAGCAATCCCTGTGTATATTGAATTGTGAAGAGTCATTCTGGCTAATGTATTTAGCAAATGCTGGAAAAAATAATTTTCAAATGTAAGTATTCAATCATGTAATTGTATATTATTCTCATAATTTAGTTTCCCCCCCTTTTTTTTTCTTTTCTTGTTCAAGAGTATTGAAGTGGTACTTCCAGTCCTATTGCTGTCTTAGTGACATCAGTAAAAATAGATTTCAAAGATTTTTCCTTCTCTGTTTTTGAAGTATATTGTCCTCTGAATAAGAAACCAACTGAAGGCAAATAGTCCTGCTAGATACATTTCGTAATGACAAAATTCATTTTTTTAAAGCTCATCCAAAACCACAATATCTGGTTTGAGGATTGTATTTCATCTAATACTGTGGAAGTTTTGTGACAGGATATTGAAGTCACTTGGCCATTTAATATCCTCTGGATCCTGGCTCACTTGAATCCTTTCTCTCAGAATACTTCCATTGCAAAGGGGACAATTAATGCCAGAGACAGCTGAAGCAGCTGGGGTCATTTGGAAAGAAGACCTCAAAATGAAATTTTTCAGAAGGGCTTTTAGGGAGAGTGAAAGTTCACATCCAAGAAGACAGCTTAAAATCTATCATGCTCAAAGAATTTCTTAACTAGAGCACCAGTTCCCAGTCCTGGTTGAAATTTATCAAAACCTCTTCCTCACATGAGGTTTCTCAAGACAAGGTTACCAACAGGCAGACTTTCCTGTGGCTGAATCGGAACCTGTAACCTTCTATAAAAGTTGTACCTTCATCTGTTATTTTTATAGTTCTTCTGCTCCTATGTCCATGTTTTACAGTAATACTTCCCATCACATGGTATTCTTTCTCCTCTCAATTAATTTCAGAAAGAGCCTTTGGTGTCATAGAAACCTCTTCCTTTAAGATTTTCCAGGGGTAACTCAAACTTGTCTTGAAACAGCTGCACAACACTTTCAAAACCAAAAAATGAAGCTTAGCAAATTGCACTTGTCATCTTCTTAAGGTGGAAGATGCTACAGACGGCAGTGCTTTTTTTCTCCCTAAAGCTTTCTTTTTCCAGGTCAGCTATAAATATTCTTCAGCATCAATATTGAAAAGTTGTTCTTGTGCTGTCTGTTAAAGGCTTAGTTGTGCTTTGAAATGTATACCTGCAGAAATGTTGAAGCAGCAGAAAACATCCATTTTTCTCCCTACCTACACATATGCAGCTGAATGGGGACAAACAGTAATTTCCTTACGTTTTTTTTTCCAAAAGGGGAAATGTTCTTAGAAACATGATCTGTGGCAGTTTTCCATCCCACTTCACCAAAGTCTTTCCCCTGTTCTTTGCTTTGTACTTTATTTCTACTGTTTTCTTCCTGGGTTATCTTCCATTTCTATTTGTGTGTCCCTCACTTCCCGTTGGTATTTTCACAGTGCCATATAAAGATTTAATTTGGTGAAAACTGTTTGAAGTCGAGCAGCATGGTGTTGGATTAATTAGGCAGTTAAATTTAGCTAGAGGAGTCCCTCTCCTACAAGTCCTCAGAGACACCATTCATTGATTATGTATACACATGGGAATATAAATTAGAAAGATTGGTTCATCTAATGCATAAAACCCAGATGTAAGTTTGAAGACTGAATTCTAAAGAGAATTTTGAAATCTAGTATAACCGATAGGATTTATATTTGCGTAGAAAAAAGTGTTTCAAGAATGAAAATGAGTTGCATAAGAATAAAAGGAACTGTTAAGTTAGGGGTACTCTTTAGCAACTCATTAGCAAAGACTTTGAATATTCTTGAAATGAAGCTAATTTATTTTACTTAATACTTAATATAGAATTTGTTTTTTTTTTTTTTTTTAAATTAAAAAATAAAATTCCGGAAAGTCTTGCCTTTTAACAGAATCCCTGTGTTTGTATCCTGCAGGGAGGTGGTGTAGTCACTGGTCCTAGAAGTGTTAAAGGAAAACCTGGATGTGGCACTCAGTGCCATGGTTTTGTTGACATCATGGTGTTGGGTGATAGGTTGGACCCAATGTTCTCAGAGGTCTTTTCCAACCTAACTGACTGTGATTGGGAAATTCCTGTTACTCCTTTGGAGTCAGCCTCACTGTCCATGCCAGCAGCTCCCTGCTTTGCTAATGTTGGATCTGCCACTGTCTCTCTTACCCTTCACCTCTTCCACGATAAGTCCCCTATTTTCCCACTTTTTCTGTAACATCTTGCCTGGTCTGTTGGAGCCCAATGTGTATTCACCAGTGGATTGTGTGGTCAGAAAATGTGGGCTGTTCTCCTCTGGCCACAACACCAAATGAAACTGTGTCATCACTCAGACATAGTGTAGCAATTTAAAGATACCTGACAGATTTAAAAAAAAAAAAAATTATGGTTAGAAATATGGTTTCAGGACATTGGATGTAGTTCTGAGTTCCTGTTAATGTCAGGAAGAAATACTTTTCTTTACTGAGTTATATTGGTATATATACAATAGATTATATTGTACACATATCCCTCCCCCTATTCCACAGACCACTCTGTTGCCCAAGAAAGCAGTTCCTACTTCTGGAGCTATGCTAACAGTGTTTTCCTAAACATGCCATCGACCTCAGGCTTTACTTGTTTTTTTTATTTCTCTGGGTTGAATGCTTACATCGCTTCTTGAACATTTTGATCTGCTGTTTTAGGAACAATGGAATTCCTCAAGAATTCATTATTTTCTTTTAAAGGCCAAGGAAACATTTGTAATTAGTTTTACCTAGAGGAACTTTAGAGGGAAATAGAACATTCACTTCCAGAATAGATAGAACATTCACTTCTATCTATGGGGACCAAAGACTAGAAAACTAGTAATAATAATACATCATTTTGATAATGCTCAAACTAATATCATAACTTCAATGTCAAAACTCATGAGTTATCCTGGACATTTTATAAATTTGGTCTTGTTTTATACTTGCCTTTATGCATTTTTTTCTCCCTTCGATCAAGATTATTTAGAAAAGAGGATCTATGTGTGACTCAGTTAGTTATTCTTAAATCCTTGTACACCCTAAAAATGACACAAAAGTTTCATTTTTCATCAGAATCCCATGAACATTATATATGATGGCAAAGGTGGACTATAAAAACCTACAGCTGCAAAAAGCTGTTGTATAGATGCTAGTCTGGGATTATCTATTACGTGCTTTCCAAAAAACACACTGCAGCATGCAACCAAGAGTTGTTATACGTTGCAGGAACACTGAATAAGCACCACCAGTATCTGAGAATATTGTGTATGTCTAATTAGGTGAATGTGAGAAGTAGATAAAAAAACCTGAATATATTTCTGACCATTTGAATTTTAATTAAAAATATTTTTATACAGCTCAGTAAGCAACCTGAAGTTAGTCTCTTTGCAATTAAGTCTTTAATGCTGCAAACAGTGAATTTGTCACAGCAAATAACTTAATAATAGTAAGGTTGACTGCTCTGTTAAATCCTTGCTAATTACTGTTCTTTAGATATCTACTATGGCAACTGTAGTATAAATGTAGAAAATGAGGTATTTTTTCTTTTGTTGGTGTAAATAATGTGATGATAAATTTCCCATTCTCATTGCCCTTTTTCTCCTCTGCATTGCAACAGTGTCAGCTCGATGGTACTTTCAAAGGTCACAGTTATGCCTCTGAACTCTACCCTTATTTATGGGCCATCTACCCTGAACTGGCTGATCACTGCTTTGTACCCTATCCTTCATTTTTTTGACAACATCTACTCCTGTCAGTGTTCATCAGATATAAATAGCTGCTAAGAGTCCATGGATTCTATTTGAAATATTTTTTACTTGAGGTCTAAATGGATGTAATCTCTAAAGTTCTCAGCTCCTCTCTTTAAGTTAGCTAAGGTATATTTCTACATGGATAAGGGTGACATCATCTCTGTGTGGGAAGTATTGAAGAGAACAGAAAGCATGTGTCTGGAGTGACTTGCTACTTTAGGATATTTTCCACAAAATGTGTTGTACCTAAATGGATTTGGACATTAAAATGTGGACTACAGCTCATAAGTTTGGACGAGTTTCTGTGCACTAAACTGCAGGGGCTCTAAGAAAGGCCTTAGGCTTATAGACGTGTCTAGGAAGTAGAGCAGGCCAATAGAATTGGATCTAAAAAATGACAGAGCTGATTTTGAGGATTTAACATCCACAGTGTAGGTATTTAGATTTTTCTGTTTTGGGCTTTTTTCCTTTCCACCAGGGACTGTGTCCATTTGTGCCTGAAATGCATTAGATGTACACCTAGAATTGCTTCCAGTTGCTTCCAAATGCTTTCATCTTCCATCTGATTTAATGGAAAAGGAATTGCAGTTAGGCACCCCATGACCACTCTGCAATGGAAATTGGAGTATATGGGGGGAAAACAGAAAAGTCACCTTCAAGGTGCACTCCTGATCTGAATTAACACACTAATGTGGGGGGAAAAATTAATAAAGAGCAATGAGTGGGTGAGAGGAAGTATATGCTGCATTTTTAAGTGAAATAATGATATACAGTATTTAGTTCTCTTATATACTTTTACAAGGATATCCATAAAACAGAAGTTACCCAAGAAAATGAATCAGTGAAAGCAAATAAGCTCATATCAGAGTTTAATCAGTTTAAGTTATTAAAGCAAACAAATAAAACAACCTAAAAGCAGGTATAAGTAATTTTACAGAGAAAAATACTAGCCATTAACTAATGCATTACTATAGTGAATCATACAGCTAAGGTCTCAATAGAAATTAAATGAAGGTAAATGAATTTGGATTATAGAGCAAAAAATCCATACCTATGCTTAAGGATAAAAAAAAAAAAACTACGTGGAAGTGATGAACTCTGCATCTTTTAATACGTTCCAAAAACTGCTATTTGGTGTTTTTCAGTAAAGATTTTGTATGAGCTTCAACAGACAATTGCAATATCCTTTCTCTGATGTCAGGAAAGAAATTGGACCAAGCGAATAAAAATGAAGGCTAGAAATGAAAATGTAGAAATTAAATAAAAGATGCTATTTGGTACATTACTGCTTATTTTCTCTTTCATAATTCATTAGAAAGTGAATTACGACATGTAATTTGTGGCTTTAATCTTATTTCCTCTTCACAAATACTCCTCAAAAAATGTATGGTTGTCTTGTTATTGTTCTAACCAGACAATGAAAAAAACCCAGAAAAATCAATAAATATTAATTTTCCATATTTTGGTAACCTGATACCAAATGAATTACAAGCATTTCTTCAGCCTTTAAAAGACTAGAATGAATTCTTGGGTGATTCTGTTCTGACAACAGTACAGCTAAAAGAACCTTTGTCTCCAGCAGTTTTGTTGGGTTTTTTTAACATTCATTTATATTAAACCCAGAACACATCCAGGGATGGGGCATCCAGAACTTCTTGGGGTAACCTGTGCCAGAGTCTCACCAGAATTTATTCCTAATATCTAGTCTGAGCCAATTCTCATCTGGTTTAAAGTCATTACTTTGTGTTCTATCACTGCATGCCTTTGTCAAAAGTCCCTCTCCTAGGGACCAGGAGCTAGAAGCTCTCTTCTAGCCCCTTCTGGTGCTCTAAGAGCTCCTCAGAACCTTCTCTGCATCAGGATGAGCAGCCCCAACTCTCTCAGGATATCTTCACAGGAGAGGTGCTCCAGCCCTCTGATCATCACCGTGGCCCTCCTCAGGACACTCACCAACAAGCCCTTGTCACCTTATTCATCCCATGAGATATCCCATAAACATCCCTTTAGGTAGCATTTGAAGCTTTTTTCACCCTCATTTTGATAAGAACCAAAGCAGATGTTATGTTATCCTGTCAATTACATAAATGCAAATTTGTCTGTTATCCTTAACAAATTAGAGTGAGAGGTGTTCATAAACAAAAAAAAAAAAAAAGCTTTTGCATGAATAAAGCTTCCTTTCATGTGAGTTGAACAAAAAGCATTTTGTTACAGTTTCTTTAATTTATACTTTAGACAATATTGGACCTGATTTCATAGTTTTTAAAGCTGCTGAGACTGTTTTCCTTGCCTGAATCAGCAAGGTTTTAAAACATTACTATAATTAATTATTTAATTCAGAATCTAGCAATTACCTGTTTTAAGGCTTGACTCCTTTTTCCTATACAGTTATCTCTTCTTTGAAGTGTATTTTTTAGGATATTGAAGTAGGGACCAAATCCAGGAAAAGTGTTGGGCCTAATCATTATATCTGTATTTTCACATGTGCCTAAATTCCCTCACTGTATAGGGTGGTAATTCCTTTACAGGGAACTAAATCCTATAGCTAGATACTTTTTAGGAGTTGCCATATTCTACATTTCTCAACAGATTTCTGTTGACTTTGATTCTGTTGTCACTGAAAACACTTATCCCTTTGTTAGGTCTGATCTGTTTTCATGTATAGACATTCAGATAATTTCCTAGGGAGAAGTTAACAGAATAGAAGAAGATAAATAAATTACGTTCTACATTAAATTTCCCATTTGCTTTAAGATGATGAATATACCATAACATTTAAATATTTACCATCATAACTCACCAGAAAGAGCAGTTCACCTAGTCAGATAGGAGAAACAACTGCTTTCTGATTGTTTACACTGAGTGTTTATCTTTCATCTATTTCTTTCAGGGTATTTCTCTGAAGTTATGAGGTTTATAATTTTATTACTCTTCAGCTTTTATATTTTCTCTTTATTAATCTGGACAATCTATGTGCAGTGAACCTTCAGGACTTCTCCCACCCAGTGTACAGTTGTCTCTGAGAAATTACAAATTTTGAGAAGCACCTCTCAGAGTCATTCAAGCATTTAAATTAAATTAAAAAGAGAAGAACTTTTTGTTCCTAATTAAATATTGCAGCCACAAATGTTGTTAGAAAAAGTAGACCCATTCAATATGATTAGACAGACTTTGGGTCCTAATTTAACAGGAAATATTTGGTTCCTGATTCCAGAAATGTGTCACTTGAACACAGAAAATCAAGCATTTCCGTGCAGTGCAAACCAGACAGCTGCAAACACTGAAGAGAAAAACCAATATAAAATCTTGCCACATTCTCAGATGAAGCAACCAAAATCTCTTTGGAAGATCTGATATTCTATAAGACTAATTTTTGAGAAATAGGTAGATATGTTTCTTAAAATGGATCTGAGAACATGCCTGTTTAATGGAGGAAGAGAATTTTTCTAAAAGCTTGTAAGCAAATCTGCTCAAATACTTTTTTTAAAATCATAAATCTAGGGGGAAAACTTACCAGACATTTTTTAGACAATCAGAGAATTTGATTTGGCTTTCAGATCTTCTAATAATTGAGTAGTAATGTGAAATCAGTGCATGGTCTGTTTAGCTTTTTGGAAAAGCACATGGTCTATTTAGCTTTTTGGAAACTGGTTAAACATTAATTTGATTGTGGGCAAGAAGTTACATACAGTCAGTCAATCATTGTGCAATGTCATATAAAGTCTTTGATAGCTAATGGCGGGAAACATAGTAGAAAGTCTAAAAGCAAAATGTTTTAGAAAGTCATAGCTGCCTCTTGGAAAAACAGACTGAGGCAAATAATCTTTTCTTTATATTATCCAGAGGAATAAACTAGAAGCAAAAAAGTGACTCATATCCAGTACATTGAGAAACTTTTCAAGACCATTCTTCCTTTTGAGAAGTGACACAAAGATTATAGTGGGTAGGGAATATGGGGGAACAGCAAATATCAGACATCTAGGAGAGCCTGAGGCAGCTAGAGATCAGGAATCTGCCTGATTTAGACTTTGTCTTATTTAAGTTATGCATTTTTGCTTAAGTCCACTTGTTCAGTTTGAACAGTTCAAAACAAGAGTGCTGCCCTCTTTGGCTGAGTCACAAGGGTACAGTCTGAGATTTATGTAAGCCCTCAAATCGTGTCCATATGTGGTTTAGACTAAGAGGTCCTTGCTTGCCCATGGGCACTGTACTGTGAAAGCAATGTGCTATGGGCAGCTTCCCTCTTATTGCTTCATAGCAGCAGCCAGCTGCCACTTCTCATGCTTTTTTGGAGGGCTTTGTTGGCAGCAGGATAACTCTTGAGCCATGTACTGAAGACTGGTGTAAATGTCTGTGCATGAATGGTCGAGTCAAATGTTCTGATTTGTCCTTTGCCGCAAGTCAGGCAGGGTGATCAAAACAGTCCTTTCTGCCTTGGTATGTGTTCAGCCTGCTAGCTGGCTTTAAAAAGAAAAATTTCAGGGTTTTTTTTTTTTCCATCAGGTTTCCAGGACAGAAAATAAAGCAGCTTGCTGACATTTCAGAGCACTTGCAAATACGTAATGTGCTATAAAAATGGATGAGGCAATGAAGGACTTATTCAACATATTAAAGGATTCAGAGAAATGATTAAGGATTAAAGATTGAAGAAGAGAAGCTGAGTTAAGAAACTTCCTTTAAGAGAGTTGATAAATACAGAACAGTAAAGAATGGTGAAGTATTTTAGGCTAATCCTTTAAAAGTATATTGAACTATCTATTAAAACAGCAACAGCAACAAAGTGAAGCAATAGCAGAAGCAAAAGCAAACCAAAACCAATGCAGTCTCCAGAAAATAACTCTAGAACATTTTCTGTGTTTGTGTGCAGTATAGCACCCTGCCTTTTCAGATTCACTGAGGAAAATGGGAGAAGGACAATGGGAAATCAGGTCTGGCCTTGTAGTCTCATGTTTTCATGCATTTCATGGGGAGCAGTTCCTCCCACATTGCAGCTGAGTCCAAAGTAAATTCGTCCAAGACTGATAATCTAGATAAAGACAGATAATGTGTAGTAGGTCTTTATGGAGGCTATATTCCTGCCTTTTTGTGTTTTGGATATTTTGCTTATCTTTGATGATTCCTAGAACCAGAGGAATCTGCCAGACACCTTGGAAATTACCAAGGAAGGGACAAATCTAGAAAATTTTGAGAGAATTTTTCCTCCTATACCCATCCTTTTTCTTAATTTAGAATCAGACTATTCTTTTGCCAATATATCACTGGATTTCAGTAAAGCAAACAAATAAAAACAATTTTGGAGAAAATCCATATCATGACTGCTGGCAAAATTCTCTGTTAGTCTGCTGCTATGAAGCTCAGATGTCGACTTGTTCTGTACAGGCAGAAATACCCTGTGTCTGGAAAGATAACCTGTGGTTATTAGATACTCTAGATTTCAAAATTATTAGAAACCTGGCCTTATGGAAGTCAGTGAAAATGGTAGTTGTTTTAGTGGATCGGGTTTTAATTTAATTTTCTCCTTATTTTCATTTTGTTTGACAACTTATCTGAAAAGAAGTCTGTAACCACTGGTCAGAAAAAGAAGCAATGTCAGGGAAGAAAGTGACTTTTCAAAAAGTTGCCTAATTTTGAAGAGTTAGAAAACCTTTATTCATTGACCACACAGTGATTCCTGAAGACAAAACCATCATCTCCGTGGTTTTAAAATACTTTATATAGTCTTAAAACTGTGCTAGAAGGGCATAGGTGCTTAAATGTATGCAAGTTTTTCTGCAGATTTTTAGCCATTGTTTTCTTTTGAGCATCTTTGTTTTGCCAGCAAGGAGTATTCTTGTATAATTGTTTTTGAGAATATGTCTCTCTGTAGTAATATAAGAATCCATTGATGGATTTAATTAAATTTAATTAAATTTGATTTTGATTAATATGGTAAATTTTAATTGTAATTTTGGAGGGTGTCTACTATAAGACACAGTGATTTATTAGCATAATCACAGACTGCCTATTTAAAGGTCATTTTTGGTTCAGTTTATTTACAGTAACATAAAATATAACTTGCCCTCAAGATAAAGCAATATGAAAAGAACCTTAATATATTTCCTTTAATTAAAAAAAATTAAAGTTATTTCTAAGAAGGTATGTTTTAATGACAATGAATTGCTTTGAAAAGCAATGGCTGGAAGTCAAAAGTGTTCTGATATGTGTAAAGCTGACAATTCCTAAGTTCCAGGCAAGTTCAGTAAATAAAATTGGATTATTGCTGGAAAATTTAGTTCCTGTTTTGACATTGTCAGAATCAGAGAGATGAATTTAGTTCAGATTGCTTGCTCAGAAATCCCAAGGCTACCTTGGATTAGAGCTTTTAAATGCTCAAACACTTTTCAAGTGAAAATGAATGGGAACAAATGTCAAAAATAATAGATTGGAAGCGATGGTTACGTCAGACAGTGAGTAAGTAGAAAAAATACCCAGCACTGCTTTTAAAGAGTGTACCCCCGGTAAAGACTAAAAATAAAAGGTAGATTAAAAAGAAAACTAATTTTAAAAGGAGTAAAGTGGAATTCTTGCAGAGATAGAACTGAAATGGTCAGTTTATTCAATCTTCTATATGAAACATTTAGATAAAAGGCACTTTGGAATGCTGCAATAGAGGTAAAGCATCTTCCCTTCTCTTGCACAGTTTGCTGGCAAAATCAAAATACAGCTTCTTCAAGTTTATGAAACTTGATTGAAACTAGCAAATAAACAAACTATTCATTACTGCCTGACAAGATTCAGCAGCACAACAGAGCTCATGAGAGTCTGGGATCAGTGATTACCATCTCCTAGCTGAATGCCATGTCCCAGCTCTTCAGGGTAGATTTATTATCATGTATTCAAAGTGAACATTTCCTTCTCTTTGAATGTGTGGGAATGTGAGGTTCAGAGTGCTGTTCCACAGATGCTTTTTAAAAAAACGGATGTAATCCCCTTTTAGAAACCCTCCCATTAAAAAGAGAAGGTATTCAAGGTATTCATCACAGTCCCACAACCAGGTTTGCTCTCATGTGGAAGCAGTAAGCAGGCCCGTGGCACAGAAGCCAGTGTCCCACCTACAAAAATGTACTTCTTTCATCTCTGCACATGTTACCCTAGTCTAAATCTTGATCAAATATTGACTAAGTGCTATGACTTCATCTGGACCATCTGTCTAAAATGTCTTCTTATTCAAAACACTTTAACAACAATGAGTCCTTCTGCAGAACAAAGACTCTCCTGACTCAGGACCACAGGTGTGCCAGCTGAGAACACTTGAAAATTATGGGTATCTGAGCATCCTTAGCAAGATTAAGATGGACTTTATTAATTTACTTTTGCTAAGTCATCATCAGAATTTTTCTTCCCAACATACAGGCATAATGGGATTTTTGTTTTCATATTATAATAAAAAATTGTATCATGGCTAGTTAGTGTGCTTGGTTCCATACAGGTGCCTAGCATTTGTGCTATGAAAGCTGATTGAAAAGAGCAATGCTATAAAGATAAAGAAAACCTATTTTAACTCTGAATGAACTTGCCATGCACTCCCATTTTGGTTTTTTTTCTCATCATTGCGGCAGCATTCACCAATATTTTTTTCTGACACTTCTGCTGTTTTCTCAAATGAACAGTGATCACAAATAGTGAAAAGGCACCCATTTTAGAGAGGCCAGGTTGCTGCATTGTGGGTTGGAGTCACTCCACATCTGAGCTGTTCTCCAGGATGGTTCCCTGCATGGGTGATGGCAGCCATACAGGCAGGCTGCTCAGTACCAAAGCACAGGGGTACCGAGCGGGGCACACTTGGGTGGGGGCCAGAGCAGGGTGGAAACTTGAGTTATACACTGGTGGGTTTTCTCCTGGTGTGGCTCTGGGCACAGCTCCATAACACTGACGCTGAGCATGGGTGTGCTTTTCCCCCCACACTTTCATCACCTCTGAACACAGCTGCAGCTGCAGGGGGCACACGGGGCAGCACGGCTCCCCTATGGCCACAGGCCACCAAAATGCTTCATTTGCCTTTCAAGAAAATCCACCCTTGATTAAATCTCCTGGACTATATTAGTGTTAAGACCAGGTGCCAGATTTCTTTATATTATAAATGAGTAGGGCTAAGAGGACATGGACTAAATTTCTCTCTAAGTAGGTTTGATTCACAATTAGCAAAGGCTGTTTAAAAATGTGGGCTGAGGTTACAATAAGGAAAAAGAAATCATGGTGTCACAGACTGTGCCAGCACTGCAGATAGCCATGACAATGCAGGACTGAGGAATATGCTACCAGGGGCTGGCCTGAAATACCTGCTGCATTTTGAGATCTGAAGAAGAAATATTCATAATAATTAATTTTGTTTTCTTTTTCTTTATTAAGGCATGTAATTCAAACAGATAGACTTCAGAGCCATTTTAATGATGTACAAAAAGTGTAATTAGGATGTAAAATAATATCTCCCTCTAAATTTTCTGTGTTTGTGCTGGGAAAATGTTTTAGTAATTATGCTGTAGATGCCAAATGCCATGAAGAAAACTCATTCCTAATATATTTGGCATATGTCTCATTCTGTCCAATTTAGTTTTCTGCGTGTTGATGAGAAATGCCAGCTTTTACTTTTCCTTTTTTTTTTTTTAATTAGTGATAGGATTGCTTTTGTTAGCTTTTGCATGCTTTGCTTGCTTCTCTTCAGTGTAATTTCTTTATCAGACAAACAAGATAATACGACTAATTTGAGACAATAACCTGATACTTTATAGAACCTGGAGTGAAATTTTTATTAGGAAAATTTTCTGCTTTAAGGTGCACCAAAATGAAATCGTATTGCATTTATAATGAGGCTTGAAGTAATTTAGGAAACATTATTTTGAAAGAGGGTTTCATTAAAGAAATAAATCAGAAAAAAATACCTGCACTGTAACTTGAAGGTTAGGTCCTAAGGAAGCTGTGAGGAAGCAAACCAATAATCAGAAATATTTTTATATGATTGTCTAATATGTAGGGATCAAAAAAAACCACTGTCTTTTTGGGAGGAAGCTTCACAACTGTAATACGTATGTACATATCATGTGTATGCAGACAACTGTACTGCAATTTGTATGCAGAAACAATCTGCATTTGTTGCAGCAATTGTTGTTTGCTTAATCCTTCAAATATGATGAAGCAGTTTTCTTAGTAAAACTCAGTATTTGAGTTCCTGAAGTAAAGATATTAAAGATAACACATCAAAAATATAATTATAAAAAAAAAGAAAAAAGGACTGTAAGCTGTATGATGACTTGTTCTCATTTGTAGGCTTATTATTTGCATATTGGTGTTTCTTTTTTATCACTTATTCTCAAAAATGGCATCTATTCTGTTTAAAGTATTCTCTTTCTGACATGTTTTATCTTTCTAAAAGTAATGCAGTGTGGTAAAGTTTAAGACATGTAGTTCAGGCCATTCATTTAAAGCTAGGTATAAACCTCCAGTTACAAGAAAAGGGTTCTTGTCTCTTCTCTGACACTTTCAGCATCCCAATAAAAGTATCAGAGCATATTTGAAAATAATCTTAAAAATGAAGCATGGTGAGATTCAAATGGATTGTGGTGACAATAATTCTTGATAAGTTTTCTTGATATGCCCAGTGAACATGGGAGGACAGATGGGATTCATTGGTAATCTTACAACAGCCCAGAAAGTGTTGTCATTTTATGTATCTCAACAGCCACAAATAGCTCTTTAAACACTTCCTTTATTCTAAGACTTGATGCCTTTGAAGGATAAAAAGTCATCAAAAGCCAAGCTGTACAGCAGAGAGGCCTTAGCAGTTTTATGCTCTGAAGGAATTCATTCACACTCAATGTGCTGATGTGTGTGGAAATCTCTAGGTCACACTTCATTGTACTCAGTAGTAGTATTAGTACCATCCTAGCATAATCCATGCTGACATTAAATAATCCTAATTTGATTATAGATCCAGCATTCGTAAACTGATACCTCAAAAAATATACACACCAGCAAATACTCAGCAAGAGGGAACTGTAGTTTTTCATTGCAGATGAGGATAAGGAGAAATAATTCTTATACATTTTTGTAAGCAGTTCATACTGTGCTTGCATCTGAAATTCTGTTTGACAACCAAACATCTCCTCAAGACAAAAATTAATTTGGTCAGAATGATGAAAAATGCTGATGCTTACAAATATGTAGGCCAACTTACTCTTTCTAGATTCAGAGTCAGGAACAGAAACAACTAAAACCTTACTTGTAACTGCTGAGTGATATCACTGTCTCTCTAGGGGAACAAGTGCTTTATTCCAGTCAGTGTCATACAGTGTTTCTGCGTTATAGCAATGATGTCACTTACACTGTGTGTGAATCCAGTTTCAAAGAATGGCTGTGAAAGTCTTGTTTGCCCAAAGATGCTTTGTTTCAAGACAGAGATGTCATTAAACATTGCCCTCTTCAACTTAGAGGGATAAATTATATAAATGCTCAGTTTACTCTGGATCAGTTTACCAAGTCAGAATGTTCAGATATAGAGAAAAGATAATATATATATTATATATTATATATTATGTATACTATATAATACTATATTTATATACTATATAGTATATATAGTATATACTATATTTTATATAGTATAAATACTACATACTATATTTTAGCCTATATTTTCACTAATTATTTCCTATTTTGTTCACTCACCTTATTTGACTGGTATGTGATGGGCTGTCACAGGGAGGGACTGTTCCAAGGCAGGGCCTCTGTAGGTCCCAGCTCATACAAAGGTTCAAAGTCACTTCTGGACCACACCTGCTAAGGGCTGAATCTGGAGCCAAAAGCTTCAGCTTCTCTCATGTCTCGGGTGAGGTGAATTGCCACGAGACATCTCTTTGAGAGGCAACTTTTCTCACCCTCTATTTCCATTGTCACACTGAATCTCAATATGTTGTGGGAAAGCTCTCCTGAAAAAGGCTGCATTTAACAAGAATTCTTTCAAAGCAAAGAAGTCAGTCTGGAAATGATCAGTACCCTAATGCTGTAACACCAAATCTTTCACTAACAAAAACTGTACTGGGATCAAAATACAGAATGTTCAGATAACCACAGGGTTCCTAATTATAGTTATTAGGATTAGGGCTTGTGTACTAGTTTCTTGTTTATTTCATTGCTGATAATTTGCCTACAAATATGTTATACTGTTCTTAGATTCAGCTAAACAGCATTAAGCCCAAATTAATGGAATGACTAAACTTGTAAGCTGATGATTCAGATACCTCAATAATGGGAGTTCAGGAGAGGTTTGCAATAAATAAGAACCCTATCTTAAAATACAAAGTGAAAACTCTGGGTTTAAATTCTCATTTTGGTTTACTGCATATTCTATCTGGGCCTTGGTTTGCTCCTTTCTGAAAGTCATAAATGTGTTGAATTAACTAGGGTTTTTTATACTGTGCACTTGAATCACTAGAATCCATAGAATTCACTAGAATCATATCCAGCAATTCTGTAGAGAAGCTACAGACATGAGGAATGCTGCTGTTGGACAATCATACCCTTGATTACTATCATGCCACACTATCTATATCCAAAAAAATTAACCTATTGACTACTGAACAAGGAATTCCACAGTCTAACAGAACTAACTGAGAAAAACAGTCTAACTGAGGGGAAAAAAGAAGTATGAAACTGAATTTTCTCTGGAAAATTCCAGGAATGCAGTATAGCAACTCCTAGACTTTAATACTCAGCTTGATGTAAAATGCTCTCCCAAAAAGTTGGTTTATATCACGATGAATTGTTAGAAACTAAAAAAATAATATTTAATCTGGATTAATAGCACAATTCAGGCACTTTGCATGATTTCACTGTGTTTTATGTTTTTTAGGAGTAGCAGAATCTTTAGCCATTACAAAAAAGGACTTTTTGTTCCCTTTAAAAGACAAAACAATTTCATAGTTGTAGCAAAAGGTCCCAAACTATACAGGTTATCACTTATGCTCCATTATGCTATCACACAGCTGTATTATTGCCACATTCACCTCTCTTTCCCCATTTCCCTCAAGGTATTTGTCATTTCACATGTATTCAGAAGAGCTGACTTTTAATTATTGTTCTCTGGAGGAATTCTTTTTTCAGAAATGTATTGGCCATGTGGTAACTCTTGTGAGCCCGAGGCAGAGGTGAAAGCTGTGCTGTACTACCTGCACTGAATAAAAACATAATGAAGCACAGCCTTTTCCAGAAAGCTCACAGTGTAAAAGGAGAAAAGCAGCAAATACATACAAAGCAGTGGAATTTTGTCTCCTCATTTAATAATGCAGAAATCAGGACAAAATCCCTAATCTCAGCTGGGTCCTTCTTATAGCCCAAAGGAGTTGTGGGCCCATCCAGAACTGCTCAAAGGCAGGAATCCAGGTGGAGTGAACTGCACTTAGAAGTCACTATTTTCTTCCAAGGACTTCTAAGGGATGCTGGGCTGACTGACTCTGATTAGAGAGCCAGGCTCTAGTGACTAGAATTCAGCCTCTTATTGCTGTAACAATTATCACCAGTTTCACTGTTGCCTTTCTTTGTTCATAAACACCTTAAATTCCAGCACAGTCCCCCACTCCATTAGCTCCTTGTGTCCTAATGGATTTGAAAAGGAAAACTCTTTCTCTTCCTTATTACTTTTTTGGCTAGCATTAAGTGACTTTTTTTTTATCTCACTGGTGTATTGTGAGAAATAATTAACGTTTGTGTACTGCTTTGAAAAGATCATTGCATCAAATGCTAGTTTGAGGAGAAAGATGCTTTTTGATGTTCTTATCTGTTCTGTTCAGGCTTTAATTGACTCTGTATTCATCTTCCTCTCATTCTTATGATTGCGAGTTCAACTCTTTTTTAACCTTTGATCTTTGAGTGGTTTCTCTGAAACCTCACAATTGTCACTTCTATCTGCTCCATTCATGTCTGCCAGATGTTTCAGAGCCCAGGGAGAAGAAGGAGATGAAGACAATTTTTCAGGTTACAGGGATGCTATGATGGACCTGGATGCTGGTTAAGTGGACTGAGGAGAAGCCCTTTTTGAAGGGCTTGTAGGGAAGCAAAATAACCCCTAAAAAAGGGAGAAGTCACCATTGTTCTTCCTGTGTTTTTTTTTTTCTCCACTCTGAGAAGTCCTTCCCTGGGATGGGATTCCTGTCTCATGTGAAGAGTAGGAAGTTCTTTTAGTTTTTTGGAAGGTTTTTTGATTCTGAGTTTGCTTCAGATAGATGAGAGGAAATGCAAGTAGAACAACTGATCAAATTATGAGTTTACAACCTGAAGGAAAAGAAAAATGTAATGAACAGCTCTCATTGGACTTGGATTCACCTTATTTCTCTGTAGAGAAGAATCATTGACACTTGAAAATTGTGAAAATAAACTGAACAAACCTGCAGAAAAATATATGGTAATTTAGAAATATTACCAAAAAAATAGTGATTCACAAAGTGTCCCAGAACTATGTGTATTTCTAGTTCTAGAACCTTGAGATTTTGTGCCTGTACAAATAGCTAAATTTTCTTTTACATCTTTCATAAAAATGCATGGTAATCTAAACATAGAAATATGAACAATCTACATCTGACAGTGATTTAATTACAGGAATTTGAGAACATTGGCTAGTTATTTTTCAAAAGCCTGACATTGTAAAAGCTGGAAAACATGTAAACATTGTTGTTCCTCAGATAACTCAGAGAAAAACATAATAATGTTCTGGAAACTCACATACATAAAAGTCCAAATAAAGTATGTAGAAGTGAAAAAAAGCAAAGAAGAGATCTAGTCCTTGTAAGTCTGAAAAAAATTTTTCTGAAATAATATAAGAAATGCATCCAGATCTGAGTATTTTTTCTCTGGACTGATTTGCTCTGATACCTGATTTTCATACTACATTTTCTAAAATTTAACCACTGCTTTAGAATGGATGGAGACTTTGTTTATATACTTGGTAATGTCAAGTGAATATTTGACCATGAGGTTCATTTAATCATGAAAAAAAAAATGTTTCTTTTTAATACAAAAAATTCAGTTTGGCTGGAAGCAACTTTTTATGATTACATTTTTGACCAGAGATTGTAAGCAGTGCCATGAGATTTAGCTGGCCATCTGTACAGCTTGAGCACTGAGTAGTGGCTCTCTCAAACTTAGTACAGTGTTTCTGGTAGGCTGCTTGCAAGGTATTGACAAGCCAGAAATTAATTCTCTGCCTTAATGAATTTTCAGTACTAAGTAAAACTCACAACCTGTGTAAGCACAAATAACACAGCAAAACTAGTAGATTAGATGGTAAATTAGATTTTATGCCCTCTAACTTTTATATTCCAGAATAGCCTGTTTTAAAGCAATTTTTCCTTTTGAAGTAATTCTGGATTTGCAGTCTCAAAAAAAAAGTTTATAATTAAAACTTCTATTAGCAGTATTGTTTTGCTGCAGAGCTGCTGAATTAGAAAACAAATCCCAGTAGATTAGGTTTTAAGTGGAGAAAAGCAGAGACATGATTATTTTTACCTTCTATTAATTACCAAATGGACAGAAAAAAAATATTAAAATTTAGTGCCAGTGCCAGTGATTTTGCTGGGTTTGCTTTTCCTAACCAGTGATTTCTTGGATTGAATCACAGATCATGCCATGTTGATAAAGAAAAGTGCCTGGGCAAAATATTAATTAATCCACACAAAACCTTTTCTTGTACTTACCTGCCTGACCTTACGTTGCTGTCATAATGCTTCCTGCATCATAGGCACACAAAAGTTTATCTTGACCTTTGCCCAATCTCTTGTATAGTTTAGTCTTTCACTTTCAGCTGAATTTGCTCCTGTATTTTGTTATTGTTGTTATCCATATGATAAAACTCCTTCTTATTATCATGAAAATGCATCAAAAGAACTTGTAAAAGTTTGCAGGGTGTTTTCCTTTTCTGAAAATGTACTTCAAAGTAATAGGGTAATATTTAGTATAACCATTTTATCTTATAACTGTTATCAGAAAAACAGCACAAAACATCATGCCATCTCTTCATCTCTGCTCCTTCCTGTCCCTCCAATATTTCCCTTTTTCCATGGTTCAAGTCAATAAATTTTTTTTGTTAACTTCCTCTCAAGTTCTGATAGTAACTGTGATCTGGATAAAACCATTGGAACTATGTCAAGACATCATAAAGCTTCTGGGATTTATGTGGGAAATAGAGGTCTTAGATGCTGTGGATAGAAACTTTATGAGCAGAAGGGAAAAGGGCAAAGAACACATCAGGACTGACCTGCTAGTGAATAAACTCCCCAGTGCTTACACTAGCATAGAGATGTTTTGTCTGGGGAACTACACAATGGTCTCAAAGTCCACATGTGCCTAAAAAGAAAAATTATATTCAGATTAAATACATATATTGCTCAGTGAATATAATTTGTAGTGTGTATCATATTTATTGATGGTAAAGAGATGATGTTTTGTCCCAGAGCAGCAGATGTGAGACAGTTGTTGAGAAATACATATCTTGATATGTCCAGGGATGTAGCAGCATTGTCTGGAGGTTTTCTCAGCACAGGTTTTCTCTGCCTTGTGTTCTCTTCTACTCCCATCTGTGTGTTATTATAGAACACGAAAGAACACAAGCACACACCGCTGTCCTCAAGGTGAAGAAAAGGGAAGTTTATTTTCTAACTCTAACATTTATAGTTTTCCAAAAGTGACAGTGGATTGGAGGGTGACAGTGCCACCTCTCCAATGACACTGGACAAACTAACAGTCCACCAACTTTCTTCTCCTCCATAAAGGAATGCAAAACAATAAGTTCTTTACAGAAAGTGTGTGAGAAAGGTTGCTACAAGAATGTCAACATCAGAAGGCTTAGAAAATCTTAAAAATCAGGGTGACATCTGTGGGCCCTGAGATGCACCTGGAGATGGGATGACAGTGCCCACGGTGCCTTGGCCTCGCAGCATTCCCTGCACACATGTCAAAACAGGTAGTGTGGTACCCTTTGAGAGCTGCCATGAGCAAGGGGCTCCCCAGTCTGTCTGGGGGGATCAGGGCACAGTTTAGCATGTGATTTTCTCTGTTCTCTGAAAAACACTAGCCTTTACTTAAATATTACAGCAAAACTAACAAGTAGTGTTACATCATTTCCTGAGCTAGAAAAAATAGCAAAAACTCTAATCTAGAGGGAGTGCAGCCAAGTATCATCAAGTTGTAATTAGCAGAGGACTGCATTTTGAGACCTGCTCTTTATGAAGATTTAAAAATTACTCATGATATGGAATATGCTTAAAGTGCACTTGGACATGTCCCTTTTTTTATGTTTTCAGTATGTTCTGTGACCTGCACTCTTACTTAGAGCCGTGTAGAAGCATTTATTCTGCTTTTTTCTTTCTCCAAAATCAGCCAGATATTCCTTCTGCAGAGAAAGGACTTTTTTTTTATACTATTTAAAGACCTTAAAAAAGATCACCAAACCACACAGCCTGAGGATGCCTTTTTAAAAGATTCTGAGCTGCTATTCAAAGACATATGTGCATAGTGGATTTATAATTTAAAATTACTGTTTCCTTGTAATCTCTAACCATTTTTACTTTTAAATATGGACCAAGTTCTTTAGTGTCTGTAGATCAGCTATATCCAACTTAGCAAATAATTTAGTACCATGGAGTATGCTGGCAGAGCAAAGAAAACTTTTAGCAGGTTGCTCAAGGTATTTACATCTGACCAGATGCAGTTTGATTCCCTGAACAGAACATCCTCTGGCTGCAGGCAATTTGAAGGTAGTTCAAGGCATAGTCACTGATTCAGATCCAAATATCCCTTTCGGGGCTGAGGGGATGTGATGGAGAGTTCCTGCTTAGTTGCCTATGAAATAAGTGGCATTCACTTGTGCACAGACCACTTCCTACAGAGGCCCAGCCATGGGGACTGCAGGATGTTCAGGATTTTGCTGTAAAATGGCTTGATTGATCAGGATCAAAACAGTGTCAAGGACACTAACTTCAACACTGGTTCATATAAAATATATTTTTTGCCAGTGGTGTTTATCTCCAAACAGTGAAAACAATCAAACAATCTTGTAGAACAAACCTTACCAGAAGTACATCACATGAGGGTATAATGCCTAGAACAGTCAAGACTACTATAGAAATAAATATAAGATTTTGAAACCTTTTCATAACATCCTGTAACAAGGAAAACCTGCCAGCTCACATCTAAACATTATTAATTTGCCTTGCAGAAGGAATGGATTTCAAGAGAGACAAAATTATAATTATATTTTAAAACAAGTTATGAGGAAATAAAATTATGATGGGTTTGGCTACTTTGGAGTCAAAACATGTTCTGGAAGGTTTTAATTTTCCTATGTCAAGCCAAAGGACAGAAGGAACAACTGAGAAAACATGATTTTTGAAGGTAGAATTCTTTTTATCCATTGTGGGTTTGTTAGCACTTCTGACAAAGTGCTTTTGTTGGAAACTTGCAATTCTACCAAGACTGATAAGAAATTTTCTCTGAACTGCCACTGTATTCAGCAGCAAAAAAGGTAACCATTGTAACTACGAAAAGTGACATTGTTTTGGTTTTCCTATTAGTATTAGAAAGCATTAAAGGCTTTAATGAGCAATAGAAAATTATAAGATCCAAGGAGAGGAGAGCATTGTACAGAATTGTCACAGAAAAGGCAATTGATATAATTAAACTACAAAACAAATTTAGTATCTGAAAGACAAGTTAAGAACATGTGCTCTTGGTGAACTCAGGTCCCAAAGATTATAAAGACAGCTGAATTTTTCATTTGAGAGATTTAATTTAATCAGACGTTTCTGCTAACTTAATTTGATCAGATTTTTCTGCTAGCATTGATACTTAACTTATTTGGTTGTCATGCTACACCTTTCATTCTGTGAATGTTAACACATAATTGCATATTTCTTTTCCTCTTGGCTTTAAAACGCTTCAATATTTAGGGCGATTTTGAGTCTAGGATTTGTATTCAAGCTTATCACAGTTTATATAAAGTGTCTGTTGGGCTGAGGTACCCATATCACATGAAAGCTTACCACAAGATTTCCACCAAGGCAGAGAGAAGGAAGTGGGACATCTTGGTTCTGTGTCCGACTCAGGATCCTGGGAGGGTTTGACTTCCCTTAGTACTTGGCCAAATAACAAACCCAAACATAAAGCACATGATTAGGGGCAACTCACCATCCCCACAGCTGAAGTTGGGAATCTGTGGTCTGTAGAAAAAGGGTGTAAATTATAAAGCCAAACAGAAAGGCTGAAGTAGGAGCAGCATGGCTGAAAATATTTTAGAGGCTCCCTAGAGCCACACACAGAAACAGGGCCTGCAACAGGACAAGAAACAAGGGTTTAATTTCATGTAGCACTGTTTCTTAATAGACCTGGCAGGTTTATCAAGAGACAGCTTCTTCAAGCCCTTTTATTAAAAATAAAATCATAATAAAAGAAGACATTTTTAATCTCAGCCAAGTGTTACATAAATAAAGCATTCTGATGCATGGGTCACACATTGCTGTAGCAGAGAATTCCTTTGGCAGCAAAAGGATTTTAATCCAGTCTGCAGTGTTTCAACAGGGAACCATGGAGCCACATTCATCTCATTTGTGATAGCTGAACTTCATTTCTTTTGCTGTGCAATGACTATCATAACTGTGTGCCAATTGTTTGGTATATGGGTTTTTTAAAAGTCTGATCAGCATAGTTCTTAAGGTGGATTAAATGCTTATTAAGTCTATTCTCTTTATACACCCTGAAAAATTAAAATACAAAATTAATAATTTAAATTAGATGTAACAAAATGTAACAATAAATTGATCATTAAAAAGAAATTAATAATTAAAAATATGATAAAACTGTCATTTATGATTCATTATAGAAATATAAACAAAAAGGCTACAATAAATTCTATTTCTTTTCTTTCCACAAACTCAAAGACAGCAACATTGGTGTTTCAGTTTATTATTAAGAAGGCCTGAGCTTTGTCCTGAGAGGGGCCAGAAGCAGCACCAGCTGGGTGGACAGCTTTCAAGTCATAGGTGTTATTCTTTCTATGCCCAATCTCTGCAGTTCTGGCAAGATAAGCAAAATCAAGAAAAGCAAGCAAAACTAACTAGGTAAGTAGAGACTTTCATGTACAGTAAGACTTTATGTCCAAGAAAAGCTGGCTCATATGACCACTCTGTCACACTCACACTCATCAACCATTTTCTTTAGGTGGAAAAAAAAAGGATAGTGACTTTTTTGTGTACCTTCAAAGGAAGCAATAAAGTACCACAGTTTACTGGAGATGATACTTAGCTTTTTTTGTGACTGGCATTGTTATTGCAATGAATATTTGTGTTCTTCTTATGAGTCAAAAAGGTTTTCTCCTTCTCTTCTCCAGGGCAAGGTCCTTTATTATCTCCAGTTTTCTGTCCATGAGACAACAAAAGGAAATAGTGAGTGATCTTTGGCATTGGAGGGGACAGTTGTATGGATCCCAGTTAGTTTTTCTCAAGAACCTTATTCCCAAAGTAGTGTTGCAGGCACTGTTCACTTTATTTTTTACTTTGCACATAAAACATGAAAATCTTTTGGCCATTCCAGTTAGCTCCTGCCAAGTAGTAGACCAGGTATGCCAGGTGAGTTGAGCAACAAGAAAGTAATTAATATCTCCCATTACTCTTTGTTAATTAGACTATAGCAGGATACAAAGCAACTTTTAGTGTACCATTCAAACATTGTAAGGAATTGCCATAATCTTTATAGTATGACTGTACCCCAAAAACTCAGTGCAATGTCTGCATAGGGTTTTAACTGTCTGACACTTCATTGCGATTGAATAGAAGTTATATTATTGCAGAAATAAACTGGGCTTGTATGGAGGGAACTACATATTTATTACAGTTAAAGAGATTCTGATGAAATTCTGATATATTTTGTCAATTTTGGGAAAAAAAAAAAAAACCAGCAAAGAAAGGTAATCGTGATTCCAAATTTTAGGCTAGACATCAAAACAAGCTCCATGAAAAAGACTTATACCTAACAAATTGTTCATCCAAATGTTTAAAGTAATTTTCAAGTACAGGCAATCTGGAGGAACACTTCAGTTTCTTTACACCTAGCTACTATGTATGTGGATGTGTTTAATATAGCATATGTCTTCACTAGTATTTGGTTTAGTACCTGAAAATGTATCATTTCCAGCATTCAATATTTCAGCTAAGATCCCTAGCCTGTGATCCATATAATGGCTGTAAACCACTTGTGCTGGTGAGCTAATATTTATTTCATGATTTAGGAGGGTGAAAGTTATTAAACCACATAATTTCTAATAACATTCACCCTTGTATGGAAGAGTCTGAAATGAAGAGATTACTTGAACCTTCAAAAATGGGCAATTATGAAAAACAATTTCTTAATGATGGCTCATTAAGGAAGTTACTCAGATTGCACAAATGATAGCTTTTATGAAACCTTTTATGAAGCCTAGACAAACTGCCAAAAATATTGTCTTCACTAGGAATATGTGTACTGCATGTGTCTCCTTAATAGCATAATTTTAGCCCTATTGCTCTTGTTGCCTGATGATTGAAAGCAAAACAATGCTCATTTAACTGTTTCAATGGTTAAAAAAAATTCAGAAGTATTTTTAATTAGAAATATCTTTTATATTTTCTTTTTTTTTTCATTTATAGTTGAAAAAAATAAAGATTTAATTAAAAAAAACAGAGGGAAATGGGTTCTTCATATTTCTAGAAAGTTTTAGAGAATGGTTTACTGCCAACAGTTTTTCATTATGGCTGTCCTACAGAGCTGGTGTTCCTTGTGTTACAGAAGATAATTTTTGAATTATTTTAAGTAAACATAAATAATATTGCCCATGTGTTTGAATATAATCATCAGAACATCCTAAGGTGGAAAATTTTGTTGCAAAAAATTAGACTTCTGAGGTTACCCAAGTAAACTATAGAGATTTATCTATGGTCAGAAATAGCTCATGATGAAATTTCAAAGGTTTTCTGTTCTTCTGTTGTCTCCTTATCATGGCATCAATGTAACAGACACAGTTTATGCTGCTCTGGTTTCTCAGGTTCTATTAAGAGCAGGAAACCACATTGAGATTTATGTTTGTATAAATAGCTGCTCAATTTCTGATGCTTAATATGTATAAAAATGCATACAGTTACATATTTGTAAATACTTACAGAAACAAAGCAGAAGTGTGTCAAAGCATCCAAGTGTTGGTTTTCATAGAATCTATATGGAAAAGAGACAAAAGAAAAAGTAACCAGCTTGGAACTTCTTTTCTTTGGGATCACAATTTCGTACAGTTTTGACATAATTTGAGTTCTAACAGAGATCCAGTTTTGTGCAGCCATCAAGAACACTGATTTGACACTAAATATGCAAAAATTCTTATGGTCATTTGGAAGGTATCTTCTGTACAAAGAACTGATTGATTTCTTGATATTTTCTTTGCTGTTATCAAGGTAAAAGGCTAAATAATGCAGTTATTTTGAAAGGCTAAATTATTTTTAATTATTCACTTGGTTGCTCTGCGACTTGTACTTTTGATGTTTGCTTCTATTAAGAATATTCTTAACCCCAAGGTATTTTCTAGCTTCTGTCAAGGTCATGATATTCTGTCTTTCTATGCCTACTTTTCTAAACTAAGCAAATCCAAATTTCCTCATGCAAATTGAAATCCTGTCTGCTGATGAAGCATTTCTTAATGTCAAGAAGTCCAAGAAGGTAGGCAGGAACAAACCAGCAAGACTTAAATGTTTCAAAAGGTTAAGGACAGTAGGAGTGCCCAGTAGAGAAAGTCTGGGAAACTAGATTGGAGGGGAGTTCAGGCTCACACACCATCCTTTGGTCACTCAAATTTTAGTTGCTAGCATACTTTCTGCTGCAGTTATACAGTGAATGAGCCCCCTCCCATGGAAATCCCAGACTGCAGTTCCATGTGTGCCCACAGTTCTGGAGATGGCATGGACCACAGACTCTGCTTGGTAGGCAGGACAGATGTGGGCATCATATTTTGAGGCAGGCAGTTGAGCCATATGGACATAAGCCATGCCAGACCACTTTTCCTAGGATAGAGAATGGGCACCAGTCCAACAGAGATTTGTTTAGCATGTGCACACAGCCCAGCTTTCCAGAATACCAAGTCAGTCAGAAGCTGGATCTCCACTTCAGCAGAAATAAATACTTTGGATAAAAACAGCCTTCCAAAATAAAATCCCATGTGCTTGCAAGAAGGTTGGGTCCAACGCCTTGCCAAGAAAAGCTCTGTGGGTCATGGTTATATACAGGTCACACACACAGTCCATAGGAAGCATGCAGCAGGTTGGCTGCAGGGCTAAATCCTGCTTCCTGCACTGAATCATGCACACAGAGAGTAACATTTTCAGAGACTGTATTGATTTAATGGAAGACAATAATAAGGCCCATGCCAAGGTTATCTTTTTTCTTCTCATGGCTTTTTTGCTGAACCATCATTATTTTTCTATACGTTCTATTTATCTGATGTTTGGTTTGTTTTCTGTTTCTAAACAGTGCTCAGATTAACTTGTAGGGATAATTTATCTCTAAATGAGTCACCTTCCTATCAAGAATTCCTCAAATTACAAAGATGAGGTGTTGCTTCTGAGACAAACTATTATATGTGAATATGTATGTGGCATATGCAATAACAGCAAAATTAATATGCATTATATATGTAATTTTTTGTTCTTACCCAGTTAATTACATTACTGAAAATGAACTATCCACATACTTGGTTTCTTTGCTCATTACTCCTTCTCATGCTTCTGTCAAATAACAGATATACCACATGTAATTGCTGGAAAACAAAGTTCATTTGAAACATTTTTTGGTATCATTTGAATTTCAGACTTCACTTTCTTCTCACTTTTGCCAGTTTAAATATAAGTATCTTTTCACCTGGATTATTTCTGTTTTGCACCAGTGATAATGCAAGGCAACCAGTCCCATGACCTTTCAGAGGCTAACACATGACTCTGTTTGTACCAACAAATTAGATGCACAACCCAAGCAGCCAGCTGGTAGAGCTTGTTTGATTTTCCTAGTCTCCAAAAATAGAGTGGCCACACACAAAAGACCCTCTGGAAAAGGATCCTACAGCACCCTCTGCTTGGGTATCGTGCCTGGGAATTATTAAGAAGAGTGGTGCATGTGCTAAAATCACACCAGGGGACATTTCAGGCACTTGACAGTAGAGATGAACATCTCCCAGTGTCTGGGAACATTCCTGGGTATGATTTAAGACATTAATACAGACAAAGCCATTATGGTCTGTGGCTCTAATGGAGAACAGGAAATGTGATGGAATGGCTCTACTGAAAAATGTTAAATGGTATTAAAAATGTTGTCTGTATTGTCTCATCTTCCACTTTATAAAAGTTAACTATTCCAGACACTCAATCGTACCAGGCTTACTAACATCTTTCTGTATTTTTTACCTCCTAAAGCAAAACAAAAAGCTTGTCTTAGAGACATTCTTACAGCAAGTCTGCAAATCTCTTAATAAAACATCTATCAGTTACTCTCACTTTCCTGACTTGAAAAGGCGTAAGAATTTTAGTGCACTTTAGTGCACTCGCTGCATTCAAAATAATTTTTGAGACTTTTCTTAATATGGTTGCATTCAGATGTCATCAGACTTTACAGGACATGTCTTTTTGTTAGGTCAGAAATTAAATTTACTGTTGATGCTGTGAAGCTTGGCTACATTATGTTCTTTTCACTTGATGCTGATCTCTGAAAATGCATAGTGAGCTAAAAAAGATTTCCCAGGTTTCTTCTTCTATTGTGGTTTGGGTTTTTTATTCACTTTCCTATGCTTTTTCAATTCCATTTAATATTGAAAATCCTCTAGGTAGCATGAAACATAAAATACAGAAGTTTCTTTATTAAATCTTTTTCAAAATTCCTTGAGAACTTAAGCCAGGATTTCATGGCTCTAACAAACCCTTGCTATGTGTGTTGATTAAAAAAAATCCCCTCTTGCTCTTTCTTACCCTGAATAGCAGGAATCACACTTCAATTGTGATTCTAGCATTGTGAATCATACCAAATAGATTCTGCTGTGTGATGGCATAAAAGCACCTCCAGGACTTATGTCAGACCAGCCACAAATTCCTTACTAATCTCATTTATTGCAGGTGTTTTCTCCCTCTCTTAGTACAACTGCTAGTCTGCTTACCAGTAAAACCATAGCAACTGCAGAGCTGAATCACAGAGTGGCCAGAATCATGAACAGGTTCACTAATGCCTGATGACTTTGGACCTTTGAGAAATCACTGCAGAATATCCTATTGCCAAAGACCACAGGAAAACTCAAATTCCCTGGGTTTTCATGAAGGGCATGTATGTAATGCACATCATCATTCATTATGTGTCTTACACTGAGAGCTGTCTCCCACTGTCCTGTGGGATTCTAGGTTCTTCTTCATTTAACCCTGAAGCACTGATGAACAACTATAAAATCTGGACAGGAGAAGACTCTAGAAATTAAGCTCCCATTGACCATATTAACTTCGAATGGCTTAATTCTGATGAAACCACCCCTCACTGGAAGAGCCATGGATTAACAAAGAGAAGCAACGTCCGGAGATGTCTTATGAATTATTGACACAATAATAACAAAATTCACTTGGTTTCTCTTTAACTCTGGAATACATCTGATTGCACTTTCTATTTTCAAATATCAGCCAGTAAGCTGATATAAAATACTACTTAACATTAAACAATTTCTTTGGAAAAAAGGGATTTAATATTCCTTTTTTGAAGGCATTAAAATTCCTTTCTATATCTAAAATATATTCTAAAATATAATATTTTAAATTTATTTAAAGAATATACATTAAGTACAAATTAATTTATAAGTAATAAAATTTAAATTATGGAATAATCTTCATGTTTCCTTTGAAGGAATGTGGTTTTTAGGGAAACCACAAGAGATGATAACCTCCAAAAATAAGAAGAAAATTTTCTCTATATATGTTATAAATAACCTAAAAGATGGTTAATTGCCAGAACTTAGGAAGTGGCATTTAGGAAAGAAATAGGCTACTTCTATGTTAAGCCTCCTTGAATATATGCAAAAATGGTTGGTAATTTACAAATTAGAAGATGAAATTACCCAGGTCAAGGACAAACTGTGTCCTTAACCAATGTTATTTGGTTCAGGTTATGTGCTTTGGAAGTAGTTTTCAATCTATTGAATACAACAGAAACACTTGGTTTCCATTATGTGTTCAAACACTTTTAAAAATTATCTTTACTATAGCGTATTACTACTGGTTTCTCCCCGAAAACATTAAATTTTTAAAAATATGTTTCAGGATCAGTACTTTGGTTTCTCTGTACCTTGTTTAGATTGTGTTATGAATTCATCTTTACTACTGGGTAGCTGCCTTCAGCTCAGAATTTAAAATTGCATCAAGACTTTTTTTTTTTTTTTTTGTGAAGGCTGTGCAGGTCTGTCCAAGCTTTCACTTCTTCAGAGTGACTTCTGGCTCTTTCTTGAGGCTCATGTCTGGCATTCTCTCACAAAGGAGCCAGAGGAGAAGGTGCATAGTGCACAGCTGAGTCCTAGACCTAGAGGGATGTTAACACACTTAGGCTGAGCATTATCCCAGACAGGAGAAGCTCGAGTGCCTCTCAACAAGGCACTTAAATATACTCCAATGACAGCTGAACATGCATTCAATCTTTTTTAACTGGTGGCAACTTGTGTGCCTTCATCAAGTAGCTTTTACTAAACTCTCCTCCTTCAAACAGGAAGTGTATTTGTGGATAGCTGCTTTAAATCTAATGTGCAACCTGTACTTTGAAATGAAAAAGCAGATGCACTTTCCATGAATAAAATTCACTAAATAGAGTCTAAATCCTAAAGTGATGCATATTATTTTGGTATTTTTAAAATTTCTTTACTGAGCTACATCATCTTTCCAGCTACCAGAGTGCTGGAAAAGCCAAACATTTGGACACATCTGTGAGCAAAAAGCAGGAAAAAAGTATGTACACTCAAAATTTGGACTTTACACTGTATATAAGTATATAAATACTTAATAGTCTATTAAATTTCTCCAAAATAAATTAATAGAGTTGCAGATTTGTGGAATTGTTTGGGTTGGGAGGGACTTTAAAGATGGTCTAATTCCAAACTCCTTCCATGGTCAGGGACACCTTCCAATAGACTACATTGCCCAAAGCCCCATCCAGTTTGGCCTTGAGAACTTCCAGAGATGGACCATCCAGAGCTTCTCTGGGAAACCTGTGCCAGTGCCTCACCACCTCATAGCAAAGGATGTCTAATCAAAACCCAAAGACAAACCTGCTCCCTACTGTCCTTTCACTGCATGCCTTCCAAAAAGTCCCTCTCCAGCTCTCTTGTAGGCCCCTTTTAGGTACTGGAAGGCATCTGTAGAGGCTTCTCTTCTCCAGGCTGAACAATGCTGAGTCTTTCAGTCTATCTCGGTAGGAGAGGTGTTCTCTTATCCACCAATGCTCCAGTTTTAGGCAGCCATCAAATTCTTCAACTCAATTTGCTTTTTGTGGAGCCATATTAGTGTCACACATGACCCCCTTATTTTCCACAGGCCTTAGCAATTCTACTCCTGTGCATGGCAAGATCTGCAGGAGTTTCCCAGGCAGACTTCTGCCTTTCCTGGTTGCAAAGTTTGTGCAATGTTTCTGAACAACCTCCACCACTGCACAAACACAGGCCCTGCTTACCTCTCAAACACAAAATCAAGGGTTTGAAGAGCATCTGTGTGCTGGTGGGAGTGGTGGGTAGTTTCCTTTACCATCAGTTCATCATCTTGATGTTTGGATCACTGACTTGAGTTGGCATGCACTTTACCATTCCTGAGGTTATTCAGATCCAGCCTTCCCAGGGCTCAGCTGCCAGCCTTGCCCTCAGCAAGTTGGAATCACTGTATATATATTTTTTTCTTTTCATAACTCAGCATTGCATCTTACAAAGGTGGTAACTGGTTGCAGTAGATGATGCCTCCTAAAAATGCTAATATCAAATAAAGGAAATCTCAGTGAGTAATTTTTGTCCTAACACTCATAATTCATGGAATAAGAAGAGATAATATTAGGCTATTTTATGTGCTTATTAAACTGTTATGGTCATTTAATCAGGCTGGCTCCTTTCTGCATTTCTAAGAAAAAAGAGTGGAAATAAAACCACTTAGTAGTTTCTGCATGAATAAAGGTTTCACAACAGAAGTCTAACTTCAGAGGCACTACTCAGGCATGTGTAAAGCTCTGTCTCTGCTTAATATAAAGAAGCCTTAGGTTCATTAATCTTTCTATAAGTGACATATTAAAAAAAATGTAAAAGCCTGAAATACTAAAAGATATATTAAAGTACTTTTAGAAGGCAGACTTATATATCATAGCAAGTCATAGTATATCAATGTTAAAATGCGCAAATGGATTATGCCATGTTATTTCTTGCTAACAGGTCCATTTTAAAATGCAAAAATTTTTCTCAGTACAGAATGTTACAGTTCATCTCAGACACCTAATCTACATGGAGGCTCTACAAAACCTGAGATGAGCTCAGGTGGTCAGAGCATGGTGCTAATATAGCCAAGGTTGGGGATTGAATCCCCTTATGAGCCATTCACTTAAGAGCTGGACTCAGTGATCCTTGTGGGTCCCTTCCCTCCCTTCTGTGATCATTTGCAGTTCTGCACTTTCTTTGTATTTAAAATCTTGCTTTGGCAGAGAAACTGGTCTGAATAGAAATGGAAACACATGCTATATAATGACCTGTATAAAAAATAATGTAAGAAAGTGATACAAAGATACCAAGCTGGCAAGTTTTGTTTGTTGGTCATGCTTGAACTAGTTCTAATTTTTTTCTCACAGCTGTTGGGAGCTATTTTTATTTTTGTCAATGCTTTATGTTAAATCCAGATCCCCATTCAGAATGCTGAATGAAGAATCTACCTTTTGAAAAACTTCTCTCTTCACGTAATAAAAATTTCCACTATTCCATAATTACTCCCTATTCCTCACAAGTATGCCATGACACCACCTCCACCTCTAATGACTATTTTCTGCATTTTCCTCATTGGGGGAAAAATTGAATTTCGGTGTCCCATGAAGCATCTACCCACAAAGGGAATGTATCTAATTCCAGTCTTGAAATGTAACTTATGTTAAAAGATTTATCCTGCATATTCAGTATTTGGAATAAACTCTGAAACATATTTTTCAGATATTAAGGCAATTGACCAAAGCAAATACTAATATGTTTTTCTCTAAATATTCAAAATATTATAAGGGAAATATTTTGGAAAATTGATAGCTTATTTTATGCATGGAGAGAAAAATCTTGACATTCATTTATAGCAATGATTCAGAATTTCATCAGACTATCTTTCAGTGACAGTGCTGAAGGTGAGTAAAGAAAAGGAAATGTCTTTTGCTAGCATCTGCTCTGCTATGAGTCTGCCAAAACCACAGATATAAGACCTTCAATTTGTTTCCTTTTGAACAAAGAGCACAAAAGAGATTAAATTCATAGGAAAGAAGTCCTTAATCACATCTTTACTTATTCCTGTAGCAACCACCAATGTTTTAGCAGACAAAAGCTTGCAATCACAGTTTTCTAGTGGATTTTTCACAATGACTAGGTGAATTAATCATGTAACTTGGAGAGATTTGCTTTGAAAAATAAAGTTTTGCTCAGTTTTTTGTACAAATTTCAGCTCAGGTTTTACATTCAAATTTTATTACTTGAGAATGTCCTCACAGGATAGTTTTGATTCAAATTTGCAATATTTTGATTGCCACTAAAATTGCTCGTCATGATGATTTCAAAGATCTTTACCTTTTGTCCAGCCATGTATGGGAGCTGTTGCTGTTTCCAGATCTATGCTGTAATTCTGTAGCTGTTTCTGAACAGTGCTCATTCGTGCAAATAGTCATATTGACTGCATTGTCAATGGTCACTTATAGCCTCTATGAAGTAAACAGTTGCAGGTCAGGGTTGTATAAACAGTCCCTCCAGTTACTGGTGTCTGCTGAAGCATTGGAAGAGCAAACCAGGATGGCTGCAGGCTTAACCCTGAGATCATTTCTGTAGAGTGACAGCAAACGAGGCACAGGCATTGCTCAGTGCCACTGAAGCCAGACAGGAGGGATTTGCTCCCCTCAGAAAAGAAGACAGGTACTCTCACCCAAAACCTGCAGAGATATGTTGGGGAGGCTGAGTACAACTGAGAGAGTGAAAACAAGTGCAGCCTTGGGGAAATGGCTTATTGATCCTCTAAACTCAGGGGAGAATGAACCATCCTCTGAACCAAAGCAAGATCCAGGGGAGCAAGCTAAGAGTTAGAGTGATCAGAGACCTGGGGCTTGAGTCTTTCTCTGACTCTTTTTGGTTTGAGCAGGCGGCGTACCTTGAGAAGCAGCAAAGCTGTCTGCCTCAGATTACTGTGCTATTGATCCCTTTCAAAAAAAGCAGAAATATTACAAAAGATGCAGAAACAATCCAAATTAAAAAAAAAAAAAAAAGAAAAATTTCATTACAGTCTTCACCATGATCTGGGAAACTGAGTCACATCATTTAGGAAAAGAAAGAAAGGTATTGCTACACAGTCCTGCGCAAAGAAAATATGTTCACTGAATCCTAAAACTGACTGAAATTGTATTAGAATTAGAGAGCATCCTGAAAATAAAGATGTGAAAGCAAACAAAGAAACAAGGCTTAGCATATCAACAGTTTTAATTGTGAATTGATTAGATTTGTAAGAGGTAAAGACACTTGGCTTTATTTCTGACAGCAGTTTTCTATTTCCAATGGCACATTGATAAAATTTGATCATTATCAAAAGAATTATAAGACATCTGCCTTTTATTTAGTCCACCACACAAAATAGCCTCATCTACAAAAGTACCAGCTCATTTAAGGATATTTATTGTTATTTATTTCTAGCTTTTAATGATGAAAACAAGCTCTTCTGCTAATTGGCAACATTTTGCTAGAAAGATTCTTTCATCAGTGTTTATCATGTCTCCTTAAACAAAAAGTGCCTAACATTTTTGATGCTTATACAAAATAATAGCAAAATCAGTTTAAACGTTCTAAATAAATAACTATTTCAAGCAACCATTAAATATTAAGTTATTAAGTACTAAAATTGCTGAAGTATTTGTTTGTCTGCATAGGACAGACTCAGATACTATGCACCATACAAGCAGGCTGAACAGTACCAGTCACAGAAAGCCTGCTCTTGACCTTTTCAGAGAAGTCAACAATGTATTGGTTTATAAACTTTCTGGAGTAAATGCTGCCTGACTTAATAGGCTGCAATGGGAAAAACAAGCCTGAAAGCAGTATTGATAAGAAACCACACAGCAAACTCCAGGGAGGCAATTGCAAGGCAATGGCACATGTCCAAGCCACAGGACTCAGCTGTTCTGCTGGCCAGGAACAAGATGATCGAGGAGATACCCTGCAGCTTTTCCTAGGAGAAGAGTCAGCCAACAAATGGCCCATGTGCAAGGGAGGGGAACCTGAGAAAGAACAGGACCTCCACAGAAGAAAGCTCCTCCACTGGACCTTCTTAAAGATTTTAAATTGGTCTTTTTTACTGAAGTAACTTGTTACTTTGGAAGAAATTTTTTTTCTGAATAGATGGCTCACTTGTGACAGTGGATCATTACTACAGGAGGGGAGAGAGACAGAAAGAGATGCTGCTCAGCAGTGTCCTGGGAATTCTCACCTCCCCTGCAGGAGAAAGCTAGTTATGGTTGCTTAAGGGGGTAGAATTTCTGTGAAAAAAAGTGTAGGTGGTTCCAGGTTATGTGTGAGGTGTGAAAGGTGGCACAGAGCAGAAAGTGCCACAAAATACCACTTTGACCAGAGGTACTACCTTGTTGCCATCTTATTGCAAGGGTTCCATATTATTGTCTCCTTATCACAAAAGTTTCATACCTTCCTGGTGTTTCTCGTGGGCATCTCCTCAGACCACTGATGCTTTCTCCTTCACAAAGCAGCCAAATGCCCCAGTTCCCTTCTCAACCAGCCACCCCACTCTTTTATAGCACTCTTCTTCTCACTGGGTACAGCTGTGGCCTGTTAAAGTCAGGCCTGTTCCTAATCTTTGGTAATTGGCCCAGCTGCAACTCCTTAGGGGTAAGATTACTTTCTACACTGTCTTTATTTTCTTATATTCTATCTCCCTGCACTACCTCCTTTTAATAAAGTAATAAATAGAAATTTATATATCTCAGCAAATTATACCTTAGCAATAAGTACTAATAGCAAAAAATGCTATTTGAAGTAGAAACTCTGAAATTAAATTCTGGAAACTTCTTAAAGGCCTCAAGAACTGTAAAGATGAAAAGAACAAAATCAATAGATAAAATGCATTTTTTATGCCTTACTGTTTTAAAGTAGGATGAGAACAAGCCTGAATCAAAACAGGAGCACATGGTGCAGAAATCCAAGACACTACCATCTGAAAGTGGATGTGTTTGATATTTTTTCTTAAAATAATCTTTAGAATAATTAATAAAGCTGTCTTTCAACAGAAATTTTGCCCTAAAAACAATTTCTATAGTAATTTTTATGCTATTGAATTAGAAGACTGGGCCCCAAAGACGATAAAGAAATTTTTCTTTTATCTAATGAACATTTTTTTTTTCTTTTTCTGGTCAAACACACACATTAACTCAGGATGAAGAATAAACATACGAAAACATAAATGTTCAGGAATAAGGATACAATTCACAGAAATTCAAGGAATCATACTGCTTCTCTGGCTGCCTTTCACTGGTAGCAGAGTATATTATCCTTTTTGCTGAGACAGGAGACCCTTTTGCAACTTCTTCTGTACTTGTGAAGGAAGTTTTTAAACTATTTTATTATTTCAGCTCTCTGTGTGTGAAATTCTTTATTGAAAATGTATAAAGAGATTAAAGCACAGACCACTCACAAAAGTTTATTTGATCTTAGGTGTTTTACTAATTTGTTTGTTTTGTTGCCAAAGAATGACAGAATATTCTGATATGGAAGGTTTGAGGCTGGTTTGAATTTTTTTTCATCCTTCCAAGAACTGAAATAAAAATATATAGGGATATATATGGATAAATTCCTGCATGAACAACATTCAGAAATTTTCTGTTTGGTGTTCAGAAATTTTCTGTTTCCATTGTCACCAACTACTCTTGGTTTACAGCAGCTTCTCTTTTGGTTAAAGGATTTAAAGGCTTGAAAATGATACCTCTAGCTAACAGATTTTTTTTTTCTTTATTATTCCTAATATTTCACTGGGAACTGCAGAGGCTAGTAAGAACAATTTCACAGGAGAATTGCATCAATACCTCAACAAGTTATGTGGAAAATATGTGGTTTGATCATTTTATAGGCACTTATTAATCATGTTGGAATGTACCACCACATCAAGTCTGAGAGAACAGGGTGTGTGATCCTGCTACCATGAAAACTCCATGCATCTAAGCAAAGCTCATTCACATAAATTAATGCTTTTCCTGACCAAACTATATGGCCCAATGCTTTTTCTCTCTAGAGGTGTCCTTAGTGAATATTGCATGTTTTGGAGAAATATCACTGGCTGATTGCTTGCTGGTTCATTTGCAGTGTTAATTATGTGAACAGTGTTGCTCTCTCCATGAAGAATAGGAAGTTGGTGACAGCAAGCCCTTTTCCAGAGATGGAACCAGTTCCCTGCAGAAATGATTTTCTCTTCTGTGGTGCATTCACTAAACTGAACCCATCTAATGGTTTCTGATAATTGCACTAAAAAGGTTTCAAAACAAAATTAAAGAAAAAAAAACAAAAAGGAAGAAATCCAATGGGACTTTATCTGCTCTTTGTCATTGTTTTTTGTTTTTATGGTTTGTCTTGGAATCATAAAAATAACTCTGACATAAAAGCTTAATGCAGCAAACAACAGCAACAAAAGAAAAAAAATGCTCTCAGGCTAACAAAAAACTGATTTTTCTTACCAGGACCAGGTTTAAGCTAGTGACAATACAAAACTAAGAATTTATCAGCATGATCAACCACATTTGAACAGATGTCCAAAATGTTTTCATTGTAATTAACTGTGCTGTAATAAGCAGCTGGTCTAGGCAATGAGTCTAAGGTTCCAGTCCAGCCTTATTTTCTATGACCTCTAGAAACTGAAAACAAGAAAATATTTAACAAAGTTCTGCACATTCTGTGTCAAAATAGTTTTCTTTTAGTATGTTCTTAAGATGATCTTAAGATATGGTGTGGTGAAGAAACAGACCACTGTGACATCTGCACCATCCCACGTTGCTCTCTTGAAAAGAACAATCTCAGAAGTAGAGCCCAACATCTATTTCTCACCCACCAGAGGCTCATTTCAGCTTCTCTCTTTCCTGTTCACTGTTTAGCCAGATATTTCTAGCACTGATAGGGGATCAAAAGTGCTTCATTTTCAATGTCCATCAGCTGAGTGAAGACACAGAGCAGGGCTCACCTTGGGTAAATACAGACTCTGTGCATCAGAAATTTGAGCAAAGGAAACAGCCACTATAACCTGTTTGATTCTGGGGGTGGAGTGCTAGAGACATGCTTTACAAAAAGTTAGATAGATGGCATGCTTTATTCTAATCATGACCTTGGCATCGTTGCTCACCTGAATTAAGAAAGGATCAATCCTTGCCTTCGATGTTTCATGCAAGCAATGATAAAAGGCTGCAGCAAATAAAGCCAGTAAAGTCACATTGTTAAAGCTGGGGTAGAATAAATGAGAAGTAGTAGAGATCAGAGCACATTGATAATTTTGTAGGCAACTTGGCAAAGAGGATTTTTATCAGAATAGTAATAGAACAGATTTGTCCCTTCCAAGTATCATCAGGTAGTAAGCCAAAACTTTTCAAATTTTAAATTAAAAGGGACTGTGCTTCACTTCAGCCAAGCTATTTCAATGAGCTCTCTCCACATAATCGGTTCTACAGCTGAGATGTCAGATGAACCGTGCAAGTGTAAATATGCAAGAGAAAGATTTTCCTGTGCTCAGCGTTCAAAGTTTGGTGAAACTGAAGGGAGCAAAACTTTTCTTGAAGTTTTGGCTATCCTTAGCTTGCATGGGCTGGATGCCTGTTAGACCATAATCCTTGTGTTTTCATGGAATACTGCAGTGTACTCTTTCATCATTTTTAAAAAAATCAGTGGTTAGAAATTTTTTTTTTCACATATTAGTAATACAGAAATGCCTGTCATGTATGTTTCTGTATAAAACATGTTTAAAAGGTAAATGAATGGAGTAAACAGCATAATATTTATCCAACTACCCTGTATGAAAGGTTAATTCTACAATAAAGACAAGTTGAGACTGGGCCTCCAATATTGTCAAAGACAGATATAGCTGTAAGTAAACTCATTTTGTGAAGCAAGCTACATCAAATGCACAAAGTCACCACCTCTGGAACAAATGGTAGCTTTGCCATCTTGCAGTAGTGTGCTTTGATTCAATTATGCCAAATAATATACTTTCCCCACACACAGTTTATCTAGGACCTTTGGCAGCCTTTGAAACACCAAAGTTAGGAGTGTCACCCCCACCTATGCCTGTGTACATACTCTGGCACACAGTCATGTATATACACATTACATGCGCATATATTTGTGCTCAAGGGCTGGTGAAAGGCAGAAGTTCCAACCCCATGTATTTTTTCACCTCTCAGTATTATTTTTTTTCATCACCTAAGAGTTCCTTTTGCTTTTTCTACTGCACTTTTTCCCAGAGATTCAGTGCCAGTTTGCTTCAATTTCTCCTGTGGGTTCTTAGTAGCTCTTCGAGAGCATTTCTGTCTAGTGGTATTATGACATTACCAGCAAACTCATTGATACAGCTGATTTATTCCCTCTGTGCACTCTCTTTCTCCTTAAAATTGCTCCAGTTTCCGATCTATTCACAATTAAAAAAGGATTGTTTTCCAAATGAACATCAGTGAAATGTTGCTTTTAGCCCTCAAAAGGAGAATAAATTAGTAAAAAATGTCCAAACAAACAACTATTACCACTGTATAGTATAGTTCCAAAGTTGCAAACTTAGAACAGGAGTCATCTCCTTACAGAAAATTATAGAAGGCAAAAAATTATTTTGTTGTTTCAGATTCTCTGATATGGAAAAATTTCAGCAGAAACTGGTTTTTATCTGTGAACAGTCTGTTACCACAGACAGGTTAAAGTAACAGGATTTACAGACAATTACTGTAACAAAAAAAATTTATGGATTGTGGCTAATTAATACCATGATTTTTAGATGCCCCACATCTGAATGAACTTTTGATTATCTCCTTTGTCTCTGAAATCAATACAAATGCCTTAGTAGTGGATAATATATTCCTTTATTTATCTCAGCAGCAGTTCCTCCATGTTGCCTGAAATAATACCTCAGGACTCCTTGGTCAGCGGTAGCAGATACTTTTCCAGGCCTTTTAGAAAATTAGAGGGATCCTGAGATCTTTCTTTCTACTGAGTAGATAACAGTGCAGCATCACTAACAGAACAGTTGATCATGTCTAAATAAGAGTAACATTTGATTACAGTGCTCACAGTTCAGAGACAGTAGATATGTCCAAACGACCTCTAAAGTGGATATGTCTTGCCATGCTTTTCTCAAGCCTGTAATATTTTTTAAAAGACACTCTTAAATGCCTAAATTCTACTCCCAACAAAGCAGTTAGCCAACACTTTTTAAACTTGCAGCAATTTTTATTTCTACAAAGATTTCTGTTTGTTTTCATTCCAGGCACTGAATCTGTATGGTTTCTTAGAGAAAGAAATACATGAAAAATGTTGATAAAACACTTAGAATGTTGTTACCCTGCCTTAAGTTGAATCTTGTTCCTGCTTTGCCAGTAATTTTACTAATCTCTTAACTTTTCTGAAAGAATAAAATAGCCTTCCTGAAAAGTCTAAAGCTAAAATGTATGGTAATAAAGTGATAATTTTTTTAAGTTCCTGAGGAACTAAGATATTTCCAACCTTTTTTTTTTCTCCTATACTTTCTTAGCATCAGATTGATGGGCCACTGTCTTTGTACAGTCATCTTCATTCTCCTCAGTCCAAGGATGTCTTTCAGAAGGCTCAGAGAGGAATAGAGACCACAGCTTTGATACTTACAAAACTTGGGGCACAAAAGGAATGGTCTTGTGGTCCACAAAAGGGAGCCCTGAGAATTAGGCAGAGCATATCTGGAGTAGCAATCTGGATTACTCTGGAGTAGCAATTTATATTTAGGGCAATAATATTCCCATTTAGCCTTTCTCTAAGTTTGTTTCTTTTTCTTTTTTTTTTGGTCCTTTTTGAATTCTTTTTTTTTTTTTGGCAGTAGAAAAAGTGGGTATGCTGTACAGTAAGTGTAGCAATCTCTCTACATAAGTTCTGTCATTCCATGCTGGACTGAGAAAAAGTGAGGTATGGTGTGCACTTAATTAGGGTGAAAAATAAGTTGACAGCTTGCTCAGAATCCCAAGTGCTGAGAATTCTTCATTCTGAGAACAAAATACACTGTGCCACTTGTAAAGGCAAGTAATTTGTGTACTTTGTCCTTTATGATTTGGATGTGCACCAGAGATTTTAGACACCTTTAAACAAGTTTTCATCTGAGTTACTCCTGACTTTAATGTTCACCCAAATCACCAGTTACATGCTGTCATGGTTTGACACTGGCACAATGCCAGTGCCCCCATGAGGATACCCTCTCCCTGGTTTCTGCTGTGAGATGTGACCAGGAATAAGCAAAGCAGGCTCCTACTTAGGAAAGAAAGAAAACAAAACTTAATTATTAACTACACTACAACTATATGTAAAAAGGAACACACACAGGAGAAATGAAAACCTTACAAATACATTTCCTCCTCCCCCCACCAAATTTCCAATACAATACATCTATTCCCCAAATCACCAACTCTTGGTCCAGCACCACCCTTCAGACAATCAATCCTCAGTTCATCAAGAGGAGAGGAGTCCTTCTTGTACCATGGGCTTCCCCTGGAAACACAGCTGAAGCCTTGTGTGTTTCCGTGTCACTCGTGGCACCGCCCGGAGTACATCTGCCGTCGTGACTTCTTCCTTTTCATGTCCAGTGCTCTCACCACTGAACACGGACCAGAACTGCTTCTAGGGTTGTCTTTTAAGGATGCTCTGTCCCGATCCAAAAAAGGCACAGTCTCTCCTTTGGGACACCTGTCCCCACAATCTCTCCTTTGGGACACCTGTCCCCCCCCTATTTTTTCACCCCCTGGGGCCGAGGGGCACCAACACTGAACCCTCTTGGTTCTGAGCCATTGCCTCCCCCTAGAATGCAGTCTCTGCGTCACAAGGAACATGGTTCTGTCCATGGCTGTACAAAAAGAGTCCAGCAAAAGCCACTCCATCATCTCTTCCCACTAGAATTCTTCTCTATTCTTCTACTATCTCTCACTCGCCCAGACCTCTCTCACACTTGCACTTCCACTCTATCTCTCTTTGAGGAAAGGTCAATGATCAGTAAAGTTTTCATTGACTGAAAAGGGGTTAAAAGCTCCTACAAGCGGCCGGCTGCACCCCCCCCCCCCCCCCCCCCCTCCTTCCCAGCCATGCTGCCGGCACAGCCCCATGTTTATACAGTTTCAAGGTTACAGTCTCAGGCACAGGCTGTACACTCTCTCTCTCTCGGCGGGGCTGCCCGATGCCTCCTGGTGTTTCTCCCACCCTTCCATCCTCGGGGCCTCTTCACCTCCCCTCTCGGTCCAGGCCTACCTCTCGGTCCAGGCCTCGGCCTACCTCACCCGGCCGCATGGCTCCCCTGCCTCGCCCAGCAGCAGCAGCTGGGCCGGGGGAGAGACCCGAACTCTCTCCTCACCGGAACCCAAGAGAGCCTCCCAGGGGAGAGTTCCGCTTTTAACCCCGTGTTCTCAGAGGCAGATCCATGTCCTAATGGCCAGGTTAGATGCCAATATTAAAATCTGAATATCCATTGGCCCAACCATAGCATGCCAAAAAACACATTTCCTGTCAAACCACCACAGATGCATAGCACAATTCAACCACAGGCAGCACTTCCCAGGTGCTTCTTTTTTTTGCAAGTCTATTTCTGGTTGAGAGGAAGCAGGATTTTGAATGAGACTGGATTTCAACACTTGCTCTGAATTATGTTTAGTTATTTCTCTCAATTCCCAGCTTTGTTGCGAACAATTCTGTACTGAAGGCTTTTAAATCATAGATAGTGGTCTGAATGCAACTGAAATTCACCAGTAGCTGGAGAACATGCTTTTCCCATAAACTGACTTGTAAAATATTAATTTAATTAGAAATAGGTATAGTGGCATAGATTATTTGTGCTATGTAGGCCAGGTCTAGTGTTGTGAGCAAAGAACTGGAAAATGCGGGATTGACCGGTGGCAGAAAAGTTGATTTCAGACAGAAATATTTCAAATAATACACCTTAATAATACATCAATTTTTGGGACCCCAATATAAGAAAGACCCAAACTCAATAAGTTCAGGATAGTTGAGAGCTGGAGTATTTTTTTCTATGAGGAGAGGATGAAGGAGTTGGACTCATTCTTCCTCAAGAAAAGTGATTTGGGGGAATTTAGGAGCCCTCCAGAACTGAGAGGATGAAGCCAGGCACTCTGCAGTGGAGCAAGGGACAACAAGAGGCAGTGGGCACAAGCTCACTGAATTGATGTTCAGAATACAATAAGTTAAACTGAGAAGCTTTTTCTGCCTCATGGAGATGGTCAACCAAAGAGATTGTGCAATCTCCAGAGATGTCCAAAGCTCAGTAACATAAAAACACTGAGCAACTTGGTCTGATCCCAGCTGAAGGTTGTATTAGAGACCTCCTAAGGTCCCTTCCAGCCCAGATTATTACAGAATTCTATAATCCTCCAGTCAGTGAATAAGCACCTAATTACTCTCATCAGTTCTCTTTATTAAGTGAACAGATCTCATGTGCATTTAAAAACACACCACATGCTCAGGTATGTAAATACAGTTTTCAGAAAGGTCTGTAAGGGTAAGTCCTAAAATCTTCCCATGTGCATTTCTAGGTACCTTACTTTCCTAAAAACAACCCTCAGAGATTAGACCTTAGTATCTGGAAGTCACATGTTGCTTAGGAAGTTAACTGCCATGTGCATGGAAAATATTTCTATTTTCCACTGAGCTCTGGAGTGCTAGTTACTATAACAGAATGACAAGGGACCGACGTCATTGCTATACCAGAGTTCTGTGGAAATGTTTGGAGATGTGTGGTTTTTTTCTTCACCTCAGCTCTTTATCAGGCCAGTGCAGTGACACTCCAGAAGCAACTTGCTGTGAAGTCTCTCAGTGATGGTACTTCCTACCCAGGTGACACCACTGGCACATATCTACACTGTAAGTGCCTGATAAAACAATTCTTCTGCAAGCACACACATTCCTGTACTGACAGTGGAGTGGAGAGGAATCTGTAACCGATCACTTCCTAAGGGAGGTCCTGTGCATTTAAATGTAGGTAAAGTTGTTTTTGAGAAGACCTCTTAAAGCACTATTCCTCCACTGGCTGCACTAAATTGCCTTCACAAATATTGTTTTACTAAGGAACTAATATTTAGGCATTGGCTGGACATCTATATGAGGCAGAGAATATGTGAGCTATAGCTCTCAGTAAATGCAGATGCCAGCTAGCAAAAATCGCTATTCACAGTAGCAGAGACCTTTTCCATTATTTTTGTTGGTAGAGACAGTAAGTATTTTAACCAGGAGTTCTCTACTTTGTATGTTCATCAAATCTAACCTGCACTTTAGAGAAATCCTGGCAGGCAATTGTTAAGGCTCTGATCATCAACTTTTTACTGGAGGGACACTGAGAAAAGAGTCTGTACTGATCAGAGCCTTACTGATCACTGTCCTGTGGAGAAATGACAGAAGCCAATAAAGTTATTTAACTGCACAGGGAAGGTGGCATAATCCAGCTGTCAAAACTGGGATTTGATTCTTAGAGAAAATCTGTCAAGTCACTTTACGTAGACTTTTATTCTTATGTTTTACTTAAAGATCTCTGTAAAGGGACACCTCACCTTTTAATTATTTACTTTAAAGTCCTCTTGATTCACATTTAATGGAAACACATAGCTCTTAAAAAATAAATGAACTCTTATCATAGATTATAATGAGGCCATCTCCATGGTAATTAATTTCAGAGAGTGCATTCACCTGGCATATACTATAATTACACTTTAATATTGAGGCTGATCTGAGCAACTAACTGAAATGAATTAATAAAATATCTTTTATTAAAGCTAATCAGGCTATGATTGCTATAGTAATTATAATGATTATTATTATTAAATGGGTCTCAAATTCTTTTTAAACAGCATCTTTTTCTGGGAGCAAATACTCAGTTCATTTTCACATTAAATATTCTTAAGACCATACTGATGTCAGAGTGGTTTGTTTTTCAGATGAGAAAAGCAACCAAAGAAGATAATCTCTAGTTGACTACTACGTGTAGTTTTATAACCTGGTGGTATATTAATACATAGCAATGATATATAAAGCAGTAACCATAATTATGCTAGTTTTTCAGATAGCAGATTTATGATATTTCATCTCCAAATTGACAACATAAGCCTAAGATGTTTTTCTTCGCTGTTTCGTTGCCTAAAATCAAAACTAAGCATCCCTTTAGAAAAAAAATATCCTTTGTTTCATTTATTTTATACTTTTTCAAAGCAAGTGTAATGGACTTTATCTGTTCATCAGGATCTTATCCTGCACTGATTGCATCCAGTTTGTGTTCATATGTTTGAATTCAAAAAACTGGTCATAGGCCTAATTTCTGTCTCCAAATTCTTTACCCTTTCAGCAATTCTGCATACTACTCTTTTACTTACTGAAAAACAAACCAGCCAGCCATGTAGTTCTTACCTTGCTCTCAGTCTAAGTCATTATTTCCCAACACACACACACACACACACACACACACACTGTTAATTGTGTAATTATACATATACACAGAATAAACTGGAGCTGACATGGGTAATATTCGACAATGCTAAGACATTTATTTATTAAATGTAAAATAAAGATATAAAACTATAAAAAGAAATTTTCTTTGCAATTAAAATGAAAATCAAGAAAGATTGTGATTTAGACAATTTGGCATATTAGAACAGTGTTTCAAGCATGTTTGCTCAGGGTTTTCTTCAGATATCTCTTTCCTAAAATATGACTTCACACACTGAAGGAAAAGCTGATGCCAATGGAAAACTGTGCAAGTGATGTTTTGTTAAATCAGATTTTAGAACCTATAATGTATGTTTCGCTCACTACTCTTCCAGAGAAACCGAAAAATGAAATTACTGCTGGTATGGTTCATCATTTCCAAACAAGAGATACACACAGATGTGCTAAAACAAACCAAGGCCTGGGTTATGACTTTATGACCATTAGGATTTCCTCAAATCAACTATGAAGTCCATTACAGTAATTTCTTTAGACTTTTGTTTGTAATACATCTCTATATCTTTTCAGAAGAAAGCTTAAACTAACCACATTTTTTTGTGTTTAGGCAAACACAAAAACAAACCAAGGCCTGGGTTATGACTTCTTTATGACAATTATGATTTCCCCAAATCAATATGAAGTCCAGTACAGCGATTTCTTTAGACTTTTGTTTATAATACATCTCTGGATCTTTTCAGAAGAAAGCTTAAACTAACCACATTTTTTTGTGTTTAGGCAAACTGGGTCTATTAGTGCTTCAGTGTTGCAGTTACTTTATACTGATTTTGCACAGGAATAGTTTTAGCCCGAAAGAAACAATATTAGCTGTAATGTCATTTCCATTCTCTCCAGAGATATGTATATGCTTTGGAAAAACTAGTTTTTGAAATTCTGGGTACTCTGACAGCCCATAAAGCAAAAATGAACAAGATGAGGCTGGAACTGATTATATTCCAGGCATTTGATAAAAGAAATGGAAATTGTAGATAATTCCTATACAGATACATTATGGGTAATTTTGATAACCTTTTTATTTCTTTCTAGAGCAGTGCTATTTTTCTCATAATATAGTAGCAACTGGAAAATACACTCTTTCTATAATTGCTTTCATACATTTTCATTGCTTTTATTACAGAAACTGCACTTTTGTAATAAAGTAAAACCAACTGTGAGCTGCTACATATTGTAAATATTCTACTCCTATCTTGCTATACTATTTATGCTGCCTTATTCCATTCTGTTTGTAATCTAGATCTATATGATGAAATCTCTATTAAAATAAAATGGGTGATTGCCTGAAAAGCACATAAGAAACAGGACATTTTGCACCGTACTAAAAGACTGTTCACCAGCTGTTCACTGTCAGAGAAAAAGGACATTTCCAGTAAGTACCAGGGAGGTCTGTCTTGGTGTGGTAGTATTGAATAGTTCTGTTAATGGCTTTGACCTCTCATTAGTGCTGATTTGTAAAATTTATGGATGGCTTCCCGCCTCACAAATACTGAACGACACATTGAAAATTCAAAATGTCTGTGCTAAATTAGACAGATGGTTTGATGTCAACAAGAATAAAGTAGTGCAGGCGATGGCAAAGTGCTGCATGTTAGAGCAGAGAAATGGAATGCATAAAGGCAAAACTGAGACTGGTTGTCTTGGCAGGATCACTCCAGTAAAGGGTCTGGGAATAATTGCCACAAACTGAGTAAGAGTTAAAAATATAATGCTGCTGTAAAAAACCCAAAAACAAACTTCAAAAAAAGTCGTATTTCCATTCACATGTACCTGGCAGCAGAGAGATTTTGGGTAGAGTACTGTGTCCACCTCTGGGCACTCTACTTTGCAGACAGGTTTCTGTGTTGGACAAAGGAAAAAACAAGAGGGAAATCAGGTTAGACAGCCATCCAAAGAATGGAACCTGGGAAAGAAAAAAAGAAAAAAAAAGGCAGTTTAGTTTGGAAAAGATGAAACGAATGGAGGATAAAAAGGAGAAGGTGTTGTTGCACTGTCTTCAATGTACAGCAAGTGTGAAACAAGAAATAGTTGTTGTAATTCACCTCAATGAATGTGCAGATTAGATATGGGGAAAATCTTAACTGGAAGATGAGTTAGACATTACAGCAGGCAAGCAAAAGATGTAGGAATGATGAATATTTTTAAAAACATGGATTTGTGTTGTATGATGTAGGCTCAAACAATCCCTTTGGCCTCAAAGTAAGTGATTTCATGATGTCACCTCTGACTGTGCCTTGCCTCTCTGAAGGAAACTCAGTGTTACCAGAGGAAAAAAGTAATTTTGACCTCATTGTGCTGCTTAGGGGGGAAAAAAAATACCTAAACAAGCAAATTGGGCTTTGGGTCTCGAATGTTTAGATAAGGAGATTGCAAATAGCAATACTTTATTGCAATACTTTTTACAATACTTTGGCAATACTTTTACAAGTACAAAAAGAAGAATAAAGTTGCCTCTGTACAAATGTGATGATTCCTCATTTAAATGAAATAATAAGATAACCCAATAAGATGGGTTTTTCCTGTACCAACAAAATAAAAAATTCTAATGAAAATCTAAATAAATAGTTCCTGGATTGGTGTGAGAGAAGTTGTGCTTATGTAGTTCAACTGTTTTTTTCATTGAAAAGGGAATTAAAAACAGCCTGATTACACAGTACACATACCTCCATGGAAAAATATATGGGTGTGAAATATGCCTTGCTTCTAAAAGCTTTTTTCTCCCATCTGTATAGTCTGCTCATGGGGAAAATCAGAGCAGAAGGCAAACTTCTGGTGTTCTGAATTACCCCCATGAGGGTCCTCTCTCTGGAGACAGAGCCCAGAGAGAAATTGCTTTGCTGGGGTACATGGACTACCATGCTGAATGCTTCCATAATTTAGCAGCTGACAGCTGAAAGCAGGAGACAGAATCTCAAACAATGACAGTGATTAAGCCTAGGGAGTTTTTGTAAGGGAAATGGCATATCTTCTGCTATTTTTAAATCAAAGCTAGATGTCTCTCTGAAAGGTTTGCATTAGTCAAATAGGAGGCATGATTCAATAAAAGGAAAGTTACTGGTCTCACTAAAGGAAAGAGTATCTGAAATGGAAGGGGCTATGATTCAAGAGGGTGATCTAATAGGATTAAATAGGAGAAAGGCATTGTTTTAAATGAACAGTAAAAAATATGTAATAGTATGTCTAACACTCAAAAATAAGGTTATTTCAGACTTCTCTTTGATTTACCTTTTGTTTCTTTCTGGGTCTAAAGGAGAAAAATATATCTTGGTTGACAAGGTAAATTATTTGTAGTTTTAAATAGAACAACACCGATGTCAAAAGCGCTGATGGGACCTGATGAGAACAGTCCATGCCATTTTGCCTCCTTGGCCTCTCTTTGTCTTCCTTTATTGAATTGTCTTGATTTGCATTTTCCTTATTTCTATTCTTATACTTGCTAAAGAATTAAAACTTTGCAAGATATTCAGATATCGTAACAGTATGTTCCTGACAGTCCAAAATTAGGCTTTTTAAATTCTTAGAGAAATAAAAAAAAAAAAAAAAAAAAAAAAAAAAGGAGAACACTATTATCTATAAGTTATACCCTGCCTCCTTTTCCCCCATTTCTGGTAAAAAACTTTCTGCCCTTCCTGGGGGTTGGAAGGATGACACTGCAGAAGGGGCTTTCTCAACGTGGACTTTTTTGAGAAGCTGTTGTTTTTCTGTCTGTCCTTCCTTATTAAGCAAACTTTCACACAAAGTCACATAAACACGGAGTGCACATGCAGAAGATATCTTGGATCATAATATTAAGGTGTATTAAGCTATTTGTTGTAGTCTTGCACTTAAATGTTTGCTCTCTGCTACTAGGTAAAACAGCTGCTATCAGAGGGTGGGTTTAGATTAGATATCAGGAGGAACCTTTTTACTGTGAGGGTGGTGAGGCACTGGAACAGGTTGTTCAGGAAAGCTGTGGATGCCCCTTCCCTGGAAATGCTCAATGCCAGTCTGGATGGGGCTTTGAGCAACCTGGCCTGGTGTCCCTTATGATCTTTAAGGTCCTTTTCAAACCAAACCATTCTGTGAATTTATGAATCCCACAGAGTGTATTTTGTGGTGTAAAAGAGCTTGGTATAATTCTGGGCGATGGAGTTGAACAGAGCCTTCTTTTCTTAAACGGACTGACAGTACTTGGGAGAGGAATGTGTTGAAGACAGTGCTAGAAATATTCATGATGTGAAAAGATAAGGAAATGGGGGAAAACTGAATAATCAGTTGTCAGCAAAATTTATGTTCTCTAAAATAATTTTTTTCCTTTATGTAAGGGGGAAAAGAATATGAATACACATAAATGTAATGGAAACATAGCCAAAATTTAATTTCATTTGATTTTTTTGTGAAAATATTCAGAACAAGATTTAGTTTGGAATGATAAGATATATGCCTCCTTTAGTGACCCTATATTTTTCTATATAGTAATTAAAATAATGAAGGTGCTCCAACTATATCAGGCTTCTTTCAATCTGCATAAATATATACACAGAAACCCAAGATTTGGCAGGAAAGGGTGGGTAGGCCAATGAAGGGTTACACTGCAGCAAGGTCCACCTGTGATACAGCAGAACTGCAGATTTTGAGCCCTATGGGTCAGAATGGGCAGTGGCAGTCTCTGAGAGGAAGAAAGGCAGTATTATGGAGAGTATAATTTAGAAGAAGCTCACAGAATCACAAATTATGCTGAGTTGGAAGGGATGCACCAGGATTGAGTCCAGCTCCTGGCCCTGCACAGGACACGTGTCTCCACAGACACCTCAAGAGTCACACCATGTGCCCAAGAGCATTGTCCAAACACTTCCTGAGCTCTGTCAGGCTGGGGCTGCAACCACTGCCCTGGGGAGCTGTTCGAGTGCCCAACCACTCTCTGGGTGAAGAGCAGTCCTTAAATGGAAAGAAAAATTGAAAAGGCAGAAAAAGGGAGGGATGGGAATGTCAAGTTCTGTTCCAATGACAGAGCATTAAAAGGGAGGAGTTTTTTAGGGTTCAGAATAAGTTGTGTATTCTGAAAGGATATCATGGTATTTGAAGTTTTCAAAGTTTTTACCGTCAAGTTAGAAGAGCTTTGGGTTTAGCTCATGCTGCCATAAATTGAGAACAAGGCCAACAAATTTAATGAAAATGCACATCTATAAAACGTCCCGTATTTGAGACACTTCAGTTAAAATCCAAATATCAAATCATCTTTATTTCAATGGAGATAAGATTAGAGAAGAAAAGTTTCAAATTATATCATCAGTGCTTTCTTCTGTTGCAGCCAAAACCTGTGATTAAACAAACACCAGATGAAAAGAAATTTTATACTCTGGAATTATTACTTTTCCCTGCCAAAGGTGTTTTATTAATAGATTTTGTATTCTTTTCTGTCAAATAAAGTCATTCTAATAAAAATCATCCTGAGAAATATGAATTCATTACAGTCTTATTTTCTAATATTAAGCTTAAAGTAGATTTTTTATCTTACTGAAGATTATTCCATCAAAAATCTTCAGTAAGATACAATATTCACTTGTTTTCTCCATCTGGGAAGCCAGAATATCTTCTTATTTTTCTCTGGTGAAAGGTCAGAGTATTTGTGCCTAGTGTGGAGGGGGAAGAATACTTCCCAGTATCCTCTGTCACTTCATCTGCTCTTCCTGGGAGGGAGGATAATGGCAAAGGAAAGGAGAGTGACCGGCTGTGAACTGGCTCTCAGTGAGGCTAACGTCCACTTCCAGAAGGAAGTCTGCTGGAGAGTGGCTGTTCCATATTCGGCCAGATGTTTATGCTTCTGACACGGTTCTGAGAGCCTAAAGTAGCTGAAAAATTCGTGTACCTGTGACAACTTTTAGTGCCCCTTCAATTCAACACAATTGGCATCATTTTTGCAGGTGAGAGCCAGTCTTTTTGAATGTCCATCTGCCTTTAGTATTCATAGGAAACCAGGTTTATGGGGTTTTATCATCTAGTACCTTTGATGTTTTTATCTCATTCTAGTGAGTTTTGCTAGCAGATTGTTAAATAAGTAAATATAATCATGAGAGTTTAATGTGCTAGGATAATGAGAATTACATGCAAGTCGTACACAAAAATCTATGTTGAAGTAAGAAAAAAACCTGATTTTTTCAGAGTAAGTATGAGTTTGTAATGGATGAAATCCCAATGTAATTTCAATGGTTGCTATTTGAAAATAGGAAAAAAGCTTTTGGCTGCATATGTCCTTCATACGCATGTAATTCTAATGAATTAACTGTGTAGATCTATTAAACTTTCATCATGTAGCAAAGTCACCCACTTGAATATTTAGCTACCATTTTATACCAAAGCTGAAGCCAATTTAAAGGCTAGTGCTGTCAAGACATCAGACAGGATAATGAGTACTTCAAAATGTCACCACAAACTTAGTTTAATGTAAAGATTATCAAGAAATGTCATGTCTTCAAAATGAACAGAACCGAAGCTTTGACGCAGAGCATACAGGATAAGAGATTTTTTCTTTTAAAGGTGTAAATATTTCTGCTGAATGAATAAAGGGCTACTGAAATTTTTTAAGTGGTTATTCAAGATAAATAAAAAGGACTGAATGAGAAAAACAATAGGCTGGTTATAAAGAAAGAAAAGAAATCCCCATAAGAAACAGGATAATACAAAGAGAAACTGAGCTGAAAATAAGTTTCAATGCCCCCTTTTTTTTTTTTTAATTCATCAGGAGAACTTGTTAGGTGATTTTTTTTATAATTTTGAAAAAAGTCTGATATGAAAAAGGAAGATGGATCAAAAATTAAAAATTGTATAAATATTATAATCGGCATAATGGCAAAACAGAGGAGGCAGGAGACAATTTTAGATTAAATTATTCTCAAGATGGCAATAATATTTCAGGTCTGTGTTTCTTGGAATTTCTGTATTTACATATTTAAGTAGTTAGAATTGGAAAATAGTAAGCTGCATTTTAGGATTTGCATTGCCTAATAAAGCAGTTGGTTCCTTAGATAAGTGTTAGCAGAAGATTACATTTTACATTAGCTCCTCTACAACAAAAATGAAAACTACATCCAATGACAGAACTCTATATTGAAGTATATAAGCTATTTCAAAACAAAGCAATGTTAAAGAAGAAGAAAGACAAAAGAAGTAATAAGATTTGTGCATTGGTGTATAAACAGTCTGAAAAATTAGATTTATATGATAACACTGGTAGGAGAATTCTATCAGACAATAACCCACATTTATGTTTTCAATAAATTTAACAAGGATATCTTTGGTTATGTCTGCTGAGAAGTTTTCAACTGCAAAAATTTTAGGAAAAATGTACTGAAAGCTCAATCTTGATCTTGAAGATCACAACAAAATCTAGGCCAAATGGCTGGAAATACAACTGTGGTAGGTTCAAACTGGAAATGACATCTTCATGAGTAATTAGACACTGGAAACATTTATTGAGAGTTGCAGTACATTAGCACAAGAAATGATTAGATTAGCATGGTCTAGGCTTTTAAAAGTATTAGTTTTCATTCAACCAAAGCTCCCTGTTTTCACTGGCAGAAAAGCTTGTATTTTATGATAGAAAATCAGTTTAAACTATTATATTGGGCCTTCTGGCTTTAAAATCTGTGATCCAGACCAAAATAATTTGCAAAATGACTCTTCATATGAAATCAGTGGATTTTAAAATTATTCTTAATTTGGACCAGATATCATAAGGCAGAATTTTTCATGCATTTTCATGCACAGAGAATACTTTTGCAATGTATTTAATAAATGTAATGTTCTTTTTTGTAATAAGAATTTGGAAACAGCAATGAAATCACCAGTGTTCAATCAGCTCACCCCACACTGCTGACTTTTGAATACCACCATGACAGATTATAGAATAAATAAATTTTCTTGAAATTAACTACACCATGTATTTACCATACTGTGAGAAACCCTATGTGACAATATTATCCATAAGCAAGCAATGAATTAAGAAATTTTTTGTGTTCTTGGTAATTTTTTCTGAATTATTCTGCACTAAAATTAACACCAGCATCTTTGAAAACTTATGTCAGGCTTTGTGAGAAATTAACTTTCATAAGTGATGTTCATGCAGGTTTTCACAATTATTTTTGTCTCTAAGAATTAATGAGCATACAAATTTTATATCAATTTTGTTCAGGTAGAGATTTTGTAAAGATGCATTCAAAACAGCACAGTCCTGGATGCTGAACATGCACCATGTATATAAATAGAATTTAGAGCTGCATTGCTCGTTTATTTCATTGATTCCTGTCTTAGCAAGCTCAGGGGATCCCTCCACGGATGTCTGTTCCAAACTTTGAGGATGGGATCCACAAAAACCCTGTTCAACATCCTGGGGATCACCACCCTCAGCAAGATGAGTTACTCTGATAGATGGCCTCAAAAACTGGCATTTTCAAGGACATGAATCCTTGACTGTGAGCTGCAGGGAGTCACTTTACTGGGGTGAAAAACCTGTGGTTTTTTCTGCTGGAAATACGGAATTATAGAATGGTTTAGGTTGAAAGGGACCTTAAAGATCATTTAGTTCCAAGCTCCTTGCCATGGACAGGGACACCTTGCACTAGATCAGGTTACTCAAAGTCCCATCAAGCCTGGCTTTGAACACTTCCAGTGATCGGGCATGCACAACTTCTCTGGGCAGCTTGTGCCAGTGCCTCACCACCCTCACAGTAAAGAATTTCTTCCTAATATCTAATCTAAACCTTCTCTGTGATAGTTTAAAGCCATTCCCCCTTGTCCTCACTACATACCCTTGTAAAAAGCTGTCTATGTCTCTTGTAGGCCCTTTAGGTGCTGGAGAGATCCTATAAGGTCTCCCTGGAGCCTTTTGTTTCCAGCATGAACCACCACACTTCTCTCAGCCTGTTTCATTGGGAGAGATGTTCCAGCCCTCTGATCATATCTATGACCTCCTCTGACCCTGCTCCAACAGGTCCATGTCCTTCTTACATTGCGTCCAGAGCTGGACATGGTACTTTAAATTGGACTAGAGGTGAAGAATCACCTTCTTTGACCTGCTGGGCCTGCTTTTTTTTTTTGATGCAGCCAAGGCCCTTAATTTCAAATTACATGTGGAAAAGGAGAAAAGGGTGTCAAATGTCTGCTCACACTTGAAGTGTTGGTCTTCTCCTAAAAGATGGGTTCAAACCTTTCCCAAGAAAGGATCAGTCTGATTCTTGGCTCACTTCATCCCAGGCACTACTCTGTTGGATATCACTCTGCTGAGCTGAGGAAAAAACATCATTATTTGCATGGGGGGAACAGCAATCCTATGAGAAATTATGTCAAAATATATAGTGCAGGGAAACTTGAGCACATTTTATTATGGGTTTGTGGAATTTCTGACTGTCATTATTTGTCCATATATAGAGATGGAAAAAGACTGTGTGAACTGAATTTATCAACAACTGACTTGGAAAAAAAAGATTGAAAATACTACACACTTTTAAATCTTGTGAGGTGTAAAGATGTTTTTCTTTCCTTTTTGCTACATTTCACTACAACCCTCATCTATATAACTTGCCAGTGCCCTAGTGACCTAACCTGCATTTTGGTTAAAATGACCATTTACCCAGAAATGAGCTGGTCATGTATACAAGCAGGTAATATGTGGGTTATGCTGTATTTGTAAATATATTTGTACTGTAACTTGTGCTTTTGGACTTCTATTCTTTGGTGTAGTCCTGCAATTGATTGAATTATATCATATGCAGCTGTGGCTATTGAAAAATAAAATAATTGCTTTTCTCATGGAGAAGAAAGAACTGGAAATGTTGTGAGAAAGATGTTCTTTAATATAAATATTAAATTATATCTTTCTTTCCAAGGTAGAAAAGCATGCAAGTACTTAGCAAACCCCAATAATGAGCTAACGATTTGCATGTTAAACAGATGAACTCTCTAAAGTCTCCAAATTACATACTTTGAAAATGGGTTTAAGTGGTGATTTATTTCACAGTTAAAAGTAATTATGGACAATGTTTTCCTTAGAAAGTGTAAATTTCTGTAACTATTTTTGTGTTTGTCTGTCTTTTGCATGTGTGTGCTTGATTTTAATTGATTTTCATTACAGAACACTGGATCTCCATTGTATATTATTGACTTTCCGTGATACTTTTTTTTTCTGTTTTGGGGTATTATGACATGAGATGTCTCCATGTCTACAGTACTTGCAGTATGGCAAGTAGCATCAAATTTTGTAGCCTGTTATTCAGAAGACTAAAAAATTCTAGCTGTACTACAAATCTGTATTTAATGTAAGGTAGGAGATGAATAGAATTAAATACTCAACTCAGGGTGCAAGTCCCTTACAAGGAGAACAATCTGGACATAACCTCAGAAATTATAATTTTACTGAATGTTTCTCATGGAATAATGCTTCCAAACTATCTGATGTCAGTAAAGTTATTATCTGTTTCAGACCTGAGTGTGTTCAAAAGATAGTCCAGAACTTCACTGAGTATGGATGTTCATGGTGAAGGCGGTTATGGGAATATGCTTATTATTGACAAAGGGAAGCATCTATTATATTAGTAGCTCACTGATATGATTAAATTTTCTTAGGAAATCAGAGGAAAGAGCAGTTTGGAGTTGTAGATATATATCACAGTTCAGATATCTCACTGAAATTGCCAAAATTCAATGAAATGTGAAGATTTAAGAACAAATTGAAAATATCCAAAAGAATGATGGATTAATGATTTTTTTTTTTTTAATGAATGGTGCATTTGTAACTGGACAATCAATTTTGTGGTTGATCTCATCACAGAGGCATCTCTGATACTGGAATTTTTTTAAACTTTTTTGGGTTTTTTGGAAGGGCTGAAGTGACAGTGCTAAGCTGAAAAACTTTATAAACATTAATGAATAATACAGAAGATGGCTGTGCAAAAAGTGCAAGGCTCAGCACTGTTCCTCAGTGAAGACAAACAATTTGGTTACTTTTTTTGCCCTGAGGACCATGAGGATGATGAACATAGAAACCTGATTTCCATCATTCAAGACCTGTTCTTTTGCTTCAAAGGTACTGTGCTTATATAAACTGAGTAACCTACTAGAAATATTACTTATAGGAACTGGACATCTGTGAAGAGAGAAAAAGTGCAAGTCTTTTTAACAATTTCTCTCTTTTTCAGGTTGGAAAGAAAGTGGTGTTTCAAAAACTGGCTCTCATAAATGTAGTCCTGTGTGCCCCTGTCTATCACACATCTTTCTGCATCCCCCCTAGGACATGGCTTTTTGAGAAAATTAACAATTTTTGAGGCATGTGCAGTCAGTCCTGACTTGTTTGTGCTGTACATTGAACATGCCTGCATTTATGCCTAGTAAATCAGACCCACAGCTCTTCCCTGTATACATAATTCCCTCTCCATGTTAGTGGCCTGAGGAAAGCTGCTGCTCCTCCCATCATAGGAGCTCCTAAAACTGCAAGATTCTGAGCATGTCAGCATGGTCTGCTTTCTGAATGGGAATTGCACACCAAGCAGAAAGCAGGGAGAGGAAAAGAAAGAAACTATCTGTATTCATCAGTCCTAGGTCTCAGCAGTGCTTGGCAGGAGAGGGAGGGGGCTTGTTAATTAATGTGGCAATTAGGCAAGACACACCCCACAGTAAACAGTTGCTCTCTAAACTGGATGAAGGTGCAGCCCTCTGCCCAAACTCGCCAGTTCTGGCAAAGAACAGACTTTTCATTAGGGAGAGACTGTGTTTAGCTGACCTCTGCAATTGTAAAATGCCTATAAAAGGGAAAACATTTTATATTTCTCTGTGTCTCTGTGTGCAGATTAGCTTTCTGTCTATGGTAAAGGAAACAGGCACAGAATTCTGGAGGGGATGAAAATGGGAGGGTAAGTGGGTTGTTTTCTTACTGCTGTCATCTGAAACAAGATATTTCACTCATAGGAACTCATGCTTAATATAAAAATTATGATGATTCATTTCATTTTGCAGGCCCTCCTCCGTCCAGTCTGCCAGAGACCACAGCAGCAGGCAGAGAAACTGCTTGTTTCAGAAAAGGACTGGTATTTCTTTTTATTCATCTGTGATGCTTACTTTTAACTATATATGTATTCTAAACAGAATGGAGAAATCTTTTAGGAGCTATGTCATGGACTGCCATAGCATAAGTGAAGGACACAATACACATTAAAGTCAGTCATCCTTGCACTTGTTTTTCTTAGTGCCTAATGAGGGATGCTGACAGAAACAAAAATTGTTGCCCCCAGGATAAGCTGGGGGCCAAATAAAAGACAGTCCCATTCTGTAGAGCACAAAGGGATAACATTTCAATAGCAAGAAAGCAAAGAGAGAAGAGAATCATATTCTATGCAACATATTATGCATGTGTGTTCCCAAAAAAGGTGTTTTTCTATGCAGCTCCTGTCATGTCCTGTCTGGATTTTAGCTTCACTCATTACTTTGAGATATGCAGTTTGAAGGCAAAGGCATACTGGAGATGCTTTTCCAGTGGTGATTCCAGAGGAGAAGATTTCTCAGACACCCATCCTGCCTTATGACATGCTCAGCTGGCGGCAGCTTGGCTTGTCAGAGTGGGAGCAGCTTGATGTGACAGCCTGCTGGCTGCCAGAGGAGGCTCTTCCCTTCCAGGAGAACGGGACTGGCTGCAGAATGTTTAGCCGAGCATCAGTCACTCTAGGAAGGAACATCTAGAGCTGCACTAAGCAGTGCAGGAGCCTTCAAAAGCACATTTCCACAAAGAAAAATGGCCAGCAGAAGAGCTGTCTCCAGTGCATAGCATTTTTTCCCAAATCTTTCCTCTCTAAGGATAATGGTGTTTATTTGTGAAGATCTCTCTGCTGTTGCCCAGAAATAGCCCACATATGTGAAACTTCAGGACTTGCTATGAGAAAACAACCCACTTTTGGTAAGGCTTATAAGGAAAATTGAGGGCATGTGTTTTTTCTCAGTTGAAAAGTCATCGCTGTGCATTCCTGCTTTTGCAGAAATTAGTTGAAAAAATCTTACATTTTGTGTAGTGCTCTAGGATTATGAAGTTATTAATCTGTTTGCTGGCAGGGTTCTCAAGGTCTGATGTATACATTTTAAAAAATAAAATCCAACTAAATGGCAAGTGATTGCTGGAGTCGCTTTCTTGTAGCTGCAGTTATAATGCCCATTATGAATCACAAAGTGCTGGGTGAATAGTGAGAGGATAAGTAATTTGCTCAAAGTCACACAAGATGAAAAGCAGCCAGGCAACCCGGTCACTGTGACCTATCCTAATCTAGTCTCATTTTTATTTCTATTAAGAAGATCTGATTGCAAATTAAAGCTTTGATTGCAGCAGGAAATAGACCAACAGCCTTTTCCCTCACCACCCTCATGACCTTGTTTGTCTTAATGTTAAAAAGAAGCAACTTTTACAGCCACTCAGGGTGAGAGGAACTAATTCTCTGTAAAGCCATATTCCTTTCTTCTCATTCTGTGTATTCTCCGATGAGAAAGGAGGAGAATTTTGGGATGGCTACGCTCCTATGTAACTCTTCACAAAGGAGGACAAATGTGAACCCAAAACTTCCACTAAATGAAAATTCAACTATTTCCCCAGCCTAGTAGAGAAGGAATGTGCTCAGTCTTTTCCATTGTGCAATGGTTGTGAGACCAAGCTTTAGTCTGGAGATAACAGGTTCTATGCTCAGTGCTGGCTCTCACTGAGGTAATGATGCCTCCCATTCAAAGATATTTCAGGGCAAGGAAGCAGAGTTTAGCAGGCCTGTATATTCAGAGTTTTTGCAACCATATTTTAACAAGGATAGAAAGGATTAAAAACAAGGATTAAAACTTAGTGCTATAACTCCCCCTTTGAGACAAATGAGAACATTTAATTAAGTGTCAATGTTCGGGGTGGGGGGGGAGTAGGGGTGTCATCTTCCATTAGTGTTCCAGATCATTCTTCCCCTACAGGATGCTGCTGAGGTATGGAGTTAAATATTAAAGCAAAGCTGGTCATTAGGAGAATGCGGAAAGGCAGAGGAATGTTTTATCCAAGAAGCCTAAGGATAAAATAAAGACAATTGACTCAATTCAGTGCCCTGTATAAAGCAAGAAAATATTTGAGGAAACACAGTCCTAATGGTGATATTTACTGTGTCTAAATATTAGGTTGTATTCAGTGAATTCAGTGGTTTCAATTTTTTTTATTAATCATGAATGATGTTGATGTCCACATTGTTTTGTCTGACCAGAGGGAAAAGAAGTGAAAATAAGAATGTCTGAGAAATTACTACCTTTCTATCTCTTTCTCTCTTTTCCTTCCTTCCTTCCTTCCTTCCTTCCTTCCTTCCTTCCTTCCTTCCTTCCTTCCTTCCTTCCTTCCTTCTCAAGGGAGTAATTGCTTGTAGTCTGTGATAAATTTAAATAGAAACAATTTTCTTCTTCTCCTTGGTTTTTAGGATTACAGTGATCAGTAACCCTGGGATTTTGCATGTAACTTTTCCTAAATCCTCCATCCTACAGAACTTCTAAAAAGGTCTTGTCTATTTTAGACAAGGAAAGGGTGATCAGGCTTTGGAACAAGCTCCCCAGGGAAGTAGTGGAATCACCTAATCATATTCAAAAAATGTGTAGATGTGGCACCTGGGGATGTGGTTTAGTGGTGAACACAGCCATGATTCAATGATCTTTGAGGTCTTTTCTAACCTATACCATTCTATGATTTTTTTATTGTAGGATAGGTAGGAAAGTTTGTTTTCCCCTTTAATCTCAAATGGTTTCTTATGCACCTGGTGCAACCAGAAGGAAAGTTATAATGCATGTGATGAAATTCCAGTCTTAGGGGGGCAAACAGCAGGACTTCTGTTTATTTTAACAGACAACTTTTAAACACTGCCAGGATTTTAAACAATTTCTTTTTAATTTTAAAAATCATCCCAATCCCTTTACAGCAAAAGGATATGCAGCTGAGGATGTCCTGCAATATTTTTTATGTTTCCTCCTACCAAGAGTGAAAGCAAATGCTATGGTTTTATGAAAATTCATATACATATTCCCTCTCAAATTATGGAAGAGTTAAGGACAAGTGTGGAAGAAAAAAGCTACATTTTTTATAGTGTTGTGATGATCTTTGTCTCTGCCTCCCACCATCCCTCCTCAGTGAGAGCAGCAAGAACACATATTGGTGTTATAGAAAGATGTTTGCCCTTTTAGCTAGCCAAAAAGAAAAGGGATTTATTTCCTCAGGAAGTCATTGTCAGGACACAGAGTGCATCCTCCTCCTAGGAGTATCTCTGGCAGCATAGGGGAGCTGAGTGGAATTGAGCACAGGGTCACCTCCTCCCAGACATGAACCATTGTGGGGCAGGTATGATGCTTCTCTTCCCGTGGAACTGCTTTTTAGCTGAAGGGATGCAGCACGAGCAGGGACCAGCTGTGCAGCAGCTGTGCCTGCATCCAGCCTCCTGCATCCTTGATGCTCAGCCTGACCTGCTGGCTTGGCTTCCCAAGGCCTCCCTCAGCACTGCTTGATGGGACAGCACCGGGCAGCACGTAGCCTCAATTGCTGTCTCTGGGCCTGATATTGACCCAGACTGATTGTCTCCCATCCAGTTCTTTGGTTTTGACATTGCCTGAGTGTCAGCAAGGCTGTGTCAGTTGTGCTATATGGTTGCAGTCCCCCAAAAAAGCCTAAGAGAATAAGAGCCGGGGTCCTAAGAAAGAATCACTCAGTCTGTACAGGGAGGGATGCTATCAAGTGCCAGTTCAAAGCTGGGATATTGCTGCTGCTGCTGTTTCTCAGGAAGGCACCATTAGGGTGGTAATCCAAACCAAACCTAGTCCTTCCCATCTCTCCTGCAGTGTCAGGGTCCATGTGGGTGTCACAGATCCCAGGAAACAGCCAGGAATAATGCAGCATCTTCTTTAAGGCCCAACAGCTTTGGTTGGTCTCCAGGAGCATTCAGTGGCATTTGAAACACGGGCATGCTACAAGGAGTAGGAAAGAAACAGCAAAGTGCTTAGGAGAAAGGCTTTCAGGTGTTATTGTAATGAGGCATCTCTCATGGGACTGTTTTCCTTCTGTCTTCCTTCCTCCTACCTGTGTCCTCTCAGCATGTCTAACATTTGCAAGTTTGAGCTGAGCTGCTGGCTAATGGCTTGCAGAGCCTCCCTCAGAGGTGGAATATAAAGAGACAGAAAAATGAGGATGACAGAACTGTGTAGGTGGCCATAGCAGGAGAATGCTACAGAAACACATACCAGAGGCAGAAATACCTCTGGGATTCAATAAAAAAAGAGTTTGACATTTAGTTTGTAGTTCTTGATTTAAAAAAAATATATATTCTCTTAGTTCGAAACAACTCTGTTCATCTGCTTATTTCTATTGTAAGGTAGGTCAGGATTTCTTCTCAGAGGTTATGATTGTTGCTGAATACAGGTGTTGGAAGGACATTATTCTTGCCAGTTGTAAACAGACCCTAAGGAGTATGAATTATTTTAATCTTAAAATTGATGAGATCACTCAGCAAGAGCTGCTGTTTCTGGGTTCATAGGGGAGGGTGACTGGCTCAGCTTTGTGTTCAGCTGTCTTACTGCTTTTCTTACAGGGTTGGATAAACCAGTTCTGAAACAAGAGCTGACCTACTACAGTTTTCAATGTGGTGTATTAAATGGTCACCAACTGCAGATTTCTTTGATAGTAATTCTGCAAGTGAGCTGCTGATGAACTGAACACCAGCAGATGGCTTGGGGTACAATCCATTACAGCTGCTTGAAGATAAACTATCCTTGTCCATGGCTCAGAAACTGGGTCTGGGGATCTGTCTTCAGAGCTCCATATATGGCTTTAAAGCTGTTCATGTCAAAATTATCCCAGTTGGGGGGAAAAGCTAGAAGGGGGAAGAATTTTAATAATGCACAATGTGGTAGCTGGATTTTTATTTTTTTTTAATAACTTGTGCTATTTACTTACATTCTAGAGTTATTCTGTTAAAACAAGATCTTGCTATTTTTTTTTTTCTGTTCACAGTTGGCAGCTATTGGATCAAGTATGCTAAAGTTAACCAGTACTAGACCAAATGATGGCTGGCTGTTGTCTCAGTCCACACAAAATAATCCTCTCCCTTTTATTTTGATTTCCAGGCATAATAGGATCTATCCTATTAATTCTCATTCCTCTATCAAGTGTTCAGTTGAAGAACTTACAGTTTTCAAAGAGTTAGGTCAGCTGTCCATTTTTCACAGCTAGTTGCCTCTTTCTAATAAGCAAATATATTTTTTTCCTATCCCGTGAATCATTATTTTCATTATTTCTGCTTTTTGCCTTTAAAATGCTCATCTTAATCCCATTTCCAAACTCTTACACACAATTTAGAAAAACGACCTGATTGTTTAGACTGTAAAGTTTTCATGACTTATGTTCTAACATCTGCTATGGGAAACAATGTTCAAAATACTGCTATCAGAAAAGCTTAGGCCTGTTTAGCATTCAAACAAGTTGGTGCTTTTTTGAATAGAAGTTCATGAGTTTTCATCAGACATTTGCACCAGAAATCAAATTGATCCACAAAAACCAGGATATTCCTGAAAAACATTGACAGTATTTTTTTTTTTTTTGCTTTATTAAAATACCTTTTCAGAGAAATTATTGGTAAATTAATAATGCTTGAAAAAAGATCACACATACAATAGCATTATTGATCTAGTGGCAGTCAGGTGCTCTGAGTTGTGAAGGATCTATGCATTAGCCAAAGGTTTTTATATAGCAAGTAATATTTGGTGTATAGCAAAGCTGTTAAAACAATGATAACTGCGTTGTTGAAACCACACCTCAGAAGAACAGTCAAGTAAGACTTCACTTAAATCTTGTAGAACAACCTTTCAAGAACACAGTGTGAGATATATAAGCCTTGAGATGGTCACATGGGCTCATTTACTAAAAATTTTCTTGCAGTTTAAGGCCAACTTATGTTACATGGCAATAAAGATATTTCAACATCCTTGACCACTGGCTTATACTTGCCAGGAAGGCAGATGTGGCTTTTTAATGGAAGAGCTTCTCATTAAAATTCACTCACCTGTCTCTCTGCTCCAGTTAGGGGGGAAAAAACCAGATAGTGCAATCCATATCCTGTCCTGCCTAATATACACCCACTAAGCAATAGACATCTGAATGGAGGAGCACTATGCTTGGCCCTAGATCTCTGTTTCTTTTCCTGTCTCTACTTAATTCCTTTTCTTAGCAGAGATTTGCTGCTATCACTCCTTTTAGTGCTGGTGTGCAGTCAAACACAATAACCTAATCACATCACAGTTCTGACCTGCAAGACTCCCTCATCTCTTTCACATATTCTTCTGTTAAACTCATTTTTTTTCCAGAAGTCTCAGCAATAGCTTAGACAGAGCATATCCTCGCTGGATGTTCCATATTGGTGCTGGGTTGTAAGCAGCCAGCATCTGTGATAGGTCATAGTACTTTGGAAGGAACTGTGGTCTTATAATACTGCATGAATCTTAGTGCTGACATGAAATCCCATCTTGCTATGTAAGAACTATTGGCTGTGTGATTCATTTTTGCTCTTGCTCCCACAGGCTGCCTACAGCCTGACTGCCACCACAGGATCCTTCATTCGTCCAGTACATTCATCCAGAAAGGACAGACCAAAGGAAGATCCCTGGCATAAACACTTGTTACTTTAGCCTGTGCATAACTTAATTCTCTTTGTTCTGTCTTCATAACTACTACATAGAACACATCCATGCTGTCTCTGACCTTATGTCCTAATTAAATACTGCATGGCAGTGTAAGCACCTTCAGCCACTGCTGCCTTGACTTTTTCTGCCTCCCTATGACAGAACTCCATTTGATATTCTATGATATGGCAGTTCTTGTTCATGTTCTGCACACACCTCCACCATTTCATATTTCCTCAAATGTTTTCAGAGGGCACTGGGGAATCTTCCTGTTGTTAACTTTATTCTGGCTCTTCTCTCATTGTCATCCTTGTCTTAACAAGTATTTAAATCTTCTCTTGTAATTCTCTACCCGTACATGCCACAGATACACTGGAAGTTTTATCACTCCAAGGGAGATTCTCATTTTTTTCTCTATCACAATTTGGTTTAAAGGGGGTAATTCAGATTCAGGCACTTATGTGTAAATGTCTGTAGTGGATATGGCCACATGTGATGTGAGTGCTTCAGGTCCCACAGCAGATGGTGGACATTTGGTACTGGTCCACAGAGCTGAGAAATTTTTCATCTGGTCATGTGTATGATTTCCTAGGCTTGGTTGACTTTATTGATGGAACAGAAATAGGAACGAATAGTCTTGCAATCTCAATAGGCAAATTAATGGGTTTCAGCAGGACTGGAAAAAATAATTTACTGTATGCAGATTTGAATAGACCATCGGCAAGCTGGATGCTAATTTTATCTCACCTACTGATCTTCTAGGCTAATTGTAGATTAGCTGACAGCACATAAGCTGCTGTTGTGATATCTTGAACTAGGCCAACTGCTCTGAGCTCCAACATTTTATGTAGCAACACTGATGTGATTTGTGGGGCCTTAAGTACTGGTGCATGTGTTAAAGGAAGTGATTTGGGCTTTGCTGAGAAGCTGAACTACGACTTGAATTGTTTATAGTTCTCTGACAGCTTGGGGGACTCTGATGATTTTCACCATCTGAGAAACTTGCATTACACTCCTCAAAAAGACTGTCTTTCCAAAACAGACAGCCCTGACAGACATTGTTGATGTAGGGTTGCAATTGTCTGTCTGACTCATAGTTAAAAGATCTGCCAAACAGCATATTTTTGGTGCAAAATACTTATATCTGCTAATGTAGAAATAGATTGTATTGTCATCCAAGTTATTAATATCTGCAAAGAAGCCCAAACACTGCAAGAAATCTGCCTTGCTATGCTACTTGCTTCAGTTTGGCTGAAAATGACAAATTTTAAAACCGTTATTAAGCTGAAGGTGTTGTACTAACCCCTCTATAGGATAGGATAGAATATATTTAGGTGTTTTCTGGACTAGGAAGAGAAAGCATACTTCAAAAATATTAGCTAATGTTTGTTCTTTCGTTAAATATTTTCAGAAGCAATGTTAGCCAAGGACAATATTATTAATATTTAGGTAGCATTCAATTTCCTCAGTTTGGACAGGGCTTTAGAAAAAGAAGAATATTAGCAAGCCTTTACATGAGCATTGGAATATCTGAGGTTTTTTTGTTACATATTTATGTGCAGCAGTTGGCTTTGTGGTAGTTTCATACTAACACCACTCAAAAATGACCTGTTTGGAGGGATCCTTGGGATCCTCGTGATCAGTATAAGACAAGGAAAGACCTCCTAAAGCTGCACCTTTCCCTCTGCCAAGACACACATAGTACTTTCCTGTGCAGTTGCCCCTATTCATGAAACTTTAAGGGACTGTGAGTCCTTTCTCACAGCATCAGAATTGGCTGAAGGTGAGAGAAGTAGACAGTGTAGGCACTGTCACTGTCAAGAAACCTTGTTCCTTCTGTAAAGCAGCCTGAAATGAATCATAGAATCATTTAGGTTTAAAAAGATCTTTAAGAATCCAGCTGTAAACCCAGCACTGCCAAGTCCAACAGTAAACCATATCCCTTGGTGCCATATATTACCTGGAAACAACCTCTCCCACAAGCAGTAGGCATGCCCAATACTTCTTTTGTAATGAATAGTTCAACACACACACACAAACTACTGCTCAGCAGTGCCTGACAGGATATGCTCCTTATGACTTGGTGTTTTATGTTCTTCAGTTGTGTATTGTCATAAACCATAGTAAGAATCAGAAATAATCAGAAGTAATACATAGAACCATCCTCTGGTGATTTTCAGCCATATTTCAGCCCATGAAGCAGGGAGCATAAAGAGGAAAAATGAGCCCTTTCACATGTCTAGAAGGATGGGCAAGCGAGCAGGCAGCAGCAAACAGAGCAGATAAATTCGATGGTCCAAATACTTGCTGTATTTGTTTCAGATATGGTTCTGCACATACTTTTTTGATGAGGTGTTCCAGGTTTTGTTCAGATTTCCATCTGCTTTGCCCCCAAGGGACGAAAAGAGTTCTCAAATCAACTGAAGTAACAAGTGGTTGGCATAACTGTTCTTTTCCAAAATTAGCACAAATGTCTTTCAAGAAATAACTCTGCTCTGCTTCTACACAAATATAGTAGAGGTGGCCTTTGAGTCCTAGCAAAATAGAAGTATTGTACTTGAATATCTGTATTATAGGCTTTGCCCCGGGAGGTCCCAGTTGTCTTAATAGGCTGCAGCTGCGATGTCCTTAATTAGGCTGCAGCTGTGACCAATGAAGATAACTGGGATAAAAGGGGGCGGGTTAGCCAGTCAGGGAGAGCCTTGAAGGAGCCCTGAACTAAGAAAGAGCAACACACAGATGAAGGAGTCTGTGCTGTGAAGATCTGCAGCCATGGGAACACACCAAAGAAGTATGAGACTTTAGAAATCTGATAACAACAGTATGGGACTCTAGAAATAGAACAACAACACACAGTATGAGTGGAACTATAGGATGTGAAAGGCTTTGAATCCCATGAGAAGAAATGCTATGCATTTTGCTATTGCATGAACGCAGTAGTCTTGCTTGTCACTAGGAGAAGATCTATGAAACTTATCCTGGTTTGATAAATATGAAGTACACAAAAATATTCAACAAGGGGATGACAGGGATGACACTGATATTGCCCCTCTCTGGTGCAGTAATGTCTTGCTCACCTTGCTTGAAATCCAAAGTCCCTTACTCAACAAATCTTTACTACTCACCGGATAGGATGTTCAGTAGAAAAGGGAAAGAAGCCTCCACATTAGAACACAGTCAGCTTTCTGGTACTTTCAGTGTTTCCAGGAGGTGGGAAAGCACAGCAGTGAAATCTAAAGAAAGGAAATGAAGCTGATGAAAAGTCTGGTGAGTGGCTGAGGGAGATGGGAGTGCTTAGCCTGGAGAGAAGACTCGGGGGAGATCTTATCACTTTCTACAACTGCCTGAAAGGAGGATGTAGTGAAAGGGTTCAGTCTCTTCTCCCAACTCAAAAGCAATGGGACAGTAGGAAATGGCCTCAAGTTGTGCCATGGGAGGTTTAAATTGGGTATTAGGAAGAATTACTTTACCCCAAATGTGTGGCTAGGCAGCAGAATTGGTTGCCAAGGGAAGTCATCTTCCCTGAAGGTACTTAAATGATGTGCAGAAGAGGCACAGAGGAACATGGTTTAGTGGTGGACTTGGTAGTGTTTGTTTCAGGGCTGGACTTGATGAACTAAGTGTTTTTTCTCAATCTAAATAATTGTATAATTCCATGAAGTGTAACTGATGCTCCCACAAGCAGAGAAGCTTATTAAATCTGAGCCTATTCTGTCTGGAGAGAGTTACTGTAATGAATGGGAAATTGTGCAGGAGCAGCACAAGACTGTTGCTATACATAAATAATATGGTTTTGCAGACTAGGTGTTTGTAATAAGGTGGGGGTAAATTCTAATTTTGCTTAGTGGTTTGAACCTTTCAGGGGTCATAAATTAAAAAGGTGCTAAATAGTACACCCAGGGAGGGCTTGAGCCTGACCAGTTGCTGAACTGCCTGGGAAAGGTTTTAGGGAAGAACTTTAGTGATTTTTCCTGGGTTAAAAATAGCATCTGTGGTGTTAGAGAACACTTCTTAATTTCAGTGCAGCCTCAGTTAAGGCAGCATGGTGAATAAAAAAGTTGCATTGGTGTCACAGACATCTTTCATGAAAAATCCTTTCTTAGGATTTTTCTTTGTGAGAAGCTGCAGTTTCAGCAACTAAAAGTAAACAATGGTTATCTGCTGCTGTGGAATGCAACAGGTAGACTGGTGATTGGTTTCCTGTAGATGTTTAAATTTACTGACCACTCAAGGCAGAGCTGGCTCTTGCTCTCTGTCTGAGACACAGATCTTTGTTATTCATTCTTTTCTATTCTTAGCTTAGCTTGCTTCTGAAGAAACCTTTTCCGTTCTATTGCTTTTTAGTATAGTCTTAATGTAACGTATATCATAAAATAATAAATCAAGCCTTCTGATCATAGAGTCAACATTCTCGTCTCTTCTTCATCCTAAAAACCCTTGTGACCATAGTCACACATTGGTTTTTTTCCTTTTTGTTAATCTGAAATAGTCCTACCTGCAGCTACCTCTCCTAAACATGGGGATTCAAACCGTGTTGCTAAGAAGAAAATGTTATTTGTAATAACTTATATATTGTGTCATCAGCACAGTAACCCTAAAGAGATAATAGAAATCAGTTACTTTATGAAGGAAACACTTTTCTTTGCAAAATCCACACCCTCTTGTAGCCAATTAAAGTCCTGCAAAATTTGGAAAATAATGAATATTGCACCTTATCTTCAGTTCTGGCTGAATGCTTTAGGCTGAAGTTCAAAGCAGCCACTCTACAGTTTTCTAAAAATTGCTTTATGAACTTGTTAATTCTTAGCTCAGTACCTATCATATTCTATGATATGATAGATATGATATTCTATCATATTCTATAGCTCTTTTGAGATCAGAAGTACTATTTCATATTGGTGCTTCATGATTTTGTCTCCAGAGATGAAGGAGTTTGCTTAAGTTTATTTAATTCACTTAGGTTCATAACCCAGACAGAACCAGCTCTGGCAAAACTTCCTCTGCCTTATGTTCCTTATTTAGTAAATAGAACCTGCAGAGTCCATTGCTATCTTCTCTGAAATCTTTGGCTTTGCTGGACTAAGCTGCAAATGAGATATATAGATCAGATGAACTTGGAAGGAAAAAAAAAAAGAGCAAGAGAGTTGCTGCTTTTACAAAGAAGCAAAAAGGGTTTTTCAAGCCAAGAAACTCTGTTAATAGCAGCACTAAATATCTACTGAAGCTTTGTGGAAAGCTTTTTATTTTTAAATAAAAAGATCCTAAGCTTACATTAATTGTCTTCCTAGAAAAAAAAAGACTGAACAAACAGAAATATAGCACTGTATATCTGTAGGAAATCTTACAGTTGACTGAGGTGTCTTTTACATCAGGCAGGTGGTACAGATTTAAGTCATGTTTGTAGTGCATAACACAGTGCAACATGGTTCAGAATAAGAACTCTTACAGCCTTAGTTCTGCACAGGCTAAATTCCCTGACAGATAAGTATTTCTTCCTGCACAGATGCACATGGGTTAGATACAAAGTCCTTGGATCTATCCTTTCCTTGATCTAGGCAGTGGTCCTTGGTGCCTCCTCAGTTACCACCCACCCATTTACAGATCATTAAAACTAAAAGTGTGTATCTCTGTACATATTCACAGCCTGTGGAATTAGAAATTTTTATTGGGCTTTAGCTGCTTTAAAGTTAGACCCCACTTTCCTCCTTCATCCTCTTTAGGCAAACCTACTGACACTGAGCTTGCCTTTAAGTGACTTTTTAGAAATAGTCAGCAACACACAGGCATCCCTGAATGCTGCTTGACAGAATAAAGCATAGAGAAAAAAAGCCCTATTTCCATACTAATAATCCTTGGAATAAAATGCACCACAACATTGTCAAGTGTCCTGCTGTTTGATGGAATGTCAGAAAGATTTTTTTAAATTCAAAAGGACAAAAAAGCAATGGCAGGAGAAGCCATAAGTGTGGAATGGTGTTTCAAATCATACATCTGCATATCCAATCCACAGAACATCTGCAAGTGCCCAGTACAAACCTAGAAGGAATATTGCATTTAGCTGAGCCTTGTATATTACTGTGCATAACTATTCTAAAAATGCATGTCTGCAGGCAATTCCATCCTGCATGGGAAATTTTTCCTGAAAGTTGAAGAAAAATGGATTTGAGAAGATCATGTAACTTTACAGATAATCATAGTGGGAGCAAGCACATACTAAAAGAACAGCTCAATGCTACAGGCTTCTGAAGACAATAAATTCAGGAAGGTCCTGGAACATGAGATGCAGTATTAGTCCCTTAGCAATGTTCTATTTTTGTTTCTATGTGTAAGTATATGCCAATCTGCTCTTAAAAAGTATTTTTCAAATCATACAAAACAGAAACAAGCAGGTTGACAAGCAGGTTGTGAGTCAAAGGTGTTTTGAGTAATTTATAGATTAGATTTGCCAGCAGCTACTACCATGATGTGAAACTGTTTCTAGTCATTTAGCAAGGCTTTTATACATGAAATAATATAATCATATTTAGTTGGAAGACATCTTACAGATGATCTAGTTCCAGCCCTTCAAGTAGACCAGATTGCTAAAGGACCAATCCACCTGGCCTGGAGCATTTCCATAGATGGGGCATCCACAACTTCTCTGGGCAACATGTGCCAGCACCTCACCATCCTCACAATAAAGAATTTCTTCCTAATATCTAAGCTAAATCTACCCTCTTCCAGCTTAAAACAACTGTCCCTTGTGCTATCACTACATGACCTTGCAAAAGGTCTCTCTCCAGCCTTCCTGTAGTCCTTTCTTCATACTTAAATCAACCTTTTAAAACTAGAAGACAAAAAGACATATAGATAAATTTTAAGAAACATAAGTCCTGAGTCCCTGCTTATGAATCAGCCTAGTACCAAAGAATTTTTAATGGGGAATGACTCATGAGAAATCTCTAACGATTGACTTCACTGACTTAGAAATATAGATGTAAGTGAGAGCCAGGAAGCCCACGGACTGTCTGCATGCTTTAAAATTTGAGTCAGCAGTCTCTGATAAGATGACTGTGTGTCATGAAATTTCAGGCTTTCATCTGCAGCCTTGTGAATGGATTTCTTTCTTTCCACCCCCTGAATATTAACTCCAAGATGCAAGCTGAATATCTGTAGCATGAACCAGTAGAAAGTTGATTGCAGGGTAGAAAGAAAGGGGAATTCAGATGCCTTAAGTTTTAGGATTTCTATCCAGCTCTTGGTTTGACTAATCTTACCGCATCTCATTCTTCCTATTAAGCCATCAGATTCCCAGAAGTGTTGTCTTCCTTCCTCAGCTGAATTTTCCCCCATTGGTAGAAAATCAGCTGGAAAGAAAAAGTCCTGCTTTTGAATTAAACTCTTTCTAAATATTGTGATATTCTGGCAGCAGCATCTTGAACTTAAGAGTCACTTTTGAAGAGTAAATATTTTTTTTTTTTTATGAAGTACAGGATTGCACTGGTCTTAGAGGTATGAAGGCTTTCAGGAAGCTGTTCCTTATTGGAGCAGAATTAGCAGGATTTTTAGTCTTTCTTCTCTTTCAGGCAGGCTAACCTTTTTGGTGCATGTATTTTTTTTTAAATGTTGCAAATGTAGTGAAACATATGAGAACAAGAGGACAACAGGAGCATTTACACTTCTGAGTCCTTTAAGATTTTCCCTACAGATGTATTTTAGTCATTGAAAGTTATGGTAGCAATGCTAAGAGTAAAGTGTTCTTTAAATCAGTGCCTAAATATATTTTGTGCTGGCTGAAAAGAAGTATTTCATTTATGTGAAGAAATACACTTAGAGATACTCAAGTCTTTCACTTTCCTGAAATTCCTAAATATGAGTACCTCTGCTTGACTGATTGGGGTAGGCTTCAGTTCAGGCTTTGGGCAAAGGCAATTTTTCTCAGAAAACATCTCTTAAAGAAACAGTGGTAGAATGCTGACTAGATATTTCCTCTGCTGCTCTGTACTGCAGAGAGTCAGTGCTACTGTACTGATTTAAGCTCCTTTGAAAATGCTGTGCTGGAACTTAGGGTACCAACATTCAGTATTGGTAAGGCAGGATGAGACATGCCTTGCTCCAACACTGCCATAAAAGCTAGGAATATACTAGGAGCCATGAAGCTCATTTGAAAATATCTACCTCAGTCATTCAAGTCAGTAAATTGCTATTTGTGTTTTTATAAAACAATAAACATGGTGTGTGTGTCTGCCTTGAGCCTGTGTGTCTGTCCCAGCTCTTATAGCATACATGGTTTTTTACTTTTAACAATTTTGCTTATATTTGAAGTTCAATTAAATTAATATATAGGTAAGAGGTGTCGAACTTCATGTGATCCTGTGGATGGGATCTTTTTGTTTGACACTACACACACAGTTGAGAATTTAAATATCTGCATTTGGCCATCTTGCTTAGACTGCCTTTACTCTCTAAGGAAAGCAGAAGTATATTATTCTGCCTACTTTTGTTGTACATTTTAGGAAGAAATTATTCACTCCTTTTAAGGGCATCTTTCTCCCTGTTGTAGATAACTACACTGCCAGCTTAATTTTATCATCTAGCCTATGTAGTATATGCATGTTTGTTCTCCCCTGTCTCTGGATACATGTCCTTTTTCCTTTTAATGATGGATTTTTTTCCTCTTGTCTCTGGCAACAGTTTTTTTTTTCCTCTTTACAGAGCTTGCCAAACATATTTTAGTGTAATCTATCTTGTAAATGGGGTCTTGTCAATATGAAAGCGTTTTCCCTGGGACAGACTGTTGTAAACTGCACAAAATGTGAGTTTCTTTCCATCTGCCAATGACTTAAAATTTCATGTTGGGAAGCAACTTTTTTTTTTGACAAGAAGGGCAAGAAAGTGTACCCCAGAAACTACATGCATGTCCATCTCACTTCAGTGCCTGGTAAAACCATGGAAAAGATTACTCTTGGTAGTATTGAAAAATACCTGGAGAAAAAGGCAGTCATCATTCACAGCCAGCATGGCTTCATGAGGGGAAAGTAAGTACTGAATTGAAAGAAAGAAATGAAAGAACCTGATTTCTTTATACAGCAGGGTAACCCACCTGATTCTTGTTCCAAAACCAGCTGATATAATAATTTTCGACTTCAGCAAAGCTTTTGATAGTGTCCCTCAGAGGATCCCTCTGGACAAAATGTCCAGCCCATAGCAGGATGAACACATCCTGGGGTGGTTGAGGAACTGACTCACGAGTTGGGCACAAAGGGTTCTTATAGTGGAAGGGATTGACGTCAGGCTCATGACCTGTCCCTTGTGAGGTTCCAGTGGGCTCCATCCTTAGCCTAGTTCTCTTCAACAACTTCATTAATGATTGTTGTTAATTGCTGTTTGATCTGATGATTTCTTCATCATATGCAGAGATTGTTTTCTGTTATTTTGTTAATGAATAAAATACATTAAAAGTCAATGATCTGACCCCAGATTCTAGGTCTTGTTAAATATATATTCTGCCTGTTATGGCTTTGTTGAAAATCATCTTCAAGACAGTACTTTTGATCATCATTTCAAGGTGCCTGCTTTCACAGTTCTGCACCCCTTGTAGGAAATCAAGCAGTTCTGTGCCTTGACCTGTATGATGTCTGATTCCAAGAACAGTTCTTCATAGACAGTAAGAAGCTGGATTAGCAAGGAACCAGTCATGATTTAAAAGTGACCTAATGCTTCATGAGGTTTTCTCTGGAATGAAATAATGGGCTAATAGGTTATAAATCGAAGCAATATGGATAGAAATAGAGAGGCTTTATGTTTATTATTTACTGTATTGTGGAGGGCAGCAGGATAGAACAAGGAAAAAAATGAGAGGAATGCTGTGAATCACTCCTTTGTGTTGCTTTAGTCCTGTTCAGTAAATTATTTGATTAACTTCTCTATAGGAAAAGAATAATTAGTATTACTGACAGCAGTTGAAAGCATAGAAAAGTGTGATGGCAGGAAAATGACTGTGATCATGAGGGAATTGTCATTTTCTAGAATATATAGGTTTGTTCATAAGCTGACTTGGCTTGTCATTTCAGCCTCACTGCAGCTATAATAATTAATTTATAGCCATGGTGTGTATTTGTTGATAGGACTAAGTGGACTGTGAAGCAAGTGACACTCAGTGCCATGAAGCAAATCCTTGGGTGGATTTTGTTCTATCTAGGACCCTTTCCATTCCTTACTTATATCAGCCCATATAAGAGTTCTGGGAAGCCAGTTACAAAGGGTTCCTGTCATCAGTTTTATTTTCTAAGGTTCCAAAAACACTTTTGGTTTTTGCCTGAGACTGCTTCCATTTTGTGTACACTCCTGATTCCTCTCCTACTTCTAGATCTAGCAAATTACGTAAAGAAACTGGTGTTGCCAGTGAGTACCTTTTGAGAAGCACGTATTTGATTAGAGTAATATCATAAATATAATAAAAAATAATAATGAAAATCATACTGAGACCTCTTCCAGATCATCCATTGTGTCAAAAGCTTAAATCAATCCTGACCAATGAATCTGCAATTCATATTCAAATTTTCACTTGAATACATAAAAATTCTGAAAGAAAGGTGCAATTACATTCTCTTCAACAGAGCATTTCCATGCACATACAGAATATACATAAAATATCAGAATTGCAGCATATGAAATCCCTAATAACCTTAAATTATAGAATTACTTACGCATGTTATTTTTCCACTTTGAAGATTAATTTAAATTAATGTTATAATTAATTTAAACCAAGGAATTCTTTAACATGTTCATTTATCCCTAATTTTCATGAAAAAGCATTTTATGTGCCTCAGACCTTTGCAAATAATAAGTAGCAACTAATTTATTTAGTTAAAAGGTGTGACCAATTAATTTTCAGCACTGGAAATGCATATTACCAACTAAGGCACAACATTCGAGGAATATATCAAAAGATACATATATATGCATGTTATTTTAATTTTGTTACAGTTGAGGATAGGGGGGCCTTTTGGAGTCTGCTTCTCACAAAATATACTCCTGTATATAAACATAATCTACATAAAAACTTTGCAAGTCCCATCTTTATGTTAGTGATACATCTTTCAAATATAAATTAAAACATTCTTTGGACACATGAATTCCTTCCTAAAATCTGTATTCTTTCCAAATTGGGTTTGCAGAAGACTGTTAACTCAATTGTTGGTGCAATGCATTAGATTTTTAATTTTGCCTTTAAGAAGTTAGTTTGATGTTTTAGTGTGAAATTCAAAAACAAAAAAGTACCCTCCACTCTTGCAATATGGGTGAATTGATGCTTGTCAGAGCAGGGTGTGAAGGCACCAGAAGGCACCAGAACTACGTCACTCTTTCCAGAATCAGAATTATTTTAAAACCCAACACCAAACACAAGCAGCACAGAATATGCGGAAAAGACTCCCCAGAAAACCATGGTCAAACACTTGTGGGGATGAGTTTCAGAACAGACTTTTGAAACAAAGCAATTATTTTAGGAAAAAAAAAGATACTGCACTTAGTGAATGTTAAAAAGATTGAAGGATGTTCAGGTAAGAAATTTTCTGAACAATTTGAAAAGAACCTACTCTTTCTTTAGTAAAATATTTGCTCTGGCTTAGGAGTTAGGTGTTTTAAATTTAAATTGCATCTCTGTGATATGTTTAGTAACTATAACAAAGTGATTTCTTGGCACTAGTTTGGCCTTCAATCTGATGGCTTGGCTAAGTGTATGCTAATAAAAATATTTATTCTTTGGTACAAATGAACTTTTAGAAAGATATTTTCAGACTAGGTAATGATATTCTAACTACACAATTACACATGCAGGTGTTTGCCATCTTAAATCTCAGTAAATCTTTCAACATCTCACCTTTTTCCCCTGACTCAGCTTGCAGACAATTTTTCAGGGAGAGATGGTCTGTCATGTTGATCTGTAGAAGAATCTCAAACACAGTGAATCAATGCTGTTACATCAGAAGACCTAAATGCAAGTGAGACATATAGAGAAAGCAATACCTGGAAATCAGAGACATTATGATTACTTTTCAGATTAACTTAGAGAGAAGGAAGGGATGAAGGATGAACACAAGCTGACACCAAACAGATCAACACAAACACATGAGATTTAAATATTTTACTTAATCTCTTAAGAGTCTAAAAAAAGCAACACACTTCAACAGCAGTCAACTACAATTTTATCAACCCACTCAGTGAAACAGGATTGTCTCAGATGTTGAACAATGAACGCTACTGAGAAGTTTATGTGAGCTTGTGTTCACTTTAAGTGTTCTCGAGAAGGGCAGCAACCCTATTAAGTGTTTCAGAGACAGAATTTAGTTGCTGAAGTTGGGGAGGATGGTGATCGAAGACCCTGGCTGGGTTGCTCAGGTGTGCTATGCCAGAGGGCCAGCACTTCATTAGCTGGCTCCTGGCTCTCTAGGTGCTGCCTCTGTTAGCAATGGAAGCTTCCTTGCCTCTTCCTCTCCTGAGGGAAAACAAGCTTGGGTAGGGATGGCCATGTTTAGACTTTTCCTATGAAACCTTAGTGGTTAGAATTATTAATGGAGATTTTAATAAACACTCTTCTATGAAATTTACTTGACTTGGATTCCATTTCTTTTAACAGATTTTAAGCATTTTTCCTCCCATGCGCTGCTTTTCCAGTCAGCACAGGTGCGAAACCTGGAACAAACAAAACAAAAGCAAAGAGGCTGCAACATTATGAACAAGTGAGAAAGAAACATATGCTGCATGTCATTCATGGTTTCAATGTCAAATCAAACTCTCTCTCATCTATTCTTTCACATGAAACCAGAGGAGGACTGGAGACATGCAAAAGAAAGGCAGTTCTCTTTGGCAGCCCTGGTGAGAAGACACAGCTTTGTTCGTATGTCTTGGCTGATACTTTTGAGCTTCTTCTGCTGATGTATTTCAAGGAACAAAATCCTCAGCACAGTCAGTACATCAGAGTAAAAGCAGAATGTGTGCTCACTTCATATCTCCAAACAAAGCAAATACTCTGGTAAGACCAGTAAGACTGGTAATGACATTTTTACACACCATCTAGGCTTTAATCTGCAAGGAATGCTGTGAAAATAGCCCAACTGCAAACACTGAAAAAGAATAAAGGCTTTTCCTCCTCTCCCTCCTACAAAGTTAGCAAGAGAGTAGCAGTTAACAAGCAAACAATCTTTTTTAGTGCTAGGCAGCACAGAGATCTCCAGGCTGCAGCCTGTGCTTTTCTTCTTGAAAGTGAACATAAGTGCTTCAATTCATGCTGGCTGAAGGGCTGCATTTCATTCAGGTCAAGTAGCTCAGGAATCTACATTACAACAAACCCCAAGTGGAATTATGCTTCTTCCAGAGTTAAATGCAAGATGAAACCATGCTGATATACCTGGTTTGGGGAATCTTCTACATTTGAAGTAGATGTGGAATGGGAAGCAAAATCAAAGCTTCGGAAAGCAACATCAGGTGTCCAGTAAGCTGCTTGAGAAATTAAAGGATAATTAAATTAAACTTAGCTCTGCTTCATATTCTATATAGACAAGTTTTATAATGCAAATATGTACAAATGACTGTTCCACTACATGCTGCATTGAGATATTGCTTCTCAAACTTTTCTTTCATTACATTTTGCTTAGTATGCTGTCTGTCACTTGCATTAACAATAATATCGCATAAGGATATTTTTACCCCATAATGAACATTTGCATAAAAATGTTTATAAAAGGAGTCTGAAGAGTTCACAATGACCAAATGTCTCTGAAAATAGCATTACATGATTTTGAATGAAAGCTGTTTAAAGTAGAGTTGAAATGAAACCCATTATATCATACTACACCATACTGTAAATATTTGCATTGTGAATGCTATTTTTGCTGTTCTATCTTTACTAAATGAAACATCCACAGAATCACAGAGTGGTTTGGATTGGAAGGGACCTTAAAGATCAAACCCCTTGCCAGGGACAGGGGCACCTTCCACTAGACCAGTTTGCTCAAGGACACATCTCACCTGGCCTGGAACATTTGCAGGGATGGGGCATTCATAGCTTCTCTTGGCAATCTGTGCCTGTCCCTCATCATCCTCACATTAAAGAATTTCTTCCTAATATATAATCTAAACTTACGCTCTTCCAGATTAACGCCATTATTCCTTGTGCTATCACTGTATGTCCTTTTAAAAACACCCTGTGCCTCTCTCTTGCAGGCTGCCTTTAGGTATGTAAAATACTTCAAGGTTTCTCCAGAGCCTTTTCTTCTCTTGGCTTAAAAGCTCCACCTTTCCCAGCTATCTACATTTGAGAGGTGCTCCAGCCCTTTGATCATCTTAGCAGCTCTCATCTGGACTCCCTCCAACAATTACATTCAAAATTGTTTTCATGCTTAAATTAATTACCTCAAAATAAGGATTACGTTACACAACAACCAAATTCATGTATCTTTTTCCTGAGGTTCCATTTATGCTTTAAAAGTATGCTTCTGTACACAGACAGAAACACATGCTTTCCTATTACCAGCTTTAAGTTAAATTTGCCTCTATTTAATGGACTGTTGAATGTGATTTAATGAATCGTGACTGAAAAGTAGACTTCTGGGGATATGTCACTGTCAACACATTCTGTCTCTCTGACATGTTGTCATCAGTGATCATGCTTACCCTGGATGAATGGTCTAATGTTCTTTTCTAAAACATAATTACCGATCTGACATGTAAAGTTAACAGAAAAAAATAAACACATAACAAGTAAAAAATTATGGGACCTGTGCTAGTTCCTGCCATGCCATGCCGTGCACTCCAGTTCCTTTTCCTAACTAGTCATTTGTCAGCACTGCTGATTTCTTCTAAATTAAATTACGAGGTGTTTGAAATGTGAAACATGAGCCTACTGCCTGGAATTAACTGAAATCCTTTATAAATTATAGATCTGATCTGAAGTAGGAAGACATCAAATAGTTGAGGATAGTAATGCATTTCTGTGGTTTATTCGATTGCTGGATGTGTATCCATACAGGAATTGTCAGAGCTAGAAAGCATCTGTTGAAGTCAAAGGAAAATATCCTTTTTTCTCCCAAGTGAAATCAACTTTATATCTACTATGGAAATGGTTTCACATCCTAAGATACACTGTGCTACCCTCTCACTTGGGAAAAACACCACTGACCACATCAGCTAGAATATAGTCAGATTGAAATTTTTCTTCTGAATGGAAGAAAAACCTGAACAGTTTCAGTAAGAATATTTGACCACAAAAATTTCAGATTTCCATGTTTTCTTTTCTCATTTATTCACTAGTGCATCTTCAGGAATAAAACCAGCAGTTTTCTACAATTATGTCCCCAACTCCAACAAGCCTAGATACCATAAGAATGACACCCACAATTGCTTAAAAATTAGGAAATTCTTACAGTTAGAGTCCTGTAGAACTCTGTTTCTCAAAACATAAAAAGTATTTAAGAAAAAAATTCACAACTTGGTAAACATACCAAAATGTAATCATTCTGACTGTCACAATTAGTTATTCCTTAAGACAATCATATCTTTGGCAAATAGTAAAATAAAATTAAGTAATTATTTCTAATTATCAAAGCCATTTAGCTCTGAAGAAAGAGAATCTGTAACACTTGCTTTTCCAGTCCTGTCAAAATCAGTGGTTCAAGTCCAGGGTTTTGATCAACCATTATTCTATTATTTTCAACCTTTCAAAGCAAAATTTGCATTTTTAAGTTCAATATTTAAGTTCCTAGTAGACTATGAATTCTAGTTATAGGAACTGAACTTTCACAAACCATGCCAGATTAGTTAGATTTTCAGTATCTGAGAAATTAATTGATTTATCTGAAAAAATTATTTGCAAAGAAGTTATGGGGTGTGCAGCTTTTTTTCAGGACTTGTTTACATGTGTTTTACAAACCCAGAAGATGATGTGGTAGAGAACAAACTGATCTCATGCAGATTTCAGTAAGACTGCTCCATCACCTGCAGTGAAGTGTCCCTGATATGTGCCAAAGCAAGACATGAACCAGGCTGAATTTTCAAAGTCCATCACTGCTCATCATTGGCCTCTCAGTGCTTCTCTTCCTTCTTGTCTAGTCAAGCATCTGTTACCAGCACAAGCTCAAAAGGCTTAGTGAATTATGCATTTTTTGCATTTCATCCAAGATTTTCACGCACAAGTTTTTGACTTGATCATCTCTGTATGCTTGTTTTTATTTGACCTTATTTTTTAACACACTCTTGCTGCTTTTGTCTGACAAAGGCTAGAAGGCACTCAGTCAAAATGATGAAGAATATTAGAAAGAAGAAGTCCTAGCATGTAAAGATAATGGATCTATGAAAAATCAGAACAGATATTATAAATGAAAAAAAAAAAGAAAATGGAAACAAAAAAGAAAAAAAAAAAAAGAGTACTCCCCCAAAAAAGCACAAATTCCTCTAGATTTTGCTTTATTATAACCTTGTGTCTGATCCAATAGTCTGGTCTTTCAGTGCATGTCTATGCACCCAGAAGCAGAACAATGTAGTCAGTAAATGAATGCTGATACCTTTTCTGTTTGATTTCTGGTGTGATTCTCTCAAAATCAAATGGCAGTGGTGGGCAGCTTTCATTCTGTGTGACTCTGTTTGCACACATGGCTGTCTGGGCAGGGCCGGAGGATATAAGATCTGATGTGTACTCAGGTCCTTTCATTTCTGTCACAAATTTCTTGAGACATTAAACATTTTTTGAGAAAAATTGAAAAAGAAAATAATAATTCTTGATTTAACATCCTTTTTTTTTTTGAAATAGCATTTTTTTGAAGATTGACCCTTTATGTTTTGCTGGATATTCTAAGGTGTGGGACTTTAAACTATTTAGTAGCTCATGTAAACATTCAGCACAGCTCTAATATAATCCCAAATATCTTGATTTCTAAAGGTTTTTTTTTCCATTTTGGTTTTGAATATAAAAAAAAGCTCTGTGATTTAGAGAGTGGTAAATTCTGTTTATAGAGAGAGAGAGCGTGAGGGCAAGTGTTCTGCATGACTGTGCAAAACCTAGGAATCACAGAACAAAGGTTTATGTCTTCAATTATGTGGAATATGTCCTGGAATTTATTTTTCATCAGCTGGTCATCTGACCCAGAACAAGACAAGTGAAGTGATTTTGTAATTGTAACACACACCCTTATTGCGTATTTTGACTCACCAAGAGAAGAATGCTTTCTCTTTTTTTTTTTTTTGACATACCTAATTATTAATAAATCAGTAGATATTGTGACCAAAATCTGATTAATATTATTAAATACATATTGAATGTATATGAAAATGTGCTGGTTGGCAGTATGTTGTTGGAATCACAGTCCTGAATTTAGACACACCAGAAATCACAGAAACTAACTGCCATGAATAACTATAGTCTTTTGATTCTTGAACTTATGTTCCTTATAAATAGCAAAGTGCTTGGGCTTCCTTAATCTGACTGAAATAGAAATGAGTGTAACATGCAGTAATACATGTATTATATAGTAACATCTGAATATTTCTTTGACACAAACTTTGATTTAAAATATCTTAGTGAGAAATGGATGTTTAAACAAACCCACCCCAGCATGAGGAAAAGAATCTGCAAATAGCCTGTAGAAATAAAATCAATGTATATAAATAGAAGTACTACATGATAGTTCAAACAAATATTTCTTTGAAAAATAATTGTACTGACTGGATCATGAACGCTTGTAGTTCGTGATTTACTGATTGGCTGTTGTTGAACTCTGTGCTTTTGGTTTTGGACTTCTCATCCCCTCTATCTTATATCTGGAAGGTACAATCCATTGTTTATTCTGGATGTATTATATGATAAAACATTTTTGACATGTAGTCCAAACATCCCAAGAAAGATAATCTTTTTAGATTGTGGGAGGTCTTTTTGCTGCTACATGTTGTGATTCAGAGTAATAAATGAAGGATGTGAAATAGTGTGTGGGGAGGCACTGGGACTATAAAGAAGTATCTTTGTAATAACATACCCCACTGGAAGGTTCAGAAATTGTCTGGACGCTGTTGTCTTCATGGTTTTGGGGTTAGAGGGGTGAGGTCTGAAGGAGCGGTGAGGAGAAATATGTTTTTAGAATTAAAATTTATCTATTTTCTGTAATATCTGTATTTTCAGAACCGAGTATTTAAAAAAAAAACAAAACCAAAACCAAAAAACTCTGGTTTTGGTCTAATATTTTTCCCTCTGTATTCTAAAATAAGCATTTTAGCACTGATCTCAGAGTGATTAATGAAATAATATATGTATGCTTTTGAATATTGTTTTTTTAGATAATTCAAGAAATGAACATTGTTTGTTCATTTGCTAGATGAAAATGTTGCTGTTCATCTAGCAACTGAACCAGTTGTTACGTGCTAGAAGTAACTTAGATGACAGAAAACTCCTATAAAAAAGTATGGTCCATCTAGGAAAAGCACAGGTAAGTGAAATCAAGAGAAACTGGTGATCTTGGGGTGTTGGTAGATGAGAAGCTTGAAGTGACCTGATTCGGTCAAGGGGGAATGGCTTTAAACTGACAGAGGGTAGTTTTAGATATATGGAAGGAATTTTTTATTGTGAAGGTGGTGAGATACTGCCAAAGGTCACCCAGAGAAACTGTGGGTGCTCCATCCCTGGAAGTGTTCATGGTCAGGTTGGATAGTGCTTTGAGAAACCTGGTGTAGTGGAAGATGTTCCTGCCCATGTCAGAGAGATTGGAACTAGATGGTCGTTAATGTGCCTTCTAACCCAAACCATTCTGTGATTCTATGATGATCTAATACTTTTAAGTGTAAAAGTAAAGATTCTGATAACTACTGCAGTGAAATTTTCAGATGAATATATGACAAGTCCAAGGAAATTGAAGGTATATTGCAATTACAAGATCTATATTTTGTCTGTGAAAAGAGCTGCTGAGAGTGGGCTGCTGTGCAGTTAGCTACCAGGGAAGGGTGGGTGGAAAACCAGCACAGAACAGAATGTCTATGAGGTCAAAAAAAACTATTGTGCCTTAAGAATGATCGCTGGAGAAAAGACTATGAGCAGGAAGGAGGCTGAAAGAGATCACTGTGTAATTGTGAGGCTCAAAAAAACAACACATAAGGCAGGAAATTGGGTGGCAAATATCTGATATTTATTCAGGCTCATGGTGATATTTCCAGTAGTTTCTTTTATACAAATAATTTGTCTTTCATACATTCAATTGTTCAATCTCAATATTTATTTCAAAGTGGTATTAACTTCTTTGTGTAGCTTAACGGCATTCCAACTTTGTAGTGACATTATCCTGATCACCTCTCAGTCTGTGATCATTTCAGGATGTGTTTTGTTTGACTGTTCTGGAAAATGAGGGATTCTGGGTCAAGACTATGCAAGAGAAGGAACATATACCATATAGAGAAGCAGTCTTAAAAATGGTCTGGCAATTATTTTAAAATAAGCATTTCCTGAAGAAAAATGTGAAAAGGACTTGCAATTTTGAATCTTGATTTCCAATCCATATTCTAAATCTGAGGTTAAAAATTTGTTGATTTACAGGATGCACTCCACGAGGGTTTTGGAGGGAAGTGAGAAAGATATTCTTCTTATGATGAGATCCCTCTTGTCTATGAAAAATCTATTAGGCATAATATTTATCTGGATTTATTATAAGGAAGAAAAATCTAATAAATCTGAAAATATTAAATCCGTATAAACAAAATTTGTCATATTATCTATACATTTGCATTTTTTAAGTGTTAGTTCCAAAGATAAACTACTCCCTTTCAATTATGAATATTATCTCTGCCATGAGCCATTATATTATTGCACCTTTATTGGTACCAGTACTGCAAGGGATATTTGAAGCAGCAAAATAAAACACTTTATTATAATAAAGGGTAAAAAAGCAACAGTAACCTACTGTTCCACATTACAGACCTGAATATATGACTGTGACTATTTTTAAGCTCACTATTCTTCAAATTTATATAAAACTAATTTTTTAACATTCAAAACCTAATTCATGGGAAAAATTTCCAAGAAACAGGCAATAGATTAATTCTCTCAAAATAGACTCTTGAAGCATATGGAAGAAAAAAACCACCAGTTTTTCCTGCACATCACATGAATTTTACTTTGTCTGCAACATTTATAAAGTTCTAGAACACTTTGTGTCCCTCTCTCCTCCCCAGGTCAAAGTGGGAAAATACTTAGTGTATGTCCATCTGAGCGAATTGGTGCACTATGTCATGTGCCATAATGGGCAACTATAAATAAATGGATTTTGAAAGAAATCTGCATGAAGCCAAGGGTCAGATCCATAAAAGGATTTATGCACCTTAAGAAAGACTTGGAAGAATTTAGTGCCTTATTGATCCTGAGATCTGCTAAGCTGCATCTGTTTAACTCCAGAGATGCTTAAAAACCTGTATTATCATCTGTTTTTGAGCACTGCATGACACCAGATGCCATGGCTTGGTTCTATATGTGCCTCAGTTTGACACAGTGATTGCGCCGGTGAGCGTTTAATTCATGCTTAGTACGTGGTGTCTGATCATAAAATGTCTTTGGACCCTTCAAGATAGGAAAAGAACTGTGACTGTCTCTCATGGGAATCAGCTGAATCAGAGGATAATGTTCTCTCATAGGATTATAAAATCATAAAATTCTGTAATGGTTTGGCTTGGAAGGGACCTTAAAGCTCATATAGTTCCAACCTCCTTTGGTGTCCCATGGACTCCTTCCACTTGACCAGGTCACTCAAAGCCCAATCCAACCTGGCCTTGAACACTTCTGGAAATGGGGCATCCACACCTTCTCTGAGCAACCTCTGCCAATGTCTCCCCACCTTCACAGTAAAAAATTTCTTCCTAATATTTAATCTAACCCATCCTCTGTTCATTTAAAGCCATTACTCCTTGCCCTATCACTGCATTCCCTACATGTAAAAAGCTCCAGTACAGGTCTTTTGACGGTCCCCTTTAGGTGCTCAAAGGATACTATAAGGTCTTCCCAGAGCCTTCACCAGGCTGAACAACCCCAATTGTCTCAGCCTGCCTACAGAGAAGAGCTGTTACATCCCTCTGATCATCTCTGTGGCCCTCCTTGGGACTCACTCCAGCAGGTCCACGTCCTTCTCATATCATGATCTCTTCTCTGTCCATTGTAATGTTTATAAGTGTCTCAGTTTCAGAGGAAAGTAAGGAAAATCTTCCTGGGCTAACTTGCTTGGTAAGGAGATCAGACACTGAGGACAAACAAAAGTGACCTAGAAATAACTCAGAGGGAATCCGTGCTGCTCTGCCCATCTTCTCTAAGTGCTATAATACCCAAGCTACTGAGGAAAGGGCAGCTGCAACATTTCAGATAAGGTTTTAAGAGAGCAACCTTTGATTCATTTGAAAAGAAAAGGAATGCACTTAAAGCTCCACAAGAAAAGTCCAGGGATGAATACCTAGGCAAATAAAATGTTTCCTCACAGTCCTGACTATCACATATTGGATGGGAAAATTGGTGTCCCACCTACCAGTTCCAAAGCAGCCAGATCTCATTAACTGTAGAGAGCCTGTTGCCCTAATGTCCATGTGGGTGCAAGATCCTACTTTATTGCTTAGAAACCTTCATTTATATGTCATTGAAAACATCTGCATTTCAGTTTTTAACTCCTTTCTCATCCACCATCTGATGGCAATTGCTGATTTAGAGTTCTGTCTTGGCTCACCTCAGGCTGGTTCTTTACCAGAACCTGTATAAGCATGGTGCTGTCTCATGATAACCTTTATCTCAATGGCATTTTTCTCCCTTAGTCACAATGACACCTCAAAGAATATTGTGTTTCTGTGGATTTTAATCAGAAAATAAGAGCAAGAAATTTGATGTGCTGTTTTTGAGGGCTTTTATTCAGGCTTCCAATTTCTCCAGTGCCTAACAATCTTCAGAGGTATCAGTGCATGTGTACAAGATGGCAGAACCACTTCCTGAGGAAATACACACAGTCAGAAAGATGCAGAAATGAGCTTTTTTATTATATTTTTGTTGAAGTTTTGTTCTTTGGTCCTTGGCAATCAAAACTGCATGCCAGATAATTTCAAAATGATCGCTTGTCACAACAAAAGATATATCAGGAACAAACCAAATGTTTTTCCCACTCTTCTGTAGGAAAGAACTACTCTTTCCTATTCTCCTGCATTAAAGGAACTCTCTCCAGCTTCTATAACTTACCTACATTTGGGAAAAAATAACTTACAGCATAGTTGCCCCATTTAATCAACATAATACTTCTGATATAGAAACAGCGTCATAAAACCCATTTTTAACTCTTAATTTGAAATGAAGTTACTGTATCTTCAGTTGCTATACTGTAAATCCAGGAAATTTAGAAAGACTATCCAAGATTTTGATATCTTCATCATAGGTATTTAAAAAAAAACCAGTTCTGCGCTTGTAAAAGAGACACACCCAAATTCCAACTGAGGTATAGCACACCCATTAGTACTGGACTGCTTGTATTGGCAGAAAATTATAAAATGTCAGAAAGATCATAAAGTCAGAATAAATATGATCAGAAAGATCATATTTAGTCAGAAATGTGTCTTTTTGTTAATCCAGTTTGAGAGCCTTTTTTGAATTTTGTGGAAGCAACAATTAGATGGAGAAAATAGGAGCTTTCACCTCTGAAGTGCATATAATTAATCACTTCATTTCCTTTCTTCCTCTCCTCTGTTGCCACTTTCTGTGAATATTGAAATAAATCAATTCCAAAAGTATTTTTAACTGCATTAAAAATAATGCTTGAATAATGCTTCATTACTTAAGCATTCAGTCTAGCAAACATCTGGATGGAAAAGGGCATTTCACAAAGCACTACAGATGCAGAGGTGAAAATAGATAATGACAAGTATGAAGAATGTAATTATAATATTTTGATTATTTCTAAAGTGTAGCTGCTTTTTCCTGATGGGGGACTCGATGCAGGTAAGTCAATAAGATAAATTTATTTCTGACTGCTAATAAAGTTTTCCTGCAAATTCAAGCAATATTAAATAAAATCATTAAAGAATGTCTCATAATACAATACATAAATATTCTATGTGAGCATGCTATGAAAATTTATGCAAAAAATTACAAAATTATAATGCATTTTTGTCAAAAGCAATAATTTCTTTTTCACCCAAAAGAAATTGATTGATTCAGAGTACTTGTTCACAAATACAGAATGAACATCCCTTTACAGATGAAACAAAAATGCACTCAAGTAAAAGAAAAAGAGTTTATTAGGCAGTTTCCCATTACTTTTTCTCACATCTGGGTTAAAAGAGGGGAGACTTCACTGCTCTCTATAACTACCTAAAAGGAGGGTGTAGTGAGGCAGGGGTCTGTCTTTCAGCCCTGGTAATAAGATGAGAAGAAGTATATGTTTGGATACTTGTGTATCCAAGTATCCATGCTTCTAGTTTTATTGGTTTTTTCATTGTAGAGTCAGTTGGGATGTAATGTAAAGGCTTTCTATATTTTAAGGAGTTTGGAGCTTTCATTAGCCTAGCCAGATCTGAGGTGTTTGTGGGCAAATGAACTCTGTGGCACAAACAGAAAACTCTGCCAATGAGATAAAGCAATAAAACTTTTCTAAGCTGGCAAGTTGCTTCATTTGTCTAAAGAAAAGGCTGCTGAATTATTTCCTACTCTCTGCTAGGCAATCTTCTCTGCTCCTGTTGCCTGGAAATGAATTATTTTCATGTTACAAACAGATTTGTTTGAGAATATGCTCAGGTGGGTTGAATAGGTCTTCAAGGTCTACTGGAAGAAGGATGGACTATATGCAGATAATGGGTATATCTTAATGGTAGGCATTAATCATTAAGCTTTCCCATTGCACTGTTCTCTAGAGCATCTTTTTTCATGTAAGGCAGTATCTTTACTCACTTCTGTGATATATCACAGGGGAACTGTCACAACAGGTTGTTAATGTTAAATCTATCCTAATGGAGTTTAATTAAAAACCGTATTTTGCAGCTTTAGTTAAAAGCATACACAATGCTGCTTCAAATCTTGACCAGCCCCTTAAGGCATACAAGTCATAATAAGTTCTTTTTCAAACAACTATGATTTTATTTTGATCTATCATTCATTTACATGGGTTAGAAAATACTTGTTACACTATAACCAGAACTCAGTAAGATCACCCAAAAGTAAAGTTAAATAAGAAAAAAATGAAATATAATACTCAAAAGTCTTTTTTCTTATCTCCAAAGTGGGTGCTAGGAAAACATAATTAATGGGGGGGTGGGGGGTGGAAGTGAATTGTTATTTTTATGAGTATAAATAAATCCGTTCTTCCTTAAAATCCCTTTCAGTCACCTAAATTGAATTTTTCATAAGAAACATTTGTCAAATAAGAAAGTAAAAAAGTACATTTCTAAAGATTTTTCATATAGTCATGCATACTTAAAAAGAGATTGAAATACATAATACTGAGGAGTGAAGACAACACAATAAATGTTTTTGATATAAACTCTACATCATTACACTGCAAAGCACAGAATTCTAAATAATGAATTTCACAGTAAATCACAAACCTAAATTGTATCTAGGTGAATACAGTAAAAAAAATTCTGACAATAAATTTAAAGAATAAATAAATTAAGATCTGCTTTAAGACTTTGTACAAGAGATTCAAACAATAAAGAAGAAATTGAAATCCATTCTAATACAGAGATATATATTTAACTTACTATTCATAGAAACCAAGTTGGGTGTGGCTTTAAGTTGTGGTGATTTTGTGCCTTTTAATTTTTGTTCAAATATCCATTCCAGATGCATAAAAGTAGTTTATATCATTCTCACAACATGAGGCTGGAAGAGGTGCCTAATTAATACACTTACGCATTTGATAAATGCATTTTTCTGAACATATATATGTTTAAAATTTTCAAAAACGTATAGTGAAAAATTCAGGCAATAAACCTAAACAGTATGTTTCAAAATTGAAGTACATACTGTCATTTAAAAGTATTAATTCTTTTTTTGTTTCCTTGAAAAATGTTTTCTCTACTATCCCAATTTCCAAGATTCATAGAATCATCGAATATCTTGAGTTTGAAGGGATCCACAAGGATAATTGACTCCCCACAAGGCAACTTGAAAAATTGGGTACATTCTAATATTTTTATATCCATCCTACATTTTGGAATTCAAGATTTACACAGTACTTGAGGTGAGGCTGCAACAATGCTGATTATGATGCTAAAATCACTTCTTCCAGCTGGTTAGCTGTACCGTGCCTAATGTACCACAGGATACAGTTGGCACTTTGGCCATCAGGGGACATGGCTGACTCCTACTGAGCTTGCCAGAGCTTCTTTCTGCAGGGCTGCACTCCAGTCTTTTGCCCTCAGTTTATACCTACATCCAGGATTACATCATCCCACATGCAGGATCTGGCATTCGAGCTTGTTAAAATTCCTGTGGTTGATGACTTCCCAGCCCTTTAATCCATGAAGGTCTCTCTGTAAGGGCCTCTCTACCCTTGAGAAAGTCAATAAGTCCTCCTAATTTAGTTTAGTTGACAAGCTTAGTGTGCATTAGATTGCAGCATCCAGGTCTGATAAAAATGTTGTTGGGAGCTTGCCATAAAATTGAGCTCTGGAGAACACCACTAGTGACTGCCCACCAGCCAAAAGTTGCCTCATTTACTGCAGCTCTTTGTGTGAGCCAATATAGGAAGGCAGTTGGGACAACCACAAATTTGTGGCTAGAATGGATAGAGTAAATTTATTTTTGTTATCTTGTTAAGCAGGTAAAGCAACACCTGGGCAGAGGCTCACAAGCAGAGACACAGGAACTGTTAAACAGGGTCCATGCTAGAAGATCCCTGCCCTGCTGTTCGCACAGACTAATCAAGAGTTATTCCCAACTGCAAGGTCACTTGAGGAATTTCTAGTCTCTTCTCCAACCTCTGCTTTTTAACCCATGCCTCCCAACACTTTTTGGGTCCAGCTCTTCAGCCAATTGGTTGCACATTGTATTGTATACATGACTGGATAGTTTTATAGATGGATATAAAGAGAGATTATAAAAAGACTTCCCAAAAAACCAAACAAAAAACAACAAAAAACCAAAACCCAAACAAAAACAAAACAAAACCAACCAACAACAGCAACAACCAAAACAAAAAAAAAACCAAAAACAAACAACTATGTCTGCTACTGTCTCTATCCATTAGTCAGGTAACTTTGTCATAAAAGTAAACTAAGTTAGTGAAGCATGATTTTGCCTTCATGAACCTACACTAACTTTGAGTGATGACTACATTGTCTTTCAAGTGCTTTTCAATAATTCCTCCAACAATCTTCTCCATAATTTTACCAGTCACTGAAGTGAGACTGACAGGCTTATTACCAAGGTTACCAAGGTCTTGTTTCTTGCCCCTTGAAGATTCTAATAACATTTCCTAGCTTCCAGTCATCTGGAACCATGGCATATTCCCAAGACCATTGATAGATAACTGAGAGAGGTCTCTCAACAACATCAGCCAGATCTTTCAGTATACTGGGATGAAATGTCATTATTTCCAAATTAAACCATTACATGTTAGAAAACCATTCTAGTTGTGGTACCTAATCTGGTCTTGCTGAGGAAACTGGACAATTCTACTCTTATCCCAACCCCAAATGTTTATTCTCTTATCTGCAGAATTATAAAGCTGCAGGGAATACAAGTACTACAGGTAATGCCATCCAACCCATCAGAATATACCTAAATAATTTCTGACAGAAATCCATCTAAAACAAAGTGATCTAGACTCTCCAAGCTCATCAGAAAATCTAAACTTCTTCTATGATATCTTTAGTATATCTTTTCCTTTGTATCACCCACATATTTCTGGTAAAAGTTAAAACCTAAATATAAGTAATGCTTCACAGTCCTCCAACAATTTTTTGAGTAGGCAGCTATCATTAATGCAGTCCTTGTAGGCACTAAAGAGCATCAGATGCTAAGCATTTCTTAAAATAAGTCCATCCCATGTTCAAAATTGACACAAATTTCACTACCAAACTGCAATAACCAAATAAGTAGTTCTCATTTAATTAGTAGTAACATTTTACTCCACATTTCTACAAGTCATCTCTAGGGAGGTAGTGGAATATTGAAAGAGATCTGTCGTACATATGCAGTTTTGGAATCATTGACTAAGGTACATATCTTATTAATGCTGCCTTATAACACCTCAGATGTTACTGGAGAGTGAAAAAGTTGGCAAAAACTAGGGAATCTGATATGGGTGTTGCCCAAACCTTTTTGTGGAAATGCTGAGTATTTAAAACTGAAATTAGCAGAGTTTGAATAATTTAAATATGCTCCAGTGTTAAGAAATGTTTATTATTGTGACACAAACTTTTTTGCATGTGTGCTGACGGAAAAGTTCTTTTTTCTGAGAAGAACTTATGATGCTTTGTCTCAATGTATTCTGTTTCCATTCAGAGTGCCTGGTGGATCTTGATGATAACTACAGCATCTAACTTGTAGGAAGAATCATCTTTCAAAACATTAGGCTATGTAAAAATTTCAGAAAATCTTTCCTTATGCATATGGAAACAAAACATTCTATCCCAAGCATGTGGAAAATGTTTCTATCATTCCTTTTCTATTCTTGCTTCTGCATTACGGTAGACCATTAAGAAACAAGAATTTAAGTGGGTTTTTCCCCCAGCTTTTAGAGCTGTGAAGTTAACGAAAGTCTTCCCTACCCTAGGAGTTGCCAATGCCTAGCACAGGATGCTCAGTGAAGGGGTTGCTCACACACTTTCAGTGAGGTATTGACAATTCATGTAAATGTTACCTGCAATTACTGCTTAGATCTGTGATTGTGTGAGTCTTGAAATTACTTTTCACTAGTGTAAGTTAAAAAAAACAGTTTTTTCCTCTAAATGAAGTTCAAGACCCAAATACCTTTTCAAGCCTTGATCTAAATTGAATTAATTATTCTATGACTATTTGTTAATTGATAGGCAAGTTGTTATGACAGATATTGTTTCCTATTAGTCAGATCATTAGCAGATATCCTAAAATTTTTATGCAGAAAACCCTCTTAGAAATGTGGTGACCTTGTATTTCTTTTCCTCCTTCTATCCCAAAAGAAGTAGGAATATTGTATTTATACAAAAAATTGTGCCCAAGGTCTATTTGTCATTCCTTTTGTAAAGAAATTTAATATTTCTCTCTCACTGCACCATTCCAACTATCTCAATAAACAGAGTCTACTGAATAGGGCATTTTGCACTACAAATAAGAATAATCTTTCTTTCTAAGAGATAACATGACTGAATCACTGCAATTTCAGTACTGTTTTGCACCAAAACAAATGTCTGCATGTTAAAGCAATATGGACAAAATATAGTAAAAATTTATTTTTACTATAATATATATTAGCCATTTTCGGACTGTAGGGCATCAAAATCTTCTGAGCTCCAGCCTCTTCAAAAGAATCTTTTTAATTATGAACTTTACATGTAAGTGATGGTGCATTTCCAGTGAGAAAGAAGATCCCCTAAATCACTGGTTTTGTTTTCAGGATGTATAGTTCTGATTACACTTTTGTGATTTAAATTTTCTTTTTAAAAGAAAATTTCTTTCAAGTGAATGAAGTGATTTTTTAAATTTCTTTCCCAAAAGGAAGATTTTAAAATGAAAATGAGTCATGATTTTGGTGTGCTTCAGTGTCAACCAGCTTGTCCTGTCAATGATAATTATCATGTTGATATACTCATTTGAATGAGTGTTTTTTCTAATCCCTTCTCAGTGCTTTTAAAATGAGAGCACATGTACAAGAAAGTTATGTTTTTAAGGTCATGGTGCAAAACTACCCCAGGAGTGCCCCCAATGTTTTGTTCCCTTGCAAAATTGTAAAACATTCACTATATATACATATACATATATATATATATATGTGTGTGTGTGTGTGTGTGTGTGTGTGTATATACACATGCATTGTAAAAAGTGTGTGAAGTTACCTGGCAGATCTAAAAAAAAAAGAGAAAACAAACCGAAAACAAACCCTTGGCTTCAATGCCATTTTAATGTTCCCTTTCCTGTTTTGGGCATGTCTGGTGCACATTAGAAACCAATTCTATGCAGCCCTTGAGATCAGAAAAGCTACAAAACAGGAAATCTCCAAAAGGTGACAAATAAGGAGCAGTTGAAATAGACCAAAATCACACAGCTTGATCCAGAAGACAGCATCTGTCCATGCTATTTTGAGCCCTCCAATCCATGATTTTCCTGGAGAAATTATGACTAAGTATTTGCTGGATCCAGCTTCTAATTAACTTCCCAGCACTGTTGGCTTAGCACAGCCTTCACCTGTGGGATTTTCTGAATTGAGTAGCCTGGATTTCATTTACGTCAGCATTTGGCCTGACTCATTGTATCTGAAGAACTGAAGGAAGAGAATAAATGGGTACATTTTCAAATGCAAATTTACTCAGCACTCAGCTGCCCTCATGCTTTTAAAACACTTTGTCTAAAAATTCATTTAGCCCTTGCCCTGTTTATGCTTACCTTACTTTGGAAACTGCCCCGCTGACAGCTGTTGAGAGGTGTGTGGCATGAAATCTTCTATTACAATATGTCCTTAGCTGTTTCAGGAGCTATAAGGCATGAGCAACAGAATATTATTTCCTACTGAAAATGCAATGGTACAAAATGAAACAAATCTACCTAAAATGTCTATTCCTCAGATTCAGATAAATGGACTTTATATAGAAAACCTCCAATGGCATACTAAAAAAAATACAAAAACTCAATCTCCTAGGTTATTTTTTCTGCTTCTTTTCTAAAATTATGTTTTCAAGACATCTTTCTTCATCTTTTTCATTACAAAATTTAATAAGTTTTAGGGATATAATAAATAAATATTAAAAGGCATTTCAGTACAGAGTCTCATAAATTAAATAGAAATTTTTGCCATGAAATGTGTCTCATCTTGTGGGGTACACACCTGAACCCAGTAGACTCAAGGTCCAAGGTTGGTTAGGGACATCTTGAGAGGAGAAGAGGAAAAATGTGCAATCTGACCATGTAACCCCAATTTGTAAATTCATTGTGCTTGAAGAGAGGTTTCAGTGATTAGAGGAATAAAGCAACAAAACTGTTGAAAGCAGTGTGATGCTGTTAGTGCAAGGTGATTGTGTATTAAAAGGGAGGGAGATCCTGAGGGTAGGCTATGCTCCAGTGCATAATATAATCTGATTTGCAAATTTCCACCATTTACTTATCATTATATTGCCTAAATAAGTTAATTTAACAGATAAATTGAATAGGTGTCCTAAGAACCTATGATGCTGAATGATGGGAAATATGATCCTCAGGGAGAAGATGACTAAAAAATCTTGGGTTTTGTAAGCAAAGCTGTTTTTTTCTTCATTTGCTCCCTATCAGCCTTGTCCAACATTTACTGTGTAAAATGTTCTGAGTCGATGCATTGAATTCTGCACATACAGGGTAACAAGTATATTGGCCATAACAGCCCCAGGCAGTGCTGCAGGCTGGGGGAAGAGGTGCTGGAAAGCTGCCCAGCAGAAAAGGACTCAGAGCTGTGGGTCAATAGCAGCTGCACATGAGCCCACAGTGTGTCCAGGTGGCCAAGAAGGCCAATGGCATCCTGGCCTGTATCAGCAATGGTGTGGCCAGCAGGACCAGGGCAGTGATTGTCCCTGCACTCAGCACTGGTGAAGCCACACCTCAAATCCTGCATTCAGGTTTAGGGCCCTCAGTACAAGAAGGACATTGAGGGAGTGGAGCATGTCCAGAGGAGGGCAACAGAGCTGAAGGGTCTTGAGCATAAATCGTATGAGGAGTGGCTGGAGAAAAGGAATTGCAGAGGAGACTGTATTGCTTTCTTCTTGAAAGGTTGTAGCAAAGTGGGTGTTTGTCTCTTCTCCCAAGTATCAAGTAATAGGACATGCAGAAACAGCCTCAAGTTTCAACAGGGATGGTTCAGACTTTATCAGGAAAAGTTTCTTCATGGAGAGGGTTATCAAGCATTGGAAAAGGCTTCCCAGGGAAGTGGTAGAGTCACCATCCCTGAAGGTATTTAAGAGATGTGTAGATGTGGCACTGAGGGACACGGTTTAGTGGTGGACTTGGCAGTGCTAGGTTAACAGTTGACTTTGATGATCTAGAAGGTCTTTTGCAACCTAAATGTTTTTATGATTCTAAGTATATGGGGATCCTTGCCTAACTTTTTTTGAGAACTATCTCAACGTCTAAGGATAGGCCTACTTATCCTGTCATACAAAAATGGGGAGATCTAGGAGTCTGTGCAAAACAGGATTTTGTAATCTAGGGTAAACAGCTAAATTAAAATTATGCTTTCATATATTTTTCTACATACCTAGTCTGTAAATTCGTTGAAGTGAATAGGATAATCCTGGTGTAAAAAGTGGAAAAGAGTACTTCTTTAGCTCTTGTAAAGAGCCCTTTTAGAAAATACTTTAAAAGTGTAGAGCTAATTGAGCTTTGAATGCTCAAATATTTTTATTGTGGAACAAATAGAGTCTTTGAAAAAGGCTTTTTAACTTTTGCTCTGTAATACTCAAAATGACGCTGTGGGAACTAGTTCTTTAAAAACCCCCAAAACAAAACAAAGGAAACTGAACTCTCCTTCTCCCCCAGAACCTTAGGGGTTCAAATTAAGTCAATCAAAATCAAGACCTTTTGTGGGCTGAGGGTAAATGCTGTTTTCCTCTGCAATCTGTGACCTCAAATAGGCCTTTTTCTTTTTAATCACATGCTTTACATGCTGTGAAGAATAAAATGCATTTAATTCTTTGACTCAGCCTTCCTTTATGCCTGCGTGAAAGAGCTGCTGAAAACTGCAGGCAAAGTTATATAGAAAAGAATAAAGCAAAAAGTGGTTTCATGCACAGTCCCCTATTCCTAGGGTCCTTATAAAGGTACACACAGCATGTGAGACTCTCCACAGTGATAAAATTGAAGAGTTTGAAAGAAATAAAATTCTGGAATAATGAGGAGGGAAAAGAACCGCATTTTATTTGCTTAGGGTGGAAGAAAACCTTTGCATGACTGTAGGGCTGCCTCTTCAGTGTCCATGACATCAGAATGGGTCACTTTGAAGGGACCTACAGCAATCATCTAGTCCAACTGCACAGCCTTTACACCAGAGCATTTGCATCATTTCCCTCTGACATTTGGGAAACTGGAACTCCTTTTTGTGCCATTTGGCAAAGCAGATTGCAGTGTATATGCCATCACTATTTGGGTTTTTCTCAGGGAACTTCTCTCCTGGATCCTTTCTATGTGTCTACCTGTGGCTAAATCTAAAGTTTTCAGGGGTTTGGAAGAAAAACAATGACTTGTAGCCTCTGCTACTCTTCAGAACAAGATGGATTGGTTATATCTATAGTGGTAAAAGAAATATGCTCAGGAATCTGGAGCAAAGCACTTCATACAGACTTGATGAAATATTTTTGTCTCCAAAACAGGGTGTGTACATGAAGATAGACTACTGAGAATGGTGCTTGATATATGGTAAGCTACTGGACTAGGAAATGCATTAAAGCCATTTAAAAGACCATTTAAATAATTATGATGTATAAACTAGTATTGCTAGCACCCAGGAAAGTTTCTAGACACTGTTTAATTTACAAATAGAGGTGCAACCACAGAAGACCTGTGGATTACCCAACTGTGACAACCACCTATTTGCAACCTGTATCTTCCTCTTTTATCCTCAACTTTTTAAACATCAATCTTCTTCTTCTTCTTGTTCTTCTACAAATGCTTAATGCTTTGACTCCTCTACTCCCTAATACTAATTTTTTTTTCCCTGCAGTGCTCTTTGTATAATTCTGTTTCTTCACTTTCTTGTCAGTCCATTCTTTTCAGACATATGCAACTGTTACTGTACTCCCACATATGCAGGATCCTTTTCCTCACTTCTATCATATTTTTCCTCAACCTACAAAGAAGAGGTTGTTCTATTCTCACACTTTCAATACTTGTCTTTGACATTGCTAGCCATTTCTTTATCTCAGTGCTCAGCCTTTGAGATGCATAATTGAGAAAATGAAAGTGTTACAGAATTACTCTAGCTGTCTGCATCACAGAAAATAAAGGCTTCACGAGGAATGGAGAAAAATCTGATGGAAAATATTTTTCTGAGACAATGAAACAAGTCTCTTATGGAACATTATTACCTTTCTTCACTAAGGTAATGCCAGACATTTCTACAGCTCTGTAAAGTTCTGCCCACCACTCCAGGTAACATGATTGTGGCTCTTTTCATGATGACAAAATTATCTCTCCAGTCGATTTTTCCTTCATTTTTACATTAAGATATCCACAGAACCATGAAATTATTTTGGGTTGTAAGGGAGCTTTAAGGATCACCTAGCCTAACCCTCTGCCATGGATACAGACATCTTCACTGGACCAGGTCACACCAAAGCCCCATCCAACCTTACTTTTAACATTTTTAACACTTTTAACACTTCCAGGCATGAGGCATGCACAGCATCTCCAGGCAACCTGTTTCTCTGTTGCACTATCCTCACTGTAAAAATTTCTTCCTTGTGTTCAGTCTAAACCTGGCCTCTTCCACTTTAAAACCATTGCCCTTTGTCCTATCAATTGCAGGTCTGCTAAAAAGTTTGTTCCTACCTTTCTTACAGGCCCCCTTTGGGTACCGGAAGGCTGCAATGTGGTATCCCTGGAGGCTTCCAGGTTTAAAAACCCCAACTCTCCCAACTTTTCCTCATAAGAGATAGTTTCAGCCTTCTGGATACTTTTGTGTCCCTCCTCTGGGCCCCCTCCAGCAGGTCTTTCCCATGTCTCTCATGTACTGGGAAACCCATATGGGGATGTGTTGGAATTCTAGATGCTGAGAATTTTAGACTTTCTGTGCTGAGAGACTCTAGCTCCCAGGAGAACACTGCATTCATACAGACTGCAGGTGTGGTGTCACCAGAGGGGCAGAATCCCTTCCCCTGACCTGCTGCCCACTTTGGATGCCCAAGATGTGTTTGACCTCCTGGGCTTGAGCTCACATGGACAGATTTGTCCTCAGGTAGAACCCAATGGGACAGAACTGAACTTTGCACACAGAGGCATGTAATAAGCAGAGAGTAGGAGACACAGAACATCAGAGAGAGGAGATTTTCCAATGCCAATACCAATCAAGATTTCATCTGAGGGGGAACATTTTGTGATATTTCAAGAATAATAAAGGTAGATCACAATCTGTCTTTTTAAACTAAAAATGAATGTGTGGCTTTTTTTTCATTCCCCTCTATATGTTAATAATAATTCAATCACCTCTGATTTATTGATTTATTTATTTTTCAATATAGTTAGTCCTTCTGTCAAGAAAAATAATGTAAAGTTAAATTTAAAAGGTTTATTGTAATTATTGATTGAAGAACGAAATGATGGATTAATAAAACTCAGTGACTGCATATTTTTTGTTTGCATTATTCTTGCATTATTCTTGCTTTTTTGTTTTTAATGTAGGATGAACCTGGACTTCCTATAACTGAAACACATGAAAAATTTATAAGGTATGAAATACTTTAAAGGAAAAATAAAGGCAAATCAAATAGATGTTCATAATTTCATGATCCTTAAAAAACCCAAACAAGTATTACATATATATATATATATATATATATATATATGAAATCTGTACTACCTTTCTATGACCTTAGCAAAGTTATTTCAAGTATTTATATTACAAGAGGAATTACTGGCTTTCCTACTGCCAATGCACCCAAATCTGCTCTTACATGATCATCTTCTAGTATGAAATACTTTTCGCTTAAGACACATGTCAAGGCGCATGATAAGGTAAGTGAACAGTTGACAAATGACTTGGAAATATTTATAAACCTTTTCATGAATAATTTTTAGTAAAGCAATATATAATATCCTAATGATAAGCAACCCAGTAACCAAACATGATTATTTCACTTTATGACACACTCAGCCAAGAAGACCTAAAGAGCAAGACCATTCCTACCTCTGGATAGTGTTACATGTTCAGACTGCCAAGCCATAATGTCAGTTTTCATTCAAAACTTATTTCACTTAGTTATAGGCATTACAGCAGAGAGAAAATTAGGAAACTCTGGGCATATCCAGCAAAAGATTCTCAACTCTTTTGTAGACATCTTGTTGAAGCAGTCTATCGTACTCCACTGTCAGGAAATCCCAGATGACCTTTGGCTAGATGCTTAACCAAACTGCCCAAAGCTAAATCCCACAAAAAGCTTAGTGAGCAAATAAGAATGGTGACACTATACAAGAAGATTCTTTTTTATATGTAAGTAATTTAAAGTATGTATCTTTAATCAGCAGAAATGGAGGCATTCAAAACAGAGCCCTGACAATGTCCTGAACTTTTATTTAACTCATTGTCTTTATTCTTTTATGTTTATCCATTCATCTAGTCATTTATTTCAACTTAAGAAAACCTAGAAAAATCTGCATGTTGATTCTCTTCTTGTTTATTCATGATAACTGCCTGGTTTTGATGTGATTTGGTGAACATTTACTTTAGTCTAAAAAGAGACTGCAAAATCTAAATGGCTCCTTGTATGAGACATTAACTAGACATCAACACAAAATTCTATCTGATCATTACCAATTCTCAGGTGGTCCTAGGTCAATGACAACAAAGGAAACTGTTCCAAATTGTTTTCAAATCACTCCCCAAGTTATACTCATTTCCACTAACAGCTGGCATGTTTTGTTTCAGGAGAAATAATGGAGTCTGAAGCAAAGAGAAACTTGGGGTCATCTGAGGTGCAGAATGTAGTAAGCTAGACAAAACCTCCTACCAGGCTGATTCTAATCTCATATTGACAGCAGATGTCAGTATTCCTTAAGGACTATGTGTATTAGAAAGGAAAAAGTGTCTTGAGGCTTTGAATGGGATTCTGGGTACTTGTGAACACTCCAAGTGATCTAAATTTGTGAGCAACAGATTTTGTTGTTTTCATCACCTTATTTTTAAAATGTCTTGAAGAAGGTGTTTGCCACTGAACCAAAAGAATTAGCAATTTAACTTATGTGTGGTCTCAATTCTGAGCAGTGCTGAGTAGCCTGAACTCAAACCTGTAGTTGGGGCTGGAGGAAGAAATTGCTCTCAGCCTAAGCAGCATGAACACTCCCATCACAGAACAGTCAGTGGGGACATGATCTTGAGGTATGGAGGAAATACTTAGGTCATGATTTAAAAGTCAACCTGCTAATCTCAGAGTGAAATGAAAAATACTTGGTAAACTTTCAGAGTTGAATTTTTAAATAGAGAATAAAAGATGAATATAAACTTTTCAGAGAATGTACTATTATTGAATAACTTTCAAACATATGTATGTAAGAAGAGATATTTTCATCCAGATCATTTAATCCTTACACCATTTACTCAAACATACTGTTGAGCTATTTGGGACTACTCACAAGAGTAGTTGCATATAAATCACTAAAATTCAGCATAAGGATTACAGAATCTTTCCTCATGTCATATAGCCTTGAGCGACACATTGGAAAAAGATCTCTCCTATACAAACCAAGGAGCTTGCACAATCCTTGAACTTATCAAAAGAAGACAAAGTTACATTAGATCAGCTTTGAAGGTGCCTAGCAGCTGTTAATGCTTTCCAACAGTAGGGAGTCAAGGATGACAAAACCTCTTGTGATGAGTTCAAAGAACAGTTACAGCATGAATGTCAGAAACACTGTGCAGTTTTGCAAAATGCTGTATAATTAGGAGGGAAGCTGTAGTCAGAAGCAATGAAGACATGGTTACCTTAGAAGCTGCCTATGGTGGGGACCCCACACTGGAACTTGTGGATGCCTGAAGGGGGCTGTGACCCCATGGGAAACTCTCTCTGGAGCAGGTTTGCCATGGGGAATCCAAGCTGGAGCAGTTCACAATGAACTGCAGCCCATGGGAAGGACTCAAACTGGAGCAGTTCATGGAGGACTGTTTCCCATGGAAAGGACCAGACCCTAGAGCAGGGGAATAGTGTGGGAAGTCTTCCTCTGGATAGGAAGGAGCTGCAAAGACAGTATGTGAAGAACTGACTGAAGTCCCCATTCCCTGTTCTCCTGAGCCACTGATGGGGAGGAGATAGAGAATTCAGGAGCAAAGTTGAGCCAAGGAAGAAAGGAGGAATGCTGGTTCGGTTTTATTATATTTTTTTTTATGATTTTATGTTATTTCTTATTACCCTACTCTGATCTGATTGGCAAAAAATGAAACTTGTTTCCCCAAGTCAATTTTGTTTTTCCTGTGAGTAATCTGTGAGTGATCTCTCCTTGCCCTTATCTTGACCCATGGGTTTCTCTTATAATTTCTCTCTTCTGTGCAGATGAGGAGAAGAGATTCAGTGAATTTGGTGGGCACCTGCCATCCACCACGGACAACCCACCACATCAGATAAAAAAAGCATCCTAAAATCTTCTCTCCAAAATAATTACTTTGAAAGATTAAATGTAATATACTGGTGTGGTATGCAACAGAAGGGGGGAAATGATTACAGGTCTCATTTTATTGTGCTTCAAAGCTAAACATCTAAACACCTATTGGCTGAAATTCTAAAACTTGAGTTATTGTGTCTAAATGTGCAAAAGAATTCAAAAAAATCCAAACAAAAAATCAGCAGAAATAGAAAAGAGTAATATGAGAGCACTATTCAGTAAGCTCTGAAATTAATGCTATCAAGGGCACTCAGCTGTGACACCCTAGCTTGGTGGCTATATCCTACCCTTAATACATAGACATGGTAAAAAAAATATGTATTTTCTAATCCTAAAATAAAATCTATCTCTAAGTTTAGTCCTGATGAAACTCCACTGGCTGGTTCTCCTTATTAGGTACAAAGTTCACCATGTGAGTTCAGGTGATAGCAATATTAAGGATATACACAATTAGATTTATTTTTTTAAATGCAGCAAAATATTTCCCCATGCCTGCAGTTACCTCACCTCCATGAGCTACACTCAGTTCTGCTTACAAACTGTGGCTAAAATCCTGCTTCTTTTGTCTGGGAGTAGGATTAAGTGTCACAATATTTAAGGGCAGTCCTCTAGGCACTTTTAAAGCAAGTGTTAGATAGGGGAATGGTTTTATAAACAACCCTGTTAGATGTTAATAGGATCAGAATGATTACCTCTACTATCATACTGAAAATGCACCCTCAGAGAGATTTTTCTTTATCCTATTTATACTTAGGTAAGCCCTCTGCCGGAGTTTCAGACCAAACTTTAAAGTACTATGAGTCTGCACAGGGCAAAGAGATGTTATAGCCCATACAATCTGCAGTGAAAGAATAAGCTTTTACATAATCTCTCTGAAATTTGGTATAGGTTAGGCACCATCCCACAAACACCAGTTCCTGTTTGTATGGAGTGAAAAGAAACAATTTTCAGAGAGCAGAGAATTCTGAATAATTTGGGGTAGTAGAGAGTTGTTGATCAAGCAGCCCGACTCTAATTGTTAAATGCAAATAGACACCATGCCGTAGAGAATATTGTCTTGCTGTTGAGCTATTCTCATTATGTTTCATGAAAAATAATAAAATCACAGGAAGTCTGTGGGACTTTTCATAACTTTGTAAGATTTCAGATTCCATGACAACAACATTAAAGGATATGCATAACAGTTAGATGCTTAAAGCACTTTAATGCAGGTTTTCAGGTCAGCAGCTCTCAATACTTGAACACTACATTAGAGGGAATGAGAAACCTGTACAAAATTTCAAATTCAGCAAGAACAAAGAACTGCCAATATCTGGAATTTATTTCACTTGTTTTTACTGCTAATCTAACCTTGTTCATACATTGATATTTACTTCTTCTCAGGTAGAGAGCAATAAGGTCCCTCCTGAGCCTTCTTTTCTCCAGGCAAAACATTCCCAGCTCACTCAGCCACCCCTCACTGGGCTTGTGCTCTAGACCCTTCACCAGCTCCACTGCCCTCCTCTGCACATGCTCCAGCACCTCAGTGTCCTTCTCATAGTGAGGGGCACAAAACTGAACACAGGATTCAACATGTGGCCTCACCAGTGCCAAGTATGGGGACAATCACTGCCCTGGTCCTGCTGGCCACAGTGCTGATACAGGCCAGGATGGCATTGGCCTTCTTGGCCACCTGGACACACTGCTGACTTATCTTCAGCTGCTGTTGAAGAGCACCCCCAGGTCCTTTTCCACTGGGCAGATTTCCAGCCCCTCTGCCCCCAGCCTGTAGCCCTGCCTGGGGTTGTTGTGACCCAAGTGTGGGACCTGGTACTGGGCCTTGTTGAACCTCATACCATTGGCCTTAGCCCAGTGATGCAGATCTGTCAAGATCTCTTGGTAGAGCCTGCCTTCCAGTAGAACAACTCTCCCAACCAACTTGGTGTCCTCTACAAAATAACTGAGGGTGAATTCCATCCCCCCATCCAAATTATCAATAAAGTTGTTAAATTGAACTGGCCCCAATACTGAGCTCTGGGGTCACCAGCTGCCAACTGGATGTGACTGCACTCACCACCACCCTCTGGGCCTGGCCTTCAGATTGGCTTTTTCCCAGTGAAGAGTGCACCTGTCCAAGCCACAGGCTGCTAGCTTCTCCAGGAGAATGCTGTGTGAGATGATGTCAAAACCTTTACTGATGTCTAGGTAGACAACATCCACAGCCTGTCCCTCATCCACTAAGTTGATCATCCTGTCATAGAAAGAAATCATATTGATCTACCAAGACTTGCCTTTCACTCCTGTGCTGACTGGGCATGATCCCCTGGTTATCCTGCACATGCCATGTGATGGCACTTAGGATGATCTGCTCCATGACCTTTCCCTGGTACTGGGGTCAGGCTGACAGGCCTGCATTTCTCCCAGTCATCCTTCTGACCCTTTTTGTAGATGGGTGTTACATTTGCCAATTTCCTGTCAACTGGAGACATCCAATCAAAGCTAGATCAAAACATATTTGTTAATTGTCATTAATTTAAGTGATGATGATGATGATATATCTGAAAAAAGGGTGCTTGGGACATTCAAACACTGAGAGGAAAGGACAAAGACAATATAAGCTTCACGTAAGGACATTACAGGTACATGTATTTAATAGAATATTTCAGCTGTGTACATCCAAAAATTGCATACAAGTTCTTTGTTTTCTTAATCATTTTGACATAGTTTTCATATTCAGGAAAAACTGAAATCATGACACAAATGGGGTATAATTGAAAATACTATAAGAAATAATTGTAGAGTATTGGCTTCTGTAACTTCATAGCTAGGTTCCTTTAATTAACTCCAGATATGAAAAGCTTTTCAACATTACAGTTACACAAAATTATGAGATATTTCTTGAGCATTCAAGGAAGATAAATTTAATTTCACACAATTTGCTAAGCTGAACATTTCTTTGTTTGCACACCTGACAAAAATATATATGCTTCTTCCAGATGGATCTTCCAGGTTTGCAACTGCTGGTATTTGCTCTTCTGAAAGATACTGTCTGGAGGAGAAGCTGAAATTTCTCTGATACATATAAGTGTTGTGCCAATACTTCAAGACATAGGAGTGAAAGTGGTCTAGAAATACTTGTTTCCACAATATTTTCACTTATGCTTTTGTAAAAATAGTTCAAAAGCAAGCACACACAACTGGCTATATTAAATATGCATGAAAACACATAAAAGTAACTACCATTACAGCTAAGACCAATGCCTGCCTACTGACTATTTACTTTTCTCTCTGTTCTGCCACCATCAATTTTTTTGGTGAGTGATTATTACTATTTGCTACAGCACTGAAAAATTTTATCATGGAAAGGGCTGAGATCCAGACTGTCTAAAGCAATAAGTACATAACTCATGCTGAGCTCTGACAGATCTAAGTGCTACCAAGGATTCAGGCCTGAGAAATTTTTCAGCATCTCTGAAAAATTTCCTTGTACAGCATGTAGTTTCTTAATGGATCTGCTGAAGTATAAAAAAAGAAAAGTTAGATTGAAACCATCAAGGTGAACAAATTTCTCTTTATTTTAGCATATAGAACCAGAACAAAAGGAAACACAAAGTGTATATGAATAAATGAACTCAGTACCTGTAAAATACACTGTATCAAGCCTGCTGATTAAACAAATTGGATGATGCATTTTCCTAGGATTTTACCATCATTCCTTATGAATATATATTTCAGCAGAGGAAAATCAATATTTTGTCAGGGAGACTGTTGAATCCAAACGTTCAGAAAAAGGTATTGATGACAAGTTATAAAAATACTGACTGTCCTCTGAAGAAAACCATTCTGCTGGGAAGGCAATGCGTATTTCTTTGGGCAGATTCCATCCATTAACATTTTCTATGTGGAATTTTACACACTGCTTTTCTTCTTGGAGCTAACCTTATACCAGCAAAAAAAGATTCTTAAACATCTAAGGTGGAGTACAAAAACATTTCCATTTGAAGCCTGATCACACTGCAGGAAAAATTACATAAAAATGTATTAATTTTGAGTCAATACCAGCTAATTAGCCACACAGAAATCAGTATTTCGAAATTAATGAGTCTTTGTATCATACCTGTCTTCCCATTTGTCACCATTTTTTTGAAACAAGTGAAATATTTCCCAGTACTTTGTTTTTCCATGTTCTGCGTATCGTTGGTTATACCACATGCTGACTTTCATGAAGTACAAAAAGACTCAAGTCTATAAATCTGAGCACATCTTTATGAAGAAAGCTCATTAACAGCATTACAGAATCATAACAACTGTAAAAAGCCTTTGCACTGACTGTTTTCCCCAGTTCTTCCTTCAAAGCTCTCAATCCTTCCTTCCATGCACTCACAAGTCTCTACTTACTGAGACAATGCAGTGAAAGGCTCACTGTGAGAGAGATCCTTATTTAACTAACCAAAAACCTTTTTCTTAAGGCTTCTATGAGAAATTTTCTCTTTTGAAAATTCTCACACCTCTGAGTTCCATATTATTATATCCAAGTATGCTGTTAACTGCGTGAGTGTTCTTAACAAAATCAATAAATGGAGAATCTGGAAGGAACAAACCTCACTCAATAACAAAACAAAACCCATAAAAAACCAGCAAAATTATTCAGGAAGATATTTTGGAAATGTTATCAGTTAGCATTTTCTTGGTGGCCCCTGGGCATACCATAAGCCCCAAAGAATCCGTTTCTGTAAGATAAATTCTATGGTAATTCTCAAGAAAATTTTAGCAAAAGACTTCTTCTCTGTAATGTCCACTCTATCACATAATAATTGTGTGTGTACTCAATTAGTAAAATTATTAGGGAGTGCTCAGCAGTGTGAGGCAGCTTCAGAAACCAGTTACTTTACCTTAAAATGAAATTTGCATTTAAAATAAAGCAGGAAGTTTGAGGTAAGTAATTTGTTCTCTTTTTATGAGTTCCCTACTCCAGCATATCTTGAAGATGGTGATCATATTTTAAAGCTGCCCTTCAATGAATTGCTCTTTTCTTGAATCTCCATCAGTGCTTGCCCACCCCAGTTCCTGTTTTAAGTCACCATTTCACAGACATAAGAAAATGAAAAAAATCCTCCTTCTCTGCCCACCTGCTTCTACCAGGAGCTGTGAATGCCACCCACATTCCCTATTTCATGCTATAATTAGAACAAATATTTTAAATACAAATATTCTCTCCTTCTCCTCCTGAAGTCTTTGTTGCTCTCCTGTCACTCTCCTGTCATTCTTCTGCATCACCTAGAAAGACTTTGATTACTGAAAATCAAGTTTTCTGCTTTTTTTATCTAGGGCTTTGATTTAGTCAGCACGACAGATATTAAACTTCTTTTTTAGACATTATTTCTTGCAGGTCTCTGCAGGGCCTGTATTAAATTAATACAAAGCTTCCCGAAGATCCTTCAGCTCATTCTGCGCTTCACCTTCTTGCTCTGTATTTGTACCTTTGTGAGCCCTGAAAAGCAGATATCCATATTATATCCAATTTTTCCCTGTGAAGCAGACAATAGACACTGGGATGCATTTCAGTCTTACTGAAACATCCCTTCTTTATTGCCCCAGAAAGATCTCCATTCTGGAGCTGGTCCGTGGAATGTTCATCACATTTTTGCTGCTTTTAGATGGTACAGCAATGCTCTGGACAGAGTTGTGGCTATCACTGGGCTGTTCCCTGTAGAGCCCTCCTCTGCTGCCAGACCCACACCAGCATTATTAGCCTAGGGTCAGAGCTACAGCTTCTCATGGGCATGCTGTTTGTTCTGCCCACCCTGTGCAGCAGAACCCAGTACTTCACCATGGGGACGGATTAAAGATGGCAGTAGCCTCTCTGGAGACAACCTGAAATAAGCTAAAATGCAGCAACAGAGCTACAAGAAATGAGCAGAGGGATAAGTTCAGATTTTTCCTGTCAGTCATCTGTTTGCTTGAAAACAGCAATCCAACAGCAACATACCGTGCATCCACTGAGATGCTTGCTATGTCTTCCCACCCCCTTTACGATGACTTTTCTACAGTCTACACAAGTCCCACAAATCTGCCAGACTGTGAGCTAGCAATAAGATATTTTAGGACAGCTGGAACTGTTATTGTTAGGTGTGGTTTAGGCAAGAAAGGCTGCTTTTTATTCCCTTTATGCCTATAAATGGTTACTATCTTTTGTTTAATGTTTCTGAGACTTTCACACACTTGAAATAGAATTATTGAGTATTCTGAGTTGGAAGGGACCCACACAGATCATTGAAGTCCAACTCCTGGCCCTGCACAGGACAGCCCCAAAAATAAGACCATGAGCGGAAGAGCACTCTTGAAAAATATCTCAAAAATATCTCAAAAAATGTACTCTGTCTGGCTTGGTGAGGTATCTACTTCCCTGGGTAGCTTCTTCCAGTACCTGAACACACTTGCTAAGACCCACCCTCGCTAGCTTGCTTAAAGCTACCTTAGCTGTCTCACTGATAACCTTTAGCATCAGCAACTATGAAGGGGAGAAGCATGTATTTCTCAGCCATTAAATATAGAAGACAAGTAAAAACTCCTGTGTTTTCATTAGTAAATTTGCAGGTGACACTAAGCTGGGAGCGTGTGTTGATCTGTTGGAAGGTAGGAGGGCTCTGCAGAGAGACCTGGAACTGTTGGATGGATGGGCAGAGTCCTATAAGATGATGTTTAAAAAATTCAAGTGCCGAGTCCTGCATTTTGGCCACAATAACACCCTGCAATGCTCTAGGCTGGGGATGGTGTGGCTGGACAGTGCCCAGGCAGAAAGGGACCTAGTGGTACTGGCTGACAGCCAGCTGAACATGAGCCAGCAGTGTGCCCAGGTGGCCAAGAAGGCCAAGGGCATCCTGGCCTGTGTCAGGAATAGTGTGGCCAGCAGGAGCAGGGAGGTCATTCTCCCACTGTACTCGGCACTGGTGAGGGCACACCTTGAGTGCTGTGTCCAGTTCTGGCCCCTCAGTTTGGGAAGGGCATTGAGACACTTGAGCGTGTCCAGAGGAGAGCAGTGAGGCTGGTGAGGGGCTTGGAACACAAGTCCTTTGAGGAACGGCTGAGGGAGCTGGGGTGGCTCAGCCTGGAGAAAAGGAGACTCAGGGGTGACTTTATCACTCTCTACAACTCCCTGAAAGGTGGTTGTAGCCAGGGGGGGTTGGTCTCTTTCACCAGGCAGCAACTGACAGAACCAGAGGACACAGACTTAAGGTGCACCAAAGGAAATATAGGAAATGTAGGAAAAAGTTTTTTATGGAAAGGGCTATAAAGTTCTGGAATTATCTGCCCAGGGAGGTGGTGGAATCACCATCCCCGAATGTGTTTTAAAAAAGACTGGATGTGGCACTTGGTGCCATGGTTTAGTTGAGGTGTTAGGACATGGGTTGGACTCAATGATCTTGAAGATCTCTTCCAACCTAGTGATTCCAAACCTATTACCATAATAGTGAAGACCAAGAAATCCAGCTGATAGGAAAGGGAAGCAACAATTTTGAGAGTGGCTGGTTGCTGCCAGGGAGACTCATCTGGATCTGCACAGAAGGGCAGAGGCCAATGGCTGTTCTCTGCCTGATTAAGAATGTGGCTGCCCAGCTTGAATTTGATGAAGCATCTCAGGAGGCTGCTAAATGTGCCCCAGCATGTGCCTTATTTACATGTACAGGGCCTGCATTCAGTATTGAGAATTGCAGGATAGCCAACGTTAAGAACAGATAAATAGATAAAAAACCCCTGAGTGTCCATGTGTAGCAAAGGTATTCAGTGATACCTGACCCATAGTAAATCAAATAAATTTTCCACTGCCGCAGCAGACAGATACAGAAAAAGAAAATATGCACTAGGTTTCCTGATGCCTTCTATTTTGCTTTCAGTGATAAGTTCAAAGAAAAAAAATTGTCTCTAAAAGCCTGTCCTGCTAGTGGGGTGTTCTTCACACAAGCAAACCTCAAGAAGGCTGTTCAGAAGCACAGTACTAAGTGCAATATTGTAATTCTGTTTGTGTAGCAGTGAACTGCCCAAAATTCCCAAGCAGGGCATTTGAGTAGGACTACAGGAATAGTGATCAATCTTAAATTGAATTGCCATAGATTATTACCTCAGCTCTTCAGTAAATCTCTGTTTATTTTACTTTTACTATCTGGAATAAAATCACGTTGCAAGGCTGCTAACCAGCATGTAACATTGTAATAGAGGGAGTAGAAAATTTCAACAGTCATCATTAAAAGTTTGAGGTTTCCGAGGAAACCTTTACCTCAATAGGAAAGGAAGCTTGTTCAACAAGCTCCAGCTGATAGGTAAAGAAACAGCAGAATCATTAACTTAATGTCCAGGAAAGATGAAATGGTCAGTGATCAGAATCAGTTTTGTAACATTTGCGTTCCAAAGGAGTGTGACTGGTCATGTCTGCCAGTTGTTCCTTGTGGTGGTACTCTCAGTTTCACCCAAAACCTTGTGAATTAAAACAAAGAAAGTACAGCACTGCAATAAATTTTTTATATTCAAAATATGTTTATATTTTGACTGCTGAGTGCATCTGTCTGAATGCCTACTTTAACAATAGGCTATGTCTAAAGGATTTTATTCTTTATTCATACTTATCTCCAAAATGACATTTTCACACTTTGGAACATTAACATATATTTTAAAATTGCACTCTGTGGGCTTAGGCATTATCACATACTTCATCCAAAATTAGTCTAAGGCTGTACAAATAGTTTTTGCACTATTGCAAAATAGCCCAAAAAGAGATAAATAGCTGACTCTACATGGTAATCAAGGATGTTCTGGACTAAAGGGATGTTTTCAGAGATCATAACTCTACTGCAGTTAGAAGTAAAAGAAGTCTTGCCCTTTAGTTTCTCTTTACCACTCATGTGCCACAGAAATTATGTCACTAATTTCCAATTTTAATGTTTAGGCTGAGAGACAGGACATTCAAAGACCTACTCATTAGTTCTCCTGGTGATTTAAATAATCCTGACACATCAGGGTGCAGATAAAATATGTTCTTTGGATCATGGAACCCTGGAGACAAATAGCTATACAATTTCCTTATGCTGCCTTCATATTAGTTTTCAAAAAGACAAAACATTAAAATAAATAATGCTAGAGACATTTAAGCAGGAAACACTTAGTATAGTTAGTAAATGCATTTGTTTTTATGAGACACTGAAGGGATTTTAAAAGCTTTGCTTTGAATAGGTGTCCCAATATAGCCATCTGATAAAACCAGGATTTTGACAGGACCCCAAAATGCATCAACCCCCACAGATGCATATAGAAGTCATCATTAATATTGTTCAACCATTCAGATCCACAAAAATGGAGACAAAAAGGTGTAAGTCAAGAGACAGCACATGCACTTACAAGAAATTGTTTTGAGAGCAAATTATTGAGTGAATCTAATGAGGACCGCGAAATTTTTGGGACTGTGGTGCCCATTTTGTTCAGGCAGCTGTACTGTTTGACTGAACTAGGACCTCACTTGTAGCAGATATGTGCTGTCATCTCTGGTTAGCAATGTGGCTCAGCAGCTGCATGGCTTAGGCACCTGTTCAAACATTGGAAGTATTCCTGGAGGTTTGAGCAAGCTTTAGTGATTAGGAAGAGGGTAGCAATAGTCTGGGACAGAAATCCATTATTAAGGGGCAAATGGAAAATCTAGAATGGCTATTAAAGGAGTCTTTGTGTACTTCTGAAGAAATTAATTTTCTTATCTATGTCCAGATAATTCAGTGGGAGCAGATCCAAGTTCATAAAAAAACATTGGTAAGACCTCCTACTAAACTTTTGTGATTTCTAAAAAATCCCAGTAAGAATGATCTCATCTCATGTCTTTTGGAATATTTGTATTGGTTTACACAGTTTTCTGATCTTTCTTTGTTTTTAAGCTAATATTGTATTTCTAATATAAATTATAATTTGAGCATTTTGTGTTTATATATATATAAAAACAAATAAGTTACATATATAATCCATTCTCTTTCATTTATAAAAATGAAAAGCTGCCCCTTAAGCCATTAAGCTTCTGTACAAATACAAGAAACTGCTTCCAGAAAACTCCTTTGTATCCAGAGTCATCAAGCTTTCTTCCATTATTCTTTCTTCTAGGGTGTCTCATCACTTGACATTTCAGACAGTATTGCTGCCCTAAGTCAAATACAAACATACAAATAATGTGAAGGATAAATTTTCCATTTTATGTTTTACTTGAGAAATAAATTATAAAATTTCATCTGTTAGATGAAACAATGTGTGTATTTTAGATCTTAATTAAATTCCAATACCTCTGAAACAGTTTACAATTCAGATGGAGTCTTTTGGCTAAATATCCACATGTTGTAGGCTAGTTGGCTTGGTACATTTATTCCTGATTCTGTGTACCATACAACCCAGGGGTTGATCTGCCTTGTCAAGGAGCTGGACAAACCTTTTTCTTTATGTGATGGATGGATATACCCCAGCAAACTGCACTGTGGGTAAATTTATAGCCAGTGACAGCAACAGCAGCCCTGTACTGTTTCTTCCTTGACCTTACAAGCGTGGTGAGCACACGTTGGTTTGTGACTAAATGGTTTGTGATGTTGGTAGTGAAGGTCAACCTCTGCTCATCAGAGAAACTTCACTGATTTAAGCACTACCCTTCATTAATTGCTGGACCCCTCTGGAACTTTCTGGCAGCACACAATTCATGCAAGCTGTTTCTCCTGGGCCACCGTGTCCATTGGACCTGCAGGGGAAGGTGCTGCATTTGCAGGCATGCAAATCTCTTGGGACCACTCTGTGGTGCACAGACAGCTGTGACAGTGTGACACTCCTCTGGGCCAGACACACACTGCCATCCCTGCAGCTTCTCTGTCAGTCTTAGCAAAGAAAAGTTCAGATCCATATAAATGTTTAGAAAAAAATAAGATTTCAATAAGCACATTTCTTTTTTGCAGCCCGGGCTGCACAGGCAAACTGCAGAAATTCACTCATGTATTGGAATTGGTCTGTCCCTTTTTTTTCCTTTCTAAGCATTATCCTTGCTGCCAAGGAAACCTGGTGCAGGAAAAGCAATTTGGATAGCCTACACATGGCTCCTGTTGCTAAGGAAACAGCTGATGATGTCTGTAGACCTCTGTGCAGAGCTCCTAAGTGCAGGTGTGCTCTTGGATGGCTGAGATCCACTTGGGTGAAGTGACTGTGGAGAAATCAGAATTGCTGTTTTTCATTTAGTATGATATCATGAAGGTCCTAAGCATTTAGTGTCTGAGATTGATTTTGCAAAATCATAGCACTGAGAGCAATCTCCTGTATTCTGTTAGCACTGCTGCCTGCCTGTGCCCATAATCATTTGTGCACAAAGCAAATAGCCAAGTAACTCCTGTACCTGCCATATCCAATTCCCTCAATCTCATGCTCAGGTATTCTGAAGAGATACATATGAAGGAGACATAAAGTTTGGAAATGCAAATGATGACTCTTCAAAAGGTTTTTTGCACATCTGCCTAGCTAGTATACAAAAGCTTCCTAAGAACAGTGAAAATTATATGTATTGTTAAAACCACATGCTGGAAGGATATTAGAATAATTCTCAAGAGTCCCAGTGATATTTCAAATGCAGCTATTTTCAGCTGAGCTTATATATGCAAAATCACATAACTAATCTGATGACATTTCCAGTCTCCCACCAGGACTGACACTTATCTGTTCATTTTTTGACCTTCTTGGTCTTCTCATCAGATATGCATGGGTGCATTTGTAAGGCCCCAGGAAACACACTAAATGAGACTCTTAAAAAGGGCTTGGGGTTGTTCATGTACTCTGAGTGAGATGCAAGGCAGAACTATTGACAAGATATTCTGAAGAGGTTAAAACAACAAAAAACTTTACTGAAAACTTTTAAAAATCATACAACTTTGGCAAAAGTTTAAAACACATAAAATATTTCTCAAAGCATTAACTTTGCCTATTCAAATTAGTAGCCTCCAAGGCTGTCCAATTTTAAGCAAGTCAAAACTCCTAGAAGAGGGAATTAGAAGAGGAAAGAGAAAGAGAGCAAGACAGAAAAGAGATAGAAAAGAACAACTCTTGTCCCAGCAGTGTTCAGCTGATAGAAATTCCAAGCAGAGGTAGGGTTAAGACATGCTCACCACATGTCCTGGGTTAAATACCTTTTGGCTTTCCTGGGCCTTTCCCAGGTAGGACTGCCAGCCATCTGGCCATTCTGGGTCTAGAATGGGATTCCAGAGGTGTAGAGCATTGCCTTCAGTGTCCCAGGGTCTGGTGGCCGTGACAGGGCTGGGATACACCAAAGGCAAGGTCCCACCTGCTCCTTTCTCCCCCCCACACACACCTGAAATGTTTAGAGACAGCAATCCTTCCAGTCCCTCCTAGGATTCAGATATTTTACTATTCTTGTATTTCTCTTACTCAGCTTACACTCCAAAGAAACTGTTCGCCTTGTAACTTAGTCAATGTTCTCATACCAAGAGAGTAAGGATTCAAAACTAATTGCTCAAATGAATTATTTATCAGAAATAAATCGAACAAGGAAGGCAAGCAACAATTTCCTATGTGATATACACAAAATATTATAGGTCAATCCAGTGTGTTTAGTAGACATGTTGAGTGTAATAGGAACACAGATTATTAAGCCATTCCTTTACATTATTTGCAATATGTGAACACTGGCTGTATATATAGTGTCTTAGCCCCTCTCTCTGCCTCAGTCTTTAAAACCCTCAGTATAAATTCTCACAGGTACACAGCACACTGTGCTCTACATCTTGTGGGTCTGGCCAAATAAAAAGCAGATGCATCAATTATTGACTCATATGAAGGGTTTTATGAGCTTAGGGGTAATATTGACAGGAAAATAGGAAGCAGCTGCAGGAAGTAGTAGAACTGAAAGACAAAATTTTACCTTTCTTATTAAAAATGTAGTTAAAGTTGCAATAGTGGAATATTGTTATTCTTTAGTACATTTCCAGATACCAAATTTCCATTTCCAATACTGCATAATGAATGATGAAAATAATTAATTTCATCTACATGTTTAATTAATTTCATCTACATTTCTCTGCCTGCCCAGTAAAAGTCTTGAGGTTCCATGACCTGCACACATGAACTAACCACAGGACAGAATCTCACTCAATTTTCTGTTGTACCACCCTAAACTATAAACACACACTTACCACAGAGGCCAGGAAGGCTCCTGGGAAAGCTGTTGTCATCTCTACCTTCAAAAATCACTCACTGACTCACTCTGAGTCTGATGGGGGAGACTTTTATTCAGTTAGTCTTTGATTTCTAATTAGTCAGCACTGTGAAATCATAGCAGTGCCGCTCTTTCTAACCCCTGGTGACCTGAGAGGTCCCAAAAATGCAGTTTCCCACAGTTGTGAATTCATAAGTTTGGAATCTGTCTGGAATTTATAAACAATGACAATTAAATACTTTTTTTGCTATGGTACAATGATTTCTAACACATGGATAAATTTCCCTGTGTTTCTTTAATGGTTTATCGCAACATTTCTTATTTTCATGAATTAACAGAAATGGTCATTCTACTCATCTACAAAAAATGATTTTTAGTTTTCATGCACACATCCAAAATAAAACTTCATTTCCAATATAAAAATAGGAGGTGTTGCTTCAACAGCTGCAGAGAAAAACAAAATTACAACTCAGGAATATTAAACCAGATCTTTCAGAACTCCCCTGGTTAAAGGTAAATGATAGTTATCTAAAATTACAATTAGTTATGCACAGTTTATGTTAGAACATGATTAGCAAGCAGTAAAAACAGGTCCTGTAATGGCAATGGGGAAGTGTTTTTCTCTGACAAAGCCAAACTACCATTCTGAGTGGGGAAAGAACAAGATGTTACTGTAGTTGAAATGGAAACAAAAATGAGAAAAATATTTTACTAGCTCATGGTTATTTTCTTCACATGACTTTCAATTCGTTTAATATTTGAATTTTCAGGGACTTGAAGAGTATTTGCATTGAAGCACTGGTAAATGTGAAACTGCTTTTTTACAAAATTCAGTTTACTCATTGAAAATTGTCCTGAAAGTGTAGATGAAACACACATTAACAGAGTGAAAGCTACAGAGAGAAGCACATATCAGAACCCGGTGATCAAGGATCCCTCTCTTACCAAAGAATAATCTTGTCACACATATATGAGGTTACTTACATTTTCTTCAGTAATCATGTCCCACTGATACAGAAATAGTGCATATCCAGAAGAGCAAATCTTTGCAGTTCACAGAATCTCAGAACGGATGAGGGTGGAAGGAGACTCCGGAGGTCACCTTGTCCAAGCCACCTGCTCAAACAGGGGCTACTCAGCACAGGACCATGTCTAGATGGTTTCTAAATATCTCCAAGGGGGATATTCCAAAACATCTCTGGGTTAGCTGTGTCAGCGTTTGATCAACCTCACAATAAAAAAATAACAGACAGAGTTCTCTTACTTAAGTACCTTTTATAATAACTCCATGCAACAAAGCAGACTGGGGTCTATCTGAAGAGAAGCAGCTTGCAGAGAAAGACCTGGGGATACTTGCAGAAGCTTGAATCAAAATAGTTTTGTCCTTTTTCCTGCAAGGACTCATTTTCACTGCAAACCAACAGAAAATCTAAGTGAGACATATTTAAGTCAGATTTTTTCATTCTCAATTACTTTTGCATTTGGAAACACTTAAATGTGTACGAAATCTGTGGAAAATTTTAAATTTTTGATTAATTTTTATTTAGTTTTTATGGGCTGTTGACAAGCTTTGATCCACTCTTATGGAGCAGAGGGAAGTATGACTCTTGTGCTGAAACTTTAAGGATTACAGCAGTCTGAGCAGACAGTAGAAAAAACCAACTGGGAATTAGGTGATAAGAATGAAAAAGCTAAGAATACCAGCTTTGGTTATGTTTAGAAAAGTGCAGACATATCTTTCTGTCAAGCTTCCTGAAAGGTGTATCAGTGTTTGCACATGTAAGATACAAGGTTTCTTACATCTCTTCAGGGACAATAATGATAAGAGGTCCAGAATAAAAGACAATACATTGTCTTGACTTTTATCTCCATTTATGTCTATTTCTTTAAACTTTTTGCTTTGAAACTTCATCCACCATGAGTGAGAGTTAGTCCTACAGTTAGTTCTACTTGTGAAATTTGCCTTATGTCAGCACTTCTGTTTGAGAACACATTTCAAAACTGCACCCAGCTGGTTTTACTTGGAGGATTTGACTTCCCTCCCACTGGCATATAACTACCAATTCAGATACAATGACTATGCAGCTACCCTATTTTCTGTACCACTAAAAGTTGTCCTTAAGTAGCAATCCAAACATCCTTGACAGAGGTCACAGTTTAGACACCTATTTTCAAGGGATCACAGTGCTAGGAAACTTCCTCTCTTTTTAGAAATCCTCAGCATTTCCTAAGTGCACTCTGTCTTTGTAGATGCACAGCTCTGAACAGTGAGATGATGACAACCAAATTATGACAATGTTTCCTGGAGAGAAGGATGTGATCAAAACTTATTTATTTCACTAACTCATGATTGCCTCTCTGTACTGGACTTTGCCTTGCTGCCAGACATCCGTCCAGGTATTATATCCCTCTCCCTGCTCAACAGGATAGAGAGAAGAAAATAAGATAAAAAATCTGTGGGTTGAGATAAAGACAGAGAGATCACTTAGTAATTACCATCATGGGCAAAACAGATTCAACTTGGGGGAGATTAATTTAATTTATTGACAATTAAAACCAGTGTAGGATAATAGAAAGCAAATACAAAACTCAAAATCTTCCCCCTAATCCCCACTTTTTCCCAGGCTCAAATTCACTCCTTTGTTCCTTAACTGTTCCACACACTGCAGACTGGCACAGTGGGATGTGGAAGGGAAGTTGTTGTCCCAGCATTTCCTCTCTGCTATTTTTTATTTCTCATATTTTTTTCCCCTGCTGCAGTGTGAGACTCTTCCCACTTGAGACAGTCCTTCATGTATTACTCTAGTGTGTGTTCCCCATGGGTGACAGATCATGACAGAAAACCTGTTTCTTTGTGGGCTCCTCCCTATGTTCATGCATGTCCTCTTCATGGGATGCACCATTTTTCAGGACATATCCACCTGCTACAGCATGAGGTCCTCCATGGACTGGAGTGTGGAGATTACCTCCTCTAAAGGCTGTGGGATAATCTCTGCTCTGATGCCTAGAGCACCTTCTCCTTCTCCTTCTCCTTCTCCTTCTCCTTCTCCTTCTCCTTCTCCTTCTCCTTCTCCTTCTCCTTCTCCTTCTCCTTCTCTTCTCCTTCTCCGACCTTGGTACCTTCAGGGTTCTTTCTTTCATATTTTTCTCACTCCTCTCTCACAGCTGCTGTGCAGGGTTTTTACCCTTTCTGAAATTTGTTCTTGCAGCAGTGCCACCAGCAGCACTGATGGGCTCAGCCATGTCCTGTGGTGGCTCAGATGGAGTGGGCTGGCACTGGCTGTGACCAATGGGGCCCTGGTCTGTTCTCACAGGGGGCCACCCCTGCGATGCCCCAGCTAACAAAACCTTGCCACACAAGGCAAATTCCCCACGACAGCCTCTCTTCTGTTACAGAGAGGTTCACTCTTCATGTCACCTGACTTAAGCCCTCCCTTCTCACCCCATTTTCACAAACATGGGAATGCATACAGAGTCAAAAACACCCTACTGGAAGCTTCTGGACTACAGTGAAGCATATCTAGCACACATAGTAATTTTATTAATACCTTTATGAAATTCTTTTAGATGGTTACATATAACTTCAGAAACTTGTCCAGCATCTTTTCATGAACTTCTTGCATCATCCATATTTTTGAAGTGTTCTCAGTTTCAGCAATGAAAAATGATAAACTTGATATGAGAATCTTGGCTGACAGAGGAGAATCAAAACCCATGCCTGTCACAATGTGAGAATTCTGCCTGTTTATCATCCACAGTTTGGATAAGGAGGCAGGTGATGGAAGATTGGCAAGTGACATTAAGTTATGAAATAAATAAAAAAAACTTCAATTTGAAAGAGTCAGAACCAGAAGGAAGAGTTTATTTTTTCTCTTACATATTATCTGTGGGACTCTAAGAGTAGCAGAGTGAAAACCCCAATGTTATTCTTGAAACAGAAAAGTCATGATGAATCCAGCTGCAGGGAAGGCTTCAATCTAGTTCACACCTTAGTGCATATGAGGAATTTTAACTCTATGTTACAAACCTGCCAGAGCTCCAGCTCTGTTAGTTGCAGTGGCTATAAAGCTATAGCTTTCTCTGTGATGCAGATTCTGTGATTCTAAGTTTCACATTCCTCTTTATTCCAGAAAGCAGATCAAGGCTATCTAAATTACAATAGTGATCTAAATTACAATCTAATCAAAGGCTATCTAAATTACAATAATGAGAAATATATTTCAACCAAGAATGATAGAAAATGTTCCCAAGAATATCAGTCTTGTGGCAACAGGTTAGAGAAAAAAAGGGAGTTTCTGTTGGTGTCCCATTGTGGAAGAGTTGTGCAAGCTCTGAATCAGGGGTCACACGGAAAGACTGCAAGGAAAACATGTGTCCCCACTTCATACTACTACTTCCCAAAAGACTCCTAGGATGTAATGTAATTTTTTTGTACGTTTTATAGTTTTTAAAAAATATTTGCATTGCAATATCAGTAATCTGTTAGGTAGGACAATCCATGAGATTGTCCTACCTAAGAGATTACTGATATTGCAATGCAAGAAACAGAAGCATTGTTACAAAATAGGTGCTGTCTGGCATTTTGCCCTTTCTAAAATACGGTTTTCCAGAGACACCATCAGCTTGGCTGACAGGTTCAGCTATGTCCTAAAGTGGGTCTTTTTAGGAGACATCTGCTCTTGGCCAAATCCATCAAATGATGGACTACAAGAATTGAAATAGAAGATGGGCATATCAAGCTTCATTTATTTTTAAACTTTTCTTTTTTCTAAAAACTTCCTGAATGCATTTGTGCATTCAGGATTGTGAAAACTAAAAATGAAATAGTTGCTTTAGGTACTTAAAATTCCAGCACGTAGAACCTCAGTACTTTGCAAAGCCAAATGATAAAAGTAGGATGACAAAGTCCTAATTATTTTTCTTGTCTAGTTATGAATAAAACAAGATTTCAGATAATGACCTCACTCAAAATGTAAGATTTAGTTGAGTGGTTTTGTTTTGAAGTCTTTGTTTAAATTAATTTCTGAAATTTATTTTTCTTATTTTAGTGTCAGCTCATCTTTACACAAAACTTAGTAAGAAACTTTCCATGAAGAATAAACTAGTCAGAGAAATGACAAGCACATGCTTACACAGTCTGTCAGCATTTATGTTAGAAGTGAATAGATAGAAGCAGTAAATATCACCTGTAAAATCATAGTTACAGAACTAAATAATGTTCCTAATTGGTGCAACTAGATCCTGAAAATATTTTTCTACAGGTTTTCCTTTCTATTTCCAATGCTGGATATCTGCCAAAATATGCTATGCTAAAAAATCAGCCTCCTCAGTTTTCAGCTGAAAATTCCAGTAATAGTCACATGAGTATTTCCACTGAAATAGAAGTTGATATAAAACATCTGTATTTATCTTTGTTTAGATTTTCATCATCATCATCACAATATAATTTCTCTAAATATATTAAGAAGGAAAGCCTTTTGCAGTTTCTGCACTCACAGTGAGTAAAATGCTTTTGCAAATACAGCACAGTCAGTTATAACAGTGCTTTTCCTTTGGGGCTCTATTCTCACATTCCTGTTCTCAGTTTACATATATGGCATGACGTCATAAAGATTTTCACAGTTTCCTGACGCACTTTTTCATCATCTAAGACACTCTTTATAGGCTGGTTGAAACAATCCACATTTTGCTTTCTGGTGAAGTTACCACATCATGTTACAGGGAAATGAAGGCAGAGGATGGCTGTTGGGAGGTCCTCTGCTCAGGAGAACAAGAAAAGGGATCAGGAACGACTGATAGCAGGAGCTGATGAAATGGCAGCTGATTCTGTTAGGAGACACACAGAGTAGAAAGGAAGGATGATGGAGATGACCTGGAGAATGGATAAATATGCAGGTTTTACTTCAGGTAGTATAATATGAAAGGGTTTTGCATTACTGGGTTCACACCTCTGTGTGAAAAAGAAGATTTTCTTAATTGTTGCTGCTGCTTATGCAATAGAAGACATCACCTCCTCTTTGCTTATCCTAAGGAGTTTGCTGGGCCAGAACCACTGAACTATTTCTGTCCTGTGTATCTTGAGTGCTGTGAGGTGAATCTTTCTGTAAGATAAGTCACCTGCAGCTATCAGTGGTAATACACTGCAGAGAGCAAGCAGCCAAGACAAGACAGCAGCACCCAGTTAGCACAAATCCCACCCACATCCTTGCTCAGTGCTAATGCGACCATGACATTTGTGCCCCACCACTCCTGAAGCCCTGGATTACTACAGATGCCAAGGCAGCACTTAACTCTTAGGTGATTCACAAGTGGAGACCATGTCATGAGATATTAAGGATATGTGTACACAACAAATTAAACATAGTCAAAACAGATTCCAGTACTAAAAAATAACAGTTAACTGCCTCTTAGAACTTGCTCCTCATCTGCTCAACTCTTGGGTATTTGCAGGTATTGTCTGAGAAACCTGAGAGAGCTTCATAGGAATGGGTCTTTGCTTCAATGCAGGACTCCAGTAATTTAGCTGGAATTCTGCATGACAATAAAGTACCAGCACTGCAGGTGCAGTGGGAGTGTTGGGACCAAGCAGAGAGCAAAAGTGATAGATGAAAAGAGATTATAGAGAGCTATTGCCAATGAGAAATTTTTTTAATAAAGGCCCCACTAAAAGTACCTGTGAAAAAATGGTTAAGCAGGACTTTTGGTGTGGCCAAAATTGCTGTCAATATCTGTAACTTTGGTAATTTTTTTTTTTTAAGGAAATACCAAGTCCAAAATCACATATAGGCTTCCAACTTGATCATAGGAAAATACTTTTTGGGCTTTTAAAGTTTTTTATTGCTCTGCAATAGACATGCACTATTGCAGAGAACTTGTCTCAAACTTTAATAAATTAGGAACTAGAGGTTAAATTTTATTAATGTACTCTGTTTTCCAATCATCTCTTCAATTAAACACTAATCTATGGGATGAAAAAAGATAATCTGGAAAATAATAAATCTACTTTCAAGTGTAGTTATAGTGCAAACTTTCAGCTTTTGCTGAAGAAAAAATACTTACAATGTTAAACAAATTATGGCGCTGATAAATTTAGTCATTTACAAGAGTGATTAAGAAAAAAGATCCAGGATACAGGTACACCTTAGGAAAGAAAAAGATTTTTCAAAGAGGACACTAGATTTTAAATTACATTTTGAGCCTACACTTTGAGCTACATTTTGAAGTGATCATTAATTAAGGCTGATCAGAAGGTGACGGAATTAACTTCTCACATTTAAATAAATTAAATTTAGTAAAAAAAATATCTCTTTTCACAGTCAAAACCCCCAAAATGGCTCAAGAAAGAGAAACATAAATATTCAATAGTAAAGATCAGCACTGTGGTTACCTTTGGATTTAGAAATTATGTTTTTTTAAGGTACAAAATCAAGTTTTTATTTATAACAACGAGATAACTTGCATACAACAATATAACTATTATGCTGCTTGCAGCTGAAAGTGACTCCTGAGAACTTAAAGGAAAAATATATACATGATGCAGACCAGATGCTGTAGAAGGCAGTATCTCAAAAAAAGCCATAAAGGAAATAAAAGCCCAAAAAGATTGGAACAAAAGGCCTGCAAAGAAAATTACACAAGGCTAGGTACCCAAAAAAGGCCTAAAACAGAAGAGCACTTTGGAAGTGCTTTACTTTCTTCATGGACTGGTAAAGGTATTTCAGCACCTGTTGCCTACTGGCTGTCCACTGCTAACAATTGATTAAATTTATATGAAATCATGTTTTTTAAGACCTCAGTTTCTTAAAAATGCAACCTAAAATTAAAGCACCATTTCAACGCTGACAAATACAGACAATTCACACACACTCCACCCCCAATCCCTTCACTACAGCTGCAAATAAAATTCCTAACAATGATTTTGCCCTCTGGCATTGTTCAGTCCATGTTTTGCCCATTACCTTTCCCAATTATTATTCTTATATTCAACTCCAAAGAGTTCCCCATTGTGCAACACAAAGAACTGTGGTGGGTTGACCCTGGAAAGGGTTAATCAAGCTGCTCTGTCACTCTCCTTCCATCAAAAGGATGTAGGGGAAATTAAGACCCAAAAACTCATGGGTCAAGATAGGGACAGGGAGGTCACTCTGTAATTGCCATCATGGGCAAAACAGACTCAGTTTGAAGAAATCAATTTAGTTGATTGCCAATCAAAAAGAACAGGATAATGAGAAACAAGAATAATTGTAAAATATCTTCCCTCCTCCTCTTGCTTTGTCCCAGGTTCAACTTCATTCCCAATTCTTCTACCTTCTCCATGTGAGAAGTGCAGGGGGAGAGAGAATGGGGATTGTGGTCAGTTTGTAACACCTCATTTCTTCTCTTCTTCTTCCTCCCACTCTTCCCCTCATTTCATGGGAGACAATCCTATAAACTCATCCAGTGTGAGTCCTTCCCACAGGATGCAGTTCTTCATAAACTGCTCCAGCATGGGTCCCTTCCACAGGGTGCAATCCTTCAGGAACAGCTGCTCCAGCATGGACTCCCCCTCTCCACTGGTCAATAGGTCCTACCAGGTGTCTTCTCTAGTGCAAACTCTCACAAGCTGCAGGTTTTTTTAGGACAGATCTACATGCACTGGTAAGAGATCTTCCACAGACTACAGAGGCACAGCTGCCTCACCATGGTTGTCACCACAGTCTGCAGGGGAGTCTCTGCACTGGGGCCTCCTTCTCCTTCGGTGGAGTTCTTTTATTCATGTTTTCTATCTCTTCTCTTCCAGAATTTTTCATCCTTTCTTAAATATGTTATCACATGCAAGGTTCTGCCAACACTACTGGCGGACTTGGCCTTGGCCAGCTGTGGGTCCGTCTTGGAGCCTCTGGTGCCTTCTCGCAGGAGCCACCCCTGCAGCACCTCCCACCAAAACCTTGCCACATCAGTGCAACTCAGTCACAGCAGTGCTTGCTGCACATCTAAGGACAAGGTAAATCAAGGTAAGGAATAGCTTTAAAATATGCAACTTGTCTGGGGACCATTAGTAAGTTTACATATGAATTTAGAAAAAGGAGTCTCTTAGGAGTCCAAAAGTGAGGCTCTTTCCTCAAGTGTAATGCAAAGCACTTAATGCAGCTAGTTTTAAACAGAACATCATACATTTATAGTTGTCTGTTCAGTTTGTCTATGACACGGAGTTGAACTTGGTGACTCAGAAGTTACTGTGAAATTTCTGTGCTTTTATATCTGCCGATGGCAATGGGCTAATGATAAAATCTGAGTTAAAAGCATTATCAGCAGTATGCTTTCACTAGAAAACAAAAGGAGAGGATTTCATTCATATTCATCTTTCTAAAGAAAAAAGCTCTGCTTTGCACAGCTAAACCAACGTTTTAAAAATAAATTAGATATCTACCTACTGAAGACAAGATATTTCTAAAGATTTCTTCTTAATAAGCATTTTAATTAAATTTCAGCACCCACATCATATCAGTGCTCACAAGGGAGCCTGATGTTCAAAAGAAAGAGGTTGCTGTCCATCATCCAGTCATCTTCACTGTTTAAATATGTGTGGAAACTTAAATGGTTCTTAACAAAAAGAATATGAAATTTCCAAGTATATATTTGCATGTAGTACTGGAGAGGAAGAAATTTCTTCCATGATGCATTTGAGGTGTCAGGATGCTGTCTATTCCTTTTTCACTAATCCATCATTGATTATGCTGAAATTTATTTTTAATTAGAAGTTTTCCTTTTGGATCATGAGCCATGCTCACATCTCTCTTTCTCTAATTTTCTAAGGATGATCACATTCACCAGAAGAGTGTAAGTTTATGGTGTGCCCCTCTCCCATGACTCTGGCCTACTATTATTTTCAACATGAAAATTGCCTTGCTTTTCCTCAGAATAAAAATACATTGCATAAAGTCAAATAATTTGGACACAAAGAAAATTACCAGGGTCCAAAGGATCTTCTCTGGTGAAATATTTAATCTTACTACTTTTGATAGAAGCTAATTTTGATGAAACTGTGAGTGAGTATAATTAGAAGACTTTGGAATAAAGAAGGTTTCAAACAGAAATGCTCATTAAAAAAAAAAAAAAGGAAAAGAAATGAAAAGTAAGATGATGCACTGAACATTAAATATCATAGCATCATAGAATCGTCTAGTTGGAAAAACCTTTAAAAACCCCAAGTCCATCTGTTAATCCAGAACTTTCAAGTGACTATTCATTGAACAAAACCTTTGATTTTGTTTTTCTGTCTTCTTCTTTTTTCTAAAAAAGATAATTGGTATTTTATTTGCTTCATCAAATCCATCTTTAGAAAGTCCTGACATGATGAAGTGGGCCTTCAGTGCTAAACTCCTGATCTACAGTATTTCATAGCAAAGAACTTACAAAAAGAAAGAGGGAATTCTGTCTTATTGTGATTCATATTTACACTGTCTTGATTATATCCTAAAAAAAATAAATCTGAAATTAAAAAAATATTGTCAATAACTATGGCATTAATTACATGGTTATACACTTAGCCAAGGTAAAATAATGTAGCCTTCAGTTCACAGCATATGAGAATGTGACAAACTGTTCATTAAAAAAAGTCCATCTCAGACTGTTTATTCATTGGTCAGAAAAATCTGTAAATAAAGTGTTGCTCAATGCAACAAATCTGCACCTTGTGCTATCCTGTGTTTGAGGTATAATTTCTGTAGGCTGGAGCAAAAAATTACAATTAAAACTTCTATCCGTCTTGCAGAATATGTATTCCCACTTTGTAAAATCTTTTTTTTTTTTTTTTTTGCACAAAAGCTCACAAGGCTCATAAATTAGACCCTTTGAAACTGAGGATATGGAGTTAAAAAACATTCAAGTTTAGAGTGTATTTAAGAGAGCTTGTAGCAACAAAGACAGACAAAAGACCGCAAAATAGACACAAGGCAGTCACTAGGCCCACATGCAGTCTGGGAATTGGGACCATTTTCAGTCACTCATATTCTTGCTCTTCCTTGCTGGCACAGCCACAGAGCAAAACTGCGGGCACAAAGCCCCAAGCTCAGCACCAGCTTGGAGACAAATGGTGCCCAGGCTTGTACAACACTTATAGATGCTACAGCTCTAGACAAGGAAGAATGAAGTAGAAGTCTGGTATAATGCTGGTGTTTACCATGCAGGGGTCTGTCTTGGAAGTAATGCACTCATGTTGGCAGTAGAGAGAAGTCAGTCCTAGCAGGGCGTTATTAACCTCTTCCTCAAGCTGACATTTGAAATAGACCAGGTGAATCACTTCTAAGGAATGCCCATTTTCTCAAGTATGGGTTATTGATGAGAGAATTGTCCCATGCGTAGATCTCTGCAGCAAAAATAGGAGAAATAAATCACAGTTATGACACATTATTGTATGTCATACTCACAGTATTCTATAGGAATGATAAGTATTCTCTGAAGCCTAACAATCCAAGTTGGCATCTTATATATAACTATTAATATAATATCTATATTATATTAACAATATATTAATTATACTATATATTATATTCATTGTTATATATAATATATGTTATATATAATATATAGTATTAATATATTATATTAATATGCTATATGAATATATTATTTATTCAATATAATATACCTACTAATATATCTGCATCTCTATATACTTGATATAGAGATGAAGACATCTCTATATCATCAGCACATCAGATACATAGAAGACTCTACCTCCCTAGTTTAACTTGTTGGAAAATATTTAAGGGATTCACTAGTTCTCCAAAATTAGAGGGAAAGAACTTAGGTTATCTAATCAAAGAAGTAGACCAACATATTCCTTAAATTAAAAGGAGAAAATAAACCATAATGATACCAGCCAAGTAGAATAAACCTGATTTTCCTTACAGTTTCAGAAATTATGGAAATTAAGGAAAGACCAGGGAATCACTGAAAAATTACAGCTCACTCCAAGAGATATCAATCGTTGTCATTTCTCACATACAAGCATAACACTGTCTCCTTTTTGGGCTGCAAATTAAGGAAATGAATCTAGAAATATGAATTTTGAATACATTAAGATAGTGTGATGAATAACTCTATTTCTCCAGCTAAGAAAAGGAAAGTCTTCACAAAAGGCTCTTCATTACTTTTATCAGTCCAATTCTGCTTGCCTTTCTGATGGCAACAGAAGGTCAGTTTCATGGCTTTCAAAGATTCACCAGTAATGACCAGAACCAAGCTAAGCATCACACCATTAGCAGTCATTCAACAGACAATGAGCAGGTAGAAGATGATTTAATGGTTCAGCCTCAGGTCCTATAAAATGATCCTTAATTTCCTCTGAATTGCCTGAAAATGGCCTATAGAAGTGTTTGGAAAGAGATTAGGGAGGATAGAAACTTGCAAGATACCAGCTTACTCACACATGAAGAGACTTTTGTAAAGGCATTCCAAGAGTTGGAGAAGGTGGACAGCCAAGTTTAGACCTAGTCAAAACAGAGGCTCAGAAATATGATGTACAGTTCCAGAATAAGACTAACTTTATTGTCCATCTGTGACTGAATCAACTTTAATAAATTTGCATTGAAATATTCTCAAGCATATTTAATTTACTCCTGTGGACATAGCCTTTGACTATCTGGGTGAGTCCCTTCATTCTCTTAATTGTGAAGTACTTCCTGTACTTCATTTTTTTTGGATGTCGATGTCTTACTCAGACACTGCAGAGATGTTGCCCCATATATAACCCTTTACGTAAAGGCAAACCTGGACACATACTTTGGATAAATATAGTGATCACTGAAATAAATTTGTAAATTATTTCATAACCTATACATTATTATGTGAATAACTTGGAAAAAAATGTAGAAGTGGCCAATTTAGAATAATGCTGTTCTAACTTGTAAAATGTGAAACATCATATTGCATGTTTTCTTCAGAAAGGATTTTTTTAGAGGAAAAGGGACTGGAGAAATAACACTTTCTGTTACTCTGAACCCACTGCTTAAAAAAAGAAAGAATAAAAATCTGATCTGAGGTGTAAAAGAGAGGACTTGTAATTTTCATACTCTTAGTCGCTTGATTCACATGAGCAATGACCTCTCTAAATGATTTTCTTTACTATATGACTCAGCTGTAGAAAAACATCATTTCCTACAGTATATTTCAAAGCCAACTATCTGTGTGGACTCCCTGTCTTCCTTCTGTGCTGATTATGGATTCTCAGGTACCCACCTTTTCAAGATAATTAGATTTATCTCTTTTAAATCAGAATATAATTCCTAAAAGATTTAAAACAAACAAAAACTTTTCAGAAGGTTTGCAGAAGACTAACAATTTACTATAGTCATAATAAAAAGGGTCATCAGGTAAAAGTAGTTGCTGTGTTCTGCAGTTTTGATGGTGTTATTGCAGAAGAAAAACCTGAGGTGTAATATTTATACTGTATGCAATGCCTTTTTTGGGAACGTATATTTTAAATTTATACATTGGAGAAAACAGCTTTTGCATGGTGTGCTTGACCAACACACCTCGACAGTGGAGGAATGTTCTGAGATGAGGCAAAAACCCCAATAAGCTCAGGTAAAAAAAGCACCATAAAGAAAGCTAAGCTTATCTTAACACCAGGGAAAAATTAAGGGCAATGTTTTTAGATAAGACAGCTGCACTGTTGAATCATCAGGTTCCCTGAGATAATTAACAGACAATTATGTCTTCCTGAGCTAGCCAGACCAGTGTGCCAGGGCTGGGAGGACATACACATGCCTCAGCCCAACATAAAGTACAAAATCTGGTCAACTGCTAGAACAGAACTGGAAGGCAGCTCAATCTGGCTTTAATCCATGCATGGATCCTTTCCTAGGGGCTGGGGATGCTCAGCATCCTGACAGTGAGCACACAGGGACCGGTAATGAGGAACAGGGTTGTTCTGTGATTCAACCAGTACACAAGTGCTGTATCATTCTTCTCTTATGCTTTCAGTACATTGCTGCAGCACTCTGTTATATCAAAATCACAAGTACACCAAATGAGTAGATTTGATAATAAACACTGAAGCCTCCTCCTGGTCAGAGACTACTGAACTCTGACAGGGACAAATGTGGAAATGCTTCTCTCAAGGTACAATTAAGATAAAAGTTCTATCTGCTGTTGAAGTGGGTCAAATGAAATTTCAAATAAAAGGGTCAAAATTGAGAACTTAAAGAAAGGAAGGCATAAAAAATATACAGTACAGGCCTGGTTCTCAACCCAAATTTTAAGCCACAAAATAGATCAAGCCTGAACTCTAGGAACATTCCCATGCTCCAATCTTTCATTGGTTAGCTGTAAACTGGCAAGGTTACTCCTGAACAGAGAGTCACTCCTAGAAACGTAGACTAATAATATGATCCTATTAAAATATCCCATGGCAAATTTTTCAATAATGCTATTATAGAGAAAAAAAAAGAAACCAAAAAAAGGATGAAAAATAATAAAACAAAAACAAAAACTAACAAAAAACAAGATAAAAGGAAATAAAAATAGAAAAACAGATAGGGACACAATTCATACTCACCTGTGCAAATCAATGTGATAACATGGACCCCAATAAAAAAAAAGTTTGTTTTCAAAGTATAAAGAACATGCTTACAAGGACACTTTAGAGTGAATTGTTGGAGAAAATCAGTTACTGGGCAATTAGTTTCTAAGTTTCTTCACCTTCTTAGCTGTATACATTTTCTATATAGATTAAGGGTTTTTTTCTCTTAGGGGTGTCAGGTCTGGTTTTACAGTGGTTTTTAATTAAGAACTTGTTAGTCACCATTTTCAATCACTTCCCTTTGTAAAAGTGCAAAGCAAAAGCAAAAATGAACTTGAAGTTCTTTCATTCACAGTCTTGGACACCAAAGCTGGTGTATGAAGCCAGCTGAATTTATTGCATGTAGCACATGTCTTCCCACACTTCAGTGAGTGAGCAAGCCACAGTAGAAACAGGGTGACTCATTAGTGAAAGCAGCAAACTGAAGCACATTTTAACCAGATGAAATTAATGAGAGAGAAACCCATAAAAAATACCCAGAAGTAAAACTGTTCCAAACGGATAAAACCCTAGATTCTCTGATTTTTGGTTTTCATGACATATGTCTCAAGGTGAATACATAAAGCAGAAGATAACAGTTTACATTCCACACTACAGTATGTGGGGTGGGATTCAGGCACACAAATACTTGTGTCTACTGTCATTTAGGCACTGTGGGGAGAGCCTGGCAACTTCCACCTGAAACTGGAAAAAGTTGTAAGCTGCCTGTAAATACCTGTCATCTTCAAGGTATCTTAAATCAAAGAGGACATCCAAACCAGCACCAAATGCCTACAAGACAAGTCAGGCTAGCCCTTACCCTCTTTGCTGAAGTACCTATGTTGGTGTGTTTCCCTGTCTGTACATGCACACAAATATGCAGCAAAGTGCCAGCTGAGTCCAGAACAAGGCTCTCTTGAGACTGCTGCACCACTCACACCTTCTGTAAGTCTGGAGTTCTCCCATGGCAATTAATACACAAATGCTTTTTTAAAGTTGCATAGTAAACACTTTAGGGCAAGAATATTCTCTTTTTATACTTCATAGATGACCCAGTGTTCTAAAGGGGCTGACAGGTTCTTCCAGAGAAGTGTCAAGCACCATCTGTTTTCACAGACAAGTTCCCAGTCACCACTTCCCTGTTGTTGAAACATTGTCAATCATTTGCTGAGGTCTAAGATTTTTAATAGCACTGGAGTATTTAAAGATCTGCAATTTCTTCTCTGCCAGAAAGATTTTTTTTTTGTTTTTTTTTCTTTTTTTTTCTTTTTTTTCTTTTTTTTCTTTTTTTTTTTTTTAAACAGATAACATTTCAGTAAGGAAAAATTCACTCCTCATTACTGGACATGTCTCATTACTGAACATAACTCCTTACTCAACAAAGATCACATTCTGAATGTGTGAATGCAATGAATGAGTACATCAAGTGGGAAGCATAAAGGGGCACTCAGCTCCTTGCCACAGGTGCTGCATTGTGTTGATAGCAGCAGGGAGATGGCAATGACTAATCAAGGATGTCAGCTCCCTTCTCCTCTCTGCTGGGATGAATTGGGCTCGGTCTTGCTGTTTCCCTCTGTCTCAGAGTGCCAGACAGTGTGCCTGGTTTGATGAGAGAGAGGAATTTAAAAAGCAAGGGAACTTTCTTTTGGGAAGCAGGGCTGCACTTTCATGGAATAAGGAGAAACAGAGTCGAGACTCTACTTTTGGAGTATGAGGGTCTTTTCCTGAGGGGCAATCTCTGAATAAGCACATGCAGACTTATATGTAAACTAATATGTTCAGTTAAGAATTTCAAATGCATACTACCTTCCTTTTAATAAAAACCCTGACACACAGTCATACAATCAAATAAGCGTACAAAGATTATAAATATATATTGATTTTATTTAGGAGGAATTTGTTTTTCTTAGAGACAAGCACTGTACAATAATTGGCATTTCTCTAAGGGTTGCTTTCTATAAAAAGCCAATTAAAAAAAACCTGCATGTGGAATGAAGGTAACATTTAAACTGACACTGTTATTTATTTCAGTAAACTACAGTCTCAACAGAAAGAACTGTGTAATGATTATATTTTTCTACAGGTTGTGAGGAATGTTGAAAAATTTGTTTTGTACTGCAGTTTTCCCTGCATCAGCCATGTTGCATGGAGTCTATTTCAACTGTCTTTAGCCAGATAAGTGTTATTCACCCAGTTTAACCTAATTTCCTTGGATAGCTTGGAGCCAGATGGGCACCCACAAAAGACAGCTGAGCCAGCCTCAACTGTTCAGCATCTGTGGGATGAATTCTCTGATCATGTCTTGTGAGTAATAAACAAGGCATGAATGGCTATTTTAGAAGATATGTTTAAATTTTGTGTAGCTGAAGTTATGCTATGAGAGCCCCAGTCTGTGTCTCAATGTGACTCAGTTCTTTGTAGCACTCCAACTTCATAATTTCATTCATGCTTGTATTGGGTTTGCCTGACAAGATTTTGGTAGTGTGAGTTTTCACATGGGTGGCTTCAGAGAGAAGCTACCAGAAACTTCCTTCATGTCCACAGAGAGAGTGGCAGAGGTGTCCAAGACAGACCTGATGCTGGCCAATCAGTCAGTCCATCAGAGACAGTGGTGTTTACTTACTTAAGTGGAGATTGGAGAAAAGGGGTAATGATGCCCTCACAGTGCTGCTCAAACAAAGTACCTAAAAATAGACCAATTTGACCAGCATCAGTAAATACGGGAATGGCTGACAGTTTGTTAATGAACAAATAGGAAAATGATTAATGCTTCAGGAAAACCTGTTAGATCTTTTCCAAGTAGTTTGCTCTGTTAATGATCCCAGTTTGGTTAATAAAGGTAATGGATGGTGGTGTAACAAACCGTCACTTCTGTAATGATCATGACTCAGTAGTGCTTGACATTTTGATTAAGAACTAAAATGATATGGTATGATATGAGACACCAAGATTGTATTAAAAATAGACATGGCATATCTCAAAACTAATGGGAATCAGCCAGTGCATTTCATAGGGACTACAAGGATCCACAGGAGTTGATTCTTAGCTTTGTGAAACATAAAGCTCTTTCATAAGATTTATGAAACATTAGTTCTTCTGAACAACTTAGAATAAAGCCAAACAAAGCAAACTGATCAAGTATGCTGATGGCAGATATTTTTGAAAAATAGTAAGTACCAAAGAAAGGATAAGTTCCCAATAAAAAAATTGGATAGCTTCATCTGATGAGTGGAAGCAGACAACAAGCTTCTTTATTCCATCAGTGGCAGTATAATATCTGGAAAATAGGTGTCATTGAGAAAACAGGAGAACTTCTGCTTGTTGGCAATGGAGAGAACTATTGTCCCTTGAGAGGGCTCTGGAGAGATGCAGGGGCAACAGTTGAACCTCTTACAGGATATCTGTAAGACTAATATACAGTACCAAGTAGGATTTTTGTGACTACATTTCCTGTGTACTGACAGGGCTGTGACTGTCACCATATCCACATATACTGGTCACAATTTATGAGGTCTGTTTGACAATCTGGAAATTGAGAAACCAAAAGTCATGCCTTGTAATGGCATCCTGGAAGATGAAGCTATTTAGAATATCAAAAAATCTAGAGTAAGTGTGTAACTCTGGAGGAAGTGATAAAGACTTCCCTTCAGTACCTATACTGAGAGTAAAACATGGATAATGGGTACTTCAATCCAGTTGCCAAAGTTATAACTACAACCAACCCAAACTGAAAATTTGAATGTGATACTCATTTCTAAAAGTGAAAGTCATCTAAAAATCTTGTGAAGTGTTCCAGATGATGTTATACACAGCCAGTGTTTCATTCTAGAAACTCTTAGTTGAGCTTTTTAAGCAGCAGTGAATCAATAAAGTTGGACAATGGATGCAGGCACATTTATTCTTGAAAATATTTTAAAATCTTAGCATCCAACATTCAGACACTTACCCAAGGTCATACAGAACCTGTGAAGAGGAATCAGAAACTATCTTGTGATCTGCAGTGCTCTCAATATACTCTTCCTTCTCACCATTTGGAGATCATTCTAATTCAGTAGTGTCCCCCTTGCAAAAATTATGTATTTTGAAAATAAGCAACGGAAATACAAATGCAATTGCTAAAGCTTTTGTTTCTGATTCATTTTCAAATCATGTTTAAGCTGATAAAACAGACTTCAATCCACATTGGGTTCTATGCATGATATGGTTAACTCAATTGAGGTGGGGTTGTAAAAGTTATTTCTTGAAAATTAATTAGCTACACCTAACTTCAAAACCTTTAGTTTGCATGCTTTATGGCTCCAATTTTTGTTATAGACCTGCTAAGACATCCTGCCATGCAGACTATCCTATTTTATATAGTACTGAATCTGCCTAAATTTTGTTGTGCAAACATTTCCCTGCCATAGCAACAGCCAACACCTCAGTCTCCAAAATGGTCCATGAAGCCAGGCCCAGAGCAGCACTCTTTATCTTTTACATACACTTTTTTTAGCTGCCTGCTTGGCATGATGTCTTTATTGTAAATTCCAGGGATTGTCATTCCTTGAAGGACAGCATGCCTTCATGTTTTATATTTGACTTGGACTCACACCCAGGCATATGACAAACATAAAATGAAAGAAAATTGCATGTAGAACTCAGAGTTTGAGATTTGGGCTAAACAGGATAGTACTCAAGGTCCTTGTGGCATACCATGACATGCCCTATCAAACACACGGGTTTGGACAGATGGCTGGCACCACAGGAAACTGAGACAAGTGTGCAAAGACAATAAAATAAATGTAAAATTGAGCTTTAATGCTTTGTTTCCTCAAATCCACCTACACTTCAGATGCTCAAAAAATAAGGCCTCATACACCCTAATTATCTATTTGCCCAGATACAATCATCCATTTCACAGGATCTTTTTGGTACTTTTTTAACCTCAGCTTTACTCCTTTCATTTGTTTTAAAATGAGCCATTTTTCCTAACTTAACTTGAATGAAAACTTGAAAGAAAACTTAAGTAAGCTGTTCTAGATGTTGAGAGTTTTTTGCTAACTTCCTAACAAGTGGTAGTTAAGAAAGAAAAGACAGTGGCAAAAGAGAAGAGTGGGACAGAAACCTGTTTTTCAGGCACATATAAAATGCTCATCTGGTGTAGGTGGTAAAGGTGTAGGTGGCTGAAATCTGTTAGTTATGCAGTAACCTAGCAAGAAAGGGTTACTCAGGGTCTTTCTTCATGTGGTGCAAACATAATTGCTCAGCACTTTAAAACATTACCTCAAAGCATCCCAAATATTTGTGAGTGTGGGTGTTTCCTTCCCCATGAAAGTGGGTTCAAATCAGAAACATTCATCCACAGGCTTCCTGACAAGGAAGCTGGAGACATGAGAATCCATGTGTTAGCCAGACTGCCAAACAAATCAGGCTCATTCCGATGGGTCATATACAAAAATAAGGTCCTTATTTTTCACTATCCCAGACCAAATCTACTGAGCAATTTTTCATTGTGGTCAGGAGGGCTTTCATAATTTGGGGCATGTTTTTTAGAATTTCAATCTAGCACAACATAATCAAAACCTACTGGCCTCAATAATTTTATCTTCAATCTAAGCCATTACATTGCAAAAGCATTACAGAGATACAAAACTCTTTGGGATCTGGGGGCATTGTTTGAAGTGCAGGAGACTGATTGTGAACATCCCAGAACAGAGTTCACATCAGTCCATGTTGCTTGTCAGTGATGTTTCCTCTTAAGTTCTTAAGTGTATTAGTCAAAGCAATGCTTTCAAATGTTCCAAAAATACTCAGTTCAACCAGGGGCCGAGACTTTGCATCCAGAGCCACCACCTTTGACATTCCATGAGCTGTGTTACCCAAAGAGTGAGCCAGCCCTTCATTTGCCCAAGAGCACCTCTTTATAACCATATCTTTGGGAGCACAGCATGGTATGTCAACTAGTAGCTATTTTGTCCTTTCACAGACATTTCTATCTTGGCAAGTAGCACAGGGGAAGGAGATTGAATATTTCTATCATGGAAGATGGGTTTTTTGGGGGGGTGATGGGTTTGGTGTTGTCTTATTTTGCCAGATAAGAAATAGGATAATAGAAGTATCGTATAGTGTGTGTGCCTTTGAATCCACTGCTAAGGCACAGCTACTTGCAGGGCCCACATCCACTGCACACTTTTAACAGCTGAGAGCAGCAGCACTGGAAGAATTAGGGAAAAAAAAGTTATTTTCTCTGGGAAACCAAGTTTGAAACAGTTCCAGGATCCCTTGCACTTGGAGGCTCTGAAGTTAGGTGGGGCTGGGGCTTAGCCCCTCACTCAGATATGTTTTTTTCATGCCTCGGTATTTTAAGGCTGTCAGTCCTGGAATAATCTGTAGCTATGCCAGTGTCAAAACCCTGTCATTCTGTCAGACTATTATAGGTTTAGGAACATACTGACTCCACAGTTTTAAAGCAATTAATTTTCATTTCCAAAGCAAACATGCCAAATCGCTTCACACAGACTAGAAACACTGAAAACACAAAGTTTTTTTGTAGGGAAGTTCATTAAGGATCCAGATAAAAATACTTCCTGACATGGTAGAAAGTAAACATTTCAGGCTCAAAAGACTAGAATTTTCTGTCAAAACAGATTTATTCTTTTTTTTTTTTCCTACTGTCTCTAACATTTACATCATAAACATGGAATAAATTCGGAACTCTGATATGTCAGCTAGGAACATTTCTGCAGGGCAATCAGTTTCCTGGGATATGTGTTTCAGTGGACAACATATAACTTGTAAGTAGATATTTAGAATAAGATTTGAATAGCTGGGGCCATAAAGTTTTAGCAGTTTTTAAAATTCTTGTAATCTTGTCAGTTGCATCTGTTTCCCTTGAAACGTTGTGGGGGGGTTTTTGGTTTTGTTTTCGGGTTTTTTTCTGCTATGTCTGAGAAGTCTATGACATGCAGCCAACAGTATTTGTGGTTTAAATATCTTCCTTAGGGTAACACATTATCCAAACTGGAATAATATGGAAGTCTATCACAGCAAAAGGATCACTATAAGTATTCAACATCTGAACAACAGGGTTTATGCAAGATTTGTTACAGAACCAGACTTCAAAGCAGCCTCCCTGTCTGCCAAATCTCCTAATGAAAACAATTTTTCATGTTACTGTATACTGTACATGATCTAAAGCCCTGAATGCACTTCCAGAAGATTAGAAGAGAGTCAGCGATATCACGTGCTGTGTACAAAAATAGCAGTGCCAAATGACGAGTCCATAACTCATAAGATACATGTGAATAGTTCTGACACAGCAGCAAGGATGGCTTACTCTGGGTTTGTAACCTGACCTTTCTGCCACCCCAGTGAAGACAGAGGAATTGTTACTGAAACCGTTCCTCTGACACGGAATTTTACAGAATATTTTTAAAGCAAAACAGCATTGATTTTGAAACTACACCCTCCAAACTGTGGCATTTATAGAGACATTTCACAAGAGTCAATATGCATAGTTAAGGCAGCAAGAGGACCTGAGAAGCAAAGCTGTCCAGCTGCCCCACTGTCAGCAGCCACCAGTCTTCAAAAGCCAGACCTGCAGTGGTTTTAGTGTGATCACTGCTCTTCCATACTGACATATTTAGATTCCATATTCTCACTGGATCTATTCCCAATCTTTATATTGTTACAGACCAGGTTTTCATTCCCAGATTATCCTAACAACTACAGCACACAGAGCAGATTTTTATTCCCAGATTATTTTAACAGTACAGTCTGAAAGTGACATTTGCCTCTGTACAATCAACCATTGCAAAGAACTGCAATCGGAACCCAGATTTTCTTTTTATTTTAAACTGAAAAAGGCTGTGCCTGGCAATGGTATCCTTTCCACAGACTTACATTCCCCTGTGTCTCAGTGGCCATTTTTATATCTTGAGATTTTTTATTTGGTCTGGAAATGGTATATTAGTTATAATTTTTAACTAGCCCAGCTGACATTCTGCCTAAATGGTTAACTCAATTCTTTGTGAAAATACAAGTGTAAGAAATGAACTCAGAAACATGGAATCTCTAGATTTCTTAGAAGCCAAAAGTTTATACATTCATGTCTCAGAACAGGCTCAAATTATCAAAGAACCCTTAAGTTGCTTAATAATTGCATATTGTTCTCATGTACAAAATAAGTCACTTCTTGGAAAAAAAAATTGGAATGTTTTTGTAGCTGAGAGTATAAAAAAACATTCCAAGGGCACAGTACGTGTTACAAATTTGAACACTTGGACAAGAAAATTCTAGCAGGTAAGGTGGATTATGGTGACCTCTAAACTAAAACCTAGGCTCAACACCTGGAAGTTTTTCTTTTCCTGGTTATTTTTTATGTGCACTAGTACACTGATCTTATCACTGGCTTTCACAAAAACAGGTCATGTTGACTGGGATATCAGAAAAAATGAAAGTAATATAGAGATATACATTATTCTGATGTTTGCAGCTCCAGATTGGTACTCCCTCAGGACTTCAATTCTTTTTTAATTATTGCTAAACAGAAAGTGTAATTTTCCAGGTCTTGATATTGTATGTCCTTAAAGAAACATTGATTTCTTATTAAAATACCAGTTAACAAAGAGTTTATAAATTTTGACTGTTTAAAACTGAGTCTAGGAGGACTTTTAAGTTTGAACTCTGCAGTTCTTCTTGCATTGGGTGACAGCTGAACTCTGCTTCAACATTTTTCAAGCCAATGAAGAGTGACCCTCTGGACAGGGTAATATTGCAGAGTGATGATCAAATTTGGAGGCAGGTTTTCAAGACTTTTTTTCATACTGGAACAGCTGGAGATGCTGCCTAAGGAGGCAAACCTTATGCATTCTGTCCATCAGCAGAGTGAATGCACAGACACACACAAGCTGGCCATAATTTCAGCATCCCTCAACAAAATAGTGCCTTTTCCAGTGAAAAAATAAGAAACCCCAAACTTACACATCCAAATGTGATTTAGGATCTTTTCCATTGCATTTTCTAGCTGCGTGTAAATAATTTGCTAAAATAATATCCCATTTTGCAATATGAATTTGAAACTCTCTGACTATAAAAATTAAAAATTTATTCTTGCTAAAAAATTTGCAAAGTAAAACATTTTTTTTTTATCATTTATGGATTAAATGACATTCGAATTTGAAGTTTGTTGCTAGATAATGTTCAAACCCTCTCCCCAAATTTTATGTTGTTTTAGTACAGACGATTCATCTAGATTACAATGAAAAATATTCTGTCATTAGAATTTCTCCACTGCCAGAAAACTTAAATAGAGAGAAAAGGAGAGGATTTTAAATTTCTGAAAATAAAATACATATTTTGTGCAGAGCTCTTCTATAGTTTCTAGAAACAGCCTGGGTTGTAACTTCTAAGAGATCTGTTTTAAATGAAGAGAGTAAAACTTTGAAAAGCAACAAGTTTGAGAATGTTTAGGAATCATGGAAGCATTTATAATAGAATTTTAAATAAAATTATTTTTTAAATGGCATACCTGTGGAGTCAAAAATCTCTTTAGGCTGCAATACAATCTTTTTGGTTTTGCTCAGATGGTTCTGGAAATTTATTTAACTAAAAAAACCCTCAGAAACACAATACAAATAAGGAAACCAGAAGAAATGAGAATGTCAGGAAAAAAATAACTACAATATTTCTAGGTGTCTTGAAAAATAAAAAGACCTCTTGAATGAAAAATGCTACTTCTTTCAAGGTGATAATTTGCTGGGTTTTGGATCAGTATAATTTAAATTTAAGAATGAAATGGGAGAGAACTGTGTTTCTGGCTCATGGGAAATTCTCAGTTGGCTTTATTTTTACCTTCTTCACACTAGAACAAGACCAAAGAAACCATTATGCCTTGTGAAACAAAATTCTGATGGAAAAAATAAAAATTGCCACTTTGGGCTGATAGCATTCCCCACCCCACCCCCACCCCACCCCCCCTTTAAGTTTTCTCACTTCAGATTAATTTTTTAAAAAATACTCTGCCAGTCTGAATCTTTCATAAAGCTCAGCTCCCACCATCCAGTGATTCAAGGTGAACATTGCCTTCTTTAAATTGCATTGCTCTCAGAGAAGGAAAATCTTTTGGTAAAAAGGATAGAAAGAAGACAGAGAAAAGAAGATCAAAAGGGAAGGACAGACAATAAATAGAAATTTCCAGCAACTCTTTCCAGAAGATTACACAATCTTTATTTTTGCTTTTTGCTGCTATACCTGGTGAAACAAGCCAAAGTTGCTCACCCATCTCAAAGCTGCTTTGCCTTCTACAGAGTGATCCGAAATGAAGAAAGAGGTGTTTTCAAATTCTCAATTTATATTAACCTCCTAAACACCCTCAAAATGAATCTGGTGCTTTTCCTATTAATCTGCCACCCCTACATAACTGCCTGTAATAAATCTTAGCAAAATGTTTCTTCACTGAAGTATTCTGGATATTTATGTGCTTGCTGAGCACTGATTTTTATTCTTTGAAACAAGTGCTTCATGACAAAAATCAGGCTCCTAAGCTTGTTGGTAGCACACAGCCTATTGTGTCCTCTCTACACAATAACTGGGTCTGTAAAATCTTCCAGAAAAAGAGGCTTTTTTGCTTTTTCATCTCTCAGCACTCCATGGCGCCTTCTTTGTATCTTCTGTCCACTTCAAGGTATAAAGGCACACAAAACTGAGAGCCTTTGGGATCTCTGCCTATTCTGTAATCTCCAAGGAGTAATTTCTGCTGAATTCCATGGTGTGGAAACACCAAAATTTCAGTCCAAGGCAGCCTGCTGTTTCTGTGCCATCTTGCCCCCACATGATCTACCCCAGTCCTCAGCTCCACGCTCTTCCAATGTGATCATCCCCTGACCTGTGGCCCCAGTGAAGGAGGAGGTTGCTGCCTGTAATTCTGACTTCTGAGGACAGTCCCCCTCCTCCCCATCCCCTTCCTCTAACAGAAGAAACATCTGGGGATACAAAAGCTGTGGGGACCTACTACTACTGTCTTTTGCCACCACAGCCAGCACTGCCTCAGGGTTGTTCTTTCCAAGGTGAGTATTTGAGGGTGAACTTGCAACTCGGCAGTAGTGCTGCAACTCCTTCAGTTGCAACACTAGGTGATTACCTATCTGGGGTTTTCCCAGGAATTTTATCCTGCAGTATAGAGAAATATAGGCCCAATACCACAGCAGAGGGCTTGAGAAGTGGAGATGAAAGATGTGTCAGAGGGATATGGGAATGGGATGGTAAGAGATGGGGCCATGGAGGCACTGGAGGCCTTATGGCCATAAACACCCACAAGTGGTCACTTACAGAAACATAGGACTGGATTTCAAGTGAAGGGGGCTACACAGAGAACAAAGTATCACTAATAAACTCAGGTGAGACAGAGCTGCAGACCTGGCAAGAAAGATCATGGTGTAAAAGTGTATTACCAAGCACACAAAAATGACCCTGTATGGATCCTAGAGTGAGGAAGAAGAAACTGTCAACATGGGCATCTAGTCTTCCCATCAAGGACTGTAGATGCTGAAAAATTCCTGCAACATCCTCACTGCCAACACTAGGATGAGACCAGCAAGTTTATGACCCTGAGGAGCGGAGGAAGAGTGAGCAGAAAATCAGGAGAAGGCATAGAAAATAAGAAGTGTTTTCATAATGATTTTAACTGAATTATCATAATTGCTAGACTCTTTCTGCATAGATGTATTATTTTCCTCTCTCCAAAAATTCCTCCTGGATTAGCAATGATTCTTGAATTAAACTGTAATGAAATGTAATAATTTTAAAGATACTAACCATATTGCAATAAAGTGACAAAAGTCAAATCACAAAATATGCTGTCTTGGAAGGGAACAGGACACCCTAAGAGGCACACCATGTGCCTGAGGACACTGTCCAATGTTTCTTGAATTCTGTCAGGCTTGGTGCTGTTACCACTTCCCTAGGGAGCCTGTTCCAGTATGTGGGTCTGCAAGATATGAGCAGTGGATTCAGCTCATTCCTGGATTTCCATGCCTACCTGGATGGAGTGTCATTTCTTTTCATGGAGAAGAGTTTCAGAACCTATATTTTGAGGGTTTTTTACTCTTAAAATGTCCAGGGCTTAAAGTTAACAGCAAGGCTATAATTTAAAATGCTGGTGTTTCTTGAGTACGTGTAGACTCAAATAAAAAGGTTAACTATATTAAAAGAATTAGATTTACAGGCTATAATCCATTACCCCTTAGAGTCATCATCTACTATAGCCATAGCAATATTTAATGTCAGAAACAACATGGAATTTCTTGTGTAAAAGTGATCATACTGCCCTAAGCAGAAAACAGTAGAAAACCAAGGAAAAAATCCAATTTTTTTCTTTCCTTGGTCACTATCAAAGGAGAAACAAAAAGGCTAAATAATATTAATGTGGGTCTGCAAGGGACATAGCATATGAGTGGATTTCAAAAGTGGTGTGCAGCATTTATTCTATCGATCTATGAGATAAGACACCACCAGAAATTAAGGACAACTGGTCCAGATGCAAATGAATTACATTTGCTGATTCTCTAGCTTTTGTGTTTTCAGTCTGGATTGCTGCATTACTTTAGATGCCATTATGACACTGAAAATTCATGCTGCAGTGATCAAGTGATCCTCACTATGCTCCCTCTTTTAAGATGTTCTTCACAAGGCTAATTTTCTTACCTCCATTCCTTTTTAGCTCTTCTGCCTCTGGTTAAACCTAAATCTTACAGGTGTAAAGGACAGACACATTTCCAATGCGAAAAAAACAAAGCCAGTCTCAGAATATATGATTTTCACACCAGACTCAAATCTATACTCATAAGTTCTAGAGTTCCATACTCATAACCTCCTATGAGTAATTGCAACTCTTCTCACAGAAAGGTAAAAACTAAATCAAGTCTTTGATTTTTAAGTAGATCTTACTTCAATAAAAGTAGGGGTAAGTTTAGGCATTTTGGCAACCTATTTGTTAGAATACATGTGAGGACATGTAAGCAAAGGCAATAACTTGTTCTGTTTCCTATGTTGCTCCTTGAGTTGAGGGAGGAAAAGCTTTCAGAAAGCAAACATGAGGGGCTGTCCATTGGGAGGTTAGTGCTGGAGGGAAACCACCATCTTTTTTTTCACTGAGGAGAATATTACAACTGGTATTTCTCAAAATAAACTTCAACCTTTAGGCCTTTAAAATAAAAATTTAAAGAAGTTAATTCCATTTTGCTTAAACAGCTAACCTACTTTTTCAGGTCTACCACTCTTGCCACTGTTTTGCTCACAGGCTCACAGTTTGGCTTGGCTGATGAATGGCCATTAGCATACATGACTATTTCAAGGCCTATTATGGCTCTAACTTGGCATATTTTATAGGAGGTGGTCATCTTTCTTTCATTGCCTCATACCTCATCTTCACTAGATCTCTCCAGGAGCCAAATAAATTCACCATAATGTGGAAATGGATTTATTTTTATTCTGAAAAGGATTTCTTTTCCTAAATATAATGGATTAGCTTTGCTACAAATCTATTCTGTCATCTAGATGAATTTTTTTGGAAGGAGATGAAAATCAAAGATTTAATGCATTTGAGCTGCTGTAGGCATCAGGAGGGATGGTTTTTTATGGTGAAAGTGAATAACCCTTTTTTCTCCTTTTCTTTTTCAGGATTAATACTATGCAGAAAAGTGGCGCTGTGAGGTGAAACAGACCAGTATCATATTGATAGAAATGTTTTTGTCTTTGATAAATATGGTAGGAAATCATATAACATTATCAACATTACCCTGTGAATGAAATTCACAGAACACCTTGCCTAACTTCAGACTTGGTACATTGTAGAGAGCTGTGAGAGGCACAAAGGCTTTCTGATTTCAGTACATCTGTTCCAAAGAAGAGACAATATTTCATGAATTTAAGGAGTTTGGAATGGGGTTTTTTTTGGTTGGTTCTTTTTTTTGGCTTGGTTTCATCTTTTTTTGTTGTTGTTGTCATTTGTTTTGTTTTGTTATGATTTTGTTTTTTCATTTTCAACTCTAAGATGGGACTTTGTGCCAAAAAAATTTGTTTGTTTTTCTAACTGCATCAGTTAGTGTAATAAAAAAAAACTCTTCTGTGAAAGATTGGCTGGATATAGATACTGAAGGTTACTGATAAATGCATCAAAACTACACTTATGCAACTCAATAAATAATCAATACATTGGCTGAGCTAAGGTGATATAGTACTTTTTACCATTTCTTACCTCTGATTTTAAATATTCAGTGCTACAATGCATACAAAAAAGATAATTAATAACTGAATATGATATGAATTATCATTTTACAGAAAATAATTGCTCCCATATTACTCATTTTCAGATATGAAGACAATCTGCCATATGTCTAAACTAACATCTTTGATTTTACACTGTTTAAGAATAAACTGTATTCTGAATCAGTCTTTTTTAATCCTTCATGTATAATTGAAGATCAAAAAATCTGATAAATAATCTTCTGATGTTAAATTTATTCATAATGATGAATAAATGTTCTGTTTTTTCATCTGTTCTGCCAGGAAGTGAGAAAATAAATCTGATTTAACCATGAATAATTTGAAGTATTTGCATGTTTGGAAAACTATTAAACTTAGAGAAATTGATTAATTTACACAGTAAAAAGGAAATATTTATATTCCTCATAGAAGCATGGATCATTTTTATTCCAGAACATAGAAGTTTGCCATTAAAATCAGCACTAAAAAAGTATTGAAAAGACTCATTTTGGGAAAAAAGTATTTCTAAATTTACTGTATTGTGAAATGTGAGAAGTCATCATGTTTTAACTAAACTTAAATGTAACTGTGGTACTGAAATAGGTCAACCTCTGAAATCAAATTGCATGATATTATGGATGCATGAAAAAGAGTTTGAGGGGTTAATAATTACATTTGTAAACAAAATAGTTACATGATGTAATAATAGTGTTAAAGTACTGACTTCCTTCAAATGTCTATAAAGGAGAAGAAAGCACATGTGCTCAGAAGGTTTTTTAAACATTATTATGTCTAGTGTTGTCTAATTTGATTAAGGGCTCCATTCTGGTAACCTTCCTAATGTTAATCACTTTATTAGAAGGGACTCTTCCAAGACTGAATCCTTCAGCCTGGCTGAAAGCATTAGTTTACATTTTGCAGAGCATTATGATCTAATTTTGTATTTGTCTGTATTGGTCTTAAACATTAAAAGAATGCATTTTTCTATCCATATATTTGTTTTTGACACTTTCTATCCTATATTATATTTTTACTCATCATTTCAATGCCTTGTATTAACTTTTAAAATTAGAGTAGTATAGCTATATGAAAAGAAAATTAAGTGCAAATGGAAATACAGATAAATCCAGCTAGAAGCTAAGTTCAAGCAAGCAAGAGATTGCAGATACTGGGGTTTTTTAAATCACGGCTGTGTAATAGAAGTGAGAACCTTTCCTAATTTCATTGTGCATGCTCTGATAACATCTCACATCTCAGTCTCCAAGGCGGAGCCATCCCATTATTTACTGTCTCAGAGACCACAGTTCCAGGGTGTGTTGCCTCATCCATCAGTCACTAAGTACAAGAGCAATCTATGAGACTAGCAGGAGATGCTCCATTTCCTTGTGGCAGAACTTAATGTTCTAACATAAAACCAGCTTTCAAGACAAATTCAGCATTGGATCTAGACAACACCAACTTCCCACAGACAGGAAAGCACATGAATCAATGAAATTCAGATTTAAGACTACTAAATACACTGAATTCAGAGCTATCAAGCTATATATAATAGTTCATAGTATAGAACAGCATTATAGTAATAGTATATTGCACTGTGACAACACAGCACACTGTTTGAAGAATAGATCTAGACATATCTATAAATTTCTTTAAAGCTCTGAAAAACAGTCTAAAGAATGAAGAAAAGACTAGAAGTCTTTTGCCCACATCACAGCTTGTCTCTTACAAGCACCATTCCAACCTACACAACAGCTGTTGAGCTTTTGCCCTTCTGAGATCTAAGTAAAATATTTCTCCTCATTTGTAGGAGAGTGGCTGCTCTTCTTTACCAGAGGGTGGCAGAAATAAGAAGTGGAGATGCCCACAGACAGAGAGAGGAAGCCCCAAATTTGACCCATTCCTGTTAACTATTAGTGGTAGTTGTACCTAGTAGTATTGCACCCATTTCATCCTCCAGGTGCTTCTTTCAACAGATTTTCTTCATTAAGTCAACTTTCTTAGGAAGTTTACCAACCAGAGGGTGAAATGAGACATCACTTTACTACTGCACTCTCAGCCCCCCCCCCTCTGAGAGGAACTTCTCTGAAAGGCTTCTCCGTGAAACAGGTGGGCACCAATGCACATGTGCTAGATAAGTGCATCACTGAATCTTCCTTCCCTTCCTTCCCCATCTGCCAACAGATAAGCAGGCAACCAGGAAACTGAACTAAACTTAGTGGGATATGGTTTAAACTGGATTGACACTGAAAAAGATGAGCCAGTATGTTGTGAAAAAATTATTACAGGCTGTGTGACCTGACTTAATCTCTGTTGATGTTCAAGTGCATCCATGTGGAGCAGGTGTCCTGCTCTTACATGACATTTCTTTACAACATTTCCCTCCAACCTGTTTTGCTAGGACTTACAGCTTTACTGATTGGCTAGGTCCTATGTGAGCCCTGTCAGCAGGACACTGCCCTAACTAAATCTTTGTTGTCTAGGGTTGCCAGGAAAAATTATCTGAGACTGAGAGAGTGCCAGCTGGTATGGGATGCCATCAAAGCAGGGAGCAGGCTGACTCCTGCCCTGGTAAGGTGACCTATAGACAATGTGCAAAGCCACTCCCCAGCCCTGCCTGCTTTATGATGCACATACATACACTCAGGAATTACTTTCACTGTTTTCTGTTCTAAGATTTCTGGTGATAAAACAGAGATTGAGCAAAATTTGTATCCATCAGGTTTGGGGTGATGGTTTAAAGCTGTAGGGGAGGAAGGAAGGAAGGAAGGAAGGAAGGAAGGAAGGAAGGAAGGAAGGAAGGAAGGAAGGAAGGAAGGAAGGAAGGAAGGAAGGAAGGAAGGAAGGAAGGAAGGAAGGAAGGAAGGAAGGAAGGAAGGAAGGAAGGAAGGAAGGAAGGAAGGAAGGAAGGAAAACCAAGCCCTGAACACCAATGAATCTAAGGGTAAAGACAATTATTTGGGATGCAGAATTCCACAACCACAGAGATTTGAGCACTTAGTACTCAGTTCATATCTACTTTTTCTGGAAAACTTGGAGATTAAAAATCCTTCCTTTTTTTTTTTTTTTATTATTATTATTATCTGGATGAGAAATGGGAATGTTTTTGAAGTCTTGAAAATTTTAACAGGCTGAAAAATACAACTGTCTGTGTTCAATAATTTGCCCCGCACAGGGCCATTGACATAGGAGTATTGCCTTAGAAGATATCTTCCTGAAACCTTTTAAAGCCAACTTTTGAAGTTGTAAAACCCCTTGGTTTTATCTCCCAATTCAGATGTAAACAGTGCTTTTAAAATCAGACCAGGCCAATTTGAAACATTTTGTTCTTATAGTCAGGATGGACTAAATTTAAAAGTGCTAGTGAGCCAACACCTGCTACAAATAAAAGAGAGGCTCAACTTCATGATCCAAATTTATTTTTCACTGCATATGGGAGATGTGATAAACCTCCAATAGGCTTCTTGGCAGTTTTAAGGGGAAAACACAGATAAGCAACAATATTAGGAGAACACAGCATCATGATATGGAAAGAGTTATTCTTTCAATGGATTATTGCTGAAGGTCAGTCTACATTTGCAAGCATTTTGAGAAGGAATTTCTTTCTACACAGCCTGATTAAATTGTAGAAATAAAGTGCATAAATCTGCTTCAGAAGAAACTGAATGTAGAGAAAGAAAAATCAAGAGGCTATAGCAATATGTTTGATTTAGAGACATAGCTGATGATATCAGACTTTTTTATTTGTACTTCTCAGAAACAGCAAGGGATAATGAATCATTACATTTTGTCTTCTGACGATGAAATGTACATTTACTTCTAATGTACACCCAGAATAAGATTTTAAAGTATTGTGTATGCTTTCCTGTTTTTCTCCTTGCATGAGTGAATGTCTCACCAAGAGGACTGACTCCTTGTGTCAGTGACAGGCAAAAAACGATATTTTGCATTAGATATAATTTGAAACGTCACAGTTAAAGAAATTATTTTTCCATACTCAATTATTTAAGCTTTTCTGTAGTTTTGGGTTTTATTGTTACATATTGTTGTATACAGGGCTCCTACAGTGCATCACAGTCCAAAAAAAAGACAGTCTGAATAAGAAATCCAACTGCATGCAATCAGATTGCTTTATTGTCCTTCCTAGATCCCTTCCCGAAATGCTCTCTGCCAATATGTCTGCCAAAATGAGAAAAACTAGTTAACAGGTTTTCTATAATCACTTTCTTCATGCTGATGAGTTAATATTTATTCATTCTTGTATTCTCCATATACATTTGATTTATCTACCTGTGCTCAGGAAGCCATACTCCAGTCAACTTTAATATAGGCATGATGGCACAGACATCAGTGAAATCTCTAGAAGCATTGAAAAAGTCCTGGATGTATGCCTACACTGCTGGTGTATGTTGAAATCAATAGTAAACATCATTATTGCTATTGTTTTGAGCACTAGTTCTATTGAGGTGGACATTGTTATGACAAATTGAAGCATAATTGTGTGTTTTGCTCCACTGTGAATATAATCTCTGAGTTATTCTTCAAGACAGACAATCAATTCCTTAGACATCAGCAGAGAATCTAGTTTTGACCTCCAGGAATCACAATACTACTTGAGTGTCACTGCTACAAGTACATGAAGATGTAATCATGTAATCAAGAAAGGTAACAATGCAAATCCACCCCAAGGGCAGCAGGGTAGCGCTGTCAGACTGGAGGGAAATTATCAATAGAGTTTTTCATTTTATTATAGTCTCCTGACAGCAGTTTCAGAAACCCCTGCAGTTGTCTCTGAGAGGGAGGTTTCTGGATGGCATCTGTTTAAGCAGTATTAGAAATAAAATGCATTATTTGTTTTATTGCTATTCTAACAATGGCCTTGACAACATGCAAATTACACAGTTTACAGACCTAAAAAAGCAAAGCAGCTATAGATGTATCTGTCCTTTTTGTTTCCTTGTTGCTTATACTTTGCAGACACGTAGTTAATGATCCCGTGCCACCAATTTTAAGTTATAAGGCTCCCTCTTTGTTGGGAGATGTTCTTCATCATTATTACTCTCTTTTGTGGAGGTCACCAAATAAAACAGATATTTGGTTTATAACTGAAGTGCTGAAGTGATACTTAATGTACTAGAAACTTACAGTATTCTCCATCAAATAGGGAAAGCCAGACCATGACACTCCTATTTCACATTTTAAGTCCAAGAGGGACTTTTTATCTTGGCTGTCCCTTTCCACCAATCATTTTCCACTAACAATTTTGCTATGGCATGTTTTTTATAAGATTTCTAAAATCAGGCTTAGACAAAGCTCCTCAGTTAGAGTATATTAACAGATCCCCTCTAATGGAATTTTACCGTGTTTTCAACTCAATTTAATCAGACACATTTTAGGTTCATATTTCACAGTGTTATTATAAATAGGCAAACATACTGGTTTCATAGGGTCATAAAAAAGCTCTCAGCATTGGCTCTTTGGCTGTAATTTTGGTTTATGGGAGCTGTTGCACAGTTTGGAAAGTTAAATATTTTACTTCTCCTCCTGACTTCTCAATCTCATGGCTATCAATATGAAGAACTAATTCAAATGGAAAAATCACCTCTCAGCTACCTACAGAAATGTCTGCTTTGACGTTCTACTTTGTAATACCTGGATTTCAACTTAGATGACAATGACATGCTATCTAAAAAATATTCTCATGCCTTCTAAAATGTATAATTAGAGCTGGATTACCATAGCTGCTATATATTTGGACTTCATTCATTCCTGTATGGATAAAACATTCAAATGCAGAAATTTTGTTTCAGTAGATATTGATGACAGCTGTTGTTCCCCCTCATAACAACTGTTTATGTTTAATTGGAAAATCAAGTGATGAAAATACTTAAAAATTTGAAAACAAACTTTTTAATACAGAAAGATTGTGACAGCTTTTACCCCAGCCTGATAGTAGAAGCAGTTCAAATGCTTTCTGTTATTACCATCATCCATATGACAGATTGCCTGGCTAGAATACGTTTTTCTGTAATGCACTATTGCCTCCTGCTCCTGGGACTTCTATCTTTAGTCAATCACTGAAGGCTGAGTCTGGCTGGGGAATGCAACCAGAAGGAGAAAGTAGTGATAGCAGGAAATCACACTGTATCTTCTAGGACAGAAGCATTTCTAAATGGATATATACATTTCCAGTGAGTTTATATGAGATTCCTATATGTAGAACTCCAGTTTTTTAATTAAAACTTTTTATGGAAGCGTCTCTGGTTTTAAGCAAAATAAACTTAATCAAATCCCAGTTTCCACTAGGAAGATGGAGGGTTTGGTTGATCAGGTTTGTTTTTCAACTACAAAATGTAGATGTAGAATTCAAGGAGAAAACATGGCAGAATTGATTTGAAATTTTCTGAACTATGCACAGTCCTTTTGCAGAGGCAGAACAAGTGTAAACCATTCTTTTTCACACTTACCTGAATCCTCTTTCCATGGCAACTTATTTCCAATACATTCTACATCCTCAGCTGTGCTTCCACAAATCCTACAGGGCATGAAATCCCTTTAGCTTATTCACCATTTTAAGAGAGATAGGACCTTGCAGGTTTTTATGGTCATAACTTTCAAGTAATTGGAATTTAAAAAAGCGCCCAAGAGTTATTTCAAAAGACCTGCAAGAGATGTTCCGTATCCATATCAATGCTTTCTACTTCCCAAAAAAAACCACCAAAAAACAAACCAAAGCCCCCCCCCCAAAAAAAAACCAAAACAAATCAACCCCAACAAAAAAAATTACAAAATAAACTTTGAATCAATTTAATTTAAGGAAGGTATTTTTAAACTCAAACAGTATGATTTTCATTGTTTGTTTTTTTTATGGTTTTATTTTTTCATTGTTTTATTTATTTAAGGAAACAATTAGGAACACATTACCACACTGTTTTGTCATTAATTTGAAAATAGCAGATCTCTAGTTTTAAGCCAACATTATGCAATTCACACTCATTCAAGTGATGAGTTCACAAAAAGTATTATTCTCCTGCTTTGCTAACTGCAGCTCTTAACATTGTTGTTTATTCCCCTGTCTGTTAAAACACAGATTTTTCTATTAGTTGGTGGAATATAAGCATTTTTACAAATAGTGCAAAAGCTCGTCTGTAGTGTAGTCCTGAATCTACTTTAAGAACATTTGTGTCAGTAAGTCTGTTAGTCTGTTGTCTTTGTATCAGACTCTACAGGAAGTATGGTATAGATTTTCCTAGCACAAAAGTAATAGGAAAAAAAGCTTATTTTAATAAAACTCTTGTACTCAACACCTTTGCAAATACATTATTTTTATTTCAGGATAGGATGGTAGTTGATTGTATCTGAATGTGAGGGGGTTAAAATACTCATGACCATCAACATTTGCAACAGAATGAGCCAAAACCTTCTCTAAAGGGTTGGACAAGACACTTCATACAGAAGCTGAAAAAATGGATCAGGCTTTTGCTGGTTTAGATCTGATTCTGAGGAAGTGATTACGAATATGAAGACAGAGAGCAATTCACATGAAAGAAGTTCCAGCAGAACTGTTTGTGATTATAAACAAGGAGAAAGAAACCCCCAAACAGCAATTTTCTAAACGCTCATGAAAACGGTGAGAGCTCCTGAGATGGAGTTCCAAAGGACAAGATGGTTTAGGTGATCAAGCAGATTTTGGAGAGAAGAGTCATGTCAAAGGGGGGAATTTCCTTGAACTCTTTATGTTTGATATTTGATCAATCTATTGGTGCCCCCCCAGGGAAGTCAAGACCCTTACACCCAACCTTGTTGGCCCTGTTGTGGGGACCCCACTGAACAGCCCAGTGAATCCCAGAGTGGTTTGACTAAATCTCTTCAGGGTCACACACCAGCAGCATCCCCACCCTTTGCTGATGTATTACCAGTTTTGTCAAGTTTAGTGTCAGCCTATTGAGAGAGTCCTAAGGCTGCACAGAAAAACCTGTTGTGAGAGAATCAAGGAAAAATGAAGCACATAATGAAATATATGAAGAATCGTATACAATTAAAAGGTGAACAAAAATACATTAGAAAGGCATTGCTCTTTTGGTAAGGAAGACAGACAAGAGACAGAAAAAGAAAAGAATAATAGGTAAGAAAGCAAGATACTTGAACAAAGCATGGATGGGTTGTAATTTTGTGTGACTTGGAAAAACAACCAGAAGACGTGAATATGTCTTTAAAGAAAAGATGATGGGTTATTCCATCTGTTGTGTTCCTTATGGTCAGGATGAGCTGTACCAACTTTCTTCTCAGTAAATCTGATTTAGAAGAAATATTATTAAAATTAGTAAAAAAATCTTTCTGGTTTGAGGCTAGCTAAAGCCCTTAAGCAAACTGCATCACAAATTCCAATAAAACTGGGTTTTCAAGAACTAATTAAGCAAATATTTTGAAGGGCATCATCATAGTATATACTTAATTCTCTCTTACAATCTAGGATGAATTGCAGTGCCTCTTGCAGAGCTTCCTAATCCCCCATTTTTATTGCTATATATGTATTGAGCTTCAACATCAAACTTTTTCCCAGCTACAAAACAATGACCTGAATGTCAAATTACTTATGTGGATTCATGCTAATGTAATCAGCTAGATAACTGGCGTAGCTCCTGATTAGACGTTACATGGGCAGGAAAAATAATTCAATTTTGACTTTGGGTTTGATACTAATTAAATGCAAAACATATACACTTCTCAGTATTATGATTATTTATTCTGTCTGTGTCCTAGTAGGTAAACATTAATCTTGGAGATCTGAGGAACATTTGTATTCCTTATTCACAGTATTCAGAATGAAATGAGGACCACATCTAATTTCATAATATACAATAAATAAAAAGAAACTATTTTTATTTTTTAAATAAAATAACAATTCCAATGATTCAGGATTTGTTTTTTCATTAGTCTTTTCCTCCCCTGCTGTTTTGTCAACAGCAGAGGGGAACACTAGAGCAGGGAAGAATCTGACACTTCAACCTTTCACAGACCAAACATAATCAAGACTGAGTGACAGAGAAGTCCTGAGTGATTGTTTTGTTTTTTTCTAATTATGAATCTTAGGAAATAATTAGATTTCTAAGCTACTATCTCTGATATTGAGATATAATTTTATCACCAATTCAAATATACACTCCTGTCATTTGACTGCAAATTTAGGAACAGAATATTTAATGTTACCTACCACAGCCACTAAGATGAAGTCATAATAATTATTACCAGCCTAGTAAGAACTTCTCTCTCAGTAAGTGACAGATTATAACAAGGTGTGCTTTGTTGATCTCTATTAAAGTGCATTGACTTGCCAATTGTTACTGAGAGACTTCAGGAGGTTTTTTTTCTTTGCTGTGTGTAAGTTGAAATAGCAGTCTTGATAAGTTATTGAAACTCTTTTGTTCCTTTTCTCTGTGCTCATGCTGGGTCCTAACCATAACCTTCCAATGCAATTTAAATAATCCACAAAATATGACACCTGCTGCTACCAGGGGAGGATATGCCAGGGAGGCGTTGTGGTTTCCACTGGAAACCTTACAAAGCTCTTTAGTTTTATATGGGAACATGAAATATTACCCTATGTTTTCCTTTGAGTGTAAAGAGCTTTATGAAGCAAAAACTCCCATAGTGAGCCTGAGGAGCAAAAGAAAAATCTTACATGAAGTTTAGGAAGCCATTTGATGATTGTCACACAACTCTGGTAAGGAGTACTGAAGTTTTCAAGACCTTGGATGTGAACCAGTTTCTGCCAGTTCACACATTTTCCATTGGTATCATTAGTGTTGGAAAGAGGAGTGTGGAATTCCAGTTATTCCAGTATTTTAACACGGCATGTATGATCCGTCTTTTCTCCCTTGATCCTACTTTTCCTTCAGAAACTCAGATGAGCAAATTTGGAGAGGATTCTTGTTGCAAGCAAACTTAATTCATTGGTTTCTGGGTCTTCTGTCTCTAGCAAAGAACCCATTTTGTGAAAATTTGAATACCCTAATTTCTAACCATCATATAAATTCTCTTTATCCTTGGGAAAGTGTAACACTACTGCAATTTAGCAAAACTTTCAGATAGGATGAATAAAGCAGCCTCTGCCTTCACCATTCTCTTGGATGAGGAGCACCAGCAGTGGATCCTGGACCATCAATTTGTTTTGATGACCCATAATTACCTTCACAAGAAGAGGTTTAGGTTTTTCTACCGTGGCTGTGAAATTTATTCCATCCTGCAACAGGCAAGATGAACACAGCTCATAGAATACTCTCTGAGCTCCACAGCTCATAGGATACTTTCAAGTATCAGAGATGGGAAAAGGATCCTCACGCCACGCAAATGTGAAGATCAATTCCTGCTGGTTTATGGAGAAAAAGCACCATTGTTTGAAAAACAACCAGATGTAGGGCACACTGTTGTAAAAACTCCCATCAGTGGAACTGTTCATAGCAGTGGGATGATAGACTTGATTGGATAATTGCATTCTGCATACCACAAATATCTTTGAGGTTCAGTTGAATGAGATTCTTCTCACCTTACTCAGTCACATATTACTGTTATGTTCTGTTTAATGACTGTTTAGCTCCTGTTTTTAATACAGACATTTCTATTTTATTGGTAAGAAATGTTTTTTTCTCAGTGAATTTTTGTCCAGAAGCATGAATTTCATTAACATGTGAAAGCAGTATATTTTTTATGAAAGATAAGATAGAGTATTTTGTTGCTTTGTTTTGCTTCCCTCCCCCCACCTTTGTAAATGAAGGATTTCTTATTCTTGTTATTGTTATATTTAGGTCTGGAATTTTTTCACCAAATATAAAATAAAAGTAATTTCAAAAAAAAAAAACCAACAGTGTTCAGTAATGTCTCTACTTCAAATAAACAGAGTGGTGATAAGCAAATGCTTCCAAAAGGAAGGATGGAAATCATGCTTAATAAATGAATGTATTCCCTAATTCATTATTTTCATATTTCTTTTAGACTAAAGGGGCAGAAGGCCAAAAAAACAGCTGCAGTCATAGACGTGTTAAGAAAATCTTTCTTTTTTTTTCTTCAAAGAGAAATTAGTTTCTGCAGAGATCCTTGCCCATGGCAATAGCAAAACACGTAGCCCCAATATTTTGAAAGATACAATGCATTTCCAGAAATCTTTAGTAAAACAGCTATGGAGATTCTTTGAATATGATCATCAGCAATCTTCAAGGCTATAGTTCATTGCAGCACCCTGCCTATACCAGAATGAAAAGCACTGTGCTTCACCAGTCAGCAGACTAGAAACAGAGTTAACAGACTGTTGTAACTCATGCTTGGGTCAATGGCAAAAATACATTCATTAAGAAACAACCTGATCCACAAAGGGCAGGCCAGTGCCACGTGCCTGATGTTGCACAAGGGACTGGGGAGAACACTAAACTCTGGCCTTGAGTTACCTAGAGAGAAACCATGCTCACTGTGATGTTCCCTCCAGGTTTGGCTGATTGCCTTCAAAAATTTCATGCTAAATATGTACTGAGATGCTGTCTCACAACTGCTCGCAGGCTTAAGTTCATGGGTGATGACCATTTGTACATAAAAAAGCTTTGAACAAGAGGATTCTTTTCTGTTTCACCCACATCTTACCTCAGCCCCTGCAGTTGACAATCTTTCACAAATGGAGGCAAGGCCTCTTGTTACTGCTATCAGTGCTTCAAATTTTCATTTTCAAAATTTTCAGAAAATTTTGAAAAGCTGAGTATTTGAAAGGAAATAGAACTCAACTCTGCAATTCTACAAAACTATGAATTATTGCACATTAAAAAGTGATTAGGAAATAAAGAAATATTATTCCTGAGAACATTTCAGCTCTAAAACTTAGAGTCTTTCTCACCGTGCTGCTTACCATTTCATCCTCGAGCAAGCTGCCTGCCTGTCCATCTGAGAAAGAACTTGTTTCTATTTCATTAGAAATACCTTTCATCATTTAAGAAATACCTTTAAAATTTTCATCATTTAAGAAATACCTTTAACATTTTCATTATTATGGTATGTAGTCCTGTTTAATAAAACATTGACCAGAAACTCTACAGTTTTTATCCATTCTTGGTTTTGTACAGTATCACTGGTGTAGTCTTTTCTTTTTCTATTTCTCAGTATGTTATTTACTGTAGTTTCACTTTTTCCCTGAAACAGCCTTGGGGCTGATATTGTCTGCCAGACAGCCCTGTTGTGTTCTATACAATTTGCCTGGGGCTAGATGATGATCACTTATTCTTTCCAAGTTTCTGTCATAATGTTTGTTCTTTGTGCTGAGCTAAATAAATTATTAAGAGCGACTGGATTATGCTCCCTACCACATTTGAGTGAAAGGCCTCAGTTCCCTCTGTGTAATAGTATTAAATAATAGTATTTGGAGTTAGGAGATATTGGATCAGCCTTTTCACTGTCCTCAGCAAGGCTCTAATTTCACCCAGTTGCTGACATGCTGACTGCTGCACAGCTTTCCCAGTTTATTTTATCCTCCTGTCTTTCACTGGTATTTTTAAACTGGCATCACTCCCCAAACACACAGATGATGAGGGTCTGAAGGAGTGCACAGGGCTTCTGTGGTGACCCTAGGCCTCTCTAACAAAGCTATAATGAATATGATAGGTAGCTTTATAAATAATAAATTATTTTACACAATTATGTGTAAATACTTACAATCGCCACTTAATAATGTATGAACATGACATACAAAATCTGATCTGAATTACTTTAATCTTAAAATAATTTAAAAATAAATCAAAGATTATGGATGTATAAAATTTGAATATTTATCTACACAGAGTAGGATATAAAAAATAGTTAATCATAGACCAAAATGGGCTTTAAAATGCTAGTAATTACTTTCATGTGGATAAAGTGGATATTGTTGACTCCAACATGAAATAAATGAAGTTTACTGTTGGCTCTCTAAAGCCTTATAAAATCTATTTTCAGGAAAACGAGGCGTTTCCGTGAGTTTTTTTTGAGCATATTTGTCAAGTGACTAGTAGAATTATCCCTCCAGGAAAAAAAAATCTATTAAGAAATAAACAACCAATATATTTGTTCCGAATTTCAATAAATGAGAACTAAAATATACTCTGAATCAAGAAATTTCAGCACTAATCAAGACCAAAAAAGAACAAGAGCAAATGATTGTAAGAAAATGAACATCAGTAAATATACACTGTAGAGCACATAAACATTGTTATTATAGCCAAACTATACTCATTCACACCAAGAAAATTCATTTATTCATCTCATATTGCTGTAATAGATCAACATATAAATAGCTTTCTTACAATAGGCACTTCCCTGTGAAGAATACAAAATTAAATGTGCAAGTGAGAGGGTCAATAAACACTCACTGGCATTTGGTGTTGCTTGTTTCATATCTAACTAGAAGGGTTTGGAAAAAAAGCCATACACTGTGTGAACGCTTGATGTTCAGTGTTCAAGCTCATTCCCTTACTTTCTTAATTTAGTATATTTTGCACCATGGTTATATGGCTTTAAAAACAAATAAGAGGAAAAGACATAGCAGCTTTTACATAGCAGCTGTGAAGCTCTGGCTATTTCTGCACAGTCAAAAATTTTAGCTCTTTACTGCACTCCTGGGGCTCTCTCCACATATTTGACATATAACATTGAAGCTCTTTTATGTTGGAGTTTCTTTTCTGTATGTTCCTCCCACAGCAAAACAGCATGGTAGGGCAGGTGTGGTGACACCTCTCACTCCTCTGTCCCAGCATGGTCTGGGAGATTGCTCTGCAAACACCCACCCACGATTTCATGTCACAGCCCTGGGTATTCATTTTACACCTCTGGTTCTTGCCATAAAAAAATAGTACTGTGGCACAGTCCTCTGAATGTTTTTGATGCTTTGTATGGAAAATGGAGGGGCAGGATGACAAATAAAATTTTAAAAAATCCAAAACTTCAGAACTAAACCAAACTCCAAACAAGTAAAAAACCCAATTACCATAGTTTAAGTTTGCCAGTATATGCACAGATTCTGTGATTGTGTCCTCTATTTTAAAATGCAGAAGCACTCTGTGTGTCTTTATTGACATGAGATGAAACCTTAACAAACTCCATTGTAAAGACAAGGCTGTTTGTGAGCAAGACCCTCACAAGCAGTTTGATGTCACCCATGTGCTCAAGCAGATTGGGTACTAGTCTGGGAAACACATTTTTTAGTGTCTGAGTCATTCTAAATCATGGGTTGGAGGTTCCTTAATGAAGATTAATGAGAAAAAGATAGAAAGTACAAAAAAACAAAAAAAGCATATCCATTTATTGCTTTTAACTGGAATACTTCATATGAGACACCAAGACATTAGAGAAAAGGCTGCAGTTGAAACACTGTCTCATTATTATGTTGAGTCATTAATCACAGAAAGGAAGACTATCTGTTTTTTCTTCAGCTTCTGTCATTTTCTGAGATGGATCTCTATTTTATTAGCCACATGATTTTACAGGCAATAGCCAGAAGATTGCCAATCATGTCCTGCTATCACAGAAGATTTATTTCCCATATGAATCTGGCAAGGTGCAGCAGATGGCAACTGAGGCCATTTCTTGTCAAGAAATTTAAAAAAAATTAAAAATCCATGGGCAATATAGGGTTAACTTCCTATGGGAGGCAATTCTGTATTAAGCTAACTTTCTCCAAACCTTCACGTGAGCTTCAGTAGCTTTGAAAAACATTTCTGAAAACATAACTGAAAAAATACTTCAAAGCAACATGTCAAACAAAGCAAAATTAATGAGCATTTTTGGAACATACCTAGGAAGGTCAGCTGAGTTTGACTTCCAGAATTACTGGTTCTGCTTCTGCTGAAAAATTTCTTCATTTAAACAGCTTTTACATTTTTAGTACAATCCAGATAAATTGTGAGAGAGGATATGACTGCAAATTAAAAAAGAAATAATTCCTTTAAAAAAATATTTCTCCATATAATGTTTAAATCCAGAATTAAAAATCCAGGGAAGTTCAGGCATGTCACATCATTTAGTGCTCCTAACAGGGTTATTAATAAAACATTTTGGGCTTCTAAAATAGTTCCTTTCTAGCATCTTTTGGTGGAAAAACAACTACAGTATGGCATACACTGCCCACAGTGCATGAGAGGTTTTTTTTTTAGAATTAGGAGAGGGAAATAGAGGGAAATTTGGTTGAGTTCTATACATAGAAGACATTTTCTCTACTATAGTTGTTAGGAGGGTGTAGCTTGGATGGTGGTCTGTGTGGGAGCCCCACGCTGAGCTGAGAGCTGTCTGGGAATGCTGGAGAGGACCCTAGCAGCAGGTGCCTGTGCCCATGCCTGCCCTCAGGGCCCCCTAAGGGACAGACACCTGCTGCCAGCTAGGCTGGGGGCTGTGGATGGAGAAGCCTACCCTGCCGGGCTGGCACAGCCTCTGTGGGTATGTGCTGCCATACAGGAATCCTAAGGGATCCAGAAATGATTTCAGACCCATTCAGCTGTTTGACTGTCATTTCCTGGTGCTTGGATAATGACTGGCAATGTTTTAGCATGCTTCAAGGGGGCAGAGCTACAGCTATCTGTGCCATTAAGCTGATGTAAAGTCTGTCTGAACATGAGATAAAAAGGTGGCAAAGGAAAACTCTCTTGAATATCTCAGATTGCCTGCGTATCAATACAAGAGACATTTGTTACCCAAAACCTCCACCCATATGAAGATACAAGCAATACTTGAACTGACTAATATTAATGGAAGTGTATAACTTGGTCAGATAACAATGAAGAATATTTATCTGATGCCTTGTGAAGGCTGACCTAGAACAGAGGCTAGACAGACTTAAAGAGTAAAGTAGATATTTATCAGAAGGCCTCAATGGATACACCTTTGGCAGTACAAGAGCCCAGCCAGGGCCACACCCTAGGTGAACCCAAGATAATCACAAAAGGGACAACCAGTCATGAAGTCTCTCACATTTATAAGTTCTGGTCCATTCTCATATTGGTGTTAATTGTCCAATTATAGCTTTAGATTATGAAGTCCCATCCTTCTTGTTTTTCTCTCTTCATTCTGCCATTATTTATGCTATTGGGCCTGAAATTTGGATCATTTGTCCTTGGTCCCCAGCTAGAGAAGGAATTGTTTTGTCTACCTACTCTGTGAAGAGAACTTACTATCCTCTAATATGAAGCTCAGAAGTACACACCAAAGAAGTACAGGATCTGAAAAATATAAAAGCTAAAACCTGAAAATCATTTCTCTGTGCCTCTTGGAGCTGTCACACACCTCCTGGCTCCAGCAGCCCTTGCTCTTGGCTGAAAAACAGTAATGAAGCCAGTGATGTCTGCCACATCAGGAAAATAATTAAGGACACTTTCTCATGGTCAGTGTGGTCTTGTTTCCTGTCTATATCACAAATCAAAATTAGTACTACCTGGCACTGGTGCTGTCTTCTCATGGGGCAGAGAAAGCAGGAAGAACAAGTGGGAGATGTATGGCTGTGCTCCATGAAAAGAATTGCTACATCATTCCCCTCCTGTAGGATTTCTTCAATAGCCAAAAATAATCTAACCATATATTCTTTACTAAATATGTCTATTTAAAGATAATGGTGTTGTGTTTTCCTTTTTACTCTACACAAATTATTTCTTTCACTAACAGTAATTTAGTAAGACTAATCATGATGCAGGCTACTTTTTAAAGATTTATTTCCTCTGAATTAAATATATTAATTTCTTGAGCCATCAGACCTCGGTATTTTTCCCAGATAGAAACAAGACTTTAGAGTATCATTATAATTATTTTTAAAAATTACTTTCAAATTTAACATTTTAGATTGTTGATATTGACTGTTTTGGCAACCATTGTTTAGGAGACAAAGCATGAAAAATGTAATTTATTCATGTGTGAAGTAAGAAAGCATAAGAGTGACAGATTAAATGGTCCTTAAATTATAAAGTGATTTGACATTAAAATTAAATGATGACAAATACAAATATTTTAGCAGAGAGAAAGGTGTGTGTAGACATAGAAGTATTACATGGAAGAAAATGGTCTAACAGTCACAGAATCTCAGTGATTAGAAAATCTGATTATTTCAAGCAATCTCATTAGTTTTGAAAAACTATTCATAAATTTTAACATGTATAATAAACGTAAAAATTCTGGAAAATCTTGACAGTCACTTGCACAAATAATACAATTACACAGAGAAGTATTTCCACCCACAAAATTATCTAAGAGAGTGGGGGGAAAAAGATTTCTAGCAAGCCACTAAATACTACATTTTGAATTTAGGCAAAGTCATTGGGTAGCAGTGGTGAAAAGTGTATAATCTCAGTGAAAATGCCAGCATTAGATTGTATTTTAAAATGAATATGTTTTCAACCAAACTCCAGGAAGCAATTATTGATAAAACTTTTGGATTTTCATATTCATATTTTCCCATGTCTGTAAGTTTTTTCCATTAAGTCCTACTGGGAAAAATCATTGTCAGATTTTATGAGTCAACATTGTCAAGCGTTTTGTATTTGTTTACACAAATACACACTATTCTATTGCACCAAATATCCTAATATCACTAAATGCACTTATTTATTACCATTTTTTACACCAGAAACATGTATAACTTCAGTAGCATAGCTAATAACTTTTAAGCTCTACTTTGTATTATCTGACCAGCTGTTCCAAATATCCTCTCCTCCAAGAGAAACATCATGAGTACAGTTGAATGACTATTAGAAATATATCCTCATTATCTCTCTTCTGATAAATAAAATGTATCATCCTTCTGTGTGTTTATCTGATGATCATTCCACTTATTGTAGTCATAGTCATACATTTTCAGAGATTTGGTGAATTTAGAAGAATGCAATGGAGTATTTGCAAAGTCTAAATACTCAAGACTATTTAGAGAGAGAGATCTGGAATGAACTGGAGCTAGTGCAGAGAAATATTAAGGAACTTATCTTGAACAAACAATTAATTTCAAAGAAATTAAATACCTATTTCAATATTTTTCAAAGAAACTAAATAGCTATTTCAATATTTTTCTCTCTCCCTCTGGTATCTGAGCACTAGTGTTTGTGACACTTAGAAAATGAAAGAAATTAGCTTATTGAGCCATCTTGAATTCAAGGATGCAGCTGAGATAACTCTGTTTCATACACTCATGGACATAAAGTTTGTAAATTCCTCCTTCCAAATTGCAATGCTGCTTACATGTCCTTTCCCTGGAAGCCTTGGCCAGTTGTGTCTCTGTGGGCTATGAGGATGAGGTTCTCTGCAGATGTTTACAGAGGGCAAAGTGCCGTGTTCAGTCTTGGTGGTGACTGGGGAGAAAATGGCTTTCCTACAGCGAGATGAGTCCCATCTGTGAACAGACTTTGCCTAACCATTTTGTCTACATCAGCTGCTGTGTGGCAGTATGTAAGAAAGTATCTCATACAGGCACTTGTACTGTAGTGTTTAACACCTGCTGACGTGGATCTCACTGAAGTTGTTAGAACCTGCACAGAAGGCACCCTTAATGCAGGATCTAAGCAGCAAGTGCTGAATTATCCTGAGGCACAGAGGTTTTGGGGTCTGACTGTAACAGATCTCTACTTTCTTGATCCACCATAGTTATCCCACCATAGCACTGATAGAAAGGAAATTCTTCCTGTGTAGATCAATTACCCTGCCCACAGCAAGGGCAGCAGTGACCAGAGGCAGGGCACAGACAGAGCTAAGCTGTTTCCCCTCCCTCCCATGGAGCCAGCCATCAAGTGATGAGAGGCTAAAGCTCTCTGCACAAATACATACCTGCATAAAATGCCCAGAGAGATGACATGCTCTACTACCTTCAAATAAATCAGACAGCTTTATGTCTATATTATTGTGAATGCAGTGCCAGAAAAAGATACTGAACCTACATAAAGTCTTGACCAGTTTCCTTCAATAAAAAGTTCACACACACACACACAAAAATAGGATACATGTTTTGTAATAAGATTGCACGTGACTGTTATTCGTTGACTTAGAATTTACCATGGAATTCCATAAAGCGTGTCAGAAAAGAAATAAAAGAAAAGGAAGGGTAAATTTAATTCTTTGTGTGAGCCTCTCTCATGCCTCACGCAGAGAAGCCTAAGAGGCTGGGCACCTTGCAGGTCTGTGCCATGACTGCAAATTGTCTCCACAGCACCATCCAGTGGCTTTTTCTTGGCTGGAAAACACCGCAGAAAACCTGCGCCCAAAACTCCACACCTCAGGGCTGAAGTGTACAGCAACACAGCCATATCCTCGGCGTGCTTGCTCTTCCCTCTGCCCTGCCCAGCTTCTGCTACTTCTCTTCAGCTAATAAGTATGGATACAACACAATGGAATAACGGGGGAATAGAATGGTATCTATTTATTTTAGGATAAATAGAAGCTCGGTCTCTCAGAATTAATCATTAAGCAATGTTGCATTTCTGTTACACATAATCAAATGTGAAGTAAGTTTCTGTCATAGTTCACCATTACTTGGAGAATGTAATAATAGAAATGTAGCTAAAGACTGCATTAAGCACTTTAAAATCCAGGAAGCCAATTTCATACTGTGCTGTCACACAGACAAAAGAAAAAAAAATCAGAAAGCTACCAGAGCCCTCTAAAATGGTAACAATAAAAACATGAGTCAATTCTCTTTATTTTTGCCTAGCTATATAAAAACATAAAAGGTACGGCAACAGAAATTGTTGTCAACTGTTAAAGGAAAGCAACTTCAATCTTGAAACATCCTTTGATATCTTCTTGATACCCTTTGCCTCTCTCAATGTCATCAACACACCATAACAAATATACATAGCCATTATTCTTATTAGTGAGTCTCAATATGCACAGCAAGTCCTATTACAAGTAATCTTTTATACATATAAATAATCCACTTCCAATACTTTACATTAATGAAAACAGTTTTTAAAAAAGAGATCAACTATTTTTATCCAAAATGCAGAATCAGTGCAGCATCCATTCTAAGCAAATCTCTTATGGTAACTGTTCTTCCTACTTACAGGGTCTTTAATGGTTTTACAGGTATTTATGATTTCTTCCTGGATCCTGAGTGCATAGTCATATTGGAGTGATAAAGAAAGAGGGTTGTCATATCATAAGGAAGAAAACTGAGTCTCAGGAACAGCACAAAGGAAGTATTTACAAGGCAGGAAGAGAAGTGATGACTCAAGCCTGACTATCTGCCATCCCCTACTTGCTCGAGAGCCTGTCTGCAAAATGAGTGAATTTTATATGCTCTCAGGTTCTACACACTTTCAACACAACCCACCATCAAGCTGAACTGTTGTCATTCTGCCTTTTTATGAGCCAGATCACTAATATACTGTAAAAGCCACACAATTTAAAAAACTTCTCCCTTTCTCAGATGTTAAAAGCATTACTGATGTATTTGTCTGGTGGAGAGAGAAGACTAATTATGTTTTTTTTGAAAGCTTGGGTAATTAATCTGTGATTTGAATTTAAAAGAGTTCCAAGTAGAGGTTAAGGAAAATAATATGTATGCTTTATCACAATGTTAGTTGAAAGAAAATATGGAAGTGATAAAGCTACCAAAAAGCACCTTCAGGACAGGAGTCAGTTTCCTGGTGTCTTTTTAGGCTCTGTGAAGCTCCTGGACAGTGGAATATCTCTCCTGCTCTTTGGGTGGGTGCAGACCTGCTGTTAGGCTGGGGTTACACCGACTTAGACCTTTGGGGTACCCTAAGAAATCTAAAAGACTGTCTATGAATGGCACTTGAATTCCTCATTTGAGGTCCATTGTTTTAAACCACAATGGACACAAGCCAAATTCCTGCACTGGAATGCTCTAGTACCCTCCTGGCTTTTACAGAACTCTGTCCAAAGGGAAGAAATCACCCTTTTTAGATGTAAAGGCCAGGACAGAAACTGTATTTGGTCTCTTAAGCTACATATGCTTCCGAAGTTGAATCACGCTGTTCAAATGGCATCTGAGAGTGCAAACAGATTGGCTGCATGTCTTTCTTAACAGCATGAAAACTCAGTTTCCAAAAATATCATTGATAAAAAGGGGTACACTAAGTTTTGGAGAAAAAATATCTCATTTCAGACACTTAGAGAATCCTTAAGCAGAAAAACCCCTACTCTTAGAAAAAGGTTCATATGTTTCAAGATATGGATTCCACAACTTTCTACAACCAGGAGATGTGAAATCTCCCAGTATTTAACACTTTTTATAGTTAGGAACATCCTACTTATGTGTAGTTTAGGTATTCCTTGCTAAGATGAAAAATTGATTACTACTTCTATTTCTGATGAATATGTTAGCTGTCTCTTCAGTACTTCCCTTTTCACAACTATAAGCTATATGACATAACTTAAGGGTATCTTTTCTTAGGCAGAACAAGCCCAGCTGAAATATTCCTGAGAGATCACATTACTCCACTATCCATGATGCTGACCTGTAGGCTCCCTGCAGGAGGTTCTTTTTTACACCTTTGTCAAACATGAGGTTTGCAGTTGATGCAAACTTCTGCTCACCTAGAGCAAAACAACAGTTTCTCACATGTTGTACTCCTGGTAATACGCGCTGAATGTCTACTAGCTTTCTTGCCAATATTGTGGTTTTTTTGGGTTTTTTTTGGCAACAACTTAGTTTCTCATGGCTGACTCTCTCTCTCTGAGTATGTTCCATTAAAATCATTAGACTTTTCCTACCAGTCATCTAAGTATGTCACCACCTTCTTTTTTTGAAGTGCTGTTCTCTGCTGTTCTCTATCCTGTTATTTTGAATTCCCTTTTACCAGATATAGAGGCCTTCATCTTGTCTTTCTAAGCTGTTTCACACCATTAAGAGCGAATAAAATCTAGATATAAACTCTACCACTTAAAGATGTAAAACAACAGCTCCAAGAAATGTCTCCTTTTTGTGTGTGTTTAAGATGTTCAATCTTCTCCACATTGATCTGAGGTAGACCAATCTTTTGAAACCTTGTTTTTGGTTCCCTTAGAGATGTTTGATGTATCTGCCTTCTCTTTAACGAGTCATAAACACATTCTTGGTAATGCAATGCTGCTTTCCCCTTTTCCCAGCCTTTCTTTCTTGAACAGCTTGTACTGCTCTCTATCAACACTCCAATCCTTTGATTTATCCTACAAAGTCTCTGTCTTGCTGATTAAGTTATAGCTCTGTTTGTGTAGCAAGACATTTCGTTCTTTCTGTTTATTCCACATACTTAAAGATACCTAAAATCTCTGGCTAGCTTCCCTGGAACCCTGCCTCTTGTTTTCTTTTCTCTTGATTTATATATGCCACTTGTTTCCAAGATTTCAGGTTTTTTACCAGGATACTACCCCCATAAAAACAGGTAAAGTATTCAGCTCTTTCAGAAAAATGAGAAGGGGATCATTCCTTAGGTTTACTTTCTACTCTTTTTCAACAAACAAACTTTGCTATCTTAAGGATTTTGCTGTGTTATTCTAAGGATGAAGATTCAAACATCTGATTCTGTGTGTCTATCATGCCGGTGTTGTTTATATGTGAGATTTGATCTCCTGTTAGAGCCAAAAGGGATGTAGTGAGGATTCAGGGGGCTGTGCATAGGTGTCCAAAACCTATAAAATTTCACAGAATATTTAGTCTAACATACAGAAACATACAGATAACCTATAAGGCAATTTCCTTGGCAAGGCAATTCAAGGCAGGTAAAAAACGATCTGTTCACCTTTTACAGGCATCTTGGATAGTCTTAGGAACCTCCAACAGCACAAGGCACCTCTGCTTTGGGGTTTGTCCTGTTCAGTAGAATGCTTAGACAGGATGGAGCTCACCCAGAAGTCAAAATGCACATTCAAAGCCGAACTTTTCTCTACGATCCCATCACTGTGTTGAATAAATTTCCATTGGCTCTACAGGGAGCTTAGGACACTTAGGAATTCAAATGTGTACACCTAAATTTAGATGTCTCTAGTCTGAAGCCACATCCCACTCCAGCACAGGGTTTGATTCATTAGACCTTTCCTTCCTAAAACTTGACACTGAAAGACTGTGCCAGAAAAACCTCAAAATGTAACAGCCGAGTATTCTGACAGAAAATAAGTGCTTACTGGGAAGCACAGACATGAAAATAATCACAGAGGATAAAAATTAAATTACTTTGAAAAACACCAAAAACTTCAGTAATGTTGTTCTACTGTTCATTAAAAAATTGCAGAAGAAAGCAGTGAACCTTATTGCACCAAGTTCTACTCTCTGATGTAAGAAAAACAAGCTTAAATCATTCAAAAACTCTGGTTAGAAGAAAGGAGAAAGAGCTGGTAGCATGTCAGTAAAAATAACAGATGTGAATTCTGTGAAACTGACAAATGTAGGCAGATAAAAGAAGTTTAATTGCTTGCTTTCCACCAAAAATATGAATTGTTGAGATTTAAGTAGTAATAAAATGGGAATCTACATAGAATTCTGCATACTTCCAATGTAAACTGCAATAATAAAATTAAATAGCAATTTAACTGTCAATAAACCTAAGCCACTTTCTTCCCGGTATTAAAATACAAACCCCAAATATCTTACCTGAATAACTCAAAAGTCTTGAGAAAAAGTCAGACAAGAACTTTCTTGTCATGACCTGAAATTAAGGTTGAGAAAATACCAAATATTAATATTGTATATTTTTTCTAGTCGTTCACTTGTGTTTACTTCTGTTTTTCTATTTTTACCTTTTAATGAAAACAAACAAACTAAACCAAAAACAAAACCCCACCCCAAAACAACAACAAACCAACTAAAGACAAACACAAAAGAAATATACTTCAAGATTCTAGTCTGGCATAGAAAAACAACCTGAGTGAAAGAGTCCTACAGCTCAGGCCAGTACTTGCTTGTTTAAAAGAAAGTGTTACTATTTATTCACATCCCTGAATCAATCTTTTCCTCTCCTTCCTTTCCTTGCATGTCTCTCTCTTCACTCACAACCCTTTTGCCCTACTAAACCTTCACAAGAATGATATCTCTGACAATAAATGTTTCATAGAAAATGAAAGATTTTGACTGGGATCCCCCATCTTCTTTCACAGAATCCACATTCTTCTATCAGTCAATAAATAGAATCTCTCTTTCTAGAGTCTCAGAAACTTGAGTTTTGTCTAATGGTATTTAAGTACATAAATGGTAATACACTGAGTTATGTGGAAGAAAAGACTTAATAGTATGGAATGCTTGGTGTGGGTTGGCAAGAACCATTTGCTGCTCGCAGAGTTCTGTCTGGGAGAACTGCAAGGTCTGTAACAATAGAATTAATGAAATTTACTTGTTACAGATATCATGAATTAGATTAATACAGAGAAAAAATTATAAGCCTTATTCTTATTCTTATTCTGTGTAAAAGTGCAGTCTCCAAAACAAACATAGAAAAAAATCTAAACTGAAACAAGAGATACTTTTGTACGCTGTGATTTTATATCATTGCTAATGAGCAATAGATTGGTAGAAGCCCATTTAAAATTAAATGAGAATAATAAGAAGTCTGAGAAAAATCTTTCTCCATTATTCCAAATTAATAAAAAATACAAATAATTGTTAATAAATTTAATACAATATTTTAAATAATTAGTATAAGATTCTTTCTTTTGCATATAAATCTCCATCTTGGAGAAAATTTCATAATCTCTTAAATGTCCATGCTTGTAAGAAAAGCTCTCATTAGCACATAAAGAAAAGGAGCTGAGACAGAAAAATACCTTTTACCTGGTACCGAATGAGTAAATATTGTTAAAATGTCTGCATTGCTTTTTCCTTTCTTCTTTAAAGATAATGAGCCAAGTCAGCTTACCTGATCTGGGTAAAGTTATACTGAATCACAGCTGCTGCTGTTGCTCTTACCTGTACTCTCTAATATTAGAAGCTGAAATCAATTAGTATTTCCCAAATCCCCCAACTCTATCTTATTTTTCAAGCTGTCCTAATCTTGTGTTTTTCTGTTCATGAAATAAAACCAAGAGATATATCCTACTGATATTTGCACAAACTGCAGAGAGAAGGGTAAATCCCAGTCTGCTTGGTTTTTTGGATATGTAAGATTTGGCAGAATTGAAAACGATCAGCACCTGGGCATGTGTCGGTAGATGTTCTGAGAAGAAGGATCTAACATGGGAGGTAGAAATGGAGAAGGTCCTAAGGGGAAGTTATTTTGGCCTGACACAATGAGCAGATTAAAGGAAGGCCCAATCATGCTGTTTATCACCCCTAAAACCTCAATATGTGATAAGGGTATCACAGAATGTTTAATTTTTGCCCTTTACTTCTCTCTCCTGGTCACAGTATTTGCTATCAAGAAACATTTGGCAGCTAGCTACATGTTGGGAATAAAACATACTAGCATGCACTCAAAATGTTGCAAGGATCTTGACTCCACTGTCCTGAAACAGACGTAAAATTTTGTTTACTTAATTCTCATCTGAGAAATACCACAGAGATTTTATCTGAACATTAGTTTAATAAGGAATTATAAGCTTGGGAAGACTTGGGAAGACCCATGGGAGACTGCTAATGGGTTATGATACGTAAAATGCCAGAAAACGTAAAACATATTGATAGTGCCATGTTGCGCTCACCCCTGCAGAGTAGAAATGTCACAATATGCATAAAAAGGCACAGGAAATACTGTTAATTATAGAGGTATTTGCTTGTGAAAAATTAAATATTACACTCAAAACAGAAGTTGGCTTCTCATGATCTAATAAGGAAATTTATGGGGGGAAAAGCACTCTGCTCTGGGAAATGTCTCTGAAAGTAAGCTGTGATTACACTTCCAATCTGTAGCAACACAGAGCAACACCAATGCTGTTGGTAGTCTGCACGAGAGGTACAAATGTTCCAATAACATTTTGATGTGCTCACATTGCCAATTCCAATGAAATCCGATGGAGCAGCCATTGCAGGCTCTCCTCTCTGGTCCTCACGTGTGCCTCTATTTACCCAGCCCTCTCTCCTTGCCTTTGTGTGGATATGCATGTGTGGGTCTACACAAACATTTGCATGCATCCATGTGAGCTTACTAGAATGACTGGCTCAGCTTTCCAAGCAGCTGCTTTTGGTATTTGATCTGTATTTGAACTGACACGAGTTGATCTCACGCGTTCCTCTGGCATCTCTTAGGAAGAGCCCCACAGACAGCTGTTACAGCCTGCCTGTACTGCACACTGCCCGGTGGGATGAGGCTGCTTTCTGAGCAGGTCCCCAAAGGCAGTATGCTTCTGCTGAAATCCCAGCAGTGCCTAACTTGGGGCACATCTAAAATACATGTGCCAGTGGTTCACACAGCAGTCCAACGCAGAGACTTGATGCTGCAAATGTGGAAGTCCAAGGGCAGAATCCATCTGGCATTTTCACTGCGCAGCTTAATGCAGATTAATTGCATCACCTCTGCTGCCCATGGAGGTCTGGTGGTCTGGTGCTCGTTCTCACAGTGCGTGCTGTGGCTGGCATTTCCTTCACACTTGCTGTAGTGACATTTTCAGGCTTGCCTGCTTTGGCAAGCACTTCACTCCTCGGTGTTCTCCAGGGAAGCAGGTGGAACCCAGCTCGAGGGACACTCCCGTCCCGGCGGTGCAGGAAGCCAAGGGCTCTTGGAGGCTGGGCTGCCTGCGCTGCACTGCACGCCCCGCTGAGACTCGGCCCTGCCCGGTGCTGCCCTGGGCTTATTTCACCCCGCTTCCCTCTCGGAGCCCCCAGGTGGAAGCTATTCATCCATAGAGACAGGCTATGCGCGAACCTGGTGGCATGCTGCCCAGCGGTGCCAGGCGGGAGCCAGCCTCCTGGGGGGCAGGAGTGAGCCGGAATTGAAGGATGTTCGCCCGGGCACGGCACGCTCTGCACATGGTGGCAGGTGGCCCCTGCGCGCATCGTGTCCAGACCCCAACGCGGGGCTCAGTTCAGACAGACCGCAAATAATAATAACATTGTTGTTGTTGTTGTTTTGTATTATTATTATTATATTAGCCCAAAACAAACAAACAAACAAACAAACAAACAAACATGTCCAAAAACATGGATGTTCTGTTAAGCACTTCTGTCTCTGCACGTTGTATCTTTTCCCTACTATTTCTAAGCTCATGCATTTAAATTCTGTCACAAATTTTTAGGGAAAGGAAAAGTAAAGCGGGGAACTGGGGGTTGAGCAGCCTCATTCCGTCTGCTCCTCTATTACCAGTCTTGGCCGCGGCTCGGTCCTGTTAACGTCCAGGCCGGGCTGACCCAGAGGCACCGGGCGAGGTGGGGCGGCGCAGGACAGGGACCACCCGGCTGGAGGCTGCGCCGAGTGGCGGAACCAGGGCAGAGCCTTTGCTGCGCCTCGGGAAGGAGCGTCGGGCGAGCTACCTGGAGCGAACCTCAGCTTCGGGCTCGGAGCGCGCCGGGCGAGGTCCCCGCGGAGGCGGACTCACAGAGCCCCACCGCGGCTGCATGGAGCGGCTCAGGGCTTTCCCAGATGCGGAGCGATGTAACAGCGAACTTTCCGCGGAGTCGAGGCTGCTCCTTGGTGCGTCTGCCTCCGAGCGGTCCCGAGCGGTGCGCGTTCTCGGCTCGCCGACGAGCCCCGCTCCAGCGCCCGGCGGGCGCCTTCTCGCTCCTCCCCGTGCCCGGGGCGGCAGCCGGTGAGCCCCGCGGAGCGCCCGGGGCGGCCTCTGCGTGCGCGGAGCCCCGCGGAGCCGGCGCGGTGCGCGGCGCGGCCGCAGGGGGGCGCGGGCGCGGGCACAGCGCGGCGGGGGCGGCGGGCGGGCGGGCGGGCGGGGGGCGGCGGGACAGCGCCCGCCGAGGCGCAGCCTGCGGCCAGCTTGGGAGAGAGCGCAGCGGCGAGGACGGAGGAACCCGGCGTGTGCCCGTCCGCGCTCCTTCCGCCGGTATTGGGGTGCCTTTCCCCCCTTCCCGCGCCCCGCACCCCGCGCTCCGGAGGGGACCGCCGCGTCGGGAGGAGCTGTTACTTTCCGTAGCCGGCATGAGGCTTCCCGGGGGAATAAGGAGACGCCGCGCTAAGCAACCGGGGAAGAACCTGCCTCTCATCTGTTGCAGCGGAACCCGGCGGCAGGCGCGGTCCCCCGGGCGGCGGTGATGGGCACCCGCTGACTCGTGGCGTGCGTCCGAGAGTGCCTGCATGTCTGGCAAATATGGAGAAAATAAAGTAAAAAATGTGGATAGTGCCTGAGATGGACGGCAGCCAGTGAAACAAAACAAACACGTTCTGAAGGGATTTAATTTGCAAACGGGATTGAAAAGGGTGCAACTTCCATGGGAAAATGTGACCTGTTAGAACTACTGTCGGAAGATGCCGGCTATCAACGCAAGCAGCTAAACCAAGTAAGTCCTCATCAACTTTGACCTGTCCTCTTTCTGAGCCTTTGATTACCTTTTTAACCCTCTGCAAAAAGAAGTGCCTATGACTGTCTAAGGTAACTTTTTGCGCCGACGCAAGCAGCCTAAAGCAACATCGTGCGCGCCCTTGGCCCTTGGTGATAGTCCAGAGGAGTATTAGGATCTCTTCTTCCTCTTGTTTGTAATAAACGTATTTTTCCCTGGCAGCCGCTGCCGTGGGGAGCGGCATCCTTCGGTCGCTGGGTGACACCTGCAGCACAGCGGAGCGCCCAGGGGGCCGGAGGGAGCGGGCGGGGGCCGCTCCGCGGGGCAGGAGGAGGCTCCGCATCCGCCACCCGCGCTCCGCACCCATTGCACCCTCGCCCCCGCGGCTGCTGCCGGCGCTGAGAGCGCCGCGGCCCCGGCAGCGCCGGGCGGGAGTTCACATGTCGCGCACACGGGTGGGTGCGGGAGCCGCGCCGCGGACCGCCCCTGGTCCCCACGGCGGTGGCGGCCGCAGCTGCGGTGTCCCCGCAGGCGGCTCCTCCCGAGGGGACCTCGCTCGCCGCCGGCGCGGTCCGCAGGAACCCTCCAGGGAAAGCGGGGGTCCTGCCAGCCCCCAGGAGGGACCTGGAGGACGGCGAGGTGCAGGCGGCAGGAGCAGAGCAGGGTGAAGTGGGCCATGGGACGGCTCCTGGAGCAGAGGAAGGGACTGGTGGGTTCATCCCCATCTGGGGTTTACACGGCAAGGCCCTGATGCCTGAGGTGATGGGAGAGGAGCTGTGGTCCTCTTGGGAAGAAGCAGCTGATGCTCTCGAGGTTTAAATGCCGACAGAAATTCAGCACTCTACCAAGGCACGCAACTGTAGTTGTGGCTACAGTTGTCAAAACCGAAAGACTTGTTAATCTAATATTTCTCTGTTTTTACCAGAAAGCATCATTTATGCACTTTTGTTTTACTGGACTTAGTTCCGTGACTTCCTGTTAGCATGGCAACCGAATTTTAGATTTCTCTACGCATGACTTGTGAGATGGCTCTTCCAACATTATAATACCTTTCAGGTGGAAGTAAATAAAAACACCTTCTATTATGTGTTTTTGTTCCAGAGAATGAGTACTCCACAAAAAAGGAAAAAAAAAGTAAAAAACATAGGTAACAGAGATGCATGTTGGTTTCATCTGAGAAATAAGTAGTTCTAAGAAACAGTTCACGTAAAGATTTTCTTTAGAATGCAGAATAGACAGAGTGGGACATAGTTTAAGTTCTACACACTAAATATCAGTATTACAGTACCTTTAAGTCCACTTTGCTTGAAATTTCAAATTTGATTGTATTGCATAGATATGGAACATTTCAGTGTTTATGTTACTTGCTTCAAAGCCCACACCTGGATAGCTTAGCAAGGATTTCTGTGCAAGCATACTGAATTTTCCATAAATTAACCTCATTCACTTAAGCAATAGTTTTGTGTACAGTTAGGGAAGCCAGGCACCAGTAAGAATCCTTTAGACCTGTTTTAGAATAGCAAAAATTCTGGAAGACCTGAATTTACGCCCCTTTTTTAGACAAGACTCAGAAATAAGCTTTATCCTTCAATATCAAAATAGCTGAAGCCAAACATGGTTTTCCTTTGGTGTTGCCTTCTACACTGAAAGGCCTTAGTCTTGTTTGCAGGATGATGGCATTCTTTACTGTGGGGTTTTTTTTCTCTTTTTGCCTCTGTTATTCTGAGTTAGGAACAGATGAGACTCTATTTGGAAACAGGAAAACAAAAATATGTCTGTCTTTTAAATTTAACTTCAGCCACTTACTCTGAATCTATGTATAGCAGTCATTGCCCTTAAAATAGCTCCAGAAAAAAATCCTATTTCTTCTTATCTCATGCTATTTAGAGGCAAATACTGCTAGCTGAAATTTAAGTGAAATTGAGGTCACTACAGATCTGGTATGATTTTGATTTTCTTTTTGAGATAGCTTTGCTTATCTACTGAAAATGTTGGGTCCTAACCAATGTGGTTCTACTCTTGGTGACAATGGGCTTGCATTTCTTCAGCGTGGAGAGACCACAAAGTGTATATTGAAGGACACACGTAGAGAAAACAGTTAAAGGATTGGCTTTCACCTTTGTGTGTGTGTGTGTGTGTGTGTGTGTGTGTGTGTGTTTATTGCCTGACTTAATTGACTAGGAAAAATATGCATGACTGCTCCTCCAAAAACCTGAGACCTGTCTCCATACCAGTACACTGTTTAATCTGTCAGCTTTTTCTGGGATTTGATTCACTGGAGTGAGATGGCAAAACCAACAAGGAAAATCCTCTGTGGCATCTCTGCTTGCCTCTGGTGGTGCTGGTAGTCAGTGTTAAAAGGGACTGAATTAATTTTGAAAATGATGACTATGTCCCCTTAACTTATCTTACAGAAAGGCAGAATAGAAGCAGGAAGAAAAGACTCTGTTATAACCTGTTAAAAGAAAAAGCAGATAAAAATAGATGGAGCATTGTTCTATTCAGAAATGTAATGGCTTTTTGAGTCTCAGATTTATCATTACTTTTTCTATTCAGTTTTAAGTTGTGTTGGGTTATGTTCTTGTTACTTTTGCAAATATAATGTTTCTTAATTACTGAAGGAGGGTTGAAGGTAAAACTTTGTGTGTAAATCAGTCTTCCATCACCATGTTTTGTGATGAAACAAAATTCCAGAAACCATCTGTTTTATAAGTCCTCAATCATTGAGAAGGATAAGCCAAACTTGCCCTTGCTTTAATACACTGACACTACGTTAAGTAGTATAGCATAGTGTTAGTGTAACACCAGCAACAATGGTGCCAGGATCCTCATGTCCACTGTGATTTGTTGCTGGGAAAAAAAAAATAATCTCCTGACTAAATGCATATTAATTAATATAGTTTTGTTAAGTGAATACAGGGGAAGGCTGAGCAAATTAAACCTTTCTGTAACAGATATGCATGCAGAAGTCCTTTAAAGGGGCATCACCTTTCAGTCAAATAGAATTTAAGACTGTCAAAAGAGAAGCAATTAAAAATAAGACAATTTCTTTGTACAGTGACGTTTTCAAAGGAGTTAAAAGGTTTTTAGTGTGACACAGAGACTAAAGTAACAAATAAATGACTTCACTATTACATCATGTTCTTCTTAGAGTTGTGGGCTGTTTTGGTTTCATTTGAGGTTTTCCTTCTCACTTCAAATGTCTGCTTTGGTTTAACAGACATATTGACTGATGTGAGACAAAAACTAAAGGGAACCTTGGATAAAAGTTCCTTTTTTTTACATATTTTCCAGCAAATATGGGCTGAAGTGGGACAGGAGAACTTCCTTAAATTTGAGTGAATTGTACGTTTGTCTAAGATTATGAGCCAGTCAAATCTAATCTCTGAAGTCCATGACAGTTTCTGCAATTTCTTGGTCACTGAGTCTGTGCTCGATATATTAATCTCAAAAGCTTCTGACATACTTGTGTGTGTCAGATGAGCCATTGGAATGTTATAATTATATTATCTGGTATATTATGCATTGGGTAGAAAAGGGAACAGTAAATAGAGAAAGACTTTTCACTGGGCTTTTTGGGGAAAGAGGTTATGGGATTCTTCTGGAGATGCTTTCCACATATCGTTGGAAACTTCTGAGGATCAAGCAGCCTTTCCTCAGGAGGCAAAGCCCTCCTATTCCACCACTGGTGCATGGACAGCCCCTGAGCATGTGGTGGTGCCCTTAAGCTCTTCCAGTCCTAGCTCAGCATACGCTGGTTTTCTGTGATAAACAAGATCTTTCCATTTGGTTTTGGCTTTTTAGAGCGGTTCTGATACCAGTGTTAGGGACCACAAGTACATCCTTCCTTGGCTCAGAGAACCAGAAAGCCTGTGTTACCTGTGTTCATACCCAAGACCCTACTGGCAAAGGAAGTCCTGGGCTCCTCTTGTCCTTAACACTGGTATCAGAAGGTGCCAGCTGGTCAGGCAAAGGATGGATCCGTTGACTGAGAGCTGGCACCTGGGAGGACTCCAGCCTCCTACAGATCTTGTAGCATGCAGGCTAACCTGTTGTGGCTACATTTGATAACCCTGAACTGACATGGAATACCTGTTTGCCAGCTGTCAGGGTGAACCTGGAGTGTCTGTCTTCCTTTCCTGGAAAGAGAAGGGCTGAAGCAGAGAGTAAACCATCCTCTGTATTTTGTCATCTCTTTTATAATAGAACAAGCATCCTCCACAGGTGACTGTCTCTCTTTGTTAACCATGCAGCAAACGCTGAGACAAGGAACCTTCTTAAGACAGATTTGCTGAATCCCAGCTGTGCAGAGCAGGCTGTGGTAGTGCTTCATAAAGGTTGAGTAAGCACAGAAGTCAGTAGATACAGGATAAATGGTTGATATAATCAGCCTAAAATATACATTTTTAAAAAAAACCCAAAACCATGCATACACATGCACGTGCTCCAAGCTGCTTTACTAACTTTTATAAAATCTGTAAATAGCATGAACTCAAATCTTCTGGAAGTTTGCCAGCTTCCACCTCTGCAATCCAGTTTCCTTTCCAGAATTTTTCAGAACAGTGAGTCTTATGCAAACTCTCTATAATAACTACTTAAATTATAACTACTTAATAACTAAAATTTTTGTCACTTTTCAGCTCAGGTGTCTGGTTGTCATGTCTGTCAGAAAGAGGCAGCTGCTGCCAAAGAACCAAGAAACTCTCTCAGTGATGGCTAAGTAGTGGGGGTGATTATTAACCCTGGTCATAAAGCATGAATGAGGCATTAATGCAGCTCTGTATCCAGCCCAAAATGTATGGTGAGAAGTTGGCCTGTCCTGAGAGCCTCAGTCCTCCTAACCTCTCACATCTCCTAGAGAGATGGAGGCATTCTGCCTAGGAAATGCTTATTTTTTAACTGATAAGCAGTTTGATGTCAGGCCAGAGAGTACTGGACTGAGAAGACAGAGTACCAAATTTACATTCAGTGAAAATGATATTTTCTTCCATATTTTTTTCTTCTAAAAATTCATATACTTTAATTCATCTTTGCCAATAAGTACTGTATTCTATGCATTGATTTGCTATTCTCATTTCCATTATAAAAAGTAAACCAGACCAATTTACTTCTTTTGAGTAAAGGAATGAGCAATAGGATTATAGCAGAAGTTGGAGGGTCATATTGTGTCTGATTTGAAATTACCCATAGTACATTTCTATATACTAATTTCAATTAAAAAAAATTAAGAGTAAATTTTGAAAAGCTCTAAAAAGGGATTTTAGCAGTGAAGGCCTGTGGGGTTTTTTTCACCTAGGTCCCACAAATGTGATTGTAGTTGTGAACACCATCCACCTACATTCTTTGTATAGTCACTGGAGAGACAGAAACCTCCCATAAGCAAACTGATCGATCCAATTTATACCTGAGTGGAAAGAAATCAGGTATTTATTGTTGCTGATTGTTGTTTAATTTCACACAGGCGAAGTAAGGCAAGATCAACCTTACTCTAGTGGTGTCAAAAACCCAAAAAACAAATAAACAAACAGTTTCAGAGGAGACATTAAATGGACACTGGTTTTCTTCTAAGGCATCTTAAGATCCTGCTGACTTTCCGGATATTGATGCTGACATCATAGGAATAACAGATGTCTGCAACATAATTTAAACATCCTGTTGTCTGTTGTCAAAATTTTTAGGAGTTTGTGGATGGGTTGAGTAGCTGAAATACAGCTTCTAGTTTTGCCAAGGAAAATGGAAGTGTCAGCTGGACTCTTGCAAAGGAAGAAACACAGTTCTGGGTGCTCACATCCTGCCTAGTCCAAGAGCAAGGTGACTTTTCCAGAGAGAACACATTGTATCTGTGGACCAAGGGAAGGCAAGAACAGATTCTTTCTTCAGATGTTCTCAGCACTGCCAGCACCACAGTGTACCTTAGTCCACTGAATACAGAAATTATCTCTCAGTGAGGAAATATTTTTAAGTGATGTTCATGTGGAAATGCTCATTATTATTAAACACTTCAGAAGCAATCCTTTTGCTGCTCTTCAGCACTGATTGCTGAATGGATCCTGCCTATCTTCCACTGAAAAATAGGTGAAATATTCCATTTGTGTTTTGTTTATATTGACAACTTTTTATTTTTTAGGTTGGGAGAGGTACTGGCCATTTCTTTCTGATGATAATGATTTAAAGTTATGAGAGCTGCAGTCAATCCCTTGGATTTGTTTATGCTGGCACAGTGAGTTTGTTTTTCAAATGTGGTGTGTTCTGTAGTGCATTTATACCTGCAACACCACACGAGCTTTCCCTATAGTGGCTCTAACTAGCTAGCAGATACCCTACAGCAGGAATTTTGGCCATGAATAAAACCAATTCCATGTTGCCTATAGAGCAGTTGTCTAATTTTCCTTAAGCCTCTTAGCTACAAAACTGTCATTCCAAAGGCTGTAACTAACTGTTTGTCTTTGAATTCATCTAGACACTGTAGCATCAGACCTCTGAGTCTGTATTGCCTTTAGAAAGAACTTGGTAACTTCACAGGGTGATTCATATGACATATCTTGAAGGAAATTAATTGCCCTCTGCAGGGAGTGCATTTCTTCCCGTTTGTAATGAAGGAAAATTGGATGACAAACCAGCCTTGGATGTCAGTGTTTTGGATTCCTGGCTTAGTGAATATGTGTCTCGGCTTTATTTCTCACATGTTTTAAATTGGAGTACTTTATTGTGTCACATAATGATTAATAAAGTTTCCTAAGTCTAATATGAAGAATGTGTTGCACTAATTTTTCTTAATCTGTTAAGGAACCTGGTACCCATGACACAGAGATCACATATTTCGACTTGATGACGTAGGCAGGTATTTGCACTAACTCCTAGTCTGTAACTACTCTTGTATTTTCTCATAGAAGGCATCATGCTTCCTACAGAGCAATTACAAAATAATATTTTTGTTTGTCCACTTACATAAAAATATTTTATTCATTGTTGTTTAACTTAGTGATAGTAACTTTGAGCATATTTGTTTATGCACTGAGGCCAGTTGTACCAAATACTGATGTGATTTGAGATGATTACATTTATTTTGCTGCAGTGTCTTTATGTAGAACTAAACTTCCACATAACTCTTTCTGTTTTTTTTTTTTTTTTTTGTAATTAAAATTTGCTTTTTTCAAAATACTTAAACCAAGCAGATTGAACAGGAGTTTGAAAGTCCCTTCTTTTCAGTATGATTTTGCCCACAGAGGAGGGAAGCAGGGGATGCTCAGTGAGCTGGGTTGCATTTCAGTTCTTGGCCACTAGTCCATCCTCAGAGCTGCACTGACTGACTGAACTAGCTTGTCTGCACAAGCTGGATTTTATAAGGATGGGTTAGGATCAAAGAAGGATTTCTCATTCATCCCCACTGTGTGCTCACTTCCTAGAAACCACCCTCCTTTTGCTACTGCTTGTGGTGGCTTTAGGTCAAGTGGGGACTTTTTTCCATCTGAAGAATTCCTTTGGATTAAGTGCAGACAGGATTTAGCTTTAGAGGTTTTTATAGTTTTAAAGATTCTCCAGTGCCTAGGATGTGGATGTATGTCATCTATCTGTTCTGTCCTTTTATTTTGTTAAAGAAGCAGACTCTCATAGCAGGGTATTTCCTGCTTAGCACCCTTAGTGGGGGGTTTCACCAGTGTCGCCTTAATTGATGTGCTCCTGTGCATTCATCCATGTCTCTTATTAACTTCAGATTTCCAACTCACTTGCTCAGTACATTAAGTCCCAAAGCTGTAGGTGAGCTCTGGTTGAGACTGAAGAGATTTCATTTGGCTTTAATGGCACTAAGGTATGTGGGAAAGAAGCAATCAGCTGTCCCTGAGGAGAGGTTTGGGCCAGCAGTACCTGCGTGTGGGTCCGTCTGATGAGATATGTTCAAGGAACTCTTTTTTTGGTTAGTCCTCAGAGCCTTTGAAGTTCTTCAGGGCATTGCTATTAACACCCAAGAAACAAATAATTTAGGACATAGTGTCTTGCACTAGCCAAACTCCACATGTCAGGATCCTTGTTTTCAGAAAGAGTCATTGCTGATTAGTGATTCTGCGCAGTGATAATCTACAACCAGGCTTTTGTTGAAACCAAGGTTTGCTGAATTTGGGCAAATTAACAAGGGCAAGAGTGGGACTTTGGGGAAGATAGAAATAAGTTGACATTTCAAAACAAAAAGTGTTGCCATTTCAGAGCAATCAGGGAAATAGAGGACAATGAAGACCATGACACTTGAGAGACATTAGCACACTCAAGTAGGTCAGTTCATGCTCATCTTCCCCATGATACTCCCAGTGACAGTTAGATAATAGGCATCTTTAAGGGCTTGATTTTCTTTTGAAAACATGATGGGTTGGTTGACATGTGTGCTGGGGAAATATGATACTTTAGCCATCTTATTCCATTAATGTTTTCTTACTGAATTGCCTACTTGCTGTCATTTTAACACTCTTTTCTTAAACCCATTGCTGAAAAACAAAGCCTACGGTAAAAATTACCTAATCCAATCCGCCACCCATGATAGCAATGCTTTATGGCCAGAACATGATGGAATTCATTTTAAGAAATAAGATGCTTCCTTCTGATTTAACCTTAATTCAAGAAAGTATTCAAGCATAAAGAATTTCTGGTGTTCTACTGAAAGCAGCTTCAGAAGGTGCTTCCTGTTAAGCATTGGCTTCATTCCTCTTCTCAGTATGAGACATTTTCACATTTTCCTAAATCAAGATTTAAGAGTACAATTTGAAAGTTCAGGTGAACATTTTATATATGACAACAAAGAAAAATATCAATAATGCACAAACTAACATCTCTTTAGCAATTTCTCAGGTGTTAAAAATATTTTAAAGATGTTTGTATTTTAAAGATGTTTGTACTTTGCATGTTTTCATTCTCCCTTGGAAGTGTGACCTTAGATCAGATGTTCAGCTCATTGTTCAAAATATCTCCCATTCCTTTGCCATAACTCCCTGAGAAAACTCCTTTTATGACATACTTTTGTTTTACAAGTAGCTGTCATTTAAGAAGGTCATTTTGTAGCCAAAGATGCCATGTTCAAAAACTCTCTCAGCCGCTTTTGCATATTGTAAATGTTCCTAAAATCCCAAAAACTTTGTGCTTTTTCATTTATTTTTGCATTTAGTTGTCGGACATTGCAACTATGTGTGCTCTTTGGTCTTAGGGAAATTCTAAGATCACAAGTGAATTTAAGATGGTGATAATGGTCAAAGTAATTCAAAATTGCACCACTCTTATGTGAAATTTTACAAAATACAAAATAAAGCAATTGTGCCTTCTCATCAATCCTACATATGTAAAGATGATGTAATTTTAGAAAATTTGTCCCCTTAGTTTCAAGAGAATTATAGTGCTTTGACAGCTTCTTGTTTCTTCTCAATAATTTAGGAGTTTATGAAAAATACGTTGTGTTGACTTTTCCACTCTAATGCAGTCAATGCAATTACAAGTTGTGGAGAATCTAATCTGAAATCTTTTCATTGTTGAGTATTTTAGAAAAATATGTAGTCCTGAAACATTAATCTGTTCGTAATTATTGCCATAGCTGCAGCCAGCATCTGTCCTGTGTAATATAAAATTTTCTTCATTCTCTGTCTAAATACCTTTTCCTGTTGTACTTTAGAGACTCATATATATGGAATATTGATGGAGGGAGACAGTGAATCTTTGTTTTAAATATACTGCTGTAGCTGACAAGGTCTAAAATCTCACTGTATCTCATTATAAGAATTCCTGCATCTTTTTGTTGCTGGGAAATTGACTTTAAGAGTGAAAAATCAAGTAGGAAATGGCATGTACAGTTTTTGAACCAAACTTCTTTTTTAATCTTTTGTAAAACATTCAGGAGCCATTCTGAACTGCAATTTATAGAATTGCCAAAAACCTATTTCTGTTTCAAGTCTATAGTACATCAAATGAAAAAATATCAGTCTTGAAAGTCTCTACTATAAGCAGAACTCTAGTGTACAATTATATATTCAGTATGTTCAAGCTGTTATTCATACCTTCAGTAAATCCCATAGATTTCACTGAACATAAGGTAACATGGGTTTAACATTTTATCTTCTACTTATGTCAACTGTGAAACCAGACTTTGTATTATAGTGGAATGATTTCCAAGATTATGGATGCTCCAATTGTATTTCTGTGCCAAAATTCTCACATTTATAGATCCTTACAGTTTCGTATGTATATGCATATAGAGTTTTATACACACATGAGAGAACAACACATGTATATGTACATGTAGAGAGAAATATTTATGTGCACTGTGTAACTGACACACATGAAAAGTTAATATTTGGTCTGTTGACTGAAAGAGAAGAGCTACCCAGAGTTCAGGAATACAGCCTGATACAGCCTAATACAGCCTATTAAAGTGTGTGCCTTGTGTGAGCACACACAGAGTTCTATCAGTATCTCGTTGCCCGGGAGTATTTATCTCTCTACGCTTGTTCGTAAGATTTAAAAACTGAGTGAGTCCAGCTCTTTGCCAAGTATGGCTTCTTTGCCACCCCAAACAGAGAAGAGCTCTTCACTTAATGGCAACCTACCAGGACATGGAAAGTTCAGAGGCAGTTACTTTTCTTGTGAATTTAGAGACTCCTAGGAAGTGGAGCCTTCTTGAAGGCCAGCGACTTCTGTCTGTGGAGCTGACAGCTCTGACACTATGCAAACTTAGACCCAGCTCCTATAAAGGAATTTTTTCTCAAGTCTGGTAGCAAATACAGCTCAACTAGGACTAATCTATTATCTTTCATTTTGTTTATTATCCAGAAACAATTTTTTTTCTTGGTAGACTTTTATGTAGAAGCTATAACTGATGCAATTAAAAGCACAGCAGTCTATTAATCAGATTAATGAAAGTCTAACAATAACATTTTAAACTGAACCTTAGGTGAACTGCAGATTACAGGGAAAGCATCTGAAAGGAGGCAGAGTACTCTTGTGCTACACAGTTTCTAAACCTCCTTGGAAACCTGCTTTTGAGTCTGAAGACCAAAGTGTGCATAATATAAAAAACAAAACATGGCCCAGAGAAACTGTGTATGCCCAATCCCTGGAAGTGTTCAGGTTTGATGGGGCTTTGAGCAACCTGATCTAGTGAGCATCATCCTCTGTCCATGGCAGAGGGGCTGGGACTAGATAATCTTTGATATCCCTTCCAACCCAAACCTTTTTATGATTCTGTGATGTGATCTCTCAGGATCCTGCTGGATGTTTCCCAAGGAGTCAGTACAGTGGCAGAAGGCTGTGTTTTGTGATCTCCTTATCTGAGTGCAAGAAGCATTGTGAGGATAGAGGAGGAGGATACTGTCACAGTGAAAAAGGGGGTTTCAGGGTAAGCAGCATATATCATGTAACCCAATGTAGAAAATGTCATCCAGGCCTGACAGTTTTAGTTGCCCTGGGACATGCACCTGGATATGGTCCCTGTTGATTGATTCAGAAAAACAGTAACTTGAAATCCCTGATGAACCTTTTTTGTTGGTAAAAACAGGAAACACATAGCCAAGATTACATTTTTTTGTCTTAAACCTCTTGATAGTTGCTGGGTTGTTCCCCCCATAGGGAACTCCTGTGTGGGTGCCGGCAGGTCACTCCTTCTTGGGTCCCGTGGAACGGCTCCTCCCCGTGCACCGCAAGCGCAGTCCCGGATGTGTATCGATAGCACGACCAGGGAGAAGGAGGACTCGAGGCACCGGTGCAAACCCAACTGGGTTTATTTGAGGATTGTCCCAGGCTCCACGGAGGGAGGGAAGCAGGGATACAACTGCAGTTGAAAAGCGCCGGTGCCCGGGTGAGCTCAAGCCCCGAACCGGCCTGGCACCCGGATTTATAAAGGGGAGAGGGTAGGCAGGGTCGGGGTACAAATCAACCAGTGGGGAGAGGGCTCAGAGGAGGGGACAAGGTGGGGCGATCGGGGGTACACCTATAGGAATGTGGGGAGAGTGTGCTCTTGTGACAAGGTCCAATGGGGGAGTGAGGAACAGGGAATATTCCAGAAAGGAGGGAGTGAACTACAACTACAAGTGGTTGATGTTCATACAGTAGAATCCTCCCAGGGTGCCTCTGCCCCGTCTTCCCTGTCTCCTCCTCCCACAATAGTCTCTGCACTCGCCTGTCTACAAAACACTGAGGAAGTTGCCCTCTTTTTTTGCCTGGACCTATGAAGTAGCTGCACAGGATGGCTAAGTGTAAAAGTACTGGAGAGATCAAAACCAGCCAATCTGTTAGACTTCTCTAGGTAACCATGTTTGAGTCACTCACAAACTGGTCCACGGAAATTACTTTTCAGTTCTAGATCTCGTGCATTTAAAAGAATATTTTAAACTTTAAATGCATTAAAAAGAATATTTTCAGAACTGTCACACAGAAAAGTTGAATTTCTTCTGAGTCATTGATTATTGTTATCTGTCATCTGCAGATAATTTATCCAGTTCCTTTCAGTGCTAGCTGGTAACTTATATAGTAGAACTGGAAAATTCCTTGATCAAACAAAGGTAAGTGCTAAGTGCTACCAAGAGAAAATTAATAGAATGCAAGGATTTGACTTGGGCTGCCAGGTCAGAAATGAAGATGGCCAAAAGCTGCACACAAAATAGATTTCCAAGCTTAAGTGAAGCCAGTAGCAGCTGTTCTGAAGAACGAATAAAGTCCACACTCATGTTTGCTGAGGTCCATAAAGTAGCTCATTTCTTCATTGCTTGGGTGTTGAATTTTCACAGACATGTTTTCACAGTTCTCTCCTTTAACAGCCTGGTGCCTATTTTATTGTTATTTTATAATAATATATTCAGTTTTAATAATCATAATTATTTTCTGTGTTGTACAAAACCCCCCAAACTGTACAAGGTCTGTCCTAGTGCTGGATGATAAACAAACCTGAGGGAATTGGGGTTTCTTCTCCAGATATCTAAGCCTTGAATGCCAATACAAATAAACTGAATAATTCTCTTCAGGTAAATAACTTTATTCAAGTATACAAGAGACTCTGAAAGTCCTTTATTAAGCAAAAGATCCTAATTCATCATACCTTATTATCTCTGCACTACTGAAAATGGATCTGTTCCTCATGAGTGGGCTGAAGTTTCAAAAATTGTAGCAACTGAAATCCTCATCTTTCCCATTTTCCTCTCTTGCTCTATGGGGTTTCAGTAGTGGTCCGAAACATAAATGCAATTTTGCTATAATGCTAAAACCAAGGAGAGAACATATCCATCATATCTATTTCAAGATAGATATGATTTTTTATTTAAAAATATTAGAAAAAGTAAAGAAGTTGCAACAGGATTAAAGATATAAACTGGATTAGAGATGCGATCAGAAAGCAATAGTAATTAACATCTGTTTGAAAGAAGGTTTAACAGCTGTTTAATTACAAAAAATTAAGAAACTGTTCAAGTAAAACACACAGATTAGGAGGAAGCACACCAGGGAGTACTGGAAAGATTTCCAAGAGGTTTTTGAAGTTGATAAACTATGGTTTGCTGAAGGAGAAAGGGATCTCTACAAATAGAGGATTTAAGATTGAATAGTACAGTAAAGCTCTATCACAGTGATTCAAAAAGGTACAAAAATCACTTTATCTGTCATTTCCTAGTGCCAGTTAGTGAAAGAGGTACTAGTAATTTGAGAAAAAGCAGTTTTTGGGCTATACAGTAAGTATAGCTATTGCACCTGTAGTGTAGCAGTACTGTTGTACTTGTACACGTGTTAACTCTTCATTGCTTTCTGACATTTAAACAGAAATCCTATAGTAATTAACTTATTTATCATTTCCTCAATCCCAGCCTACCTAGCTAAGTCAAAGTTTGCTTTGCCACTGACTTCAGCTGTGTTATTACTCAAACTACTGAGCAGTTGTAATGCCTTTGATATTTTAGCAACAGTCAAGATTGAGAGACACTGTGAGCGGTGGGACAAACTGCCTTTCTGGGCTGTTGGCAGTAGAGGATGGAACATTTTACCATATACCATTTTGGAGACTTCACTAGAAAGAAATCAAAGGGGACATGATAATGTGCTTAAAATTTCCTGGGAAAGCACAGAGAAAACAAAGTATGATAATACCACTGGAGCCTTAAATAACACTATCTGAGTGACACCAAAAGTCAGCTATGTAGTATTGTGGATGTAATTGCTGAACTGTAGCAGTCCTGGCAGCTTTTGAGAATCAAATGAGTCATGTATTTGGGTGGTATAAGATTCTTAAGGGTATTTAATTTTCTCTAGCTGTTGAATAAGAAGCGACACAGACCAAGAGCTACACGGTGTCTTGGCAGTCAAGTAGAAGAGACTCCAAACAAAGGAAGAGTTGGAACAGATCCCTGAAAATGAATATAAATATACTGTACTGGAACAAATAGATGGAGCTAGGCAATGAAAACAATCTTCTTCTTTTTTTTTTTTCTCCAAATAAAATCAATTGAAAGTGAAAGACTACCGTTTGAAGTGTCAAGTGATCTTGATAATTTGTGTATTTTTCTGTAAAAATTGTGTTGGTACTTCCTCTAGAAAAAGTGTTGATTTCCTGAGTATCAGATATGTAAATCCTATTGCTTGTGCGAAGTAACAACAATGAACTTGTAAACTGTAGTGGATTACAATCTGGAAGATAATAACTTAAATGAAGAAAATAAGCTGTGTTGATGTTTTGGGAAATTTCTCAACTGATTTGAATACAGCCACAGTCTTACTGCCTGCATCTAGATTTTTTAAGCCCTGTAGCATGTGTTTACATGTGTATCTATAGACAGAAGTACAGCAACAGAGTACCTTCACTTGCTGTAGGACTCAGCAGGACCCTTCTTTGCCAGATACAGTTTCTCTGTGTTTTGCAATCCTCTGTGGCTTTCTGTTTCATCAAGTCATGCAATCTTCTATGTAGCCCACAGAAAATTTTAGCATCTTCACAATCTTTCAGCAATGAATTCCTCAAGTAGTTGCTTGAAGTTTCATCAGCTCTTTCTTTTACTTGAACCTGACTCTTACTGCCTGTTTGATTGCTTCTGGATCTCATACCCGAAAAGCCAATGAACAAATAATCCATGTCTGTCCTTTTCTTGTCACCAGTAATTACACAGACCCGCATTACACCTTCCATCTGTTCTTCTTTCACAGAGGTAAGATTTGTACCTTATTTAGTCATTCTGCTTCTGGAAGGTCTTCTGGAGATTTAATCATTCTGCTGCTCTTGTCTGAAGGTTTTCCAGTACTACTGGCTCCTTTTTTTGAGATAAGGAGCCTAGAAGTGCATGTTCAATCCTGTATGCCACCCTGAAACTACAGACACATACACATTTGCATTAGTATGAGTGAAGCAAATTCTGTTTGACAGGAAATGGGCATGGTAATTAGAGAAAATTCATCTCAGCTTTTGGGAACCATGACTCCAAAGTGTTTGTCTTGTCCCTTTTTATAAAATAAGAGTTACAGAGTAGTCTTCTTTTCCTGAAGCCAACTTGGCAGAGGTAGCTGAGGCATGTAACTGGTTATAACTCATTTATGCATAGACAAGAAAAGAAGATTTATAAAATGTGTTTTGTTTATGTCAGTCTATTTCAATGCTGGGAAGATAACTTTTATTCTGCTAATTGAAATAAAGATCAAACAGTGCTGCAAAACCTGAATCATTACCTTGTAGAAATGCTTGCTAATGCTAATAATCAGTCCTTTAGTTCCTGTACATGTGTTAAAATTCTGCTTATTACTCACTGTAGCATATGGATCTAATGGAAATTGTGGAAGAGCTTTTGTTATCCTCTTGAATTTTCACGGTCTCTGCCCAGCTGAACTTGTTGTTCTGAGTTTGTTAAAAATGTATCTCAGGCTGTGGAACTGTAGAATTTAAGAGAATAGGAATTTACTGAGTAATATAATACTGAAAATAAGAGTTGGGAGACTACTCACTGAGCCATGCAGAATCCACTGTTCTTTTCTGTCTTTCTCACTCTAATTACACATCTCACAAAGTAAAAATCCCTCTTTTTCTTCAGACTTGAAGTTTATAATTTAAGTGTACATGTTTCTCTTCAAGACACCCACAGAAAATAAATCAGAGATTCTTTAGCAAAAAGGTTAAGTGTTCAGTTGTATTTCCGCTTTGTCTGTTGGGTATAGGAGCATCATTTAATCTCATTTCTCTCATATCTACCTGAAAATTTACAATTCATAATTATGCATTCATAATCAGGCTCCCCTCAGCTGGCAGTGACAGAAACATAACCCATGGGCTTGAACAGTTCTCATTTTCACCAGAATAATGTTTGAAAGCTCATGCCAAAGGGTGATGTCAATTCCTTAGCACTGAAAGGTGTCATCTTTGCTATTGTATATAAGCAGCCGAAGTTGAGGGAAGCCTGAGTAGGCAGAAAGCCCATGGTCAATACATTTCCAAACTTTGAGGAACTATTAAACTTGAAGGTGTTTCACTGTATTATAATGGATTTTTAATTACAAGCAATACATAAATAATTTGATTCTGTCGTGCTTCTCTGTGACAGAGCATTAGAGATGATAATCTTGTAGTTCTTGTAGTTCAGAATTGCCACAAAGTCTGTTTCTCATGTCACTGTATAATCTGAACCGAGCACCACTTTGTGTTTTTCATCTTGTCGTGTTGCTGGGTTCTTTGCTCAGCCACTGTACTGAAAAGCTTATTCTGCTCTTGATATGTTTTTATATGGGATTGAAATATTCACTTGATTCCAGCAGTGCTCAGCATCTTGGCCTTACTGATATAGATCACACTCTCTGACAACTTTGCAAACCCTTGGGATGTCACACATTTGCATTACTCTTTCAGAAAGAAAAAGACTCAGCCTGCATTGGTTCACTTGGGTCCTTACTCAGGCTGCAGTCCTTCATGTACTATCCCAGCACGGGTCCCTTCCATGGGGTGCAGTCCTACAGGAAAAGGCTGCTCCAGTGTGGGTCCCTCACAGGGTCACAAGTCCTGCCTGGAAATCTGCTCCAGTGTGGGCTCACCTCTTCATGGGACCACAGGTCCTGCCAGGAGCCAGCTCCAGTGCAGACTCCCCCAGGGTCACAGCCTCCTTTGGGCACATCCATCCACCCGTGGAATAGCGTGAGTCTTCTTCACAGACTTCAAGTAGGTCTCTGGCACCCTGATGGACCTCCCAGGGCTGTGGAGCACAGCTGCTTCACCATGGTCTGCACCACTGGCTGCAGGGGCATCTCTGATCCAGTACCTGGAGCACCTTCTCCCACTCCTCTTCACTGACCTTGGTGTCTGCAGGGCTGTGCTTCTCACTCCTCTGTCCAGCTGCTGTGGTGCAGCCATTCTTCCTCTTCCTAAATATATTCTCTCAGAGATGTTGCCACTGTCACTGGCGGGCTTGGCCTTGGCCAGCAGTGGGTCTGTCTTGGGACTGGCTGGCACTGGCTCTGTTGGGCATGGGGGAAGCTTCTTGCAGCTTCTCACAGAAGCAACCCCAGAGGTTTCCCCTCATCCCCATGAAAATCTTGTCATGCAAACCCACTGCAGCCCAAGGCTTAGCTCCCCTAAACTCATGCGAGTTCAAAACCTGAATTTCTTACATTACGTCCTAATGTCTCTCCAATTAAAAGGTCTCAGTTCTGATTTACCAGTTTCTTCCTTTTCTTTTTGATGTCATTGTACCTACCTACTATGGTCCAAAGCAGATGTTGTTTACCCTCAAGAATTACATTTTCTAATGGCATAGTTATTATTAATAAAAACACATTGTAACAGAGGGATCAGTCAGTGATGAGTTACATCTTATCTAGTTTTATGAACATGAATAAAGAAATAGATATCCAAAATTTTTAGTTATTAATTGGTGTAAAATTAAAAGTAAGCATTTTTCCATTTTAAGGCTGCTTGGGATGAAAAAGTATTTACACATATATTTGGATTATCAATATAAGTTATTAGCTCGTGCATGAGAATCAAGAGTGAGTCATAAAGAAACAGGGGAAAAAAGAATTCCTATCAGCCAGACTAAATAGACCTCTCTGCTTCATTAGTACTGCTAGAAGTGTATCTCATGAAGGAACAAAGCACAGAGGCAGACATTGGAAATGTATTCCCAAGCAAGGCATCTAGATATTGCAATTGCCAAGTATGGTCTGTTTGCACTCATCATAAATGTCAATGCTATGACTGGAAGAGAAGAGGGAAGAAGAGGGCAGGGAAACCAGCAGGACTCATAACAGTGGCAGACCATGGAGTAAGTCATTCTTCGTGAAATGGACTGCTTATGTTACTGGAGATGAACTTGTATCTCATTCTCATTATCAGACTATGCATTTCCATGGTGTAAATAATAACTACTGCCTTGGAAAAACTTCTCATACTTTATAAAAGGACATAAAAACTGCAGATGAATATGGTAGGACTGCACATTTCATGTTGCTGGCAGTAAAAAGAAAAAATACCAAAAGGAATAGTCATAACCCATGCTGAGTTAATGGTGGGACTCAATGATCTCATCTTCCATGAGTCTGTAATTTGGATTTTTTTGTAGTGTTTTCGGTATGTGGTCAGAAAAGTTAAGAACTGAAAGACCATATATATAAAAAATACTGCCAGGGATTACTTCCAAAGCAGAGACTGTAGCAGACTTACAGCAGTGAACTGTATAGTAAGCACTGTAGTATGTGGGTGGTGCTACTTCTGCCATTTATAGGCAATAAATACTATTCCCTTTTGGTTAAGAAAGAATACTTAAAATTGCAAAATGGTTGTCATAGTGTAACCAAGAAGCCAACTTTTAGAAATTGTACTACATGGCTTGTTGTATATAGCTAAAGAATCTAACATTGGACAATTACTTTTTATGGACAAAATTTCTAGATATTTTAGCCCAAGGCAGATTTAAATATGTGGGAAAAGGTTGCTTGCAATGAGAAAAAGTTTAAAAATTTACACAGCTTTATTTGAAAATAATCACATCTATGCTGTTCACACAGGTGATACTAAGTACCAGAACACACCTCCTAATTTTTCCCTAAAAAAAAGGAATTATTTTTTAATTGAAATTATTTTCCTAAGGGAAGTGCTGGCTTATGAAATTGAAACCATCCAAGTAGTCTGGGAGAATACACTGATTTTGTGTAGAGCTTCATTTCATTAACCATTGTTATAGAAGGCCAGCATTTTTCTTGCATGGAGTTACCTCCAATATCTGTTTATCTCTGCATGTTTTCGCTTGAGATCCAAAATTGTTTCAAACATTTCATAGGAGCATCTGGTCTGTAATTTTGAAAACCTCTACGTGTTTTTTGTTTAATTCATATAATGATAGAATCTCAGAATTGTTTGGTTTGGAAGGAACCCTAAAGATCATCTTGTTCCAACCCCACTGCCATGGGGCAGGACACTTTCCTATTAGTCCAGGTTGATCTAAGCCTGGCCTTTAAGGTGTCCACGGTGGGGCATCCACAGCTTCTCCGAGCAACCTGTTCCAGTGCCACAACCTCTTAGTGAAGAATTTCTTCCTAATACCGAATCTAAACCTACGCTCCTGTAGTTTAAAGTCATTACTTCTCGTCCTGTGGCTATCTGCCCATGTGAAAAATCACTCTCCAGCTTTTTTCTGAGCTCCCTTTAAGTACTGGAAGGCTGCAAAAAGGTCAACCCTAAGCCTCCTCTTCTCCAGGCTGAGCAATCCCCACTCTCTCAGCCTGTTGTCATAGAAGAGAGCTCCAACCCTCTGACCATCTTGGTAGCCCTGTTCTGGACCTGCTCTAGCAGATCCATGCCTTTCCTATGCTGGGGATCCCAGAGCTGGGTCCAGCACTCAGGGTAGGGTTTCAGGAGAGCGGACTAAAGGGGCAAAACTACCTCCCTCATCCTGCTGGTCATCCCTCTCTTGATGAATCCAGGATTATCCCAAAATAGTGAAGCATATGTAAATACCATACAATGTATGCAGTGTTTCAAAGCAAAATATTGCCTTCCAAAGTGGCCACAGTGGGTGGTCTCATATGACCACAAACATTCGTAGCTGAACAGAAGCTTCAAACTTTGATAATAACACTAAATATGATCTGTAGAGCTCACCTTTTTTTTTTTTTTTTTTTTTTTTTTTAATACGTAGCCCAGGTATTTTTGATCGAGACCAGTATGTTTGTGTGCATTTTGGATGATTATAAGAATAGGTCAAATGGCTTCATCCTAAAGGCTTTCTAATTTGTGAATGTTGACTTGCATTTGAGTTTTGAATCAGGTCAGTCTGCAGCTTCTTCATGAAGTTGAGCAAGGGCAATATTGGCATATTTTCCACCGGCTGGAATGAGAGTAACATCTCCTCTGTGTGCAGCTCTTGTCCCAGGTAAAATCAGTTTCACAATCCTAATTCTGTGAGTCACTGGGCAACGTGACTCACCCAGTATCACCCAATGGTATCTTGAGCTCCAGCACGATGCTTTGCTCACCAGGTAACTGAACAGAAGTACAGCTATTCTGAAATCCTTTGTTCCCCTTCCTAAGAGTCTCTCCCAAGCATGTTATATAAGCGTGTTCTCACCAGCGCAGGAACAACTGTGGCTGTATATGAGTGTGAATATCGTGTGAATATTGTGATGTGGAGCTGCTTGCAGGAGTTCTCTTACTCAGTTTCACAGTATCTGTGGGTTTTTGGCCCTTTGAATGGAGGTGAAGAGGGTATGAGCCATTCTTCTGGAAATAAAACATATTTTTCATTCCTAAACAAGTGCTTGGGAGTTAGTTTACGTACACAGTGATCTCAGAGCCTCCTCTACTTTTAGTAGTTCAGGATGAATGTCTTAAGGAGGAGGAAAAGAATAATACGTAGTAATGTGATCTGTAGGTTCAACAATTCCACAAATTTTTTTTTTTTTTTTAGAGAGGCCAAAGTTAGATTCACTGACTATGCATTTATTTCCTTTTAATTGCACTCACTGCTTGCATTTCATATGAAATTAGCTTTTATTTATATTAGAAATTGCTTTTATATGGTGGCTTACAAAAATAAGCCACACATGCACAGGAAAAAATTCTCCACTGAATACTTTATATCACTTAGCATTCAAGGATCTGAAAATGTAGTACATTTCTTGACATCTTATACATAATTTTGTACCTAAATTCTGGAATGTATTATTCAGTCTAACTGAGATCCTTGTGTAGGGCAGGGTGTGATGGTAGAAGTGAAAGAGAAAGTTTGTAAGTGGATGTAGCCAACAAAATGACCTGAAATAATGGTGTCCTTGGAGGTTTGCTTCTTGTAAAATGGTACAACTCCAGGCAAGATGGTAAGCCTTCCATAAGCCAAATACATTCAATCTTTTATATGCCCTGTGCATTCACAACTTCACTTAGTAGGGCAGAGTCTTCAGAGTACTGTTAAACCCCATTAAACCTCACTGAGATTTAAGTTAGTGCTAGAGTGCTTGCTGAATCAAAGACAGTCTTCTAGGTCTGTCTGTAGGACTGGTTTTGTGAGAATACATTTACTATTTATAGTCATATTGATGACCCTTCTCTAAATTTAATATATCACAGGTGCCATTTTAGACAAAAAAAATCGCTGGCCCTACTTATAGCAGCTATGTGCAAGCAAATGAAGAGATGGCAGAGAAGAACAAAGTAAGAGTGTCATTTTCTGCAGTGTTCCCAGCAATGCTTCAGTTCCACTGTGCCTTAGCATTTCTCCCCAAAGTCTCATGAACACTGCCCCACAAAATTGCGCTGAGGTAACTCACTTGGGCCAGAGATGTCCTGCTTGTGTGGGAATCTCAGAAAGATAACTGGAATCTGTGTGCCATTCTTACCTCAAGGATACAGGCAATAGAAGGCTCTGCCTCTTTGTGCCATGGTCCTGTTCAAAACCTGTCCTTCACTTTGACAGACATAGTTTAGATAAAATAGGAAACACACAAACACTCTGGCAAACATTAGGCTTACTGGCCTGAAAAAGGATGTAGTTTTCTTTTTTCCCTTTTTGGGAGAAGTGGAGGAAGGAATGTTTCCCTGCTGGGAGGGGATTTCCTTTTGTTGCTTTCTCCAGTCAGTGCTTTAGCAGCTGAGGAAATGATGCTTGGTAGGACAGTCTCCTAGGGTGCCATTTGGCTTTTATGGATGCAATTCTAGTTAGGGTAGGATCAAATGCTGTTGGCATAGCTGCATAATTACTTTTTGAGGAGTCCTAGGGAGGTCCATGGTTGAAGAGCTTTTCATGACTTGTTCAGTCTCTCACTGTTTCCCTGAATCATGATCCAGCTATCTAAAACCCTGCTCCTTCACTACAGATCATTTGCAGAATTTGTCTCTGGACAGTGCTGTGGCTGTTCGTTAAATTGTTGTGGGCACTGTGGTCATGGAAACTTGAAGAGATCCAAGCCTGACTGAGTAGGATGAGTAAAAGCTTTTAGCATCTGAGTTGGTAGTTGGTAGTCTTCCATGTTCCTTTATCAGGAAAATAAAAAGTGCTGGTCCATCATGCAAGGTGTTCCAGACTGACATTGTCTCCCAAGCACATCTGCTCCACCACACACAGCCATGAGAGCCATTTTGCCCTGTCCACCACAGTTAGTGTCTCCCCTCTGAGCCAACCAGGAACGGTTCCCAAGCTCATTCTGACACATCAGCACACACATAATGAAAATCCATAAAATCATGTTCCATCTAAAATCCCAGAGAGGTGGATATTTATTCTAAGCACAGGTCTTAAATAGGCAATTTAAAATTCTTCCATAACTGGTAAGTCTGGAGAATTCTGTTTTTATGTTCTCTTTCTGAAGCTGCTTTGGCACTGTCTGAACTACATAACCTTGTTTAGTGATAGCTGTAGAATTGCTGCCTCTTGTAAGATGATGCTGTGTTTTGCAAATTTCATCTAGTGTGGCTGGTGAAGTCTTGTAATAAAATATAATTTCGTCTTTAAAGTTGGAGAAACAGATCTTCCCAGGTAATAGTTACTTTCCTCTGTTGTTGCTGCTAGTATTAAATTGTTTTTCCTGTCACTGCATGCCCAAGTGTGTCTGTAGATCTTAAATGCAAGAGAATATGGCAAAATAGCCCAATCAATATCTTGTAGGCTTTGAGGGTGAAGGGAGCCAAAAGGGCCATGATTCTTTGTGGAGATGTGATTTGGGAGATTCCACAGGGGTGAGGGAGGAAGAGAAGGACAGGGCCCTTTCATGGTGTAACAAGAAGCATGGGGTCTCAGAGCTGTTGATGGGCAGCTCTTGACAGATTTCCTTGTCCTCCCCTTCTCCACATAGCAAATCCATGGGCTACTCTTCATCTGAATGGTGCCCAACACTTTCAGTCAAGCAAAAGCTAATCTTCCCTTTCACATTTGCACTAAGACAGACAGCAGAGACAGGACTTCAGTCCTGTTCCCTGAACCATCAGCTGTCTTGGTGCCACAGTGCAAGTCAATAAAAATTCAGACCCAGACTTTATCTGTAAAAGAGAGATAATCCCTCAGTCAGGGAACAATTTCAGGTGAGGTTTGCTGGCAGTGATCTGCCTCTCTGGGGAGGGTGTGATGTCCCACTGGCTCTGCTGTAGCAGTGACAACAGTGCCATACACTTGGAGACAGACCTGAAATTAAGCATGTTTGTTGTTTCTATTTACAGCTGTTTTCTAAGATTTCTCACAGGAGCTGTGAAGTCCAGAATTGTACTTGCTAGAAAACAAAGTACTATAATTCTTTCATTATTTATCATGTTTTCATGAATAGTAACAGCAGACTGTAGAACCTTGCTGAATTTATATCTTGCATTGACTGTGCTTTGAAGTCATCACTGTCACATTACTTCAGTGTGTATATGAGTGTCACTGCCATATATCACAAACAGGAAAGTAATTTCCTGTCAATCAAGAGAATAGGACTGAAATTAAAATGAGTGCTACAGGTTTTCCCTTTGAAGCATCTAGCTTTTTCTAATGTCACTTATTAGAGCAAAGTGTTTCCAGTAAGTATTGTGCAATTAAAAATATTAGAATCATACCTTTATTTGAGCTGCAATATTGGAGCAAATTAGGAAAAAATAAGGAAAATGTAGCAAGTTTTTTCAATGTTTCTTGATTTGCTCTTCTCTCTCTTCTCTGTGATTAATCCTCAATATGTAATATAAAACTGTGTCATTCCTAATTAACTTTTACTTTTAGATAAGGTTTGACTTTAACATTCTTCGCAGTAACTGTGAGAAAAAACTTCTGTCGTTTGCTGGCATGTTCTGTGAAAATACTTTTGAATTTACTGAGACTGTGTATTATTCTTGCTTTCATTTAGCTGATTTGCAATTTGCATCATCCTGCTGCCTCAGCTATCCTTCAGGCAATGAAAACCAAAGTACAACTGAGGTAAATTTTTACCAGGCAAACCAAAACTACACAACCAAACAAAAAGTAGTCTTCACACTCAGCTGTCAGCAAAAACTGTGTGAAAACCTTGTTCTCAGTTCAATATGCTTGGCAGTTTGTGCTCTGTGTTCCTGCTGGTGGGGAATGTTTAGAGGCATTTGCACAATGCCCTTAATAACATAGTTTAACGTTTGGTCAGCCCTGGAGTGTTCAGATAGTTGGACTAAATGATTGTTGGAGATCTCTTTCGACTGAAATACTCCTGTTCTATTCTATTCTATTCTATTCTATTCTATTCTATTCTATTCTATTCTATTCTATTCTATTCCTGTCCCAGTGGTTGTCTCTTTCCCCAAAAGATAAAGATATACAAAGATAGAGAAAATAATACATAAATCTTGCGGCTGTCTTACCTCAGTACAAGGCTGAATGCAGCTGAAGCATATTTTTTACCCACCTCAGTAGACAAGAAACAGGACACCAAGGAAGATCAAAACCTCATTTGTATTCTAGAGATCAAAATACCCAGGGAAGACAAGTCACGCAATGGCTTGCGTGTATAGAACTACTGAGCAAGCAGAAATGCAGTTGGACACATGCCATGAGTGGCCAAACCAGTGTGGTCCCCAGTTCTGTCTTTGTTTCTGTGCCTGGAGCCCAGGACTTAGGAGGAGGTTGCAAATGGTTTCACTCCAGTCTCTCAGCTTGTGTGAGTGGGATGGTCCACTATAGATTAGTGAGTAAACTCCTAAATAAGGCCTGAACCAACATTGCTTGTGTTGTGCTATGGAGGTCATTTAGTGATGCTGCTGTGGTGTCTTTTGCTGTGTATCTGGGTTCTTGCTAATTCTATCTTCTGTGTGAGGGTCTTTACATGAGTGAAACAGCTACTGAGGAAATGAATCAGTGTTGCATGGTTTGGCTCTTGGTTTACTTCAGGCTTCAGTTAAATGTGGGCATGTGGGACTTTAAAAAAATTCTGGTTCCATTAAGGTGCAATGAACCTTGCCTGAGGGTGCTTTATGAATATCACCTTAATCTTTTATAGTTGCTATTTGCATATTTCATATAAAGAACCCTGAATCTCTATGTGGCATTTCTCTTACTCTGTCAAAAAAATTCAAGCTCTTCCTTGCAAGAGCTAGTGTGGAAATATGTGAGGGACAGGAATTTCTTTTAATATAATTTGGTATCTGTGGGAATTAATGACTATGTCAGTGCTTTTAATGAAATCACATACACTGTATTTGTAACTTTACGTTCTGATCCAAAAATCTATTTAATGTCTCTATTCCAATCTTTTATAACATAATTAAAATCGATTTTTGTCTTTAAATATGTAATCCATAACAGAAATGTCATCACTTTGCATAATATATATAAAATATATTGATAATTATTCAAATAGAAATATAAAAAATAGGAATACTCCAGTAGGAATGCAGATCTGTTGTATAGTAGAAGCATTTTTGGTGATCACATTTTTTCAGGTAGTTTATATTACAGTTTGTTCTGTGTCCATGGATTTGATATTGTGTGTTTAGAACTGAAGAGTTAAAAAAGTTTACCTCATTGTATCTGAAACATGAAGTTAAAAAATAGTGAACATAATTAATTCTGCTAATGAGAAGTTAATTCTTAAGTTTTCATTCAGTTAAATGAAATGTTAAATGGAATGTTCAATAAAAGTCAGTAAAACCAAGAGATACTAAAAATAAGACAGATTAAAATTGCATCCAGCATTTAGCAGAAAAAATGAGATCAGAATTTTTTTTGGTTGATAGCTTCTGGGGGGGATTATTATTCCAGAATACTGAAATAATCATTTAGTTATCTTTGGAACAATTTCCCAGAAAGTTTTAGTTATTTGATTTTTTGTTTCATTTTAAAATTATTTAAATGCACTATTAATGTCAAAATTGTAATTTTAAAAAAATTTTTGAATAATGAATTTATTCTCTTCCCACACTTCCATCTCTCAGCATTTTATCTTTTTGAGTTATATTGAAATAGTCTAATTTTGAACAGTTCAATTTCAAAACTTTGGAATCCATTGTAAAATGGCATTTTCATCCTTTGCAAAGCCTCAATGATGACCCCAAACTAAAAGACTTTGTTAGTATTTCACCATGCAGATTTCATCCTTTCTTTTGTTGGCACCACTTCGTTTAATAGTCTTTATCTAGTAGGAGATGATTAGCACATTCATTAGCCGTTTGAATTGTTTATGTGATGACAGATTTTTAATGTAGTTTGAGTTACAAGTTATTGACATAAAACATGTTAAGTATGGAAGTCTGCAAAGAAGAGATGGGCCAAGTAATACTCAGACTAACTGGCTATTTCAAGTACTGCGTATTTCAGGCTGGCTTTCTGGGCAGCTGGAGCAAAGCTGCCACCTCTGGCACAGTCTTTCCATATTATTAAATTTTCTTGCAAAATTACTTTGTGATAAATAATAGAAAAGATAAACAGAGTAGTGAGAGTCAAACTGAATGCAAATTGCTCTAAATTTGCATGAGATTTCAAAGAATGGGAATAGCCAGGGCTCTGTGCCTCTGAGTGGAAGGTTTTCTGTACTGAGAGGAGGAGAGAAAGAAAGTACCCAGGCAGCAGTCTGTTCACATTAGCTTTATTTTCTTGAACATTTCCTTGGGTTGTTTCTGTGCTGGGTAAGATAGCAGGGATTAGCTAGTACAATTTATCTGTTATACATTCTCTCATCTCTTAGAGAGGTTAAATTAAATAGCTCCTGCAGCTCTGTCTGCAGCAATATTCCGTGCCTGGAGCTACACCAAGGTGGAACAAGTAGCTACACTGGGAAATGTAAGAACAAATTATCTAATGAAACTTTAACTTTGAAATAATATGAAGAATTATGGAATATTAATCCAACTATTTCTGGGTGGGATGTGCCTGGCCTCGTCTGACCCTTGCTGCTGGGCCAAAGGTGGCAGCTGTGGTGTTTCACCTCAGAGACACCTTTGGCTGGCTGGGTGCTGCAGCTGGGCACTCGGAACAAATCCAGGCATGGTAGGAACTCAGTTTACCTCTCGTGGAAAAGGTTCAGGTGATGGTGAAGAGAAACAGGAGAGGATTCTGACGTAGAGTTTTAATCCAGAGTTTTATTCCAGGATGAGAGACCTCTGAATCTTGTAACAGCTCCCAACAGAATCCAGACCGCATGGTCCCGTCTCCTTTTAAGCCCGGGGACAGGGGGAGGGAAGGGACAGGTGAGGCACCAACCAGGTGTGAGGAGGGGAAGGCCCAAGGATACAGACACTCGGACAGGCCAATGAGCCTGGACCTGAGTGGCATCTTTTGAACTTCTGCCAACCACACCACGACCCTGCTGGAATGTTAAGATTGATGGACAGCTCTCAGCAGGAGGGCAACGGGGGAGGGAAAAGGAGAGGTTGGCACACCTGGGGGCTTGGGCTAGGTGAAACAGGAAATGGAATCACACTGCAACAAAGAATCATAGAATCACAGAATATTCTGAGTTGGAAGTGTCCCACTGGGATCATCAAAGTCCAGATTCTGGCCCTGCACAGGACCATCCTCAAGAGTCCTGTGCCCTCATACGCCCAAAAGCATTGTCCAAATGCTTCTTAACTATGTCAGGCTGGTGCTGTGACCACTTCCCTAGGCAGGCTGTTCCAGTGCCCAGCCACCCTCTGGGTGGCTTTTTCTAATATACATCCTTTTTCTAATATACAACCTAAACCTCTCCTGACACATCTTCAGGCCTATCCCTTGAGTTTGGTCACCACAGAGAAGAAATTGGTGCCTGCCCCTCCTCCTCCTCTCATGAGGAAGTTGTAACTGCAGTGAGTCTCCCCTCAATCTCCTCCAGGCTGAATAGACCAAATGACCTCAGCCACTTTTCATGCAGCTTCCCCTCAAGGCCCTTCACCATCTTCAAAGCCCAAGAAGGAAAAAGAGAGAAAAAAAATACCAAGAAAGAAGTTTATTTTTATTGGCAGATTTGACAACACTGTGTCTCAGCTATGGTCTCTGCAAGCTGGAATTGTGTTGATAATCCTCCTTTATTTCCACAATTTCTTTTCAAGCTCAGCTGCATCCTGCTCCACATCATGAGGAGCTACATATTCATATCACAAGCTGGAGGTCATGTTTGAGTCAATAACAGCAAATAAATCCAGCAGCAAACATAGGTCTGACCAAAATACAGAGGAGAGAAGAAGATGTGTGTCCATGCACTGTTCACATGACATCTACATATACTACCTAGCCACTGGTAGGATCTCTGGGAAAGAGCTGGACAGCATTCCCACCACCCAACATGAGGACAATAGGTGCTTCCTGACATTAATGAAGGACTGAATCCACTCTTAGCTTACCGACACAACTTCAGTGTCTTCATTCAGAAAGGCTACCGGGAGTGCTATTTATTTTAGATCATAATTGCTGGATTTCTCTTCTTTCATACAAAGGAAATCAGCAAAGCAGAGATTATTGCTCCAACTTTAATTAGATATTTCCACATCATTGAGCTTTCCGGTTATTGTTTTCCCAGTAATTTACTAACCTTTGCTTCTCTTCTATTGAAGTAGAGGTGGTATATAAATGCTAGAGCATTTGGAGATAATGTACAATGTGCAGTCAGTGAGTAAGTGTCACCGATTCATTAAAAAGCCCCACAACAATCTCAAATAAAGACAAGAAGTAAAGAATTTTGGCATCATCCAGAGAGGGAAGAAAACCTTTAATTAATTTGAAGCCTTCAATCATTCCACACATTCCACATTCTTGCTTAGCCTTGGAGAGATATCTTTCAAATATTTTCCTCAAATACTTAGGTCATTTCACTGGATGAGAGAGGCCATATTCACCAGTAAACACAGCATACTTTTAAAAATGGTATGGCAACAGACAAGTGCTTTTGTTGGTATACATTACATCGTTGCGGGGGGATACTGGAATTATTTTGGAAAGTCCCCTGATGCATGAGACTTATCCCACATCACATTCTTTATGAAGCATATTTAGTCCAGGGTGCAATATTCTGAAGGAAATTGGTGATGGTTCTGGTGCTTTCCTCCTAAACCACTGTATTCTGCCTTCCTGGTAGTAAAGGTTTTCTTTCTCCATGCTTTCTCCAGCCTGCAGTGAATTGCACCCTTTTTCTGCTAGATTTCTGCAGCTGGTTTTCCTGGGTGCTGGCATCTGAACTTCCCAAGCTATTGCAGTGGATCACATGATTCCCCTCTCTGAAGGTCCAGGTCACTCTCTGACCCCTTGCAGTCCTGAATTAGTGACATCTTCCCACATGAGCACATTTCCTTTGTCTCAGTCTGGTCTCATTCTCATTGTTGATCAATGCTCTCAATCCATTACTGGCTATCTTGTAATTTAACCTAGCTGTTCAGTAGAATTTCATCATAAAATCAATAGTGGTGTTGTCCTGCTTTAATAGAGGTAGATGCTTCTCTCAATGAATTGTCTGTCTGTGGAAGAGCTTCTGTGCTGAAAAACAAACAGGAAATATGCAGTGGACTAAGTACTAAGCAGCTGTTTTCACAGCTTATTGTCAAGGATACATGGCACATGGTTGACCATGATCTTTTTTTGGATCCCCAAGGAAGAAGCTGTGATATATTAGAGGTGTTGAGGTTCTGTTACATGCTGCAAGGTTAGCTGTTTCTAAACATTTATTTTTGTAGTTTCCTATGTGTTCTTACTGTCTCTTTAAGGCAGTGATGTGGGAATGAAATGTTTAGTGCTGAAGGATCAGATCCAAAAATAGAAAAGAAATAGTTCTGAACATAAGCAATCTGAAGTACAAAGCCTAATGATAAATATAATTGTTAAAAACAGGAAATGGTGGTAGAAATAGTAGTGAAGTATTTGTTTCTAGTAACAACTTATTTCTTCTGTCTCCAATAAGATAAGTGTCCTGGACAAACTGTATGAAATAATGTGAAATTAAAGGTTGTAAATTAGAGTTTCCCTTTACCAGGTTTTAAAAGCTGTAGTGCACACTTGATTGCAGCAGAGAGTCTGGAGAATCCTGCTTTCTGGCTGCTCTCATGGCCAAATTATTTGCAAAAATAAAAGCAAAATTTGCAGAACCTGACATCTGGAATTCGTTCTTTCTAAGCCAGGCTAGCTGAAAGCCCTATTAATAAAAGTATGGGGCTTTAAAATCTAATTAATTATTTAAAAGTTCTGTGTTGGTGGAAGGTGGCTCTTCCTAAATAATGTGTAAGAACACTTGTAATGATGTTTCATCCCCTGTGCCCTCTTTCTGGAAGGGTCATATGTGGGGCAGACGTTGATGTTTCAGTTTACAAGGCAAAGGGTTGTGGAATGTTTTGAGTCTTGATTTAGGCCCCAGAACAAACCCTGCGGCTGCTTGGGAAGAATATTCTAAGCTGAGAAGCAAAACATTCCATGGTCCTTAACCAACTCAAAACATTGACATCTGACTTTCAGGGTGGCATGAATGAAAGATTTAAAATCCAAGAATTGTACCCTTTTAGATCTGAGTTCTGCAACATGCCTGACATTGTCCTATGGTGATGCTGTAATTTTAAGTTACATGTTGTACCAAGGACATTATGTTCAACTAACAAGAAAGGGAATAAGTTTCCAGAGCCATTTCACTCATAGTTGTTAATAGAAATTCATTTTATAATAGATGAAGATAAAAAGAAAGTTTTCTTGAAGAACCTATATTACAGTCTCACAAAACTGATAAAATGTGTCAAGGTTCACAGTAACTACTTTAAAAGATGACTTAAACTAAGACCTATTTTATTTAAGTTTTAAGTTACAAATAATTTATCAAAAGTAAAAACTGGGCATGCCACACTTTTTATTTTACAAATATAATTGTTGAAGTTGTTATAAAGGTTAATATTAATTCCATTGTGCAAGACAACTCTAAATCTATAAATATGTGTACTACAGATCTAAATTGCCATCTATCCAAACACCATTTAATACATGATTAAACTGTCTCCTGCTGCTTTTCCTAACTCATGTGCCCCACATGGAAAGAATTTGTAGGCTAAATCCATTTTCTGGATGACATACTAAAAGTCTTTCTAATTCATTTACGCACATCTAAATCCAAACAAATCAGTGTCAGCCTCCCTTGTAGCCCACAAGGTCTCTGGGAGGAATTAATCTGATCCTAAAGAAAGTGTCTATAAGATGTACATATGAGGAATCTGTAGCAGCCTGCTTCACTGCACTAACTGTACAGGAGGACTCCCCTTAGTTAATCAACTAAATTTAACTAAGACTACTGTGGACAACTAAATTTAGACAACTAAACTTAGGTGGGAGGAATTCCTCCACAACAGTTTACATGCCAGTTAGAAATGATGATCTCACTGTCGTGGGCAAAGATGAAGCTGACTGTCGTGGTGCAAGTCAAGACATAGTATCAGGACAAGGGAAGCTTTCACAATTGCCCCATTTTATGTCTAACTTGAGAAGCCACTGCCCTTAGTCACTTTAATATGTTTCTCATGCATTTCACTTGCAAACTTACTGATACTCATTACGCTGTCATCTTTTCATGGTTAGATTTTTTTTCTTTGCCCATGTCTTCTCACTCTGGTTGAAATATGTTAACCAATAAGTTGGTTATGCTCTTAAACTCAGTGGCCCTGGGTACACTTGAGTGTGAATTAATGTCCAGAGAGCAGGAAGAGTACAGAAAAATGTCTCACCTTTTTCCAGGTTTCTGGCAGAGTGTGTGATACAGGGCACTTGTAGTTCTGTTTGCTTTTCCTTACATTTTCTATTATATTCCAAAAGATCTTGTACAACAGTCACTATGGTTGCTTTGTGGTTCAGGTGTTATCTTCTAGGTATTCCAACAAAATCAATTATATAAGTAAGGAGGTATGTTTTGTTTGTTGGCTAGACCATGGTGGATGTTGTAATTCAGAACATCTTATTTTAGCAACATTTTTTTTTTTATTTATAAGCTTGGGGTGAAGGAGTTGGAACTATTTACCAGCTGACTGACAAAAGCTTAGAACTTTGCACTTGGCAACTGATTTGTTGAAGATAGAGAATGATGGTGTTATGGGCGTGGTAATTATTTGCAGTACATTAACTTATTGCAACTTGACAGCCTTTTCCCTTTAACTTCATATTGAAAGTGTGATGAAGTAGTCCTTGAAGTTTGATTATTCTGCAAAAGTCCAACTATTTAAAAAAGTCATAATAGGATTCACTTTGAAGGTTGTTTAAGCGGCAGGAAATATCTCAGATCCCCTTTATCTGACATCTTTGTCTCTATTCTCCACCTGCATTTTGTAAAATATGCAAGTAGAAGATCCAAGTACTATGAATGTATTTTCAGAGGAAACATCCATGATGAAGATGTGTTTAGTCCAAATGATCTTTGCAATTTATCATATCGCCATGTCTTCTGAAGCAAGGATTTGAGAAGAACAAAGCTCTCTCTCATGTGAGGAGCTTTTTATAGATTTCTTTTAGTAATAATCAGAAATAGTCTCAAAATACAGTGTAGCTCTATTTAGGCATTTTTGGGTGATGTGTGGAGAACATTGTCTTAAGAAAAAGAATATACAAAGCATTTTTATTCACACTCAGCATAATGGTAACAGTTAAGCAGATTTGCTTCTAAAAAGGTCTTGTGGTAATTAATTAAGGAACTCTCACAATTTCCTGGATGGCAGAGGTGGTTCTGACTTGCAGATGAACATGAGCAATTGGAAATCTCTCAACTATTGTTCCTAGGAGTCTTCTCCACATATATTTATAAAATAATTTTGTTTCATCCTGTTAGATGTAGCAATATTTCACTATCAACGTTGACGTGCAGAATTTCTGAAGAATAGTTAAAAAGCCCATAGTATTCTACACTCATTGGTCCATGATACATAACTGTTACAAAATTAGAAAAGCAGCCGCAGAGGTTTATTTTCTATCAAGAAGGGAAAAAAAAAAAGAAGCAGCTGGAGACAAATCACTCTTGACTTGTTGAGGTCAGTACAAAACATGGATAGAGTTTAAGACCTATAATTTTTAAAGTCCGTAGTATCATCCGAAATAGAATTACTTTTCTTTTTTTAATTATCATATTCTGCTTACTTTATCTGTGCTATAAAATACATAGAAAGCATAAGTCTAAATTCTTTTTAATAAATGTTCAAAATTAACATTATGCACTGGCAGAACAACATTTTGCTATGGCAAATGATAATCAAAAAGTTGATAGAGTAAAAATTACTTTGTAATTTTCAGTTCATATTCTCAATTTGTAGACCATGTAATAAATTTGAGCATACTCTCATTACAATCCTCTGTTACGATTCTAACTTTGTCTTTGGTGAAAGGCCTGCCAGAAAGTGTCTATTTTATCTCTTGTGCCTTTATTTCTAGCCAGTCCTGAATGCAGAACTGAGAACTGGCTCTTTTCAGGCTCTAAGCACTAGTTTTTGTCATCATGCTCTTTTCCCTTCTCCCTGTTGTTGTCAGTTTTGAATTTCTTTTTCGATGGCAAAATTCAGAAAGAATACTGAAAACTATTATGTTTCAGAACAACATTGGGATTAGAATATATGTCTGTAAACAATCTCAGAATGCTTTGCTCAAGATTTGACCAAGTTCTCTGAACACTGAACCATTCTATGAACATCAAGAATAACATGTCTTTCTAGTTTGAAAGCAATGATCCTCGGTAATTTTCTTAAAAAATGGATTATAATGTTTTTACTTTCAAGAGAAAGACTGAGTGTCTTACTTGAAGAACAATTTCCTCTAGATCTGTGAAGAAGTGTGAGGGGGTGGGTTGGGGGTCTTTTCACAAAGTGGAGTTTAAATCGTAGAATTATAGAACAGTTTGGGTTGGGGTTGGGAGGGACTCAACACAGAGAGAACTTAGTCATGCACTAAAGTTCATGCTGTCATGTAGGTAACTGAACCCTTCCCTTGATTATGTTAGGTGCATCTTCCAAAGGAATTAACTCCATGTACCATCCACCAGGATGCTTGGAAATAACTGCAATTCTGTCAAATACCAGTGGCATAGGGGGAGCTTTCTTAGGTGTTTAATGATCAGAGCAATTTATGTCAGCACAAAAGTTTCTAAACTGAAAACAAGAGATTGAATTATTGTAGATGCATCCACATTAGTCTAGTATCATAACATCAAAGTACCCTCTTAAGTGATTTTTCCCTCCTGCTTTTCCCTGTACTACCAAGCTTTGTTTGGCACTGCAGAGAGGCCTGGAGCCTGTGGATTGGATTTCTGTACAAGATCCAAAGACAGATCATTGAGTCCAGGTGTGTTCCTGCCACACTCCAGCTGCTAATGCTCAGCTTGCTGGACCAGGATAGAGCTCATCTGAGGTACATCACCTGAAGTACAGGGTTCTCAGCAAGGAGCTCTGCTCCTACTGCACTGTGATATTTGCTGAGGCAGATGCAGTGTTATCCATTCCTATAGGAATGACAGCATGAAAAAATAATGCTCAAGCTCCAGTGTGCTGTTGTGACCCACTCAGGTTTTGCACATGCTTTTGGGGAGCACAAAGCAAGTCTCAATAAGCAGACTATGCCTTCCTTATGCCTTGGTTCTGTCACATGCAGATCTGTGTGGTAGCAGGTGGTTTTCTGAATATAGCTGAGACAGCAGGGCTCATGTCACACAGGCACAGGTACACCTGCTCCTGCTTCCTCTTTGGTGGTTGCTCTTGATCAGCCTTGCTTTGCACAGTTAAAAGCAATGTGGCAGAGATTAGCTATTTTAGCAGTCGCTCATCTGCTCTCATCAAATCAGACTGGACTTGTAGAAGTAGAGCTGGTCACCAGCCAATTCAATTCCTCACTTCTACCTTCTCACCTGACACAAATTGAAGCTTTGCAGATAGCCTACTAACAGTGTTCTCAAGAAATCTGGCTTAATTTCCTTTATACTTCCTATTTTTGGTTTAGTCTGGTTTGGGTTTGGTGGGGCAGGATTTTTTGGGGGAAAGGGGGTTTGGTTTTTTTGATTTTTTGGAGGAGAGGTGTGGATAAAATAAGTTGGTTGAAGAACTTGAAGGAAAAGGTTAGGATAAAGACTTGCTTCAGGGATGAGACATGATATTGAAGCTATCTGATGCTGTCACCCCTGAAATTGTGACAGCTAGAAGTTGTGATTGTGACTGCAGTAGAAAGCTTTGCCCATTGTCCCATAGCAAAAGGCAAATATACATCCAGTTCACCCCAAATCTTTCTAGCTGATAGATATCATAGAGGAAAACAACTTAGATGAGTGGTTGTCAATAAGCAGGCTGTTAGCAAAATTTGCTTAAATAGGTCAGGGTTGAGTATAATTAGAAGTAATGGGGTGTGAGATAGCAAAGTGAAATACCAGCAAAATATCTGGAAAGCATTTTGAATCGTGAAGTGTGTTGGACTGTGAAACATTCTCTCCTAGTGCTGAAATACATGCATATGTGTCCATCATTTATGTTTTGTGCTGTTTTGCCTTTCTAATGTGATATGATAATCATGTATCTATGAAAATTATTGGGAAGTCTTGGCAACCCTGATTTAACCCTAGCAATATATATCTCTACTGGGGCAAGTAGTGAGCGAAATATCATAGATTGGAAATAAGCAGATGGCAGCCCAGAAGGGCTCTGACGTTTGCTCAAATGTGGAGTAACAGGGTATCAAGCTGTGGGATGATAACACCTGGTTGCCTGTTAGCACTTTGTGTCAAGGCAAAACTTTGATTGTCCCAAAAATGGAGCAGTGCCTGCAACAGCCTCATCTGTGCCAAATGATGGCTGCTAATGCTTTATATCTTCATTTTCTCTTCAGATATTGATTTAATGGGAGACATTCTTGATTTTTTTATTAGTAGCAAAAAGTGCATGGCAAACTCCACTCAGGCAATGAGGTGAAGCTGCACAGACATCTCCCATCCATTGCTGAATGTTGCCAGCAGCCTTGAATTCTCAGTTTTTGCTGACCTTCTGACACCATGGGAAGAAGAGACATGCTCTTTTCTGTCTCTCTGCCCCTGTGCATGGTTTTCTTATAGACTGCACAGCCAGGGAGCAGTTTGACAGCAACCCCCTGGTAGTGCAGCTGCCTTAAAGCAGATGGTCTCCATTCTTCCTTCCCCAGCAGACATCTAAATTCTGTGTGCTCCTGGGCTCCTCCTAGTGCGTAGCCTGGCAGATGATAGCTTCCCTAGAGGCAGCCCTTTCCCTGCCTGTCATGGCTTTCACCTGACCCAGATCATATCTGTAACCTCAATGTATCATCTTGTGGCCCTGCAGACAATATTCAGCAGAACTGAATTCTGCTCACCATATGGGATTTGTATCCAGGCCCACACAGGGTATTCATGCAGGTGTCCATGAGTGTGCTGGGTGAGAAAACAGTCTGTGACCTCTTGGAGCTGGCTGGCATGTTGATCCCTAAGGCAAGTCATAGCACTTTGCAAGTGCTGTTACTTTTACTGACTAAAGCTGTGATGAAGTTGGGTAAAAGGCATGTGTCTAAGTGACATCTGATATGGCAGCCTTCTGGGATTCTACCTGTGGACAAAGGAGGATATTTTCTATTTGGTCAGTTCCCAAGGATGTCTCAGGCATGTAGGATATCTTAAAGGTCATTCTCTGTTTAGAAAACTAATCCCATCCTGGTTATCCACTGGCAACAGAGGGAGTTTGAGGACTTATCTCAAATGCCAATATCTACATTTAGACATTTAACGTAGGTGTCTTAACCCTGAACTGAATGCCACCCACAGTTTTACTCTCCCAAAAGAAGTAGTCTAAGGACATGAGATTGCCTAAAGCAAAAACTTGCCAAAAACTTGCCAGTAAATGATTGTCAAATATATACAGCACTTTGACACAGCTCTCATCCAAACAGTTGGTTGCTTTTCAGAAATAAATGAGAGTATACTTTTAGGGTCCACTGCCGCTAGGTGTAACTCTCAATTCTGTGTTATTTACCATATTCCCATGGACACATTCTGCTGAGTGATCCACTACCCATCTCTTGTTTTTATGTTACAGTTTTTTTTCTAGCCAGGTCCCATAAGTTATTAAGCCAAAATGCTAAAACTGGTGGACATTTTTCACTCTTGCAGGATCCAGATACTCTTGTTCAGTCAAACTGAGTAATTGTTTCTGAGAAGAAGAGTTTTATTAACAGCTGGTATTTCTACCTTGAGGTTGACCTTATGTTTTGAGACAATTAGCTTGATTAAGTTCTCACTGACATGCCACTGTGCAATGAGCTTTGGAACTACTCTGTAAAGGCAATGTCTAAATTATACTACCCTTGAATTAGTCCCATTTGTCTTAGTATTTAAGCAAATGAGTGTGATTAGTCTAGAAACAGTTCTACCTCTGGAAAACAAATAGCTTGTTTTACTATGAGAATTGTTACTGTGAACAATATTAAAACCTCAGTCAGCTTCTCCTTACACAACCAGTGTTAAGTGAGCACTCAAGCACATTATGTACCAATGGCAATTTAATTTTCCCCCTTGTCCCAAGCAGTGAGTGTAGAGAACTGAGGGATCCATATTTCAGTAACATTCTATCCCTGATATCTGACAGTCTGAAGATTTTGCTGCTGTAAGAAAAAAAATCACTTTGAACATTTTGATTCTTAATCATTCCTAAAAGGACTCTTCTTTCTAGTCACAAAAATTAATTTTAAATTGAATTATTTTCAGTTGTTTGTCTGACTTTTCTCCTCAGAGCACTGGTAAAATAGTATCTAGTATCAACTCTTCTTATGATGGATGGTATTATGTTAACAGTTCCTGATTATTTGTTAAGGGTTATTGCATGTCTGAATCTGTAACTCCCAATGGAAAGAATGCCATAATTTTAGATTTCCTTGAATAGAAACTGCTGGTGTTTGTAGTGGCTAGAACATCAGGGCCCTAACCCACTTCAGCAGTGAGCAGTGTCCAGCACAGCTGGCTGTGGGTGGCCTGGCAGGTGGTGTGAGCCCTGGGGGCAGCATGGACCACAGGCAGCAGTGGAGGTCCCTGTGAGGACACAACTTCAGCGGCAGGGAAGCAATGGCTGGAGGGGATGTTGCTCTAAGAATGTGTGCTAGGCTGTTCTTTCAGAAAAGATGTTACTGTCAGGCCAGAATAACCTGCTGCTTATTTAGTTAATGCATCCCCTGTGCATTGAATTTCTAACAGAGTCATTGTTAGATTTCAAGCATTGTTTTTGATTCTATGCGTCTGCTAGAGTATCAACTATAAGTAGTTTTAGACAGAAAATTAGTATTTTAAACAGTGTATTTTACAATGATACTCTAGTAGATGCATGGAGCCAATAAAATAACTACTTTCAAACCATAACATCAACATTGGTTACTAGAAGTACATGGCCTTGTTACTAGCAGCTGGTTTTATCTTTGGGTTATGCTCAGCTTTGTATATACTCTCATCTTTGGAAGAAAAAACGGAATTGCAATGGAAGCTCCATCACTAGCACCTGAGTTTGAAAGGAATTCCTACACTCAGTGTGTAACTGCAGTGTCAGCATGCTGGGTATCACAGAGAGTGTAGGATACACCTGCACAATGATGAATAATGTTCACAGCTTCCTCATACCTATTTGAAGCTCAACTTCTTTGTGTAGCTTGGGGTCAGTTTCATCTCTCAGACAACCAGTTTCAAGGAAAAGTACATATTACTTCCCTTGCCAGTTATAGTGAATTGTACATATATACCCCTAGAATATCTGTGACCTTCTTTAATATCTCTGGACATTTAATGAGATTTCTAGTGGCTAGCAGTGGTTTGATATGTTGTTATATAGCACAGCATCTGAAAGGGAACATGTGCCACAACTCATGGTGCACTCCCTTATGTGTCAGTATTTGTATTCTTACTTAAAAGGGTATTAGAGTAAGAAATAAGTTTCCTGCAAAGGGACACCTTTCCAAAACAAATTTGTCTCATAATCTGCATTATTGCAGGCATAACTGGCATTATTGCTGTATCTGGCTTACAACAGTGACAGACACCTGCATATCAGGAGATTTCCTGATCTTTCTAATCAGGGTAGGGTCTGTCTTCCTTTGTACATTTGTGTTCATTTGGTTTTGACCAAAAGCAATTTCTTATTTTCAGGTTTTTTATTTTCAAAATGAACTTTCTGAACATCTTTCGTTCAGAGAATTCTTCAAATGCACGTGCTCAGGCCAAGATTCATACCCAGCTGTGTCAGTCAAAAGAAAGAAATGGAAATTTGATTGAATTCCTTGCAGCAGGATTTTCCTCCTCTTTTTCTGCTAGTTCTAGAAAGAGATCAAGACAAATACATTCCAACTTAGAAACCTTAGTAGGCTGTCTAAATTTACGTAAGTTGCATCGAGGTACAGCACTACTGGATGTGGTTAATATCTAAAATGTTTACCTCTTATATTCACTAGTAAGAGGCAGTTGTGGGTGTCATTCAACTCACTTGGAAAGAAGAGTAAATAGTAAAAACTTCTCTTTTCAGCCACTTAATAATTGCCTTTGTTTTTGCCTTATTGGCAAATAGGAAGGAAGGAAGGAAGGAAGGAAGGAAGGAAGGAAGGAAGGAAGGAAGGAAGGAAGGAAATGCTTATATTTATATTCCACCTATTTTATAAAATAAAATGGTTGTGGGTATATTTAGAACAAATTTCCAATACAAAGTTCATGATGTTCACAGGGAACATTTGACATTTTTTACTACAAGGGGTCATGGAGTCAAAGACTTACTGACTACTAACAAACAGAAGCAGAGACCTGTGTGATACATCTAAGTAGAGAAAACTGACTAAAGCTCATGCTCTGGGGAGGAAGATAATTACTGGAAGAAGAGAAGTTCTTATATATATGCATCATTGCAGAATTAGGTACATGCCTTATGAGTTTTCTTTTGCTTTGCCCTTGAGACCAGTTATTCCACTATTGCAGGAAGCAGAGTACAAAAGGTTATTCTAATCTAGCTAAAAGTGCAAATTACATGAGTGTTTACAGAATAATTTTGAAAAAGGATTTTTTTTTCTTTTATCAGATTTTTTTTTTGACTTAAAACAGCTGAGGAAAAGAAGAGCATGGGTTATCAGCAGATTAAAGGTTGATGATTATGATGCAGTCTTGAACAAGGTGATTGTAGGTCTGGAACTTAATCAAGTAAAATATCCAAGCATGAGATGGAGAATTATTGAAATCGTACAAAGCAGGAAAGTGTATCTTGGAGTAAAAAGCACACTTTGATCACTCAAAAAAAGTGGTGTGGCAAAGGAGTAGTGCAAACACAGAAGGAGTCTGAAGGTTCAGTTCAGCTGACCACTTGGAGATATCTATTTCTAGTTAAATACCTAAGGCTACCAGGGTTTGGGGTGTGACATAAGAGCTAGAGGGGACCTGTTCCTTTTCAGGAGGGCAACTGGGGACAGATATGGCATCCTGGGGTGTTTCAGGTGGCACCAATGTGCAAGGAATAGGCCGGAGTTGTAAAGGAAACATATTTATGCAGCCTGGCCAAATGAAATCTGAAGAGGGATAGCTTTTTCTCCAGCTATGCTGGAAGAAGGATAATCCTGTCAGCAGTCCTTAACAGCTGAACATTATTTAGGACTGAGGCAGTTGTCATGCTGGAGGAATGAGTCTGTCCACCACCACTCACAGAAGCAGTGGGTCAAGCAGGGGGATCCCAGCTGCCTCTGAAAAGGAGTCTGATCTTTACAGATTGTTGGTGAAAGTTGCCTGTGTGAGAGGCTGGATTTGGTAGCTCAGGAAGCCTTTTGCAGTTCAGGATTTCAGGACCAGGAAGCCATGCTGATTTTCCCTCAACCTGCCTTATGTCAGAGTTCAGATGAGGTACTTATAGTAATCCTTAAGTTTGTGAATCTCTCATAACATCTGAGCTTCTTGATAGTTAAAATATTATTTCAAAGGGTTTCTGATTATGAACTGTCATTTTCCTGAAATATTAATGTTACTTGCTGTTCTCTTCAGCTTTTATTTGGTTGTCTTGCCAAGGAGTTATTCCTACAATGAGAATCCAAGTTAGGCTGGCTTGTGTTTAGATGAACTTATACACTCTGGTTTAAGATGAAGAAAGCATAACACAGGTGCTTCAAAATGAAGTTGTTTACTTGCTATTTCCAGACATAAATCTGGATGATTATTTTTTAAAGTAGATGAGTAAAAACCTTGACTAAAAGAGTGCAAAATTAATCTTCTGCCAGTTGAAAATTTTGACAAGATGCATTTTTCACAGTGAAAGTTTTCTGTATCAATTATTTCCTATTTTCTTATCAGTCAAATGTATTTTTTCTATGAATAAGATGCTGAAATTATTATATGCCTGGGAGCAGATTTCATTATTGAGGAGAAGAGACATTATATAATCCTTCAGAAAGTTCAAGTATTGAGGAGATAGATTTGTTGTTCAGATTTTCAGGTGATCTATTTTTAAAGTTTTTATGTTGTAATGCAGTGATGTACCTTCTTCTGACATTCTCCCACACAAGAATATACAAACTTCCTGAAGGGTGCTCAAAGTATTTGAACTATTACCAGTCTCACATAATTGCTGCTGGGTCACAGATCTACAGAGTACTGTAATAGACATGTTTTTGTCAGCCAGGGAATCCACATGACAGCTTTCTGGTGCCATCACTCCCTAGCAATGAGAGTTCTCTTATTGTTACTATTTATATCTTTCACTCTTGTTGGAATTTAGCCGGAGACTTTTAATCCTGAATTGTTATTTGGGCATATGTAGAAATGACAATGTGGCCATGCAGGCCAATTTCTGGAAGGAACTGTTATTCTGGATTTTAGAAGCTTTATAATACCTTGTCAAGTTATTCATTAGGGCATGTTCTGTGCTATACATTTAAAGGTCCTGAGTGACATGAAACTGTCATTTTATGACTTCTGGCAAATAGGGCTTGTCACTTTGAAGTCTTTATTGCTACAAGGGCAGGAAGGGGTTAGTCATCACATAAGTGTACAACTTCTTGAGGAAAAAAAATACTATTATTTTTATCAGGCTTTGATCCAGATAGTAAATAGTTTCACTGTTAGACAAGTTAACCAAACAAATTATACATTTGACTGATTTATATTAAATTCTTTCATTAGGGTTTATTACCAATGGGTGATCATCTTCTTATAGACTTGTATAAATATATTTTGTGTTGTCTAACTAACTAAATTGTTTGCTATTGAGTTTAAATGTTTTGCTTTGATGTCAGTTTGATTTCAATTTAATTGAACATTATAATTCTTTTTACTTGAGTTCTTGGATTACTATGGTAGGTGAGCTTAGATAATAAATTTTCCTGATTTTACTTTCATGAAGTCTTCTAGTAAAATTATTAAAATACACCAACTCAAGTGTCTCTAAGCAGCGTGAGGCCAGAACCACAAAGGATATGGGTGGAAAAAGACCCATAAATTCCAAAACTTGAACAGTTTTCCCTAACTAGCCTTTATTTATTTTGAGGGGTTTTTTTAAGTTCAGCCTTATTCAAGGCTCCCCACAAAATACACATAACACTCTGAGGGCAGCAGCCAGTACTAAAATGCTTATGTGAGGATATATGTATGACCACAAATCTCTTCACAGCTGGCTCTCTGTTGGTCCTAAATACTTGAAAAGTGTTTTAACTTATCCTCAGGCTGGCTTAGCTTGTACATCTGAAAATGGACCCACAGAGGAGTGTTTTTATTAGCAAGTCTTTACTAAAAGTATTTGGGCAGTCTGCCCAAACTCTCCCTTTTCTGGCCAAAGTGCATGCTGCCTTGTACTTCATCATAGGAAGCATTTCAAGACATGTGGTTCTGTGTGAAAACATACCCTGAAACTCAGAAAAGTCACTGCTCCTTGTAGCATAATTCCCACAAGTAATGCTCCTGTCCTGTATTTCCCAACCTAATCTGGATCCTCTCTTCTTTCCTCCTCAAGTGAACTTGATCAGTCAGACCTTTTCTGCCCAACCCTTTTCTCAACAGATTGTTTACAGGCTTCTTCTCCCATCCTCTTCTCATTTGGAGAAAGACCACCCACCCTTTGCATGAGCAGGGACAGCCCACTCCCCCTGAGAAAATGTTGCTGTGTCCCCTGAGAAATGTTGCTGTGCTGTGTGGCTGCTGCAGGATCACATCCACAGGGCATTAGGTCAGTGCTACTGTTGGAAATGCTGGAAGGCAGCCTTCTGTGTAGCTAGATGACACTGAAGTACTTTTATCTTGAAAACTGTTTTGGAGAGCTCCTTGAATTTACCCCGGAGGATAACACCAGCCAAGGAGACAGGAAGGTCGACTCAACTGGATGTTGCAGTCACTCATTAAGATCATTATCTGTGTTATTGCCTTCCCTGTCCTTCCCACCCTAAACTGGCTGCCTACTGCGTGTAGGCTGGACTCGCATCTTTCATGCTCCATCATTTCAAAGAACAAGTTCATGTCAGTCAGGGGCAAGCAGTTTTTCTCTCCTTTGCTCTGGTGGCAGGTTTAAACACGTCACTATTTCCCTCTGGGCAAGAACAAATAGTTCAAGCTTCAAGGTCATTCCCACGGATTCCTGAGGGCATTTGCCTACTGCTACCCATCAGCAAGAGGTAACCGTGCATCTCGTATTTTTCTGAAGAGTGCCTTTTTCTAGTTTAAATAAACTGGGAAGATGAACTAATTTAATATTGTCCTCTAATGTAATACTTCTGTGACCTAATGATGCTCTTTTTTTTCCTCATGAGTGAGCTATCAGATTTTTGCCCACAGGGTAAATGAAATTAAGCTTAGTTTTAAGTGTATTTGAAGAACCAAGTTCTTGAATATCTCTTCTTTTAAGAAATATGCAGATTTGCAGTACTGTATGCTTGACCCCAAATCATCCTACACCTCTAAGATCTGGTAATAATTTCTAATGTCTCTCAATGGTCTTTTATTTCTATTTTGATATTTCTCAAACTCCAGTCTGATAGTAGTCTTGTAGACTTTAAAGGTCACTGTTATAAGAATCTATCATTGTCAACTAATATTTGGTGTAACATCAGCCCTAGAAGGTAAAAGTTTCCTCCCATCTGGCATTAAGTAAACTTATAGACCATCTTTATGCTATATATGAAGGACCATGCTTTAACCGCCGCCCCCCCAAACAATGCTATGAAATTGCATCCTGTCTTTTACAAAAAAACATCAAAGTAAGTAGTCTGTGTCACATCATGAAAGGTTTACACATTCAGTGTCTCAGACTCAGACTTTCCTAGGTCTTGTTCTCTTAAGATGCTGATATAAAATGCTGGTGGTGTTTAATCCACCATATAACATTGTACCTTAAAGTTGTTCTTTGTAGCTGATGTCCTGCCTTCCTGACTGTAAAGCCAGGACAGCTGTAAGCAGATGACATGGCAGCCTGCTTCCCATCATCCACTACAGCTGTATACTAGGTCATGTTCTTTGCTTTACTGAAACTTTGATTATGAGGCATTTTAGACCAGAGCAAAACAAAGAGGTTTAGCTCTTTTCCAAATTAGCAGTCTTATAGGGAACGTGCACCATACTGAGTTATTCAGTTTATGTCCTGCATGTGTGAATCAGTGTTAAATTTTAAATTTCAAATTGCTACGTTTGCTATTGTCAGCTTTCAAATCTGAACTGTAGTTCTAACAATGAAAAATTCCTTTCAGGTAAGGACCCTACATACTGTATTGCCAGCTATAACAGTTGTAAAATAAACAGTGCTAGAAGGCAGGCACGATCAGTGAAACTCCATCACCTGCAGCCAAAGTTGTTCGAGCAGTCCCTGGAATCAGCCCAACTGCTGGCTCAATATCTTCTATCTATTCTACAATTCTCTCTTCCTACACACTTTCCAGGCACAGTGTAGGAGTTAGCCTGGACCCCAAATTATCCCCAGAAGACAGTTCTCATTCAGCTGACCTGTTTTGGGGTGAAGTATGTTTAACAGGATGGACACAGCCTATCCAGTTGACCCCAGTGCTAGAGCATGTTAAAGTTGCTGTCTAGGCATTTGGTTATAAGGCAGTATCTGGACTAATGCTGGGTTCAGAAATCAAAGGCTTATCTGCATTTCTTTTGTTCTTGTTGAAATGAAACAGTCTGTTCTGGTGACTGACAGAGAAGAAACTTTATGCTTCATTTGGACTGGGATTTATCAGAGCTAGTCTTACTTTCCAAAATTCTCTTTGAACATCATTTTTACTGTGCATCATATAGCGTTCTGTGTCAGATTAAAGCTGGTATGTCACAGATCTATTTTAGAAGGAAAAATGTCATACTTTCATCAACCTAAAAAATGTCAGAAACTTTACTTTGCCATGAAAAGTGCATATAAAATAGTTTCAGAAGATCAGAGAAATCAGCATGTTATTCACTTGTCATAAATGTTCGGGTTCTGAGCAGGGTGATGCCATAGTTACATGTGAAGTTTCACTTTTGCTTTTTTTTTTTAATGCAAATAGTCTGAAAAACAAACTCATGAGCAAAATCAGAAGTGCTTTGATTATATAGAAGAAGCTATATAGGATAATGCTATATTTATCTATCTATATATACTGTAATTCTATAGTAAGTGTAACAGTGGTCAGTGTTGGAAATAGAGTGTCTTTAGAAGGGTTGCGTCAGTGAGGATTTCAGAAGCTGCACATGTGGATACTAACAAGCATATCTGTATCACTCCCACTTCCCATCTGCTGAAGGAAATGTGTCCTCACTGGGGTCTCTCTCTGTCTCTGGAAGGTTTGCAGTACATCTGTGAGCAGTGATACGAGTGGCTTGTCACTGAGGCTCTTGGTGCCTGCTGATGGCTCACTCCAATTTCCCTCTCACACGTGGTTTTGGGGTAGGGGGCAGCAAACAAAGTAAGTGCAAGTCAGGGTCCTCTGGAAAAATAGGGAGGATATGATCATATATGTAAAGGAAGCAAATATGGTTGAATAAATGCCAAGGAAATCTGATTGCAGTTTTTCTTGAGCTTTAAAGGGGAAATATCTGTGTGCCTGTGGTTAAAATATGCATGTATATGTACATATACACAATGATACAGCAGCAGAAAAAAAATCCAATTATTTATTTAGGACTATCAAAATTAATAACATCAACTTTTCTAAGGACATATGCAATTATTAAATAATGATAGAGTGGAAATGGTAAAGGTTTGCAAAGAAGGTGGAATGTTACCATTCCTCCATGAAAAACAACAGATGAAAGAAACAGTCCCACGTAATTTGAAATAGTGGTCTGTAGCAGGTGCAAAAAAAACCTGATTGTTAAGAAAAAAATGTTTTCTCAAAAGAATCACTATTTTGTCAAAGTATTATGATTTCCTTTTTTTAATCTATTTCTCCTGCTCAGGTGCTGCTGGTATTTCCATTGCACAGCGGGAAGCACCATATAAAGTTATTTTGTCTTCATTTCTTCTCTGAAGTATTTTTATTATGTGTCAGGTATATGAACTCTGTAGAAACTACAATTACACTTTCCATAAGTTTGTACCATAACGTTTTTTCTTTCATTCTTCTTGCACTGGCCCTGTGATTTTGACCTCTTCCTGCAGAGATGTTCAAAGCAATTGGAAACTTTTGTACTGCTGCTGGTTTCTTTCTAGGTCTTACAGCTCCATGTAAATGTCATATGCATGCATTTATATGTGACAGCACAGTAACAGTTGTTACACAACACTATCTACCTGTAGATAAAATTATAAACAGGTTTTTGTTTTTTTTTGTAAACAGCCATGGAACCATTATCTTTGATGTTTGTATCACCCTCCAGGACCATCCTGTATCAGCAATCAATCTCTAGTTTCTGATTGCATGTAAACATAGACTTTTACTTAAAACAAAACCTTATTTATGGGTAATTATTTTCAAGAATTGGTACAGGCAACAAATAGAGATTAGTGGGGTGCAGCTATTTAAAAGAATGAAAATGTGTGTTTAATATGTCTCTTCTAAAAGAGACAAATTAAATTTAGATCTACTCAAGAATCATGAAAAGGTAAACAAAAAAAGTTCCAACAAGTATTTTCCTCATGGCTTACAGTGAAGCAGCAAAAGATGTTCATCAGACTTAAAATAAAAACAAAGAAACAAGAAACCCCCAAATCATTCTCATTAAATCATGATAGATCCCATCTGTAGGTGACTGTACTCTTCATCTAAAATAAACATCTCTGATGCCCAGTTTCATTGATACAAGTTAATTCATGGTTTTTCTCACAATAAATGTGGAGACAATGATCTTTTTATTCATGTGCTTTCAAGAGAGAGAAGCCTTTAGCATTAACCCCCCAGCTGCAGTCCCTCTGTTTTCTTCAGGGGTCTTGGGGAACTCTGTAAATAGTAAAAACCTGGATACTGTGTGTGCATTGTTGTGGGTTAACTTGACATCTGCCTGACAGATATGAAATAGAGCCTGTGTTGAGACCTAAGTCTTTGTCAGGTGGCAGCTGGAGTCAGGCAGGATGCCCTTCACATCCAGCACCCGATCTGCTTGAGTTTGGGAACAGGACTGTGAAACTCAAAGTGTCTGTGGCTGTCCATGGAATATGATAGTCCACATTTCTTGCAGATACCTCCTTGTGAACTATATTTATGTCTCTTAATTTTGATCTGAACATAAAAATTTTCACCTCCCTTGAATTGAACTTGCAGTTTTGAAATGAAAGAATGAAAAGCAAAGTGATAAAATACAGTGCATTAAGAACCTGATATCTGTTCCAGAGGTACAAAACTGTGCAATGGATATGAGCTTTATTTTACTTAGAGTGAGATTAACAGAACATAATCCACAGACTGGGCAACCTCTAGTAGTCCAGACTGTAGGCTGATACCATTCTGTAGGGAGAACTGGGAAACATCTTGCAAAGGTTGGCAATTCCTCAGCTCCTGTATATGGATGTGGCACAGAGTTGTCTCTCCCGTATCTTCTTTATCTTCTCCTGCCTGTGTCAAGCCATGTTGATCTGCTCTGGAAAACAAAGAAAACAACTTAGTAACAGCCTTTACATATCTCTCATTACACTACTTAAGAAAAGGGGGAGCAGAATAATTACTATATTCCTCACTATGTTAAGTGACTTTTTTTTGGTGAATGAAAACCTCACAATAATAAAAATATGCATTATAGCTTGCTGTAGAATCTCAACAGAGATTTTGTTTTAATGACTGAAAAAAGTGGAGTAAAAAGCAGCGAGTTAATGCAGCTTGCATTATCAACTGAAAAAATTACAAGAAGCTACAGTTCTTCCTCTAATAAGGTGTTCAACCTCCAGTTGAACAGCAGAGGGAAATATTTTTTGTCGACCTTGTTCTTTGAGGTCAATTTTTTTCTCTTCCCACTTTCCTCTTTCCCTTTTTTTTTTCTTTTTTTTTTTTCCCCAGGTGGAAGATAGAACCAGGAAAAACAATTTTGTTATAACAAATTTTTTTTGCAAAGTCCTTGAATAAAGTATCCTTGAATAAAGTACACAGAATAAAACCATAGACACCATATGCTTTACTATATGTAAGACTTTAGAGTTGTTTTATTGCTGCTATGTTTCAGTATTAATTCTAGTTTAGAACTGAGTAGTTCAGAATCAAAACTGGGACTATTATCTATCAGTCCTTGGAAATTTATCTCCTATGGATTTTGTTTTTCCTTTTAGGTTCTGAGTTTTAATTTATAAGTTAGTGAGCTCTGGTTAGAAAAACATTTTATGTGAATGTTTTTCTAATAGCATATGAGATTGAATCAAAATCTTAGTAGGGAAGATCACCACTGAGCTGTGAGTTCTGTGCCTGTCACAGAAAAGTCAGGGTATTTGAGCAGGACTAGATGTAAAGAGGTAGAAACTGTATTTAGTTGTCCACACACAATCCTCAAGCAACACACAAGTTGTTGTAGGATGTCAGAGAAGATCTCTCCATCGGAATTACCTTTTATGCAATTGGAGTTGATTTCAACACAGTTTTTGAATTGCCTTTCCTTGTGGCCCATAAATTCTACATTCTTTGTCCATTATCAGTGATGCATTCTTTTCCCCAGGCTTTGTTAATCTCTCCCTAGGTCTGAGACTACACTTGGACAATAGTACCACCTTTACCTTACCTCAAGTCCCTGCAGTAGTGGTTTATCTTACAGTCCAAGTTCAAGTTACCAGCAGAGGGATATTTGAAGGGTAGAGGGAGGTTTTGGTGATCATTGGTGGTCATAGATGCCATCTTTCCCATAACTTGGGGTGATCTTCGTTTGACCATTCATATGTGTATGAGCAGTTGCTTCTCTACACAGTTTGCTGCATTGGGAATTTTTTGTCTGGATGCACCTACCAGGATGTGCTAACCAGAACTCTCCTCTGTCAGATTTGGGGTGGTCACCATCCTGTCACTCCCTTCTGTGCTTTTTCCACGGCAAAATCTTTCTGTGGACTTTACAGTGTTTGAGACAGGTGACTGTGCTCTTTAAGTCTTTGCAGAACTGAATGAAGAAATTAAGGATGAAGTGGAGCAACACTTCTGGTGATAAACTATGTTGTACCATAAAATTTCTTGTTTGCCACAGATTTAAAAAAAGCAAAGGATCAAATGGTATTCTGACAGATATGCTTTTACTTGGTAAGTTACAAATAAGCAGTGTTTTGGTTTCCGCTTTTGCTTACATGTTCTATTGATAAAAAATGTTTCAACATTGCTTTCTAATATGAGTTTTAAATATGTATATACAGCAAATATTAATTTGGTGCACCATACCCCAAGCTCAATTACTGATTTTATCCTTATTTTCATGTTGCAGAGACAAAGTATTAGAATGGCATAAAATATGGCCCAGTTCTACTACAAAAGAAGCGTCAATGCTCCCTACAGAGACCGAATCCCTCTTCGCATTGTGCGGGCAGAATCTGAACTGTCTCATTCAGAGAAGGCCTACCTGAATGCTGTGGAGAAAGGAGATTATGCCAGTGTAAAGAAAGCCTTGGAGGAGGCAGAAATTTATTTCAAGATCAATATTAACTGCATTGATCCCCTGGGCAGAACTGCACTCCTAATTGCAATTGAAAATGAGAACCTTGAGCTCATTGAGCTGCTCTTAAGTTTTAACGTGTATGTGGGAGATGCTCTGTTGCATGCCATACGGAAGGAGGTGGTTGGAGCTGTGGAGCTGCTGTTAAATCACAAGAAACCCAGTGGAGAGAAGCAGGTATGTGCAGGATGTTCTGAGTTTATAGTCTGGTCTAATGTAAAGGGAAGAATTGTGCAAAGGGGGTAAGAAAAACAAAAACAAAACATCATCCTTGCGTGCAGTACTTAAAATCAGAAAATCAATTACTTTGATGCCGAATGCATTGTATTCAACTGTGTTTATACATTATACAGTCAGAAACTGTTTTGACTCAGAAGGACCTTCAAGTCTAGTTCCAACATCCTGCCATGGGCAGACATATCTTTCCTTAAACAGGGTTGCTCAAAGCTCCATCCAACCTGACCTTGAACAGTTCCAGGGACAGGACACCCTGAACTTCTCTGGGCCGCCTTATCCTGTGTCTCACCACCCTAATTATAAAAAAATGTCTTCCTTCTGTCCATTCTAAACCTACCCTCTGTCAGTTTAAAACTATTGCCTTTTTTCCTGTTGCTACAGGCCTTGGTTAAAAGTCTCTCTTTCTCTCTTTGTCTTTCTCATAACTCCCCTCTGTATAATCATAATATTATTCCTGCAGATATGGCTGGGAAATCTTCAATCATTCAAAGAAACAAATAATTCCAAAGAGAATAGTAGTGGAAATATGTAGTCCCTTTGAATCAATTATGAAACTCCCATATAAGTCAATGAATGTTTTAACCCATCCATGTAGAGATCATGGTATCCCAACTCAGAGAGAAAACTGGTGGACACAACCCAGTTCATCAGAATTTCAGTCCTGTCTCTAGTAGTCATCCATCCTATGAAGTACAATTTAAAAAATGCAAACTTCTCTCCCTTTCTCCCTGTCTTTTCTCAAAGGAAAAAATCATTACATATAGTCTCATTCATGATCTGATACCTACTCTGCTTTCCCTTGAACTGCTTTGAGACCTCTCTGGGAAATATCTAGCCTCTTGCAAATCTTTCTAATTTTAAGAAAATAGTGAAGACAGGATAACATAGCCCATACATTCTGATATTCCTAGGACTCTTTCTTCTAGGAAGAGAAACCTCAAAAGTAGTTATACTATTGTACTCTATTTTCATCAATTTCAGCTTTCTTGTGTTATAGGTACTCTATTAGTGTATTTCAATGAATAGTACGTTGAAATTATTACAGCCCTTTTACAGATAATACATGTAATATACTTAAATTACAGTATAATATACTTGCCATGGATAGAATTGCAGATAATAGGTAAAAAGTATAATTTTTGCTGATAAAATAACATTAATTCTACGCTCCTTTGTTATAGAAAGAAAGAGATACTAGGTCTTCCTGCAAATGTGTGTGCCTGCCTTTTCTTCTAGATAGTAAAAGCAGAGCTCCTGTAAAATGACAACAGATTTATGTCAGAGAAGGGGAAGAAAACTATATTCACATGATGTTTGTCTCATTTCATGATTCCTAAACTGATAGTGCAGATGAGGATACAGCGCATAGGAATTTCTCAGTGCAGTGTACCAGGAGCCTGAAGGATCAGTGCACAGCCCCATCCCAAACCAGTTAAAACCCCTGTGTCTCCATTATGCAGCCTCTACAGTGGAAGTTGCCATTGGCAGGGTAGAGTTCATGCCATGTGATGGTAGCCATCCAAAGGTGTGTCTCATCTCTGGTCTGGCTCCCTGGGCTCCCCTTGGCAATGGAAAAAAATAGAGATCCCTGGAGAGCTCCTCCTGCAGTCTTTATCAGTTACTTGTTTTAAGACATCATAAATCACTTTTTGACCATGGGAGTCTAGAAATTCACCTTACAAGAGCTGCCTAAATTTCAGGCTGTTCTTTAGACTTTCAGGGCTACATTTTTGTATGGGCCACAGCTGCTGTAATGAAAATGCTTGAATATAAACAGTCAAACTTGTATTAGTGAGCATCATGCTGTAGCAGACAAAAGATAAGCTTACTTTTTGTGTGAATACTACCATGTTAAATTATTCACAAACTGCTTTGCTCCGGTCTAGAGGATCCTTCTCTGTGCTGAAGCTTAACCATGTTGTTTCAGTGCCAGAGTCCACTGCTGGTTGGAGTGAAGAGTGCTGCTCCTGCTATGCTTTCTTGGTTGGACTTGCTGGGGGTCTTACTGTAAAGTGTGAAGAAGAATAATGAATCATTTGAACAGAGACATCTCCTTTTGTGTCAGTTTAAGCCTAGGTTTGCCCGTTGCCTCTGCAAGCACTGAATGCAAGCCAGTGCTTTTAAAAATGGCTTCTTAACTGATAGGTTGCTTACACATGTTCGCTGTTGTATGCACTGGGGATCCCAACAACAATTAAGCTTCTATGGGTGTCAGGTGTGTAATAATACACTGATAATCACACTGGTTCATTTTTAGGAACATGGCATGCTGAAGAGGATGTAAATGCCAATGGCATTTTTGCACTAATGCCACAATGAATTTAGTATAATAAAAAAGTACCTTTTGGCTGAAAAATCATTCCAATGCAATAAAGAGATAAAAGCTGAATACTCAGAATTATGTACTTCTATTATATATTTTTTCTTCCTTCAAGTTGTTTTCCCCCTTCAAGTTTCTTTTGAAACTATTTCAAATTACAACTCTACTTTTTGATTACTGGTGTTTGTAAATATTTGATATATTGTTTAGACAATGATTCATTTTCAGACTCTGTGCTTTTAGTAACATGATATCTTTGGCTGTTTGGTTTTCTTTCTTTGAATAAGGGAACGTGTGGTCATGTGTGGTAAAATCCTGGCCCCTTGAAGTTAGTGGGAGTTTTGCCATCGATTCAGTGAGGTCAACCCTTTTTTGCTGGTTTTTTTTTTTTTTTGGTCCCTGATGAAAAGTTTTATTTCTACAGAAGACAGTTAATAATAGAAAGAAAAACACCTTGCTAAATACTTCCAAGCACAAGAAACAGTTTCCCAAATATTTAATTAGTGAAAAAGTTATGAACATTGAATTTCTGGAAAAAACCTGATATGATTCACAAGTAAATGAATTAGCTCTCACTAATTTTTTTCTTTATATTCATGAGATAATGTCCTATGTATGATGCATAGCTAATTTCAGCTTCAGTTCGTACAATAATGTAGCTATATTTGTAAAACGAAATAATTTTAAGCATAGAATTTATTATATAATTCAAGTTCTCATTGTCAATGTCAGAAATCTAGAAGAAAATGTCCTCTTGTATCAACAGAAAGCTACAATTCTTCAGGACTGCTGAAATGTATCTTTTAAAAGAACTGGTTATCCTCCAAAACTTAATGCTTTAAACATTTTAGGTGTTGCAAAAGAAAAGGGGAAAAATTTAACAATATGTTAATTCTAACCAGGAATCAATTCGTTTAGTTAAAGTAATCTGGTTTTGCATTTTTGGAAAAGTTTTATAACCAACATCTCCAAATTAGCAGATGCCACTGATCTCTAATTTACACTTTCTCCTAAAAGAAACAAAAAAATAAACACAGAAGAAAAACCAAACAAAAAAACCCACCATAACAAAACAAACTCAAAATAACCCACTCCAATAACAAAAAACCCTAACAAAACCCCAATAAAACAAACCAACCCCACCCCCCAAACCCCCAAACTATAAAACAATGTTCAGATCTCGTTAAAGTTAGATCTAAACTCTCTAGTCTATTGATCATTCAGCTGCTGGCTCTGCCTAATAGCCATATGTGATGGGCTCAGCATTTCCAAGACCACATAGGTTACAATGGTTTTAGCCTAATTACCAATGTATGGATACATCTGGTGCCACCTGGTGACTACAGATGAGGTATGTAGGTTTAACAGTTCTGAATTGTCTTTGAACTCCTTCTGCTTCTCAGTTTTTGAGAGAAGTTTTTGCACTATACATTAATCTAACACAAGGAAAGGGTTTTTTTGCCACTTGCATTATATTAATTATATTTCTATACTTCTTTAGCTGTACCAGCTGCTAGAGCACAAGTAAAAAAGAATAGCACAAATTAATGTGAATGAGTTGAGGAAACTTGTCCAAGTACTTTTAAATTACCATTCTTTAAAGCCATATGTCCTGAATTATCTGCCAAGTCACTTGTTGCTTACCCTGATGGATAGCTGAATGCCAAATTAAGAGGGGGGGAAAAAAAAGTTGTTCTTTTAAATTTAGTATCTGCAGAAAACATTTTTGTCTTGTTAAATTGCATGCAGCACCCACAGATGGGCTGGGGGCTAGGCAGCATAAAAAATTAATACCTTTATCTAAATCATAGTGTGCTCTACTGCTTAGGGAACTCAGGCTTTGATCATTAGCTGGGGGGTTGACCATCTAAATATTTGTGTATATTCAGGGAAGACTGAAGCAGAGGTGTAGCTGACTTCTAAGGATGCTGCAAATCACATAAGTGAAGCTGAAATCTCAGTTACTAGACTTGAATCCATGTGGCATTGTATTAGCTGACAGACTTGCTTTAGGGCTTGGAAACCCGACAGCAGTGCTTACAGCATTGTCTGACTAGCAGAATAAAGCACATGACAGTGCTTTTATGCCTTCTGTTCACTATTGTATGTCAGTCTTGTGATATTTGAGGGTATTTTTAATGGGTGGACACTCTAGGGATAGATGTGCAGATGTGTGAACAAAATACTGAGCTAATGCCAGACTGGCATTTGCAAACACAAGGGAATTGCTAGAGGAAGGAAAACTTTTGGATAAGGGAGGATGTGATCCCTGTGATATGTGCCTGGCTCACATGCAGAGAAAAGTAGAAATCACTGGCACAGTGCTGGAAGTAGGAAGCTGAAAATAAACTATATCCACATGCTGCAACACTCAGAGACCTTTTGCTCTCCCAGGACAAGCAGTAAAGGCACATCATAAACTACTTTATGCAAAAGCCCTGCCTCTACTTACTCTGCCAAAGTCAAGCCAGGAAGCCAGGCTTCAGCTTGTCAATGTGTCAGCCTCTAAAAATGCAAGTCCATGGCATGTACAACTTTTTTTTTGTTGGGTTTCATGGATTTTCCTGGCAATTTCTCAAAGGCCCAAGAAAGGATGAGTTCCATCAGTTGTCTAAATATTTGGGAAAAAATATTTATTAAAAGAGACAAAAACCGAAACCTCTGAAACTTTAAGTATAGAGACATTTCTGAAGGAGTGAAAGATTCAGCATTTAGGTTACCATTTTCTCTTCAGACAGAGCAACCCTTCCTCATCAGTATGGAGGGCCCTCTAGTATTCTCTCTGGTCATGGTAGACTTTAGGTATGATATGTTCTAGCCTTTATCTGTAGGGAAAGAACTGAAAGGAAGGAGGTGAACCTTTTTTGGCAGAGATAACCACAGCAAGCTGTGGGTTTGTGCTGTAACAAGGAATGGCATCTGGAAGAGATGGGTGAGGTGAGAATTCATGTGTAAGAAGATGGCAAATGCTGAGATATTTATGTGCTGTTCAGTGTGCTAGCAGCCATTGTAAACTCTTGGACAGGAGGAGTTATCAGGTGATTGGTAGGAAAGCTTGCTATTTTGGGACTTTTTGGGAGGTAGGGAGAGAAAGGGCATTGTTTTACTGTCAAAGGCTAAAGTTATATTTCATCAGTCTTGACTCATGTCTGACTGATAATTATTTGGAGTGTGGGAAGGTAGAAAAGAAGAGGACAAGAATACAAGTTGTCTTTCGCTTGAAGCTGCTGATGTAATTCTCATCAGAAAAAAAAAGTGACTGATCTTTTGCCAAAATGTGTCTCAACATCTGATTTTTATTTTTTTTTTTTTTTAATTAGTTGCTAAGTAATTCTGGAGATAATGAAAGACTATAAGAGAACAGCCAGGATGAGGGAATGGTCCTGTGTGAGGAAGTGTAAAGGATATTGTACAGTATAGTTTCTAGGCCAGTGGAACAGACTCCTCTGTGGATGTTCAGGCACTCACCTAAGCTATCTGGGAAAGGGCATGGACAACAAAGCTAGACAGCTTTGCAGGCAAAGCGCCTTCAGTCTGGCAGCATTCCCAGAAACAGAGAAAAAGTCTAAAAGGGAAAAGTCAGGAAGCAGCATGAAAGTAGCACAGAGCCTGAAGAGTCATTTTCCATTCCTGAAATCCTGGCAGCTTAAATGCTGCTCTTCTGACAAAGCTCCTATCAGGACTGACAGAGCTCCTATCTCCTAGGAGATTCCCTACATGTGGCCACATCACCCACTCTGTTCTTTTAATGTCTCTCAGTATCTTTGGACTTCTTGAAATTGCCCTTTGAGGAGTCCTAGTGTCCTGAGATTAAGCCAATGCTCTGCTTTGGAGCTGCACTTTTAACCTAACTTCAGTCTCAGTCTCCCTTAATGTGTTTTAAGAGCATTTACGCAGCTTTGGCCCGTTGTTTTCTTTCCAAGTCTCATGGAATATCATTTTCCCAGTCCTGCATTTCCACATAGCCCAATGGTATATATGTGGGAAAGCTCCTATGTCAGGGTTGTACTTCCTCCTGGTGACAGTGGGCCCTCCTGGAGAAGGCCAAGGAATGTATACAGGTTGTAGGCCCAACATGACTGCAATAGACTTTACATAAATGTTAAACCTGACTTTTTTTTTTTTAATTCTCCTTCAAATTTTCCCCTAGCAACTGAACTGGGAGTTATATTGGTCAAGAAGAGACAGAAAGATTTTATGATCACTGCATGATGCCTGGTAGTTTCCTAATCTAAACCTCTTTTTTCCAGTAACTTTGCAAAATTCCAGTTACAATCTCTTCTGGGGTAGTTGTTGCCTGTTGAGATTCAAGCATCATTTTTGTTTTGAAAATGTCTCCCGCAGAAATTTATGAACGAAATGTCTTTTTCAAATGTTGTGATTAATGACAGTCTAGCTAGTAATGAGTATGGAGGAGGCATTGCAGAGATTCTTTGTCTGAAAGTACACATTCTTGAAGTGGAACGTGAGGGCAAAATGTTGTTTCTTTCCACTGCTATCTGCCTGAGTGGGTAGATGAGTATTTTTTTCCCAGTGGTGTCTGATAAGTTAGAATTTTCTGACATGTTGATAGATGAATGGGAGAGGCTGTGTAGGGGATATTTCATTTATGGATAAAACTAGTCAGTCTTTCATATAACCATTTAGGCACATGAAAACAGCATGTAGCACAGGTGCACAGTAAAGGTGGAGCTGACTAATTGCATGTGAGATGGAGATAAGCATTTTCAGAAGTTTTGTTCTTGGGTTTGAAGAAGGTTGCTGGCTGTTTTCAAGTTCAGAAAAAGTTGCACATAAATGCCATTATGTCTTGGCAATAAACCCAAACTGTCTGTGTTTATATGCATCAGAGCTAAGGTGGGTGGATGAGTAGAAAAACCTGTGACAATTACTAAGGAAATACTCCAGAAGCTGGTATGCCTGTGCCACCCAACAGAGCTGCTAGCAGTTTCAATATTGAGGTACGCAATGTGTTCTACAATATGCACCCATCACCTTGTAACAAATTCTAAATCATCATATTCCACAGCAATACCAAAAGACAAATAACAAACCATGAGGAAACATGACACTTTCTTGACCTGTACAAAATGATAAGCCAATTTTTAGTGGCTACATAAAGAAAAATTCTGACTATCAGGATCCTTATAGATAGGTTTCTGGAAGATAGTGTTATTGAGAATGACTTTTCCCTGCTGTTAATCTATTCCTCTGGTTTAGCAATCTGCAGAAATCCAGAAAATTTTGATGATGACAAATACAGATTTATTTTAAAGACAGCTGGTGACACTCCACCTAAACTTGAAGTGTCACAGATTCAGAAATATTGAGTATGTTTCTGTCATTATTTGCTGACATTTTCATATTTCTTGTTTGAAGTTCATGCTAGAAATGAAAGTACTTTCCTATCATGAGGAGATGAGTACAGATTATCAAAAATATTTTAAAGTCTAGAACAAATCAAACCCTTTAGAAAAAAAGAAACTCCAAATCTTTAGAAAGATAATTAAAAAATAAGGTCTGCATAAAAGTCAGATTTTTCTTCAAGAAGTCACATTTTCTGTGCTGATTTCTTTTTCCTTCTTTTCATGTTTTTTGAGCCCCTCTTTACAGCACTCTGCCAAACTTACAATCAGAATCGGGACAGAACGCAAATTAAAATAGAAGATGTCCAAGATTTCTGCCTTCTACTGTCAGTGGTCCTGTAGTGTCATCTCACAAGCCTCCATGCCAGGCATCCTTCTCATCAAACCCACTTGCCTTCACTTCCTGAAAACTCATCAACTCCAAAGATTGCAGTTAAAATTTAAATATTTTAGCAGTCTTTCAGTGTCTGAAAAAAATGTTAAGAATCAGCTTTGAGGCCAGTAGTATAAATTTGTTAAGAGTGAGAGGTTCAACCAACACAATCTTTTTTAATTGAGGTAGTCTTGTCTTCTAAGGCTAGAAATCCCCATTGCCAATTATTGTATATTTGGTGATGTAATTTAACTTAGGAAGTTAACAAATTTATAAGCATCAAAGGAGCAATATAAACAAATCCAGTATCTTTTCTGTTTAGATCGTCCTCTCAGGGAACAGTCAATATTCTGGCCCCAGACTGAGATCTGTGCTCTGTATAAATATGTGCTATATATAAATATATGTATACAGAGACATGTATGTAAGGGGGTGGAAATCAGCCCCCCATTCAGATGGCTGAAGCTGAAGGCAAGGCAGCAGTGGAGCTCAGTCTGTGCAGAGATGTGTCCTGCCTGTCCTGCCTGTGCTGCAAAGGAGGGACATCCTCCAGTAGGTCTCATGTCATGTCTGTGTAGGTCTCTCTCATTCTCTAGAGTGTCTTAAGCAGCAAAATGCTGTTTGAATCAGTCCATTTACTGCTTACATATAAGCCAGATAGCTGAGCTCCCAGTAAGGTCAGTGATGAGCAAGAGGAGACTTCCTGAGCAAATACCAAGTGTCTGCTGTAAGCTAAGAAAAAGACTTCTCTGGACTCCACTCACTACATCAACCAGGGGCCCAGCCCAGTAGCTCACATGTAGTGGGTAAGTGAAATATGAAGCATCTTAGAATATCTGTGAGACATGAGTTGTGGCCTTGCAGTTTTGTCACAGAACCTGTGGGCAACTGAGACGAGCCCTAGATTTTCCTGGGTATAATAGAAGCTTAAAAACAATTCAGATATAGAGCTATCATTAGGTGTTTAATACAAAGATAAATATCCTCCTGTATATTCATCTGCAACATATCCTTTTTCCGACAGTGCCCAGTGCACAAACATAGGAAATATTTTAGGAACAGGACCACCTGCTGTTGAAAAAATCTCAAGGCACAGCAGTTTCTGATGAGCAGAAACCTTCAGGCAATCCAATGCTGAACAGTGGTCCACTGAAAAATATTTTCAAAGAGCCACCATTTTAGACTTCTGTCTGTGAGGAGCCACTATGCTCAAATGCAGCTACCTTAAACTTGCCTGTGGAGATACTTCTTAAATAATGCAAGAGTAGAATTTGACAGACTTTTTCAAAGTCAGCATTAGTCTTTGGGAGTCAAGCATGCAATCATACACAATAATCTATAAAACAAATAACTTTTTAAACCTTCAGCCATGGGAAAACACTAGGAAAATTTAGAAAACTCACCTCTGTCAAATATATATATATATTGTTCATATATAGTCTTCCACATCCCACCATTATCTTTCCTTGTGTCACAGGGCATCTCTTGTCAAATTTCTCTGTGAGCAGTGAAATTTATGAAATCTGATTTTCACCCAATTATATGTATCATGATAGAATTTCCTCTTTTTGATGTTATGAGCATTCATCAAAGCTTTTGAAGAGGCTGATACACTCATGATATCCTCGTTTTGTATGAATTCTTTGGTGCCTAGTAACATAGCTGCATTTACACTTCAGAATTTTCTTCAAATCTCGAACATCCATATCTTTTGGGAAACTTGAAGGAATTTAGTATTTCTTATATTTCTTCTACATTTCTTCTATATTTCTGTTAACACCCAGATGGAGCAATCCAACAAATTCAAAAGTCACAACGGACTGACAAAGCCCATTAATGTGATAACAGGGTCTGACTTGTCTTGGGAGGCTACCAATTTAGCTTGTCAATTTACTGATTGTTTTCTGGATAGAGGGTATGTATGTCACATACTGTACTGACAGAAGTGTTTTAATTGTACTTGTGCCTGTACCAGGATCCATATCTTCCATATCTTCACCCCAGATTGGCAGGAGGCAAAATTAGCTCCCCTCAACTCAGCTACTAAAACACTACAGAGAGCTGGTAATAAAATATTATCTAAATTTGCAGGCTTGTCAGAGTGTGTGAGGCCTTCTGGCAGGGGAAAAAAAAAAAAAAAAGAAACCTGAAATATCTACCCTCAAAGTGTATCTTTTCATATTAAGTACTGCTGAGATACAGCTGAATATTTGCAGAAAATGCAAAAGTCTACCATTTTATTTGCTACCAACTTATTTTATGACATTTACTGTATGTACAAGCCATCTAGCTGATAAGATTAAATTTCTCATCCCTGGTCCTTGCTCATTTAGACCTTTCCTTAATAAGTCTTTGCTTACTACCATGCCCTGAATTTAACAAAAATATACTTACATACGCTCAAAGGAAAAAAAAAACCCTAAACATTTCTAAAGCACATTAAGAATACTCTTTATGCATGGATGCACCATGTGTGTAAGATCTGAACAGATCAAAATCCAGCCAATTGGTGAACTGAAGAGGAACACAATACTAAGATAAGCCTAACTTGAAACAAGGAGTATTAAGGGGTTTGAACCAATACATTCCCCTTGCCATCAGTTTCAAAGGTTTCCTTCTAGCAATGTACCCTTAAATGCCTCTGACCAACTCTTCTGCCCCTGGTCTCTCACTGGAGGGCAGGTGTCGGGCAGGATATAACAATGCACATCTCTCCCGTTTCTCCTTTGACCTCTTTGCACTGGGAATTCAAAAGGAATATTTTTATTTCTAGCAACCTTCTCTTGTTTACTTACAGGTTCCCAAAACCTCTTAAGCAGGAGGATTGTTCAATTGATTCTTGTATACCAGGAAGATCTTAACATGTCTATTGTTAAGGAATTGAATCCAGCTGAGAATATCATCAACCTGTAATAATTTTCATTTTTCAGTCCTTTACCTCTCAAGTACATCTTTCATTCCCAGCACATCCTAGCATAGTTGTGTGAGCCTCTGTATACTTCAGAAAAAATGTTCTATTTTGCATCTGTGAAATATGGGAAATTTACAGTATGGTTCAAAATGTAGAGCTACTGCTAAATAACAGACAACTGAAAAAAATACTGGGAATAATGTACTTGTGAAACAGCTTATTGTGAAGTTCTTCTGCATCCTCTTAAGGTACAGGTTTCTTTGTCTCTGCCAAAATCTTTTGTATTACTTTCTCTTATTTTTTTTTAAATAGAGAAAACATTTTTTGTGTCTCATGAATTTGCCTGTTCCCTGCTTTGTTCTTTGTGAGTACAACCCTTTTAATTTTCTCAAATATTAAATTTACTTCTCAGCCATGAAGATATCACAAATTACTTTGCAATGTTAAATAATTGCAATCAGCTGCAAAGACATTTAGCTAATTCCCACCCTCTGAGACACTTGTAACTCCTAAACAGTTTGTTGATACCAAGGGAGGCCACCAATCTGTTATTGTCTTTTCTGCAAAAGCTCTTTTTCAGAAACTATCTTTATAATTCCATTGCCAGTGGGACAGCTTTTCTTGTTTCTAGATCTAGAAAGCTCAGGGATAAACAAAGGATTCTGCTTAGATTCTAAGAACTCCTTTGTTCTGACATTTCTCTGAAAACCTCACTGTTGAAGCAAACCAAGTTCTTTCCAGCTCTCTTGCTGACTATTGGAGCCATTTTGGGACAAGAAGAATGAACAGGAAAAACAAGATCTTTTCCACATTTTAATAATCGGACTAGAGACACAATTTCTCAGGAAATGGAATATCAGACCTAAGGTTCATTAAAATGATTTTGTCTTTATGAACCATGTTGTGTTTGGGAAAATTATTTATGCATCCATTTAATAAATTCAAATGGGAAGGCCCTCCCCCTAGATCCACCTTGAACATTCAGGAAATTTTAGTATTGACTTTACTCATCATGGAAACTCTGAGAGAGGTATATATGAGCTTTATCATGATGGACATAAGTAATTCAAGTTCCCCTTTAATCCTTTCCATAATAAGATATTTCTTCTTTCTCGGCTCTCATGTTTTTTCCAAATCATTTTACTTATCTTCTTTCACTGTCTCTTGAGTGAAAACAACTTTTTCTTGTCACTCCTCATTATGAGCAGTCAAGCAATACCCAGAACTCCTACTAGAAACACTCCTTTACCTGTTCAAAAATTTTATGTGGAGAGAGCAAGTGTAAGTTCCATAGATGAAAACAAATTCTAAGTATCCTTGCAGTCTTCTATTGAGTGTCTACTTTTAAGCAATTTCCACCCTTCCTCAAGCTACTGGCATTGACTGATGAAATATCACATCAATTCACTCATAATTCTCACAGGAAAACATTAATTGGAAATGAGCAATTTGATGTACAGGCAGTATTTTGGATCAGAGTTCTTTCAGAGATACAGGGAGGACAAATTAAAAAAAACTTTAAAAAAAAGAGAGAAAAAAAAGCACTGAAGTCCTTTGACATCAGTTCTACCCAACAAATTCATGTCCAAACCTATCAAATCCAGTAACTTTTCTTCTGCTTCTGTCTGGAAACTGCTATCAATTAATTTTACAGCATTCCCTTTCCATTCTGTATTCTCTTTTTTTCAAATAAAAGAAATCTATATTTTTTTACAGCAAGGACTATCCTGAAGAAAATAGTCAAACATTCTGCTTGGAAGCACCTGGAAGAAAATATAGACATGAATAACAGTCTACCAAGATTTGTCAGGAACAAAGCTTGTCATAACAATATAATTATCATTCATCACCAGATAGCAAGTTCTGTATGTTGGGGAAAATCAGTGCATATCATATAGCTCGAGATTTGTAAGATTTCATAAACTGTCACTCAAAAGACAGTCTAAGAAAACCACACTCACAGGAGTTGCCCACAGTACTTGGTGAAACAGGACATATAAATTCAACAGAGGGGTGAAATGAGCAGTCCTGCAGGGGTCTAGCCCTATCAGTGCAATTATTCATGACATTTTGGATGAAATAGAGGGCCTGTTAGTTCTGGAGACAACTGACAACGTGGGGGGATCTCAAGGCTTTTGCAGGACACAATTAGCATTCATGTTTTGGCAAGCAAGTAATTATTTCTGTGAAAAATAAAAGAGTTCAGTAAGAAAAAATGTAAGGTTCTAAGTGGAGCAGAAATAATCAACCAAGTATGTCTTGGAATTGAAAACAATTAAGATAACAGTTCTGCAGGGAATATTAAAACAAGACTAACACAAAAAGACTGCACAATACACTTTTACTGTTCAAAAGTCAGAATCACATCTGATGACATCAGAATGAGCACAGATCGTAGAATTGTAGAATCACAGGATGGCCTGAGCTGGAAGGGACCAAACGGGGGGAGGCTGGAAGGGACCTATCCTCTTCCAGTCCCCATAAGGAAAGTCTGAATGAAAACTTGTAAAACAGAAACTAAGAAAAGAAATGAAATATTCTCTGAATTCTCAAGAATTTATGGGCTTAAACTGCACAAAGGTAGAGCATATGAAGTATCAGAAACATTGTGAGGAAATGGTGTGACATATCCACCCACCACTGCAGAGCTTTAGAAACAGATTGGTCAAATTCTTTTCCTTAATGTGTTACATTAATGCTTTTTCTGCAATGTGGCTGTCATGGAGACTGGAAGTGATCAGTCCATGATGTGACACTTGTGACACACAAATTGGTTCAGATGTAATAAGATCAGCATGAACAAGCATTAGAAAGCTCACATCTTTGGGGTAGGTTAAGTGTAGCTGATAAAAAAAACCTACATCCAAGGTTTTGTAAACTCAGCTTGAGCCTGGGAAAAAAATGGATGAAAATAAGTCAAACTTGTACATTTAATTGTTCAAAATTCACAGACTTGTAAAAAGGCAACTACCGAAGCCTCTTAAATTTGACAGGGATTCTGTGTTACTACAAACATCCCTGTTCCAGTCATGTCCCTTCAAAGCTGAAAGTAAATTTTCAGCAAAATAGATGGACATGATATTACATAAAACACTATTCTAAGTGGGAGGAACAGATCCTTTGCTAACAGTGATTCATATTACCAAATGAGGGCATTTAGGCCTGAGCCTTGGAAATATATTAAGACATGTGATGTACATTGAGAAGGGTTTACACAGAGGCAAGAATGTTGCCTTTCCCCCCTTACCAGGAGTAGACAGACTAAAAGCAAGCTCTAAGGTAACACATTCAGCATTACCTGTTCATACCCTCTTTTCACACATCCTGGAGAACTAGCAAAAATGGTGAATGGAGTTTTTTTGAAAAATACCTGTCTTGTGTTCCAGCATGCAGGTTAGGAGGCACAAGCCTTGGCTAGCTGAGGGTCAGTACCAGCATGAGCACAGCAATCAAGTTTTGAGTTATTAGCACATGGCTTGTGTCTGAAGAACAAGTTATGTTGAGCTCCATGCTAAGGGGAGTGTTTACCTTACCCAATTTCAGCTATATAAAATTAGATATATATCTTGGGTTGCTTATCAGAGCTCCTCTCTGCTAGGCATCTTTCCGGCATGACATGAAATATAATATTTTCACAGGAAAATATTTGGAACATTTTGTAAAATTAATAGTTAGAATTGTCATAATCACATAGTATAATCACAATAATTTAATCTGGAAAAAAGTGGGATTGAACCTTCTTGTTGTTAGATCATAGGGAAATACTGGAATAAAGGAACTTTTCAAGATAGACAAAAAAAAAAAAAATCTGGAATACTTTGGTAAAAAATGTCCACACAAAAGTATCTGATTTTTCATTATTATTTTTTGCTATACCTACCTGGCTTTAATTCACAACTGGAATTACATTAGACTCCAGAGAAAAGAAATAGGGACGTCAAGCATTAAGCATCTTGACATTCCTGAGGTAAAATGTGTGTAAGAAAATGTTAAAGGACAGAATTTGTAATTAAATCTTATGAAAGTGTACACATCCAGATATACTGAATATGAAAGTATGCGTTATGAAAGTATGCATTCTTAAGAAGTTACAATATTACTAAAATATTTGCATTTAGTCCTTAGACTGTTATTTAGTTATTAGTCAGCTTAAAGTGCCTAAGACCCTCTTTTTTACTTTTTGTGTGTCTGTTTCCTACATAAAAGAAAAAAACTAGACATTTAAAACTAGAATTTTAACCAATGAAAGATAACACTTAGCAGATTAAGAGTGTGGTAATTATCATTAGGAAATGTGATGAGTTCAAGGACAATAAACAGGTAGAACCCTTCTCAGTGAGGCCAGGGAAGTTGCCTCTGGAAGGCAGACAATGGCAGTGGACCAGATGGGTGTTGCATGGCTAGTGTCACACACCCTGCTTGGAAATGATGCTGCCCCTGAGCTCGGCTTGGCCTCTTCCATCCACTTGCCTGTGGTACATCCTCGATGTACAACTGCCTCACATCCAGCTGTACGCTGCACAGTGAGCACCCTGGGGTGGGAAAAAGCACTTTGGGACAATCAGGAGCCACCACTGCAGTCCTGCTGTTTGTGTGGTCTTGTGAGCATAGCTTCAACATGAGTCTCAGGACCCCTCTGGTGCTGTGACAACTGATTTCAAGTTATTCTGACACAATATCTCTAAGTTATTCAGTGTATCTGGATGTTTATTGGTGACTTAGTCCATGGTAAAGGAGTTGCAGTAGGAGGACTTTTTGAACCTTTCCCAGAGGAACTGCTTCCATTGTCTTAACCTGGATGTATTTCAGGTGATACAATAATGATACAATAATAGCAAACCAAAGAGAAGAAGAACTCAACGAATCAGAATGTATGTAGAATACCAGAATGTATGCATACATGGAGCCATGTATGCATAGTGATAACTCATGTGCTGTGGGATGTACAGAAATGCATTTTCTTAAGCATTTTCAAGATGTTTGAGTGATGATGGCTATAGAGAATTAGTGATAAAGCAGCTGAGACTTTTATAACACACTTTAATAATACTAATTTCCTTATATAACCTGGTACTGCATGACATATGTATTCATCTTATCTGTCATATATTCTCTTTTTGCCTTTGCTTTAGGTTTTTCCTCAATCATGCTGTCATGATGGACATGACTCAGAAATTTATTCCCCTAACTGCCTAAAACTGAGAGGGATTTTCTTTCATTTTCAAACAAAAGACAAAATAATTGCAAATAAATAAACAAGGACAAGAGTCAGGGAACCTATCTGTTTGCCCAAGGAAATAGATTTCCATAGATTCTGAGCTCTTGCACCTAAACAGCAGGTAAATGGACTGTAGTTTTCAGTCTCTCTGTTGAGATATTGCAGTAATGAGAGCTATTATGAGAAATCTAGATGGAGGAAAAGACACACATAGAGTTTATGCTTTTTGTTTTCCAACTGACTGTTATATTTTTCTGTTTCCTGGATATCTAAGAGATCATCAACAATCGGTCTCTCCTTTGATGTCATGGGGACAGGAAAACATCTCAGTCCTAACTGGCATTAATTTAACCTAGATTTCTCTTCCTGTCATAGCAAAAAAGCTTGTCTTCACACAGGCCATACATGGAACATAAACACATTGAAGAGGACCATTCCACTTGGTATCTAAAAGAATTGTTAGATATTCAAACCAGACTGACTCATTCCCAGTTACAGTGAGTGCAGGGAAAAGAAATGCGACAAAAAAATCTCATGCCCTTGAGCACTGAAGTGTTCAGACTCTGAACTATCCTTTATTTTCTGTTTAGGGTTTTTTTTTTAATCCCATAGACATTCATAACAAATATATATATGTTCAGCTCTGTAAATAGTGCTGAAGTAGAAATTCTTCACAAAATGTAAGAAGGCAAAAATTATTTGACTTCGCCAAGTTTAAGCAGCCTCAAACTTAGCATGCTGACTCCAAAATGTGTGATTAGTTACACTACTGCTGAGCCTTGAGAAGTCACAGGTAGTGACTGAAAGACCTAGTACCTTTCCATCCTCCAGGATTTAAGGAAGACTCAAATGTTTTCTGTGAGAGTTCTGTCAAGGCTTCCAAGTGTGTGGCTAATATCAGTGTGTGCTGGTTATTTGGTTTGGTTCTCTTTAAAGAGAATTATTTTTAGTAGTTTGAAAGAAAAATTCATTGTAAGTCTGATAACTGAAGAGCAAGTACTCTGGGTCAGCCATTAGATGTTGAAATTTTCTGGATGCCATGAGAGTGCTCATTACTCCAAAGATAAGTTCAAAGGATATGTTCATTTTGCTTCAGATGAGGGAGTAATTTGACCTTATAATTTAGATATTCTCTCTTTCACTTAAATTAATACAAAATCTTATTTTTTTTAATTTTAAGGTAAAGGATCAGGGGTAAAATTCATTATGTAATTCAAGTGGAAGTCTTAGGGTTTGCCCTTTAAGTTTAAATGTTTCTGTAAGTTATGGCTGAAAAGATGTAATAAATACTTCTATATTTGGTTAAATTCTGATAAAATGAATTCCAAAATGTCTGCATTATCCTTGAATCTGAGTTAGCTTAAGATGAAAGCTTTTGATAAGCTATGAGAAAAAGCAAGCAGCTTGTAAGGAAATGGATCCCATGTACAAGTCAGTCGCTGTAATGCCATGTCATTTGAGGCTGTGTCTTAATTTTTCAGAGCTTGCAGCTGATGATATGTTTAAGACAGCCCTCAGTTCTGGCAGGGCTTGAAGCAAAAGTTACTTCAGTACTGTCAGAAAGTAAAAAACTAGCAACATGTGAAGTGACAGAGTTATACTCTGAGCAGTCAGTGAGTTTGAAGTTACAGCTTTCTGACCTTGAGTTTTCTGCCCTTGCAGCTTTCTTCTTCACTCTCTGGTACCCTAAACCTGAGGCCAAGAGGGAGTCTCACTGCTTGTAGCAGGCACTGTCAGAACACAACACATGCCTCTCTGCAAACCTTTTCAGCTCTATGATCGCCCAAAATCTCATTTCTACTAATGCAAAGTTTGAATCTCTACCACCATTTTCATGCTGTTCTAGTCTCAAAATCACTGGCCAAACTACTAATTTAGAGAGCATAACAAGTGTGTTTGTGTGCACACAGTGGTCTCTTTTTTTCCTATGTAATATGCAAGTAAAAGAGAAGACAAATCTAAAACGGCAATAACCTGTGAGAATTGTGGTAGGAAACAGGTCTCACTTCCCCCACTGACACCAAAGACAGGAGAGAAAACATACATGGATTTCAAGCCCAGTTCACACTGGACAGGGATAATGATGTGATCAGGGCACCTGGGCATCCCCAGGTGGGCTCTGTGCAGTGTCCAGCCAGGAGGTGACAGATGTCCCAGAGGTATCCTGGAAGAGACCTGACAGAGCAGCATGGGCAGAGCCACAGTGTCCTCTGGGAAGTCATATATCCATAGCTGTGGTTTTGGGGCTGAGACCAGGAGCAGCACACAGAGCTTCTGTTTTTTCTTGTGTCCAAGTGTTCCCTCCATCCTTATATACCTTCAGTATATTCTCAATTGGGTTCCTTACTTCATGAGTAATATGTAAGCAGTGTTTCTCTGCACATGCTACACTGTTTGTACCCCAGAATAAAGCAAGGAGAAGGGAAGTTGTACAGAAGCTGCTTGGCTCAGAACCTCTGGTTGTGAGTACCTGCCTGTGAGGATAGCTGCACCCTCTGCACAGGACCATGAGGGTGGGTGTGCCAGCTCAGTCAGCCCACGGTCCTGTGCTAAAACAAACTCAGTGCCAGCCTGACTCAATGCCAAACCATGTCTGAGTGCATGAGAGGGGAGAAAAGGGATTTCTGCCTGTTGACTCCACATACCTTCTCAGAATCTGTCACGGCTACTTAAGGTCAGCAATATGCTATGGCCAGGAAGGTTTTGCTTCCCTAGGGATGTGTGATTACAATCCTGAATGCCAGATCTCCAGTCTTGACTTTCCACTCCCATTTTACCCTCCCATTCCACTTGTACTTCTTTCACCTGGCAGTGAGGTCATGGTTATGAGACTTGCATCAAAAATTTTTTCCTTCCTGTGATGGCCATCTGTTTCTCTCGCCTTCAGATAACTTTGAGTCAAATGTTTTCCTTTTTTCTTCCTCCTGAAAGAACATCCCTCAGAGCACCTCACTGTGGTGCTCTGTGGATTGTGTTTGTACTTGGTTATTGAGCTGTGGACAAAAGTCAGTCTGTATGTGATGATGCCAATATAATTTTTTTGATTGGCATTGGCTAATTACACTCACATTCTTAGTCATACTAATTGAACAAATTGTCTTGACCTGGGAAAGGCTTTAGAGTGTGGTAGTGTAAAATAAAGAGACAAGTTTAAAATGGAAAACCTTACAGTCTTCTGATAAAGAAGACTGAAAAAACAGAAATGCATATCAGAAGAGGCTTTAAAAATGGTCTCTGAGAACCTTTTTTCTACTAACTCCCCTGTTTTCCTATAAACAGAGTATGTTTCTTTGTGCAGGTGAATGTAGAACTGAGCCTTAAGACATTAAGCTCTTTGCAGCAAGTACCCTGGTTTCTCCACACAGCCTTATTTTCAACATTCTCTTTAAGAAAACACATTTTTTTCTCATTTACTCATTTTCTTCTCATTTACTCTTCTCATTTACTTGACTGTTTTATTTTCTAAATCTAACTTGCCTGTGTCCTTGTCATTGCTTCCTTCAGAGATTCACAGTTATGCCCCCCCTGCATTTTCTTCCCTATGAAACTGAGATAAACCAGTGAGAGACAAGAAAAAGTTTCCATCTTGCTCACCTCAAGGGACTGGGGAGGAGCATTTCTGTCTAACTTGTCCTTGTTAATCTAATAATTTGCTCCAATAAATCATTGTCCATGGGTTGTTTATGTATAAACAGGTTCTGTGAAGGATCACACCCTGTTTACAGCAATTCATTAACTGGAAAGACACTATCTTAGCTAATTGAATTGTTATATTTAAAGAGTTTCCTTCAACTCTGGACAGAAATAAAGATCCAGCAGTAAGTGTATTACCCAGTAAACCATTTCTAGCTTAATTTTCTATAACTCTTGTTCAATGAGGGGGCCTGTAAGAGGTTTTGCTTTCTTTCACAGGTGCCACCAGTGCTTCTGGACAAGCAGTTTTCAGAATTTACACCGGATATCACACCTATTATTCTGGCTGCCCACACCAACAATTATGAAATCATAAAGCTCCTGGTGCAGAAGGGGGTGTCTGTGCCCAGGCCACACGAGGTGCGCTGTAACTGTGTCGAATGTGTCTCAAGCTCAGATGTGGACAGCCTCCGCCACTCTCGCTCCAGACTCAATATCTACAAGGCTCTGGCGAGCCCATCATTGATTGCTTTATCCAGTGAGGATCCTTTCCTTACTGCTTTTCAACTGAGCTGGGAGCTGCAGGAACTGAGTAAAGTCGAAAATGAGTTTAAGTCAGAGTATGAGGAACTGTCACGGCAATGCAAGCAATTTGCAAAAGATCTCCTGGATCAGACACGGAGTTCCAGGGAATTGGAAATTATTCTTAATTACAGAGATGATAATAGCTTGATAGAAGAACAAAGTGGTAATGATCTTGCAAGATTGAAACTGGCAATTAAGTACCGTCAAAAAGAGGTGAGTGTGCTGGAGAATATTTGAGTGTATTCAGTAGTAGTAATGTGATAGATAAGAGCCTGAAATACATCCTTTTACAGAGACAAATTTTTGCTTATCTTTTTTTTTGTGCTACTAGGTTTCTGTTCTTTTTATAGTTTTAATTAGATGAATTTGAATAGTTGTTACAGTTTGATAGTATCACAATTCAAAATGTTCTCTTCTAGCACAAATTCTATGAAACTCTTTTTCTTTTTCACCTGAATAGACATAGTCTTCAGCAGTTGTGCTCTGAAGTGCTCTTCAGTAATAGAGTGAGAAATATATAAAGCATACTTTAAATTAACTTGGACTGTGTCTGAAAGAAAAAGTCAGCTGTGTTTAAACACACTCTAGAGGTACCTCTGTAGAGATATTTCTTCAAAAACTAGCTATTACAGATTGTGAAGCAGAAGTGTCATAGCCATGCATCATTCCCAAAAATGTTAGCATTCAGATTCTCTTTCATAAAGAATTCAAAATGGAAATACATGGGTATTGGTGTCCATGGCAGTTAAAAGTTCATACATTTGCTTCACCAATGTGTACATTCAATTGGAATCAGAGGATGTCTGCATATATTTTTAAAAGTACTCTGGTTCTTTTGTGTGTGCAAAAGCAAAAGAATCAAGACACAAAAATAAGTTAGGAAGACAGTTCCCATGATATTTCCAAACCTTCACCTAATCCCTGCATATCATCATGTCAGAATATGTTGTATTATCTTATTGGGAAACAGTACATACCAAGTCAGCTGAGCTATGGAAGCTTATAGGCAAGACAAATGTATTCAGTATTTGTTCATATTCATTACAGCAAATGCTTAAAAAACTTCTGTGTTAAATCATATCACTGCTAAATTTCTGTTCTGCAAAATATACTAGTAAATGTGTTATTAAATATGTTAGAAAGGTTTGAAGAAATAATAACCAAACATTCTTTTGTTCATTTGAAACATAGTTTAGTAGTCCTAAGAAGCTACTGTGAAGGTAGGGAATTACTGAAGTACTGACAGAAAAAAAAATCTCAATTGGTCTCTGACTTCATAAGTCTTCTAATAAGCATTTTTCCCCTCAGAAAATGTATTGCATAATTTTATGTTTTATAGTATAATGTTTCAGGCAACATATTCACTGCCTTCATAAATTATTTTCAGATTGTACTTTGCCAGATTTAACAACCATTATTTCTATTTCTTTAAATGCTAGTCCTGTCTTACAGTCATATAAGAAGCTGAAGCTTGGACTTCTGTTTTCGCAAGGATTCATACATTGAAATAAAATTCTGACCTCTCATTGTTTGTTCAGTTTTTTTAAAACCATAACACAAAACTTGATTTTTTTTTCATTTGAGATAGAGACAGTGATAGGCATATGTAGGGTGAAATGTTTTTTATAGTTACATCTGATTGCTGTGCCTAATTAAGTTGCAATAATACAGCTATTACATAGTTGATTCTTCATAATAGAAAACATTAGGCCATACTGATTTAGTGAAACAATTCCAAATCAGTGGATCTTTTCTATTTTACACACATTTTGCATTTCTGTAAAATTTTCCCACTATCCCTACCATTTGATTCTCACTGAAGTAAAATCCAGGTTTACTAAATGTGTTCCACAATTATTTCCATACTGGTTGCTGAAGCAAACAGTAGAATCTCTTAACTGTTCAGCTATTTTATTTCTGATCATTACTACAGTATTCTGGTAGGTGCAGCCCTTAGCTCAAGAAACTTATCTGAGGCATAACAGTTGCTTGGATTCTAGCTGTCCTGATCCATAAAGATCATGATAAAAATACATCATCAGGTTCTTTCTATTTCTTGTGTTAAGTATGTTACAGGAGACACAGCCTCTGGCTGGATCCAGCAGCCTCCAGGGTCAGGGGATTCTTTCAGCTTGGGCACTGGAACCCAGCCAGGAGCTCTTGATAGTACAGTGTTTTGGGCAATATATTCACTGCTTTTATAAATTATTTTCTGATGGTACTGTGCCAGACTTAACAATGACTATTTCTGAATCTTTAAATGCCTCTCCTGCAACAAAACAGCAAAACAGCTAAGAATTCATTGTCTTTCCCTCTTATCTTACAACCCATCCCTAAAATCTCAGCCTTTATTCATGCTGTGACCAAAGAACATTCTAATGCCATACTGGGGCTGAGGTCAGAGCTCCACAAGTAAGCAATCAGGTCTGGTTGTCCAGAATGTCCAGTCTCAGTCCAAAAATTGCAGCTAAAAGTGACAAAATAATGAGGCATGTGTCCTTTTACACTGTTATTATGATTAAGTGCTCAGGAGTTAAGTATTACTTTTTTCCTTTAAAGTTGAAAATAATTCCAAAAATTATTAGCAGAGATTCCTTTTGGCATTTTAAGCAAGCAGACATTAAAACTAAGTCCTGTAAAAGGGTGTGGTGGTCTTTGGGTAACATACCTTGGTTTAATCTCAAGACACTGGATGGTGTAGAACAGCAGATTTAGGGTACTTGTGGAAACAAACAAGTGGATGGTGAAGAATTTTCATTGTGTAAAGAAATGAAAATTGACAAACATGAGTAAAGAAAATTACCAAGCTCAGAGTTTTTGAGGACTTTCCAAAATGACATGATGCTTGAAATGTAGATTTAGAAATGCCTTGTAATGAACAGAGGAAGTCCCTTGAATTCAGATGATTAGGCAGTGCTTTGTGTAGTGCTCTCCAAGCTCCTGGTGTCACCCTGTGTTTGTGGAAATTGAGAGTGTACATTCATTTTTAGAGCTCTCCATGTTCTCCGTTTTGCTGCTGAAGTGGGCCTTCCACAAACCAAGAACATTATGCTAACTGGATTTGAGGTTCTCCACAGTGAAAGTTGCTCATCTCTGCATTTCCATTCCTTTCACACTTGTCATAATACTGTGATTCTCATTCATGTGCTGTCAGAAGGCATCTCAGTGATATCGATTCTCATTCCATGGAGTCCAGTCAGAGGTAACCTACAGTGTATTATCAACAAAGAAACTTCCCTGATAAAATCATCAGTCTTCTTTATTAATAACTAATTAGGTTGAAAGATTTATTGTCTCAAGTTTACCTTCAGGATAATGTCTGGCAAGACTGTGGATATCTGTTCAGAGTTATGGGGCAGAACCAGGAGAATATCTGCCAGATTATGTGGGGTTTTGTAGCATAGCCCATGGGACAGAACATCCAAGGTGCCTTTTTTTTCTGTTCATTTTGCACCACTGGTGCCATTTTACTGTAAGGAAAGAAGCTTGTGGTGCCTGTTTCTGACACCTACTGTTGCCTGGGCTACAAACAGCAAACAAAGAAAGGTTCCCTGAAGTCACACAGCCACCCTGCACTGCACACAAACATTTTGTTGTCCAATTATCTGTTTGATATTATCTCAAGTAAGGGAGAGTTTGGTTTTATGAAGGCTGCCACAAGTTCATTGGGGTAGATTCTAAGCACACAATGAGCAGTGAGAAATAAGTTTCCCTGGTTTCTGAACCAAATGAAAATGTTATCTGAATTAACTGCAGCTCCACATAAGGATATAGAAGGCAAATCCCAAACCCTCTATGTGGTTCACAAGCAAATCTGAATTCAAATTAATTGCAAACCTCTGGTGCAGCAATTCAATCAAGTAGAAGAGAATAGTAGCTCTCTTCATTGATTAGTAAACAGTCATCTTTTCACTCATTGTAAAATGTGTGTTTTCTTGTCATATATATTTAGAGTTTTCAAAAGAGATATCAGAGCAAAAGCCCAGTTTCTCTCACTATTCAGTTAACTTTGTTTTAGCTTTGGTTCTGTTTAGGTATTAAGCATATAGCTACAAAAATTTGAAAAAGTGCTTACTACAATGCTTACTAATTTTCCCTTACATGTGAAATAAAGAAGGGGAGGTTAATAGGCTGAATCAGTATGATCTGGTTTCACTGTAAGTTTAACCAGTGCAATTTAAATACTTATACTGGTCTTTTATATCTCTGTTTCATTTTTGCCTCATGCTAAATGTCCCATTTCTTTTAAGCTGTGGCTGTATAAGCTCAAATACAGTAACAGGATGAGGTTATAATTATTGGTAGTATTGCCTCATTTTGCTTTGTAATTAGACATTCTCATACCAAAACAGAAGAAAGAGGAAATTCTAAATATGTAACTGTTGAGCGTTTCTCTCTCACTTCTTGAATGAACACTGGCTGGTTTGGTTTGGGTTCACTTTTTTCTTTTTGTTAATCTTTTCCATTCTTAGGTTATGCTGATCATCTTTCTCTTCCTCGACTAATACACAATCTCTGGTAAATTTGTAAATAGGATATAAAGAGGTTAAATTCTGCCTATTTCAAATTAGCAGTCTGGAAAGATTTTAATAAGCTTTTTTCTGCTTTTATCTTAAAAAACCTGAAGTAAACGTGTGGTTTATTCAGCTTCCATCCAGGGTTATGTGTCATGTTGACACCTATCTATAGAAGCCAGAACTAAGTTTTCTAAAGTTTTTCTAATCCTGAATTAACTTTTTAAAGGTTTGATTAAAAAATTCTATATTTTACTTTCTCTCCCGGTTTACTAGACATGCAGCTGCTTAACTACTAAAACTCTCCCAAATATTTCTAGTTGGAGCTCTAGATGCTCTCTCTCCCCAGGGGTAGGACCTGTTTTTTTCTGAGTTGTGAGCAGCTGCAGAATGTGTACTAGCAAAGGGCAGAGAGAAAAAGGGAGTGGGTTCAACAATTTGATGTATTTAAACAATTAACAAGTGTTCAGGCCTTATTAGAAAGAATTTCAGGGAAAATGTTTCAGGGAAATCAGCTTCTAACTAAATTTAAATACCAAATACAATAATATGATATTCAGATTTCCTGCATCAATTCAATGTTTCTAGGAAAGTGATGCTGAAATATAAAAAAAAAGTTGTTTGGTTTTGATAATAAAAACCATCTGTTTGCTTCTGCTCAAAAGAGGACTTTTTAAAAAGGAATCATCAGTTCTTCCTAGTTTTCTATGCAAAATACAGCCTCAGTGAAATGAAAATGTTTCACAATAATGTCAAAAATTCAGTGAAATTTTCAATGAAAACATGCCTAGTCATTTCAAATCTGTTATTTCATGTCAGTGTTTAAACACTTCATTTCAATGAAAGAAAGGATTTTGTTTGTCTGCAGTTACTTGTAAATCCACTTGGACTATGACATGTTTGCCAATTAAATTCTTATAGCTAATATTATCCATATCACATTATTACAGAAACCAGTGTAGGCATGATAGAAAGCAAGAATTGCTGATTTTCAAAACTGTTTTAGCAATTCCTAGAGAAAAATAATTTTAAACTACTGAAATGAAAAGCTGCTATGTTCTTAATAATGTTTTTAATGTTTAATTATAATGAATTTCTCATAAAAGTCTTCCAGATGCAAAAACATGAACTACTGACTCTGTAAGCAGGAATGACTTTGGAAAAACAGCATCTTAAGGATTGTTCTGTGTTTAAAATTAGCCCACACCTGAAACATAAGCAGAAACACAGTGGCCATGTGTAGCAAGTCACTGTGTATATGAGTATTTGTCAAAAGGCTGCAAAGGTGCACTCAAAAGTCTCCATGTAAAAAATAACAAAACCTCACAAAAACCAGACTCTGATAATATTTGGACATTTTTGACACCAAAGGAAGACATGTTTAGTCTATGAATGGCATAACTGAGAGGAGTGATATATACACGTTTGTGTCCATGTCTCCAGAAGACCCATTTCTGCAGACTCTCAGCTATAGCACTCAAAAAATTTGACAAACATTTTTCCATGCTAGAGTCAGGTACTCTAAACTAGGTCATATGTTTGCTTTGTAAATCATGTAAAAGTCTCCATGTTTATAGATAAGAAGTCCACAGATTGTTAAATAGTATGAATTAGGTGAGTAGATTATCTGCTACACATACAGAGCCTTCTTCTACTTGGTTATATAATCCTTTCAGTTGGAAAAAAACTTTAATTCCAACAATTAATCCAGCACTGCTGAGTCCACCACTAAGCCATGCCCCTCAGTGTCACATATAAATGTCTTTTGAATACTTCAGGGATAGTGACGCAACCATTTCCCTAAGCATCCTGTTCCAGTTCTTGACTAGCCTTTTGGTGAAGAAATTTTTTCCCAACATTCAATCTAAACCTCGCCAGTGGAATTTGAGGTAATTCCCTCTCATTCTATCACTCATTACTTAGAAGAAACCAACCTCCACCTCACCACAACCTCCTACTCTGCAGGCTAAACAACCCCAGTTCCCTCAGCCACCCCTCCATGAGACTTATGTTCCACACCCTTCTCCTGCTCCGTTTCCCCTTTCTGGACATGCTGCAGCACCTCAATGTCCTTCTTGTAGTGAGGGGCTCAAAACTGAACACAGGATTCGGGGCCTCATCAGTGCTGAATACGGGGGGGTCAATCACAGCCCTGGTCCTGCTGGCCACACTATTGCTGATGCGGACCAGGGCCTTCCTGGCCACCTGGGCACTCACATGGCTCGTGTTCAATTGCTGTTGAACAGCACCCCAAGGTCCTTTTCCACTGGGCAGTTTCCCAGCCACTCTGCCCCCAGCCTGTAGCACTGCCTGGGGTTGTCATGACACATGTGCAAGACCTGGCACTTGGCCTTGTTGAACCACATGCTATTGGCTTCAATCCATCGATACAGCTTTTACAGATCCTGTAGAACCTTCCTATTCTCCAGCAGAACAACACTCCTCAGCCTGGTGTCTTCTGCAAACTGACCGGGGGTGCAGTTAATACCCTCATCCAGATCATTGATAACTATACTAAACAGGCCTGGCCCCAACACTGAGCACTGGGGTCACCACTAGTGACCAGCTACCAACTGGACGTAATTCAATTCACCACCATTCTCTGGGCCCAGTCATCCAAACAGTTTTTTTAAGCTGTGAAGGGTATTCCCGTCCAGGCCATGACCTTCCAGTTTCTCCAGGAGGAACACTGTGGGGAATGGTGTCAAAGGCTTTACTGAAGTCCAGGTGGCCAATATCAACAGCCTTCCCTCATTCAGGTCACCTTGTTATAGAAGAAAGTCACTTAGTCAAGCAGTGATGTAGGTATCCCTGTGGAAGATGTACTTACTGCTGCTAGGAAAAAATGTTCCTAAATCACAGGTCACATCTGCTTAATACAGCATTTAGTTGTGGTGAAGCAATTTTCCTAGAATATGTGAACAAATTCCTTATAGAGTCAATAGACAGAGGTATGCACAGAGGGAGATCCTGTCTGTTCAAGATAAGATGTCTAAGTTCATTCCAGAGACATCTCTCTCTGCTTCTGTGGCTGGATAAGGAAACAGTGTGCTTCATTTAGAAGAATTACTTCACTAGGCATTGAAAATGTATAAACAAGTTAGACAATTTACTGCATTAACTGCAATTTCTACCCTGTTGTAACAGAGACTTTGAATTCTGTAGGCACAGAGCCCACATAAGGGGAAATTAATTTCAGCAATAAGTAATTAATGATGTCTCAGAAGTCATCAATAACCTTTAAATGCTATATGCTACACACAGGTTTCAACCTTCTCATCACCGTTCTAGTTAAACTATTAATGAACTAAGATCAGCGACTTTTTATTTCAAAAACTTGATGGAAGTAATTAACTCAAAGACGAAACTTTCTGTTAATGAAGTACAGTGGAAATCTCTCATTTCAATTGCTTTTCTGCATCTTCATTAAAAGAAATGTTGCTGGGATATCTGCCTCAAACAGGAAAAACCAATAGAGCAAACCTCTAACCAGCAGCGCACAACCCTTCTGTTGAGACTGGCAGCAGCAGAAGTTGGTTTGAAGGAGTCCCTGCTGATGCGCCTACAAGCTTCCCTACAAACCTGGGATAGATTGAGGACCATGGCACAAAGTGTTCTGTGCTTCTGTCCAAAATCTAACTAATCCATTTCCATGCTAGGTTTAACTGGCTTAAAATAAGAGTGACTGAAGCACATTTGAACATGCTGACACTGAAGCTTCTACATGCTGTTGCAGTGACATTTTTTCCATTGACTGGCTCTCTCCATTGAGTGTTTATTGAACAATAAGACAGCCAAAGAAAACTTGTTTTAGGCCTATCTGCTCATTCTTTTAATCTATCTTCTCCTTGTTCCACCAGATGTCCGCAGAGGAATCTTCACTTCCTTCCTTACCCCTTCCTACATTTAGTGTAAACCTTAGATATCAAGATATAATAGTAACGGGTGTCTTCATCCATTGCCTTCATCAATATGTGCATCCATTGTCAAACAAAAGATTTATGAGAAAAACAAATGCTTCTTAGATGAACTCACTCTTGTGCCTCCAAAGAGATCAGATCTATATATATTATTCAGTTGAGCAGAGAATATTAATTTCTAAACTTTCCAGATCCAGGAACTAAAGTAGAAAAATTAGGAGAAATGCTCAATATGGCAGTGGTTTGACAAAGGGAAACTTGCATTTTGAAAGTTATATAGGGTTTAATTTTGAGTGCTGGCTTTTCAACTTCTAGGGTATTTTTCAAAGAGGAAGGAAAATGTTTACACAAAACTATCAACACGTCCTCCTTGCAGAGATACTTGGCTTTCTTCTATAAATAATAGGATGATAGTCTTCAGGGTTGGTTCTTGAGATCCTATTTTACAGAAATAAGATATTTTAAGAAAAGATTTCAAAAAATTGAAAACTCTTTTGTTATGGAGAAAACAGTCTCACATGTTGGTGAGCACTTGCAGACTAGAAAGGACTTGATAAGGAAGGATTTTGCAGAATGTTTCAGAGAACAGTGAAAAGTCAAGGTGAATACATATGAATAGGAGAAGAAAGAAATCCAAAGGTGAACATCACCTGCTATGTTATTATGTTATTACATCAAATCATGGCTTTTATTCTTTGAGTGTATTTCATTCCTGAGTAGTATTGGATAAATGTGAGGGTCTTTAACATCTGTGGGAGAGGAAGACCAATGAAGATCTTCAGAAAGTAGAAATTACTGAAGGTCTACAGAGTACAACATGCCTATGCTCTGTTTGTCAAGTACAAAATCTGGCTTGTAGGTTTTTCAGGTGGATGGAGAGGACATATTTTACTCTGCTTGCTGAGCATAAATGACAATAATGTTTAATTATCAGGGTAATGCAGTTGTTTAAATTAGAGGTTGTTTTAAATAGCCGTCCTTAAGGGCTTTATTAGCAGCTTATTAGCAGCAGCTCACAAAAATACATGACTCGGTTACATGGCATTTGACATTAAGACAAGCTGAAAGTGTAACATCATGTAAAACAGTTTGACACATTATTAATAAAATTAGTTCACGTGTTTGATTCTGCCTTCTTAATAGCACACAGAAAGAAACTAGAAATAGCCATTCCTGTAGTGTGCTTGTGCTGTGAGTTTCTGACTCATTCCACATAACCTCAGGTTTTTAACTACAGTACCTGTGTCAGCAGCCCAGCCTTGGGTTCCTTCATCATTGATGGGAAGAGACAGACATTTCCAGGCAACTCAGGTCATCTGAGAACAAAATATTTTTTGTCACTACCTATCTTGCTTGCAATTATTTTAGAGGTGACAAAGGACAACTAGATGTGTTATACAGGCTAAAAAGGATGACATATAATTTCTGGAAGATAACTAACAGTGACTATTTTTTTAAGTCCTGATATTCTGTTTCTTTGAGACCCAAAAAAAGCCTTTAAGATGAAATGGTGAACCTGTTTACTGGAGTCACTTCTAGTGCATTGTAGGATCTAAGGGTCTGCCTGGAGAAGTAAGCGTGATGCAAAGCTGCATTTCAGAGTTTTGTTGTAAGGGAAAAATCCTCAATTTTACATAAAGACGCTGAAGATCAGATGGAAAGTTTTGCAAGAGAGAACTGTAAGAGCTATGACAGCCTGCAAGATTGCACTTGTGTTAAGACACTTCTTCATCATTATTTCCAAAGCTGAAACCTCTAGTGAATTTATTCAAAATCAGTCAAAATGCTGAAATAAAGGATAAAGCTTTGATATACAGTGAAAAAATACTTTCTTTCAATGCATGTGGCCTTATTCTCAATAAAAATGTGTTGGTCAAATCACATTAAAAGTAAGTAGCATAATAACACTTAAATAAGGAGAAATAATCATTTTCATAGTAAATTAGGGTTATATCTTCCTAACCTGGCTATGAAAAAAAAAGCTTGTTCTGTACTAAACCTTGACAAAAGTAGCCTGGCAAGAGGAGCACTTTTTCTTTTCAGACTGATCATTCCAGGTATGATCTGCAAATTACAGTGCACAAATGATGGTCAAACAAGACCTTATCAATACTTAAGGCTACATTGGTTTGAGGTTGTCCTGCTTTTCTGGTGCAACTTTCAGCCAGAGCAAACATACCTGTTGTGTTTTCACCCCATCTGACAAGTAAGCACCACACAACTGCTTGCTCGCCCTCCCCCAGTGGCATGGGGGTGAGAATCAGAAGAGTAAATTTAAGAAAACTCATGGGTTAAGATAAAGGCAGTTTAATAAATAAAGCAGAAGCCACTCAGGCGTGCAAAGCAAAAGAAGGAGCTCATTCCCCACTGAGGTCACTTCTAGACTGGGTTTTCTATGATCTGATGACAGGAGCTGAGGGGGCACACGCACTGTAGCCGGTGTGCTGGGAAGTCTCTGTCATCGAATGTACAGAGGATGACACATACTTGCCTTTCTTCTCCTGTGGTGTTAAGGAATCTGGCAACCTTAGTCTTTCTCATATGTGTTTGCCAGTATATAACCTGGCATCTCTGCTGAAAGCATAAAAAAAAGCCCTAAATAGATTTTAAGGGTTCAGAAACAGTATTTTTGTTCTTACTAATATTGCAGCAGTACTCCAGGGATATTTAACTTCCCAAATAGCTCAATGAGTTTGAAGTAATCAAGCAATATGAATTTTCAGGTGCCTGAGGAAGGAAAAGGGTGGATCACTATAAAATTATTTATTGCATCAGAAGATAGAATGACCAAGTGTTTGGTTTGCAGATATTCTTTTCACAGGAAAAAACACAGATACTTATATTAGAAAAAAAAGTAGTGAAATCATCCACATAATTAATCAGTGAACTATTTAGCAAATTTATACTATTCTTCATAGACCAGCTTTTCAACAGATATGCTTATTCACTTCAAAACATTTAGGTGAAGATTATTATCCTATAATTTTCTTTTCTTTTAAAAAGAAAATTAAGGAAAAGAAGTTCCCTTCCTTACTGCTTTCCTTCCTTTACAAATGCAGTCAATGTAAATTGACCCATCGTAACACTGCCAATATAAATATTCTGCCAATAAAAACATAAATATTATTCTCTTAGGCTTGAGTCCTTTGGCTTCTATCCTCCCTCAGTTTTCATGGAAAAGCTGGGGTTTATAACAAGCTTAGCAAGCTCAGTACTTCAGAGAAAGAAAGACATTTTCCCCAAGCAGTAGTGATAATACATCTGCCATCAAGTCTTTTTTTTTCTAAAGAGGAGGTGAAGTTTTACCATTGTGAGCTGTCAAGGTTGGAGAATTATGGGGTTTGTGTATCAGATCCCTTGTTGGAGTTTCTAAAATTCCCCAGATTAGAACACTGGTGTTGGATTATCTTTGAAGTTCTAGAACAAAGCAGTAAAGGAGCTTGCAGTTAAATCTTAGAGAATGCTGCAGCTGTTTCCCTGCCCAATTACAATATAATTTAGTTTACTATATAGTTTGGTTATGAAGTATGGAGTTTTTTGGCTGCCATTCCTCTCAGCCTCTCACTGAAGCATTTGTATGCTGAAGAAATCACCTTTTTTTTTTTTTTTTGTGCTGATAGAGGCTGGATTTGGGAGAGCTATGGATTCTGTCAGGGTTGGTACCAACTGGCACAGAGTGGGCAGCAGTAAGTAATAAAGAGACACTGGAGTCTCACCACCACAACCTCAGCAAGTAGGTATTTTGAGTTGTGTGGTACAGAAGATGTTTTGCGTCCTGACTACAGTGTTTGATTATATTAGTAAGACACCTTTACAGATGCAGGCTGGATTTTGTGGAGAAAAAGATGACTGACAATAACATTAGCTCAGGATGTTCCTAGCTCAGGAATGGTCTCTGTGGACCACAGCAGAAGTCTTCAACCCAGCTGATTTTGTTAAATCCTGTATGTTATATATAGGATGACAAAGGTACACATGTGATCTAAATTTAAATTGGATGTCACTGAGGAGCTGAAGGGGTTTTTTTATGTTTACTTGGGCTTTTTCCTCTCTGTACTCACTTATGTTTTACTGTAAAATAAGTTTCTTTATTCTTAATTTTAATGTATCACTGACTCTCAAATTTTCAGTTTAAAGAATCAAGCTTTCATGTATATGATTGGGAAACATCACAGAAGAGAGAAAAAAAAGCAAAAGAAAATATTTCTTCAGAGTACTAGTATCTTTCACAAAGATTAAAGAATGGCTCTTTCTTAGAAATATACCCTTTATGACTTGCTGGAGCAGAGGCCAGGGCATGTGACATACAGGCAGTGACAACAGCCTATGAAGTATATTTCTCTGACAGTGAACAAATTGCCTTGGATTTGTCAAGGAAGAATGCAGCCTCAGACCTTCAGGGACTGAAAAAACCTTTGTTTATATCCTTCCACATATTCTTCTTCCACCTCTAGCTTTTAACAAACAGCCATTTTCTTCCAAACTTTAAAAGAAAATATATTCCTTTACCTGGTAGTACAAGCCAATGTATTATGCCCTATCTCCACAAGAGAATGCTATGGAATCTGGCCAAACAGAAACATCCCCTGAGTTATCTAGTTACTAGAAGCATGCAATGAGTTTTAGAAATACCAGTCTAACACAGAAATGTATAATGTAAAAATCAATAAAATGTTGAGCAAAGAACTGGACTTTGAAAGGTTGTCTGTAATGCTAAATGCAAGCAGACCATAGCCTGGTGGGATGACTGAGTGGTGCTAAGGGATTTGTATTCAGGCTTCAAAAAGTTGCAGATTTGCCTTGCACAGACCTGTCTGGAGAAATAAAAAAAGGGAGCCAGACAAGAGATAATAGGTGGTGGGGATGAGTGGGGTCAAATGCTCAGTCTCAGACACTTGATTTTTTCAGTGTAGATGAGGCCTGAACATCCTTAAAAGTGACACTTATGTAATTCTCAATTAAAATTGGCTCTTTATTGATTCCTTCCTCACTCTGCTTCTTCACCGTGAAAGAAACAGGCAGTGTTCAAACATCTTTACAACAACAGTGAGAGTAACTCCGTGTTTTTTAAGATACCAAACTCTAATGTTTTGCCACAAATTACAGAGCTTCATAAGAGGAAAGAACTATCCAAGGCTGTACTTATTTATCCAGGCTGGCAGATGCTAGATACAGATTTTCATTAATGGCTGTTGTAGGTATCTTCCCATTACAGGAAAGCACAGTATTTCATACGTCTGTTCCCAAAAGAAGGTAATTTTCTTCAACCACAACCTATTGTTAGGTGTAAAAGAGCTTTTGTAAAGCAAGACTTTGGAGCAAGCATTTATACTCCCCTGAAATAGTTTCTAAAATTAATATTTTGTGTTTAAACTGCAGAAGCTACACATGGCTGCACTTGACTGATAAAACTCATGCATCTGTTAGAGACTCACATGCATTTCTCCTGAAAATGGTCTCAGAATAATGCTCATTGAGCATCCTTGCCAAAGACTTTTTATTTCAGTTTAGTCTTTGTGAAGGAACTGGGTGATTAATCTGATTTCTCAGCTCTCAAGATTCTTAGATAAAAACACAGCCAAGTTAAACAAGAGGAACCTAAAGATAAAAAGCATTAAAGTATTTGAAGAGAAAGAAAAGCAGATTAAGTGACTATATACATTCTGTTCCTAAGTATTTGTGAAACTGCAAAGCCAGATCTGCCCATTAATAGAGATCTTTCAACAGAAAAATACTCTGTTTATTTCTTTATCTAGCTTGAATGCTTTTGAAATCAGTCTGTGTTATTATTTTTTCCTGTCTCCCTCTAATTTTGTATTCAGTCAGCCTTCAAATGAGTGTTATGCTTTCCAGGAACTGGATTCCCAATGATTTTGGGGAACTTTGGCCTCTTCAGTTCCACGCAAGCTTCACATCATACAGAGTCACTTCTAAAGAAACTGGGAAACCTTGGAGTTCAACTCTCTTATCTCTTGGCTAGAACAGTATAAGCATGGAATCAAGAACAGTTATGCTTAATATCCATTTTTCACATGAGGATTCAGGATGGCACCTCATAAAGCTAAGCTAACAGAGTAAAATAAAATCTAAATTTGCGTGGCGCTAAGGGGAGGTGATTACCATTGTTTTTACAGAAAATATTTAATAGTGCAGCAAAATATCACTGATCCAAGGTTTCTCTTCACAGAAACAGTCAAAGAGCCTGAAAATGAAGAAAAGAAGGCATTGAAATTTTTGTGTTCAGGTTTCTTTCAAATAAGTCAATACCCTGCTCCAATCTGAAAGGACAGTAAACAAAGGAAAGTGGAACTAAGAATGACACTCTACCTTGTTTTGGCCCCTGCAACAAGCTGAGCAAATGAGGAATAGGGCAGTCTCCAGTGATGCCAATAGAAATTCTCACATGAGTAGGCAATTCCCAAAGACTCTAGCTGTTCTGGTTGTTTTCCTACCCATCCTTCACTCAAAGCTTTTCTTAGCTAATTTTTCTCCAATTAAACTCTCACTGTGTTCTGTGCTTTAGTTGCTTTCAACATATTTGCAGCTCCCTCATGAATTTTGAAAGGTTGGTGTCTTAGTTTGCAACTTTTCCTTCTGGCAATATGGCAGCTACAGATGTAGACGAAGTGGTAGAATGTTCTGTATGTGAGGGAACTCACTAATCTTGTAGTGGAACTGTAACTGTCTTGGATCCTAACCCCTTCTGGCTGACCAGCTAAGGCTTGGAGGCCTTACCAATACAGGACACAAAACTAACTTGAATGTAAGAAAAGTGGAGTCATAGAATGATTTGGACTGGAAACAAGCTTTAACTGCTAATTGCTCACTGGTCCAGAGGTGTGAGGTTTTTTTTCTTTTTACATTCCCTGTGTTGGTATAGGAAGTTTTTTAGAGTACACATTGATTTTGGTCTTGTAGAATGAACTTGAACTTCTGAGTTTATAAACAAAATGTGTTTATAGTCTCAGTTTATTCAGTGTTAGAATGAATACTGAGAGAATGATCAGCCACTATCTCTATTCTCTTGAGAAGTAGTGTACTTTTTAGAAACTATTGGTACAGACGGGAAACTTGGTGTCAGAGGTGGATGAAGAATGCCTTGGGAGTAATAGGATTGAAATGATAAAGACTTAATCAAATATGTGCCCAGTCATATTTACCTTCTTTCTTACTGGTGTCCCCAGGTGTTTTCTGCAAAGTTACTCCCTAGACCATGAATTCTAGCTTGCACTGTTGCACAGGGTTATTCTGTCTCAAATGTAAGACTTTACTAAGAAATATCGGTTTTATTATTTGCTTGCTATGCATGGAAATACACCAGCTAGGTGTGCAAGAACAGAGATTCAGTATAACAGAAGTAAGTTCATATTTTATTTTCTCTTCAGAAACTTACAGGGCTTCTGTAATTGTTTTTCCCTACAAAAAATGTCTTGAATTATGGTGGTTCTAACATTTTCCCAGTGTGGGAGCTAGAAGTATTATACCAACATCATAATTTTGAAGTTTGAAGCTATTTTACACAATCATCCCAAAGCCCAATAACTGATTCATTTTCCTTTACCACTGGGAAGTCTAACAAAGCTATTCATGCGCAGCTGGTTCCTAACAACTGCATTCTAGTTTTAGTTGCCATTGCCTTTTCTAAGCAATTAATCAGAATCACTGCAATTATAGATAAGTCTTGGCTTATTTAATAGATTTTTAATAGGGTTTTTCTGTACTGATTCGTTTTACTGAGAAGGAGTCATGAATCAAAGTAAGAGCTTCTGCCTGTGTTGATGTAGCAAATGAGAAATTTTAAATGCTCAAAGCTGCAATGTCATTAATCCTTTTAAAAAAGCATTTCAGTTTTTACTTTTCTATTTTACTTTTGTTTCCTTCCTCCTCATATTTGAAGTTACAAAATAGAAAAATTAAAATAAAAACCCCTGGAATTGTATTCTGTTCTTGGTGAGAGGATCTAAACTCTGGATTTTATGATGGAGGCATCTGTGGTGTGAATTTGCTCTGCTACAGGGATCTGATGAGGCTCAGGTTGCCCTGATCATATACAAGGTGGTGTCATCTGGTGCTCTGATCCCGAGTGTCCTGGTTTTGGCTGGGATAGATTTAATGTTCATCTTAGCAGCCGGCGCAGAGCTGTGTTTTGGGTTTAGTATGACCATAATGTTGATGACACTCTGATGTTTTGGTTGTTGCTGAGCAGTGCTCACCCTAAGCCAAGGACATCTCAGTGTCCCATGCTCTGCCATTGGCCGGGTGCACGAGAGGCTGGGAGGGAGCATGGCCAGGACAGGTGACCCAAACTGGCCAAAAAGACATTCCATACCTTAGAATGTCATGCCCAGCATATAAACTGGGGGAGGCTGCTTAGGTGGGGCCAGTCTGTGCTCTGGGATGGGCTGGGCAGCACTCAGCTGTGGGTGGGCAACCACATTGTGCATCACCTGTCTCTCTTGGGTTTTATTCCCGTCTCTTTTTCTTTATCATTATTATTGTTGTTTTTTTTATATTAATTTAGTTCAATTGTTCAACTGTTCTTATTTCAACCCATGTTTTTTACTTTTTTCCAATTTTCTCCCCCACCCTACTGAGAGGAATTGGGTGGTGAGTGAGCAGCTGTGTGGTATTTTGTTGCCAGCCAGGGGTTAAACCATGACACCGAGTGAGCTCACTGGTCCCCTTAAGGACACAGCTGCAGATAGAGCTGAGTAAAAGTTGACCAGTTGTTTGCATCCAGCAGGAATCATGGTTATTGAGATGGTCTGCTCCAGCTGGCACAACATTTAGATGGGATGGACCTGAGAATAGGATTTGTTGCAGGAATCAGGGTTTCTGGCCTGAGGCAGAAAACACGCAGTATAATTATACCCAAAGGAATCCAGAACATGGTCTCTAGCTTTTGGAAAGGAAAATGTAGAGCTGATCTAGTCAATAACATTAAAGCATTTAAATTGCAATTAAATGTTGTTTGTCTTAATGAAGCAGTCCTCACAGAGTAAGCACTGAAATTCTCAATTACAGCCTTTGGGGGAAGATATAGAAAAGAATATGCAGTGACATCTCTAAAGGGAGAAACAATCTACCAAATTTAGGAGTCTTCTTAGGGAGGTTGAGACTTGAATCTGTCATTAGTGCCAATGCTTTTCACAGCAATAGATAGAAAATACTGATGTGAATTTGAAGTTAAACTAAATAGAAGAGTTAACTTTTCATTAAATATCTGTGAAAATTTGTAAAATATTAAAAGTAAAGTATTCTAGAGAAAGAAAAAGCAATTGAGCTTGAGCCTTGTAAAATGGGATCACAATCATTGGGAGGTGTATGTGACAAAGCAGCAGACCCCAGAGCAAACCTTTCCTACCAGTGTGTCTGTAATGGCACTGCAGCACAGCACAACAGAGAATCTGGCTATGGCTTCAAAAAAGTATTAATAAGAAAGTTTGTGATAAATGTTTTCAGCTGTTTCTTCCTCAAAAAAAGTCATTAATGTCATTCATCTTTTAGAGAATGCTATCAGACATGGTTCTTTGGGCTACAGCATAACTCCCTTGGTTATGTCAGAAAGGAAACAAATTTTCTTTGACAGCTTTCATTTCTAGATGACAAATTACATCCTGTTTTATAAAACATACTCAACCACCTATTGATGTCAGAATGAGAATTGAATTTGGACCTCAGATTTTGTTAGACTGCTTTTATAAATGTAAAAATAAGCACCTTGTTATAAGTGGAAGTTTTTTATATTTTTTTGTATTTCATAATACAATGAAATAAATACTTGTAGGTAACATTGTAGTACAGTAAAGAGCTAACAACATATTCTGATGATACATTATTTATAAAATTATTATTTCTTTAAAGACCATATAGAGTTAATAGATTCAGTTTTGTTACTTCTTCATAATTTCATTTACTGAGAGATGTGTTTAAAAAAAAACAGATTTAATCAGAAGTGAAAATTAAATTCTGTGTTCTGTAAATGCTTGGATAACACTAGAATCAGGCTGTGTTATTATTTATACCAGATTATTTTTGTTGGTGCTGTGAATTTCTGTTTTTCAGTGGTCTCAGGGAAGAGCCAATTCCTAGCATGACAACTGAAAGAGTGAATACCAGAACATTTTCATATGGGCAGACTCTGTGAAGGAGCTAAAGATGTGAAATCGGGAATAATCATGTAGCAAAATCCCTTGTGTAATTACAAACTGCTGGAAGCCATCATAATGTGAAAATATAAACTTGCTGATTGCTAATTATGTGGAGACAATATCAAAGTCAAATCACATAATACTGACAGTACAAAAGATATTTAAGAATAGTAAAAGAATACCTCCAATCTCTCCAATTAAGGAAGAAAATTATACTACAGTGAAAATATTTTGCACAGGCAATGCAGAACTGGCAAATTAATGTCAAAGAGTATTTCTATTTCTGCTAGTCACAAAATACTTGTGCAAAATAGTTTTTAATTTTTTTATCTCCAAGTTCATCCGGGGACTTCCATGTCTATTTAGCATTAATATGTGATCATCTTATATGTAATGCCATCCATTTATATGGGAATTGTTCTATGCTGGAGCATGTCTTTCTTCCATCCCCTTTTACTCATCCTTTCTAATAGAAATGTGTCTAATAGTTATAGTATAAATTTGAATTGACCAGAGAATTTTTTCATTAAGACCTTTTCCTTATTTTTTTAATGTAGTGAAGGGCTTTTCAGTGGATAAATTAAGAGTATAATAAGAATTTGGAATCGGTAATAAAATACATTAATCACAGATTAAATTGTTTGATCTATTTAACTGTTACCTGTGAGTAATGTCTCTGAGACAGGCTACATGGGCAGCATCTCCACTGTGAGTCCCAGGAAGGTTTCCCTGCCTGCAGTCCCTGTATGCTCTCAAGTATTTACTTATGAAGCATGAAATCAGCGCCTTCCTCTCATTTCCTCTGGTCCTCCACAAGGACCAGAAGGGACAAACTCACCTTTCCTGTGCAGCTGAAGAACAAGACTGTAGGGCTCACCACTGAGCACACTTCTCTTCCATCAGAGTATAACTTTTCCCTGTTAAAACCTTTCCTTCATTTTTTAGCTAATGTAATAAATGTAGGTATAACTACTGACCGTATTTCACAGCATATGAAGACAATCTCTTGACCACAAAAATGAAATCTCTGAGAATTAGTTTGGACATTTTTAATAATGTCATACAGTTCATTGATAAATTAAACTTTAAAAGAAACTTCAGCAAGAGACTTAGGATAATTTTCCAAATGTCCAAAAAATACTTTGGAATGGTTCATAGTTAATATTATATGGCAAATGAGGCTCAGAACCAAAAAGAAAAGTCTTCAGTGAAGAGCCAGATATTTTTGTTGTTTCAGGACATTACTAACCAACCTTGCCAATGTGTTGTTAAAACACACCAGCATGAATATTTAGACCTTTCAGAAATGCATTATATCATCTGTAGATAAACAAACTGTGTTGTGTTTTCTGTTATAAACCTCTGCCTGTGGCACTAGAACTGCTTCCAAATGCAATACGGCTCTTTAAATGCAGACATAGTATTTTTTATGCTTGCTCCATACCATACCATTAGTTGTTTCTTAAATATTTTGTGTCAAGCAAGTAATTGAAAGCACATTACCAAGGCTGCTTCCTCTGACTCCAGCCATACCAAATGCATGGTCTGTGCAAGCTTTCTTCTGTATTTAGAGGAGCAAACCAGTGCTAGAATTCTCTTGTCATATTTTCAAGAAAAGTTATTGCTGATTTCTTATGAAAATATTACTTAAAAAATCATCTCTTCAGTGTCTGGGATTTGAAAATTTTCTGCACTTACTAAAAAAATTCCTGTGCCTCAAAACACCATCCTTGACACATTGTACCTTAACCACACAGTCCCAACACCATAAAATCTAATATGGGTATTAGAAGACAAGGCATTTTTTTAAAACCTGGTCAGAAATGCTTTCTCTATTAACACTGACATTAAGTGTTAATATGCAATTAACACTTGCATATAAATCTGTTTAAAGATTAGAACTAAGCAATGCAGCACCCACCCCATTGTGGAGCATTCTCCAAATGGTGCATTCAGCAAGGATCTCCTCATGGCATGAGGTAACTCTGCATCAGTTCTGGTCTGCCCAGTCCCAGGGCAGCCCAGTATTTGGACATTGGAAAAACTCCTGCCTTTTAGTTAAATTTCTCTACATTGCAAACAGGAACATTAATTCCTTTTTAGATGTGCTTGGCAAGGAGTAGGTCCCCTATATCTGTCACCAGGCTTTGGTAGCTACTGACAGCTGTTTCTTCACATAGCTCCCAACACTGTGAGGGTGGCCAAGGGTGTTTAGAAAAGGGGCACAGGCAAGACCTAGGCACTGATTAGTTTAGGTGAGGATTTTCTTTGTAATTTCTTTCATAATATCTTCCCATTTCTTTAGTAATAGGAAGATGATATGAAGAGGAGGAAGCAAACGTGGACCTGGCATTCTATGGGGCAAAAAGAGGAAAATATTTTATTGAGGAATGACTCACACTTTTTCACTAGTCAAGCAAAGCACCTATCTGTATCTACTCAAGCTAATTAAGTTTTAAAAATGTTTTAGAGAAAATAAACTTGGCAAAAGCATAACTTTGAAACCATCTGCTCTGACCACATACACTATTATTCCAGACATTTTTACCTTGAAAGAAACAACCTGAAACCTTGAGAATGCATTTTTCTAAAGGAGGAGTACATTCTGTTGCTCTTCTTTAGGGCTATTTTCAAGATCCTTACAGTAGAAATAAATTTTCTTATCTTTCACAACAATCAGAGGCAGTTTCACTGCTGGTGCCTGGTAGGCAAATTTGTCTCTGCTAAGGACTCTGACATTTCATTAATGTACACCAGGTTTGAATATGGCTGAAGTAATCAATTCTGACAAGATCCAGACATATATAGGAAAATACATGCTGACTCTCATCTCATTCCAATCTAAAGAGCATTTTTTACTAGTAGTAATCCCAGTAATTTTACAAACAATTTGAGGAGTTACCTGTTTTTCATCCCCAAAGGAACTTGGTTCCTCTGGTTATAAGTATTGTCAAGATAATGTAAGATCCCAAAATAGGTGCATTTGATTCGAGTTCAAATCTGAAATTATTTAGTGAAAAAATACAATTTCGTAATAAGAGAAAAAAGTTTCTGCATAGCTTTACAAACTATTCAGCCAACGGTTTAATCCACTGTATGTATGTAATACACTCGTATGTGTGTTGAGTGTATTGGGTTTGTATGGCAAGATTTTGATAGCTGGGCTGCTTAAGTGAGATGCTTCCAGAAGATTCCCCCCTTTCTCCCATGTTCAGTGCCAGATACTCCAAGGTGGACATGCTTCTGGCCAAAGTTGAGCCCATCACTGGTCATAGTAGTGCCTCTGGGACAGCAGATCTAAGAAGAGGAAAGAAGTTAGTGCGCAGGAACAATTTCAGACAGGGTACAAGAGAGTGAGAATGTGTGAGCAACACAACTCTGCACCCAGGTCAATGGAGAAGGAAGGGGAGGAGGTGTTCCAGGCACCAGAGCAGAGACTCCTCTGCAGCTGGTGAGGAAGACCATGGTATGGCAGTCTGTCCATGGAGGTCCATGGTGGAGCAGAGATCCACCTGCACCCCTGGGTAACTCCACACTGGAACATGTGGATGCATGAAGGAGACTGTGACCCACTGGGAACCCTGCACTGGACCAAGCTCCTGGCAAGACCTGTGGTCCTGTGGAGAGAGGAATCCAAGCTGGAGCAGGTTTGCTGGCAGGACTTGTGACTCCATGGAGAACCCACGGAACAGTCTGCTCCTGAGGAGCTGCACCCCATGGAAGGGATCCAAGCTGCAGCAGCTCATGAAGAGCTGCAGCCCATGGGAAGGAGTCATGTTGTAGAAAGTTGTGGAGAACTGTCTCACGTGGGAGGAACCCCGCAGTGCAGTAGGGGAAGAGTGCGAGAAGTCCTCCCCATGAGGAGAAAGGAGTGGCAGAGACAACATGAGGAACTGACCACAGCCCCCATACCCATCTCCCTGCACTATGTGGGGGTAGAGATAGAGAATTCAGGAGTAAAGATGAGCCTAGGAAAAAGGAAGGGGTGAGAGAAAGCTGGTTTTAATATTTGATTTTATTTCTGATTTTTCTGCTCTGGTTTGATGGGTAATAAATTAATTGCCCCAAGTTGAGTCTATTTTGCTCATGATGGTAATTGGTAAATGATCTCTCCCTGTCCTTATCTTGACCCGCAAGCCTTTCCTTTTATCTTCTCTTTTTTCCCTCCCCCACTGAGGAGTGGAGTGCTAGGGCAGGTTTGCTGGGCACCAGGCATCCAACCAGCATCAAACCACCAGAGTAACAGGAGGAAAATGTTTATTTTCTTTCCTTTCTTTTTTTTTTTAATGCAGCTCTGGCCCTCTTTGATACATATCTTGCTTCTGTTCTATGCCTTTTATATCAACTCTTGTGCGCTGCTACTCTGTCACCCTTATAAAAGAAAACAATGGGGAAGTAGGGACTAGTGATTGAAGAAAAGTATGACAAAAAACCTTGATATATACTTCTTTGAAAAGCTATCTGAAAAATACTAAATATTTACTTGTTTTGGTGAAATTCAGTTTTAAGGATCATATTCCAAAACATAAAATCTCATAATGGTAACAGAAAGGTGTGTATCCTGCCAAGGGTTAGTGACACACTGGGGAATGCTAGTGCTTAGTTCACATTGTGTAAACATTTTGTAATGCATCTGTAAGTTTTGTCAGTGTTAAAGCATGTAAACCTGATTTTTAGAGAATAAGCAGGGAACATAATGAGAACAGTTTGTTCATGGCTGTGGAATCCAGTTTCATTGTTTGCAGACCTCAGTTGTGCTCCTTGGTTTCTACCTCATGTTCTCTGAATTCTCCACTAATGTTGCTGATTAAATAAGAGGTATCTGTGAGCTTGCTTTTCAGTTTCAAGTCAGGTTTTGAAGTCCATGTGTTTAGCTATCTGTTGTCTCCTTGTGTACTCAACCAATGCAGAAGGGAAGCTTTATTGTGAAAAGTAAATGTTTCTGTGCACTAACTATACTTTTGGCATTGAAGGAAAGGCAGGCTGACCCAGCCCTGTCTTACTGGTACAATCAGTATGAGTGAGATTGCACAGGCTGTGGATTTATTTTAATGTTTTTAATCTCTATCTACTAAAGCTACATAGAATAAAAAAACTTCACAGAGATAGCAAGAAACTAACTCTCTTCCTTTCTTCTCTCTGTAGTTTGTTGCTCAGCCCAACTGCCAGCAGCTGCTCGCATCCCGCTGGTACGACGAGTTCCCTGGATGGCGGAGGCGACACTGGGCAGTGAAGATGTTGACATGTGTTGTGATAGGACTCCTTTTCCCAGTCTTCTCTGTGTGCTACCTGATAGCTCCCAAAAGCCCATTGGGGCTGTTCATCAGAAAGCCATTTATCAAATTTATCTGCCATACAGCATCATACTTGACTTTTCTGTTCCTGCTGCTGCTTGCCTCTCAGCACATCGACAGGTCAGACCTCAGCATGCAGGGACCCCCTCCAACCATCGTCGAGTGGATGATTTTACCGTGGGTCCTGGGTAAATGTATTACTAAAGAAAATACAGTGAAAAGTATTTTGAGCACTGTGGTTTTGCCAGGCGTTCCTGAGGCAGGATACAGCAGAGTTCTGTCATGAATTATTAACCTACCAAAGCAGGCAGATGGTCCAGCTCCTCCAGTGCTTAGCAAGAGTAGCTGACAGTGTAGACAAACAGTAGAGTTTGAAAATCCAGAGTGATAGATTACAGTGAGAAGAAACAAAAGATATTAAGGATTCCTTCCTATGATTAGGCAGTAGACCGAAAAATATATATTTTTTTCTCTCCAGACCAGAAATTGTCCTGGTTCTTGTGTCTGTTTTTTTAATGTGCTAATCTACTTTTAAAAAGAATGCTTCTGCTACAAGAAAGATTTTTCATGTAGGGAATTGAGGCATAATTTAATTTCTGTAGTGTTATTACTAACCTTAGTCACCTATAGTATGCTTCTTTCTAAATGACAGATGCACCTATTGCAAATAGTGCTGATCAGCATTTTCAAGTGAGTATTTTCATTAAAATATGCACACAGAATATTTTTTCAGTGCAAGAATTTGTCACTCAACTCAAACCAAATATCCTATGCCAGAAAGAATGCAAAAATTCTGTAGCATTTTTAAAATAGGAAAAAAAAAACTTACCTCTCTATCCTTATAGTTTACAATAAAAAAATTTGGGCTGGGATTATTGAAAGCCTGCTTTGTGTGGGCCTTGTCATCCTTAAGTGATCCTTCCTGTGATCCTAGTATTATCCTAGGTGCTCCCTCACTTTGCCTGTGTACCCTGCTAGGTGGTAATTTCTCTCAGTGTACTGTGGTCTCTCCCCTTTTTCTTATTTTTAGAATCAACACAAGTTGGACCAGGTCAGGGCAAATATATTTGTCTAAAATAAAATTATAGAAGGAAGGACTCAGTAGTCTTGACTGCAAGAATTTAGGTTTGGTATATTCATTAAAATTGTCATCAAATAAACAGGTACCTGCACAAAAATTTCTGAAACTTTGGCGGGATTTTGATACCATTACTTCCCCCAGAGCTTCTCATTAAGATACTGTGTATCTTCCATTTTTCCCAGACATGTGGGTTTCTTTAGAGCAACATAACTGTCAAGGCTTTTGGCCCCATTGATCCTATATTTACTACAGCATTGAATTTGTAATACACTAGCTGGTTGTGCCCGTTATTCTGGAGAACAACAATTCAGTGGCTTTTTCTCTGCATGTACCTTGAAAGAGCACTGTGGGAAGCACAAGGCAGGTGTACATCTGCTTTTTATTTCTAAAACAAGCATGCAGGACTGAAAAGCCTGTCTATGCTTATTTGTCAGGCACTTGTCAGAAGTCCTGCCTTCCACGGGTGAGCTGCTTTTTGGGATTTCCCCCATGGTAGCACAGCAGTGCTCACCACCAGCCTTCTCTGTGAGGTGTGTTTTCCTTGGCTGGGTAAATATTTTTAATACATTAAAAAAAGCCAAAATCTAAGATTATTGCAAAGAAATTATTCAGTCTGGGAGGTTGTCTAGATTGATACTTCTTACAGACAAGTCAGACTAAGTTCTGTAAGCAAGATTCACATTAAAATATTAAAAGAAAATTTCCTCCAGTTAATTTTCCCAGTATTTTACCATCAATAAATGAGAAACTAATATAAAACCTATTATCTTTACACAATGGCTCCTTAGAAATAAATGCTACCATGCTGAGGAGGAGCAGGAGGCTCTTCTGTGCTGTGCCATGCCCAGAGGAGATATTAGTACCTTAGTACCTTTTCTCTCTGGCTTTCCAAAGTAGCAGGTGGTCAGTATCTACTCAGCTTTCACAGTATCCTGAGGCTAAAGGATAAGAAGAACAAATGCACAGCTGACACACAGACCTTGACATGCCAAAGTGGATTTTGTCATTAATCTGTCTTTTAATAGAGATGAAAGAAAGAGGCACAATTTGAGAAGGGCAAGAGCTAGTTTCTGTAGTAAAGGCAATTCAAAAATTTTAGTGACCAGCTTCTCTCCAAAAAACACTCAGTGGGAAGAGGAAGAACCTCTAATGCCCTCAACCTCTGACATAGTTGTTTACTTCAGAAGATGTTTAAGTAACTCAGCATCTCAAAGAACTTGTTTGAAGAAGCCATTAACCCTGAGAATTATGGTGTTTAAGATAACTATCACTTCTAAAAGCAACATTAATATTTTCAGCATAGACTCATATGGCTGGATTATGCCTGTGCTGAACAAACACTTCATCTGCAAGCAGTACAGATCAAGTCAAGGGAGCCACTTCCATAAACAAAAGTTCATGAGCATGGATGAAGATCAGTGTCTTGACACCATTGGTTAAATAGCTTGTAGTCAGTCTAGACTGTGCTGTTCAGAAAAGCCATACCTTCCAAAATCTCTTGCATCCAAAATGATGCATTTTGCACACTGATCTCTAGTATTTCCTAACTAGCAGTTTCTTGTTCCAGTTTCACATTTTCTGTGTCCAGCTTTCAGGTTTTAGTTGCTGTAATGCCTTAGCCCAGCCAAATAATGAGGCCTCAGATTCACCCATCATAATTTAAGGCAATTCATTTGGCACCTGATTTCCCCATACCACTGAAGGAGACACACAGGACGTTCCAGCTAACAGCATGTGATAAACGTCTATTTCAGCTTTTTTGTTTGTATATTTAGGTCTTTTTCATATTTTGTTTTTCTGTTTGGTTGTTTTTTGTTGAGGGGGTTGTTTTTGTTCATTTTGTTTTGATGGATTTTTGTTTGGTTGGTTTTTTCAGTGGTGGTGGTTGTTTTTCTAAAGGAATGAATCTCAGCCAAACCCTGCTATGTTCCTATTCACATACATAAAAACTGTAGTCTAGTCATCTTTTAATAAACTTAGTTTTTTTCTTAAGTTCCTATCACTAAGCTAAGGTTTGTTTCCAGGCTGCAATTTAGTTTGTTTTCTAATCTCTTCAAACCATAAAATTATGCAGTAACCTTAAAAAGAGTAAATGAAGCACTCTTCAGGGGAGACTATAGCTGAGGTACATACAGATACTTTAGCATTTTCTGGATGTAAACAAAAAAAATTAATTATTTAAGTAAAAACTAGTGTGGCTCTAGGGTTATAGCTCTTCTCTGGAACCTGCAGCAGCAACTATATGTCAAAACTATCAATATTTTAAACAATAGACCTGTTTTGGTTTTTCTTAATTCAGATAGCTCTGGTTGTAGTTTGCATTTTAATTCAATCTCTCTTAATATTCAGAGAGGAAGAAGAGCTCACTGTTGCAGGTTTGTCGTCAACATGAAATCCAGGACACAAATATTTCATGCAACTTAAGAAGTTTCAAGACTGTCCATAGTAACCTGAGCTCTCTAGTGAGCAAATAGTAATTAGCATTTGCCAACTACTATGTAATAGAAGGCTAAATGTGCATAATTAGCACATAATTAAAAGTGTCACTAGAGTAGGAAGCTCAGAGGGAAAACTTGTGTTGGGCTACATTTCCATGGAGACTATCGACTTTACATTTTAAAAGTCTCTTGAGGAAACTTCTGCATTAATTTTGTCTTTTACATGATTAGATGATTATGCAAGTGGTGCTCCAGTATGTGGTAATTATCTGTGGAACAGTAAGTCAGTGTTACAAGGCTGTCATAACCTTAAGAAGTAGTTGTGGAAAAAATTCTCAGTAAGAAGAGTCGGAATCCCCTGTCCTTGCATTTAAACAAATAAGAAACAGGCTTTGGCTCATAAAGAAAATTAATTGTCATCTTATTACTGGCTGTTGGTACACACTACAGAAACATAGGCCTATTTAATATACTTGAGAATCCATCACCATTGGAAAAATAAGCAGGAAAATCAAGAGTATCATCTTGGGAAAAAAACGAGGAAGAACAGCTTTTTCTATCATCATATCCCCCATCCAGCTGCTGTGTCCTCTGATCATTATAGCAGTGATTCAGAGGGGAAATCCAACAAGACCCTACCTCACCCTCAGTGTGCCTTGACCGCGGCTCATGCAAGGATGATGTTGATCCCTGTGTGTTTGTCAGAGGTGTTCTTCTGCCCTAAACCATGGCCTCAAACCTAGCAGGAACTGTACTAAATGTCCTCACAGTGGGCATTTGCTTCACCAGCAAATGCTACAAAAATCAGAGGAGAAAGGCATCAACTAGAAAAATTTAGTGTTCAGTAGTTGTGGTTAAAAGGCTCCCTTCCAGTTTTTCAGGGTGACTGTAGCAAAGGAAATTTTTTAGGCAATTTCTTTGGATGAGTTTTTTGCTCTTTTATGGTCATATTTAAATGCTCATTTTAATTGCATTGTTCAAAAGCCTGCCTGGAGCAGGAATGCAGCCTTGCTGTATCTCTTGAACAACATGTTCCCCATCCTTTTTGTCAGAATGGTTTATACTATTGGAATACATGAATCTATAGAGAATGTGGATGTTTGGGAACTGTGCAAAATTGCAAACATTTGTGGTTAGCAAACTGCTGGTGGGATGTATGGGAATGTACAGTCTTGTCAGTCCTTGGCACAATGTACATCCAAACTGATGGCACAGCAAGACACTTCACAATAACTGATTATAGAGGGGGCAAGTACACTGTGCATCATCTTCTAAATTAGGTCAAGAAAGTGTTGTGTAAAAAATTAAACATTTGGTATGAACTGGCATGTTTCAGGGAGCAGATATAGAGAGTAATATGGCTGGCAAGATGAAACAGTACATAACCAGTAGTGACATATATAGCACAGAGGAGAAAAACAACCCCAGACAAAGCAGGAGCACAACTTCTTTTTAAGGAAGGATAATGCACATAATGACCACCAAAGGCCATTAAATCCAAACTACTGCTAAACACAGGCTAACTGCAAAGACAGGTCACATTGTTCAGGTTCCTGTACAGTCAGATCTTTAATTTCCCCAAGGATGAATATTTCACAGTCTCTCTCTCACAGTGCCTGTGTCTAACTACTGGTAGACTTTTTTCCTGATCCTATTAGCAATATCCCATGCCCCAACATGCAGCCATCACTCGTCCTCCTAATGTGCACCTCTAGAACAAGTCTGGCTCCAGCTCTGTGGAACCAGCAATTTCAATAGTGGATTACAACAGCATTACAGAATCACAGAACATTCTGAGTTGGAAGGGACCCACAAGGACCATCTCCTAAGTGAATGGCCCATACAGTGATCAAGCTTACAACCTTGGCAGTATTAGTACCATGCTCTAACTTTTTCCTTGGGAAGTACTTTTAATGGTGCCTCTGGCCATGTCATTCCCACTTTTTTACCTGATCTGACACAGGACCCACTGCACAGTTGTTCCCCTCACAAACAGGTATTTACCCATGGGAAAGCCAGAGGTGTGTGTTTGATTTTGCCCATGTTCTCTTGAAATAGTTGTACTCTGTTAATTAAATATGCCCCAGAGAGTGGAAGCCCCTGAATTATGCCAGGGTGCCTCTTGTTACCTTCATATACCTTCAGCAGAGATCAGTTCATCAGCCCAGGTGTAAACAGAAGAGCTATATCAATCCTCATCAATGCTCACTGAATTCCCTGGAAGGACTTTCCTTTGCTTCACTGAGCTTTAGATCATTAGCAGCTTGTCTCACTTCTTGTATCTGTGAAAAACTCTACATCACATAGCAGAGCAAAGTTGATTTTGTCAGTTAAATGGTTTCACAGCCCAGCAAAAATATGTTCTCCAAGAGACATGGTAAAAGGCAGTTGTTGATCTTGGCATGCAAAGATTGACCCTGAGGAACCTCTTGCTTCCCATCACTTAATGGTAAGGAACAGAAATAGCACAGAGCAACCAACCTTTTGGGGGAAAGGTAAGGCCAAAGTTAGTAAGGGATACACAAAACTTTTTGAGCCCAAACATAGTTCAGAATATTGCTTTTTATACCTCTCTGACAAATTTTGATGTTATTGTTCACAGTGAGAGTTTAACCACAATTATAATTATAAACCACAAAAGGCAGTGTTTTAGAGATGGCATAAATCTTTGTGAATTTCCACAGTTGCTGGAAAATTTTTTTGCAGTTGCTCAAGTTTCAGTACAACATAGGAATTTAGACAGGCTGTGTCTAAGTGTTTTCCTTAGAACCCAAAACACCTCTGAATGGATTTCAGAGGGAAGTTATTTCTTTGTTGTTTGTTTCTTCTGCATGAGACTGAGATGTGTTCCTTAAGAGTAAAATTACAGCTCTAGGTAGCTATAAAGGATCAAACAGGATAGAAGCAAAATGTTTTCTAAGCAGAAGTTGTCTTCCAGCACTAAAACATACTTTGTTTAACCCAAGGCTTCATCCAAAGGAAAAGAATTTTTGTAACAGTTTTGAGCTGCTGCCCTGCTCAAAGTTGCAAGTCTTAATTTATGAAAAGAAAAGCAAGTCCACTCTTTTGAAAAGACATTTCAGAATCTAATATGCAAAGATTTCAAGACTGGAAATACAGCTTCAAAATCAAAATCTATAGATAAAAGTCAAAAATAAAAGCAAATCTTATCAGTATATGTTTATTGATGTATCTGCACATTTATCATATGCAGTATGTGATATCTATTACTAAATTCTTAAAGATTTTTTAAAAGTTCTATAAGAACTTTAATGAGAGATGTTATTTTTCTAAGAACATTTTTATTTCGGTGCTTTTTGTTTTTCTCTGATGTATTTTCATTTTGCTGCTTTGAATAGAACTTATGTGGGGTTTATTTCAGAAGAAACAACTTTTCTCATTAATGTTCAGAAAATTTTGCTGCAAAAAAATGTTTAACTCACAAATTAATTTCATTTCTCCAAATTCATTTTATCCGATCAATTTTAGTTCCTTTCTTGCTTCAGGCAAACTGGACTTCATTCAAATGGTTGCAATTGATCAGTTTGCATGTATAACAATTCACAATGGTTTACAAAACCTCTCCATGGTGTCTGTCATTCCCAGGGCCCTTTGTGGTCTGCAGGATTCCTGCCCTGAACTTAATCTATTTCATCCCATTAAAACCGTAAGCATTTATAAAATTTTTCCTTGTCATCTCAGGCAGTTTCAAAATACCCATGCTGTTATTTCTCTTTTGCTGCTCCAATATGTGGGTATAAACAATGCAGCAAGTATTTGAAAGTCTTACCCTCAACTTTTTAATTAAAATCCTTGATTAATGAGGTGGAAGAGATGCATAATGTTTATAATTTCCTTGCAAGTGGCAATAAATGATAACAGCATGGTATGGATAGGTGAGGATCTAAGAGGCAGGTGTTAAATCTGGCTGATGTGAAGAGATGGGAAAGACACAGTTGGAGCAAAGAGACACGCTATAGCAAAGAATATCCAGCTAAAATTGTGAAATCTGCTCTGAGTGGAATTATTTCAGCTAAATGCAGTCATCTGGAAGTTAGACATCTGTTTTAATTAAGCCTGATCCTCCATGGCTTCCTTTTCAGCCAGTGGGAAGACTGACCCACCTGCAGATGACAGGATTATTGCCTTGGAGATTCTTGTTTCCTCCCAGGGATCTAAAAGAGGGCTTTGGGCAAGCAACTTGTCCCCAGCCTGACTGCCTAAAAGGCTCTTGCTATTAGATCTGCTCCCTGTCTTTGGCTGGTTTCTCTTAGCAGTTTTTCCCCAATACCTGTGTGCAGGCTGGCAGTGTCCCCTTTGCTTTGTCGAGATGTCAGCTTCCTTGCTGCTGAAAGTGTAGCTCTGACATGAGTTCTGCCAGTTTGCAGTAATGTTGCTGCTTTGGAACATTAATAATCAGACAGTGCCTGGACTCTGTATCTGTTTCCTACCTGTAGCAGTGCCTCTACTAGACAGTCTTGTCACTGCATATCTTCTCCTCTGTCATGTCAGGTCATGTTTGGAAATGCCCTAAAGCCTCCTTCCATAATAAAATCAGGTACTATCCAGCTATCCATTAATCTTCCAAGTAGAAAAGTGTACAAGGTCACAGAAATAATTCTGCTCTGATCTCTGGATGTATTTTTCTAAAAAAACATACACCAAACAAAAAATCCCTATAAATTTTCCAAGTATCTTCCTGATTCTCCCAATGAATGTAACAGAAGAAAATTGGCATGTTGTGTCAGAGCCTGTGGAGGTAAGAGTGGTCTGAATTCTTCCCCCCAGAAACCTCCTTCTTGTTAAAAGATACAGTTCTGATCTACAAGATATTTTAAGGCCTCTGGCTGTGGTAAATGAAACCTAAACAGCACAGCTGGGAATCCCTGAGGTTTGTTGTTCAGAACACTTTCAGCATGTAAGCTCACCAGGCCTTAGAGATATCTTCAGCCTTGTGTAAAGGCTCTGGGATTTCAGAGAACACTTTTCTAGGATAGCCCTTGATGCACACTTGGGAGGATTTACAGAACTCTAGAGAGTCCAGTTCTTCCAGCATTCATTGCTGCAGATGAGCCCTGCTAAGAATCCCTAGCCATGGAGACCTGGTAGCTGCAAAGGCTCTGATCATAGCTGTCATGGTGAGGTTGCCCTGCAATTGTGAATTTGAGCAATCAACCTTAGGACTTGGTACCAAGATTTGCTTTCAAAAATACATGTGTGGGCAGCTCTCCTGTGCATATGAGGGCTGTGTGTCTTTCACAAATGTAAAATCCATCTGTCCATCAGCATAGCTTCAAGTTCTCTGGAGTCACATAGGATCTCAGTAACTGTATTTATATATTGAGTTTGTACTTAGATGCTTTGGCTGGTAAGAAAAGCAAGCTATCACATCTCTCTTACAGCCAGCAAAAATATGAGATTTACAGTTTTCCATTACTATTTTTTTAAAAAGAACACGCATCAAAATGAACATAAAAGTTGTCTTGAACCAAAAAAATAATTAGAACCACCACCTTTACAATGTCAAAGTCTACTCAGAACTTTCAGCTGCCAAATGACTTCCAAATTGCTGGGAGCTTGGATTAATTATGTTTCTAATTCAAAATGATCAAATTTACAACGGCCATATACTCTCTTCACTATTTTATAATAGGTCAGTATTTCTCTGTTAATGTCAACTTTAAAATTACATTTCATTTTCTAAAGCCCAGGAAGTGCTTGGAAAAACAGTCTGGCTTTTCACTCACAAAACAGATCAAGTGCAGCAGCATTATTCAGCATTTCTTTTCCAATCTGTACACAATCCCATGATATTTTAGGCAGTGCCATCAAAGCATACAATACTGAGCAACAGGCTTACAGAGAACAGCCCTGCTGCAGTCTGTGTCAGTTCACATCTTGGCTGGTTGTGAACCACAGAATATCTTGGCAGAAGACTTCAATTAACCTAAAGCCTCTTGTTAAAGCATTCATCTTATTTTGCATCCCGACCTATTACTGCTGTCTTTTCAAAGTGTATTTTAAAGCCAATCCTTAACTCTGATAAGTCATAAAAAGTTTATTTCATTCTATGAATGTGTGTATTGATTTTTGCAAAGCCTTTTTATTTGGGGATCTTCTGTCAATGCAGAATGTCAATTGCTTAATGAGCCATGGCAGTCTTGCCAATGTCAAGATCCTGAAATTTTTAAGTAAAAATTCCTTAAATGAAAAAGAGCAAGGCACTGTTCTGTGACACTGAGACTTAGGGGCCATATCTGTGTTACACAGATTTTGGCTTGGAGCCTGGAGCCAGGTCTTCTCCTGAAGTGGTGATTTTTATGTGCTATAATGCACATGGAGCAGCAGTGATTCAGAGCAGTGTCTATAATTTTGAGGGGATATAGCAGCACACAAAGCAGCTGCTTTTATGACCTGATGGTTAGGTCTTAAAAAGTTATGCCCAAAAGGCAGTGAAAGAGCAAGCAGGGACATTTTCAAGTTCATGGACTGTGTGATGAAGGTTGGAGAGGACTGTGGAGAGAAGGGGGAGGCAGATCTGCTGTCACCATGTCCATACTGCATGTCACGAGTGACCAGGTCTTTGAAGAGTAAGTGATTAAGTCATTTCACTGGCTGAAATGGGCAGGCATGTAGGAGCCTGCCCTGGTAGCCTTGTGCAAGTGTGTTGCCTTTGTGATGGCACTTGGGCAGCTGACAGCAGTGTAGCAGGGTGTGCTCTTAGAGGATATTGACCCTTGCCCTGCAATCATCTTCAGCTGCTCTCTCACTGTTACGCCGCACAATTGATTGCATCTTTAAAATAAGTGTTCACTTTGGAACAGTGCTGTACTTTCTGGGTTAGTTTTATCTGATACACTACAGATAGAGTTGCAGTCAGCCTGTCTAGACTGTTGAAGGCAATAAAATGGGCCTATTCCCCTTTCCTATCTACATGTTCCCAGCGAGGTCCTTCCTCAGAGTGTGTTACCCCAGGTCTGCAGAATGCTGAAATGGTGGTGGTGGCATGGCTGAAAATTAATCCTGTGAAAATAAAAATTGCTGGATCAATCAGGTGGTTCAGATACTCCTGAGGCTTGTGATTATTGGTGATGACACACATAAACCAGATGGGACCATGTGTCTGAGGTTTGAGGGTGAAGTTAGTGAGGAAGGAGACTTTTCCTTTTGAAAGCTATCAGGAGACAGGGAAACTAAGCCAATACACTGGAAAATTAATTTGTAATAATTCAAAAACCTACCTGGCACATACAAGAGTAGGCCAGAGATTACTTCATACAGATCATGCTTGAGAAGAATCACAAGTTTTCCATCCAGTCAGCCAGAAGACTGACTGCAACAAAATGTTCAGGTTTAAGGAGAATTAAGTTTATAGTAAGGAAATGCAGAGCTCTATAGGCCCCTGCTCAAAATCTATTTATTATTTTCTAAAAGAGCAGGTAAAAAAAGGCATGTTGAATTTACTGTATCTTAACACCAATATGTGAGAGATTGGCATTATTTCTGCCCCTCTAATGAGGACAAAGTAAGAAATTCGTACAAGAAAATAATTACTGTGAAAAATTAAAAGTTGCAATGTTATTGTTATCAAAAATCTCTTTAGATAATAACATGAAATGTGCATCTAAATGTACTGTATTGTCTTACTAACATATTATACAGAAATGTGGAATATCTTCTTCAGAGTGGTTTTAATATTTATAGCATTAAAAAGAGTCTCCACACAGTTGTCTCTGAAGCTGTTAAACCAAGTTCATGTTAGACAACTTGCAAGATTTTCCACTTCGATTGAATATTTCTGTTTCACTGTGTCTAGCACAACGTGTGCTCTGCACACCTGACAACAGTTTCAATTGCTTCATGTCCCAAAGGAAGGTGTCAACAAAAGACTTTCTTCTGGAGACACTACTCTTTCATATGGAAAAGGGAGACTTTAGCTCAGCATTGAGAATAACAATAGAAATTCTCTTCCTTATTATGTGGGTTCCAAATAAAATAAATTCTGTTGGATTGACCTGCAGTCATAAATTTTCCAGTCTGAAATACATTGCATCAGTTGCCAAGGACTGAGTTGACACTGGCAACTTATTTTAAGACCCTTTTTATACTTTTTAGGATACAATGAGAAAGAGATTGAAGAAAACCAAAGAAATTGTCCTTGTAGAAGCAGATTTTTTTTTTTTTTTTGTGGGGGTTTTGTGTGACAAATTGATTCTGGAAATAGCAAAAAGATGAAATTTTACCTATCTGGATGTGTAAATTAGAGCATTTCTCCACCTTCCCTTTACACTAGATGTAAGGAAAATCAATCTGTCATGAGTTAAGTGTCTAGAATAGTCACAGCCTTTTTAAACTTAATATTCATGCCTAATGAATTATGTTTTATTTGCAGGTTTTATCTGGGGTGAAATTAAACAGATGTGGGATGGTGGACTACAGGACTACATTCATGATTGGTGGAACCTCATGGATTTTGTAATGAACTCCTTGTACTTGGCAACAATCTCCTTGAAAATCGTTGCATTTTCAAAGGTAAACTGTAAATAAAAATCAGCAACATTTTAAAGATAAATTAAATCAGGCTTCTTCAATCTTTCATCTGTGTTTGGAGGTCCTGAGGCTTAGCAATTCAAGAGATGTATGATGTGCTCTGTGAATCTTCTGCAGCACTGACAGGAAACTAGACAAGTATAAGAGCAAACAAAATATTGGGTTTTATGCTTCTTTCTCCTTGGCCTGTGCAATGTTTTCTTATTTTGTCCTGAACTGTCATACTGTTAAATTCTTGAGAAATGAAAATTATCTGTAATATTTTATAATGCTTGCATTTTATGTTAATCTTTGACTTTTTAAGTGAGAAATTATTGCCCCTAAGACAATTTTACACAACTTTCAGACAGGTCTACTGCCAAAATATGTAGTCAAAATTGGTGGGGAGAACTAAAGAGCAAGATTTTAATTTCTTTTGAAAATTTATTATAAGTGCAACATGAAAAAGTAAAACTGAAAGGGATAAAATGGTCATTTGAGGCTGGGTGTGTTCATTTTTATGTTCTTTTCATGGACTTGTTTTGAAAAGTCTTATATTTCCACTGTTTTAAGTATCTTTCAGCAGAACAGCCCTTCTTTCCAAAGGCATAGAACATGTTATTGTGAACATTTTGTATGTATTCCACATGAATAAATAATATGACAGAAATTCCTCATAAAATGAGATATTTTGAGCTAAAAATGATCTATAGTGCAAGTAAACCACATATGAAAGGAAATATAAGGATTTTTTAGCAATAGTCATAGAGTTCTTACCACATCCAAGTAGAGATAAGCCCATTTTTACTGGCCACTGGGATCAGCATTGTTCTTCAGCTTTTTCAAGTTCCCTGCCGCCAGCAATAATTTATAGTTGCAACAGTACTACTCTGTGTGCGTGGAAGGAGAGTCCCTCCTCAGCCAAGATGCTTTTGACTGGGACAAGGAGAGAGCCATCAAGTAGCCAGTGATGACTTCCTCTCCTCAAACAGCAGCTGATCTTGCTGCAGCCCTGCCACAGGCATAGAGGAGCTTAGGAACTCTAATTTTTATCATCTTGTGTCTGGTCACAAAGGTCTGTGTGCCAGCCAGTCAGGAGCAGGGAGGAACAAAGACCCAACCCCAGGTCATGTGTTGACACATCAGCCTTCTTTGACAAAAGGTTTCTGACATGCTGGATCTCTGGCTGCAAACCTTTGGAAGTCTTCTCACTCGAAGAAAATTGGAGCCTGAAAGAGGAAGGTGCTCCAAAGAGTGGTGAACTGTCATTTAAAAGCTAATGAAATATCTTTTTACTCACAAAGATGCTTTATAATAAAATGACTAGAAAATAAATAGTCATTTCACTGTCCCTTGAAACAAAGCACACAGTTCATTTAAAATAAATGTTTCCAAAGCATTGGAGATGGCCAATTATTCACTTTAGAATAATATTGATTAGAAGACATTATAGTCCTTTCATCTCCAAAATGGCTTCTGCTTATCAGTAATTAGTAATCAGATTCCAAGGTGACAGTATCTGGGATAATGTGCATCCATTACTCTCCAAATTAGTGTGTACAATTTAATCATAGTGAATACAGTGCTTACAAAAGCTGTGCTAGTCAACTGAAACACATGATGAAGTAATGAACAGAGGAATGTAAGTGTGATTTAATACCCTGCCACATTCCTTCAAATGCTTACAACAGAGTTCCTTGCCACTATGCCAGATGAGATTGAGAGGATGCCAAATGTAACCAGTATATTTTAATGTGAAGCTTTAATTTTCTTTTCCTAAGCATTGTGAGTCAGGTTTTTCTAAGTTACAACTCTTCTGTCTTTATTGAACCAAATATGTAAGGTCAGTTCTTAGATTTATTCTATCTTCTATGGATCAGTTCCAGCCACCCAAGAAAACATTTTAACTGACTACCTTGAATAAAATTATGAGTGTCTCCATGCTACTCTCCTGTGTGATAAATATTCCTAGAGTAAAATATAGTGTTTATTGCCCATTTAAGGCTCTTACTGATGCAGTAGTTAAGTAGATGGATATTATCTAGAGTAGCTGTTTGGGTAATGTAAAATTCACCAAAGCATATAATTTCAGGATGAGAGAACTGCTAAGATAACTCAAAGTAACTGGTTTCATTGCCAGTATTCAAATAAAATAAGGACATCTTATAATGTTCAATGACCTATGGTTTTTTGTCTCTGTATCCATATGTTAGGTCTTCCTAAATTATCCAGTGTATCCATTGAAAATGCTCTCTCCTCCATAAAAATATCATAATCTATAGTACATTGTTATATTTTTTTTTAAGTACAATGACAGATTTTAAGCAACACATTTGTTTTTATGGAGGGTTTTTAGGTGCGCTAAGAAAAAATGGTTCCTTTTACGTTTTTTGAATATAATTTATTTTGTTTTGATATGTAAAATTAAGTGCAGTGCCAACATGAGTGCAGAATCTGCTTGCTTTCTCTTAAATACTTGTTAAACGTGAGCATTGGACCTAGTGGTGCTTGTTTCCAATTCTGCTAAAAATCACATACAATCTCACATTGTTGATGAGAAGCCACTGATGTGAAGATCTTGTAGGGAAAGAAATTCCTATTCAGGGCAAGAACTCTGAAAAGTAGCTAAAGTACATTATTTGTCTCAACATTTACTGGCTTAATGATCACTGTGTTGGGTCTACTTTTTTCAGGAGTAAATAAGATTATATCTCTCTCCTACCACCAGTTCTGCAGAAGCTAACATATTCTTACATTTTTGCATTGTAAAATTGTTTTGATTGGTATTTTATCAGATTCACAGACTAAATGTCCATTTACACAGGCAGATAAACACCTCTCCACCCCTGAGAAATTATGGACCTTATTCCTTGGTGTAATTACCATTCTAAAGCTCTCTGCTAGGTCCCCTTCCTACTGATGCTTTGAAATTTCACATAATGAATGCAAAGATTGCCACATACATTTTAAAATAGGAAGAGTTCACATTTACATATGACTTTTCAGGAAATTATTTAAAGTACTTTTCCTGAAATGGATATTATTTAACTTGTCTCTTTGTAACCAGAAACAAGAGGGTCATCTTAGACTGAGGTCCAACAGCCCATTAAACATTCAAGTAGCCTGATCTACATGTCTGTTTAATCTCCTGTGGTGCTTCCAAGAGATCAAAAGTTCATGTCTTTTGTTTTAATGGCAAAACAGTGATCATTCAGCTTTTTTTTCTCACAAATGGTTCAGATATTGAATTTGCATTTTAGTTCCTTTGACTAAGGATCAGGGATTATTACCTTGTATTCCCTGGCTGACACTGCAAAAGTATCATATATTTACCTTGAAACTCTACTGTTTATATGCTGCTCAATTTGTTTTCTGCTCTTCTTAATTTTCCATTGATGTGCTATGTAAATTTGCTTCAACCACAGAGCCAATAATGGGTGTTATTTAATCAAATTAAGTGATGGTTGGCTTTGTTGTATGTCAAAAGGTTGTGTTTGCATTTCCAGGGGGGACAGAAATTCATCAGGGTCACCAAATAGAGGACTGCAGAGTATCAACATCATGATTTACAGCAAACTCAGTGTTGCAATGTTTTCTCTTACCATTTTCCACTCCTTAGAACAATATTAATTTATTTATCCTGTGCAGAACAGAAGAACTTCAACAAACATGAGTGAGAGAAAAAATGCTTCAATTCTACATGGTTTGACTCTAAGATACATTTTTTTTCTTTTTCACTGTTCCTGGATTTAGTATACCTAGTCTTTTTGCTACTCTTCTGTATTTTCCTTTTCACATGAAAGCTGCTTTGTTCTGTAGGAGTTTCATTATAATTTCTAGATTCCTTTTCAGCATCCTCTGCTCTGGTTAGTGTATTCAATAGGGGTTTGTTGTTAGAGACCTCTTATACTCATTATTGTCTTTATATTGTTTGCTGTCTTCTTGCAGTTAGTATTTCCAGACAATTTCCAAACCTATCTCTCAGGCCTTCACCTTTCTCACTTTTTTTTCCACCAAGTATTTACAGTCTTTTAAGTTATGTTTCTTCAACACTGAAATAAAAGCCATGACTCTCTGCTTACGACAGTGACACCTCTTGAATTCTATCCAAACATGCAGGAAGCACTTGAGCCCAAAAAAAAGAAGTCAGTTATGCTGAAATATCACAGTTGTGCCTTTGATTTCCATTTTACAAATTAAAGGTCATTTTATCTTTTCTGAATGTTCAAACAAATCAGTTTTGTGTCTTTATCCAGGACATCATAGACAAGGTCCCTTTTTCCTCACCTTTCTGCTTAACATCATTTCATCTAGAAAATCTGGCATTGGACACATCTTGCCAGACTGCAGCTGTAAGACAGTCTATCCCCTTCCCCTGCTATCAATGAGGAGAAAATGAGAAACTTCAAGAGCAACTCACCTATGTGGGATATTTGCTTTCCCACTACTCTAGAAATTCTCATTTCACTTTGCTGACTGTAAGAGTAGGTGGCAGAGTGCAGATAAGGCTCTCCACACCTGACTTGTTAAACTTGATTCTTCTTGTCTTGGTATATCATGTGCTATACTTGTTCAGTGTCCTGTAGTCCCATGTGTTTCTCTGAAGGGTATTTTCTTCAATTTCTCCCAACTCCCCCACATCTGTAATTTCCCTGGAATCTGCCACTATTTGCCCTCACCTAAAATATGTCTGCAGTTTGATGCTTTTGATTCTCTGTCAAAAACTCCATCTCTTCCCAGTTTCCTGAATGTTCTTCATATTTCTCCATGACTGTATTTTACTTTATTGCCCCAAGACAGCTTGTGTTCTTTTCCCTAATCTGAGTATCTACTGCACTGTCCAGTACCAACCTTTGCTTGTACAGACAATTATTCCTAGTTATTTAAAAGGTGGCAGTTTTCAGCTGTGAGAGCTTTAACGTGCCATGAGAATTTGCAGTAATGTGCAGTAAAATATTATTCAAAGAAAGCCATTATAGGAATCATGCTGAGGAGTTTTCATCTCTCTCTTCTCAAAAACACTGAAAATAATTTATTCTGCTTTTTATTCTTGTTTTATCTCTTAGGTGTTGTCCCCAGTAACTAAATTCTATTTTCTACTGCCTGTTTTTCATCACTGAACTTGAATCAATCAGAACTGGATTAAAGAGTGGATGGGGTAGATGAGCATAATCATTAGGGAGAGGACAGTCCAATGAAGAGAGTACTGATCTATGATTCCAGCATAGAAATTTAGGTCTAGATTTAATTCATTGCACTGTAGAGAAAAAATATCACAGGTGAACAAAATATAAGGCTGAGTAATTCTTAATTCTTTAATGGGCTATTTTTCAGTTTTTTAGTTCTCATCCCCAAATCCAAAAACAAAGCTGCTATGGCTGCTTGTATATGAGTAAATGGCATTGTGCCAGGGATTGCTGTCAGGCACTCGGATAGTTTCACATGCAATACCAGTTGGTTAGAGAAACCCTGGTGTGGGGCCTGTGCCAACTGTTAGTGTCCAAAACAATGCTCAGTTCCCTTTCACAGTTTGGATTGTAAAATCACAGAATCATAGGATGGAATGGGTTGGAAAGGACCTTTAAAGGTCATGTAGTCCTGTGCCTCTGCAATGAGCACAGGCATCTTCAACTAGGTCAGGCTGCTCAGAGCTTCATCCAGCCTGACCTTAAATGTTTCCAGGAATGGGTTATCTACCACTTCTCTGGGCAACCTGTTCCAGTGTTTCACCACCCTCACCATCAGAAATTTCTTCCAATATCTAATCCAAATCTACCCTTTTTCAGTTTAAAACCATTAGCTCATTGCTATTGCTACAAGCCCTATTAAAATGTCTATCTCTATCTTTTAGGTACTATCTCTACCCTTTTAGTCTATCTCTACCCTTTTAGGTACTGGAAGGCCACAAGGTCTCCCCAAAGTCACCTTTTCTCCACACTGAACAGCCACAACTCTCTCAGCCTTTCCTCAGAAGAGAGGTGCTCCAGCTTTATGACCATTTTCACTGTATGCCTCTGGACCAGCTCCAACAGTCCATGTCTTTCCTGTACAGGGGATGCTGGAGCTGGATACAGCACTCCGAGTGCAGTCTCACCAGAGTGGAGTAGAGGGATAGAAACCCTCCCTTGGCCTTCTGGCCCCACTTCTTGTATAGCCCAGGATATGGTTGGATTTCTGGGCTGTCAGCACTCATCTACCAGCACCTCAACTCCATCTCCTCCAAATCCTTTCACTCCCCAGACTGTCTTGATACTGGGAGCTGCCCTGACCAAGTTGCAGTGCCTTGCACTTGTTCTTGTTAAACTCCACGGTGTTCCCATGGGGCCACTTCTTGAGCTGGTCCTGGTCCCTCTGGATGACATCCTGTCCTCCAGGCATGTCAACCACACCACTCAGCTTGGTCTCGTCTGCAGACACGCTGAGTGTGCACTCAATCTCTCGGTCTATGTCATTAATGAAGATGCTAGACAGTCCCAGTCTCGGTACAGTTCCCTGAGGGATGCTACTTGTCACTGACATCCATTTGGACATCAGAATGTTGATCATCTCTCTATGGATGCACTCATCCAGCCAGTTCTTTATCCACTGAACAGCCCACCTATCAAATCCATCTCTCACCAATTTAGAGAGAAGGTTGTCACAAGGGACCATGTCAAAAGCCTTACACAAGTCCAGACAGATGACATCTGCAACCCTTCCCTTGTCCACTGATGCCGTCACTCCATCATAGAGCACCACTTGGTTGGTCAGGAAGGACTTCCCCTTGGTGAAATTGTGCTGGTGCTTTAAATTGTGTCCCTGTCCTCCATGTGCCTTAGCACAGCTTCTAGGAGGATCTGCTCCATGCCCTTCCCAGGCACAGAGGGGAGGCTGACAGGTTGGCTGCTCCCAAAGTTTTAATTTCTCCCCTTTTTAAAAATGGGTGCAATGTTTTCCTCTTTCCAGTCTGGGAACTTCACCTGACTGACAAAACTTTTCAAATATGATGGAGAGTGACTTGGAAACAACGTCAGCCAGTTTCTTTAGGATTCTGGGATGCATCTGATCAGGTCCTACAGACTTAACATTTGTTACTCGGGTGTTTCTGAACCACTCTGACAGTGATCACTTTCTTTGTAGGGTGAGTGTGGTGAAATGCTGTGATGCCTGTTTTTGTTGTGTCATCTGGCCCCAGATGGACACATGGAGTCCCTTTCCTTACTGCTCAGGGCATGCCCAGCAGCTCTGAAGGTGCATGTGCATGGTCTAGAATAGGTAAATACAGATAACACCATAGTCCCCCTTTGAAATCTGCTTTATATTACATTATCCCCTTTTTAGAGGGCTTCCTAGCATAGATTCTCTCATCTGATATGTTCTATAAAACAGACTAATGAGTCCAAATAAATAATAATGAGTCTGCTATAGTAGTTAATCCTCAGTTCAAATATCTTTCCTCTTCAATAATTTTTCTTTTTGGTAGAGCATGAACAGAAGTCACAGTTTCAGGGGTCAGACTCTTTGATAATGAGACACATAAGCAGTTTGCCATGGTTCATTAATAAACATCTTTTTCATCATTGGTCCAGTATTAGTGATTAATTGATATACTTACTTGGTGATTGAATGTTTTCTTCCTACTTGCCAGAGCTTTTGTGTGTTTCTATCCATCACTGTCAGCCCTGCACTTTCCTTCAAAGAAATAATTTACCTGCTTGTACAGCTGGAAATTTCTATAATTCTAAAAAGCAAGGTGCTCAAAACTGTTCCTTTTGCAGTGTCAGAATTTTTAAACTGTGAAAATTTTTGCTACTGTGAAAATTTATTGTGAAATCTGCAAATTAATTGAGCAGCTTATAAAGAAACTGACATATTGTTTATGCATCAAAATAGAGGAGTAATTTCTTCCCTCCTGCTTGTTTTCAGTACAGTGGGTTAGTTCCACGGGAGAGCTGGGACATGTGGCATCCAACCCTGGTGGCTGAGGCCCTGTTTGCAATCGCAAACATCTTCAGCTCCCTGCGCTTGATCTCATTATTCACTGCAAATTCTCACCTGGGACCTCTGCAGATATCTCTAGGAAGAATGTTGCTGGACATTTTGAAGTTTCTCTTCATATACTGCCTTGTGCTGCTTGCTTTTGCAAATGGATTGAACCAGCTGTACTTCTACTATGAGACAAATGAACCTGGCAACTGCAAAGGAATACGATGTGAAAAGCAGAATAATGCATTTTCAACGTAAGTAGCTATTTATTTCTGTCCTCCCCTTCTCCCCAAATATTTTAATGACTTAGAAGCTGTCTACAGAAAAGAACCTCTGTTTTCTCTTGGTATTATTGTGGTGTCCTGACAAACACATCTAATGTTACCCTAATAATAACAAAAAAACCCAACATTTCATCACTCTAATAATGTTCACCTCATACCACAGTGAAGTCTGTACAATTCAAGATCTCTCAAAAGATAAAAGGTCAAATAGAGATAAGAGGATAAATGAGATTAGAAGTTGCATAAGGTCACCAGTTCAGACCTTGCCCATCCAGGCAGCTGTCACTCTGCATTTCTTCCATGTCTACCTGTGGGCATTAAATAAAGTCTGGTGTTCTAAAAAATGAAGATTCCTTGAAAATACGATAGGCTGTAAAAGAACCACGCAGTCCCAGATCCTACTGACTCTACTCCAAACAATCAAATTTCTAATTTCTATTATAAACTGTTTCTTTTTCTTTCACTTCAAAATCAATTTTACTTCATTATAGTTTTTAGTTCATCTATAGTTCCAAGCACTGCCAAATGAATACTAATTCTCTTGTCTTTCACCTTTCAACCTGCATCAAACTACTGCTATAAATGTCTGTTCCCTGTTAACTTCTGTGTATCTAGGCTTTTTAAAAATATATATTTATTACCAATGGCTTCCTTCTTAGAGGAAATAACTTTGTAAAAATAGCAGCCTTTATATCATCTTAATCAAGTAACTTTCCTCAGGCACAGCCTATTTATGTTGTATATTAATAACACTTATGCAGGTCTAAACTTTATGTGATCTGAACAGAAAAGCACACAGAAATTTTTCAGAGCTCAGCACTGAGGGAAGCTGGGAATATTAATCTGGGAAATAGTGAGGAGTACTGGTACTAGTGTCAGAAGGTGATGTCACGTCAAAATGTGATGCTTTATGTGCTCCATACTTTCAAGGAGCAATCTAACCAGGACCATTCTTATGACACTACAGTGTAGCTGATCACAGAACAAAAAAAGGTAAATTTTTCAATATATCTAGCTGCAGAGGATTATTTTTTAATGTTCATTATTGTGACTAGATTCCTAGATGTTGTACAAACTTCTCTAAGGGAATATCATATGTTTTAGGTATAAAAACACAAGTTTCTTTTGAGGGCAGCATGCTTTTCTTTTTTATGTTTCCTTTCTTCATAAAACAAAACATATGCTAATGATAATAAAGCCTTTCTAATTATTCAACTCCTTTTATCTCAGTGGCTCTCAACAAACTAGAATTGCACAATGTGAGGATACCATATTTCTTTCAACAATCATACTTGAATTGCTTTTGGATCCTTATTCTACCCCTTGTAGTTAAAGCAAAGAGTCAAAGTACTTCAAAAGAAGGTGTCCAACATGACATCTCTGAAACTATATTTATCTCTCTGAAGTTTGAACAAATTCAGCCTTTTGTTTGCAGGCTTATTTATAGATTCTGTATTGTGTATCTAGAGGCCTAGATTTGAAAGAGTAGGCCATTGTTTCACTAGAAAGATATTCCCTCTATGTTGGCTATATTGTGATAAGTGTCATTCATCTCAGTCAAGTCAAGAACTTTTGTGTGTTTTGGGAGGAACTGAACAATCTGAAAACTAAATGTGTAGTTGTTATACAGCTATTCCTTCTGGGTTTTGTTTTTCAGGTTATTTGAAACGCTGCAGTCATTATTCTGGTCTATATTTGGACTCATCAATCTCTATGTGACCAATGTGAAAGCAAGGCATGAATTCACTGAATTTGTTGGGGCCACCATGTTTGGTACCTATAATGTAATATCTCTGGTTGTTCTACTCAACATGCTAATAGCCATGATGAATAACTCTTACCAACTCATTGCTGTAAGTTGTTTCTTACTTTTGGATAATTTATAATATATACCCTCTCTCTGTTCCTATATTCAATATTTCTGGCAGTAAAACACTTCACAGACAGTGAAGTGGGAACATTGGGACAAATATTGCAATTTACTCTGATTCTTTTGCACTGCTCTGGAAGGACAAAGAAACCAGACCCAAGCTGGACTGGGTAGAGTGAAATTTCCCCACAACACCAGATGGGGAAGAGGTGAAGAAGCCAGCTCATGAGTTGAGGAGGGTGTCCTGATGCTTCTGGCAAGTGAGGCAGGCTACAGCCTTGCAAAAGCTGCACTGTGCAGGACTTCTTCTTAGAAAAAACTGCCCAGATTGTTCTGTCATTGCTTCATTTTTACTACATTATATTTATTATCATTTGAAAGGCTACTGTTTTATTTTTTTATCTGACATGGATATACAGTTAACAGAAATTGGGTGCCCATGTTCCAAGGACACTAGCTATTCAAACTAAAGGTCATGTCTTCTCATTCAAGTGTCCTGTTTCCTCCTTCAATGAAAACTGTCTTTGTCATTACCAGAGCAATTGGCATAGTTTTATTTCTAAACTGTCTATTAAGGAGACTAAGAGAAAAAAACACTGATTCATCATATCATAATTCAAATATGATCATGCAGAAAGCAAACAAAAGAAAGCTTCACAGTCTTAAGATTATAAATATGCCTTTTTTCCAATCTGGAAATTACAAGTGTTTCTACAAAAGAAAAACTGACCACCTGTGTTTGTATAACTCTAGTTGTCAGAGTCTAGTGAACCAGATCACAACATTCACCATTCACCAAAACTTAGTGCTTGCTTTTCTTGCTACAAGTTGTAAATTGTTGCTTTTGTTACTGTATGGCCAGGACTAGACCTGTAGCTGAGGTTCTTGGCTATCCAAATCTAACGTTAGTGATCTAAACTTCTTGTTCAGCTGCTAGGATTTAGACATCTTTCCATGGCCTTTAGATTTCATTTTCCCAAAAATGTCAGGATTTTACAATGCTATATAGGTTCCAAAAGAAATGAAATTTCAAATAAAAATTAAAAACCCACCCCCCAACCTATTCCAAACATTGAATTCTGAAGTAGTAGGAAAAAAAAGATACTTCACTCAATAGTTTTAGTAGCCTCATGATTTCTTGGATAACCTATTTGTGAATTTTGGGGACTGGTAATTTCTAAGAAAATGCATGAGCCTTGCTGACTTGCTGCAGCTGCTGCAGAGCAGCATAATTAGACTGATCTATGCAGAATAATGGTGAGCTGCTATTACAAAAAACTGCTTCTTCCAGAAATGTAGTATTTCTCTGCTTGTAATTACCTTTCTGTTTTTTGAGAGACTTTCAATAATTTAACAGCTTGTAACAGGGAAAGAAGTGCTTATAAGTAGATGCATACTTTACATATCGAACATCTCCTTACTGAGGTAAAGCAGCTCAGCTTTGCTTTGTGTTAAAGATGTACTGTCAAAAGATGGCAGTATTTTAAAAAGACAATTCATTAGGATTTCAAGGTTGTTCTAGCTTTAGTTTTTTCAGATTTTTTAGGGGTTTATTTCGCCTCCTTAATTACAGCAATATCTATGTCGATGATGTGTTTCTTGTGTGCAGGATCATGCAGACATTGAGTGGAAGTTTGCTCGAACAAAACTCTGGATGAGTTACTTTGAAGAAGGAGGAACTTTGCCCACTCCTTTTAATGTCATACCAAGCCCAAAGTCTTTGTGGTATCTGATCAAATGGTTATGGAGACACCTTTGCAAGAAAAAAATTAGAAGAAAGCCTGAAAGTTTTGGAACAATAGGGGTAAGTTTTGTGGTTTACTTTGCCTGTAGTCCTCCTCTTTGCTATATAGATGACTTTTTCTCAGCTTTATAGAGTGTCTGACCTGTCAAGTAATGTGCATATGAGTTAGACAATTATTCTAGCAGAGGATGTTTACTTTTTACATTCATGTCAATGTATTTGAAGAGAAAGCATCATCATATCCCTGTACAATAAATGATGAAGCATGACTGTGCTTCATCTACAGATAGTTCAAGAAAGATTAAGAGCAATAAAAAATACAAGAGATCAAATGTGTATACTTGTCTGTCACAGTCAGAATTGTTGGTTGCTAATCCCTAGCTCAAGTTTCACAGCTCAGGGATAATTGAATACCATGAACCAGAGACTCATGTATGAAGTATTCATCATGGGATATTCTCTTTGTCTCTGTCTCTCTACATGATATGAAATGAGTTTGCCATAAAAGCATTTTTACCAAAAGCTGTTCCCATTAAAAAATTTTTCAAAGGTGACAGCATTTACTTGGACTTGTTTTCTTGAATTTAAAGGTAGAGATATTTCAGAATCCCATTCTGAAATCATACCATATTCTGATACTGCCGATTAGCAGTGACATTTCTAGGGGGAAAAAAAAGAGGGGAAAATACACACAAGGCGACCAAGAATAGTTCTGCACCTGGATTCAGCAGATGCCTGTGTAATATCTCAGCTACTTACTTTCTCTGGTAGATGCAGCTGGTAAAGCAGATTTGAACTTTTCCCTCCTAACTTCATCTACTTGAGATACCTCAGTCAGTGACACACTTTTTCCATAACGTCAGTGCAAATATTCAGGCAACATCCTAACCCACCAACAGCTAATTCTCTCTAGTTATGTTTTCTTCATTTCCCATGAGCGAGTCAGTACCTCAGTAACTAGACTGAATTTAGCCAGCTCTAGCATGAAGAATACTGTTTGGGATAAGATGTGGATAATGGCATTTTCTTTATACCATAGCAATTTGATGAATATAAATGTTTCAAGTCTGTCAGGCACTCAGCCAAGCTTTAAGTGGGAGTATGGGAGATAAATGTAGGTAAGGGGGAAAAGAAAGGGGTATGGTCCTTGTGCTATTGATTCTTATAAAAAAAATTCCATCCATTTCAAAGAAGTCAGGGGGTATGATACAATTATTTGATGGACCATTTCTATATCAACCTTTTCTTTGTATTTCTTCCCTATTTCTTGATAAGTGAATAATAAGTTTTTCCTACCTATTCTGCTGTCATATCCTGAAATGCAGTTTAATCTCTAGAAGTACTTGGAGGAACAAGTTCACATGCATGTACAGATATATGGTAAAGAGGAAAAGTAACATATAAAACTAATTCACAATTACTATGCTGATAAATTGATTTTGTCCTCTTTGTAGAAAGCTTCAAATCAGGCTTATTGCAATATACTGCTATTGTTGGCCAGTATCTAAATTGTGGAAGCAAAACTGTTTCATTTTGATGTCATACTTGTACATATAGGAAAGAAACAGCCAGGAAAAAAATCTAATAAACATGAGGGAGATATTGAAACAAACCAGTAATGGATGACAAGAAACACACTGAAAAAAAATATTAAGTTAAGAAAGACTAACAATGATTCATATAGAAATTTTAAAGAGAACATTAACTAGCATGAATGGTGAATAATCTTAAGTGTAAAACATCTCTGTGTAATATAGGAAGTGAAAAAAGTAAATGCAGAGACCAACAGAAGGAGAAACTATGAGATGTTGTTAGAAAGAAAAAGTCAAGAGAGAGAGTGATGTACTTATGTGTGTGGGGGAGTGGGCAATGCTTCTAGGCATTTGTTAAACATTTGGTAGGGATGATTAGCTAGTGTAAACTGAGAGAATGATATTAAAATTAATGGTATGATGCCAGTGTATAGCAGAGGGTTGCTTAACACAGTATTTCTGTTTGACTGAGACAGAGACAGAAAAACCTTATACAGCCCAGCTAAACTTTCAGGACAATATTTCTTGTCAGGCCTTCCATCTGGGATAAGGAATTTTTTTTTTTTTTTGTTACCCTCTCAAACTGCAGATTTGGGAGTAAACTCATTCCTGGACAAGGGGAGCAATAAAGATACAGGGTGCTCCCAGCCCTATGCTGAATGGCATGATGAGGAAGAGGATTCAGAAAGATCATGTCTGCTTCCTGCACCTACCTCCTGCTAGGGTACATAAATGCCACCTTCAAGAAACCCACATCTTAGATTTGGGAAAACTGCTACAGCAAAGGGTCAAAGGGTAGGGAGTCTATACACCAAGCTACTTGAGAATTTTTCCAAATATTTGGAAAAATATATTTCCAAAATACATATTTCCAAAGAATTTTCTTTTTGTTTTTAGGTTAAAATCCCCCCAAATCTCTAAACATCAAACCTTTTAATTAATATATTTCAGTTTCAAATAAGCTTTTGTTGGGAAAGACTTTTCAGCTCCAGGATGAAATTTCTCTTTGAAGAAAGGAGCAGGTGCCATTTAAAGCAAATATCTTGGGCTGAGGAGACCCAGATTTACTTCTATTCTCCAGTGGATATCTAATTATTTACCCCAAGCATAAAAGCTATGACAACAGAAATTTCCTTCTCAAGATCTTTAAGATACTGCAGGGGCTAAGATGCTCTCTTGGGAGAAGAGAAGGAACTGAACCAAGCTTCCTTATGATTTGAATGTGAACCACTAATTACTGAACTGTTTGGGATGGAGGATGTCAGTGAGGGAGAGATGTGGGACATTTTTAGTTGATTCCTGTATTTTTTTTTAATTATTTGAAAGTGGAATCCCTAAAGCATGTGGGATAGTAGGGCCATATACATCACTGGTTTCCCCTGCAGAATAGATATTCTTAGTTGAATCTTAGATTCTTAGTTGAACTATTCTTAGTTGAATTAGAGTGAAACCCCTCTGAAGCAGAGAGCAGAGAGCCATCCTGGCAACCACACTTCCAGCTCCCTGAAAAAGTGAGTGGCTGTGGCTGACTGGGCAGATTCAGTCCACAATATGGGCATCTCATAAAACTACAAAGTTTTCAAGCTAACTCCTCAGCATAACACAAGCCCCATTAGGTTTATGTGAATTTGGAACATTTTGCAATTTCCAGACCCAGTTATTCACCCAAGTTCCAAAATGGAGTATGATATATGCATATGCACTCTGTGCTCTTATTTCCAAGTTGGATAGATGCAAACCACCAGATAGGTGCTGTTAACTGGACATCCTCCAAGAGGTAAAATCATCAGTCAACAAATGGGCACACCACAGTGATCTCATAGTTTGTCCTGAGGAAAAGCACTTCTTTCTGGTTCTGACAAACTTCCCATACCCACAGCTCAGCCTTGATTTCCTAGAACTTTTTCAATTGTCCCACAAACTACAACACAAATTAAATTTAGGACCTCTATGCCCTTTCAACCAAAAGTTAATGAAGAGTTTTCTTTGCCTTTTGTTCAAGGATCTCAGAGGACTTCAGCTCAGTTGTATCTGCTCTGTAATAACTTTGGCTTCTGAGCTACAAGATAAGCTTTTTTGAGATCTACTCCTTTTCACTGAGTCCTGCATTATAAATTCTGTCGCCTTCCCTACAACCGGGTCTGGGAGAGTAAAAAAATGCTATATATATGATTTTCTTATATTTGCTGGATGGATGGATGGATGCCACATTGTCTGTAAGGCAGAGCTCAGATTTCAAAACATTCTGTTCTGAAATCTCTAAATGTTAACTTTCCTATTAAGAGGCACTAATCAGCAGTGACGTACTATGGTGTTTTCCAGTAGAAAAAGCAATAATGTGCATCCAAAGAGTGAGTGAGTCAGTGCTAGAGGATACAAAATAGATAATAGACAGAAAGGAGCTGGCAAGGATTATGCATGATCTCTGCAAAAAGTCCTCAATAACAAAAAGCCAGGAATCATGAACTAGGACTGAGTCAAGGATCAAATTAATGTATCGAGAATCCACTGCAAAATTAATATATGTTTACAGTTGAGAGTTCAGTATATGCAGGCAGAATGTGTAAAGAAAGGGTTGAGGGTCAGGATAGTTTACAGCTCACATTGTAGTGAAATGATTTATCTGGCCCATAGGAAGAAGAGAAATGCCACTAAAAATAAGTAGGACATGGTTGCTTGGGAGGATCATCTACACTGCTGTTTATAACATAACTATCATGGGCAAGAATACAGTCTGTGGCATTGTGAGGTGCCTCTGAAAAAAAGGCAATTAATTTGCTTTTCCTTGGATGTCAGTTCTGTGGTTCTTCTGTCCTTTGTTGTAGAGGGACAGCTGAAGCAGTGGGTGGTGAAGTCAAGGGGAGGTTTTTCAAGGGAGAGGCTTTTTCTCCAAAGCAACACGGTGCCCAGCCATGCTGATGGCAGCTTCTCTAGCCACAGCTTCAGCTGAAGGAAGGCCAGGAAGGTACATGTGATTTACTGATATTTCAGCTCTGCTATGAATCAGACAGAGCTCCTCTACCACTCAGAGTTCAGCACATTTTTTTATTCTGTCATTTTGACATATCCCAGGTATGCAGCATTTTCTTCAGCTATTATCAGTTATCTCCTGCACTTAAAATTCTGAAGTAAGTGCATGCTTGTGTGCTGCTTTTCACATATATCTATATCATCTATATCTATATCTGTATCAGTTCTATTAATTTTGTTAGCTTACCTTTGCAAAAGCCAGATTAGTAATATAATTCTATTAATTAGGCTGAGGTTTTCCTGACTGCACAAGGCTTATGGCTTCTGGCTGATGCTGTTGGCCATCTGTATTTCAGAAAAAAAAAAGATATATGGGAAAAGAAATTCTAGTACCACCAGAACAAACAGTACTGCTTTCCTCAAATTATGTTCTACTTTACATCTGATCAGTCACCAAAAAAGTGTTTCATCTATAATCTTAAGTATTTCAGAAGTGAAAATTGAAAGGATTGACAGAGATAGCTTCAGTATTTTTTTTTTTTTTGCATCTGATGTTTAGATAAACAGTTGCCTCTTTTCTAACTATACAGAATTTTATGCCATTTTCCGAGCAATCTACACGATTTTATTATCATTTGTCACAGAAAATCTCCTTTTCCCTTCTCCTATTCTTTTTTCACATAGTGGAAAATGATGCAATTTCTAAGTCAGTGTAAACATTTTGTATTTTCTCTGTAATGTCTGTTATTGAAAGTTGAGCAAAGAAATAATGCCTTCCATCTGGTGTGGAAATCAATAATCTGGAGTGTTCCTGGTATAGCCAAGAATCATTTCATGGAGAATCTTCTCTGTCAACACAGATAAGTTCTAATCCTTTAAAGGTGATGCTTCTAGTCAAGATGAGGAATATATCCCACAGCTTCAGACAATATTTCCATTTTCTTTATCACTAAGAAGTTTAAGGCCAGTGCAAGCATTGGATTTCTATTCCTCCATTATAAAAGATATAATTTTAATAAAACACATCAAAATAAGTAATACAATTTTATTAATTTTTTGACTGCTAAAGAGATCTTTTTTTCCAAACAGTGTAAATTGCTAGCAATGGCATAAACAGGAGGATCAGATAATTACCGCTACTAGTGGAGCTACTATTAAAGTTTCCTAAAGGATATTAGTGCCCCCTTTTGGAAAGTGACAGCAGCATCCCCTTCAATTTCATTATTGTATTCAACATGCATAACCATGTTTCCCAGCCTGTTACTATTTTTAGTAAAGTTAAACTTTCATCCTTTTGCCAGTCATAATTTTCAACTTGTTCATGCACAGAGAACAATGGTTACTTGAAAAAAAATTTGAATCATAAATTAGACTATAACTGAGTAGAGAAAAGCAGGCCAGCTGAGAACTAAATAAGGACTATATAGAACTAAATAAGGAAAATATGAATGTTAATGACATTTTATTTCTAGTGAATAGCCTGGTTTTCAGATGTGTTTAGGCAAAGATTCATTCTACTTTCAAAAGGAAGCAAAAGATGATTGGGAACTGGAGATGGAACCTAAACATTTAAATGAGAAATAGAGAAATATTTGGTGATAATAAATTTGATAGGTTATGTGTAATTCCCTGTGGAGGAGGTATGTAGATGTGTGTGCAAACATACAATTAAATTAATTTTCTTTCAGCATCTTGGTGGTATGGATTGAAAACAATTAAGTGCAGTAGAACTGTTCTGACACATTGTTACATAAATCTTTTCACATAGTTATCCCAAATTGCACTTGTTGGCATTACATTAAGGGGAAAAGCCACAGCCTCTGTTTCTGGGAGTTTCCAAATTGGCTGCAAAAAAAGGATAAATGGTATCTAGATAGCTCTTGTTACGGATACAGAATTGAACCTATGCATTTATTTCACATTTCACTGTAAAATAAAGCAGAATAGACAGCAGCTGCAGGAAGTATTGTGCAAGAAAAAATCAGCATTTTTTTTATTTAGGAGTTATTCACTTTACCTGAAGTGTGTTTCAATTACACCCTAAATTGTTTTTCCCTTCACCTGTGAGTCAGATCTGTTGTTGAGAGCTCTCTTAGCCATGGACTCCCTTAGTGTTCTCTCAGCAGAATGAAACATCTCCACCGTGTGGCCAACTGCAAGAAAGCTGAATTTTATTTTTTTTTTTCTAAAAACCGGCTAAGTTCGGGTGTTGGGAGGGTATGAGCCTTCCCACGGCTACCCTGTCCCCTCTGGCCCTGGTGATGGGCAAGCTCGCCCATCCTTCCATCCTTAAACACAAGGAATATCCATTTTCTCTTTTACGAGGCATAGATGGAGAAAGACAATCTGGGAAAATACTGAAGAAAGCATTCTCATGTACAAAGCCTACCCCACAGTGGCTCTTCAGACTGATTAGGAAATAATGACTTTCCTCCTTTCTATTAGTTTTTGCTAGCCCAGCCACGAAGCCACTGCATCTCTCAAATTAATTGCAAACAAGAAATCAACCCTGAAGTATAAACTGACTCCAAGTACAGGGAGAAGGTTCATCATTTCTTTCAAGTAAAAAAGATTCAATAACTTGCTGTGCCTGCCTTACTGTGCAACTGAGGTCAATTTCAACAAGTCCTTTGGATGTCCTTTCCCCCTGTTTTAAGCTTGTGTCAAGTGTTCTGTTTTGTAGAGATACAATCAGTGGTCAGACACGTTATTTTCTTGTCAGCAGCAGATATGAGAGTCTAAGTTAAAGCTGTGTTTCTTTCACCAGTTAGGAATAATTATTGTAGAGGATGGGGATATGTTACTCATTATGCAATTGAGGACAAAAGGGAGTCAAAGGAATAAATAAATCTGGCCTTTTTTCCCCGTCTTCTTCTGGGCAGCCCTTAGATATGGCAGTTTAATTCAATTCACCTGCTTGAAACCTGGGCAATTCTTTCATCCTACCACACTTCTTTTTGCTGCTCCTCTTCAGAGTTACTGTCCCTTTTACCCTCCCTCCTTATCAACACCATACTGTGTTGAAAGCTGTTTCTTTCTTCCATACAGCTCTCTATGACTAAGTGTTTTTAACAGAGAGCTAAGGGGAAGCTTTTCTCATTAACACAGTTTTATAGTGCAGGTTTTGATTAGCTTTACCTTAAATGAGACATTAGGAGCTATAGCAAGTGTCTTACTTACGCCATGGCTTTACAAATCCCACCATACTGATGGTTTTCCATGCAGAATTTCCCTTCTGTAACTCATGGCCATTGTCTCCCATTCTTTCACTGTGTACCTCCAACTAAAATCTAACTTGACATGAGTCAAGCTTCTTTCAATTCAGTAAAATATGCTTCAGTCTGTGCAAGTGAGTGACATGATTCATTGTTCCACTTCCTTCTCAGATCATTGACCTTGGGACTCTGCAGCCTGTGACCTGACTGCCCCACCACATCCATGCTGATGCAGGAATAAAAGCGTTTTGACAAAAATGTAGAAAATCAACTTTGCCTTCCCCACAGCAGCCTTCCCCTTTCTATAGAGCAAATGATAGGCTTTGTTGAAATACTGTCATTTTTCAACAGATTTTGAACCTCTTCTCTCAGCTTGCTAGATACTCTATAATGCACAGTTATACAGTGCACACACAGGCCTGCTGTTTTCTATGCTTAAATATTTTACTTCCCCACAGAGATTAATATTTTTTTATTCTTTTCTATTTTTCAGAGACGTGCAGCTGACAATTTGCGGAGACATCATCAATACCAGGTACAGGCCTATGTTTATTCTTTGGGCCATTGTTTTTTTATGACTTCAGAATGTCTTCATGAGGAAAGAAAAATATGGAAGAGTTTCATGAGAAAGTGGAAAAGGAAAATAAATGGGAAAAACCATAAAATCTGTACTTATTTCCTCTTCAGCAAACAAGCTTAGTATTTTTGATGTTCAAACAAATGAATTTCAGAATACAATTGTCTGCTTTTTGGAGCAAAAGGATATTTCAAGAGCAATAACATGCTATCCAGTATTTTGCCCAGTGTAACATGGATTGCCTTTAAAAAAAGCAAACTCCTTCCTGCCAGGAAACATCAGGACCATATGTACAGTGAACTAACATGCTCCATCAGAACCTGCTCTTCATCTCTCCAGCTTTAATGCTCCATTAATAACTTCCTTAATAACCCCTCTGCCTAGATCCCCTGTATGTAAGCAATTATTTCTCATCCTTCCTTCTTCAGTTTCTACTTTTTTAGATTATTATTTCACAATTACTAATTTTCATCTTTATTTTGAATTTTTGTTGTGCAAAAGTTAAACAAGGTGTGAGCTGTAGGCTTGGTAGTCAATGAATCCCATATGGGAAATAACTAGGTAAGCTGGGACTTTTCCAGCCTGAGGAAGAGGAAGCTGTGGGAAGTACAACAGGGATCTACAGAATTGTGAGGAAGGTGAGCACAGAGCAGTGGTTTGCCATTTATCTGTGAACTGAATACCACACATGTACTACACTGCCTAAGTGAGGCTGGATAGAAGGCCTTTTGAGGGAAGTGATTTTTGTCCTCCAGCCCTCGCCTTTGGGACTGTATCCAGAGCAGCATGTCATGTCTGGTCCCCACAAGAGAGATGTTGACAAACTGGAAGGGATCCAGCAAGGGGGCACCAATGGTTAGAGAACTGTCATATAAGCAGCTCAGATTTCAGCCTGGAGTAGGTTAGGGGAAATATAACTGCTGCCTTAAATATTATAGTGAGTGGTTAGAGAGGAGCCAGATTTTTCTTTGAGGTACAATGCAAAAGACAAAATGGACACAAGTTGAAGGAAGGGTAATTCTGTATGGTAAGGAGAATTGTCTTCACAGTGAGGGTAGTAAAGAACTGGAAAATGTTGCTCAGGGAGGCTGCAGTATCTCCACCCATGGAGATATTCAGCACTTGACTGGGCATGACTCAGACAGCCTCCAGGTACCTATTTCAACCTAAATAATTTCTAGAATTCTTAGAAGACAACACTGGAAGCTACTAGACCGAAGGTTAAAAATAAAACCCTGAAACAGAATCTTACTCCATCCTGTGGAATTCACTGGCAGAGGATTTTTGAATGCTGGAAGTTTGCATTAGTTCAAAATGCATAAGAAAACCTGTCACAGCCAATTAAACCTAGAACTATCGTTTTTATTCAGAGAGTCACTGTGTCTCACAGCACAGGAGGCTTGAGAGAGAATAGCTGGAAATAAAGTTGTACAACCATACCAGACTTGCTCTCCTCATGAGGCATCAGTGACTGCTTGCTTCCAGGCTGGATCTTACTGGCAGGAAACATACCTTGGGTCAAACCCAACATATCCCTTCTCAGGATAATAAGCATTAGTAGTTTCCATCAAATAGCAAAACAAATTTTCAAACAGGTTTGTATAGTTTTTGTCATGTTCCTAATGCATGAAAAAGCCCAAGCAGAGCCTGTGAGTGTAGGTTTACTAACTAATACCAAGAAAGCTAATACAATACTTTATATTTTTAGGAAGTTATGAGAAATCTGGTTAAAAGGTATGTTGCAGCAATGATAAGAGATGCCAAAACTGAGGAAGGATTGACAGAAGAAAATTTTAAGGTATGTGTTTATTTTTATCTTTATAGGTGTTTTAGTAATTTAGTAAGATATTTTAAAACTGTGAAGCGTATTTCTTACACTTAGTTATTCAGGTAGCATATAACTTGCTTCCTAGAGCAAGATCTTCAGCCTTGAAGATGCCAGGTATCCCAACACTGAGAGAGTAAAGTTTATTACGGACCCAAACATAAGCCCTTTTTTCCCCCTTTTTTTTTTTTTTCTCTTTTTATTTCAAAAGAAAAGTCAAATTCACTTTGATGTTCTGACATTTCATCTTTTTTTTTTTAATTTTTAGGAGTTAAAACAAGATATTTCCAGCTTTCGCTTTGAAGTCCTGGGTTTATTAAAAGGAAGCAAGCTGTCTAATTTGCAGACTGGAAAGATGAGCAAAGACACTGCCTCTCTGTCAGAAAATGAAGAAAATAGTGAGAGTGAAGGAAACAAGAAAGGAAAGAAGAAACCCTTCAGCCTTTTTGACATAACAACGATGATTCACCCACGATCAGCCAGTATCGCCTCTGAAGGACATAATGTAAGCAATGGCTCAGCAATGATGGTGTCAGAGTCCACTCAGGAGAAACAAAAGCGTGTGAATTTTGTAACAGACATAAAAAATTTTGGGTTGTTTCACAGACGATCAAAAACAAACTCTGTGGAGCAGAGTAAAAATAAAATATACACCGTTTCTGAAGAAGTTTCCCGCCAACAGGCAGAAGAACAATGTGAGAAAACTGATGAACTGGAAGAGGGAGAATTGATCATGAACTGTGAATTAAACTTCCAAAATCCTGGCAAAAAATGTGTGTTAGCTGAGTCACAAAATACCAGCGAGTCTTTGGATTCACACGAAGAGGGGAGTATTTGTCCTTCAGAAACAGAGAAAATGGAGTTACAGAGCTCAGAACCTGCCACTCCACAGGATCAGCTGGGCAAGGCTTTGGACATTAGCATTGACTCTGATGGGAAACAGGAAACAATTGTTCAGGGGGACTATGTGATAACGAGGTTGTGATGCTTACAGGAGGAAGCATTTACAAATATATATATTTTGCATAGTGCTTTTGGGGGGGAATGTTTTAAGAACTATATTAGCTAATGCAGAATTACACTTTATAGTACTCAACTGTGGCACATGATCTTGTAACATAGTAGTCAAGAGAAAGAAAATATGAGGACCTTCTGTTTTGTAGCCTGCTTTAGCTTTCACGATTTGTTTTACATTTTTTAATAAATGGAAGCATCTTGTATTCTTGTACTGTTGCAATAACCCACAGAAACTTTTTAGCTATCTTTTTCAATTACAGCAAATGGAATTTCTCTCATATGATAGTTAACTCCTATGATAAATATTTTTCTATGCAAATAAAAAGTAGCTTAAGAGACTTGTAAGCTTTTATTTAACTTTGTAGGTTCTTAAAAGATTCTGTGCACCATAATAATCATATGTGGCTTCTGCCAGCATAATTCATGTCAAGCTATTAGAATCATTTGTTTAAATTGCTAGAAACTTGTGTCGAAATCTATACAGAATCAGAAGATAAATTATATTCTTTTATTTATTGAAGGAATATGAATACCTGTAAATTATGAAAAATAGGTCTATTTGATATTTAATTACAACTTTTCCCTCACAGCAAGAGGAGTGTGACTGTCCTGATACCATTGTTAGAAATGCATTTGCAAGTTTTGAAGACTGTAGAAATGTTTCTTAGAGGAAAAGAAATATCTGTGGCTTAGAAAAATTGATGATGGATTACTCCCCAAGAAGCCTTTATCACCACAGCTACTGCTTCTTCAACCATCTATTTTTCCTCATGTGGACAACCTATGCACTTTAATATTCAGCTGCTTATTAGCTTCTGCCTTTCCAACACACTTGGGTTTGATAAGGGAAAGATACTCCAGGAATAAAAAAGCATACAATGATTCCCCTGAGTACTTGAATAAATATGGCAATTTGTTGAGAAGTTTTAGAAGGCACGCCTTAAGGGAGTTTCTTTGACGATTTTACAGTTTGGGGGAACCTGATTGGGTGTTTTATAATAGATACTAAATGTATAAAGAAAACCTAATAGTATTTTTCATAACTGATGAGTGACTCACTGTCTTAGTTAAAACCAGTATTTTTAAAATTAAACATTGTGGGTTTTTTTTAATCATTGGCTGGTGTCCTATATTATTAAAAATGTCATTTTACAACTGGCATAAGACTAACCACCCCTAGCTTTCAACACCATTCTTTCCTCCACTGAATATACCACAAAGGTGTTGTTATTTCATTCTTCCTCAGCCCTGCCATGGTAGATTTTGTAATTCATATTAGCATGTATTAAGGAACTTCCGGATGCATAGAGTGAATTTACATTTCTGATGGAATCTATCCCATGTAAACCTGTAGATCCTGACCTAAAGCCATGTCATTCTGGCTCTAAATTGTCCTGGTGCTGAACTGTGTCTTAGAAATCCAGGCAAACCCCTCTCATCTCTAAACTTAAGGTGAGTTTTCCAGCTCCACTTTACACATGTGCTACTCTCTCTGATGAAAGCTTCCTTCCTCCATACCCGTTTGTGTCATGGCAGATACAGTTAAACCAAAATGGAAAATATGAGTCATAATTGGAAAATAGTTTGTATAGCTTCACAGCAATGTGTTCAAATCATATTTGTTTGGTTAGTTTCCATCTTCGCCTCTTGACTGCTCTGTAGACCCTCTCTCCTTCACGTCTCTCTCCTTGTCCACCTTTAGATTGTAAGCTCCTTGGGGCAGAGCCTGCAGCTTTTCTGTCTGGAAAGCACCTGAATTATTACAAGTATAAAAAGAAATAAATAATAATAATAATGGTGGAATACCTTCATATCATTTGTATTAGGTTAACTCTTTTAGAGAGTTCTTTTTTGTACTGTAACATTTTTGCCAAAGATGCCATAAGGCAAATGTGTCACATTGTCACAAATTTTTCTATATGCCAGTTAACAGTCCTTCCCCACTACTGCATTCAATTTCTCATTCTTCATCGTGGTTTGTAATGCCTTTGAGTCCTAAGCTTACTCCATTTACACTAGCCAAATTCAAAACAGACAGTGCTAGCTCAAAAGAGCTTTCAACACATTCCAGCCACATGGTTTCACTCCAGACAGACAGTGCCTGAGCACAGTATTTGTATTGCAAACATCACCATTATCAGAACAAGTTAACTACAGCAGGTCTGAGTTGTGCCTATTATTCTGGCATCATAAGAGCCTGTTTCTCCTGTGCATAAAGTTCCCAACACAGTAAAGTGAAATATCAGCCACACCATCACTTCGTGACCCCACTGTGCTGTGCATCAGTCTAAGTCATGGATACAAGACAGAGCAGCAGAGACAGTGCAGGTGGGCAGGATACTAAACCACGGGGACACAATTTATTGCCTAGCAAGAGGTTGTTGCTGCCTTTTTTTTTTTTTCCTTACATCCAAATACTGGAACATCAGTCTAATAAATAAAGCATACTTAAAATCAACATCTGCTCTATTTTTATGTTATTCTTAGGCATCGAAGCTTGACAGTAATAAGGACCTGATGTAATTAGGACCTGATGAAACTTAAAAGTAATGCCAAATAAGCACCTCATTCTGTGATAACAGATGAGCCCAAAATATATCCAAAACTGAAATGGTGATGGACTTTTACTGCTTTGCAGGCAGCCAAAAAAAAACCCTTTCTCACTGGATGCCTCTGAGAGGACACCTGGGCCAAGAAATATCAAGATATGCACAGAGCAAAGCTTGTAATGCCACAGCAGAGGCATTATTAAGCTTTGCAAAGCTGAGCATACTTTCTTCCCAAAAGAAATTAAAAAAAAAAAAATTACCTGTCCCTTCCTGCAGCTTCCATTAGCATCAATATAGGAGGAATACAAATGGACCAGGATAGGAACCCCTATAAAGGACAGTTTTTTGAAGCAGAGCTTAAAAGCATTAATGTTTCATGCAGCTAGAAAACTGACTAAGTACAAAGGGATTTAATACCAATATTAGGTTGCTTAGAATGTTGAGAAAACATTTTTTAATTTTTTTTTTTTTGTAAGGACAGAACCTGACTGCCCTTTGTTCTTCAGCTTTTTTTTTTTTTTTTTGCCTCATTTCTTCAGCTCCTGGAGAAATAGAGTACAGACAGCCCAGCAGGACTTTGCCACTTTGGCATAGCTGGACAGGAGGCAGCTTGATTTCATTCAAGACAGTGCTTCACATTGATTCACAGTCAGAGGCCAGGGATACAAATGCTGCATGCTTACCTTCAAGATAAAATTGCAAAAGCTCCTTCTGACTCTGCGTGCTTCAGTGGCCCTCAAGGGCACTGCAGAAGTGAGAACATCAGAGGATTCAGACTATGGGGTCCTGTGGGCCAGCTGCAGGCCACAGCTATATTTGTACATGGTACAATATTACCAGAGACCAAGACTCTGCCAGGGGTAACCACAGCTCTGCAGCTGGTTTTAATCTTGTTTTCTTCATTCATAGATTGAGACCATTACATTGTGTGAGATGAGCTAAACACATCACACAGCACTTTCTTTTTGATACATCAGGATTTAATGAGAATTTCTATGGCTTTCTCAATACAAATTGGTTTTGTAAATAAATAGTACCTAGTTCCAGGAGAATGCATATCTATAGTTATAGCTGTTGGGAATTGTAAAAGGTGAAATTTCAAAATTCTTCTAAAGTGTATTTGATGCAAGAATGTCTTCCTTAATGGCATCCTTTGACTGATCTTTGAGGGGGAAAATTTTTTCTTAGCTTCCTCACAGGAATAAAGCATAGAAAAAAGACACAAAGAAATTACTATATGTTCTTCTTAAATTCTATATGTATATTGCAAGCTATAACACTCCATTTACTGTCAAAACCTCAGATGAATATTTCATCATATTCTGAGAAGCAGCATGAAAGAGAAAAGAAGCAAATCATGTCTAAATATTTTGAAGAGGCAATGAACTTTTGAATACAGTTCAAAACATTTAGCATCAAATATTCTTTTGGGAATATAGCTGTACAAGTTGGATAACAACATAATCCATCTTCATTTTAAAGTCTCTTAAGAGATACCAAAAGCTTTAGTGAGTAGAGAAACCTCACAAAAATAATAATAGTGGTAAATAGTAATAGTGCTGGTAATGATAGTGGTAGTGAATGCAGTAGTACTAGTAAATGTACACGTAACAATAGCAATACTAGATATCTACTCCTGGGAAGAGGGAACTCCCTACTCAAAGTTTTCCTGTTTCCCATATCAAGCAACCTTTTGATAACACCAGTAAAATGTCCTTGGGCACATCTGTCTTCCAACACAGGCACTCTGATCTCTGTTGAGAAAATCTTACTTTGTGTTTAAACTCTTTCCCTAGCTGAAGTTTTAATTATGGACCCTACGTTCACTGCAGCAGGAGCAGATTAGAGATCCTTTGAGACAGTTTATGGCTAAGTAGTTGGATATACTCCAAAATAAATTGCTGCAGTTAAGGATGAATTTCAATCCTCCAGTAATGAAAAGAAGTTGAACTCACTGAACTACATCAAACCAAGTTCAGTAACCACTGCTTTGGTTACTTGATAAGTTGCTTTATTTGTAGCAGTGTAAAGAATGAAACAGAGGTCGTTTCTCATTAATATCAAAACAGCAAAAACAGCTGCAACTTCAACCATCATGACTTTAGAACTGTAAGAGAACTACATCATACAATTTCATCACAGGTCCCCCAACATGTAATTCTCTTCCTAAATTAATCAAATCTTCTGCTGGTGCTAAATATAGCTATGAAATGTTTATACACATGAATAGTTTCAACTGTTCATATTTGTACTTTTGGGTAGCCACTATCTTTTAATTATAGAATATTTTTCTGACTACTGTTTGCTTTGACTGTACTCATCCCCCTTCAGCCTTTGGTTTCTTTGTCTGTAGTCTAAACCAGTAATGCTATTTTCATTTCAATTAAACTTTCTGCTCTCTTTAATTGACTGTCACATTCACAACCAAGTGCTGTGCAGCAGTAGGTGTTGCAGTGCTCATTACTGCTGTGGCCTTTTCATTCTGGCCTTGAGCTCTTTGTAACCTACTACTTTTCTACCATGGTACCCCATTGGTACATTTAAGGGCCAATGCAACTTTCAATTTCAGACACTTACTATCAGGATAATTGTCTTTGATAGAGATCCTTGCTGCTTTTGTACATTTAAGAGGCAGTTCTACAACTAGAAAATAGCTGATAGTTGAAATGAATACAAGTTCAGCATGGTGCTTCTTCAGTATCTTTTCTCTCACTTTTCTTCTTTGACAATGCAGTTGAAATGTCCTTGCTCAAAACGAAGTCTCTTGATGGCAACACCCTCAGTGTTGCATTCTAAGAGTATGAGAGCCGTGCTTGCAGTGGAGACAGAGGAAATGTACAAGATGTAAAACAGGTGTTTCCAGAAAGGCTGCTTCCAGTCTGAAGGTTACTAAGAGAACTTCACACATGCAGAACTCATCTCTTCCACTGCATGGAGTTAAGAGTTAATTCATAAGAGCTGGCATACTTTTATTCAATGGAACTGAAAAAGCAGGAATAGCCCCATCTATATTTGCTTTCTGTGCTCAGCTTTTAAATTCACAATAAAATTATTCCATAAATGATTAAACAGGCAATAAAAGTCCATGGTTAGTGAGCAAGATAAAATAATGTTCTAGGAATCCATGTGTTTTAATTTAACAGGCTAGTAAAAAGACTTTTTTTTCTCCTGTAATAGCAAATCTTTGAGGATTGAAATACTGTATCGTGAACTCCAGTCCCCATTTAAAAAAAAACAAACCAAAACCCTCCAACCCCAAAAAAAAAAAAAACAAACCAAAACCACAGAGATTTTCCAGTTTTTAGAGATTCATGAGGTTTTGTAGTTAATTAGTACCCTAAGAACATCTGAAAGCATTGAGCTAACCTTTCATAAATTTAATGGACAGCACAGACTGCTCCTTAAATGTGGCCAAGTGAGAATGTCAGCTGCAAAACAAAAAACAACTCATTCTGGTTAATGACTTAGGCTTTTACCATACAAAATGTAGTTTACAAGATGGATGATGCATCATTTTCTGAAAGTGTCAATTTGTCTCAAATACAATAAGCATTCAAAGATATTCAGAAAAACTTAGAAAGTCCTACACAGATGCTCATTAGTGCACTAATTGTTATCCCTTTTTCTTCTGCATATCTTCCCTAATACTTTGTTTTTACAGAGAATGTATAACTCCACTAATAAAAATGTCTTACATTTTTCTGCTACCTATTTCTAAACGTAGAAAGTAAGACCAAATAATGAAATGTCACTTTTGACCTTATGTCCATAAGATTAAAAGATAGTTTTATTTGGATTAATTATGTGTGGTACTCAGATATAATTTTTTTCAGCCATATCCAAAATGAATGCAGCTAGAAAAGCATGGAAATATTCTTTCACTATGACTAATTTAACAGAATCCACTTCTACATCAAGAAAAAGAAGCAGGGAAAAGAAAATTGAAAGAGACATATTTTTATAAATATGTTATAGTTAGAGAAGCGAATATCCGCATTCTTAGTTCCCTTCACTTTTATTAAGTAAAATTAGAGGGACCTTTTTTCACCTTTTTTTTTTTTTAATTATACAGTTGCTTCTGTGGGTGCTTTAAAAGACACCCAGAATTTTATTTATTAATTATTAAGAATTTCATTAACAGAGAGATAGTAAATCAGGAGAGATTATGAGAGACCTCATCTGAGGACTGGTTCTACTGATATTATTTTTACATGACTGTAACTTTCCAAGATCTAAAACTCTCTATTTCCCAAGTGAATTTATTGTCCTTGAATTGTGCAGCTCTGATCTGAAATCAGATCCCCATGGAAGAAGCGTGAGGATTTCAGCCACAGAGAAATGTGCTCTGCTGATTTTAAGAGTGCATAATAATGATTTGTTTACCCAGTCATAGATATGATATAGAGCCCTTGACAGTAATGTCTAAACAATAGTAACAATAACACAAAATTATAATAGCACATAAATATAAAATACATGTAAGAAAGTATTTCAATAGTTAAGGCTGTCTAAAACAGAACAAACATTTTTAGCGTTTGTTCTGTTTTAGGACCCAAAACATCGGCCCGAACACCCAGAGTTTTAGGAAGTCAAACTAACCCAAATCTGGCTCATATTTCCCCAGAGAAATAAATACTGAGAAAGTTTATTCATTAAGGACCATGTATGGTGGGGAAAGAGCACTTCATTTTGGAAGCTACTTCTTTCCTTGCTTGTTTGTTTGTTTTCTATTTCTGCAGAACATGAATAACTTCTGAAAACTTAAATATTCCCACACACTCACACACTGGAGCTGATGAAGAGAGAACCAGATGTATGATACTGAGCCAAGATTTACGCAGCATGGTCAAGAGAAGTAAGTGATGAAAGACCAAATAAAAGCAATTATAAACCTGAAACAAGATGCTAGTACTGCAAAAGAAAAAATTCTTTACAATAAACCAGAAAAGAAATAATTTCCATGGGAAATCTATTTTCCACATAAAGACAGCATTAAAATACGATCTAAAGTATTTTCATTAGCCACCTAGAATTTTATTATTGATCTTCTGTGACATTGTCACCATGGCCAAGGAAGCATAACACTATTGACTTACCTGCTGATTCTGTCAGAATTACAGAATCACAGGAGGAACAAGGTTGGAAAAGATCTTTGAGATCATCAAGTCCAACCTATGACCTAACTTAACACCTCCTCATCAACTAAACTATGGCACTGAGTGCCACATTCAGTCTTTTTCCCATCCAGGGATGGTGACTCCACCACCTCCCTGGGCAGACAATTCCATTGCCCAGCCATGCCTTCAGTGAAGAAATTTGGTGAGTATTGCTGAAAAAACCCAAAAGCAACCAAACCCCAACATAAAATTAAAAAACCCACTAGCAGAAGGATGACTAACCCTGCCTGCATTTTTTTTGCTGCTGCAAAAAAAAAAAAAAAAAAAAAAAAAAAAAGATGTGCCATACCCTCAAAGACATGCCATATGCTTCTTACCCACTCCAGATCACCAAAACCCCTAGAGCCACCTTGTAATCACACCTCTGATGGCCAGAGGAGGCCCCTCCCTGCCCCTGAATGGGTGATAAGAGAAAGGGAACCACCTACTCAGCTCCCTTTTAATTGCAGCTGTGATGGCCAGTGAAAGCCTCTCCTTAGCCCCCAAAAACAGCCAATTTGGCAAGGCTTTGACTGTTTCCCTGCACTTCATGTCATCCCATGCCATTTTAATGTTTTCACTTGTGTGAAGGATTTTTTGCACGCGTTTAACTTGTTCACTTTCTTTGCCTGACTTTTCCTTTGATTTGGTTTCTTCATTTGGGGATTTCGGTAAGTAGAATCTTAGCAAGTTTCAGTCATTTTCACTACTCATAATTTACTCTCAGTACATTTGGTTGTGGTCAAGCCACTTCTAAATTTTCTGCCATTTTTGCACTTGCATTTTAATTGATAATACTTTCTTTCCAGACCGTATCTGAAAGTTTCATCTCTGTGTTCAAAATTTCATTTCCTTGCCTGAAAGGAAATTCTTCATTTCCTGAAAGCAACAGAAATCCCAATGAGAATAAATGCAGAAAGGTTTGGTTCATTTCCTGGCACTTCATATCAGTCCATTTTCTTTTCTTGCTTTCACTTAATTTGAGGTCGGTTTTTTTTTACTATTTCATTAATTCACATTTATCCCTGTCACTTTCTTTAGATTTTTCCCCTGATATTAGGGATTTAAAATAAATTATTTTGGCAAATTTTGGTCTGTTTTAGTACTCCTCATTCATCTAAGTACAGTTGGTTGTAGTCAGTGCATTTCAAATTTTCTGGATTTTTTCAATTTTTTTCAATTTTTTTCAATTTTCTGGATTTTTTTCTGGATTTTTTTCAATTTGTTGGATTGACCATGTCTTCTTTCTGGAGTGTTTGTTCAATTGTCCTCTGATTTCAAGATTTCATTCCCTTTCCTGAAAGGAAGAGGTTCCTTTCAGGAAAGGGAATGGAATCTTGCAATTTCAATGAAGATTACTTCAGCAAGCTTTGGTCCATATTTCTGCACTTCATGTTGTCCATTGGCATTTCTTGTTTTCATGCCATATCAGTTTTTTAATTTTTTAGAAATTTATTTCTTCAGTTCCTTCTCTTTCTCTTTGTTTCCCTTTCTTCTCAGATTTTAACAATTTAAAAGGTAATAATTTTGGCAAGTTTTGGTCTATTTCACTGCACCTCATTTCAACTTAGTACATTTGTTGTAGTCACTCAATTTCAAATTTTCTGGAATTTTCAATTTCATTTTTAATTGACGATATCTCCTTTCTGGAGTGTTTGTTCAACTTTGTCCTCTGATTTCAATAAGGTTTAATTGGGCAGACTTCAGTTGATATTCCTGCACTTCATGTCAACCCACTGGCTTTTCTTGTTTTCACTTTGTATCAGATTTTTTTTTTTTTTTCTGGAGATTTTTTTTTTCTCTTTAAGCATTTCATTGCATCAATTTCTTCTCCTGTGTTTTCATTTCACTTTGTTCCCTGATTTGGGGGTTTCAGTGTAGTTAATTTTGGTAAGTTTTGGTTCTTTTTTCAATGCACCTCTTTTCATTGTGCTTATAGTCACTCCATTTCCAAATTTTCTTTTTTTTTATTATACATCCCTTCCAGACTGTTTGTGAGACTTGCTTCTCCATTTTCAAGATTTCATTTCCTTTCATGAAAGGAAGTTCTTCATTTCACGAAAGGAAAGGAACACTTCTGATGGGAAAATAAATAAAGCAATGTTTGGGAACTAAATATGCACCGTATCTTGATTGATATATTTACTGAAATACATGGACCTGTTTTCTTTTTCATTTCATAAGCTATATAGCTCCAGGGCAGCTGCTGAAAAGATCCCTCATGAGAACCTCTGTACTGAGAAATTAAAATGAATCAAAATCTTTTGGAAAAGAAAAACCCTTAAGACATCTTGCTATTTATCCAAGCAAATCCTCTCTTGCCTTCAAATGCAAATAATTAAAAGAAAGACTAAAACTTTTATCAGGAGAATCAGATTTTTCTTATGGTATCAAACATAATTTTTTTAGATAAGTAATATTACACAAATTTTGACAGTTCACTATGAATGTTCAAGAAGAAAAAAGGATGCGCAATATATCCCAGCCTTTACCTTGCTGAACAGGTATTTAAGGTCTTGTCTGCTGCCAAACAGTTTGGAGCCAGCTGGAAATAGCTGTGATTGGCAGAAGGCAGCCTCTGGCTGCTCTGGCACTGCCCAGCCTGCAGGCCCATAATCAGATGTCCACTGTTATTTGATCACTTCTGCCCAATGATGTTCCTTCTGGAGATGAAGGGCAGCAATGTGCTGTGCAGGAGCTTAGTGATCCAACACTCAGTTCTCTTAAACTGAACTATTAGCTGTGGAGGGGGGTTCTGCAGACAGGTATTAGACATTGGAAGTGCTATTCAGTGTGAATTTCCAGGAACCAGACCAAAGTCAGAAGCTGTTGCTGATGGCACCTTCAGCATTGAGGAGTGTCCTAAGCTCAGTATGCACATGGCTCCCAAGTACACACGGCTTCAGATGCTGGGTCGTGCTGTCACATATCTTATGTCTATACCCACTTCAAGACTTCAGGGTTTTTCCCCCTCCAGTTTGGATGTTATCAGCCAGGACTTCAAGGCAAGTCTGAGTAAGGCATCAGCATGAATGTGCAGTTGCTCTGCAATGGCAAAAACCCCACATGTAGTCACAGCTCTCATTGAATGTTATCAGTATGTTTAAAAGTCTGCTATCAACTTTAAATACAATATGGACTGATTATAATTCATGCTGAGACCCTCATTCTCAATTGTATGTCTTTTTTCTTTACTCTGCAAGTCTTACAGGCATCCCTAAAGTGCATATAGGTTTATTTCCTTGCCACTTCAGTGATCCTTATTCTGCCAGAGGGAGGTATATGAAACAGAAAGAGGACTAAAGTGCCTTTTAGCAATGGTATGACAAAGGTCAAAGCATTTGGAAGCACTGCTGAAAATGACAGAGTAAAGCATTATGCTTTTCAATATTAAAATCCATGCCTACACCATCTGTTAGAAAGAATGATCAGTCTTAATATCCCCAGGGCTGTTCTCCCACTTTTTGCTTATTATGCTCTTTAACTCCAGGATTTAATTACAGATGGGAGAATTATCATACCTAAATTAAAGCCTGTGTGAGCAGAACATAGGAAGAAATTCTAAATTAGTCTAGACACACTAGTACTAAAAAAGAAACCTTGGAATTGATAATTACCCATGCTAGAATTATCTAGTATTGCTCAAGATAGAACTGGGGATTATTATTCACTGTGAAGTAATATAAGACATAATATTGACCAAGTATTGCTCCATATATCTTCTGTGACATGTTCATATCAAGGAATGATTGTGTCAAACCTAGATGTTTGAAAAAAAGCAACATGTATCATTCCCAGGGGCATGGGGTACATGATACATATCACATGTTCTCTTTGATTGAGGTAATCCTTATATTTTTCAGGCTTTATCAAGATCATATAGCTCAATAGAAAGATTTTCCTCTAAAATGGAAAAAGAAAAGCAAAAACCCCCAGAAATTCAGTTTAAGATAACCTCTCCCCAAATTAGACATTTTTTCTGCACTGTGTTCTTGACAAACACTTTACCAACTGGGACAAAGGTTTGACCCCATATCAGGGCATCCTGTATTCCATAAGTTCTCTTACAGTCTTTCAAGGTGAAACTTTGGCCATGCATATTTTAGTCCTAATCCTTACTTTGAAATAGATCACTTCACTTTTCAGAGAAGTTCTAGGGACAGGCTTTCAAAATAATTTAAAGAGGCACAGAGTTGTCGCTGGAATTCTCCCCATGTGTGAGAATGCATCCTCTAATTTGCTCAATAACTTTATGAAATTTGTCACTCAGTTATCTATAAATGAGATGTCTGTTGAAAGTTAGTGGAATGTGTTAATTTTTATTTTGTCCCTTATCAGTTTTAACTAGACTCATAAATTGATTTCTCTTTGTATTAGTAGAGTCTAAAAACCTAATCTTTTCCACATCATAAACACTAAGCAATGTTAGCAGTCTGAGTTTTATACAAACTGTAGGCACTGGTGATTTGCTTGGATAGCCTCAGGATTATTCAGACACATAATATTTTAATTTCCTGATATTGACACTCTACAGCACTCAGCAGCTATGAAGTGAGAAAAATTGAAGTACAGGTATTTAAGGAGCTGGCTGCTATGTGTCTAATAGTTTGTTAGATATTATTTCATTAAAAATCAGCATATTTAGTGAAGTTAAAATTTATTTAATGATCTGACAGATTGGTACCATCTGTATCATGTAATTTATTGGTATAGTCTGCAAAATGTATAGATGCAACCAACCACTCAAACAATCTAGTATAAATTTTTATGTATGATTGAAAAGGAAAATCTATTCCTAAAAAAAAAAAAAAGGTCTCTTTTTGTCTCTTTTTGAAATAATTATCTTCAGGGAAGATACAGAATCCAAAATTTATTGTACAGCATTTGGTCTTATACTTTATTATTTTGCATGATATGAGAAATCATAAAACTTATCATTTTCCAGATACAGAATAATCAAACAGTAATTCTGTTCATCTGAATAAGAAATCCAGTCATTTTATACACCGATCTTTCCATGAGCTTTAATTAACCTGATTTTTAATTTGCTACATCTCTGATCTTCCGATGACATACATGGATGCTTCTTTTATACCATGGTTTTTACTTTACAAAGCCAGTGTTACAGTCTAGTTCCTATTAATTGATCTTTAATGTGGCCAGAGCTCATCTGATAGTGAAATGCTTGCTTGTAATAACTGCTGCCGGCTAAACAAGTTTTACTGAAAGATGCATCAGACAAGGTCAGAGTTTAACTATTGCCCTTTTTCTCTCTGGTTTGACACCAGCATTAATCCCAGCTCACACCAATGAGCTGTGTCATTTAATTATAATTTCCAGTGTTCTATAAACACCACAAAATAAATAAGACTCACTCAAAGTCATGGTCCTTACAACATGAAAAGTGACCACTCAAGTGATTTACTCTTGGTTCTTCACAATACATTCATGCATTAACTATAGAAGTGAGGCTAATTTCAAAAGACAGATTTGTAATCAAGAAGCTTATGTTGTAATCAATAAGCTATGGCCTTTTTATTGTAATTGTGGTAAAAAAAAAATTCTTTCATTTTGATTCAGCTTGACTCTGAATAGAATAACCCCTCCCCTCATTGACTAAAATAAGTAAATTGTTTCAAAATCCACTGGATTGTATTGCTATGGTAACTCACTGAACGAGTGAAATAATAATTGTGCATCTGACATTATACAGAAGTGTTTGATTTTCTCTCCAAAATAAAATACTGATATCCTTAATCTTTTTCTCAAATCTCTGCCCATGTCAAAGAGAAAATCAATTTTCTCTAACCTTGCAGAATTAGATCTACTGATTTGTCAAGGGAGATTATATTCTGCATTATTTTATTTAACTAATTTTGTCTTGCAAGTCATGATCTTTAAACTGAACATTAATAATAAAAAATAGAGTAGGTGTCACTTCTTATGAAAAGTCACATATTCTAGAAAGGACCTAAAACAAAACTGATGTGCAAAAGTGCAAAAAAACTGCATCCAGATGCACATAGTACAAATCAAATCTCACTGTGCATGCTTTGAAAATTTTGAAATGTAATAAATGTGCTCACACGACTTGATGAATTGAAATCTAAATTTGAAAGTCATATCCATCTACTAGGGCAGCACTCTTTAACTGTGAATCTACATGAAATCTAGTTAAAAACAGGCTTGATTTTCTTCAACCTGGTTTGTATGATCTGCTTTAGAAAGATGACACTCATATATTCACGCTATCTTAGCCTTTCAAAAGACAACCTGCATATTTCAAAATATCCATAGTGAAGACACTCACATGTTTTTTGTCACAAAAACATTTAATTTTGACCTTGTCACATTGTATATGAAAAATAAAATCTGACCACATTTGAGGTCTTATTCATTGTCCTTTGTTTTATGTACAGTGCAGGGTCTCACTGGTATAGGACAATGCCTCAGCATCGAGCTCTTATTAGTAGAGCTATTTCTTGATTATATTAGGTGAACTCATAATTTTTTAAAAGTTAAAATCATTAAGTACTTCAATTCCTGGAAGAAAAGTTAACCTGTCTTAAACTTCTCCAACTCAAAGAAACTACTTTTTCATAGTGAATATTTACACGGAGAATCCTTGATTTAGAACCCATCCTGTGAGGCTTTTTCCCCCCATATTTAGAATACTGTAATCACACACTAAGAAGGTCCTAAAATTTGTGTCATGCACTATAGCTGTTAGTAGGAAAGAGACACCAGACAATTCCCCAGTCTCCAGACAGGATATATAGGAATGTAGTTGCCAGAAGGAAGGCAATATGTCTTGTCATGTCTAGAATTGGTTTTCTGACTTTCAATTCAGCTCTTTGCAGTAAACAAACTTGATTGTCAGACAAATAGAGAGCCTGAAATTTTACACCATGTGGGAAGCCAGGGTAAAATCCCTCCCTGCTCAGTTTGAGGGGGAGCTGTGCCTTTCCAGTAGCTCTTAAGACTTCAAACTGTGTTTTATAGTCATCTCTGTAAATAGAATTATATTAATTTTTGAGGGTTTTTTTCAATTATTAAATTGAAAAAAAAGAACTTTTAGCTATTTTAATATTTATCATTATTTTATCAGAGATCAATCTTGCATTTAGTTTCTCATCCCTTCCATTTAAAAAAATATCTGAACAAGAAGTAATTTTAGATTTTGTTAACAATATTAATGATTCTGTTTCCTGAAATCTCTGAGAATCTAATAATTCTCAAAAAACTTCATATATTTGCCTAGATCACTTCTCTTTTCCCACATTCAGCTGACACTACTACATTCTTCAATTGACAAAATCTTTATCTTGGTATGTCATGTGCACTTGAAAAAAAAAATCAATAATGAAAAATAATTTTTATGTCAAATCCATTGCCCTTCCATACATACATACAGAAGCTCAAACTGAGGAATTTAAGCTTTAAGGTTTCACTACACCTCAGTTTTCATAATTCTTATTTTCACATCTTCCAGAATGCTGTTTTTCTTGTGTTTAACCTTATAAAACCTGGAAGAATTTGTTTCTCTTCAAGCTGCTCCTAAGTGGTTTTATATTACACTTAGTAGAAAGCAAAAGTAGCTCTTTTATTATTACAGTGTTATTGATCAAAGGCCTAATTAAAAAGATCTCTTTCATCATAAATGATGGTTATTCCCATGTTTTTTGCACCTCACACCCACCATACCACCACATCCATAAATTCCAGCATCTTTTTTACACTTTTGATTCATGCCCTTGTATGTTCTAGGTTTCAAAGTTTGGCTGTTACAGGAAAGGCTCATGGCATTCAGGATTATACAGCCTGTAAACAGCAAGAAGCTTAGAATTTTGCCTTAACTTGACCGTAGCCATCACAAAATTCAAACCAGATGAAACAGCCACCATTTGCGTAGTATACATATCCTGGGGATATGAGCACTACTTAGTGTTCATGACAATACAGACACTGCAATAAATGACCTTTTGATTAACTGGAAATGAGATAAATTTTACCTGCACTAGAGTAGTTTAAATGACCTTTGAAATTTGTAAAAGCTTCCCATCAGAGTAAATAAGCATTTAATTGGGCTATTTAGGATGCATACTACTGACAATTTGCTGTCATTTCAACCTCAACCAAAAAAAAAAGAAATTGTTCATGAGGCATCTTCACTAACTAAATAAACTGGATGGCACTGGCAAACTCACTGAGTTTTTCTTTGTTTGCTTGTCTGTGCTTTTTCCTTTAAGCAGTAAAGAACAGAGAGTGTTGACAGAGTCTAGTTCATCGTCATACCATCTAATTCTGGGGTAACCTTAAAAAATTAGTGGTGCTCAACACAAACACCCTTGTAGCTTCTCTTGTGTCTTTGGGGCCCTCTGGTACATTCTGCTGCTGCCTGGATGACTTCTTAACTCCTATTGATTGGCTCCCCCAGCTCTTATCTCGGTGTTGCACTGACACTTGCCACATGTTTTACAAGCAAAACTTGGATTTTATTGCAGGCTGCCTTATCAGATGTGCTCATTCTCTAAGGAAGAAAACAATTGTTTGCCAGTGCCAAGAGCATCACCTGCTGTTGGATGAGAAATCAGCATTCCTTTTTCCTGAGGAGTAAGGCTAATCCCTACTTAATTTTTCAGGGTAACTGAGCTGAATATGCAGATTGGGACTGAGGAATCTGACCATATAACTCATGCTTTACTGCTACATTTTATAATATTTTGCCATGTGCACATTGCAGTTCATGTGTTGGGATTTCTAGTGTCACTTTGACACAGAGAAAGCAGAATATTTTGATATTTTACAATTTAGGAATATTTCTTCTTCCATCAAAATTTGACTATAAAATAGCACTTTCTAAGAGATCAGGTTGATTTTACAGCTCCTATTGACTTGCTTAAAACCAGATACTTACAGTTTCTGAGGATATACGAAGATAAATCTTTCCTTAAAATATAGAAGGAATCAAAGTATTGATTAGTATCTACAACTCTGAATCACCAGAATGACAACTTTGAGTCTTCCTTTCTTCCTTTCTCCATTTCTTCTCTTCTAAATTCAGATGCTATGAGCTCTCTTTGTGTTTATACACCTAACAATGCTTTCTGAGATTTAATTCCCATGTATGTTTATATATACATGCTGTGTCACACACTCACTGGGTGAAATAACACTCATGGGGAAAAATAACATGAAGCTATTTTGATAAACTCCTTTGTGCTGCTAAAACTTGGAAAGATAATGTATAGAATAAGTTCAGTTATTGAAAAAAGGTGGAAATATGAGGACAAAAAGTATTTGACAACGTGTGGCAAATGAATTTAAACTTTAAAACAAAAACAATTTTAATTCAGGAGCAGAATTCTTTTTGTTAAGTCCTGCAGTAAATGACCAGAGAGAACTAAGTCCAGAATTAATACTGGCTTCTTTTGAACCATATTACTATCATGTTGAGATTTCATTTTTATGGATTGGGTACAAATTGCTAATAGACAGATGTTTTTGTTGCTTCAATTTGATGCAAAAGAAGTTATTCACAACCCTAAATACTTTAATACAAATAATTTGTATCAAATAGTTAAACTAATCCTCTTTAGGAATAATAAAATTAATTGCTTATCATATAATAAATTTTTAGTGTGAACAATTAACACAGGTTTCAGAAAATGACTTTACAGATTTCTGTCCACTAGAGGTCTCTAGAGAAATGCAATAAACTTCAGAATAGCAGATACCTTAGACTTTCTTCTTGACAATATTTACATGTCCTGGAAGATGAAAATCAACACGTGTTCTTTTCTTATTCCAGGTATTTCCTTGGATATACTCTTTCTGTTGTAGGTAATAATTATTCCTATTACTATGGTAGTAATTCAAATCCATTCAGTGTTTTAATCAATTTTATAGTTAGATATTTAACATTTATAATTAGAACTTCAACATCCCATCACTTAGGAAATATAATAGCACAAAGCATTTAGCAGAAGGAAGAAAAAAACTAAGGTGGCAGCTTAGTTTACCTCTGCATTTACTATTTTTTGCTAATGCTTGCCTCATTAAATATAGTATAATGATGTCACCAGGCTTGTTATTAAGTGTTGGACAATAGCCTACTGTACTCAATGCAGAGAACAAATGGGATTCTCTGAGATTTGAGGAGGTAGGGTCACTAATCAGAAAACTGGAAAACCATGAAAAGAGAAAAGGTTTCCCTCTCAGATTGCTCCATCATTTACTGTGGTGGATAGCTCTGTAAACAAGAGCTCAATGCATGCAGCAGCATTGATTGCTACTTTTTTTTGGTGCTACATGGTAAGTGTGGAAGAGAAGAACATGAGCTATGCTGATGTCTCAGAGATGAGGGAGGGACTCCTGAGAAGACAGGTTACTGGGACAGTTCTGGGACTTTCTGAAGTTTTTCAAGTTAATTTTACAGTGTATCTTCTGATTTTTTTTCACCTTTAAATTGAGATCTGCAAAGACTACTCAACTAAGGCAAATTAGCAGCTTGAAATATCACAGCTAGACACTTAAGAGGCAATATTTCTCAGAGTATTTCCTGCTGCAAAGACCTGGAAGAAATAAAAAGCATATCAGGACAGCACTGATATTCTCCTAAAGCATGTAATATGAAATCACAGAGTTGACCCATCACCTCCATCAGTGGAGCTGTCAGTGAGGTTTCAGGCGTGGAGTTCGTACATCAAGAGGTACTGACACTTCCATGAGCTATCTTGAGCTTTTTGCAAGTTGGGTATATAGAGGTTATGATAGAACAGAAGCCCACATTTAACTAAATGTCTCTGCTCTTAATCTGAGAAACCATGAAGTGTTATGCCAACACAACTATATAAATGGCAGATTTTTTTCCTTGGCATGAAAATTTCAAACTCCTGGATTGCAGTCAACACACAAGGTGCCCCTGGAACCTTAAGACTATCCCTTCATAGGAGATTTGACCTGCCATTTCTGCCTCAGTTTCCTCAGTTACAGCTCAGATTTAGGTTTTCCATTTCCATTACCTTTTCCAAGAGGCTTTGAAGGACCAGCCAATAAGTAGTTAAGAGAAAGGTACACATGCAAATGTTCAGATACTCTGTGATTTTGATATAATAAGTAATCATATATTACATAAAGCTCTGAATGAAAGCATTATGTAACAGTACTTGTTATCATTAAAATGAAAATGAATATTTAAATTAATACTGCATTTGATTGAGTGACTACTTCATAATCAGAGTATGTGTTAATACAGCTTTTTTTTTCTCAAGACAAAAATGCTATTTCAGGTTATTGGCAACTGTATTTGTAACTTCCATCAGCTTCACTAATTAGACAGCTCATAGCTGATAACTGTGAGGACATGGAAAACAAAGGAAAGCAATGCAGTTCGTATGGGAACAGACATCTTCCTCTGGGTTTGAATAAAACCACACGCAGTGATCATGACCTCTGGATGCCTCAGTGCTATAAATACTAAACCATAAGTCAAAGTCTAAACTTCTCAAACTCTCTCTGTTGTTGTGTCAGCAGAATAAAATGCTAAGCCTTCTGTAATAAGGAAGAAATTAATCAATTGGGGATTAAAAGCAATTATTTATATGGTTAATTGAGGTACTGATTTAGGTTACTGAAGCTGGCAGCAGGATCTGTTTGCTGTTCTAAGGGGGGTGGTACAAAGTTTCAGGTTGATCCTCTGGTTCCCTCCCACCACCTTCTAGCATGTATATAAATTGTCAGCTCTCCAGACCCTTTGCCAGTTCTCTCTTCTAGACTTGCCAGAAGCAACAAAGGACTAAAGATGAAGATCTTTTTCTTATTCACCTTTTTGCCTTTTTTGTTGTCTGCTTTTGAACAAGCAGCTGCTTCTGCTCACTATGACAAGATTTTAACTCACAGTCGAATAAGGGCACGCGACCAGGGGTAAGTAACTGGCTTTTATTTCTAATTTAAAAAGAAGCTTGTTAATCTTTATTCTCCCCTTTCTTTTAGCATTATATTACATGCAATTTTTCACTATGAATTGTTGCTGTCCTTCAAGTAGAATTTTCTTTTAAAATTCATTTTACAATAATTGTTCCTGAATAAAAAGCTTTACACAGAGTTTTGAAAAGAGACAGAATACTGTTAAACTTCATAAAATGTAAAGAAATCTAAAATCACCACTTCATAATGAATAAAATGTGATTCAGAATCACCAAAATTAATTTCAGTTTGTAAGTATTGTAATGGGAGATCAGAAATTTTTATGTGTTTTCAGTCTTTTGCAGAGTTGATAGCTACCCACAGTATTTGCTCTCTTTATTCCATCCTGATGAAAACCGTTAACTCTATTTAAATGTTTTCTAATGTGGGAATATATACTGGGAATCCTTTGTGAGACTTCTGTTCCCACTAGAGCAATGCAGCAAGCTGCTCAGCAGGGCTTTCAAAAGGCAACGCTTACAAGCCAGGCTGCTTGGAGACATGGAAATAATTTGAACAGCTGGTGTCAGGAAAACACATGTGCCTAAAGATATTTTCCTCTAGTCTTCTTAAGCAAAAAACATTCTGTGAATAAGAATTGTTTACCATCCTATCTTCCCACTGCCTGCTACACACATGTGCTTTTCCAATTTTTTTTAGCTTTTCAAATAAAGAAGCTCACTAGCTTCCCACTGATGTAAAGTATATAGTCTAACTTCTGAGCTGATGAATTTTTTTAATTGCAGAAGTATAAAAATAAGGGATGAAATGCCCTTGCTCCATGGAATTTGACCATAAGAAATTCATCTTTGTACACCACCATGCTAAGGAACACATATTCCTCCTCTGAAGCCTGTGACTCCTTTTATTTACATGCCAATTTACCCTTTGGTCCCCAGTAATTCCCAGAATGTTTATTTAGGTGCCTGCGGTACTCAAAATGGTTGGTAATCAGAATAGGTGATTGATTTACAGAAGACAGGGCTTCCTTCTACATAAAGAACAAGGCACTTTTTCTTCCCCATCTCCCCACGACCTTCAGCTGCACAGATGTGTAAAAGACAAAAACTTTAATGAAAAGAGCCTCATGGTGTTCACTGGTCCCCGGGGTCTGGTAATTCACTTCACAGGGGGAAGGGAGAAATGGATATCAAGACTTGCCTGGGCACAGCTGGTGATCACTGCCCATCAGACACACAGGGTCAAACCAGAATGAAGGGGAAGCTTCTGTTGCTGCAGGGAGGGTGGACTTGCCAAGTAATCCAGCTGGGCAGCCCCAAGAACTTGCACTGTGGCTACTTCAAAACACACCTGTCCTGGGAAATGAAGCCAGGAGTTAATTTGTTACTCGACAGGAAAACTATTTGCTACTATTTCATGTAAAATTTTTTCATGTATGAAAACTTTTTACAATGTTTCTCACTGCACCCATAGCCCAAATGTCTGTGCTCTGCAGCAAGTTATGGGAACAAAAAAGAAATACTTCAGCACTTGCAGAAACTGGTACCAGCAATCCATCTGTGGAAAGAAAGCGTAAGTATGCTCTGCTTCCAAACTGTTCTCTATTGACTGAGATAATAAAATGTATGATTAGAAAACTCCTTTTCTCACAGACAAACTGTTTATAGTTTATGTCAGAATCTTTACTTCTCCTCCAGGTGGCATTGCAATACTGACTTCCCCTTTCCTTCTCTGGGCACACTGCAAGTCATCCAAAATACTTCACCTTTTCAGTAAAGTCTGCCATACTACTGACAACTTTGGCACTAAATTTTATTCTAACCACAGACACATTGGGAAGAAAGGTATTTCCTGAAAATGGTTACAGTGGAACTTGAATATTCTCACAGGCAGTTTTGGAAAGCAACCTACTTCTGTGGTTTTATTCCTAGATAGATGTCACGTCTTCCCATGAAAGAAAGTCTGCTCTCAGAATGAATCTGAGGGAATTCATTAATTTTCAAAGCTCCAGGAGCACTGATGGATAACTTCATGTGTTAAGAAAAGTAGTTTGAAGCAATAGGCAGTTTAGACTCATCGAACTGAAGTCACGTGGAGACTTTGTTCTCCTCCTGACCAGAATTTGGAGGAATGTTAGCTGTAAAATATTACAGAAATCCTGTGCAAGGCCTCAAGAAGTCTAATACAGCCAACCAGAGAAAGACATTGAGCGGTGGATCTGGGTGGGTTTGGTCATGACAGTGTACACAAAATTATCACCTGCTCTTCCCCTTCCATTTTAACCCCCCTACCATTGTACAAGCACTCACAGATCAGGGCTAGATGAGAAAAAGAATCTGTGTGAGAATAAGTTGAGTCATAGAACTCCTGAGGGTTGTTTAAGGGGTTTTTGTGGTTATAATAAAGCATCTGTTGCAACTTAGTCTTAGCCATTAATGAGTTTTATACTCTGCATACTAAACCCAGAAACACAGACAAAACTAAGAGACTTCTCCAATAAGAATGCTAATCCAAAGGACAACAGCTCATCTCATGTCAATATCTCCACGTTAAAAAGTCCTCTCTAACTTATGTCTATAAAATGTTGAAAGTTTTTTTTATGTGCAATTCCCATTTACAATGGAAGTGTAACATACAAATTTCCTAAATCAGCATTTGTTGGAACAAAAGTCTTTCCACTGTTTCTCAGCAGTATTTTATCTCCATGCCAGCAAGAAGTAGAAATAGATGAGTCACAGAGCTGATTTAAATAAACTGAAAACTGGCTCTATTAGCCAAGAATAACAAGGATTAAGGTAGTGCTGTTCTGTCTTTTTCCTTTGGAATATACTCCTTTGGATGAGGTCAGGACAATGTTGTACTTAAAAAAACACCAAAAAATCAACAAACAAACCAAAACAAAACAACAACAACAACAAAAAAAACCCAACAAAGACAAAGAAACTAACCCGACCAAAACCTCAAGAATGCATCATTGGTTTCTCAGCTGAATAATTGATTTCTTTCTGCTTTTGGCCACAGGCTTCTTTTGAACCAGTAGGGATGCATATGAGGATAATTTCTGGTCTGGTCTGAGGTGGCATTTCCCCTGTGTGCTCTGCCTACACACAGGCGGTACTGAGGAACTGCACCTTGCACCAAATTTTATCTGGTTCTGACTTTATTGTGGGATGATGCTCCATGTAAACCTCTTTTCTCCCATTCCATCTTTCTTACATTTTGGGCACAGCTAAAGAACTTTCTAACTGCAGAAAACTGTAAGGGAATATGAATAATGTAAGTAGGAACTTGCTAACTGAAAAGAAGCCTGGGCTGTGCATAACAAGATACGTGGTAAAAAAGTCACTGATCTTGTAATGCTTGGCTGAAGAAGCATTTTCTTCTTAGCTTTGTTCTTCAGCCAATTTTCTGTCTTTCATTAATTGTATCATTGTTGGATGTGGTATGAGAATTATCTTGCCATGTCTTAATCTATGCTTATAACTCAGCTGCCTCTTTCCTTTTTCCAAAAGCTAATTAAACTGCAATATTTCATAGCTTCCCATGGGATGAGGGGGAAATATTTTCTATTCCAAGGGAGGAAAAAATATTTTCTCATGACAAAGCAGTTCACACAGTTAGGAGAACATTTTAATTCCTATTTTGCTACACTTTTTTTTAACAGATAATCAGATTATTATGTTTTTATTATTAGCTTCTGGCAAGGATGCAAGAAGGACTAAGAGTAAAAGGTTTATCATTAGATTAAAAATCTGTAGCCCATGCTATCCATGCATTCCCAAGACACAGCCTTTAATGTATTGCTTTAAAGGAAGAGATGTACTAAAAGAACTATACAAATACTTTCAATATATAGTTTCTCAGTTGAAAATATGTACATGGTGAATATATCATGTATGTATATGCCTGTGAAGGAATAGATAATAAATATTTTCATAGCACAGAGAAATAAAAGACTGTGTTTAATAAAGAAATAATTTTCACCACCTCTATCAGATTGCTCTCTTTTATGGAATGATAATCCTTACTTTTCCAATCATGCTGTTTATTATTATTTTTCTTCCAGTCTACTTTATTTTAAAATCTCTTTAAGTAGTTTGGATGTTGAAGATATTAAGTCCAAATTTTCATTTGAATAAGTTGTTCATTTTAATGTGGTTGTGATTAACTTTTTGTCAGCTTTAAATTATGAAACATGAGAAAAATGTACTCAGCTGCCACCAAAGATTCTGCTAATTAAAAATGAACTGTAGTGGTTAAAGGCCCAGTAAAAAGCTTCAAGGAATGAGTGTTCAGAACTTTTGAATTGCCAGCATCAGCCACACCTATAAAAATAAATATATTGTGTAAAACAGTAATGTCATTATGGTATACCATATACTGTACAGTGTAAGATAATTTGAAAAATAATATCTGAAGCGTAATGAATTAAATTTCTTCCAAGGAGCCAAAATTCAGTGAAAACTTCAGTGAATTTGCATTTTCCTGTAAAAGAGGAGGATTTTTCAAACAGGTCAATGGTAGAACTCTTATTTCTGTTTAAAATTAAGAAGAAATTATATCTCATAAGAAACACAATGTTAAAATGATCCTTACATTATAGAATCATCATTCAGCCCTGTTTTGCTGTTATGTGTAGCTTATGTGTATTTGAGAATTAGAGTCTTTTTATATAACATTTCCTGGCCCCTGGCAATGCTAAAGTCTCTGTGTGCTGTGATGACAAACTTTTTAAACCCTGGCTTTGGTTTCTTGTATTCTGGTTTTCATCCTTACTACATTTACCTGTGAACTTTCCCTTGAGTCCATCCATCCAGTTTTTAGTGACTTCCTTCTCTGGAACCAGTTTTATGTCTGTTCTTAATTAGTTCTCTTCCTCATTCCTGATCTTCTTCAAATTCTTCCTTGGAGAACAGAGGCTCTCTTATCCCACTTTTTATCTCCATACAATGCACAGGACCTTCTCTGAAATACTTGTCAATTCCTATAACCAGTATGTAGGTGACCTCATGTAGTTTTCTCACTTTAATTTCTATTCTGTTCATTTAAATTTGTCTTTTTCCTTCATAACCCTTTGACCAGGATTTTATTTTAATGATGTCAGTCTTTCTTTAAATTCAAAAACTTTACATTCAGTAAAATATGACCAATTTGTAATCAATACAAAAAGGGCTGAATGACAAAAAAAGGCTGAAATGCTGGAGAATATGTGCTAGCAATGAAAAATTGATAATAGAAATAAAATTAGACTTAGCTAAAATTAGTTTATTTCTCCTACATATTATTTAATGGTGCTTTTGTCTGAATCCACAGAACTGTCTTATATGAGTGCTGTCCTGGCTATATGAAGATGGATGGTACAAGGGGATGTCCTGCAGGTATAAGCTTATTTTCTTATAGATAAGTTGCATATGGAAAAAATTAAAATTACAGCAGAGTTTCAGAAGTGATCAGCATGAGAAATGATTGCCTCTTTTTAAGAAGTACTGCCTAAGAATGCACAGCTTCATTTGCATGCAGCAAGCACAATTAAAAATTAGCTAGCATTGAATTTGATCATAAAGTTTAGGTTGAATTTCCCAGCTCCTTCCAGATTCTGGATTGGTGAGAAATGATAGTGTCTTCAGTTCCCAAAGCTGCCAAAGAAGAGCTTTAATTCCTATTCCCATCAAATCTGAGACTAGTCTGAAGCATATCAGTGTGGTCAGAAAGCCAGGACTCAGGGTGGAGCATATCTAAATTTGTATTTTCTTTTTTCTGAAAAAACTTGAATCTAATTTACTTAAAGAGTCTTATAGCCTTTATCAAAGAAAGAGTGAAGATGAAGACAGAAATTCTGCATCTGTCCTATTTATGCTATTCTTCTTTGTAAAAATAAAACTAATTGCAGCAGACAAGAGTAGTATGAGAAGGAATATGTTTCATAGTTTTTGATCCCTGTAACTGAGATGATCCTGTTATGTTCAATAATGCAGAGTTCAGTTTGTTCAGATAAATTAATCTCCCTTCAGATACTGACATTAGGATGAAATCAGTCACACACTAGAATCACCTGTTCTTCACAATAACCATAAAAAGAACCAAAAAACATTAGGTTGCATGCAAATGTCTCACTTCTAGATGCCTAAAATTAGGAGATATGAATGCTGTTCTCATGTAGCCATGTTTTAACTGTGAGACTATGGCCATTACTCTCTGGATAAATCAGGATATGCATAAACCAGACATTGGAAGAAGAGTAAGAGTCCTTACGAAAAGAATTCTGGTCCATTGTGAGTTAATGAGACCCACTCCACTGAAATTTTTGTGATTGTAAATGGATAGCCTCTCTCCTTCATGTTGGGTTGATACAAAATACAACAGATCTTCTAAAGGAAACTTCACAATATTCAGTATTGTTTGATCTAATTTTTCATTAAGAAAATCACAAAAAGGAACAGCAAGCAGATGTGCTTAGATGATTTTTGAGCATGCTGACAATGAAATTTTTAACCTAAACATATTGTTTAATTCTGACTTAAACAGTTTCAGAGCTATTACGCTTCCAAAAGACAGAAAGAAAATTTGATTGTGATAAACTGAAGAGTTTACAGCGTTCTTTCCTCATGTTTATTTTAGTTGCTCCAATTGATCATGTATATGGTACGCTTGGTATTGTGGGAGCTACCACCACACAGCGCTACTCTGACATGTCAAAGCTGAGAGAAGAGATTGAGGGACGAGGATCATTCACTTTCTTTGCACCAAGCAATGAAGCCTGGGACCAGTTAGATTCAGTAAGTGTGTGTGTGTGCTGTGTGCATGTGCATGAGTTAAACATTCTAGCTGAAGCAGCTAGTGTGGGATAAATTAGATAGGAAACAATGTCAAGTTTTAGACATAGAAGGACATAATACAGGTAATAATGAAATAATCTACATCTTTAATGTACATTTCTGAAACTAGAGAAGCTGGGTTTACTTTTAGGAGTACTAAGCAACTGTAATTGCTTCTTACTTAAGCACTTGCATGACACATATTAGTATTGTTAATTTATTTAACATAGTTTCAGGGAAACTCCTAGGAATTCCAGCAGCTGCATGATGTATGGCTGTACACTGTCAGAAATTCAGGTGTCCTTCTTTTAGTAATGATTTCAGTTAAAAAAACATTGAATTAAAGATCCTCTAATGATTTGACTGCGATGAAGACTCATCTTCCATTTGTGAGCAAATCAGACTCAAAGATCATTTAAGTAGAGCCAGATTTATAGGCATCAAAGTCGTCTTCCCTAACAGATGCTGAGTATATGTTGAAAACATATACTAAGGTAAAACAATACATACATCTTTCTGAGTGGCAGGAGGTTTTGAAGCTTGTAATTGATTAAATTCCTTTTCTTCTTCAGGAAACCCACAGGAATTTGGTTGACAATGTAAATATTGAACTGTATAATTCTCTCCACCACCACATGTTAAACAAGCGCATGTTGACAAAAGATCTTAAGAATGGCATGACCCTGGTGTCTATGTATAATGGCCAGAAATTGTTCATTAACCATTATCCCAATGGGGTAAGTCCATTCTCTTTTTTCCCCCTAATGCATTTATTTATTTGATGCCTTTACTTCCTTATATAACTAAGAAAATATATTATCAAAAGTTTACCATACACCAAGTCAGTTGCCACTGAGAAAAATAAATATTCTCTTCAAGAATTTTTGTCTGCTCTGTAGACTAATCACTAAGAAAGGATGAGTAAAGACTGTGATGTTTCAAAATCAAAGTGCAAATGAAAATGAACTTTCTTCATAAAAGACAAAGCCTTTTGTGGTCAAAATACATGGTCATAAATTTGACAGCAAAATCTACTATTAATTTTTACAGTTTTGCTAAATAATATTACACAGATCTTTTATTTGAATTTGAGTCCATGGTAGGAGCATTGAAAGTTGTAGGAAACACACATCCATTATTTGCCTAGGCAAAAAAAAATAAAATTATAAATGCAAGAAACCTCCCAGTTAAGTCACTCATCTTTGTTGTCTTAAATCCATCAAAATGTTTGTCTACAGGTGTTATTGCTAAAAAGAACCAGTATAACCAACATATTAGCCAGATAAGAAATCAGAATAATTGCAGTAAGAAATTAAACATGAATATGAAATCAATGTAAGCTGAATAAATCTGCTGCTATCTTTCCAGAAGCTTAGTCAAACTTTCAAATCTTAAAAGGCTTTACTTCAAATTTTGAAAAAAACCATTGCAATTACAGCAGTGAATACACAATTTACCTACATTGCCAGTCTGTGAGAGTCAGGTTCCAAGATTGTGATCAAATTACTGTTTAATCTTCCACTACTTGATTCTTCAAATATAGGTTGTCACTGTTAACTGTGCCAGGATCATCCATGGCAACCAAATTGCTACCAATGGTGTTGTCCATGTCGTTGATCGTGTCCTGACTTCTGTTGCAAATACCATTCAAGATTTCATTGAATTTGAGGATGAGCTTTCATCATTTAGAGTAAGTGGACAAAAATAAAAACTCTTCTCTGTTTATTTAAGGAGGGTTTTTTTAATTCCTTTTTTATTTGTTTACGATACCTGGAAGTAAGAGGTGTTAGCTCAGTAGGAGAGGAAAAAATAAATTAAATTAAGAGCTTCAGTTATTATTGCAAACCTAGCTATTTAAAAAGGCAACATCAATAGGACGGAATGTGTCCTTGTACCTAAAAAGTGTCTTCTCTTCAAGCACTGAGAAAATGAAATGTGAGCATGAAGTTACAGATTCTGGTGCTAGATAAATAAGAACAATTTCAAAATGGATAATAAAAAATGGTAAAGACACCAAATAAATTTCAGAACCCAACTCATAAGTCAGTAGATGCACATAAGAAGGATTTTTCTTGCATAGAGGAAGCATGGTTAAAAATTGTCCAAGTTTCTAATTTTTCCATCTTCTAAAAAATGTGTCTCCACAGTGTAATGGGATTTCATGCTGCTTATTTTAAAAAATATGCCATTGCTTTGCAGATAACTGTTGTCCTTTTCTATCTTCCATCTCCTTAATAAATATGATACAAAAAGGTATTTTAAATGGAGAGGCATAAAGGTGGAGAAGATCCTCTGAATCCCTCAAATAGAGTTCATGACAGTTATAGGAAACCACAATATTTAATATCTTTAAAAAAACTTAATATAAAACCCAATACTTTCTGGTTTTCAGTTTAAAAACATTCCTCTGTCAGTTATTTTTTTCATCTTTCTGTAAGATTCATTATCTATCTTTTTAAAACACTGATCTCAGTCTAGCATCCAAGTATCTGTAGGCATGAGGTAAAATTAGACAGATAATGCATTTTGGTAATATTTCAAATAATCAGCATTTAAATAAAAAATTATATTTTAGGCTCCTGCCATTACATCAGGTGTCATGGATATTCTTGGAAGACCCGGTCATTACACAATCTTTGCTCCTACTAATGAAGCTTTTGAGAAACTTCCAAGGGGAGTTTTAGAAAGAATCATGGGTGACAAGGTGGCCTCTGAAGGTATTTAAACTTTTTTGCAAACAAGAAATATGTTTGAGTTGATCAGGAGGCAGAAAATGCATTATCCTTATAGCTCTGGAATGAAGCACCTCTACTTTCATGTGTGTAGGAGGAGTTATTTCTTCTGTCTCTCATTTTTCCACTTGCCTAAGGATAGAAAGTCATTGAAAACTTAATCTCCAAAACAGTTTAAAGGGAACTGTGAAAATATAGGCACATTGACTTTCTAATAGTTCAGCTGCATAGGTCTGATAGACATTCCTGTCCCTAGAAATCCAGGGCTATCTGAATATTAAATTCTCTCATACCTTTGCATAGCCTATGGAGTTTTGTACTCATAGGTCCTCTTGGAGCATATCATATGCAGTGACTAGCAGATTGTAGCATAACCAATATATTTTTAATAATATAAGGGATGCCAAATAGTTTTGATCAAAAATGTGATTTAGAGGCCTACAGTATCATTAAATTTAAATAAAGTATCTGTGAGTGAAATTAATTAAAAATAGTGTATGTAAATTATACATATATGTGTCCAAACACCTACATCTATTAAATTCCTGCTCTGTTCTCTGCAGCTCTTGTGAAGTTCCATATATTAAATACTCTCCAGTGCTCTGAAGCCATCACAGGGGGAGCTGTCTATGAAACCTTGGAAGGAAACACTGTTGAAGTTGGTTGTGATGGTGAAAGTCTGACTGTGAATGGAGTGAAAATGGTGAAACGCAAAGATATTGTGAGAAGCAATGGCGTTATCCACCTCATTGATCAAGTGCTAATTCCTGATTCTGGTCAGTGATGTGACTGATGGAAAACTTGTTGCACTGAAGATATTTTTAATAACCTTATCCAGATTCCCTCAGATATGTAGTTCTGGATAAGCATGGAGAATCCAAATCTGAAATAGGAAGATATTGTGTGTTAAAATACCTTTTCTTAATTCTTTATTTGCAGCCAAACAAGTCATTGAGCTTGGGGGTGCTCAGCAGACTACATTTACGGACCTGGTGGCACAGCTAGGGTTGGCATCTTCTCTAAGGCCAGAAGGCCAATACACTCTCCTGGCACCTCTGAATGGTGCTTTCTCAGGTTAGTAGCCCTAAAAGATTGTCAAAATAAACCAGTATATACGCTACCCTGACAGTTTTCCAAATAACCCCCAGTACTTGTTCTAAGTCTCACTGCAAGAGCATCATAGATAAATAGAATGACTGCATCCTTTCAAATTACATACCTTGTAGAAATACAAAACAAGCCTAACCACCAGGCTGCAGAGTTTGCTTTCACCCATATCATTTGCTAATGGAAATAGTAGCACTATAATAAGATACAAAATATACACAGAAAGACTTTAGGAATGGAAAGGTATCAATAAACTGCCAGTTTCCTTAGTCTTACATTACTTCCATTAGATTCAAAACTTATTTATTCTCAGAAAATGTATGCAGTAGTTTCATTCCAGCCAACAGCTAAGTACCACACATCCACTTGATCACTCCCCTCTTTCCCCCACTCAGGGATGGGGAGGAGAATCAGGGGGAAAAAATGTAATAAAACTTCATAGGCTTAGATAAGAGCTATTTGATAACTTTAACAAAGTAAAATAATAATATTAATAATACTAATAGTATAATAATAATAATAATAATAATAATAATAATAATAATAATAATAATAATAATAATAATAATAATAATAATGTTTTAAAGTATGATTAAAGACTAAGAGAAACAGGTGATGCATGATACAATTACCCTGACCTATGCCCAGCCATTGACTGACACCTCCCAGCCAGGTTCCCCCAGTTTATATACTGAGCACAACATTCTATGGTATGGAATATCCCTCTGTCAAGTTTGGGTCACCTGTCCTGGACTTGATGCTTCCAGCCTCTCGTGCACTGGCCACTCACAGAGCATGGGACACTGAGATGTCCTTGGCTTAAGGTGAGCACTGCTCAGCAACAACAAAAATATCAGTGTGTTATAAACCTCATACTCATACTAAACCCAAAAGACAGCACTGTGGGACCTGCTGGAAGGAAATTTTACTCTATCCAAGTTAAACTCAGGAAAGACAAGAAAGTTATTATTTCCCAGTACATCAAAGCAGAGGGAAACTGATATAAATATACCATAAAACAGGTGTTTGTATATTTGTGGAGGTGGCAGCATGGATATCTTGCCTTTTCTCAAAGAATTAGAGTGTAGTCTTACTACTAAGGAAGCGAATTTGGATAGATTTTAGGTGCACATGTGGAAAGGACTGGTTCTAATACAAAATATAGCAGTAATTCAGAAGATGGAGCAGACCCACTTATAAATCATCAGACATATTAGGTATTGTAATTAATCATGGCTGTGTCAAAAGTTCTTGACTGAACTTGAAGAATGGTCAAAACAATTTGTCTTCTGTATACACAGACCTGTCCATGCTTTAATTCAAGCATTTCACAGAAAGATTCAGTATTTCCAGATTCTTTTAACTATATTTGAATAAAAATTCACTGTATAAATTACTATACATTAATATCTAATTTGCTTTTTAGATGACACCTTAAGGCTGGATCAACGTCTTCTTAAAAGAATCCTGCAGAATCACATTATAAAAGTGAAAGTTGGGCTCAATGAACTGTACAATGGACAAGAGCTGGAAACAATTGGAGGAAAACTACTTAGAGTCTTCGTGTATCGCACAGTAAGTGAATGAGTCTTTCTAAAAATATGCATCCAACTATGAAAATGGAAGTTAATAAAAGGCAAAGCTGAATGAAACCCCAACATTTACCATTATGACTATCTAGCAAAAAATCCTTCAACTTTTAAGATAGCAAAAAATGAAAATCTGATCTTAATCCGAGCTTTGTCTGCATGGAGAACTCTTTGGGAAAATGCAACAAAATTTCAAAGTGGGTGTTTAGTTAGTTAAAAAGTTTTAAAGCTAGTTTTTAAAACTAATTAAGAACATTCTCAAGGGAAAACACACACAGACACAAATCAAGTGTTGAAATATTTGCACCATGCTATTTTATTATAGACTTTGCTATTTCTGCTTACTCAAGCAATGCCAAATTTCCTGGCAAGACCACATAATTTGACTGTAGGAAATACATATGGTTGTTATTTTTAACATTGTGTAAACAGCTACATTTGTTTCTCTTTGAATAAGGCTGTATGTATTGAAAATTCATGCATGGTCAGAGGAAGCAAAGAAGGAAGAAATGGTTTTATTCACATCTTCAGACAGATCATCAATCCAGCAGAAAAGAGTTTGCATGAAATGTTGAGAAATGATAAGCGTTTTAGGTGAGTAGCAATACTGACAGAACTAGATTTTCCTGCAGAGGGTATACACAGCTGGTCTGAGAAAAAGTTTTGGACTGTGAGCATGTGAGTTGTTGGGGCTTTGAGAGTGGGGATGGCAGAGAAGGGTTTATTAACTACACAAATAACATAAAAGGAAAGAAAAATGTGGGCAAAGAGAAATTTCTCCAGCTGTATGCTGAAAAGGCTTCCACACTCAATGCTAGAACATGCTTTTTTATGGCACAAAGGGCATAAAAGGCACTAGAATGAGAGGAGTAACAGGACAGAAGGAATTGAGTGATACATCCAGAGCTATAAATACAATGGTCTCTGGAGTTTTAATTAATGAATGATACAATTCCATATGGGTGCAGCAGGATTGCATACCTTTCTGTCCCTTTTCTGCAAGAATCATACTTATCATACAATCATACCTATTTCTGTCCCTTTTCTGTAAGAATCTCAATACTCCTAAAGCAAGAACAATCCTTTGCATCCTCCTTTTATCTGTTTGATCTGCAAGGGTTTGTGTTCGACAAATCCTCCTCTGATCCTGGCTGCAGTTATTTTTTTTTTCAAATAATTTTTCCTCTGTCTGCTACTTTATTTCTGGGAAATAGTGAAAGTGTTTGAAAATTGAAACACTATTGGGAAAAAAAATGGGAGAACTAAGTACCTGGACCAATCACACCGCATTTCAATGAAATGTATTTGTGGTTTGTCTGTTTGCTGTAAACAGCATTTTCCTCAGTCTGGTGAAAGCTGCAGATTTGGATGATGTTCTGTCACAGCCTGGACAGTGGACTCTGTTTGTCCCAACTAATGATGCCTTTAAAGGTTTGACTGACGATGACAAGGACATACTGATAAGTAAGTGACAAAAAAACCCCTGGAATTACGAGCAAATTAAAATTTATTGGAAAGGAGACTAATGCACCTCTCACACCAAAGCTGTCTGCTGAAGCAGTTTGCCTTTTGCATAGAGCAGGTCATAGGAATCCCCTTAATTATTTCCTTCTTGGGTATAGAGAAAATGTCTTTTTGGGAAAAAACCTCCAACCTGACATTTAAATTTAAATTTCACTCCTCAATATCTTATTCCATAGTGTTGCTTCCTTCTGTTATTTTTGTCTTCAATTCTGAGCTTGAGGTTGTCCAAGTCCAGACTACTAAATTGTCTTATTCACTACAGACTAATTCTGTAGTGAACAAGACAATTTTATTTGCTCTTCTGCATTTCTAGGGGTTTAATGCACCATTTTTTTCTATCATTGTGACTCAGTTACTTAAGGCTTTCCTTGGCCCTCATTTTTTTTTTTTTTTACAGCAGAGTTGGGGTTTTTTTGGTGCCAGATTGTTTTCTAGATTTCTGTCTTGGTTTTCTTTTGAGTTATTATGTTGCTTTCTCCATAAAGATTAAACCTTATACTATATAGCTTTTCAACAAATATAATACTTTGTTTATCTATAAGACATACTTTGAAATACTTTGTTTATCTGTAAGAAAGATATAAACCATGGATTATTTTCACCAGTAACTATAGTGGCATAGTTACAAAAGTAATCTGATAGTTTTTACAAAAATCTTTGGATTGGCCATTTTTAGGCTTTTTTATGGAACTTAATGTTACCCATGAATGGCCCAGTGACAAAATATCAGTGCTAATTTTACTAGGAAGAAGAAGACAATTAATTGCATTTCAGTAGTGAAGTAAATTGCAGTAGTGTCAGTGATCAGAACAAAACACAGAGAAAAACCAGAAAATTTTCACTGAAAGAGATATCAGGAAAAGAATATGACCAGACAAGATTCCCATTGCAGTTTCACCAAGGCTGGAACTCCTAATAACAACTACAATCAGCATGTAATTCTAGTACTAATGGTCAATATTCCATATAATGGCAAACAGATGTGTTTTAAAGTTTCTCTGCTTGATACCCTGTCTCCTGGGCATGTTATAGTTTTTCTGCAGCCCATCCTATAACTCTCAACCTCCATATACTCAGACAGCTCTATCAGGATATTAACTTGAGCTAGAGAATATATTTTTTTTAAGACAATCTTGAAAATATTGGATATTTTTTTCCTTTTCATCCCACATAGGAATGTTAAACTTTGAAATATGGAAATCTTCCCCAAAATAGGATGGTTTCCCCTTGCCTGACTTCTCCAAGCTGCTTCTGTCCTCTATAAGAACAGACAAACTCAGCACTTCTAATTGCTCCATTGACCCCTTTTATGTTTTTTATAGAAGATTTCTTATAGGATCTTTGTGATTATGTTCTGAGTGATTAGGTTCTGAGTACCTTTCTGTCATATAGTTGGGCTTTTTTACATTTTCATCATTGTAACAAATTCAAATTGTATGTGTTCATGGTACTTTCATACATGTTATGTTTAGTTCTAGCTCAAGTGTATGTGAATCCTTAGCATTTCCACAAAGAACAATCCTCTACCATTTAATTATATTCCTACTTTTTTATTTTTACATAGGGGACAAAAATGCTCTCAGGAATATTCTTCTTTACCACTTGACACAAGGAGTTTTCATTGGAAGTGGCTTTGAGCCTGGTGTAACAAATATTCTTAAAACCATCCAAGGAGGCAAACTCTACTTGAAAACAGTTAAGTATAGAAAATATCTCCCGCTACAGCCTTATAACAGAGATTTGATATTCCATGTCTATCCACATTATAGAATGGCATGCATTTCTCCAAATGTTACAATAGGGTTTGGGGTTGTTTTCTAACCCAAGTCCCTGATAACTTGGGTTCTCTTTTGCTCCTTTACCAGGTGAATGATACTCTTCTGGTTAATGAACTGAAATCAAGAGAATCTGATCTCATGGCAACAAATGGTGTCATTCATGTCATTGACAAACTCCTATATCCAGCAGGTGAATATTATTTTGTGAAATTTGTACCCACTCTTTTAAATCTGTTATGTGCTCAGTAACTGCAATAACTTTTAAAAGGTAATCAGTTTAAAGATACAATTCCTATGTGGAATTTGAAACAGAAAATTTACCTCCATGCTCATTTTGTGGAAGAGCCTTGGTTAAAACCTTAGCAAGACTTTGAAATTTTATGCAAGTATATGAAAGACAAGACTAGCCAAGTCTACCTTTTCTAATGATATGGAATAATATATATCGAGTACACGCCTGTGTGAGTGTTTGAGAATGACTGCATCTCCTGATCATTGTAAATCAAAGTAAAATGCACACAGTTGCTTATTTCTTCTTATGCCTGCTTCTTTTGTCAGAACTGCCTGTTGGAAATGATCAGCTGCTCACCATACTGAAGAAGTTGATTAAATACATTCAAATTAAGGTATTCTTTTAGTAATTATCACTCTGTCTTTCTGGCAGGGTCTGTGTAACTGAGCATGTTATAAATCATAAGTAATTCTCTGGTCCTTCCTTTCTTCAGCAAACAACACATTCAATAGCTCCCAGTTATCCCAATATAATCATGAATTATTCCCTGCACTCAACTCAGTTATGTTTTTCAATGCCAAATAATTGTAGAATATTTGCATTTGAATAACAACAGTGTGAATTGGTCCAAATCTTCTCATTAGTTCACTTTTTCACCCTTGGAAAACAAATCACTTATTTGAAAAAAATACCATGCCATTAAAGCCAGCAGTATCAATATGCCATTAAAGCCAGCAGCCTCAATACCCTGTGAAGAAAAGTAGGCATCCTTGTCTATCTCAGCTATCCTCTTGAGATTGCATTCTCCCTCAACAATGAATGAGAGAAGCTAGACAAATAGCATCACCTAACTTTTAGGTCAATGAAGCAGTGAATCCTACCTACGCTCACTAGGAAACTGTAAGGCAAATGCTACTTTTTAAAAATTTTAAATAAATTGCTTTTCTGTTTTTATAGTTTGTTCGTGACAGTACCTTCAAAGAGATTCCACTGACATTTTACAGTAAGTTCATTTTAAATACTTCCAGATGAGTTGAATATTGCTTTTTAAGTGGTGCCAATTCCAATTTGGAATTGTGCATCTCTTTTTCAATAAAGAAGAAAGCAATTTCTGGGAAAGTAAGATGTGCCAATGAAGAAAAGGAAGGGAAAGACTCAAAGTAGAATGTTTCTGGCTGCTGTGCTACTGTATTTTTCCCTTTCCAGATGTGTGACTGGAAAGTAACCCTGAAGTAAGCTGCTTAAACTCTTGGGGTAGACAAGATACATATGGAAAAGATTGTTTTTCAGCTTTTAGCCAAGGTTCAGTGCTTGGTGCATAACAGAGTTGTATCCCTCTCTAAGATGTAGCATTGTACTGTACTCTCCAGGATGCAGCATTATCTGTGTGCTGAGATACTTTTTTTCCATAAATATTTCCAGAGGGACAGAATGTACCTCTTGACCCTGTTTCCCATATGTGCAAATATGAGGCTTGAATGGGAGACAGTTGTTCAGAATATTTTCTCTTTATGGAGTACATGTAAAAAAAAATACCCCTTTTAGCTCCCTTGCAACTTTTCTCAGGATGTGCATTTAATTTCTTATGATAGAGTATGTGTTGAAACAAGGTGTTGGAAGACAAAATTCCTACTGTAACCTTGTGAGGAAAGATGAATTTAGACAAATTATTAAATTCCGACGGAGTCCTACCCATATTTCACAGTATAAAGTGAAACCATCCCATTAGACTTTTGAAAATTTGGAATGGACATTCTGAAGTTAAAACCCCTTGGAACAAAAAATAGAGTAATTCACCCTGATGACAAGTTGAATATGAGTCAACAGTGCCCCAGCAGCCAAAGTAGCCAACCGTGTCCTGGGTGCATCAGGCCCAACATGGCCAGCCGGGCAAGGGAGGGGATTGTCCCACTCTGCTCTGCACTGGGGCTGCCTCACCTTGAGCTGGGACAGTTTTGGGAGCCAGTTTTGGGCTCCCAAAGAGCCCAAAGAGGAGGGTGATGAAGATGGTGAAAGGTCTTGGGGTCAAGACTTTGAGGAATTGATGAGGTCATTTGACTTGTTCATTTTGGATAAGAGAAGGTAGAGGGGTGACCTCGCTGCTGAGCAGTGACCCCGTCTCAACCCATGCCTTCCCCAAGAAGGGCAGTGGAGGGGGTGTGCTTGTCTGCTTTATGGTGACCAATGACAGGACACGAGGAAATGGAATGGAGCTGCCTTGGGAAAGTTCAGATGGGACATTAGAAAAATGTTCTTTACCCAGAGGATGGTCAGTCAAGGGAACACGATCCTCAGGAAAGTGGTCACAGCACCAAGCCTGACAGAGTTCAAGGAGCTTCTGGACAGCATCCTTGGTCATATGGTTTAGTCTTCCTTCCCCTTGGAGAAGAAGAACTTGATGATCCGTATATATCTCTTCCAACTTGAGATATTCTATGATTCTACCTCCATGGGCAGTGAGAGTAGCACAGGAAGCAGTTCCTGCAAAAATTAAGCTAGAATGGTCAATGTGGACACCTAGAAAGCTGTAGCTGTAGATTCAGTTGAGTGAAAGACTGGGAAGGCTGGAACCCCTATCAGTGTGGGCTTCTCCAGTGGATGGGTATGAAACAAATCACTATCAGAGGTGTTCAATGAATACTCGAGTCTGTCCTGGGTGGACAACTTGATCTTCCAAGGGCAAACGTTCTGTGATGTTCTACCTATAGTTCTGAATGTTTCCTGTGTGTGCCTGATCAACTCCCAAATGAAAAGGGCAATATTTAGCCATAAGGCATGTCAGGGAATTGTGCAAAATTTTGTGTGGGTAATTGTACAAGCCCTCTCTATTATGTACCATACATCATCATGGGTACCATGACCCATGGGTTTCATAAAAGGCAAATACCATATCAGCAGATTCTCTCTGCAGGTGACCTGAGTGGATCACCATTTCATAACCAGGACCAAGATTCATACTCTAGATCCTTTTCTGTTGCTCTTCCACCCATTACTATCTATGATTTTACCCACAACCTCATAAGCAGACCAAATCTAAGTGATGGTTGCCTCAAAGAAATTGTAAGAATGGAATGCACTGTATATTCCATTTTCTATATTTTCAGAAATTAACATAATTGAAAGCAACGTCCAGCCTATCATCACAAAGGAAGGTAAATGAGGCCTGTGGTATATATATTTCTGCATATGTTCATATACATATTCAGAATATATCTTGAATATATTTCTTTAACGGGATGCATTTTATACCCAGCAACTCCAGGATGCTAAGTACTTTGCTGGAAAAGCAAAGATACAAATATTGCAATTAGAACTGACTGAAATATTTTGTATGAAAAGATTATCCATAGTTTTTCTCCCCAAATGAGTTTTCTCCTTTTTCTATGGGTATTTAAAAAAAACTTAAATAATATTTTTTTAAACCATTTATTTTATCATCTTTTTTTTTTTTTTCAATTAAGACATTTCCTTTTTTCTAATTAAAACAGATACTTTAAAGTAGATATGTTTCTTACACTTTGAAGGAAAAAATTGGTTAATTTTCCTATAATTTTCAATCAGTTCTAACTACCAATATCTGTTGGATGCCTGAAAATAGCTACCCAATTTTTAGCTTTTTTTATTTCTCCATACAGAAGCATGACTTAAAGATTAGTGATGGGACTGAAGAGAAAAAAATGTGGGATGGGACTGCTAAAATCACTTGTCATTTATAACTTAAGTAAAGCTGATGAGATCCAGTTTCCCATTGAAATAAAAGTGCTGAAAGGGAATTTGTTTTCCCTCAACTGAGAAAGGCAGTTAAAAATGTCATGCAAAGAATTTTATCTAGACTGCTTAATCAGTGTTTCTGGGAGGATTTCCTTCCAGAAGAAGTGACAAATGCTCACTTTTTCAGGAGCTTGTCTGTTCTTCATCCCATTTAGGATTAGAGGCCATTTAACATATATGCCGATCTTTGTTGCCTAGTCTCCATCATTAAATCAGATCCACAGTGCAATAAAAATGGATAGATTATTTCATATGGTAATTCATCCAAGCTGTTTTAGAAATCTTGCTATGGTGAGGATGAATCACTCTCTGAAAGTACCTCTTCTGCTCTGCTAAACCCAGAGACAGAGTATATTGTTTAGGTGATTTACAGGATGTTTAGAAGTTGAAAATTAATTGAAATAAAATCGTCTTTTAAAGAAAAAATGAAAGTGAAAAAATGAAATATTTTATGAAATATTTTATGAAATATTAAAAGTCTGAGCACTTGTATAGTCAAATTTAGAACTAAATTATAGTCACCAAATAGGAAAAAAAAGTTAGTGAGTATCGAAGGGCTACTCCTTTCCATTTCCAGTACAGTATTTCTGCTTTGGGACACACTCCAGGGAAACATCTCTGGCCAGTGCAGCCTTTCTGCTGATAATTGCTTTAGATATAGACCAAATAAAACCAATTCTGTCACTTCCGAGCTTTCTCAGTAACAGTAATGAGCGGCAGATGCCATCAGAACCACGTAAATCCACAACAGTCTGTAGATAAAAGCTGGCAAAGTTAAATGCTAATTTTGTCAGGAAGTTCTCCTACATCATGATGCAAGGGCTATTTCCACTAAAAAATAATTACATCTGTCCCCACCAAGTTTAGAGGGGGATGTGTGCCTTTTCCTGTCTCAGTGTTTTCTGCTTGTGTTGTTCTTCCATTTTTTGTACTTGAGCAGGTATGTGATCTAAAAGATTAAACAGATGTAGAGTTAAATCTGACTGAAACCCAAATTTTAACAGATAAAATATACAAAGGATTGATCCTAGACTAGGCAATACAGCTGGCTATGCCTTCATCTTTTGGTTTGCACACATTTGCTGTATCAATCACATGAAAAGGTACAGTTATTGAGAAATGTAAAAATTAAGCATTTATGAATATTCATAAATACAACTTTTACATTATTTCATTTATATTCATCACTTTTATCAATGTAAATTGTTATTTAATAGATTCTCAACATGCAAAAAATTCCTCCAGGTTTAAAACAGAAGCAGGGAATGAGTCTTGTAAGACAGTTACTTTAAAATATTTATAAATATTTTTCATTCAGACCTGTTAAAAATAAAAGAAGTGAGGGCTTGTTCAGCTGTTTATAACTTAGAGTAAATTAATAGAGGTCTATAATAACAGGGAATCTTTATGATTCTATCATATAATTTAATCTGAATTATTTATTTCTAAATTCTAATTGATGCAATCATTTGCTACTGAAAAAAACCCAAAACATTTTTGGTTTTTATTATTGAAGGTTGCCTATATTGACTATTTGCAACAATTAACAGGAGGCACACATCTTTAAAAGCTGTTGTTAAATCCTGATCAGAAATTATGGAAAAAATAATCAATACATAATCACCTTCTACAAAAATTCCTATAAAGGTATTTAAGGGATTTTTAAGGAAAGTAAAAAAGATGGATTATGCTAAGTTTCTGTCTCTGAATAAGGAATAAAGAAAGTTTGTTTTATAGCAGCCTCTTTAGTAAAAGGAGTCCCACAGCATTCATTAGAAAAGAACCATGTTATTACTGCTAATTGATGGTACATTCCTAATTATCTAGTATCTCCTGCTTTAGCACATCAGACAGAGATACATTTGGATCAAAATTACCTCACCCATTATAATGATACCCAGTAATGCTGATAAATAGCCTTACAGCCATTCCAGCTGATCTCAAAAGTTTGGTTTTTGGTTGTTTGGTTTTTTTAAATCTGTGTAACCTCTGGCCAAGTCTTAAATACAAAGGGAAAAAAAAAGCCATGTAAAAAAACCTCAAAGTAAAAAAAAAAAAAGAAACTCCAAAGCAACAAATAATAAAAATAACTAAAAAACTAAAAGCTTTGTAGATTGCATCACTAGTGGAGCAATAGCTGTAAGATATCTGCAAAGATGGAGAGTAACCTTCTTACCAAGATATATAAAAAAATACTTCCTTTCCACTGCTGATGATCTGGTTTATTGCCTGGAACTTGTCAACAAATTTTAAAAATATCATATACAAAAAATAAGTAAAGAGTAAGTGTACAACAGGATCTTTGTTTAAGATCTCGTGTGAGAAAACACAAGACTGTAAATGTTGCCACAAATAACCTCTCAGATTTAAGCAGACCTCTATTACAATAATCTGGTTTATCTAGAGTAAGGAGAGAAAATGCAAGCTTCATCTCACCCCCATGGAATACTACAAGTATTTTATGACTATTTGTAACATGTTGTTTTTTTTCCTATGTCACAGACCCATCTATCACACAGCTCACTAAATTAATTGAAGGGGAACCTGAGTTCAAAATAGTCAGGGAAGGGGAGACAATAACTAAAGTGATTCATGGAGGTTGGTATGCTTTCAGCAACTCAATTTGCATTAGCATTCACTATTCCCCATCAGTTTATACTTTATCTAGGTGATTCATGTTAGACAGCTGTTCTGTTTTTAAAAAGACTTTTGTGAAGTGCTGCAACTTTAATTGCATCATATACTTTTTAACTCTCATGCATTTCTAAATATTGAGGTTTTTTTCCTTAGTTGTGTTCTATAACTTCAGTCAAGACAGTTTAGAAATACTCTGCATGCTGACATATATCTCAGTCAAGAATTACTTGCTCATTGCTGTCCTGAAATCAAATATGTAGTATGTGATTCTGTGATTAAAAGGCAATTTTGTCAGAAAGAGAGGTAAACCTCGCCTTCTCTTTGCTAAGGGCATTGAGATGTTCACATGTAGGATGGTTTTCACAGAAAAATCACACAATCATCCTAAATTTTGAGTAGATTTAGTTCCTGATCTCTGAACATTTTTATTTTTCATAAAATATTCTATGGTATTTCCTTCTGTGCTTCAGTCAGTTTCCACATCTCAAAAAGAACACTTGAAAGTTCATCACTTGATTAATGCCTTGAATTTAAAAATCCTTGTAGAACCAATTATTAAAACATACACCAAAATCATTGATGGACGACCTGTGGAAGTGACAGAGAAAAAAGTAACAGAAGAAAGAATTATTCAAGGTAAATTAAACTGAGATATTCTTTCTTAGTAAAGTCCAACTTTGCATACAAAAGTAACATATCATAAGTTCTATCCTAGTGCCTAAACTGCATTTCCTTGACAGTTGAATTTTCCCTAATACTTCCCACTGTCTCTGTAAAGCTGGCCATATGTCCTACACACACATATACATAAATGGCAACAATATTTTAACAGCATGCAAAACTATGAAAATTTGTCTTCTTTTTTATTTTCATATTTTGGTAAGTGTCTACTTCTGCTACCTTCTTGCTACCATTTCAGAATGAGACTGCTTTTCTTTTATTGTGTTTTTGTACTCTGCTTTGCTTTAGAAGGAAATAATTTTCTTTTTCTTTTTTTCTGAACTTCTGGACTATATACCTCCAGGAAGGTTTCATTTTACCAAACATAGATGTTTAATGTGTAGATGCCTATTTTTGCATGTCATCCCAAGCTCTCTTGACAGCCATTTCGGAAAAAGATCTCTATTTCTCTGGGGGACTTGATCTGACATCCACAAGTTAGACACTTGGATAAAGTTAATGTAAGATAAAATCAATATGCATCCCTGGATTTTATCACACAAAAACTTCCAAATTCCTTGGCCAATTTCAATTGTATTTGACCTATTACATAGCTATTTCTTTAAGCATCCTAGAAACTGATAAGTAGAGTGAGGCATATTTAAGCATAGTAGGTGATACATGGAGTTCTCTGTTGACGCTTTTTGATCACCTTGTGTAAATATCAGTTTGAATGCTGCTGTTACAATTCTGTCTGCTAGAGAGCTTGTAAGGAAAAGACACTGTTATAACAACATTTTGACTTAGCTGTAAGTCCTAATATTCAGTTTATTTAGAAAATATTGAAATTCAACCAAAGTAACTTGAGAAAGACAGAAATAAAAAATCATGCTTAAGTTATTATCATACAACTTTTTACTACAATGAAAATAACTGAATGAAAGATGTTAGTGATTTATGAATAAACCTGGACTATTTTCTGGCAAAAAATTGTAGGGGGAGATGAATAAAATATAATTTTCTCCATTCTCAGATTCAAGTTTCACTAATATCCCATGTGAAATGGTAAATAGAGTGTAAAATGCCAGAATTTCAGACCTATATCTCATTTTCAATCTGTAGAAACTGATAAGGAATCTCAAATATTAAGTCTTCAAATGATTCATAGCAATAATAAAAGCAAAAATGTCTATTTGCAACAGTCAATAGACTAATAATGGACGGCAGAAATTAGTCATTAGTCAATTCAGACTAATAATGGACTGCAGAAATATCTGATCTATGATCTAATACAACAGAGTTTAAAATTGTGTCTTACTCTAAGAATGTAAGCAGCTAATTTTTCTAATTATGACAAATTTGCCTAATTACTTTCAGGACTAGTTCTAACTACTGTTTTTAAAGCTCATTCTGTTTAATTTTGGAAATGGTAAAAAAAACCAAACTTACCATATAAGCAGACTACAGCATGTAAACTATGGAATCACCACAGGAATTAAATAGGAAAATATAATTTAAAGGACAAACCTGTTATATCTGATAAAAGCCACTATCTTATAAAATTTCTTCCAGGGCCTGAAATAAAATATACCAGAATTACTGCAGGAGGTTCAGACAATGAAGAGAAGTTAAAGAAAATCCTTGAAGAAGGTTAGTATGCTTGTTTTATTTCATTTCTTTAACATATATATATATATATATATATATATCCATATATAACTTAAGTAATTACTGAGTGGATATTCTATGTTTAAAGAATTTATGTTTATACTGCAAAATCTTACCCAGAGATTAACCCTCAGAACCCTTCAAATGTAAAATTCTGGTTTGAGTCCTTGATCTTCATATTTCAGTCACTCTAGAGTTGAGGCTGCCTGGGTCTATTATGTAGCATGCTATGTTTGTCATATAATATGGTGTTTCCAGTGTTTATGTGACATTTGATACCATAACATGAATTTTTACTACAAATTTTTAAATTCAGAACAATGCTATGACATGATTATATATGCTCTTGTGGGACTGCCAAATGTTTTTTGTAAATCAACTTTTTTGCCATAACCTGTATTCTATCAGAGGTTACCAAAGTGACCAAATTTATTGAAGGTGATGGTCATTTACTGGAAGATGAAGAAATCAAAAGACTTCTGCAGGGAGGTAATTTAGAGAATTATAACTAACATTTTTGCAACAGGTTATGATAACTGAAACCCCTCTCAGATATGTTGAACTTAACATTTTAAAGACTGATGTAGTAGAAGTGGAATTTTAATGAAAAAAAATAGAACACTATATTCTAGTGCCAGATATCTGTGAAATGGCAGTAAGAACCAAAGCTTGAGTAATCAAATTTTTCATGCCATTGATCACGGGAAAAAAAAGAATTCTTTTTTTCAGTCTTTAAAAGGTTACTGAATTAAAACCCAGGGGAGCAATGAAGATTTATTCCAATATTTTTAAATAAATTTAAATCTGTGAAAAACACTATGAAATGGAACATATTGTAACTGGCCAAATTCATCTTACTTATCAGTTCTTCAGAAATGAATGTTCATTGCCCTCAAGTTAATAATTAAAGGCATGTTTAACATCTTCTTTAAATGCTTACAGGTGATGGATATCCAGACATTAACTTTAATTCTCTTCAAATACAGCATTCCAAGGAATGGTTATCTTTCCTTCTTGCTCTCTTCATTCTAACAGTTTTGGCAGTACGTAACCAGTAGCTGTAGAAAATAGTGAAAGAACTTCTGCTTATGAAATTAATCTTTATCTATGAATTTGGAATGTTCTCTGCTTATTGTAGATTAGAGAAACTATCTATAATAGCAATGGGTAATAAAAAAAGAATTTAAGTGATACGGTTTTTGTAAATGTTAGTTTGATCCTGAGTCAGAAGCTCAAAAATATGGATAGATGTTTCTCTTCACATAAATTAATCCATTTAATTTTATGTTAACTTTCCAGTAAGTTACAAAGTTATATTCCAGTAAAGTAACTTACAGTCACATTTAGTTCACAGAACTAAATCTCATTGTCTTTCAAAAGCACTTTTGTGTGGATGTGACTTAAACTTCAGTCAAGTAAAAAATTTCTTGATGGCTGAACAGCTGAAACAGCTGACCACCAAACTTAAATATGTTAGTTGATAACACAGCTAGTCTTAGAGAAAAGCCAAGATATGGCTATGACTCCCATTGACTGTAATTCTGTCTGTTTCAAACATCTGAGTCCTAGTTTTACAGACCTAAGCCAGAATTCACCTATAATATTGGACAGAAACAGCAACTTCCAGAGAGCTTTTCATTTTGTCCTAAGTATCCCCGCTATGTGAAAAGATTTTCTCTCTGGAGATGCCTATTTCTGGATTAACTATTTAAAAGAAAAGCTGGAAATTGAAAAATTGCAGCAAGAAAATTCCTGTATATACTGCACTATTGCTTTAAACCAGTCCAAAAGAATCAGGATCAAATCTTATCTGTAGAATTCTGGTCAGATACCAGAATCTCACAATTATAACTGTACTTGTAATCACCTTCAAATACAGACGTATACAATTAGATAGGTCTAATCTGTAGAGATGCATCTTAAGCATATAGGTGTATGGAAAAGAGATGGTTTCTCTCTAGGAAATTTGAAGACAATATTATCTCTTGAATTCTTGCTATTTTCCTTGCTATTATATGTTAGTTTGCATAAGCATCCTGCTTTACAGAATGGACCAAGTAGGCAGACTTGTCTTTTTCTTTAATTTGATTTTCCTCTGTCTTTTCCATGATTTATTCAGTCAGTTACCCTCGGCTGCCATGATAATACCTTACTATACATTTAGCCAATAAAAGCAGACACATATGCTGCTTTAGGGTTGTTGGTGATAATGCTTTATGGCCCTCTTGTCTACATAAAATTATCTTTTACTGAAAATTTCCTAATCATTTGAATTTGAGTACTGACACAAAAAAATATGTATTATTACTGTCTAAATAAAGGAATGATTTCATATGGGCTTTAATTCTGCTCATAAAACATCCAGAACTGCTATAAACAATTAGCAGTCTTTGCTGGAGCAGAACTTTAAACCAAGATTGCAATGAATGACTCATCCCTAGAGATAACATGCTTCATGGCATGAATAGCATGGTAGCCTGCAACACCTATGCCCAAAAATGACATTGTTTCCACTGAGGGCTCCTTGCATATGGAAAAATGCTATGCCAGATTTAACTCATTTGTTTTTGATGCTTACCATAGCCGGAACTGAGTACACCAAGGTTACTAAAATAATTGAGGGAGAGCCACAGATTATCGAGAGAGAAATCAAGAAAGTTCATCTGGAAGGTTAGTTTGTCAAAAATTCAGTATCACTAAGACCTGCTTTGTCCAAAGTGATCATTCCAGGTGAGGTTTTACAGTATCTATTCATAAAAATTATTAGGTCTGAAGACAGAATTTTAGCAAGAAGTGTTTTATAGTTGTTTTGGAAAAGAATTCGTTAACTGATGTTGCAAAGAAAAATGTTGAGGCTTATCTTGTGGCTAAAAGTAACTAAAAGATTTGGCAAGCATAGTAGACAAGAGGAAATACCTAACCACAAAGCTTAGGTAAAACATTTGAAGGAACATGAGCCATAAAAAATTTGCTTTTCTTTAAGCAGCACATACAGAAGAAGACCACGTGAGTTGCTTTTAAATTGAGTTATTTCTTGTCTGTGTAAATGTGATCTGCTGCTGCCAGTGTTTCTCAGTGCTGTGAAGGAATGGGTGGGGTGCAGGGAATATAACCTCTGGGGTTGAGTAAATATCTCACAGGGTCTTGGAATTTCTCTACCTTTGTCCTGTTGTTAAGTGAAGAAAGCTCTTGATTTCAAAAACCAGAATGGAATAAAGGTCCAAAAAGAGCCAAATAGAATTCACTCTGCCTTTGTACCAGCAATTTGTTCTTTGACTTTAACAACCATTGTTTAATGATCTTCATTCAAAGTTAAGAAGTAATTTGCTTAGGGTTTCTTTCGTATTTATGTATTTTTCTAATTCTAATAATGCAGAATAATGCTTCTGTCAGCCTTTGAACTAAATACGTAGGAGAAAAATATGTCTTTTGGACAATGAAATGAAATGAATGTGTTTCTGCCTTTTTAGTTTTGAAGTCTGTGCCAAGTAATGAAGGTTTATACAAAGTGTTTGTACAGCTTCAGTGCTGAGTAGTACAAGGCATGCTGGGGAGTCTCCTGTTGCCTGAAAATGACAGATGGGTGTGATCTTTAAACACAAGCCTTATCTGACAGCATAATTGTACAGACAGCACCTAAGTATGGAAAGCATCCTTTGGATGGACCATATTCTGTCCTTGTCAGGGCAGTGCAGAGCTTGGAATTTTCTGCCATGGTGGTGCAGATACCTGCTATTTAGCCTCAGGTGGAATGAGGCCAAGCCTCCATCTCAGGGCTATGCATTTACATACCCTGTACATCAGGATGAAAAGAGAACTGGCTGCAGCTTTTTTAGTGAATATACAAGCACTTCATGGTTGTAAAGGAGGAAAAATTACTGCAGCAACATTTCTGTGATGGTAACAGAGGAACGATTTCTTATACTTGTGATGTGTTCTTTCTCCCAATGAGGAGATATCTGGTTAAAAAAAGTCTCAAGATTTGATGAGAAAAAGGAAAACACACCCACAGTTTCACTGAATAAGTGAAATAAAAAGGATATGTCTAATGGGGCTGGTACCTATCCAATAGACCTTGCTCTGCTCCAGCTCTAAAAGCAGAAGCCTGAGAAAATTAACTAAACCTTAAGTGTGGAACCCAATGCAGTTACAAATCAAGCCCAAAACATAGCTGGATATGTGGCCAATATCTTGTAATGGTTCCAAGCATTTAGCTTTTGAATAATTCCTGCAGTAATATCAATGCAGCAGACCTGGACATCTACTGCCAAAAGCCGAGACTGAGTCCTGAGCCTTAACCGGAGCTTGTACTTCACTGACACCCTGTCACATGGTGTTTCACGAGTGAAGAGCAAGGGCAAAGTGCCCTGGCACCTGACTACAGCATGTAACCATCTGTAGAAGATCAGTGTGGATAATAGATTAATTCATATGTTCGAAATGCAAAAATACTTTTAAACTGTTACTAAGATTTAATGCACGTGAGAGAAATGTGGGAATTGTATTATAAGCATTCATATTTCAGGTGATCAAGCCAACATGCTTCTGGAACAAATTTCTTAATTTGCTGAAAAATTTAATGAACAAACTTCAAAAGTCAGCAATGAGTTTCCAATATTTCTAACGATTTTTAATTCAAAGGCTCCAGCAAATAAATTCTGACTGCAATATTTCTGTTTTCTAGAAGCACCTGCACGGAAAGCACAACCAACCAGGAGGGCACAAGGTAAAAAAAGCCATACATTTAAACATTATAACACATATAAAATATTATTTCTGTTGTCTTAAGAGTCAGGACAGGGGGAAAAAAAGGCTCTGAAAAATACAGATTTCAAAAGAAAAAGCAATATTTTTGTTTTAAAAAGTCCCTAACATAATCTGGAGTTGCTAATTATTTTTTTCTGTTATCTGAAAACAATCTAGATTGTGTGCTTTACTGAAAGAGTGTTTCAGATGAGATTAAAGCAATCAAAGTGAAGTCTGATTTTGGAGTCTTAGCAATGGGAAAATGTCACTCTGGGATTCTCCACAGCAAGATTTATAATTCTCAGAATCTATGTTGTTTTGATTAAAGAAGAAGCTGAAAGATCAGTTTAATTTCACAGCTGCCAGCACAAGAGAGACATATTCAGCTCCAGGCTCCATCTTTCCTTTTCACATGTTTGTTTCACAAGTAAATACAGTACATAGTCTTACTGTGTTACATATAATTACAGATAATAATTAGAGTTCTTTTTCCATATTTTGCAGGAGGAGGAGCAAGAAGGAGGACAAGACTAGATCATTCCTAAAAGCTTGCCTAGACAGAATTCACAGAATTACAAATTAACAACATGGTCTTTGAGAGGAACTGTTTGGATTTTTTTTTTTAATAAGAACATTAGAAAATGACATTGTTTTGATGACATAATGTAAACTGAACCATGAATCCACAAAAAGATGTGAAGCTGCAGATGCTCACTGCCAGCACAGTGCTCACTAGGAGTAATCCATTGGAGGTGCTTTTACTGCTCTTGATAGTAAGCACTATTGAGGGTGGGATCCTGCAAGGCCAAAAACTTCTGTTAGAACCAGGATTCTTTCTTCTGCTGGTTAATAAATGTTTGCAGGATTTGATTAAAAATGAGCAGGGAACAATACAGAGTGTATTTTTTTATTATTATTATTATTATTTCCAATAAATAGGAAATATAAATGAAATTAGATGATTTCTAGAAAAAAGAAAAAGAATCAACTCAAGTGACTTTTATAGTAATCTAAGGAAATATGAGATGGTAACATAGCACTTTTGGTTCAGTAGTATTGTATGCTTTTGTAAGTCAAAATTCATCATGTGTTTAAATTTGTAATACCTGTAATGTTACCTTTTCTAAGCAAACAAATATGCCTTATATTAAATGTATCATGGGTTTTTTTTGTCCTACACTGCATATCCAAATACCTTCTAGTAACTTGGCTAATGGAAGCTCTTCAAAAAGGAAAAAAGCAAACATTATGAGCTTCTTGCAATGTATTAGTGATCATGTTGACTTCTTTATTTATAAGAAATCACTTTCCCATTAAAGGAATCCTATAACAATACATATACTGAGATTCTTGAGTGTTTTCCCATTTTTCCCTAAATGTTTCTTTCGATTATTAAAGTGGATTATAAAAGCAGTAAATAAAATGCATGCAAACAGTTAACTCAGCATGGAAAAAGGTCGTCAAAAAATGAGGCCAGGTCTGAAAGCTTTTGTATCAAAACATGCTTAGCTAATGTCTGGTACTAATGTGGAGTTTTCTGTAAATTATGTCAATTTTATCACTCTAATTTTGTACTCATGGAAGTTGTCTGCCTTTATCAACAAACGGGGAAAGACAATTATTCATGGAGTAGAAAAACTTGTTCAAAGTTCCTTAATTTTGCAGACCAAAATATCAGAGGCATTGTCTAACATGCTTTTCTACTTCTATTTTGAAACAAATACTCAATAAAGAATTTGGCTGAACTGTGCTTGCTTTCATTTGTAATTATTTTTAAATAGCAAAGCAAATTCTAAGTATTTTTAAGATTTTTAATTTGACTTGTAATTGCAAAATATGCTTTCACAGAAGCAAACTAATACTTCCCCTTCTTACTTAGCACATGCTAATGGACTTAAACTGCACCATTCTCCTTAAACAATGAAAACTTTCCCTAATTCCATAAGGACATTCCCTAAACACTGCTCCTTGATCAGTACAGCTATCTGAGAATGGGATTGATAAATTGTGCAGCCTTACTGGGCCATCAGACATGTCACTAAGGTAACCTCAGTATCTACTAGGATAATGCTTTAATGGAAGGACAATTTTTAACCCTGGCAAGAGCCAGAAAGCTTTTAGGTCAACATCAGAGCTCTTAGAACTATCTAAAAGATGAAGCTGACACCTCTCCTTGGGACATTTGATTGTCATTGGGTTTAAATTTCTTCCTTCAATGCTGTGCTATCATGAGCTATCAGTCAAGTAAGATTTTAATTGACAGGAATTATTTTAGGGGAAGAATGTGTCCGAGTTCTCTCCTCAAAAAAGATTAGGAGAGAAGAAAGAAAATGGAAAGGTAATGACAGATAAAGAATGGACAGAAAAAAGGAAGAAAGTAAAAGGTAACAAAAAATTGATTAAGACCTATCCTGTGGTGGTTCTTCACCTTTTCAGGATTTTACCTTTTGAATTAGGAATAAAAAGGATTTTACCTTTTCAATTAGGAATAAATTTGTGAATTTGTGGCAATGCATAACTTTAATTTTCTGCTTTGATAACATTTTAAACATCTAGTATTCACTAAAATACATTTCATACTTCACCCTTCAATATAATTTATTAATAATAAGTAATATATAATATAATAGTAATATATAATACAACACAAGTTAAATACAACAGTATACTAAGGGCACTCCTCCATGAAAACTTGTTTCCCTGATAGATCATCCCTCTCAGTCCTTCTCAGACCACAATAGATATCTGCCCAGCTACAACAAACAGTGACGTTTCTTTTGGTAGAGTGGCTTTTTCTAGCTATCTGAACAGGAATCTTTCCACAATACAGTGTAGAAAGAAAAACAACATGTTCTTTTCATTTGCTTTTCATATGCTTAGCCATTTCTGTGTCAACACAGACAGTCTTTTACCAATGAGCAAATTTGGAGAACTTACAACTTCTCCTGCCCTCCTATTTATTTCCCCTCACCTCAGAGCAATTTAAATTAATGTAATGTGATTTAACAGGGGATTAGCATACTACCAAGTTAGAATTCTCTTTAGCAATAGAGCATTCACTTTACTTTGTGATTCTTTATAGTCTCTCGGGTATTTATAAACAGGAATGTCCAGTTGAGTTGGTGATAGAATTCTCAAAGCATTTTTCTGCTTCTTTGATATCCTGTATGAAAACTAATTCAGAAGAATTTTGAACTGTCAATGTTTCCAAATTTTTCAGTTTTGCCAGCAGAAAGTGCACATAAATAATCTACAAGATCACAAAATATGAAAGATGATCTAAGTAAAATAAAATGAATAGTTTAATTCCTTTATAAAGACAATGGTGTGAAATCTGAAAAAAAAAAAAAGAGAGGAAAGGTTTTTTTACCATTTCCATTTTGACAACTGAAAATGTGCTTAGCAAGTGGCCATCTCCAATGTAAATGTAGGATGCTCTTTTCATGTCATTTGTCTCTCAGAAAACCTGGAATAACAAAACTAAATTCAAGAATTCCACTTTTGTCCACAAAGTACTCTAATAAAATAGTGGGTAGGGACAGTTGTCCTTAGAGATCAGTTGTATTGTATTTAATTCTTTTACTGTCTAAAGTTCAGACCCAATACACACCAATCCCAGATGGAAGGTCTGAGTAGGTATACCAAAGCCTAAGCACAACTCAGATGGAGCAAGAGCTGATTCCTTTTAGTTCCAGAATTCTCAGTGATAGCATAAGATGTGTAATTGGATCATGTGGGATTTTCTAAGATTTATAGTGGCACAGAGCTTCATGTTCCATTAAAGGAAGATTTGCCTCCACTTCTCTTCTGCATAAACCCCATGTGTCAAGATTTCAAAGGTTCTTGTTGTGTCCCCTTCCTCCAAAGGTATGCTTTTTATAGCATCTCAAGAAAATGTAAGCCTCTCAATACTGACAAGGGTTGTTTTACAGTACATCATTATTTTTTTTTTAACATATGGAAAAAAAATTAGATTCAGTATATACTTTTTTTTTTAACCAAGACTAATTAAAACATTCAGTGATAGACACAAAAGATGAGCTACAGATTCTATATGGGGAGGATAATTCTGTGTGGCACAAGTAATTAGGATCAGAGTGACAATATCTCATTAGGAACCCAGCATGTTATTGACTGAGAAGTAGAAGCAGTTTCTATTCAGGAGACATTTCAGTCTCCTTTACAGCCATACTAATTTATTCCTAATGTCATGCTAGATTAAAATTCTTCCTTCCTTGCTGTTTTAACTAGCGTCCTTTAAATACCACAGACATCAAGCTTTCTTTTATGGATATTTTCCTTGCTAAACAAAAGTAACCTCTATGATAGAATGTGCAAGTCAGAGGAATGGCGTCAGCACTTAAACTTTGGATCATAATGTTTGTTGGTCCTCATGTGTCAGGTTACATTCTTGCTTCACTTTCTGATCTGATGCATCTCCTATCTGCTCTGATTTCTTGACTTTTGATTTTATCTTTCATCTATACTACTGAGTAAAAACATAACTAGAGATTTTGGTTGTGTATTTAGATCCAGTGGCACATGCAGCCTTCATTCGCACTACCATCACTTTGTCCTCAGCTTCTTTTACCACCTAGTCCAATGCCTGACACAGGTGCAGCCTTTGCCCTTAAACTTGCTAAAACTCATGAGGTTCTCACGTTTGAGGTTCACGTTTGTCCAGGTTGCTCTGAATGGCATCCCATCCTTCTGTTGTGGCACCTGCTCTGTGCAGTCATCTGAAAACTTGCTGAGGGATATGCCACTAAGAAATAGAAGATGCTGCTGGTCGTGGTGTGCTGGATGTTTAAGATAGGAGGAGTGCTGCTTTATGCATGCCTGCTTTATGTTAATTCATTTCAGGATGCCTCCTGCTGATACATTTAAGATCTGTTTTAATAATGTCTGGGTTGGATCACAGGCATTTATACCTCTAATTGCTAGGCCAATTGTATTTTAATGTTTTCTTTAGTGAATACTTAACAGTTTTTTCCAGCAGCCCTATTTCTCACATGGAACAGCTGTATTTCTAACCAGTGGAAGATGTGGCCTGAATCAAGAGCACATTGAAGCCATGTGATCTGACTGTAACACTAAACAGAATTAAAACAACACATTTGTTAATTGATAAAAATCCATCACTGCAAAGAGTACTGGCAAGAGACAGAGATGTTTTCAGGGGCATAGACAGGAGTGATTTGGGGTATGATTTGCAGAAGTTTACCCCAGTCTCTTCAGGTTGCTGACTATGGAGAAAATTACCTATTAAGGTTGTCAGTGTCCCTGCAATCCCCCAAAGCTCAGGTGCCTGTCTTTTGCTCTGTCACCCTGGTCCACAGTAAATCCAGGTAGACAGATCAATCTGTGTACAGACAGATTAATTTGTCTGGAGGACCTAGTAGGACTTGTTTCTGTCTTCTATGAAGACCACGATTACAAAGTGCCTGTATGGTGGTTGAAGATATAGATGGAGGGGTGAGGAGACTGCTGAGCCCTCTTGTTCCATCTCTAGAAAAAAATAAGCAGTTGAGACATAACTGGGAAAGTCTGTTCTTTCCAGGGAGGGAAGAAGGATAACTCATTTCTGGATCCCAGCTGGACAGAGATAGGAAATACAGTAAGTACAAGTTTTAAAGAGGAGTGCTGGCAGATAACTTTTTAAAATAAGTATATTGCTGCTGTTTTGGGGGTTTTATTTTGAATTTCCATATGAAATTGGATAGGGATGAGGTTATCTTTGGAAAAGCTTATCCTATGATGCCAAGAACTGAGGAATATTGCATATAACCAGTGCAAGACCCTTGCCTCCTGTACAAACCTGCAGAAGCCCCAGGAGCATTGCCAAGATAATGTATCTTCATGTGTGTAAAAAAATCACCAACTGTTTTGGAACAATACCTGAGTGTATACTCTCCTTCACCTCCAGTCCTCAGACTCTACAAAGCATGAGCCAGGGATATGTCATGCAACAATCCAAACAGAAGTCTGGAACAAAACAGTTGCATATCAAATGTGTATTTTTTATTTCTCCAGCTAGAGATCAGAGACATTACAGATGGAAAAGTCTTATTAGATCATGTTATCAGTCTACTTGCCAAGCCTGGATTGTTTCCCACTGTTACAGTCCATAATGCTTTACCCAGATATGTGGTACCTCCCCATAGTCATTCTCTCATAATGTCTTCAGAGCCACTTTCCTATATTTTGTTTCCCTTTCTGGCTTACCTGCAATCAAATAAGGCAGACATACTCCACCAAGTAGTTCTTCAGCAGAAATGACAACTTTTTTAGCTATACCAAGTATGAACATCCCTGTTAATGTGACAATAATCCACTCACTCATATTTTCCTGAAACATCTGTACAATTGAAAAACTCTTTTGGTTTTGAATTAACTACTGATTTTGATTTAGTTTGTGGATGATCTCATAGGTCTGTGACTTTTTTTCTTTTTTTGCCATCATACAATGCCATATACGTTCAGGATGTGTGGTTCATGAAATCACAGAACCACATGTTTAAGGTTGGAAGGGACCTCTGGAGGTCATCTGGTCCAAATCCACTACTCCAGTAAGGCCAACTAGAGCTCTAAAAATTATTTAGAGACTCAGTCACATTTGTGAATGATTTCTTATGAACTAGAAATGCCTCTAAGTATTTCCCTCCTTGTCCCAAAATCAAATTATTTTTTCAACACCATGCAATGAAAAACTATTTTGTGTAATTGTTGATGCTCCTCATGAATCAAGAAAAGTTATTTCAGTAGGAGTGTCACAGCAGATGATTATAAAATTCAGTATTCTTTTCAGTTTCATCATTGAAAATCCTTCTGGTCTGAAAGTCTTCATCCACTGGCAGCCATGATACCAGGGCTGTGCCCATGAATCAGGAAACCATTTCAATTCATTTGGCTCCTGGCATGCAGACTCCGAGTTTCAAAGTTCAGAAATCCAGAATTATCTGTGAGCAGGAGCACAGATAACTGAGTTAACAAGAGAAAATCAGGCTGTATTAGCTGATCATAGACAGAAAATAAGCTGTGTGCATCTTCAGTTTGTTTGATGGGAATCTTCAGATTGTCCCTGTCTCATCTGTCCATATAAGCCATGTACACCGTCACTGTTATTTTACCATGTCTATAGTTTTGCACATTTTTTAATTGGGAACTCAGCTGGAAATGTCAAAATTTGCAGCCCAGCTATATAGTATGGTTTAAATTAGCCAGTACAGCAACCAGTCACGCTGAACTGACATGTGAAAAGAAAGCTCCTCTAAATTTTATACAAGCAAACAGAGTCAGACGCTACCTATGAGCTTGTGGCTCAGCAGTGCTAAAGTAGTCAACCATTCCATTAATCACAGACTGTCCTCCTGCTCAAATGGTAGTTCAATTATAATTTCTGTTTTAATCATCAAATAAGTTTAATCATTAAAATGCCATACACTGATACTTCTAGCACTAAGATCCTAGACCAATTGCTAAACAGCTCTTTTGGATAAGTTGTTTTCACCTTGTCCAAAATTCCACACTGCCATATAATCATATTGGAGGTTATGATCTAACTCTTTGTGGTTTCTGTGTGAATGTTATTAAAAATATTTTTGCAGTGAAAAATCACCACATAAGTAGTAATGAATGTTGAAGATAAAAACCAGACTTTTTGTACATTCATTCGTGGACTCTCTTTTATTCATTCATGGGTGATGAGGCACTATTAGAAGCCAGTCTGGCTTCACTCTCTGCTCTGGTCGCCATCTCTTCCCCTCAGGGAAACCACAATGTGGAGGGAAAATCCTTGTATGACCCAGGCTCAGCTGAACATCAGGGTGATGGCAGGTCATGCACAAGCCCTTCACTTTAGAAGTACTCTCATGTAACACAAGATCACCATGATCAAGTAAACAAACCTCTTCCCTAGTCAGATATACCTCTATGTTCATTTCTTGGTACTATTTAATGTGGTAAACTTTGACTTCTGCAATTTAATTGTTTAATTTTCCTTCTATGCTACCACTATTTATTTTTATTCTCCTTGTCATTTCAACAATGTACAGGAAATAAGAGATTTTTTTCAGGGCAATGGCTATAACTACAACAATCTTACATCTACACAAGCTTTTCATCAGGGCTGAAATTGAAGCATTCATTAATTGATCCAGTACCAAATGTAAAGGTCACATTGTATGATTAATTTGAGATATGCAGAATATATTACTAGGACACAGATATTAACAGCTGTTTCATCAGAGACAGTAGGTGGAGGTAATCTGGGAGAAGATATCACCCCTGCAGACAATAGTGGGAGGTTTGTCAATTTCAGTGGAGGTAGGATTATATCATAACCTTTTTCTTTTCTTTTGGTACTGTCTCTCCCCTTATAATTTATTAAATTACCTAATGAGAAGGAGTTGTGATTCTGAATCTGAATAAAACTTTTAAACACATGGTGTCAGTGCCTTGGTACAAGAGACAGTCTTGCTTCCAGCACTTGCTAAGTGCAACAAAGGGAGTTGTGAGTGAGAGGTCCTGAAGTATGGGTGGTTTGGATCAACATCACTCTCCTCTTGGACTTTGAAACTAAAGTAGGTACCTAAGCCTGTCATCTACTCTACAGCAAATAGACAGATTGTGGTTCTTGGTGTCTCAGTATCCAGGGAAAGGAAAGTGTGCAGTTATGACTATCACCTAGATGAAGCTGTAGATGTTATCGACCTTCAAATACCAGTGTGGAGAATGGAACACCTGGGTTATGGTTTAAGATGCTGTTAGTTAAAACCCAGCTTGATGAAAATTACTCATATTCACGGGTTTTTTTCAAGGGAATGACTGACTGAAGCAGAAGTTTAACTGCAGAATCTGTTTTACTGATGTTGCATCTAAGAAAGAAGGAGTCTATTTTGGATAACGGCATTCTGGAACTCCCTAAAGCAGGCCCAGCTAATTCACTCATAGAATTATGTTTCCACCTAACCCCATCATCCTTTTTGTCACATCAGATATCCATAGCAGTTTGACAGTAAATAATTTTCAAGTTTTAAAATGTATTTTTAACCAGTTTAAGTGAACACACAATATTTACATCACAGGACACACGTGGATATTTACCAGTTTGTCAATACTGGATGCAACCTTTCCATGGAAGTTCACTCTACATTTTTGTGCCAGGCTGAAACACACACTTCGCATTACTTCTGACACTCTGGACAGGGCACAGACCAAAGAATTGCAGGGTTGAGAGAAGGCTTGGATTCATGCACTTGTGTGGATGAGCCACTCCACTGTAAAGGAAGCTGACTGGAAAGAGCATGGATACAATCCCTGTCTTCAGAAGGCATGATGTCCCAGGAGCAGATTCATTCCCTGATGCATGGCTGCCAGCTATCAGCAGTCAGAAAGCTACAGGCTCAGAAAACACTGGTGTTCACCCTTGATAAAAGAGCAGCCACAAGGCTGTTCAAGCAATTACACAAGGCAGCAAAGACCTCCCTGGTTAAACATTTCTCTCTATTACAGCTTTCAACACAACAGATGGTTGCCCTGGCACTTTTTACTTATACTAGGCCTTATTTCTGCTGTTAAAACTAAGAAATGCTTTACTTTGGGGAACATCATACGTATGCCTGACCTGGAGAACCCATGAGAGCTTTCTAGACCTGGGGGCACATTTGGGGCAGTTACAGAAACCACCATCCCACCAGCTCAGGTTTTCCAACAGAAGAACACCCAAGTACATGTACGCAAGGGCAGTGAGGTGCTGAATTCAGTAAGCCAGTGTGGACAAGCAAGGAAACAAGGCTTTAAGAGCAAAAATTGGAATCCACACAGTAAAAATTCTTCTCCACCCACAAAATCAGGAAAGGAAGGGTCTCAGGGGTAGGACACAGTTGAAGTTAGGTAACCAGAGCCTGATCTAAAGTTAGGTGAATCTATGAGTTCTCAGCAGAAGGGATGAAGACATGATGTTCACTTGATTACTGGGATACTTCCAGGCACACCATAATGCAGTCAGCCAGACACTCAGTACAGAGACCGAACAGATGATCCACTACAATCTTCACACGCATGTTGGAATGTTCCAACATAATAACAGAAAACTCTGGCATAATATTTACCCTAGCTTACTTTTTTTGTTTTGCTTGGTTTGATTTAGGTTTAAGGGTTTTTTTTTTCCCAGGGTAAATTTTTAATACTGCAACAAAAGTAAAGGAAATAGAAACTATGGCTGTGATCCTATCCTTTATGGCAGGTTATATTATGGGATGTAAGTCCCATTGCTAAAGCTGCACCTACTTCCCCAAGCTTCATTTGGGAAAGATTTATGTTCCTTCTATCCAGCTCAATCTCAGTCTCAACATTTTTAGATTGCTCTAATCATTATGGTTTTTGTCAGTAGTTAGTTGAGACTCAATGCACAAGCAGTCTCAGCTGAAAATGCACTGATGGTGGTGCTGGCTGAAGAATCAATTCTCAGTGATTTGCAGACAAGTTCACACAACCATTCCAAAAGTATTCTACTTCCAAAAGCTGGTGGAAGCAGCTGCTGGTGCAGTCACCTTGGGAATTCTCTGCCTGCATACACTGACACCCTGGAACACAAAAAACTCTCTGGCACCTTAACTTCTGGCAATAAGGCTTTCTGCCATGTGTAAATCTATGCAAGAGTGAAGTTCACAGTAGTGAATTCAGTCTCCTTTGCAGTAAGTACAAAAACACTTGAGTTATCCAGTGGATATTTCATGTTTCTAAATTGGGAATTTGCTTTGTTTCACTTAGCCTGAGTGAGTGTTCTTCACCCAAAAAAGGAAGAGTCATTGTAATGAGTGTAAGCCTGATGCATAGCACGCACAGTATTTGACTATCATCATTAAAGTCTTTTAAGGTATCCAGTGTTAGAATTAATCTTTGGTATTTAGACTTCATTGTCAAAACATTTGGGCAGCCTCAATTTTTAACTAGCTGTAAAAATGTAAAAACATTTGAGGGAGTGCTTATAATTTTCAATTAGATGAAGAAATATAGCCAACACATAATAAAATGTATACACATAATAATAAATAATAAAAAAGAAGTATTATTTCTGCTATTTCTGGTTAAGAGTAGAACCTTCAGTGTAATAATAATAATTATTATAATAATAATAATAAATTTTCAAAGCCTCAAAAAATGCTTAAGTGTCACTGATACAATTACTTCATATAAATATTATATGAGGAAAAACTACGACTATGTCTGGTTTGTGCATTGTCCTATCTTATTAAAGAGGAAAAGTGTAAAAGACACTGCTTGCCTTCTTATTTAAAGAAAATGAGGAACCATTTAAAATAAGTGAGGTCTTTATTCTAAAAGAGTATATGCCACATATAAGGGAAAAGGACGCGTGTTTACACTCATCCAAGAAATTTTTAACATATTTATATAGAAAAAAGGTTATTTTTCCCCTCTTTTCCGATCATATCTTTTAAGTGGGATTTTTATGATGAAGTTGATCAGTTCTTCCTTTTCATAAAATATTAATATTTAGTGTGAAAATTAATATTTTTATAAAATCACAAGATTAATAGTAATATTATTACTACTGCTACTGCCAATAAAAACCTCCCAACTCTTAGAAATCAAAGACTGATAGCAGGGATCTCTGGAGCTTCCTGAGGCCATTGAAGTGTCTCATTTCCATACTTTCCCACAACTGTCCATTATCTTGTCCCTAAGATGTGCAGAAAATAGTGTCCCTCAGGGTTCTTTTCCCTTGTCACAGCAGAAGACAGAAAATTCTACGGCAGGCAGAATCATTCATTACAAATGACTACACACAGTGTCTCCATGGCAGTGAAATGTACAGTAAAGTATTCACTGAGAAGGCATCAAAAATTGATGATGGAAATGGATTTTGTTTCAGTGTTTTGTGGGTTTTATGAGTCTATGTTCCTGGCCTTGGGTCAGGAGCACAGTCATGTGAGGTACCTGTACTCACTTCCCAGGAGAGATTGTCATGGGAGCTTCTCAGCCAACATATTTTGGGGTTGTGCAGAATTAATAATTTTTTTCTCCCCGAAGAAATTGAAACTTTCTATGAGAAAATTTAGTTTTGTTCTGCATTTTAGACAGCTAAGTTGTCACCATATGTGGCACAATTTTACACTTTGATAGAACTGTTCTGTTTAATGAATCCCTTTCCATCTTTAGACTCTTTTGGTAAATTGATATCAACCCTGTTGTCTGATCTTACATGCCACAAAAGGAATTTGAAAGCAATCACTTGGTTTCAAATGATTATAATTTAACATTTTAGAATTATACGTTCTAAAATCCTGCATTGAACTGCACTGAAGTGTTCTCTGGAATTATTTATACATTGTCAGAGAACATAACAGGACTAAAAGATTTATGGCTAAGTATTTATCTGCTAAAAGTTGGGATTCATGGAGCCATTATGAGCTGTATATTTGTTTTGGTGGAGTATTTTGCTTTGGTATTTTTTTAATTATTAACATGAATTTCAGTGAATTCATGCATTTCATGAAAACATGCATTTCAGTGCCGAAAATTCAGTTATGTAGTTCCTAGGAAAGAGACAAAAATCTGTCAGTGACCTAAAGATTCATACTGCTTCAAACTTTTTTTTCATTACTTCTTATTTAGGACTTTTACTTAGATCAGTCATTAAGTCTTCCTTATCACAGGAGATCAAAGAGACAGAACATGTCTTGGCTATTTTAACAGTGAAGGTGTTTGAATTGAAGCGTACAGTTTGCTTCTCCAGGCAGGCCTAAACCAGTGTGATTCTTCTGATATGAATTCAAACATTTCATTATTCTCAAAGAGAGTAGGTTTTGATTAGATATCAGGAGCTGGATGGAGCTCTGATCTCTGTCCCTGTCCATGGCAGAGGGATTATAACTAGATGACTCTTAAGGTCCCTTCCAAACCAGGCCATTCTATAATTCTATGATTCTATGATTATTCAGAGAAAAAAACATGGGAGAAAGCCACAAGCACTAGGACTCATAAGTCATACATTCACAGAGCATTTTCCTTGCCTCTAAACTTCTAACTTCTAGGGTAAGTGACATAAAACATCTGCACACATCTTTCTCGGGAGTACTGCTATGAAATGTGATGAGTACCTTCGACTGCTCTTTAAACACCATCTGGGTCCTTAAAAAACTCTCATTACTTCACATACTTTCATCATCATCTTTCAGCTTCTTGAAAAGACAAATCTGGCAGTTTTCAGCAGTTTTTGGTTTCCTCTGTGGGTGTGTATTTGCTGGCTTAAAGATACAGGGCAAATATATTATGACAGATAATAACACTGCAATTTAATGCTTTGTTGCATTTGTTCTGCCTCTTTTGGGTTTCATGGCTCCCTAAGTCATGAAAATTGCTTACTGAGATGTTATTTTGGAGTTTTGTACAATAATTGCATTTAAAAGCATGTTCCCTGTTTGTTGCCATATGTTATTTCATGCCAATAAATCCTTCACTGTTTAGGATTTTCATTTTAACTCTTAACATTCTTATCAATAATTTTGTTTACCCCTTGGGTTTCTATTCTTTTCTCAAAGACAATTCCCCATGTGGTTAAAAAACCACAATAGAACACATGGGCTGTAGCTGAAGCTCTGAAGATCTAAGTTAAATAACTGCAGAGCAGTATTTTGCTCCCATGATTTGGATAGTGACAAGTAACAGTGTGGTTAAATGAAATATAAAAATGTGAAAAATTACCTAAAAGAGCTGGCACTATCATAGAGGGAAATAAAGAGATCAACACAAGTACAAATTACACCTAATCTTGAAAAAATAGGAAATTCAATAGGAGAGTAATTTCAGAACACTGAAAGGGAAAACTGCCAACCAGCTTAATGCTTTCTGGAATCCCTTGCAATAGTGCTCCCCAGGCAAGTCAGACCAGTTGCTCACAAAATTAACTCCAGTGACAAGGAGCAAAGGTCTTTCGCTAGAGTGGAATGAAAAAAACAAAACAAAACAAAACAAACAAATCGAAACCTGGAGAATCAAATGGTTTTTAATTGGTTGTATCTGATGAATACTATTCTAGGAGATAAAAGAAATTGACCTAACCTCAGAATAAAAAGAGATTACCTTATTATTTTGAAGAATTTCCTTGGAGAAAGGAAGTTCAGGACATTTAAAGTGTTTCTAAAAAGGGAGAAAACAGAAAACATGAGTTTTCAGTCCTATTGGTTTCATAGCATTCAGTATGATCCTAGAAAAGGACTGCAATCCTGGAAAGGTTCGAAAACCATAACTGAGAGAATGGTCAATTAGAACTCAGGTTAAAAATGTGTGGTTCTCTTCTAGGTAACTTACTGGATACAAGGAAACGGAAACATTAAAAAAACACATTTCCATAAGTCTCTTGCAAGTTATATAACGTTCTGAAAAGAATTTGCTGATGTGATACATATAGCGTAGAAAAAACCCTAAGACAGCGTGTTATGTAGAAGTTTTTATTGACATGCCTTTGAAATAATCTGCATTCATTCAGTCTCAGACTTAGAGTTTTTCTTTTGCAATTAGGTACTATATGGGCAGCTTGTCGACCTTGTGAAAATATGCTGATTGTGTCAAAGGCTGGTCTTAGCATGCACCCAATAGATCCTACACATCCCTTGTAAAGGCCAAACATTTATTCTAAAACTAAAGCTCTTCCAAAAGTTGTATTTATCCAAGTGTCTATTAGTTTACAGACACAGGTTGTAAATTTCACAAAGTATAATATTTCTTGCACATTTTCTGGCAGTTTTATTCTCAGCTGTGGAAAATCTAAATAGAGCACCTGACAGCAGTCAAGTATTTCCTCTTTTGGTGCCAATCCAAAATTCAGAAGCGAGGAAGTAAAACTCAAGTCTTAAAAGTGCTGAAGAATTTTCAATTTACTTTTGCTACTGAAGAAAGAGAATGGGCACTTGATGTTTGTCTGGCATTCTGGTCCAGACACTAATGGTGATGGGTATACTCTATCCTGTGAAGAGAAGTGTTCTTCCACTCAGAAAGGTCATCTGGACATTGCTGGTGGACATTTCTGCCAGCTAAACCTCAGGGGGTTTATTTTAGTTTTTTTCTAAGGATGTCACCTCGTTTGAGGTTAACTGAAGCTCTCGTGGATTTGTTTATACTAATTCTGGTAATTCCCTGAGAACCAGGGGAAGCTGGAGCAGTTCCCTTTGGTGGCCAGGGAGCCTGGTGTTATTTCAGTCATGCTCTCTGTACAGCCATTACTCAGTCCTTCAGCAATTCGGCATTGACACAGATGTGGTCAAGCAAAGCTGACGCAAATCGTTATACAAACAGTATCATTGTTACATTTAGCTGTAGCAGAAGATTTATAGCTTCACATAATCCCATAAATCACACAAAGAGCCTGGAGTTTCTCAGATTCGAGGAAGAGGTTTCAGCTGCAGCACTTGCAGAGCCAGAGGACCTGGTGAGTAAAACAGCAGGTGTGAACTTCAGCAGATCCCTCTCTCCTGCCCCAGGTGGGCAGCTGCCTTCTCCCATTTAACCGTGGAAACACCACAGGCAGGATTAGCAATGTCTTCCAGACTGAGGAGCCTGCTCACCCAGCATCCCCGTGTCCAGCTTAAAACAAAGGTTCCATGATATGTCTCTCAATGGGGTAAACATAAAATCAGTCTGAGGCCTCCTGGTCCAGACAGATCCCTTCTCCCCCTGTAGGGTCCAGTGTTATAACTTCTCATCCCAGAGCCAGGAACCAGACTTTCCAGCTTTGCAGCACTGAGTACCACAGAAATTTTTCCAGTTTTGGGTACCTAAGTACTTTTCAAATCACTTCACAGTTTGTCAGCTGAAGAGCAGGGAAATGTCTTAAAAGCCAATGTCCATCTTACAAAATAAAATTTAAATGGTACACTCCCAATTCAGGCTGTTGAAGAAAATGAAAGAAAGAAAAGAGATAAATATGTAACCTGAATTTCTTCACTACTGGTTTGGATTCTGGTTCATGTGAGGCCCATCAGGCTAAATTTTCTTAACTGAAATTGTGGTGATTATTAAGAAAGCATAAACTGCAATAAAGATTAAAAAACTATTTTCAGAAATATTGGTTGCCTTCTAAAAAAAAGAACCAAATAAATCTCAGGTGATCTATTGCAATTCTCACACCAACAATTCTGTCTCATTTATTCCATACTAGAGTGTGTTGAGATATAAAAAGCATCATGAGTCATTTGTCCTACTGCTGTTTAGGATTCTTCATGAACATTTTGATCTCTTATCTCCATGTGTTTGTAGTTTGAGCAGCTAATCTTTGCATCACTGATTTGATCTTAAGACTTCAAAGGAACAAGATTAATGAAGATAAAATGATGTTTAATGGAAGGGGGAAAATATATTCAGAAGAATAACAATATATATATGATACCAAAACTTTGTTATTTTATTTTTATTAATCATGTATGTTAACCCATGTAAAGCTCACAGAATTATTTTGATTAAAAATGGAAGAAACATTTATCTCAGCATTTTTGGATCTTTCAGTTGGTGTTTTGAAATGAAATTTCAGAACAAAATTGATTAAATGGGATGAAATGTAAATAAATTACATCTAAAAATAATGAAATGTTTTCTTATCAGACATCTCTTGATAAACCTTGACTTGCTATTTCAAGTTTTTCATTTGGCAAAGAAAATAAGAAGATATGTGTTTTATATTGATTTATTCCTTAAAAAATTTTCCACATAGATTGTTAGCCAGACATTAATCATTAGGACAGATGTAACTGCATTTTCGTAATACCTTTTGAGAATACACCCAATTACACAAACTTATAGAAATCTGAATGCTGTAAAATTATATTATAATGATTTTTTTGTCCAATAGTTATTGGAAAAAAATCAAGTTATGTTACTCTATGACAGTAAGTACAGTTTTATGTACTATAGTCATTCAGTCTCTCACCCAAGAATTCATTGGTGGTCCCATCATAGTCTAATTGACACTTCACCTACAGAATGAGCAAATCTCTGGATGCAAAGCCATGTAAATACATTTTAAGTACACTGAACTCAGCTCAGCATCAAAGGTTTCAGAGAGAGTTGTCAAAGACAATGATATTTCATTGTCATTTCACTAAAGGACACAATCCTTTCTCATTAGAAATTATCTACAAAAAATATTTAATTTATGATTCATAAAATCACATAATTGAATTTTCCAGAAGGTTTTTAAATCAAGATTTATAATTCAACATTTATGTCTAGATTGAAAAATTCAAAGGCAAAAACTTTAAAAATATTCTAACCTTTCATAAGGTAGTATTTTTACAAATATTATCACATTTCCTATGTACTACTAGCAAGGAAATAAATTCCTTTCCCATTTAAAGAGTGATAAAAATAGCATTTACCCTTTTCCAAATACCATCAAAAGAGAATGAACTAATGACAGTGTAATGAACAATATTTGTGTTACTGGCATTGCCTACCAGCCTTTTCTGAAACATTAATAATATAACTCAGAAGTCTCTATGCTGGCTCACACTGCACCTGTAACACTGAACTCCTGATCAACAACCATCTATTTCATAAGCATTCACTTGTGGAAAATGGTGCTGGAACAGAAACTAGGCCCCTTTATGCAGTTATCAATCCTACCTCCACTCTAGCTCCTGCTAAGTGTTGGAGGCTGCTAAACTGCACAGTAATGCTTTGCTTTACAAACCGACTAGTCCCCCAGCTTTTGACATTCTGAGTTGATCAAGATGCCTCAGTCTTGGCAAGGTAATGTCCCATAGCTGACTCTACTGTGATACAGTAACAGTATCTAAACACCCAAACAGTATTCTAAACACCCAAAAGACCCAACACATCTGAGTCAATGTGACACATCACACCAAATTCCTTCCAAAATACTGCAGCTTTTACTTAACAATTGGCATCACCAGCAGGTCAGGGGAGGTGAACCTTCTCTCCTTGGAACAAGTGAGACAAATCAAAAAAACAGGGTTCAGTGCTGGGCTCCTCAGTACAAAAGAGACATGGATATACTGGAGACAGTCCAGGAAAGAGCCAAGAAGATGATGAAGGGACTGAAACATCTATTCTCTGAAGAAAGACTGAGAGAATTGGGGCAGTTCAGCCTGGAGAAGAGAATATTTCCTACTGTAAATGTAAGTTGTTCCTGTTTATTCTGGGTGTCTTGCATTGACAAGTTCAGAAAACATACATTTGGAGAGAGCTCAAGTGTCTGGCAGTGTCACACCTGTGTGAGCTTACCAGGATTGCCATTACTGCAAACTGCTGCATGACTTTATAGAATATAAAAATATTCATTCAGTATTTCCATCACACAAAGACACTGCTAATCTTCAGCAGGTCTAGCAAAGCAGCAAGCTAGTGAAACAACAAGTTTTTCACATTTCTTTTCTTCCTTTTATCACCCTCAGTCATATTCAACAGTTCACCAATCGGTGAACATATTTAAAATTCACCAATTGGAAATCTGCTCCTTCAGCTGTGGAAGGTAGGTATCTTTTATCTACACTATAGTAAGCTTCAGATGTTCTAATCATAACTCCATGTAAGAGTGAGGTCAGAAGCTTTTTCTGCTGACATTTTACTCAGAAGAACCTTTAGACAGCCCATTGCAGAGAAGTGAGATCCGTGCTTTCCCAGAAATCAAATTCCATGCCATTTCTTTACACAGCTGAGCTCAGGGCTCCCATTCCTTGGGAGCACTGAAAGCAAACTCTGAGAGGTAACAGTTTGTACCCAGCACATCACTGACGTACACATTCAGCAGAGCCATGCAAATAGAGCATGATGGGGCTGGCTTTGGATATTAACAAGTTACCTCTTCCCTCCCTGTTATAACTTTCTCACAGTCTCAAACCATGATCTGTTACCATTTTCATTAAGCATGAATATACGTCCTTAGCATACAGTAATCAGCTCTTCCCTAGCCATTAATCAAAGAAATGCTGTAAATTAGCCTGCAAAAGAAAATTAACTCCCGGGGGAAATTCCAAGTTGCAGCAATGTAAATGTTACAGGGCCTCAGGAGGTTAAGGAAATTTTTGTGTGAAACTGAGAGAACTTGGCTTACTTATTCTGCTTTACAGCATGCTGATAACTTTCACACAGTAAGATACCCATTAAACCACTAGGCCAAATAGCTTCCTAGCCTGGAGGCTGGCTAAAATCCAGGAAGAGGCTTATGCATTTAATATGACACTTAAGTGGAATTTAGTTTCATAAATCCCAAGCTGTGATTGAGAAAAAGCCGTTTCAATGGTCAGATCACCTAAAGCTAAAAGTATGCAGGTTCTGTAAAAGAATTTGTTCTTTTACTTTGAAGATCCAGGTATCTGGATTCATAGTTCCAGAAACACTTCAGAGCTCAGTAAACTATAGACTCAGACACCTATCCTATCACTCATTTGAAATCCACATGTCCATCTGCTTAAGCTGACTGATATACCTGATCTGTTAGGTCTGATAATTATGAATGTGTTTTGGCTAAAAGATTTTAAGGTGGAATAGTGATGTTTCTTCTTTTAAAACTGTAGAAGGAGGAAAGGAAGACTATGATGGTGGCAGCCATCTCTTACCTAGCAATTGTCCTTACTGAGAAAAGACCTGGATTTCACCTCAGTCTGCAGAGGTTTATATCAGCAGCTTCTATCAGACTTCCTCTGCTAGAGTGAGGTAATTTGCACCTGTCCTATTGAAGCTTTAATGTCTTAAAGTTCACAGGGTAATGGAAAGAGAGCAGGCAAAAGAAAATACTTTGATTCAGTCTATGAGTGCAACACCCCACTGGGCTGGGTGTATTTTCCAGGTATTCAGCATAACCTGGAAAAAAGAAAGGAGTGGTTGTAGAAAATCTTCCCTTCCCAGTTGAATGCAGTGCTGATCTACACCGCTCCTCCTGATACTCGTCAAGTACAGCAGCTCCTCAACCCTTTGTTGCAAAATACTAAGTTTTCAAAAAAGAAGGGGGGGGGGAATAAATCATGAGTCATTACACATTACAGAATATTCTGTACCCTTGTGCTTAAGGCCTCTGTTTAGAAAAGTAAGCATGGGATGGTGTATTTGTGTGATCTGCCCTGCAGCGGTGACCCCTGGAAGCACTGCAGCGCGAGGCCAGGGCTGCGCCTGCCAGAAAGCTGACGAGTCCTCTCTAAAGGCACTGAGCTTCAACTCAGACAGAGCACTTGCTTGGACTCAGTCCAGTGTGTTAATTTATGAACTGAAAAGGGTCTGGGAATCCATTCCATAAATCCCAAGCTAGTAGTAGAATATTCATATGTGCAAGCTATACACATAACAAACTTCTAAAATTAAGTGCATTAGACCCAGTTTCTTTCATACACAAAATTCAGATAGCATGCTAATTTCATTAATCCTATTTAGTTTTTGGTTTTCTCATACCCAGTCACAGGGATTTCCCTTTTACTGGTATTGAATCCAGTGGTAGGAATGTGTCCTTGCTGCTTTCCCATTCTTTGGCAGCCTACCTGGCTCCACTGCCACAGAAATGCTTAGATAGCCAAGAAGCAAAGCAGCACCTCTTCCACGTACATTAAAACAGAGAGGGATGTTATCTTCCACCCCCCATACCATGCCCTCAAAAGCAGCTGTACTCGTTGTAGGTAATTTTCCTGAGCTTTATAACCAACGTTGTAATTGAATTTTGTAAGGCAGAGATGCCAGGGCAAAGCACCCTCAGTTTCCCTGCCAATATTTTGTCACCTTGCTTCTTTCACTACGGTATCCAGCTTCTAGGAGGTGTTGGGTCACCTCACAACACCCCAGAATATTATTAATTTTAAAAATTTTTGGAAGTTTTGATGATAAGATTTTTGATAAAATTTTCAGGAAACACATTCCACTTCCTTAGATGCATGTCAAAATTTCTTGTCCAATCTGATCTCTGAATTTTAACAATATTTAATAAATAATAAAATTAGATCATTACATGTCACAAACAGCTGCCATTGCCAAACTGCAGCAACACTGCAGCAGAATGGGAGATAAGCAGAACCCTGATAAAAAATTCATATTATTTTGAATGGTTATAGAGTGACTATCCCCTTCTGGACAGTACCTGGACATTTAGAGGTTTGAAATTATTACTTGTATGAATGCATCCAAAAAAAATCCATCTCTGCATACAGATGGTTTTAGAATGGGAAAGATCTATTGATCTTTCATTATTATCTTTCATAATATTATAGGCCTTATGGAGCAGAAAGGCAACTGCATATGAAACTGCATCTAATAAAACCAACAGCAACAACATGCAGTGACCTGGTAACTGTGTAGAATATAAGGAAAAGTGGGGTACTGGAACAATATGGAACATTTTTTATGGGTCTTGTGGAAGTTGATTCCAAAGTCAAAAACAGATGCAGAAAGAAACAAGGAAGCTCTGGAGATTGAATGGTGTCTTTGTTGATAAAAAAAAATATATATGAAACATCAGTCTTAAATGTGGATACAGTTAAAGACAAATAAACTACTAGAATATATAAAGGGTAGAAAAATTAAATGAAACGCAATATTTGTTGTGCAAAGCAAAACCAGATGGCAGGCTGTACTTGGGTTAAATTATGATTTATTTGTTTTCTGTTGGAAGACGTGTATTGCTTTGGGGACAACATACCAGTGGGAAATCAGAGGGAGTCTATATTTTAAACTTATATCTAATAAAGGAAGGCTAAGAAATGTTCAACTCAGTTTTTAGAAGAAAGGTGTTCCTCATAGTATTATAGCAGAAATATTTCTAATTTAAAAAAGGAAAAAACAACTTATGAAAGATAGAATTATTGAAGACTTATGCTGTGTGTGTTTGAGGAACTACATTCCAGAAGAATATTCTAAAAGGATTATTAGAAGTAAATGAAGAATGATTTCAGTGTGACTACAGCAAGTGGGTGGAACTCACAGGCAGACAGCTTATACTAAGCAGAAACATGAAATAGCTCATGGTCTTGGACACTGAATCATACTCAAGTGTTATGATTTGATCAGTCTTATGTGTAACAGCACTGTGTTTGCTTCCCACACCCTATTTTTAGAGGTATTTCAAACTATATCTAGTGGGGTTAAAGAATGGCCTGTTGGTTCCACAGTTGTGGATATTTGGGCACAGGCCAGGTTCAGTGTGGCAGTGTCAGATTCAGCAGATCTGTGGCAGTGTCCCACTGCAGCCCAGCTGGCCTGTCGGGCTGAAGTGCCCCTCTGATCAGAGGCAGGTTGTGTTTACCCAGCCACAGCCTGGCACACCATGCAGGTATGTGCCAAGCACCCAGAGATGCAGCCAAGCATGCCCAGGGATTTTGAGTGTGCCCAGATACCCACCTGCTGGTGGAGAAAGCTTAGCTGAAAAGCACTCTGGAAAATGGCTCAACATGGTATCAAACAAGTGAGAGTGTCCAAAAATCCTAGCAATATTTGGAGTCTTTGGAGTGTATTCAGAACAGCTGGCTTGCTTGCCCTTCAGAAAATGGTTAAGAGGCCGTCACTTCAAGACATACCCCTGGGGAGTTGCATCCCTGCTCTCAGGCAAGGGATGCAGCCAAAGAAGAGGATCGAAAGCTTGGGGTCCTTGCTCTGCTCCTAGCTTCCATTTCATGCTCCATTCCAAACAGCTGTAAAACATGATGTTACTTTCCATAATGATAATAACAACTGGCATTGTATTTGTATTGTCTTTGGAGTCATAGCCACTAAATAGCATCATTTTCTGGAGCTACTATGATTTGTAGATTAAAAATTTTCTCTACATTTTCTTTTTTTTGTCTTCGCCATACACCACTGTGTATGAGAGTATTTTGGGAACAAGTAGCAGATGTTCACATACTAGTGTGATCCTATTTAGCTTAATTTCAAAATACTTTATGGTTTATGACCTCCTTTTTGCTGGCTTTGGGCTTACTACCTGTCTTGCCTTTTATTTTTCTTGAAGAGAAGAGATGCTGTAACACTTTGGGAGACAGATGAGGAAGCAGGAAAACACATAGTAAAATAAAAAATGTTTGGCTCATGAACAATGCAGCAACAGAAGTTTGCACAGCACAGTTATGTCAGTGAAAATTTTATATAAAATAATAAAAATTGCTGTCCCAAAGTCCCAGTTTTGGTGTGATGTACTTTCAGCAAATCCTGATTAATGTAGATAATGCAGACACTGAGAAAACAAGATTATTTATCATAATGACAGGGGCTTTTTAAATTGACTTTTATTTTAAAATTTACTGTAGCTTCAAATACTTCAAAGGCTCTCTTTTTCTGAGCTGCATCTGTGAAACAATGCTGCCTTCCCATCTTCTCATACAGTCCTTGGTCTTTACTATTTTTTCTTACTGTAATCTACATGGTGAATTTTTTGCCTAGTTCTGCACTCACGGCATGGAAACCCTTTTGTGATTTCATTTTCAGAAGGTATGTTGGACAAAGTTTCACAGTATCATGTGCAGCCTCCCATTAGTGACAAGGATTAACTGGATAAAGGCTTCTCCTGCAGCCTAGGCAATAGCATCAGGCCACTCCTGATTAGGAAGACACACCAGCCAGTTGAAATTGCTGGTTTACCATAGTTAAATAAAGCCATATGTCTAACAAATGTGAACAACATCCACCCCCCAGACCTCTAATGACAGGACAAAACAGAACATGAAGAGTGTAATATATATAATCACATTGTGCTACCATATTTGCCATTGTGCTTTCCAGCCACTGAAATAATTCTCTTCTTTCTCATGGTAGATGATAAAGGAAAACCAACACATGGTATTGTTTGACTTTTTGTCTCTCTAAGTCTTTTGACACTGTTGTGCGGAAATTTCTACATGCAAGCCAAGGAAATGTGGAATAGAGGATATCATCACAAGGTGTACACATGTTTGAAGAGTGATTCTCAAAGCCATTAGCTATTATTTTTCCTGAAGTGCTTGCTACATTTCTCTTGGGATCCCATAAATACATTTACTGGGTTTGGTTAATAACTTCCTGGAATCTAGGAAAATAATAGAATATTTCTATAAAGTTGTGGGCTACACCAAACTGAGAGGCTGGAAAACACATTGAAGGAATTAGATACATGACTAGGCAAAAGAGTGGCAGATTTGGATGCAGAAGATCACTAACATTTTAAAAAATGAGTAACATACATGATTATCCTATTAAAAACAATAGGCAGATTTTATGATCCAATAAAAAGTACAGAGTAATAAGACATTCAGGAAAAATTATTGGCTAATTGGTTTTTAAAAAGCAATCAAAGTGTGAGAAAACTGAGAAGGAACTAGGTTCTTTCTTTGTGGAGAGAAAGAAAAACTAGGGGGCAGTTGGAAGGGGAGGGAGAAAAGAAAGACACAGTAATGGTACTGCAAGGGTGCCAAGAAGTTCCACCAGCAGTCAGAGCCACAGGATGGATTTAGGAAAGGACTTCGTAATTCTCAGGGGAGCAAAGGCCTGTAGCTGTCTATCTGCAGAGATCATGGAATCCATTTCATGGAGGTAGCAAAGACCTGCCAGGTCCTTCTTTAGCACAACAGGCAGACCAAAACAGATTCGTTTTCTTCTTTTATTTTCTGAACTGTGTGCCCTAAAAGTGAAAAAGATAAATATACTGATGAGACAGTTTAAAAAAATTATGCCTGGATCAGCCAAGAGGTTTCTTTAATGTATTTGAATCTGCCATTGCTCTAAACACCTTGGAACTTCTATGGGTATTGTAACAGACTTTCTGCTCATGCCCACCTTTAAAAGGCTGAGGACTGTCCCAGCCATACCAGTAGCACACAAGCTGCTGCCCCTCATGCTCTCCCTTTTTGACACCCTTTCTCTTGGTGCATCCTCAAGCTCAAGACTTGCTGCTGACAAAGGCATCAAAGACATGAGAAAACAAACAAGGGCTGGAATAAAGCCGCAGGGACCACAACAGCCTGTCCTACAAGATGAAGTGAGTGTCAGGGAATGAATGTACTTTAAGCTGGGTTGTGAAACCACCTTCTGACTTCCTGTTCTTTTTGAGTGTAATCATAGAGCAGATCACTCTGCTCTGGGACTCAGTTTACACAGAAGTGATATTGAAATCCTAGACCAGACTTTTTCACCTCCCTGTGCCATCTGTGTCTGCTAATTTCCTTTGTTGTGATGCCAATGTTCTAGTTTGTCTCATTTCATTTATTTGTCCTTTTTAGTGACAATGTTGATAACTACCTGTGTTGAAACTTTGTGAGGATTTTCTGTTTATAATATTTGTCTATTTTTATTTGTATTTCTCTATTTCTATTTTACTAGTGAATTAGTAATCCCAACAAATAAACTTGTACTGTGAAATTAATGAATATGATATTAATCAGGTAGATGTATTCTAAATGCATGCCCCTGGTACATTTTACTTAGCAGCCTTATACAAAAAAAAAAAAAAAACAAACTAGTAAAGCACTCTTTTAATTGAATATTAAATGCATAAGTTATTTTTTTACTACTACTGCCATTGTATAGCCAACCTCAGAACAAGCATATCTATGATTTCTAAAATGATAATTTAAATCTTAATTTCACCCAGGATTAGAAATTAGCAGGATTTTGTCTTGTAATGTGCAAAAATACTAAACTTCGGAAAACAACCACTGGAAAGAATACTCAGTCCCCAGATTTCAGAGGAAGGCTATTTATTTTTCATTGTAAGACCAATCAAATATTTATTTTTCCTTCTCTCAAATGAATTTTGTGGGCAGCTAACTCTTAGTTCAGTCACACAAATTGTCAATTCAATATTCAGCCCAAGGGACATAAACATCTGGAGATGGAATGGAAATAAATTGCAAAAAAGGAAAAGAGATTTCCTTCTCCTGCTGAAGAGAATTCTCTTTTTAAAAAAGCCTGAAGGAGGCTTACATTTGCATCCATTCCTGCCTACCCTCTCTCATACCATGCCTTAAATGAACTGTTTATGTCTCTAAATGTTGGGGCAGAAACCTCTGCCTGAGGTGTGTGAAGAAGGTTCAGATGGCTGGAAGCTCAAAAGGAGGAAGGCAAATCAGCAAAGTAACCCTCAAAAATGGCAATCAGCAGATAAAGCGCTTATCAATGCACCAAAAAGTGGCCTATTTCAAGTAGCAATAAAGAGATTTGTAGAAATGTTTTCCTTTTTTCTTTAACTTGTACTTCAATCACTGGGCTCATCCTGTATTGTGTGACTGTGAGAAGCTTCTATGGAAATTACCTGGCAGAAATTTTACATGTATGCAAATATCATCTACCCAGAAGCAGTATTTCTCTAAGTTTATGAAAACATTACTACTCTAAGGTTAAGGATGTCCCTGCTCAAAAACGATTGATACATCATTCTGCCTATGAATCCAGTAAAAAATGTTGTATCCCACTCCTACATCGAACAGTAGGAGTGGGATCATCCAAGATGCATAGATACCCATGGTCAAAAGAGAATAGCAAAAACCAAAAGGGTTCCAAAAAACCAAGTTCACTAAGTTTTGTTAACAAACTACACACTTGGCATGGAAATTGGTATGTGTTTTGTGCCTATCTTCTAACAGTAGGAGAAATAAAAGAATAAAAAGTTGGAGGCAAGAAGCAGAGTGGGAAAGAGACATCAGATAATGAGACAGGAGAGGAAAGAACATCACCAGTCCTGGGTCCATTGATTCAGTCAACAGGGTGTCCAGGGTCCTGAGGGCAAGTTTTCTCTCTCTTGGGATTAGGTTTCTTGCTCTTCATGTAAATGAGTAGCAAGAGCAGTCCATTCTTCTGGACCTTTCTGTCCATGGACTGTCTTTCAGTGGTGTCAATCCCGCCTACTGGATTGACTTCTGGTGTTCAGTGCAGTCCCATTTCTTGACCCTACCTCTGCACTTGCACTGTCCTTTATGTTGTGCAGTCCCCATGAACCAGGAGAGAGAATGTGGCCCCAAAAAGGTGCTGCCATACCTCTGTACAGCCCCCCTGTCCAGCCACGTCCTGTTCTAAGCTGTCCACTTGATTGGCCATTGATGTTTGAGGCATAGCAATGCATTAACTCCATACTGCCCAGGTTTCTACAAGCATGCATGAATATAGCCTGTTGCCAAGGATGTTTGCAGAGTCAGTCCAAGCCCATTGGGATGCTGGTCTATGTTGAAACCTGAACTATTACCTTTTTTCCAGGATTTATTTGACTAAAGCTAGCACAAATTGCAACCACATCTCTATTTGATGCATAGACATAGCCTTCAGAGTAGATTGATTTGGTCTAATTTCAGTCCTCTAATAAATACATACCCACTTACATATTATGTGAAAATAATTATGCATCTAGAGTCAATTTTGCAGATAATAAAACCTACTGAAGAGTAGCAAAAGCAGAATCTGTCTTCGGAGCAGAATAGTGTCAGGCAACAGTGCAGGATATAGATGACTGGGAGACAGCTCTGAAAAAAAAAAGAGAGGGGAAAAGTAATAATCTTCTTAAGGGAAAGAAACTATATGAACCTTCAGAGAAGGCGGGCTAATCTCTAATTTCAAAATAGGCACTTTGGAGGGGTTTATGAACTGCATTTTAGAAGACATCTAAAATCAGCATTGAATCATCTGCAATGCTGATTTGCTCAAAGTAATATTGCAACTTGAAACTAATTTGTGCCCTAATATTTTTATTGAACCATCTCACTGAAAAGTGACTATATACAAATAATCAGCTACATCATTAAACTTGTGCTGCTTCAGTTATTTCTGACATTCTCTTCAATAAAGCATTACACAGTGTATGAACAGTCCTCAGTAGCTCACGAGTCGGGCAGGGCAGGTTTTGATTATTTTTCTTTAGTGACTCATGCTAGAAAAAATTTGTGTTAATATATGGTGCACCATAAAAATTATCTGTGGTTTTGAAAAACATTTTAAATCTTCTCCATCTAAAGAAGTTTAAAATTATATCTGACTATTCCATTTTTTACTAAGGCACATGATCTGTTTTGAACATTTTATAAGGATTTGGCATGGTTGACAACAAGTTAATGTAAATAAAATGTACATTGATCTAAAAGAAATGTACATTAATTCAATAATGCCATGATTATTTCTATGTCATAGCTTTCTCTTGATACAGCTTCAAGGTAGCCAATTGAAAGTTAGGACAAAATAATGAAGAAAGAAGAAGAAAGATAAAAAAATTTTTACTAACTTGTTCTTACATAAGGGTGCAATAAATTAGAAGAGAAAGCCAGAGAATTTGAGACTAAATATTCAGAGATATTCCCTCCCCACCCTCTGGAACTGTGCTGTGCTTTAGATTGTAGAAATAGGAAAGGTACATCTCTCTCTCTCAACCTAACCACAGACGTGTCTCAGCTCAATAGGATTAAAGGTAATTTCCTGACTGTCTCTTGGGGAACTTGGAGGTGTTTTATGGCTAAATACCTGACTTAGGGCTGTGCCTAACAGATATGTTTTTGCCTTGAACTAATAAAGAAGAGTGTTTTCCATTTAGTAGCTCCAGACTGTTGCTCTAGCCATCTGGCAGCTACTCCTGTACATATTTAACATTCTATTTTCTTGATTTTATGAAAGGAACTATTTGCATAATAGATTTTAAAGTAAAAATTTTTTAATGTGCAAATACTGTTTCAAAAAGTATTTCAAAATCTCATGGGTAAAGAAAAATACCATTGAAGTGCAAGGTGCAAGGTTTTACAGACAGAATTTTTCAAAAAACACTCATATTCATTTCCACAGGCTACAATTCTTGAACATAATGAAGACCTCATGGATTTCAGATACAGAGCATGCCAGCAATAAGGCAGGACACAAATTTTAATGTACAAATTGCATTTCAAAAGCTCATGCGTAGATCAAAAACTGCTAGATAACTGTTCAATTGAGTAGACTTTACAGGAAGTCTTCCCAAATGTCATATTTGTTCATATGGACTACAGTAACATCAAGATTTCCAAAATTATTAAGACCAAATATTATAATGGGTACTGAAAAAGATGTTCAGATATTGCCAGAGAAATCAGGCAATTGGAAGGGAAGTAACATAGTGCAGGACCATAGAAATGTTGCCTGGAATAGATCTCTAGACATGGCAAAGTCCAATCTCCTGCTTAAAATGGGATTGTAGCCCAGACCATGCCGGGTCTGTCAGGGTTTTGTATAAATTCGTGAAAATCTCTGACAATAGAGATTCTACATCCCTCCTGAAATGAACATTTTTCTTTATGTATAATCTGAATTTTGTGTGTTGCAATTTGCCACCATTTTCCCTTACTTAAGATAATAAATGAAGTAATTGGCTCTACCACAAATTAAGCTTCACAGCTTTTTCTTTGCATATTGAGCAAACTTCTTGCACTGAGTGCTGATTGAAACATGGCAAAACATCATGTTTTCTTGAAACTGGATTTCTGCTGGAAGATATTCCAAGTCTCACTGAAGAATATCAACATTTTTAAAGATGACACCTGAAATTGAAAGATGAAATAGTGGACTCAATGATTCTTACAGATCCCTTCAATTTTGAGATATTCTGTATAGAGACAGCTCTGCCCATCAATGTGTGTCTCCCTCTCGTTAGACACTTTGAGCTTTTCATTTTTGAGCTTTTTTGCAGCAGAGTAAAAATGGTAGATAGTTTTCCAGCACCCACACAATGCATCAAGAAACTGGGGCCAGGATTAGAAAATTTATATATCCAGCAAGCCCTCCTAACAGTTCCTGTCGTACCATATTAAAAAGTATACAACTCCAGCCCACTAATTCTAGCAAGAGTGAAGGGCCACAAGTCAAAGCATGTTTCACCTTTAGATTCAGGTTATAGATCCAAGTGTGGCTCTCTAAACATGAAGTATGAAATTCAGGCTCCTCTTCACCTCTTTGCAGTTGTTTTGGTGAGGGTGTCCATCACTGAAGAGGCTCACAAGCTCTCAGTGTAGTCAGTGGAGGCTGTGGAATTGTGGAAACACAGGTTTCCAGGCCATGTCAGCTGAGAGCGCATCCTGCCAGGCCCTTCCAGGCAGACATTCCTTTCTCTTCCTAGGAGCCAGAGCCTGAGTAACAACTCTGCTCAACAGCAGTACCTGCTTCATTGCTCCCTGGTTCCTCCTCCTTCTCCCCCTCCCTCACTCATGTCTGCTCTGCAGCTGCTCCTGTATTGCTGCAATGGCCTACGCAGCTGCTCGGTGACTCAGGCCGGGAAAATGAGACACATTTAAAAAAATAAAAAAAAAAAACCAAAACTTGGTGTTTGTTTTGTCAGATTATTCTTAATCCAGCCCATGGATTATACAGACAATGAGAACTGAAACCCAATACCACACCATGGACACAGCCCCGGGTAGATTTCATTTTATACAAAATGCTGCTCCCTCACAAAACTGCCATCAGTGGATGCCATCTTGAAACTAGATGGAATTATTCCCTATCTTCTCAAAGAGAGCATCATGACTGTCAATAATTCTTCCATCACTTGAATCTCCTGGCTGACTTCTTTCAAACATTCATTAGTCTGAGTCGAAACTCCCTCATAAAACATCAAAGAATCTGAGACAATTTTCTGAGAGGAGCAGAACGTGGATGCAACACAGTACCCAACTATGAGGACTTATTGGACTAAAAAGCACACAGCAAATTTTTACCCAATTCAGTACTAAAAATCGGCAAAAAATGAAAATAAAGGTCTTTGACTTTTTTTCACCCCATGCTAAAGGAATTGAAATTGTTGTTCAAATTGAGCTTTCTACCAGCTTGTTTGCTGTACTAGGATTTCTGGTCGTCCTAGTTCTGTGGACTGTAAAGCAAAAGTTGATTCCAGGCCCACTGAAGCAAGTGGCAAAACACCAGATGACAGGGATTTTAGCAAAGCGACCTTGGAAAATAGTTGAGGTTTGTTTGCCATATTTGCTCCCAAATACATTTTTGCAATTCAAAATATCTCAAAATCTACTTCATAAATGTTGCTTAAAGAAGCAGTAAAATTCCAATCCAAAAAGAAGGCAATACCTAAATAACTCATTTTTTGTGTGTGTGTCAAAACCAGGATAAACAAATGCTTATTGTAACCAATTTGTACCTTTTACCCTAAGAGGGGGTGGTTCCTATGCCACATGTGAGCTATCAGAACAAAGTTTCCAGCAAAACAGAATACTTCAGCTTTTTCAGTCTTGATTAGAGTTCAAAAGCTCCTAAATGAGAAAATTCATTTTAGTCCCTGACTGCATGTGTACTCACGCTGCAATGAATTAAGAAAGTAAACATAGAAAGAAACTAAGTAAAACTAGCAAAGACTAACCTTCACTGAATATTATTTAAAACCAGCAGCTGATTGCATCATCTTTGCAGTGACACAATGCATTCTGCAGGCACCCATCAGTCAATTACTTGTATCTATCATTCACTGCCAAACAAAAGAAAACAAAATAAGACTTTTTCAGACTTAGACTTAAATATTCACTACCTGTATTAAGTTTATAAAGGTGCATGTATGACATGCTTTGAGTTGTCCAGATCCTGGGATAGTATTAGTTGAAATACTTTCATTGCAGTCAGCAGGAGAGTGCCATTTACAGAGACTTAGTGAGCATCTTCTAATTTGCAACAACTTTATGCAGTTGAGATGTCTGGAGGTCTAACTGTATAATTGGGTGTTAATTTAAAGAATTAATTTTATTCTTTGTTATCTCATAATTCACCTAAAGAAAAGAAAAGATACTCTGCTTGTTTACAGAAAACAGGTGTTGGAACTTTATTCCATTGCTAGCGTAAGGCCTTTTAGCTGACAGAGCAATAAAAAATTTAGATTGCTAATTCCAGAGCAGTAAATGGAGCATGATCAGCAATCCCTGACATTGATACTACTCCAGTGGTATGGAATCACAACTGAACAGATTGTTAAGGCTGTCCCAAAATGGAAAAGTCACTAGGCCCATGCTGTTTCTCAAACCACAAGTTTTGGACTACCTGGGTGACTTGGGCTGACCTAAGCCAAAAGCCCTACAAGAAGCATTGTAATAACAGAATGTGACAAGCACATGTGTCCCACATGCCTCTGTAGTGTTTATTTGCCAGAATACAGATTTCCAATGCTTATTCAACAAATTTTGATACAATCCGTGGATCTTAAAAAAAGTGGAGCATTTTGTTCTAATGAATGTTGTTGAAATGTCAAAACCAAACATTTTTCCACAGGCTGAAGTAAAATTTAATTCCTTCACTTCCATAATTTTTTTTTTTTTAACACTGAGGAAAACAGTGTTCATAGCACATTATAGACTGAAAGTTCAGAGATATATTTTGCTCAGGACATGCCCACACTGGATCTGCAAAATCATGGATGTGTAAATGTTGGGGGAAAATTTTAAAAATTTATGATTTCATAGTTTTGAATTTTAAAAGTGAACATGAATTGTCATTTAGTATTTTCAGGTCTGTCTGGGTAAGTTAAATGTGAGATTTCAAAAGCAGTATTATGTTCCTATCTTTCCTACAAAGAATTAAAATAGACCAATACCTTATATTGTTACTTCAAAGATTATTCAAACACTGTTTTATAAAGAAAATATTGAAGCAGCTTCAGTTCACTCTAATAACTGTGATTATTTTTAGCCCCCCTTTCTGTTCAGTAGCTGTCTTCTAAGTATTTTTAAAGAACACCATCATAGCTCTTTTTAAATTCAAAATTCAAAAATATATCTTCCAAAACCCAACATTAACTTATAAATATTTCCATTGTTTTGTGCAACCCTGCAGCTCATCAGATAACACTCTGCTAATTCCCTAATTATTATCAGGCCTGTTCCAGTACTGGCTTTTTTAAGAGCCTTAGGAAAAAAATATGAAAACAATTATTCAGGAAAATATTTAGCAAAATGCTGAAAAGAATTTTAGAATTTTCTCACTAGTGGATGACTCCAGTTAACAGAAATGCTTTTTAAACTTTGATACTGCAGATTAATGTAAATCTGCACTGAAATCCAAGGAAGTTTCAGAGTCAGAAGGCACGGGGAAATGCTGTATATTGAGACTGAATTCAGCCTCATAGAGCATCACAGAGTGGTGTTGCTCAGGACTTTTCAGGAAGGTATAAAATGTCACCTTGCAAGCAGACAGTTATTGCCCCCTTTTTTGTGTTAGAAGGCTGTCACAGAACCTCCTCCTTCTGGAGGCAAAAGCTCTTCTGTAACCCAGCCTGTCTTAATTTATAGCCAGAACAACCTCACTTACACTGACATGGTTCATTCAACTCATGTAGTTCTACCCCACCTTGGTTTGTATGAAGAACAACTCTGTCTCATTCCTGCCTTCATTCTCCCATGTAAGCCAAGTTATTTTGTCTGCTCTTTGCATAAGCTGTCCATGCCTCTAGTACCACTAATGGCCCTTTGCTAAACTGTTGTAATTTAACCTCATTTGCTTTAAAAGACATTAGCCAGACCTGACCACAGGACATGAAATGTGACCTTCTTAGTGCTTCACAGTGCATGACATTAACACTGCTGACTAAGTCAGAAGTCACTGATGGATCATTGAACATTTAAACCCTTTACTGTGCTCTGAAAACTTTCAAACTCCCACATTAGAAATTCTTGTTACTGGTTTATGTGCATGTGAACTTTCATTTTTAGTCACAGTTTCTTTCCAGATGTTGCAGTTTCGACATCCTCCCAAAGAATGCTTTTACAAGGAATATGTCTCCTGCATATGTTTTCTAACATTTGTTTGCCAATGGAAACAGAGAAAGGTGAGCCATAAGAAAGTGGCCTTGAAATCTCAAAATGCTATGTGGTTATCTTCTCTTCAGCCAGCTCATCACCTACCTCAAAATTCCTGTGCTTATCCACATCATTTCCACCCAACAAGTAATTTTTCAAGAAACACCCAATCTAATGTGTTGAAGAAATCCAGACAGATACACAGATATTACATTTTCTTGCCCAGAAAATAAATTCTCATATCAGAGAGAGTTCTCAGATTAGTCTGGCACATACAACTCTGGTAAATGTGCATTGCCCTTAATGACACTCCCCTTTAACATTCATGTTTTAATTACTATCCCTTTCAAGATGTTTCCTAAATCTTTTCATGCTGCTGAAAAAGAAATAACCCAAAGGCAATTGCCTGGATCTTTTCCTTACCTTTTCTGTTTATAAGCATTCCTACTGCTTTTAAATCTAATATGGTTCTCTCTCTCCCTGTATTTGCTATATGTACCTGCAGCCAGACAGAAATTTTATAAGAACCTTCGCTGCAAATCCTGGAGCTGACATTCCCCAGGGGGAAGAATGGGCTGGGCTTTGGTACAGCCCTTTCTCAGATCACTTACCATTCCTGTCACACTTTTGTTCCTCTCTCCCCAGTGTTATCCTCTCAGTCAACGTTATACTTCCTCTCAAAAAATGAGTCAAATAGTCAGCTAATCTGGGGGTTGCTACTAAGTTACTTTACTACCTATCACCATTGTGTCAGAAATAGGCAATCGTTTTTATGGTAAGGTGACCTCCAGAACTTTAACAGTTTTTTAAAGTTTAATTTGCAATTATATTTTTGCAATTTATGCAAAATTTTATGCTATGATATCTTGATTTCAAAGACTCATACCCGCATTTCCTGTAAATCCTTTCCTTTTTCCTGATACACTTCTTGGCAAGGTTAGCTGTCCAGTCAGATTTTCTTGCCAGATTTCATCCTTGCTCAGTACTCATCTAAAATTAAGAACATTAGCTTTATCAGTTCAGCTGACACCATTCTTCTAGGTCTGCTGTTTTAAAATCCAGAGGCGTGGTATGTCATTGAGCTAATTCTCCACTGAATTAAACTTTAGGCTCAACTGAAGTTGGATAAACTCACAACTACATTTCCTTGAAGGAATCTTATGAAATCAGCAAAACCAAATCAAAACTATAATATAGTTGTGTACCCTAGTTCAGTAGTAACCTGGGTGGTTTGTCAAGGAATGATGGCATTAGGAAACTAAAGCTGATTACCAATAAGTTCAAGCTTTAAAAACTAGAGCTTTCTAAATTCAGCCAGCTGCCTCTTGATAAATGCTCGGGGGGCTTTCCTGTTTTCAGTTTTAAGTTGAATCCTTGTTGGCAGAAGGTGTGGGTAACTATCCACTGATGAGGTTAGATTACTTGCTTTCAGCTGTGACCTGCCCTGCTACTCTACATTTGTCTTAAGTCACCAGCACACAGTTTAAGAAGTCACAGGCTGCAGCTGATCTGACAATGCTTACTCCTAACTGAGAGCAACTATCCTGGCTACTGCTTCAAAGTTTGAATAGTAGAGGAAAAATTATTTTCTTCATTCACTTAAAAGCTAGATTTCAAGTTAAATGCAGTAGTGAAATGTGTCTTCAATTAATGGATTTCCTTTTCTTTAAGAAATGTGGGTACATAGCTACTTAAGACACAAAGATTTTTCAGACAAGTAAGCAAATTTAAAACCATTACAGACGTGAAACAGACCTTTCTTTCTTTCTACTTTAGACAAGTAATAATGTGGTAAAAATTGGCTTCAACTGAAAGAACTGAAAAAAAGAGAAATGCAACCAACTTTTTATTTTAAGACAATGACTTATGTTTCATTGACATAATTTCATTCTTATAGGATGCCCACTACCATCTATGCCTGTATTTCCTTCAAGGGGAATTTTGAGGTTTAAAAAATGTCAGGAGACATTTTTTAAAAGTGCCTACCCTAATTTTTCCCCACATGATGTCTTTCGGCACTGTTGCTTGACCAACACACCTGAGAAAATGTTTTAATGCTGAAATGAATAGCAGTAATGTGCATCCATGTTCAAGTAAAGGATATATAAAATGTTGTTTTAAGAATCTCAGTTGTTTCATTGTAATGAATTTTACAGACAGCAAAGCTTTTCTAATGGTACCATTTAAAAAAAAATTACCACAGACAATGGTTAGTGTTATTTAACTTAGTTTGTCTAATTAAGGCAACTTTTTTATTGTGTTTATTCATTTACAGCTGTATATTTTTTCCTCCAATTTTTAAGAAGGGAAGAACATTTCCAATCATGTCTCTTTCTCTAAGAAAAGTCATATTTGACTTTTTTGTGCAATTCTTTTTCATTTCTATTAGAGAAAAATGAGAACAGTCTGAAAAAAATAAAGGTTGTTTTTTTTTTCACTTCAGCTTTCTTCCTAAAATCAGTTTGGGGAACAGATGTATATTTTTTTCATTTATTTAATAACACAAAATTAATATGTTTAAAATAATTTAATTTCATGGATTTATAAGAGTAAGACTTGTGACCAAAAATCTGCAGGAATATGGATCAGACTTTCTGAACTCTAACCAAGTGGGGCCTGTCTGTGCTTGCATGATGATGGTAAAAAGCTGTTACACATATCTTGTAGTACATACAGCTGAGAAAGAGTGAGACAGGGCCCCACTTCCTGCAATAGCTTGAATTTTTTATCTGGAGAAAGGTCCCTGTAATGGGAAAGTGATGACAGTTTGAAATCCCATTGGAAATTACACATGGTTCTTAGCTGCTTCTGAAAATATCAGTGGAATAAAGAATGGGAGACAAGAGGGAGAGCAGAGCCTCAACCTCAGAATCAGATTCATCATCTTCTGGGGAAGCCATGGAATATCCAGGCATGTCCAGGCACCCATTTCTGTAGCATCTTAGAACCATCTCTAACTCAGGCAGGAACATGGGTTCTTTTGTTTGGGTTGCCAGTCTTTACAATTTACATTCATCCTTACCCCAGTGACAAGTTTCTCCTGTGACCATGAGAATACTTTTATTTGTACTTGCTGCTGTGCTGGCAAAACCATGACACATGATTTCTGTCACTGCCCTGACTGATTAAGAGCTCTGGGTATACATTTTGATGGAGATTAACATCCCATCATGTGTTGAACAAAGTTGAACTCTCATGAGGTATATGAGGAGACCACATTCCTGCAGATCAGATTCTCAAAAGTAAACACAACTTAAAACCACATTATTCCAAAGAATAATTTACTGGAATAGATTTTGTATTATGCAGTCTTTAGAAGCAGGAGCATTTTCGGTTTGGCTCTAAATATCTACCCACACATCAAAGTTTGGAAATTTCAAACAGTAATAAAGTGTCTTTGATGTGGAGATGGTATTTTAATTGCCAAAACAAACAAATAAAATGCATAGCTTAAAGCCATTCCTACTCTATGTGGGAGATCACTGCTGACAGGTCACTGGACATGCCATGGACCAGAAGATGAATGTGTTGTCCCACCAGGCCTTAGAGACCATTTGTCTAAGGCAGTATTAAGATACTACATGCAAAGTATGTGCTTATGTTTCCCACTTATGTATCAGTCCTCATGAAAATACAAGTCACCAGACTAATTAATAATTTTCTATAAGTGCAATAGCAATATCTAAGCAGTGAATCATTAAATGTAGACCACCATTTTGTCTTTTTATGACACTATTCATATTGTTTTTGTTATTTGCAGGGATTGTAAATCAGGGAAAGTGTTTGCTGAATTCAGGAACATTAACTAAACATAGGCAATAAAACCAGTATTGGAGAGAACAGACGCAGAATTTGAAATACTGTTCACAAATTGGCAACATGCTCAGAAAATTTAAACTGAAATTCAATAAATGCACTTTGGGAAAGAAGACTCAGACACATGAAATATATATTGGGAACAAATTCCATGTCTATATGAATTCAAAAAAGCATAAGAGATAGGATTCAACTACCAAAACTGAGCACCCATGTTGTTACAAAACGTCATGTATATATGTGCAGAGGTACAGTCTGAAAAAGACATGTTGAGGAATCATTCTTTTCAAAGCAGAAAGAATGCTAGACTTGAGATAAAACATAATTGGGAGTGGAAGATTGCATAAAACATGTAAATTAATTGTGGAAGGTAATTGCAAATGTTTAGAAGAGAGTAAGTGGTCTGAAAGATTGGCCTGCATGGAAATGTTGTAAAACTACAATTGTGAGAGGAGAAAGAATAATAACTGCTAAAATACACACGTAGTTTTTTTGAAGACAGAAGGAAGAAAATATTTTAACATTACTGTAACAAATACAACATTTAATGGCTTTAATTTATGAGACAAGCTGAACACTAGGAAATACTGGAAATGCAGGGTATTGATTTTCCTTAGAAAAAGAAACCACACATATTGCCTTTTATTTCTTTTTTTTTTTAATACCAAGAAAAACATCCATGACCCTGAGGTGGGTTATTATTTGTTCATCACCATCAATAACATGTTTCTGACCTCATAACACACAGTAACTACTTGGTTTCTTGACTGAAGAACATATGCGAGTCCAGTCAGTTGTTTTTCTTCAGTATTTCTGCATTTCTGTGTAGGAGAGGCCACAGACAATATATTAATACAACTCTGTCATCTCTAATATCCTCTGATTTTTTCCTGAAACCAAGATTACTTCATTTGTCAAATAAGGAAAAATTTCTAGTTGTGGGGACTTTGAAGATATATTATGCATAATTTAGGACAGGTTCAAAACTGCATAAACCCTGCAGCTTGGGAATTAAGAGCCTTATTCAGACAAGAAAGAGAGGGAGGGAAGGTGATGCATGTATAAGCTTTGAGTATAGGAGCCCCTAGATGTCAAAGTCTAATACTAACTCTTAAATGTAGTCTGTCCTACAATGAAACTAAACTGGAATATACTTTACAATTCAGTGAAGCCAAATCAGGAACTGCCCATTCATTTTTCAGTTGGTTTCCAGCTTCCTGAGCCCTCACCAATCTGCCTAACTTCAGTGCCTGTGCACTGGAGGAGTAAGGAATAAATGGCTATGGGCAAGGGAAAAGGGGTGAAACTCTCCTGGGGCTATGCTGTGCATTTATGACCTTAGCTTGAGCTGGTTTTGCCTGTGTAGCACATTTCTTTGCATGTCACTCAGGGCTATATAAGCAGAGCTGGTTAATGAACTGTAATTTTCACTGGAATGAAGACTGTATTTAGCTGGGAAGAAAAATTGTTTTGTCTTCAGCTGGATCATCCTCTCAATCCACTTCAGAAAATTGCCCTCGAAACATTTTATTCTGAGGTTGTGCGAAGCATGGCGGAGGGATGGAAGGTACTGCTTAACCAGGTATGGTCACCAAAGAAATACATGTGGAAACACAGCCTCTGTAAAGTCAATATAAAAAAACCCACAAAACCCAACAACAACCACTACACCCAGCATGTAGCACAAATAGCACACAAAGCCTTGCAAATAACTTATGATACCATGAGCAACTTCTAAGCAAGTCCTCCCACTGCATGAATCTGCTGGGAATCCTCACTGCTGCCTATTTTTGCTCCTGTTATTGTACATATTTTGCTAATTATTCAGAACAAAAGGGTTGTTCTTGTAATCAGATCTAATGTTCACTCTCAGCAACAGATTCTTTGATAATCAGCAGCAGCCAGGATATACAGGCTATACAGGTGCATAGGTTTTTTAGAGCACACAGGGACAGGGTTTTAGGGATTTTTAAAGTACTTCAAAACTATTAATCAAGGGAGTAAATGGAGGAGTGAGGCTCCACAGTGTCATCCGTCATTTAATAATTTACTGTTTTCCCTTCACTGTTGAAACAAAAATCTCTTCTATATAACCAGAAGGGTTATATAACCCTTAAAAACTAAAAACAAATCTGTTTGGCTTGGCCCACTTCATCTCTGTGTTAGCTACCTTAGTGGTGTATGCCGTTCTTTCTCCTTGCTCCTCTTTTATCATCAGCCCTCAAGAGCGTGACCACTGCAATCTGAAAAACAACTACAGTATGATAGAATTGCTGAATATGACTAATGTCAACCACATCCTATTTTTGAATATTTCTTTTCCTTCTGTTTCAGTTGCCCTACATTGCCTGTGAGCACATAACATAAAACTATTTCAGATAATGCCTCTCCTTCCTTCACGCTGTTCCTACTCCTCTTTGGGACAAGCATCAAAATGCTTCACTCTAAAGAGTGTGGGTAAGCCTTCATTAGTCTTATTGTCTAAGGCAAAAGTGTATGGCAAGCAGAAGGCCTTATTTAGGAAATATGTCCCCTACTATGTATTTCTATAGCATCTGGTTTTGGAATTCATGCTAAGTCCAACCTGCAGTGTTTGCAATTAAGTCCCTTCATGAGCCCACTGAGGCCTCAGAGGAGACAAATGTGGAGGTGAGGGCAGGACATGCCTTAAAAAAGCTGAAGATTTACTGTCCTGTGAGGCAAATCTCTATGTGGCTTGCAGGAAAAAAAAATAAATTACAGTTTGTATATTTTGGGAAGCAGCAAGGATAAAATATATTCTGAGCTGCTCCATAAATCCTATTGTAACATGCCATATTGCTCCAGGAGGTACTATGACTCTAGCCATGGTCACTGCAAGGATGGATGCTGAGACTTTGAAAGCAACACACAGCCCCTCTCCAGAAAGGGCTGTGACACTAAAGGTGGAGCACAAACACCTCTCAAGGACACTCTCAAGGTGTCCTGCCTCCTTTGGTAATTTTCTTCTTGCCTGTGAAAGTCCTGAACCTTTTCCCATGTGTACATGTGCAGACTCATAATGAAAACAAAATCTGTTTGTCACGAACAGTGGAAAACTTGCAGTTGCACTTTTCTGCCAGCATTAAGTTTGCTTTTAGACTAACTTTGAAATTGAAATCTAAATCAAAGTTTCAACAGGCATGTTTTGAGGAGTGCTGTAAAGAAGGGAGTTTTTTGGACACATTTGTAAATCTCTAAGATAAATAGCAGCACCCTCAGGAAAGCTGGACACAGACTTCTGCTTCTTGGCTGACCCAGAGAAGCAGTAATCATTTTTTTTTTTTAACTAACTCAAAACATGCACATTTCAGTGCAAAAGTGAAGTAACATGCAACAGCTTTTCAAAAGAAGCTAGAAAGTTGCTGATTTGTGATTTCTGTTGTTTTAAGCATATTTCATGTCATAACATTAGTGATACTCTGAGTAAATAGACAAAGCAACTGAAGAGATACAAACAAGTCATTCCTTCTCTGCATAAACATGCTTCACGACATGATTGGTAGTGATATACTAGTGAAACCACAATCTATACCCAGCTCAGGGTGAATTCAGTGTTTCCTTTTTATTATTTAAGCTCTAGGGGCTTTCACAAGCTTGGAGAAATTCCCATTTAGGTCAATCAGCTTTCCAGATATAACTATATTTTTTTCTAATATATGGTACAATCTACTAATTAATGCACTGTGTGGTGAAAAGAAATACACATATATACAATATATACTATATATACAGACATGCATATACACTCTACACTACCTCATGCCCTACCGATTATCAATGAGTGGAAAAGTGTTTCACATGCACACTGCTCCTTGGTTGTATATGAAGTGCAGAATCTTTTCTAGCATAACAGGTTAGTTGAATGATTTTTTTTTTTTTTTTTTTTTTTTTTTTTTCCTGACAGAAGCAGATTTGGATAAAATGTTCACCACAGCAGACATTCAGGGTGGAGCAGCTTTTCCCCAGCCCAGCACACACCTCTCCAAGCACACAATTCCTCTGTCAATCTGTGTACTTTCTTTGAAGACCTCATTTTGCATGAAGCGGCCCTCCTGAGCTGTGGGTGTTCTCTTGCATAGCTGCTATGAATGAAATCATTGACATTACACTGGGAACTATTTTTATAACTTTTGGCAACAAAGTGGGAGTTTCAAAATGTAAACTGGCCCAACAAAGTATTTTATAAACTCATAGAACTATATTACCAGCCCTAAAGGGGATAAAAAAATTCTCCCAGTTTCCAGGAATTTTCAGGAACATTGTAAACATTTGTTTCCACTTAGATAACCATAAAAACTAGTTTTGTTGAAAAATTATCAATAATAGATACAGATAGAGATAGAAATAGAAATATCTATGTCTATATAGATAGATATGTAGCATTTTAGGCATATTAAAGACAGTCACTGAAAAGTCATATTATTTGTTTTCTAGAATTGTCTGTGTTTTTCCATACATTATTAGAACTAATTGGAATAGAGAAAAAGATTTTGTGGAAAAATTGTGAAAGATGCCATTTTGAAAATGTGAAATAAATGAATAAATACATCTAACAGGCACGCATAAATTTCCCTTCTGACAGAATGACAATGACATTAAGAGGTGTCAAAATCCACGAACACTTTTTCATTAAACTTCACTATGACAGCATCTCAGTTTTGTTCAAGTCAGTGTGGACAGTTGCTTTATGGCAAGGAAGTACAGAAGGAAAGAAAATTGTGATATCTCTCACTAATCCTGGAGTTACCTCTTGCTCTCTGACAAATAAACAGAGAGCTCAAATAGCAAGACTGCACTAGAGAGTTAATGTTCAGATTGACAGAGGCAGGTGATTGAAGTTTAAAAGTTTTCTTACCTCACTTTATTTATATGGACCTTATATGTCCAAATTCTGAAAAAATTTGACAAAGGAAGTTTCTTCATAATGAGACCATATCAGTACAGGCATTATTTAACTTAACATTTGTAGAAATCCAACTTGAAAAAAATACAAGGCTGGATTCTGCTGTTCTGTATCAATTAATCTCTACCCAGAAGACCACGATATTATCCAGCCAAAGGGCTGATCATGTTGCCAAGTTCCCACTGGCCTTGGGGAGTTATTTGCAGCGTTGATTTCTGTTTACATAGTTATGATATTCCATGGTTTTTGTTTAGAGAGGGGTTAGAGTCTAGCCAAGGGTCTTGTGGCATCAGCTGAAGAGTATTCCTCAGTTCCAGGGTCAGATCAGGTGCAGAGAGAAAAGGAGGTATGTGGACAAGTAGGAGACTAGGACATGCAAGAGTAATCCTGAGGATTTTTCTGAGAAAGGGAGATGTTATTGGAAGAGAAGTCCTGGAAACTGGTCTTGTTCAAAAGCTGTGTAAAAACTGTGTGATCTTTACCCATAAAGGTGGACCTTTAAAATTGGCGATAGAGCAGAATCTTGTAAGTGACAATCCAGAGAGATGGATCAGGAAAGCCATATTTTAACCTGTATTCAGAAATGGTTGATGTCAAAAGACACAAAAAATGAGCATTTCTTACTGGCATAGTGTACTAGTGAACTGGTTCTGAAATCAGGAAGTGTTAGGATCCCTCCAGTTTTCTGAGCTTGATATATTTCACTAATTTTCTTTGCAAGACTACAGCTTAATCTGTCTGCTTGCAAAATACTGAGTCTGCCTTTAATGTTTCCATTGAGAAATGAATCAGATGTGGTTTAGTCAGTCATGTCAGGTATATAATTTTATTTCCAAAATTCAGTATGTATTTTTCCTCAGTAGAAGGTGATACAAAGTATAGAGTGTGCCTCTAGGAACGTGTGCTTGTACCTGAATTCCTCAAATAATGTTCTAGAAAAATAATTAAATCAACTGTGGTACATTTTTGCAGCAGTTAATGACTGCCATATGTGAGTATCATGAATGTCAATAGCAAATGTGGAGACATGTGTACACGTAGACCTTCTATAATGGAAAAAGAATGGGAAAAGATGACTTAAGTCAACTTCTGGGCCAGAGGAGAGCAAACAAAGATGTTGATTCTTCTGCACTAATTCATATTTTATTTCTTTCTTGTTATTTTACATGAAGATATCAAAGTTCTTGGCATGTGGAAAATAAATTGAATGTACAGACTTTTTCTTACCTAAAAACGTGTCAAACGCCATGTGGGCACGTCTCAGTTCTTCCTCTTGTAAATCCAACAACTTTCAAAACACCCTTAAATGAGCAGCTCACTAAAAGACTTTTGTGTATATAGCAAGCAGTTGTACCCAGAATCCATCTTCAAATCCTGTTAAGGGTATTAACTGACTTGGAAAGGACATGTTCCCCCGATGGAAAGGGCACATTTGCGCACCTCTTTTGCAGCATACCAGGAAATGGGGCAGAAGATGAACAAGCACTGAAGAAAATCTCATTTTATATTGAATCACCCTATTATTTGGAGGTTTTCTTAAGAAATAAGCCTGTGCTAGCTACAGCAGAATGCTTTGTTTGGTGTGGCTTTGAATTCCTGCTACAGGGAATAGAGCCTGGCTCTAGACCTGTTGTTCTGCCGATGTGTTTCTTGCTAGGAACCCAGATGTGGGGTGGCAGAGAAAGAGTGCAGAGGCCTTTGGATGGCCATCCTTCTCTGAGCACCAGCATGGGTACTGGTGACACTGCCAGAGCAAATGTGGTCATACCAAAAGTGGCTACAGAGCTCTCAGGGCCAGAGAGATGGGGATGGGAGATGAGGTTCTTCTTTCTCCTGCCAGCTGCATGCCAAACCTACAGGGCACAGGCTTCTGAACATGGATGATCTGTGGCAGACCTTTCCACAACTGAAATTATTTTAAAATTCTACACCTGACACCAAGAAGGATTTGCCTTCTGGACAGATCATGCCTTTTCCTCCCTCATCCCAGTATATCAAGAGTGTGTAATGCAGAAATGAACACTCCCTACCTGATTTCTCAATGATTTATGAAGTAAAGGGACTTATGTCTTATCAATATCATCAAGAAATTGATTATTAAAAATCATGAGTGAAGTACAGAGGCATTGATATTAGATGAAGTGTACAGTTGCCACTTGATACAGGCTTTCTCCTTAGCAATTTTCCATCTTTGTTTTCAGGACTGATACTTCCTTGCCTTCCTATCAGCTTTGTGTCTTTAAGCAAATAAATGTTCCTACCTCTAAATTCCTTTGACATGATCACTTTTATCAGCTGCTGATGTAAAGAACAATAGTCTTCATCTTAAAATAATAGAAAAAATATTAGATAAATCTAATAAACATTAACATGATTTTAAAATGGATCATTTTCATGCTTTAATTTTCATTAACAGGCTTGAGGTTTCATTTTATTTTCAGTGAGAGGTGTACCTCATATATTTGAGCAGGTCAGATAAGTCAATATGAAACATCATATTTTTACATACTTTAAGTTTTGATGGGAAATTGCATTAACCAGAGACAAATCAGCTATGTATCCTTTTCAGAAAAGATCAGGTTTTCCACGTATTACTATAGTTTATGTCCAAGGGTGCATTCCAGTAAACCAGAAAATAAATCAGGGTCCATGAGACTGGGAAGAACTAAAAATAACATCCCTCTTAAACAATGGCCTTGTCAAAGCTAATAAAATTAACTCTGTATTTTTCTAAAGAAATATGTCAATATTATTTATCCCCTTCAAACATATGTTGAGGCTTTGTGTTGTGGAGGAAAGGAAAAATTCATTAGAGGTCTGTGCAAGCCCAGATAAGAAGATAAGCAGAAACACATAAACAAGACAGTCACATGAGAACCATGTTTAGAGTTATAATGCTTATAGAATGTTGGAAGGAAAAATGTGAAAGTTTTTCAAAGATTAGGAAAGCAAAACTGTGGTTAGTTGTAACTCCAGTCATCCATAGTGCCTGTGACCTGAGTGGGCCTTTGTCACGATTTAACCCCAGCCAGAAACTAAGCCATTCACTCTTGCTCTCAGCAGAATAGGGGAAAAAACCAGAAGGGTAAAAACTGGATAACTCATGGGTTGAGACAAAGACAGTTTAATAGGCGAAGCAAAAGCTATGCACGCAAGCAAAGTGAAACAAGGAGTTAATTCACCACTTGACATGGGCACACAGGTGTTCATCCATCTCCAGGAGAGCAGGGCCCCATCACATGTAATAGGAATGTGGGAAGAAAAATTCCATCATTTGAAACATTGCCTTCTACTTCCCACAGCTTTATACACTGAGCATGATGCCATAAGATATGGGATGTCTTTGGTCAGTTGGGACCAGCAGTCAAAGCTGTGTCCCATCCCAACTTCTGGTGCACCCCAGCCCACTCGCTGATGGGGTGGAGTGAGAGGCAGAAAGAGCCTTGACAAGGTGTAAGCCCTGTTCAGTAATAATTAAAATATTTTCCTGTTTTCAACACTATTTTCAGAAGAAATCCAAAGCACAACTCCATCCCAGCTACTGTGAAGGAAATTAGCTCTATCCCAGAAAAAAATCAGCAAAAACCTTCAAAACATGAACCAAAGATAACTGAAATACTCACATTCTTTTTACACTTGGCCAAAAATATAGCACTTAGTGGGATGGCACTTCAAGTATACCCATGCCATCAAAGCACAGACAGTTAAATTAGTAACCTTTATAAGGAACTTTAAATCCCGCCATGGATAGTGAAGCATTTTCTCACAGTCCTGCTTCAATACTTATAACAGTGACCTGGTTTACAGAATTCTTTTGAGCTCTCTTTGATAGACAGATTTTCCTACTCTGAAGTATATTGCTGCATCAGATTGAAAAGCAGGTGGGAAAAAGTTGGAAACAGATGATTTCTAGATACTGTCACATCCTGTGAGTCAAATGAGGGGAAGGGATTGGTGGGGACTGGTATATCTTTCAGGGTAGAGGTTTTGCCTTTTGTTTTCAGATGTAATTTCCTCATGGAACTGACCATAACACAGCAGATTACAATGTTTTATCCTTAACTATTTGTCATTTTATGTCTTGAGGTACTAAATAAAAGCAGTTGTCGCAGCCAGGCACCAGCAGCAAGTTATGGGCTCTTTCCCTTTAAGACTGAAAACAGCTGGTATACAAAACAAACGGGGCATTTCTGGTATTAAGAAACAAAAAGTGTGATTGTTTCTTGTTCAATTCAAATGAGTTTTCACTTAATGTATTTTGCATGCATAAAAATGGAATTCAGAGAAGGTTGAACTTTTGTACAATATCACCAACAGCTGTAGACAAACTACTGATCTGTCTGCTTGTACAGAATAAAATTGCCTAATATCCCCAGAATTGTAATTCTACTTGATGGTTTATACACAAAGAAAATGTATAATCCCAGTGGTTCCATAGCAACTCTCCATCAACATCCTCAGATTAACTGAAGCTGTGCTGAGTTTTACCTTTAGGAGTCTGGATGAGATGTTTAATTAATCATAATATCAAAGACTGCCAATCAATCACACTTGAAAAGAAATCTCATTTCTGTAGAAGAAGTGACTAAGAAGCAGGTCCAGCCCTAACAAGGAGGGGTTTATTTCAGTGAGTTCCAAATCAAAACCAGCTATTTTTCCAGTAGTGTAATTATGCAAAATAAAATTGCCCATTGTAGTCTATATAGAAATCTCAAATTTTTTTATTAACTGCACACAAGAAGTTCTTTGAAGCTTTCTTTAAAGCTGTAAAATATTGGAATTAGGCCCACATAATTCACACTCCATAAATAGGTTAATACTCAGAGATTTTTAAGCAAATTCCCTTCAATTAACATAAGACTTGCTTTGGTGGTTGTCCCCTTGAGCCAGCCATTGTCAAATCCCTTTCCAGCATCCATATGGAAAAGGATTTATTATTCAGCTGAGTTTTAGGCAAACTTTTTTTAGGAATTATTTTATGGTCCTAGAGAAATTATAGTTTTTATCATTCTGATTTGTCTTGTTCCCTTCCTTGGCCAAATATACAATTATATAATATGGGTGACTGTCTTCTGATGTATAAAACTCATATGCCAGACTTTCAGTACCTTAAGGGGCCCTAAGAAAGATCTGGAGAGGGTCTTTTGACAAGAAGAAATAAATGTAGTGATAGGAAAAGGCATAATGGTTTTAAACTGAAAGAGGATCTATTTAGGTTAGCTATAAAAAGTGAGGGTTTTTTTTTTTTTGCTATGAGGGTGGTAAAACACTGTGAGAGGTTGCCCAGAGCAGTAGTAGATGGCCCATCCCTGGAAATAGGCAAGGTCAGCTTGGACTGGGGCTCTGAGCAGTCCCTGCTAATTGCGGTTGAAGATGTCTCTGCTCATTGCAGAGGACTTGGAGAAGAGTAATTTTGAAGGTCCCTTCCAACTGAAACTAATCTATGATCCCTTCTGCTTCTCCAGAGCATTTTTGTTCCCTTTCCAGCCAGGTTCTTCTCAAGATTTTCTAACCAAGAACCAGAAAATCACAGCTGCTTTTCCTCAACCTGTGATAAAGCCTTGTTTGTGGTACAGGATTGTGTAACCCCTCTCTTTTACGATGCTGGACCAGTGGAAGTGTGATTACAATGGAAATCATTAACAAGCCTCACTCAGTAAATGCCAAGTGATCACAGGCAAGTACAGCTAGGTTTTCATCAGGAATTAAATTTAATCGTTAATGTACATGTTGTTCAGTCTACTACATCTATATACAAATACTCACATATTTTTGGCAATAAGAAAGGCTATTTCCAGGCTCTCCATTCACTGCAGAGGAAATGTAAATAAAGTTTATGGCAAAATCCTATTGAACTGCCAAAAATCCAGAGTAGCTTTTTTTTAAAAACCTTTCCTAAGTGCTAAAAAAGACCCACTGTATTGCTTTTCCATTGGCATAACCACTTACTCAAATTATTCCACTGTGTTCAATCACAATGCATTTCCACAGCAGAGTACTAGGGCACTGAATGATTCATTTCTGTTCCTAACTCACCACCCTGTTTTAAGACTCCTTTCTTTTTTCTCTGTTGCATAGGAGTGATAAAGTTAAAACATGTGGCAAGGTGAGGAAGTGCCTGAAGCAGAAGTGAGCATGTACTGAGTAACATGGTGGTGAAGTCAACCAGCAAAACTTACTGAAACCATTACAGTGAGATTATTTCTGCTCATTTCCATAGGCACTGGGCAAATCCTTTAACAGCTGTCTAAGCCAGTCTGGCAGGAGATATGCATCAAGGACATTTAACAATGCTAGTAAATGGTATCTTCAACTACAATGTGTTCTTCCCAAGATAAAATGTTTCATCTCAAGTTTTCCACCTAACCAGAAGGTTTCCACCATGTATCCAGAATACATTTCTACAGTTGTAAGAACATGTGAACAAATTCATTACATATGATCAATGAAATTTTTCAGACAAGTTCAAATTGTTGAGGTTCCAAACTTATTTCAGACCATCTTTCTGCTAGTTTAACTGGAAGTAAATATGGAAATAAAGACCAGCAGTCTGTTGAATATGGACTTTATTTCAAAGTATATAAGTACTCTGGCATTTGGCATTACCTCAACATGGCTTAGGGCAAGCAGCCACTCTGCAAACTTAAAGTAATTCTGTGAATTTAAGCTATAATTTTGGAAAGATCTTGCTGCTTATCCATTGAGAAAGTGAAATACTGTTTTTTTCCAATGTGCTGTTCATTTACTGGAAAACTGCTCTCTCTCACAGAGCCAGAAATGCTCTGTATTCTTATTTCCCAAAAGTAGAGTGGTACATTGAAAAGCAAAATAGGCAACATCTGCGACTCACAGATGGAAGAAAAGAGAACATTGCCTGTAGTATCCAATACAAATATCTGCAATAAACACCCCACAAAGGGCTTAACTAGAGAATAACATGAGCATTCCAGTGCAATACTTTGACTTTTGGTATTCCATGGTCCACGTGAAAGGACTTTATTGCAGTGCATCTCAGGTTTTCAGATGACTGATTATAATAAAATGCTAACAATTAGCAAGGAAAACCAACCTCAGAGTTGTATTTTTCCAATAATTCAAGATTATTCAAGGTTTCTGTTTAACAATTTGTGTTTACAAATTACTCCAAGTTGCAGAAAGACTTAGGCTTTGTTTGCAGAGGGTTTAAAATCATGATTTTTTAAAATTCCTTCCATTATTACAATTAAGCAATGAGTGACTTCTACTCCACTCTGTTTTCCCAATGGTAAAATACAGATGACAGTACCATCATTTTCTCAACTTTCAAGAACTGGTTTAAAAACTAGTCAAGAGGGTTTTCATTCCTTTACAAATAACTAAATTTTTAGTATTTCATATTATGTCTTTTGATAGCCTTGTATTCTACTTTTGCCACTATGTAACTGTTATAACTTGGCTTCAAAGAGGTTAAGAGGCCCTAATTGTTTTATGAATTCCCATTAGACTAAGAAGTTCAGAAAACTTGGATCAGCATGAGTTCACTTGTCCCCAGTAAACAGAGTCAATTGCTTTTGGGCCTGTAAATTTCAGTTGTTTTACCAAAGGAAATAAACCCCATAACTTTTCTCTTTGACCATCAGGAAAGACATACTAGCTAAAAATTATAGCATAAGCTCCTTTTCCTTCCAGTCTTATCCTTCTAGTCCTTCTAGTCTAACAAGGCCATTTAATTTTTTGGTTTTGACACTGATGAAAATTACAAATTTGCTGTCACTGTTGTTTTCTAACACACACTTAGACACATTTCTATCACACTGCCACTGGGGGTTATCTGAATAAAAATTTTTAGCAACAATTAGTTTTAGTTAGCATTGCAGGCTTCCTCTGTCTCTGCTGGAAGCAACTCACAAGGTGTTCATCCTCTCATGTAAAATGGACAGTCCTTATTTATATCCCTTGACTAGTCCTTATTTATATCCCTTGAACAAGCTAAGGGAACAATAACACCAGCCACCCATAAACCCACGGTTAGAAACACTTCTATGATGACTAAAACATCTCATAATTCAAAATCTTTATTTTTAAAGAAAAAAAATTGACCTTTTTCTCCTACACAGAAACAAGTTTTGAAAAAAAAAAATCATATTTCAACTGAGAAACTTAAAAAATTATATATATATATATATATCTTGCAAAATCATAATTGAATTCTAATATTTTTTCAAGCATTTTCTCAAAATATGCTCTTTCTTTAAATACTGTGATACAAAGATTTTTTGGAAGAAGAATTGGGGTGGTTTTTATTAACTAATGCAAGCTCACCAGAAGCATATTTTCTCAAAATGTTGCATTAAATATCTACAAAAGAGCAATGAATTGGTTATAAAATTGGTTATAAGAACTTTTCTTATTAATATTGCTAGTGATTTCATACAAGCTTTAGCAGTTAATAAGGAGAATGAATTTTTTTTTTTAATTTTTTTTTTGTGGGAGACTTGCTTACTTCTCCAGGCTATAACTTAAGAAGAAAAAGAATAGGAAATTTAATTACAAATATTCTCCTGCTTTGGGGTAATGCCCTCTCTTCATGCTTTTGTTTACAGGAAGCATTTTTGTGAGGGGTGAGGGATCATTTCCAGGATCTTTTTACTGTATTGCTTTACAAACTATGATGCATCTTCAAGCTTTTGATGCCTAAGGATCATTTCACATGTTCTGCAAAAATGAAAATGTAAATATTATTCTCAAACACTTCTGATGATTAACAGGAATAGTTACGTGGAGTTCTGTCCCCTTTCTAAATTATTCCTTCCAACATCATATTGAGGTGGTTAAATTTTGTGTTGTGAGACATATGGCTTCAATATCCTAGGTGAAATGCAATTAAAGTTAAGTATGACAGTAAAAGCTTGCAGTTTTGATGATTTAAGCAACTTTATAAGAATAAATTTAGAAGATGATTCATTGATTCCTTACCTCTTTCTTTTTCCTTTGGATCTCAGGGAAACCATCCACATGGGGACTCCACTAAAAATGATATCATTTTCGGAATTATTTATTTCTTCCCCAAAACACCTCATTGTGCTAAAACTAAAGAGGATTAAAGATGACCCATCTGAATCCAGCTTTGCTAGCTTCATCAAATTATCAGCCAATTATACCCATTCATGTATATACTAACCATTTCAGATGGTGAAATACATACATTACTTGACATTTTAATCCATGGTCTTTGACTACTAAATCTGCAATGCATAATCTGTAAATGTGGCTCACAGCATAAAAACAGATGAAGGTTTGAAAAATTGTATTATCACCTGAAAATTAGGTGATAATACAATTTTTCTTTCATTTTAGAAAAATAAAATGAAAAATAAAAAAACATAAATTCTAATGGCTCTAAAAATAAATAGGAAAAGTAATACCAAAGGCAAATTAGAGTAACTAGTGGGGGAAAAAAGCAAATAGTACCTCACTTTTCATCCTATGAAATGTCTTTTCTTCAGTAATTGAACAAGAATGTTACCCTACATTAGTACTGTTATTTGTTCTTTTCCTGCTTTTAGAAGCCTGGATCTAATTAGAATACCCAGTTGAAAATTAGCTAATATTTGTGTTGGTGATTTATCAAATTAAATGGTTATTATATCTGTACTTTACTTTTTAAACAACTTACTGCCCTGTAAAACTGCTTTTTAAGTGTCATTGAATTACTTAGGGATTTATCAAAAAATGTTTTGAATTTTGCTGGTGGGAAGAGAGTAGATTTAAATTTTGTGCTTTGCAAACCATTTCTACTTAAACAGGGAAATCCCCAAGTAGAAAAATATATGATCCATCCAGTCCACAGACAAAATATTTTTATGACAGTTCATACCTGTCACAATTGTCCTTAACATTCAGTGATTCTGTATACTACAACAGAAATTCCATCCCTCTGACAAGCCGTTTCACAGATCCAAGGATAAACCTTCAGCTCGTGTTTCAAATGATCAACAGGTTCAAATGAAGCAGACTATAACCTCTGTCATGAAGTAAAGAAAAAGGAAGGAAAAAACCCGCCTGATTCCATAGGTGTCTGAAGTACACCTAGAACTTCTTACAAACAATAGTTTTCTTGTGAAAGTTGAATCCAGAAGCTCGGCTATTTTACATGGGGTAATCACAGGAATCCATCTCCTGGCCTCATTTATGACACAGAAATAAGACAGCCACCTTTACACCCAGATTCCCTAAAATCCTTCTGAAATCACACTAAAGATGTGAATTGCATCAGGAACACATGACAAAACTTAATTTAGTCCTGCTTCCATCATCATTCACATTGCATATCTATCAGTTCCCTTCAAAAGCCATTTCTGAATTTAAGAAGGACAGGAAGGTAGTAGTTAGCCTGGGTTAATAAAGTACATTTAAACAAAAGAAAAAACAGAGCCAAAACTCTTGTATTAAATTCATCTTTTTCTGAATCTGAAACTTGCTTTTTTATATTTAAATTATCAATTTCAAAACAAAACCCATCAGTCTCTGATTTTAAAGAAAAGGTCAAACTGCATAGCTAGAGACTTTACCAATGCATTTGTTTCCCTTATTGCTTTGTTCTGTGATATCCATTCATATGCTGTCATGAAAATCTTTGCATCATGCAGGAATTTTTATATATTCTTGTAATTATGGACTGGTAGATATAATTAGAGGTGTGTGCTTTGGAAGTGGGAGAGAAATAAATTTTAAAAACATAAAACTTTACCACATATTTCACAGCAACTGAAAACTATAATTAAGGGTTGTGTGATATGGACAAGCCAGTATACAACATAACAAAGGCATCTCAGGCTACTGATTAGAATGGTAAAAAAAACCAGTATTAAGTGTAATTAAGGTTGGCTTATTTATTTTCAACATACATTTGCATGACATAAACTTTATTAGTACCTACTCTAGCAAAAGTTATAATATGGAAAGAAAAGTGTAATTATAAAGAGCTATTATCAAAATTTTAGTTGTGGTCTGCCATGTTTTCAGGAGTAATGAATTGCAGGACATTGTAATTACTCTTTCTTAAAACATCGAGTTTTCATTCTTCCATTAAATTATATTCAAATTGTCTGAATTGTCTATGAATTTGACTTGAGTGATTTTTCTGTCATTATAGGAGGGTTTTTCTTCATCTCTCCTAGTATATACAAATCCAAGTGATATATATAGGCCATGGTTTGTTTGGCTTTTTTTTACATTCCATATAAAAAGGAATCCACAACGAGAGAAATTGCTAAAAAACTCTCCACATGTCATTGCAATAGAAAAAAGGAATAAAAGTTATTCATAATAAGAAAAAAAATTAATCAAGAGGCTTCCAAAGATTGATTTTTCCCTCAAGATTCTGGTTTGTACCATGTTCTTGTATCTTTCCTCTCTATGTTGGCATATTATATCAGAACTTGGTAGAAGTATAATTTTGCTCTGTGTTATGTAACTCATGTTCCTAAGGAGTTTTTAAAAGAGTTGCAAACAGCACTGTTTTTCCATGTTTCTTGATGGTGGTTTCTTCATGGTTTTTTTACAAAGCATATTTTTATCACAGTGTCTCAGGTAGCAGCCAGATCAAGTATAGCGAGGTCAATCCTTTGCCACAGTATGGGACCAGGTGGTTGACATACTAAATGGCAGGCATACAGCAGGAATATTACTTCCATACAACAGGAATATTACTTCCATGCAACAGGAATATTACTGAGGACTGGAGTTCTTCAAACTATTTTCCTTTTCTGTCAACATTTTCAGGCTTGCCTTGAGTTTAAACACATTCAAGTCCTTACTTCATTGAGGCAGTGAGGGGATTGAATAGCCGCGCTCCTTCGGCCAACAGACAAGTAATACACTTACAACAAACAAACAGAAGTGTCTGCGGGGCAGGGGGGGGGGACCTAATTAACTCAGGATTAAAGCAAACCTCTCAATCACCATTTAACATGTGTTAGGCTTAACACGCCACTTGAGGTAAAAGAGCAACGGAGCAATATGAGAAGCTGATTCATGAGCAGATGGCTTAGGGCTGGACCTCCAATTCCAGCACTACCTTCAGACAAAGGAATTCTCTTCTGGCAGAGCAACAGGTCTCATCAACACACAGACAGCATAGGCAAGCACTGAGAGGAAACAGCTCTGAAACTTATGACCTCTCAAAGCACTGGACCCATAGGGTCACAGGAAATTGAATTTTTGCTATTTTTTCACAGAGTTGTACCCTTAGAACTTCTCTACAAAACAGCCAGTATAGGAGTTCTAAATCATGGCATTAAGCTTAATCCAAACAGTTTGCTCTAGCTAGACTTGGGAGGAGGCATATCATTTCATCATCCTTACTAACTTCCCCCAGAAACATGAAAAACAAAATTGAGTACAAGGTTTGGTATTTGGTACTTGCTAACTGGTATTATCACAATGTAATAACTGACTGATCAAAACCAGAATTTTTCAAGGATTGTAGAAAATGTCTGGTTTGGCCCTATTTTTCAAGTAAGTTTATGAACTATGTTTTTCTCAGACTTGCAGTTGTTTCAGTTGCATTTTAAATAGAATATAATAGAAGATCAACACTGCTTTGGGAGCAAACTTGTGCCAAAATAGCTGAAGAGTGTGCACGCTGAACAGCAAAGATAGAAATATAAAATCTTAGAAATGGCTTCAGTACAACAATCCAGCCATAAGCACAAGACAACAACAATTCCAAAGAAAGGCATGTATGCATGAATGGGACAGTGTGGCTGAAGGGCTATCCCAATTCCATCTGCCTTTCAGTCAAGTGGGGGGGTAGGCTTGTGTTACCTCTGCTCATGCTAGCACAAAACAAGATCAAATGCTTTTCTCCCCATAAACCTACCCCTCAATGTGTGTAGGTGTTTTGCAAGTAAATTATCCTGGAGAAATCACAGAGACCAAAAGGCAAAGAGATCTGTGTCGAGATAAAAGAACAGTGTCTTGTTTCTTACCTCTCTGTGGACTGGCATGCACCTTAATCTGCCTTCTCTTTTTCAAGATCCTATGAAAAGTGTTTCCAAGTGTTTGACTTTGTAAGACAAAGAGAGGTGTGACTTTTTTCTATAGATCCAGTATTTGCTTAAACCTAGGGTCCTCAAACCCTGAAAAATTAGAAATTGCACAGAAGACAGATTAAAACATTCTCTCATGATTTCAGGAACTGACACACTAAAGTAAAAACAAAATTTAAGAATGTAAGAAAAAGTCAATGGCACCAACAAATAACTTGCTACCACGCATAACCTCAGTGTCACATCTAGGTAGGCACTGGTGCACTGTCCTTAACCATGAACACACAAAGAGGTTAGTGAAGGAAAAGAACCCTTCTGCTCCACAAGGGAAAATGCTTGGCAGAAACATCACCTCTTGAAACTACCATTTCAGTACATGCAAATATAGAAATGCTACTTTTGGCTATGCTCCCAAGGATGGGGTTGGGGTCTTTTTCTTCTGGAGCAAGTTACTGTGGAGTAACATTGAGTACATCCAATTTTCACTTTGTACATGGACACCTCCATCCTGTGTTCAAGGCTTTAGAAATACTGCACTAATAAAAGGTATTGCCTTTCCTCTCTAAAGCAGAATTCAAATTGATTCATTTATCAAAATTATGATGTCTTGCCTGACCTCATTTTTCAGGCTTTCTCAGTAGTCAGTGGAATGATTCACCTCCTCTCATCTGCCTGAAATAGTTTGCCCTGGAGGAAGTGTGTCCTTCTGCATTCACCAATAGACAAAACAATTAGTTTAGAGTAGCCTTTTTAACAGTTAGAAAAATGAAGGGAGATCAGACAAATTACACAGATAGCTGTAGTATTAGAGGATGTAAACAGACCTTTCTAATTTAATATTTATCAGTCTAGTCTGCACTATCGTAAGTGATGAATAGTAAAGGTAACAGCCTACACCTGCTAGTTACTCCTGAGAAATGACTGAAAAGATTCACTAAACATAAACCTTCAAGTGTATCAGCCTGGATGTAACTTTATAGTAAACTTGAAACCTGTAGAAAAGCTTGTGGCAAAGCCTCTCTTGCTTCCATTCATTACTGATGAAAGACTATATTGATTGTGAAAACATTTGCTATGCTAATAAATACGTGTAGTGATGGAAAAATCACAGCCTAATCCGATTCCCATTAAAAATTCTCTCTTTGAAAACTAAATAATCAGCTTTTATGTATCCTGGTCGGATTAATGCTCAAACTGGTGAAGTTATATCCATTCATCACTGGTTTTATAAACATTTGACTAAAAAGCATAAAAGTACACCTACAAAATTAATCAGAAGACATGTATCATTGAAGCCAAGCTCCGTTTTCCTTGCAAATATGTGCATATGCTAATAACCATAATCAGTCACATATGTCAAGGTATACCTAAATAATGCATATTTTCCACATTGCATAGTTTCAGTGAAGGGCTTTTTACATGAAATATAAAGCACAAGGACTTGGACCAAGCTCACTCTTTACATGTCTGTGAGATCACCACTGGGGTGGTGATCCATGATCTCCATGCAAAGGGGGATATTCAGATTTTATAGTAATCTGGTATTTCCATTCTAGAGCTAGATCCTGGTTCTAGTTACATGGGGACAAGTGAGGAACACTTGCACCAAAGTCAGAAAATACCTTAATTTTTGTCAAATTGGAAAGAAATGTTTTCAGTTGGATTGCATAGTTTCATTCTGTATCACAGAACAAACAAAACCCTTGAAATGTACTGATTACTCATATAGAGCACAACCCAAAACCAGGCAGTGATCAGGGCAGTCACCAGATATTTGGGAAGACTAATTCACCATTATAGTGTCTCTAAATAATTACTCTAATCAAGGAATATTCTCAATTTTAATAATATAGAGTAACTCCAAAAGGGAAGTGCCCTCCTTGACAGTATGCAGTTTGTTATTTAAACCTGAGGAGGTATTTAACATGAGAATATTGACTTTACCACTAATATGCTTTGTGTCTGCTTAATGTCTTTATATTGCAACTGAGAAAGCTTTTCTATTTCTTTCATGGAAACCCACCCATTAATAAATCAAACCTTATAGCATAAATTAAATTAATCAGGTAACTTAATTAGAAGTTGAACTTTGCTGTAGATTATAAGAATAAGAATAAGAATAAGAATAAGAATAAGAATAAGAATAAGAATAATATGATCATCATCGTATCACCATCCACCCAACAGTGGCAACATCCTTGCCCATTCAGCAGCTGAGCTCAGGTTCAAGTAAGCAGGGAGGGTTGCACCACTACAATGTACTCTGTGACTAAAGTCAGCTTCTCTGGGTCCTTACTGGTGCCATTCACATAGAGTGTGTGGATCTGACATGCAAGCAGCCAAAGTGAGGACATCTCCTTGTTGAAATTTAGAAAATACTGCAAATATACAACAAAATATTGTTCCTGCCAGCATGCTCTGGAGCTGGGCCAGCAGCCAGGGGAGTATCAACAAGTACAGAAGGTATGGCCTCCAGGACCATGTTTCCCTCCTGAGGGTAGGATTAGACTGTTTACTAGGATTTCCAGACACACCTTCAACCTCCTGAAGGAAGCAGAACGGGACCTCTTCTCGCAATGTGTTTGGAGACAGTAAATCCATTTTCAAAGTGTTTTACACTTGAATTTAAGGGTAAAATAGGACAGGAAAGCATTTAACTCCCATGTAGCTTACTCAAGCAGTGGAAACTTTCTTTTTCCTCACAATTTTACACCTCAAAAAAGCACAGTCCAAGTGTATCCCCAGAAATGTCTACAATTGTGTGGCCAGGGATTTATGAAACTAGGAATTTTCCCAGGTGAGACACTGAATCTGTGTTGTTAGATAACCCAGCTGGAGAGGTGTAAATATCATCCTTGATATAAATTGCAATCAGCACTGCTTATGCAAAAGACCAACTTATGAGTTCAATTTTGCTTTCCTAGTAAAAACTGTCTTTCTGAAAACACAGTTGATGTATCACTTCAGGTTTGAAAAACATTACATTCATCAAGCCAAGTCTGAGGGGTTTTTTTGTCCCAACAGACCCATAATGTGATAAGCCTCTTCTTTATTTTTTCTTTTCTGAGAAAGAAAAAAAGACATAAAAACATTCCTTTTCAAAGTAAGCTGACATATTTCCTTTAAACTGCTTTTGTCTAAGTATCAATATTGCAACTCTATTTTTCATTATCAAAATTTGGCCCTTCATTTCTAGAAGAGGGTGTATGTGTCAGATATATTTTTTTCATGATTTAATACTTCATAAAATCTCAACTTGCAGATGGCAGTGAGAATGGGAAATCAGTAGGAGGGTGTGTGTATCTTCACATTGGAATAAAGTTACGGTTTCTTTTTCCTAACATTTTTCTTTTGAATTGTCACTCAGACTAGGAGCTCACAGTTCCAAACTCATCTTATGACCTCTTGGAAAATATAGAGGGATAAAAGATATTATTATATTGTGAATCTTCCCTCTTTCTCCTCCAAGAAGAGCTACAAGAGGTATGAAACAATCCTGAGTTTCCCGCAGAGATGACTCCATGACATGTGCTGACCATATGGTGACTTGTAGATGTGGCAGAAATTAGGCATTTAGCCCAGTCTAACAGGTACATACAAATGGACAAAAAAAATCTCATGTTGCCAAGCTGGAAATTACAGGCAGCTTAGCACACTCTGTGTTTCCAGACCTCTGCAGGGATATAAATGTTAATTTAGAGAGAGGTGCTGTAAAGTCATCTCTTCCCTGTGTCTGTTAAAGACGACCCAATGCACAGAAAGACACGACACTCAGTAAAAAGAGTGGAATAAGCAGTTCAGGATCTAGTTTTGCAGTCTGTGTATAGGAATATAATAAAAAAGCAGTCTTGAGGTTTTTCTGTATTATGATATTTGCAAGTTGTCTAGGGAGACCAGTGCTGTCAGGCTGGACATGTCTTTTTTTCACTCTACTTATACATAGTGATGAAGTCCACCTTTTTTCTAGTCTTTGATGCAGTGAGAATGAAGAAGGAATTAGAAATCTCTTATGCTCTTTCCTTGAAACTGACATATATTTTAGAAAGCTCCCTGTGCTACAGCATAGAAGATTAGGTTAAATGAGCAGGTGAAAATTTTATTCAAATATTTATCAAATAGAGAAATATCAGTCTGAAATATCCCAACTTGTTCATCCATGCAGGTCTCTTGATATATCTGCCTGGCTTACAGGTTTTGAAGCCTAGCTGGAAAAGTTGTGGATGCCCCATCCCTGGAACAGTCGAAGTTTCAGTGGAGATTTGAGCAACCTGATCTAGTGAAAGCTGTCCCTGCCCAAGGTAGGGCTTAGATTAGGTAATCTTTAAAATTTCCTTTCAAACTACTGAAACTTTTGATGAGTCTATATCTCTATAGTTTTTTAAAATCTACCTAGTGCTTAATTCAGCCTTGAGACAGGAATCTGAGCTAGTCTGAGAAGAAGCAATTCTTCCATATTGTCCTTCTCCATTTCAGGACAAGAGCTACAGAGATTTATCTGGTTACTTGTGAGACTTTCTGTCACTGCCACTACATGGTTTGGCTAAAAGGTCAAATGAACCATGAATTTAAAATCTATATCTATACCTAACCTGCTTTTTCTGTTCTGAAACACACAGACAGTCTTTTAGCCTATATTCATTAATGGGAATGGAGCCAAAGCATATATTCAAGCAGTAAAAGTTCCCAAGGAATACAGGCAGAAAATATGAAAGAATGTTTTAAGTCAGAGATCTATTCTTGTGTTTGGATCTCACCAGGGACTCTGATGAAAGTGAGTGAGAAAAATATTTTAATTTTCTTTTCACTACAAAATATGGAACAAAGACATTTTCTTTAGTTTTAATATATTGTTCAATAACAATATATTTCCTTCATTTAGATGGTTTTTTTGTTTTAATTTTTTTGGTCTTCCCATGTACCTGGCTGGATTTACCACCTCAACAACACTATAACTTTTTAACAACCCTGTGAATACCTCTTAGCAAGCTTTCCTTGTTTGTCCTGTAATCAGCTGCTTTGTTAAATCTTTGTTCTAGTTTTAACAGACTCAGAATTGCAGTGCTAATCCAATTACTAGATTAGAATAATTAACTAAGGATTATCTCACTTAATATTCATTTCACTTAACTCTAGTTATCTTAAAGTAAATATGTGGACTAGCTAATAATTTAGGATCATTCTGCAAGCAACTGAGATAAATTTTCCAGATTATGACTTGTGTTACTCTGAAGCAAATGTGCATAATATTGCTTTTCTTTTCCTATGTAAAGAAAAATATCCTGGATCTATGGGTTTTTTTCTGCTGACAAATGTAATAGCATAAATATTTACCCTAGATATGAATTTAACATTTAACGTAGATTTTAGAATACACTGAATAAGGTTATCTCTACATTGACTAGAGATAGAAAAAGTGTTTTTCCTTAACTGCACATTAAAAATACTCAGCATCTGAAATACCTTGTTTCGGCCACTCCCTGGAGCAAGTTAGAAGTCTAGTTGAACAGTTAACCTGGTCAACTTAACATAGTTTATGTATGTATTATCAAGAAAATTTTGTAGTATGATTTCTCTGTAGTTTCCTGTAGAATTGAGTAACTGTTACTTGGCAAATGTGGAAATATAATATCTTAAATGCATAAGGAATCCAAAATAGATAAAAGTATCCACCACTGGTTGGGCTGAAGTTTAGGTCCACTTTCCCTTCAGCCACAGTAAGTGAGGAAATGAGACAGAGACATTGATTCTCATAAAGTGCAGGCAGTGTTTGCCTAATGTAGAGATTCACTGGACAGAACACCAGCCAGCCAAACTCCACAGCTGGAAGGAAAATGTGCCCTTAAGTGTGTGGTTACATCTGCAAGCACAGCATCTGCCTCCTTTCTACTTATATTCTCCCCAGTATTAAAGAAAGCCATTAAGTTATTAAGATTTTAGAGGATTAAAAACTAAGAGAGTAATAGTTTATTTCCATGGATGAAATGGGTGAAACTTAACATTGATGGTGTCTCCCAAAAACCATTTGGCATAATTAGGCATGGAGCAAAATTGTTACCCTGTAGTATGGTCCTGACTTTATATATTCAAAAAGAACAATCTCCTCTGTAATAGAATGGTATTTACCACTTCTGAAGAATGTTTTAGGCTAACATGTTAGAAAACAAATTATCTGACAAGCACCACATCAGAATAGAGAATAAGGCCAGACTGGGAAATATATCTTGTCAAGAATAACAAAACCACTATAATTACATGTTGACTGAAAATTATTAAGTGAATAATAAAATTGTCCTTGTTAGATAGAACAAACCAGAAGGCTTCCTCCCAGCTGTAGAAATCTAAATGATCAGAGTGGCACCACTTCAGCATTCCATTTTTAAATGTAGACCTCAGTATCCCATCAAACCTCTGTTTGAAAAGAAAAATTTAAAAGTAGATTCAAATGAAAGAGATACTGCTGACAACAAGAACCCTTTACACAGAAAGCATAAGATATTCAAACTGAGACAGAAAAGCTATTCTGAACCTTGAAGGACCACATAGACCATAGTTTAAGACTGATATTTTAAGATATTTTTAGATATCAGAGTATGACACTAGGACCCAAAAGGTGTAGAACCAATTAACAGAGTTCTTTCTGCTAAACAGTTGCAGATGCACTTCAATAGGCTCAACTATGCAACCCACAGCCATGAGATGAACATCAGAATTTTGTGCTCTGAACTTTGTCTTTTTGTTTTTGAGCATTCAGCTACATTTCTCAACACCTCCTCACAGAGCTGTAAGCAATCTCTCACCTGCCCCACATAAGATGAAGTGACCAAGCCCTCATAACTGCTTTATTTCATCAAAGAAGCCTCTAGAGAAATTTCATCTCTCAGTAAATAATTTATGAAGTTTTATGCATGACTGTTTTATTTTTTACTATTCTTTACTTCCTGGAAAATTTCCAGAACATCTTTCAATCAGGCTAATGTTTAAGTTGTTCCCTGCTTATTTTCTCCCAAACCTTAGGAATGTTGCCAAATTTTTCACAGGGGACTTGCAAGATTCAATGAAAGTACCTAGTTTAGACATGGCCGGAGCTTATCAGCTTTATTGTTTTCTGGCTTAAAAAAATTAACAATTCTGGACTGTTGCTATTTGTTTGAGTTGTACACAACAATAACAAACTTCAAGTTCTTCCAGTTCCTCCAGCAGATTACACAGAAGACTGTGTTGTCTGTAGGTTTCTGTGCTTCATAGATGTGCACCATAGCTTATGGTGACACAGACAGACCCTGCAAACTTCCAGGGAATATCTTTATCACATAACTTTTAAAAAAGTTTCATTGTTATAGAGGGATTAGAAAGATCAGTTGATGGGAAACAGCTTCTACATCTACAGTAATTGTTACACTTAGATCAACAAAATCTATTCATATTTCTGCTTCCCTACAAGCATAGTGAGTGCAGAGGAATTCCGAGAAATTCAATAATGCAACTGTGAAAATTTATAAAGAATTTTAGAGAAACTAAAAATTTCTAAAATTTCTTTCTCTTTTTACAAGCAAAAGACCTTATTTTAAGTCTATATCTTTACAGACTACCTAAATTTACAAGAGAAGAGAAAAAGAAAAGGAAAAGGAAGAAGGAAAAGGAAAAAGGAAAAAGGTTAAGAGGTAAAAAAAAAGAGAAAGACTTAAATGGAAACAGATTGATTACTATGAATAGGAAGATTTATATCTGCTTGTAGAGTTAAATTTCAAGTGGCACTTGCACCAATGATAAAAACAAAGGCCTAATATGTAGTAATGAACAGAAGAAAGGACAGTTTTCTAAGGTAGACAAATATCACAGGGTGTCACAGCATAGCTATGAGCTAGCTAAAACATGCTATTTGATTAGTATAAATTATTTGTTGCATTCTTTTTGCCACTGTAGGCAATTTGAATTAATTTGGCACACTAGAGAAAAGCAGATTTTTTTGCCGTCCAGAAAAACTCAAACCAAAAATTCAGTAACAAAGCTTTCATATTTCCTCTTGAGCCCAAAGCCTCAATTTAGGCTTTTTTTTTTTTTTTTTGCCGTACCTAAAGTAATTAATGAGTGATTGTTAATAAAACCTTTACTGTAATGTTAAGGTTTAAATCCCATACCTTAACTATAGCAGCTATAATAAGGAAAGCAGAGGAGAAGCTATTTGGATATATCATGTAAATGTTTGTAAGAAAGCAAGTGAAAAAAAACTCCTTGACACCCATGCGAGTGATAAAGTGTTTCTAGTTAACTCTTCAGCATATGAAACTTCTCTTCATTTTTGAGAATGAAACTTTGAAACAAAACTTTGCTTCATTATCATGCAAAGTATTGTTATATGTAAAAATACAAATGTTGATTTTATTTCCAGACGTGGCTACAAACAGCAGCCAGTGAAGAGTTTGCTACAGGTTAGCCTCTCTCAAAGTGGTGTGAAAAGTAAATTACAATCCAACCATGAGTCTGCAAACCTTCCCAATGTGCACACTTCCCCTTCACATTCCTGTTGTTTTTTTCTCCAGTCCACATGGTCATTACTTTGTGCTCAAGCTGTTCTTAATGCCTCCATTAAATTATTAAATAATTTTTAAAGTATGCTGAAATATTATTTATTTCATTTTCAAAAGTGTCATTAGAAATAAATTTTAGATGATTGATGAAGGTATGATTAGAACTGTCTTAACTAGAAAAGGCCAGACTTCTATTCCTTAGAGACTTTAATACTCTGTATTTGAGTCTGCCCTGAATGACATCAGTCTAATAATTTGAACTGAAAAACAGTATTCTAAGAAATTCCATGTTTCCAAATTTCCATCTGCATTCAAGTCAATTTAGATAGGAGACATATGTCTAATAGACACAGCTTGCTAGGGCACCTGGAATTTAACTAAACAGTAATCTTACTGCATGTCTTAATTAAGAAGCAATTTTTGAGTAAAGCACTGTATCATGTACTTTTTTTTTTGCACTTGCAAAATTGTGCAGGACCATCTGTCATTTTTGCAGTGTATCAGGTTAAGTGTTTGGCTCTGTATTAAAAAGGACAATTAAAAAAATTAACACTTTGAAGAGACTGCAAGTCTGCTGCCACTTGCCTCAGTGAAAAAAATATTATTTACATTCTTTTGCACTATGCTGAGGACAATTCAGTCAGAGGACATAGTTCACTGCCTTACCAAGGCTACAGTTCCTGTATTCATGATCAGAAGTGTGAATTCTGACAAATCCTAGTCAGGTTCTCAGGAGGCAAGAGGAAAATATGCCTGTCTTATGGCACATGCAGTCAAGATCAAAGCCTAGACCAGTATCCTTCTCACTCTAAACTGATCCCAAGATGTACTTAGTTAGCAATGAATCTACTGCTCCTTACAAGTCTCATATCTCTTCTCATTAGAAGTATTATTTCTACTGAAAATTATTTTCAGGCCAGAGTAGATTAGACTGGGTGGGTGCTAAGTGGCTGTCATACATACAAAGTTGTAATTCACAGCAATTTGAAAGAAAATTGAGAGAGTCTAGGTGGCTTGCAACGCTGGATATGGAATCTCATCCCTTCATGGATAGAATGTCAGAATGTGACACAAAACAACAGCTTTTCAAATGCATTGCACCAGCATTCAGAAACAAAATTATGAAGAAACTGGAGATGGGATAATCCTATTACATCAGCCTTATATAAGGAGGCATACACAAAATATGCAGATCTCCAACATCACCATCTGCTCCATCCAGGTGTACACTTACATATCACCCTCACAATGATTATATAAAGATGCCACCAGTACCCTGCAGCAAGGAACACACCACAGTCTCATGCACTAAATACAGTTCACAAGCTAAAAAAGGAAGATCGTTTCCACTTGTGGAAGGCATTTTCCTCTATTTTATATGGAGATTTCCCAAAGGTGCTTAAATCTGTTGGGTCATATTTCTGTATTTCTCATGATAGGCTGAGGACAGTAGGGAGTCCAGCTCCAGGCTAATAAGCGTTTGGCAACTCACAAAGGTGTGTCCCATTCTTCTTGGTCAGAAGGACCACAAGGGCCGCAAGGATGCAGGGGAGAAAACAGAGAAGACAATTCCTCTGGGGTTCCAAAGAAGTCTTCTCTCCTCAAATATAAATTAATCAAATAAACATGTGGCTTTGGCATCTGTGAGATGCTTTCCTGAAGTCTAAATTGCAGGTCCAGCTGATGACTCTATGTTGAAATGAGTCACCACTGTTCACTCCAACACCATCCAAAGCACTTGGAATATGACTAGAAGCAAGGACCAGTATTTTGGATGGTGTTACTTATGACAAGAATTTGGGAACAGTCTGCATCCAGATAGAATTTGAATCAAACAGTACATTATTTATTTTTACTGCTGCCTGACACTGTCTGTTTCTCAAAAATCAACTTTATTAGAATCAGCCTCAGTCAGAAAAATTCTGCAGAACAAAACTACCTCATAGAATAAAAATGTTTGTATTAGCACAAATTTTCTTTGGCTGTTAAGGTCTGCAAAATATCTTTAGATACAAGAGAAAAAAGGTGATAATATCTACTTATTCTTCACCGCTACCAAAAACATTTTCATTGTAGACATTTTGACTGAAAGGTGATTTAGTCAGAGACATCGGTCACAGTCATTAACAAAAACAAAACTCAACAAAATTGATACAGATTTTTGTGTAGTTGTGAGAAGCTAATCATATACTTCAGACGTGGTCTGTAGGAGAGATTTGTAAAAGCTCTGTTTTCATTAACCCAATTCATGTGTTATGGTTTTCAAATTCATTAGTTCTTCATGTAAAGGCCCCAGATGGCAGCTTGCACTAGATAATAACTAGTAATAACATGCAATAAAATTCACAACTGACTCATATTGAGCCTGCTATCCACCAGCACCTCCAGATCCCTGTCTGTCAGGCTTCTCTCCAGATATTCGTCTTCCAGATTACACTTGTGTCTGGCATCACTCCATTCCAGGTGCAGAATCTGGCATTTCTTCTTGTTAAATTTCATCCCATTAATGATTTCCCAATGCTCCCAAATATCTTGATCCCTCTGCAGTCTCTCGTCTGTCTAGAGAGTGAACAGCATCTCCCAGTTTGGTATCATCAGCAAACTTGTTAATGATGCATTCTACTTCTGCCTCCACATTGTTGCTTAAAAGTATTGAACAAATCTGACCCTAGAATTGACCCCTGAAAAAATGCTGCTGGTGACCCTTTAACAGATATCCCATTCACTACAGCCCTCTGAGCCCTGCCTGCCCCTCATCCATTTCTTCACCCAGCTCACCTTGAACATACTATAACACAAGAGAGAGGCTTCTCCCAAGGGCATGTAGTGACAGCACCAGGAGGGAAAGGCTTTAACCTGACAGAGGGTAGGTTTGGGTTAGGTACTAGAAGGAAATTCTTTACTGTGAGGGTTCCAGTAAACAAGTTGCCCAGAGAATTTGTGGAAATCTCATCCCTGTAAGTGTTCAAGGCCAGGTTGGATGGGGTGCTGAGCAACCTGGTATTGCAGAAAATGTCCCTGCTCAAGGCAGTGTGCTTGGAACTAGTTGATCCTTAATGTTCCTTCCAACCCAAGCCATTCTATGATTCTGTGTTACACCTTTAGCTGCATGCATCTTAAAACACTATATTTCATGGTAAATGTGCTACATAACTTGATAAAAAGAATATTTTATCTGGAACATGGTGCAGTTTATGTAAAAAAAACCCCTGTTATTGGATATAGATGCCTTTTCAGATAATTTCATTAATACCTTTAGCTTCTCAGTTGTATGGATATCAAAAATGTGCCCCAGCATTTCTCCTGGGTCATTCTTTCACTTTATTTTTCTTATATTTGAAAGTCTTTTTTGGCACCCCTTTTAGCTTACGCTCAGGATATTTTGTGAATAAAATTTTACATTGGAGGGCTGGCTCATTCTAGTGCTTTGCCTGCATAATCAAGTAGCATGGGATGACAGCAACAGGATAATTCATACCAGCTTTCACCTGGAAACACGATTAAATTCATTAATAGCTCCATTCATTTTGCTAGGATTAGTTGCATTCTTAACATCAACCACATTGTTGGATTAAGGTCAAACAGTCCAGGAAGTTTTTGCTGGGTATACTATAGCCATATAATTCAACTAATGAAAGGAAATCTTGGAGAACAGACACTGCTGGAACATGAGACAGGGAGACAGAAAACAAAAAATCAGACTGCACTGAATTATCGGATCTGTTCCCCATAAAGGGAAAGAAGGCTTTCTAGGAAAGTTAACCAGTTCTGAGAGTCTGCAAATCAGAAAATGGTCAAAATACTAGAAACAAAGTCTTCAGTTTTTACACACATTTTTTTTTTTTATAACATGATGATGAACTTGCAGTATAATGGAGAGGCAGCAAATATATTTGTGTGTTAAAAGAGACTTCTGCATGTGGTGGGGGAATAAGGAGGGAAAGAGAGACTCCATAGGGTCCTTTCTGGATCTCAACAAGAAAGGCCCAACAAAAAATGGCTTAATACAATAGCAGTTTTCATAATATGAGTAGCAATAGTACTATAGGCAGTGAAAAATCTTCCATCCCTCCACATGCTGGGAACTCCTCATTTGCGCAGCATCAGACGGACTCCGGGGAACTTTATCCAACTGCATGCTGCACAGATTCCCTCCACTGAGAGGTCACTCTTCTCTCCCATGCCACAGTGCTCTTGTTGCATAACCAGCAGAATCAGCTAACTTCCCCTGACAGATCAGGCTGCTTCCCCTGGCACAGCACCTGGGGGTCCCCGGTGCACACCTGCATTTTCACATGCAGCAGCTGCCCCGGCTCTGAGCACAGTGCCCAAACCAGCAAGCAGAAAAAGCCTGTTCAAGATCACCAGCTCCTCAAATACAAAGTCATCTCTGAGGCTGCCAATATAAACAATTGAATCAGAAGTGCTGGTATGAAACTTTGATAAATATTTACATTCACCACAATACCAGGAACAACTTCCTTGAAAGGAGATTTGAAGTACTGATATACTCCAAAAGAAAAGTGGCAAAGAGTCCACATTTCAGCATGCTTGTTTGGACATGAAAATTCTGCAGAACACACCTATATTGACAAGAAGACATGTTAGAATAAAGAGTTAAAGGCCTTCCTGCTTTCCATAAGTTTTGCAAAGCCTGTAATTAGCACTGACTGTGATCTGCACATTTTTTAAATAAACATTTAAATTTTTTAATAATTTTTTTTTAAATAAACAAGGAGCTATGATGCTGTCAGCCTACATAAAACTCTTGGGGAGGTGAAAAAGGATTGAAGCCTTTACTTAATCATTTGAAGACGGGTTACTGTAGTTTTTCAAAATATGCTGGTCATTGTCACTGTAAGCTCACTGTGGTGTATGCATACCCTGCAGCCACCTGGATCAAGGATTTTTATCTAAACTGTGATAAATTCTCAAGCTCAATCAATCCGACATGGTATTATTTAGAAAAAGGGGAAGGGGCAGTCACAAGGCAAAATACTTGGGACTATAGTAGAACAGGAGCCCTTTTCATTAGCTGGCCTTCATTTGCATCCAGTGAATAGGTCTGCAGTTAAAATCTTTGCATAGTTTCTCTTTTTGTCTTATTGGCTTTGAGGGACTAGCAGTAAAGGTTTACCTCTCTAGTAGGACTTGGGCATCTTTTAGAAAGATGGCCCCACAGTGTCTTACACAGTCAGGAGAGAAAAATGATATCCCTAACACGGCTTTGAGGCTGAAAATATCATAGGTTGTGAAAATGAAAGAGATCTGAGAAAACATTTTGTTCTTGTGTGAGACAGAAGAACTAATAAAAGCTCTTTAAGAAGAGAAATTAGTTTCTGTATTCCAAAGGAAAAGGAAAGCTGCCGCTGCTGAATTCAGGAGTGATGACACTTCAAAGTAGCCATCATCATGAGTGGCAGCACCCAAGAAAATGACATAGAATGTCTTCAAAAGCTTACCATGGGGAAAACAACACACAGTACAAAACAGCTTTCCAGTCTGCTTAATCTAAACAAAAGCAGGGCACATAAAAGCAAATGGTGAAGCTAAAAATCTGTTAGTTTGTTTCATCGTCCCCACATATATTTTTGTTCCCATGCTGTGAATGAAATAGCATTCAAAGTAAAAGTGGTCTTCCTGTCCCAAACTGTTCACTTGCAACTAATTCTCCCTCTGGACACAGTGGGTTTTTGTTGATTTTAAAATGCACACAATTTGGAGGAAAGAAAAACAGGAAGGAAATAAAAAAAATCCTCATAATGACATGTGGTTGTAATGCTTTGAATTTCTCTCATCTGTCATAAACATCTTGTAGATGACCTGTATGCATCTATGGGTGCCTCTTATAAACTACATGAAGAAGGAAATGCAAACTTTGCTGTAACTCTCTCAAAATCTTAACTGCCCTTTCATCATGTTGAAAATGGTTAGAAAATAACTTCTCCAGCCTGTTTTCCTAAGTAAAAAAAAAAAAAAGTAGGATTATATAATCTCTTTCTATATCTATTAACCTCAAATTTTTGAATACATTGGTCCAAGTTCTACCAGATTTGACAGACGTAAAGACCTAAAAGTATAAAAGTATAAAATTGATGTTTAGACAGTTGGGTATAGCTTAAGGAAAATATAAACACCCTTAGTGAAGTAAAAACTGGAGAATGAACTCACTTTTTACTGGGCAACAAAGAGTCTAAGGGGAGGGAGATTATATTAATGCTTTAACTGCAGAAAAAGTTTTACTGGACACAAAAAAATAAAAAGGCCAAACACATTAAAAAAAAATCTATAACCAAAGAGATTTAAATAGATTCATTGTGAAAAGGGTGACAGGTGAGACTTAGCAGAAATCCATGACCTATATCTAAAAGCATCCCAGTAGTTAAACACAAAAGCTCCTGTACTGCATCTGTGAAGCAAATTCTGTCCTGCAAGGGACACCAAAATGGAGATACCAAGCCTTCACAAGGGTTGCCAACTGAAAGCTGGGCTTCAGTGAGGGCAGGCAGAAATCTATTTCCCATCTTTTGTGGTCTCGCTGCGGATCCTGCAGACCAGCCATGCCAAACTTGCCCTGTCTCCAAAGCCAGCACTGCTGCCATGAATAATACACTGGCAAGGTGCAGGGGTCAAAATCTCCCTTCACAGGGAGGTCCATCATCACAGGTCATCTTCTCCATCAGCAATGCAGGTCCTGTCTCACCAGCCACATATCTTAAACACCTGTCAAGAAATATTTGCAGCACCCTTCCATCGGTGTGCAATATAATGTGGTATAGATATGAACTCCTGGGAAATTATTTTAAAACCTTATATCTGATGTAAAATAGTAAAAAATACCTTTATGGTTAATAAAAATTATCTAAATGTAAGATATTTAAACTTTAAACATTACCGTGTTAAACCTGGATTTGGTGTTACTGTCTTTACTCCATTCTACTCTTTTCCCATTCTTATTTTCATATTAGACAGTCTAAGGAAAAAGTTACCTAATATTAGGTTATTTTATGAGTCACAATAAGTATTGAAACCAGACAGAACATATTTTCTTTTTTTTTAATTAAATAGGGAAAAAATTAGTATCTTGAACTATGATAAAACTTCTTTAATGCATATTGTCTTTTCTTACTTCCTTTCCTTTTGCTTACATACACTCAAAATTTAATTGAGGCAAGATTGCTTTTTAAAATTATTATTAATATTGTTCCAAAACTTTACTCATTTAGTAAGTAGACTGATTTTTTCATATTTATAAAAGATTCTACAATAGTTAATGTCATTAAAATGACAGTCTGATTAGAACTGAGACAAAGAATTCACATTTAGCACATGCCACCTTCAGAAAAACACTGAGTTAAATTATCAAAAAAAAAGGAATATTCTCTACATTTGTTTTGCAATGTATTACCATGTCTAAGTTAAACATGAGATAAAAGTAGGTATAAACCTAGAATAAAAGATTTTAAAAGCACAAGACATTTTTCACACTTCCACAGCATGAGGAAAGCCATACAGTGTTCTGAAAACATGTTTGATGAAAGCAATAGCATCACTAGAGGTGATTGGTAATTATCTTTCTCAGAGCTCCTGCTGTGATCACATTTTTGGTAAACATTAATGAAACAAAGTCTGTTAAATTATCATTTAATTAAAACTCTCACCAGTCCAAATCCACTGTGTGTGTCAAAGTGCCATTTAAAGTCTGTCAAGTGAATGTCACACCAGTGAAGATGTTGCTGTTATTATTCAAATTCCACACATTTAGGATTAGTGCAGGTCCTAGATCACACTGAGTGCAAAAGCTATATTTATCTCACTTTTATATATATATATCTCATTTATAAAAATGAGAGCATCTATTACTAGACAGCAGTTGAGGAGTCTTTCTGTGTGCAGATGAGACAGCCGTTTCTAAGTAGAATTTCCAAGACAAACTTATGACAAGTTTAAGCTGTCTGATTGCAATTCCCTACTGCCTTTCTGGATCTGACCAAAGCCCATTTAATTCAGCTGGAGCCTGTCCACTGACTCCAGCAGGCTCAAGTTCAACTCCCCTATAGTCTACATAGCAATGAGATATTACTCAAATTTGATACAGCTGAAAATACTTTCAGCTTTCCCACCATTTTTAAAGACATATATTAATATGGGGTAATAAAACATCCGTACTCCAGGAAATACTGAATTTCTGTTCTGCTAAGATCGGTGGAGGTGGAGGGGCCCAGAGCCCAACACAAATCTTATCAGACAAACATCTAGGAACTATCCAGCACTTTAATTCCCATTGTCTTTCCTAGGAGATAAACACATTTAACCTTAAAAATTTTACTATAAATAATATATACAAAATACAGTGACATATACATTTCAATATATAATCTTTATTATTTTGCTCAGACAAACCTTGACACCACTTTTAACCCCTGTTGACTTCAGTGGGTGACTGATACTTCAACAGCAGACAGGATCAGGGTGTCTGTGCCACCTGTGTGTAGTCAAAGCTAAAAGCAGATAAATTACATCCAGTAGTGATATAGTTCCCCCATTTTTTCACATCACAAACAAATATGTCCACATTTAAAAATACTGTTGCACATCTGCTCTGGATGCCATATTTATACTTCAGTGCTTTCAAAGAACAGTCTTTTAGAAATATTCTGAAGCATTTGTAAGGATGAAAGCCAGGTTTAATGATTAAATTGTTTCTATTCAAGCAATATCTCCACTGTGGAGAAGGCGAAAATTACTTGTGGTATCTGCTTTTAATTCTCTCACAAATCCTTTTATTACTGTTGCATCTTAGTCTTCTTCCAGAATTTTTACTTGCTATCTTAATTTCACAGATGTTCTCAACAAGTGGTGGGTTGCAATTTTGCTTAGGTGAGCATTTTCTGATTCTGTGGGAAAGATATCAGATACTGCAGCTATTGGAACCAATGGGAATATATCACTGTGTACCCATCATGGTGAAATGAGCAGCCTTTTCCTTCCTTTTGGAGAAGTCTCAAAGGAGAAGAGTGCAGCTGTTTGTTTCTGACTCTACAACAATGGGAACTTTATAAACTACGTGGTTGCTATCTGCTTCCAGGCGTAAGGAGCATTTCATGTTGTAGCTGTGCAGGCTGCACTATCATGCAGAATTTTCCCTGGAGCAGGCATCCAGCACAAAATGGTTCCTCAGCTTTCAACCACAGTGTAACGGGAGAAAATGTCAGACATACTTGACACCATCCTCCTGATCATGATGTTATGTCTGGAGGGACCTGAATGAAAACACAAAGACAAAGCAAATTTAAGCACCTCAGAATGCCTGTGGACCTCAGAACTGAAAAGAAAAAGGGAATTTCACCTCCAAAGGATAGGCTAGCTCTTGCTGCTCTAACTCAAAGGCATCCTATGAAAAGATACAGTTGATAATGAAACTATTTCTCTATTCCCATGGACACCTTCCAGTCCTTCAGCAGCTGCAGCATTCAGCAAAAGTTCCCAGGCCCTATAGAGTGGACAGAATAACTGGATTTTTTTTCTCCATAATGATTTGCTATCAGTAGCCAACTGCCTACCTTTTCCATGCCTACTGTGATCTGTAAGAAAAAGAGTTTCATGTCGTGCTTTTTTAGTGCTTTGTTCTTACTTAGCAAGACAGTGAAACAAAAAGGAATAATCATTAAGTGTGGGAATCTTTTATTAGGTGGAGCTTTTTATTTTGGCAGAAAAACAGTTTTCTCTAAAGCATGTGCACTTCTCTGAAAAATATTTCACTTTTACTGAGAAATCTTTGGTTTTAAGTTCTGTTTTTGAATTTAAACAATATTCCAGTTAATAATGCAAATTTTAGAGACTTTTATCTCCCCTTAGTGGATGGATTTTTCCTTGCTTTGAGAAGCAACACAAACAGAGGGGCTTTGGTTTTCCCATGTGAGCATTGCATAATTGCAAAGAGGTTTGTTTTCCTGTTTGGCCCTTCTGGAAAGGAGCTTCTATTATCAGCCATCCTACATGAATAATGATATAAGAAAATTCTGAGGAAGTTCTGGTTCAACTCATCCAGTCTCAATGGGATAAGAAAAATGACATTGACACTTCTCAGCCAGCACACACGAACACAGAAGGCAGTGTACTCCATTCTGTTCCAGAGTGTGAAAAAAAAGGCTGAAATATGGGCAGCCAAATGCAAAGAAACCAAAAAAAATAGGATTAATTCTAAAAATCTTTAAATTAGAGACACAAAATTAATCCATGTATATAAATCCATGTATATAAATTTCATAGTCCTGTATTATTGGTAGAGAGTGATTTGCAGCTGTCAATGTCAATAATTGGTATTTTCTGTGGATTGCTTTGTTAAAACCCACTGCACCAAGTTTTTCGCATTTTAGGGAACTATGAACTACAAATTCAGACACAAAACTTAACCCATTTCCTTGGGTTTTATTTGGATATCTCTAAAAGACATAATCTCCAGTGTATCCCGGTATCTTGGTGAAATTAGCAGACCTCACTCTTAACTGTTGAACTATCCTGACTGCCCACATTCTACTCAGAGCACTGAGTCACACACTATCCTGGGTCCTAGAAAAAAGAGCAACAAGACAACTTGAACCCATGACCCCAGGACTCCATGCAGCACTTCAGAGAGGAGACACTCTCCTTTATCCCAGCATTTTACCTCAGCAGGTCAGAGTTCACAGAGCAGATACCAGATTTACAGTTTTTGCCCCTGTTTTTCCACACAACTTAACATTTTTTTCTCCTGATTCTAACTTTTACTGAACAGTTATATATGTGATATTTTCACAGAATCTCCATACTATTCACTACATCTTTAAAAACACTTTGTATGTATAAAATATGCAATTACTGAGTTAACCATCCAGCATTTGAATTTCAGTCTTTGTTGAGCTAGAGGATCTCATGCTGGATGCACAAGCAATGGTTCCCTGTTCTTGTCTATCTCAGCACCCTCCCATATCTCCATGTGTCAATGACTGGTGCAGGACAGCTGCTGTGATTGATGTCTTGCCACTATCCACACACATAACAGCCCTGAGCCAGCAGGATTTAGGACACATCACAGACTGAAAATGTAGACTTCTTTGCTTCTCATCACCCTGAAACACATGGTAAAAACACCGGAAAAAAACTTGAAATGGGGAATGTCAATCCAAAGAGAACAACATCTCTCTTAACTTCTAAGTGACATTTCTGCTTACCCTCAGATGGGTGCTGGCAGATTCAGGAAGCTGCTTTGCATCCACAGCAGCTCATTGCCACTGGTGGTTACAACTAAAGAGCCACTTCAGATTTTCTGGGGCATTTTTTAGATTATCCTGCTTTAGCCCCCAGGGTAAAGAAGAAGACCACTGCCCTTTGTTTTAGAAAATATTTACTAGTTTTATTTGCTCATGCCTCCTTTTCCCACTTTCATTACTCATGTAGATCTAGTTGCAGGTTGGGGGCAGGGGGAAGCTGATAAATACAGCACAAAGAAATGAGGCACCTCCCAGGGCTTTCAGCAATAATCCCTCTTCTAATAGATGCTGACACCTACTACAATGATCTGACTTCTTCTAACCCTCAGTCACACCAACAGACCAAAGTAAACCTCACCTCTTCACTTTGTACTCTGCTAACCTCTATGTTAGGATGTGAAGCAGAATAAACACTTTTATTTTAGTAAGTGAACCTTAATGTTAGGGTGCCCTTATTTAGTGCCTTGGCTTAGAAAAATACAGTTCATCCTCAATATCAGGAGCAGCATTCATGGTGTAAGAACAACACATGAAACAGACCTGGATAAAATACAGACAGCTAAAATAGTCTATAGGTAACTTCTACTTCCACTAGCCAGAGAGGCAGTTGATAGGGCAAGGGATCTTTCAGTATGAAGTTTTAGTTGGGATCCAGTTCCATATAAGCATTACATCTCTAAGATGGAGTCAAATACAATATAGCTACTGAACACCACCAGAACAAAACACTCAATGAGCACAGCTTGGACCCAAGTATCAGAAGTTTTATTCCCTGAATATTCTTATGAGGAATAAACAATAGCTTATTTGCTCTCTGTGTCTGTGTGTATAGAAACAATATCTCTTCAGAGTAATCCTCATTTTGTAGCGCGGGCTCTTGTACGGAAAATCAATAAAACTGTCAGTCTTGCTTTAAATTTTTTCATGTATGAAGTATTGTGTACATTTATTTGAGTTCCCTGTCTTCATTGTTTAAAAATAAATGAATATGAGTATTTAAATTATCCAAAATAGGTGTCAGTTATTGGAAACTAAGCAGGAAACTAAATGGATGAAAAGAGAAAACCAAAAATTAACAGAAGACTCCTTCAAAATTTGCAAGTTTTCCTTAGAGTTTTTTTTTTAATTAGTTAATAAAATTTCTCCACTTCACCCATGCAAATCAAGACCTTCTGGAGCACTGGATATATCCAAAAGGTGGAAAAAGCTGCCAGGCCTGTCAAAAAAAAAAAAAAAAAAAAAGTGGTTTTCTAAAGAAAAGTATTAAACATAATTGCTGAGTTCATAGGTCCAGTGAGAATTCCTGAAAGGAAGAGTTCTTTCAGTGTTTCAATCACATATAAGTTACCTGCAGAAATTACAAATCTGTGGAGTGGGTATTAAGACATAATTAAGAAAGAGAAGTTGTTTTGGTTCTCAGTTTGAAAACGTTGCTTTTTTTCAAGTTAAAAACAAAATAATGGAAGAAATTGCAGTGTTTTTTATAAAAGGCAACACAGTTTTCATTCACTTTTTGTTTAAGTTTTCATTCATTCTGAAATTCATCCCCCTTGCACAGAGTCAGCACAGGGACGTTCAGTGCTCCAATGACATAAATGCTTTGGGTACAGTTGTGTGCAATATTTGACACAGACCTGCAAGCAAGCACCTCTTGTGCTAGGTAAGAACTCCAAGGTATACTGCATCACAGCCAAGTGCTAGAAATAGAACTCCTGAACTTCATATGGGAAGGGAGTCTCTCTAAGTCCATAATGGCTGCTTCTGTGTTGATTATGATTCCAGTTTGAACTCCTGATGTAGACAAATGCAAATTACAGTGTTATTTTTCTTTCTGCCTATTGCCAGGGGCAAAAAGAAAATTATTAAAGTAATTCAACGGACCAAAAATCTTGCCCTTGATTGTACAGACATGTTGCTGAAGAATGCTAAAAGCTGTTTGACTTCCAATGTAGGGAGAGCATAGCATATGAATCTGGAAGGCAGAAGGCCTATTCAATAATGTCTGCTGGATATGATTTTTCACTGCATTTTTTTCTTCTTTTACTGTCATGAGAAACTGGAACATATGTAGATGTTTGGTCCTCTACAGCAGAGGATACAGGATTCAACTTTTGTTAATGAAAATGGGCCAACTGGATAGCAGAAATCAAGTTAGCTAGTAACCAAAAGCACATGGTCCATCCACATGCCTGTGACTCAGAGAACCCTCTACCCCATGTGACTATTACTTATATTTGTCAAGCTGCTGACTTTGGAGCACAGGGAAGGCTGACAGAAGCCTACCTATGATGGCCAACATATTTAGTCTCTTGAAGTTCTGTATCGTTTTAAAAGTGTTGCCATGTACTCACCAGAAGTTTCTAACATGGCCAAGTTTTGTTTTAATATCTTTGGGCCCAGTCATGAGCTACTGAGAGCCATTTCCCATTTGTACTGGTGGGCAGGATACCAATCCATCTTTTCGCACTTGCTCTTCCTTCTAGACTACACTAACAAATTTAGATGCTTCCCCTTAGCATTTCAGCTAAAGGCAGAAAAAGTTTTATTAGAACAAAAAGAAAAAACATTAGGGTAATTTTCTGGAATGGAAGCAGACTGCTGGACTTGACAAAATATTTTCAGCAGTGAAGTGTGCAAAGACTCAGCACCAAGCTCTCATTGTTTATATAATAAAACAAGAACTCCTAAAAAGTCACTGAGTCCATGGGAGTTTTCCCCTGGCTTTGAGTCAGACAGCTTGAGGTCACAAGTTTTGTGGCTGATACAAAGTAGTCTGTTCTCTATTTCTCACTCCACTTAAACCTGGTAATTACTACATCTTAAACACAGCCCACCAGAGTCACCAGGTCCACTAAGTCCCCAAGCTCCTATTGCCTTCCTCTGAATTACCCCACAGTCAAGCCCCAGCCTTTCAGCACTTTTTAATTTATTTTAAGGTTGCAAGGACCCCATCCCCCATTATAAATATTCTGATACCTACTGTTGTTTCTTTTACTCCATACTTTCATCACAAGGACAACCATAAAGCTACACTTAGTTCAGCCTTCACAGCACTCATTTCCCACTTCACACAAATATCAAAAGGTATGGAACTGAACTTGCCAGTGATTTATGAGCATGAAATTCAAGGCTTCTCTTTAGGTGCAACCCTGGTCTGGCTGAGCATTGGGATTATATCTGTGTATATATCCAGTGCATCGAAGCCAGTAACTCCTTGGGTGGTCCAGAAACTCTCCAGCTAGTTATCTGCCTAGAAGAGATAAGGACCTGGTCTCAGGCAATAGATCAACCGAAAAATAGGTGACTGATTGAACTCTGCACCACCTTCAGAAATGTTTGACTGGCTGACACAGGAGTTCTCCAGGTAGAAACATTGGGCAAATTACCCAGTAGGTCCTGCTGGGTTACTCCAAGTTTTATGCTTTCACATACTGATAAATGTCTTGGTTGTAGTCTAACAAAGATTCCAAGGCCACTCCTGCTACATAATTGATCAAACAGTGCATAGATAGTTAATTATAACCAGTCAATAGAAGCATGACAGTTTCTTATAAGTTGGATATTTAGATGTTTTTATGTAGTTTAGAGAATCTACAAGAAGCAATTATGTATGACCTGGCTTGGTAATGTAGGACCATGACCAGCTGAGTTATGAAAAATGAACAGAAAAGTGATTTGTGAAACTCACCTCATCAAGCTGAAGACACCATTGCAAGGATGCTTGCAGCTGAGACTGCTTTTAACACCAAACAATGACAAATAATTTTGTCCAAGAGATCTAATTCTCTGCAAGCATTATTTTTGATAGGAACTTTTCTGTACCAGCATCAGTCTTCAGGTGTCTGCAAGTGCACGGAAACTGGTCTGGTTTTGTCACCTATGCTGGAAAATATTCTGATCCTATGCTTAATAAGCTAAATTTCCTGGTTCAGGAAAAAAAAATAATTTTTGGTCATTCATTTTCAGCATAGCCACCATCAGAAGCCATTGGGATTATTAATCATATAAGAACATTGTTTTAAATGGCCAGAGACCAAGTCTTGGCCATTTAAAAAGTGGCAAAAATTGATTTGTCCAATCCTTTGAGTTCAGTTCCACTTGCCAATATGACCTATCAGTTTCCATTAAAAATTGATGCTCCTTTCATCACTTCTTCTTTTTTCCAGCAAGAATATTTAAAAGTTACATCAGCTGGTTTCTTAAAGTCTACAGGTAATCAAGTAATCCATTGCTGCCATCTCTTTGCTTAAGCAGTATTACACAGGTCAAAGACCAGACTATAGTCTCTAACATGTCTTACTGATACATTTAATGGCCCCTGAGGGAAATGTATAACCATGGCATTAATAATGCTCAGCAAACAGGTTTTTTTCCCCAAAAATGCAGCATGTCAGCAGAATCATGAAATAAATCCACAGTGAAACAGAGCAACAATCAGGAAGCAGAATCTGGGAAAAGATAAGAAATGGTCATATATTCTTCTGAATAATTTCAGAGCACAAAGGCATCTCTGGAAACCAGTGCACATTACAGAATATTGTTTACACATCCTTCAGTACTATGTAGAATAGTGAAAATGTAAAATCTGGAAAATTGCATGCACCCTCTTCTGTTTTTTCTGGCCTTCCTACACAAATTTGTTCTCCATAGTTTGCACGATCTTACTTCCATGATCAATAAATGGCTTTTTATAACTTTAAGATTTATGGCACAGTAGAACGTATTCCCAGGAAATTTCTTTAAAAGTGTACTGAGAAGAATTATGTGATCAGGACAAGCCAAGTAATGTACCTGACTTTTCTTTAGATTTTGGAAAGTTGGCAGTGTTCAGCACCCCAGTTCACTTCCAGTTACAGAAAAGGTCTCTATGGTATATTTTAGTCTAAAAATAAGAGTTGTTGCTGAAGTGAAAGTTTTATAAAAAGTTCTATAAAATAATTTGAAAGGCGTCATAACTAATCCAAAGAAAGCAATCTGTATCTCATCTTTCTGTTATTCTTACACACTCCATAGAGCAAAGAATGCTTCACACAAACAAGAGCCCAGAGAGAAAAAACAATGCAAATGAATTTACAAGGAGTAAAGGTAATGGAAACAGACTTTATGTGATGCGGACTCTTTATTTTGTTTCTGGAAGTATAGAGAAGTTACAAACCTCCAGAACTGTGACGTGGAAAACTGATGTCTGTAATAACCTTTGGAGAGCTTTGATTTTAACAAAGCATTTCCATTACTTGATGAGTTCATCACAAAATAGGTCTAATCCAATACTGTTGTAATTCAGTTGCAGTTCATGGAATAATTCACTTTTACCTTTCTCTCCTCTGTTCCTTTCTTTGTCCGCATTTCCCACTCTTCACCCAGCATTTCCTAGTCCACATCTCCCATTCTTCACCCAGCCTCAGTTACCTCTGTAGGTACAGCTCCACACAGCACACACAGTGCTGTAAGAGCCATGCTTTGTCACCTCCTCCCAAGTGTGATTCTCCTTCCCCTTTCAGATCCAGTTCTGTCTCTTAGTGGGACTTATTTCTAGATCAGAATTTTTTAACATTATCTAGGGGTGACTGTTAAACAATTACACATGCTAACAGGTCCAAGAAAGATGAATGTTTTGGAAAGGCAAGACATTTCAAGGTGTGAGATAAATGTGTCCAGCTTTAACTAGCAGCCAAGAAAGTGATTGTGCTACCAGCTGGGGTCATTTTCATGCTTATGTTTAGCACAGTTATCATTAAGGCTGGAGCTGTACAAAAGGAGGCTGGTGCTCAAAGCAGCCTGTGACCGAATGGTTTGTGGTTATGTCTCTTCAAGTAGCTGGCAAAACACAAAATGAATCTGTAAGGATAGACAGGATAGAATGAATGAGATCTAAATACTCCTAATAACTAAATGAACACGAGCTCCTGCTTACTCAGACTAAAGTGCAATCATTTTCCAATGGTATAAGCTTATAAAAGCTACAAACTTTGATCTACTGAAAATCTCTTATTATGCTTGTCCTCTTGTCTTCTGTGTGCTACAGCAGACATGTCAAATTCCTTTCGTTTTCTCAGGTTATAATGACTTTGCCCTCTGATTGATGGACCTACCCATCACTACCCTTTCTTGCCATATTGCTGAATGTGGGCACATTATACCAAATTCATTTATCTCAACTAATGATGCTCCACGCTTTCTTCCAGCTGTGAATGGTGGGGGGGGGGGGGAATGACAACTTGATGAGACTAAAAATCTTATTGAGCATATAACATTAAGAATAAAGGCTCAGGTACTACCAAATGGATTTTCAATTGCAAACCTTAAAAGCCTCACTAGCTCACAGAGAATGAAGTGATAATAATTTCAAACATTTACTACTTTATTAAATAGCAAACATCTTGTTGAGTTGCTAAACAAAAAGAGAAATAAAGTAAAAGAAACATAATAGCATATAATAAATACAGTAACTTTTTTTCCTTAGTCAAGCTCTATAGAATGGAAACTAACAACATAAAAACTATGAAACTAAATATAATTAATGAAAATTAACAAAAAAATCTCCTGCAGATGTCAATGATTTTGTGGGGGAAATAACGTTTATAAGGAAAAAGTAATTTCCTAGGAATCAAAAATAGTAAGTTGAAAGACTTAGCAAATATTTTGTACTTTAAAAAAGAACTTCCCAAAGACTTCAAATTGACACCTTTGAAAGTGGATGTAGATTTAGGAAATGAAACACTATTAAATTAGACCATCACATAGAATATGTTTGGGTGTTAAGTAAATTAAATATTTACTTAACATTTAATAAACTCACATAATCCTCTCTACTTGAATTGAGATGCTTGGCAAATAATATTGAACCAAACAAACAAATAAAAAAATCCTCCCCTGTTTAACCAGGGCTTTTTTATGCCAAATCTATTTCCCAACTTTTCAAGAGCATGGCTTACTATACAAGACCCCAGTAATCTCTAGCAGGCTCTACAGTAATTTTTGCTGATCAAAGACATGTATAATTTATAGTCTGGAAGTGTTCTGAGTAAGATTTGTTACTGTAACACAGATACTGTCTCCAAGACAGTGAATTTGAAACATCTTTGTAATCTCCCTGTGGTATGTAGAAATTCATCCTCATTCAAATAATTTATGTCAGGGTAAGAAGGAAAGGGGAAATGGTGAAAGTTTGAAGAGGATGTGTAACTGGTGCCATGTAATAACTTGGACTTGGTCAGAAAGATAAGGCAAGAACAGGGATGTATTCAACAAAGGACACAAAAGGGATTAATACCCTATGGAGCAAAAAAGCTGAAAAGAGTCAGTCTGCTACTCAGTAGGAAGATCAGGTGAGATATTCTGAGACTGGTCAAGTGTTTTATGCCTTCACCTGTCAGTTCTGACCAAGTCATTGTGTTGACCTTTAGCAGCACTGGCAAACAGGTAACTAAACCAGGAAGAAGAAATGTCAGGGCAAATTTAAGAAAGTTAGGAGCTGGTTGGGCCCAATGTAGTTCATAAAAGCAGACTTTTAAAAATGGGGTATATAAACCCCAAGCTGCTAGCATTTATCTTTGAACCCAAATAGGACAACAAATGTTTTCTTTTAAAAGTGAGAAATGAAGGAATAAAGGATTAACAAGCCAGCTGCTTTAACACCAAATTCGAGAAAAACAGCAAAAGAGAACAAGGAATTATATAGCCACCAAGGTCAATTTGTCAAGAATAACTTATTTTTTCTTACAAAAATTTAACAAACTTTGTGGATAGGTAATATGCAAAAGGAGACAACTGTCTCAGCTGACATCCCCAAAAGTGGGTAAGGGAAGAATATGTCTGTTCCAAACTTTAGTAGTATTAATATTTTCATTAGTGATGCCGGGGTATACACTGTACATTTGTGGATTATCATAGAATGGTTTGGGTTGGAAGGGATGTTAGAGAGCACCCAGTTTCAAACCCCCTGACATGAGCAGGGGCATTTTCACTAGATCAGATTGCTCAGAGCCCCATCCAGCCTGGCCTTGAGCACTGCCAGGGATGAGGCATCCACAACTTCTTTGGGCAACTTGTGCCAGTGCCTCGCTACCCCCACAGTTCAGAATGTCTTCCTAACAAAATCTACCCTCTTTCAGTCTGTACCCATTCCCGCTTGTCCTGTCACTGCATGTCTTTGTAAAAAGTCTCTCTCCATCTTTCCTGTAGACTTCTTGTTATGGAAAGCTGCAATTAGGTCACACCAAACCTTCATACACACTGGAGTCACATCTTCACATATTCAAGCAAACTGAGAGACAGAATTCAAAATTACCTTTTCAAGTGAAATCTGTGTTGTAAAAAAGCTAATATTTAACTCCAAACAGCCAACATCAAAGCCCTGCAATGGACAGAATAACCAGTTGCACAATTATAGACAACTCCTCATCATGAGTCTTTGAACAGGCAAATGCTTCACATGTTTAAAATATGAAGTCTTTCCACATGAGTCAGTGGTGCTTAGGTCTCAAATGGTGTACATTTCCTTCCTTGGAGCACCAAATCTCTTAAAAGAACTGGCACAAATCATCAGCAATCTATAAAATATAGCCTTTGATATAAAATCTGAAAAAACAGTGAGGATAAAGTCAACTTTAAAAAAAATCAGAAGGGAGAGAAAATTGAGGCTTAAAATAAACAAATATATCTAAAAATACAAAACTTCAGAAAAAATGAAACAAAGGAATTTGGAATGAACAGAAGTAGAAGTGATCTAGCAATTAGAGAATGAATGAATGAATGAATGAATGAATGAATGAATGAATGAACAAGAGCAGATTATTCAAGTGTCTGGGCATTTCCCAGACATCTGTCAGAAATAACAGAAGGGCTAATCTGGCCCTCCGGATATGTGTGGTAAAGTGGGGAACAAGTGAGAGAATAATTTAAATCCCCTTCCAATGCTTACTTTCTACAAGCAACTGAATCTATTGCTCCAAACCTTAGAAACCAGTCTTCAAAGGGTGAAGTGAAGAACAGTCTCAATTTAGTGCTTTTTCTTTGGAGGGAACAACTTCACCAGAATAATCCAAAATCTGGAGACTGGAAATATCTGTCTGGGAACCTCACAGCACTTATCATCACTGTTTGACAACTCAGCTACTCTGATGCTGCCTGCAAGGAGAAAAGGAGATGAAATATGGGAACAACAATTCTAGGCACTGAAATTTTGCTGCTCCCCTTTTGTCTAAAGGCAGAAGCTATTAATGCAAGAGAGATAAGATGTACCAACAGCTGTTCACAGAATATAAGAAATAAACATACTTTTCACTAAATCAAGTAAGCCAAATTCACTAGCTGCTTTATAATTCTGATCATTAAAAGTAGTGTTGAGACCTCAATGCTGAGTTTGATTACTCATTCACTATCCAGATTAATTAAGCCTTCCAACTTTAAACATTTTTATTTACAGAAGGGGGGTAGAGTAAATAACTGACCTGGAGTCCTTCAATGTGGTGAGCACCTGTTGAATGTTTTTGATTCCAGCTTGAGGTTGGAAAAGTGACACTGTTCACATTTTTAAGTTCTGGAGACTTCAAAGGAAACAAGTTTGCTGTTGTTGGACTACATGACTCTTCTGCTTGTCATAAAAATCTCCTACCATGTTTTCCATCACTTTTGATCAGCCACAGACAAAGCACTGAGGGATTATGCATAGGAAAGCAACAACACATGCTATTGGCTTCTCCACAGTCTACATCTGTTATCCAATTTCCAAAGAGAATTAAAACCCAAGGAAGGAGGAGGAAAAAAATGAAAAAAGCAGACTGTGAGGAAAGTAGTGGATGAAACTATGAGCCTGGTTGCCTGCATTACAAACTCAATATTCTGGAGTGCCAGCTGTTAAATTTTTGTTTGGAATATAAACAGTATATTTGTTAGTAAAAGCTGTCATTCCAGTTAAGACACTATACTGTGGATACAACTAATGGAGCTCAAGGGTGTGTTAAGAATTAATGTAATTAATATAATTTCAAGAAGAAATTAGAAAGTCCATTACTTTTCTTTATGCTTTGCAATATTTTGAACAAATAAAATTATTCCTGTGTCAGTACTTTTGCCAAGAAACTGTTGGAGTTTCTAAGCACAGGTTAGTTTTTAAGCATAGGCAGATGATCATGGTTTCACTAAAGACCAAATAATCACTAAGTATGTTTTTTAAATGGCAATTGTGCATAAAACATTTCTTCCTCACATGCCTTTGAATTTCACTTTTTTTGCGACACCAAGATTTCTATCTGGGTGGAGACTATTTGGCACATCCAAATGAAAGTAAATCAAGTAAAAACAAATAATTCAGTAGATGACCAACTCTGACTTGATCAGGCATGAATGTTGGAAAATATCTTCTGTGTCTGGGCATGTAAAATCTATAAACATACCTCAAAGAACAGCTGAATGTTATGCTGGGGATAATTTTATCTCTCAATCACACTCTAAGTATTTGTAGAAGTCACCTGCTTTTTCTGAGCTACTTCAGAGATGGAATAAAAATATATTGCCAAATCTAGATTTTGGGAGTTCATCCCAGCTCCTTCAGCAACAGCCTTTATCTGTCAGTCTTTTGTGTGTGGCTCTAGGGGGGCTTAAGCAAATGAAGCCATGACAGTATTGACCCTCCATATTTCCAGCAGTATAACAGAAAATAATTTGCCCATTGAAATTTTGCTCTATTATTTGGTTCTCAGGCAGGGGGAAGAACAGGAAGGAAAAAAAATACTATGAACTTGAAAACTTTCTGATTTCTTGCCAAATTTCACTATCTCCTTTTTCTCACATAGTAGTCTATCCATTGATTTGAGGTTTTCACAGTTGATCTTTAGTATTGGAAGTACAAGACTGGCTCTTCACTAGGAAGTGAAAATTGTAGATGCTAATGGTTTCAATACCTTTCACAGATGCTCCAGTTTGAAAAAACCCTATATTTGTTTTCTTTCCTCTATGCAAGAGAGGAGACTGGAACAATATGGTGCAGAGAGATATTTTAAAGTTTCATAGAAAGAAATTGCACACAATTTTAAATTATGCAAAAGGGATATATGTATTTGTGAGGATAATGACCCACCCACTTCAAAACAAAGCAGTCAGAACTGTGATTTGTGCTAATTGTGTGCACAATGATTTTTCTTTTCTGTATTTCTAACTCAAATCTAAAAGACACATGCCACTTACACACTTATGGTTATTGTGTAATATGGAATATTTTAATCCCAATATGTCCAGGTGGGATGTGCCTGGCCTCGTCTGACCCTTGCTGCTGGGCCAAGGGTGGCAGCTGTGCTGTTTCACCTCAGAGACACCTTTGGCCGGCTGGATGCTGCAGCTGGGCACTCGGAACAAATCCAGGCATGGTAGGAACTCAGTTTACCTCTGATGGAAAAGGTTCAGGGGATGGTGAAGAGAAAAAGGAGAGGATTCTATTGTAGAGTTTTAATCCAGAGTTTTATTCCAGGATGACAGACCTCTGAGTCTTGTAACAGCTCCCAACAGAATCCAGACCGCATGGTCCCGTCTCCTTTTAAGCCCGGGGACAGGGGGAGGGGAAGGGACAGGTGAGGGCCAGCCAGGTGTGAGGAGGGGAAGGCTCAAGGGACAAAGACACTTGGACAGGCCAATGAGCCCAGACCTGAGGGGCATCTTTTGAACTTCTGCCAACCACACCATGACCCTGCTGGAATGTTAAGATTGATGAACAGCTCTTAGCAGGAGGGCAATGGGGGGGGGGAAAGGAGAGGTTGGCACACATGGGGGCTTGGGATAGGTGAAACAGGAAATGGCATCACACTGCAACAGTGCAAACATAATTTACACTCTTTCACCAGGAATCCTTCTTCCATAAAGAAATGTCTTTGTGTTTCATTGAAACTCCCTTGTTAGAGCTAGCAGGAATATGGAAACTTTACTAGTGTGTGGTTACAGGTATAAATAACCTAGCCCCAGGCTTCTACAGGACACTGGGATGAATCTGAGTGGTTTTGGAAAGTCCCTCAGTAAACTGACTTTAACAGTCACTACCATGCTCTCCCTTGATGAACATATCTTCTCTCACAAATTCTAAAGAAAATTACTCAATCTCTTTGGAGTAATGCCTGGTAAGAAAGATAAATCCAGAATCTGATGGGTCATGAATGAGTCTTCTTGGGAAAAAGCTTGATCATGCCAATTGATTGGTAAGGAATTTAGCAGAGTTCTTAGTACTTAGGTTTAACAATAGCTTGTTGTTTTCAGTTTTAGATTTTGTGAATGTCATTGTCATTTTTCAGAATATTTTAATGTGAACATATGTTTCAAAATGTGTGTCTATTTAACCTGAAAGCTGGGCTATGAAAACACTCCTGACTGTGAAGTCTCAAAAGTATTTCTAATTCTTCCAAATCTACAGGAATAAAATGCAAAATGCATCAGTCCAGTATTTTATTTTGCCAAAAGTAAACAGATGCTGAGCCTCAACAGTCCAATTTCCATTTAAATTTAGAAGTCATGTTTTTCACAGCTTCTATGTTTGGCAATGATGGTTTTTTCCTGATATTTACTGCTTGAAAAAATTAAATTCCTCATCAACAGACCAGAGAGACTACTTTGATTGTGGATTCATCTCCCTTTTAATGTCAGAACAACTTTATTTAACCTGGTGATATTTTTTCCTGATATTCTTTGAATTTGACTGGGATCTGCATGAGATTCTGTGACCTCTAATGGAGGAAGGAAATATCCTTTCTGCTTTGAACAGTAGACCAAGCTGTGCTTTCAGACCAGTTATCAGACTCTGTTCAGGCAGAATTAATTCAAATCAGAACAGAAGAAGAGAAGAACTTTGTGATGATCACTCACACCTTGTTCCTTTCCTGGTTTATGCAAAGAGATTAAATGAGCTTGGCCTGCTTTGCTTAGATAACTGAGAAAAGGTTCTTCCTGCAGACTCATTGGGGAGTAAACACCAAAATGGACAGCCAGTGTTGGAGCTACTGGGCAACGTTAACACACCATCACATGGGGATGAACTGGACATCTATTTTGGCTGGAGATAGGAAATTGAAAGTTTCATTTAAATACCCCTACTTCTTTCATGGAAGAACTGAGTAAGAGGTTTCCTAATGAACAGGTACAGCAACATCTTTCTAGCATGAGGGACAAGAAATCTAGCTAGTTTCAATATAAAACTAAATATGTGTGTGAGGGGATATTTTTTCCTCTGTCTACAGTTTCAGGAGTGACTAGATTCGATCACCTTTGTCAATCCTTTCCTGTTGTGGTGTGATGTAACAGCCTGTCTCAGTTATCCCGGTTCCTTCCCCAGGTGTGCCAATACCCTCTCCCTTCCCCTCCCCTTGCCTCCTGCTGAGAGCTGTCTGTCAATCTTGGCATTCCAGAAAGAGCATTGTGTGACTGGCAAAGTTCAAAAGATGCCTCTCAGCCCTGGGGACATTGGGCCATCCAGGTGCCATTTGTCCTCTGAGACTTCCCCCCCTTTACCTGGTTGGTGGGATCCCTACCCCTTCCCTCCCCCTCTCCCTGGGGTTAAAAGACACTGCAACCACGCGGTTCTTGGTTCTGTTGGAGCTGTTGCTGGATTCAGAGGCCTGTGGGCCAGGAATAAAGCTCTGGATCAAAACCCTCCATCAGAACCAGCTCCTTTCCTTCACCTCGCCTTGAGGCCTCTCCGCCAGAGGTAAACCTGAGCTCCTGCATGCCTGGACTTGTTCCAAGTGCCCAGCTGCAATATCCAGCCAGCCAAAGGTGTCTCTGAGGTGAAACCGCCACAGCTGCCGCCCTTGGTCAAGGGTGTCTGGTCAAGGCTGTCCCAGACGAGCCCAGGCACGTTCCATCCGGAAATATTGGGATTTAATTCCAATACTTTCCAGTCTGATTTTCTATGTTATTTCTACAGTGGTAAAAATAAAGCTGTAAAAGAAAATCAGTGGCATAATCAGACACACTTCTTCTTCAGGAAAAAATAATGCCATTCAGCTCACTTTGATGTTGATTATTCAAAATCCTGCATTACAGAGAAACAAAATTTTATTTGTTCAGCTCCTTCGTTTCATCCCTTTTAAAAAATTTATCACTGGCTTTTTGAAGGGATATGGCACTTAGAAGTTTTATTTGAACCATTGATACTGTTCCACAATTTTCTGAACCAAAATTCTATGATGGAAGTCAGAAAGTATTGCCTTTTCTTTGATGAAGTTTCTACTTCAGTAGACTCCTTTCAGTCTTAAGGATGATGATCCACATGGACATAACTACTTGGCTATGACATTGCATGTGTTTTCAAGTTTCAGTAAACAACAGGTCAAAGCCAACATGAACATTTTAATTAACTTTGGAGGAACAGGATCGTCTTATTTTTAATTGGAGAAAATTGGAAAGAAGTCTACTGTTTTTAAATGCTGTCTATGAACTACAGCATAAATGAATATAAACCAAAATTCACAAATTTATACAAGAGTTTAATTAAAAATGAAAGTTGACACTGTAAGTAATAGACTTAGGTCCATCTAAGCACAATTTAAAGTTTCCTCTGGAGTATATAAACTTTGTGTACTGCTTGTGGCCATGAAAAAAGGAAAGATGTAAAGTAAATTATGTACTGTTCATCTTTCCCTTAGCAAAGTCTGATGTTTTCATCAAAATGCATGTTTCAAGACATAATAAAATGCCAGAGCCACAATATATGTGATAAAATGACTAGAAGGAGACATTAATCTGTATTATCAATTTAATTTACCAAGCTCACATATCAGCATCATTTTATTGTACTTTAAAAAAAAAGAGTAAATCAAATAGGAGAAACAGTTGCTTTTATATGTCAAGACATTTATTTGCTATGCTACACAAAATACTGGAAATCTCTATGGCATGATTTGCCAAAGGGAAGATAGCATTGTTTGTTAGTAGAAGATAGGAATTGCTTTTACAATTTTCAAGAAAAAACTGTTTAGCTTTGGGCTAATGGAAAACTGATCTTCTATGTATGCATGAAATGGTTGTTGTGGTGGTTTTTTAAACTGGAATAAAAGTGAAATTAACAAACCTCAGTACCCTATTAAACACTTTGTAATACATGGACACTGTTCAAGAGACACGGTAAAACTACTGGTGTATTTTCCAAGCTCTGATTCATATAAATTTGGACACAGTCAGATTTATTTCTGGCAGGAATAAAATACTTTGCACAAGGGGAAAAAGAGAAAGACCAGAACTTGAAGAAGAGGGACATTTAAGGAGAATATCTCTTATAAGCAAAATAACCACCAATCTCCGTGGATGAGTATATGTGTATGTTTCTGCTTAACTAAGCAAGATTCCATTTTCATTATGACTAGAATTACACAGAAATGTGCCTATACAAATTGAAAATAGAACAGCTTGTCTTCTAATGTTAGGTCTTGAGTGCAAAAAAAGACCACATACATATTTTCTCCCATTTATTTTTGCCCTTTTCAAATGCAAAGTTTTTGTTTGATCCTGTTTCTTTCTCAGAAAGTGAAGAAAAGGCATTCTCATGGAGAGAAGATGATAGTACAGTTTCATTTGCTGCATGACTGTATCGATTTTTAACCTGCAGCAAACAGTTCTGCAGACAGATCACTTCCTGGATTGGGTTAGTTTTGTAAAAGGAAAATCCATAATGCCAAAGGAAAATAATTTCAAGAAGGAGAAGGAGAAAGAGAAGAGAAGAAGAGGAAGAGGAAGAGGAAGAGGAAGAGGAAGAGGAAGACATTTTAAGGAAAGCACTTGGTGATAGAGAAATATTACCCATGCTGTCCCAGAACAATGAAGAATACAATGAAGAAAGTATTTAAAAGATCAACAGCTTCTCAACAGCATCCTTATGGTCCAATGTGGCAGCAAACAAACATAGTAACTTGGCTACTCTTTTAGGGTTTGGAGCTTATTTGTTAGGACAAGCTCAGGGAATGTTGTATCATGTTCCAATTGTTTTCAATCCTGTCCCTCAGTGTCATCAGAGGCTCTCAAGCAGAGAATTAAATGACTCTCCAGTGATTTTCTCCTCTCCATGATAATGTTTTACTCATTTTCTCAAGAAGAACAGGATCACTCCACAACAAATCAGCAGGTTTATGCTGCTTTTTCTCCAAATAGATCTTGTTAAGTGTCAGCACAGAAAGAAATCACTTAGCTTAGGTGAATCAGTATTTCAGGCATGAGCAAGAGTGGTTTTCTTCCTTCTTCCACAGTCTGCCTTGTGACTTGCAGGGCCAGAGACAAAAGACATCTCTTGTATCTTTGTTTTGAAACAATAACAATGCAAACCAAACCAGAATGAAATTCCTGAAGTGCAGTTTAGGCAGAGTCTGGGCACATCAAATCAGGAAGCCAGTCCAAAAGTCCCTGCCCAACTGGCAGGAACATGAGATTCTTTTGGTCTTGGTGCCTGAAGTTACTTCATGTCCAGAAGCAAGGTCAGCTGGAGTGACCTAGGAAATTTATTTGTTATTAAGTTTTCCAGTAGCCTTTGACTTTTATATAAATCAAACATATAAGTTCACACATGCCATTTCTGTCTGTTTCTCAGAAGCTGGTGTTTGCTTTGTGGCTAACCAGCACTGAACTTTTCTCAGACCCCAGTTTTGCACAGTACTTGAGAAAGAACTGTAAAATTTGGTTTGGCTTTTTCTTCCCCATCAGACATGCTGACTTCTATATTCCATTTATTGGCCAAGAATCTTCATAAATCTAGAAACTACAAGAATCATAGAATCATAGAATATCCCAAGTTGGAAGTGACCCACAGGAATCCTTAAGTCCAGTTCCCTGGTACTAACAGGACTACCTAGAATTACAACAGGTGACTAAGTGCATCATCCAGATACATCCTGAACTGTGACAGGACTGGTACCATGGCCACTTTCCTGGGGAGGCTGTTTCAGTGACTGACCACCTTCTCAGTGAAGAACCTTTTCCTTATATTGAATCTGTACTTCCCCCAACACAGTTTCATTCCGTTTTCCTGTGACCTCTTCCTGGTCACCAGAGAGAGGAGATCAGCACCTCCCCACATGTTTTCTTACAGTTCTGAAAAGAAGATAGAACAGTAGATTGAGTGACTTTATAAGTTTACTTCCCACTGTGGTGATTAGCTGTGGAACAATCACTCCTCATCTTATAAAGGTGGCTAAAGAACCTGTATGATGGCTACAAGCAACAGAATGTTCCCAGATATAACAGAGAAAGTGTAACTAGAGACAGTACAAAATAGATCTAAATTTTAAGGATGAATCTGAGAGCAAAGACAGGATGTGTGCTTACTATGAAAAATTCGTAACTAGAATTGAGCATTGAGCAGCAGTCATAGAGAAAAGATAACTTCCCCTTTTTAGGCCATTTCATTGTCTATTAATTTAGTGATTTTTAAAAATAAACCAAAGGATAATTCAAAATGTACAGGAAAACTCACATTGTCATCTGTGGGTTTTTTCCCATTTAATCTGGGCCCTTCCCAAACTCAGCTCAATGAAGCAGGGAGATGTGGTTTGAGGTGGCCTGTCTCATTATACAAGCAGCACTGAATAGAAAAAGAGCAGCCTGAGCAAAGGACAGAATAGCTTATTTAGGTGGGAAGACAGGTAGTGACACATATTGTCTGAAGGGATATGCATTGAAAATTACTGGGTGTATCCAGATGATTATTTTCCAACAGGGAATGTGCTACAGCCTCAGAGAATCACACACTGGCATATAGGATGTCTGTCAGAGGACACACATGCCCAGGCAGGCAAGGGAGCATTCTGGGAACAGGGACTGCAAAGGTCCAGCAAAACTCTGCTAGGCTTCTTGATGAGCATTGCTGGCCAGTCTAGAAATTTTTTTCTATACAATGTTCTCAAGATGGAGTTCCATTAAAAGCTTTCTGCTATAAAAGAATCCCTTAGGCGTTGCATGCAGATGGAGGGCTGCTTTTGTTTATTTTACTGGCAAAAGAAATTCAAATAGAATTATTTCTAAAATATGTTCAGAATTAAATATATCCTTCAGCTATTTAGCTTATTGGAAGTGGAGATCCAAACATTCATCTGAGAGAATAAGACCTTGAATTAATTTTTCAATTTTACCCTAGATATTATTCATATGAAACTCTACCTCTCAGATTTTCCTGAAACTGAAAATTGAGTCATGATCAAGGATCGCTACAATAAAGCAAAAGACACCAACATTAAAATTAGATATTAAGACACCCAAAGTTCACACAGAAACTAGCTATTTTTGTAGACTGCAAAACAAAAATCTCTTTTAAACTTACTTTCAGGCCACCATTGTTTTGTGGAGCTGAAGCAGAGAATAAAATAAGTATGTGCAAGGCAGAAGTAGGAGCATACTATGTAAGGGACATGTTGCTCTGGGAAAAAGTAGATATCTATTACCTTGTCTGTTCTGGCATTACAGATGAGGAGTGACAACTACCTAAGAAAGGCAGATCCAAAGGCAAATGCTTCCCCCTGAATATACATGATGAAATAACATCGCATTATGCAGTTAAGCCTTAAAATATAGAGGAGAAGAAAAGTAGCAGCCAAACCCATCCCATGAGAGGTGCTTGGCATTTTGAGTTAACATGCATCTTTTCGTGGAAACTATAAAAAGTCACCTTTGTAATTTTGCTGTCTTCAGCATTTTTTTTCTGTGGTAAGCACGAGTCCTTCTTAGAGAAAGACTTTAATCCTTCATAGGAGATGCAGAAATTCAACATTTCAAATTCTGGTTATTTACCCTCCTGTTTGTGTCCTAAAGTGTGGCTTGTTGAGCCTTCCAGACAAAGATATAGTTCCTAGGAAGATTCCTTCTTGTGTCACCTCCACTATTTAGTCTCTTTTTATAGCTGCCATTGCCAACTGTGGCTTTGTGTTTCTTTTTTCTTTTCAGTCATTTCACTTTCCCGTTTTTTTTCTTCAAGTTCTTTAATTTATGGTGTCCTAGAAAATGCTGTACACTTAGTTTTATTGCACCACTGAGGGACATCTTTCTCTTTATTATAAGAGACTTTTCTGAAGTACTTTCCTCCTGAATGACAGCATGATGACATTATTTTCTTTCATGTGCTATTTAGTTTGGAATGCTCTGTTTTGCTTTCTACAACAGAACATGTGGTCAGAATCTGATACCTTTAGGAGGAGCACTACATTGTCCCTAACCATAGCTTCTTTTCCTGTTCCTCATTTGTAACAGTACCTGCTTTTAGTAAGTTCTTTTGCTCAAATTCTTGGCATTACCTCTTAATTTCACTCCTTTTATTTATGGATTTATTCTGGTTATGAAAAATACATTAATAGCCTCTTAGAGGCAGTCTGATCAGAGTGCTTTATCCCTACCATTGTGTCTGCCAAGCTTCTTGACTTGTTTCAAAAGCAAATTAACAGGATTGGGCTAATCCTCTACCATCAAATTTCTCTGATCACATTTGCTTGAGACTGTGAGCACTCTCAGGTAGTTCTTAGGGCCTAAAAAGGTGCTGAGGACTTGGTAAACAGCAGTAACCACATCACACAGAAATTTTTTCCAAACAACAATTTGTAAGCTTTTAGTAAATAAGTGATGTCTCTACACGTGATCTGAATAGAGCTGAGACAAGTAGATGAATAATCATCATTGTCTGAAAATGTTTTTTTCTTCTTATGACACATAAAGCTTATGACACAAAGCATTCATAAGATCATGAAGTTGTTTTACAGTCCTGCAATTTATGGTGAGTTGCTCCATTTACCAGTAAAGGAATACTATCCCATGAATACTGCATTTAATCAACTGCTTAACTGAATTATTCTGGCAGAAATGTGCTGGTTAATGGTGCTATTTTCTACTGATTCTAAGGCTGCTGGATTCACTTTAACAGCATGTAGAATCTGTGGCCTGTTAAAATACTTTCCTGCAGTTGAAATGTTTGTGTGACACAATTGTCTGTGTTTGTATTTTAACTTTCCACAATTATACGGTTTCCATGCACACAAATGAAATACTAGTGATCCTGTATTAACCATAGATGAACTACCCACAATGCACTCTATGAATTAAACCCTTTCTTCCTAACAAAACAAAGCAGTTTGTAGCAAGACAATGGGCAGAGTTTAAAAAAATCAGAAATGGAAGACAATAGGAAAGGCAAACCTATACCTTTAATAAGTGTTTTTGCAACACCTCTTAAAAATCTATGTAAATATATATGTATATAAACCTAGAAAAAAATTATTATTAAAGATATGTGCTAATGATGGGCTAAAATTCTAAGCTTTGTTGTTGAACTTACCTTTGCAGACAGGAAATTGCCCCTCCTGTCCATAACCCTAAAACCAGAAGCTTCTTTTCCCTGATTAAATAAGTTCAGATCCCAGCTGGACAGTCTTGGCTTTCCATGGAGATCATTGCCTAGTTTGCACATGGGTAGTTTTGTCAGGATCCATTCCACCTGACCCATTGCAGAGGTAATCCTAACCTTAAACTCACAACTCTGCAATGTGAACCATGCAGTGATGAAAGAGTAGAGAGCATAAAAACTTGAAAGTGTATATGTGCCTTTTGTGACCAACTGATTGTTCATCAGCTTCAAATTATACTGGGATAATTCAAGCTACCTGTCCCTATGGAGAAGTATTTCTGTAAAGCCTGATTATTTTCAACTCTGCCCAGTTTGAATTCCCATGGACATGTCAGTCACTCACTACACTGAAGTACACAGGCCTCATTTAGGTTTCTACTTCTCCGCTTCCCACTGACCCTAACAAATTGTCTATAGTTTGTGGTAACAAAACATGAGTAAAATAAAAATCTGTCTTCATTATGATTTAGCTCTAAGTTCTGCAAAACCATACCAAAAATATGGGCTTTTTAATATATTAACATGTCTTCCAGGCTGAATTGATTTCAGAGTCTGTGGTCCCAGAATCCTGGTTCATGGATGTGTTTTATAAAATTTAATGAAGGTTGTAACAATGTTCCCTGAGGGTACTTTTCCATTCAGAGACATGAAAAAGAAATACATGAGGATTCATCCCAGTTCCTTATAGAACTGAAAGCCTCATTAGAAACTGAGATAAGACATTCTTTAACTGCAGACTTTTGCTAAGAGATTGTAGTGCTCCTCCAGCCACCTTCTGGCCAGTGATGATTTACATGGGCTGAAGTAAAGACACTTTTTCTCATACCATTCCACATGTACCTTACACTTCTGCTAGTTGTCCAGATGGAAAGGGTGAGGCTAGAATTTCTCTCAGGAAGAAAATAAATATTTGGTACTGAAATTAGAGTAATGCAAAAAATTGACATTAAAGTGTAGACTGGATTTCAGTGAGTGTAGAAATTGCATAGGTTGTTAAAACTTAATTCTCAGACAAATAAAACCTAGACATTTTTACAGTTTGACACAACAGCAGCAATTTATTTTATTTCAAAAAATAACTTGTGATTAACAAATCATCTGTCCTTGACATAAAACTGGCAAATTATGTATTACACAACATACTTAAAAAAACTGTGTGCAAGGTTCCAGAGAAGAAAAGCAATATTGCATATAAAACCGAGTATTAAAAAACAGCATCTCTGCTATTAATTGTAGACTTCAGTGCAGGATGATTAAAAACAAATGCTTTGGAGGAGCAGTTCTTTAAAGGGAGACATCAAGTCTGTGTTTGAATTCTGTAATGTTTACTCCAAATGTCAGAAATTCGCTACATCTTTAAAATGAGGTTTGTTGTTACTAAGTTCAATTTGGATTGAATATTTATTCTAAAATGTTTATCCAACTATTAAATATGAAAAGTAATGCAAAAGGTAAAATAGCTTCACCTCATATCCCTTTTCAGTGTCCCAGGGTGGGACACAGGGCGAGACTCTGGGTCATTATGGCACACTGTTTTTCAGATTTCATATTGTATATTATCTTTGTTTGAAAATATGTATATATCTTTATTTTACACATACCTCTGTGCAAATTAACAAACACATACCATGGGATACTTTGAGAGTTGCAGAGACCATGCTGGTTTCTAGGACATCTCAGAGGACAAAGCCTTCATGGAGGTGCAGTGGAAAACAACAGAACTGCCTCCACTTACATGGGACAGGCTGATGACCAGACTGTCCTGAGAGGCATAAGATGCTGCAGATGCTTGATCCCTTTCCAGCACCACATCTGGGCATGAAGGTGTTAAATCAGTGCCCATTCCTCATGCTGTGATTAAAACCCTCTCTGTCAGAATATTTTTTCCATACTCTCACATGAAAAATCTTGACTGCTTCTATAGCATTCAAGACATCTTGTGGCTTGTGTCCTGGGGGCCAGTGTTGAGATTTTGGTAGAGGAGGGTCTGCAGGGCTGCCCTTGGGAAAAGAGACCAGGGGATGCCCCATGCTGTACTTAGCATGGGCAGCTTTAAGAGACCCACCACAGGACAAAACAGAACCCATCAGACAAGTTTGTTGTGCCCCAGGAAAAACACATTAAAGAATGGGCAAAATATGAGGAAAAGAGGAAGAGGGAAGACAAAGAGAAGGAGGAAACAGTGAGAGGAAAACAGAACCAGAGAGATACAACAGAGGCAGCAGGAAGATGAGATGCTCCATGGCAGAGAGGATGTACCTGAAGGATGGCAGCCCATAAAAGTCCCAGAGGAAATGAGATAGAAAGAAGAGTGTTGAACAGAAACCTCCACATGCAGACAAAAACTTGCATCCTGCATCACTTTTTGTCTGGCTGAAGGCACTACTGAATTCAACCTGTGGTGATGGAAAGGCAGGGAGGAGTAGTGTCTGAAGGGAAGCTGAGCCTGGGAAAGGAGGAGTGTGTCTTTTTTATTTGTTTCCCATACCCAAATCAGTGACAAAATATTTCTATAATTGGCAATAAATCAAGTTCATTTCCCCATGCTGAGTTGCTCATGCCCCTGACAGTAATTGGTAATTTATTTTCCTGTCTCCATCTCAATTCACAAGCTTTACAGCTCCTGTCTTTCCAACCCTCTCCCCTATCCAAATGCAAGAGCAAACTAACTACTGGTTGGGTGCTGGGCTGGCAGATGGTTGCAAGCCACCACAGCTATTTAACCAGCCAGAGGATAGCTAAAGGCCAAGTAGGACAACAAAAAGTGCCAGCTCAGAGGGCTAGAAGGGATTTATGGGATTGCCATCTAGCACTGGCAGACCCACAGGCCTACAGAGGGGCTGAATTGAGAGAGCAATCTGGTGCATTTTCCCAGGATTTGAAGAGGTCACATGAGCTGGAAGTATTCAAGCTCATAGATTCACAGGTTTAAAGCTAAAGTGAGAGAATACACAGGAGAGATGGTAAAGCTCCATCTTAGTAGTTCATGGAGTAAAAATTCCAAGATATGTGTGGGAAACAAAACCTAATCTCCTTCCTGTAATCAGATAAACATAAGACAGATAAAAAGAGCATGAAACTTGTCCTAAGAGCTAAGCTAAGAGCTAAGGGCTGGAACAAAATGAACTATTAGGTTCTTTACATCCCCTAACAGAGCCAGGAAAGTCAGCCAGCTGTGCAAAACATCACACTGCCTAATAAGGTAAGATTGCAACTACTTTCTCTCCTTAAAAATCACAAAATAAGCTGAGTTGGAAGGGACCCATGAGGATCACGGAGTCCAACTCCTGGCCCTGCACAGAACCATCCCCAAGGGTCACACCATGTGCCTGGAAGTGTTGTCCAAATGTTTCTTGAACTCTGTCAGGCTCGGTGTTGTGAAGTCAATCCTAAGGCAGTTATCTTTGTAAAAGGTAGATAGTACCAGGCACAGACAATAGTTATCTTCAAATTATCTAATTTTTGACACAAAGACCAAATAAATATGTAATCTGGGACTAGAAAAGTCAGGATTCTCTGCTTATTATTTTGTCTAATTCAGCAGCCAGAAGTCCAAGTCAAACAGTCAATGAATATCCTGAAACAGTGTCTACAACTCATAGGCTGTGCTTTCCACACATGTAGGATACATTTGGTCTACTTTCCATATTTCTACAGGCTATGCTTATAACCTGTGAACTTGCAGCAGGGCCCCAGATTAATTTTGCATGCTGCAAATTCATTTTATGATGTGCATACATGGTGTGATGCCTTGAACTTATTGTTCCTTCTTTGAAGCTGATTTATCCTCACATTGCACGTCCATCTTGCTCAGGACAAGTCAGAACTAAATAAACTAGCACAAATCATCAGTGTGCAGTAGGAAACAGAGATCTAGATGTCTCAGCCACTTGGCATGTGCTGCATGGCATACACATACATATTTTAGCCAAAATAGGTCAGACAGGGAAACTTCAGATATCTGAGGAGTAGATCAAATTATCAGCTCTGCTGTTTCTGGGATAAACAGTTTTTTCTGTCTAGGACTGCATTGTGCCCTATAAGCACACAGATCACACAATATTGGATCATGTAATAAACACTGTGAGATACTGACTTCATAAGTTTTAAAACACAGAGACCTATGTTTGAATTGTGGGATCTGTCTTTTTTATGCTGTAAGCGCCTCAGGATTCCTACTTGCAGCAACATTTTATGTAGCACTCAGTGTCCCATTCTTGGTCTTATTAGGAAAATAAGAGGTGTCTGCTTTTACACAATAGAGGCCTGAGTAATAGATGAGTGCTGTGGGTAAATCTGGGTCCTCCTTTCATCACTTGATTGCAGTAATACTTTTTCCTTTACTAATATTTTTTCATCCAAACATATTTGTAATACAAGAGCTTCAAGTATCACAAAAAAATCTGAGGGCATTAGTCTCCAGAGGAAATATGATACTGGAACTGTAAAGCCATCATATAAGCAGTACATTTCTGTTGTAGCTACTGATGATCTGAAAGTTAGAATAGAAAAAAACTATTTGTGCAGAAAAGGCTGTTCATCAATTGAATTTATTGTGAGCACAGAATAAAATCAAAAGAATGAAAAGCTGCATTTGGTGATGGAGAAAGCCTAGTGTTTATTAATCTATCCTTATGTATATAATTACCAAAGATGCTGGTCAGAAGCTAAGCCACTGTACTTATAAGAAATACTTAACAAAGAAATAAGTGATTTTATCTTACAAATATTCATATTCTCTTTCTAATATGAAAAGTAGCAACCAGTATCCAGCAGGTGCTAACTTTTCTGTAGAGCCTAGTTTAATCTTTGACATGGATGAACATATGTCTTTCGTGCAGCTTGAGATTAGCAGCATTGCTGCTCATGGATGCTTCTCACCTGCCTCACCTCCTCACCTCATTTTATTTGAGCATATTTCTAGTAGGGAATGCAAAAAAGCCAGCAAATGTTAGAAGTGTGTTTTGTCTGAGATTGCTTCCTGTGCTAACTTCCAGGAGCACCCTCTGGCTGGCTGACCAGATAACTGAAATACATAGGTGCCTATTAATTCCATTTAAAAGATTAGACATTTCAGACTTAGAGCTGTCTCTATTTTGCCAGAACAAATGCCATCCTCTGTTCAGCTCTTCCTCAGAAAGGAAAATCTGGCCAGTTACAGTTAGCATGAGCCAAGCAATCAGCATGCCAGGTCTGCAGCTGAAAATTTGGAATTATCTTATAACAGCAGCAGCAGGAATATTTAGGGGTGAGCGCTCAGTAAGAACTGACTCCTGGGACTCGCAGTGTTCAGCAGGCCTTTGGCCAAGCTAAACACCAAGTAGAAAATGCTCTTCAGTCATTGCAGCATATTCCCAGACCCACTCCTGTCTACACATATCTAACAAACTTAGCTTCAGATCTAAGGAAATAAATGTCCAGACAAACAGATCTTCACATCAAATTCACAGGAAATTCTTTTCTTCCAGGTGGAGTTCAAAAAGAGTAACAAGGAGCAGCTTCATGAATGGCTCCAAGAAAAGAGACACTGATCATCAGCAACTTGAGAAAGGGACTGGAGACAATTCCAGTGAGACCTCTGTCTGTGGGTCATTAAGTGACCTTGCAAATTAAGGCAGCATTTCTAAAACAGCAGCTTTCAATCTGTGCAGACACTGATCCTCAGATATGCCTACAATTTAACTCTGTCAGAACTGCTGTCTTAGTAGTCTAAGTGAGAGACCACCCCAGCATGAATTGCAGAAATTGTAAGAAAGATCTGCTCAGTAGAGAAAATTTGCTTATTCTTCAGCATGTGTGAAAATGTGTAAAAAACCAGAACAGATAGCACCATAGCTCTACTTTCCTTTCCAAACTGTATCTATGGGTGCAGTACAACCCCAAGACCTGTTTCCATGCTTCCCTCTAAAGTGACCAACCAGTTTTGCCTATCTTTATTAGCTACTTTTCTTAGCAAATTGCACTCACTTACTTTCCCAGATTGAGTAACAGCCAGCTAAGTTTTATGTCTACTCTCTTTCTAGCATTCTTGTGTCTACAGAAGACTGCTAGATCAGATACTGCAGAGCAGCTGTTTTCATCGGGGGTTTTTTGTTTGTCAGCAGAGCTTAAATCTTTTTCCAGTGAAGCTGTAGATGGCATATTCATACAACATATTTTGCTTCAAAGTGATTTTTATTAAAAGCTGAATGATTGTAGAAGTCCCAAGCAGTTGTAGTTTGGTAATGATTTTACTTGGCATTTGAAAAGAAATTAGTAGAAAAGAGTACATTCATTTCCAAAAGATGGCTTCCTAGGAAACCAGAGCTCTCAAAGGTACTAGCTGTTTGTAAACATATTAGCATTTAGCTTGGATGACTGGAATCTATAGGATAAACAAATATGCTCAGGGAGGCTTCTTTATTTCTTTGAGTTGTTTGTTGTTTGGTTGTTTATTTCCAAGAAATACCTGCACATAACCACACAAATCTGCACAGAAGCATGCTCTGAGGGACCAAACCCTACCATTAGGTAAATCAGCCCAAGGAGGCCAGTAACGAAATGTCTCTGCCTGTCTTTGGAGAATAAATATATCAAGGCCTGAGAATTCTGCAAACTGCTTCTCTTCTCTGTGAACAGTATTGGGAGTGTCATCCACAGAAATAGATCCTCAATGTGCACAGATATCTCATCTCTAGATCATAAACTGGCCTAATGGCATCCAGTTTAAACTTTACCCTTCACCCTCATAAGTTTAAATTCCACATGCATTTGGCTGATGTGAACTCACAGCAATTAAATGGTTTGTGTGTCCCCAGCTTTTGAAACTCCAGGGTGTCAGAAGATGAGAATCCACCATGAGGCTGGGAGACATGAAAGCATCAAAGTCAGGAGTCATGTGGCTCTTCAGTGGCTGTGCGCTATCAGCCAAAGGCAGCAAACAAAGGAGGGAGACCTGAAGCTGCCATTTGACTGCACAGAAAAGCACCCATATGAAGAAAGGTGTGCAGTCATCCTCTATTCAAATAAATTAGCTGACAATGCCAGAAATGGTGCTCTGCTGCACCTCACACAGGGTGACCATGTGGTGACTTACAAAGTCCATTGCGTGGGTCCACAGGAGGTGGAAAACACCCCACACACACCATAGATTCATCTTACACAATTGAACAACGTCCCAATAATTAATATCCTGGATCACTCCCAGAGTGAAAAACAATAGAAAGTAAAAAAATTCAATTTGCTTGAAATGTTTTACTCAGTATTTTCTTTGTAGGTTCCACTTATAAAAAAATTTAATTTAAGGGTAGGCCTACTTTGATTTGAGTGATTGGTAACTGCTGTCAAAATGTTATTGGAATATTTTACATGAAACATTCATGGACCAGAAATGTAAGTCCATCTCTTATCAATCAGCTTATAGGGTCATTTTGTTTCACCTCATTTTCTCCATCCCTCAGGTCCAGAAGACTTTGATCTAATCACCCAAAATGACCTGCCTTCAATGGGACTTCTCTTCCTTCTGCCACACAGCTGTTGGTCTTCAGCACCCTTAGGAGAATGAGTTTTGTTTGCCTGAAAGAAGGATTTAATTTAAGAACGTTCCAGCTCCCTGGTGTCTTTCCTGACCAGCAGTCTGCAGGCTGTGAAGTGGGTTAAGAGCTGCCAGCACTTGTTTGAAATTAGGGCTCATGTCTAACTCTTTGACTGCGACACTGGTTGAAGGGCTGTGTCTACTACACACAAAACTCACTTCTGCAGTTGGGGTTATTAGTAAAGGCTCTCCTGCAAAACTTAATGTCTCTGACAGCTCTACTTCTTTGGCTGTGGGCTCAAAAGTTGTTAGATAAGGATAGGAGAAGAAAAGGAGAAAGAGGAGTCTGTTAAAGTCCTGTTTCCCTAAGAAACCAGAACTTTCTATGCTATGTCACACATAGATAGATAGATAGACCAAGTCCAGATTGAGATGGAAATTCTTTTTCTGTCTTCAAATATATTTTTGCTCCCAAAAGTTCCACTCCTAGAGAGTATCATATTAAGCAGAAAATCTAATGGACAGCTGAAGAACTCTTCTGTTGACAGTCTCATTAAATCTGGTATATTCATACCACATATTTTTCTTCTAAGTGATTTTATTAAAAAGCTGAATGATTGTAGAAATCCCAACCAGTGTAGCTCAGGAATGATTATACTTGATTTTGAAAAGAAATTAGTAGAAGAGGGTAGAATTAGACCTGTCTTAGCAATCTATGTGGTTTTGTGCATATATATAAATATACAAATGTTTTCTAATAGTCAGTTGTGCATATATAGCTACAATCAGTGCTGGCTAAATAAAAATAAGATAACGCTTTTCACAGACTGATAAATTTTATCACCTCACAGAGGGATTTAAAAAAAAATCTTGGGGAATATCCTTTGCAAATGTAAACAGCAGTGCATATTTCTTTCAATGGCTCACTGCATGTAATCTATTCCTCCAATAATCTTCCCCTCACTAGTATTCACTCATTTTCTTTCCACATCATGCATCCTTAAGGTGGGATGTAATCCCACACTTGAAAGCAGTATTAAGGAATGTATCTGCTGCAATACACATACAAAAACTAGGCAGCTCTCTTAATCTCACAATTCAGTTTGCTACTCAGCACTCTCAGGTTTTGCACATAATTTCATGAGTAAAACCAGACTGATTAGAAAACCAAATTATTTTCCATGCACGTGATGTGGGGGGAAAAGATATAAAATGGGAAAGGTTTTAGGAGTAGTACTGACTCAAATCTATTTTTTTTAATTCCCTTTTTCTTTTTTTCTTTTTTTTTCTACTTTTGGAACAATGTAACATTTATTTATGACAGATATAAATTTTAAGAAGATATATTGGTGGATCATATCTTTTCCACCCCAAGGCAAGAGTCATATATTCTTAATACATTTTTCATGACTTACTGTGATCCTCCTGAATAACAGATGGAAAAAAAAACATGACTGCAGTGTATTATGAAAATGTTTTCTATCCAAGGAGATTGTCAAAGAGGACTCTGAAAAGATAAGACACATAAATTTTAAGTCTCCTAAGACAACATGCTAATCCAAGCAGATAACATTCAGTGTAAAATAATCTCCAGTAATATATAGCAATTTAGAAAGTTGTTTGTTTCAAGCAAAACTTTTGAAGTTAAGTGTCAGAAAGCTTTTGAAAAAATCCTATTTCATAAATCATTTTGATAGGTGCTGTCTTGTTTTCCTTAGTTGTCTGTAAATGCTAGTATTGAAATAGCATGATTTCTCAAGGGTGAGCAATTCCATGTTCCAATAATTTCTTGAAACTATATAAAATTACTAATGATGTCCTATTTCCTGCCCAAAACTGTGGCTTCCTGATGGCACCTTTCACAAGTACCTGTGTCATCAAGTACACAGGGCTCGATCTGGTAATGTGTAGATAAGCCTAGTCTGCTGAAATCTCAGTGAGGGAAACCAAACATTTAAAGCTGTATGTGCATGACTAATTGATCTGATCTGTTAGCATGAAGAGAGCTGAACCACTTGCAAACTTCCTAGCACAAGGACTTCTCTTTGTATAGCAAAGCACTGGACACTTCAGAGCAACACTAGAAGTAACAATCATATGTACACACTTTCTGAAAAAAGCAGGTTTTGACTTTTTTTCTAGTACACAATATTTAAATGATAGATAAGAGTTGTCTTAACTTAATGGTTTTGTGGGATATTAGGATAATCAACATTTAAGCCCTGTGGAAGGTAGCTTTGTAAATCAAATATTTTTGTGATGAGTTTTCTGCTTTGTTTCTTTGTATTTTTCACATATGACTTTAATAAAGATATGTAATGGCTAACTAAACTTACTATGGATGTGGTTTAATTCTGCTAAATCCTTTAATAAACTTGGACAGCTTTGGAACCGTGTGGTATTAAAAGTAAAACCGGATGGTGGTTTTTTGTAATTGTTTTGCTGTGCCTTTATTTTTTGCTTGGTATATTTCTGACTGAGTGTAGTAAGATCATGACTGAGATCTAAACTGATGTTTTGAAAATAAAATAAAATAAAGCAGTTCATACACACACACTCACACACACAAGCACATATATGTAATAGTAATATATATGCACATATGTAAATATATAGCCCAGCAAATTTTCACAATTATTACAAATTTCTTCTTTACAGATGCACTATGTCCACATGAAATATTTACAAAATAATAATTTCGAACACGGTTTGCAATGTGTGTTGAGTGTATTGTAGCCATCCATACATAATATCCACCCAAGTATTTGCAGATGTTACTTAACTTTGCCAAGGAGTTTCAACACTCTGGATGAGGTCTTGAACTCAGATTTGGCTGATGCAATGTAACCTACAATATTTCTTCCCCAATGTAGGAAGGCAAACTAAATGAGCTATGGTTGCCCTGCTCAGTTGATTCCTTCACATTCATTTCTTGCCTTTTGGAATTTCCCATGACCAAAACTTATCCTCTGAGCACCAAAGAAGGGCTCAGGAGAAGTTTTTGAAAAGCCACTGTAAGTAAACAGCGCTAAATATCAACACATAATCCCAGCTTATTCTCACACAGGATAAATACATCAAAAGGATCAAGGCAAACAGGAAGAAACCACAATGTTTTTGTCTTATTCATGTTACTAAAATCTATTCCTTGGAAATTATCTAATTCTGTGCCTTCCAAACACAAAGTTCTAAAGAAAAATCACTAATCCTTTGAGTAAAAGCATTTCTTATTTACTTTCAGTTTTTCTTATTATGCTTTGCAACCCAGTATAACAAAGGAAAATTTGATAGAATATCCATAGCTAAGTAAAAACATAGCCAAGTCAAGGAACAGTAAGCAAGAAAACACCATTTCATGAGTGTTTCCCAGTGTTGATTTTTAGACCATTGAAAAGATAAGATAAGTCAGCATTAGTCCACTGCTAGTAATGGACATTTTCATTCCCTGGAGTTTCTCCTCACCCCCACTGTTCCCATCTCAGAATTAAAAAGAAAAAAAAATTAAAATAATAATAAGAAAAAAAAAAAAAAAACATAGTGTGGTACTAGGAATGCTTTCTCCCTTTCCATAATTTGAAACAGAAAATTCTATATGGAAAAAATTCCTCTTGTGCCACTAAGCTGTCAGATTTTTACAGATTGATTGATGGATTTTAAGCTGCTGCAGTTTTCCAGCTCATCAATATCTACTCACCTATTTTCATATTTACTTTGGTATAGGAGTGCTCGGGAGGGGATCTTGTGACTTCTCTGAAAAGCCCACATCACCTATCAATTTCTACAACCTTTCCTTCCAATCTTTGACAAAATAATGATTTGGGAACAGTCAGATGGTTATAAAGAGACACCTGTAAAATAAAATAAATGCAATTCTTTTGAGTTACATTTGGGAATTTATACCATATATATATATGCATGCTAAGGGAATACCACACCCAAGTGTGCACCACTGATGGGAATTTTCTAATAAGATTTATTTTCATCTTCTAATTCCTAAAATATGATAACTTTAAGACATTAGGTACTCTGCCTTCAATGGCACTGTAGCCTTTGTGTTCCCCCAAAAGTCAATTGGTTCCTAAGATTTTAATTTAATTAATTGGCACTCATGCTCCAAATGCTGCAAGTTACTGTATTGTTTCAAAGTGGAAAATGTCATTTACCCTTCAAAATTATGTTTGAGAGAGAGCAAAATGTGACAATTCAATAGATAATTGAATGTTAGATCCTCTCAGAGATCAGTTATTTCAAGAGTAGCAGCAATATGCCTTTTCTGAGGAATTTCTGCATTACTTTCATTGACCAGTTTTCCACTTTCATGTTAGACAGCTGCAATTGCTAAACCATCAAAGCAAATAGTAAAAAATTGAATGAAGCCAAAGAAGACACACTAGGGAGGACAGTTTACTTTTACACAGATTCTACTGAATTGCCTTTTTGAACTTGCTGTCCATTAAAAACATCAGGGATTTAAAAACTTTTATAATAGCTGCAGTTAAAAATGCTAGTGATTACTGTAAATTACTGCTTCATTTCTTATGCTGATTGTTGAACATGAATCAGCAAAGGCAAACCCTGTCCTAGGCTGCATTAGGCACAGCACAGCCAGCAGGTGGAGGGAAGAGATCCTGGCCCTCTGTTTGACATGGGTGAGGCCACACTGCTGTGTCCAGTGCTGGGATTCTGAGAACAAGAGACATGGACATGGTGGGAAAGGCCCAATGAAGGGCCATGAAGATGATGCAGAGACTGGAGCCCCTCTCCAGTGAGGAAATGCTAAGAGAGATAGGACAGGTCAGGTGTCTGAAAAGAAGGCTGAGTGGGGGTTTTGTACATATATCAAAGTACACCAATGTACACACCCTTTTTAGAAGTTAAATTCAGTAATAGCTTCATGTTGCTTATGCATGTTAAAGGGCTCAGACTTCATATGCTCCACCCAATCTCAATTTTTTGGTACATGAGAAAAAAACAACCTGTAGAAATGTGATTCAACATGACACGTTTTGAAGAATAGGATGAATTGGGAGGTGTACAGGAAGGGAGGATCAGAGTGCTTCTGAAGAGGATGATCTAAACAAACCACACACTTAATGATCCTCACTCTTTGGTGAGAGCCCACCAATAAAGTGTCCAGGTCAGGATTCCTCAGTGCAGGAAATCTACTTACAGTGGCTTACTCCACCCTGTCAGGAGCACAGGTAACCACAGAGAATGCTGGACAGCAAGCTCTCTCTACTCCTTGAACAGCTCATCAGGTTTGGCTCTCCTCATGTGGCAGCTGAAGAATCTCCTCCATTAAGCTACAAAGGACAGAGAAAGAAGAGGAAGTTCCAGGCACCCTCATGTGTCCCAGCAACAGCATGTGCTCACCTGAACAAATGTAAAAGGTACACGGTGTAAATATTAGTACTGCCTGTGCAGAAGATAACAGTCAGAAATGGTGTTGGCCACATGTTGGAAAGACACCATAAACCCTCTTGTGCTCATGTCTCCAGGTCAACAGCTACTGTGTCAATACAATCTAGACCACAGGTCTGCCATGTTTCATATCAGAGCAGCAGCCTTTCTTCTGGTTTATTGATACTACCATTCTTCCGATAAAAATTGGCAATCATTTTCCTCAGAAAAAAAACCTCAAATCACGTCATATTAAAGTAGATGACATTGGCCAAACAAAATAAATTTTTTAACCCAGATTGTTTTCTTTTATCATAAAAGAGGGGACTTTTTATGTGATTTTCTGTGTGTTATGATAATGGGGCGGGCCGCTGTTGGGGTGTTACATTTCAAATTCATCTGAAACTAATTTCAACTTCCCCCCAATTATTTTGGTTAAAGCAGCAAATTTACAGTCTTTAGGGAACAAAAAAAAAGACTCCCATTGTTTTCTAGAAGCACAAATCAAATTCTCTGAAATAATTTTCAAGTACTGCAGGTGTAAAAGGTTGTTGTAGCTAAAGCAAACATAGTAAAAAAATTTGCATTTTTTACAGCTGAACAAATCTATTATTTAGGCTAAGGAGAACAGTCAGCGGCTTATCTGTAAAACCTGAATATGACTGTCTTGAACACAGGGACTTACAGGTTACAGGAAAATATATTTTTACTTTTTCAGACTCACATGTATGAACACAAGAGCAGAAAGAGTCTCTAGTTCTGTGAAGTCTCATTTCTCAGGTAACAAGCAGATTAAATCTGCTCTATTTTTGTAGACTTCGCAGCAATCACCCCAATTTCCTGTCATTTGTACCATGACTACTTTGACTCACACTGGTTATATGTTCTTGCTACACCCATCCCCTGAGACATCTTTTGTGTAATTTTTAATATCAGCATTTTGGCTGTTTGTATGTTGGAAGTCTGTGTGGTTTCCTTTGTATTCCTGAAGATGGTCTGAGGGTTGTTTCTGTTCCTTCTGTAATTACATACACCTTTGTGTGTTTATGTTAAAGAAGTTCGGGTCCAAAAAGGACTTGGACAGTTTCAAATGTTTTTTCTTCCTAAAGGAGTTCATCTCACAATCTCTGCATGGGGGAATAAGAAGGACAGAACTTTTACAAATACCCTTTTCATTATAGCAACAGACACTCCTAGGAAATATTTTCTACAAAGCATGACTCTCAGTAGCAAATGTCATATATATTTTCCAATATACACTTTCAGAGAAAAGACTATGAAAGCATAAGCCTAAGTATTTAATTAACCTGTATTTATGATTTGTTATAGACATGGCAGGTGTTTTATGGTCAGGAATGTTGCCTCTTCTGACATTTCTGACAGCCTTTGAACAACAAAAAGCACAACATCTTCTGCAATTTCCTGACTATCTTGTTGAATAAAGCAGATAATTAAAAAAATAAAAATGTATCATTAAATCCTTCCAAGAACAGATTATTTTTGTATTCCAATTAGCTCCAGGAAGTCTCCTTCTCATTGTGCTGAGCAAGGCACATGTTTCAGGAGAGTAGTTCTAACTCAGAAATCTGTTTTGCTGTCACTAAAGCTACAAAATAAATGGCTATGATGTTTAGTAGCTCTCAGCACTGGGATTCACCTCTCAGCCCTCATGGACAAAGTGGCACATTTGAGCCTTTTCCCTGTCTTGACTTCGTACCTTATAAGCTTTCCTTTGTAGGAACTACTTCTCACTTTGTATATGGCAAACTACCAGATTCAGTCCTAATGGAAAACCACGTGGCCCACACTGTGGTTCATTGGAAGCTGCTCTTGGCAGCTCTTCCAATGTAAGCAGTTCTCCCTGCCCTTGCCCAGAGACATTCCTGCTTGCTTCCATGCTATCCCCTTCAGTTTTACTGTACAGCTGCTTGCAGAACTGAGAGACAAACCAAACCAAGGAACTGATTCAATGACTCCAGGGTGAAAACAGCCTTGGGGAGTGGAGTTTAAGATAGTTTTTGCTCAGAATTAGTTGACCAATACGTGTGATCACTTAGAAAATCATGTTTGCTATGTGAGACCATAAACGTCTCTGGTGGCACAAATGAGGAGATGATATAGAGACAGGAACAAGCTTTGGGGAAGGGGAGGTAGATAGGAACAGCTTAGACCAGCTTTTCTGCCAGGAGAAGAATCCCCCAGAAACCTCACAAATGTAAAATTTTTCAAATCTTGCTTTTTAACACCCTCCATTTTGTGACTGCAAGAGTAAGGGCCTCTGGTTACAACACCGCTTACAGAGCAAGTGTTTAATACATCAGCAGCTTGGCAGGATTCTTTGTGGTTCTCTTTCTTTGAGGGACCATCTGGCTCCGTCAACTGCTACCCAGTATAATGAAATATTAGACTCATCCAAATCATGTGAGCTTCAGATATGTGTCATGAAAAGAGTCCAACACTTGGGACTGTTTGGTTGGATTATTTTCTCCTTTTCCCCTCTGTGCATATTTATTTCATTAGATTTATCTCTGTTCTATTTTCTTGCTCTTCATGACTGTAGGCTTTTTTTAAATTCCAGATGAAGTGTCACCAGATAATATTTAGAAAAGAGCCTTTTGATTTCTTAGCATTTGTTCTATATATAACTTGCTGTATACGCGGAATTGAAGTAGACACTAGCAAGAACTCTAGCAGGCAAACATGTATTGCCAAGGAAATAGATACAGCATGACTGAATCCTCAGTCTTCTGAATCTCTCATTTGTATTACTTTTTCATCTGAGCTGACAATTGTTGGAAGAAGCATCTGAAACTGACATATTTCACCTAGTGGCTCAGTTTCTGCACACTTATAGTAGGCTGATCAGACATCTTAACATCAGCAAATGCTGTCAATAAAACACTGATCTATTTTTGGCAAATTACTTCTACTTTTTAAATAGCTGAAAGTCAGTCACAGTCTGCCCTACACTGAACTTTCTGATTCAGATTTAATCCTAGACTAAAGATAGTGCAACAACCATAGAGCATTGTTTGCCCTACATCTTATACATCAAACCGGGATTTTTTAAATTGCTATCCCACTGTGGTTTTCTGAAACCCATCTTGCTATTGTATTTGCAAGGCTTGAACATACCCCAAGTTTCTCAATTTTCTCCTTTAAAAAAAGGTTTCGTCCTCTAAAAACTGTGTTTGCATAGCCCATAATGTTAAAAAAAAAATATAATCAAAGGTGAGCCAGACCAGTTAATTCTTATCTCATTTCAAGAAAGACAGGACAGCTACCAGTTGAGTGCACATTCCAAAGCAGAGAAGCTTGAGCAAGCATGGCAGAAGTCCAAAGTGGTTGAATGGGAAATTCCTGATGGAGTTCATACACAAAAGGAAAAACCACAGGAGCTGGTCATACCCAGGAGAAATGTAGTAGCATTTCCCAAGTGTGGAAGAAGATTAGGAAAGTCAAAATTGAGCTGAAGTTAAAACTAGACAGGGAGGTCTAGGAGGGCAAGGAAGTTTTTCTGTAGGTACATCAGCAGTAGAAGGAAGATTAGGGGAAATCTGGTCATTTGGGCACAGGACCTAGTGACAGAAGCCATTGAGAAAATCTGTTTTCACTGGTTGACTTGCTACTTGCTACTCTAGGTCAAACTAGTCTTGCAACTAGTACTTGCTTACTTAGGTCAAACTAGTTCTGCTAGCTACTAGAAGAAGGCTACTAGCAGAATCTGTTAGAGAGAAGTGGTACCCACAGGAGAGGAAGACACTCAAGGAGGCTGCAGCAGCTGGCCAATGTCACTACAGAGATTCACTCTTCTCACTTCTGAAAGGTTGTGGTGATCAATGGAGTTTTCACATTATTGGAAAAAGGAATGTGTGATGCTACTGTTGAGGAAGGCGAAGAATATCTGGGAAATTACAGCCTTCACTATCTCAGGGTCATGGGAAAATTACATGGCAAATCCTCCTCAAAGTCATTTTCAGATACATGATTAAGAAGAAGGCAACTGGGAACAGGGAGCAAGTCATACTTGACCAACCTAATTGCTTACTGTGATTCAATGGCTAGCTCCACAGAGAATGGGACAGCAGTGGATGCTGTATATCCTGATTTTAGCATGGCATTCAATGAGGTCCATGGTAATTTTGTAGGCAAAAAAGGTGTGACACAAACTGAATAAGTGGATGATAAGGACAGCTGTCATGATATGGAATGAACTGAAAATTCATCTTTATTTTCAATTTTCAATTCATATTATTTTCAAATTGGTAATATAGGAGTTATTAAAAGAGTCAATATACAGTAAGAATTAAAGATTAAAGTACAAAGAAAACCATGTTTCCAAATTCATATACAGATACTCCCAAAGAAGATTAAACATTCCTTTATGTTTAGATAAATCCTCTATAAATTAGAAGAGGCAGCAAAGCTTCCAAATATAAAAATATTCGAGGAAGAGTTTGAAAGAAAAACATTCCCAAGAGAAGAGGGGAGGATCAGAAAAAATGTAGGCTGCCCATTTTGCAAGCAGAGAAATCTGTGTTCCAAATTACTTAGGTCAAACTAGTTTTCCATATTAAGTCTTCACATCCTGGACCCTCTTTTTCAGCCCTTATTCTCATTTTATCAATTAGTTCAACATTATTAGCATCAGCAGAATGTTTGTTGCGGCAGAGAAAAGACCTTTGTACAACTGCATGCCACTCATCATAGAGTGATGATTTCCCTGCATCCATTTGTCAAGGCAGTTAAGTTTCTGTAAGTAATTGTATTACACCACCACAAATGTAAGTTATGACAGTGCTTTAATTCATTTTTTTCAGCCTCTCTATAACTTCATGATTCTGACTTCACTCCTTCAGTGGTGAACACTTCTGGGATTAACACTTGCTTTTATTTAACTCACTGTCAGTGACTAAAGAACCTACAAATGGATGTATCAACATGAAGTATTTTATACTACATTGAATTGACATTATGCTCTACCATTGATGCTTTTCATTCAGTAAGTCCAATGCAAGTCAACATCTCATTGACTCTGGTTTCAGTGAAAAGAAATTCAAAGAAATATGAATCCAATGTAAAAAAACCCCAAAAATCACTATTTAAATTAGACTTCTTCTTGGATGGCTTTCTTGCTTCTCACTTAATTTTTTTTAGTTTTTTTTTTTCCTTTTACAATTAGCTGAGAAAAAGAGGAGGCGAACAAGTGAAAGAGATCTAAACAGGAGGTGAGCAAGTTAAAGTAGTTAAATTAAACTGCTTTAAAGTGGAGGAAGAGGAACGTTTAAAGAGGAACATTTCTTTGAACCACTGATGTGCTTTGGATGTGGTTTTTTCAGCCCAGATCAGAAAGGCTACACTGAAAGGTGGCAGAATGCAGAACAGCTTTCATTTCACAACATTAAAAAATACTGCTGAAGTCAACAGGTCACATCTTTTAAGACACACAATACTTTTCAATATATATTAATAACCATTTATTTCTTCCAGCTTCCACAGAAATAAGGTCCAAAATAGAAGAGTCCAAAATTTCCAGAAGGATCATGAGTCTAAATAGCTTAAAAACATCCAGCTTTAGTTTACAGTCTGATATATATGGCTACAGTCCTAGGTTACCTTTGAAAACAGGATACCAGAAGGAAACTCTGAAAATCTATCCCAAATCCTAGAAATTATACTTGAGGGGACAATTCCCCTTTGGAAAAGTTAGGGACTAGATGACTTAGAGGTCTGTGTTTCCACTTCTGCTTAAGACTTTAAAAAGTACATATATGTTTTATAAATTCTTGTAACTCCTACAAATGTCCCAAAGTATACCAGCACATCATTTGCATTTATCCAAAAGAATCAGCTGTGCCTCACCTTGCAAAAGCTTACATCATAAGTTATATTAACAGAGCCTTGAACTGTATTCATAGCTCCTGAACAAAGTCCAGGGGAGACACTGTGAGAGACCAGCCAGCATCTCCTGTTCCCTCTTATCCTCATGGGAGAAGTGGAACAAGTAAAAGAGAATGAATCTTGCTGACACATGAGGACCCTGGTACACAATCAAGTCACAAAGGAAAGGATTCACAAAATGAGGGACAATCCTTCTATTCAGTTCCAGATTTCTTCCACTGATTCCCTCACCATGGAGGAGTGCTTCTGACACTGACACTAACAGGTGGTACAATAACAGAGAGACATAAAACTTACCCACAGTAACCTAATTAGAGGAAAAGGTATTAGGGTTTGATTTGTTCTGCATTAATTCAGCTTTTCTCCTGGTTTCTGAGTAGGTGGCTACTTTTCCACATTCAGATGAAACATTTTGGTAAAGGAAGTTTTCAGTGAAGCTTCATAGCAAGTTGGAACTGAACGAAAACCTATTTTTTCCCCCTGTTACAGATGACTGATGCAAGATTTTTCTCTTTTTCCAGGAAAAAAGCACTCCAGACAATAATAAAACTTTCATTTGACAAATTAAATGAACTCTAATCTTGTTCTAGAGTCTGCACATTGGAGACTGAGAAGGCAATATTTTTTGATGAGTTACTTCAGAGAATTGGGTGTTTCCCACAGTGCTGAATCATACATCCTTTTATTTTATTTTTTCACTTGGTCTGTTTCCTGTCGACTGTCATAATTGTCTTGTGACTAAATCCCAGGAGTTCCAGTAGCCCAGTGAGGGATATGACAACAAATCCTATTGTGGTTACTTATGTCCTAGCCTCTTCTAAGCTTAATTTTTAAATTGTTTATTCATTTTAGAAGGATTTGTATATCTTCATTAGCATCATCTGTCAATATTAATTAGAGTACTAGTATCACATCCTGGAATTACCCCTTTCCGAAGAAAATTATCCTTGACCACATCTGGTTTTAGCAATCGGATGTTTAGTCAGATTCAAGCCTTCAGTATTTACTTTAGGAAGAACCATATCCTGCTCTCAGTCCCTTTTAATTCTCCACAGATGAAGATTTTGCCAAAGATGGTATCAATGTCAGGGATGATATTTGCCTCTCACCACTTGAATAAGGGGCTTCTTCCCACATAGGCTTCTGCAGCACACATCTTCCTATACTCCCTATTGATTATCCCTGCCTAGTGAGGGCTGCAATTATAAAGACGAGTTTGCAGAGAGTTTGCAGCCAGGGTAGTAAAACTCGGCATGTTCCCTGGGGCATAGAAGGAAAACTGGGAATTACAACGTTATGGCAACATCTATCAGTGCTTAGTGAGGAGACAAGCACAGGGTTAATCAGCATGGACACACAGGTTTGCAGTTTCTGTAAGCAGGCTTTCAGTTACATAGCTTAACCAGGATTCCCAGAGGTTTTGCAGCTTCAGCACAGTGTCTCCTTTGAAACAATTTTTACTTCCTGAAAAATCTAGGTGTGTTTCTAGAAATTTCAGTTGGCAGCACCTGCAATTGAACTATTGATGAAAAGTGCTCCTAATTTGTACAACAGGATGCCTAAACACTCCTGAAAGATTTGTCTGGAATGTGTTTTCCCAGCTCACAAAATTTTAAAAGCTTCAATAAATATTCCTAGAAAAACCTAACAGTTTTTTTAATATATTCATCAGCAGAAAAAAACCGCCAAGCAAACAGAAAAGAAAGCAAGAAACTGTCAATAGGTTTAACTCAGAGTCTAGATGTTGAGGCCATTGTGTTGTTTGTGAGACATCTTTGTCCTGTTCCCAAGCCCCATGCAAATTTATTATTATTTATTATATCATTTATTTATAAAGCAGGGTAATTGTAAAAACTGAAACTTGGAGAGAGAACATGCAGCATTGGCTGTGTTGTGGAAGCCAGAATTTAAGTTGTTGGTATAAGCCCAAGAGAGATAAGATCCAAAAGGATAAACTGTAAGAAGAGAAACAATTATTTAGTAATTAATAACCATTTATAAAAGTCATATTTGAGATAATGAAGGACTTGTATGTCTCCTTATTTCTGGAATCAATCCCACCCAAATTTCTCTATACAAGACAGGCTTAGCTGGACTTTCCCCCATTAGTGCTTGAATGGACAATGACAAAAAATTCCTCCCTTCCAAGAGACCAAACTGTAGCTAGGGAAAATAGCAGGACAAAGCATGTAATCTAAAACACTATTAAATAATTGGTAAGTTGGTTGCAGTATTTCAACTATAAGCTTTGTAATTTTTCTCAGATCTTATAGCCCAAAGCATATTGTATGCATCTCATTTTACTCTTAATGCAGAAGTTGGAAACAGACTAAAGCTATGGATACCTGGAAATAAGCATAAATATTTGCTTCAGGCTTTTTCACTTATAATAGCATTTTTCACCTTTCCATGCTTTACAGGCTTTTACTCGCCTCTAGAGTTCTTTCTGGCAATTTTGTTTGGGTTTTTTGAGTCATACAGAGTAATTTGTTTATGGAAAAAAGTTATGAATACCAAAGGTATATATCTTTATGTAGTTGCTTGAATATAAATAAAATTATATTTTCATATCTTTGACAGATATCAGCCCCTAATTCATGTCAGTCATACACAAGTCTTCATTCTTACACTTCAAAACATTTTGTCTAAAAATATTTCCAGGTACAGCATAGCTATATCACTGATGCACCTACTTTTTAGGTGTGCCAGAAGCACTAAAAGCATTTCCCAGCTATAACAGAAATTTAATGTCATATTTTTGCTACCATCCCATATTATATTGTGCCATGTATCACCTATGGGACCTAGAAATTGAAGGCCAGAGCAAGGGCAAGGATAGGACAGGACCTTAGAAAATAAGAACCTATTTCTTATCTCCTTAACTCTTGACACAGCAAAAAAAAAGTGTCAAAAGTCTTTGGTTTAATTTTAAAACCCAAGGAAATTGCTACATTCTGGTATAATTCCATTTCTCTAAAAATCTAGATGTAATTGATTCATTTAATTAAAGCAATGTCAAGTTTTCCAGAGAGCATTCAGATTTCATGGGTGATCAATCACTATGTAATCCTGCAAAGTCACCTGATTTTCAGTTTGGCTGCATAGAAAAACACAAGTTTCTTACTAAACCACATGATCCTCATATGATCTTAGGGCATACTTAATAGGAATCCATGTGGGAGAGAAGAAAACACCCTTCTTTTTTGGATAAATTTACAGTTTAAAGAAGTGAGGGAAAGATCTGCTTGTGAAGCAAGTCTGAGATATCAAATAACAAGGGAGGTTTTGATGTGCATGTTCAGTGTTTGTGGACCATTTGTGTCAGTTCTGCAGCAAGTAGATGAAGACTTGTGAGTGCATGGACAAACAAACTCATCCAAAAAAGGAAAGATCAAGCAGGCAGAAATACAAAAGTCTACATAACTGCCAAGTAATAGCAGATTAAATAAAGTTCTTTAACAACAGGAGCCAATAATAATTACAGAAAAAGTGCAGAGAATGTAATTGAATTGTGAAAGAAATAAAAGAAACAGGGTTCTGTATTCACAGCAAATATGGAATAAACCAAAAGAGCATGCTTAAATTAATGTGAACCTCTGATTTCATCCAAAGTTTAAGTATTCTCCAAGTTCAAATCAGGCTAGTAATAACATGAGGGGTTTTTTTGAAAGCTACATCATACAAGGAAAAACAGTGAATGAAGCTATGGAAACTGTGAAAGCACTGCACTGCTAAACAATTACTAGAATTAATGAAGTAAGCAAATTCCATCCCAGGGTTAAGGATGGAGGTACAGCAAGAGCTAAATGCTGACATTGTTTCAGTAGAAATGTTCTTCCACAGACACTGCAAAGCTGTATATGTCCATAAAAGACTTTTACTCATCCTCAGTGTTCTTGTTCACCCAAGTGATTTATAAACAGTCTCAAAAGGGTTCCCTAGCGTAAGTGTGAAAAATGTGGATGTGAGGTGAAACTAGGATGAAACATTCCACGCTGAGTAAATCATCCAGCCAAACAAAAACTATCTGGGTGCAGTCAATCCAATATTCTTTCTCATCAGTATCTCTTGTTTCTCTTCATTGCGTGTTTTTCTCCACAAATCTACCACCTGTCATCACCACATTGCTTTTTGAACTCCCTCTTTACCAAAATATTTGTCAAGAACTCCAGCTCCCCTACTCTGCACCAAGAATCTCTTTCCTTTGTTCTTGATTCCCTAGGACTTTTCAAGATCCAGGGTAGCACTTGCCTCCCCGGCTTTAATGTGATTTGTGGACTTAGTGAATTTTATCATATAAACATAGCCTCTAGCACATATTTTGAACACATACCAAGGCACATATTCTGAATCCTCGATCCTCTATTCATGGCACATGGAAGATCCAAGAGCAATCAGTGTGGTCTGACATCTGAACTGTTCATTTGATGCTGAAAAAAAAAGTACTCATCTCAATGTGCAGGTTCTACTGCTGTAAAAAGAAAAGACATGGAAGTATGCTTTTGGTGTCTCAAGGATTTTTCTTCGTTCTCTTCATGTTTCTATTTTTCCTTCATTGCTGAACGATTGCCTCCCATGAGTATTCCACCAGGGACAGATGCTGTCTTTGTTTTGTTGAGCAGACAAAACACTTCACATAATGGGTTTGAGACTTTAGAAATGTCATGTGGGTTGTTTACAGCTTCTTAATTAATCATAATAAAAAACATTCCCAGTTTCCTCAGTGGAGTATGTATTTTGATTCAGCTCAGCTGAAGAAGCAATACCTTCAGCAGATCTGTGCTACAGAATATTACTGCTGCTTAGAACAATATTATTTGAAACAGGTAATTGCAAGCTAGCCCAATTAGGAACCTCATAGTGTTTGTCCCATCTGCTCCACCTGGGTTTCATTAAGATCTGTTCCAACAAGCTTTTCAAGTACCTATCTCTATGCCACTCACTGTGCAGTCTGTAAGCTGCCTTTCAGCTCTTACAGTGATTGTTTATTGCCAAATTATCAAGAAGGCCACCAAAACAGTTTGGTGAGTTTTAACCTTGAAAATGTGTGGAGAATCAACATTGTAGTCTCAGGATTAATGAGAAATAATGCTTCAAAGACCAAGAAAGTAAGTATACTCTGAAAACCTTTTCTTTTTTTATAGATCACCCGATTCAGATGTAGAAAAAAATTTCAATTATGGCAGTCGAGTATTGCTTCATCAACTATACAACTTCCCCTCTTGAAAATTGAATAAATTAACTTCACATCCCTAAAATTATAGGAACTAATTTTCATGCGTTAGAGAGGTTAAATTTTGGCAATTTGAGGTAAACTTCTATCTCTCCTGTCTTTTCCATTGTCTAATGACAAAAACATGCCTTGCTAGCTAGAGAAACTCATTAAATAGATTTATACTTTTCTTACAGTTAGAATTCTTTTATAGTTCTTAGATGCTATCCCAAAAGGGATGGCAGCAGGAATCGAAGTAGAGTAGGGCTGAGGTGGAGGGAAGCATGCACTTTCCCCCAGTATTACACAAATGTGCTCTGTACTGAGCAATGACCCTACAGGCATGCACTACAGCCACATTACCCCTCCTGCTCCTTTTTATCCTTCCCACAGTCATTTCCACTCTGTGAATTTGGAGGCAGGAATGGAAGACCTGTGACTGAATCACTTCCTGCATCCCACGGACTACAGTTCTCCACAGCAGGCTGAAGATTAGTTTAGGCTCTGTGACCAACCTGTAGGTGACATTTGTTAGGTGACTTGCCCACCTGTAAGAAGAAAGATTTCATTTAGTTTCCAATTTTTCTTTAGTAGAAAAGTTGTGGGGTGCTGAAGACTTCTTTGATAAAGGAAAGAAAGGCACAACCATAGCCCAAAGCTGAATGCTGAAGCCACACTGGCAGTTCAACACAGATTTGCAGGGATGACAACAATCAATCATCTCAACAGATTAGGAAAGAAAATAACAGTTCCCATCTCTTGTGTCTTCAGATCAACATTAGATGTGCTTTTGAAAGACGAGCTTCAGCCAAACATATTAGGAGAGTAGAATAAAAATGAATGCAGTGTGACCTATTTCACACAGAAAATGAAACTAGATGATGCAACATTTCCTTCTTGTTTTAATGAATGTTTCATTAATTAATTTATTTCTATTTATCTTTGTCAAAGAATCCTAGTTTAATATTTTTTTGAAGAGAAAGAAGCTGTTGGCTAGTTTAACCAGTGATTCCAATTATTTGGGAGTTGAGGGGTTTATTTGATATGACAGTTCTCTGGATGATTTAATCAAAGTCAGATGGTGGATGGAACATTCATTTTTGATAAGTCTTTCAAGACATTGTTAACTTTCCTCTGTTAGTTGTTTTTCAAATAAAATTATAATTTCTTAAAGAACTAACTGAATACTATAACAAATTATATTATTACATTTGTGCTTTATTTGGTCAGCAGAGGTTTTATCATTTAAATTTTAAAGCATAGAAGGGTGGGTTAAAATAATTATCTTCAATTTGTGACAGCCTCCCTTGCTAGAGGGAGGCTGCCTCTTGCCACAACATTTGGTATGTGGAGAACTGGAGTTAAAGCTCCAAGGTTTTTATAGGAGAAATCTGGGAAGAAATCAGTCTGAGTGTTTATTATGGGGACCCCTGCTGTTGGATGCTTTGACAAGGTTAATCTTGCTTTGCTTCATGCAGTCCATATTGCAACTGCAAATCCAGATGGTGTATTAATAGGAAATAATATAGTGGAGCAAGGATGGATATTTTCTCCCAGGTGAAAGATGGAGCTGCAGTTCATATATGTACCAGGATATTTGGGCCAAGACTGGCCTGCAGGAAATGAAAAAGTTTCCATTTCATTACTGCAATGTTTTGCTCCTGGCAGCATTCATAATTATCATGTGTACATAGATCTGAGTGTTGGTTTAGTCTTTTTTTTTTTAAGTATGGATACATGTACATCACACTTATGCACACTAAGACACAATTTTTCTTTTAAAGCTGAACCTATAATGTCCCAGAAACCCAAGCTAGAAAGTGACAGAAAGTCTATGGCCTGATGCCATTTTTGTAGATGGGAGTCTGTCTGTTTTGAACTTTAGAAGACTTTCTATGCATATACCTCTGAAATCAGACCTTGGGCATCTTCCAGATGCTTGAAATGGTCTTAACAAAGAATCCCTCAGGATTTGGCCTCAAATAAATCAGCTGTGAAAGCATTATTTCCAGAAGTGAATTGTTTTCTGTTCTCCATATGATCTAGTTCCAGGGCTTCTCATATGTTTCTCAAAACTCCAATTTTTCTTCCAGATGTGAATCATATGTAATAGGTACACATTTTTGTTGTTACTTGTTCCTTTACTGAAGGTATTTTTCTGGTAGTTTCCCTGGAGTTCCAGAATGCTGTAATGATGGTGGAATGTCATTTAAGGATGACAATTTCAGATAAAAATAAAAGCTATCAATGAGATACAGAATGAAGAAATCATATTGGAGAGGGAAAAGGCTGTTAGAGATAATATATATATATATATATATGGGAGAGTATACCACAAAACATTTGAGTAAAAAATTTTTGAGAGGTCTTTTCAGACTATATACTTTTCTTACAACTGAGACAATCACTTTTTCCCAGTACACATGAAAGTAAGATCCCACTTCCTGCAATGGGTGGCCAAGAAGAGCTGCTCCAGGGACTGTGGTGTTGGGAACAGCAAATGCAGAGCTGTGATGACCACACGCCTCCTTGTGTGTCCCCAACACTGCAACCATTATCTAGGAAAAAGATAAAAATTACAGGTGAAGACAGATGTCAATTTTCAATTTCTTTTTTAGAGGAGCTTTTTCCCTGTAGTATGCATGAATCCTGTAGCAGTCATGAATCAGACTCTGCTCTGAAAGGAACTAGCCAATCTTGCAGTAGAATTGGAGGCTATTTAACAATGCAGAAGTCAAATGGGCAAGGCCAGCCAAAATGTGCACAGATTTTAATAATCCAAACCCAAAAGGTTGGAATTTCATATTTATCCACCAAAAGAATATGACACTATCTATGAATTATAACTGGAGAATCCAAGCAGAATCATGTATAAATAGTTTTGCATGCACAAGAATTAATTCAAAACCCACTAGTGCAAAAATAACCAGTAAGAGAGATTTGTGAACATAATGTGATATTGTTAGTCTTTTAAATACTTGCTGTTGTAGAACTGACATGTAATTAACAAATTGTCTGATACACAACTCTGTTTCTGTGCTTTTTCTCTCCCAGAAATGTTCTTACAAACAGATGTTAAAAACTCTTATTGTCATAGCAGATTTGAGTGAAAAAATTTATTTTGGTTAATTTTTGTTCACATCCTCTACTTGTAACACAAATTAGAGACACAGATGACTGGGCTGGTAGATTTGACTCAATGTTCTATTATCTCGCACAGTTTTCAGTACAAAAGCTGATATTAAGTGTTATTACAGTATTTGTGATCAATTGTGTCTTTGGAAACAGGAAAAGTACTAAATGCATTTTGAAATTTTGTGACAAATATGACTATATAAAGAGATTAGACTAACAGAAACTGGAACTATTTGGAGATTAAATAAGATGGTGACAGATAAAGACAACTTGAAGACAGGCTGAGAAAGATTCTGTACAGCTTTTAAAAAGTGCTTTAGTCTTACCACAAATTTAGACCAAAACTAGAAAGGAGACTTGTTTTTTGTTTTATGATCTACATTTCTATAGTTCAGTTTTGATTTTTGGCTTCAAATGAATCTGAAAACTTTCAGAGAGAGGGAAGACCAAGTTCCTAAGTCTCCACTATTGCAGAGACCTGTACTGCTGTGAATATACACTGACTGCTGTGGATTTCTTTGGGTTTTTTCCATATAACTGAGTGGGCAAATAGCTGCTGCACTATTTTTTCAATTTTAAAAACTTTGAGTGTATGAGTCCTGCACATATTTTGGCCACTCTGAAAAAACAGCTCCTTTCATTCAAACATTTGTGCTTACAGTAAGAAAAATTTGGCTTTACTGTAATTAGTCATTGGTCTCTGAACAATTAGCAAAAATATTTTGAGGAAACAAAAGCAAGGGGGGAGAAACAGGATTTATTTATACATTAGCCAAATTTAACTGGATGAGGCACAAACATTTACAGGAATGTCATGTCCTGTCATTCTAGCAACAACCGCAACTAGACCCCACTGGGGAATTAAGTCAATTCCATAGGACTCAAAGGCAAAATAAAATATAGAATATAAAATATATATGGAAAAAAAATATAGATAAATGCCTGGCTACAGTGAAGGCTTCATGGAGTAATCTAAATTTTATATACACAGATGTTATATTTGTCTCCACTGATTTTTACTTTCTTTTCTCAAACAATGGGGGCCCAGTGTTATTTTCAGTTGCTGGGATTATTGTACCTTACTCAAAAATATGCACCTTGCTCCCAGAGATGGGCATGTAAGATTTAAACCTATGGGTATTGCAGCTGTTGTTAGTTTTGAAACAAATTTTCATTGGAAAATTTTGGCTCCATATAAAGCAGAGCTTTCTGCTGGTCTGGCAGTTTTACAAATAGTTAAAAAATTTTTATTCATTATGATAAGAACAGCAATGATATAACAGAATGCCTGAAACTTTCATTTAAATATTTTTTCCATCATGGTTGTATTTTTTTGCATGCTGAAATAAATTAAATTAATAGATAAATTTCACAATTTTTTTCCTAATAACTGGGAGAAGTTTATTAGAATTTTATTTTGCAGGTGAAATAAAAATGAGAATTTTCATAGAACTCAAACCTACACTTTGAACCATGGAGTTCCCATTTTAAGTTGTCCACTCATATGATATATATCATTGAGTTAGTATGTAACACTACATTTTCAGAATAGAAAAAAAACCAACATTTTCTCATAAATTGGCTTCTTTTACTCTGATGCTGGAGTATGAAACACTTTCCCGGTATTCTCCTGCATGGAAAGGTGACTGTGCAGCATGAGATGTTAATGCCAGGCCCACAATGGATACAAAGAGGGATGCTGAGCTGAATAAGGATGCGGAAGGATGCATAGCTGTCCCCACATCTCAGATTCTTGTGCCTCACCAGCCTATGAGGATGGTGAGAAAGAAAATCATCCTGGCTCTCTTTATTTCCCAGTAAGTTCACATCACACCATGTCTATACCCAGTGGCTTACTTGGATTGGTAGCTGTATATTATTTTCCCACTCAGGGGTGAAAGTCAGGGTGCACTAAGTTAGCAGCGGGGTGAGAGAACACAGCAGCACAGCATCTTAAATGTCTTTATTGGGCTCAACTACTGTAAAGAATGATACAGTATTAGATAATAATGCAAAGAGTTCCCCAAAGCAGTAGGTATGGTTGAAATCATGGGGCCCTTGGGATGGTAAATCTGTTACACACTATTCTTGTTTTCCCTTTCCAGATGCTGTAACACAGCCTGACAGGACTGCAAGAGACATTTCAAGTGAAATCCACTGTCTCTGCATTTCTCATTTTTGGTTTTTTATTGTATTCTACAGTTTCTTCTGGCTTGTCTGCAGGAAAGTTTGTTTCAGGAAAGTCTGATTCAGGAAGGCAAATAGGTGAATCTGTCCTTCCAGACATGCTGTTTAGCAGAAGTGTCTAAAAGAATATTTTTAGAGCTACTCCTGAGGTAAAAATATATGAAAACCAAAAAGGTGAAGCCATCTGAAAGACATTTTGTAGGAAATTACTAGCATTAAGTTAATCAGAAGGATAATATAAATTTTACTATTACAAATCCCTCACCCATTGTAAAGTCATGCTTTAAATATATCTACATAAGAGAATATATGTTGAGTATACTTTTGATTGGTCCAAGAAGAAAAGGAGCCTGTATGCTTACTGAAAGGCTCAAATAAAATGTTTACCAGTACATAAACTATTTAACTTCTTTGGTTTCATTGAAAAATGTGCTCATGTATATACATTTTTGTAAATGTATAATGTATATAATGTTATCTTAATGTATGCAATGAAACTGAAGGTGATGAGGCCTTATAAGTGGAGATGTAAGTGCAACAGTCCCTGTCTGCATACTGTGTTCCACTGTCTTTCCCTGGTCAAATGCATGTTCATGTAACCCAACCTTTTGAAAGCAGATATTACACATCTCCCAGTTATTGGAATAAATGCTGAGAACAAATTCAAAGCCTCCACATGAAATCCCAGCTCCAGAGTTCAGCAGCAGTGGAACCAGAACAAAGACTTTGATGATTTCTTGATTTTGAGAGAAAAAGAGAGGCACAGAAGGGGAAAGCAAGAGCCAAATGAAATCACAGTTTTTCTTTGCACTTGGCTTCTGGCTGTCCAGCAGTGATTATTCCAGTTGTCTTTGTGGTTTTCCTTGGTGTGCTTTATCAAGTGAAATAACTGTATGGTATGATAAGCTTATATTAAAAAAAAAAATCTTTTTAAGCAGAGCTAATTAAAGCTCTAATTCTTATTCCTCTAAAGAGACTCATTTTATTTATCTCAATTCAATAATCCTGGATATAAAGACTGCTGTACAAAGCAAAGAAAGGTGCTCCAAATCCTCATTCTGTTTGTCATTACCAGAAAATTATCTCAAATGACATCTGTTAACATTTTTTATGGAATTGTAATCTGCAAGGAGATTTTTAAGAAGAACTTAATTCATCTGTTCATACTGTAATTTCCTCCTGACTGTTTGGATTTGATATGCTTAAAAGAAAACATTTTTTAAAAAGATTAGATACACCCAGTGAAGCCACATCACCCTGGGACATGGCGCATTTTTCCTTTTCAAACCCAAGTGGAGGTCGCAGAGATAGGGACCTGCTGTGTGTGAGCAGTGAGCTTGCACGTGTTGCTTCAGGCAGGGCAGCCTCCAGATAGTCCTGGAGGCTGTGTAGCACTGTTGGACTGCCAGCAGACCAAGCACACACAGACCCCAAGGCTCAAGGCAACAGCAAGTGCAGTTGGATAGTCCTCTGCAGCTGCCTCTTCTCTGTGGCATGCCAGAGAGATTACATCTGGACAGACAATTGTCAGATATCCACCTGTGGGTACCAACTTCATGCCAATCAATCTCCTGCAACATCTTCCCAGTTCATCCAATTTGAAATCATCTTTCTTTAGCATGGATGGTTGCCATACTAAACAACAAAATGAGCGTCATACCTCTGCCTTGCTTCTTACAGTTGTTTTCCCCTGTAGGAACACAAATACCAAATTTCCAGGAATCACCAGTTTCTGTATCACAATGAAAAGGTTCATCTCATCCTCCCTTTTCAGAATTTCACACTTTTTACCCACACATTCTGACATCCAGGACAAACTTTTCTTTGATCATTTAGGATTTGCACTTCTACTATACTTTAGTTCTACTATTTATATCCTTCTCTGTGGTTGATCCTCACACCATGTAGTATATGGTAGAGATAATTCATGCTATTAATGTATAAAATATTGTAAAATCCAAACTATGTCTTTTGACCATCCTGGCCGGGAGCAGTGTCTTATTCATATACATCTAGTTCCCGTATGGATGTTAAGATAAACATCGAGGTTTTAACGTAAGAATAGAGGCTTCCAGGCCAATAATCGCTGGCTTCCCGGGTCGTGGGGCCCACCTGAAAGTGATTATCGCCTTGCGGATTACATCTGTCGAGAGATAACCAACGGTGCCACCCTGATACATGTGAATGCTGACTTCCCCGGAGTCGACAACATCGAAACACCTGGACTAGACCTTTGTCTACCTCTGCACATGTAAAGCCACGGCGATGCATGTGAAGAGACACAAAGAACATTTGGTCATCCCTGCCTCGGGCAGAATAAACTGTATAAGAACTCGCTGTGCGAGGCAGCATTCGTGAACTGGGGGAGACTCTGACATTCGGAGGTCAGATCCGTGTGTTCACCCAGCGCCGATCCCAGGCTCGACGCTGACTCTTTGGCTGTGGTGGTTTCAACGACCGAACTTTGGTCTCGCAGACAAATTAATAAATCTTTGCTAAATTTTCTTGTAAGTTTGGCTCGCGATTTGATCATTTATAACATCCCACAAAGTTATAACATCTTTTTCACAACTTCTTTTCATTCACATGAATACAAATTCCACACAGTTCCTGCACCTATTTCTTAAAGAGATTTCAAGTTTTTCATTCCCAGAATTCAAAATGTGACATTATCCTGCACCTTTAGTTTATCATTATTTCTCCATTGAAATCACAAATATGAGTCATAAACATACTTATGTCTATTGTCTTGTTCACTACTGTCCTCAAGTGATTTTGGTAAGAAAAGTTTATTTTCTTTTTACCTATCTTATTACTTATTATTGTATTTGCTGGGAAATGCCCTGACAAAGGTAGGAATGATGAATCTGACTCCATGTTCTCAGAAGACTCATTTATTACTTTATGATACTATATTATATTTAAGAATACAATACTAAACTGAAGAATACAGAAAGGATATTTACTCAATGCTAAAAGACTAATAGTGAAAACTCATGACTCTTTCCAGAGTCTTGACACACTATCCCTGATTGGCCAAAGAGTCAAAACAACTCACACCAGAATTCAATGAAAAAATCACCTGTGAGTAAATAATCTCCAAACACATTCCATATGAACAAAACAGAGGAGAAGTAAATTAGATAAGAATTGTTTTCCCTTTCTCTGAGGCTTCTAAGGAGAAAAATCCTGGGTGAAGGGACTTTTTCAGAGAATGTGAATCCCACACCTTATGCCTTTATAATCCATATTCTATATAACTGATTTACCCTCACTTGTACCTCAATCTCTGTGTTAACCTTGCTAATCTATGTTGAGGAGTACATTCAGAGCAGGTATCTCAGTGTGAGCTGCAGCCTGAGCTCTGGGCTGGGGGAGCCCCAGAAAAGAGGCTGAAAAGAGCCAACGCTTTGCATAACAAAGGACTTGTGGCCAGGTGAGGGGCACTCAGATAACACCAGCATCTCCAGCCCTCTAACACGTTTTAGAAACTGTCCCAGCTACAGCAAGATCAGAATGAGAGGCTGCTGGGTCAGCACATGGAAGGTGAGGATGCTGGAGGCAGATAATGCTGCAGAAATGCAGCTGCTTTTGCAGAGATTCATTATAATCAGCAAACAGCTGTGTGTGTGGCTAGTCAAATCATGTTGTATCTGAACTCCTGAAGGTTTTAAGGACCCTTGGAAAACCACATTTAGGCTGCCTCAGTTTGACAGGGGCACTTGCCTAGACCTCTCTATTCACCAGATATTTCTGCAATGTTCCGCATGTGTCCATGAGCCGTGAGAGCATTTCTACAAGGTTCTGCATTTTGCTGTGTGGATCCATCACTTGACTTAGGTTTTATGAAACAAATACTGTTCAAGAAAACAATATATTAGCCTAAATATTTTCTTTAAGTGTAGAAACAGGGAGGACTTATTTGTTTCACTGTGAATGTTCTCCTTAGTTTCATACTGTTAGCAGTAAAGTTAACTTAAAATTCTTATGTACTTCAAGGCAATTTGTAAAAGATCTTGCCGGAAGGTACAGGGAAATTTAAAATCTCTAGATAGTTCCATTAACTGTGCTGTTTCTCAGTGAAAAATAGCAAGCTAAGAAGCATTACATATTAAAGATTTGTTTCTGGTTAGTATAACTGTTAGATTTTATTTCAAATACAAGCATAGATCTGGTGTTTTTTTCAGTCTAGCAGCAGATAATTTAAGAAACTTATGGATCAGATATGGACTGCATACATTGATTTTAATGCTGAGAATTGTTCCTCGATGAAAATGTTGCACACTTTGATTATGAGAGCACTTCCACTGTGCTTCCTACTACATCGTCTGAAGTGAAACTTTGCCTAAGGCAGTTTTAAAAAGTCAGCTGTTTCAAGTATTTTGGCAGATCTTTAATTCTTTCCCTGTCATTACTTCATCTCCCAATCTCTTCAAAATGTTGAAACTAAGCTGAAGCTGTTTTGCCCAGCACCAGAGCCTGTCTAATTGTCAGCTGTGACTCCAGACATCAAGAGCAGGTGACTGCATGTCGCTGCTCTCACTGCATTTTGGAGGGAAAAAAAGAAAACAGCTGCCCATGCACAGCTGTAAGTACAAAATTTTAGAAATCTGCAGCATCTTCAAAACTGACTTCAAGTTATAAGAAGTTAAAAGAAAGCTGTTGGGGAGTCTTAAAAAAACCTATTACGCTGTGGGGAATTATGTTCTAGAGTTAGCAAGCCCTGCTGTTGGTAGTATCTGCCACCACTGAATCACCAAGGACTTGACACGAGGACCATTTGTTGTGTTTAGGAATAAACACATTTCCGTGCCAATGGAGTAAAGCTGCCTTGTTATATAGGTATAACACCAAAAGTGCAACTATTTTTTTTTTTTGAACAATTAGTTTGAAATAAATTGTATTTATATATGGCTAAAATTACTGAGTGATGAGCACCTTCCCATGGAACTTCTTCAGAAGACCTATTTCTTCATTGGATTATACTGTTTTTTTATGTAGGTTAATGAAAATAGAAACAGGCTACAACTCCCACCAGTTCATGATCCTGTATTGTTGCTCCAGAAGTATGTCAGCTGAGGTGTCAGAAATAAGGCTAATTTTTTCAAACACGTATTTTGATACCAGTTCAGCAGCTTGAGAGCTTTTTGTGTAGCTATTAAAAATAAAATTTTCTTAACTATATATTTTTACAATTTCAAAATAAAGCATTTCAAATTTGCCGTTTTCAATATTTCTCTTAAGTTTTAAAAATCTTTTCAGTTTTGTTACTATATCTTTGAACTTATTTACAAAAATATAATGAGTGTGGGAAAATGTCTTCCTTTGGCTGACCAAGAGTTTAGGAAAAATATTGAGAAATTAACAGAAAATATGCTTTCATTCATATGATTATGTTTAAGAAAAAAATATTACTTAGGTGAACTCCCTGTTCAGAAGACCACATTTTTTAAACCATTTTTCTCATTATTAAAATTGCTTTTATGCCTTCCTGATCTTCCTTAGAAGGGGAGGTATAAAAAAACAAGGAGAGTGACTTCTTACACAGGCAGATAGTGATAGGACATGGGAGAATGGTTTTAAACTAAAGGAGGAAAGAGATTGTGTGCTAAGAAGTCTTCTGCTGTGTCTGGTGTACACAAAAGTGCCTTTGACACAATCAGGGCATTTGGAGCTGCAGTGCACAGGGACTTTCAAGAGCAGACCACCTGGATGTTACACAGTAGGAGTATCTTAGGGGGGTTGACCCGCTTCAGTAGGGAGGTATCCATCATTATGTCTATTATTATGTGGAAATTGAGAGATTTGGAGTCATAATTTTTTAAGTAAGGCCAAATTTTGAAAATAGTCAGGTACTTCTTACTGCCATAAAAACATCAGATATTTGTAGATACTACTTTCAGCTTTACAACTGAAACTTTACACAACTAGACCAGAAGTTACTTTAAATTCCATTTCTAAGTCTATATGTTAATAAAGAATTTTTTCAAACAGGCAAACTTACTTTAAATTCATTAACCAAATAAATTCAAACCAGGTGAACAAGAGGTTATGTAAAAATCAGGAGAGAAGAATTGCCTTCTTAAATTTCTAAAACCTTTGCAAACAAAGTGTGACACAATGTTTTGTCTGTCTTTGTTGCGTTCTCCTGCCTTGATTCCAAGTCAATACAATAGCATCTTGTTCCTGGCAGCAATGAGCCAATAAAGAGACTCTCCAGCAGTTAAATCAGTGTGTTTGGAAGTGCCCTTTTTCTCAGATCTCTTGCTAATTTTTAGGGGAAAAAAACCCCAGCTCTTCAGTTAAAAGATCTTTTATTAGTTTCCAAGTGTTAGATGAAATAATACCTGAGGAATGTTATAAGCTACACTTTAAGCCAAATTCTGTCTGTATTCCTTTTGAAAAGCACATTTTTAACCTCATTGAATAAAAATTATGAATTTTTTAAAATTAATTTCAGGTTCCATAATAATTTCATTAAAAATATACCTAAGGTGGAAAATAACCTCTTCCAAGAATTGCTTAATTTCTAAGAGGATCTGAGGCCCAAAATACCAAATTGTAGCATCTTGATACAGTAACAGAATGAAGTAAACAGTGAAACCAGGTTTCTTTACTCTGATTTTCCCAAACCTCAGTAAAGACCCTAGTGAAGTAGGGCTGGTGATTAATCATGTATGTAATTAACACTTGCTGTTTAAGAATTTTTTCCTACCAGTGTGAAGACAGTTCTATCTCACTGAGGGCTGTTGATGGAAAGATTCCTGACTTCCATTTCAATGTGATCAAAACTTTTCTGACTAACTCCCCTTTGTCTTTTGAGCCTCCCAAAAGCCTTCATTTGACCTCATGCATTACTGTAGAGCAAATGTAGAAGATTGGCAGAAGGTATGCAAATACACAGAGGGGGAAAATGACAAGGAACATTTTAAGAACCTGTTTTTGAAGGGAGTTTTTTGAGTGGAATTGTATTTTGATTGTTAAAGAGAAATTCAGTCTTCATAGAAGTCAACAGGGTTTTCTGCCATCTTCAGAAAGGCAAGGATCAAATTTGCCTCTAGCAACTTTTCCTAACGCTGCTTCTCTGGATTTCTTCAGCACCATGATTCTGTGATATGATTTGGAATAAGTTATCAGATATCTTTTACTTGAATCCAGAACTTTTTTTCACAATAAAGAAAGCCCACAATGTATTTACTGGTTCATGGGGAATCAAAAATAAAGGCAAGTTGAACAGAGATGTACAACTGCCAAAGCCCAGCATTGGCACTTCACCATCATAATACAAGCACTCGTCTTTAAACAACTACACTCTTTTAACCCCAGAATATTACCTTCAATATAATGTGATCTAATTTATTTTGTGTTAATTAATCTTTTATCATTTTCCCTTTCACAATGAGACGTTTGACAGCATGATCCACTTCTTTTTGTTTCTGTCTCAGGCTCACTCTTTTTGCTTACACAGCTTATCATTAAATTCCACTTTCTGGATTTCAAATGAGAGGATAAAATCCTTTTAGGGCTATCAGTGCACAGAAAGACCAAAAGAATTGCAGCTGAAGTTGTATCACATGTAACACTAAGATCCTTAAACACATGGATTAGAAAAAATCCAACAATGTGTCATCTTTTTCCAGAGGCCAAGCTCTTGTGCCATTCTGGCAGTGTGAAGCAGCAGATCTGGGGGTGACTGCAGATAGACAGAACCTGTCCTCTGGCACTCCCTCTGGCAACAGAAAGCTCACTCAGATCTCACTGCCGAGTAAGTACCACTCTTGTACTCAACACCGAAGTAAAGGTTTCCCTTTTGATGGCACTGCTGTTCCCAGCTGGATCTACTGACCCCTACAATGCCATGAGCCACCACCTTCAGAGATGGCTGTCCTCAGAGCCCTGAGCTGGGCAGTGCAAACATACTGCAAAGAGTTCAGCTGAATCCAGCTTCCAAGTTTTGTCTTTTCTGTTTTGTTTCCTTATCCCTTCAGTTATCACCTTTTCTAGAAACGGGCAAAGGCAAAACCACCAAATTATGTTATGTGGTTAGCCAAGTTTCAAGGTCTACCAAGTAATTTTCACTAAGAAAAACTGAAATTTGAGTCAAGGGTCTTTGTTACAGAGTTGTTTCTTTGCAACAGAATTAAAGCAAAGTGAAGCCCCCATTATTCCCATGTTGCATGGATCTGAAATAGGTATTACTTCACAGCTGCAAACATCTTTCACCTGACATTTGAAAGCTAAAATCCCCTTAGCAAACTTTCCTAGGTGTCACTCATGTGTGGTTATTATTTGCCCCGTTTCTCACTTTGTCCCTTATGCTCTGCCTCAGAAATTAAGTCAGCAAACATTTCTCCATTCCTAAGTAGGTTACACGTGTACTTTGCTGGTACATAAAGCAGTTCCACAACGTTTTTACAGCTGGCTGAAACAACAACTGTCTCATAATAGCAGCTGCTCCTGATGTCCATTTACCCCTTTCAGGTAGCCTATATGTCTGACTCCATAAAGAAAAAAGCTCCACTCCAACAGAGAAAAAAGAAAAACTGTGTGAAAAACTGATGAAATGAGATAAAATAAAAGACTGCACAGTATAAAAGTATGCATTTTAAAAAAATTTAAATTATTAAAAAAATTGAAATTATTATTAGCCACTAAAGGCATGTAGAATTTTAATTAACAGCCCATAAAGAGAAAAGCCATAAGATTTATGAGATAAGGGAGAGCCTACCTCACAGCAGGAAAGGCACTTTTATCCAACCAGAATAAAGGTAGGAAGAATTATCTGTTATTATCAGTGAAGTTTAACTGTGAGAGTTAGCATGGCTCAAGAGGGGCATATTTAGGCTGGAAGATAACATTGACCAAGGAACAAATGGATATGAAAAGGCCGTTGATAAGTTCAGCTTGCAAAATAAAAGGCTTTGACTCATTCCAGCAGGTTTTGAAACAGCCATTCATAATGAGTAGGCTTGGGGAAAAAAAATGAAATGGTTTTGCATTGGAGCTTATAATTTAATTACATTATATAAACTGCTGGAGCATTTTGCAGTAATTAGAACATGGACTTCATGACTCAGAAAGTCTTTGCCAGCACTACAGTCTGGTGTAAATCTCAGATCATGCATTCTTAGCTATTCTCATCATGTTTTTCCTTTTCAGTAACTTAGGATAAATGATAACTTTCTGTTACATGGTAGTGCCATTTAAACAATCTCAAGAGTTTTTCTTTCCATGTCAAGTTTATATTCACTGGGGACCTGAGTAATACCTTGTGTTCCTGAGCAAATCTGCTCACTGGGGCAGATTCTGTTTCTTTTGTCTTGCTGGAAAATTTCACTCTTCCAGAGTATTTCCACAGATCATGCTCTCAACTATGTGGGTGAAAAGAAAAAAAAGGCCAAAACTTTGGCCTCCAGTTCTTCTTCACAGGCTTTTATAAGTACTTAGGTTTTCATCCAAGTATCCAAAAGTACTAATCTCCTATTTCAAGCATTTAGACCACACCAGAATAAGACAAACCTAAATTTATCCTCAGCAAAACTCCTTCCTTCACACAAGGTGTGAAATCAGGTTTAATGTTCTCCTGTTGGAGAATGTTGTCCTGTCTCTTTATGGCCATACATCAAAAAGTTCAAGGGTTCACAGTCTAGGACTTTGAGGCCAAATAGTCCAACTCTGAAAATATATACAAGAAATCTTTATGAATCATGGCCTGAGAGCCAGACACAAATACTGCCCAGATGCACTTTACATTTCCACTGTTTGCTCCTTCCAGCTTTTGGTGGTAAAACCGGTCAAAGGTATTTGCAGCAGGTTGGCCTTTGATACATAACTGGTACAGAGACCTCAAGCCCTGGAACACACTGAAATAAAGGTCTCCACAAGAGACACAGAAGAGTCAAATTTCAGTATCCCCAACCTTTCACAGGTCTGAATTTCTCTGTATATATTATTTTATCCCAAACCTTTTGATAACCCATTTTGATGAAATATAGTATAGAATCAATTAATTGGAACTTCTGCTGTCACCTCAGCTACTTGATTTCTCATAGTTCATATATCAGCTTCAAATAAAATCCAAATAGACTAAAATCTCTTTGGACTTCTGAATTTCATAGGGCACTTTCTGGATTTGTCAGTGGTGGTGCTGCTCTCCCCATAGTTTGGATTTTGTGTCAGTGAGATTTTCCCTGAGATGGGCTTCCCAACTTGCTTATGCCTTTCATTGACACTGTTTCAAGAAAAGCTTCACTTTCACACCAATTCTCAGATTAACTTTCTTTTTACAGAAACACTTAGATGTGAAGCAATAATTTGTCATTCAATCCAGATCTTCACGCTCCTGTGTGTAAATGCAAAATTCTGATTTTATTTAAACAGTTCAGTTGTACTTTATTATTCTCCATTTATTTATACTTTAAATACTACAGTATTTATGTACTTTATTTATCTTCATTTTTCTAATAATACATTTAAACTGATTTCACTGTCTCTCCTTTTCTTATTCCTTCTGCTTTCCTTTCCTCTAGTTTTTATATGACACAACCAGATACTAGAAGGGCACTTTCTAAGACAGTATTGTTTCCACAGGAAACTGCTGTGAAAGAAACAGCATCTGTCATACAGCAAATTAAACCTAGATACCTCAAATCTTCTTTGGTGACTTTACAGGTAACTTCTCTGGATATCTAAACATTAAAGGGATTCCATATATCTTTCTAAGGATGGTCAAAGGAACTAATAATTTCTAATGCTGAATAAGTCTTTTTTTGGTTTGTTTTTTTTTTTTTTTTAAGCTCCCTTAGAGCTTTCAAGCTTTTTTATTTATTATATTGCATTATATATAAAACCAGCTGGATCTAAGCCATATAATTTTAGGCTTTATTTGGGATGCATACAAGTTTTATGTATTCTAAACAGACTTGGAATTTCTATTGACATGAGTCAGTCAGCCAGAAATTGTGTTAAAACATTTTAAACTCCACAAGCATTAAAAATCTTGCTAAATCAATTTTACTTTCCCATGGATTATGTCAACTCTAAAGAAAATTCAAATCAAGTGGAAATATTTCCTGTTCGAATTGCAATCTTTCGGTAAAACTTGGTTACTAGAATTCATGGCTTACCCATGAAGTACATGAGAATTGCTTTATCCATGTACAAACATACAAGATGCACCAATGTGAAATTCTGAGCTGAGATGGAAAGAGGTTAGGGGAGAAGAATATGATTAGAATTAAATTAATAACTGGAAGACATCAGTGATAACCAAAGGGTCCAAGCGGAACATAAATTAATATGTATTAACATGTTAGGAGGAAAGTAACTTTAATGGGCATTAAAGCAGAAGAGTTTAGATCTCTTGGAATTTAGAACTGATGATTTAGAACTGATGAAGAGAAGCTGTTTATAAGCTGGGGACCTTTACCCTGAGTTGAGAGTCTTTCAGAGTGTGCTCATACCCACCACAGTATGAAACACATCTGGGAACACAGCTCATATCAATCCTCTCTGACATCTTCCTGGCTTGCAAACCTAATTGTATAGGCATGATGGAGCAGTCTTCCAAGAATGAGCCTGGATACTAAACTTGGTGGAGATGCAGGTGGTGTTGAAGAGCTCCAGGGAAATCTGGTGTTAAGCATATCAAGGTCCTGCCCCTGGAGGTTTCAAATACTGTAACTTTGCTTCACTACAAACACAAAAACTAAAGTATTTGCTTTAAGTGCAATGCTTGAAATGTCACCAACAAGTTCAAACTGCCTCTGATTTCCTGAGTTGCTATCCCAGATCTCTTCACCAAAACTCAGATCACCCTAAGGTGTTCATAATAACAACATAAGCAATCTGTAGTGGTGGCTAAGGAGCTACAGTCACAGGGCCACTATGCAAACAAGACAAAACACAAAAAGTACCTCAGTCTGTACAGCAACAAACTATAGCTCCTTGTCACACCGTTCCACAAATGAAAACAATCCTTCCGCAGCTTTTCCAAATTCGTCATTTCTTGGTGATTTTTTAATTTATCTCTCTCTGGGGGAAAATGTGAACTTCACCCCGAAAAGGAGTGCTAGTTTCATATTCCAGGTTAGAAATGAAAGCCACCAGCATAACAGCAACATCTAGAAGTAGGAGACACGTGTGTCTGGGCAGTATGGTAGAGGAGGGAGTCATAACACAGACAAGCAAGGACACCTGACAAAAAAGCTGCACAGGCCAGGGGGAAGATGGTCACAATTAGAATCACCTAATACAAAAGTGTGTCAGGATGACACAAAAAACGATGCAAAAGGACACAAAAGAATGGGTGAAGAAAATAAAATTAAAATTCACTGCATTTTTATCTTACAGTGAAACAATGAATAATATAATGTTGATTTACAGCTTCATCTAAAAATGGTGCGAGCTGAACTTGTCACCAGAGACATTATGTTTGGAAAGAGTGGGTTTCTCCAAGAGACAATGTACCTGTCAAAATGCAGTGTGCCTAATGAAAATGGATGAAACTCCCAGCCTAGAGATGAGACAGTACCTCATAAATTCTTTCTGCAAATTCAGTGTGAATTGGCAAAGGAAACAGGATAATCTGGAGAGCTGTTAACACAAGGTAATCAAAAACATATAGAAAGTTTCCATTCAACAGTCTAAGATTATTTTTCTTTCATTCTTTCATTTCTGGTCTATGTGACTACAGAGCCAAAGTAACTTCATGTTTTGTTTGTTTTTAATTCAGTTTATTTCTTGCTGTATCTGACCAATGGCTTTGTGCTACATGTGAGGAGGTACCTAAAAAATCATCTGAACACACAGAGCCAAGTATCAATCTGTGTTTTCTGGTGCCAGAAAAAAATGAATTCCTTTCCTCTTTCACCTTCTTTCTATTTCTCATCCACAGTCTTAGAGAAAAAAATGTTTATTTCATTTTTAAAAACTGAAAGCTGAGCCACCTGACATGGCTCACTTATCCGCAGAGATAAGAGCCTGTTGGAGAAGGCTGGTGCTGCAGAGCTCATGCCAGGCTGTAAACATTGTAAGAGGTCATTTGATCTGAAAGGTTTTTCATTTGGGCCAGCCTCACATCCTTACATGGGCACTCACCAGATGAGCTTTGTTGATTTTCTGAAAACAACCCTTCTAAATGATTGTGGAATGAGATGACTTATTACTAAATGACTTGTAGGATAAATATTTCCAAAATAAAACTAAAGTTTCATAAATAAGTGGAGGGGGGAAAAGTGCTGAGATTGTGGTTGTTTATTGCTAGAAGGAAAAACAGTAAATAATAATTTCTGTAATTTTATGCTGACTACTGGAATAAACAAAAAAATGCTTATCCACAGGGGACTACATAAAGCAATAGATGAGGGTGCTTATAAATAACTTGTGGTAATGAGGGAAAGCTGTGTATATTTTTCTTCTCCACATGGGATATGCCAAAAGGAGAGTATGCCAAAAAGACTTATGTCAAGACTTTTTAAAACCACAAACAACTTAGGCTCCTATGTCTACAGATGTCCTATGAGAGCTGGATTTACAGGTAAACAATGTGTGAAGCTGGAAAATACTTAATGGTTTTCCAAAACTATTGAACCTTAATTTCTGGAGAAGCAGACACTGGACATGGCCTGCAGTGTCTGTACAAGACCATGAAGGTAAAAACCAATGCCATGGAAGAAAACCAGCATTTCCTCTTTAATCAGAGGGGGACCAAAACATCAACCCTTTGAATGAGCCTCTTGTTACAACCCAGGAAAGAAAGAGAGGGCTAGAGTTGTGATGTGCGAAGGACAAGCAAGATTTCACTTACTCTGCAGTATGTATTGTGTGACAGCACCAATCCTTTGAACACATCAAGAAGGATTAAAGTCAATATACTTCCACAGGCCTCTGATGCTTATCTTGTTTTTCTCATTTTAATAACGTGATGCTTTATACAAAGTACATATACTATAGGCAGTCTTCCAGGACTTGTTCAAAAAATATATTAAAATATTCAGCTGATATATTTTGACAAGTAATCTTGGTAAAAGGGCTTCAAATGTTTCTGTTTTGTGGACAGTTTAGATGTCTATCACGCACTAAGACATCCAACATGCCAGCAGAAAGGAGTGGAGAGCAATCTATAAGCCTTGCACTGCAGAGAACTGTTTAATCTCTCAGTGTTATAATGGGATGTAACCAGACTGAAAAAGGGGAAGGAAATTAGTTGTCTACCCAAGAAGAAGGATCAGAAATTAACTCCTCTCTGGAACAGAACTAAGCTGTACACTCAAGGAGAGGAAAGAAGCTGACCCCAGCCTGACAGGATGTTTGGAAAGGGAGCAAGCACAGCACAGACTCTGAGATTCTGTATTTTCAGTATCTCTCTACCTAAGGAAAATGGCATTTGTTTTGAATTAGTGTGCTAAAGACAACTGGCTGGAAATGGCTGCTGACGCTTTCTATAAACTGAAAACTGTCTTAGACAGCAGAAAAGAGAGGTATTTGGCAGGGATAATAGGCCTGGAAAGATCCTTTGAATCCCCTAAAATGCCAAGCAAGCAGGACATCTGATCAAAGAGGTACAGGGCACATTTGTCCTAGACACCCATGTAGAGTCACAAAATTGTCTCCAACACCATGTAAGAAGTTTAATGTTGATGTTCAATGTCTTAAGAAGGCAGGGGAGGGGAAAAGATGGGCAGATATCTGCATGACACCCACTATAACCATGAAGCTTAGCAAGGCCAAGAAAGAGTGACTGTGTGGCACTTAGTTGCCAGCTGTAGTTAAATCACAAGAGGAAAGCAAGTAGGTTACATGTTTCAACTTGAATGTATTTATTTCTTTATTATCAGGGATTCTACAACACATTCAAGAGCATTTTTAAGCCTTGTGCAAAGCCTGTCTTTCGTGTGTGTTTATCACAAGTCAGGAGGTTACATTGAATCCCCAGAAGACCCACGTGAAGAGAAGGACACAGATGAACCATTATGATTTTTGTGTTGGTTCAGGGGGCTGCAGAGATTCACAAGCACAAGAAACACATAAAGTGTGCCCAGAAAATACATTGATGGAAGCTGGAAAGGAAAGAGCCTGCTGATTCAGAGAGAGATGCAAACAGAGATATTTTGACCGAATATGGAACGGGTGGTAAATCTTGCAATTTTATTCCCAAGAAAAATTTATTAATATGAATTCTGCATGACATTTAACAATTTTCACTGCATTAAAAGAGTAAGAATTCTTTATTCCACAGAAATATCATTATCTGGTTTTAAATGGTATATGAATTACCACTGTAATTACCTCTGTTATTCACTGCACCTAAATATTGCCTCAGGAAAGCCATGACCACATAAACAGTCCATAAACCCCCCATCTTGTTCTTAAATAAACTAGACCTGAGATCTAATTATTGCATTCCTTCTCACTAAAGTGTACTCTTCCTTTCCTAGGTAGGAGAACAATCTCTCCCTGAAGACCTCTATTAAATCTGGGCCTTTTGCTCCACAGATAAAATCATAGGAATTACAGTATTTTGTCCTAGAACTGATTGTGGTAAATACTGATGATAGTATAATAAATATACAGAAATAAGGGTATCAGTTTCTTAACAAGTTTTTTTCACCTAAACTGGTAAAGAAATACAGAAAACAGCCTGGGTCTAACATGTTATGATAACATAGTATGAGATCTAACTTAAACTTTATGTTACAACAGCATCAAAAGTGTCCTAGATGCTGCTGAGAGAAAGAATTAAAAACTCTTCTCTGGTGTCAGCAAACAGATTATCTGGTTTGCAGTCAAGGCATATCACAGAGGCAGAGACTTTGGTGATGTCTCAGCACATAATATTTTGGGATGACATAACTTATTAGGTCCAGCCTTATTATGCTCCATGCTGTGCAAATAGCTTCAGTCCTCCTGAGGTCACCATATCTCTGCTTTTTGCCACCCCTTTTTGAATACAAAGTGCCCAATGGCTACATCTGCTCCTCTGTGGGAGTTTGCAGTCTCTTAGAATTGTCATGATCTAGTCAAAAGAGAGAAAATGTAAGTGAAGAACAGGACAAAATATTTATGTGGGAAATAATGTATTCACCATGACTTATTAGCAGAATTTTCCCCAGTTACTTTTAAGGAAAAAATGTTTTGTTCTTCCATGGGTGAGAGCAGTAGAGGAGAGCCAGGAGAAGGATCTGGAGGTCTGAGGAGAAAAGTTACAGGCTGAGAGCAGGGAAACACCACGACAGTTCCTGACTGAATCAAGCCTTAGAAATTAGTGTCTTAATGCTCTGAAAGGCTGCACTAGGAACACAGGGAGGGAAGGTGAATGCTGGCAGCAGTTGGGATGCAGGCCTTGCACCATATGCTTTGTGAAGCCCTCAAGATGAAATCTCCTTCATGAGACAAGGGCACATCTCCAACATGCTGAGTGACACTTTCCTCCAGGCTGCCACTGCTGGCAGCTCTGTGCAGATGTGCTCTGGGAGACAGCCCTCAACTCCCATCCCCACCCCACAGATGCCTGGGCAGGGCTCACAGCCAGAAGGTGCTCCTGGGCTGGGGAGGAGGTCCAAGCTTGCTGGTGTTGGCAAGCTGCCCCATGCACTGGCAAGAGCTGCTCAGAGCACCTGCAGTGACCTCCATCCCAAATTTCCTTACAAGACTGGAGGCTCTTCCAGTTAGTGACTGTGAGTAAAACACAAAGAGAAATATATTAGATTTATAGATAGATTTTGATATTAGAATTATATTTCCAGCTGTGCGGCTCTCAACTAGCAACACAGAAATATCCACTCTACAATATGCACAAGTCTTATTCCGAAGCTGTGGTGGCATTGACCTGGAGTGAGGTGCGTGGGGTGGGTGAGACACACTCCCACACAGGGCACAGCAAGGAGGGAATAGTGTGGCTGTCCAACTAAACTCTGTCCTCATCTTCTGTCCTCCATGGCTCCTTTTTTGTGTATTTCCCTCTAGACCAATCTTTTCTTATGTCTTGTGCAAAGATTGTGAACTCTTCAGGGAAGTATAGCTTCACCCTCTGCTTATTGCTTGAGGTTTATCCCCTGATTTCCTCCTGTGCACTTGTGTCTGCACCAGGACCTACACAGGGCTACTAGTTTCTCCTCAACATTGCTAAATCTATACTAAATCCCAAAATCAGGGATGTAAATTCACAAGTGTAGAGCAGGAGGCCTATGGCACCACGGAGAGAAAGACAGACAGCAATCTTGCTCTGGTATTTCCATCTTCCTCCACGGGACTACAGCACTCACTGAACCAGGACAGCCCTTCTCAGTCACAGATGTGACTTTATTTTAATTTTTTTTTTTTTTTTAATTACAGATTACTTCTTTATTCCAAGGAACAAAGCCTACAAATGAGAGAGGATGTGGTAAAGCCATTTTTGTCCTGCTGGCTGGAGTCCAGTGGCTTGCTCAGGCAACCCATCCTAACCAGATTCTTCTAAGAGCAAAGGTAAGTGACCAAACCCAGAGACTGTGTTTCATGACAGATGAACGTGGGAATGACAGCACTCAGAGCACTCCAGTCTGGCAACACTTTCACAGGGCTGCTCCACCACTGCACCTTGTCCCCTCGGGCTGCTTCTAAAACACACAGATCCAATTACCTAGCAACCAAACTCAGGGCTCAAACACTTGTAACACATTCAGGCAGGAGCAGCAAAAGGAGGGAGGCTATTGACTTGGGTCCAAATAATTATTTTGCTTAACGATGCTAATATAACCCTGATTACTGGAATAGTGGAGACTTTTAAAATAGCTATGGATAATTAAAATTAAACTTAAAAATTAAAATAACTATCATAAATATAGCCACCATGAATCACAATAATGTACTTTGCATATACTTCTGATTTAGTATTTTGGATATATCAAAACCCAACCGATTTTCTTTGTCATTTCAGGTCCCTAAGTTGAGAAATTCTCTTGGAGAGGAAAAAGATAATGAAAAACCTTGGGTTTGTTGGCTCAAAGTTGTAAGCAATCCAGTTTTTAAGTTCTGTGTTCCTATTTCTGTTTGCATATTACATGGAGGATGAACCTTCCGACATAGAGGAAAAAATCAGGCACAATCATTAAAAAGAGGGGGGTGATGTTCTTTATCACTTCAGCTTAGAGAAAAACAGTACTTCCTCTATCACTCCAGTCAAGAGATGTTCTTAAGAAAAAAAGATAAGTTATAATAAAATTGGTGTAGATGATCAATATCTATAGTGTGCTGAGAAGCAACCAAGTTACTCAGCTTTTTCATCTGAAGTGTTCTGAAAGTAGACCTACAAAATGTAGAGGAAGAAGTGAGGGAAGAATTCAAGGTTAGATAAATGTTGCTTTTGCTTTTAAGGAAAAAATAAAGTCTTCTGCAATTTTGTTTCTTCCTTAAAGAGATATTTTAAATTTTCCATGGTTCAAAAAAAAAAATCTGTTACAATTGTAGTAATTCCAAAACTGACGAACCAGACAGTTCCTTCTTCCAGGTCCTTTGGAAGTTCAGCATTTGGACACAGTAACTTATTTTGCCTAAATTGATCGAATCTGTCAGTTTCTGGAATGGCAGCAAACACCTGTATCTCTATGAAACCCAGGGCAGGACAAAAAACTTCTGTTTGACCCAGCATGTCTAGAATCAGTGAAAATATTCCAGAGTTTAAAAGTGTTGTTACATTGAGACCCTTTGAGCTATCCTCAGCTGAATCATGTGATGCAAAACATAACATAAATCACACATAATTGAGAATCCTCATTTCTCTTCCATATTTCTGATATTATTCTTATCACAGTTGTATGCTTTCTACCCATTGCAATAATTTTTTCTATATTTTTTAAAATGCTATTGTAAAAAGAAAGCATTCGCTTTTTTTTTTTTTCCTTTTTAACAAAACACCTGACATTTTTCTGGGACACCTCTTCCTGCAAGCTATCTGACTCATCTAATACAGGACCTTGCAAGAAGTTCAGGGAATGTCCCTCTACTAAGAAAATCAATACAGAGTGCAGATGACAATGACTTGCTATAACTTGTTGTGGAATTGCCTAGGGATCAGGTTGGACTAGGATGTGCTTACAGGTCTTTTTGAGTTGTCTGCCATTCAGTGCTGCCTCGTATCAGAGGTCACCAGGCCCAAAAGCCACCCATCCCCACTGTAGTGAAAACTCTGCCTAAGGTTGAACTAACACACAAGAGAAGCCTCTTTTGGGTCAATGTTGTGCTGAGCAGATCAAAGCAGATACAGCTGGTCAAGTCAGTGAATATGTTTTCCCAAGGGACATATTTATGTATCTCATATGATGGTACCAAAAATTATTTAGATACATCTACATGAACTGGGGCATTAGCAGGGAAGGATGTTTGATTCCCTTTCCTCAGAACTGTGATTTACTCCACACAAAATAAATATCCAGTTGTGCAATATGTGAAGGCAACATAGTGGACTGGAGTGACCTGGTGCTTACTAATGCAAACCAGACTCCACAAGCTGATGAACTGCTCCTCACAACTGCTTCTCCTCAGTCCTTTACTATGGAAGTGGCAAGTATTTAACATTAGAGTTTCTTTTTCATTTGTTTTTCTCCTGGCTCTCAACCATGGCATTCATATTGCTACTCTTAACATTTGTGAACAACCGCTATTTTCATCATCTCTTCTCTCACATTTAATTTATCAAAAAAAACCCACACTTTTAAGTTCATATTTTCCATGTTCTCAGGAACCAGTGCTTTGGATCATAGTAATTTTATACTCTTTTTTATTATTATTAAGCTAAAGAGAAGAAAGAAGCAAGAGGTGTAAGGAGTTATGTGCATCCAAAATGACATTCTCTTGCATATAGAAGGAAATAAGGCCAGACACAGAAAGGCTGGAGAGGTTGCCTAGGATATATGATGTTGCCACTATTGAACATGTCCTGTTTCCATTAAGGTAGCTTCAAAGTTCAAACTCACCGTCATGATTTATCATGGGCTACTATTTCCATCATTGTGACAAACATGAAGGCCACATCCTGAGACTTTGAGACCACAGTTTCAAGATGCAAAAATTAAGCTAACCAGCAGGTTTACCTCATCTTTAATGACCAAGCTGAGCTGTGCCCACTGTGACACCTCAGGGCCTGTGCACTTTTGAACCCTGAGTCCATATTTTCTGTGAGGAACCACAGTGAAATCAATAACCACAACAGCTCTCTCCAGTTACCAGGAGTGAACAGCAGGACATTGTGTTACCACGTTCCTGCCTAGTTTCATGTCCTAATGACAGCTTTGCTTTGAAAGTACTTATGCTTTTTAAGAAAATTTTAAGGGGTTCCAGAAGTGGAAGGCACATGGTGCCAAAAGGCCCCATGCATTTCAGATGGCTTCTACAGAGGCCATTAACTCCAACTTCCTGAACCCTGATGGCCCAGGAAAACACAGTGCATGCCTGGAAGGAGCTCAAACAGCAACATGAACACTAAATGAAATCCAGACAGACAAACTACAGATCCAAGATCTTTCACCCCCAGTCAGCAGTGGCAGGCAGAGAAACTCACAGTGTTCAGTGCACCACAGGAGGATAGAGGTCAAATAAAAGAGGGAAACTTAGAGGAATTAATGAAAAACTTTAAGATAATATCTAGACAGCTTACTGTCTTTTTTTAATAGCTGCTTGGGATAAAAGTAAAGGAGAATGGATGAATAAGATAGAAGTTTTTCAGAGGTCTGCATCTTCAAAGTAAATTCTGTGAATATGAGATATGAAAAGGCTCTTTAGATGACAGATTGTGTGAATCAACATATACCAGGTAGCCAGGGTGGCCACCAATCCACAGCTGAAATGCAGAGAGTAGATTTATTTCATTACCTTGCTAACAACATGGGGTAGCAGAGACACACAGAGAGACAGGCTCCCTTAGGCTAAGCTCATCCTAGCAAAAACAGAGAGCCTGTTGCCTGTCCCAATATTTCAAAAGCCTTTATGCACACACAGTTTATCACAAGACTGTATTTTATTATCTCTCTCTGGCAGAAGGCTCAAGCATGTCTGTGGGAGTGTATTATCCCTGCACAGGAATACTATTCAAAACAGTCAGGGGATGAACAACAGTAGGCATAATAAAAGTTGTTCCAAACTGATATTCTTAGCATACCCAGATGAAAAGGTCAGTTTGAGTGAAACTACTTCCCTCTCACCAAATCTTATGGTTTTAACCCTCTCCTCCCAACTCAGATTAACTTGGCTTTTAGTAAAATTGTCTTTGTACAATTACCAAAAAAGGTCATTCAATACTAAAAAATGGCCAGTTACAAGAACATGCATAGTAGACTCAAAGTTACATGAGATTAAACATCTGATCTATGCTGTCTTTTGGTTGAAAGTGTTGTGCACATAGTGACAAATTTTTTCAGACAAAGAAGTGTGGTTGAGAAAACTCTAAAAGCCCAACACAGCACTGCTGACTTTTTTCACTAGATCATTTAGTGAAGACATTTGTAAGGCAAAGATGAATGTACATTTGACTAGAAGAAGCAGGACACACAATAAAGGATGTCTGAAAAGATGATATTGCAAGAAAATGACAAAAAATCTAAACTTTAACAGGAAAGAAGTAAGGTGCCTTTCATCACTATATGCCAAGAACTAATGGTGAATTTGGGTGATTGGCATTGGCCAGTCAGAACTGTCTTGAGCTAAAAATTATCTAGTTGCTTATGCCTGGGGATCCCAGAAGAAAGTGGAATGCTAGGAAGAAACATTGAACACCAGCTCATGACACCTGGAAATTTAGCAGGCAGAAGCTGAAAATGATTCACAAGCTGTCCCTGCTCACTGAGTAAAACCAAACTGGTTTTGAGCAGTAACAATTTTCCTAATGATGTTTCTTCCTATAGGACAATTGCTGCAAAGATACAGGTGAAGACAGAGGCAGACACAAACTGAGTTTGAGCAGCATAAAGGGTTGTTCTGTTGCATTTGTTATAATTTCTCAGTTCAATCTAGTCACGCACCAGTCCTTTCAGAAACAAGGTCATGCAGCTTTCTCCATGTTTCCAGTGACACACTGGTGTTAAACAAAAACATGTGAAGCAATGCAACTATGTGCAGGCTATGGCCTCTGAACAGTAAGAAGTTCTTGTTATCTTATTTCAGCATATAGTTTTATTTCTTCTGGATTGAGACCAGCGTTAGCATAGTACTCCTTCATTTCCTAAGAGCTTTGTAAAAATTGGGCTTGCTGTTCCACTGTCCTAAAGCTGTGGGAGCCCACTTCCACCACTGCAAGCAGAGACAGAGAATGCACCTCTGTTGGACAGAGCATTGTGTGTGTGCATGCATCCCAGTGTGAAGCACCCCCTAGGGATATTAGAAACCACAGTCAGCACTGTTAAGCTTTCCTGGTGATGCCAGGATAAGCAATAGGAAAAAGAGGTGATGGACATAATGGTTGGTTTCTGGTAGGAGCTGAAGGAGAGACAGATGTGGAAAAAGAAGATGGAAAATCCTCAAGACAGCGTGGAGGACTGGGATGCGCATATGCTTGGCATAGGACAGAGATGAAGAAGAAAACCAAAGATAATGCAGAGACTCTCACTAAGTGCTAAGGGAGGGAAGAGACTTTTTTTATCTCCTACATAATACATAACTAAGAAAAAAATATTTCAATCTCTTGCAAGGAAATCACAATATACAGCCATCTTCATACCATGTACGAAGCTAAATGACCTCATATTTAGTGATTTGATTATGGCGAATATTTTTTTCTTAAAAACATGAAGAAAATGAGCTCTGGCCACTCCCCAAGCAAAAAAAAAAAAAATAGGGTATTACACAGAAAACTGAAAAACTATTAGTAATAAATATCACAATACCCCCATAGTCTTTGCATTATATCTTGTCTGATAGGCCAGTCCTTCTCTGGAAAAAAATAGAGAATGCAATGGATGTTTCTTCCCTTATGACAATCACAATAATATAACCATGCAAACTTTAGTTAACAGAGCTCTTTAGGACCTGAATATTGTATGTATGAAGTTCACCAGGGTGTGATGAGAAGACAAACAATGCATTTTTCAGGGATAGATCCAGGCACACACTATCAGTGCTTTGGGACACCTTTCAGTCACACCAGGACTCACCCCAGGCAGGATTAAGGTGGTTCCTGCTCCCTCTGCACCACCTGCACTGCCTGCTTGAGTGCAGAACCGAGTGCTCCTCTCCTTCCCTCCCTCCAGGACCTGCTCACCCACCACATGCTGGGTCAGCCATGGTTGTGCAGCTCCTAGCACGATGACTCGTGGCTGCAAGACAGCTCCAAATCGTTCATCACAGATGGATCAGGGCTTGTGCTGGCACCCTGTTACAGCCTAGCTGCCAGCAGTGGTTGTGTTCTCAGATTATGATACTATTATGATACTAACAGACTTTAACTGTTCATAGCATTATATGTTTCCCCTTTGCTTTGCAACACTCAGTATAAGCTTCTAGGGCTTTCCTTTCCATTTTTAGTAATGAGTACGATTATTAGAAAATTCTGCAGTGTACCTGTATATTCTTGCTTTTTTAATGTTGTAGTTCCTATGAGATTTGGGGTCTTTGGACTCATTTACTATTAGGCTTTGATTATGGGAATTTTCTGGCTTTTTGCAGATTTACAAATTTCTTCTCTAAGGAGTTCCTTTCAGGTTCTAACTCTCCACAATTCCTGGATTATTCAGAAATAAAGACAGGATGGAGGCTGTGGGAGTTGTGTTGTTTAGCTAGTTTAGGTGACTTTAAATACTTAACTCAAGTGCAAGTGGAGGATAAAAATTGAGAGCTGACATTCTCAGGAGAATTCACAAAAGAAGATTCTGGCAGTGGGAAGGGAATAAGGAGCTCATTGAAATGACTTTAAACTAGATTTGACAGGACAAAAAGGGTAAGACAAGCCTTGCTAGAAATAAACCTGTGGGCAGCACACTGATATTTAAGGGACGGTGTGCAGCCAGGTCCTTCAGTCTGTGGAGGTAGAGGATGGAGATCCTTCTGGCAGCAAAGACACAAGGGCTTTCAATGTGATAGAAACCACAGGAGCACCTGAGAATGGTCGCACAGGAATTTGGGCTTCCCTGTTCAAAAATGTGGTAGGGTCAATAATCAAACTGAAGTACACTGCACCAATGCATGCAGGATGGGCAACAAATAGGAGAAGCTGGGAGCCATTGTGCAGCAGGAAAATTAGGACATAGCTGCCATTGTGGGATGACTTGAACAACTGGAGCACTGCAATGGATGGCAATAAACTCTTCAGAAGGAATAGGCAAGGAAGGATGGGTGGTGTGGTAGTCCTGTAGCTTAGGGAATGTCTTGATCGTCTGGAACTTAATGACCAGGACTAAAGGGTGGAATGTTTATGGGTAAGATTCCAGGGAAGGCCAGGGCAAATATCCTGGTGGGTGTTGTTATAGACTCCCCCAAGCAGAATGAAGAGGCAGAAAGAATATTCTGTAAGCAGCTGAGAAAAGTCTCACAATCATTAGCCCTTCTTCTAGGGTGACTTCTGCTCACCAGTCTGCTGGAAATAAAACAGCAGAGAGGAAACAGACCAGGAGGTTCCTCAAGAGAGTTTTAAGACAACTTCTTGACACAGCTGGTCAGTGAGGAACCAGGGGAGGTTCCCCACAGGACACATTTTTAGTGAACAGATAAGAACTAGGGGGAGATGTGATTGTTAGAGGCTGTCTTAGAAACAGTAATCATTAAATTATAGAATTTTCACTTCTTGGAGAAGTCAGGGGGGAGACTGGCAGACCTGACAACTAGGACTTCCACTGGTCAGATTTTGGCCTGTTTAGGAGCCTGGTTGACAGCATCCTGAAGGGCAAAAATGTCCAGGAAATCTGGATATTCTTCAAGAAGTAAATCTTAAAGATTCAAGAGCAGGTTGAACAGACCTCTCAGGAAGACTACAAAAATTTTGTGGTGTTATATAGGGAGAAAATTAGAAAGGCCAAAGCCCAACCAGAACTTAATCTGGCTACTGCAGTAAAAGACAACAAAAAAATTCTTTCTAGAAATACAACAAAAATTAGCAACAGAACTAGAACTAAGGATAATCTCCATCCTTTATTGGATACAAGGGGACCCATAGTGACAAATGATTATGAAAATACTGAGGCTATTTGCATGTCTTTAAAAGTAAGACCACCCCCTGAGCTAAAAGACACAGAGAAAAATGAAGTCCCCAGAATCCAAGGGGAAATGGTTATTGATCTGCTACACCACCTAGACATACACAAGTCTGTGGGGATGGATGGGACCCACAAAAGAGTACTGAGGGAGCCGATGAAAGGGCTCACTGAGCTACTTTCAATTGTTTACCAGCAGTCCTGGCTAACTGGGCAGGTCCCAGTTGTTTGCAATTCAGCACATTTCCTCCTCAGCAACTTCACTGAGATCCAAAACTGGGAGGAGTGGCTGTGGGACCTCAGAGGACTGTGGGACTCTTCCGAGGGATCTTGACAGGTTGGTGAGACAGGTAGAGAGGAACCTTCTGAAATTCAGCAAGGGTAAATAGAGGGTCCTGCACCTGGGGAGGAATAACCTCAAACATTGGTAAAGGTTGGGGGCTGACCTGCTGGAAAGTGTCTCTGGGGAGAAGGACCTGGGGTCTGCAGCACAAGTTCTATGAGGAGTGTCTGAGGGAATTGGGGTTGTTTAGCCCAGAGGAAAGGAGGCTCAGGGGGAATCCTTATCACTCTCTGCAACTTCCTGAAAGGAGGGTGGAGTGAGGTGGGTTCAGTCTCTTCTCCCAAGTAACAAGTGGTAGAATGAGAGGAAGTGGCCTCAAGTTGTGCTGGAGAGGTTTAGATTGGATACAATGAAGAATTTCTCTACTGAAAGGGTGGTCAGACACTGGACTGGGCTACCCAGAGAAGTGGTTGAGTTTAAAAAATGTATGGATGTGGTACCTGGGGAAATAGTTTAGTAGTAAGTGTGTAACAGTGCTGGCTTAATGACTGGAACTGATGATGATCTTAGAGATCTTTTCCAACCTAAATAATGCTAAGATTGGAAGATCTATCTGAGATACCTACACCAACCAATAGATCTCCCTCTTCCATGCATTTCTTTAACCAGCTTTCAGTCCTAGCTTTTTGATGGTGCCTGTCTTGCACTTCCTTTTGTTTATACATCTGTTTATACATCTATATATCTATATATATAGATATATATATTTTTCATACATATTCATTGATGAATATACAGTCACCTCTTTTTTATTAGTTATTTTGCTATACCTATCACCAGTAGTGCAACAAGAAGTATTTCTCTCACAAAGAGGCATTGGTATTTCCCTAGCTTGTTCAATGTCCAGAAGACAGCATAGCATAACTGCACCTTATCAAAGAGACTGATCATGACTAATGCTTATGGAATCTTGACCCCACAACCTGTACCAGTGAGCTCCCACAAAACTCCTAACTGATTTAATTAGCAGTAAGCAGCTCTTTTCTTCAGGCAAATGAGAGGATTTCATGAATACATACATCCATCGACTTTTTTTGGCAAAAGGAAACATTTTATGAGAACTGGAGCCTTATACAATCACACACCCTTGCTTTGCAAAGCATTTTCCATAGACTGTATCTCATAAATATCCTTTAACAACTTCATGTTCTCTATGCTTCAGCAAACTGAACTTATTGCTGATAATTGAATGGGGTCTGCATGGTTTGATGTGGTGTCACTAATGGGTGTTTCCCATTGGGAGGTTTCCAAGGCATTTTTTATTGGAGTTTGCTTGTTTATCATGATCTGAGAGAAACAGTCCCATTTCAGCAAGACCTGTCAGGTATGTCTTGCTTGCTTTTCCCTGGCAGACTGCTGCACTCCTGTGCAGGCAGTCCCTTGGCAGGCAGCAGCCAGGTATACCACTGTAAATCAATAATTTTCCCTGAAGGATTTTGCAAATGGGAAATCCCATTATGGGATTTCTGGAATTCAAGCAAAAAAACATTTGAAAATTTGAAGGTACACTTCACCTCTCTCTGCTGTACCTTTTCTACATGCCATCTCTGGGAGGTTGCTCAGATGGGGAAGCAAGAAGGAAGCATACATACCTGCCCTGTTAAATGATAAGAGGCTGGGAAGCCAGCTCAGCCACTCCACTTTGCTGTCATTTTATCTTGCTCCATGGTTCAGTCTTGGTGTGTTCCACCTAGCTGTCTCCCAGACAATGTCCTAGTATGGCTCTGGGGGTGCTTTACTAGAGTGGTCCCTCTGAAAGCCAATGCAGACTGCATTACATCAGATTTTGTACCTGTTTTGTACCTGTCCTTCAGTGTTCTCAGAGTCAGTGGCTGTCATGTTGCCACTATCTTTCCAGGAGTTATGGTCAAGATGCAGGGAGATTGCAGATGTCAGAGACAAATTTCCACTTATACTCTTTTCTAATCTTTACCTGATATACTTTGATGTTGCTGTCCTCAGAGACAGGACACAACCCATCGCGTTGTTCACAGCTCATCCTTTTGCTTTGCTTGTGTCTGCATTTACCCCCACTGATGAACCAAGCTATTGACCTGTTACAACTGCATGTCCAGCAGCCTGGTCACCCCTCCTAACAGTTCATGTGCAAACCTCCTCTCCAGCAGCGTTAGAGCGTGCCAGACATGAGGTGTCTCAGTAGTTCTTGTTCCCAGCTTCCAGCAGCAGCTGGCACACCCTGCTGCAGTTTAAGCCTCAGATGTCAGATGTCATTGTGCAAAGCTTCCAGACACAAGCCTTTGGTCTCCTCCAGTGCCTCTGCTCCTTGTCAAACCTATACTCCACAATTTCCATTCTTCACTTGGCAAGGACTCTGAGGCACTGATTCCATTTCATTTTTCCAGTGAAATCTCAGTTCAGTAATACTTAATTGGCCTGGCTTCTTAAGTAGATATTTCCAAAGTATTTTTAAAAATAAATATTTTAAAAAACCCCAACCTCTGGATATCTCTCTGAGATACCTCTTCTCAGCTTGATTGATGGAAAATCAGCTTGATTTTCTTCCGCTTCACCAATCATTTCAGATGTCTGCTCATTGATACATTCTCTGACTGAGCTGTCTGCTTGAGTTCACTGAGTTTTTCCATATGTAGCTAAGTTTCACCTGCGAGATGATTTATAATTCTCTTTCCTTTTTTAGTGAAGATTATAAACATTTGCTGTGATGATGACTATACATTTTACATCGAGCAGTAGTTCTTTGGCCAACTTTTATCCTTGCAGCAATTGATTCTGAGCCACTTTGTGCCTCAGCTGGTAGATAGGTATCAACAACTACTGTATTATTCTTACCCATTAGAGACAGTTTGAAAAAATAACTTTGCATCTGGTGATCCAAAATACTAGGACCTGCTTATGCTTCAAAATTAAAAAAATCAGATTTTTATTTTTATAAGACCTTTGTATCTTTGTAACAGATTTGTATCTTTATATATCTTCAGACATAAATATATATCTACTTTTTTCAATATCATGAGAAAAAAAATTAATGTATGGTATCAGCATGCCTTGCAAGACTTAAGACTCAAGGTTTATTTATTAGTCAACGTACTTCAGTCACAAGCTAACCTAAAGAAATTCCTTTTTGGTTACAACTGTCAGCTTCCCTTATTCCTCATTCATTCTGGGCTGAAGTGCAGTAGCAATGACACCCAGGTATAGTGCTGCACCCGAAAAAGTTACATTGGCCCTTTCAAGTAACTAAAAGCTCAGTTGTGCCAGGCACAGGAAGTGTTCAAGGCTGGGTTGGATGGAAGTCTGAGCTGCCTGACCTAGTTGAAGTTGTCCTTGTTCATTGCCAGGGCTTACACTGGGTGACTTTTGAAGGTCCCTTCAAACTACTCTGTGATTCTATAACCCAAAAGTGAGGCAAAGTTACCATTCAGTCATTAAATTTTCAGCATATACAGGATGAACTTTGCATAGAAAGATAAGGAAGAAAATAATTACTGGTATGCTGCCTCTTTGAGACAAGGAAGACATTGTTATTCTTTCCTTGTTCTCTGAGATTGAAGCTGGACAGAAACCAGAATAACTTGAAAAAGGGTTAGTAAATCCTTGAGGTCTATTTAAATGGTCAGTTGAGACTGAATTGTAGGCAACCAGGATTAATCAATCTAAAGAATTTGAAAATTATTTCTCTATTCTTAATGTCAGTTTTCCTTTTAATCCCCTGATCCTCATTTCTTAGTTTGGCTTCTATGCACTGCTACTCACAGTGAAAAAAATTAATGTGGTGATGACGAGATGGAAATATCAGTCCCTGCAACTGAACTCTGCCAATTGAACCCCTGACTTTAGCACGATGTAGCTGCAGAGCAAAATACTGCTGGACTGCTCAGAAACATTGCATTTTTTTTAAATTCATGTAGGTCAATTATGAGTGAGTTTACTCCAGCCATTATGAGTATGACCCCAGAAAAAATTTCATGCAGTGTATTAGTGACACAAAAATCAGTCTTTCATATGCAGCTTTTAAAAACAAATTGGTGGGTTTGGATGGTGAAAAACAGCAAAATAAAAGCTAAATATTTCGCCTTGCATTGAGCCTCTCCTCCCTTTGTTCCTGAAAAGGCCATTTCCCAAAAATTTTTTACTTCTTTCATCAGATTTTTTTCTAACTGAGGTGATTCCTAAAATTCTTTTTCCAAAACAAGAAGATTCCAATAAATAAATCATAACAGCCTGCAAGAAGTCACTGCTGCCGTAAAGCAGATGAAAACTCTCATACCTCCCCATGAAGCTGACAAGTTGATCCCCACTTCAACAGCAATTGAATAGCAAATGTACTGCAAAATTCTCTTTCCTTCCTTGATTTTATCATTATTTCACTTAGGTAGGTATCAACTGCCTTTCCACTGTTACAAACTTTTCAAATGCTTCACAGAGACCACTTTTGAATGCATGACTATAAAATCTACCTTTAAATTGAGACACTGAAAGTTATGACAAAGGGAAATACCTCCCCTGGGGGAAAAAAAATCAATAGTATGATTTCTATATACTAAGTCCCATTGAAAAATTACTGAAAAAAATTGATTCTTACATCAGGGAGAACAAGAACCATTAGTGAAATCAATCGTTTCTAAGGTATATGATAAACCACATTGCTTAAAATTTTTCTGTTTGTTACAAGATTTCAGTTATTGAGAAAAAGGTCACTAAATATCTCAACAATTAGTGAGAGCTGGGGTTTTCTTCTTCTGATATCACACACAAACACACACAAAAAAAAGAAAAATCATGTATTGTTACTATGAATAGGGAGAATATTAATAACTAGGATTCTGGGAGAAAAGTAATGATCAGTGATCACTGAGCTATGCCTCCTTACTGGATTGAATGAGGTGTATGCACATCAATAGCAAAGGGCTGGATGAAAGTCTCTTCATCCAGGCAACAACTGACAGAATGAGAGGATGCAGTCTGAAGCTGTGCCATGGAGAGTTTAGGTTAAATGTTAGAAAAAGTTCTTCAAAGAGTGACTGAGCAATGGAATTGTCTGCCCAGGGAGGTGGTGGAGTCACCGTCCCTGGACGTGTTTAAAAAAGGACTGAATGTGGCACTCAGTGGCACAGTTTAGTTGATGAGGAGGTGTTAAGTTAGGTCATAGGTTGGACTGGGTGATGTTAAAGGTCTTTTCCAATTTTGTTCCTCCTGTGATTCTGTGACTGTGAACCCCTTTAATATAACTGTTTGAGCCCAACCCATCAGAGAATTCCTCACCCAATAATGCCATTTTTTCATGTAGTTTTGTCTGAGTGCAGTGAACCCCACTAAACTACCCAGATATGATGCCTGATATGACCAGAGTAAGCTGTCATAATGAAGGCTGGTAGGTCTACAATTGCCATAGAATTTCTGTGTGCCTTGGTGGAGTAGTGTTCTTTTATATCCTGGAGGATACAAAAACCCTGATGGATGGTTTAAATGATCAATGACTACGCTGCTAATGATTTGAGGATAAACTTTCATGTCCTCAGACTTAGGACACCATTTCTCATACTGACATTTGCTTCTCGAATATACTGTGAAGTCCTTAGTCCAAAGTCAGAGAGAGCATTTATAAATGTTTTGAAATTATTTGCAATTATGAAAAATATCTCAAAAATAGAATAATTTAGTAATCTGCTGCTCCCAGAGTTGTTTCTTCTCTGTTAATCCTATTGCATATCCTTTGGCAGCAGGTGTTAACTGATGCAAATTATTCACTCCTTCATGACCACTGTTAGCCAGGAAAGCTCTCCTTTCACATCAAAATGGTGGAGAATACTTGATGGATATCAAGGAACTACTTGTACCTGTTGATCTTAGTAACCACAAGAAGTATAAAGTATCTGTTTGAAAATCAAGCTCTAAGAAAGTCAAGTTCTGATTGACTTGCCTAATGTCAAAGACAGGAAAAAAAGCCCTCCCAGCGCACAACTCTCTTTCCTTGAGCTAATATGTCTTACATGTAGAGAAGGATGTAAAACACTTTTGTATGCGTAAAGATAACAGAAATACCTTCAGTAATTGAAAGTACAGACTGGGACATTTTTCATGTTATGCAAAAATGTATATGTACACTAGGAAACCACTGCTTGTTCAAAAGAACAGGGGATGCCAGGGGCAAAGAAATAAAATTTCAACAGTCTTTCAGTGCAGTCTGGGACAGCAGCACAAGGCCTGTAACTGAGAAATATCTGACATTGCTTGAAGAAATGCAGATCTCAGAGCAGGTTCCTTTCCTCTTCTCTCAAGTGGATCTTTCCTTCCATCTGGAGCTTTGTGTTTTCTTGGCTACTCAGCCAGCCGCATTACAGACAGTGAATTAAAAGCTGCTCAGTGGCTGTAACCACAATGGAAATCTACTCCACAGCTGTGACTTTCAAATCAAATTACAAAAAACCAAACACACCACTTCATGGTTTTAATACATACTAATGTAAAAGCAGCATATTCAGTAAATTCATTACTACATCTATATGAAGCTCTGTAGCTTCTCATGTCCAAGAAAGGCACACCCATTTGTCTCAGCCAGAAATCCAGCCCAAGAAAATTTCTGTCACTGAAAGTGCAAGTCTGGATCACTGAAATCCAGAGAGTTATTCCAAGTTCACATCAGCAGAACAAAGATCAGAATCTGACCCAAATATTTACTGAATTTTGGAGTCTCTGTGTCTAGCCATCAAGAAATGCCTGCTGGATGCAAACTCTACAGTCTTCAGGCAGAACACAAGGAGTCTAGTGAGGAAACAGACATGGATGGTATTTTCTAACATAGAACTGTCAAACAGTGTGCCAAGTGTTGTACATGTTAGGCACAGGAAAATGGAACGTTGTTAAATTAAATCACTCACTATACCAGATTCTACATCTTAACACAGGAATGGCTTGCAAGAATTAGCTTGCTGTTATATTTAAATCTAGATGTTCTTTTCCCATTAGTGGATCAGCCTGTGGTATTATCCAGACAGGCAGCAGAGGGGAGTGACCTCTGTTGCCTTGCTGCCCAGCTCCCCTAGGCAGCCCTGTGGTCTGTACTCCCTTTGGAGTGTCTCCTGTCTCAGTGTCTTCATACTGCACAAGACAACGTGCTGATGCTGAAACTAGCAGTGAAAGAGTAGAAATATCCATGAAACACTACTAGCACTTAATGAAGATCATCTCCCAGATCTCAGAGCAGCACGGCAGCACTGGCACATGAGCTAACAAGGGCTTTCACAAACATTTTTCATCTTGGCTGCAACACTGTGCTGGCCCAGCAGACCTGCCACTAGACAGGGAGAAAGCCCCAGCAATGTGAACTAAAGCATCTCTGTGCCTTTCTGTGCTGCATGGTGTAGGGTACCTGAAATATCACAGGGGCTGAGCTTGTGTCTCACCACAAGGAATTTATTACAGATGAATGTTTGCAAGTGAAATACTGTTAGTGAACCCAGGAAAAGCTTTCTCCTATAAGAAGCCAGCAAGGCAGTGTAGTCCAACTATTTGGGTTATTTCCTCTGCCACAAAGTGGCTAAGAGCTGAATTTTGTCTAGTTATAGATAACATTTCTCAGTACCCTTAAATAATTATATTGACTATTTTTATGTCCAAATTGGGTAAAAAATGCCTGAAATACAATATAAAATTTCTTTCAAAACTCATTTGGACTATCACTGACAGGTAATCTGGGAAATTTTACAAAGAAAATACTTTATTTTTTGTACAGTTATAGGAATAAAAAATGGAGCTAGACTTAGTTGACTGCTACTTCACTGTTCAGAGGAAAAAAGAGACTCCTGAGCTGCGCTCCCTTCTTCCCTGCCTCTAAAGTGCATTTCACATGAAGCAATTAAAATGTGTAGGCTTAGATGTCCAAAAGGTAACCTCCTTCCTAGTTCAGTGCTCCAACCAAGATGCCACAAATCTATGCACTGCTATTTACCTCTGCTCACCAAGGAGACCCCAGAGATTTCTGGTTTCATGCTATGGAAGGTGGAAAACACAGGTTTGAAGGCCCTGAAGATGAGACCAGGTGAGGCTACACTTTGTGAGCCATTGATCTGGTGATGCTCAAGCACTGGGAAGAGCACGGAGACATGACAAAGTGACATGGCCCTGGCAGACCATGAGCATGTCAGACACATCAGGCAACCCCATGAACACAGCACCTTGCACAGACCAAGCCATGTGCAGGCCATGTCTGATGGGTCAGGTTTGTCACTGAGCCTCAGCAGAGAAAGGCACAAGGCAGGACTGGGCTTGGATTAGAAGCCAAGCTGAAGTCCATCAGGCACAGACACTGATCCCAAAGCCACAGGGACCAGATAAACAGATCTCTGATGAACATCAAGTTTACTAGGAAGTTTAAGCATTCTCAGTGTTGGCTGGTATTCAGCAGAGGCATAGGACATGCATTCTTTTGTCAAAGCCTTTTGTTAAGCCCTTGCATGAGCCCTGTGGGCTGTGAAGGAGACCCTTGAGTTTATTCTCTGACAGTATTTAGTCTTAGTACAGTGGAGAGCAAATGAAGAGTATTGGAGACTTGGGCAATACTCTAAAAACAACTTGATGGTTTCTTTCCAGATTTCACCTTTATTCACAGTGACAATTTGCACATCTTCAGCCCAGTTACCTCTGTGTTATCACATCAGCCAGCAAAGCTGGCAACAGCTCCTGCTGGCCACATACACAGCTATGTGAGCTTTTTGACCATGCAGGACTCTTCATAGGTCTCCTCTATACTTTATTTCCAAGCTGCTCAATCCAATGTCAGTCTATGTATTCAACCAGTAGACTCAGTCAATTTATTTTGGAGGGAAAATACCCAATAATATTAAGAAATTTCAGACTTTCAGAGCCAAAAGATGAATAATGAAATAGTAAGTGGAAGCTAAAAGTGAGCTTGTTTTCTCAAACAATGAAAATTGAAATTTTTCTAAAGCTGTTGTAAAGAAAAAAACCCAACAAATAGTGCCAATAAGGATATACAGTAAGATGGTAACATAGATACTGATTTCATCCACCCAGTCATGTGGCTAGTGGTAGTATTGGACTGGAGGACCACATGATTTCCTTACAGCATGAAAAAGAATGTTACGAGAAAAGTTATGTGCTTCAGCCTTTGGCCCCAGGGTCTAGTAGTTCTTGGAAAAAGCACCATGTACTTTTTTTGATCTCTCTGGAATAGCCACGATCCATCCTCCAGAGATTTGTAAAACAAGGTCATGCTGAGGCCATCTCGTTCCTTTCTCTATACCTTACAGAATGTGGTTAGAGATGTTTCTTCCAGCACTCATGGCCTATCACTTATCCCTCACGTTCTCTACTCTAAACTGTACTAGACAGCTTAAAAACATCTGTGTCCAAGCTCCTCCTTGGACTATACTCCTTCATCATGAAATTATGTCTTCAGCATCACCTCAGTACTGTGAGAGGAACCCAGAAGTGTCGGGGATCCAAAATGAGGAAGGTCAGCAGGAGTGGCAGAAGAAAAGCACTCACACAAATAAGACACGCATCCAACCTCCCCAGCTCCAGCAATAAACAGAACTGACACATCTGGGGGAAGGAAACCCTCACAGGAATAAGAGTAATCTCACCATCAGAACAAGTAATTAGCACTTCTTATTCTTATTATTGTATGAATGCTATACATCCTATATTTTAAGATCCCAGTCCCATGTGAAAAAACTTTTGAAAGGGTTGTATTTGTTGCATACCAGTCATTAGACAGCTACAATACAGGGCCACACCTGAGGTATCCAAGATCTTTTTTAAATTTAAGATTTCCAGTAATGGGCAGTTTATGTTTTGTTGGGAAAGACCTGACCTACTCCATACCACAACCATGAATCAGCCAGTCTGTGAGCCAAAAGATACTACTTCTGCTTTCTCATGATTTATCACCTTGAACCCCCTGAAACCAAGAACCCCCTGAAAACAACAAAATTAATAGAGTTTAAGCCAACAGAATAAACAAAACCATGGAAACACCAAGCAACACACTTGAGGGTTTTTTTCCCATATTTTCCTATTTTGTTTATTGGTGAAGATGTGGGGAAATAAATTTACGTTCCACTTACAACATCTACAATGCAACCATTAGGAAGTGGAAAAAGACTAACCCTGTAAAGAAATATAAATCCTTCCCAAATGAAAAAAAATCACTTGTTTGTCTTACATTGGCCCTGACACCACTTGACAATAGTTATACAAACCCACAATAAGAAATAATCCTTTTCATCCTCAGAAATATCACCAACAAATAATCCCCGTCATATAATTTCAAATCAACACTTGTCATGAGAAATTGCCTCCCTCAATGAATCAATTATTTTATATTACTATTATGATATAAATATAATTTTATATTATTAAGAGTAAAATACTATTGTATATTATTAATATAATTATAATAATGGTTACAATAATAATAATATCCCTTTTCCCAGGAATCTCCACACAGGATAGGAAGAGGGATGCCAGTACCCTGACCATATTCATGCTGTGTGTATGCTGTGCCCCTCCAGGGCATCCAGCAGTTGGTGATTTACAGGACAAGTGGGTTATACCTGACATGTGCAGGTGAGCTACCGCATGCACACAATAGCAGCAGACTTATGGGAGTGCTGGTGGCATTGTCTTCCCTTCTACAGGAGGCAGCTCTGCAGCCTGAAATTTGGGCACATTTCTAAAGAGTGGAAACTGTAGTCAGGGTATTCTTCATGTCCTCCATGCACACAACCTCAGCGAACCTTGTATGGATTTTTCTGAAGCTATGACTCAACAGAACCATACACCGAAGGTGTAGTTCCTCACCAGTGCTCCTGAACACTGTTTCACACTGGGACCCAGAAGCCTGCCTTGTCACTGCCATGACCTGACTGGCAGTCAGTGAGGTCATGGCATCTTATCTTCCCTCCTCATCCCAGCACAGAATCCAGGAACAGAAAGCATTCTGCTCCAACAGCGCTTTCCTGGCTGACCCCTGGCACTGTGAACCTTCCCTTCAGCATCCTGTGGTTGCACAACTTGACCTTGAAATATCTGCTGGGCTTAGTCAGGAGGATAACCCTGCCCCAAGCACCTCCAGCCTGCTTTCCCACAGCATGCTGAGACATCACTTGCTTTCTACATTTCATAGCTGAAAACAAGAAGGCATAAACACCACTTTCAGAAATCCCTACTTATAATGGTAGGGATTCACATGCCTCAAGATAAGTAAGAGGTATCTCAAAATTGATCCTCTCCACTATTGCTGACATTCCTAAATATTAAAATACATTCTGTCACAACTGCTGCCTTTACTCATCGTGCCATGGCAAATGCATTCTCTTTACTTGTGGATTTATGCACACAACCACTAAGCAAGGAGCAGTAAGCAGATATCTGCTGCTTAGTGCTCTCTGTCATAAAACTTTCCAAATTAACAGACAAAAAATGCTGTTTCTACAGAACTAATAATAATAGGTCAAAAGAAAACATCCTCCGAGCAACTAAAATTTCTAAGGAAATATTTCTTAATCTCTGGAAGTGGAGATTACTCATAGCACTGGAAGAACTATCAAAGGTTTCACTCCCACTGTTCATCAATACTTAAAACTGACTTCCAGGTTCCAAAAATATAAATAATTTACCTAACATCTCCCTGGAAGTACATTTCCAAAAATGAGAAACTTATTTCCAGCATTTAGGGTACGGTAAATATTATGACTTCAGCACAATTTTTCATTAGTACTCATTTGCCCTTATATCAAAAAAATTGCACTATTGCTTCTAGGACCTAATAAAGCACTTACACACACAGCTTTGGTGGGAATAGTCATGTGCTTAAGACAAATGTATCCCTAAGTACTATTTACAGATAAAAGCACATCTTTTCAGGCCCATTTCCCCAGCTTGTTGAAATACAACATAACACAGCCATACAGAGCAGCAATATACCAGTTGCAGATACTTTAAAACAGAAAAAGCACCCCACCTATTCCATAGGACCAGTTTTATGAAGAAAAGTATCCAGTAGCTGCCCACAGAGGAATAGGCCTGACAAAGAGGAAATATGAGAAATAAAATAAGCAGAGTAAAACTGAGACTTTCAAAAGAGTTATACAACTTGCATAACACAAGATGAAATCTCATACTGTTGGGAAAATTCACCAAGTGGTTCCCTCCATAGGTGTACAAATGGGAGAGGGACACAGCTGACTTCTGAGTAAAAAACCAAAAAACCTAATGAGGTGATAGAAAGTAGACAGGATACAAAAAGAGTGCTGGTCTGCAGCAGCTTCATTCACTGGGCATGAATGTCTTTGAGGTTTTGAATCACAGCTGTGGAAACAAGCTGCTGAATTTCCTCCCCTAACTCTCCCAGTAATTTTGTTATTTAAGTATAAATGCTCTGGAAGTCAGTATTAACAGCAAACTCCTGAGTGCCCTTTGTGAGCAGAGGATGCCAGTGGGAGAGAAACTGTGATTTATAGCTGTGTTTTCATGCAACTAAGGAGGCACAGAAATGAGCCAGGCAAACAGTGCTCAGCCTGGGCTTCTTTCTATATCAGGAGTTGATCTACCTTATCTGAATTTTATAGCAAAAGTGAGTCTACTGATCAAACATTTTTAATCTTGCTGATTATAATAGATTAAGACTCTGTGTTGCAGTGCTCTGTCTGAATCAGAAAAAAAAATGTTTTCAATGAAAGGGAAGACAAAATTTGGATTAATCTTTGTTCCTCAGACACAGTCCATTGTTTTAAGCACCTGTCATTGTTTTGATCCTAAGGGGCACTGTTCTTACACCAGCTGGTCCACTATTATCTTGGTAAGAAAGTCACTCAAGCTCTATAAAATATGATTTTAAATAGTTTTTTTTATTAAAGTTAAGAAAGAAAGGAAGTATACTATAGAGGTTTTCAACATTATCCACTTCTCTACATCAATAAATACTCAGTGTAAGCACTTATGACTGCTTTGCTATGTGCTAAAAAGTGAGTACAAGCTTGGAACTCAAGTTAGGCAGAATGCATCATACAATCTTTTCTTAACACCCACAAATTCACATTCCCTTGGACTGCCTTGACTTTTCCCATGGCCACATCTTGAAAGAGTCTTATCTTCAAAACTTAAAGAAGAAGATGTTTTTCCTTGTCCATTTCTCCTCATCCATGTATGAAAAACTTCCACATTTTGTCATTTCAGCATCACTTCTGGCTCTGTCCCACTGTCCTGTGGAAGAGGAGGAACAAGGAGAAGTAGGGTGAAGTTCAGATGTAACTACCTCATGAACTATGAATGCAGAGAAGAGAGAGAAGCATAAGGGCTCAAGAAGCTCAGCTGAACAGGTTTAGGTTGTGGCATCTCAAGAAAATGCTGCCTCTTTCTGCCCACCTCAGCATCATGCCAAAAGATTTAGCAGGTGCAGATGGAAATAATCCCTGAATTCTCAGTTTTTCATTCAAAAATCTGGGGTTTAGCTGAAACCATAAAGCTTTATTGGCTTTGACATACTTTCAAGTGCTACTGGAGGTTGTACAGAGCTCTCCACAATATCAAAAAGTCGTCCTGGGAATAAAATAGGACAATTTAAAAAAAAATTTTTCACTAATTTCTTCCTGGTTTTATAGCCATCTATCCCAGCAGCTGTTAAGTGCCTCTAGTTGAAAGGTCAGGAAGATGATTACAAAACCTGAAAGGCTTTCTTTGGAGTCTCTGTCTCCCTTCCCTTTTGATGATGATCACATGACCCAAAGAAACACTTGTTTTCTCTCTCTGTTTTTGGTAACCCCTTATTTCCATCAGCTGAGGCAAAGCTTTGAGGACTTTTTAGACCCACTTTGTAGCCAACAGGATATAATCACAATTTTATTTCTGGGTAGAGCTATTTTAGAGCATTAATCTTCTGAACACTTCTAGAGGTGTGTAACAGTTTACACACAACATCAGGACACAACAGCACAGGGCAGATCTATTCTAGCTTTCTAAGAAAGAGGCTTATTTCTCTATAATTTATCATAATCTGTTGCCTGAATGCTGGCAAGCAACAAGACTAGCTCTGACATATGGCATTCTTTTGTGTTGTAATATTTGAACATTATTGAAGGGATGAAAAGGAAGGCAAAAAGGAAACTCCTAAAGGATGGTGTGTTTGGTTCTCCTTTTGAAAACATCCTCCGGCAGCAACACAAGAAAAGGCTGCGCCTGGATCACCACCTTCAGACCCTGACTCATTCATCATTGCTGAAAAAGTCAAAAGGAGGTCAGGAGGAACGAAGAGTCAAGCTTCATCAGAGTCAATTCCAGAAAGAATTCACATACTCTGTTGCTAGTAAATACTTGAAACAGTCAAAAAGCCTAAATTGGACTATGGAAAAAATCTGTTTCTGGTCACACAACCAGAAACATGTTGTGTTTGCTGTTTTCCTGTGTATCTGGGGAAACTGTACCTGTAAGGTGGCCCAGCTAAAGCCAGTCCTGTACTGCTGTGGCACTTGGATGTTGCTGTGTTATGGGGTCAGAGAAACAGTCAGAAGGCAGACCTGACTTTATCCAGCCTCTACCAGGCTCCCTGGGATTTAGAAATGGCCTATGGCTCTAGAGGTAAAACTAAAAAAATAATTCTCTCACAAAAATTAATACTGAACGTGTCTCACTGCCCAGTCTGGACACTTGCCATCTGCAAATAATAACTGGGAAAGGAAAGTCTCTACCTGACAACCAGGCAGCAAATTGGAGATGCTTACCTAAGGAAGACATAGAACCACAGAATCACAGGATCACAGAATGGATCAGGTTGGAAGAGACCACAGTGGGGCATCTGGTCCAACCTCCCTGCTCAAGCAGGGCCATCCTAGAACACACGTCACAGGATTGTGTCCAGACCGTTCTTGAATATCTCCAGTGAGGGAGACTCCACACTCTCTCTGGACAATCTGTTCCAGAGCATGGTCACATACACAGTATAGAAGTTCTACCTCATGTTCAGGTGAAATTTCCTGTGAATCAATTTCTGCTTGTTGCCTCTTGTCCTGTTGCTTGGCACCACCAAGAAGAGCCTGGCTCCGTTCTCTTGATATCTTCCCTTCAGATACTTATGGACATTGATGAGGTCCCCTCTCAATCTCCTCCATGGAAGTGTTTTATGGTGGACTAGTTTATGGGTCCATGACAAAAAGCCCAGCATGCTCAAAGGAAAGAGACTTGAGACAGAAAAATACATGGAGCTCAGAATTAGAGTTCAGAGAAAAAATAACAAAGTAAAAAAAAGCCCTGCATGCTGTGACAAATAGCAGAAACCAGACTCTATGAAAAGAGAAGGAATAATAACAACTGATTACACTTCTTGCAAGAACTTGACAATGCCATCATGATGAGAGTAACACGGAAAAAGATGATAGCAGAAACACAAGAAAAAAGTGGAAAATCTTTGTTTCTTAGTCTAAAAAAAAGTCACTGATACATGGCTAGATATAGAGAGATATAGGTATAGATACAGATGATATAGACATCTATAGATATAGATATAGATATAGATATGGATTATATAGATATAGATACAGCATAGAATAGTACCAGGTAATGACAAGAGGAAAAGCAAGCACTAAAAGAGAGTTAAATAAGATTATTTTTCCAGAAATCGCAGCCAAGCAGATGACACCATAGGGTTGTATTCACCCGTGATCACTGTAGGAAATAAATTTATAAACTCTAACAGATAGTATATAGACCATATATATATGTATGTATATGAAGACTTTTTGTTTCAAAATGTTTTCAACTGAAGCAATAAATGTTTAATACTTTATATTTTTTTTCATTATAGGGAATTTTTTCATGTCTAATAAATCAAACAGGAGATAGGAGGTACCCACAAAAGTACAGTGATCTTTCTGTGCAGAATACCCTTTAATGTATACTCTTTCTTTAGACTGTATCTGAGTAGTCAAAAAGTTTCCCTGGAAAATATAATCAATATTCCAGAGTAGATAGGAAAGTATCTATAAACTATGAGAGATATATAAAAGTGTGACTGAGAGTGTCTGTGCTGCTTTCATAGGACTGCCACTCTGATCTCACATCATGTTAAAGAAATTAAAATCTATTGGAACAAATGTACCATGAGCAATGTTGGGCTCATTGCCCACATTCTGTGGATTGGAAACCATTGCTTGAGAGCAGCATTGCTCAGATGAGGATCTGAAGTGGCATATAAGATATGAGAGTGATGTGACTGCTCTGAGAAATAAATGCATCAAAAGAATACATATTCTCACCAAACAAAAGTATAAAGTGGAAACTCATACATCTAATAAATTATCACTAAAATACATTTTTTGTCATCTGATTGTGAATTAAAGGCAGTATATTGTACAAGACACTTGGCAGAATTCTTTTAAGAAAGGTTAGGCTGCTTTTTATTAGAAAAAATGTCAATTGACACATCTCTATAGTATTTGAACACAGTGAAGTAGTGAAAAACAGGGCAGTGTGAGGAACGCTTCAGATTTAAAATAAAGTTTGTGTTGTCTTGAGATTCTTATAAAGGAATAGGAACAGTGTCATTCTGCCTGAGTGCTTGACTGAAAAGGGAACTTGAAAGGACCCTAAAACTTGTAAAGAAAACTAATTTGAATATAAAAGCTGTTGAAAGCTCACAATAAGGAGCCAAGATAGGACATGCCCTGTGCCAGAGAGCTGCACACTTAATGATTTACAAGAGGTTAAAATAGTTCTCCTCAGTGTTCTGTAATTAAAAAATTGTTATAAAATTGGAGGCTAAATTAACCACTACACGTGGTGATATTTGCACTTTCCATCTTCTACCTAGATTTCAAGGAAACAGCAAAGACAGAGCTACTACTTCCCCAGGTAAGAAGGCCTATGCTAACTGGGTCTTGGATGTGATCAGTAAATTACAGTATAATCAGTAAATGATAGGAAGTAATAAATTTTCATCTCAAACATTACTAGGGCAATATTAAAGCCAGTAGTCAGTCTAAGGACACATTAATTGGGACAACAAGTTTTCTCTAGGTACTTCTTTCCTCTCTTCCTATTTCCCAGATTATTACAGGGCATTTATTCAAGCCTGTCTTTTTCCATAAGCAGCAAAGGATGGGACATGCATGTGCCATTAGCTGTAAGACTTGGAAATGAAACATTTGGAAGTGCTAATAAGCTCTCAAGCTCTCTAGCTGTGCCCCTAACCCTAGAGCCAGCGCTCTAAGAGGGGAGAAACAGATGCTTCTCTTCCTGTTCTCCCTCCAGCTCTCCCTGTGGTGATAAGAAACTTGGATATATTCCCCACTGAGAGCTGCAAGGTCATCCAAGAGATGAGTGTGGGTGTGAACTGTGCTCTGTTCTCCTCTGCTCGGTGTCCAGCAATGACGTGTGCTGTTTGTGCTCTAACTGGAAGGATGCTACAGAGAAGCTGTATCTAGATCTAGGTCTGATTTCAGCCTAAGGAAGCTGGAGAGAGCACACTTTAATTACAGGTCTGACATGGTTCAGTGGACAGCAGGAATATTCTTCAACATAATGGTTGTGAGTATACATGACGGAGAAAGAAACTAAACCAAACAAACCAAACCATAAAAAAAAACCCCTTGAAGTGCAGACTGGATAGACCTTTCACTACCAAATATTTTATAATCTGCCTTCATTTAATAAATTCTGCAATGTATAAAGGAAAAGTCAATTAAAAGCAAAGTCAAGTCTCCTCGAAAACAACCAAAATTCACCTATGGCTATATCTTCATCTATTTTCACCAAATTTCAGGGCAACTAATGAAAAATGACTACTCATGATAGAAGGTCTGAGCAATGAATGTATCTCATAGTCTGGCAGGTCCTCAGCTATCTGAAGACATGATGTACCTAGTTAAAGCAATGTACTGTTCATTGGAAACAGTGAACACACTTCAAAAATTGAAACCAGCTGTCATAACCAAGAAGCAAGATAGACCCTGTACTGCTCTGAATGTAAATACCTATGAGCTCACACTGTGTTCACATCAGAACTTTCAATGACAGCTGCATTTGCAGTATGAATGTCCATAATGCATCCATAATCATAGACAGAGTCAAAAACAAGGAAGGATTATGTTTTAGCTAGCCTTATTAAAGCATGAAAAGAACTTTGATCCCTTCTAAACAACTTTTTTTACATAGGAGTAGGATTAAATACCAACACCTTCCTTTTTTCCTTCCTACACTGTAATTCATCCAGAGTGAAACAGAACTGAGCACCAAACCTCAAAGGACATGGAAATTATTTCCTTTAGAATACAATGTATCCCAGAGATTCAAAACATTGCTCTTTGAACTTTCAAAAAAGATTTCTTAAGCCAGTTCTTGGAAACTGATAAACCAGAGAACCCCAGAGCCTACATCTGCGGTCTGCACAAATTAGGAATTACTCAATCACTGAAACTGAGATCATCAGAGCAGCAGAAGTGAAAGAGGGCCTGTCTTGTCCATTCTCCCTCTCTTCTTCCCCTAAATCAAACCTATATTGAACACAAGGACATACATATAAAGCCAAACATACTTCTACATAATAACCCTCCAAGGAAAAATTATGAGTTTCCAATGAAATACATTTTTACTTGTTTCTTTTTTTTGGTCTATGAGCATGATTATTTTGTCATTTTTGGTATGGCTTACTCATAATCCTGTATTTGCCTAATAGTATGCAAGTTTGATAAACAGCATACTAAAACACGGCCAGATGTTTTCAGAGGCAGCCCATTTTTGAATAATTCCAGGGGACAAAGGTGGCGGAACTGCGCTTCTTCCTGTGGTCGGCGAAAAGAGATGGTAGTAGTTTGGACAAGAGCCAAAATCTAAAAGAGGGAGGGACATTCCAGGAAACAGCAGGGAAAGATGATAAAGATGAGAGCCCTCTATTATCAATTAATTTTGAAATACCTAAAAAAAATGTGGGACTAGAGAAAATGGAGGAGGTCTTTCCCTGGCATTTTCATGGCTGATCAGGTGATCTGTACCAGGGGAACTCACACAATCAGTTTCAACTTATCAGCTCTTCCAGAAACCCGTTGATGTACACACAATCATGTGGCACAGATCACAGTTGGGTGTGTGGCCAAACTTAGAGAGCTCCCCTTCCTGCTGTTGGTCAGGCCAATCCACACATTATTTCACATTAGGCTTATCAAGTTATTATACTGGCTATTTCAGCTTTTCTCTTCAGCTACTTTCCTTTTTCTCCAAGATTTTCAGTACTTACAATAACTCCTGCATTTCTGTTTTGCTACACTAACTAATGTTCCATGGCTTCATGCCACTGTCCACTGCTTTCAGCTCTACAGAATTTAGGCAAAGCTGTCTATAGAAGGCAGCCAGGAGAATAAATCATAAACCACATTACATTTCATATAGTGGAGTTAAATTATTTCACTGCTACCAGAAGTATTAGTATTATTATTTTAAACAAGAAAAGAAGCAAGGATGTACAAGTAAAGCCATTTAGTTTCTCTTAAAATTTTTGATATTTACATAAAATTCATAATTGGCAACTCACTCATTCACACCTTAAATTCAATTGTCTACAAATCATTTCCTTCTTAAATGCCTTTGGCCGCTGCATCCTTGAGACCCATTCAAGCCATTTTTATTACTTCTTGGTTTTTATATTGAGTTTGTCACGGCACACTAAAAAATGGGGGTTTTGTGTGATATATAGAAAGGATGTTCCCTTCTCTGTCTAAATCAACAGACTGCAGCAGTCCTATATTCAGCTTGTAGCACAAACCCATCCCTTTCCTAACAACTCCTTCTTCTATCCACCTGGTATGGCAGCTTGCTGAATAGCTGAGGTGCAGTAGTGGCATTCAGCAGTGAAGAAGATACTATTAAGGGTAAGAATTTGGGAGGATAATGTGATGGGAATTAATTTGGGAGGATATTGTGGCAGGAATTAATGCTCACTGGAAGAGATGAAAATGTACAGAAAGAAAATTGCCGAGTTAGGTCTCCTGAGGCATGGAAAGAGAGGGCTGTTGGAGAATAGAAAAGAAATATTCCACTACATACAGGGACCTGTCTGTATTTTCATAGTATTGGAGCAAGTATTAATATTCCTATATAGTAATACTGAGAGAAGAAATAATAGATTATATATTTCATGAAGACAAAATTTAAGTATTACAACGATTTGAAATAATGTGGTTTCAATTATGGTTTCATATGAATTCATAATGGTTTCCATTAGTAGAGCATGAGGAAGAAATGCACCATATTGCCAATCTACCCTTCAAACCCTATCAGCAGAAAACCCACCCAGCCTTTAGCTTAAACTCAGTGAACTAAATTCACACTCATTCAACTGCTAGGGAAACCTACTAATTTTTGATAGTATTGGTGTGCCTTTTTTTCCCTCAGTTCTCAGTGTTCCAGCATAATCGTATCCTTCAGTCAGTTGAACTTGTACAGACAGAAAACATGTAAAATTTATTCAAAGGCACTGGAAGTAGAAAAGCCTCTGGTTCGCTTTTAAGTTCAACATAAATCCTTCACATTGTTTTTGGGTTTTAATGTGGTGAACATCATGCATTAAATACATAGTTATTAAATACACATTAAATAAATAAGTGCCATGGATGAAGGTAACTTGCTGACTTTCTTCAGGCACAGACATTTGCTCACACTTGCAACAAGAATAACTTGAAAACTTTTGCCAAACATCCTCAAATGCATTCCTGGTTCTCCCCAACAGCATATAGTAGACCCCATCCCCAGCTTGTCTAAATAAAGTGAGTTTCACTGAAGTAAATTAATTCTATAATAAATTAATGAGAGAAGTTCAAAATAGCACATAGAATTTTGGAAGCATTTTCCCAGTTTTCCATAGTATTTAATCTGCTAGGAACTGTATCTCTCAATATAACCCGTTACTTCCATTTATTGTGTTACACTTGCAAGCCCTTTTGTGACCTTACCTCAGGGACATTTTCACTTTCAGATATACCCTGCTGCAAACTATATTAGTCTAAATATAACATTTTTACAAACTCCTGAAAAACTTATTAATGGATCTTCTTCCATTCTGAAAAGTCCATCAGACAAGACTACTCATGTCCAGAATCTTGTAAATGAAGAAACTTTCTGTTGAGTTCAGGAAACCTGAGTAGGCTCCTTTATGTGTACCAGACTCTTTGCCAATCAACAAAGCTGAAGGGCCTGTGAAGATGACTGCTACCAGACAGAAGCAGAGTCATTTGAAGGGATTTCTGAGGAATTTGGAGAATGCACTCTTCCTCAAAGAATGAGAGAAATATTTTGCATGGAAAAAAAAAAAAAAACCAGAGAAAAGCCACTCCTCTGATGAAAAATAGAAATCATTGTCTTGCTCAGCTGTTCTTGTGAGTTTTCCTGGTTAACACACTTTTCTTGTGACACTTCTTATGAGGTTTTGGTTAACACACACACCACCACCATGGAGCCCAAGAGGACAGAGCAGTTAACATGGAATACCTGAGCACATGAGCAATGCCCAATAGTTACTGAAAAGGAGTGTCAGCTTCCCAGCTACTTTCAAAAACTCTGGCTGGTTCAAAGCCTGCTACAGATTTGTCAACATTAAAGATTTTAAAAAAAAACCCTTTCTCTTAGCCTAAAAACTCAGTGAAAATGAAAAAAAATCAAAGATATTCCCAAATCAAGAGACCATGCATTATTTAAAGGAACTTGTTGCAACTCCCTGTATTTTTTTTCCATCTTCCTGCGGCTGTAACAGAAATCCATAATGCATGCTTTTGTAGACTGTGTGCCATTTCTCATGTAAGGCTAGTGCTTCTAACTGCATGGCTGTAGAATGAGAATCTGGACCTTCATGTGAAACTGATCTCTTTCTGAGAGATAAGTTTTGAAAGAAGCCTCATGCAAACAAGTCTTCCATAAACATAAGAAGAAAAGCCACGAATAGTGAAACAGAAAAGAAATACGTTTTACAGAGGTGCCTTTTACATGACATACACAGTGTGAGTCATTGCTGTGTGATGCATTCAAGCATTGGCCAGCAATAAAAGTAGAATTAGACATTCATACAGATAATAAGAACATCCAAAGCTCTTTTTGAAAAGGTTAAAGATATATATTATTCTTACCTTAGCTCACAAACTAATGAAACAGCCAGGAGGAGGAAGAACTTTCTGAAAGGCAGGTTAGCTATCTGTCTGACCTTGCATATATCTTTCTCAGATGTTGGCTCTGCTAGGACTGGATAGTGAACTGAATGAGTGACTCTTTCCAGCTCAGAGATAAATACAGAGTTCCTGCTGTTATCTCTGGTGTTCTCAGGTACTTTCCAGAGGCCCCTTGCACATGCATTACATACCGTTACTCATTGCACCACACCCGTCCCCGTGGCTCCTGAAGACCTCGTGCTTCCAAGGGTTTCTCTTGCTGTCAGCTGACCCTGGAGACTCCAGTGTGGGGTCCACAGCACAGAGTTGCACCAGCTGCTATGAGTTCAGTCTGCAAGAGCTCAGCCCATTTCTCCTCTAAGATCTCAGAGGGGAGCACTCAGCAGAGCAGTGTCTGCAGCCCTGCTGAGACAGAACTGAACTGTGCAGCCACCCAGAAGAGCTTCTCGAGATCCGATGGACACCAAAGCACGCTGCAGAGCAGCAGTATGCCAGAACAATCTTTTGCAAAGGGCCATGTCCATCTTGAGGAAATGGACCCAAACCCAAGCCCATTTGTAAACCACACGTGCAAACGATCCATCTCTTTACCCTAGACTGAACCCAAGACCTAGCTGTAAGCACCTCTAATAGTGGAAATTGTTCAGATTGGGATCTGAATCAAAGATTATGGGCACAACTTATGTTTAATATTTGGTCATGTTTTGCTCACTGTAACACAGTGTGAAGGCCAATGCTACTCTTCTCTCTAATTGCTTGGCGTCACACTGTTGGATGGATGGAAAACAATGTTCCCATATTGTCAAGATCTCTGGTTTCCAAAATATATATTTTCTTTTCTTTTTTTAAGTATCAGAACAGCTGAGCTATAGGTAAGAGAATGCTTTCATTAAACAAAAAATCAAAATGTCAAATTCTTATATCCTAGTGGAATAAGAGGCTGGAAGCCTGAAAGATGCAGTCACTTGTAACTTAAGTTACTAACACTCCAGAGAGTCTGACAGTTTTCCAGCAAGTGAAGCACTAGGTCTTTCTGTACTTGAATAGGCCGTATCGCCCAAAGGAGCTCAAGCTACAAATGCCAGCATGATTTTCCCAGAAACAAACTGTGCTTCATAGCAGCAATCATTCCAGACTGCAGGAGGGACAACACCAGAAGGCCAAAGGAAAATCAGCATAAGGACCAAGTGATTTATAGCATTCATCGAAGGCAGTGTTATTACAAAATGAGGAAAATGTCTCCTCTTTCAGCACTTTAATCACTTGGGGCAATGTAGATGCCAAAGGCTCACACCTTTGTATGCAGACCTATAATTACAAGACATAAACAGATGAAAGAGACCAATCACTCAGCTGTGCTATATGAGAACAGTTACAACATCAAGCAAAATCTCTCACTAGTCAGTTTGAAGGACCAGGTTAGGGAACAGAGTAAAATCATTCTCAATTTATACAGAGCCCTTCTGAAGCTCTTCACCCTGCTGTGGTGCTCAGCAACACAAATTTCTCTCTCCCACTGGCACAAACAAGTAGCAGTGCAATAGTATCAATAGGAGCAATGAGATTAGTAGAAATCAATTTGATTTCTACTTCACCATTTGCTTTTTCTCTGTTGAGCCTCTCCTGATAGTTGGAGAATCATTATCTATAAAACTGTTAGTTTTCTGGAGTTTGATTTATTTAGTCTTTTTTACTTGCTTTCAGTGCCAATTGCTGCCTTATGAAATAGCTCCTAGAAACATGCCCTCTAACCAAGAAACTGAGCTGGTTCCTCACTGGTTCCCTCTTGCCTTACCTGAATGGAAATGTACCAAGTTAATTATTTGGTGCTGAATGGACTCAAAGTAGATCTCTTTGCCTACCTGAGACTTAGGTGAACAAGAAAGCAATTTACTGCTAATGGTCAAAATGGGAGATAAATAAATTGAGGAAGGGGATGGAGGACAAATAAAAAGTCACCAGTCCAGGATTTGCAAAGCTACAGACTCACATTTGAAAAAATGGACAGATCATAAGAAAAAGGAAGATTATTGCTATATTAATTCATCTTCTTCACAAGGGAAAAAAAAAAAACACCAGAAGACCAAACAACAACAACAAAATGACCAAACAAAAAAATGCCACCACCACCACTCGCCCAGACTCCACTATATTGTCTAATAGTGTCTGAGTTTCAGCCACTCAGACTCCTGGCTGAAACTAAAAACACAGATGAGGAGTATCAGATCTCACCCTTGAAAATGCCACTTTGTGTTTCCAGATCTTTTCTGCACTTGATGCTTAAAACATACAAAGCAGGGATTGCCATATCAGAGCAGACTTCTGATCCATTTATCCAGTAAAAACTTGTGGGATAACCTATCTGAAGAAGGAATGTCTTGCTTACTCCAGACAGTCGCTGAACTATATTCTGAAGTCCAGGTACTTATCCAAAACTAATTCAATGTTCCCACAATATAAACATGTCTAATCTCTTGCTGCCTGCCAAATTTTGTTCCAACAGCTCATACCACAATCACCTAAAGAACCTCACCATAAATTTGGTTGTTTCAGATCCTGATGAGTTGTCCAGACTCATCTTCTGATGAAAATGCCTATGAATAGTTATATAACATGATTTAGAATGCTAACATAGAACAGCATTTTCAAATTGGTAAAGAGTCAATAGATAAAGAATTAATTCTCGATAAAATTAATGTCTCAATGAAATGGAGTGTCAATGGCATGCAGGAAGAACAAGTCACGATCTGCACTTTGTTTCCAACAGAAAATGTGTTACTACAGTTACAAATATGTTTTAGAGATCTGGTGCCACTGGTGGAAAATTAGTTTATAAGAACCAGGGAGCTACTCAGCCTGGATTTCAAACATCAGTTCTGGTAATATTATTATATTAGTGTATATTAACTACTATATGTCCATATAAGAGAGAATAGAGCCAACCTCCTCTGACTCATTAGCTCAACTCCTGTCCAAACAAATTAGGAGGGAAAGTTAGCTATTCATTATATGGAATGGAATGGGATGGAATGGAATGGAATGGAATGGGATGGAATGGAATGGAATGGAATGGAATGGAATGGAATGGAATGGAATATTTCAGTTGGGAGGGACCTACAGCAATCAACCTCTCAAACTGCCTTACCACAAGTCAGAATTAGGGGCATTCCCCAAATTCCTCTCAAACACTGACAGGCTTGGGGTATTGACCACCTCTTTAGGAAGCCTACTAACTGCTCCCCTCGTTTCTTAGGAAGTTTTCTCTCACAATGGGATTTAAATGATGGGAAAGAAATAGGACACCTCTGAAACTTATGTTGTTTTGCAAAAGAAATAATGTTCCAGGCTTTCCTAGAGACCTTTCCTACCTATAACAGATGTTTTAAAGGGCAAAAGACATGAAAGGAAGTCTCTGAGGTGCAGATACAATGTCAAAGTGCTGCCAAATATCTGTGGAGTCAAGATTCTTTGAGAAACACAGCATCAACAAGTGCATGACTGCCTAATTTAGTCCAGCTGATCTGATTTGTGTTTACTTGTAAAAACACAATTTTGTTTTGGGGGTTTTTAGAGACATTTTTTCATTTTTCCTTCCCCTAAAATATAGAGTATTTAATGATGTCCATCCCTTTCAGTTTGCCTCTCAGGAGCATTTTCTCAGAAGAGGTTATTTGGTGCCAAGAAAACAAAATATCTAGTTAGTGCTTCTGCTTGCAGACAAAGCAAAAAGATCAGCAGCCTGTCAAACTCTGCATCCTTCCTCTCTTCTGGCAGAGCAGCAGCACACAGAACAGAGCAGCTCTTGGGTGAAGGGGCACCCATCCTCCCTGGAGCTGCCAGTCCTGAATCTGCTCAGGCATTCCAGTTTTCTCCACCCATTTTTTATTTTCAATCTCTCCTTAGCAATTTGTCTAAATGAAATACAGAACCCTGTAACTTAAGCCCTCCGCACACAATGTACAGATTTTCTCAGAAACTACTCACAAAACTCGAAGATCTGTGGAACAGAGGTGAAAAATACCACCATCCACTTAAAAATAAGGATATAATGGCTACACTTTCCTGTAAGGAAAGCTTAAAATGACATTACTTCATTTATCCAAAGACTGGGGGCCCATACCTCTCAGAGGTTTTGGCTGTCATCCTTGATAGCCAAAGTGAGCAGGCTTACTGGGAAAAGTCTCCCAGTCATGACAGACAAGTAAATAAATTAACTAATAAAAAAAGAAAAATCTTTTATCAAGCTGTTAAAAAAAGATCCTTTAACTGCCTTTCCCCAAAGCTCCCTTCAGGGCTGTATATTAGAAAAAGATTAATGGTGTGCTATTTAGCACCACCTTGTGCTGACTTGTCCTTTTCAAAAGAATGCAGTCAAGGGAGAGAAACACATTCAGTCTTGACAACCCAATGCATAAGGGTAAAACACTTGGGTGATTGGGTTGGGTTTGTTAGTTTGAGATTTTTTATCACAACAGCAATTTCAGAATGTAAATAGCAAGAGCAAGAATTGCCATATTATACCATTTAAAAATTAAATCAGAAAACAAAGCCTCCAAACCTGTACAGGGAAGAGAGACTTGATCACAAATAAGAACAATATCTTACAGCTTTTACTTAATTGTTACATAGTAACAGAGCAGGCAGATTATTATATTTACTATACTACAGACAGTCTTGCAAACCTGCCTCTAGATTAAATCTTTACCACATGTAATTAGTGAAACTAGATATAATGTAAAAAATGTAAGTTTACTTAAACCAACTACTTTTGGGAAAATTTGAGAGTGAGAAATCTGATTTTGAAGTTTGTGTGCCACAAATTTAATACATCAGGGCTGATCTCCCTGTGTCCATGGATGGGGTTACGGAGCTCTGGTCCCTCTACCTCAGTCTTTCAGTGTTGACAGTGATGCTTACAGCCCTGCTCACAGACAGACCTGTGCATCTGTGTATCCTCAGAGCACCATGTTGGGGTAGGAAAGTGCTACTATTGCTACCTCTTGTGCAAGGGGTCCTTTGCTTTATCCCCTGCCCAAAGTTGTGTAGCACAAGATTTTCGGACCCAGAACAGGGGTTAGATTTAATTTCTGTGACCCCTTCTGCATATGCTACCAGTACCAGACCCTGTTATTGATGTTGTTTATAGACACTCCCAGCTTAAGTAAAGGGCCCAGTCAGAAGCCTGACAAAAGTCTAATAGCATTTTCCAATTGCTTTTTGTGGTTCTTGGATTAGGTGCTATGAGAATAGGTGAGGTTCCATAAGGAAAAATTCAGTCTGCCAACAACCCTTGCCTCCTTGACCAAAAAAACCCACAAAAACCAAAAAAAAACAGAAACAAAGTATTTCAGTGATTTCCAAGAATCAATTAATACTTCAGAGCTTGGATTTTCTAATATATTTAATGTACAACCTTTCCAAAGTCTGTGAATAGTTGTGAAACACAGCAAAAAAGCAGCCCTTTCCCTCATTTTGCTGCAGAAAGTCTGCACAAGGCAGGCCACACCTCTGCAGGGAGCTCCCACCCTGCATCAGCCCTGACACTGAACTCCCTGCTTCCAGTCCCAGCTGGGAAGGTCAAAAGACTGCTTTCCTGGAGAAGCTGTCCATAACAAGTGTGTAAATAACATGTAGGTTAAACAAATGCTAATTATGGGCTGACAGCTGAGGCCCTTGGCAGCTTCTTTGCTTGCTGCCTGGATGAGGTGGTCAGGGATTTTGCATCACAGTCTGCCTCAGAGGGAAAATTCACTCTTGGAACTGACAAAAGTTTATGGAAGAAGGGAAAGTATAATTAAAAATTCCCCTGAGAGAAGCTACATTAGGCCAGGCTGGATGGAGCAGGGACACCTTCCAGAGGCCAGATTGCTCAAAGCCCCATCCAAGCTGGTCTTGAACTCTTCCAAGGATGGGGCATCCACCACTTCTTTGGGCCATCATTCCCATAGCAGATGACTTCTTTTTAATATCTAATCAAAGCATACCCTCATTCAGTTTAAACCATTACCCCTTGCTCTATCATTACATGTGAAACATATACATATGAAGCTGAAAAAATATTTGTGGATGCTTTTTAAATGGAAAAATGAATACTTGGCTTCATTATATTGAACAGCCCACAGTGGATTGGAAGGATGAAGAGTGTCACTGTCAATTCATTCACAAATTGAACTGTAATCACAAGTCACTGATAAAGATAGTACAACAGATCTATCAGTCATTATCACACTTTTGATGTCTTCAAATAGCTGACATTATCTAGAGGGTTTGAACATGATAAATTTCAAAGGGAAACAGTGCTTCTGCAAGTGATCTTGCTGTCAATAAACCTAATTAAGTTTAGCTACTACAGCATTTTAACCAAAATGTTAAAAGTCTGAACCCCCACCTGAGGTTAAACTGCAGATATTTAGAGCAAGGTGTTGTTTATTTTAATTATTTTGTCTCAGATCTTTTCAACATAAAGCAGGATTTCAAAAGCTTATATAATACATCATTTCTTTTTCCTGATTAATGACAATTTTAATTAGAAGTTCTTTCTACCTAAAATACATACAGAGAAGTAGACAGCAAAATTCCCCAGGTAAAACCTATATTTCAAAAGTGTATCTCATTGACACTCAACAATAAAAATTTTATTGACTACTTAGAGATGTGAAAATGAAAGCCAAGGAGTAAGTAGTATGAATGGAATTTGATCTAAATATCAATATAGAGCATAGGGTTAACCGCAAATCAAATACCTCATAGCAAGAATGCTTGGTATTGGACTCAAATCAAAATGGGTTCACCAGCATCAGCAGATTCCTAATTAAGCATTTGAAGACACAAATCCTTAACATTATTTCATTAACCCACCCAGTGGTGAAGAGATGTGATGTGAATGTACACATCTCATATCCCCATATAGGAAATGGGTTCACATTTGCTTCCCCAAACCAAGTCTGACACTATGGCTACGAGCTTAGGTTGAACCTAGAGACAAATAAACATTTTCCAGGTACTCCTAAGACTTATTCCACCTTTCTAACATAGAAGGAGCAGGAGAGACACTATGGTGGCACACAGGTATTAGGAGACTGAGTTGCCAACACAGCAATATGAGAGCTGGAGAAAACTCAAACTGGGACAAAAGACATATTACACATGTCTTTGTGTCAGATATGAGTGGTGGACTCATATCTGAATTTAGATTCATAAGAAAGTGACAAAAGACACCGTCAAGGATCACGGGACTTCATTTGAAAGATGGAAATGGAGAAAGGGGAGAAACACTGCCACAGTATTCCTCATCAGGAAGTCTTCCCATCACAAACTATCCATGAGGTGGTAAAATGAGCTCCAGCTGGGAATTTACCGTGACTCCTCTGGGATAGTTATTGTAAAATAGAATCACATGGTTCGTGCATATAGGGCCAAGCACACTGAGTGCACACTGAATGTATAGAAGTATTTTTTTTCCTACCACAAATGCAAACAACTGTGCATGGCTGCATTAATTCAGGTTCATGTCACATGGCTAGAAATTATGAGGGTTGGTAGAATTTGAGAATTCTACAGCTAATTCAGGAGATTCTAAAGGCTCCAGTTCTCCCTCCAAAAGATGTCAGGTGTTTTGTGCTAGGAGTCAAATCTAAGGAAAATTTATCCTCAGAAGAAGATGAAATTATGTGGTTTGCTGCTTTTCTTTTCATATACCAGCAGTGGACTATTTACTTATATCTTTAGTATAGGGTCATTTGACATCACATCAAGTCATCTCCTTGACTGTCTGGCCAGCTAATATTAAAACCCCTATTTCTACAAAGAGGACTGGAAGAGTAAAATGGAGGGTTGCTGTATAAGTTTCCCAATACAAAATCTTGAGATCTATACTCATAAAAAACATAGTAAAAATGTAACAACATCTTAGGGGTTACTATATATAAAAATTAAATGGCATAAGTTAATACCCTATTTGCATTTCCAGTCTACAGTGGACTTCCAAATTTCTCTGCATATTCTTGCATGGAAGGAAAGGAAAAAATTATTTTGTTTCACTGATTGAACATAGTGGAATTTGACTAGTTTGGGCATAAACTGGGACATTTGTCCTATTTTATATTTATTCTCCTCTGTGATTATTACAGTACAATCTGAGCTACTTTAATTTGGGAAGAAAAGGGGACAGAAGACTATGAAATGCTGTGGATTTTCCCCACCAGTTTTCCAGGAGCAGGAGAGCAAAAGAGACAGAAATAGGACAGCTTTGTTCTGCTGTTGTTCAGGGTTTATTAGATTTGAGTTTTCTGAAGGAGTTATTTCCATACTGTATTAAAATACAGAGTCACATATATTTTTTCTTAGAAAAAGCCAGATTGAAAGAAAAAAAAAAAATATGCTGACACTTGTAATGATCCTTAGTTTCCCAGTGACTTCTTTCGAAATCCTCCAACATTGCCAGGAAAAACTTCATGAGTATTGCATTGTGCAGAGATGAAAACCATCAACCAGGAGATTCAGGATGGCTTTTAGATACCCTTGGCCTGAGACACTAAATATTTCTATGAGCTTTTGAAACTAATGAAAAGTACTATAGGAACCCATAGTTTGTTTGAAGAACAAGTTTGATGTTAGCACCTGTAAAACTGAGAAGATATGAAATAGCAAACTGCACTATTTCTAGCATCCTGAGAGTTAAAGAATCCATGTCCAGCTAAGTTATATTATCATAATGAATGCTAATATTATGAAGGCATGATTAACTATATCAGCATAATTATGTAACAAGTATGCCTGATGCAGAGACATTTTTTCCCTGGTGGATGGATCTTCCAAACTACTCACAGCCAATGGTTTAGGGTGTCCCTGAACCAAAAGTCACATCCTGAGTATGAAGTTTACTTGTCATCTGGGGATCTATATTCCACAAAGAAGATGAAGTATTTTTGCCTACTTCTGAATTAGACTTCTGCTGCCGCTTCTAGAAGTCTATAGACTTCTGCTGTATTTTTCATGATATAGCAAATCATTATGGAGAAGATACTTCCTTTTGTTTATTTTATCTTCAGTTTATCAGCAACTATCTCTTTAAAAGAAAAAAAAAGAGCTCATGATTGAAATGAATTGTTTCAAGTTTTTAAGAATTGTCTTTTGTTCATCTTCTCTTTAACAGTCTTTTGCAGATTGTTATCAAATTACCCCAATTAGACTTATTTCTCCTCAGCTTCAACCTGCTGAGTGTATCAACAGGTTCTGCAGCCTCTTCCCACTGCCAACAGTTTGGCTTTTGGTGCTCATGACCAATTCTGGCCCAGTGTATCTGAACCTTGGGTGAAGCTGCTGGGAAAGAGATGTGTGAGAAACACCCAAGAGATGCCTCGCAGGGGACATCTTCCCAGCTTGGGATCTGCTTTTGGCCTGAATCCTGGCCCACAGTCCTTGTCTGAGCAGGCCTCAGGGATGCCTGTGGCTGTGACCACCTGCTGCCTTGCCTTCCCAGAGTGGCTTCAGACCAAGTCACCACAACCTGGTCTAGAAATGAGTCATTTACTGTCCTAATAACTCCCTAGACCTGCTCCTCTTGTTTGGGTACCACGGGACAGGGCTCCTGTCCAAGGGTCTCTACAGGCTCTGTGTTCCTTGCAGAGCAGCCTAGCATCCACTGCACCCCGACAGGCCTGAAAATGTCAAAACAACTATGCTGGACATACAAGCCTCTTTCACTACTCAGAAGATACAGTCCTCAAGGAATTGTTTCAGTAAGCTGACCTGGATATCACTTCTCCTTAAGGCAAGACATCTCATCATCAGTACTGTTGAAAGCTTCTAAGTAACCTGACAGATAAGCATGGGTAACTATACATTGCTCATTGTTAGGAAAATTTATCCTAATTTTAATGACAATAAGATGGAATCAATTCTGTGAGCCCAATGGATGAAGGGGTAAAATATAAGCAAATATTACACAGACATGTAAATGATATTTAGGCAGATACTCTATAAATTTACAGAAGAACAAGGGTGTTATAAAGGTTGTCAGATGGCTAGAACTTACATAAATTAGATATGTTTCCATAGTGTTTTTTAGACAATTGCCAGTCTTGTCATTCATTAATCTTTCAGTAGGGGAACCTTGCTAATTGAAGAGCTTTCAAAGGAGTTTTTATACAAAGTTAATGGAAAACCACTTGCAAGAGTAGCCAAATCACCATGAATTCAAGAATCTTCCTCCTGATTTAAAACTTTGTCTAAGTGAATAGCTCCACAAAAGTGTAAAAATCTACTGTATGACCAGGAGAATTGTCTTTCGCTTATCTGGTAACCCATATAAAATCCAAGTGTACTACAGCAGATGCAAAAGAAGACCTAAATATTCTAAGCCCCTCAAGGATAGCTCTCAAGGTAAACAGTGCATCACCTATTCTAGGTAAGGAAGAAATGACCACATTCAAATCGAAACACGTCATTGCAAGGGCCAAAGCTCCATATTCCACATTATATCATGAAAAGGTAAGAGGGGGTGTGGGGGAGTGTGTGTCTGTCTGCCTGTCTTTTTTGACAAAAGTTTCCGTTATTATTCTTATCAGTACTGAAGCAGAAAAAGAGGACAGTTGTGGGGGGAATACCACCAGAGGGAAAAAAGACATGAAAGTATTCCTATTCACATTAGCTTGGATGTCTAGACATAAAATGTGATAAGTTATCCGTAGCCCATTAACTTAACACATGGCCTTTAAAGATTCATGTGCAAGCAATGAACTTGTTTTATATTTGTCCCTGGCACAACTCATGATCCTTCTAAGCCAGTAGCCGTAGACACGTCAAGTGTGCAAATATCTTTAGCATTTTTATTTGACTTTTATTACTTGTTTGCTTTTTACCCTGCTTCTCCCTTTACAAATTCTTGTTGCTTGTGGAAACTGAAATCTCTCTCCATGAATTCTTGCCTTAATTCTGAACCAGGTATAATTTAAGAAGCTACAGACTATACATTTCCAGTTAGACTTAGTGAAGTATGTACAGCTCCTGGATATTTGAAATAAAAGAAAGATTTCCTAAATTTTGGGGTGGAGATTTTCTGCTGGAAAACTTGTCATTAACAGAATTTAACTTATAACTCTCATAAGTCCAGAGTAGATAAACTAGAAAAAAATATCCAGAAGGAATTTTGTGTGCAAATGAGATAGAGTATGCTGAGCTGGAAGTAGCTGTCCTTGTGATATAAGATGAATACAGCAATACAAGCTCTTCATCACATGAGCACCCATACACAGTATGCACATAGATATGCAAAAAAAAAAATATAGAGAAGTTTTTTATAATAAAGCTAAAATGTTACATAGAATACACAGAAGATAGTAGAAATAAGAGAGACAAATTACTTGCTACAAATTCCCTTAAATTTATATGAAACCATTATTTTCTTCTCTGTTGAGAAAATAAACATAAATCCTTCAAACAGAAGCACATACTGCTAGACTGTTGTGGGATCTCAGCACATCGTTCCCGATGTCCAGAGATGCCAGGAGAACCCTTGGGGGTCTCGGAAACCCTGGAATGTTGCCAAGAGTGCTTGGTGGCTTGATTTTGATCCATCCACAGAAGTAACAAGAGTCTGAGGACAAGAGAATCACTTTAGAATACAAGGTGTAAAAGAGACACATTTAGAAGGTGAGATATAGACTTTAAGGTTTTTGGTACAGGGGGGTTATGGAGACAAGATGGAGAGATCGGGGCGTGTCTTGTCCTTCTTCTTTCTTCTTCTTGTCCTCCATCTCCTGTGATGATGTTGGCACTTGGGGATTGGTTTCTAGTGAAAGTGCACTTGCCAACATGGGTGAAAAGCATTGGGAAATAAAGGTAAATATTGTATACGTAGGTTTTAGTATAAAAAGACATGACCGCCCCGTGGGTGGTCGGAGAGTGCCTGTGACTGCCTGCAGATCAGACCTCTGTTGGGCAGACAGAAAATTTTTGTAGATAAGAAATAATAAACAACCTGAAGACCGAAAGCTGAAGAGTCCAGACTCGTCCTTTGCATCGCGCCCACCAAAGAACCACCCTACCCGTGTCGGGGCAGAGACAGACAGCCGGACCCGACATTTGGCGTCCCTGGGTGGGCACCCCGTGGGCACCGGCACCGGTGGGCACCCGGCGGCGACCCGGGAGCAGCTCGGCAGCGACCGGCAATCCAGCAGCATCCAGCAGCCTTCGCTGAACCACGGTGAGCTCTGCTGTGCACCTCTTGCACAGGGACAGCCTTGAAGCACCGAGTGGGCAGCTCCCGAGTTGGACTCATTCCCAGGAGAGCCTGATAACTCCTTGGGAAAACAGCCAGAAAGCAGCCAGGAGAATCTGAAAACGCAGCAGCCGCAGAAAACATCGCACTCCACCTCAGCCGAAGAAAGTTCGTAGCAGAACAGCCCGGATCGGAATCGGAAAGGCGCCTCCGGATCCATCTCCTGTGACCTGCAGGCCAGAGACCAGGAGCCTCCGGACTGCTCTGACGACAGGAATTCGGTGAGAAGGTCAAGAATTAAGAACATGGGGGGTACACTTTCCCAGGAACAAATAGAAATTCTGTCCGACCTACAGGGTGTGGCAGACACACACACTAAGGGGATCCCAAAGAAAAAGCTTAGAGAATTATTGCTGTGGGTGCGGTGTAATTACCCGTACTCCGAAACAAGGCTGTTATTTGAAGTAGGCTTTTGGCAAGAAGTTAACAGACACCTATATTTCCTAGCCATCAATGAGGATAAAACAGCCTTAAAGTTGCTGTCCTCAGCAAGAATTGTGTTAGAGGCGACCTCGACTCAATTTAGGGGGTCAGCCAGGCAACAAGTTGTTGCAGGTCCCAGAGGGGCGGAGGGAGCAGAGCAAGGTTCCAAGCAGAAATTGGCTCTGATCTCAATTAGCCCGGGGGAAAAGGTGCCCGAGAAAAGGGTACAAGGGAAAATGTCATTGCCCTCAGTCCCACCATCCCGAAAACCCAAGGGAACCCTAAAGCACCCTGAAACCACAGAGAATACAGGGATTTCAGACTCCGACTCAGACACTGATGATACCATTCCTCTTCCTGATGAAATAAAGTTTTCTCCCAGCGACATCGAGGAGACAGGCCACCCTTCCGGAGTGTACTGTCCCGATTCGCAGGAATCAGGGGGGGAGGAGGTGGAAAACGTGGCGGAGTCGGGGAGGGGGGTTCAAAGGGAACAAGCGGGGAGGGGGGATGCGCTCTCTCGCGGCAGGCGCGGCGGCGCGGAAGCGGCGGCGGCCGGCGGGGGGGGCAGGGAGGCAATGGGAGACACGGGTTTCCATGCGACTCTTGCGAGCGCAACGCCGAAAGCGACAGTCGCCTTTGGAGCGGTGCCAAAGACGCGCGGGTCGAGCAAGGCTCAGGAGACAGCCGGGGAGAGCTCTCAAACCGGCGCGGGAGCGTCAGACACGGGCGGCAAGGACGGAGCAGCTGCAGAGCTCCGGAGAGCTGCTGTGAAGGGACGCAGGAGACGCGCGGTGGTGACGTCAGACCCGGAAGTCTGGACCCGGAGATCGGCTCGAATCGCAGCGAGAAAGGGGGCACCCGCGGGGAGGGGGCTGCGCATTTCAGCGGGGGGTGTGGATACAGCGTCAGAGGAGGAGGAGAGAGGGGCAGGAACAGACAATAGGGAGGAGACTTCGGAGGTGGAGCGGGACGGAGACAGTGACGTCAGTACAGGGGAGGCAGGGGGCGTCCCCGAAGGCACGCATGCGCAGGAAGTGCCGGCGGAGCGAGGTCGGGGGTGGGTCCGATCCTCTGTGACGTCTGGGGCGAAAAGAAGGGGCCACACTCGGGGTTCGGCATCCCGGGGCTCCATCCCCTCTCCGAGACCGATGCCTCTAGCCTCAATCCCTATGGTTCAAACCCCTTCCACTCAAAAGAAACGCTCAAGTACTCAACCCTCAATGCCAGCTCTGTCAGTCAGCCGAAACAAAATGTTTGGGAAACGTTAGCCCAGGCAGCAAATTTAGAAAGTATCTGCCTGACACATTCGAAACCAGGGAAACCATTCACAGCATGCATGGTTGGGTTGCCAGTGGGCGAATGGCCAATTCCAGGGCATCCTCCAATGGAGATTTCGCAGGTCATCAAAGATCCTGTGAATGAATGGTGTGCGTGGACACATCTTTTACCTGTAGTTTCTACTGAACCGCAGGAATTGGAGATTTTTGGGTCCACAACAATGGAGCTATGCATGAAATTTGAAAATTCGAATGTGTCAAGGACAAACAATAGCATTGATGTCACACCAAATCATGAATATTATAAAAATGCATCAGCTTGGTGCAATCACACTGTGACGACAGCCAAAGGATCAATCCAGGTCCCAGTGCAATTGCCACGTGGGTTGTTTTTAATTTGCGGGGACAGAATTTGGCACGGCATTCCTGCAAATGCCAAAGGAGGTCCATGCAGCATTGGGAGGATTTCAATGTTGTCACCAGATTTAAAAGTGTTGAGAGAGCAAAAACACAAAGAGAAAAGGTCCTTGCAACATTACAGTGCAGACTGTGATGATGAAGTGTACACCTGGGACAAGGCAAGGAGAATTGCAGCAGCAATTTTCTCACCTCAGACAGCATCGGGGGTGGCCTTGACTCAACTGGACCACATGGGTTGTTGGTTGAGCAAGCATGCTCAATCAGTTTCTCTCGCTTTGAGTGACATGTTAAAAGATGTAAGCAGTGTGAGAGAGGCAACTCTTCAAAATAGGGCAGCAATCGATTATCTATTGCTCGCTCATGGACATGGATGTGAAGAGTTTGAGGGGATGTGCTGCATGAATCTCTCAGATCATTCGAGATCAATTCATGAAAGCATTCAAAATATAAAAGACAGTATAAAGAAATTGGGCGAAATCACTGGGTCATGGATTGATGATGTGGCGGGATTTTTTGATCTTTCTCCCTTATGGAGAGGGTTTTTAAAAATGGGATTTTATATTTTAATGATACTCTTAGTCCTCATGCTCATCGTCCCATGCATCTTTATGTGTGTGAGACGTGTCATGAGTCAAGTTGCCAAAGAAGTCTTCTTGGTGCAAACAGAAGGGGGAGATGTGGGATCTCAGCACATCGTTCCCGATGTCCAGAGATGCCAGGAGAACCCTTGGGGGTCTCGGAAACCCTGGAATGTTGCCAAGAGTGCTTGGTGGCTTGATTTTGATCCATCCACAGAAGTAACAAGAGTCTGAGGACAAGAGAATCACTTTAGAATACAAGGTGTAAAAGAGACACATTTAGAAGGTGAGATATAGACTTTAAGGTTTTTGGTACAGGGGGGTTATGGAGACAAGATGGAGAGATCGGGGCGTGTCTTGTCCTTCTTCTTTCTTCTTCTTGTCCTCCATCTCCTGTGATGATGTTGGCACTTGGGGATTGGTTTCTAGTGAAAGTGCACTTGCCAACATGGGTGAAAAGCATTGGGAAATAAAGGTAAATATTGTATACGTAGGTTTTAGTATAAAAAGACATGACCGCCCCGTGGGTGGTCGGAGAGTGCCTGTGACTGCCTGCAGATCAGACCTCTGTTGGGCAGACAGAAAATTTTTGTAGATAAGAAATAATAAACAACCTGAAGACCGAAAGCTGAAGAGTCCAGACTCGTCCTTTGCATCGCGCCCACCAAAGAACCACCCTACCCGTGTCGGGGCAGAGACAGACAGCCGGACCCGACAGACTGTCAGAAAAAGCAGATCAGTGTATTTACAGCCTTTGCTCACAAAATGAAAGCAAACTGGAAAAGGAAGCACATAAATCAAAGTTTATAGTGATGCCTATGCCTGACATGTGGGACAGGAAATCAAATCTTCTGCTTCTGACTATCTTAGACCTCAAGACAAGGTATTTAAACCCATTCACTGAGACTCACATACATACCTTCATTTCCAAGGAAGGTGAAATTTGGCCACCCACTTAAAGACTCACTCAAATTCTAGCACAAAACAGGTTCTAGTTTCCCCTCATTTCATTTGCTCCACACAATAAAATATTGTCAAAAACTTAACTAAATGAGTTAGTAAAGGATTTTAAAGGAATATGAAATTTTACTATTGCAGATTCTCTCTGGGTATTTTCTAAGGCTTTCTAATAGACTACCTTAATGGCATTTTACATGTCTTAATCAGTGGTAGTCCAGATGCCTTAGTAAAAGGTTAACTACTTCTCGATTCACTGTGATCGTCTGGGTAGGCCCCAAAGAAGTTTCTGTAATACCAAAGGAGAGAGACAATAACTTCACAATTAGGAATCAAACTTCTTAGTCAGAGCTTCATGTTTTACTGGAAAATGTGGGCTTCTGTTCATAGGAATTGGTATCTGGATTGATTCTGACATCTAACAAACAATGACCAATTCTCATGTAAGTAGTTCACTCCCACCTTCCCCACAAGACCTTCTTTATTGCCTGAATTAGTCATTTAGTCAGACTGATATCTCACCACCACAAATAAGCAGTTTTTTAGCTGTAAAAAAGAACAATTCAAATGAGAGGCATTGATTATATTTCCCCATGCAAGGAAAAAACACATCGTTAAGGATGACTCACATTAATTTGTAAATGCCTAGCAAGTCATCAAACCTCACTGTTCCCAAAGATAAATATTTTGTAGCATACTTCACTTGTCTGCAATAATAAAGTCAAAGTATTATCTCTGTGAGCCACAAGTATTTCTTAGTTACAGCATATTTAACCTGGAAATACTCGGAGACTAATTACTTGCTAAAAATATCTGTTAAATTTATACAAAACTAATATTTTCTTCTCTGCTGAGAAAATAAACATAAACACTTCAAACAGAAGCACATACCTGCAGACTGTCAGAAAAAAACAGATCACAGCATGTACACAACCTTTGCTCACACGATGAAAGCAAGCTGGAAAAGGAAGTGTGTAAATCAAAGTACCTATTTCTATCGATGCCTACAGCTGGAAAGTAGCTCCCAATGCTCTATACACATAATATGTCTCAGGTTTCTGTGGTTGAGATGACCCCTCAGGTATTAGAAAGTCTTTTTTTTCCCAGCCCCGCAACTGAAGAAGAAGTCAAGATTTGTTGGTTCTGCTTTTCAAGGTTGTTTGTTTTATCTATTACATTCTTTTTATATTTATACAAACTATATGTACTTTATTTACAATAATTTTCCAATACTTATCACCTAGGTTAGACAGTCTGTCTCTACTCTAAACCAATCCAGAAGTGTCACCATCACAGCAGAAGATGGAGGACAGGAAGAAGGACAAGACTGACAGGACATGCCCAGATTCCTCCATCTTGCCTCTTGAACCCCCATTCTAAAACCCAAAAATTCTACTTTTTCACCCTGTGACAAATTAACTATCATTCTACTCAAACTCTTGTGGCTTGTAAATCTTCACACAAAGTTGGTAGTTTTTTCCATGGACTAAAATCAAAGGCACAGGTGTTTTTGACTCCATGCCAAGGTCTCTGAGCCCCTTGCCAGGGTCTCGAATCACCCAGGGCAGCCAGAGGAATGTCCTGGGTCCCGACATATATGCAGCTGTATTCTCTGCCTCTTTAGCACCACTTTTTCCACAAAGGTAGATCAGCACCTCCCAATGGGTCCTCTGGGAATGGCCAAAACCAGGTGACATTGTCTACAATAGGCCATATTCCAAAGCCACATCCTTCCACCTCATCCACAAATGGAAGTTGAGCAATTGGAAGACATCCTACCATTGGGTCATAAACCCAGCTCACATTTTGACAGTGAAAGTACTCACATATGACTCAGCTTCACAGAGCAGGGACACTCCCAAGCCCTGCACTTCTGCTTGTTCTGAAAATAGGTTAATGAAATTTCTTTAAAAAACTACCCGGCTACATATTGCCTTTTCATAATCTCTTTCAGATGTTCACCAGTTTGTTATGATTTGTGTTGTCATAGTGACTGGAAGTCTCAGGTGACATGGAGGGACTCTTATGGCAAATGACACACTAAAATGTACTGAGTCAAAGTTCCTCTGAAGAGCTAATTTAGGATTAAAATGCTCTGATTCCTGAATGGAGACAAAACAAAAGAGGACTGTTGATGAAACTTCAACCCCAGAAGTCTACCTTGTCTTCAGTGGAAGGAAATAAATACACTAAACCACTTACAAATCGCCTCCAAACTGCTCCAGTAAAGATTGTGGAATGTAAGGAGATGAAAGCAGTGACACTTTTCTTTAAATCATGACACTGCAATTTGCTACCTCATTAGTTGATAAATAGCAAGTTCAGCTGCCCTCACATGAGAGGGGTGAAATGAGTGGGAAGGCATTAACCTTACTTTCTTCTTTTTTTCACAAGTTGAGGCTAAAGGCAGAATATACTGATGAGAATGTGAGGGAAAGTGGTTGTCTTGCAGACCCACAATGGTTGGAAACAATATTCTGAACCCAGATTTTAAGAGTGACATCTCAGGGCTGACCACAAAATACTTTTAACTACATTCTTCAACTCAATGCGTTATTGCTTTTTCCTCAAAAAACTGTACAAAAACCCCACAGACAAACTAAACAAGACCAGTAGGAGAAAACCTGACTGGGTAAAAAAAGCCCTGTACCTCAAGAAGGAACGTCCCTGTGGTTACAACATTTTAAGAGATTTTTTTCTTTCTAAATCATTTTAGTAATTTCTTTGTTCAACAAGATGAAGTGCAAAGTCCTACATGTGGGGATGAACAACATCAGGCAGAGGTATATGTGAAAAGCACCCACATATAACAAGTGAAAAGCAGCTTGACAGAAAACAACCTGGAGGTTCTGGTGAAGACCAAGTTGAACACAAGCCAACAGTATGCCCATGTTGCAAAGAAACCAAGGTTAACTTGCACTGCATTAGGCACAGCATTGCCAGCAGGTCAAAAGTGGTGATCCTGCCTCTCTGACACTGGTGAGGCTGCCCCTGGACAGTGGTGTCCATGTGGGTCTTGTGAATGCAACAAAGACATGGACATGCAGTAGAGAGGGCAATAAATGGCCAAAAAGATGACACAGGAACTGGAGCATCTCTCCTATGAAGAGAGGTTGAGAAAGCTGAGACTGTTCAGACTTCAGAAAAGAAGGCTCAGGCAGATCTTATCCATGTCTATAAACACCTGAAGGGAATGTTTAAAGAGGACAGAGCTGGCCCCTTCAGTGGCGCCCAGTGAAAGGACATCAGAAAATGGGCACAAACTCCAACACAGAGATGTCATCTGAACATCAGGAAACATCTTTTCTTGCTGTGAGGATGACCAAGCACTGGCACACCTGGCCCAGGGAGCTTGTGAAGCCCCCATCCTTGGAGATACTCAAAACCCAGCTGGGCACAATCCTGATCAACTGGCCCTGCTTAAGAAAGGATATTGGCCCAGAAAATTTCCAGATGTCACTTCCAATCAATTATTTTGTGTTTCTGTGACAATAAGCAGTTATATCAATATTTACAACTGCATGCTCATCTTTAACTTATTTCATCTTTTCTTTCTTTTCTTATTTCACATTTTTTAAAGTAGCTGTAAAGAATGAAATGCAGAAGAGGCTTATTGCACCACACCCTCACACAGCCTGTCATGTAAACACTTAATTTTTTGTTGACTGTAAATGTTTAATAGACTAAGATCAGGGTTTATCTTCCTTAATTCTGTTTATCTAAGTAACTAAGTAACTTGTTTGTCTGGGCTCCTGCTGCAAGCAGTACAGCTCATTACAGGCATTGTTAACTGTGCTAAATGGGCATTTTTATGCAACAGAAACCTGAACTGTCACCAAAAGGGAGGTTTCCACATTCCCCATGCTCCTGCATCCCTCCAGGGAAACAGACAGTACACTGCAACCTGATTCTGCTTATTCCAGCAGCTGCTAAAAGAGGCACAGAAGGAGCAATGGCATGAATGGAGCCAGAGGCACGCTGACTTAGAGTGGGCCTCTGGCCATGTCCTCAGTCTACTTTTCTCCACTAGCTTTAAAAAAATAGCTTATACTAGACTGTGTGCTAGAAAGAAATTAATCTCTTCTCTTGTAATTAAACGCATTTCATATTAAATCTGATCAGTTCAGCTGTGTCCCAGCAAAATCCTACAATTTCCAGTGGTTCAAAATCAAGTCTTGTGTGTCTGCACACAATTCTCAGTGATGAAAATACATGCAAGAAAAAAAAAGGTAGAATTTTATTTTTGTTACTTTGATCAGACACCTTTAAATCAATTGTTAGAATTTTAAACTTACTGAGAGTATGAATCAATACTCCTGTTACTATATAGTGCTATGTGATAAAAGTGAGTGTGAACGACAAATAATCACAAAGTACCTACTGAGAAGTTCCATTTAGGCACAGAAAAACACATTCAAACATAGCATGATAATAACAAATAATGTGCCAGTTATCCCAAATAACACTAAAAGTGAAACATGCTTTCTCTGTGATAATAATGTGATACAAAAAACTATCCCAAAAGGAATGAGATCAGACTCCAGTCATTTTTAATATGGTCATTTTTCATCTGTTCATTAATCTAATTCATCATGTATATTCAAGATTTGCATATTTAACTCACTGGACATCTGTCTGTTGCTTTCAGTCTAGTTTGTCTGACACAATCCCATAAATGCTCCCATATGTCAATTACTTCATTCTAGTAAACATAGAAAAGAGATGAGGGTGCCAATGAATCTTGCTAAGCTTCTCCCACAACTGAATCACTGTGGCACAAAAAGTAAAATACTATAAAAGAAGTACTAGGAAACAATCACAAGAAACAGCTGCCTAGATTCACAGACTGGATTAAAGCAACATAGCTGATGTTGGAACCTCTGGGGCTATGACTCAAAGGAGAAACAGACTGTGGCCATTCAGGCTACTTCTCAGGCTTTGCCTGAAGTGTTACACAGCAATACCCTGCCATCCTACAGCTCCAAGCAATCATCTACTGACTGTTGCCTGTCCAGAAGTCCTTGAGAAGTGCCAGAGGCACATGTGCAAATCTGTTACACATACACAGTCTAATCCAGGGGACACAGAAAACTAAGCACCTCCAAGTTCTGAAAACTTTCTATCCAAAGTTCATTCTTGTTCAAAGACCAGGCAAAAAGTGAGCTTAAAACAATCCTACCAGAAATGTTAACACTCATCTGCCAGAGATATAAACATTTGCATTCATATGAGTGAAGAAAGCTGCAGAAGCTATGCAGTAACTTTCTGCATACTGAAATCACCAATTTGTTACAATGTTTGGTGGTATTCTCAATCTTTGTTATCAATTATGGAGTTTGGTGTCTCCAGCTTACCTAATGACAAAGCAACCATTGCTACATCACCTCCATGCAGACAGCTTCCCTACCTCTCTGTTTTATTCTGCCTCAAAGCCAAAGTAGTAATGATAATTTAAGTGTTGGGACCTGAGAGACTTGGACAGTTCAGAGTTACCCAGATAATCTGAAGTAGTGCATACAGAAAAAGGCCTGCAGGAAGACTGTAGGACACGATTTTCAGTAGCAGAGTAAGCCACAATTTTTAAATGCTTCACTAGGAGTACAAAACCTTTTCATTTGCTAAAACTTTTCCTTGAACGAAAAAAAACCTGAAAAAAAAATAGAAGAACACAGGTAATGAAGTGGAAAGCCTGGAAGGGACAGGAAGAGGGAATGATGCATTGTTCTGTAAGTCCGTAATATTTCTCTTGCCACAGGAGACCAATAGAAAATTAGGCCCCAGTTTTAAACCTATTTAATTTTTATTAATTATTAGCCTCTAACTATTATTCTAAAGGTGCAAATATATGCTGTCATCCACATTAACATTAAGATGTTCTTATAAATTTATAACTTATATAAGTTTAAAACTGCTCTTACAATTTTATCCAGACTGATTTAATTTCTCCATTTAATTTAGCTGAGTTTTGGCAGCAGATCATTTTAGATGTGCAACTGTGAAGTGGAAGAGGAAAGCCACCAAGAAAAACTTTTTTTTTCTAAGCATAATCCATAGTTTTTATATAAAGTTCTTCATCTCAACTACACCTGCTTCACTCTTCAGGTTTTCAGAGTTTTGAGGTAGTCTTGTTGATATGGGAGCAGTAGAATTACAAGTACAGAACAAACAGCTCCATTTCTTCTCTGTAAATCAGTGTGGCAAGCATGGAGATCCCCTCTGTCCAAATGAAAATTTGCAGATTGATTTCCTTGGTTGCTTGCTTCCAGCTGCTACAAAAAGATGTGGCTAGTCGATGGAAAGAGGACTAGTTTACAGTTTTCTCTTATTTTTTAAATTAATGACCTGTTTCATTAAAAAAATGCTTTATTATGATCACCCCATGGCTGTTTTCCCCAGCTTTTCTCATCAAGTTTCTTTGTTGTAAATAATATATAGAAATACAGAAAAGTATGGCTTTCAGCCAAAATAATTTCCCACTCAAAAACGAGAACACTAAAAGTTAGTGAGAAAGTCATACAGTGACTCAGCAGGAAACGTAGGACATAGACAGAATCTGAGTCAGAGACACAGAGTTTATTGACTGCTGTGCATCTCCCCGGGAGAGAGATGTCAAACAACGGGCCCTGAAACATCTAGCTCTCAAAACAGAAAATCTAAAATATAGAACAACCCTTCATTCATATGGCAATCTTGTGGATTTGAAAAGTGAGTTAGCAGGTAAAATTCTCAAAAAATAAGGACAATATTAGAACTTAAGAACATAAGAACCGCCTTTCCAGCTACAAAAAGAGGTTCATGTGATTGAACAGTGCCCTCTAACACTTGATTAAAGGAAAAGAGAAGAAAAATATAAGTATGAAGAGATATTCTTTTAATATATTTTCTTCATTTTCCACAATTTCCAATCCAGAGACCACCGTTAATGAGTTATGCAGAACATCTTTCACCCCTTTAACTTACCAGAAATACCCCTTTTTCTCTATTTGTATAATGAGAGATTGTATAAAGTCATTCTCTTACTCAACCTCTCAACCAAAATGTACTCAGAAAGTATGAAAATTAATTTCTGAAAATGCCTTTTCCCCTTTATATCACTAAATACAAATGAGTAAGTAAAGTTCAGAAGCTTCCCCCATATGTGAACATCTTTTTCTTCCTTTTCTTTTTTGCCGTTTTTTTTTTTTTTTTCAATGAAGAGGCAATAAACTTAGAATAAGAGGGGAAAAAATAAAAAATATAGAACAAATCTTAAATGTTATTCTAATACATTCTAAGAGGAAAAGAAACAAGGAAAGAGTAGTTGTGAAAAAAAGACCCAAACCATTTAGTCCAACTCTTGCTGGGTTTGCAAGAAGACTCCAGCTGGAAACCTTAGCTAGACTATATTCCAAGCTGCGTGGTTTTAACATTTATCTTTCAAAGAATATCTACAATATCTATGCAAGCCACATGTTATTTGCACCATGCTGGGGGCATGGGGTGGCTGCAGAAAAGGAAAATCTATCAGTGACAAATCAGACATATAATGAGGGAATGACATAATCTGTTTTTTACTGACACATCTCACATCCTTGCATGCAATTCTGAGGTTTCCATTGGAGTGCTTGGGTAACTTTACAGAGGTTGCTCTTTTTCTCAAAGTGGGACTGATTGAAGAGTGGGATTTTTTCTAAAATCATAACAGGAAATATGAAACAACTGTGTCTCACTGGATACATTTTCAGCTGTTTTTTCTTTGGATATTAGAAAAACTCTGAAGCAATATAATTAAGTGGTGAAGCTTACTAGTCAATTTAATTATGTAATTTATGGTTACACAAGAGAAACCTGGTGCCTAAGTGATGCTGGCTTGCTGATATCTGGAGAGAAGACTTCTGTCTTCTGTAAGAAGCTGCCCCCACAATGGACTGGGCCATTTTCCACCCAGCTTCATGATGAATGCACCATTGGCCAAAGCTGAGCCCATCAGACACACAAGTAATGTCTCTGTTGTTGCAGTTTGAATTGCTGCTAGTAAAGTCCAGGGTAAAGAAGCAAAAAGGCTTTTGCATAATATCCATCGATGTTTAATTCAGCCGCGTGATGAGATGTTCTCCTCTCTGACACACACTCCCCCTCAAGGTCCTGCTCTCTCCCCCAGGGGCCTCCCAGCTGACCTTGGTCTCCAGGCAGCATCAAGGTGAGGCCCAATCAGGGAAAAGGGAGGGAGAGCCTCAGGAGCACCTATGTTCAGGCATAGGAACAAAGGAAGGAGCCAGTGGGGTGTAACTTGGGAGAAGCCCCTCCAGGGTCTCCACATCTGTGATAACATATTTTTAAAAGGGTGAAAAATGCTGTACAGCAGCATCTGGGAGATAGGAGTTAGAAAATATGAGAGAAACAAGTCTGCAGACACCAAGGACCTTGGAGAAGCAGAGGGAGGAGGCACTCCAGACACCAGAGCAAAGATTCCTGTGCTGCCTGTGATGCAGATCACGATGAGCCAGGTTATTCTGCTGAAACCTTGAGGATCACAGTGGATCAGGTATCCCCCTGCAGCCTGTGGTAGGCCCCATGCTGGAGCAGATGGATGTGCCCCAAACAAAGCTGCAGCCCATGGATATCCCACACAGCTCCTGGCAGGAGCTGCAGGAGGAGAGACCACACTGATGCAAGTTTTCTGGTGGGAATTGGGAGCCCTTGAGGAACCCACACTGAAGCAGTTCATTCCTAAGGGACTCTTCTACCCTGTGGAAGGAGGAGCAAGGTTGTGAAGAATCACAGCCCACGAGAAGGACTCTCATGAAGAACTGTAGCCTATGTTTAAGGATCCCACACTGGAACACGGGAAGAGACCAGGGAATAAGGAGTGGCAGAGACAACATGATGAACTGATTCCCCATTCCCCATCCCTCTTTGCTGATGAAGGTAAAAGGAGATGGAGAAGTTGATAGTGAAGCAGAGCCCAGGAAGAAGGGAGGGGTGGGAGGAAGGTATTTTAAGATTAATTCTTATTTCTCAATACTAATAATAAACTAAATTAAATTAATTTTGCCAAGTTGAGTCTGTTTTGCCCATGATGGCAATTGAAATGTGATCCTTCTCTCCTTAGCCCACTTACAAGCTTTTCACTGCATTTTCTTCCCCTGTCCTTTTGATAGAGTGATAGAAAAGCTTGCTGGGCACCTTATGGCCCAGCAGGACAGGAAAGCACTGGAAGGTGAGAGGTGTGCAGCATGTAAACTCTCACAGCTAGTGAATAAACCTAGTGAAAGACCACTCTGTAATTCTCTGAAGTTCAGGAAGGCAACACTAATACCTGGAAAAACTCCACTTGAGGCATTTTTATTCACACCTTACTATGAATTCTTACTAATTTATTGTCATGAAATGTTATCTACTTTTTGATATATGGTAGGGTAAATGGTGCATTTGAAAGAGGTAGCTGTCTGAAATTATATACAAGGTAGTTATTGTAGAAGGCATTAGTTTCAGACAGAAATAGCAAAAGGCAATGCCAGAGACTTCTCCAGCTTACAGCTGGATCAACTTCAAAATCTGATTTTTTGTCTCGCCATTCAGAATAGAAAAGTAAGGTTTTTTAATTAAGCCTGTTCATAGCATCTGCAGAACTGGAGAGTTGCTGTCTACATCAGAATAATGCTTGAGCTGCTTAAAAGACAAGGTTATGAAGTCAAGAGGAAGAACATCCAGTATTTATAACCAAATAGTTAAATTTGTGGTAAAACTTGTCATGAAAGAAAATAACAATTACACCACTTAATTAATTCTGAGGAATCCCAAAATTACAATTAAGAATTACTTCCAAAATAACTGAAATACAGCAACACTTGAAAAATTACATTATACTTTCCAGAAGGCCTTTCATAAAGACAACACAGAGTTGTACAATTTTGATTCAAATTTCTAATTAAAAAATGTATCAATATTTTTTTAACTGTCTGAGTAATAGTGCGAACTTATAACCAGGATTATATATTACTTACATAAAGTTTATAACATAAATGCAGAACCAGTGTCCAACACTCAGGCATGAAACAAAAATCTAAGGTAGATTAACAGAGACATGATTGGCAGAACAGTAAAGAACAAAGGCTTGAATCAGAGTCAGACTTTGAAGATAAAATTTTCATGTCACCAGAGCTAGAGTGGAATTCGGTGACCTTAGAGATTTCCAGCATCATGGACAATCCAGAGCACCTGGATAGAGCTGGCAGCTATGTCACAGGACTCACGGGGGAAAATGTGGAGCAGCTGAATTCCAGGAATGTACCCCTACCACTAAAAAGGGCATTAAACTCACACGCATAGGAAACAAAATCATCTGCCCACCAATATAATCAACTGATCCAGTTTATCTTAAAAGAGACACTTAGAGGTGATCAGCTGAATAATCTTGTAAGATTGTTGAGCTGAATTAATGCAACTGAATCCCACTCTGCTCCTCATACTGATCTCTTTATTATATTGGCATCTGAGGCACCTCACGTGAATGTGGAAACTTCCTTTGAGATGCAGATGCTTAGGTGACTGTGGTCTGGGCATGACTCCCATCTTAGGTTCTTGAAGATACACATACTCGAATGATACCTCCATATATATGTATCAGAATTTAAACCAGAAATAGCATAGCCTGTCTGGAGTTCTTTAGTGATTACAAATGTACAGAAACAAATAGAAACAGATAGGATGCCCTCAAGTATAAGTCCACTTTTCCACAGCTGTAGAATTACAAGTCCAAAGTAAGACACGCCCTTTACTTGCCTTCACACACCAGAAGCCATGACACACTTTATTTCCCATACCAAATGTGGTATTATTAATACAAAAAAACAGTAGCACCAAAAAAATAGCCCTTGGCGCATCAAGAGTTTAGACAATAACTAAAAGTACCACTGACTTGAGAATATGCAAATATGTGTGACCTGCAAAGTCAAAAAGTGTGCTATTTCCGAGGCAGCAGTTTGTCCTGGGCATAGTGTTAACACCTTCAGCAAAACAAAACAAAGACAAAATAAAAAATACCTCAGATTGTGGAGGGACCTGGGTTAGTGAAATGTACTATGCTTCTTTGAAAGGCACAGGTTTTAGGCTGGTCAGTCCCTTCAGTAGGCCTACCTTCCTACACCTTCTTCCAAGACTGAAATGAAATCCATAGATAAAAATTACTTAAAATCATGAGGAGTAGCTGTTAGTTTTGATAAGACATTTATTTTTAACACATAAACAGAATTTACAAACCAGCTTTTCAGTAACATATGGAATAAACTGGCTGGGCTCATGTAAGAAAAGCCTAAAGACTTTAGATTTCAGCATCAGTTCAAAGTTTTGGATTTATTTGTCATGTACAGCATATATAAACACATAATAATACACAAAAGAAAGAAAATTAAAAGCCAAAACAAAAAGAAAGCAAATTCTAATACAACAGCTTTCTGGATTCTCTAAACAAAAAGGAGATACAGTGATTCTGTCTGGAAAGCAACTAAAAGAAAATGGCTTTGAGTTGATTTTCTCTTTAGCAGACATACTTGGAGGTCATAAAGATGAAAAGCAGAGGCTGCCAACAGCTGGAAACAAACATATGCTCAAACAAAATTATGACCTGATATATAAGACAAAGTTACATCATAAGGATACTTGGCCTTCTCACCATATGATTTTTTTCCATGCTTGTCAGTTGAGCAATATTTAATCTGACTTTTTTTCAGAACTACTTACTCTTAAGAAAGACTATTATTTACACTGAACACTATTTAAAATTGACTTAAAACAGAGGCATATTAAAAAATTTAAAATTTTCAAACACATAAAGATAAATGCAACACAATAACATTCTTTCTGAGCTTGAGGTAAAAAAATGAAGGACTCTGCTGTCAGCTATTGCATTTATCAGTTATTAATTTTACTACAGTTAAAACCAATATCAAATAGCTTCATTCAGACTTCTTTCAAAAGCCTCACCTCAGAGGAGTTCCAACTGCCATTTCAGGTATTAACTGGAAGTATAGCTCAGCACAATCACCATTTGGTATCTTCTCAGTCTGTAGAGAAGCTGCTCTGCAGCTTGCTAAATTTCTGATACCAGAGCTCACTGGACACCTAGAATGCTGCACCTGGGACTTGTCAGAAGAAATGTGCTCCTGATAGCTCTGAAAACTCAATTTCATTTCACCTACTTCATGCATAATAAAGCAAGTAAAATGTTCCTCCAGGCCCAGGCCTGTCATCTTAAGAGTTCAATTCTTGAGGCATATTCAGAGTACATGAAGTGTACCAATCTCTCCATAAGGGAGACTGAAGTGTCCTTCTTTCCATCACTGCACAATGATTAGAGTGATTAGCAAAGATTTGTATGATGGCCATTTAAGTCCACTATTTTCTTGGGGGATTAAAGATACTGTTCCTGCTGTACCAGGGAATCCCATCCCCACAGCTCTAGGATATTCAGAAAAATGTATGTTTCTAGCATAAGACAGCATGAGGGAAGAATGGAGAAAATGGGAGTTGTTTTCGTTAGCTCCATTCAAACTGGGCCAATTTTCATTATTAAGAAATGGTTCTTTGTCACTCTGTTTTTTAAAGTTCTTCTAAGCCTTCTGATGTTTACATTCTTGTAATGAACTTTCTCACAGACCTTATGTAAATAATTAATTGTTTTGCATTCTTTTATGGAGGAGGAGAAATTTGATGGACTGTTAGTTTGTCCAGTGTCATTGGAGAGGTGACACTGTCATCCTCCAATCCACTGTCACTTTTAGAAATCTATAAATGTTGAAGTTAGAAATTAAACTACCCTCCTTTTTACCTTGGAGATTCTGGTGTCCGCGTCGTTTTATTTCATGTCCTAAAGCGACAGTTCTTCAAACTAGATAGGGAGAAAGAACAAGAAAGACAGTGAGGAAAAACCCCAGAGAAAGGACTGATAAATGTGAATCTAATCTTTGATCATCTTTTGAGAGCAAGAACTGATGTTGACTTAATTTTGTTACTATGGCTTTACCTTCAAAGGAAAGCTGAGAAATGTTATGATTAACAACACTGCTGTTTACAACAATTTCAACAGTGCAGTGTATATGTACTGCACCGAGTTCCCAATCAGCATGTTGGCACTCATGAAACATCCATAGGTACTTAGCTCTGCCTAACAAAATTACAGTATGTTTCCACTACAAAAATGAGCATGCCAAAGCACTTACTTGCTCTGCCCCTTCGGCAAGCTGACATAGCATGGTGTTCATGCAGACTGGTAAACTCACCACCTTCCAAAACAGTGATCTTGGGCCAGATGCCAGTTAGATGGCAGAGACTAGTGCACAGGATCCATTTCCCAGAGGTTTGAAGTGGCCCACACACCCCCCTGCATGTCCGACAGGACACACGCACTGAATAACTTCAGACCCACAGATGCTCTCACGTGGGCAGTTGCTGAACCTTCTGTGTACATGCTGCCTCTGGATGCTCATACTCCCAAAGCTCCAACTGCTTTGATTTTTTTTCTTACTTTTATTCATATCAGACAGCTTTGCATGCTTTATCAGGCTTGCCTTCTTGGCTGGAGACAAAATTATTCATCAGCAAAGGATCCACGACACACATAACCTACGCTTTTTCTTGGGACTCAGCAAAGGAACAAAGAAAAGTGCTATCAAGGCCCACAATTCCTTGCCTGTCGTGAAGGGTGGAAGAAATGCCTCACACAATATGCATGGATGGCAAATCCCAAAGTTTATTGAAAGCTCACACATATTTATATTGATGTTAATGAAGCTTATACATATTGCAAAAGCTGAGCTCATTATTGGTTAAAGCACACTTAGATCAACCACACCTATTTCTATGCTCTAATGATTATTTTGTTTCTATGTTTGCATTCTTCTAGCTTCTCTGCCTAGGATATCTACATTTTCTGGCAAGCGATTTTCTCCCCCATCTTCCCGTTTCAGAGAAGGCCACTATGACCTTTGTCAGTGATTGGACATTGGTTACATAATCCCCAGCTTGTTTCCCCTATCCTTATCCAATGGTATCACATCAAAGTGGCCTTTCTCAGCTAACCAATTATCCAAAAAGCTCTCTACACTTGCCAAGGCCAACTGCAATAAGGAGGGTCCAAGTCTGCTATGCATTACCTCTTAAGAGAGGAAAGGCCTCAAAAACTAAAACCCATTGACAAGACTACTACTATGCTATAAGTAGGATGACTAACAATGGATGAAGAATTTCCCCATACAGAGGGCCACCTTTGGAGTTCTCTGTGGAGAACTGGCCCTGGATATCCACCCTGAGACTATCATAAGCCACCAGCCCATCTCAGCGGAGAAAACGATTGGCATTTGTTACTCTTCACTTCATTACCCCAACTTTTGCCGAATACTGGGTAACCAAATTAGTTTCAGAAAGCTTTCGACATGCAGGTATGAGATTGCTGAGGCTACCAACTACACCATCTACACGTGACTAGTACTTAGCAGCAATGCTTGATTATTATTTTTGGCATAAGTAGTAGGGCAGAGATGCAAGTAACTCTTCTTAAACTCAGTGTCCTGAAAGACAGTATCACGGGAAAAGGAAAATGTGAGAGTCAAAAGGCTTAAACAACTGGGGCTTCAACACCACAGTTTGTTCATACTGCAACATGGGGTGGCTCAGCCAGGCCTGGCAAAAAAAACCCCAGATTTAATTATCCTGGACTGTCAATGTGCTACAGCAAAAATTCAATGAATTTTACAGTAACAAATAATCACAACATATATCACCCTTCCTGCTGACAGAGATAGGTAAGTTTGTTCTGCACCATCTTACAATATTGTGAAAAATTTAGAAGAGTCCACATTGGTTTTCCTAATTTTGGTTCACTAAGACAAGTTGAAAACAAATCCCAGCACACAGCCAAAAGTATTTTCTTTGCTAGGGAGTATTAACAAACGTCCCATCACATGGCATTGTCCTGCAAATACAGATATCAGACCTGCTCAGAAACATAACAACTTCCATTGTTCAAATTCAATCAAATTCTGTAAGTATGAGATCTCAAAAGAATAATTAAGCCAATTATCATGGAAAGAATCTTAGTTATTCTGGATAAAAACACAACTGAATGTGTGAAATTTTAAATTATTGACTTCTTCAAAAATTTAGGGAAGGAGGGAGGTCTCACCCTCTGAAAAATGATAAAAATAAACACTCTCAGACCTTTCAAACATCTTGCTCTCAGTTTAATGTTCAGTCTTCTGGCTCTCCCACAGTCCCTTCCATCTGTGGTTTTGCAGCTTCACTACTCCACAGCCACACATGGCAGATGCCACATGTCAACCTGATCTGGGATTTGTTGACTACTGGTCAGGCACCATGGCTACTGGGCTGGCAGAATGCCAGCAAAGCCAGGAGCACAATCCCACTGTATGTGGCTCTATTGCAGCCACAGCCCTTCCCTGGAGCACCCCCAGCATTGGCTTGGAGCACACCTTCTCCACAGGCAGGCACACATCCCTCCTGCAATGCCAGAGGCACAGCAAGGAGCTGCTGCTGCTCTTCTCACCCCTATTGCAGGCACACATCCATAGTGCACATGGACATCAAAATGAGAAATGAGTGATGTGTGTTTAAATGTACACTGGTGACTGGAGAGAGATGTCTCAGATATTTTAGATGCTGACCTCATAACAAACAATGGCAAAGAAATGAGCATCACTGCCAGTCTGGATGAATACTAATTTCTCATCTCTTCAGGCTGCCTGTTCTTGTTCACAAGGTGGACCTGGCCTTGTGAGGCATACAGTCAATACAGGAGAAAAAAGAATGTTTTCTTTCCTAAACCAGAAGCAGTATGAAGCTCCTCATCTGCCTTCCCTTGGCTTTGTCATATACTGATGTAGTAAGAGTGTTAAGCCTTTGTGTAGGTTTTCCATGAGCCTTGTGGCTCTCCCTGCTTTAGCATGCACGGATTTTACAAAAGGAACACTACAAAAGAGCAGGATGAACCAAGTACTGATCATGTGCTGCATTTTAGTTACTCATAACAAGATGAAATCAGTTCCTATCACCAGCAAATAAAGTACAGAAGTCCCAGAACTGTGTGTGAAATGTGATGTTGAAGACCTTGCCCCTGCTTTGGATTACCAATCATTAGTATTGCAACCCCTTCCTTTAAAATGTTGCTGAGAAAGTTATGCAACTTGAATTAACCCTTGTTCTACAGAACTAAGAAAAATTCCTTATACCTGTCTCTGCTCTTCTTCAAGTAGATACTTAGATAACCAGTGTATAAGATGCAATCGCAAAGCTGGAACTAAAACTGCAATAGCAATTTAATAGAAATTTAGAAATATAATAATTAAAAAACAGATTAGATATTTTTCTCACTGCTCTATAATTTTATAATAACTGTGGATCTGCCAAACTAACCTACTTCACCAGTGGTAAATACAATGGATTATTTAATATAAGCTGCTTTATGTAACATATTCTAAATTTCCATCATTTAGAAGTCTCTCACATAACTCTCACTTCTGGCAACCTCTTAAAAGATTTCTCCCTAGCTGATTTTTAACCACTTACCTTAGCAGTACAGCCCTGACCTCTAGTGGGTTCAGTGAAACAATACTGCAGGCAGGATAACATGCTAAGTTGGTTTCATAAACAATATCATTTAAACCTGGAAAATGTAGAAAGCAAAGGCATGCAATCAGCCAAGGAATAGCTGTTTTATTAAACAGATGAAAATTAATTGCAGGCTAACAGCAGTACTGTGTTTGCCTTATGCCAACATCCATCTGATTGATGAGGTGTTTTGATTCTCAGCAGATGACTGCTCCTTCCCATTGGGAACTCTGTATTCTGTAACTCGTAGTTATCTGCAAAGTTTGCTTGACTTACCTTTTTTTTTGCTAACTTACCTTCAGACCAAAAGATACCTATGACTGGATTCAGAAAAACAGGTAAGACAGGTTAGGGATAAGTACATTCCTATTTTTCTGTGATCTAAGAATTAGATTAAGACCTCATTGCTGCAAAGGTTTATGAACCTCTATTACATTCAATAAAAATTTAACACTTGCATGATACACTCCAGTTACCCAAAGACTGAGGATCTTAGGTTTCCTGTTATTTTTATCTCACTGTGAAAATTAAATCCAGAGCTCTGACAAGATTACTGATTTTCCAATTAAGTATGGGAGGCTTCCACATAAAGACTGCAGAAAATATGCAAGACACAACATTAAAACATAAAAACAATTAAATTCAGCTGCCTTCATCTAGAAGGCCAAAGAAAGACACAAAGTGATGGGAATGCGGTCTGCCTCTTTCAAATTCCTGGCACAGGATAAATGATGCATGGACAGCCTTAACAGGATAGCCACAGATACTCTGCCATACTCCTTCCTATGTGCCCTACAGTCTCCAGCACAGAAGTTTCATGAAAGCACTCATAAAACCTGATTCTCTTTATGTCACATTATATACCTGCATTAATGAATATAATGTTGTTCTGGTTTGCTGTGAACTAAGCAAATGGGAATCAGGCCAAACTAGACAGTAGACAGACAGAACATAACAAGGGTGACACTATGGAAAATAATAATAATAATAAAATAATAATAATAATAATAATAACCACCAAAGATACCTCTTCCAAAGAGTGACAAACTCACTGCACTTTCACATCATCTGTAAAAGCTTAAAATGCAAATATGCAGATATGTTATCCAGATTCTGAGTTCTGCAAGAGAAGGCCAACAAATCTGTTACTTATGAAGTTTGGACTACTCAGTCAGAGCAGCCCATCCAAAAATTAATTATGTAGAAATAGTACATTTCTTTGCTTATTCATCACAGAAGATGCGCAATAAAAGATGTGATTTTTAATCTTTTAAGGAGAAGAAAACATCCTATTTCTATCCTTATTACAGATTTATTAATTCAATATCTACATTAATTTTGTTCATAATCCAAACACATATATTAGACTTTGCCAAATAAGAATAATTTGACAAAAATTTCTAGAGATCCTGAGGCTGCCCTTAACTTTGCTACACTGCAATTCTTGCACTCAGACATCATTGCCTTAATTAGAGGGCCTCATTTTATTGTTCCACTATGGTTTGCCATGGCAACCTCACTGTTTAGTTCACCGCTTTGATTGGTCATGTTGGATCAACTGGTACTGGACAAAAGTCTCTTCCCAGAAATACTCTAAATATAATGGTTTCTTTATAAGCCTCCCTTTATGTGCTAGTAAGCTAGGTACGTTTGGCATCATAGACTCAAATTTTTTGGCTGTATCTGTATTGCCCTAAGTTCTCCTTGAAATGCCTTCAGTGCCAAACTCCTCCAACCACAGGTTCCTTGGCTCTTGAAAAGAATACGACACCTATCCCAAATCCAAATACCAGATTGAGCTAGCATCATGAGACATTAATTACTATAAGCATGCTTTGGCATTCTCATAAGGGTTTCTATGTAAGCCCATGTCAAGAAAAGGACCAGCCAGAGCAGCCTTCCTGAATAAAGTACAGCCTGGACTGCATAACCTCCTCAGGCCCAAGCTAATGTTGCCTTGCCTGCCTCCAGACCATCAGGAAGCCAATCTACTCAGACCACTGTCCATGTCCTCAGTTTTTACTTCCTTCTCCCTGCCTTTCTCAAGAAAACAGAAAAAACTGCATCCAAAAATCAGTCCTCGTAACCTCAGCCTCTGGCTTGCTCCCTGTGGCTCACAACATTTCAGACTTACCACCTCTATTAAATCTCCTTGCTTTATTTGCTATCCTGAAAAGATTGCTAGTTCCTGAATTAATTCTCTGATAGGCACATTTCTGTGTACAGAAATGCAAGCAAGCCTTTACCCACTTTATCTCCTACTGAACACCGCTAATAGGAACTGTCAAGTTCAAACTGTCAAGTGGGGAGCAATCAGGAAAGAATGGATTTAAACATGCCTATGTCACAAAGTGTAAGTCAGAAAATTCAGAAAATCAAGGCTGTTTTTAAGGTGTCTCTACAAAGCATCTCAGAGCTGAGGTATGAACTTGCAGAACGGCTCAGTTTGAGATGGAGACAGATAATTCTAGGTGTCTCTATGTGTTACTGCTCCCAAAGTCAGAGGAACTCTTCAAGGCAGCCAAGAAGTCCCAAGGGAGTGACTTGTTTGACCAGCAGGAGGCTGATTAGGACAGGGGTAATGTCCCCAGCTGTAGAACACAGATCTCTCAAACTTTGTGCTACACTTGCCAGACCTCTAAAATTCTATTTAAACAGTCACATTAGAAATATCTGCCTACAAAAGAATGGATGGTTATGCCTGACAAAGTGTATCTGACTTTAAAAGTAAATGGAAGCTGTGGGGTTTCTTCATGTCTGCAAATAATTTAAGTCCTGAATACAGATGTCCATAACCAGGGTAGGAAATGTTACCACAGGGATTTATAACTGCCCACATAGAAAGCCAGTGACATAACTGATTTAGAATTCAGGAGTTCATGGCTGTTTGCCCTAAGTTTCATCCACATTCATACAGTCTGTCTGACTTGAATGAAGCACTTTCTACTTAGAGCATGCTGTCATTTCTTTTTAATGTTTATACTCAAATAAGAGGGACCCTACTTGAATCACTGTCTCAGCCTCAGCATATAAATCTGACTCAGATTCATAGGCCTGTAATCCATTTAATTTTGAAAGAGCACAGGAAAATGAAAAACAGCTTTGCAATTTTGTACTGGTACAGGTCTATGAGTATGGCAACAGAACTCTGGTACTCCCAGGCATACACCACATAAATTGAGAAAAAAATTAGGTGAAAGGATGGCACAACTGCATCCTCAAAAGACATTCAAAATTGGATGAAATGCAGCTGCTGAACTGTTGGACCATACATCTATTTAGTGCCTAGATGAGTCAAGGAAGAACTGCCACCTGTTCCTGCTCCAGGACAGGATTCCAGCCATCTTTTCTCTGGTGTTCAGCAACAACTTGGGCTCCTAAAAAATCAAGAAACTAGCATTCCTGTTGCTGAAAATAGGTGTCCAACTTATTTATTCCCACAGCTGAAGAGCAGTGATCTCATCAGATGTTTTTACTCTATGCAGTGAGAAGCTCTGAGATACTCTAGACACAGCCAGTAATTGATTCCCAATGTTTTGGCTATGCTGTGAGACACAGAAGGGCTCCTAAGAATCCAGTTCTGAAAGCAAAACAGTGTCAGCACCAAGACAGAGTACCTGGGTAGTCCTACAAGAAGCACTTCACTCTATCCAGAGCTACCTAGGGCTCCCAGTGTCTACATTTCTTGAGTTTTCAAGTCATCCCTAGCTAGGACATGTCAGCACCATAAGGTTAACAAAGCACTGAAGGGTGGTGTCACGTATGGTTTTTCCTATAGGACTGGCTGCAGGATCATTGCGCAGCACGTTTGCACATTGCTGTGAACAAATAAATTACGGCTCAGCCAGAAGTGCTAGAAAGGTCTGGGGAAAACGTGCTCCAAGTCATAAAAGTGCTGTGCTCAGGGACATATGTACAATGTGTGGTGTAGATGTGCCTGGCAGAGCTCGAGTATGGATGCTCATGGGCTCCCCAGGGAAGTCACTGAAGCACCAAGCTTGAGAAGTGTTTGGACACTGCTCTCACGCACACGGTGTGACTCTTGGGGACCAAGAGGCCAAGAGACGGACACGCCAAATATCCTTACAGCATTCCTGAGACACACAGGATCCCATCCTGATCTTCACAAGGGCACTAAAGCTGTGAGTCGCAGCGCAGTCCAGGCTGTTTACTACCATTAAACCCTTTGAATTCCTTGGCGCCCATCCGTCACCCTAACCTACCCACACCCCCATCTCCATCGCCGCCCCGGCGGCCGCTCCCCGCCCTCGCCCGCCCCTCGCGGTCTCCACGGCGACTCGCCCGCCCCTTCCGGCCGCGGCTCGGAAGCGGCGGGGCGGAAGCGGCCGGGGCGCCGCGGCGGGGGCGGATGCGCGGGCGGGCGGCGGGGCCGCTGTGCCGGGGGCTCCGCGGGAGAGGCCACCAGGTACCGGCGGGCACGGGGCACCCACAGCCGGGGAGGGGGCGGCGGGACGGGGCCGGTCCGGGCGGGAAGGGAAGCGGGGCCCGGCCTGCGCCCTTGGCTTGCGCCGGCCCGGCCCTTCCTGGCCGGCTGCTGCCGTCGGAGGCAGCGCCGCTCGATCTTCACCCCGGCGGTGGCAGCAGATTTTTTTTATTTCTTGATTGACAGCTCGTTGTGAGTCAGTTTTAAACCAAATACCGCTAGTGGAGGTGTTGGCTATGTTGGTTACGATGTTGGCTAATAACACCTTCTCAAAAGCAAAACAAAAGAGCTGATGCGGTATGCTAAACACTCTGCTTTTCATTAAGTGTTTTAGCCTTCTGTGCATCTGAGGTTGTGACATTTGGGATAGCCCAGGCAGACTGCTCCGATAGAGAAAAGTGTATGTACATTTACGTGCTTGTTGCTTTACTGTTGAATAAAACTAATGTAAAATGATTGTGAAAAGTAGTAGTACTAGTCATTGGAGTGAGAGCCTCTGCACTAGCAGCAGGTGGAACACTTGTTCCTACTCTTGGAGGAAACTCTGCTAATGAAATTAAAGTAGAATTAACCACCAGAAGTGTTGTATTTAAATGAAATACCCATTTTGTTTCTCAGTGGTATTTTTTTTCTCCTTTAATTTTTTGGTTTTAGTACCCCAAGTTTGACCATCAAATATGATTCTTTGCCTGCTACACGAAACTCCTTAAGTACTTCTTTTGCCATTTGGCCACATGGCTTCAACTACAATGGTAAGTTAGGATTTCAATCATATATTTTCAGATCTTTTTGCTCTAGTCTGCTAACTGTCTGGCTGATGAGGAGAATGCCACTAATATTTGACATTTTCTTTTAAAAAATTGTTTTACTTCTTACTGCTGAATTCTGATATTTCCCTTTTTAGGAGTGTCTTCATAGCTTTTGGATACTTCTAAACACTTACTCACTGGCCAGTGCAGCATAGGAGTTGCCATATCAAGCTAGTGGTGTTTTCAGTCAGGAGTGGTGGCAGGAAATTTGGTGTATATAAATCCTACTTCTACATAGTAGTCTTTTATTCACAGATGCTAATATTGACATGGATTTTTACCTAATGTTAAACAGTCAGTAAATTGAATATTTGAAATCTTACCTAGACATAGGTATTGTTGAAGTATCTACTAGATATATTCTCTTACGTAGAAAGATCAGTATTTGACATTTTCATAACAGCACCTAGACACTTGAAAATCATAATGTTCTGTCATGGCAGGTTCTACCACACAGTAGCATGGTAAGTAGGTGGGGGGATTTTCATGAACAGGTAAGAAATTTTGTTTTAGGTATATTATATGAGTGTTTTTGTTGTATATTTCTTTGTTGTTCTTTTGTTGTTGTGTAGTATGGTTTTCTTCACTGGATTCTATTCTAATAAAATATTATCTATGTTATCACTGGTGCTACCTTGCATTGGACATGGCTTGTGTGTCTTCTGTTCCTTGAGGCTCAAGTAGAGGTGTTTGCTTTTAGGAGCAGCTGATAGGGATGGTTTAAACTGAGGGAATAGGACAAATGCATATTTGGCAAGAGGTACCTGTTACAAATGTTCCTAAGCTTCACCTAATGTTAGAGTTTGTCAGGAGTACATTGCTAAGGACATTATCCAGCTGCCACTGAAGTGAATGCATTGTTTTTCTGCACTTACCTGGAGATGAATCAAGCTCCTGGCATTCTCCTACAAGGCTTTGGTTCTTAATAGTGTCCTCTTTTTTCCTCCCTGCCCCAAGTCACTTTCATTGTCTGGTTCATTTAGCAGCAGCTCATTATTCCTGTACAAAGGATGTCAGGGCTTAAGTGAGTGCCAGAGAAGGAACATTGGAAACCAAGGAAGACTTTCTTAGAGTTGTTTTTTGACACTGGTGCTTGTTTATTCTGGTTTGAAATACTTGTCAAATTTTAGTCCAAGAACTCATTATTCTGATCTATGAAGTTGTGGGCTCTTTTTGATATAAAAGTTTATCAGCTGCAGGTATACTGAAGGAAAAAAACATTCCAAAAGAGCTAAATTCATTAAAATAAATGGTATTGAGTATACCATGCTATGGGATATTGAAAAGCTTTTGCAGATTTTGTTGTGTTTCATGGGGTTGAGCAGACTTTTAGCCTACCTTGGAGAAAGTCTGTAGTGAAAGCTGGCTTTGTTTCCTAGCCACCTAACAGTATATCATAAGGAGCACTTCTTAAATTGTATTATGTGCAGAAGTAAAGTTCTGAGCACAAGATCTTTGTTTCCACTGTGTGAAAAATAACTGTGCCGATACTTGGGCACTGGTATTTAAAAGATCAATGTTTTCTTCCTGGACATCTGTTCAGGGATATTTTGGCCTATCCTTTTTGTTGAGTTAGTGACCAGCTTAACAAAGGAGATCAGGTTTTCTAGTTGTCATCTCTATTTGTTTTGGGTAGTATTTGTTACTGCTTTTATTAGGTGTAAATTTCCATTCCTGCTTTTAATTCTAATTACCTTTCATTGTTCTAAGGCATCATAATTTAGCCAAGCCTTGTGATGCAGTTACGTGAGGTTTTAGCTAAGTTTAGTATGTGCCAAAGAATTTTTGAGCCTGTCTTCTAATTATAAATTCATATCAGTTGTAGTAGGGTTGTTGGGGTGTTTTTAATGTATGAAGATGTTAAAAAAAAGTCATATAATTTCTAAAAAACCTTTTGTCATTCTTGCAGCAACAAGCTTTAGAACTGGCATTGGATCGTGCTGAGGTAAGAAGCAGCTAAATTACTTGTTTGTACATAATTTATTGGTCTTAGAGTTATAAAAATACAACAGCTATTTTTTTATTTCTCCTGAAGAGTGGTAGAAAACCACGTTATGTAAATATATACGTGTGTAATCGTCTATACATGTAACACTGAGTTTGCAGAATTCTCACTGAAATTGCTGTAATGTATTTGTCTCTTACCCATTGTAATGAGAACATCAAGTGCAATGGTGACAGACTGTGCAAGACTTGAGCTTTCCCCTTCTAAACCAGCAAATCTGTGTGCTGTGAAATGAGCAGGCAGAAATATGTGGTAAAATCCTGTTTGTGTTTTTAAGGATAGCCTAGTGAGAATGAAGAGGCAAGTGCCTTCATGTTCGTGTTCTTTAATGCTGTCATCTGATAGAACAGTTACCTTGAGCCCTGTTACGGGAAATACATGTTCCTGTGAGAGAACATAAATTCTGAACAAAGTGTTAATTGAAATACTTCAAACAATAGAGATTTGGAAAAACCTTGTTAGAATATAAATTACATTTACTGGAGGATGCTTTCTTTTTTAATTCAAATGTTTAATGTACCTGAATGTTATTTATAATGCACAGGTCTATAGAGAAAAACAATGTAAATGCAAAAGGCAAAGGGAGAACTTCCTGAAATTATTATGTTGAGGAGTATTTGATTTGTAAATGTTGTTAAGCCTGTATGCATAAACTTGGTTGTACCTTAGTGGGTTAACCACATGAATTTCAGTAGTGGTAGCTAAGTACAGTAGTGTTGTAGTGTTAGTTACTACTGTAATTAAAAGATGTGAGTGTAGGATCAAGACCTTGCATGGAACTGATGCCATGGGCATGAAATGCTGTCTTTGACAGCTAAATTGAGTTGTGTTCTTGTTGATGACTGTAACATAAACCAGATTGTGTTTAGTGCACTTTTGGAACAGTCATGTACCATAACTGTTAATTACTTTCTGTATACATGGAACACTGTCTGGTAATGATCTCTAGTTGTGTGGTAACTAGAATTAAATTTCTTTGTAATGTATGCTGGTTTCTTGTTTACTTTTCTCTTTTAGTATATTATTGAAAGTGCCCGTCAGAGACCTCCCAAAAGAAAATATTTATCCAGTGGAAGGTACCAAGTGTTTCAGTGTTTAGTTTCTTAATAGCATTTCTTTGATTTAATTTTGGTTACATGTTGAGTCTTTTTAATTTCAGAAAATCTGTATTTCAAAAACTTTATGATTTATATATTGAAGAATGTGAAAAAGAGCCTGAGATAAAGGTAAGTGGAAATTGCTGAAAAGCTTTTCATTTCTGTCTAAACAGGCAGGTTGGGAAACTACTTTGCTTTTAATTCCACTTAATTTCTTGGTTAAATCAAGTATAAACCCTTCTTACTGTAGTAGTCACTTAAAGATAAGACTATATAATGTGAATAGTAAGGCCTAGACTGGTTTAGTGAGCTGTTCATTCTGTCTTAATCCTGTGTCATCGAAGGGCTCTTGTGTTCAAGTTCAGGGCCATGGTCAATGCCATGTGCGTGGTTGTTTCACAATCAATTGCTTAGCATGACTGCCATGGAAAAAAGTAGAACATTTTTCAGACCCTGTAATTTTGTTGTAAATTCTGATTTATTTCTCCAATTGTTGGTAAGCTAAGAAGTTTTGTGAAAAATTTACATTAGGTTAGCAAAGAGACTCAAACTGGCTTATCAGTTCTAAATATAAGGTGTAAAAGGTACAAATTACTTTGCTAAACTCTGAATGTCAAATTGAAAAAGAAGATAAAGCTGTGGAACCTGCTGTATTGCTGCTTTCAAGGAAGTAAAATTAATGAGAAGACAAATGAGCACTCGGGTTAACTCCCAGTTGATGGTTGTACCCAGAGCTGGTATTCAGAGATGAAATATGGTCTCCAGCCAGAGGCTGTAAAATTATCTGAGGTTCAGAATTCATTGTCTTAAGTTCTAAGGGGATTTCAAATGTTTCAATTTGTAGGATGTTTATGTGGTCCCTGAAAGACACCAAATAATTATAAAAATCTGTTACACATTGAAAAGATAGTTTTACAGTTAAATAAGGGAATAGTATCTGGGGCTGCTGGATCAGATTTCAGCAAATAAGGACAAGAAAATGCAATTAAGAAAGCTTCCAAATGCTTGTTAGTTTAGTCCTGGAGAGAAATGCCTTCTTCTGTTAGGAATATCTGAAAGTACTAAATATTTTGTTGTTATCAAACAAGTTGTAGTGGATTTATGATATTTGTGGAATGATACAAATAATGGTGCACTGTAGATCTACAACATTTTAGCATTTAACTCTGTTGTCTGTGGACTTCCAGTTATAGGGTTTGTAGTTTAAATGAGTGGGATTTTTTTCAAAAATCTTTGTCTATAAGCATGCATGATAATACATAATATGTTTACTCTGCTGAATACGGTAAAATTAAATTTAACTGGGCTTGTTTAGATGTGTAATTTGTCATTAATCTAAGTAACAGTCTAATAAAAACAATTGCTTTTGTTTTTATTTCTGCTAATTATTTCATAGTATTATGTTCATGAGCAATGTTTACTTTTAAAGCAGAAGCTGAGACGAAATGTGAACTTACTTGAGAAGCTGGTTATGCAGGAGACATTGTCATGTCTGGTAGTAAACCTCTATCCAGGAAATGAGGGTTATTCGCTGATGCTCAGGGGAAAAAATGGTTCAGGTAATATTTTTCTCTTGGATTTTAAAAAATACTCAGAATGCTGTATAATTTTTTAGAATGTGTTTTTGTTTACATTTATCTGTTACATAATTGCACTGGGAGGTGGGAGAACAACCAACTGTAGTACTTGAGCTAAAAATTTACATAAAGCTCTGAGCTGTTTATCTACAGACAAAATCTGTAGATAGGAGTCTTTTTGATAACCTTCCAGTCTCTTATTTCCCCTTAGTTTCTGCAGCTGTATATGCAAGTTTCATTCACTTCAGGTTCCTCTTGTCAAATTGCTTCTTTCACTGCTTCCCGTGTCTAGATCTGCCTAGAGGCATTTGTGTTCCACTTTGATGGCATTTCATGCCACTTGTACTGCCATGGGTGATAAGAGCATACAGTATGTCAACTGGGAGCAAAAGCTAGCACAGTAAAAGCAAACTAAAACTCTAAGTACAGAAATGGATGTAAAAAATAATAGTATCCAAAAAAATTGGTATGTGTGGATAGGTTTCTGCCAACCCTGATTTTTCCTGTGGCAAGTTTTAGATTTCTTAATGTGTTTTTTTGAAACACAAAGGTAATATGTTTTGTTTAAATTCAGACTCTGAGACCATTCGTCTGCCTTATGAAGAAGGAGAGCTGCTTGAATATTTGGATGCAGAGGAACTACCACCTATTTTGGTTGATCTTTTAGAAAAATCTCAGGTTTGGAGTTTTTGTTTTCAAAAAGAACTTGTGTATTGCACCCAGATAGACCTTGATTTTTTTGAGTGCTTCACATAGATGATTGTAAGCACAAGACACTTGTGGATATAAAACTGTAGTATTTAATACCCCAAATAAATATTTTGTTGATATATAGGAAAAACCAGTACTTACTACTGAGGAGAAGGAGATAAGAGAGATTGCTATGATTACAGCTGTGAAACATCTTCAACTCTAGCAAAATTTCCTTTGTTCTTTGTCATTATGGAATGTTTGGCATGGGAATTTCTTACAACTGCATTGCTGGCATATGAAAACACTGCATTTGAAACTTGTATTTTAGGTATGTCTAGGACAAACATGTCTGTGTACATAGAAAGGACTGCTGGTCTGAAAAAATAAGTCATGAGTTTTATTCCTAGTTTCACTGAATTTTATATGTTATATAGCAAACTTCTTTATAGAGGCAGGGGAAGATTGGTAAATGTTGTTCAATAGCTGGTGTTTTTCTTTCAACCAGGTTAATATTTTCCATTGTGGATGTGTCATAGCAGAAATACGGGACTACAGGCAGTCTGGTAACATGAAATCTCCAACCTACCAAAGCAAGCACATTCTTTTGCGACCTACAATGCAGGTAAAGAGGAGCCTTAAGTAATTTCTCAGTATTATGGTAGTTCGTAAACTGGATATGCCCAGTTAACTGAACATACATTATCAAATCCTATTATTCATAACTAGCATTTTGTCTTTTTCCTCAGACTTTAATTTGTGATGTGCATTCTATAACAAGTGACAACCACAAATGGACACAGGTAGGTTAGAGGTCATTTAAAAACTTTACAGTGATGTCATAAATACACAACAAAACAAAAATTTATTATAATTTTTTATTTGTTTAATAATTTTTCAGGTTTTTCTAAGATAATGTCTACATGCATAGGTTTATAGGAACTTGACAATTGTAAAAGTTTTCCTATTTTTATATTTATTAATAGCTGTATATATTACAGGAGGACAAACTCCTACTTGAGAGCCAACTTATTTTGGCTACAGCAGAGCCTTTGTGTCTTGATCCTTCAATAGCAGTGACCTGTACTACAAACAGACTCCTGTACAACAAGCAGAAGATGAACACTCGCCCCATGAAACGGTAATTTTCAGTATGAAATATGTTTTCCAAGAAAAATATAAGTAATGCTTTATGTAAAAATTTAGCTCCTCCTATGTAATACCTACTTAAATAGGAATATGTGAGGAACAGTCAAGAAATTATATCATATTTTTAAGTGTTCAGTACTGTATTTTATTTTGGTTACTAGTAGATACTGTAGTGGGCTCATTTTTGTATATCAAAGGAAAGTGTAAACGTGTTAACATAATCAGTTTTATTGCAGTTTGGATTTGGGATTTTCTTTGCATAGGTTTTGTGTACACAGAGTCAGATGGCAGCTCAATAATGTAAAATATATAAACAGATATGTTGTATAATGGTCTCTAATTTGTTAAAAGCTACATATAAGTTTCATCCCGAATGAGTAAATGAAAAGAATTATTTGTGTGTTTGACATTCAGGTTAAACAGAAGTGTAAGTATATAAGAATATTGGAAAAATTGAAAATAATGTGATATGCACTGTGTACAAAATATTGAAATTATTTCACTTTTGTGCATGGTTGGGCCCTTTTTTATTTCCACAGAAGCTTGAAACCTTTGTTCAACATGTTTGTTCTATCACAAGAGTTGCATTTACTCTGTAAATAGGAAATGCATTAATGGTCTGTCACAATTACTGAAATATTTTGAAATTAATTTGCATTGAAATACTATGCTAGTACCAAATCAGCAGTAATTTCTGAAAAAAATATAAATCATGAATTTGATCAAGCTGTCCTTGAAATTAAAGCTTGGTGGTCAACAAATATTCCACTAGAAAAATAGGAGAAGGGATTAAGTGTATGTCCAGAACAGCATTACTGAGTCTATGAATTTGTCATGAAACAAAGACTAGAGGGTAGCTACTGTCATTATAACTTTATAGTTACATAAGTAGGACAAGGATCATTTGATGGAACTGAAATTATGATAATACATAAATATTTTAAGCTTGGCAGCTTCTTAATTAACTCATTTTGATGATGTACTTAAATTAGGCATTTAAAAAATAAGCACATTCTTAGTGCTGAAACAGATGAACAGAATACTGGTATCTTTTATAAATATGAAATCATAATTTAAAGTTGTACAGTTTAATCCAATCACAATCCAAAAGCAATTTTAAATTGGTATTTACAAACTTATCAGTCTCCATGTAAGTAGCAGTTCCCTGCATATTTTTGGTTTTGTACAAGGGCAGTGGAGAAGTTAATGTTGATGGTTTTACAAGCTTAGCTGTCATTTTGCCATAGGTGCTTCAAAAGGTACTCAAGATCCTCTCTGAACAGACAGCAAGAAGTAGCTCACTACTCAACTCCACCTCAGCTCAGACTACTTGACTACTTACAGAAAAGGAAGGAGAGGAAAGCAGCCCAGCAGTATGACCTCAAAATTTCAAAAGCTGGAAATGTAAGTGTTCTGAAAAGTAATGTAATGTACTTCTAACTATTTAATTAAAGGATTTAATATATTAATCCTGTTTTTCATTTTCCAGTGCGTAGATATGTGGAAACAGAACCCTTGCTACTTGACTGCTCCTTCTGAAGTAGATGTAAGACCACCAGTTGTTATGTATAATTAGCAATTATTAGAAATTGTATTATATGAAGAAGTGTCCAAGAAGCAACCAGTATCAAAGAATGACCTTTAAAAAAATGGGAGTGACTTTAACATTTACAGTTACTTTTCTGTTCCATAAGGTATAAACACAAGTTAAGCCACACTGTAATATATTGCAGTTGTACCAGAATAGTTTGGATGAAGTAATCAGTACAAACAAATTGTTAGCATTTTTCTTCTGTGGACTCAATGAGCACATGTCTATTTGAAGTTCTCTGATAGTATGAAAACCCAAAAAGCAAATGAGGTTTGTAGATTGTTTAAATATGAGTCACTTTTCATCTTGGCAGAAATTCCTGCCTTTTGATATGTTATACTATGGGAGATTAATATTTTGAAAAGTTTTAGATTTTATGCAGAGAATTCTAATTGAGAGTTGTTTTTTTCACTCTGTGTGCATTTTTCTCTTGGGGGCATTCATATTCTTAGTTTCTGGCACTACCAGAACACATACTATTAGTGTACAGAAGGGACTCATAGAAAATCCTGAGTTGGAAGGGACCTACAAGGATCATCAGGTCCAACTCCTAGTCCTGCAGGACAGGACAAGCCCCAAAATCATATCATGTGTCTTATCCAAATGCTTCTTGAACTCTGTCAGGTTGGTGGTGTGACCACTACCCTGGGGAGCCTGTTCCAGTGCCCAGCCACCCTCTGGGTGAAGAACCTTTTCCTAATATCCAACCTAAACCTCCCCTGGCACAACCTCATGTACCTCCCTGGGGTCCTGTCACTGGCCACTGAGAGTTTAGATCAGTGCCTGCCCCTCCTCTTCCCCTCACAAGGAAGTTATAACTGCAATGAGCTCTCTCCTCAGTCTCCTCCCTGCTGAAGTGAACTCAGCCACTCCTCATGCAGCTTTCCCTCCAGGGCCTTCACCATCCTTGTGGCTCTCCTTTGAGTTCTCTCTAGTAGCTTTATATCCTTCTTATACTGTGGCACCCAAAACTACCCCCTGCACTTGAGGTGAGGCCAGCCCAGCCCAGAGCAGAGTGGGACAATCCCCTCCCTTGCCCAGCTGGTGATGCTGTGCCTGATGCACCCCAGGATATGCCTGGACCTCCTGGCTGTCAGGGCACTGCTGACTCATATTCTACTTGTCACCAACCAGGATGTCCAGGTCTCTTTCCACAAGTTTTCTCTACTATTCTGAGATTTTTTAAGAGACTGTAGACTAGACAAGACTGTAGCTCTGGACATTATAGGGCTGCCAAGAGTGCAAATGACAGTGGAATGGCAGTGTAAGTTTCTGTGAAACAAACCTCTCTTTTCACTTCAACTGCGTTGTACCTGACTTAATCAGAGGCTTTAGGAATTACTGTTATGGTGAAATTACTTAACAGTTCCACATTGCAGGCAATGATTTCAATCTGTAGTCTGAAACCATGTTTCACTCTTCTGTTAAGTTTAACATAGGAAATGTGCTATAACTCTATAAATATATAGTTCTGAGGGTTCTTCAATTAAGTTTCCTTGAAGAAACATAGGAGGTAACATAGGGGATTCTTTCTTTTCTGATCTCTCTATTTTTTTTAAGGTGGAAAAATATGCCAAAGTGGAAAAGTCTATCAAGTCTGATGACTCACAACCAACTGTCTGGCCAGCACACGTGAGTTATTTAGACCTTTGGCCAAACTTTACTGTCTCTAGTTAAAATGCCTCTTCTTTCAACAAAATCAATGTAATGTGGAATAATCTTCCCTCCCCCAATTTAATTAATCTTCCATGTGTTACAGAGACATGGGAAGATTACCAGAGATACTTGTAATTTTATACAGTAAAGCAAGCATGTGATCAGTCTGATTTCCTCAGATTTTCCAGAAATACACGGATAAGCAGCTTGTACTAAAGAAATTATCATTATTTATACAGAACTCTGCACAACAAATTGCTTTCTTTACTCAGACATTGAAAGGCTGATTAAAAAGAGCTTTATTGGAATCAAAATGTTACATTTTGAGAGAGAGTAATATTAAATGCCTCTTACAAAAAAACTCCTACAATGTTTAAGTTGAACCTTAAGATTTTTGGCACAAACGATGTGACTTGATCAGAAGTAGTAATTTAATATAATCACTGATTATTTCACATTAATAATAATTAATTCACTGATTAGTTATGTGATTAAATCACATAATTGATTATTTTGTTATCATTTCAGAGGCAAGGTACTAGCTTTATTAACAGCATGTATCATGATATCTTTGTAGTTGCCTGTTGGAAAAAAGTAATACTTCCCCACAGAATTTAATGTTCAGCTCCAGCATTTTATTCTCAACATTTTTGCATTGTCATAATTCATATAAAACTGTTTCTATATATGTTTACCCAGTCTACATTTCTATGTCTAACATGGTCGTTTGGGGTTTGCAATAACTTTGTATTTTTAAGAGGTATAAATCCTTTTCCTCTCATCCCCTTAATGTAACTTCTGGAATCACTTTGGTTTTAGATAATGCACCCTTTCCTATAGAGTGTTATTTAAAGTTACTTATAGAATGTTTCTTACTCTGTATTGTATATGGAGGTGGTCTGCTTTACTTGCTGTTTCAGCTAAGGCTTGTTCAAGACTTACTAGGTCATTCTGTCTTTTTAGGAAATGAAGGATGATTATGTGTTTGAATGTGAAGTTGGTAATCAGGTTCAAAAAACAAAACTGACCATTTTTCAGTCTCTTGGCAATCCCTTGTACTATGGTAAAATTCAGACGCTCAAAGGTGATGAGGAAAATGACAACCTATTAACTCCATCACAGTAAGTTACATGTTCTTTTTTTAAACTATGCTGTGATAAGTAGGTGGAAGAAAACAAGCATTACTTGTCATTTTCAGTCACAAAAATACGCTAGAGCTAGAAGTCTGACTTAAGATTTTTTAACCAAAAAAAACAACCCAAACCAAAATGTGTACAAGCAACCATCATATTTCAAATGTACTTTTATTTTAAATTAATACATTCTTTTACATTAAAGATACATTGCGGGAGAAATAAGACCACCAGCAAATCCAGTCATGAAAATTGTGGAGACACTATGAAATGTTGTTGCACTCCTTTTTGGTGGTACTCAGAATCTTGATTGTTCTCAAAATTTGCCTGATGCCATGAAAGTGAAAGATGTGACTATATTCTGTTTACTCTTAGATCCAGTTGAACTAAATAAATGAAGAAAAACATGAGCTTCTGAGAAGCTTCATAATTTTGAATTGTTTGAAATATGCTGGTTTTGGCTGGGGTTCTACAAAGATTCTCTGCTCTCGGCTGTTTTTGTTGTGTATACCAGATTATTTGTGTGGAGGAACCCATGCAGCAGAGTAGAGCCTATAAATTTCACTAAGGCAAGGAGCAGTGAGACTGAGCAAACCTTTTAGTTCTGCTAATGAAAGTTATTTTTATCTTCTAGCATGTAATCATTCTCTTATTTTTTATGAAAATCTTAAAACATCCTGAGTTTTAAGAGTACTTTATCCCTAGACTTGAGCTATTCACTGTTTGTTTCCATACTGTTGTGGTTTAACCCCAGCTGGCAACTAAGCAACATGCAAGCACTCACTCTCTCCTCCCCTGACCTCCCTGGTGGAATGGGGGAAAAATAGCAAGGGTAAAAGTGAGGAACCATGTGGCTTGAGATAAGAACAGTTTAATGTGTCAAGGAAAACCACACATGCAAGTAAAGCAAAACAAGGAATTCATTCACCACTTCCCATGGGCAGGTGGGTGTTTTCCTGTCTCCAGGAGGGCAGGGCCCCATCATACCTGATGCTTACTGGGAAAGACAAATGCCTTCTCTTTAAATGCTTCCTCTACCCCTCTCTTCCTTTTTGCCTTGGCTTTATTTGCCATATGGTATGTATGAAATATCCTTTCCTTTAGTCACTTGGGGTCAGCTGTCCTTGCAGTGTTACTTCCCCACTTCTTGAACACCCCTAGCCCTTTTGCTTGTGAGAGGCCTTTGTCAGTACTGCTTAGGAATAGCTAGAACACCCTTGTATTACCAACACTGTTTTTAGCACAAATCCAAAACAGCCCTGTGTCAGCTATCGTGGAGAAAATTAACTCTACCCTAGCCAAAATCAGCACACATACTTAGTGCTGATCTTTTTGGAACAACAGTGCTAGCTTAGAGTTGTGTAATAAGGCTGGGAATTAAATTAATTTAGAGGTATTAAATGCCTGGACGGTTTTGGAAATCATTGCTAAGACACTAACAATTAAAGTCATCAGAACTTGGATAACCCATCCTTGGCAAATTGTCATATGAAATGAAAGGTGAAGTAAACATTTTTGTTGTTCAGTAAAATATAATGTTTTTATAATTTTTTTTTTTTGAGCTGGAGAAAGAGAAACTTCTGTAAAGTTCAAGAAACATAGTAATAAATTTTCAAGTTGTAAGTGTTATGCAAAAGAGAGATACTTATTTAGGAGGTCTGGAAAATCATGGGGAATTGGAATTGGCATAAGTGAAATCAAACAATGGAAACTAAATGTTTGTTAAAATATTATGCATAGGACTGTTTTTGACCTCCCCTCAGCATGCTTCTATTTCAGTCTGAGTGTACTGGTATGGTGTTGGTTTATACATATCTTTTCCTTACATGTACTTTTTACATAAATAATTCTGTAGCAGTTACTCACATTTTTTTTTTAAATATAAAATCCAAAACTTCTATATTCTGCCTTTTCCTTTGTAGGTAATTTGCTGTTAAAGGAGACCATATTAGATCATGTGTGTATATTTTACATATAGTTAGGAAGTCAAGTGTGTATTTCAAATACTGAGTGATACTTAGTCCATTGAATGGATACATTATCATTTGTATTTCAAGCAGGTATGAAAAAAACACAGCACTGCCATTTGTTTGAAGCCTTGTAATTATAAAAATATGTTCTTTTAGTCCAATTCATGACTGAAAATATACTTTACATTTTAGGTTCCTTATTGGTTCGAAGACTGATGCTGAAAGGTAAATTTATGTAATGGCTTGATGACAAATAATAAATTTTGTTCCTTTTTGGCAGTTATGACTGCCAGTGCTATGGTTACGGAAACAGATGCAGAACAAATGAAAAAAAATAAGAGGAATTAGTCATCATATCAAGAAATAGAATAGTGTGTAGCTTCTGTATTTAACAAGCAAGGAAGAATAGAGGACATCAAATATGTGAGTACACCTGAACTCTGAGACCACTTAGCAGTAATTTCATCCTAACATTTGGCATGGTAAATTAGAAATCATGGAAATGGTTCATTTAAACTGGTCATTTTAGTAATGAAGTGTAATCTAGGATTTAAGATTTATACTCCTTCGTTTTGTGTATTGTGCATGTCTTGATTCAGCTTTCCTAGAGAAGCAAGTAATAAACCAGTTTTTCAGTATATTTTAGTTGTAGAATGAGTAGGAGTAGCTAATTCAGGGATAACTGAGGCAGCAAAATAAGTGGTTTTTAAGTGTTTGTCAGAGTACATCGCATTAGATTGCCTGTGCATATAAGCACAGAACCTTTAAAAACCTCTGTCAGAGCCAGTTGTGGTTTTGTGCCTCCATGGGATACTGCTGGCTATGTACATGCCATAGCTCTTATCTTCACACACCCTTACGTGCCTGGCAGGGAAGTGTGTCTTTGATTTGATCAAAAATCAATAATAATGTTCTTTTTTTAAATAGGTAATTTTGATCAAGAAACTCTTTGCTTATATTCTCTCCTGCCTCTTTTGTGCTGATACTTTTCCTGTTTGTTCTGTAAGCTGAACTGGCTGGCTGAAAAGTAAAACAACGATATTACAAGAGCCTAGTTTTAACTGGGATTGATTTCCTGATCATATTTGTCACTGGCTTGCACAAGTCCTTTCATCAGAATAAGCAACAGGGTTTCAGGGACAAGGACCAGAAGAAACAGTAGAGGAGTGCAGGACCACCATGTACCAGGAGTACATGGCATTTTACTACCCTGATTCCACCAATTTTTAAATAAGTCAGTCTAAAATCTAATTGCTACAAAAAGTGCACTGCCCCCTTTCCTCCATTGTGTGTGTCAGGGCCCTTGCTTATGTCTGCATTGGTCAGGTAACAGCATATGACAGAAGCAGGGCTGCATCAAAATAAAGAGTATTTCATCACATTTAGGTGTGAGGTAATGGAAATATTCCAGCTGGTTTTTGCTGAGGTCCAGTCTGCCAGAGTGTAAGTGACCACAGTACTTCAGCTTTATATTTCAAGGTCATTTTGTATATTCCAATCATGTTTGTGAAACAGTATTCCCTCAGCTTGGTTGTCTTAGATGAGCAGAGATGTAGTATCTGATTCAATTTGATAAAACAATATTTTAAACTTGTTTCCCTGATGCTTTATCAAATGTCTGTCATAATGCTCACAGTGGAGTGATTGTTCAGCCCTTGCATTTAGACTCCTCATCTGACATAGACCTCAAGCTGAAGGAGGGTTGACTGTTTCACAGGTGGCATGACCAGAAGAGACACTTTTATAAAATATTCTGGACCTCTGTAAAAAAGGGGGAATGGGATCCCTGTTAACTTAGATCCCAAAGATCTGCAGTTGCTTTTGGGAATGGAACTGTTCTGTTGTGTTCTGTATTCCTTCAGTAGAGTGTTTCTCACACTGTATTTTGTTTAAGGAAAAAAAAGAGATTAAAAGTTAAAATTTAATAAATCTAAGAGCCCAGGAGTATAATGTAGAAAGATACAAAGAGGTATAAGTATGTTTTATATATGTACATCTCTCTGTTATATATATTGTGTTACATATGTTATATATGTATTGTATTTTATATATTGTGTAAGCATATAGAGATATGCTTACACAATATATAAAATGCATGACTATAGCATATACAATTATGTGTTTATCTATAAGTATCTACTTTGGACGTTCGAACTTGTTAATCTTTTTATGTCCTTATTGTTTGTTTCAGGGTGGTGAACCAGTACCAGGAGTTAGTGCAAAATGAAGCTAAATGTACTGTGAAAATGTTTCATAATTCAAGTGGATCAGTCAGTCATCTTTCTCCAGGAAAGGAAATGGAAGTGAGTTTATCAAGCTACAAATTTCTTTTATTTGCACTAAATTATTGAATTATTAGAATAAATTTTGCTATCCACATTTAACAGTAAAATAACCTAAAAATGTTATCCTGAATGACTTTTAAAATGCATTATGGTCATGATCATTCAGTGTAAATATATTGGGAAAGTTAGTGGAAAACATTTATGTTTTCAATGTTCAAATGTTGCCTTTTAGCTGTTTTAAGGGGTGGGGGGTTGGCTCTGTATCATATAGTTAGCTCCAAAGTTTTGTTTTAGCATTTTCCCCTGTTCAGGTGAAACTTTCATAGAGCAGTATAATAAAATGCAGCTGTGTGTCTTGTTTTGCAGGTCAGTAAAAACAGAAGCAGATGGAGTAGCTGAACTTCTTTTACCTTTAGAAATTCAAATTATTTTCTCTTCAATTTGAAGAGGAAAACTTAAAAAAAACACCCAAACAAAAACCAATACAAACAAAAGAAACAAAAAGCCAAAGGCAAAAATAAATCTCATACATACAAAAAAAACACCAAAAAAACCTCCAAAACACAAACCCCAACAACATGCACACACATTTCTACATTTCCACTATAAACTTGCATTCCCAAATTTTCCTGCCTGTTGGCATTGCCTTGCATTTTATTTGCTGCTTCTGGCTTTGTTTGGTCAGAGTCAGTGCTTCAGCAGTGAGCTGTAGGTTATACTCCAGCTAGTAAATGAGATTTGTACCCCTGGGGTGTTTCCTTGACATCTTTCCCCTAAATATCTACTTTAAAACTCCAACAATGTTTTTCTGAAGGAGGTAGTTCCTGGTGTCAGGCAGACCAGCAGCATTCCAAGGCCAGCAGTTGCAGACAGGAATATGGATGTTTTTGTGTATGTGTGCACACATACAGACATGTACATGCATGTGTGTATATATACATTAAAATCATATAATAAATGGGTGGAAGGATGCTTGCCAAAGTCAATTTGTCTGCCTGACCAAGCCCCTACCAAAAGCTGGACTAGAGTTAATCAGATTACTATATTTAATGATTGAGTTACCATTGCAGTGGGGCATTGTAACCTGATTTCAAAATCAAGAAAGCAGTTTTTAATACAAGAACAGAAAGGTAGTCCTCAAAATTTTCCTCAAAAGATTCTTTTTTATAAGCAAGCAATTAGAAATATCTAGAGGGGCTATCTCTTATCACTGAGAATCAGTGGAAGTTAAGCTCACCAAAAAGGGTGATTCTGCACAATGCTCTGATTTCTTAGCTCATGCATGTTTAATTGAGGCTCCAGTATTGACATAGTCCAGTCACTAAATTGCCAGCCTCATTTCCTAGTTTCAGCAGTTTGCAAACTGTATGTTTGTTAAACAGTACTGTAATTTATGGGTATCTGCTATAAGGTAAAACCACATAGAATATAACTGAATGTGTTTCACTGTTGACAGTCTCAGCTATTGGAATTATGGCTTTAGGGTCTGTTGTGAGTGACTGAGAACTACAGACTCAAATAGGTGAAGCAGATATATGTTCAAACAACCTGATGATTAGGATGCAAGAGCGAACAAAAAGGCTTTATCTTCCCTCTAAGAGTATGAAGTTTTGGTCCCACTGAAGCCAGTGGGGAAATGTGTCTTGATTTCTCTGCATTCAAGATTTTCTTAAATTTATTTGAAATCCTGCTCCCAGAATAAAGAATTCTGATCCTGATCTTTAAGTCTGTCTTGGTTGAAAATGGCAGGTATATAGAGAATGAATTAATTAAATGATGCCATTTTTCAAGTAAAACCTAAATGTTTTATTATTTCAAGTATATTCATCACTTTTGTGTTTGTGAAAATTACAAAAAATTCTGGAATTATAGAGAAAAGTGAAACTCTTTAATTATATTACTTATTTCTTTGCTCATTTTAAATTTTTACTAGCACTTTCATGCTGCTTCTTGATGGTAAAGACTTTATCTAAAGAGAGTTCATCATAGGTTATTTTTTTTAAATAAATGCATAAGCATCTGAAATGGCTGAAAGGAATATTGTCATAGTTCGAGAAGCCTTCATACAAATCAGTTGAATTGTCTTTTCTGTTAGCTATGTGAAAACTTGTCATTGCTGTAGTAGTGTTAATTTCTCTTTCCTCCCAGCAGCCAGAAAGTGTATCAGGCTCTGTTCAGTCTTCAGTACTGGGGAAAGGTGTAAAACACCGACCTCCTCCTATCAAATTACCTTCAAGTTCAGGAAGTAGCTCTTCAGGTAATTATTTTTTGACTCAAACATCTAATTTTAACATGACCTGCCTGTTGTAAAATGAAAGGATATCCCTTTAGTTAAGATTTAATTTAAAAATACCAGAATTTTATCTGTGAGAAGAGCATGGGGCTTTTTGTTTGTTTTTTTTTAATTTCTGATTATATTGTTCACAAAAGTCTATACTAATATTCAAGTTTACATGTACTCATAGAATAGTAATGTATTTTAATTATGCTTTTTCAGGTAATATTTTTAGTTCACAACAGTCAAGTGGCCATCTAAAATCCCCAACTCCACCTCCTCCTTCTAAGCCTCCTGGTCTTTCTCGGAAACAATCTATGGATCTTAATCAAGTTAGCATGCTCTCTCCAGCTGCCATGTCTCCTGCGAGCTCTTCACAAAGTGAGTCACGACCTAAATTCTCCATTAAATCTTAGGCTTTTGCATAAATGCTTCCTGAGATAAACTTCTTAACCTGTGGAATGATGAAACTTAAGTGTACAGTGTACCCTAAATTGTATAAGTTGTGCAGCTTTAGGCAGGTCTCTTGTTCACTGTATGTATTTTATGTTTATTGTAACTGTGTTCGTTTTCTGTATATATATGTATGCACCCTCTGTGTATACGTTTTAATACATTTTCTGCAATTAGCATGATCTCCTCATATATGAAAGGCTGGTAGATGATGTGATGAGAGAAATTCCAAAGTGTAGATTTTTTTCCTCCAGTGTAAAAACAGTATGTTAGATCAATTTGCCTTTACATTATTTAAGCATCTGGTTTTTAAATGTTATAGGAGCTGGTGCAGTTGTGTATCTGTGTATGTATATAATCTGATCAGTCCCGAGGTGATGATACAATAAACGATAAGATGATTTTTTAAAAACACTCCTACACTGTTTTACAAATCATTGCTGATTGCAAGTGTGGTGGTGATGCTGCTGATGATAGCACCATATTCTCAGGTGTAAAATTGCAAATTTCAATCAGAAGGGACATCCTAGTTAACATATTTTCATTAACACTGACAGGATCATTGTAATCTTAGCTGTAGATCATAAATGTTTTCTAAAACATGTATGTGTCTTGAGCCATATCGTGAACAGATCTGTACAAAGAGGGAACCACAGCTGCAGCTTCTCAATTTTTTTATGAATAATTGTATACTGCACATTCCAGTATCCTGCATGGTATTATAATATGCTTTTTGCATTAAATAATTTAAAATCTGGGTAGCTCAAAAAGTGTAACTTTTGTGCCTTCTTGTTTTGCACTAGATAAAAAAGAAAACTTAAGTTTTCTTCTAAAATATTGAGTCTGGATTTATGTTAGTGTTATGAATTGTGTAAATCTGCTGCACACAGTTACTTTAAGGCTCTGGTCACCATTCATATTTATTTCCTTTTTTTCTGCAGGACATAAAAGCTAAAAAAAAAAGAAAAACAAAAAAAAAACAGCTCATGCTTTTTGGGGGTTTTGTTTTGTTTCATTTTTCTATTGATAGACTTTGCCTACTGCATCCACAACAAATACAGCTGTATGTGTTACATTTAAATAGAGAGAATTACACAGTAGCTTTTAAAGATGCAGTATTATCCTCTTCTATGGTTCTTAAATATTAGATAGTTGCTTTTTATTTGATCAATGCTTGGAAAATTGCAGTTTGACTATCTGATGAAATTTAGATCAGCCCCATGATCATTGAAATTGTACATGATCTTGCTGACTCTTGTTTTCCATTATAAGTTTTTAACACAGTCTATTGTGCAGGCAGTACATGGATACTATTTGTTTAACAGTTTAGGACAAACATTAATTAGGTTAAAATGGTAACTAAGAAATTATTTTAAGTATTCCTGAATAGAATTAATCCCTTGATGTGTGATAGATTATGGAAGCCTTAAAGGAAAATAGAAATTGGTGTATGCCACAAGGAATGAAGCATGGAGAATGGATTTTCTTTGTGATTATACTGCATCCTTAACAATGAGTGTGTGCTGCAACACTTGTCATGTAGAAATTAACTCTTGCAATCTAAAAACCAGAAGAAATTGTCAATGCTAAGTAAGATTCCATTAACCTTATACAAAAAGGACTGGCCTTTTATAACAAACTAGCACTTTTTATTTTTCTCAATGAGCAGGGTCTGGAACTCCTAAACCATCTACTCCTACTCCAACCAACACCCCTTCATCGACCCCACACCCTTCTGATGCTCAGAGCTCAACTCCTATTACCCTTTCTGCCACCCCTACTCCCCAAGATTCAGGCTTCACCCCTCAGCCCACTTTGTTAACCCCGTTTGCTCAGCAGCAAATGTCTCTGAGCCAGGCACTGCCTGTAATGACCATTCCTCTTTCCACCATGGTAACATCCATTACTACAGGAACAACCTCCACCCAGGTCATGGCAAACCCCGCAGGACTTAACTTCATCAATGTAGTGGGCTCTGTGTGGTAAGTCTTTTGTTATGATGGTTTCCTAATTTACCATGGGGGTTGGTTGGTTGGTGGGAGGGGCTGTGGTCCAGGTCTGTCCACCATCCATTAGGGTAAATATTTTTCAGGATCTGCAGTACAAAAAAGATCACTCACTTTGTAATTACAAAGTGAAGAGCCACTAGAAACTATTTGTATTTCTCAGATAGAAGTCATCTGCTATTAGATTATTGAAAAGATCTATTAAGAAAGGCCTTTATTGCTTTCATCTTTGTGGAGTCGTATAGGTTTATTTCTGAAAGCTTTATCTCAATTTAAGTGATTTCTGAGGTTTTGCTCTGTAAGTTTGAAAACTTTTTATTAATCAGAGGGGAAGTAGAATATCATATGCAGACCAATCTAAATAAGAAATGGGAACAGATTTGTTTCTATCAATTTGAAAAAGCATTGAGGTGAAATACTCTTTGATCCTTAAAACTCATTTTGTGGTTTAAAGAAAATAATAAATGCTGTCAAGAGAAGATGGTATGGTGTAACATGAACTGTTTTTTAGACTAAGGAAAATTCTGCGATTACAATGGTCAGTGTAAGATACATAGTGTGCTTCAATGCAGGTATCAGACATTCAAATTACCCAGCTAAGGTGTTGAGCAGCTGGTTACTGTTGATAAATAGGGAAAAAAGAAAAAGCAAACCTGTTCCTTTTACGATAGTACAGCCATTTTGAAGACTGTTGACCTTTTAGTATTTCTAGAATGAAAGGACCACTTGTGGTTTATTTTTAACAGTTGATATCAAAGAAGAAAAAACCCAGTATGTGCTCATAATATGAAATATGTTATGCTCTAGGCAAATTTCTTTTTTAAGCTGCATTGATGCTTCATCCATAGTCCCATAATTTACAGGAAGCTACTGATTTACTTGCCATGAAACAGAGAGCAACGATTTAGTTATTCAGACTTACTTGTGCCACTTGGGTTTGATGTGTTGTCTTTCCTCTTCCACAGTGGAGCACAGTCACTGATGAGTGGTTCAAACCCTATGTTGGGGTGCAACACTGGTGCCATAGCCCCTGCAGGTATAAATCTGAGTGGCATTTTACCCCCAGGAGGTCTGGTACCAAGTGCGCTGCCCGCTGCAATGCAATCTGCCTCCCAAGCAGGTCAGTGTGACTGAAAAGCCACCCTTCAGACAGGGACAGTGTGAAAACATTTTGTGAGAAAAGTGGACTGAAGTGGCCTTTGTGTGAAGAGGTTGTGTATTTGATGGCTGGAGCTCAGGAACAACATACATGTTTTTGTATTCAAGGTGTAGGCTGTGTTGGAGATTGTCTTAAGCTGGTTTTTGGTGAGCTAGGCTGGGGATACACAGTCAAAACCTGGATTGTTTGGTGCACTCAGTAAGAAGTTCGACAGAAACTCCAAATTTAAATAAAATTTTGATAAATATGACTGCCAGAAAAAAGGCATGATTGAAATTAGAAAGAGGCCTCACTTTCTAAATGTGTGGGGCATTTTATTCTAGCCCTGGTACTATTTTATTCTTATACAACAATTAAGTAGTTCCTTATTGTCTCCAAATGCAACTATATAAATCTTAAAAGCACAATTTAAATTATCAGTTTATTTTTTCTGAACATATAATAAAAAAAAAGTCTAATGTATGGTTATAGAATGAGAACAGTAGAAGACTTCAAGATATCCATCCCATATGCTGAGTTAAATCTGTCTAAACCATACTGAACCAATGTTTATATAAACTGTATTTAAATATCTTCACTGAAGAAGATTCCAGTCTTCCTCAGTAGCTGTCTGGAGTGGCTCATTATCCATGCAAAATGTTTCCTTCTAATTACAGTGCATCTCCTGAACTGCAATTTTTTTTCCTCCTATATCCTTCAGATGTGAAAAATAGTTGTTCACTCTTTCTCTTTACCTTCTGAGTATCAAACATGCTGTCATGTCCCACATTTGTCTTTTTCTGATAGGTCGTATTTTTCAAACCTTTCATAATCCTGTCACTCTTTTCTAGACTGTCCAATTTGCTTACATCCTTCTTAAAATGTGATAACCAAAACGGGACACAAGCCTGAGCTTGGCTGATTTACCACTGTGGAGCACAGCAGAATAAATGCATCTCATCTCTTTCACAACATTCCTGTTAACATTTCCCCAAATGAGGTCTGCCTATTTTTTATCTGTATTTTTTGCAACAGCATTACCTTAACATAAGAATGGCTTTTACTGGTTTAGGCCAAAAATCCATCCAGTTTATATTCTGTCTCTGACAGTTGCCATTAGAGGATACTGAGGAGAGTGTTTGAGATGAGGCAAAAGTGTGAAATTAAACATCCCTTGCCTACAACTGTACCTCTTCTGGCAATCTACAGCTTTGAGACTTTCTCAGCTGAAGAATATCCACATGGATCTTTGTGCTTAATATCCTGTGCTAGATTTCTAGTCTGTGGATTTATCTAATTGGTTTTTGAACCCATGTATATTTTCAGAATCTCTACAGCATCTTGTGACAGTGAATTTTATAAATGTAAACTGTGTGAAGAGGTTCTTTTCTTTTGTGTGCTCTGTAGTTTGTGATATGGATGATTTGAATATGTTTGTGACCTCCTGTAACTTCTCGTGTCCTTTCTTGCTGTATAGACAGAAAGATAGTTACAATTTTGTACTTGGTCATTTGTCTTTTTTTAAATCAGTGTTACTGAGTTTTGGACCATTTCTTCAGTTCATGAGGATCGCTTTTAGTCTACTTCTGTCCTTTCAAGCACTATCAACTTCTACCAGTTAGGTGTCACAGATTTGTACATGCTGTGCTGTCACCCACACAACAGATGCAAGTAGTGAATTGTGCAAGACCTCCAGGGCTTCTGTTTGTTAGCTGCTGTCTTACTGGAGTGTTGCTCAGATCTGGGGTGGGATTGTTTTCTGTTAAAGATTGATAAGAGTGTATTACTTCATTGAGCCCTTGGACTTTTTTGGATTTACTGTAAAAACAGTAAAGCTTTTTAAAGGCAGAAGGATCACTGAAAAATAACTGCTGTGGTGTTCTCCACAATCACCTTTGTGTAAATGCACGAACAGGTTATAGGTCACAGGGTATAATGTTAATGTAGAGATACAGATTTCTTTCCATTTAATCAGTTCTTGCGCACTTTGAGTCTGAATAACCATGAGCTGCATTACGGAAAATGCAGCATTGTATTAAGTTTACACTTAATTTACACTTGCCAGTATTACACTTTTATTATACTTGTACTAGTATAAACTTAGTATTAAGTTTACATTCAATTTACACTTGCCAGTTTTCCAACTTCCAGATATTTAAAAATAGTCCCAGTGGAAAGGTGTACTGCAAAACACAAACAGAACTGAGTAAAGACTCACTACTAATAAAAAGATGTTTTCTTTAACAGGCAGCCCATTTGGTTTGAAAAATACATCAAATCTTCGGCCCTTAAATCTTCTACAGGTAATTGATATACTTGGACACAATAATAATGATAATTTCTTATCTTTCTGTAGAGACCTGCTTAGTGCTGCTTACTGCACTGCCCCACACAGATCTTTGGAGCCAGTTGGTCAGACCATTTACTGCAAATCTTAATTGCTTATTTAAAGGGCTTAGAATAAGAGAAAAGAGATCTCCATAGACATACAAGGTGGAAGTTACATTCCTAGCTCAGAAAAAAGCAAATAATTCTCAGTAACAATATAAAGATGCTGACATTTGAATTTAAAAGATTAACCCTAAAATACAATCTTTCAGCATTTGCCTAAGGTTTCATTGCAGATCACAGACTAAAGTTACAATTTTACTGTACAAAACAGTGTAGTAGAATCACTTGGAGGTTACACGGTTACACATAGAATGCCTAAAGGCCAAGCTCAGCATGCACAGGTAGGTGCAGTAATAGGTTTAAAGAGTTTTGAGAAATGGAAGTTCATGTAAGATAGGGAGTTTAGAAGGTCTGTAAATGCTTTATTTGCACTAAGCATACATACAAATACAAATATGAGCAGATGTTTATTATGTCAGAGTTGCATTTAAAAGCAGAGCAGGGGTTTTTTGTGGAACTGGGCGGAGTTCCTGGACCTTGAAGTCAGCTGCCAGATGCAGGTACAGAATTACAGTGTTCCACATAGATTGCACCATGCTTCAAAAAATTACTACCAGCTTTGCTACTTCCTCTTCCCACTCCTGTACACTCGAGAAGGATGGAAAAGGACAGGCACAGGAGGCAGTTATGCCAGAATAGAGCTCTTCTATACAATTAAATGCTTGTATTTGAGTGATTCCAGGTTGAAGGACATTCTTTCAAGCTAGCTCTGCCACTCATATAAACCAAGAACAATTCAGCTGAAATAACTGCAATTAAAGCTGGGGTAAGGGAGAGGAATCAAGGCCGTTTCACTATCTATTAAAATTCAGTGGAATATTCTGAAAGTGGAAATTACATACAGTGCTGTTGAAGACTGGCATTTATCTTTCCAGTATCAGTACACTATCTGCCATTTTAATTAAAATAATTAAAATATATTTTCCTATGGAAATACCTTTCTGTCAGATCATGCAAGTTTGTTTTCAGAGCATGAGCTTTTTTCAGAAACAGCAACAATTGTAAATTGATTGACTTTAAAGGCATTACCAAACAAAAATCCAGCCTCTGGGAAGTACACCACTATCAATACAATCTTCATCCTAGAACAGTAGGAAACTCAGCAGTTTGATTGAATTATGCCTTTTGTTTTTAGTCTTCAACAGCTTCCAGGTGGTTCACTTATTTTTAACCCACTTCAGCAGCAGCTGTCTCAGTTTTCTCCATAGCAGCAATCTCAGCAGCCTACAACCTGTAGTCCTCAGCAGCAGGGAGAACAGGTGTGTGCTAACAGCCCTTAGTCTGGAGTGTGTGGATGAAAGAGTTTCTCCTTTTCTCCCCATCTCCACAAGTAAATGAGCCATTACCCCATAGATCTGAAGCAGAGGGGGAGGAAACTCTTGCTCCTAAACTTTCTCAAACAGCAAAGAGTGCAGTGGCTCTGTTGCTATGGCTGGAGCTGGGTTATAACTCTTTATTTATATCCTGTGTAGAAAAGCTGTAACAACCGCTGAGCATTGTCTAACTGTCATGAAGAGAGCCAGCCCCACTGTATGAGTAGTGTAAAACCAGCTTAGTGCTTTGTTTATCATAACTAACAGATATATCAGATGAACAGAGAAAAAATGCAGTCAGGATTATTACAGAGAAACAAAAACTTGTTACTGACACTGCTGTGAGTTGGCTTACAAACCTCACTGCTGTAGTTCAGCAGAATTTTCTTTGCACCTAATGAAATACAACTTGTCTTTAAAGCTGTAATCTTAAGAGATTTGCTCTGTTGCTGCCTGTAATTAAAGGCGATAGACACCAATCCGTCTTCAAATGACGAATTTTGAGTAGTCAGTTGCACTTTAAAAATCGTAAGGTGCAAGTACCAGGTTAGTACTTAAAAATCCTAACCAACATTGATGCAGCAGTGTGAGAAAACTAGCTGCTCTGCTTTTGTGTTCTCAGACACACAAGAGTTCTGCTTACCAAATACTCTCTACTGGATACTCAAGTTTGTCATAATTTCACTTGTGATACTGTAGACTGTTCATAAATAAGATGCCTCTGATTTTTTTTTTTTTTTTAATGGTATATAGCCTCCTGTGCCACAGGCCTTGTTCTGGATTGTGGGAAGGTTTAAATGGGAAACTTTGCAATTTGTTCACAGCATCTGAATCTCTGAATGTCAGTAGTTGAACTACTAAAAAAAATATAATGTGACCTTCTACTGTTGAGTTTTATTTTCTAGATATTGAACATCAAGGGCATTTATAAAAAGGCTGATGTAAGCATAGTTCTTGTGGCAGAAAGTTCTGGAGAAAATCAATCTCTGCATTGGTTAAACTGCCCTAAGGAACTTCTCTCATACCTTGCATTATAGAGGAGGGGGTTGTTGGCTAAAATGAGATATTATGAACACTAGATTCCTTAGCTTTGATAAGGACAGGAATGTATGTGCTCAAAGTCTTAGTGAAAAAACTTAGGATCAAAAGCAACAAAAATTGTCTGTGCTACCAATAGAATATAAATATGCATTCTCTCTCATACTTAGGGATTTTCCCCACATGGTGGTTCTGTGACTCTTAGTCATCATGGAGGTGATGGTGTCTCAACATGCAATCCTTTGGTCTGGTTTTCCTAGATCTTAGTAGCATTATAATGTAACGCTAAAGAAGCATTGCAACTCCTGGACTGAACCAGCTTTTTTCCGACTCATAAGCTATGCAGTTTTTCTCAAATTGTGCATATAATGCTTTACTTCCCTATGTTACAAATCAGTGCATAATTTAAGTTCTAAAAGAGGTCATAATTCAGCACCCTTTGACTTCAGGAGACACTAAGTCAGACTACACTAATTCCTTTAAAGTGATTACTGTGAAAACTACTGCATTCTGAAAATATGATTTTAAAAGCAGGGTCTGTATTTTTATGAAATGAAGGTGTGTAGCACAATATGAACATGGGAATGTGACAGCCTTTGCACACTTTGATTGATTAGGACCTTTGCACATGGGTATCTCAGGGTCCCCTGAAGACTTTGGGGCTGTGAGTGGGACAGGAAGTTGTCATAAGATTACAACCATGAAGTGTAGTCTCTGCTAGACTGCAGAGAAATTGACAACTACATGGACTTCTGCTGGGTAACAGGAGCACTACCATTTCTACCAAAACAAAGCTGTTCTGGGGTATTCAGTATCTGTTTGTTCAACTGTTAGTGACTACACTATAGCCTGTATCTGGCACACACTGGATGACGTAGCATTAAATGTTTTTAAATGGCACTTCAGAAGTTTGCCTTCACGCTGGCTTTATTTGCTTATTCATTGATACGAAAGTTTGGTAATAAGGATCAAGCTTTTCATTTTTGCTAGGGGTCTGACCAAGGTCCATCCAATCAAGATCAGGCATTATCTGCCCAACAAGCTGCTGTAATTAACCTGACTGGAGTAGGGAATTTTATGCAACCTCAAGCCACAGGTATGTGCTTGCTGAGCCTCCTTTTATAGCAAAGTGTTTATGTTGATAAATTCACACTGAAATGAAGTTTGGTCTTAAGGAAGTCTTACGTTAGATCAGAATGATTTACTGTTTATTATCAGGACATGAATTCTATGAGAAATACTCGACTTCTAAAGCATGCACTTCTCTGCTTTGTTTGGCAGTTAAGTGCCATCAATTGATAGTATCACATGAAAACAAGTTACACTTGAGACAAAATGAAAATGCAGGGAACTTCATGCCAGACTTCATTAAGGAATGTTTCTTTAACTCTGTGCTTAACATCCAGTGTGAGAAACCTTTGTGTCTCCACAAGCACTTCATAATCTAATTATGTTCTAACTAACAGAGTATGTATATCATGTATACTTTATTCTGCACTGTTCCAAATTTGACTCTGAAACTAATTCTATTGATCCCCCTTTCCTGTTACACTATTCCTATGTCTTCCTCCCCTCACCAACTCAACCTGACCTCTTTGACCTGCCTGCTTTCCCCTTCTCCTTTCTCAGTGTTGTCTCAGCTTGGCTCTGCCGTGAACAGACCTGGGCAAAGCCTTCCTCAGCAGAGACTCCAGCTCTCTTCTGCCTTGCAACAGCAGCAACAACAAGCCTTGCAGCAGCAGCAGCAACAGATACAAGTAATCCAGCAACTTCACTCTGACTGTGTTAAAAAAAAATTAAATTAAAAATACAATTCTTGGCTCCAAAATCAAAAATATTGCCCTCTTGGGCTCTTTTTAACTAATGCAGTTATGGTCTTGCAAACTGAAAATAAAAAAAAAAAAAAAACAACAAAACCAACATGTATTTGGCAAACTATCGTGCAAGACCTGAAATCTGTGGTTCTCTCAGCTTGGAGCACTGAATTTATTTTTATTCATTGAAGCCCTCCACCTTCCTGATTTGCAAACATTCAAGGGGTGCTTGTGGCACATATCTAAATACTATACCAGGTGCCAATAGATTTCAAAATGGCATGGATGTAAGCACCTGGAAGTTCAAATGTAGGACTGCTAGTCAGTACATGAAAGCAAGAGCTCTGCAAAGCTCCTTTACCATTCAGATGCTTCATGAAAACATTTTAGCATTTTTTTAGCACACAGTCTCATGTTTGTAATATATACAGAAAATTCATACAATACATACACTGAGAAGCTATCACATTAAAAAGGTACTGTGTAACCCAAACACTCAGTGAAGTTGCTGAGTTACTGCAGTTACTGCAATGAAGATAAAGGGCAAAGAAACAAAGCTGTGCACATTCACATGTAAAATGTTAGCTTGTGCCCTCAGCAGGCTTCTGTGCCACTGGTGCTGCTTGACTGTATCCCTGCCCCAGTTCATGGTGTGTTCCTTTTGTCAACCTGGTGCTTCCTTATTTTTTCTTTCTCTCCCCCTCTTCATTCTTCCTGATGTGAAAGCTTTATAGTCAACACTAACAAGCTTTTTCTCCCTTCTCCTCCATGGCAGCAGTTGCGATTCTTGCAGCATCAAATGGCTATGGCAGCGGCAGCAGCACAAGCAGCTCACCTGCATCATCAACATTCAGGCAGCCACTCAAAAAGTAAAAGGAAAAGAGGCACATCAGCCCCTCCAAAATCATGAGACTTGCCTCCCCCCACAAAAAAACTGATTGGAAGGGGATTTTTTTTTCAGATTGTTAAGGAAAAGGCTTAAAATAAAATTAGTGTTTTATATTACTGGTGGGAAAATGAAATTTTGACATTACACTAAAAGAAATGAACTGGTTTTGGAAGCCAACCATACAGAACTTAGAAATTTCATCTATAAAGCAGCTAGGATCTGGTTTCCTCTAGTCACTTAATTTTTTAACAGAATGTTTTATCTTGTATTTTTTACCAGTCAACAACATTGTACATAGAATGAGGGTGAAAAACATTTTAGAAAAAATGAACTTTGTAAATGTAGTATTGGTATTTGTTTATTTAGTATAAAAGGTTTGTGAACACTGTAACAAATACAATTTTTACAAATCCATTTTTGAAAAGAGCTCTCTTTTTATTCACTTGGGTGTTATACTTTTTATTACTTTGTCTATGAGCTTCTTTACTTCTTTGTGTCTTGTAATTGCTCTGGTGATACAGTCCTGAAGCTTGGCTCCTGTAAGAGGACTTCCACCTAAACATTGAAGGGAATAATTTGATTTTCTACTTATATTTCAGTTACGTGTATCTAACTGTGATTTCCAAATGCAAGTATTAATACAGTAATTGTCATTACCACCACCTTTCACTGGGGAGCATACAGCTTTCCCAGCCCCAGCTTCAGGCAAAGATAATGGAAACAAACAAGAGCTGTAACAGGAGACATGCCCAGAATTAGTCCTCTCCTGTGACTGCTTCTTGAACTTTAGTCATGCCACCCGCCATCTTAAAACTCCTTTCAAGAGCAGGTAATTATTGACTATTCAGGCAGACACTGTTACCATAAAGCAGCTGCATCTCACAAAGCAAAGCAGGTACAGAATCTTTTCTTGACCTAACATGATCATCTCCCATAAGCTTCTTTGTAGTAAATTTAGAAGTACCTGGTTTATGGACAGAACACAGTCTGCCTTCTTCATCAGTTACAATGGTTACTGTTCCAGTTGCTAAATCTTCTTCTTCAGCAGTTGGATCAACAATGAGTAATGTGCTTGTGAAAGAAATGCATGCAGATATGTTGGTATACATTGCTCCAATAATGTTATTGCAAAATACAATTCTTACTGTAGTCTCACAAAGTATTTGTAGATGGATTTAGTGCTCAAGCTTATCTGTTTTCCTACCAAAATACACCAATTTAAAGAAAAAAAAAAAAGAGAAAAAAGCCAAAAAATGTGGGAGAGTCCACATAATCATGTGTTTGTGACTGTCGAAAATAGGCATATAAGCAGTTTCATAAATTTGTGACAGTGAGGTCTTGCAGGAAAATGCCACTGAATTGCCACTTGCAGTATGGAATATGAAAGACTGCAGTTGTTATATTGTAGTTACACTGAAGACTAGCATTGGTTTTAGGTGTAGGCTGCACTGATTTCTACTAGACACCTTAAAGCAAAACTGATTTGCACTGGTAAGTTCACCAAAGTGGTTCTCAATTTGTTGTCAGTGAACTCTAACATCACTCCGACTGGGAATAGTTCAAAACCAGATTCATTGGGTTATTCTGGCTGTCATACTGTCACATGAGCAGGTCATTGCATGGCTCTTGTTGATGTACAGGAGCAGCCCTGCAGCAGTGCTCTTCAGCCATGGCCACACTAACCAGCAACTTACCACTTCCATTTACTCAAGGAGGCCTTTTATGCAGAAGAAAAATGCCTCTGGAAGCCAGGGTATGAAAAGCATTTTATTGAAAGGGCTATTAACCAGAATTAAAAAACAAAAATAAAACCAACGCAAACCACACAACACAGGCAGACCTCCTCTCAGTACTTAGTTTTAGGAGCTAAAAGGAGACTTCAGTAACTTGTTTGATGCAACAGCAACAGACACTCATGGAAAGCCTTCTTCCCCAGGCAGCTTTTTGGTCTATATGTAAGTATGTGTGATTTGTGTGTAAATAATACCCTACTGACAGTTGTCTGCCTAGTATGTTACTCACTTAGTGTACATCAAACTTCAGACCCAGCAGAAATGGTACTAAAGCAATTAACAGAGGCATTCTGAAGTACCAATAATTGACATTATTGCTCTCCCCACACCATTTGTTATTTGGATGAAAGGTCCCTACTAATCATTTCTGTGAGTACACATTAATGTGCCATAACCCCCCAAGATCTCCAAACAGACCTAAATCTTGAATAGCACAATGAGCAGTATCCTGTCACTTTCTACTTTGCAAATGGATGTCACCTGAAATGACTGCATTTCTTATAAATAGCAGCAGAATACATTCTTAACATTCATGACCTAAGGAAGACCCAGTAGACAATTTCAGATGAGGAGTCAAATTATCAGATGTGATTACTTTGAATTCTCATAATCAGATTCTCTTCCTACATGAACAATTACTTAAGAATGCTGGTTACACTTCACCTTGGGTCATTATGTTTACAGTTATCCAGGGGTTCTGTTGTTCTAATTGGACTGTTACTTCCTACTTCCTTTGTTGACTACATCCTTGGCATAAGCTGTTCAAAAACTACCATCTTTTCTATCAGTTATTACACAGGCTTCTAAAACATTAATTGCACTGGTAACGTTTTCATCTTAAAGATACTTCAAAAACCTAAAACAGTACCCATCCCTGTACTTTTAAGCTTATCTTTTACTACACTTTGTTCTGTGCACTCCTTACATCACAGAACTAGATACCCCTTCAATGAGAGAGGCTGTGGATTTAATATGGGTGGAGCAGCATTGCCTGAGGCTCCACTCTCGTCCCTGGCAGAAGTGCACAAACATCATCACCGGTGGCATCTTCAGTCTTTCATTTGTTTTACAAACACTGTTGTTTCCATAAAGTACAAAACAGTTTGGAACTTACTCATCAAATATAGCAAATGATGTGGCAACCGGATGCTTTCTGATAATCAAAGGATTCTTCTGTTTTAAATTAACTTCTGATAAACCACTTTCTTCATTTATCGTAACCAACGGCAATTGCACTGAAGAGATGAAAAAAATACAATGGTCTAATACTAAACATGCTGGGTTTAGCAGGCCTAGAGATGTGGACAACTACTTAATTATTTAAGCTGTTATCTTAACCCATTGAAAATCAATCAGAATAGTTTTTCCTACATTAATCATACTCTCTAAAAAAAAACAAATCTTGAATTCAAGGAAAGTATTTAGCTTAGAATGACCTGTTCAAGAAAGTATTTGATTTTTGTACTTGGTAACAGAAGCTTTTCTCCTTACACATAAATATTTTCTACTTCCAAAATGCCACACAATTAAAATACTTTAGACTCTAGTACTTTAGATTCTAATACTTTAGAATATTTAACCAAAAGTATTTTTTCCCCAAGTCTACTGGACATATAAAAATTAGGAATATAGTCTCATGCCATGAATGTTATGCATCTGTAGAAACAGTGCAACCTGACCTTTAGCTAACTCTTGCTGTGACAACCCATACATTGCTGGTGACAAGGAGGACAAAAGCAAAGTAGCTAGGGGAATTCTAAGGCTGGCAATTCACAGTTAGAAAGGGAGGCCTTGCTGTAAGTTTCCCTTTAAACTGCTGCCTTCATGCATTTATAAGCCACACACCTGCAAACAGTCAGGCCACACATTTTTTTTACAAACTATGATTCATTAAGCTAGGAAAGGAATATTCTGTTGTGACAAAATACTTGTGTAAGCAAAGCCTCCAACAGCTCATCCTGCCTACACAAAATACATTATCGAAGTAATAATGCCCTGATGTAGATGTTAAACTCATTCATAGCCCCTTCTGAAAGACTCATGTATCTGACACCAGAGAACACATGGCAGAGTAGCAGATAGTCTTTTAAGAAAGCAATAATAAGGATATGAAAAAGATGCTGTTTTTGAGGTGTTACACACCTATGGCATCCCACCATCATTTCCACCTTGTATTTGCATTCAAATGACAGGAAACAAACAGTCTTATGAACTAGGAACCTACTTATCAGGGTTCAAAAAGCATTTCTCCAAGCAACACTTATCAGAATGTCTCTTCTTCTAAGGAAAACTTACCATTTTTTAATGCTGCCAACAAAGCAAAGACACTGGCATCCAGAAGGTTTCCATCATAGTCCAGACATATGATATCACAGTATAAGACCCACGCAAGCTATCAAAAAAGGTTTGCACATGGGAGATATTCCATCAGCTAAGTAAATGGGGCAATATGTAAGAAAATTCTGGCCACACTAAATACAGATACTTATTTCTATTATTTGACTTTTGCACTTAGGATGTAAAATAAGCTATGAGGAATGAAAAGCAAAAACAACACTAAAACCCCCTATAACCTCAAATACCTTCTGTATTTGTACTCGTGTAGAGGTCCTGTGATCTTGTTACTATCTCCCTCTTCATTCTGAGATAGAACTTACCTTGCCATTGGCAATACACAGATCTTCTTTCACTATCATCTGTGAACTAAAATAAAATGAGAGTAAGCAAGGCAATAGAAAACTCTTGCAGAGTTGCTTGTATTTTAACAGCACTAAGATGGTTCTTACTTTTCAATCACATCTGCGATGAACTGGCTCGCTGCTTGAGCTTCTTCACCAGGTGGTCCAGAGCGAAACCTCTCTGCACAGAGGGATGGCAGCTCCACATTTGGAACTAGGTAGCAAGAATCATTAGTCATAAACCAAAGAAAGCAGGCAATGGGTAATCAAAAATAAAAAAATAAATAACAGATGCTATTAATACTATTTTATGTACTTCAAATGAAAGGCAAGACCAAGAATTTTTCAATCAAGCCTTCCTAATTCTCCCCTGAAAAATAAAGTTATGCATGAGTTTGTATTAAAGAACTTGTAGTACTCTCTGTACTCAGGAACTATATATTCCATGGAAAAGCCCATACTCCTAGCTACCACTCTCTGTTTATAATCCTTCTCTATCATGACCCACACAAACACTTCTGCAAGTATTAAGCACTTTTCAGCAGATCAAGAAACAGCAGCATTTCCATCCCACTGCCTGACTTTACTGGTATGCTGTCTGCTTTCCATCAACTATTAAAACCTGAGGCTTTAGACTTGAAGCAAAAACATGCATAAACATTCATGAAAAAAACCTAAGCATAGTCAAGCTTACTGAAAACAACATACTTGGGAGATGCCTTAGAAAAGGGGACTTTGTCTCTCAATTCCACAGAATTATTTTATTTCCAAAAAAACCTCCAAACACGAGTGAGGAGGTACCACTGGGAATTACAGTTCTCTGAGAAATAAACAGTTTTTATTTCACAGTTTTTAACAGTTACATTTTTTGCCTACTGGGACCTTGAAACAGAAGTTAACATGCCTTTACACAACCATGCATGCCACTGTCTTTTATAGAGTACCTTCTCCCTCTTAATATACACAATGATGCAGGTTTCCTTCCATGCTCAGCCTGGAAACAGCAACGAAAAGGTAGCTGTATACGGAAAACTCACAAGCAAAGCAAAGGGAATTCTAGATGACTAAATGTCAATTTTGAAATTAATTTGAAGAGTTGTAATAAAATTTGATCCAAATTAATTCTTTTAAGAAATCTACAATTTCCACAACATTTTAGCTGAAGTAATACAAAACCTCAGATCGATGCTGAAACACTTACCAATATATCCCTTATTAGCAGAATCCACTGCAGGTGCAGCAAGTTCCTGGAGAAATAGAAAAGAGAAAAATGAAGAATTGTGTACAAAATATTTTTCAGCTGTTCTATATACAAATGGTTGTTTTCTTCCCAGTTATTATGACAATGAGATTTACGAAAGTCATTTTTAATCAGTCCTTGTCTGTAAATTTCCTATGGAAGAACTCAGTACAGGGATGAACAGTCATTGGTCTTGTAGGTCATGGCAGGCCAGCAGTAGAGTAGGGGCTACAAGGCATTCAATAGTCCAGCCAGCTCATTCCCAGGGCACTTACTGATCCATGTTCAGGAACTTTTCAATTACAGAGCTTTTATCTAGAAATAACAAAGACTTTGGTTTTGTACACATCTTTCCCCACACACAATGGGCATCACAAAAATACACGTTCTCAGACTATACAGGTAGGATTATGCAATTACATTATATATCAACTTTCAGGTCTAGAAGTAACTCAGGTGAAGGACTGTAATTGCATCTGACTGGCACATTTTTGTAACTTCAAGGGTGAGCAATTCTAAACACAAATGCACAAAGTCAGCTAACAATAAATAAAGATAAAAACCAACCATACCGCTTTTACTCCGCAAATCACTGTGGTATTTCCTAACTTCACCAGGGCAGAACCATCTGCAGTTGTAATTGAACCTGAAGAGAAAAAGTACTGTTCAATAAAATCTATTTTCCCTTCAAAGGGCGCTAAATAACATCCAACCTTCATGGAGTGTTTACCTTCAATCATTTTATACTAAACACAGCCTAAGCAAAGTCTCAAATCCAGAGTGGGACAGAATCTCTGTATCAAACAGTCAATCATACAGAACGGTTGAGGTTCTCCAGCCTGCTGAGGCCCCTCTGCATGGCAGCAGAACCCTCTGGCATATCAGCCACTCGCAGTTCAGTGTCATCTGCAAACTTGTGAGAGCACCTAAATTGTGCTGCACATACAGGAGCAGAACTGACTAATTACACTGTGCATGTTAGCCCAGGAACAGGACTGAAAACAGTGCTCAAAGATACCATTGTACCATTGTAGAAACTGTAAAGGAAAATCCTTCCTCTTCCTGGTTTCCAAATATAAGAACCAAGAAAACCAATTAGCAAGTCATTAAGGTCACCACTATAACCTAATACTAATAATACCTCCCCCATTATTACTATTCCACATAAGCACTTGCCTATGTTGACAGTGGTTGTCCGAAATTCACCTAACTCTCTTCCATCAGGTCGACAGTTCTCTTTCTAAAGAAAAATTACAAACTTCAAATTAGAAAATATACTTTATCAAATAACACAGTAATATTTTTGCTACAGAACTTAATAAAACATAATACTCTCTTCTCAAAAATGCTAGGGAAAACTCAGTCACACTCTAGCTGCTTTTCATCAACTGATAGTAGTTTGTGGTCATCAGCCTGCAAAAGAAAACTCCTGATTTTTAAAATTCATTTAAATTTATTTAGATAATATAACAGGAGACTGATTGTCTCAAGGGTAGGTACTACAGGAGACTAGATTCAGAACATCATCCAAGAATGAACACGCACTGGTAAACTTAAAATCAGAGTTTTTACCTGCCTGCATCACTTAGTGGAGCTCTTAAAATTAGAGTGAACTTAAGAAAACAAAAGAAAAACCCTGCACCAAAAGAAAACGCAGCATTCAAATACCATCAGTCAGAAGCTGTACAACACATAACCCTTGTGTTAGAAACTGAAACAATATCCCATCATTTTAGATCTGAATTGTTACCACAGTTTCAAGCTTTTCAAAAGCAAACTCTTTTGGTTCAATTATAAGAACCAAAATTTGCAATAACACTGGATCCATTTCTAAGTCAATACAACTTCAGTAATAGCTGAACTAATTTAGGGTAACAAAAGTCAGTGTTCTTCCCCCTCAGTTAAAGTGTGCATGGTTAGCAGCAATAGTCTCTTTTACCAATTTTTGCAGAATCTAAAAGCCTGGTATGACATAATTTTGTACGAGGCAAAAACCTGCATCTTGGTCAAATTTAACCTGAACTCCTTTCAAGACCAACAGAAGCATTTACCGATCAAGATGAACAGCATCAACACCATGAAAAGATGGAAAGAAAAACATGTTCTGAAGAGCACAAATGTTTTTCACCTGCTCAGATGGTTTTTTGGTTTTTTTTTTCAGTTTCCATTTCCAGAGCTTCAGATTTCCATACAGACAAGTTAGAAGAGCAGAAACAAGCAAGAAAAAATTCACTGCAAGGAAGTTATACAGGCATCTTATGTTTCACTCACCAAAAACCTCCTGTAATATTCCAATGGTTCCACAGTTCTAGAACAAATAGAAAGAGAATTTCAAATGCAAGCTCCTGAGTAGGCAAGACACAGAGGAAAAAAACAATCTGGGAATCGAGATGCCTGACAAAGCTGTTCTGCAATACAGTTACAGAACAATGAGGAAATTTTAAACTAATCTAAAAAAAAATTTTATTAAAATTTCCTCATTGCTCTGTAACTGTATTGCAGAAAAACTGTAACAGTTTTACAGTTAGGAAAAAACTGTACATTTTTCCTAAGTACAGTTCCAAAATGCTCCTTCCATACAATGAACCTGCCTGCACATACACTGAACAAAAACTGCTAGCTTTCATCTTTCAAGGAATGCAAAAAGGAAAATTTTACTACACTGTGTGAAATATCTGTTAGTTCAAGGACTGCATTCAGATGCAGAAATTTGCATAAAAATTTTTATTTATTCAGTTTTTCTTAGAATCTTTCAGAAAATGTAAAACTACAAAATATGCTTCATGCAGTGCTTCAGATGAGAAATAATTTATGTTATTACTAATCATACACTAGTAACAGTACCTGTGTATCAGGGATCATTAAGGTAAAAAAAAAAAGCTTTTATAAAAGGTGTTGCCAATATTTAAACAAAGCATTCACAGTTTTGTTAAAGTAGTGCTTCTGGGGCAGGGGTGGAAAAAAGATAAGTGGAATAGGCAAGTTTTCCAAATGTAAACTAACGCACAGAGGCATCACCAACATAATGGACAGCATGAATTGGCTCCTGTTGGCTCCACATGCGTAGGTCCTGTACCACTGGATTATAAGCCCAACACAAGGTCTGTTATCTTATTGTTCATGTAACAGCACTTGCTAAAACTTGTTTTGAAGCTTTTAAGCCACGCAATAGAATCAAGGATGCTGGGACAGCCTACCCAGAGAAGCTGTGAGTGCCCTGTGCCTGGAACTGTTCAAGGCCAGGCTGGATGGGGCTCTGAGCGCCCTGGTCTAGCAAAAGGTGTCCCTGCCCGTGGCACAGGGATTGGAATTGGATGATCTGGGAAAATCCCCTCTAACCCAAACCATTTTACTATTCTAAAACGAGTAGTTATAAACGAGAAGTCATTGAATCCCGTACACTTTTAACTTCCTTATAATTCGATCAGCTGTGTAAGGGGAGGTTTAGGTTGGAGAGCAGGAAAGACGTTTGTCACGTAGAGGTGATCGGGCACTGGGACTGGAACTTCCCCAGGGCAGAGGTCACAGCATCAGAACTGCTCCGAGTCCAAGAAGCGCCTGGATAACGCCCTCAGGCACATGGTGACTCCTGGGGGTGTCCTGCACAGGGCCAGCAGCTGGACTCGCTGATCTCTAAGGATCCTCCTCGGTATACTCCGCAATTCTGATACCAGGCAGCTCCGGCCTCACTGAGCTACGCTTTTTAACGGGCGTTTTCCCGGCTGGCCAAATCCTGCTCGCTCAGTCTTTCCCGCACTCGCCGAGGGCTCCACCGCCCCGCAGCACCGACCCCATCCCTCCGAGACGCGCCGAGCCCGCTCCCCGCGTGCGACCGGAGCGGTGACGGGATAAAGCCCTGAAGGGTCCCCGCGCGGCCGGGGCGGTGACGGGATAAAGCCCTCAAGGGTCCCCGCGCGGCCGGGGCGGTGACGGGATAAAGCCCTCAAGGGTCCCCGCACGGCCGGCACGCTGAGAGGCGCGGGCGGGACCCGCGGCGCGGCTCCGGCGGGACCGCGGTACCAGGGCCCAGCACTTACTTGAACGCCGCCGCCATGGCGGTGCCGTCTCCGTCCCGGATGTGGCGCCCCCTGGCGGCCCGCCCTCCCGGCAGCCTCCGCGAGCGGACCGGAGGCAGCGGCGGCCACAGGGGCGGCGGCGCTGCCGGGCCCCGACCGCCGGGGGGCGCCGGCGGCTCCCAGCGGCACCCGGCGAGCGGCGCGGCCGCTTCCGCGTCGCTGTCGCGGCGCGCTGGGGCCCCGTGGCTGCCGCGGGCGATGGCGCTGCCGCCGCTCCCGTCCCTGCCCGCAGCCGCGCTGGCACTGGCGGCCCTCGCCGCCTTCCTCCTCGTCCTGGTGAGAGCCGCGCACGGCGGGCCCGGGGGGCTCCGTGGCGGGGGCGGTGGGCGAGGCCGCCCTGTGCCCGCCCCCCGGTGCGGGGCAGGGGCGCTGCCCGGGGTCCCGGCCCTGTCCGGGGGTCCCGCGGTCTCGCCGCGCCCCGCAGGCGGCAGGGCCGGCCCGGGCTGGGCGGCAGAAGCCGGCAGGGCTGCGCTTGTGCGGGGGGTTGTGCGGGCAAGGTGTTTCGGCAAGGCGTGGGCTGCCGTCCCTGGCAAAGGGCACCAAGACGGAGCATTTCAGCCTGACAGTACGTGTTGGGAAATGTCCTGCTAACGCCTTCGCGTTAACCATTTGGGAAGTGGATGCGTTTCTGCCTATCTGAAATGCCCTGCGAGATTAAGAAGGTCGACCCCCTGGAAAGCGAAATTCTGCTGCCTGTCCGCAGTGCCACGTATGCATCCTGCCCAGGGAGGTGGCGGAGGCACCGTCCCTGGAGGTGTTTAAGGAAAGACTGGAGGTGGCACTCAGTGCCGTGGTCTAATTGACACGGTGGTGTTGGGGCATCGGTGATCTCAGAGGTCTTTTTCAACCTCAGTGATTCTATGTGTGATGTCACCAAGTAAAAGTGCTCCAGAACCCAAGTTCTACCGCTTTTCTTTTAGCCATGCATGAAGCAATCAGAGCCTTAGTTTTGCAAGCACACATGGGTGCTTGCATGCTATGCTTGCAATATGCTTGCTTGGTCGTTATGCTTGCCATTGATTTCAGTGGCTTGGTGGGGGATCAGAGGTGGCACCTGCTGATGTGCTTAAGGTTACTTGGGGAAGGAGCTTGGACCACGACTTTGGAGGCACCTGCATGCTTTGCAGTTAAAAACAGCAGCAAGCCAATGATGCTGACAGTGGGAGTAACCAAATGGGGTGAGAGGGTTTTGGTCCTGTGTGAAATTGCACAATAGTGACCCACCTCGTTACTGAAATATACTTCATTGCCCCTGGTAGCACATTTAACAGCTAGGTAAACTTCTAACAAAATGCTTGACAACTTTTTTCATTTCTTCTTCATCACAGATTTGTGTAATTGCTCATGTGACTGCCAAAACAATGCCACACGAAGATGCTGAGTGCAGGAGAGGATCTGCACCAAATTTACATGATCCTGCTACAAGAGAACTCTCTGTCGTTGTGCCTTCATACAATGAGGAAAACCGGTGTAAGATTTTTCTAGTTTTGAGGAAGAGAAGAAAATCTATCTGTTGTTACTATAATAATGCAGAGCCAGTTAGGTTAGCAGTAGATTCTGTCAGGCCAGATTATGTATCAGATTTTGGACACAGTTTCTAGAAATCAGTCCAAGTACATTGGATTTCAAAATTAAGGCATAGTGTAACTTGATTTCTACTGCTAAAAGTAGCATGGGGCACTTGTAAGAATCCTCTTAATTTTAATGAACCCCAGAAGAATGGCTGTTCATTGCCCCTGAAAATGCTGCAAGGCAAGAAGTAGTAAAATACTTTTTAAATTTATTTGAGAGCTTTCCACTCTTTAAACAACAACAGCAGCTTCATACAGGCAGAAAAAGGGATGATCTCATGGATTTGTGTTTGACTTGGCCATAGATAGGAGTACCTGATATTGAGTGAAGGCATTTAGATGTGATAGAAATAATCAAGCTCTTAAGCTGATGTGGCAGTACAGAAGCTGACAGCTTGCTTAAACAGATAAAGTCAGTGCTGGTTTACAGGGTCAGTCATAAAGAATGATTTTTTTTTCCTTTAATGTGTAGAGAATTACATACTTCAAAATGAAAAGTTGGTTCCTCAGAAAAAATATTTTTATCCTGTCTTTTTACCACGTGTGTGATTTTCTTCAGTGTTCTTTCTGCATTCAGAAAGGGCAGCACTTAGAGTTGCAGCTGCTAAGCTTGGTTACTGAAGGTAGTGTTGATGAAAGAGTTGCTTTGCTCAGCCTTGCTTTGTGGCTGTTTTCAGCTTGCTTGTGCAGGTGCTTTTGGTGTTATAAGCTACTAACCTGACTTCCTCCACCTTTTCTCTAGTACCACTTATGATGGATGAAGCTTTGGATTATCTAGAAAAAAGACAGGTATATTCATTTTACATTCAAAATTCATTGTTTTTCTGTGTATTATGCATAACAAGTCAGTGATCTAGTCACTTTGTTATGTTAGCGTACATTAAAACAGTAGTACTTGGCCCCTTAGAAATAATGCTTCTGTCTCTTATCAGTTATTTTTAGATTGAGTGCCAGAAAGGATTTTTAAATTAAGTAAAAATTTAACATGCTGCTGTAGGATGAAACAATCTTGATATGCATGAAATCTGCCCAAGACAGAGCTAAGGATTAACCATGCATTTAACTTTCTAAGCTAAGTCCTGGTTTGTTCCAGCAAGTTTCATAAGCATCTGTTCTTCATTAGGATTTGTTCTCTGGGTAAGAAGCTCATTGTGAAAGTTTGTGGATTTTGTTTTGTTTGGGTTTTCTTAGAAGTGATGTTTTTCTGAGCTTCCATCTCCTACAGCAAAATTGATTTTTCAGTTCTAGATGGTAGCATGGCAAGCCAGTGTAACGGTACCTGCATCAAATATGGCAAAATTCTGTAATTATGCCATCTTAACAAATTTACTGCATCATATTAGTATCTGTTGGCACCTATGAATGACTGCTAGGGAGAAAAGTATAATGACATTTGAAAGACCTACTGCCTACTTAAGAAATTGGATGAAATTGATTAAATTGAAATAAAATGCATTATTTTTGCTTTTATTTTCAAGAAACAAGATCCTTCATTCACTTATGAAGTGATAGTAGTTAATGATGGTAGTAAAGATCAAACTGCAAAGGTAAGAAAAAGTAATGTCTTCCCAAGCAACCAGAGACATGAATTTTGTTTGGATTTTTGTATATTTGTGGAATATACAAGTGGTTTATATTTATATTTTGGTTCTTGAAGCAGTTGACAGTTGAAGTTCACATTTCTGAATTACTCTGTTGTTGCATCGTGGATGGTGCACATGAATACACATGAATACACATATTATTGTTTTGCAAATTCTAGTTTTCTTGATTGGCAACTGTGACAGCCATTTTCCTGCAGCTGAGGTTCTAAGAATCCTAACTTCAAGAAATTTCATTTGAAGTACATTACGTGTGCATAGTGATGATGTGAATATGAATTTGAGGAAGCTAAAAAGTCTTTTAAAATATCTCATTCATACTGTGATTGACAGAACAGGTGGCAGTTCTTTCCCACCCTTTGTGGGATTGTTCATTTAAAAATCCATGTGCCAGTAGTAGTATTTTCAAAATAGTTCTGTTTTCTTCTGCTTTTGATGTACATCACTGACAAGGAAGGCTAGCCAGCTTGTGGGGGTTTTTTCTACTGCTTGGAAGATGTTTGAGGTAGACACTAAAATGCATATTGCTTTAAGGATTGCTGGTATATATTTTTGACTGCTGTGCATTTTTTCTACCATCTCTTTCAACTGAGCATACAATGGCTGCAGGCCTCTGGACTTAAAAGGACTCAAGACAATCTTTAGAAAAAATTAAAAGAAAACTCGAGCTTTCTCTTCCCCACAACATGTACCAAAATGTTCAGATCCTTGCAGTGTGAATGGGGTTTTAGATCAATATGAATTTTTTTCAAAACCTCAAATAGCAGCAAGACAAGTGAGAAATAGGTGGCTGTCATAGAAAATTGTATTTCTTTTATGAACTATTGGTGTTAATAGAAAAGGTCTGTAATAGTATGATATAAATTGAATTAGGATTGAGTTTTTTAGAGGTGGGAGGATGGGGGTTGAGATTGCTTAGGGAAATATCCTGTTCTTATTGAACATTACTTCATTTCTTCAGTCTTTTTGTTTTGACTGTGAACTGTTTTTTATTTTCCCAAACAGACTCCGGTGAACACTGGCAATGTATTTGTGCCGACTGAAGTGGTTATAGCTCTGTGCTATTAATTTATTTTCTTTTGAAGGGTGAGCAAATGTACACTTCTCCCTTGGTTCCTGTTTTTGTTTTATGCTGGCTTTTTGTGTATCTGTCAGGTTGCAAAGGAGTACTGCAAGAAATATGGAAGTGACAAAGTGCGAGTGATATCTTTGGAAAAAAATCGAGGGAAAGGGGGAGCAGTCAGGACGGTAATTAATACTTTCATCTCCTTCTCTGTTTGAACTACCTGTGCCCAAATATGCAGGAGACAGAGCTGTGCTGATTGACATTTTGAATTCAATGCATTAACAAAATGATTAGGAGAAAACTGAGTACAGATTCTATAAATTATAGCAAAAATATTTTTCAAAATAAGTTTGTTTTAGATCTTGGTAGCAGTGTTGTCTTTCCAGAAAGATCAATAACAAAGAGTTTTTTATAATACGAGAATTCAAAGTGGAAAAAACTGCTTGAATCTCATATTCATGTTAGTTCTACTTAGAAATATACTTGCATTTATAAAAGCCAACCAAAAAAAATAACCCAAAACTGTTACAGATTAAAGTTAAGCTTTTGTAGACAAAATAGAGTCAAATTGGCAAACTTCACTCTCCAGGTCATGGCTGTTTTTAACATGGCTGATAAACAAGAACTCATCCAGCACAGTTTATGTTTACTGAAGCCCACTGCTATCACCCACACTCGGTAGTCAAAACAGCACAATTCATGCTTTCACATAGATATTGTCATAAAATGAGCATGTTCTAAATATGAAAAAGCTGTTACACATTTAGAAGGAACATTGTATTCCTACAATGCATGACACCTTGCTTTTCTGAAAAAGGGTGGTATCATCTATGAATTGTCAGTGATGTGCCTTTATCTGTATTTTCAGCTCAGTCTTTAGTATGTCAATTTATTTTTTATGAAAATTGAATAACTATCGGAAATGGAGAGAACATAATATTGGAACATATAGAACTTTTGTAAGAGATACAAATTTGAAGTTATTCCAAGAGAAGGAGAACAATTTTCTGTGTGATATACTTTTACAATTCACAATGTAGAGTGATGTGTGTTCAGCTACTTCCTTGACAGGCTTTTCCAGATGCACACATGCTTGGTTGGAACAGTACTTCTGTCACACACGCTGCTACTTGTTTTCCTGTCTGGACCCCTTCAAAAATTATTAAATATTTCTGACCGAGCATATAGCAAATTAAGCTGTGAAACCTGTGCATCACAAGTGTTTTGCAGTGATATTGTGTCTTGAGACTTAGTCTTAAATTAGTTTTGAGAAAAAGCTCTTGAATTTTCATGAAAAGGTGTTAGGAAAAACTCGCACTGCATCCTCCTTTCCACAGTGCACGTGACCAAGAAAGGCCATCCACTGCAGTGGCAACTGCTAATCACTACTTCTTGGTGCTCCCCTCTAGAGCTGACTGTAGCAACTTGTTGCCCTTTAGATTTAGGGTTTCCTGAGAAGGATTGTTAGCCTTCCATGTTCATGCATTGTCTGTCACTGTGGACGCTCAGAGTATGAAGTCTCTAGATGTTATTACCATATAAATAGATATATTACTGTTAGTAGCAGAAGATTAAGATTTACCTGCTGTGTGGAATCTGTGAGATATCACTGTCTTGTTACTACATAGGTGTTTGGAGTGTCTTGCATCTAGCTTATGACAAATAATTGGTCACAAAGGTATTGATATTTGTATTGACTATTTTCATTGCAGGGTGTCTTTAGTTCTCGGGGGAAAACAATTCTTATGGCTGATGCAGATGGAGCTACAAAATTTGCAGATATTGAAAAAGTAGAAGAAGGTCTAAAGAATCTCCAGCCATGGCCTGTGAGTATAAATTCTCATGCTTTTACTGCAATACATGCATACTTTAATACACAAGATCGACTTTTGTAGTTTTCTTTTGAGATCCAGTTGAAGATCTAGGTGTAAGTCTGAAGACCTAAGTATAAGGTCAGAATCCTCAGGAATTGGCTGTCAGAAGGAGCTTTCACTGAGTTCTTACCTCCTTTGCATCCATTGTGCCTACTCCAAGGCAGTACAGAATGTTCTGTTTGCTGTTTATCCTTCCTGCAAATTGTTTGAAGTTGTTCTGTTCTGTATAAATGCCATGTGATGCCTACTTAGTCTTCTTTGTGAACTGTTTTGTTTTTTCATTTTATCTGATGTCATCCTGTATACCTTTAAGGGTGCATCTTAATTCCACCCTCTTTTATATAGGTTTTCTTTTCTCAGGGTCCTTAGTTTAATGACAGTATTTGGAAGAACTTTTATTGTAAACAAAAGTTCAAGAACCTGTGGAACAAGAACAGCTCCCTGCACAGTCATTCTCTTTTGGGAGCTTGACTTGAAAGAACTGAGGTTTATTTTCTGCTTAAATGCAGATGGGTGAGGTACTTGTAGTTGGTTTCCCAGAGTGCCAGAAGAGATGTGCAGCCTTACAGACAGAGCTGTGGGGGATGTACCTGTGCAAGGGGTCACAGCCTGTGAGTGCAAGAGCCTCAAGTGCAGGACCCAGCAGGCAGCGTGTGACCCTGACACTTCCCTACCAGGGCTGCAGCAGCTGCTGGTTCTCCAGCACTGGCCTCAAATAGAGTAGATTTGAGAGATTTTATGTAAGAAGTAGTGTGAGAATAGTGTTAAACCTTTTGTTTTGATCATATTGATTTAATTTGAGATTATATTTTTTGTTGATATCATGGCATTTTATTTGTTTGAAGATACATCAGCGCAACAAGTGCTTCATTCTGTTATTGCTTCCATCATGCAATATTTAAGTTCTTAGTTCCTAGGAATGCTGCATACTTATCTGTGCTGCTAACATTTGCCATGTGCATAAAGTAAACAATTTAAAGCTAAACAAGACCTGAATAAATTGAGGCAATTTGCATGCATCTTATGCAAATTGTAATAAACTTTAGATTGTCTCTTAATTGTAGAAGACTGATTTAGGGTCAAAACCTAGCAGTAGAAGAAGTGCACCTACAGGAACCTGATAAGTATACTGTTTTGAAGTTGGTTTTTTTTTTTTAATTTTATGGTTCTCAACACAAGATTCCACCAATTCAAATAATATTCATTTAAGAAACAACTCTTTAATTTATATTCCTGTACAGGAAGGGATGGCTATTTCCTGTGGTTCTAGAGCTCATCTGGAGAAGGACTCAATAGCAAAGGTTTGTTTCCATTTCCTGCTGTGTACTAATAACCAAGTATTTCCATTATTTGTTTCTGCTCTACAGGTTTTGCAAGTAGATAATCAATATTTTTTTAAAGAATGGAAGCTAAAAATAAGGAAAAGCTTGTCATACATGCAGGATGTCCTTCATCATATACAAAGGATGTGTTCTAGATTTTAAGCACTTTGAAGTTATTTCAGTTAGTGTTCCAATTTATGGATTTAATTTTTATAGTTGAGAATATTTCACAAGCAGAGCTTCTAAACCCTGACAGAATTGGTAGCCAGTAACCAGTACTAGGGCTCAAAGGGAAGGCAGCTGATGAGTTCATTATTATTGATTTCCTTGCAGTGCAAGAACTTGGCCTGCAGATCTTGAAACCTGTTTAAAATGAGTTAGGGATAATTAGCAGCCAGCTGTTTGAAGAGTACCTCTATTCATGGGAAAGTGGTTTTAAGTCTTCTGTATTACTCATAGTAAAATTTTTGAGTTTTGAACACACAGACAGTACTGTTCTATGTGTAACTCTTGTGTAATAAACAGTGATGCAGAGGCACATGGCTTTATCTTGTATCTGATTTTCTGATGTCTTGGCAGACAGTAATTGACAAAGCACAGGCATGGAACTTGTATTGCAACAGACACATTGCTGGGCTCATTTTTTAGCATCATTGGACGTGCTCTTCATGGTGAATGTTCTCAAGAGTAAGCTTTGTTTATACTGATGTTTAGTACTTGAAATTATTCTAAAATATACACACAACTACTAAAATAGTTACAGAAGTTCAAAAGAAGTTACACTGGTAATGTTCAGCCTCTCGTAGATCTGTACTTTTTTCTTCTGGTTTATCAGATAATATTGGAGTGGGTCACTCTTCCTGAGTTCTTGCAAATATTGCTGTGTGTGTATTTACATCCTCAGTGCATCCTCAAAGCATCCTCATCCTCAAAAAAAAAAAGAAACCAAAACCAAAAAAAGAACTCAACAAGAAAATAACCTTCATCATTTTCAGAAACTAGGAATTACTATGGGGAGATTATGTAGCTGATAAAGTGGAGCCCAGAAAAAGTGTTTCATTGCATGGTCAAGTCCTGGATGTGGACAGACTTTTCTCAGTGTATTCATTTTTCTTGAAGGTCTTGCTACATTAGGGAGAGGAATTGGAACAAGACTTCCATCTTTTAATACAAAAGTATAATTGTTAGAACATGTCCATCCTTTGCTTCCTGCTTCTCCCCATATTTCTGAATTTTTAATAGAGGAATAACAAATTGGTTAGGTTGTACTGATTTGCTTGAAATGTGTAGTCCATTTCATTTCATCACCCAGTTGTCCCTAGACTGGAATAGAAAGACTACCTTTACTATAGTGGGACAAAACTATAGTCTTACATACCTATTGTATAGTGCAATAGGTATAAAAAAGTTGCAGAGCAATCTTTTAGATGTTGGGATTTCTCTATGGACTTACTGGCATCTAAAACAGTAGAATGAAGCTGTGATAAGCAGCTGTGTTGAATTTATTAAAACCAGAATTTCACCCTTTGTTCAGTCTCAATACATCAAGAATTCTGGTCTGCCTCCAGAATTGTTAGTGTCCTTTAATGAATCTATACTATGACTTGCATAAATAGTCTTAGGAGTGGTAAGTATAACTCAGGACTTCCTCTTTGTTAAGTAAGTGCACAGTTTCACTGTCTGACAGTCATGCATCCTAGCATTTTCCATCTGGCCCTGGTGGGAGACTGGTGTTCTTGGTCACAGAGCCAAAAGAGCCAAAGAAGCCACACCAGATGCACCATTAACCTGGGGCAGGAGCACTTTTCAAAAGACACAAGCCATGAATTTGGTTTTTCTTAAACCAAAGGCTATTACATAATAAGCCAAGCATCTTCTCTATTTTTCAAGTGAGATTCTAAATTGTTGGCTTTAAAGGCATCTCTTATCACCCAGAGATACTTAACACTTGAATCATTGGCTCCTAACAATTTTACATGGTATATGGCTTGCAGTCATAGACACAATCACTTAAATTTAGCTTGAGAACAGCAGTGAGCTCAGAAGCAATTTTTAGATCACAGTTCTAGTTGTTTAGGAACTGTCTTGAATAAAAGACTAAGAGGGACCTCTGCAAATCCAGACTCCAGCCTCTGGAGTTCATGGCCAAACTTATCTGTATGATTATTATGTCAGGAACACAAGTGTAACCAACAAATAGTCTGGGTACATTTATCAGGAATATAAAATATATCTGTGAAAGCAAAAGAACAAAAGAGATGACTGTAACATTGCTGGAAATATAAAATAAAATATCTTGCACAGCAGCCTTTACTTTAGACCTGATTTTCAATTAGTCCATTATATACTTCCAAAGAATCATGCAGAAGATACTATGGCTGTTCCACTAATTATTTGAAGTTCAGGTGCAGGTTCTGCTTTACTTAATAAGGCATAATCCAGAGTGAAAAACTGCTCTGAATTGGGGAGAGGGGAAAAGGGATCTTGGATTTCTCCTATCCTAGACTATACACATGACTGGCAAGTCTTTCCCTAGATCAAAATATTCCCCTTTCAGCCAGTATTTTGTTTGTACTGTAACAATTGGTAAGTTCTGTTTTCATTCCAGTGCAAAATACAACCAGTTTACAAACTTTGAAAGCTATCACGAAACAGGGTTACTGTCCTGTAAGACAGCTCTCTTCAAGCATTTCACTCATCACTCAAATAAAACCACCTAACTTCTTGCCTTTTGTCCACAGCGCTCGTACTTTCGAACTCTCCTCATGTATGGGTTCCATTTCCTGGTGTGGTTTCTCTGTGTCAAAGAGATCCGGGACACGCAGTGTGGATTTAAACTTCTTACCAGACAAGCTGCCTTGCAGACTTTCTCAAATCTTCACATAGAACGCTGGTAAATTGTTCCTTTTTTGTTGGTGGTGTTTTTTTATTTGGTTTGAAAAAGTAATTTTAGTGTTGCAGCTACGATGAAGCATGTGATGTCTGTGTATGCATCTCAGCTGCTCAGTTTAGCCAGTTATAGTATTGCCTGCATGGCAGCTTTGATCTCTGGTTATGTTAAAGTATCCTGGTAATTGCTAGAAATTCTATGTTCTTATTAAGATACATTGTAGCAAAGTAGTTGGGTATTTAATTTTATTCTTTATTTAATTTCATTCTCTTTTCTCAAAAGATGTATGTAACCCTAGCTAGGATTCTTTGGTTTTGCCTTGTCGTAGGAAAAGGTAGTTGTTTAGGAAAGAGGAGAGGGGGAAAAAAGAGGAAAAAGGCCTCAAACAACTGAAAATCCCAATAACTCTTCTTTCTCCAGAAGAAATTTCAAACAAACAGTTTTTCATGGTGCTGTAATTCACTCCCAATTTCTGAGAGTCCTCTCTCCTTTTACAGATATAAGCAATGCAAGCAGAGTAAGAAATAGAGAGCAGCTGTTATTATGATTAGGACAGTTAAGAGTTATTAATCATATTCAAATCTCCTATCAGTGTTATTTTTATACATTACAATTCAGTAATGCTTAACCAAAGTATTTTATGTAAAATCAATATCTGATAAGGTGTTTGTAATTGCTGAGGACTGTAAAGTGAAAGCAGATGCTTATTCTTTACTTACTTTCTTGCTAAAGTATTTTATGTGAAGAACATTGACAGATATCTTTAATTTCAGAAAACTGAAAATTATGTGTGTTTTTTAAATTACTTTAGAGCTTCTTTAGTTATAATTTAGCTACAACAGTTCCCATATGTGAGTTATACAGCCATGACAGCTATTATGGGACTGAAGCACTGTTTTCATGCAAATACCATAATTTCTGTAGATTTTCTATGCCACAATTCTTGCTAAAAAGGATAGTTTAATTAGGTGTAATCAAACTTCTTCAAACTATTTTCTTCATTCAAGAAAATCTCTCATGGGCTTCTGTGTGCTTGACAGGGAACAGAACTGCTGAACAACGTTCCTGAACACAAACAGGATTATGTGCAATCCTACAGTCCTAGTCAATTCCAACGTGTATAGTTTCAGGCTGAGCTCTGACAGCTATACTGCCCCTCCAGACTTTTGCAGTTGCAAAGGTGGTGTTTGGGCACAAGAATCTCATGTGGAACAGAGAGCTATTGTTGCATTGAACTGAGCAGTCAACAGTCAGAAAATCACTTTCCCACCTGAGTGGGTTGCTTATTGCACTAAAGGAGACTATGGATGAGCCAGAAGTAGGATTTGTGCTGCTACCTCCAAACCCAGTCTTGATCTATAAAGCTCTGTAAATTTCACATACAGGATTTTTCTAAGTACTAGTAATAAATGGTTAAACTCATATGTGAGGCCCAGAAGTGCACATCTCAAAATTGTCTTATTTAACTTCATTTTATAAATTAAGCACTTCAAGAAGAAAACTGAAAGAAGTAAATGAGTATAATCAGTTTCAGCTGTAAATATTCAATCTTAAATTTTATTCTTTTTTAAAATGAAGGATTTTTTTGTAATTGGATTTATTGGTTATATGAAGTGTTTTGTAGATAAAAATGAGCTTTCTTCTGCCACTTCAATTACCTAGCACCAAAAGAATGAAAGAGTAAAAATAATTGTGCTGTACTCTGTTATCCAGGAATAGAAGCAATGAAAAAGGAGTATTGTTAACATTTTATAGTAATTATGTTGTTTGTGTGGAGCATACAGGCAGATCTTCATGTCTTAGTTCATTGAGCCTTGTGTGTGCCACTAGAAGATGAGCCTTCTATTCTTGCTCTTTTATCTACAGTAATCCATAAACTAATTCTTGTATGTTTTATTATTTATTTGAAATGTGCTAGTTAGTGATGAAGAATGCTTGTTTTGTGTGTCAAGAAAAGAACAACTCAAGTTCTTCCAAGAAAGAAGCTCTTCACATAATTATAAGTCAGAAATTGCCTAAAACAGCTATAGATTTTTTGGATCTTTTAAAATTTGGTTTACTTCTGTATAGACTGGCAATGTATTTTCTGGTTTCATGCTCATCTCTCAATCAACAGTCTCTGTGTTTACCTGCCTTCTTTTTTATATTTATTGGCTAATTTAAACCAAATCTGACAGAACAGTAGAGATTTCAAGATCAAAAGCTTTGGCAAGGTGTGTGGAAAATTAAACCCTCTTAGAGGAGAGAAACTCAGATTATTGCCACTGCTGAAGAAAAAACCCTATAATAAGGTCTCAAAAGTTACTTTTCTGCTCCACAGCTAGTCATTTAGCATCTGTAACTGGAAGATAGCATGTCAGTGCACAAATCAAGTATTGTCCCTTTCCCAGTTAATATTAAAAAGATCGGGAAATAAACTGGGAGATGAAGAGGTATAAGTATGTGGGGAGAGTGCATATATTCAGGGAACTTATAGTCCTAAGTGAAATGTCAACATTGTACAAACAGTTGGGATAATTGCAATGGAAATTATATAGGGACATCAAACATTCATCCCATAGCGTTAGATTTCTTTGTATGTAATTGTGTAAGAATCTGAAATAGCTCAATGCTGGAAACTTCTTTTTAAGCAAATCTGGTATCTTTCCATTGCATAACATGTGTAAAAAGGAAAATACAAACTGGTTAGACATTGTGCTATAGATGTTCTGTACATATCATGAGTATGGAGACAGAAGAGTAAGAAATAGTAGTTGGAATTGTACTTCTGCTGACCTGGAGCAATGTGGCCCCAGCTGGGTCACAAAGCAACTTGTTCATACTGAAACCATCAGCAAGGGGTAGCAGAGGCACCACTCTCTTGGTACTGCGTAACAGGCTCTGAAATCTGGATTTATTTCCGCTTCTACGTCACTGCACTGGGGCTACTTGACATCCAAGGAAATGGACATTTGATTCTCATTGAATCTTAAAATCCCACAAGTGGGGTGCAGGTCTGTTAGGTACTTGAAGGGGTGTTCAGTTCTGTGTGGTCAGTGCTCAGATGTTCAGTGAATAATGGGGGAGGATGCTGGATTTAATAGAATAAAAGCCATCTGAGTTAAGCACCCTGGTCCTTGAGCCTGCCAAGGGCTCCCCAGCTGCTGCACTGGAACGTGTGGTGAGCTGCTGAAGGGAATGAACACCAGGCTTCTGCACAAACCAAGTTGTCTGTCCTGTCTGCTCAAGCTTAGTCAGGCTTGGATTTGTGGGGTTACTACAGTGCTAGGTGAAATGCTTATAAAAAATGCTTAGACTAAAATTGACGCATAACATGTTCAGTCATCAAGTTAATACAAAAGTACTATAAAATCAGCTATCTAATAATTCCCACCTGCTTAGACCCTCACTTCTTAATGCTTTCACCATTCTTTTTCCATTCCAGTGGACATTGATGTGAATATCACCTCTTTAATATTAAAAACACTAGAAAACAGACCAGAATTTTTCTTCTTGCTGCACTGAATATGATTTATAGATGCTTACATTTAAGAAATCTTGAAACTGAAGCATACAAGGAAAAATACAGTTTTATTATTATGGCAATAAGGATCATGTAACACTTCTTAAAGAGAGACAAAGATATTTCCTAGAATATTTTTTCATCTAACTCTAAATTTTAGAAGGCATTTGAAAATTAATAGATACTACAAACTGTTTATATATTCGATAGTTACATCCTAAACTGGCTTTTTTTTGTGAGTGTTCTCATTGTCTTTTTTGTTTAACTGTCCTTTGGCTGTGTATATATGAATATAAACGAAACATTCTTGAAATTTACTTTCTAAATAGCAAAGTTTTGACATTAGTTTGAAATGAAAGCAACCTTTTGAACAGAGAGCATATGCTTTGTGTTTTAGATTCTGAATTTGATTACACAGCTAATCTGTTTTCAGAAATGGATGGAGCAGATTTTTTAATTTAAAACTTAAAAGAAAATTAAAAGAGATATAAAAACATAACAGAGACAGTTGGAATTAGTCACTTCAGGCTATAAAAGAAGATCTAGTTCTGCATCTACGGTCTTGACCTAAAAAATGTAACTGTTCATGTTAAATTTTGATGCACAGGAGAAATACTGGAAAATTAAATGGTCTCGCTGGCTGAGTTTTCCTATCCTAAATTTGATCATTGATTTCTTCTGACAACAACAAAAAAAGATAAATTTTCTTCCAGCCAGAAAATGTCTATCCTTAGGAGAACTAGACATAGCAATTACAGTCCTACCTTTATGATAAAAGGAGGGGAAATTCAAAATGTAGTTCTAGTCCTGGTTTGATGGACATATTTTTGTGAAGTGGCAATTTATGATGGCATTGTACAAGTCAGCAGATCAATGAAGAGATCCAATTGTTGCTATTACTTTTATCTATAAAAATTGCCTTGTGCACTGAACAAGGCATGCTGTGTCACATTTAAAACTGGGAAATAAACTGGTAAAAAAATGGTTCTCCAGTTTGTCACTAATCTCTAAATATGAGTTGCTGTATAAAAGTTACAGAAAAATAAGCATTCATATTGCTGCAGGGATATTTTTCCCAATTTTGTGCCATTGTAGACCACCACAAGCAGTGGAATGAATTGGTTTTTTCCTGGTTTTGTGCATGGCAAGTAGAATTTTTTATCGGTGTCTAGTCAATGCAAAAATATTTTTGTATTTTTGCTGTTTTAACTCTGTCTGTTTTGTCTTTTAAAAAGTCCTGCTCTTGGCTGACATGGACTCTCAAAAGCCCAAGTTCAGCTAGGGCAGTTCTGGCAGTCTAGCCCACTTGGCATCTTGTTTCATGGTTAGACCTCTTTGACCATTGGCTGTTTTCTTTGCCTTTAAGAGTTTCTTGGAAAAACATATCTTGGATCTACAAAACTCGTAAATTCCAGTTAGAACATTATAGCTGAAGGCCTGATTTTGTTTTTTGAAACACATAATACTGGATCAGAAGAAAAAAGAGTCCTAGTGCAATTTTAAAATACAGAATAATTTTTAAGGATATTTTTTTATAAGATATAAGATTTTATAAGGTATTTTATTATCTCAAGCATCTTAAAGCATCTTAAGGATTCAGTTTAAAAAGACTGAATTCAATTAAACACCTACCAACTTGGTTTTCAGATGAATTTTAGCCAGCATTGTCTTAAATTGTAACTTAACCAAAACACAACCACATGGAGAATTTTTTCTTTACAATATATGTTTGTGGTAATTAGCATGTCATGGAGCTACTATTAGAAATAGATGGGGAAATCATTCCTACCATAGATTTTTGGCTATCTAACTCTGGATACTTAGATTGGAATCTAAATTTTTTCAGGCTGGAGCCAAGTTTGGGTGTTCTGAGCTGTGTGTCCCCCTCCCAAAAGGCAGCAGAATGAAGTACATGGTGTGAATAATATCTTGCTGTTTCTGGGAGCAGTTCTCTCACAGATTAACTGCTCACAAATGGCACATGAATTGCACTTACAGCTCATCCACGGGTGTGGCTTTGATCTCCTCTAGGGTAGGCTCTATTTAACACAGCAAGTTCTATATGGTTCTCCTGTACCATCTGGATCTGGTGGTCAGCAGTGTGCCTGTACTGCTGTCAGTGTATTGAGCATACTGTAGTCTGTATTCCCTGACTAATCATCCTGGCATACTGAAAGGTGGTGGGGAAAAGGGATGAAAAATGATAACCCAGTGGTATTCTACTTTCAGCTTTGAATAGGTTGTGGTTTTTTTTTAATTTCAGGATATGTTCACTGTTACCCAAATGGCAACCACATGTAACAATATTAGTGTTCAACCTGATTAATTCCTGTGCTTTTAATCTCTTACTTTGAGCCCTGTAGTTCACAGAACTATTTAATGTTGTTGTTCTGTGATGTATGTGCTGACATTCCAGTAATCAGTTGTCCACAGGAATTACTGCAAATAACTATTAGTTCACTAGGCTAATAGTTTATGTAATACTTTTAGAGCAGCTCATGCAGTCTAATTCATCAGACAATTATTCTGCGTCTCTTAAGATTTTTAGTCATTTAAGTAAGTATTACAAAATTAGATTTAGTCTTACTACACATGATTCATAAACATTCAAAGGTGAATACATTGGGTTTTTGGCTTACAAATGTAAAATGTCAGCAAAAAATTAAATACTGCCTCTTCAGTAGAAGAGACCATGGAGTGATTAATAAAATAATATTCAACCCTCATGTAAAGACAGTAGTGAAATGACAGGGCTGCTTGGAACAGATTTAGTTCACTGAGGTAAAAAAATAATTTATTCTTCTAACTTTTTTGGTGACAGTGAGAAGACCTGTGTCCTAATCAAAATCAGATTTGCAAAGCAGCTCTAAATTCCCTGTTCACAATAGCTGTAGCCTCTGTAGATAAGATCTGTCTGTGCTGCCTTTGCTTGTTTTAATGCTGTCCCGTGTAGAATCAGTGGCTTTCCTGTCATGTACACGGAGAGCATGAGTCCAGGTCTGTGCGTGTGTGCCTGTCATTCCACCAGCAAGGCAGCCTGCTGTGGTCTGCACTTCAGGGGGAACCTACCTGTGTGTGTCAGACCTACCTGCACATTTCAGAGTGGAATGCTGCTGTTGTTGCATTTATTAATAGTTTTACAGAAATGCACCTCTTAAAAGGAGAAGGTGGCTTGAAGTAGAAGGAAATAACATCTGAAGTTGGCAAGCAACCTGCTAAAGTATGTCTTCTGCCTGCTCTTGATCACTGTCCCTTTCCATCTTTTCTCTAGTGTTAAATGGAATTACCAAAGACATGAATTCAAGCAACTCTTTAAGCATGAATGAATAATTTTGGGGGTTTTTTATTGCATGCATTTCCTCCAGTGGCAAATTATTTTCTTTCACTTCAAAAGAAAACTGTCTTTGATTCAGCAACGAGAATTTAAGGCAAATTATCAGAATCTTCTTAATTGTGATTTGTGTTCAACTCTGGCAGTTTCATATGCTGATTTCTAAACAAGCATTAAAAGCTGCCATACTACTTGTTGCATATCAAGAGTCTGGTGTTTCAGAGCCAGAAGGCCTACTTGAGAATGCATTTACAGGAATGAAACACAGACAATTCTCTGTGCAGAGAACTGAGAGGATTAAGGTGCATTCTGGACAAAGTGAATAGGAAGGAGCACCTGACACAGCATGATCACTGCCCCTATTCATTTTGCCGTACAACCTGCAAAAAATTGAGCCAAAAAAACCCACATCTCTCTCAAGAGGGTTTTTGTGTTGTGCATTAAGTGGTCACTAAACTGTTGTTTGGATTCGGTTGTGCATGGTAACATAAATAATTTCTCACTTCTGTGCTGCTGCCTTGAGTTCTTTAACTGAGAAAGTAAAAGGAGCACCCATCAGATCAGCATAAAGCCACAGCAGGTAGATGTCCTCTTTCATGAAACTACTAGAGATGTGGAGTGGCACTGTACATTTGACTGCTTGGTCTTCATGGTGTTCAAAAACATTTAAATTGTGATTGTGACAGAAGGAAAAGCAAGAAGCGGCCTGAACACAGAGTGATCTATACCTTCAAATACAGGACACAGTGAAGTATCGTTATTGTTGTCTGTATTTTGGCTGTGTTGTGAGATGTTTAGTCAAGAAAATTAATTTCCCATCCATGTGTATCTGACCCATAGAGCATTGGTATCAACTGCATAACTGAACAGTCATTTAATTAACATTTCCACTGTCTTTCATCTGGGAGTATGCGTGATTATATTTGGTATTTTCTGTTCTTCTTCAGGGCGTTTGACGTGGAACTTCTTTATATAGCCCAGCGCTTGAAAATACCTATAGCAGAAGTTGCTGTCAACTGGACTGAGATAGAAGGTGGGGAGATAGTTCATGTTCTTAAAAGATTCCTGACATGTCAATCCAGAATAACAGATCCAAGGTTATTGCCCTATTTACCTGGTTTTGATAGCACAAAGCCTTCTTTCCATACTGAATTTCATGTCCTTGCCAGCCTGTTGCTATGGCTTGGTACAGAAAGTGTATGTGAAGGGGTAACATGGCAGAGAAACTCTGCAGTCCCACTGGAGACAAAAGTAAGGAATTACAATGCTAGGACAAAACACTGTTTTGGCATGTCTTCTTGCTGCAATGTGTTAATAAATTAGTGCAGTTTTAAAATACTGTGCAGGGAGTCTGACCATTATCACTTACTGATTCAATTCCATTTCACTGTGTCTTGCCTTCCAAAATTCTCAGCTACTAAGGCTTCCTCTAGAGCGCCATCTCTTCTTAAGATGTGATATTGTTTCAGACCTGCAGGGAGGTCTCTGCCACTAAGTTATGGGAAGTATAGCTCCATGCATATTTCTTCAGTGCAGAACCAGTTTAAGAGGTACTGCTTGCTTTGGCTCACTTCCCCCCATCAAATGCAGTTCCTTTATTTTTTTGCCCTTTTCATGTTTTTTATCTTTTTTTTAATCTCCTCAACACAACAATTTCTGTTGTCCCCTGGACAACAGAAATTACCATGAACTTTAGTAATGATGAAAGGTGCAAGTAGAGAATGTCCTGAGCCAAATTTACTAGAAATGTTTCCTTTCAGTGCAGTTCCATGTGTACATTGCACCCAACACAAATATTAACAGAGATGGTAGAAGGCTTGGTTTTGTGGTGTGGGTTCCTTGCCTTGCCTCAAGATAGATACCTTCGTATTATTGTTGTAAGACAAGCTGGTGGTCCTCTTCTCCAAAGCTGCTAAATAATTGGCTTAGCTATTGGTGTTCAGGTTCCTCTTTACTTGAACAAAGCCTTGTCACGGAGAGCAGTGCCCATCTTGTCACATACATGGAATTACTGCGCTGCTTGCAAACTAGAGTGTCTCACCTATGGCATAACGTAATACTATAAAGCACTTGCTTTCAAAATGTATATTTTTTATTAATGTTAAGATCTAGGTTGTGGGGCTGAATATGCTGAGAATGCAGAGGTTTGTGACTGCTTAAATGTGAGTCTTGCCGGTGCTCATTTTTTTCCTAACAATGTCATTCTGATTTTCTTCTTCATTAATCACAGGTTCTAAGTTAGTTCCCTTTTGGAGCTGGCTGCAGATGGGCAGAGATCTTCTTTTTATACGACTGCGATATATGACTGGTGCCTGGAAGCTTGAAGCAAAAAAATGTAATTAGGTTATTTACATTTTCCAAATATATTATTATGCTTAATGGAACATAAGAACAGTTTCAATCAAGTGAAGTGGTGGTGAAAGCTGAGGTAATTCTTCATTGTTCCTCTGTATGTTTCATTTTTGCAGCATGTAAGTGTTTTATAAGATTGTCAGCAGAGAATTTCTACATTTTGAAAAAAAAAGCATTTCCAAAAAGATTTTCTTATGTGATAATCAGTTTTTTATTTTATTAAATAGTAGCTTTAACATTTCTTATAAATTCATTCAAATAAATTTATCTGCTTTTGTCTCATCATCCATCTGGAATCTCCTTATAAAAAGAGGCACTCTGTTTGACATTGTGCAATGTTCTGTTGTGAAAGACCACAGCCATTTGTTTCTGTTACATCTGGAAATGCTAGGACAGAATGCAACTTGAAATTATCATTCATGGTTCACACTGGTGCATGTGTAGATCAATGTTATGGGAAACATTCATGGATTTTACTGAGTTATAAGACTAATGTTCATAAAGTTGTTCTCAGGACTTCCAGTAGTCCCTTGACATTCCAAATGTTTTTGTCTAAAGCTGAAATAGTTTTCCTGAAATCCAGCTGCAGATCTTTTCCAGACTGTAGAAGGTCTAAGAGAAAGCACATTTAATTTTAGCATGTCTTTTATAAATGTGTTTTGCTCATACATACTTAGTAGTGCATGCTCAAGGCTAGGAGTCCTTGACATCTACAGATCTGTAGTGAAAAGGGTATGGAAAGCTCAGAGCATGCAACAGTGAGACCCAGTGTACACTGGGGACCTGTGCATTAGTAATGCCCGTCTGATGTTGTCATGCTCCAAATGAGATCAGAGACAGAGGGAGGGTCTTGACTCTTTCATACTAATGTCACAGTAGCAGTACTGTAATGTGCTTTCAAAGTAGCTGTGAATTGCCAACAGACTAAGCCAATCTGTCTTCCTGAAAATTGTACAAATTTGAAGAGCTTTAAAAAATGAGCGGTGTATGGTTGTACTTTCACATATGAATTCACTGGTGATTTTTCTTATTCTTTCTGTAATACTGACTTGAGTTTTGCTTCTCTAAGGGTTACCTCAGTTTTCTATAAAGTGCTGGAATAAATTCTCAAAAAATATATTCAGTTTGACTTCACAGGCTTTGTTCTCTTACCTTGTCCAGATACATGTCTGTCACCTCTGCAGAATCAATCATGACTCCTCATTGCCATTACTAGAATAAAATACCAGCTCCTCAGGACACCTGCTACAGTGTGGATTCGCAGAATCAGAGAATATTCTGAGTTGGAAGGGACCTATAATGGTTGCTTCTGTAGGTGCAGCCTGATGCATTCCCTTGCAGTGGGGATAAGAGCTGAACTGGAATAAAAGAAGGAGCCAACTGGGATGAAAGGAGAATGGGGAGAAATAGAAAAGGAGCATGATCTGGGGCTGAGGTTGAAAGCCAGAGTGAAATGGAAGATTTACTTTAGCTGAGAAAGATGGTTGGCTTGTCCTTCTGTCACTCATGTAGCAGTCAGAAGTCTTCTGGGTATCATACTCATCTCCTAGGCAGTTATTTGCAGATTAGGAAATCACAAGACACACAGGCAGTACCAGGAGACCAGGACTTACCACACACATGCTCTAAAAAAGTGTGTTTTAGACTCACAGTTGCATTTAGATTTTTGCTCTGCTCTCCTGTGTGTTCCTTCAGGCCCAGCACACCTCAATTGTTGCACAGCAATCCCAGAATCAGGGAAAGATTCTCCTGGGTTCCATTTCAGAAGCAGATGTACTGATTTAATGGCACAGAGGCATAAAGAGGAGTATTCCTGCTCCCTCTCTACACCTGTTCTGGGGCTGCTTAGAGTCTCCCTGAAGCTAGTTCAGCTCACTAGAATGGCAGGATGCCATCTTCTACATGTCTGCTTTTTTTTTTTCATTTCTTCTGAGATAGTTTTCTACCATTTCAGTCATCTAAAATGACTCCCTGCATGGTCTAGCAGGCAGAGGGTGCAGCAGCAAAAGGAGAGCTGCCCCCTTTGGTGGCTGTGAAATCACAAGTTTGTAGACTGACTTGTCACCTGGAGGCTAGTACCCTGTCCAAGGGCAGGAAAAGTAAATTAAAATTCCTCCTTTTTTAAGCCTATACAAGACCTGAGGTCTTGTTACATTCTCAAAATGAGACCTTGAATTACTCTGCTCCATCAAGAAAGATTTTACTCTGGCTCTTGATGTGTTCCAGGGACCCCACTTGGTTTTACTAAGTGGTACGACGTGAAATGGGAGGTTTGAGTAGAATGTTTCAGTCATTCCTAGTAGGAGAAGAGCTGATTGATTCACACTTGATGCAGGCCTGCTTAATTGCAGAGACTGTGTAGAGAACTAAGTGCCTCAGACATAAACAAAGAACCTCCCTGATCACCAAAGCTGTCATTCAGACCAGTGCTCTGCCTAACTTGTCCTCATGCTTCTCTTTCTAGAGTTGCAGGGATACATTTATTTGTATTCCAGTGGAGTCTTAAATTTACTATTTCTTCCTAGCCTTGCATTTGCAGGGGTGACCTGCAGGAGGTGAAAGTCTTCTATATAACTCACTGTCCTGACCCAGCTCTCCAAAGACTCAAAGTATTCTCACAGACTGTGAAAAGAAAGTAAAAACAAATAGAGAAAATCTACATGGTAATTCTGCAACATTCTTAACAACATTGATGTCTGCGTAGGCAGCGCTTTTATAAATATAGATTTCAATTTAAAAAAAAAATTATAGCTCGCATAAAAACCTTACTTTTCTGCACCACTTTACTAACAAGAGATTTTTTCAAAAGGCAACAATTTTAAAGTCCTCTTTGAAAAACACATGCAAAAAAAAAATTAAAACAAGTTACTAGAAAATGTTCAGTGGTTGACATGAGTTTTCTTTACTGTTACTATTTTTTATCACAACCCAAAGCACTGGCCATGCAATATCCCTTGATACACACTTAGCTTTTATCCTTACAAGCTATTTTTTTGAACTCACATTTTAAATATCAATTGGAAAAACAGTAAAAACCTTTCTTTTTACTCTCAGGCATGTCTTTGGATGTGCAATATGTTTTCTGTGACAGCTTAAAGTTCACTGCTGAGAAGTATAAGCAGATAAACACAGAAGATGGCACCAGTTTGTTCTGCAGAATTGTGTTCAGCAATGAATCAATTTGCAATTCTCGAAGTTTCTGTGCAGACCCTTCCACCACCACCAATGTCCAGGTCATGGGAAATAAAATTATAGCAATGTGTATAAGTACAGTTTGTATTTCCAAGCCACAGAATAGTACCAGCCAGTATTTAACTTGAGTTCTCTGCTAATGTTTAAGGCTCTGGAGACCTTTCCATAATTATTTATGTACCTATTGTCCAAGTGTTCCTTGAGTTCACAGGCATAATGCTGACTGCAAACTAAAAATAGTCAAAACAAAGAGACAGACGAAGACAGAAGGCTGCAATGAAATTTCTGTATCTTAGTGTTTATTACTTAAAATAACATCTAACCTTATTTATGATCTGTGTGTGTTTCTTAGGGATGCAGTGGCATGCCTGTAATAGCTCAAGGGGCATGAATTAAAGTAGTATTCCAGCACTGCTGGAGGCTGCACCGTAAGTTATCTACCTCTTTGGGACAGAGATTCAGAGGTTAAGAATGGGATGGTACCAAGTCATACCTATTGCTTTATCCAACAGCACATAAGGGAGTCTTGAGCACACAAGCCCAAGGGGTCATTGAGGCTCAGGGGAGAAGCTACAGACAAACCTTTGTTTCTTACTAGGAAAGAAATTATATTTTCATATGACCAAGCATTAGTAATAGTTGTGAGATCATAGCTGAGAAGGGTGTGCTAGAATATGATTTCATTTAAGAGATCCATCAGAAAAGAAAGGGCTAACTAGCCTCCATTTCCCTCAGTGTTTTTTAATCTACTTAACTTTTCGTTCATGGATCTGTTCAACTACCCTGGCTGCATAATTAGATATTTCTCTGGTGTAAAAAAGAAACAAACAAAACCTTTCCAGTCCTGCTTGCTAGGCTTAGTCTTCCAAGTACCAGAACACTCTTTGGTGTTCAAGAAACAACTGTAAACAAAACAAACATCCTTCCAAAATGGCTTAGCCACAGGTGATCCTTCTTACCTACATGACCTTAACTCCCCCCTCAGGTACATCACATCAATCAGGCTCTGCTTTCCTTGGTTCTTCATGCTCTGCTGTCAAGATCACTTTCCTCGATTGGATTTTCATCAATTTGTTGTTTCAGCAGAAAGAACTTCAATCTCTAGACTGAATCCAAGCCTTTGTTGCTGGCTCATTCTATGCAATATTCTTGAAGAATGAGGTGACATGAATTCTGGCATTCCCATCTGGTTTTTGCCATGTTTTGATGTTTCATCTGGAGTTATTCTGGAGCTGTATAAAGATCCCATTACAAAACAGAGAGAAGTTGAGTGTCAGCTTTTGGACTGGAGATCAGAAGAGGTGCTTTAACCACAGGATGATGAAGAATCATGGAGTTCTGCCAACAGTTTTGGCAAATTCACTTTGCCTCATCTCTGGAAAGCAGCCTTCCACATGTGGGACTAATCCTTATCTTCCTATCTTTCTAGGGTAGAGAAAGGTTTAGCTAATTATGTCAAGGACAGGCTTCACCCTTTAGCCACACTACTGCCTTAGTTGCACAGCACAGGCTGTCATAAACGACCCACTTCATACTCTCAGTCATCTATTGTCAAATTAGGAAAAAGGTCAAAACCACAAGGAATTTGTAACTCTTTTTTGGCTGACTTGGTCTGCCATTTAAGGTCTCAACAATAGAACTGCTGATAACTTCCATATCTTGCTGCCAAAAACCAAAACCATATCGATGGCCATCTTCCAGTTTTTAAGCCAAGTCATACATTTTGGCAGTGGTAATCAACTGTGTCAGCTCTCCCTTTGGTTGTTTTACATGTCTGGCTAGGTTCTGCCCTGGTGAAAGGTTTTGTGATAATGGAAGTTGAAACACAGATGAGATTAGAACAACCTTTACTGGTTTTCAATCAAAGAGTAAAATTCTGATCTCACAAAAATGTTTTGTGATGTTATGTTTAATTTTACTATTCTAGACAATTTATTTTCTCATTAAAATGCTTCATAAGAACAGGAACAGAATGAAAAATAGCCCATTTTCTGCAGGAGTACTGCAAGGGGACTAGAGAAAGGACAAACACAAAAATTATTCTCATAAAGGAGACAGCAAGCAATTCCATTCCAGTATTTGCTAGAAAGCTAGAAAAAGAGAATGGTTGATAACACAAGAATATATTCAGTTTAAGCAACATCTGCATGTATTACTCATGTTTTCATGTTTTGTCTCAATTTCCATGACACCTCTAAAATTCTTGCACCCACACTCATATCTGCGTATAGTAATCCCATGGCAGAATAAATCTGGACCTTTTCAGTTCACTTATCAAACAAATTAATTACTGAAAAAGTCTGTTTACCAAAATGAATAAATAAAGCTAGACAACTTAATAGAGCCATTCATCTTTAAGTATTAAACAAAGAATAAGGAATGCTGTGATTTGTCAGATCCTACAGAAATACTGCAGAGTGGAAATGTTACTCACCATCTTGTCTACATGTGTCATGTTTGTCTTTCACATACTTGCCAGTGCCTTCCTAAGCTTCATGAGAACCAGGGAAGAGCTAACTTCATATCCTGGACATTCCCCTTTCCACAAAGTAGAAGAGGATCATGATAAAGCAGGGTGACTGCTCAGGTACCCTTGAGCAATCATTCAGAGGCAAGAGAATGAGGTTTTATCTTACTCTGAGTAGACTGAAGGCAGGAAAATTCAGTGTAAGGCCCACTCCATTCCCTGAAACCATGGATGCTCTGCCTCCAATACTGAAAGGTTTTGGAGAAAGTAGTGAGGGAAGAGTGATCTTGCTGTGTGCACCCTTGCCCATCACAAAGGAATTTCAGGAGTGCCTTGAACAGACCTGCGTGGTTACAAGAATCTAATTTCACATGTAATGATTTCTCTGGGTTGTAAAATTATTAAGCATTCTTTCTATTCCTGGCTTCTCCTTATTTACTCAAGATTATACAGTAAATCAGTCTACCCCTAATCTAGAGAAGATGGGCATGATAATTTAATTACCCTCAAAAAACCTCTGCTGAATTTTCTAATGGTAAGACAAAAGATTTTGATATGTTGGAACAGAAGCTCCTCACTGTGAACAGCAAACATTCACAGGGAATATGAAGTCATTTTTTCAACTACCTGGGACCCCAATTACCCTTCCTGCAGGCTGCACTAAAAATCCTGGGGTTTTAGCTCCTCTCCTTCTGAGATGTTCTCTATCAATGCAAGCATTAGGCTTATACTTCTGTAGGTGTGCACTTAACAGCAGGCAATTACACTCCCCACTTTAAAGAAGCTCTATTATGCACTGTGATTACTTTGGGGAGAATACTGTCTTTGCTACTAAGTGCAAATCTAATGGATAATATCACTGCACAAGTTCAAGCAATGTGCAAGAGCTTTTATTTCCATCAAGCAAGATGTTTGATGTTTAGGGGAAAAATTTGCAGAATAGTCATTCATAAAGCCACTGCTGCACTCAGTCAGATATTTAAGAGTTAGGAAAATTCAACAGGAATGTAGACTGATGTTCTCAGCTGTGCCTAGATAATAATTTACAAGGACCTTAGAAGTTTCTTAGGAAATTCCTAGCTCTACAAAAGTTTTGTTCTTTCCATGTTGCTGCTGCAGACTCGTCAACATTTTTCCCTCAATTTAATCTGCATTTATATTCACTCAGGGTTGAATCCCATACTAAATGGGACTGTGTCCTGTAGAGACTAATTCTTCATTCTCAAAGAAGAGGACAGATGAAAGTATACAATACTCCTGATGCAATGCTCCTAAGATGGCTTTTGTGTTTGTAGTTAGTACCACCGTAAAGAACTTCAAAATAAATTGATTCAGGTTTCACAGGTCTTTGCTTAACACAGCAAAAAAACTTACAGGAAACATTTACTGGATGTCAAGTTAGTGGCAAACATTATCTTTCATATCTGAGAGGTAATGTAATTAAAACAACCAAAAAAAGATGTGGTTGTCTTTTTGCTAGGCTGCAAACCTGACATCAAAATGCTATGTGGCCAACACACCATTTGGTGTTTGATAGCACCACCAAGTCTGAGGGAACAGACCTTCAAGAAGAAGGAGGGCTTGCAGCATGGAAGTAGTTTCACACAAGAAACTCTCCAAATTGCTGGTGTGGAGCCACAACACGACAGTGCTAACAGTATTTTGCCTTCCCTTGTGAGGCATTGTACATGCACACTGTATTTCAAATATAGCTGTCACTTAGTAGATTGATTGCATTAGTGCAAGGCTTCTCAAGTTTTATGATGCCATGGCTTTCTCAACAGCAGGGAACAGTCACTCTTACAGATCTACTACATTTTTGCCAGAAAATAAAAGGCTAATGACTTGAAATATGAATGCCACAGTAAGGCCCATGATTAATAGCCACTGAGTAATAAAATCATTGCTGACAAAATATGTCGAATGACAAGTTTAAATCTTTTCCAATGAAAAGTTTAAATATCCCCTTGGGAAAGGAGTCCTCTGTCTTGTTTCCAGTGCTGCAGAGGCATTTTTTATTCAATTGCTTCTTGGGCAAGTGTTGTGAAGCAGTTTCCAGCACATGGACAAGAACCAAGACTTCCCATTCTCAAACACATTTTTCTGCTAAAAAGGAGGGTGTGTACCTCTCCACTTTGTCTGTGTCCTCAGGAGTCCTGCACTCCCTGCTGAACAGTGGCCCAGCAGATTTCAGTGGCCTCATGCTGGACCTTTCCATAGCTCAATGACTGTTTCAGAGAGGAGGTACCACAGATTAAATTCCTTTAAGCTAAGCAGGATCCAAAACCTGTCTGCTCCATTTTGTTGTAGCCATTATATTGCTGTGGTGACACAGCCCCTACTTCGTACCTTCTTCAGATGATGGTCTAGTTCTCACTGTCCTACAAGTGCCAAGCACCACCTCTTATGCCCAACAGCTTTTAGCTGAGGGGCTGAGGCAGGCAAGGAGAACTGCTCTAATTCATTAAAGCTGTAAAAAATAAAAGGGATTATACATCCATGTTGTGGAAATGAGATCTATTCCCCAACTCTTCACTAAGAGGGAAAATTAATTGGGAAACTGATGTTTTGTAGCATATGACTAAATGCCACAGAATGGTTGGTTACTGCTGCTAGAGAAAACTAGATTGGGAGTATCATGGGAAAATACCAAACAAGAAGATTTTTCTAAAACATGCTCATTTCTTCGTCCCCTGAATTATGTGGTAGTTGTTTATAGTGGTCAGTCCTAAGTCTTGTCTTCACAAGATACACAGTACAATGCCCCCGTAAATAGCACAACCCACTGGAAATACCAAATTACATTTAAAAAACCTGTAGGGAGATGTTGCTTCAGCCAAGAAGAATGTGGGCCAGGTGACGGGCTCCAGCATTTTGGAGTGGCTGCCCCCACCAGAAGAGTCCTGACACTGTCCATCACATAATCAGCCAGAACACAGCCCCCTAAGCCATGGAAAAGATCTGACCTCACATCCAGAGACCAGAGGGCAACACCACCATGCCCTGGCCCCTACCCTCACTCTCTTCACATTATCATCCTTGACCTAAAACCATGCCAGCTGTAGGCCCAGCTGGGTTATAAAGGGAAAATAGCAACCACCTTTTCTTCTAAAACTTTCGATCATTCAACTTACATCACTTGTCTCCAAGGCATGATAGAAGAGGGTACAACAAGCACTAAGTGTCTGCCCCTCTTCTTCCCTGTCAATGTCTCTTCCCAGCAAAGCCCCACAAGGCTGCACCTACAGTCCAGCCAGTTCCAGTGCAAGCAGTCCATACAAGCATTACTGCTGGCTCCTCCTTGCTTTTCAGGACACCTCTACAATGACCGTCACTTTTATTACTTGCCCAAAGCCCACAGCTGCAGCTCTTTCCATCATGGGGATTGCTGAGTCCTTATTTCCCTAAACTGCTGCCTCTCCACCTGCATTTTCCATCACCTGGAGGCTGCCAGGCCATAGGGCAAATACCTCACATATGCTGATGAAGCCTTCATCAGTGCTATCTAAAGCCACAGAGGAAAAGAGCAGCCCTATCCAAATACCAACAGTGGCACAGCAGGCCCTTGCCCATTCACATCACAAGTGCCATTCTTCTAGGCAGACCTCTGCTTCCCAGGAATTCCCCACACAACCTTCAAAAAGCAAGTAAACAAAAAAAAAACCTTTAAAAATATGCCAGCTAGGATGTAAATTCCTGCTGACTCCTTAAGACCTGCAGCCCAGTTTTCCAGCGCTGCTGAGCTGCTGGTGGACCCACAGGCAGGCTCATGTCAATACGAGCTGATGTACAAACTGAATTAGACACACAGCTCTTCATACAGCAAAGGGTAACAGAGCAGTGGTGATGCTGCAGTATGTATTGAAAATCAGGCATCTTTGCCTGGGACCTGGTATTTTACACAGTATTATGATTTGTTATGCACAGCAAGGCAGAGATGCCCAGACCACATCATATTTTCTCTCTCATAAGAGCTTAAGAACTAAATGTAAATGGAGAATTTGAGGAAATACAAGCCTTTGATGTGTGTGGAGAGATGTAATGCATTTAGGCAGAATATTTTAATTATGTGAATTACAACAGGACAGCCTGCTCTTTTTCTTTTTAGCATGCTGAGTCATTTCCACTTGGACTCTGCAAACATGGACCCTTGCACTGAGTGTTTAAGTATTTGGAATAAACAATTAATGTTGTGCTCCAGCTTTCGCAAGCCTTGTGCAGAATAAAGAAATCACTCCATTTCTTCTCTCTTTCCTTGTGATTGTTAGTGCCTCCTTTGGAGGAGTGTGGAGCTAGTTGGGCACCCCATTTTGAGATACAGAGTGCCAAGGGCCAGCTTGCTGAAACTATCTCACCCAGTTCCCAGGGATTGACTTCTGAGCCTTCTCTGAGGCTTCCAGTTGCCATCCAGTCTCATTTGTGTACAAAATATGGAGAGATGAGTCAGAGTAATTTCTCGCCCTTTATGAAGAAAACCTGATACCTTGTGCATAGTTGTGGTATTTCTACACACAGTTTACATACTAGCCACCAACCCAGTTTTATTTTTCTTTTGAATCTTTTGATTTTTTTCATACAGTAATTGTTCTGCTGAACTCTGTAGCTAGATGAGGTGTTTATTCAGCATCTGTGCCTTCTAAATATTTACTAATGAAGATCTTTTTAAAAAAACTTTTTCCCTCAGCTTATTGACTAAGCAGCGTAACTTTTTCCATTTCTTTGATCCTGAAGCCCCCTTTATTTTAATTATCCTCCCTTTTGGCAGCCAAAAGAAAATGTGGCAATATATTCCGAGCCCTTCCTCACCCCTCCAGTTAACAGAAATACCGGTTGTAGATCAAAGAACCCATCAGAACAAACTGCTTCCTATGCAATAAGCCCTCTGTCTCTGGAATAAGCAAGTTTATCTTCATTGTGCATTCCGATAAGATGTTATTATAGCAGTGACTTTAATTACATTTCTCATTATTACATTAGTGTGCAGCAACATAGAGTTTCACTGAATCTAAATGTGTTAGATTGTAAAATATGGTGCCTTTAAGTCTTGTGATGGAAGCCACAAAACAACAACAAAAAAGGGGTTGGTTTTACAGTTGGACAGATGTTTCTGTGAAAGGAATGATGAAATTTTTCTGGAGTATGGATTGGAGCATGGAAAAAGATGAAGAGACATCATGAGATGGCAACAGCATATGCCTCATGTACTGTACATCATCTCTGTAATTCAAATGTGGTAAGACTCTAGAAAATAAATAGCTGCTTTATGATTTAAGCTGCTGTATGATTTTCCTGTCTGAAGTTCATACAGTGATATACCTACATGTATGCTTTAGTGGCAAGTCTTGAAATGTTGATTTGCTTTCTTCCATAAGAAATAGCTTATTCTCCCCTTATTTCTCTTTTGGTTTGTTTGCAGGTTTTTTATGGTAAGACTAGAAAATGTAAGACTAATGAACTATCTCAAAGTATTTAATGCTTGGCATTGAGTGGGTTAAAAATATTTGTAGGTATAAAATCATTCTTCAGGATTTGTACATTTCAGATGTCTAATAGTCACTGAACAGATGCTGAGTAAAACAGATCTTTATGTATCTCAGCTTCTCTGATAACTTGATTAAATATGAGGCCTGGTATTTGGTGCCAGGTGTTTTCCAGGGGAGTGAATTTATCACATGCTTAGTCTTGCAATCCTTATTTAATAACTACTTGATCTATAACTTAATGTTAGTTCCTATGAACTGCAGTCAACTTTAAATCAAGGCATAAATTACCAAATGCATCTCGCTGTGAAAGGCACAGACTTCCAAGCAGACTGTTCCTACTTGCCCTATGGAGTGGCAATAACTTCATGATTTCCAATACTACAACATATTTGTGAGGAGTGGATTAGAGTGCAGTGGTCTCCTTCTTGGAACTCCTAAGCAAAATATTCAGTCAGCACCCAACTTGTTTCAAAGAAAACACAGGGTAAAATGATGCACTTCTTGACCCCTATTGCTTGAAGCAACTGTAAGTTTGCGAGGTTCTTTTTCCTTCTGCCAGATAATAAAAATACAGATAAATCTGATCCATATAAATCAAGTTTTTAATTAAAATACTTTGAGTTTTCTAATACAGATGGCATTTCCCCTTCTAATCACTGCATCCTGGTTTAATGCCAACACTGAACAAATAAGATATGTTTATCAGTACAATGTTCTAGTCTGTCATGTATCACTGAGCATTTTTTCCTTTTTATATTTTGAGTTTTAAATAGTCTAGTTTATAAAGATGTTGTTTTTTCTCCCCTGGCAGGCACATATACCGTCTCTCTTTAAACTGTGGGAGTGTTTTAAAATAAAATATTATTAAGGAGATGTTTGCAACTAACATTTTTAACATCTTTACATGTTTTCATCTGGAGAGGGAAGGCTGAGGACACCATTTAGTGATAAGAGTTTCAAATGACTTTCCAAGATGGTCTTTCTCCAAAAGTGAAACACATCTTTGCAGTCTCTCTTTTGAGAAATTTGTTAATGAGCTTTTAAGCCCATAAAAAAGAAAAAGTATGGGGGAGGAGGGAATTACTGGCTTCTTCTTGTTGTGACCACTATTTTCCCTTCCTAGAGCAAGAATATGAAGAAACCATATAAGAATGTGAAAATCCAAGCAACCATACCTTCTAAGTAAACAGAACACCCAAGGACATTTTAGAGATAACTGCTGCACTAGATGAAACAAAGTTTCCATTTAAATTGGAAAAGACCTCCAAGACCACCAAATTCAACCTCCACCTGAATAGCACCATGCCCACTAGGTTGTATCACTGTGTGCCACATTTTCTTGGGTTTTGAACACTTCCAGTGGCTCCACTGTTGCCTAGGGAGCCTGTTCCAATGCATAACCACTCTATCATTAGTTTTGCCTCGGAGAAGAGGCCAACCCCCACCTTGCTACAACCTCCTTTCAGGCACTTGTAGGGAGCATTTGAGCTGTTCAAGCTGAGTTTCAAACAGAGGGAGATGCATCAGAACTGAAATTAACACATCAAGATGACCCCACTCAATATTTCCACAATCTTCTTCATACCTCTTCTTCATTGACAACGTGACCAAGAGAAAAGAAATATCTCTATGGACTCACTTTAAATCTGCTTCCAGAAACGGTCAGGATTGATACCCTATCAAGTCAATAGTTTCTTCTGAAAAGTTCTGTTCACTAAGGATGGCTTCACTGGCCTTAAAAATTTAGTATCTAACATTGAAGGAATATATGTCGGACTAAGTCTTGACTGGTAGAGAAGCCTATCACTAAAATACAGAGATTGCTTTACAGAGATTGCTTAATTGCAAGGTATTGCAATTGCATTTGTGATGTATTATCAGGAGATAGTTCAGACAGCTCTACATGTTCTTGGAAATAAATCACAAAAAAAACCCAAACAAACAAACAACAAAAAAAAAAACACCCAACAAAACCCAAAAAAAAACCAACCAAAAAAACCCCCACAAAACCACAAACCAAAACCAGAAATTCAGTCTTAGAAAGCTGAAAGCATTTTGAAGCTAAATCAGCTGAAAAGAAAGAAAATAAATAGAAAGGAAATAATAATTAGGAACTGCTTAAAACATTCTAGGAAATACTTTCAAAACCACAATCCAAGTGAGAACAGAGGCTATTCTGGTTAACAGAGAACAGACAGACCCCAAATGAGTATGAATGCAAATATGTTCTAAAAAACACACAAGACAAAAAAGAAATAGAGATTTTAGAAAAAAAATCCTCATGGAAAAAAAAGGAGGATAAATCCATGGATGGCAAAAGTAAGAAAGGGGTTAAGTATTCCAGATAGATTAAAGTAATTCAAACAATTATTTGTTCAGTACTAGGCAAAAATGATAGAACTGAGAATAAAATTAAAGATTTCAAAAACTTTCTTGGAAAAAAAAAAGAGTTAAATTACTTATACCGCAAGGTAATAACATTTTCTATTTTAACAATAACTGAAGATGATGTTACAAAGCAAACCCTGACTTAAGACATTTTGAAATCATCAGGTCAATAGCTTCTTGTGAAAAGTTGTGCTTGCTGGATTCCCTGGTCTTAAAAATTCAGCATCTAACACCTTGTTCTCAAGGATTTTAAATGGTGAGCACTAATGAGCTCTATCACCAACACATGCTACTTCAACAGGTTTGGAAAGGTTAGGAACATTAAAGCAGAAGACAGCTAATATTATATTAGCATTTTGAGATATATGGAATATGTGGGGTGATTAGAGGTCTTTCAGAGTTAGAACCAGTCCCAGGTAAAACAAAACAGTTTAAACAGGTCATGGTTGCTAAAGATTAAGGGAGGACAACAGGAGGATGGCATATGTACCACCACTCAATAAATACATCTGATGAAATTAAAACTGAATTAAAAGATTAGCTGGTAAAGGAAATGAGTTTGATATTACAGACTTTTCAGAGGTATTCAGCTTCACGCTACCTGACATTTTAATTAAGAAAGTAATGTAAGCTGTATTGAATTTGTATTATTTTAAATTGATTAAAAACTGACTAGTTCCTAGGTCTGAAAACATCACCATAAATGGGGAAAATTTTATCAGCTTGATGGATTTTTAATGAGGGCTCAAAGAGATAATTTCTTGACCTAACAGTATTTAACTATCTTTTTTAATAATGGCACAGAAGAATCGATGAAGTTGTTACTGAGAACTTTGTCAATGACACAAATTATAGCGTTGTTGAAAAAGGAAAAGAAAAAAAATTGAAGAGAATACGTAATTAGACTATCAGTAGCACAGGTGAGGACCTCAAAGTCATTGTATCCCTCCCCATTTCCATGAAAGAACCAGGTGTTCTGACAGATTTTTTGCCTAATCTGTTCTTCAGAGGCAGAATTTCTCCCTCAGCAATGGGGAAGTTATTCCACTACTTGCTTGTAAGCCTGGCTCAAGAAAACAGCACATTTCTGCACACTCTGTTCCTGTCTGTAAGGTGACATGCTGGAGTGAAGAATTTTTGCAGGTCAAGGTATGAGAGGATGGGGAGTCTAACCTAGAACCTAAATAAATCTTGGGCTTCATCTCAGCAAGAGAAAATTATTAAATATTGGTGTGATCTCCATAGGTTGAAATAGAGACCTTACAAGGTCAACTGCTCTCTGTGTATGTCCCCTGATTTCTAGTAGAGCTGGAGAAGCCTGGGTTCTTGATGTCCACCATTCAAAAAATGTTGAAAATTTGGAATGGATTCAAAGGGGAGCCCAGCAACTCTTAAGATTATTTAATCACCTGATATTTAAGGGCCATTGCCAAGTTTATGAAGGACAAGGTAGAGCATAAGCACAGGCTGTAAAGGAACATGCAGAAAAAATGAGCTTTTAGTCCCATGTGTAAAGACACAAGATGAAACTGCTAGTATCTGAAGCTAGAAAAATTCAGAGCAGAGAAAGCCATTTTTCTTTACAGCCCATGCTTATGCTACCTTTTCAGCCAAGGATAAGCCTGACCATGGAACAACTTAGCAAGACTTGTAACGGATTTTCCATCACTAATGATTTCAAAATCTCTTTTTCCAGAAGATTTGCTCTAGCTCAACCATAGCTGTGGCTCTGATGCCAAAGTTCAGGGAAATCCTGGGCCCTCTGTATATATGTGAAGTCAAAGGACAGTGGCTCATTCTTACTACCAATGAATCTTTGCATATTGTTTCTTTTCCATACTCTTTCTTTTCATCCAAGCAAGTTCTCAGCAACAAGAAAACTGCTCATGTTAGTAAGATAAAGAATGGACTTAGATAAAATGGCTGAGAGTTCATCTGGTTCTTCTCAACATTAGGTGTGAAGTTCAGAAGGTGAAGTGAAGGCAGGGGATTACAGCAGTTCTTGAATCAATGCCAGCTGAGCCAGAGGCACATAAATATTTCATCCAGGTCAAGCAAACATCAGGGAGGTGATTTATCACAGATTTCAGCCAGTGATGGCTAAAAAGGCTGGAAAGAATCCTTCCAGACTTTGTCTACTAAGGTTTACTAAGTCATCAACATTGCTATGCTAAAGGAACAAGTGCAAGTAGGTTGTCTCTGTCCTCTTCCTCCACATGGTCTCACAGTTTTGAGGACAAAGTAACAGACTCTGTCAGCTGGAAGATCTTCTGCTTCCAACTAATCTAAGCTAGTCTGGTATCAATCCACATATCTCGGAATAAAAAGACATCTCAAGAATCATATTGGTCTGAGCATCTCAAGTCTTATTCTCTGCAGCAGAGAACAAACTCAGCACGAATAACAAAACAGGTGGCAGAATCTCAGTGCACTAAAAGCTTTGGAGAATTAAAGTCAAGTCATTGTATGTGGATCAAAGAAAAGGAAAGAAATCAAGGGACCCTATGAAGTTTAGTATAATAATAATAATAATAACAAACTTCCCTGGAATTCCTTAGAATTTATGAGGTTTTATCTCGGAGCAGAAGTTGCCCCCAAAATCTTTAATAACAAATATGATTTCATTCTTTTAGCCAGTACTTACATACACACACTAACAAAAATCTTGTTATGGTACTGGATAGGAAATTATCCTTTCCACTTATGAAAACTGTAGTAACCTGGCCAGTCCAAATATTTTGCAGAGTCTTTTTCATCTGGTAATTGAAAGCTACAGAGAATAAATTCATTTGTCCATACCACAGTATGCTCATTCACTTCTTGACACCTCTTTCAACCCTGGATGAAAAGTGCCATGAAGCTAAATGACAAATTGCAGCTCTTACTAGTCATCTGACCCAAAAGGGAGGGAATCCCCATCCTGGTGGCAGTACCTGAAGCCACTCAGCCCGCTCACCTGTGTCTCCCAATATTTCCGAGCTACTGTTTTTCAGTTTTCTCAGGTGCTCCTTGTTACTCCCTTCATGCTACTGCTGGTTCCCTTTATTCCTTCTCTCCCTTTAGGCATGCACCCTCAAACCTGCCTGCCTCCCTCCTTCTTCTGCCTCTATGGATGTATAGCTTTACTTGCAGAATCTGAAGCAAAGAGCAGTGAGATAAGCAATTGCAATTCCTTTTCTGTGACAGAACAGACCACTCAGCTGCTCAGCACAGTCTCTGCAATTCTGCATTCACTAACATGTTGCACAAGATTGCAGCAGCTTTTTCCACATGTTTTTCTTCTGAGAATTAGCATCTTAAACCATAAACATGCAGGGAATTGATGTGAGTAGCACAAAACATGTTTGTAAAAGCAAATGTTTCATTCTTCTTGTGCTGGAAAAGATGTGTGAAGGAAGACTCCCTAATGGTTCAAGTGCTCATTTTTAAGCCTGATACAGATGTGTCCAAACTGTTGGGATCTTAGTTAGGATACTGAGATACCCAAACTGCCTGTGAATAAGAAGCAGGGTAAGCTCCATGCTTCCAGACAGCACAAGAAATATCAAACAGTCAAACCCAAGGGTAAGGAGTGGGGGCTGGTCCAGCCCTATCCTGAGAAGGGGAGTAAAAGGTGTGGAGCTAGGCATCCTGGCAGGGTTGGGCTTGTAGCTCAGGCACCCACGGAGAGAGTGAGATGGTGACTGCTGCTGCTTGAATAATCAGCTTCTTCTTGGCAAGGCTGCCCCACATGTCTGACTCCACCCTGCAATACAGGAACAGCCCTCACTTTCCAGGGCTCTGGCACAGGCAAAGCGGGCAACAGAACCACAGCTAGTCACTGTTCCCAAAAATCTGCTGCCAGAGGCAAGTGCCTGCTGTGTCTTTGGCTGGAGAAAGCCCTTGAGGAAAATGTAACTCACGCATTAAATCCAAGATACCGTGGCTAGGAGTCTCCTAGTGCAGCACACTTGGAGCTGTTTGAGGGATCTCCATCACCCGGCACACGACACTGCTGTTGTAACAGCTGTTCCTTGTTCGGTGCTGGACACTGGCAGTACTCCACTGGAGCTCTGGAGCAGTACCTGCAGAGTCAGTGTATTTACAGCTCTCAGGAACGTGCAGTTCCGTCCAAGTGGAAAATTCATGTTATTCTATGTTTTACATAGTATCAGTGCTAAAAGACATTAGTACCTTTCCATCCATTTTACAGCTACACCCAATCTTTACTATATAATCTTATACTGATGATTTTCTTTACAGAGTTATCCAGTACAAAAAGACAAAGTACAGACCAAAATAAGAAGAATACTCCAATAAGGTCTTGTTTTATGAGTAAAGAAGGTTGGTCCACGTTTTACAGGAGGGGATTTGAGAACGAGAGTTACATCATGTGCAGGCTAAGGGAGGGCTTTTACAAAGGGCAGGATGGGAAATGAGGCACTGGAGAGAGATAATGGCAAATGAGAAATGGAATTAGCAGAGCCCAGGTGGTGCAGAGGAGTGACAGGAGAGTCACCCTGGCAGGAGGAGCAGAGCCTTACAAAGACGACACTGGCTTTGAAAGCGATGTGGAAGAACATCTGGGCTTAGGGATTTGGGCTCCGAAAGTGTGTGTGGAGAGAGTGGAAAGGACAGGCAGGATATGTGAGCACTGCTCCTGAGGAGATCCCTCATTCCAAAGGTTATTCCAAGCAGATCACAGGTAACACCAGCATATATTCAGCTCTTGTAATAAAACATGTATGTGTGCATGCCGCATGATCAGAAATACAACTGCATGCAAAAAAAATTGTTGCCTGCTATATAATCTATAATGTATCAAACTCGAGTGTTATATATGTACACACACATATATATATATATGTATAAACACACACATATGACCTCTGTTAGCTAGAGCTTTTTCTGATATGGGACAGTTAAAACCGCCACCACACAAATAGGAATTCAATTAAATAATTTCACAAATAATTTATGCCTATTTAACTGAAAGCTTCAATCAAAGTAAAGTTTTGGGAACTGACTGCTCAATCTAGGCAGCAGCTCCACTGGTTGGGATCACTCCAGTAGTGGTACTGGTATTTTAATGTATCCTGCCAATGAAGACACACTGGAGATACCACAGCAGGCTGTGCACCAGAGTGGCAGGAGTAAAGAACCGCCTTGTCCTGCCACCCCTCTTTTGGTAGCAGAAACTCTGAGCAGAGGCATGAGAAACCAGAGGTTTCAACACCTGACAGAGATCCAGTGAGACCCAGCAGAATTTGGCTGTGCCTCAGTAAGGTGCACACCACACCTCTGCCGACCCACCCCCCCTATCCCCCACAACTCCCCATGTATACATCTGAAATGTGATGTCTTCAATTACAAATAAACAGCATTGTGGACCTAAAATCTGAAAGCACGTCCAGTTAGAATGTGTGATTGACACTTTATTAATATTTACAGTGATTTTTAATTAACAGCATCTCTTCTGCCACTCATCTGTAGGAGAAGCCCGATAAGCAGTGGGGAAGCCAACGGTATTTGAGGAAGATTTAGTCAAACAGGAAACAGAGATATTTTGGGGCATTACATTGTATCTCCCTGTTGGACCACAGCCCTCACGCACGCATGCTTGGATAAAACTGAGCTGCGGAGCAGTAATTGCATTGTGGCTTTTTGATGTCTACTCAAACAACATTAGCTTTGCTGTCATGTTTTACAATGTAAAAAATTTTGGTGAAAATGTCAGCAGGATGGTATCTTTAATCATATTTATTGATTGACCTCAAAAGGCACAGTGCAATTTAACTGGAGCCCCTCAATGCAGCCAGGGTCAGGTTCAGACAGTACCTGTTCCTAGCACTGCCTGGAGCCCCAATTTCATGAGTAGCTTTTATGTCTAGTGTCCTTGAAACCACTTGACTTCCCTTCTTTCAGCCCTTCCTTATTACAGCTAATGCAATACACTACATAGCTAGAGATGCTTACTTCTAGGGAATATGAGGGTTTAATAGGTAATCTCTGGAGCAGGAAATGCATCTGCTCATCAGTGCCAGCTGCAGTTTGGTGTTCTCTGACCAGTCCGAGAAATGATGGGACCTCCGCACGGCCCGGCGTGGGAAGGCGCAGTCTGATCCCCAAACCCGTTGCAGCTGTGCTGTCCAGCCATCCCAGGGGGACGACGTTGATTCCAAGTCTTTGCCCGCAGCCGGCGTTTGTCTACTGCGCCCAAAAGCCGGGTCAGCAGCAATCGTAGCAGCGCAGGACGGGGCCCACGCCCCGCTTGGCTCCTGTGTCCATCCTCGAGGATTGGCGAAAGGGACCCCGGGGAAGGGCCGGCTGCGGGGGCGATGGGCGAATAACCTGTCCCGGGGCGGTCCGGCGGTCACACACCAACGCCTCGGCGGCCCCGCACGGCCCCGGGCAGGGCAGCAATCGGGGCACCCCCTCGGCGGGCAGCCCGGGCCGGCGGGATGGAGGCCCCCGAGGGGCTGCGCTCCCGCGGGATGCGGGGCTGGGGGCGAGCGGCAGCAGGGGTGTGGGAAGGGCGGGCTCGGCGGGGTGGTTCGCGTGTGTCTGTGCCTGCGGGTGAGCTCTGTCACGGGGAGCCCGTGTGCCGGAGGGGCAGAACTCAGCGGGTGCGGGGCGGTGAGCCCGGCGAGGGGCGGCGTGCGGCTGGTGCGGGTGCGGGGAGGTGCACGATGAAAGTGTGCGTGTGAGTGTGTGAGTGCGAGTGTGCGCGTATAACTCACATGGGCGTGCGCTCGTCCGCGTGTGCTTGAGCGTGTGTGTGTATCTGTATCTGTGTGGATGCGCGTGTGTGTGAGCGGTGCCAAGTGTGCGAGCGTGTGCGAGTGTGGGGATGTGCGCTTGTGTGTGTGCGAGCGTGTGTGAGCGATCTCGGGTGTGTGCGAGCGTGTGTGTGCGATCGTGTGTGTGTGTGAGCGCGGCCGGGGGGGCGCGGGGGCGGGGGGCCGAGGGGCGGGCCAGCGGCCGCGGCGCTGCTGGCCGCGCTCCAGCCCGGCGCACTAATACAGCCTGGCGGCTCCCGCCTGACTGACGCCGGCCGGGGCTGCTGCTGCCGCTGCCGCTGCCGCTGCGCCCTGGCCCCGCCGCCGCCGCCGCGCAGCTGCAGCCCCGCTCCCGCCCGCGGCGCGCCGAGACCCCAGCCCGCGCCCGTGGCAGGTAAGAGCCGGTGCTCCCGGCAGCGTCCCGGGAAGGGCGGAGGGGGGAAGCAGAGGGGACGGGGGACAGTGCCGTCGCTCCAAACTTCGCGCCGGGGCTGTCCCGCATCCTTCCCGAGCGGTGCCGGGTGGCGGGGCGGTGGCGGCGGCCGCAGCATCCATCCCCCCGAGCGCCCGGCGGAGCAGCCGCGGCGGCGCCCCGGGCCGGGGTCCCCCCGGCTGGCGGCCCCGGCCCCGCTGCGCTGGGGCGGTGTGCGGGCGGGGGCTGGGGCCGCAGAGCAGCGAGATGAGACAGACCGACGCCAGGACGGCGAGCGAAAGGAGGAGCGCGGGGAAAAACATTTTTATGGATGGCTAAACGGTGACATGTCTTCCCGCTGTCAGGATTTCTTTCTTTCTCGCTTAAGTAGGAGAGGGGAGGTTAAAAAAAAAAGAAAAAAAAAAAAAAGGAAAGTAAAGAAAAGAAACAACAGAGCCCCACATGACACGTTTGGAAATACTTTTCCTTTCAGAGTTTTTTTTTCTGTTCAAGAAATCCCGCTCCTGGACACGCTCCCGGGAAAAACGGAGCAGAATTGCTGGGATTCGGGGGGTTTTTATTCCAGCTATGAACGGTGACTCTGATTGGCTTCCTGTCTTTTGGCTCCGAAGTTAAAACGTTACACGTTTGTTGGTTAGCAAGTAACCAACATTTCCAAAAACAATAGCCCTCGATATGGCAAATTAGAAATCACTGCAATTTTATCTCCGTGCCCAGGCAACTCTAAGTGGGGGGAAATTCGGAGTTCGGCTCATTGGTAACAATTCGGATATTGTTTGGTAACTTTGTGTTTGATTTTATGGGTAAATTTATTTCAGGCTAGCCAGGTCTGCTTTAAAAGAGGCAATAGTGGAGTAAAAATAAAAGACAGACACACGGACACGTGCGGATGCACAGACACGCACGCCCGCTGTTAATTACTTGCATCTTATAAATTAGTGAAAGAAATATTTCAGCCCAGAATGGTCAACTATTTAGTGAAGGAGCTCTCCCTTGGCAGAAGTAGGAAATTGTATGCACGGCTTGGGAATGAATTCAAGTTTGCAGTGGTTTGGGAAGGGCACTGCAGATAACGCAAGTTTCAGTACTCTTCAGCATCTCCAACGTGTGGAAATGTGTCCCTCTATATGTGCAAGTATTGGTGTGGTAGGACTAATCTTCCCATCTTCAGGAGCATGAGATGAAGAAAGTGCCGCAAAATTCTTCTCCTCAGCAACGGTAGGACAAATGTCATCACTCAAACAAACCTCATCTGTTTTAATCCAGCCAGACAACTCCCTTCTTTCAGATTTGATAAGTACCAGTGTCTGGCTGGTTCATCTTTGCTTCCTGTTAGATTTTAAAGCAGACGCTGGGGATGTTTGTGGTTTGTTTTTTGGTTTTTTAAATATTGAGTTAATTTGACTTAGTAGCTAAAATAAACATGCCCAAAAATACATTTTTAGTTCAGTTGTATCAGGAGGGATATCTTGTATTTACTAGGTTTAGCAGTAGTTCCCATTTCCCTCTGCCCTTTGTGATGGAATTAGAAACATTTTCTTCTTCACTTTATTAGCTTGCACATAAGCTGATAAACAGGAATTCTGCAAAAGTGCCTTGAATAAGGGTCAAGTGTATTTTAGAACAAATCCTTATCATATCCGTATTATATATGCAAACCAAGAGATTTCCTGATGGATGCATCAAATCGGTGTCAGTACTTGTAAACTGATACAAGGTGGAGAGAGCTTTTATTTATGTGCAGCAACTGAAACGAACATGCACAAAGCTGTCAACTGCACAACTTTGTGAAGAAGCTGAGAATTAGTATTTCACTAAAGAGTCATGCACACACATGCCAAATATCTTCAGAAGGTGGGGATGTGGTGTAGAGGAACTCGGTAGCACCTCGGGTTTGAAAGCTACTCTCATGAAAACGGGCAGCAGTGCTCCATCTTTGCTTCAGTGGGTACAAGATGAGGCCCAGCTCACTGAAAGAGGAGTGTGGAAGTGTCAATATAAAGTATCACATAACATCTGCACAGTTAACTCTCCTTTCTCTCCTTTTATTCTTTTACAGGCTTTCTGCATCTCATGTTTGAATTCTTAGCTATCTGCTGTTATCAGACAGGGAGATAGTGTGTCATGCAATCCTCTCTCCTGAGTGCTAAAGTGCTGTAATTTTGATGGCCAGGCTAATCTGTCGCTATAAAGTTTTATTTTTCCATTGTTAAATTCAAAGGACAATGACTACTAATTACAAGTGACCTTTAACCAAAACACTAGCTGGAGTTTATCACCAGTGCTGATACTGACTAACAGTAATTCCAGCATCAGCAGTACTGGGCACCCTGTTTCAAAGAAACTTAAAAGAAAAAGGGGAGACAAATATATATATGTATATATATACATGCTCTATAATTTGTCTGCTGCAAAAAATACAGTGATAGTGTAGAGAGATTCCACTTTCTGTGCAATATATACCCTTTACAAATAATAATTACAGGGCTGGGGAAGACAAAAAAAAAAACCCAAATAATGCATCAGAAATATTTTAACTGAAAACAATACAGCAGAAATATACATAGTAAAGGTTGTTCTGTCTAACTGCCTGGTTTCCTGGTACAGGTGGGTGTAAAGAATCATTAGTGTTACTGTGCATGAGCAGCAAGGGTTAGTAATAACAACAATAATTTGAGATAATCATTGCAGTCCTATTACTGTCTTTGAGAACAGTTGTGAGAAGCGCTAGACTTTGAACACAGTGCAACAAAATTAATTTTTCAAAAATATCCCAAATTATTTCCCATCTGATAGTTTGCCTGCAGTGTTTGAATGGGAATATGAAAATACTGTGGGAATTTTACAGGTGGAAAGGTGACTTAAAGAGACTTGGGCCCTGTGTATTTATTATAGCAGCTAAAAATCTGGCTGTGCTTTTGCAGATGAGTGGATTTAATAGATTGCAGGATCAGAGCCCAGACAGAGATCCTGACCAATACATGTTTGCATTTTAATTAAAGCTGGTGAAACATCAGGTGGATTGTTATACAGGACCATTTTCAGGTTTCTGCACCTTAGAGAGATGTAAGGTTGAGCAGTTCTCTTTGAGGTTCAGTTCCTCTAAACAGGCGCACAGCAAGGACATGGTGGAGGTGGACATGGAGTGAAGGACACTTCCCAATTTATGCAGCCACCCCTACTTTAAAAACCAAGAAAAAAAAAAAACAGAAGAAGAAAGTCTGGTAATTGATCTCTGTTTTTCTGAGACAGCATTAAGGTCGAAGTGTGTTTCTGTTTGGGAGAAGCAAAGCCTTATCTTTCACATCTTTCTATCCAGAACTTGTTTCCTTCCCACTCTTTTTTCCTTGTCAGTGGCATCACCATCCTCCCTCTGCCAAACTTAGCATCATCTTTGCCTCTTCTGTTTCCTCACAGGTTGTGATACTTCCAGATATCTCTTGACAGTTTTTCTTTGTGTTACTTCTTACATTCCTCCTTCCCTTTTTTTGCAGCTGCCAAAGCATTAGTCCACACTGTGGCAGCCTTCCAGCTTGATACTGCAACCTCCCATTTCCCAACAAGCTCTCTTCTCCCACCTCCGTTCTGCTCCCAGATGCAAAATCCTGCATCTTTTGCTTTTCTTCCTGAAACATCTCCCATTCTGGAGTCTCTCTATATGCCTGGCCTTTGTATAGGTTTTGAAAATATTCCCCTCATCCTGAGTTCCCCACAACTGTTGGCCTCAAACTCACTGTCCATTAAAAGAGAGAAATGAGGAGGAAAGAAAATTAGCAGACCCGTGGGTCATTAGAGTTTGTTCTGCTTCAGGCTTCCTTTCACCCTCATTACCTGGCTACAATGGGAGCCAGACTGGCCACTTCTTGATAAGGGTGGTTCTGTGTTTGCTCAGCCTGGTGGTGAGCTGGGTCACGCAGCCGTGCTGGGCAGAACAGCAGGCAGGAGCTGGCCATGGAGGTGCCCTTTCCAGAAGGCCTTGTCTGCCAGCAGCAAAGCTCCACCTAATGAAGAATCCTTTATAATGTGAATAACCCTGCAGCTGAGGTCAATACATTTCAACAATGCCTAAACTTTTTTTATGTGTGTTTTCTTGCTTGCAATTTAACAAAAAAAAAACCAACAAAAAAAAAAAAAACAAAAAAAAAAAAAAACAACCAAACAAAAAAACACCAAAACCACACACACAAAAACCAAAAACAAAACCCCAAAAACCTACATTTTTTTCTTTCAAGCATTTCGTTGCAGCATTACTCATCAGATCATGCTTTACAAAGCCATTTCTGTCAGGGCACCTGAGGGACAGATGCAGCAATCGAGGCACCTGAGGGAAGGCTGTTCACCCTGAGGCCTGTGGCAGGAAGTGATCCCTCACGCTGCCCAGTGGGCACAAAACTGAACAGAGGCACAAGCAGTTCATGTGGCTTTTCAAAACTCTCTTTTGGTTACTTGCTGGTCTTGCCTATCCAAACCTACTTGTCTCTGTCAAATTACTCTGGCCCAGCTGCCAAGGTGCAGTTTCTCACCCTGCAGCATACATGAGGTAGCTGATTTATCTCTCTCTCATCAACAGATCTTGGATTACTTCACACAGGGCATGAAACCTTCACAGAGACATCTAGAGTAGAGAAAGAAAAATCCATTCCCATGGGAGGCTGCAGCTCCCATGCCTGTCCTGCTGCATGGTCCTAGAGGACCACCTCAGGCTTCTTGGTGGTGGCCTCCTTGGGAGCCTTGGGCTGTAAGGGCTGCCTGGGCCAGAGCTGAGTGTTAGGAGGGGAGAGGAAGGGTAGCAACAGCCATGAAGAGGTCGAATATTCCTTGGAATCCTGAGATGGATTTGAAGAAGAGTAAAATATTTCTTCTAAGGACTCAGGGCCTGATTTGTGCCTTCTGTTCAGTGTTTTCTGAAGCTGGTAGTTAACATGACATATAATCTCACATGCTAAAGAGAATCCAGCCTTTGGTTTTTTATTCCCAGGCTCAAATGTAGGCATATGAAACCTGTTTAATCTCCTAAGAAGGTGTTCTGGTTTACAGAGAATCTGAGCACCCACATCTTCAGCTGAAGTCACTGGGAATGGCCAGCTATCTCTTTCTATCCCCCACAGGAGGGAACTAGATAGGCAAGTTCTCACTCCTTTTGTTCTTAGTCCTGTTGTTGGGAAATAACTTCCACAGACAGTCCAAGCATATCCAGATATTTTTCATAGAAAATATCCTGGTCCCTTGACTAAGGCAATCCTTGCCACTGAAACAGATCTTTACATGGATAAGCACACTAATGCTGGTCTTTACCTCTTCTCAACAAAGTTATTTGCTGTAGTTCTCCAAGATGTAGGCCATGTGGATGCTCCACCCTTCCTCCCCCCCTTGTGCAGGGTTTCACAAGCCACTGAGGGCTCAATTAGCACAGATTACTGCGGATGTTCATGCAGGAGAACCTATATGTCAATCTTATTGCATTAGCAATTTCCCACAGTGATGCACAATGGAGGCCTTTTAGGAAAAACAGATTTGAGTGTGATATGGTTTGAACACAATGAAATGCTAATGCGATTCCGTGGACAACTGCTAGTGTGATGTGTACAGAAAGTGTCTTGTGTGTGAAATCCATCCCCCCTGTGCAGTTGGCCAGGCTGTCTCACCTGCAGAGAAAGAGATGTGGCCAGCAGTACTGTTGCTTCCTCCCCAGGCCTGCTGCCAGTCAGAGGGGAAGTGCTTCTGGAAGTTCTTCCTTTTGTGTTTTTTATTGATCTGTATTTCACTTTCCAAGCTGTGAGATGCTAAATCATCTGCAAAGGACGTCTCCTGTTTTAACACCAGAACTGAGTAATGCTTCAGACAGACCTCCCTGAGGTGGGATGTGCTACTGTACAATGTGAGGAGAACATTTGCTTTGTCCTTTTTCCCTGTGTGCACTGTAATGGCACAACCAGGTATGCAAAAGCATATTCTCTTCTGACAATTTAAGACACTAAATTTTCAGAATAGGTTCCTATCACACTAGTGTGCCACATCATTGGTGAAGTAATTGTTCTTTACAAGTATCCTTATTCACAACATTCTTAACATCTGAATCTAAGCAAATCCTTTTCCTAGAATGAGTATTTGGGAATGACTCCAAGAATGCCAGTGATTGATAACAAGGATTACAGAATCGGATTATTGTGGCTGTAAACTTCAGACTAGCATGGAAGCTGAAGTTCTTTTCAAGTCTCCTTCTTCCTTTGTGAAGTGTTTGTTCTGGAGGCACTTGGCTTCATGCTTTGTATCAGAGACGAATCAGCTTTTATTTTAAAAGCAAGAATTCTATTTTTTGCGTATTTCTAACCCTTCCATTTTTAGAAACACCAATGGGCTTTGCTGCAGTTTCTATGGGAATGGTGGGTATGTGAGGAATGCAGGACCAACTGGCTGTAAGATGGGGATAGCCAGAGCCATGAGAAGACATTTTGGCTTCCTAGGGCAGGTTGAGGCACCTCCTCATCACCCCAATGCCTCCTGCTTCTCCCACAGATACACCCTCTGAGCTCCTCCATGGTATGAGTGCTCCCTAGCCTGCAGCTCTGCTGGAGGAAAGCAGCTGAGAGAGGGGCTCTGCCTTGGAGGTGCCAGTCTGAGTGTGAGCAAGGCAGCCTCAGGAAGGGGTAAGGCAGGGACTGGGTGGATGGGTCTTCTTCCTGCCTGCGGGGAGCAGGGTGTGAAGCAGAGAAGAGGATGTGTCCCTGTGGGATTGCATCTTAGAAACTTTGGTGTGGCCCAGACAGGGAATACTGTGTGGTTCACTCCTTATAAACATCACAGTCACTGGTTTCCTTTAAAAATTAATACCGAGGAAGGAAGTGCAGTCGGAGAGAGATCATAGTGATAAATTGGTCCAGTTTAATATTTTTACATAGACCTTGGTTGTGGTAATTTTGTGGGGTGCCTTCAGATATTGTGGGAGATTTTCAAAGGCAAAATTTGGTGGGAACATCCAGCCCTCTGGTTTGGGTTGCCGTCCTCAGCAGCTGGATGCAAGCAGCCCAGGGGTCAAAGCCAGTGTAGCCGGGTTAGCCCAGTGCTACACCAGAACAGAGTAACCCTTTTACTTGGTTGGGGATGTAGGGTCATAAGGGCTCATCTCAAAGGGTTTTCCAGTCTCTTCTTCCTCCCCAAGGCCAGCACAGTTATTCTTAAAACAAGCTGTGTAAAATGCACTCGCAGACAGCAACAACTGTCCCAACATGTATCCATCCTACTCATATGCTCTCTCTGATTTTTCAAGTGGATATGAAAGACAGATTGCCCCTATCCTGTCTGGAGCAGACTTTGCACATGGGGGTACTGTTACCATGCCCATGCACCTCTGTTCTCCCCATCTTATGATGAAGCTTTCTTGAAATATCTGCCAATGTGCTCATCCACAGTCCCACAGCAGTCCTACAGCAGGAATTGCTTCCTAATCAGGCATCACGGGCATACCAGACATGACCTGGGTACTTAATTTTCTTTTGTGACAGAATTTATGCTCCTGAAACACTTCTGCAGGTGTTTGTTTGTTTGTGTGGAAGTGCACATAGCTGTGTTAAGGTGTGCAGCTTATATACTTGAATCTTTCCTCCTTTGTATCAAGTAAGAATGTGTTATTCCTGCCACGAGAAGCTAAAAGATGCTGAGTAGATGAGGTAGTACTTGAGTGGTTACATGAGCTCAGAACAATTATGTGGATGCCTGAAATTTTTAGTCACTAGCATCAAATTTTGTTCTTACTTTATTTGGGAGGCAGTGAGTTCAGGTGAAGGCTCCACAGGGTGAACAAGTGGCTTGAGAAGCATGAGGTGCTGTGAGATCTGCTTTGTGATATTGATGCCTCCACATAAAGTTCACTGTAGAAGGGTTTTCTAAACAAACTTGAAAAATACTCAAGAAAATTAGTTTCAGAAGCTTATTCATTTAAGCTTATATGAATAAACAAGATGTTGCCAGGGCTGTGCGAAACATGGATACATTTGAGCTTCAAACATTCTACCTCCTGTCATTGGATCTGTTTTTAGTTGGAGCAGTCCAGGGTCAAACTGGGAAGAAATTTAATTTCTTAAATAAAAAAACCCCAACCTTCTTTTCATCCTATTAAATTAAAACCCTAGGTGTGAGGTTCTGTGGTTGTGGAAGAAGTTGGGAACACTGCAATGAATAATTCATTCACTGTATTTTCTTGTGTGTGAAAGACAGTGGTTTCAGCTAGGTTCATAATAGTACGCTTGTCCCAAGGATGGGTCCCAAGGACAACAAGAAGCCTCGGGGGATCCCAACTGATGCTGAAGGTGCCATGAGTGGAACAAGTGATTTACATGCTTCAAAAATAACATGTGGCCACTGTTGCTGAGCCAAGAGCTGATTACTGCACTGTGCTGCTCAGGCTTGCTCAGGCTGTGCTTTCACACTGCTCTCCTGGAATGAGTGTACATGTGAAACCTCTGCTGCCCAGCTCCAAGTTGCTGTTCGGGCAAAAATATAAAAAGGTTGGTGCATGAGGCCCAAGGCAAGGTTGGTGAGGTTTGCCACTCATTTGAGACCCACATATTTGTACACACTTTTGTTTGTTTGTTTGTTTGTTTGTTTTGAAACCCTTTTCCCTGCTGATGTGTAGAAGATCCCCATAGCAAGTAGCAGTGATAATTTGACTCGGGAGGTTCTCTGCCAGCCCTGCATGTGTGCAGGCTGCTGCCAGCTGGGCACATTTGAAAACATACCAAGAATCATTTAATTTAAGAAAACTCGTTTGCTTCTCTCTTTCATAGTAGGTAGAAGTAACTGAATCAGTGCTAGGTAAAAATAACTAACCAAGAGCATGTTCACTGCATTCCTCTTCACACTGATGGACTGAAACAATTTTCTCCCTTCCAGTTCTGTTGTGATTTAGTTGCTTAGTGTCAGACTTCCAGCTATAATTGTCTCACTGCTCTGTTTTCCAGCCGCATGCATCTCCAAGAACTGCACAGCTTATGTCTAGACGACCCTCTGAGAAATCTCCCTCTGTGGCCTTACTTAGCTGTTGCAGTGACACCAAGACTAATGATGTCAGGCATTCTCAAGACAGATAGCTGTGCCTCTCACCAGACAAGTGCTGGAGTGGAGGAAGCACCTTGAAGCTTTATGCTGAGATCATGAGTACATACACATCTGCCCACACTTTTGCTTACATGCACATACACAGATATGCTTTTGAGGGACTTTGGACACTTTGCTTTTACACAGTGGTGTCTTAAGTCTGTTGTCGTTAGCATCCATGAAAATTTTTCTTTTTGACTTCCGCAGAAAGCTTGGAGTGAAATTTAACAAGGACTGGTACAATTTCCCTGCTGTGCCTCTGGGAGCAAAATACCCCCAGCCTGAGGGAATGGTATGAAGCTGTGTCAGAGGAGGTTTAGGTTGGATATCAGGAAAAGTTTCTTCACCCAGAGGGTGATTTGGCACTGGAACAGGCTCCCCAGAGAAGTGGTCATAGCACCAAGCCTGACAGAGTTCAAGAAGTGTTTGGACAATGCTCTGAGGCACATGGTGTGACTCTTGGGGTGGTCTGTGCAGGGCCAGGAGTTGGCTTTGATGACCCTAGTGTGTCCCTTTCAGCTCAGGATATTCTATGATTCTGTGATTCTATGACAACTGAATTAGAGGAAACTTCATCAACACGTTGGACTGCACAGGCATTCTGCTAGGGTGTGATGTGAATCTTCCCTGACACAACGGATCCTTCTTACATTAGTTAAATCTAAACTTACCAAATCTTTCTATGGTGGAGATATCAGCATGTTTGCACTAGACAGAGAGCAGGGCATGTTTAATATCCATGAGCTCTGGAACCCCTCTTATTGGCTTCATTGGGACCTGGCTCCAGTTAGGAAACTGTAAGCCCACAGTTATGGTGGGCTTTCCTCTGCTCCTGGTGTGTCGGGGTCTTTAGTACCACAGTAGAAGTTACTGAAGTGAAGCTCCTGGAGCAACACATTTCTCCTGTTGACCTGAGGACCTACAGGCTATTTCTACACCAGAAGGTGAAAATGGGCATAGGAGGAAGAGAAAATATCCTAGTCCCTTTTACTTCATGTCCATTTTGCTGGCTATTAGCAGCAGTCATTCAGACTTGAGGTGTCTCCTCTCATACATTAGCTGTATGCAGTGCCTGATTTTGCTATTTTTTTTTCCTAGATATTTACCTTTATGTGATAAGCTCTGTGATATGTACACACATATTCTTCTCAAATACAAATTTAGGGAGTTGGAGATGAGTAGGTCAGATGGGTGATAAAAATTTGGACATGTTTATGAGGCCAAGTAAATTCTATTGAAAGACTTCTTCTATACTAATAAATTAAACATTCCTTATAATGTTCTTGGCCTTGAGGCTTACTTCTGTGCAATGGTTGTCTCACCCTCCAAAACATGGTGGCTGTATGCTGACTTGTTATTAGGAGTGACCCCTGTTCCCTCCTAACTCCTGAACTCTGCACAGAAGTGGTTTGGGGGAGTGCTGCTGGCACAGACCAAAGCCATTCCAGATGCTGTGGTAATAACATGCTACAGGTAATAAAGTTCCTGTGCCAGAGATGTTTCCCACCACTGTTGTGCCACAGCAATAGTAGTCAACCCTATGTTTAGGGAGAATGGAACCAGTGAACTGGGCTGACGTGTTTCCAGTCCCACCTTCTCCTGCAGGCCACAGAAAAAAAAAAGGGTGGGTCGCTCAAGTCCTATACGTCTTCTACCTCTTCCCTAAATCAAGCTTCAGATCTTAGGATATACTCAGTGATGGAATAAAGATTTACAGTGTGGAAGACTGACCGTGTTTGGTGTTGACCCTTCACTTAGCTGACAGATAGAGAAAGCCTTCCTTGTAGTCCCAGGGGAGGGAATTGTGTTAGGAATGTATCCTGAACGATGCCTGACTCATCCTCATGATAGCACATCATATTGTCACTGAGGGAGGTAGAGGTGACCAGACCAGAACTTCCATCCTTGTATAATGGACATGTGCTGGGAATATGGATCAAAACTCTAACACTTCCCACTGCCATTCTAAACTGCATCGAGCATCAAGAAACACAATAGATTATCAGCACAGAAAATACATCAAGTGTGGGTTTGAAATATTCCAGTTGGATAGTCAAGTTGCCTGTTACCAAAGGCATATGGCTTAAGCCACTGCTGTCCTGAAAGACTGTTAAAATTAAATTGTGAATTGATATCTCTGTAGTTGCAGCCCTGGAGCAGAGTGGCTGCCTCGCTATTTCACAATGGAGGATCTAAGGGTAGCAACACAGGGCTTAGTCTGTGAATAGTGTGCAGTATTATGTAATTTAATAACATTAAACTAGGATGTTCTGATAATATTATTTGAAAGCTGTTTAGTTTATTTAATACCATTTATATTTTATATGTCAGTTGAATTTGGGGAAAAAAGATTTTAGAAGAAACTGGGGGGAGTGTGGTAGGAAATTGTGCAATGTACTTATCTGAGACTACATCACACGGTCTGCAAAGCATGGCTTTTGCTTTTATACACATAGTCTTGGCGACTCTCCCACCAGCAACAATAGTGCTCAGACTCATACTGATGTCACTGTTGAGTTATTTAATTTGACTGAACGAGATTAATGTGTTTATTTAAAACCTTGGTCAAAATGGAAAAGAAAATCTCGGGACAATACTTTTATGTGAACATGTATGTTTTCACATCTGATGATTGTAATGTTGCATTAACTTATCAGGAGTAGTTGTTTACACATGCCAATGCCCAGGAGACCCCCTCAGATAAGAAGTGTGAACCTTTTCCCTTTCAGCATAGAGCATAGACTTCTACACTGCTACTGGTCTGGTGGGCTTTCATCCCAGGCTTTCCTTGCTTCCTGTTGCTGCTTTCAGGGTTGATCCACAGTGATCCCAGCATTGTTTTATTTTCTCATGTGAAGATGAGTTCTGGTGCCACCAGGCAATGACAGCAATGTGATGGTGGATCCTCCACAGGTTCTCACCAGGGCAGCGAGGGACAGACACCTCCACTGCACAGGATGTCTGGATGGGGCTGGTGCTGGGCTTTGTAGCCTGAGCCTGCTCCTGCAAGGACTGGAGCCTGCCTGTCTAAATTTTATCCACATTATGTTTTACGAACAGATTGAGGGTGTTTATTCCTGTGATAAATCACTCTGATTTTCCTTCATTCTCACATGTACCCCTTAAGTGTTTGGAATAGACTTTGGTTTTGTCTAGAGGCATTAGTAACTATCCAGCTAAATACTCCAGGTCATTGGACTTCTACTAATATAGAGGAGAGAAAAAAAATCTGGAATCTGAATGTTCTTTTTGTATGGTGGGACAGGTTTCCACAGTCCCGTGGAATTGATCTTTGACTGATGAAGGGCATGAGTGATGGGGTTTCTGCCGTGCTCTGTCAAGAGCCCCTCTTGACAGTTGGGGACAAATGGACACACACATAAGTTGATAATGTAGAAATTGCAGAAGCCAGAGCTCAGTGCTCTGGTGGGTGCCTGAAGCAAGGTGTGCCTGTTCTGCTTTCCTGTTTTGTAGTTCCTTTGTGCATGTTTTTATGGTGCTTGGCATATGAAAGTCTTGGGGGAAGAGCAGCTGCTGCCAAAGAGTTGCTTTCATGATTTCTCTTCTGTGGGGCCAAGTTCTTCCATCCTCCTAGTGCAGTGCAAGGCTTTTGGGACTTTGAGCTCCTTCCCCCACCACTGCTGCTGTTGTGGAGGAAGGGAAAAAGCTTGTTATGTTTCCATGTATCTGCATTTCTCAGTGATGGGCATCTCTCAAAGGGAAATGCAGTGGGGCATAGGGATGGGCATGAGAACAAAACAGAAGAGCTGGGAGAAAAACAGCTCTAGGCAGTCCTTGGTCCTCAGTAAACATCACAGCCTGTCCAAGAGGCTGTGCTGCCCTGGGCCATGTATGCTCACACTGCAGCATGCTCCAGAGCTCCGTGGCGCCGAGGGTATCCAAGTATGCCAAAGAACCGGTACTTGGGATTGGCCTCCTGCCTCACTGTGTTGTACCTATGCCTGCACACAGTGTCCCCAGGTGCCCTCTGAACTCTTACAAGACCTGTATATTCAAGGAAATTGCACAAAACATGGTTTATGAAGCTCTGCCGCTCCCTGTGCTGGGCAATATCTGTCTCCCCAGTGGCTGCATCTAAGTGGTGCTGAGGACTGGGAGCAGGCCTTTATTGGTGGGGCAAAAAGGTCCACAGAGGTGGACAAGGGCAGTCATGGAGCTGCTGCTCTCCAAATGGAGAGGCATCCATTTGGAAGCTGACCCCATAGTTTGTTTTAAGTGGCCTCTGTGTAGTTCAGACTTTTTGGACTTGCTTTGCACAGGGGGTCCATGAAATATATTTAAAGCAGTAAATAGCTTGACATACAAGGACATTTTTTCCTCAGAGTTCCAGTCAGTGGAAATATGTAATTTTCAGCTAAAATTAGACTGGCTCCAGCTATACGAGAAAAAAAAAAACGCAAAAGCCCTCAAGAGCTAAACTCTTTCTCTTGGACTTTGTCAGATGTAGCAACTCCTAGCAAAAATAACTCAGGATCCATCCTCTCAGGATCCATCCAGCACAAACTGTCCAAAAGTCTATGATTTGGATCCAGAAAGCTGTGAACTGTTGATGAGAGAGAAACAGACTGTATAGGCAAAAAAGACTTTTCTCTTCCATGTAAGAAAATATAAATAAGTTTAGAGAATACTAATAAATATTTCAAAAGCCTTAAATGAAATCTAGGAGAAGTTTAAATTAATTTTGCAGTTAATATTTTACAACTCTTGTCAGTACAGTGAGATTGTAGTGGCAGAGAGCAAGTTGAAATCAGAACAGTGTTCTACTCATTGCTTCCATAGAATTTGATATCACAGATTTATTTTCATAGAAGAGGATTGAGCTGAACCTACAGCTACCAGCCTATAAAAAAGAGGGTAAATTTTATTTTGTACTAATAATAATCTTAGTCCTGCAACCATTTGCCTGGTGCATTAAACTCTAAACACAAGTTGAAGTGACTGGATACTTTACAATTTCCATGAAATCCCCAACTCTAAAATGAGTGGAGTGGATAGTGTGGAAGAGAGGCTTGGGCCCAAAATAAACATTAAAAACCAAACAGAAAACCACTGAAAATTAACTACACATTTTGAATGATTTCTCTTTCAAAACGTTTTATTGAAGGAACAATGGAAATAGTGTGTGAAGCCTAACCATGTATTGTGTTGCTGTTCCAGGCTTCATCAGCAGTTTCTTGATGTTTGGAAAGTTCTGAGACCCACCCTGTTGGACTACTTGTGCCTAAGACTACAAAAACATACGTGTGAAAGAACCTCTCTTCCTTCATTCCACTGAAGGAAGTGTCCATCACAGCACTGTGGAAACGCCTTGCACGCCTTGCAAAGCAGGAGAACAGTTTGTGCTTCCCTTGACGTTCGTGCACAATCTCTGCTTCTTATGCACTCCAGCACCCCTATCAGCTCCTTGTTCTCCTTCACCAGCCCTGCAGTGAAAAGGCTGCTGGGCTGGAAACAAGGAGATGAAGAAGAAAAGTGGGCAGAAAAAGCTGTTGATTCCTTGGTGAAGAAGTTAAAGAAGAAAAAAGGAGCCATGGAAGAACTGGAGAGGGCTCTGAGCTGCCCGGGTCAGCCCAGTAAGTGCGTCACGATCCCACGTTCCTTGGACGGGCGGCTGCAGGTGTCCCACCGCAAGGGGCTTCCCCATGTCATATACTGCAGAGTGTGGCGCTGGCCTGACTTACAATCTCACCATGAATTGAAACCACTGGAATGTTGTGAGTTCCCTTTTGGCTCAAAACAGAAAGAAGTGTGCATCAACCCCTACCATTACCGGCGGGTGGAAACCCCAGGTAATTATGTCATCTGCATATGATTCGCATCTCTGCGTTAGCTCTTGCTCCGGCAGGTCTAGTCTTGGTGCATCCTACAGCAGTGCTCTGAAATGTGAAAAGGCAGGTTCCATCTGATGGAAGGATCTTGGGTCTTACCCTGCCTGCTGCTATCATAGCTCTGGCAGCCAGGACTAGGGAGGGAGCAAGAGCCCCTCTACCGTTGGGGTCTGAGTCCCGTCGGACCCCTGAGGGCACCCGGATCTTGTCCAAGGTGCTGAAAGCATCTTCCTCTCCCTGGACGTGGGTGCTGAATCCTCCCTGTCTGAACTGGTTTGCATGAAGTCTGGGCACCAGCCTGGCCTCACCACCATGGTGAGATTTATGTCTCACTGAAAACCAACAGTTGATTCATTAAGCCCCAGGAAACACTAGCTCTCTCTTTAAAGATAAGAGTTGCAGTAAAATGGCATATTTTGCAGTGAATACGAAACCAGGTCAGTTGATTCTTCCTAAAATACCTGGTGGACTGCCTTAAGTGGGATTTACTTACCTAAATGGAGAGTTTATGTGAAATAAATCCATCAGGTTCCCATAAAACTTTGACATTTTCTACTGATAACCCTCTTTGGACTGCACTAAAAACTTATGACCTCACTGAAAGGTCATTTAATTGGGCTTTATGTCAATGAAACAGCTGTTAAAAAATTGTAGTGTTCAGTGTTGACTTCTATAAGGGATCTTGGAAGACAGGGCTGGCAAAGGTCTTGAGCAGTCATCCCGTTTTCCTCTGCCCAGACTCCTGAACCAAACGAAATTACCAGGTACGTTCCTGACAGATATTTCCTAATAAGCTCTAAAAATCCCATGTGATTAAGGCTCTACAACCTCCCCAGGCAAGTGAAGCTATTGCTTTTCTATCCTTACAGTTCAAAATGATTTCTAATATCTAACCTAGCTCTCCCTTACTGCCAAAAATCATGGTAATTTAATTTACTAATGGATACGGTTGGTAAGTGTATACTTTTTATTCTGAGATTACTCCTTGTCTGGCATGAATTTTACTCTGAGGTGACATTCGGATCAGATAAGTGAACCGTGGGATGTTTCTTTTCCCACAGATGAAATAAGGGAAAGACATTTGCTAACATTTGTTAAACACCAGGGGCTGCTTCCTCTTCTGATAATCCTTCCAGTGCAGCAGAGCTGTCATTGTGAAGGTGTATCCAGTCTGCTATAAACATTGTCAAAACTTTTATATTTTATAGCTACACTGAGTGGCGCTTGTTGTCAACAGTTTTCGGTGGAAAAAGCTGATCTCACGCCTTGCTAAAGTAAACTTTTCAATAATTTAAGAAAAGATGCTCATAAAATATCCCATTTTTTGGTTTATTGCACTTCTTTATTTGCAGGCTGCAGTCTTTCGTGTCTTATTTCTTCTGGTGTAACTTTGGTGCAGTTAATGGAGTCTCCTCAAAGCTGACAGCACTGAACAGTGCTGATTTCAACCCTGGTTTTCTCATCTGTTCAGTGCCAGCTAACACTGCTAATGGAATAGTCCAGCAGCTGCTAAATGGCTGCCAAAGCTTGTTGTTCTGATCCTGAAACTCAGAAGCTTTCAGCTGTGAACATGTCTCTATTGTCTGTCTGTGCAGCAGACTGGCAGTATCTGTGCTAGTAAAGTAGAAGGGGACAAGGTGCAGGTCTGGGTACTACTGAATTGGTAACATGATCCCAGGAACAGCTTTCACCCATGTGGACTTGTGTGGACTAGCAGCTCTCAGAGTGCAGAGTTAGCCCACAGGAGGGACTTTGGGCACTTTGGACTTGGCCAACTTGTTCTGGAGGTGAAAGTGAGTGCAAATGTGAGCTGTGCTGTACCAGTTCTCCATAGGACCCAGGAATTGCTCTCAGGCTGTTGTATTCACTCCTACAACTCTGCTTACAGGCACAACTCAGAAGCTTAAGCTCACAGCCATAGTATATATTTGTACAGTATAGCAGAGTGCAACCCACTCGGATGCTCTGGGGCAGCAGCAGGAGAGAGAACTTGCACCACTGCAAGTGGTGCAATGCAGCTCCAGTTAGAAAGCAGTGCTGCAAGGAGGTGTTGGCAAGGCAAGAGAACAAATGAGCTTCATGAGAAAGTGGCAGCAGTGAGATCACCACAGAAAAGGCTGGGAGTGGTTGATTTAGGTGCCAGTCTGTTTAAACAACAGTCCTCTTTTAACTTCAGGAAATCTGCATCTTGGCTGTTAGTGATTTTAGTTTTATATGAGATTCTCTGAGTTTCATCCTCTGGTGCTAAAGAATCCCTCACTGAATAAGTCAACACTGTATTTTTTATAATCCACATACCAGCATTAATTTCATACGAATGTCCACCCTTTTGGGGATCATTTTCCATCACTGCAGTCTTTGTTGCTGAGTCAACCACTCCATGACCAGATCCACTAACTTCAATCCAGAATGAATGAGCTGTGTCAAAGATGGGAGGGCCTCATCCTTTCTTTGACAGCCTGGCAAATCCTCTGTTACTAGAGTACAGCTTTGAAATCTGGTCAGAGATCTGGTCAGAGCCTGTGTCCTCAGGCTGCCCAGTCCCATTTTAGGCTCTGCTACTGAAACTGCACAGATTACACATGGCTTTTATTGCTGCTACAACTATTCCTGGCAGATTTCTTCTCAGGTCTGCTGAATAGCAGGTGCCACTTAGGAAAAAAAAAGCAGAAAATATTTCCTCTATGTGTGCAACATCCCACTGCAGAGAGGAGATGGCCACCTAATCTGAAAGAGGTAGGTATGTTGGTTATGCTCTGCTTCCCCCTTCATTGTTGCCTTTGAAGAGCTTCTCAGTGGTTTGTTGACCAGACCAGAGCTTTTCTCTGGTTTGTTGTCAGCAGAAGCTGCCTAAACATGTACCCTATCGTTTTTATAAGAGATCATTCATATGTAAGTACTGTAAATTTGAGGGTGCACCATTGCTGTGGACAGGAGAATTTTTGACTTAGACTAACTGACTGCTTTCATGAAGCCTGAGTGGGACTAAGATGTGATAGCCTGCAGGGTGGAAGACCATCTGATGGCTTCACTGTTGGTCGTGTGTTTGGGAGTAGCCATGGGCACAGGGAAGAGATGGATCTCACTGGAGAGTGGTCTCCAAAAGTAGTAAACTATGCGGAGATGGATTAATGTGTGAGAAATCGCAGTGTGGATGTTGTACCTTAAATTAAAATGAGGCACAGAAGTTTGCTTGCTAGCATCTGAAGTCACAGGCACAGCCAGGTTCCCAGCAAGAACTGTTTAAGCTAAAGGGAATGGGAGAAAGGTATGAAAAGCAGTGGCAGGACTTAGGACATGACCATATTTGTCTTCAGTTGAACAAAGATCATCAACACTTGAGCATGCATAGAAGGGAGAATCCACCTCTGGCTCTTGGTGGACAGTAGCACATAGAAGAAAAGGGCCCCAATGAGTGGAGAAAATGTGGGTAATTTATGAGGACAGACAGGTGCCAACACATTCAGTTACTCAGTTTTATGCCTCTGGTCACACTTCCTTCAGAGTGGTTGAGCCCTGGAGAGTGACATGTTACTGAAAGAACAAGGAGAACGAGGCCCTGGGGGATACTCTTAGCCACAAACAAGAACATCTCGGAATGCCTCCCCACCACAGAGCCTTTATCCCTCTAGGCAGTCACAGAACAGTCAGTGGAAAGAGTGAGTGAGGTGGCAAACAAACTGTTCAGCAGAGCAGAAATTAAGAGTGCCATGGTCAGAGCTGGGAAGGAGTTCAAGGCTTGAAAATTCTTCCTGCTGACTCACTCAAGGCAAATCAAAGGCTTTCCCTGGCAAGCGCTGTTCACACATCCGGATTCTCAGCTTTCATTTAGAGAAGGAGTTGAGTTCTCACAGGGCTGAAGGAAGCAGCTCCCTCAGCTGTGGTGCCCACAGTCAGCCTCTCAACACTGCAGGACATTGCTGCACACAGCTGCCCCTTGCTCAGCACCTCTGCTGGGTGCAAAGGGATCTCCAGCTCCTCATTTTTGAAGGCTGTTGGTCAGAGCTGGCTGATCAGCATCAGACCTGACAAGCATCATACCAGTTTCATGGAGCTGCTGTGAAAAACTCCAGAAGCAACAAAGGAAAACTCCAGAAGCAGCAACAGCTCACAGCCTGGAGCTGTTCACAGGAGCATGGGATGGGAGGAATACAGCTCACCAAAACTATATCTACAGTGATGGTATTGGTCTTGTCCCAATATATAGCAGTTAAAGAGTTTATTCCTCTCCACTGGCTGTTAAGAGATGCACAGGGGACTGGGCAGTGCATTCCAGATGTGAATACTTGTATTGCCTGTATGAGTCCTACCTGGATGTTTAAAGCTAAAAGAACAGTAAAGAAGCAAAAAAACCTTTCTCTACCAAATGACTTAAGAAAGTGGCAGCAGACTCTTCATGCCACAAATAGGGGCATATGAGAGACAGAAGGAAAGAAAATAGTCTCCAGAGCACCAATCCTTGTCCTGGCCAGAGGCTAATTAGCAATGCATTGGGCCAGAGAACCATGTATGTGTGGTGTCTTAACAGGTATGCCAGTGCCTGTGTTTCCGGGCAGAGGAGAAGATAACTTCTGCAGTGAACTCCCTGCCATCAGTCCAATCTTTTGCAGTGTTAGGGCTCAGTTCTTCAGGTCATGGGTGACCAGCAGATTCCCAGTGGTATATTCCAGTGGGTGGGCAGACAAGTTGTTTAACCCTGCCTCTACTGCAGCATGGTGCTACATTGAGCAAGAAGCTGTGAACCCATTGTTGGTACCAGGCACTGTAAATGCCCCAGCTCTCTGAGCAGCTGATTTGAATGTGAATTCCAAGCAGAGTTCCTACAGCCTCTTCTCATGCACATGTTTTGCATTATCTATACATTATTTGCTTTATTCAATAGCAATTTTTCCACTCTTTCATTAAGCTGGATAAATGAGAGTTTGCTATAATTAAAAGTTGTTAGCTAACCTACCTAAAAATAATTTGCCTTACATAGATGGTTTTTTGGCCCAAGCAATATGTTAAAACATGTTCAAACTGTATATTCCCATCAACATTTAAAAACAAGAGTGTACATTGCTATTTGTTTCCATAAACTAGTAAGGATAGACTGGAAGATGATGTGCTGCTGGGTTTTAGGCCAGAGGAACTCTGGATACTAGGTCAGTCAATACAAGCCTGCTGAATTGTCCCTGATGCTGGGACAATTCATCCTTCTCACAATAACTCAAATTGCCTCCTTATCTTCTTTGGTGGCTTTTAGATCTGCATGATACCAACCGGGAATTTGTTCCCCCTACCTGTGTTGAAAGCCTTAACTAAGATAATTAGGCATTATATGAGCTAGTAATTAACAGAGAAATCTTGGGGTACAGGAATCACCCATTGTAGTAGGGGCTGCTCTTCCCACCAAGGACTATGGAAGACACAGTTAAAGCTTCAGGTTGAACTCTCATATTGAAAATTATTCAGCAAGCCTCCTTGTGTTCCAGCCTAGGGACTGCATCTTCATAGGTATCTCACTATTCAAGATTTTGAAGGTATTTTGAGTCTTAATTCTACTCTTGCTTCTCATGTCAGAATCCAAAGTAATTTGGATCAGTTTTGGGTTTCTCAAAGGGGCAATGCTGTTAGCAGCACTGACAGTGTGAGATGAAAATGGAGTTTGTGGATAGGCAATATCTTCTACTAGACTAATTTTTAAATGGGTTAATTTGGATTTCATTTTCTGGCCCTCATTTTTCATGTCTTAAATACCAACTACTGATATATGCCTTCTTACGCTAGATCTTTTCTAACTATATTGCAAGACCCAAATTGATATTGCTGCAATGTTTGAATTGCCATTTAAATTTCCTTTCAAAGATCCCACTGTCTGTCTGGCAGCATTTTCAAGTACCTGACGACATTTTAGATCTGGTGTCTGGCCTCAGGTCTCTACTTCTTTTTGCCCATCTGTAACATGCTGGTAGTAAAATATGTAGTGTATTGTAGAGCACTATTAATTGTTATTACACTTGGCTGTGAATTTGGCACATCCTGGTGATAATATTTAGAAAACTTATGATGTGTTCAGTTTTTGAAGAAGGGAGGAATAGGTAATTTTGAAAGGGAGAGATGTGCTGTATTTATGAATTTTATGGTACTTTGCTCAAGTCAAGATTCCTTATTTTGCATGTGGAACTGCTGTAACTGGCTGCAGATCTGGAGAAAAATGTCCAAGAATTCAGCTTTTGATTCTTGGGTTTGGACAGGTTTGTTACTCTTCAATGACTTGTATGCAGACATCAATATTTGAGACGCATGGAATATGCCTCTTTTTAACTTACAACAAGATATACTTTCAAGAACACAGCTTTAACCATTTTTTTCTGCTGTTTTTGTTTCCAGTCCTACCTCCTGTACTTGTTCCAAGACACAGTGAATTTAACCCTCACCTCAGCCTCCTTGCCAAGTTTCGAAACACTTCTCTGCACAGCGAGCCACTGATGCCGCACAATGCCACTTACCCGGATTCTTTCCAGCATCCTCCATGCACCCCTTTCCCATCATCCCCCAGCCACATGTTCTCCCAGTCACCTAACAGCATCAGCTACCCCAACTCGCCAGAAAGCTCTTCTGGACCAGGAAGTCCCTATCAGCTCACAGGTAAGAATGAGCTTTGGGACACCCTCACTGAGGCATTTGAGGGTTGTGACAGGGCCTGGGGCCAGGTGACAATTCTGTGCTCCCCCACAGACTGTAGCTGCAGATTGAACTGTTGGATAGAATGGACTTGGAATGTGATTTCTCGTGACTGTCTCCCATATACTGTCTCTCAGTACTTCTGACAGATGCTCAAGAGATTGAGAACTGTAGTTGTCCTGCTCCTAGAAGTGCCTGGGTGTGATGTCATGATTACTCTGGGGAAAAAACTGAAGAGAGAAGCAGGTGTGGCAGAAAAGAGCACTTGCAAGACCTAAGTTAGGGACCTAGGATGGTCAGGGTCAGAACCTTTAGAAACTCCATCAAGGAGAGAGGATAAAATGACGACACTCGTGTGCAGAAAGCTTTTTAAGTTTATGGGAATCCTACTGACTGTATAAATTTCAGAACATTAAGGTGTTTAACAATCTGGCCAACACTTGGAAAAGTCACAGCAAGTTCCTGTGACTTTGGAACATGTTCCACAGTTCTGAGATTAACAGGCTTATATCACTCAGATTGTTTGTGTTGTGAACTCCTGACTTAGTACAGCTCTAGTTACCTGAAAATTTAACTGTGCTTTTGCTGCTAATGCAACACAGTTAAGAGCTAGTTTTAATATCAAAACACGGTTCAGATTCACTTCAGCACTTTAACTTTCAAGCAGTTTCGGTTATGTCAGCTTTTTCACAAAGATGAATTCAGGTCAGAATCTTGTAATTTAAGATTTTAGCATCTTAACTATGAAGCATTTAAATTCAGGTCCTTAATGATATGCCTATTTCATTATAAGAAAGAAGTTTATTTTACAAGGTTTTTGTAGCATTTGAACTTCCTTTTAAATTGAATACTTTCAACACAGTATGATGTTTTTCCTTCCCTCTTCATTCATTGAATGTGCCTTCATTCATTTCTTCTCTAGATCTCTATTTCTGATTATATCATATTTAGCAACACTGAAACATTTCATCAAGTAGCAAGACTTGTTTGTCTTGCCAATATTTTTCTTTCTCCTGTGTGTAACTAGGTTGGATTCAGTGGAGCTGGTCCTGACAGGTAAATCAGGCCCATTCCAGCTGTGTAATGACTCTGACTCGTGCATTTAACTGAACTTGGGACCTCTCAAAGCTACTTAATAATGGAAGTGGCTCAACCTGAGCTTCAGTATATCATAGCACATAGCATACTGATAAGCATAATTTGCATGTGTAACAATTAGGGATGGAAGGCTATCTAAAGCAAACTGGAGTTACATCAAGAACCTTGAAAGGGATTGCTGTGACCAAATACAGATGTCAGCAATGCAGTTTCTGTGTCTGATGGAATTGTCTATACTCTCCCTGTAACCAGTGGAGGAAAACAGACACTCCTAGAAAAAGATTCATTGCATCTTCTGGTATATGTCCAATACACTGTGTCTGCAGGTTCCTATTTTTCTTTAGTGGATATAAGGAGACCTAAATGTGACTAGTTTAGGAGCAGACATTAAAAATGTCCATATAACCACATGATTCTGTGATTATATTCCTTTCTGTAACTTATTTTCTCTTTCACTATTTCTTGACTCTGTTTTACTGTTTTTTTGTTGGACGGTTATGTCATCTAAGTGTTAGAAATATCATATAGTGTATGAAATTCCTAGGTCCTGAACAGTGCTTAAATAGAATAGAATAACATGGCTTACTTGGAAGATTCAGTGGTTGTCTCATGATACAGTTCTTAGTTATCCACTCCAGATCAAGTTGCTTCATTTTGAGGGCCAGACAACAGACCCCAAACACAAGAGGGAATTTCAGTCTGGAACCAAGTTAAACCCTTCTTAGAGAGGCCCTTGGTCCTGCAAGCTCGTATATGGCTATAATTTTCATATAAGCTCATTGAGTTTCTGTTCAAATGAGGCAAAACTACACACTTTTAGTGCTTATGCACTGAATGTTGTCATTTTATAATATGAAAATGAATTCCTTTTTAATTTGGCTTTCTAAAGCCTCCAACCTTTCTGGATAATCCCCACTGCAGAGTCACCTTCTGTTTTCTAGCTCATGTTGCTGTAAATGAAACAAATCAGGAGCTGAGCAGTTGTGACTTGATACTTTTCCTCCCAATGTTTTCATGACATCTATTGCTCTTTGATGGGAGACTGAACAAACCAGGAGAGGGACACACTTCCCTTGTAGGACGGGGGAAAAAGACAAGTCTGGAGGGAGTTTTGTCAAGTCTGGTTTCTAAAGCTTTCCATAAGCTTTTTTTACATATTATGAAGAAAGAGAGCTTTCTCCCAGAGGATGAAATAAAGTTAGTTTCTGCTCTTAAATGGTCCTCCACAAGTTTTAAATTAAAGACAGAATTCTGGAAATAACAGATGAAACTGCATTACTTTCTTAGGGTAACAACCAGTATTAACAGAGAACTTGATTTTACATGGGTCTAGGCCTGAGGCACTGTTGTGACCATCCCTCTCTCTTTCAAGCACTGCATGTCCAACATGACAGCTTTTCCTTCCCATCTTTGCTGAACATGCAATGGTCTTAATACAGAGACTGAAGGGAAGTCAGATTCAGATTTGTGCTTTTTCCAGTCTTCTCAAGCCAAACAGTACTGAAGTGGTAAAATACTCACCAGGAAAAAAACAGGAGGAATTTACCAACATACTGACTTAGGTGTCTTTCTTCCTTTCTTTCTCCTTTCTTTTTTCTTTCTTTCTGTAGTGGAAACTCCACCTCCGCCCTACCATGCAAGAGAGCCTCCAGGAATCCACAATGGACGGTCAATGGATGCAATAGCTGAAAGTCAGCTAGTGTTGTCTTTGCCCAATGGAGGTAAATCTGCCGATGGAGAAGCTGAAAGTAAATACCATTTGTACTATTCTTTAAGTAAAAACTTTTAAGAAAAAAAAATGTTTTAAAAAATTGTTATTTGCACATGAAGGGTTAGTGATCTGTAATAATAAGTTTCAGTCAGTTTTGCAGTAAGGCTGTGTGCTAGACCCATCCATTAGCTAGCCGGAGAGGTTGATGTAATATTTCCATGAATTATGTGCAAAGTTACAGAGTTTAGACCTTATTTGCATCAATGGACTATTACAGTTAAAAAGCTGTTAATGCAAGCAAACACTGTTATCTACATTGTAAAGATAAACATATCAAATCAGGGATGGTGGGGCAATATAAAACACAAAAGCGTTATCAATATCAGAACTCATTTCTTTATCACCTTCAGCTCTAGGTTTCAAGTACTTTAAAGCCTTATGGCAGGGGCCTTTTTACTGCCATCTTTGTATAAATGTTACGGTTCTGGCTGGCTAGAAAAGGAAAGGACATGTTCTAGTGGAGTACAAAGATATTTTGACAGAACTCCAAAGTCTTTGTTGTCTTATAAGAATTCTTTAGTGGGAGAGGCATTAATGGTCAAAGAAGGGTCTGGGGTCCTGCTTGCACCCCTCAAACAACTTGATGACCTCTCCTCTTGATGGCCTTTCCTACCTTTGGGCTAGTACTGGCTAGTGCTAATGCCCCCACCATTGAGAGCCCGTTGCTGCAGAGTAGGAAGGGGAAATGGAATTCCTCTGCTGGCTTTTGCTTTGGCTTCCTGCTACTGCAATGAAAAATCACTGTTGTTCTTTTAGTCCATCATATTGTGTTCCTAAAGAAGTGTTATTTCTAGAATGAGGACTGAGCACTGCACACACATGCACATTTAAAAAATATCGCCAGCCTTCTGAAACAGTGAGGAGTGTGTATTTAGCATGGAACTGGAGCAGAAGGAATGTGAGGGGATAGTGCTAATTACGGATGGGGACACAGAATGGCTGGATAATAACAAGTTATCAGACACCAATACTTATAAATAAACTGTCAAGCTAGTTTAATCTCTTTATCACAGCCTACCATCCCTGATCACTATCCTAGTGAATATTAGTTGGAAGTTTATTAGAGGTTATGCACAGAGGTGCTCTGGGGGCAGGCGGGCTCACATGCCTGTGGTGAGCAGGCAGGATAAAGTTTCCTACTAATTCCTGTAGGACAAATGAGGCTCAGAGATTCTGTTACATTTTTGAATCTTTCTCTGTCTCTGACTTAGAAAACCTGAGCAGGGATATATCCAAAAGAAATGACCTTGCTGACATTTCTGCTTACAGTTCCACATGGAAACGGAAAGCCTGAAAGCGTGCAAAAATTGGAGTGATTTATTACTTCTGAACTCCAGAGTTTGGTATTAGGCTGAAGGCCTAATACCAAAAACTTGGCTCAGTTTTGACTTGCTTTGAGCCCATCTGTCATCCCTATCTCCTGCTGGTGTGCAGAGCAGATGTATCCCTTACTATTTTCAGTGTATAGTTCGGGCCCCAGTTCAGCAAGGACTGTCAGTATGGTTGATTTAATGCAGTGGAGTTTCCCACTTTTAAGAAGAAGTGGGGCTCCTCGAGGCTTAGAGTTAAGCTGATGCACCAACCTTTTGCATGTTTGGTACTTCAGTCATAAAATCAAGAAGCAATGGAGCTTCTGTTGGGATAAAGTATGACATAAGTGACTGTTTAGATAAGAGATGGGGGGCTGAGAGTGGGAGGGAATGAAAGAAAACAGAGAAAGATTGTTTAAAAAATATGCTGTAACCTGAGCAGCTTCCTAATTTTATCTCCTACAGACTTTCGGCCTGTTTGTTATGAGGAACCCCAACATTGGTGCTCAGTTGCCTACTATGAACTCAACAACCGGGTAGGGGAGACTTTCCAGGCCTCCTCTAGAAGTATCCTTATAGATGGATTTACAGATCCTTCAAATAACAAAAACAGGTTCTGCCTGGGTCTGCTCTCAAATGTAAACCGCAATTCTACTATAGAAAACACCAGGAGACACATAGGAAAAGGTAAGAGGAAATCCCCTCTCCTCAGGAATAATATTCAGAGCTCAGACGATCCATGCATTGCATGAACAAACCTATCTGATTCATCAGATGTGCTTGTCTTAAAATCAGACCTTTGACATCTGAAATAGAAGAAAAGCAATGGATTCTTTTCTGACTGGATAACAATCAACAGAGTAACTCCTTACAAAGGCTATTTACTTGGCCAGCAAAGAGAAAAATGTTGTTTATAGTTGTGTGTTCTAATTTAGCAGTATGTATTTTCATTTTATTTATTAGAGCTTCTGGCAACTGGGAATATTGCCATTTAAATGCCACTAAAAGGATAATTGCTGGTGCCTCAGGGCTGCTTCTCCTCCCACCAAATAACAAAGGGAGATGGATGAAACACTTAGTAGTTGAGTTACTTAGCTGAAGAACTCTGGTGGAATTGTGTTTGCTGCTTTCCCTTCCCCCCCACCTCCCACCAATCTGATTCCCTGCTTTGTCAGCTTTTCACCGGTAAAACTAAGGTTTGTATTCTCCCACCAGCAGCTGCTGGTGCAGCTCTGTGTGCTCCAGCTCTGGTGTACATATACCCTCAGCATGCAATGTGACATGCTGCTGGGGCCAAGCACGAGGAGACCACACCTGGACACACATGGCCACACACACTCTGTCCCAGCTCCCCAGGGCTGTGTAGGGTTTGATATTCCCCCAGAACTTACTGTTGTTTGTGGTGGTGAGTCAGAAGCCCTGTGCCAGCCACTTCTCCATGCAGATGAAGCTTCGCCTGTTCTGGTACATCCAGTCTAGACTCATTATCTTGCCAACCCAGCCTCTCACCAGTAGCTGCCTGGGAATGCATTTCCCACTGGGCTAATTAACTCTAATTGTTCCACTCCTATTATCTTGTCAACCTCACCTCATTTCCCAGGCCTAGAGCAATATTTTAATTGGCTCTTGATAGTCTAGTGTTGAATGACTGAATACAAGGAAGCTCTGAGACAAATGTGATACATTTTTTGCAAACAGCAGTGAACCTGAAGGCTGGAGCAGGCAATGCTGTGCTAAGCTCTTGCACTTTTCCCCAGAATGAAAAACACTTTTGTTGCAGATGCTACAAGTGTGTGCCTTAGTGGTTTGTTGTGTGGAGTGCAAATGTGTTGTACATCTAATTCTAACTTACTTAGAAAATAAAGCAAAGCTTTACATCCTATCAGTGTAGGCTGTCAGAGGGATGTAGATCAAAGCCGAACCTGGCCCCAAAAGAAGAATGACAAAAGATCCCAGCTGTCATTTGGCAATGTGACAGTCTGTGACTTTCTGCCCCCAAAAGGTGAGGAGACAGAACAGAAATAAAGTTAGGTAAATGCTAATGGTCTTTATCCATTTAAATGTGAAGATCTGTCTTAATTGATTAGAAGTCCTTTAAAGTCCTACACTAGGAATGTGCCCAAGGGAAGGGAGCAGATTGCCCAGAGAGGAGCTTAATATATCAGAGATCCTTAATTTTACTGCTCTTCCCTGTTTATGCAAATCCTAAAAAAACATATACAAGTGGAATAGAAGTGGCACCAGTGCAGGCCTGCAGAAGAGCACAGAGCAGCTCCAGAAGCGTATAGTTCAAAGGCATGGTGGACAGATGAAAGCTGCTGAAATGGATACAATTGTCACATGTTAACACTGGAGAAAAAAGAGTGAGTAAACAAGATTAGCTCAGTAGGATAAGGATATGTGATTGAATTGTCATCTAGAGTATCAGCATGAAACCATTTCCTGGAAATACCACATCAAAGCTAAAAACAATCCAGAACACAATGCAACATATATGAGCAATTGGACCTGTTTCAGCAGTCAGACTTCAAGGACAAAAAAGTAACTTTTGATCAGTGTCAAAAAGATGTGGATGCTTGGAGACTGCTGAATTTTCAGTTTCTGCAAAGGCAATGAAATACCACTAAAACATATGGACCTTTGATTTGGTCTTCTACAAATATGTATTTAGCTGCTTGATTTCCTTTAGGGTGCTTTCCTCTGGTGAATGAGTACTAGAATAATAAGAATACACACTGATCAGTGTTGTATTTACTGCTTTTAAAAAGTTCACAAGAAGAAAACAATTTGTAACCTCTCTGCTTTCAGAAGTGGCATTGATGTTTTTGTTATTGTAGCACAATGTTTGGGCAATGCCTTTGAAAGCATTCATTTTTTCTCAGAAAATGGGTTACTTAATATACTTTGAAAACTCAGCCTTTAAAATTTTTCACCTTAGCATCCCCTGTGGTGACCCTCAGTCAGTAGCTTCTCCTGAAGATTTGAAATGTGGTGCACATTTACGTCCTAATTCTTCTCTCCCTACCCTCTGTTCTTACTTCATCTGATTATTTCAGACAGCTATATGGACTCTATCAAGCTCCTTTCTGTCCTTCCCTTTTGCCCATTTCCATGGGAAGGAAGATCAAGTGGTAACAGTCATGGTGTGCAGCACCTCACAGTGCCTGGTGCAGTTGAAGCTGATGCTTTCCTGTCACTGCTGTTCCCAGTGCAGCACCAGAGTGTGCTCTGAGCCACAGCCCTGCCACTCACAGCTCATTTCAGATCTTGTGGGTGCTCAGAAGTCAAGTGATGGCTTGAAGACAGGTTTTAAGGTTCCCATCTGAGTCACCCTGGAAGACTATGGGAGAGTGTATTTTTTCCCAGATTCTTTTCCCACTCAACCTGCTTTCCCCTGTGCCATTCCCACTTCTGTTTAGAGGCTGGTTTTGTCCTAAGGATGTGCTGCTGCCCCTTGTTGTTAAGACTGCAGAATGATGAACAGACTGGGAATATGTAACCAGTCTGTTTGTATGAAAGACAGCAGGAATAAAACTAATTACAGCTGCATTATTAAAGCACAGTTACCAGTAGCTTTGCAGGCAGTCTACTGAGGCTCTGTGAACATTTGTGTGTGTCTGAAGAGCATGCCTAGTATTAGAGAGGAGGATTTTATTTTTATGTAGTGGTGGTTTTTACAAGATCAAAGAATTGAGTTTTTCCACCTCTCTTGGCCCTGGGAAGCATTCATTTCCCCTAATCTAGCCATGGGAAGGGTGACTGGGCATTTTCACAGGATGACTTGTCCCTTTTCAGGTTGTGGCTTCATGCTCACTTTTCAAGCAGTTTTCATGCTCACTTTTCAAGCAGACAAGGTCCCCATTGCCACACTTATACTGATAAAGATCTCACAAGATCTCACTGAAAATAAATTTTGTTTTGTTTGTTTTTAAGTTTATTAGCTGGTTCAGTTCCTCAGCCTGGACAGCAGCCCAATCCTCAGCTGTTGCTGCCAGCATGAAAGCAGGTGTGTCAGCAGGGGCAGGGAATGGGAGAGCCCTTTCAGCACCTGCACAGATTTCCATGGCATTAAGCTGGCTCTGAGCCTGCACTCTGTAGCAGATGGAGTGAATCATCTGGTCACAGTGCCTCTCGCTAGCTATCAGCTAGAGAAGGCATCTACACAGTTATTATCTTACAGATGATCCCCAAATTCAAGATTGCTGAATTAGGCTAAGATAAATTCTCCCACCAGTTCAGGTATGTTTTCATGCAAGCAGATATCCTTGGTGGATCAGAATATTTGAAGGGATAGAAGTGCTTCCATCTTAATTTCCCCAAGTCACAGTCAAAATTTGAGTTAGTATTGGTAAGTTACTTGGGCACTGAAAAGTTCTGAAGAAAATCAGTCATTTTCTTGCAAAAGGTCACTTGGAACAGGATCTGATGAGTAAGTCACATCATGTAAATGCAAATACATGGTTCTGAAGGGGCAGATAAAGCAAAATACAGAAAAGTATTTTAAGTACATGCCATGCTGTGTTTTAAATGTCTGACAATAGGATCCTGTAGTAAAACAACGGCGTACAGTGAAGTGGATCTTGGCCAGTGCGCATTTGCTTAACAGCAAAAATACATTTAGCTGTGTAATGCAATAGTGATTTTTCAGGTCTTGGGTAGTTTTGATTGATGTTTAGGATATTGTTGACATGTGTTTGATGTTTATGTATGTGTATTTTGTCATAAAGTTACTACTTTAGTACAACTATGCTGTTGGGTAGAAGTAAAGAAACCAGCACTGAGAAACAAAGATCCTGGAAGGATCCTGGGCTTGTATGCCCAAACCAGTAAAATAATTAATTACTGGCATAAAATGCGCTGTGAAAAATGGAGACATAATACATGTTACTTTTTTTTTTTTTCAAGGTGTTCATCTTTACTATGTCGGTGGAGAGGTTTATGCTGAATGTGTCAGTGACAGCAGTATTTTTGTGCAAAGCCGCAACTGTAACTACCAGCACGGTTTCCATCCAGCCACGGTCTGCAAGATCCCCAGTGGCTGCAGCCTCAAGATCTTCAACAACCAGCTCTTTGCCCAGCTTCTTGCCCAGTCAGTCAATCATGGTTTTGAAGTGGTGTATGAGCTGACCAAGATGTGTACTATTCGAATGAGCTTTGTTAAAGTAAGGATTCTTTGCTTTCTCTTACATTCTTGCTTTTGCTTTCTCTTGCATCCTTTGGTGCAAAACTAGATCGCATCAAATCTGTTCAAGGGAGGATGTAGATACCCAACTTTCGAATAGCAATTCATACTGCCTGTTTTCCAGTATTGCCTTAAACTTATAGGTGCTCAAAATCAATAGCTTTTGTGGTCAACCTGAAAATCTCTTTGATTACGAAATTTAGGTGCTCCATAGACTCTCTGTGGAAAATAGGCTGAGAATGTATGGTGGTATTCCCCCACTGATTGTTCAAAAAGCTCAACTCAGAAGAGCTCAGCAACATATAAATGTTGTAGCACATATCTTAGGCAGTTGTGATCTCTCCTATTGTTACTGGTTTGAAACAGAGCTTAATAGAGCCATTTAAAAGAATGTCCATATGTATTTAGGCTAATTTACAGTCTCACCAGTAGCACAGACTGGTATACAATGTCTTAATCAAGAAACACTGGGTCCTTCTTCATCCCTCACTGAGCTTGAAGAGAATTGTTGTTTGCCATCTGCCCAATCCCTCACAAATATCATCTTACTTTCTGATGATAGTCACTCTGGCCAGCCACACAACCAGAAGGGCTTCTTGCAAGCAGAATGGAAAGCCCAAAAGAATACTTTACCTTCCCCCTGTTATTTGAAAGAGACAAGAAGCTACCAAATGCATTACTGTTCTGATGTCCTTCATATTTGAATTTCACAGTCTGACTGCTCTGTGGGAAATCTATCAGTCTTTGTGTGACTTTCTCAAATCTTCTGAATGGCCTTCTCACCAGAACAAGATCTCTCAACTCCTTTTAGCACTTAGGATTTATTTGCATGCCTGTTGTAGCATCAGATAGTTTCCAGATGATGCTAGACCAACTTGCTATAGTGCTGCTGGGGAGAGCCGGCAGCAATGTTCAGCCTGCAAACTAGAGCTGCTCCACCATTAGAAGCTCTTGGTCCTGCTAGGTACCATAAAAATGGCTTGAGTATGTTCCTTTGTCTTGCAGATTTGTTTTTATACAAATGACTGAATTGAGGTGATTGAATTCTCATCTAAGATACCAAAAAGTGTTTGAGGCTCAAGTCCAGTTTCCTTAAGTTCTACAGAGCTGATGATTTGTGTCCTACATATCTTTCTGGTCTTTTTCTAGCCATCCTTGGGGACCCATCTTCTTAAGTCTTCAAGAGCATTAGGAGTGCCCTGTAATCTCTCCCAGGAGTCCAAGCCAAAATCTCCATGCCCACGACCATGCTGTTGCTTTGTTCTTGGGAGTGAACTGATATCTTGTTCACATACAAGCGTTAGGGCAAAAAAAAAGAAAGCAAGAAACCCAACAAACAGCATTTTCTTTAATGGAAGGCATGAATGGGCATGTTGTTTGTAAAGGCAGTGTAGCCAGTTACACAATATTTTCATTATATCAGCGATTCAGGGGCAAGCTCTTTGATGTGTTATCTGCCTCCATGCCCAGCACGGCAGCAGAAATGGTGGGGTTGATGCACTATAAAATGCTGCTGCCATATTATCACCTTGCTTTGTTGAAATAATAGCAGCTGTTATTGTGCCTCAGGCACCAGAAGACCAGTGCAAGGAGTTATTTTGAACTCTTTCCCATGACGTCTGGAAAATTGCTATGCAAATCTCATCTAGGCTCTTTCTTCCTGGCCTGCAAATACACTTCCCTTTATTCAGTCTTCCCAAAATATTTCCCTCCCAAGGAGTGAGCCCTCCTGTGTTCAGTCTGGGGTCAGGAGTGATCCTGGATGTTGGGAATGCAGTGCCAAAGGGGCCTGCTGTCTATCAGAGCCATAGTCCAAGAGAGCCCTCGTGTGCAGGGCCATGCTGTGGCTTCTCTGCTGACTCGTGTCCAGATACTGCTGGTCACCTACAGCCACAGCCCAAAGGGCTGGAGACCCTGCCTCTGACCCCACCAATGCTTGAGCTACCAGCTGGGAGGCCGGGATAGGTAGGGATCGAGATATGAGAAACTTGACAGGGCTGTGCCATCTTCTGGAGGTAGGGCATGGGACAGAGGGAGGGGAGGTCTTGTCCCCTCTGATGCCCTTTTTGTGCCCACAGAGCAGCTTAGAGGAGCTCAAATGTGGTGTATCATCAGTGAGAGCAGCTTCCATCCACTGAGCACTGCTGATAACCAAAGCAGGATGGCTCTTGCCACCTCTCCACAGGTGAAGCAGCTGAAGCACAAAGGGAAGAGATGGAGAGTTTCTCCAAGCCAAGGTCTGAACCCAGCTCAATCCCTCCCACATCTCCCCAGGTTTTGGGGCTAAGGGGAACACCCAATAGACTTGAAAGCTCAGCACTCTGGGACATGGAGCCTAGGCTGGAGAGAGCTGTTGCCCACAGGAGGAGGGAAGTGTTGGCAGAAGCAGCAGGACCCATGGGAGTACCGGTATCCTCTTCCCACCATCTGTGGAAAACACCACTGCAGCTTTGAAAGTTGTACACACTTCATTCCCTCATTAAGAGAACTCCAGCTCTGGGTTCTTCTCAGTCTTGGGGTGAAGGAGGCTACCTGCAACCCAAAAGTGATATAGAGGGAGCATCAGAGTCCTTGCCCTCCTGGCATTTCCCCTGGGGGCGCTCCAGCCAGAGACAGCATCGCTGGGAGTGTTTGGGAGTTGCCAGCAGAGGGAGATGGCCAGCCACCTGCCAGGCTCCCCCAAATCTGGCACATTGTGCTTGAATCCTGTAATTGCTGTTCCTCTAGATTTTCTGTCCTGCCTGTCAGCAAGGTGTGCCACCTCCTCTGACACTTGCTCTCCTGGCTGTGTATCTTCACTGCAGTTGAGTACCTGTGACTTCACCATCTCAGAAGTCTGACTGTGCTGGCATTTTATGCAAACAGATAGAACATCAATTTGAGGTTCTGTGAATGCAGGCTCTTTCTAGTCTGATAAATGCTCTGCAGTTCAGAAAAATGCTGTCTGTTTGGAAGTGCTCTTTGGGCTTTGGTGGGTCCATATCTTACTCTTCTGCTTTCTTTTCCCTTTTCTTCATTAATTGGCATGGATTTTACCCAGACCACTTATGGTAACATCTCATTTTAGTGTTGATCCTAGTTTTCCAGCTATCATCTAAAGAAGTAGCTGCACTGGCAGCCACAGTTGTCTGAGCTGCTCAGCACTCAAATTTTGGTGACTTTGGCAGCCATCAGTCCTAATATACCTCCATGTCCTTTTGTTGTGACAAGAATACCAACCTGCCTGCTTATCATAATGACAGGTATGACTCAGTGTCTGATCAGCATCCCAAAAATGAAGATCCTCATCCTGTAGTAGGACCATGTTTTGCACATTGCCCTATGGAAATCTGAGATCAGTTCTGCCAGTGAGACATCTGGTGAGCTGCAAGACTCTGGGCTGTGACTTGCATGCCTTGTGCTGCTGTGACGTCAGGCTGCCTACTTAGCACTGCTTAGACACTGTGCCTGCTTGAATCATAGAATATGCTGAGTTGGAAGGGATTCATCAGGATCATCAAGTCCAGCTCCTGGCCCTGCACAGCACTATCCCCAAGAATTACACCCACAAGCATTATCTGAATGCTTCTTGAACTCTGTCAGGCTTGGTGCTGTGACCACTTCCCTGGGATGCCTGTTCCAGTGCCCAGCCACCCTCTGAGAGAAAAGTCTTTTCCTAACTTAAACCTGCTCCTTGAAGCATGGGTACTTCAGGTTTTCTCTTCTCCCTGCCAGCACCCCATCCCTACCTTCTCTCAGATGCCTCATATCCCTTATCTTCCCCAAGAGAGTTGGAGAAATTACTGCAGGACTTCCCACAGCAGACAGCTGGGAACTCTTGTTGGCAAAGAGGATCATGTTCAAGGATAGAAAACCCATGGGAAATATTTATACATAGGCTAAGTATGGTACATAGGAACTGCTGGAAGTTTCCAGAGGTTAGGCAAATACTTAGAAATTCTAAATTCTTAGAATCACAGGATGAATCTCTACCAATACACAAAGCAGTGCCCAGGACCATCCCTAGTTCCTGTTAATGAAAAAGGCTGGCCTGCTTTCTGTCAGTGCCAGACAGCAGTCTGCCAGACTTCCCTGGGCATGTCCCTGGGGTGCAAACAACAGGGACCATTCCCCACGGGCTGTTTGCAGGCAGCCAGGCTTGGAAACAGGCAGCCAGGCTTTTCCATGATAGTTGTTCTCTGCACCTGGAAGTGTAACTGAGATTTTTAATTTAATAGCATTGAGTCCCTGGCAATTATGCTAACAATGACCTTAAAAAGGAGCTAAGTTTTTAGAGAAAATTATCCCTAGGATAAAGCAGCAAATCTTGGGAACTTGGCTGGTGGGCTGTCTGTAGTTGTGTTAGACTATCAGCACTGGAGTTATGATTTAATGTTTTGAGTGTTTTTAAACAAAAAAACAAAACCACCTCACTTTTTGGTCCTTTTATAGGGCTGGGGAGCAGAGTATCATCGCCAAGATGTTACAAGCACACCCTGCTGGATTGAGATCCATCTGCATGGACCATTGCAATGGCTGGATAAGGTGCTGACACAGATGGGCTCACCTCACAACCCCATCTCCTCAGTCTCTTAAGAATCATCTCTAGAATTCCCTTAGGATGGATGCTATTGCAGGCAGTGGCTTATAGAATTCCCATGAACAGAAGCTTCTATATGTAGATGTATGTAGATGTAAATATATCTATACATAGTCTACTCTCTTTTTTAATTTTTTTTTCATTTTGTGGTTTCTAGTTACTCTGATGCCAGTACAATAAGTTTAGAAAGTCGGGTATAGCATATCTGTTCTCTAGTACAAAATAAGCCAAATTCCTGCAAAAGTGTCAAACATTTTCTGTGAGCATCTTCATTCCCCTGCCAAGCCAGTAAACGGTGCAAATTCCCAGCACTTTCAAGTGGGTTCAGAAACCTGTCTGTCACTGCTCCTAGTAGGTGAAATTCACCCTTCTGCAGGCAACCAAAATCAGATCTCTGTGCCATTTAAATTCATCTTACATCCTGATTTCAAGTCCAGAAGAGGACCTGAGGTGGTGCACAGGACTTATGCATAGAGATGATTTTTATCTAGTGAACTGAAGGACTAAACTGCCATTCCAGTCTGTCTCCCTACTGCAAAGCACGATGGGACAACAAATCCTCTGAAGAGCTGATGTACACTGTCTCTCCTGGGATTTGGCAGGAGAAGGGAGCATGTTCAGCACAGGAACCTTATCTCAGAGCATTCTGGACAATCTGAGTAGTCTGATACTGCTAACATAGTAGGGTATGGTACTGCTGCACTGAAAAGCAACAAGCTCCTAAGAAAAAAATAATAATTTAAATATATGCCCATGAGTTAAAAAAATTAATTAACTTCCAGTGCTTTTTTGCAAAGTACATACATACTTGCATATGTGTCCGGTGTGTAAACTAAATCCTGTTCATTCTACAGTATTGATGTAGTTTGTTTTAAGATTAGGACTGTCTGTATTTAGACTGCTGTGCTGATATCAAGGTACTCCTAGAAGGGATTTGAACTGTGATTCAGAAAAGGGACATTAATTGTGCATTGAAGAAGCAAATAATTACTTTATCATTCACCTTGGGAACAGAAAGCCCCGCACTCAAAGGATGCAATGAGAAGGAGATGGGAGTCAGCCATATCCATCCCCTGTATTGGGCCAGTCCTCAGGATCTGACAGCATTGCTCGGGTCTGACTGAGAGGGCTTCCCTGCCAGTAACTCCATACATCCCTGTGGATGGTTTCTCATCTGAGGTACACGCACGCTTCTTCATTTGCTGAGCTTTTGCCTTGCCTGCAGAGGATGGTGAGGCATGGTGAAGCCATGAACAAGTAAAGAGTGAATCTGTGTGCAGAACCTTGTCTGTATTCTTTCTGTAAGCAGGGAAACCTATTGCCTGTACCCTAATCCCATCCTTGCAAAATGCTGTTCACTTGGAAACCTTTCCTGAGAAGACAGGTGAAACTCTTACTACATTTTGATAATTGTTCCTTTTGCTGAAAGAGTTGAGATTATTTCTTTCCAGGCATAACAGTCCACTGAAAATCGTTTTTATTTAAGGGTCAGAAAGACTGAAAACATCTGCAACATCATTCCTCCATAGAACAAGTAGAAATATTAGTGGAAAAAAAATGTTTTTCAGAATATTTCTTTTCTTCTCACACAATATCTGGTGCTGGACATTTTGCTGCATAATTAGAAGAAGATTCCTGAAATCTTCAGCTGTATCACAAATGCAAAAGGAAATAACATTCACCAGAAAGACAGTGAGTAAACTAACAGTGTTATTTCATTTGAATGCATCTTCAGCTGCCTGCAGCTTTAGCAGGGCACAGAAGGATAAATTGCTGTTAAGTTTGAGCAGTAATAGCAAGTTGTATAGGAAATTTGTAAGTGCAAAGAACCCTATTCTGTCACCATTTGACGTCAGCAGTGTCACTGTGAGATAGGATAAACTTTACAGTCTCTTGCAGCAATGAAATCCAATAACAATAATAATCATATACAGAAATTCCAGGTGTGCCATATACTACTTAGTAGACTTTAGAGACATCAGTTTGGAAAAATGCATTTTCCTCAGCTCTCTCTGTTACAAGTGATCAGATACTGGTAACATTTTTTAGCACGTTTGTTGCCCCTCTTCTCCAGCTGCACAGCTGCACCTTTGCTCCAGGATGAGCATCTTTTGATTTTGCTCATTCTTCTTTTTTTTTTTTTTTTAGCAGCTAAGGACAGAGGATATCACCTTTACTGTCCAGGATCTAGCTCTGTCTCTTATCCTAGATTCTTCCTTGTCTTTTAGGCTGAAGCCTCCTTCCCTTTTAATATAGAGAGAAGCCTAGGAGTTCCTAGGAGTTCCTTTTAGACATTCCCAGCATTGTCATCTTCCTCACAGAGAGCAAAGGGAAATGTTCTGAGGTGCATCTGCTCTTGGGCAGTTCCAGAACTCAGTTTTCTGTCAATACTGCAGAGAAAAATTGGATGGCCAGTGAAGAGAAGCAGCTTCTTCTGGGGCATTATTTGTTTCATCACAAGGTGTTTCAGGCAGGTGAAATACACTCCTATCTGAACATGCTTGTGTCTTCCCACTGAATAAAAGGGGAACTCAGGGTCATTAGCTCAAATGCAGACTGCTACACTGGATGTATTCAAAAATAGATGAAGGGAACCTAATGAAGGTGCAGTGACTTTCCCAGCCTAGTAATGATGCTTGCTCAGCAAGTGTTTGTTTCATTTAAATGGAAGTCGGTCAATTTAGAGCAGTTTTTCCTTTCCTTTATGTCTACCTTTAATCATTTTACAAATAGGATTTGGCTTCCATGTAGTCCATACATGCATCTCATTTAAGGTAGTCACTTTAATAACTGCCTTACTAATAAGAAAAGAGGCATTTCTGGAGCATGATTCTTCTGACCCATTTAAAACACCTGTATTAGGATGAGATGAATTTCCACAAATTTAACTATTTGCTGAAAACTGGATCAAAGCACTCGATTCTGGGCAATTCTGGCAACAACCATCTGTTTTTAGCCTTTGGGAAGGCAGATACCACTGTGTCAGTTGTTTCCTATTGTGATGGTTTCTGGGGGCTTAGCCCACTGTGCTGTGCAAACACACAGAAGCTGACAGCTCCTCCCCAAAGCCCACAGTACATGGGAGGAGCGGTAACAGTGGATGAGACAAAAAAGTAAATATGATGACACCTGCCCAGATAAAAAGTAAGGCTAATAAACCATTTATTTCCCTTTCTTTTTTAACAAGGTTTCTTTTACAGGCTTCTCTAATATATATGAATTGCAATTGGTAAAATTCAGGTTTCTTACAATTTACAGCAATATAACTTTGTATCTCTAATGTCTTCCCCACTTTAGAAGGAGATAATTTCTGCTCAAATGTCTTCATGAACCTTTAAACCCATAGTCACTTTAAGGTCTTTATAAATGTTCTACTCGTTAATGCTCAGCCTTTGGAGACAGTCTTCCTGAGAGATTTAAAACCACTTACAGCAAGACTACTTAGTTGAAAGCAGATTTTTAAAATGGGTTTTTTGAGTCATCAACAGTTCATAGCCTCTTAAAAGTTTCTGTGGAGGACTACCATGCATCAGCAGGCAGCGGTGGGAGCCTAATGAGGCAGAGTCATAAAGCACATGCAGCATGGTATGTAGACCACTTGTTTTCCTATTAAATTTCCTATTAAAGATGACTTCAGTTGCTGCCAGTTCTTCAGCAGCAGCAGTATTAATGTGCTGTTTTCATCCAGAGATGACAGGAACAAATCTCGCACCCTGACTGCCTGGAGCCATTCCATGGCACTGCTGCTTGGGTGGCTCAGTCCCATCCCCTTGCCTAGGAAAAGCTGCCCAGGTATGGCACAGCAGTGACTGTAGCCTTGCAAGGTGCAGCACGTGCCTGCCCTCCCCATCAGCTGCTATACCACCAATGTGTTTACTCCTCATCAGAATGCTTTGGCAAGCTCAGTCTTAAGGGTAAAGTATCAGAAGCATAAAGGGCAACTGTGGCCCAAAGTAGCATCAGCTGGAGTTGAGGAAATCCTTTCCATATCTCCAGCAGGTACTGTGTCAAGATTTCACTACCTTGAGCAGCCTTTTTCAAGCAGTCCCTGAACACCCTCTGGAACAGGGTGTCAGACTTGATGCCATGGTGAGATCCCTTCCAATATACATCATCCTTTGGGTCTCTGTGGAGATTCAGTGATAACTGGTTGCCACAGGAAGGAGCTCTCTGTTAACAGCACTTTCAGGATGAAACATGTTTCTCCTTAGTTATTTCATATTAGTGTTCCCTCAGCATAAAATCAGCACTCCAAATGTCTCTCAGTGTAAATATATCTTCACCACACCCCTCTTAAAATGCAGAAAACAAGGCAATTGTGACTGTAACCTTATCTAATATGCTCTTGTTCTTCCTGACTTACAACATCCACCTTTGTCTATCAGCTCTACAAATGAATCTCACCAGTGACTAAGGAGATGCACAAACAGCTGGATTTACAGAGGCAGCTCAGACAGAGACTTGGCTTCTTGACTGCATGGAATCAATTAATAAAAAAGCCTGATCAATTTAGGAATTTTAAAGGGGTATCAAGTATAAGACTAATGTTCTTGGATTAAGACTGCTCTGGTACAGCTATAACTTTTAGGAATACTTTAGCACTACATGGTACTCAGCAAAGGAAAGAAACATTACATCCTCTGTACGATTCAGCTCTTCCCCTAGCTCCGCATAACCTAACTTAGTACAAGCAAAATCAAACACAACAAAAAAAGATCAATGAGTCATAAAGTAGAGTAATTACATATCATTTTTCAAAGTTGAGAAGTGCTGCCTAAAATGTAGGTTTATATCACGAGAAGGCCATGTAGTTATAGGAAAAGTGGGTAATGGCTTTATTGAAAGAGGGTAGTTTTAGTTAAGATATTAGGCAGGAATTCTTTATTGTGAGGGTGGGGAGACACTGGCACAGGAAAAGCTGTCCCAGAGAAGTTCAAAGCCAGGTTGGATGCGGCTTTGAGTAGCCTGGTCTACAGGAGGGTGTCCCTGCCCATGGCAGGAGGTTGGGACTTGATCATCTTTAAAGGTCACTTCCAACCCAAACTATTTGATGACAATGATGTCCCAGATGCCTGCCAAGCCAGAAACAAAACATCCTTGCCCTGGAGAAACCTGGAGAACTGGTTGTTACTTGAACATCTGAACGCAAGTCCTTCGGAGTGAGTGGAGACCTCACTGAAGGGGCTGAGAAATTTTTTATAAAGGATTTACTAGTTCATGGGTGTTCTAGTAGCCAGAAGTGCACTGAGATGATGAAGAGACTGAGGAGGAAAAGGGAGCATACAACCAGATAACCCAGGTCATCGCTGGAGGTATAAGGCAGTACCTGCTCAGGCAGCCACTCAAGGCCTGTTTTAGGAGCAGCTTGAAGTACCATAATCCTTGCTTGGGTTTTTGTTACACCTGGCCCGGGAGAATGTGCCAGCTTCCTGATTAAGCCATCCAATGTAGTGGGGCAAATGGTGTCCCATGTGTTCCAGAGAGTAAGCTCTGGTTGCATTTGGGAACCAAACTTGGAAGATTATCTTCTGCCTCACCACGAGACTAATGAGGAGCTCAGCTTCAGGGCATTGTCCAAGGACACTACAAACACATCCAGTATATACTCCTCAAAGAAAGATGCAGTCTGAACAGAAACTGCACTGCTGAAAGCTGTGGACTAAATATAGAGCATCTAACCTGGGAATTGCGACAAACCAGCTCATTACAAGATAAGGTGGGAAATTGCAGTGCCCAAAGAAAAACAGTCAGCAGGAACCTTCATGAGGACTCCTGACTGAAATCAGATTTTTAACAGTACATAAGGATGGACAAGTGTGCTTCCCTAAGAGCAACTAAGAGGTCAAGTTACCATGAAAAAAGAGCTTGAGAGAGTTAGTCTCATCTTGTAGCAGGGAGAGAGATTCTGTGAGACTTGAGATCTATGAATTAAGAAGTTCTCAACCTGGAGGCTTCATTGCAGCCACTGAAACAGGGCTTGTTCCTCATGGCAGCTCCAGGACTACCCTTCTGCAAGATACAGGAAGCTTGAGCGGGCATTTAGTCTTTGTTCAGTTGAGAGAAAACTGTGTGTCTAGGACAGACAGACACTTCTGCATGTTGGGGACCAGCACAGAACACAGCCTTTGGTTTGTACCCATCATCTACCCACAGGAAGCTCCAGAACAGTCAGGAACAGCCAGAATCCTGTTACGTGTTCACCCCAGGGCTGTCCAGACACCCTGCCCAGGCGTGCCTTACATTACATTGCCATACTGATGCCACATTTCTCTGCCAGGGGGGTGAGGCACATGAGAATCCTAGCAAGAGGACACTTCCACTTGCACCTGGGCCATGCTTGCAAACTTGGTGCCTGTATAGATAACAAATCTAGTTTGCAGGCCATGTCTCTCACACAAGGTAGACATAACCACTATGTCCTCCAGAATCAGCTACTCTTCCATTGCGGTCAATGTGAACATTTGCAGCTAATTGTGAACACATTTTAGATCTTCAGTCATAGTGTTTTTATTATCCATGGATGCTGCTATTTTATATTCTGTGTTAGTATTCAAATAATATTGCATATGAATAGCATAGGGTGAAATAGACCAACCAGTTAATAATTTTAAATACAGACCTCATCAGCAAAGAAAAGCTAGAGAAAACTTGGTAAAATCTGACCCCTTGCACTTTCACAGTAGTGAGCGAGCACGTCATATTCAAAGTGGTTTATTTGATGCTAAAGTGTGTGTTGTCTTATTAATTCACAATTATGTCCATGAGAAGCTTTGTAAACAAGAGCAAGGGAAAAAACATAACGATGAGCAGAGATATATGCGCATTCAGATAAATTTTTTTCACTTACTCAAGCAATTGGAGTTCTTAATTATTTATAGTACTTTTAAAGTACAAGTTAAATGTACCACAGCCTGCTTTCTGCAGATAAGTCAGTGTTAGCAATTTAAGCCTTCATTTCATATCACCTCTGTGATATTAATGGGGTTGAGAAGTTAGACAAGAAAGTTAAGAAACAGGCCTTTTTGTATGGATCAATGAAGCCATGAAGTTGCAAAGCTCTATGCAAGGGGCTAAAATGGTGGATTTGAGCAAGGAGAGTTAACTATGGGGTTGTGTTAACTATGACCTATCAGTCTGGTGAGAAAATCACTGTGAGTCATCCACAGATTAACAAGAGTCACTCATGTCTATGAATAATTCTGCCCTCTGTTTTCCATCAGAAGCAAAGCAAAACATCTGCACTATCCACAAGTATTACTCATGGTTTGTGACATTCTGTCAACCAGCGTAGGTCGCTGTATAAAAAACAATACTTGGGCTCTTGCCTCTGGAGAATGAAAAATCACAGACATAGCTTCAGGAGTGCAAGAGACCCGGGCAGCTCAGAGTCCTCCAACCAGCCCCAGAGTACTCTATTCCATGCCATGTCATACCAAGAAAGATGGAACAACTGCTAACCAAGAGGACACTTTCCCAAGCATTCCTTCTGCTGCATTTGATTTGAGGCATTCTGAAGACAACACATTTAGTCTGAACAATACACTTTTTAACACACTCCACTTTCTTTGGCCGGAATTATTCTATTGTAAAAGGGATTATTCACATCTTGTGTTTTACTGTTAATAAAGATATTTCTGTTTTAAGAGCTCCTTCTCTGGTTGTCTCCCATTCTTCTCTTTTAAAGAGATTGGCTGTAGGTCCCAGTATGACCACAAGTGACTTTGGGAACTGGAGCATTTAGAAAGCCTTTATCATACAAATCAGTCTTAGGCAAGAGGAATCAGTGAGTAATGGGACGCTTGACACAAGAAAATATATTGAAAATTAATTCAGCATAAAATCTCCATGTATATGAATCCCTCACTGTCCTGTGACAGATTTGATGATTCAAGAGGATGGTGCAGTTTTCTTTGGATGGGGACAGCTCTGATCTGACAGGCAATCACTGTCAATGAACAGTGATGCTGCCCTGTGACAGAAGCCTTCCCTCTGGACCAGACCGACATTAGTGGAAAGACAGACTTGCAGCTGCGCAGTTCTTGAACTGCTCAGGGACAGTGAGAGATATAGTAAGAATGTACTCTTAGGGAAGTGTTGTGTTTCCATCTTCCTAAAATTCGGATTTAGTTCTCTGATAACAGAAGGGAGTAGACAACATAATGGGTCTCAGAGCTACACAGACAGTGCTGGCTTGGGAATCCCATTCAATCTTCTGCTTGAACAGGAGAGCACTGCTACCAGCACATCTCCCAGTGTCTGCACCAGCCTGATGGTGCTGCTGTCACAGACTACCAAAAATACAGGAGAGGTGAGCTGCACTCTACTGTACATCTCTATGCACAGCTTCAGCACCTGACATTTGTTTTGACATCGATAACTTGTTCAATATTGTCTTAACAAACACTCCCTGTGCCAATTTTCTGCCCTGAGGGTTTTGGTTTTAAAAAAGTTCAATCAGATCTGTCCACCCAAATGTCCTGTTCACCTTTTAAAAGTTGACTATTTAAAACAAAATCAAATACATTATTCTACAATTTTTGCCAATTATGTTTTACATATATTCTTACACACTGAAAAGTAACCTAATTTTGCTTAAATCTAAAATAATTTTATGTAGCAAGACTTTGAAAGACAAAATTTCCTTCTAGTCAGAGCTGGCTGTTTTAGCACAGGAAGAAAAACCCATACAAATTTAACAAAACAAAAAAGAACAGAATTTTTTTAAAGAAAAACCAAAGATTTTACTCACTTATTGGTCCAGAACTGTTTATACAAAGTCTTTCAAGTTCTTTTTTAAAGAACAACTTGCACAATGCTAAACACAAAAAATCCCCACAGAACAAGTTGTACAGATACAAAAAGCAGAGCATGTAAAAATCCATAAGACTAACAAACACTGCCAAAGAGATATTATTTAGTGGATCAAACTGCTGCAATATAAAAGTAGTACTTGATAATAAGCACCTAACCCATTTGGATAACCTCTATTCAGAAATGTGGCTTAATACAAAATGATTTTTATAAATATAACATGGGATTTAACATTTACATAATATAGTGTTTGGATTCTTAACCCAATCAATTGCAAGTTCATTTTAATTGGCTGAAAACCTGTGAAGTCTAGCACTGCAGCTGATTAGAGATCTGTTGTCTTAATAAAAGAATTTTAACTATACTTTTTTGAGAAGAAAAAGAGTAGATTTTGAATTATTTACTATTATGAGTTAAAAACTTTATAATTTAATTTAGCCACTTAAAAATTAGTGGTATTCTAATCTGTAATTAAATTATATTTCACATATAAGAAGCTAGTAATTTCAAATAACTCCATGTAACAAGGTCCAACTCTCAGTTTCATACTTTTCACCTGATACTTTTTAAAGCTTTTTGCCATTTATCACTTTAGAAACTTTTAAGTGCAAATTCTTTTACATGCTATGCACAATGAAGCATTTCAAACCTACTCAACTTGCAGGTAAGAAAGAGATCACCGACTTGTACTTTTCTGAAGTTTTCTGAAGCTGGATTGACTTCTTGATGGCATGTTGTCTTTGCCTTTAGTACAAGATTCTATAGGACATAAATCTCTCATATCCCTGAGCAATTGCTGTAAGCTAATGCCACTGGACTGACTCAACTTCAGAACTTTGTTTCACAATGTCCACACAAAGTAACTGACTTCCATCAATGATTGTCATCAAAGACTGGCTTAACTGTAAATGTTTACATAGAAAAATGTTAATTTATTATAATTTTAGTAGAAAAGGGTGTAAAGCTAAACACTGCTACCATAAACAAGTTTTTATTTACAAATTAAATATTAAAAAATTAAATATTAAAATGAAGGTTTAAAAATAATTGGAAAAGACTTCTCCAGATTTCAAAGGAAACATCCCCATAAGAGATCACGCAGCCAGTGCTACATGGAGTAAGAGGGTAGCATTACATAAGCTCAATTGGGAATTCTGGAAAAAATCATGGACAGGCCAGAAGGCAAAGATTTTGGAGCATTGCCAGAGAAAGAGACTTGTGCACAAGAAGCACCCCCATATAACGAGTTTCCAGAAGATGAAAGAGGCTTTGCCCTATTTAGTGACGGATCCTGCTGTGTAGCAGGAAACCATCAGAGGTGGACAAGTCATTGAGGCTGCTGAAGGAGAAGGCAAGTCAAGCAGAGGTGAAAGCCATCTGAACTAGTCAGAGAGATTGCTGAATGAGAAAAGTGACTTGCCTCTTTCTCTATCCTGACTCCTGGATGGTGGCTAATGACCTATGGAGGTGGCTGCAAAAATAGAAGACCAATTGGCAATGCAAGAATAAGCCCATCTGGGCTGGACTGCACCTGCGCAGGGGGCAGGACATCAGTGCACAGGTCGAAAATATGACTGGAAAGGTGTATCAGGGAGATGTTCACATGCCAAAAAACCACTTCACTGAAGAACAGGTAGATATGGCTGCCAAAACTGAATTAAATTAGGTACACTTGGACTGGGTGTGGAATGGTGAGCTATTTATAACCTGATGGGGCCACGAAACATCAGCTGCAACAAACAGATGTGCTCATCACTGAGGGACTGACCTGACCATAGAGGCCATTGCACAGATCATTCATGAATGAGAAGCATGTGCTGCAATCAACCAAGCCACTGAAGTAAACTTTCCCTGGAATAGAGGGCAGCAGCTGGGTTTCCAGTATGGTGAGACCTGGCAGAGTGGACCACTGCCATGAACACACCAAATACGTGGTACATACTCACCGTGGTAGAGGCAACAACTGGCTGGCTGGCCACATTCCTTGTAAACCATTGCCTCTGTTCAAGACACCATCTCAGGTCTTGAGAGACACATTTTGTGGCAACATGGTACCCCAGAGAGAATCAAATCAGACAATGGGACTACTTTTCAAAACAACCTAATAAACTCTTGGGCAAAAAAACATGGCATTGAAAGGAGATCATATCCCTTATCACCCATATGCCTTCTGGAATGATTATGTGGTATAACAGACTGCTGAAGACTGTGTTAAGTGTTAGGTAATGAGGCATGGAAGGACTGGGATGTAAATTTAACAGAAGCCACTTGGCTGGTTAACACCAGGTCTGCAAACCTCCCTGGTCCTGCCCAAACAAAACCCCTACACACTGGGGGAGGAGATAAGGTCCCCATACTATACATGGGAAGTGGCTGGGAAAATCGGGGTGGATTCCTCTCCCTATAGGAAAAGGCAAACCCGTTTATGGGATTGTCTTTGCTCAAATACCTGGGCGTACTTGGTGGGTAATGCAGAAGGATGGGGACACCTGGAGAGCACCCATGAGCTCCAAGGAGATTTAACCTCAGGGGAAAAATAATTTGTGGTTTAAGTTGTATGTTGCAAAAGTAAAGCAGTAAAAATGACATAAACTGATGAAGCATGAATTTTGTGAGGACTAAGGAGAGTGGGAGGCACAGGGCAAATGTTAGTGTCCAATAATTACGTGCTGCTTCTCCAGGCCTGAGCACCCATTGATGGAATCTAACCCAAGTCATGGCCTGATTTTGGACATCTGAAGGGGTGGAGGATGCTCTTGAGATGGGAAAATAATACCTATCGGTGAAAGGACAGGGGATAGCAGTTAATGAAAATTTTAAATCTGTATGTCCAGCCAAAGCCAACCCATCACAGCCCCTCTGCTCTGGTAAAAATCCCATCTGGTGGACTGCATCCAGCTCTGCAAGCCACAACAGAGGAAGGATATCCACCTGTTACAGCAAATCCAGAGACAGGTCACAAGCTGATTAGAGGGATGAAAGACCTCTCTTATGAGGAAAGGCTGAGAGAATTGGGATTGTTCAGCCTGGAAAAGCAGCAGCTTCATGGTGACCTAATTGCAGCCTTCCATTACTTGAAGGGAGCCTACAGGAAAGATGGGAGAGGGACTTTTTACAAGGGCATGTAGGTGTCTTGGTCTCTCTGCGAGCCTCTCAGGAACCCTGGGCCAGTCCCGAGTTGGCAGCCACCGGGGGGCAGCCCCGACACGGCCGACAGTGGGGAGACACTGTCTGTGTGTGCCCCGAGGGTGCTGAGGGCACCTGGGCTGACAGCGGGGAGACACTGTCTGTGTGTGCCCCGAGGGTACTGAGGGCACCTGGGCTGACAGCAGGGAGACACTGTCTGTGTGTGCCCCGAGGGTACTGAGGGCACCTGGGCTGGCAGGGAGACACTGTCTGTGTGTGCCCCGAGGGTACTGAGGGCACCTGGGCTGGCAGGGAGACACTCTCTGTGTGTGCCCCGAGGGTACTGAGGGCACCTGGGCTGGGGGGAGACACTGTCTGTGTGTGCCCCGAGGGTACTGAGGGCACCTGGGCTGGTCGCCTTTGCAGCACAAGAGACACCAGAGACACAAGAGACACCATCGGTAGAAGAGAAAGGGCCGACTCTTAGCAGGGGTTAATCCAAGGTTTTATTCCAGGAGTCCCAAAGGAGCTCCTGCACCTCAGGTGCCTCCTGCCAAGAGCCCCGGGAGATGTGCCAAGGTTACTGTTTAAAGGGAGGTAGAAACCAAAAGTAGGTAACATTTTACCAACCAATGAGTGACCCTAAGGGATGGATGCTGAGGGATCGACATTTAGGACAGCCTATGGGGCAAGGCTTGGGGGGCTGACCCCTGGCCTCTGGCTCATCACTCAATGACCTGGACAGAAGCTTCTGGATGGAGGGGATGGGATGCTGAGTGACTGACAGAGAGCCAGGGTGGGGGTTTGGGGATGATCTCATCCCGCAAGAGGGTTAACACAGGTAAAGGGATGGGGGGCACAGTTTGGGATAAACCATTTGGGAAAAATATGGGAATACAAAACAAAACTACTCCAAAGTACTACAAAATATAAAAACACACTACAACATGTAGGGACAGAGTAAGGGGGAATGGGTTCACACTGAGAGTAGATTTAGATTAGATATTAGGAAGAAATTCTTTACTGTGAGGGTCGTCAGGCACTGGAACAGGTTGCTCAGAGAAGTTGGATATGTATACTCCCTCCCTGGGAAGTGTTCAAGGCCAGGGTGGACAGAGCTCTGAGTAACCTGGTCTTATGAAAGGTGTCCCTGTTCACAGGAGGGGAGTTGGAACTTGATGATCTTTCAAGGTCCCTTCCAACTGTTGAATACATCTGGTGCAGGTAGTTGATTTGTAAACTGCAGTTAGAGATGCAGAATGAGATGCAAATTGAGCTCTGGGTGGGAGGAAGACAGGAGGCAGTGAACTGCCAACTCTTTGTGCAACAAAAGGCATGAAGGTGAGTGGCTAGCCAGGTGAATGGACACAGGGACATGGCAGGAACGGAACACTCAGAGGGGAAGACTCAGGAGAAAGAGCCTTAGGCTGTGATGGTACAAAAGCCCAGAAGTTCCTTTGTCTGAGATCCCTCCTCAGAGGCACCAGCCCAGGCTGTTTCTGTGTTATTACACTGTTAATAAATTGCTTTATGGAACAAGGTTCCATAAAGACCTGGGGTCAAACCAGTGAGGAAACCTGGTCTGACTGCCAGCCAGGTGTGCAGGGAGTCAAGTGGGGCGCCTGTCAGATCACTGGAGCTACCCGCAGTGAAGGAGCTTTGGTCCCAGAAGTTGAAGTCCCTGGCACCGGGAAAGTGACTGTCAGAGACTCCTGTGAATGGTCAGACTGGGAAGTTTCCTTAACACAACCCAGGCCATTCTATGATTTGCTCACAAGTCTGCAGACACCCAAGCAGCTCAAAACCTCAAAAGTGCAAACAGGAAACGAATACATAACAACAGCAACTTCCATTTTTGTTTAAACACTAAGATTCTTTGTATTTATACAAAATACAGATCCTGTTCCTCCTTCCACACCAGACTCATCTGCAGATCATTGATCTTTCCTCATTACCCAGGTGCTCCTTGAAACTGTTGCTGCCTTTGTTCCAAAGCTTGTTGACTTAACAGTTGCTGTTGTTTCTGTAGAAACTGCACTACTTCTGGGCTTCTGAGTAGGGACTGAAAAGAGAGAGAAAGTGAACTTTACTTTACAAAACTCACATATATTAAATAGCTACCATAGTAATATTTTTCCATTATATGAATTTGCACATTACCCACTGCTATTGCTTAATATCATAAAAACCCTGTAAGTATAGCAAACTGGAGTGATTTATTGACATGTCAGACAAAAACATCTTTCAGTTGTGCTTCAGTTCTACAGATGTGTTTCAATTGAGCTAATTTCTACATTTCTCACTGCAGATCACTCAAAACCAGTTTAATAAATGAATAAAATATTGTAATCCTGCAGCAAAGCTCATGTGCCTGTCAGAGTTCAAGCATCAGGACTATGCCCATAGCACATATTTTAGTTTTAGGCAGTTCTGTGAGGAGCAGGGAGTTGGACTCAATGATCCTTGTGGGTCCCTTCCAACTCAAGACACTCTATGGTTTTCACTGACTGTCCAGAATTTCCCAACATTTCAAAACAGCAGTCCATCCACAGGGAATGACTTAAAAAACTCCTCTGCATTCAATCAAAAGACAAAAGTATCTAAAAGTATTTGCATTTGGCTCCTGGCTTGAATAGCTGCAGTCTGTAATCCAACTCTGGTTGTTCACCCTCATTCCTGCATGGTGGCAGCACAAGTGATTGTAAGGTAAAATGGCAAATCAGGTTCCTTGGCAAATTGATTCCTTCCAAAAATTAATACAGGAACAGGGTTATTTTTCATCTGAATGAATTCCCTAGATGCTTGCTCATTGTGAATGGTTACTTCAGTGATATAACCAAAGCGGTACTGCAAGTCAGAGGAGAAAGAGAGAAGCAAGAACCAGATCAAGGAGAATCTGAATTTCAGGAATACTGGAAGGAGGCCTGAGTTCTTAAAGAGCCTTGACATAATTAGTGCAAAAGCTCTGAATATCTATTTAAAGAGCTTCTGGTTGCTGTACTTCCATAAAAAATAATGTTTCATTCATAAGATGCCTTTCAAATTTAATTAAAAGCCACGTCCATAGAAACAGACAGGAAAGGGGACAGCAAGCCAGTAAGTGGGGCATGAAGAACAAGAGATAATATGAAAACTACTCTGTAGTTCATGACTTGTTTTCCTCATAAAAACTGAAGAGTTATGAATGCTCCTCTGAGTTTTTAGACACAATCACTACAAAAGTGCCATCACTGAGAAAGAATTATCAAGAAATACATCTAGGTAGTTGTATACCTAAGACTGACATGATGTTTCTTTTAAGGCTTTCCAAATTTCTGAACAAGCACTACACTATAATGAGGATTGGTAAATTGTGTTAATTGCACAGGTAACAAACGAAGACCAACAGTCCCAATAGCTTTTGAAGAATAGGGACTGCAAAAGAGGCAACAAAGAAAGTTGTAGTGAAGAAGCTGAATAAACTGTTAGGTACTGAATGATTTCCCTATTAAGCATTGGGCTTAACTTGTTAAAGGAAAAACTAGTGTTTAAAAAACTTACAAGATACATCATTTAGGCAGTCTGTAAATATTATAAATCACACTGTTTGCTTAGAGTTTGCTTTATCAACACACATATACACAATTTTAAGTTTTATATGATACATCTATAACTTCTAAAACACACCATAGTAAAGCTTACATCAGACCTAAAGTCCATTCATTGTTCTACCTAAGGCTTTGGTTGAACAAGCTAAAACCATCTCAGTTATACTGTAGGCACTATTTACCCTAAAGAAACCACCCCACCTGTGACTGCCAAAACTTCAGATCATTAAATTCAGTCATCTTAGTATTCTTCACAGAGAGACTGAAGCACACATCTCTGAAGCATGTTTCAAATTTGAAATTATGCACTTGCAGTGCATGCTTATTAAACTCATTTTCTTTTCTCACAATGGTGACAGGTAAACACTGTTACATTGTCTTTACTTTTTTGAATTCAAAATCTCTCAAAAACAAGACTTACCAGCCTCTTTTTATTCAATACTTGTTCTAAAAGAGTAGGTCTTGCTGGGCGATCTCCAATGGATCCTGTTCTCTGTTTTGTGACAGACACTGAACCTTCAACACTATCCTGAACATGACAGAAAACAAAAAACAAAAAACAAGGGAGGTCAGACAATGAACTCTGATACAGTCATACACAGAAAATCCCAAGAGTAAAGAACATTTGCCTCCTTAATCTGCAGAGCAAAGTAACAGCACAGGAATGGAAATCTCTCTATTCAAGACCAGGCCTCTTCTTTCCACCTCCTTTCACTATTTCACCAGCAAGAGTGAAGCAATGTAGTTGAGTTAGTCTTCTATACTGCAACACTGAACAGGTTACTAGGACTAGTTATTGGCTTCAATTTATTTGACTGCATTTCTTAAAAATGAAGTAATTTATAACAGGTCAGCCTCCAGCTTGTGGAAATGAATGATATTTACCATTTGTAATTGGGCAGGAATGACAATAATCCTTGTAGTACCAAAACATACTTGAGAACACTATGATGAACACGGCAGAGCCACAGGCTATTTTTTTTGCCCCCAAAGTTTATTCTGTTCCCTGTACAATCACCAGTCATCTGATGAGACATACTAGTACAATGTGGCTCTACAATCTGCTCTAAAGAAAATATGAAAGGTTTAGAAAATTTCAACCAATGCCGAATCCTATGTGTATTACGTTCAAAACTTACTGATACTTCCGTCTACCTGAAAGGGTTCAAAAGCAGGAACAACAAAAAACTATCCCAGTACCTTTCACTTCTATCCTCTCCACAGAAGTGAAAAATAAAACTTCTACTATGAACTTTTACTGAAAATGGCCTCAATAAACACTGTAAAAAAAGTAAGTTTAGCACTAAATACCCTGCTTTTTCCTGCAAATTCAGGCCCTAATTTCCTTACATTCAAAGCAATCTCCACTTGCACAAACTGGGAAAAGAAAACCCACCTTCTTCCAACATGCAATAATCACTATTTCATGCTACAGATCAAAAAGTTTTAACCCATCACTACATGAAATGCAGCATTTTTACCCTTCTCCCATACTGTCCCCTTTCCTAAACTAGCACAAGTATTTGTGTAGACACACACATGAACTGAGCAAGATGAACTATCAGGGAAGGAAGAGAAAGAGGGAAAGTCATGCTGGTATTTAAATCTAGAATTCATTTTCCTCTTGAATAATGTGTGCAGCTTCTCTTATTGAAATGACAAGTAGCTACTAGAATTAGAAAAGGCTCACAAAACAGCATGGATGATAATATTGTGTAACTTTTTCAATGGAAACAAGCATGCTACGCCTTTTCAATGTGAGAACCAAAAGACTTAGACTAAATATTACAAACACAAGAGGAACTGTTCTAATGTTAAGACTACCTGGCAAATTAGGTTGACACCAACAAGATTCAAAAACACCAGGTAGCAGACCTGAAAAAACCGTCAGAATGTAACAGAGGCTCAGAGCTTATAAGGGTTCAACAAAAATCCAAAATATTATATGGAACACTTATCAATTATAGTTACGGAATACATCAGGAAAACATCAGCAAGTCCTTTGAACTGGAAGAGGAGAGAATATTCCCTAGCAGCATCACGTACACTTCCCTTTTTTAAAGCACCTGCCTCATGGCTTTTACAGACATACAAAAGAAGATCCTTTCGTGTGACACCCAGTAGGGTTGCTATTTTATTTACATGAAGAAAAACAGAAAGAGGAAAGATTTGGGTGGTCAGTTTGCAGTTAGATCAGTTCCCAGTCACACAACTCCAGACACAGCTGTGATGATTTTTTTTCTTCTGACAATCACTATTTCACACCTACCCCTTTGAGCACAAACAACTCAGAACCTTCAAGTGTAAAACTATTTCCCTTTTTCTGTTTCATCTAAATACAAGATCTGAAACACTAACTCTGTACAAGCGACCATCACAGAAGTGTATGGTCCTAGCTGAGTCACAAACTGTAGGAAAAAGAGTAATTAAAAAAATGTACATTACCATCAGTTTTCCCACTGATAGTATTTCCCCATCTAAACAATACACATTAGCTTATACAAGTTAAGTATGAAATAGTAGTTGTCGAAATATTTACCTGCCATTTAATATAAAAGTAAAAAACAAAAAGCATCCTGAAGAACCTGCACAACTGATTTTTGTACATCTGATACCCAAAGCCGTTGACTTTAAAACTCCACACTTCAGCACCAGCTGAGAAACAAGTCTGACACCTCTCTTAGTCTATACTTTCCTCCCACGGGAAAAAAAGCCACGCTGCAAGCGAAGCATCTTCTAGCGACATTTCTTTTCTTGGAACCCGATATAGCTGTAAGCTTCTACAATTTACCTCAGAACTGAAAACAAACGGAGTTTGCTCTGGCAAACAGGAAGAAGAGCGAGCTGCAGGACGGCCCTAAACTTCCTCCCTTCCTCTGGCCGTCTGACAGATCCCTAGAGCCCCCCAGGAAGCCCCAGCTCCGAGGGACCCCGCGGCACCGAGCGTGGCCGGGCCGAGGCCCCGCCGCCCCCCGCCTCACCTCGGCCCGCGGGCCGCCCCCCGCGGCCGCCGCCCCGCCGCCCCCCAGGGCCTGGTCGCTCTTCTTGCGCTTGTACTTGTCCTTGTATATCTTGTTGCGGTGCCGCTTGCACATCCAGGGCTTGCGCTGCTTCACCACCTGCGTGGTGGTCTCGCTGCAGCCCTCGTACGTGCAGCTCTTACACTCGCCGCCCGCCGCCGCCTCGCTGCCTGCAGCCTCCGGCACCACCGCCGCCTCCTCCTCCTCCAGCTCCTCCAGGCTGGCCGTGCTCTCGCCGCCCGCCGCCTCGACCTCCTCCTCTCCCACCTCGATCTCGCCGGGGGCCCCCAGCTCGTAGAACACCATGAGGCCGCCGCTAGCGGAGGGCGGCAGCTGCGGGTCGGCGCTCGGCTGCAGGACCACCCCCGCCGCCCCGGCCGCCGCCTCCTCGCCGCCGCCGGGCTGCATCACGAGCAGCGTCAGCTGCTGCTGCTGCGGCGGCGACGAGGAGGAGGAGGAGGCGGAGGAGGAGGAGGCGGAGGAGGAGGGAGCGGCGGCGGGGCTGCCCTGCAGGGCGGCGGTGCCCGGCCCGGCCCGGCCGGTCCCTGAGCGAGCGCGCTGCTCTCGCGCCTCCGCCCGCGCGCAGGCGCCGCGCGCACGGCGCACGCGCCCCGGCCGCGCTGAGGGGCGGGGCCCCGGTAATGGCGGCAGCGCCCCCAGGCCCCTGTGGGGGAACTCGCGTCGGGGCTGTAGCTGCACCGCTGGCGTGAAGCGCTTGGGGCCGTGTTAGAGCAACCAGTGTGGTTTGGCCCCGGGTGGTAGATGCTCGTGGTCGAAAGGAACATGGAAGTCGGAGGGTCTTCAAGCAATCAGAAAGTTATATTAGTATATTGCGCGCTTGGCGTGGGAATTGGTTTGTTAGCCCCTGACTTACTGTGTAAGAACGCGGCAGTGGGTTTGGATATAGGGGCAGGGTGAAAGGAAAGAGCGAAACATTGTGAAAAATGCGTATTTTATGATTGGCTTTTCGCAAATATTGAAATTAATATTATATGTGTAGTGTCAGAAATTAATGCTGTATTAATTCTCTTAAGTAGTGTGTTAAATATAGTTTTAGGTTATAACAAAATGTTAAAATAGAAACTATGCAATGTAGGATGCTTTTTCTCTAAAGAATGGTCTCCCACCGAGATAGCAGTTACAGGACATCTAAATCTTTCAGGGAAAGAGAATTTAGTGCTCCATTATCAGGAGAAACTAACTTCTTCCCATCTCGCTCAGGCAGGATGAAGCTGCTAGGATTATGAGGAAGAAGCTGACACTGGCCAGACAGAATCCTTTGTTTGAATGGAATTTATGTATCATGTATGAAATGTATGAATGAGTTAATATGAGACAAGAAAAACAAAGAGTTGCAGACAGTCCAGGTACCTCATTCTGGGCAGCACAAGCCCGAAAAAGGACACCCGTTAACAGAGTATTAACCCTTAAAAGCAATAGCCTGTTGCATGTTCATACACCTCATACATGATGCATAAATTCCATTCAAACAAAGGATTCTGTCTGGTCAGTGTCAACTTCTTCCTCTGAATCCTAACAGCGTCTTCAGGGCTGAGCAGGGCAGGAAGAACTCGATAAGAGAGCAATAAATTCTTTTTCTCTGAAAGATTTAGGTGTCCTGTGGATGTTATTTCAGTGTGAGTCCTCTCTTTAAAAAAGGTATCTTAGATAGCATAGTTTCTATTTTAACATTATGTTATAACCTAAAACTATATTTAGCACACTATTTAAGAAAATTAATACAGCATAACTTTCTAACATAACACATATAATATTAATTTTAATATTTGTGAAAAGCCAATCATAAAATATGCATTTTTCACAGCTTCAAGGAACTTCGATGGTCTTGATCTCCTTCCACAGCACATGCCCACATCTTGCCCTCATTCCCATGCTTGTGTGATACTGTGTTGGGCTCATCTCCAGGAACTACAACAAGGCTGTTAGTCCAGGAAGAGTGCTGCCCTCCGTCCGCATGGCCCCTGTCTCCAGCCACATCTTCTCCTTTCTCACAGGGAATTGACACCAGCAATCCTCGTCTGTTAGTGCAAACAATCCTTGGTTGGCTCCATTGCTATCCAGCTATCATTTTTGAGACATACACATGATCCCATAATCTTCTGGGATTCTATGCCCTGTCAGCCTGCTCAGCCTCCTGTCCTGCTGGGGTCATGTGATGGCTGTCCAGATCCAAGCTTTCCTGCTGCTGAGCTTTGCAAGTGCTGTCTCTAGGCTGTACTTGTATCCTTGCTCTTCATCCACTGTCACTTAAGAGTGCAGATACAGGGATGTAGTTTGGCTTCTCCCACTTAGCCTTTTTGTTGCCTCAAGTGACAGCCCATGTGGCTGTCAGCATGCTGCTCCTTGCCCTTTCTTCCTTTGGGTATCAATTCTCTCCTTGGGTTACTTCTGCATGGCTGCAGAGAAGTCCCACTGACTTCCATCTCCTTGATCATCTGCTGTTGGCCCTTCTTTATTTGTCTTACCTCCTTACTTTCCATGGGTTCTTGCCTTTCTCACTGCACACAGCAGTTCATGCCATATTAAAGAACGCTGCTGACTCAATTTATTCCCTGGCAATTACCACAGCTCCCTTTTCCTGTCACTAAGACAAATGATTATGCTGTTTGCAGTTTTAGGCATTCTGTTTTGCCCTCAATCTTGTCATAATACATTTCTCTCTCATTTGTCAAAATAGTTAATGATGGTATAGTCCTAGAAAAATTGCAGTGAACTGAGTAACTGTCCTCATTGCCTTTGACCAAGCAGTCATGGGTGAGGTGATCTCCAGCTCCAGGGTTTAAACAGGAATTATAGACTATTTTTGTCAGTTAAGGCTTACTTTCCCCACATCTGCTTCAGTGTTTTTCATCTCTGTTACAGCCATGCTAGGACAACTTGCCAGAACCTTTCTTTAGGACTCAGCCTTGATCTGTGTCAGTAGTGAAAAATACAAAAATTACACATTGTCACTGTCATATTTTCTGGAAAAGTCCCCTCACCAGGATTTCTTCTCCTGGGAAGCTGAGAAGCCTCAGAGAAAAAGGAAAACAATATTATCTCATTTGTTTCTCCTGTGTCTTGCTGCTTTGAAATGTGGTTGGAGATTGTTTATCCAACATGTGAATTGTTTTGACTTAATGACCAATCCATGGTCAGGCTGTGGTGGACTCTGGAAGGGAGAGTCACAGGTTTTTCAGTAATATCTTGTTAAGCTTTCTGTCTGTATCCTTTCTCTATGTTTTAGTACGGCATTCTTTAATATAATACAGTAACATAAAATAATAAATTAGCCTTTTAAGAACATGGGGTCAGATTCATCAATTCCTTCTCCATCTGGGGAGCTCAGAAAATACCACACGCATAGCTTTGTTTTCGTCCCGCTTCTTAACTATTTTGATGTCATCACAAAATGTTTGGGGTTTTTTCACATTATAGGCCCATTCAAATAATTTTTGTTTATTTCTTTTGCTTCGAATGCATCTTGAAAGAATGTCTTCCTAAAATTCTAAGTCCTCCTGACATTAATTAAAATAAAATTCCAAAGTAATAATAAATCAAAATAAAACACATTTTTCTCCAGCCACACTCCCTGCATATGTACACATGATAACTAATTAAAAGAAATAGGAAACTGATAGCCTTTAAATTCTAGGAAGAAGAGTTTTTTGGGCCCTTCATCCACTTCTGTGAAGTCCCACTGAGACAGCAGGGTTTGGCATGGGCCAGTCTGACCAGCAGACCAAATCAGTTGAAGACTACATGAGAAAATTATTCAGGGAGTTAATCTTTCCAACCAAATGCTCTGCTGAAAACTCCCTCTCTTGTAGAATAAGTTGAATTCTACCTTAGACACTCTGGTAACACATGGGGATTTCATTGGAGACTATGCCTGGAAGCATACTTCAACTCCATGGTTTTCATTTTCCTCCTCTGAAGAAAAAAGAGCAACAAAAAGCCACAGAAAACTAACAGTTCATTACAAAGATATTGAAGGGATTAATTAATTAGCAAATTGATTTGATATTTACTGAGTCTCTTACTGTCCTGGAATGTGAAGTATCATCCATTTTTTTTTAACCCAGAACCTTATAATCTGCTTGCTTGAGGGCACAGAAACATACACAGGTAGTAAATTAGTGACAGCTAACAAAGCGAGTCCTTCTTGAAAAGCTGCCACTGGTTTTCTCTTCTTCTTTTCTGCCTGGTTTGCTCAGAAAAGAGAAACATCCCAGTGGAAAAGAAATCAAAAAAGTAGTTGTTTCCTTGGGCTGCACTTCTGTAAATCTGTCTGCTGGATAAGGAAGGTCAGTTTGGAAAATTTTATCACCACTCTGTCCATCATTGCTATCCAGTCAGGTGCAGTCACATCGTGTTTTGTATTCCCAGGTGCAATTAAAAGGAGAGGACAAATACAATTACTGAAATGTAGTAAGTTCATTTACTGATATGTAATAAGTTCATTTGTCTTCAGGCTGACATATCCAAATGAATATTTAAATAGATTCTCTGATTTTCTGCTGTCTCTTCTTTTGTGTTTGGGAAATAGTTCATTTTAATGTTCTTGATTTCTGTGCTAGTTCTTACCATCCAGTTCTTAATTGTCTTGGAAACAACATACTTTTAAAAACAGATACCAGTTAAGATCCAGAAAGGCAATAATCATTAAATAAGCTGATTTGTCCTGCTTACAGATCAAGATAGTACTAATGGTTATAACTGAAGTAATATTTTCAAATTGTTAAAGTTCTTTAACACTCTTCCCCAAGGGATGATATGAATTTTGTTCAGTTAATATATATCTGTCTGTCTGTATCTATGTATGTATGTTTGTATGTATGTATGTATGTATGTATCTATCTATCTATCTATCTATCTATCTATCTATCTATCTATCTATCTATCTATCACACAAAAATGCATTTGCCTTTATCATGTGCTGTAGGACCACAGGCCATACTAAAAACATCTGTGAGACATGGGACTCTGAAATTCATACATCCAGTGTTGTGATATCCCTACAGATATAATCTAAGTGCAAAGTGTCTTGTAACCTTATTGCTATTGGTTATTTGTCCTAAAATTAACAGCTTGAGTCAAGGAGAGCATTTGGGTTTTAAAAACAGAAATGAGTGGTACTTGAAAGATCAACAGGAATGAATGAAGACTGCTGGAGGAAGCTGAGAAGTAATAGTTTTTAAAATACATCTCTATAGAAACACATCGTTTGATGAGGGAATCCAAATGCAAGTATAGAGTCAAGAGAGATTTTTCTGCTTTGTTGTACCTTGTTCTGCTTAGCCAACTCCCCATTTATTCTTCCTACTTGCTCTTGATGTTCAAGCCAAATTGATACAGTGATAGAGACATGGAAAGATTCAAAAGCTCAGCAGTCTGAAAACAAATCTGCCCTCAAAGTAAGGTGATGCGCAGATGATCAATGTGCTCACTGATACAAATGCCCAGGTGCAAATGAGTGCTGAAATCTTACCACAAATAGCAAAGCAAAGGAGTATAAGCTACAGTAATCAGTCTGTTAAAGCTTGCTTTTCAGATAAGTGTACAAAAATTTGATGCCAGTTTCACCAAATCTTATAACCATCTTTCTTTGCACTGTTCAAGTATACAAAATAAGTCTTATCAGAAACTCATTAAGCTTTATGAATTACAGACAAATTCATTTTTGCCATCATAGAAATAAAAAATGAACTAAACAGAAGTTTGGTTTGCATTATATGTATTCTGTTTTTAGTATATGTGTGACAAAAATGGCCATTAGAGATACGTTTCCTTCCCCGTGCCCCTCTCATTTTGCATGGTTACCTTTGTCCCATAACAACAGGTAAATTAAATAGGTATGCTGAAAGAAAATCTCCCCTTTCATATATTTACACATAATTAGACATAAGTAAATCAGCTTTTTAATAAAGTTAAGATTTACACAAGATAGTAAAATTTTTAAATAAAATTTTTAATAAACTTTTAAATAAAATATAAATAAAATCTTAATAAAATTAAGATTTACAAAATAGTAAAACCAATCAAAAACAGACATGAATAAAAATGTGCAGGACAGGTGTTAGACTATACCTCAAACCTCACACTGGATAGTTATTAGCCCCTGTTCTCTCCACAGCTTTAGTTACTGGAACACTACTAATTTTCAAAACAGTGTTTCTTTGATGTTCTTTTAAATTTCTGAAGTAAAACTTAACTGCAGGCCATTTTTTCAGTCTAGGTGATTTTCATTCACAATGAATGGATCATGTTTACTGCTTTTGAGCTCTGGGTAGGGCCAGTGTCATTCTGGGTGTTGTCCCCCCATGCAGACCCAACCTCCTTGGACATGTCCTGAGCTGTCTCCTAGTCTATGTGAGTTGTTATATATTCCTTCGTGGTATGGAACAGTGAGTACCTTGGCAGAAGTCAGCATTGTTAATTCTAATTATTACTGTTTCACAGGTTGATTCCCTCTCAATCTAAATAATTGAATTCAGGCCTACTTTGAAATAATATTTCTCTCTCTCTCTCTACCATGAATAACAGAAATTTTGCTTACTGTAAAACAAGTATGTATAATCACTATGGTTAATAAAGCAGTAAATATAAAAAATGTGATACATTTGCAAAAATGAAAAAAGAAAAGCAGTGAACTGAGTTTTAGACTATGGAACATTGTCCTTCAGTAGAAGTAGGGAGAGCCTTCCTTATTAAGAAAGTTAAAACTAGATGGAAGCAAAGCTCTAGATAAGGGAAGCAATCCTCTCCTGGCAGGGAAATATGTGATTAGCTGCTCTGTCCGTTGCCAACAGCTGTGGCTGCCAAATACAAGCAACTCATACCTGTGTCTGAACATCAGCATCTTTTCCTTCTTATCTTGTAACAACTGATAACATTGATCATGTGTTCTGGCCTTCGTGCTGACGTTCATAGAATCACAGAACAGTTTGTGTTGGAAGGGAACTTACAGATCATCTAGTTCTAACTTCCCTGCCATGGACAGAGACACCTTCCTCTAGATCAGGTTGCTCAAAACCCCACGCAATCTTGGCCTTTAACACTCCCAGGGATGGGGCATCCACAAGTTCTCTGGGCAACCTGTGCCAGAATCTCACCACCTTTATGTTGGGAACCCCAGAGCTGGATGCAGCACTTTAGGTGGGGTCCCACAAGAGTTCAGTAGAGGACGAGAATTCCCTCCCTTGACCTGATGGCCAACCCCGTTTGGTGCAACCCAGGATATGATTGACTTTCTGGGCTGTGAGCAAACAATTTACTGCCAGGTCCTGTTGAGCTTCTCACCAGGGACTCTATTTCATGATCTAAGGGAATCACACCTTGGGGTCACTCACCAACTTATTCACAGGTTTTGTTTTGTGAATAATTTATCACTTTAATCAAGCACTGAACTATCTTCTGTAAAGTGCCCACAAGTATGTTTTGCGTGTCATTTCAAGAAAAAGTTGGAATATTTATTTCTGGCATAGTTATTTGGACAGCAAAATTTATATTTTCTGTTTTGGCTTAATGCTACACATTTCTCACATATAAGTGTTATCAAAGGCATCTAATTTTTCTGAAAGAAGTATTTCACACTTGAGAATCCCCTTAGTGGAAAGGGTGCCTCTAACCTATTAACAGGAATTTCTTTCTTGAACTAGAACTATTTTTGCACACTTCTCTGGCATTTTGTTGAAGCTGTGAAATAGCAACTTTGTCCCTTCTTTTACCCAATCATGGAGGTTTTTCTGTTTTGTTTTTCAATATCAAGTTGGGGGGAAAGTGGGGGTGGGGGCTGTTATTTGATTTGGTCTTAGAGACAGTTCTTTAAAGAGCAAGAGAATCAGAATCACTTTGTCTTCTTTGTACTGCAGTGATGTAGAGGGTATCCACAAAGTGAAGGGCAGAGGCATAGTGTGTTCGGGACACAGGAAAGTCAAGATGCCCTGGTTTATGAAATTGTATAGTAACAACTGTCAGTAAATAATATTTGTTGACTCCTCATTTATATGCTTTCCTAGCCCACTCTTCTTTTCCTTTACAGAAAGTCAGGGAGGAAGGAGTCCAATTCATGGAATTTCAAATCTTTTGTTGTATTCTGCTCAATGACTTATACCTGTTCTCTTTGAAATTCTTGGCAAATACAGGTACAAAGGAAGTTCATATGAAGGGACTTTATTATGATCAGATTCAGACTATCAGAGACTGAAAGGAAATTTTTGCACGATAGAGGGGAAGGAGTTATCACTGTATAGGACTGAAGCATGGCTTGATCCTCAGTACATCAAATATCTGTGCCTAAGAAGCTGTTTATTCTCTCCTTTCTCAGACTGACATTACAAGACTTTATTTATGTACAGGAATAACATTTTCTAGACAAGTGTGCTGTCTCTGTGCTATGTGCATACAGCTATTCTGCCTTTCATCATGGCAAACAAGACCATGTTTGTCTGAATGCTGGCCCTGAAGCATCCATGATCAACAGCCTGTTGCAACACCCTTGGGGACCCAGCTGTTTTCAAAGCCATTCTATTAAAGCTGGATATTTAAACAGTTTAATTTCGGAGCAGTCAGGACCCAGACTTCCAACTACATCAAGCTGGTTCCAAGTAGAGGATCCTGAAACCAGTTTTCAGGAAGCTCAAAAGGGATTTATTAAGGGGCCATTAGCACATGCCTGAGTCATTAGCTTATATCTTCTAATTACAATTGCCTTTATCCTTTTTCTCTTGCAGAGTTCTAGGGACAGTTCCTTGCTTAGTTACCAGATGCCCTGGGACTGCTACTTCACATGAAACATTTTTCTCAAACATTGAATTTCTTGGTCCTGTCATGCATCATCACCTCAAGCATTCGTATTGATCTACAGTTATTTTGGCATTGCAGTACATATATTGAGATATGTATACACACACATATATATATATGCATGTATTTCTGGAGGCATGTCACACACTTGTACTTAAGCATCAAAATTTCTAGGCAAAAGAGCCCTGCCATGTATTTTTACAGCAGGTTTTTCTGTAACTCTGAAGCCCCTGGTGTTACCATTTGGCTGAGGCACATCTGTTTCTGCATAATTTTTTATGCATTCCTGCCAGAAAGATAAATGTTGTAATCCACAGGCTGAACTTCTCCCAGTTGGGGTCAATGGCTAGTATTATTCAGGAGACACTTGGACCTTGTCCAAATCCTGGTTATTGTTTTAGAAGAGCTACTGGCATACAGAAAAATGGAAGTTAGTTTGGTCTCTGCAGACTTAATAGTTATGCTGAGAAATGCTACTGGTTGCATATTCTGGTACAGGAACGTTAGTGAAGATTATGTCCCTTTGTACACTGGAGATGATCAACTTCAGATACAGAATTTTTCCAAGAAGAGGCAGATAGATGTTCATGGAGCTTTGTAAAGAAGTTGCTGTGTTATAGCGCGCATAGGAGACAATCTCCTTAAAGAAGCAGGGCACAATTTTCCCCTTTGAACTATGCCACCCTAGCTGCTGCAGATTTTCTGTAACTGTTCAGTACAGGAAAGTCAAAGTGTTGGGGCTGCAGCATTGGAGTTCTCAGTAATGTTTTTTTGAGTTGACCATAGGTAATAAAGATTATGAATGGTACAGAGTAACTTGTAGAAAAGTAGGATTTCTCACTTCCCAAGGGCCACAAGTAATGTCCTAGAGGAGAAAATGTTGAGTCTGCAAGTCTACCTTAGAAAGCAGAGAGATTCATGGATAACTGTGTGGGAAACGGGAAAAGTGCTGAGGCTTCTTGGCATATTAAATATTGAGAGAAGTAAGGACAAGTCCTCCATTAGGACTTTGTGTGTGTAATTGCGAAGTTGGTTTTGTGTTCTAAATAGATGGCGACTTGTAGGCTTATTGAATTGTTAGCTTTCAACATTCTTTTTTGTGTTTTGTGAACAGTCTCACAGTGGCCTGTGCCACACAATCTGTTGAATAGTGCTTGGAAGGGAAAAGTGTGCAACCTAGACATTTCTGTCCTCCCCTCTCAATTTCCTAGGCTTGTGCATCCTACATAGAGCTGGGCATTTAAACTATTGAAAGCAGAGTAGGAAGCAGAAAATGCAATTTGAATATTCTCAAACCATGAAAACATTTTGTTTAGCTCCCCATATATTGACATAAGGATAATTATGACTTAGCCTCTTTTCATTAGAATATTTTACATAAAAAATTCCCACCACTTCTAAGTGTTCCTCTTTATATTGCAACTATTGTACAAACTTTATATTGCAGCTGTTGAATGATTCTTTGTAATAAAGAAAATGGTTCCCATGATATTATTTTCTTATTATAAATTACTTGTCACACAACAGCTTAGTGAAGACAGTCTTATCCCAAGTAATTTTTAAAAGTTGACTAAGAACCAGGTAATTCCTACTCAACTGCTTTTTCTCAATAAAGAATTAAAATTCATGCTTAGAAATCTGTCAAAGTCTGAAAACTGTAAATTCATTCCTCTTTGCTTCTCTTTGGCACTGTCACTTGATCAAGAGTTTTCTCTTTTTTTTATACTGAAATGAGGAGGACCAGTAGTTTTGGGCCAGTGCTCTGAGGATAAAACTAATTGACATTCTCCAGTGTAAGGAGTACACAGATGCAGATTTTGGGCTTGATTAGCGGTGGTGAAAAATGGCAGTGCTGTGTTTTATATAACAAACACAAGTTGGAAGTTTAAATCAATGTGCTTCCCTAAAACTGCCTGTATTTCAAAAGATTTTTAGATGCAGAGAATCTAGATGTTACATTCTGCCCTTTTTTCTCTTTTAAATAGACACTATTGATTTGATTGTTTTCAAAACAGTATGAATAAAGTGTGTATATTGTATACTTGTTCACTGCCTAGTGTGAGGAATGGCTAATTGCAAAATCCAGCTCTGATTTAAAGCCTTAACAGCCACACTGAAATCAGTAAGAACAAAGCCAACCCTGCCAATTCCCACACAATTGTACAAATACCACTCAAAGCAGAATTTGGACCTAAAGCCCTCAAATTGTTGACAATTTTTCTACAACTCAAGCCTTACTCACAAGGAAATCACAAGACCTTCAATTACTCAGGCAATGTCTGGAAGATCCATCTTTCTTGTGGAAAAAAAAAGAAAGAATAAAACAAAAATAAGTTACCACTCCTGACTGCAGTGGGATCCCCGAAGGCTGACAACTTATTTCACTGTGTTTAGTCCTCCTAGTTTCCCCATGACCTGGATCTCTTGTTACAAGGGTAAGTGTGTCAGATGTTTGCAATTACATGACCAATTGCAACTGAGTTTGGCCTATTTCCACTGTCAAGTCAAGCATCAGACTTGAGCTTGTATATAGTATCCTTAATTTCTTGGTAGCTTGCTGACAGGCGAGACAGCCAGCATGACTTTGTGTATATTAATGTGATCCATGAGAATTGCTCTTTAACCCATATCTAGCCTTGTTGGTCTTATCTGCTCCTTTACTCCCAGATAATAAAGTGATTGTACTTTACATAATGGTCTTTCAGGCATGTCCTAGTCAGGCAAATCAACACTTTTGATCTTTTAAGTTTATAACAAATACATCATCCTATACATTAAAAGCATAGAGTAGCAAGGGAAGGTTTAGACTGCCAGGGCTGAGGCATTATTACACCTTCTAACAATTAGAGATTGTAATTTACTTACATGAGGGATACTGAGTGCCAGATTATGATGAAGAAAAATTAATCCCAGAGTAGAAAATCAGGAAGCCAGTAATCAAGACTAATTGCAGTCTCTGTGGAAAAAAAAATCACCATATACAGTAATTATAAAAACATATGCTACACATAAGGATGCACATCACAGATATAGGAGTTAACTTTAAAACAGAAAAAAATTGAGCAAAATAGTTTAGGAAAAAAATAGAAAATAGTTGATTTAAAAGAAAATTTTATTAGATGGCTAAAAAAGTTCCAGTCTATCAGAAGGGATATCTTTGGCTTAGAGCCAATCTTGGCCTGATGCCTCAGGTTTTAGCATTTATATTTTTCAGATTCTGTGCTGCTTTAGTTTTTGGGTCTGGGCTTCGTATTAAAGGATGGTAAGCTCTCTTCACAGAGTAGATAGACAAAACAATTCCTTCTCCAGCTGGTGACCCAAGGACAGCCGATCCAGATCTCAGGCCCAAGAGCATAAACAAGGGTGGACTGAAGAGAGAAAGACAAGGATAAGACTTCATGGGCTAAAGTGTAATTGGACAATTAACTATATATTATAGTTATATAAGATATACATATATATTATAAAAGTGTGAGACCCCATGACCAGTCGTGCATTTTGTGACCATTTTGGGTTCACCTAGAGTGTGGCCCTGGCTGGGCTCTTGTGCTGCCCAAGGTGTATCCATGGAGTCTCCCTAATAAAAACCTACTTAATTCTTTAACTCCATCTAGTCTCTGTTCTAGGTCAGCCTTCACAAGGCATCAGGCCCAGTAATGAAGCCAGGGCAGGCCTTGTGAATATTAAATTATATGTAATGGAAAATAGGTAAGGAGACATATATGATCATGAAATGCAGACAAATGTCATCACACAGATAAAATGAAAAGCTGAAGATTTTTAGAAAATGTATTCTTCATAGCCTGCTGTTAAATGGAGATGATAAAGTTATTATGAAGGAAAAAAATAGAGGCTTAATAAATATTTCTGTTAAATCATTGAAAATAGACCATGCTTTTTTCTATCATAAGAGGAAATTAAAAGTGTTTTCCAGTTCTCTAGCAACTTAGGGCAATATTGAACATCTGCAAAAGAAAAATTTAAAAAAAAATAGAAGTTCACTCGGAAAAACCCCAAAAACCTGACACATGATACGACATCAATATAAGTAGGTGTTTGAAGATAAAATAATGGTAAGTGAATTAAATTAAGTTGAATTAAATAGGGAAAACCTCAGGAGATAATAAACCAAAAAACAAAAAACAAAAACCAACCAACCAAAAAATCCCTACAATTTTCTGTAAACTAAAGTCATCCAGATTCAAATGGCATTAGGCACAAATTTTTAAGAGTGAAGGTTTGGATTAAGTTAATAAAACTGATGGATTCTCTAGCTTTCTGTGTTTTGGATTCAAGCCTAGCTAAATTGCTGGAAAATGTGTTTAGTCAAAAACAAGGTAGCCCAATAAAAGGTGAGCTGTGTGATACATCTGGGAAATGGCCTGTGAAATACTGGAGATTCAAATCAGATGATCAAATACCCACTTCTCATGGTAAACTCTGTAAACCTCCTTCAGTCAACTAGAGGCACCATAAATTTTACTTTTGATAGTGCTCAGGTTATTAATATCAAAAAACTGTAGATCTCAGTCATACTAGCTAGAACAGGTTTTAAAAGTGCTATTTAAATATATTGGTCAAACCAAATCTTCTGGGAAAATGTCCTGCAGAGATTTCTTTTCCTTTCACTCCATTCTTGGAAAGTAACATTCCTCTCTTATGTAAAGTTGTGTTTCTAGCAAAGAGGAAATTTATCTTCTTTTCCATCTCTTCCCTTTTATTACCTCTGTGGTTGTTCCCTGTACTCACTCACAGGAATTCCCTGTAGCAGGACGATGGTCAGCACAGCTACCTGTGCTGTGCTTGTTTCTGGAACATTGAGGGAAGCAGAGATGGGATGTTGACAGCTGGGTATTTCCTCAGCTGTGGAGACAGGCTCCAGGGTTTTGTGGCAGTCATTCTCTTCTGTGCAACTACTGGGGCTTTCCACAAGGTTTTTAAATTTCTTCACATTCGACAGCAGCTTGGAAATTTGTATCTGCTCTTTCATGAATTAGATGGAGCAAAGCATAGCTCATGCAAAACTGCAATTCAGATAATGGTGCGACTTCACGTTTCAAAAATAGGCCCAGCAAAGAAAGACCTGGTAGCTTTGTATACAACCAATTATATATCTGAAATGATCTTACAAAGAGGAACATTTTCTTACAGAGAAATTGCTGCTGTAGTGACTGTCCAGCAGGCTGAGACCACAGTCAGATGAGGGACAGGTTTTGCAGATTATGTGGGAACAATAGAAGAAACAGACAACATTTTCTGTCTTTTCAAAGATCCAGGCAACCCCATGATGCTGCTAGTTCTGGCAGTCCTTGCCATGAAAGGACAAAGCAATCTCACAGCAAAGGTCACTTTCTGAAGCTTTTTGTACTTTGAGTTCCATTCTCTCCTAAATTTGCATTTCTTCTTGCTCTTTCCATGTGTATGCCAATAGACAAGCTTCCCAGCAGAAAGGCTTGGCTGAGGGGTTTATAGCTGACAGAAATCAGGAAGTGTAATGTACATTGACACAATTCTCTGTACCATGTGGAGTGTAATTTATACTTTTTTAGAGCCATTCTGTGACTTCTGGCCCAGAGGAAAGAAATTGGACAAAATTCCAATTCTGAATATTCTTGGCCTGGGTTTTCCCATTAAAGGTTTTGCATGAAAGCTAATTATTTTCTATTCCCACTATCTGATAACAGGCCGTACCGATATCCACCTAAAGAAATTAATATGTTCCAAAATTAAAGGTTAAAAGCTTCTAGCTTGAGGAAAACTGGTTTTGCAGCTTGATCTGTGAATGTTTGAGGTTATTTGCAGAAAAGACACCTGTACTTCACAGAGAAGAGAGAAGGAGGAGTGGAGAGGGATGAGGTATGATCTATCAAGAAAAAATTCTTGAAAAGAAAATGTGTTAGGTTCCTATTCTCATGTGGGTGAGGTATGTTTTACCTACTGTATCCTGTTCTGTCTGGTACTTGCCCAGAAATTGCTGTGACACAGAGACTGTCTCTGCCATTTTCTGTGCTGCACCTACCAAAAGTCTCAGAATCATCAACTGACACTGCCAAGAATCATCACAAGAAAATGGCATAAGCTAAAATTATCTATATAAGCTAAAAGCCTGTTAAACAGGCTAAATAAGTTAAAGTCAAAGACATACAGGCGAAAACTTCTTTGTTAAATGCCTGAATGAAAAAAAAATCTAAGAAATCAACCCTTCTCACCAGTCTCAAAACACAATAATAAAAGAATCAATTAGATAAATGAAAACATGATAATAAGAAGGAACCATTGCTCTCCTGCTGAGTAGAGTTTGCTTCTCTCAGAGGTTGTGGTGTCAGGAGGCAAACTACAGTGCAGTAAGGAAGGATGCAATTTCCTTTCCCCCCTCATTCTTGCAAAGTCTAGAGAGCTGTTACTGAAATAGCAAACTCTAATCTTGATTTGAAATTAACTTATCTTCTTGTTTCAAAGCTAAGGGATTTAGATTTGTCTTCAGACAACTTCATGGGATTCTCCAGTGAATTAAAATGTTCCAAATTTCCCAAGAAGGGGATGCCTGACATTGCGAGTGCTGCATGATTCATGTGGAGCTGTGATAGTTTGGTGAGTCTAAATGTAGAATGATATGTGAACAAGTGAATGTACTTTTAAAACTTCTACTTCTTTTCCATTTTCTCCACAACAGATCTGTTCCATACATAAGGCCCAGGAACTGGGAGTGTCCCTTTAGCATCAGCATCTCTGAATGGCTTCAGTAAATCGAGCTGAACCTGATACTGGAAATGTTATGGATCACCCATACCTAGTTTTTTAATTAGTCCTCTCTCCTTTAGCATCTTTTTCCTTTTTTGTTAATTCTTAAAACCACATTTTTTTTCAAATGTGTCTTTTCCCAGTTTTCTTATGAGTGCTATAAAAGTCTCTCTAAATCTCTGTTAGCACAACCATGGCACTTCTGGTTTTGCTAACATTCAGTTGATGCTAAACTGTTTCTTTTCTTTACATATTCATTTTCTTGTTTTACTGATTAAAATTCTGCCTGTCATTACTCAAATTTCAAACCCTAATTACTTGTCAAAACCATGAAAATTCTAAGAAGCCTCTTCACAGTGCAGTTCTCCAAATAGTGCCTTGTGCTTGTGTTGACTCCAACCAAATCTGTATGGAAAACACTGAACTAAAAGAATTACTTTAGTATTCAAAACCTTTTGCTGAACTAAAATTAAATCCATCTTGATCATTGTAATTATAAAATGTGGAAGCATTTCCTCCCAAATAAAAAACTTGGAATTACTGGAGGCTCCTCCTTCTGTGGTGGTAGCTAGCAGTGTCAGGGAGCAGTAGCCTCAGAAGCCAGGTCATTAAAGCTCCTTAAGAGACCTCTGTGAGAGCTGTAGAGTCTTAATCTAAATCTTTTGGTACAGTGAGTCTTGAAATACTGCTCAAATGCTGGCCCCCTGGAAATGTCATAGCTCTTCCAGAGAGCAGTAAATGCTGTCAAGGAGGTAATGAGGTTAATCAAAACTTTATTTCTAATAAAACCTCTCATTTAAGACAGCCCCTCAGAGGTCAGTAAGAGACGTGAGTTATGAGCATATGTATGACTTCTTTGCACCTCTAGCATCTTTGCTGCTCTTGCATTTGTTATCTCAGCATCAGTTCATTGGTGCTAAGGATATAATCTAGGCTATTTTCTTATTATTTTTCTAATATTTTTTTGTTAATTTTTCTGTTTGCTAGCAAAAAGCAGTTAGTGTATCAGAAATTATTAGCACAGCAATGGCAATCAAAAAAGAAAATAGTATGCACAGTTTGCCTCTTGGAGGTGTTCAGTACAGTTCTGGTTTTGTCTCAAGGGTAATGACAAAACTGGAGGAGGTACAGAGATAAGGGATAAGGACAGTAAAAGGTATGGAACTGCTATATAATAAATAGACAAGTTGAATAGACTGGCTGAGAGATAACTACAGAAAAGTCTGTGAAAACAAGTGGCTAGAAAAGACAATTACAAGTTTTTGTTATAACCTGTTTCATCCAATACAAAAGCAAGAGACCTTCAAACGAAATAAGCAGATGACTAGATAAAAGCAAACAAAAGAAGTGAATTTTTATACAATATTCAATCAAGCTGTGAAAAGTTTCCCTGCAGAAAGTTGTGGTTGCTACAAGTTTACATAATTCAAAGAGTGACTGGACAGTTTCATGAAAGATAACTTCAGCCAAAGTAAAATGCAAACCTGTTGTGTTATGTGCAGTGGTACTGTACATAATGGTATACAACCTATGTTTAAGATATCCATTGTGTACACCACAATTGCATTAAACAATTGCATAATACAGTTCTAATAAACATAGTGACAATATCTCTGGCTCAGGAAGTCTTCAACTGATTATTTGCTGGATGATTGCCATGAGAACATTTGGAGGAAGCACTACTGTGAGTGTAGTGTTCTTATTGCCTTCATCAAGTATGCTAACCGCTGTTCTCCTGGGGATTGTTGTTGTTTTCTTCCTTTTCTTCCTTTTTTTTGTCCCTCTCAAGAGAAAACTAGCCTTACTGAATTCAGTGCCACAATCTGCTCTATAAAATGTTTCACCAAACATCCCATAACTAGGGGATATTACCATCTGTTCCTGGCACCTTTGAAGTTTGGCTGCTGTGACAGGCACAGGATTGACTAAAATGTTGCTCCACTCCACTGGATGGTGCTTTTGTCAGTGAATGAGAGAAAAGGGAATAAAGAAGTGAGGTGCTGGGGTTTCCTAGGACCTTGTCTATCACTGCCCTTGTATTCGGATTCTGTGATTTCCAGAAGCACCAGTCTTATTATCAGTTGTTGGATATTGGCAATTTCTTAAGATCCATGTTCTGGGAAAAGGACAGTTATTGCTAAGAGGAACAAAGCTACACTGAGGCCAGATGTGCCACATGTGCTACCTGTGACAAACAGTACAGTAACACCTTTGTAAGGCTGAATCCTGGGCTAGTTGGATCCTTCTGACTCTTCTGGCCAATTTCATATCCTTAAATAACATGAGGAAAATATTTTTCTTGATCATACTACAGTTTCTTTTTAAGCTGACTCTTTCATAGTAACATTTCTAGGAGAATTCATTCAGAGTAATAGCTAAATATCCTAGTGAATATGAGGTTTATGAGACAAGTGTCTTGAAAAGGCTGCTGTGTTGGTTTGGAAAGGGGATTGTGGGTTTTGTAGACAGCAGCTTGCAGCCTGTCTGGCCATGCTTCCATATCCATTTACAGCTGGATCAGCAAGGAATTGGCTCCAGACTTGTGTCTGTAAACTAGGCTTGAGTCCACAGCTCCAGATCCACAGCAGGAGACTTGATTGAATCCCAGGGGTCCTGCATTAGCCACAATCAGAGTAATCAATGGAGTTCACTGTAGTTAAAAAAATATAACAGAATGTCAGTACTCTTTTTTTTTTCTTTCTTTTTTCTTCAGAAGCTGGAGAGGAATAGGAATAACAAAACAACTAATGTATGAGCTGTTATGAAAGTGGTACTGGGAAATTGTGCTAAAATGGACACTTTTAGCTTCTTAATACCTCCATCTGATACATAAAATCTTATGAGGGAAAAACTTCCTTGCAATATTTTGCAGTTTTTGAAGCATACAACTAGAATGAAATTGTCACTATAATTTCTTCCATCTGCTCCTTTTGGCTACAGGTACAAAACTGTCAATTCATCATACACAAAAAGAAACCTGGGGCCAAATTCTCTGTTGGCATAACTCCACATAAGTCTTGGACTTGATCTTCCCATGAAGAACTGATTTGGAAAAATTCAGTGGAAAAATAAGAGAAAAATGGAAATAGCAGTATGCAACCATCTTTTCTCATAGTTCATAGAATCAGAGAAAAGACCTCAGGATACTGTTTGTAACAGATTTCTGAGACAAATACCTTCAAGAACCAAACACCAACAAAGTACTGAAGCAGTAGGCCATTCCTATTTTTATATGTAATAAGGAATGCATGACATCGTTTCAGTAGCAGATGCTGGATGCATTGTCATAGAATTTTAATGCTTGGCCATCCCTTTTTGCAGATTGCTGTTCTTGCTATCAGAAACACATTTCATCTCTATCTATTAATCAGTCTGTGAAATGTTTTGGAATAAAAGATGGACAAGTGGACCTGACGGGGGTCGTAGTTTTTTCATGCCATATCTAATATAGAAAGGTTTTAGAAGGGGAAAATGGGACCTCTGTTTTCTTTTGGTCTTGAAGTCTATTGTGTTTGTCAGCTGTAGTATGAGAAGATTTTCTTCCACTAAAACAATTTGAAGAGGTTATCTTTGTTACAGGAAAGTCTACAGAGATCTTCAAAGACAAAGCTTCAAAGTGAGGTGGGGCAACCCCCTCCCCAAATGTCACATTCCACATGGGGTACCTTAAGACTTGAGGATCTTGAGTGAAGTCAGGTCCAAGTGTGTCCACAGCAAGCAAAAGATTTTCATTTATGGTCGGTGTTGTCTCACCTGAAAAACTTTAAGCATAGTAGTCTGAGAGAGTTTTGCCTGTTTAGCCTGAAGAAGGCTCTGGGGAGACCTTATCACAGCCTTCCAGTACCTAAAGGGAGCCTATAAAGGAGAGAAATGTGACTTTTTACACAGGCAGATTGATAGGACAAGGGGGAACATTTTTAAAGTAAAAGAGGAGACATTTACATTAGATGTTAGGAAGAAATTCTTTACTAACTAAAGTGAGGCACTGGAACAGGTTGCTCAGTGAGGTTGTGGATGGCCCAAACCTGGAAGTGTTCAAGATCAGGCTGGATCAGGCCTTGAGCAACCTGATCTAGTGAGTGGCTTCCCTGCCCATGGGGAGAGGGGTGGAACTAAGTGATGTTTAAAGTCCTTTCCAACACAAGCCATTCTATGTTTCTCCAGAACTACATGGCAAATAATACCAAAAGAGCATTTCTATACAAACACCATCCTATATCATTGACCTGTTATCATCAGTTACAGCAAGGATTAGCAGTGTCTAAAGCATAGGTGAGCCTCAAGTCTCTAAGAGCCATTTGTAAGAAATAGCAGAACATGCGAAATTTCTAGAATAACCATTCTGTGTTCAACTGCTGGTATTGGAACTACAAGTGCGTACTATAAGCTGCAGATTCCTGTTTGGCTTGTAGCACCTGATTTTCCTGCATTAGAATGTAGAGATGTACATATTTCTGAAATGGCCCATGCTGGTAAGGCTCTGCCATCAACTGAAAGGATGAGAGAAAATCACCTTAAGTTGTACCAGAGGAAGTTCATATTAGATATTAGAATTATTTTTTTCCCACTGAAAGAGTGGTTAGGCATTGGAATAAGTTGACCAGGGAGGTGGTAGAGTCATTGTCTCTGGAAGAATTGCAGATGTGTCTGGATGGGGCAATTGGAGATCTGGTTTAGGGGTTATTATGATGGTGTTAGGTTGACTGTTGGACTCAGATGATCTTGAATGTCTCTTCCAATCTTGACAATTCTGTGATTCTGTGATTTTGTGATCCAACTGTGTCAATTCAGAAAACATGTATCCCAGGAATTGCAATTACTCATAAGTCACTGCAACCCTAACAGGATCAGCATCTCTAAAACTGTAAGTTGGCAATTAATTGTTCACAGCATTTCGTTTGTTATGACTCATGATTGACTCATAATTCTCTTGCAGATGCAGCTGGCACCAACCTCAGGAGAGGTGACTGAGGGTGAGAAAGTAAGATCTCATAATGGGATCATAATATTGGTAATGTATTCAAAAGCTGGGGAACAGGGATTTTGAAGAACCCTGTGATACAGGTCCCAGTAGCAGTTATATATCTGTCTTATATTTAGATTTCTGGAAATTAGGAATCTAACTACTACAGGGAGTTTGGACTGAAGTTGATTAGTGCTGTGACTGAAGTTGATGAGACTTCTTGGTTTAAGTTAATTTGAGAAAGATCCACAAGACCTGCTGATATGCCTCCCAGACAGGTACTATAACAAGAATTAGACCTCTAGTCTCAGCAAAGGAGTCAGAACATGTAAATTAGGAGCCAAGGCAGATGGTGTGAAGAGTTAAGGCATGGAGTTCATGAAGCAATGCAGGAATCTGCTAACACCATTGTTAGAGTGATGCAGTGGAACGCAAATGCAGGAGAGCATCCAGCACTTCATTCTGTTTTCTGCATGAAGCATAGGCATGTTCTGGGTAATTTCAATAGAGCAATCTACAAAACACAGGAGTTGGTGTATGAGGAAAGATTGGCTAAACTCCAGTCGTTTTCCACCATTAGGATAGGAACCCAGATTAAGTGCCTCCATCAACTTGAGTGCTACATACAAGTACTTCACAGAGCAGAGTTCACCTCTTCCATTAGTATAAATCATCCAGAAAGTGTGCAAATTAGTTTGAACACCTTCCTTGATCTCAGAGGAGGCAAGTCATCTACCCTTCCTTCCCACAGTGCATTGGCCTTAGTGCTATGTCTGTGAGAGGGTCAGGTTATCCACTGCTCCTCCCTCCAGGTGAAGCCCCTAAGCTGCCAGGAAGGCCAGCACAATGGGTTCAAGAGATGAATCCTTGAAGACACCTAAAGTCTCACAGCTGAGAAGTTTATAAGGTAAAGAAGGCCTGGGTTTCCTCCTCTGAAGTGATCACCAGCTTACAGGGTCCTTAGGTAAAACCAGAAGTTACCCTGTGAACAGGAACCCTAACCTTTAGTTCCCCATGCCCCACAGCATACTTTGTGTATTATGTAAAGTGATCTTTGTAAGTCACTGCTGAATTCTGGTATGGCAGCTTTTACTGTATGGGGATTCACATAAAAAACTGCACCTCTGTGTCCCCAGAGGAGGGCCAGCAAACATGCTCAAGTGCAGGGTCCTGTGGAATTGGTGGGATAACAGATGTAGGGAACTGTAGATCAGGTTGCTGCTGGAGCTGGGGCTTTGGGATGACCCTTGTGATAGGACAAGAGGGAATGACTTTAAAATAAAAGAGGAGAGATTTAGACTAGATATTAGGAAGAAAATCTGTCCTCTGAGGGGGAAGAGGCACTGGAACGAGTTGCCCAGAGAAGCTGTGGACTTGGAGCAACCTGATCTAGTGGAAGGTGTCCCTTCCCAAGGCAGGGGGTTTGGAACTGAATAATCTTAAAGGCCACTTCCAACCCAAAGTATTCTATGATAAGTTGCAAGATCATTCATCTTTAGATTCAAATACAAGCAAGCACACGATCCAAGATATTTTTAGAAGTGATGCCATGGAGGATTTCAAGGGTTTTTAGTAGCCTTGCATGAACAAGCAAGTGCATGATCCAAAATATTTTTAAATGTGATGCCATGGAGAATTTCAAGGGCTTTTAGTGATCTATGTGGAGATGGAATTGCCTCAGCCCTAGACTTCTTTTCTTGCTGTGTGTACTAGCTATATGAACAAAGAAAATAAAAGATTTATTAGGAGTCTTTCATTTCTGCTTGCAAACATAGCTAGTTCTTCTAAATTAGGAAAGAAGAAGCTCAAAAAAGAAGTCTGTATAAATGTGCAGTTATTTTGTTGTATCATTAATGCCTGATGACCTAGCTACTTATGTAAGACCACACTTTCTTATTAAGAGGCATAATGATGGCCCAGGGAGATGGCCAAGATCATGGTATGGATTAAATAGAAGTAAAGTAGTAACAACAGTCCATTTCAGAGGCAAATGAAGATAAGGAGAAAGCAGCAGTTACTGGATTCCCTGTTCTACAACAAATAACTGGATGCAGAGAGTTTGTGCTCAGCTTTCTGCTTGTCTGCCATTGCCACACCATGATGTGCTGTCAAAGGATCACCCAGAGCTACTCAGTGAATGGAGCCATCAGGGTTGCTCCTGTAGCAGAGCTGCTGGTGTGTTCCCTGGCAGGTCACACACTCACAGAGCAGCACAAAGCCCGCATCCAGACCCAAATCGTGACAATGATGTCAGGCAACAGTGAGGAGAGAGAAAAAATTTCGTGAAGTTTCTCATCATCCGAATCGAACTGTCAAAGCTTTGATTCATGCCAAGGGTTCTGCTTGTACAGCAATTTTCTGTGCTGCCTAATAATGCATGTCGGAGGCATTTTATTGGGACCCTCTTTTAGGATGTGCCAGCTGGGTGATCAAGTACTCTGAAAAGTTCAGTGATTACACTGCTGCAGGCTTTCAAGAAACCAAGCCATCAGGAACAATTTATGGCCCAGCTCTCTCTTTGCTGCCATGTTTTGCTCCTGATGAGATGCAGAATCCCTGAGGGCCTGGTCTTATATCATGTGAATGAGTAAAGCTTTGAAAAATTGATATTTTATAAAATCCATTTAACTGATAACACTACACAGTCACCTTCCAAGCTTCTTTGACTGTCCCGCATCTCTCATTCTGATTTGAAATTGATTTTGTTCTTCAGATGTACACAGTAATTCCCAGTGCTGATTTTTACTGATAGCTTATACTACAGCTCAGCTGTGCTGCCCCTGAATTTCTAATCAGCTTAGCAATGACAGAACTGCTGTCAGAGAATTACACTACACCTATTTTATATTCAAAACTAGACAAGCAAAAAAAAAAAAAAAAAAACCATAAAAATATTTTCTTATACTTTATCACAAAAAATAGGATAAAATAAAAAGAGGTGTACACTTTTCACCCGTGGGGCATCTTCTGCTAATCCCTGGAAGTTAGCAGAAGGAATGACTGGCTGCATGAACAAGTTACTGCAGGGTAAGTTTATACCACAGCTGCTATTCTGATGTGAGAGTTGTCAGAATGATTTCAACCCACAGCCAACATGAGGTAGCTTAGCCTGTACTCATGAAGATACAAAACCACTTGACACTTGACCACAATTTAAAGAGCAGTCATTGCAGTTGCAAAGCCACAGCTTGTGTCGCCTGCCAGTTGTTTGTGTTGCTGCATTCAAAGTATCAGAGAGGTTATCATTGAAGTGGTCTCCTCAGGATGCTTAAATGCTGTAAAAAGAAATAAGATATGGTGTTTAGTTGCATTTTTGGATGCATATTTATCATATTCCTAGTTTCTTTTCTGCACAGACTGGTCAAAGACTTCCTGATGACCTTTAGCAAACCACTTTGGCTCCAATCCTCAGAGATAATTAGTCCCACACTTCCACTGAATTAATGATTAATCAACTTTGGTGGTCTAGGATTAATCCTTCATTTCCTCAACTGAGGAATAATAGCAGGAGGCAGTAACATCCTTGTTATCCTTTTTGTCTATACTGCCTGTAGTGTGTTTGGGAATGAACCACAATTACTGCAGTGACCACAGTGTACTGTAGATCTAGATTTGAAGTAGGTGTTTTTGTGTTTTGGGTTTGTATTTTTTTTCCTCAGAGTGATAGAGTGGGAGGAGACCATGCTATGAGGTTTTGTAGAGACAAAAAGCATTCGTCTCCTCTGATGGCTGTCACTTTGAAACCAAACCATCTCATTTAAACTTTGTAAAAATGGCCAGCTACTGATCGTCACATTCAAATGTTTATTCATCTGTTTGCCCAAGAAGGGATTTATGCCACATTTGCTTAGCAGTCAGTGAGGAATCAAGCTCTCCGTGACACTTATTTTGGATTTTGATGACTAAACAAACTTACATCTTGTGAACTGGATGCAAACCTACTCTGAAAGAATCTAACCTTTTTTTCATTCTAGGTACATTCGCACCATGGATGCCTCAAGACCATTTAACATTTTTAAATCGGTGAGAAGATTAATTTAAAACCTGAAATGGATGCACTTTTTGTCTCTAATCTCTGTAATGAGCAAAACCTGCATTTCAACAGGACAAATTGGTTTAATTCTCAATAATTGTGTGTATGAGGACTGAGACATCCTTCAGTTTGGGTTTATCTTTCTCTGAAAAGCATTAATCTATTGTGAAAGAGCAGTGAATAGTATGCAGAGTATTAGAGGGGACAAGTTCCTTTCTAGTCCTCTGCTCTCAGTGAGCCTGTGTCAAGTCACACATCAAGTTAGCCTAATCACATGAAGTTGCAGAATTGTGCAGGGATGTAGAGAACAGCAACACTGCAAGAGAAATAAAGAGATCCTGGCTCACCAGCCTGTGCTGAAGGTCTTAGGATGACTTATCTTCTAGTAGTGCCAAATACCAAATTCAAAGTGGTGCTACCACTAGCACACATTGATGGTATGTCAGCATTGTACGTGGGTTTTATGTCTTTTTGTGTGAACTAGCACAGGGTTAACAAGCTTAGGAAAGTAGTCTGACAGAGTATGAACCTACAATCTGCCAAGATGCTGAGCCATCCCCTTAGTGTTTCAACTGTCCAGCACTCTGGATAGATTTCAGTTTTGGTTCTCGGTGACACAATACAGCATTTACATTCCTGTAGTTTTAGAAATAATTGTCCCTTAAGAAAATCCCCAGGGATTTTGAAGGCAAAATTTAGGTGCTCCTGGATTTAGAAAGAGATTTATTTATTCAGGAAGACAAAATGAACATTGTGTCTTGAATTGAAGGCATCCAACAAAAAGGAATATGCAATTTGGTTTATCCCCACATTTAAAATTACAAATGTGAGCAAAACATGCTTTCTCATCAGACAGCTCATTCTTGGGTTAAAAACCAGTTATAATAAATGTTCTTAAGGTTCTGTGAAGGAGCTAAAATGACTGTGCATCCTTTGTGACTACCATCACACTGAAAACAACAGCTGGCACTTAAAGAAACTGCTTACAGTAAACAAATCACTTTAGCAGGTGTACACATATTGATTCTTTAAACAGAATAATTTGTCTCTTTCTAGAAAAGATCTGCCATCTTGTATTACAAAGGAACTCTAGTAACTAGTTAGTTTTATTCTATTTTTAAAAATTATGATTCATTAGGTCCAAAATATTTTTTCCCCAAAGCCTATGAGAGTTTGTCTGTACTAGCAGGAGAATGGAAAAATTCCTTAATTCTATAATTCTATAGTTCTTAATTCTATAATTAACTAATCACTGAAGATTTAACAGCAAATGCTGTTGCTCTACCCGCCATTGCTATGGCTTCATTAATTTTACAGAATATATCAGAGTGCATTAGTCCGATGTATTGTCAAAAATAATTATTGTGCAGTCATGCTCTGTAAAGCAGATATGTAAAAATGCCATCTTCTTACACACAGATCATTCCTGTGAGCATACTGTCAGATCTGCCTATTTTGTGGCAGAAATACTCTTTTATGTGTTTCAGTTCTTCAAGCACCTTGTTTACATAATATCAATAACACTGAATGTGTTGAATCCCTCGAGGGCATTCTCATCACTGTGATCACTGAACCTGGGGTCATGGAGTTGTACACAAATTTTAGAAAAGCACAGCTGGGGGATCTTAGTGCTGATGAATCTTGAGTGAATTCACAGCTTGATTTTCCATAGGCATCAAAGCAGACATAATGAGAAGATAATCTAGTCTGAGTTTTAGAAAGCAGGCAGAATTTCCAGGGCTAGCAGAGTACATCTCTACTGACAGAAGCAATGTGTTTGATCTGAAAGTAATTAAGCTATAACAAATGTGGAACCTCAGAATGCCATTTTAAATGTCTTCCATTTTCAAATCACACTGTAAAATTAATCTCTAAGTGTCCAATGTAACATTTTATTGTGCAAGAGCCTTGTTTTAGTGAGGGTACTCTCTTGATCATGGTGCTTCATTTCTTTATTAATTCACATAACATAACATTACAGGATGTCCATCTTTGTTCATTATTGACTTCATCCTTAAACCCTAAGTAACTTAGTTTCATCAGAAATATCACACCAACCTATTACCCACCTACTCTTCCAGCTCTTTCCCTTTTTATGTCAAATACCAAAATATCTCCCTCCAGTCTGAAAAGCAAACAATTGCTCCTGTTTAGTTTTCTATCTCTTTGCCATCCATAAAAGTACTGTCCTCCTTGCTCTGTTGTTGTGTAGTTCCCTAAATGATCTTTGGCAATGGGCTTAGTCAAGTCTTTTGGAAATCTGAGCAGTTAGAATGACCTTGATAATCTCCATCCATACTCTTGTTCAATCATTTAAAGACCTTGTTCATAAGGCAATATTTCTCCTCCTAAAAACCTTGATTATTCTGCTCAATTAGATAACTTTTATTCAAGTGTCCACTAATTCTAATCTTCATTATACTTTCATTTAATTTGCCTAGCAGAAGCATCAGGATTACAGACCTAGAGTTCCTCAAATCTCCTCCAGAGTCTTTTTCAAAATTGTCATCACACCAATTTGCCACCCTCCAGGTTTTTGGTATGAAAACAATCCAGCACAACAGCTTCCCAGACTACTGTGATTTATTTATTCATAGAAATATAACAAGCAGAGAGAACAATATTGAAACAAGCAGAGCCTTTATCCTTTTCCTTCCTTCCCAACTCAGTTATTTTATTTTAAAATTTAGGTTCCTCAAGACTTACCCAAGCAAGTCATCATACAACATATTTTGTCAGTGCCTCTGCTAGTCTTACTGCAGCCAGTTGCTGGCAAGTCACCTCTTTTGATTTCTTCAGGAAAATGTATAACTCTTTAATAACCTTGGGGAGCAAGTTTCAGTCTTGGTTACACCATTATTTAACTTGGTTTGGAGCTTTGATATTCCCATTTTGCAGAAAATAGCTAATTGTTTTATCTCTGTTTCTTTTTTTCCTCCCTCCTGGACTCTTTCTATCTCTCTTTGCTGTCCTTCCTACTTGCAGCAGGTTACCAAGGCAAGCCAGTGTTTGCTCCACTGTGCCATAGCTATACTGTACAAGTACCTATGAAAATATTCATAATATTGCCTGTGCACTCTCCTTGGGTTCAGACCTGTCCCACAATGGAGCTCTGCAGATGAACTTCAGGTGGCTTGAGTAGTCTCTGCTGGTTTCCCAGCATGGGCCACGAAGCCAACAGGACAGAACTGGGAGACAAAATCTGCACATGTGTCAGAAGCCAGCCAGCAAAAAGGAAAGCATCCTGCTCTTAGTTCATGTAGTGGTAAAAAGGAGCTCAAAGCCCAGCTTAGGAGGGCAGAGGATCACGAGGTAGCAGAGTACAACACTCCCATGGCATGAGCTACTTCTAGAGTCACAGGTTTCTGATAGGAATCATGAAAACATAGTTTTATAAAGGCAAAGTGCAGCTGATGCTTCCCTGAAGTTGGAACACAGCCTTCCACTGCTGTAAATGACTGTTCATGCTGCTGAAGAGATTTCAGTAGATTTTGACAACCTGCACTTGTTCTGTGCTTGATGTACATTGGAAACAAGGGCAAGTGTGGAAGCAAAGGATTCCTCAGCTCCCCACTCTTTGTGCAGTCCCCTAGGGTGCAGCCAAGCTGATGGATGGTAATAGGCATCTGTGCCTTACGTCTTACAGTTTAGCAACTCGATGTGCTGGGCTTGGCCACAGGTGTTTATCTTTGTATAATTAGCAGAAATGACAAAAGCAACCTTTAATTCGATGGCTGCCATTAATTTTACTTAAATGAGAAACAAATGTGCAGGTAAGTGCAGAGTTTCAAGCGTTCCCCAAGATACCAATTAAATTTTAAACTACATTAAACAATAAAAAATTACCAGGGAAGAGATTAATATTCACAGCACTTTTCAAACTAACTGTGTTGGTGCTTGCACAGCCCATGCTTGGCAAATGGCCTGAAGACAACCATAAGCCCCAATCCAATGCTATTAAAGAGGATGAGTGACAATCAATGGATTAAACAATAGCCAGGGGACTTCGAAGAGAGCTTTGAAACAAGGGAGAAGTCAGCCTGAAAAGGAATATAAAAGAAGCTGAAAATTGGGTTGGGGGAAATACCTTGAAGGGTAACCATCAGTAGTCAAACCTGGTTTGACACTGCCAGAATCTGCCCTGTCAGCATTGCTACCACCACTTACCTCAAACAGATCATCATCCTTATGGAATTCCTCATGGAGCTGGTGCTCAACACATGCCATGGCTGGATGAGGCACAAGAAGTGGGGACCCAAACTGAAGGTGCATATAAAGGGGCTTGGGAAAGGAACCTTTCTTAGCCTATAGGAGACATGGTTTATCTCTGGTTTATTTATACCAATAATGGTATGGTTTTTATTGATTTGGAATGTACTGCAGGTGAGTTATATGTCATTAGTAAATCAATACATTGCTTTAATCCTTATTTGGCTTAAATTATGAGAGCTGGACAGTTTTCCCCTGCTTCATTATTTGGACAGTGGATGATAACAGTAGAAAAATCTTTCCATTTCTTCTTTGCTAAATAAACTTTTCAACTATCTGGTGGCTAATTTTGTATAAAGTGGGTGGAACTCACTTCATCACACACTGATGAAGAAGCTGCACTAGCTGCACTGTGAGTTAAAAAAAACCAAACAAACCAAAAGAGAGTGTTTAAACAAAGTAGAGTGTTTAAAAAAAACTTTTTTTTTTTCCTGCACTGCTGTTTGCAGCTATTGCACAAAGAAAAAAAAAAAAGGTCTTTGATCCCTGTTTGGTAGGACTTGATTTGTGCAAAGAAGGGAGATGCAAAGCTTATGCACTACATCTGCTCTGTGACAGTTTTGCAAGTGAGGCCTTCAGAGAGCAGAGGTTTGTGGAAGTCACCTGCCCCAGGGTAAACCTCTGCAGTGGCAATCTGAGCTGGTCAGTCTGGGCTCCCTTACTGCCAATTTGTTTTATCTTCAGTAGGACATGCTTACCCTTAACTAGCAGTTAGTAACAAAAAACCCCACAAGCCCAAACCCCAAAGCCAACCAAAGAAAAAGAACCCTACCCTGACATAATGGAAATGGAAATTCTTGAAAGTCGTTTTGATGCACAGTTGCACAGCTTGAAAAAATAAAGTTTTTTCACATTTTATCAGGTGGTGTGTAAAAGAGATGGCTACTTAACACTGAGTGTGTGTGGCTTTTGTTTGCTGTGGGGACAGTGGTTAGAGGGCCTCTAGACAGAGGTTTAGAGACACAAAGAACATCTATGCTCTAAAAGAATATTCAAAGGAGAGCAATCCTGGATTCAAGATAATGAGGTCCAATCCAAGGTTTGCTATATACCTTTAATATGACCTTGGAAAAGACATTTAACATCCAACTTGAACAACTTAATCAGTTATCTGCAAAGAAGAAAAATAGCTGTGGGGGAGGGGGTTTTCTTCCCTCTCATTTTGTTTAGATTGAGCATACTTTGGGATTGCCCTATGCACTGTTGCAATTTCATTTGGGGCTGCAAGTACAATAAACAAGTCCAAAAGTCTGTTTCAGGAGTAGTGCTGGTGAACAGAATCTGAGATGAGGATGTCTGCACTGAAACACATTGCAAAGGTATCCTGGTCTAGTACATCTCATGGTAAGGTCTAACTTACTCTGACACCCAAAAGCCAGTGATTTCCAATGCCTGACACAAGGACTCAGCAGGCAGTAAGTGGGGACTACACAGCCTGATTGCAGCAGGAAGGACTTCAACACTATGAAAAACTGTTGCTTTCTGAAATGGATGAGCAGGGAAACAGTGCAAAAGTAATGCTTTGGTGGGGGCTTTCAGTACATGCAGTAAGCCCAACACTTCTGTAAGTTCAATGACCTTCCCACATTTCTTTTCCATTTATGCAAATGTATTCATGCCTCAGATTCAGATCCACACTGAGACCCAGGCTGGATTGCAAAATGTTCCAAAAAACCTTTCAAGAAGATTTTCCTTTTATTACTCTCTCATAGAATGTGCTTCAATTAAAAATTATCTACTACTTTAAGAGGTAGCTTTGCAAGTCATTGCAGAAGATACTCTACTTGATAACTGAGACAAGCCACAGATTTGAAAACAACACCTGGAATGGTTTAAATAAAACTGAAGCATTTTTTCCACCTTGAATAATGCAGTCAGGCTTGAAATGTGGTATCTGATGCTCTATTAACTTTTCCTTTAGAAAGGCAATCACTTTTTTAGGTAGTCTTCTGTCAAAATCTTTGTGTTTAAAACAAAGGAAAGTAGAACACAATGCTGCTCTACTCTGGTCACCTCATAGGACATGACACCTTGTGGTAAGACAAATGCCTCTGATATGACAAAATACCTTGAAGTATTTATTGTCACTCCTGAATTTAGTGTAGCAAATAATTCTAACACCTTGGCAGGGCTGAGATAAGTTGAATTCGTGATTCTGCAGAAAACAAAGCCTCTCTGTGATTGTCACATTTTTTCCAGCTGCTTGATAGCAATTTCAGCAAATAGTCTCTCTGAATAAAAGTGGAAGTGTGTGCTCAGAGGTTGCATGCCACTGGTTGGGAAGCAAAGTACCTTCAGTGGCCAGGAGTGATGTTGTCCCTTAGCATGGTTAAACAACTCGTATGAGAAGGTGCTTGTGCTTTTATCAAGTGTTTGATTTTGTGATTTAGGCTGAGATCTCAGGAATGTTATTTGGTTTCTTGGAATGTTCTTGGTTTCTTGGACCTCAGGAATGTTATTTGGGCTTCTTCCCCATTACCCCCATCTTCAGGTTGAGACTAAGGAGCTAAACAGAAGAACTGAGATTAAAGAAAACCTACACCAATAGAACAAAATAAAGAATTGACTAAGGTTTTTAAGGAAAAGGGTGTAAGTAGACAAAACTAGTAGAAATCGGAAATGATTGAAGGACAAATGAAAAATACAACATATGTTAATGAAGGCCACTTCCTGCCTGAAAAAAGGCTGCCACATAGGAAAACATCCAGAAATTCGTGAGGGGACTAAATTTCGCACAAGAGTTTAATCTGGCTATAAAAAGGTTATGTCATAATGAGAAAGGAAAATAGGAGCATTTAGGAAGTAAAGGAGATCTAATAAAAGACCTGTTAATTGCCAAACCAGACATGGACTCCCGGAAAATATAAACATGAAAAAGACAGTCAGTTCAGGTCATATGGGGACTGTGTATTTATGCAGCAAATGTAAGGTTTAATTGGGAGCAGCCACATTGCCAGTTCCTGCAGAGCCTGAGCCAGCTGAGATGGTGTCTGGGAGAAGCCATCAATCCCAAATAGCTTCAATGACACTCTCAGACTGGGATGTGCTTTCCAGACAAAGACTGTCTGCTGGAACACGGCAGAAAAGGAACAGTTTGCAAGAGACTTCCAACAGTGGTTTAAGGGTTGGACCAGGAAGAGGTGGATGAAGAACAATGAAGAGACTGCCTGTTGGTGGTGTTGACCTCAGGGTGCAGGAAACTTCTCAGAAGGCAACTGAAGCTCTAAGTTGTGTTGAACAAGAAGAGAAAATCAGATGCAGTTTGGTTTCTCTGGAAGGGAGGAACAATCCCGGCAGTTATATTTGGATGAGGATAAGCTCCCATCTCACTTCATGCAGTGGAAGGGATTCTGAGAAAAGAAAACCCCAGATATCTGTGAAAGGAAAGCAGGAACCACTGAGGACAGTGCTATAGACATTTCCTGTCCAGTGCAGCAGTCTGTAACTCTCCCAGCTGTGTCTGCCCCACAGTATCTCATGGCTCCATACATGTGCTTCCCAGGCATTCTTCTTGTTCCCAGGCCCCGGCTCTACCTGAAACAAGCAAAATTAGGAAAAAGAAAAGCAGGGGACATAACAGCAGCAGGTCTTCTTTGAATGTAACATGCCTAATTCTGTTGACAGTTCTGACACTTTACACCAATATAATTACATTTCTGTAATGCATTAGATGGAGTCATTTATGAAATATTACTCAGATAATTGTCTTGATAGTTACTTTGACAGGGATAAAATCTCCCTGAATTGTAAACAAAGGGCAATGATAGACATTAATGTGTTGGGTTGGAGCTTGGTGGCTTACTGCTGAGACTGCTATTACATGCAGGCTTGTTTAATGATCTGAATGAAGGTGTTAACAGAGCATTAAAAAAAATCCTGAGGGTAAGCTGAAATGGAACAAGATGAGCACAGTGGAGGCAAAGCACTGATGAAAGAACCTTAAAAGAAAAGATGGTTTGGGATTTGGATTTAGAGTGGACCAGGGTCCAGTTTTCTGACTATACCATGCACAACATTCCTCTGCCCAGGTTTTCAATGGTGCTGATTGATTCCAGACTCACACAGGTGATTTGGAGCTAAAAAATCATTAAATGTGAGGTTACTATGAGATATGGCCAGTTTGGGTCTCTTTATGCAGAAACATCCTCTTGCAAAGTAGGAATCCTGCAAATACTGTCTGTGACTCTGGGGTTGCAGGAGCCGCAACACTGAGTGGGATGCTGAGCATCTTCCTAGAAGAGATTGGAGAATTCAGAGAAGAGTGACAGAAGTGGCTGGGAGGATTGAGGAGTTTGGTGGCGTATACACAAGCACACAAAAATAGAGGTGTATGTGAGAGTGAGAGAAAGTAGAATGAGCTAATTTCTCATTGTCAACAAACATTTGCAGGATGTCAGGCAAATTTGTGCTTCATCCATATGTACTGAAAACCATCACTGAGAAACTTGTTTTGGTCCATAGCTTTGTGAAATCATAGCCTTGGCAAATCACAGAACCTGCACTGAAAGTGTTTCTTTAATGTTTTTAATCCAGACTTTACTACTGGATTTTGCAGGGCAGCAAAATAATCGCTAAATGATAAAGATGACTTGTTAATTGAAATTCTGTAACTCAACCCTGTAAATCCAAAAATCTTTGGGCATTTCCAGAAAACCAGGATGTGGTGGTGAAGAGGTTTAACTATTCAGATGGGGGGAGGGGGGGCACGGGGGTATGAAAAGAAAATAAAATGTATCTGAAATAATGTTTTCAGAATGCATATTTTAGGCTAATACAAGCAAGAAAGAGAAAGAATTCTTTCAGAGGTGATCCCATCCCATAAAGCCTAGGTTTCTAGAAGTTCACTTTACAATTCCTTCACTGTGCATACTCAACAATGAGTAGTTTTATTTGCAGCATCCACCCTGGGATGTCTGTCTGTCTGTCTATCTATCTATCTGTCTGTCAACGTATCTTTAAAACAAATTAATACCAAACTGAAGAAATTAAATAGTCCCAGTGAATGGTAATAGAGTATGTAACAGTGGTAAGGGCATTTCGATAAAAGGGCTCAGAACTGTGGCAGCACCAGCTTTAAAGGTTGTAACTAATTGATCTAACCTATTAAACATACTGCCTAAAATGGTATTTACAGCACTTCCTGATTTAACTGTAGACTCTCCCATTGCATGCTCATCAGGTAGGCTCACTGAATTTTCTAGGACTCAGGAGATGCTTGGAGAATAATTGCTGATAGAAATTCAAAACCCAAATGAGCCTCTGTATGTTGATATCCAGATGAGAGGTATGTAGCTAAAAATACCCTTTGTCAACCGTGTTTTTTTTATGCACCAGCTCCACTTGAAATTTGCTACAGACAACCAAGATGAGCAGAGTCTGCTTGCAAGGAATATTTTTCCCTCCCCCTTTGATCTAAAGCAGATGTTACAGATTATCAGCGGAGGGCCTGTGTTGCATGCTAAGAAAGTCAGTACTGCTCAGTAAAGGGTATTGGTAAAGATAACGTGAGAGGGGATAGGCCATGTATTACTGCTGTCAAATTACCCAACTGTTCCACTGCAGTTTTTATTGCAGAGGTTTTCTAGGCTTAGCATAAAGTATCATGTACATAGGACAGGTAATAATTTCAGGAAAAACAAAGGAACTAGGAAAATCCATAGAAAATAGGAAAATAGGGTATTTCCTGAGGTACCTCCATACAAGGGAAGGCAGCTGAAGTCACTGTCATGTTTCACCTGAATAAAACCCAACATACTTTAGGTCATTGCTGATGTTTTTGAGTCCCGTCCTTCCCCCCATGGAGGCTGAATTAATGTATAATATGATTAGATCCATCCTGTGGACAACTCACCAATACCTATCCCATAATGGAAATTATCTACTCTTCCTCTGCACCACTCTGAGGGTCTCTGTATGGCAGTGCACACAGTTCAGCTCCTGACTCTCAGGTTCTCAAAGCAGATGTTTTACACATTTTCAGAGATGTGGTTTTCTGAATACAAATTAGTAGAAGTGGCAACGGAAATGGCAATCGGTGGTATTTGTAACTCAAATGAAAACATTCACATTTACCAATTGCTCTGTTTCTGGAGCTCTAATATAATGTTAGCTATTTTTCTTGTCTGATTACATTCTCATTCCAGTATATATTTCTTTTTCCCTTTAAAAGTCAGTAACTTGGTCTCTAAACAGCGGAAAAATTAAACACCAATTAGAGCAATTAGAAAATCACTAATTTTGTCTGCTGAGTCTGGTTCTGCATTCCCTTTAGATGCGTAACTTCCAAGGAGGTCAACAGGAGGTCTGTGTGCAAACATGCATTAGGATCTAGTCATAAAGGAAAATTTGATTAAGGTTTTATAAATAAATGACTTTTTTTTTCCTTGATTGATGAAATAATTGAAAAAAATTAATCACAGGTCTATTTGAAGTACATTTTCTTCACAAAAAATTATTCAGTTTTTGAAAAAAATAATTTAAAATCTCCTTTTTAAATGGGATTGTTTAAACAGGTTAATCAAGATTGTTTCATTTAATCTTTAGAGACATGCTTTGAATACTTCATTCTAAAATAGATATGTCTGAGTCACCTTTAAATATAGTGCAAAACAATCTGAGAACAGTACTTGTTTCCAAAATGTTGCAAAAACATTTCAACTAATAATGGTATTCATTTAATTCAAATAATTTTGACAGAAATGCATCAAGCTCATTACAGTAAACTGTGACCTGTGTTTTCCAGTGAGCAGAGAAGACTGGAAATATCTGCACAGGACTCTGCTGCAGATTTGGCTGCTTGGAGGCTAATTCCAGTAGGATCACTGCCCAGTGCCTGCACATTATTTGTTTCAGAAACAGGACAGGTATCTTTTTTTCTGCTGAAAACCATGCTTCCTACCCTGGTTTCCAAGCTGCTGCATTGTTTTAAGCATAGAAATTTTAAGTTATCTTTAGATTTAATGGAGTAGTAGAAAGACTGAGGGGAACAATTGGGTTTCTTTACTGTAAATCCTGTGATCTTTGAGGATGATGTACAGCAAAATCAGTCTCTCACTTCTGTACGCTGCCTTACTCTCATTCTCCTTCTGTTTCTTTATTCTCTTTGCCACAGCCCTCATAGCAGCAGACATTTCCAGTCTAACACAAGTCAGCATCTTCAGACACAAGTGAGGGATATAAACCTCTTTTTTTGCTTTCCTTCCAGGCAAGAAAAAGGTCAGATAACTAGTTCAGGTGCCCACGAAGCTGTCCTAAGGCACTTATAGCTGGTCACTGTGCAGACGTTCACAGGAGTCACACTGTCTCCAGCAGCTCCTACAGCATCCTGGCTGCTGGGGAGAGGGAGGGCAGTGGATGGTACTCACTGGCTCTGGGCATGTGAGGATGCCAGGACAGTCCCTGAGGCTGCCTCGAGGGGGTGTATGTGGAAACAGAGGAGGAGCAGATCCTGCTTGCTCAAATTCCCCTCAGAGCTCATGGATCCCAAAGGCAGAGTCCACCCGCCCATTGTTCCTTGTCTGCAGAGATGGCTTTGTTTCTCCATCCTCTCTGGCACATTTCCTGCAGCAGCTGAACACACATGGGCAGAGAAGATACCATGCTCCCCAAACATTTAATCATATCCATTTTCCTAATTATCCTTCCGTTTCTCTATTTTGCATGTTGGGTTTCTAGTTGTAAATAGGAAGCAATTGGTGGGCGGTTTGCCTCAAAACATAACTATTTTTTTCCCTCTTGTTTTCTGCAAGTTTTTTTTCCCTAAGATAGAAAGACAGAAGAGGTGCAAATTCAGTTCAGTTCTAGCTAGACAATTTTCAACTCCTTTTGCTTATTCTGTTTATTTATTTGTATACCTATTTATTTATATATCCAATTCTATTCTCCTTAAAACTTTCTTGGTTTTGGCTCTTCACGTTTCCCTCTGCTGGGATCCATCTTTGGGGAAGGAAACCAAGGAGCATCCCAGAGGACCATCCCAGCAGGATTGCTGTAAGAGGACAGCTACTCAGATGGACTAGGGTGCAGGAGGGAGCAACAGCAGAGTTCTGCTTTTTTGATAACCACTGAACAAATCCAGATGACAAAGGATAGGAGCACCCAAGCTGAGCAAAGGTCGGTCTGTCTTCCTGATTTTCCCACTTTCATTTTCCCTCTGCAACAACCCTTTTATTACAGCATTATAATCCAACATTAAAATTATCATTTTCTGTAATGCAAAATCAGGAAGGTTTTTTGTTTTTTTTTTGCTGCCTTCTCTTCCACTTCAGCTGAAAGCACTCTGATTTCTAGTACCCAACTAATTACTTTTGATCTTGCCAAAGTTCAAGTTACAGTATCTGATATTTTTTTTCATCACAGCAAGCTCTGTTTCCACTGAATGAATACTGATGAGTTAGACACTAGAAAGTGCCTTTGGTCAAATAACATGCTTAGTTCTGAATTCTCAGTAGATCTAAGCAATTATAAATCTGTCAGCATAATCTTCTTTACTTTCAAAATTAGCTACAATGTTTTGTAATAAATTTCTAAAACTTTTATCAAGAGGTTTTTTTCTGAAAGTTGTTTTTTCTTTGTGTAGCATAGGGCTGCAGGGTCCCTTTTCAATGTACACATTTATCTGGGCATGGTCCTTCCAGATCCTCCCTGGGCCACCAGCCCATGAAAGAGCAGATGAAGAGGGACAATGTGGCAATGTGGGAGGGAATCTGTGTACTCAGTACCCTTTCTAGGCAGGATGGGACCACAGGATCTCACTTTACCCACTGTGAAGCTCAGATTTGCCCCTCACTTGACATCAGTAGGACTGATAGTCTCTTACAACAAACACCATGAAATCTGGACCACCTGGAATTGTCTGGCAGATCTAGCTCAGCCTTTAACTCACTGTTAGGAGCAGATATTAGGGTTGCCCTTTTCCCCTACAGGCACTTGTTGTCATAGTGATGGCTGAAATGGCAAATTTAGGCATTTCTTCAGGACTATAGGACATAACATAGGACCATAATCTGAAATAGTGTATTTGCAAGGTTCTCCAATATAGAAAAGTTAGTGAAGGAAAATTATTCCTGCAGAAATACAGTGACATGTTCACTCAGAAGTTAACTTATGAATAAAACCAACATCAAAGCATGAATGGAAACTGAAAACCACGAAGCAGCTCCTCTTTTAAAGAAACTACTGAAAATGTGCATTAGTTGTTCTTCAGACTTCTTACTGTGGAAACTGGGCACACTCCTATGGGTTTTCCAGCAATGTTACAATACCATGCAAAATTAAATGTGAGGATAGAGGTATTTCTCATCCTGGAAAAAGCCCTCTCTGGACATGTAAAGAACAGTTTCTGAAGAGCATCCAGGGAACTGGAGCAGGATTTGCCCTGAATGAACTACACAGGGAATCTCCATCATAAATGTGTCCTTTACACCAATTTCTTACCTGTCAGCAACTGCTGAGCCCAAGCTCAAGAAAAAGCCACGCAAGTGATTTATGGGTTTTGGCTAATATTATTCTAAAAAAAACGACAAACCGATGCCTGTGCTGAAGGAACAGTGAGGGCACAATTCATTAACTAGAAGCTTAGTCTCCATCTTATATCTAATCAATAATACTCTGTAACAAAAATGAAAAAAGAGAGATGTAACTGTACTCTGGGACCAGGTCTATATGACCAGATCAGCATTCAGAGTTAGAAGTGAAGCTACATAAGTAAATATGTGTGGCAAAAGAATGCCCTGACGGACACCTATACTTGTTTATTGAGGAGAGAAATATTTGAATAGAGTAATTTTTTGTCCCCTAAAACAGTAGAATGTCTTACCTAGAAAAATCTGTGGGCAAAAATAATTATGCCAGCACAGCTGGCATAAAATGCTCAATTTTTTACAATTCAATTATATAGCTTTTCTTTTTAGAAATAGATATTTTGTAAAAAAAAATTACAAAGGAAAAATTCTAACTTTGTTTGCAAAAAGCTATACATTAGATTAGACTTTTTAAAAGTTTAATTTTCTGCTTCTGATTTTTTAAACTGAAGCTGTTTAAAGACATTTATTGTATTAAAACTGCATGTTTTGGTGTTCAAACAAATGCAGCCACTCTGCTGCTGTCTATAAGGGACAGAAGGTGAAGTGAAACTATGCCAAGGAGCCAGTCCAATTTTCAGAAAGCACCTGGAGATTTTATACATTGATAGCCTACAAGCCACCAGTCCTTGTCAGACTTTCAGTGGATGATCAGCTCCCACTGATCTAAACCAAAGAAAACAGAAGTGAAAAATAGTTCAGCTCACCTGGGTCTTGATGTCACCTGTGTGGTGATTATCATGATTACATTAATGGGCTTACCTGCCCTTGGAAAGGGGTACACAGGAGGTTGATGCTGCTTTCATCTCCAAAGCACAGTGCTGGGAGGAGCTGGGAGAACACCTGTATCTGGCATCAGGAAAGTGACCTTGGCCAAGCCCCTCTTGGACAGTTTGGGCGTTGTTAGCGAGCCAAGAGCTTTGTGGAGCAGCGGAGCAGGGCTGTGTTCCGCTGGCACATCAAACTGCCCGGCAGCACTGAGGTGTAAAGCAGCTTGAGGAATGCTCCAGGCAAGCAACCCATCTTTTCTTGGAGAGAGGAAAAAAAAAAAAAAAAAAAAAAAGGCTCCTTCAGGCTACTTTTGCGCCCTGCATTCGGGGCATGTAATTGTCCGCTGTAGCCACAGAGCGGGGCCCTTGTCTTTGGGAGCCTGCGGAGGGCAGGGGATGCGGAAAGGTCACTGAGCCAGGAGCAGCCGGGCTGGAGCTCACCAGGTCTCCTTGGACAGCTGGAGCAGATGCAGTACAAACAGGACTAGCAAGAAAAATAGGAGGTACATGGAGCTTGTAAATAATCTTCCCACGTAGGTGTCCTTGCAAGGGCTCTCACCAAAAAATAAAAAATGCTGAAGGGAAAAATCTCAAGTACAGTGGGACATGATGTTCCTTGGGGATTCAGCCTTGCTGGAGTACCATGGGTCAGACAGTGCGGGGAAGGCAAACCAGCTGCACAGAAGAGGGGTAACGCTTGCTCCCAGGGTAAAAGACTTGTTGGAAATCCAGACAAGACTTTCAGCTTACAGAGACAAACCTTTCAAGTGAGCTGGCAGAGAAGGGCTGAACACTGAAAATAATTTCAGTGGAATAAACTCTCCACGGAGCTGAAGAGTTTCTAAGTGAAAAGCATGACAGTGTTTCAGGATGGGAATAATGTGGTAATCTTCTTATATGTGGTAATCTTCTTAACCCATTAAATATAATGGGTTAACTTGACAGTAGGGCTGAGGTGACAAACTGTGCAAGAGAGTCCCAGATGTAGAGGCTGCTATATATTTCAGGTACTCTGATTAAATATGCTTGAATGGACCATATTTGGTGAACTGAAGCAAAATACTTTTTCTGCATTTTCCAGAAACTCCTTCAGTTCTTTCCTCATCCTTGTTTTGTTTATATTCTTTTTCTATAGATTTACAGGTATACTTTACAACTACCTGATACTCTGCAGTCTTGGAGTCGTATCATAACAAAGTTAATGGCAGTGTTTGAGTTAGAGGGCTCAGTAACAACTGAAAACAGCTCAAGGAAAAAGCTGACTGTGAAATGTGAGCCCACACCACAAAAAGGCAGTGGAGAAGCTGGAAAAGTATTTGGCTGCAGGGAGGAGGGAGAGCTGAGCAGCTCTTCAGCAACAAATTATTGAAATAATTTCCTCCCAGTAAAGATACTGCTTACTCAGCTCCAGGGATGAGAAAACACATCCGGAGGAGGCAGCAAGCCAGAAGCCTCTGAGTTTTTGCACTGACATGAAGGGGGCTGCCTGAGGATTGCTGGATCCAGTCGTCTTGCCCAAAGCAGGGTCAGCTGCAAGCAGGTCAACACATGAAAGCACCACAGCCTCTCTGGACAATCTGTGCCAGTGTTTGACTACCCCCTCAATAATCTATTTTCTTGTGGAATTTCATGTGTTACAGTTTGGCTTCTTCTCCTGTTGTGGGCACCACTGGGAAGGCCCCAGCTACCTCTTCTTCCTTCTTTCCATAAGGTATTTATATACATTGATTATATCCTTCAGAGCCTTCTATAGACTAAACGGTCCCAGCTCTCTCAGCCTCTCCTCATGTGAGAGATGCTCCAATCCCCTAATCATCTCAACAGCCCTGAGCTGGGCTCAGTGCAATATCTCCACATCTCTCTCTCTTCTTCTGGGAACCCAGAACTGGACACAGCAAAAAATATCCCTGTAACTCTAGTTGGAATAGAGTAGTAGAATATTTTCAGCTGGAAGGTATCTACAGTGATCATCTAGTATAACTGTCTGACCACTCTGGGGCTGACCAAAATCTAAAGCATATTGATAACAGCATTGTCCAAGTGCTTTTTAAACACTGACAGGTTTGGGATATCCACCACCTCCCTAGGAAGCCTGTTCCAGTGTTCTCAGGTTAACTTAGGCTCAGATTCTCAGGTGGATTTCTTTTCTTCTTCCTCTTTTCTTTTTTTCTTGAAGAACTGGTGCTTAACAATCCCCAAAAATGCCATTGTGCTTTTTGCCTGTGGCTTCTCCTGATGCTATTCTGTTGGAACCTACTTGTTTCTATTCAAATCTGTCCTGAAGAGAACAGATGCAACTCAGCTGAAATCATGATGACTATACAGTCCTGTATGTCACTGCAGAGTGAAAAAAAAGTTAATAGCATCTAGTAAACTACAAAGCAAAATCAAATGTGTGGTTTCAGTTATCATAGCTATTTTCTGCAGTTGGAAAAATGCTTTCTGTTTGGTGAAGTTTGACAACAGCTCTGAACACAGCCGATGGGGTTTCAACAGTTTCTATTTTAATATTAAATGTCTCTATATCTGCAAGTATAAACACACTGCTGGGAACAAACACCCATCTTGACCTGTGGTCTCATCTCTGGTTTTGATTAAATTTCTCCATTTGCAGCAAAGGAAGCAACAAATTTACAGCTTTGTCAGTAAGGGAAGATAGTCAAACAGTTGCTCTGTCTTGATTTACAGCTTGTTTATTTCTATCTGCCAGTGAACATACAAATACATTCTGTAACAGATTTGGGATTTCAAAGAGCTTTCAGAAGAGAAGTAATGTTTTCTGATCCCTTTTAAACAGCTACGTCTTTTTTCAAGGCCAGTTGTCAAATACAGTGAAAAGTGACATACAAGAAACTTTTGTCTAGATGAATAGAATATTCCAATCTGTAAATATATCCATCAAACCAGTTTGGCTCAGGGAATCTGCAGGTTTACATCCTTTATTAGTCAGCAAGTTCTTTGGCCTCTGTAAGGAACTAATCACCACCATAAGTCATTACCACTTACCATACTGCATGTCTACTTTTAAAATCTGAAATCACCAACTCCAGCGTCATCTGTATTGTTTGGCAACAACAGCTGCATTTCTAATGATTATATTTACACCAGACTTTCCAAATTTGTACTTTAAAGCCTGTGTAGTGAATGGCAGAGTCTGTCTTGTTTACAAATGCATGGACAGCTTGGCAAGAGGTATAAATGTGTTTGGGAAGTGTTCCCTAACCCCTCAGCCTGCTGGGCAGTGGTGCCATGTGAGGGGAGGGCAGCTGCTCCCACTGAGATTATCCCATCTTCCAGAGTTACACCTGTGTTATGTCAGTGACAATGCCATACCTTTCTTAGGTCTCTCCAGTGACTTGGATCCAGCCATGAGAACAAAATTTGCATGGGATTGGGTGGCAGGACAGAGCTGTGCTCACACAGTGCAGTAAGGACAACAAGGCATTGTACCAGTCTGGGGTTGCAGTTCTAGTCATACTTGGCACTTCAAATCATAAATATGAATGTTTGGCTTGATTTAAAGCCCAGCTGACCACAGGATCCAGTTCACAAAGCTGCTCATTATTTTACTGCAGAAATAGAGTGACAGGTTACACTTTGAGCAGGGGAAATGATAACCCAGAAAATGACATGACAAAGAGGAATGAGGTAGTGAATCCATTTCTCTTCCCCTCTCGCTGGCCTTCCCTTATTCTGATGGGGAAAAGTGGCAGAGCCACTGCCATTTATCCTGCCCATTCCTTCCTACCCTCTGCAGGTGCACCTTGCACTTCCTGCAGGTCAGAGCTCAGGTCTTCCTGGCCGTTGTGCAGAGCCATGTGTGCCCCCTTCCACCCACTGCACATTTCTGAAATCACAGGACAAAGGCTGGCCCAGAAAGCCCTCATCAGTACAAGCAATTTCTGTCCCTGCTGTCCCTGCTCACGTGAGTACAAACATCATATCCTTAAAGGACAGTTTAGGAGCTCCTCACTTGCTACTTGTATTTGTTAAATGCAGGTCTTTTACAAGAAACCCCTACTTTGTCCTGGTATCCGGTAAGAATAAGCTGCAGTATTGGTGAAGAATGAAAAGGAGTTGTGTGGTATTTATGATTCAGCAGCAAAAGCTGCCCCCTGGAGGAACATGTTATCAGGCAAATAAGATAATAAGATGCAATGGGGTCCAAAAATACCTCCACACATTCAACCGTGAGCATTGTTATTGTAGTTGCTTTACTAAGTTAACCAAAGAGACTCAAAAACTGAAATACAGACTTTATACAGAACGAGTTGGAAGTACAAATAAACAAAAGCAACATTCCTCAAGAATTAGTTGTGTTTTATAAACATCAATAAACACTGAAAAATATGTGAAAACTAAAAAGAAAAAAAGGAAACAATATCAACAACTTTAAATTGTCCCAGTATTAAGCAGGTTTTTTGTACTTTTGCAATAGGGATTTCATCCAGAAGTCCTTATATAATTAAAAAAGGAAAAGAAAAACAGTCAGCATATTGCTGACACAAGACCAGGGAAGGGGTCACAATTAAAGCAGAAAAATGACACATCCAGTTAGAAGTGTATTACTATTTGGCAGGAACACTCTTAATGAACACCGTCTATGCGTGAGAAAGAGACAGCATCACTATTACAGGCAAGAAGTGATTATCAGGTATCATTCATTATCCATTGTCCAAAATTAAAATTAGTTAAAGAGGAAATGAAAACTAGAAAAGGAGAGGGGAAAAAAAATAAGGAAACTTTTAAAAACACCTCTTGATAATAGTCTTCTAAGGCAAATGTTACATGCACTACCTCCCCAAGAGACCAGACAAAGCTCTTCCATTCCTCGTGTGTTTCCTTTCATTTGTTTTCATGAAGAAAGGTTTGAGAGAGCAGAGCGCTGGGAAGAAATACTGCAAACCTCTAAATTAGTGAACGAACTTCCAGCATCACTATTGTACTCAGGGTAGGAGGAACTGGAAGAAATGATGTTTTTCAGCCTCTGAAGTGCAATGATCAGTAGCAAAAGGAGAAAAGCTAAGAGACTAAGGAATATAGAAACATAGACATAGACGTTGGATAAACGGCCAGGCGATGAATCCACTGAAGTTGAAAGGGATGTGGGATACAGCTCCAGAAAAGTCCCATTCTCCATGTTTCCCACAAATCCAGATGAAGGGTCGGGTTCTGACATTATTGGGTTTGTGTTTTAAAAATCACAACAGATCTTGTATTTGAAGGCAGTTTTAGTGGCATAAAAAGGGTTTATTTTAAGCGAACATTTTTCCATCACAACGATGAGATGACAAGTCAGCCAGAGAATGAATTTATCCTTTACTGCTCAAGCCCAGGACAATTTAAGATTTTATCCTTCAGAACTGCAAGGGAAAAAAAAAAAAAAAAGCAAGGTTAATTTACTAGCAGATAATGTGCACCTGATATAATTTAGGTCTTAAGAGTTACATTTCTTAGCTCAAAGATGCACTTCTTAAAGAATTAATCAGCAATTATCTCTATATCTCAATTTTTCAAAATGCAGTGATTAGGAGAAATCCTACTGAATCCTAATGGATTGACTCTTTCCAACCACGAGTTGTTTAATTGCAGAAGAGCACAATCAAAAATGTACTGTATATGGGACACAGGTACTGGAATCCAATTTATCTTGTGATAAAAAATCTAGTCAAGTAATGAAACTCCCTCTCAAGACTTCAGCTCCTCAACCTAGATGAGCAAAGCCACTCAACATCACAATGTGATTCATGACAATGAATCCATTTTACCTACTTACTCCACAGTGTCTTGCCAAAGGCACCCAGAACCAGAAAATCTGCCAGACTTGCTCTCTTGTTGTGTATTTATTAAATGTTTTGAATGGCTTCAAACATGAAAATGTACCTTGCTGTAATTCTGCCATTAAGATACCAATGGCAGGCATGTTTCAGTAGAGTGATACAGCTTCTGACTCCTCCAAGCAAAATCCCAAGGAATGGGCAGCCCTGCCAGCCCAGCAAGCATGACACGACTATCTAAGGGCTATGGAAAAAAGGTTACATTCCAGATGTTGTTTTATTGTTTATTTATTGTGTTTGCTGTTTTATAGTGGAGCTTTTGGTGGTCTCAATCAAGCATCCCAACAGCTTGCAAGATACACAGGAGTGCAAAACTGCATCTGCAAATATCAGATAAAAAAATTCTTACCATTATGGTCTACAACTCATAGTGATGCATAAAATATACTAAACTAAAACCATTTTATCACCCTAATAGTATTTAACCCCATAGGAAACTGTATTTGTTGTATCTCCTGAAATAAGTCACAACAGACTGAACAAAGAGAGATCTTTATGAGATTATATTCCTTTTGAACTGTCTTTAATTTGGTGATATAAAATTAACTAATGGAACAATATGTGTTCATTTCATGTTCTGGAAATAGTTAAGTGTGTTATAGCTAATTTATCCTTTTTAAAAGATAGGCTTTGATGTAGAAGATGTTTATTCTTAATTACGTGTCATAACGAAAATTAGATCCGTTATCAATTGAATTGCTCTATAATAATTTAAGGAATTACTTCACATGAATTCTTTAACATGGCAGAAGTTGAAAGCCTTTAAATTTCTCAAAAATTTAAAATCTACTACATTCTGCTTTTACTACTAACAGTTGACCCCGGTACAAGGAATAACTTTGGCATTTTTAAGGACTTTTTTTGAAGTCAGTGGAAAATTTATAGTATTAAATAGGACTAATCAGAAACTCAGTTAAGCAGAGATGTGTTTTGCTAAATCAGAGCTTTTATAGATCTTACAACATCACCCAGGCTATTTTTAAATTAGTATTTTGTAGTGATGTAAACTCTGATTCCAAATGAAGCCATGAGTAGTTTTATTCAGTGCACCACAGCCACCACTTCAGCTCAGGTTCCTGCTTCTGCTGGGAGAAGAAGGTAAGTGCCATGAAGTGTCTGTCTCTCTTACCCTGATCCTCCTGAAGAAATAACCCCTAGAGAGTCAGATGGCAAATTTACTTTCTTGTTAATTAGGGGTTTTTTTGCATTTCTGAAAACTAAATACAACAACATCATAAGATTTAGCCCATACCTAGTCCTCAAAAATGATTGGGAATTTTGTCACTGACATCAAAGTATAATGGCAAAGCTGGTAAACTGCAATAAACCTGTTGTCTTTCTGAGAGCTGTAAACTGACCCAGGAAACGAACAATGCAGGGAAATTTTTCAATTCTCTAGTGGTCCCTGCCTTTCCCTCATCTGTTTTTGGAAAGTTGAGTTGGTTTAAAGCAAAGAATGAATTGCAAGTATTGCTCCTGAATGACTGCAGATGGAGAACTCTGTCTGACAGGAGGCGTCTTTCCAATTAACCACTCTTGAAAACTGCTGGGACAGCAGAACTGGCACCTGTCTGCTGGGGCACTCAGGTTTTGTGGTGTAGCTGGATCTGGATTACTTTGTCAGAGGCACCTCTGCAATGCCAGGACAGGGCTGTGTGACTTGAGGAGGCTCCCTGAGTCCTCCAGTGCAGCCTCACTGCTGAAAGCCCCAGATCATACTCTGCCTTTCTGACTATGGCTGAGTTTTCCTGCTATTGCTCCTTTGTTACACAGCCTTGCTGCTGTGATGGACAATCTGCCAAGAAGATTCACACATTTCAGTAAGGTCCAAGAAGGCACAGACTCTACCTCCACTGTCTGCTGGTTTTAGATGCACAAGAGAGCAAAACCTTGTTCTGCCACTCTGGTCCTAAAATATGAGCATTGGCACAAAAGGAAAGGCTCTCCTAGATACATGGTGTCATTTGTACATCCTGACTTTTCAACCAGAGCCACTATTTAGCTATATTCTCCCAGCTGTGCATTGTTTCTTCATTCATGTCCTTGGTATAAATACCTCTCACAGGTGAGGACAACCACTCTTACTCCAGGGGTAAGCCAACTTGGCAGATGCTGTAGGCAGGCTCAGTTGGAGTTTTTCACATTTCCTTTTATCCTGTGGTAAGTAGGAGATGGACAAGGTGGCATTCACCAGAAGAAGGGCAAACTGAGCAGGTGAGGGATCAGGCAAGGCATCACTGTGTGTCACTGTGCAGGTACTAGCAGTTCCACGCCTAAGCAGCCACGCCAAAGCTAGCCACTACTGCATATTTGATGGGATCTGCTGGAAAATTCATTTTGTAAGGAAATGTAAGTGTAATCAGGAGCAGAGGCCTCACAATTAGCATATGCCCTGAGTGCCACATTATATGTAACATATGTAATTTAATCCTTAGCATTGCTAAGACAGTAGCCATCTCCCAGTTCAGACTAAAGTGAATATTAAATGAGACTGCAACACTCTGCAGGATGGCATGAACAGAGGTTTTTCATCATCCCAATGTTGTAAAAGCTTTACTGTCTGTATTGTATTTCTTCATATATCTTGATGCAACAACTCTACTTCTCCAGGCTTAGTCAGATATAATTTAATGGCCTGCACTCACACCACTGAAACTCTAAAAACTGAGGAACAGGCAGCAAAGATAGGTCTGGTAGACTCAATTTCTTGTGAGTTTATCAGCCACAGAAAAGCACTTCATTTTCTTGGCTCTTCCTATATTTTCAGGACTACAAGCTAAGAAATATCTTGGTTGTTTCAGTGTCTTCAAAACATTTCAGTGTCCTCAAAAGCAGAGAGACAAACTGACATCAAAGAAAATCAACGTTTGTGTATTACATAAGCTAACACTTTTGTCACAATCTCCTATGAACTGTTTCTTTACAGGTAGAAGGTATCCTAGAAAGCCTTTATTGTAAACATCTCCTAACAAATGAGATCTTAATTTGTCTTTAGCACAGTTACAACAGAGAGGTCCTCATCTGGCCAAACTTCAACATGCTGCAGCAGGGCAGGAAGAGCAGGAGGAAGATTGTGCAGGTTCCCAGGTGACATGGTGATGCCAGTTCTAAGACTTACTCATCCCTAAAGATGTGTTGCTCCTCCCCAAGTTCTGCTATCACAGTGATTGGTCCCAAAAGCTGGCAGCAAGTCTTCACTAGATTGATATATGTATGAAGGCCAGGGAGCTCCTGGTTTAATTCTTTCATCTTCCCACTCTTGTTTTCTACACTTATTTCCTTCCTAGGTTGCCAATATTTCCCTTCCAGCAAACATGTAACACAAAATATTTAATGCCAATAAAAATATGTTTGCATGCTCATACTAAAGGGCTGAATGAATTTTACGTACCAGGAGCACTACAGCCTTGAAAGGCAATATGCTCTAGACTGGAAAAGTGTAGCAGTTTAACATCATGCAACTAAATAGGACAGTAGCTCTAGACAGGAAAAAAGATGTGAGCAACATTTTATTCCATTGAAAATGTAGGTAGGAAAGGCAAAGAATGACTTCTAGCTCGCAGTTTAACAAGAATATGATCCTTAATACTTCTTCTCAGATGCATGCCTTTGGCAATTAAAGACCACAAGTCAGTAGGATGCTTCCTTTTTCCATTACAGATGGACCGTCCAGGAGCAGAGAATCCCTTTTCCACTCTGCCTGGGAAACAGGATCAATTGCCAACTGACTCAATAAAATAGAGCACAGAAGGAAAAGAAAAACTATTTCCTGCCACAAGGAAAGTTTTCCTTTTAATTTATTATCTAATTTCATTTTTTATTATGATTTAATATGATTTAAATTTATGTCTTTGAAAATCTAAGAAGACAAGTGCCCAGATGGCTTGGTTGCAGGTTAAAATCAAGTTATATTTTGTTTGGGGGTTTGTGTGGGGCTGTAAAAAGGAAACCCTCTGAACCATAAGGATACTTAGATTAATTCAGATAGGCTCCAACGATTCTCTAATTTACATTTCCCATGGATCTGCGGATTAGAGTCATTTGTATCAATGTAAATCAAAAACATTGTGACCTGGGATCAGACCCAGAACCCATGGGTTAAATCTGATCTTTGAAAGTAAAAGAAAAATAAGCAAGGAGAAAGAATAAAATACTTACAAGCAGGAAGAAGATATGGAAATAGAAGCTAAATGTCCAATGCAGAGGATGTGGTTGGTGTTCACGCCCAAATCTAAAGGGACTGCATGCTGAGAAAAGCCCCTATAAAAAAGCAAATAAAAGTGGAATAGTTTAATAATAACTCCAACAATAATAATACAATAAAGGAAGGACAAGTGCTGAATTTTGACTGCTCTTACTGGCAGAAATTTCAAGGGAAAAAAGCCCAATCAACTGGAACCCTGGCTTGTGTTTTATTCCTGCTAACAACATCCTTCTGTGGCCCTGTTACAGCATGGCATGTACAGCATCAAAACCATGATCCAGAACTCTGTTTTTACAGACAGGCTTTGATAACACCTTACCTTTGTTCTGCTGTGTGCTCAAGGACCAAGACAGACATTTGTCCTCTGGCACATTTTTAAGTACTAGAGCACTGTATCTGCTCTCCAATTCATTTCACATTATACCCTGAAGACTCCTGCCAGGAATCCGGTCTTTTGGATTACACACTATTATTTATTCATCCTCTTTATTTCTGACTATCTGCAGTTTAAATTTTGACATACTTGAAATATCCAAACTGAATATGTTATGTGCACATGAATAGCTAGAAGAATTTTGTGTGCTACATGCATTCAATACCTAAAATTAAAACATAGCCCCTGAATTGTTTTTAATAAAGTAAATTAGATTTCTTGTGTATGAAGAAATTATACAGATTAAAGCAAAAGAGGGCCAATCTCAAACAGATTTTCCCCTCTGGGAGACAAAAGACACTTTCACAATCACTGTACATCTTAGAGCTCTGCCCCTTCAGCACATTTGGTTTGACTGTGTTAGAGAAGCAGATCTCTGGGGATGGATGTTGATGCATTGTTGTGCTGCTTTCATCCCTTCAGTCACTGAATCACTTCTGGTTTAAGCCTCTCCAAGTTCAATACAGAAAATTGTCTAGTGCAGCTGTTAAAAGACAGTATTGTTGAAATCCAAATGTTTTGATAACACTGACTATACTAATGTTCCACCAAAGGGAGTCAGACAGCTTCCTGACCATCTCTTTGTGAAGGAGAAGTAGGAGACTGTGGGTGAACCCCAAAGTCAGCTGCCCCAGAGATGGACCCAGGATATGCACTGGATGTGAGGGTATGCACCCTTGTCACCTCACCCAGAACTGCTTCTGAGGCTGAGGCAGGTGTGGTACAGGATGGAGAGGAGGTACAGCAGCCCCTGTAAGCATTTTCTCTGGCAAATACGCCTCACGTGGCCAAGAGCTCTACCCTATGTCCCTCAGTTTTGTCTGCTTGTAGCAGAGATCCTTTTCCTCCCCTTTCTTTCTTTCCTGGGGGAAAGAGGCATAGATCTCTGCAACAGGGCTGTATCTTCAATCAAAGCAAATACAAAGTATTTTGCTCTTTTTTCTTGGGCCAATCTTTGTTAGTCCATCTCCTCCCAGATACACAGAGCACTGCTTTAGCCCACTTAGCCCCTCATTCAATACAACAGCGCCACAATCTCCAGCAAGGCAAGACCCCCAGAGCCTACCAAATTTTGGGCTGATTAAACATGAAGTGAAAAACACAAGGCTTCCTCAAGGCTTCCTAAGTGCAGGCATTCATATTCAAATGGCAACTGTACACAGTGAGGCAGGGAGGGCAGAACTTTTAATTATCTTTGAAGAACAGAGAAATACTTGGACCAGAACATCAATAAGCTTATCTTCAGAAGACCTCTTGCCATACACAGTTGTATCCCACAGTCCTTCATCCTCTTGCACCACTCTAATGCACCTCACACATATTTTTACTGTTTCAGGTGTAGTAGTAGCCTATAAAAGGAATTGGCCCAAACAGTGTATTCATTCACTGTGCCAGTAAGATATGCAAGGAGTAGGGATCTATCTGTTCCCTGTATCTCTCAGGACGTGGAGAGGGGTAAGGAGTCTCACTGCTGTGCCTCTGAGAACTTAGATAGAGAAATGGGGCCCTCCTGGTCTAGCATCCTATGAGACCATCAGTCTGAATCTCACCCAAAGGATACAGTCACCAAGGAAATCAATCTCCTTCCTGTGCTGGTCTGTTAAAAATATTTATTTGTCTTTTGAAAATTTCCCATGGAAAAATACAGGTTGCTAAAAAAAACCCACCCAAAACTCAACAGCCTACTTTTTGCTGACCCTGGGGATGGGTCATATTTGATTTCTTGGTGTCCAGTCCCAAATCTATTCCCCTTATTGCCACTCGGAATAACTTTTGTTGCCACTCTCAGCCAAATTCAACCCAGGCAGAAACCTCAAAAAGATTTGAGCTCCTAAGTTTAATGACAGTGGGTGATCAGGCAGAGAAGACATGAAGGTTCACACAGCCGTTTGGTTGCTCATAACAGCTTTAAATCTTGGTAATTGACCTCTACAGTCAAAAACAGCCACTAAGGTGTCACTGTCAAAGTGATCCCAGGTGCCAGGCTGGAAAGGAGGTCCAGGGCAAAGTTAGCCAGGGAAGAGGAGAAACCAGCAGGTGTCAGGAATCCTTAACTTCTGCATTTTGTGTAATGACTTCTTGTTTGATTTCTTGCAACATCTGATTTGGAAGTTTTGTTTGAACAGAAAATTTAGTGTAGTGTGGAATGGCTGCTTAATGAGAAATGAAAATTCCATTAAAACCCATTTTCCTCAGTGGAACAAGTATATGAAAGTATTTCAACTGCCTCTGCTTTGTTGCCTTCTTTAGTGGTTGAGCCTCCCATTCCTGCTACCCCTTCTTTCTGAAGGCTGTGTGGAGCATCCGACCAACTGAGAAGCCTCTCAGGAGATTAATCCAGCATACATCTGTGTGGCATAGCGGTGATGTAATTAATCTCAGAACAAACAAAAGTTAATTAAGCTTCACCACTTCATGCCTGACTCTTCACATGGGCTCCCAATAACCACCTCTTTTATTTGACACAGGCAGAGCAGCACTGGACTCCACAACTGAGGCCAAGTGGCCATGCAGTGGAGGGCTGGGCACTGTCTTCGCTCTTCCTGAAGCCACCACACTTCTCATGGGGCAGTGCTTCAGCTCCTGCATATGGTTTATTCAGAACAAAACCAGATATATCATACCAAATATATCATACCAGATAAAATACCAAGCTCCAGGGCAAGCAGTCCTTGTTATCTGAGCTTGCTTTCATTTTTCATCACACTCATGTGTGGAACTAAAAACTTGCAGGGCTTAGACCCTCAGGTTCACCTCCAGGTAGAAGGGAAAAACCCCTCGAAAGTATCATACCCGTCCCCTTAATCTACAAGGAATGCAGTTTTAGGACAAAGTGTGGCTAGATCTGGAACTGAATGGACTTAAGCTCTCTATTGTCTCTGCCAGTGCTGCAGCACATCCTCCGGCCCGATGCCGATGACACGGCTGCACGCACGAGCGTACCTGAGAGCCCTCATCTCCCACTCTCCACATGGGAACATCCACTCCCGTCTCGGGAGAATTCTGGGCAGACTACAGCAAGGAGCTTTGCTGAACAGTAAAAGCAAAGTGAACTTTGCTGGTCAAGGGGGTTATTGGTCCTTACCTAGCGAAGATGTGACCCAGGAAGTAGAGTCCGGAACAATAGGAAAACACCTTTCTATTGCAAAATTCAGCTGATATGCTGATTTCAATATATTTTATAAAAAAAAGCAGGTATAAATCACACATTTTATAAATCACAAATAAATCCATATCACACCCAAAAATGTCAAGCAGATTTCATTTCAACCTTCTTAGGAACTTTGTCACAATATAAAGCTAGGACACAATTTTTTACACTTGGTTCAACAGAAATTTCTGTTAATGCATCATTTTCAGGGTTTTTTTTTCTCTCAAAAAAAGTGCAGATTCAGTATCAACTACACTTAAATGTCTGTACATTTAAATGTCAAGGGAATTTTAGGCACAGATGTGCTATCACAGTAACTCCATTCACTGTAACTCTGCTTCCTGACTTGGGTACCTTGTGCTTTACGAAGAAAAGTAAGAAACCACGCTTCTCCTTTGATTCTCTGTTTCCCCTCACTGCTGTAACAGAAGATCCCTATCCCCACCATTCCTTATTTTACCAACACAGGCTGCATGCATGCCCTCCCCTGATGAAGAAACCATGGCATATTTGTGTGCCTAATATTCACATATAGTCCCTGTTTGCAAAACAGCCTGCAACGACTCGGGCAAAGAGTCAACACGATTGCAAAGGGAGCTGCAGCGAGCCATGCTGTGCTGTGCAAGCATAAGGGGGCAGGGTTGCGCCTGAAATGCCAAAAAAGAACAAGTCAGGATAATGTAGGCTATGGAAGGAGAGTTTCTGCTGGTGCTAGATAGAGTGATCTGTTCAACAACTGCCTCTCAGATGTCCTAGCTCTAGAGGACACTGTCGTGCTCCAGTCCAGAGCAAGTGTAATTCCAGTGGCAGGGATGATGACAGACCGGATGAGGGCTTGTCTTAGCATCTCACCAGACGGCTGCTGAAGGCATCAAACCAAAGCAAATGTGCTGGGACATTTCAAGGAAATTAAAGGAATGATGGACAAAGTGCCTATATGAAGTTACAAGTAAGCACAAGGTGGAGCTGGGAGAAATGCAGAGATGATGACTTGAAGGAGAAAGATGCTGAGGGCACAGGCTGATCAAAGCCCAGGGGTACATCCTGGGGAAACAGGAGACTTGGTACCTCATGTACAGGGCGACTGTCAAGGACACTTGAAGCCTCAGACTTTCATGTCAGATGCAGGGAGAAAGAGGGAGCAGCAGAAGGGCTGACAAAGAGGGGAGATGCAGGCTAAGAGGTGAGTTTTGCAGCAGCGCCATGGATCGGCTCTGTCGTAACAGGATTTCCTCTGCGCAAGCCAGGAAAAGGAGGCAACCGCAGTCATGAAGACACAGAGGGAGGACTGCTTGCAAAAGAGTGCAGGAGGTAGAGGTGAAAATATACTGACTTTTTAGTATTTAGATTCCAAGTCTCAGACCTATAAGGAACACCAGATTTTTCAGCAACTTCTGAATGTACTCTTGTTGAGATAATTCCTCTTCTGCTTCTGTGTAGATGGGGTGCAAGAAGGAAAGGCTCTGTTGCTTCCTGCCTCTGATAGAGAATTTACAGAAGACAATTTACAATTTGCACTGCACCAGTAAGACCCAATTATGAACAAAGACACTTGGCAGAGATGAGTTATCCTAGTTCAGCCTTTTACATCTGAAAAGGTTAGCAAAATGTCCACGACAACAGCTTCCTATGCCAAATAAATTCACATACATACATTCATGGTGATAGTATTAGATTAGACCTGGATGCTGAAATAGCCTAAGACCCCTTCCCCAACAGTTCCAGGTCCTGCAGCATATATCCTGTTGACAGCAAAGCATACTTACTGGATGTAGCAAGTAGCAGCCTGCAGGCAGGCCAGCCTGTGTAGCAGAGCACAGGAAAGCTGGGGAAACATGAGGGAGGCAGGGGGGGGACATGCCTGCCTTTTCTTTCCCCACCTGGGGTGATAGGGGTGGCCCAGTCTGAGGAAGAGGTGGGAAAGGAAGGCAGCCAGTACACAGCTACAGCCAGCAACCATCCCTAAGGAGAACAAGCCCTTCTAGGGATAATAGCAGAGAGAAGGCAGCTGGTGGTTTCAGGTTGCCTTTTGTTTCAGTCTGCTCAGGCACAGGAAAGTTAGAGTAGGTTCAAAATGACTGTAAAAAGCAAAAGCACAAGGAAACAGACATGGCATTCCAGCTGGATCCCTTATCACAATAAAACTGCCAGCACTATATGCATCTTATATGGTCCAGATTTTATACATTTCTCCTATTCATCTTTCTCCCATTCTGCTATAATTAGCTGAGAATTAATTAAATAATAGCTAGTATGCATTCCTAATTGTCTTTGCTTATATAAATGTTAATCAGCATGGCAAATTCTCGGCCCTTTAGCACTATTTTCACAATTTGCCTGTAACTGTTTAGTATTTGCAAGGCTAGGAAGAGTTTGCATTACTTGATTTCTGTTCCAAACTTTATTGCATCTAGCAAGATGATGTTGAAACAGCCTGCAGCTTTCAGGCAGACATAAAATGCTTGCAAAGGGCATATTTTTGTGCATCCATCCTGTGTTTTTTTCCATGCTGTGCTGAATAAGCTCAGTTCTTCTCCCACTACATTGGATAAGCGTGTTACAATTTATTTGCAGAGGGAGCAATGCTTTCCCCGTCATCTTTCTGCAAGCATTGTGAAAGAGCACACGGGTGGCAGCCTGTTCTTATGCCCGCTGAGCCAAGAATTTGCTTGCACAGTGATGACCCAATGGTCTGCGCTATCACACCCCTGGGCTGCAGCATCTTTCAGCAAAAGAAACCAGCCCGTGCCTCCCTTCTCTCCGCATCCCTCCTTCCAGAAGCTGTGCAGCCCCGTGCTGTCACCACGCTCTCCCAGAGCGTTCCCCTTTTTTGCCTCCGCCGAAAGCAATTTCTCCAAACCCAAGAAGCGTTCGTTCAATTCAAGCACTCGCCAACCCGCGAAGTGAGTTAGGCTAAATACAGGTTCTTTCCAAAAGACGTTTGTGAACGATCAAGCGCAGGCCACAAAACACATACCTCGGTTAAACGCTTGTGAAAACCAACTGCCCTTGGTTACAGCACAGGACAGGCAAACCGCTAAAGATGCTCCCTCGGAGCAGCAGCACGGGCGAGGCGCGGCGGGAGCTGTTCCAGGGCGCACAGCAGCCTCCCAAACCCGCCGGGGACCCGCCGGGACCCGCCTCAGCCGGCGCGGCACCGCTCGGCGCCGGACAGCGGGAGCGAGCGGCCCCGGGAACGTGCGAGCAGCAGCGCCGGGCAGCCGGGCAGCCGTGCTCGCCGAGGCTCCGCTGGCACCGAGAGCACGAACAACGCGCACGGGTGAGGGCAGGGGCAGGAAAAAACGCCCCGCACACGGAGTGTCGACCTCCCTCGAAAAGCAGACGGCTGACGCCACCGGGATGCTCCGGCTCGGGATGCTCCGGCTCAGGCACAAGCGGCAGCGCGGCCCCTTCCCACCCGCAGCCGCCCCGCTGGGGCAGCTCCGCTCCCCGTTCCTCGCTCCCCGCTCCCCGGCGCGGCTCCAGCCCCGGCTCCGGCTCCCGCTGCCGTCCCGCGCGGCCGCGGAGGCGGCGCCGCTCCCGGCCCGCCCCTCGCCCGTCCCCGCCGTCTCCCGCCCGCTGCCGGGCGGGGCGGCCGCTGCTCCAGCGCCCGGACGGGGCGGGCTGCGCTGGGAGAGGGGCTGGGGCTGTGCGGGAGCCCGGGCGAGGCGCTGTGCTCAGCTGGAAGTGGGGCGAGCCCCCCCACCTCACCGGCCTTGCGGGATGGAAGGCACCGGCATCGTACAAACCCGCATCAACACCTGGCTCTTACCGTCCCGCGGCTGTCGCACAGCGTACATCTCTGAAACGAGATGTACTTTCTGGTACAAGCCCTGTGTCCGGGCTGGTCCCTCGAAAAAACAACAAAACCCCCCCCCCATATTGAGTCCGTATTCCACTGGGCAGAGTGGGAAATGCGAGATCCTTCGGAGCAGAGCGTCTGCAGAGGGGGTCAGATCGTGGCACCATAAAGGAGCTGGACCTAGCAAAGCAATGGGGTAGAAAAGAGGTTTCCTGGAAAGTGAAAACTTGCAGATGGCTTTTGAAAATTCTGCCAGATTCTCGGCTGGCTGAGACCTTTAGGGATACTTTGACATCATGTACTCTGGAGTGAATGAATAGTTGTGCTAAGATCAACTGAGATAATAAGGTAGTGTAAATGAGAACAAAACCTGGCTTCCCTAGTTCATTTGGAGAATGACTTACCTGCAGATATCACATGCTCTGGAATGAAATATCGAGAAAGTGTTGGCTGGATCAGACACATTTCCTTCCATGGACACTGAGGAAGGAAAGGTTCATCTGGCTTCTAGTACACTTGTCTCATCCACGCTTTTTTTGGCCAAATGACTTTACTGTGGGTTAGATATCAGTGATGATGAGCACTGTGAAGAGCAGATGCACACTGTGCAGCTCAGTCTTGTGTCTGGCTAATGTCCACGTGCAGTTCTGAAAGGATGTTGGAAAAGGTTGTTCTTCATTTTAAATTGCTCTTAGGGAGATGTGCAGTCCATAATGTGCTGCAGAGGCACTTCTGTGAGATGTGCTCTCTTTGATACAGTCTACACAGTTTCATTAGAAGAGTAACTTGGAATGTCATGAAACAGTCAGTCTTGGAGGAACAAGACATATGAATAGATAGGAAAAAGACAAAACTTAAAGGAAAAATAATTCCCAAGAATGAGCCTTATTTCTCCTTGGTAATAACCAGTGAATGCAGTGGCATATAAGAGACAGGTTTGACTTTCAAGTGGCAAAAATGCTCCATATTTCACCTATGAGAAAGGAAATCAATGTTTTTGTGGGTTTTTGTGGGGTGGATTTTGTTTAGTTTTGGCTTTTCAGAGTGGAAAGTCATATGCATGGCATATGAACAAAAAAAGAATACCGTATCAGTTAGTGCCATGATATTCCAAACCTGGAAGCAGACCTCTGGCTCACTTCAACTTGCAGCCACTGCAGAAAAGGGCACATTTGACAGTGAACTTGATGATTGCATAAACTTCTGTGGGAATAGCAAGCAAAGCGTGTTGAAACTGTAGGGAAAGAAATGTTGTAGACACCTACTACAGTACTGGTTAGATTAGAGGTGGATAATCCTGCTGGAATAATTTAAAACAATGCAGAGAATTTGCTATATCCTTTTTTATTTGTATACTCAGGCTAGAGGTAGAGACTTTCTGGTACAAGCCCTGTGTCTGGGATGTCACTGGGTATAAACAGAGACAGATGGTGCATTGGAGCTCTCAACATTGATTTTGCATATAGATAAGTTCCCAGGTACAAAATTCTAAGGAGATAAGAGAACCAAAAGCAGTAAAGCAAAATGTTTGAATCTTGAAAATAAGAAAGCAGTGAATGGAAGGGTTTCTGTTATATCTCAATTTTTCCAGCACTGGAATTGCAACCTGGGACAGGCAGAAAGAATTTTCCCAAGGTCAAGCAGCGAGATGAATAGAAGGAAAGGCAAATGCAGCAGAGCTGAAGTGGCTGCTGAGACAGACATGCTGTTGCTAGGACTGGCCAGAATAAAAACCCGGTGCTTTCTAAAGGAAACAAACTATGATTGCTTGGGCTTGTATTACTTTTGTTGATTTTTGCTCAAAGCTGAATCCACTGAAGAATGAGAAAATTCTCAAGTTCTTCCTGCTGATGAATGTGCTTACCCCAGAGCATCAGGCACAGTCACTAGTAATCCTTGGCTTTGGAAGAAACTGAGAAGTCAGATCCAGATCTATCCACTGTGTCTCACAATCTCAACATACGCAATGTAGGCTAGGTCATATCATCCTAGCATGTTCAGGTACAAAAAATACGAGTACTTAGGCCACAAGTGAGAATTACTTTTTGCAGCTGTGCTCTGATTTTTCATTCTTTTCCTAGATAAAGCACCTCTCAAAGGGAGGTGAACAGCACTGCTAGCAGAGGTTATGATTTGTTCAGCAGAGCAGAGAGAACAGGGCAAAAAGAGGAACAGAGCAGAAAGGCTTTTGTGCTTTTTGGAGGTCACTGCTGTTTCTGTAAGTTTTTTAGCCTGGGCTACGTCACTGATGTCCTGCCACTTTTTGTGGCCTGTTCATTAGCTGTGAGCTGCTCAGTGACTTTGGGTAGAGCTGCACCAGAGGAGTTGTCAACAAGATCAGGCCTCTCTCACCAAGGCTGGTGGCTGCGTCAGGACCTCATGCAGGGGCTGTGGCAGCAGGAAGCACCACGGCTCCAAAGTAATTAAGTTGCTCTTTTATTGCTCTTCCTCCTTCATGCTCTCTATGCAAACAACACAGTGTGAGTTGGCCCTTCCTCAGGGCAGTGTCTTTCATGCAAAATGTGTTTCAAAATGTTTTGCAATTATAAAATATACCAAGAGTATTAAACAGAGAAATGGGAAGACATATATTTTCAGAGAAGGTTTGAAAGAAAGATGACAGTAAAGAAGAAAAAAATGCATGGATTCTTGAGATGGTGAGAATAAAAAAAAAGTAACAAATAGAGACTTTTTTTGTTTGTTTGTTTGGTTTGTTTTTTGTTTTTTTTTTTTTTAATGCAGTTGCGGTCAGATAAGTACTGATTTTTCCTTTGAGTCAGAGCAACAGGTTGAGGGTCTGGAAGGGTCTGGTTGCCTCCGAGGTTCTGGCAAGAGCACATCAAGGAGATGTAGCTTGACTGATGCTCAGTGTGATTGGGCCTCCAGAGCTCAGTGTCATTCCTGCTGCTATTAGGCTGTCTATGAGGCAGCATGGCTGTAGTGGATAGCTTTTAATAGCTTTTCTTAGAATACAGAAAAATATGGAAAATTAAATGTTATTATTGTTATTATGACTGATTTGATGGTTCTTGATATGATTTCCTGTACCTTCTCAGAGTCATTAGGTGGTGGAATAAGCAAACAGTGACTGTAAAAACTTCCAGAGGGAGTTCTTACTCATCCAAGTTTGAGTACAGGAATTAGGTATACATGATCTTCTCTAGTGGACTTAAAGACATTTCTCTTCCTCGTTTTGACTATCTAAGGAACTTAGGAACTTCCTCAGAAAGGTCTGCTTCATTGCACTCCCAAGATACAGGAACATAGCAGTTAAATGAACTAAATCCCACCCAAGAAAATCAGATCCTCATCTGTTCAGCTAAACTCTCCACTTTAAACATTTACATATAGAGAATGCAGTTCTACTGAGACCCAGGTTAAAAATAAAACCTGCTATTTGGACAACCAGTGAATACTGTCTCTTCCCTCATTCTTTACCAAGATCTCAGGAGAAGGCAGTGAATAGTAATGCCTTCCTGAACCTGACTATGTCCTCTTAGTGCCTGGATTTGTACTCAGCTTGTAGCACTGCCTTGAGCACCCATTTTGTCTTGTACTTCTTTGTGAACATGGTGGCTGAAAGTTAATGAGTTTTGAGGGTAACCTTTTCCGATACTGAAAAGGCTTTGGCACTATAATTTGCATAAACATTACTATTTAATAATGGCCAACACAGAAAATAGGAAACATCTTTGAAGACTGATTGAGACAATATTTAACTTCTAATTCCTCCATCACATAAAAGCTACTTGTTAATGCAAGGACCAGCTAAATGAATTCTAAAGCTCAATTAACTCCATCATTAGATGTTTTTAAAATACTGTTAGACCACTATTAGACTTAGAATTCTCCAGATACCTCTGGTCTTTTTAATTACCTGGAGTCATTATAAGGAGCAGTCACTGAAGTTCATTCATTCTCTCCATGCTTCCTACTAATCCACTTACAAACTTTGCCACTGAGCAATCTCAGGAGAGGCTATCTTTAATGAGACCCCCTATGGAATAATGGGCTATTCATTTCCCTAAATGTCACTTGGATCATATTAATACATTCATATTCTAATAAGAGGACAAGTGCCTCATACACTGCTTATGTGTGATATAAAATCTTGGCATGGATCAACTCTCTCTGTTAGTAGTCAGCATTTTTCACTGAATCTTTTTCATTTTTATAAGCTGGCTCTTTGTTTAGGACATATCTGCAGTGAGGTACATTAAGTACATGGATAATGTCCAAGGTCAAATGGTGGTGGCTTCTCATGTCCAGGGACTGCTGCTTCTTCTGGGAATCAGGATTCATTAACAGCCAACAGCAAATCCTGTACAGAGACAGATGAGAAAGTTGCACTTAATTTTTAAAGGCAATGAAATTCATACATAACTTATGATGAATAAATAGTTCTGCAAGTATTGCAACTGCAGAAGTTTGTTTTCTTGGAGATTTGTGTCTTGTGGCTAATTACTTCTTGTCTGCTCAAAGACACAAACTCCACTTGAAGTTTTGCTAGGCAGAGCAGTTATAAGGTGGTATGTATGTATATGTAGTTTTTCTGATGGTCTATCTTTGTGAGAAGGACCAAGATGTTTCTTGCCCTAAGTTCATAAGGTCTAACTACTCTATTTCAATGAAATTGATTCTGGTTTATTTATGTATTGGTAACATCAGATTATACCTATTAAACGGGGACATCTTGCCCACAGATACCATCCATGACATTTTAGATGTCATAGGGTACCAGAGACATTGTGGAGTGCTGGTAGATATGAGCAGGGCCTATTGGAAGCATTCGGATTTCTTACTTGGTAACTGGGATGCAGGCAGGATGCAGGCAGTATGCCTAAGGGCATCTCAAATGGCACTGAGCTGAGCCCCAGTTCTTTAGTATCTGTATTGGAATCTTGGGCACTCATCTCCAAATGTACACATATAATTAAGTGTTTTAAGGAAAATCCAACCAGCCAACTCCCACCCATTTTTATATTTTAAATATATATATATATATATATACACTTTATTTTATTACTTAAGTTGGGGGTGGGGGCAGTGACTGACATCTGGAAAGGGTTTTCTGTTCACATAGATCTCACTGTGGAGCCAGAAAAGCTGTAAGTGCCAAGCCAGGATTTCCAAATTCCAGTGTTGTTCTGTGCGTTTGCTGTCACTGCAACCCACAGGCTCTCCCAAAAGCCCATCATTGCATCAGCCAGTACAACCACTGTTTTCAGTGATTTGCCATTTGAGGAATAATTCTGTATTTCATCTGTTCACAGGCACACTCTTGGCTGCTATTGCACCTGTATTAGATGATCCACTTAGGAATACTGGATATAGCAAGGCAGAACTACCCTGCTACCCTTACCTGTGACATCTTCATGTTCATGTAATTTTCAAAAGATTGTTACATACCTGTCAGTTAATCAAACCATTATAAATCTGATGCCCATGTACTAAGCAATCATCTAATACCATTCTGTCAGAGCAGAAGTGCTTTAAAGGGGGTAAAAATTTGATCTGAGATGATTCTAAAGACCCATTACACTGCCAGAGTGCTCCAAAGTGGCCTAAGTATAATTGGAAATCAGGACCTCCATCACAAAGATAAATGATCCCGCCAAAAGAACAATCTCATCTCCACAAAATAGCAGGAGCAACAATAGTAGAGATAAATCTCTTCAGGGACCTCCTGTTTGAAGTCTACAGAGCCACCTGCAGAGCCCATAGCAAGAAGGGAAAACAAACCTAAAGTGCAAGACAGATCTCATGTGGGGCTGCCTTTTACCCAGGGGATGAAGCACAGCTACTGCAGCCCATCTATTTATGTTGGATGAAATATTGCCAAATGACTCCTCTCTCTCTTTAGAAGGCATCTTTTTTTTTTCCTTTTTTTTTTTTTAAATACAGTAATAAATTCTGAGCTAAGGAAAAAAAAACAGTGTAAGGAAAGGTTGTTCATTATAATTCTGAGAAATGTGAGGGTTTTTGATAATTTTAACATCTCAAAGGTCAGTGACTGCTGCTTCTTTGTCCCTGAGGTAACATTGCCTTTTTCTGTAGTGTCTCTGTTTCATCAAAGTCAGAGAAAATCTATGAACTGTGTGATAACCTTAGGTAATTTTTTGGAGTGGTAGCATAATGTGCTGTGATATCAGCACTGAGATAGACTAATTTTGATAACATATCAGCTCCTGAGTGCATCTGCACATACCAGCCCAGGAACATATACACTGAGAAGATCAGCTTTTCATCCCAACCCTATAATAAAATGCAAGTTCTGTCACCAACCAAGAGTGAAGAAATAGCAGCTGTTCCTGCCTCTTTCTGTGATCTATTCACATTTGAAGCACTAGTGAAAAAATAAGTAGATTCCCTGCTGGTTTAGAGTCTTATAATATCAAAGGCAAATAATCACAGGTTATCTGTGGACAGAAATGCCAAAGATACACAAAAGGGACCTCAGTTCTTTTTCTTCTCAAAACTCAGCCATGTTAATGGCAAGTGCAATTTTCATAAGCTTTTCAACTGAGACAGTGTTTCAATAAGTTGGATCTGATTCTGAAGAGTACTAAACATGTGCTTAGCAATATATGAGGAGAGTCCTCCTTTGGCACTGGTATCAGATCCTTTGCCTTTGGAATCTCTTGACTGCAGTCAAGGATGCTAAAGCATAACAGTGATAGACAGAGAGGCAAATAAATCTTCTCTGGACGTGCTTATCTCCTTGTTGAAAGTAGAGCTTTGCAATTTTCCATGCTCTCACCCTAAAGCAAGCATATAATATATCCTATGTTATGCAGCTGTCCTTCAGGCCTCTTATAAACTACAATTCTTTTATTCCTACCTCCTTAGGTTCTCTCTTTTATAGGCTCTCCTCAAATTTTAAACAGAAAACTCAGGGCTGGAGTTGTTACACTTTCTCATCCAGTTTCATGTGTACCGAAAAAAAGGCAATTCTTTTTTGCTATTCCTTTTTGACTGTGTTTCAGATCAGAGGAAACCTAGCAGACAAGGTCTTCCTGTACTGCACCTTTGAGGCTTGGAAGCTCAAAGCTCTGCTGAAGTGTAAACCAGAGCAGTAAGGGAAGATGCCTGACCCAGCCATTTGGAGGGATGGGATTGTTTGTGAAAGGCAGATGAACAAGGTCATGTTAGATTTTTGTGTCATGGTCTCCAGCCAAGGCTCATGCTGACTACAAACAATTACCCAGGACCAGCCAACACAGGGAGGGTAATGCAACACTTAGACATATGCAGGTTGTGTCATGAATACAATGTCCTGTATTTTGCCAGTTTGATTGATTCTAATGTTAATTTTTTCCTTTTCCTGATTTTCAGTTTTTGCTAGGTAAGGTTGAAAAGTAAGGTTGAAAACCTTATTTTTCTTTTCAAAAACCACTCAAGGTGTATGGAGGGCCAGCTCTGTAGTGGGAGAGACAAGCAGCATGTGAAGAATAGGACCTGACTTGGTGTGTCTGATGAGCCTTCTTCATGGCATTTCCCAATGTCCTTTCTTTTGTGGTAGGCTATGTAAGAGCTCTTTCAATGAAAGATGCTATAAAAAGACTTTATTTCCTAATGATACCTTATTACCCAATGAAATGGGGCAAGGCTAATTGCATCACTGTTGCAAAGGCTCAAGGGATGACTGAGAAAGATGGTTTAGCAGTTTCAGGATGGTGGGCTAATAGCTGCATGCTGGGGATTATTCACTTCTCATATAATTGTATGCATGTGCAGTTCCATGGGCAGCAGTGATTCATATGAGTGGCAGAAGAAGGCCCTATAAGAAGAAGTGTACCACAAACTGATTGATTTATTCCCATTGCTTAGTATGGAAGACAAATTTCTTGAGCCAGATTTCTAATATTGAAATCCATGAAAGTATTCTGCTTGGCAGCTATTTTTGACTGTTAGCAGAAGAGCTGTGGAAAATGAATTTTTGATATGGTTTATTTATAATCTCTGTTCCAAGTTGTCCTTCATAATTAATTAAAACTGACTGGTGCCAGTTTTTCGCCCTCTGCCATTACAACAAATTCATCACTGCTTATAATCTGATTTTTCATGAAATGAAATGAAAAATTCCACCAGCTTTTTCAGATACAACCTGTTGTTGCTTTCTCATAATTTACACATGCATATATGAATGCATTTTAGTAAATTGCTGGGTTTCTTGGTCTGTAGTCCTGATTGTCAGAAAAAGGTAAACTCGCCCCTGGTTATGGTCACATGAACTGTGAAGTACTTGACATTTGGAAGCATGAAAACACCAGAGTGCTATTTAGTCAACTTTTTAAGTTTTTGACAAGCTGTAGTGTAATGGGTGCAAAGAGCTTAGCAAATAACATCACAAATGAAAGACGGATTTTATTTACTATTTCTATTGCCCTTAAACTGAAGTAATTGTTTTTAATATGCACAAAATAGCTAAAAATAAGAAATGAGTTATTACTATGCAGCAGTAATAAATTCCCAGACAATAAGTTGAATATAGGAGTTTGATTGTTACCTTTTTTCCACCTAGTAAAGTGAAAAATTAATTTTAAAAATTCACCAGTTTTCAATGTGAGGCATATATTTGAGCCTTTATCCCAGGGTAATTTACTTCCATTAAGACCCAAGTCAGTAATGGCCAAAGTCTTCAGTTTTACCCTTTCTATTTATTTGCTCGTCTCTCTGAAAGCAGACTGATTGTTTCAAACCATCACCCATGCCAAACTGAACGGATTAGCACAGCTCTTTTCATGTCAAATCACCTCACAAAGGAAACAGTTCTGAATGTGTATTATAGCTCTAAATTGTACCAGTGTACTTTCTGTAGGCTTTAGCAATAACCCCATGGAGACTTGGAGCCTATGCTCGTGTTTATTGCTTTGACATGTTCTTTGTACAAGTACCAGAGACACAAAAAGTCAAAGTTGTCACTTGAATTAAAACAAAGGCATCACACTTTCCCCCAAAATAAATTCTTATCAAACTATTGTGCATGTTTTCTATCATGCAAGTTGTGACATTTTGCCTCCTGCCTTCCTATTCATTGAAGTGTACTAAATTATAAGCTGATAGAGGATAATATTTTTTTCTTTGTCTTAACCTGCTCACTAATTTTGTATGTTGATATACCTCTGAAATATCACCTTTGTGCTTGGTGGAGGGACAGAGGTCTAAAAGCAGGAAAAGCAATATAAGGTTCGGGTACAAAAAATTAGCTGTGCTAGTGAAAGACACATTTCAAATTAATCCTGTCACTGCCTTATGGAACAGTCTTATTTTCCTCTATTTCTCACTCTTCTGTGGGCTGCAGAGATACAGATGGACATATAGCAAATGCAGCAGAGACAGCCTGCATATTGCCAGAGGTCTTAAAAGGCATTAAAACTGTTTCCATTCTCTGAACTTTTTTTTGCACACTATATCCCATGGTAGGATTATAAGGCCAGAATTTATCCCTTAAACCTTACCAGGGTATATGAGTTTCTGTAGTAGATCACTATTCTGAATTTGGGAAATATTTATAGTACTTTAAACTCCCATCTTCATCTAAGACAGTCATCAACCTGGAGTACACATGTATTTGCTTCTATAGGATGTCAGCAGTCTTGAGTGAATATTCCTCAACTCTTCATTTATCCCTCCTAGCTGTCCTATTTTATATGTTAAGAATATCCTTTCATTCATTTAATCTTACTCTGGAAGACACTGAAGCATTTCTAAGAGGTCGCTTAATTTCATTAGCTTTTCTGAAAACAAAAGCACAGCACGAACACCTTAGTAGAAAAATTAAATTACTAGATAGAAGTCAGAAGAGGGAAATGCCCTGATACCAGCTTTAAAGACCATAGACTATTTCTAAACTCATCACTATAGTAACTAAAATTATAGCCACAGTCTTGGAGATCAAAACTTGCTGCAAGGAAGAAGAAGATGGGGTGACTTAATGCTGCTCTGTATGTGTCAGGACAGCAAGGCTATGTCTGAAATTGAAAGTTGTCAAAGCAGTCTCATACGGTCGTCTTCTGTTTATCAGACAGTTTTACTATAATATTTAACATTGTTCCTCTCTGAGCTACATTTTGTCTCCTTTTAGTTAGAGTAGTCTCTGAAAGCTATACAGAGAACAGTAATTAATAGCATTTTTAATCTCAGGTGTCACTCTGTAGGCAGAAAGGAACATAGGATGCAAAAAAGTAATAAAGCTTATATTGGCTGTAGGCTTTTGTGAGCATTTCCAAGTTTGGAGACAATAAAAAGCCTGATTGTAGGGTCGCTCCATGTTATTTTACTTAAAAGTTAAGCAGAATGGTAGCTGATGGTAAAATTACTGGTTATATGGCTGTCACTCAGCCATGAATTTAAAGGGAGTTGAATGGATAAATCCCCACCCATTCAAAGCAAATCAAAGGAAAGATACTCAATTTTACTCAAGTGGTCCAGCTTCCACATTTCAGTGAAAAATTAATGCAAAAAGCATACTGGATTTTTTGCCTTCTTCCGGGTTTTTGGGCCAGAGTTATTGTCACTTCTGATCCTCAAAAATGCCAATAATGGAAGAGTCAGCAGCAATGACAATGGGAACAGCAGTGGTTAAACATGAACTGGTGACAGAATTTCATCTCTTATAATACAAAATCTAATTAGCATTAATATATTCTTCAAGCTGAATAGCACCCAGTGTTTTGCATACATAAGTACAGGCAAATATAATTTAATAGCTTGGTAGATCAAAGTGCTCCATGTAAGACCTGAGTATCTGCTACACACAGAAGCAGCAGTGCTTGTTGGGATTTGTGGCATCTCTTCCGAGTGAACACCATGATGGCATGGAGGAGGAGGGACTGGGAGGATGACTGTGGAATCTAAGGATGTGAAAGTGAACCCCAGATGCCTTATGGATCTGCACTTTTTAAAGAGTAGAAATGTCCAAGTCCAGATGCCTCACACTTATTAAAAAAATTCTACCTTTGAGAGAAACAGGTAAGCAAAAGAGGCTACAGTTGAGGTTGGCTTTTGAGAGATTTTGTTCAGAATATACGCTAAAAATAAAAGAGATGCGGTAACAGTCTTAGAACCATAGTCACAGAATGGTTTGGATTGTAAGAGACCTTAAAAATCACCCAGTTCCAACCCCCCTGCCATGGGTAGGGAGCACCTTCCACTAGACCAGGTTGCTGAAAGCCCCATCCAAGCTGGCCTGGAGCTCTTCCAGAAATAGGGCATCTACAACTTCTCTGTGCAACCTGTTACAATGCCTCCACAACTGTCAGAGTAAAGAATTTCTTCCTAATTATCTAATCTAAACCCAACCTCTTCCCATTTAAAGACATTCCTTCCTGTCCTACATGTCCTTGTAAGAAGTCTCTCTCCAACTTTCTTGAAAGCCCTCTTCAGGTACTGAAAGGTGCTATAAGGTCTTCCTGAAGCATTCCCTTCTCCAGGCTGGACAGCCCCAACTCTCTCAGCCTGTCTTCACTGAAGAGGAGCTCCAGCCCTCTGATTGTCTTTGTGGCTTTCCTTGAAACCACTCCTTTGTGGATGCTTGTCTTCATGTTATCCCTATTCTAGATGAAAGAAAACAATAGTTTATCCGTTTATTGCAAGGAGTTTAATGAATACCATATAATTAATATCATGTAATGCTTACAAAGTATTTTGAGAAAAGAATATGAAAGTGCTAAGGGCTGTTAGTGTAATGGATGTCTTAATTTTTTTCATAACAGTCAGACAGTTTTCATGTAGCAGACAGTTTTAAAGCAATAACATGAAAGACTAGTAGCACTTATTAGTTTGATGGTATGAAATAAATAATGGATATCCATTCCTGGGACCTCTTGCTTCTTTGGGTAATACTATTTGTTCCTTAATTTATTACTTCTTTATCCCAAGACATATGTGGCTTTCAAAGAGTGAGATAGATTAGAGCAAGGGGAAGGGGAAGAGCTGGAAAAGAAGCTGAAGAGCATCACCACCACTATGAATATTTAAGTAGTTAAGGGTGAAGGTGTCAGCTTTTTACATTAATTTTTTTTTTTTTTTAGGGTTTTCCCTGTTTGGTTTAGTCCATATACTGGGGAAGGAAACACAAAGCATTGATGCAGCAGGATCACCCACTGGTGGAGTTGTTCCAGGAGGAGAGAAAGAGCAGGTAAGGTGCCAAGTGTGGGCAGGTGGAGTTTTCCATAAATCCTTTCAGGATGTACTGGTAGGAAGAGGTGGGGCTGATGTGATGTAGGAGTCCGAGGTTCCTATTTAGAATACAATCAAATCTGAGTGGAAACCATAATTTTTTTTTTTTTTCTGCAGAGTTTTCTTCAGGCATTGATTTTCATGAGGGATCCCCATTAGATCAGCTGTATAGGTATATTTTGCATCCAAATAAAAAATACATGCTGACCATGAAGAGAGAGAGTAGCTTTCACCCCTGGAGCAGAGAGAGCACTGCCAGAGGGTTGCCATTCTGGGTAAATTGTTCTTGGAGTGGTGTCAAGACATGAGGAAATGCCCAGAGAAACCAGAGGGCATCTCTCAGGCACTTAACATTGTGCTTCACGTCTTGGGGTCAGTCAGAATTGCTGGCAACCTCAGGTTGCAGGCAACCAAAAGTCAAGCTAAAATCTATCGAGGACAAATATGAAAATGTTTCTTCCAATTGTTTGGGACCTGATGTAGGTGAACTGAATTTTCAATCCTTCTAGAAGGTGATTCTTCTATTCCAAAGTGAACCTTTCCCTTTCTTCACAGTGGTGTTCTTTTTTCTGTTGTGAAAACAGAAGTATTTTCATTTGAGGTTATGTACAGACCTTTAGAGTAACCCAGTTAAATCAGATATTAATGTTTAAAATTTTGCAATTTTCCTGCTTTTAAAAGTGTTTAATTATTAGTTATCTGATAGAAGGAAATCTGTTGTGAAATAATCCTCAGGCACAAGTTTACAATGCTTTTAAATTCAAAGAGAAACTATTTCTTCTGTCATTTCCCAGGGCTTGCAATCAGTGTTCCACTAATTAACACACTGAGATATACATTAGTTCCTGTTCTTGCTGCTATATAGCACACTGACTGATCCACACGTCAGCTTTTCCCTTTCAGCATTCAGCCCTGGAAATCAGGCTGAGGTTTTTAGGTGGTGTCATGGGGAACCAATGAGGTGAAAGACCCTCTGTTTTCACTGTTTCCAGCTCCATTTGAGCAACTGTGGCAAAAGCAGTCGGTTTGTGCATGGGCCATTTGTTTCCCCCTCTGTTTTGTGGGACTTCTTGTTCTCTCTTAAGCTAAAAACCAGTCTGTTAGTAGTAGTGTTCTTGGGGTAGGATGGTTTGTGCCATTCTCTGGTTGTAGTTAAAAAAACTTCCAAGTCAGAGTCAAAAAGAGTCTGAAAAATCTGATAAACACAGATCAGAGAAAGGAAGCAAGGGGGAAGAGGCATGTCTATGCCCATCCTGCAAAGATGCAAAGGCCAGCTAATCCAATATCAACTTCTTCCAGAGTCTTAATGGTCTCATCACCTTTTTGTGAGCACCACGTATTCCCAATCTCTTGCAGGTAACCCTATCAGCACCCTCCAGAAATAAAACTGAGGCAGCAGCAGATTGCATGTCAAAGGTGTGTGGTAACCCAGCCCTGCAAAGGTGTCAGAAATGTGTCAGTTATTAATCAGACCTTCAGAAGAACTTAAAGCTGGTTTCATCTTTTTCCTGCTGGTTTACAATGTAGCTTGTATTTGGACCACGGGGGTGTTCCTTCTTCACAAAAAAAGAAGTATCCATGCTAGTATAATAACATCTGATTTATAAATGTTTGCATTTCTGGGTTCCAGTGTGCATACATCACAGGTACATTGATGTTTGTACATGTGTAGTGCTTAAAGAGCATTATATAGAGAATTACAAATATATATGCGTATGTGAATATACCATTCCAGCCTGTACTAACATAATTTTTGGTTTTGTTTTTTTTTTTTTTTTTCTATTCAGAAATTAATTATTTGCAACTAGAAAAAGAGATTTCATACTGAAATTTTTTTGCATGGCTCCATTTGTATGTACATGCATACACAAAGCAAGTGAAGATTTGTGAAGAGCTGAAGTATTCTTAATATTGAATTATGTAAAATAGATTCATGTTTATCTTTATTATTGTGTAAAAAAATTGTATTCTTTCATATTTTCTGCTGACTATCAGAGTTTTTTGGTTGGTTTTCAATCTCAAGATGGACCGTCTGCTCGTGTCTTCAATCAACTGAATATGGAAAAGTGACATTACATTTGCTAAAATCCAGAACAATTTCATAATGCATCTTGTACATCTTCTTCATGTTGACAGAGAAAATTGTGACAAAAATTTCAACTAGTGTAAGATTTTCTCCAGACCTTCAGCAAATTTTGTTCTCTGAATTCCCTGTAGCCCCAGTGCAGAACAGCAAACAAGTATTCCACTTGCTTTTTTGTGTATGCTCTGACAAATCTAACCTGAAGCTCTCTTCTGAGCAGAACCTTTTTATAATATTCCCCCTCCTCTTGAATACAGCAATTTCAGATTATTTTATCTTCAGGCACTTTTTGTTCCCTCTTCTAATCCTTATCAACAGCATGGCTTGGATTCTTTAATTTTACAGATCATTATAAGCGATGATAAAAAGACTAGACTCGACATGGGTAAATGCCAAATCTCGGCATGCGTTGGTTACAGAGGTGTAGCTTACATGAAACATGTGAGAACATGATATAAGTTATTTGCCAGTCGGGGGTCTAAAGTGTCAGCATTTTTGTGCCCCAACAGGACAGATACTGGCCCAGTGGCTGCCTCTTTCCTAAAGCTTCAGTTCAGGTTTGAATGAGCAAATGAAACAATCGCCTTCACCTCTGTGGTTTCCTGCCCTGTGGATTCTCCAATGTTTGATAATGTGACAGTGAGCAGGCTTTCCTACCATCCATTAACTGATTCAAATCTGTTCCCTTCCCCACATTGCTGGTTTGCATTAAATTAGTGGGATTTAGTAATTTTGAGATTTTTTCACTGAAGTTGGCCAACATTGAAAAGATATAAAAAGGCAGGAAATTATACACAGGTGAGACAGACAAGATTGTGTCAGCTCTACTTCCATAAGAAATCAGGCAGGTAATCTGTAAAATTTACCTTCTTGTACTGCAAGAAACATTGCTCCTATAACTCTCGATGTAAGTATTTTTGGCTGGAACAGGACTATATTCCTGTCAAATAATGGGGCAGACTTCTAGTAGGATTATAACTACATACAGGTAGGAAATGTCTGATGCAAAGAATTTCCAGTTCAGCAACAAAAATGGTTTGATAACTCAGAAGATTGATGTCACTGTCATTTAATGGTTTTTAGGAGCTGCAAAAGATATATATTTTGGTCCCTATATTACCAACAGGAGAGATAATTTACACATTATTATGAATTTATTCATTTCTTAAAACTATCACTTCTGTTTATTTGTTTTCATCAGATATTTATTCACAGTCTCACAAATCTCACCCACCTTTTTGTCATCTTTGTTTTGTTCCTAACACCTCAGATTTTAGCAAAGTTTCAAAGGACCTTGTGCTAATCCTGCCTCCCAAGTCTTCACAGGAAGCTGCATCTTGTGTCTGCTGGACCTCTACGTGCAAAGAACTGAGATCACAAAGTTCAACTATTAATTAGTTTCAGTAGTGTAATGCTTAGCATAAAAGACAGGAGTCAATGAAGTATAGCTGTGGTTTCACACTATGGTTTATATAGAATCTTACCTGGGATTAAATTGCAGGAATACAAGTAAATAGATATTAGAAGTGGAATGTCATTATTTAAGGACTAAATGCAACATCTCATTGTTTTTATTCACTAGAAATAAAAACTTCTGTTGGTGTTACCACAATAAACTGTGTATATCATTATTTGAGTTTGCTGTTCTTTCTGAATTTACTCTAGCACCTAAGGACTTTGAATTGTAAAGTTCAGTTGCGTATCTGAATAACACATTCTTGCCCTTACTCTGTGGTGCAGAAATACAGACTTTCACTAGTCCTTGTGGTGGTGCAGCTTCAGTGTTTTGTTGTGCAGAGTACTATGGTGTGTGAAGAACTCTACAGTTAATTTTTGTGCAAATCTTAGAGACATGTTTCTAAATCAACATTACATAAAATATAATTTTGAGGGTTTTTTTTCTTCCTTTGTGCATTGCCTATTTTACCGTCATTGTAATAAAATAATATGGTAAGTTTTAAGGCGAGTGGGTTCATATATTATGTCAAAAGCTTACTTATTTATATACCCTGTCAACTTCATTCTCACAGTGGGGTTCTTTTTGGATAATGGCTACACTTCAGAGATTGGAAAAGGCATAATTATAGTTCGTCCCACACTGACTCATATATAGGGAGGGAAAATGAAATCTGGAGTAAGGATATTTTAACATAGAAGACCTCTATCTTCTAAAATAACAGCTACTAAGCTACTTTCCCTTTAGTAAAATTCTAATACTTGCAGGGCTGAAGAATAAAATCTAGATAATTAAAGTTCCCTGTTGATTATGTGTTATTTATTTGTTAATACCACAGTTTTCTTTTTCTCTCTAACACCAAGCAGATTTTTATGTTGCAATTCTCTATATCATCTAGAGCTAATTTAGCCAATTTTATAGATGCATATCCCAATAACTACTCCTGCTTGGTGAAACTTGCATCCACCTTTCCATTATCAAAAATTCTGTTCCCAAAAAGCTAATTGCAGGTAGTGCTGTATGAATAGGATATCCTGATCAGGTATTTGCTGATGGTTCCATCTGGCATCAAAGAGCCCATGGCTTCAGTCACAGGATCACAGAGTGGCTTGGGTTGGAAGGGGATGTAAAGATCATCTAATTACAGCTCTCCTGCCACAGGCAGGGACACCTTCCACTGGACCAGGCTATTCAAAGCCCCATCCAACCTGGCCATCCAACATTTCCAGAGACATGGCATCACAACTTCTCTGAGAAATCTGTTCCAGTCTCACATTACAAAAATACTTCTCCATTTCTTTAATTGTTACTATTACTTTTGATTCCCTCATTTCTAAAAAAAAAGAGTGCCATTTGCCTGAAATAGAAAATGGGGACTCAGCCTTTCTATTACAGAAAATATGTTTGCAATGCAGAGCACTAGTGAAAGGCTGATCGCCTATTTTAAATTATTCTGCACAAAATACAAACACACACATTTTTTGTATAAAAACCTCCATGTATGTCTCTTTAGCAGGTGGTTTCCTCCCCAAGGTGATGGAGAATTTTTGTTTCTTCACCCTCTTATCACTTTGATGGAAGTGTTATTTGTCACAGTCACTGGCTCTGATTCTCAGAGGGTTTCAGGGATTTGCACATTTCCAGTCCTTCACATTCACAATAAGAAATCTTTTCAACAAAAACCTGATGGTGCAGATCATCCTTTCTACTTACTGTGATGATTGAGGACAGAAAAAGATATTAAACATGTTCTATTTCATGGATTAACTGTTTTCAGTTTTCCTGGAAAATGTGTTCTCTGGTTCAATTTCACTTCGATAGATCAAGTCCCCTGGGCCTATTTATCACATGAAAAATGTGAGGTAACTGGATTTTGTATAGAAAAATGACTCTACTTCAACCAACATTTACAACACTGGCTTAGATTTTTGGGAAAAAACAAGCCTGTCTACAGAAGGTAAGGTTATTTCTGTCCAGACTTTACTCACACTTCAGCAAGGAAGATATCGCATGTGGCATATTTTAGCTTTTTATCACCAAAGTTAGCTCTGTCTGTTCCAGTGGTTAACCATGAGGTGCAGATGAATCCTATAAGCCTCCTGAAATTTATTCTAAAACTTTGGTTTGGACTGTAAGTGTTTTGAAATTCTGTGTGTTTGCCTAAATTAAATACTGCTTTAATTTATCCAAATAATTATGAGTGTGCTTTCTCATATGAGGGATTTTCTTTAACCAGAACTAAGCTAGGTTGCAAGTGATTTGAAGTCTTCTTAAGCCAACTGGCAGAGCAGACTGTGTTCTGTTGTTTGATGAAATGCAAAAAAGAGCACTACTTTCCTGCTTGTAGGATTAATTAGTGCATACATTCCTTTGTTTTCACAGGTTTTTCCCCATCCAAATTTGAATAAAAGCCTTCTATTTGCAAGAAGCTCTCTTGCTCTGTCCTGCTTTGATTATCCTGAGAGAGTATTCACACTGCATGCTCATTTTACCTACACATGGATATTAGCAAGGTGCTCCTTGTTTGCCTTGTCTTGTTTTTGTGGCTTTTGCATTCATCCTTTTTCATGTAACTTGAGAAAATTCCTCTTCCGTGCTTCCATTTTCCCAATGTTTGTGCAAAGATTTGTATGGACCTGAGCTACATTTACTGCTCATTACTATTATTCATTGTTTGCCTATTCTCTTCATTTAAGCTTCCATGCCACTTCCCTGTCTTTCCATGTCCCTGTTCTTCATTTGTGTTCTTTGGATATCAAGAGTTACAAAAGACATCCCTGAGCCAGCCAGCACTTTCTCTTTTGTTTCTGATTTCACCATGCTTAGTGAAGTGTTTGAGAAGACCAAATGGGTTTCCAGGGCTTATTTTTGCTACCTGTGCCCAGTTCTGACTGCTGGTGTCCTGTGGCCACATTAGAAAATTAAGAGCCAGCACATGTCCTTCCTTTGTATTCCTGTAGCTTGGCTCTTGGTGTGCTGGGGTGGTATTTTACCAATACATTAACACAGAACTATATTAAGTCAATTATTTATCAAAGCATTTTGTTCTAGATAATATTTTTCCCTAGCTGTTCAGTGTCCATGGCAGCAAGATTATGTTAGGTGTGTGATGTAGGCTGGCTTGCAGCAGGAGTCCCCTCACTACGTTTTAGGGTTAGGCTGCAATCCCTGTTATGCTGCGTGGTAGATAGGAGCTCTCAAAGGTGACAATCATATTAGCTGGTTTACCAACTCCTGTAGCTCAAAAATGAGTGGATTTATCTCTCAAATAACTAAGTCAAATCAATTATTACTCATTAATATTCAACATCAACATTAAATCTCCATACATTACCTAAAGGGAATTGTGCTTGCAGCATTCACGTCCTCACTTTTTCCAAGAGAATTGCTCCTATTTATATGCCATTTGTTTATGGCACCTGAAACATTTAATTTCCCTGCTGCAGATCTCTCCCACGCCTGCCTTGACTTGATGTTTTAAGTCAGTTGCTGACAAGCTTTCAAAGACCATCATACTGACTGTACCTTGCATAGGTGCAGTTCTGCTGTGCTTCATCAGCCGCAGCAGAACATGAGTCTCGTACCCGATCACATGCAAACCCAGAAATTACAGTCGTCAGCTGCCTTCCCCACCAGAGCCTTGTATGAATACAAATGATCCTGAGAGGAGGTTCATGGTTAGGTAACTTACCCCGTGTACTGTACAGTCTGTACATGTTTTGTATGAGATGACTGAAAAATGACATTTGGCCCATGCTTAGAATAATTTAATTTGGAAAAGACCTGTAAGATCATCCAGTCCAATATTAAAACCTATCCCTAAAGTCAGATGGACTCCACCTAGTAATAGTTAAACAAATCTTTCTCTTGACATCCTTTCTATGGCCTAGGAATGGATGAAAATCTTTCTTATTTGACACACTTTATAGAAATTTAAACAAACATTTCTCTAGTCCAATCCAACGATGTCTGATTCTCAGTGTGATGGGATGATGGCCCTTCTGCTTGACATTTCTATAATTCTACTAAAATCCTAAGTCCCGAAAAGCAATGTTTCTGTGTATTATTGCCATTTTTAACAAGAGGAGGAAAACATGTAAGGTGAATTAATTGTCTTGTCTTTCCTTATTATCTCTTAAGATACAGGATCTATTTCCTCTCCATTTAGATTCCAGTTATTTAAGTACTGTAAGTTAACACGAACCTAATTTCTGAAATGGGATTTTAATAGTTGTAATAGAAGAGGTTGGAATGTGAATAATTTTACCTTCCGGATAAAAACAAAAGGAGCTTCTTTCTGTTCATTGGATAATAGAGTAACAAACCCTCTGATGTGCCAATGTGTTAAAGCCAGAACATGTTTAGACTAAGGTGCTGAAACAACTTAATTTGTAGCAACTGGTAAGGCAGTTAGAAGAGTTTGGTTGTTTCTCCTGACATTCACTGAAAGGTGAGCAGGGTCTGACATTATTGCCCATAACAGCAATGTGAGGTAAGGGTAAACCAAACTGTGGTTAGCTACACCATAGGGTATCCTGATGTGCACTACAGGGCTCACATGAGGTGTTGACTGCTACACTAATTAAATAACTCATGGGTTGATATGGGATACATTGCAGCACAAGAAGATTGGGTTATACATTATTTGGTTTCTGATTAAGTGATAAAAGTTACTGTGTTAACAAATAAGCAGCACCTTCCTTGAGTACAAAATCACAACTACTTTATGCCTGCTTTAGATTTTTATCCATGGGGGCACAGTCTTTTTATGTGAGTTTTACTGGAAAAAGAAATTGTCAACAAATGTTGTTTTTCCAGGTGTCACCTACCATCTAATAATCAGGAACAATCTTCTTCTTTTTTTCCCCCAAATGAAGTTTCTAGCCAGTAAGGTGTGCTCAGATACCAATATATAATACGAGCTTTTGTGTAAATTATTAGGGTATTTTTGAAATGAGTTTTAAAAGAGGCCATGACAGACCAGTTACCCTGACAAAGGCCGGTGTTGTCAGAGGATGAGCATGGTCCTCAATGTACCTGTAGCATTTTTATGTCAATCGATGTAGAGAAATGAAAGCACCTCATGAAAACCAGGGTAGAAGCTTATCTTTCTTCACCATATAGTTATTGGAAGACAGAGAGATGAACTGGTGAATGAGAATTCAGAACAAATTCACTGGATGTTATGCTTTATGGACACAGCTCACTGGCAGGTAGTAGCCAAAATATGATGAACTATGAGAACTGTGTGTTCAAGGCCAGGTTGGAAGGGGGCTTTGAGCAGCCTGGTCTAGTGGGTGTCATCCCTGCCCATGGCAGGGGGGCTGGAACAAGCCGATCTTTAAGGTGCCTTCTAACTCAAACCATTCTATGTGTCTATCATAATAAGTAATTTTGAGGGATTTCCTGAACTGTGGCTCAGGTGATGCTTCTCAGCCAGAGAATGATTCTTGTATCCCAACACAAAATACACAAGACCATGTAAATTGTCATTCTCCTTCCTTTCCATTCCTCCTTTCTGGATATGCATCCAGATCTTTGTCTGGTGTTGACATTTGAGATTAAAGGAGAGGCAACGAGGCTGTTTAGGTTCAACCCAATGTTATGTATAGAATATATATAAAAGTTACTCAGGGAAAATGTAATAGGAAGAGCTTACCACAAAAATAGGTAATTTCATGGCCAGTGCACTGGGTTAAATTTGTTTCTCTTTCATATCTAGCCATATCTACAGTTAAATATGTCTTTTATCAAATATGTCTTTTATCAAAATGAATGAGAGATCACAGATGCTCAGGTATTTCTAGATTGTTGGAAGCCAACAGCTGGAACTGAAGAGCAAAGAAGAAATTAGTCCTGCATAGTAATATGTCTAAGAATAAAGAGAGCCAGCTCCTGTCCCTAGGCAGCTGGTTGGTAGCTGTATTGTCTGTATTGTCTGTATTGTCTGTCATCCTCAGGTGAGAGGGTGATAAAATCATAACTTTTAGGATGTGCTTAACTTGAACCAATGTGGTTATTTGGGAGCTGGAGTGGTGAATTATATACTTATTACACACTTATTATATATATAGGACCCAAGTAACTTTTTATAGTAGAAATGCCTAAATATAAATAAGTCCATGTTTAATCAGAGAAATGAGGTTCCCCAAATGCACTGGGGAATCCATGACAGGAGAGAAATATGTATTTAAGTTACATCATCTAGGTTGCAAAAGAATAAGTGCCTGGAGCAATTCTTTGGCATTTGCCCAAATACAATACCTTTAAAAGATGACAGATATATTGCTCTGCTGGGTCAAGAAAATTGTAGAATGGGAAGGGATGACAAGCTGCTGCCCAAGGTTTGCTTTATGAAAGTATTGTTTCAAATGTCAGTGATCAAGAGCACTACTTTTATCTCCCGGGGTTTTTGTGGTAAGTTCAGAGTTAATGGCCAAAACTTGAAACCTTGCAAAACAAAAGTGATAACTGGCTTCCATAATCTCAGTCCAGTCTGAAGCATACAGGCAAAATGGTCTGGGCTTTAGTTAAAATATTAATATGTTTTTTTTACTACCCGTTTCACAGTTTTTTTTTCTTAGATAAAATACCTGTAAAAGTCTCTGAGTATGAATAGAGATCATGTTTATTTTTGTAGGAATCACACAGTTCTTAATGTCTAGAACAAGACAAAAGCTGCTGTGTGGGAAGAGTGGGAAGAGCGTGGTACAATAAATGCACTTAATCAGCTGCCAATTATCTAATTAGCAAATGTAAAAATGGATGGAGAGATTTAGAGAATGTAGGGGGGGTTGCCATTCACCTACCAGCATTTATTTGTGAAAGAAGGTCAAGATGCTCCTGTTTCTTTCCCCTATAAGTGTCCTTTTGCACTCTCAGATTAAATTATACATTTCAGAGAAGAACAGGGCAGATGTAGACAGAAAGGAGCTGGTGCAGCACTGTGAGTGAGGATCTCTCTTTTAGCCATCTGAAGACAAGGAGCTGCTTCAGTGGTACAGCAGGAGAAAGGCTCTCCAGGTCCTCCCACCCTTGGCTAAACAGACAAACCAGATTTTGGAGGCAGTTGAGTGTCTCCTCTAACTTGAGAAAGCCCAGACAGTTTTCTTTGACTAGAAACAACCTCTTAGAAAGTTCAGTTAAATAAGAAAGAAGCCTGCTGATACCCTTTGACAACTCGAGGTGGCTGAGAAAAATCCCATTTTATGTCTGTAGCTTTCTTTCTTTTTTTTAGGGTTGTGTAACTATTTGCTACTCTCCTTATCCCTATCTATATATATCTGACATATGCTGAAAACTAGAATTTTGCTCCTACACTTACATAGCTAGAAAGCCATTAAGCATTACTCAGTCAATATTGAGCCTGCTGACAGCTGAATTGGCACAGCCAAAAAGCCTGAGAGCTTCCTTCCTAGTGTGGATGAACTCCAAAGTCCTTACCATAACTGGGAAGAACAACAGAAAAAAAAATTAAAACCTTTAATATACACCTATCTAGATTGTTTCTTACATGGAAAGGTCTGAGTGGAACACACAAGGTCAAAATTTTGATACATTTTAGAATGACTACAGAAACCATCCTGAAAGCCTGGTGAAGTCAGTAGATATTGACTTAGGTTATTATAATGTTAGATTATTATGATGTTAAATCAATATTTTCTATCTATGCATCAATGTTTTTTAAGTAACCTGCACAGAGGATTTATCTTCTTTCCTGAGTATTCATTTCATGCTCTAGCAGAACTTATAGACTTAAACAGGACAGGACTCATATAAGTATTTATAACTTACTTTAAAAGGTGTAGAAGGACTGTAATTTTCCAATACATTTTCTCAGACCTTTTTCGGTGTGTATTTTATCCTGAAAGCATTTTGCCTCTTGTTAGCAGGAAGTCTCTGGAAACACATTTATAACAAAATTTCTCCAGTTCAGTTGTCAAATTCCTTGAAATAGCTTTCTTTGCTTTACTGTCCTGCTCTCCTGGTTTCCAGAAACAGAGGAGTAATCTTCTATAGCATAAAGAAATTAATGATTTGTAAAGACTTTTGGAAAAAATGTTAGTGACCCCAAATAATTTCAGTCAATAGCTTATGTGCTTAAGCACTTAGACTGTTGCCTTTTTTGTTTGTTCATTAGTTTGTTTGTTTGTTTTCCCTATATGAATGAAATTCCCGACTAGGTAAGAATTTCAAAGCTCTCACATCAAAGCTTTTAGTCTTCCTTTTTTACACCATGTTTTCATATTTGGAAGGAGACATGGTAACCTGTCTCTGCATTTCATATTTCAATATTTGCTTCTAGCACTATTTGAAGATACAAGTTTTTTCCCATGATTTTGAAATGGAGCAGGTATTTACAGCTTCTTACATGTTTAAAAAATTCAGTGTAGTTAAAAAAAACCAGATAGGACACTTCCTAAAAAATGAAGGAAAATAAGGAAGTGTGAACCACTCCTAGAGAAAAGGAATAATAGGAGCTGAAGAAGCCAAGGCAGGTAAATATTTGGGGTGCTCAGTGCTGCCAGTGTTTTGCTGGGGGAAGGGACTGATTCTTTATGAACAGGCCCAGGAATGAGTCTTTGCACAGTGTACAGTGGTGAGGCTGCTGCCCTCCTTGTACCTGAGAAATGAATAATTGGTGTGCCTGCCTTCCTTGAGAATGTTTGTCTTCTCAAAAGTGTCCCTTCTTCTAGGGTTGGGCAGGAGTCAGGAGATGTTTGTGCTTGAAAATCCTGCAGTGTGTTCTCTCATTAAGTTCTCTCTTAGCAAATGATTTTTATGACTTTTATCTTTTGGTTCCTCCTCAGTTGAACACCAAACTGGTTTCCATTTGCCAGCTCTGCTGACCTGCAGGTGCTGTTTTCCAGGGCTAAGAGAAACAAAACTGCTTGGTGTCTGCAGCTCTCAGTGTTGGAGGCTGCTCAATTTTAATTTTTGTTTCCTGGCATGATTTGCCCTAGGAGCCTTTTAGTGGTGGCTGGGGATCTCATTCTCCTTCCTGGTCCAAGCATGCACCTACCCTCATGCAGCTCTTCATCCACATGCACTGCCCACAGAGGAGCTATGAAAACAAAGAAGGAAAAAGATATTTCATAGGCACTAATTACACCTGCAGATGATTCTTCCCTGACTTTTATTCTCTGCTCGTTGTTAAAATCAACAATCTCTTTATTATTATTTCAAAGCAGTGACTACCCCAGGAGCGAGTGTGCTAAAACTTTCACACTCCTAATTCTGATTAAAAGGAAGAGCCCATTTCTTTGCAAGCTAGACAGGTAAGTAATATAGAAAAAGGAATGAAAATACTATAATCTTTTGTCTTGGTTCCCCAAGTCAAGTTTTTGTTTCCATCTGAGTTCTTGACTTTTTCTGGTTTTCAGAAGCAAAAATGCAAAGATTTAGTCACTTCTTATACCCCTGAAAGGAAGAACTGTCATGTTCCATGGAAGCAACTGGAGCTGCCAAGAGGGGTCTGGCTACCCTAGCAAGGAAGAACCACATTGCAGCAGCTGGGAGGTGACAGGTTTTTCCCTGCTGAAATTCACCCTCATCAGGAGGCTGTCACATCCCCAGCTTTTAAGCTTTCTGCAGACCATATTTCTTTGGACAGGGATCCTGATATAACCTTGATGGCTGGCTGACCATCTCCTGTGCTTTCAGAAAGTCTTATGCAACACAGACACTGTGCCTTGAAGGAGAAAACTCTTTTTCTTTGGTCAATAAATATAAAAACACTGCTCGGATGTGATGGGGATAAAAGCCTTTAGAAAAAACCAACACAATCTCCCTGGTGACATTTTGGGATGATTTTTCTGTCATGTATACTGCTCTAATCCCTATCCAAATCATTCTATCTGGCTTCTTCCAAGCTATTTCATCAGAAATAAGCATAAAAAAATTATGACAAATGCTGCAGTCAGTTGTTATGGGGAATAGCAATTTTGTGAATTTTAAGAAAAATTGAATGTTTTACACACTAAAGAAGAGTGACATTCAACTCTTTGTTCTTTGAGAAAATATGAGGACACCATAAAGAAGATATTAATACCACCATGAGTGAAAATACATACATTAATTTTACATAAAGGAAAAGGTTCTTAAGTGTAAGCCCAATATAAGAAAACACACGTCATGCTGAGGTAAAATGAGATAGTGAATATGAGGAAGAAAGCAGTAGTTGGGAAAACACATAATTTCCCTTTTGTGTTACGTGTGGGAGGTGAAATTGTACCACCTTTCTATGGCAATTGCATCTGCTACTGAACATCTGTTTCCATCTGTAGGATTAGTCTCTGAATCCTACTACCACCTTTCCTTCTCTTTTAGACAAAAAAGGCAAGACATGCAGGTATGTTTGCACTTCTCTTTGGAGTATCTCCACACTCTGGGGTGTTGGGGTTGTGCTCCCACCACACTGAGATTCCTGGACACCCTTGCAGTAGCAATCACCCTGTGCTGCTTTCTCCCAGACTGATGCTAGCAGATAATATTGTTCCTATTTGAAGTGGTTGTCTGTGTATGGGGACAGAGCAGTAGGATCAGCACAGACAATCTGGACTGGATGAGGGCTGAGGTGGAGCCAGACACTGATGCTTCTCCCCTGGGGGCTGCACTTGACCCTGAATCTTGCAGGGCCCAGAGCCACTGCTATCAAGACACATAGAAAGGGATATGAGTGTGTGAAGCTGTAAAGCACACCTGGGAAAAAGTGTGTCCTGGAGATATCCAAGTGGAAACAATTAGAGAGAGACAGAGACAGGAAAGAAACATTAATGCATTTTAAACAGTGGGAAACAATTTGGATGTGCAGCAACACATGTCAATACCACTTTGGCCCCACAGCTGCTCTCTATTTCCAGTACTTCCTTACTCCTAGCCTAAGTTTTGCTTATGCTGGGGCTAAATTCACTTCCTTCCCCATTGTTTTGCATTTCTCATAAGCCTGCATAACTTAAAGCCTGCGTATCAGGTTGGAGACAGACAGAAAGGAATCACTCCAGAATCACTCCTTCTTTCAGACAGTTTTTTCCACGTGCTATTCTCCCATTCTTTCACCAGATATCTGCTTGGGACACATCCCTCTGCCATGTGCAGACCCCAACATCCCCATTTGGTGCCCTGCTACAATGGCTCCCGGGAGTGTGCCTTGAAGCAGCCCTGAGTACTTGGCATCCCGCAGGATTAGTCATTCTCAATTCACATTTCTTTTGGGAAGTTCAGCCTCCCATTTTTGCTTCCACTAATTAACGTCAGAAATATTTTATTGTCATGCTGTCTTTATCCCAGTGTTCCTCTAATTAGCTCTCTGAGTTATTCAGTGTGCATTTGAGGCTGTGCAGTGTTAATGAGCCTGTCAGTCACAGTCTTCAAAGACTCACAGCTTCAGAAAAGCCAGAGATGGAAAGGACCTATTAAAGATGGATAGTCCCTGCCTCTGAAAGCCAGAGTCCTCCAGGCTTAGTTTAGCCACTTGTAAAATGGGCAATGTTTCTTCTCAGCTTTGAGGGTGGCACATGTGTTCTATTCAGCTCAGCAGTTTGACCAAAGCAAACTTTGCATACTGAAATGGAAAGGTTATTGCCATGTGTCAAAGGCACATGGAAAGATGATGCTTGATTGACAATTACCCTGCTCTGCATTCTGGTCTTATCTTCACAGCACACCTATGCTGAAACTGTATTTTATGTAAGTTAAATCCTTTCAGAGTTTGCTAAAGTAGGGACAGTATAGAAGACAATGACTCCTCTAAAATGCATATGGGATTTTTGGAAACCAGCCACACTGGAGCTAGGATGGTGATGCTGGCCTTTTACCAGGACCTGAGATATCTTTCCAGTTTAAATATATTTCATGCCTATCTCCTGAGCTGGATTCATCCCATATGGCTGCTGCTGCAGACTTTCATTGAGCCACAACTCCTCAGAGCTACCTTTGGCTGGCCCAAAAAACCTTTCCCATTTTATGTATCTTAGCATTTCAGAGGCTTTAGCCACTTGAATGGCAGCTGGATGTCAGTTTCTGTGCACTGATGTCTCTGCTGCAGAAGGGGCCTCATTCTGTGGCTGCTCCATCCATCTGCAGTGCGGAGATCCAGCCTTTCATGCAGGGGACTGATCTGGCTGTCTGCTAAATAAGTGGCTTTACTGGCTGAGATGATTTGACAAGGCTGAAATTCGATAATCAGAGCCAAAATTTGGCACTAGCACATCACAAAAAGGGCCTATTTCCATGGGGACCCTTGTGTAGCAGTTGATTCAGCTGCATAGATATTTCTGACAAATTGCAAATGTCCATTTGCTTTTCCCATCTCCTGTCTCAGCCTCAGCACCATATTCATGACAAATGAGAAAAGCAGTGGCAAGGTCTTTAGAGAGATTTATGCAAGTCTAGTTTTTATTTGGAAGCTGTTCACAGTCACTGGTGCGATAGGAAAAAAAGCTGCAAAGCTCTGGGGAGTTCAGTAACATCTCAGCTCCACGCTCCTCTGCCAGGCAGAGGAGCTGTGGGGCACAGGGTCCTTGGCTAGAGATGCAGGGCTGCTTGCTTGTGTTGCATTGCCTCAATGGCATGGATGTTTGCTGATGCTTCCAAGCAGCTGTTCCAAAAAACCCTGCAAGACTTTTCAGCTTGTCACCAAAGTTATTAAACACAGCTCGTCCTCAAGTGGTTGCAATGCCATCAGGGAGCCTGAAGGTGAAATGCTATCTTTTTCTCATCCAGCCCACCCAAACCCACCCATACTGTTTCCATGAGGCTGCTTGGCTGCAAGGTCTTTTGGAGTGCAGTTCTTGCAGAGAGTTGGAGGACACAGAGCTGAAAGATGGACAGGGCAGAGGACAGGATCTTACCAGCCTGTAAGGGTCCTGACAGCTATCCTAGGAGGAGTGCAAGCCCATGACTTCCCACCAGCTCACACAAGACAGAGATCAGCTTCTTTTCCTTTTGGTAGTCTCTTCAGGCTCATACCTAGACACTAGCCTTCTCTGTACAGACTAAACAACCCCAATTCATTTGATCTTTCCTCATCATCCATATCTTTCGCACTTCTCCAATAATTTTATTTGGTGTTTCCAGCACCAAAAGTTGGTCACAGAAATCCAGAATTGACCATCCCACAGCTGAGAGAAGCAGACAACTCCTTTCCTTGTGGGTAGGCTATTTTCCTGCTGAGGGCTGATGTTTCTCTGCTTTGCTTTTCAAAACCATGCAATTCCTGCCTCATATTCAGGGGTAGTTGTAGCTCAACCTCTCTTCTAGAAAACTGTCTTGGGACATTTATTCCCAAGTAATCTCAGTAAACCCATGACAGTTGATACATCTGGCTTTCTTCTAAGTGCTTCCAGAAAGCTTCTTTTGTTGCTGGATCTTTCTGAGATCCAAAGGCTAGTATTTGCCAGACTCTTCTCACACAGGCTCAGCAGTGCTGCTGCCTTTCCCAGCCCCCCAGAAGCTCATCTATTTCATGGCTTCACAGAGCTCTGCCCTTGCCACAGCTGCAATACACCCTGAGGTGCATCTTGTCCCTGTGTCATGGGTATGAAATGATTAGTCAATTGATTGCAGTTAACCTTTTTTACTAAGGGAAGCAAATAATCATTTAACAGTTGCAAGCAAAAGGTATTAAACACAGTCCACTTGTACTGATAAGGGATTACACATTTTCTGTTTGTCTCCTCATTACTGGTGTTCCTACAGAAGCTAATAAGAAATTCTATGACCAGAGACAGAGGCATCTCATATCATGTCTTTCTTTTCCCTATTTCCCTGTTTGAGAGTTGCACTCAGTAATCTTTTCTCTCTTGTCTGTGTGCCCTGTGATATTAGGTCAACGAAGAACTCAGTAACCAGACACACTCACCTCTTTCTAAACTTTGCATACCTCCTACTCTCTGGGACATTTGGCAGTTTTGTTTTTTAAGAGCATTTCCTTACAAAAAAAGCTGTCTACTCCATTTTCAGTTTAATTGCCTCCCATGAGTTCTTACTGCCAGTTGCCTGAGTCTATCAAAAACTGCTTCCTCAAAGGCCATCTTATCTTGCTGCTCTCCCTCATGAAGTGTGGCAGTTTCATCCTGCTATGGTCCCTTGCATCCTGTCCTTTCCTTGGCTGAAAACAAAGATGATCTCCCCTCCCACAGCTAGCTTTCATATTTAGATTAAGTGCTGTATGTTCTACGTCTTTTGTAGAAACAATCTGTGCTTTACTCAGTCTCTTTGGGATTGGTTACATTTTATTTTTTCTTAGCTCTCAGCTCATGGTTTTTTGTCCTTGTATACTGGTTTTAATTGGGATAGAGTTGTTTTTATTCCTAGATACGATGTTTTGAATTTGTGATGAAAACAGACATACTGATGCTTTAGTTATTGCTGAGCAGTGCTTGCTCAGTGTAATGGTCTTTTCTGCTTCCCCCACTGCCCTGCCAGTGAGTGGACTGGGGGTGCAGAAGAGGTTGAGAGGAGAAACAGCTGGAACAGATGACCCCAAATGACCAAAGAGATATTCCAAACCCTATGGTGTCATGCTCAGCAGTAAAACGGGGCATGGGGGAGGTTGTTCAGAGCTGTTATTTCTCCATTCTTGGGATCTAGCTGAGCAACCATTGGTTGGTGGTGAGCAACTGGGATTTTTTTTTGCATCACTTACTTTTCTTAGTTTTGTTTTGTTTTGTCCCTTTAATTTTTTTGTTGGGTTGCTGGTATTTCTTTGGGGGGAGAATGGCGGGGGGTGAGGGGGTGGTTGTGTGCTATGGGTTTGCTGGTTTGTTTGGTTTTTAACTATTATACTATCTTTATCTTGAAGTAAGATTTTTTCACACTCTTACCCTTCTAATTCATTCCCCCATCCCATTGGAGATGGAAGTAAGTGGCTGAGTGATATTTAGGTGCCTGCCAGGGGTAAGCCATGATACCTTGCCAACTGAATTCTCATTCATCTCATGCCTTGCTGCTGAACCTTTAGTTTGCTCACGTGTCTAAGTCACACATGATTAGATGTAATTTGTCCTGAAAAATTTATACTCAAGCAGTGAATTGAATTGGAAGCAGCAGAATGACTGTGAGGGAAGTGCTTGTTTAATGTATCTAGAGCAGGGTCATGGACAGTCCAAGCTGGTCTGCATAGATAGATACAGACAGGGCCTCTTGGCAGGTTATGTGAATAACCCTTTGCAGGGTTATCGAATCCCTAGAGCTGGCTCACAACTTGAAAATGTGTGAGGGAAGGGTGTGCACAAGTCTTTCTGTACCTACCAGTATCTTCACGCCCTTCATGCAGAGGAGTGTGCTTCTCTGGCTGTTGACCATGAGGTGCAGGGTGCAGCTGCCAAGGAAGAGGATGAGAACAAGGTCGTGTTTTCAGGTCTGCTGAAAGTGCCCAGCTGCAGTCCCTGCAATCCCTCCTGGCAGACATGAGGGACAAGCCATTGCAGAGACATAGAAGAAGAGCATGGACCTTAGGTGATGCCTTTGGCATAGCAGCAACCAGACTGTTCCTCTTGTAGAAGAAAGGAACAACCTTGCAGATCCTAAGTAAAAGCAAAGCCAACCTTCAGGCTTCTTCCACTGAGGAAGCAGGTGTTAGATGACCAGGTGTTATCAACTATCTGTTCAATGGCTCTCTCACAGGAGAGCCTGGTGTGGTATCTCCAGATCAGGTTTTAAAATCTATGCCTGAGGTTCTTCAGTAACTTTAAGAGGATCGGAGATTTCAGAAGCAGATGCTTTGTCTTCTTGGTTAGCATAAATTAGCAAGAAGCCTCTTTGCAGAGGGTGCTTTTCAGCTGAGGTTTCATTATGAGCCTTAAAGTCTATTGAGAACTTTCCTCTGCCACCAGAGGTCATGCCACTGTTTTCTAGCATGTTGAAATCTCAGCTGTTCATTTTCTGATCCTCTAGCACCAGAGCACGTGTAGTGCTGGTATCCATCTCCAAACAAGTGGTATGGTTTAACTTAATGGGTTCTGTTTAAACAGATGAGCTTCTGTGATGGACCAGTTGAATACCTTGGAAAAGCTTCTGGAGGAAAAAGAATGCAAGAGGAATTTCAGTAGGTCTCACCTATTTTCACCTCTTTCCTGAAGGGCTTAATTTGCACAGCCTGACATGTATACAATGAAAGTGGATATAAATTAAAATGTGATTACATGTTTGTAAACACACAGAATTATTTTCTTCATCTAGCCAGTAGAATCTTTCTGCAACAGTAGTTTGTTGTGAGATACTTCTAATCTTGACTTAAATTGGCAGTGAGTTTCTGCTTGCTGCCATGGAAATTTATCCATTAGTGCAAGTTGCTGGTGGACAGGATCTATTTTGTTTTGCTCTAGCATTCTCTCACGTAAGAGGATACAATCTTAGACACGACACCCTTAAAATCAATGCACAGTTTTAATAAAAATGGTCTTAACCAAAGATTTTACAATCAATTTTGTACTTTGCTTGCAGAATGATTTGACTTTAGCAATTAATCCTAGCCTACACTACTCTCTGCTGTAGGAGAATATGACCCAGAAGTTTTACCACAGCTTTTAATAAAGATGTAATAAAGAAAAAAAATCAAATTCAGATGCCTATCTGATAATATATTAAAACCTTCAAAGTGCCATTGTAATTGTAAAATGCCAAACAATCTCAAGAACACAGTTGAATTTGCAATAGAAGGAACCATGAAGTTTAAATTTCTATCATGAGAGGAATTAGCAAGTTAACTTTGAACTAATTGCTGCTTTTCCAATGATTGTAGTCTCCTAGGAATAACCTACTTTTCTTAGCACTACAGACTTGATTTTGTTGAAAGAATACATACACACACACATTACTTTCATGTCAATCACACAATTCTAAGGTTTATTTTAGCCTTCCTAAATATTAAAAAAACACAGTGAGTTTTGCCTCCATAACTGAAGAGGTTCTACTACTTAAATTACCAAAAAGAAATGCAATAAAAATGAGTTCAGTGAGCCTCTGTTTAGCATCATGAAAATGAAACTTTCTGAGTCCTTTTAGCTAGTAAAAATTAGTAAATTGAAAAATAAAATTATATTTCCTCCTTCTCTAGGCTGTACCTCCTACATTTATGATGCACATATTTAGATGTAATCACATAATTCTAATCAAGAATAATTAGAAATAATTATACCAATTGCCAACAAGTTATTTGAATAACTGATTTCACATCTAGGAGGAGTGAGGCCTTCTGTAGAACCAGATTGTAAATCAAATTTTTTACTTTGCTTTATCTGATGAGTGGGGTTTGTTTGGGTTTTTTATTTTTTTGTTGGTTTTGGTTTTGGTTTTTCACTTCTGGTTTTAGGGATTTTTACTAGATCCAGAATTGTGATAACAAAAGATTCAGCAGTATAAAACTGTGTCGGAGAAAAAGAAGCATAAGAGTAGGAGAAAAAAACCCTGTTTCTTAATATTTCTTGGTACAAGTTTATCAAATCCCTTTTTTGCTAAAATTAGCTGAAGAAAATTACAAGAAATTTCAGTGCCAAAATCCCTGTTTTCACTATGTGAAAACCTGCACACCAGAAATGAAAGCAGTGGTATCAATGCTCCGGGAACAGAATTTTGTGGAGTTCACCATATTAAGAGCATCCAAGCATTGTTCTCAAAAAGACTGGACACTTGCAAGCTTGGTGTCAAGAACCCAGAAATTCTGGAACACTGCTAGATTCAGGGCTGAGACCTCTTGTGTGCCTGTCCCCTCTCTTCAGCTTTCACACCCTCCCCTCAGGAGGTCCATCACTCCCATCTGCCTTCACCAGCCTTTCCTTGACAAGCATGGATCTGTACGTCTGACCTGGTGCACCCGATCCAGAAGCCAAACTAGGATTAGCATTTGGATTCCAGCATGTCTCACCGAGTTTGCACGATTCAGCTTTGCAGTTGGGATTCAAACCCATATGCAATGGGAACTGTATTTTTGTTGCAGTGGGTTTGTTTGGGTTGTATTTTGTTGGGGGGATTTTTTTTGTTCTTATTTTGTTGGTTGTTTTGGGGGTTTTTTTCACTTCTAACAGATAGTTCAAAAGCCATGACATTTCCCACTGGAATGCATTTCTCAAAGTATGCCTGAAGAGCTGAGTAAAGGCCTTTGAAGAACTTTTTCCAAGAAAATGCAACATAATTTTTTGTACTTCCAAATTTAGCACACAGTGTAATTCACATGTGGAATTCATTGAAACAGAAGAGAGGCCAAGGTTTCATCTATGTGGACTGTAAAAACATCTGTAGTTATAACTGAATGGTCCTCCCCAAAATGATCCTCAATGATATTTTCTGTAATTTAGATACTGACTGACAGATATCAGGGAGAAGCTTCCATGGGGTAAATGAAATTCCAGCAGTGCCACCAATCTCTGAAGCACCTGGTACACAGTTCTGTGAGAGAGCAGCTACAGGGTTAAATGGACCACTTGGGCAAATGTTAAGTTTAAAAGACTTGGTCCAGCTGAAATTCCCTTGCAAGTGCACATGAGATACCTGCGCTTTTCCTTACTTCTGCAGCTGTTAGCAAAGATGAGGGTTAGGCAGATTTATGCCACAGTGATGTGAAAGGAGACTATTCTACCCCCTCTCCCTTCCCCTGTAGACAAACCCAGAGATTTAAGAAGCTGTTCTTCCAATATTGTAATATTTTCACATTCACACTGTGTGACTTCCCTATAAGAGAGGCAACTTTGCAGAACATTCATTGTATAAGCCAAAGATCTTTAAAAATGGATGTCAGAAGTTAGACCCCTGAACAGGCAGTCTGCATTGCAAACTGAGCTCCTACTGTTTCTCTTTCCTTCAGGAGCACTCAAATCCTTTCAAACATGAATTGTTCAGTGAGATGTGTACTATTGACCTGGTAAGGTTACAACAGGTACCTTAGTTTAGAAACCTTGTTTTCCAACTGATATTCAGCAAATTACTACTAAAAAAATTAATTTACATTGTCAGCAATCAGATAGCACTTTCATCTCTAAATATAGCACTTTATAATAGCATTATATTTACCAAAGTAGAATTGCACCCAGTATATTCAGTAAGATTGCACACAGGGTACACAAACTTCTTCCTTATTCCAGTAGCACCTCCATTAATGCTGGCTTGTATCCCAGTGGAGAATTGATGGAATAACAGACTCAGTCTTTGTTTTCCCAACGTACTGTGGGAGACTGAAATGTTATGGTTAGTGGCTTAAACACTGTCATGAAGGACTTTTTGCCCATTATGGGAAAATTGTATAACGAAGTTGTGACCACCTAACCCTCCCTGAAGATGCCTCCTGACAGGGAACTTTGGACTGAGTTAAGCTGCCTAAGGGAACTTGAGATAAAATAAAGGTGACACCCTTGTCCAATTATCTCAGGCTCAGGGGGAAGTAAACAGGGCTGAGGGAGAACCATGTATCCACAAAAAAGGCAAACCCAGCAGCTGTCCTGAAATTGGTTCTGGCTGGGTTTGGAGTGGGCGAGGCCATAGCCCACAGACCCATCTGCTGAGGGGCCAGGTTTGTGCACACTGAACCCCAAACCAAGGAGGGAGAAGAGTTTTGGGGCTGTGGTGTAACCTCTGGTCAGAGAGGGTGAACACCCATCCTCCCTTACACAAACCAGCTCAGCTGTAGAACCCACCACCCTGGGAAGGCCACATCCACGGGACATTCACGTGAGGGGCAGCTGAGGGGTGTCATCATCCATCCTGACCCCTGAAGTGCCCCCCAGACTGATTCCTGAGGCCTTGCACCGCAGAACTGAACAGGATCCAAGTGATGCAACGGGTCCAGAGTCTGTTGCAAGAGACTGTGTCAGTCTTGCCATCTCCCTGGGGGGATACCTGGGCATTCCCACCTGGCCCAAAGGTATATTAATCCATTGGATTCTGTGATTTGGGGGACCCTCACCACCAAGAAGATGAGAAGAAGAGGATCAATGGGACACCATCAGGATCCAGAGTGGTGATATTTTCTACTTAATCTGTCTCTCTATCACTCACTTTCTCTCCCTCTATTTCTCTCTTTCCCTCCCTCACATTTACTGGTAAACAAAAGCCATGCTATTGACTTCAGCATATGGTCTTGTTTCCACCTTAACTTGGGCAGAGGCACCTCTCTAAGAATTTTAATGACTGTATCATAACACCTACTCTAGAGGAGTTTACTGGACCTGCTCTTTTGCTACCTGCAAAGTGTAGGCTTTTTATCTTGAAGCTGTCTATGTCTGTTACAGCTTGAGTCAAGATACTTATAAAAATAAGCCTTCTTTAAAAAACCCCAATGCAGTAAATTGATTAATAATAAAATTTCTGAACTTCAGATTTAAAGAAAATTTAAAGTAAGAGTAATGATCCACCTTAACAAATATGACTTGAAAGAAGCTCTTCAAGATATTTACTCACAACTCTTTTTGTCTTTCCTTTATTAAATTCTGTTACAAGTTCTCTTATCATACTCATCAGCAACAATTAAAAGATGTATTTTCATCAGAATTCTGTTTCACCTTAAATCCATTGTTTAGAAATGGTGTTTGCATCCTCACTGAATTCCTGCTGAGGAAAAGTAATCCACAATCAATACTTGTACTACACTGGCTTTCATCCTGAAGAGTTGAGGTCTTTAGGTTCTCAGTTTCCAGTTCTACCACTAAACTGCAATGATTATTGCTGCAGTGGTCTGAATGCAAAATACCAAATATTTCTGAAGGTTAAAACTGACATTCTCATCTCACAGTTTGTTCCCTTAAACTTTCTCTCCCTTGAGAGGTGCTAAGAAAAAAGCCTCTAAAAGTACATGCTGTAGCAACTACGTGAACCTTACTCTGGGAACCCAATTGAAGGTGAATGCTGGTATAATAATAGAGAACTACGAACAGAAGCTTGGTCAGAAACTCTGGCAAGAGCTGTGATAAATAGACTGCTTTTTTTTTTTTTTTTTCCCAAAGTTTGTGCCTGCAGGGAATACTTTGATTAAAATGCCTTCAAATTTCATCCCAGTTCTGCTACCTTTACTTGTAATGGCAGCACTTATGGGAAAAATGACAACCTCATCCACCACAAGCAGAGTTGAAATTCAGGTCACATGTCCTGATTTTCTCCCTTCACTGTACTTAATTTAAAAATAGATTATGACAGTTAAATAAGAAAATTAGTTGAAGTTCATTAATTGGACTAAGGTGCTAAAACAGAAGTAACAAAAGCATCTGAGGTGCTTTTAAATGCTTTTGGCTGTGCAGTGCTCATTGAAGGTAGGAGTCTGCCATGATGGAGGAGTCACATATCTTCTGTCACAGAAGAAAAATATCTGTCATCTTGGAGTATCTATAGTTCAAGAAGGTTGCATTTATAGAGGACCATTGTGGATGGATGCAAGCACCTGAAAAGTGATTCTAGGGAAGTCTAAAGCATTCTCAGGCACTTTTCATTGGGATTCTGAAGTCCAATTCAGTATTACTAAGTATTACTGCAAAATGAAATGCAGAAGGAAGTTCAACACTACAGCTTGATTTTTCAAACATGGCAAGCCAAAAAGAATTTGGTTACTGCATTAACATGGCCCCATTTTCAGGACTGCTACTGATTTTGATGTCTCTGAATGGGTTTAACAATTTAAGACTTTAAGCTTAAGGCTTCAATTCTCCTAAAGGCAAATAGGGCTGAACTAAAGCAAATGCTGACTTCCTTTTCTCATCAAATGTGGGGAGGCTGATCCTCCCCATGATGGGCTGGAGCACTGAAGAGTCGTCACTAGAAGTGGAAGGAGCTGTTGTATTGTGAGACACCATATACCACATTCTTAAATACCAAGAAAAAAAGACACTTGGGAGCCAAAAGGCTGCTGCGTGGTCCCTGGGTCTTGCAGCTCCTGACGTAAATCTCACAGAAGAAAGAGGGCAAAAGGAAATCTGCTGCTGTGGTTCCCTGTTTGATGCTAGTTGCCTCCCTGCAGGATGAGGGACAGATAGTTCCATAAACTCTGTGGGCCACCAGGAGCTCATAGGAGTCCTGAAAATCTAGAGACAATAGTTACATTAAAACTGCTAATGAGAACAAATCAGGAACAAAGCTTGAACAGCCCACCTTGGCTGGCCACAGTTTTAAGTAATAGTTCATTTCCTGCTGGGCTTTGGATCACATCACCCAGTTTTCTCCTGGGCAAAATAGGAGTATACTTTACTCCAGGAAGAGCTCAAAACCATTATGGATGAGACTCCAGCAGGTTTGGCTCCCTGTGCCCCACACAGTCCTATGATGCCATCCCAGCTGCCTATACTCCCTCAAACACTCTTGTTTGTCCTTCTGCCCCATGCAAAGCTATGCAACATGTCCTCAGTTTCAGGTTTTAGAAATAGCATTCTGGTGACCTACAACACCAATATAAGGTACTTTGAACTGAAAAAAATGTAAAAAAGAGTGTAGCCAGGTATTAAAGCCACGAGACATTGCATAGGAGCTAGGAAACACTTCGAGCCAAAGGCTTATAGATATAGCCAACTCTGCTCTGCTTGGGTCTGCACTGCCCTGTGGTGAGCCCTAAGCCATGTAGGCAAGAGCCAGCTGGTGCTCCTTGACCTCAAGACCATGTGTTTCTTCTCTGGCTGTCTTCCACTTGGTAGTGTAGACATAGATTGTGAAACCTAGAACTGCCACAAAGGAGCCATCATGTCAGCTCCACCCACTGGCCACAGTTCCCACAAGACTCTGTACTCCAAAATAGCAGGGATTGTCCAACTTTCCTATTTGTGGGCCTACCTGAAATAAATAAAAGCTTTCCCTCGTTAAATTCGCAAGCTGGAAGAAGTAGCAGATGACACCAGCCATTTTCTTCTCATGTGAAACCAAGAAGCTTTGTGAGCCAGAGTCCAGACTTCCAGACTCTATTTCCTATGACACCAAAATGGCATCCTGTAGTAAATGCCAGTGCAGAATTCTGTTATACAAGAAATTCTTAAATATCCATAACAAAATTACAATGGGTAACACCTCACCAACATTAAGTCAGCAGGGTTAGAATACAATGGATTACATACAGAAATTGTGGAGCAAATATTACGCTGAGGTTCATTACTTCTTTTTAAAGGTTCAGTTATGGTGACAGTGAGGAAATAGCATTCCTATGGAGAAGACACCATGTTCTTTACAACCCCTTCATTTGCAGTCTCTTTCCTCCAGGAGATCACTGAACCTCATTCCCAGAAAGCAGTCTATGTCATTTTTATCCATTCTTCTCCAGAAAAGTAAAGCAAAAAGATGTAAGGTTGAATTTCTTTTTTGTTTTTCAAGAATTTTTATTTTTGCTTTTTAACTCTTTATGGTATTTTTAACCATGTCTTACCAGCTCCACGGGAAAAACACCCATTGCATGGAGCACAGGCACAACATGGGGACCTGCAATGCAGACCTGCCTCTCTATTCAAACAGCCTTGGCTGCTGGAATCACCTCTGGGCACATGTGCAAGCTCCCTGTGCAAACTCTAGCTGAGCGCTAACCTCTGTTGTTCCTGCCACATGCAAGGACACCACACTGAAATACTTCTGTGCTGAGCAGCCTTCTTTCTCCTTTGAAGGCAACTCAGGTGCTGGGAAGAGTCTTGCTATGCCAGCAAGCCCTGGGAAGAACCCATCCCCCATGCCCAGCACTTGCTGATGCTCAAACACCTTCATTTCAGAGTGCAGCAGGTACCACAAAACTCTGTGTGCATTGCACAGAGCAGACATATATGATAGAGAACTGGAGACAAAGGCTCTGCACTGAGAGTACCAGCACATCTCACCTCAGCTGAAACAGATAAAAGCAATTTTCAGCAAATACCAACCTGGACAGGGATTTAACCTTCATTATGATAAGTCCCGTATCTTCTCAGCAAGCCTCTGAATAATTTAGTGCCCTGGTTCTTTCTGTCATTTCACATAAGATATTCAGCTTTTATGGAATACAGAAATGAAAAACTAAGTTTTCAGTTCATAGATGTTATATTTTTTTCAGAAATGAAAGTGAATGAGAAACCAAGAAAGTATAACTGAAGAATCTGTTTTGAGTGAGGTACTTTATGTTGTCTTTTTAGACCTCCTAGAGACAGCTGCATTTGACTAAGAAAGATGCCCAGATGTTCACCTAATGGACAAAATAAAGGATAAAACAAAGATCTTGAGTGACATATTTTCTTTTGCAAACATGAGGTCTTTTGCTTTTTGGTACAAGCATTCATTCATTTGAGGTTTAGTGTCCCCCAGATGCCAAAGAAAAAATAAAAAAACAGTTCCCAGCAAGTGACTGTTTCTCTGTGAAGTACTTAAGGCTATATATAAGAATGTTCAGAGAATTATTAATACAGAAAACTAGAGAGCAGAGTTTCAGGAGAAATGAAGATCCACATTTCAATAGAGCCAGAGAACCAGACCAGCAGTGCACACACAGAGTAATTTTGTCTTTATCAAAGCATTCAGTGTCAACAGCAATCTATTTTTCAGAAGCAATTAAGTAGTATCCAAAACATCTCTTTTTAGAAAAACAAATTTTTGTTTCTGAGAAGCAAGAATCCTCTGGCATTTGTCAGCTCTAATGTTTATGACTGTATTTCCTCTTTGCTGATTGATAGCTCACAGAACCAACAGAAGTGGGGAGAAGGAAGGTGAATTTTTAGCAATTAGAGAAGGATTCTGAGTCTGTAACTCCTAAAAAGAGGGGAAGAAGACGTACAGAAATGCTTCAGAGCACAGTGAGAAATCTATCAGACACAGATTTTGCTTAAGTCCTGTACTAGTTTTGCAAGTGTTAAAATAGACAATAGCTTAAGGCCACAGCTATTCTGTATTCTGTTTGATTGGAAGTTCTGAAAAAGAAAACCAAGCTGGATTATACCCAGCATTCCTGAGAATAGCTGGAGACATGGGCAGAACTCAAAACCACACATATATATGTACATAAATAAACACAGAAATTATATCTCTCTGGTTGATTTTAAAAGCTTTTCTCCAGGAGCATGAAGAGTCAGTGAAAGACTCTTAAAACCTTATAAATCTCCTGGACTTGAAAACTTGACTTTTCAGCATCTCAATGCTTATAATAAAATTTTCAATTCTGGGTTTAACGAAAATATTCTCTCTGGTTCAATACACTGCCAAAAACCATGAATTTAATTCTGTGTCTTAACAGCAGAGAGGAGGAGAAGAAAGCAAATGGCCAGAAGAGAGAGTGATTCTGTGAGGCAGTCTGGAGATGGCAAATTGAAATTAATCTCAAACAGAAAGGGTTCAAGGTTCTTTTTCCAGGCATTGACCATCTGATAGTCTGTACAAAATGCTGATACACTTCAAGTGAGCATTGAGGGGATTACCAGGGTCCCTAGGAGCCCCCTGGAAGACATTCCCCTTGGCTTGAGGATGCCTTCATACTTGGTAATCATAATCCACCAAATTGCCATAGCACAGCTGCACACCTGCAAATAATGCAATGCCCAGGGCAGAGTCCTGTGAACCCTTAAAAATGTTTTCAATGTTTCAGCAGTATTAGATATCTAAATACCTTATAAAATAGCCATGTGTCATTAACCACATCAAGCATGTGGCCACCTCTCCTGATTTGGTCTCTGGTTTGGTTCTTTCCCTTGAATCCACAACAAAGGTGACAACCACAGTTGAAGTTTGTGTAGCCAGAGCCAATTTTAAAATCATAGAATAGTTTGGGTTATAAAGGACCTTTAAAGGTCATATAATTGCAAACCCCCTGCAATGACCAGTGACATCTTCAGCTAGATCAGATTGCTCAGAGCTCCATCCATCCTGGCCTTCAATGTTTCCAGGGATGGAGCATTCCCCAACTTTGTGTGCAACTTGTTCAAGTGTTCTACCACCTTATTTGTGAAAAAAAATTATTATTTATATCTAGTCTAAATCCAATCTATTTTAGTTTAAAACCTTTACCCCTTGTCATGTTACAACAGGCCTTACTCAAATATCCATCCCCATCTGTCGCAGACATCTTTCATGAAAAATCCTTTCTTAGGATTTTTCCTTGTGAGAAGCTGCAGTTTCAGCAACCAAAAGTAAACAATGGTTATCTGCTGCTGTGGAATGCAACAGGTAGACCTGTGACTGGTCTCCTGTGGATGTTTGGATTTACTGACCACTCATGGCAGAGCTGGCTCTTGCTCTCTGTCTGAGACACAGATCTTTGTTATTCATTCTTGTCTATTCTTAGCTTAGCTAGCTTCTGAAGACACCTTTTCCTTTCTATTTCTTTTTAGTATAGTCTTAATGTAACATATATCATAAAATAATAAATCAAGCATTCTGATCATGGAGTCAACATTCTCGTCTCTTCTTCATCCTGAAAACCCTTGTGACCACGGTCACACCCATCTTTTTCATAGCCTCTTTAGATACTGGAAGGATGCAATAAACTCACTTCAGAGTTGTCTGTTCTCCAGGCTGAACAGTCCCAACTGTCTCAGCCTGGCTTCATAGATGTGCATTTTTGTGTCCCTCCTCTGGATCCCTTCCAACATGTCCATGTCTTTCCTGTGCTGAGGTTTCTATAGCTGGATGCAGTTCTCCACATGGGGTCTCATGAGAGCAGAGTTGAGGAGGAGACTCAGTAGAGGCTGGAGAGGTGTTTTCCTGACATTGTATTTGTTTAGGTCATCTCTGCCTTTCCTGGACATGTTCTTTGGATGACAACATGAAAGGCTGTATCCAGCCCTCTATTAAATATGCTGCTGTCAGAAGTGCAAACAGAAATCTACAAAAAGGTTCACTTGGGGTGTCTGACATTGTTGAACAGATTCCTTTTTATGCTGCCTGATTAGCCCTTGAAGCAGGACTTTGTTGAATTGGATCAGCTGGAAACAGAAGTCCTAATAGCAGACAGATCTGTAAGAATGGAGTGAGGCAATACAGCACAGGTTGGGAGCATATATTTTGCCTAAAGATGGTTAAAGAAAGTAACAGAAACTCCATGTATCCAGTTTGACCCCAGAGCCACGTACAGGTGCTACCAGGCAGCCAAGAGTGTGATCTGTGAATCCAACCCTGGAGAACGTGTTTCTAATGCTAAGTGAAATACAGGTGTTTAAGATCACCTCCACTTGGTAAAGACCTTGGCTGGAATCCTTCAACATCCTCTGAAATTTCCAGACATAAGTTTTTACTAAAATGAGAATTAAACGCTATAGACATCTGCCACACATGCTCTACTCTGCTCGTGATCCCTGCCATAGTTGTCTCTTCAGTTTTGAAAGATGATTCTCTAAATCTTTTCTCTGTGTTCATTCTCACAGCAAGTATCCACTGAGCAAGGCTTTATACTGCTGACAAGATTAAAAATAATAATCAAAGAACCAGAATGAGAAAATAATTGCTAGTTGTGGACTTATATTCCATCAGCTTTGTCCTGTCAGTGGGGAACAACTCTGACCACATAAGCACTCAGGCAGCGAAAATGTCAAATTTAGCATACTTACTGCAAATGTGAGGCAGTTTTAAAAGATTTATTGAAAAAAATATATAAACTGGGAATGAAAATGAAATAACAGGGACATGACTCTATCCCCAACTCTTGACACATCAAGACCATGACCATGGGACATATAAACTGCAGCAATCAAGCTTTGGCACAGATCCATGGGTCATGGTATGTTTCCCTACTCTTATCCTTCCTTTCACTTTCTTCCTTTCTTTTCCCTTATACATGTTGTTAAGATTTCTTGGTCATGTCATTTTTGGGCACTAGAAGAAGGATCATGGCTTTCTCTCCTCAGTCTGCCAGGCAGAACTCCAGCAACCTGGCAGGTGAGGTTTTGGTGTTCTCCCTTGTCAGCAGTGCAGATGCTGCTCTTCTCCCTGTGTTTCAGTGCAGGTTCTCCAAGAAGGGGGCTTCTGAAATTTAAAAGAGGTCCCAACCTCTGAAGTTTGGCTCCTAAATTGCTCAAAACAGCACGACATCAGTGAACAATCACTTGTCAGAATTTTTGTCTCGTGTGTTAGATTGCAAAACCTGAAGAATTACCTTGCCTTGTGGGAGTGGAGAGGAAGTTGTCACAATCATCCATCATTTAGCACTCTTCTGCATCAGCTGTTTATGTTCAGTCATCCTAATGTCTTTATGTTCCAATGTTGGTACCAGTGCCCCCACTGTGCAGAAGTACTTCCATCTCTCCACTGGGACTTGTTCCTCCATGTTACATCACTTCTAACTTGGTCAAATCTCAGCTGAACAATGTCAGAGTTAAAGCAGTTTATTTATCATCTTATCTGCCAATAAACTAGAAGAGATTTGCAGTAAGGGTATTAGTAAGAACTTGGAGCTTGGCAAATTGGAAGCATTAAGGAAAAAAATGCAAATTGAGAAAACTAATACAAAACAGTCCCAAACCCCTGTTTTCTGAAAAAATGTACCTAAATTGTTATCTGGAGTAGAAATTAATTAAAAATTCTCTTTTATTCTGTCCAATTCAAGGACTTTTGGGCACTGAAATTCTTGAGACTGAAATCAAGAGAGGAAGGTCTCCCTCTCTCTCTGTCTCCCTCCCTCCTCCAATGCTATCAAGGGCAGACTAAAACAACCTTTCAAAAGATTCCTTTGATTTTTAAAACATTGGTTTGTCATTTAACAATCTTTCAGCACACTTACAGTCAGGATGATTAACGGCACAATTTGTTGCAGACCGACTATTGAATTCAAGAACTTAGTCATCAAAAGTTTTGGCTTGCACTAGATAATTGATCAAGAGAGTTGCAGTCAATTCACTTTCATCACTGAACAGTCCTAAATCACACACAGAAATCCATCCTGATTTAGAAGACTGCTTAGGCTGAATGAAAAGTTTGATTCAATTGCCTCTGCCATCAAGGACAAAAACCATACAGAATAATCATTCTAACCACCGTAGCTCAGAATTCAAATGGGCTCAATGAACCTGCTTAAGAATGAATTAGGCTGCAAATTATTTGCATGAATTACTGAGGAAATAATTATGAATGACAATTACACTGGGAAGAATTAGGCTTTGTTCACAGAATAGAAACAATATTCATAAGTTCTTTGTTAGAAATTGTTTACCCTACCCCAATATAAACAAGTGAAATTAAATAAAATAATTACCAAATAAGAGAAATAAAATTATTTTGAAAACATAATCTGAATTTTATTGGCCCCCCTAGTCACAATTAATAAAAACAGAAGCATATTATATGCATGCACACATATGTATATATATATGTGTGTGTGTGTGTATGTATGTATATATATATATATATATATATATATATATAATGTACATATAAACAAGATGGAGGACCAGACATAAGTATACATTCTGTTTTGCCTTAGTGAATAAATATTATTTGAAAGGTTCTGTTTTTAGGACACCAAAAGAATAAACACACTCATTTTGCTTGTGGATTTGATCAAAATAACTTTCAAAGACAGGTCTTGAACAGACTATACTTACTTAATTTGCTTAGTCTTTGGGCAATTTATCTGTAATCATCAGGTAATTTTCTAAATTTAACCCAATGATTTGTTTATTATTTTTTACAATTCCCTTTGTAAGAATTTGAAAGGTCTTTGTAAAGCAAAATTTTTCTGCTGCAGAAGTTATTTTATTGGAATTTTTTTTTCACTGAAGTCAATAGAAGCTGCTTTGAAATCAAAGCATTTCTTCAGGGCAATAAGGCTTCATTTATTGTTTGGAGCCATGCAACTCTGACTAACTTTGATCATCTTATAAACACGTGGGGCATAAACTTTGCAGCAAAAGTACAGGGAAAGAAAACCTGAAGGAGTAAATGGAAATAGGTAGCTCACTACAGAGCATCTAATTTCATCAGTAGTCTTGGCAGGGGAGGGTGAACCTAAGCAATACCTTTTTCCCATCTCTCCATCTCTATTGGTTCCAACCTAACATAAATCAACCCTCCTAAATTTGTGTCAATGTAAACCTGTGGGACCAATGATCTCGGCTAAAAACAAAACCTCTCCTTTGGAGATTTATTAATAAAAAATATTTAATTAGATTGAATTTACAGACTCAAGTTAGAGAAAAAGAGATTCACAGAGGCTGGATCCAGGGGAGGTGAGAGGATGGGAAGTCCTGAGCAGCTGCAAGCACAAAGGTTTGCTTTCCTCTCACAAAGGAAGAGAGTCACCTGTATAAAGCAGTGACTTTATTCTGCTCACTGAACTCATTCTGCTTTGTGCTTGTGGGGACAGTTCAGAAAAGCTAGGCAATTCCTCAGGAAAAGAAAATGGCCATGAAAGGATTCCTTGAGAGGCTTCAGTGAGACACAAACTAAGGCTCAGTTGTGGTGCAATGACTGAAGAGGAAAGTCATCAGAGATTATTAATCTCCTGACCCGCAGAGCAGAAGACGTGAATGATTTGATCACAGCATGACCCTCTCATATTCCCTTCATTAAGAAATGATACATAGGCTTACACACCACTGGAAGATTACAAATATTGCTATTCCACAGGCAGATGACCAAATAAAACACTCATTCCCTGACATTTTGGAAGGTTGGTCAGAAGATTTATGACCACTATTAAGTTTAGAACTGCTAAATAGAATGGTTCCTTCATTAGCATACAGAAAAAAATTTGCTAAGTGTATTTTCATTGTGGCGCCAGCACACAATGGAAAAAACCTTTTTTTTTCCTAAAACAAATACAATGTGGCTGAAGTGCTACTATTTATTTTATAGACATGGGGTATGTATCCTAATTCTGGTTTTGTTCTCAGGAGGTGGTTAATAAGATAATATACCATTCCTGGATCAGAGGAAAATTGATACCCAGTGAAACCTTAGAGGACGATCTCTCTGTGTCAGTTGATAGAGTCACTTTTCTAGTGCTGATTTTTCTGTTAGTAGGAATGCTACCATTTTGTGACAATTTTTCATTCTGTTTGTTTTTTGTTATTTATTGATAATTTTGTTTATTTAGATACTGATGAGAATTTAGGGGAGAACCTGTAGGGGGATAGAATATAAGAAAATAAAGACAGTGTAGAAAGTAATCTTACCCCTAAGGAGTTGCAGCTGGGCCAATTATCAAAGATTAGGAACAGGCCTGACTTTAACAGGCCACAGCTCTACCCAATGAGAAGAAGAGTGCTATAAAAGAGTGGGGTGGCTGGTTGAGAAGGGAACTGGAGCAGTTGGCTGCTTTGTGAAGAAGAAGTAAGAGTCAGTGCTCTGAAGAGCTGCCCATGAGAAACACCAAGAAGGTAAGAAACTTTTATAATAAGGAAACAACAGTATGGAACCCTTGCAATAAGATGACAACAAGAAACAATGAGCAATTCATTATAAACAGGCATCTCTCATTGTAAATATAAAGGTCTAAAGAATTATGAGCCAGTGGAAACTTTCCCAAAGAAGGAAAGGAAACAGGTATTTCAGCAGCTTCAGGAGATCCAGTGCCTCACAGCTGTCCCTCCAGGATGTTTATGAAAGGGATAGTATTCTGAGAACTGCCTGGGTTTGCCAGCGTGTTCCAGTTCTTGGCATTTCCAGAAACTTGAATGAAGCTGATATAGCACTTACTGATCATCAAAATGTCACCACAGCTTTAGAGTGAACTAACTCGTAACCAATACTTTGTCAAGAAAGAACAGGGCAATTACTCTGTCAGAGAAGTGTAAATCATGTACAGAAAAACACTTTCAGACAAAAATAAAAAGCATCTGTAAGGACAACAAGTAGTGAAGTGATGGATGTCCAGACATATATATGTACAGCACTGCAGCAAAAAAGATAGGCATTAAAAATCTTGTCCTTGTCAGGTGCAAGATGATGAACTAGGTGTGGATGAGTCATGGCTTTCTCCTCAACCTGCATTTAAGGTCAATGTGCCAGCTTCTGTTGTGTGCTTCAAACCACTAAAAATCACTGTGAGAAAACTAAGCTTTGGCCACTATCTCAAAGGAAGGCAGATGTCATTTGCATGGACTCTGGTACCTGAAGGAATAACCACAATTAGCAGGTACTTCTGGGTTTAGCAGAGGGAACAGGTTCTCCAGTACTGATAAGGTAAGGTGGCCATGGGGATTGGTACTGATTAACTTCCAATTCTTTTCAAGGCAGGCAAGCAAAAGCTTAGGGAAAGGAACTACTTTTTCTTTCCAGAACAGAATCTTTGCAAACTTGACAATCACAGGAGTTTTTTTGCAAGATCGCTGTCTGAAACTGCAGAAATTGACGTGTTCTTTGCAGGTCCCTAAAAGGACATGAAGTGCCATATTTGAAGCACAGTTGTTGCAATCTACTTTCTTATGCTAAGAGGTGAAAGATACTCAGGCCAGATAACATCGAAAGTTCTCCCTTCTAACAAGTACTGCATGTAAGCTATCATGCAAAGTTGATGGTCGTTGTGATGTGAATCCCCTGGGCTGAATCAAAAGTATCTGGATTGACAACTAAAGCAGAAAAGAATTTGTGCGGTGGTAAGGCAATTCAATCCCTGGGACCCAAAGCAGCTTTTTCTGTTCCTGCCAAATCACTGAACACACATTAGTGATACATTCAAGGGTACAGAGATCAACAAGACAAAAATCTTTGTGAGCCAGAGCTACTATCATGTAGGAATAAATTGTGTGCAAGATTGCTTTAGTGAGGATTTGGAGCAAGGGAAAGGGAATTGCATGGTTCAAGCTATGCATATTGTGGAGGAGAAAGAGACCAGGATAGGACTGGTGGGGCTAAACGTGTACATGTGAAAATGAGGCTCTCTATGTCTGAACTTGTCATTTAGGTACATCCAGGGTGTAATTAATTTGTCCTAAAGGACCTATCTAAACCAGACTACTCGACACATGTCCTGAAAGTGTCTTTTTCCCTGCTGCCCCAAGGGTAACCAAAGCTGTCAAATTCAGGTGTAGATGACTACACTGCAGATATTTAACCAGCCAGGAAGTCCCTTGTTCCTATCTTAATATAAGCTATATTCCTTCATCAAAGGAAAGTGTTGTATTTTTTGTCTGGTGTACTTTGAGAGATCTTGCGCTTCACTGTTACTAAGAATTTTTTTTTTTTACTATAGAGTATTTGAAGTTTTGGTGGTAATGCTATAATAATTTTCTTTAATCACCAAAATAGAGCATTCTGTCATTCTAAGGACAGTTACTAAACTACAATTTGTTCTCTCTGAGGAAGTCTTCAGCTCTAAATGTTTAAAAAAATACAGCATTACAGTTCACAAAGTTAGACAATGCTAATTTCTGAAACTTCCTACTTTTTAAATATTTTTTCTGTTAATAGCATCCACAGACATTGAGAGGAAAACTTTCTTTCTTGTTCAGACAACATTTTTGTTAAGAAACCTGTTATTCCTTCTTCCTTCTTTGACTGGAATGGGAAACAGAAGATCACTACCCAAATGCTAAAAAAATACACAGTAAACACCATTTTTGTGTGCATGATTAAAAGCAAAGGAGACCCATTATTTATAAAATACAACAGAAACTTTACTCACTTTTTAAAACTCTTTGTTGTTGGGAGTTTGCAAGAAGCCCAGAGCATTTTTTTCTCCCTGTCCATTAACAGGTGTCAAAAAAAAAAAAATCTGTTCTCTCTCATTTTTCAGCATGGAGTTATGTCTTGCAACCTTCTTAGAGGCACAAATGGGGATTGTTTGAGAAATTAGGCATATGGAGCTTAATACATATATAGACTAAATGTAGGCTTTTTTTTCTACAACCTGTGAGGATTGGAGAAAGGTTTTGAAATGAGAAACTTTACAGGATCCAATTGTTTGGTGTATCACAAGTAGCGTGACTGATCACAGGCTCAATGCCTGTGCCAAAGTACCTTTACAGGTAATAAAATCTAGATACACAAGAAATTTTAAATCTAGTGGAGAAAGGCATATTTGGAGGCTGAAGCTATGCACATTACAGTGAGAAATTATACACATGTGTTTAAATGTAAGGGCAATTTCCCATTAAAATAGATAACCAAGAGTGGAGCAAGATCATCCACCTCTTCGGGTTTTCAATCTCATCCTTATTCATCCTTCTGAAAGCTGTGCTTTAGTCAAACAAATTGTCTTCATGCATGGATGACTGTAGCATCCCATGAATTCTCCCCCCTTGGTCAAGCCCTCAGCCCTGAAAACATTAACTACTTACCGCAGAGCCATCCCTCCCAAAGGGAAAAACAGTCTTCCCCGTGGACTTGGCATCACAACTTCCTCGGGTTTCTCCTTCCCCCTCACTGGCTTGGTACCCCGGTGGCCACCCCCCTAGCCCTGGACACCAGATCCCTCTGCCCACCCCTTAGCTCCACCCCTCACCCCTTCCCCTTTGTAAGCTGCCTGCTCCAGGTGGTTCATCCTCTTTCCCCGGATTTGTCCTTCAGCGATGGTGTTACTCTGCTGGAATAAATCCTTTCAAAAGAGCCTTTCTTGCCTCTATCTCTGAGCCAGCTGCGGTGAGTGTTGAGTGGAGTTTGACTGCATTGCCTGAATGTTAACTCAGCTTGCTTTTCAACAGGAGAGGATTGCTGGGGACAAGAGCCAGGCTGCAGCACCTACCCGCTTTAACACCTGCATTTTTAGATGACTGCATTGAATGCAATAGCTTGTGAAAATGGTCAGACCTGATGATGTAAAACTCCCTGTTCTTAGATGTAACGAGTGTAGGAAATTACTCATTTATGTAAAGTTGTGTACATTATTACTGCACAGGAAGGTTAACCTTCACCTTGCATAGCCTCTAGAATTCCATTCAGTCTTTGTAAGTTAGGGACAGTGATTTTTTTCCTTTCTACTCAACAAAAATGTATTTATCTAAGATCAAGCTAATTGACAACTTCAGAATTTCTGTTTCCTTACTGCTTATTATGTACTGAAAAGTACATCACAACTTTTTATGAAGATGCTCTCTCCTGGAAGAAAGTCAGGTATATTATTTCACTTTCTAGTCCAATAAATGCAGAGATGAACAGTAACTTGCAACTGGTGGGGAATAGATTGAAAATCCCTGGTACAGGTGACCTAAATCCTGCTTACAAACACAGGTGCTTTACAGAAGGATTACACCAGATCCCTGAGCCTAACTTTTCCTTTGTGTGATCCTGGCTCTGAGTTCTGCACAATACCCTTCTAGAAAGCCAGAATTTCTTAACTTCATGATGCTTCTGCTCTCTACAAACAGCAGTGTAGGTAATATACCTTTTTTGGGGTACTCACCCTTATTAGAGGAATTTTCATCTCAAATTAGAAAGAAATCTCCAACAAGCTTAATGAACAAGGAGAGATAAGACTAACTGTGCCCACTACAGGAAGGACATATCAGAAGTGGGGAGAGGGAAGAGGAAAAAAAAAGGGAAAAAAGAGCCCTTTTGTCTGAAGAGGCCACCTGCATTTTTTCAGTGCTTACAATCTGCCCCAGCAGGAAACACTTCAGCATGAATCACAGCTGTCAGTCTTTTGGTAGAAGCTGAGGAGGGATTTGCAAACTACAGAAGAGGACCTGCTCAGCAACAATGCTGCCAAATGGCCTGGTACTGTAAATGCTCCATTTCCACAGTTCTTGCAGGGTTTGGTAGGACCAAAATGTTTTCCCTGTCGTATCACATTTTGGCCTGTGCCTCTACATGATGGCCAGTAGGTAAAATTCCATGTGAGGATGTTTATAGTCAGTCACACCTCCTCTATTCCCTGGGAGCAAACCCTAAGGGGTAACCTGAAAATGTACCCAAGAATGATCCTGTGAGTTAAAAAACAAGATCCCTGTCAATGTCAGGTATTTGGTCAATGTAACAGTGTACTAATGTTTTTAAATTCCATTGTTTTTCTTATAAAACATGAGAAGTTGACTAAAAGCTTAAGCAGATTTGATTTTTCATTATAGGACAGAAACAAGTAAACTCCTAGACATATAAATAAATAGATGAGTATTCTGCCAAAATCTGAAATATTCTTATTTCTGCAGTACTAACATAAGATTATACAAGATCTTTGTCTTTTTTTAAATAACTGGAGAAATTTTAATATTCATACCTAAATTCAAGTTGTAGGGGCTTTAAAAAGACCAATTGGTATCACAGGCTTTGGAACATAATGTTACCAGGAAAAAAAACCCCTGTTAGTTGAAAAATTTTGGCATAAATTAAATTCTTATCCACATTAATTCAGCACTGAGAGCCAAGTGCTTAAGAAGTTGCAGATTTAATGAATAACATGGACACCAATCTGAAGCAAAAGGGCACATCACTAATGTGATGATCTCAGAAGCCCTTGTGAGTTCCTTCAGCTGATGGTGAAGGTGGCTAAAGTATGTTCCTATATTAAAATACATAACAGGACGTGCATCATAATGGGCTGTGTTACCAAGAAACATGTTATGAACCTCATCAAAGACAGCTGCTGTTTTCCACACAAATTTCCCCTGCCTGATGGAGTAGGCAAAGCTACAGCTCTGAAACTTGCTGGCTCTCAACTGCCAGCAGAAACAGCAATTCATTTAATGCTAATGGCACAGAATATAATTAGATATATTTGTGTAAGTCAGAATGAGAACCCTTTCCTTCTTTTTTTTTTTTTTTGTCTTCTTTTCCCCTGTGTGCTGTTTTTCAGCACAGAAAAATATATGAAAATATATGAAGACAAGCTGTAAGCCATAGCATTACTGGATAGCAAACCCTTTAGCAGCTACTCAGCTACTGTGATGCAGGTGATACTGGTCTAACAAATTTACATGTTATGAATAACAAATATCTCTTGTTAAAAGTATCTTGCAAGGGAGGAAGAGGATGCAGGTTTGCAACACTGACTACCTCTAGATATGATGAGAGCAGAAAGACTGGAGCCTCACATTGCAGAATCTGAGATAATACTTAGATGTTTCCCTTCACAATTGTTAGAGGATCAGTGGCTCTATGATTACAACTTCTTTTCTGTGCGCAATATCCTCTGCAGACAGAATTATCACGCAATTCCCTTACTGCAGATACTCACGTACAGAGATTGTTGTTTTGGGAAGACTTCATATTTTCAACATAATTGAAGTGATTCATTTGAAAATAGGCACTTGTTTCTTTTCTTGTTTTGCGTGAATATCCTAAAATCTATTTTTTCCTGTTTTGTCTGTTTTCTTTTCTTACGTGGTCCAGTCATTTAAGCTGATTTTTCCACAACAGGATAGAGTCATAGTATCACAGAATCACAGAATAATTTGGGTTGGAAGGGATGATCTTTGTTGGACAAAGTTCCACATGGAACTTTGCCGTGGTTAGGGAATCTTCCACTAAACCCTGAGTTGCTCAGGATCCCAATCCAGCCCAACCTTGAACACTTTCAGAGATGGGGAGTACGCAACATCTCTGAGCAACCTGTTCTGGTGACTCTCCACCCTTATAGTAAAGAATTTCTTCCTAATATCTAATCTAAAGCCATTTCCCTTTGTTCAATCACTGCATGCCTTCCTGAAAAGTCCCTCTCCAGTCTTACTGTTGCCTTCTTTAGACACCAGAAATCTGCTATAATGTCTCCCTAGAGTGGTTTGGGTGGGATCCTTTGCTACCAATTACTCAATTCATTTCCCAAAGGCAAAATGGGGAATCATTCCCAGCAGGAAATTATTTACACCTTGGCCTGTGAGCCTCTGGGAGGATGTGGTGAGGCTGTTGACGTGGCATTATTGCTTCCCACAGACAGTGATTTGGAATTGCTTATAATGTTATAATACAGAAACTAAGGATTTACTTGCCCCATTTTTTTTCTTATCTATATTGTGTTTTTCTCCTTTCACTGATGCTTTCTCGCTCCCTTTTACTCCTCTACCTTGTGCTAAAGCCTGCACCCAGGATGACTATACAGCAGAAACAAATTATTACATAATTGGAAAGGCAGGTACTTACATTTAACTACATGCAAAAACACTCTCTTGAGTGACTTAACATAGAGGTCTTCACAAGAAAAAGGTCTCCAAGCTAAAAATTTGTTTCACTAATAATTCATTTTCAAAACAGATAATTATGCAGTGAGACACTCCAAAGCCTTTATCACTGTTCAATAATGCATGGCAAAATGCAGAAGAACTTTGGTGCTAATTTTTTCTTGATAACCTTTCTGATTCTGCAGCCTTTGCTGAATTGTTTTTTTGTCTTTTTTTGTTGTTGTTGTTGTTGTTCAAAATGCCTTTAAAAATACAGGCTTCAGAGCAACATGTGAATAATTTAAGCCCAAGATGACAATTAGGTTGTAAAGCACTGAGGTAACACGTTTTATGAAAAGTGCATGCTTTTGGTGCAGCTGTGAAAACCTGAGGCTGGTTGATTTTCCTTTCCAGAATGAAACCTAACCTAGCAAGGTTATTTGGATATCTGCGGGACCTAGTCCCTGTGTTGAACTTCTATTTCCCCCTGATTTATTTACATGGATGCATTATACAAATAGAGGAAAGCAGATTGTGATTCCATCCCATTAATGGAAATCCTTCTGAAAACATAACAGGGAAGAAAAAACATCAAGGGGTTTTGTACTGATTACTGATGTGTAATTTTCTGAAAGCTGTGAAGGAGAAAAGGTAGGGTTGCTAATTGTTGAATGGGATATGATCCAAAAGACAGAGCCAGTAGCCATTGGAGAAGGGTATATATTGGAGGTTTGGAGGATGTTGTTTATAATCCAGACACAGCTGGGAGGCAGGAAAGGCCACTGGTGATGCCATTTCCTATACAAAGCTGTCAGTATGGCACATTTTCCAGTTGTTTCTTTGCAGGAATCACGTCATTATGTGGCCATTTCTCATCCCCAGGAGACTTGAGGGCTTCAGATCAATACTTGAAGTAGGTAATTAGTGGATATCAAAGGTGATATCCAATTCAAATTTGGATATCTAATTCAAAGGTGAGGAAGCAGTTGGAAGCAAGCGGCTTCATGGGCTAAAATAACCAGGTCACATCATTCTTGTAATGTAAAGCACATATATGCTGAAAGATGGAACAGAAAATATTAAGTACTCATTTGTAGAACTGCAGACTATAAGCTTCATAGAATCTAATGTCACTCTGAATAAAGTTATTATCAAAAGATAGGAAAGCACTGTTCTATAAACCTGCATGGTAAATATTTTTATTCTGTCACTGTAACTAGCATTTTAATATAGGTGTCACAGTAGATTTAATCGCTTTGCCAGGCCTTGCAGACTGTTCAATGTTAATATCACTGGAGGTCAGCCACTGCCCTGCCCCACCATGTGAAGATCGTCCAAAGTTTTTGTCATGGATGAGTGTGCTGTGATTGTGGCAGGTGCACTGATTCTGACAGCAGGTGAATCTGGAGAGAAAGCAAGAAAAGTATTTAAGTTCTCATCTGATTTTCTATAGGACAAAAAAGAGCATTTTGGAAATTGAATAGTCTTCTGCATGATCTTGCAGGTTCCCTGCAATAGAAAAAGTGTGTGGAAAAAATGACCTAAAGTGGTAGGTGTTAATGTCAACAAAAGGTATTTACCCAAACACCTGAAATTACTGCAAAACAGCTATAATATTTTAGAGATGGGACAATATAATTCTCTCAATGAATGTTATTGATTCTTCATGGAAAAAAGAGAATCTTGAACCAAATTTATAATTGTTAATGTGAAGCATAAATGTCAAACTAATAGAAACTCGAGCATTTTCCGCTGAGACACCACACCAGTGTGAACCCCCAGCTGGCAGCTGAAGAAGGGACACAAGCTTCCAGTGCTGCTACAGAAATGTAATTGAGAGCAAGCATGGCAGGCCAATGGCTGTGATATATCACTAGGGCTGATGCAGCAGCGCTCCTGGATAAATATATTCCTAGAGACCTTACAGATAAACTCTGAGCTGATCCCTTACACTAGTAATATCCACAAAACCCTTCCTATCACTACTAGGTATGTAACCACAACACCTCTGTGGAACTGTAAAGTAAAGATCAATATAATTTTTTTTATTTTTTTTTAACATGCAATACAATATCGGGAGAAGCTTTTAACTAGTGTCAGGTTAAGATGTGCACTCAGAGCTCTTTGTGCTATGGCAATACAGCGTCATGAAAACGATGCCAGCTGTTTCCTGTAGATCCTCCAGGACTTCATCTGTCCCAAACTTTAAATAAAAAGATGGCACAGTAGATGGGTTGGTTTTTTTTACTTCCAGTTTATTTATTTCTGTTTTATTAAAATGTTATTGTATATTTAATTTTATAATATGCTTAATATTCTTTATGAGAAAACACAATAGAATCTCCCTGGTACAACTGGCCATAGCATTAGAGCTCTAGAGATAGATTTAAGGACATTGAAAAGCCACCAGAGAGGGAATTAAAAAACCCTAATCTCCATAAGTCTCAGTGGGATAAAAGGATGTGAACTTTGCATGTAGCTAAGAGGAGTTTTATAATCTCAGTAGAAGACCCAATGTTTGTGGATCCATTGTAATCACCCAACATTATCATTCTCTTGTGAAGCTTCAACTTCCCAGTCTGTCCTGTGTGACTCAGCGTTGCATAAAAAATTATTTGTGAATATGAACCACCTTAGTAAAACTGTGAAAATTCTCTGTTCTCTAGGGTCTTGGGAAGATCTTCCATTGTGTAGAGTGCTATTAAATGGGTTTTATTAAGCTTGCATAGTTTTTGTATGGGTTTAAATTTGCTATTCTTCTCATTCTTCCTCCATATGTCTCATCTGGTTATATATATTTTTTATTAACTGTATTGGCTATAATGAGAGGTCAGGAATTAAAGGATTGTGCTGCAAATAAATAAAATGCAATGGATCTACACTGTGGGCTGCCACCCTTAACATGTTCTAAAGGTGAGGGTTGAAGCTTTTATGTTTTTTTAAACAGTAAGTTTAAAAAGCTCATAGCCCAGATTTTTAAATGTCTAACTACAGTGATTTCAGTTCAGCAAAGAACATAATAGAATCCAACAAATCCACTGCAGCAGTGATGCCTCTGTCCAGTAGGAAAAAAACAAGTTGTTGGTGAATGCCCTTTAAAAGGTTTCAGCCTGTAAAATAGATTTTTATTCATCTTACCTCAGTTTACCATATAAATAACTTTGACAAGTATTTTTCAGATTTCTGGTGAACTACTACCATAAAAGGAAATTAATAATATCAATTCTAGTATCTCTTGGAGGAGCATAAATCGATCTGTCTCTAACATCCTGTGTGGAATTACCGTGGATACAGAATCTGGCCTGTTGTCCCTGGTAGAAAGTAACTGCTTAAATGGAGGGGTTTGCTGGGTATAATTACTTAAAGACCTCCACTGATATTTCATAGAGCATTTCAGTTATTTAAGAGTAGTAAACTCATGCCTGGGTCTCTGTGCAACACTATGCAGTCCCTGTAAAAGAAATAGCAGAGTACAAACACATTTCATTTAAAAAATAGGGGACGAGAAATGAAATCTTGCGAAACAGAAAAAAAAAATTAAAAAACACTCTGGAAAGGAGATAGCATCAAATAAGATGCAATCAAAAAACCTAGGAAAAACCAGAGAACTGGGACCTTTAATGACTAGCAGAAAATGGTCTGGGAGGAAATGATGTGTAGTGCAAAGGACCAAAACATGCCAAAGCGAACCTCATAGATCTGGCAACACCTGGAGACAAAATCAAGGAGGAAGACAGAACATTGATGGAAAGATATGAGTGATATGGCATGGATACAGAAAAGAAAAAAGACATGGCAATATGAAAGACATCAAGAGCCATGGAATGCCATGAAGTGCAGGGACATGGACCAAAGATTGCCCAAGTGGTCCTCATGGAAATTGCAAAATTTCGTTTCCTTTCTTGAAAGGAAATTTCACAATTTACTTTTTATTTATTTTCTTCAATTGCATTTCCTTTGATGTATCTCCATTCCAGAGCATATGTAAGTCCTTCTTTTCTGTTCCCAGGACATAAATAGGGTTTAATTTTGGCAAGCTTTGGCCCATGTCCCTGAACTTTTGATCGCCTGCCTTTTGATAGCCTTCACTTAGGCAATGAATTTTTTCTTTTTTTTCAGTATCCAAGCCATACCTCTCATATCTTCCCTTAAACTTGTGCCTACTTCCTTGATTTTTTTCTCCTGATTTTTCAGCATCTGTGAACTTAGTTTGGCATGTTTTTGCTTGTGTACTGCACCTCATTTCATCCCAGACCATTTTCTGGTAGTCACTAAACGTCCCAATTTTTTGGGTTTTTTTTGGGTATTGTTCAGTTGCATTTCATTTGATCCTATTTCCTTTCTAGAGTGTTTGTAAGCCTTTCTTTTGTGGTTCGCAAGATTCCCTTTCCCTACTTGAAAGGAAATTTCATTTCCATTTCCTTTCAGGGAAGGGAAAGGGAATATTGCGATTTCAATGGGGACCACTTGAGCAATCTTTGGTCCATGTCCCCGCACTTGAAGGCATGCCATGCCTTTTGATGGCTTTCACTTAGGTGATAATTTTTTTTTTAAATTTTTTTTTCATTATCCATGCCACACTTCTCATATCTTCCCCTCCAATTTGTGTCTTCCTCCTCGATTTTTTCCCCTGCTTTTGAAGCATCTGTGAGCTTAGTTTTGGCATGTTTTGGTCCTTTGCACTGCACCACATGTAGTCCTGATCCATTTTCTTGTCCAAAAATTTCCCAATTTCCTTTTTTTTCCCCCTTCAATTGCATTTCCTTTGAAGGTATCTCCATTCCAGAGTGTTTGTAAGTCCTTCTTTTCTGTTTCCAGGATTTCAGTGGGGTTGAAGATTGGCAAGCCTTGGCCCATGTCCCTGCAGCTGATGATATCCCGTGACTTTTCATGGCTCTCCCTTAAGCAATGATTTCTTTTCTTTCAAATATTTTTGTTTCAGTATCCATGCCATGTCTCTCATATCTTCCCCTCAAAGTTGTGTCTTCCTCCTTGATTTTTCCCTGCTTTTGCAGCATGTGTCAGCTTAGTTTTGGCATGTTTTGGTCCTTTGCACTGCACTTGATTTTCTCCCAGACCATTTTCTGGTAGTCCAAAAATTCCCAAATTTCCTTTTTTTTTTGCTTTACCAATTGCATTCAGTTGATCCTCTTTCCTTTCCAGAGTGTTTGTAAGCCTTTCTTTTTGGGTTTGCAAGATTCCCTTTCCCTTCCCAAAAGGAAATTACATTGCTTATCGCAAAGAGAGAGGAAATTTTTTAATTTCAATGGAGATAAATTGGGCAAGCTTAGGCCGATGACCCTGCACTTGATGGTGTGCCATGCATTTTGATGGATTTCACTTTTGCAAAGTTTTTTTTTTATTATTTTGTTGATTTTTGTTGTTGTTTTTTAATATCCATGCCATGTATCTTATATCTTCCCCTCGAAGTTGTGTCCTCCTTTGAGGAGGGATAGAATGTAAGAAAATATAGTGCCGAAGGGAGTCTCACAACTGAGGAGCTGCAGCTGTACTAATCACAAAAGATTACGAGCAGGCCTGCCCTTAAGAGGCCACAGCTCTGTCTAATAAGAAGACAAGTGCTAAAACAACGTGGGTTACCAGATGGAGGAGAGGGTGGAAATTGGTCAGTTGTATTCTGAAGGGAGGTAGAGTTTGTTATCACTCCAGTGAAAAAGAAGAAGTTAGAGCTGTAAGGAGGTGCCACGGAGAAAACAGCAAGATGGCATGGGAGGTTAACAATATGGTGAAAGAAACATCTGTAAGCTTAGTTTTGGCCTCTTTTGGTCCTTTGAACTGCAGCTCCTTTATTCAAAGGCACGTTTTTAAAGACACCAACTTTGCCAAATTTCTGAAATTTTGGTTTTTTTTCAAGTGCATTTCATTTGATCCTATCTACTTTCCAGAGTGTTTGTAAGCCTTTCTTTTTGGGTTCACAAGATTCCGTTTCATTTCCTTTCGGGAAGGGAAACGGAATCTTGCGATTTCAATGGGGACCACTAGAGGAATCTTTGCAGCATGTGCCTGCACTTGATGGCATGCCATGCCTTTTGATGGCTTTAGCTTTGGACAAGATTTTTTTCTTTTTTTTTTTTTTTCAATAAGGTATACATGCCATGTCCCTCCTATCTTCCCCTCCAAGTTGTGTCTTCCTCCTTAACTTTTTCCCCTGCTTTTGCAACATCTGTGAGCTCTTGTTTTACCCTCTTTTGGTCCTTTTCAGTGCACTTGATAAAATCCTGGTCCATCTCCTTGTACTCACTAAATTTCCCCAATTTTTTTTTTTTTCTCCTCCAAATGCAATTCCTTTCATGGTTTCTCCGTTCCAGTGTGTTTGTAAGTCCTTCTTTTCTGTTTTGGCCTTAAGCAGAGATCAATTTTCCAAGCTTTGCTGCATGTGCCTGCATTTGATGGCATATGGCCTGCATTTGATGGCTTTGACTTTGGGCAAGATTTTTTCCTTTTTTTTTTTTTTTAACATATCCATGCCACGTCCCTCTTACCTTCCCCTCTACATTGTGTCTTCCTCCTTAACTATTTCCCCTGCTTTTGCAACATCTCTCGGCTTAGTTTTGGCCTTTTTTGGTCCTTTTCAGTGCTCTTGATAAAATCTTGGTCCATCTCCTTGTAGTCACTAACTTTCCCAAATTTCCCCAATTTTTTTTTTTTCTCCTCCAAATGCAATTCCTTTCATGGTATCTCCGTTCCAGTGTGTTTGTAAGTCCTTCTTTTCTTTTTTGGCCTTAAGCAGAGATCAATTTTCCAAGCTTTGCTGCATGTGCCTGCATTTGGTGGCATATGGCCTGCATTTGATATCTTTGACTTTGGGCAAGAATTTTTCATTTTTTTTTTTTTTAAGTAACCATGCCATGTCCCTCCTATCTTCCCCTCCACGTTGTGTCTTCCTCCTTAACTTTTTCCCCTGCTTTTGCAACATCTGTGAGCTCTTGTTTTACCCTCTTTTGGTCCTTTTCAGTGCACTTGATAAAATCCTGGTCCATCTCCTTGTACTCACTAAATTTCCCCAATTTTTTTTTTTTTCTCCTCCAAATGCAATTCCTTTCATGGTTTCTCCGTTCCAGTGTGTTTGTAAGTCCTTCTTTTCTGTTTTGGCCTTAAGCAGAGATCAATTTTCCAAGCTTTGCTGCATGTGCCTGCATTTGATGGCATATGGCCTGCATTTGATATCTTTGACTTTGGGCAAGATTTTTTCCATTTTTTTTTTTTTAACATATCCATGCCACGTCCCTCTTACCTTCCCCTCCTCGTTGTGTCTTCCTCCTTAACTTTTTCCCCTGCTTTTGCAACATCTCTCTGCTTAGTTTTGGCCTCTTTTGGTCCTTTTCACTGCACTTGATAAAATCCTGGTCCATCTCCTTGTAGTCACTAACTTTCCCAAATTTCCCCAATTTTTTTTTTTTCTCCTCCAAATGCAATTCCTTTCATGGTATCTCCATTCCAGTGTGTTTGTAAGTCCTTCTTTTCTGTTTTGGCCTTAAGCAGAGATCAATTTTCCAAGCTTTGCTGCATGTGCCTGCATTTGATGGCATATGGCCTGCATTTGATATCTTTGACTTTGGGCAAGATTTTTTCCTTTTTTTTTTTTTTAAGTAACTATGCCATGTCCCTCCTATCTTCCCCTCCACGTTGTGTCTTCCTCCTTAACTTTTTCCCCTGCTTTTGCAACATCTCTCTGCTTAGTTTTGGCCTCTTTTGGTCCTTTGCACTGCAGCTCATTTCCTCACAGACCAGTTTTTGCGGACAATACATCTCCCAATTTTCTGGAGTTTTTGGGGTTTTTTTCAATTGCATTTCATTTGATCCTATCTCCTTTCCAGAGTGTTTGTAAGCCTTTCTTTTTGGGTTCGCAAGATTCCGTTTCCTTCCCGAAAGGAAATTTCATTTCCTTTCGGGAAGGGAAACGGAATCATGCGATTTCAATGGGGACCACTAGAGGAATCTTTGCAGCATGTGCCTGCACTTGATGGCATGCCATGCCTTTTGATGGCTTTAGCTTTGGACAAGATTTTTTTCTTTTTTTTTTTTTTCAATAAGGTATCCATGCCATGTCCCTCCTATCTTCCCCTCCACGTTGTGTCTTCCTCCTTAACTTTTTCCCCTGCTTTTGCAACATCTGTGAGCTCTTGTTTTACCCTCTTTTGGTCCTTTTCAGTGCACTTGATAAAATCCTGGTCCATCTCCTTGTACTCACTAAATTTCCCAAATTTTTTTTTTTTTCTCCTCCAAATGCAATTCCTTTCATGGTTTCTCCGTTCCAGTGTGTTTGTAAGTCCTTCTTTTCTGTTTTGGCCTTAAGCAGAGATCAATTTTCCAAGCTTTGCTGCATGTGCCTGCATTTGATGGCATATGGCCTGCATTTGATGGCTTTGACTTTGGGCAAGATTTTTTCCTTTTTTTTTTTTTTTAACATATCCATGCCACGTCCCTCTTACCTTCCCCTCTACATTGTGTCTTCCTCCTTAACTATTTCCCCTGCTTTTGCAACATCTCTCGGCTTAGTTTTGGCCTTTTTTGGTGCTTTTCAGTGCTCTTGATAAAATCTTGGTCCATCTCCTTGTAGTCACTAACTTTCCCAAATTTCCCCAATTTTTTTTTTTTCTCCTCCAAATGCAATTCCTTTCATGGTATCTCCGTTCCAGTGTGTTTGTAAGTCCTTCTTTTCTTTTTTGGCCTTAAGCAGAGATCAATTTTCCAAGCTTTGCTGCATGTGCCTGCATTTGGTGGCATATGGCCTGCATTTGATATCTTTGAATTTGGGCAAGAATTTTTCATTTTTTTTTTTTTTAAGTAACCATGCCATGTCCCTCCTATCTTCCCCTCCACGTTGTGTCTTCCTCCTTAACTTTTTCCCCTGCTTTTGCAACATCTCTCTGCTTAGTTTTGGCCTCTTTTGGTCCTTTGCACTGCACTTGATAAAATCCTGGTCCATCTCCTTGTACTCACTAAATTTCCCAAATTTTTTTTTTTTCTCCTCCAAATGCAATTCCTTTCATGGTATCTCCGTTCCAGTGTGTTTGTAAGTCCTTCTTTTCTGTTTTGGCCTTAAGCAGAGATCAATTTTCCAAGCTTTACTGCATGTGCCTGTATTTGATGGCATATGGCCTGCATTTGATATCTTTGACTTTGGGCAAGATTTTTTCCATTTTTTTTTTTTTAACATATCCATGCCATGTCCCTCCTATCTTCCTCTCCACGTTGCGTCTTCCTCCTTAACTTTTTCCCCTGTTTTTGCAACATCTGTGAGCTCTTGTTTTACCCTCTTTTGGTCCTTTTCAGGACACTTGATAAAATCCTGGTCCATCTCCTTGTAGTCACTAACTTTCCCAAATTTCCCCAATTTTTTTTTTTTCTCCTCCAAATGCAATTCCTTTCATGGTATCTCCATTCCAGTGTGTTTGTAAGTCCTTCTTTTCTGTTTTGGCCTTAAGCAGAGATCAATTTTCCAAGCTTTGCTGCATGTGCCTGCATTTGATGGCATATGGCCTGCATTTGATATCTTTGACTTTGGGCAAGATTTCTTCCATTTTTTTTTTTTTTTAACATATCCATGCCACGTCCCTCTTACCTTCCCCTCCTCGTTGTGTCTTCCTCCTTAACTTTTTCCCCTGCTTTTGCAACATCTCTCTGCTTAGTTTTGGCCTCTTTTGGTCCTTTGCACTGCAGCTCATTTCCTCACAGACCAGTTTTTGCGGAAAATACATCTCCCAGTTTTCTGGAGTTTTTGGGGTTTTTTTCAATTGCATTTCATTTGATCCTATCTCCTTTCCAGAGTGTTTGTAAGCCTTTCTTTTTGGGTTCGCAAGATTCCGTTTCCTTCCCGAAAGGAAATTTCATTTCCTTTCGGGAAGGGAAACGGAATCTTGCGATTTCAATGGGGACCACTAGAGGAATCTTTGCAGCATGTGCCTGCACTTGATGGCATGCCATGCCTTTTGATGGCTTTAGCTTTGGACAAGATTTTTTTCTTTTTTTTTTTTTTCAATAAGGTATCCATGCCATGTCCCTCCTATCTTCCCCTCCACGTTGCGTCGTTCTCCTTAACTTTTCCCCCTGCTTTTGCAACATCTGTGAGCTCTTGTTTTACCCTCTTTTGGTCCTTTTCAGTGCACTTGATAAAATCCTGGTCCATCTCCTTGTAGTCACTAACTTTCCCAAATTTCCCCAATTTTTTTTTTTTCTCCTCCCAATGCAATTCCTTTCATGGTATCTCCGTTCCAGTGTGTTTGTAAGTCCTTCTTTTCTTTTTTGGCCTTAAGCAGAGATCAATTTTCCAAGCTTTGCTGCATGTGCCTGCATTTGGTGGCATATGGCCTGCATTTGATGGCTTTGACTTTGGGCAAGAATTTTTCCTTTTTTTTTTTTTAAGTAACCATGCCATGTCCCTCCTATCTTCCCCTCCTCGTTGTGTCTTCCTCCTTAACTTTTTCCCCTGCTTTTGCAACATCTCTCTGCTTAGTTTTGGCCTCTTTTGGTCCTTTGCACTGCAGCTCATTTCCTCACAGACCAGTTTTTGCGGACAATACATCTCCCAGTTTTCTGGAGTTTTTGGGGTTTTTTTCAATTGCATTTCATTTGATCCTATCTCCTTTCCAGAGTGTTTGTAAGCCTTTCTTTTTGGGTTCGCAAGATTCCGTTTCCTTCCCGAAAGGAAATTTCATTTCCTTTCGGGAAGGGAAACGGAATCTTGCGATTTCAATGGGGACCACTAGAGGAATCTTTGCAGCATGTGCCTGCACTTGATGGCATGCCATGCCTTTTGATGGCTTTAGCTTTGGACAAGATTTTTTTCTTTTTTTTTTTTTTCAATAAGGTATCCATGCCATGTCCCTCCTATCTTCCCCTCCACGTTGCGTCTTCCTCCTTAACTTTTTCCCCTGCTTTTGCAACATCTGTGAGCTCTTGTTTTACCCTCTTTTGGTCCTTTTCAGTGCACTTGATAAAATCCTGGTCCATTTCCTTGTAGTCACTAACTTTCCCAAATTTCCCCAATTTTTTTTTTTTCTCCTCCCAATGCAATTCCTTTCATGGTATCTCCGTTCCTGTGTGTTTGTAAGTCCTTCTTTTCTGTTTTGGCCTTAAGCAGAGATCAATTTTCCAAGCTTTGCTGCATGTGCCTGCATTTGATGGCATATGGCCTGCATTTGATATCTTTGACTTTGGACAAGATTTTTTCCATTTTTTTTTTTTTTAACATATCCATGCCACGTCCCTCTTACCTTCCCCTCCTCGTTGTGTCTTCCTCCTTAACTTTTTCCCCTGCTTTTGCAACATCTCTCTGCTTAGTTTTGGCCTCTTTTGGTCCTTTTCACTGCACTTGATAAAATCCTGGTCCATCTCCTTGTAGTCACTAACTTTCCCAAATTTCCCCAATTTTTTTTTTTTCTCCTCCAAATGCAATTCCTTTCATGGTATCTCCGTTCCAGTGTGTTTGTAAGTCCTTCTTTTCTGTTTTGGCCTTAAGCAGAGATCAATTTTCCAAGCTTTGCTGCATGTGCCTGCATTTGATGGCATATGGCCTGCATTTGATGGCTTTGACTTTGGGCAAGAATTTTTCTTTTTTTTTTTTTTAAGTAACCATGCCATGTCCCTCCTATCTTCCCCTCCTCGTTGTGTCTTCCTCCTTAACTTTTTCCCCTGCTTTTGCAACATCTCTCTGCTTAGTTTTGGCCTCTTTTGGTCCTTTGCACTGCAGCTCATTTCCTCACAGACCAGTTTTTGCGGACAATACATCTCCCAATTTTCTGGAGTTTTTGGGGTTTTTTTCAATTGCATTTCATTTGATCCTATCTCCTTTCCAGAGTGTTTGTAAGCCTTTCTTTTTGGGTTCGCAAGATTCCGTTTCCTTCCCGAAAGGAAATTTCATTTCCTTTCGGGAAGGGAAACGGAATCTTGCGATTTCAATGGGGACCACTAGAGGAATCTTTGCAGCATGTGCCTGCACTTGATGACATGCCATGCCTTTTGATGGCTTTAGCTTTGGACAAGATTTTTTTCTTTTTTTTTTTTTTCAATAAGGTATCCATGCCATGTCCCTCCTATCTTCCCCTCCACGTTGCGTCTTCCTCCTTAACTTTTTCCCCTGCTTTTGCAACATCTGTGAGCTCTTGTTTTACCCTCTTTTGGTCCTTTTCAGTGCACTTGATAAAATCCTGGTCCATCTCCTTGTAGTCACTAACTTTCCCAAATTTCCCCAATTTTTTTTTTTTCTCCTCCCAATGCAATTCCTTTCATGGTATCTCCGTTCCAGTGTGTTTGTAAGTCCTTCTTTTCTGCTTTGGCCTTAAGCAGAGATCAATTTTCCAAGCTTTGCTGCATGTGCCTGCATTTGGTGGCATATGGCCTGCATTTGATGGCTTTGACTCTGGGCAAGAATTTTTCCTTTTTTTTTTTTTAACATATCGATGCCATGTCTCTCATATCTTCCCCTGCATGATGTGTCTTCCTCCTTAACTTTTCCCCCTGTTTTTGCAACATCTGTGAGCTCTTGTTTTACCCTCTTTTGGTCCTTTTCAGTGCACTTGATAAAATCCTGGTCCATCTCCTTGTAGTCACTAACTTTCCCAAATTTCCCCAATTTTTTTTTTTTCTCCTCCAAATGCAATTCCTTTCATGGTATCTCCGTTCCAGTGTGTTTGTAAGTCCTTCTTTTCTGTTTTGGCCTTAAGCAGAGATCAATTTTCCAAGCTTTACTGCATGTGCCTGCATTTGATGGCATATGGCCTGCATTTGATGGCTTTGACTCTGGGCAAGAATTTTTCCTTTTTTTTTTTTTTTAACATATCCATGCCACGTCCCTCTTACCTTCCCCTCCTCGTTGTGTCTTCCTCCTTAACTTTTTCCCCTGCTTTTGCAACATCTCTCTGCTTAGTTTTGGCCTCTTTTGGTCCTTTTCAGTGCACTTGATAAAATCCTGGTCCATCTCCTTGTAGTCACTAACTTTCCCAAATTTCCCCAATTTTTTTTTTTTCTCCTCCCAATGCAATTCCTTTCATGGTATCTCCATTCCAGTGTGTTTGTAAGTCCTTCTTTTCTGTTTTGGCCTTAAGCAGAGATCAATTTTCCAAGCTTTGCTGCATGTGCCTGCATTTGATGGCATATGGCCTGCATTTGATGGCTTTGACTTTGGGCAAGAATTTTTCTTTTTTTTTTTTTTAAGTAACCATGCCATGTCCCTCCTATCTTCCCCTCCTCGTTGTGTCTTCCTCCTTAACTTTTTCCCCTGCTTTTGCAACATCTCTCTGCTTAGTTTTGGCCTCTTTTGGTCCTTTGCACTGCAGCTCATTTCCTCACAGACCAGTTTTTGCGGACAATACATCTCCCAATTTTCTGGAGTTTTTGGGGTTTTTTTCAATTGCATTTCATTTGATCCTATCTCCTTTCCAGAGTGTTTGTAAGCCTTTCTTTTTGGGTTCGCAAGATTCCGTTTCCTTCCCGAAAGGAAATTTCATTTCCTTTCGGGAAGGGAAACGGAATCTTGCGATTTCAATGGGGACCACTAGAGGAATCTTTGCAGCATGTGCCTGCACTTGATGACATGCCATGCCTTTTGATGGCTTTAGCTTTGGACAAGATTTTTTTCTTTTTTTCTTTTTCCAATAAGGTATCCATGCCATGTCCCTCCTATCTTCCCCTCCACGTTGCGTCTTCCTCCTTAACTTTTTCCCCTGCTTTTGCAACATCTGTGAGCTCTTGTTTTACCCTCTTTTGGTCCTTTTCAGTGCACTTGATAAAATCCTGGTCCATCTCCTTGTAGTCACTAACTTTCCCAAATTTCCCCAATTTTTTTTTTTTCTCCTCCCAATGCAATTCCTTTCATGGTATCTCCGTTCCAGTGTGTTTGTAAGTCCTTCTTTTCTGCTTTGGCCTTAAGCAGAGATCAATTTTCCAAGCTTTGCTGCATGTGCCTGCATTTGATGGCATATGGCCTGCATTTGATGGCTTTGACTCTGGGCAAGAATTTTTCCTTTTTTTTTTTTTAACATATCGATGCCATGTCTCTCATATCTTCCCCTGCATGATGTGTCTTCCTCCTTAACTTTTCCCCCTGTTTTTGCAACATCTGTGAGCTCTTGTTTTACCCTCTTTTGGTCCTTTTCAGTGCACTTGATAAAATCCTGGTCCATCTCCTTGTAGTCACTAACTTTCCCAAATTTCCCCAATTTTTTTTTTTTCTCCTCCAAATGCAATTCCTTTCATGGTATCTCCATTCCAGTGTGTTTGTAAGTCCTTCTTTTCTGTTTTGGCCTTAAGCAGAGATCAATTTTCCAAGCTTTACTGCATGTGCCTGCATTTGATGGCATATGGCCTGCATTTGATGGCTTTGACTCTGGGCAAGAATTTTTCCTTTTTTTTTTTTTAACATATCCATGCCACGTCCCTCTTACCTTCCCCTCCTCGTTGTGTCTTCCTCCTTAACTTTTTCCCCTGCTTTTGCAACATCTCTCTGCTTAGTTTTGTCCTCTTTTGGTCCTTTTCACTGCACTTGATAAAATCCTGGTCCATCTCCTTGTAGTCACTAACTTTCCCAAATTTCCCCAATTTTTTTTTTTTCTCCTCCAAATGCAATTCCTTTCATGGTATCTCCGTTCCAGTGTGTTTGTAAGTCCTTCTTTTCTGTTTTGGCCTTAAGCAGAGATCAATTTTCCAAGCTTTGCTGCATGTGCCTGCATTTGATGGCATATGGCCTGCATTTGATGGCTTTGACTTTGGGCAAGAATTTTTCTTTTTTTTTTTTTTAAGTAACCATGCCATGTCCCTCCTATCTTCCCCTCCTCGTTGTGTCTTCCTCCTTAACTTTTTCCCCTGCTTTTGCAACATCTCTCTGCTTAGTTTTGGCCTCTTTTGGTCCTTTGCACTGCAGCTCATTTCCTCACAGACCAGTTTTTACGGACAATACATCTCCCAGTTTTCTGGAGTTTTTGGGGTTTTTTTCAATTGCATTTCATTTGATCCTATCTCCTTTCCAGAGTGTTTGTAAGCCTTTCTTTTTGGGTTCGCAAGATTCCGTTTCCTTCCCGAAAGGAAATTTCATTTCCTTTCGGGAAGGGCAACGGAATCTTGCGATTTCAATGGGGACCACTAGAGGAATCTTTGCAGCATGTGCCTGCACTTGATGGCATGCCATGCCTTTTGATGGCTTTAGCTTTGGACAAGATTTTTTTCTTTTTTTTTTTTTTCAATAAGGTATCCATGCCATGTCCCTCCTATCTTCCCCTCCACGTTGCGTCTTCCTCCTTAACTTTTTCCCCTGTTTTTGCAACATCTGTGAGCTCTTGTTTTACCCTCTTTTGGTCCTTTTCAGTGCACTTCATAAAATCCTGGTCCATTTCCTTGTAGTCACTAAATTTCCCAAATTTCCCAAATTTTTTTTTTTTCTCCTCCCAATGCAATTCCTTTCATGGTATCTCCGTTCCTGTGTGTTTGTAAGTCCTTCTTTTCTGTTTTGGCCTTAAGCAGAGATCAATTTTCCAAGCTTTGCTGCATGTGCCTGCATTTGATGGCATATGGCCTGCATTTGATATCTTTGACTTTGGACAAGATTTTTTCCATTTTTTTTTTTTTTAACATATCCATGCCACGTCCCTCTTACCTTCCCCTCCTCGTTGTGTCTTCCTCCTTAACTTTTTCCCCTGCTTTTGCAACATCTCTCTGCTTAGTTTTGGCCTCTTTTGGTCCTTTTCAGTGTACTTGATAAAATCCTGGTCCATCTCCTTGTAGTCACTAACTTTCCCAAATTTCCCCAATTTTTTTTTTTTCTCCTCCAAATGCAATTCCTTTCATGGTATCTCCATTCCAGTGTGTTTGTAAGTCCTTCTTTTCTGTTTTGGCCTTAAGCAGAGATCAATTTTCCAAGCTTTGCTGCATGTGCCTGCATTTGATGGCATATGGCCTGCATTTGATATCTTTGACTCTGGGCAAGAATTTTTCCTTTTTTTTTTTTTAACATATCGATGCCATGTCTCTCATATCTTCCCCTGCATGATGTGTCTTCCTCCTTAACTTTTCCCCCTGTTTTTGCAACATCTGTGAGCTCTTGTTTTACCCTCTTTTGGTCCTTTTCAGTGCACTTGATAAAATCCTGGTCCATCTCCTTGTAGTCACTAACTTTCCCAAATTTCCCCAATTTTTTTTTTTTCTCCTCCAAATGCAATTCCTTTCATGGTATCTCCATTCCAGTGTGTTTGTAAGTCCTTCTTTTCTGTTTTGGCCTTAAGCAGAGATCAATTTTCCAAGCTTTACTGCATGTGCCTGCATTTGATGGCATATGGCCTGCATTTGATGGCTTTGACTCTGGGCAAGAATTTTTCCTTTTTTTTTTTTTAACATATCGATGCCATGTCTCTCATATCTTCCCCTGCATGATGTGTCTTCCTCCTTAACTTTTTCCCCTGTTTTTGCAACATCTGTGAGCTCTTGTTTTACCCTCTTTTGGTCCTTTTCAGTGCACTTCATAAAATCCTGGTCCATCTCCTTGTAGTCACTAACTTTCCCAAATTTCCCCAATTTTTTTTTTTTCTCCTCCAAATGCAATTCCTTTCATGGTATCTCCGTTCCTGTGTGTTTGTAAGTCCTTCTTTTCTGTTTTGGCCTTAAGCAGAGATCAATTTTCCAAGCTTTGCTGCATGTGCCTGCATTTGATGGCATATGGCCTGCATTTGATATCTTTGACTTTGGGCAAGATTTTTTCCATTTTTTTTTTTTTTAACATATCCATGCCACGTCCCTCTTACCTTCCCCTCCTCGTTGTGTCTTCCTCCTTAACTTTTTCCCCTGCTTTTGCAACATCTCTCTGCTTAGTTTTGGCCTCTTTTGGTCCTTTTCACTGCACTTGATAAAATCCTGGTCCATCTCCTTGTAGTCACTAACTTTCCCAAATTTCCCCAATTTTTTTTTTTCTCCTCCAAATGCAATTCCTTTCATGGTATCTCCGTTCCAGTGTGTTTGTAAGTCCTTCTTTTCTGTTTTGGCCTTAAGCAGAGATCAATTTTCCAAGCTTTGCTGCATGTGCCTGCATTTGATGGCATATGGCCTGCATTTGATGGCTTTGACTTTGGGCAAGAATTTTTCTTTTTTTTTTTTTTAAGTAACCATGCCATGTCCCTCCTATCTTCCCCTCCTCGTTGTGTCTTCCTCCTTAACTTTTTCCCCTGCTTTTGCAACATCTCTCTGCTTAGTTTTGGCCTCTTTTGGTCCTTTGCACTGCAGCTCATTTCCTCACAGACCAGTTTTTGCGGACAATACATCTCCCAGTTTTCTGGAGTTTTTGGGGTTTTTTTCAATTGCATTTCATTTGATCCTATCTCCTTTCCAGAGTGTTTGTAAGCCTTTCTTTTTGGGTTCGCAAGATTCCGTTTCCTTCCCGAAAGGAAATTTCATTTCCTTTCGGGAAGGGAAACGGAATCTTGCGATTTCAATGGGGACCACTAGAGGAATCTTTGCAGCATGTGCCTGCACTTGATGACATGCCATGCCTTTTGATGGCTTTAGCTTTGGACAAGATTTTTTTCTTTTTTTTTTTTTTCAATAAGGTATCCATGCCATGTCCCTCCTATCTTCCCCTCCACGTTGCGTCTTCCTCCTTAACTTTTTCCCCTGCTTTTGCAACATCTGTGAGCTCTTGTTTTACCCTCTTTTGGTCCTTTTCAGTGCACTTGATAAAATCCTGGTCCATCTCCTTGTAGTCACTAACTTTCCCAAATTTCCCCAATTTTTTTTTTTTCTCCTCCCAATGCAATTCCTTTCATGGTATCTCCGTTCCAGTGTGTTTGTAAGTCCTTCTTTTCTGTTTTGGCCTTAAGCAGAGATCAATTTTCCAAGCTTTACTGCATGTGCCTGCATTTGATGGCATATGGCCTGCATTTGATGGCTTTGACTCTGGGCAAGAATTTTTCCTTTTTTTTTTTTTAACATATCGATGCCATGTCTCTCATATCTTCCCCTGCATGATGTGTCTTCCTCCTTAACTTTTCCCCCTGTTTTTGCAACATCTGTGAGCTCTTGTTTTACCCTCTTTTGGTCCTTTTCAGTGCACTTGATAAAATCCTGGTCCATCTCCTTGTAGTCACTAAATTTCCCAAATTTCCCCAATTTTTTTTTTTTCTCCTCCAAATGCAATTCCTTTCATGGTATCTCCGTTCCAGTGTGTTTGTAAGTCCTTCTTTTCTTTTTTGGCCTTAAGCAGAGATCAATTTTCCAAGCTTTACTGCATGTGCCTGCATTTGATGGCATATGGCCTGCATTTGATATCTTTGACTTTGGGCAAGATTTTTTCCTTTTTTTTTTTTTTAACATATCCATGCCACGTCCCTCTTACCTTCCCCTCCTCGTTGTGTCTTCCTCCTTAACTTTTTCCCCTGCTTTTGCAACATCTCTCTGCTTAGTTTTGGCCTCTTTTGGTCCTTTTCAGTGCACTTGATAAAATCCTGGTCCATCTCCTTGTAGACACTAACTTTCCCAAATTTCCCCAATTTTTTTTTTTCTCCTCCAAATGCAATTCCTTTCATGGTATCTCCATTCCAGTGTGTTTGTAAGTCCTTCTTTTCTGTTTTGGCCTTAAGCAGAGATCAATTTTCCAAGCTTTGCTGCATGTGCCTGCATTTGATGGCATATGGCCTGCATTTGATGGCTTTGAGTCTGGGCAAGATTTTTTCCTTTTTTTTTTTTTTTAAGTAACCATGCCATGTCCCTCCTATCTTCCCCTCCACGTTGTCCTCCTCCTTAACTTTTTCCCCTGCTTTTGCAACATCTCTCTGCTTAGTTTTGGCCTCTTTTGGTCCTTTGCACTGCAGCTCATTTCCTCACAGACCAGTTTTTGCGGACAATACATCTCCCAGTTTTCTGGAGTTTTTGGGGTTTTTTTCAATTGCATTTCATTTGATCCTATCTCCTTTCCAGAGTGTTTGTAAGCCTTTCTTTTTGGGTTCGCAAGATTCCGTTTCCTTCCCGAAAGGAAATTTCATTTCCTTTCGGGAAGGGAAACGGAATCTTGCGATTTCAATGGGGACCACTAGAGGAATCTTTGCAGCATGTGCCTGCACTTGATGGCATGCCATGCTTTTGATGGCTTTCCCCTGTTTTTGCAACATCTGTGAGCTCTTGTTTTACCCTCTTTTGGTCCTTTTCAGTGCACTTGATAAAATCCTGGTCCATCTCCTTGTAGTCACTAACTTTCCCAAATTTCCCCAATTTTTTTTTTTTCTCCTCCAAATGCAATTCCTTTCATGGTATCTCCATTCCAGTGTGTTTGTAAGTCCTTCTTTTCTGTTTTGGCCTTAAGCAGAGATCAATTTTCCAAGCTTTGCTGCATGTGCCTGCATTTGATGGCATATGGCCTGCATTTGATATCTTTGACTTTGGGCAAGATTTCTTCCATTTTTTTTTTTTTTAACATATCCATGCCACGTCCCTCTTACCTTCCCCTCCTCGTTGTGTCTTCCTCCTTAACTTTTTCCCCTGCTTTTGCAACATCTCTCTGCTTAGTTTTGGCCTCTTTTGGTCCTTTTCACTGCACTTGATAAAATCCTGGTCCATCTCCTTGTAGTCACTAACTTTCCCAAATTTCCCCAATTTTTTTTTTTTCTCCTCCAAATGCAATTCCTTTCATGGTATCTCCATTCCAGTGTGTTTGTAAGTCCTTCTTTTCTTTTTTGGCCTTAAGCAGAGATCAATTTTCCAAGCTTTGCTGCATGTGCCTGCATTTGATGGCATATGGCCTGCATTTGATGGCTTTGACTTTGGGCAAGATTTTTTACTTTTTTTTTTTTTTAAGTAACCATGCCATGTCCCTCCTATCTTCCCCTCCACGTTGTGTCTTCCTCCTTAACTTTTCCCCCTGTTTTTGCAACATCTCTCTGCTTAGTTTTGGCCTCTTTTGGTCCTTTGCACTGCAGCTCATTTCCTCACAGACCAGTTTTTGCGGACAATACATCTCCCAATTTTCTGGAGTTTTTGGGGTTTTTTTCAATTGCATTTCATTTGATCCTATCTCCTTTCCAGAGTGTTTGTAAGCCTTTCTTTTTGGGTTCGCAAGATTCCGTTTCCTTCCCGAAAGGAAATTTCATTTCCTTTCGGGAAGGGAAACGGAATCTTGCGATTTCAATGGGGACCACTAGAGGAATCTTTGCAGCATGTGCCTGCACTTGATGGCATGCCATGCCTTTTGATGGCTTTAGCTTTGGACAAGATTTTTTTCTTTTTTTTTTTTTTCAATAAGGTATCCATGCCATGTCCCTCCTATCTTCCCCTCCACGTTGCGTCTTCCTCCTTAACTTTTTCCCCTGTTTTTGCAACATCTGTGAGCTCTTGTTTTACCCTCTTTTGGTTCTTTTCAGTGCACTTCATAAAATCCTGGTCCATTTCCTTGTAGTCACTAACTTTCCCAAATTTCCCCAATTTTTTTTTTTTCTCCTCCCAATGCAATTCCTTTCATGGTATCTCCGTTCCTGTGTGTTTGTAAGTCCTTCTTTTCTGTTTTGGCCTTAAGCAGAGATCAATTTTCCAAGCTTTGCTGCATGTGCCTGCATTTGATGGCATATGGCCTGCATTTGATATCTTTGACTTTGGACAAGATTTTTTCCATTTTTTTTTTTTTTAACATATCCATGCCACGTCCCTCTTACCTTCCCCTCCTCGTTGTGTCTTCCTCCTTAACTTTTTCCCCTGCTTTTGCAACATCTCTCTGCTTAGTTTTGGCCTCTTTTGGTCCTTTTCACTGCACTTGATAAAATCCTGGTCCATCTCCTTGTAGTCACTAACTTTCCCAAATTTCCCCAATTTTTTTTTTTTCTCCTCCAAATGCAATTCCTTTCATGGTATCTCCGTTCCAGTGTGTTTGTAAGTCCTTCTTTTCTGTTTTGGCCTTAAGCAGAGATCAATTTTCCAAGCTTTGCTGCATGTGCCTGCATTTGATGGCATATGGCCTGCATTTGATGGCTTTGACTTTGGGCAAGAATTTTTCTTTTTTTTTTTTTTAAGTAACCATGCCATGTCCCTCCTATCTTCCCCTCCTCGTTGTGTCTTCCTCCTTAACTTTTCCCCTGCTTTTGCAACATCTCTCTGCTTAGTTTTGGCCTCTTTTGGTCCTTTGCACTGCAGCTCATTTCCTCACAGACCAGTTTTTGCGGACAATACATCTCCCAGTTTTCTGGAGTTTTTGGGGTTTTTTTCAATTGCATTTCATTTGATCCTATCTCCTTTCCAGAGTGTTTGTAAGCCTTTCTTTTTGGGTTCGCAAGATTCCGTTTCCTTCCCGAAAGGAAATTTCATTTCCTTTCGGGAAGGGAAACGGAATCTTGCGATTTCAATGGGGACCACTAGAGGAATCTTTGCAGCATGTGCCTGCACTTGATGACATGCCATGCCTTTTGATGGCTTTAGCTTTGGACAAGATTTTTTTCTTTTTTTTTTTTTTCAATAAGGTATCCATGCCATGTCCCTCCTATCTTCCCCTCCACGTTGCGTCTTCCTCCTTAACTTTTTCCCCTGCTTTTGCAACATCTGTGAGCTCTTGTTTTACCCTCTTTTGGTCCTTTTCAGTGCACTTGATAAAATCCTGGTCCATCTCCTTGTAGTCACTAACTTTCCCAAATTTCCCCAATTTTTTTTTTTTCTCCTCCCAATGCAATTCCATTCATGGTATCTCCGTTCCAGTGTGTTTGTAAGTCCTTCTTTTCTGTTTTGGCCTTAAGCAGAGATCAATTTTCCAAGCTTTACTGCATGTGCCTGCATTTGATGGCATATGGCCTGCATTTGATGGCTTTGACTCTGGGCAAGAATTTTTCCTTTTTTTTTTTTTAACATATCGATGCCATGTCTCTCATATCTTCCCCTGCATGATGTGTCTTCCTCCTTAACTTTTCCCCCTGTTTTTGCAACATCTGTGAGCTCTTGTTTTACCCTCTTTTGGTCCTTTTCAGTGCACTTGATAAAATCCTGGTCCATCTCCTTGTAGTCACTAAATTTCCCAAATTTCCCCAATTTTTTTTTTTTCTCCTCCAAATGCAATTCCTTTCATGGTATCTCCGTTCCAGTGTGTTTGTAAGTCCTTCTTTTCTTTTTTGGCCTTAAGCAGAGATCAATTTTCCAAGCTTTACTGCATGTGCCTGCATTTGATGGCATATGGCCTGCATTTGATATCTTTGACTTTGGGCAAGATTTTTTCCTTTTTTTTTTTTTTAACATATCCATGCCACGTCCCTCTTACCTTCCCCTCCTCGTTGTGTCTTCCTCCTTAACTTTTTCCCCTGCTTTTGCAACATCTCTCTGCTTAGTTTTGGCCTCTTTTGGTCCTTTTCACTGCACTTGATAAAATCCTGGTCCATCTCCTTGTAGTCACTAACTTTCCCAAATTTCCCCAATTTTTTTTTTTTCTCCTCCAAATGCAATTCCTTTCATGGTATCTCCATTCCAGTGTGTTTGTAAGTCCTTCTTTTCTTTTTTGGCCTTAAGCAGAGATCAATTTTCCAAGCTTTGCTGCATGTGCCTGCATTTGATGGCATATGGCCTGCATTTGATGTCTTTGACTTTGGGCAAGATTTTTTACTTTTTTTTTTTTTTAAGTAACCATGCCATGTCCCTCCTATCTTCCCCTCCACGTTGTGTCTTCCTCCTTAACTTTTCCCCCTGTTTTTGCAACATCTCTCTGCTTAGTTTTGGCCTCTTTTGGTCCTTTGCACTGCAGCTCATTTCCTCACAGACCAGTTTTTGCGGACAATACATCTCCCAATTTTCTGGAGTTTTTGGGGTTTTTTTCAATTGCATTTCATTTGATCCTATCTCCTTTCCAGAGTGTTTGTAAGCCTTTCTTTTTGGGTTCGCAAGATTCCGTTTCCTTCCCGAAAGGAAATTTCATTTCCTTTCGGGAAGGGAAACGGAATCTTGCGATTTCAATGGGGACCACTAGAGGAATCTTTGCAGCATGTGCCTGCACTTGATGGCATGCCATGCCTTTTGATGGCTTTCCCCTGTTTTTGCAACATCTGTGAGCTCTTGTTTTACCCTCTTTTGGTCCTTTTCAGTGCACTTGATAAAATCCTGGTCCATCTCCTTGTAGTCACTAACTTTCCCAAATTTCCCCAATTTTTTTTTTTTCTCCTCCAAATGCAATTCCTTTCATGGTATCTCCGTTCCAGTGTGTTTGTAAGTCCTTCTTTTCTGTTTTGGCCTTAAGCAGAGATCAATTTTCCAAGCTTTGCTGCATGTGCCTGCATTTGATGGCATATGGCCTGCATTTGATATCTTTGACTTTGGGCAAGATTTTTTCCTTTTTTTTTTTTTTTTAAGTAACCATGCCATGTCCCTCCTATCTTCCCCTCCACGTTGTGTCTTCCTCCTTAACTTTTTCCCCTGCTTTTGCAACATCTCTCTGCTTAGTTTTGGCCTCTTTTGGTCCTTTGCACTGCAGCTCATTTCCTCACAGACCAGTTTTTGCGGACAATACATCTCCCAGTTTTCTGGAGTTTTTGGGGTTTTTTTCAATTGCATTTCATTTGATCCTATCTCCTTTCCAGAGTGTTTGTAAGCCTTTCTTTTTGGGTTCGCAAGATTCCGTTTCCTTCCTGAAAGGAAATTTCATTTCCTTTCGGGAAGGGAAACGGAATCTTGCGATTTCAATGGGGACCACTAGAGGAATCTTTGCAGCATGTGCCTGCACTTGATGGCATGCCATGCCTTTTGATGGCTTTAGCTTTGGACAAGATTTTTTTCTTTTTTTTTTTTTCAATAAGGTATCCATGCCATGTCCCTCCTATCTTCCCCTCCACGTTGCGTCTTCCTCCTTAACTTTTTCCCCTGCTTTTGCAACATCTGTGAGCTCTTGTTTTACCCTCTTTTGGTCCTTTTCAGTGCACTTGATAAAATCCTGGTCCATCTCCTTGTAGTCACTAACTTTCCCAAATTTCCCCAATTTTTTTTTTTTCTCCTCCCAATGCAATTCCTTTCATGGTATCTCCATTCCAGTGTGTTTGTAAGTCCTTCTTTTCTGTTTTGGCCTTAAGCAGAGATCAATTTTCCAAGCTTTGCTGCATGTGCCTGCATTTGATGGCATATGGCCTGCATTTGATATCTTTGACTTTGGGCAAGATTTTTTCCTTTTTTTTTTTTTTTAAGTAACCATGCCATGTCCCTCCTATCTTCCCCTCCACGTTGTGTCTTCCTCCTTTACTTTTTCCCCTGCTTTTGCAACATCTCTCTGCTTAGTTTTGGCCTCTTTTGGTCCTTTGCACTGCAGCTCATTTCCTCACAGACCAGTTTTTGCGGACAATACATCTCCCAATTTTCTGGAGTTTTTGGGGTTTTTTTCAATTGCATTTCATTTGATCCTATCTCCTTTCCAGAGTGTTTGTAAGCCTTTCTTTTTGGGTTCGCAAGATTCCGTTTCCTTCCCGAAAGGAAATTTCATTTCCTTTCGGGAAGGGAAACGGAATCTTGCGATTTCAATGGGGACCACTAGAGGAATCTTTGCAGCATGTGCCTGCACTTGATGGCATGCCATGCCTTTTGATGGCTTTAGCTTTGGACAAGATTTTTTTTCTTTTTTTTTTTTTTTCAATAAGGTATCCATGCCATGTCCCTCCTATCTTCCCCTCCAAGTTGTGTATTCCTCCTTAACTTTTTCCCCTGTTTTTGCAACATCTGTGAGCTCTTGTTTTACCCTCTTTTGGTCCTTTTCAGTGCACTTGATAAAATCCTGGTCCATCTCCTTGTAGTCACTAACTTTCCCAAATTTCCCCAATTTTTTTTTTTTCTCCTCCCAATGCAATTCCTTTCATGGTATCTCCGTTCCAGTGTGTTTGTAAGTCCTTCTTTTCTGTTTTGGCCTTAAGCAGAGATCAATTTTCCAAGCTTTGCTGCATGTGCCTGCATTTGATGGCATATGGCCTGCATTTGATGGCTTTGACTCTGGGCAAGAATTTTTCCTTTTTTTTTTCTTTAACATATCGATGCCATGTCTCTCATATCTTCCCCTGCATGATGTGTCTTCCTCCTTAACTTTTCCCCCTGTTTTTCAACATCTGTGAGCTCTTGTTTTACCCTCTTTTGGTCCTTTTCAGTGCACTTGATAAAATCCTGGTCCATCTCCTTGTAGTCACTAACTTTCCCAAATTTCCCCAATTTTTTTTTTTTCTCCTCCAAATGCAATTCCTTTCATGGTATCTCCGTTCCAGTGTGTTTGTAAGTCCTTCTTTTCTTTTTTGGCCTTAAGCAGAGATCAATTTTCCAAGCTTTGCTGCATGTGCCTGCATTTGATGGCATATGGCCTGCATTTGATGGCTTTGACTTTGGGCAAGATTTTTTCCTTTTTTTTTTTTTTAAGTAACCATGCCATGTCCCTCCTATCTTCCCCTCCACGTTGTGTCTTCCTCCTTAACTTTTTCCCCTGCTTTTGCAACATCTCTCTGCTTAGTTTTGGCCTCTTTTGGTCCTTTGCACTGCAGCTCATTTCCTCACAGACCAGTTTTTGCGGACAATACATCTCCCAATTTTCTGGAGTTTTTGGGGTTTTTTTCAATTGCATTTCATTTGATCCTATCTCCTTTCCAGAGTGTTTGTAAGCCTTTCTTTTTGGGTTCGCAAGATTCCGTTTCCTTCCCGAAAGGAAATTTCATTTCCTTTCGGGAAGGGAAACGGAATCTTGCGATTTCAATGGGGACCACTAGAGGAATCTTTGCAGCATGTGCCTGCACTTGATGGCATGCCATGCCTTTTGATGGCTTTAGCTTTGGACAAGATTTTTTTCTTTTTTTTTTTTTTCAATAAGGTATCCATGCCATGTCCCTCCTATCTTCCCCTCCAGGTTGCGTCTTCCTCCTTAACTTTTTCCCCTGCTTTTGCAACATCTGTGAGCTCTTGTTTTACCCTCTTTTGGTCCTTTTCAGTGCACTTGATAAAATCCTGGTCCATCTCCTTGTAGTCACTAACTTTCCCAAATTTCCCCAATTTTTTTTTTTTCTCCTCCCAATGCAATTCCTTTCATGGTATCTCCGTTCCAGTGTGTTTGTAAGTCCTTCTTTTCTTTTTTGGCCTTAAGCAGAGATCAATTTTCCAAGCTTTGCTGCATGTGCCTGCATTTGATGGCATATGGCCTGCATTTGATATCTTTGACTTTGGGCAAGATTTCTTCCATTTTTTTTTTTTTTAACATATCCATGCCACGTCCCTCTTACCTTCCCCTCCTCGTTGTGTCTTCCTCCTTAACTTTTTCCCCTGCTTTTGCAACATCTCTCTGCTTAGTTTTGGCCTCTTTTGGTCCTTTTCACTGCACTTGATAAAATCCTGGTCCATCTCCTTGTAGTCACTAACTTTCCCAAATTTCCCCAATTTTTTTTTTTTCTCCTCCAAATGCAATTCCTTTCATGGTATCTCCGTTCCAGTGTGTTTGTAAGTCCTTCTTTTCTGTTTTGGCCTTAAGCAGAGATCAATTTTCCAAGCTTTGCTGCATGTGCCTGCATTTGATGGCATATGGCCTGCATTTGATGGCTTTGACTTTGGGCAAGATTTTTTCCTTTTTTTTTTTTTTTTAAGTAACCATGCCATGTCCCTCCTATCTTCCCCTCCACGTTGTGTCTTCCTCCTTAACTTTTTCCCCTGCTTTTGCAACATCTCTCTGCTTAGTTTTGGCCTCTTTTGGTCCTTTGCACTGCAGCTCATTTCCTCACAGACCAGTTTTTGCGGACAATACATCTCCCAGTTTTCTGGAGTTTTTGGGGTTTTTTTCAATTGCATTTCATTTGATCCTATCTCCTTTCCAGAGTGTTTGTAAGCCTTTCTTTTTGGGTTCGCAAGATTCCGTTTCCTTCCTGAAAGGAAATTTCATTTCCTTTCGGGAAGGGAAACGGAATCTTGCGATTTCAATGGGGACCACTAGAGGAATCTTTGCAGCATGTGCCTGCACTTGATGGCATGCCATGCCTTTTGATGGCTTTAGCTTTGGACAAGATTTTTTTCTTTTTTTTTTTTTCAATAAGGTATCCATGCCATGTCCCTCCTATCTTCCCCTCCACGTTGCGTCTTCCTCCTTAACTTTTTCCCCTGCTTTTGCAACATCTGTGAGCTCTTGTTTTACCCTCTTTTGGTCCTTTTCAGTGCACTTGATAAAATCCTGGTCCATCTCCTTGTAGTCACTAACTTTCCCAAATTTCCCCAATTTTTTTTTTTTCTCCTCCCAATGCAATTCCTTTCATGGTATCTCCATTCCAGTGTGTTTGTAAGTCCTTCTTTTCTGTTTTGGCCTTAAGCAGAGATCAATTTTCCAAGCTTTGCTGCATGTGCCTGCATTTGATGGCATATGGCCTGCATTTGCTATCTTTGACTTTGGGCAAGATTTTTTCCTTTTTTTTTTTTTTTAAGTAACCATGCCATGTCCCTCCTATCTTCCCCTCCACGTTGTGTCTTCCTCCTTTACTTTTTCCCCTGCTTTTGCAACATCTCTCTGCTTAGTTTTGGCCTCTTTTGGTCCTTTGCACTGCAGCTCATTTCCTCACAGACCAGTTTTTGCGGACAATACATCTCCCAATTTTCTGGAGTTTTTGGGGTTTTTTTCAATTGCATTTCATTTGATCCTATCTCCTTTCCAGAGTGTTTGTAAGCCTTTCTTTTTGGGTTCGCAAGATTCCGTTTCCTTCCCGAAAGGAAATTTCATTTCCTTTCGGGAAGGGAAACGGAATCTTGCGATTTCAATGGGGACCACTAGAGGAATCTTTGCAGCATGTGCCTGCACTTGATGGCATGCCATGCCTTTTGATGGCTTTAGCTTTGGACAAGATTTTTTTTCTTTTTTTTTTTTTTTCAATAAGGTATCCATGCCATGTCCCTCCTATCTTCCCCTCCAAGTTGTGTATTCCTCCTTAACTTTTTCCCCTGTTTTTGCAACATCTGTGAGCTCTTGTTTTACCCTCTTTTGGTCCTTTTCAGTGCACTTGATAAAATCCTGGTCCATCTCCTTGTAGTCACTAACTTTCCCAAATTTCCCCAATTTTTTTTTTTTCTCCTCCCAATGCAATTCCTTTCATGGTATCTCCGTTCCAGTGTGTTTGTAAGTCCTTCTTTTCTGTTTTGGCCTTAAGCAGAGATCAATTTTCCAAGCTTTGCTGCATGTGCCTGCATTTGATGGCATATGGCCTGCATTTGATGGCTTTGACTCTGGGCAAGAATTTTTCCTTTTTTTTTTCTTTAACATATCGATGCCATGTCTCTCATATCTTCCCCTGCATGATGTGTCTTCCTCCTTAACTTTTCCCCCTGTTTTTCAACATCTGTGAGCTCTTGTTTTACCCTCTTTTGGTCCTTTTCAGTGCACTTGATAAAATCCTGGTCCATCTCCTTGTAGTCACTAACTTTCCCAAATTTCCCCAATTTTTTTTTTTTTCTCCTCCAAATGCAATTCCTTTCATGGTATCTCCGTTCCAGTGTGTTTGTAAGTCCTTCTTTTCTTTTTTGGCCTTAAGCAGAGATCAATTTTCCAAGCTTTGCTGCATGTGCCTGCATTTGATGGCATATGGCCTGCATTTGATGGCTTTGACTTTGGGCAAGATTTTTTCCTTTTTTTTTTTTTTAAGTAACCATGCCATGTCCCTCCTATCTTCCCCTCCACGTTGTGTCTTCCTCCTTAACTTTTTCCCCTGCTTTTGCAACATCTCTCTGCTTAGTTTTGGCCTCTTTTGGTCCTTTGCACTGCAGCTCATTTCCTCACAGACCAGTTTTTGCGGACAATACATCTCCCAATTTTCTGGAGTTTTTGGGGTTTTTTTCAATTGCATTTCATTTGATCCTATCTCCTTTCCAGAGTGTTTGTAAGCCTTTCTTTTTGGGTTCGCAAGATTCCGTTTCCTTCCCGAAAGGAAATTTCATTTCCTTTCGGGAAGGGAAACGGAATCTTGCGATTTCAATGGGGACCACTAGAGGAATCTTTGCAGCATGTGCCTGCACTTGATGGCATGCCATGCCTTTTGATGGCTTTAGCTTTGGACAAGATTTTTTTCTTTTTTTTTTTTTTCAATAAGGTATCCATGCCATGTCCCTCCTATCTTCCCCTCCAGGTTGCGTCTTCCTCCTTAACTTTTTCCCCTGCTTTTGCAACATCTGTGAGCTCTTGTTTTACCCTCTTTTGGTCCTTTTCAGTGCACTTGATAAAATCCTGGTCCATCTCCTTGTAGTCACTAACTTTCCCAAATTTCCCCAATTTTTTTTTTTTCTCCTCCCAATGCAATTCCTTTCATGGTATCTCCGTTCCAGTGTGTTTGTAAGTCCTTCTTTTCTTTTTTGGCCTTAAGCAGAGATCAATTTTCCAAGCTTTGCTGCATGTGCCTGCATTTGATGGCATATGGCCTGCATTTGATATCTTTGACTTTGGGCAAGATTTCTTCCATTTTTTTTTTTTTTAACATATCCATGCCACGTCCCTCTTACCTTCCCCTCCTCGTTGTGTCTTCCTCCTTAACTTTTTCCCCTGCTTTTGCAACATCTCTCTGCTTAGTTTTGGCCTCTTTTGGTCCTTTTCACTGCACTTGATAAAATCCTGGTCCATCTCCTTGTAGTCACTAACTTTCCCAAATTTCCCCAATTTTTTTTTTTTTCTCCTCCAAATGCAATTCCTTTCATGGTATCTCCGTTCCAGTGTGTTTGTAAGTCCTTCTTTTCTTTTTTGGCCTTAAGCAGAGATCAATTTTCCAAGCTTTGCTGCATGTGCCTGCATTTGATGGCATATGGCCTGCATTTGATGGCTTTGACTTTGGGCAAGATTTTTTCCTTTTTTTTTTTTTTAAGTAACCATGCCATGTCCCTCCTATCTTCCCCTCCACGTTGTGTCTTCCTCCTTAACTTTTTCCCCTGCTTTTGCAACATCTCTCTGCTTAGTTTTGGCCTCTTTTGGTCCTTTGCACTGCAGCTCATTTCCTCACAGACCAGTTTTTGCGGACAATACATCTCCCAGTTTTCTGGAGTTTTTGGGGTTTTTTTCAATTGCATTTCATTTGATCCTATCTCCTTTCCAGAGTGTTTGTAAGCCTTTCTTTTTGGGTTCGCAAGATTCCGTTTCCTTCCCGAAAGGAAATTTCATTTCCTTTCGGGAAGGGAAACGGAATCTTGCGATTTCAATGGGGACCACTAGAGGAATCTTTGCAGCATGTGCCTGCACTTGATGGCATGCCATGCCTTTTGATGGCTTTAGCTTTGGACAAGATTTTTTTCTTTTTTTTTTTTTTCAATAAGGTATCCATGCCATGTCCCTCCTATCTTCCCCTCCAGGTTGCGTCTTCCTCCTTAACTTTTTCCCCTGCTTTTGCAACATCTGTGAGCTCTTGTTTTACCCTCTTTTGGTCCTTTTCAGTGCACTTGATAAAATCCTGGTCCATCTCCTTGTAGTCACTAACTTTCCCAAATTTCCCCAATTTTTTTTTTTTCTCCTCCCAATGCAATTCCTTTCATGGTATCTCCGTTCCAGTGTGTTTGTAAGTCCTTCTTTTCTTTTTTGGCCTTAAGCAGAGATCAATTTTCCAAGCTTTGCTGCATGTGCCTGCATTTGATGGCATATGGCCTGCATTTGATATCTTTGACTTTGGGCAAGATTTCTTCCATTTTTTTTTTTTTTAACATATCCATGCCACGTCCCTCTTACCTTCCCCTCCTCGTTGTGTCTTCCTCCTTAACTTTTTCCCCTGCTTTTGCAACATCTCTCTGCTTAGTTTTGGCCTCTTTTGGTCCTTTTCACTGCACTTGATAAAATCCTGGTCCATCTCCTTGTAGTCACTAACTTTCCCAAATTTCCCCAATTTTTTTTTTTTCTCCTCCAAATGCAATTCCTTTCATGGTATCTCCGTTCCAGTGTGTTTGTAAGTCCTTCTTTTCTGTTTTGGCCTTAAGCAGAGATCAATTTTCCAAGCTTTGCTGCATGTGCCTGCATTTGATGGCATATGGCCTGCATTTGATGGCTTTGACTTTGGGCAAGATTTTTTCCTTTTTTTTTTTTTTTTAAGTAACCATGCCATGTCCCTCCTATCTTCCCCTCCACGTTGTGTCTTCCTCCTTAACTTTTTCCCCTGCTTTTGCAACATCTCTCTTCTTAGTTTTGGCCTCTTTTGGTCCTTTGCACTGCAGCTCATTTCCTCACAGACCAGTTTTTGCGGACAATACATCTCCCAGTTTTCTGGAGTTTTTGGGGTTTTTTTCAATTGCATTTCATTTGATCCTATCTCCTTTCCAGAGTGTTTGTAAGCCTTTCTTTTTGGGTTCGCAAGATTCCGTTTCCTTCCTGAAAGGAAATTTCATTTCCTTTCGGGAAGGGAAACGGAATCTTGCGATTTCAATGGGGACCACTAGAGGAATCTTTGCAGCATGTGCCTGCACTTGATGGCATGCCATGCCTTTTGATGGCTTTAGCTTTGGACAAGATTTTTTTCTTTTTTTTTTTTTCAATAAGGTATCCATGCCATGTCCCTCCTATCTTCCCCTCCACGTTGCGTCTTCCTCCTTAACTTTTTCCCCTGCTTTTGCAACATCTGTGAGCTCTTGTTTTACCCTCTTTTGGTCCTTTTCAGTGCACTTGATAAAATCCTGGTCCATCTCCTTGTAGTCACTAACTTTCCCAAATTTCCCCAATTTTTTTTTTTTCTCCTCCCAATGCAATTCCTTTCATGGTATCTCCATTCCAGTGTGTTTGTAAGTCCTTCTTTTCTGCTTTGGCCTTAAGCAGAGATCAATTTTCCAAGCTTTGCTGCATGTGCCTGCATTTGATGGCATATGGCCTGCATTTGATATCTTTGACTTTGGGCAAGATTTTTTCCTTTTTTTTTTTTTTTAAGTAACCATGCCATGTCCCTCCTATCTTCCCCTCCACGTTGTGTCTTCCTCCTTTACTTTTTCCCCTGCTTTTGCAACATCTCTCTGCTTAGTTTTGGCCTCTTTTGGTCCTTTGCACTGCAGCTCATTTCCTCACAGACCAGTTTTTGCGGACAATACATCTCCCAATTTTCTGGAGTTTTTGGGGTTTTTTTCAATTGCATTTCATTTGATCCTATCTCCTTTCCAGAGTGTTTGTAAGCCTTTCTTTTTGGGTTCGCAAGATTCCGTTTCCTTCCCGAAAGGAAATTTCATTTCCTTTCGGGAAGGGAAACGGAATCTTGCGATTTCAATGGGGACCACTAGAGGAATCTTTGCAGCATGTGCCTGCACTTGATGGCATGCCATGCCTTTTGATGGCTTTAGCTTTGGACAAGATTTTTTTTCTTTTTTTTTTTTTTTCAATAAGGTATCCATGCCATGTCCCTCCTATCTTCCCCTCCAAGTTGTGTATTCCTCCTTAACTTTTTCCCCTGTTTTTGCAACATCTGTGAGCTCTTGTTTTACCCTCTTTTGGTCCTTTTCAGTGCACTTGATAAAATCCTGGTCCATCTCCTTGTAGTCACTAACTTTCCCAAATTTCCCCAATTTTTTTTTTTTCTCCTCCCAATGCAATTCCTTTCATGGTATCTCCGTTCCAGTGTGTTTGTAAGTCCTTCTTTTCTGTTTTGGCCTTAAGCAGAGATCAATTTTCCAAGCTTTGCTGCATGTGCCTGCATTTGATGGCATATGGCCTGCATTTGATGGCTTTGACTCTGGGCAAGAATTTTTCCTTTTTTTTTTCTTTAACATATCGATGCCATGTCTCTCATATCTTCCCCTGCATGATGTGTCTTCCTCCTTAACTTTTCCCCCTGTTTTTCAACATCTGTGAGCTCTTGTTTTACCCTCTTTTGGTCCTTTTCAGTGCACTTGATAAAATCCTGGTCCATCTCCTTGTAGTCACTAACTTTCCCAAATTTCCCCAATTTTTTTTTTTTTCTCCTCCAAATGCAATTCCTTTCATGGTATCTCCGTTCCAGTGTGTTTGTAAGTCCTTCTTTTCTTTTTTGGCCTTAAGCAGAGATCAATTTTCCAAGCTTTGCTGCATGTGCCTGCATTTGATGGCATATGGCCTGCATTTGATGGCTTTGACTTTGGGCAAGATTTTTTCCTTTTTTTTTTTTTTAAGTAACCATGCCATGTCCCTCCTATCTTCCCCTCCACGTTGTGTCTTCCTCCTTAACTTTTTCCCCTGCTTTTGCAACATCTCTCTGCTTAGTTTTGGCCTCTTTTGGTCCTTTGCACTGCAGCTCATTTCCTCACAGACCAGTTTTTGCGGACAATACATCTCCCAATTTTCTGGAGTTTTTGGGGTTTTTTTCAATTGCATTTCATTTGATCCTATCTCCTTTCCAGAGTGTTTGTAAGCCTTTCTTTTTGGGTTCGCAAGATTCCGTTTCCTTCCCGAAAGGAAATTTCATTTCCTTTCGGGAAGGGAAACGGAATCTTGCGATTTCAATGGGGACCACTAGAGGAATCTTTGCAGCATGTGCCTGCACTTGATGGCATGCCATGCCTTTTGATGGCTTTAGCTTTGGACAAGATTTTTTTCTTTTTTTTTTTTTTCAATAAGGTATCCATGCCATGTCCCTCCTATCTTCCCCTCCAGGTTGCGTCTTCCTCCTTAACTTTTTCCCCTGCTTTTGCAACATCTGTGAGCTCTTGTTTTACCCTCTTTTGGTCCTTTTCAGTGCACTTGATAAAATCCTGGTCCATCTCCTTGTAGTCACTAACTTTCCCAAATTTCCCCAATTTTTTTTTTTTCTCCTCCCAATGCAATTCCTTTCATGGTATCTCCGTTCCAGTGTGTTTGTAAGTCCTTCTTTTCTTTTTTGGCCTTAAGCAGAGATCAATTTTCCAAGCTTTGCTGCATGTGCCTGCATTTGATGGCATATGGCCTGCATTTGATATCTTTGACTTTGGGCAAGATTTCTTCCATTTTTTTTTTTTTTAACATATCCATGCCACGTCCCTCTTACCTTCCCCTCCTCGTTGTGTCTTCCTCCTTAACTTTTTCCCCTGCTTTTGCAACATCTCTCTGCTTAGTTTTGGCCTCTTTTGGTCCTTTTCACTGCACTTGATAAAATCCTGGTCCATCTCCTTGTAGTCACTAACTTTCCCAAATTTCCCCAATTTTTTTTTTTTCTCCTCCAAATGCAATTCCTTTCATGGTATCTCCGTTCCAGTGTGTTTGTAAGTCCTTCTTTTCTGTTTTGGCCTTAAGCAGAGATCAATTTTCCAAGCTTTGCTGCATGTGCCTGCATTTGATGGCATATGGCCTGCATTTGATGGCTTTGACTTTGGGCAAGATTTTTTCCTTTTTTTTTTTTTTAAGTAACCATGCCATGTCCCTCCTATCTTCCCCTCCACGTTGTGTCTTCCTCCTTAACTTTTTCCCCTGCTTTTGCAACATCTCTCTGCTTAGTTTTGGCCTCTTTTGGTCCTTTGCACTGCAGCTCATTTCCTCACAGACCAGTTTTTGCGGACAATACATCTCCCAGTTTTCTGGAGTTTTTGGGGTTTTTTTCAATTGCATTTCATTTGATCCTATCTCCTTTCCAGAGTGTTTGTAAGCCTTTCTTTTTGGGTTCGCAAGATTCCGTTTCCTTCCCGAAAGGAAATTTCATTTCCTTTCGGGAAGGGAAACGGAATCTTGCGATTTCAATGGGGACCACTAGAGGAATCTTTGCAGCATGTGCCTGCACTTGATGGCATGCCATGCCTTTTGATGGCTTTAGCTTTGGACAAGATTTTTTTCTTTTTTTTTTTTTTCAATAAGGTATCCATGCCATGTCCCTCCTATCTTCCCCTCCACGTTGCGTCTTCCTCCTTAACTTTTTCCCCTGCTTTTGCAACATCTGTGAGCTCTTGTTTTACCCTCTTTTGGTCCTTTTCAGTGCACTTGATAAAATCCTGGTCCATCTCCTTGTAGTCACTAACTTTCCCAAATTTCCCCAATTTTTTTTTTTTCTCCTCCCAATGCAATTCCTTTCATGGTATCTCCGTTCCAGTGTGTTTGTAAGTCCTTCTTTTCTTTTTTGGCCTTAAGCAGAGATCAATTTTCCAAGCTTTGCTGCATGTGCCTGCATTTGATGGCATATGGCCTGCATTTGATATCTTTGACTTTGGGCAAGATTTCTTCCATTTTTTTTTTTTTTAACATATCCATGCCACGTCCCTCTTACCTTCCCCTCCTCGTTGTGTCTTCCTCCTTAACTTTTTCCCCTGCTTTTGCAACATCTCTCTGCTTAGTTTTGGCCTCTTTTGGTCCTTTTCACTGCACTTGATAAAATCCTGGTCCATCTCCTTGTAGTCACTAACTTTCCCAAATTTCCCCAATTTTTTTTTTTTCTCCTCCAAATGCAATTCCTTTCATGGTATCTCCGTTCCAGTGTGTTTGTAAGTCCTTCTTTTCTGTTTTGGCCTTAAGCAGAGATCAATTTTCCAAGCTTTGCTGCATGTGCCTGCATTTGATGGCATATGGCCTGCATTTGATGGCTTTGACTTTGGGCAAGATTTTTTCCTTTTTTTTTTTTTTTAAGTAACCATGCCATGTCCCTCCTATCTTCCCCTCCACGTTGTGTCTTCCTCCTTTACTTTTTCCCCTGCTTTTGCAACATCTCTCTGCTTAGTTTTGGCCTCTTTTGGTCCTTTGCACTGCAGCTCATTTCCTCACAGACCAGTTTTTGCGGACAATACATCTCCCAATTTTCTGGAGTTTTTGGGGTTTTTTTCAATTGCATTTCATTTGATCCTATCTCCTTTCCAGAGTGTTTGTAAGCCTTTCTTTTTGGGTTCGCAAGATTCCGTTTCCTTCCTGAAAGGAAATTTCATTTCCTTTCGGGAAGGGAAACGGAATCTTGCGATTTCAATGGGGACCACTAGAGGAATCTTTGCAGCATGTGCCTGCACTTGATGGCATGCCATGCCTTTTGATGGCTTTAGCTTTGGACAAGATTTTTTTCTTTTTTTTTTTTTTCAATAAGGTATCCATGCCATGTCCCTCCTATCTTCCCCTCCACGTTGCGTCTTCCTCCTTAACTTTTTCCCCTGCTTTTGCAACATCTGTGAGCTCTTGTTTTACCCTCTTTTGGTCCTTTTCAGTGCACTTGATAAAATCCTGGTCCATCTCCTTGTAGTCACTAACTTTCCCAAATTTCCCCAATTTTTTTTTTTTTCTCCTCCCAATGCAATTCCTTTCATGGTATCTCCATTCCAGTGTGTTTGTAAGTCCTTCTTTTCTGTTTTGGCCTTAAGCAGAGATCAATTTTCCAAGCTTTGCTGCATGTGCCTGCATTTGATGGCATATGGCCTGCATTTGATGGCTTTGACTTTGGGCAAGAATTTTTCCTTCTTTTTTTTTTTAAGTTACCATGCCACGTCCCTCCTATCTTCCCCTCCACGTTGCGTCTTCCTCCTTAACTTTTTCCCCTGCTTTTGCAACATCTCTCTGCTTAGTTTTGGCCTCTTTTGGTCCTTTGCACTGCAGCTCATTTCCTCACAGACCAGTTTTTGCGGACAATACATCTCCCAATTTTCTGGAGTTTTTGGGGTTTTTTTCAATTGCATTTCATTTGATCCTATCTCCTTTCCAGAGTGTTTGTAAGCCTTTCTTTTTGGGTTCGCAAGATTCCGTTTCCTTCCCGAAAGGAAATTTCATTTCCTTTCGGGAAGGGAAACGGAATCTTGCGATTTCAATGGGGACCACTAGAGGAATCTTTGCAGCATGTGCCTGCACTTGATGGCATGCCATGCCTTTTGATGGCTTTAGCTTTGGACAAGATTTTTTTTCTTTTTTTTTTTTTTTCAATAAGGTATCCATGCCATGTCCCTCCTATCTTCCCCTCCAAGTTGTGTATTCCTCCTTAACTTTTTCCCCTGCTTTTGCAACATCTGTGAGCTCTTGTTTTACCCTCTTTTGGTCCTTTTCAGTGCACTTGATAAAATCCTGGTCCATCTCCTTGTAGTCACTAACTTTCCCAAATTTCCCCAATTTTTTTTTTTTCTCCTCCCAATGCAATTCCTTTCATGGTATCTCCGTTCCAGTGTGTTTGTAAGTCCTTCTTTTCTGTTTTGGCCTTAAGCAGAGATCAATTTTCCAAGCTTTGCTGCATGTGCCTGCATTTGATGGCATATGGCCTGCATTTGATGGCTTTGACTTTGGGCAAGATTTTTTCCTTTTTTTTTTTTTTTAAGTAACCATGCCATGTCCCTCCTATCTTCCCCTCCACGTTGTGTCTTCCTCCTTTACTTTTTCCCCTGCTTTTGCAACATCTCTCTGCTTAGTTTTGGCCTCTTTTGGTCCTTTGCACTGCAGCTCATTTCCTCACAGACCAGTTTTTGCGGACAATACATCTCCCAATTTTCTGGAGTTTTTGGGGTTTTTTTCAATTGCATTTCATTTGATCCTATCTCCTTTCCAGAGTGTTTGTAAGCCTTTCTTTTTGGGTTCGCAAGATTCCGTTTCCTTCCTGAAAGGAAATTTCATTTCCTTTCGGGAAGGGAAACGGAATCTTGCGATTTCAATGGGGACCACTAGAGGAATCTTTGCAGCATGTGCCTGCACTTGATGGCATGCCATGCCTTTTGATGGCTTTAGCTTTGGACAAGATTTTTTTCTTTTTTTTTTTTTTCAATAAGGTATCCATGCCATGTCCCTCCTATCTTCCCCTCCACGTTGCGTCTTCCTCCTTAACTTTTTCCCCTGCTTTTGCAACATCTGTGAGCTCTTGTTTTACCCTCTTTTGGTCCTTTTCAGTGCACTTGATAAAATCCTGGTCCATCTCCTTGTAGTCACTAACTTTCCCAAATTTCCCCAATTTTTTTTTTTTTCTCCTCCCAATGCAATTCCTTTCATGGTATCTCCATTCCAGTGTGTTTGTAAGTCCTTCTTTTCTGTTTTGGCCTTAAGCAGAGATCAATTTTCCAAGCTTTGCTGCATGTGCCTGCATTTGATGGCATATGGCCTGCATTTGATGGCTTTGACTTTGGGCAAGAATTTTTCCTTTTTTTTTTTTTTAAGTTACCATGCCACGTCCCTCCTATCTTCCCCTCCACGTTGCGTCTTCCTCCTTAACTTTTTCCCCTGCTTTTGCAACATCTCTCTGCTTAGTTTTGGCCTCTTTTGGTCCTTTGCACTGCAGCTCATTTCCTCACAGACCAGTTTTTGCGGACAATACATCTCCCAATTTTCTGGAGTTTTTGGGGTTTTTTTCAATTGCATTTCATTTGATCCTATCTCCTTTCCAGAGTGTTTGTAAGCCTTTCTTTTTGGGTTCGCAAGATTCCGTTTCCTTCCCGAAAGGAAATTTCATTTCCTTTCGGGAAGGGAAACGGAATCTTGCGATTTCAATGGGGACCACTAGAGGAATCTTTGCAGCATGTGCCTGCACTTGATGGCATGCCATGCCTTTTGATGGCTTTAGCTTTGGACAAGATTTTTTTTCTTTTTTTTTTTTTTTCAATAAGGTATCCATGCCATGTCCCTCCTATCTTCCCCTCCAAGTTGTGTATTCCTCCTTAACTTTTTCCCCTGCTTTTGCAACATCTGTGAGCTCTTGTTTTACCCTCTTTTGGTCCTTTTCAGTGCACTTGATAAAATCCTGGTCCATCTCCTTGTAGTCACTAACTTTCCCAAATTTCCCCAATTTTTTTTTTTTCTCCTCCCAATGCAATTCCTTTCATGGTATCTCCGTTCCAGTGTGTTTGTAAGTCCTTCTTTTCTGTTTTGGCCTTAAGCAGAGATCAATTTTCCAAGCTTTGCTGCATGTGCCTGCATTTGATGGCATATGGCCTGCATTTGATGGCTTTGACTTTGGGCAAGATTTTTTCCTTTTTTTTTTTTTTTAAGTAACCATGCCATGTCCCTCCTATCTTCCCCTCCACGTTGTGTCTTCCTCCTTTACTTTTTCCCCTGCTTTTGCAACATCTCTCTGCTTAGTTTTGGCCTCTTTTGGTCCTTTGCACTGCAGCTCATTTCCTCACAGACCAGTTTTTGCGGACAATACATCTCCCAATTTTCTGGAGTTTTTGGGGTTTTTTTCAATTGCATTTCATTTGATCCTATCTCCTTTCCAGAGTGTTTGTAAGCCTTTCTTTTTGGGTTCGCAAGATTCCGTTTCCTTCCTGAAAGGAAATTTCATTTCCTTTCGGGAAGGGAAACGGAATCTTGCGATTTCAATGGGGACCACTAGAGGAATCTTTGCAGCATGTGCCTGCACTTGATGGCATGCCATGCCTTTTGATGGCTTTAGCTTTGGACAAGATTTTTTTCTTTTTTTTTTTTTTCAATAAGGTATCCATGCCATGTCCCTCCTATCTTCCCCTCCACGTTGCGTCTTCCTCCTTAACTTTTTCCCCTGCTTTTGCAACATCTGTGAGCTCTTGTTTTACCCTCTTTTGGTCCTTTTCAGTGCACTTGATAAAATCCTGGTCCATCTCCTTGTAGTCACTAACTTTCCCAAATTTCCCCAATTTTTTTTTTTTTCTCCTCCCAATGCAATTCCTTTCATGGTATCTCCATTCCAGTGTGTTTGTAAGTCCTTCTTTTCTGTTTTGGCCTTAAGCAGAGATCAATTTTCCAAGCTTTGCTGCATGTGCCTGCATTTGATGGCATATGGCCTGCATTTGATGGCTTTGACTTTGGGCAAGAATTTTTCCTTTTTTTTTTTTTTAAGTTACCATGCCACGTCCCTCCTATCTTCCCCTCCACGTTGCGTCTTCCTCCTTAACTTTTTCCCCTGCTTTTGCAACATCTCTCTGCTTAGTTTTGGCCTCTTTTGGTCCTTTGCACTGCAGCTCATTTCCTCACAGACCAGTTTTTGCGGACAATACATCTCCCAATTTTCTGGAGTTTTTGGGGTTTTTTTCAATTGCATTTCATTTGATCCTATCTCCTTTCCAGAGTGTTTGTAAGCCTTTCTTTTTGGGTTCGCAAGATTCCGTTTCCTTCCCGAAAGGAAATTTCATTTCCTTTCGGGAAGGGAAACGGAATCTTGCGATTTCAATGGGGACCACTAGAGGAATCTTTGCAGCATGTGCCTGCACTTGATGGCATGCCATGCCTTTTGATGGCTTTAGCTTTGGACAAGATTTTTTTTCTTTTTTTTTTTTTTTCAATAAGGTATCCATGCCATGTCCCTCCTATCTTCCCCTCCAAGTTGTGTATTCCTCCTTAACTTTTTCCCCTGCTTTTGCAACATCTGTGAGCTCTTGTTTTACCCTCTTTTGGTCCTTTTCAGTGCACTTGATAAAATCCTGGTCCATCTCCTTGTAGTCACTAACTTTCCCAAATTTCCCCAATTTTTTTTTTTTCTCCTCCAAATGCAATTCCTTTCATGGTATCTCCGTTCCAGTGTGTTTGTAAGTCCTTCTTTTCTGTTTTGGCCTTAAGCAGAGATCAATTTTCCAAGCTTTGCTGCATGTGCCTGCATTTGATGGCATATGGCCTGCATTTGATATCTTTGACTTTGGGCAAGATTTTTTCCTTTTTTTTTTTTTTTTAAGTAACCATGCCATGTCCCTCCTATCTTCCCCTCCACGTTGTGTCTTCCTCCTTAACTTTTTCCCCTGCTTTTGCAACATCTCTCTGCTTAGTTTTGGCCTCTTTTGGTCCTTTGCACTGCAGCTCATTTCCTCACAGACCAGTTTTTGCGGACAATACATCTCCCAATTTTCTGGAGTTTTTGGGGTTTTTTTCAATTGCATTTCATTTGATCCTATCTCCTTTCCAGAGTGTTTGTAAGCCTTTCTTTTTGGGTTCGCAAGATTCCGTTTCCTTCCTGAAAGTTAATTTCATTTCCTTTCGGGAAGGGAAACGGAATCTTGCGATTTCAATGGGGACCACTAGAGGAATCTTTGCAGCATGTGCCTGCACTTGATGGCATGCCATGCCTTTTGATGGCTTTAGCTTTGGACAAGATTTTTTTCTTTTTTTTTTTTTTCAATAAGGTATCCATGCCATGTCCCTCCTATCTTCCCCTCCACGTTGCGTCTTCCTCCTTAACTTTTTCCCCTGCTTTTGCAACATCTGTGAGCTCTTGTTTTACCCTCTTTTGGTCCTTTTCAGTGCACTTGATAAAATCCTGGTCCATCTCCTTGTAGTCACTAACTTTCCCAAATTTCCCCAATTTTTTTTTTTTCTCCTCCCAATGCAATTCCTTTCATGGTATCTCCGTTCCAGTGTGTTTGTAAGTCCTTCTTTTCTTTTTTGGCCTTAAGCAGAGATCAATTTTCCAAGCTTTGCTGCATGTGCCTGCATTTGATGGCATATGGCCTGCATTTGATGGCTTTGACTTTGGGCAAGATTTTTTCCTTTTTTTTTTTTTTAAGTAACCATGCCATGTCCCTCCTATCTTCCCCTCCACGTTGTGTCTTCCTCCTTAACTTTTTCCCCTGCTTTTGCAACATCTCTCTGCTTAGTTTTGGCCTCTTTTGGTCCTTTGCACTGCAGCTCATTTCCTCACAGACCAGTTTTTGCGGACAATACATCTCCCAGTTTTCTGGAGTTTTTGGGGTTTTTTTCAATTGCATTTCATTTGATCCTATCTCCTTTCCAGAGTGTTTGTAAGCCTTTCTTTTTGGGTTCGCAAGATTCCGTTTCCTTCCCGAAAGGAAATTTCATTTCCTTTCGGGAAGGGAAACGGAATCTTGCGATTTCAATGGGGACCACTAGAGGAATCTTTGCAGCATGTGCCTGCACTTGATGGCATGCCATGCCTTTTGATGGCTTTAGCTTTGGACAAGATTTTTTTCTTTTTTTTTTTTTTCAATAAGGTATCCATGCCATGTCCCTCCTATCTTCCCCTCCAGGTTGCGTCTTCCTCCTTAACTTTTTCCCCTGCTTTTGCAACATCTGTGAGCTCTTGTTTTACCCTCTTTTGGTCCTTTTCAGTGCACTTGATAAAATCCTGGTCCATCTCCTTGTAGTCACTAACTTTCCCAAATTTCCCCAATTTTTTTTTTTTCTCCTCCCAATGCAATTCCTTTCATGGTATCTCCGTTCCAGTGTGTTTGTAAGTCCTTCTTTTCTTTTTTGGCCTTAAGCAGAGATCAATTTTCCAAGCTTTGCTGCATGTGCCTGCATTTGATGGCATATGGCCTGCATTTGATATCTTTGACTTTGGGCAAGATTTCTTCCATTTTTTTTTTTTTTAACATATCCATGCCACGTCCCTCTTACCTTCCCCTCCTCGTTGTGTCTTCCTCCTTAACTTTTTCCCCTGCTTTTGCAACATCTCTCTGCTTAGTTTTGGCCTCTTTTGGTCCTTTTCACTGCACTTGATAAAATCCTGGTCCATCTCCTTGTAGTCACTAACTTTCCCAAATTTCCCCAATTTTTTTTTTTTCTCCTCCAAATGCAATTCCTTTCATGGTATCTCCGTTCCAGTGTGTTTGTAAGTCCTTCTTTTCTGTTTTGGCCTTAAGCAGAGATCAATTTTCCAAGCTTTGCTGCATGTGCCTGCATTTGATGGCATATGGCCTGCATTTGATGGCTTTGACTTTGGGCAAGATTTTTTCCTTTTTTTTTTTTTTTAAGTAACCATGCCATGTCCCTCCTATCTTCCCCTCCACGTTGTGTCTTCCTCCTTTACTTTTTCCCCTGCTTTTGCAACATCTCTCTGCTTAGTTTTGGCCTCTTTTGGTCCTTTGCACTGCAGCTCATTTCCTCACAGACCAGTTTTTGCGGACAATACATCTCCCAATTTTCTGGAGTTTTTGGGGTTTTTTTCAATTGCATTTCATTTGATCCTATCTCCTTTCCAGAGTGTTTGTAAGCCTTTCTTTTTGGGTTCGCAAGATTCCGTTTCCTTCCTGAAAGGAAATTTCATTTCCTTTCGGGAAGGGAAACGGAATCTTGCGATTTCAATGGGGACCACTAGAGGAATCTTTGCAGCATGTGCCTGCACTTGATGGCATGCCATGCCTTTTGATGGCTTTAGCTTTGGACAAGATTTTTTTCTTTTTTTTTTTTTTCAATAAGGTATCCATGCCATGTCCCTCCTATCTTCCCCTCCACGTTGCGTCTTCCTCCTTAACTTTTTCCCCTGCTTTTGCAACATCTGTGAGCTCTTGTTTTACCCTCTTTTGGTCCTTTTCAGTGCACTTGATAAAATCCTGGTCCATCTCCTTGTAGTCACTAACTTTCCCAAATTTCCCCAATTTTTTTTTTTTTCTCCTCCCAATGCAATTCCTTTCATGGTATCTCCATTCCAGTGTGTTTGTAAGTCCTTCTTTTCTGTTTTGGCCTTAAGCAGAGATCAATTTTCCAAGCTTTGCTGCATGTGCCTGCATTTGATGGCATATGGCCTGCATTTGATGGCTTTGACTTTGGGCAAGAATTTTTCCTTTTTTTTTTTTTTAAGTTACCATGCCACGTCCCTCCTATCTTCCCCTCCACGTTGCGTCTTCCTCCTTAACTTTTTCCCCTGCTTTTGCAACATCTCTCTGCTTAGTTTTGGCCTCTTTTGGTCCTTTGCACTGCAGCTCATTTCCTCACAGACCAGTTTTTGCGGACAATACATCTCCCAATTTTCTGGAGTTTTTGGGGTTTTTTTCAATTGCATTTCATTTGATCCTATCTCCTTTCCAGAGTGTTTGTAAGCCTTTCTTTTTGGGTTCGCAAGATTCCGTTTCCTTCCCGAAAGGAAATTTCATTTCCTTTCGGGAAGGGAAACGGAATCTTGCGATTTCAATGGGGACCACTAGAGGAATCTTTGCAGCATGTGCCTGCACTTGATGGCATGCCATGCCTTTTGATGGCTTTAGCTTTGGACAAGATTTTTTTTCTTTTTTTTTTTTTTTCAATAAGGTATCCATGCTATGTCCCTCCTATCTTCCCCTCCACGTTGCGTCTTCCTCCTTAACTTTTTCCCCTGCTTTTGCAACATCTGTGAGCTCTTGTTTTACCCTCTTTTGGTCCTTTTCAGTGCACTTGATAAAATCCTGGTCCATCTCCTTGTAGTCACTAACTTTCCCAAATTTCCCCAATTTTTTTTTTTTCTCCTCCAAATGCAATTCCTTTCATGGTATCTCCGTTCCAGTGTGTTTGTAAGTCCTTCTTTTCTTTTTTGGCCTTAAGCAGAGATCAATTTTCCAAGCTTTGCTGCATGTGCCTGCATTTGATGGCATATGGCCTGCATTTGATATCTTTGACTTTGGGCAAGATTTCTTCCATTTTTTTTTTTTTTAACATATCCATGCCTCGTCCCTCTTACCTTCCCCTCCTCGTTGTGTCTTCCTCCTTAACTTTTTCCCCTGCTTTTGCAACATCTCTCTGCTTAGTTTTGGCCTCTTTTGGTCCTTTTCACTGCACTTGATAAAATCCTGGTCCATCTCCTTGTAGTCACTAACTTTCCCAAATTTCCCCAATTTTTTTTTTTTCTCCTCCAAATGCAATTCCTTTCATGGTATCTCCGTTCCAGTGTGTTTTTAAGTCCTTCTTTTCTGTTTTGGCCTTAAGCAGAGATCAATTTTCCAAGCTTTGCTGCATGTGCCTGCATTTGATGGCATATGGCCTGCATTTGATATCTTTGACTTTGGGCAAGATTTTTTCCTTTTTTTTTTTTTTTTAAGTAACCATGCCATGTCCCTCCTATCTTCCCCTCCACGTTGTGTCTTCCTCCTTAACTTTTTCCCCTGCTTTTGCAACATCTCTCTGCTTAGTTTTGGCCTCTTTTGGTCCTTTGCACTGCAGCTCATTTCCTCACAGACCAGTTTTTGCGGACAATACATCTCCCAATTTTCTGGAGTTTTTGGGGTTTTTTTCAAATGCATTTCATTTGATCCTATCTCCTTTCCAGAGTGTTTGTAAGCCTTTCTTTTTGGGTTCGCAAGATTCCGTTTCCTTCCTGAAAGTTAATTTCATTTCCTTTCGGGAAGGGAAACGGAATCTTGCGATTTCAATGGGGACCACTAGAGGAATCTTTGCAGCATGTGCCTGCACTTGATGGCATGCCATGCCTTTTGATGGCTTTAGCTTTGGACAAGATTTTTTTCTTTTTTTTTTTTTTCAATAAGGTATCCATGCCATGTCCCTCCTATCTTCCCCTCCACGTTGCGTCTTCCTCCTTAACTTTTTCCCCTGCTTTTGCAACATCTGTGAGCTCTTGTTTTACCCTCTTTTGGTCCTTTTCAGTGCACTTGATAAAATCCTGGTCCATCTCCTTGTAGTCACTAACTTTCCCAAATTTCCCCAATTTTTTTTTTTTCTCCTCCCAATGCAATTCCTTTCATGGTATCTCCATTCCAGTGTGTTTGTAAGTCCTTCTTTTCTGTTTTGGCCTTAAGCAGAGATCAATTTTCCAAGCTTTGCTGCATGTGCCTGCATTTGATGGCATATGGCCTGCATTTGATATCTTTGACTTTGGGCAAGATTTTTTCCTTTTTTTTTTTTTTTAAGTAACCATGCCATGTCCCTCCTATCTTCCCCTCCACGTTGTGTCTTCCTCCTTTACTTTTTCCCCTGCTTTTGCAACATCTCTCTGCTTAGTTTTGGCCTCTTTTGGTCCTTTGCACTGCAGCTCATTTCCTCACAGACCAGTTTTTGCGGACAATACATCTCCCAATTTTCTGGAGTTTTTGGGGTTTTTTTCAATTGCATTTCATTTGATCCTATCTCCTTTCCAGAGTGTTTGTAAGCCTTTCTTTTTGGGTTCGCAAGATTCCGTTTCCTTCCCGAAAGGAAATTTCATTTCCTTTCGGGAAGGGAAACGGAATCTTGCGATTTCAATGGGGACCACTAGAGGAATCTTTGCAGCATGTGCCTGCACTTGATGGCATGCCATGCCTTTTGATGGCTTTAGCTTTGGACAAGATTTTTTTTCTTTTTTTTTTTTTTTCAATAAGGTATCCATGCCATGTCCCTCCTATCTTCCCCTCCAAGTTGTGTATTCCTCCTTAACTTTTTCCCCTGCTTTTGCAACATCTGTGAGCTCTTGTTTTACCCTCTTTTGGTCCTTTTCAGTGCACTTGATAAAATCCTGGTCCATCTCCTTGTAGTCACTAACTTTCCCAAATTTCCCCAATTTTTTTTTTTTCTCCTCCCAATGCAATTCCTTTCATGGTATCTCCGTTCCAGTGTGTTTGTAAGTCCTTCTTTTCTGTTTTGGCCTTAAGCAGAGATCAATTTTCCAAGCTTTGCTGCATGTGCCTGCATTTGATGGCATATGGCCTGCATTTGATGGCTTTGACTCTGGGCAAGAATTTTTCCTTTTTTTTTTTTTAACATATCGATGCCATGTCTCTCATATCTTCCCCTGCATGATGTGTCTTCCTCCTTAACTTTTCCCCCTGTTTTTGCAACATCTGTGAGCTCTTGTTTTACCCTCTTTTGGTCCTTTTCAGTGCACTTGATAAAATCCTGGTCCATCTCCTTGTAGTCACTAACTTTCCCAAATTTCCCCAATTTTTTTTTTTTCTCCTCCAAATGCAATTCCTTTCATGGTATCTCCGTTCCAGTGTGTTTGTAAGTCCTTCTTTTCTTTTTTGGCCTTAAGCAGAGATCAATTTTCCAAGCTTTGCTGCATGTGCCTGCATTTGATGGCATATGGCCTGCATTTGATATCTTTGACTTTGGGCAAGATTTCTTCCATTTTTTTTTTTTTTAACATATCCATGCCTCGTCCCTCTTACCTTCCCCTCCTCGTTGTGTCTTCCTCCTTAACTTTTTCCCCTGCTTTTGCAACATCTCTCTGCTTAGTTTTGGCCTCTTTTGGTCCTTTTCACTGCACTTGATAAAATCCTGGTCCATCTCCTTGTAGTCACTAACTTTCCCAAATTTCCCCAATTTTTTTTTTTCTCCTCCAAATGCAATTCCTTTCATGGTATCTCCATTCCAGTGTGTTTTTAAGTCCTTCTTTTCTGTTTTGGCCTTAAGCAGAGATCAATTTTCCAAGCTTTGCTGCATGTGCCTGCATTTGATGGCATATGGCCTGCATTTGATGGCTTTGACTTTGGGCAAGATTTTTTCCTTTTTTTTTTTTTTAAGTAACCATGCCATGTCCCTCCTATCTTCCCCTCCACGTTGTGTCTTCCTCCTTAACTTTTTCCCCTGCTTTTGCAACATCTCTCTGCTTAGTTTTGGCCTCTTTTGGTCCTTTGCACTGCAGCTCATTTCCTCACAGACCAGTTTTTGCGGACAATACATCTCCCAATTTTCTGGAGTTTTTGGGGTTTTTTTCAATTGCATTTCATTTGATCCTATCTCCTTTCCAGAGTGTTTGTAAGCCTTTCTTTTTGGGTTCGCAAGATTCCGTTTCCTTCCCGAAAGGAAATTTCATTTCCTTTCGGGAAGGGAAACGGAATCTTGCGATTTCAATGGGGACCACTAGAGGAATCTTTGCAGCATGTGCCTGCACTTGATGGCATGCCATGCCTTTTGATGGCTTTAGCTTTGGACAAGATTTTTTTCTTTTTTTTTTTTTTCAATAAGGTATCCATGCCATGTCCCTCCTATCTTCCCCTCTAGGTTGCGTCTTCCTCCTTAACTTTTTCCCCTGCTTTTGCAACATCTGTGAGCTCTTGTTTTACCCTCTTTTGGTCCTTTTCAGTGCACTTGATAAAATCCTGGTCCATCTCCTTGTAGTCACTAACTTTCCCAAATTTCCCCAATTTTTTTTTTTTCTCCTCCAAATGCAATTCCTTTCATGGTATCTCCGTTCCAGTGTGTTTGTAAGTCCTTCTTTTCTTTTTTGGCCTTAAGCAGAGATCAATTTTCCAAGCTTTGCTGCATGTGCCTGCATTTGATGGCATATGGCCTGCATTTGATATCTTTGACTTTGGGCAAGATTTCTTCCATTTTTTTTTTTTTTAACATATCCATGCCTCGTCCCTCTTACCTTCCCCTCCTCGTTGTGTCTTCCTCCTTAACTTTTTCCCCTGCTTTTGCAACATCTCTCTGCTTAGTTTTGGCCTCTTTTGGTCCTTTTCACTGCACTTGATAAAATCCTGGTCCATCTCCTTGTAGTCACTAACTTTCCCAAATTTCCCCAATTTTTTTTTTTTCTCCTCCAAATGCAATTCCTTTCATGGTATCTCCATTCCAGTGTGTTTGTAAGTCCTTCTTTTCTGTTTTGGCCTTAAGCAGAGATCAATTTTCCAAGCTTTGCTGCATGTGCCTGCATTTGATGGCATATGGCCTGCATTTGATGGCTTTGACTTTGGGCAAGATTTTTTCCTTTTTTTTTTTTTTAAGTAACCATGCCATGTCCCTCCTATCTTCCCCTCCACGTTGTGTCTTCCTCCTTAACTTTTTCCCCTGCTTTTGCAACATCTCTCTGCTTAGTTTTGGCCTCTTTTGGTCCTTTGCACTGCAGCTCATTTCCTCACAGACCAGTTTTTGCGGACAATACATCTCCCAATTTTCTGGAGTTTTTGGGGTTTTTTTCAATTGCATTTCATTTGATCCTATCTCCTTTCCAGAGTGTTTGTAAGCCTTTCTTTTTGGGTTCGCAAGATTCCGTTTCCCTTCCCGAAAGGAAATTTCATTTCCTTTCGGGAAGGGAAACGGAATCTTGCGATTTCAATGGGGACCACTAGAGGAATCTTTGCAGCATGTGCCTGCACTTGATGGCATGCCATGCCTTTTGATGGCTTTAGCTTTGGACAAGATTTTTTTCTTTTTTTTTTTTTTCAATAAGGTATCCATGCCATGTCCCTCCTATCTTCCCCTCCACGTTGCGTCTTCCTCCTTAACTTTTTCCCCTGCTTTTGCAACATCTGTGAGCTCTTGTTTTACCCTCTTTTGGTCCTTTTCAGTGCACTTGATAAAATCCTGGTCCATCTCCTTGTAGTCACTAACTTTCCCAAATTTCCCCAATTTTTTTTTTTTCTCCTCCCAATGCAATTCCTTTCATGGTATCTCCATTCCAGTGTGTTTGTAAGTCCTTCTTTTCTTTTTTGGCCTTAAGCAGAGATCAATTTTCCAAGCTTTGCTGCATGTGCCTGCATTTGATGGCATATGGCCTGCATTTGATGGCTTTGACTCTGGGCAAGAATTTTTCCTTTTTTTTTTTTTAACATATCGATGCCATGTCTCTCATATCTTCCCCTGCATGATGTGTCTTCCTCCTTAACTTTTCCCCCTGTTTTTGCAACATCTGTGAGCTCTTCTTTTACCCTCTTTTGGTCCTTTTCAGTGCACTTGATAAAATCCTGGTCCATCTCCTTGTAGTCACTAACTTTCCCAAATTTCCCCAATTTTTTTTTTTTCTCCTCCAAATGCAATTCCTTTCATGGTATCTCCATTCCAGTGTGTTTGTAAGTCCTTCTTTTCTGTTTTGGCCTTAAGCAGAGATCAATTTTCCAAGCTTTGCTGCATGTGCCTGCATTTGATGGCATATGGCCTGCATTTGATATCTTTGACTTTGGGCAAGATTTCTTCCATTTTTTTTTTTTTTAACATATCCATGCCTCGTCCCTCTTACCTTCCCCTCCTCGTTGTGTCTTCCTCCTTAACTTTTTCCCCTGCTTTTGCAACATCTCTCTGCTTAGTTTTGGCCTCTTTTGGTCCTTTGCACTGCACTTGATAAAATCCTGGTCCATCTCCTTGTAGTCACTAACTTTCCCAAATTTCCCCAATTTTTTTTTTTTCTCCTCCAAATGCAATTCCTTTCATGGTATCTCCATTCCAGTGTGTTTGTAAGTCCTTCTTTTCTTTTTTGGCCTTTAGCAGAGATCAATTTTCCAAGCTTTGCTGCATGTGCCTGCATTTGATGGCATATGGCCTGCATTTGATGGCTTTGACTTTGGGCAAGATTTTTTCCTTTTTTTTTTTTTTAAGTAACCATGCCATGTCCCTCCTATCTTCCCCTCCACGTTGTGTCTTCCTCCTTAACTTTTTCCCCTGCTTTTGCAACATCTCTCTGCTTAGTTTTGGCCTCTTTTGGTCCTTTGCACTGCAGCTCATTTCCTCACAGACCAGTTTTTGCGGACAATACATCTCCCAATTTTCTGGAGTTTTTGGGGTTTTTTTCAATTGCATTTCATTTGATCCTATCTCCTTTCCAGAGTGTTTGTAAGCCTTTCTTTTTGGGTTCGCAAGATTCCGTTTCCTTCCCGAAAGGAAATTTCATTTCCTTTCGGGAAGGGAAACGGAATCTTGCGATTTCAATGGGGACCACTAGAGGAATCTTTGCAGCATGTGCCTGCACTTGATGGCATGCCATGCCTTTTGATGGCTTTAGCTTTGGACAAGATTTTTTTTCTTTTTTTTTTTTTTTCAATAAGGTATCCATGCCATGTCCCTCCTATCTTCCCCTCCAAGTTGTGTATTCCTCCTTAACTTTTTCCCCTGCTTTTGCAACATCTGTGAGCTCTTGTTTTACCCTCTTTTGGTCCTTTTCAGTGCACTTGATAAAATCCTGGTCCATCTCCTTGTAGTCACTAACTTTCCCAAATTTCCCCAATTTTTTTTTTTTCTCCTCCAAATGCAATTCCTTTCATGGTATCTCCATTCCAGTGTGTTTGTAAGTCCTTCTTTTCTGTTTTGGCCTTAAGCAGAGATCAATTTTCCAACCTTTGCTGCATGTGCCTGCATTTGATGGCATATGGCCTGCATTTGATGGCTTTGACTCTGGGCAAGAATTTTTCCTTTTTTTTTTTTTAACATATCGATGCCATGTCTCTCATATCTTCCCCTGCATGATGTGTCTTCCTCCTTAACTTTTCCCCCTGTTTTTGCAACATCTGTGAGCTCTTGTTTTACCCTCTTTTGGTCCTTTTCAGTGCACTTGATAAAATCCTGGTCCATCTCCTTGTAGTCACTAACTTTCCCAAATTTCCCCAATTTTTTTTTTTTCTCCTCCAAATGCAATTCCTTTCATGGTATCTCCGTTCCAGTGTGTTTGTAAGTCCTTCTTTTCTTTTTTGGCCTTAAGCAGAGATCAATTTTCCAAGCTTTGCTGCATGTGCCTGCATTTGATGGCATATGGCCTGCATTTGATATCTTTGACTTTGGGCAAGATTTCTTCCATTTTTTTTTTTTTTAACATATCCATGCCTCGTCCCTCTTACCTTCCCCTCCTCGTTGTGTCTTCCTCCTTAACTTTTTCCCCTGCTTTTGCAACATCTCTCTGCTTAGTTTTGGCCTCTTTTGGTCCTTTTCACTGCACTTGATAAAATCCTGGTCCATCTCCTTGTAGTCACTAACTTTCCCAAATTTCCCCAATTTTTTTTTTTCTCCTCCAAATGCAATTCCTTTCATGGTATCTCCATTCCAGTGTGTTTTTAAGTCCTTCTTTTCTTTTTTGGCCTTAAGCAGAGATCAATTTTCCAAGCTTTGCTGCATGTGCCTGCATTTGATGGCATATGGCCTGCATTTGATGGCTTTGACTTTGGGCAAGATTTTTTCCTTTTTTTTTTTTTTAAGTAACCATGCCATGTCCCTCCTATCTTCCCCTCCACGTTGTGTCTTCCTCCTTAACTTTTTCCCCTGCTTTTGCAACATCTCTCTGCTTAGTTTTGGCCTCTTTTGGTCCTTTGCACTGCAGCTCATTTCCTCACAGACCAGTTTTTGCGGACAATACATCTCCCAATTTTCTGGAGTTTTTGGGGTTTTTTTCAATTGCATTTCATTTGATCCTATCTCCTTTCCAGAGTGTTTGTAAGCCTTTCTTTTTGGGTTCGCAAGATTCCGTTTCCTTCCCGAAAGGAAATTTCATTTCCTTTCGGGAAGGGAAACGGAATCTTGCGATTTCAATGGGGACCACTAGAGGAATCTTTGCAGCATGTGCCTGCACTTGATGGCATGCCATGCCTTTTGATGGCTTTAGCTTTGGACAAGATTTTTTTCTTTTTTTTTTTTTTCAATAAGGTATCCATGCCATGTCCCTCCTATCTTCCCCTCTAGGTTGCGTCTTCCTCCTTAACTTTTTCCCCTGCTTTTGCAACATCTGTGAGCTCTTGTTTTACCCTCTTTTGGTCCTTTTCAGTGCACTTGATAAAATCCTGGTCCATCTCCTTGTAGTCACTAACTTTCCCAAATTTCCCCAATTTTTTTTTTTTCTCCTCCCAATGCAATTCCTTTCATGGTATCTCCGTTCCAGTGTGTTTGTAAGTCCTTCTTTTCTTTTTTGGCCTTAAGCAGAGATCAATTTTCCAAGCTTTGCTGCATGTGCCTGCATTTGATGGCATATGGCCTGCATTTGATGGCTTTGACTCTGGGCAAGAATTTTTCCTTTTTTTTTTTTTAACATATCGATGCCATGTCTCTCATATCTTCCCCTGCATGATGTGTCTTCCTCCTTAACTTTTCCCCCTGTTTTTGCAACATCTGTGAGCTCTTCTTTTACCCTCTTTTGGTCCTTTTCAGTGCACTTCATAAAATCCTGGTCCATCTCCTTGTAGTCACTAACTTTCCCAAATTTCCCCAATTTTTTTTTTTTTCTCCTCCAAATGCAATTCCTTTCATGGTATCTCCATTCCAGTGTGTTTGTAAGTCCTTCTTTTCTTTTTTGGCCTTAAGCAGAGATCAATTTTCCAAGCTTTGCTGCATGTGCCTGCATTTGATGGCATATGGCCTGCATTTGATATCTTTGACTTTGGGCAAGATTTCTTCCATTTTTTTTTTTTTTAACATATCCATGCCTCGTCCCTCTTACCTTCCCCTCCTCGTTGTGTCTTCCTCCTTAACTTTTTCCCCTGCTTTTGCAACATCTCTCTGCTTAGTTTTGGCCTCTTTTGGTCCTTTGCACTGCAGCTCATTTCCTCACAGACCAGTTTTTGAGGACAATACATCTCCCAATTTTCTGGAGTTTTTGGGGTTTTTTTCAATTGCATTTCATTTGATCCTATCTCCTTTCCAGAGTGTTTGTAAGCCTTTCTTTTTGGGTTCGCAAGATTCCGTTTCCTTCCCGAAAGGAAATTTCATTTCCTTTCGGGAAGGGAAACGGAATCTTGCGATTTCAATGGGGACCACTAGAGGAATCTTTGCAGCATGTGCCTGCACTTGATGGCATGCCATGCCTTTTGATGGCTTTAGCTTTGGACAAGATTTTTTTCTTTTTTTTTTTTTTTCAATAAGGTATCCATGCCATGTCCCTCCTATCTTCCCCTCCAAGTTGTGTATTCCTCCTTAACTTTTTCCCCTGCTTTTGCAACATCTGTGAGCTCTTGTTTTACCCTCTTTTGGTCCTTTTCAGTGCACTTGATAAAATCCTGGTCCATCTCCTTGTAGTCACTAACTTTCCCAAATTTCCCCAATTTTTTTTTTTCTCCTCCAAATGCAATTCCTTTCATGGTATCTCCATTCCAGTGTGTTTGTAAGTCCTTCTTTTCTTTTTTGGCCTTAAGCAGAGATCAATTTTCCAAGCTTTACTGCATGTGCCTGCATTTGATGGCATATGGCCTGCATTTGATGGCTTTGACTCTGGGCAAGAATTTTTCCTTTTTTTTTTTTTAACATATCGATACCATGTCTCTCATATCTTCCCCTGCATGATGTGTCTTCCTCCTTAACTTTTCCCCCTGTTTTTGCAACATCTGTGAGCTCTTGTTTTACCCTCTTTTGGTCCTTTTCAGTGCACTTGATAAAATCCTGGTCCATCTCCTTGTAGTCACTAACTTTCCCAAATTTCCCCAATTTTTTTTTTTTCTCCTCCAAATGCAATTCCTTTCATGGTATCTCCGTTCCAGTGTGTTTGTAAGTCCTTCTTTTCTTTTTTGGCCTTAAGCAGAGATCAATTTTCCAAGCTTTGCTGCATGTGCCTGCATTTGATGGCATATGGCCTGCATTTGATATCTTTGACTTTGGGCAAGATTTCTTCCATTTTTTTTTTTTTTAACATATCCATGCCTCGTCCCTCTTACCTTCCCCTCCTCGTTGTGTCTTCCTCCTTAACTTTTTCCCCTGCTTTTGCAACATCTCTCTGCTTAGTTTTGGCCTCTTTTGGTCCTTTTCACTGCACTTGATAAAATCCTGGTCCATCTCCTTGTAGTCACTAACTTTCCCAAATTTCCCCAATTTTTTTTTTTTCTCCTCCAAATGCAATTCCTTTCATGGTATCTCCATTCCAGTGTGTTTGTAAGTCCTTCTTTTCTTTTTTGGCCTTAAGCAGAGATCAATTTTCCAAGCTTTGCTGCATGTGCCTGCATTTGATGGCATATGGCCTGCATTTGATGGCTTTGACTTTGGGCAAGATTTTTTCCTTTTTTTTTTTTTTAAGTAACCATGCCATGTCCCTCCTATCTTCCCCTCCACGTTGTGTCTTCCTCCTTAACTTTTTCCCCTGCTTTTGCAACATCTCTCTGCTTAGTTTTGGCCTCTTTTGGTCCTTTGCACTGCAGCTCATTTCCTCACAGACCAGTTTTTGCGGACAATACATCTCCCAATTTTCTGGAGTTTTTGGGGTTTTTTTCAATTGCATTTCATTTGATCCTATCTCCTTTCCAGAGTGTTTGTAAGCCTTTCTTTTTGGGTTCGCAAGATTCCGTTTCCTTCCCGAAAGGAAATTTCATTTCCTTTCGGGAAGGGAAACGGAATCTTGCGATTTCAATGGGGACCACTAGAGGAATCTTTGCAGCATGTGCCTGCACTTGATGGCATGCCATGCCTTTTGATGGCTTTAGCTTTGGACAAGATTTTTTTCTTTTTTTTTTTTTTCAATAAGGTATCCATGCCATGTCCCTCCTATCTTCCCCTCCACGTTGCGTCTTCCTCCTTAACTTTTTCCCCTGCTTTTGCAACATCTGTGAGCTCTTGTTTTACCCTCTTTTGGTCCTTTTCAGTGCACTTGATAAAATCCTGGTCCATCTCCTTGTAGTCACTAACTTTCCCAAATTTCCCCAATTTTTTTTTTTTCTCCTCCAAATGCAATTCCTTTCATGGTATCTCCATTCCAGTGTGTTTGTAAGTCCTTCTTTTCTTTTTTGGCCTTAAGCAGAGATCAATTTTCCAAGCTTTGCTGCATGTGCCTGCATTTGATGGCATATGGCCTGCATTTGATGGCTTTGACTTTGGGCAAGATTTTTTCCTTTTTTTTTTTTTTAAGTAACCATGCCATGTCCCTCCTATCTTCCCCTCCACGTTGTGTCTTCCTCCTTAACTTTTTCCCCTGCTTTTGCAACATCTCTCTGCTTAGTTTTGGCCTCTTTTGGTCCTTTTCACTGCACTTGATAAAATCCTGGTCCATCTCCTTGTAGTCACTAACTTTCCCAAATTTCCCCAATTTTTTTTTTTTCTCCTCCAAATGCAATTCCTTTCATGGTATCTCCGTTCCAGTGTGTTTGTAAGTCCTTCTTTTCTTTTTTGGCCTTAAGCAGAGATCAATTTTCCAAGCTTTGCTGCATGTGCCTGCATTTGATGGCATATGGCCTGCATTTGATATCTTTGACTTTGGGCAAGATTTTTTCCTTTTTTTTTTTTTTTTAAGTAACCATGCCATGTCCCTCCTATCTTCCCCTCCACGTTGTGTCTTCCTCCTTAACTTTTTCCCCTGCTTTTGCAACATCTCTCTGCTTAGTTTTGGCCTCTTTTGGTCCTTTGCACTGCAGCTCATTTCCTCACAGACCAGTTTTTGCGGACAATACATCTCCCAATTTTCTGGAGTTTTTGGGGTTTTTTTCAAATGCATTTCATTTGATCCTATCTCCTTTCCAGAGTGTTTGTAAGCCTTTCTTTTTGGGTTCGCAAGATTCCGTTTCCTTCCCGAAAGGAAATTTCATTTCCTTTCGGGAAGGGAAACGGAATCTTGCGATTTCAATGGGGACCACTAGAGGAATCTTTGCAGCATGTGCCTGCACTTGATGGCATGCCATGCCTTTTGATGGCTTTAGCTTTGGACAAGATTTTTTTCTTTTTTTTTTTTTTTCAATAAGGTATCCATGCCATGTCCCTCCTATCTTCCCCTCCAAGTTGTGTATTCCTCCTTAACTTTTTCCCCTGCTTTTGCAACATCTGTGAGCTCTTGTTTTACCCTCTTTTGGTCCTTTTCAGTGCACTTGATAAAATCCTGGTCCATCTCCTTGTAGTCACTAACTTTCCCAAATTTCCCCAATTTTTTTTTTTTCTCCTCCCAATGCAATTCCTTTCATGGTATCTCCGTTCCAGTGTGTTTGTAAGTCCTTCTTTTCTGTTTTGGCCTTAAGCAGAGATCAATTTTCCAAGCTTTGCTGCATGTGCCTGCATTTGATGGCATATGGCCTGCATTTGATATCTTTGACTTTGGGCAAGATTTCTTCCATTTTTTTTTTTTTTAACATATCCATGCCTCGTCCCTCTTACCTTCCCCTCCTCGTTGTGTCTTCCTCCTTAACTTTTTCCCCTGCTTTTGCAACATCTCTCTGCTTAGTTTTGGCCTCTTTTGGTCCTTTTCACTGCACTTGATAAAATCCTGGTCCATCTCCTTGTAGTCACTAACTTTCCCAAATTTCCCCAATTTTTTTTTTTTCTCCTCCAAATGCAATTCCTTTCATGGTATCTCCGTTCCAGTGTGTTTGTAAGTCCTTCTTGTCTTTTTTGGCCTTAAGCAGAGATCAATTTTCCAAGCTTTGCTGCATGTGCCTGCATTTGATGGCATATGGCCTGCATTTGATATCTTTGACTTTGGGCAAGATTTTTTCCTTTTTTTTTTTTTTTTAAGTAACCATGCCATGTCCCTCCTATCTTCCCCTCCACGTTGTGTCTTCCTCCTTAACTTTTTCCCCTGCTTTTGCAACATCTCTCTGCTTAGTTTTGGCCTCTTTTGGTCCTTTGCACTGCAGCTCATTTCCTCACAGACCAGTTTTTGCGGACAATACATCTCCCAATTTTCTGGAGTTTTTGGGGTTTTTTTCAAATGCATTTCATTTGATCCTATCTCCTTTCCAGAGTGTTTGTAAGCCTTTCTTTTTGGGTTCGCAAGATTCCGTTTCCTTCCCGAAAGGAAATTTCATTTCCTTTCGGGAAGGGAAACGGAATCTTGCGATTTCAATGGGGACCACTAGAGGAATCTTTGCAGCATGTGCCTGCACTTGATGGCATGCCATGCCTTTTGATGGCTTTAGCTTTGGACAAGATTTTTTTCTTTTTTTTTTTTTTTCAATAAGGTATCCATGCCATGTCCCTCCTATCTTCCCCTCCAAGTTGTGTATTCCTCCTTAACTTTTTCCCCTGCTTTTGCAACATCTGTGAGCTCTTGTTTTACCCTCTTTTGGTCCTTTTCAGTGCACTTGATAAAATCCTGGTCAATCTCCTTGTAGTCACTAACTTTCCCAAATTTCCCCAATTTTTTTTTTTTCTCCTCCAAATGCAATTCCTTTCATGGTATCTCCGTTCCAGTGTGTTTGTAAGTCCTTCTTTTCTGTTTTGGCCTTAAGCAGAGATCAATTTTCCAAGCTTTGCTGCATGTGCCTGCATTTGATGGCATATGGCCTGCATTTGATATCTTTGACTTTGGGCAAGATTTCTTCCATTTTTTTTTTTTTTAACATATCCATGCCTCGTCCCTCTTACCTTCCCCTCCTCGTTGTGTCTTCCTCCTTAACTTTTTCCCCTGCTTTTGCAACATCTCTCTGCTTAGTTTTGGCCTCTTTTGGTCCTTTTCACTGCACTTGATAAAATCCTGGTCCATCTCCTTGTAGTCACTAACTTTCCCAAATTTCCCCAATTTTTTTTTTTTCTCCTCCAAATGCAATTCCTTTCATGGTATCTCCATTCCAGTGTGTTTGTAAGTCCTTCTTTTCTTTTTTGGCCTTAAGCAGAGATCAATTTTCCAAGCTTTGCTGCATGTGCCTGCATTTGATGGCATATGGCCTGCATTTGATGGCTTTGACTTTGGGCAAGATTTTTTCCTTTTTTTTTTTTTTTAAGTAACCATGCCATGTCCCTCCTATCTTCCCCTCCACGTTGTGTCTTCCTCCTTAACTTTTTCCCCTGCTTTTGCAACATCTCTCTGCTTAGTTTTGGCCTCTTTTGGTCCTTTGCACTGCAGCTCATTTCCTCACAGACCAGTTTTTGCGGACAATACATCTCCCAATTTTCTGGAGTTTTTGGGGTTTTTTTCAATTGCATTTCATTTGATCCTATCTCCTTTCCAGAGTGTTTGTAAGCCTTTCTTTTTGGGTTCGCAAGATTCCGTTTCCTTCCCGAAAGGAAATTTCATTTCCTTTCGGGAAGGGAAACGGAATCTTGCGATTTCAATGGGGACCACTAGAGGAATCTTTGCAGCATGTGCCTGCACTTGATGGCATGCCATGCCTTTTGATGGCTTTAGCTTTGGACAAGATTTTTTTCTTTTTTTTTTTTTTTCAATAAGGTATCCATGCCATGTCCCTCCTATCTTCCCCTCCAAGTTGTGTATTCCTCCTTAACTTTTTCCCCTGCTTTTGCAACATCTGTGAGGTCTTGTTTTACCCTCTTTTGGTCCTTTTCAGTGCACTTGATAAAATCCTGGTCCATCTCCTTGTAGTCACTAACTTTCCCAAATTTCCCCAATTTTTTTTTTTTTCTCCTCCAAATGCAATTCCTTTCATGGTATCTCCGTTCCAGTGTGTTTGTAAGTCCTTCTTTTCTTTTTTGGCCTTAAGCAGAGATCAATTTTCCAAGCTTTGCTGCATGTGCCTGCATTTGATGGCATATGGCCTGCATTTGATATCTTTGACTTTGGGCAAGATTTTTTCCATTTTTTTTTTTTTTAACATATCCATGCCACGTCCCTCTTACCTTCCCCTCCTCGTTGTGTCTTCCTCCTTAACTTTTTCCCCTGCTTTTGCAACATCTCTCTGCTTAGTTTTGGCCTCTTTTGGTCCTTTTCAGTGCACTTGATAAAATCCTGGTCCATCTCCTTGTAGTCACTAACTTTCCCAAATTTCCCCAATTTTTTTTTTTTCTCCTCCAAATGCAATTCCTTTCATGGTATCTCCGTTCCAGTGTGTTTGTAAGTCCTTCTTTTCTGTTTTGGCCTTAAGCAGAGATCAATTTTCCAAGCTTTACTGCATGTGCCTGCATTTGATGGCATATGGCCTGCATTTGATGGCTTTGACTCTAGGCAAGAATTTTTCCTTTTTTTTTTTTTAACATATCGATGCCATGTCTCTCATATCTTCCCCTGCATGATGTGTCTTCCTCCTTAACTTTTCCCCCTGTTTTTGCAACATCTGTGAGCTCTTCTTTTACCCTCTTTTGGTCCTTTTCAGTGCACTTGATAAAATCCTGGTCCATCTCCTTGTAGTCACTAACTTTCCCAAATTTCCCCAATTTTTTTTTTTTCTCCTCCAAATGCAATTCCTTTCATGGTATCTCCGTTCCAGTGTGTTTGTAAGTCCTTCTTTTCTTTTTTGGCCTTAAGCAGAGATCAATTTTCCAAGCTTTGCTGCATGTGCCTGCATTTGATGGCATATGGCCTGCATTTGATGGCTTTGACTTTGGGCAAGATTTTTTCCTTTTTTTTTTTTTTTTTTAAGTAACCATGCCATGTCCCTCCTATCTTCCCCTCCTCGTTGTGTCTTCCTCCTTAACTTTTTCCCCTGCTTTTGCAACATCTCTCTGCTTAGTTTTGGCCTCTTTTGGTCCTTTGCACTGCAGCTCATTTCCTCACAGACCAGTTTTTGCGGACAATACATCTCCCAATTTTCTGGAGTTTTTGGGGTTTTTTTCAAATGCATTTCATTTGATCCTATCTCCTTTCCAGAGTGTTTGTAAGCCTTTCTTTTTGGGTTCGCAAGATTCCGTTTCCTTCCCGAAAGGAAATTTCATTTCCTTTCGGGAAGGGAAACGGAATCTTGCGATTTCAATGGGGACCACTAGAGGAATCTTTGCAGCATGTGCCTGCACTTGATGGCATGCCATGCCTTTTGATGGCTTTAGCTTTGGACAAGATTTTTTTCTTTTTTTTTTTTTTCAATAAGGTATCCATGCCATGTCCCTCCTATCTTCCCCTCCAAGTTGTGTATTCCTCCTTAACTTTTTCCCCTGCTTTTGCAACATCTGTGAGCTCTTGTTTTACCCTCTTTTGGTCCTTTTCAGTGCACTTGATAAAATCCTGGTCCATCTCCTTGTAGTCACTAACTTTCCCAAATTTCCCCAATTTTTTTTTTTTCTCCTCCAAATGCAATTCCTTTCATGGTATCTCCGTTCCAGTGTGTTTGTAAGTCCTTCTTTTCTGTTTTGGCCTTAAGCAGAGATCAATTTTCCAAGCTTTGCTGCATGTGCCTGCATTTGATGGCATATGGCCTGCATTTGATATCTTTGACTTTGGGCAAGATTTCTTCCATTTTTTTTTTTTTTAACATATCCATGCCTCGTCCCTCTTACCTTCCCCTCCTCGTTGTGTCTTCCTCCTTAACTTTTTCCCCTGCTTTTGCAACATCTCTCTGCTTAGTTTTGGCCTCTTTTGGTCCTTTTCACTGCACTTGATAAAATCCTGGTCCATCTCCTTGTAGTCACTAACTTTCCCAAATTTCCCCAATTTTTTTTTTTTCTCCTCCAAATGCAATTCCTTTCATGGTATCTCCATTCCAGTGTGTTTGTAAGTCCTTCTTTTCTTTTTTGGCCTTAAGCAGAGATCAATTTTCCAAGCTTTGCTGCATGTGCCTGCATTTGATGGCATATGGCCTGCATTTGATGGCTTTGACTTTGGGCAACATTTTTTCCTTTTTTTTTTTTTTAAGTAACCATGCCATGTCCCTCCTATCTTCCCCTCCACGTTGTGTCTTCCTCCTTAACTTTTTCCCCTGCTTTTGCAACATCTCTCTGCTTAGTTTTGGCCTCTTTTGGTCCTTTGCACTGCAGCTCATTTCCTCACAGACCAGTTTTTGCGGACAATACATCTCCCAATTTTCTGGAGTTTTTGGGGTTTTTTTCAATTGCATTTCATTTGATCCTATCTCCTTTCCAGAGTGTTTGTAAGCCTTTCTTTTTGGGTTCGCAAGATTCCGTTTCCTTCCCGAAAGGAAATTTCATTTCCTTTCGGGAAGGGAAACGGAATCTTGCGATTTCAATGGGGACCACTAGAGGAATCTTTGCAGCATGTGCCTGCACTTGATGGCATGCCATGCCTTTTGATGGCTTTAGCTTTGGACAAGATTTTTTTCTTTTTTTTTTTTTTTCAATAAGGTATCCATGCCATGTCCCTCCTATCTTCCCCTCCAAGTTGTGTATTCCTCCTTAACTTTTTCCCCTGCTTTTGCAACATCTGTGAGCTCTTGTTTTACCCTCTTTTGGTCCTTTTCAGTGCACTTCATAAAATCCTGGTCCATCTCCTTGTAGTCACTAACTTTCCCAAATTTCCCCAATTTTTTTTTTTCTCCTCCAAATGCAATTCCTTTCATGGTATCTCCGTTCCAGTGTGTTTGTAAGTCCTTCTTTTCTGTTTTGGCCTTAAGCAGAGATCAATTTTCCAAGCTTTACTGCATGTGCCTGCATTTGATGGCATATGGCCTGCATTTGATGGCTTTGACTCTAGGCAAGAATTTTTCCTTTTTTTTTTTTTAACATATCGATGCCATGTCTCTCATATCTTCCCCTGCATGATGTGTCTTCCTCCTTAACTTTTCCCCCTGTTTTTGCAACATCTGTGAGCTCTTCTTTTACCCTCTTTTGGTCCTTTTCAGTGCACTTCATAAAATCCTGGTCCATCTCCTTGTAGTCACTAACTTTCCCAAATTTCCCCAATTTTTTTTTTTTTCTCCTCCAAATGCAATTCCTTTCATGGTATCTCCGTTCCAGTGTGTTTGTAAGTCCTTCTTTTCTTTTTTGGCCTTAAGCAGAGATCAATTTTCCAAGCTTTGCTGCATGTGCCTGCATTTGATGGCATATGGCCTGCATTTGATATCTTTGACTTTGGGCAAGATTTCTTCCATTTTTATTTTTTTTAACATATCCATGCCTCGTCCCTCTTACCTTCCCCTCCTCGTTGTGTCTTCCTCCTTAACTTTTTCCCCTGCTTTTGCAACATCTCTCTGCTTAGTTTTGGCCTCTTTTGGTCCTTTTCACTGCACTTGATAAAATCCTGGTCCATCTCCTTGTAGTCACTAACTTTCCCAAATTTCCCCAATTTTTTTTTTTTCTCCTCCAAATGCAATTCCTTTCATGGTATCTCCGTTCCAGTGTGTTTGTAAGTCCTTCTTGTCTTTTTTGGCCTTAAGCAGAGATCAATTTTCCAAGCTTTGCTGCATGTGCCTGCATTTGATGGCATATGGCCTGCATTTGATATCTTTGACTTTGGGCAAGATTTCTTCCATTTTTTTTTTTTTTAACATATCCATGCCTCGTCCCTCTTACCTTCCCCTCCTCGTTGTGTCTTCCTCCTTAACTTTTTCCCCTGCTTTTGCAACATCTCTCTGCTTAGTTTTGGCCTCTTTTGGTCCTTTTCACTGCACTTGATAAAATCCTGGTCCATCTCCTTGTAGTCACTAACTTTCCCAAATTTCCCCAATTTTTTTTTTTTCTCCTCCAAATGCAATTCCTTTCATGGTATCTCCATTCCAGTGTGTTTGTAAGTCCTTCTTTTCTTTTTTGGCCTTAAGCAGAGATCAATTTTCCAAGCTTTGCTGCATGTGCCTGCATTTGATGGCATATGGCCTGCATTTGATGGCTTTGACTCTAGGCAAGAATTTTTCCTTTTTTTTTTTTTAACATATCGATGCCATGTCTCTCATATCTTCCCCTGCATGATGTGTCTTCCTCCTTAACTTTTCCCCCTGTTTTTGCAACATCTGTGAGCTCTTCTTTTACCCTCTTTTGGTCCTTTTCAGTGCACTTGATAAAATCCTGGTCCATCTCCTTGTAGTCACTAACTTTCCCAAATTTCCCCAATTTTTTTTTTTTCTCCTCCAAATGCAATTCCTTTCATGGTATCTCCGTTCCAGTGTGTTTGTAAGTCCTTCTTGTCTTTTTTGGCCTTAAGCAGAGATCAATTTTCCAAGCTTTGCTGCATGTGCCTGCATTTGATGGCATATGGCCTGCATTTGATGGCTTTGACTTTGGGCAAGATTTTTTCCTTTTTTTTTTTTTTAAGTAACCATGCCATGTCCCTCCTATCTTCCCCTCCACGTTGTGTCTTCCTCCTTAACTTTTTCCCCTGCTTTTGCAACATCTCTCTGCTTAGTTTTGGCCTCTTTTGGTCCTTTGCACTGCAGCTCATTTCCTCACAGACCAGTTTTTGCGGACAATACATCTCCCAATTTTCTGGAGTTTTTGGGGTTTTTTTCAATTGCGTTTCATTTGATCCTATCTCCTTTCCAGAGTGTTTGTAAGCCTTTCTTTTTGGGTTCGCAAGATTCCGTTTCCTTCCCGAAAGGAAATTTCATTTCCTTTCGGGAAGGGAAACGGAATCTTGCGATTTCAATGGGGACCACTAGAGGAATCTTTGCAGCATGTGCCTGCACTTGATGGCATGCCATGCCTTTTGATGGCTTTAGCTTTGGACAAGATTTTTTTCTTTTTTTTTTTTTTTCAATAAGGTATCCATGCCATGTCCCTCCTATCTTCCCCTCCAAGTTGTGTATTCCTCCTTAACTTTTTCCCCTGCTTTTGCAACATCTGTGAGCTCTTGTTTTACCCTCTTTTGGTCCTTTTCAGTGCACTTGATAAAATCCTGGTCCATCTCCTTGTAGTCACTAACTTTCCCAAATTTCCCCAATTTTTTTTTTTTTCTCCTCCAAATGCAATTCCTTTCATGGTATCTCCGTTCCAGTGTGTTTGTAAGTCCTTCTTTTCTTTTTTGGCCTTAAGCAGAGATCAATTTTCCAAGCTTTGCTGCATGTGCCTGCATTTGATGGCATATGGCCTGCATTTGATATCTTTGACTTTGGGCAAGATTTTTTCCATTTTTTTTTTTTTTAACATATCCATGCCTCGTCCCTCTTACCTTCCCCTCCTCGTTGTGTCTTCCTCCTTAACTTTTTCCCCTGCTTTTGCAACATCTCTCTGCTTAGTTTTGGCCTCTTTTGGTCCTTTTCACTGCACTTGATAAAATCCTGGTCCATCTCCTTGTAGTCACTAACTTTCCCAAATTTCCCCAATTTTTTTTTTTTCTCCTCCAAATGCAATTCCTTTCATGGTATCTCCGTTCCAGTGTGTTTGTAAGTCCTTCTTTTCTTTTTTGGCCTTAAGCAGAGATCAATTTTCCAAGCTTTGCTGCATGTGCCTGCATTTGATGGCATATGGCCTGCATTTGATGGCTTTGACTTTGGGCAAGATTTTTTCCTTTTTTTTTTTTTTTTTTAAGTAACCATGCCATGTCCCTCCTATCTTCCCCTCCTCGTTGTGTCTTCCTCCTTAACTTTTTCCCCTGCTTTTGCAACATCTCTCTGCTTAGTTTTGGCCTCTTTTGGTCCTTTGCACTGCAGCTCATTTCCTCACAGACCAGTTTTTGCGGACAATACATCTCCCAATTTTCTGGAGTTTTTGGGGTTTTTTTCAAATGCATTTCATTTGATCCTATCTCCTTTCCAGAGTGTTTGTAAGCCTTTCTTTTTGGGTTCGCAAGATTCCGTTTCCTTCCCGAAAGGAAATTTCATTTCCTTTCGGGAAGGGAAACGGAATCTTGCGATTTCAATGGGGACCACTAGAGGAATCTTTGCAGCATGTGCCTGCACTTGATGGCATGCCATGCCTTTTGATGGCTTTAGCTTTGGACAAGATTTTTTTCTTTTTTTTTTTTTTCAATAAGGTATCCATGCCATGTCCCTCCTATCTTCCCCTCCAAGTTGTGTATTCCTCCTTAACTTTTTCCCCTGCTTTTGCAACATCTGTGAGCTCTTGTTTTACCCTCTTTTGGTCCTTTTCAGTGCACTTGATAAAATCCTGGTCCATCTCCTTGTAGTCACTAACTTTCCCAAATTTCCCCAATTTTTTTTTTTTCTCCTCCAAATGCAATTCCTTTCATGGTATCTCCGTTCCAGTGTGTTTGTAAGTCCTTCTTTTCTGTTTTGGCCTTAAGCAGAGATCAATTTTCCAAGCTTTGCTGCATGTGCCTGCATTTGATGGCATATGGCCTGCATTTGATATCTTTGACTTTGGGCAAGATTTCTTCCATTTTTTTTTTTTTTAACATATCCATGCCTCGTCCCTCTTACCTTCCCCTCCTCGTTGTGTCTTCCTCCTTAACTTTTTCCCCTGCTTTTGCAACATCTCTCTGCTTAGTTTTGGCCTCTTTTGGTCCTTTTCACTGCACTTGATAAAATCCTGGTCCATCTCCTTGTAGTCACTAACTTTCCCAAATTTCCCCAATTTTTTTTTTTTCTCCTCCAAATGCAATTCCTTTCATGGTATCTCCATTCCAGTGTGTTTGTAAGTCCTTCTTTTCTTTTTTGGCCTTAAGCAGAGATCAATTTTCCAAGCTTTGCTGCATGTGCCTGCATTTGATGGCATATGGCCTGCATTTGATGGCTTTGACTTTGGGCAACATTTTTTCCTTTTTTTTTTTTTTAAGTAACCATGCCATGTCCCTCCTATCTTCCCCTCCACGTTGTGTCTTCCTCCTTAACTTTTTCCCCTGCTTTTGCAACATCTCTCTGCTTAGTTTTGGCCTCTTTTGGTCCTTTGCACTGCAGCTCATTTCCTCACAGACCAGTTTTTGCGGACAATACATCTCCCAATTTTCTGGAGTTTTTGGGGTTTTTTTCAATTGCATTTCATTTGATCCTATCTCCTTTCCAGAGTGTTTGTAAGCCTTTCTTTTTGGGTTCGCAAGATTCCGTTTCCTTCCCGAAAGGAAATTTCATTTCCTTTCGGGAAGGGAAACGGAATCTTGCGATTTCAATGGGGACCACTAGAGGAATCTTTGCAGCATGTGCCTGCACTTGATGGCATGCCATGCCTTTTGATGGCTTTAGCTTTGGACAAGATTTTTTTCTTTTTTTTTTTTTTTCAATAAGGTATCCATGCCATGTCCCTCCTATCTTCCCCTCCAAGTTGTGTATTCCTCCTTAACTTTTTCCCCTGCTTTTGCAACATCTGTGAGCTCTTGTTTTACCCTCTTTTGGTCCTTTTCAGTGCACTTCATAAAATCCTGGTCCATCTCCTTGTAGTCACTAACTTTCCCAAATTTCCCCAATTTTTTTTTTTCTCCTCCAAATGCAATTCCTTTCATGGTATCTCCGTTCCAGTGTGTTTGTAAGTCCTTCTTTTCTGTTTTGGCCTTAAGCAGAGATCAATTTTCCAAGCTTTACTGCATGTGCCTGCATTTGATGGCATATGGCCTGCATTTGATGGCTTTGACTCTAGGCAAGAATTTTTCCTTTTTTTTTTTTTAACATATCGATGCCATGTCTCTCATATCTTCCCCTGCATGATGTGTCTTCCTCCTTAACTTTTCCCCCTGTTTTTGCAACATCTGTGAGCTCTTCTTTTACCCTCTTTTGGTCCTTTTCAGTGCACTTCATAAAATCCTGGTCCATCTCCTTGTAGTCACTAACTTTCCCAAATTTCCCCAATTTTTTTTTTTTTCTCCTCCAAATGCAATTCCTTTCATGGTATCTCCGTTCCAGTGTGTTTGTAAGTCCTTCTTTTCTTTTTTGGCCTTAAGCAGAGATCAATTTTCCAAGCTTTGCTGCATGTGCCTGCATTTGATGGCATATGGCCTGCATTTGATATCTTTGACTTTGGGCAAGATTTCTTCCATTTTTATTTTTTTTAACATATCCATGCCTCGTCCCTCTTACCTTCCCCTCCTCGTTGTGTCTTCCTCCTTAACTTTTTCCCCTGCTTTTGCAACATCTCTCTGCTTAGTTTTGGCCTCTTTTGGTCCTTTTCACTGCACTTGATAAAATCCTGGTCCATCTCCTTGTAGTCACTAACTTTCCCAAATTTCCCCAATTTTTTTTTTTTCTCCTCCAAATGCAATTCCTTTCATGGTATCTCCGTTCCAGTGTGTTTGTAAGTCCTTCTTGTCTTTTTTGGCCTTAAGCAGAGATCAATTTTCCAAGCTTTGCTGCATGTGCCTGCATTTGATGGCATATGGCCTGCATTTGATATCTTTGACTTTGGGCAAGATTTCTTCCATTTTTTTTTTTTTTAACATATCCATGCCTCGTCCCTCTTACCTTCCCCTCCTCGTTGTGTCTTCCTCCTTAACTTTTTCCCCTGCTTTTGCAACATCTCTCTGCTTAGTTTTGGCCTCTTTTGGTCCTTTTCACTGCACTTGATAAAATCCTGGTCCATCTCCTTGTAGTCACTAACTTTCCCAAATTTCCCCAATTTTTTTTTTTTCTCCTCCAAATGCAATTCCTTTCATGGTATCTCCATTCCAGTGTGTTTGTAAGTCCTTCTTTTCTTTTTTGGCCTTAAGCAGAGATCAATTTTCCAAGCTTTGCTGCATGTGCCTGCATTTGATGGCATATGGCCTGCATTTGATGGCTTTGACTCTAGGCAAGAATTTTTCCTTTTTTTTTTTTTAACATATCGATGCCATGTCTCTCATATCTTCCCCTGCATGATGTGTCTTCCTCCTTAACTTTTCCCCCTGTTTTTGCAACATCTGTGAGCTCTTCTTTTACCCTCTTTTGGTCCTTTTCAGTGCACTTGATAAAATCCTGGTCCATCTCCTTGTAGTCACTAACTTTCCCAAATTTCCCCAATTTTTTTTTTTTCTCCTCCAAATGCAATTCCTTTCATGGTATCTCCGTTCCAGTGTGTTTGTAAGTCCTTCTTGTCTTTTTTGGCCTTAAGCAGAGATCAATTTTCCAAGCTTTGCTGCATGTGCCTGCATTTGATGGCATATGGCCTGCATTTGATGGCTTTGACTTTGGGCAAGATTTTTTCCTTTTTTTTTTTTTTAAGTAACCATGCCATGTCCCTCCTATCTTCCCCTCCACGTTGTGTCTTCCTCCTTAACTTTTTCCCCTGCTTTTGCAACATCTCTCTGCTTAGTTTTGGCCTCTTTTGGTCCTTTGCACTGCAGCTCATTTCCTCACAGACCAGTTTTTGCGGACAATACATCTCCCAATTTTCTGGAGTTTTTGGGGTTTTTTTCAATTGCGTTTCATTTGATCCTATCTCCTTTCCAGAGTGTTTGTAAGCCTTTCTTTTTGGGTTCGCAAGATTCCGTTTCCTTCCCGAAAGGAAATTTCATTTCCTTTCGGGAAGGGAAACGGAATCTTGCGATTTCAATGGGGACCACTAGAGGAATCTTTGCAGCATGTGCCTGCACTTGATGGCATGCCATGCCTTTTGATGGCTTTAGCTTTGGACAAGATTTTTTTCTTTTTTTTTTTTTTTCAATAAGGTATCCATGCCATGTCCCTCCTATCTTCCCCTCCAAGTTGTGTATTCCTCCTTAACTTTTTCCCCTGCTTTTGCAACATCTGTGAGCTCTTGTTTTACCCTCTTTTGGTCCTTTTCAGTGCACTTGATAAAATCCTGGTCCATCTCCTTGTAGTCACTAACTTTCCCAAATTTCCCCAATTTTTTTTTTTTTCTCCTCCAAATGCAATTCCTTTCATGGTATCTCCGTTCCAGTGTGTTTGTAAGTCCTTCTTTTCTTTTTTGGCCTTAAGCAGAGATCAATTTTCCAAGCTTTGCTGCATGTGCCTGCATTTGATGGCATATGGCCTGCATTTGATATCTTTGACTTTGGGCAAGATTTTTTCCATTTTTTTTTTTTTTAACATATCCATGCCTCGTCCCTCTTACCTTCCCCTCCTCGTTGTGTCTTCCTCCTTAACTTTTTCCCCTGCTTTTGCAACATCTCTCTGCTTAGTTTTGGCCTCTTTTGGTCCTTTTCACTGCACTTGATAAAATCCTGGTCCATCTCCTTGTAGTCACTAACTTTCCCAAATTTCCCCAATTTTTTTTTTTTCTCCTCCAAATGCAATTCCTTTCATGGTATCTCCGTTCCAGTGTGTTTGTAAGTCCTTCTTTTCTTTTTTGGCCTTAAGCAGAGATCAATTTTCCAAGCTTTGCTGCATGTGCCTGCATTTGATGGCATATGGCCTGCATTTGATGGCTTTGACTTTGGGCAAGATTTTTTCCTTTTTTTTTTTTTTTAAGTAACCATGCCATGTCCCTCCTATCTTCCCCTCCACGTTGTGTCTTCCTCCTTAACTTTTTCCCCTGCTTTTGCAACATCTCTCTGCTTAGTTTTGGCCTCTTTTGGTCCTTTGCACTGCAGCTCATTTCCTCACAGACCAGTTTTTGCGGACAATACATCTCCCAATTTTCTGGAGTTTTTGGGGTTTTTTTCAATTGCATTTCATTTGATCCTATCTCCTTTCCAGAGTGTTTGTAAGCCTTTCTTTTTGGGTTCGCAAGATTCCGTTTCCTTCCCGAAAGGAAATTTCATTTCCTTTCGGGAAGGGAAACGGAATCTTGCGATTTCAATGGGGACCACTAGAGGAATCTTTGCAGCATGTGCCTGCACTTGATGGCATGCCATGCCTTTTGATGGCTTTAGCTTTGGACAAGATTTTTTTCTTTTTTTTTTTTTCAATAAGGTATCCATGCCATGTCCCTCCTATCTTCCCCTCCACGTTGCGTCTTCCTCCTTAACTTTTTCCCCTGCTTTTGCAACATCTGTGAGCTCTTGTTTTACCCTCTTTTGGTCCTTTTCAGTGCACTTGATAAAATCCTGGTCCATCTCCTTGTAGTCACTAACTTTCCCAAATTTCCCCAATTTTTTTTTTTCTCCTCCAAATGCAATTCCTTTCATGGTATCTCCGTTCCAGTGTGTTTGTAAGTCCTTCTTTTCTGTTTTGGCCTTAAGCAGAGATCAATTTTCCAAGCTTTACTGCATGTGCCTGCATTTGATGGCATATGGCCTGCATTTGATGGCTTTGACTCTAGGCAAGAATTTTTCCTTTTTTTTTTTTTAACATATCGATGCCATGTCTCTCATATCTTCCCCTGCATGATGTGTCTTCCTCCTTAACTTTTCCCCCTGTTTTTGCAACATCTGTGAGCTCTTCTTTTACCCTCTTTTGGTCCTTTTCAGTGCACTTGATAAAATCCTGGTCCATCTCCTTGTAGTCACTAACTTTCCCAAATTTCCCCAATTTTTTTTTTTTCTCCTCCAAATGCAATTCCTTTCATGGTATCTCCGTTCCAGTGTGTTTGTAAGTCCTTCTTTTCTTTTTTGGCCTTAAGCAGAGATCAATTTTCCAAGCTTTGCTGCATGTGCCTGCATTTGATGGCATATGGCCTGCATTTGATGGCTTTGACTTTGGGCAAGATTTTTTCCTTTTTTTTTTTTTTTTTTAAGTAACCATGCCATGTCCCTCCTATCTTCCCCTCCTCGTTGTGTCTTCCTCCTTAACTTTTTCCCCTGCTTTTGCAACATCTCTCTGCTTAGTTTTGGCCTCTTTTGGTCCTTTGCACTGCAGCTCATTTCCTCACAGACCAGTTTTTGCGGACAATACATCTCCCAATTTTCTGGAGTTTTTGGGGTTTTTTTCAAATGCATTTCATTTGATCCTATCTCCTTTCCAGAGTGTTTGTAAGCCTTTCTTTTTGGGTTCGCAAGATTCCGTTTCCTTCCCGAAAGGAAATTTCATTTCCTTTCGGGAAGGGAAACGGAATCTTGCGATTTCAATGGGGACCACTAGAGGAATCTTTGCAGCATGTGCCTGCACTTGATGGCATGCCATGCCTTTTGATGGCTTTAGCTTTGGACAAGATTTTTTTCTTTTTTTTTTTTTTCAATAAGGTATCCATGCCATGTCCCTCCTATCTTCCCCTCCAAGTTGTGTATTCCTCCTTAACTTTTTCCCCTGCTTTTGCAACATCTGTGAGCTCTTGTTTTACCCTCTTTTGGTCCTTTTCAGTGCACTTGATAAAATCCTGGTCCATCTCCTTGTAGTCACTAACTTTCCCAAATTTCCCCAATTTTTTTTTTTTCTCCTCCAAATGCAATTCCTTTCATGGTATCTCCGTTCCAGTGTGTTTGTAAGTCCTTCTTTTCTGTTTTGGCCTTAAGCAGAGATCAATTTTCCAAGCTTTGCTGCATGTGCCTGCATTTGATGGCATATGGCCTGCATTTGATATCTTTGACTTTGGGCAAGATTTCTTCCATTTTTTTTTTTTTTAACATATCCATGCCTCGTCCCTCTTACCTTCCCCTCCTCGTTGTGTCTTCCTCCTTAACTTTTTCCCCTGCTTTTGCAACATCTCTCTGCTTAGTTTTGGCCTCTTTTGGTCCTTTTCACTGCACTTGATAAAATCCTGGTCCATCTCCTTGTAGTCACTAACTTTCCCAAATTTCCCCAATTTTTTTTTTTTCTCCTCCAAATGCAATTCCTTTCATGGTATCTCCATTCCAGTGTGTTTGTAAGTCCTTCTTTTCTTTTTTGGCCTTAAGCAGAGATCAATTTTCCAAGCTTTGCTGCATGTGCCTGCATTTGATGGCATATGGCCTGCATTTGATGGCTTTGACTTTGGGCAACATTTTTTCCTTTTTTTTTTTTTTAAGTAACCATGCCATGTCCCTCCTATCTTCCCCTCCACGTTGTGTCTTCCTCCTTAACTTTTTCCCCTGCTTTTGCAACATCTCTCTGCTTAGTTTTGGCCTCTTTTGGTCCTTTGCACTGCAGCTCATTTCCTCACAGACCAGTTTTTGCGGACAATACATCTCCCAATTTTCTGGAGTTTTTGGGGTTTTTTTCAATTGCATTTCATTTGATCCTATCTCCTTTCCAGAGTGTTTGTAAGCCTTTCTTTTTGGGTTCGCAAGATTCCGTTTCCTTCCCGAAAGGAAATTTCATTTCCTTTCGGGAAGGGAAACGGAATCTTGCGATTTCAATGGGGACCACTAGAGGAATCTTTGCAGCATGTGCCTGCACTTGATGGCATGCCATGCCTTTTGATGGCTTTAGCTTTGGACAAGATTTTTTTCTTTTTTTTTTTTTTTCAATAAGGTATCCATGCCATGTCCCTCCTATCTTCCCCTCCAAGTTGTGTATTCCTCCTTAACTTTTTCCCCTGCTTTTGCAACATCTGTGAGCTCTTGTTTTACCCTCTTTTGGTCCTTTTCAGTGCACTTCATAAAATCCTGGTCCATCTCCTTGTAGTCACTAACTTTCCCAAATTACCCCAATTTTTTTTTTTCTCCTCCAAATGCAATTCCTTTCATGGTATCTCCGTTCCAGTGTGTTTGTAAGTCCTTCTTTTCTGTTTTGGCCTTAAGCAGAGATCAATTTTCCAAGCTTTACTGCATGTGCCTGCATTTGATGGCATATGGCCTGCATTTGATGGCTTTGACTCTAGGCAAGAATTTTTCCTTTTTTTTTTTTTAACATATCGATGCCATGTCTCTCATATCTTCCCCTGCATGATGTGTCTTCCTCCTTAACTTTTCCCCCTGTTTTTGCAACATCTGTGAGCTCTTCTTTTACCCTCTTTTGGTCCTTTTCAGTGCACTTCATAAAATCCTGGTCCATCTCCTTGTAGTCACTAACTTTCCCAAATTTCCCCAATTTTTTTTTTTTTCTCCTCCAAATGCAATTCCTTTCATGGTATCTCCGTTCCAGTGTGTTTGTAAGTCCTTCTTTTCTTTTTTGGCCTTAAGCAGAGATCAATTTTCCAAGCTTTGCTGCATGTGCCTGCATTTGATGGCATATGGCCTGCATTTGATATCTTTGACTTTGGGCAAGATTTCTTCCATTTTTATTTTTTTTAACATATCCATGCCTCGTCCCTCTTACCTTCCCCTCCTCGTTGTGTCTTCCTCCTTAACTTTTTCCCCTGCTTTTGCAACATCTCTCTGCTTAGTTTTGGCCTCTTTTGGTCCTTTTCACTGCACTTGATAAAATCCTGGTCCATCTCCTTGTAGTCACTAACTTTCCCAAATTTCCCCAATTTTTTTTTTTTCTCCTCCAAATGCAATTCCTTTCATGGTATCTCCGTTCCAGTGTGTTTGTAAGTCCTTCTTGTCTTTTTTGGCCTTAAGCAGAGATCAATTTTCCAAGCTTTGCTGCATGTGCCTGCATTTGATGGCATGTGGCCTGCATTTGATATCTTTGACTTTGGGCAAGATTTTTTCCTTTTTTTTTTTTTTTTAAGTAACCATGCCATGTCCCTCCTATCTTCCCCTCCACGTTGTGTCTTCCTCCTTAACTTTTTCCCCTGCTTTTGCAACATCTCTCTGCTTAGTTTTGGCCTCTTTTGGTCCTTTGCACTGCAGCTCATTTCCTCACAGACCAGTTTTTGCGGACAATACATCTCCCAATTTTCTGGAGTTTTTGGGGTTTTTTTCAATTGCATTTCATTTGATCCTATCTCCTTTCCAGAGTGTTTGTAAGCCTTTCTTTTTGGGTTCGCAAGATTCCGTTTCCTTCCCGAAAGGAAATTTCATTTCCTTTCGGGAAGGGAAACGGAATCTTGCGATTTCAATGGGGACCACTAGAGGAATCTTTGCAGCATGTGCCTGCACTTGATGGCATGCCATGCCTTTTGATGGCTTTAGCTTTGGACAAGATTTTTTTCTTTTTTTTTTTTTTTCAATAAGGTATCCATGCCATGTCCCTCCTATCTTCCCCTCCAAGTTGTGTATTCCTCCTTAACTTTTTCCCCTGCTTTTGCAACATCTGTGAGCTCTTGTTTTACCCTCTTTTGGTCCTTTTCAGTGCACTTGATAAAATCCTGGTCCATCTCCTTGTAGTCACTAACTTTCCCAAATTTCCCCAATTTTTTTTTTTTCTCCTCCCAATGCAATTCCTTTCATGGTATCTCCGTTCCAGTGTGTTTGTAAGTCCTTCTTTTCTGTTTTGGCCTTAAGCAGAGATCAATTTTCCAAGCTTTGCTGCATGTGCCTGCATTTGATGGCATATGGCCTGCATTTGATATCTTTGACTTTGGGCAAGATTTCTTCCATTTTTTTTTTTTTTAACATATCCATGCCTCGTCCCTCTTACCTTCCCCTCCTCGTTGTGTCTTCCTCCTTAACTTTTTCCCCTGCTTTTGCAACATCTCTCTGCTTAGTTTTGGCCTCTTTTGGTCCTTTTCACTGCACTTGATAAAATCCTGGTCCATCTCCTTGTAGTCACTAACTTTCCCAAATTTCCCCAATTTTTTTTTTTTCTCCTCCAAATGCAATTCCTTTCATGGTATCTCCATTCCAGTGTGTTTGTAAGTCCTTCTTTTCTTTTTTGGCCTTAAGCAGAGATCAATTTTCCAAGCTTTGCTGCATGTGCCTGCATTTGATGGCATATGGCCTGCATTTGATGGCTTTGACTTTGGGCAAGATTTTTTCCTTTTTTTTTTTTTTTAAGTAACCATGCCATGTCCCTCCTATCTTCCCCTCCACGTTGTGTCTTCCTCCTTAACTTTTTCCCCTGCTTTTGCAACATCTCTCTGCTTAGTTTTGGCCTCTTTTGGTCCTTTGCACTGCAGCTCATTTCCTCACAGACCAGTTTTTGCGGACAATACATCTCCCAATTTTCTGGAGTTTTTGGGGTTTTTTTCAAATGCATTTCATTTGATCCTATCTCCTTTCCAGAGTGTTTGTAAGCCTTTCTTTTTGGGTTCGCAAGATTCCGTTTCCTTCCCGAAAGGAAATTTCATTTCCTTTCGGGAAGGGAAACGGAATCTTGCGATTTCAATGGGGACCACTAGAGGAATCTTTGCAGCATGTGCCTGCACTTGATGGCATGCCATGCCTTTTGATGGCTTTAGCTTTGGACAAGATTTTTTTTCTTTTTTTTTTTTTTCAATAAGGTATCCATGCCATGTCCCTCCTATCTTCCCCTCCACGTTGCGTCTTCCTCCTTAACTTTTTCCCCTGCTTTTGCAACATCTGTGAGCTCTTGTTTTACCCTCTTTTGGTCCTTTTCAGTGCACTTGATAAAATCCTGGTCCATCTCCTTGTAGTCACTAACTTTCCCAAATTTCCCCAATTTTTTTTTTTCTCCTCCAAATGCAATTCCTTTCATGGTATCTCCGTTCCAGTGTGTTTGTAAGTCCTTCTTTTCTGTTTTGGCCTTAAGCAGAGATCAATTTTCCAAGCTTTACTGCATGTGCCTGCATTTGATGGCATATGGCCTGCATTTGATGGCTTTGACTCTAGGCAAGAATTTTTCCTTTTTTTTTTTTTAACATATCGATGCCATGTCTCTCATATCTTCCCCTGCATGATGTGTCTTCCTCCTTAACTTTTCCCCCTGTTTTTGCAACATCTGTGAGCTCTTCTTTTACCCTCTTTTGGTCCTTTTCAGTGCACTTGATAAAATCCTGGTCCATCTCCTTGTAGTCACTAACTTTCCCAAATTTCCCCAATTTTTTTTTTTTCTCCTCCAAATGCAATTCCTTTCATGGTATCTCCGTTCCAGTGTGTTTGTAAGTCCTTCTTTTCTTTTTTGGCCTTAAGCAGAGATCAATTTTCCAAGCTTTGCTGCATGTGCCTGCATTTGATGGCATATGGCCTGCATTTGATGGCTTTGACTTTGGGCAAGATTTTTTCCTTTTTTTTTTTTTTAAGTAACCATGCCATGTCCCTCCTATCTTCCCCTCCACGTTGTGTCTTCCTCCTTAACTTTTTCCCCTGCTTTTGCAACATCTCTCTGCTTAGTTTTGGCCTCTTTTGGTCCTTTGCACTGCAGCTCATTTCCTCACAGACCAGTTTTTGCGGACAATACATCTCCCAATTTTCTGGAGTTTTTGGGGTTTTTTTCAATTGCATTTCATTTGATCCTATCTCCTTTCCAGAGTGTTTGTAAGCCTTTCTTTTTGGGTTCGCAAGATTCCGTTTCCTTCCCGAAAGGAAATTTCATTTCCTTTCGGGAAGGGAAACGGAATCTTGCGATTTCAATGGGGACCACTAGAGGAATCTTTGCAGCATGTGCCTGCACTTGATGGCATGCCATGCCTTTTGATGGCTTTAGCTTTGGACAAGATTTTTTTCTTTTTTTTTTTTTTTCAATAAGGTATCCATGCCATGTCCCTCCTATCTTCCCCTCCAAGTTGTGTATTCCTCCTTAACTTTTTCCCCTGCTTTTGCAACATCTGTGAGCTCTTGTTTTACCCTCTTTTGGTCCTTTTCAGTGCACTTGATAAAATCCTGGTCCATCTCCTTGTAGTCACTAACTTTCCCAAATTTCCCCAATTTTTTTTTTTTCTCCTCCCAATGCAATTCCTTTCATGGTATCTCCGTTCCAGTGTGTTTGTAAGTCCTTCTTTTCTGTTTTGGCCTTAAGCAGAGATCAATTTTCCAAGCTTTGCTGCATGTGCCTGCATTTGATGGCATATGGCCTGCATTTGATATCTTTGACTTTGGGCAAGATTTCTTCCATTTTTTTTTTTTTTAACATATCCATGCCTCGTCCCTCTTACCTTCCCCTCCTCGTTGTGTCTTCCTCCTTAACTTTTTCCCCTGCTTTTGCAACATCTCTCTGCTTAGTTTTGGCCTCTTTTGGTCCTTTTCACTGCACTTGATAAAATCCTGGTCCATCTCCTTGTAGTCACTAACTTTCCCAAATTTCCCCAATTTTTTTTTTTTCTCCTCCAAATGCAATTCCTTTCATGGTATCTCCATTCCAGTGTGTTTGTAAGTCCTTCTTTTCTTTTTTGGCCTTAAGCAGAGATCAATTTTCCAAGCTTTGCTGCATGTGCCTGCATTTGATGGCATATGGCCTGCATTTGATGGCTTTGACTTTGGGCAAGATTTTTTCCTTTTTTTTTTTTTTTAAGTAACCATGCCATGTCCCTCCTATCTTCCCCTCCACGTTGTGTCTTCCTCCTTAACTTTTTCCCCTGCTTTTGCAACATCTCTCTGCTTAGTTTTGGCCTCTTTTGGTCCTTTGCACTGCAGCTCATTTCCTCACAGACCAGTTTTTGCGGACAATACATCTCCCAATTTTCTGGAGTTTTTGGGGTTTTTTTCAAATGCATTTCATTTGATCCTATCTCCTTTCCAGAGTGTTTGTAAGCCTTTCTTTTTGGGTTCGCAAGATTCCGTTTCCTTCCCGAAAGGAAATTTCATTTCCTTTCGGGAAGGGAAACGGAATCTTGCGATTTCAATGGGGACCACTAGAGGAATCTTTGCAGCATGTGCCTGCACTTGATGGCATGCCATGCCTTTTGATGGCTTTAGCTTTGGACAAGATTTTTTTCTTTTTTTTTTTTTTCAATAAGGTATCCATGCCATGTCCCTCCTATCTTCCCCTCCACGTTGCGTCTTCCTCCTTAACTTTTTCCCCTGCTTTTGCAACATCTGTGAGCTCTTGTTTTACCCTCTTTTGGTCCTTTTCAGTGCACTTGATAAAATCCTGGTCCATCTCCTTGTAGTCACTAACTTTCCCAAATTTCCCCAATTTTTTTTTTTCTCCTCCAAATGCAATTCCTTTCATGGTATCTCCGTTCCAGTGTGTTTGTAAGTCCTTCTTTTCTGTTTTGGCCTTAAGCAGAGATCAATTTTCCAAGCTTTACTGCATGTGCCTGCATTTGATGGCATATGGCCTGCATTTGATGGCTTTGACTCTAGGCAAGAATTTTTCCTTTTTTTTTTTTTAACATATCGATGCCATGTCTCTCATATCTTCCCCTGCATGATGTGTCTTCCTCCTTAACTTTTCCCCCTGTTTTTGCAACATCTGTGAGCTCTTCTTTTACCCTCTTTTGGTCCTTTTCAGTGCACTTGATAAAATCCTGGTCCATCTCCTTGTAGTCACTAACTTTCCCAAATTTCCCCAATTTTTTTTTTTTCTCCTCCAAATGCAATTCCTTTCATGGTATCTCCGTTCCAGTGTGTTTGTAAGTCCTTCTTTTCTTTTTTGGCCTTAAGCAGAGATCAATTTTCCAAGCTTTGCTGCATGTGCCTGCATTTGATGGCATATGGCCTGCATTTGATGGCTTTGACTTTGGGCAAGATTTTTTCCTTTTTTTTTTTTTTAAGTAACCATGCCATGTCCCTCCTATCTTCCCCTCCACGTTGTGTCTTCCTCCTTAACTTTTTCCCCTGCTTTTGCAACATCTCTCTGCTTAGTTTTGGCCTCTTTTGGTCCTTTGCACTGCAGCTCATTTCCTCACAGACCAGTTTTTGCGGACAATACATCTCCCAATTTTCTGGAGTTTTTGGGGTTTTTTTCAATTGCATTTCATTTGATCCTATCTCCTTTCCAGAGTGTTTGTAAGCCTTTCTTTTTGGGTTCGCAAGATTCCGTTTCCTTCCCGAAAGGAAATTTCATTTCCTTTCGGGAAGGGAAACGGAATCTTGCGATTTCAATGGGGACCACTAGAGGAATCTTTGCAGCATGTGCCTGCACTTGATGGCATGCCATGCCTTTTGATGGCTTTAGCTTTGGACAAGATTTTTTTCTTTTTTTTTTTTTTTCAATAAGGTATCCATGCCATGTCCCTCCTATCTTCCCCTCCACGTTGCGTCTTCCTCCTTAACTTTTTCCCCTGCTTTTGCAACATCTGTGAGCTCTTGTTTTACCCTCTTTTGGTCCTTTTCAGTGCACTTGATAAAATCCTGGTCCATCTCCTTGTAGTCACTAACTTTCCCAAATTTCCCCAATTTTTTTTTTTTCTCCTCCAAATGCAATTCCTTTCATGGTATCTCCGTTCCAGTGTGTTTGTAAGTCCTTCTTTTCTTTTTTGGCCTTAAGCAGAGATCAATTTTCCAAGCTTTGCTGCATGTGCCTGCATTTGATGGCATATGGCCTGCATTTGATGGCTTTGACTTTGGGCAAGATTTTTTCCTTTTTTTTTTTTTTAAGTAACCATGCCATGTCCCTCCTATCTTCCCCTCCACGTTGTGTCTTCCTCCTTAACTTTTTCCCCTGCTTTTGCAACATCTCTCTGCTTAGTTTTGGCCTCTTTTGGTCCTTTTCACTGCACTTGATAAAATCCTGGTCCATCTCCTTGTAGTCACTAACTTTCCCAAATTTCCCCAATTTTTTTTTTTTCTCCTCCAAATGCAATTCCTTTCATGGTATCTCCGTTCCAGTGTGTTTGTAAGTCCTTCTTTTCTTTTTTGGCCTTAAGCAGAGATCAATTTTCCAAGCTTTGCTGCATGTGCCTGCATTTGATGGCATATGGCCTGCATTTGATGGCTTTGACTTTGGGCAAGATTTTTTCCTTTTTTTTTTTTTTTTTTAAGTAACCATGCCATGTCCCTCCTATCTTCCCCTCCTCGTTGTGTCTTCCTCCTTAACTTTTTCCCCTGCTTTTGCAACATCTCTCTGCTTAGTTTTGGCCTCTTTTGGTCCTTTGCACTGCAGCTCATTTCCTCACAGACCAGTTTTTGCGGACAATACATCTCCCAATTTTCTGGAGTTTTTGGGGTTTTTTTCAAATGCATTTCATTTGATCCTATCTCCTTTCCAGAGTGTTTGTAAGCCTTTCTTTTTGGGTTCGCAAGATTCCGTTTCCTTCCCGAAAGGAAATTTCATTTCCTTTCGGGAAGGGAAACGGAATCTTGCGATTTCAATGGGGACCACTAGAGGAATCTTTGCAGCATGTGCCTGCACTTGATGGCATGCCATGCCTTTTGATGGCTTTAGCTTTGGACAAGATTTTTTTCTTTTTTTTTTTTTTCAATAAGGTATCCATGCCATGTCCCTCCTATCTTCCCCTCCAAGTTGTGTATTCCTCCTTAACTTTTTCCCCTGCTTTTGCAACATCTGTGAGCTCTTGTTTTATCCTCTTTTGGTCCTTTTCAGTGCACTTGATAAAATCCTGGTCCATCTCCTTGTAGTCACTAACTTTCCCAAATTTCCCCAATTTTTTTTTTTTCTCCTCCAAATGCAATTCCTTTCATGGTATCTCCGTTCCAGTGTGTTTGTAAGTCCTTTTCTTTTTTGGCCTTAAGCAGAGATCAATTTTCCAAGCTTTGCTGCATGTGCCTGCATTTGATGGCATATGGCCTGCATTTGATATCTTTGACTTTGGGCAAGATTTCTTCCATTTTTTTTTTTTTTAACATATCCATGCCTCGTCCCTCTTACCTTCCCCTCCTCGTTGTGTCTTCCTCCTTAACTTTTTCCCCTGCTTTTGCAACATCTGTGAGCTCTTGTTTTACCCTCTTTTGGTCCTTTTCAGTGCACTTGATAAAATCCTGGTCCATCTCCTTGTAGTCACTAACTTTCCCAAATTTCCCCAATTTTTTTTTTTTCTCCTCCAAATGCAATTCCTTTCATGGTATCTCCATTCCAGTGTGTTTGTAAGTCCTTCTTTTCTGTTTTGGCCTTAAGCAGAGATCAATTTTCCAAGCTTTACTGCATGTGCCTGCATTTGATGGCATATGGCCTGCATTTGATGGCTTTGACTCTAGGCAAAAATATTTCCTTTTTTTTTTTTTAACATATCGATGCCATGTCTCTCATATCTTCCCCTGCATGATGTGTCTTCCTCCTTAACTTTTCCCCCTGTTTTTGCAACATCTGTGAGCTCTTCTTTTACCCTCTTTTGGTCCTTTTCAGTGCACTTCATAAAATCCTGGTCCATCTCCTTGTAGTCACTAACTTTCCCAAATTTCCCCAATTTTTTTTTTTTTCTCCTCCAAATGCAATTCCTTTCATGGTATCTCCGTTCCAGTGTGTTTGTAAGTCCTTCTTTTCTTTTTTGGCCTTAAGCAGAGATCAATTTTCCAAGCTTTGCTGCATGTGCCTGCATTTGATGGCATATGGCCTGCATTTGATATCTTTGACTTTGGGCAAGATTTCTTCCATTTTTATTTTTTTTAACATATCCATGCCTCGTCCCTCTTACCTTCCCCTCCTCGTTGTGTCTTCCTCCTTAACTTTTTCCCCTGCTTTTGCAACATCTCTCTGCTTAGTTTTGGCCTCTTTTGGTCCTTTTCACTGCACTTGATAAAATCCTGGTCCATCTCCTTGTAGTCACTAACTTTCCCAAATTTCCCCAATTTTTTTTTTTTCTCCTCCCAATGCAATTCCTTTCATGGTATCTCCATTCCAGTGTGTTTGTAAGTCCTTCTTTTCTTTTTTGGCCTTAAGCAGAGATCAATTTTCCAAGCTTTGCTGCATGTGCCTGCATTTGATGGCATATGGCCTGCATTTGATGGCTTTGACTTTGGGCAAGATTTTTTCCTTTTTTTTTTTTTTAAGTTACCATGCCATGTCCCTCCTATCTTCCCCTCCACGTTGTGTCTTCCTCCTTAACTTTTTCCCCTGCTTTTGCAACATCTCTCTGCTTAGTTTTGGCCTCTTTTGGTCCTTTGCACTGCAGCTCATTTCCTCACAGACCAGTTTTTGCGGACAATACATCTCCCAATTTTCTGGAGTTTTTGGGGTTTTTTTCAATTGCATTTCATTTGATCCTATCTCCTTTCCAGAGTGTTTGTAAGCCTTTCTTTTTGGGTTCGCAAGATTCCGTTTCCTTCCCGAAAGGAAATTTCATTTCCTTTCGGGAAGGGAAACGGAATCTTGCGATTTCAATGGGGACCACTAGAGGAATCTTTGCAGCATGTGCCTGCACTTGATGGCATGCCATGCCTTTTGATGGCTTTAGCTTTGGACAAGATTTTTTTCTTTTTTTTTTTTTTCAATAAGGTATCCATGCCATGTCCCTCCTATCTTCCCCTCCACGTTGCGTCTTCCTCCTTAACTTTTTCCCCTGCTTTTGCAACATCTGTGAGCTCTTGTTTTACCCTCTTTTGGTCCTTTTCAGTGCACTTGATAAAATCCTGGTCCATCTCCTTGTAGTCACTAACTTTCCCAAATTTCCCCAATTTTTTTTTTTTCTCCTCCAAATGCAATTCCTTTCATGGTATCTCCATTCCAGTGTGTTTGTAAGTCCTTCTTTTCTTTTTTGGCCTTAAGCAGAGATCAATTTTCCAAGCTTTGCTGCATGTGCCTGCATTTGATGGCATATGGCCTGCATTTGATGGCTTTGACTTTGGGCAAGATTTTTTCCTTTTTTTTTTTTTTAAGTTACCATGCCATGTCCCTCCTATCTTCCCCTCCACGTTGTGTCTTCCTCCTTAACTTTTTCCCCTGCTTTTGCAACATCTCTCTGCTTAGTTTTGGCCTCTTTTGGTCCTTTTCACTGCACTTGATAAAATCCTGGTCCATCTCCTTGTAGTCACTAACTTTCCCAAATTTCCCCAATTTTTTTTTTTTCTCCTCCAAATGCAATTCCTTTCATGGTATCTCCGTTCCAGTGTGTTTGTAAGTCCTTCTTTTCTTTTTTGGCCTTAAGCAGAGATCAATTTTCCAAGCTTTGCTGCATGTGCCTGCATTTGATGGCATATGGCCTGCATTTGATATCTTTGACTTTGGGCAAGATTTTTTCCTTTTTTTTTTTTTTTTAAGTAACCATGCCATGTCCCTCCTATCTTCCCCTCCACGTTGTGTCTTCCTCCTTAACTTTTTCCCCTGCTTTTGCAACATCTCTCTGCTTAGTTTTGGCCTCTTTTGGTCCTTTGCACTGCAGCTCATTTCCTCACAGACCAGTTTTTGCGGACAATACATCTCCCAATTTTCTGGAGTTTTTGGGGTTTTTTTCAAATGCATTTCATTTGATCCTATCTCCTTTCCAGAGTGTTTGTAAGCCTTTCTTTTTGGGTTCGCAAGATTCCGTTTCCTTCCCGAAAGGAAATTTCATTTCCTTTCGGGAAGGGAAACGGAATCTTGCGATTTCAATGGGGACCACTAGAGGAATCTTTGCAGCATGTGCCTGCACTTGATGGCATGCCATGCCTTTTGATGGCTTTAGCTTTGGACAAGATTTTTTTCTTTTTTTTTTTTTTTCAATAAGGTATCCATGCCATGTCCCTCCTGTCTTCCCCTCCAAGTTGTGTATTCCTCCTTAACTTTTTCCCCTGCTTTTGCAACATCTGTGAGCTCTTGTTTTACCCTCTTTTGGTCCTTTTCAGTGCACTTGATAAAATCCTGGTCCATCTCCTTGTAGTCACTAACTTTCCCAAATTTCCCCAATTTTTTTTTTTTCTCCTCCCAATGCAATTCCTTTCATGGTATCTCCGTTCCAGTGTGTTTGTAAGTCCTTCTTTTCTGTTTTGGCCTTAAGCAGAGATCAATTTTCCAAGCTTTGCTGCATGTGCCTGCATTTGATGGCATATGGCCTGCATTTGATATCTTTGACTTTGGGCAAGATTTCTTCCATTTTTTTTTTTTTTAACATATCCATGCCTCGTCCCTCTTACCTTCCCCTCCTCGTTGTGTCTTCCTCCTTAACTTTTTCCCCTGCTTTTGCAACATCTCTCTGCTTAGTTTTGGCCTCTTTTGGTCCTTTTCACTGCACTTGATAAAATCCTGGTCCATCTCCTTGTAGTCACTAACTTTCCCAAATTTCCCCAATTTTTTTTTTTTCTCCTCCAAATGCAATTCCTTTCATGGTATCTCCATTCCAGTGTGTTTGTAAGTCCTTCTTTTCTTTTTTGGCCTTAAGCAGAGATCAATTTTCCAAGCTTTGCTGCATGTGCCTGCATTTGATGGCATATGGCCTGCATTTGATGGCTTTGACTTTGGGCAAGATTTTTTCCTTTTTTTTTTTTTTTAAGTAACCATGCCATGTCCCTCCTATCTTCCCCTCCACGTTGTGTCTTCCTCCTTAACTTTTTCCCCTGCTTTTGCAACATCTCTCTGCTTAGTTTTGGCCTCTTTTGGTCCTTTGCACTGCAGCTCATTTCCTCACAGACCAGTTTTTGCGGACAATACATCTCCCAATTTTCTGGAGTTTTTGGGGTTTTTTTCAATTGCATTTCATTTGATCCTATCTCCTTTCCAGAGTGTTTGTAAGCCTTTCTTTTTGGGTTCGCAAGATTCCGTTTCCTTCCCGAAAGGAAATTTCATTTCCTTTCGGGAAGGGAAACGGAATCTTGCGATTTCAATGGGGACCACTAGAGGAATCTTTGCAGCATGTGCCTGCACTTGATGGCATGCCATGCCTTTTGATGGCTTTAGCTTTGGACAAGATTTTTTTCTTTTTTTTTTTTTTCAATAAGGTATCCATGCCATGTCCCTCCTATCTTCCCCTCCACGTTGCGTCTTCCTCCTTAACTTTTTCCCCTGCTTTTGCAACATCTGTGAGCTCTTGTTTTACCCTCTTTTGGTCCTTTTCAGTGCACTTGATAAAATCCTGGTCCATCTCCTTGTAGTCACTAACTTTCCCAAATTTCCCCAATTTTTTTTTTTCTCCTCCAAATGCAATTCCTTTCATGGTATCTCCGTTCCAGTGTGTTTGTAAGTCCTTCTTTTCTGTTTTGGCCTTAAGCAGAGATCAATTTTCCAAGCTTTACTGCATGTGCCTGCATTTGATGGCATATGGCCTGCATTTGATGGCTTTGACTCTAGGCAAGAATTTTTCCTTTTTTTTTTTTTAACATATCGATGCCATGTCTCTCATATCTTCCCCTGCATGATGTGTCTTCCTCCTTAACTTTTCCCCCTGTTTTTGCAACATCTGTGAGCTCTTCTTTTACCCTCTTTTGGTCCTTTTCAGTGCACTTGATAAAATCCTGGTCCATCTCCTTGTAGTCACTAACTTTCCCAAATTTCCCCAATTTTTTTTTTTTCTCCTCCAAATGCAATTCCTTTCATGGTATCTCCGTTCCAGTGTGTTTGTAAGTCCTTCTTTTCTTTTTTGGCCTTAAGCAGAGATCAATTTTCCAAGCTTTGCTGCATGTGCCTGCATTTGATGGCATATGGCCTGCATTTGATGGCTTTGACTTTGGGCAAGATTTTTTCCTTTTTTTTTTTTTTAAGTAACCATGCCATGTCCCTCCTATCTTCCCCTCCACGTTGTGTCTTCCTCCTTAACTTTTTCCCCTGCTTTTGCAACATCTCTCTGCTTAGTTTTGGCCTCTTTTGGTCCTTTGCACTGCAGCTCATTTCCTCACAGACCAGTTTTTGCGGACAATACATCTCCCAATTTTCTGGAGTTTTTGGGGTTTTTTTCAATTGCATTTCATTTGATCCTATCTCCTTTCCAGAGTGTTTGTAAGCCTTTCTTTTTGGGTTCGCAAGATTCCGTTTCCTTCCCGAAAGGAAATTTCATTTCCTTTCGGGAAGGGAAACGGAATCTTGCGATTTCAATGGGGACCACTAGAGGAATCTTTGCAGCATGTGCCTGCACTTGATGGCATGCCATGCCTTTTGATGGCTTTAGCTTTGGACAAGATTTTTTTCTTTTTTTTTTTTTTTCAATAAGGTATCCATGCCATGTCCCTCCTATCTTCCCCTCCACGTTGCGTCTTCCTCCTTAACTTTTTCCCCTGCTTTTGCAACATCTGTGAGCTCTTGTTTTACCCTCTTTTGGTCCTTTTCAGTGCACTTGATAAAATCCTGGTCCATCTCCTTGTAGTCACTAACTTTCCCAAATTTCCCCAATTTTTTTTTTTTCTCCTCCAAATGCAATTCCTTTCATGGTATCTCCATTCCAGTGTGTTTGTAAGTCCTTCTTTTCTTTTTTGGCCTTAAGCAGAGATCAATTTTCCAAGCTTTGCTGCATGTGCCTGCATTTGATGGCATATGGCCTGCATTTGATGGCTTTGACTTTGGGCAAGATTTTTTCCTTTTTTTTTTTTTTAAGTAACCATGCCATGTCCCTCCTATCTTCCCCTCCACGTTGTGTCTTCCTCCTTAACTTTTTCCCCTGCTTTTGCAACATCTCTCTGCTTAGTTTTGGCCTCTTTTGGTCCTTTTCACTGCACTTGATAAAATCCTGGTCCATCTCCTTGTAGTCACTAACTTTCCCAAATTTCCCCAATTTTTTTTTTTTCTCCTCCAAATGCAATTCCTTTCATGGTATCTCCGTTCCAGTGTGTTTGTAAGTCCTTCTTTTCTTTTTTGGCCTTAAGCAGAGATCAATTTTCCAAGCTTTGCTGCATGTGCCTGCATTTGATGGCATATGGCCTGCATTTGATGGCTTTGACTTTGGGCAAGATTTTTTCCTTTTTTTTTTTTTTTTTTAAGTAACCATGCCATGTCCCTCCTATCTTCCCCTCCTCGTTGTGTCTTCCTCCTTAACTTTTTCCCCTGCTTTTGCAACATCTCTCTGCTTAGTTTTGGCCTCTTTTGGTCCTTTGCACTGCAGCTCATTTCCTCACAGACCAGTTTTTGCGGACAATACATCTCCCAATTTTCTGGAGTTTTTGGGGTTTTTTTCAAATGCATTTCATTTGATCCTATCTCCTTTCCAGAGTGTTTGTAAGCCTTTCTTTTTGGGTTCGCAAGATTCCGTTTCCTTCCCGAAAGGAAATTTCATTTCCTTTCGGGAAGGGAAACGGAATCTTGCGATTTCAATGGGGACCACTAGAGGAATCTTTGCAGCATGTGCCTGCACTTGATGGCATGCCATGCCTTTTGATGGCTTTAGCTTTGGACAAGATTTTTTTCTTTTTTTTTTTTTTCAATAAGGTATCCATGCCATGTCCCTCCTATCTTCCCCTCCAAGTTGTGTATTCCTCCTTAACTTTTTCCCCTGCTTTTGCAACATCTGTGAGCTCTTGTTTTACCCTCTTTTGGTCCTTTTCAGTGCACTTGATAAAATCCTGGTCCATCTCCTTGTAGTCACTAACTTTCCCAAATTTCCCCAATTTTTTTTTTTTCTCCTCCAAATGCAATTCCTTTCATGGTATCTCCATTCCAGTGTGTTTGTAAGTCCTTCTTTTCTTTTTTGGCCTTAAGCAGAGATCAATTTTCCAAGCTTTGCTGCATGTGCCTGCATTTGATGGCATATGGCCTGCATTTGATGGCTTTGACTTTGGGCAAGATTTTTTCCTTTTTTTTTTTTTTAAGTAACCATGCCATGTCCCTCCTATCTTCCCCTCCACGTTGTGTCTTCCTCCTTAACTTTTTCCCCTGCTTTTGCAACATCTCTCTGCTTAGTTTTGGCCTCTTTTGGTCCTTTGCACTGCAGCTCATTTCCTCACAGACCAGTTTTTGCGGACAATACATCTCCCAATTTTCTGGAGTTTTTGGGGTTTTTTTCAATTGCATTTCATTTGATCCTATCTCCTTTCCAGAGTGTTTGTAAGCCTTTCTTTTTGGGTTCGCAAGATTCCGTTTCCTTCCCGAAAGGAAATTTCATTTCCTTTCGGGAAGGGAAACGGAATCTTGCGATTTCAATGGGGACCACTAGAGGAATCTTTGCAGCATGTGCCTGCACTTGATGGCATGCCATGCCTTTTGATGGCTTTAGCTTTGGACAAGATTTTTTTCTTTTTTTTTTTTTTTCAATAAGGTATCCATGCCATGTCCCTCCTATCTTCCCCTCCAAGTTGTGTATTCCTCCTTAACTTTTTCCCCTGCTTTTGCAACATCTGTGAGCTCTTGTTTTACCCTCTTTTGGTCCTTTTCAGTGCACTTCATAAAATCCTGGTCCATCTCCTTGTAGTCACTAACTTTCCCAAATTTCCCCAATTTTTTTTTTTCTCCTCCAAATGCAATTCCTTTCATGGTATCTCCGTTCCAGTGTGTTTGTAAGTCCTTCTTTTCTGTTTTGGCCTTAAGCAGAGATCAATTTTCCAAGCTTTACTGCATGTGCCTGCATTTGATGGCATATGGCCTGCATTTGATGGCTTTGACTCTAGGCAAAAATTTTTCCTTTTTTTTTTTTTAACATATCGATGCCATGTCTCTCATATCTTCCCCTGCATGATGTGTCTTCCTCCTTAACTTTTCCCCCTGTTTTTGCAACATCTGTGAGCTCTTCTTTTACCCTCTTTTGGTCCTTTTCAGTGCACTTCATAAAATCCTGGTCCATCTCCTTGTAGTCACTAACTTTCCCAAATTTCCCCAATTTTTTTTTTTTTCTCCTCCAAATGCAATTCCTTTCATGGTATCTCCGTTCCAGTGTGTTTGTAAGTCCTTCTTTTCTTTTTTGGCCTTAAGCAGAGATCAATTTTCCAAGCTTTGCTGCATGTGCCTGCATTTGATGGCATATGGCCTGCATTTGATATCTTTGACTTTGGGCAAGATTTCTTCCATTTTTATTTTTTTTAACATATCCATGCCTCGTCCCTCTTACCTTCCCCTCCTCGTTGTGTCTTCCTCCTTAACTTTTTCCCCTGCTTTTGCAACATCTCTCTGCTTAGTTTTGGCCTCTTTTGGTCCTTTTCACTGCACTTGATAAAATCCTGGTCCATCTCCTTGTAGTCACTAACTTTCCCAAATTTCCCCAATTTTTTTTTTTTCTCCTCCCAATGCAATTCCTTTCATGGTATCTCCATTCCAGTGTGTTTGTAAGTCCTTCTTGTCTTTTTTGGCCTTAAGCAGAGATCAATTTTCCAAGCTTTGCTGCATGTGCCTGCATTTGATGGCATATGGCCTGCATTTGATGGCTTTGACTTTGGGCAAGATTTTTTCCTTTTTTTTTTTTTTAAGTTACCATGCCATGTCCCTCCTATCTTCCCCTCCACGTTGTGTCTTCCTCCTTAACTTTTTCCCCTGCTTTTGCAACATCTCTCTGCTTAGTTTTGGCCTCTTTTGGTCCTTTGCACTGCAGCTCATTTCCTCACAGACCAGTTTTTGCGGACAATACATCTCCCAATTTTCTGGAGTTTTTGGGGTTTTTTTCAATTGCATTTCATTTGATCCTATCTCCTTTCCAGAGTGTTTGTAAGCCTTTCTTTTTGGGTTCGCAAGATTCCGTTTCCTTCCCGAAAGGAAATTTCATTTCCTTTCGGGAAGGGAAACGGAATCTTGCGATTTCAATGGGGACCACTAGAGGAATCTTTGCAGCATGTGCCTGCACTTGATGGCATGCCATGCCTTTTGATGGCTTTAGCTTTGGACAAGATTTTTTTCTTTTTTTTTTTTTTCAATAAGGTATCCATGCCATGTCCCTCCTATCTTCCCCTCCACGTTGCGTCTTCCTCCTTAACTTTTTCCCCTGCTTTTGCAACATCTGTGAGCTCTTGTTTTACCCTCTTTTGGTCCTTTTCAGTGCACTTGATAAAATCCTGGTCCATCTCCTTGTAGTCACTAACTTTCCCAAATTTCCCCAATTTTTTTTTTTTCTCCTCCAAATGCAATTCCTTTCATGGTATCTCCATTCCAGTGTGTTTGTAAGTCCTTCTTTTCTTTTTTGGCCTTAAGCAGAGATCAATTTTCCAAGCTTTGCTGCATGTGCCTGCATTTGATGGCATATGGCCTGCATTTGATGGCTTTGACTTTGGGCAAGATTTTTTCCTTTTTTTTTTTTTTAAGTAACCATGCCATGTCCCTCCTATCTTCCCCTCCACGTTGTGTCTTCCTCCTTAACTTTTTCCCCTGCTTTTGCAACATCTCTCTGCTTAGTTTTGGCCTCTTTTGGTCCTTTTCACTGCACTTGATAAAATCCTGGTCCATCTCCTTGTAGTCACTAACTTTCCCAAATTTCCCCAATTTTTTTTTTTTCTCCTCCAAATGCAATTCCTTTCATGGTATCTCCATTCCAGTGTGTTTGTAAGTCCTTCTTTTCTGTTTTGGCCTTAAGCAGAGATCAATTTTCCAAGCTTTACTGCATGTGCCTGCATTTGATGGCATATGGCCTGCATTTGATGGCTTTGACTCTAGGCAAAAATATTTCCTTTTTTTTTTTTTAACATATCGATGCCATGTCTCTCATATCTTCCCCTGCATGATGTGTCTTCCTCCTTAACTTTTCCCCCTGTTTTTGCAACATCTGTGAGCTCTTCTTTTACCCTCTTTTGGTCCTTTTCAGTGCACTTCATAAAATCCTGGTCCATCTCCTTGTAGTCACTAACTTTCCCAAATTTCCCCAATTTTTTTTTTTTTCTCCTCCAAATGCAATTCCTTTCATGGTATCTCCGTTCCAGTGTGTTTGTAAGTCCTTCTTTTCTTTTTTGGCCTTAAGCAGAGATCAATTTTCCAAGCTTTGCTGCATGTGCCTGCATTTGATGGCATATGGCCTGCATTTGATATCTTTGACTTTGGGCAAGATTTCTTCCATTTTTATTTTTTTTAACATATCCATGCCTCGTCCCTCTTACCTTCCCCTCCTCGTTGTGTCTTCCTCCTTAACTTTTTCCCCTGCTTTTGCAACATCTCTCTGCTTAGTTTTGGCCTCTTTTGGTCCTTTTCACTGCACTTGATAAAATCCTGGTCCATCTCCTTGTAGTCACTAACTTTCCCAAATTTCCCCAATTTTTTTTTTTTCTCCTCCCAATGCAATTCCTTTCATGGTATCTCCATTCCAGTGTGTTTGTAAGTCCTTCTTTTCTTTTTTGGCCTTAAGCAGAGATCAATTTTCCAAGCTTTGCTGCATGTGCCTGCATTTGATGGCATATGGCCTGCATTTGATGGCTTTGACTTTGGGCAAGATTTTTTCCTTTTTTTTTTTTTTAAGTTACCATGCCATGTCCCTCCTATCTTCCCCTCCACGTTGTGTCTTCCTCCTTAACTTTTTCCCCTGCTTTTGCAACATCTCTCTGCTTAGTTTTGGCCTCTTTTGGTCCTTTGCACTGCAGCTCATTTCCTCACAGACCAGTTTTTGCGGACAATACATCTCCCAATTTTCTGGAGTTTTTGGGGTTTTTTTCAATTGCATTTCATTTGATCCTATCTCCTTTCCAGAGTGTTTGTAAGCCTTTCTTTTTGGGTTCGCAAGATTCCGTTTCCTTCCCGAAAGGAAATTTCATTTCCTTTCGGGAAGGGAAACGGAATCTTGCGATTTCAATGGGGACCACTAGAGGAATCTTTGCAGCATGTGCCTGCACTTGATGGCATGCCATGCCTTTTGATGGCTTTAGCTTTGGACAAGATTTTTTTCTTTTTTTTTTTTTTCAATAAGGTATCCATGCCATGTCCCTCCTATCTTCCCCTCCACGTTGCGTCTTCCTCCTTAACTTTTTCCCCTGCTTTTGCAACATCTGTGAGCTCTTGTTTTACCCTCTTTTGGTCCTTTTCAGTGCACTTGATAAAATCCTGGTCCATCTCCTTGTAGTCACTAACTTTCCCAAATTTCCCCAATTTTTTTTTTTTCTCCTCCAAATGCAATTCCTTTCATGGTATCTCCATTCCAGTGTGTTTGTAAGTCCTTCTTTTCTTTTTTGGCCTTAAGCAGAGATCAATTTTCCAAGCTTTGCTGCATGTGCCTGCATTTGATGGCATATGGCCTGCATTTGATGGCTTTGACTTTGGGCAAGATTTTTTCCTTTTTTTTTTTTTTAAGTTACCATGCCATGTCCCTCCTATCTTCCCCTCCACGTTGTGTCTTCCTCCTTAACTTTTTCCCCTGCTTTTGCAACATCTCTCTGCTTAGTTTTGGCCTCTTTTGGTCCTTTTCACTGCACTTGATAAAATCCTGGTCCATCTCCTTGTAGTCACTAACTTTCCCAAATTTCCCCAATTTTTTTTTTTTCTCCTCCAAATGCAATTCCTTTCATGGTATCTCCGTTCCAGTGTGTTTGTAAGTCCTTCTTTTCTTTTTTGGCCTTAAGCAGAGATCAATTTTCCAAGCTTTGCTGCATGTGCCTGCATTTGATGGCATATGGCCTGCATTTGATATCTTTGACTTTGGGCAAGATTTTTTCCTTTTTTTTTTTTTTTTAAGTAACCATGCCATGTCCCTCCTATCTTCCCCTCCACGTTGTGTCTTCCTCCTTAACTTTTTCCCCTGCTTTTGCAACATCTCTCTGCTTAGTTTTGGCCTCTTTTGGTCCTTTGCACTGCAGCTCATTTCCTCACAGACCAGTTTTTGCGGACAATACATCTCCCAATTTTCTGGAGTTTTTGGGGTTTTTTTCAAATGCATTTCATTTGATCCTATCTCCTTTCCAGAGTGTTTGTAAGCCTTTCTTTTTGGGTTCGCAAGATTCCGTTTCCTTCCCGAAAGGAAATTTCATTTCCTTTCGGGAAGGGAAACGGAATCTTGCGATTTCAATGGGGACCACTAGAGGAATCTTTGCAGCATGTGCCTGCACTTGATGGCATGCCATGCCTTTTGATGGCTTTAGCTTTGGACAAGATTTTTTTCTTTTTTTTTTTTTTTCAATAAGGTATCCATGCCATGTCCCTCCTGTCTTCCCCTCCAAGTTGTGTATTCCTCCTTAACTTTTTCCCCTGCTTTTGCAACATCTGTGAGCTCTTGTTTTACCCTCTTTTGGTCCTTTTCAGTGCACTTGATAAAATCCTGGTCCATCTCCTTGTAGTCACTAACTTTCCCAAATTTCCCCAATTTTTTTTTTTTCTCCTCCCAATGCAATTCCTTTCATGGTATCTCCGTTCCAGTGTGTTTGTAAGTCCTTCTTTTCTGTTTTGGCCTTAAGCAGAGATCAATTTTCCAAGCTTTGCTGCATGTGCCTGCATTTGATGGCATATGGCCTGCATTTGATATCTTTGACTTTGGGCAAGATTTCTTCCATTTTTTTTTTTTTTAACATATCCATGCCTCGTCCCTCTTACCTTCCCCTCCTCGTTGTGTCTTCCTCCTTAACTTTTTCCCCTGCTTTTGCAACATCTCTCTGCTTAGTTTTGGCCTCTTTTGGTCCTTTTCACTGCACTTGATAAAATCCTGGTCCATCTCCTTGTAGTCACTAACTTTCCCAAATTTCCCCAATTTTTTTTTTTTCTCCTCCAAATGCAATTCCTTTCATGGTATCTCCATTCCAGTGTGTTTGTAAGTCCTTCTTTTCTTTTTTGGCCTTAAGCAGAGATCAATTTTCCAAGCTTTGCTGCATGTGCCTGCATTTGATGGCATATGGCCTGCATTTGATGGCTTTGACTTTGGGCAAGATTTTTTCCTTTTTTTTTTTTTTTAAGTAACCATGCCATGTCCCTCCTATCTTCCCCTCCACGTTGTGTCTTCCTCCTTAACTTTTTCCCCTGCTTTTGCAACATCTCTCTGCTTAGTTTTGGCCTCTTTTGGTCCTTTGCACTGCAGCTCATTTCCTCACAGACCAGTTTTTGCGGACAATACATCTCCCAATTTTCTGGAGTTTTTGGGGTTTTTTTCAATTGCATTTCATTTGATCCTATCTCCTTTCCAGAGTGTTTGTAAGCCTTTCTTTTTGGGTTCGCAAGATTCCGTTTCCTTCCCGAAAGGAAATTTCATTTCCTTTCGGGAAGGGAAACGGAATCTTGCGATTTCAATGGGGACCACTAGAGGAATCTTTGCAGCATGTGCCTGCACTTGATGGCATGCCATGCCTTTTGATGGCTTTAGCTTTGGACAAGATTTTTTTCTTTTTTTTTTTTTTCAATAAGGTATCCATGCCATGTCCCTCCTATCTTCCCCTCCACGTTGCGTCTTCCTCCTTAACTTTTTCCCCTGCTTTTGCAACATCTGTGAGCTCTTGTTTTACCCTCTTTTGGTCCTTTTCAGTGCACTTGATAAAATCCTGGTCCATCTCCTTGTAGTCACTAACTTTCCCAAATTTCCCCAATTTTTTTTTTTCTCCTCCAAATGCAATTCCTTTCATGGTATCTCCGTTCCAGTGTGTTTGTAAGTCCTTCTTTTCTGTTTTGGCCTTAAGCAGAGATCAATTTTCCAAGCTTTACTGCATGTGCCTGCATTTGATGGCATATGGCCTGCATTTGATGGCTTTGACTCTAGGCAAGAATTTTTCCTTTTTTTTTTTTTAACATATCGATGCCATGTCTCTCATATCTTCCCCTGCATGATGTGTCTTCCTCCTTAACTTTTCCCCCTGTTTTTGCAACATCTGTGAGCTCTTCTTTTACCCTCTTTTGGTCCTTTTCAGTGCACTTGATAAAATCCTGGTCCATCTCCTTGTAGTCACTAACTTTCCCAAATTTCCCCAATTTTTTTTTTTTCTCCTCCAAATGCAATTCCTTTCATGGTATCTCCGTTCCAGTGTGTTTGTAAGTCCTTCTTTTCTTTTTTGGCCTTAAGCAGAGATCAATTTTCCAAGCTTTGCTGCATGTGCCTGCATTTGATGGCATATGGCCTGCATTTGATGGCTTTGACTTTGGGCAAGATTTTTTCCTTTTTTTTTTTTTTAAGTAACCATGCCATGTCCCTCCTATCTTCCCCTCCACGTTGTGTCTTCCTCCTTAACTTTTTCCCCTGCTTTTGCAACATCTCTCTGCTTAGTTTTGGCCTCTTTTGGTCCTTTGCACTGCAGCTCATTTCCTCACAGACCAGTTTTTGCGGACAATACATCTCCCAATTTTCTGGAGTTTTTGGGGTTTTTTTCAATTGCATTTCATTTGATCCTATCTCCTTTCCAGAGTGTTTGTAAGCCTTTCTTTTTGGGTTCGCAAGATTCCGTTTCCTTCCCGAAAGGAAATTTCATTTCCTTTCGGGAAGGGAAACGGAATCTTGCGATTTCAATGGGGACCACTAGAGGAATCTTTGCAGCATGTGCCTGCACTTGATGGCATGCCATGCCTTTTGATGGCTTTAGCTTTGGACAAGATTTTTTTCTTTTTTTTTTTTTTTCAATAAGGTATCCATGCCATGTCCCTCCTATCTTCCCCTCCACGTTGCGTCTTCCTCCTTAACTTTTTCCCCTGCTTTTGCAACATCTGTGAGCTCTTGTTTTACCCTCTTTTGGTCCTTTTCAGTGCACTTGATAAAATCCTGGTCCATCTCCTTGTAGTCACTAACTTTCCCAAATTTCCCCAATTTTTTTTTTTTCTCCTCCAAATGCAATTCCTTTCATGGTATCTCCATTCCAGTGTGTTTGTAAGTCCTTCTTTTCTTTTTTGGCCTTAAGCAGAGATCAATTTTCCAAGCTTTGCTGCATGTGCCTGCATTTGATGGCATATGGCCTGCATTTGATGGCTTTGACTTTGGGCAAGATTTTTTCCTTTTTTTTTTTTTTAAGTAACCATGCCATGTCCCTCCTATCTTCCCCTCCACGTTGTGTCTTCCTCCTTAACTTTTTCCCCTGCTTTTGCAACATCTCTCTGCTTAGTTTTGGCCTCTTTTGGTCCTTTTCACTGCACTTGATAAAATCCTGGTCCATCTCCTTGTAGTCACTAACTTTCCCAAATTTCCCCAATTTTTTTTTTTTCTCCTCCAAATGCAATTCCTTTCATGGTATCTCCGTTCCAGTGTGTTTGTAAGTCCTTCTTTTCTTTTTTGGCCTTAAGCAGAGATCAATTTTCCAAGCTTTGCTGCATGTGCCTGCATTTGATGGCATATGGCCTGCATTTGATGGCTTTGACTTTGGGCAAGATTTTTTCCTTTTTTTTTTTTTTTTTTAAGTAACCATGCCATGTCCCTCCTATCTTCCCCTCCTCGTTGTGTCTTCCTCCTTAACTTTTTCCCCTGCTTTTGCAACATCTCTCTGCTTAGTTTTGGCCTCTTTTGGTCCTTTGCACTGCAGCTCATTTCCTCACAGACCAGTTTTTGCGGACAATACATCTCCCAATTTTCTGGAGTTTTTGGGGTTTTTTTCAAATGCATTTCATTTGATCCTATCTCCTTTCCAGAGTGTTTGTAAGCCTTTCTTTTTGGGTTCGCAAGATTCCGTTTCCTTCCCGAAAGGAAATTTCATTTCCTTTCGGGAAGGGAAACGGAATCTTGCGATTTCAATGGGGACCACTAGAGGAATCTTTGCAGCATGTGCCTGCACTTGATGGCATGCCATGCCTTTTGATGGCTTTAGCTTTGGACAAGATTTTTTTCTTTTTTTTTTTTTTCAATAAGGTATCCATGCCATGTCCCTCCTATCTTCCCCTCCAAGTTGTGTATTCCTCCTTAACTTTTTCCCCTGCTTTTGCAACATCTGTGAGCTCTTGTTTTACCCTCTTTTGGTCCTTTTCAGTGCACTTGATAAAATCCTGGTCCATCTCCTTGTAGTCACTAACTTTCCCAAATTTCCCCAATTTTTTTTTTTTCTCCTCCAAATGCAATTCCTTTCATGGTATCTCCATTCCAGTGTGTTTGTAAGTCCTTCTTTTCTTTTTTGGCCTTAAGCAGAGATCAATTTTCCAAGCTTTGCTGCATGTGCCTGCATTTGATGGCATATGGCCTGCATTTGATGGCTTTGACTTTGGGCAAGATTTTTTCCTTTTTTTTTTTTTTAAGTAACCATGCCATGTCCCTCCTATCTTCCCCTCCACGTTGTGTCTTCCTCCTTAACTTTTTCCCCTGCTTTTGCAACATCTCTCTGCTTAGTTTTGGCCTCTTTTGGTCCTTTGCACTGCAGCTCATTTCCTCACAGACCAGTTTTTGCGGACAATACATCTCCCAATTTTCTGGAGTTTTTGGGGTTTTTTTCAATTGCATTTCATTTGATCCTATCTCCTTTCCAGAGTGTTTGTAAGCCTTTCTTTTTGGGTTCGCAAGATTCCGTTTCCTTCCCGAAAGGAAATTTCATTTCCTTTCGGGAAGGGAAACGGAATCTTGCGATTTCAATGGGGACCACTAGAGGAATCTTTGCAGCATGTGCCTGCACTTGATGGCATGCCATGCCTTTTGATGGCTTTAGCTTTGGACAAGATTTTTTTCTTTTTTTTTTTTTTTCAATAAGGTATCCATGCCATGTCCCTCCTATCTTCCCCTCCAAGTTGTGTATTCCTCCTTAACTTTTTCCCCTGCTTTTGCAACATCTGTGAGCTCTTGTTTTACCCTCTTTTGGTCCTTTTCAGTGCACTTCATAAAATCCTGGTCCATCTCCTTGTAGTCACTAACTTTCCCAAATTTCCCCAATTTTTTTTTTTCTCCTCCAAATGCAATTCCTTTCATGGTATCTCCGTTCCAGTGTGTTTGTAAGTCCTTCTTTTCTGTTTTGGCCTTAAGCAGAGATCAATTTTCCAAGCTTTACTGCATGTGCCTGCATTTGATGGCATATGGCCTGCATTTGATGGCTTTGACTCTAGGCAAAAATTTTTCCTTTTTTTTTTTTTAACATATCGATGCCATGTCTCTCATATCTTCCCCTGCATGATGTGTCTTCCTCCTTAACTTTTCCCCCTGTTTTTGCAACATCTGTGAGCTCTTCTTTTACCCTCTTTTGGTCCTTTTCAGTGCACTTCATAAAATCCTGGTCCATCTCCTTGTAGTCACTAACTTTCCCAAATTTCCCCAATTTTTTTTTTTTTCTCCTCCAAATGCAATTCCTTTCATGGTATCTCCGTTCCAGTGTGTTTGTAAGTCCTTCTTTTCTTTTTTGGCCTTAAGCAGAGATCAATTTTCCAAGCTTTGCTGCATGTGCCTGCATTTGATGGCATATGGCCTGCATTTGATATCTTTGACTTTGGGCAAGATTTCTTCCATTTTTATTTTTTTTAACATATCCATGCCTCGTCCCTCTTACCTTCCCCTCCTCGTTGTGTCTTCCTCCTTAACTTTTTCCCCTGCTTTTGCAACATCTCTCTGCTTAGTTTTGGCCTCTTTTGGTCCTTTTCACTGCACTTGATAAAATCCTGGTCCATCTCCTTGTAGTCACTAACTTTCCCAAATTTCCCCAATTTTTTTTTTTTCTCCTCCCAATGCAATTCCTTTCATGGTATCTCCATTCCAGTGTGTTTGTAAGTCCTTCTTGTCTTTTTTGGCCTTAAGCAGAGATCAATTTTCCAAGCTTTGCTGCATGTGCCTGCATTTGATGGCATATGGCCTGCATTTGATGGCTTTGACTTTGGGCAAGATTTTTTCCTTTTTTTTTTTTTTAAGTTACCATGCCATGTCCCTCCTATCTTCCCCTCCACGTTGTGTCTTCCTCCTTAACTTTTTCCCCTGCTTTTGCAACATCTCTCTGCTTAGTTTTGGCCTCTTTTGGTCCTTTGCACTGCAGCTCATTTCCTCACAGACCAGTTTTTGCGGACAATACATCTCCCAATTTTCTGGAGTTTTTGGGGTTTTTTTCAATTGCATTTCATTTGATCCTATCTCCTTTCCAGAGTGTTTGTAAGCCTTTCTTTTTGGGTTCGCAAGATTCCGTTTCCTTCCCGAAAGGAAATTTCATTTCCTTTCGGGAAGGGAAACGGAATCTTGCGATTTCAATGGGGACCACTAGAGGAATCTTTGCAGCATGTGCCTGCACTTGATGGCATGCCATGCCTTTTGATGGCTTTAGCTTTGGACAAGATTTTTTTCTTTTTTTTTTTTTTCAATAAGGTATCCATGCCATGTCCCTCCTATCTTCCCCTCCACGTTGCGTCTTCCTCCTTAACTTTTTCCCCTGCTTTTGCAACATCTGTGAGCTCTTGTTTTACCCTCTTTTGGTCCTTTTCAGTGCACTTGATAAAATCCTGGTCCATCTCCTTGTAGTCACTAACTTTCCCAAATTTCCCCAATTTTTTTTTTTTCTCCTCCAAATGCAATTCCTTTCATGGTATCTCCATTCCAGTGTGTTTGTAAGTCCTTCTTTTCTTTTTTGGCCTTAAGCAGAGATCAATTTTCCAAGCTTTGCTGCATGTGCCTGCATTTGATGGCATATGGCCTGCATTTGATGGCTTTGACTTTGGGCAAGATTTTTTCCTTTTTTTTTTTTTTAAGTAACCATGCCATGTCCCTCCTATCTTCCCCTCCACGTTGTGTCTTCCTCCTTAACTTTTTCCCCTGCTTTTGCAACATCTCTCTGCTTAGTTTTGGCCTCTTTTGGTCCTTTTCACTGCACTTGATAAAATCCTGGTCCATCTCCTTGTAGTCACTAACTTTCCCAAATTTCCCCAATTTTTTTTTTTTCTCCTCCAAATGCAATTCCTTTCATGGTATCTCCGTTCCAGTGTGTTTGTAAGTCCTTCTTTTCTTTTTTGGCCTTAAGCAGAGATCAATTTTCCAAGCTTTGCTGCATGTGCCTGCATTTGATGGCATATGGCCTGCATTTGATATCTTTGACTTTGGGCAAGATTTTTTCCTTTTTTTTTTTTTTTTAAGTAACCATGCCATGTCCCTCCTATCTTCCCCTCCACGTTGTGTCTTCCTCCTTAACTTTTTCCCCTGCTTTTGCAACATCTCTCTGCTTAGTTTTGGCCTCTTTTGGTCCTTTGCACTGCAGCTCATTTCCTCACAGACCAGTTTTTGCGGACAATACATCTCCCAATTTTCTGGAGTTTTTGGGGTTTTTTTCAAATGCATTTCATTTGATCCTATCTCCTTTCCAGAGTGTTTGTAAGCCTTTCTTTTTGGGTTCGCAAGATTCCGTTTCCTTCCCGAAAGGAAATTTCATTTCCTTTCGGGAAGGGAAACGGAATCTTGCGATTTCAATGGGGACCACTAGAGGAATCTTTGCAGCATGTGCCTGCACTTGATGGCATGCCATGCCTTTTGATGGCTTTAGCTTTGGACAAGATTTTTTTCTTTTTTTTTTTTTTTCAATAAGGTATCCATGCCATGTCCCTCCTGTCTTCCCCTCCAAGTTGTGTATTCCTCCTTAACTTTTTCCCCTGCTTTTGCAACATCTGTGAGCTCTTGTTTTACCCTCTTTTGGTCCTTTTCAGTGCACTTGATAAAATCCTGGTCCATCTCCTTGTAGTCACTAACTTTCCCAAATTTCCCCAATTTTTTTTTTTTCTCCTCCCAATGCAATTCCTTTCATGGTATCTCCGTTCCAGTGTGTTTGTAAGTCCTTCTTTTCTGTTTTGGCCTTAAGCAGAGATCAATTTTCCAAGCTTTGCTGCATGTGCCTGCATTTGATGGCATATGGCCTGCATTTGATATCTTTGACTTTGGGCAAGATTTCTTCCATTTTTTTTTTTTTTAACATATCCATGCCTCGTCCCTCTTACCTTCCCCTCCTCGTTGTGTCTTCCTCCTTAACTTTTTCCCCTGTTTTTGCAACATCTGTGAGCTCTTGTTTTACCCTCTTTTGGTCCTTTTCACTGCACTTGATAAAATCCTGGTCCATCTCCTTGTAGTCACTAACTTTCCCAAATTTCCCCAATTTTTTTTTTTTCTCCTCCAAATGCAATTCCTTTCATGGTATCTCCGTTCCAGTGTGTTTGTAAGTCCTTCTTTTCTGCTTTGGCCTTAAGCAGAGATCAATTTTCCAAGCTTTGCTGCATGTGCCTGCATTTGATGGCATATGGCCTGCATTTGATGGCTTTGACTTTGGGCAAGATTTTTTCCTTTTTTTTTTTTTTTAAGTAACCATGCCATGTCCCTCCTATCTTCCCCTCCACGTTGTGTCTTCCTCCTTAACTTTTTCCCCTGCTTTTGCAACATCTCTCTGCTTAGTTTTGGCCTCTTTTGGTCCTTTGCACTGCAGCTCATTTCCTCACAGACCAGTTTTTGCGGACAATACATCTCCCAATTTTCTGGAGTTTTTGGGGTTTTTTTCAATTGCATTTCATTTGATCCTATCTCCTTTCCAGAGTGTTTGTAAGCCTTTCTTTTTGGGTTCGCAAGATTCCGTTTCCTTCCCGAAAGGAAATTTCATTTCCTTTCGGGAAGGGAAACGGAATCTTGCGATTTCAATGGGGACCACTAGAGGAATCTTTGCAGCATGTGCCTGCACTTGATGGCATGCCATGCCTTTTGATGGCTTTAGCTTTGGACAAGATTTTTTTCTTTTTTTTTTTTTTCAATAAGGTATCCATGCCATGTCCCTCCTATCTTCCCCTCCACGTTGCGTCTTCCTCCTTAACTTTTTCCCCTGCTTTTGCAACATCTGTGAGCTCTTGTTTTACCCTCTTTTGGTCCTTTTCAGTGCACTTGATAAAATCCTGGTCCATCTCCTTGTAGTCACTAACTTTCCCAAATTTCCCCAATTTTTTTTTTTCTCCTCCAAATGCAATTCCTTTCATGGTATCTCCGTTCCAGTGTGTTTGTAAGTCCTTCTTTTCTGTTTTGGCCTTAAGCAGAGATCAATTTTCCAAGCTTTACTGCATGTGCCTGCATTTGATGGCATATGGCCTGCATTTGATGGCTTTGACTCTAGGCAAGAATTTTTCCTTTTTTTTTTTTTAACATATCGATGCCATGTCTCTCATATCTTCCCCTGCATGATGTGTCTTCCTCCTTAACTTTTCCCCCTGTTTTTGCAACATCTGTGAGCTCTTCTTTTACCCTCTTTTGGTCCTTTTCAGTGCACTTGATAAAATCCTGGTCCATCTCCTTGTAGTCACTAACTTTCCCAAATTTCCCCAATTTTTTTTTTTTCTCCTCCAAATGCAATTCCTTTCATGGTATCTCCGTTCCAGTGTGTTTGTAAGTCCTTCTTTTCTTTTTTGGCCTTAAGCAGAGATCAATTTTCCAAGCTTTGCTGCATGTGCCTGCATTTGATGGCATATGGCCTGCATTTGATGGCTTTGACTTTGGGCAAGATTTTTTCCTTTTTTTTTTTTTTTTTTAAGTAACCATGCCATGTCCCTCCTATCTTCCCCTCCTCGTTGTGTCTTCCTCCTTAACTTTTTCCCCTGCTTTTGCAACATCTCTCTGCTTAGTTTTGGCCTCTTTTGGTCCTTTGCACTGCAGCTCATTTCCTCACAGACCAGTTTTTGCGGACAATACATCTCCCAATTTTCTGGAGTTTTTGGGGTTTTTTTCAAATGCATTTCATTTGATCCTATCTCCTTTCCAGAGTGTTTGTAAGCCTTTCTTTTTGGGTTCGCAAGATTCCGTTTCCTTCCCGAAAGGAAATTTCATTTCCTTTCGGGAAGGGAAACGGAATCTTGCGATTTCAATGGGGACCACTAGAGGAATCTTTGCAGCATGTGCCTGCACTTGATGGCATGCCATGCCTTTTGATGGCTTTAGCTTTGGACAAGATTTTTTTCTTTTTTTTTTTTTTTCAATAAGGTATCCATGCCATGTCCCTCCTGTCTTCCCCTCCAAGTTGTGTATTCCTCCTTAACTTTTTCCCCTGCTTTTGCAACATCTGTGAGCTCTTGTTTTACCCTCTTTTGGTCCTTTTCAGTGCACTTGATAAAATCCTGGTCCATCTCCTTGTAGTCACTAACTTTCCCAAATTTCCCCAATTTTTTTTTTTTCTCCTCCAAATGCAATTCCTTTCATGGTATCTCCGTTCCAGTGTGTTTGTAAGTCCTTCTTTTCTTTTTTGGCCTTAAGCAGAGATCAATTTTCCAAGCTTTGCTGCATGTGCCTGCATTTGATGGCATATGGCCTGCATTTGATGGCTTTGACTTTGGGCAAGATTTTTTCCTTTTTTTTTTTTTTAAGTAACCATGCCATGTCCCTCCTATCTTCCCCTCCACGTTGTGTCTTCCTCCTTAACTTTTTCCCCTGCTTTTGCAACATCTCTCTGCTTAGTTTTGGCCTCTTTTGGTCCTTTTCACTGCACTTGATAAAATCCTGGTCCATCTCCTTGTAGTCACTAACTTTCCCAAATTTCCCCAATTTTTTTTTTTCTCCTCCAAATGCAATTCCTTTCATGGTATCTCCGTTCCAGTGTGTTTGTAAGTCCTTCTTTTCTGTTTTGGCCTTAAGCAGAGATCAATTTTCCAAGCTTTACTGCATGTGCCTGCATTTGATGGCATATGGCCTGCATTTGATGGCTTTGACTCTAGGCAAGAATTTTTCCTTTTTTTTTTTTTAACATATCGATGCCATGTCTCTCATATCTTCCCCTGCATGATGTGTCTTCCTCCTTAACTTTTCCCCCTGTTTTTGCAACATCTGTGAGCTCTTCTTTTACCCTCTTTTGGTCCTTTTCAGTGCACTTGATAAAATCCTGGTCCATCTCCTTGTAGTCACTAACTTTCCCAAATTTCCCCAATTTTTTTTTTTTCTCCTCCAAATGCAATTCCTTTCATGGTATCTCCGTTCCAGTGTGTTTGTAAGTCCTTCTTTTCTTTTTTGGCCTTAAGCAGAGATCAATTTTCCAAGCTTTGCTGCATGTGCCTGCATTTGATGGCATATGGCCTGCATTTGATGGCTTTGACTTTGGGCAAGATTTTTTCCTTTTTTTTTTTTTTAAGTAACCATGCCATGTCCCTCCTATCTTCCCCTCCACGTTGTGTCTTCCTCCTTAACTTTTTCCCCTGCTTTTGCAACATCTCTCTGCTTAGTTTTGGCCTCTTTTGGTCCTTTGCACTGCAGCTCATTTCCTCACAGACCAGTTTTTGCGGACAATACATCTCCCAATTTTCTGGAGTTTTTGGGGTTTTTTTCAATTGCATTTCATTTGATCCTATCTCCTTTCCAGAGTGTTTGTAAGCCTTTCTTTTTGGGTTCGCAAGATTCCGTTTCCTTCCCGAAAGGAAATTTCATTTCCTTTCGGGAAGGGAAACGGAATCTTGCGATTTCAATGGGGACCACTAGAGGAATCTTTGCAGCATGTGCCTGCACTTGATGGCATGCCATGCCTTTTGATGGCTTTAGCTTTGGACAAGATTTTTTTCTTTTTTTTTTTTTTTCAATAAGGTATCCATGCCATGTCCCTCCTATCTTCCCCTCCAAGTTGTGTATTCCTCCTTAACTTTTTCCCCTGCTTTTGCAACATCTGTGAGCTCTTGTTTTACCCTCTTTTGGTCCTTTTCAGTGCACTTGATAAAATCCTGGTCCATCTCCTTGTAGTCACTAACTTTCCCAAATTTCCCCAATTTTTTTTTTTTTCTCCTCCAAATGCAATTCCTTTCATGGTATCTCCGTTCCAGTGTGTTTGTAAGTCCTTCTTTTCTTTTTTGGCCTTAAGCAGAGATCAATTTTCCAAGCTTTGCTGCATGTGCCTGCATTTGATGGCATATGGCCTGCATTTGATATCTTTGACTTTGGGCAAGATTTTTTCCATTTTTTTTTTTTTTAACATATCCATGCCACGTCCCTCTTACCTTCCCCTCCTCGTTGTGTCTTCCTCCTTAACTTTTTCCCCTGCTTTTGCAACATCTCTCTGCTTAGTTTTGGCCTCTTTTGGTCCTTTTCACTGCACTTGATAAAATCCTGGTCCATCTCCTTGTAGTCACTAACTTTCCCAAATTTCCCCAATTTTTTTTTTTTCTCCTCCAAATGCAATTCCTTTCATGGTATCTCCGTTCCAGTGTGTTTGTAAGTCCTTCTTTTCTTTTTTGGCCTTAAGCAGAGATCAATTTTCCAAGCTTTGCTGCATGTGCCTGCATTTGATGGCATATGGCCTGCATTTGATGGCTTTGACTTTGGGCAAGATTTTTTCCTTTTTTTTTTTTTTTAAGTAACCATGCCATGTCCCTCCTATCTTCCCCTCCACGTTGTGTCTTCCTCCTTAACTTTTTCCCCTGCTTTTGCAACATCTCTCTGCTTAGTTTTGGCCTCTTTTGGTCCTTTGCACTGCAGCTCATTTCCTCACAGACCAGTTTTTGCGGACAATACATCTCCCAATTTTCTGGAGTTTTTGGGGTTTTTTTCAATTGCATTTCATTTGATCCTATCTCCTTTCCAGAGTGTTTGTAAGCCTTTCTTTTTGGGTTCGCAAGATTCCGTTTCCTTCCCGAAAGGAAATTTCATTTCCTTTCGGGAAGGGAAACGGAATCTTGCGATTTCAATGGGGACCACTAGAGGAATCTTTGCAGCATGTGCCTGCACTTGATGGCATGCCATGCCTTTTGATGGCTTTAGCTTTGGACAAGATTTTTTTCTTTTTTTTTTTTTTCAATAAGGTATCCATGCCATGTCCCTCCTATCTTCCCCTCCACGTTGCGTCTTCCTCCTTAACTTTTTCCCCTGCTTTTGCAACATCTGTGAGCTCTTGTTTTACCCTCTTTTGGTCCTTTTCAGTGCACTTGATAAAATCCTGGTCCATCTCCTTGTAGTCACTAACTTTCCCAAATTTCCCCAATTTTTTTTTTTCTCCTCCAAATGCAATTCCTTTCATGGTATCTCCGTTCCAGTGTGTTTGTAAGTCCTTCTTTTCTGTTTTGGCCTTAAGCAGAGATCAATTTTCCAAGCTTTACTGCATGTGCCTGCATTTGATGGCATATGGCCTGCATTTGATGGCTTTGACTCTAGGCAAGAATTTTTCCTTTTTTTTTTTTTAACATATCGATGCCATGTCTCTCATATCTTCCCCTGCATGATGTGTCTTCCTCCTTAACTTTTCCCCCTGTTTTTGCAACATCTGTGAGCTCTTCTTTTACCCTCTTTTGGTCCTTTTCAGTGCACTTGATAAAATCCTGGTCCATCTCCTTGTAGTCACTAACTTTCCCAAATTTCCCCAATTTTTTTTTTTTCTCCTCCAAATGCAATTCCTTTCATGGTATCTCCGTTCCAGTGTGTTTGTAAGTCCTTCTTTTCTTTTTTGGCCTTAAGCAGAGATCAATTTTCCAAGCTTTGCTGCATGTGCCTGCATTTGATGGCATATGGCCTGCATTTGATGGCTTTGACTTTGGGCAAGATTTTTTCCTTTTTTTTTTTTTTTTTAAGTAACCATGCCATGTCCCTCCTATCTTCCCCTCCTCGTTGTGTCTTCCTCCTTAACTTTTTCCCCTGCTTTTGCAACATCTCTCTGCTTAGTTTTGGCCTCTTTTGGTCCTTTGCACTGCAGCTCATTTCCTCACAGACCAGTTTTTGCGGACAATACATCTCCCAATTTTCTGGAGTTTTTGGGGTTTTTTTCAATTGCATTTCATTTGATCCTATCTCCTTTCCAGAGTGTTTGTAAGCCTTTCTTTTTGGTTTCGCAAGATTCCGTTTCCCTTCCCAAAAGGAAATGAAATTTCCGTTCGGGAAGGGAAACGGAATCTTGCGATTTCAGTGGGGACCTGTAGAGGAAATTTTGGTGCATGTGCCTGCACTTTATATCATGGTATGCCTTTTGGTATCTCTCATTTTGGCTACCATTTTTTTTTCAGGTGCAATGCCATGTCCCTCATGTTATCCCCTCTACCTCCTTGAGTTTTTCTCCTGCTTTTGCACCATCTTGAGCTTTGATTTATTATATATTTGTTGTGAACGGCAGGAATTTGTGAGGAATTGCCTCACAAAATATGCGTGAACAGCAAATCCCAAAGTTTATTGATAGCTTACACATATTTATATTGGTGTTAATGAAGCTTATACATATTGCAAAAGCTGAGCTCATTATTGGTTAAAGCACACTTGGATCAACCACACCTACGTCTATGCTCTAATGATTATTTTGTTTCTATGTTTACATTCCTTTAGTTACTCTATCTAGGCTATCTTCATTTTCTGGCAAACTATTTTCTCCCCCATCTTCCTGTTTCAGCGAAGGTCACCATGACCTCTGTCAGTGATTGGACACTGGTTACTTAATCCCCAGCTTGTTTCCCCTATTCTTTATCCAACGCTATCACATCGAAGTGGCCTTTCTCAGCTAGCCAATTATCCACAAAGCTCTCCACATATTTTCACTCTTTTCTTTCCACCTCATTTCCTTCCAGACAATTCTCTTTTAGACCCTAAACATCCCACTTCCCTGGTTTATTTCTGTGTCTATGATAAAAGAAAGAATACTAAAGCAAGGCTTACCAACACTCTGGAAATGAAAGGAAATGAAATGGCATTTAAAGGACCAAAACATTTTTGAAGGTTTTCCACCTCCAGAAAATAACTTTGGAGGTATGGATGTGCAGTGCAATGGACATATATATGCCAATACCACTCTCACAGATATTTCAAAATCAGGAGAGAACATCAAGGCAGAAGCCTGAACATTCAGGGCAAGATAAGTGAGACATGGCATTGATACTGAAAAACAAAGAAAAATAATCTTTGTTGAAGTGAAAGCCTTCAACAGGCATGGGATTCCATGAAGTTCAGGGATATGGATGAAAGCCTGCAAAATTGATTCCCATTGTTATCACAAGGACAATGTTATCACATTTGTCAACATATATGTTACTTCTTTTCAGCTTGTCTAGCTGTGCACTTCATTTACAGAAGGAAGGGTTCAGATATTTCCAGCTTGTTGATAGGAAATTACAGTTCAAACAAGCCACAGAAACAATCTAGTGAGAGGCAACATGCAAATTAAGCTGAGTCAGGATTGTTGTGTTGCCTTTATTCACAGCTATGCTTATTAGATACTGGGACTTAGTCTCCATGGAAAGAAAAGTCTTGATTTTAGAGCAGAGGCTGCTGTGCAGCATGGGAAGGCTGATAAATGTTGAGGAGGAACTGGTCCTGCCCAGGCCTGGTAATGGGAGTCTTGCAGGCTGCAGGGAGGTCTGATGATCCCCAGTGCTTCGAGCAGGAGGTCTCTGTGCTGCCCAGGCAGGAGCCAGAGTAAGGCTGTTTACCTTTCCAACAGATTCCAGTTATCCCTTTTAGTGTGCATGCAGAATTAATTACCTGTCAATCCACACAGATGGCTTCAAAATAGAACACAAAGTACTGAACTTTCTTTTAAGCTCCTTTCATACCAAAGCAGTGGCTGGCAAGACCCTGTATAACAACCCCTGAAAGTCAAGAACTATCAGCTAAGACTCCAGTTAGAGAAGTGGAATTGGAAAAATTGATCTTGAAACTGTCCTCCAGAAACTACGTCTCAAGGTTACCATCAGCCTGTGTATATGGAACAGAACAGGGGGCATGAAACCCAGCTCCCTGGGCTACAGTCTTCTGTCATGCTTTCATACAGGCAGAGAAATGGATGAATAAACCACACTGTTTTACATTTAAATATATGAAAACACTTTTTTTGCTGAAGACATTCCACCTCATTCTTCATTTCATCAGTTTCTAGTTCATATTACAGAACAGATCACTGGGGTTTTTTTGTTAAAGTAACTGTGATATTTCATTAAAATGTTGGTAGTGTGAGGCTCTGACTTTCTTACAAAAATAAATGCATTTTATATAACCTACCAAGTATACTGACTGTTGCTTTTGCCCTTACCACTAACCTTAGCACATAAAGGTTGTAAAGTGTTTCAAGTGTTCAGCAGACATTCACTAGCTTCAGAGAAAGGCTGCCTTTTCTAGAAGAAATCACAGGAGAACCATTCAGGCATATTGCCCTTCAATGTTAATGGCACCTTCTCTCTTTGTACATTGTAAAAAAATCAATTTGGTCATTTGAGGGGTAAGAAGTCAATTCTAGTCACTCAAGTTATTTATGGATTTAAATCCCTCATGCCCTAATGTAAGAACATTCCTACCATTACTGGCATTACAGAAACACAGGCAGTGAAAGAGAGTACTAGGCACTTTATAAATATCTTTCTCACAACGAAGGAACATGGCCTTGATTTGAGTCTTTGTATCTAAAAAGACAATCCACTTTGACAGGTGAAGAGACATCTTTTTAATCTTACAACTGACAACTCTTTTTTTTTTAATGAGAATAAATTTAATCTTTGCTTTTTGTCTAAATGTTAATTTTTACAATTCACCTCTCCTTGGACAACGTTCAGTCATGAAAACTTTTATTATTAGTTAATTTTTTTAAGAGTTCTGAAACTATTGTCTTCACTGAAGGAGGAAAGTATTTCTTCTAAAACAAACTCTTAATGAGCCATGCAACACTTGGGAACATTTCAGCAAGTCTTACATCTTACTAAAGCAATTGTGAGTTTGTCTCTTTTAACCTACTCTTAGAAGCCACATAACAGAACCTTGCTCTGTTTTAACATCTTCCAATTCCAGAATATACCAAGGAAGGAGAGAAGCCCAGTTTTAGTCCAAGAGTAGTGTCCAGACTTCAGAGTGCCACTGCAACAATCCCATCTCAAGAATTTGTGTTTCTAAGGAAGAATTATCCTCCCTCCTGTAAAGAAGAAAAGCTGCGACTGATAACCAAGCAGAGCTCCACAAACAGCTTCCACATCACAAAAGAACATAAGCCACAGGACTTTTCCCCAGTCTTCATTCTTACATAACAAATGTCTGGACTGCACATGACTTCTATCTGCTGCCTCTGATCACGGGACTTGCCTCTTAATTGCTTCTAGCCCCCTTGTGGCTTCAGTTCAAAGCTTTTCCAAGCTTTGCAAAGGCAAAGACAAAGAGAGGAAGCCAGTATGCATACTGAATCAGTATAGACTATTCTCTCTGCTTTCATATATTCACACAGTAAAGTGAAAGTTAGTCCAAGAATCAATGTCTGATTAATTCTGCCAAGCAGACTAATCCAGCCTCAAGTCAGTAACTCAACATAATAAGATTTCTTTTATCCTCCAGAAAATAACTGACTGCAATAGCTTATTTTCCAGAATGCCACAGAAGAAAATGTACTTGCACGTTTCAGCTCATTTCACCCATACATCAAAATGCAATGATTTTAAAATTACACGAATGCCACTTCATTTCAGTTGTACAGCAGAAAGGGCACAGGTTAAAAACCACTTTTGTACTTCAGCTAAGTTAATTTTTCAAAATTTGACTTTTCCTCATTTGAGGCAAAGGCACCGAATGTAACTCTGAGGACTGGAGAACCTGCAGCATGACATTGATGATATTAAGGATTTTTTCCAGTGTAAGTGATTCTCTGATATCTGCCTCATATTCATTAATTGTGTCTCAACTTCACTGACCTCATCTGAGTTTATGTGATATATCCACATTGCAAGATGACAGAACAAAAAATTTCTATTTCGTACAACTACTACCTGCAGCTCCAAAGCCTTTAAAGGGTGCTTCAATTGGCTCAGCAATTAAGAAAATACATTTCTTTTACTTATCCTTGGATCTATTATTTCTGAAGATCAAAAGATAATGTTGTGCTTCTCTGATGATGGAAAGTGTTTGATAGCATTTAATACATTTAAGTAGCATGATTCATAAAATACCAAGCAAAGTTCTTATATCTTAATGAGCCCAGAGTGTGATTTGCGTAATAGGCACAGACATATCAAACAGTGTCTCTGGCCCATCACTGAAGCAATTTCACCAGAGGGCTGATGCAGCCTTTCTCACAGTCAGGGCACATACACTTTCTCTCCCCTACCCAGCCAGGATTTTAGCAAGACTTGTTAGAGAGTACTGTATGTGAGAGAGCATGTGGGTCAGGCTCGACCAAAGGCACAGGCTGCCCCTCCACACATAAACTGTACAAAGCCTCATTGCTCTGGGACACCAGAGGTGACACTGACAAGCCTGCAGGGTTCTGACAAGCACAGCTACGGGACAGGCCATTATGGTTCTGCAGATATAGACAAGAGCAAACAGCATTTACCTGTCAATACCACCAGCCACAGGCAAAAACAATGGTGCGGTTGTTGGAGGTTATCTTATATCCATGACTATAAGCATGACATCGCAGACAAAGTAAATCGCAATGCAGAGCTGATGTGGCAAGACTGCTGGTGTAAGGTGAGAACTGGAGCTCTCTAGCTCTTCAGAGGAAGGGAAGTTTTATGGAACAAGCCATCCTCACACAGGTGAAGCTTCCTTCCCTGGTGGAAATACCAGTTCCTCTAAGCTAGCCCTGTTATTTCTGCAGCCAGCCATGCTTCTGTCTGTCTTCTGAAGCTGCCAGGTCACAGCTGAAGAAAAGATGATGGCCTGAGATACAAGTTCATTTCAAGTATGAAAGAAAACACCATGAGATGGGTACTACTCGTGGTTATTCCCAAGGAGACATTGACAGGAAAGACTGAACCAAAGGTGAATGGCTCTGCAGGTGATCAGTGTCCCTATACCTTGCTGTCCCTTTTCTAAAGCTCCCACTTCTTTAATGTTGATTAAAGGTTACTTTTTTCTCAACTTTATGTTTAAATGTTTTATTTAAGAAATTAATATGCAAAATTGGAACTTACTAGAGCTCATTCCTTGGGGGTATGTGTAATTATGCAGATTTGAACTGAACATAAATTACACATTTTGCATTTTCACAGAAAAACATGGACAGAGAGCTGGATTTTCCGTGTTGTTCCAGTAACTGACTACTTTTAAGAATCTGGTCTAAAATATGTACATTTTTGCCCCTAAGCAAAATTTGTAAGTTTCAGTTAAACCAATTTTAATAGAAAATTAATTTATGCTATTTAAAAGACTAACTGTAGATAGTTCTGTGCACAATATTTTTTTTCTAGTTGTCAGTTAACTGTCACAACAGCACACCCCAAGGATTGTGTTCATGTGAGATAACACTTCTGTTAGGTCACTGACGATTGGTTCGTGAAAGACCTTTGAGGTTTGGGCTGTCCAAGCATAACCTGCAATTTCAAGGAATCTTACTGCTAATTCTAATCCATTTTTAACCTAGAGATCATTTTAAGTATTAAGGTTTAAATTTTAAAGCCTTACATATTAAAAATACAAAAACACAGCCAAGGCAGTTCTGAGGTCATAGAACCATAGAATATCCTGAGCTGGAAGGGAAACTCAATGACCAGCAAATTCAACTCCTGTCCCTGCACAGTACAACCCCAAGAGTCACACCATTTGCCCAAAAGCATTGTCCAAACACTTCTTGAACTCTGTCAGGCTGGGGCTGCGATCAGTTCTGCTGGGGAGCCTGTTCCAGTGCCAAATCACCCTCTGGGTGAAGAACCTTTTTCTAATATGCAACCTAAACCTTCTGACACAGCTTCCAGGCCATTCCCTGGGGTCCTGTCACTGGTCACCACAGAGAAGAGATCAGTGCCTGCCCCTCCTCTTCCCCTCACCAGGAAGCTATAGACTGCAATGAGGCGTCCTCTCAGGACACCTCAATGCACAGTATTGACCCCTCAGGTCACAGTATTAAAATACCAGCGAGCCTGAGTTTTGTTCTGTCTCCCTCACACACACACCAAAATTATCTACAGTCAGAACTAATGTAAAAATGAAAAAATGGCTTACCTTTAGATTATTAGTTGTGGTTGTTCTAAGTTTCTGAATTGAGACTAATATTCAAAAAGGTGCGGGTGAAAATCTGCAGAAGAAAAATCCAAACGTAGAGATGCTTATGGGAGGAAATATCTTCTATAAAATGCCATCACTTTGGGGGTCTCAGTATCAGAAATGGCTATATAATTAACTTGTTAACATCTTTTAATTGCTTCTTTTGTATCAATAAATGACATCTTTTGCTCACATTCTAGATGTGAGTTGTGTTTCCATGAAGCCTCTTGGATTCTGAGAGTCAGAGGGAAGAACAACTCTCATCACTGTTAACATCATAGTCACCAATTAAAGATCTATGAATAACATCTTATAAGACTAAGCAGGCCCAGAAAGGCAGCTTGCAAAACCAGTTGAGGAAGTGCTTGGGATATTCTACTGGAACCCACCCTGGAACACTGGAAAGGAACATTTCTTTCTTTTCACATAAATGAGGAAGGCAGAGAAACTGTTTCTGCAGTCTTGCACTGCCTGCCCAGCAGTTCTAAAGAACAAAGACTTCAGGTACTAAAGTATATTAATGATCCTAAAAATATAAAGATTTTTAAAAAGCGAAACAACCCAAACCTGTAATTAAACCTTTCCTTGAGCTAGCAGAGTGGTTTTTTTGAAGTGTGAAGAGCTGCAAAAATCGGTGTCTCAGGCAGGTAGGAGGAAGAACACTGGTTGCACCAAGGCAGGCAGCAGTGCTGATGAGTGTGGTGGGAGGTGTGGGACAGCTCCGCCACACACCACAGGAGATGGCTGAAGTACTGACACAGCCTGTGAACAAAAGCTTTTTCCTCCTTAGAACATCACTGACACAGGACAACAAGTATAATTTTTCAGTTCAAGTATAATTTTCCAAACTAATGAGAATCTAGGGTCTAAAATGCCAAGTCCCCCTCAGCTGTGCTGGGGGTTAGAAATACGCTGAGTAATTAAGGGGAGAAATATTCTTTTCACTTTCCCTCTCTTCCATCAGAGGTACACAACAGTCAGCAAAGCACATTCTCCCCTCTGTGACATGAACAGAGTAGCCTGGCTCTGTGAAGGCCTATTTTGAGTCAGGCTACATCAGTTCCCCAGGTGCAGTGCACTGGATGATCAATTGGAAATGGTTGTATGAAGGTGAGGTGCCCTGATGCCTTACAGAGCTCTTAGAGCACTCCAGAGGCTTGCTTTCTAGCAGAATAATTAAATTTATTTTCTCAAAAACTATGAGCAAGGATGGACTAGGAGAATAAAGAGAAACAGGGTCACTTTAATCAGCAGCAGGTGGCTTTTAATACTTTCAGTAAGCACAGTTACAAAAATAAGAGAAGATCAGAGACAGAAACTGGGGAATCACATGCAGTCTTTGGAGATGACAGCAAGGAGATAAAAGATAATTCTAGGGAAGATAGAAAAGAGCCATCCAAGTTACCAAAGAGGAAAGATTCTTAAGAATGTGGAGATCTTCAGTCTTGAGATCAAACCACAATATATCCTAAGGATATCAATGGAAGACATGAGAAGAACTGAAAGATAGAAAGTACCCTAAAATAATGACTAAATATTACTATTTATTCTGTGCCTTGCCATCTCATTCAGCAAAAAATATTAGTGCCTTTTAGAACCACTGATATTTGTATCCTCTGTTTCACTTCACGTTTTGTTTATTGTCTGCAGAAAAATTGTCACCTTGTTTTTTTCCCCTCCCCATGCCTTTTTATCATTTTCCTATTCTGCATATTTTTTCTGCCGCAATTGCATCATCAATACCACCTATGATGCTAATGAAAGTGAAGGAAAATGTTTCTGGTATCACTGTGGATGTTTAAGGTTAGATGTGGAAGTTAAGCTTCCTGTAGCATCAAGAGAAAGAAATTGGTGCCTTGAAAGAGTTATTCATCTCCTCTTAAGGTGGGTGTGTGGGGCACAGGGGATAACACCTTTTGAAGGTACCTTTTCCCGCCCATGGACTGTAGGGAGTCCAAGCTCAGGCAGCTGGTTTTGACAAGACATTGGAGTTATAGATCCAATTAATTAATTCTCCCTTAATATTGCAAAAGCTTTACTGGCTAATGAAAAAATGTAATGAAAAAAGGCCTGTGTACTGTGCCTGCATATAGATTTATTATGCATTAGAGGAATATTTGTACAGAAGTCTAGATTTTGGAGGATCTTTGGTTCATATAAAAATCTCAGCAGGGACAAAGCCCTGTTGACATACTTGGTAGGGAAAAAATATGCAGGGTCCCAGAAGAAAGATCACTGAATATGGTTTAGAAAAACATTTACCAGTTACCCTGGAGAAACTGGTTTGTCAAGACCTTGCTGAAGGGGTCAGTGACGTGGGGGAGATTATTGCAGAGGCATGGTTTGGCTTATCATACAATGCTGCTTGTATTCATTTCCTCTCAGAGAGACCTGGTTTGACATAGAGGATCTGTTTCTCCAGTGAATTTTCCAAGACCAAAAATTCACTGCTGCTTACCATGAGGGTAGGACTCAGCCTGCATGCTTGTGTGGCTGCAACACACAGCAAATAAGCCTCTGGACTCTGAGACTTGGTCCTCATAAGGACTGCTCACCCCTCTTGACAAAAATTATAACGTTACTGGCCTAAGAAATATAAGACAAATTAATAATGGTGTGCTTTTCATATTAGCAGATAACAAACACAAACTTTAATTTTTTTTTTTTTGTATGGGACCTCCAAGCCATTTGATAAAAAAATAAAGCAGGAGTAGTGAGTTCAAATGTAATCAAATGGCAAGGGAGGGGACTTACCTACTGCACTCCACATGGGAGTACAGATATATTTCTTGTCTGATCAAGTAGGATTAAAATCCAAGAAGATCTTTTCTGCAAAATCCCCAAGACAATAAATTAATCATTGGCCTGTGTATATAAGGTGAATTACTTGGACAAACAGAAAAAGTATCCCAAAGCCAAAGTGAAAAATTACAAAGTTGTCAGAATTTTTGATTATTAAAAAAGAAAGCATGTTGGTGCACTTTTATCTGTGAATAAATTCTGCTGTAAATGCAAAATAATCCTGAAGGATCTTGTCATATAAGTGTATACTGAGTATCTTGACTCATGGAAGAGTTTTAGCATACAAAGGATAGATATGACTTTTGTTTTATTTTTGCTTGAAAACACAATACTTCCCTGCTAACCATCCTAAAGTCCTTACAATTTCAAAATAAATGAAAACAGAATTTCAGACACAAATATATGAATTTAAAATACATTTATCTACTGCAGCAATTTTCACCTAGATAGAATAATCAGTATCATTTGATAAGGAAAATTTCCTCATGTAAAATAGGATTGAGGAGAAGGGAAGAATAAATTACTTTAGAAGGACGGTGAGCTGTAAACCTTTAGATTTCAAACACATACATAAGAAATCAGGAGTAGATATAAAGATAGCATTAAAATCTTATAGTTAAAACTAGTCCAATGTATTTCTAGATCTGTACTAAACGCAAATCACAAGAGACACACATTTCCCTTCCAGAATATCAGACAATCCAACCATTATGTCAATCCCAAAGGAGGTAGCCACAAGATGGCCACTCTCCCTGTGCAACCTATATAAAGCAATATACATTTAGAGCAGAATAGGTAATTACTCATATTTTTCATTAATACACTTATTTTCTGACTTTACCTGACATCACTGAAAACATTCTGTTTCAGGTACCTGATGCCTGGGCTAGTTAAACTATATATCCTATTAGTTTGTTTAAAGGTAAGAGGGCAGAAGATAGTTGCTTTTATCTCTGTTTCTGTTTTTCTCAGTCAAAAATTGAGCTTGATGAAATTAGTATATAGAAAATACTGGGTTTAGTATAGTTTAAAAAGGAAGAAAACAAGCCTCAGCCTTTGAAAGAGAGAGCTATATATGTCACACCCTTAAATAAATCTTAGCAGCATATAAGCAGCTCAAAAATGAAATTTTCAGTAGCACATCTTCCTCAGCATCACATGCCCATGGTAACGATCAATCCTGAAAGGCAGCTGTGGAACAATGGAAGAGTTTCAGAAATTCGATGTTTTATGTTTCAGAGCCAGAAGCTCTGAGAAAAATTCCAAACTCAGGCTACACTGTTGTTTTAATTCTTTGGCAGACAATAAATTGTGAGTCTCTGCCCTTCCCAAATGCAGGGGTTAATGGATCCCTTTCCCTGTGGGAAGGCCTTATAATTGCTCTCCTTTTGATGTTAATGGGAAACCCTGCAAGGATTTCCTCTCTGAGCAGAGTGCCTCTGGGCTTCCACACAGGTCCATGAGCATGATTCATCAACAAGGGCTGTGGCTAGCACTAATGAAGAGGGGGGAAAAAGAGAAAATTCAAGGTTTCAAGATGCTTTCCCATAGTTCCTTGTCCATCAATTCTCATCTACTATCCATAAGCTGGTCATTAACCCTCCAGCTCTGTCTTTGCCTGAGCCACAGAGAAAGCCAGGGGCTTGTTATACTTTAGAAGAGTTTACATGTAGGGGTAGGAAAATAATTGCCCTCCAGAGTAAAAAAGGGTAAAAGAGAGATACGATTTTCTTAAATGGAATGAAATACAAGACTGCCACCTAATACACTCTTGCTGTTGTTGGACAGGTTGAGGGACTAACAAGTACATCCCATAAATATAGGTCTTTTCCTGCTGGAACACAGGTTCAGAATTTCATGTCCACAATGACTAGAACCAGTGTAAACTTACTTAGAGAAGCATATTTCCCTCCTAATAATCATACAAGAACAAATATTGTATCTGTAGAGTAGAGTACCAGTCTGGGATAAACTAAAAAAGTTGGGTTTGCTTTCCTTTTGGAATACAGATTCATCAGACAGGACTGGCCATCCTACTAACCCTTTCTTGCTCACTGGATTTCAATCTAGTAGATTGTTGAATGTGAACAACCAGAACTGTACATAGATGAAATCACTGCAGCACAAAGCACATTGCAGATATCTAACCTTACGCATATTAAGACTGCAATATTTTTTGGCTTTTCCATTTCAGAATATTTGTCATTTAGGACAAGAAGTGGAAATAGAAACAAAATGGGAAGCATGGGTCTTTTAGAAGTAATGAAGAAATTATAGAATTACTAGGTTTGATTATTAAAATTTTACAGTTTTAAGTATTCTATCATATTAAAGATTTAAGTATTTTCTCATTCTCAATTGTCGCTATAGGACACAAAACACATGCTCACACCGTTCTCAAGGTGAAAGAGAAAAAAGGGCCATCTATTTTCTGACTCCAACATTTATAGTTTTCCAAAAGTGACAGTGGATTGGAGGATGACAGTGGCACCTCTCCAATGCCACTGGTTGAACCAACAGTCCATCAACTCTCTCCTCCTCCATAAAGGAATGCAAAACAATGAGTTATTTACAGAAAGTGTGTGAGAAAGTTCACTATAAGAATGTCAACATCAGAAGGCTTAGAAAATCTTAAACCAGGGTGACACTCAATTTTTCATAATTCTACTATCCTTTTTTTCCTGGAACACTAAATATGTAAAACAAAATTTTGTCTTCTCTCCCCACACGTATAGAAGACGCACTGACTGCGTATAGCTTTCTTTTAAAAGTAATTTAGAACCATCTAAACTCCAAAACCAGAGGTTTTCCAAACACCAATCATTTCACTGACCACTAGTGAAGCCCAGTGTCACCCTGTGTTCATTTCCAGTTGATTATTTGTCATTTTCCTGGCCTGGTTAAACAAAAATCCTTATCCTGAAAGACAGGCTCCTTGGGATATTACCCAAAACATTAGACAGGTCCTGGGGAATGTAATCTGATAGAGCCTGAGGAGCTAGAGAACAGGGAGACACCAATGTACAGATAAATGCCACAAAGCAGAATCCTCTGAACAGCAAGGATATTTTGCACCTCTGCCAGTATTTTTTCACTTCATGTATTTAATAGTTCATTCTCATCACAGTAACCACAAAAGGAATTAGAATTTCTAAGGCTTTTCATGATCAGAGCAACTACTCTTTCCTTAGAAGTGTCAAATTATTATAACTGTCACTCTACTTTCATGTGCATTGAACTCACCACTGTAACAGGCATTAATTTTACTCAATATTGAATTCACTGTCATTTCCACATCTCAGTCCAAAAGGAGGACGTCAAAGTTATTCAAACTTATTCAAAGTTATCTCAAGTAATTGAGATAATAAATCACAGTGTTTAGTCCCAAAGCCACTGAACAGGAAACCACAGAGAATGTGTTGCAGAACTGTCAAACGAAGTTCTGTACACAAAGAAACGCGCTCACCATTCTCTAAGTTGCTCCAAACAAACTGTGCCTCTCTGATATTCACAAAGTCATACAGTTCCTCCAAAACAGAACGTCTCTTCCAGTGTGTAGGACATGCAGCACACACTTGAGATCCACTTGAGATGTTCAAATGCTGCTGACTTCGTGTATCACTTTTAGCCATTTTCTCCTTGTAGAATTCAGGTCTCTGCAGTGCAAGAGGCTGTGTGGGAACCAGGGCCACTATAGCCAGTAGAATCCCAAGAACAAGACAGCTAAGCAGACCAAGATGTGACATAAATGACCTCTTCACTCTGATGGCAGCTTTGACTTCAGCTCCTCTGAGTATAATGGGAGCTTTCAAACTTCTAGCGAAAGCATGCACAATGTGGAAACCTAAACTTATGGGTCTAAATCTGGAGATGAGTTAGACCTTACTGTCAGATCAACAGGACATATAAATAAGCTAACAAGTTTACTTGGCTGAGATTTGTTGTCTACCTGTGAAAATGGATATGTTAATTTCCTGACACTCAGGGACAAATATATGAGATAAAAGTGAAAAAAAAAAATACTAATGAAAGCGAGGGAGAAAAAGGGCCGTGCAATATCTGTGAGGAGCTTATCAAAGAGAACAGAGCTGGGCTCTTCACAATCCTGCATTTTGGGAAGACAAGATACAGTCATCAGTTGAAAAAAGGATACTCAAGCTGGCTCTATAAACTTTTGCACTGCAAGGATAGTGAACAGTGGAAGAGGTTGACCAGAGAGATTGTGCCATTTCTGCCCTAAATGGTTTTCAAAAACAGGTGGAATAAAGTTCTGAGCAGACACCTGGGCCCTCATGGCTGACTGCTGCATGCTACAGGTTGGAATAGACACCTGAGTTACTCTGGCAGAGAAATCTGTCATCTCTATTCTACTATCGAAATTCAGGATTATTTTTCTGCATTTTTTCTCCATATGGGAAAGGCTTCAGCTGAGCAGTCTTGAAAGTCAAAAGTCCTAGAGTTACATTCTCCTTTTCTACCATTTCCTCTTAAAAAAAAAAGTGAGGGGAATGTGTAGTTCTAAATATTGTACCCTGTCGATGCTTCCAAGAAAGAACATCTTAGATGTTTTTGGACCTTTCATGTGTCAAAAGCCTTTCAGATTTGTTATCACTGCTGCCAGCACAGAAAAGCAAGGCAGCAGGTGGTACACAGTTATGCTTATTGAAGGACAGATCACATTCTTCCCTGAAAAAGCACAAAGGAAAACCACCTGCCCTTTTAAACAGTGATTTCATATCAGCATTTTAATTTCCACTTGATACTGATCTCCATAAGCATTAAGGCATAACCTTTGTCAGATGCCTGTGTTTACCCAGCACAATTTCATTATTAATATAATTTTAATATGGAGCATTTGATGTACAAGTACAACTGGGACAAGTCCCTATGGCTAATATTCATTTAAGCTATTATGTTGCTGAGGGCTATCTGCAGCTGCATCAAAGACAGTATGAATACACAGAACAGTGCTGAGTCCACAGAGCCATGAGAGCATGAGCTGGCTTTTATTCTCTTCTCTTGCATCAGCAGCATTTCCAAACCATGTTTTAATGAGTGCCAGCATGAGCAAAAACAATCGATTAGATAGTCAGCAAGCCCTCCAGCTATATCCTGATTAGGCAGAAGTGGTAGGTAAAGAGCCATATTTTTACTCATATCCTGGGAAAATGTGTAAAAAACAATGCCATATGAGTTCTGCCCTAAACTCCAAAACTAGAGTGTTCTACAGCATTTCATAAAAATCATACGATTGCATCTTCTCATGCACTTCTCTGCCCTTCCCATTTCTGAGGTAGCAGAATCCTTACCTGTATTGCTTAACAGACACCCATATTTCCCTTAGTGTCATCATAGACAAAAGCCTCTCTTAAAAAATTTAAAAGAAAATAAAGAATCAAAATTAAAACAAAACACCTGCACAAACCTAAATTTTCTTTTTACAGTTTTCTGAAACATACTTCCCCTCCAGTTGTGAAGGGGATTGCTAATGTCTCACTCTTTCAATGTTATATTTATCATAGCTCTCATCACTTCTCATCATGTTGTCACTAACAATATTTAACTAAAACCACAAAAGGGTGAAGGTTAAAATAGAAAGGACATTTAACACTTCTGCCTTCCCAGCGCCAGTGGTGGCTAAATTGGTTTTTCTTTCTTTTGGGCACACATAGAAATATTTTCATGTTCATAGTCTTACAATAACATACTGTTTTCTTATATCATATACATTTTAACACCTGCTAATTGTTCAGGAAAAAGGCTCAGAATATCTTCAGAAAGCTATGTTGATATAGGTTTACCTTTACAGGTTAAAAAAACCCACCAAAGACACAGAAGAGCAGAAGACAACATTCTCAGCTTCAGGACTTCTATTTATCAACCACCCACACAGAAAGCTTGATTTTCAGATGAAAAGAGCTGAGCCCCTGGATTCCCATTTGTCACAATTACCACAAAAAACTGAAGAGGCTTAACCTGCCCTAGTAGGAACACAATTGAATCCAGGTGCTCCTGAGCATGTAAACCATCAACAGCAGATATCTCTGACCCATAGCTTTTATCCAGAGATGCCCCAGGGCAAAGCAGTGCTGTATGACAGGCTAGAAACAAAGTATTTTAAATCTCTTTTCCTTCGGAGGAGCCTTACTCCTGGTAGGACTGGCATCAAGCCCCAAAGACTTAAAAGGTTTTACTTTGTTTCTGAGTTTGGTTTCGTTTTTGTTTTGTTTTTAGTTTTTTTCCTTCCCCTCCCTCACTGCTTTATTCTTCTCCTGGTTGTGTAAGCAGTTTTGAATGTTCTAACTCACATGAGTAAAGGCTTCTGGAGAAGGGAAGATTACACAGATTATTTAATGAGAGTCAGACTCATCCTCCCCATGTTCCCTCCTCCTAGCTTCACAATCCCTTGTTCTTGGCAAGCTCCAAACAACCACCTATCCCTGCACCTCATCTATTGCTTGTACTAGCTGTCTTTGTTCTTGACCAGATCCCTTCTCTGAACAGATGTCACCAATCCCAGATGCCTGCTCAGTTACTCTGTTCCCTGGTTCTGGTTTTTGTTTTTTGTTTTTTTTTTTTTCCAGAAGAAGGGAGGCAAAATTAGGCCATTCAAACACCAAACCAGAAAACTCTGAGTCACAAACACGCAAGCTTTCCTGCTATATGACACTTTACACGCTTTTTTGTTCCTCTTACTAAACATCAACTGATATGGCTGTGAGGGATTATTATTTCCTTCATTTTTGCAGGCAGAGAAACTTAGGAAATGATGCCTCACATCATTCCTTCAAGCAGGCCTAGAAGTTCTGACACTCCCACCTACTCCAATGGGAATATAGATTAGCTCAACACTGAGTGCCTTTGAAAACCCTACCCCACATTTCTGCCTCAAAGCAACTCAAAACCTATCTCCCAGGTGCCTTTTAGTCAGTAAGCACTGCATCTGTTTCTAGGAAGTTATAAACACAGCATTTTGCAAAACAACTGTGCAAAATCTCTGGAAAGATTAAAAAAAATAAATATAAAAATGCATAAAGCTGCTGCACTTAGGTAATGTCAATGTGGACTTTAAGCCATTACCCATAAAATACATGAAAGGGCAAAAAAGCATACGGCTGCAGCTGTTGATCTGCTCAACACATCTGATGCAATATGCAGTCTTTTCCAGAAATGGAAATCAATTATGCCTAGAATTATTAATGCAGAGACAATATGTACATATGCAGAACTGCCAGCCCTGGAGTGAACAGTATACAGTCTTCTTGTTGGACTACTGCTGAGACAGTTTTACAGCATCGGTTCCTATGAAAGCTTGAGTAAATGTGTTTACATAGTAATTTCAAATGCAAAAACCATTTTAAGTTACTGCCGTAACCAAGAATAATGATACAATGTTTAGCAAAGTGTCAGATGACCAAAACAATTGCAGTATATGTTCCCCTTGTATGTTAGAGTTGGAGCCTGGCACTACTTTGAAAATCCAAAACCTTTCTGAGGTTCCAGACGGCCACGTCTGCTCTTGGTACCTTATAACACTTCAATTCCTGCAATACTGATAAGTTTTCCCTAAATAATGTCAAAGAAACATTACTATGGTTTACAGCAACCCATTGCATATTAGCAGTGCAATCACATAAAATAAATCAGAGATGAGTGACTCAGTTAATCACCTTCTTACTGCACTTCAAAGTGAAAACAAGCTGCTCAGTAAAACTTGGACAAGTATTGCTACTGATTCTGACAGTTTTTAAGTGCCTAAATAACTCGGGAGTGTGAGTCTCTAAAATTGCAAAAGTCCTAGGCTTCTTAGTCATTCAGGCACTCCTGAAAACTTTCTCAGGTCCTAGGTCAGTCAACTGAAACCTGTCCCAGCCAACATCAAGTTCAGCTTTAGCCTATGATTGTTTCTAATAAAGTTACAGCATGCCATGGACTGGGTTGGTTTCATTTAATCTTCTAGGTTACAAAGATCAAAGCTACCAAACAACTTTTCTGTTCATCATGGTGGAAGATGGCATAAAGGCTCATACTGGCATGAAAATGTTATGAGAACTGCTGTGGTGACATTTTTATCATCAGTTATGACAGAGATGGCTGTAATAGAATGGAGGCCACAGGTGACAGATCAAACATCGGAGCTCTGTGCAGCATCTCAAAATTATTGGAGCATGTTGGCACACAGGTGACCAAGAACAAGTTCAAAGCTCTCAGAGGCTGCGTGCACAGGTACATACAAAGCACGTATGTATGTACATGCTTTGTAGAAAAAAGTAGAAAACCCCTGCTACACACCACATCAACACACATGGTAGAGACTTTTACCATTAAATTTCCTACCTCTTACTTTGAACTCCTAAGGATCAAGCCACCAAACTGGAGAAGGCACCAGCCTGTATGTCAAATAAAGTTGATAGAAGATATTGCCTTCTGCTTTTGGAAGAGTCTGTTCATCCTTTTATTTTTTAAATTTTTTTTAAATTCTCCTGACTTTGATAAGCATTGATGAAACCAAAATAATACTGGCAAATACAACTCACAGTTATGAGAACTATATACTTCTAGCATGCATGTACAGCAGCAAAGCAACACCTCCAAAGGAGGTGTCCAATTCCACCCTATTTCTGCTTAAGACCAGTCTCATAATGAAGTATTTTTCCTCAAGTGTAGAAAGAGTTTTCCTTGCTGCTGCAGCATCACAACCTCAGCCATGTGCTTAGAGAGATCCCATGCTTGCTTTCTTGCAAGAATCCTGGGTGCAAACAACTAAATAACTATTTAGTGCAATACAATACTTTCTAACAACCTTCTTTTAAACAGTTGAAAGCAATTTTCCTTAGCTATCCTTTCCCACGCTAAGCAAGTCCTGCGTCCTCAGTCATGAGCAAATGAGTTGAGGAAAATGAACTTAATTTATTGCCAATAAAAAAAAACCAAAAAAACTACTGATTTGATTAGTGGGAAAGAAAGAGGCAAACTTTGAAACAGCTTTCTTTTCCTTATTCCAAAGGCCTGGCCTCCCTCCAGACTGCAGTGCGTGGGGATTCAGTCCGTCTATAATGGCTTGCCTGTGACACTATCTCCCCCATGCTTCCCTCTGCTCTGGTGTGGGACCTTTCCCAGTGCTGCAGAGGAATCCTTTGCCTCCAGCCTCGGTCTTCCCTCAGGTATTTTCCTCCTTTCTCACATACACTTTCCCTGAGGAGCAATATGTTGGCTGCAGAGTTCAGCTGTGCCCTGTGGTGCATGGGTCAGAGGCAACTGGAACCATCTGTGTCCTGCACAGGGCAGCCCCCTGCTGCCAGCACCTCACCACAGACACCCAGCAGAGCCATGTAATTAGATGTTCCCTAACTCAATCCTCTTCCACTGCAGATGGAAAGCATCAGCATGATGCTGCTAGGAAAGATTAGGGGGAAGACACCATTACATGCCTCAGGCTCCATTGTGTCCTTCACCCCTAAGTTTCAGAGTTTTAACTTCATAAACTGTTTATCCTCCTTTACCTTATTAATCTGCTTCTGGTATACTTTGAAAAAAGGAGAGCTAAGAAGTGCAAGCCATGTCTGACCATCCAAGCAACACTGAGGTGAGCATTACTAAAAACAAAATAGGTATCAAAATCCATACTATTACCTCTGAAATTTAAATAAATAAATACTGGAAAAAGCTTGAAGTCATTTAGTGACAGTGATTTCATATAAAAACCAGAAGGTGATACTTAATACTAGCATAGTAATTACAGCTAGTATACATTAGCAGTGCTTCTCAGCATGGAAGACATCTGGCCAAATCCTGCCTAACTGATGGCTTGGATAGCTTGCCAGGAGGCAGAGAGATTGCCTCTGATTTATACACCGGGAAAAAATTGGTGAATCAGCTTTCATTAAAAGCAGGCTTCAGCTAGAGCCATATCTTCAGCTGTGTGAAGCTGCCAGCAGTTACTCTCAGTACTCATTAGGAAATTATTTTCCCTGGGACTGTGGACCTTACAGAGCTGCAGCTTACACTTACTGCCTTCATGAGACCATGATGAGAGCTGCATCCTATCCCCTGATATCCATGTTGTTAGAGGGTGTTCAGTAACTGGGGAGGACTGCTGCGAACGCACAAGAGCTAGAAATAATTTTTTACCATGAAAAGAACCCCAAACAAATCCAAGCATAGCAAACTCAGTCCATTTTGTTTACAAGAGAAAATAACCATAGGGTAATTTAATTGCTGTGGTTAAATTCTGACATGAGAAGAAAATGCAATTAGCGAAGGGCTCTTTAGCCTAGCTGGTGAAAGGAAAATTAAAGGACTTGAAATTAGAGTCAGATATATAGAAGTCAAAAATAGAATGATTTCAACAGGGATTTAGCAGCACCCAAACATGGTCAAATGCATTAGAAAATCTGATAATTGCTTCTGACCTTAAAAATCAATGCATCTATACAGACAACATCAGCTAAGGCCTCTGTACACTTTGACTCAGTATCGAGCAAAAAACCCCATCACTTTTTGTTGCCAAAGCCTGAGCTGCAACAAGCCTTCTAATTAACCATCACCCACAACTATCCTAACACACACTTATTTCAAATTATACACAGAGGTTTCTTCCACTGCTTCGAGACTGTTCATACAAACTAACTTAAAAGGTTCACTGCTGAAACAAATGAAAAGCAGTCTGCTCAGCAGGATCCTACAAAGCATTTATTAAAGACAGAACAAATACAAATGAGTCGATGAATTAAGCAAAAGAGTAATCATGTTCTCTGAACAAGAAGCCATGATTCTATTCAGCCCCTGCACAATGGGATCTGCCACAATAAGACTACCCACTCATTTCAGTCCAAGTGTTTACTGATGAGCAGTGGAAGCTGCATGTATTTCCTTGGCTTTCTACAGTGCCAAGAGATCTTTCCTTACAAAAAATTAGGAGCCAAGCTCTTTATCAAAAAATTGAGGGTTCTAGGCAGAAATTATCATCATCCCTGGATGCAGAGTATGGCAAAAATACTTGTAAAATATGTTCCTATCTTAAACTCTGATCATGAAATGCAGGCCCCATTTGATGGCTGTGTGAGATTCCATGAAGATTTCACTAGTTGAAGATGGGGCAGTCAATAAGGTTAGAAAACTAAAACCTAGTGATAGCCTTTAATCTCTATCCATTTATAGATCAAGGGCAGGTGGATTCATTACATTCAGTACTGTAATGAGCCTTTTTTCTTTACCTTTAATGTTACATTGAATTTTATACCATTACACTCAATGTCACTCTTGAGTTTTTCAGTACCTTTAAGATGAGTTACCACAAAGAAATTCCCACAATCTCCTTGCGCATCCTTACAGGAATGATCACTCCTGTCACGCCATACCAGGAAAACTGGCAAATGTTCTATTATTTTTCAAACACTTACCAACCAGACCTGTGGAGGCTTTTCCCATCCCAAAGCATCCACAAGTTTCTCCAGATGGAGGAATTTTGATTAATGTTCTGTTGTGCTAGAGACAATTCAGTACAGTATTGATACAATATTGCCAGCATAGTCTTTATGATGGTTTGATTAATTAATTAAAGTTTGGTGTGTGTTGGGTTTTCTATACCTTGTTTCGTGTTTGTTTCTTTACCTTTAAAAAAATTGCTTCTCTCTTTACAACTCAGCTTTGAAAGATTCTGGAGGTTTCATCTGAAAATACAATAAAGGATTTTTCCACAGTTAAGTGCAGTCAGCATTTGCTTTAACCCAAGTGGGAGTTACAGAGATCAGCAGTTCCTATATAGTAAACAGAGAATGATATTCAGCAGAACCCACTTGTACATCACTTACTTACTGCCCAGCTCAGTGATCTGGGAACATGAGCAGTGGTTATACTATGAGTGTCATGATGGCCTGAAGTCCAGGCACTAAAACAATAAGCCATTTGCAGAAAGTTTTGTGAGGTAAAATCTGGCAAACTGCAGCAGAAGTTTCTGCACTGATTACTGGCAGAAAAAACAGGGCAGTCAGAGGCTGTTTACTCCCTGTTGGGCTTGTCTTTACACCAGGTGATATAGGACAAGTAATGGAAGATTAAGAGCCAAGTTCATGTGTAAGACTGGATGCAGGGAGATACTTTTAAAATTAGTGTGCTCTACTCAACACTAGTGTGCCAGTCGTGCCCCATGGATAGTTATTACTTGCTGGCTCTGGGCCAAGAACCATGCACAGTGTTATCCTGCTGGCAAAGGAGCCTCTGCAGGGCCACATCATCCTTCCACTCCATTTGAAATTTGTGAGCAGTCACCAAATGACAAGAAGAGAGAGAGGAAGGAGCACAATGTCCAGCTAGCAGTGCACAGGCATGTGTGGAAAATTGCATTTGTTCGCGAGTGCTCAAGTGCCTACTGAAGACACGCCTGTGTGATGTGAACACCCTCTGCTCTCCCTGGTACCTCTTTCATTCAGAGACAACACCACCTTCTGAAAGCTGCTACTGTTAGCCAGAACAAAACATTTTTTTTTCCTCTAGCCAACCTCCATGGAGTGTCTCAGGCAGCCCATACCTCTGTGCACATGACATAGTAGTTCAGCAACTGTCTTAAAATAAATCTGTACAAATACAGGCAAAAGCTCAAAGAGAATAAGGAACACAAGCTCAGTCATAGCTCAGCAACATAACTGCCCAAGGAGAAATCATTTCCCTTTGACTTAAAAATTTTCTCTGAAACGTTTTTTATTGAACTGTCAGACACCACTGCAGCACTCAGATGACTGCCCTCAATAAAAATCTTCCACTGACTCTGACAGTGCAGCTTCTGCCGCCTATTTAACAGATTAAAAATTAGAGCAAATACATTTTGGAAATAGCTGTAGAAAAAGACAAGTACAAATTTGAATGGGTGAGCAGGTTGTGGAAGTAAAACTCAGTTCAAGTTGGGACAGGACAAGGACAAAATGACCAAGATGAAAAAATTACACTTAAATATCTGAACTGGGCAACAATTGTCATACATAAACACTCTCCATATAGCTAGATTACACTGAAAAAAAACCAACCAAAACAAACCTGCATTCAAATTTTCAATGAGCAAAAGAAATACATTCAAACTTAAAAATTATAGGTAATTTTCCCCCTCTTTCCCGCACAAAGCATACAAGATCTGTAATATTAGAAATGCTTCATCTGCCCAGCTTGCAATATAAGGAGCCACTCCTACATCAGACTTGCTTCCACAGAAGACTTATGTAATGAATATTAGCAGAGCACTTTCCATCATATTTTTATCCTCTCTGAATCAAGCTTTAAGTCAACATCAGTTAGCTTGGCTTTTATAGCCAGGGAGAAAAAAAAATCTTTGAGAAAAATTTTGATAAACTAGTGCAAAGAGTCAAACTTCACATACAAGACTAGAGATGTTCTGAAAAGATAATTTACTTTGTCCAAGTATCCTTGGATCACCAGATGTGAGACATAGGCAGCGCAGCTGACAACCTTACATTGCAACTTTGCTAAATCCTGGTTACACGTCACAAAAATGTAATTGAACAAAGCTGTGTTGATACAGTGATCATACATGTTGCTGGTCTACATGCAAACCATGTAAAAATGAACCCAAGAAAAAACACTTTGTTGGACTGTGACCCTTTTGGGGAACGCTGAGGTTAGCTTTCCCTTCAAGCCCCAGATCAAGGATGCTAGTGCCCTCTTCTGGTCCTGTCCTTCAGAAACCATCAGGATACAGCATCCTTCTGTTCAACAAAACAAAAGGCTCAAGGTCTTTTCCAACTGTGCCTCCTCAGCAAACAGAGGTGACAGTACACCATGCACTGGGACAGGTGTGCTGTTGGAAAGCGTGTGCTATGCAGATGTGCTCCAGAGTGAACCTGCTTCTGCCACCTCAATGCCTCACTCCGTTGTCACATGCAGGAACAGCACTGTTGCTGCTGCTCATCTGCACTCTGCTTTCCCATCCATTTTGTTAATGCTCAGAAATTTCCATCCTCTTTATGAGGGGAAAAAAACCTGCAAATGGATTATTCTGTTTTGAGATACATGTGGCTACAGTGCCTGCCTAAACAGGGACGAGTTTACATGAATCTATGGTAAGGAGCACACGTCATCTGTTGAATGCTGCGGGGTCTAGCGCCCTCTCTTACTTTTTCAAGTAATTTACACATCAAAACACAAACAACAATAAACAAGAAGAAAAGGCAGCTTGGCTGCAGATGGTGGAGGGAGGAGATTGTTTCTTGCCAGAACTCAAAGCTTCCTCATGAGCCTGGTTTTTCAGCACTTGGCTCCAGTAAGGCATTTCTGTGTTCAAATAAAGAAAATCAAAAAACAAGGTCTGAGGACTCCTTTATTGTTTAACTAGGTATTTACTGGTGTCAATGGCAGGGACACTTGGTCATTCTAGACATATTGCTAAGACAAAAGAGAAGCAGACCGCAAGCACAAGCTCTGAGCACAGACATCCACACAGCCTTTTAGCTCACACTGAGTATTTTGTCCTGCTCCAAAAGCACTCTCCAAGACAAATCTACTTAAAAAGCTAGCCAGCCCAAAGAATCATGGAAACAAGCCAAATAGAGACAGACATTTGGCCAGGAACCAGTCCTTGCTCAGTCCACAATTATTTTTCATTACCAGCATAGCCTAACTAGGCAAGTGTTGTCATCTTATTGCAGGAGTTCCATATTGTTGTTTCCTTATCACAAAAGTTTCATACCTTCCTGGTGTTTCTCGTGGGCAGTTCCTCAGAGCACTGATGCTTTCTCCTTCACAAAGCAACCAACTGACTCCAGCTCCCTTCTCAACCAGCCACCCCACTCTTTTATAGCACTCTTCTTCTCACTGGGTACAGCTGTGGCCTGTTAAAGTCAGGCCTGTTCCTAATCTTTGATAATTGGCCCAGCTGCAACTCCTTAGGGGTAAGATTACTTTCTACACTATCTTTATTTTCTTATATTCTATCCCCCTACAGGCAAGCACTGTGCAAAACTCCTAGACAGAGCCATAATTTTAGCATCTTCAGAAGGATTAGGGCCAGGACTGCCTGGTCTTTCCTAGCCCAGACCCAAGTTAATTTGATGCAGTAGGCATGTACTTTAGGATTAACTCTATCATGTGGTCAGTATCTGTCTGTAGGCTGTCTTGTGAGTTTGTCTGAAGTTTGCAGGGCTGCCATCTACAGTGACAAACCACAAGGAAGAAGAGCTATGACTGGCTATATTACTTATCACACAGGTTTATGCCTAATCTACTGTTTCTCTACATCTCTGCAGTGCACATTCTCCATAAACATTTATCAGGGATGTTCATTATGGACATTTCATCATGCTAAACTTTGTCTTTTTTGCATTTTAAGTAGATACAAGCATCCAAGAGAAAGTCAGAGCTTGCCATACAAGAGAACTATGAAACAACAGCTAAAAATAAGTATTCAGTGTATTTCTTGTTTTATGCAATGGGAAAATACATACATCCATTATAAGCACTAAAGGACACAAGAAACTTCAGAAGAGTTAGCTTGACAGCTCTAGAACATCTGAGTAGTAGGGGATGGGTCTGTACTGCCTCCAGTTCACATCTGCCTAGCACAGTTTGTACAAGTATAGGAAGATGATCTTGCTCTGGGGAAGCAGGTGCTGAGGAAAATTGCAAGATAAAAAGCTTAAACCCAGGAAGCAATCACTGATGTTGCTAGCTTGTTTCTCATGCTTCAGAGCAGCCCTACAAGCTGCTTCAAGGCCACTGGCTAAAATAAGTATCCACCTCAGTGATCAGAGCCGATTTGAGTCACTTGTAGAGCTGACAACAAGCAGGTATCACACAGACTGATCACACAGCCAGATTTCCCAGCAAGGCAGACAACCTTCTGCAGCTTAGCTATTCTGAACACAATCAAAGCATTCTCTCTAAATACCTAATTACCTTTCAGACATCCTTAACTCACCCCAGAGAAGAGGAAAACAAAGGCAGACCATAGCTTTTAAGCCAGTACTTTCCCATAAAGTATCACTTATCATAAGTTGCACTTATCCCTGTTAATCTTAAGGGAACAGTGGATCCACAATACATCTCCAGTTATAAGAACAGCTTACTCAAGACACCAGAGATGGCTAAAATATTGTTAGAAATTATTGGTTAAAAATGTTAACTACAACACAGAAAACCACTATCATGCAGCCAAGTCTCTTGAAAGTTGCAGCATGATATTATGGAGATTGCTAGAATAAGATTAGGGATGTTCATGTTTGTTCTAATACCAGTGTTAAAGACCTCTTGAACTGAACATCATGGGTTAAAGATAAAATCCTCAACACCTCGGTTCCAACCTCCTCCACTAGGAGTCCTGAGTGATCCCTCAAAGCTCCTTGGATGTGCTCAGCCTGCTGTTTCACAAGTAGGTTTTGTCCCAGTGAATTTTAACTGGGGGAAGATACTGTAACCTGCATAGAAGTCAATATTCAGCCTTTGAAACACACACGCTGATATTCAACAGACTGACCTTCACAGCAGAGATAACTGAACATGATCATCCTTGGCATTTCCAAAACTGCCACAGTTGAAGTATTTCCTGAACAAAAATAACCTCAAACAAACATACAAAAAAACCCAAAAAACAAACAAACAACAAAAAAACCCCAAAACAAAAACAAAAAAAAACCCCAACCTGAGATGAAGGACTACATTTTGTTCATCACGAAAAAGAGACCAGTGTGTTACAAGAGTTCTCTGCTGACTATTTCTGTACTACTTCATGAGATATGAGCTACAAGGATACCAGGGAAGGGGTTGCAGGAGCCCACACATAGTCCCACCCAGCAAATGGTACAAACAGATAACTAACAGAAATAACGACCAGGTAAAGGCTGGGGAAAGGGCAGGGGCAGATTAACACCCAGCAGGGAAACCTTTCCCGCTGACAAATGGTACAAGCAGATAACTCACAGAGATAACGACCAGGGAAAAGCTGGGGAAGGGGCAGGGGCAGATAAACAGTCTGCAAGGCAGGATATTTGCTTGCTGAAACTTGATAGGGCACATATTGCGTTAATCATAAGATTTTGGTAATTTTCCACGGAGAAGTCACCAAATAAAGACATAGGGTGAAGAAGACGCAGCTGAGGAAGACTCCGCAGCCTTTTATCACCGACCACCAGGAGACAGAAGGATGACCCTCTAGCAACAACCAGCGCAGGCGCAGAGAACTCCGAGATAACATGGACTCCTGAAGGATGGAGAGGATAAAAGGACTGAATCAGAAACTAGTTGGCGCGGCAGTAGGTGGAGCTGAGACTCCCCTGTCGCCCAGCGCTGAGCCTTTGCTTACGTAGTATAACTGCTTCAATAATTAATAAATTCTTTGATTGGAAATTGCTCGTTTTGAGTCAATTTTATAACACAACCAACTAAACAACCAAAAAAAAACCCCCCAAACAAAAAAAACCAAAAAAACAAAAAAACAAACAACAAAAAAAAACAAACAAAAAACCCAACAAAAACCCAAACAAACAACAACAACAAAAAAGTTTTATTTGTGGCCAAGGTCTACAAGGCGATGAAGGTCAAGAATTGAGACTGTCTTGGTTTAAGCTTTAATGCTCATTACCTTTTATTTCTTTTCCATGATATGGCTGTCTTCAAAAGGTCTGGTTCTGTTTCAAGGATCACACAAGGTTGTGAGCTTTATACCTCTTAGTTTCTCCACACAGCACAGGCACTACATCATTGAAAACTTAAAGCTTCCTTTTGGATCGCTTTCATCTCCCTCTTTATAAATCCATCTTCCAGTACACCTGATTTTCAGTACAACCTTTAGTACCCCTACATGTTTTTGCATCTGTATACAAGTACTTAATCTATTAAAACAGCATTATTTCACCTTCATTACCACTTTATGCCCAACTGTAATGTCTTTTATCACTTGATCTCAGGTATCATTTGCAGAGAACAGCCCACAAGGGGTAGGCCAGAGTTAAGTGTGATGATTCACATTGAAGGAGAGAGGAGATAGCACTCAGTTTTCACCTTGGAAGAGTCAAGGCTCACTCCTATAACAGCATTAAGTCTTTTTTCCTTGCTCTGAATAAGACAAATTCAACAAAAGGAAGTGAGATTAGAGCAGGAACTTTCAAAATGACATTATTACAGATCTCAGATGAGACCACTTCAAGATGAGTTTCTTGTATCTCACAAATTAAAATTTAATCCATCTTGCCCAAACTCCTTATTAGCATTCAGACTGCAGCATTATGTGATTCTTCATCTTAACTACTTTTTTTTACCCTTTCTAGCCTTGGATTGAAACAATATTTAAGTCAAAAGCTGAGTTGAAAAATAATTACAAAACAAGAAAGCAGATGAAGTACAGTCTTCACATATTATAAAAAACCAAAAGCCCCAGGTATATTTTATTTGTATATCAAAGAATTGAAGCTCTGAGAATGAGAAGTGAAACTGCTGCAATAGCCTTGCAGTTGTAAGTTAAATTTAAGAAAGTAAAACAGAAGAGAAGTGTAGCTTCTAGAAAGACTCCAGATGTTAAAACACTTAGTAAATTCAGACTCTCACTTTATTAGATGCACCAATCTATTGGCCCAGCAACATGAGGCATGACTGTGGTTATAGACTGTTTATAAGAACAAAAGCTCATCTCTTCCCCATTACTGCTGCAGCATGACCACACAAATCTTTAGTCTCCTGTAACACAAGGAAAACATTCCTGCACTTGAGACATTCATTTCTGCTTTGAAAATATCCAACACCACAGTTAGTTGCAGTTCAGTGAGTACAATTACTTACAGGCAGAATCTTGTTAATATGGGGTTTCAGAATATCTTATGTTCAGTCTGAAACACCAAACAAGCTGATACTCATAAGCTGGGCAGACTTAGCAACGCTTGCTCAGGGCACTCACCACTTCCTTGTGAAACAAGCAACCAAGAGTTGCCTGTTGTAGGTAGGTGCCACTGGCACAGCTTTGCACTGAGACACTCTTTAAAGAAGCTGACTGCAAGCAGGAGTGAAGTTCATGGCCTACCTTTAAGACATATGTCCACAAGCCATGAAATTCAGTGCATGAACAAAATCTATAGATTGAGGCCCCCACCACAAAATGAATGCCACAGACATGAGCATGGGATATGTGGTCACTTCACTGTCCATTATCATAGACATATCAAGACAAATTCACTCTACTGATTAGAAAGTGTTTGAAGCAAGAGACCAAGAACTAGACTGAAACTACAGCACAAGACTGTGCTAGACTGAAATGGAATACTCTCCTCCCTTAAAGGATTTTTACTTTGAGACAAGTGAAGCAGTCACAACCACTACCTCCACTTCAGAGAAATACAAGAATTTGCATTACTAGAAAGATCCATCAGGCTGCACAGGGAGGAATTAAGGGAAAGGAAGTCTTACATAAATTGAGGGAATGCCAAAGCTAAGAGCCTCATCACACACATATTGGCATAATCAGGTTTTAAATTAAAATAAGAGGCTTGTTATCTGCTACTTAATATGTCTGCTGAATTGCATCCTGGTGTCAAGCGTTAAACCTATTCTTGCTTGGAAACTCATAATGCACTGTACAGATCACTCTCTTAGGAAGCAGTAAGCCCTGGAAGTTTTAAACTCTTGCAGTACGAGCACACCTCATACTTACCTTACCATTTATATGAGTGGATTATAGCTCTCTACATGTTGACCAATACGACTAACTGATTTTTAAACTACTTTGGACAGGGGTGGTGTTTGAGAGTACAAGGTGGTGCCCTGTTTGGATGTTTGGGGTTTTTTTGAAGCATTACCTAACAAATACCTGACAGTGGGACACAAGACCATGTAGCAGCTCAGGCAAAGACAGCTAATAGCTCTGTCTCATTGCCCTCCCTTCACACATGATCACCAGTGCTCTAGTGACATGAGACTTCATCTCAGACAGGTTTGTTATAACAACACTCCATACTACAAGAATGACTCAGGAGCCATCCAGATCAACTCTGCCATTCCAGTACCTCATAGCTTTTGGCATTGCTCTCTAATGCAGTCTGTTCACCAGTGTATGAAAACCTCCTAATGCTCTGCCAGTCACAATCTCCCAACTCCCTGCAGGGCAAACCCCTATTTTGTTTCCATAAAGGGAAGTCTGACTTTTACCTCAACATTGATAATCTTCTACAAACATGTTCAGAGTTCAAAGACCAATTGCATGTGGATGTTCTTGGTCTGACACGGTAAACAAGTCACAGAAAATAACTTCTGTTCATGCCCACAGGATCTTATCTCATTGAAGAGAGAACAAACAGGACTACAGCAAATCAGCTGTGCCAACAGGGATTTCAGGTTGTGGTGGTTCAAGCTCGGCTTTATCCACACCAGCCAGCTTATAAGTGCTTACAGCTATTCAGTAAAAAACAAATCCCACCTCCCCCCAAAAAAAACAAAACAACAGAACAAAACATTCAAAAATTCATTCCACTCACTGTTACTGCAGGTATTAACTGAAGTCAGAAGATTCACAGAAGTAGAGTGTAATAAGACATTTATTAAAAGTGCTTTCAGTTATGTTAAGAGCTATAGTCTAATACCTATTTTTAAAAAGGCATCTCATTAAAAAATATTAGCTTAAAAACCATTCTGATCACTGTGGTTACAGACACATGACCCGCAGTGCTCTATGAAATGTTAGACCAGCTTTGTTGATTGGGACACAGTAATCTTCAAGTCCAGGATCCACAGTGTCTAGCTTAGAGGAAGAACTGCTGGGAGCTCCAGAAGAGACACCTGCAGGTACCTGGAATAGAAATGAAGTGACTACAGATATTGGCTTTAGATTTGTCAACTGAATTATCTATTGCACTGATTGTGCAATACATTGGTGAAGAGAAGCATCATCCTGCAACATTGCAAACAAAATTGTTATCCAATGCATCTGCATACTTATGGATTAATCACTTTTCTGGTCAGAAAGGTTTTCTCCTCAAGGAGCTGATGGAGGCTTCTGTTTCAGAACTAGATGCTGACAACTGTGAGAGAGCTACAACAGCCACAGCCCAAGCCGGAAAACCAGAGTCATCCTGTGCTTACAGCTATCCAAGACACTGGTATACTGGTTACTTACTTTGGGTGCTTATACTTCTGCTTAATAGCTTGCAGCTGGCAATGGGATGCATCAAGGCATGCTTTGTGCAGGTCAGTCAGGCAAGGCGCTATCTCGCTTAAGGAATATCCAGTAAATGCAGCAAGTGTTTCTGGCTGGTCAGAAGAGAAAAAACAGTGTTACTCTATTGTAGCCAGCAGCCATCTAGAAGATGGGTTTCCCACGGAAGCAGAAACTCTTTTCACTACATCAGAGCTCACTCTAGACTCTTTAAACATGAAAAAGATTCAATTGTATTGTGCCATCAGTTTCACTCTAGGTCTTCCTTGGTGCCATGAAGTCTGACAAGCTCCTTCTGCTCAAAGCATGTGCATCCATTACATCTCTTCTGGATCTTACTCTGCACTAAAGCTATTTCTCCGACATACAGCTGGAAGGTCTACCAAGGCTTGTGGTAAAGCAGCCACAATTACACAGCAGTATAGTCACTCAAGCAGACAGAATCAGTTCTCCCCTTTCTCCCAGAAAGACCCTGAATTTGGCATTGGGGTGTAATTTTGAACATTTGTGAGGCCTTTGGTACAGCCTTGATGTGAGCAAGACAGTAAAATGCCTTCCATTTCAGAGGAGAGGCATGATATTTCAGGTTTACTTAACCTTATTTAGTCATTTATCAGGTAGTCTCATTAACTCAAGAACAGCTACTCATTCTAGGATTTCAGCCTTCAGAACAATATACTTTGTAGGTACTTCTCCTCCTTCTCAGCTCAGTTCTAGCAATAACAAAATGATTGAGCTATTTATTAACTCACAGTTGCTGTTCTTACCCAGAAAGATCTGTTCACTGTATAGTTTGCTAAACAGTAGGCTGCTGCAGCAATTTGTGAAGGAAGATACTTCAGAAGAGGATCAACTTGGAGGAGACTCAGCTCTGCAAGATACTGAACAAGAAAATCCAAGTTTTTCAAAAAGAATCAACCTAATTGGTACAATCAGTCCAATACTGCAAGTATAAAATTTGTCAATAGCCTCAGTATGATGCACAAAAGCATAAACTATGTATTTAGTGAGAATAATTAGCATTCTAGTCCTGTTGATCTTACAGAAGATCCTTTATCATGTTTCAGGGGGGACAGAAAGACCAGATTTTGCCAAAGCCTAACCCATCTACTCTAATCCGAAGTTCTGGTACTCTAATCTGAAGTTCTGGTTCCATCATCAGATCTGACTTGTTTTTACAGGTAGAGACTCAGAAAAGTCAAGTTTCATAAAACTGATAGACACACTCTTCCTATGTGCTCAGGCTCTTGTCTATATCGATAAACACCTGGACATCAGGGATAAATGGACAGCTCTAAGAAGCACAATATGGGTTCTGTTGGAGTAGAGTCATTGTACAATCCTATACCCTTTGCAGAGAAGCAGCTAGTTAGATGTTTTATTGTAATTTTGTTGTTTCTAAGCATGGTTGCCTACTCCAGGCAACTCCTATGCAGCTATGCAGGTATATTCTGTGTCATTGTGGAGCAATATGCAGTAGCACCAAATCCAGGACAACCTTGCTACACAGGCATTTTTACCACCTCATTGCCTGGTCAGTGAATTATCCCTGACCAGACAAGACAGACCAAACCTAGGACTTCCATGAGGCATCTATCCAAAAGTCTCAGCACACAAGCCATCGCTATGAAACATGCAGTTTTAGGCCTGTTGCAGAGACTGCCTCCTGAAATGCAAGTAGTTCTCCTTTAAGGATCACTTCTTCCCCCTCAGTCCCAGAAGGCAGATAGACCATACCCTTGCAAAGTTCTCTGTCCTCATACAGATTCCACGTCTCTGAATATACTGAAGGAGGAACTGGTTGATGGTTGGGGCTGTTAGGTCAAAACCCAGCACTTTGAGAAGCAAATGTTCCATTCTTAGTAGCTGCTTCTTTGTGTAGGTATCATCTGTTATATAGACAAATTCATCTACATCTGGTGGGTAGATCTCTTCATACTTCCTGAAAAAGGGATACAGAAGCCACATTTTTCAGCTTTGAAGTTATATGAGAACATGACATTACTAAAACTTGTGGAAAGCTCTAATTTTACTTGTTCCTCCAGGCTAGCTTACAATTTAGTTTCAAACTTGGGCAAATATACTTAGAGGAACTTCGAGTCATCAGTCTAGAGACATACATTCACATCTTTAGCTCTTAACAGCTAACAGTGGGCAACTCTCAGTAACACAGCACACTCCAAACACCCATGCACCCGTAAGTTATGTTGCTTACTCTGTCTAGTTAGAGCAGTTAAAGGCCAACTGTAGATTGCAACTGAGTCCATTGCAGCCTTACAGGCAAGCAGTTTAACACTGTACTGCTTCTGCTACTGTGTTTATGGTTACAAGCTTGCCCCATTACAGTTTTTTCACATTCAACATTAAATGCTGCATTTTAATAGTACCAAAGGATTGGTAATCTTGAGACATCATGAAAAGCTACCTACTAATGCAACCGTCCTTCCTTCCTTCAAATTGCATTAGAAGACTAAGCCCAAAAATAGGCTTCAGATCACCAAGATTTTGGAGGATGAAACACTTACGCAGCCAGAAGAATTGCCGCTGTTCCCACAAGCTGTAACTTGCCTCTGAGAACAGACATACAGGAAAGAAACCTGTCCAGGAAGTTCACTGCCAAGTACAAAGTCTCTGTCCGAAGTTTATATTCTTCCCCTACTTCCACCAGCCAGTCTACCAGGATAGCACGCATTCCTGTTGTGATATCCGGCTGCTTCTTCATGTAGTAGGGCTTGGGCCTAAATCTTACCTGTTTGGAAAGAGTTGAAGAATCAGGATGATCACTCTGAAGAGAACCATGGATGGCTGAGCTGATGAATATTCTTTATACTTACACTAAAAAGAGCAGGGGTTGTCCCACTCTTAATAACTGTAAGTACTAACTGCAATTATTTTGCTAGTGGTAATTATTCCCAGCTAGTGGCACCTCTAGAATTTCTACACTGAAGAGACAGATTGAAGCTTCGGTGCTAGCAGGAGAATAGTAAAACACTTCCTGGACTATGGACAGCCTTTGCCATCAGTTGAGCCATTCAGAAAGACCTGAAAATGAACCAATCAGAATTTCCCCCTTCTTCCCATCAGGAGGCTGCACTTCACTGCTCTGACATAAGGAGGTAGGAAAACCTACTGCTATAGCCAGAGAGCTGTCAGTGAGATCCCATCAAACTCCTGTAGCATTATTACAGCATTCTATGCCCATTTGCAAGAATTCTTCCTACCAAACAAGTCAAGAGATGCTTCCATCATAGGAATTAACAGGGATGCATTAATCCAGAAAGAACTTATCCCTGACTATATGTTGCCTTTAGAAATTACTTTTACTATTTACTTTCTCTTTGTAGTTCAGTGGCAACCCTGGATCTTTGCAATATTGCAGCCTACCACAGATACCTATAAGCTTCTCACAGCAACTTACTTCTGCCTCTCGGAGGTACTGATGAATGTCTTCTGCATACTCTCCCACAGCCAGAGTTACAACATCTTCCATGTGATCCTCTGGCTGGGATTGGAAGGATGTGTCCACTACCATAGGAGAGCCTAACAGGTAATAGGAAGCAGCAAGACATTTGTATAATTAATCTCTTGACTTTCTCTTGCTAATTTTAGCTCAGAAGTATTGCCCCTCATGTAGGCACAATCGAAGTTAGCTTGCAGTGTTATTTGTTGTCACATAAGCTACTCACTAGCTTACAATTCACAACTCATAACCATCCTACATGTGGTTGTGCTACGGACACCATCTGAGTAGTAACAGGAGTTACCTGAACTCAGATTCAGCAGCCGGTGAATACTGGATGTCATTGCACTGGTATCCAGTTCACAGTGGCTTAATTCCAGCTCTTCAGACACTTGGCAGCTGTAGTTTTCTTTATCTTCTGAGTCATCTATGTAGATAGCAAAACCTTGCTTTGATGCAGCACTGATGATGCAGCTGGGCACTTCATCTTTTCTAGATGAAGTGATGTTGTTTTCAAAGCCAGGGAAGCGCTTGATAACAGCAGCACCCTGAAGCAGAGCACACAGTAACGCTGTGGGAGGGCAGCTCAGGAGGAAAACAGAGTGTGTCACTTGTTTTCAAAAAGAAAAGCACTTTCCTTATGTAACAGACACCAATAACAGAAGTTCATGAGAAAAGCCACCAACTAACATTTGATGCCTCTGAAGTTGGTGCCACTCGTTGCTGTCTTGCTGTGACTGACTCCTCACAGAAAGAATCAAGATTAGCAAAAGTCAGGAAACCAGGGGAGCAGCATCATACTCAGTGCCTCCCACCAAGGAGAACGTGGGTGCTGCTCATTTCCAATGGGGCTGGGAAGTGCAGTCTGATACACAGTTCTGGCAAGGAGCAGTTGCAAGTGCAGCAAGTTAACAAGTGCTCAAGCACTGCCACAGACTTAGGAACGACTGCACTGGCAAGAAGGCACTTCAAGCAGAGTTAAAAACGGAAGTTTGAATTTTTGAGCTTAAGCATCACAACCCCTAGGACTACGTGTGACCAGGTTTCACACCATCTACAATGTTTCACACCATCTACCAGTAATCCACCAGCTGAGTTAGGGGCTTTATACAGCCAAAACCAAGAAGAGTTTGTGTGCCCATACCAGCTGCTATTTTAGGTCAGAATAGTAACATTATCCCTGCCCCACCAGCAGACTCCAGGAGGGCTCAAGGGACAGAAAAACGACACGCCATTAACTTGAACTTCTTGAAGGCTCTGGCACCCTGGAGTGAGCACGGCTAGCCACACACCAATGAGAGCTTTGGGTCAGTTCACAGCCCTTCCTTGAACCACCCCCGACACTGTGCAGGGTAAGCGGCCGAGTAGTATCCCTTTCTTACAGGATTACTTATTTACGCAGAGTACTTCCACGGGGAAACACCCGCAGGGTGGGACTGTGCGGTTACTAGCAGGGTTTCTCGGGAAACTCACGCTTGAGAACTGGAGCCCGAGTCACCTTCTCACCCCGCCACGCCAGGTCATTGCCGGCAGCCTCGGGGCAGGTGCGTGCACCGCTCATGCCGGCGGCTGCCAGCCCGGGGCCGCGGAGCTCAGCCGGGCTCTGCGGGCAGGGGGGCGGCAGGGCTGCGGGCAGCGGGGCTCACCTGGCCGCCGGGCCGCTGCTGCTGCTGCCCGTTCTCCGTCAGCACCCCCAGCACGGCCCGGCCGCCGCTGCTGCGGAGGGCGGCGGGGCAGGACTCCCGCCGTCCCGCACGGCTCTTCTCTCCGGTGCGATGCATCGCCCCGACGTCGGTACCTTTCGGAGGAGCGAAAAAACCCACAGAAATAAAACGAAATCGCGGGGGGGAAAGAATAATGAAAAATCCTCCGAACGACCACAAATGCGCCCCTGGCAACCCCTTCCTCCCGCCCGCCCCGCAGGATGACCAGTGGCCCACCGCGCTGCCCGGCTCCGCTCGCCACCAGCCCACGGAAGGGTCCGGCCGCCCTGCGCCGCCCGCCGGCCCTGCGTAGGCGCGGCCGCTGGAGGCGGCGGCTGTTGGCCGGGGCCGGTTGGGAGCCCGGCGGCTCAACCCCCGGCGCGCCGCCCCGCCAGCCCCGCCGGCCGCGGGTCGCCATGGTGACCCCGGCAGGGCCCGGCCGCGCCGCCCGGCCCCGCGCGGGCCCCGCGCAGCCCCCGGGCCCGGAGCCGCCGCGGCCGCGCACCGGCTGCGCTCCGAACGCGCGGAGCGCAAGGATGGGATGTTGTGGAAAATGCATGTATTTTATGATTGGCTTTTCGCAAATATTAAAATGAATATTATATGTGTTGTGCTAGAAAGTAATGCTGTATTAATTCTCTTAAGTAGTGTGTTAAATATAGTTTTAGGTTATAAAAATGTTAAAATAGAAACTATGCTATGTCGGATACTTTTTTTAAAGAAAGGACTCGCAGCGAGATAGCAGCCACCGGACACCTAAATCTTTCAGAGAATAAGAATTTATTGCCCTCTTAGCAGAAGAAACGAACTTCTTCCCGCCTCAAAGGCACTGTTAGGATTCAGAGGAAGAAATTGACGGTGACCAGACAGAATTCTGTATTTGAATGGAATTTATGCATCATGTATGAAGTGTATAAATATGCAACAGGCTATTGCTTTTAAGGGTTAATCCTCTGTTAACGGATGTCCTTTTTTGGGCTCGTGCTGCCCAGAAAAAGGTACCCGGACATCTGTAATTCTTTGTCTCTATTGTTTCATATTGTCCTAATTCAATTTGTCCAAATTATTATTACTCTAATTGTATCATTATTTTTATAACCATTTTATTACTAAAACTTTTAAAATTTTAAAAACAAGTGATTGGTGTTTTTCACAGATGTGCAAGCAACAGCAGCAGCTCTGTGCGAACAGCTGGGCTTGGACTTTGATATCAAAGTCTGTTCTCCCTTTGTAAAGGATACACGAGAAAAAGGAGCTTTTAGTTCGTTTAAGGGTGAGTTTGACTCCTGTGATAAGTCCAAGCCGAGGGACAGCTAGGTGACGACCTGGCTGTGCTGTTGCACGGCTAAGCAGCGCTCAGCTGCCAGCACGGGAAACACAACGGTTCATTCAGTCAAACCAGCAAAGTTTGTCACCAGTGATGTGGATAGTGATACATGCAAATTGAGCACGTGTGGGAAGGCTGTGGCCATGCTAGGGAACATGATTAGATTTCTGAAATGATCTTGGCAAACTGGATAAATGTTCAGGAAAATCAGGATGCTTCTGAAGCACAAGTGCAAGGTCAGAGCCAGTGGATGCAGAAATGCAGGGTGAGGAACAGCCAGGTAGGGAGCAGCTCCCTGAAGAAGAATCAGGAGGTTACAGTGAACCTCAGCCTGAGCATGATCCACCAGGATCAATCATAGCTGTCTGAGTAGGAACAAACAGGAGTATAGCCTGTTTGAGCCCTCTGAAAGTTCATAGTGAAGACAAAGGAATGAGAACTACAGCAGCTGAAACCTCAGCATGAGATTCAGGTTAGATGCCAGAATCATGACACCCCAGAAGAGACAGCATGGGAAATTTCAGAATTTCCCTTGTTGCAGATTTGTAAGACCAAATTAAAGAGAATTTTGTTAAAACTGTCTGTGCGTTGGCAGTAATGATACTTGAGATGCTCTCCAGGGATTGGAGAAATGAAATGTAGAAGAGAGAAATGAAATGAAATGTAGAAGCTATGATCCAAAATTCTGATATATCAAGCAGGGTTTTATGCCAGAATTGTTTTTTGTAGTTCTTTTGATCCAATCCGCATTAAAGGGCTGTATTTTTTCTTCACACTCTTCTTACATTTATTTTTTAACCAACTCACTCTGAACCCCCAAAAAGATTTTATCATAAGGAGCAAGTGGTATATCTGAGGGTGAAAAATGTTACCTGATCCATTGTTCATGACATACTACTTTTCCTTTTGGATGGAAGGGGCTCCATGTCCTTGCAGCAACAGGGTTGTAAGCAGGTAGTTACTGTAGTGGATCTGTCACAGCTACAGGTGTGGGCAAAGGCAAGTCAGGGAAACAGAAGGTTATGTTGTATATCCATGCTCTTCTCTTTCTTTAATTTCTAACCCCCAGGTTTGCACAAGGACACTTCACTTGGGGGCAGTTATTTAAACATTTTCATGCCAAGTTTTAATTTCTGAAAAGAAATTGGTCTAGGCTAATATTTTATTTCAGCCTTTGAAATAAAATATTAGCCTAAGTTGAACTTTAAACACTCCTTACTCTCTTGTTTTGATGGGATGACCAAATTCATCTTCAGTCTCTAAGCATTCTTTGTATCCAAGTGCCCATGATATCTTTATTCCATTTAGACATAACTTAGGAATCTCAGCTAGCCAACAGATGACTTATTCATACTTTTATATATGAGCAGCATATGGCTATCCTAACTAGTCATATTGTGCATTAATGTAGCTGAAACCCCTCTCAAATGCTTTTAATGAGGTTATCTAAGCTCCAGTTTCTCAGGGACTCTTTGAAACAGCCCAGTATGGATTAGTACCTGAGGGAGGCCAGTGAGATTTGCCAGCCACTACATAATTGTAGCAGCAAATCAAATAAAGCTTTGGGCCATTAGTCATTTGCTTCTGAGCTTCCCTTTGTGTTCGAGAGGAAGCTGAACCCTTCCTGAGTGGACTCCTAGGGCTTCTTGCAGTAATCACTGTCTTACCGATGATTTCTAGGAAGAGAGAGAAGTCAGAGCAATTCCTGACCTGGCAGGGATGTTTCCTTCCTCTGTACCTCTGGAAAAGACAGTGTTAAAGCACTTTGTCTCTTGTCTTGTCTGTCTTTCGTAGTTTCTTAGATCATTCTCCTTCTTGCAGTCTTTGCTTCAAATGTCCAGCTTTGGTGCCTTTTTCAGCTAAAGGGTCTTATTCCATGCTGTGGGAGAGCCACTGGTTCCTGCTTTTTCTCTGAAAATCACTGTTAATTCCCGGTTTTTACACAGCAAGCTCTGCACAGGCTTCAGTTCACAATCTGGGGCATGGATCCCTCTGCCCACAAATTAAATCACTGTCAGCTGTCCCCTTCTCTCTTCACCCTTTGAAGTATTTTCGGGTCCCTAGCGTGCTTTAATCCCTGGGTTTTCAGCTTGGCCTAAATAGTTATTGGCCTGCAGCCTGGGAATAGCATCTTCACTGATAATAAAACAGTCATAGTCTTACAATTAAGTGCAAGTATAAGATGAGAAGCAGTTCATGGAAGACTGTTGCAACTTTCCAGTCTTGCTCCTCTAAGTCTCACATTGAATTACAACATGGCACTCATATAGGAAAACCCATTCAGGAAGGTTAGACACAGTTACAATGACTTTGGCCAGGTCACATTCAATATTTGGCAAGTCTTTCCAGACCAATGCATTAAGCAGTTGTTCCATGTGTGGCATAGACTCTTCTGAGGTCAGCTTTATGGCAGAGCAACAGTAGAAATCCCCTGAATAGCAAATTGGATGCACAGCTGCATAACATCCTAGGAAATGTGCTGTGGGAGCAGTCTTAGAGTCAGAAAGTTTCTAAAAAGAATTATGAAATCTCCTTGACATTAAGAGCAGTGTCTGAAGTCAGTGACCTGCAAGGTCCCATCAGGACTTTGTTGGATGGTCTTAAAGTACCAAAGAAGTAGAAAACATGACTTCTTTCACATGGCTATGATTCCTTGGGTTGTGAATAGTCCCCTGGTTGCAGTGTGTTCCAATTATCCTACCATGTGAAATTAATTTCACATTACTTAAGAATACATAGACTGTATCTTGAGTTTTGGTGTTTTTCTGAACCACCAAAATCATAAAAATGGTCAAGAAGTAAGACATAGGTGCAGGGCTCAGGAGTTGCTGCCCAAGGCATACAGACAAGACTAAGACATAGTTTGAACCACCAACTCTCCACATACGGAGTGATAGATCACTTAGCACTGTCTGTACTGGGCATTTGAACTATGTCCCAGAAAGAGCCATAAACATCTTGTTCCCTCTACATCTTGCTTCTGTATTCTGTGCTTGCAGTTGTGTTGTACATGGTGTGGTTGATGCTGTGAGAAGCCTGATGCACTCTGCATCTTTATTATCCCAGTAGGTTGCCTAAGCTTGGAGCACAGCCTGCCTGCAAATCCCATTGCTCTCATGCTAGATAATACAGGGACCCTCCAGAAACAAGCCTTTGCCACTCTGTCTATGTGTGATAATAGGCAGAGCTCACTTCAGGGAGCAGTGGGACCTACCAGAGTGACACAGAGCACCAGCTGATGCCCACAGCAGGGAAGCAAGGCATAAAGCCTTGAACAGCTGCAAGATTTTCCGCTTTGGGGCTGTAGCAATCCTAACCAGAAGACTGTTGTGCATCACAGAGGAATGTCAACTCAAGCAGGCTGTGCTGCCCTGTGCTGCATATGCACCTTGTCCTTCAGGATAAACTCAGCAGGGTGATGGTAACAGAGGAGCCCACAGGCAGCTCCCACACTCTGTTTCCAATTACACCACCTGTGTGGCCTTGGCATTATCTTAAAGAAGCACAGCGAGTTCTCATGTGAACATACAGTTGGTTGACAACAGATATAATGAATACATTATTTTTTCTCAGAAAATTCTATAAGAGATCTCAAAACCAAAGTGTTAGGGAAATTTTCTACAGGATAGGGTCTGTACCATATGCTCTGAGTAGAGGTCTGTGAGATGCTGCATGGCTCAGGGCTCCCACCATCTGAAGGGATGTAAAATGACATATATTCTTCCTGTTTCTTGTGTTAGCTCCAGAAAATGGTGTTTTTAGCAATAGCTTATGAAGTCTGAGTGCCTTTCTTACTGGATCACAAGGTACACTGAGGTAGCCTTGGTGCTTTGTACTACAGGTTAGCAGCAGAATAGCCTAAAGTTGATCCCAAAGATGTTTCTGTATCAAGTGGTGTAGAAGATGACAAATAAAGCTCCAAAGAGTTCTGGCTTTGAGGGTGCTTTTCCACAGCAGTCTGGTCCCACTAGCTTTGTGACTATGTAGGATGCCCAGTACCACTGCAGTTACTCCCATTTCACCCAGAAGTACAAGAAAATGAGCTTTTTCAGTATCAAAACAATAACAGAACATAAACTATACCCTTTTGTGCTTCATGTGAAGAGAAAACATCAAACTTAAAATGAAAAATTTCTGCTAACCATATTTTATTCCCTTACAACCTTCTCTGTATTGTAAAACAGCTGATAGCAAGCTTTAGCACTGTGCATGTTTTAAATTAATGTCCTGCACAGAACATTAATATCTCAACTCTTGTTTTTCATTTCAGAGCTACAGAGGAAAACACCCATAACTTTGACAGAACCTTGAAACTGTACTGCATAATTCAGAAACAGCTATTTCTGAATTCTTCAAATCACTCTCTTTAATAACCATCTAGCTCCACTGCCAGGTTCTTCTGCCAGGTATTGCTGAAGTGAATGCTGAAATGCCATTGCTGTATAATAGGTCTTTTCTCAGTCAGGCCCTAATTTATGGTCCCTATACTCATGCCATCTGTTACTCAGCTGTTATTGACAGGTACTGCTTATTTCTACTTAGAAGCTGACAGTTGAAAAGTTTCAAAAGAAATTCACGTTCTGACTTGGTGATCCTGTGGAAGCAGACTCTTGGGGACTGTTTCTCGGGTTACAAAGCACAAACAAGCTCTCAGAGTGCAGCATCTGGACAGAGTGCCAACCATATCCTGGGCTGCATCCAAATCAGGGTGGCCACTAGGGTGAGGGAGGAACTCTGCTCCTCTTCTCTGCTCTGGTGAGACCCCCCCTGCAGTGCTGCACCCAGCTCTGGGGTCCCCAGCACAGGAAGGACATGATCTGTTGGAGAAAGTCAGAAGAGGCCACCAAGTTGATCAGAGGGATGAAACACCTCTCCTATGAAGAAAGGCTGAGAGAATTGGAATTGTTCAGCCTGGAAAAGAGAAGGTGTGATCTAATTGCGAACTTCCAGTACTTGAAGGGAACTTACAGGAAAGATGGGGAGACATTCTTTATGAGAGCATGTAGTGACAGGAGAAAGGGAAATGTGTTCAAACTAAAAGAGAGTAAGTTTAGATTAGATATCACAAAAAAATTCTTTACTGTGAGGGTGGTGTGACATGGGCAAAAGTTTCCCAAAGAAATTGTGAATGTCCCACCCCTGGAGGTGTTCAAGGCCAGGTTGGATTGGGCAGCCTGATCTGGTAGAAGGTGTCCCGTCTTATGGCAGGAGGATTGGAACTAGATGATCTTCAAGATCCCCTTCCAATACAAACTACTCTAAGATTAAAAGAACAATTAATTTGTTGCTCTCAATTCTATTTGTTTGCGTTAGCAATTCAAATGTAGTGGTGTGTACATATAAGGCATATGAGTTGGGCATGAGTAGTTGAAGATCAACTATCTGTAACAAAAACTTTTAGTAATAAAGCAAAATTTATAGTAATAGCAACAGTAATATTGGAAAATAGTTTTTATATTTATTGTTTGGAAAAATAGGTGCAATGATCAACATCTATAGTGTTGTGAAGGCAAAGGTTATTCATAAAGGCTTCAGCTCAGCACAACAAAATCTCAGAACAAAAACAATGCATGTTTTGGTTTTGAAGGAAATGATCAAAATTACAACTATTTATCAGACTGAATCATGACTAGTAACTGTTGCTTTGCATGCAAGATTTGGCATTGCTGGAATATGGCAGTGTTTTAATTAAACTGGAAGAATGGTTGTCCTCTGAATGCTATGCCTTACGTATTAAGTGCATGACTACATGCCACCGTGCACGGGTGAAAGGATAGATTAAACAGAGGATGGCTTAACAGAGCCATTGCCAGGTGGATTCATGTCCCTGGCACTCTTTCCCCTGCTTTCCCTAGAAGTCAGTGATTAGACTCATTAAAAGTGTTGGATGTGCTCCAAGATGAGACATCAGACCATCCATGTGGATTCCATAACCCATGAAGCAAATAGCCTGTACTGTACTGATCATACCTGGAGCACTGCAGTCTTGCTGTTTTCAAACTAAAGAAAAAGAACAGTGCACTTTGTCACAAATTATATACCAGGATTATTAGCCCTGTATATTAGTGTTGAAAGAGGAAACAGAAGTAGCCAAACTCTTCCTTTACTTTATGAGTTTCCCTGCCTTTTTTCTTTGGTTTAATTGGAATACCTTGTGGTTTCTCTACAGTGTAGTGGAGAAATTTTAGTTGGCTCTTGATTATCTAAGTAGATTAATTAATGACACTTTCTCACTGCAATTACACTTTGCCATTGCAGTTATCTGAACTCTGCTGTTTCAAGTCACCTATTCTGTGTCTGTGTTCATAATTACAGTGTGTTGTTTGTAGTGGACGTATGGCACAGCACTGCTAATGTACATATACAGCAGCTACTATTAAAGTAGCTGAGCTCCCACGTTCTTATTGCTTGCTGCATGCTTTGCTAGTGATAAATGATAGCCATTTTTCTCTACCACAGCAAGAACAGAGATTAAAACTCTAGATACCAATCTGATCTCACAGGTCACAGCCCTGTCTGTTGTAACCTGTTTCATGTTATAGCTGATAGCAGTAAGAGGTCTTTCATCAGCCTTGTTTATTTATGTCTGTGATTCACAGTGATGATTTGTAATTGCAAGTGTATATGTCTCACAAAAATGCAATGCAGAGCTGCAAAAAATGACCTTGTAGGAGGGATAGATATTAAAAGTCTAATGTGAATAAAGAAATCTAAACAATTAGAAATCTAAACAAATCTCAATCCAATTATCTACATATAGAACAAATCTATATATAAACAGTGGAGATGGGTAATTAGTAGGGGAAAATAGAGGACTGGAAAATTCAGCACACCTATTTTACATTGTATAAAATTTAAAAAGCCTATTCAGGTAGTCTTTTCTCTTTGGCTTGGTAACATTAATCTTGGCTACGTCTTGGAAAACTGAGAAGCTCTGGGATCAGAGTTGGAATTTCCAAATTCAATCCAGTGGAGAATAACTCCATAATGTAGAAAACACAATGGTTTAAATAGGGAAAATATAATATACAGTGCCTGCATATTAAAAAAGGGTTAAAATGTAGCAAGGGATGCTGAACAGGATAAATGCTAGGAAAAAATGTGGAGGTTTTTGTATAAAAAATTTAAAAGGGCCTTATAGGAAGAGATTTAAATATCTTAGCATCTTACTAAGCAGAAGACAGAAAGATGACAGGATTGCATTAGGATTCCCCTGGGAAGAATATACCAAGCCTGCAAAGCCCATTTATTCTAGCAGACACTGAGATAATAAGATTCAGTGACAGGTACCTGAAAACAGTCAGATTTCAATTAGACATAGAGCAAACATTTGTAACGTGACCCATTACAGCAAGCCCCCAGGGGAAAGCAGGATGTCTTTCAAGGCTTTCAGTGTGCCTTTAGTTAAGATGTACATTATCCAAAAACATTCCTGCTACCGGACTGTATTCTGGAGTAACTGGGGAAAAAAAGATTTTGGTACGCTAATAGGAAGCTCAGTGAGATGATCTAACAGACCTTTGGCCTTTAAGATCAAAACAAGTCTTCTCTGAAAGTTCCTGCAGAGCTCTGTTTGGGCTGTAGCATCACTGACTGAAGGGCCCCATGAGTTTTCACCTGCATGCTTTTCTTTACCTAATTCCTTATGCTAAAAGCAGCTCTTTCCTCAGAAAATATAGTAACAAACTCTTTCCTCCCTTCTTACTCTGGACCGTCAAGAGATTGGTGTCTGTTCTGTCCTCTAGTTGCTGCCTTCTCCCTGTTTTCACCCTTCCCTACTTTCCACCCTAGAAGTCGACCCATGTCCTGTTCTCAGGTAGTTAATAGGCATCTATTGGTTCTCTCTAAAGCCTGGGAAAACTTTACTTCTGATACCCTCCTGAAAAGAGATAGACATCTGAGAGGTGAGCAAACTGTAGCCATTTTAGAATCCTGGAAGAATTCATTTGTTAGCCAGAAAAAAAAGGAAAAAAAAGAAAAAAAATAATTTTATCTCTAGCTCACAGACTACCACTGGGGTACTGATAAGACAGTGAGAAATAAATGCCTTTCTTGAAAAAGAATATACTATCAGAGACAGTACTTAGAGAGCTTTCTTTCATTTCCTGACTTTAGGTTCCCTTTTAGTGTCTAGTATTCAGATTGCTTTTCAATATTTTCTATATGTGCTTCGTGCCAAGAGAGCAAAGAGCTTTTACTTTTTTTACAAACTTTTCAGGCTTTCAGATCTTATTTTCTGACAGCAATGCATGGTGGCCCTCTTCCAGCATGTATTTGGTGCACCGCAGAGAGCTTTATACCTGATTCTTGCAATGATTTCAGCACCAGGGTGAAGGAGACATGGAATCCCACTGTTGTAGGGTGAATAAGGAAGCCTTTGGAGCTAGATACCGCAAAACGAGACATAAATGTCACTGTTTTCCTCTCTCCCTATAAGTAGTGTCTCTTTCTTGTTCATTTAATGTCAGTATTCCTTTTATCATGAAGATGAGTCACTACTTTCTGGTTGTACAGAATACCTTTTCTAGATTCTCTGTGCACTTAACTTAATCAACTTGAGATACAATATTTAAAAAGCTATTTCAATCAGTAAAATGTATTAACTCCTTTACTGATTCTAAAAATTAGGTGTTTAATCTATCTTGCAGCACTACTACTGCTTATCTGTTATGAAACACTTAAAATAATAAATAAAAATGCATGAAGTGAATAGGAAGGAATTTCAAAGTTTTCTGAAATGAAAATATTCCAAAATTAAGTACATGGAGAACCGTGTATATGAATTTTCATTGAAATAATATGATTTTGTGAGGGAAAAAAGACCCAACAAACGTGTTTGGGCTAGTTTTAACTAAGCTTCTGGAAGCTTTATGTAAAGACAGAGCAAGCAGCCATTCAGTTTGCATTTGCAGGGAACTGTGGTTACAATAAGCTATTAGCAATGCCAGGACTTTCAAGAGTCATGAATCACAAAGTCACAAAATCACTTAGGTTGGGAGGGAGCTCTTGAGCTTGTCTAGTTCATCCCCCTTGCTCAAGCATGGTCAGCTACAGTAGGTTGCCTGCCTTCTGTCCAGCTGGGTTTGAATTATCTCTGCAGATGGAGACTCCACATCTTCCCTTAGCAATGTGTTGCAATGATTGATCACTTTCACAGTAAAAAAACCAAAAAAACCAAAAAAACAAAACCAAAAAACAAAACAAAAAAAAAAAAAAACAAACAAAAAAAACAAAACAAAACAAAACAAAACAAAAAAAACCCAAAACCAAAAAACCACCCTTCCACCTTTCTTGTGATCAGGTGGAATCAACTGAAACTGTGTTTCAGTTTATGCCTGCCACCTCTTGTCCTGTTATTGAAGAAGAGCCTGGCTCCCTCTTCTTTGTTCTCTCCCATCACATTTTTATACTCATAGGTGAGAGTCCCCCAAGGTTTCTCTTCCCAAGGCTGAACAGTAACAGCTCTCTCAGCCTTTCCTTGTCTGTCAGATGTTCCAGTCGCTTAATCATCTGTGTTGGACTCACTCCAGAAATCTGTACCTTGTACTGAGGATCCCAGAACTGGTCCAAGTGTGGCATCACCAATGCTGAGTGAAGAGGACAGATCACCTTCCTCAACTTGCTGGAAATGTTCTATCTAATGCAGCCCAGGCAGCCACTGGCCATCCTGGCAGCAAGAGCACATGGCTGCTTTGGGGTAACCTTGCTGTCTATCAGGACCCCAAGACTGTTCCCTGTCAAGCTGTTCCCCAGTTAGTCAGATCCCAGCATATGCTTGTTCCCCTCCACGTGCAGGATTTGGCATTTCCCTGTACTGAACTTTATTAGGCTTTTGCCAGCCCATTTCTTCATCCTGCTGAGGTCCTTCTGAAGGGCAGCACACCAATTCTCTGTATCAGTCACTCCTCCCTATTTTTTATTTTGTAAACTCACTAAAGGTGCACTCTTCCCATCATTCATGTTATTAATGAGGATGCTAAAACAGGGTTGGCCTGAGTACTGACCTCTGGTAGTGATTTGCCTCCATCTTTGTGACTTTGTGACAGTGGCTACAGTCCTTTCAGCCTGCCATTTCAGCCAGTTTTCAATCCACCTCCTTGTCACTTTATCTAACACACACTTTGATAGAGCTGCCATTTCTTATACCTCCACAATCAGTCCTGAAGGCTGCATGGATATGGCACATGAGAACAACCCTCTCCCAGGCTCACACTTTTAAATACACCTGTGATTGCTGTCCTAAGGCATTGCAACAAACTTATCTATTTAGGTTTTGGGTACTAAAGTGATTCTCAGAACAAGGTGGATGCCTTCAAATCAGGCTATATAAAAATGTTACAGTACAAAGTGCTAAAGAGTTTGTAAGCATTGAGCAGGGGACTTCATAGTAGAGAGTAGTGTGATTCTTGAGGGCCAATAAATATATTTTTCATTCAGTGTCTGCATAAATGCAACTTTTCTTCAGACAGTCGGATCAAGGTTTTAACATGTAATATAAAGCTCTTATGAGAATAAGAAAATAGGTAAGAATAAGAAGATATTAATAAGTACATGACAGTCTTCCTAGCATATCAGTGGTTCATCTAGTTGAACAGCATACCTCAGGAAAGGATCAACACTTCAGAAAAATATGAAGTTCTTTCAAGTGCCCATTGTGTGGTTACAGAAATTGCGTCCTCATTATCAGATTTCTAGTCATAATAGTGATCAGTGGCATATAAATCAGAGAAAATGTTCTTGTGGTCCAGATATGAAAAGTATAGTATTTCTCTCTTGAAACCTATCGTCTCTTAATGACAAGAGAAATTTATGTTCTCTTACAAATAAAGGGAACATCTCGTTTTAAAGTTGAAAACCCGAGTCACCTTCAGGAGATGCCTTTCTCCCTCCTTTGGCAATAGACAGAGTCTCTCAACAAGTTATGTTGAGATGAATACAATTTCTTGTGGTTATTTTCTGTCTGGAAGCATATGAATGTCTAAATGTTTCAAAGTCTAAAACTAAACTCTCAGACTGTGATATCTGATAAGTAATATGTATTCAGTATTTAGAAATTATACTGTTATTATTTTTCCATGTGGGAATGCTATTTCTGCTTATATTGATTTGTCTAGTTTTGTCTTTGACTTCAGCTGGAGTCCATGTAAGCTTTTCATGCTCTTTATACTTTTTAACAGGTCAAAGACAATTGCTACTTTCTTGTAAAATAGGAAAAGGGCACTAATAACTTGCCTTGTGTACCCAGAAAGTCCCGTGTCTCTGGATTTTTACACTGTGAAAGATTTGACAGTATTTGGCCAAACCTCTCCCTCTAACATGTTAATGGAGTCATGTTGCTTGTTACAAATATCCCACTGACTTCTTTTAGACATTCACATGTAGCCATCCAAGGCTATTGCAGAGCTCCAAGTAATGTCAGAGTCATGCTGGGAGTGCAATTAACTATTCTTTATTTTCGTTTATTGCCATTGAAAAGTTGTGCTCAAGATGTGCTCAGACAGAAGGGACAAAACACCTTTTCAAAGTATTAATTACAGATTTTATTAAAAGCATACAAAAGATTTGAAGCATAACCAAACAAACAATCACTGTTCTCTCACCCTAGGAGAAGGGAGAAAAAAGAATTCCAGTGGCAAGGAGCTTAGTTGCTTTTGCCGAGAAGGGAAACACAGGCCTCCTAATTAACAGTGCAGTTAAAGAAGGGTGAGCAGGTTGTTGCCAAATGTAACCCCAGGGAAAACTGCAACTGCTGTAATCCAGGGAGTTATTTACCCAGTCAATAAAAACAGGCTGAAACAAATGACATGACGCCCTGAACAACTGTGGTCTGAGAACAGGGAGTTGCCAAGGAACGTGCTTCTCCCTCAGTCCTGAGGAGCTCAGGTACTGCAGCAGGTACTGCAGAAGGAGGGTGTGCTGTATTGCATGGTCAGTGTTGGGCACTGAGCTTGGACCTCATCCCAGTGAAATAAGAGAAATGCCAAACTGAACAGGTCTACGCACTATGAATATCCAAAGGGAAATGATGGTCTAAAAACTCCTCAGGTATTGATCTGAGTCAACTTTTGGGCTATCACGTGTTGAACTGGGCTGCACCATTTTGGATTTTGTAATAAATCTCAGGAGATTTAGGTCTTCATCTAACCGTACCTGGAGAAAAAATGAGGTTTCCCAATTGTTTATTTTATTTATTTATTTATTTATAAGCTTCTGGAAGCTTTATATAAAGACTGAGCAAGCAGCCATTCAGTTTGCATTTGCAGGGAACAGTGGTTACAATAAGCTATTAGCAATGCCAGGACTTTCAAGTGTCATGAATCACAACATCACAAAATCACTTAGGTTGGGAGGGAGCTTTATTGAGTTATTTATTGAGTTATTTATTGAGCCAGGACTTCATTAAAGAGCTAGTGGACCTTTTTCACAACACTGTCAGCATCTTTCAGAGTGTCCAAAAAAAAGAAAGAAAATCACTTTCAAAAATCTCAATCCAAAAGTGATTGTGCATGCCTCAAAAAGGCAAAACTTTACTGTCTATGTCTTGGCTGATATTTAGGAGGATACCAGAAAATGCCCCAGATTTAGAGCTTGCCTGGCTTACACTGGGCCACTCAGTGTTGAGTAACTCAATGTCAATGTTGAGTCCAGTCCTATGAGCACTGTATTGTGAGAGACATTGATAATGGTCAGCTAAATATGGCTTTGCTTTTTTCTTCCCCATCCGTATTAGATTATCCAGAACATCTGCCATAGCCTCACATAGGCTCATAGGCTCATTCTTACATTCTTGATGTCTTGAATGTAAGTGACAAAAGGTAGTTAAAATAAAGCAGTGGCTACATATTTGAAGAATATGGAATACTGTTGGTTGGGGTACCAATTAAAATCTTAGTGCTTATAAACAATTTCTTTCTTAGCTTCAGAAATATTGTGTTGAACCTTAGAGCCAGCTCCAGGTAATATGTGACCAGAGTTTGGATTCTTTGGTACTCCTTCAGATAAAGAGGGCTCGAGTAATGAGGTGGTTGTGTGAGTAAGATTACCAGGATCAACAAGGATTTTAAGGACTTGGAGTGACATATCCTCTAAAAATGCCTTTTTGATTAGCTTTGATGTAGTCTTCTCAAACTCTACTATCAAGAAAACCAGCCAATATTTTTTGTGTGACGGCAGCTGAAGTAGCAAGTAACATAAAGGTGAATCTGGAATTGAAATGGTTTCCTGCCTTTGGTTGTCTGAGTACCTGTGTCCATGCTGAAATCTCTTTGTGAACACAAACAATCAGTTTCCAAGCAGATTCCCCACCATGAAAGACACTTCTGAGATCAGTGTGCACACCCAGCTGGTATGAGTCATTGTGCTGAGGGCTACTTGTCCCTTTCTTGTTTTTACAGGTGTAAAACCAGCAGCTACCTGGTTACACTAATGCAAATGAGTAGAGGATGACACCCAGCAGATCATCCACACAATTGGAAAGTAATCAGTGGAAACAGCTAGATTTATAATTGTGACAAAAAAAGCATTGGAGGCAAATGAAAGATCTGACCTAGCTGGAAAATCTGCCTGTAAATCCATCAGTAAACTCTTTGGGTTTTTCTCTTCCCTAGAAAATAACTAGAAGCAAGGTTCCTAGCTACCAGGGGCAATGATAGAGCAATTAAAATGCAGGAAATTTTAACACTGTATAGTGCTTGCCATAAAGGCTGTCCCCATGAGGCCCAGCTGCTAATGGATGGTTGTTCATAGGGCTGGGGGATCCATAGTCTCCAGGCAGGGCAGTAGCCTTACCATACACCTTTGGCTCCTGGCTCATAATAAGCTTCACCTCCACATGCCACAGACATTGCTGCAGCATAGAGACCAGAGGGAAATGAGGCAAACATCAGATCAGCACAAAACCTTAGAAATGGCTAGCATAAGACAGTTCCAGCTGAGCTGGGTGTTCAATTACTGTTATTTAGGCTTTCTGTGAAGCAAATACTGAGTAAAAGACAACTTCAACATCATATAATCCACACAGCTTTTAATTGAAGCATGGTAGCAATGGCACCTGCTCACAGTGCACATCAATCTCATCTATAAGTACTTCCATCATTGCAGATCACAGCTACAGCTGTCTCCTAAAACTATATTATTTTGTTGAATGATGAATGACATTGTGAAATATTACCTATAATCAGTACCCATTATGGCAAAGCTCATTAAATTTCTGACAAATCTAGTGTTGACAGCACTTTAATTTTGTTTTATTGCCTTCTTTTATCTACACAATTTCTATCTCTGGTTTACAGTTAATGAAAGACAGCAGAACTGCACTGTGCTTAAGAATCAGAAAAATAAGTATTCATCTTTTTAAAAGTCCCTTATTTAGGCCATAGGAACAGCGGGTACTAAACAACACACTCATTGAAAAGGTGATTAAAGTTTAATAAAACTGTCAAGTGAAATAAACCAATCTCCTTGCAAAACATTCTGTTTGCCAGGTGCCTGGACTTCAGCTGTTAAAAAATTCTCTTTCCACAGTCTGTTTAAATGTGTAGCAGACTAATGTTGTGACTGCCAAGACACAATTCAGTATTTTTGCATGATCTGTTGAGATTTGATAATAAGGCTGCTAAAACAACATATTCAGAAGCCACTATAACAAGCACTATGTAGGATAAATGCACTTTTACTTAATTAATTGCTAAAAACATTCTTATCTCTCACTGTTCAAGTTAGACATTGGAGCCTGGTCTTTCACCCCTGGCTTCATAGATGTGATTCTCTACCCATCTGGTCATCTGCAAATGTCCAAACTATGTTGCTATCTGTCTGACTTGATGGAGCTTTGCAGCATTTTTTCCATATGCATATGATTATACAAAATCCAAGGTAGTAAGAAATCAAACACATACATATGGATATAAAACCTATAGCCCCTAAATCTGTAGTCCCCACAACCATCTGAAACAACTTTATAAGACTCTATTAAACTTTAGAAATTGGTTGTTATTAGTGGATTACTAATTATTAATTGATTTGCTATGCAGTAACATTTTATGACTTTTTTGCAAGCTGTAACATTTTAAAGAGGTAACATTGCAAAGAGGTAACATTTTATGATTTTTTTGCAAGCTGTACTCTCTGTAGAGCTGCAGGTGAGCTAATGCAGAATGATTCATCAGTGACATATTCCCATGATTCTGCCTGACATGTCAGAGTGTGCCCTGTACATCAGACCTTTCCTCCATGTTCTCCAGCAGCCTCTCTGAAGAAAACAGCTCAAACAACAGTGTTTCTTGAAGGTCAGGATGTTCCTGAGGGATTCACAGTTATGAGAACATCACCATGTTCTTTAATGAGAACATCACCTTGCCTCTCACAAGGTTTTGCTGTGCAAAGCGCATCAGCTCCCTGATTCAGGGGCAACCCTGATCAACAGGAGCAAGAGACCTCAAATAAGGAGGCAACAATAACACCCTGGCACTGCCCTGAGTTGGAAAGGCAACCTGGCTCTCAGCAAGACAAGCTTTTATGGGGGAACTCTGGAAATTTCATGTGGCCTTGAGAGGGGGAAAATGTCCTCCTGAACAAGTCTGTCTATTCACCTCCCAGCAGAGCAGGCTTTTCTCTGATTTTAGAGGCAGCCAGGAATACTCACCCAGCCAAATGCTCACTACATACACAGGAAATTAAAAGAATGACAGCTAAATCTATAATGGCTTCTGTGTCTTGGTGCTGAGATATCCTGTCCTCTCCCTACATTCTTCCCTATCATAATTACTTTTGCTTGCAACTCATTTTAAATTGCATTGCAAGGTCCTTGGGAAGAGGGTGGATGTCTCTGTGTGTACTAGCTCAGCTTCATGTGTGAATTTTGTGTTCCACAAGCATGTACTGCTGCTATGGCTAAAACATACACATATAAAAGATCTCTCTTGACAGGACAGCCTTAGCTTCCCCTACAAAAGTTTAAAGCAAAGATAGTAAAACATGCAAAATTAAAAGACTGTATGAATGTCTTGAATTTTTAATTTCCCCATACTTTCTCTGTGCTTATGACAAGATGTATGAATTTACACAAAACTTTAATTAGAACTAGATGGTGAGAACTGGGAAGCTTCATGAAAACACACCCATTTGCAATTTTATCCTAAAGATAATGAGATAAACTTCATATTTTTTCTCCCCTTGTGCTTGGCTTTTCAATAATACTGCCAACATATATTGTACTATGTACAGCATTATCTGTACAAACCCACTACAAAGTAAGAATATAAGAAAAATAAGATATGCTACATTTAAGAAAAAATAATTTTGTTTCTTTATGCTTTTTACAGTGGTTTTGAAAAAAAAGTGTGCATAGCTTCTTAGTAAGGAACATGCATGATCTTTTCAGCATACAGAAATCAGGCTTTGTAGCAAGATCCTTATTAACTGATAATGCCTGGCATTCCACTGAATGCATTGCCAAAGCATCCCAGCCCTGCTGTCTGGAGCAGGGCTACCAGTGAGGCCAATTCCTCCACTCTTACACTGATAAACACCCAAGGTTTGAATCTGCTGCCTGGTAGTTTAGATCAAGATTATCGAGTTATGCTTTCTCCCTTTCTGGCTCAACCAAAAAAGTCCACCAAAAAGCCAAGACGGGATACTAAGATAAAACAAGTATTTCCAGGGGATTGCATTTATTTTATTCTGTAACAAAGGAATTTTTTTTTTTCCTGAGGACTTTAGACCATCCAAAAGTGTGGGGAAAACCAGCTTAGGTTCATAAAATTGTTAGTGCTGGTGGTGACAATGCTGAAGTAATAAGCAGGAGAAGGAACTTCAGTTTAATGACCTGGGCCACCAAGGGCTCTATGCTCATTTTGATTTCTGTATGTTAAACATCTCTTTCTGAAAAAGCTATATTTAGCAAAAGTTGAGAATTTTATGCTCAGAGTGCTATCTAGACCAGGAATGATCACCCTTTAATTCTTGATCTGTACTGTCTCAATGGCCTAGAACACACCTCAGGCCCCCATGGGGCTGAGAGTGCTACTGAGATTATTTGTATTCTCCATGGTGGGAAAAAGCAAACCACCATGTCCTGCTAAGACTGCCATTGCTAACTTGCCCAATGTAATCTTACCCTGCAAAATGAAATGCTAGAATGCTGGGAGAGCTGTTGCCTACAAATTGGTCCCAAAGCTTACAGGAGATTCTGATCTGCAGTTTGCAGGGTCAGGATCTTTTGGCTACCTATGTTCTTGAACAATTTGTTACTGCTTTTTTTTCCCCCCTAGGAGATAGATGTTTTGGATAGACATGTATAGGAATTGTTGCAGACTATTTTTCTCCTGCAAATCTTTCACTGCTGGATTACCAGGAGGATGAAACAAACCGCTTCATGTTGGCTCAATACACGTCCTTAATCCCTAGTCTCACACATATGGCATTCTCTCAGACCACCTTTTGCTGATTTGAAGGAAGATGAAGGATACCATTTTTCCCTCTTGTGCTTTTATCACTGTTGGAACAAAGAGGTTTATTCTTGTTATCTCTCTCTGGTGAGCAAAAAAAGATAAACCACAGGACTCAGAAACTCAAAGAAAAGCTGAGAAATGTAACTAAAAAGAAAAAAAAAGAGCTGGCTGCTGCAAGGCACTGCAGGAAGGCAAAGATGGTGGGGTGTTCCATGCACAGCACTCCCTCTGGGCCTAATGGATGAAGCGAATGTGAGAAGAAGGTAGCAAAAAGATGATAAGAATGTTTGTCTCCAGTGCTCTTTGTTCTTTGTTTTAGCATTTACCGGGCATCTTCTCTGCTGCTCAAATCTGTAACTAGATTTTTAAAAAAATATCTATAGCTTTGTTGTTATTGCTAAAAAATAATAGATTTGCTCAGTCTATTTCAAAGAAATTGTTACTCACCTGAAGCTCTGTGTAGATTTTATCCCTATTGCTGTAAGAATCAAAATACCTGCTCTTCTAACCTGCATTGTGTTTTACTAATAGACTGCAACACCTTTGTAATCCAAGGCCAGAGTACAGCAGTGACAGCCACACGTTTCTTCAGTTCCACAGCAAGGTGCAGCACTGCTGATGTTAGCTGCTGAGAATGCTTCCAGCTGATGTGCAATCCTATTAGGACTAGTGTACACATCAACTAGTCTATGACTTGCAGACACTCATACCAAAACCAAATACACAGGAGGCCTCTCTCTTCCTCTGGCAGCAGCTCCTCTAAGAAGTCTTTCATAAATGGCTCTTTAAAAGCTGCCTTCTCTATGCGCCTATTGACATTTGTGTATTGATCAACATAGAATATTTATATGCAGCTTCCAGCTGATACTAGTCTCAGAAGGAAAGAGTCAACGAGTGATGAATATTGTTTACTTGCTTCCTCCAAGTCATAAACTGTGTGTTTTTCCAGCTTTAGCAGAAAACAGCAAAGTGATAGGATTTGTTTCATTTATGAGAACACAGGACACTATTTCTTAGTATAAATTTAAATTATTAACACTTGAGTTGTTTGTAAAGGTGGTGTACACCAGGAGTACTAAGGTATTACTAATGATTTTTTGGCTTAGAATTTGCTTGAAGGACATACAAACAAATTCAAGGTGATGGCTAAGTGTAATTTAAGCTGTAATGTAGTCTCCTAATGAGAGTTTATGTCTACTCTGTGCAATGATGACTGCTGAAACAGATAATACTGACACATCTAGAAAAATAAAGCAATAGAAAAGATGGTATCATCACATTATTCATTATTTTTATGCCTTTTTCCAAAGGAAGCAAGCTAGGGAAAAAAATATGGAGATAAGCAGGTTTCAAAATCATTTTGGCAATACTTATTTAGGACACTTCATTCAAAAAAGTTTTGCACCCAGAGATTTTAATTAACTGTGTATACCAGACAAAGGAATCACAGAAACTCAGTCATTTCTGAGGAAGAGCTCAAGCGATTCTACAGATAAAGGATGAGCTGTGAAAATCAGCTTCTCCAGCTGATCCAGAGGACTAGCTGCTTGCATCAAAGCTGCAGGGTGCGTGTAGGCAGCTCCCCCCCTAGGCCAGTGGGATGTATCATGGGGAGAGGCTGGGAAATTCGATAAATTTGTAGCTCTTTAGGTCTTGGCAGGAGTGAAGCAAGATGCAGTTCATCAGTTTTCAAGCAACTGCTGTTGCAGGAGCTCCCATAGCACATGGCTGCCCCAGATCTCACACACAGCCTCCTATGCCCTTACACACCAAGCTGAGCTGGACTGGACCCAACCTGTCCCTGTCCCTGTCCCTGCCCCTCTCCTGTCCTTGGCTGCCTGTCTGGTGCTCCCCCATTACCCTTCCATGCCACCCAGCACTCTCACAGCTGCCACCACTGCCTGACACCCCAGCTACTCCCAGCACAGCTGGCACCCCACATCACCTGGGCCTCATTCCTGCAGATTTGCAACCGTTACAGCAGACACACCTTCCTGTGTGTGGAAAACACACACAGTTTTCCAAATTACTGATCCTGACTGTCGCTTGTGCAAGAAATGCAGCTGCTTTGACAGAGATCAGTGCTGGAGTGCCTGCCTGAACCTCCCCACCTGGGCTTTCTCAGGAGCCAGTATGACAATAAAGCTTGGTGGCCCTGCATACCTTCTTCTTTCTGTCTGGAGACTGAAAACATTTCAGTTTTCAAGTGCTTCACAGAAAGCCCGTGTATAGTACCTGTCTCACAGGGAGACACTTCCTGGGCTCTGTAGAAAGTGAATCACAAGACAAGACAAGGCCTTGGACATGTGTCCTTTCCTGCTTCCAGCTTCAGAGCTCTCAGCCCTCATCAACTGCAGCCACCACTGCTGCTCCTCAGAAGGGGGCTACTGCACAACGTGGATAATTTGCTCTGGCTAACACTGCCAGCAGTAAGCCCTGCACTGTGCTTTGTACTCCAAGAACACACATGGCAACAGCCTTTACAGCAGTAAGTGCCTGTAAGAGTGGCAAAGTGGTGGGATTAGTTGCTGATTCTAAGGACTGTATTCAATTATTTAACAAACAAATATTCTATTTATAAAATTTTATGTCATTTACTCTATATTTTCAAAGTAGAATGTTTGTTTAAAGAATGTGTCCACAAAGTAAATAGATCAATTATGGGTTCAGGCTTAAACAGTGTATTATTGTAAAATGATTAGCTAGGTTTTTCTACAGTTAATGACAGAATTTGTTCAAGGAATTTCTGAATCAACTGTGGTTTGATGTATTTTCAGCACAATTGCCAAGTTTGATTTAACTATACCACATGGCTGCCTGAAGTGCATTAGATTGACCCAGGTTGACAATGAACATTTGTTGGTCCATTGCTCTTAATTATATAAACCTTCTCATTAGCTCATCAAGTTTTTCTGCTTTACAGTCAGAAAGAGTATGTAAGCATTAGGGTGGAGTGGGCTCTTCTCCCCTCCAGAGCCCTTACATTAGCACAGGTAATGCAATGTCCTGATTATCACTGAACTGTTAGCAAAACTTCAGTTTTCCATACCTATATAGTATTACTTCAGTCATACACTATCTTTTGTTTCTTCCTTGCATATGATATCAGCCTGCTAGCAGGTCCATGTTGACTTCTCTTGGTCCATCAGTCTCTTTAAAAATTTTATGATAGTGTCAGAGTCTTACTCTATTTGAGTGCATTTAACGTAGACTAACAACGGGGATCATGCACTGATCTTAACATTAGGTGCCAATAAACAGGGTAATGTAGTCAGTCTGGCTAACAAGTGAATAGAATTATTTTCAGTAAGATTACAAGAGTCAAGTATGTTTTTAGGAGGGAGCAGTCCATGCATGTAATTAGGGAAATGCGGTATCTGCCATACTTGTTGCTTTGCATAAGGTTTCTTTTTGTTATATACTCATGTTTAATCTCTGAGATCTTTTTGTCTATAATCTTTTCCAGAAGGGAAAATTAACTGCAGGGCAATAGTTGATTTGTAGAAAATGCTGCTTTTACTGTAAGTGCAAAAGCTGAGACGGAAAGATCTGATACAAGAAAATGAGAGTGCTATGTTTCAGAGGGGCTATAAGTCCTCTTTAAGTATTTCAAACTAGACAAAGAACTAGAAGTTGTCTCACCTCTAATGTGTGTAGTTGTGTTAATTTAGTTCAATAAGGATGAACTCAGATTTAGGTTGCAACTGGCTCCTTAATTTAATTCCAAAAGTATTTTTAATGTACTGATGTTTTCATGCCTACCAGACAAAAAAGTATACAGGAAGGTTTTTTTATTTTTATACAGGCTTCAAAAAGTCAAGGAAATGGTATAAACAACTTAACTACCCATCCTTAAGTCAGGAGAATAATGTTCTGCTCTTGAATATCTATTTTTTTACTCAGGCAGCTCTTGAAAATACTTACAAAATACATGCAGTTGACAAGAACAGTGGAACAAGTTCCACTTGAGTAAATATGTATTGAATTTAAAGCACTTTACAAGTGAAAACAAGTCATAGAGAATGAGCATCTTCAAAACCCCATTTTTTTAAACTTAGAACAAAGTAAGCATTTGAACAGTCCAAGAGGAACATGGCATATTGTGAGGAAAGCTAATTTACCTTTCACTGTGAGGTGCTGTACAGGCACTGTGCAGAAGTTTTCTTTTCCCAGATGATGCAAGCCACCTTGCCCAAATGCAGGTGCCTCCCTGTGCACAGAGGTGTGCCTTTCTCACAGCCCCTTAGTTTTGCAGAAAGATCCATGTCCTATTGCTTCTTATTAGCTTATGCAAACAAAAGCAATGAACTAACTACTGCACACCATAGAAACAGCCTAGAGGGTATATTTTAAATCCTTCGGGTACTGGTGGTGCTGCATTTTCTCTGGCAGCAGGGCTATTTCAACAAGTTTCTCAGCTCTCTGCTGCAGTTTGCTGTCCCATCAGTCTGCAGGTGATGGAAACCTACCTTAAATGGCATAAAAGGCACTAAACTGTCAAATCAAAGAAAAATAAACAGTTCTTCATGTGTTGTTTTTGTTTGGTTGGTTTTAAACCAGGATGATTCGACTGTTAAGGTCATTATGCCCTTGGCCTTTCTGCATTTCACTAGTATGCAAACAGCATGAATTCCTGAGTACTCAAAGGGTGAAGAGACTATCTGTTCATTTGGTCTGCAAGAGGGAAAGTGGAAGGATGTTTTGGTCCTACAGGTATAGAGACCTCAAGCCTGGTTAATTCCTTAATAACATTTATTGAGATGATGCACATAAAAAAACCCCCTTAGCTTTAATTAAGATGCATATTATGTTTTCTTAAATATTTTATTAAATAAATAATATTTGAAGTAATAAAAAATCATTCTGGAATATAATAATGTCTCAGGCACTGAGGGAATAGAGTATGAAACTCATTAAAATGTAATAATTGAGATATTACCTTGTTACTTGCATTTCAATATCATGCACATACTTTATCTTGTAGGTGAAAGAGTTCTCAGTGATAGTTATTGGAATTTGTTTGTTTTAAATTAGTCCCAGAAGGGTTTTCCTTGTATTCCGTTTATAAAAAAAAATAGATATTAAATATTTCAATTACAATAATTCTGAAGTTTAATATAAATTCAAGAAAGTTAAAAAAATCAATTTCATTTCAGGAAAGTTTCATGTCCACTAAATTTAATGCATATTTCTCCTTCGTTCAAGAAGATTGAATGAAGAAAACAGTAATTTTACTGTAGCTTATTTATACAGTGGAACAAATTGCCAACACTTGTACTAGGCAGTTTGCCTAAGGAAGTACATAAAGGCAAAAACTAAGCTTTTGTTTAAAGTTCAACTTTTATATTGTAATATCCAAGCTGGAATAACCATGAGACATGTCTGGGTAAAGGATGCAGCCTCCTAACCTAAGAAAGAGGAGTTAGCATAAACACAGAAGTTAGCAGGTCATATTCTCTAGACCCTTGGACAAAATCCTACAGATGTGGGTCCATTTACAGCAGGTCAGTCCATCAGATTTTAGAAGTACTTAGGTGTCTGTGTCATTGTTGTCTCATTTTTCTCTATGTTTTGGCAAATTTAAAAATAAATTCAATCATACTGCAAACTAATGTATTACCTAGCATGTTTACCTGTATATTCAAGGTCAAGGCTCCTCAATGAGTTTCCTATCTAAGTATTAATAACAGAGCTGTGACCTTCTAGGTGGCTTTTTCATTCAACTTTTACAGCTTCTGATGATTAGATTGAATGAACTATTGACTATTGTTCCATATTATACAGCTTTTTATTATGAGATTTACTGACCTTTACTTGATATTACCCATATTAAGAAACTTTGGAGCTTTATGTCAGTTTCTGATGGCAGTTTTTGTCTATCAAACTAGTAAATATAAAAAATTTCTCATAAAATAAAAAAGTATAGGCACTGGATTTACAGAAATAAAAAAAAAAATCAGGAAGTTTTTAGTCTATGGGTTAGCAAGTAATGCAGTCAAAACAAGGCTGTAAATCCAGAATTACTGAACTGAAACCTAATGGTGCATTCTAGCTAATAAAATCACGCTTACATTTTACATTATGACTTCAAGTAGATATGGCCACAGTACAACCTTCAGTGTTACACAGAAATATTGAAAATAGGTGTAAGTATCTCTCTGCTATCCTATAGTTTGCAGTACAGATGATAACAAAGCCTTGTTTTTCACTTCAGTATTACTTCATTTCAGGCTCAAACCTCTGTACATTACATAGCCTGCTTTGTAATGTACACTGCTTTCTTTTCTGCAGTTTAGTCCACAAACAAGAGATAAAAATGTACGGAGAGCAGCAGAAAAGGTTCTTCCAATCTATCAATAGCTTCTCCAAGGACAGTTAGCTGAAATACATAAATAATTGAACTGTGGTAGCAAAGATAAATTCCATCCTGTTTTGATTGCTGAGGCCACAGCAACAGCTTACCAGAAAAGACAATGCCAGGATCTCATTGTGCCTCCAGATCAGGTCAGCACAATCCTAAAGGTTCCTTCTTACAACTTGGGATTGTTGTGACCCAAGTGCAGCACCCAGCACTTTGCCTTGTTGAACCTCACACAATTGACCTCAGCCCTTTGGATCCAGCCTTCAGATCCCTCTGCAGAGCCTTCCTGCCCTTCAGCAGCCCACAGCCCTGCCTGATTTGGTGTCATCTGCAAACTGACTGAGGGGACACTGGATCCCAGATCACTGATAAAGTACTGAGCCCTGGGGAACATCATTAGTGACTGGCTGCCAGCTGGATGTAGTTCCACTCGCCACCACTTTCTGGGCCCAAGCAGCTGGCCAGTTTTTTACCCAGTGTCCAAACCATGAGCAGCCAGTTTCTCAGGAGAATGCTGTGGGCAATGGTGTCAAAGCCTTTACTTTGACTTACAAAGTACTGTCTGTGCTGCACAGAACCATTGCCCATGCCTATTTGTCTCCTTCTTACCACTCATGACACTCATCTCCCTGCTCTCACTCCTCTGTGTTTTTTGTCCACTCAGCCCTTTGCAACTCACTCTGGTCTTCAGCTGAGTGCAATCAAAATCTATTTCTCATAGAGTATTGGGCATCCAAAGCTGCATATAATTGCAAAGCAGGCTTTTAGCAAATGAGCCTGAGGGCTCAGGTCATCCTGCAGAAAGCTGAAAGGACAAGGTAGAGACAGCCAAAACTTTGCTCGCAGTAGAGTGTTCTGTGTATGTCTTGGATTGTGTGAGCCAGGGGGGCGCAAGCTCCCTGTCCTGGGTCTTCCACGGCTCACCTTCATGTGGGCTGACAACATATTAGGGACAGGATGCTTGTGTGTGTAGTAGCCTGGACTAGACAAATAAACATCTTCAACAAGTAGGAAGAAAAAAGGGCTAATGTTGTGAAAGGTCCCTTTACAGGGCAAGGAAAAAGGTGGTGGGGTTATACTTGAGGAGATTGGTAAGGCTTGGGATAGATGATAAGAGGAGCTTGTTGGACATTCATAAAGACTTTGTTGAATAAGTCTTTTGTTCTGTAACAGAAGGGAAGTAATTTTGTGTATCATCCAAACAAGCTTGTAGGTTGTTTAATGATACAAAAATCTCACATAAGTGGAATCTCATATAAGATACAACAAAGCCTGATTTCAGGCTAAACATTAGCCTGTTTCAAAAGATGTATACACATAATCAAATTTTTATCCTTTTAGATAAATGGGTACGTACTACATTTCATACTCATTATCTGTAGGGCCAAAGTATGAACCTCCAATTTAGACACCTAAATGAAATAGTCAGATTTTCAAATGTGTTTGTTATTCAGCCATTCTCAGGTAGCACACTTCAGAATAGGACCATGCCATTTAACTGTAACAGAACAGCCAAATCATACGAATAACTACAGTTTTTCTCAAAGCAATGTGAATGCTGCCATCTAGCTATGCAATATCAGCATATCTCTAGTCCAATTCTGCTAGATACAAACTATTTTGGTTTCAGTTTGGAATAGAGCAGAATAGAGATACAAAAATTCCAATTGCACTTCTGTCAATTAAAAAAGTTGACTGCAGCATTCATTATAAAAAAGAAATTATAGTATTATCAAATACTAATTTAACAGCAAACTGAAACGATAAGAACAACAAGGTTAAAATTACTGCCTCTAAAGGTGAACAGACCTGTGAATGACATATTTTACAAATGCAGGATTTTATTTTTCGAAGGTTTATATATGCTTTCAGAAAAATTGACTTAATAATAAAGTTAAAAACACACATACATAAACTGAAGTCCAGATCCATTTCCCAGTTCAAGATTTATTTACCAAAGCTCAGCATTTCTACAAAAGACAGTTTAAGAAATATCCATTTTGTTATGTTTGATCCATAAACTGTTTGGAAGTGTTTATGTAGTGTCAGCTGAACCCTCAGTATTCTCACAGTACTGTTTGAGTTCTGCCATGGCCATATGGAGGCACTTTGGGACGAATATCATTGCACACTCAAGATGTTGATCCACCAAGCATCCCTCTGAATACCTCTTTCGGTAACCAAAGGACCAAGAGATATCAGACATGTGCACAGGACTCATCCTGATACTGAGAAGGCCATGGGTGGCCTCAGCACCTAGACTTGGGTACTAGAAGAATTTTCACATTTCATCCAGAGCATTATGTACAGAGTTGGGCAGAGCCAGACTGCTGTTTGAGTTTATTGTTTGAGTTCAACCAATCACTCTGGTTGAACTCCTGCCCATCAATTTGAGGAGCTTGTGTTTCAAAACAAATAGAGATATACGATCCCTTCAGTTATTTTTCCTAGGTGGAGAAAATTAATGTAATTACAGGACAGATATACCACCTAGTTAAACACACAGTCTCTAAGTACAGAGCTGTTGGGAACACTATCCACTTCCCTCCTGAGGAAAACAAATCTATTTCATCTAGCACACACATAGTAAGACTTCAAATAGACTGTGAAATTTATCCAAGGACAGACATAAGAGGAGAGGAAATCTACATAAGCAGATGTGTTTAATCTAGTATTTAATAAAACCGTGCCAAATAGGCCACAAAATATGACATATATCCCTGCATAGGATCAGTTCATAAAATTCTCTAGTCTAAAAACTGGCCAATACCAGGTTCATCAAAAGAAGATGCAAGAAAATTTACAAAATAACAGCCCTCGGGCCCATTCTAATTTAAGCAACAGGAGATATGTCTGAATTTCAAATTGTGAAGACCTGAGACTACAAGATGACCCAGAACTTCAATGGGAAGGGTCACAGATTGCCTCATCTAAATCATTAGGAAAACAAGTGCTCCCCCAGATCATCTGTAGAAAAATCTTGATGAAATTTATTCTTCCATACAGTATATCACAAGGCCCTAATTCTGCCAATATAATTTTGGAATAGCACACTGTAAAGTTTGGGTTTATGTGTTTTTGTGCACACACAGCTAATTAGAATTACATCTTCTTATTAAAAGACAAAGAGACTACATGCAATCAAATTACTAACTCAAGTTATCACAAAGGCAAAGCCACTTGTGTGGCTTTTGAATAACATGCATGTTGAATAACATGCAAAAAACAACACTTGATTTTACTGGTGCTATACACATTAGTGCTTGATGGTGTTGTGAGCCACAGAAAGCAGAAGACAGAAGAGAAGTTACCTTCATATTCCCAGAGAAAATAATTTAGGGTGAAGTGCTATCAATATGCAGACCTCTGTTTCTCCTAAACATCAAGAGTATTAAAAAATATATTTAATTATGGATTAATTATGAGATGCACTGCTTTCTAACTCTGCACTTTCAATCTTGCATTTTTAATATCTTGTGTAGCCTTCCACCCACTTCAAAAACCTGTAAAACAACAACCATGAAACCCAGGATAAATGTCATAATTCAGTATTATTTATTAGCTGCATACAGTTTCACTCCTGCACTTATGAAGTGCAAAGTGTCTCTCAATAGTGTCGCTTTTTTGACAGCATCATACTTTTCCAACTTTGGTGCTGAAAGAAATGTATTTCAACACCTCTGCTGCTTTCTGCAGTCTGACCGTATGCCACATCACTCTGGAAAATAATATAGTTGCTATCTAATAAAGTGCCCATTATTCTAAAGTGCCACAAAGGAGGCATGATGGAATACTCACTCCACCAGCATTTGAATTTATTCTTCCTCTGAACTGAACAACCAGCATCTCAATATTGTATCAACATGTGTGAATAACTTGAGTTTTGTGGTGCCCAGCTTTGCTGTGGTCTGTCACAGCACCCATAAACCATCCAGGAGAAGAGCTTTGTTACCACTAGTCTTTACAGAGCCAGATTTTTCCCTGGTCTTTCCGCTTCTGACCATTTTTGTCAACTCATTTTATGTATTGCTGAATAAACAAACTGAACTCCCAGTCAACTTAAGCTGGCCCATCATCTGTCTCTCTTGTTCTCCCATTGCTGTCCCCGTTAGCAGACCCTCCAAGAGCACATTGATCCCTTTCCAGAAACACTTCCCCTAGGCTGAACTTGAGGACCATGTTTGTAGTATCTCTGACAGTCAGGAATATTAAATCTGGAGTCCCATAAAATGGTCTTGATTTTCTGTGCTTGCTCTTTGGGACAACACAAGAATACAGCAGACTGGGGAGAAAACATTTAGCGATTATACACATGCAAATACTTGCTTCCAGCAAAAGGCAGGGAAAAACCTTGCAGAAGATGGCAGCAGCCTGGCACATGGCCAAATGAAGTGCACAGATGCTGTCTGGACCTGGATATGTTTCTTTGAACTAGAGCCTCCTTCTTCCCAGGGCTGTACTGGTAACAGCCAGGTTATTCCATCACCCTTTGGGACTGACCATCCCAGATGGGATCGTCTCAGGAATTAGGTGCCATTCCAGATGTTTCATACTTGTCTGCTCTAAGTGCATTACCCCTGCTTGTAGCCCAAAGCTGTCAACACTGCACAGAGATGTTGAAGATGTGTTCTTGTACCTTAACAAAGTGCCAGTTCAGTCTGAGGTCAGTGGCTGGCATAATTTCAAAAAGGTGCAATATTACCTTTGTCAGACAGCTCTTATTGCTGTTTCCTTGCTTGGCTTCGGGATATTTTTTCTGCAAACGATTAAGGAGTTTAAAGTAGAAAAAAGGTAATAATCACAGCGAGATCATCTATTCATCTACCACAAAAGTTTTTACTATTGTTAGGAGCTGTGGAATAATTACATATTCAGTTGTACCCACACAACAGTGATTTATTGTGCTTCCATCAGTGATTTGGAGGCTGCTGACTTAAAGCACTCTGTCTATGCGGCCTGATTCCCATCGGATGTGCAACCAGGTTCCAGTCGTACTGGCATTTAGCATGAATCAATGAAATTTATTTGCATACAATTAAGTGGTTTGGGAGAATTCTCACATCATTTTTACTCACAGCCTCACTCCCCCAGGTTTGTTAGCATTTAAAGATCAGTTTGAGATCCCTCAATGATTTTACTGTTTGTGATGCTTAAGTAGCTTAGAAAGATATATATATATATGCCTATATACCTTAATACAGATATATTCACAGATATTGCCTAGCTTGCATAGACTTTATGTTATTAAAGTATAAAAAGGAGATATTTGGGGGAAATCACTAAATATATAGCTTACCTTACCTAATAAGCAGAATTAGCATTTACAAATGAGGTTGAAGACTTGCAGAAAAAACACACAGTTTAAAATTTGCAGATTCAGGTGAGGCAAAAGCAGTTTATTTCTATAGCTGTAGGAGGGAACATGTCATGGTAGCAATTCAACCCTCAGTCTAATTCTGACTTAAAGCAAAAGTACTGGGGCTTATATAAATTCACAAGAGATACAAGCTGCCCTGTGAGGTGAGGGGTGATACAGCAGAGCAGCGTCTGGTGGAAGGAAAGGCTGTCAGGGCACACGTGCCCAAGTGTTCCTATAACAGATCAGAGCACAGCCTTGGTACTCAGCTGCCCAGCTCATCCCTCCCTTGCTTCTGACACTACTGTGCTCCTCATCAACTTCCAGACCTTGCAAGGTCTGCTCCCACAAAACAATGTTGGCAAAGGTACCCCCTGCATGGTTAAAAACCTTTAAAAGTCCTTCTATTGTTTTGTGGCCCTGCTTCAAAAGAGATTGTCACTTTTTGTTATAAAAACTTTATTTCCTTGTAAACTTTGTGTATACAGGCATAACATAATCCAGTGACATCTGGTTACCTGAGCACAATCTGTCATCTGTTTAAACAAATGTTTAGGGCCCTCTCCTCCAGTCCAAACCCTCATCTGTCCACACAGGGCTTCACGTGCAAATACTGTCCTCATTGCAGTTAGGAAAGAGGAACCCTCCCTGATTTGTGGACAGCTTGTCTCTCATCATCACTGCTGTTCAGAAAGAGGAACTCTCCCTGATGTGTGGACAACTTTTTCTCTTTCAGGCTGCTGTCTGTTTCTTGTCTGTAGGAAAAAGGACTGAAGAGTGGGCACGTGAAAAGTCTGGAACACAGAATTCCTAGAAAAATGCTATGAAAAATGTTATGCTAGAAACCACAATGTGTGACAAATTTCCAGAGATACTTTGGAGCTAAATGAAGCTGAGCAGTAAACCCATCTGCCCAAGGGCTGGACAGGGCCACCACTACCTGAAGTCAATATTTACTATGAATTTCTTATGGTGTGTGGTCCTGAGTGTGTTAAACAATGAACACAGTCAGTATACACACACAGTACCTCAGAAAGCAAGTTAGTGAGCCTTAACAGGGCTGGAACACAGCAAGTTCTGGAGCTAGCACAGATAAAGAGTCATGCACCATGGAATGCACCTTTGCTAGATTTAACCAAGCTAGAAATTTTCCACTTGGAAGTCAAGCTGCAGAAGAATTTTAGCATTGATTATCAAAGCTGCAAATCAGTAATATTTTGCCAGATTATATCCAGTAATTTGAGCAGCTGTTTCAATGAACAGTTGGAAGTTTGACAGAAAACATGAGTGTTCATGTTCTAAGGCAAGTGCTGGATGTTTAGTGAAATAATTTTTCCTTTTGTTTTTTCACAGCGCCAGTGCACAAATTCAGCTACCCCTTCCCACAGCCCAGGACTTAGGGCAGCAACCAGCTCCAGCTTGCCCAGGCTGGTAAATAAGTCTCACCTGGAGACAGCCACCTTTGGAAGTACAACCTTGCTCAGTGCAGCCTGCCTCTTCGGCACAATTAGAGTAACAGTCAAAGTGAAATGTGAAAACATGCCATGAAAGGGGAGACTTCAGAATTATAGCTTTTGGGTCTTAATTTTCCATTTTTTGGATATTCATACTGACTCCATAACTAGAATTTGAGTGTATTTTGTGCTTTTGTACACACACAAGCACCTAATTAGAATTACAGATTCTCAATCTACAGATTCTTCATCTAAAAGATGAAGAGCTATATGGATTTAAATTACTAACTCAATTCCTTTCCAATGGCAAAGCCACTCAGCTACTGCAAACAACAGGGAAAAAGCCCCCATGGTATCACTGGGGGTATACATTATTTTTCAGTTTGATGTGTTGATCATTATACATTATTTACCACCAGGGTCACCTCAGCCTGCCCAGATGCCGGCAGATGGTGGTGAGAGCCACAGAAACCAGATGTGAAAAGAGAAGCGATCTTCCATGTTCCAGCAAAATTACTTTATAGTGAAGTGAAATCAACATGCAGACCTCTGTTCCTCCCGAACATCAGGAGCATTACAAAAAGAGGAAAAAAAAAAAAGAAGAAATTTAAGTAGGGCTACTGTATGAGGCGCGCTGCTTTCTAACGCCGCATTTCCAATTTTGCATTTTAATCTCGTGTGTAGAACCCCTCCAACCCTCTCCCCCCAAAAAAACCCCAAAACAAACCAAACAACAACAAAAACCCAACTCACAAAAACAAACAAGCAACACTCAGAAATACAAACAGACAACAAAACAAAAATAACACCAAAACCAAGGCAAACCGCACGCTCCAGCGTTATTTATTAATTGATGAAGCTCCGCCCCGGGCTCAGGCCGGCCCGCGCCGGGTGACGCCACAGCCGCGGACCCTTCGGCCCCGCCCGCTGCGCCTGACCCGGGCGAGGGCGGGGGTGGTGGCGCAGGCGGGGCCGGGCCGGGCCGGGCCGGGCCAGGCGAGGCGAGGCGTGGCCGGGCTCGGCGTGGTGGAGGCTCGGGGCTCGGTGAGGCGGGTGTGGGGTCGGGCCCTGCCGGGCTGTCGGGGGTCCCTGCGGAGCCGGGCGGCGCTGGTTGTAGCGGGGCGGGGAGGGGGAGGCACCGGAGCGGGCCGAGGCCGGGCGGCGGCGGTGGTGGGGCAGCCGCCGGAGAGCCGGGAGCCCCTGCGGGCAGGTGGTGGGCGGGGAGGGCCGGGATCTGGGCAGGCTGAGGTGACCCTGGTGGTAAATAATGTAGTGAATGTCTTGAGGGGTTATTTGTCAGAGTACTTCGGAAAGGTGCTCCTTTTCTTTTGTCTTGTTTGCTTTGTTTTTCAAGGATTCGAGTCAGACCGGTTTGAGTTTCTTGAATCTGGTAAAACGTTGGTAGAGATCAGAAACCGGCAGGCACACATAGCTAATGAAATAGTATTAAATAGCAGTCTTACATAACACTGAATTTTCCATGACGATCTTGCAATGTTTTGGAATGGTAGTACGATGTCTTTGTACTTCGGTGCTGCGGAAAACGTCAGTGCTGGGCAGCGCAGCTGCGAGATGAAGGCCATTATCTGCCCTCCTCGTTTTCTGCTTTCTCTTTTAGAGAAGTGACAAGTAGGCACCCGGGGCCCGAAAGCTCTGTGGTGACAGCGTGTGATGGAGGTGCAGACCAAGGAGTCAGGAAGGAAGCTCTTTTATTCGGACAGAAATAATCTTAAAGCAGCAGTAGATGAGGAAAATTAGACGTGCTGGCTGAGAGAAGAAGGTGTAGGTTGAAATGTCAGAGGATGGCAGTTTACTGAAGTATTTGGTAATTTTTTGAGAGGAAGAATTACTTTAATAGCACTAACTCTTTCTGTTGTCTAGTCTGTGATATTATCTAGCATGACAAAATTTTTTTCTTTGCTTAAAAACTAGGAGTAGGCCACCACTTAATGAAAAATTTAAAGGCTTCTTTAAACAACCTAAATAAGCTAAAAGCATAAAAAGGTAAATTTCTTAGCTAGTACCTCGCTTGTGTTAGTTTATAGTCTAGACACCATTTAATTCTTTCAATTCTTGAAAGTTACTAATACTTTCTTACTTGCTCTTTTCATACAGAAATAAGGCTTAAACAATTGTGTTTGCATGGTACTTCTTAGTTGGTGGCTGAGAGAAAAACAGGTTGACAAATTAGAAGAGCTCTTTTTACAGGTGTTTTAGTTTGGGGTTTTTTTTAAATTTGATTTGCATTTTCCTCCCCTACTCTCCTTCAAAAATAGTGAGTTGGCAAGTGTATCCTGCCTCTGTCAGTCAGGCTGTTTAATCCTCTTAATAAGCCTTAGACTTCATGTTTACAGTCTAGCAGTGAGATCTACCATTGACCTGTATTTTTGTTAATATACATTACTTTTTAATGGAGTGGACTTTGCTGCTTCAGAGGAAGGATGGGTGAGATGGTAGCTTACCATACCAAATTAAACTCTAAGTTTCATTGTTGGACTGAAACCTCCTTTGGTCAAGTCACTTAAAACCACAGAGTATATCTGTACTGGTAGAAGAAAAAGGGCTCAAGTGCTCGACTGATCTGTGATTATCTACAGTGCACTTTAGCTCTTACCTCAATTTTGGACTGGCTTTCTCTGAGACAAAGTTCCTCTGAGTCTTAATTAACACTAAATGGTACAGATCTGGGCTGATCTGAACAGGCCATAGGACCAAAGATTAGCTGGCAGTGCTCTCAGTATTGTAATACACATTATCCCGTTCATTACAGCTTTAAAACAGAGGAAATGAGATTCAGCATTATACAGGAGTGGATTACTCCTGTAATAAGCATTACAGGAGTAAATATTTAAATATATACAGATAAATATTAAAATATGCAGGACACTTAAATACTATATTAAGAGCGTACATAAAAAAAAGTGAAAAAGTATATTCCTTGGATATGATTAGATTGCTATTTAAATGTTCTCTTTCAGAGAATATTTCTTCTTGTGAGGGAGCAATTAGATAAGCTTATTTAATACCATCCATTCTTTTGTATTAGTTGTAATCAATTACTAAGAGAATGAAATTCAGGTCTTTGGGCTGACTTTTAGTTCTCACATGTTTAGCTTGAAATCCACTGTGATGTCCTTCCTCCATTTCCAAGTGCTCTGCCAACCAAATGCATTATTTGGAGGTGACTATGCTGCACATATACTGCAAACTTGGGATGTTTCAGACAATCAGAGTTCCTGAGCCAGCTTTTGTAGCTGTGCTGTGCACCAGTGCTCTGTGTACACTGATGGTGCTGACATCTCCATTTCCTTACAGAGCTTTTCCAGTGTTATTAAAGACTGAGCTTTAGCAAGAACAGGGCTGTTGTCATTATGAGAACTGTACAGTGAAGAGTAAATGAATTAAAGATTAAGTTGCAATGTATTTAGGATTTTACTTGATGTCACTTCTTGTTATATGCTAACAATCACTAGCAAAAGAATTAGTTGAAACCTGTAAAGTATCTCTGCATTAGCCTCACCCAGAAAAAAAGAAAACCAAATCAATAAACATGGGTCAAAGGGGACTTGTACTGCAGTTGTGTTCACACAAATGAATCATTTACTTCAAGCCTTGAGAAAGGACTTCATACAGGCTTAGGGATACAGGCACAAAAAAGCTTAAACCAATGCATTTTGCTCAATAGAAAAGTAAATGGTGATGATAGATTAAACTTGTCTGTCCTTCTCAGTCTTCTAAACATTTTCTGTGTTTTAAGAACCTACAATTCTCAAATCAGAGTCCTAAAATTCTCAAATCAGACTCTTTACTGTTAAATTCGTTTTCATCTTCATATCCTAATTAAAAGGAAAAGTGGATTTTTCAATAGTAAATACAAGTGTTGACACACAGTGATGTGGTTTGGCTGTCACCAAGTTTTTCTGCTGTAAGGATCCAGCTATATTCACAACCTTGTAAGGAGTTCTTTCCAATTGCTTTTACTCTAATTGTTTGCTGTTGTGCCAGTCAGGAGCATACTCTTAATTTCTAAAGCTGAGGTCCTTGGTGGTTAGTAAATACACACTTATGCCAGTGTTGTTCTTTAGCTTAAAGATGCTGAGCCTCTTGGCAACAAGTGACTGCAGTCAATCAGCAAACTCTCCTCTAGCCCAAAATTTGCTACATGATGGGCAGTGAATCTGGTGGCTTGAGCTGCTGCTGACCCACGGCACTGGGCTGCCTTCTCAAGCACCTCTGTTATATTCTGAGCTATGTATCTGTTGTTGTACTGAAACCACACATCTTGACTTTATGTGAAATTGGATTCTGTAGCATCATAAAAACAGATGCCTGCCAGATTACATGACACTTCTGTTGTGTGACTGCAGATGCATCAGTTACCTAAATGCTCTCTGCATTTTCATTATAGAGTGTGGGAGTAGAACACAGTATTCTTTGTCTCTTTAAAATTTTTTCATGACCTGCACTTTGTAAGTTTCTTTGTTTTTGTTGGAGTAGAGGAAGGATATTTTCCAGATTATTTTTTTTTAGTTTGTTGATAGTCTAAAAGAAGAAGAGACATTAAGTAAACTTAAATGTAGGTACTATTTCAGGATTTTATTACAAGTTTGGATTTAATTCTTTTTTCTTTCCAAGTAATTATTTATTATTACTGATCTCCTTTCTTCTTTTCACCCGTTATATTTGTAGAGACTAATCCAATCTCTTAGCCTTTGTTGTATTGCCTTGGTAAGCCAAACCTACACCTTTCTAGGGAAGAGTGATTGATTCATCAGAGAAAAAACTTGCTCACCTCCTTCTGGCACAGCTTCCTTGAGTGTGGCTCAGTGTGTGAATTCTCACCAAAGCTCTGTACCGTGGTATTAATGTTTCTACCCGTGTAATGGACGTATTTTCAGTTTTGCACTTTGTATTGAACTTACCCCCATGTTTTCTGTGGTTTAATATCATTGTGATTAACACATGTCTGCTTTCTTTCATTTCCCTTACTGCAGAGAATCATGGTTTTACTTGAAAATATCTGCTCTTTAATTTAATACAGTATCCCATTTTTGTTCAGTCATTATTCTCTTCTAGTATAATTGCCTGCATTTCCTCTCAAGGCTGCCAGCAAAAAAACCCAAACCAAACCCAAATTCATTGGAATTATTTGTATTTTCTGTGTTTGGCCAAGACTGACAATCTGTGTACAGTTAAAACAATGAGTTAACAAATTTTAGAATTCAAATAAGCCTACTGGATTCTTTTCCACACTTCAGTTGAAATACATCAGGCATTTTGAGGAATACATTCTGAAACAGACTTAGAACCTGCAAACTTTTGTACATGTTGGTACTTCCAATTTTTGTCACTAGGGGTGCAAGGATTGTAAAACACCAATTGCCTTTTCTCACTCTATAAACACTGTAAAGGAAATAAGTAATTCCATGTTTTTATTTTGTAAAGCACAGCTTTAACTGTTCAAAGTATATCACAGTTTTGTTTGTTGATGTTAGTTGATTGAGATCTAAAAATCTGTTGAGTGCTTTCTCTTAAATTATTCAAATGGAAATGTACTGTTTGTAAGTTCAGCCTTTATTTAAATAGACAAAATGGTAACTGAATTTTTTAAAACCTTAGAGATGTTTTTGGGAAAGTTAAATTTTTTAAAGTTATTTGTTTATTCCTCTTGTTTGCGACTGATCTTGAAGATGAAAAATTTAGCATCAGGCATGTCCATGTTCTTCTGATGTTTAATTATTAAGAAATAAATATCTGTGATGTAACCATATTTGATGGTTATAGATTCCTTGCTGTCTTGGAATCATGTCAGCTGAATCTGAATGTTATTAGGAGATAACATATCAGACACTGTTCCACTGTTCTGCTAATACAGGCAGTAGGGTCATCATTAAGAAGACATTTTATTCTAAGGTAAACATTGTTTGGCTTTCTCTCTGTATATTCTTATTGATTTTTATTCCAATTTGCAGTAATGGAACAACTGCCGGATCCAGTTATGCAAGAAGATGCAAATATTAAAGCCATTAATGAAGAGTACAGGAAAGCCTTTATTTATATCAATAAAGGACTGAATACAGATGAACTGGGTCAGAAGGAAGAGGCAAGAAGTTACTATGAGCAAGGGCTTAATCACTTGCTCCGAGGAGTTAGCATTCCATCAGAGGGTCCTGAGTGTACAGGGTCCCAGTGGGAGTCTGCCAGGCAAATGCAACAGAAGATGAGAGAGACCCTGCAAAATGTTCGTGCTCGACTCGGCAGTCTAGAGCAAAACACCCCACCGGTACAAGCATCTCCTGCTATGATGGATACCCCTCCTGGGGTGCCCAAATTATACCCCTCCATTCCTTCCAAAGAAAAGCCAGAAAGACCCCCTCCCCCTAATTCTCTGTTTGTTCCAAGTCAGTTGCCTGCAGCAGATGGAAGTGTTGCAGCTGTGAGTCAGGGGCAAATTCCAGCTATGAGTCCATCATCTGCAAAACCTCTTTGTCTGCCAAATGAAGCACCTCCTGCCTATACTCCTCAAGCTACCAATGGCCACTTTACTGTGTCCTATGGCACAGACTCTGGGGAGTTTTCTTCTGTCAGTGAGGACTACTACAACAACAAGTGTACTCAGCCACCTCCCCTGGAAAACCTGGGAGTGGATGCAGATGAGCTGATCTTGATTCCCCAAGGAGTACAGATATTTTTTGTGACTCCTGATGGGCAGGTTAGTGCTCCTTCATATCCTGGATATCTGCGCATCGTCAAGTTCTTGGATACAGATAGTGAAGCTGCTCGGAATCGTCCACTGGCGTTTCTTCAGGTAACAGGAAAATAATTTTCTCCTTTAATTAAAATTTTGAGAACTGTCTTAAAGCTCTAACAGGAAATCTTCTTAGGTTCTTGCTCTTGTGAGCCTAAATATCCCTGTGATAAAACAAAGGGTGTTACAGGTGTTGCAGAAATGCCTTTCTGCAGCTACACACTTCTACAACTCTTTCTGTGAAAAGCACCTCTGTGTCTTCCCAAGGTTTTCAAGTGCTCACTGTTCTCGTGAATTGTAGTATGTAAAGGACTTGACTTAACTTGTCTTTCCATTTCATAAAATTGACTTATTTTTTTCATGTAGAGAAGACATTCTGATTCACCTGTTGTAACAAATCAGGATAAAAGGGGGTTAGGTGCTACCCACTTCATTGTCAATTAGTGTTAAGGCATTGCAGTTACAAGTGATAATTTGAAATTTGAGGGTCCATGTTAATCCAGACTCAGAATTACAGATAAAAAAGATGCATTATTTGTACTTTTTCAGTCCCTATTTTCTTCATGTGGGCATGTTCTGTAATGACCATAATATTTCTGGTCTGGATTCTGACTTTGGATCTTCTTGTTACAGCTAAGATTGGCTGGTTTGGGGTCTGCTGGATCCTGATCTGGGGTCTGCTGGTTCAGCTCCACTCATGTTAGGTGTCTTCAATAGCAGGCCAGTGACAGCCATGCATTTCTATTTGTCCTGTCACATAAACCTGTCCTGAGATCTCCAGAGCGGTACAGGCGCTGTGAATCCTGACTTGTTTGGCAGTTCTTTTCATTTGGGCCTCAAGACGAGACCTCAGTTAAGAGAGTACCAGACTGAATTCTAGTCCTGTGAAAATTAATACTTTCTTTATATTAGACTGTCAGAACTAATCAAGAATGATAGTTCCAGAATCACATGGGGATTGTTTTTCTTTTTTCTTTTTTTCAGGATGGTATAAGGCTTTTTATTTTTCATCATAGAATCATAAAACAGTTTGAGTTGGAAAGGACCATAAAGATAATTTATTTCCACCCCCACTGTCATCAGCAGTGAACCTTTCACTAGAAGGTTCCACTAGAAACTTTATGGAAAATCAAGTTTATGGCGTGTTTCAGTATGTTCTGCCTATCTTCCTTCTTAAAATCATCCTTTGATTCCATGTACTTGTTTTTCCTAGGTTTGTGACTGGTTGTATCCTCTGATGTGTACCCAGTCTCCTGTTCTGTGCTGCAATACTGGGGTCTACATGTTCCCCGACACGATGTCCCAGATACCAGGGTCCTACGTGGGAGTAGTGCTGTCTTCAGAGCTTCCAGCAGCTGACAGAGAGCTGTTTGAGGATCTGTTAAAACAGATGTCTGACCTACGAATCCAGGTAAATTTCTGGGCAGTCTGTTATAAGCCAATAAGGAAAGGTATAAATCATCAATATATTCTCACATTTACATTTAATTGTGTAAAATGACAGATTTTTGTCTTGGTGGTAAGCTCATCTGTGAGAAATAGATAAAGTAGCCATGATAAAGCAGCATTGTAATGAAACTGTAGGTCCTGTGAGATGAGACAACAGAAGTTTTAAAATACTGAATTGTAAGCACAGAGTGGAGTTCAAGACCATTTTTTATATTTTCTCTATTTTTCTGAAAGAGACAGGACCCAAAATGAAATTATGTGTTCAGGAGAAAGCATGCTTTTCCTTGCGTGTACATGCACATAACTCTCAATGTAGTTTTGATGATGGCATTCTTGGAATATCCTGCCCAAACGTGTTTACAGTTCAAAAATGCTAAGCCACTTCAGAGAAGATCAGTGAAAATAGTATGTACCTCAGAAATCTGCCTTCCAATGGGATCTCAAAGTAGATGAATCTGGTGCTTTATTGCAGTAAGATGTTGACAGTAGAGAAAACAAAATAAAAACCATAGTCTAAAAAATGTGCAATGAAATTCAGTGATTTGTAATAAAGTGGAAAATATTACTCTAAGAGCCCTGGAGCATAATTTCAGGAAGAGTGATGATCAATAGCTACTTAAAAGATTATAGCATCACTAAATCTTTTCATGCAAGAATTTTGTTGATTCACCAAAAGCTGAATTCATTGATGACGAAGGACTAGTTTGGAGCATCCCATGAGGGCGGAGTTCTGTTAGGGTGTAAGTCCTGGTGAGTTCAGCAGGGAATTTCACTAGCACAGGAGGCCACTAACTTTTCTTAAAAGAGAAAAGTACTACAGAACTATGTGATATTCACTCACTGGATAAAATTCTGTCATTTTTCCTGCGTAGAAGTAGTTCAAATTGGATATCTTATTAGTTCCATATTTTCCTAAAACTTTGTGTTTTTGTTAATGTTCCCTGATGCGATGTCACAGGTGCCAGGATCCCATGAGAGAGTAGGGTTACCTTCAGAGCTCCCAGCAACTATGAGAGCACATTTTGAAGATAAATTTAAACAGAGGTCTGGCCACAAAGTCCAGGTAAATCCCAGGACATTCAAAAATCCTATAGTAAAAAAAAAGTCACAGAAATGCATGGTAGAATTGCTGATTTGATTGACAGCAGCTGTGTATGCTGTGTCCTGTGGGTTTTTTTTTTTGTTGGATGGCTTTTTTGTGTTGTTGTTGTTTGGTTTCTTGTCAAACACCAATTCTGTTACTGCACCTGCCACATTTCAAATCAGCATATTTCTGAAGTCTTAAAAACTCTGATATAGCGCAAGTATTCCAAAGCCTAGTCTGATGGCCATTTAATGTGTCTGTTTTACATAGTAATTGTGAGGATTTAATTGACAACCATATTTTATATAAATACAATACTGAGTTCCCTGTCTTATTAGAGAATCCATTTTTGCTCCTTAGGGTAGATCTTAGAAGTCTTGTTGACTGGTTTTCTTTATAGTGCCCCAACCTGTGGCATAACTAAATTACATCTGGAACATAGTTTGGGTTTTTTAATAGGTTTTTTTTTGTTGCTTTTTACCTATTCATTGAGGTAATTCCTCCTGCACAGTCCTCAGAGTGTTTTGGTCACATGCTGAAGACATTTCTTGAGCTCCAAGATTTCACATTGCTGTCAAGCAGTAAATGATGATGTAGTACATGTCAGTGATACATTTTGTTGTCAGTGATACAATTGTTAACCTTCTGGGTAGCAACCTCCTAAGGTTTCATCTGTTCTTTTCTGTTAATGTTGGTTTTACTACAACATTCAAGATGTGCAATACCCTGCTTTTATATCCAGTAAATATTTCAGGGGAATTTAAGAATTCCCTGTAATAGCAAATACCATTCTGTATTGTATATTCTGATCTGCCTGTGAGTTTAATCTATAAATGCTCTCATTTAGACTCTTCTAGACTAAAGAAAAATGTTTTTTCTTTCTGTCATTAACTAGCAGTGCTTTCAATCTTTGAAATGCTTGAGGGGCTTATTTACTTTTACATGGGACAAGTTCTCTTAACAAAAACTTAAACCTATTACAATTTTTTTAGATTTCTGTAATTAAAGTTTAATTATGCATTGCCTGTGAGCTGTGTAAAGTGATGTTACACATTTTAGAAGTGTTAAGCAGCTTGTAGTAGTGGTTGCTGTGTTTTAATGATTAACATTTACTACAGAAACAGTAGAGTTTGACACGAAGTAACAAAGGACCTGCCCACCCAGCATTAAATAGGGGTCAGTGTTGTGCATAGTTTGATGTTTTCCTTGGCTGTGCCAGTCTGAAAAAGCAGCAACAGCACACAGCATGAATAATCTCCTTTATTTTTGAATATGGGAGGAAAGAATGAGGAACAAAACAACCTCAACAGCTGCATTCCTTTAGTGTAGCTGGATTCTCTAACCAAAGACTGCAGTTCCCATGCTGAATAACAAAAGAGTTGACTTGTGTCTGAGAAGATAAAATTCTGTCTGAGAGATGGACAGTCTCTTATCTGTTTTGCTGGTGAACAAGTAGTGTAAATTTTCCATGCTTAGTTATTTGGCCATATGGCTGCATTGGCAAGCAAACTTTTTCATTGTAGCTGGATGAAAAAAGTGTACAAAAAAGCTGACCTGCCTGATAAGCTTTCTTGGATGTCTAGAATTTTTGTGGAAAAAGTAATTGAGTGTTAAATTTAGCTTGAGTTTCTGTACACCTACCCAAGGCATGCACAACTTCAGTATTATTTCACAGTGGATGTGTATGATCTAAACCAGAAATACTGATGATAGGTTGCAAAGTAGATGCTCAGATGTTTGCTTTCACTTGTCAGCCTTCTGAAGCCTCTAGTGATGCAATTCACTTGCCTCAGACTGTACATATCCAGCCACAACCTGAAGAAGCAGAAGATCAGAAAGAGTTACCAGAATGGAGTGAGAAAGTTGCCCATGGAATCTTGTCAGGTACAGCTGTAATAAGGGGACTTGTGTTGAACAGAAACCAATGTTAGTGACATTTAAACAGTATTTTCACATAAATGAAATTATGCTGATAGAAGCAGAGTGATCAGAAGTAGTTGTTCACTAGTTCCAGTGTTGATCCTCTAAAGGATGCCTTGATGAGCTTTATAAAAACCACGCAGAATATAAATCCATTGCCAACAGCTTGTTCAGTGCAAATGAGTTTGGCTTCTCATTTGACTCTATTAGACTATCGCCTGCTGGGACTCAAACCACTGTGACAGAATAATTTTACCCCTGTATGAACACATATTACAGTAGGGCATCTGTTGTGATTTCTGCAGATAAACATGTGGGTTTTTTTCCTCTGAGAACCTTTGGAATATACTGATGACCAACAGCTGATTGTATATGAATCTGCAAGGAGGGCTAAAGGGCTGGGTTTGTATGTTTTCCTGAGTGCTAATAGCATTGAGATGTGCAGTTCTGTAAATTCTAACTGAGCTGGTGCTGGCACATCCATGAAAAAACTGAGTATCTGAATTAGGCTGACGTTTGGATGTGGGCTGGCCGTATTAAACTTAAATGAAATGAATGTAAAAGGTGGTAGTATATGGGCAGAAATTACTTCAGGACTTCTGTGCTGTCCCATTCAGGGGAGAATATAATTGCAGACTCCAATCAGGAATGTTTCTGTTTCTGCAGATAAACCCACATGTTTATCTGCAGAAAACCTTCCTGTTTTGCAGAGGCAGAGGAGGGATAGATGAAGGAATCACAGTCCATAATATTGTACATACTAAGAAAAACAATTTTTGCCTTGAAGGTGCATCTTGGGTAAGCTGGGGCCTAATGAAAGGAGCAGAATACACAGGTAAAGCTATTCACAAAGGAGCTTCTAAACTGCGAGAGCACATTCAACCAGAAGAAAAGCCTGTGGAAGTCAGCCCAACTGTAGCAAAGGGACTTCATGTAGCAAAACAGGCTACTGGAGGAGCTGTGAAAGTCAGCCAATTCTTAGGTAAAAATTTTCATCTCATAGAATATAATATTTTTGTCTTAAATAATAAAAACTTAGTAAAATGCAAGCTGGTTTCTCTAGCCAGTAAACTGGAGGAGTTACTGACTTGATAAAATTCAGAGATCAGTAGTTTGTGCCTAGTTATCTCCTGCAAGAGATGTGCTTTAAGACTAGTACGTATTACTTGGCCTTGAGACATCCTTTTCTTTCCTAAAAGAATAGTCTGTATAGTCTTAAGTTTGACATGCTTTTGACAGTTAATTCAAAATGTTGTCTCTTATTTTTTTTAAATTGATAACCATATTTTTTAAACCTCTACTCTCACTGGTTACTAACATACAGTAACAAGAGAATGTGTGTGTGCATATTTTTAAACATGCACACCTGAAACAAGTCTATCTAACTAGGTATAAATATCAAAATAGAAATGGCCTGGTATTCAGAGATGCCTGGAAGCCCTAACAACTCACAGTAACTTAATTTTGTTATTTATTTGCATATAATGTTTATATTTACCATCTAGTGACTCATCCAAGTTTAAAACTAAATTGTGCTGATCTTATATAACTACTTTGAAGAGTTGGAATGCTTGTAAGAAAGACTTCTACAGAAGACAAGTCAGGAAAGCAGCAGCTTGTTCTCTATCTACAAATTAGAGATAACAAAGCAGTGGAAACAGTTTGTTGAAATTTGAGTGTGAGATGTGTATAAATGTCTTTTAAGGCACTTTTTATTCACAAGGCCCATATTACTTGTTTCTTAGGATTTGCAGCTATGTAGAACCTGAAAAATAAAGTTGCTTTGTATCAGTTGGGCACTTACATGTGGATTAAAGTCTGTGTTTTATATAAGCATATTTAAATAGAAACATCACTTAAGACTTCACTGAAACTTCCTGTTAATTATGATTAAAGATTTTTAAGGAAGGATGTTCTATGTTCTCACTAAATAACCTGCATAATCTTGTTTTATGGTAGTTGAAGGGGTGTGTTCGATAGCAAGCTGTGTCGGAAAGGAGCTGGCTCCACACGTGAAGAAGCATGGCAGCAAATTAGTTCCAGAATCCCTAAAGAAAGATAAAGATGGCAAATCTACTTTTGATGGTGCTCTGGTTGTAGCAGCAAGTGGAGTTCAAGGTAATAAAAATTCCTTACGCTTTTTTTAATGGCATATTTTTAATGGTATGAACTCAAATAAGCTGATTGTTTCTACAGGGTTTTCAACAGTGTGGCAAGGTTTAGAAAGTGCAGCGAAGTGCATTGCTAAAAGTGTTTCAACTGAGACTGTAAAAACGGTCAAACACAAGTAAGTTATGTTTTTATTGTTTTCATCTTCTATAGCACACTGTTACTGTCTCTGAATACTGGCAAGAAAAGCTTATGAAAGTGCAGGAAAGCTAACTGAAATACCTCCTTTGCTGTAATTATAGAGCACATGATAAGGTGGTAAGTGCACAGTAATGAGCATCTCTTGTATGCAAAAATCCGAAATGAGGAATTGTAGGAAGTATTTTTTTAGTTCTTTGTAGAAGTATTACAGCTTCAGGCTGTCTTACAAACAATGTTCAGATTTATATCTTTGCTCTATTATATAATATCATTATGAAAAAAGTTACTGGTTTAAACCTCTGAGCTCTAATCCTGAATTTATGCAAACTTAGCTAAATTTATGAAAAATAAAATAACCTTGTCTGTCAGCAGGTTTGGCTAAAGCAAGGCAGTACAAAAATTAAGAAAATTTTGTAAGGAAATCTAAGGCATATATAGCAATAGTAGAACAGCCTCTCTTGCAGAATAAAGATGTTCTGAGAAGAAGATAGTGGGGGAAGAGGACAATAACATTTGGGATTAAGATGATGATACTAAGTTGATGGAAAGATGAAAGCTGTATGCATGTGGAGAATAATGGAATATATTGAAATAACTGTGAAACATGAAATGCACCCTTCACAGAAAGGGCAGTAGATTCAATAGAAAGTGAAGAGTAAGCAGAAGCAAGCAGTTTAAATGGAATTGGTGATAAGTGTAGCAAAAGAGATATTTAAAAGGATTGCTGAAAGTGCATGCAGGCCACAAGCCAGTGGTAACAAGATAAACATCAGCATACAGTATTAAGCAGATTGGCATTCAGGATCGTGTTTTGATGCATTTCAAATAGGAAGCTAAATAGCAAAGTTCTAGTCAGTTGTGGTTTATTGCTAATGTGTTTTTTTTGCAGTAGGAATGTCAGGACAATTGTACTGGTACTTATTTCACATAAATTCACGTTAATGTTTTTGTTTTAGATACAAATATAGGAAGTATGGAGATCAGCAGACAACAGACACTAAGAGTGAAAAACAATAAGTAACTACCTGTTGTAGCTAACTGCAATATGATTGAAAATATTTGATATGGAATCTTTAAAATCTATCCTTATAATTAGATTAAAATTTTACATAATCTCCCTTCTGTAAGCTGTGTTTTTTTCTTTCAGTGACAAAGATGTCTGCCACTCAAAATACCAGTGAATGAGCTAAATTCCACTTAATGGAAACAAAGCTAAAGGAGCACCATCAGTGTCTCTAAATAAAATTAAAAAAGGCTAAAATTTAGCTGCAGTACCCTTGTGGATGGAATTTTAAAGAGATGCTCATCATATGCATGTTGATTAGAATGGGTGGGAAAATGTAGCTTCAGAAGTAATGTGTCTGCCAAAGTTTTTTTAAAACTATTTAAATAAATGCAGTATATATATCTGCACAATTTTTTTAAAAAGAGTTAAAAATTATGCACTTCAGGCAGGCAAACTAAAAAATTAGTTATCAGACATTAGGAAGTTGTTACTCTTACTGTACTGGATAAGCTACAATCGTACTTTAGATAAGGTTACTTATTTTACTGATGCTGTACTGGCTTATGATGTTCCTGACATGAAAATAATCAAATTGACAAACTAATCAAACTGACAGATACATCTGCTGTGAGATTAATTCTCTGACCTGCAAATCCAATGTTGATGATTCAAGGCTTGTTGCTCTATCAGAAAATTAAAGGCAAAACAAAAAACCCACGAATTCTTTTTATTCGGTCTCATTGTTAGTTCCAAGCACATGCTCTGGCTCTACTGATATATTATAGATTTTTTGGATTCTTTGATATTCTTTGCTTCTCTCTATCTTGAGGTCCTCAAAGAACCTCTTGTCATAACAACCACAGGGAAAAAGTAACTGCTGACTGCTGGGATTCTGATGCTGTCCGGAATACTTCCCTTTGCCCTGGTTTGTCTGACTGCAGTGCTCTCTGGAGAAATGTCTGGCTACCCAGAACAGTTGAAGTTACTGCTCTCACTGTACTCTTGTCCTCCTTCATTGTGCTCTCTGTGCACAACTGAGTCCTTAGTCTGAGACTGCCAGCTTGCCCACTAAAGCACAAAGAAGCTGGACTCACAGCCCACGGGAGAGACCAAAGGTTTTTATTGCTTTGTAATTTTCATTGTGTCCTCAAGATAGTTTTGTTGACCCTTTTGGAGTTCTGTAATGATGCAGCATTCCAGGGGGGGTCTCAGAAGAGAAGAGGAGAGGGGCAGAATCGCCTGCTGGCAATGGTGCTTTGGATGCAGCCCTGGATACAGTTGGCTTTCTGTATAGAGAGTGTGGGAATTTTACCTAAGAACTAAGGTGAAAAAGGACCTTTAGTGATTGCACAAAACTTCTCTCCCCTCCCTTCTTATCATTCTATAAATAGGTTTTTACTCTTCAAAATTAGAGGGGAAAAAGGGAGAAAGACTGGAAGTGTTCTTGAAGAAAAAGAGAAGGAGCATATTGGTATTTTCAAAGAGCAATTGATCTGATAGAGGAGCAGCCTTTATTCAAATGGCTTCATAAATTCTAATTTTATTCTTTAGACATTTGGGCACTGTGCTTATTTTTTTTTTTTTGGTAATGCCTGAATTTTGCCTCTCAAAAGAATTCCAGTGAAGATTAAAATACTAAGTATACAAATCTACAAAACTGCTCTCTTTCCTTAGGTATGGAGAGGATGCCGGTGATGCTACAGACAACGCTATGAATTCTGCAATCAATGTTGGTGTTACAGCATTTAACATTGAAAATATCGGTATCAAATCTGTTGTAAAGAGAACTGCAAAAGAAACTGGCCATGCTGTGCTAGATGAATATAAAGTATTGGATAATGAAAAGAAGGGTAAAAAATGAAAGCAGTTAAGTACTTCTCAGAGCCTTACATTAGAGATTAAACTTCCTATTTAGAAGTAATTACACTGCTCATCTGACATTGAACATAAGTCACACTGTACTTTTCAAGCAACTGTTACTTAATTTAAAAGGAAAATGTAAAAGTAGGAGGAGCATTTGTAAGAGGAAAAATGAAAGTTGTCACCTCCTTGCTCAGTACAGAACAAGAGGTTTAAACAACTGGATCAGGGCTTTAGGCAACTGGAAGTTTGCAGTTCATATACTTGCATCTTTAAGCACTTTTTCAAAATAATATATGGAATAATAGATTAATATAGAAGTCTATTGTGAATATTTTTGTAACACTTTATATTTATAAAGAAGGTGGTGATACAGAAAGAGTAGGATGGCTAATTCTGGAATAAGTAAAATTACCAGTTTTGGCTTTATAACTATCCTTAAGAATTAGTTTTACTAATCAAGCCTTGTCTTATTTAATATGCACAACTAATATAAGCATTGTGTTTTATTGTTTCATAGAGAATTTCTCTTTTCACCTACAAAAAAACTGATCTTACCCAAAGTTCATGCTAGGAGAAATGAAAGGTGAACCTCAGGTAATTAGGTAGTCATTCCCTTTCAAACTTTTTTTTCCTCATCCAGCATATAAGTAAACCAAAGATACCAAGTATTTTTTCTAAAAGAGAGTTCTAGAAAACATGCATTTTTAGTTTTATAGTTCTAGAAAAAATGCATTTATAGTTCTAGAAAAATTTATAGTTCTAGAAAAAAAAATGCATTTTCCAGTTGACTTCATAAGGAATATACAAAGATTCTTTGAAATTCAGGTTTTTATGTAGAGAGAATAAGTATGGTTTTGCATAAATTAAAGTATTTTTCTGTGAAAATATTAGAGGGCACTGGGAAATTCTATGCATTCTGTACTTATCAGCTGATCCAGAAAGATTCAGATTATATATCATGACCTCATAATGGAAGACTCCTAATGTTTGAACAAATAGTTCTAATGATCATCATCTTTATTCCATTAAATTACACAAGGGTGTGAAGTGTTGAAAAAGACAATGAAGACAAACCCTTTTAATTAAGAGTTATGTAGAATAGACACTTCTGTGTAGATTTGTCATCCCATTTGTACCACATAATAAAATAACTCAAGATGTTAAATCCTTGAGATGCTTTGACACTGCTACTTATTTAACACTTTACTATTTAGTTTTAAAGCTACTGTGCATTCTAATATTGGCTGGACCTACAATAGGCAGAATGCCAACAACTTACAACTTATCTCCTTTCATGTAGATGGAGAAAATAACTATAAATTGTTGTTGGCAAGTAATATTTGTAGAAGATTGAAAAAATACAGTAACAACTACAGTCTGTTAGAATGGTAATAGAGGCATATTTTGTGGTAGCTACTGCAGGCGTGTGCTTAAAGTGAGAAATGTGAACGAAAGGATCTAACCACTTGAAGTGTAACTTTGATTTATGCAAATAAAGATAAAATCTGTGCTTGATCTTTTTATGATATGAAGCTACTATATGGATCCATAAATGGAAGAACTAGGACTTCTTCAAAAGTAATAAAATAGCAGTATTGGGGTATCTATACAGTATAAACAAGCTCATCAACTAGAGCTTAAATATTTCAAACTAATAAGTTCCATCCAAAGTACACTCAACAATTTCTGTTACTATAGTCTGCCACTTGCCAGCTTGTGTAACCAGTTAAAGATTGCTGAGACTTAACACTAGCAAAAGCATTTTTTGTTGCTATGAGCTGTATTTACAATAGGGATATAGGTATTTGTATCTTCTCTCCCTTGCATTTCAAGGTTTTGCATATAGCTCATACCGTTCAGTTTCATCTATAAACCATCAAAGCACAAAGTTGCATTAAAACAACAGTTAAAATAAAGGTGTTACAGTCTTCAGGAGACCACATTGGAGTACACTGAGGAAAAACAACATTTAAATGCCATCAGTATGAGGTAGTGGTGTCTGGCTTAACCTGCTGTTGTTTTCTTCATGTGTATGTCTTTCAAAATGGATTAAAACTATTTTTTGAATGATGCCTACCCCATTTTACAGTTTGTAATGTGCTATATCCATGATCTTCCCTTTTACATTGTTCCAAAGTTTAGTTAATTTTCCCAGCTGATGGTATGATGCTTGAACTTAGCTCACTTCACCTGCCACTTCTTAGGCCCAGCGTAGCAACTCCATAGGCTTCTCCTCCATTCTTTCACCATATACAACAGCCTTCTCACATTTACTGCGTTATCTCAGCTCTCCATTTATATATTAAGCTCCCAAAACCTCCTGTCTTAGGTTGGCTTTCTCTTCATAGCTTGGTTTTATTTCTTTGAACATCTTTTGATACATGAAGTCCTAGAAATTTTACTAAGCCGTGTAATGTATTAGCTACTATGTGATTTCCTAAGGCATTCTTACTTCCAAATTTAGTCAAATACTTTTCTGCTACAATATTGGTCTCATATCTTGTCTTGAGAGGGTTACTATCAATGATACCTAAGTCATTCTTAGCTATGGCCATCTCTGGAATTTTCATAATTGTGTAGATATAAACCATGGTTCTTATCTCAAATATAAACCCCTGTATTTGAACAGATTCTTCTAGATTCCAAGGGTTGTTTGATTGGTTTGTTTAATGCTGGTTTAAAACCAGCTTGCAATAGCTTATTTTTAATGTTCCCTGAATAAATCCATAATCCTTTAAAAAGAATTGGTAAACCTACCTTCCACTACAAAAAAACATGCTGACCAGCTTAGGATAGAATGATGAGGGTTGGAAGGGAGCCCCTGGTCTCTAATCCACCTCCTGCTCAAAACAGGTCTAGTCTGGAGCACTCTGCCCCAATTCTGCTCATGTTGTGATTATCTCCAAGGATGGAGACTTCACAGCCCTTCTGGGCAACTTTTACCCAACTTGACTCTGCTCAATATTTCCCCTTATACTGAGCCAAACATTTTTAAATGCAGGTGCATTCTGTTGCATATCCTTCCATCATGCACACTGGAGGAAACTTTGGCTTCTCTCTCTTATGTAGACTTTCCTATTACATAGCTAATTACAGCACTAAGCTCTCCTTATGCCTTCTCCAGCCTGAACAAAGGCAAGTTCCTGACCTAATGCAGCCCTTGGGACTTGTTTGGGAGTCAAAAGCTAAGTGCTTCAGCATGTGTTGAACAGAGTGGAAGAACTCTCCCTCAGTCTCCTGGCCATGCCCTTGCTATGGCAGCCCAGGAGCCCTTCAGTCTTGTTTGCTGTAAGCTGTTGGCAGCTCACATGGCAGCTTCTTCACCAGGAAGGCTGTGTCTTCTACATCATTGCATTCTAGACACTTCTCCAGCCTTATTGATCCATGGGCTTTACCCATGCCAGATACTGTGCTTTGCACTTGGTTTTTTTTTTGAATTTCGTTGGGTTTCTCTAGGCTGTACACCTAGAGAAGATACATACACACCTGTGAATGGTCACCCTTTTCCTCCTGCATACTAAATGCTCCTCCCAACTCATCACCATTATCAAATTTGCTGGGCTGGTGCTTAGTCTTCCAGGTTGTCAATCAGGAATTAAGGGTATTGGCTCAGGTATTGATCCCAGAGTCAAGCAGTCATACTGCTGATCTCCACACTTCAAGCCTGATGGCCCGGACAATTTTCTAGAAGCCTTATGAACCAGTTATCCAATCTAGAACTCACCAATTCAGTTGTAAAAGTACTGTGGGAGACTACGTGAAAGTCTTTGGTAAAGTCAAAATATACAACATCCACAAGTTTTCCCTTTTTGCTCCCAGTTTCACCCTGTCCCTTGCATCAAGTCTGGTGCTTTTCCTGTGCAGCTGCTAAGGCACTTCAGATCACCAACCAGCAGAAACTGTGAACATTAAACATTTTCCCTAATGTAAGCTTTCAATGTTTCAGGAGCTGTACTGGCTCACTGTAGAGTTGCACAAATGTCAAAAGCTGGCACTGAAGCAGCCAGAGAAGGTGACAGGAAGAACCTGACAGATGTGATACCACTCTTAAGCAATAATCTGATTAACACACTCCATAACGATCTACCTTGATCTACCTTTCCCTTGCCCACACAGCCATTCATCATACCTTAGTTACTGGTGCTACAGAAATAACTTCTTTGTAAAAATTAATTTATGCCTTCAGCAACTGATCTACCTTGCTTTTAAATAATTCTAGGTGTTTAATGCCTTTACATATCATAAATACTTATTTTAGTATAAAATTATGTTTTCAGAACACATTGTGTTGTGACCAAGTTTTCTAGCTGTTCTTACTAAAATTTTTGAACTCAACCCATTAAAAGCCTTAAAACAATAATGCTTTAGCAGTATCCATATACCTAATTTTAACCAATTTATTTCGAATAAAGAAATGGAGGAAAATTCTTTAGCGTTGCAAGTGTCATTATGTTACTGCTGTGATTCTTAAAAATATTGATGAAGTTTTACACACTGTCCTGGTTTAGGGCAAACTGGGGAGAAAACCTCCAAAGGGGTTCCTCCAGAAAGCAGATTCGAGCAGTCCCTCCTCCAGCTGGTTCGGGAAAAGGTTTCCTTGGAGAAAAGTGGAAAAAAACCTGTTTATTTAACAGGCAAAGCATTCACCAGCACAAAAAAGGAGTTTTATTAAACAATAAAACCTCTCGCTGCTCCGAAGAGATGACAAATTCAGAAAGCCCCCTTCATGGGCTGTAGCTTGGCTCACTCAGTCTATTATCAGTCTCTAGCGTAGGAAATGCTGCGGTCCAGGCCTGGCCCGGTGGGCCACAGGGGCAAATTCCCAGTGCTCTTCAGTCCAGAGCAGGTCCAAACTTCAAAAAGAAAAACCACAGTCCAGGGAACTCCTCTGCCTCAGCTAGCTAAAAACTAACTAAAAACCAAAGGAAATCTCTCTCCTGCCATCTGTCCATGCTGCAGACAATACAGTCCAGGAGAAGGATGCGGGGGAGCAAATGCAGTCCCTGATAACAAGTTCCATGCTTCTTCTCTCTCCCCCTTCACTCTTGGAAGCAGTCTTAAAGGTGCAAAACATATTTCTGGGCTAAACAGATGAATGGGGATACAATTCAGCATTATAAAGTCACCCCGGAACACACACACAAGACCTCAGTCCACCAGACACTTTTGCTTTTCTCTCACTTCAGTTCCCAAACCATCAGGCGATGCACCCAGTTAGACCTCCTGTGCTGTGCCAACCCAGCCAGTGTGGTCTGGGCCCATCCTTATGTGCACAGTGACCTGGTTCCTGAGAGTTTACCTGGCTAAGATTACTAGGTAGTAATCCCTGGGTGAGGATGGGACCTGAAAGTATCCTGGAGAAGAGGTCAAATTCAAGTCTCCTGGGGCAGAAAGAGTATGCTGTGGGTGGGGATACAGCCCTCAGTTCCCCTGTGCCCTCTGCTCTCAGACTTCCTGGGATTCCAGGCCTCTTCCAGAGCTTTCTGAATGTGCCCACGCATTGAGAACAATTCATCATGCTGGTTACATTAATCTTGAAGCAGTTCACAAAAAATTTGTAACAAGAAAAATGGTTACTGATTAAAACCTTTGCTGTTAATATTCAGTACAGTCAGTGAGTTATGAATGCTAACCTAGGTCCAAGCGATTACTTAAATTACTGGTTTGTTATGAAATGTGTTTTCAATATGAATCTTAAAAAGGTAGCATTCAGTAAGACATGAAAGCAAAATGAGCAGCTAAATTTAAATGCAGTTACAGTTCAGCACTCCTAAATTTGTTTCTTGATTAAATTATATCAGAAAATTCTGAATTCAACCACACCAAAGATGGTAATTCACTGATTAGCTGATAGCATTAGTTATAACTTGAGACTCAAAAATCATCTCCTGCTCAAGAGGAGGAGTCTCATATATCAGACAAATGAAATTAAAATTACTTTTTCTTCTTAGAATCAATCTTCCCACCCTCCATCCTACCATTGGACTCCCATTCATTAGGTCCTGCTGGATTAGTGTCCCACTGTTGCAGTATAGGTGAGGCATTAGATTGGGTAATTCCAATGTGACACACTACCACTTTAGGATTACAATTCACACCATTTCAGGACTGGCTTGTGGATGGCAATACTGGTTAATGCTATGTTAAAGTAATGGTAATACATAACCCATGTTTTAAACTTTTAAATCAGTGCCTCTGTTACCCAGCAAGTGGTAGGGCTATGGCATTTGGCTTGCTACTCATGCAACAGAATTACTTGAACTGAGAAAAACATACCCTTTCTCATAATATATCAATAAAGGAAAATTAAAGTTCACCCCCTTCCTGGGAAAGTGAACTGACAGTTCCTTTAGTGAGCATTAAGTCTTGTGAAATGGTGAGTTGATTTTTTGCTCCCAGTTTCACCCTGTCCCTTGCATCAAGTCTGGTGCTTTTCCTGTGCAGCTGGTAAGGCACTTCAGATCACCAACCAGCAGAAACTGTGAACATTAAACATTTTCCCTAATGTAAGCTTTCAATGTTTCAGGAGCTGTATTGGCTCACTGTAGAGTTGCACAAATGTCAAAAGCTGGCACTGAAGCAGCCAGAGAAGGTGACAGGAAGAACCTGACAGATGTGATACCACTCTTACAGCAATAATCTGATTAACACACTCCATAACGATCTACCTTGAGAAACCCATGAACTGATCTGGAATTCCTTGTTTGAAAAATGCAACATCAAACATTTTTAAGCATCAACTGAGACCATGTAAGATAATTAAAGTATTTCCCAATATATTTTGACTAACACCATTGATTTGATCAGTGATAATGATTAAAGCAGATTATTCTGAACTCTCCTATCTCAAGTTAGGGTCTTACACACTGATTTGGAAATAGCACAGATCACAATTATCGAGTGTGCTAAAAGATGGGCTGGTCACGCCATAGGCCAGGTTCCACAGCACTGTGCCTGCCTTCACATGTAAGTCACATTGTCTACTTAAAATCGTGCTACTTCTCATCCAGAAGAAATATTTTTAAAATCTGCACACATTTGTGTTTCCCTAGGTAATGAAAAGCTCAGCTCACAGTTCAACCTACACGGTCAAAACTCTTAATTGGGCCAAAGCTGTATCCTATCTCCCCCATCCCTTTCTGGTGCTGCCGAGCCACATGCTGGGCATTTCGCTAGACGGAGGACAGAGCAGCCCGTCAAACGCGGGCCTTCACCGCAGCGGCGGGCGAGCGCTGCTACAAACGCGGCGGACGGGACGGGGCGGGGGGCGCCCGTCGGGGCCGGGGCAGGTGCCGGCGGTAGCGCCCGACCCCGTCGCCCTTCTCGGCTTTCTGTGAGCAGCGGGAGAGCCGCGGGGAGTGAGGAGTAAAAGGTGCCCGAGCCGGGGCTGGGGTGGCTTCAGCGCGCCGCTCCCTCGGGCTCCGCCGGCCGCCCGCAGCCGTCACCCCGCGCAACGTCGGCCACGCGGGGGATGCGAGCGGGACGGGCGCCGGCGGCAGCGGCGGCAATGGGGGAAGGCGGCGGCCGGCGGATGGCAGAGCCGGAGCGCTTGGCGCTGGAGTTGGGGCGGGAGAGGCGGAAGCAGTGAGTCCGGCGGGGGTCGCGGCGAGGCCGGGCACAGCGGCGAGGCCGGGCACAGTGGCGAGGCCGGGCTCAGCGGCGGCTCCGGGAGCGGCACCGCAGCACCGCCCGCGGGGCACTCCCGCCGCCTCCCTGCGGCAAAATGGCGGCTGTGTCCGTGGCGAGGGGAGCGGGCTGGGCCCACAGTGTGCCGGGAGCCCCTCAGCGCGGCCCGGCTGTGCGGGGAGTGCCGCTGGCTCTGCTGGGCGCCGGGAAGGGCTGGCCCGAGTGATGCGAGTGGCACGGGGAGCCCGAAGAAGCGGGATAAATCATGTCAGCCGAAAAGGAAGATACGGCTGGCTGCCATGGTTAACCGCAGCACGCAGCTCAGCACCACACAACCGCTCTCTCCCTCTCCCCTCCGTGGGTGGGATGGGGGAGAGGAGGAAGGAACGGCGAAAGAGAGAAAATTAGCGGGTTGAGACAAGGCAGTTTAATAACTAAAAAGTAACAACAACAACAACAAGGAAACAAACCCAAGAAAAGCAATTGATGCAAAAACCTCCAGGTGTTCACCACCAGTGGGACAATGCCTTTCCCGAGGCTAAGCAGCCCCAGCAAGTCCCAACACCTTAGTTTTTCTTTCTGAATGTGACATGATTTAGTATAGGATATCGCTTTCGTCAGTGGTATCAGCTGTCCCAGCCATATCCCTGCCCAACTCCTTGTGCACCTCCAGCCCTCTCACTCATGGGGTGATGAGCAGAAAAGGCCTTGACCCAGTGTAAACAATGCTAGATGGTAACCAAAACATCACTGTGCTGTCAACACAGTTTTCATCACAAATCTGAAACATAGTCCCATGTTACCTACTATGGAGAGAATTATATGTGTCCAAGGCGAGCCCAGTACACTGGGCTGGGAAGCCACTTTGGGGGAAAAACAGAGAAGACTTTTACATGGGTGCATGCCTCACTGGGGGAAGACAAATAAAATGGAGAATGAGGTGCCTTTATGGACACTTCTTTCTACAAGGTTGAGTAAAAGTGGAAAGCTGGATTTCACTTGTCTCTAGGGTTGGTAAATATCTCTGAGACCTCTAAGTAAGGTATGGCATTTCTGCATGTAGTTTGCAGGGATGAGGATGTGTTTTAGCAGTCAGTCCCCTTGCTAAAGCAGCAGTTGTTTCAGCACTGTGATAATTGTTGATTCTCATGCCTGGTGGGATTGGTTTTTTCCCCAGTTTGCTTAGGAAGCTACATATTTTTCCCTGTGTTGAAGAATATGATTGCCTTTTGAGTGTTAATAAATGGAAACAGGAAATGTCAGAAGCTCCTGTGCTGCCTTAATTCAGACCCTTGATATTTACATTTACATACCGTTTTCAAGCATTCTATTCATACTGATTTTTTGCCTGAACAATGTTTCTTTCAGTGTCTGAGCTGCAGACCTCTTCAAACTAGTCCTGCAGTTGTGGACTTTATAAAACGTTCATTCATAAATGGAAGAGGAAAACCCAGGACTAACAGATTCAAAATGGCACTTTATGTATTCAAAATGGCACAAAAAGTAGCTTGGACGTGCTTGCACCAATGTGTAAGCAAATGACCTTTAATAAATCTCCTGACTTAGTAGTGCCTCAGGGTAGGTAGATCAGTTATCCTCTGCATGCACCAGTTCTTTTACCTGACACATGGCATTAATGATGATCAGGTCAAAAGTTGAGTTGTGGTGACTTTATGGATAAAAGCAAAATATATGTTCAATAAAAATCTTTATGGTGGTGGCAGTAAAAGACTTTCAGCTCCAAGTGAAACTATTTTCTTTGTGTGCGAATCGACAGTATTATTATTGTCTGTTTCCCAGGAGCTATTTATTCAGCTTAATTGCCAATGACCAGGCTTGTTAGACATCTCCATCTAAACCAGTGGCATGTGTAGTCAATGAATACAGAATAGCTTTTTGAAGGTGTGATTCATCTGACCTACTTTGCCTGGCTGTTCGAGCAGGAGATGACTCACACCCTAGGAGGTGCCAGTTTCTCTCCCTTGGGTAGAAAGCAAGCTGAGGATGAGTGGCTTGCAGATAGATGTCTGCATTCCTATACTGCCATCTCACCCTTGTGTTCTTTTTACTGGCATATATGATTGTTGTGCCAATTAGGCAGTTTGCTAACAGCCCACCTACCGCTCTCATTTAGCAGTCATGAAGAAGAGATTTCTGCTTCACAGAGTAAATTGAATCATCCATGTCCATAAGGGCATGTTCCTAATGTACCTACTGATTCTCGATGATTGTGGATGTAGTACTGTGAAATCTTTCAAATTTTTTTCTGACTGTCATGAAAGTCAGCTCAAATCTGACTCTGTGTTGTTGTGATCAAGATTCAGTGTACGTTTTGATTGGGAAATGTCATGGCAAATGTTTCTGGGAGAGAGAGAGAGAGAGAGAGAGAGAGAGAGAGAGAAGGCATATAATACTGCAGTGCACTATTAGACAAAGAGGTTTTAAAGACATATATTCATACATGTCAGCTACTTAGTAATGTTGATGGAATTGTATGTTACTTCAGCTTGTGAGATTTCATTTCCTGTGGCTTTCCTTGCCAGGAAAGCTGCAGCATTTTCCCAGCACACTGCTGACTGCAAGTGTCAGGAGTCCAGAGCTTTCAATACTGTGCGGGCTCTTCTATGTGATGCCCCTCCACTGTGCAATATTGTTTCTGCTCTGTTCGTAGATTCTGAAGGCATCTGTGCATTTTATCTTCTACAGGGCTCAGTAAAGATCTGCCATGTTATAGAGCTGATGACTTGCCCTGAACTTCTCCTGACTTTTCTCCTGAGTTTTTCTCTTCACTATAGAAAATCGCTTCAGGCAGCCTTTTGCCTGATGTGTGTTCCAGATATCCAGACCTGGGTAGCAAAATGTGCAGGAAAATGGTTTTCATCCTAAATGGCTGCCATTGTCAAGTAAAGTAACACCTTAAGCCTTGAAAAAGAAATTTAGCTTTTTTTTTTTCTCTTTTATAGTTTCAATCAGCGCCTTCTTAACTGAACTGCATATTTTTTTCTCATTTTCTTCACAAGAGCTTTTTTGTTATGCTTAGTATGCAAGGATGTGGTTAGGTTCTCATGAAAACTTAAATGTAAGGTTTCAGGATTTACAGGCTTTCTTCTGTGATGACTGTAAATTGTCCATTGACATGGAGAAGATTAATAGGTCTTGAATAGACTATTTATGTCTATGTGGGGTTGCAGGTAAAAAGTGCAATGCAGTCCCTCTAAGCAAAGACCAAGTCTCTGGGCAGGTAGCCAGCTATACACAGATGCATTAAATTCACACTAACAGATACATGGCATGACCTTCACTTCCTATCACAATTAGAAATAACTCCAAAAATGCAAAATTAACATTAAACCCCAGCAATACTTACCAAGCCTCTCAAAGTGATTTATTTCTACATCCCTTCTCTATCTGGGCAGGGACTGCATTTTACTGAATATACACTGCCTAAAATAGAGTGGTTTCACCCTGGATGCATTCTGGGTGCTACTGGACTATTAAATGTTGATTAACAATTATATTTTTTTTAAAAACTGGTTTCTGTTCCCACATAGAAAAAACACTTTCTGTCAGTGTAGCAATTACAGCGTGACACCTGATAATTTACCATTTTCGTACATATATTCATCAGAACAAAATATAATTGGAATTTGGCTTCTAGTTTTGTTAATGGTGCAGAAAGAATAATAAAATCTAATGAAAGAAATGTTTTATCTAGTCTTGGAATGGTAACAGAAATTGAAAACTGGAAACACTGGATTTAAAGAGTTTATTCTTCCTGTGTTTTCCCTCTGCATCTGAGTACTTAGTTAAGATTTCTTTGAAAATGAAAACAATTTCATTTTGATACGGCTCAGGTCTGGTTACAGCTTTGACTGTTTCTAATTTTCAGTGTTATTTCCTTTTAAAAACTCCCATTTTAGCTCTCACTGTCATCATAATTTCCTCTTCTCCAAGCTCTGAGAAGTTGATAGAAATCTGCTTTGCAGAAACCTTATCTATTTGTGTTGAAATGATAGCAGCAATGTAGTAAGATTTTGTCTTTCTTCTTCCTAGCCATCTGCCTCTTTTATTTGGAGTGGGAGAAAACAGGCAGCAGCAATCAGATTTCCTTTGGTTTTCCTACGTCTAAAGCTTTTTGAGTCATGCTTCAAGGCTATCTTTGACTGGGTTTCACCCTATCCTTTTTGTCTCTAGCAAGTTACCAGTTATTTTTTTGCCAATGCGCCCCCTGTCTTAATTTAATGTTGGTAAAGACAAAAAGAGCAATAGAGCAAGGAGGGCTTGGAAGCCCCACCTCCCCCCTGCCATTCAAGATATCTGTCCTACTGTTCTCTAGTGTGTCTCTTTCACTGAAAACAAACTTGGCTTACCTTGAATTACTCTTTTTTATATTTCTTTGCGATTTCAGCTCTTCAGCCCTCCTTATTCCAAGCTTACCTTTTCAACTCCCTGTGAGCAGTTGGTTTGCTTCTGCAGCTTGCAGTTGAAATCTGTTGTTTCAAGCTATGAAAAAGAAGTGATTGTGTGCACTAGGAGTGCAAAACCAACTGAATGTGAGCACAAGGAGTGCAAGAGGTGATGCAGTCTCTCAGTAATCAATCTCTGTCATCAGAGATTTGATTTCTCAGAGGTTATATAATTATTTCTTGAAGAGTGTTTCTTGTGGACATGTTCAGAAAATTAATATCCGTGTTGACAATGGAAGCTCTCCTGTAAACACCCCCCCCACCCCCAAATATTACAGCCTAATAATTTTCTCACTTGCATGTTTTAATGAGCTAGGCTTCAATGTTTCAAAGACACCAGTCATCATTTCGGCATTGTAAAGCATTTCCCAAAGGGCTTTCTTTGTAGAGTTTGTGTTCTCAGTTCTTTTGGAATATCTTAATTTGGGCACTGAAAAATTGAGGTACCCAAGAACCATTGACTGTTTTTTTTGAAATGTTGGCCTTTCAAACTTAGCTTTAAAGGACAAAACTGCAAACTGCCTCTGCATTTCTGTGCATTGTGTTTTTTGCTTGCACCTATCTTGGTGTGGCCTGACTTCCTGAGACCTCACAGGCAGGAGCCTTTCTCCATAGACATCTCCTCAGAGAACCAGGCTGTTAGCATGAATATGGTCAATAAATTATCAGTAATGTGCTCTTGATTTGATCAAGATCATAGGGTTCATTGTAAGACACTGAACTACCATCTGGCCACTTTGAAGGATGCGAGTCACCCAGCACCTTGTCTGAAGCATGCCAGGTGGGTTGTGCTCTTGTCAAAGTCCCCTGCTACCTTCTCCTTCTGATTATACCTTCCAAGGCAGAAGGAGCCTGGTTTTCCTCATACCTTTCAGCTTTCTGGCTGACCAGTATACAGGATAGGCAAAAATATATTTTCCTAAAAATGGTGGCTTGAGGTCCTGTATTTTTTTTAACACTCATCTTACTTTAATTACTCACTTTCTTTTCTGATAGTCATAAAACATCATTTGTTTTGATTGAATTTAATATGGGTGCAATTTAGGAAATTACTATTAATCATTGAGCAGTAAGTCAAAATGAAGAACTAATTCAGAATTTCAAATAGTACATCTCTCAGGCATATTTTTGTTTTAAAAAACATACTCATTGGGCATCTTCTTTTAGATGAAAATCTAGAGTCAGTGTCCCCTCTACATTTTTTTTAATTCTGATGCATGGCTAGAAAATTACTGTATTTTAGGAAATGTCAATCTTGGGTTTTTGTGGAAGTAGTTTTATTTGCAAAGTAGAAATGCTTCATTGTTTTAAAGACACTGCAATAACCACTGTAGTAACCATTTTTCAATACATTTAAGGATGGACAAGATAATGTAACTACATAGAAATGACCAATAGATTTGAATCTTCTGAATCAATCTTCTGAAAATATATTTGATCTGATTTTTTCTGATTTCAATAATATGACTAGTACAAGAGCCGTTTATTGGCTTGTGTAGCAATTTATTGACTTCTTTTAATACCACAGGCAGATGCTTGAAAGCTCAATATTTGAACTGAGAAACACTGTAACAGAACTAGAAAAAAGTCTTAACAGTACTGAAAATGAAGGTAAGTGAATTACAACAGTCTTTCTAATTGATTGGGAAACACAGATAAATAATTATTATAGGAAGAATCTACAGGGGCTCAGATTTTATTTAGAAATTTAAATTTTTGCTTTTCAAACATGACTATTATAACTGTGGTGCTTCAGATGTGAAATTAAGAAATACTATGTGTGGCCATGCTAGCTTTTTACTGTTAATTATTAATGAAACTATGAATAATATAAATTCACAGAGTTGGTTAATATTCTGACCACAGTAAAAGCCTAGTGAAAATTTCCCTTGATTTATATTTTCAAGCTCTTTTATATGCAAAGATGCTTATTATGAGGATTACTAAGTGAAGATTTTCTCAGTCTCCAGTTAGTTAAAAGGAACAGATTTAAAAATGCTTTTGCTTAAAATTACATTAACTAATCTGGAAATATAATAATTCTGTATTTGTTCTTTAAGATAATGAATGGAAAACCAGATATGAGACACAAGTAGAATGGAACAAGCAGCTGGAAAGGCAAATTAATGTTCTTCGAGATAAGGTGGAGCTTATTCGTGGAAATCCAGCAGGTAGAAAGGGATATTCGTAGCTTTTTCAGTAGAATTAGTGATGATTAGAGATGTTGAAATTATATCAACAGGTCACAATTTTCTGCTTATTTGTAGATAAACTGTCCCTTGTTCGCACCTTTGATAAAATGCCTGTGGTAAGTACTGTGACATTTAGTTGGCTTAACAAATCACAGTCTAGTTGGAAAACTCATATAGTCTTTGTTTTTTCATGACAAAAAATAGCAGCAGTCTGGTCTAGAAGAAAAAAACAATCAGTTCTGCTTATGTTTTTATTGTTTCATATATGCAATTGCTTATAAAATATTGAGTAAAATCCTTATGTAGGAAGTATATAAAACCTGATGTTGGGAAGAGTTATGTAGTGAAATTTATTCCTGAGTGAAGGTTTTATAGTTGAATCTGCAGTACGGCTTGTGAGATGGAATAGCTGGACTAGATCTATGAATAAATGGGAAAACATTAAACCTCATGGAATCATTTAGTCTTTGACCACTCTCACAATAAAAGGTGTCTTTAGTTGTGACAAAATAGAGTTCCAGCTGTTTCAGTCTTGTCCTATCACTGGGCACTGTTGAGAAGAGCCTGGCTGTTTCTTCTTCATTCCTTCCCATCACAAATTTATACACATTGATAAGAACCCCTGGACCTTCTTGTCCCCAGGCTGAACAGTTGCAGATCTCTCAGCCTTCCCTCATCTGTCAGGTGCTCTGGTCTCTTAATCATCTTCATAGCCCTGTGTTGGACTTGCTCCAAGAAGTCCATATCATTCTTGTACTGAAGAGTCAAGAACTGGACCCAGCACTGCCACTAAATCTCATGAGTGCTAAGGATAAGGGTTGGAATACCTCCCTTGACCTGCTGGCAGCATCTTCCTAATGCAGCCAGGCAGCCACAGGCCACCCTTGCAGCAAGAGTGCATTGATTACTTGGGGTCACCTTGCTCACCAGGACCCCAAAGACATCGTCTCCCAGGCTGCTTCCTAGCCAGTCTGCTCCAGCGTATACTGGTGCCTTATTTCTCCCCCAGGGGCAGGACTGCATTTAAACTCCACATGATTCCTCTCTGCCTGTTTCTGCAGCTTCTTGAGGCTCCTCTGCATGGAAACACAATCTTTTGTTGTATCAGTCAGTAATCCCTGTTTTGTATTAACTGTGATAACCTAAGTGAGTATTTGGAGTAACATTTTACATAATATAGTCACAGGAAAAGTTCTCATTTTACAGTAAATTTTTGCATCACTGAAGGAAATATCTGTTTTCATTTTTTAAATTTTATTCCTTAATGCACTCATACTTCATGTCCTTTATTTCAACACAGCATAAAATGTTTTTTCTGCAATCTTGAGGAGAAAATGCCAAGGAAAAAAACCCAGCAAATGTTATGGCGATTTTGTCTTCTAAGGTAGTAAATAAAGTAAAAAAGTAATTGTAGATTCAGAACTGCTTTTCCCTTAGCCTGTCATCTGCTGAAATATTTGATAACTTTTCTGCTTCTTACCCACTTTTAGAAATAGGGAAGGTAGATAAAGATGTGATAATTCCTTGTAATACATTGTGATAATGAACATTATGAAGCAAGAGTGTTGTGATTTTTATTCCTGTTGCCTATACTTACAGAAGTGTTACCATCAGACTTTTTTGGTACTTCAGAATCTGAAGATTGTTGGAAGTTTAGTGAGCCTAGAGGAAGCTGCGTGCTCTGTTAGTGGGAAGGATGATTATCTGCTGTAAACAGGATGTGAATAATTAACTACTTTTTCTGATCTGATCCAAGGCTTTCAAACAGTCAGCATTTTTGCCAGTTTCAGTGTTGTCCTAAGGACCATGGTGCTTTGTAGGTCGGCAAGATTTTTTTTTTCTTTAGCAGCCAATTAAAAAGAGAACAGAATCTTCCCCATCCCACTTTCCTGTTTCACTAAATTCATCTGATAATACAGCTGGGATTATGTTCAAAGAAAAGTCTCGAAGACAGAACACTGATCTAAAAAATTTACAGCAGTCTGCTTTTTATGATAATATTCCTGTCAGCCTGTAAAGCACAGACTGGCATGCATAGCTACAGTATCACAAGTATTTATTTCCCTCCAATTGCCAGTACTCTCCTAACCAATCAAATTACACCTAGCCAGGCACTCCAGGAGGCATTACCCGAGGGATAATCCCCTTTCCCACCAACCCAGTACATTTCTAATCCCTGCTATGCACTGCATTGCCTGTTCACCAATGAGCCACAGTTCTCAGAGGTTTGATTACTGTTTCCATAAAGGGAAGAATGCCAGCCCAACTGAAAGGTTCATCCTGCCAGAAGGAATCTAGAAAAGCTTGAGGAGTCCTAGGCTCAGTGAAGCCTGGGAAAGTCTGGAGCCCATGTGCTAGACCATGCAGTTTCAAATCCTAACTTAATTCTTCCACCTTAGAGTTAATAAATCCTCCTGTTTGCTAATCAGAAAGGGAAGTGCTTTAAGGATTTAATGAAATGTTTAATTTCTTTTCTTGTTTTGATTTTGGGAGATGGAAAGAACAGAAAAATAGTAAGGTATTATGTGGGCTTTGCTGTTTTTTGGTTTTGTTTTAGTTTTTTTTTTTAACTGAAGCTATTAGAAAGGTAAGTGTTTATTTACAGATACTCTTGGAGAATGAAGAGCTGCTTTGCTTTTTATATATATAATTTTAGATGATAAAACATTGGTAAAAATACACAGATAATTTTTTGTGGTGTTCAAGCATTTAGGTTTGTTAAAGTTCTTTTGGGGTTTTGAGGGTTGTTCAGTAGATTAGGGAAGAATATTTAGCTTCTTCACAGATGAGAATAAAGAGCAGATGTGAGTGGTAGAAAAACAAAGAGTTTTCAGCCAGTCATCAATATACATTTGCTCAAAGTGAAAATGCTGAGAGTGGGTATATAAAGCATGGCGCGTGTGTCTGTAAAATCAAAAGTACACTGTGATAGTCAGCTTTCAACTTGCAGTTGCATATGAATAGGAAATATATTCCTATATGAAAATATTCTTCCTAAGTGTATTGCATAGGAAAGATTTCTTCACTGAAAGGCTTGTCAAGCACTGGAACAGGTTGCCCAGGGAAGTGGTTGAGTCACCATCCCTGCAGGTATTTAAAAGACAAGTATTGTGATGCTTGGCAACATGGATTAGTGGTAGACTTGGCACTAATGGGTTCATGGTTGGACTTGAAGTTGATTCTGTGATTATGTGAAGCTCTATGGAAAGATTGAAAAGGGGTTCTTTCAGCAAGGTGATACAATTATACAATTCCTACAACGTGGCAATTGTAGACAGTAGATTTTCAGTAGATTTTGTTTTGAGCAACATATTTAGAAAATTAAATATTATTTTCAAGTACATATAACCTGTCTTCCCAAGAAATTTAAAATTATATCTAGCGTTATTAGAAGGACCTCTAATAATTCTTAATTTATTGAACAATTTCAGCTGTATTTAACAGAGGAGTTATCTCAAAGTTGCTAAAGAGATTTAGCTCACTCAAGCTAGTTATTTAAGGTCCCACTATAGTGAATAGAGGGAGAAAAACATACCTATAGAGTAATTCATCCTCTTTAGATATAGGTAGAGTAAAATATTTTCTTAATATCAAGCACTTCAGGCAAAATAAAAAAAAAGGTATCAGTCATCAGGGACCTGGCAGTCAGCAAGCTATAAAAACCTGAATGAAAGAGAAGAATACAAATGCAAATTCTGGAGTGATGAACAAGGAAGCACAGAGGATTTTCTGTGTTGAAAAATTGCAGTAATTGTTGAAGATGGTTTGCACTATTTTTGCTTTAGAATTAGAATTGAACTGAAGGATAATTTCTTTCTATTAAAAACACCCCTACACCATTTATATATACAGTTATTACTCTGAAGTCTTTATACTGATATGAGATAATCCTTTTTTTTTTTTAATTCAGAAAAATTATGTAGATGTCATGTAGCAATAAATGCAGAACCAATACCTTGAACACAGAAATTCTTACTGCCAAGGTCTAGAAAATTTTTTTTTTTGTGTACTGAGGGCAGATTAAAAATAAAAGTGACAAGCACAAGGGAGTTCCAACAGTGAAAACTGTTTAGTCAGTAATTTCCTTTATGTTCCAATGAAAAATACAAATGTCATATAGTACTTCAGAAATAATTACAGAAGGAATGCATTCTCTCTAAAGTATAACAAGATGTGAATTTTACTTACATCTTTTAAACATGCTGCTTTCATTTGTTTGCATTTTTTCATAAAATGAGTTTTGGTAAAATACATGTTCTCTGCTAAGCATAATTTCCCATATAAGCAGAAAGGAAACTATTCCTTTCTCTCTCACCATTTGTGCAGGAACGAATCCCTAGATAGCAGCTTTAGTATGCAAATACTGAAAAGCACACTGCGAAATCAGTTCACAAGAGCACACTCCTGATAGCATTGCCTTAGCAACGCTCTAGTTAAGATTAGCCCAGGAACCAGGGCTTCTGGGATAAATCACCATTTTTTCTGAATGTCCAGCACCACAGAGGAGAAAATTCTGACATTAAGGGCCAGATACTTGCTATGCAAAGCTGCCTTTCTATAAGGACAGTGACCACAGAGCTGATAGCCTTACACAAGCACCTCAGAGTTTTTTGCTGTCAGTTTTAAACTATAAGCAGAATGTGTGGCAGTGTCACTCTGGAGACATATGTGATTGCAATATGACAGGAAAGGTACCTTGGGTTTCTGAAAACATGCAGTGAAGACCTTGTATTTCAGTAGGTGTTGATAACTGCCTATAGGGACCATCAGCACTTATAATGTCATAGGAAATGTTGACAATTCTCCTAGCAAGTGACTCTTAAATGAACCTTGTTGCTCTTCCTGGGTTAAGCCATGAGTATCTCTATGGAAAGAAGAAATCTAGTATCCTAGCTTTTCATGAAACTTGGAAGTATTTTGGAGAACGTTCTGTCTCTGGTCTGACTGCCCTAAGCTGTTATCCTGCCTCCTCACAGACTTCCCCTTCCTACTCCTTTCATTTGACCTTCAAGTAAATACTTCAAATACCTCCAAGAGACCTTTTTTCTTTTCCTTGTCAAGTTGGCATTAATTGTTCTTCCTGGTGGCTTTGCTCAAACCAGGAGATTGTTTTACTCAAATCACTTTGTGGTGTGCCCAGAGGCAGAATATACTTTGTGTTTCAAAGAAAACAATCAGAGAAAAGTCTTGGAGTCAAGTGACATTCTTATTTGTCTGTTGTCAAGAATTCCTCAGTTCCTTGTTCTATCAATCTGAACCACAGCGCTGGAGGTCTCCGTTTTAACTTCGCCTGCCCAAGTCAGCGCATAACCCCTGTGAACATTGTGCAGAGACCACTGAAATAAAGATTTAGGGAGTGAGCATCCCACCCTTGTGCACTAGTACAGCACACTAAAGCAATTCCACTCTGGGTCTGGTTTGGAATCTAAGGATGGTGCTGACCACAAGGGGGCACTTGGCATTTAGGCAAGCGCAGGGAGCCTTTCCCCGCCTGCGCTGACGCTTTAAGAGGATCCAAGTGTATGTTGCATGGAGAAATACGCTAGGCTAAATAATTTTGAGGTATAATTTTTTTATGCGATGTATGACTCGTGAACTTATTGATACCAATCTAAAATCCATTTCCATTTCAGTAAAACTAAGGATGTATTATTTGGTTTTGCTACTAGTGAGTTTGAAATGATATGTTAAAGGCTTCTTGTGTTGCTTTTTTTAAGGAAAACTGACAGATATATTGCTTTTTTTCTAAATCATGGAGAAAAAATAAAGATCAAGCAAATTGCCATAAGGATCATTAGTCTGCCTGAGCAGGGCTCTGATGAAAACAAGTTTGAGCTGCTTGATGATGCCACGGATTTTTCACCTTGTCTGTTGTGAAATGATTGTTAGAAATTGTTACCTCTGTTGCCACTGAGAGCAGGGCAAGGAAAAATCCAGAATGAGAGCAACTTTTGTGGGTGGCCTTAAAATTCACTTGCATTATCTTTCCATATAATTTCATTTTCTTGCAATATTAAGCCAAATGTGTAACTTCAGTCAAGTGAAAAAAAAAATGGTGGGAAAAAAGAAACTGGAGAATTGGTGTTCCCTTTGTAAAACTCTGGACTTGGTCATTGCTGGACACAAGATTAATGTGTCTTTGCTCTGAGAGTGAGCCATGCTAAGCACCACAAAATTTTGTTATATAAAGGAAGTATTCATTTAAAATCTCAGTGTGTCTTTTAGCTTTTTACCAGCTTTCTCAGAGTGGTTTGACATAGATGATATATTGAAAACTAAGGATCTTAAATTCAGGTTAAATGCCTTAGCAGCTTATGTCTTCTTTTCAGGCATACAATGTCCCACTATTCAAAGCTTAGTAGAAGAACCTGTAATGAATCTATCTTTAAAAAAAGATCAGGATTCAGTTAAACTACTTCTAAAAAGCTTTTCCAGAACTTACCATACTGGTTTATCCTGGAGTTTTGTGGACAATTTTTCATTCTGGGGGAAATCTGCATAGTTCAGAAGCTCCTTCTGGTTCTCTTGACCTATCACTGGTCTTTTCTTTGTTTACAGTCTTTTTCATGATGTAACAACTCTGCTACAAGTCGGTGTTACTGTATGCTTTAAGTTCTGTTTTCTGTAAACTTTTGTGTAGTTTTACACAAGTAAAAGTGAAGTACTTTTGAAGTACTAGGCTGATTATACAACCATGATCATAGAGAATTGAATCTGTTTTGGTGAGGTTTCTTTCTGCATGCTTCCCACAGATTTCAGGAAAGACAAATCCAGCTCTTAATGATTTGGCTGAGTTGATATGCTGTTGTTTCTCACTTCTTGATTTGTGTTGATGTACAGCAGCTAAAACCTGCAGATAAACAAGGACTCTGCTAGTTCCCCAATAACTGCCTTGAAAGTAGGAGTGGGAGATAACTTACAATCAGTCCTGGCTAAAGTAGACCTCTAGAACCTCTATGAAGTTTTGTCCTTTAAAGTTTCTTAGTGTCTGGTTTTGAAATTGCATTCTATAGTGTTTGGGGACTTGGAGAGGTCTTTTAGTTGAGTAGGAACATCTGTGTCATGAGATTTCCACAAGAACTTTAGTACTGCCATACTGAGCTCTGTGTCATCAATTAGGTTCATGGATGCAGGAATAGAAGTTCTCAGGCTGGGTTAGCTGAGTAAATTTAATAGGTATTAGCTGTGAGAAACGCAGCTAGATTGGGATTCAAACAGGTTGCATATTAGAGATGGAAAACCAATAGGAAGTTGGTAAGAAAAATCCAAGAAGTGTGCCTGAAATCCTGCCTTTGCTTCAGAAATAGACATGACCTTTCAGCCTTTTTCCCTTTTTCCATCTACTTCCATGAAAATATTTGTATTTCTGACTCATTGACAGCCTGGCTTCAAAAACTGTGTCAGCACTAGTTAAGTATGATGGTGGCAAGGGTATTCTCAGGCTCTGAGATATGAGAATTCAAGTCTTGGGGAAGCAGAGGACTAAAATGTAACTCAACTACTTTATTTTTGGGTTAAATTTTAGGCTGTTAGATAGAAGAGGCTTTCTTCCCCAGGTAATATGAGTAGAACATCCTTGCCAGGTTGTACTCTGTTAGAGGGATGACGACTGGAAAGCTTTGTATTGATACTCCATGAAGGCTTTCAGCAGCAAACCAGGCAGCTCAATTCAGCTTGGTCAAATGGGCAGTCACAACAGCAACAGCTCAGATGCCTCCCTGTTATTTGACAAAAGCAGATGTGAGGAATGTAAGACATTGCATAGACTGCTTTATTAGCACTAAGATGTTAAATTCTGCCTGAAGTGCAGTTCCAACTCCAGTCCTACTTTGATTTTGGGCTTCACTTCTCAGTCTGTAAATTTTGAATATTTTATAGCTTTCTTATTTCACAAGGGATTTGTAATCGTGGGTTTATTACAATTTATGAGGTAGGTTTATTACAATTTATGAGGTAACTGTACTCTCAGTCACATTATCAACCTATTTCCGTCTGCTTGCTCATCAAAAGCAGTGTAGTGCACAGTTTGTTTGCTTGCATTTGGATAACATCCTTGCTCCAGAGCTGAATGAATGCCCAGGCATCTGCAGTGGACCAGCTGCATTGGCAGCAAAAAATAGACAGTGCTTCTGAAAGGACTAATGAAAAAAGATCTAAAAGTAGTTTACTTTGTAAGTGAAAGAACTCAAAGAAATTAGATGAGTACCATCACTGAGGAGATACCAAATTGCTCTGTTGTAAGTAACAGCTGCAACACCAAGTCTTGTTGTCTTATATAACAATGATGGACAATCTAGTAAAGAAATAAATAGTGTGTTGTGGAATTACATAGAACAAATCTGGAGAGCAGCATGAACTTTTGTATTTACTGTATTTGAGCTTACTGTGGTGATACAAAATATGTAGTAGGTGGTACAAAAGATTTTGTACAAAATATTCTGTCATGTGGTTATAATCTTTAATGTGCACTAAGGTCAAGAAGGAAAAAAAAATTCGTTTCCTAGTTCAACAGTGCTGAGATCTTCTCTGTCTTGTTTAATTCTGTAGAGACACTGATGTTTGAAATGAAATAGCACATGACCCTAGTGGAATTAAGCCAAATCTTCTCTTTAATCTGCAGCTTACTTTTTCTCCTTGAATTGGCCAACATTGCCTGAATTGACTGTAGGAGCCTTCTGTATTTGGACAAAGATTTTATCTGCATCCAAGGCACTTCTGCTTTAATTAGGAAAAAAACCTGCAACTACTCCTCAGTTCTTTTCATGTCTCCAGTACGCCTGTTGTAACAGATTAAAGTTAATAATGGTTGAATCAGGGGCAAAATACTCCTCAAAGATACAACTCTTCTGTATCTCTTTTTTTTTCTTTTGAACAATGGGAGGGGTTATTCTCTCTTGCTATGTTTTAAAAGTACTGTGCCTTTCGCCATGCTCCTGCAAAATCTTGATTGTAATAGAAATTCTCCCTAGGGAAATCTTCAGGAAACCCAGAATTTTTTAAATGAAAAATAAAATTTGGAACCAAAAAGTAACATGTTATGCAGAAAATTATGCAAAAGAATAAAAGTTGCAATAATCTGCAGATGCTAGAAAAGACTGGAGACTTAAAACAGGCAGATGTAATTTTTTTACCAGCAGCAAGCATTCATAAACTCTCTGAGAAATAAACCATATATGGATACTGGCCTTCTGGATCTGAGACTAGCATGATAAAAAGGGAAAAAAATAAAAATTCCCATGGAAAAAAAAACGGAAAAATATTTGGAGAATTGTTATCTTGGTTCAGTGTTTACCAGGAAAATCTGGTAAACAAAGGCCTAGCAAAGCATTAAGATCATGAGAAGAAATAAATTATTATCAAGGGATTGGTCAAGTAATCAGTATAGAAAGGAAAGGATTCATCTGTTTTGACTAAGGAGGTGCTTGTGTTAGAAATAGAAAAAAAAAAAATTCCAAACCGGATACTTATTTTACACAGGGGACCTGAGCAAACAAATGGAAGAACCTGACTGTCCAGGAATGTAATAGCATTGATAGCAAAAACATGGAGGGATAACAAGTACTAAAGGTACAGACTTGCCAGGAAAGAACAAAACAGAGATAGATGTGGTATGTAGCAGATGTGAGAGACTTTGACAATAATGTTGATTCTTTCTTCGTCAGCTATTGGGATGAATTAATCTTGAGAATGGGTTGGAAAACAAAGTTTAGTCACAATAGTACTTGGAAATAATATTGAAATGTACATTGAACAATATGAATCTCTTACATATTTTTCTTTTATGGTAATAAAAAAAAATACTTTGCTTTTCCATATGTAGCTGTCTACCCCTTCGCTAGGTCTTTTAATTCCTACTGTAGGCAGTTAAGGTCTTATTAATACAGTCAACTAAGTAAAGAGATTTGTATCTAGATTTATTTAGTTGGCATCTTCAGTGGAATAATTGTGTAAGCAAAGAGTTTTGAAGATGTTTCAGTGCACAGTCGCCCATTACTGCTCCAGGAGGATGTGTCTTGTGTAACCCATGTGTCATATCAGTCACACATGAATGTCTTGGACTCTCTAGAGCAATTCAAATGGAACTGAGCTGAGCTCTTTAGCTGCTTAGCTGAGTGAATCACTGCACATCATTGATTGTCTTCACTCTGACTCTTAGTAGGAGTTCAGTTCACATTTGCACACTCAAATGTAGATACCCTTACCTCAGACTCAATCCATCCAGTCAAATATATATATATATAAATATCATCGTTCGATGGATGAATTTGAATGTAATATTATTAGACTACTGACAGAAATTGTATTGTATGCTAGACTTGTAAATGAGGACTAAAAAGAAGTGCTAATAATGATGAGACACAAAACTCAATGGATAATTAACACATTTTATCAGAAAATAATAGATAAAAGAGACACAATGCTATTTATATTTTTAAGATCTACCAGAACATTGCAGAAAAGCCAGTCAAAAAACTTGTCAGATTAAGTGCTCATGAATTCATTCACTTTAAACTAAACATGTACATATTGCCTAAGTTTTAAGTAAAGGCAGAAACAATAAAATGCAGGAAAGGAAAAAATAGGTAATGTCAGCAAGTGCTTGGAAGAAGAAATGACAATAACCAAAACCTAAGGAAAACTCAAAGAGCTGTATATGCTTGAAATGAGGCAAATGGGTAATCCATATCTCAGGATTCTGAAAGAACTAGCTTGTCACATCACTAATATGATAGCAAGGGGTTCTAATAAACGTGAACATTGTGTGCACTGGAGAAAAGCACATTTTTCTGTTTAAAGAGAGGAATAGTTGTTGTAAAATGAAATTGAAATATGGATTTATTAAAAGGGGCTCATGGTGGGAAAACCTGTTGACATTCTGTGATAAAACAATATATTTGTTGTCACAATAAATACAGTAATCTTGTTCACTGTGACCTCTGATAAAGATATCATGTCGCATGGGAAGTGACTGATTAATTTGGAGAAAATGAAAATGAATAGATTTGTTAGAGGAGTAAAGAGCTGGCAAATGGAACATGATAGCAGTGATTAGTGAAGGAGTCTGCTGGGAGAGTACAAGCAGAGGTCTTCCAGGACCAGGTTTAAGATGAACCTTAATATTTAATGCATGACCTTGATACAGACAGTAGAATTAGATTGTGATATCTCTCTCCTGAAACCAATTACATAATATAATTGGGATCTGGATGTGGTTTAGAAAAAGAAAGACAGTGAAGACTAGATTATTAAAAATGTGAGTAAAATTTAATAGTGTAGGCCCAAAGGATTTAGAAAAGAGTAAAGAAATTATGTTATGAATTGAGAACTGATACAACTGCAGAGGAGCATCTAGGTATTCTAGCTGATGCCTTGTTGACTGTGAGCCATTATTGTGCAGCTGTGCAAAAGGAAAATGCAATCCTAAAATTTATATAGGTAAAGAAGCATCACTGATTGTTCAAGGCAATGAGATGGCTTTTGGAGTACTGCATAATGTAGGCCAGTTCTGTTCTCTAGCCATAAGAAGGTTGAGCGCCAGCCTGGTGTACAAAGGGATTACTAGGATGAAAGGACAGCCTAGTGTGTGAAAGATAATTTCTGCAAATTCAGCTTAATCATCCTCATAAAATGAATGTGGAAAAAAGATGCTCATGTCTTCGGTATATACATGCTGGGGAGAAACAGCAGGGAGGAAGAAGAACAGTTATTTAAAACACATTTAAATACAAGAACAAACAGGTGTAAACCAACCTTGAATAATAATAGAATAATGGAATGGTTTCAGTTGGAAGGGACCTTAAAGACCTATTAATTCCAACCCCCATGCCATGGACAGGGACACCTTACACCAGATTGTTTTCCTCAGAGTCCCATCCAACCCTGAAGACCTCCAGAGATGGGGCATACACAACTTCTCTGGGCAACCTGTACCTGTGCCTCACCAACCTCACAGTAAAAAATGTCATCCTAATAGCTAATCTAAACCTGTTCTCTTGCAGTTTAAAGCCATTACCCCTTGTCCTGTCACTACGTACCTTTGTAAAAAGTCTCTCTCTGGCTCTCTTGTAGGCTCTCTTCAGGTACTGGAAGGTGCTGTAAGGTCTCCCCAGAGCCTTCTCTTGTCCAGACTGAACAACCCCAAATATCTCAGCCTGTCTTCATAGGAGAGGTGCTCCAGCCCTGTGATTTTTGTGGTCCTTCTTTGGTCCTTCTCTGCTGCAACAAGTCCAGATCCTTATCTTGGGAACCCCAGAGTTGGATGGAGTACTCCAGGTGGGGTCTCAAGAGAGCAGAGCAGAGGAGGGAAATCACTTCCCTCAGCCTGTTCACCACTTGTGATACAGCCCAGGAAACTGTTGGCTTTCTGGACTGCAAGCCACATTGCCAGATCATGCCAAGATTTTCATCTACCAACATCCCAAGTCCTCCTTCTTAAGACTGCTCTCAAGCCATTCTCTGGAGAGGATGCATTCTCCCTAGACATTCTATTACCACTAACGTACCTATAGAAGCTTTCCTTGTTGCCCTTGACATCCCTGTCTGTGTTTAATTCTGTCAGGGCTGTAGCTTTCCTAAACTGATCCCTGACTGTTCAAACAATCCCTGTATTCCTCCCAGACTACCAGTCTACATTTCTAGGCTTCCTCAAAGCTCTCTAGGCTTTCTCTAGGCTTCCTCTAGGCTTCCTTTGTGTGTTTGAATTTGTTCAGGAGCTACTTGTTTATCCACACAGGCCTCCTGGTATGTTTGCCCAAATTCCTCTTTATTGTAATGCAGTGTTCCTGAATTTGGAGGACAAAACTCATATAATTATGTCTCTACTGGATGGAATGGATCAAATTATGAGTGGGATTATGAAAAGCAACTCTCTGTATTAGTAGTAGAAGAGGACCTGCTTGGGTCCTCCCAAGTGTGGGTGTGTGTTTTAGTTCCATTACACAACAAGCAAAGATTTGGCCAGTGCCAGTAACCAAAAATGGACTCTACTGGTGTTACTCATTCCTATTGTAGACAATGTAGATGGCTGCACACACCACAAAGTATTGCTTTCTAGCCAAATTGGTATGACTTACCTTTGATGTCCCATGTGGTTCTTCAACCAGCTCAGCAGCTCTCTCAGAAAGCAGTTTGAAAATGGATGTCCTGGTAAGATGTGAAAACTTCTTCCTACTAAAAAAGAGCCATCAGAGGGAATTTTGCTTAGAGCAAAGGAGCAATTCTGACTGGTTACCACAAGGTGAATTTGCTTAAGATGCCAAGGAGCAGCAGCATGGAATATGTACCTATGTCATTTTAACACAGTGGAAATGTGTAATGCATAGCTGGTAGCTGGAGCATGTGGTTAATTGCTTTTGCCTCTGCAGTGTGCCAGCTAGAACCATGAAAAAAAAAATGCACAGGAACCAAAGAGAATGACAAACATCATAATGCTTGAAGAATAAGGACTATGGTGATGTCATCTTTATAGAGAATGGAAATAGATGTAAAACATTGTTTTATTTACCATAATCACAGGGTTCCTTAAAGGAGATTCTTAAACAGCTAGAAGAAGAGAAGAAAATTCTCCAGAACCAGCTAAAGGACTATGAACTTAGACTGGAACAAGAAGCAAAGGTTTGTAATCACTCTATCCCTCTAGACTGTAAAAGCTGCTATGTTGTGTGGCAAACAGATTGTGTGTGGAACACACAATAGAATGGTTCCAAAAAAATCTGTCACTAAAAAAAGGCTCTGCTGTATATCTGAATCTTCTGTATGATTCAGATTTTAAAATTTGTTCTTAATGATGAGCCTATATCTCATTTTAACTGTAGGCTTACCACAAAGTTAATGATGAGCGGCGCTTGTACCTCTCAGAGATCTTACAGGTAAGAAACATGTGTGACTCAGTAACTTTCGTGCTTTTCTGATAAAAACAGTATCTGTAATGCCATTAGATTGGCGTGTTTTATTACTTCATTTGTGTACCAAATACCTTACAAAAGCTGATTTTCAAAAAATTTAAGAGCCATAAATTGAAAGATCATACAGTTTATTTATTTTAAATACTTTTTTTGCTTTTGTATCGATTGGAGTTTCAGTGTTCCCTAGCATAGTAAAGTGCCCATAACTGAGAAAACTGAAGCAATTTTCTGATGCTTGGCCATCCATTAGTCACAAGACTGCTGTGCAGTTCAACAGAACAGAAGCGAATTGTCAGCAGTAGTGACAGCCACCTTAAGTAGTAATTCCTCCTTTTCATATGTCTCCTTTTTTCTTTTAAAGATAAACTATCCAACCAGTTCAGAATTAAATACAGCATATATTTCCGTTAACTTTATAAAGCAGGGATAAAACACCTTGCTTTGGTGAAATCACAGGTCAAATTTTATTGATGCAAATTATGTAATACATGAAATTTAATACTACAAACTGGAGAAACCTGTAAAGAAATCTGTAAAGATTTATAGTACTTATTATTCTAGGAAAGCTCTAAATTCCTAAATAATTTAAAAGTAATAGCTTAGTGTGATATTCAAGAATTGCTGCCACCGAGTCCCTTTCATAGCTAACTGGGGTAAAAGCCTGTAATTAGCATGTGTTTGCACAGTAGGCAACTGATTCCCTTACATGGTTCATTGCTACTTTGGGAAATCTAAAAGAATTGCTTAAATGAACTTTCCAGCATGAAACCAAGAAAAAGCCTGGGAAATGCTCATGATAACTGTTAATATTTTTACATTAGCCATAAAACTGAGAACTTCTGGAGGAAGAAAGGAAATAAAAGCAGATTTTATTACTGAACATGCTAGCAAGAGGAGTGCCTATGTTCAGCTCCCTATAAAAACACTTAAATATGCGTAAGACACCATTTGAAGTGAGGTATATGCATTGGCATGTGGCTTAGTGAGGCACTGGGATCTAGAATTTTGCCATCAACACTCAAGGTAGTTAGTACATTATATTTTCAGCCGTTAACTATTTACTCTCATGATTTCAGTATCATATGAGAGCAAAATAGTCATCCTCAGATTAATATTCCTATCTTTAGTTCTCTAAACATCAAATAGCCATTCTAAAGTAGTTGTAGAGGAATCCTCTGTAATCCATGAAGAAAGAATCATGTGCAAAGTATCACATCTGTTTTAGGTCAAGATGAAATTCATTTCCCTGGGGACTTTTCTGTCCATCCTCCTGAGCTCTAAGCAGAGTGTGAGTAGTTTAGATCAAACATTGCTGATCTGAGCAGGGCAGTCACCCCACATCCCAGCTGCTGTGGGCAGTTTTGAGCACCTCAATCTAAGAAGGGTATCCAACTACGTGAGTGTGTCCCAGGGAGGGTTAGCAGTGTGGTCTGGCCTCAAGGGCAGGATTTATGAGAAGCAGCTGAGGTCACTTGGTTGGTTCAGCTGGGATGAGAGAAGGCAGAGGGGTGACCACATTGCTGAGCAGTGACCTCACCCCACACTACACCTTCCTCCAGAGGGGCAGAGGAAGGGAAGGTGCTGATCTCTTCTCCATGGTGACCAATGATAGCACATGAAGAAAGGGAATGAAGCTGCATCAGGGGAAGTGCAGATTGAACATAAGGAAAAGGGTCTTCATTGAAAGGGTGGTCAATCACTGGATCACAGTCCCCAGGGAATTGGTCATAGCACTAAGACTTCAAGGAGCAACTGGATGACACTCTTTGATTTTAGGTAGTCCTGTGAGGAGCAGGAAGCTGGAATTGATGATCTTTATGAGACCCTTCCAACTTGGGATTCCAACTATGATTCTGTGGTTTACTGTTGATTTCAAAAGGATCAGTGGTTTATATGTTCCCTTCAGGTTTTTTTCTGCCATGACTTTGATTTAACTTTTATATTATTTTAAAATCTGTACTGTATATGTTAAAATCTGTATGTGTTAAAATCTGCCTTCTCTTTTAACAGTCCACTTTAACAATAGAGGCAGAAGTAGATGTACATTCAGTACAGACTCTTTCAACTGTACTAAAATATCAATGTTCTAGAGTAATATTGCACAGTAGTATTGGCTGCTGTTGAGTTAGAAGGATTTACCCATAGGCTAACAATTTCCTTACCTTGCACAGTAAATATACCACAAGGTATTGCTGTCCTGTGACAACAGTGTATCCTAGTGACACTCTCTTATTGACAGTGAATAGATACAGTGTTCTTCTAAGCCTTTGTTTTATCTCATTATGTTTGTAATTTTTTTTATAGCTGACAGTAAGAAAAAAAAATCATAGTATAGAAGTTTTTTACTGGTAGGTATTAAAAAATACCAGGTGGTGAAAAGCCAGCAGGTTTTTCCTGCTTTGTTTTGGATTCCTCCTGAAGCCTGTGGCAGAAGCAGAAGATAAAGATGTTTCTGAGAAGCCATTTATTTTATTTACCTTTTTATTACTGAGTGCATTTCTGCCTTTTTTTAAAAATTATTTACAGAATATATTTATCTTCTGAGGGCTTTTGATGTTTGTCTTATCTGGCCCATAAGGATGCAGTCAGTTTTAAATGATAGTTTTAAAAGAAATAAAAAAATTTCACAATCTTGAAAGCTCATGCTAGAGGCAATGGTTTCTGGTGTATTCTTGTTTGCTTTTTTTGTTTTGTTTTTAGTCTGGAAAAGCATTGGTTTAGGATTTGGAGTCCACAGATGTCAAAGGCACTCTCTGCTGGTGTTCAGAAATTGGTTTGAGAGCAAAGCAAAGAAGAGCTATAGTGGTTCTTTATAAAGGCCATTCTTTCAGGCCAGATTTTTGCCACAAACTGTTGCAAGCAGAGTGGCATCTGACTTTTGACTGGGATTTCTTTTCAGAAAAGGCCCAAGATTATAGATAGCTACAGCTGGAAAGCTGCTTGTACAGCAATGGCTAATTTTACTTGGGATAGGCCTGGAGTAAACTGTACCAGCAAAAACGGTGCTATGGATAATAATCATATATACAGGCACTCTGTATTCATATAAATTACAAAAACAGTGAAGGCAACCTTGGCATTGCTGTTGCCTCGTGTGTCACAGAATCACATCTGCTCAGATATGATAATATGATAAATTAAACTAGCCATTATCTTTAATACTGGAGTTCCTCAATTACAAAAATTTCTTGCCTTCAATAAAGTAAATCCGTGCAAATCCCATTTACGTCTGTAACTGTGATTGGGGTTAGGATTTAACTTGTTTTGTAAAAATTTGGCTATTATTGCAGACCTCAGCTAAACCGAAAATTTTTGAAAGGAAAAAAACAGATGCTCTGACTGGCAAGGGAGAAAAACAGATACTGAGGTAAATTTCCTTTATATTCCTGTTTACTGGTTGATTATTTGTTGCTAAGTACTGTTTTGAACAATGCAACTTTCTGTTCATGTTAAATATCATAGCATAAGCCCACTGACAAAGTATTACTCAACATATTTTTTCATATTGCTTTTCATCAATTTTATTTATCACAAATGTTGAAAATAGATATGTTTAAATCATTGTTTAAGAGACTTCTGTTTAGTTATATGGTTTAGAAATATAAATTTGAAAAAGTCCACCTGCTCTGAGATACATAAAAATAAAATTAATTTCTGATTGCAATACTTGTGGGTAAGCTTGATATTTGAGGAGATTTATTTTTTAACTGAATTGAATATGTTAAGAATATAAAGTGTCAAGAATATAGGGAGCATATATGAAAAATTTGTTGGACCCAGTCACCTGCCTCCAGTGGCCATAAACAGATGCTTACAAAAGTGTGGAAGCAAGCAGATATAATACTTAATTTTGAAACTCTCCCAAATAATTTATATTTGGAAACTTCCTAAGATAGTATGGTTTCTATGTATTTAGTGTCTCACAGTGAATACTCTTCCACAAACCCACTTACCTATATTATTAAAGTGAGCATACACAATATATATTGGAATAATCTAAAAATGTAATGAGTAAATTATAAACATGATATTGTGTTGACCTATTTGCTTACCAGCCTTTTCCTTTCATTCTGTATAAGCACAGAATCACAGGATTTCATAAATTGGAATAGTGGATCTTCATGTTCCTGGAGAGTATATTAGTAGAATATGAATTTATGCAGTACAATATGAATTCAGTTCTATAACTGAAGTTTTTCAATACATAAAAAGCACTGTGTGGGTTTGAAGTGCCCCATATGCCACTGTATCACTTTTGACCTCAGTGATATTTAACATGGTTCCTATGGAGAAGGTCAGAAAGCTAGAACCAGGAGGATTCACTGCCTCTGCAGTGAGATTAAATATCATCAGCCAGATACGGAGGTTTGCTGAGGGTTAGCGCTGATCTGTGATCATGGTGGGGTTTTTTACAATCTATTTTAGCAGACCATTACTTACCCTACTGTTATATTACAGTGTGGTTTTGTAATTTTCTTTATATCAAACAAAAGAAAATAAAGTGTAAAAGAAAATAAAGTGTCCTCTAACTGCTGGTCTCAGAAGATGTATGGTATAACAAAATATCCTGTTTCAATCCATTTTCCCTAAGAGGACTTTTTTTTACTTTTCAATGTTCTTTAAACATATGAAGATAATTTTTCATCCTTTAAATTGTCCTTAGAATATAAGAGCCTAGTTTTCAGATGATTGACTGTTATAGCCAGTGACTTAGAACTTTCAGGACAAACTTCAATGCTTGCTGGCAACATGAATGTAAGAGTGGGGATTTGGCATAGTTTGTGTTTTAAAAAAATACCAGAATATAAGTATGCACCTCATGAACATCACAAGGTGACTATAGCCATTGTTATATTATTCCTTTTTAATTATGTTTTGGTTTATAGCCTGGGGGTTGTTTGTTCAAGCTGACATTAATGAGAAATAATTTCATTAAAATAAGAGAAGATGTGCATGTTCTTGAGAGTAATTTGAACATTTTCTGTCTAGAGTTCTTATCTCACCTTTGTTGCCCTTTTACAAAATATCTGCATTGGAATTCAAACCATACTAAGAAACTGCCTAATGATTGTTTTAACTATAGGAACAGGTACAGAAAGCCCAACCTGTGTATTAAACGAACACTGAAAACATATTTGTGTAGTAGTTGTGAACACGAATGTGGATTCTTTGCTTTTTTTTGCTAAGGTTGGGATTAAATGTGTGAGATGGTATAGAGATCAGTGCCTGTCAGCACAGAAAATCAAAAATTCTCAGGATCCAGAGTTCCAGCAACTAATTGTTGATGCATTCAGTTTCCTTGCCATCCAAAACAGAAGCAAGTTCAGCAGAGGTCCTTTTTGAGGTTATTACAGGACAAGAAGATAGGCTAGCTGACAGCTGGGAAGAACAGGGATGTCTTGATGGCTCATATATCTGATGCGATTTGAGCAGCCAATTTATTGTCATTCTGACCCCTGCTGTTACACTGAGATTTATGCTGGGGCTTATTAGCTGAATTTCAACACTGCACTGCTACAATTACCTGGCTTCTAAGTCTGTAAGTCTAGCTGGTTTTGAGTGGAAGAGGTTTTGCTGCCTGCAGAATTCCACACAGGCATTTTCTGCTATGTTCAGCTGTAAAGTGATCTACAGTTTAATCAATTGATTTTGAGCAATCAACTGATTTGAATTTGAATAATTGATTATCAAGCACACTGGGGCCTTGGATTGTGATCTTCCAACTCTGAGTCGAAGTACCTCTGTATCTGTATGGGCACATTTCTCCCTCCAAGACCAAGACTGCTTGCAAGAGCTGGAACAAAACATGTTCAATCCCAAGAAGACTAGTGAGCTCTAGGTTTGACTTTGTTCCCTCTTTCCCCACAAGTCTGAAACTTGCACAGATACCATCACTTCTATCACATATCTGGGTATCATTACAAATATAACAGTGTGATGTTGTGATATATTTTCCTTCAAAATGTCTTTGCTTGAGAAAGACACTGAAGCTCTGTATATTGTTGTTAGTATGTAAAGTACTGACTTTCCTCTGCAGTAATGAACAGGAAGAGAAGCAAAGGGACATTGTATAGGAGCAGAAAGGCAGGCTTCTTATTCAGGAGAATGACCATTCTAGACTGAGAAAGCATCATTCTTTCCCTGGAGATTTCTTTACATTCCCACAGATTTCTTAGAAGATCAAGATGAAGCTCTAGCTGGTTTCATGTAGATGGTGTATGTATCCGTGATGAGTACCACTTCAAAAGTCTGCTGGCAGCATCTCCTGCAGGCATTTCTGGTGATCATGGGTTCAAGAGCTTGGCTTTCCAGAGTGGAATACCTGCAGAGAACTGTAACTACACCTACAGGAAGTGTTTTCCCCTTTTCTGGTGGGAATTCTTTAACTGATGAAAATGTCTCTGTAGCCAGTTATCACTCTCCTAGTGCCAATATTTAGTATTCTGTTCATGTTCTCCAAATGACATCACTTAGGTAACAGGAATCATGAGATGAAGATTGCATTTGCAGAATAATTAGATTCTCTGCTAACCTGCGAACCTAGAAATATACTTGTTTTTTCCTTTCTCAGGTTTATTAATTCACAGTAGTAATCAGATATGCAAATATAGAAAGCATGCACATTTTTAGCTGTTAAAACATACAGGCAATGTGACATTTGCTGACTAACTTCACCCATTTTATTTCAGAGGAAGACAGAGTGTTCCAGGAAACCCGAAGATGGTTAATCCTCAAAAACGATCAATTAAAAAGACTGTAGGAGTGAACCAGCTTCCACAGCTAAAGCACTGATTTAATATTAATGCCAAGAACTTCCAGTCACTTTTTAAAAAATTTAATTTGGCTGAAAGTTTCTAAATTGAAAATGAAAGTATTTGTGTCTTATTGCAATGCCAGACCCCAATGTCTTCTTGGCTGCCCTAGTCTAAGTGTTCCTCTGTCTAATGGAATTGCTCTTCTAGTGGCCTCTTTGCACTGGTGACTTCTGACCCTTTCCATTCTGCTTCACATCAGTGATTCTGAAGATGTTGGAAAACTTGGAGAATATTTAATGTCTTATACACCGTGTAGATCCTTGAACTATGCAGCCATGGAAAACAAACAAGCCTCTAGCATTTTTGACCTCTCAATCCAAGACGAGATAACCTGGAGTGTTGTCTAAATATAACTTTTTTTAAAAGCTGGCTTGCCACAGATCCCATGTTGACTACCACTTTCTGTCTGCATGGTTTAGAAGCACAGCACCATTTCCAGCTGCTTTAGGCTCTAGTAATGGATAGAAATGACAGAAAAATTGGGCACTTTTTATTAAGTACTCTTCAGAGCCTATCTTGTGGAATGTTGTTTCTTTTAAACACTATATATGTTCTATACGGAAACACATATCCCGATATTGGTATGTTGCTCTTTGAAATTTGAATTCTCAGATGAACCCTTGTATCCACAGTCTTGGGGTCATAAAAATCTCTGTCTTCTTTGGTGACATTGATCCTTGTACTTTTTGGATCCAAAATAGTGCCAGTCTTAAAAGTCATCTCTTCAGTGAAAGTAGAACTACTTTGTCTCTTCATTCTTAAGTATGCAATTATTGTTGCAGTTTTATTACCTACATTTTAGTTATTAAATTCAGCAAAATTTTTTCAAGTGGCAATGGGAAAAATGTTTTGGTAATGAAGCTTCAGTCCTCTGGGTTACATCTTAAAAGCTCTTGGCAGAGCAAATGTGGTTGCTTGACTGCCCTTTATTATTTTAAGAGCATTCCTAACTCTTTGCAATAAGGTTTTTTCCCTCTTTAAGAGCAGTACTAATAGTTCCTTATTACTGGCAGCATTAAAGTGACACTGTAATTAACTCATAATAAACAACAAACCAATGGTGTCATTCTGAAATGCAGAAAGCAAACACCTGCAGTATGGTACAGCATATTCAGTATGGAAGTCCTTGGTTTTTTTTCTCTTACATAGTATGAAATTCATTACAGATATTTGTCATGTTACCATGATGCACATGGTATTGTTCTTTCATAAGCAGGTTGGTCTGCCTGGCCGGTTTTTTCCTGACAGCATAGCACAGCTGGTTAGGTTAGCACTCTTTTGTTTGTGTTTTTCACGTGAAAAATTTCCAAATGTTTGTTGTGCTGGCGTTTGTCACTGTGGTGAAGGAGAGGGGAAAAATCACCATAATGGCTCTATTGGCATAAAAGATAAGGGACATCTGCAGTAGTAAAGAAGATCCAGTTCTTGGATTCATGCAGCAAGCAATTCCTGTCTCTTAATCAAATGTTAGTGCACTCAAGTCTGGTCTGTGTAGCACCTCAGAATAACTGGAAAAACTGCACAATTATGACAGAACATTTTTTCACAACAGGAGATTTGGATGCTTCCCTCAAGGATATTCCTCACTGAGGACTTGAAAAGAGACTTTTTTTGAAGCCTTAAAAGAGACATTTATTGGTACAGGAATGACCTGGGAGAAGAGCAGACTATGTCCTATTTAGTCCCTGTTTCACCTTGCCAAGAACAATTTGATTTGATTTGGGATTCAAAATGCAGTAGTATGATAATTAGTTGCTAAAATGTGCTGTTTGACCATTCTAATTGTATGTCCAGCTGTAATCTTTGTTGGGCAAAATGGTTATAGTTCAACACTCATACTCTTTTAATTACTTGGCATTTCATTTTCTTCCTGGTTTTCTGAAAATAAGGACAAACCTGATAACTAAATTTGACTACTCCAATTTCTTTGCAACAGCAAAAAGAGAGTTGTTGGTTTCAAAAGTGTAGGTCTCTTTGGATCAAAATAAATCTTTTACATTTCTAGCTTTCCCAAAACATGTAGGAATTTTTTGTTTGATTTGATGGGGTTGGATGAATGAGTGTTTTGAAATTCCTGGATTTATCTTGTGGGGCTTTTCTTACTGTTTTGTTGTCCTGTGAAAGGCATTTTTTTAACATTTGCAAAAATGAACAGTTAGACGGTTTTATGTAATATCTTCAATATGATTATTTCAGCACATTTAGGATTAATTAATCCTTCAAATACTTCATAGTATGCAGTATTATTTTAGGCCTAGAAGACAGAATCAGGTTTATTTAAAGTAGATATGGGAATGTAGTGATGTCTGGTTTTCCCCTGATTTCACAACAGGGTGATGTTTTGTAATGCTGCCAACCATTGTGCCAACCACGATAAAGTCGGCCTCCTCTTAAGTCTCTGTGCATCATACATGACACTGAAACCAAAAATGGGAAACTGGATTGCTGGCAGTTGTGGTCAGTGATTGAATGGAGCTAAACATCAGAGGAAGACAGGATCAGAGGTGAACGTTTGAGTCTGGCCAAACTTCTTCCTAAAGTGTAGAATGTACTTGATACTCCAGATATACTGATTGTAGTGTGTAAGTGGCTTTAATTGATGGACTGGGAAATTTGGTATCCTTACTTGGCACTTGAGAGTATGCTGCCTTTACATGGTTACTCATGCAATTCCATTAATTTCAGATGAGTCATGATTTTGAGGTAACTAAGGCATTTTAAGTATTTATTTACCCCATAGTGTTTCTGGAAAATATAAATTTAAAATCTCAAATGCTGGTAAGCACACATTTCTTATTTCCAAAAAAAACCCCTTTCTTTTATTGTTTTAGAGTCTCATGATTAAAAATGGTATTGAGTCGTGATATCTGTTTTTAATTAATCAGTTTAGCAGCAGTGTACTCTTCTATGATGGAATAAAACTAAAATGTTTATTGGACAGGCATTGACTGTCTGGCTGATTATTATGTAATTATGCAGCATAACCACAGGCTGCAGAGAACTGGGGTGATAGGCTTCCTCATGTTCAGGATATCATTAATAATAAGCACGATATTTTGTTGCCTAAATACTTTGTTTAATGGGTTCTCTGTATTTAAACTGACTAGGTGGTACAGTTGACAGTTTCCCTGATTCCTATGATATTCTATCTCTACTGGCAAAGATGAAGTGCATCATTTAGGCTTAATACATTTCCAGTAGAGGAGGATGCTGTGCAGGCCTTTTTACAAATGTCATGCAGACACAGTAGCAAGCAAATAAAATTAATAAATCAGCAAGTCAACCTCTGTGATATTAGCTTCTGCTGGTTTTGCCAGACTGGTCTCAAACATGACATGTACTTTGAACTAACTCTAGCTGGAAGCAGATATAATGTGCATGGACTAAAATTATAGCTTATTGCCACAGTTTTATAATTTTACACACAGGTGTCACACTACTGGCAGACAGCTCTAGATTGGATAATGAGGCTTTTCAAAGGTGGCAGTACCTTATTTACTTGGCAGATAAGTTTAACCCTCTCTTCCAAAAATCCAAACATTGGATTTAGTTCCTTATAGGTTACATCTTAGAATTCAGTTTTCCTGCACTTCACTGATCTTTGTCCTAAACTACCAAATAAGAACCATGTAGAGATCAAATGAGTTTCTCACGTCTACAAGAATAGCATGCTGATGGAGCCAGGTTTTGCCTGTGGTTCTGGGAGCAGCTCAATGCACCACCCCACAGAAAGGGCTCTCACTGGCTCCATTTCTAGGCTGGTAAAGTTCCTATGCTCTGTTCCCATGTAACTTCTTGCCCCTCCCTTTGTTTCCTGGGAGAAGATGAATTCTGCTTCAGGATCCCATCTGTAATTTGGGGAGAACGGTATGTTTCTGGTGCTGAGAAGTAACAAAAAGATACATACACTGGTGCTGGAGGGAAGCCAGCTGGTAAAACCACAATGAATCTAAGTAAGCCTGACCTAAATCAAATGGGTTTTCTTTTGTCCTACAATGAAGATGGATAATGTTGGTGCTCTGTTGGTGCAGAAACAGCTGTGGCTGCTGCATCTTACTGAAGAGATTTACCAGTAAAGACTGATGTCGGGGTATTTCCTGATGAACACAAGCCAGTGTGACTCAGCAGTGACACCAGTTGCTGTGCATGTCTTGTCAGAGGAAAAAATGTCAGCTCTGTAAAGAGAAGGACCCCATGTGAGATCCAGGACTGGCCTCACTCCCACACCACCCTGCAACAGGCGCTTCCCCCTGCATCTGTCTGATCCCTCATCACAACAACAAGTGTCCTGTGTGGAATCTGCTCAGGAATTGTGTGGTGTAACAGAGCAATGCAGGCTGGGGACCAGAAAAATTGGGCACAGCTGAAGGGTTATTTTCGGGGAAGGATGAAGCAACAAGGCTGTGCATGCTTGACTCATCCTGTGCTGATTAGGAATAGGTTACTGAGAAATCTTTTAAAAAGATGAAAAGAAGGAAAAGTAACCTGGGAATAATGTGTCCCAGTTTGCAGCTTAAAAGCCATACATCTAAATCTGAGCTAATCACTGTATACTCAATGAGTAGTCAATGGGGAATAAAACAAAACCAAAACAGACACCTTCAGAGTGCAGCTCCTCTCATTCTTATAGAGATGCTTAAAATGGATCCACATCAACTGGATTTCTTTCCCCTGACTGGAAAGAGAATAGAGGATGCCAAATTCAGAATAACCTGTCCAGCATGTAGAAAGGTAAGCTGAACCCTCTTCTTGTAATTTTTTTTCTATTTTTCTTGCTCTGGCTAGGGACAGTGACACCCAAGATTAGTAGAGAATCTCAGCCAAGAAGTAATACTGAGCTGCAATTTGACTCTCCTTTGGGCTGATCTTTTTGTCTCACAGCAGCCCAGCACTCAACAGAGGACCTGTTCTTTAGGCATTGAATTTACAAGGCTCAGAGATCTATTCTCATGTTGCATCAGTACTTACAAGGACAAATTACCTTTCTTTTTTATCTTCCCTTTGAGTACATTTGGCAAGCTCCATGTTCTTTTGAAATCAAACCAACAAGCTACTGCATTATGCTAAAAAGCCGTCCTAAAGCCTGTAGACCTCCAATATACAGGTGGGAAAATACAGCCCATAGATCAATCTGCTAGAGACTTTAGGAGAAAATTTGATGCAATTGTGATAGGAATCAGTAACCCGGAGATCAATCCTTTTTTGTGTGTTCCTGTCTCTTAAAAAGCTGAGCTAAGGATTTACTGATGACATGTCAAATTATTGCCTGGGCAAATGTGTTCTTGGAGGATTAAAATAGTTTGCAATTCCTGCCAGGCCTGCAATGGCTGACAGCATAATTTCATTAGTATAATACATTCCTAGGGCAAGAATAATTTGTCCAAATACACTTAAAATGTTTGGATGAAATAATCTACCTTGCCTGAGGCTGCCATCAGAAAGCACTTATCAGGCCAGACCTTCAGTCTCATCAACACCTGTGCAGGTGGCTGCTCCTGTGCCATGGCTCAGAGAGGTGTGAGAGCCCCATATCCTTCACTGGCTGGAGAGGAGAGGAATGGAGGACCATTTAGTTCTGAATTTTTTACTCCAGACATCTGAAGCAAAGCACCAATCCTGAAACCATACTGTGTTGTGCTGTGCTCATTGCTGCCTTGGCTAATATTGTATCAATATCTCCAGAGGCTGGAGTTTCTGGGTGTACCCACAGACATGCTGAGCAGGAAAAGGAATAGGAGTTCCTCACAATCCAAATCAACAAAAAGCTTGAAGGAGATAGAAGAAATCTCTTTCCAGCCTGATCAAAATTAGAAACCAACAAACATTATAAAACCACACTGAGTTCCTTGGCTGTGCATTGATGCTTCAGTCATTCTGGGCTGGGCCTGACCCTGGTTCCCTGATCCCCAGCTCCACTTGCAGGCAATTGTCCTGCCCCAGCCTTGGCTGACCCTGTCCCCAGGGAGATGCCCCTGGTGCTCTGTCCCCAGTTTGTACTGCTCCTGGTGGGGGCAGTGGGATGGTCCCTGCCCTGCCCTGCTTGCCAAGGAATCCCCTGCAGCTCCCAGCCCCCAGTTCCAGGGGTCACTGGCTGCCACCCATCCTGTCAGATTTGCACTCTTTGGTGGTGCTGACATAAATAACAATTCGCTGACTGCAGGAGTGATTTACTTTAAGCACTTTAGCACCTGCTGTTGCTCATTACAGGATTATCATGCCCCAGATTGTTCCTGGCAGCCCAGGGTTTACAGTGTTACCACATGGCACGTGTGTAAGAGTTACCTTACAGGGGTGGTGGGTTCATGCACTTGCTCTGTCCTCTCCATGACCCTACTTCATGCTAAGATCTCTCATGTAACTGGAAGCCACAGGTTTTAGGCATGTGACAATCAGAAAAAAAAATCAACAATTAACTCAACATGAAGGCTTTTAATGGTAGATACCGGCATCTGACAGTATCTCATGGTTCAGGATAGCAGCCCATTCTCCACTGTTGACTCATTTTGTCACTGTGTGGATATCATTGCAATTAGCCTTGCCTGAGAAGGATAAGAAGGATACAAAGATGGAGCTTGTACTAAAGGCTCTGCTGACATCTGGCATTTCACACTGTTCTCCTGGGTTGGCATTCAGTGGGGGAAGTTATAATAGTTTTTAGGGCACATCTTCCAAAATTCTTGGCAAAAATAGCTGTCTCACTCCTCCTGGTAATCTCCTCTGCCTACTTAATTGCTTAAATTGCTGGTTCTTCTGTTTTCTGATATCTGCAACACATCCTTTCTCACTGTAGCATTTCACAGTGCTGTAGATTTAGAGCTTCAACTTGTTTTGTTAAAATTGGTCACCTGCAGCCTAAGCCATAGAAGAGTTCCATTATTATTTTCTGGCCTGGTAACCATGTGTATCCTACTGCCAGCACCAGCCACAGTGGTGCCTGGTATGTCCTCTGAACTGTCTGTCCTCTCTCCTCTCACCATCAAAACTTTCACTGGAAGTTACTTTAATTGTACTGCTTAGGATGGCTTTATGGACAACCATCACTTAAGAGCAGTGCCCATGGCATTTCCAAGTAGGAAAGACGGAACAGTCTGTGCCCAAAGATACAGAAAATGGGGAAAAGAACATGCTAACACTACAGAGAACAAAGCACCCTGCAGCTTTCTCAGCCATTGCTGTGATGAGGTGCAACAACAAAATAACCCGACCAGCAACAAAAAATCCCCAACCCAAAATGACCCCCCCTAAAATCTAAATAATAGGTTTATGTAGTGAAAGACAGAACTGGTCTATACAAGTTTTGAGTTGTTTTGAGGAAAAGGTTCAGCATGACTATAAAAACATTGTAGAATCAAAATTCATATAAACTTCAAGTTTAAATAAGCATTGCTGCAAAGTGGGGGAGAGGAGGAAGGTTACCCTATAAAAGCCTTTGGAATGTTTACTTAAGAAATACCTTTGAGGAACTCTTTTAAATCAAAAGTGGTGCTTAGAGGCAAGGGATATACTTCTGATACAGAACAAAAGACATTCGCTGAGGCCATAATTTCTTTACTTGTAAAGATAAAGTTTAACAAGTTTAATGGACTGGTAATATTCTTATATAAAGAAAAAAAAGAGATATTCTAAAGTAAACCTGCATGCTTTTGGCATTCTTTTTGAGTCATGGAGTGTAAGCATAGCTGAGGTACTTGCCCTATATAACATAGTGAAGATGGCCTAAGAGCATCTAGTAGAATTCTGGACCCCTAAAAAACGGTCCAGATAGCATAGAATATGTTTTATGCTAAGAGCCAGATTTTTAAAGGACTTTGTAGAGTAGATTCAAAGAGGGCCTGAATTATATAGGACTGACAAGTTATTTTCTAAAGGGGAATGTACTGCTGACACTCTGTATGTTGCATGGGAAAAGTTAAAAAATTGTAGTACTCAGATGCTGAATGGGGGGATGTACTCAGATGGGAAAAGTTAAAACTTGCAGTACTCAGATGCTGAATGGGAGGAAGCATAAGCCAGCCAGCCAGTAGTCCAGGACAATGAACAGGAATGGTGGGGAGCTCCTGTCAACTCTGCTTTATCTTATCCAAACCAAGTGAGGAGAGCTTCCATTTCAGTTATTTGCCACTTCACGATGACATGCAACTTAACCAGAAAATTCTGCACTGTGCTCCATTTCAGCACTCTCAAACGTCCTTGGAACAGTTTAACCTTTGGAGGGTTTCTTGTTACTGGAGTTTTCTACAGAGCAGAAATGAATGCAACACTGATGTAATTGTGTGTACATTGCATCACACATGCTTTTCACAGTCAATCAGAATTCTCTGATGTTTGACAAACAGAAAAAACTCTGCTGAAATGGTTAAACAGGTCATTAGTTGCCTTTTTTTTTCAAATATTATTTCACATTTTGAAATGGATGTATATAAAAACACTGAGAGTAATCTTAATCAAGGGAAAGAAAAAGGTTTCCTTATTAAGGAATGCTGAAGAGATTTTGTGTGACCTTTTCACCCACTCAAATCAACAGGCAAATCAACATTTCGATTATGCACGTCTCCATGAGTGATGCTCTTACCAGTTTAGTTATTTCACTTTGTTGTTGCCCAAGAATCATTATTTTAAATATAACAGGTCAGTCTCCTTCTTCTATTTCTTCACTGACCTTAAACATAACTGATATTTAAGAGCCTGAAGTTGTGATTTTGACAATTTTAACAAAGCAGTGATATCAAAAGTCTTTTGTCTATGAGCTGATTAGTCAGGCTGGTGACTCTTGATAAGTTCAGGCTTCTTCAGTGAGAGTAGAAATACCAGAAGATTTTCTCTCCAGGAATGACACTGTTATCAAATAAGCATTTTGTATTTGTATACATCTTGTCCTGCATTTTTAAACCCAGGCTGTGCAGGAAGCATTAACGGTGGCAATGTCTAAAGTTATTTTGTGGCATCTGACTCTTAGCTGGGTAGTGGAAACACAAACCAGAGAAATGCAAATTGTTTTCAAGGAAAATTGCTTGGTTTTCCCACTTGATTTATCTCCTTGATTTTTGGTAGAAAAGGTAGGAAATTGAAGTTGGTCTAGACAACACGTGCATGCAGCTTTTCTGGAATAAAGACATTATTTAATATCAGGGAAAAAAATAAATAAAAAAAAGAAAATATACTGCTAGATGTTGATGATTATTTTTCTAAAATATGTATTTTATTTTCAGAATGGAAACATCAGTGGAAAGTACTTTGTACCAAAGGTTTTTAATGACTTTTAATGACTCATATTTATGAATCTTGGTTTTCTCTTTGATTTTTCAGGTAGAAGGCCCTGTCTCAGCTGCTGGAAGCAGTGTTTTTGGCATGGAGAAATCCAGGTATTGCTTTCTGAGATTAACTATTACCAATGGAATCACGCTTGGTAGGGAGTGACTGTACAGCCTGTCTGCCCATTTGGATGAGATGTGCATTCCATGGGAAAACTTGCAGCTAGTGTATGGAAAACCACAAAAATCTGCAATACCTGTAGTTTTGTTCTCAGGTGACAGTTACCTAACTGGAAGAGAATTTTCTTGGGTTCATAAAAGGAGGGGTTTCATTCTTGTTGCTGTATTGTACCTTTAACTATTGGCTAACACTTCAGGCTGGTGGGTAGAAATTGCCGGTAAGCTGCAAAGCTCCGTGGATGACATCCCATTCATCTGGGCTGGGCTCTTGGGAAAACATTCTTAAAAGGAGAAGTGGTTGAGCTAAGAATAGATGATTACTTCTAAATTTGCTTTCTAAGGGCCATTAAGTAATCAAATGAGCTCCTGTGATTGGGAGGAAAGCTCAGTAAACCGACATAGTGCTGGGTCAGCATGTGTACTAGTGAGCACACAGGAGGGAGCTTTGCATGGCTGAGTGGAAAGTTTCCAGTGATAGCCATGACCTGTTCTCTTCAGAATAAAGGATTTCATTAGGTGAATATTGAACAGCCCTTACTTTGGTCTACACCACCTCCCAAGGTCACCCTGCAGGTGGTGACCCAGCCTAGATGTCTGTAATTCAAATAGGAGACAGCAAAACAACCCAGTATATGGAGGTACTTATCTTTAAGGCTTCATTTTATTTAGACAGTTCTGAATATGGAATGATGTTATAATTAGGACACTCGGCTGGGCTGTAGGAGATGATGATGATACAGTGACTCAATTTCTCACTTGTCTGTGGGATAACAACTGTTTCCTGTGGGCGTTGTAAGCACTATAATTCTGTCATGTTATGGAGGTGTTTCCAGCTCAACGTGACAAGCATTGCCGGTTAAACCTGTAAGAGTCCTCTAACTCAGAAAAATGGAACAAGAAAATTTAATGAATGGTGGAAATTGTGCATGCTTATATTTTTCATACACCAAAAAACAAAAGGGATTATTTGGGTTTATTGGCTGGCCACCCAGAAAGATGTAATACCCAGATTTCTGCAGTGCCTAGTTTCCTGCAGGCTGCTCAGATCATGGACTGCTTCTGCAGCATAGCAGAGCCCTGATCCTGATTCTTTGTGACAGCCACTTCCACCAGTCTAGACCAAGTGAGTGTGAGAAATCATGGCAAGTTAATAATGTTTTTCATCCTCTCTTCCTGAAGGCTAAATGTCTTCTCTGTAGGGACAAGGATCCTCCAAAGGGTGAAACAGAGCAGCCCACATTTGCAGTCAAAAGGACAGCCACAAGTAGAAACACATAGTCTCTTCTGCAGAGTGCCATGGGCATTACTTTGAATTAATGATTTCAAAATCTGTCACGTTCTGCTTCAGAAACTGATGGAGGAAAGGGCCCTTTTATCTTCCTTTCTTTACTGGCAAAAGAACTGGACAAAATCTGCTATTTTGTCCTGGCTGAGACTGGTACAGAACATCCCTTATGACTGAATCATTGCCAAACACCCTTGGTGTTAGAGACATGAGCCTGAATGAAACTGTCAACTGTACTGGGAATGTTTTCAGTTCCCTCCTCATCTCTGATCCACTTTCTCCATACCTTTTCAAGGAAAGAAATAGGGTATTTGGCTTAGGTTTTGGATTTTGTCCAGGTAGATGTAGAGATGGAAACCCCTTCTTACTGCCAAAGTGAGAGAGATACACAAAAAATACAGAGAACACTTGTATGTTAAAACTGATTGGGAGCAAATGGAGAATGATGATAATAATAATAATAATAATAATAATAATAATAATAATAATAATAATAATATGTAAAGTGACTTCACTCTCTTAGTGTTTCTTAAAGTGTGAGTTTATGGCTTATAACTTAGCTGTAGCTGATTTCACTTTGAATTCTTCAGGCTTCTCAATCTAAGCACAGAGATCCACCCACAAGAAACAGCTTGCAGACTCAGACCTTTAGCTGGAAGAGTTGGCTGACTTATGTCAATCAGCCTGCCAGTATATTCTCTCCCTACTCCCTTCCTAAAATAGCAGTAGCTAGTTGAAAATTTGTTTTCATGGGGGTGGGGAGGTGATAGGAATAATAAAATGCATTCATAAGCCTGGTTGTGCATCATCCTGTGTATATTAGCCATTCACATGTGGTGCATGGCTCCAGAGTTCACAGTAATGCCATTCAAAGGGATTTTGACATTTAAAGGTCAAGTAGCACCTCATTCATTTGGAGAGAATAATAAAAAAAAATAAATTAAAGTGAACCTCAGAAAGATAAATTAAGAGAACAATGGTGTGATAGCTTGCCATTTTGCTTGCAAGGGGTTTTGAAGATCAGTCAGTAGTTTCTCTTGCCATTCACTGTGAAATATAAAAGGGGTATATAAAGACAAGCCTCTGGTGTAAAAATGGCTACAGTGCCTCTCTGCTAGAGATCAAATAGCCAAGGTGCTTTGAAAATCAGAGGAAATAACAAAAATTATGTGACAAAGTTCTGTTTGCTGCCCTCTGCTTCCTTCCTCAAAGAGCTGGAAACTGAACTAGCCTTGCCTCTGGTCCATGCTTTCCTCCACTTCTTTGCTTCTCTTTTTTTTTTTCTTTGATTATTTTTTTAAATAAGAAAAAAAATTGGTAGGTTTAGGAAAATGTACTTATTAAGGAAGAAGAACCAACTGAGTTTTAAAGGCCCTCTTATTCATCTTAAAAGTCACTGAGTCGTGCTGGCAGAGGGCACACAGTGCTGCTATTTGCACAACCTGAGGGCAAGAAACATTTTTTTTAAGCTCTTGTTGTTACAACACTTTATAATAGGCACAGTCAGAGCAAAAACCTTCAGGAAAAAATGTAAACATTTTTATAAATTTGTTCTCTTGCATAAGAACTGAAAGGTGAAGCCAACTTTTCCCCCATTCCAAAGCAAAAATAGACCAGAACTACAAAGAGCAGATTAAATTCTCATCTTTTCTTGAACTCCCTTTAAACAGAAATGTGGTTTCACAGCTGGACACTCTCCATGTGTGTAAATCACTGTTTGTTGCCTACTTTTCCACACCATCCAGCTCACCTGAGAATCTGCCTTTGGTGTGTGCTGTTGAAATGAATCTTTAGGCTGGACTTTTAAAAGGTTGACATTTAGCTAGATGGGAAATAAATACCACATGACTGTAATGATAGCACACACTCTTTATCCCCCAACTTTTGGAAGGATGAAAGCACAGGCCTGTCTTCTTTCAAGGCATTTTCAAACTTCCAGTAATGAGTTAGCAGGAATTTATTGTTGGAAACAAAACACCGTGACTGCCACTGCAGAGTTCCCTACAGAACTGCCATGCACAGCAGCCTCGCTGGTTTGAAACTACCACATGTTGGCAGGGAAAAGGTGCAACACACTTAAATCACTTCCAACATGCAAGATTTCTAGGAAAAAAACCCCAAAACAACACAGTGAAAGGTCTCCTACTATCAGATTATGATTTGTCACTGCCATATGGAACACTTAAAATGAAGGTTAAAGAATTTTCAAACTCATCATTTATTTGGCTCTTCTTTTTACCAAGTTTCTGAATGCTGGTTTTACAATCCCATAATTTAATAATGAAAAGAGTAAAGAGCAAACACTACATATGAGTGTCTGTAAAGGACATAGAAGACTAAGCAATATATTTAAGTTGAATTAACTGGAAAAATTTAACTGGATTGTGCTGAGATGTCATAATGTACAATTTCTATGAACACTAATTTTTAAGGAATGCATCGTTTTGCCTCTGAGTTTCTCCACTGTGGTACAAAACAAGGACACATGTAGGGAAATGGGATTATGTGGCAGTCATATTTTCTGGAAAAATCCCTTTGCCCAGGATGCTTCTTCTGGGAAGCTGAGAAGCCTCAGAGCAAAAGGCAAACAGTATTATCTCATTTGCTTCTCCTGTGTTTTGCTGCTTTGGAACGTGGTTGGAGATTTTTTATCCAACAGGTGCACGTTTCATTGGTTTCATGTGAGTTGTTTTGACTTATTGGCCAATCACGGCCAGGCTGTGTCGGGGCTCTGGAAAGAGTAATGAGTTTTCATTATTATCTCTTTGTAGCCTTCTGTCTGTATCCTTTCTCTATTTTTTAGTATAGTTTAGAATAGTATTCTTTAATATAATGTAGTATCTTCAAATAATAAATTAGCCTTCTAAGAACATGGAGTCAGATTCATCATTCCTTCCTGACACCCCATAAATACAATAGGATTCTTTTCCTTGGGAAGTACTTGATCTGCTTTCTCCCTACCAGAAGAAGCCAAGATAGTGAGTGTTGTTAATTCATTAAGCAATTCATTCACTACAACACGGCTGGCTTTCAAGGAGAATATAAACTCTTCTGATTATTTTAACTAGAAAATAAATTAAGTTTTTAGTATTCCAACTATGATTAAATGACGGTATTACTATGAAGTTATTACTTTGATCTCCTGAAGCAAATAAAGGGGGGTAGATGATGTTTTAGTAATTCTTCAATACTATCTGGTTATACAATGTATATCCAAAATAGGATTTTTCAGGCACTCAGAACTCATTCTAGATATTTTACAGTATTACTACCTAAAAATATTTACCTGTGCCTGATTTTTCTTCCTATCATTACATTGCAAAAACACTTCAAAGCAATGAAAGGACTCATAAGAGGCATCTGGTGCCTGGGCTTCCATCACCACTAGCCTGTGTCATGTCACAGAGGTATTCCTGACAGATGTGAGTCCTTCAGGATCTGTATCTCAATTATGCTTCTTCACTGCTGAGTGTCAATACACCAGGTGTATTCATCATGCACAAGAAGACAGTCTAAGAGAAAGAGTTGGGGTTGTTCAGCCTGGACAAGAGAAGGCTCTGGGGAGACCTTGTAGCAGCCTTCTGGGACTTAAAGGGCACCTGCGAGAGAGCAGGAGAGAGACTTTTCACAAGTGAATGTAGTGGTAGAAGAGAAGAGGTAATGGTTTTAAACTGTCAAGAGAGTAGATTTAGGTATTAGGAGGAAATTTTTTACTGTGAGGGTGGTGAGACACTGCTACTGGTTGCACAGAGAAGCTGTGGATGCCTCATCCATGGAGATCTTCAAGCCCAGGTTGGAATCAGTTTGGGGCTTTGATCAATCTGGTCTAGAGAAGCTGTCCCTGCCTGTGACAGGGGCATTGGAACAAGATGTTTAAGGTCCCTTCCAACTCAAGCCATTCTAGGATTCTATGATTCCATCATATTGGCAAGTGTATAACCTGTCCCTCATCAGGAGTAGTTTTTTCTTAATCTTCTAATAGCCTGGGACATTGCTTTTCTGAGTGCTGTTTGTGTGGCTGTGTGATCACAATGGCACCAAGTTTACGTAGATCTGTCGCAGATGCTGCCTGAGACCAAGTCCCTTGGCACCCTGCTGTGAGTTACCTGGAAACACTCCCACAAACAGTTCTGACAGTTTTATATTTATGTTGTGCAGTGCTTTGGGCTCCAGAAACCAGGGCCAGACTTCTGTCCCAGGATTATGTATCACCTTCTCTAATGAGATGGAAAACACACCAGAATATAATGCTTGGAAACTCAGTGGAAACGACCACACAACAACCACTGGGAGAGAATTTTCCCTCATCCCAGCTGCCAAAAGGGCTTTGTGCCAACAAGAGAGGCAATGCAAGACAGAAGCAAACCACTAGCAACACCCTTGTCAAAGAAATGTTGATAGCTTGCACTGCTACTTTACAAATCTCAAACCAGATTTAAGTGACCTTCAGGATTCCATTCACAAACAAAATGGAATAAGAAAATTTAAACATGCTTTGAGCATGGGTTTGGCTTTCAGTTATCCTGAGGATCTTGTTGAAGATCTTAGCTGGGTTGGTTTACAGGCAGTGTGCAAGTTTTTTTTTAAGTGCCCATCTTCCCCTTCCTGTGAGGTCAGCCAGCCAGTCTGCAGCTGAGTTCCATGGAGATACAGAAAAAGGAGTAAAGCAGCTGAAGTTTAAAAGACCATAAATTACTCCATTCTCTGATGGTGGGTGAGTGCAGGTTGCACTAATTTTTCACACCAGCATCCCACTTTCCTTAATGACTGTCTTAACTTCAGCCCTCACAACTGTCTTTCAGGCAGTTTTTAAAGCATGCAGAAGTATCAAGCAGAACCTTGTCATTTCTCCATATTTGCAAATTGAGCTTTGATAAGACAGGTTTTCATGAGTGCATGCAGGAGGACACTGTTGTCAGGGATGACAAAATCTGGCTGGTCAGGACTATTTTTTTTTTTTAACACTGTAACATGAAATGATGTTTTTAGTATTACTTCAGTGAGATCCAGAAATCTTAGAAAGACTTAGACAATCGTTGAGGGGGGGTTTTGATGCATTTTTTTCCCCCCTCACATTCAAGAAATGATCCAATTATAAGCCTATAGGAGTTATGATCCTTCCTTAAGTTGGGAAAATGTTCTTAAGATCCCCTCTCAACACCAAGAAAGAAAGAAAATTGCTCCTAGAAAATGATTCCATTTTTCAGGCAAGTGCATTCTCACTGACATTTCCCTCTCACTTTTGAGAAAACTCAGCTGAGTCCCTGAAATTAACAGTCATAAATGTGTGTAAGGATGTGCGGAATGAAAAATTATATGGAAGGTAAATTACTCCTGGAAAGTAAAGGCCATGTAGCTAACTGGAATGGAAAGGCAATTGTCCATTAGATTCAGCTCCCATCTATCCATCACAGCCCAGATGTCCACAGTCAGGACAGCCACAGGAATGGACTCATTCAACTCAGTGGTTCTTAGGAGAAGGTGGGATGATGTTCTGTATGGGTTAGACCATTTCCACCAGAGTTCCTTCCTTGCTGTGCTGTGCATGGGATGGACCACAGACATTTCTAGCCCAGTGTGTTGTCGGGTCCGGCTGTCTGTCTCTGCCCCGACACGGGTAGGGTGGTTCTTGGGTGGCACGCGATGCAAAGGACGAGTCTGGACTCTTCAGCTTTTCGATCTTCAGGTTGTTTATTATTTCTTATCTACAAGATTTTCTGTCTGCCCAACAGAGGTCTGATCTGCAAGCAGTCACAGGCACTCTCTGACCACCCACGGGGCGGTCATGTCTTTTTATACTAAAACCTACGTATACAATATTTACCTTTATTTTCCAATGCTTTTCACCCATGTTAGCAAGTGCACCTTCACCATAAACCAATCCCCAAGTGCCAACATCATCACAGGAGATGGAGGACAAGAAGAAGAAAGAAGAAGGACGAGACACGCCCTGATCCCTCCATCTTGTCTCCATAACCCCCCTGTACTAAAAACCTTAAAGTTTATATCTCACCCTCTAAATGTGTCTCTTTTACACCTTTTACTCTAAAGTGATTCTCTTGTCCTCAAACTCTTGTTACTTCTGTGGATGGATCAAAATCAAGCCACCAAACACTCTTGGCAACATTCCAGGATTTTCGAGACCCCCAAGGGTTCTCCTGGCATCTCTGGACATCGGGAACGATGTGCTGAGATCCCACAGTGTGTATAGTTTGTTCTAGATTACTTAAGAACAGGAAATCAGTAAAACTGAAATAACAAACAAAACCTAACCAAAGCAGGCAGTCTTTGTCCTGAGATTTGATTTAGGTACAAAAATGTAAGCATTAATAAAAGGTTACAAGATTACTTATTTCTGCTTGTTATTGTGCTGCCAACAGTTCTTGCCATTTTAAAATTGCCCACAGTGTCTTTCAAGGACCTTCTTCATCCCTTTGTTCTCCTCAGGGAATTTATCTATCACTAACCTTTAAAGAGTCCTTTATTTTCCCAGTTAGTGTTTGGAAGCACTGCAGAACAGTTTGAAATATGTATCTATATGTAGAGAGAGTTTATCAGGATAAAGCAAATTTTGAGATTTCTGACATTAAATTCCTAACACATCATATAAATATGTTATGTTAAATCTCTGGTTATCTGGGCAGGGTAAAATGTGATTTTTTTTTTACTCAGTTTAGATATGGCCAACAGAATTATAAGCAACCTAAATATAAGCTAAGGCCCAAATTAAAAAATGGCTACTATGTGCCTAATTTAATCTTAAGTGTAAATTACTATTCAGGTGCCTTTTTTTCAGTTGAAGTTTATCTAATTTAAGGAGCTCAGGACTTGCCTCTTCACACCTTTTAATATACTGAGTGAGAATCAAGTGTGTGGGTTTCCCTCACCTTGATTACCCTTGCCATCAGAAGGAGAAACTGTGCTGCAAGTAATAATAGCAATATTAAGACACTTCCCTTTATTTTTTTATTCCAGGCAGAGCATTCCAGTCAGTTTCTGAGAAGTATAATTCTTGCCAATAAGAAGATTAAAGGCTATTTAGACTACCATCATTTGTGGTCCATGGAGAACCTAAAAGCAAAATATTTTACCAGTAATACCTGCATAATCATGATAAAGATACCAGTAACTTTTTTCCTAAAATGGTTGTAGTTGCCCATACCTACAGGCTGTAAATAAAGCTGTCTCACAAAGAAGAGATATCAGTCTCATAAGTAAGAATGTCTGCTTTCAATATGAAAATGTTTGATCTAAGAAGCCTGAAGCTTAAAAAAAAATTGAGAAGATTTTTTCAGCCTTACATTTCCTCCTAGAGTGAAATCTTTACCCTGCTGCTTTATCAAGGCAAAACGGTGGGTCTGAAGATGAACTAAAGTATTGTGTCTGAGTTACTCACCTTCTGTTTCTTGAAAATAATTCCCTAACCAAGGGTTATTTGTTAGGATCACCAGTTGCATTCAGACATTACTCAGTGGTTAGCAGAATGCAGCATGCAGGTTTGCAATGCTTCCAAGAACTGTAGAATCATAGAATGATGCAACTTTTTAGGCTGGATAAGATCTTTGTTAACATAGCACTACCAAGACTGCCACTAAACCATGTCCCTCAGTGCCACATCCACGTGTCTTTTAAATACCTGCAGGGATGGTGGCTCAACCACTTCCATGGGCAGCCTGTCCCTATGCTTGACAAGGTTTTAGTGAAGAAATTTTTTCCATCTGAAGAAAAATATTTTTTAGTTGCTTTTATTTTTAACTTTTTTTTTTTAATCTATAAAAAGATCAGTTAGTTTAGGGTTGAATATGGGTTAACTTATGGATTTTTAAAAACCTCAGAAACCTCAAAAACTAAAAAAAAATATTTTAAAACATAAAATCAGCCAACCAACCAACCAATCAAAAACCCAAAACAAAACATAAAAAACAAATTCAAACTTGAACTTCTGTAATAGAAAACCTCCAGGCACCAACACAGGCTGGGGAACAACAGCTGAAAGACAGCTTTCCAGAGAGGGATGTGGTGGCTTTAGTGGACAAGACAACCAAAGGCAACAGTACACCCCTATGCCAAAGAAGGCCACTTCTAATAGCTGCTGTCCCATTTCTTTGATTAAATTCTGTTCTGGACTTGCTCTTCAAGTTCTTTAAATTGGGGTAGTACCATTTGATTACAAACCCGTGTGATTACAGTGAAGGCAGACTATCCAGGCTTTTTTCTTCCCTTTTCCTTTGAATGCTAAAGACTTTCACACACCAGTTACTTGTGTGAAGATTCTGACATTTCCATGAGCTGATCAGAATATGCATAAGAAGACTCAGAGGATTTTCTTCTCATTACAAAAGTTTAAGTGACACAGTCACATTGGGGTGTTTTATTCTAGGTAACAGACAAGAGTGCCTAAAGAAATAGTTTATTGATCATACTCTGAATGTTGCTATAATTACTTTCTGTTTGAAAATAATCAGTTGAATGTTTGCTGTTGTTAGGTGAAGCCAGTTGTTAATTATCTACATTTTCTTCTTTTTTCAGTTATTCTTCCTACATAATTAAAAATTCTTCCCCATCCAAAGAGAAGTCTGCATTCCAGCTGAGTCTGAGTCTCCTAGAGGGAAACTTTTTTCTCTTATTGCTGGTTTTTAGTCATCCCCTGCTGATATCCTGTCGTCCAGTCAAAACAGAATGAATTTGCAAGAGGCTTTCAGCAGCAAAAAAGTCCTTGAAGCTTTGCTGTAAAATAATACATGCAATGTTCTGGAAAACAATTGAGCTCACAGTGCTGGAATACAAAATCATAATAACAACCACTAATCAGTATGACACACCAAGCCCAACCTTAATTTGGAACAATTTCATGTAGTTCTTGGGGACTGTCAGAATGTGAAGTGGATGTAATAAAGACAGTAACAAAATTAACTTATAAAAGTGTATTGAGTGAAGCAAACAAACACATAGAAGTTTTAACTGACTGATAAACATGAGGTCAGATTTCATCTCACAGCGCTGAAAACCTTGTCTGTTTTGTCTGAGAATATTGTGACATGCCTAAGAGCAATCCGGCATGATGCCTAAGAGCATCCAAAATGACTTAGTATCCAAATGAAGAATTTAAAACCCTCCCCAAACATTTCCTAATTAATTCAGCTCACTAGATTGCCTGTGGACTGTCAGTGCTGATGTGAGGAATTGGCAGATTCATGCACAGTTAGAGACAGATTCTTCTAGATGCCACCAAAATGGAATCTGAAGATAGTCTACAAATACACAGTGTTGTCACTATGGAATCCTGTGGGAATTATCATGTACATCAGAAGAGCACAGAAGACAATCTAGATTTTGTTTGGAACACAGACTGGAAGACTAATCTGAGTATTATCTGTCTTAAAATCAGTTTAATTAAATTCATGAACCTGGTTGAATGGAGACATTTTTCTTTTTGTTTTTTAGTATATAAATAAGGCACTTCTCATACTTTTAAAAAATATTTGTGTGGAGAAAAGGAGATATACAATCACTGTTGTACTGAAATAATTATTAAAATATTAAGATTTTTGTAATTTTATGGCCAATTCAGACAATTAACCTGTTACACTAAACGTGAAATTTAAATTGTTGGAATTTGGAATGCACAAATGCTTTCCAAATAATAATAAGTTACCCAGATATTTTTCTGTGCCTGATACTCTATGAACATGAATGTGCAGAGCCCAACATGTACAGGGTATTAGACAAAGCAATGGGCCAAATTCAGACTGGTGAAGCTCAGCCAGATTGTTGTGCATGATTCAGTAAGCTTTTACTGTGCAATAATTAAAATAAATCATGCAACAATTCTATGCTGCTCATTGTTTACGGATCTTCCCTTGCAAAGTTGAAATTATTCTTTCCTCTGTGAGGGTCTCATCATCACTGTTCAGAGTTACTGAGAACAAAGCTGATCTCTTGTTAAGGAGCACTGCAGTAGAGGAACTTGAGAAATGCAGGGGTTCTGTTAATCTGAAGTACAGTCCTATCTGATATCCAAGCCTGGTATCAGTCACATGACAAGCAGTATCTCAAGCCATCTAATTTGCTCTGTCTTTTGCAATTCTGGATTAATCTGGAATATAGGTATTTTGCTGGTGTCACACCTAGTCACAAGGTTAGAGATTGAACACCATCTAACTCCTTATTACCCCATTTTGTTCCTGACCCATTGTCAATTTTGGGACTGAATCAAAAGCCCCTGAATATGTTGCATAACCCAGTAAAGAATTTTCTTTTTTTCTATGGTGATATGACATGAACAACCAACTCTTTAAATTATTTTCTAAGTTGTTCAAGAACAACTTAATTTATTTGAGATGTAATTGATGGAAAGCACAGTTTTCAAACAGTGCTTAACAGCATGGAAGTTCCCAAGGTGCTGTGTAAGATGCAATGATTTCTGCCATGAAACAGATTTCTGTTGATGTTGTTTTCTATGAATATTGCTTGATCCAATGGAACTTGTTCTAGAGCTCTACTGAAACAAATCAATTACCTCTTGAAACTTTTCCCAGTATCATCTAGCTTTATAACCAATACATTTTAGTTTCTAAATACAATAATTTTATATAGTGCTCTACTAGTTTTTGATGATTTATGGAGTAACTATAATAGAACTTGCCTTTATAAAATAAAGGCAATAAAATAATTTTTACTCTCTGATGAGGCCTTGTTCTGCTAAAAAAGTCAATTTTATAATAAGAGCTTCCATTAGGAAATAAATTTTAAGTTACTTTGAAATATGTGCCTTGAGTTTGCTCTTCATTCACAAAACCTAATTTGTAAAAGATGTATTTTTAATAAGATCACAATTATACAGGAAATATTAATATTTAAATTCTCTTGAGCCTGAAGACTTGTTGTTTAATTTAATTTTTTATGTCATGGTGAAATAGAGTATTGAAGAATGCAGTGTTCCTGCACCTGTGTTATGCAGTTAAAGGCATCTTAATACATTTTATTTTGTAGTGTGCCTGGTAGATTGAAATCTGCTGTATTCTGCTGCAATCTGCTACTCATTTTCTCACAGATAACAATGAAATTTTTAGTCAATTTTCTCCTTTCATTGAATATATGGAAGATAGCAAAAAATTCTTATGCCAGCAACTCCCTCTACAGCTCTCTACTAAGGACTGAGGCACCTGAAGTTGACTGATATCCTTTCTTTTTGGCATGCAGTGCTATCTGTGCATATTCATAATACCCTGTGTCATTGCACATCCAGGAGCATCAGTCTTCATAGGTGAAACACTCCACAGGGCTCACCCCTAAAACCTACTGAGATCTGGGACAACATCAATATCACCCAGCTTTCCAGCCTGTTTTGATATTCCTTGTACCCCATGTGTACTTTATGGGAAGTACAGGCCCATGTGAAAGGGTTCAGATGCCTAGAGCACAGACAACTTTTTTAAACTTACCTTTCCTATGCCTGTTCTTCTTGGGTCTCCTACAGCTTTGAATTAAGTCAAGAGTAGATCTCCTAGTACTCAGCTCACACCTTTCTGAGCTCCTCATACCTACTTGTATGATTAATTAAATTGTTTTACTTCTCAAAACAGGAGATAAAAAACTGCCTTTCATAATTACAGAATTGCTGAAGCTGATATCTGTAACCCATGTGCCATTTAAATGGTTGATTCCAGTGACACGAGCAGTGCTAAAGGAAAATTACAAAGAGTTGTAATTAATTTACAGCAAGGCACTGAGTTAGATTTCTTTGAAATGGTATTTCTTGTTAAAAGTCAGCCTGAGCCTCTAAGAAGAGCAGATGGCAAAATAATCTAAAAATGCATTTATTTTTAATACTAGAGGGATACCATGAGAGAGAGATTGTCAAACAAAAACCATTTTATATGGCAGCAGTTGAATGAGGAAAAGCAATAAGATTCATATTGTCATTTTTCACAGGTGACTTGTTTATATTTTTTCAGAGAGCTATTAGGCTCTCTGAATGGTTAATAGGGAATTGTGTATTCATAACCTTTTCTCTAGGGGTTCCTTAGAACTACCAAATATCCTACTCCTCCAGTTGTCTTCTGGGTCTTGGCTCCCTGATCATCTTTTGTGTATTCTGGTTTGGGTAAGCACTCCTTTGGACTGAAACATTTAGTTCCCCACAAAATAAAGTCTAGGTGCAATTCTGGGGATAATTCAGTCCAAAAAGTGTTCTCCAAAGAAGATATGACCCTACACAAGCTATTAACTCCTGCATTACATTCTTGCAACCCAGTCTCAGCGGGCTTTGCAGCCTCAAGCAGCCTTACATGTCTCCCCAAAAGAGGTAATACATTAGTTCTGTTTCATGTTATAAAAATACAGGTCTTGATAGGCTGAAACAATTTATTTCAATTTCTACTAGAATATGCAATCTATTAAAAACCAATTGTGTTTCTCAGCAACCAGGGCACCATGTAGGTCTCCGAGAAGGAAGCCCAGGGCTAGTTTAGATGCAGCCAGCTTGTTCAGGCAGGGGAAGTCCCAGTGTGGACAGGAGCCATCCTGCAACTGGGAATGCAGGGGTGTCCCTGTAGGAAATGCATTTAGAAATGCAGGTACAGCCAAAGATACTAAGCTTTACCAGTTATTCAGGCAACTGATGTCAAACTCACAATTGTGTTATTGGCAACAAGCTGCCTACAGAACTTCCCCTACGCTGCTCCACTCTACTGCAGAAAATATTTGTGCTTTGGTCCCACAGAGCCTGTTTAATTTGTTTTTTACCTTGATGTGGTATCCACACACTTTAATGTGTATCATTCCACAGAAAGTCTTTGGCATAGACTTCTTCAATAATATTACTTTACTAATGCGAACAGCTCCATTGGGTCTTAGTGATTAGTTGTGTACTCAGGTGTTTTTTGCACTGGGTCCCAAACTGTGTTCAGAGTAAAAGTGGTATAGGTTTGTTCTACTGCAACCTCTAAATAAAAACATCTGCAGTACAGTGACTTCAAAGTCCCCATGGTTCAAAATACTTACCTATAACAAAATGGATGCTTTTTTTGATCTGGGGAAACAGTGTCCAGTTAAACTACACTTTGTTATATCCATCCCCAGCTTTCATTTATATGCCAAAGATCTACTGCTCCTCCAACCCTTGAAATTTTATTAAGAATTCTGCTACTGTTAGCAATGTGCTGAATCAGAGTGGGATTTTCTTTAATATAAATGTGCAAACCTAAGATGAACATCTCAACACAGCTTTTCAGCTCTGCAAACTTGGCTATGCTTTAGAGAAGCTGACTTCATTCACCAGAGTGTTCTCACAGTTTTGAGCAGCACATAAAATCTTTCCTTATATAATTCCCTTTTTTTCTTCAATCCCTAGCACTTTCTTAAAGCTACTAGGCATACATGATATTTTATGTTATTTCTAAACAAAGTAAAAATCTGTGTACAGTTTAATTAAAGGCAAAGTTTTAAGTAAGTAATTAGGTTTACTGATTTCTAGCAGGCTTAAGTATACCTTCACACAAATCAATCAGCAAATGCTCCAATCAGCATATAGGTAAATGTTCTGCTAAGTCATAATTCTGGTTTGTTTTTTTTAATAATTGCATTATCTGTCCTGTATCTCACCCATGCTCAGCTCTACTTTTGGATGTCTTCCTCATCTTATATCTCTAATATTTGTTCTCTATTTGTCTTCATTACTTAGAAACTGCTTCTTTATTTATTTTTAGAAAGCAAACCTTTTTGTTTTACAGATTCCTCATCTAAGCATTCTTTCTATCACTTGCTGAACATCAAAGTTCAGTTTCTGTATTTACTGAGGAAGATGCTTCAAATCTAAGGAGAATTGACTTGGTTTTATTTTACAATTAATGTGATCAGCAGAAATATTACTTTCCAAACATCTCCAATCTGATGATGCCTTTTTGCAGCTGCAGTCAATATAAAACATGAAACATAAACAGAAAATGTATCCCCTCACCTCTTTTTCAAATCCAATCTTAGAAAGAAAACATTCAACAAAGATCTTCTGAAGACACTTCTTAGAAATCTGGAATGCAATTTCAGACACACATGTCCAGTCCTTGAAATTTCATAACCAAGGGCTGTAAAAACAATCCTTATGAGAGGAGTGGAAGCTTTCCTTTCTTATTTAGTTTTCATTTGTCCCTTTTGGGGAAAGTGAGACAATATTTAGAGGCTATCAGCATAGTTCTTCATTTTGTCTTGCAAATTTGTGTCTGCAAAGAAGACAGCAGAGACTCTGAGCCTGCCATCACGGATACGTAGGGATACTTCATGAATATATTCTACCAGGATAATAGAAGCAAAACAGACAATTAGACAGTATCTGATGACCACAGAGGTGCACCAGGCTGAAGGACAAGCTTTAGGATTAAAGCTTTAGGAGGATCTAGGGTAGAAACTAAGCTGAGAAGATGCTTGCTGTCTGTCATTGCTTGAGGCAGACCTGGTATTGTCATTCTGTACACTCAGAGCTGTGTGGCCAGAAGGGTAAACTATTTACCTTCTGTTGGTCATGGCAAGGCACAGCCACGTTCCCTCTGCTAAAGCCTGGGTATTCTGTGGCAATAGGCTTTCCAGAGTGCTTGGGAGGGAGATCAATGTGCACACATAGCCCCCTCTCCCATTATCACGCAGTTCTCATTTCCACAGGCTACTGGTCTGATTAACAACTGATGCCAGTTTCCATTTGTTGGTATAATAGAACTGTTAATTTTATAAATGCCTTTACACTCGACACATAACCTAATACTTGTGAGAATAAGAACTCCCCAAATACAACATAAACTGGGACTAAGAAGATAAGAGAATATCTTATACCAGTGGCCCATTACAACCCCCCTCTGCTTTTAGGGGTTATTTATATGCCATTTGTATTACAGTCACGTGCAAAGGGCCCCCACTGCAATACAGTGAATCATAAAATAAATGGCAGTATTTTCTTTAGCACTGTTAATACAGGAAGCAGATGCTTGTGAGTAGTGCACAAATCACACCATGGCAAACATTTCCAAATGAAAGCCTGAGAAACCAATGGGCTGTACCTCTCAAACAGCAGGTATGTTACATATATTATATATGTTATAGGTTTGACCCAGGCTCTCTGAGGGGTAGATTATGGTTGCTTGGGATAGGCAAAATTCCTTTTAAGTCTTTTAAAAACAAAACAAAACAAAATAAAAAACCCAAACAAGGCAATTTGCTTTACTTTGAATTTTAGCTCATTCTTGTATCTAAGGGGAAAAAAAAAATACATATAAGAAACTTACAATAAAAGGGATGGGGAGGCTAGGACGTACAACATAAGAGGATCTGTACAGATACTAAACCATTAACCTCCCTTGTCTTATTTTGCATTGTGTCTGATGTGTGTACATGGGCATACACATATATCCTTTCCTTTTCCTGTTTATGTCTCATTATCACTGATTCTTCCCAAAGTATATCTTCTTCTATCAGGCTTGTAGGCAGTACCTTGTCTTTCATCTTTATATAACCACTCTCCCCCTCAAGTTTCAACACAGCAGCCTGTTTCTTCCTCTCAGCCTCCACATGGCAATCACCCCCTCTTTGCCATATAGTTATGCAGTACCTCAGTTCTCAGCACATACACGTATCTAAATTTTCATAAATTCAGGAAAATACCTGTTCTGCTTTTGTCTGCTAGATCTTATTTGTGGGAAAACATGCCAGGCTCCTTATGTACCTAAAGGAGAGTATTTTAATCTATAGTATCTTGTAACAAAACCAATCATGTACATCATTTATTCAGAGTATTATCTAATAAACTTGCTTTACTTAAGTTTGGTAGACACACACTGCATACTTAAAACTTTGTTTTAAGTTGCACACTGTGAAATACAGATGGGGTTGACCCATTATGGGTGGAAATTAGTGCTCTTTAAAACCTATACTCACAAGTTTCATTTTAACTTGCATCTCTCAGAGCATATTATATTAGACACACATAAGAGCATACATTCCTACTGATTAGACTGGTGGTTTTTTACAGGCATATTGTCATCACGCATAGTTATAATACTAAAATATGCAGCATAAGTTTTAAAGCCTATCTTTACTTTGTTTCCTCTTTTTTCTTCATCCAGCTTTGTGCCTGTTTTATTCTTTCACACCCTGAAGCTTCGTGTTTCCTCTCTAGCTGTAGAATGAAAAAGTATGAACACCAAAAACTCTGCAGGGAGTTCAGGAGAATGGCTATTACAATATTTCTTTCTGCAGTTTTCATGGCTTCTTACACAGACAGAAGGGCAGAAAGGGTGCAGAATCTAGGGCAATTCTTCCAGCTTTGCACTATACACTATGTGGCCATGGGGAAACTGAAGGACTCACTGTGTATGCCCAGCAACAATAAAGCAATCCCTGTTTAATGAGAAAGGAGAAAAAAGCATTTTTCAAACCAGATATTCAAGGATTCATCTTAATATGGAGTTCAGCCTTAGTTTGTATAGGGTCACTTCAGCTCCCTTGCAAAATAAAGCTATCAACTTCTAACAATATTATTTTTGTCTCATAAGCCTGACAAAAGCACAGCTTTTGCTATAGGTACATTTTTCAAAACTATTCACACAACTGAAAAGTAATTATGATTCTGATTTTTTTTCTTCCTTTATAATCCACCTTTGCCCTTTGCTTCTTTCTCACTCTTGCTCCCTAATTTTGTTTGCCAGTGGAAAGGGAGAAAACAGAAAGCAACATAAGTAATCCTGGGTTCAGATACCCACCTTCTGCTGGACTACTTCTGTATCCAGCATCATCAGGGATTAGATAAAAGATGGCATCCCTGGAAACCACAGCCCAGGAATTACTTGTTTGAGTGAGTAGGCAGTATGGTTATGTTCCTGCATGTTATCTGTGTGCAAATGTAACAGAACTTAAATGAGCCAGAGGGGAGTGTTGATTATTCTGTAGTCCTACTTTCATTCTGGAATATGAAGTAGCATAGGAAGACAATTTTCTTACTGAGATTATGGATGCTTAGGGAATATGCTGAGCTGCCCAAGGAACATGCAGGGATTGCATAAATGGATCTGTCTGGAAGACATTTGCTGAGGCAGAGATTTTCTCTAGTGGTTTAGCTAAAGATATGAAACTCATAAAATTCAGTGATCCTCAATTAAAAATTAATTTGCTCTAAATTAAGGAGCAAACACTGTCAAACTGAGCACCTACCTGAACTTTCAGCACGTCTTTGGCAGTGATAAGGTATGAACCAACCATTCTTCCACAGAGACTCTTCACACTTCCTGGAGGATCACTGCCAGCTTGCTGCCCTTGTTGAACAAGTCATGTCCATCAACTGCCTCCTGATCATCTGCAGACACTGGAAACTGTAATCAAACTGGAGAAGAGGAGAGAACTAAACTATTTTGAATTCCAGAAAATGTTATGAAATAAGACACCTGAATAGAGAGAGAGTATTTGTGTCAGTGATGAGGAAAAGATTAGGAAACTTTCTCATCATTGGACATCCAAGAAACAACATAGGCAAGATGTGCAACTGGCTAAACTCCATTTGCTCTGCTGCTCTGAGAACAATTATTTCAGCATTTGTCTTAAGAGTGAAGGAACTTACTGCATCTGATGGTAAAATTATTGGTGACTTTCATCTAGTTAAGTGATTATCACAATATTGTGCAATGGATTTATCACTTCTGGAGTTATTCCCTTTTGCAGGTTTAACACAGCATTTTACTAAAATAAGTCCAGGTTCTTTACTAAGAGTGAAAATTTAAACAATTTCAGGCTGATACATTTGTTTTGCTTTTAAGTCATTTTTTTGCATCTTTTGTTCATCAAAACATTTAAGTAGCTCAACTAACATGAGAAACAGGTAAAAATGTTGAAATCCTTTAATAGCATATATCTACTAACTTTTGTTGTGTACCAGCTTATATGATGCTCAAATCTATGCTGAAACTGTAACTAATACTTCTCATAACACATGTAAGATATTTTAAATTATAAAGAACATTATATATATTTAAGTACTTAAAAATAAAGAAAGGTGCATTTTCTGAAAGATTAGCTATCAAACTTTACATTGGTTCAATTTTCAATGAAAGGCTTTAGGCCACTGTCAGACAGCAGTGGAAAGCTATGCTGACATTAAGAAGGCAGCTAGAACAGGGGAAATATTCACACAGTAACATAAAAGAATCCCCATTAAAACATCTGAGACTTATACACATAGAGGATATTGAGGTTTCATGTTCTTCTCTGCTATGAGCAAGAAATAATACTTTATATTAAGTTACTTGCTGTCTTAAAATGATTGTGCCTCATGTTTTCTGAATGGTTTAGTACTTAAAAGTGGGACAAGTAATTATCTCTTACATAATAAACCATCTGCATGGATATAATTAAACATTTGCTCAGTTGTATTTGATATTAAACCAGAAAAAGAATGTGGTTAAGTAGCATTTATCATGCAAAAGATGTCAAAATCAGCTGAAAATCCATCTATAATATCCTGGTTAGTTGCTAAGCTTTTGAAGGGGTCTTGAATAGATCTCAAATGTGATGCTGCATAACTCAGGTTGACATGGTAACATGCATAGTAAGGAAAATCTCAGCTTTATGATCAACTTCATTTTAATTCCCTCCCCTTTTCATATGCTCCCCTCAGTTTCTGGAGTAAATGTATCTTAAGAGTCTCTGATTGCAACTCATAATTATTTGGTGTAATTAAGATGGCATGCTAGTCTTTTGTTTTGTAGGCTGCAGAACAGTAGCAGGTCTATGAAATGAATCCCTAGCAGCATTTTTTTAATGACCATGTTAAATTTAGTGCTGTTCCGAGAGAGATTATGTGTTTTTCTTGGTTAATGGGATGTTTGCTATATTCAGACATCTGGCAGCACTGTGCCTGAGGAAACAGGCAGAAAAGAACCTCGGTGTAGCTACTCTTACAGACATATAAGCTGTTAAGGGTCAGTGACCACAGCCATAGGTCCTGAAGACCCTTGCTAAGAGGGCAAGGCCAGAAGAGTCATAGCTTGAGAGCACAGGCTGACATAATGATAGCAGGGCAGAAAAAGGGCCCTGCAAGCCAGAGGAAAAAAAAGTTTGCAAGGACAAAACTGAGACATAGTCAACATTTCTTGATATATTTGGATAAAACTGAGGCTTCAAGGATGACTATCACAAAATTTTGTGGCTTAAAGTAAACATATCTTTAGATTATTAAAAAGAATCTTTCTAAGAGCTTTATTTCTTCTTCGAAATAAATAATATTTTGTTTTTAACAAGGATTCACATCTTTGTACATTCCTGAAGCATTTTCTCCTGTGCATGAGAGAGCAGTACAGACTGGGGTATGGTGTGGGTTGTGTCTGGCACCTTATAGCATGTGATTGAGCCGAGGGAGGAAGGCAGGGAAGAGAGGAACTGCAGAGCTAAGATATCCTCTGGGGAACATGATAGTCAGGCTAGGAAAGCAAAGTGCTACACTGCACAAATGCATGAGGGACAGACAGAGATAAAGAGGAGAGGCAGGACCTGCTTCACTGTGTGACACTTCACAGGTTACTGACTCAAACTCATCCAATCCTTTTGGGTAAGTCATGGATGATAGAGTGCTTCAGCTCCAAGACTGCTTGAGGGATAGGAGAACTGTGAGGTTCTACAGAGGACAAATGAAGGCAGACTCAGTGACCCAAAAAAAAAGCTTAGCTGAATCTTTCTCTGCCACCGTGACACTGGTTGCTCTTCAATCTCAAAATAACTTGCTACTTAGAAAAGTGACATGTTACCATCCCAGCAGACAGCAGTGTTACAGACTGAGAAATGTGTGTTTGTCTCCTGGCTTTACAGGGAAACTTTGACTTATGGAAATTTTGACATCACTGTGAGAGATCTCTTACAAAGGAAATTTAATAAAAGAATTAGAAATACTTTAAAAGGAAGCTGAAAAAGGAAAGAGAAGATCTTCCTCTTCTCTGATAATTGTGGAATTAAAAAGATTGAGAAATGGTGGAAACTTTCCATGACAGCTTCTGAGTCCATGGAAGCTTCACATATCTTCTTAATGTCTGATTGCTTCTATAATGGCGCTCCAGAGCGCCATTAAAAACAAAGAGAAAACAATCTTTTTTTTTAAACTTAGAAGTGTTTTTTTGTTATTTGGATAATTCTTAATGTAATAACCCTGGAAAAAATAAACCGAGGAAAGAAAACAAGAATTGTTTGGGGGCAGTTTCCCCATGGCCTTCACCACCCAAAAAGGAAGAAAGAAAAGACAAGTTTTAATGCCATGATCAATTAATTGTTAACCCTAAAGAAATGCTATTTTTCCACAATAACTTCCTTTATTGAAGCTTCACAAACTTAAACTATACACAATTTATGGTTCTTTAAAGCTTTAATGAGGAATAATTCTGTTTATGTAAAGCAGCCTTTCTTATAAATTTTCAAGGGATATTTTACACTAAACTTCTGTGTACTAAAGCAAAATTAATTAGTTCTTCAAAACAGAGGACTCTGAATTTCACTTTCATGGCAAATTAGATTTTGTTTTGTTACTATCTAAGAGCATGTAGATTAACTTTCTTAATACCAATTTCCTTTCTATCAACAATTATTTGAATGTAATCTTAAGATTTCTCTTTGACTTCTTTATGGCTATTAATAGCAACAGCATCTTTTTATCAAAATTTTTCTGTAATGCTATATGTGAATTTATTTCACATTGACTGCACCTAAACCTTCAAAATGTAACTACATACATGGACAAGCAGAAAAAAAGTTATTGACCAGCTACCCTACTCTCTTCTAGACCTCATTAATTTCCCCCCACAAACATGGTTACCCTATAGATTACAGTGGCTCTATTTATTATCAAAGGACTGAGCTGACAATCCAGAGACTTTTAAAATTACAGAAAACATCAATCTATGCCAGCCCAGAGCTTTTGCCTCACATTTTTTAACAAGTAATTCTAAAATAGCGGCTCTTAAAGTTATTTAATTTTGAATGATCCCAGATCATTGTCTTTTAGACTGGCTGCAGACTTTTCAAGGTCAAGTTTTTGAAGAATTTTGGGCTAATTCTGGTTTGGTACAGTAGAACTGGAGGTGCCTGGACCTGTCCAGAAGGGTAGTATGTTGGGATGATTTCAGTTTTGTATTTAGGTTTCTAAAGTCTGAGTTCAGTTTTAAGTATTTAAGTCCTTTCTCTGGGGGAAGATGAGAAGACTGTCAGCTACATTTAGATGCCTTCTCCATTTACTGGCTGTTTAGTTCCTCTCAGAGAGTCTCCAACTTTCATTCTTTTTCCTCTGTGTATGCTGATTTAGTTGTCTGTGCATCCCTGACATAATCTGGGATGACTGTGGAATATTATACTTTGATCCAATTTTACCTTAAGTCATGTTGCCACAAGAGTCACAATTATTCCATTAAAACACTGCTAATTAAAACAGCCTGCTCTGTCAGACACAAAACTTTCACCGCCTGTGTATTACCTTAGGTTTTTTTAGCAATATTTAGGATTGATATATGTGATCCTTTTGTTTTTTGTTTGTCTTTTACCTGATGAACTTTACCAACCTTATGGTAGCTAAGAATGGCCAAATTAGCATAACCAGAGATATTATTAAAGACTTTCTCTAGACCTTATGTTTTAAATAATTTGGAAATAAAATTATTTCCTGCTCAGCATCTTAAAATAATATTTACTATTTATGCATGCATTGATGGTATTAGACGATTAGGCTGAAATCTCTAAGATTACCATGATAGATTGAGGGTTGAATATCCTATAAATTAATCAGTATTTTACTTTCAGCAATAATGTAGATAAATCTTTAATTAAAAGCAATGGAATTAGTTCTACCTGCGGCAGCTCTTTGTCCTGGGGTGGTTGAGTGGAAGCACCATCAGTGTAGACAATGTAAGGAGTAGCAGTTACAGCAAGAGCTTTGCCTTACACCCCTAAGCTGGGAATGGACTCTGAGAGAGGATGGCATCCATATCCTCACCCAGAAAAATGGCCAAAGGATCAGATCTGGGTTGTAACAGGAGCTGTGGAACCCAGCAGACACTGCTCGACAACCTCACATGGCCAGTGCGACACAAAAAATAATATCTAGAAGGTGAAAACACTATTCCTATGCAGTGAAAATTTGAGGCATTTCTTGTGTCACTAAAGTCTTCCCACTTCATTTCTCTTCCTTGAATGACCTGAGGTTTTCCCTGGTGTTTCCTGTTGATGTCCCTCACATATCCCTTAGGGACTTGGGATACACACTGGCTGATTACCTACCGGAGGATGAGCTTACATCCATCCCTCCCTCCCTCTCCTCATAAAATCGTGCCTGAGCTACTGTGATATTCCAGCCCTCTTCTGATTGACAAGACCCACTTGGCAAAAATGTATTATTTGGGGCTTTACTTCAAAAGTGCCAAGAGTTGGTGAAGAATTTTACACTCTAAATTCTTTTGGGAAGCATCTCCTTTTTAAAAGTAATGTTTGTAAAAATTGTATCTCAACCCTAGCCTCTCTAACTCATTTTAAAAATGCTGGTAAACAAAACTACCACATATGCTGTTCTTAGGTCATTAAAAAACAAACAAAAAAACAAAACAAAACAAAGCAGTTTGTGCATTTAAATTCATAAAACATTCCAGCTGTCTCTCCAAATGAAAAAGACAGTCCTGAAATCTTCAGCCTAGAGCATGTGAATACCACTGAGATTCAGTTGAGGTTATTGTTAACATACATATTCTAAATTATTTAAATTGCTTCTGCTAAAGGTTAGCAGTCAGAAAAGAATATCAATTCTGTTTAACTTGTTTAAACCAAAGACCAGCAAAAATTCAGATCCTACATTTAAGAATTATTTAAATTCAGCTTCTTGGCAACAAAGGAGAAAAATTATAGGAAGAGTTTACTCAAATATATATCTTTCTATACATCATCTATACATGATGATGGAGAATATTTGGAGATGGATAGAGTTGTTTCACAGGCAGGATTTGACCTGCCACATGGATGGTTCATTTATAATTTATAAACCCAAAAGACAGGGCTTTAGGTTTAATATGGTAACCAATACAGGCAAATCAAATCAGCAAAAGAGCTCTTTAAACATGTCCTTACTCATACCTGAAATAATATGTCTGAAAGAAAAATAAAATATATAAGTCTAACAAGCCATGCTTCAGCTGAAGGCCTTTCTTTGACATAATTAAAGCATTCATGGAATATCAGAAAGTGAAATAAGATAACATTCCAATACTGAATGTGTTCCCTTTAAAATGAGACCTCTTTCCAGAGGAAAAAAGATGTAGAAGTAACTTTAAGAATGTTTTATCCAATGACCAGCGTGTAATTATATCTGCTCTATGTAAAGAGACTTAACTCCTGGTCTGCAGTTTAAAACGATTAATTTCTTGGAGAAGTCATTTATAAGAAAACAAATGAGGAAAAAAGTCTGTAACAGTGAATGATTTTACCAGATTCAAAAATCCAGTTGTGCAGTTAGAGTATTGTTTTTTTTTAAACACAGACTTGATGAAGAGAAATACAAGACAAATAATCTAGCAAAAACTTTTCTTTTGCCCATTATTTTAAGTCTGTTCAAAGGAAATATCAATGACAAACATATGAGAAATTAACACTGAGAAATTTTACAATAACAATGCAGAACAGACAGAAATATTCAACTAATATTTCTTCATAATATGGTCCCATTCCAGTCAGGAATGCCATATGTTTTTGCCTAAAATAATATGGAAATAATTTTAAGTACATGAGTAATTTAAAAAGAAATTATTACTGGTCTGCCTGAACAATTAATGTTGCTATTCAAGAAATTCTAGTATGTTAAGGATGTAGAACATAGATAAAGCCAAGGACAGCACAAAAAATATGACCTTGATTTTATAATTCTATATGTGCTGGAATCACTAGCAGGTAAAACAAATGGAGTCCTGGTATTTGATGTAATCAATACCAAAAATGATTGTGTGATTAGTGACAATGATCATGTCAAACTGGGAAGCTTTCTGGGTGAAATTGTTGGATATGATTGATGAAGATGACTGCACTGACATACGTGTCTCTAAAGTGACAGACATCCTGCAGTATATCAACCTAATTAAGTGACTGGCATTGTACAAAATCAGTGCAACACACAATAATTAATTGTGAAACGGCTAAATGGCGGATCTACAAATGCAAGTATGGGCAGCTAACCACCATCCCTTGGGTAATGCCGGAGGAATTTGTAGGGTTCTGCTGTTTCTCAGAAGTGGGTTTTTCCCAACGTGAGGCTGGTGCCAGGCTCCCAGCCCAGCCCGGGCCGGCGCACGGCTCTGCAGTGCCCAGCTGGCTGGTGCCGCTCCAGTTGCTCAGATCCCTGCTGGGAGCTGGCACCGGCTGTTTGCTGAGCTGGGCATATGCAGCAGCCTTAGCACCAGTTCCCTTGGCCTGGTGTGGCATCCTGAGAGCTGAGTGCCTCTCTGATGAGAAGTGGAGTGGGCTGTAAACACACCCTTGACACCGCTGCCGTGGGGGATTGAGCCCCGCATTTCAGAAAATGCTGTCCTCTGCTGCTGCATAAATTTATGAGGCTCTGAAGAAATATTTAACAACATTAATGGTAAAATTTTCAGATGACATGAAATGCATAAAGCACTAAATAATGCAAAGAAGAAACAGTTTTTCTGTAGGGAAATTGACATCCTTTAGTGAGCCAGGATCATTTGAACGTGCTTTTTGAGACAGCTGAATGCAAGGTCATTCAGCATGAACAAAGAATGTAGGTCACGTTTAGAAGACTGGAGACTGTGTCCTGGAAAGCAGTGACTCTGAAAAGGAATTAGGGGTCACAGTGGTTAGCCAACTAAAGAGAAGCTCCCAGAACAGTGTTCCAAAGCATTCAGTACAGCCTTCAAGATACAGGAGTGTTGGGTGGTGACATAACTGTATCTGATTCTACTTTGACAAAGGTGCTCAAAAATTACAAATGTTCAGAAAAGTTGAACCTGTTGGAAGACTCTTAGATCTGAAAAACTTGGTCAATGGAGATGAGAAATCTAAGTTACTTTATCCAAAGTGAAATGACTGTACTGTGGTTTATAAAGATGCATTTACAGGGGTCTTAGAAATACACTATATTTCAAAGTCTGTCCAACAAGGAAAGACAATTTTCTATTAACAGTATACTTTGTTAACAGGATTATTCTATAGCTGTTGAAATGTTTTATTCAAGTTTTTTTTTCTATTTGGAATAGCATTGTTTTAATTCAAATGGAGAACAAACACTAGAAAAAAGGTAAAGCATATTTTAAAGTGCTTAAAAAAAAGCATGGTAAAAATGCTTGACAAACAGACTAGACTATTGTGTTGTGTCTTTATGTTAGACACAAAACTTCAAATGAACAAAACAACATATTTTAAAAGATACTTTCCTACTGGGTTTATACTCCTGCCTTAATTTATACTGTATTCTTTTCTTTTGACCTTTTTTTGATATAGTCAGAGTGAAGGTCTTTCTTGAACATCTGCGAAATATTTTGAACACTTAGGCAAGATGTTAATAATACATGCCAGAGAGATGTAAACACCAATGGGAGAAATAAATTATGTACGTGAATACAGGGCACTATAGCTGAAGTAATGAGTTGAAACATAAGAAACTTCCATTAACCTGATCATCAGAAAAAAAAAAAATTCTTTATCATTGGAGGAATTCAACTTTAAAGGGATGTTTCCTTTGGGGAGCAGAAGCCCCAAGACATTTAAATGAGACATTTACAATGAACTGAACAAAATAGCACTGAAGAATGTTAAAGAACACTCCTTTTTCAGGACCACAGTGGTATTTTCCATCTCTAATCTGTGTGATTGTCTGCTTTTTCTTATCATTTAAGATTGTCATGAATATTTTATTTGATTGTTGACCTACAAAAGAAGTGGTTTAAAGAATATAGTTTTGTTGTAAGACTACCAGAATTCTTTTAATATTAGTTTCCATTCTCCTCCCGCATACACCAAAGTTGCCAATATCACTGGTATCTGTTTTGTCTAAGCACAGACCAGGACATTTTCAAACACAACAGACTAAAAAGCTGGTGAAATATTCAATGTGGATGTGCTCATTTTTTAGGAACTGGCACCTGAAAAACAAGTCTTTATAGTAGTGACTCTGCACCTCATTGTCCATAGGGGAAGAGTTAAGTGCCTTAGAACAAGATCCACAAAAACTAAGCTAGGTGGTAAGAGTGTGCTGAGGACACAATTGGACATTGAATTCTGACTCTTTTTGATGTTCAGGTATTTTAATACTATTACTCATTTGAGCAGAGGTTTTTTCTGAAGGTTTTAGGTGCTCATTTCTCTTTCAAATCTAGGGGAAAATCTGTAGCCAGAAGACTCCTGTTTGTTCTGTTCTTTAGCGATTAAAAAACTCCTCCAGGATGATGAAGACAAGGCTACAATTAATTTTTCTCCTTTAGGGAATCTCCTGTCTCCTGAGAACATACATGTGGACTTCTCTGGGGGAAAAGAAAAGAAAGGGAGTGCTCCATCCCCTTCTTTTGAGCCTCTTACATTTTTTGTAGATGGAAGGCTTGGTGTGCCTTCAGAGAGATTAAACAGGAGCCTCTATTCTGATTAAAGGTCTGTCAAAGGGAGCAGGGCACCCTGGGCTTAAGTCCCTGCTCCACTGATTGTCTCTGGATTTATGGATATAAAACACATAAATTGTCCGTAATACAGACACACAAAGCCATCTTTTGTCCTTCCCAAATGAGTGCCATAACCATGAGGTTACAGACTAATTCCCTCTCTCTGATCTAATGCATTTTTAATTCTTTCAGAGTGGAGCAGCTCCAACAGAAGGGACACACTATGTTTTCTTCTCTTCCATGTCCCCCTGGACCACAGGCTGTTTACCTGACAAGCAGAAGAGGACTGAAGTCTTTGCTGCACAAAGGGAAGCAAACCATCTCCTTCATCTCGAAAGGATCTCATCACTGAAATTTTTACACTAAAGTGAAGAATAACAAGCCTATGAGGAGAAAGCATCAAGTATGGCTGAAGTTTTGTGTGAAGGTTGACTTGGCAAACATCCTCCAAGACCTGATGGGCTCAGGGGTTGGGTGACTCAGTCAGATGAAGCCTGAGATACATTTAGCCAAATACATGTTCTGAGAAATTTCATCCTAAAAATTGTAACATCTATGGAAGTTAGTCACCTCCAAGGTCAGCTGTAACTAAGCGAGTAGTATGAATCAGCATAGCTCCTGCTTTTAATACCTAAATTCCACATCAATCCCACCTTCAGCACCCAAGTCATGTCATGGGGCTTTGGAAACTCGGTGGGATTTCAGTACCTCGCGCCCAGGCGAACCTCCTGGACGTGCCAACATACCCATTTGCTAAAATTACTTCCCAAGGCGTTTTTCGGACTCGGGCCAGATGCCCCCCTCGGCAGGCACAGCTCTGCCCCGGGCACAGGCAGCTCTGGATCGGGCACGTCTCCCGGGTCGCGGCTGCCCGGGGCGGAGGGAGGCGCCGGGCGGGCCGGGATGTGGCCCGGGGAGGTCCCGCCGGGATGGTGCCCGATGGTCCCGGCAGGGCTCGGCCGGCACCCGACGCGCTGCCCGGAGCGGCTCCGGCATTCCCGCAGCGCCCATGGAAGAGCGGGCCCGCAACGGGAGGGAGAGAGGGGGAGACAGCGGCGGCGGCGCCGCCCTCTGGAGAGCGCCTGGGAGAGGCTGGTGTGAAGAGCCGCATTTCAATGAGGGCCGGGCTAATGCAAATCACTGCAACCGGCAGCAGCAGAAGAAAGGCGAAGCAGCTGCAGCCCGGGCTCCCCAGCAGCGCGCTACAGCCAGGGGAGGCGTAACAAAGGCAGCAGAGCCGCTTTCTGCGGCAACTACTGCGCCTACAGCCGGGTGGTCGCGGGGGGAGGGCGGGAGCCGCCGCTCTTTGGCCCCTTCCCATTCCGAGCCGCCGCCTTCCCTCCGCGCCCGGCCGGCAGGTCTGAGTGAGGAGGTGCCCGCCAGGCTGAGGAGAACAGGTAAGCACCGGGGCCGGGGCCGTGCCTGCCCTGTCCTGCCCTGTCCTGTCCTGCGCGGGGGCTGCGGCGTGCGGGGCCGCCGGGGCGCGGTCGCGGAGCGGAGCGATGCACCTGTGCCCATTGTGTGGGGCGGCGGCCTCTGCCGGGCTCTGCGGGAGCGGCTCCGCGGGTGCGGAGCGAGTGCCGGGCTGCGGGAGCGGCTCCGCGGGTGCGGAGCGAGTGCCGGGCTGCGGGAGCGGGTCCGGCCCCGGGGAGCGAGTGCCGGGCTGCGGGAGCGGGTCCGGCCCCGGGGAGCGGGCGCGGCGCTGCCCCGGGTGCCCCGCGGCTCGGGCATCCCGCGGGGGGCTGAGGTGCCCGGTGCCAGCTCCGGAGGAATGGGCGTGTGTCGCACACGGTTCCCCTACCCCCGCAGAATAAACCCCATCTTTTCGTGAGCCCGCTGCCGCATGCATCCGTGTTCCCCCACCAGACCCGCCGCCCTCCCCCGGTGGCTACTGGTCATCATCCGGCTGCTTAGTCGCCCTATGATCTGCGCTGGGTCCCAGTCACATCGCGGCGTAGTGTGGTGGTTGTTTTTTTTTATCAGCATGCGTGGTTTTTTCATGGAAATGCTCATCCACACCTGTATTATAAATAATTCTTTAACAGATGTTAGGATGTTAGGGTGTGAAGTGTTGGCGTGGTGGTTTTTCAGGGGCGTGTCTGCTCGTTTTTGCGTATCTGCCTGTATAAGACTATATATTTATACACATAAATGGAAACATCAGATCAAATTGTTTAGGATTTCTTTGTCTGCTCTGACCTTGTGGTTTAGACACGCTTTTCTCTACATACCAGGACTGTGGAGCTAAAGGGGAGGTCTATTTCTGCTTTAAGGATGTATTTGGGAATTACAGATAGTATTGATAAAAGCATAAACGTGTGGAAGAAAGGACAGTGACTCACACTTCTTCTTGCCCCTCGTCCAAAATTAATAAAGCTGAAAGAGAATATCTTTGTCTAAACTTTTTTTTTTTTTTTTGAAGGGGGTGTATTAGAGATGGTTTAAGCAAAGATAACAGCAGACCTAAGAAAAATCCATTTTTCTTGGCACGGGAATTGCTTCAGAGATACAGTTTCTGAATTGTGCATTCTGGGATTGTTTAAATCTGAATAATAGGTTCTCACTGGAAATGGATGGGAATTGAAATAACTGACAAAATTTTTTTAACATGGAAGCAGTGATGGTGTGTTCTCAATCCTAAAATGTGGCCACAAAGCTGTATTTTGCATTTAACCTATAGAGTGAAATGCCACAGCAAATGTTCATTTCACTGAAATGGGATGTAGTGTGCATGGGAAAAGCAGAGATTAGTCTTTTTTTTTTTTTACATATATAAGAAAACACATACACTGTACTATGTGTAGGTACTTCTGAAGGATTTACAAATATAAATCCTGCATTTATACATAAGCATATGATCCTGTGTCAGTGTAACAAAGTCAGTTGTGAGCTGTAACCAAAGTAGGGTAAATAATTTCCACTAGGGCCCCACATTTGCCTTAGGTTCCTGTGCTGGTCCAGCACATGGACTGCTCTGAGAAGTTGCTGAGCACATCAACTACAGCTTTGCAGCATCAGGGTCCAGCTGTATAATCATTGGTTTAATACAAACTTCTGCAAGTCAAAGAGCATCTGTAAGTTTTCCTCTATTTCCTCCTACTGTGCTACAGCTGGTTTGAATGCATCTTTTTTTTTTCTTAATGGTCACATCATTATGAGTGGTTGAAACAAAGCTAGTGCTTGCTGGTTTTTTGTCTTTTTATTGGAAATCAATGAGAGAGGCCACTTCTAAATTAGGTCTATGTATCTGTGCTATAAATAAATTTTCAGTGCTTTACCATTCTGCAGACAACTGCAAATCTAGGTGGCTCCTAAATTAAAATGAATATGTGTAGAACCTAATGATCTTTTGATTATTCTATTTTTTTGTATTTTTGTGTCTTCTGTTTGCAAAGATTAATGTGCACTTTGTATTATTTAGTCTTGTGTTGGTTGTCAAAAAGTAACAGAAGTATTTGCCTCCTAGATTTTATTTCAGAACATGTCAACCTCTGTTTATGTAAACTGTATTGAACAACTGGGATTGTTTTGGTCAGGGCTGAGGGGTGTTTCTCACAGTCAAACATGGGAGACACGGATTGCTTATTTGCTCAGTGGCACTGATTTTATCACCCCTTTGGTGATGGCAAACGAAGCTGTTGGCCTTAATCAATTTGAATATTAGGCTTAGGATATTAATAATACATCTTGCAAGACATAGAGCCCTGAAGTAGCTTGCTCGTTGAAAAACACTGTCTCCTAATATATTTTTTCTTTAATTTTGTGCCATTTGAGCCCTTCTGTTGGTTCAGAGTATGTAAAAGCATTTGTGCAAAGACAATGAAATAATGTATTACAAAGCTTAGGCTATGAGGAAACCAATGGTTGGAATATGCAGGTAGTTTTTAACATTGGGATTGACCCACTATGTGTGATAGTCCTGATTCTCATTGCCAACCTGCCAGATCTATTCCTCTGAAAATTTCTTAATTACTTAGTTGTTGGCAACTGTCAGCCCTTCTGAAACAACACCTCTTGAGATCACAGTTGGAACCAAGAGTTTAGTGGAGGCGAACAGTTGAGAAGGTAGGTGAGACTCAAATAGCCCCTGAATATAACATGAGAAAAAGTAGAAAGCTGATGCATTTATTCCTTTTTTCCAGTAGGTCAACTTGGTCACCTCATTTTCCGAGATACAATTTGAATTTGAACAAACACTTCTCAGTGTTTGCTTATCGTTAGCATTTGGGTTCATGAGTGACGTTATTAGGACATCTAACTTAAATGTAATTCTTAAGGCGTGGCAAGAGGCTTATGTGTGAAATGACCACGTGACTGTAGCATGGTTTTATTCAATTTTTTTTCTCAAGCTAGGAAATAGTCCTCTGTAATAGCATTATATAGAACAGGAAGTCTTAAATTCAGCTCCCTTAAAACTTCTAAGTTTCTTAAGCTTTTTCTCTCCTCTTGTGCATTCCTTAGGTTGAACTTCCAAGATGTCCCTTGGGAGAGATATGGAGCTGGAGCATTTTGATGAGCGTGATAAAGCTCAGCGATATGGCAGAGGGTCCCGGGTGAATGGTTTGCCCAGCCCTACCCACAGTGCCCACTGCAGCTTTTACCGAACCCGCACTCTACAGACCCTGAGCTCTGAGAAGAAAGCCAAGAAAGTTCGTTTCTACCGTAACGGAGACCGGTACTTCAAAGGGATTGTATACGCCATCTCCCCTGACCGCTTCAGGTCCTTTGAAGCTCTCCTGGCTGACCTGACCCGAACTCTGTCCGACAATGTGAACCTGCCCCAGGGAGTGAGAACAATCTACACAATTGATGGCTCCAAGAAGATTTCCTCCTTGGACCAGCTAGTAGAAGGTGAGCAGTAAGATCTGGAGGTGTAAAGTTAGGTTTCAGTCGGCCTTTGTCTAATCTTTTAAGTCTTTCAAAAAGAGGTGATGGTATTCTTATTGATAAAGGAAGGATTTTCAATGGTCTGACTAGAATTGTGGATATCTTAAATGACACCTTGAAATATTGTTGCCTTGCTACTTCTTTCCTTCTTGTTGAATGTGTCTAACCTTTTCCTTTCAACTTAGTGTTGATAGTCCTGTATCCTGAAGATTGCATCTAATCTTTCTTTTCATAAAGATGCAAGGTCAAGCCAGTGAGAGTTTAGTCTGTTAAACTTCAAAAGTTCTGTGGTGCTAATGAAACTTATGTGAAATTCAGTTCAGATGTTTTTGGTTTTTTAAGTCTCTGGAGCCTAGTGAAGAGCTCTACCTCTTCTCTACAGGTAAATATGTCTTAAGTAAAATACTAGCGTCTCATTGCATGGCATAAAGTTGGCCACCTGTTAAAAGAGTAATATTGTAGCCTTGATTCAGCTGGGGTAGATTGTAAACTTTTTTCCTCTGTAGCATGTCCCTTTTCCCCAGTCATAGAATTGGTAAGGTTGAAAATGACCTCTTACATAATTGAGTCCAACCATTAACCCAGAACTGCTAAGGCCACCACTAAATTATGTCCCTAAGTGTCACATCTGCATATCTTAGAAGCCTGCAGGGATGGCCTGTTCCAGTGCTTGACAGCCCTTTCCATGAAGAAATTTTTCCTCATACCCAATCTAATCCTGCTCTGGCTCTACTTGAGGCCTTTCCTCTTGTCTTATTGCTTGTTATTTATGAGGAGAGAAAACACCCACCTTGCTACAACCTCCTTTCAGGAAGCTGTAGAGATCTTAGGTTGTCTGTTAAATAAAGCTCATGTACCTGCAGTATAAACCATCACCAGTGGTTTAGTCAGAGCCGACAATTCTTGGTACCTGTAAAATGTCAGACATGCCAATCATTAATAAGCCCATTGAGAACAAATTTATCATTCCTTCAGTGATAGTTCTATTGCCAAAAGAAGCTGTCAGCATTAATCAATTTGAATATTAAATTAAAAAAATTAATAGTACTTTTCTCAAGTATTAAGAATAGCTAAAGTAGCTTTTCCAACATGAAATGCTTCTGGACTGCAGTGGGTTTCTAGTGTAAAACATCAGAATATACAGAGTATGAAGGCATTGACTATCACATGGCTATAAATGAGAGTGTTTTTTACCCATGAAGTTCAAATGCAGGTACTTGATTGTGTTCCAAGAAAATAGAGGTAGAACAATTCATTCATTTTTGCTTCCATCCTACCCGTGGCCTCAGTGTTGCCATGGACAAACCAGTAAAGAATGGATAGATAGCCACCAGACAGCCAATTTAGAATTGTAACAGAGATTGTAATTTCTATGTGATTTTCATTTTTAGCACCAGGTGAGAGAACTTACAGTACCAGGATGTAATGAGAGGATCAGAAAAAGGCTAATATGGAGAGAGAAGAATAAAAGGGTAATGGCAAATGTGGCTCCTGAAAGAGGAGTGCAGCTTTGCATAGCAGGTGTTCAGCCACCATTGGGTTGTCTCCTTTTTGTGTCACAGCAGAGGAAAGCTTTTTAAGTATTGAGAACCTGATATTCTTGATAATCTTCCTTGTGTAAAAAGGAAAGTAGGGGGCAACATGGAGATGCTTCAGAAAGAAAATTGAAGGGGCAGGATTGTCTGTCTAGGTTACAGGTTTAGGGGTTAGGGCCAGAGGTGCAGTGAAATGGAAAGGAAACTGGTCTGAGGAGCAATGTTATCAATTTCAGGGCACAGTTAAAACTATATTTGTCAGGACAGTATTTAATTGCCAGAGAAAATCAATTTCTGGGAGGAAAGACCAATATTAATCAACGTCTGTTTAAAAGCAGTCTTTGTGCATTTGCTTATTTGATTGGTATGCTCAACAAGAAGCAAGTTTCATTGATGTTAATGTTGATTTGCCCAGTCCTTTTGCAGCCAGTCAGAACCAGTTTTGAAAATAAAGAATTGAATTCAAAAATAAATCCAGCAACCTGTGAGATTGGTTTATTTTGGCATCCTAGTGAAGGATAATACCAGCTATTAATCAGTCAGTCAAAATGAATGACAGTGCAAGGACCTAGGTTTATTTTAAAGAAGGCGTTTGGGATTTCTTTTTGTCCTGTGGGACTTTATTCCATACCCTTCCAATGAATACATCTTCCCTTCCTGGTATAGTTCAAGGAGTACAGTCTTGTTTTCGTGTCCCATTAGGACTGTGGGATTTACAGAAGTCAGTCTTTGTCTGGAAGAAGAGAGTTACATCCTTATTCTATCTGAAAAGGGGCTTCTGTTTATTTGTATAAAACTGCAGGGTGGGTTGTTTCACTCACAGAACTTCACAGTGGAGCAAGGGTTCATATATTATTAGCTCAATGATGGTTTTTGCATAAGCCTCTTCCACTCTTTACTCTACAAATTTATTAGAGTTTGGCTCGTCTGGTACAGCATTAATTAGCTTGAAGCTGTGCTTTGTGTTTAAATAGCTGGAAAATCACTTGATTTTTGCCTCTTGCCAAATAACATTTGTGCTCCAACTACTGAAATATGAAGTATTGCTTTCTTCATGGTGAGACTATTCCCTTCCTGTGTGAATTCACTAATTAATTTATTGAGACTGTTATGAATTTATGTGATTGGAGGAACATTGATTTGGTGATTCCAATGTAAAGCAAATGTATAAAGCCTTGATTTTTAGAATTGGTTTTTGCCTTTATGCCTGAGGAAGTGAGGAAGTTCCTGTACTCTTACCTTCTCATGTGGTACATAAAGACAGAGAGGCTCGTGAGGGAAATGAGACAGCAGCCGCTGTCTTTCATCCCAGAGCTAAATACACAGAACTGCATGAAATACAGTCCCAAAGGAAAAAGATTGTAAAAGAGCTGTTTTGCTTCAGTTATATTTAGTTTCATTCTGCATACAGTTCAGAGCTGGCATGGCTGTGTACTGGTGATGTAGATTATTTTGAGATGGACACATTTTCTCTTTATTTGAAAGTAATGACATCCCTGGACGTGGGGGTTTTGTGGGTTTTTGGTTTGATTGATTTTTTTTTTTTTTTTTGTATTTCCCCCCCCCCCCCCCCCCCCCCCCATCTTTTTGTTTGGGTTTTTTTATTTTCTTTGTTTTTCTTAAGACTTACGTGTGTGAGATTGGTTGGAATTTGATAACAAGAGGCATGTACTGTTGTAAAAAGTTTCACATGGTCTGTAACTTCTGTCATCCTACATGAAGGAAATAATGCAATGGATTCGGGTTCCTTCTTTTTGTCAGCCCTGCTGTTTGGACCCTCTCACGTTTAAAGAATGTATTCTGAATGTGACGTGACTTTATTTCCTAGGCATGACATGCAATCAAAGCATGTAGAAACAATAAAGATGAAGTTGCTCTTGAAAGCTAAATTTTTCAGCTGTAAAGGAAGTTTCAGGAAAGAACTTTGCTTTTCCAAAACTGTATCAACCTTAGAGCAACCAATCTTAAAGGTGGAGAGATCTTACCCCCAAAATAAAAATGAACATTGCAAGGTAACTCTGAAACAAATATTTACAGTTTTTACTCCTGGGGTCCTGCTATGTGGAACAAAGACCACAGTATCAATCTGTAGCCAGAACTGCATCTCTTTCTCATTAATTTTATTATAATATTACCTCAGAGTTTTGGGTATGAATCTGAATTCATTGTTTTAAATTTCTACGTATACCAACCACAAAGGTAACCCTGCAGCTGAGAGCTGGCCGTCAAAGACCAGCCGAAAGCCCCAGACCACAAGGCTGAGAACGTACTGGGAAACAATTTTATCACATGTCAATATTGGGTGCACTGCCAAATGATTCTAAAGACTTCTGTCTGTGTCTGCATGTTTTGTGTAGGCATAATGGCAAAAACAGTTTTAAAGAATAATCTCAAAAAGAAAAATTAATGCCTCTCAGGGATTGCCTTAGAGCCACAAACCTTGTTGAAACCTTTTGAAAGGATGCAGATGTGCCAGCTTTAAAATCCAGTAATAGCTGTAGCCAGCTAATAACTCTTGGGAGATGTGAACCTTGCTGCAGGGCAGAGGAAATGCTGGGTCACATGAGGACTTGGGAAGGCTCTCTTGATGGAGGCAGGCAGTTTGTGCTCAGAGCAGCAGAGAAGCTGCCTGCCAGTGCAGGGTTCAAAAGGCAGTGTCTCCTTGCTGAAGGGATCGGCTGCAAGAGTTCCTTACCTGTTTTGTATATGGGTCTTGCTGCTCCTACTGTCACCTCATTTCTCATATCTCAGCTTCTCCCTCTCCTTCCCAGTACTCCTGCTGCCTTCTTGACTCTGCCAGCCACACGGGTGTTGTTGGTGAGGAGCCCAGCCAGGTCAGACTGTAGGAATTGATTGACGTGGTCTCTGATGCTCTCCAGAGCTAATGGCTTCTTTCTTCGAGATCATGCCTACCTCAGCAGCTGGGAATCGATGGGCTGGAAAGATTCATATGCATGTGTAATGTGCTATCAAAATAATAATAGTAAAATATCTGTTTAAATGTTTGTAGAGCTGAATCTATGTGGACATTTGTTTGTAGGATTAAATTTACACTGGATATTTACCATGGACTTGATCCAGGGCTATCAAATTTAGGGAAACTTGGACTGAATCCTGTGGCAGAAATGGCTGCAATCCTTATATTGTTTAATAAACAAACAGCTGAATGATCCTGTTGCATAAAATAGTAGAGGGTTGTTCTGGCACTATTTATTTGATTATTTGTTCACCCATTAGCCTGTAGATTGTCTTCTGTCTTGCTTAACAGCTTCTTGGAAGTCCATGTGATATCTTATTCTAGGTGCTTTATTTTTTGGTGGGCTTTTTTTTAAGTGTGTACAGTGTCTGTCTTACTTGTAACAAGATTGCAGAAATTTGAGGGGACAGAGGAAGTATTTTTGATGAGGGGAAATAACCCCAACTTTTTAGTCTGAACTGAGAAGAAAGTAAGTTTGTGAAAGAAGTCCTTTCCAAGGTCAGAGGAGATCTGATTTGAAGTTTCTGGTGCATCTGATTGCTGGGTGAACATGTGTAGGTCAGATTTATTTCCTGTAGATGCTCCATCTCTTTTGCACTGTTGCATTTTTTTCAGACCCTGCAGGAAGATAAGGCAGCAGCAGTGCGGTTAAAGTAGGTTATTGTTCTATTAACTAACACATTTGGGAACTATCAAGTATCAGTAATTTATTTCATTCAGGTCATCTTCCTTTTGCAATCTGCTCTGAGTAGTGAGGGGCAGTCAGAATTTTTTGTCCTTTCTCCTGAGGGATTGATATTCTGCCTTTTGTATGTATAAAACCAAAGGGTAGAAGTGAATAAAGGCATGTATGCTTAGGCATGGAGTGCTGGGTGTGCTAAGCCCTTCCCCATCCTCTTAACATATCTCTTGTCCTATCTGTTGGGGAAATGGACCCCAGTAAATCACTGCTAATTAATAAATTGACTTTACATTCCTACTGCATACTGTACTCCAAGGAAATCAACACTATTTTCCATAAATTGGCAAATCCTGACCGCCACAAAGAGGGGTTGTGTTCCCTCTGTTTGTGAGATTCAAACTGGTTCTCTCTTCCTTCTCCAAGATTTCCACCTAAGATAACTGGCTTCCTCATGAACCCGTTTTAGGCTAAGTCACTTTAAGCACAGAAAAGCAACACAAAAAAATGGCTTTTAAGAGATGATGCTTTGGTCATTCTTATAGGGAGAATATCAGTAAGCTGAAGTAAACAAACTGCTAATACCAATGTGGAAAGCAGGGAGACACTTGCATCAGGAAAGCTCCAGTACTTACATGCAGTGATTCAATGTCTCCTTAGCAACCACTTTGTACACACAGATATTATTTCTACAAATATTTAGTAAGTGAAGCAAGACTTGAAATTCTGTCATGACCCATAAGAACTATCCTCCAGTGTTGCATGTCTCTGATAGGTCAGTTGCATTGAATTTTGACAGATGTGCAGGTAGTAGTTTGTGGGGTTTTTTTGTTTGTTTGTTTGTTTTTTGTTTGTTTTTTTGGTTTTTTTTTAATTTTGTTTGTTTTGGGTTTTTTTTAAGCATAAACGATGTTTTGGGATCGGCCCTTCTACATGATTAGCTTTATGAATAATTTCTCAATGTTAAGATTTATTTTATTGTTACACATGGCATTTCCCAGAATTGTTGAGCAGTTATACAAACTAAATTGTAGGGTTACTGACCAGCAAGTTTGAAACTGACCAGCAAGCGCTGTGCATCTTTTTTGCAAGGTTCCAGTGGTATGTGTTTCCTTTGCACTGTTGGTGTGAAGAGGCTCTCAGGAAAGAGATACTTTCTAAGGTGTAGTAATCACTTTTTTTCCTAGATGCCAGATCTCCCAAAGCAACTGGGTGTTCCCCTTTTCTTTTCCTAATGGCTATTGATACTGTAATCAAGAGTCAAAATTCCATTAGTGACAGATGACTGCGCTGTGAAACCCTTGCTTTCCTCTCCTGGGGAGCTGCAATCAAATTGTCACCGTTAAATAGGCATTGTTGTCTGTGCCCTTTGCTTAATCCAGTTTCTTCAAAGAATCCTTCTCAACACTTGTTCTGTTAGGAATATAGTGTCTGGAGGTCGTTACTTTCTTCTTCCAGCTGCCAGTTACTCAAAGCCGATGATGAAGAAGCAATAGCTAAAGCAGGGAGATGGATTACTGGACTTTTAAGTCATGCCCCTTGTGAAATCTTTTTACAGTCTTCTCTCCTGGAGGTACTGGTGAAAAAAAGGGAATGAAAATCTAGGTGAAGACCTTTTGTCCTTTTGAGATTCCTCTGTGTACAAACACCAGAGGTACTAAAGATTTTTATTCTTACAGGCCTCACTCTTAGGACCAGGATGCATGAAAATTTCAGTCCCTAACTAACATCTAACTCTGTATTTCTATATAAAATAGTTCTTACTAAAGATATTTTATCTTAGAAGGCCTTGGATGCTCTACCTCCAAGGTGTTCTGTAGAAAAATATGAGCCTCTTGAAGGGAAAAAAATTATCTTGGTGTAAATATTTTAGTGATATGGTACCATTGGAAATGAGGAGAGGGCAAAAGTGCTTATGTTCAAACAGTCCCAAACCTTCAGTGATTCTATTGGTCCTTTTTAAATGATCATTCATATAAATTTAGTTTTGTAATGAAGAGCTGATGTGCAGTTAAATGCTACAAGGAATCCATCTGACCTTTAAATGTAGCTGATATTAAAAATCATGTGGAACGCTGTCCTTTCAAGAAGGGGAACCAAAAGAGTTCTTAATAAATTAAATGTAAATCTTCTGAGTACACTGTGTATCGACATTTATTTATGAGCCTACCCTTTGAGAAGTGAGTTTTAATTTGAAGACTTGATTTTAAATAAATGTTATTTTCTGCAACTGAAGTGACCAAATTCCCTAAGAGGGCTGAACCTGAAAATCCAGATTTATATCCCCCCTGCAAAAAAATAAAATAGGAGGTTGCTGGTGGATTTTACTGCTTTCAGCAAACACAAGTGTAGACAAGAATAAATTTTGCTTAAAAATTTTGAAGAAACTTCTGCAAATTATTTTATAGAGCAGGTATTTATTGTATTGAGAGCAGTCTTACTTATAGTAGGATTTCTTTTTTTCCCTTAAAACTTGCTAATTTTGTGGATGTGGTGGGTGCATTGAGTAGCTAATACTAGAACAATTGGACAGGGACATGGATAAAAGAGAATCTTTACTGTTTGACCAATCATTACTGTAGCTGAGCCCTTCTAGTCTGATGTTGCCATATACATATCTGTCTATCTATGCAGTGGCTAAAAGGAAGATCCTTCCTTTATCCAAGCCTCATGTCCCAGTGTTCCTGCCTCCATTTTTAAATGTGGTGACTGTGTGTCTTGCCTGCATTCCTTGTGTGCTGTAATAACTCTAGAATTGGGTTGGGTGCCTCGAAACCCAAAAATTTCTGTTCAGAAATAAATTTGTAATACTTACTTTTCTTTTAATGATTGAACTGTGAGTCCTCTTTCCTTAGAGGTATGGGTCATTAGGCATATTTTTGTTTCTTACAGGTTTTTTGGCATAGGAGGTGCATCACTGAGTTTTTTTCTGGTTTTGTAACGCTGGGTTAAATTTCTGACATGAAGGCCTCTGTGCTATTGAACCCAGAAGAACTAAAACATCTCAGATGTCTCTGTGGTATTGTTCAGGATAGGAGCTTGTATTATTTGTGATTTAACTGTAGGTTGCCAGAAGGTATGGTCTTGCTGGATCTAGTATTGGTCTCTGAGTTTTTTGGTTTTTGTTTGGCTTGTTTGTTTGTTTTTCCTCAGACAGAGTATGAACTGGATCAGCTTGATGTTGCAAAATTAGTAGTGTCTTTGGTATGTTCAGTCAGATCACTGAGCTGATCCAACTCATCCATTGCTACTGCCAGCACAGTCACAGAGTCAAGCTCAAGGGAGAGTTTGGGAGCACCCAAGCAGCTGCCCCTTGCACAGCAGCCTTCAGCTGGACTACTGGATTCTGGTGCTAATCTACATAGTGCTGGGTTTTCTGGCTGATTTCTAGTTCCCCAGAAGTTGTGTGGGTGTGGTATTTGCAAAAATATTTTACTGTAGATAATGCTCCAACAGGAAGAGGAACTAATAGCCACTATTTTTCTTTTAAGTATGGCAAATTTGTTGTGATGAGAAGCCTTTAATTGCTACTCTTTGTCTTCATTTAACCCACATATATATTTAGTCAGTAAATAATACAGGGAGGTTTCTTGTCTATACATGTCCTGGGTTTGTGATGCCTAAAGATGAAAAAAAAAAAATCAAATGTTAACAAATTTCCATGACACTTTCACCCACCTTCTTATAAAACATTATTTGTAGCCTATATTTTTTGGTAATGTTTCATAGTATTTCCTCTGAAATATTTGGGGCCTGATGTTTTCTTAGGAGTGGGCCAGTTAAGCATGAAGGCTGGAGGAGTACTGTGATAATGTGCTGGGCCTGGGCTGCTGGTGAAATACAAACATTGTTTACTGTGTTTACTGACAGCAGTGGTCCCCACTGCAAATAGTGTTTTCTGATAAGAAAACTGCTGCTTTCAAGGATTTTTGTAACAGCATTTCTTGGACAGTTAGCTGAAGAGTGATCTTTAAAAGATCACTCATTTTCTAGTCAGTAGCATCTGAGAAGGGAAGAGATCAATATTTATGCACTGTAGACAAAGAATGTTAAGAATAATATTTAATAACTTGAGAATGATTTGATTTTGTATTTTTCTGCATTTTTTTTTTTTTTCTTCTTCTTTCTCCAATCTGACTTGCTGGACTTTTGCTTTTGTTTCCACAGGGGAAAGTTACGTATGTGGTTCCATAGAACCCTTCAAGAAACTGGAGTACACAAAGAATGTAAACCCAAACTGGTCAGTGAATGTTAAGACAACTTCTACTTCTCGTTCAGTGCCATCTCTTGCCACTGCTAAAGGAGGTGCTCCAGATACAAAAGAGAATAAGGATTTCATTAGGCCTAAACTGGTCACTATCATCAGGAGTGGAGTGAAGCCACGGAAGGCAGTCCGGATCCTGCTCAACAAGAAGACAGCACATTCCTTTGAACAGGTTCTTACTGATATAACCGATGCCATCAAGCTGGATTCAGGGGTGGTTAAACGCTTGTACACACTAGATGGAAAACAGGTAAGAATTTTCACGATGACCATTCTCAGCATGAAGAAAATATAATTTTCCCGACCAAAAAGAATAGTACATTAGCAGAAAAGAGTCCCATTTGCTCTAGAATGTACAGCCAGACCTTCTACTGCTTATAGTGCACTTAAGATCTGTGAGCAGCTCAGGAACACCATGAAACATTACTTGGCCTTGGTGAAGGTCTTGCTGTTTATGATAAATAATAGCTCTAAATCTGTTCTGCTGAAAGTGTGATGTGGTTTTGGCTCTGCGTGCCGGAAATGTAGGATGAAGGATGTCACTTAAGCTCATTCTCTTAACTTGTTTCAGCTTTTTCTTGCAGCAGTTTTATGAGTCATTGTGCTTGGCTTTCCGTAAACTCTAAGAACAAACAGTGAGGATGCGTTTCACCATGATAAATGCAGACCTACTGCTCTCCAGAGTGACTAAATGATGAATCTTATTGCACCTAAAATGGACAATGAAGAAGGTGCAAGCTTAGAAAATGAATGAGCTTTTTTCCTTATTGCAGGAATAAAGGTAGGATTATGTGTGGGGCTCACATTTATTGAGGAGTCTCTTGTGGGTTTCATGTTATTTCTTCTGTGAAATACCTTCAAGCAGCGTCTCTTTTTTTGCTGACTTATTAAATTGCAGCAGAGTGAGATTTTTGAGAGGCTTCTTGTTGAGCTTGGGGATAGAGGGACACGAAAAAAATATTACAGAATAATCCTACTTCTTTTTTGTCTTTCACTTTATTTGTAATTTTTCTATGGACATGTATTAATTATAGCAAAATGGGAGAAGCTCTTAACCTGCTGAAGGGCAAGGCTAATTTCAGCGTGACCTGAATTGATTTAGAGCAATGGTGACTCTAGAGAAATAAGGCAGATATTTGCATTTACAGATGTAACTTATTAAACTGAAGAAGTCTCCCTGAGAAGCTAGAAGCTGCTAGAGACCGTGATATTTCTGCCGTAATATAGCTGCGTTTTTACAGATTCTAGGTTCAATGATGCACAGATAAGCAGCAAACAGTGTTGCTGTTGTGAGATGCTGCCAAATCTGCCTGATACAGGTGAATCAATGCTCAGCAAGATCTGGTGATGTCCTAACACATCTGCAGTTACTGGGGGTGCTGTGCAGGCATAGCTCCAGAAGCAGCTACAGCAGTACTCTCTGATCTCAGAGGGGGCCATTCAAAGGACAAGCTGCTTATTCAGAGCACTGGTTCAAATCAGGGCCAAGTTTGGCTTGACCAGAAGTGCCTTCTATCTGCTGTTTTGTATCAGTAACCTCTGACATAGTTATTGGTGACTGTGTACATGCCTGTAATGATCTCCTTACTGTGATTTTATTGGGAACTTTGACCTGGAGGAAAATGTGGACGTGAAATTCCTTTTGTCTGCAGCAAAGTTGAAGTGTGTGTTGGGGGAAACTCTCAACTCCTGTTCTTTCTTGTCTCATGCTCCAGGGAGCACTAAGACTAGTAAATTTGAGGAAGGAGTTGACATTTTAAAGCTACAGAGGTCAGTGGTGGTCTCTGCATGACATTGACAGATCTTGAATGGTTATTCCAGTTCCTGCAAACCCTCTCAGTAAAAAGAAAATGCAATATGCTTTGTATTTTATACGTAAATAAACTTGTGGTTTAGCTCTGAGGAAGTGCAGCCTGGAAGGATGCCCATGTGGTCTCCTGGATAATGTGTTCTGCTTTTATCTTTTTGTATTTAAAACTCCCCTGTAATGATCGTGCTTAGAACAAACCAAAAGAAACCCCTTTACACCTGTTTTGGAACTCTAATTCCTGAAATTACCTAGTATTATCCTACTACTGGGGCAAAAGGGGTGACCAGATTTCTTGGCCCTTATGTTGGCATAGTTCAGTTGAATCCTTTGTCAACTCATGAGCTTTGACTTGAGCTAAACTCAGTGGTGTTTTTGTTGCCTACCTTGTAGCCTGAAACCCTCGTATCCAGAAGCTCTCCCAAGACCACCACCATCTTCACACTCCTTCCCCTTTTGGATATACACATGGAATTGTGTAGCTCACTGTCTAAGCCCCCTGGAAAGGTCAGGGTTTAGAGGAAGCGGTGTGTGTGTCCTGCAGGTGTAACAGAGACTTTGCTTTCTCCATGTACAGAGCAGCTTTGCTGGCAGGAAGGGAAATGAATGACTCTGCTCAGCAGGAGCAGCCTGTTGCTCAGCCCTGAGTGGGGAAGTCATTGATTTCCTGTGCTGCCAGGCAATTGCTGCTCCATTTTTCTTTGCCAAAAGCCTGATCTCCCAGATGGCGCTGGGGACACGATGATAGATTTTTTTTATTGCTAAATTCAAGCTGTGAATTATTACTGGGAGGAAATCCATGGTAAATCCAACATTTTTCCAGTACTATTTGTAGTTGGAAACTTCTACTGTGACTCCTGCTGGAGTTCTGAAGATTCTGGAAAAGCCTGTGTTGAGGGGCTAAATCTAACAAATCTATGATTAAATCTTTCATCACTAACTTAAAAAGCAATAAAATCTTAAAGCTCTGAGTCAAGAAAAGTAATTTACTGTAAGGATAAGAGAATAAAGCTCTCCTGGGTTCATTCTTTGGGACTATAACTTGGAGACAAGCTATTTTGTACTGTCCTCTCTTCTGATTTTTTTATGAGGCCAACACTGGAATTGCCCTTCTGAAGCAATAATGAGTCCCCTGTATTGTTAATGCAGGTGGGCAGTGTGGTATGTGTATTGTTGTTGGATTCTATAATTAGATGCCTCAGGCTAATAAAAGAAAGCAGCAGCAGTCAGAGACTTGGCATCCAAGTTAGGTGGTTGTCCCATACTGACACTACACATGGAAAAATAATACTCCTAGATACTTAAATACTCGTCCTCAAATAGCCTTGTTAGTTGTGATGTTTTGATCTGTATCTCTAAAATATATTAATAAACATTTTGTTCAGTTAAGAGGAATTTAGGTGATGGCCTATAAAATTTGGTGACAATGCAAAGAGTTTGTCATGATGAAAGAGGTAGTACTTAGACAGTCAGAACCTCAGGAAAGTTTAACTGCTTGGAAGAAAGCTCTCATTTGACATCCAGTTGATTCCCCATCTCAAAAATTCCTTCCTGGTTTTGGAAAATTTAGTAAGTTTTGGTGCACATGATGCTTTGTCAATGTTCTTAGAAGTCCAGGACTTGATTAAGTAGGTGTGTTGCATTAGCCATTTCAACTTTTTAATTTTGGAATAGCAAAAGAAATGTGTTGGGGGGAAACCAAACCAAAAAGAAGAAAATAAACTAAACCTAAAAAAACACAAGAAAGCAATCCTCAAAAAAAGTTAAACCCCAACAAATTTAACCAGTCTGTCTCATTGGGTCATTGGCAGTTTGAAAACTTGATGTTTTCCAGTATTGGGTGGCTATTGACTTAGGATTTCATGCATTACTTTAGTTTTATTAAATAATAAAAAAAAACTAAAACCAGGGTAACTAGTGGCTTATTTGCATTTCCTTATAGCCCATCAGAATTTGTATTTTGACTTCAAGGTCTCAGAAGCCTTAAAATACCATTTCATTTGTGCTAAAAAGGGCACACTATGCAACTACAATCTGATTATAAAGCACACCAATGGCCTGCATTTAGCATACTTTTGCAGTTTAATTATTAATGACTCCTCAGAGCTGGATGGGTTTCACACTGTGTCTGGAATAGTTTGTATATACTTTTATAAATACACTTAATTTCCACTGGTACAATGGTCTTTTTACTCTAGAGAAAGAGATAGAATTACTTCCCTGTACCACAGTGATGCATTAGAAGATGGTGGGACTCTGAGAAGTGTTCAACAGTCTTATAAGCACAGGCCAAATTCAAAAGTTTTCCAGGGGGAAAGCTTGAGGCATTTTCCTTGCCAACTTTGCTATGTAAGGAAAATGAAAATAGAATGAGTAGGTGTAATGGCTGCCTGTAGGAATACAGATAATGAGGGCATGCTCTTACTATGAGCACTACTCAATTTTTTAGATTAACCTGATGTTTAAGTTCATGAAGAGATATTGTCAGCGTTGGCCCTTAATATTATCACATACTTGGGCGGAGAAGAAACACTTTCTCATGACTGAAATGTGTCTTGCTTCTCTGTAGCTGCACTGTTCCAGTTTGATTTCTAACCTTTCCTTAACAGAAGGTGGCATTTTTAGTTTGATGTGCATTTAAAAATGGCCTTCTAAAAGGCAGTGTGTGGACACAGTGCAGACACTGAGGATGCAAGCTGTGTGTGGAGATAGAGCCCAGTCGCTTTGTTGCAAGCTATTCTCTGGTTTCTGTTTGCTTGGTGCACTTCTAGAATAACACCAATGACTGAAACGGGTGAAAACTAATCAAGGTCACATTTAACAGTGATATTGTGAAACAGTGCCATTTTTAGAAATATTATGATGTGTATATTTGTGCAGGGTATTTACAGTTTGCATGTTTTGACAAAGACTAAAGGTTGGACAACTGTGCTTTGTTACCTTGTGCATCCTCCGTGTGCTTTTGGCAGAACAAACATCTGGTTTATAATAGGACGTACTTATTTGAACAGGTGGTTTGCTTAGCTTAACAAGATGCAATCATGCAAATTATTTTTCAGTATATGCATTATGCTGTTGATTTGACTTCAGACAGATAAATGGTCAGTGCCAGAGATACCAGAATAAAAGTCACTATCTAGTTGGGTTTTTTTCCCTCATACACAAATCAAATTACCTTTACAGGTATGAAATACAGCCACAGTTACTTAAAGACGTATACCTTACAGGAAGTACAGTGTGAGGCATAGGATGTCCCTCAACAGCCTTGTTTTAAGCCATTAAAGTAGCTATTAAAGAATTGTGACTGCAAGGAAAGGGAACATCACCATACTGGAAAGCTTAAAGCTTCTTCATAGAGTGTAATATGCTTTTGTTTTTTTGTGGAAGCCCACTATAAACTGGCTGTGTTATGATGCAAAAAAATCCGTCTCCTGTGGACTTCTCATTCTGAGGACACGTGATACCGTAGTTTTTAAAAAGGAATACCATTATTCTAAAAAAATACTCTCTTAAGGAAGCAAAAGCAGCTGTTTGCACCTACACCTAAAATGAGCATGTGATTTTTATGGTTTTGTTCTTAACCACTGAAAAACATTTGAATAATAACATCTGTATTGTACAGTAAATTTTTGGCCAAAGGTATTTTTTTAGGATATATTAAACATCTCAAATGTCTTTCTCTAGACCTGGATTGTCCTTGGTACAGAAACATCTACGTAAATGAAGGTAGGTATCATTCACAGAATAACATTCTCATCTCAGCATTTGGGTAGTGTATATTGTACAACAATCTAGACCAAAGGAATGTTAACCAAAATAAAATTTTTGTTCAGCAAGTGACTAGTTTTGTGTCTGCCTGTAAGTTTGATTCACATCAGCATTTGTAATCTTAATGAAGAAGGTGCATTTAATTTTAAGGGTGACTGGTTGGGCATGTTCTTTGTATTTGTAGCTGCAATTTGTATTGAAGTTTTTGTATTTGAAGTTGTAGCTGCAATCCACTCAAAATAGCACTCATTGACCATTTTCAAACATTTTTCAAAACCAGGAAAAATGTTGAGTGCATCTTATCTTCTGTATCTCAGCACAGTAACTTCATCTTCTCCCTTTTGTTGAAGGCTTTGGAGCTGCTTGCCAAGCACAGGCACATGGGAGATGTTGATAGACCAAAGAACAATGGTGAATTCTCTGTGAGGTGTAGCTGTGCAGATCCTGACTAATTGTGAGAAAACATTAAGTAAAATGACTCCTGCAGCCCACATAAGCATTTTAACAGGAAAGCAGCAGCTCTTGAGGTGGTACTTTAATACTGGACAACTGTCTGGGGTCCTGAAACCCGTTGTGCTCACTCTGCATGAGCTGTTCTTTCCTAAAGGGCTTCTAATGTGACTGCTAGAAGGCCATACCCATCAGAAGATACTGTGCTACTTATTTTAGACATGAATTTTAGGCCCTGTCTGGGCAATTCTGACAGACTACCATGTTATATAGCTATGAGAGACATTTAAAAAATCCCAAAGAGCACCTCTCCACCTTGTAATGTACCTTACTTTCCCTTCTTCTTGCCTGCAGTATATTTAATCAAAATATTTTTTTCCCTTGGGAAGATGTATAATTTTGTATTTTGAAACTGCTTTGGGGGAAGGATTAAAAAGATGAGTTTTTTTCTTAATACTGAGGAAAAGGCCCCTTTGTGAAGACATGATAGTCTGAAAAGCAAACAAAAAATATCAATGAATGAAAATGGTGTGTTTCAGCAAGTTGTGATGTGCTCTGGAGGTCTTGGGAAATTCTTATGGTTACTGTTGAGAAAAGTGGATTTCCACTACAAATTAGACTGTACTTTGAGAAAGGCATAAAAAAGTGGCTTAAAACCATTTGTGCTAGGGTAGAAAATTTGCTGGCAATTGGTGTTATCCTGGTGTTAGAGGTGAGGTCCTTGAACTCTCGTGCTTCTGGATAGGCTGTTTCATTGTCAAGTTATGACATTGACTAACAATTTTAATTGTTACTCAGATAAAGTCCTCTGAGAAGGAGTGAACAGGAGCCCCTTCCATGCTGAAAGCAGTGCGTGTTCATTCATTTGTCTAGGGTCGGTTCTTATTAAGCTGAGACTGACAACTGTGTTGCTCTGTGTCCAAAAGCTTCTCACAATAGGAGTTTCCATGGTTGCCAACTGGCATCCCACAGGAACTGCAGACTGACTTTGAAAATTGAGAAGAGAAGACGCCAACTTCTGCATGCTTGGGTGAGGCTTGTCTGCTGGGCAAAACAAGAGCTGTTGTTAGGTGAATGAGACTGAAAACTTGCATACCTGCTTCAGAATGTGTTAAATGTCACATAAGCTGATCTTAGTGTCTTTAAAGATATCCACATAGTCATTAGGGAGTTTATGTACTGTCAGAAGCCTTTCTTAAGGAACAGTAATTTCTATCTCTTCAAGGTGGAGTTTCGTACTGTGTGAAGAAGTGTTTCTCAGCGGAAAGGAGATGGTGTGGTCATTCAGAGCTATCCATTTCCAGAATAAGGATCCTTTTCCTCTACATCTGGCCTTTGTTTAAATATGCAATGTAACTAAGAACAGCTTATTATCCAGTTAAGTTCTGATTTATGTTTTACTGATTATTGGGGAAGGAAAAGAAAAGCAAATGGGAACATCCTCAACTGTATAATTTTGTTGTGGAGAGTTTTTGGGATTTTTTTGCTTAATTGTTTCATGGAAGAGAGTTTGAAGAAGTGCTTGCAGATTTCTCTCATCATGCTGTTCAGCTGTTTTGTAGATACAGGCATGAGATTACTGGCGATCATGGAGAAGAGTTTCCACTGCTCAGTAAAACACAATCCTTGGGATGAATTAAGTCCTTAATAAAGAGCTGAAACCTTTAACTTTTTTGGGATGCTTTCAAACAGTAGCCATCCTAAACTTTCTCTGTTCTGCTCCCCCTGCCTTATGACTTTGTCTGAACCAATGAGATCGATGGTTTCAAGATTGTTATGGTGTATTGTCAAACTATGGTGTTCACCGGGATGATTTTATTTATACTCTTTGAAGCTCTGACTGTTAGTAATGTTTTTTTTTTTTGTTGGCAAAGTGTGTGTTTCCTTTCTCTTAAGTGGTATGATGTAATGATCCTTTAGAAAAGCATAATGGATTTTGGTTTTGCTGGGTTGTTTCTGTTCCGTTCTGTTTTTCCTTCTAAAGTTAGTTGTTACAAGAGGACTAAGAATTTCTAGCCATTTAGGAGAATCTTAAGTGTCATCTAAAGAAAAAACCCAGCATTTTCTTCTCACAATTTTTTGTAACATGTTTTGTTCCTGAGAAATAAAATTATACTATTCACAGGAAAAATTCTTTATTCTGCCTTGTAGCTTATGAGAACTTAAAGATTTCCTTTTTAATGTAAGTATTTTTTTATAATTATGTCTTTGGATCTTGGGCCTTGAATTCTTACACAAACACTGGAAAACCTTGGCAGTGCCTGTTTTGAAAAAAGTTGAGTTAATGAGCTAAAGGATAATAACTTACTCAAACTCAAGTTTGAGCAGCTACCTGAGATTTAGTGCATGTCCCTGATTACTTGTTTCTTTCCACTTAGTTTCCTATTCAACACCTTTTGCCTAGGTGTTGTGTAGAAGATGCTTATGTGAATGATGAATACTGAGAGGACAAACTACATAAATATTCTGTCATTAGCTGTGTTCTTCTCTGAAAACTAATCCTTGCATTTATAGGAGCCAAGGTCTTTAAAATCCTTCAAAAGGCAATCGATACTGGCAAAATAAGTAAAAAATTACTGAGCGTGCAGGAAATTGTAGTGTCAGCCCAATTTTTTTCCTTGTTTTTCTTATTAAGTTTTTATGAAACCAGATCCTTTTGTGAAACTGCAGTAAACTGTGAAACATTTTGTGTTCAATACTTTGAAGCTTCGTAAGCCATACACTTTGTGTTGCTTATAGTGAGTGGCAAGAAACAAATATTTTTGAATATTCAACCTAGTTAGTCTGGAATTGTTTCTGGTGATTCTTTTTCTGTAGAAAGCAAGTCTAGGGCAATGACATACTTTTCAGGTGCTTGTTGAGTTACTCAAGATGAATTCAGGTCTCTACCTCTAGAAGGATTCTTTTCTGTGTTGGAGATGCAATTTAGTTTCTTAGACGTGAATTTTGGAACTGAAACTGAGAGGATCTTCAGGGACAACAGTATTATGTAATAATAAATCAGTGATGTACCATGTATTCTGCCTCTTTCCCCCTCCATTTCTCTTTAAGCTTGAAACTAATTTGTTCAATCCTGGAGGAAGACTTAATCTCTTCTGAATCTATGTCCCAGTACTGTGTGCCAGTTCATAGGGCCAGACTGTCCAGACTCAATCAGATTTAGAAACTAATACAATTACCAGGAGGTGAAAATATTTCCATTTTACTGAATGAAGGCAGTAAAGCTCTGAGAACAGCTTAGATTTTTATGTTTAAATCAAGAACTTTTGAGACTGTTTTCCTTATGTCGCTGGTTAATGGTGTATGAGGTGTGTATCACATTTTTTATTAAATTTTAATAAGTACTTTCTCTTATGTTTTACCCCAAAAAACTTCTGAAGTAGGTCAGACTACCTACTACAAGCAGGTGATTTTGCTTGGCAAAGCTGCTGGGGAGGGAATGAAGCTTCTTCCATAGGATTGATTTCTTGAAATCATAGACTGAAGAGCAAAGAGGTCTTTGGGGACCTGAGGACAGGACATAGTACTTTACACATAGATAAAAATGAGCACAAATGGGTCTGAAATTATCAGATATAAGGGAGTGTAACTAGAGAAAGCAAGGCAGAAGACTCTAGTATGCTCCCACTGGAAGCAGCAAAGCTTTATATAGGGTTTGGAATTCAGCTGTATGATACTGAAAATAAAACTCATGTTAAGTAGTTAAGGCTGATTGCCTCTCCCAAATCAGTTGTTGTAGTGGATTTGGTTTTCCATTAAATGTTGAATCTCAGAAACTTCTTTTAAATAAAACTCCTCTGAGCTTTAATAGCTTAAAATTGTGAGACATTTACTCATCAAGTGAATAGAGAATGAAATCTCAGTTTGAACTGCTTTTAATTATCTTTTTGGTTTTGTATAAGCAATGATTTTTTCAAAGCTGCCAGGCAACAGGGGACAACTGGGGGCATCTTGTGGAATAGCCAGGGTAGAATGGCTTTGATTAAAAGGGAGGGAAGACAGACATTGCCTAAAATGGATATGCTGACTTTTTAAATAGACTAGTGTTTGAATACCTTCACCTGCCTTCACTTGCAGACAGGTTATATGTCTGTTTTACATTAATTTGAATTGCAAACTGCAGCTGCTGCCATATACCATGCATCCAGAAGCTAAACCTAGTTCTTCCTTTATTCTAGCTGTCCTTGAAATATCTTGCTGTCTCATTTTCCCTTTCTTATTTCTTATTCACCTCTGAATCATTTTTCTGTTTCTGAAGGTTTTCTAGGAGTCTCCTTAATTTTCTTTGATTTTTTAACTTGTGTCTTTCAGTACTATTTGCTTTCTTTATTTCTAGTCACAACTCCTGTTTCTTTAAAATCTAGCAAATTCTGAAAAATTGTGTTTTCTGTGGAGTTTCTGTGTGTGAAATGGTTTCCTGAGCACATCTTGGTTCTATGGTCCAGCCTTTGTTCTGTTAGTATATCTTGTACACTTATAACTAAGATTTCTTTAACCTTCTGCTGTTTCCCATGTATGAAATCTGTGTTTGCATTTACACCCACACAAAATCTGAGTTAAAGCTAATGCAGTTTATGGAGTGTTTAAGTGGCATGCTTGCGTGCTCCTTGGTGAGAAAATAACTTTGAGAAGGGAGATGAGTGTGTTGTGGGAATGGTCCTGGCACACTGTGCACTGATAATGAGAAACCCTGTGTTCACACCAGAATTAACCCATGGATGCTGTAATTCTGTCTTGCTGATTAAGAATAAAAAATTTAAAAATATAGAAATTCACAATCATGAAAAAAGTCCATATATGGCCTTGTTGACTCTAGTACAGAGTAATTTGGGGTTTTTTTTCCATTTTTACTATAGCTACATTAGCATGGATGGGGTCAGTGCCCCTGTGAGGTTATGATGGTGCTAGCAGGGTTTATTATCTCCTGTCATCTGAGTAGCCCATATTGTTGTCTGAAATGCTTTTGTACTGCTTTATTCTTGCTATGTCAAAATACTTCCTGAGCTCCAGCACCTTCACTTTTCTGTACATTTGTGGAAAAAAGGCTGCCTATAGGTCTTAGAGAAAAAGAAATGATATTTGGATGTTTCAGTTTCTAAACCAGAACACATCTGTTCTGGGGCAGATTTGGGAGCATTGTGAATACTCTGGAGTAATCTGTTTAAATAGAGTGTGATCTTGATGAATTAGGAGCACGAACTGCAATCAGTGTAAAATTTAATAAAGCAAATATGAAGCAGTTAATGTAGGAAAGAATAATCAAGTGGCCTGTCGGAACTAGAGGAACAGAAACCAGATGAGAGAGCAGTGAGCATGATGTAAAGATCTTTAACACAAGAAGTGTTGAACATTGCATTGCTATGAAATGGTGGGAGAACATCCATGTAGAAGTGTTTAGTGCTTTTGCACTTGATTAGCATCCTTGTGAATGCAGTTGTTCACATCTGCTTTTTTTCTTCAGGGATAGGCAAACTAAAAATTCTGTTCCTTATGTAAATAAAATTGGACTAATATTAGCATTGATTAGCAGTCAGTACCATGAGCAAAGGTTGAGAGAGACATAATATCTTAAGGGATGAAATAGGAAAAGCAGGGCTATTCTAAAAAGCTAACAACATGAAACATTAATAAAACATTGAATTTTTTTGTTTTGTTTTTGTTTTGTTGAATTTAGCAGCAAATAAATTTGAGATGAACATTTGACATCTGTATTCTGGACATGCCAAGTAACTAGGTAAAGTCTCTCTGGGGCTCTATTTCTGTGACAGAAGACCAAAATGAAATAAAACCTTTTATAATCATGTATAGGTATTCCAGTAGTCAATGTGTGATATTTTGAGGTAAAGTATTTGTCAGAATGAATACATTTGCTCAAGAAATTTTGTTCTTGATAAAAAGTGATTCAGTTCAATTTCTTTTTAATCAGATGATTTCATGAAGACATCATGAAGCTAAAGCAGTTTTAAAACATTGAATTTTAGATGTAGGACGAAAAGGACAAATTTATTAAGATTTATAGGAGTTCTTATAGATTACTGTTATTTGTAGGAATGTCATCTTGCTAAAAAATGCTTTCAAACAAAATTATGTTGCAGCTTAATTTAAATCCCATTTAAGCAGCAGTATTTAAATGAGGTGGCCTGGTATAGAGCCCGCTGTGCTTCATCCTTTGGTTGTTTGTGGGGGGAGGTGATGAGAATGAAAGGATGAGACTTTCCTTTCTCTGGCAAGTCTTCAATGACACTGTAGGAGGAGTAGCTTTTAAATGCGGCATCCCTGTGAAAAACTAACCTTTCCATCTGCAGATGGAGGAGGGCTGTCCTAGAAAAGAAAATCTAGCTCTGGTTTCTCTTGTGCCGAATCCAACTGAATGCCAGTCATTTTTCACAGCATTCAGTAGGAACTGTACTCTTAAATGTTACAGGAGGAGGAGGAGAGGAACAACTGAATGTCACTTTGTACCTCTGTAGGAAGAGGGAAGCTTTAACTTTGCCTGCTTCACTTACAGGCAAGTAATCAGGAGGATCACCAAAATTAAGAGGCGGGTGCTCTAAAAAGAGTGAGTGATACTTGAGGCTCTTCACCACTGCTCCCAGTTCCTCCCCTGGCTAGGAGAGGCTCTCCCTTGGCTTCAGCTTCAAACTCAGCATCTTCTCCTGCTGCAGCACTGAAATAGAAAAATTATGATTATTATGTAGTCCTCATGCTTAGCCTTTTTTTTTTCCTTTTCTTTTCTTTTTTATAAAGCAGTCTGTCATGACTTCTGAAAAGACAAGCAGCTTTACAATTCCAAAGTTTCTCCCCTAGAATAACCTAGGTAGAGTGTGTGGGAAGGTTTTATATCCCAAATCAATTTACAGTCTGTCTGTACAGTAAGTGTTTCTGTTCTTTGGGAACAAAGCCTCACTTAAAATATGTACCAAGTTTCCTTAGCTTTATTCTGTATTATTTTAGATTACTACCTGGAAATAAGCCTGTTAACTTAGTACCAAAAAGCCCTCCAAGATAAGGAAAGGTAACAAGTAGTTTTCAGCTTGTCAAGTAGAGCTGGAACAGTTTTTCAAGGTGCAGTGGGTGTGTGCTGCATTTGAAAGAACAAAGATTCCACTTCTCCACCTTTGCAGTCCTAATCAATGTTAGGCGGAAAATGATGGATAACAGATAAATGGGACGCTTATGCAAAATGAGACCAAGACATTATATCTTCATCAACGTGTACATAATTCCTTTCTAAATTAGTATTTAATCTCAATCACTTAGAAACAGGGGTATAGAGAAAGGTATGCTGATTACTAAATAGTGGACATGACGTTGAGCATGAGACTAGATAACTGCTCTCTGTGAGGGGAGATAATACACAGAAACTGAGAGGGCAGTATAAAGGTGTCATGGCTGATGCTAGGAGACTGCAAGAGGGAAGCTAACTGCAGCGCAGAGGAATAGTAAGGAGAGAAAATATTCTCTCTCAAAGAAAGCAGCACAGGGCTACTGAAGAGATGTGAAAAGATGACTTGCCTTTTACACAGGAATTTCTGTTAAATGTAGGTCAGTAAAATTCAGTGAAACTCACAGAAGCCCTGGGAGTAGAAGAGTTATTGGTGGTCCCTGCAGGGGGAGAAGCTGCTATCTCCTGGCAAATCCCAAGTAATGCATCCCGTAGAAGGAAGAGAGGAAGGATAGATCTAGAAGGATAGATCTAGAAGGGTAGATGCTCCTTTGTTTCTAAAGACATAACAAGTAATTTAGAGAGTCATCTGCCATCATCATAAGCTGTGATATATCCAAGTATTTATGACACATCACAAGTAACTTTGGCAAAGCTGTAGCTGAAGCTAAGTAAGAGCTTTCCAAATAAAAAAAAATAGCAGACAAAAGGCTTGGTAGCCCAGCTTTGGTTTGTCTTGTTAGTGGAGCCATGATTTGAGTTCTTCCCTTTAGGCAGCTATGTTCTGCATGACTTTAAAATATTCTGTGGGCTTCATGCTATCAGTCTTTCTTTCTCAGAAAAGATGTAAGTGCTGTGAATAATTCCATTCTGAGTCAATTGGCTAATGCTAGCAAGTGTCAGGTATTGTGACACATCCTGCAATAGAATAGTCAACTAAATTAACCAGGCTTTTTTGGTATTACTCCCATTCATAAAATTCTTGCGAAACTTTCTTCAGACATCATTCCCTTGCTTCTAAATTGTCATAGAGAGGAGAAGCAAGAACTTCAGCTAATTACCAACCCTGCAAAACAGCTGAGCAAACTGCTCTCTTCCTAGTTTTCTCCCTTCCTATAGGGAAGATGTTATCATATAGGGAAGGGGCAGGGAAGCAAAGAGAAGGTTGCCTTGGACTTACTCTTTCTTTCTTTCTTTCTTTCCCCCAAAAAACTTATTTCCTGAACAAGGATACAATTGATCTACACCAAAAAAGATATTTTAAAAAATTTTTACAGGCCTTGCATAGTTAAGGTTTCATTTTTTTGAGATGCCTGCATCAATCTCTGCTGCTCAGTAATGTGACCATGTGGGAAGTGCAGGTTGGAGCTCTTTTGTGTGCTTATGTACACACACACCCACAATCCAACATGCACATTGGGGATCTTGAGAACAAATAGGGAGGCAGAATTTTTTTTTCTGAATTTTGTTGGTTTGTTTGTTTCTTTGAGTTGGTGTTGTCTGTGGGGCAAAAACCCTGTGCTATCCCAGTTACTTGTTTCTTGCGGATTTTTACCCTCCATCTTCTCCCTACATCTTGTTATGATGGTTCAGATTTCCCTCAGATTTGTGAAGCTTGGTTTATATGGGAACTAGTACTGAGCAAAGCCCATCTGGACTAGTCCTTTAACTGTGACAGATGGCTTTATAAGGAAATAGTTTCATATATGGCATAGCATGTGCAGCTATCTTTGGAGAGGAAAAAGCTATAGGCAAGTTTGGGTTGGTTCTTCTCTGATCTTCCCCTGTCACTTAAAAAAGCAAACAACCTGCCACTTGCCTAAAATATTTGTTAAAATCTTTTTGGTCTATGGAAGAAATTGTCACCAACACACTCATTATTTTACCATTGCTGCTGATCTCTGGAGATATAGAAGTGTGTTGCTCTTATATGAAAATCTGGAAGTCCTCATTTTCAGAGAGACTGGGCTAATGTTTGTTAATACTCATAGAATCACACAATCATTTAGGTTGGAAAAGCCTTTTAAGATCACTGAATTCAACAATTACACAGCAGTGCCACGCCCTCCACTTAACCAATGTCCCTGACTCTCTTTTAAATGATTTCACCAGTTCCCTGGTCAGCCTATTCCAATACTTGACAACCTTTTTTGTGAAGATTTTTTTTTCCTCCGATCCAATTGAAACCTCCCCTGATGCAACTTGGGAGAAGAGACCGACCACCATGTGGCTACAGCCTTTTTTCCAGCAGTTGTAGAGAGTGAAAAGGTCTTTCTTGAGCCTCCTTTTCTCCAAGCTAAACATTCCCAACTACCTCAACTGCTCCTCATAAGGCTTATGCTCAAGACCCTTGCCCAGCTCCATTGCCCTCCTCTGGACCTGCTCCAGCACCTCAGTGTGCTGCTTGTAGTGAGGGGCCCAAAACTGGACACAGGATTTGAAATGTTGCCTCACCACTGCCCTGGTCCTGCTGGCCACACTATTGCTGAATCAGACAAGGATGCCATCTGCCTTCTTGGCCACCTGGGATCATGTTCACCTGGATGTTGGCCAAAATGTTTCAGAATAAGAAAGGATCCTTAATCCACTGGATGTCTTTGAATTGAGAATGAAGTTGTCAAAATAAGCAGTAAACTGCATTTATCACAACAGCTCCCTTCTTCCAACTAGTTAATAATTTGATGAAAAATTGGAGATGCAACCTCTTCGCTGGGTAAACTGAATTCATGTAGGTGGTAAAGAATGGATTTAGGTGGTAAAAAATGGCTTTTTCACCCACTGTTTGGAAAATGTCTTCTAAGTATAATGCTGTCAAGTATCTAGGTGCAATTTTATTGACTGGTTTCTTGAGATGATGGGAAGTTTAAGATGATTTACCAGGCTATGGCTTCAGCAGAAGAAAACTGGGACTGTAATAGAGAGTGTATCTTTACCTACATCTTTAAAGAGCAGAGAATGTGCAATGATGTATTTCAGTGAAAAAAGTTAGCAGCCCACAAGCTAATAAAAACTTCTGACACTTTTGGACAAAGATTATAGAAAACAAAGAATGTGTGCTACCCACCTTCTTTGGCTCTTTGCTAAGGTGACAGTGCCTCTGACTTTTCTAAGGCATCACAATAGACAAGCAGTTAGTATAAAGTATATGTGAAATATAAACTATATATGAAGTATAAAGCCACTTCTGAGACATGTGAGAAACTCATGCAGCTGTCTTATAGTTCTGTCAAGAGAATTTGGCCTGTTCAATGTCTGGTTAAAAGAACTCAAATTCTTTGTGTCTTGTTTGATATTTCTGGGTTTCTCTAAGGATAGCTCAAAAGTTACGGTAGGTCTGTTAGAGCACCGTATTAGAGAGAACTTTACAGGCAATATTTGGTACACCAGCCCTTCAAGCTATAAAAATTAAATTTTATCCTCTACTTACTTCTAACCCTCTGGAGAATCTGTATGTAGTAGTGTTTTTCAGGTTCTTAGGGTAAGCCTGTCTGTGTTGGGAAATAGGCTGATGGTGTGTAATATCATATGCTGGAGAAACATCTTCCAAGATTGTACAGCTCAAAAACGACTTCACTACTCCATGAAAATTAATGGAATCTGTGCAGAATGTCTTTGTTTACATAATAGGCAAGGTGTTAAACTATGGGAACTCAGGAACTTATGCAGTTGGGTTGCCTTTTTTTTTGTTTGTTTATAATTTACAATAACTAATTGATGTGCAGCATTTCTCCAGGGCAGCTGTTTAGCTCCACTGTGTTTTACACACCTGACAATCATGGTGATAATCAGCACTGATAACACTGGCTTTCACAGTTCATTGAATAGCTGAGCATGAGTGCAGTTGTGTGACTGACTTTTGATTTGCAGAAAGCATTAAGAGGATGCATTTTTAAACTGCTGAGATTCTGGTCTAGTGGAAAGAGTCTATGGACTATTTATTTCAGTCCTCACTTATTATGTTTTGTACCTGTGAGTCTGCTTAAGTCAAACTTGAAAGAGCAATAGAGATTTTGCAGCAGTTCCAATCACTTTGAGGAATTTTATGGCTGAGTAAAATAGACTTGGGTCGATGCCCTTGGTGCTGCAAGTGGACTTTTCCGCTTAAGGAGGTGAAGCAGCCAGGACTCCTGTCACTGGTGCTGTGTTTTGCAGTAGTCAGATGGTCAGTAAACAGGTAGTTCCTACCTAACCTGGACTCTGTGGAGATGCCATGGTGAATTGGAGAGGTCTGAGGTTAACATGGCAGGAGGAGAATCCATCCCATGCCCATTGATGGGCACCTGCCATCAGTGAGTCGCTGTCTCTGAGCAAATGCATGCAGGCTCTCTTCATCTACTTCCCTGGGATGTATAATTCTGGGGAGTTAACTGGCCTGGCTAGGCAGCTGAATGAACTAGTTTGCTCTTTGGAGAGAGAACTTGCTGTCATATTTATTTCCTTTCCCGGGAAATGCAGCAGGTAGTTGGGTTTTCCCCACCTTGTTCACTACTAAAAATGCATGCCTTGAGTGTGCTCTCCACATGTGCACATACTCAGAATGTGACTGTGGTTAGAATGCATTCAGAGATGGCCATCTCTGACATGTCTCTAATTACTAAAGTAGAAAAAAATATTTTCTACTAATAAATATTTATAAATGAATAAGAAACTTGAACATACATTTCTTAGCTCAAGTGATCTATGATATACATAATTGTTCTGCCTTTTCACTGTGTTAACACTTGTTTTATCCAGCTTGCAGATATTTTGGGCACACTCCTCAGCAGTTGTTCTGTGCCATTTTCCATCAGCCTTCCTCTTCCCTGAAAGAGAAAACACTGACTGGCTGGCATGGAAGGCATTCCTCTTCAACTGCAGTATAAATCTTCAGGTGTGTTTGCCAGCTTGAAGCAAAGGGAGAAACGGGCTACTAGCTGCTGGTGCAATGAAATGTTATTTCTTTGTAAGTCAAATTTTACAGAAATAGTGACATTTACAACTAATAATTTAGTATTTTCAGTACTGATTCTTTTAATGGTGGGAACACTGTAGGAAGTATTACAGAATATACCCACCCTGTTTAGGGTTGCCTTTATAACTGCTTTGTTTCAGAGTTTTTATAAATTAGTCTCTCTAGTTTCCGTGGCAACTCAGTTGTCTGCATTGGTTGCCAAGAAACAGCTTCTGCTGCACAAAGGGCAGGGACACTGCTGTGGAGTGATTTCATTCTTGGCACTAATAGGCAGTGGAAGCGAAAGCTTGATATTCCATGGAGTGTGGCCTCCATATTGACTGTTAGAACTTTATTTTTTTTAAAGTGTCATTGAGGTGTTGGCTTCTTTAATGTAACAAAGCCAATACAAACCTCCTGTTATACACAGCTACAGAATGCCTGTGGAGAGATGTGATAGTTACACACAGTTAGACGTAAAGCACTGGAAAATGCGTGTTTTGAGAACAGGTTAACTGGCCATACAAGAAATCCTGTGATTCTCTGGTTAAAAAATTATTTGTTTTTACAATAAGTCCCAATTATGTGGCTTGTAGTCAGCAATGAAATGTTCTCTACATCTATATAGAGAACATTTCTATATATAGAAATGTTGTCTATATAGATATAGAGAACATTTAATTGTTCTCTATATACAATTCTATATATCCCAGCAAAGACAGGATTAAAAGTGAGCACTATTGGAATAACACTTGGACACATGGCTCCCTGGGCCCTCTGGAGATCTAAAAGTTTTTTCCTGATTTGACCTGTTGTAGGACTACAATCTGGATTCCCATATGATCTTTCTTTTAAGAAGCACAAACTGACACCTGTCATCAGTTCTCTAAAATGAATGCAGGCAGAGGGATCATATTGTGAGTCATGATTCTGCATTAATGTAAAATTTTATTTTTGAGGCTGCCTTCCAGCTGTCAGTTCCATGGCTGTGAATTTCTGAGTGCACGTCTCAAAAAAAACTGATTATAAAGAATTCATTTGGAATTTGTTAAAAAATAATACAGATACTTTCAAATGAGAATATTCATTTGCCTATTATTTTTCTAAGTGGTAATCAATATAAAATATTGCATATTAGACATAGTAATGAAACCTGTTCTGTGAAAGAGTGAGAGAATTGGACTAGGAGACCTAGGAGCCTGGTGTAGATATAGAAATAGGGTTTTTTGATCTTGGTATAGAATCTACAGCTCAGATTTAGTCTGCCTCCTCTCATCAATTCTCTAGAGAAGGGCCATTACTGTACAGTGTTACAGGAGTACTGCTCTTCACTGGGGTTTGAGTCAATCAGTATTTGGAATAGCTGAAAGGAGAGGGAGTTGAGTAGTATAATACAAAGTAGTTTTATATATGCAGAAATGTAGATATTCTTGTGAAGGAGAAATGCAGTTGCATAGCATTGTCTGTCCACAGGTGTTAAAGAAAAGAGGCCAAGAACAGTTGTTTTCCTTTTTAGCAAAAATGTCAGGAGGAATCTGGAATTTTAAGGCAGCTGACAAAGTACAAGGAAAAGCTGAGCAGTTAGAAACTTGATAGCATCTCTGGATCCATGGCTTAGGCTAAAAGCAGCATTACCTGTAGCCACTTTGCCTTCCCAAGGACTGAGCAAAATACAGCCTCCTAAGGTAAGTGCTGCCAAAAAGCACAATGATTACTTTCTAGTTTTTGGACACTGTAAAAAGTCCTTTACCACACAATATTAGCCCTCCTTTTGTGAACTGGCATGCCTGCAGGCTGACTCCCAAGAGCTCTTCTGGACTTGAATTAGCTTAGTTTAGAAATGCTTTAGCTTTGGAAAACTGGAGTTAAGTCTCTGAAGCCAAGTTGGTGCCTCTGCTTGGTCCTCTCAGTTTGATGGATTACTGGAATGGAGTTTTATCTCTGACTTCTGTTATCACCATTATTACTGATTTTATTTTTTTTTTTTTAGTTTCAAATGTAAGTGCAGAAGTGCTCAAACTTTTCCTGTGCTGTTGTAATAAAATAATCTGTTGTTTCATAGAGAAGGTGTTTGTTAGGTAAGTTACAGAGCCGTGAGCACAGATAAAACTACTGGAAATTAGAGTGAGCAATAACTTTACTTAAAATAATAATCTGTAAAATAATAATCTGTTTGAAAAGCTAGATATCAGATCTCAGGTATGGTATTGCACCTTAAGCAAACCAACTGATTTTTTCAAGTTAGGAATAAAGCAGTGGGTATGATGATGGTATTTCATAGGGCAAAACAGAGTCCTCAACCACCTTTTGCTGTAATCTAAAGGCTTTGAATAGAGAAGAAGAATGCACTGGAATATAAAGGAGGAAGTTGCCTATCTTTTAATGAATGACATAAATAGCAGCCTGTTCTTTGTGCTTGCTCTCCCTTTCAGATACTTAATTTCATGATACAAGCCCTACAATGTTCTTTAAAAACCTTTTGGGTATTATTAAGTAGGGAACATTAAATTCTTTTTCTGCATAATGTACTTACAATAATTTGTAGTTGCCCAAATAGCTTTACAAGTCACTTGAGGCATGGTTTAACTAAAATTTATATAAATCAATTAGATGCTAAAACATACTTAATGTTAAAGTTATAGCATGGACTGATCAAATCCAGGCAAAAGGATTAAGTATTTGACCTAAACTTGTCCTTTTGAACCAGATGCAGGGCAGCACTCGAGCTGTAGACTTAAGGAGATGCTCTGATGTTGTAATCTCCAACCCAGACAGGTTGTTTGAAGAGTCAGTGATCACTGTTTAAATATTTATTAAATAAGGATGTTTGTTATAAATACTATTTACAAGAGAGCAAATGACATTGCAATACAATTCAGTGCTACTCTCTGAATTATTATTAGATCTTTATGTAAACTAGATCAGTCATGCAGATTGTACAGAACCTGGCTGAACTGTCAATTTTTTTTCCTCCTCTTACATAACAGTCTTTAAAATCCTGATTTGATACAACAAATCCACACAAATGTTTTATGTAAAATGCATGTCCTATATTCCATCTCTGCTTACTGCCTACCCTGACAAAATTGATCAAACTACTGAATACACACTTGAATATCAATTTCTGAGGAAGTCCTTATTTTTGCTAGCTCTGTAATTGCCAAAAAGAATTATTCCAAAAGAATAATTCCAAAAAGAGGGCTTGAATGGGGAAAAAAAGCCCAGGTTAGTGCAGTTTACATGAGATGGGGTTGCTTTGTACCTTGCTGACGTTGTCTGGTGTGCTCACATTGGCAGGATGTGCTTCCCAGCCTGGCTGTGGCTCAGCAGCTCTTGGCAAAAATGGTGCATCAGCCAGCCCTCTCCTGGTGGCTCCTCCCAGCTTTTGGTACCATCAATGTATTCTTGTTTTGATCTAGAGCTGGAGAGTGCCTCTGTTCAATAGTCCAGTTTTCTAATAATTCAGTCTCATAAGAAGGAACTGAATGATGGTTTTAAGGTGCTTGTGCTTCCTAATGAAGCTTACAGTCATTCCAGTCTGAGGTAAGAACCAGTCTCTTTTTACACTGCCTCCAAAGTATCTGGAGAGAAAAAGAGATGCTGAATTTAACCATGATTATTTCACAGCATATCTTAAAATTCAAAAACCTAAAGCTTAGATACAGTCTGTGCCATGTGTTGAAACTGAGCTGTGAGAAAATTCTGTAAGCATACTAATATTGCCTTAGAAAGGCATTCATCTGACCAAGTAAATAACTTCCTAGAAATCTCTGGATACATTTCCCTGTGAGGGTAATTCAGAAGAATGTTAACGCAGAATTGAGACTCTTCAGAAATACCAATAAAAAACCGCCGGTGACTGGAATGTCATTTAGTTAATTGTCAGTATTTGCTGTCTAAACACCTAAATAATGTACTGTTAAAAGAAAGTTACTCTTATACAATACTGTTGTTGATTTAATGACATTGACATCAGCTGTGTAATATGGCAGAGTCTATACACTTGTTGACCCTTTTTAGCCTTGAATGATTTAGTCCAATCAATCCTTGTGTTAGAAGAAATTAGGGATATGATATTGTTTTTACAATATAATGCAAAAAAATTGGCTCCAAAAACTACCTGTTTTGTTCAGCTCCTGAAAATGGACTCATTCTTTCTTTAGTCACAGCCTGGCTCCTCAGATATTTGGATTTGGGGGAAACTCTTTTACCCCCATTTCTGCATGAGTTGGTGAAAATATCATGAGTCATCCTTAGATTTATATTTTAGAATATTTGTTCTTTGTCTTTTCTGTGTCCTGCCTTGTTTAAGGCTCTGTAAAGGTGCGGTGAACTTCTTTACTATTCTATAAAAAAGGACCTTTTATTTGTAGATACACAGGTTGTGGTAATTGGGAGTGGAGCTGTGGCTGAGCCTCATCCCCAATGGGCTACAGCTGTGCAGGGCAGGTGAGCAGCATTGGAGGTAATGAGCCATGATGTGCTGAGGTGCACTGACCAGTCAGGAAAGGGCACACAGGTGCAGTGCATTAACATGAGGGGTATAAAAGAACAAGAAGGGCTCATACTTAATGCCTTTGGGAGTGGTGTTACTCTGTGTTTATGGGCTTGTTAAACTAAGCCCTTCTGATGAATGCATCTAGGTAAGTGCTGGTCTTGCTGTTTTTAAATATTGTGTAGTGATGTTGATGTACCTTTTTACCTCATACTCATTTTCCTACCATTTTGAATAGTAGCTAGTATTTTGTTGCATTAAGCTGGGCCTCTTAGTCTGATTAACAGAGGCAATTCATTTTAAAATGGGATGACTTCAGCAAGATAAGGAGCAGGAGGATAGACATTTATTTCTGTAATATAAACTTGTGCAGTTTTTGCCTTTGGGACTTTCCTTTTTTAATATACATTGTGAGACCTTAATGGCTTTGGCTCATCACAAAAGCTCCATCTCATAGTACTGACAATTAAAACACACACAAGGAGAATATGCTTCCTAGGGCTCGAAGTCGGCTTAGAGGTGTTGAGTCTGGCTTGGTTCAGCCTCCAGGGTTTATTAAAGTGTATATATGGGGAAAAGCTCCAGGGTAGGGTGTCATACCACTGTGTTTAATCACTCAATCTGGAGCTTCTAGATGGCCCACAAACCTGCTGCTTTGGCTGAGGGATCAACAGATGAAATTGACAGTTTTTGTGCCCTCTTTGAAAAGGAACAGAGAAGGGTTGCAGTGATGGCAAGACTTCAGAGATACTTGTTTTCTTTTGAACATGCACAGGCTTGGCTAATGTTTCACAGCAGTGGCAAAAGCCCACCCTGTGATTTGGAAGCGAAGCTGTATTTGTTATTCACAGTTGTTTTCAAGGGGGAGTCTTGCAAGAAATGAGTTTTTCAGGCAAAATGCTCCCTTTTCTCATTGCCCTTGTTTCTGAAGTTGATGGATTTTTTTAATTGTGCTTTTAAATTGAAGAGAAAGCTAGACTGGTGCACTGGCTCAGTTTGCTGAAGTTTATAAGCAGCAGGGTACTCCCAGTGGCTATGCTGGGCAGCCTCCTTAGGTGTGTCTGCTTCTGCATCTTATTAAGTACAGCTGAAAGAGTTGCTGATAAGAACTAAGAAAGGGGGAAACATTTTCATTTGTCACCTTGTGTGCTGAATGCTAGTCATCATGTTTCTACATTAAATCAATCAGTTATTCACAATAGCTCAGCCTTGATTTGCCTTTGATCTATGCATCAAACCATAATGCTTCTCTTGGTTGCTTTCTCATGATTGCTGTACAATGTTTTCAGAATTCTTCTGCTGTGAGTCATTATTTGGCAGGGACGTGGAGAGCTACAGGGTCTAGCTGAAAACTGACAACTTTCCACATTCCGCTGATCTTGGCCATATTGCAGAACAGTAGTGGTCTCTTGTACTTAGGTCTTCTGAGTCTTGTGTGATATTTTAAAGAAGCTTTTAATCTCAGTTTTGGGTTTATTGTCAGAAAAAATATTTGTATTGAATAAAATGTCTGTGCTATATATTAATGTATAGTGTCTTTTGTTGTATTGGTCCTCATGTACAACTCCAGGACAAAAAGCTGTTTATTTTAGCATGGCTGCTTTCTCAGCATTCAGACTAGTAGTGATATCAATCTCTTTTATCTCAGACACTTGAAAATGAAAAACCAAATGATCATGATCAGCTTATAAAGTGATTTGCTTATTTTAAAAATTAAAAAAATATGGAACTTTCACTTCCTTTGCCTGTCATCCCCTGCCTTTTTTTTTCCCTACCAGATGCTCTTCCAGAGTTTCAGCTGGGAATAGCTAATAGTTCCCTGGTACTGCACACTGTATGCTGAATTCTAAATTGAACAAGTATTGCATAATTGCCTGAGACCAGAAACAGGAGGTTTGGGGAAATTACCAAATATTGCATGACTCCTGATTAAAATTTTGCATTAGGAAGGAGTTAGTCCCCCAAGTGCAAGCTAGGGTTTTGGTATGAAAAACAAAGCATTGCGCATATGCAGCATAAAAATGAAAACCATATGTAATACTACAGTGCCTTGAAACAATTGTAAGTGAGAACCTGTGAGCCTGCAGTAGAGTTTAAAATGTGTGTAATAACCATGGTGTGTTCTCTCTGCTCCTGCTGGTACATTCCGCCCTTGATGCATTTTCACTTCATAGAGCAATTTGCATTTTTATCTCCAAAATTTACTGGCTTTTGACTACGTTCCAAAGGTTATCCCCTGTTCCCAGGGCTTGTCTAAAACTTTGCTCTAGAGCAAGAAATTTAGTGTCCAGTCAGGATAAAAATACTGGAGATTACAGTGGTCTTTTAAATGATAATTTAAGATACACCAGAAGTAAATGCTTATCAGGCAACATAGTGTTGGGAACAGATTTGGTGGCTAATGCAGGAGACATCAAATCTTCTAGTTAGTGGCCTGTAAACTAATGATTAGGTTTCTCTGCTGCAGGGCAGTGTGGAATTTGTGGGACTCCTGCAGGTACTTTTCAGAAACACCTCAGCACTCTTGGCAAGATTTTAAAAGATGTTTATGTGTGCTTAGCTGCCTGCAGCTAGTATTAATCTGAAAGCCTTATTAGGTACTTAACAGCATCATTAGCTGCCTAAATACCTTTTAAACTATTTGTCTTTGCCAAAAGGATCACAAACTTAGCTGAATTGTTCTTTTAAACTCAGCTATAAGGCTCAGGTTTCTCAGCCTGCTAAGAGGTAGGGTCAGGTACAAAATACGTTTAAGTAAACCCAGACACAGTTTGAGATCTATATGATGGGGTTTTTTCAGGGTGTGCTTCACAGGAAAACTGGGGAAGGTATAGGATCTCCATATCTCAAAAGAGATTGTCAAATGGTTGTTTCAGTGAGCCATATATCGGAGAAGGAAGTAAGGAAAGCCAGTGGGAAAGTGGACTGGCCTTGGAGTTTGACTTCAGTTCCTAGGTCTGGTTCAGGCATTCTGAATGAATGTGCATCACGCTGTTTTTGTAATACAGCCAGGCACTATAACCTTCTGCTTAATGTTGTCACCATAAGAAATGATTCCTAATCTTAGCAGCCACATAGTAAAATAGAAATAAGAGATTTAAAAAAAAAACAACATAGGGCTGAGAAGAAGAAGCTTCTTAATACAAAGACACCTAGGGTAGATGCTTGACTTCATGGTGGCTTCCATTGGTTTCTACCTGGCAATTCCTGGAATAATCGAAGTCTTCTATCCTACATTTCAGCTTCTCAGCTCTGCTGTGTACCTTCCCAGTCATTCTCCAGAGCATCAACATAAATGAGCACTGCATACTCTCTACTATGTCAACTACCTCAGCATGTAGCTTAGAAGCTATGTCTTGTCTTAGTCAATGAATAATTTTGTAATTTTTTCACTGTACATTGAGATTCATAATCCATCCCTAACTGTGATCATTTAACAAATCAACGCATCATTGGACCATTTTTAGAGAGGTTTGCTGGAGAATTTTTTTTTAATATGGGAAATCAAGGATAATAACAAAGGACCCTGCAAGTAGGGTGGTTTCAAAAGAAAGTTTGTGGAAAATGGGGTGTTGTTCACAGATGGAGGAAGGCAGCCCAATGACAGGAGACATTGGTTGAAATCCTCTTTTATTCTCCCATCAGTCTTTGTAGAAAAAAGCTTTCTTGGCAAAGTGATTTGGGAGAGAGAGGAACATCCAGCAGTTGGGGAACAAGAGTGTAAGGACTACTTCTCTAAAGAGCTGGATGTACTGAAATGGATGAGTCTGCTAGGCTCATATTCAGTTCAGATTTGACTTGTATATAAATGAGATTCTGGTATTTGTTATTCAAGTCAAATATATATAGAACAGACCTTTTTATTTAATATGACCTCCTGGCATAGCACTGTCCAAACTATTTCAAAGTCTCTTGGACTAACTGCTTGTTAGTTATATTTTCAAATCTGGAGCATAAAATGGTTTTTGGAAAATGGAAATAAGAGGTTCTATCTTGCAAGAATTTTTTCTGACCATCATATATGGCACTTGCAGACCTGTGCAGTCATCTGTATTGTAACTTACCTTTGGCTGATGAAACTGCTAGATGTTCTCCAGCCATTCCATCCTCTGGTTCTGTGTTTACTGGTCTTGCTAACCTGAATTTCAATTACACCAAAATACACACAAAGCATTCATGTTGTTCTTGTGGCCCTTCAGTATAGTCTTGTTTTTGTGCTTATCTTTAATTAAATATTTTCCTATTTGTCTCTGAGCAGGTGTGGTGGTCATTATATGTACAGTAGACATTTCCCTGGTTCTGAAACTCAGACTAATTTTTAAGATGGTAGTGTTTAGTGTCATAGAGAGATGGGAATTTTTATTACCAGCTCAAGTTCATGTGGTGTAATTAACATGTTTCATCCAGATTGAATCTCCAGAGGTTTGCTGTCAACACAGAGCACCATCCTAGAAAGCAGTTTCCTGTTTGGCTGGGGTTCTGTTAGCAGTGCTGCCAAAAGATGCAGTTGTGTTTCCCTTTGTGTCTTCTGTGCCAGTGCCAGGACTCAGAGACAGCTGACTGAAGTCCCAACACCAATAATCCCGGTACAAAATGGGGGATGGGGAGAAAGTGTTGCAGCTGGCCAGAGGTGGAAGGCTAGTAGGTGACTAGCCACATGAGAGCAGCACTGATGTGTGCTGGCTGCAGTTTGTGAAACCACATCCTAGCAGATATCTGCTGGATATGTTTGAGTTCTGTTAGTTAGTTTGCTCAGATTTAAGAGGTTTTTCACAAGAATTTCTAAAGCCATGAACTTGGCTGTAGATTCCCAATGAAATGGTGAGTCTGTGCTCCAGATTGTGGAATTATAAGAACTTCTTATGGAAACGAGCATTGAAGTTTTTTCCTATGAAGAAATCTCTTCATGTAAGAGCTGTAGTTAATGAGGCTTCCCACATCAAGGTGGTGTGAGACTGCTACATAGCATGGGGAGTTTTACTCCAGATATATCATTCCTTGCCAAGTTTTGGGGAGGAGCATTTCCATTTATAGAAGTGAGGTAATACTGTTGTTCTATTAAAAAGGAGGAAACAAAGGGCAGAAAAGGCAGGGGGAAGGACAGGATTCTGGTCGGAATAGGACGTTAATTGATCTCTTAGTCCTGGTGGTGCATTACATAGCACTATGTAATCACAGTGGTATGTAACAGCTCACCTCTGTGTGTGGGGAATAAGCAGACTGTGCCTTCTGGGAAGATGTGTCTCCAGCTCCATTCCCTTCAACCACAGCTTCTGAGGAGGGAGTTCCCATGTGACTGGTAATGCTCAGTGTACAGTGAAGTCATGTGGAGTTTGCCTTTTATATAGAAGCTTCTTGGTTTCCTTTCATCAGCCTTCAAAAAATTCTCAGCTAATTTATCTCTTTACCACTGTGTGCCTCTGGGCTAGAGGGCTTTAAATTTAGAGATACTGCTTATAGGACCAAACCAAATAAAGGCTATTCAGCAACCTCTCTGCTGAGTGGCCTTTTCAGCTTCAAAAATGAAGATGATGTACTGGGTAAAACATTGTGCTGGAATAGCAAATAACCCTGTTCTAAGATGGTGTTTTGGTGGCAGGCGAGTAACATGAAGATGGACGTAGTTGGGACCTTGTCTCTAGATAAAGCTGAGTTTAATGATAAACAAGGAGCATATATCTTCTATGGCCTCACAGAAATGCCTTGGGGAAAGTCCTTTGCTTGAGTGCATTTAGTTCTGCTTAAAGTTCAGGGAGTTTTCAGCCCATTGGACTAGTTCTTTCTGCTTAGACAGGAAAGCAGGTGCCTGCTTTGGGTGGCAGAGCTGGCTGATGGCAGGATCAGTGGTATGCCTCAAGTTACAAGGCTTACAGTGTCAGGGCTTCATATGAATGTTTGCTTTCATTATTTACTTTTTATCCCACTTGATCACCTCTGACTGTTACTGCAGCACATTGGGGTTTTAAGGCCAGATAAAAATCATCTCTTTGTTGTTAACATAGGAACCTGAAAAATGTTTTGTGTGTATTTTGGTGTAATTGAAATTCAGGTTAGCAGGACCATTAAACACAGAACCAGAGGATGGAATGGCTGGAGAACATCTAGCAGTTTCATCAGCCAAAGGTAAGTTACAATACAGATGACTGCATAGGTCTGCAAGTGCCATATATGATGGTCAGAAAAAATTCTTGCAAGATAGAACCTCTTATTTCCATTTTCCAGTAAACTCATTTTTCAATAGAGCTTTTTTAAGGTGATTAGAAAAGATACTGTTTTAGGGCCCAAAAAGTGGTCCTAGGCTATGATGTTTCCTAGAAAAAGATGATTCTCATTTGATTTCAGGTGATAATATTGTTTAGGTAGGGAAACAAATTAATGGGACAGTTACTTAGATATATATCAGAGTAGGGTAAATTCTCAGGCAGTTTTGGTGAACTACTTTGTGAATGCTATGAGCTGTTCTGCTGTCGTGGAAAACCGTGGAAATTTCCTTTGGAGCAGAAACTTTTGGAATAAAGGGCATTGGCACAGCTGTGGCAAACCAGCTCTTGGGGTGTCTGCTCTCCCTCTATACCAGCTGGCAGAGGGCTGGTGCATCTGCTTGTCCCATTAGCAGCTGCCCTTCTGGGTAAGGAGTGTTTTAATGCAGAGCTCCAGTGGCTGCTGCCTTTTTGGAGAGTTACCTGAGCTAGCAAACCACACGGATTTTTTTTTTTTTTCTGCCCCTGGCTGTCTGTATATGTTATATTGAAACTTAAAGGGGTGGGAAGTGTTGAAACTAGATCCCATGCTGAATTCTTAAATAAGATGAGCCATTCCTACTAATGCGGAGTGCTTTTGCTGTTTTCACTTACTGTATCTCTGGAGCACTGAGGCATAGCCCTTAGCAAATTGTTCAGGATGTAATATTGTGTCTGTTCTGTAATATCACCAGCTTGTACTCTGAAACCTCAGCAGCACCTACAGTATCTGCAAAGATGTAGAAAAAGTATCGATGTTGAAGTTGAAAGAAGAGTTCTTTTTACAGCTGTAAAAACAAAGGCATTGAGGATGTGGTACTCACTAACTTTGGCATCTGATTGATGTGCTTTTGGTACAGCCTCACATCTAGCTGTAGGAGGTTAGCTCCTACAGTCCTGTTTCCAGGAGGGAAAGGACTGCCCAGACCAGGAATTAACTCAAGTGCTGCTGTTTTTTCTGACCTTTGGAACAGAATTCACAATTCTCTTTTGAATATAGATCAGAAAGGGGGAAAAGTGAAGTGACAATGTGTGGTATTTTTTAATGTATCAGAGGGTGGAGAAAAAGGATCCTCTGAATGAAAGGTGGCAGAAAATGCTTATCTACCAAGCAACTGCTGCAGAGGAAAATGGTGATTATTATTTTGACAGATGAGAGGAAAGGATCAGTTAATGGTGGAAAAAATGAAGTTCAGGAGTAGTTTCTCTCAGCCCCTCCACTGTTTCACTTTCTTAAAGACTGATACTAGGGAATGAGAGGGAGTTGAGAAGTTACAGCTCTCTGTGATGTTTGACTGAGACAAGAAGTGAAAAGGAGCAAAAGGTGGGAAATAGATAGTTCTGGATTTTACTTGATTATGAGTACAGAGCTAGATAAACCTTAGTATCTGTTGGATTACTGAGTCTTTTTATAAAGAGGAGACAATACAACTCTGCCCTTCTGTTTAGAATAGGATTACTTTCTTACTGATGCTTGAAAAGATCCTGCTGGTTGGAAGCACCCATGTTCACCCAGGAAAGGAGTATTTCTATTTTTTTTGGAGGTAGTTTTCCCCTCTTGTTGCTGGACTTACCATTTTCTGTTGCAAAAAAGAAAAGTCCCGTTCTGTTTGAATTCCCCTTCTTTCTTAACTCCCTGACAAAGTCCTATGTAATGTCTAATTTTTACTTCTATATGATAATTTTTAAAGTACTGCAAAGCATGAGATGGTGGCTGGGTACCATTGACTCAAAAATAGCAAAACCCCAGGTATGGCACTGCATTTATGCCTCTTTTTGGGACTTGATTCTTTGTGCTGGCTAATGACCTGGAATTTTTATGAAGTTACATATGTATGTATTTGTCAAAGAGTTTGTGAAGATTTTAAATTCAGGTCTCAGGATCTGTAGGGTGAAAACTTATATATGTTGGATACCGAAGGAGAATGCAACCAGGAGCTCAAAAAGCCTGGCCCAGTATAGGAAGGGAAGGAGCCTTGCATGGCCATGAGTTTGTGTCTTCAGGTGAGATTCATTAGCCTCACTTCAGATGTTTGTATCCTCCTCTCTTTAAGACTGTCTAAACTGTTGTAGTAGTGAAAAAACACAGGCATTTCTAAGGCATGACTTATTTCATCTCTCCATATTTTATAAGGGGAGATGAACTGGGCCTGCAAGAGAGGATTGTTCCTTTGTGGTTTGAGCTTGAGGTTACCAGAGTCCATGGCAATGTTTGTGTCGTGGAGGGCCACAGCCAGGGCAGAGCATGACCACAGTGCTCGGGACATGCCTGGCACTGGATGCTGTTGGAAGCAAAGGGAGGAGAAGGGGGCTGGCAATCTGCTACTTGGAAATCCACGCCAGGAGCAATGTCGTAATAGGTTGTGCTCCTGTTAAGAGCTCTGTCTGAGAACTGATGGTTTCCTGTTCTGTGGGTTTTGTTTTGTGGTTTGAGTTTTTTTTTTTAATTCCACTTTGGAGTGAGGGAGTTATATAACAAGTGTGTCAGCACACCCACACCAGCAGAGGTGACACAGTTACAGGGTAAGAAGAGCAAACCAAGGATGCTGCTTGCCCAGGAATTAAAAAAAAATGGGCTGTTCAGAGGTGTTTAGTTGCAGTGATGGCAGCTCTAATTTTTCTGTCCTTAATTTTGTTGCAGTCATTGTCTGTCTTGAAAATGTGGCTTCAGAACTCTTGGAGCTTTATGTGAGAATCTGTAATGGCTTTTTTTTCTTCTTCTTCTAAGCTGCTTGATATTATGCTTTAGGGAAAAAAAAGGAAAATCTAGTTCACAGTATTTTATTTGTATACTCTTTTTAATTTGCCATTGGAGATCTTCCTCTTTTTTTACGTTAGGAAGTTTTGGGCCACCTTTGTGGCACATTGGTTTGACAGTCAAATAGGAAGTTCATAGGAGCTTTTTGGTTTAGGTACTTAGTCAGAAGTAATCTGATTTTTTTTTTGTTAGGTATGGGTAACCTTTTTTGACATGTTTTTGAGTATACCACTCAAAACTGAGCATAACAGAAGAGACAAGGGATGTCTTGTGCTTTTTTGATTGAAAAAAACCGCAGAAGTTTCATTTTTCAATGGAAAAATCAAAGCTAGCAGGTTGGTTTTAGTTTTTATTCATTCTGACTGTGCGTCTCAAAAGAGTAATTGACAAGAAAAGAATTAGATTTTCTGGTAGTTTTTCTGGCCTACAAACATCTAATTAAATTTGTTAACCTGCAGTAAAAAACAATTGTCAGAGCACAGGACATGTTGATGTAATTATTTTCACTGTTTATCTTGTGATAGGAAAATGCATACAGACAGATCAATATCACAATCCTTATGAAATGTCTCTTCTGGGGAAGACTTGGGGAATGATGCTAATGCAGATGCTTCTCTGAGGCTGTCTTGCTGATAGTTTCAGTGGTTGTAGTGAAAGAGAGGAAGGTAGGAAGTGGAAATCTGGTAAAAGCTAGATTATGCTTCATTTTTGCATTGTGAATATAAGAGGAGGTGCTCTGGTAACCCAGCCTTTCTGAAGGAAGTTTCTGAAGGCTTTCCTTTCAGCAGTTCTGAGCATCCACCAGGGCTCGTTTATTCTGGAGAGTAGTCTCCTTCTTTGTCCTTCTGAAATTCTATTAGGTGTTTGTGGAAATTTCTTTCCTAATGACTCCTGACACTTTATTTCCTTTTTTAACTTTCTGCTGAGCTGGGGATTGATATTTCCATGCATCTGTCCATCATAACTATCAAGCTCTTGCTCTTAACAGGTAATTGTTAACTCAAGCTCACAGTTGTCTTTGTGCAGTTAGTGTTGTTTTTCCTGTATGCCTGATTTAACTACAATGAATGTTACCTGCCATTTTATAGTCCACACACTCATTTTTCATAAAATCTGTTTCCTTGTCCTGGTTTAAGCCCAACTGGCAGCTAAGGCCTGCAGAGCAACTCACTCACTCTCCTTCCTCTTGGCTCCCAGTAGAATAAGGGAAGAGAATTGGAAAGGGTAAAAGTCTTGTGGGTTGAGATGTAAACAGTTTAATAATTAAAATGTTGTAATGGCAATAAATTGGAATAAAAAGGAAAATAAACCCCAAGAAAGACAAATGGTGAAAATAAAATCAGTTGTTCACCACCAAACAACTGATGCCCAGCCAGTCCCTGGGCAGCAGCCTGCTGTCAACCTTCCCCCAGCTTTATATGCTGAGCATGACACCATATGGTAGGAGATGTGCCTTTAGCCACTTGGGGTCACCTGTCCCGGCTGCGTCCCCTTCCAGCTTCCTGTGCCCCCTCAGCCTGCTCGCTGGTGGGGTGAGAGGCAATAAAGGCCTTGCCTCTGTGTAAACACTGCTCAGCAATAGCTGAAACATTCCTGCATTATCAACACTGTTCCCAGCACAAATCCAAAACACAGTCCCCTACTAGACGCTGTGGAGAAAATTAATTCTATTCCAGCCAAACAGAGAGAATTTTTCTAGTTTACCTTTTTCATTTGTTATCTTGAGACCTTGAAATTCTTTCTGGAAGGTCTGTTGAAGTAGAGGAACTAGATTAGGCTTCTGCACTGGCTTGTGTCTAGAGCTCCAGTAACCATGTAAAACAGGATGTTCCATTTCAAAAGCCAAGCTGACTTGTCCCAACAAGTTTATATTTACCCAGATAGCTCCTAATTCCATTCTTCCTTGCAGTTTTTATTAGTAGATACAGCACAAATCTCGGGCTTAATGTCTTGCTCACAGTCTCTTAAAAGTCTGTCACCTTTTCCACCAGAGTCCTCTAGTACCAAGTTTTAATTGAGAGGTGACACACCGTTGTGTTAGTAATTCTCTGATTTCATGCTTGAGTTTCTCTGGGATGCCTGGGTTGAGTGCCATCTGGTCCTGTGAGCTGTTAGTGTTGGTTTTGTTGGCTCCTGCTGGTTTTGCTCAAAGTCATTGCAATTTCAAATGCATCCATGGAGACCTGTAGAAACAGTGGTCCTGCTAGGGGAATCCTGAGAAATAGTGTTGCAGTATCAGAGCATGTGACAAAAACTCAGTCAGACTTTATAGGAGGGAAAGGTGATTTTATTTTAATACAAAATGGGTTTCATTTCACACTCTTGCACCTGGGTACTTGCAATCACCAAGATACTTCTGTTCACACAGTTTAGCATTCAGGTACTAAGATGTATCTATCTAAGCTGTTGGTCTAGGATTCCTTGCAGTGATGTGGAAGACAAGGGAATTGAGCTGCTGAGTTCACTTTGCAACTTGTGGACTCTTTGTTTGGCAGGCGTAGGGATAATCCCTTCATCTGTTCTCACCCCTGCATCATTTAAAATTAGTTTCAGTCTCTTGTTTTAGACTTCTTTTCCAGATTTGAGTATCTGGAAGCACTACGTGTAAATGCACTGGAGTTTGTTGACCTGCTAATCCAGATACCATACACAAATACCATTGATATATTATTATATTCCCTCTTCTGTTGTTTATTTTCCTGGTGTTTCATCCTCAAACATTAGCATTTGTCTTTGATTCATACCAATGTTCATATTTCTGTTAAGACTCTTTACAGAGGCCCCCCAGTGTCTCACACTGCAGTGAATGTGCCTGATGTATTTTCTGTAATACCTTTCTTTTCCTTACTACTCTGATGATGAGTTGCCTCCTGGAGTTTCTGGCAGGTTTCCTGTTCCTGATATGCTTGAAAAAAGATTTGTTATTAGTGCCTACCAGTTGTTCATCATATCTTTTGTTTGTTTTGCCTGTCTTGATGTGTTTTTACATTAATTTGCCATATTTTAATGATCTGTTGAGCTGTGTTTTTCTATTTGGATTTGACTTCAGCTTTTTTGAAGGTAACCTCAATCCTACACTGCTGTTGTAAACAGTCTGGTTTCCTTTCTTAAGTTCTACTTAATAGGAAATATGTACCTGCCTGGTTTTTCTGGTTATCACTGTTCCTAATCTCCACATTGCCTGCAAAGATTGAAATTCTTTATCTGGCCCTCTTAAATGCTCTTAACAAGCTTCCTTACTTCTTGTTTTCAGTCTGAAGCTGGATGCAGCTACAGATTTATTTTTCTTCTCCATTGCTCCAACTGGGAAGCTATTGCGTGGAAGAGTTTTCAGAATCTTGTAGCTGAAGAGCCACTCTATATTTAGGATTAAATCAAGGATATCATCTTCTTTTGCAGGCTTCCTAATCAGCTGCTCCATGAAACAGTTACTGATTTAATGCGAAAAAAAAAAGTCACATCCTGATATGATGGGATGTTTGTGATCTATATTGAAAGGAAGTGAGCTCAAGTCTCTCAATATGATGCTCTGCTTTCATCTTATTACATTAAGTGTTGCTATTCTTATTAGGTGGTAGTAAGGGCCTGGTTTAGCCTGGAATCAAGAACATGAGTATGCTGCTTTGTTGATATATTTCAAATAAGAGGAAATGAATATACTTGCAAATCAAAGTTGTACTATATTTAGCATAAGCATAGATTTATTTTTTTGTTTTGTTTTTTTTTTTGTTTAAAAGGGACTTTTAAAGATCATCTGCTCCAACTTCCCTTCTGAGGGCAGGGACATTTATTAGACCAGGTTGCTCAGGGCCCCATCCAGCCTGACCTTGAACACTTGCAGGTTGGGGCATCCTCAGCTTCTCTGGGCAACCTGTTCCAGTGCCTCACCACCCACATTGTATGAAACTGTCTTTCTTGTGACCAGTCTAAACTTCACCTGGTTTCATTTTAAAGCTGTTTGCTGTTTTCTGATCATTACATGCCCTGATCAAAAAGTCTATCTCCCTCTTTATTTCCCACCTTTAAGTATTGAAGAGCCACAATGAGATCTCCCCAGAGCCTTCTGTTCTCCAGGCTGAGCAGCTCCAGCTCTCTTAGCCTGTATTCATAGGAGAGGTGTCCCTTCCCTCTCAAAATCTTGGTGGCCCTTCTCTGGACCTGCTCCATGTCTTTCTTGTGCTGGAACCCCAGATCTGGATGCAGTAGTCCTGGTGGGATCTCATGAGAGCAGAGGAGGAGAATCACCAGTCAGCCACTCAAGTCAAGTAAGTGCAGTAGTTTTTATGACACAAGTGTTGAGTAAATACTTTAGTAAAGGGAAAACAAGGACAGCTAAGAGGATTAATTCTTTCTGTATTGAAGATGTCTTTACTTAATCCACTGGGCAGTGTTGAAATGCCTCTAAAGGTACAATGAAGAAAAAAAGTGATTCTAGTTCTCTTTAGATTTCTCAAGTAGACTATTTCTTATTTATGTGTGTTCCCAAGTATTCAGGGGGACTTTATCAGCTCTGGCACCTTCCATAAAATAGTATTTTACCATGCAAAGAGTAGCAAAATTTCAGGACTTCTTTTGATGAGCAGTGCTGAAAACAACTCATATTGAATGTCTTCTGTATTTGCTTCTGACTAAAAGAAAGGAAGGGATGGAGGAGGGTGGTGAATTGGATGAAAGTAGCTATTTAGCAATGGCCTCGAAAACATACTTAACAAAATCAAAGAATTTGTCAATGTCTGAGGACAGAAGATGTAGTGGTTTCTTAAAGACATGTTGTAAGGACACAAGTACTAGCTGTTTCTTTGGGAAGAATAGATAACCATAATTGCTACTGCCTAATTACAAGCTATTCATTAGTCAGAAACTGAAGGAGCCATGCAAAAAAGGGGTACTAGGTCAGCTTTTGAACATGTCTGAAAAAAGAGTGGTGCTCGTGTGTAGAGACATTATCAGAAGGACTTGGTACAAAACAAGAAAGAGCTGGCAAGGCTGCAGTAAGAAAACATGCTGTAAATGTATTAGTAGCAAAGGGAAATCACTGAAGAAAGACCTTGTCTGTTATTCAGAAAGATGAGAAAGTTAACAACAGATGTTGCTAAAGAGGTTGTAAGCACCATTTTTACTTTACTGAGCAGGATTAGCTGTGAGCAGACAAGCACAAGGGTTAAGATGCAGAACACAGCCTAGCATACATCCATGGAGGCTAAAGCTTGGGGTCCTTTCCTAAATACTCTTACAGCGGATAGAAAGTTTAGGCAAATGACTAAAATGGGTTGATGCTATTAGGGACCTTTTCTGAGAATGAACAGAAGATAACTGAAATCCTGAAAAACCAAAGAAAGACTGACTTAGTGCCTTTTTCTAAAGGGATCAGGGGTCGAAACTATAGAACTACAGGCCAAGCAAATTAATTCCTTGAGAAATGCTGAAAAAAAGCAATTGACAAGTGTTTTGAGGAAAGTGAGGGTGGGTAAGCAACAATCAATATGGACTTGGCAAAGAAAAGTCACTTTGAATCAGTTTGTCTTCTTTCTGTGACAGAGCAACATGCCTCCTGGATATGGGAGAAATAGGTTTGATACATCTTGACTGTAGGAAAGCTTTTGACACTTTTCTAGCACTCCTATGAACAGGGTGTAAAAATACAACTAGCTGAAGCTTTGTACAAAGGAGATACAGAACCAAGAGTAGTGTATGGTTAGGCTCATTTGTTTCCAGGTGCCAGAATCTTCTGATTTTACTACATATTCATATTAATGCTGTGAAACAGGAAGAATTTTTAATTAAGATCTGTCCTGCAAATTTAATCAAAGAGAAAAGCTATGTTAGAAAAGACATTTAAAATTGTTTTTTTCTTTTAATGCTGTAAAAGCTAAGGGTGAAGTTGAGAGAAATAACCAAATATCACATAGGAATTGGTTGCTGGCTAAGCAGGTTTGAATAAAAGAATTTTGGTGTTGTAGTTGATTTCAGCGGAACGCTAACTGGGAATGACATCTTGTTGGGAAACATTGCTACTGGCTTTATAAGCAAAGTGGTTATTTGTAGTACTGCTAGGTCTCATAAAAGTATGGAGTGAAATGAAATGTGCCCTGCTTGGGGCTTCAGGCTCCAGAAAAGATGTTTGACAGTTTGGAGATAAGCTAAATGCAAGAGGACCAAGGATGAGCAAAGTTGTAGAAAAGTTCCATGACATGGCCTGTGACTATGACAGTCTGTGTCTGCAGTTCTTGTTCACATGATGGCACTGCCTAGGCTACTGTTTACTGTCAGTTTTAGTAGCTCTTGAATATAATCATGCGTTTTATTTGTCCTTTTAATGTATTCATAAAACTACATTAAAAATGTGGGGGAGGAGGGGCTGAGGGAAGTCCTTATTCAGAAAATGCCCTTACTGAGATTGTAAATTCCATCACTTATAAATTGAGAAAGGCCATAAGTGTATTCAGCCTCCATGTGTGAACACAGGCAGACTTTTTAGTTATGCAGTTGAGTGGGATTTTTCTCATACACCCAGCATAGGAGTGTGCTCATCCTAAACATATCTGCTATTACCAGTGCTTGGTTTAGTGCAGTCCAGTGTTTTTAAGGTTTGGGGCTTTTTTTAAGTTGTGGTTTTACTTGTGTAGGATGCACTGTGGATCACTTCTGTCAGCTTACTGCAAGCCAGTGAAATGAGTTTGAGTGGTTTAATATCCAGTTGTTCACACTCCCAGTGCACTTTGATATGAGAAGATACTTGAAGAACCATTGCCTTAATATAGTTGAGGGGATGGAATACTTGTCATTTATTGCTTGTCATAGTTTTCCATGGTAGCTGGTGATATGTATTGGTTAAATTATCTCCACAGCCATATTAAAAAGATAATGTTCACCACTTGCAGAAGGTGAATTTAGAATGGTAACTTTTCCTTCTTTCCATTCATGCCAGAAATAATTACAGTGATGTAAGGAAATTGGTTTATTTATATGGAATGATAATAAAAAGATGAGTAAGGTGGTGTATGTGAACTCATAGATGGGCAAGGTCTTACGCTGATTTCTCTTCAGCTGGTGTAACTTCAGTGTAACTGGAAAGAAGTCCTGCTCTGTATTTTGTATATATAAATGGATAACATTTCTAAGAGGCACTTACAGTGTGTGCTGAAGGGTGGAGATATGTTTTTGGAATGTGGAATTCTTGAACTGCATGTTTTGAGGTCTGTTTCGGTCTGACTTGCTACAGAAGAGAGTATTTTATGTTATCTTGTAAAAGTGAATTATTTGTGCCATTCAGCCCCCCAAAAATCTTAAAGTACGTATAGAAATGCAAAAAGTGTTGCCTTTTCAGATTACAATGAAAGCACACTAGTCTGTGCAAAAATTGAGAACAGCATTTCTATAGTACACAGTAATGCTGGATGGCCATATAAAAAAAACCCGACCAACTACACAAAAACCCCCAAACACATCAAAAAAAATCACCCCAAAACTGCAACAATCAAATCTGTTTCCTCTTTATCCCTTCTTATGCCAGCCATTTTCAAACAGGAGCTGTGCACTGAGAGGCTGTAATTGCTTGTTAGGAGGGTTGGAGCAGCTTAGGGGATACACTTCCTGTGAAACCTTTACTCAGTAACTTCAAGATTTCTGCTTGTCAAACTGAAATCCACAGCCTGGAAAGCTCAGCAGTGGTGGCAGTCACAGCTGTGGCTGTGTCCTCTGCAGTCTTTCTGTGTAAGCTCCTGGGGGCTTGTACAGATGAAAGCTCCTGGTGTGTCTGCAATGCAGTCAGGAGCGTGGCTGCAGTTCCCTGTGCATACTGAGCTCGCCTTATGCCTGGTCGAGGCTGTTTTCTCTAGCTGTAACAGCACAGCCTCTAATCACTCCTTGCAGCAGCCTCTCCATTTCTTTGTTCCCAGTAAACTGCTTTTGGTGCAGGGAATAAGAGGCAGCAAACAGAAGACTGGAAGCCCCATCTTAGCAATGAGTGTTGAGTGAGAATGCAATGGAGGAATTCACACACTCTCTGCTGGCAACAAGAACTAGAAATTGTTTTGTACTAAACAGTTTCCTCTCATTTTCCCATAATTTACCTCTCCACAAACATGTTTAAACTGTCTAATGGTTAAATATTAAGCTTCACTTATTCATACAGATTGTGTACAAAGGCATTTTAACGAGCCTGTCAGCTCAGTGGACTCTGACAAAAGGAGCTGTGGCTGTTCTTGTAGCACAGCTTCATAGATTGTCTTGCAATAAACAACAGCCCAACAGAAGAGGATAGTGTTTGAGTCAATTAGGTTGCTTGATTTTGTCAGCTGGCATATGGTATCTGCAGCCCTTAAATGGGTTTAAAACATAGATCTCCTGCTGTGCTGATAGCTAAATCTGATTATTCAATGATCTGGCTTTTCCTGTAAGATACCAGAATTAAACAAGGCAGCACATTTATTACAACATGCACCAGAACTGCATCAGTGCATCCTTTAATGAGGAATTTATGAAACCAGCTTTGTGAGATTAGACTGCTGAAGGTGAGATTTGACTGCTCCAATTGCCTGGCATTTATGAAGAGGTAAATGGGAGGTGTCTTATATGTTACCTAGTATTTCCTGTAGCTTTGCTCTGAAGCAGTAGGAAATATCTCCTTACCAACTACTGTAGAACAATTTAGTGATGCTCACTGCATTATCAGACACAAAACTGCAAAATTTTACTTTCCTGCAGTGTTTATAAAGAAAATGTTGATGAAGTTCAGTTTTGGTCTCAAAGAAATTTTCAGAAAGACATGCAAAATATAGAGGATTTGCAATTTAGAACTTGCTTCAGACATTTTTTCCTCCCTTGAGTTTTTCCAGTTAAAAATTTATTGCAACTATATTTTGCATTTTTTTTTATATGTAGTAGATATTTAGGTGGAACAAACTGCTACATTAGTGCACAGTCTTTCACTGTGGGAACCTAAGCAGGATCAAAGTGGGTATTTTCACCTTCATTCCCAGGTGATTTCTAAGTGCATATGGGACTGGCCCATGAATGTGACCCCTCATTTCCGAGTGTTTGCACTTAAAGTACTGGGGGTGGGAGAGGGAGGTTAGCCAAGACTCTACCTTCAAAACAAGTTGGAATGTCAACTAGATCATCTCTAATTTCTTAAGTCTTTTTTATTCCTTTATAAATGTGGTGGTAAACTTGTTTCATAACATTTTCACATTGTTTCTATGTTTGTCTGTGTATTTTTCCTCTGGAAAACATATTGTAGGATATGGAAACACTATTGCTGTAACTTCCAGTCTCAATAAATATACATCTTATAATCACAAATAAAAGCAAAAGACGACCTTTATTAACAAAAGATGACTTGCTTGTAAAAGCAGTAACATGTATTCCTGTAGTAGGATTACAACGAAGAAATTAAATTTGCATTGCCTAAAGTCAACCTAGTAGTCAAACACCGTCCATTTATATTTTTATGTTTTTAAATGCTGTGTATCAGATGAAAACAGATGAAATTGCTCATGAAATCAGATGAAATATCTGATGTCCCATTTCTTTTGTTTGTTATTCTGGAGAAATAGTTTTCAATGGAAAAAAAAAGTTTGTTTCCTGAAAATCAGCGAAAAGGTGTTAGTTACCCTGACACACATCCAGGTTAATAATAAAATCAATGGACATACTGTTCACTACTGTTGGTAGCACACTCAAGTTATTCATAGCATGGTAGTGCACTTGGACAAATGCTTTATGTTAAGGATTTGTGGACTTTAGCTGGGACAGCACTCTTGATAGTGTAATGCAGTTGCAGTTCCCAGGGTGCATGTCTAAAGGGTTGGCATTTGTCACAAAGTGGTGACATTGTGAAAAATCTACCAAACTAATCAAATGAGCCAAGTTACTTAAGTATTTGCTTGATCTTATTTCAAAGTTCTTCCTTTGGCTGACATAAAAACATTTACAAATTGAGTTTGTTTCTATGTTAGAGTTTATTTTTGGTAGCTCAAACATGTATATATTTCTTCTGGGAACAGCTTGTAAGTCATTAGTACTTTCTCCTCCTTTCAACTGAAGTATTTCAGATAAATTTTTCAAATGTGCTAGTCAACTAGCCTGTACCCAGCCTGTGATTACTATTACTACTGGCCCTGATTATATTTCTGTGGTCTGGAGGTGAAAAAGAGGTTAAGGAGAAAGATAAAAGAATTTGCAGGATTTGATATGAAATCCTCTCTCAGAGGAATCCATTCAGGCTGGGGAGCATTGGTGGTTCTTGGGGAGGGGTTTATGAAAGTTCACCTTTCTTTGTGGAAAAAAAAAACCCACCTGGTGGTTGTCCCCTGGTGTTGCAGAGGGTGCTGATGGTTTTTCTTGAGGACCTTCTGACTGTTCAGAGGTTTTGTAAGTGCTTGTTCTGTGAAGCATCTTAGACCAAACTCACCTTCTGAATGTTGTTTCACAACCAAGTAGTGGCCAAAGTTCTGCCAGAGTCTCCTGTTCCCTTTTAAAAAAGGCTGAAAGGAGGTTCTGTGAGGAGCCAGGCCCATTGAGTGAGTGTCAAAAGTAGAGCGTTTTGCATGAGTCACTCCTGTTTGAGTGATGGGAATACAACTGTCAGGCTTTCTTATCAATCATGGTGTAATGCGTCCTCCCAGCAGTTGCTCATGATTTATTCTTCCTTCTGCAGATAGATTGACTTTGATTGCTTGTGCCTTTACAGAAACAAAACCTAAGTCACCCAGAATATCTTTATTTGCTCTGCAAGACTTCTGCCCTAATTCATGCTTTCTATGCTTATCATCTAAACTTCAGTAAAAGCATGCTTACAGTTTTCCAGTCATTGATGGGAGCTTTCTGTTTTCATTAAGTAACATTGCACTGAATACTTGTTCTTTGTGTTTACTCCTACGGCTGATAATGAACTCATTTTCAGGACAGCCTGAGTTGACAGGGCTGCTTTGATTCCCTGGAGCAGTGTGTTACATATTCAGATTTCCTGATTGCTTTGAATGTGTTTGCTTTAGTGGCTATGCAGAATTATTCCAGTATTTCTGATACAAGGAAGTAAAATTGCATTAAAGCAAAGCAAGCGTGATGGGTTGATACAGTAGAAGATGGACATTTCTGGTGGAAGTTATCTTGTTACAGCAACAGTGACATTAAATTTATATGTGCCTCCAGTTATGTTGGTTCTCTGAGTTCAAGTATTATTAGGCAGGTCCAGTTGCCTGAATGTACCCTCATTAAAAGTGAGAGTCCAAAGGCCAAAGCGAGAGACTTTGAAAGACTAAGGATTTGGGATCTACATCCTATTGCATTCATCATGAATCAGGGTATTTTGAAGACTGTATTTCTTGTGCTGTATACTATTTTCCTGCAAATATTATTAAAAAGAAATATTAATACTGCCTTCTTGTATTCAAGGGAATGCAGAAGGAAGAAACTATGCAACTGTTTCCTATAAAGACATTTTTTTGTCCTACTTTGATACCTTCAGGATATATTAACACAGTATTGTTTCTGTAGTGTAGTGAATGTTTTGGATCTGAGAGTGACTGCCCTGCCTTCACAGACAAGGAAGCTGGATAGATTTTAGCTGCTTGTCAGCACATCGGTCTTTTGGCTATAACCTTTAGTTTCTAATAGTCTGTCCTGGGGGTGAAATGAGTTTATGAGACTGATTGTCTATAAATCCTATCCATCTTCCTCAGTATGTCTCAAAGAAAAGATATTAATCTATTAAACTCACCTAATTTTCCCCTTAAATACCATGAAGAAAGGTGCTATTCTGTCTCATTTCCATATGTGTTGGCATTCCAAACTTGCTGGCTATTGAGAAGTTGTTCTGTGTGACTTGAATGGGATAACTTCAGTTTTTTTTCTTTCTCATATTCTCAGTGTTTGCTTGCTAAGCCCTACATTTTAAGCATTAGCCCCATGGACACTGAGATGCTTGAGAGTTACAACAAGGGGATCAGGCCTAACCAGCACGGGTTTATGAAAAGCAGGTCTTTCTTGGCCAACATGATCTATTACAGAATGACCTTACTTAGTGAATGTTGTCTACCTAGGCCTTATTAAAGCCTTTGACACTTTTCCCCACAACATTCTCCTGTAGAAACTGGTAGCACATGGCTTAGACAGGTGCATTTTTCACTAGGTAAAAAACTGGCTGGATAGCTGGGCCTAGAGAGTGGTGGAGATGGAGTTACATCCAACTGGTGGCTAGTCACCAGAGGTGTCCCTAGGGCTTAGTACTGGGGCTAGTCCTCACCCCCAGTCCATTTGCAAATGACACCAAAGTGGTCAAAAGTGTTCATCCATGAAAGGGCAAGAAGAGTTTGTAGGGGGATCTGGATAGGCTGGATTGATGGGCTGAGATCAGCTGGAAGAGATTTAACAAAGCCAGGGTTGCAGATCCTGCAGTAGGATCACAACAATCCCAGGCAGTGCTACAGGCTGCGGGAAGAATGGTTGGAAAGCTGCCTGGTGGAAAAAGTACTGGTTGACAGCTGGCTGAACATAATCCAGGTGGCCAAGAAGGCCAATGGCATCCTGGCCTGTATCAGCAATGGTGTGGCCAGCAGGACCAGGGCAGGGATTGTCCCTGCACTCAGCACTGGTGAGGCCACACCTTGCATCCTATGTCCAGTTCTGGGCCTGTCACTACATGAGGCGTGGGAGCAGATCCAGAGAAAAGCAATGGAGCTGGGGGAAAGGGTCAGGAGCACAGGTCTGATGAGGAGCAGCTGAGGGAGTTGGAAGTTATTAGACTGGAGGAAAAGACGCTCTGGTGGGACCTTATCAGTCACTACAGCTGCCTGAAAGGAAGGTGTAGTTGGTTAGGGGTTGGTCTCTTTTACCAAGTGGCAGAACAAGAGGAACTGGAACAAGTTGTGTCAGGGAAAGTTTTGACTGGATATTGGGAAAGTGTTTTTCATGATAAAGCAGGTTGCCCAGGATAGTGTTTCAATAACCAACCTTGTAAATATTTAAAAGTAATGTAGGTGTATATGGGACAAGGTTTAGTGGTGGATGTGACAGTACTTAGTTAACAGTTGGACTTGATCTCAAAGGTCTTTTCCAACCTAAATGATTCTGTGTTTCTAAAGTGGTCAATAAAGTTCCCATTCATTACCTATGTTGAATTATCCATCAGAAAAGATTTAATATTGTGAGGGCTGAACTTGCAGACTCTTTGGCTTCATATTCTAAGTAAAAAATGGTCAAACATGATTCAGTCCTTGGTTTCTTCAGTATCTGAGTCAGTTCTGAAAATGTGCATTAGAAGACTGATAATATTTTTGCTGGCCTTTATATCATGGTTAAGTGCAGTGCTACACACAGGATCACAGAATCATAGAATTAGCTGAGTTGGAAGGGACCCACAAGGATCATCAAGTCCAACTTCTGGCTCAGCACAGGATCACCCTCAAGAGTCACACCATGGGCCTGACACTTCCTGAACTCTTGTCAGGCTGGCGCTGTAACCACTTCCTTGGGGAGTCTGTTCCAGTGCCCAGTCACCATTCAGTGAAGAATCTTCCTGATATCCAACCTAAAATTCCCCTGACATAACTTCAGGCTGTTCCCACTGGTCACCACAGAGAAGAGATTAGTGTCTGCTCCTCCTCTTCCCTTCCTAAGGAAGTTGTAGATGAGAAGTTCCAATGAGCGTTATAGTAATGAAAAATAAACATGGTGGTAGAGGTGTCATTCTATCAATAAAAAGTTTACATTATATTGTAGTACAATTACTTCATGATATGTAAAAGCTTTTACTTGCTACATTTATGTAATTTGTTGACAAACTTTTATCTGCTGATACAGAGGAAACCCAATTGTGAGTAATGCATCTTTTGCATGATTCGTAAAACTTGTGTTGCTGCACCCGTTTAATAAATTTGTCTTGAACATTTTAGGCAGGAAGGGGGAGTTCTGCCCTGATAACTGTACTGAAGGTAGCTTTCAGATTCTGGCATCCTGGGAAAACCTGATTAGCTTGACATACAATTGATTAACAATAACATGCAAATGTGTTTATTCTCTTTTCTCTCAAACAACTTCACTGGGAGTTTTCAATTTTGCCTTGGAAATCAGTAACTTTTGTATAGGAAAACAGAAGCTTCACCTAATCTCAAGTTAAGTAGGTTTTAACCATGTTTGGTTTTTCCAAACTGCGAATCTGCAAGTCCTTCCCACGCCCAGATCTGCACACACAGAGATGTGAAAATAAAAGGGCATAATCTGGTAGAAATTCTGCTGTCATTATAGCATATACAAGATTATGACAGTTTTGGCTGAAGTACATTTTTCTAACAGGCAGCATCTGGCCTTTAGAATTAAAAGTAAGACTGTGAATAAAATTCAGACTGTTCACAATGCTATTCACAATGAGTGATTGTAAGACTGTTTTTCAGCAACATTTGTCTTTTAGGTAGTGGCTGGAGCAATTAATATCTAATGGTAAGCATTCTGCTTCTTTTGCTGAATCCATTGTTTTGATTTTAAAAGAATGAATCAATGAGAACAGAGCTTTCTATTTACAGCTTGCCCAGCTCAGGTTAATGAGCCAAAACAAAAATATACACAGTGTTTGATGGGAAATAATAGATCTTTATTTTGAGCAGAAAATGCTTAGAAGCAGAGTATTTGTTAGATCTAATCAGATGGGTTTTTTTTAAATACAAAAGCTTTAATGTAATTTCAAGTCCCAGAATGAGGTATATATACTAATTCAGAACTGAGATAAAAATTGGACATAGGACCTGCATGCTTTAGAGGAGTGTGTTTGCTCTGCATTCTGTCCTCTTTTGCCTCATTACAGAAACAAAAACCCCAAAAAATTAATGACAACGTAAAATACTTTTGCGTTGCAGTGCCTGCTTGTTTTAGGAAGGGAGAGGACAACAGTCTTTTTTCAGCTTACAATTCTGATTCTCTTTATTCTGACCTCTAACTCATATTGTGTAATGTTTGTGTGTGTGTCATCTGAAGGTCCAAGACCCTTCACCAGTCAGTTTTGAGGCACTGTGTTTCAGGCTGCTCACAGCTGGCTTTGAAGCACCATCTTGCATAGAAAATGTTCAAGGCTAGGCTGGATGGGGATTTGAGCAACCTGATCATGTGAAAGATCTTACTGCCCAAGGCAGGGGAGTTGTAAGCTCCTGTCCATTGGTGGCAGTTTGTGTGAAGTTCCCATCTCAGTTTAATACTGAGTACTGTTTTAAGATATTTTTAGTCATGTCAGGTTGGCCTTTTTTATAGGACATTCTAGACCATCACTTGTTTTTGCCATTACTTTCATATTTAGATACAGGTGAAGCATTTTAACAGTAGTGGTTGTCTTACAGTTGATACCTCTGTTCAAGGGGCATTATGCAAAACTGTGTGCTCTCACTAAGGCTGCCCTATTCATGGGATCAGGCAGTTGAAACTGAAAGAAAGGAAATACATGTAGAATAATTCTGTTCGTAAGAAATATATAGTTATTTCCAACTGTGAGTATTTAATCTACTTCTTGAGCTAAGTAAGGTAGCTTATGCTGAGAAGTTTTGCTCTTCATTATGGCTCTTACCACAGTGAAGAGCTAGTTTCTGCTGGAGACTGAAATGCAAAATAGGAGAGGGGGAGGAATAGGAAGAGATGTGTATGGGGGAGTACTGTTACATTCCTGGATCATGTATGTGTCTATACCTGAAGCATCAGTGATTAGCTTGCATCAAACTTTGGGGTAAAAAGTTATTGTCATACCTCAGAAAAATGTGCTAATGTCTTCTAGTAACTCGTATTACCTTGCCATTAGTAAGACTGGAGAGAATTATTCACTTTCTCTTCATTCATTTATTTTTGGTTTCTGTCAGGAAGTGAGCTACTAACAGGGTTTTCTCTTTTCCAGCAGCTTTTAAAATAGCTTCTTTTTTCATCCTTATTTGTTTTAAAAGACACCAGTCTTTGAGATGTCTTAGATGCCGCCTATTATTTAAAATTCAGCATTTTAAGTAGCGCTCTGGTATGAGTCAATGCTCTGTCTGCCTTTTATCAGCTCCTTACCTTGCCTAGCATAAAGCAAAATTGAATTTACTGTGTGTTTCATGGATGCCTAATGTTGCAGACTTGATACAGAGAGCTGAACACTTCCCAGTGATTTGTTAGCAACCCTGTATTATAACATCAGAGTTTTTAACTGAAAGTTAATTTCAAGGACTGCTCAATAGAGTTACAGGAAAAGGAAGAGATGAAGTTGTCCCACGGGCTCCATATGAGCAGGCTTGTGGCAGGCATGAGCTGTGTGGTGAATCAGAGGCAGAGGACTCTAAGGACAAGGGGGACTTGTGGGGTAAACATACTTTGTAATTACATAATTCAAAATGTGATACTGCTTTTCTCTTTGTGGTTTTATAGATGAATCATCAGTTGCAAGTGTGAAAATCGGATACTTGCCTGAAGATTGAGGGACAACTTAAGTAAAAAAAAAAGAAAAGCGCTTGATCTTCAGTGTTTCAACCTAGTTCTCACCCAGAATAGGTGATTTGCCTTTCTCTGTATAACCAGAATGCCACAATCTTACCAAACTATATATATAAGCTAACAACAAAAGAATAACATGGTTGTAGTAACTGACACTTAGGTTTTCTTTGCTTTTGAGTATGCTAATATCTGGACTAGAAAATTGTGGTCCTTCATGTTAGTTGGCTTTCTAAACTAATAATGATCTGTGGCGTACTTTGCAAAGTGAAACAGCTTCATTATGGGGTTAAGTGCTGCTATTCAGAGCAGTTTGACCTGATGGGTAGGGTAATTTCTGGAGTAAAGCGAAAAATTTCTTTTCCCTTATGGAAAGGCTTTGGCTTGTAGATAAATGCTTGGGGTGAAGCATTTAAGATTGGCAGAGGTGGTACTTAGGGTACAGCCTTCCCTCCCCTCAGTTCTTCATGTTGCCTGTTAATTGCTCAGGTGTTCTATTGAGTGCATTTAGTAATTTAAGACCCTGTTACTGAGGGATCTGTTGTAATACTGTACAGGCATCATACAGTCTTTCCACTGTATGAATATAAGGGCCTCATTAGTCTAGTCCAAGGTTTTGCTTTTCTTGAGTACACCTGAGGTTACTTTGCTATTCATAATTTTTGTGTCCCTACTAAGAGCTTTCTAAAACTGCAGTGAAGTCAAGCTTGGCTGATTCTGAGATATTCAAGCCCAGCACAGGTCTTGAGAAAACGGTTAAAGTGGTATTTCTGTAAGTTTTCTGTGAAATGCTTATGCACTTCATGATGATCACTGCCCTGGTCCTGCTGGCCAACTATTGCTTATATAGGCCAGGATGCTATTTCCCTCCTTGGTCACCTGGGCACATCTGGCTCATGTTCAGCTGCTGTTGACCAGATCAGTCTCCACTGGGCATCTTTCCAGCCATGGTTCAGCTGCACAGCCTCAGTTCACTGCTGCTCAGAACGTCTCCTCAATACTTCCCTTTCCCACCTTCTGCAGGCCAAAAGTTCCTCTTCCCTCTAGAGGAGGGAAGAACTATGCCTACTTCTCAACTTTGATTTTCTGCTCTAGACAGTCAGAAGTGTTGAAGGTGGTTGTTCAGTTATTCAGAGGTTTTCACTGGCAAGAACTTGAATCGTGTATTTGACCTGGAGCTTCTTGTATCACTAAGGGACTAGATCCACCAGGACCTGAAGTGGCAGCAGACATAAGAGACCATGACACTGCTCATTGCTGTGTGTTTGCATGAATGCTGAAGATGTTTCCTGGAAACGTCATGCTGGGATATTCTGCAGTCATACTGTAGAAGACACACACTTCCATGCAAGACCATGCTGTGGAAACAGCAGCTCCTGGAATAACAGGTCATTTGAAAATCTCAGCAGGAACACGATGGGGCCCACTGCTGATTGTCAGCCTGCTGTCAGCTGGCTGAGCCTTGAGCAAGGATGTGCAATGTTTCCAGGTATAAGTGTGCTGCATGCTCAGGCTGACCCTGCTCTGGGATGGCCTCAAGTAAGACTTCTGGTGTAATGTCAAATTTTATAGCTCTTCTTCTGGATCTTTCTGCTTTGTACCTGTCCATAACTTTGAGCACTAAAGTAAATTGTGGTGTTGGTGCTGCTAGCTTGAGGGTTGGATTTGATGATCTTAAAGGTCTTTACACTTTTCAAGAGTCTGTGATTCTATGAAATACTTGATAAAGCTGAGGTACTGTTATTGTAATTTCTGAGGTTGGTAATTTTGAATACAGAGTATCTAGTGCCAGCTGTATGTTTTTTTTCTGCTGTCAGGAGTGTTGCAAAGCTAAAATATTCACCACACAGTTGTTATTCTAACTGGAGGACCAGCTACAGCCGTATCACAGCTTGCACACTATTTGTTATAATCAGTGTATTTTATGTATGCACTCTGCTTAAACATAAGTTGCATGATCTGCAGTCTCCCTAAACAAACTCTCTTGCCTGTGCAGATATGTGTGAGGCTGATGACATTTCCCCCTGTATTTCTACTTCTAAACTAAAGTAGTCTAACAAGATATTTTCCCTGTTCTGAATTTCTCACTGAGTGACTCTATTTTAAAAGGCATCGCCAATCCTGTAACCTTGCTTCTGTGTCATTGGAAACTTTTCTTTTTCCAAAGCCCAGGTCCATTATTTAGTTTGCCACATAGGCTGTGAAGAACCATTATCATTTTAAAACATCATTGGCTTTTCACTAAGAAATTGGACATTTTCAGTATTGTGCTTTAGTGGGCCCATGCTTAAACAAGAATGCAAATTCACTGTGACATTTAGTGAAAAAGCAAGAAAAGGTTTCACTGTGGATAAAAGAAAGAAGTAGAAACTCCAGATACTTGTTCAATGATGTTGTTTCCTCCTAAACTGAAGAGCTGTCACCTTCTATATGTGATTTTTTTTTTAATATGCAAAATTTAGATGTGGCTATAAGGAGAGTGGTAAGACATTTTAAGATACTTTGATCAAAATCCACAAGGAAGAGAAGCTAGGGCCACTGAATTTCAAAATTGATGTATGACTTTTAATCTCTATTTATTGGTAGATACATATTTTTATTTTGATTGAACAGTGAAAAATTCACTATTTATTAGATAGCTAGGTTTGGATGTAGGTACATAAATTTTCTGTGTGTTTGCTGAAAGTTTTTGTATGGAAAACAGCAATATAAATCGAAGTTTTGTTTGTCTCAGCTACCTACTGTGCCTCATTTGAAAAGATCTGCTTCACTGTTTGACAATCTTTGAAGAGGCACTTCCATTTAAAGTCTCTGGTATGAAGTTTTTTTTCCTTTCTTTGCGATAGTTGCTGTTATGGGAGAACACCTGTAAGTTAATATTCTATGAACATATGAAAAACTCAGTTTCTGGGATTTTATGCTTTGGGATTATTGTGTTATGGAAACAAACTATATCAGTATCCTGTTTCCATATAGGCTAGAGACTCCCAGGGGTTTATAAGAAACTTGAGATGCTGGATAGTGTACCACAGTATCAGCTCTACATGAATTACAATCAGGGACTTATTTCCCTTATGCTCCAGCAGGCAAAGGGGGATAGAGGTAGAAGAGAATAAAGGAAGGGGTGATTGATTTCATCTAGCACTAACTGTCTGAAATTCAGTGTCTAAGCTAATTGTTTAGACATAAGTAGATACTTCCACAGGGCAATTCAGTTCCTCTTAAAATAATCTGATACGACTGATGCAATGAATTACCCTTTCAAGTCTGCTGTCCTCCAGTAACTATGGTCTGTCTTCAGAAAACAAGCTGAAACTTTTCTTGACTTGTGTAATATATTTATTTTTAAAATGACAGGGTATTCTTTTAAGTTCTAATTTTTTCACTCTGTAGGGATAACCTGGCTGACCCCCTCCCTGTCAACCTGCAAAATATTCTGCCCCATCCTCTAGTCTAGGGCCATGTAAGTAAAGAAAATATTAAGCAAATCTTAAAATCTATGGTTGTGTTTTTGTGCAAGCTCTATGGGAACTGAATGCTTAAAATGGACTATTGGTCAGTCCTCTAACAGTGAGTAGTGTGAGTTTTATTTCCATCTTTTTGGTGGCTGGCTTTTTGTTTTGTTTAGGGATAGTAGGAGAGCTGGGGAGGGCGAGAACAAGTCATCTCTGCAAGCAGAGGTACAAATACAATGCTGGCTCACTGTATATTCCTAGGTCAGTTTTTAAATCACATTCTTTAGCTTCATCCAGAAATCTTGGTCTTGTTATTGTTTCTGAGATGAAGAGATCAGTTTTCTCTCAACATCACAACAAACTGCAAAACTGGTGCAAAGGCTCAAAGACCCTGGGCAGTTTGCCAGTGCTTTCTGTGCCATCCTTGTGCTACAGAGAAAAAATTCTTAATTATGGTCAAACCAAGCTCGTGCATTAGTTGTCTACAAAATAGTTCTTGTTAACGTAAAATACTTTCAGAGCCCACTGAGCCTGCAGGCTACCATGTGGTTGTACTATCTCATTTTCTTTGTAGACTGCAAGTCTTGAAGATTGTATAGCTTCTGTATCAAATTGCTTAAATAATTGATCTGTATCACCTGTATGAAGCAATGCAATTACCTGCTAGGATGCCATCTTACAGCAACCTCCCCAACACATACATCTTTCTGGAAGAATTTCATCCATACTGTAGATGCAGTCAGATGGCAGATTGTGGCTTCCCCAAACACATCTCTTGCTGCTGCCTTATTTGTGACAAAGGACCATTTGGAGGCTAGTATAAGGGCATGAGAAAATCACTTCTTATAGAAATCACTTCTTATAGCTTGCTCAATATGAATAATTGCATGGAGAGCTCTGGGCTGAAAGGTCTGGAGGTAAATTTTTGCTGATGCTGCTGCATCCCTTGAGGTAAAGTTTGCAGACATGCTGGAGGCCAGGAAAGATAGAAGGGAGCTCATACTGAAATCAGTTATCATGATCCAGACATTTTATATGCACATGCTTGACTCATCATTCTGGATCTTCATCACAGATCAGATTCTTGTCACAGATTGACTTTAGGTGCCTGAAAGTATTAAAAAAAGAGAAAAATGTGCTGGAGAATTACTAATGGTGACAATTACACATATTATTTTGACTGATTATAGGGAGATAAGAGGATTGTTTGGAACTTAGTAGGAAATAATTAGTGAATTAAAATACATAAATAATTTCAAGAGAACATTTCTAAGATAGGGCATGTCATAAAAGCAGGGGAATGAGAGCTGCTTTCAAAGAGCAGTGCTGTGGATTAGGGCAAGGGGCTCTGCTGGTTGTCTGGGATATCCAGGGTCATCTAAGCCCTAAGAAAGGCGATGAGCTGGAAGAAAGCTCCAAGCATTATGTGCTTAACCTTTTTTCCTCTGCTCTTTGAGTGATTTGGGGAGAATAAAAAATGTTGATTTGGAAGGAAGTTGCCATTTCAAAGTATTAATCAGTAACTGATAACAGCTAAGCAAGTATTACAGTTAGGCTTGTCCTAGATTCCCCAAAACTGTGGGGGTATAAGGTGGTACTTAGAAAGACATGAAGGCAGAATAAATTGTTTTTGAGAAGTGTATTGTTAAGACAGTTCTTATTTGAAGCATGACATCTAAACTATAAATTTACACAAAGAATCCCCAGCAGCAGTAAGCAAAAGAACATGGATGCATCTTTCTGTGAACCCTCATGGCATCTACCTGCTACTGCTGGTATCAGGGTATATGGGTTAATTGCTCCTAAGGTCAAATTTGATTCTCTTTTTGTCCTCCTTGTCCTGCCTGTGGGTCTATGGGATGTGTTTGAAAGAAGGGCACAAGTGACTCTGCTCCTGAATTTAATGCAAAATCTCCTTACACAGACATTTTTAAGATGGCAGCATCTTTTATTTTCATTAAAATGGTGTGTTTTAGCAAAGATGACCTTGAAAGCTTCTGAAAATTCTTCTCTTGCATGCTAACATAAGATTTTGTATCCCTTATTCAAAGCTTAGGGCATGTTTGATGTATTGCAGATAATTAAAAATACATAATATTACAAGGATTTTACATCAGGCAGAGGAATGACTTTTCATAAGTAAGTTTTGTATTTCAGAGCCTGTATGCATGACATTGTCCCCAGGTTGAAATAAACCACAATGGTATTACAAATGTCACTTGTTTGCCAGCATGGTATGTTTTGAGCAATCATCTGGACTCTAATTTTTTATTAGTGAATATTTTTTATATTCACTAATGAAGGATGTGTTTCTTAAGCTGTAACTGAGGGAGCAAGACCATGATTCTGACAAGTAGTCCTTTTATTCTGTATGCACAAATCTGAAAATTGTTTCCTTCAGCAGCTGTCATTCGGTTACTTAAATGTGTATATCTTGAAGTGCTGTCAGCAATATTAAAATGCTTAAGTGAAGACTGTTGCTTCATCTTGCTTGAATGAGGAGAGTAAAAGCCATTACTGCATGGCTTTCCTCTCTTACAGATATCGGAGTGCTGAATGATTAGCTATAACCAGGGTTGAGCTGTTTCTCTCCTAAATCTAACCTCCTTTACCCAAAAAACCACACCCTGGAACCCTATAATACACAAAGGGTAGAAGCTACCTTACTGGAAGAATTTTCTTGTTTTGCAAAGACAAATTGATAGAATTACTTAGCAGCCAGCTCCTGTAATATTGCAGAGATTGACGAGTGGTGTAGTTTAATGATGAGAACAATTTTGAAGCTGTTGGCTCACACATCTTCTGTCCTTATTACATTTTGAGCAGTTCAGTTTCCAAGGCAACTGCTCATGTCAGCATACAGATGTGCTTAAAGCTATGGGAAGATATTTCCCAACAATATCCTTAATGTAGTGGCAAAACATAAAGCACTAACTTCTTTCCAACACCTGCAGAGAAGCTGGGATTTGCTGTGAGCCAGCAGTGTGTCAGGTTAATGCAGAGATTGACCAAAGGGGAATGATCAGGATGAGTATCAAAATGAGACATGGTGTTTACTGATGAAAATAATATCCTTCTGATTAGATCTGTTCACTTGGAGGCTAGAAAATGAATAATGAAGAGACCATGGCCATTGTTGTTATGGCACTGTAGTGGCGAGGATTTTTGTCCTGGTATTGTTTTTGTGTTGGGAAGAAAAGATTGGATAACGGGGCAGTAAATTGTGAGCACAGCACTGTGAAAGGTGCAATACTTGCTGATGGTGCTTTTGCTGGACCTATATTTCTGTCAAGTAGGTCGGGTTCTGAACTAGCTAGGGCTGCTTTCTTGAGGGAATAGAATAAAGCAAATAAGCATCTTAAAGCTGTTGAGATGTTGAGCAGTTACAGTAATGGCTTTAGTTGAAAACTGTGGCAAAGTACAAAATAAGTACTATTTGCAGTGTCTTTTGAACCAATAGGAGGACATTCTCTGCAACAGAGCACAATAATTATCTGTTAACAAATGAGGGGAAGTTATCCATGGGTACAGAGATGAAAGGACCAGAACAATCTGTGGTGGTCACCTATCCCCAATCTGCTATGTATAGCAGAACAAAGGGGTTTTTTTTGGCTGCCAGTGTTGCAGCTATATTTGAATAGCATCCACTATAGCACAGAAACTGATGTTTAGGAAGTTTCCGGTGATTGAAAATTCCACCATAACCCATAGTAGTTGCTTAGTATTTTCCTTTGTTGAGATATATATTGCACACTTCAATCTGAATTTATCCAGCTCCAGCTTGCAGTAATTTGGCTTGATTAGGTCTTTGTCAGCTAGATAGGAATTCCTACTGGTCAGCAGCATGCTGAGCACAGAAGATGAGGGAAAGCCTCCAGCTCTTTCTCCCATTAAGCTATTTGCTGCTCCCCAGCTCTGGATATTGCTCCACAATAATGTTGACAGAGTTTGCTGCTCTTACCCATCCCTCTGCTCAAGCCAAAAAGGATGAGCAACTGGAGACTATTCATTTACTGAACATTGTGAGCAGTAGTCAGGAGTACAGAAACTCAGGGATGTTTCTGATATACATGTTGCATTGTATCAAATATGTATTTGAGAAAGGGGAGTTCCTTAAGGAAAACATTTCCCAATTAACTGGAGATATGGATAAACAGAATTATAGTTCAGCAATGACTAGACATCTTTGCTTCTGCCATGTGTGTACCTGGAAAGGTATCTTTAAAATCTTCTTGTATCATTTTGTTACACAAATGTTTGCTAGTGGAATATACAGTGTATTTCACAAGGTTCAGGAATGTATGGAAATGTGTTCCTTACTGCATGAAGGGTAAATTAAAACCTAATACTTAATATTGGAAGAATTGTACATAGATTATGATTAAGTCCCAAAAGAAATCCCAAAAAGTTGCATAATTGAAGAGGCAGTGCTCAGAATATTAAGAGAATGTGGAATCTCAAAATGAAGAAGGGTAAAAGAACTTCATGCCTCATCTCTGTTCTAATGCTGCTGGTACCAAATCTTCTGATAGATTTAAGTAAAATCTTGTACAGGAGGGCAGAAAAATTACTTCCTGAAGTTAGACATTGATATTTGAAATGATAATGTTAAGAAAATTATTAACTTCAAGAAAATTTCATTATCATGAAATTCTTCACATGCTTTGTTGTGAAGATTGCATGACTGTGTTAGTTCTTGCCCCTGTTCATCCCCTTACCTTCTGTAACCTGCTGGTTCAGAGTGGTTCCATAGTTTCACTGAATAATCCTGTTTATGTATATACGAAACAGAAGAGTCAATACTTGTTAGAAAATATGCACTTTCGTGGATTTCCTTTCAAGAAATTTTAGTTTTGCTGCAGATGAGTTGTGAACATTTTTAATTTCAAGGCAAAAAAGATACTGTTGAAGAAGTGGAGCATTTACAATAAATTATCATTTTTGTGGTGATTTTTTTCCAAGACTTTTTCATTTCATATTTTTGAATAATTTTTCTGCTATAGATAAAAGTAGCCTTTGAAATGGATCGTGACATCTGCTTGCAGACTCAAGCTTCAAGCCTGTAAGTGTTCACAGGGAATTTTCATTCTGTGGGAGACTGCAATGTGTCAGAGCTTTGTGCTTAATTGGGACAAAATATCAACCTCATTTCTGAATGGAGCAGTTCAAAAACATTGCCACTGTTTTTGTTTAAAATATTGATGGAATACTTATGTTCTCACAAAATGTTTTAGTTAAATCAAATCCTCATTTCCCAATGAGAAAAATCCAAGGTATTTACAGCATGTTTTATACAACAGCACAAAACACTGAGTTAGAATCCACTTTTTATAATAGGAATTAATTTTTGTATGCATGACAGAATTGGATTTTGGTTACTTAGTGAGAGTCCCTCTATGATGAAGAAAGAATCATTCTGTTGCAAAGTTATTGTCTTGCAAAACTAATATGACCAGGTGAGCATTTTGCTATCTGTTTTGCATCCTTATTTTTAGTCCTTTAATGAATTGATTAGGATAACTGGGCCCCTTTGGTTAGGGATTGCACACTGATACAAGGAGTTTTCCTGAGAGTAAAATACAGCAATGTGTTCTCTCAAGAATTAAGTTAGTGGTGCTAAGGAAGTGGCTCAGCAAAGCCTGATTTGGAGCTGTTGGGAAGGCAGAGGGGTAGGACCCTCACCATTACACTTGTGTGGCAGAGATATGGAGTGAGAGAAATGGATTCTCTTGGTGCTCCTCCTGGAGTGTGTTCTTGCTGAAGGCACTACTTCAGCAGATGTACTCAGACTTGTGCCTGCCATGTTTGCTGACTGAAAATACATTCTTTGTGTTCTTTTGGCTTTTAAAGCTCAGAGTTTAACCCAGCCTTGCTGTGATCTGGGAGAGGTGCAGGGAGCATGGCACAGCCATCCAAGTGCAGCTGTGCTGTGCCCTGAAGTTTGGTTATAAATTATGGTTACAAGGCAACAGTCAGCAACAGTTTTCTGCCAGGTGGAGGGGAGCTGTTTGGGAAATTTAAAGCAGCTGTAGGCTTGAGTTTTAACTAATCCAATACAAGTCAACAACTGGGATTCTAGAAAGTGAATTCAAGCCATGGTACCGTTCTGTTTTGGAATGTAAATGTTGTAGCTAACCCTGTCTGGTCATATTGTGCAGTAGAGCAATATCCATACCAGAACAGCTTCTTCAATAACTTCTACTATGGAATGGTTTCAGTGACAGGATTAGGCTGTTTCTCCTATTTAAAGAGTCATTCAAGTGACAAGAGCCTCTGCTTTTCTTTGCTGAAGCCTCCTCTGAAAACAAAAACCTGTATTTTTCCTATCCTATTCTACACATTTTTGCTTGCTCATTTTACCACATCTACTGGGAAACCCTAATATCACCAAACATTACAACAGGTGCTCTGTGTGTTCTTCTCTAGTTCACAGAAGGAACATAATTCATAGCACTGAAGCTGAAAGTCGTCGATGTTTAGGGATGATCTCCAAGAATGGTCTGTCATCAGATCATTGTAAGTCAAGTGACTTTATTGTAATTGCAAACTGCTGTTGAGGACTTCTGACACTTTAAATTACCCTTGCCTGTGTAGTAAGGGAACAATATGGTGACCTGTTTCTGGTGTAGTTATGAAGAATTGATTATCTTTCAAGCTACATCTTAAAACTTTTGTTTTGTAAGTGTAAAAAAAAGTCAGAACCACCCAGTGGATGAATTTAGTTAGAATCAGTTCAACAGATCCACTCAGAAACAAAAATGTAACTTTTGATTACAAAGTTGGTTTATTATTCTAGTTTTAAGGGATTTTTTGTTTTCCCATCAAAAGATGCTTATTTGCATGTTGATATTGCAGTGTAATAATATGACCTGTAGGGTTTGAAGGGACTGGTGTTTTGGGTTTAGACCAAACACAAACAATTTCCTTGACAAGACTTTTGGAGATGTGTGGGACTGGGAATGGCACCCAAGTTGAATGTATAGCTGTTTTTCAACAACACAAGTGGCAGTGTTTTGGACTGAGTAGAAATAAAGGCAGTATTCCTTGAATAATTATAATTAAAAGTGCTTTGAAACTGGATTAATTCTTTGTGCTTCCTAATGTTCTCATAAACCACAGTAAACATGACTGCAGATTAGCTCTGCTGCAACTTTCTGCCTGCTTCTCAAGCTGATATTCAGAGTCTTTCCTTGGCAAAAAAACCAGAAGTCATTTACACATATAGTGCTTAGAGAAGATGCTAAGGAGGGTCGCATTTTGTGAAAGTCTTACAGACCACACATTTTGTGCTCTAGTTTAAAAAATAGCCACCAAGCATAGCTCAGCCCTGAGGGTGAGGATGTGAGGTTAGTGATGTTACGTAAGTTAGACTGTAGTCATAACTTCAGTATCTTTTATGTTAAATGTACTGTGTTTTGTTTTCTGTTTTAAAAAAATCCCAACAACTTGTCACATTTTTGTCATTGTTTTAAATTAATTATTTCTCGGTATTATTTCTGGAATTTTAGATTGTCTTTTATACTTAAGAACTGCTGCAGCTGTAAAAGGGATGAGTATGGCTGCACCCTGAGTTACTCAGTGAGTTGCAATAGTTGATCATAAGCTGCTCCTGTGTATCCATTTTAAGACATTGATGTGTTTTAGGGCTTTGAGGTCTCCAAATTCATCCAAAACCTCTGTGTACAGTGGAAGTAGAAGAGTCCTGGTAGACTATTAGTTATTCAAATGTATGAAAGATGTGGGGTCTGCTAATACCTTTTTATTTTTACCTTGTCATGTGTTAGCCATTTGTACTATTGGTCACTGTTGACTAACCTAGAAAAAAATATAATTTGAGGCCAACAGAAATAACTCTATCTTTCAAGAATCTATAAGCTGTAGCTGACGAGTTTTTAGATTTTTTTTTTTTTAAGACTTCTTTCTGGGAACTAAGCATTTTTAATTGATTTTGAAAGGTGCTATTAGAGAGTAATTACTAGTGGAAGTTCCAATTAAAATGGATGTTTCAACTCTTCAGATTTATTGTAGGAGGCAAAAATATAGAGGAGGGAAGGTTGTATTGGTAATTAGTATTTTTTTGAAGACTATAAAAATATATCAAATGCTTTAGAGAGTTGCATAAAGCAAGTTTTGTAGCAGATAGACTGTATACAGTGATAAATTGAACACAGGTTTTGGTGCTGCAGCATTAATTAGAGATAAATACAAATAGGATATGCAACTCAGGATGTTTAATTCTAAAAGGAATCTTCCCTTAAAACTTCCTCAAATTGCTGGAAACCATTGTCTGAGGGGGTTATTTGAGTAATATTTGCAGGATGAGACACGTGTAATGAAAGATCAAAGAAAGAAGAAAACTTGGGAGAGAGGCAGAACAGGAAGGATTCTCTGCGGAGTTGCTGACAAGGTTTAAGTGGATGTGAGCAGGTAACAGGGGAATAAGGGACTTGGAAGAAGGCCTTTAATGTGGATTTCTCTTTGAGATAGCACAGTAATCCAAGCCAAAGACCTTCACCTCTGTGATCTTCCTCTGTGCGGAGGATTTGTCTCTGAGGTGGCAAGTTCTTAAGGAATTGGACATTGGACTAATGAAGTCTAAAACAGTTTAGTTTGGATTTTGAAGTCAGAAGTTCAGACCGGGCCAAGATTAAATGTAAGCTAAGCCTGGAGTATGATTGGTTTCAAGATTTTTAAAGATTCTTAGATTATATGAATTGGGGTCACTAGGAGAAGATTCTATACCAACAGCTATGTTGAGAAACTAGATAATTTTTATTACAGCAGTGTTTCATTCCATCACCTTTGAAGCTGCAGTAAAAATTGTATCAGGCAGTGAAAAAGAAAGCCTTGTAAAGGAAAAGTATTGGTCTATGTATTAATTAAAAAAAATAATGAGCCATTCCTGACTCCCATCTGCCTCTATTTTGTTTATCTTCCCCCTGTTTTATAGGTTTTATTTTTCAACAGAAACATTGTCCTCTACATCTTTTTGTAGATTCTAGTGCTTTTGTAAGATTTTTGAATGTAGAATGAGTTTGCAGGAGGGGATGAGCCAAGCCTTTGTGGTGCTGTTAGCCAAATAAAGATTGCTTATTAAAGTTTTCTAAGGCATTCAAAAAGTTATGTATCAAAATAGCATCTTTGCATTGGCTGCCTTTTTAATGAGGCAAGGCTTATTATTAATGTTCCTCAGTCTATGGAAGGGCTTGAGTTGATTCTGAAATAGGTGAAAGCTTAGGTGGTTTCTCCTGTTCTTTGACACATCTTGATGCTCCTTCTGGGAACACAGAAAGGACTTTTACTAAGCTACTGATGAATTCAGTTTACTGGTTCAAGCAGTATTTGAGCACGTTCTGTGGAGCGCTGATGAGAAGTCAGTCCATGGCAAGGTGAAACCAGCTTCCTGCCTTTAATGAAAAATAGCACTATAAATCCTGGTCTTGTTTTGTTTTCAGTTTCCCTCATGCTTCACAAGATCAAGAGACATTTAATATAAAAAGTGTCTGCTTTCAGAAAGTAGTTCTTTAGGTAAATCACTGAACTGGGCAAAACATAGAAAAATTCATGGCGCATAGTTCCTCAAAAAATAAGTTCATCAGTTATTCTGTTTCCTAGGTAAAATATTATGTGTATAAAAGGTAATCTTTACAGACTGAGGAATGTCCTCTATATTTCTATCAGAATTTAAAATACTGTCATAATATAGAAAAAGTGGTTGCATTTTATATTTCTGGTTCTGTGCAATGCAAGGTTTGGTTTTTTTTTTTTTTTTTGCCTTCTAGATGTGGGGTTTTTTGTCATGAACTGAAAATGTGAAATGGATGTAAATTGTTCTCAAGTCATATTTAGGAATGCTGTTCTCTGACCAGATCCTGTTTTTTATAAAGTATAATGGAGGTAGATTATTTAGGACTGCTTTTTATAGTGCTCACCTTTACTCTTCACTGATGTGCACAACCCCAAGTGCTTTCTTCAGGACTGTCCAGAGTGAGACAGAGCATATTAATTCATGGCTGGGTCAGGAACTGCAGTGCTGTCCATGGAAAACTTGGTTTAGCTGATGGTTTTTGCTGTGCAGAAGTTATAATAAAATAAAAACCTACTGTGAATTGTAATTCTTGTCTAAAACTCCTGCTATTTTTTTCCAGTTAGTTAAACAGATTCTGTTCTGGCATCTGGCTTTGGATTGTGTTTGGTATCACAAGGACTTTTCCTCATAGTTTGACTTGCAGAAAGTTGATTGCACTGTTTCTGCTAAAATACATCTGCAATTTATATTTAAGGCAAATGTCATGGTCATTGTTCAGAGTATCCGTTTTACAGGGTTTTGTTCAGGCTGTCTCTCAAAGCTACTGTTTTCCCTCATTTTAATAAATTCTACAAACCTAAATTTTGGAAAATTTTAGTTTTTCTTCTTTCTGAAAGACACCAAATAAAATCACAATTAAAAGCAGTTAGCTGATAGTTGCTGTCAACTGTCATAATCTCTGGAATGAAAAAATTCTCTTCAACTTTCCCTTGTATGTAAAAAATACAGAGTAAAACAGACTCTGGGATGTCACCATGACTGCTGGCACCTAGCATAGTCTCAGGTCATAGTGCTGTCACCAACACCACTGTCCATAGGCTTTTTTTCTTGTCTTGGATAAACTCACCTGTCACAGTCAAATACATGGAATATATAAATCTAAATGTTAATCAAAGTGTTGTTTTCTTCATCTGGTTTTGCTGGGTTGGTCTGAGTTACCTGGCATTGTTTTGCTTAATAAAGAAGATACAAATGAAATATTTATCCTTCCTACATCTTCCTTTCCTCAGCAACTAGATAAAGTGCTGCTGCAGGATAATGTGTTTCACTTACATAAACACTTGTTTTTATGAACGTGTTCATAAAAACTCCTGTTCATCTTGTTAATTTTACTTCTCTTTCAAACTTCCTACTGATCTCTTCAGTCTCAGTTTCTGCCTACAGGTAGAACTATGTGTGACCTTCACTTTTTATCTGTAAGGTAGTTAATTAATTATGGCTTAACATCTAAGAAGTGGGAAAGCAACTAGAATAATTGCTTGTCTGCATTACTGGGGAAAGGTCTTGAAATGTGTGCCAACCCAATTTAAATGCTTTGCTGTGCATGTTGTCACAATTACTTGATGTATAGCAGTGGGTTAATGGTGTGATGTTGGGGTGTTATTTGGTAGCGGGGGCTACAGGAGTGGATTTTGTAAAATGCTGCCGGAAGCTTCCTCCATGTCCTACAAAGCTGGTGCCTGTGGGGTCCAGTATAGACCCAGCCCTGGCCAAAGCCATCAGCAAAGTAGTGCCTCTGGGTAACAGACTTGAGAAAATGGAGCTGGGGAGATGAGGAAAGGGTACACAACAACTTCATCCAGAAAGAGGAGTGAGAACACGTGAGAGAAACATCAAGGTAAGAAGGGAGGGGAAGGAGGTGCTCCAGAAGGTGCTCTGTGGGGCAGAACAGAGATTCCCCTGCAGCCCATGGAAATCCATGGAGCAAAACAGAGATCCTCCTACACCAGTGGGAGACCCCACACCAGAGCAGGTGGATACCTGAAGGAGATCCATGGGAAGCTTGCACTGGAGCAGGCTCCTGGCAGAACATCTGACCCTGTGGAGGCAGTGTGGGCACTGAAACAGTGTGAGCCAGAAGGATTGCACCCATGGAGTGCACCCACACTGGAGCAATTTGTGAAGAACTGCAGCCTGAGAGAAGGATCCACACTGGAGAGGTTCATAGGGGACTGTCTCCCGTGGGAGGGACCACATCTGGGAGTCCTCACCCTAAGGAGGAAGGTGTGGCAGAGACAAGGTGTAATGAACTGACCAGAACACCCATTCCCCATCCCTCTGTGCTATGGGGGAGGAGGAGGTAGAGAAAGGGAGATAAAGTTGAGCCTGGGAAGGAGGGAGTGGTGTTTTTTGATTTTTTTTTTTTTTTTTTCCTCTCATTATCCACCTCTGAATTACTTGGTTATCAGTGAAACTAATTTCTCCAAGTCAAGCCTGTTTTGCCTGTGACAATAATTGATGAGTGATCTCTCTCTGCCCTTATCTCTCTATGTTTTCTCTCTACTGCCCAGCTGAGGAGGGGACTGATGGAGCAATTTGGTGGGCACCTGACATCCAGCCGGGGTTAACCCACAACATGGAGAGTGGCTTAATTTAAAATAGTCCTTTTTCTTATCCGTGGTCATGCTGATATGCCAATTATCTTGCATTCCCTGTGACAGCAGCTGAGTGCTTTTGAAATACAAGGTCAATACTCTAATGGCAAAGGGATTTTTCCATTCAATTCTAACACAAAGATTTTAGTAATTTGTAGAAGTTAATGGGATAATGAAAAATGTAAATTTATTTCCCAAAAATTTTAAAACCAAATTAAATCTATTTTTTCACATGTATTTCCTTGGGATTGTATACTGCATTTCAGCAGAGGGACTTTTTGTAACCATCCAGAAATTTAGGATCAGAGTTCAGCATTGCCACTGTTCTTATCTAAGTTCTCATGGGTTGCAAAATGTGTGAGCCACCCCTCTACTCATAAATATTCCATTTCATACCTGCCTAGATCTGTTTGCCAAAATGCAAGTGTCAAATATATTAGTGTGCATTTGGGGAAGAAGAAATCATCTGCCAAGGAGCGAAGAGATATTTCACTCTGTGTTGCCTGTGCAAAGACTGGTGGCTCCTTGCTCCATCTGTGCACTTCAGAAGGGTTGGTCTGATTTTGGCATGCCATGTACTCTGTGGCATCTTGCAGGGTGTCACATTGCTTGTGGTGGCTCAAGGAGTAAAGTCATTGGTAGGAGAATGGTCTTTATTTTCGGATTTTAAAAAATTGATCTTGTTGAAGCCATTTGGATTTTATTCTTAATTAAAGAGCCTTACAAATTTGGAGATAAATGAAACTAATGTGCTGGGGTTTTTTGGTTTTTATTGGTAATGTGTTGCATTTTGAAAACCATCATTGGAATAAGCTGGCAATTTGAAAGAATGGTAAAAAAATAGTAAATAGCAATTTAGAAATTAAGTAAGAAAATATGGCCTGTTAGTGCATTGGGTTAATTAATTTAATGGCAGCAATTTCAACTAGAATTAGAACTGTAGTAAAAGAATGTAAAAAAAAATGCCCATTAACAAGATTCAAGAGACAAGGCTGTTTTGCTGATGTTCTCAAAATCTACCAGGTTACAAGATGTCATAGGTCTGTTACAGACATAAAGGATATTAAATTAGAGACACTTAAAATGGCCACAGGAGTAAAGAAAAATCAGGAGAATCTGTAGATCCTCTCTCTCTGTTTAGGAATGCCTGTATTTCTGAAAGCACATGTGTATTTTTTTTTTGCCTTGGGGATGTCAAGTGCTCTTAAAGACTGAGTTATGTAAGGAAATGATTGGGGGTATAGCATGGAGGACAAGGGAGACAGAAACTGGCAGCAAATAGAGCCAAACCCAGCAGTATCATATGGAGTATTACCTCGTTGACATAGGAATCCTAGTATAGGATGAAGGAAAAATGCTGTTGCTTAAGGCAGGAAATGCTGTACTAGTGAGTTTATATCCTTGGATATAAGGGAAATCCCTGTTATGAGCATTGTTAGGAAAATGTAGTCATTTGATACTGCTTCAGTAAGGAGAAAACCCATTAGAAGATAGAAAAGAAACATTTGCCTGCCTTAAAGGACTGTTCTTTTGGAGTTTTTGATAGTTTCTTTTCTTCCCCCACAAGATTTCCATGTTAAATTTTAGAGGTGATTGAAGACTTTGCATTAGGCTGTTGTTACTTCAGATAGGATGGATTGGTCCTCCTGGATGTGCAGGCTCTGTCATATCAGTAATTAATAATTCTTCAGAATATGCTTTGCAGATCAAACTTGAGGGTCAATACTGACTTGTAGTTTTCCACTTTTGCATCAGCTCTTGTAACGAGAGTAAAAGGTGTTGATAAAAACCTCTATTTCTTTATGCCATGTGCAGCTTTCAAAACTGTAGCTGTTTTAAGGTCCATCAGCACCATTTTGCTGAGCATCTCTGCAAAAGGAGTCTATAGCAAGGGTGATGGTTTCCCGTGAGAGACACAGTTCCGCCTGAGGGGCAAAGGTGCATCTGCAGGACAGGTTTTTCAGCAAGGGGTGGCCAATAGAGGACACTACTGCAGTGAGATCAGCTGGCACTTCATTACCCTGCCTCAAGACTGAAAAAAAAAAAAAAAAGTTATTGCCCTGTGCTGTTAGAAATACCTATTAAGGCCATCAGGTACCTGAAACCTTTCTGGGTAGCAAGAGAGAAGCCCTTGAGTACTTCAAAGTGTGGAGGTAGTTGGGCACTGCAGCACAGGCATGACATAAATTGGCATTAAGTGCTGGAAGTGTGGTGGCTGTGGGAAGCCTGGTAGGAGGCTTTCTTGCTGCTCTGATGGTGGTGCCTAGGACCCCTCATACAACTCTCTTTTCCACTTTTCCTGTTTAAAAAACAATAAATGTTTCTTTTGTGCTGCCACTATTCTGGATGACTCATGAGCTTCCTCTTCATACCAAGACTGTAGCCTTTTTCTTTCCAAGTAAAATAAGAACAATTCAAGTCCTGTTCCCTGAAAAATCATCTCTACAAAGGTTTGGGTAAATGTGAATCATAAGCTTCCTATTGCCTGCAGATGATTTTTTTCTTGCTGGGGCTCATTCAGTTTCTTTACAGCTGTGCCTCATAAGAGCACTTGCTGCCTTCATTTTCATTTGTATATATACCCTAGCATAAGATAAAATGCTATAGCATTGTTTCCTGATCTGTATACCTCAAATTGTTTACATAACTCTTAAAAAATAACTACTACCATACTGAGTCCTTTCTTTCTAATGAATAACTGATCTACTTTTAAGCTTTTCTGTTAATAAAAAAGGTATTAGTGAAATACAAATTAATTTTTATCTCTTCTACAGCCCATTTACACAGTGATGTGTAGAGAGCTGATGAGGACAAGGGAGAGAGAGTTTGGCAGGAGTAATTTCAGTGGACATCAAAAGGCAGGATCAGAAGTGAAGGAGGCGTGGAGATGGGGATAGGAATTCCAGGACTAAACACAGTCTTGTTTTCTGCCTTTGAATGTGGAGAAGGGCAGAAAATAGACCAGTAGCTGCAGATGCCAGAGAAGCCAGGAGGGCTTATTTTACCTACTTTTTCTTCTTTTGGCCTTTCTGGAATGCCTGCTTTAGATACTAACACTGCAGCCTTCTATCTACATGAGGTTATGTTTCTTCTGTGCTGTGTCTAAACTCCTGCCTTTGGCAGTACTCCTTAGGGAGGTGTCTCCATCTCCCAACCACCTGGCCTTGGAGCAGGAAGGCAGTGATAGCTGCTCAGCTCCACTTCACTGTTCTGCTTTTTCCATTAGACTGCCCCTGCCTCCTCTCTCTTTCTTTTCTATTAAACAGCTTGCAAACATCCTCTGTTTTAATCTCTACCTCAGTTACTGTTCTTCCTCAGAAAGAGAGCAGTACATTTGACTTGTATATTGTCCAATATCATTGTAACTATATCCATCCTTTCTGATTGTCTGGATTTGCCTTGGTATCCTCTATCAATCTTCTGCTTCTTATCTTGCCACTCAGCTGCTCTATACCTTGTCATTTAGCAGCTGTTGACTGCTCCTGCTTTTGATTCTCCTTTTGTTGGTTATCCTGTAAGGACAATTTGTTTAATCTTTTTGCCATTTAAAACTCCTTGTATAATATTAGTTGAAAATCATTGTGACGCTCCATTTGGCAGGCCTGTTTTTGGCTATTAAGTTATTAGAAAAAAGTTTTGGTTTTTTTCCACGTGGTAAAATACAGAAAAATGATAACTTGAAATGTCGTTTTGAAAATTGCATTCATTTTTCTGAACAGTGAATGTACTCTACCAGAATTGAATGTTTCTGTGATAGTGTTTGAAATATACCATTGCGTGCCCTGTACCAAGCATATTACTTGTAAGCAGTAAATCAGCTTATCTTCAAACAAATTAAATCTGACAGCTGGCCTTTCATCACTCCCTATCAAATGAACATGTCAGACTGTTCCACTCATTAACTCCTGCTTAAGTCAGGATCCAGTCTGGGTTTCATATGAAGTGAAGTCACGATAGCCTTTTAGCATCCATTCCTTAAGGAAGTTCCTAAGGTTTCTCCCTAGGAGAAAGATTTGAAATGTCCTTCCCGCTCCACCCAAATTCTTTAACCCTGGGGACAAATTTGTGTGGCTGTTGTGGGGCTGCTTTGGTGACAGCAGGGAAGTTTTGGCAAATGGTACAGAAAGAAATGTATCTTCTTGTTGTCCACATGCATGATTTTAGCATTGTAAGTTATGCTGTTTAAAGAAATGTTGAAAATAAACTATTTTGGTAGCCAGCCTCTGACTTTTGAACACAGAGCAACTTTACTGAGGTGTTTTAAATTGCAATACCTGTTACTTAGACATAATGGCATATGGATCGGTTGCCTCCTTTCTCAGCGTGTGTGGGAGGATGTTAAGGTACATGGATATAGCTTCTGCAGATGTCAAGAGGAAGCAGAGAGTGTTAAGGAAAGCATTTCTAAGGAATGATCTGTTTATAAAGAGTTTTCAGCTGAACTGTGCTGTATGTGGGTCAAGCAGTATTAACTTTACTGTGCTAGATTTTGGACAATATATAGTTTAGTCTTTCCACAAACCATTTATAGACTGAACTGGAACACAGACTGATGAGATAAAGAAGTGGAATATAAACAGGGCTGTCGGGTAAGACTTGCAGAACTGACTCCTATCTCACACTCCCCTGCTGCAATCCTCTGCGCTTTTTTGTGGTCTTTTTTTGACCTTTTTGCTATCACTTGACTCCAATTTAATCACAGGCATGTAATGTGTGAGAAGATGCCCAAGAGGTCTTCAGATAAGTCTGGAGAATAAAAATATCTCAAAGTTTAGCAGACTTGAATCCAATGAAAGACCATGTCTATCCCTGGCAGAAGTCCCCTGTTTTGAACAAAATGTTGTCGATCCAAAAATAGAGGTAAGCATAAATTAAAAACAAAGAAGCAAACAAAACTGCAATTAATTATTTGACTTCTGTGAAGTTTGGTTCCATATTGTATATTTAAAAAAATCTCAAAATATTTGGAAATTACAGCTCAGAAAGAAACAGGCTTAAGTTATTTTATTTTGTTTATGACTGTGCTATTTCTTGTAAATGAAGTATGCAGTATGAATTGCCCATAAGTTTTCTTACCCCCTCCAAGTTCAGATTTCTTTTTAAGGTTAATTTTTGTGAAGCACTATATGAAAGTTAAGAAACTATGATCTGAGTTAGGTTCAGAAGGTTGGAGTAATAATTAGTTGGATAAGTAAGGGAGAATCATGGAAATAAAATGTCTGCTTGGCCTGTAATGAATGAGAAACTGAGAAACAGATAGCAGGAGTAAGATCAGATTCATAATGAAGTCTCAGAGGGTTCTGTGCTAGGACTTCATTATGCTCATAAATGTCTGGGAAGAGGGGTCAGTGCTGGGCTATCATCGTGTTTCCCATTGGGAAAGGCTATCTTAGAACTTGTGGCAAAGATTTACACATTTATTTCATAATATTAAACAACTGGCCAGAAAGAAACACAAATATAATTTCTCATCTGCAGATGGAAAGTGATGCACCTAGCAAGGCATGTGATAATGCTGCTTCTGTTCAGGAAAAAAACCAACTCTTGAAGTTGTAATGGGTTGTATTTTAAAAGCCTCAGCTTCAATACTCCACAGTGGTCAAACACACAAATGGAATGTTAGAAGTGGTCTGGAGCCAAAACAGCAGATGCTGCTGATGCCCACAGCATTGGAGTGCCATGCACACTCCTCAGGTTGTGTGTGCGGTCCTGCCCAGCCCTGGTTTTTCTCTGATCTACAGAGTAGAGAATATGGATAAAGACCCTGAAACTTACTCCTAGATTAAGACCTTTTTAACATGGAGAGGAAAGCCAACAAAAAGGAAATGGAGTTGGGGTCCATACAGCCATGAATAATGTGGGAATGTTAAATAGGGAATTACTGTTTGCTGTTTTTCATCACATGAGCAAGAGGTGATACATCTCAAATAGAAATAGAAAACAGTTTTTACACTTAATTGCCAAGTGTAATGTCACTCATAAAAAAATGTAAACCCTTATAAATGTCACTAAATTGTGAACTCTGTGCACTGCTAATGCATAAGCTAAACCTATGTGACAAGCAGACAGAGATCTTTCACTCTGAGCTAGCACAATTGATCATGTTTTTTCAGTTCCTTTTTAGTTTCTATCTCAACTTTAAATTAGAATGTTATGACCATATAAATGTCATATGTGATGTCTATTATTTAAGCTGAAGAAACTTGAAAAGCCATGGAAGTTAGTTTTGTATGTACAAGCAGGTGTATGTATGTGTTAAAAGTCCATTTTCTATTTACCGAAAAGACCGGAAATTTCATTTGAAAATAAAGCTACTTTCTCTCAGCGTCTGGACTCTTGCCCTAGTTACCAGTTTCAATGTTAGCAGCATTAAATAGGTTTAGAGTTATTCTTCAGGGATGATAATCTCTCAGAGAGATTATTTCTCTCATTTGTGTTATATCACAGTAGAAATACATTTTTGTTAATTGAGGTGTTGGGGATTGTGAGGGGAAAAAGAACAATTCCTGCTGCTCTTTGGTTGTTGTAAGCATGCTGACTGAGGGGATGCTGCTATTGTTTATGCACTCTGTGACAGAATGATCAAACCCTTGGCTCTGTTCTTTCCTTTTCTTTTAAAGATAAACTGTAAAAAGGAGCCATGCAGGGATATTTGATGTATTGAGAGAAGGGAGACCAAATGTAGAAACAGACTCTGACTTTGCAGAGTACGCCAACTATATTGAGTCTATAACAGTTCTTTTAAGAGATGTAATAAATATTTTCTAAATTTTGTTATTCTAAATCTATGTTTTACTAGAAAAAAATACCTTGTGTACAAAAGATAGATCTTGCTGCATTCTATCCCCTTTAAATCCAGAAAGTTTGTTTTGGCAAGAAAATATAAATGTAAAACCAAATTGTTTTTGACACCAGGCAAAGCAAGAAGATTGTATTTGCTACAGAGTGTGTAGTCTTTATCAAAAACCTCACAATAGACTGATTTGGAGATAGACATTTCTCTGCCCAACAAAGCATCTAGATATCTAATGACTCAGGAAACTGCTTATGTCTTTACATTTCATCAAGATAAAAGGATATTTGAGCAGAACTCCCAAGTTTCTATTTAGGCTTCTGCATTCCTTGACCACAAACATTCCTTATCTGTGCCAGTTTAAAGATATGTCATAAATACATTAAGTTTTGGCAGGATTAGAGGGAGAAGGATATTTGTTGTCCTGAAAGTGGGGAATTGTATTCATTTTTCATGTGCATGCTATAGCATTGTGGGAGAAAAATATTTGAAAGGGCTTCAAAGGGGTCAGTGGCCTATTGAGACAGACTCCCTTTTCCAGGGCCAGACCAACTCTTGGAATTTGTTTGCCTAAAACTTCAACCTCCAAAAGATCCTGCAACTTCTCTGGGGAACATTTTCCAGTATTTTTACTGTTCTTGCAGCCAAAAAGTTTTTCCTAAAGTATAACCTAAATCTTCCTTGCTTATCATTAAATTCCTTCCTGTCCTAGCAGCATATCTTTTCCCCATGCATCCTTTCTATATACAAATGTTTATGACCAAGTCATTTTTTCCCCCCTCCAGACTAAACAACTTTGGTTTGCTCAGTTTTATCCCATATGTCATGTTTTTATACATTTTTCTTTGTTCTTTGTCTTCTTGGACTCTGCAGCATCTCCCATCCCTGGAACTCTGTTGTTCATAGCATTAAATTGTCTGAAGTCTCCCTGGAATGCTTTTTGGTCTGAGCTATCTCGCACATTCCTGCTTTATGGAAATGTTTGATTTACTTGTTTAGATGTCATCTGAGGGTCCAGGTTCATTAGAAATGTGTAGAACATTATATGTAAGGTGCTTCTTACTTATTATGCCTATCTTTGTCTGGCAAAAATTTTAAAGAGCAATGACTTTATTATGTTTGTTTTGGGGTCACTAACTAAAAAAAAATTGCTATTAAGCATTGAGCCCAGCTGCCAGTCCCTGTGGATCCCTGCTGGAAATGCTGTATTTTCAAGGTGATTTCCCAGTTGTAGCTACTGTTCAGGAGCTGTTATCTGCCATCTTAATCCAGCTATTATATGTGTTAGTGATGGTGAATACTGCTGAGTTTTTAATCAGAATGCAATGCCAACAACTCAGGTATCTAAGCTAAGTTTGTCAGGTGCATCTATGTAGTTACCTTAATCAACCAATTGTTATTTCATCAGAGAGTAAAACCAGGTTTATTTGACAAAATAGATTTTTTCCACAGAATTGCATCAACCAACACTCATTACATACCAATCTTCTAACTTTTTATTTCCTCAGTGTATTGCAGTTATCAGGAGAAGTGTCAACCTAAGAAAACATGTCTGTCAATGTTGAGATGACTTTTTTTTTGGTTGGTACCCTTCCAGGCTTTAAAAGATTTTCTATAGCAGCCAGAGGTTTATATTTCAACAAGATAGACTATTTTTTAATTTCATCTAGATTTTTGGTTAATACTTATCCAGCTCTTCTGATTTTGAAAGTATAGGGGTTTTTTAGGGTGTTTTTTGGTTTTGTTTTGTTTGACTTTGGTGTTTTTTTTTTTCCTTTTGGTAGTAGCTACTTCCTGATACTCTCTTCAGTTTTCAAGGGATTGGAACACACTCTCTTGTGACTTAATGCAGTAGCTTCTCTGCCACTTCTGAAATGGGGGATAGACAAACCTTTTTCTGCCTCTCTATTAACAAATTTGGTGTCCTTATCCAAAGAGAACCCATACTGCTTCTTTTGGTCTCAATTTGCTTAATATTCAGTATCCTGAGTTGTTGGAAGTGGGAATTTTCCTTTTTCTTATTTTTTTACTGTGTGATTTGTTTTTCTTTTACAGCTACTATTTAGTCATCTCCTTTCCATTTGTGTGATTCGGTAAAGGATGTTTTAAATTGCTTTTTTTTTAACCACCAAACTAAGGACAGCTTTTATTCCATGTTATCTCAGTCATCCAAGTCACAGGTTCTGGACAACAAAACCCCCTGTTCTTTTCCAGTTATGCCCATGGTAATGGAAGAAATACGTAGCCACTGTTCTTCATTCAGAAGAAAAACTTAGCATTATGTAAGTCATTTTGCTTCCTTTTTTTTTTTAACATGATTGCATAGAAGGTTTTAACAGAAGAAGTGAAATGCAGTTGTTGGTTTCAACAAAAAGTCAGGCATACATTTCCTGTCTTGAAGTGTGAAAAAATAAAAGCTCAGTCACTGTGCAGTGATGGAAGAGGGTATTGTTCATTCTAGCAGAAGGGAAGAAGGAGAAAATGACAACTCAGAATAAGTCTGATTCTGTACTGTTCTCTGGAGTATAAATGTTTGGGTGACTGGTGAGGCAGACAGGCAAAGAGGCAAATGAGGTTGAGCTGCTCTGAAATGTCAAATGTACCTGGAGAGGTCCTGAATTAGAATGCCACTTCTTGGCATTTTCACTGCTCTTCTAGAAGAAATATTGCAGATGGGAAAAAAAGAAAAAGAGAATGAAAATGATTTTCAGTAATGCTTTGTTGCCTGCAATTATGTTTCTTATTGATACTAATATTTTTTTTGTTTTTCTTTCTGTGTGGAAGTACCATTTAAATATGTATTTTCAGTAAGGTTGATCAGAAGGATGCAATTAGATTACTGAATAAAACTGAACTTGGAGTTTCCCTCTGCTTGGAAAGGTTTGGTTGCATTGGAAAAGAGCATCAACAAAGAAGCGTGCAAAGAAAATTGACTAAACCTCTCAAGGTATAGATGATTCAGGCCTTAGCAGCAGACTTCCTAAAGTTTCACAGATGCATAGAAAGCTCCTGTTGCCAGTGCATAAAATAGGCTACTCACACATGAAATCATTCAGGCCTGTAACACCTGAAAAGTCACATGACTTTTCCTCTAAATGCTTGGCTGACATTTTTGCCTTGGAAAGTGGGAATTCTATGGCACTGTTTTGCAAGTCAACTATTTGAAAACTATCAGATGAGCTCCCTAGTTCTCCAAGGGCCTGTGAAGGTGAAGAAGGAAAGAGGAATAGTTTTGGGGGCTGGAAGGGCACAAGACACCCTTCTACTGCCCAGCACCTGTCCCACAGGACAGTCCTCAGTGCTGCTCTGTGGCCCTTTCCAGGTGAACTGTGATGGGGCATGTTTGTCCTTCACAAGCACCAACTCAGCACATTTAGGAATATTGGAAGAGCAGAGAATTACCAACACTTAAGTAATTTAGTATGCTCTCCTACAGCAAAGCATTGTGTATTCATCTGGAATGGTGGCTCACTGACAGCTGCTGAAAATTCGCAAGTGTTCCCAGTGGCTTTCAGATACATCATAGTCATTTGTCAAACTGAAGTCAGAAAGTTTAAGTGTTTTGAATTTATCATTTCCCATGTACACACTGATATGTAGGACAACTCTGGCTTTGTCTTCCATATCCTGCTTTATTAACAGTTTTGTGGTCATAGAGGAAAAAAAAAATACTGTGCATGATCAGCATATCTATCCAAATCCAGTTGCCTCCACCCTCATCCACAGTTTTACTGTTGCATGAAAATTAAAGTTGACAAAAGGAACCAATTTTGCTCTTGTTTCTTCTAAATGGTACCTTTTGGAAAATATTATTTTGACACGCATGTGAAAGCCTCAGTATTGGTCTGTTCTGCTGTCACAAGAGCACACAGTGGGGATTTCTACAGTAGTTTTAAATTTACAAGGTGCCGTAAGCACCTTGGAAGCAGTCTGTCCCTTCCTTCTCTTGGAAGCATCTCTTCCTGATGAGTCTCTGCAGCAGCACAGACTCATCAGGGGCTGCTTCACCTTCCCAGGCAGTCACTTGCTTCCACAGGAGAGGCATGTCCCTGCTTTCCATGGCAGACAGTTGTGATGCTGTGTGCTGCTGGTTCCTAGTAATTCCTGTTCGCCTTATTGTGCTGTCATGCTTGGCAAAATTAAAAATGTAAGAAAATGCTTTTGAAGCAAAATAGTTATCATTCAGGAATTTAAATGGCTTCAAGTTCAGAGTGAATCAGTCAGGATACAAATCTTGTAGTTAATTGTATCAAAGAATATTATGCTTCTCTATCAATGTATCAAGATGTAGCTGGGAAGCCTTACTGATATTGAAGTGGAAATGCACAAGGAATTCCTAGTGCATAGGCTCTTTCTCCTTTTTTTTCTAGTTTGTCTCTCAGTTATTTTGAACCTCATTATAACTGGAAAATTGCCTTGCATAACATCATGCACTGCACGAACTGAAAGGGTCTGTGAATAGAAAATGGCAGTCAAGTTCTATCGCAATCAGAAATGCTGTTTTTAGGCCTGCTGAGTACTACTTCTCAAAGGTTTTCCATGGTTAAAATATGATTGCTATAAGTGTGATGGTAGAAGCTCAGAGAAAGAAGTGAAATTTCTTCTGGATTTGCTTGAAACAGGCTTAAAATACTTCTGCTGAACTGTGCTGGGAGTTGCAGGATTTTGTGTCAGGTGCTTGAATTCTATCAAAGCTTAACTTGTGAAATGATCTTTTTTCTCACCCCTTTTGTTACCTTTTAAGAGTAGCAAAGTCTTTACAAGAAACGTAACTGTTGCTTCTAATGTCCCTCTCTTTGCAAAGTGTTGGAATTTTATAATATTCCTCAAATCACTCTCTTTGAGAAGCTCTCAGAGTTTGGTAATGAAGCTAGAGGCATTATTTTCCAAATCCATACCCCTTCTGTCAGAGATGAGCAGCACTCTAGATTCCTCCAGGCCTGAAGATCTTCTGAGGCACCCACACAGTCTGAGAACTGCAGCCTGTTCCAGCAAGGCAGAGGAATCTGCAGCATTTGTCCTTCTCTCCTGAAGCCTCCAGCTGCCCTACTCAGCCCAGTGGTAACCAGGTCTGGAAGGGCAGGTCAGGAGGATTGCTTTGTAATCCAGCAATACAAGGGAGATGGAGACACTGACAGAAGATCAAGAGCCCAGAGAGGGATAAGTGGCTTTCACTTAGAGAGCTGGGTCAACAGAAGATGCTTGGCAATTCCTCTGTCTGCTTTCTGATATGGTGCAACAGCCAAGACCAGAACTGTGTGATAGACTTTTTCCACAGAGCACAGTGTTCAAGTTTTGAAGCCACAGAAGATCCCTAGGCTGGTTAGGGGCTCTACTTGGGCAAAACAGGGAACTCTTTACATGCTACCTTTAAGTTTTCAGTAAATTGTGAAATAATAGAAAAATAAGTTCTGTTATTATTCTATTATTAACAATAAATTTGATTAACCTTTCATGGGTAGAATAATCAATTAGTAGATTTATCAATCTTCAAAACTCAACCTGTCATGCATGTAGTTGTGGTAATATATAGGAAGCCTTAAGATGCAGCTGCTGTTCTCTCCCAAACACAGGTGAACACACATTTATACTATTTTTTCATTCCCTTGCCTTTGTGTCTGTGAAGTCACTGTGGCTTATATCAGAAAAACAGTCTGCAAAATTTACTTAAGAAAATAGAGTAGAACTCTCCTATTGCATCAAACTATCATATGAAACTTAAGTAACATTCAAGATGAAATTATAAACCCTTTCCTTCTTTAGTCAACCACAGCCCACAAGCCAGTCCTGGCAATAAGGCCCAGGTGAATAATCATTGGGAAAAGTTCCCAAACCTTGGATTCCTCATCCTGAAACGTTTTGGCCTTTGCATCCTGTTGTGCTTTTGAAAAGTGATCTTTCCCCCTTTGTCACTTTCTACTCTTTGACCTCTTGCTCCTGTCTGTTACCCCATTCTATTTCTGCATTGCTCAGCAACTGTGCTCCAGGCAGTTGTAAGGACAGAAGGAATCCCTGATGCTTGGTTAGCTTGGTGATGCCATTTTAGCCTCATCCCTTTATGGATATATCTGAATGCTCTGCAGAGTAAAGCAGCAGAGGAAAAACTTTCAGGCTCTTCTTTTCTCTGACAGAAGGTAAAAAAGGAAAGTTGAGAGGAAAGGCATCTATGTGCCATACATTTAAATGACTCCAGCAAGGCTGAAGCTCTGACAGGGCGGGACAGTTGCTAGAATGCAGTGGGCACTAGGACAGAAGCTCTGCTTTGATCTTGTTGGACTGACTGTGATTCTAGAAAGGAGCTGAGAATCAGCAGGGAAGGATAAGGACTTATTTTTGATGATGGAAAAATACTATGTAAAGGAAATGAGATGACAGAAAGGGGCTGTAGATTCTTCATGTTGAGTTTAAATGTTTGAGCCTGATTGCTTGTCAGGACATTGCAATCCAAAGATTAAAAAAAAAATGGAAAAAAACATAATTGCTCTCTCTTGTGGTGTGATTACCTTCAATTTAGTGATAAGATGACTTTGTTTTGAATAAGTTAAGGTACTAATTGTACTCCTGTGCCTCTCCTTCTTCCTTGTACCCTGTGGTGGCAGAGATCAGCCTCGCAGACAGTTGCTGTTCTCCTGCTGTGCTGTGAGCAGGTAGTGGCTGCTATATAAAACACAGGTCTGGCCATAGAGGGAGGAAGAGCTGTGGAGTTTTCAGTTCCCACATCTCTGCATGATTCCAGCCCTCTGGTTGACAGTGCACAGTCATGTTTTGATTGTATGAAATGGGGAGGGAGATAATGCAAAGATTATCAGGCATTCACTGGGGCTGCAACATGAAGGGGAAAATGTCTGCAAATGGCTGAAGGGTTAAGTGTTAAATCTAGGGATTTTGTGTGGTTCGGATACTTGTTTGAACTCTTTACCCTAAGTTTCCTCACTCCTTCTTGTTCTGTTTGTCTTCATACTTGTGATCTGGCCATTCATGAGATACCATGGCCATCTTCTCCTTATTCCAGACAGACAGACCAGTGACCATGGTGTGCTGGCTTTCTTACAGGCAAACACCTCTCCTTAACTTTGGCTTCTGAATTTTTCTTTCAGTGAAGCTAGAAGGAGGTTGGAGCTAAGTTGTGCTGCTGCATTTTAAATATATATTGCTGTCAAAGATCCTTAAAACGTGTTGGATACAGTTTCTTTTTTGAGTTTTGTACATATTTAGTTTTTTTAATAACAAAAAATTACATGAAAAACTGTGCATTAAATAACCATTTTAATTTTCTGTACTATCTAGTGTTGACTCTTACTGCTATTAATAGTTCATGTGTAAATGCATTAATGTGCTAGAACTACTCTTTAATACTTATAAAATCATTTCAGAGATGTTAGCAGGCATTATCTCAATTTTACAGAAGGAACAGAGGCATGGAGAGATAAAATGCAGAGTCTCAAACATCCTCTGATTCTGGGTAGCCAGAATGGTGTGTCTGTACCCGGGCTTCCAACTATGCATCCCCTTTCACCATTCTCTTTAACAGCTGAGCTTTGCTGTGTTCAGTCACGACACCCTCCTCTTCCCCCGCCGTTTCCTTTTGTTCACCACGTACCTGCCAGCTTTCTCAGCAAATGAAGAAGGGTTCTACAGATAACTAAGCTTTCTTCATTATCCTCTTCAAAAGGACAGCAGCTCAGGGCATGAGGCAGTGTATGATCATGTAATTAAAGGCTGTGTGGTGTCCATTCTGCAGCAGTGGACAGTGAGGAGCCACAACTCCTGGCTCCCATTCTAATACCGCAGTAGCATCTGCTGGCCGGAGCAGCAATTGCACATGGAAAAACGGATTTTCAGTTCCTTGAGTTATAGAGTTGGGAGGGGCACATCCTCCTCAATACTGCTTTGCACTTTCTGAGGCTGGAAATTGCCCTATGGAGGCAGAGCATTAGAAAAGCACATTATTAGATTCAAATGTGTCTATGGAATGCATATTTGAATAATGCACACACCCCATAAATCTGAGCAAATTAGAGTTTTCATAGGGAGTGAAAAAAGGCTTTTCTTTGACCTTGGTGTAGTCCCTTCTCCAAAATATTGAAGGGCTAAATTTTCCATATAAAGCACTGGAGTTATATTGTTTGGGTTATATCCTGCCTAGTAACAGAGAAATGGCTGACTGGCTGCTGCTGAAGGTTTCCCTTCTGTTTTCTGGACTGATATTGATATGAAATGATGGCAAATGGTTTTGGAACTCAACACGATCATTAAAGAGGATGATCCAAAATGCTATATATACCTAGTGCAGCCAGCTGTACATGTTGCATAAATTCTCCTTTCTGCAGAGAAAAAAAATAGGAAAATCAGTCTTCATGAGACCAAAATAAGATCTCTTTCAGAAGAGAGTAGTAATTTAAAATCAAAGTGATTCTTCCTTGCAGTGATACCATAGTGGTGCTTTATCCATTCTGGTTACAGTTCATCATCCAAATGGTTGGAAACTATGAAGACTATATGTACATTCTGAAAGTGCCCAGCAAGACTTTTAGCCATGGAGATTGATTTCAAAGCTGACAAAAGGTAATGGTCAGAAGCTGTGTGCTTGGCCCCACTTATACCTGGTGAATATGGACTGCATGAGTGAGGGCTTCTGATTGCTCTCACAGCAATGTCACGCATTTTGAGATTCTCTCCCCTGACCCCTGTTGGGCTTCTGCAATCATGAGATGACAGGAAGGTTACAAGCCTGCTCCTTCCAGGACTTCAGGACAGGAACACAGATAGCCCTGACCTTTCCATCCTACTGCAGCTTCTTCCACAATTTTTCAGCTGGGAGATCCCTGAGTCCATTACTTGCTGTCAGATTGTGGGGGGAAGCTGGGAAGGAAAGATGAAAAGTAGATAAGGTGCACTAGATAGGATACTGGAAGAAATTCTAATGTGGTTCTGCAGATGAGCAGTTCCTACTTCTGCTATGTTTCTCCTGGTTTTGTAAGAAGACATAGTTGAGTCTTTTTTTGCCAAGCAGACGCTGGTAGAAGGCTTTGGTGGCAATGGCCCATAGTTTAGATGGTGCTGCACACAGAGTTTGCCTTCAGGTAGTGGCAGGATGACTTTACTATGGTGTCACACAGATGCTCTGGGGTCTCCTGCCTTGTGGGGCTGTGTTGTTTTAAGATTTTCTGCTTCCAGTTTTCTGTGTTTGGCTGAAGTAGGGGAATAAACTAATTTCTCCCCATGGAATGTGAGCGCAACTCAAATAAATCGGAGTTTCTGTGCTTGAAATGCTGATTTTTGCCGTAGGATCACAGTATTATACAACTTCACAGTAAAAACTCTGTTCTGTTGACTTCAGTTATTTCCTAGTAGGAAAAGGGATAATGCTAGTGCAAACTTCTTCTGAAGATTATGTATTCTTGCTTTAATATAATGCCATTGAACCAGGACAAATAATTTTCATTGATAAACATTTCAAATCTTTTTCTAGATATAAAGTAGATGATTTAGGCTCTCCTTCAGTGCTCAAGGAAAATTTCCTTGTCTGTATTATGCTTTTTACTCAACACTATCCAGACTCAGGACTCTTTGTAAATATACAAAAAGTATATCTGTATTACAACACATTGATTAAACCAGAACTAATCATGTGATGGCTTCTGGAATGTCTGACAGAAACTGAGCTTGGAGCTGAACCTACAAGAGTTTATTCCTAGGCCTAGGAGTTAAATCTATATAGCCCAAATGCTACAAGGCTGTGAACCTTTGTTCCCTCTTGGGTCTTAGTACATTAATTAGTCTTTTATGGCTGCTAATTAGCCCTTCCTGCATTTCAGTTTCACATTCTGGACTTTTAAGGATGTGATTTTCAAACTTCATTGTCACCTTAGAAATGATCAGTTATGTAAGTGTATGTGTTCTTGTTTTCCCATGGACATTGGCTAAATTTCCAGATTTTTTTAATGCTCTAAGGTATTTTAAACAGTAGTAAATACAGGATTATGTTTGTTAAATGAATTGAAAGTTGCAGATTTCAAAAGGTCAAGGATATTGAGCATGACAGCAGCTAATTGAAAATAATACCAGAGGAAACTGTCAGGCAGCAAAGGCTCCTTCTGCACAGGTGAAGTAGGTGGCTGCAGTGACTTTTGTGCTGAAGGACCATGTATGATCACTCCTTAATGGATTCAGAGTGTCTTGTGCTCTCTACCTGTGGAGTTACATCTCCATATCCAGTTGGGGAAGGTTAAGGCTGTAGCAGGTGATAAACACAGTGGCAGATTTATAGAAATGAGTGAGAGAGCAAGCGGAGAGAAGTTATAGGTTAAACAAGTACTTGCAAACATTGCACTTAACATCACACTGTCCTTCAGAAGATTCAGTGTACTCTACAGTGAGTTCACAGCGGTCATTTTGGCTCCAGTAAATATCACCAAACATTTAGGTCTTTTGTGTGTTTATCTTAGGAAGTTAAGTTACAAAAAAAGATACTGCAAGACATTGTATCTGAAACACCTTGTTTCATTCTGGAGTTTCTTGTTTTTCTTCTCAAAGGAAAAGAGTGTGTGTTTCACTCTGTTGGTCATCTAGCTCAATGCTGGAATCTTCATTGTGCTGTGCTGAAAGGTTTCCATGGCTTTGTCTATCTGCCTGTTGCTTTTACTGCCTCTGAAGGCTACAATTTGTGCTGGTGAGTGAAAACACACTGTCATGGTTATTATGAATCTGTGCTCAGAAGCAAATGAAGAGCATGATGAAGAAAGCATCTCCTGCCAAATAAGAAAAGAGTTAGGTTTGAGAAACAAATCTATTTTCTGACAGCTTGTGTCCCAAATGTCTCACTTCAAACCTTAGGCAGTTCCAGGCATTAACTGCTGTGAATTACAATAATGGATAAATTCAATTGCAACTTTGACTTTGAGTTCACAGTAGAAAAATTCTCCAAATTAAATGTGCTGGATCAAATCTCCAAGGGTTTGCAAAGGCTGGGTAGTGGTTAACTCTTTCTGCCTTCTGCAGTGACAAAAATTACCCTGAAAGGCTTATTTCTGCAGAAAAGGTCATTTAGTAGATGTCTTACTCCACGTGAGACAACCTGCACAGGAAGAGCTCAGTGCTTTGTCTTGACTGTGTGCATATTTCTTGATGTGAATGAGGTTTGGCCTTTATTGCTTGCTTCATCTCATCCCTATGCTATGCTTGTATAAATCCTCATCTGTGAGATCTGAAGAGACTTTGTGGAGATGGCTGCTTGTGCAGTGGAGCGTGTGGTTGTTCCAGCTTCACGGCAATCTGAGGAACTAGGTGAGATAGCAGTAGTATGGAAATGGCATGTCACGTTAGTTGGGAAAAAAATGAGCTGCTGCTCACTGTCCCCTGCCTATGTGTCAAAGTAATCCTGAGTCATCATTTCTTGTTACCCTTCGACCTCCTGGCACACTGGTATTAAGTCTATTATGGAAATGAAATGTGTTCTGTAAACTCAGGTCAGTTCTTAATGGACAATAATTCAAATGAAGAGACACATAATTGGTAATAACTTGCTCTAATTGACATGCTTTTCCCAGGACAACTCCAGTGCTCAGACAGCAGGAGCATGGATGTTGTTAACCAGGGCAAGTGTGAAGGACGTCCCACTTTTGTATGTCCTCTGTTTTTTTTCCCCTGGGTCAGATGCACGATAACTTTCCTCCAGGCAAAATTTCCTTCAGGTCATATGCATATAGACAGCTCCCACCTCAAAATCAGCCAAAAATTTCCTTCCTACCTCAATTACAGTGCATTTGAATGCTGTTACAAGCAATGATAACAGCAGACAGTAAATATTAGGTGACACTCCAATGTATGTGTCTGCTTTGTTTTTCAAGCCTTGATCAGACTCCTTCCTTCCAAGTAGGCCAGTCTTAGGCTAGCATTTAAGAAATAGTATTTAATATTCTTCAAATTACCATAAATTTGAAGCCCTTATGTGCGGAAGTGCAGAAGACAAAATTTCTTTCAGTGTGTGCTACATGTAGCAGTAACAGCACACTGACTTTTTACTTCCTTCTAGCCCAGGACATATGAATGAAAAAATGTTTTAATGGAGTGCATTGATATTGTATATTATTTTAATTGGCCATCTTATAACAGTACTGCTTTTATTAAATATAGAAGAACAAATATTTCTCTTAAGTTGAGCAGACAAAAGTAGACATTCCTGCTAAGTGGAAAGCTTTCATGAGCTTTAGGGTCCTTTTTAAAAATAACTGCAGCCACTGTGCAGGTTATTAGTTATGAAAAAACTGAGAATATTTTCTTCTTCTCCATCTTAGGCTCCCTCAGAGCTGCCAAAAACTCCAGTCATCTACCAGCAAGTTGTAAAAGAAAGGCATTTTCTAGATGGAATGTAGATACTGGTTTCATACACAGGAACATTCAAAAGGGTGCACAAATTTACATGTATTACTAAGCTAATAAGTTTTGATGATTTATGTTTTTAAGCATGTTTCTGAAAAGCATTTAGTGTAATTTTAACAGTTTGAAAAACAGTCGAATGTCATCTGCTGGGTTTTTCTCCTCCTGAAAGTCCCCTGCCTGCCTTAATAGTTAAAATGTGTCTCAATTTCCGTAGTTTATGTAGACATCCTATTAATTGAGGGGAAAATCTTTCTAGACCTTTAGGACAGCTTCTGGGATCATTATTTTAATCCCGGGGAGTTTTGTTCATATTATATGGTGACAAATGCACTTTCTTCTAGACTGCATGCACAGATTTTAATCTGCTGTAATGCACTGGGTTTCAGCCATTTCCTTACTGCAAATGAATAATGAATAAGCTGTGGTTTGAGAGCTAATGTTTCAAGATGAAATCTGAATCTCATTGCAACATGGATGATATTCATTTGTCATCTCCATGGAAACATCTATTTATCAAGGCACTGCAGCTAAGACTGTAACAAGAAAGTAAGCAATTGTTGGAATGCAGGGCTTTTGCTGGGAAGCAGACTTAGCAAACAAAAGATAGGATTATGCAGGACTGTGGCATTATTTTTAAAATTGGAATTTTTTTTTAAAGAATGCGTAAATCTTTTGCCTTGAAGGATATGGATTTTGCTGTGTTTTGAAATGCTGAAAATATCAGTAGAATGAGGAACAAAAAGCATAAATATCCTGGGAAATCTCTCCCACTATCACCTGTTGTGGTCCACGTGCTCTCAGGAAATTCTAAAGCTACAGAGTTGTGTGTCTCCCCTTACTCAAAGTACAGCAGCGTATGCCCCCTACATATAGCATGAGAGCTATAAACTTGACTGAATTTAACAGCTAGTGATGCTTAGCAGAAGAATTTTCTGTGAGGCATATCAAAATTCCTTAAAACAGAGCCTGGGTTAAGTATCTTAGTGAGGAGTAGGGGACTTGTGGAAAAGGCCCAAAGGTATAGTAGGTATCATTCCTCAGGACTGGCTCACTCTTTCTTCTATTCTTTTCTCATTTAAGTAGTCACAATAGTGCAATCCTGAAACACTGTTTAATATTTCATTTCATAACAGGCTTGAATTTATGGATGTAAGCTGTGGACTCAAGTTTTTTTTTTTTTTTTTTGGAATTCTTAAAACAGCTTTCATTGTGTTCCAAGAGGTAAGCTCAGAGCTTGTGAGGCAACAGAAGAAGCATGAAAATCTTTTTTTCCAACTTCTGTTTATGGTGTGTTTCAGCTTTTTGAATCAGGGAAGAGCTTTCCTGAGCAGATGATGCTCTCCCCCAGGGAATGCTACACGCCCTCGCTGGGGCAGGTGATGCAGAAGAGAAAACAACCTTTTCTTCCCTCTAGAGTTTGGCTGCAGTTTCCACAGCTAGACAAAGTAGTTACCCCTCTTCCTCAGGAGCATGGTCCGGAATAGTTTGGCCTCTGGGACAGGCAGTCAAGACAGGTAGCTTTGTAATTTGATGTCTAAGTAAAGTTACTGATTAATTTGTTCAAAGGACAAAACTGAGAGGGATTGGTAGGGGTGAAATTTGTTTCTGGAAAGTATGGATGCCTATAATCTTATATATATATATATATGTATATATACATATATATATATTATACATATGTATACACATATATGTATAATTCTGTTATATATATACACACATATATATATGTGTTCTGTTATATATATATACATATATATATATGTACAATTCTGTTCCAGTTTTGTTTATGAAAGGGACTTACATTGAGGTTGTTTTTGGTTCTGTTTTCTTCTTAAGGGAATGAGCTATTTTGAAGGATTTTCTTTGATTTGTGTCATGGTTTTGGCTTCTAAACCTATGTAAGGTCTTTTTATCTTTCTTTACAATTAATTTGAAAAATCAGGATTTTAAGAAAAAAAAATTCAACTTGATTTTTCAGTATAGTTACAATATATATGCTGTGTCAAAAATGAGGTATACATTTAATTCCAGCATGTAAGCAGCCCTTGTGACAGAGGGAAGCATACTGACTTTGACAAAAATGGTGCAATTTTCTTGTTACACAAAGTATGTCTGGTCGTGTGTGCACTTGAATTGATGTCCTCTGGCCATGGTGGTGGTGTTCTCCTGTAGTGCCTCTTGTCCCATGTCACTATGGAGAAGGAAGGTGCTTCAGTAGGACCTGATTGTTAGCTCCAATTGTCAAACATGTACCCTCCCCAATTGCTTCACAAGGGCAGAATAATCTACTAGCTGAGAGCAAAAAAATGGATGAAGAGAAAGAAGTGAGACAACAAGGGGGGAGTAAGGCAATTGAGGCAGCAGATATTAATGGGAAAAAGAGTAAGAGTGGGAGGGTGATAACAGGAGAAAGTGAACTAAAGGAAAGAAAAATCACAGAATTGTTGAGGCTGGAAAGAGACTGCTGGAGGCTCCCCTGGTGCCTGGTCTGGACCAACTCCCCTGCTCAGGTGGGGTCACCCAGAGCAGGCTGCCCAGGACTTTTTAGAGTCCAGATGGCTTTTTAGTGTCTGAGGCTGAAGACTCTAACACCTCCCTGTGCTAGTGCTCAGTCACTCTCACATGAAAATCTTCTCCTGATGCTCGGAAAAAATGTGAGAAAGTGCGAAGAATAAATTCATGCTGTGAGTGGGGGAAAAAAATTAATAAAAGCTTGGGTGATTGCCCATAGGCAAGTGTAGCTTTAAGAAAAGCTAAGTTCATGCACCTGAAGTGTCAGAAAGGGAGAAAAGCCTTCTCTTGGATTTCTCACTCTTAAAAAACTAGTTCAGCAATGGTTCAGCAGTAGCAGCTTCACTGAGGATGTAGGAGAGTTCGCTCATGATCCTTTTTCCCCCTTTATCTCTGGGTTTATTCGCTGTTCGGCGCCGTAAGCCTGTCTGGATCTGAGGGTTCCGGCTGAGACGCCGCCAGCCCGGGAGCCCCGCAGGCGGCGCGGAGCGGGAGCGGAGCCGCAGCTCCCCCGTGTGTGCGAGCTCCGCTCCTGCCGCCTCCGAGCGGCGCCGGCAAGCTCGGCACACCCTGCTGAGGGTTTGGGGTCTGCTCTGAGCGGTTAAAATTGAATGGCGACCTCTGGAGCCGCTGCAGGCAGACCCAGGAATTGTTTAGCCTCGTTTGGGGGCAGTATTCATTTCTCTGAATATTCACGGCTGGTTCAGAGGCAGGGCAGGGCTGCTGCCGGCCATTAGTGTGATGAATTCATGCTGAAGTGGCCACTGATGAATTCAGCAAGGTAGACAGTAATCTCTGCACAGGAGATAATTTAGAAGATACCCCAGACAGTGACTCGGATCTCGCTGTTCTCCTGAGCCCTTAAGTTGGTTGAGTCATTATACCATTCAAGTGTGGGTGGCTTTTCCCCCATGAATATTTATTTTTCCATTAACTTCTGGGTCACTTTAAAGGAATTAAGGCATTACTTGATCAAGTTTCTGTTTGCAGAAACAAGTTCTAATGTACTCTGGAGGATCTTTGGCTAGGTCTTACAAATCTCTATTAGTGCTCTCTTCCTGTGTTGTGTCTCTGTTTTGTCACTCTTCCACACTGATTCACAGGTTTGGGAAGTCAAGACAATTAGGGATGCTGAGTAACTGTATTTGTAAAGGTTAACTAGAGGCTTTTATTGACACTGTAAGCTATTATGTCTGTCAGCAATGAGGCACCTCTTGAAAATTATTCAAAACACTTAAAGGTGTGTTCTTCCTCTGAACCACCTTTTCTGAAATCTCTTTCTATTCAGAAAGAGAATATTAATGAATTTAACTTTGGTGAATAAATTCCTTCTGTGTGTAATGGCAGGTAAAAAGAAATATGATTTAATATATCTTTATTTAAAAGGAACATACACAAACCACTATATTGCCAAGTAAAAAGACCTATAATGCATCTTTCTGGATCCTAACTCTGGCCTTATACAGATCCATCACTGCTGGTGCTAAAATCTCTGGCTCCTACTGAGAGCTTATTCTGGGTCCTTGTGGGTTGTTTCTGTACCAGGTTACTGCTCTGAAGTAGGCAGTAGGCATTTTTTATTCTTTCAGGTTCATTTTTCTTGTAAGAAGAGAAAGCTTGACCACTTTTGGCTTCAGTAAAGAAGGATTATACCAAAGGCTTGAACAAAAGGCAAAGGAAGTACCTCTAGAAAAAATGCAAAGGAGTGGAAGGAAGTATCTTGGGGGATTGTAGAGTTACCTTTGTTTTAAATGATTGGGAAAACTCAAGTAAGAGTGTATGTTTGAGATATTTTTGGCTAAGTGAATCCATTGCCTGTTATAAATTTGCTAGAAAATTGTAATTATGTAGCTAACATAAACCAAATGTTTCTCATATGCCTAACTTGCATTGAGAAGGGCAACTATGACGGGAGCCCTTGAACGGTTTTAAAGCACATGGCAGCACTCTGCAAGCTTGCTTGTGAAAGTGATTTTTCTGTGTTCACATTCCCCATTTTCAAGTTTTCCTTTAAGCAATAAAAAGACTTAAAATTTGGATTCCAATATCAAGTTATTACTGCACTATCTTTTAAGAAAGAAAATTCTCTCATATTTTTTTAAGCACTACCTGCACTTGCTGAAAGGAGTTAACATCACTTCCAAACTAATGAAACCAGTTGGAGTAATTGGAGCCTTGCCATTAATATGAGAGTGCTTATCCCCTGTCATGTGCCTAACGTTTGTGAATATCATTCAAGGACTCTTTGCATAGTCCCAGGACTGAGACTGGTTCATAATTGCTTCCATCCCCATCAGAGTGTGTCACCATCTGTGACTGTGTGGGCTCTGTATTCAGTTCCTTCTTTCTGCTTTTGCCTCACTTGATAATTTTTTTAGTGTTGCACAAATGACACAGCTTTAACAATTAGTGTATCCATGGCTCCATGTTTGCTCTCAGGTGGTTAAGATACTTACCTTTCCTCTGCTTTGCTTTTGAGCTGACAACTTATTTCTTTCAGTTTCTCAGTTAAGAAAACACCCAAAAACTCCCCAAACCACTGCTGCCAAACCCAAATGCAAGCACAGGAGAGAGATTCAGGCTATGACATTTCATAGATATGCCTAAAATTAGAAGAGATAAGAAGGTTTGTCCAAAAAGTTGGGTTTGGGTTTTTTTTTGGGGGGGGGGGGGGGGGGGGGGGTTGGGGTTTTTTGTTTGTGTTTTTTTTGGGTTTTTTTTTTTTTGGTGGTTTTTTGGGGATTTTTTGGTTTTGTTTGGTTTTTTTTCCTTATGGACCAGATATTTTTTTGGTTCATATTGGCAACTACAAATTGATCCTGGAATTTTTAGATTGGTTTATATTGATACGCATAGGATGTAGAGACAGGTATGTGGACAGAACTTCATTTCCTGGATTGTTCTGGATGCAAAAAATGAAGTTGGGTGCTTTGTGGAGATTGAGGATTTTGTCCTGGGGATCTTGCCCTTTGTGCTGCAGAAGAGCATCAGTAAGTGAAAAGAAAATTCAGAGACACTGCAAGGTGTTATCACAGGTGAAATTGCTTTTGGTGCAAATTTCCCTCTCCAACATGGTGCTATTTTCTGTGATTGTATTTTTCTTTAGAACTTATCTGTGCCTAGCAGCTTTCTGAATTGCAAATGTGCTAAATTCTCCTACATTTTGTAATGTTGCTCTACCACATCATTCCCTATGAGATGTAGGATCTTAGAAGTAAAGGATTTGTAGCTGAAGGCTATTAAGTTTGAGATCATAACAGGTAGTAGAATCAGAACACAGGGGATACAATTCAAAAGATTATAAAGTTTTGTAAGGAATAGCCTGACAGATGAATAACTTGCTGTGCTTCTGGACCTCCAGTTCAACAAGTTATTTGGGGCTGCACTGCCTGAGCATAGATTGCTTCATCTTTTTGATTTCATTTTGGGTTTGAGTCAAGTCTTTGAATGTTTGTTAAATAGCATAACATTTCCAAACACATCTGGCAGGTATTTTTGGTATGGCTTTTGCATGTGAGCGATGCTGCACTGCCAGCAGAGATGTGCATCTGCATCAGGGTGTCAGTTTGATATATCTTATTATGTCAAAAATAATCAAAACAAATTCCTTTGGTACTTACTACATCTCCACATGTTTCCTCTAAGCTATGCTACAGCATAATATAAGTCAACCTAAGGGTGCACAGATTAAATTAAGCATGAATGCAATGCTTTTGGCTTGTGCAATCTATAAATACACAGCAGTCAGCTTAGTGATGAATGTGGAAGGGTAATACATCAGCAAAAACTTTTCATTTACATTTTCTTAAGCACCGAGTAGTTTTGAAGATATAGTACCAGGGTATTATAGTAATTTTAGTCTTAATATTAAGGGCTCTGGATATTGATTTTTCATGAAACGATCTCCTTTCACCATTTATAGCTTAAATATTAAAAAAAGTTTTTCTGGCAAAATAGAAGGGATTTTGAAGGAATTCTTTTCTATGCCAGCATGCTAGAGCTTTCAGATGTGCTTGAGAAAGCTCTTCAACTCTCATTGTAACATTAATTTATTCTATCTTTTGCTGGCGGGGATTTATCTGTAACTTGCACTGATTACATCTTAGCAGATTTCTTTTTAATTCTCAGATCTTTCAGAAATCAGTTGTGACTCTGTGTGTAGCAGTACTTTAAAAATCCTTTTTCCAAGTGCTGGCCTGAATTTTTTGCTTGCTTTTTTTTTTGTCAGCTCTAATCCTGATGGTTCATGTCATATTCATGGATTTATAAACACTGCTTGTTTTTTGCTTGCTAGATTTAGTGTCCCAGGACTTGCTGTACTGAAGCACTCACAAGCAACAGGCTCTGTTCCAGTAAGAAACTTTTACATGAAAAAGCAATCTCCATGTTCAGCAGGCCTGAGAAATCTCAACAGTTGTAACCAGTCTGCATGTGATGTGGAGACAGTGTTCTGACCAAGGTGTCTCTTCACAGAGCTGGACTTAAAATTCCAGCTTTTTGTGATTATTGCCTGTGTCTGCTCTTTCTTCATCCTTAAGCTTTTGAACTCTTTCACGTTGTAAATTTCCGTAGGTTGGATTCTCTCTCTGCACATTTCCTACCTTTGCTGCTCTGTCCTAAGGAGCCAAAGCCCAGGAAGAATGGCAGGTACAAGAATCACTTCACCAGAGTACAGATTACCCATGCAGACCATGTTTACAGCCCTTAGTGGTTTTTTCTGAATGATACAGTCTTTGTCAATGGAAATACCTTAAATTTTTAATAGTTATTAGCAAGAAAAATTCCCTGATTAATTTCCCAAGAAATGCTCTTGGGGAAATAAATAATTTGAACAGTGGCTTTGCTGCATAGACACTTATATATTAATATTAATGTTTATTTAACATGTTCTCTATCCATCTTGTTAACATCTGTTGTAATAATGGAAACTATTGCCAAATAGTTTCGAGAGTGACGGTAATGAGATAGTGTGCATCTGAATGTCTGTTTGGATTGGATTTTAGATTTATTGTCTATATTCTGCACTTAGACGAAAGGGAACCTCTCAATTTTCACTTTTCTTGAGCATAAAGAGCTTTAATGGTTGAATAATTTGATCTGGTTATTGAAAGGATTACTATTGTTGTTCAGCCCAACTGACCCTCTGGAATTTGAGGAAGGTGTTTAACCATTTGAGCTGTTGCATTTTGTGCTATTTTATTGTCCTTATCATTACATGAAATGCTACATTATCAGCAGACTTGTGTTGTTTTTGTACTGGCTCCAGCTGCAGTGTGCAGGGACTTGTTGAAACCTTGACATCTGTTTTCCCTTTTCCTCCTTTTTTTTCAGAATTCAACCATGTTGCCTTTTTTTCAGTGTTGCATGCTGAGCCTTAAGTTAGCATGAGTGTGCAGCCAAAAGCCATTACACCTCTCACTTATGTTCCAGGCAGTTTGTGATGGAGTGCTGTCCTGCATGCATTTTATTAATGATTATCCCTGAAAGAAATAGAGTTTATGGCATTATCACCAGAGTCCACCATTAGTCAGTAAGCTAACATGAGAACATTGTGCCATGGATATTAAGGTGATACACTGCGATTTGGGAATTAAAATGCTTTCAAAGAAGGGAAAATAACTCTCCCATCTCTAAATGCATTTGGGTAGCTATATATATTTTTGCACAGTCCATCTGCTACTTGAAATTGGTGGTTGAAATCTGGTTCTGCTGCAGGCACAAGGTGTGATTTGTTCGGTTCAGATATTAACTCTTACAAATTTCATGCTTCAACCTACTTTTGTAGTGTGCACTCTCACAAGAACAAGAAAGCCATAAATGTTCCCACATTTGATAAAGCTCTGCCGAGGCAGGTTGCTCTGATTTGAAACACAAAAGAAAATCTTATTTTTAGAGGTCTTTCAGAAATCTGCTCCTGGAATGCCACCTCGTGTCATGGTAGTCTCTAAATTGGATGCTTTCATAATGGTGTGTAGGCTATAACTTTGAGCTTTTCATTGATCAGTCAGTGATATATATATATATATAATTTCTGTTATATCTGTTATAGAGGGATTGCAGATTGCAGTACCTAAAGCAAAATTACCAATCAAAGCTTTCCATCTGGATTTGGATCCAGACAGCCAGTAAATTTTATTTGGACCAGTTCCCAGAGAAGCTGTGTCTCCAAGGGAAGGCTGTGTGATCTCCCAGTGTCTCAAAAAATGATTGCAGCTTGCTCCCACAGTTCCCAGCTGGGAAGGCAGAGAGCAGCATCTGGCCAGCCAAGCAGAGCAGGACCCAGCTTACAACCTCCTGCTGAGTAGAACTTCACAAAAATAAGCAGACCCCTAGAAAAATACATAGTGGACGGAGGTAAAAAATTAATCAAATGCTTCTGTTCTAACAGTTAATTCAAGGATTCATACTTGCCTTATAGCATGAGATGGATAGATCTTTGACTTGAAAATGGAAATAACAGTGTTGTAGACTTTCAGGTAAAATGGTGAGAGTGGCTTTTGTTGGAAAATTGTATTGATTTCAGGGAGAAGCACTGAGAAGCACTCAGAAGTCTTTACTGGTGTGGAGGTATTTTGAAAAAGTGGTTTTTGAGAAACATTGATTGTGTGCATCATATTTTTGAGATTTATGGATGAAATGCAATAAAAGTACTTCAGAAGTAGCAGGCCCCCTGTTTCAGGTAATGGGCCAATATAATGCATTTACTAAACACAGTGAATATGACTGAGCAAAATGATTCATTTCACCTAGCACTAGAAGCTTGCCCTGAAAAACATTTTTGTCTGTACTTTTGAAAGGGATTTTCTTCTTATCTCCAAATCTGTAATTATAATTTTCAGAAATTGGCATCTGACTGCATTTTTCTTTTGAATGAATTTTTTTCACCTAGTTGGTCCCTGCCTCCTCATTTAGCTGCTCTAAGCAACTAGAAGGATCATCAGTGAAAATTTGTCATGAAATGTGAACAATGAGAATTCATAATTGGTTGTTTTTGCATATTTGAAAAACTTTGAACACAGACATGAGAAAGTAGTCCAGTGCTCTGCTGTTCACAGCAGACAGAACAAAGCTGTGGATTTAGGTTTTTTTTAATATATCTGCAGTGGTATTCTAGAAAGTAGTACTATTCCAACTGAGGTAAAAAATAATATTTTCGCTTGTAACATGATTGGTGATTGAAGAACAGCTTGGGTTTTTTACTACATGGCCTTCAGATTGTGGGGTTTTCTTTTATAAGAAAGCAATTTGTACAAAGGCCTCCTTCAGCCAATGGTCTTGCTAGTGTCACTGCCTTTTGAAGGACACACTGACCAGTGCTTAAGATAGTTTAGGAGACTGCTCTGAAACCCGCTGCTTTTGTGCAAGTGCAGTTGCAGGAGTACAATTATGTGAATGGTGAAGTAAATGTACACACCATCTTGACAAAGAGGATATAGCCGTACTAGGATTTGTTGCTCCTTAAATCATGGACAGCATATTCTGTACTTAGTTTTTCTGATATTTAAGAGCAGAATAATAAAAAATAAAAAGCTCACAGGGGCATGGTATCTTTTTTCAGCAAAACCCAGCTTTTCAATCTGGGTAAGTTGTTTCCCTTGTACATACGCTTTCTGAAAGTCAGCCTCCAAAACTGTTTTAGCTCCTCTAACAAGGTCTTATTCAAGCACCTGAAGTCAAGGAGGTTTTATTTTGCCAAGTGATCAGAAATTAGAGTAATATTAATTTCCTGTTTCTTAGGAAATTGCATTCTTCTTATGTGAATACAGTGTTTGCAAATAGTTGCCACCTGTTAGGAGGAAGAAGCCGGGTGGGCTGCTGGAGTCCGCACTTGGTGTGACTGGCCACTAAAGGGTAGTGTTGTATTGCGGCTGCTAAGGGCAAATGCATGAGTGCAGCAGAGGAAACAAAAATACTCCAGATCTAGTTGAACTCTGCTATCAAGCCTCACCTATTTTTCCATTGGCCCCCTTAATTACATCTTCTGCTATTAAATCAGCCATCCTATCAATGTCAGATAGTCCTGAAGAAACATCCTCTGTTTAATATGAATGTATTTTAAATGTGCGAGGCGAGTTTTTTCTTCTCTGTTCCTGTACAAACTTTGTTCTGGTGTTTGAATTGTCCATAATGAGCATGCTGATCTGTTGTGCAGTTGCTGTGGGATTTTATGGTGACTAGCAGGATTCAGTCTTCTCCAGTGCAAAAGCCACATTCTCGTGGCTCTTGTCCTGTCTGCCATGAAGCAGATTTTGACAGGAGCAGTCTCAAGTGGCCATGTTGGTGGTTCCTGTAGAGAAACCTTTCATGACTCTCATGCATCTCAGCATTGCAGTCACACATAAGCCCATGAGGTGTCTGCTGCTTTCCTCAACTTCTCTAACAAAGAAGCTCATTTAGTAAATTAGTGTCTAACAAAGAAATTATTTACGTTTCACATAATGTTTTGAGCCAAAGTATAGTAGTTACTGTGCATTAGAACACTGCAAACTTTCTACTATCTTTATCTGAATTTTAAAGGATTAAGGTGAAAGCTTTTAAGAAGGGCTTGTCATAAAGTGAACTTGTTTCTCAACAGCAATCTGATGGGACATTTGAAAAACCTAATTTAAGTTGATTGGTTTTCTAGGTGTGCCATCATTTAGTGCAAACCAGAAAAGTAAAATAGTGAAGTAAAACAATATATTAACATTAGTGTATAAAGCATAGTATGAAAAGGTTTTCTTGTCCTTATGAAATACTTTACTGACCAAGAAAGACATATTTTACTGAGTACATATTTTAACTGAAGAAAGTAGGTGATTTTTCTGTCAGTTTTTTGCCAAGTCTGATAAAGATCATACAGGCTGAGCTGTGTATATCACTGATTGGATGTTGATGAATACATACTTTGTAGAAGTTGACTGATACTACATCTTCAGCAGTCAGAAGGGGAGAGAAACCTCTGTATTGGTGGCAGAGGAAGCAAGATGAAGAGCAGTGGGTCCTGAGCCAGCACTGACCAACACGCAGCTGAGGGGACAGTGTGCATGGAGGCAGGTGAAGCAGGACTCCCCAGGTCATAGGGATGCTGGCTTGCTTTCCCTCTGCTCCTGACAGCCAGCAGGATAGCAAGCTATTTCTGCTGCATTTGAGGATGAAAATTCATTGTTTTGAGCTATGGTGGTGTCTTGTGATTTGGGGACACACACACACACACACACACACAAAATGAGAGGCTTTAATCTGCAATGCAGCCACACAGGCCAGTTGGCAAAGAGCAGCTCCAGCCAGCTCGAACCCCTGGAGTAACATCTCTTCATTTACAGAAACCCCCACGGCACCATCTCCTCTTCATTTACAGAGGGCACTCTTGTAATGCGAATCTCGTGATAAACTGCTCTTCTTCACTGAAAAGCTCTCACAGCTTGACAGTGCAGTTGTCACCATGGAGATTTCACTCCAACAGCAAAGAATGAATTTGGTGCTGTTTAACTTGGGGAATGTGTAGCAGCTACTTCCCAATGGCTTCAGCTAAGCCACCACCTGAGGAGAGAACTTGGATCAGAAGCTGAGAGAGGAAGTGCATATACACTGATGATAAATTAAATTTTTTGTAGGTGACTGGCTTTCCAGAAATGGCATGTGTGTAATGACAGATAAATGTGAAAGGGTATGAATAAAAGCCTCAGAGCCTGAGCCAAAAGGAAGAGAAATAGACTTGCCTTAACCTTGAAGGAAATATTCAAATGTGATGGTCTGTGAATTCCAGCTGAGGTATAATTCCCTTTCCTCAGAAAGAAGTGAGGGCCTGAGGTTCCTTGAGGAAAGATAAGAAAAAAAGAGACTTGCTATCAAAATGCATTTAGAAAGAGCAGGTATTTTTCCTTCCCCTTCCCCAAAAGGCCATATTGATATGCTTGGATTTCTCATTTCACAGCAATTACCTAAAAAGCAGTATGGAATGATTAATTTCTGATTTTCCTGAAGCTCTGAAATGCTTCTGTGTGAGTAACAGTTGATTATTTTACCAGTCTGTATTCTGAGCTCTACACAATAAGCAGTATGGTACAAAGCTGAACAAAGCACTGGGAAAGCTAATATGAGATGCTGGGAGATAAATGGAGTAATACAGGAGGTCTCTTCTGATACTGCATTTCTGCTAGGATTAGGAAGTGATTTTCCCTCTCTACTCTGCTCTCCTGAGACCTGCAGGGGAGTGCCACAGAAGTGATCAGAAGGCTGGAGCACTTATCATATGAAGAAAGACACAAGAGACTGGTGGTTGTTGAGTGTGGAGAAGGGAAAGCCCTGAGAAAACCTTATTTGCCTTTGAGAACATAAAGGGAGCCTGCACAAAGTCTGGGGACAAACTTTGTAGCAGGGCTGTTGTAATAGGACAAAAGGTTCTAAATGGTTTGAAATATTTTTTTAAACTAAAAGAGGGTAGGTTTAAATTAGCTATTAGGAATTAACTCTTTACTGGGAGGGTGATGAGGCACTGGCACAGGTTGCCCAGAGAAGTTTTGGATGCCCCATCACTCCTGGAGATGTTAAAGACCAGTGGCAGGGCTATGAGCAACCTGGTCTAGTGGAAGATGTCCCAACTCGGGGGGTAGGACTAGAGGAACTTCAAGATCCTTTGGAACCCAAACCATTTCGTGATTCTATTATTTATAAGCTCTCAGGAATATTCATAGCTGTCATGAGACTTGTTACTGACTCCCAGGGAGAGATGTCAGTGAGATAAATTCAGTATCTGAGATATTCGTCTGTGAAGCAATAGATAAATAGTGGGTAAGTACTGCAAAGGAAGTGGTTAGTGGAAAATGTCGTTTGGCTAAGGAGAAAAATGAAGGGAAAATACCAATAAAGATCAAATTGAGTCTTAAGGGGGGCTTTCAGGTTTTTTTTTAGCTTGAAAAATCAGCCAGAGGCAAAAAAGAAATAAAATAGTAGTAGAGAGGTATAGTGAGCTCCTTTGACATGAATAACTGAAGAGACCTGCCTAAGAATTAAACATTGAGTCTGAGTGAGCCAAAAGTAGCAGGAAAATTTAAATTAGCTCTGTAATAAAACTTATAAAACTTGACACAAAATTGATGAGTCAGAGTCCTAAAATCATGAGTCATTTAAACAATGAGGTTTTTCCAAGGATGAAACATTTTTTTGTGTCTTTTTTCACTATCAGAGAAGTGGTAATCAAACTCAACATGAGACTGTTTAAGATTCAAAAAGGCTACTTTAAAACAGATTTAAGACTTCCCATCTGGCTGATTATGGGGTGAAGTCTGGAAGGCAATTGTCACTGACTTTCTGCGTGCCCCCTCCTTTGGACTGTTCCTTCCTCACTAGCCTCGATTACCTCTCTGTCGCCCTCTGTGTGTGCTCTTGGCTGGCAGCCCATGTCTCCATCTTCCTTAATACCTCATATTTTCCTTTTGCCATGCTTCACTTCTCTTTGTCTTTTCATAAAACCCTCTACTTATCACTTGAATTTTCCTTAGACCCTTCTGCATCTCTTTTGCTTTAACCACCTCATTTCTTTGTCCTCACTTTTCTTTCCATCTCTCCAGCAGCCATGATGCCTGAGGACATGCCAGCTTGAGGTTTCCTCATTGCTCATCCAAAACAGCTTTCAGCTTTAAGTCAAATTAAGTCATTATTAAAAGAAGACAAACACACAGAACACCCCCTCCTTCTTTTCTGTCCAAGAACCCAGCACTATGGAAATTGTAACAAAGGTGTCAGATAGTAATCACCATGGTTCTGGTGTAATGTGCTGGTGCTATGAACTGTTCCTGAATGCAGTGGAAAATTTTGTTTTCTGAATATTATTTATTTAAAAATATCAGTGTTTCAGTATTAATTTGATGTGTGGTGAACTTTAAAAGAATAGAAAAGTATTCAATTTGCTGTGACTGATATACACAAAGAATTTAGTTCTGGGGGGTTTTTTGTGGATGTGTTTGAAAATGTGAATTTAAAAGGTCCCTGAACACAGTCAGAATACAGCAGTTATAAAAGAGGATTGCATCTGTAGCCTTCATTTCATGCTTTTACTGAAAGGATTGATCCAATCACTCTCTCCATCCCTTTCTCCCTCCTTGATTCCCTCCCTCTTCTTTCTCTCTCTCTTCCCTTTGCCTTTCCCTCTTTTCCCCTGTGTTTTCCTTTCCCTTTCTTCCTCCCTCTGCACCTCCTCCAAACTACTTCTGACTGCCCTTTCTTACTGGTGAGAGAATATAACCAGGTATTGGCTCTACAAGCTGCTGTTCTTGGGCCTTGTGCACTCCACAATGTGAAGCACAATTTCTGATTCTTTTGTGTATATGAGAAGGAGGATCTCCATAACAAGGAGACCATCTAGAAAGAGGTGAACTTTAGTGTTTCAGGCCAGTCAAAGGAAAAATTCCTGTAGTAGTTAGGGGATTTCTCTTTGGCTCCAAATGCTTGCCTGTTTAATTAAAGAAGGAAAAGTGAAGATAATTTTTCAAAATGCCTATGGTATGTAGTGTATATGCTACAGAGCCAGTCCTGAGGTTGGGCTGGAAGACAAGTTTGCTGCTCTTGCTCTCTGTTCTCCTTCTGGGACAGCTCTGCTGATCTCCTTTGTGCTTCCCTGGCAGCTGTGGGTGCCTGGCCCACCCAGGTCCTCCCCGGTCCCTCCTTCTGGGAATGCAGCTGCTGTGGTGCTTTGACTAGAGGGTCAAAGCACAGTAGCAGCTACTGAGGTAGGTACAAAATAATTTGGGGATCTTCCTAGGTCACCTTCCCAAGCCTGTGCTTCCCACTGGAAGGGCATGTGGGTGTCTTGAGTTGTTTACTAGGGCAATGATGAGTTGTGTGGAATCCAGGCTTCACAGCGTACAACTTACTGAGGGGACTTAAGGCTTGATAAAATTTTCTGCCTCTGTTTTTTATGGTTGTGGCCAGGTCAGCCAGTTTTATTTTTGTGGCTTGCCTATAACCAAAGCCTATACTAGTGATTTTGCTTTCTGCTGCTTGTTGTCTTTCTCAGCACCAATGCAAGCACTCCCTGGCCCCTGCTAATGCTACTGTTATTTGTTAGCGTAAAAAAGTGTGCAAAGTGTAAGAGAGACACCATTATTGTTAAATAACATCTCTTTACAAGAAAGGTTTTTGTTAAGAAGAGTCACAGAGTATTTAGAACCGTGTGTGGCAGACAATGTTTTTTCATTTTCTTTTTATTTAAGGTATACATTTGACTGCATTGTCTTTGTTTCCCCCCCTGTGAAAAATAAAACCTTATTTGTGAAAGAGAATATGGGTTCTGTGCCTTGAAGACAACAGAAAAGTCCAAGGGAAGCTTTTGTAATTTGCTGATGTAAAACCTGACTAATTTTAAATTTGATCACAAGCAACAGAGCACACTGACCTCTAAAACACTTGTATGGTCCAGCTTAGGTGAGAAAAATTCTTGATCTTCTAAACTCTGACTTTTTAGGAGCCATCTTTTCCAAAAGTGAAAATGGGTAATAAAAACCAGGTCCTGTTGCTTAGCTGATGACTGGGTGTGAATAGAAAGTGTTTGCAGATTTCTCTCTAAAAAAGCCTGAAAGGGGGTGCTGTGTATGTGTCAGATGCCTTTTAATTTAACTGCTGAGGAGTGTGAACTTGCAGAGAGGGCCAGGGATGCAGAGACAGAAGGGATGGAAAATGCAGACAGTGAAGGACATCTCAAGGCTTCCAATAGCAATATTAAAAGGTACTGGAAGCCTTAAGAGAAGTTACTCTGGAAGAAGATGGATTGAAGAGGAAATTGTGATCTTGCTACAACCTTTCTAAGAGCTAGTATTATAATTCCAAAATTATTAAAATTTCAGGAGGCAAGAAAAGCTGTAATTTTACATACAGAGTATGAAACTGAGGGCAAGGAAAAAAGAGGCAAGCATAAGAACACTTTAAATTATAAGTGTAAAGTTTAATAAAACCCAAAGATATCTAAACACAATTTATTTTTTGTGTGTTAATCCTATTTTCTTTCTTATTTGCATTTAAATTGCACTGATTGAACCTGAGATGCTTTAAAAATTGGCGTAGTTGAGCCTGGTTAAGTCTTGCTACCTGAATTTTAATGTCTTATTTAGTCTTCAAAGAAACCCTCTCAGCTGGGCAGAGCCAAGCACTTTTGGGTTTTATTAAATCTATTTTTTTTTCTCTCAAATGTGAATTTAATTTGTATTTATGTTTGTTGTCAAAATAACTCAACTTTGTGCCTAGAGTTGCTTATTGCTGGTTTGATTCTAATACTCTGCTTGGTATAAAGACAAATGTAAAAGTTATCACTCCCCAGAAGTGTGTCAAACTTGGGAAGCAAAAAGGAAATCACAGGATTTTTAATGTTATTCTGCAAATTAGTAGTTTTGTACATGCAGTGGGAGAGGTGGCAATTTCAGAGGAACTTGACTGAAGGGAAGAGCTGTTTGAAGTTTGGTGGGAGTATGGGGTGGGAAGATAGGCAGGATATGTCTTGTGGACAAAAAAGAAAGATGGGAAGCAAATGAGTTTATTTTAACATTGCTGAGGCTGATACACTAATAGAACATAAACTGAGTAGGAACATGGTATAAAGCTCTGTCAAATATTTACATTTTTGATGTTGGTGTTCAGGTAGTGTGTAGTGTAAAGATGACAGTGGTCATAGAAATAGGGTTGTGGTGGATCTGAATTTAAAAGGACATGCATTGTTTAAGGAAAGGATAATTTAGGAAAAACCATTATTCTTCTTTTGGTATTTATTTCATCTAGTTGTTCTCTCAGTTTTCTGTGTTTTTTTTTATTTGCATATGTTCTTCCTTTAAAATTGTTTTAATTGTGAATAGTAGTCTACAAGCAAGTCACGGCATGTACCTCTATTTTTCCACTTTATGTAATTTCTGCTATAGAGGCTCATAACTGTTGTGGATGTCCAAGCCTTCAGGCATGTTTCTGGGAATGATGATATGAATTTTATAACCCCTAGACACCAGTTACTCAGATTGGTGGGGATACTTTTTATGCCAAAATCTGGCAAAATCTCATTAGGTAATTCTTTGACTTGTGTTTTTGTAGACTTTAAATGCTTTTTCTGAGGGGGCTTGTTTAGATGAGCTGGACTGTTCTCAACTGTTTTGTCAGTTTTTAGAGACTGTTGATGTGTTGCTTTGCTGACTGTAGAGTTGAAACTCAGTTTGTGAAATTACCTGTTCAAACATCAGTGTGCTATTTCATTACAAAACTTGATATAAAAATATTTAAGTGAGCCTACTCTTCTAGAATCTTCTTGTCAATGTGAAGTGAGAACAGACTTCATTAAGTATTTTTGTTTTAGAGATGGATAGACATCTAATTTGTTTTTAAAATTTATCAGAGGTGTATCAGCAAGTCCAAAGTCAGTTTTTGGTAAAAGTCACTGATTCTTTGTTTAATATGATTCCATATGATTGGAAAGATTGAAATGATTGATTGATTTTTAAGCAGTGCCTTGTAAAATAACTAAAAGCTGTTGTAAAGAAATCATAGAATAGAATGATTTAGGTTGGAAGGGACTTAAAGCTCACCTAGTTCCAACATCCCTGCCATGAACAGGGACATCTTCAAATAAATCAGGCTGCTCAGAGTTGCATCCAGCTCTTGACATAGAATGTTTCCAAGGATGGATCACCTACCACCTCTCTGGGCAACCTGTTCCAGTGTTTCACTATCCTTATTGTAAAAAGCTTCCTTATATCTGCCCTCTTTTAATTTAAAACCATTGCCTCTTGTCCTGTTGCAACAACCCCTACAAAAATTCCGTCCCCACTTTTCTTCCAAGCCCTCTTTAGATACTCAAAGACTGCAATAAAGTTTCTGAAATCTCCTGTAGGGACATAAAAACACACCAATGTAATCCCGACTGTTCATATATGGGGTAGAAGGAACATATCCTTTTACTCAGTACTAGAAGAATTACTCCCAGCTCATCTGACTTGCCTGTTGAGCTTGGTCCCTTCAAAGAGAACTTCCCATTGACTCTGGCATAGAGGGAGATTGTGAAGGAGGCTTAGTTCAGCCATGTGAGTTTGATTCCCTGTCAGAGAGATTTTGCTGAAATAACTGCATTTCATTCTGCATACAAAGCCGTAACCTTGTTTCATTGCAGCCAAATGATGGAGATGTGAACTGAAAAGCAAATTAATTACTCACTAACTGCTGAATGGTATCTTGTGCACAAACAGAAGGCATTTACCTCATACCATAGATGCATCATGTAATAAATCTGACAGTTACGGCTTTTTGTCTTATCTTTCCCTGCAGTGTCCATAAAAGTGTTTCTCACTTGTAACAGATGGTCAGAGCACAGCTTTGAAACTTATCTGGAGATGAAGCCCTGTTGATTCCATTAAAAGTGAAGAATTTTCATGCAGATGGAGACAAAGAGGGATTTATTGTTACAATTCTGATGGTGAGGTATTTCATACAAAGCCTTCTTTTCCTTTTTCCTTGTAGGTGATGTGCCTTCAGGATTTTTTCGGCGATGATGACATTTTTATTGCATGTGGACCAGAAAAGTTCCGTTACCAGGATGATTTCTTGCTGGATGAAAGTGGTAAGATGTATTTTTTTAAATGCTTACAATGAGAGTAAAGGGCAGATTTCCATATCATGCTAATTAAACTAAAGTAGTATCACCTGGATTGATTTCAGAAATAGAAGAAATATTTTAATTCAAAATACTGACAATAAGAGAATTGAAAGCAACAATAAAGCTGTCTGCCTATTGCAGCATAAAACTTGATTTCAGCCTGAATTTCACATATTGTATGAAAAGTCATGTTTGGTGGAATTGCTTTTTTTTTGTAAGGCCTTTCATGTTTTGACTTTGAATTTATTCTGGGTTTTTTATCACAATTTCTTAGGCTCCCAGTATCTACCATTGAGATTTAGTTAATGATTCAGTTTAAGTTATGTGATAAAGAAAGACAGATGCAATTCTGTGTGGAAGATAAATGTAATCAGCAAAAGCAGACAAAGTCATCTGAGAAAATTCAATGAGTTCTGTTTTTCAGAGGCTGACTAATACAATAATGAAATCAATGTATGTAATTCTCTAAGGAAAATACAAGTTTTTTTTCAGATACCTTTATTGTTACAAAGAGTATTCCTGACTTGGGAATCACAGTTGTAAGGAAAAAGAAGAAAAAGCTAACTATAGGCTTTGTACATTTAAACAAACAAAGCTGTCAACAACATTGAATTTATTTTTGTGCATAACAAGACACAGCAAAAGTTGTATTGCTCCTACACTTTCTCCCTCCATGGTATCTTTGTAATCCATTGGTATCAAAATATCTAATATTTTTTAAACTATCAAAGGTCTGAAAGAACACTTGGCTGAAGAATCAGTCAGACAAGATTTTGTTACAGCAGTAACTACTTCACAATCATTATGTGTGTATCTGTTTAGCTTTACCACTTCATCATGGTTTTTGATGCAATTATTCTCTCACAGTTCAAGATGGTGTAATTGTATTTTTCTGACTAACCTGTGAAGCTGGAGGGCCTCTTGGTTTTCCCAGATCCAGACAAATGCTCGGTTAGCCTGTGTAGGAGCAGAAGGTGGCAATTTGTGCAGACCTGACTCTGTGAGTTGAAGGATGACTCTGAAAAAGGAGATGTCTCCTGGGAACAGCAATGACCTTTTGTGTCAGGCACAGACAGAAGCAAGAACACCATCTGCATTCCTCTAGAGGACCTTATAATATGGAAATAAAAATCAAAGTAGAGCACCAGATCTGCACTTTGCAGTAATGAAATTGCTGTAGTTGACTCTAAGGCAAAAGGTACCAATGGTGAAAAAGTAGCTTTAGATATTTTTAGAATGAGAATTAGAAAGGTGAGGGGGACATTTGACCAGCAAAGGAGTTTCCCAGGTGGCTTTGTGCTCAGAATGGATGTCTTGCCTTTAAGGAGAGGACACCTGGATAGTTGGCTGTGTAGTCTGGGTTCACTTGTTTCTCTTACCTGAAGGATGACACTGGTGGCTGCACAGTGTCTCCTCGCAGTGAACCCTGTGGCAGTTTTTCCAGCAAAGACTCAAGAAATGCTGACAACAGCTTTGTCTAAATCCCTTTTGGAAGTGTGTAGTTGGTTTTTGGAGGTCTAGTGCCAAAGTACAGACATAGTCTGACTCTGCTTAGTCTGTTCATCTGACATATCAACATTTCTTTGAGTAAGCAGTATCTTTGTCTGAAACTTTGGTGCTTAAAACCATTTTTTACTGATCTTAAGAGAAATCCTAAAAATCTACGCTGAAAACACAACTTTAGCTATTTGTTGTAGTGTTTGCTTTTCTACCAGGTAAAGATTCAGTGAACATTGACTGTTTTTTTACTGGAGGAATGAAGAAAGAGGAGAAAATAAGACTGTGTCTCTAATTCCTTTGAGAAGCGTACACCAACTTTGCTCTCTCTTTTTCAGGAGGTTTGATATCAGAGAACGTGTTTAGGTTGCTTGCCATAGTAGCTGATGTACCAACTGATGTGCATCTAGTCAGCCTTCTCTGAGCAGGAGCAAGAGTTGGAGAGAAAATAATTTTTTTAAAAAGGAGCTTTTAACTTGTTTGGCTTGGCAAATGAAGTTTGTGTGATCATGATGCGTGTCTGTGCATTCCTCATAGCTAATCTAAGAACATTACAAGTATTAGGAGGTGCTGTCCAACTGTGCAGGGCTTGTAAAGCCTGTCTCTGCTTCCCTGAAAAGCATCTTGAAGCAACACTCTGCTGGCTTGTCACTACATCTCTCCAGTATCCTCCAGGTTCAGCCAGGTGATGAGAATAACAGTGAAGGTGTTGCAGCAGGAGGAGTAAAGAAAAGCAAAATTTGAAGGCAGGAAAGAAAAGTAAAGAGAAGAAATTTATAAATTATCAGAGTTCTGGGGTTTTGGGAATTACCTCTCAGGGAGGAAGAGGTTTTGTGGTCTGGGTTCAGAACTCCTGGCGAGCAGGAGGCAAAATTGGGGGTTGGGAAGCCAGTCACCTGTTCTGGGATCCATTGTAACTAACATTAGGTTAGGCACGTAGGTAGTTGCCTGGGACTGAGCCATTCCCAGCAGATTTCTTTCCCAGTATAAAAAACCTTAGACTTACTGACAAAGTAGAAGGTAGATGTTTGGTTGACTCAGTTAAAAGTGGATGTTTTGAACAGTTCATATGAATTATGCTCCAGAAATGTCTGGTTTGCTTCTCTAAAGGCATCTATATGCCTGATGTAGCTGTTCTCGTCTACAGTTTGTGTTTTAGAGTTGCTTAAAAAGCTTTTAGGATGAGATTAATTCCACCCTGTCAGAAAGGAAAAATCTAAAATCTCATCAGTTTGCATTATTTCTAGTCATCTTTGTTTGTTCTGCTCCCGTGGCTTGCTCTTGCCTTTGGACAGCACTTCTATTCTAAAAGCCACAGAATCAGAAATTTAGAAAAATCAATCTAGAAGTCAGTTTAACGATCTCCTCATCTAAGTGTGAAATTAACATTCCACATTTAATTTCTGGCATACTTGGCTAACAAGTCCCTCTAAACCCTGTGATGAGGAAGAATCTGTATCTTCCCAAGACATTCTGTGCCAGTGGTAAACTCTTCTTACTGTTTTTCATCTATCTTCCCCAGATTCTCTTGCTATAAATGAAATCCATTACTACATTTCTTATCTACTTTGACCATGGGAAACAGATGATTCCTTTTTCTTTGAAAAAATCCATGGGCTCATCAATTTTCTTTTCTTTAGGCTGAATAATTAGGTCAGCTTTGCTTTGACTTCAGGCTCAAACCTGCCCTTGAATGAGGCTGTGTGTTCTTTCTTTATACCATCTCCCTTCTCTGTTTTATGTCTTTCAGGAAGAGGCATTGCATATCCCCTTGGCAATCAGCTAAGGAAAGCCAGTTAATTAGGGATCCATCAAAGAGGAAAAGAAACAAGCAGTCCTCACTATACATTGCAGTTTCTTCCCTGCCTGGATGTACAGATGGTTTTCATGCTAAACATGCTGTTTATTGCATGAAATGCAGAAACAATAGGCACCATCCCCATCGTGATTCCTAGCAATCATCTCCATATCTGACATGATCAATAGATATGATAGCCACACACACTCTCATCATGAGAGCTGTTGATGGAACATAAGAATGTATCTGGGTGACCATAAAATTAAGAAGTAAATGCTCCTTGTTTGTCAAGTGTCAGTGGTGATGCTATTTTCATACAAAGTTTTTATGGGAAATGTAAGCACAAAAGCATTACATGAATGAAGCACACATTTCAGCAGCTTGCAAGAAGAAAGAATTCCTCAGCGTAGAGTATGGCAGTGACTGCTTCAGGCATTGTTAGCTTGCAGTTTTGGAAAGTCTCCCAGAAATCCCAGGTTTTCTTTAACTCATGGTTATTCAGTTTTCAAAGAAGAGGTCAGGGGATGCCTTTCAATAGCCCTTAGCTGTGCGTTGGCAAAGATTAAGGTTTAAGGGCCACTCTCACAAAAATATTTGCAATCAGCTATTATTTAGGCACCTAAATAGGATTTTGCAATGTGAGTAAATCATGAGATTTGCCCTAATTCAGAACATCTCTTCTGCTTATATAGTTATTTATTTCTCAGCACTGTAAAATAAGAGAGCTTTGAGGCTGACAGCGTCTGACTTTTTTTTTTTTTTGTTTTAATTATTTTTTTATATAATTCTGTTAATGCTTTCTGAGTTCTTTGCAACCTTGAGAGTTGCACACAGAGGGTATGGCAGACTTCATCACGTACTGAGGTGCATCATGTACAAAAGCTGCAATCTCAGCTGGCCAAAGCCAGTGTCTCTGACTCCAAGCAGTGTGTAACCAATACAGAATGTCTGGATGTGAAAACAAGTGCAGATTGCTTGTCAAAAGTACATATTACTGTTACGGAAACAATGAGGAGAATGACTCTGTTTTAGGGGGAAATTAGGACTGGAACTTTGAAACCTAATTTCACTTTGACTTTGCTGGCCTGTGCTAGTCCTCAGCTCAGCATCTCTGGGCCAGCAGCGTTACTGCTTCATCTTGCCAGCAGCAGACAACTTGCCAGGAAAATCTGAGTCCTGTGGTGTCCGCACACACATGCGTGTGCGCATGGAGGCGTGCACCCGCATCTGATCCAGGAACTGCAGTTAAGGTCAGGGGTATCATGTTTATCCCTGTTAATAGCTGTCGTGTCTCTGCAACCTTCATTTATCTGTCCTTCCTAAAAGAGGCAGGAAGGGGAAATCAGTTATAGTCCTCATCTACCCTGATTTATAGGACAGAGACTGATGTGTTAAGCAGCTTTTGGCTGGATTAGGAGTGGAGAGCATGCTGGCTGACTTACTCTGCCCTCATCAAAAACTCGTGCTTTGGCAATTGCAAAGTAATGGTGGGTTCTGGGGACTTCGAGATACAACTTTGCTTTCAACAGAGGCATAAATATAAAGTGTTCCACTGCAGTGTGATATTTTCAAATGTCAACAACTGCTGGGCCTTGGAAACAGATATTCTGTGTATGAGGAAGAAACAAACTAAGGCAAGAGAGGCCAGACTTTGGCTGGATCTACCACTTAGACTAATGGTTCAGAAAAGCAAGAAGGAAAGATGTTGTTTTTCCAATCGCTTTGCATCCAATGCCCCCTTTATCTTCCTACTACAGGACCTCCATTTTCATCTCCACCCTCTTTAATACAGTTGCACAGTACCCTCAGCTCCCTCCCATTTGAGCACATCAGTACTTGTCCTTATTCCCTTCCTCACAATAAGTACATTAACAGGGTCTCTCTTTTATCCAGTAGAGGGACATTCCACAACTTTTCCCAACACTCTTAACCCCTCACTGAGACCACCTGTGTCCAGCTGTGCTGGAAGTACCTCCCTCCCTAGGTGTGTGCTTCCAGCTTGGCCCTGGCTGCCTGGAAGTACTTGGCCGTATGGCAGCGTGTGAGTGACTCACTTGTTTCTGTTGTGTTAAACTCTTAAAAGGAGGATGCTGATCTTCAGTGAAATCCTCAGAACAGGCTGTTAGCGTGATCGTCAGGTGGCTGTTAATATATCATGTGGCGTTCATTAAATAAAATCTGTAGTAGCACTTGAGTCAAATGAGCTGCTCACATGAAAAATGCATTCACAGAACTTCAGGTTTATTCTATGCATCATTTCTCTTTTAATGTACGCCTTTTTTATAGGTATGTTCTTGATTGCAAAAGCCCACTTCTTTTTTTGTTGTCTGCAAATTTGCTTTCAGTATTCTCCACTGTGTTTTACAGGTGTACTAACTTGAGACATTGCTTCTCACCTTTCTGCCTAAGCATCTCTAGCAGAGAAAGCTTGGCCACTTAAACCATAAAATCTTTGTTTCCCCCCCTCCCCCTGCAGCTGGCAGATTTATAGACATGAATAAGGGATGTTAGAGCTTTCAAGAAGATAACATATGTGCTTTCCAGTCCAGATTTACACTGAAATGCATGCCCCTTTCCCCAACTCCTTGCCATGCATGCATGTATATTTGCATAGTTATCGCTTTTCATCCATGTTGCAGTGAAGAAGTTGCGTGTATGAAGTTGCGTGTATGAATAGCCAGGAAAATTTGTGATCACTTACAGCTTACCAAACAGCCATTGAAACTGGCCAAACAGTAAAACTGCAGTTAATGCTAATTCATTCTGCTCATTGACCCAAATGTTCTTCAATATGTTTTTGCAGTATTTGCTTCCCCAGATGTCTGTTAAAAATAGCATGAATGAAATGCTATCCAATAAACTAGAACTGGTGGAAATTCCCATTTCATTTGCATAATGAGGTTTGAGTGTGCATATTCCTTCAACCTTTTTCATCAGTAAAGCTCATTTTGGATATAAAAGTGCTAAAATTTTGCACCCAAAAATATCAAGGATTTCCTCAATAATATTTACATAGTAATAAATTGTATTTATGTTGGGAATTTATAAAAGCTCAGCTTATTTTAAAAAAAGGAGAAATTGTTATTAAGCATCATCAATACCATTTTCTAATGTACAAGGAAATTTAATCATAACTGCTACTGTTATCAAATAGTAAATAAGAGAGTAGAGTGGATATTTATTTGTTTTCTATAGCTTGATATTTTTGCTCTTTCATTTTGATTCTTTCTTGTATTTTCTTGAGTATTTAGATTATTCAGGTGGTCCAGGAGAACATTTTTCTTACAGAACATGTTGAGCTATTTTCCCAAACTGTGAACATCTCAGTTGTATACCCAAATGCAGAAAGTGCAATTCCAATATTTATGACCACTTTTTAAAACAAATTTTCAGTTCTGGGGAATAATAACAGAAATTTGATACACACAACAGGGTAGATCTTGGGACTCAGGCTCTTACTTTGACTGTCTCTTATCTGTTCTTTTGCCATGGAAGTTGCTTCATTTTGCAGCCTTTGATGATATTCCAGTTTGTATAATATTCCATTTGAGATCACAAGTTTAGTTTGGAGCTTGTGTGTTCAGTCTGATCCTCAGAAGATGGTAGCTTCCAAAATAGCAGCTTACTTTCAGTTCTTTTTAGGAGAGGTTCTTCATTTTACTTTTCCAGTTCTAGTGATGATGGAAGTAGAAGATATTAGCTGTATATTATAACCTCCTCCACCAAGTTTGTTGAGTAGACTGGTGAAGAGTGTAGAGAAGTTTCACATCGGAGATGTTTAGAAATTACCTTTTCTGTATGTTTATCTTTGTACTTTTCTTGTCTCATTAATTAGTCAGGTAAAATGGAGCATACAGTGTTGGTAATCTTGGCCAGTACATTTGTACTTTTCACAGTTTGAAGATACTTTAAAATGCTGGAAACTATTAGAATATGATCAATTTCTGAAATGGTGTTCTGTTGGCAGGCGATCCTTTGGTGAGCAGCATTGTCCTATTACAAGTTTGTATGACACAGCTTTGAGATGAATGGTTCTTGTGTCATCCCTGCTTCCTCATTCAGTCTGAGAACCTGAACAAAATGTGCAACTGCTAAAGTGTATTAGGATTTGCCCTGGAGACCTGCCTGTTTGTTGGGTGGCATGGTTGTACCAGAGATTTTGTATGGAGATTAGAATCACCCGCAGTAAAATTGGACTGACTTGCTAAATTGATCACTGTAATTTTCTACTTTTCATTATAGATATTTTTCCCCCTAGACCTAGAGTTTTGTCATGTGGTGACAAAGCTTGTGCACAATTTTTTTTAGTGGCAGAGCTGTCCAGATACTTTTATACTGGCAAAATACATTGAAAAGAGTATAATTATTCAAAATCTGAAGTTATTTAGCTTTTAGAAAGCAAAAAAGTTCTGAAGGGATATGAGGAAAATGTCTTCATCCTTAAGACTTCTTTTAAAGTCTTATCAAACATGAACTTCAGCACAGCAGCTGAAAGAGAATCAAACACAACCTGGAAAATATTTCAAAGTGATGAAAGTGGAGTAAACCAGGGATATAGATTTGTATTTTATAGTCATACCTATTCATTGAGATGGTGTGTATACAGACACAAATATATCAGGTATAAAGGCCAGTAGAAGACTTCTGAATGATGACTGTGGTGGTCTGTGCTGCAAAACTGGTGGCTCACAGTGTGTGCTGCAAGAGTGCTTTGGTGCTGTCATGTACAAAATGCAACCTACAGAGATTTCCCGTGGAAAACCTCAAAAGTCTTACCTGACAGCTCAGGTTGCTTCTGCAAGCACTCACCTTCGAAGAAACTTTTTTCTGAGCTCCCTGCAGGAGAACTGGTTGCTAATAATATGCATAAAGCAATATAAGGCTGAGTAATCTTTAGGAAGTCTCATGTTGCCATGGAATTGAACACCCGTAGGTGGTAGGTCATGGAGCTCTGATTTGGCTTCTTTTATTCTTCAGTCAGAGCTTTTTGAAATTTTGTTCTAGAGGAATTGTAACCCTGGTTTTGTTTTGTTTTTCTTTTTGAAAGAAAATCTTCTAGGGACTTAAAATTTATTAAGGCAAGAAGGGGGGTAACATGAAATTTCATTCTTTCAAATGAAGGATCTCATCCAAGGAAAGTTTGTAAAAGATGACTAATTATTCCTAATGGAGTAGAGAGTAGGTAAAAGACAAAGAAATTTAAGTTGCTTAGTCTTTTCTATTACTCTGGAACAGAAGAGAAAAAATTTTCCTCAGCTACTTAGAACTGTTAAGATTTTCTAGCAAAAAAAAGACAACTTACAGAGTAAGGCAGTTTCTGATGAGGACACTGTGTTCAGGAAGAAAAAAAATCCTGGAAGAGAACAAATTTGATGAAGCTTTATACAAATTATTTCTGTCTTAAACTGTACATGCTCTTTCTGTTTTGCAAGCACATATTGATGTTTGCAGAATAAGTGACTACAGAAAATGGAATAGATTTGGTTTTGCACAGCAGCTGCTGTATACTGCAGGGCTGTAAGATAGGTGATATTCTTTTCTGCTTAAAAGTATAAATTGGGAAACCATGGGAAATATCAACAGGGAGCCTAACTTTGGGATCAAGTAAATGCTTGAAATTGACTTTGAAAATGGAGTTTTTGAATTAATACTTAAGCATTTAATAATAAGGACAAACCTGCATAAATAAAACAGGATAGTTTTTGAAAATCACTTTAGGGAGGACCCCTCTCTGGAGATTCTGGTGGGAGTCTTCTGGGATCATAGCTCAGACTGCATGCAGACAGATAGCTGTGATAGTTCTTAGCAGCAGGAGAAATTCTAGTGTATCATGAGGTACCTTAGACTTCCTAGATGCATATTAAAGCCAAAATGCTGCTAGTGCTAACTGGGAACATTTATCTATCTAGATTTAGTGCTGTTAATAATAATGATATTATAAAAAAGCTGTCTTAGGAAGAGCATGAGATGTTGTAATCATATACTGATTTCATTTGTGTTGACCAAAAAATGAAACCAGTCCAATATTAAAGGTTTTATTACATTAAGAAGGAGTAATTTGAAAAGTCAAAAGAATTAGTCAGTGTAGTTCATTAGACTTGAGAGTCTGGGGATTTGAATGTTGAAGGAGGTTTGGAATTTAAACCAAAAAGCAAGCCAAAAGCTGTCTTAGGTTTGCATCTGTCCAAAATACATTGGTAAGGGTCCAAAGTTCAACTGACAGAAAATGGAAAGCCTAAAAGAAATTGTTCAGTAAAGATTTCGATACCAAACATGGAAATAGTCACATTTGCAAAAATTATGCTGATTTTGAATAAAGGTTTTTAGCCAGATTTGGAGATTAAAAAAAAAAAATCACAAAAACATAGCAAACCATCACAATCTGAGGTCATGATACAGTGTAGTGATGACAGATCTACTATCTCAATTTTTTGGCTTCTATATTCAGCAAAAAATAAAATGCATCATGGGAGAAAAGCCCCCTTTCTAATCAAAATCCTTGGAGAAATGCAGGTGACTGTCCCTACAAAGAATGCAGAAGTTGAGTCAGTTGCAAAGTGTATCATGCACAAGTGAGATCTGTCACTATTCAGGAAAAAATGAGTTTGTATAGGGTATTAAGACAGCAACAGCATTTAGTGCTCTGCACCTTCCTGTGAAGCAAAACCCCTGATGTTAAAAACTTGCCTATCTTTTTTATTGATCTGACTGTCCATATTGAATAAAAATAGTCTCTTTGAGTTTTCAGAGAGGACATCAACCTATGAATACACTCATGTGTAAACTTCAAAACACTCCTCTGACCAATCTCTGAAGTATGCTGTGGCACACAGAATGAAGGATGGTTTCATGGGCTATTTCTGACCCAACATGCATTTTCGATCTGCAATTATTTAAACTTTTCTCAGAAGAGAAAAACCCTGTCACTGGGACTTTACACACCTCAGTATGTGTTGTGGTGTTAGCAGATGTTCTTAGTAAAGCCACATTTTCCAGATATCCCACTGTTAGCCTATTGCCAGGATGATTCAGCCAGTTTACTTTAGTTTTATCTAAATAATTATAGTAAAATGTAATTGCCTGAACCAGATAGCATTCAAGGAGAACCCATTAATATTAGAGTCAAAAGCTGCCTAGGGATTTTTAAATTAGAGACAGCTCTGGAGTCCTTGACATTTTTTAACTTGGGAGACTTAATTTCTGTGTTTTCTGTTGACAGGTAAAGTAATGTTGCGATAAGTCTGCTTGGTACTGTTGTGGAGGTTGAAGAATCAAAAATGTGGGTGGTCTGAAATCGTGTGTGCCTGTAGATGGCAGGTGGGTTTTGTTGCCCACCTTCCAGCTCGGCTCATGGTGTGAGGCATGAGAATCCAGGTGTGAATATTGGTTTAACAATATCAGCAAATCAAAGTGCTTTGCTGCAGTGAGAGTGCTGTCTTTAATTGTTTGGTGCATGGGGACTAATCTGCAAAAAGTGACTGTTGAGAAAATCCATACTGTATAAGCTGGAATCTCCAGTTTGGCCTTTTTTCCTCTATCCATTTGTAGATTCCTTAGGCTCTCATTGGTTTGCTATCTCTCTGATGTTGCAGCTCAATATTTTTTTTTATGTGTGTGAAAATTTGATAAAAACATTCAAACCTGCTAATATTTGACACTGTAAACATTTTTTTTTTAGTTAAGGCCTCCCAAGTATTGTTATTTTAAAAATCCATTACAGTACCATGTGGTTTAATTTCTTCAGACATCATTTTATAATTATTTTTTTTTAATTTCTACCTGCTAACTTTTAATACTCTTATTACAGGCAGATTTGAGGTGCTAACTTGAAAAAAAATCAGTCTGTAATATTTTCAATTCCTTGTGGTATGTTAAATAACTTTATGTGCTGCAAGAGAGCCAGTGTGTCCCTCTTTAACTTTCTTTAAAACCAGACCTACTGCAGCAGACACTTACATAACAGCTTGTGTTTAAATGGAACAAAAATGCAGCTTTTATAACTCCTCCTCTACTTTTTAAATCAATTTTTTAAAAGTTTAATGTCCTTTTCCTACCCCTTACAAGCAATCTACTCCTACTTACATGTTCCTGCCAACCCAAACCGAATTCATACCAGTTACACATGTTAGAATTTGGTATAATTGCATTCTTTGGAGAAGTTTGTGATTGGTGGTTGGTGAATTGGTCTAGATTTGGATACAGCTTTTTATAGGGAAGTCAGAGGCATGGTGTAAAAGGAGCCTACAGCCACCTCCATAACACCTACACCTTCCCCACTGCCCTGGGATATAACACTCTCTTTTAAATGGATGGATGGCCAGATGGATGGATGATGTTTGATAAAGGACAGGATGAGAGGAAGACCTGCAGGAAATGCAAAGTAAGCATGACAGTAGTTTCATAATAAGTACTGTTGGTGCACAGCAAGGTAGCACAGAACAGGCAACATTTTTGACAGGATTCCAAAACACCTGATATTCTTGTCATGGACAAATCTGTAATTACAGCTTAAAGCCCTACACATGGATAGAGCTATACGAGGTACCGAAACCAATGACTTTCTGGTAGACTAAAGTAATCTGATTCTTTTCTGGCACTGGTCCAGATTTTCCACCTCCAAAACAGGTGTCCTGATATTTTGTGTGCAGGGATTCAAGACACATGAAACTAAAGAAGTAGGAAGCAAGAAGGTGCATGTTTTTACAGTCTAGTAAGTAAGGACATGCATCAGGGAGAAAAAGCACACTTCCATTCAGCTCTTTCCTTCCTAGGATAGTTGGCAGTGTCTGTATCCACCATCCCTTACAAGCAAAAATACACAGGCATTAAACGTTAATTGTCATCTCTTTAAGTGTGTGTCCTAATTGCCAGGTAATGGAATGAAGCACTTTTGTAGGTGTTCTTGTTGCTTGTGCTGGCCCCATTGACTGGCATGGCCATATCATGTGTTGCTTTGTCACCTTGGTGGACCACACTCTTGGGAATCTCCTTTGCATCCATGAAAATGCTTTGACAATGAAAGAACCTTAAACCTTGAAAATGACAGTCCAGAGCCAGGAAACTTCATCCTTTCTGAAGTTGCATCCATAAACCAAAATGTTATAGGCATAGCTCCTTAATCACACCAGTACTTTTAGTTTTGTGGTTAGAGGTATCTTTGTTCTTATTGTCAATGAACTTAGACATTTCACATACATTAAGTAAATGGTGAACTTCAGTTAGTACAGTGCCTGGGGTTTTTTTTTATTGACAGCATGTGAGTGAAAAGAGAATTTATGGTTACTTTTACTTTTAAAACTGATTAAACAATATCCTTCATACTGTGTGAAATAAATATTTTTCTCTTAAGTTCCTACATTTTTTCTGGAGTATTATGATCTACCCATATATTTCTAATTTCTCTGTGAGTCAAACAGTTTTGTTTGACTCACAAATCAGTGCTTTGTGAACCTATACCAAATTGAAAGTAGTTTTTTATTGGAAAAAAGTAGAATAAAAGTATAGAAAAGTGTAACTTGTAAATTACTTAAGAATGACCATGTTTCACATCTTGTGCAACAAGAATGTTACTACAGCAGTTATTTAACTGTTCTTAAACTCACTGGGACACTAACATTGCAAAGAATTAATTCCTTACAAGCTAGTATTGTACAGATAGTCCAACAAGGTGTTGTACGTTATTTGAAGAAACTTGTGCCCAAGCACTGAAAAAAAGAAAATTAAAAGAGTCCACACCTAGTACAAATAGTGTGCTGTTATTCCTTTTCTGCTTTGTGGCATTTTAATATGTACTTTACTGTTTGTCTCCCCATTTATGCCCAGAGTTTCCGAAATCTTGATCAAGTTAAAAAATGCAGTGTGCATTTAAATTTTCAGAACTTTTTGGGCACAGAAGTAGCATGTGGCCTTGTTAAAAGACATAAAATTCTTATATTGTGTTGAGCTTGTGTCTGGTAACTGGTCAGAAGAGTGAAGCAGCTTTGGAAGGAGCCAAGCCTTTGTCAGTTAATATCAGGGTAGAGAGTTTCATAGAGTGATTCATGAATTGATATCTCAGCAGACTCCTTATATGGGAACCATGGTTATTCACGAGCTCTGGTGCTGAAAGTCTTATCAAGTACTTTGTGTCTGGGCTCCAGCAATGTGCTAAAAAGTTTTCAGTCATCAAGTGACCCCAGGACTTCTGGAGAACATGCTTTTTTTTGTCATTTCAATCCTTTTCCTGGGTCCTCTCTTAAACATTGCTTTCTCAGCCCCAAGGTTCGGTTCTAGCTGAGATCAAAGGGGTTAATTCCCATTGCAGAAGTGCTGATGAGGTTTCCTAGCTAAAATAAGAATTTCCTTGATAGTGTGTATTTCTGTGTTGCATTAGAAGTAAACCTAATGGATAGATTTTTTTTTCGGGATTGTGCATTCCTTGGATTTTTCATTTATTGAACACTAATATAGCTTGCATTGCATTGTGCATCTTCAATGAGATAGGATGTTGACTATTTCCTCTTGTTACTTTTATGATGTCATTATTTCTGACTCTGAATTTGATCCACGTGCTTGTTTAGGTATTTGCAGCTTGCCATGGGTGACTGATGTTTGCTGATGGAGATACAATTGTATATATCAGGAATTCCTTGTAATACAGAACAGGCCTTCTTTGAATGGTTTAAATGTAAATGGAGTTTATGGGTAGACTGCAAAATAGGAATCTTTCTAAGATCAAGTGGGATCTTCATAAATATATTTTATGGCTCTTATTTTTGAAGATAAGGGTGAATGCTTCTAGCCTGACACTGTACCAGGCTAATTCTCACAAGATCTAGCACACAAAATCATAGGATCTGAAAGATTATAGAGGAACTTGCAACTATTGTTTTTGTTGCAGTCCCTTTCATACTATTCCTTAAGAATGAATCCCGAGTTCCTTCATAATGATGGAAATATATAGGTCTTGTTGCAACAGGAAACCTGAACAAGAAAGTTCAGTGAATGTTATCAAGAAAAGAGAGGCATATATATTGTCAGTTATGGAAACTCTTCAGGGACAGTTTATCAGCAACTCTGTTTGTTACTTTTTCAAAATTATATTGCTGTGGTTGGATGTAAGTGAGGTTTCCTTTTTAAGGAAAGTAGTCTCCATTAACCTACTGAAATGTTGTTGTTGTCCCAGTATATTGACATACTGTGGGGTGTTTTTGCTTTATCATTGGAAGGTGTAAGGAGGGCACACCTTCTCCAAACTCTCAAATGAATGGCAACATACCGGTTTTCTGTGATGTATGGCAATATCTGTATCTGTGTTTTCACGTTAGCTCTTCATATACTCTTTATATATTTTAATGGAGCAATGAATATAACTTTGTGATGAATTTGTTCAAGAAATAATAGAATAGAATAGTTCAGTAGGAAGGCTGTGAATTTTCCTGCTTTCCTAAGAGACCAAGCTTTTGAAAAATGCTTTTTGCTTATATGGTAATTTTGAGGGAACAAAGTCACCTGTAGACATAATTTGAGAAAGAATGTCCATGATTAATTAGATCATGGTATATATTTGCTATGGCAGAGATTTCAGATGAGCAGTTTCTCTCTTTAACAGATAACAGAGAAAAATTCTTAGCATAATTACCTTATAAGCACATAATAGATGCTTTCTGAATGAGATTAGAACATAATTCTCCTTTAAACTAGGCTAGAAGTCCCTTAAGGAAAAATACCTTTGATCTGAACAGTTCCTAATGTTACCTCTTCTTCCACAAGTATTCCTAACTTCGGTGGCCGAATTTCACCACATTTTCCAGAACTTTTCCTGTCCTCCCACACACACATGAAATAGACTTCTTGGACTCACCCCTAAGACTTAAGTCTCACATCTTTCTTCGTTGATATTACTTAAGTTCCTTCTGGTAGTCGTGATAGTGCAGTTAGGTGGATGGGCAACAGAAAATAATCAGTGATAAACATGAAGGGAAAGTATCCTTCTCCCTCTTTTTAAATAACCTGCATGAATATGTCTCAAAACTATTTAAAGCTGCTTTCATGTCTTTATCTTCCCTTTGGGAAATAGTTCATGGTGCTACACCAAGTACACAATGTTCTTTGTAATGACAACAATGCTTCAAAAAACCTTTACTCATAGCCTGTACAAATTCAGGCAAACAGGAGTATTTAATCAGACACTGCCTTTCGGATGTCTGTGTTTTTCATGTGTGGTTGACATGCAACTTTGGAATCTTGGCATCATAGAATAGTTTGGGTTGGAAAGAACCTTCAGAGCTCATCTAGACCAACCCCCTCCTGCCAATGAGCAGGGACATCTTCAACTAGATCAGGTTGCTCAGAGTCCCATCCAGACCTTGACTGTTTCCAGGGATGGAGGATCTATCACCTCTCTGGGCAACCCTGTTCCAGCGTTCCACTAGCCTCATTGTAAAAAATATCTTCCTAATATCTAGTCTAAATCTACCTTCTTCTAGTTTAAAGTTCTTACATCCTGGCCATGTTTCTGTATGGCTCTGTCTAGACATCTTAATACTTCCTTTTTGTCAAATTCTTCAAAGAAAGACTGCACATTTTTGTGGGAGTGGTTAGCACCTCATAAATGGGAACACTTCAGTAAACTATGTTTCCAGGAGAACAGGAAGAATGAGAGGAAAAGGGATCCTCAGCCCAAAATATGATTTTTACCAGTTCAACTGCAGTCTTCCTACAACAACATACACTTGCTGTGCATTTTTCATTAGAAGTAGCATTGCTGTCAGGCCTCCTGCTTGGTAAGTGTTTATATGCCACATATTATGTGTATTAGAAGTGCCTAACTAGGCAGAATATGATTGCCATCCTAGCTAGTCTAGTTGAAGCTGGCCTCATTTTCTTTAAAGTTGCCTGTGATCTGCAAACCCAGTAATGAAGAAGGAAAAATGAAATGAAATGAAACAGTAATATGTATCTCCTGGGTATTTCAAAGCCAGAGAGCACTAATTAAAATCTAAGACTTAAATATCTGATCCTTAGGGTATGAAACAGTGCATAGGTTAGCCAGAAACTGTAACTTCACAGATAAACAGGGGCAAAATGAAAAGATAATTGTCTGAGGCCAGTTAAATTGGGTGTTTAGAAGGATTTTATTTGAATAGATGTTGGTTTATATATCTTAATATATTATCTGTGCTGTTAGATACTTAAGCTGTAAGATGCCAAATGTGGTGCAGCAGTTACTGGTGTTCTTTATGCACAGTGTTGAAGCCTTCTTAGAATGTAACCCCTCATCCAAGGAAAGTACCCCATCTTTGCTGACTCATCACAGGACAGGGGATAATTCAAATTGTTTAGAAATGCTGGTGAGAAGCCATTGGAGTTTGATGCTCAGGAAATTTTGTGCTGATAATTTTACCCTGTCCTCCTTACCCTCCAAGAATCTCCAAAGGAATCAATTGGTTCACATGTTTTCCTTTACCCTCAGGTTGTAAGCAACTGAGTGGTAATGCGTGGTCTGTGATAGAAAAGGGCAGAAATAGAAATCATGTGTGGAAACAGCTAAAATTGGACTATTATGAGAAGAGATACACTATAAGGAAAGAACTAAAAATATTTCCTGGATAGACGTAGACATGTGTGCATACACAAATGGGAACAGAACTTTAATCACCAGTATACAGATTCCATTGCTAAGGGATTTTACTCCTTTAATGATCTAGTGATTTTCACTTCCCTTTTCAGAAGGTTTCTTGCACTTTGGTTTTGTTTTGCTTTTTAAAGCAAACAAAAGTATTTGGCAAAATTTTACTATTTTCAAACATCCCTTTTCAAAAAGACTATGAAAAAAATTAAATCTTTCAACTACAGAATAAAAGGAAAAACCTCTCTAAATCCAAATCACTATGCAGTGGTACTGTATGAATATTAACTAAATCAGACTCACAAATGTAAGGGAATTCAAACCATATTTTACTTCATAGTTATTTGGCTGCCCCAGAGCTACAGTGTGGCTGTTTCCTCTTTCCTCTGCTGTCCCTTACAGGACAGCACCAAGAGTACAAAACAGTGAACTCCAGGTCACCTTTCCACATTGGAACTACCATAGCCTCACACTATCAGAAAAGGGATATTGGAAAGGAAGTTCTGCCTCTCACCTGATAGTTCCAAATGAGAGATGCTTGGTGGTGGTAGTACAACATGGCACACCCAACCATGCAGTCAATGAGCAGAAGCTGTAGAGGAGCAAGCAGGATCTTCAGAAAATATCTCTTTAAGATTTGAAAGCTTTTAGTCACATGAAGACACGTCTAGGGGTGTCTTTTTAGGGGTGTCTAGGGGTGTTGTATTTTGACCATTCCTTTGCTTTTCTGCATATCTCTACAAATCAAAGAAAAACTGAATTTTATCAGTGAACATTTTAGGGAATCAGTTTGGGGAGAATTCCAGTTCTGCTTCCTTCTGGTCTCTTTAACCTGACAAATAATGCGCTTTCCCCTCACCAGTTCTATCTTTTGGGAATCAGTTGAGGACTTTTAAGTTGGGTAAGTCAATCTGAGGACAGACAGTAAACATGGAAGATTTCAATCCACATTTAAAGTATTCATGAAGATTTGTGAGGAACTGATAAACAACATTTCATAATGGGAGGCATCAAGCAGCTTCAACTGTAACATTGAGCTGAATGTTCACTTGAAGTGAACTGTTATGTTCCACTTAATGTAATCTCAATAATGTGTTTTGCAGTAGAAAGGAGGGCTCATGATACCGTGTAGGCAACATTGTACACGTGAGTTGTGAAGAAACAAAAGTTGCTGGCACCAAATATCTTACCTTTTAAATGTGGCAATGTGATAAATATGAGTCAGAGAACAGAATAATTTGGTGTTTCTTTGTACATCTCTTGACATGCACTTCATCAGAAGTACAAAATTTTAAAATTGCTATTTTATTTTAAAAAAAAATATTTTAAATAGTGCTACTAATTACCAGAGCAAGAAAATAATTGTGTATTTTACATTGGGATATCAGTAAAAGTATGGTGTCTGGAGAATGATGCAAAGAAAGGTGCCATCTGAGACTTCTTCTCTTTGGCCTGGGGGCCAAAGTCCTCACAAAAGTCAGGTGCTTGGAGATATCCGAACACATAAGTCATCAAAGCAAAAGAAAAAAAAAAAACCAACCTAAAACAAGATAATAGAATTTTTCTGAGCATCTTTTATGCCAAAGTATTCTGTGAACATGTTCAAAAGTTATCAATGCATTATAAAAACCTTGGAGTATGAGCTGGCTTTGGTAAAAATTAAGAAAATAAAAACTTGTATTATTAAAATATTTTCCTTTTTATGACTTTTTGGAGTGAGAAAAAAAAATTAGCTTGATATTTGAACTGTTCAAGAAAAGATTATTTAAAAAGCAAGTTACATTGCGCTAAAAGCCTTTGAAAGATGTAGAAATGAGAAGATAAGTTAGAGATGTGCAATTTAGCTTATTAGATCTGAGGCCTGAAGTAGAATGCAACCCTGGCATTTGGTTTTCAGCCAATAGACATCTTTGGACTGAAAAAGTAAGTTACATCTGTGCCTCTGCTGAAACTGTCTTTAGTACCCTTTCTTCTCATAATACCTATGTACATGTTGCAATATGACAAGTTTGGAACAATGAAAATTAGAAATTAACTCCATGGTAGAAGGACACTATTTTCTAGCACCATGTGATTGCTAATGGTAACTTCAGCAAATACCTGTGGCAACCCAGAGGATTTAAATCAACACAAAAAGTAATCAAAAATGGTGTAATAACAAGAATAACAGTGACAAATAACAGTATGAAATGTGATGCTTGCAGCTTCCTTGACTTGGAAATAAAAGGACAAGTCTTACACTGTGACTCTTCCTTTGCCAGGACACCACTGTTCTTACAGCTGGCACTGGTGGGCTTCCCCTCATGGAATCTTCTCAAATTCTCTCTTTGTTGTCATATGCTTGTTCTCCAGCTGTAGTCCCAGTGTTGCTTGTGTTATATCCAGCCCCTCAGATGTGATTTGTCAGGGGTTCTTAATTGCCCATTCCTGGCTGGATCACAGAGTGTCGTTTGCATCCTTCTTCTCTTCCACCCTTTTCACATTCTGCACAGTCGATCATGCTTTCCACAGTAACTTCTTCACCATTAGCCCCTGTATTTTCCTCCTCCCAGTTTCTTTTCCTACTCCTTCATTGCCTCAGCAAATCATCACAAAACCAAACAAAACCCCCACCTATTCCTAGGGGAGAGGGGAGAGACAGAATAAGCCTCAAAATGTGATAAGACGCTGGTAGACAGTATTTTTGTTTCCTGCTGAGTTAAAGATGTTCTTCAAAATTGTTACTGAGTCAAAGCTTCTGTGTCCTGGGATTTTCTCATGAATGATGTTTCTTAGACCACTTCATTTTAAGATTTTACTGATATTTGAAACAAAAATGTCCTGTGTTCCTTTCTTTTTACTGACAAAAACTGTTGTGTTGCAAATGTGAAAATGGAATTGCAATGATATGTATTTACGTTAATGGGAGAAATTATTATAGCAAAGTCTTTCAATGTTTTCTTTTTTATCTTCTTGTAAATCAAATGAGATTGTGTCTCTTATGTTTTATGCTTTGACTTTGATGGTCATACATGTTAGGAGTGATCACTAGGATTTCCTGCTTATGATGTTTGTACTGCTTGTGGTACAAGCAAACTCACTGTCAAAAGAAGACTTGTTTACAAATTTGGACTATTTGAAGAGGGTGATATTTAGGCACTCTTGCCCCTTAAATAAGACTTATTTCAAAATTTTATTTTTATCTCCTGTTCAGAATAAAAAAAGGAAAGAAAAAAAATTCAATGTAATTGAAAAGAATCGTAAAACATCATTTCAGTGATATGTATCATTTATCTGAGAAAAAATAGGAAGTCTTATTAGAAGGTTTATGTATGGTCAAATAGAATACAGGAGGGATATCATCAGCATGTCATATATATGACATATATATTGTCATAATTCCTTCATGGTAACTCAATTTAAATCAAGATGCTCAAGCTGAAAATGTGCACTGAAGTGTGCATATTAAACATCTGCTGTTTAAAAAAAGTCTAAAAATATTTGGAGAGGGAAATAAACTGTGAAATTCTGCTTTCTGTTGTTTTATCTTTTAAGACATTTAGCTCTGTAGATCATATATGGAAAATTCCTGTTATAATGAGCTGGCTTTGATAAAAATAAAGAAAATAAAAACTTATATTAATAAAATATTTTACCTTTTATGACTTTTTGGAGTGAGAAAAAAAATTAGCTTGATATTTGAACTGTTCAAAAAAAGGTCATTTTAAAAGCAAGTTACATTGTGCTAAAAGCCTTTAAAAGATGAGGAAATGAGAAGATAGAGATGTGCAACTTATGTTATTAAATCTGAGGCCTGAAGTAGAATGCAACCCTGGCATTTGGTTTTCAGCCAATAGACATCTTTGGACTGAAAAAGTAAGGCTGTTTAATTATGGAAATCATGAAACCTAGGATATGAGATACAATATTAAAAGAAGGCTATTTGCTAAACCAATCCAGTCAGTTTCTTTTGGGTACTCAGCGTGATGTACAGGTAGAAAGTTACAGAAATTCAAAAGAAATGAGAGGAACAGTTTTGTAAAAAATATGGAAAAAATGAGTAGAACTGGGTTGCTTCTTGGGTTTTTTTATAGCATGCTTTGAGAATAAATTTTCTTTACTGATGCATATGCTAAAATAATCTTTTGCTGCAGTCTCTCTGCATTGCTTTCCGAAATTTGAGGATGAAGGACATAGCTCTGTTTTCCATCCAGGTTTACATGAAAAAAGGTGCCAAATTACTAGCTCTTTTGATCAGGTAAATTTGCAGGAAAAAATCACCCAGCTAAGAGAAGTTCAAGCTTCCCTAGGATGAGTGCAGGGGTTCTCTTTACTGTGTGTGGCATGGCTCATCTTCAGGTCATGCAGCTGGACAGTTTTTGAGGTGAATCTTCTAGTGTGAATCTAGGTCCTGTATCTGCTAACAGCTTAAACCAATTGGTTTAGTATTCTTTCCCTGTAAGCTGAAAAAGGGAAAAACAGATAAGTGTCCCTTGTCTCCTTTGCTGCTTAGTAGGTTGTAGTATAAATGCAGAGAAGTGGAATATAAGGCTTTTGCTTTATGTAGGTGTTCTCCTCTTCTATAGTACCAATACAGTAAAATCACCACATATTTTCCCACCCCCTACGTACTTAAAGAAAAAATAGCTTATGCCTGAGATGTAAAATTAATCTTGTGGAGATCAGCAGCACGTTGCTTTCCTTAAATTCTATTGCTTCCATAGAGATTAATTTTCCATTTCAAATTGCTAGGAGAGCCATAAAATATTTAGATAGCTACGTCTGTAGAAATCTTTTGTTGGATACAATTGAGTCCAGATAAAGAAGATCTGCAGTTAACTTTGCGGTCTGGATCTATGCAAACTTAAAAAAAAAAAATCAAAACTGTAAACCAATGATAATATCCAAAATTAATGCTGTAGAACTTTCTGTATTATTTAAACTAACTTTCAGATTACAATGAAATTAATTGCTCATTTGCCAGAGTAATGAAAAGCAATGCATTGTATTAAACCTAGGATGGTTATAGAGTTCTACTGATATAAAAAGCTTTCTTACCAAGCTGAACTGGAGAAACAATGCATGTCTCTTGCATAACCTCTGCAGGTGTTATCAGCTACTTTATTCTCTTCATGGTGTAAATTAGCAAAAGAAAATGTAGCATATGGTCTCTTGAGGTACGTAAACATATCAAAAACTGTGCAGAGATAGACAAAGATAACAGATCAGAGAAAATTCTGTACAGTCTCCCTTGAGCTGCAGTCCATCCACAAAAGCCTTGCCTTTTCACCCAAGGAGAGAAGTGCTGAGGATCCCCAAGTTGCCATGGTGAGGGTACAGAGCAATTGGCTGTTCTTTACTTCACCAGGACTCTGGTATCTGTGGTGGAACTTTGCACATCTGAGTGATGCATGTACATTTCTGTCCTGAAGAAGCACAGTTCTCCATTTGATTCCTTGACTTCCTTCTGTCCTGGCTCCCATGCAGTAACCTCTCCTGTCTTAAGAGAAGCCTAATGTTTCCTATGAATTTTCTTCAAACAAAGAGTCCATTATTTAATCCAGTGCACCCAGATGTTCTAGCTGGACTCTGGGAAGGGGTGGGGGATGAAGAGGAAGTCAGAAACAGTAAAACTTTCATAAATGGCTGTTCTTTTGTTATGTCTTTTGAAAATGGAGTAGTGCCCGCTGTGTTCCATAAACACGTGCATTGCATTAGGTACAAGCCAATGCATTTCATTCAAGCACATCTAAATATTAGGGGGGAAACCAGCATGAAGTTATGGTTGCAGGGAAGATTTATGGGGAAGAAGAAAGAGTTCTGCCTAGTTCAGTGAGTAATAACTTGATTGGTAGACATTTATAGGGTAATATTGAAAGAGCAAACAAATGTAAGTCATTTAATTAGGAAATTGAGAAAAAAACAAGAATAAGAAAGAAGAAGCTGAAGTAGACATGTACAGCAACAGCTATAAAAGTATCTGTTGAGTTGGTCTTCATAATGAAGAATGGGGAACACAGCATCTGATTCACACAAGGTTTCTCTCAAGTTGCAGCTCGCAATAGTTGTGCCAGTGTAAAACTGGGAATTATGTATCTGTGTGTGTCTGGCGTGCTTTGTGTAGAAGTTCTAAATGGATGTTTGTAATAATTTGTCATTAGTGGATGTATAACCCATCCTCATAAAATTGCTGGCCCACTGTGAATTAAAATAAAACGTATCAGTCTGTGTGTGTGTATGCTACCACATTAATAATAATTTGCAGAATGATAGGAATTGTTTCAGCTGCTTCATTCAATATGGGAAGTCAGGGAGATTCTAAATCATGGAACAAATTATCTTTTATCCTAAAAGAGAGTGAAAACACTACTGTTAGATTTATGTGAATGAACATATGCTTTTGCACCTAGCTGTTCTGGAAGCAAATTAGTAAAACAGCTCTCCATACTGATGCTTTTGAGTTTTTGGAAAAATAGTGAAAATATTGTTTATACTTTTTAGAGGTTATTTTTTTTTTTTATTATGTGATTAAATAAATAGATTATGTTATAACCCTTTAAATTCCTTTTTTAAAATGTAAATTATTTGCTTGGTTGACTTCAAGGTTTGCGTATACAGGCAATTTCAGTAGCTTGAAAAGTAATCACCCATCAGCTCAGATGTATAAATTGTGCATGTACACATAATTAAATCTTCCATTGTAGGCTCAGCTAAGCCATGTTGCATTAAGTCACTTCTACTATGCATGTATGCAGATAATGGCTCTGACTCAGCTGACACTTAGCAACTGGGTAAGCTGCAGTAACCTGGCCATCTGCTTTTCTCTTTTTAAATTTCTGTTTTAAAACAGACATAACGATTTTTCTCATTTCTTTTGCTTTTTAAAAATACTTTTTCTATTTTGGCTAGGCATGGATCCAGCTTTTTTGGTGAGGTTGGATCAGCCAGGTTCTGCACATTAACTTGGGGCCGCAAAGTAAGAGGGGTTACTAAGACCTGTGTCCACAGCTGTGGCTCATACTGCTCTGAAAAGAGAAGTCAAAAGTCCTTCTCTGTTAGAGGCACCAGGAGAAAAAGCACTCATCAACGAGCTCAGCACAGACCAGCACTGTGGAGCCACAAAACAATCTCCTGCCCACATGGGAGTCTGCAGGAAAGGGTGGGAGGTTGACAGCTTTTTGGATCTGGCCCCATTTCATCTTAATCTGCTCTGACTCCTGATCTTTTCAAAGTCTCCCTATTGTGCGTGTGATTTCTGCTAAACACGCAGAGAAATTTTTAAGATCAAGACCATATGATATAGCAAGATTAATCTACCCTTTGGCCTTCACCTCTCCCTCCCACTGGGGGAGAGGTTTGGTTCTGCTAATTTGTCATGTTGCTTTTTTTCTTCTTCTTCTGCCATCATTTTTTTTTCTCCTCATGGTTCACCTAAATTGGAGACTTTTACCCAAACACTTTCAGCCTATAATGAAGATAAATAGATTTCTTCATGTCCACTACATGAATTTTGAAGACATCTTTGTTTATTTCACCCAGTTTTAATACGGAGAATTTGTAACTCATTTGTAGAATATAAGTGTTTTTTCACTTGTGTTATATATTGTGGCTGAGCGAATCCCTGTAGGTCTGTGGAGCAGATGTGTTAGCACAGGCAGTAGAACAGCTTCATTCCTTCCCTCATCTTCTGCAATGCGGTCAAATTCCGAATTGTTATGATATGCATTAATTAAATATGAATAAATAAAATATCACCAGATAATGAAGCTGCAGTTCCCTCTGTCATATTAAATCATTGATGAGGTACCCGTGAGTAGGAACTGTAGCCGATGATGTCTTCTGCCTCAAAGTCTCTGATTGGCTTTGGGAGCATTTGTGTAAATTTTTCCATCATCCTTGCATCAATAGCCAGAAAAAAATCTTTTGCCTCAATAAAAAATATATGGATCATGATACCCTCCTGTTTGATCAAGCCATTCTTTTCATGCCTCCTGACATCTAAATAGTTACTGAAAGTGGGCCAGTTTTTCAGATAACAATTGTGTATTTCAACTGTGTTATTTTGTTATGTATCAGTACGTAATTTGCAAGCTTGTTAGAATAAAGATGTTTTTAGGAATAGATGCTGAGTACCTCTATTACCTGATTCTGTTTTTAAAGTCATATTTACGCTATAAAAATATTAATTTTTATATAATTAATTTTTATGTAATATTAATGAAGGAATGGAAGAAATCATGAACGAATAAAAATACTTGTTTGAGCTTTCTGTTTCAAAGCAGCCCAGATGTTAATCCAGCTATTCTGGAGTCTGCAGATCCTACTCTGCTGGAAAGAAAGTCTGAATTCAGTAGTCATGCTCTTCTGAAAATGCCTTCTGTCCCCATAATGGCTTTTGACCCATTTGAAACGTTTCTTCTGCATCCATATCTATGACTTTTGTATCTATAAGTATCTCAGATTTACAATACTTAATTTCAGACTCTACTGTTTGCACCATATTCCTCGCACCTGTGAGAGGTACATAGATTATTTGGTTTATATGTTGTGAGAAAGCACATGTTTGGTTTCATCAGATGTGACTATTAGGGAAAGGAGCTCCTCTTTGAACAGTAAGGCAATTTTCTCATGAAACTGATGACTTTAAAGGATGCTGCTTATTTGAAACAGTTCAGGCATCAGAATTCTATTCCCCTTCTTCAGCTGTTCCTGTTGATCACTTAATTTGTACAGCTCAGTCCATCAAGTGTTTCTTGCTCCTGGCTTTAGTCCATAACTGCAGTGGAAATGCCATTGCCTAGTCATGGTCTACAGAGTGATGAGTTGAAACTGAACAGTCAGAGTACTTGAGAGTTTGATTTACTATGTTCTCTGGTATTTCATCACTGAATTTGCACTGGCTTATAATACTTGTATCTTTTTCCTTATATTTCCTAATTTTTAATTTTCTTTCCCTCAAAGTAATATCTCTAGTCCTCTGCTTTTATATGTTTGATGAACTGAACCTTCTGTCGCATAAAGATAGCATGGAGTAATAATAATTAGGAGAGGAATTTTCCAGGGGCTGATAATTTACTTTCTTTACCTTCATAGAATTCCTGTTAATACTAGAGATGCCCAAGTGAGATTTAAATAAACCCTCTCACACAGCCCAGCAGCCTGCTGCAGGAGCACAGAAGTTAGGATATGCTAATTTACCCTTCTGAGCTGCATTGTCACAAAGCTAGGTTGGTGCCACCACTCAAGTTAATTCCAGGATAGTACCTCCAGATCTTTATGCTGCAGTCGTAAGAGTAAACGTGCCTCATCAAAAAATCCCCATTTGTTCATCACAGTCTTTCAGCACAGGAAAGCATGCCTGATCTACACAACAGAGTTTTGGCATCCAGAATTACCTTTTATCTCCACAGGTTTGCATTCAGGCACGTGTAAACGTGGAGTAAGCAAACAAAGCCCAGCTTGTGGCACCTAAGTAGAACCACATGCCAAAAATCTAAGCTAGCAATGCAGCTGCCAGCAAATCCTCAGCGTGCACACGTCCCAGGAACAATGTCAGCAGCTGCGAGCCAACAACATTTCTGGCAGTGATGTTTTCCAGTTAGGCCTTGCCACGCTTTATATCTCTTGCCCATCTGTTTGTTTTGCATTGTGTTACATCATCTCAACTGCAATAGTTAAATTATAAAATCATCAGGGGATCATACGGAGAGGGAAGCGGCCATGTTCAGGTTGCCTCAGAGAGAGCTTTCTATTCATAGACGTTAGTGTCAGAGAAAGTGTAGAGGGATTTTTGTGGGAGGAACAGACATATGGGAGGCTGGGACTGACACACAAAACCATGGGGAGGTTAGAAGCAAATTGGAAAGTTAAGGCAAGGATATGTTGTCTTCAGTATTTCTACATTTTGGGTATGAAGTGGATTTATGATGTCCTTGAAGAGATCCTTGTGTTTCAGACACTGGAAGAATGGAAATTAGGAGTTCTAGGGACTATTTTATCATTGGCATTGTTGTCTATATCAGTATTTTGTGACTTTGTATAGCATTGTTATCTGTATGCTTAAGTAGGTGATAAGAAGTCACGTTCTTTCTTAGAATATCTAGAGGAAGGTACAAGTAGGTCCTGTGAATAAACCTGGTTTTTCAGTTAACTTTTACATTCAACTGTGTTAGGAATTTTCTGTATTTGCTTTTTTTTTAATATTGCTGTAAAAGAGAAAGTATGTTTTAATGACTTTTCAAAGGAAATTAAGTAGTTTTTTGAGCATATTTGTAGATAAGTTAGCAAAAGTGTTTAGTGATAGTTGCTCCTTATCTGTTCAGAAACTGCTTCGGAGTGTTGCATCCTTTCCAAAACTAGGAATACTTTTAAATATGGGATAGTCTCAACGTTTTAAATGAATGTTTTAAAGAAGTAAGACTTTAAATGAAAAACATATCTGAGAAAATTGTGGAGGATTCACAAAGAATAATGTGGCAGAACTTGTTAAATTAATTATTTGTTAATCTTTCATACTTGCTATACAACTTCAAAAGCAGCCCAATATTTTGTCACGTGTCAGTCCTTTTCAGACACTTACTTAATAGGATATCAACTTGGTTTAAAAAATTGGAATTGATAGGTTTCCACATTTGCAAACTTTATCAATTGGAGTATGGTTTTCATTTCATGGAAGAAGATCAACTCAAACTGCATTTGTCTAATATCAGCTAAGTTTGTGCAACTGTTAGTGAAATAAGGTTACAAAAAATAGTTGTAAAAACAATGACCCACTGAAATGCTAGACACTATCATAAATGCAACCTATAACTTTTAGGGTAAAGTGTAAAGCATTGCTTTCAACAATAACCAAGGCAATGTATATAAATACAGTCTTTTGATCCATAGTTAGCACTCCTCCTGTACCCCCTGCCTACACTCTTCTTGTTGATTATCATTTAGGCACTGGCTGCATATTAACCTCTGATCCTTGCTTCACATGGTTACAATCCAGAGTGCTTCAAAAGGTTATGTAGGCTAATGTAGTTTTGATTTGTTGGCTTTTATTCTCTCATTCTCTCTCTCTTTTTTTTACTAGCTTTTCGTGAACTACATGGAATGTGTGAGCTTTTCTGTTTTCATCTAGGTTTTTTTATCTGGACATGCATGTGAACTTAAGAATGAAAGTTGTATTTTGAGAGCAGATTGAGTTGTGGAAAATGTAGATAGAGACATCATGCCTTTTCATCAACCCTACCATTACAAAATCAGTTTAGATCTGTCCAATGAAAGTACAAAAGCATCTAATCCATGAAGCCAGTAAGAAAAATGTCTTCTTTCAGTATGAAGTTCTGTCATCTAGTTGGTTTTGAGGAAATGTACATATATATCAATGGTATGAGACAATATTAGCCAATCAGACTCTGAATTGTCTGTGAAGGAGAAGGTCTGTTTTTTGGAGATATCAGTTCTGCTAATGTCCTATTGAGAAAAATTCAAAAAGTTAATCATTCTGGCTTTTGAAGACAAATAAAAGATTTGTATCTCAACAGTCCCCCCAGTCAGGAAATGATAATGATTTTAATTCACAATTCAGCAATCACTTTTCCCTCACTAAAATGTTCTTTGATTTCACTTAGTTTTACATACAGTTAGAGTGTATCTCCTCCTTTTACTTACCTTTCAGCTAAATTCAGGCAGAAGTGCTGACAGTGAAAAAACTTTAGAGTACCTTTTATTAGTCATACTAGGAAGACTCAATCAAAAGAATCATGGAAGGGATTTGAGAGGTTCCATAGGAGGACCTGCCCTACCTAAATTGACTTTATAGGTTTCTGGCTAACATGTGTGTGTGCAGTTGTGGTTAGGGAAATTCAACAAGTCCTCCACATGATCTGTTCCAGTACGTCCTTATCCTTGCAGTTGAAAACAGGTTTTCTCATGTCTGAATTATTCTACCTTTTGGAAGCTTAAGATTTCTCTGCTTTGTTGTATTTGTTATAAAACTAATGGTAAGATTTTATTTTTCTTCATTTTGGCAGTCTGTTAAGTATTGAAGGCTGCTTTTGTCTCATCGCTTCTTTTCTGAAATGAAGTTCCCATTTGTATTAGCTCTCCTTCATTAGTCATATTTCCTCACATTGTAATATTCCTTAGTACTCTCTTAATCCTCTGAAGGTGAAATCTTCATAAATGGGAAACAAAAAAGTGGATTTGTTGTGTTAGCTAACACTGCAGTAGCCCAGGGGATTAACTCAGATGTCCTCCACAGAGGTGATACCCTCAGCAGGGGGATGATTCCATTTGCTGTAATAGTTTATTTCAAATTCAGCATGTGACCCACTGCAAAACTTATGTTCCTCTTTGCAGAGCTGCTGTTTTGCATTTAAGGAACTGACTCTTGTAGTGATGGCTTCAACCTTTATTGTGTTGCTTATTCTTTCATGGTTCTAGTATCTTGGACTTGTTGAATCTTATCTGCTTTTTTCTGATGACTTTGTAGTTTTCAGATTTATACTGTTCCACAATGCCTACAGTTTTACCGATGGTAGTATGACTATGTAGTTATCTACAGATTTAAAATGCATTTAATTAATTGCATTAATTGCATATTAAGACAAATGTTGACCAGGAACTCTGGTGAGTTTCTCTGCTCATTGTCTCCTAGTTTGACAGTAAACTACCCTGGTTAGCTTTTCCAATGCCCATCTTAAAAGCAATTTCTATTTTCTTGAATCGCAGCTTGAGTTTCGAAATTCTGAGCCTTATCATCTCTACTGTCTCTCCTGTTATCCTTTATAGGAAGACTACTTTGACACAGTTTATTGGTGACAAAACTATTTTGACTAAGTACATAATTTTAATATCTTTTAAGCTTCAAATGTATTGTTTCCTTTATTGCTTTGTATTGTCTTGGAAGGGAAGTCCCAGAGAAGGGCTGAGCTTGAAAGGGACCTCTAAAGGTCATCTGGTGCTGGGTGCCCAGGATCATGTCTAGATGGCTTTTGAATATCCCCAAGGCTGGAGACTCCACCATCTCTCTGGGAAACCCATGCCAGTGCTTGCTCCCTTCAAAGTGAAAAGATGCTTTCTGCTACTCAGAGGGAATCTCCTGTGTTTCAGTTGGTGCCCATTACTTCTTGTCTTGTCACAACCAAAAGGAAAGGAGCTTGATCTGTCTTCTTTATACTCTCCCTTTGGATAACTTTTCTCAATAATCTCAAATAAGGGTGTCCTCTGCAACTCCCAGTTCACTATTGTGTCACAGCTTTAAAGAAAGGCACTTGCTTTCTCTCTTGGATCTTTATCTGTCCTTCAAAATTCTCATAAAATAGTGTCTGATAGCTTGGAGTTCATTTTAGATGTGTCTCTAAATATTCTTCACATCTCTCTAATTTGAAAATGTTATCTAAAAACTCTCTTTGACTTGTTCTCTTCTTAGTGTATCTTGTCTTCTGGTCTCACTGTTGTTAAAGTTACATTGTCTGCCTGGTTGCAGTTAATCTTTTTAATGATCATTTAAATAAGAAAACCCCCCACAACAATTGGTGTCTCATATTCATCTGTTATTTAATGGATATTTTATATTTGTATATCCCTGGTTTTGTGCAAGACTCTTTGCTAATCTAACTAATTAGCTGTGTAAGCTAAGGGAATTTGATTTGTGTTTAACTGTTATGACTGTAATCATTATCCCACTATAGTCTAATTCATTTCTTTGAAGAAAAAAAAAAGGCTTTTAAAACTTAATACTTTGCAATAAAATTGTTAGACTAATAAGTAGGCAGATTTAATTGAAAAAAACCTCAAAGCAGAAGTAGGGCAGTTTAAATACATATTTTGTTGCTCACCTCAAATAAGTTACACAGAAAAATCTTCAGGACACCTTGCTAAAATGTATTAAAAGTTAACTGTTAACTGTTCAGGAGACCTTGCTAAAATGTATTAAAAGTTAACTGTTTTGAATGGATGTTTCTCAGTAATACCTTTAACTGATATTTTCCACGTGAAGATGATGTTCTGCAAATGAGAGTTTATATTTGTAACTGGGAAATGGCTTGAGCTTCTAAACTTCCAAAAGAGTAATTTGAAATAGTGAACAACTGAAAACAATTTATACTCCTCAGACAGCAAGTAGTAATACTAGAACACCAGAATTTGTTGGACTGCAGCACTGACACTTCTCTTAGACAGTAATTGAAAAAATATATGATAGAATGCCTGTGTACTTGGTGCTTAGGATGCTGTTAATATTTATCATATGGATTGGATAGGAGGTCTGGTTATTCTCAAAGAAGAAAATTATTTTAATGGGTAATAGGACAAATATTAGCTCTTTGTGCTGAACAGAAAAGCAAGAATTTTGATGAACAGAATAGTTGGCAACTAATTAATTTGTACCATTCTCTCATTTCATCTCCAGTTGAATGAATAAAACAATGCCAAGAAAATTGCCATCCAAACTGTGCAGATAAAGTAAGGCACTTCAGTGTTGAATTTTTCCTGTGGCTTCAGCAGTGATTTTTGAGATATCTGTTGATATACTATATGTCCAGTAAACAAGCTTTTGTCACAGAAAAAAAGGAAAGCCATAAGCAAAGGCATGCCACATTTCTTTGTTCCATGAAGAATAATGCTGTGGCCATAAATAAAAATAGCGCAGGTGGTTGCAGTTGTAATTAGTTGTGCCATCTTAAACATTTCCAGTTAAAAGTAGTGATATTTGTGAAATTTTGGTCACTGCAGCTAGAATGGTACATCTGCAGAGGTGTAGGGAAAGGGTGCTGAACACAAGGGCAAACTAATGAACATTTGTATCAGCATTGGAAAATATTGGCTGAAGAATATTGAGCAAACAGTGATAATTAAAATTTCTGGGAGTGAAACAGAGTATGTGTCAAGACATGCAAGACATGTCAAAGAGAACATGTGCTAGGGGTATGTTTTAGCTAATGACAAAACTCTTATTTCAACTCAGTCTTCAGGTATGAGAAAACAGTTTCTGATAGTCCAGTTTTAATTTCAGAAATTAATCTTATAATTCAGAAATTAATATTTTAATATTTTAAATTAATATTTTATGCAAGTTCATTCACATTAATTCAGTCAGAAGTGTTTCAGATTCACTTAGACAAGCAGGTTTTTTAAGAAGTCTTTTAGTTTTTTTCTGCCTAAAAATGCAGAGCTTGAAAATAATTAGATATTGTGCCTCATCAGAAAAGCTGTTGCAGTGATGAAAAATGTTTTTTCAGTCCTTTTTTTTCCACTGCTATGGATTGGAATCTTTCATGATAGCAGATTTCTTTTCTGATGTAAAGCAATATTTAACATAATATTGTTTTTGTAGACAAAATATTAATGTGGAGCTTTGTGTGAGATGAATCTGACAAAAAGGTTAGGACTTGGAGAAGGTGGGGAGATAAAATCTACTCATACACAGTAGTTACAAAATACAGCAAAATCTTGTGTTATTGTTTGTATTAAGTAAAAAAGCCTGTAGGTCTTTCTTACTAGTCCAGAGATACTGCTTCTAATTAGGGTATTTTCACCAAAAATGAAAACCTAGAATTTGTATCTGATAATTTATGAGTATCTGATAATTCATAAGATTCATCCTTTCTGATAATTCATAAGATTCATCCTTTCTAACTTACAGGTTCCTAAGATAGGTCATAGAAATGAACACTGAAAAATGTTCCATTGACTGTAGAAGGACTGTGGGGTGAATAGTTCATAATTAATCATATTTTTATCTAGCATTAGATGAGTTCTATGCTCCCAACAGTGTCCTTAAGACAGGAACATGTTTGGAAAAAGAATTGTAAATACTTGAAGAAACATTTTGATTTATATGTAAATCTGTTTACCTCTTCTGGTAAATATTTAGTCTTTGGTGAATTTAGAAACATTTGAATTCAGAATCTGACGATTATACATTAGAGTAGAATGAAATGTTAGTGATAATATCATATATTATGTAGTTATAATAATATTAGTAGTGATAATACATTTCTTATGTCTAAATGAGGAGTAGTGCATACATCTGAAAACATTCTTAGCTATGGTTAAGCGATTTGTGTTCCTGAGATCTTTCAAGATTCTCTATTTTCTTGATGTGTAATAAGTCATAGATAGCTTTAATAGTTTGTACTTTATTGTATATACTTACCCCAGTTTCAAAATTGGAGAATGATTTTTCACATGAAAGAAAATCTAGCTGTTTCTGTATTTTATACCCCAATCAAAGAATATTTCTTTGCAGAAAAAAAAAAAAGGAGATTTAGGTAATTGCTTCCACAAGCATTTGGCACACAGTAAAATAGAATTCCTAATCTTTATTATGTGTGGAAGACCAATTACTGGTAAGAAATCAAATCAGAAGATCCAATGTCTCAAAACCCTATGCATTTACAGTGACATAGAGCTTAGAGCATGGGATCAAACTTAAGGATTTTGCATTCTACGCATACATCGCTGTCCACCCGCATCTGCAATGTGTTCAGGAACACATTGAACAGGAAGACATGCAGGAAAAAAATTGAAGCAGGCACAACCATGACGATAGAAGCTTGGAAATTACTTAAACCTCTGTGAAACACTCTATATCCCTTTCATTTTTGGAAACTGCATGATAGTTACCCTTTTGAACATGTTGTAATTGCAAGTCATAGCTGCCAGTGATTGATCAGTTGGGTAGGGTGAATTGCAGTGTGTATCAATGCCACTAGACAAGAGGCTCTTGCTGAAGAGAGTGAAACTTAGTTCTGCAAACAGAAGATTACTGGCATTAATTGAAGGCATGAATACAGCTGAAAAGTAAAATCTTATTAGCTGCATTAAGAATTAGCAGCATGGGACAAATTACCATTAACATTAAAAACTAAAATTGGTACTGCATTTGGGGTAATGATCCATTGATTGGCCTGAGGACATTGCTGGTGACGCTAATGTCTTTAAGCAGTGGTAAAAGGCAGCAGCCTGGGGCTTACAGCAAAGTGGCTTACCAACAACCACAGACATCCCTGATCCTCCCCCCTTGCTTATCTGCAGGATACAGCTGTTGCCGAAACCAAGTTAAATGTTCTCGTCTTAGAGAAACAGATTGGCAGGGATACTGAAAATATAAAATCTATTCCCAACACACAGACCTCAAAGAAAAGCAAAACACAGCAGAGAGTGATATTTTTGCCCAGAAAGAACTCATGAAGGCCATACAGTCAACTTCTGAGTTGCTGACAAGTAAGCCTTTTTGATCTCCTGGTAATTTAAATAACTTTTCACAGTCTTCTCTAGAAGCACATTAAGCTTTTTCATTTTATGACACATTTATTGCAGATTAGTTACTCTCTGCTGCTTTTTTGCCATTGTAAAATCTAATGAGCGTAGAAGCTAATGTAACATTTTGGAAATGAAACACCATGGGGCTGGAGACTGCAGGCATTGTGATTCCATGTGTTAGCATCCTTTATTTACTTTATGCTTACCTCATTTTGTCCATTTTGCAGCAGGAAGAGTCAAGAGCTCACAAGTATGTATGCTGGGCTTCCACCCTGATTCTGACAGTTCCTACTGCTGATTGACACCACTGTACAATCACAGTAACTCTATTTTTCTTATCTTGTCCCTACAGTCTTAATTATGTCAGATTGTAGCCTTGGGGTATTTTCTCTTTTTTTTTGCCTCAGCCCTATTGTTAATGTGCAAGAAAGGCCTCAGAACTCTGTGGTAATATTCCATACAATAAAGGGACTGCAGTGTTACATTTTTAGCCTTGCTGCTGTTAGTCTGTACTTCTCTCTCCTACTTTATAGCTTTGTATGTAGTTATACAATAGAACATCTTATTGCAAGATGTTTTCACTGGAAAAGCATTCTTATTTATATAATATTTTGAGTTGTAAAACAATAAAGTCTGTAAAGTTCAAACTGTAAAGTTGACCTTCTTTTGTCTTGCATTACCATGGGTGTCATCATTTTGTTCCTTTAATCTCAGTCAGTCAATGGTGAGAGGAAGGACTGGGGTTTCATGAAACATTTCTTTCCTTACTGAACATAATATAGAAACACTTCATGTTTCTTCTTGGCTGGGAATGCCATGCCTACATGAGTGAGAAAGGCAGTTGTCTCTTCTGTCAGGAGTTCAGATCTATTTCTGATATAGTTTTGGCATCAAAAGAAAATTGGGGGAAAAACACTCTTCTGTTTCATTACTTGCAAAGTAATCCAAATACTGTTGATGAGGAGAAGGTATGTATTAATTTGCTCACCAGTTTAGATTCTGTGTAGAAAACAAAGTTTCAAGAAAACATGCATTTTTGTTTTGTTTTCTCTATACACACAGAGCTTTCCTACAGCAACAGGCAAATTATGGTAATGTCTTAGAGGAACAAGCAGTGGTTGTGTGGTTACTGAGTGGGATCTTTGCCTGCAGTAAAATTTTACTTTACAAAGTAAATGTGACAACAGAATTGCATGCATAAATGGTTCCTGGGAGCTGAGACCTATTTAAAACAAGCAGCCTGGTTACACTCTGCCAATGACTGGAAATCTTTTTAGACTCTGGAACTAGTCTTGACCTAGTCTTTGAATGCATGTGTTTCTTGAGCCTGCTGTGTGCAGTACTGAAGGCTTTCCTGCATGGCTCTCCTCAGGCCATACCATAGCTCATGTCCTTTAAGAATAAACTCATAAACCCATAGAAAAGATGGCACTTGACAAGTTTACCTTAAAGAGAATATATGCTCATTTGAACTGTGACCTTTTAAAGTTTCACAACCTGTGAATTATTTTTGAGACGAACAAGAAAATTGTGCCAAAGAAGTTGATAATTGAGCTCAAAAGGGTTTAAACAAATAGAAAAATAGGAAAAAAAAAAGATGGTATTTCTGTGACATAGATTAAATGGGACTCAATAGAGACAGGGAACTGACTCTGCCTAGCATGTGATGCTGCACCTGGAATGCTGTGTCTAGCTTAAAGCTCCCCAGTTTAAAGGAGATATCATTAAACTGGAGGCAATTAGAGAAAGACCATCATTTTGGGGTAGCTGGAGGTCTTGCTGTGTGAGGAGAGGCTGAGGGAGCTGAGGTTTTTCAGTGTGAAAAAGGAAATTGCTTCAGGGGTACCTGCCAATATCCTCCAATGTCAGTGGGGCAGCATCTCTTCTCCATCAAGGTAGTGGAGTCAGGCTCTTCACAGTGATGCTTGGTAAGAGGGTGAGTGGTGATAAATATGAATTGAAACAAAAGTTTTAGACTGGATATAAAGAAAAATGTCTGAGATAACAGCCTCACTGGAGTCCTGGTAGACAATATCCACTGCTATCCCTGCATCTGCCAAGCTGGTCATTTCATTGCAGAGGTATCAAATTGGTTGAGCATGGCTTCCTGTTAGTGAATCCATGATGATTGCTTTTGATGGTTTTCTTGTCCTTAATGTGCCTTGAAATTATTTTCATGATTCATTTATCTATCTCTTTCCCAGGGACTGATGTGAGGCTGATTTCTGTAGTTCCCTGGGTATTCTTGAAGATAGGAGTGAGATTTGCTGGGTCTTCAAATGGCTATCCCAATCATCACTAGCATTCAAAGACTATTGAGTGGCTTCACAATGACATCATCCAACTCCATCAGCACCTGCAGGGTGCATCCTGTCAGGTCCCATGGACCTACATGTGTCAGTTTTGCTTAAGTATTCTCTAATCTGATCTTCTTCTACCCAGGATAGGTTTTCCTTTCTCCAGACTTTCACACTGCTTCTAGGACCTGGGATTCCTGAAGGTTTGGCTTGATAGTGAAGACAGGCAAAGAAGCCATTCAATACTTTAGCTTTTTCCACATTCTGTGTCATTGGTGCCCTATCTCATACACTGGGGCTCCGTTTCATGGGTGTGCATTTTCTGTAGCCTTCCTTTTGTTCCCTCTGCGTGTAAAGAAACACTTTTTATTGCTCTTGATGTCTCTCATCAGATTAAATTCTAATTGGGTTTCAGCTTTCCTAACTGTGTCTGCATGCTGGGACTTGGACTATATACCTTCCAGGTTACCTGTCCCTGCTTCCACCTATTTTATGCTTCTTTTTTATGTTTTAATTTGGTCAACAGCAACATGTTCATCCATGCAGACCTCCTGGCATTTTTTAACATCTTCCTGCTTGTTGAGATGGACTGTTGTGGAACTTGAAGGCGATCCTTTAATATTCCTCAGCTTTCTTGGGTCCCTCTTCTTTCCAGGGTTTTATCCAATGGGACTCTTCCAAGCAGATATGTGAAGAGTCCCAAGTCTGCTTATCTGAAGTCCAGAACTGTGATCTTGCATTTTGCCCTCCAATCCCTTCACAATACTGAACTCTCCTATCCTGGTCACTGCAGCTAAGGCTGCCTTCTGCCTGCACAGTCCCAGAGTCTTCCCTTTTTTTCTGAGAGTGAGCAGAGCATCTCTTCTTACTGTTTTTCCTCTGTCACTTGGAATGGGAAGTTGACACCGATGTTCTCCAAGATCCTCCTACACTGTGTATGTCCCAAGTGGGTTGAAGTGTCCCCCAAGTCATCCAGGACTATGAATATAAAGCTACTTCAAGCTTTGAGCAGGAAACTGGACTAGGAATTTCTCATGTTTTAACTGGATTATCCTATGATCCTGTGATGCTTGTACATTTCTTGGATTATCATATGGTCATTTGTGTTTCCTGTGGAGAGAGGTTGTTTATCTGCAAGAGGTGACTTCCTCTTAGGGCAGTATGCCATTTGTGTGGGGTTACTCACAGGTCAGGGTCTGTAAGTGCCCCTCAGGATGATTTGCAAATGAACTGTGTTTGCATGGCCACATTTTGGAGGTGGGAGTGGCTAAAGGGGAGGCTTCTTTGAGGAGTTACCAGCAGCTTCCCCCATGTCTGGCAGAGCCAATGCCAGCTGGCTCCAGGACAGACCCATTGCTGGCCAAGTCTGACCCAATTAGATATGGTGATAATGCCTCTGTGACAACATATTTAAGACTGGGTGTTTTAAAGGTATTGAGAGAACCTGAATGAGTATTAATACTTGTAGTAAAATAAGAGTTAAGCTTTAGTATGAATTGTGGGAGAGGTATGTAGATAATTGTTTTCTTTACATGCTGGAAAGAGGAAAGCTTTTTATATATTACATAAAGTAGCTGTTTTCTTCATAGACTCTTAAGTTCTTCAACAAAGCAAATGATATATTCTAATGGGTTTCACTTGGTTGGAGCATTCTGCTTTATTTACTTATTTATTGTTGTTTGTTGACCATTGGAATATGCAGTTCCCCTTCCTGACTGTTTCCTGTGGATGAGGCCCACACTAGGATTACATGACAGTTTTAACAGGCTGTTAGATGTTTGAAAATTTTGCATTTTTGTTTACAGGCAGATAAAGAACCTGCTTACATTTGCATTGTATATAATTTCTGGAGCAGCTGTTTATGCCAATAAATCAATGTAAGATTCCTGCTGTAGTTACCTAATGGCACCTAATTGAAAGCTTTCATCTGATTCCACCTGTTTTCAGTAGATAATTTCCTCACAGAGTAAATGTTTTTCTCCATTTCCACTGTTAGGTATAAAACAAGAGAAGTCATCAATGAATCACAAAAAAATGTCAAGAGAAAGAAATTAGCTACTATTGGGCATTAGGAATGTGGAGAGTTTGGTAAGAAAAGCTTCTTTGGGAAGATCAAGGCATTTCTCTGGTCCTCTCAGCTCTCACCTGTGCTGGATGTTTCACTCAGTAACGCATCAGTTCTTGCTTCTATTTCCTTGAACAGCTTGATGAAAGACAAACAGTTAGGGCAGCCAAGAGAAATAAATTTCATTACATCATTCTCGGGTGTATATGTTTAAGTTAATTAGTTATGCTCAATTTTATTTCTTTGTTCTCTAATCTGTCTAAACTATGTTACAGGCTCCACTGATCTGTGAAGACTAAATAATGTGCAGGCTTCTACACAGTATTTTCTGACTAGGAAGAAAAAGCTCTTGTTTATTTCTCTTAACCTTTGTTGAGGAACCTTAACCATGGGAATAAAATAGGAAACAGGTCTGGTACAGAACTAAATGTTTACTGATGTGTTTTTAAACAAGTGAAGTGTACTGGCATTGTCAGGTGAAGACAGTGTAAACATTGCTGCAGAGTTTTAATTGTGTACTGACTAAGAAGTGGATCTTTTTTTCCCAACTGTGTAATATGTCTGATGATTAATCTAGTATCCATTAGGAGTGCAAGACATCAGTGCTATGCACAATAAGTTCTTTCATCCCCAGGCCAAGAACCCTTTTGCAGTCATAATGCAAGGATGCCTACAGATCTGTGTGGGTGTACATAAACTCTAACCTGAACATCTTGTAGTGTTCTCGAGTGGGAGGGTAATTTCGCCTCTTCATTGATTTTACTGATGTCTCTTATGAGCGAGTAGTGCTGTTTCCCTCACCTGTGATGAATTGTGTGTGCTACACAATGTGGGCTATTGCTCACCAGAGGATTAAGCAGGAGCAACAAACCTGCTTTATTTTCTTCAAACCTTTCATCAGTGGAAGACAATTGCGTCATCATGTTCAGTTGTAACATATTGATACAGAAAAGAAGACTTCCAGTTTTTCTAGAGGAGACTGCCTCGGCTGACAAAAATGCTTACATTGCATCTGGATTGTTTACAAAAAATGGCTACATTACTTATACTTAAATCTTCTAAAGCAAATAAATTTTATGAGTAGTCTCAGTACAGTTAAATTAAGCTGTCCTAAGTACCTGCAGTAACCATGGAATTTAAAAGTCTGGAATACTGCAGCAGTTCTTTGTCTGGGATATGGTACGTACTGTACTTGGATTTTAATGGAGCCATTTATACAGATTTTATACTTTCTCATAAAACTCCTCAAGGTGAATGAAAACAAGCGTGGGCTAAATGTTTTCACTTCTCAATGCTCTTTCTGTTACAGAATCTTGCTGGCTTTCTTAATTGCTAACTTATGCTGTTTCTTTGTCTTCTAGAATGTCGGGTGGTGAAATCCACTTCCTATACTAAAATAGCTTCGAGTTCACGTAGGAGCACCACCAAGAGCCCAGGCCCATCCCGACGCAGCAAGTCTCCTGCTTCTACTAGCTCAGGTAAAGCAAGCAAACAGTCTTTCTTAGCAGCAGCAACCATTCTGTTCCAATAGAGTGGGCAATGCACTTAAAATTCCGCATTTCTGAGGAAAAACATGGAATGTATAAAATAGTTGATACTGAAAATTCGTGTGTTTTCTCAGTGACATCTGAGGTCAAGTGTCTTCCCAATACAAAATGAGGCTTCAGCATCTTATAAATCATACTCTGGCATTACAGTGGTTCAATTCACTTTATTTTTTCATGCATGTTTTTGCTTCCAATACCTAAACACGGAGGAAAAAAGATGTATGGCAGTCTTTGTACTAGGAACTGAATGAGAACAATCCAGAAAGTAGCCCAAGTTATGCAGCATAAGATCTGTGTTGCTGAAAGGGTAATTTTACAATCTTTTTTAATTTTGTTTCTGAGGGAGTGAGGAAAGGATTTATTAAAGGTCATGAGGATATTGAGAAAACAAGAGCAGGGCAGAGAAAGAATGCAGTTACAGATGTGAATGTGAGGTGCAAGATAGCTGAGGAAGAAATGTCAGAATTGACCTAACAAACCAGCGATACAGGCTGGAGCAGACACAGCAAAAAGCTTTCGAAAGTTCTGTCTGAAGGGCCTTGCTTTGGCTGCCTTTGCAGTAGCTCCCACTAGATAGCTGATGAGTAGTTCACCCCTGCAGTTTTTCCCAAGCAGAAAAAATAAATAAACAAAAAAGTGCATTAGATTGCCAGTACTGGTGCCTGAAGGTACGAATAATCCTTGGTGTGAGCCATTTGAGTAGACCCATTCAAGCATTTGCAGCATTGCAAGAAGCAAACATTAGAGCAGTCTGGAAGCCACCTCCCTTTTTGCCTCAGTCTTCTGCCAAGAGGAAAGCAAATGGCATCCTGAAACCTGCATCCAGCACCATAAGGTCTCCGTGGGGAAGTGGTGATCAGAAGGGCCCAGTGCTGGTTTCAAAGAGGGTAGAGATAGACCAACTGGAACTTTTTTTTTTCTTTTACAGAAAGACAAAGATGAGAAAAAAAGATCTTGCTCTGGGAAGGAGGAAAGTGGGAGAAACACAATGAGGGACAGAGGTGTAGATGTAGGTAGCAGGGCTGGGAGATAACTTGCCTCCTACACATCCTAGAGAACAGCTGAGATACACAAACCTGAATAGAGGTATTGAGATAAAATATCAGTTGTGAGGAACAAGTCCAGAGTAGCTCTTTCATAAAAATGTTAAGTTACTTTCTTTGTAGCTAGGTGGAACAGAGTTAAATTTAACTTTAAGGGAGGTCCTGTTTGGTGTGTGAAGGATACAGACTCTGATGTTTTTTTCCTAATGAATTTGTGAGTAGAGGTAATGAACATTGAACTGTGTATGCTCATTTCTATGTGAAATAAGTGAATAATACCAAATCTATGGGATTTCTATGGGACTAACAACATTTTTTCTGTGTTGAATATCTGATACCATGTTAGTTTTGGTCCTGAAAGAAATAGTACTGTTTTTACTTAAAGGTGCCGGGGAAGAGTAGGTGAGGAAATCTTAGCTTCTTGCAGTCCACTTCTGTAAATGTCTGAGCAGAACATATTACATACTTCAAAAGATCAAGAGATTATTTTACAGCCTGTAGAAAAATGGAAATGTTTTTACTATACAACAACAATAATTAATATATCATTACATTTATAGCAAGAAATGAAACAGTGTAGTGAAAATATTAAAAATGCAAACTATTTTGGATGGTGCTGTGCTGATGACAGATGTAGCCATCTTAAGCATTTCTTAGGTGAAAATATATTTATAGGAAGTAGGCACATGTTAGTTTGTCACCAGCGGCATTTCTTCAGGGTTCAGGTCTAGGACCAGTTTTGTTCAATATTTTTAATAATGTCCTGGATAGAGGAGGTGAAAGCACCAGTAAAATTTTTGAGGATGATAACAAACTTGGAGGTGCTGATGACTCTGAAGGAACAAGATGCTTTGCAAAGGGATCCAGGTAGATTGGAGCATTGGGCAATGATTAATGGGATGGAGTTTAGGAAGAACAAATACCAAATTCTGCACCTGGGATGGAGTAATGCCAGGCACGAGTGCAAGCTGGGAGAGGAGTGGCTGGAGAGCAGCTGTGCAGAAGGGATCTGGGAATGCTGGTTGGCAGCTGGCTCGTTACAAGTCAGGGATGTGCCCTGGTAACCAGGAGAGCATACTGCAACCTAGGATGTGTCAAACACAGCACCATCAGCCAGGTGAAAGAGGGGATCATCAGGATGTGTTCATTGTTGGTGTGGCCTCACCTTGAGCACTGTGTACAGTTGTGGGCACCACAGTTTACGAATGATGGGAAGGTGTCCAGAAGTGGACAACAAAACTAATGAAAGGGCTGGAAGGTATGTCCTATAGGGAGCAGCTAAGGACTTTGGGCTTGTCTTGTTGTGAGAAAAGGGCTGAGGAATGACTTGATTGCTTTCTACAGCTTCCTGAGGAGGAGATGTGGAGATGAAGGTGCTGAGCTCTTCTTTCTCGTATCCAGTGAAAAGGCACATTGGAATAGTTCAAAGCTGTAGGGAAGGTTTAGACTGGACATTGGGGAAGCATTTCTTTTTGAGAGCTTTATCAAGCATTAGAGCAGGCTACCCAGGGAAGTGGTTGATTAAGCATCCATGGAGATATTGAAAAGATTTGTAGACATGGCACTGGGGGACATGGTTTAGTGGTAGACTTGGCAGTGCTGGATTAACAGTTGGATTTGACGATCCTAAAGGTCTTCTCTGGTCTAAACTACTCAATGATTCTATAGCTAGGAAGCATTCCTTTACCAAGAAATACTGTGTGGTTGCTTGGATGACAGGTGCTCACCAAAGCCACTCTATTGTGAAGCTCCACTTCTCAGCTGAACATGCTGAAGTTTTGATCAGCCCTGAGTTGGTCAGGCAGTTGGACTAGATGGTTGTTGTAGGAACCTTCCAATGGAACTATTCTATTTTATTCTATTGTGTTCTGTCCTATTTGATTTTAAATTTGTTAAGCTTAAAAAGGATAAACAATTGCAAGTGTTTCTATAGAATTTATTTTTAGTGAGGGGAACAGCTCTGATTTGGCTGTATCTTTGCTGTTTGCTTTTTTCAAGTAGGTCAAATTTTGTGAATGGTACAATAAGCCAATTTCTAACCTTACATACACAAGTACTTAGATCAGTATTACTTTCAAACAAGGAAACAATATTGTACTAAGCACTTGCTATCAACAATTGTTATTAAATCACACAGAGCTAAAACCAGTCAATGATATTTTAAAATGCTATTTTATATTAGACATTGCATTTTAAAAAAACAGTAGTAGAAAGAAAGAGGACAATGACTCTTAGATGGTTTTAGACAAAACCCAGCATTCTCCCATGAAATACAGAATGGAGAGATTTCACTTTTCTGCCACCCAGCAAGCATAAAATTGCTGCTTGTTTCTTGGAATTCTGTGTACCTGTGACAGAAGCAGAAGAGAGAAATTGCCGTCTAGCACACATGTGAGCTGATAATTTTTTCCATGAGGTCTACATTAAATATCTCAGTACTAGAGAAGCTCCTGAATGACTTGTGCATAGCTGGAAGTTATGCTTTTGTTGTCATGTTTTTACTGCTAAGTGTATGTACATGTATTTTTATTGTATGTTTTTAAACTGCTTTCAGTTAAACTTCAAACTACTTTTAGGGATTTTTCTTTCATTAGCAATAAACAGGGAAAATAAGAAGAAGAGTAGATTCTTTGTTCTGATCAAAGACAATACATACATATTACAAAAAGTTAAAGGTGTATCATTTTCTGAAGGGTTTTGTCTCAGAACAAAGTTGGAAGAAGTAGGGATAAAGGGAAACAGAAAGCATACTTGGTAGTGTACCCTTGACAAAAAGCTGAGAGAGGTGAATGGAAAAGAGCATGTTGCTAATTAGAAAGAATTCAATTCCTTTTGTTTCTTTTTGATTCTTGCTGCATTTTGAGAAGTCTGCACATTCTAATTGCACAAAAGGATCATATTTCTGCTTCATACTTAAATTAATGTTCATATCAAGAAAAAGAGAAGTCTGCACATTCTAATTGCACAAAAGGATCATATTTCTGCTTCAGACTTAAATTAATGTTCATATCAAGAAAATACATGTGGATAATTACATGGGCCAAAAAAGGAAACTTCCATAGACAAAGACTATGTTAAAAAATATTCAAATCTCAAAGTTAGATATTAAAACTGGTAAAATTGTCGAATGAAGAGATATCCTTGAGTTAACTTTTATTCTTTTGTGTATGCATCTGTAGTATGGTGTAGTCTTTAATGCAGGTATTCAACAGCATAGCTGATTTGGATTCATCATTTTTAGAGTTAATGAAGGCACGGTGTTGGGCCATTTTCCCATTATTAGAGAAATAAATGTATAAACAAGGCTAAGACATGTAGACAATCTATTCTGGTTTAGGCACTTAAATGCCATCCTCAACAACTGTTTCCCTTCTTTGACACAGAATTTCAGGTGGTCAATGAATTAAGCCAGACTTTGGCTTGCACTAGCAATTTATAAATTGGATGAAGTCCATGAGTTCCTTTTTCTGGGCAAATGGTAGTTTGGGGTGATAAAGTTTCCCAAATTCATCCCAATAGCTTCTGAAGTTGCTTACAGAAATCAAAGGACTTATGTGGAGGGATTGGTCATTTGTTGCTTTTCTGGTTCTTGTTTTTGCATCTATAAGTCTGGAACAACAATATTTTACCAAAACCGGTGCTTTGAAGATAAACTCAGTAATGTTAAATTATTTTTGAGGAAATTCTGCTTGAAGGCCCTTGCTTTCCATTTCAGTCTCACCTTGTTGTAGTGACCGCTGACTCTGTGAGGAGCAGGCAAAGGACCCTAAATGTCCCCTCTCCCTGGGGAGCCATCACCCACTGTCCTGGAGAACCATTTCCCTCATTGTCTCATCTGCTACTGGAGAAAAAGGACTCTTAATGACAATTTCAATGCTCTTAGATGACTTTCACCCTTTGCAGGTGCCTTTTGCCCTCTGTTGCCCCTAAAGACAGCCTCCTTGGCTGAAAGTTCTACACAGAACCTACCATAACAGCACTTTCAGGCTTTGCAGATACATGGCTATAGGAATAACATCATGGAAATAACAGGATGAAAAACACCATCTCACAGGTTCTAGAACACACTGCAATGGCAGCACAGGGCTAAGTGGGGAATCTGTGATGGGAAATCAGGCTGCAGGTTTGCAGGGAAAGACCCTTAATGAAACCAGAGGCTACAAAAGTGATCAGGGCCACAAAGGTTCAAATCTGTGCCCTGGTTAGCTGAGGGCACAATAAAAGGTATCCGTCTGTGAGAAACACACACTCCCTGTTGTTTTTTGAGCTATGCAATCTGCAGTGAGCAAAAGGACTGCATCTGCCTTTACACCTATTTTTGTGCATATTTCAAAGGCATGTATGCCTTTACATAGGTGGTGTTCACCTTTTTTCCATCCTTGTTTTTTCACTTTATTTTTTTTTTGTAACAGAGCATATGTTTAATGTACTTATATTTTCCTGATAGGCTCCCTGGCTCCTGAGAACAGATGCATCCTATTTTTATATAAAAACACAGAATAATGTTTTCTTCCAAGAGTACAAGTAAGCTAGGAAGATCTGTGTAAGGGCTGACTTCTCAGTCATTATGTTTTCTTCAGTTTGTTATTTACATCTGACAGTGTTTCAAAACAGTACCATCAGACAGAAATCTCTCTGCAGGAGGTTTGCTTTCTGGCTTTTTACAAATCCATTTGAGGTATTGTCTGCTTCAAAAGGTTTTCAGTCTAAATAGAGAAGAGAAGCATGGAACAAGGCAAAGAAGAGAAGCAGAGAAAAGATAGTGTGACCTCCTGAGTAGGCAGAAGGCTGATGTCTGATTCCAGGTGCAATAGATAATCCTACCTCTATTTAATTTTTCTGATGTATTCTTAAAGCCTGTAAATCACTTTGATGTGGTTTTGTTGGCATCAAATAATATTTGGGAAAGGGCATAATAAAAGAGACATTTAATTTTGGTGAGACTGGGTATCAGCCCATTGCTGGTGACCAAAAATTATGAATGTCTGATGGCTATTCAGTAGCTGGTGGCTTCTGTCCAGCTGCCATTTAACACCATTGGTGGCAGCTTCAGTGTGGGTGAAGAGGTAGTAGATTCAAAGAAAGCAGCAACACTTACGTCTTCATCATCGTTATTTTTAATCAAATCAAGAGCAGCATGAGATGACTGGAATTACTGTACCTTTGGTCCATTAAATTAAAGAAAGATACTGCATTTGGGTGAACTCTGGTTTACCTCCTGAAATTCCAGTTCTAATTTTCAGGACTTACTCTCAACAAAAGTAGCTACTTTTTTTTTTTTTTTTTCAGTTTGAGCACCTTCTTCAAAATTGTTTCCTTCTCACTTTTTCTCCCTTCCTGTTTCCCTCAAGTTATCACTCAGAATATGTCAAATGCTTGAAATCTTATTTACAATATCAATTCAGGTGTTAAAGTTTGGTTTTAAAAATTTATTTAGGAGTTTGGGTTATTCAGTGTGACAGGTGACTATTTCAAGAATACCTGGTTTGATATGTACCTACTCCAAATGACAAAGGGAACGTAGTGAGGAATGGATGGAGTAGGTCATGTTACCAAAGACTATGTGAGGGTTCTTTCTTAAATTGTACCTGGGTAAAGAAATTGTGAAACTGCATATTAAATTAAAGCCTAATCAAAACTGTAGATGCTGCCTAAAGAAAAAAGTGGATATGGAAATAGGATCTTATGAAAGCCTTCCCTAGGTCAGATGCTTGTGCTTTCCTCTGCTTGTTTAAAAAAAAAAAAAAAAAAAGCAAAGGAAGTAGAGGTGTTTCTCTGCAATAGGGTATGTTTTCATTTAGTCTGGTAGGTCAGCCTTAGGCTCTTATCCAGAAGCAGCCCTCCTTCAACCACCTGACTCCAGAAGGTCTTTTGTATCCCAAAGGAAAAAGCATGATGTACCATACTGCCATTATTCACACTGTTACAGGTACTCAGCTGACTGATTTTATAATAAATATGCTGAAGCAAAATTTTCCTAAAGCCAAGAGCACACACCCATGGGAGTGATGGAGTCATCCTGCGGACCCAGGGATTTCCAGATTATTTTTGCTTTGATCTTGGCTTCTTTTTAATTTTTTATTTATGATGTTTGTCTTTGATAGTAATCAGTGAAAACTTAATTTTCATAATTATATACCCAGTAACAAAAACAAGGGTTGGTAAGAGAAGTAGATTTCGTTATGTTGAGAAGTTTAACCCTCTTAAAGGATGAAAAGTTAGATGCTAAATGAAGGAACGTGCTCAGAAATTGTACTCTGTTCAAACAGACTGATTTGAGAATCCTAGTCTTTCTAGTTAGGCAAAACAGTCCAAAAGACAGATTTTCATTAAATCTTATGTGCACATAGATGTTCTCCTGATTAGGTACTACATTAAATTAGCAGACAGTTTCATAGATATCAGCTGAAGTGGGGAGGAAAAAAACCCCAAGAAGCACTCAGCTTCTGAGACTAGAGATAAAAACAAATACTGGTGGGTACCAGGGAACTGCATTTTCTAGGCAGTCCCCTTTCTTCTGAGATATAAGATATGCCTTCAATATCTGTGTGTCTGCAGCACTTCTCTGCTTGCTAGTGCAGACATGGGTGACTTTGGGTTGAGGTGGAAGTGCCTGTGTGGGGTTTACAGGCCCTGCTGAGCTCTGCACAGCTTGGGCTAGACTGTGTGGCTACCATGGGTACCAGTGACTAACAAGGACTGGTATATTGGTGCCTGCTGGGATGGGGAATGTATACATGACCTGTAGGTGATCCTTTCTGCTGACGTTTCTGATCTGTTAATCTGTTGATCAGGTGAAAGTTCTGTGTAGGTCTGTCAGGCCTTGTCTTCAGTGGCAAAGGGATGTTCTACCTTTATCTGCTTAACTTTTTGACATAAACTCTACAAAAGATTGAAAATAAAAAGAACAGTTTAGCACCAGTTGAAAGGAATGCAGTATTGGTATCTGGGCTTTTTTTCTCAACCAACTGCATGCTAAGGTAGAACCTCTAAAGCCTTGTCTTCACTAGGGAGTCATACTGAGGGCACTTGCCTAATGTGGTGCTCTGTGCACGCTCAGTCTTTTTTCTTGTTAAGACAAAAATGACAAGATGTACAAAAGTAAAATACAAAAGCAGAATGAACAAAAAGGCAAGATACGGTTTATTTCATAACTATCTTCTAACTACATAATCTTATCGAGACAAAAATTTTGTTTTGGAAAGGACAGTGAAAAACTACAGAAGTAATTGCAGCAAGGTCAAATAGTAATCTCACATTATCTCCTAACAGTTGCTGAATATGACCTACACATGTTGTGACTTGTGTAAATCATTTTTTCGCTGAACTTTCCTATTCATAAGTTGTGGCTGCAAAAAAAACCTGCACTGTTCTTTTCCTTTAGTGTCCTCTTTCTTCTTCACACACACTTTTGTGTTTGGCAAACCACTTTTTTAAACACACCAAGTTGTCTCTATGTGTTTTATAAAGTACAATATGCTTGCACATCCACAGGCAACTCTATAGAAGACTGATTTTACTACACTGCAGTGGTATTTGTGGCTTCTCAGACTGGCACTCAATGCTTTAATTAATTTTTTCTTGCTTTTTTTTTCTATTACTTAATGAAAATATGCCCTATCAAAGTTTATTTTTTTGAATGCCATCAAAGTACTTTTTACTTGCAGCATTTTCATTAGTTTATTATCATAGTATTATTCATAAATATTATCATATTTATTATTTATATTATCATATGAAAAGCTATTTTGCATTTATCTCAGTAGATGCTGGTATCCAGCTTTAGTGTTCTATTTTATGGGTTTTTCCATCCTCATGTGTGTGCCAGGTGCTGGAAAAGCAAGTACAAATACAGGTTCTTGCTCTGTTGCGCATTCTTAGCAAGAGAGGACAGTGAGGAAAGGAGTTCACAGCCAAGCAGTTGCATACATCTGCTCTGAGCAGCCACAATAATTTTGGTATTGTTACAGCTTTTTGATACATATTTCACTGGTGAAATTTTGAACTGATAAATCTTCTTCTCAAGGTGACGGGAGGGCGCTGTGTTAAGCTGAATCTATGACCCTTGCCATTTTATGAATAAAAGTGACAAGAAGCCTCTTGCCTCACTCAATAAAATGATCAATCACAACAGTGATTTACCAATTTCCTATGTCTTTATCTACATCAAGGTTCCCTCTAGGAACATATGCTGTATCAGTCAGTGAGAAATGCAGAGCAGATACTGGATAGAAATGCAGTTTCCAACAAAAATACATTCCATCTAGAAATGGATTTTAGGGCAATTTAGTGATCAGGAATGCAGTGTTATTATTAAATCTTATAGCTTTTATTCACATATTTGTTGACATGTTTTCTGGTAATGAGCAGCTTATGTAAGAGTGGTGTAATGATTGTAAATGGAGTTCAGGAAGGGGGTCAGAATCACTGCAGTCTCTTCCTGCTACACAGCACCTAATATCACCTCTATTTGCAAATTCAGTCCAATGACTCATAAGCGCAGGAAGCCATAAACAAAAAGCTATAAAAGGAGGGTCCCTGGAATGTACTGGGAAAATATCAGAAATTACCATTTCTGTCCTGTTGCAATGTCTGTCTTAAGGATTATATTAATAGTATCAGTACTAAGAATAACATAGTAACAATAATAGCAGTATATATCTCCAGGTATGGAGAGCATCTGGAAGGATTCGTCTTGTGTAGCTTTGGAAGTTTACACTGCAATGGAGGCTCCTAGTAGATTGTTCATCAGGTCAGGTTTAGATGATAGCTTCAGGATGATACAACTTCTGTTGGGACAGCAACTTGGTTAAAATAAAGTCTAGAAAACTACTTCAGATGTACAAGCCAATACAACAGGTACGTGAAGATTGGTAAAAGGAATCTCATCTCCAGAGCTAATTGCCATCTCTGGAGTTTCCTTATCAGCTCTCTATAGGGAGTCCTTGGGAGCTCTCAAAAATCCTGGTACATGTTTTATGTACAGGCACCTTTGTATTTTGGATATGGGTAAGGAGGTGAGAAAACTTCACTTAAATCTGCTGAGGGCCTTAATTCATTAATTGCACTCTCAATTTCACATGTTACATGGTCAAAATAAGACAACTACCATAATTTTCCTTTTTAAAGGCACGGTTGAAGAGATCATTCAAACTTAGTTTAAACACTCTGGATACTCTGATAGTGACAAGTAAGAAATTTTTAGGATTTATGGTAATACTGTGTTTTCTCATCCTAAATAGATACTCATTAACATAATATACATCAATACAGAAATATGTTGACAGTTAAATACACTGTTGCTACTGTTTGTCTGGTTCCACTTGGTAGCCTCAAGTTTTTGTCTTCAGGACAGTCATTGCTATAGTAATTCTAAAAAAAGCTATTGTTGGTAGTTATGGGGAAGGAGTCAATCTGTTAAGAACAGGAACCAGTGCCTAGTGCTACAAGGTATATTGAAATGTATCTGTTATCTTCAATTTTGTTATGATAATAAGACCTAAGAGTATCTTCTTGGTTTAAAGAGAGGGCAGAGCACTAGACCTGTTATTCAGCAGTCTAGAGGACTAGCTCTGTGTGAATAGTAGGAGTTTATTGTTGGTTTCCAAATTATGACATAGGTGTTTAGAAGATACATTTTACAACTTTACAAGTTTGAGATTCTGATTTTAATTCATCTCATCTTGCTCTTTTCCTAAATTATTTCAGTGATATCAGTAATAAAACTTGATTTTAGTCACTGTTGGACAGATCTGTGCCTGTTTTGCTGAATAGTGTATGAACATACACAAGCATGTGTGTTTCCCTACACTTACTACAATATTTGAATGAGTGCTGATATGTGCAAATCATTGTCCTCTGTATAAAGATACTTAGAAGCCTGGATGAGTGGAATGTTTTTCTATAAAACCAGCCTATTTAAATCCAATTACAGCATCTTGTTGTTTCTATAGTTATGAAAATATATTGCACCTGTACTCTAAACAATGCCTTGCACAAAGTGATTGATCACTTGAGATTGGATCACTCATAGCACCTAAACACTATTAAGTGATGGTCCTTTATCATGCAGTATAATGTGTTTTATTGATGTGTGTGGTGTGGTAGGTATACATATTTCTTCATTGTAATGTGCGGGCCTAGTATTAGCCAGTAAGAACAATGCATTATGCAAAAAGTAAGAAGAATCTTTTAAAAATGCCTACTGTATTATCCAAAGGAATTAGCATTTGCTAGATTGCCAGTCAGCCAAGTTTTTACAAGAGTTATTGTCATTTTGATTTTCGGATGAGTCACTTGCTACATTGCCCCCAAAGGCACCTCATTATGATTCAGTGCACAGCATATAAAATTGCTCAGGCTTTCGGGGCTCCATGGAAAGCGAGTGGGGGTTGCGGTGGCTCAGCAGCGTTGTGAAGCAGCAGCATTATGCTTAATTGACACCTTTGATGTAGCCCTAAGACAGCACCTGCACCTCCCACTGCTGCTCTGAAGACGTCAGCCTTACGCAGAAAAGGCTTCTGCTTATGAATCCTGCATCGCATTCAGCTCACTCTGTGAGCAGCCCCAGCTATCCTTAACTAATCCCATTGCTTCTCAGTTTGGCTACAGCTTGGCTTAGTACAGAGCAGGAATTTTGCTGCTTGCTCTTATCAGGTTAAACAGTCAGATTTTGTCCATGTTAGAACTCATAGAAGGTAAGTCAAATACCTTGTTGATATCCTTAGTATGTAGATATTCTCCTAAGATTCAGAATCTAGGAATCTGATTGTTCTTTTTATCCTAGCACTTACAAATGTAGACTCTGATAGAACAGTTGCTTGTTAAAGAGTATTTACATGTATATGTGATACACGCTTTGTAGTGTTTCTGTCAGTGTGAATATTATTGATAGCCTCTCGTGTGATTACTTTGTAGTAGAATTCTGTCCTCTGCTGGCATTGTTTTGTTAATTTATTGGATAATGTCATGTGCATGAGAAGATGCTTCTATAAAGATAGGCACTGGCATATGTGAAGAAACTTGCTTATTTGAGAGAGTGATGCTTTCTCTAAGTCAGACCGGAGGAGTTATATCCAAGTCATTTGCCTCCAGAAAGCCCTTCTGGGTTAAGTCTGAGGTGGTGTTTGGGTCAGATAGTATTGCAAAAATCTCTTCAAATGGTTGAGTCCTCACTCAAAAAGTGAAAAGCAGGCAGCTGATTTGTTCTTGCAAGCAATACGGTGTTTTATTTTTAGTGGGCAACACTTCAAGCCATAGTTAAATGGAATGAAAAGGTTTATATACTTTGTCTTTTAAGGTTAAAGAGGCATCTTGTTTCCCTTACTTTCAGTAATGGAAGTATTTTACTTTCAGTAAAGTACAGGAACAATACAGTTTAAGAAAACATGATCATATTCTCTGCCATTGACTGAAGTCTTTTCAGGTTTTTTCATTATTTGCTTTCACCCTGTATAAAAAAATTCCTTCATGAGCCAAAAATCTAAGGAAATAATTATTTTGTGAATTACCTTATTTAATGTTTCAAGCATTAAGCAAAAGCAAATTAATCTGTTCCATAGAGACTGAAGAAAAATGTTGATTTAAATATTTTTTTCCTTTAATAATGCCTTGTATTCATTTATTTCAATTTCTTGTCCTTTTAGTGAATGGAACCCCTGGTAGCCAACTTTCTACTCCCCGCTCTGGGAAGTCTCCAAGCCCATCTCCCACCAGCCCAGGAAGCCTACGGAAACAGAGGGTAAGGAAATAAGGAAACTGATTTCTGAGCATGGCTGGGGAGAATCCAGCATAGCCATTATCCAATAGCCTTCTCCCTTCTGATCCCTTGTATGTGTGTAGAGCTATAGGGTGGAAGAGCCTGGCTACAATCCTTGTGTTTGTAAAACACCCTGAAGTGGAATACAACTGTTCTGTGTCTGTCAAAATGCTGAGTATGCTGAGAACTGGTTTATACTTAGGGGGAAGAAACAGGGTTTTTTTCTCCTTTTTCACAAAACTTTTTGTTTGTTTGCTTTACTTTCTTTTTCTAAATATTTCACAAGTGAAAGAAAATGTCAAAGAAATCTCTTTTGTTCCTGACTTGCTGTGAGCATTGTCACTTGCACAATCTACAGACTGCTTTGATTTTGAAGCAAGGTGAAAGAATGCACTGTGGAATTTAGCTGTGATATCACAGCCTTGTGCAGTGAAGATACTATCAGCACCAAGGCACATGTCCATCACTTTCCTGGATGAGAGTTGATAGTAGCTGTAGGTTCCCCCTAGTTATCCTGGACTGAGGAATCTACTGTATTCCTAAGCATCCAGAACTAAGCTAATGCCCATGTTACTGCTGTAACCTTCTGATAAAATATTACTCATTCAACCCAAAAGCTCCACACGCCGATAGAATTAATTTTATCTGTTTAAAAGAAATAAGACTGATGTCTATGTATTTTCTAAACTGTGGTCAGTTCTCAATGAAAGCATCCCTGAGGCAGTAATCTGTATCTCAGACTTGTTTATAAATAGAGTTTGAACACATGCTTTTTCTGCCTTTTCAGTTTTTAAACAAAGATACAAGTTATGTCTCTCAGAATAATGGGATTATGTACAAAATTGGCAGTGCTTGACTTCAGGAGCTGGTGTAGACCTGATTCCCCAGATACCCAGATCAGGAATAGCTGTAGCATGACACAACTCCCTTCTAGCCTGCAGACCCTTCTTCATATCTGATGTATGCCAGGGAGATGAGGAATGGTGCATGTCCAAGTCTTCCCTCCATCTGGGATACAGCTATGGGTTTCTGCCATGACTTGTTTACAGACACGGGGGCTGACTGTGATCTTGCAGTGTAGGGACAGCCAGTGAGCAGCAGCTCAGAGCCTCAGGGTATTGTCATGGTTTTCATCATCTGGTACACAGAGAGGAAAGATGTAACTTCCAGTGGGTAAGCTGGTGCTAAAATCTTCTTGAATGCAATGTCTTCCCCACCTGTTTGTTCTCGCTCTCAAGGCTTATTAATGAATCATTAATAAGTCACTGGAGAGGGAACAAAGAGTCTTCCAAATGAATTATACATTGGTGATGTGAGGGCGTCTGTTTAGATGGATGATACCAGTTTACATTGGATTTGCATTTGCTGTAAGGCTGTCTCTTTTCATTGGTAACTTTCCTAAACTTTCTTCTCACCACTGAAGCTTTGCTCTCCACAGTGAAGAAATGTTTTTCTGCTAACGTTTGTGGATGGGTGAGTGGGAGCCATGTGATCAGCACCATTAGACACAAGAGGTTTCTAGGCACAAGATTTCTGACTTTGAAATGTGAAGAGGAGAGCAGATGGGCTTCTTTTTATGTGTAAGTGTAATAGGATCACCGAGTGGCAGTATTATGGATGCAAAGTGCTGTGTAGCAGTAACAAAATCAGACTGCTAACTGTAGAGAAAATAAATATTGAAGTGTACTACAGGAGAGATAAGACTAAGATTGTTAGTGAGATGAATTCTCTTCTCCAATATTCGTATTCAGTCCTCATGACCTCGGTAGTGGACCTTTCATGCTTGTCTGGCTTTATTTTAGACAGATTTATTTTTTTTACCTGATGAAACATGGAATATATTCATGTAAAGATAGATTGCAATCATGTAAAATGCATTGCAATAACATTATTTAGATTACAAAATCAACTCAAAGTTCAGGGATGGAAACTTAACACTCAGTCTGAGAATTTATTTCATCTCCTTTCATGTTTAGCTTGTGAAGTGAATGAGTAAGAAGTTCAGTGTAAAAACATATGATTGTGTCATTAAAAGTTATAATGTGCATTCCAATGAATAAATAAGGCATTAAGCAGTGCTTGAAAATCATAATTTCCTTGTTAGCAATATAAATGGTGTTCTGTTTAGTCTTAGTACAGATTTTTGTGTCTTTTTATTTAAATTTCACCTAGAGAGGTTATTTTATGTACCATGTTGTCATGAACCAATTTTAAACCCAAAGCATTTTGTTCTGTCTTCAGTGGCTTCAGCTACAGTGCTGACAAGCCAGTAGCAGGGTGAGGTTTATTCCCTAGGAGATTGCTGAAGTGCTGGTATCTTGTGATAGACATACAAGGGAGAAGAGATGGATTAAAGTTCCCATCTTGTCCCCTGTGTTGAGAGGTGACATCTTCCTGCCCTGGAGGAAGAGTGTTGGCTGCTGTAGCTGTGATCTGGAGTTGAAGGTGGTGGCTGGTTTTCTGACTGCTCTGTCTTTCTCTCTTTACCTGCAGTTTGAGGGAGCTACTGCTTTAGAACTGAAATAAGATGCTGGGTCCTGGGGACACCAGCTCAGCTCTGAAATTTGTGGTGTTTTGTGCCTCTCCCTGTGCAGTTAGAGTTACAGGAGTTCTGTTCTCTCATGCCATCAGGTACATGGGGTGCCAGGGGTAGGTACTGGCTCTGGAAGGTGATAGGAACATTTCCTCTAGCCTAGCCTGCTTCACCTTGCCTAAACTAATCAATCAGCTCTTCAGCATCCCCATCCAAGGCTGTGAGGGCGTTGTAGGCTTGGGACATCACGATGCCCAGGGGTTCTAGGCAGGCTGCCAGTGTTTTTCCTGGAAGAGCAGCTGAAAGGAGGTCAGGCTTTTGAATCCAGAGGCACCAAAGCAAGATACTTCCACAAAGGTGGGGATTTCTTCCTGGGAATAGTAAAGACCTGTGGAGTGCATTAGGCTGCTTAATATAGGTATTAATCATTTTACTTACTGACATTTCATCACTCATGTTTTTAAAAAATGAATTCTGGCCTTTGAAGGAAGGCTTTTGATTGATGTGAATAAGGCCAAAAATGTGGCCTTACATGCTGTTACATGCTTACTGTCTTGTGGTACATACTCAGGAAAACAGTACTCTTGTAATCCTATAGGTAAAATTTTGTACCCTTAAAAGCCAGAATACAAAAAAGATAAAATGTATCCTTTTCATTTGCATATGTATGTTGGCTGAGTTGTTTCCAGAAATTCAGAAGTCAGTGAAAGTTATATTTTTATAATCTTCTGCGAAACTCAGTCTATATTTGAAGAAAGTAAGATTTGAAAGATTAATTTCATGGGTGTAATTCACGAAGTTGAAAGTGAGCTAGGAACAATTTATCAGCTATCTTAGCTAACTGTCAACCAATTTTCAGCTTCTGAATATTTTAACTAGCGGGCTGTGTGCTATAGTTACTCTTTCTTGCAGTTTAATTATTGCTTTATTCTTAAATAGGAAATTAAGATTCTAGTTTTTAAATTGCTATGAACATAATTAATTTTTGGAGTTTTTTTCCCAGAGGATTAATACATTTGAAATTCAGGTTTGAAATAGCAGATTGAAGTAGAGTTACTGTGTTATCCACAAATATAGTTACTACTTCAACAGAGTGCAGTTAACTATGCAGACTCAGAAAAGGTACATGGCATTTAGAAAATAACTTAAGTATTTTTTCTGTGTTCTTAGATGTTACAACCTACAGAATAAAAAAGAGTTAGTTTTAAGGTACCTCTTCACTGGTTAGAGAGGCTCAATTCTATCTATATAAGGATTTTTGAGTTGTATGTAGCCAAGAAGTCTGATTCATTCAGCAATTTTTGTCTTCTTATAATCTATGCAAAATAAGAAATAGATTCTTCTCATAATTTCAAGACACACAGCTCTCTGGCTAATTATAGGTAAGAAAAATTCTTTCAGAAAGGGAAACTTTTTAAGACTTTCAAGTATTTAAAAACAGGTAAAATAGCAGAGAAAATGACACTGAAATCTGGTGAATGATTTTGCTTTAAAGCAATCATAGAGTTATGAAAAGAAGTGCAAAAATATTCTCTAAATATTAAAATTCAGAAATACCTTATTTGTTAGTTCCAAATGCATAATTTAAATTTTTTTTTAATATTCAGAAGCAAGAGCAGTCACCTGGGAGATACTATTCAAAATTTTGGGGTGTTACCCTCTCTAGCAAATCCAAAGATTCTTTTTTCCTGTAGTATGTATTAGAAATTCCCAAACTGTATATTCCCAAAAGACATTTTAATAATTAACTAGCTAGTTAGTATTCAGAATAAGATGTCTATTTAAAATTGTTCTCTTGTTCAGATTGTTTGCAACATAATAGAAATGCATCTAAGGTCTGTTTTCACTCTGCCAGTCTAATGTCTCCTACTGTGTGTGTATAGATGCCCATTGGCAGAATACACACAGAATAAGCATTCTAGGTTATCAACCCCCCTTTAAGGTACTTAAATCCATTTTATATCATGCCTACAAGTAAAATATGAATTTGCATTGTTTATTGAGATCACAGTTTGAAATTTGTGAAGCATTCAATTTAGCTGGTCCTTTTTGGTAGTACAGCTTTCAGATTTGTTCATTTGTTCTCTCGGTTATCTTACTATAATTAAAAAAAAGCAAACCTAATCCATTCAAGGTCAACCCAAAAGCTGGCTCCATCAGCTTTCCCATTCTCATGTTTTTCTTGTACTTTGTCTTACAGGGATTTTTTGTTGCAATTTGTTCATATGTTCTATATGGAAAGAATCCCCCAAAACACCTTTAAGATATCAGAGAATGGCTACGAGATATGCTGGGCACCTGCCCAATCAGAACCCCCTCTGAACCATCAGTTATGCTTAAATCACCTTAAAAAGACAGTGCCCTGTCCTCTACCACTTCTCTTTTTAGAGCTTTCATTCCGTGCGATTGTGTGTCTTGACGAGGGTTGTTGTGCTGTGTAGGTGGGAGAGGGCCATGTATCATCCCATAGCACCTCTGGCACTTGAGGATTGTCTGATCTGTCAGAGGATCAGAGTGTTTTGAAAGAATGAAGTGTACAGATCCACTCAGACTCTCCCTCTGCTGTCATGAGCTGGTTGCTTGGCTACCGACAGAAGGAGACGGTGATGGGGGGACAAAGTGTAAAACATGCTGTCTTTTTATACACACACACACACACAGGCACAGAGGAGCTGTGGGAAAGGAACACCACTGTCAGTATGACATAGGCAACAGCAGAATTCAGTGTCAGCAGCTCAGGGGTCAAATGTTGCTGGATCCATGCTATATCACCAGTGGGTGGCAAGTTTTTATTACCTTATGTATGGTAAGCACTTACTCTGCCCCTGCAAAATGGCCAAAAGGGCAATACATTCCCTTTGAGATTAAATGAATGTTTCCAGGTTTCCAAACCATTAAGAGATTCTCCAGAACAGACAAATACTGTTTGAATTGTGTTTAATAGGAAAGACTCAAAGAAAAAAATAATTGCCTCTGAGAATATGCTGTACATTGAAACTTCAGCTTTATTTACTAACCATCTATCTTTTTGATTAAAAAATAATAATATGACATTAAGACAACAATATGAGCATATAGAACATGTGTATTTTGTGTTAAACAATGTCTTCTGGTCTACAGTAACAAAAAGAATATAAGACAGTTGCAGTGCAACAAATCAAACAGAATAAACAAATCTATACTGCACTTCATCTTACAGGACCTGTATCGCCCACTCTCTTCGGATGATATGGATTCAGTAGGAGACTCAGTGTAAAAGAGAAAATGGAACAATGTTTATGGTTTGTGATTTGATGAAGGTTTAACATTTTTAAAGAAAATAGCTGCTAATTTACAGTAATAGTGAATCGCACAAAAGAGTTTTGCATATTTAATATTAACAACATGGGGCCAAATTAATTCTAGTGTGTGGGGGTATTTTTTGGCTTTATCACTGCATTTTAATGCAAGAATTTGTAATGAATGAGCCATTGAATATGTCCATCAAATCTAGAACAGCATTGTGCATACTTAAAGGCACAAAGATTGGATAAGGTGAATATAACGCACAAATACATAGTGGGCACATTTATGAATAGCACTATTTTTATCATCAAAGGTACTGATTATATGTTCTGCTTTTACCATATCTATCTTTATTCATTTTGATATGAACAGTTAATGGGTACTTTGCTTTTACCGACGAATAGGTAAAATGTAGAGAAGAAAAAACCTGCCATATTAAACTGCTTGCACCACGCTGTCTGATCCCAACACGCACATTTGAAACACCCTAAGTTTAATCTTTTTATCCAAATGAAAGTGAAGAAATCCTGTGTGGTCACAGGACAAAAGTAATTCTTTCAATGCAGTGTTCGAATTCTCTTCACTGCCTTGCCATCTGATGACTGTAAACAGAAGGGTGCTCACAGGCATTATGAATGTTTTACCTGGCAAGAGCTGTTAATGCTGATCATCCATGTGTTGCAAGCAAATGGGGACAGATTTCTGACCGAGCAAATACGCTGTCTAGCAGTGTCATGTGACATACATTTGATGACATCTTTTGGAAAAATGTATTTTACCTGAGAAAGTAGTTGATTATATTCACTTATGTTAGGAGTGGGAACATCATTTTCTATTCCCTATAAGACAACATTTTGTGCATTTTAAAAAGAAGGCCAACAGAAATGGTGATACTGTAAATCATCCTCCTATTGACCTAATTTTTCTGTTTTCACAGTATCTAGAGGTGCTCTTTTTATACAGCATGAATATGCAAAACTCCTTTAGTGTTAAAGTAGGTCATGCATTAGAACCAGTTGCTTAACAAATATCTACTAATTTTCGTTTGTTTTCTGCTGCTTTATTGTGAGAATTAATTTACATAATAGCAATATTTCCCATTGTACGTTGTATTAAAGCCCATAGTGTAGTGATCACACACTTTTGCAGACTTATACCTTTCCTTTAATTTTCTCAAATACTAATAATTTAAGAATTAGAAATCAGCGTGTTTCTGATTCTCAGCAAAAATCTATAGAGCTTATATTTTTGAGCTATTTAGTGATAATTTAATATATTTTGAAATCAGGAAAATTTAATTAATTGAAGAAAAGGTTTAGCTGCCACATGCTAACTTCTAAATATAGTGAAATAATTCCTTTATACTGATTTGTCCATATAAAATTCAGCAAATGGAAATTGTTGGCATGTGATGTTACGGCTTTACTGTATCAACATAATTTTCTTTACAAAGGATATTTACAAAAAGAAATAAAAGGGCAGCAGAATACAAAACTTACCTTTTCTGTTTCCAATATGTGGTTCCAGTATCACCTGGAGGGAAAGTCATTGGTCTGGCAGGTTTGCTGAAGCAGTCAGGTCATTCCCTTTTGAAATGCATGTTTTGCTATTCCTGCCTCAGAGTTCAATCTAAAACTGTTCCCAGCCATAAGAACAGTCCATCTCTCACCCCATACCATAATGCAGAGGCTGCCCTGTTCTACTGAAAAAGTTCACAGCTGTGAAGTTACTTGCATTTTTGGTTGTTATGAGGGAATGTCTTTGCAAAATCTATTACTTGATCCTGAGAAATGCGTATTATTTAAAGGTGCATTGGAATCAATTTCCAAAAATTCAGGCAACTAGACCAGATTGAGCAAAATACTTACTGACATTTTAAAAATTGTTTTTTCCTCTAAAGAAAATAAATTCCAGGAATTTTATTTTCTTTCCCTTCTCCCACATAGGCTACTGCTGCTTTAGGCAGTTTATTAAGACTGTTCTGCACAGGGAGTACAGATTGCCAGCAAACCTGAATCCCACAGCTTTGCTTAGCTGTGGAAAAGAAAAATGGACCTTATATCAGTAATTGTTATCATAGTGAGTTCTCCATCAAGACTGTTTTAAAAAAGATTATGCTAGTTCATAACATTTAATCATTTCAACATATGACTTGTATTAAGGGGCTATTCAGGGGCAAGACATATCATTAATATTTCATTTTAGGAATGAAAGTCCCTTAGAGATTGAAAAGGTACACTGTTTATAGACTTTGAGATCCTTTTTTGTGTGGAATGTAATTCCCATTATACATGAGCAGAAATGAAATGTTTCTTTTGAACAAGACCAGAAGGTTTCAGTTTATGGGTGGAACTGAAATTGTGTTCCTTGATGCTGTAATTCTGCTTGCAACAGCACAGGTTTTAGTTTGTTCCTAGATTTCATCAACTACATTAAATAATAGAATAGCTTAAGCAACTTTATAGTGTTTGAACCTCTGAAAGTTCTTTGTATGCTGCATTATTTGTGCCTACTCCAAGGTGATTATGATGTAGCTAAAGAGTCTTGTATAGATTGTGATAGCTTTGCTTCCCTTTGAGCTTTATGAATACTTGTGATTATTTCCCTAATGCTTTCTGCAACTTTGTTTCATTTTGTTTTTTAAATCTCTTTTCTTCTTTTGTGCAACAAGCAGTTCACATGTGAAGCACAGAATGCGTATGTTTATATTTACACGCACATGCACACGTACATAGATTAATGGCTTTGGAACCCATGCGCTGTTATGTCACATTTGTGACTTTAAACAAATAAATGGGGAAAATGTTTTAACAGGAGGATGCTCGTCTGGTGGGATTCACTACAGCTCTGTTAAAGTTGGTGGAGCTGCACCAACCATTACTTGCTGAGCAGCTACCCCAAGGAATTCTGTACTGTTTTAAGAGATTGCATCTATGAACAAGGGCTAATTTCAAACTGAAAACCAGAAGTTAGTGGCAAGCCCACCATTGATTCCAAGGTGGGAAGGATTGAACCTTACGCACAAATACATACACACAGACAAAACATTAATCCTAAACTGAAAATTGAAATTTGAATATTGGGAATGGTATTCTTTTAACATGTTCAGTCTTATGCTTCCTCTTCAATGATGCTGTTCTGAAGTACATTAAGTCATGCAAAATTAGAAGTTCTTTTGTTGAAATCATAAAATCTTTAGCATTCATTATGCAATGTGAAAATTGCTTCCCAATTTGTAAAATAATTCAGAGACAGCACATTATATGTAGTAATATAATTTTCTCTTCGATTCATTTTCACAGGGCATATTTGGCTGAAAGATAAAAATTCTGGGGTATTAATATTGTGGCTATAAATGTATATTACAAGAAAGGATATATAAAGTTCCTACAAAGCCCCCTAGAAGAACAACTGGATTGAGATTGTGTGGAATAAAAATTGAGATAAATAATTGTGTTTTCTTCTGCAGCTTCATAATTCACACTGCTGTGTGAACTTTATATAGTGCATATATTACAAAAACTGCACTCTGAATGTAAAATGAATTAATAATATAAAGAACCTCTGATCAATCCAAGTTTACTGTTTCTGTCAAAAATGTAGAGAAATTAACAGACAGAAAATCTTTATGGTGCTAAATTACCTCATCACTTGATGAATGCATAGATTAATGTTGTCTGTGCTTTTTTTTATATCCAGTTAATGGTGTGCAACCAAATCCAAGATCGGTTTTTATTGAATCTCCACTTTCAGCTCTATCTGCTAGTGACAAGAGCTTGTAACTGTGAGTGATGAAAAGTAACTTTACAAAGCACAGACAGCAATACCTTTACGTGCAGAGCAAAGCAAGCAAGTGGTTGTCCCCCTCTTTGGAAATGAGTGTGCTTCCCTCAGGAAAGCCCTTCCATCCAGAAACCAGGGTCTGCTGAGCAGAGCTGGGGCTGCTCTGAGCTGTGCTTGCTGCCGTGACAATTTTGGCCGGCTCAGCTGGCCTGTCTCCAGCTGGCAGCTGCCCCCAGGCAGGCAGTGGGTCTGTAGGTGACACCTGAGCTGTGTCGCGCAGGGCTGAGCGCGGTTCCTGCGCGGTTCTGTGTCCCTGATCGCGCATGGTGGTTGTCCTCCCGTCCGCTCCAATTAACCCTCAGCAGTGAAGTGTGAAGAAAGCTGTACTATATTCAGCGTGTCCTTGTTGTCTGGTGTTACATGGGTAATTAGGTTGTGGTTTGCCCTGCAATACAGTGTTTTGGAATTTGGGCTCTAGTGAAAGAGGAGCTAACAATGTTTGTGTTAAGGCCTCTTCGTTTTCTTAGTTGCACTATGATATTGTAAATATTGGCACATTTACAACATAAGTTTAAGATTTTACAAAGTTATGCATACAATTATTTTTTTTAATGAAAAGTGCTTGGATATTTGCTTTTAAAAAGATACCATTTTTGTATTCATGTAATGCAGGAAACCAAAAAGAAAGCTGTTGATTTATCAACAAAACATGTAAAACTTGCAAAATAAATACCGATGAATGTTTTATTTCTTATAATCAGCTGATGAAAATCACCTTCATTTTTGTGCCATTGTTTCATCATACTGTATTGTACTTGTGTTTCATATTTGACCATGTCATCCTGGTTGCAATTTGTTATTTTGCTAGATTTAACATTAATGTAGATTCTTGTAAGTGATGTAATAAATATATATTAAAAATACATACTGTTCAGAGAATTTATTTTGGAAACATGATTAACAGGCTTTAATTCTTGCAGTTGGTGTTGCTTGCTCATTTTGGATCAACATTGTCCATCTAACCTTAGTGTAAGCATGTGGGATTCGTGCATCCTAATGGGTTACTTTAAACAGTAGATGCATTCAGTGTCTTTTCTTTAGTTATAAACTCAGGGCTTTAGTGTGTAGATAGAAAAAATGCTTCAAGGAGGAATTTGGTTTGTAGTGGGTGTTGTGAAGACAGTAAATATAACTGCCTGGAATTGCTTATGGGTAAATTTGTGTGCACATGATGGGCTAGATTTGAAGCCTGAAGTGGGGAATTAGTAGACTATCCAAAGCAAGGTACCAGCTCCCTACCAACAGCCTGAGCCCCAGCAGCACTTCCCCTAAGACAAGTATTAGGAAAATATGCTTGTGAAAAGCTAATAGTACTGAACATACCTGGTGTGTTTTAAAATAAGTACCTAATTTTGTGATACATTTTTCCACTCCTTAAAAATGCATATCCACATATCCATAGCCTAGTTTTATTTCTTGTTTGGCAGGGATGGGGGAAGAGAGATGTTACAAATTCTGACATGTCATCTGCCAGCCTGATGCTTCAGCTGATGTTCCCGGAGGAAACTGTGGGCTTGATAAAAGTTCTAGTTTTGAAATGCCCTTGGTTGCTGGTAAATAGTTCTGCCTAAAAAAGGTGTACACAAGTGAAAAGGAAAACAATATGAGTGAAATGGGGAAGAGTAGAAACAAAATGACTGCAGTTTCTGTCTCTACCAAGAAACAGTTAAAAATACCAGGAGAGCTTTTAAAATACAACTAAATAATTTAAAGTGATGTGGTTATTTTTCTGTGCCCTTAATTAGGTGAAAGAAATAAGAACCTCCTTTAGATTTCTAGCTTTTCAATTTTTATTCTGTAGTTGAGTAGAAAACCTTACCTGTGTATAACTTTAGAAGAGGTAAAAGGAAACCTTCACATTGCATCACTGTACATATAACTTTTTATGTTAACCTCAATAAGGATGCAGAAATGACTGTAATAACTTCCGATACCACAAATCTGATATTTCACTTTTTATATCATCAGTCTTTTCTGAATGATGTCAAAGGGTGAGTGAGCCTAGAGTGAATTATGGCTCAACTTTGGAAGCAGCTGTTAGGAACTAGTGGAGGTTAGATTTAAATTTATTGTTAAATACCATGTAGGAAACTATATTTGTCTTTCTGAATTGTCTTGTTACACAAATCAAATGAGTGTATAAGCATCCAATGCTGCAGCTTAGTTAGAGGATCTTAATAAATCAAAGTGCTTCAAGCTTGCAAATTTAACTTCAGTCTGTCAGCTCCATTTCGTTGCAAATTCTCCCATTTGTCCCTCTATCCCTCAAAGAAGAAAACCAACACAAGACCCTGATAATACACCAGATAATTGCTTGTGTTATTTGAACTTATCTCTTCTCCAAGCTGTGTAAATCCTGAATTGCATAAATGAACAGCAACAAAAAAAAAATCACTTCCCTGTGTAGGGCCTCTCTCAAGTCAAGTGTCTAACAAAATAGGGCAGGATGTAGAATTGTGAATAAGTTTGTAAGCAGGTTTGCATACATTTTTTACTGTTCCTTTCCAGATGAAACACTTTATAAATAAATTTGAATCTGATGTGCCGGTTTAGTGCAGTGTCCAAACTGGAAAAGAAAACAATTGCATCATTTCTCTTTCAATAATTGAACTCCATTAGTTTCCATTCTTTCAGCATGAAGATTGTGGATTTCATGTTTCTTCATGAAGTAATTTTTTTGTCAACTCTGTATGAAAGCTTCTTTTTCCCTGTCTCAGCTGACTGGGCATAAAAATGTAAGGTTAAACAAAAGAAAATGAAAAACATTTTTCACTGGATATAGTTGGGAGAGGGAACTTCAGTATAACCCTTTACTTCTCTCTAAGTTGAATAATAAAAAAATCGGTTTCTCTTCTTAAAAGTTACATCAAAATGTATTACTTTATTGTTTTAAATCAGCTGTCCTCTGCTTGTGTTCTCTGGTAATGTACCATTTTGCTGTTCATTGACTTACTTATTTCTTGCTTAACACTGATAAGTATTATGGGAATTTTTTGGTCTCCTTCAAAGTCTTTAAAAGCTAATACCTGTACTGGATGGTTGTCCTTATTTTACCATTATTCATGATCATCTTTATGCAAAGGAGCTGAGCTTGTCAGGAAGCCATAACAGCTACTTTGAAAAGGTTGTTTTATAACAGACTGAACACTAGTATGGGCTCCAAAAGAGGTGAGCATGGGGCCTCAATGCTTAGTTTTGGTTTTGAAAGCTATTTTTTCCTTACTGAGTTGAACTTCATCTTACACATATTACTGACATGCTTATCTTTTTGTTTTGTTTTGTTTTGTTTTGTTTTAAGATTCTGTAGAGTTCTTTGGAATGGGGACATCATCTTAGGAGGCATAATTTAAAGACATTAATAATTCCCTTCTCCTGAGCCTCCTTCCTGAATTTACACTTTGTTTACTAATTTTAATTCTCACTTCATTAAGACAGTTTCTGAAAGAGTAGAGCTCTTCATGGGATCCAAACTTAGCACTACACCTGTGTGCTTTTCTGTTACTCATATTTCATCCAGATGCTTCCTTTGTACTGGAAAAATACAAAGGAATCTATTGTTGAGACACATTGTAGACTCCACATGTGCTAAGAAAGGTTTTGAGAGGTTTAGAAAATTGAATGCACTGTTTGGGGTTTGAGATTCAGGAATCTGAATTATACTAACAAACTTTCTAGTCATACTTGTTTAAGTCTCTTTTCATAACTGCTAACACTAGTAGTCCACAAGAATAATTCCTGCTGTTTAGTTGGAATGGGATTTTAAGATTAATTTAGGACAAAGGTGAGTATCAGGAGAGAGGAGACATTACAGTAATTTTTATTTTGCTGCTTTTTTTTTTTTCCATGAATTTAGCACAATTTCCACTGAGATAAAGCTATTTACCAAACAGTTGCAAAATAAATCTCCAGGTGAGACATGGCTGAAACTCTATAGTGCTAATGTTTCCATTCACATCAGTGAGGTGTGTGGTGTGCTGGCCATCTGTTATATAAACCTGAATAGGATCTGAAATCCTTACACCAAAGACCTGATTTTTTTTATGCTGTTGCTTTTATGAAGGTGTGCCATAAAACTGGCCATGTGCTGGCAACCTGTGCAACTGGACCCCTTTAAATCTGTGTGAAAGCGATGACATTCCAAGCACCTCAGCATCTCTTAAAATTAAACCAGCTAATTACATTAAAGTCTGTGTGTTGAAGAGATTATACTCTTGCTTAGGGTTCCCCCCCCCCCCCCCCCCATCTGCAAGATCCCTGATGGGGTCCACATCTGTGAGAGCAGCAGCACGCACGACAGACTGCCTCACGATTGGCAAGCCAACTGGAAGGAACGCTGAGACCCACAAGGATTGCTGGACCCGCAGGGCTCTCAGCTTGTGAGAACAGCGAGCTAATTAAAGTCTAAATAAATGAAATATCTTTCTAGCCAAAGTAAAGATAAATACATAAATGCCTGTGTGTTGTTGGAGAGGACTGAATAAAGATGAAAATATTTGTGTCATGTTTATCCAGTAACATCTCTTTAATTGTAAAAGGGGCGCTGCCAGCAGACTTGGTGAATATGTGCAAATGTCCAGTTCCTGATTTATTTTCAATCTCTTCTTTTAATAGGAGGGGTTCAGCAAAGGTAATGAAGAGTATGTTTTGATACATTTTTCAATAATTATTTAAAGTTTTATAAGTCTCAGTGTGTATTTTTAGCAATTCTTCCTAGCTACTGCTTCCTTGTCACTGGCAAGTTCTGCCTCTGCCTCCGTGCCAATGCTTCGCAGGCTGATGTCACCAAAGGGGCTGTATGCTTTGTTTGCAAACTAGTGGTATGTTATATGCTACTAATGCATTATTTCAGTTCTTCTGTTAACAAATAACATTTTAGCCTTCCCATCTTTAACAGTGCCTATAAGAAAAGAAGTAGAGTCACTTAATACATCAGTATGAAGTAAATTTTTCCTTTAAAATTTTAAATTTTCTGTGGGCCACTTTTTTTCAGTCTATTAGACTAAACCTAGGTTAAATACATATTTAAGGAGTTTGCCCAAGACATATTTAGGAGTCAATTTAATTTCACTCATGTGTAGACCATTAAGATTATTTGTATTTAAATTGAAACACTTGCTAAAATGCTTTGTTTAAATGAGCCTTTAAAGATATCTAGTTTTGGAAGGACTGAGCAATTGCATTTCTCAGCTAAGCCTTGGTTTAAGGTCCTTGAAAAATTCAGTCCTCAAATAAATATTTGAATGTCTCTAGGCACCCATTCTGAGAGGATGTGGCCACTGAGTTAGGTCTTGATTTTCACATCTGCCATTCTCACAGATGAGAGCAATGACTGCAAGACTGTAAAGAAACCATCAGGATGCTAAAGGAAGCTGCAGTGCTATGCAGTCAGCAGCCTTGACCTGACATCTACTTAAAAGTGTAATCTCACTAAAGTGCAAAAAATGAAAAAGAAGTAGCTGTTAAATAATCTGTTGAAATTCTAGCACTAACCTTTTTGTGATTGTACTCCTTAAATGTTGTAATGATTCATTCCTGATCATAGAAGTAATAAATATTAAACATGTTTAAATTGTAATTCCTTACAGAAAATACTGTGAGAGGGAAAATTAGTATGAAATTGGATGTCTGTTCTAGGAAAACAAACAAACACAGCAGAATGAGTAGAGAGAACATGTTTTTCTGCTTATTTTACAAGCAGGACTGTAAAGGAAACAATTCTCTCATTACATGTGTATAAAAATAGGCTTTGAGACTGACTTCTCCAGGCATGAGAACTCCTAGCATTTCCCCGTTACCTTGATCCACATCTGCTCACTTGTTCAAAAATGAACCAGAGGTAAGTTTTTATTGGGATGTCACACAGAGTTTAGTACAGGAATGGAACATATATAAACACGTCCTGACCATGAAACAAGAGCAGCAGTATCGTAGCAAACTGCATAAAATCACTCAGTGCTGACTTCTGTTGTCAAGAGGCAACAAAAACAGTCCAAAAACTGATTAATGCATTCTTCAATTCTGGTCAAAGCTCAGAAGAAATACTTGCCTGGATGAAAAGAGGGAGCTGGGGTTGATTAAAGGAAACAAGGGCAAAGAATCTCATGGTAGATGGGATGTGCAAGCTCTCAGGATTGTTTAGTGAAAAATAGGCCAAGTTCAGACTTTGTCTAAGTCATCTGACCTTTGTTTTGGGAGAAATTAAAAGTTATTCTGTTCAAATGAGCTCAGCATACTGGCCAGATTTTAAGTCTGCTGACTGCATTTTCCCTGGCTTGGTACTCAGCAAATATCCAAACTGCTGCAACTTCAGTTACTCTTGCTCCAGTCATGAACTCTGTTCTGCAGTGTCAGACAAAAGAAAAAATTCCAAAGTAGTTGTATTTAATTTGTAAAGTGAGTTGGCACCATGACTGTGGGCATCTAAAAACCTTGCAGACACTGCTAAGGAAGTGATAGTGTTAGTTACGTGAAGTACAGCCTGCAATCTATGTAATTTATAAATTGAAGAAGATAATGAAATACTCCAGCGCTTTCAGCATGTGAATGATGTGAACCCAAGAAAATTTTAGTTTTGCAAATCCTCTGAATATTTTTCACTTAAGTTGTAATAGGAGGACCAGAGGAAATGCTTAGTTTGGCTTTAAGTTTGAAGGGCCACCATTATATTTGTAGCTTCTTCTGGCTTCCTCTGAAGATAGGAAATCCTGAGGATGAGGTATAAATGTTATGCACCACAGGATAAAAGTTTTGGGTGAAATCCAGTCCATCTCAATTGTCTGTGTAGCTTCATCCATCTAGATGCATGATGAAGCAGTTTTCCTAAAGTCTGTAGGTTGAAGGATGAAGCAGGTTTCCTAAAGTCTGATAGATGTTGATAGGTGCTTTGGAAGGCTTTCCTGGTGAGATCCTGCCTCCTACACTTCTGGCATCCAAGGCGGGTGGCTACAAGTTTCCTTTGAGGGGCCACAGAGACACCACCCTCCCCCATTAGCTGTACAGACAGGACAAGAACTTGAAACAGAGCACAAGAACAGTCACTGCCTCAAGTGAGCCACCCCCAGTCAAATGCTTCTATGAAACAGCAACCATTATTCACCCTGACATTTTATTTTGTCCATACACTGCCATAATGATTTCTCCCTTTTAGAACAAAACTGGGGAACATTTCAACAGAGGGAGGTTTGTAAAACTGAGGAATTCTGCACATAACACAGCCAGCTAAAGACTTAGGTTCCTCTAGTGCCTGCTGAGTTAATAGGGTCTCTAAGAGCACAGTCTCCAGCCTGCAGAGGGCATACAGCTCCTCAGTTTTCCCTGCCAAAATGTTTGTGGAATAGGGAGAAGCTGTTGGAGCATACATCAATGTATTCTTGCAGGCACATTGCTTCACTTGGTGGATCAAGGATCTCTCCAGTAATGTGAGGTTACCAAAAGTGTAATTTCAGTGGAAGAAATTGGACTCTTCCCAAGCATCCACATATCCATCCAGCAAAGTAAATAGATACTTTACATAAGGAACACTGAAGCCTCTCCAGGACATGTGTCCAGCAGGAACGTGCTGTAGGTACTCGTGCTTCTTAAAAATCATCTGTTTTCATTTGTGTCTCCATTTCCAGAGCTCCCAACACAGTGGCTCCTCTACCTCATTAGCATCCACCAAAGTTTGCAGCTCTATGGATGAAAATGATGGCCCTGCAGAAGGTAACATTTGGAGCTAACATTTCAAAGCAGTCAGTGTAGTGATAACAGCAGCTGTGTAGGAAGTGAGTCATTCTTCCTGACAGAGAAGGTGGGAGCATTGCAGGCTGGATGATTTTCTGTGAGGAAGCTCCTCAGCCTTAGCAAACCAGTTAGGTTCACTCTGGATCAGAGTTGATCTGGACATCACTCTTCAGAGATATTTTTATTGTGGAACACTTGAGCTTTTATTTTTGTAAGCAACACAGTGCTGACTGGCTTATTTCAGTATTTTTGTCTCATCTGCCATGGTACTAAAGAACACACTGCAGTCCTGGGCCTTTACTCAGAAATGGATAGTCCTACTCCCTGCTAAGGCTTTGAGCAAGTTGGCTAAGGGACAAGGTCTGCTTGAGAACTGCCAGCTCACATACACATCTATGTACATGTGTGTGTATCTGTGCTCCTGTTGGAGAATAACTCTTCATGCTGTCTGTGAATTCAGACAAACCCCAGCCTCCTTGTGTCCTAGCATTCCTAGCATTCACTTTTAATACTCAACTGGAACAAAGGACAGAGTAATACACAGTTAAATGCACTGTCTTAAAGAGTGTAAACACAAATCACATTTCTGAGAGGCTATTTTTTTTACATTACAATATTTATATAGTAGTTTGTATCAGCTGCAGTTTACAGTCAGCTTTTAGAGGCATGTTAGTTATTTGTAACACTATTTCAAATACATTTAAAAATAATAGTACAGGAATGAGCACTAAAACACATTAAACTACAAGCTTTTCCTATGCTTAGACACTGTGTAATGCAATTTTACCTAAACATCTGGTACCCAGGTTGCATGCGAGGTAGTATTATTGAGAACATTTGTTTAAAAACTAAATATTTGATATTGGGGGATGGGGAGGACTAGCACTTAGCACATGAGGAGTTTTATGGATGTCTCAGTTTACAGGATGTAATAAAATAAGTGCTTGAGTGTTGGACTTCTTTGGTACATATATTTAATCATGCTGTGTCAAGGAGTTCCAGCCCTTTTTGGAGGCTGGTCTGCGCTTGTGCAGATCACAGAGGCCTTTTCGTAATTAAAAAAATACAATTTTGGTTATGTCTTGGGGGCATATTGCAATGGCATCTATATAACACTCAAATGGTGGTATGTTTGAGCCCCCAGAAGTCTTATTTTTCATTATTGTATCTGCATGAAACCTGTTGAGTACAATGTCAGCAGCATGGTTTCACTGTACAGTAAGTGAGATACTGACTGAATGGTTTCCAGGCTCCTAAACCGAGGACTTAAAATGCATGTTATGTGCAACATCTGTGTTTCCTTCACTAACAATAAAAATGTACTAATGATTCTTTCAGAAGTGTTGGAGGAAGGTTTCCAGGTTCCAGCGTCAATAGCAGAGCGATATAAAGTTGGAAGAACTATAGGAGACGGAAATTTTGCTATTGTGAAGGAGTGTATAGAAAGGTGAGGAGGATAATATGCTTATTACTGTAAAAAATAATTTAAATATTAATGTCATGCTTTCTCCAGATCGTATGTTTATTTGTAGAATACAGAAATGTAATAAAGTAATGTTTCAATGCCAGATGGAAAAACTAATGTCCTCTCAAATTAAAAAATGAGTGAGTTCAAGGGGCAATCTATGAATTTTTTTCTTCATGGGGTTTATATGGGTTTTTTCTGCTACACTCCACGTGATGTTACCATTTCCTTCTGTTAAATCTCTCTTGTTGCACTGAAATAACATCTTTTCTTGCAGTATGTTCTTGCAATGCTCCTTTTACATTAGACCAGTGGAACATTTCACATACAGCAGCACTCTGTAAAGATGTCAGGAAGTTCTCTGTTTGGGGTGCAGTGGTAATGGTCAGCACAAAGAGGTAATTTTGGATCAAACTACTCTGCCATCTGACACTGAGGTGTAGTCTCTTTCTTATTTATTTTTAATTTAATGGACATCTAACTCCTGCTTGCCTGCTTTGTGCCATTATATTTGCTCGTTCCCACTTTATGAGCCTCACTGCAGACACCAAAATCTAACTTCTTCAGTGACCTTTACTGTTAAGAGGTGAAAACAGTCTTTGATTTTAGACATCTACTCCAGATTGGAGAAGTCACAAGTCACCTCAGTTTTCAGTGTTGCTGAAAATGTCCAGGTTGACATATTCATGTGTCTGTTTCTAAATCTGTTCAGGCTTGAACCTGCTCTACCCAACCTTAAGAGTATAAAAAATATGGAACCAAGGAGGAATGCTCTAAGCAGAACTGTGGTTGCCTTTTAGTGGTATTGTTAAAAATAAGAGACTACGGGATATAAAAGACAGAAGGTATTTCACCTATATGTGAAACAACTGTAGGATTGCTCATGTTAGTAGCAGTGCAGACAAACAAAAAACTGCCAGATCTGGAGTGTCCAAAAGAGAGAGCAATAGAGATGTCAAGGTTTGAGAATGAAATTTCATCAGTTAAGTTTTCTATCCACTATTACCATATCCTGAAGAGAAGACTCTTAGAGAGGACTATAATTTCACCTTTGGGCTCAAACAAAAAACAGCTCTTTAGCCTGTAAAAATATGATGTAAACCCTGGAGAGTGAGATTAAATCTCCTGACAGACAATGATAAATTAGCTTGGCTGGTTTTAAACTAGTCCCCTTGGAAAAATATGGGTCTACCTCTGCATCCAAAAGTGCAACTTGGAGATCACGAAGACAGCTGTTGGGGAAAAGGGTGAGAGTAGATTTTGTATCAGCTGACAGTGTGCTTGTGGGACTTGGCCAAAGTTCTGGTGAGGCCTTTAGTATTCTGCCAGAGTGAGTTCTTGGTGGAGCTGGTCATCCAGAGGACAGTAGCTGTTCAGATCAAACCTCAGGTTCTGAGCACTAAACTGTATGGAAACCTAAAGGAAGCAAAGCAAAAAAATATGAGAGAGAGGAAGCACTGAAATACCCTATGGAGGGGCATGACTAATTAAAGAAATGGGTGAAAACACCCATTTTCACCCAAAATCCCTTTCTAAGAAAAGAGAAAAAGGCAGCTAAAGGTAAAGTGAATAGTGATTGGGAAAAGCAGATTAGAAGGTAAAATAATGAGAACTTGTGGTTTTAATAAACTCATTCAGCTGAAAATGCAATTTGTGCTGCTCAGAGACAGTACAAATGTACTAGTGTGCATGTCACAATTATTTCCCAAATGGAGAGAAAACACATGAACAAAATTAAATGTAGGTCCCATCACACCTAAAAATAATGCTGATTACAATATCCTGGCGAACTTGAATGAAAACTGTTTCCTGTCCTCTTGTCTATCCCACAGGTCCCAGCAGTATCCAGTAACATGGTGTGTCTAATGTACTCAAATAGCATTTTTACCCAGGTATTCCCAGATATATAGTCTTGTGGTCTCTGAGCTATACCGTTCCATAGATCCCATTTCTATCAGAGAGCTACCACTTTGGGAGATTTTGAAAATTGAAGTGGAATTGTTTCTGTTAGTTTATACTTCTAAAGCAGTATATCCTTGCCATCACAAGTGTGGAAGGAGAAATTAAAGATTCGGAGGGTAAATTATACCAGTACCTGTGAAACACCTTCAAAAATATTCTTTTCAGTCTTTTTTTTAAGCATCTCTAACCACCTCACTTCAAAGTCTGATATGTCCATCATTTGCAGAGCCAGAATTAATGGGGTGATACTTGGGACAGAGAACTTTTCCATTTCCTTGTGAAGTATAATTCCTGTGTGCATTACACTTCAAAGGAATAGCACCATAAGGTGTTAAACAAGTAGGAATGGGTCTTGCTACACAAATTCACTGGTCACATGAATACTCCTTCTCCACTGCTGTGAGATCAGTCTGTGAGCACTTCAATACATTCACAGCAGTTTTCCTCTGACAATGAACAGTCTAAATAGAAACCAAAAACCATCTCCAAAATTTTCACATGTGGACTTCTAAATCCCATTTTGAGCATCTGTGAAGGCGCAGGGACACACTCTTAAATACATTTAATGCATGCAAAAATACAACAAAGATAGATTTTTGTCTCCAGTGCAGTCTAAATCTCCGTGAAGTTTGCAACAGTTTAAAGAGCCAGGGAACATGGCACCCAGCCCTGTTATGAGCTAGAAGTCAACTCTGTGGTAGTGCAGTGGGTCCAGACTCCTGTCCAGCCACAACATGTTGCCTTCTTTTTGTGGTCCCTTTTTATTGTTTAGGTGAGAGGCGAGATGCCTGTTTCATGGTGACTTTCTGACATGGCCATGCAAATTTTTTGTGGTGTGTAAGTTGCTGTGCTGCTGACAGGCCACGGTTTTGCAGCTTTTCAGGGGAAAGGATTTACATTATCTTAGCTTTAATTGTCTTTTTACCAAAACAAAGAGCAGTCAGAGTTGTCATCTGCTTATTACATATCTGCTCCATCGTACGCACAATTTGTCCTGCGGTGTTTTTATATGTGTTCATTTTTAACTTTCAGATACTTTCAAATGCTGACATTTCCTCACTAGCTCAGATTTCCCAATGTCTTGGAGTACGTGGAGTCTCCCATGGCCAACAAAAACCATCAATTTCCTTTCTCATGACAGAAAGGAAGCATTCCTAGGGCAACCAAGCAACTTGAAAGAGACTACTATTGAAAGAGGCTATATTTTGTCTCAGTTTGAACCCCAGATATCTTAATTTCTAATATTTCTTGTTCAACCTTCTCCTTCTAGTCCCAAAAATAATGTCCAAATCTCTTCCTGTCCCCTCACTGAGCTTGGACTGTAGCCACTGCAGCACTGGAGAGGGGCACCCCACATGGAGTACAGCCCATTTTGGGGGACTGTAGCACTAAACCCCTGTGTGGGGAGTACCTAACCCTAACCCAGGGAACATAAACAGAATGAATATTTTGGTGGTATTTTTGCTTTTTACTGAATTATCCATTTTTCCTTAAATTGAAAATTAGTGGTACATCATTGCCAGAGGAGTCCTCCATGTTTTAATATGGAAATGAAAATGCCCAGTTGCTTTCCAGATACAGTGCTGCAGTGTATTACTCACTTTGCATGTCCTGTTTGACAGACTGAGCACACTTTTAGACACATTAATGTCTCTGTTGAACATACTCTGTATCAGTTTAATGTATCAGTTTAACTACTGTCATTTGTGAAATGAGGAATGAAAAAAATGACCCTGTATTGAAAGGTTATTTTTTTTCTTAATTTTTAACCAAACACACCTAAAGGCAATGTAATAGACATTTGTAACCTGTTTAGGTTCATATTACAAAATGAAAATATTTCAGTAAGATCTTTTTCTTAAATGATCCCTTTTCCATTTCATCTTATAGGGAAACTGGGGCTTGTAGGCAGAGCTTCTTGTTTTCATTCTTACGGCCGTCTTTTGGTTTTGTAACTTAATTAAGAAGTGGAAGTTGATACTGTTAACTTGTTCACAAGCTAATTTGTCTCTGTTAGTATTCTAGATAATAGATAACTACATACATGTAGTAGTGATAAATACTGTAACGATTCAAAACAACACAGTAGTTAAAAGGAAATGTGTTTTCATCCTGAACTAATTTCTCTTACTGTTTCCAGAACCTTCCACATTCTGCCTAAAAGCCAACATATTTCACTCTGCTAAATATCCTATAATTACTGAATACATAAAAATTATTCCAAGGACTGACCTTTTATCATAACAGGTGTGACTGCAGATATGCAAAGAAATTGCTTTCCATTTTAAGTAAAAAATAAGTAAGTATTTTCTGTGGGCTATATTTTTTGTAGGATAGAAAACAAAAGTTGTTTGTTTTGAAAATATTTGAACCTGTGAACACTGCATTGTATTTTTACATAAAAATGACAAAGTAATAACAATTTTCACTAAAAATGGAAGAAAAAGTCAAGCATTTTTTTTTATTTTGAAAACACTCTCATCTTTATTTTGAAATGCTCTCATCTTAAAGCAAAAAAGTTATGTCTTTTTCTCAGGCATGCATATTTAATAACTTTGGCTGAATTTCCTAACACTAGTCAAATCTAAGCTTTGTTTCTTTAAAAAAAAGAATATTCTACTAGAACTCTTCATTACACTTATTATATTGATATAACAAATATAAACTCAACTGAGAAAAATATTCAATGTGATTAAACATACAATTTTTTTCTCTTTCCTCAGATCAACTGGTAGAGAATATGCTCTGAAAATAATCAAGAAAAGTAAATGTAGAGGAAAAGTAAGTACAAAAAAATATGAGACCAAAAGATTTTTTTTCCAAGAAATTTTTTGTGAGAGGTCATTTTGAGAAGCTGTTGGCATTTGTGTCCTTCCTGACAAGTATTAAAATCTCTTTGGTTGAAGTCTTTGCCTACCCGCTGGAGACTCTTGGAGTTTCAGGAGAAAAGGCAGTCATGTGCTGATCTAGACCTGTGTGATGAATATCCAGTGTTTTCTTTTATCCATGTAACTATGTCTTCTAATTTTCCTAATTCCAGGTGTTATAGAAAGCAGAAAATAACACAAATAATTATAACAAAACTGGTCACTGTCTGTAAGGCATAGGTTAATTAAATTGATGTCAATTTTGCACCAAGTTACTGTTAGCTTTTAAAATCAGTAACAAAAGGTTCTGTGAGAAGAGGCAATCATGTTGTTAAATCTAAAGATTCTGCATCAGAGAAAATTTAAAAAGCTTTCATTTTTCTCGGCACCAGAAGCACATCTTTTCTTCCATTTCTTTTTCTGTGTTCCGCTCTCTCTTCTTTCAGTTACCACACTCATGTTTCCAAACGTGTTCCTTCCCTGTTGCTGGAGGCAACATCTGTTAGTTTTTTCAAAAACCCCAGAGAATCTGTACAGCTCTCAATTCTCTCTGCTTTTTCCACTGTGAATTTTTTTCCCCACTAACCCATATTCATTGAAAATTTTTTGTGTGTCAGGAACACATGATCCAGAATGAGGTATCTATTTTAAGACGAGTCAAGCATCCCAATATTGTACTTCTGATCGAGGAGATGGACATGCCAACTGAGTTGTACCTTGTCATGGAACTTGTAAAGGTGAGTGTTTGGAGTCAAGCTGCTTATCGAATCAACCATATTGAAAAATTCCATTCCTACTTAGGCTTACTAAAAAACATGGGATCACAGAATAATGTAGAGTGGAAGAGATCTCTGAAAGTGGTCATGCATCCTACTGAAAGATGTATAACCCACTGTCAGATTTTTTTTTTTTCAGCTTTCAAATATTTCAAATATTTGTCTAACTTCCCGTAAGCCACACTTGGAAATGCTCTGTTGACTGTATACCACCAGTTTTGTTTGCTTCCTCAAGAGAAAACTCGTTAAAAATTTATAATCTGCCTTGAGGTGAATTGAAAATATACCTAGTCCAAATAGCCGTAAATACCAGCCTTCAATAACAAAAAGGTGAAAGGTTTTCATTAGTTTTTATTAATTTACATTAAATCTAAACAATATTAAATATGTTTTTTCTCTATTGATTTATATTAACACAGTGTCAAACTTGCCTCCCCAATAGCAATCTAAATGTAAGCAGAAGGAAGGGGAAAGTGAAAAAGAAAAGCCTGCTGTTAAAAACATAGTTCTAGTCTAAAAAGTAAATTTGTGAATGCAGTGGTTTATATTTTGGATGCTATTTCTTCACAGTGACTTAGAGAAAGCGCTTTTTGGCAAACAGGATTGTTGATCTGCTTTGCTGTGGTGTAGGTGGAGGTTAGAAGGTGCTCTTAATGTCCCTATTACACCTCATTGAGATATTAAATAGGGCAATCCCAGGTCCAAGTGTTTCTTAAATGCCCTTTCAGTCTCTGGTCTGGAATACAAGAGCAAGTAGAATGACAAGGTTTTTTTGGTTTGTTCCATTATCCCCCATGCTCTGTGGCAGAACCATTGACACAAGCCATGTTCCCAGTCCAGAGCTGGAAGGCTCTGTGTGCCTCATGGGTGGATGCCCACAGATTTTCCCTGTCCTCGTGGCAGTCTGGGAAAGAAAGTCTTGTCCTCGTAGGTCTGTGTCTGACAGATGCCCTATTTGGATTGAGTAGTGCTGTGGAGCTTATGGTCCCCCTAACCCCACTGTCCACCACCTCCAAGCTCTGAGGAAGCACATTAGGAAATGCTGGTACTAAGGAGCTGACATATTTTCTCTGATGAAAAAGTTAAATCCCAAGACAAAAAAAAAATACTAGCAATCTTCCATGCCATGAATCCTTTTGTGTTACCAGTCCCAGAATAATTTCCCCACTCCCTTTACAATCTCAGCCTTCTCTCACTGTTAGGCATGCAATGTGAAATAGCACAGCTTGAGATCAGATACCATTAGCCATCTAGCACTATTTTAATCATAATTACTGCTCTATTTTATTCTATTCTATTCTAAGTGAGCTCACTATGAGACCCATGCTACTGTCAGTTTTCCTCAGTGTCTGCGAGAGCTTGTTCAAAGGTACCTCAATCCCCTTGCACAGCACTGTAATCACATGTAGCCACAGCTTTTAGCCTGCATTGACAAATCCTTCATCTTGGCCCCATGAGGTGTGCTAAGAACTAAAAGCTGTGCCTTGTCTAACCTGCCAAGATGTAAGCACAGAGCTGGTTTTATGGGTGAAACCTGCTGTGCTATTCATGACTGAAAAATGTGTAAACTCTAGTGTCCAATGGATTTTTAATTGAAGTCCTTCTCAGCTAAATGAGAGAGGAGGGGACCAAAAACTCCTAGAAAATAATTAAGAAAATAAGCCTTAAAAATCTATATTAAAAGAACATGCATTGTGTTCACTTTCTGGAGAAATGTGGTTTTTTGTGCTCTTTCTTCTTTACCCTTTAAGATTGCTGCACATATTCTTTTAGCTGTATTATGGAAGGGCACTATAGGAATCTCTGTACTTCTCATATCCTAGAGAGCACTAATAGTCTTTACTTTTATGTAGAATAATAGAAGAAATGTAGAGGAAATAACCTTATTCAGGGAAGTCAACTTTGTTTCTCTGATGCAAACATCTATTCCTTAATATATAGTTGGAAGAAAAGCCTTGTTGCACTCTCCGGGTACTAGGGAAGGCATTTCTGGAGAGACATTAATTGTTAATTCACCAATTGCTGACTGTTACCATTTCATAGTGTGCACTGTTAGAATTGATTAACCATCTGTTATTGACTGACTTTTGAAGACCTGACATTAAATCAAACTCAGAGACAGGAAAGAGAGGCAAGGAGGAAAGGCTTGATAGTGCAGAGCCCGGTTTCAGTTAATACCACCCTGCATTAATTGGCAGTAACATGTTTGACATAAGTGACTGCTGCAAATCCCGCCCTCACCTCATGGCAGATAGGCCATTCATTGCTTTGTAAAGTGTAAGAAAAAGCACTTCATAAATACAAATATAAACACATTGCAAGTGGTGCTTGTAAAAGGAAGCAAAGACCTGGCTTCTGGCACATTGCCTTTTTACACAGCGAAACAAAATTATTATTCAAACCTAACAGGGGTTTGGCCAATTTAAGAAGCAAGATTTATTGCTGAGTTTCCTTTACTGCTCCAGGATATGATTTCACTTTTGCAGAAGAAAAAGAGAGATCATATCATTTACATAACAAGGTAATAAATAAATAATTGGTTACTGTAGTTCCAAATACACTTCCTCATGTGCACAGATGATAAAAACTGCATTCAGATGTTGCTGGTCCTGTTTCACTCCAGAACAGGGGATTTAAGACTGAAATGTCATCCTGAACTCACCCCTGGTGCCTGAATAAATGATAGTGACCTGCTGTGTGAATCGGCTTAGCAGAACCTTGCAGGTTAAAGTGCTCTTTGGGGAGAGGAAAGTCTGAAAGCAATTCTGCCTGATATAGCTGTCAGCTCTGTTAACTCTTTCCAGGATATCACCTCTCCTTTAACCGCAGAGAATCCCACAGACTAAATATATGCTCTCTTTTCTTAGCAGGATACCTGGTAAGAAACTTTACCGACTACAGTAGATGCTTAAATGGAGAAAATTATTCTGCTTCAAATTGGCTTGGCTGTTAAATTGCTCTGCAGCCTCTATATTTTTCTGAGTTTAAGTTTCTCTCGTGCATGAAGATTTGTTCCTTTTCTTCTGACTTCAAGCCAAAATTTTTCCTTCTTTTTAAGGCTCAGCTTCTTTCATTCTTGCTCCTCATAGCTCAGACTATTTTCTTTGTTTGGAGGCAGATGCTTTGCCGATGTTATTGACACTTCTTCTGAGCATCTGGAACATATTAGATAAGACCAAAGATCTGTCTAATCCACTGCCTCATGTTAAAAAGCAGCTGGTACAGGGGTTTCACAGGAAGGAGCTTAGGGAAGATAGATTATTTATCTCACATACTTTGCCACATGCTGATATCTAATACTTAGGGATCAGATAATGCCATGAAGTACATGGTATTGTACTTTTGCCAAATATTTGGCCTCTTTCTCTCTAATCCTCTATCTGGTTTAGCTTGGCCTTTTGTTCTTCCTTTTCCTTGACGCTATGTATCTTGATGTGTCTTGAACAGTCACAAGCCAGGGCAAGAAATTTGATGTGGTCCAGATTTAACAATTTTTGGCTGTAAGCAATTTCCAAAGAGCTGGGATTTTGTATCTACAATGGGAATAAACCTGCCCTGGCATACTTCAGCTGCACCTCAACAATGCAAAAATTTTAATAGATTGTTTGTTTTTTATAACAAGTAAAGTATGTTTTACCAGGTTTGAGTCTTTGGTGGTTCCCTTTTCCTACTCTTTTCTCTGTAACCATGATTCCTGGAAATTATTTTTTTTTTCTTTCCCCTCCCTCCTCCTTTCTCTGGAAAGTGGAAAACGTGTTTACACTGGAGTTGAGCCTTAAAAAAAAAACAGAAAATATCTTGAAGCTGTTGATAAAACCAGAAAATATCTTGAAGCTGTTGATAAAACTATGAGAGCTGGCAAAGCTGGGACTCCTCTGTTGCCTTCAGAAAATACCCACTTTTTCTTTTAAATACAGTCCTCTGTGATTTTTTTTTCTTGTTGTTTTGACAGCAGCAGGAAATTTTTGCATTGCTTTTGCACTTATCTTTTTTTTTTTTCTGTTTTTTTTTCTCTTGTTGGATTGTGTTTTCTTTGTGATGCTCCTTTGACTTTGGCCAAAGGCTCAATACCTCTGAGTAGAATCTCCCAAAAGATCACTGTTTTTTCCTCCAATCTGTCAAGCTCCCTTCTTAATCTCATCTTTAAAATTACTCTTCCATCTTCATCCAAGCACTTCCACGTTCCCTCTCCCCACTTGTCAGCTCACCTCTGGAAATACAGTCATGGCTGCCTCAGACACTGGTGAAGATCATTTCAACTTTGAGGACTTCCACTTAGTTTTTCCTTGTTTTCTTCTTTCCTTCATTCTCTCTTGTTTTCTTTCTTTTCTTTCACTGACAGCAGCTTTCAGCTGAATTAGCATGATGAGCTGCGAATGGCACAAGCAGCCACCTGTGTCTACTAGTATGATTGCCTGACATACATGCTGTAAAGTTCTTCAGTATTAACTGCAAGAGGCATCACACTACCAAAAAATTCATGTCTTGTGTAGAGAAAGTGGTTTCTAAAATCCATGTTTGCAAAGCTTTATGAGATGGAAACAGACTTTTAAAATATGATAGCAGTGAGAATAGATAACTTTGAGTTCTGAGTTTTACTGAGAGTTCCTTCATCTTTCTGGGGTTCAGTTAGGCATAGGGCAAATTTTGATGTCAATCTGTTTGTGACTATTATAAAGTGTGCCAAGGGTTGGTAAATGGCATTGTGATAGACAAATATGTACTCTTGCCAGACATTTGTAGCAGGCTCTGGATTGGGAAGTGCTGGACATGTTAAGAAAGCAGCAGCAAGTGGGAATGATTTGCAGTAGAAACTCCAGTTTCTTGTCTGACCAATTCAGCCATGACCAATGGTTTTGAGTTATTGGTCTGTTTACCTGCCATTATGGGAGTTGTTATCACAGTACCCATAGTTTATAGCTGCAAGGAAACTGGTCTGCTCCCTTCCCCTCCTCCTCCTCCTTCTGTAAAAATGTTCCTTGATCTTCCCTAAATTTTTCAGTCATTTCACAAGCAATGTTGCTCATATCCCATGGTAATTTTGCTCCAGGGAGGAGATCTCTTTGATGCTATTACTTCCACCAACAAATACACAGAGCGGGATGCCAGTGGAATGCTTTACAATCTGGCCAGTGCCATCAAATACCTTCACAGCCTGAACATTGTCCACAGGGATATCAAGCCGGAGAATCTACTGGTAAGTGGAGATTCATCTTTCAGTATTGCTGATAACTTTGGAGTGTGTGAGAAAAGGTCTGCACTTCCTCCTTCCACATGCCTGCCAAGTTTATTTCAGTCTTTTAAGTCACTGATCTTTTAATTTTAACCTTTGCATTGTAAAGCTCTCCTAAGAATAACAGCTGTCCCAGGAGATACAGTAACATTAGGTGGTATGTCTAGATTGTTCCATGGAACACAACAGCTGAGTAATTTCTGGGATCACTAGAAGTAAACTTGTAGTAAACTGCAGGAAGATTTCAAGCTTCTTATAAATATGTGTTCTGTCCTCAGCAGACTATTCTGTACTTCTGTCACTGCCTAAATAATTAGCAACCCTTTAGTTTTACAAGCATGGTGCATGTAAATGCTGTGTCCTAATCATGTCACACATCAGAGCAGAACCAGGAAGAGACTTCATTGTCCTTCCCCTACTACATCTCCAAATAATCCTACAGCACTTTTTATTAAGCCACTTTCACAAACAGACAATCTAAATCTTTGTTTTTCTGACTAAATCTATATGAGCCTTATCCACTGAAGACAATGAAAAACATACCCTGGCAACTATTCTTCTGAGAATTTTGCACACTTGAATGCAACAGTTGCATCCCCCTCATTATTTTATTTCTCCTGAGAAATTAGCTTCTCCTGATTATTCCAGTGTTCTGAGTTTTCACAAATTTGCTGACATGTTCCAATATCAGGATGTCCCAATTCTCCATATATTCTGCAACTGTAAAACAATGTTTGTAGAATCATAGAGTATCAGTTCTCTCAGCTGTGTACTCTCAGCCATGACTTAATGCATTTAGTCCTGCTTGACAATGAAGAGTTTTTATGGGAAAGCTGACTTTAGCAGATATTGCTAAACTTCCAGGCAGTGGGATTTTTACAGCTGAAGTTCCTTTAGTGGCAGGTTCTGGGTGAGGAAGAAGTGACCTGCCCTCATTTTCCAGAAACTGCTGAAAACACACTGGGTGGAAGTTTCACTAGACATTAATGACTGATACACCTTTCTTGGCCCTTTTGCTCCATTTTATTTTCTGGTGTTGGTGTTGATAGGAGGCTGTATGCAGATGTTGTAGCAATCCCATGCCAGGATTCATTAATGCTGCTCCTGGAGTGTGCAGGAGGGTCTTGGTCTGGGACAAGCCTTGCTCTGCTGCTGTCTTGACTTGTCTGTAAATGCCTAAACTCTGTTGTCAGAGTTAAAATTCTGGGGGAAAAGAGGTGGTCAGGAGGTATGGGTAGGAGGTGAGGGCAGCAGGGCAGGGATTAGATTTACCTGCTCAGCTTTTCTGGTAATTACCCACTAATGATCACATTGTTCCCATTGTAGCTGAATTATGTCTGAGTGACTTTTCCAGAACTGTGCATTGGTTTTGAGACTGAGCTGTAAGGATGCATCATTTAACCTCTTGCAGCATCCTAATCCTCAAAAGCCAGCATTTGATTCACAAATTGCATTGATTCTCTAAGTTTTATGAGGTCCTTGAAAGAAACAAGCGCTGTTTTAGAAGAGGGCTTTGGAACCAGCCTTACCTGAGCTCTGATCCTGGTTCTGACATTGGCTGCCTGTGGCCTCAGTGTATCTGAACCTTTCTGCTTTTATCTTAGCTGTCAAATGGGATGTGTGGCTCCTTGGGTCACAAAATTGCAACTAGCATTATTTTCAGGCATTTACAAAACACTTGAAAAATGCTACAGGGGTCTCAGCATTTCTTTTGCCAAATACCTTCTACTTGCCTTTTGTAGCCTGCCCTTTTCCTTGCAGCTCTTTAACCCTTCACCTAAGTGGTCATGGAGGTATTTTTCCCTTGTTGTTCTTGTGCTGTGGCTTTCCCTCTGATATGGTCACAGTGCTGCACATACAAACCCTGGTTGTGTTACTGCTGGTTCTCCTTGCCACTAGTTTGAGAATCAACCCTTCTCCCCCACCCTTTTCGTACTCATGGATTGTAACTTTACAGTTTAGAGGAGCATGTCCTGAGGCTAAACAACCTCATTAGTGGGGAAAAAAGACAACAGGGAGGATGAGCAAGGCTGTAGAGTTGCTAAAGGAGACCAAGGGGAAGTGAAGGGGAACATGCTGCTCTGGAGAAGGAGACCAGAAGAGGATGTTCACCTGGAGCTGCTTTATTTCATCTCTTCCTTTACTTTCACCTCCTCCTTTATCTCTTTTAATTTTTCCTTCTTCCCAAAAGTAACTTTCAGGCTTAGAGCTGATGTGTGAGACCAGCTCTTGGTCCTGCTAATAAATCTTTGTGTGTGTGAACCTGTCCTGTGTGCAGCACCCATTATTTTTTAACTGCTTAAATATTCCATATTATCCTCAGGGCATATAAAGTCCATCTAAGAGTCAACTGTCCAAGAGTTTAGGGTGTGCTGAATACCTGTGATGTTTTAGCATTTTTGTTTGTTTTTTTATTCTCTAGGGAGTCTTCCATGTTTTAATTGGAACATTTTTCATAATTGTTGCTATTTAGAACGTTTATTTTGTCAAGTCATGGGATGTCTTTATAGCCATATAATAAACCCTAGAGAACAACTTCTCTGACTGTTGCCATCTGCACTGATCACAAGAGCAGCTTAGAAAATACTGACAGTCTTTATACTAATAGGATACATATGGTGGCATACAATTATGTGTGGCTGCATTCAATTAGTGTAGTACAATTACACAGTTTTATAGCTTAGTTAAAACAGTGATAGCTCTACGAAGCGGGTAATTTGCACTAATCCCCATTTCTTTAATTGCCCTTCAGTATTTAAATGCAGGAACATATATAGTATTTATTCAGAATAGCATGAGCATTAAATTATTTTTCCCATTCCTTGACTGGCAAGTAACATACCACAGCTTCACATTGGGCTCTTTTTTATATGAAGTTATAAGAGGGTGAGGAAAAGTTACTTTCTTCATTTTTACAAGTCAACTGAAGTAATTTTCCAAGAAAAGTAATTCCTCGAAACAGATGAAGCAGAATAATAGAAAATGCACTGTACCAAACCTTCTGCATTGGTAAATATTGCCAAACAAACCTCTTCTGTAATTAATTTCTAGTATGGATGAGTCCCACAAGGTGTGGTCTATTGAAGGAAGGAATTTACAAATGTTTGCTAGGTTAGCACAGCTCGGAGAAGGCTGTGTAGAAAGATAACTGCATGAAACAGAATATGAAATACTAATTAGGCCAGATTCAGCTCTTCATGTCTAAGTGCACACTTTCCATATTTCAGCAAGTGAATATTTAAAGCCCTAGTCTCTAGACTTTAATTAAAACTGTTGTTGAAATTAGATTTATTACTGCCATTTCAGAGAGCACTTTCTTTAGTTTCAGGAACCAGATGTATTTAACAATCTGTGTTTTGAATAAAACCATAATTGCCTTTTTTTTCCCAGTGCTTTTCTATAAACATAACTTTTTTCTGGCTTAGTAGAAATGTGAATCCATTATAAATTGCTGGTCCTCTTGAAGATCCAGTTGAATTCTTAAAAATAACATAAGGAGAGGAGAAGAATTTTGTGTACTCTGAATGTCTGCTTGTGGCTGTATCACCTCGTAAGCAGGGACTCAGGACAGAGAGGGGTTTTCTCTCTAGACATGACTAACATTAACAAATAAGAAACTGGGAGATGGGGGCTGTATAATACAACTAATTAGTATGAGCTATAGCAGATCTGTAGGAAACTGTGGTGAGAGACTTCAAGAATTTGCTTTTGCTCCAAGAAACCTATTCAAGAGTCCCATGTAGAATTTATTGTATTTTTGTAAGAAAAAAAAGCTAGGATTTTATTCTTAAAACCATAGGTAAATTTGATTTTGGATGTAGGAGTAGCTGGTCAAGATATATATATAGATATATAGATATATATATATATATATATATATATATATATATATATATATATATATATATTTTTTTTTTTTTTTTTTTTTTTTTTTTTTTTTTAAGGATTCTTTTGGTTTTGATTAGGAAGTATGACACTTACTATTTTTGCACAGTTTTGGTGCAGATTGTTTACATGATATCACTAGTGGTGATCCAGACTGCATAGAACTTTGATTTGGCTTGCAAAATAAGAAAGTGATGCATATACATTATAAGAAGGTCTCCTATAGACTCTTTCCATTTTTTAAGGTGCTATTGTAGAAAACATTCCAAAATGGCAAGCAAGGACTCAAACCAGCACTTTGATTAAAGATAGACTTACAGTCTAGTGTTTAATTCAGATACATTTTTATATTTTTTATTTTAAACATTTTTTTACTGGATCTAATTTTAAAGGCACAGGACTTATTATCTGGCATAAGCAGATGGTGAGGGATACAATACAGCATCATAAAAACACCTCAGTTTTCAGTGTTTGCAGATTTGAGGCTCTTCTTTTGCTCTGAGCCATCTTTTAAAATTATAGTTGTTTTACTGATGTTTCTAGTTTGTCTTTTTTTTCATGTGACTACATCTTAATCTCTCTTTGCACTCATAAAACCCCATGAAAGATCACGCTGCCACTGTGAAGACCAGGTTTTAAGACAGGATTTTCACATATCCCCGTTAGCAGCCCTAACTGCTTGTGTCCCCTTGATGTTGACGCTACCGTGCCAGTAAGAAACTCATTGGTGTGTAAGAGTCATCCAAGGAGAGGAGAGCACTTCTAGGTGAAATACTGCAGCCAGATTTGTGTCTTGTGGCTTCAGCACACAGAGAAGAGCCTGGAACTGCTGTCAGTACAGTCACTTTTCTATTACCTAAGTAGCTGAAGTTCCTGTGCAAACCTTTAATCTCTCTGCAAGTAAAATGAATAAACTCAACCCGCCTACGCTGTGAATTCAGTAGGGAGCTGATGTAGGAAAGCCACTGCTGGAAGGTCACGCATTTGCTTCTGGGCTTTAGCACCTAGCAAGTGGTACATCTTTTGTTGGACAGTTGGCAAGATAAGTCTTTCCAAAAAATCCTGACTGTATTCAAGGGAAGTTGTCCAAATTGTCTGTGAATTTTCAAAGCATGAAGAGAAATATGTTAAAGGTAAGGAGGAGGAAAAAAATCTGTAAATGAGAAGGAACACTTCAGGCAGTTAGCAAGTGATTATAGTAGTTGCCTTGATGGTTTTGTGGTAAAACTTTCAATTTTCCTCCTGATTTAGGTTTATGAACACCAAGATGGAAGCAAGTCCCTGAAGCTGGGAGACTTTGGCCTAGCAACAATTGTGGATGGACCTCTATATACTGTCTGTGGGACCCCAACATATGTAGCTCCAGAAATCATCGCTGAAACTGGGTAAATCCCTTGTAGTGGTGATCCATTGATGTGTACTCAGAAGGACACATTCTTATCATTGTGCCAGACTGGAGTTCTTGCAATTAAGATTTTTATGCTGCCTTTGGTTGGCTATGATGCAGAATCATGGCCCATAGAACAATTCATGTGGAAGGGACCTCTGGAGGTGATCTTACCCAAACCAGTTCAGAGCAGGCTGTTTTTGAATTATATTGGTCAACCTCTGCCAGTTGTTAGCCTCAAACTTTTTAGCTTAACACTGAGTCATTAACTAGCCATTTGCAGATACGGTGGAAGTAATTCTCTAGAGACTGCTAACTATCATTCACTTAATTCTATTTTGTTATTTCACACTATCCGCCTCTGATTTGTTCCACAGAGCAAATGCCTGCTGGCTTGAGCAGTCTGCGTCATCTTTGCAGACTTCATGTTGACAGGCATCACTAACTCAAGTAACTCAACTTGAATTAGTTAACTAACTGAAGAATACAGCCCAATGTCTTCTGTGCACTCACACATTCTGATCTAATGTAATTTTAATTTTAAGATAGATGTAAATACAAAAAATATTTGATAGCAGAATGAGGATTGGTAGGTAAACAAAGTTCAGATAAGAATTTATGAGAAATTATTAATGATTCTGAACATATTTCCTCTGTAGTCCATAAGAATCTGATGTCTCTAACCATGTCTCTCACACTTCTAGATATGGCTTGAAGGTGGACATCTGGGCAGCGGGTGTGATTACTTACATCCTGCTCTGTGGTTTTCCTCCATTCCGTGGGTATGGACTGACCTATTCAACCATCCTTGTTATGTGAATTGGTCCCTGTGCTCCTTTCACATTAAGCACAGAGATTCCCACTGGTAGAAGTTCTCTGCTCATAGGGTTTGATGGTTTTTTCCTGTGCTCTGCATAGTGTTCTACACAGGCCCCATAAATGTCTGTGATTTTATGGTAAAATCTCTGTCTCGTGTTTGTTTATTGTAGTTTAAACTTCATTGCATTGCAAAACAAGAGCCTTCATTACAGGTACTGTGTGCCTTTGCCTGAAGTTTTAAATAGACTATGAAATAACCATCTTCTTTCATGGACAAAATGCAGCATATTTTGTGGTTGGTAAAAGGTAATTAAAATGTAAGCCAGTTAATAAAGACATGTCATATATTTTATCCCCTCAAAGCAATTGCAAAGTTGTGGGCAATCCTAAAGACAAGCAGAAAGAAAGAGTGTACCAAATGCACTGTGTTTTATGATCTCACCATTAACACCCATGGCTGCATGTTTGGGGCAATCAACATCTTCCAAAAGCATACTAAGGCATGAGCAATTAAAAGCAATTTTAAGAAGTCTATTGAAACCACATCTGAAAATAATTTCTTTTTGGGTTTTGTTGTTGGTTTTCTTTGGTTTTTACTTTACAGAAGTGGAGATGACCAAGAAGTGCTTTTTGATCAAATTTTGATGGGACAGATGGATTTTCCATCTCCATATTGGGACAATGTTTCTGACTCTGCAAAGGTGAATTTTATAGTTGATGCTATTTTCTTCTACAGTATTATTTCCAGTGGGAGTGTGTAGTACATGTTGTCCTTTCACAGTGTTGTATTTGACGTGTCTCACACATCTCCTGCTACACCTATAAATTCCTCTGGGTCACCAATTATGTTTCATTTGGTTGCTGTCTCTTAGGCTCCAAAAGGTTTTGAAATGGGCCCCATTCTGAAATGGACATCGTATCTCTATATAATTTCTCACACAACACAGACACCAGCAGCCCTTATTGATTAAGAAAAAATTAAAGTAATTCACTTCCTAGCTCAAAAGCTCTCTTAGACTGTGCTTTTTATGTACTTACGAGGGGCACCAGGTACCAACCTGGAGCCTTTGAATGTTATCTAATAATATTATGGAGAGGCTGATTTCCCTTATTGACCCCATTAGAGGATATGTCTGTTCTTTCTTTCTGTCAAAGAACCAGGCCTCCCATTGCCTTATTGTTGCAGAGTGGTATGAAATACAGGCTTGTTCTGGTCACAGCTCTTGACCTGCAGTCTTTGGTGTGCTGAGGCAGATATAATTATTTACAGATACAGACCTTGACAGAGATCATTATACTTGCAAAGCAGATCAGTTTTTTTAACTCTCACTAATTCACTAGAGCAATAGTTTAACTCGAAGATTTTCTAAGGATCTGGCATTCACTCTAGTCATATATATAAATATATGCGGACAGAGACAAAATACATATGTGAATGTAAAAAAAAAATCATATGGTCATTCCATAGGTAGATAAGCACTTACTTTCAGTCAGTTTACTTCTCTGGTCTGTAAGGCAATCTATGAAAAACTGTCTTCCTGTTTCCTTCAGTGTGACAGGGTTTGATTAATCACAAGAAAAAAAAAAAAAGGTAAATTTGGAGGTGGATGCAGGTAAGATAGTAGCTCTGAATCTCCATTCTTTGGAGAGTTACATCCTGCTTTTACAGGTATGTGGAGTCTTCTAACTAATGAAGTTAAAGAATGAGATACAGTCATAGAGTTGGAAGTCCTCTAAACTAAATCACTGTGTTGTAGCAGGCATTATTTCATAACATCATTAATGGGAACCTTGCAAGTCCTTTGCCAGTGGGTTTTCCTGTGAAACTCCTTCTGTCAAATAGTTCTGTCTAAAAATTCTGGTTTGAAGCCTTAGCCTATCCATTTAAGTTATTCCTGTAATTAAGGATGACTAGCTTTGGTCTTTGGCAAGGCACCTTTATTTGCTGTCATATTGCCATACTGTTTCCATGCACTCTGTGAATAAAATAATCTAGGTAATTGCAGAGAAAATCAGAGGGTGAAAAATAATGATTTTAAGTATCGGGGGTTTTTTTTTAATATCTTCTATGTTATTTAAACAAGAGTTTAAAGTAAAACTGTATTTGCTGGCACTTTTTTTTCCCTACAGAGGAATTGGCTTTTTCTTAATGGAAAGCTAACCTAATTTCATGAGACCATCTGTTTTGCACATTATGTATTAAGTGCTTTTCTCTTAAACAGTGGCTTCAGAACTGTAACTCAGAACTGTCTTCTAGCTTTTCAAGATACTGTCAGATATGGATTTAGAAGTTCAGCTGAGAGTTCATCAGTTCATAGTTTTCCTATTTTTTGAATAATCTTAGTATATTTCTTCGGTCAGTAGTTCACTCTCTCTTTGAGCACTCTTACAAAATCAGTTAAAGAGTTCTTAAGTATATGAACTATTGATCTGTTCTTTGAAGGTGTTCTTTAATTTCAACCCTGTATTCTATTTCTCAGGAACTTATCACAATGATGCTTCAAGTAGATGTAGATCTGCGATTCTCAGCCTTGCAAGTTCTTGAGCATCCATGGGTTAATGTAAGTATTTTCAGACTTGTAGATGCTTCTTGCAATTTGGCACCTTTGAGTGTCAAGCTCTTGCTATGCCCTTTTGGAAGCCAGCACATTCTAAAGATGCCACAGATTTAACTGGAAATCAGCTGGGTTACAGGCTGATTTAGTGTATTTTGTACCTTGGAGTTCTCATTATTTTGTGTGTGCTCAGCTACATTTTCTCTGAAATGCACTTTCAACAAATCTCAATCCAATTTGATAAATGTATATCTCTAACTCTCAGCTTGCAGGTTCAGTGACACATTTTATTCTCCTGAGATGAGGTGGGCTCAAAAATCTCACAGTCATGATTGAGAGTTACTGAAATATAGCCCATGCTGTTAAACCTACTTGATCCAGAATGGAACAGGGAAACATTTTGAATCATATTTAGCTTCTGACAGTATTTAAGATTTGTTAATTATTCCAGACTATTTAACATGTTGTAAAATATTTGGATGACAAAAAATTGGGATAATCTATATTCCAGTTCAGAAGGGACAGCTGAAAAAAGAAAGTTGGGATGAACAGTGAAAAAAAATACAGGAAGAGGAAATAATACTTCATTTTGTTTGTTGCAAGTTTGAGTGTGCAGTCCTCCCTGGAATACTCTTCGGTCCCTGAACTACCGTGTCCAAAATTCTTTTCTCACTAAAAATCTATTCTAAAAATTCAAATATACAGTCACCTCAGATATTAATTTTTTTTTTATTAAAGAGTTCTCCATATAGAGTAGTAGTGATCACTTAAGTATTTTCCAAGTACATGCTATAAGCTTGGAGAGCTCCCTTATTACCCAAACTACTTTTTAAATTGTAAATACTATTAACGTGCAGAGCCCTTCTGTGGTGTATGAAGAGTGCAAGGATCCAGGACAATGTCTGATGAAAATCTTTTCATTTTGAAGATGACATTCAAGCAGCTGAAATATTTATTTTCCTTGGTGCCAGGGGCTATCCTTGGACGTAGTGTTCTGTCACAAGTTTATAATGCCTTATGGTTTATAATGCCTTATGGTGATTGAGAGGCCTTATGGGTCTCTCTGTCTCCATGGGAGGAGGATGTGTGGAGATTTCTGGAGTGCTGAAGAGGAGGAGATGGAAGTGACTGATCAGAAGCCACAGAGAGGCCAAGTCACCCGCAGTGTGAGCCTGCACACTGCTGCTGAGATTACTGAAATGTCACTTGCTTACACCACTTAAGGAAGTGGTCACTAATCTTCCATTTTTTCTGAAAAATATATTTGAAATGTTAATGCTACCCCCAGGTACTTACTTTTTTTTTAATTGTTACACCATGATGTGTTTTAAAAAGCCATTTTAGTGTGATGTATAAAAAAGAAGAGGTGCAGCTCTTTGGCAGTAATACAATGGTGATGGTGTGCAAGTGACATGAGGATCTGCTTCCCTGCCCTCAATAGTACCTGCTAGTGAGGATAGCAGGGGAGAGGAGCTGGGGTCTAAAGACTTTGAACACTCCAGAGCTCTGCTAGAAAAACTTGAGCTCTGGTCACTGAAGCACCTTGGCAAATTCCTGAATTTCTGTGCAATAAGTTAACATGCGGAACCCTTTGCCAGAAGGTGGTGTAGAGAACTGGTATGAATGGTCTCAAAAGAGAATTTAATACATTTTTGGAGGATGATCCCATTGGTGCTTATTAAATATAGTGGTCTGGGTAGAGCTCTTGGCTCACAAAGTTCTTAGGTACTTGTTTGGCAAGAACTAGACGATATACCAGGGAAACTTCAGATCTACTTGCTTCTATTAAATATACTACTTCTTAAAGAGTGCCTGTGATGCACTGTTAGAAACAACATGCGGTGATCAATTCATCTTTGGTCTAGCTCTGGTTTTTTGCAGTTTTATGCTGGTAATAATTCTCTGCAATCAAAACCTGTAGCAGTTCTGTCTATATAAGTAAGTGAAACAAATATTCCATGACAATTCTGTAATTCCTTTTTTTCTACTGCTTTTAACAACTGAAAAAAACCAGTGTTTTTTCTGCATCATTACACTAGAGATAGTTCATCATGCAGATCAAAATCGCTTTTTAATTTTCTTATGTCCTCCATATATTTTTTTCTGGGAGTAAAAAGTCTAGCACTGGGACCAGTTCAGGAAAGTGCTTTAACACATTGCAAACATTGCTCCCATTTCAAGGCATCACACATGGAAGCACTTAATACTGGGCATCAAATTAACTAGATGGCACTACAATCTTAGTTCACATCGGAAGAAATAAGAACATGGCTGAGTTGAAACAGGTGTTTAAATGGTTCCATGAGAAAGGGCACTTCCCTGAAGTGTGTCTGGGCAGTATCAGTAGATAAACTAGCAGGGGCAGCCTGTTGATGCACAGAGGCAGAATGTACAGTGTCAGATCCAACTACACAGACCTCTACCATCACTGGCTGGATCAGCTGCAAGTCTGTCACACAACCTCCCTGGACCTCATTTTCCCAGCTTCAGGACAGAGAATTAATGCACTCATCCCTGTTTACAAAAGGCTCTGCAACCTATGTGTTGTAATTACCTGAGCAATTATGTGTATACTGTCTTTCTGAGAAGAAATGGCACATGGAATTTTCACCTACACTCCATTTTCACAGGTAACCCACTTTAATACTTTTCCATGGTGTCAAATGCTGGAGTTTACTTTCTCTATTAGTTTCAGCTGGGATAGGGCTCACTACAACGCTTCCCTTATTTCAGTTTTGAACCTATTCAGAGTGTTAAAGCTACAGCTAAAATACTAGATAGAACAGCTGGCTTGAAAAGCAGGCATGTGTTTTCTTTGACAATTTTAAGAAACATTTTCTCTCTTTGATCAAACCTTTGATAGAAGTGTTGTAACTGCTTACACTGTATAAAACCATTTTGTAGATTGTAAATAACCATTCTAGTTTATAGCTGCTTATTATGTGATTACTTGGTAAATTGCTGAGATTCCTGGAATGTGCTTTGACAGTTTCAGTAGGAGCAAACCCTCGTTTCAGTTTAAGTTTTTGCTATAAAAATATCTGGATTCCTCTTGGAAACTGCAAAGCTTGTTATGGTCAGAGTCAGACCAGTAAAGCAGTTTCGATGTGAATAATATCCCAGCTGTTTTCAATTCAAAAAAACAAAACCTGAAAAGATGTTGGCTACATGCCACTGCCACAGATGGAGATCTTGAATTCTAAATGCAATTCAGCAGCAGTTCTTTGCCCCCTCCATTTCGTTTATTTGGCATCATCTCTCCTATGCAGTACACTTAGACCTGGAAAAAAATCCATTACTTTATACTTCCCCTACAGGGACCCCAAATCTTTACTTTACCTGCTCAATTTTTTTTTGCAAAGTTAAAGAATTATAAAAGAGGCAGGAAGCTTGAGATTTGGCATTTTAAACTTTGATGTTATTGATAACCTGAAACAAGTTACAGGACAAACTCATTCTTCTTTGTATAAGTAGTAAATGTTTCCTAATACATCCCTGAGTAGTGAAAGGGATGTATTAGGAAGGGATGCTGAAAGGGATGGATTGCATTCTGAAAATCCTTCTCTGTTAAAATAATCAATATGAAATGTGTGTTGTTGCTGGAAGAGGAAGATGGCACACACCAGCCTAAAAAGAATTAGAGAACCTGGAGCTTTTATATTTTTCCCTCAATATGTCTGCCTTGGAAATTTGTGTGCAAAAGAAATTAATAGCCAAGTGATAAATATCATTAAGCTAAACATTTGTAAGAAAACTAATTTTAAAAGACACTCCTTATTTTGCAGCTGCACTACTTTTGGTTACACCCTAGGACACTGTACAAAACAAATTTCCTTAGAATCCTTAAAGGAAACAGTGTCCAAAAGCTTTTCCAGCACTTCTATTTACTCTAATTTCCTGCTGTTGCTTGTATAATGATCTATTCATCTGACATTTTTAGACTTGGAAAGTAAAGCTCTTGTGACCATCTTGTGAAATGGATCTAAGCGCTCCAGGGCAGTAGGAGTCTGGGAATCCTGAGCTTCATTACATCTTTATAACATTTACTTTGAGTGGCAATGCTTCCTGCCACAGGGAACAATGCAAATATGAAAACAGTTTTTATCAATTACTAGATTTTCTCCAAGACTTTCTGCCTCTTTTTTATTGTTTTTTACTTTTAATTTTTGTAAATAGACCATGAAAGGTATTTTGTAGAGGCTGATTAAAAAACCCGAACAAACAAACAAACAAAAACCAAAGCAAAATACCCCAAAACAAAAAACAAAAATGTGTTAACATTCCAAGCAATTTATATTGTTCATGTGAAAACTCAAATTCTGAGCCAGAGTTTTCAAACTCTTTTGACTGCTCAGCTCCTGAGGTATGCACAGGAGAGCTCTTCTTTCAGACTATTAGCAGTCAACATCTTCTGAAGCTCATGACTCTTTAAAGTTCCCAGCTGGAGCAACAAAAATAACTGGTCACCTTAAAAAAAAATCTTGTGATTAATGCTAAGGCTGAGATGAAATTCTGTGATCCTAGCCCACTGCCAAAAGAAAAGACTTAGAACAGGGGAAAGAAACAGTTAACCTCTTCAGAGTTTGACATCCCTACCATTTCAGCAACCCAATGAAATTCTTGTCAGCAGTGTTTACACTGTTCTCCAGTTCTACAACTTATCCTGATGATTCTGATCAATTTGATATTTGATGGGGTATTTTTTTCACTTCTTGCCTTTTAAAACTGCAGAGCAACTTTTTTTGTATTTAGATAAACAGCTGTCATCTCTCACCCTCAATAGCTATCCTTTTGTTGACTGAGATAATTCTAGGAGCCAGTTTAATATATATTGATTTCTTTATAAACTATTTTTGAATAAAAGAGAACTATTAAACATCAGATGGCACTAACAGTAGTAATAAAAACTTAGTAACAATAGAGGAATTCTGATATATCCCTATGCTGCATCTTAAACTGGGCTGGAAGGTATTTCATCTGAAAGCTGGAGCCCAAACTATGTGTCTGTGGCATGTTGCCACAGGAGCTGTGGGTGTGGTGCTTCACCAATAAAATATGACCACAATCTTGGTAACTATTGTCTTGTCTGTAATTTAGTCTTTTGACAAGATGACATGAACGCTTGGCAGACTTTCATGTCAAGAAAGCCAAGAGAATGATTTTATTTTTCTTCCCTCCTCTCGTGACGAGGAGTTCACTTTACAGACTAGCTTTCTTCTGGGAAAGGCAAGGTCAACGGGAAGCAGGTTATTTTTAGGGGTCATATACCACCAGGCCAGGACTCCCCAGTGATAGACAATAATCAGCTACTGGGTTCTATTGTTTTGTTTTGTGTTTTGCAGCTGTGTGCACTTGACCATATTTTGCCAGCTGAGACATTTTGTTAAGGGGTGAGTAAGGGATCTCTAAACACAAACTCCCCAAGCTAAATAAATAACAAACCTTACCAACCTCCCTAAAATTCCCATATACTCACTGAACTCATGATTTACTGCAGCAGTTCTGTAGCTCTTCAAAGGGCACTCATAATGGCTGAAAAATAAAAGAAAAAAGTGTCTGTCATCTCTCACTATTCTGATATTTTCTTGTTTTCCTTTATTCTGCTAGGATTTTGCCTAAGTGGAGTTTAAGAATTATTTCATTTGTTTATTCCTATACATACCATGCAGCACCAGTTAGGGATGACTATGGCACATGGCTCTGTATATTTTGCCTGTTGTACATTTTGTTTCCTATTCCACATATTCTGCGTATTTGTTGCCTGAAATCCTGCATATGCTGCTGTTGGGGAAGTCTCACTTAGTAGTGTTTTTTTGCAAGTTTTTAAGGCATAAGGATCTTTGCTACAATTTCTAAAAAACCCTCCTCTTTGCTGGGCTTGAATTCAGTCTGCGGACTTGTGCAAAACCCCAAACTCCATTCTTTCTGTCAGGGTTTCTTCTCAGTATGGAGGATGCCAGTCTCCCTAGGTGCGGGTATCCAGGTTTGCTCTCCAAAGTGAGAAGTCTCAGCTGCAAGGAGGAATGTCCCAGCCCAACCTCTTGTTTTTGTAATATCTTGGAGACCTTTTACTTTTGAGGTCATTATCATTAAATTTATGTGATGAGTAAACAGAATCTTAAACACATCTAAGTCCTCAGGTTTTGAAATATCAATGGGCATAAAAATAACTGGGTAGTGGTAATTAATGAAAGAAAATTGTAAGAAATGGCAAGGAAAATGAATTGTTTAAAAATTATTATTAATGAACATTGACTAAAGTTTGAGAAGAAAATATTGGGTAAAGAAGAAGAGAGAGACTGCTTGGTGCCATAATGTGTTCATCTTGTAAGTACCTTAAAGGTATTGATGGAGACAATGATTGACCCATATTTTAATACAAACATTTTGTAAACTTTTATGCATTGACCTATCAGAATCACCTCACAGTTCCTCTTTTTTTTTTGTCTTTCCTCTCTGAAGCTTTATTTTGCTTTATTTGTCTGCAGGATGATGGCCTTCCAGAGAACGAACATCAGCTCTCAGTAGCTGGGAAGATAAAGAAGCATTTCAACACAGGCCCTAAGCCGAACAGCACAGCAGCTGGAGTTTCTGTCATAGCAGTAAGCATCTGAAATACACAGATGAAACAGATTTATGTGCCCACCAGCCAGTTTTGTGTTTATGACACCAAAAGAAACCAGAGAGGGTTAATATTTAGATAAATGTAGCATTTAATTAATATCAGCATAGTTAGACTGGTATCCTGCACAACTTCTCCTTTGGTTCTCCTTGTGAGTCACATTGTTATTTAACTGCCCTAGGAGGTATAGCTGTACACACAGAACACAGTTCCACATTTTACCAGAAGATTAGTGGACCTAACTCCAACATAAATTCAACAATTTGAACTGGGATCATGATATTTTACTTGGCAGCAGACTCATTATATGGATTTAGGCCACACAGAGACTGTAGGAGGACAGCACCACTTTAAAATGGAAATTTCTTCAGAATTTAATTGAAAATCTCTATGGCAGCCTAAACCTCTCCTCTCTGAAGATGTGAAAGAGAGCTGTGATGCCTCACTGCTGCCTTCATGGTTAACATGAGTCTAGCCACTTCAGATTTAGCTGGGCATTTTATTGTAGTGCCACACACAGCCTGCTTCCCTGTCAGCAGAAGTACTTAATGGGGTAAAGACTTAATGGAACTTCTTGCTGCCTTCTGTCACATTGCAATTCCAGTGGAGCCATTCCAGGTTTGAACATGTCAGAGTGTCTGAAACAAAGCTTGGCCAAAATTTTGACCAAGCTTTACTGAGATTTCAATGGCATCCTCAGTGGAGCATACATCACATACAATTGTATTTTTTCCTCACAGATGAACATGTGTATTACATATACATGGACATAGGATATATTCAGCATATGAAGAGATTATTCATACTAATGCCATTGAATAGTAACATGCACATCCTTCACATTTTTGATACATCTGCTTGTGTTTGTAAGCTTTCCTTTATTACTCATAGTAATGTGAACACTCCAAAGAGTCACTAAAAATGTGACATGTTAAACGTAACCATTCCCATATCAGATTACTCAGTGTTCATTCCCAGCTTCCATAAATTGCAGGTGGTGTGACTGCACATGTACACTTTCTTGTACTGTTTCCACTTTCATGTTTCTCAGCTCAGCCCCTCCAGTGTTGAGTTAAATCAGCATGAAATAAATTCAGCTCAGCACATGCAATCTGGCTCACAGGTGTGAAGTGCTTGTGCAGCAAAAGGGATACTCTCTCAAAGTTACTTGGTATAAGTACTAAAAATTTCAAACTGTGCCTCTCTCATATTTTTCTTTACTCTTTCTTACCCTGAATGTCCTCAACATGGCAGCAAGTTGTTCCTCATGCTTTTCCTAGATTTTTTCAGTCATCAGCTAACATAGTCAGCATTTATTTATTTTCATTTTTAAGCAATAATACTGCAGCAACTCTCCCACAACTAAAACATCACATACCCATTGCTCATCTGAACTGCAGGTATGTTCTTTATAGACTAGCTGAAACCGTGTTCCTATTGAATGGACTGCCAGCACGCTTGTCCATGAGAATTACTGCTCAGATCCTCCATGCTAATGACTTCAAAGCTTAAAAGCAAGAAATGATGCCTCTGTCCTCATCCATCCCTTGCCTCCTTTATGTTTTTAATTTCCCTGCCCTCCTCTTTTTTTTATTTGCCCCAGTTGCTTTGCCAAGGAATTGTTTGCAGCAGTTTAACACCTGAGTAATGAAAAAGGCACTGTAGTGAATCTGTACACTGCAAAACATCAGGAAAAAATGTGTATGATTAATTATATTCTTAATGACTCTTATTTGCTTTTTAGTGTATGGAAATTTAACAGATTATTTTTAGCGATCATCTCTGTGGGCAAACTTCATATTCTGACACGACTGATCCTGCAACTCAGCCTATAAAGTAGAAATGTTTAGAATACTTAGAAGAGATAGGGAAATACAGACCTCTTTAGTGTTTTGGTAATGTTTCAGAATGCTAGATAATTTCCATTTTATGAATAAATTAGGTTTTTTTTCTACAAAAATAATTTAATATGTAAAAGAAAGCCAAAAGCAGAACAACAATGTCTTTAATTGTTGTTTCTGCATTTGGTAGTCTATTTAATATACATTTGCCTTGCATGTCACCAGTTTTATGTTTGGGAATCTCCCTTTAACTGTGAAATCTCAAATAAGCTAAAATTAAATCGTATTAACAAAGGCTGCTCTAGATTTAGAACTTTCAAAGTATGTATAGATGCTGTAACATATTGTTTGGCACTAAAGACATGCACTAACTGTATTTGCTAAAAAAATACTGGGGGTTTGTGCCTGCCTGTATGTTTACATACTTTTTGAGAGAGTGCCTGTGTATATAATATATAGAATTGCCATCTGTATATTATATAACACATCTGTGTCTGTGTTTGTGAAAATGTGTTAATATGTGCTTATATTTCTGCAGCTTAATAGTATGAAAGATAAATATTATCATTATTTTGAGTATTATAACCCTGTTTATGTACAGAGCTTGCTAATATGTGGTATTTAGTTCTTAGTTTGTCCTCACATTGGTATGGTGTGATATTATATGCCTGTTTTCTCTGGTGGTAAAAAGTAACACACCTCAAAGATCTCAAGGAATATTTATCATATGCACCAATTAAAACTATGATATGAAAATTAAGTTCCTAAAGATGCGTCTCTGGTCAGCTTGACTGAAAGGAAGTTTGAAGCTACATGTGTTTTTACAACTTCTGTGGCTACTGCTTCCTTCAGCAATGTCCAAATTGCCTTGATTCCTTTGGTTCAGACTTATGTCTGCTTTATTGATGTGGTAATCTCAGTAAAAGTTGTCTCTGTCTATCCAAGGCAGAGACATCCTACTTCTCATGCATGTGTCCAGACTTCAAGTTTGTCCACATTTGAAAGGATTCGTCAGTTTGGACAAACTACCCTAATGAACATGTGCATGCCTAGCAAAGCAGTTCATTTGCTGATGTAGTAGAATAATTTCTCAAACAAAATTAACTATACAAGTGAAGAGACTTTTCTGTTGATGCAATAATACATCATTAAAAGTTCTGCCAGAGTAACTATGTCAGTTGGGAAAAAATTCCCCTGAACCAACATAGCTTTGCCAGCAAATTTTTAATTGGAGAACTAGCTTTTAAAACAGCAAGAGAATTAGCAAGTCCCAAAAAAACACTGCTTGCTGAAGAGAGACTACGTAGGAGAAATATCACTTTACTTGCCCTGTTCTTAAACTCTTGTCACAGGCGTTGACTACCGGTCTCTGTGGGAGACTGTCTGGGCTAGTGCCCTTCAGTCTGTGTCAGAATGGCCACATTACTGTTAAGCATGTGCCAAAATATTTGCAGGATCATGTTTCTCATGCAGCTTTTCAATAGGAGCAGTATTTTTTAGTTCTGTGATGGTGTTTATAAAAGGTACTGCAGTAAAAACATAAAAGCAGGTTTACATTAACTAGCCTTTTTAAAATTTTGGGGTAGATTTTATTCTTCAGTTCTTCAAGGGTGTCAATTCCATTTATTTTGGTTTGGCCACAAAACAGTACCCTTGTGGCTGTACCCTTTAGGCCTCAGTGACAGTGGCTAGAGCGACTAAGAGTGCAAATCACTTTCTAAGAATGCTTCTGCAGTCCAAAGGTGTGCTGTAATTCCTTGTATGAACCAAGCATCATTTAATACATGTCCTTGTCTGAAGTGTTAAATCTTAGCCTGTATGTCATCACTTTGGTGCTTGTACTTTTGCCATTGTTAGGACAGAGAAAAAGATTAATGCTAATCTGCTGTTAAGGTTGTATGAGGTCTTTCTCTTGGCAATGGGAGTAAACTCCAGCTGGAGATGCAGAGTAAACAAGTAGAACAGAAAAGGAGAAAAGCTGCTTCGAAAGTTGGTGCAGCTCCCTTCTGCTTACAGGGTCCTGGGTTGGGGACCCTGGCAATGGGCAGGCAGCATGTGGGTCATTGCCCTGCATTCTGCTGATTTTAAAATGAAAATTACCCATGCCAAGTGGAATTTTTAGTCATGGGATTTCTTGGTTGGTGTGGAGGAGAAGCCAAGCCTAGCCTGTAAGTTTTGCTTAAAGTTTTTAAAGCTGAACCTGTGTCTCGGCTATCCTTTTACATCTATTGTCTGTGTTGTCCTGGGGTCATTTTCCACAGTTGGGTTTCTCATGGCAGGATTTCCACACCACCAAAATTGTTTCAGCTCTTCTTAGGGAGCGACTTTCCCCATTTTTTCTAAATAAATTTTTGGCTATTCAATTTTAGGGCAATATTTCTGATCTGCTTTTTAGGAAATCATCCCTTTTGTGTGTTTTATGTGCAGCATACAAGGAAGCCAGTAGATGGCAATAGCAGACCAGTGTAGTCAAGTCAACACAAATTTAACTCTAGGTACAAGGTTCCCATGGTTTTAAACAGGAAACATGATTTAAATAATTCTAAATAAGATGTAAGAAGCATTGTTTTAACAAAAAAGAATAAATTATTAAATTCTACACTTGCAGGGGAGTCATCAAGAAAAAGTTAAATTTGCAGTTAGTTCCTAACTCCCCTTTAAGTGGTTGGTACCTGGAAATGTGTTGAACTGCTATTCTGAATTTAGAATTAGAAACTGTCATCAGTATTGGAAATATATGCTACACTCTTATTGAAGCCCAAAATGGCTTTTTCCCTTCATAGAGCAAAAATTTGAAAATCATTGCAACAGTTTTAGAGCAGTTATTTTTCTCTGTCAAGATATTTTCCCCAAAATTTTATGTAATTCAGCTAAATTATGTTTCTACCGTCTGTTAGTGCAGCACAGAAGGGTTAGGGAAAAGAACACATTTTCTTTGTTCCTATGCACATGATTTTGCTGATGATAAACTAAACTTGAAATATCTATAGTCCTTAAGTAATATCACCAGCACAATTTCCTGGACACAATGTTAAGTTCCTTTCCATTCTGACTTTAATTGGTGCAATTTTAAACCAAATAGTTTTGTAATGTTATCTTTTTGAACATGAGGTGTAAGTTGAAATGATAAACAATGTTATTCATGGCTCTGAGTAGTCCTACTCTCCAAGGTTAACGCATTTTTAGAAATGAATTACCATGATTGATGGGGTATCAAAACCTGATTCTTTTCATCTTTACACATTTCATGATTATGAAGCAGTCTAATTTAAGCCTCGTGTAGTCTGTCTAGCCTGCTCCTTGTGATGGTTGCACTGCATTTAATTTTTTAAAAATTATTATTTTTGAACTTCTCCGTTTAATTGCAAAAGATAATAATCTATTACTGGTATGTGCAACTTAAAAGGGCACTACTGTCTTTGGAGGTAACGAGATATTTCAGACTTTTAAATGAATGCATTATGCATTAACTAACGGATTTGCAAACTCCATTTTAGTTTGAATAAATTGGCTTCTAATTTGGCAAGACCAAATCTAGACTTAGTATCTTTTTCTTTTATTTCTTTATTTCTTTTTTTCCTTTTTCCTCTGCAGTACATAGCTTTAGGATGTTAGATAAGAGTGAAAGTGAAAAGAGTAAATATGCACTAAATAAGGAACAGCTTGCTCTGGAGTCTGAATTCTCTAGCTTAATGTCGATCCACTGAGTTGCCCCATTTCTCTCTGCTCAGCTGGACCACGGGTTTACCATCAAGAGATCAGGGTCTTTGGACTACTACCAACAACCAGGAATGTATTGGATAAGGTATGAGATGGTGCAGCGCCAACAGTCAGTGTTTCCATGGCAACGTGCTGGCAGTCTCCATTAACCAGTTCTTTCAGTGGATAAACATGCTTTTTGATTTGTTATCCGGTCCATATGCTGCTTTATCAGTTTCGTTTTAATCTTGATTGAGATGCCACACCCCCTCATTCCCTTTCTTCACCCATCCCTCACACCCACATTGCCAGCTTTCTCTTCATTGCACATGCTCAGTTTCAATCTCCCCTATAGTTAAAAGGACAGTGTATATAGAAAATCTACAGATATGCTGAAGTACGCACCCTCCCCCTCCCTTCTGCTTGTTAAGGCATCTGCTTCCCCTGTGCTCCTGTTTCAAAACACACGGAGCAGCAACAGGCTCTCAGCATATATTTTCCTCTTTTTCCATGCAAGATGTGGAGCTATATACTGTCATTTTAAACCCACTAAACACAATCCTTACCTTAGATTGAACAATGCATTTGCATAACGCGGGCATAGAAACTCTCCCAAGTTCACTGAAATACAATGCATTGTATGTGCTGGTAAGCTTGTGTTTCTAACAATGCATTCCTTCTCTTTTCTTTTTAAAACCCTTCTGATACCTATTTATTTTGGTTTGATTTTTTTTTAAATATTGCATGAGTCTCTTGAATATATTTTTCTTCATTGTGTAACTGTGCCAGGGTTGTCGTTAGCTGGCTTAACCTGTATGATAAAATGGGGCTCTGGGTGGGAGGGGCTTATTCTGGAGTGGGGACAAGGTGGTTTCCAGGTCTGATAGCCCACGAGAGGCCCACACACCTCCTCAATAAATCCAGAGTACTGGAGTTTCCATCAAGTGGTTACTTGCTGTCTTTTTCCTTATTACTCACAAGACTTATATTTTGGTAACTGGAGAAATTTTATAAGTTTACTGTGAGGCCTGTGTTTTCTAACACTGCCTTTAAGAACTTGTCTGTGATTTGTAAAATCTCAGCAAAGTAACCACCTTAGCAAAACAGCAGAGATGGTCACTGTGAGTGTTTCCAGTAAAGTAAAACTCCCACCCTGGATCATTTCACCAAGTGCATGGATCGGGCTGCAGCACGTTTTCCATAAAACCTAATGGTTCCCTGAGCGCACACTGAGGACTAAGTAGTTTCTGATATGGATGTTCTGGGGAAAGAAAAACGAAACAAACCCAAACCCAAAAATAAGCCTATTTTTCAGGCAAAAAGTAGAAAATCAATCCTCTTCATGAGTTGAACGCTGGCTAGCAAAAATTGAGAAAGACTCTCACTCTGAGTGCTGGAGTGCAGCAGTACCTGTAATTCATCTAATTCCACCCTCTTGCACTTATAGTGGTGGCTACAAACCCACTGTGACCTGCAAGGGCAGAGCAAAACCTGCTGATCTGTCTTGTCACTTGGCCTCCTTCTTCGTGCTCCTTGGTTTTGGAGAAGGGGGAATGGGACCTGAGTGCCCAGCTTTAGCTGACTGTGGGTTTGATGGTATTAGAGGAATTTTCTGTCAAGCAGAACTTTGATGAAGAGTTGCAAATTTAATGCCTGGTCTGTAAAATGGTGGGGAAGATCACATGAGCTTTATTTATCTTCCTGGAGGTTAATTGCTATCCATGGTCAGTTTACACTCTTTCTCTGATTTACATTTTTTATTTTATATTAAGAAAAAAAAAACAAGCAATGAAAGTCTTTCCATTTGCTATACACAATATTTCGATCTTTTAAAACCCTTGTTTCAGGGGGAGCAGATCACCAGAAACAGGAGCCTGTGAGAAAAGTGAACATCTCAGACTGGCCTTGACTCAGTTTAGCTGCATAGCCCAGGTTTTGGAACAAACCATATGCATTTTTGGAGAGGTAGGGGGGAAGGCTCTAAGTCTGTAACTTGGTAAATAAATAAAGCTATTAAAAAAAAAGGTCATTTGACTAAAGCACTAGTAATGGCTGCCATCAGCATACAAAATGACACATCCCTGAATAATGGGCTGGAGCAGATGGGCGATAATCTCTCTTATTCATACATAAACTGCTCTGTTTTCCAGCTGGGGGCAGTAACAACAATGTTTATAATTAGGGTTTTCTAAACTGTGCACCTAGTGTGGAAAGGCAAATTGGGAGATCAGGGCTCCTAGGCGCGGATGCTTAATTAGGAAATCCTCTGCGAGGGGGTAGAGTGGACCAAGCACTGCCGCGTGTTTTTTGGGCCTCTCTCATCTCCCAGAAACATGCAGCTGTTGTCGTGACCAACATTTTAATCTAAATAAAACCATTTTGATATAGTAAGTGTTTTGTTTTTAGTAGCGCAGATGCAAAGCATATGAAAAGGTTCATCAATTCATGTCTATAAACAAATAATTTATCACAGGCACATGAAAATTAATCTGAATTCACAAGTACAGAGAAAAATGAAGCCATGTCTCAAGGAAAATGTAATGCTCCCTTTGTTAGCGTTAAACTACTCGTTTCTTCAGGACTCCTCTTTTAGTTTTTATCTGTATTTTCTAGAAGTCTTCTAAAATAATTTCAAAATGGCACTATTTCCTCCTTCAACAACCAGAAAACCTTGTCCTTTCTCTGCCTAAAAGACTTCTGTTTTCAAAGTCCTTCAAAATCCTAATTTCTGAGTGTATTCTGCATCTTCTTTTATTCCCCTTCAGTGGGATAATACATGCAGAAGTGACGTGATTTTTTACATACAGCAGGAGTTGTAGCTGGCATGAGCTATAATGCCTGGAAAATCTTTCACAGTTCCTTGAATATGAGGATCTGGGAAAACACAGGGCCCAAATCAGCAAAATCATTTGGACCCCAGACTAATACATGTTTTAAAACCAATCCACCAAATGTTGGAACATCAGCCCTGCAATCAGAAGTGCAGTAAAGGCCAAAGCAGCATCAATAGGGGACAAGTCTTGGAGGTCCCAGTTAAAACCCTGAAGATTGGGCTGATTCAGAATATCAAAGGAGCACCAGAGTGGTTGCATCCAACAGAAAATTAGTAGAAAATGTCAGTATGTGTAGTAGTACATATATTATATTAGTATAGAATATTAGGGTGTGTTATTTTCTATATATCCAAGACACTCAAGAAAAGCAAAATGGGCAAAATAAAATACAGGAAGTGTATGGAAAAGTCATTAATGATCTGTCTATATGATGAGAATAGAAAGGAGATGAATTACATTGGATACTTAACAAAATTATCGATCTAGTCAATATTAAATTCATAAATAATAGATTTTAAAAATACAGTTCTCACTGTCACAGTTAAAAGTATATCTAAATAGCTCATTTGAAAACCCATAATTCCATCCTCTGTGTTTGGTTCCTAGTTCACATTACTTTGCATCTGTTGAGTTACTTACACCTGTCCCAAGTGGATACAACACACTTTCAAGTCAAAAGTTGCAGCCAGACATCTTGGTGATGGGACAAGGAAGCTGGGAATCAGGCTTGCTATCTGTAAAGTGCCATTTTTAATAACATAAAACCCTCTGTAAACTGAATATTGGTAAATACAGGCAGATACCTAAAATAATTTAAAATATCTTCTCCCAATCTTCGAGTAAAAAATCCACAACTGATTTACAAACTGTAAATAAAATTCACTCATGCAAACAACTTGGCACTAACTCTCTTCCACATGTAATTGAAACCAGCTGAGGAATTGTGTCTCTAAAAAGGGGTATGTCAAAGAGTAAACACAAACTTAAACACAGCAATATGAATTCAACAGTTATGTATACAGAATACTTGTCTTTGTGTTCACTCACCAATTCAGTACAAAGCATATATCAAATTGATTTGGTTTTCTTTCTTTTTTACTTTCATTTTAGCTAAATTTCATGCTGGAAGTTACATGGTGTGCTAAAGCATCAGGCTTTTGTATTTGGAGGTCTGGGTTCAAATCCACTCGATTAATTTGTCCCCTCGATGTGGTCATTTGCACGTCTCCAAATCACCGTGTAACTTGACTTGGTTATACCTTGTGCCTGAGGGACTAAAAATACCATGAGTGTCTTGCTCCTGGACTGAGGTGCATTGCTAAATTTGAAGTACTCTCAAGAAAGTGTCTTGATTCATGAATCAATCACACTTATATATATATATATATATAAAATATATATATAGTGTATATATAATATATATATATATATATATATATATAACCTGAGAAGCCCATGGAAAAGAAATTTAAAAAAGATGAGACTGAAGGGCTGCCTGGCTTGTGCCACAATGTTTAATGGTCATTTTTACAGCAAGGAAACCTGTCAACATATAAAGGTCACTAGCCAGAAGTTTAAGGAAATAAGATAAACTTATGTAGGTGTGAGCATTTAAATGTGTGTATAAATCCATGGATATAAAAGGATGTACTGGAAGAAAAAATACCAGTGTTTCAATACGTAGATTCATCTAACTCCACATGCTAAACAAAGCTTCACAGAAATTGCTAACAAATTGCAAGTATGCTCAGGCAGAATAAAAACAAGCAAAGGGAAGGGTTTCTTGGATTAATGCGGGAACAGCTGCATCTCCAGTTTAGTCTCCTGGCTGGTATGAATAATGTATGGACTAAGAGGCAAAATGCACATTAATGTTCTTTTATTAATGAAACAAATATATATCTATATTTGGTGGCCAGCAGTAAATTAAGACAAGTGAAAAGAATAACAGTCACTGCTCACTTTCATAAAATTCAGTTACTTTAATCCAGTAATTACTGATCTGACAGAAAATATCAGCCCACAGCTAAAATAAGGCTCTTCCCATTGCAAATCCACCACATATATCAAAGTGGTTGTAGTTTTTGAAAATCTGTTCATAAATACACAGTGCAGTGTTTTCCAAGGTAAAAAATAGATTTGCATGGCTCATGAGTCCTGTAACTTCAAGTGGTAGAAATCAGGATGAAGACACTCTTTAAGGAAAAAACCTGGAAAAATGCTAACTGTGCCTTAATATGTCAATGACAGAAACAATGATTTCAAAATAATGCTCTGTTACTACAAATTAGATGCATTTCCAGGAATGGCTTGGTAACCATTTGGTGCTGGGTGTCAGGATTACTAAATGTTGATGCAAAATACATTAGTTCTTAATGAAGTACTTCAGACCCATCACCACCAAATTATTAGAGGCAATCCACTTATGTTCTGCTGGATAAGAAGCTCTACATTTTCTCATATGGATTGCAGTAGGGCAGCTGCATATCTTAAATAAGAATGCCGTCTTTAAATTTTTGTTGCCATTACTCTCATATAGTGCTCAAAGTTCTCAGTCTCTAACCTAAAGCCGGGAAAAATAAAATGTCAAAATGTGATAATGAAAATCTGGGATTTGCAGATTGCCTGTGAAGCATAAGTGCACTTCAGATCCTCCTATTATTTATTGAAAGAGTACCTTGAAGTAGAAATGCCCTGGAAATCCATAATGGACTGGTTCATGCACCGGCAAACCACCCAGATGAACAGCAGGTGAAAGAACATATCTGTTAAACCAAGGCAATGAGTACAAGAGGCCTTTGTTACAAAAACACCAATAATAATGAAAAAGCTGATTTTTGGAGTATGTCCATGTGCACAAGAAAGTACAGTAGGTGAAAATCACCTTTACAAAACACAGTCAATACTCTCATGTATCTATCTTACCATCTTCTCTGTGTTCCAAAGGATGGATCTATCATATTTTGAAATTCTTTCGAGGTAGAAAATAACCACAACATCATTAAATGAAAAATAGCATTTTTGCAGAATGCAGAGACACAATATCATCAGCAGTGTATTACACACTGGAAGTGTCAAATGTCATTGGCACATTGGGCAAAATGAGCCTTTTCTTGCAAGTGCTACAGGGCCTGAGCACTCTGTGGCCAGAAGTGCCCCATTTCATAGTTTTGTCATGGTAAACACCAAACATTAGAATATGACCTGTGTATTTTTGCTCTCACTAGATAAATACTGACCTCTTTGACTCTCTGTGGCTTTGTAACTTTTTATTCAATAAACTCTTTGGGTGAGAAAGGCTCTGGATGTCTCTCAGGCCAGGAGAATAACCACAAAAATGCCCCAGACTCTAGAAATATGTCTTTACAAAGACTGATTAGATCAAATCCAGGGCAAAGACTGGATAAAAATGTAAAGAAAGTAACAAAATATCTCAGGAAGTTTCTAAAGGGTTAGGAAGCCAGAAATATTTGGCCCTACAAACTACAGCAGCATAAGGTGCTGGTTTAGGTGAGACCGTCATGGGGTTTTTGCTTAATATCTTTTATTATTGAGGGAGTGCTTTTATGTATATTTAAACAAATAGATTTAAATAAGAGTCTCTAAAGCTTTTCCAACAATCATAGAAATATAATATCTTAGGATTTATTTCTACAGACATCTTTGAAAAGATGTTCTGGTACCTACTTATCTATGTTCTTTATAAAAAGCAATATCCTAAAACCCCCATTTTCTTATACATTCCCTTATGTGTCAGTTATTTAAATTTAAATACCTTCAGGTTTTGCATATACATTTGCCATTCCCATATAGTAGGTTTTAAAAATAAATTCTCGATTTAATACAAGTATTTTTATGTATTCAACAAGAAATGTTTAAATTTCTCAGGGGAGAGTATCTGTTACCAGAGGATGATGTGATGTGGTTTAAACTTTAAATAAATGCTTATTTCCTGTAAGCATAAAAAAATATCCTTTAAATGGAAATCTGTATTTTATAGAGCGGTAATATATGCCATTCTTTTCAATTTTCACACAAAATTATATACTGTAAGCAGTATATTCACTGCGTGTAAAAGATCTAGGTATTCTTCTGTTTCACATTAAAAATAATCAAAAACTGAATTGGTTCAAGGCTAAGAAACATAGAAGGGATTGAAAATACTAATTAGAGCTCTTAACCAAAAGATAGCAGTAAACAAAAAAAAAAAATGGCAGATGCAAAGTGTTGGATTTTGTAGAAATTATTTAAAACATAGGAATTAACTTATCAAAATGGATCACTTTACCCTTTTAAAGTAGTGCTATATGGTTTCTAGACACAAAAAAAATCATTCAGCAATATAGCCTAACTAAATCCATTTGCTATTATAATTCTGTACTCCTGTCCATCTTTCTGTCTCTGTTACATCATTATTGAATGCTGGTTGCATTATTTGAAAGCCTGGATTGCTATAATGCTATTCTGCACCAGTATGATGGATTTAGTTTTCATTTTAGTCTCAACAATATGTTGGCTATAAATACATCTCTGCTCTCCTGTGAGGCTCACACTGTAACTGGTAAATTTTCTAGAGAAATCAGTCATGCATATCTTAAGAGAACACAATAAATTCTTTGAAGCAGAATAACCTTTTGGCTGCATTCCTTTAAATAGACCTTTTCATTATAGGGACAAATTTTTCAAGCCTTATGAGTGAAGCCTATTTAGTTCTCAAAGTTATCTTTTTCCAGTACCATGATCGCATACTTAGTTGCATTTTGTAAGTCATTTTACTGGTCACCTGCTTTTTCCCATTTTGCTTTTTCCAAAATGGTCATGGGTTGGGATTTAAGGGGGCAGCCCTGCTTCAGAAGCAGCTAACCATATGCCAAAGTGCTCTTGCTGAATCAAGGCCATCCTGTTGAATTTATAATTTTACAGTGATTTCAGGGACTGCAGTCTAAAATCTCATAATCAAGAAGAGAGCAAAACCCAGTACTGTGCTTGAAGCTGATAGTCAGACTAGGGCTACCCTTACTTGGGTTGAAGTTTCACCTCGTAAATGTGCCAGAAAAGCAGAAGAAAGAATGTGGCTGGAAGTTACAGCCATCTTATTAAGAATTGCTTTCTCAATAATGGCAGAATGATCAAAAATTAATACCCATCAAGTAAATATTGCTCTTTCCCATTCCTGGATACCTTAGCTAGACACGGATAAAATTAGCAGAGTATTGAATTCAGTAGACCTTGGTTAACAGGAAGAGACAATGTGGTCAGGCTGAACAGGTCTTTCCGTCAGAGCTCTTCAGCGTTCTCCCTAAGAACATCCATTGAGCGGCATGATGTGTCAAGGAGCTGGGCTAGCTCCCTTTGGTGTTTGTTTTTCTCTCTTGTCTGACAACTTCATCACAATCCATCTTTGTTAGCTGATTGCACTGACTTGAACACGGGTGAGTGTGTATCAGCCTTCATTAGGTCAAATCAAAGACAAGTGTACATCTCTGCCTTGCCTGTAGAAACAGATTTATACTTCGAGAAGGATGGGGGGAAGGTCACTTGGTATTTGGCTTGAAATTTGATCCTGTTAAAGGATGAAATTAATAACATCCAGAAGTAGAACATATGGCATCCATATATATGGCACTGTATCTGCTTGATGATGTCATGCTACCTCTTAAGGTTTGGGAAATGCACTTTTTAAAGTGTTTAGCTATGTTGTGGGCTCAACCTTTCAGACCTGACTGAGACAGAGCAGGCTTAATTTGGTCTGAACATTTATTATCCCTGGTATTTGCAGGCCACATAAAACCTCATGGTTTTCATTACCTTTGCGTTTCACACACAGCCTAATTTCATTTATTCTTATTTTATGCCCCTGCCAGACCACCGCTCTTGATAAGGAGAGGCAGGTTTTCCGACGAAGACGCAACCAGGATGTGAGGGGACGTTATAAGGCTCAGCAAGCTCCACCCGAACTCAACTCCGAATCGGAAGACTATTCACCAAGCTCCTCCGAGACTGTTCGCTCACCTAACTCACCCTTTTAATAAAACACTTTTTCTCAAAAGCCTTGGCTTTAACCCTTTGAGACCCTGAAACTACTTCAGGCCTGTGTGGAGTGAATACAGCTGATCTACCCAGCAATAAAAGCTGGGATGGTGGAACACAAAAGGGTGCTCACAGAATCTTTGTAAGAATAATTTCCTAATTGATTGAAATACTTGTTCTCTGTTTAGATTGCAACTTGCTGCTAATAAGATCCTCAAAGGGTTAAGGCTATTTTGCTTTTTTATTTAAAGATAGAAGCAGTGAATGTTTTCATCAGTGGAGCTAGGAACTGCAGTATGTAATTTTAGCACATGTTAACCCTCTGAGTAAATGATTACCTTAAATCTTGACAACCCATATTAGGGTTTTATTCTGGCTTTTTTGCTTTTATACGCACATATCTTTTATAGTATCCTGAAGTTCCTTGCCTGTTTCTGGCCAAAAATATATCAAATGTACTATTGCTTAGGAATTATAAATATAGGCTTAAAAATGAAAATAAAATTAAACAAATGGTATCTTCTGCAGCAGCTCATTCCAAACCTGCATTGTATTTCCACACGGAGTGACTGTCATTGGAGGATATGATGCAGGGCTAAATGGGAAATTCAGTTTAGGTCATTCTCATGGTTTACAGAAGATGACATGATGATGGCCACAAAAGATTGCTTCCATATAGTTTGCTGCTAATGATAATGTTGAGTTTTGGGAAATTGCTTGAGGACACGTTCTGCCATGTAATAGTATGTAATGATCTAGTTGAGAAGTTCCTGGTTCCTTTGCATCACATTCAGGAACGCACGGGCATCCTCTCAGCATGACCTGGTTATTCTGGCAGAGCCATTTAAAAAGATTAACACTGATGAGCATTACCCTTTAAATAGCTAGAGTACTTCTAAATCGGAGAAAATACAAGTCATTTAATATCTATGTAAAACCTAAACAGAATCAGCAGAAGTTTTGTCTTTAGAATGGAGAAACTAAAAATGATTCACCAGTTTTATTTGTAATATTTAATAAAATGGGCATTTACACAGAGTATATATATATATTACTGGTTTGTTAAAACCTCAAGACAATATTATAGCTTTTTATTTGACCATTATCATAAAGTTGGCTTCCACAGAAATATTACAGTGTGTAGACTTTTGCTTCAGATGTGGTAATTGGAAAAAAAAGAAAAAAGATGGCTCAGAATTTCACTTGAATGAAAGAAAGAACTTTCAAAATCATGTTCTAAAATAAAAGACGTGTGAAATTTATAGTTTCTCTTATTGCTCATATAAAATGGAAGTTTTCTCCTCTAAAGTTAAAGTTTTCTCACAGTGTTTTTTAAAATTCACATGGTTTCCTCTCTCTCTTTCTCTCTCTTTCTCTCTCTCCTCCTCAACCTCGGCCTTTATCTTACCTTTATTCTTTCTTCCTTCCTTTTTCTTTCCTGTTATACAGCCAGAAGTATCAATATACCACCCAAAATGACATGCAGATATTCTCAGCTTTCTGGGAAGTATAAATACATTTTTCAGGAGCAGGGCAAGTTGCCCACAGTATCACTCCCATTCTGAGTGGTGTTTGTTCACGGAACTGTCCGTATGAGCAGTTGTGGCAGCCAATGTATACCTGCAGCTGGTGGGGGCTAGTGTAAAGCTCTTTGCACTTCTAGGTGGAAGTATCAGTTGAACTGTAGTTCAAGAAACATTGGAATTCTGTTTCCCCATCCTATGGAGTGCATCTTTCATTGCCTCAGACATGAAAAATTATATATTGAAAGCTCTGAAGACTTTAAACACAGGAATTTAATCTTGTGGATCTTCACACAAGTGGTATAAGTATTTCTTTTTTTTTTTTTTTTTTTTTTTTTTTTAATCTACCTGATATTGATGGTCTAGAAGTGAGGTATTTAGTAGAAACTAATTCTCCAGATTTCCTGGGTAATACAGAGAGATAAGAATTCCGGGTTTGATTCATCTCACCTGACATGGGCACACATTTTAGGCGGGACTCATGTTTTCATGTTTTGATTAGCCTATTGGTCTCACTCCATCGACTATAGAAGGAACTACTGGTAGAAGTTTACATCAGACACCAACTTCAGATTATGAGTTTACTAGAACCTCATCTAAGCCATAAGGAGACTGATCTCTGAATGCATGTCTGTGGACAGAAGGCCTGTGTAAGGCCTGAGTTACTCTGTCTGGAACCTGAGTAACAACATTTTAAAGCAAGTGAAGCAAATAAGAGAACTCCATTGGGGCAGGAGTTGAAGGGACAAAGGAACTACCATACAAAAGTTCTCAGATTTTAGGTTTTGGGAAAGGGTTGTGTCTGTGTGTCAGATCCTTCACTATAACCATCCAACCCTCAACTCATTGTAGAGAGAAGTTGCTCAGTAGATAGGGAGCAACCACTGTCATCTTAATGGTTGTACATTCGTAACTTTTGGATAGGACAAGGATTTTATTTTTCCATAGGATCAAAACCTCAGTCAAGATAAAGCCTTCCTTGCCACTTACCTACCCTAATTTACAGTAGGTCAGAATCTGGCACAAGTTTGACCAGCACTGACCTTCCCACATTTTATCACAGTCTTCCCTTTAGAAGAGATACAGCTCAGCCATGTAAATGTAAGACATACATGTGGTAATAAAAAGTGTCCATTAATACCACATGCTCCTTGACTATTGTGAAAATTTGGCAGTCTTAAACCAAAGGCCAATGTTCATTCTTCTTAATTAGAGAGGGAAGTCAGAAGAAAAAAATATGTTTCACCTTATGCATGAGAAATATTGTTCAAAAACCCATCTGGGATTTTCCAATCACATTTTCTTTGCTTTGGAATACAGGGTTATCATTAAAATAAGATGTTTGGCTCCTTCATCTTAGACCATCTTGTATTACTTAAAATGTGTGTAAAAATAATCTTAGATCCTGAAAATCCTACTCATCCCCAACATCTTATGTTTCTGATTGTTGGTTCATGTTTTATGAACATAACTATAAAAATATTTCTTTAAGTTATTTTTAGGTTTGTGAGGGACTGGGTTTCAAATTGCTGATATCCTATATTAGGTTTCAAGGAAAGATATCTGAATATTTGAACTGTTTCAAAAGTGTTTACAATGATGTTTTAAAATCTATCCATATACCCATAGATATATATTTTAATATATCCATATATATGTATATATATTTATGGTTTCATGGAAGTTATAATGGTTTAGGCTTGTTTGGCAGTGACTGCCATTTTTTTTAGTCTAATCTCTGAATTCTTGGGGGTAAGTGAAGACAGAATATGTGGCCCTATAAATATTTCAAACACCAATGGAAAAAAGAAATCAAGCATAATGGACTATTTCTAATGTGAAAATCTGGGAGAGCATAGCATGGTCATTTTACTGTAATACAGACCAGTCCTTCTGATTTCTTTCCTCATTTCCCTTTTGAATCATTGGCTGGTATTGCTGCTAAATGTGACAACAATTGTTTTAGTTAGCAGAGATGGATGGCAGTTGTGGTAGGCACCATCTATCACCGAGGAGATGGAGACGAGCACTTCCAAAGGGTGACTCAGGTCATCTAATGTTTGCTCTCTGGAGATGCCTGACAGCCTGATCTTAGTATTAGCAGGAAAGTAGAACAGGGTCACCTCCAGCTTAAGTCCTCTCAAATATAAGCAGGGATAACGTGGACTCTAACCTAAGTGGGATATTCTAGTGAGCTTACATGCAGTGAGCAAACTTTGATGTGAAAATGAAAATGTAGTATGGGCTAGCGCAGGATTAGCTAAAAGGTAGTGAGCTGGGAATTGTCTCATCTAGATGTATCTGTCTAAGAGTTAAGCATCTAATATAGGGCAGTAATCCAATCTTCCCATACAGGTGCTAGAGACTGGTTTCTCTAACAGATAATTAAAATTCTAGGATGGATTAGTCACTCATGAGATGAGGTGCCTAGCCCAAACATATTTAGAATATGATTTATTAAGTCATGACATATAAATTAGTATTTCGCTGAGTTATAATTTTCACAGCATTAATGTACAAAAAATCCAGAATACTATGGTTCTACTCAGAGGGTTAACAGAAAAGCACTAGGCATGCTGATTACATTGGTGTATCCAAACTGCTTTGCTTTTTTAGCCAGTGTTTGCTGATTTTTTCAGAAAATTCTTGAAAAAAATCAAGTTTGAAATAATTTAAGTGTTGTTGTTTAAGGAATTTCTATAACCAAATTAATCTTATTTTTAGCTCAAGTTATCACAGGAATAATATGTATCATTGATGCAGTGTAAGTCTGTAGTTACCAATTTTATTAATTCCACAAGTGATTCCAGAAATCTCTCTTTTTTAAGTACTTATTATAGAGCTTACAATGGTGGCATAGGTGACTGAGACTGTCTTTCTTATTGGTAAACAAACAATATTGTAATTTCAAGAAAGTCCTAAGAATCAGCTTTTCAGTTTGGTAGTGTACTAGTTAGGGGAAAGCTATTTCATTACATGCATTGTGTAAATCATCTTTGTAGATGAAGATTGTTCATATTAATGAACACATTCTTTTTTCCTTGACATTGTAGCAGAAACTGTTTACTTGTTAATGAACAACCAATACATTAATTTGCTTCAGACTGTTAGAGGGGAAAGTGAGATTCCAGTCATTGACAATGTTATTGCTTTACAGTAGCCCTCATCTAATTAAATGTGGTGCATACTACAATAAGCAAAGCCAAACCTGTGAATAAACTCCTGAAAAAGCCTGGTGGGTCTTTATTCAGTTGGGTGCTCGCACACAGTAGCATGTGACAGCAGGAAGGCTTTCAAGAATTGTTGAAATGAAAGCGATATATCCACAAATAAGAGCTAAATTGCAATCCTTTCCCTATGGGGCATATATGTTTGAAAAGAAAAAATAAAGAAAAGAAAAGAAAAATTGGCTCAGAGGTTTGCAGTGGTACTATATTACCACAGGGCAAGTACATTAAATCATTGTTATTTGCTAGCCTGGGGTATATGTTGGAAAATGGCATCGTTTTTATTTAGTTTAGATTGTGGGCAGGGAGAGCTTTCCTAATATTATTGCAGTGCCTGCTAGTGCTGCCATGGTTAAGGCTGTGTTAGTATTTCCATTATAAACTCTTAGTCTCAAAGGTTTTTAATTTGATTGTAAAAATTTGCTTCAGGCAGAAACTTGGCAAACAATTTTTCAGCTCAGAGCGGTTCTTTTCCTAAAATATGAGGGAAATCAGCTTGACCTCTTCAACATTTATTTTCTAAGTGTACACAAACATTTGTGGACACAAAGGCGGTTTTTATGCAGCTCATTTCAGATGTGTCACGTTCTCAAGCATATCTCACAGGTCTTAACTACAAAGGTGACAGCTCAGAACTTTTGGGCATTTTGAAAACCAGGAGGAAAACTCAGTGATCAAGAGCAAAAATGTTCCACATGTGGAAGAGTTTTATTTTGACGTGACAATCATTTAAAGTTTGCACAGTAACGGGTATGTATACGCCCTGCTGAGTGCTCATGTAATTCCTAAACCCATTAATTTAAGTCATTCCATGTAGAAAATGCTAAATATGAATGTATTGGATTTCCCTGTAAGACTGGGAAACAAAGCAGTTTTTTCTTGTGTTTTATAGTAGCACCATGGACAAAGCTGACAATACACCAGTGAAAGGGGTCTGGGAAGAGAAGAATCAAAAGGACATGTTTTCTCTTAAGGGGAAAAAAATTGTCTGAAAAATACAGAGTTGAAAGCTCACACTGAATAAGATAGGTATCAAAAGCAATTTAAAAAGCATAAGTATGGGACCATTTGAAAACTATAAAAGTGCAAGGGAGCCATGCAGTGTAGTGAATCCATGCGTGGAACCAATCACCTACTAATCTGGAGCAAATTTACAGCTACAAACAGCCATAATTAATACACAAATCAAACACACCCAGCAGCAGATGGAATTGAAATCCTAGTCCTTTTAGCAAACATAATGCAAACCTTTTCCTCATATATTCACTAAATGAGGCCGTCTGTAGCTGTTTGAAGTAGTGTTGCATACAGGCTAGTGGGAAATTAGGTGTTTAAAAAATGGCTGCAAATTAAGCGTTTTTAATAGCAATTCTACCTCACTGGGACCTTTTAGGAAATGACAGCTTTTAAAAAGTGATGTCTATGCATTTTGTATTTGTGTGCATATATACTTGGATAGCCCATGCCAAACAGCTTCAGTAAGAATTGAGTTGCTATACTGAGGTTTCATGTTGCCTGAAGTTTTCTGCAACAGGGTCCAGAGGAAGGGACAAAAGTCTCTGTGAAATAAAGAATTCATGGATTGATCCACCCATAATGGAGATGTCTTCCTAATCTTTCTCTTAGTGATCAACTTGGGTGATAAACCACAGTGCTCAGTCATGTCCAGAAGTATCCCCACCTACTCAGTATATACCTGAGTAGGTGGGAAGGGGACACTGGATGGAGCTTGGCACCTGTTTTCTTGGCACCCACCTACAGTGCTGCACATTTGTCAAGCCATGCATAAATATCAGGTTGGAAAAATAACTGTTTGCACCAAATGATACAGCCAGAAAAAGCACATCAGTAGTGATTAGCCACGACAAGGGTAGACTGACATTTGGAAGATGGTTTCCAACCAACTTATCAGTCAGATTTTTGAGTTTTTCCAATTGAACCATTGGAACTGAGAAACTCCAAGTGATTGTTAGGTGCTACTTGATCTGTTCATGAAAAACTTTCTTCTTGAGGTGTTTCTGATACGTCCTCATATGTGTTTCCTGATGTAGGAAGACTCTGGACACAAAAAGCCAGAAGACAGCTTTATTTCTGTGTGTCTAACAGATTTGAATGCTAGTGATGAATGCTAGTTATTCATACACATAAAATTTTAGGTGTCTTGAAAAAAAAGCAGTGATGAAAAGAAGCTTAGCTTACTTGTCTAGAGTTACTCTCAGGAAGAACTGACATTACTACCACAACTGTTGCTGCTATTACTATTCTACTACCACCACCATTGCCCTTCAGAGGTAATTGCTTTGTTTAACCTGTGCATCTCCATTAGATGCCTGGAATGCTTCAAACTTGCCAGTAAGACCAGCAAGGTCTTCCATGAGCATCCATAAATTTGTTTTCTTTTCAAACAGAATGCCCACAGCTATTGAAGCTGGGTTCCATCATATGATGAGGGTTTGAGAATTGGAAAGAGAGGTATTGGTAAATTGAAGGAGAGGATTATTTGTGAAGTGTAAATACAATGTCCAAGGGAATTCCTAGTGCTGTATCTCACAAAAGAGAGTGATAGATTTTTTTTTCTTCAGCAGATTCAAGCACGTAGGAAAATGCAAATAAGCCCTTGAGATATGAACTTCTGATAATTTGGTGTTTATTGTTAATCTTAGCAAGGTGTAATTGCTTCATGGTAATAGAGAGATGAATTTAAGGTAATGTTAGATCTTGGCAAGTTTTGCCATTGCCAGTTAAGGGGTGGGGGGTATCAAATTGACTGACTGATACTAAAACAAGAAGTTCTGAAGAGGCATTTCCAGAGAGTTGATGTGAAAAAAAAAGGGAGGAGGGTGATTCTTGAGTATTTCCCAAAGGCCAGTTTATCACTTGCCATTTGTGCTGATATTTAGTGTCTTGTCTGAGGGGAAAAAAATTGCTCACATTGGTCCAAGGTTAAAGATATAGCCAATATAACTTTTTTTAAAATTTTATTAAGGAATTGACAATAAGATTTTATATTCTACCTGAAAAGAAATTGTTAAATGATTACTGCAGTGTGAAATTAAATAGCACTTTTCTCATGCCTGCTAAAAAGCCATCTAAGGAAGTGGTGGCCTTCAAACAAGTTTCTAAGTTATTTAAATTTGGAAAAATGTTAAGATTTTTTTAAAACTCAGAAAATGCTATGTATTTGATTGGTATAAAGGAATCTTTAATTTTCAAGGTACTAATTAAATAAGTTCTATATCCTACATATTCCTGCAAAAATAAGGAGGAAGACAAATTTTTCAAAATGTAGGTGAATAGAAATTACATCTGATGTTATCACCTTAATTTATGAGGTAACTTATGAGTAAGTTGCTGCTTACTCTTATGTAAAATATTTGCTCTAATTAGGTAATAAAAGAATAGAAAAGGAAAAATCACTTAATACTTCAGCTCTACCCTCAGCTTCTAATGAGTTCATATTTCTTGAGCAGAGAAACATTACAATATATTTCAATTCAGTCATCACAAGCAAGCCACCCCGGAGTTAGATCCAGCTGCATTCCTGAGAAGCTGTGCACAACCTTTAAAAATTAGTCATGCAGCCACATCCTAGCTTTCCCACATAAACCTCTGTACCACAGTGAGTCTTGAAGAACATGATAATAAAAAAAGGATGTAACTATTCAGAAAATTCTCACTTCATGTGTTAATATTGCAGCACAGGAGGTCAGTTTGGACAGAGGTATGGAAATCCAATACTGTCCAGCTGTGGATGGACAGGCTTTGTATCTAGTGCCCTTCAACACGATACATACCAACTCTCATGAGAAATGTGAATGGTATTTAACAGTGGAAGCCTGCTAAATCCCTCTAATGATTGTAAGTTCGATTGTAAATGGCTGGATTTTAGGAATTAGCTGGTGAATTAAGAAATAAAGGACCAGAGAATAATGCATTGCATAGCACTCTTTCATTTCCTCTAATAATTGATTTAATTTTAATTTTGTACTTCTTTCACTATCAGCAAGTGTGCTGATAATGTTTAAAAATTATGAGTAATAAAAATTACAAGATCCCACCAGGGCTCTCTGATTATTTTTGATGAAAGGCAGGAAAAGTGCTATTTTATCTGTTGATAAAAGCATGTATTTAACCCTACTTTCATTTACAAGCTAATAGTTGCAATTTAACCACTGGTTCGTGGAATGATTCTTGATGCAGGACCTAGCTGCAGAACTAAAGAGTCTGTTAGATGTCTGTCTGTCTGTCTAGAATATTGTTTTGGTTTTTTTCCCACAGGGATTATTAATTGACAACTGGGTTATAGGCATGTGGTACTTTCCCTTTTGGATTTTGTCATCCCAAAGAGTTTGTTCTCCATTTTACTGGCAGCACAAGATTTTGCCATGCCAAAATGAAGGCTAATGATTTGTGAACATAGTATAAACCTTCATGAACCCTCACTGTCAACCCTTTCCTCCCCTGCTCCTGTCCACACACCTCCAGCCTGTCCAGGCCACTTGTTTCTTTCTCCTTTCCTACACTTCACTTCTCCTGTGTGATGCAAATATTGTACATCTGTGTGTAAAACGGAGCAGGGAAACTGCTCCAGGGGAATAAAAAAGCTTTGCCCTGCATTAATTACCTGTTCTGTTCATTGTTCCCATGCACCAGCATGCAAGGAAACGGGTTATAAAAAAACTGACTTCTGCAGTGGGAAGCTGGAACTGCTTTCAACAGCAGTGGTGGCTTAAATAGCAAATGACAGTAAGGGGTAAGGGCTGAAAAGTGTGTGTTGTGTCTTTAGGGATTAAGTTCTACACTGTTGTTCTTTATATTTGGACTTTCAAAGAAGTTTTTGTTTTGAATAAACTGAAAGAGTGGAGTGCTGTGAAAAAATACTACAGTTACAAAAGAAGAAAGACTTGGAGGAAGTTGGAGCACAGTACGTTTAAATGTTGCATACACTCAGTGGAAAGGGAAGTAAGTGGAGAGGAGGCATCGTGTGTTGCCTTCAAATTACATCCATGCTTTAGGTTTTTGCAGTGCTTTCTACAGGACAATAATGGAAGACATGCACAGACTTTATCTTGCAGTCATTTGTCCCCAGGTGGTAGATGACATTCAGCTTTATGATTTGTTGCCACTTAGCCTTCAATGTGGGAAAAGGCAGTTGCTGAAAACCCTAAGCCTAAATGCTGCCCTGGTTGTAGCTTCTTGCTCTGCCCCAAAGCTGCACTGGCTGGGCTATGTTTTCCACTTATGGAAAAGGTAGAAATCTAAACTCTGGCCTGCTGTGTGCCAGCGTTTGCACTGCTGGTCCCTGCCAGAAAACAACAGCAGTCAGGTGGCTCCTCTGCCCTGCACAGTCAGAAGCAGCTTCTGCTGATGCCTGAAGTGCCATTTACCATTTGCTGAATGAGGGCCAGTGAAATCCCCTTTTTGAAAGATACTTGAATCCAAGATATTCTTAAAAGACATGTTTCTGCAAAGGGACTAAAGAGTGCAGCAATTGGTGCTGGTTTGTTGCCTGTATACTGGCTGTGAGCAGCTGCCAGGCAGCAAATGGGGCAGCAGACATTGGGAAGCAAATGGAAACCCTGTGGGCAGCTTGCAAATCAGCAGTACATAGTCAAAACCAGTACTTCCCTGGAAAGCAGTTGGATTTGGGGTTGGGCTCTTGCTTTCATTTTTCTAAACATGTTCAAAACTCCAACTTTCCTCCTGTTACTTGTTTCAGTTATGTTCAGGGGAATTGGACTTTGGAAATCGGGGTAAGAGGGGAAGGAGATTAGTAGCATTACATCAAAGAACTATCCAAGTCTTATCATGGTTCTCCTTTGGGCAACAGGTAGACAAGGAAGATAGGCTCTCAATTGTGTCCAGCTGCTCATACTGAATTGCAGACAGATTGCACTCCAGGCAGAGAAATCATCTGAATGGAAATCAGTAATTCATTCTTTGTTTCCCTTCATGTAACATGGAGTTTGGTATTGCTATTTTACGTGCAATTCCTGTTATACACACCAAAATGTTTCAGGATACTCCCCAGATAGTAACACTTTTATGTCAGCTCTAGGTAGGAGAAACAAAATCCACGGTAAGGAATGAATAAATGACATTACAATGACAAAGGTGAACTTCTAGCACTGGGATGGATGTCTCGTATCAGAGGTTGCATATTTTTGATCAAAGTCATGAATTTTCATATATTTGTTTGAGCAGGTAAGGAAGTTTGAAATATAGCAAGTTTAATTTTACCATATAATAAAAAACTGGCATACCTGGTCCAAGACTTCTCAAATTACCTGCATTGAAGGAAATCAATTTATTCTTTTCTGTTAGATGCCTGAAAAGATAAATTCACTGACCCTGAAAATATATCTCTTTTTATTCTTGCCCTCATCCATAATCCTCCTTTCTTAGTAGATGAAAGTCATAATTAACATTCCACTGGAGAGTTACATTATTTCTTCAGAATTACCTCTTAATTTACTACATTAGCCTGATTAAGTAATGAATTCATCATTTCCAGTTTTTCCTTAAGAATATAAAATATCTCATTTTTGACCAGGCAGTACTAAACTAAACTGCAACTGAGGAAGATATTTTGGCCTAGATCCCTTTTCCTAAAAATTATTTCAAAGTCTTTCCTTAATGCACACCTAAATGCTGAGGGCTGCAGAGCCCCACAGGCCCTCTCTGCCTGTAGACCTTGAAGCCACAGAGCTGGAAGCAAAGCACAGTGGCCTGACAAGCTGTGCCCCCTGCACTGAGAGCCACAACACAGGAAGAGAGACCCACAACAAAGTGTGCTGTAGACCACAATCCCACTGCTGTGACACAGCACTTTACTGAAATGATGGGTTGAACTGGCACTAGAGATGTCCCATCACATTCCTGCAGTGGTGATCCCTTCCATTGACTGAAGGACGAGAAAACTCTGATTTTTCTTTCTTTTTCCCCAAATTCCACAATTTTTTATGCATTGGTGACAAAAACACAATCCTACCCTCACCTGTGTGTGACAGAAAACTTTGGGGTTTTTCTGCATTCAATTTTTGAGAACTGTGGGTGATATTTTTATTGCCGCTAAGAAAACACTATTAGCAATTAAATACTGTAGTTTCTTCTGATTTGTCTGTAGCAAATGAGAAAGTATCATATTCTTCCCTTTCCCTCTGTCAGGAGAATCTGGTCTTCACTCCTTGCAGTCTTTCCCATTTAACCCAAGAGGCTCTGTTAAGCAGCTAACTCACTGACTGTCTGTGTGTTAATGTGCTCAGTAGCCTAATTTGTGTCAAGTATGCACCAATTGCCATTCAAGTGTCAGCCTGTGCTCCTTGTAGAAGCTATACTTGGAAGGAAGACTTGTAGGTTCCTCCATGAACTCAAGGTTGAACGTATCATAATTGCTATAGGTGGAAATGAGGCCTTTGGAAAGGTTTAGTGACCAGGCTGTGTGTCTGTATGGGAACACAGATTGGCAAAAAGTGGCTTGTTCTGCCCTGAGGCCACTGATAAAATCCTGAGAGAGGAACTCAGTTGGTCATTGGAGCTTGAGTGAGATGGAGACTGTTGTATGTGTGTGTATATAATAGATTGAGAAAGCCAAAACACAAATAAATAACCATAAGAGAGAGAGACCTGACAAATTAAAAGTACTTCTCCAGAAACTGTTACAAGAAAAAGGTAAGAGAAAGTGAACTGATACAAAACCATGTGAATTTACAGTAAAATGGCCATACTATTTCAGTGTGAGCCCACAAAAGGCAGCAAGTTCTCTCATGCAGCTGTTTCCCTGGGACACCAGGGCTGTGTGTTTACCCCTCCAATGAGTGTGAAAGTAATGGAGATTTAGCTTTGTCAGAAAATTGAACAGGATAGCTAGAAATCAAGAATTAAACTCTTTCCTACTTACCTACTTAAGTCTAAATGTGGAAGAAAAATCTCCCATAGGGCTTTCATTCAGTCTCATGTGTGCTGTCTTTTATGCATCTTAAATTACACTCCAGTGAGGCTTCTGTGCTCCAGAGCTGTCAACCACTTGCCTGTATCTGTGGAAAATAAATCACTACTTTGAGTGCCAGAATACTGTTAGTTTAACTCTTACCTCTTTTTGTCTCCTCATGTCCTACTGTCATCCCCACCCACTCCTCCCTTCACAACTTCTGTTCTTTCAACCAATCTGCAGAGAAGAGGCAGAATTCTCAAAAATAGTTAAGGACATAGATATTTTGTGAAAATCAGCAACTCAGTAGCTGAGAGAAGCCTAAATTAGCTGTTGGCCCTTGTGCCACAGAGAGGTGGATGGGAGCCTTCAGTGCTGCTGCCCAAAAGGGCAACCTGGTGGCTGTACCTGGCTGCCTTTCTGCAAGGGCCTTTCTTTCAGGGCCATGGTGGCTGAAGGGATGAGTGGAGAGCTGGCTTGATGCTGCTTTGAGCAGCAGGCAGTACAATGGACGGTCAGGAGCCTTTTCCCACTTGCAGCTGGAGGACTCGATCTCAGTGCTCTGCAACACAAATGAATAAAGCCCTGAGAGGAAGAAACAACACCCTCACCTTTTCCTCATCTTTCTCCTACTTCTACTTCATCACTGAGTGTGAAGCACTGCTATTGTCCTTCCTCTTTTTCAGCAAGAGAGAAGTACCCTTATGCTTTCCTTTTTTCTATCTTGATGCACTGAAATTAGAGGGGAAAATGACTGCTACTAGACTTCCTGTGCAAGGTTGAGTTGCATAATTTTGGTGTTTCCAGCACAGAATGTGCTGTTATGAATTTTTTTTTTACCATGAATGCTGAAAGACCTCTTAAATATTTGAGTCCTGTAAGTATTTTTATGATAAAAGCATTCTCTTGTTTAATAATTTTAATTTTCTTCTCAAAAGAAACATTGATTTTCCATCTAGCTTTCCTTAGAAGCTACCACTCAGTTTTAACAAAGAAAATAAAAGAGGGGGAGGGGAAATCCAGAAAACTGAACCCCTGAATATTGACACATTTAGATTATTTTAATGTTTATTAAAAATCCACACTGGCTGACTATACAAGGGCTACTCCCCCTTGCAAGCCTATATGAACAGCTCCTTGGCTAATGCTCATCAATCTGAGGAAGGAAACCAGGCAACACACTGTGAGATGCTGACCCTGCTGCTTGTCTCCATGCCATATGGCAGTAGAAGCTGGCGTTGGCACCTGGGCCTGGAAGCTCTTTGCCCAAGCCCTCTGCTGTTTACAGAAGCAGTGCTTCAGCCCTGGCCATTAATGATGTGCATGTGTCAGACGACAATGCTGAAACCTGCAGTAACCTTGTAAACCTGGCCAGGCACAAACACTCTGAGGACAAACACACTGCAGCATTTAAGTATAAGAAAGATTGTTTGATGTGCTTTAATTTACTGGAATTGAGTAAAAGAAATTCCACTCCAGCTTTAAGAGAAATTTGACTGTAAAGAATCACATCTCTGTCTAGTCTGGGTTTTATTAGGGTGAATTCATCCCATACAGAAATGTTACAAGCCTGTCAATGCTCTTTGCTTACTGTTAAATTCTTTGATAATTGTATCTTTAGCTATTTCTCTTGGCAGCCTGTCTTTAGCCCAATAACTTTTTGAGTCAGATTTTTTTCCTGTAATTCAGGTTAAAGCTCCTCTTAAATTTAAGTTGGTTTCTCTCTCTGTTGTCTGTTTTTCCTGCTGAGCCCTCAGGTTTACAGGCTGAATCATTCCTACTTGAGGTTTCTATCCATTCTTTGCTTTGTTTGTTCTGCTAATTTAAGCAGTATGTCTCTCTTTAATTCATTTACAAGAACTTAACATTTTAAGAAACTCTTCTTATCCTCACCATTCCTTTTCCCACTTCTTAATCTATATAACCTGCTATGTAATTCAATCCTTCTCCAGAGACTTCATTTGGTTTATATGGAAAAAACTGTGTAGGGGATGTGAATGATCCAGAGCTTCAAAAGCAAGTTCTTGAATATTAATCACTCTGCTTTTTTATCTCCAGGATGATAGACTGACAATATCCAACACTTTGAAATCCTTCCTGCCACTAGGTTGCCATCACTTCAGCTTGCCATTATTCATGCTAATTTGATGACTTCTAGTTTAAATGATTTCTTGCTTGTTTGCTTAATTAGTGCATCTTTTCCCTCTCTCTCCCTCCTTTTGTTCTTGGTTACCCTTTTGATCAGCTGATGGATTAAGCAGACAAGAATTCTTCTTCTGGCTTTCAGTAAACACTCCATATTGGAAGCATGATCCAATAGGTACATAACACAGACATGGGAGCATTTGACTCTGTTCAGAATTGTATTACTTAAGCATGTCTTATACCTTTGTGCCCTTTTTTTTTTTACCTTCTTTGAGGTAGGAGGTGGCCTACATACCTAATCTGAACCACTAGACAAAAGTTATTTTGGACCTTAACCCAATTTGAGCAAATGATTGCTGTCCTTCAGTAATGCTCTTTAACAGAAAAGGAGCCCCAATCCCGGTCTTGTAATCTCCTGGTGGTCAACAGATCAGAGCACCAAATTCAGTCTCACAATTAAATGAGTGCAACAAAATATGCCTTTGTTACAGAGGGAAAAATAATAATTGAAGTACTTAAATCTTTCTGTGTAAAAGCAAACAGATAACCAATGAAACTGATTTTTGCTTCTTCTAGATCAATGAGGACCTACAAAGCAGAGAACATAGAGATTAATTTTCTCATTGTCATCTTCCTTTTGCAGATCCACATGCAGATCTATGAGTATGTGTCACATCTTTCTCTGCAAAGGTTCAGGAGCAGCCATCCAAAATGTGTTTTTGCTGCCTCACTGATTGATTGCTGTCTCCTCTAGACAAATATTGGTAATGAATTATCTGCAGCCAGTGTGCCACAAGCACAGAGGTTTCTGAGAACAAAATTATGGAGAACACAGGGTTCAATAAAAGGTGCATTCCTCACTGAGTCCCAGCACAAAGCTGCTGAAGGGAGAAGACACAGGATTTAGACCTCATTTAGTCACAGTCCTGTGCTCACCAGTTATGAGCAGCAGGTGGCTTCTAATGGAGCACTCCTTAAAAAATTATTCATAGATAAACATATTTTTCATATCAGCAATGGCTATTCAATTAATATTTTATTATTAATAATTGTATTATTATTATAGTAGTAATTAAAATTAGTACTATGGTTACTAATGGAATACTACTGATCCAAGAAATTACTAATAAAGCAGCATAGTAGATGGTGGTTGGCATAACACTGCTACAGTTGGGAAGCAGCTTTACAGCAGCCTTCTGGGGTAAGACAAGGAGGGACATTTGACAAGGTCATGTAGTGACAGAACAAGGGGCAATAGCTTTAAAGTGGGTAGGTTTAGATTAGATGCTAGAAAGAAATTATTTACTCTGAGAATGGTGAGGCATGGGAACAGTTTGCCCAGAGAAGTGGTTGATGTTCCATCCCTGGCAGTGTCCAGGGTCAGGTTGGATGGGGCCCTGAGCAACCTGGTCTAGTGGAAGGCTTCCTGCCCAGGGTGTTTGAAACTAGATGATCTTCCAGGTCCCTTCCAACACAAACTATTCTAAAATTCTTTGGCTTATTCTGTTCATGAGGGTGAACAGCCTGTCTCCTAGTTCAGACAGAAAAAGAAGAGCATTTAGGAGTGAAAGATGAAGCCAGTCTTTATAATTTTGGAGGTTTGAAAAGACGCATTGGCTACAAAAGCTGCGCTATCAGTTCAAAAAGGAAGCATAGGTGAAGGCAGAAACTGTCATCTCATCAGGAAGTAAACAGCAAATTCACTGAATAATGGAATGAGGGAACTTTCTCATGTTACCTTAGTATAAGCAGATCAAGCATATTTTTGCTTTTATTTTTTCTACCTACATCTTTCATAAACATTTGTGGCTGTGTTGTCTGCTTTGAATATTATGAATAAATGCATGTTTGTGTTTTTGCTTAGCCTGAGTTGAAGGAAGAGCAAACATCCCTCTCCCTGGCCTGTGGCAGGGTCAGCCCCAGCCCTAGACTGATGATCTGTCTCTCCTGATTCTTTCTCACTGCATCCAGAAGTACAACATTGCAACAGCAGTGTTGGTGCTCCCTATGGCATGTTGTTTGTATCCCTAGTGTTCCTGAAGTTCTAGTCTTTGTGGACCTCTGAAACCTAATGCTGACACTGATGGCAGCTGGAGAGTGTACACTCAGCACCACAGGTGTGCTAAATTGAAAAAATTGTTAGGATGAATGCCATAGATGCAGTGCTGTGCCCCTCTTGGCATGCCTTTTCCAGCCCCAGTGTCCCTGGAGCTATAGTGTTTGTGGCTTCCTGAAGCCTAACCCTAATGGCAGCTAGGAGCTGAGGATGAGGTCTCCAGCAGCATTGGTTGCCCTGTTTGGAAAAGTGTGGAGGCAATGACATTGGTGTAGTGATGTGCTGCCTATGCCATGCCTTTTCCAGCCCTAATGTTCTTGGAGCTGCAACCTCTGTAGTTTTGTGATCTCTAACCCTAATGATGGCTCAGGGCTGAGGCTGAGGTCCCCAGCATCATGGATGTCCCAGGCTACAAAGGGGTGAACAATGCTAGTGCACAACTGTGCACCTCTTGGCATGCCCTTCCCAGCCCCAGGGCTCTTGGAGCTGTGGGATTTATGGCTCTCTGAATCCTAACCCTAATGGCAGCTGTGCCTGAGCTTCCTAGCTCCATGGGTGGCCCATTTTGCAAGGTTTGTGCTCCATGACTGGTAAGGGATGCTGAGTCGAGCAATCCACTGTGCCAGTACTGCTCTCTCCAGACCTTTCTAACCTCACCTCCCATGTTTCTGGATACCTCAGCCTCAAGCCCAAAATTCCATTAATGTTTATGGTTAGGCTTTCCAGAGGCTCAAAACCTACACTCCATGGATAGTGAGGTTTTTGACACCTCATTCTAAGTTCTTTTTTGCAGAGATGGCTGTTTACCTAGCTGCTTGATGGAAAATTCTTTTTCGGATACTTATTGTTTAGCTTCCCATTAAAGAACCCTTGCTTGTATACTGCCATATAACAAATTTTAGGGATAATTAAAGGTAACAACTTTAAGGCACTGCCTTATATGTCCTTGTCTTTCCTTTATCCTCTGCTACATTTTATACTAAATTGCTATTGCAAAGATCTAAGGCATCCAGAAGCAGTAATTAATTAACATGTGTAAAGGTTATTTTAGGTGTTGGGGGGAGGAACACATGCTTCATATCTTCGTATATTCACCAAGCCACTAGTACATGTACAGACGTTTTGTAGAAGCAGCCAGATGGGTGAGTACCTCAGAGTGCTTTATTTGCTTCACAAGTTGATGTCAACAAGCCATGACTGGCAAGTTGTGGCCAGTGATCAGTTAGCCAGAGATGCTTTGTAAGACTTTTTATTATTGAATGCTTCTGAGAGATTGAAAAGCTCTTGAAGGCTGAAGAGCCAGATTTTGTTCACATCTGGGCCATGGTAATTAACTGCTTTCCCAAGTAATAAAAGTCCTAGTGACAGAGTCAGACAAACAGAAATAACAATGATGTGTAGATAACTCTCTCTTTTGCCGGAGGGTCCTTTCCTCATGGCTCACATTCAGCCATTCCAGGGACTTCCTCTATTGCTGCCACCTCTGTCCATTGACTACTGGTCTCTTGGAAACCTCCCCTGCTCATCTTGGAAGTCTCATTCTGTCTGACCCTTGCAGTATGCAAAACACATTCCATGCATGAAGACAAAGAGTCTCACCTTCAGGAAATGGCTCCTCTTGTGCCAGATGAAGCATCAGGATGCTGACCTGCTGCAGTGGCAATTTGTGTTTTCCCAGACATCCTACCTAGTTTAGCGTCCTTACAGAAATATTAAGGATTTGTTGACAAAGGGAAAAATCCCAAGTACTGTTGTCCCACATGTTAACAGCACTTTTACAGTATAACTATAAATCATTTACAGAAAAGTAAAGAAACCATACTTTATAGTAATCTTTTTCATGTTTATTTTTGATAATATCTACTGCATGTTGAGGACAGGAGCTATAAATTATCTAAATTTAAGAGGATTACAAACAGTTTCAGGGAAAGGGTAGACCTCTGCACACAAAGAGTATAAAATTATCAAGGGACCTTTCATTTCAGCTGATATATTGCTTTGATGAGAAGAGTTGTCTCATGTGCTGATCTGAATGATAAAGCTGAGTTATGAAGCTGCTTGCTTCAGTTACTGAAATGCAGTTCTAAGATTTTCATGTGTGCACCTCCTCGTAACTGAGATACAAGTTCAAGAACATCTACACTAGTATGAGACTGAGGTTTCCAAAGACATTTGCTTCATGAGAGCTTCCTTTGTCTTTTTTTTTCTCTTTCTTATTGTTAAAGAAATTTTTCAGATTGGGTTCCTGTTGTATCTCCAAATATAAAGATGATTGATATTTATAGTCCTTCCCAGATTCTAAGAGATTTAGAATAATGTAGGTAAGTATTTTAGGGATTTTAAAATCTTCATTCCTTAAAAACTAACTAGTAACTAACTAACTAACTAGCTAACTAAATAAATAAATAAAAGATCCCCCAAATCCTAGACAAGTTTCATAAGGAAAATAAACTTTCACCAGTTTCTAGTAGACATGGGCTGACTTTTGTGACTCATCCATGGCTGATAATTTTTTCATGTGGAAACTGGGCCAAATTCTGTTTTTCATGTCATGCTTCACACCTAGATTAACTACAATGGTTTTAGCTGAATTTAATTTAGTTTCTGGTTTGTTCAGTTCTAAAGAGCTATGAAAACAAAACACTATAAGGGGCACAACCCCTTTAAAAGGAAAACACAACAAGATCTTACACTAATAGCTGTAAAATACTACTACTGACTTCAGTGCCGCTTTAAAAAATTCCCTAAACTTTTCAAGTCCATATTAATTAAAAAGTTAATAAGTATAATTCTTCTATTCATTGCCCTTGCTGCTCCTTTGCAAGTAATATGTTTATACTTAACCATGTGTGTATATTTATATGCACATGTATGTGCCCCCACACACACATATATTATAGAATGTATATTTTATATATGTATATATAATGTGTGTGTATTCTTACTTGAATAGATTGGCAAAACTCTGTGGCTAAAACTTGAAAACTGGCTTTAGGAGTTCATCCGGGCTATTGATGATCTGGCCTACAGAGCCAATAGACAGGAGTTGTACCTATAACACAGGCTTGGGGATTGGAAAATAGAACAATTTATGTGGTCATTACCTGTAAAGTGCCATGACACTTAAATGAATTCAAACTTTGAACAGCTGAGCAGTTGCCTCCTTACCTTTTCTGACCACTACTTGGGCTACTTAAGGACCAGTGATACACAGACACAGAAAAAACTGTGCTGAGATACATGCTCCAGCTTCTCAAGTTTTCTGGTGGCTTCCTCTCAGCTACAACACTGTTTTGCTATGACTCCAGCTTATAGCTGAATTTTCATGAAAGCCAGCTCTCTTTGTTCTAAGGGAATTTCTTCTCAGAGGAGACTTTTAGTGGATATATACCTGTGTGAAGATCTACCCAGCATGTATTAAAGTATATAAAATAATTGTATACTCAATGGTTTGTTCCGCTGATGATACATATGTACACTCCAGTAAGACTGTGGAACCTACTTGAAGATAAAATTGAACTGAGGGGGAGAATCTATATATCATATAGTAAACTTTGATGTTGTCTATGTTGGCTAAAAAATTCTCTAAAATTTTTAGGAATAAATCTGATATGGGAAGCTTTTGCTACTGCCCTAAAGCCGCGCACAGGAGCACCAACCACAAAGCAAGACATTGTCACAGTAGATGCTACACAAGAGAATAAAAACCTCATCACTGAGTTCTTAAAAAGTCAGAGGTAAAAGTATAATGAAAATTTTATTGTGTATGTAAGTAGAAATCTTGGTAGAAGCAGCTGAGGTTTCATCTCAAAATGTAACAATTTTCTCATTATTTCTTTTTCTCACATACAATTTTTACTTGTCTTTTCCTGCCCCATCCTCCTGTTACATTTGTCAATACAAGGTTCTATATATAGAAGATTTGAACTTGAATCTCTTACTAGTTTTCTTTTTGTCTCATTTTGCTGATGCAGTGTTCTTTAAGGGGCAATAAAACCAATTATTTTTACATTACTCGTTGATTTCACATATATGCTTAGAGACAAAGAGATATTGGAAGGGTGAGAAGAAAACTCCACTCCGAGTCAAAAATAATATTAGTTTCTACCTGCATGCAATGGAGAAGTAAATCACTAGGCTGCTAGGAAAAAGAAACAAACATGATTTGTAAGTAAGTGCTGGGAAATAATTTGCAAAAGGAGAAATTATCAATGAGTGTTTATGCACATGCAAACTGCAGTTTGTTTCCAAATGGTTCCCAAATTTTCAGAAGACTGTTCCCTTCATTACAATGCAGTCTGCATGATTTATTGTCTTAGGGTGGTATGGAGAGTAAGGGAGAAGTATAAGAGGGATTGAGTGGAGGCTGCCTCAATTTTCCTTATTTTCACTACTTGACTTTGAAAGCTTATTCAGATTATTTTAATACAGCTTTTGCTTAGTTCTATCAATGTTTACATTTTTTAAAGGCATGAGAAAACCACAGTATTAACAAGGCCCAGCACATCTGTGTTTTCTATAAGTTACACAAAAGTTTCTGTCTCTTCTATCTTCTATCAGTGAAGACAGTGATGTTTTAGGAAACTTGGAGATCAGATGAAAAATTCTCTCTTGCCCAAACACTTGGCTTTTATGGAGTCCCAGCATGCTTACATAAAGATTTTACCCAGTTTCTTTTAGATCTGATAGGGAGTACATTCAGTAACTCTAGAGAAAGTGGCTGTTTGCCATAGCAGAATTTAGCATTTAAACTAAATCTAATAAATGCCCAGAATGTGATTCTTATTTCTTGATTTTACTAAGGAGTGTAGATGTAAAGATTTTTATCTAGGATACTGGCCACTAGACTTCAAGACTCTATCAGAAAATCAATTCACCAGGACAAGATTGGTTATGTACACCCCAGACGTGTTCTGCAATATCAGACACCTAATTAATATACCCCTGGTCTCCTGTAGATTTAATCTCCTCTCCGTCTGTGCCTCGTCTCCACTGATGCTGAAGAAATATTTGACAGTGAATTTCTATTTATAACTTCATACTCCTTTTCTCTTCCAGAGCCATGTTTTATTACCTGCAGGGTTTGTAAGCTGAGTCTATAAGTAAGAACCAAGCAACTGTATCCAAGACCAGTCTAGCTTTTGATAATGCCATTGCATAGTCTCCTCTCTGAGCTTCTCTTGCAAAATTTGCCTCAACATTTAAAACAGTTAATTTAGATTGAGGGTCACGGCTTCTTCATTTACTATTTTTTTAACATTAAAAAGTTGTCTCTTTAATGTTAGTTATTCTATACAATTAAAAGTCTAAGATAGAGAAGGATATATATTTTTTAATTTAATTGCCTGTAAGGCAGTAGAGACGTGGAAGCTATCCCACAGATCATTTTTCTGTATGTTTAAAAATGTCATAAAGTCATTTATGCACAGCTCTCAAGAGTACCTGGCTCTAAATGAAGTTTTAATTAGTCATACGCCTTGCTGTATCCTAAATTAACTCAGGAAAGACACCTGGGTACTATTATGGAAACATAATTATGACTTCTAACCAAAGTGCAAAACCAGTTAAAAATCCCCAATCTCAGCAATATTTTAGACAATGGCTGATGAGGTTTCAGGAGGTACGATAAAGTCATCTACATATATCAGTAGTTATTAAACAACAGAAGAATTACTTACTTTGTAAAGTGTTTTGTTCAGGTTATCTCATCAGGAAGGGATGCATTCATGTCAAGCATTTAGAAAATTAAAATGGTTAATCCATACCCTGACTTACTTTCTTCAGGCAGAAGAGAGAGAGAAAAAAAGCATAATAAAAATGTGCTAAGAAGTAACTGATAAATACAGGTGAACATGCACTATTTTTACACCCATTATTACAATACAGAAGTAAGAGTTATTTTCAATGGAATTGAAAGACAACACATACCAACAGAAATGACAAACTATTTCCTTTTTTTTGTACTATCAGCAGCTATTCTGCATGATGAGAAATACCCAGAAAACCTGCAAAAATAGAATTTTCAAATCCTTTTAAAAAGAGCAAGAAGCTTTTAAGGTAATACCTGAAATTCTCCAAAGAATAATTTTAGTAAAGGATTGAAGGCATATTTCTGTATGCTTCAAAGCATGATCCCATTTTCAAATGGTAGTAGGTAGAAATAGAAGTCACCAGTAAGTCATGACATGACTGGTTCTCAAAAAGTTTATTCTGTCTTTTGTGGCTGTTATGGCCATACCATTGACACAATCTGCAGTTTAATTTCCTTATAATCCTTCTGAGCCCCACCTGTCTTGAACAAATCAATGGAAACTCAGTGAGTCAAGGAATATTTGGTAAGATCATAGGCACACAACTGACTACATTGTTAAAGAATTTTCTAGGATTCTACAAGAATTGACTATCAAGAGTTTAAATACTATAATTACTGTAGAAGCAAATACTGTATATCATATCTGAAACTGTACAAAAAGGTATCTTATAGCTATTAGGTGGCATTAGTATGAGTGTATTCATTACATATTATCTTTGCACAGTTTCTTTTTTTCAAGCCTAAAAAAAGTACTGTGTGATGGTTTCTTTACACGCTGTCATAAGATGTTGATGACAGTTCAGCATTACCTGGACCTGAATTATTTTGTTCAGAGGATACTCTCTTACCTTTTGTACACTGTTTATTTTGATGTTTATTTGATCATGTTTTCATTTACCTGAAAAGGAAAGATTGCAAACTGATTAAGCCACTTGGCACATCATAATTAGAAAACAGGTTTCACTGCTGTTGGGTCTGCTGTGCTGTAAAGCAGAAGTGCAGAATACAGCTGCCTATTAATTGGAAATCCTTGCAGGAAGTCCTCTACACCTGTTCTCTGCAGCATTTGCTAGTTTCCAAATTGTTTATAACGGTATTATAAGGAATTGTATTTGATGCTGTAAACCCCTTGGAAACCAACAATTCTGGTTGTTCTGGGGATTGCTTTTTCTACCTGTCTGATTTCAGTATAGTTACAACTCATTTTGCATGAGAAGTGACTGTTGGTGCATAAGAGTTTCTGACGAGGATTCTTTGATCTCAGACTTTTATCCCATCTTTTAATCCCATTGTGTCTTAGTTTGTTTGCTTTGTTGGCTTGACAGCAGAATTTGCATGCCTCTCCATAATTTCTTGAATCAGTGAGATTTCAGGCTATTGGTTCTGTTTGAACAAGCAGCACCCATACAAGACATTCAAACCCAAGCTGTTGTTTTAGCCAAAGTCATGCCTTTGTAAGATACTTACTAAACTGGCAGCTCTAGCAATGCATAATTAGTGCACCACCTCATTGGCCTTTGCATAATGGCAGGTTGGAGTAGTTTACTGAGAGCATAAGCAACTGATTATTTGATAATTCATTTGGGAGATTGTGGAAAAAGGAAAAGATTCATCATGTAATTGCAGGAGTTAATTTAGGTGAGGAATGTAGAAGGCTCAGCTTACTTCTAATCAAGAGACATTCTTCTATGGAGACATAATTGTTTGGGGACATAAAGAAAAATTGTTAAAATTAGGAAAATATTTATTATTATTCTACCTGTTCTTCGTCTGAAATATTCTACCCCAATAAATGTTGGGAATAAACACTATAAAAGAAACTTTGAGACCATAAAGTGACTTTGTGCCATATAAGTACAGGAAAGCTTTGTCTAAAATATAAAAAATATTTCCAATACAAAGTACTCAGAGTTACCTGGTATTGTTTAGAAAATTGCACAACTGATCGTGCATCATAGGCCATGATAGCTGGAAAGGAGTCTTAGCTAAGAGTGAAGTCAAACAAATTTCCTGCATCTGTGTTTTCCATGGTAGGTACTATTCAGAGGGCATTTCCTATGGGAAACCAGACATTGGCCTTAAGAGAGACTACAGTCTCTCAGGAGGAAGTTAAGAAGCAACTTGAGAAAGACAAATGCAGTGAATTACCAGGAGCAGATGGTATTAATCTGAGGAGCCTGAAAGAAATAAATTGTAAAATAGCAGAGATAGTGATGAGGTCTTTCCATGTACTGTGATTGTTACTGGGGGCTTCAAAGTCATTAGATACAATTAATTTGATATTTTTGCCTCATTAGAGGAGGCTTTGTTCCCGAATCTACTGCCTGGATGGGGTTCCTTATGGTTTCTGGACTGGGAGGTTCACTAGGATGCAGGATGTAAGGAAGGCTAATTCAGTTAGCTTAGGCTAGTGTGGCTGTTTCAGAGGAAACCTTCAGATCTTAAACTTACAGGCAGACAAAGGAAATGGGGAAAAACTGATTCCCAAATTAAGTCATGGGAAAAAAATTTCAGTGAATGGCTGCTTGCTAGTGTCAAGATGTTGATAGTGAATAGGGAGTTGAATGAATCTGTAGAAGAGATGCAATTGTGGGAACTAAAAATTGTACAGAAATAGAAAATATTCTAGGCAGATTAGCATACATATATGTGGGCTGAGAAACAAATTGTCAGAAAGCGTAAAATCAAATAAGTAATGGTTGAGGAATAGATACAATATAAATAACATACCTCCTTAGAGAGCAAAAGGTGGTGAATTCATAAAAAGCTCCATGCAGGAAAACTGCAAAATGTCAGAGAAGGCTGAAAAATCCATCTATGGAGAGGAAACTTGCAGCAACTTATTTTGAGGAGCTCATTAGGTGAGCAACACATGGTGCTATGCAGCAAATGAGAATTGGAAAGGCAATGGGTGATTCTGACAGCTGTTCACATAGAGGTTCTCTTTAAGCAGGAAAGCCATAGGAGTGAAAAGTCTCAGGAATCATATTCACTGAATCATAGCAGTGGAAAAATATTGATAAACTTTGTGGTTTTCTATTATATCAACGTGGGGGTTTTCTCTAAATATTTGGCTGTGGCTCCTTGTATAACTGTACTTTTGCTGTGCATGACTTTTAATGATTTGTGATTTCTATTTTAAGAACATAAATTAAGAGGAGAAAGGAGTGTGGCTACTGAGACAATAATGGAAAGAATCAGGGGGAAATTGATAAAAGTAGAATCCATGAGGTCTACATTCTTCTGAGGTGAGTTCCTAATTTTCGTGTCATGGGCAAGAAGTAACAGATGGAGAATGTGCTCAGAAACAGAAATGCAAACTCAGTAGACGCTTTTATAATCTTCATTTTTAGATTTAATACATATAAATATGAAAGTACAGCAAATGGGAAAAAATATAAAGAACCCCTGGTTTCACAGGTGCAAGCAAATTTCAGAGGGATAATAGAAATCTGTTAAAAAAGCTTTTTTTGCCTAGGTCAGTTTATGGAGTGTAGACGGTTCAAAAATATGGATGAAAAAGTGAAGTTAGACAGATAGATCGTAGTGGGTGATGTGGCAGAAGATGACAATGTGAAAATGCCAGTATGGACAAAGACTGAATCAAGTTTATGCAAGTCAAAAGGGTATTTTTTGGGTTCTAATAGAACTCTATTAGGCATCCTCTGAGTGGTCCCACAGTCTTCACTGCTTTTCATGAAAGCTGCCAAAAATGGCATGATTCCTTTTGATTCACTTGTCTTGCCATCCCATTCCCATTTTTTCCTAGAGCACTTCCCTAGAGCTTTACAGAGTAGTTTCCCACTAGTTACTCCTTTGAGACCATTTGGTACCCTGCTGGCCATAGGAGTCTTAATCTTTGATGGAATCCCTTAGCTGTCTTTTTGCAAGGTCCATTTCTTGTGTTCCTCAGTTTGTGAGCTTTTCAAAGCCATCCTTGTTTGCCTGACACCTGGCACAGCAGGACGCTGCCTGTGGCTTTTAGGTCTAAGGATCTCTGTTTGTTCAGAAATCATTGTAACCTGTGTATGCTCCTACAGAAAATACTTAATTGGGAGCTTCTGGTCTCCATTCCTGTGTGCAGTCCAACAGCATACCACAAAACTGAGAGGAAAAAAATAATGTGATGATAGGTACTTCCTTGTGGCTTCAGAGATGACGTGCAACCAACAATGTGAACAGCTTAATTTTGTGAGTTCCTGAAACCTTTATCACAAAGCTAGAGATGGTGAAATATTTGAAATGCTGCATCCTGTTCCTTTTAATGAGACTTTCTAAATCCTTTTGGGTCATATCCATGCATAGAAGCTTTCCTGCTTTCCTTCTTGAAGTTCTACAATTGCTTTTCTGACTGATTTATCTATTTTGTTCTATTTTAGCATAATTTTCAAAATAAAAATGCCTACAAAGCTGCATTTTTTTGATGTCAGCATCTTCTGCAAGAGATTAATAAAATGCATCTGATTGGATTTTGTTATGCAGTTTTGCTTTATTAGTGGATTTAAAGCATCCTTTGACCCAACAGCTGTGGGGTTCGAGAAAGGAGGAAATAGAGCCATACTTCTTTTGCTCCAATGGGACTGTGGAGACAGCTTGCTGAATCAACAAGCAGGATGCTCAGTACTTTAACTAGTCCAACTTGCCTACAGTTGTTATGATCTGATTTATTGAGAGCTGCCTCTGCCTGAATTAAGGTGCAAATGAGACCTTATGCCAAAGTGAGTACAATAGATTTTATTTAACAGTAAATGTGAGAGAGAGAAAGAAATAGGAAAGAAGGAAGGGAGAGAGAGAGGGAAAGAGACATTAGAAGATACCCACCACTGATGGATCCTGTGGGGCCCCATTGATCCTTCTTCAGCCTGGTCTTCTCAGTGGTGGGGATCCCAAGGCTGTTCAGACTTTTCACTATTTATACATCTTAGCAAACAAAGGAATTAATGTTCATTTGCTACACAGTTCTCTCATTCTATTGATTAAATTATCCTCTTGCTTCCAATGCTAATTGGTCTGCGTGCTCAATCCTTCTCTTCTTTTGAGTTGGTGGTTTCCTTGAGTTGGTGGGTTGTGGGCAATCTCCCCTGCTGGAATTAACTTTTGCCTCATTGGAACTGATTTCAGCACAGTTGGCTTTCAGTTTAGCTGAGCTGGATTTCCTTATTTTTTTCCATTATCAGTGCTCCCCCAGCTTATTTCCTTCTTCTTATGCCTGGGATAACACTTGGACAACAGTACCCCCTTTATCTTATCTCAAATTCCCATCAGGTGGCTTTATTTACAATCCAAGTTTCAGGAATCCACAGAGCCATACTCAAGGTGTGGTTTGGGTGGCCACAGGCAAGCAGTTGCTTCTTTACCCAGTTTGCCCCAGTGGGCAGACTCCTTCAATGGCTGCAGATGCCATCTGTCCCACAACTTTGAGTGATATTTTCACAGTTTGCCACACTGGGAAGTTTTGTCTGGATGCATTACCCAGAATATGCTAACCAGACCTCACCAGGCCCAGGACTGGAGCAAGTCCCTTCTGAGCTTATCTCAGGTCCAAGTCCTTCTGTGATCTTAAAAGTGTTTGAGAAAGGTGATTGGGATCTCCTTGGAATAGCCCCACTCTCAAGACGCACAGCTTCTCCCCAGACATATGCTGTATCTGCAGGAAGGGCAAGGCCTAAATATTGCTAGGAGAAATCACTTCAGCCAGGACATTTATTTCCCTGCAGAAGTGTGGCTGCTTGTATTTTCTGTGCTTGCACTCTGACTTTGGGGGAGCAGCAGCTCAACAGGTCCTGAACTGACTCTTGGCCCTTGTATGGCACTGAAGATTGGTTAACTGTAAACCAGTTAAAGGTTGGTGAAGTAAATCTGGGAGCATGGCTGATATTGCTCAGAAATGGTAAAATTTTAACTTGATGTATAGTATCAGAAACCTGTAGATTTTTAGGTTAATCTCTGTATGTCTGGTTATCTTATCTGGACATTTTAATGAAGTTCAAATCCAGATGTTAGGCTGGATGCTCTTTTGCCTCGTTATCATCACAAAGTTAACATAACACAGGGGTCTGTTAAGGATGTGAAGGCAGCTCCTTCTAAAGTGAATGGGGATATTTCCAGAAGGGACATTTCTTATGTGGAAGGTAAAACTGCCTCTTCTAAATACAGCTCAGACAAAAGTAATCAGTTTAATGTGAGTATGTACTGTCATGTGGTCAAGCTTTAGGTGAGAGCAGATTTATACAGAGAAACTGAAAGGAAATGGCAGAAGCTGTCTCTTGCTGGATTCTGTGACAGTAAGTGGCCACACAATGGAGATCTGCCAGCTCTAATCTCTGGTATTTTCTCCATTCTTGAAAAGTGCTCTATCGGTTTATAGAATATCAGCTTCCAGGGTACATTTCTGCATCTTTTAGATGTTGATTAATTTTTCCTTTATTACAAGGGATGTACAGAAAAACAGAATCCATATTCTAAGAAATTTAAATGCTTCAGAGAACTGTATTTTGTACAGATGTAAAAAGCTGAAACTCATATATTAGTTGCTAGAAAACAAGGCATTTGAAAGGTTAAGATGGATACACATCTTACATCTACAAATGCTATAAGATACATCTGTGAGAAAGAACAGGGAGGTGAACTTTAGACATAAGGAAAGAAACATAAAGAGGAAAGGAAAAGAGTGAAAAACTATGGCTGCTGAGAGAAATTTTGACAGAGCATTTAGCTGAGAAGCAATCTCCCCAGAAAAAACATCCTCTGAACAAATAAAACCAGGGAAGAAAAAATTCAAAATGATGTGCTGAGATATAATGGCTATAATTGCATTAGTTTTCTTGTTTATTTTCTTGCAGCTCTTGGAGAGGGTTTTGCTAGGGAGCATTAGCTGATTCTGGCAGGGGCAAGGACCGAAGCTTGCATGTCAGTGGCAGTGCTGGTCTGCAGCACAAAAGGGAGCACAAAATAGGAGGCCTGTGGAAGGATGGCAACACTTCCTTCTCGGAGCTGAACAGGGCTTGATGGTTCTGACTACAAGCAATGCAGACAGAGAGAAAAGCCAGCACTGAGAAAGGAGCTATGAGAGTACAAATATTCACAGGTCCCTGCACCAGGTGCAGAGATGTTCTTGGAGCCTTTAGGCAGCTCATCTGAAAGATTCCTGGCCAGTTTTCTTCAGAGTGCTGGTCACACAGCATTCAGGAAGCCTCCATTCTGCTCCTGTAGGAGCACTTGGGGTGTCCTGGCAGTGTAAGCAAGGAGTGGTGAGAAAGTCAGGCTGTTCAGGAGCGCTGCTTTCCTTGGAGCAGGGCTTGGTTTTCAAACCAAGAGCATAGAGCTACAGCCCCTGCCAGCAGCCCTGCACAGCCCAGCCAGCAGCCACTCTCAGCAAGGTCCTCAGACTTTGCCAGCTGTTTGTCACTGATCTGGCAGCTGGCTTTGTGCCTGCCCGGCCTACCCTGCCTCCAGCCAGCTGGCTCTGCCAAGGACAGGGAGCTGGGAAAGGCTGGCTGGGAGCAGAACAGTGGACATATCCCACAATGGGCAGAAATGGGAGCATGGTCAGGAGGCAGCAGGGGGTCTTGAGCAGAGTCTGTGCAAAAAGGATGACAAAAACAATATGAAAAAATAGGGCAAGAATGAGAGTTTTGAAATATGGGTTTGTCTCCATTTATTTTTGTCATTGCTGGTGAGTAAAAACTTTTTGTGTTTGCGAAGGAAAGAGTTGGAGGTCTCTAAGACACAGCTCTCTGCAGAGGGGTTTGTGCGTGGGGCTACTGCGGACAAGGGGATGACATCTGCTGGAATGTGCTATGCACAGTAGGAATGACAACTGGTCACATCTTCTGAAAATAATTTTGGAGAAGGAGATCTAATTTATGCACTTGAGTACCATGATGCAGAGCCACTCAGTGTGTTATCTGAGTGCGTTTCAGCTGTCTTCAGCTTCTGGGACAGGGACATTCACAAATAAAGTGAGACAAGTGGAAGTTGGAGAGGGTTTGCTAGGGAAGACTTTCCAAAATTAAATTCTTCCCCTGCCTCACAGCTCACCCCACCCCCATGCATTTTTGTAGGGTTTTCACTCTAAATTTAAACATGCACCAGAGAAAAGAAGCAATGAGATCTCAGGGTCAAAGGGTGAACTCTGCTTGTTGCAACATCTGTTCTTGCTTGCATAGGGACTTTACATGGGTGTAAGGAAGAGAAATCAAAAGAAACACTTAAAAAATGATCATGAAATTCTGGAGAAAATAATTTCTTGTTCCTGCCAATTCTCCCCTCCCTCTGCCCTTGCTCTTTTGGAAATCCTCAGTCACATTTTTGACTAAAGTATAAGAAGTGGATTTGAGGAGACTGTGACTAAATGCAAATTGGCAAAAGAGGGAAAAGGGATTTTAGCAAAAGAAAAAGAGTTCCCATTTTTAATAGAAAAAAAATCAAGCTTCCCTCTTCATATGATTTCATAATGCATCCAGCTGAGGAGATGGCATATGGTTTACATAATGAGTTGCAGCTTTATTAACATGGAAAGCAAAATAAATGAGCCAGATGCATTTTTTTTGTAGCTCTAGGTGGAATTAGGCCTGATACTAGGCTCTTTGATTTTCATGCTCAGCCTGTGTCTTGTCACCCAACCCTCTGAACTCTCTGCCAGGTGCTGGACTCACATAACAGAAAAGCACGTTTTATAGTACTCTATACTAACATCACCAGCTCATTCACTGATTACAGAATTTCAGAGTCCTACTTAGCCCAAAACAGTGAATTCTAGAGTAAAGGCAGAGCTGGTCTGCAAGATAGTTGAAAAACCCATGACCTTGTCTCTGGGAAAGCTAAGATTAATGAAGAGAGAAATTCAGCATGGTAGCCAGTGTTTAGATGGTAAAATAGAGTTATCTGCAATGTGATTGCCAGGGGAAAATTCAGCAAATGGTTAGCTGGTATGTCAGGTGTCTTGACATCCAAGACTTGCCTATTATAAGGCTGGTTAAAGGGCAGGACACAGCTTTGCAGTTCTTGTTCATAGAAAGGTGCACAAGATAAGATGGTTTTACCACCTTTTCAGTATTAAAACCTGTGTTCTTCACCCAGAATGGAATTGTTTTTCCTGCTTAAATTCATGTTGCATCTTCACTTTCCATCCTAGTCTCATACTTAGCCATTGACTTCACTGGAGTAGACTGACCTGTTCAAAAGCTTGTTTCCACTACAAATTTCTGCTTTGCTTTTGAATTTTACCATCTTCACATATAGACATGCATGAGCTTTATCTCAAGAATTTAATATTTCAATTCAGACTTATCTCAAGTATTTGATGTTTCAATTCAGACTTTTTGTCTCAGTCTATGAGCTATGCTACAATGAGCAGAAGATTTCTCTTTTGCCAAATCAACCCCTCTCAGCATTAATCTTGTGATTGTTGTTATTATAATTTTTTTCACAACTGGAGATTTTAGTTCATTAAAAAGAAATTTCAGTGAGACTAGCTGGCAGTTACTTCCAACACAGCTGGATAGGAAAGAAATGATAAGCCCATTGTACCTCATTTGTTAACTGTTTGATGTCATTAAACTATGTTGCACACATCCACTGTTCACTCAGTTTATTACAGTATTCCCCAGCCAAACCTCTCAGTGTCCTTTCTGAATGCCACACTTTACAGTTGTATGACTTGGCTTTTTGGTGTGCAAATATTATGCTAAAAACATCCATCCAGCAAAGTCAGAAATAGCAGTGCACTGATTTCCTCAGTTCTGCCTCACAAAAATCTGCACAGTCCATTAACAAAGTGCATGCCATGTTTCCATTTAGTATGGTCCAAATAATGTTTGCTCCATTAGCTCCCCTGGAAGCAATCAGTAGCATGAGTTCAATTTAAATAACACTAAATATGTGTGGAAAGAAATGAAAACAGTTGCATACATTTTCATCTAAGTGAATACTGCCCTTGCTAGTGGTGACAAATCCTTTCTCATACAGTGTTTTCAGTGAAGTTTCACAGCTTCACATCTCTGCTGAGGGCCTATCTTGAAAGCCACAGGCTGTGAGGTTTCAATAAAGGCAGAATGAGTCTTTTGTACTGAACAGCCCAAATATTTCTAACTGGAGATAACTTCTACACAGAGAACAGCAGACTTAGGGAGGTTCATAGTATCATAGAATGTCTTGAGTTGGAAGGCACCCATACGGATGATGGAGTCCAACTTCCTGCTCTCTAGCAGGAAGACTAAACCATATAACTAAAAGCATCATCCAGGTGCTCCTTTAACTGTCTGTGTCTGTGGCTGTGACCACTTCCTTGGGGTGTCTGCTTTTAGTGACTGACCGACCATCCTCTCAGTGAAGAGCCTTTTCCTAATGTCCAATCTGACCTTCCTCTGACTTCATTCTCTTTCCTCATGTGCTATCACTGGTCATCAAGGAAAGGAGATCAGCACCTTCCCCTCCTCTGCCCCCCTGGAGGAAGGTGTAGGTTGAGGTCACTGCTCAGGAGTGTAGGTGTGGGTTGAGGTCACTGCTCAGCAATGTGGTCATTCCTCAGCCTTCTCTCATCCCAGCTGAGCCAACCGAGTGGTGTCAGCTGTCCCCATAAGTCTTGTCCTCAAGGCCTTTCCCCACCTTGGTCACCCTCCCCTGGACACACTCTGATAGTTTGATGCCCTTCTTATAATGTGGCAAACAAAATGAGACACAGTTCTTAAGGTGAGGCCACACCAGTGAGGAGCAGAGCTGAAAAATCACCTCCCTTGAGAGCTGGAATTGCTGTGCTTGATGCACCCACAATATGGTTGGCCCTTTTGGCTGCCCAGTTTGGTTTGCCAGTTTTCAGACTGGTATTGGCTGCTGTGCTACCATGGACTAAGCAGCTTTCAAGCTACAATTGTTTTCTTGTCTAGGTGCCCCAGAGCAAAAGGAAGGTAGGACACAAAAAATGCATCACTGAAGAGTTGTTCCTGCATCCTCAAATGTCAAGGCTAAGGCACATAATTGTAATTTCCCTAGTGGAATCTATTTTTAATGATCATGAACCAGTAGGCATAACTAGGAATGAGCCAAACACACGTTTGTGCAAATGCACACAACTGCAGACACAAACCCCATCACTAATGGTGCATTATCATAAGATAATCATTCTGATAAGAACAGAAAATTGCTTGATCCCAATGCATACCACTCTTCTTGCTTGATCTGTTCATCTCTCTGTTGAGCTATAACAATCTCTTGTGTGAAGAAATCTTGAGATGCAAAGAGAGAAAATAAATTTATTCCATGGTTCACTGCTGCTCTTCAAATGATTTCAATAACGTACATAAAGCAGTGTGATTATCCTTTCCCTGTAACTCACCCTTTTCAAATCCTTGATACCCGCATTTATCCAGGTTGCAAAATGGCTAAAGTATATGACAAGGAAAAATATATGATTATCAGTGTCTTAATTAATGCAGGGTAAAACATGGAGAAGTGGAATGGAGAGATGGAATTTTGGAATAAGGAGTTGATATTTTCAATCTTTTTCACTTGCAATGTTTTCTTAATGTAAAACAGAGACAGCAAATTTGAGTTTCTATTGATCTTCCTCTATAAAACCAGCCTGTTTAATTTCTCATTTCACAAAACTAATTTTGGAGTCAAATTTAAAATTGGGAAGACCAATTTTTGAAACTTCAAAGTGCTTTCCTGTAAAAGTGGCTAAAAATTAATTCTGCTTACTGGTATGTTCATTCAGTTACTTACCATGCTGTTCAGTCCTAAGTGTGGATGCACACACTAATGCAGGACACTGACTTTCAAGGGCCTTGACAGATTTCTCCCAAGGAGAGCTACTGAAAAATTGCCCCAGACGACTGCTGCTAAATACAAATTCTTGCTGGATGGACCTTTTAAAAAGTCTTTAGGTGCTTTAAACAAAAACCAGCTTTCACCAGCTGAACACTGATTTGATTTCAGCAAAATCTTAGTTCAGCACCAGGATATTCCTATGCAGAAAATGACAGAGTTGGAAAGTTTAATCTGCTGTACCTTGCCAGGGTTTTCAGTATTTTCCACCTACTTTTTAGACCAGCAATGCTTCATCTTGCGTGACCTTTTGATGTGCTTAACAATCGGAAGTAAAATGATAATGTGAAATGAAAGGACAAAATGATAGTTGACAGTTGCTAAAGCCTGAGATATAGGTTTAAAAAGGGTGTGATGGGTAATATTCAAAGAGCAGCTTTTGTGTTGTTATAGCAGAAGGAAGTGAAATCCATGTACGACACTTTGCAGAAGCCACACAGAGAAGTAATTCACAGCCTGAGCTCCGTGGGCTGCCTGCAAGCTTTGGAGCCAGAGCTGGCCTGAAGCTCAAGGCTGACATGGCTGCTGCAATGGCTGAGAGAGCTCCAGCTTGATCTCAGGTGTCAACTGCACAGAGAGCAGTGCTGAGAAATGCACCAGGACAACTCTTGATGAGCTTTTTTTCATTATTGTCAATATGGTCAGGCCTAATGGACTGATCTCACAAGAAATGTCTGGGGGGTGGACCCCTGAAGCACCTCTCAGCTCTGTAAGTGGAAGTCAAGAACCTCTTCAGGTGCAGTGTAAGGTTTGAGCCACCCTGAGAACCAAGCAAGGAAATGTACAAGACATGGGACTTGCATGTTGATTTGTGTGGTCTAAACATCATGTGAAGGTCTAAACATCATGTGCACACACTGTAATTCTCCCGTTGCTTCCTTTAATTCCCTTTGTCACATCCTCTGAACTTCTCACTGGGTGTCCTGGGCATAGTTTTTCTAAAGAATGTTTATTTTGTGTCTCCAGTTCTGCTACTAAAATTTATAATTTTTTTGTCTATAAAATGTATTTAACTTTCCCATGACCCCTAAATAGGCTGGTTGGATTTTAAGCATTTACTCTGATTGTCACAGGATGTCTTATATTGAGGTAACCTCTGCGTGTCTCCAGTTACCAATTCAAGTAAAAACTGGGTACTCAAGGTCCCCTCTGAGCTTCCTTCCTTTAGCCTGGACTAAACAGCCCCAGCTCCCCCAGCTGCTCCTCATAGGAGCTCTAGATCCTTCACCAACGTTGTTGCTCAATGAATATTGCTTGTCTGGCACCCTTTCTCTTTTGGGAGCTTGCAGGATCACAGAGCAGCTCTCCTGTGAATTCAGCAAGCAGTTTCCTTGGCATCCCTGTTATGAAGTGTGGAACTACCACCTCTTTCTCCTAACACGACAGAGACTTCAATTTTGCAAGTCAGAAACAGCACAATATTTGCTTTGAGAACTGGGCTGCCAGTCTTCTAACTGGGATTTCAGAGGCTTGAGAGTGTGAAACTGTACATGATAAAATACTGAGCCTGTCAGCATTCTGCACTTCTGCTGCATGTAAAGGGAAGGATCCTCCCCATTTGCTTACTCAAAAAATTTCCCTGTGCAAAAAAAGTATTTTCAGCAGCATTTTATCTGTATGTATTGGAAGTGGTTCACATAGATTTTATCACTTCTGTCACGTAGTGATTGGATCTGTGGCTGAATCTATGAGCAAACATTGAGATATAATGAACAACATAATATGGAAAATATGTTTGAGCCATTAAATAAAATTGAGAGCTGGATCTCACAGTGTAAGTCAGTGTTCTGTGTTTGCCTAGAGCAAACATGTAGGAAAGGGAAAGCATTCATGTGAAATGTGGACGAAAATAATTCAACAAGGGTTACTGTAAATGCTGTTGAAAATCTCTGGTGAAAGTGGATTAAATTCCTATTACAGAGAGATTCTAAGTGCTGCAACACCAAGACATGAAATAAAGAGAAGCAATAAAATAGTGTGGCTTAATAACATTGAGTATACATTAAGGAAAGAAGTATATCTTATTTTGTACCACAAGTACCTTCAACAGCTTTTAGGAAAGATAGAGAAGCTATTTCCAGTCTTCTTTCAGGGGTGGCAAAAATTCTTTGCAAATTAGGCTATGCAGTTTCTTGCAAGCAGAAAAGCACATATTTTTCAAGAATAGGTTATTTTCAAGAATGGGTAGACATCTGTTTGTTTCCAGGTTCCACAAAGCCAATGTACTGGTGTTTTAATATGTAAAAATATGTTTTAATATGTAAAAATATGTTTTAATATGTAAAAAAATTCCTTTTCTATTGTGTATGTATAAAGATTTCAATATATTTAGTATTTCCAAATATCCATGGGGAAGTCCAGTATTAAGAAAATAATGCCTGGGTTTTTTTCATAGTTTAGCAAAAACTGCATAAAATCCCTTTTCACTACGAAAAATTTCCTCTAGGTGTTTTTTGTTGTTATTGTTTTTTTTTTTTTTTTTTTTTTTTGTGGGTTTCGTTGGGTTGGTTTTTTTTTGCTTTTTTGGTTTTTATGAAACTATTACATTCATTGCAGTACCTTAACTATTTCATATTCACAAAGGAGCTAGCTTACAGTCTAATACTGGTTTTGGTGTTTTGGTAGGGAACTATTAGAATTAACTGGAATTACCAGATTCCTTCTTTGAGGACTTACAGATGCTGATTGCTGCATAGGACTGGAGATGTTCTTTATTTTTAAGAGAAAAGAAGCACTTACAGAAGGATTCCAGCAGCATTTTGGTAGTGGTTTTTTGGGGTTTTTTTTGTGTATCTGCTCCCTGTTATGGCCAACAAACTATGAAAATCCATCTAACTGATGTAACATGGGATGCAGAATACTTCCAAAGGACATGCAAATGCTGCTTAGGGACATGCATGTCCTGCATCCCAGGCCACTGGTGTGAGTAAGTCAGCTATGGCTGACCACAGCATCTGCTGTGTGAGAGCAAAATGTGGCAGTAATCAAATCTTGTATGTAATTTTATTTTCCTAATCCTGAATACAGTGAACTCCTCTCTATACACTTTTTCTTCTTTGCTTATTTTCTCTGTGTTCTTCTACACATAATTTAAAAATGAAAACATATGACTTACAGCCTAACTCTGTCCATTTACTCAGCTGTACCTATTTAATCAATTTAAATTGCAGGCAGAGTTTACCAACTTTCAAAAATAAATCCAGGACCAGTGCAGAACATTGTATAAATAAAGGTCTAGTTTCATTTTAGCTTCTTTGAAAGAAAAATGTGAGGAGAAAATTTTACTAAAAGAAAAAAAAGAAAGAATAAGGAACATGGTGGTTCTTTACTCGTATTCTTTGTCTTCTAAGGCCACAACAAAATTAACAAGCTCTGAAACAAAACTCAGAGTTTATATTAATGGCTTCTGGCAAACTGTCAGCTGATATTAACTTTATCATTCAACGTAATGTCAGTTAGAAAAAGCTTCAGGATAGGGCATTTGAATGTTAGAATCCTGATTAACAGATTAAGTGAATTCCACTTTATCTTTCAGCCCAGTACTGTGGACTAGGACACCTGACTTACTAATCTTCTCTGACTTTAGGGTAAGTATCACTGACTGCAGCTTGGACTCAGACCTTCATAAGACAGCTGAAGACAGCATGGCAGATAGATTAGCTGCTGTTTTCTAGCAACTATTTTGTTATTTTGGCTTTGGCTGGCCAGTTTAGATCTCATTAATGCTAATACTGGAATAGGCTCATGATACACTACCCTAATTTATGTTTCATGTGGACTGAATTTTCTCAGAAGCAGAGGTTGTTAAATATTTATATTATGTTAGCATTTAATGTCACTAAGCTCCATGGGCCTGTCTTGCTATCTCTTGTAAAAATATTTAGTTCATGCAATCCTTCTCCTAAGGTGCTGCTGCATTTTATCAACAGCAGGAAGTAATATGCTTTCCAGTCCTGGCCAATGACTTGCTTGTTAGTATATACTCAGTCCCATTTTTGAATCTGAAAGTTTTACAATTTGCCAAAATACCAGCAAGTTTTGTTAATTCCATTGTTAAGCAGGCATTGCTTCATAACTAACATTGCAAGAAGGTTTGCAGTTTTCTCAGGGATGGTTTTTTCTACAACAGCCACTTCCAAATTTCAGATCCCTTAGGGTTTCAGATGCACTTAGAATTCAAATGCAAAGCAAAAGCTTTCATGCAGGTGTGTGAACAGCTGGGTGCAAAAAGCAAAAGACCATTTTCATGATCAATTTTGGCTTGTGCTTGGAACAGGAGCATGGAAATAATAATACATGGAAATGTATAAAACTATTCTGAGGTCAAAGCATCATTCTCAAATGTCCTTTCTTTAGATATATGAGGTTATTCCTAACAGCTTCATTTCTGTAAAGAGTTACCACAGCATTGAGAAAGGTGCTATTGTGGCAGAACATCTGGAAGAGAATATTCATCTTGGTATGAATTTTGGGATGAGATTCCTCATACAACTTTTAAACTGTCTCTACTTACTCAGTTAATCACTTGGAACCCTCTTTATAGACAAAAGAGGGAAACAAACATTTTAAACCAGCAGATATCTATTTTAAGTGTTTGCCTGAGAACAAGAGGAGTTGTGGTCTTGAAACCCTTGTTATCTCCTTTGTCACTGAAGGGAGCTGAGGACAGTAATCTCTGCTGTGGATGTGGCATCTGAGTTGTGCAAACTGAGTCACATATGAGCATATTCTGCTTCTTGCCCTATGGTCTATTCCTAAGGACAAATAGGTCACAGCATATTCTTTCCATTCACCTTCTGTTTCTTGATTGATCTGCTGCTAAAAACAGACTTTTGAAGATATTAAACAGATATTTCTTACTATTCAGATTTATCTCTTGCATGTCTGGTAAATGAGATCTGCATTTTCATCAGTGACAAAAACTTGTTTTGCTGCTTGCTGTAAAGCTTCTCTAATATGTGCCCGAAATGCTGGTCCTGTTTAGGGTTATTTCTTCCTCTCTCTTTTTAAGGAGGATAGAATGTGTTGGTGAGGCCATGATAGTTGATTAAGTTCTGTTATCAGGATGCTTAATTTATTCCTGTTAAGTCTCTTGCAAATGTGCGGTTCCAGATTATCACACAACTTGAAAGGAGTCACATTGTGCTCTTTTCACCTTTAGACCATTCTGCACTAAAACATAGTCGTCATGCTTCCCCCCTAGAAATGTATATTTCTCAACAGCCATGTTCCAGTCCTGTAAAACACTGAAATGCCTTTTAAACATTTTTGCTTATACAGAAAATTATTGCAAAACTGTGCTTCTACAGCACCTCCTATGTAAGAATGACAGAGCCCTTCGCAGGCCTGAATACTTGAGAGAAAAGGAAATATCTTACTTGAAAGGTAGACAATGCAAGAAAATGCTTTATGAAATGACAGAGCTCACACAGCAGCACCATTGTGGTGTAACTACATTTTGCACAAGGCTCCTTTTTTTTTTTTGATGTCCACTCCTGTGCTTTAACCACATCAGCCCATAGGAGCACATTCTTCTTTCTCTTCTGAGAATTGATTTATCACCATAAGTATGGTTTATTGCACAGCCTCATGCTGTAAATCTTGGCTGCTCTAATGACTGATAGAAGTCTGGCACTGTGGTGAGTTCCTGCTCATTTACTCCCTGGATATCGGGTACACTGCTGATGTGAGAATGAGCTTCCTGGGAAGTCTCTCTTAATAGAGAAATGTGAGAATCAAAGAATTCAATTCTGCTGGGATTTTTCCCATTAATCAGGGTCCTGACTGATTTCACCATCTGAAAAACCCTTTGTTTCCTTCATCTTCATTTTTATTGCATCCCAGGTTTTACAGGGAAGTTTTTTTAAAAAATATATAAGAACAGAAAGTAAAACTGTGAACTACTGCCTGCATAGAGCAGTTTCTTCACACAGTGACACAGAGCCAGTCTGCTTTAAAGATGTGTACAACTTCAGGTCTGCTAAATATAATTTGTCTTAATTCAGGCAATAATCAACACTGCACACATCTGTGAGGGGAGGAAGAGGGCTGGGAGACAAGAGATCCCACATATCTTCCGAGATGGTTTCTGTAGTCTCATGAATTTATTTAGGGGCTTGGAAAGGATATTTAATTCACTACAGGAATTGCTTGCCAGTGCAAGCAAGACTTAATTCATAAGCAGCCTGCTATTGTAGAGTACTTTACAGTTCTTATGTTGAAGGTGCCCCTGTACTTCAAAGTACTGTCAGTGTGGAGAAGAGACACAGTGATGTGAAGGATGATTCTTGGAGGGTGTGTGAATGGAAATCATAAATGTAGCTGCAGCCCATATAGCCATGCCTAAGCCAGCTGAAAATAGGCTCTTTTAGGGAAGGCTGCCCCATGTCTGCCCAGACTGAAAGCTGAGTGAGCACAAAGGAAAATGGCAATGGCTTTTCCTTCTCTGCTATTTGAAAGAACACCTCTGTAAAAAAAATGCAAGTTAAAGGTCATCTCCAGGGAAGCTGAGGTAAAACTGTTCAGATCTAGAGAGTATTTCTTCCATTAACTCTATATTATAGGATACTACTTCAGATTGTACTTCAAAATGTTTCTTCTGTGTTCAGAGCTGTCTTTGGGCTTTGGGAACAGCCCCCATTACCTTCCTCCCTCAGCAGCTTCTTTCCCTGAGAACAATGAAACTGGCCATGACCTCAGTGGGTGCATGGGAGGCAGGCCCATTCTCATCAGATCTGCAAAGGGACTTAGGAAAAAATCCTGAAAGACACATTGCAATGTATGTCATAATTCAGAAGGAAAATATGTGGTTCTTGACCTTGCAAGCAGAGTCCTGTGTAACCAGGTAATGTCCACGGTCAGAGGGAAGGATTTGCAGTTTTTTACTATAGTAAAGCTGAATTCTCTGGTAGCCAGTCTTTTCATAAGAGGAGAAGGGGCCCACTCTCCATCTGGAGATCTTTTACAGGTGATGAGTCTCTTGGAGGAGATTATTTTTGCTGAACACTTCTTTAAAATAACCCTCTTTTCTTTCCCTGCTTTCAGCTGAGCTCACTGTGGCTTCCACTTTGGTCCTGCCTCAGCCCAGATGTACTGAACATCTTGCTTAAGTTAGGTTGCCCTGTAAAATAAAGGATTGGGAGAGTGTTGAGAGCGAATTGAGAAATAGTTCAGGGAAAGAATTTAATGAGGGAGGCTTACAAGTAGAAGGCTGAAGCCTTGTGAAGGGTTAAAGTCTTTCTGGGGCAGAAGTGTTTGAGAGTGATTTTCTCAGGATAAGGGCTGCTTTTGTCTTTCCATTGGAATCACTGGAGCCCTGTTGCCTATGAATGATAACAGCAATGTTTCCCTGTTTGTGAGCAAGCTTGGTTCTCCACATAACATTTCTGCATAACAGTTTTTGGATTTTGTTATAAGCCAAACCTTGTATATGAAATAACAACTTTCAGAAATCGAAACCCCCCCATTACTTCTAAAGAAAAAAAGAAATGTGTGAATTTGGTTCTTAGGTTGATACTGGATTTTGTATGGATTGCTAATATCCCCTCAGATTTATCCTTATTTCATGAACCATCAGATCAAACCATGAAAGAATGAACAGCCACAATGGAGATTACATCTTGAAGTGAGAGTCATGAAGTTACAGAGTCATTCCTGATACTCTAATTTGTGGGAACCTCATTACCTGATGTAGAATATCATATGTAGACATATCAGTAGTTGATTTCATTTTCTGCATTGGTTTAATCATGCTTGTTGAGCACCACTGCTGCTGGAAATGTGCAAACTTCTCAATGTTCGGAGCTCCTACATACAATGGTATGTGTAGCATGCAAATTATAAATATGAGGAACAAAAGTCAACAAAGGTATGTGCAATTCTTCCCACTTTTGGCATTCCACCCAAACACTTGTTTGTCCTTTCCCCAGGACCATACTACATGTCCATATTACATGTGTATGTTGTGTGTGCCCTGCCCAATAGCACTGAAATTTGCTAACCCTTGACAGTTTGAGGGCAGACAAAGGAGCATCTGTTGTATGTCGTGGGTTCTTTTTTTTTTATGCCTGCTGATAATGTTGATACAAATACTTTGATCTTTAAGCAGTTTGACTTCATGGAAGAGATTCTGTCCTTGTGGATGTCTAAGTAATTTCCATCAGCTCATAAATCTAAATAATTTTCAAACTCTCCTACTGATTTTATGATCTCCTATATTATACAGTCTGAAGGATTTTTCAACTGTTCCACATTTCTGTCTAAGTCTTTGGAGATGGTGAAAGCTGAGCCTATAGTGTCCTGTTTCTATGGCAGGAAGGGCACACACAGCATTTGTAGGACTGGGCAGATGAAGATGGTTTTCACCTTCTTTGTTCTTGTGCAGATGTTTGTCATGCTTAGCATCCATTTTCCTTTTATGCCTTTATTAAAAACCTCCTCTCCATACAGCATAAATTTTGTAATCTGCTTGGGCTTTCATTGATGTTGCAAAGGTCTTCCCATGGCAGATATGAATAAAGGACCGATACTGGAATATTTTTTTTGTAATAACTCCTGTGGTTTAGGAGAGGCTTATTGTTATCACTGAAATGTAATAAAATCTTCTTTTGAACATTTTTGATGAAGGGTCAACTCTTTCCATGCCCGAGTCTGCGCAGTACCCACCCAGGCATCAGATCCTGCTCAGTCTTCCTCAAAATGCTCTTGACATTTAAAAAATGCTCTGGATTAAGGATTCCCTCACATCTCAGATCAGCACCTTACAGACACAACTCTGGACTTCCTTTCTCTGATAAAATTGCTATATGAAAAGATGCTTCTTCTGGACTTGTCAGATTTCTGAAAATTTGTGATTTGCAGAAGAAATTCCACTTCACCAGAAGTGTCTGAATTGAACAAAGGAGGAAGGAGAGGACACACTCACCTCTCCTCCACTTCAGAGTTCCATGTTAGACACTGACTACTGAGTCCTTCTGGTCTCATTCAGACCAAATGCAAGTTTTGGCCAGATTTTCTCAGTAGAATGGCTCCAAGTAGGGCTATTTAATTGCACCGAATATCAGCAGGTTGAAATTGCTGAGGCATCTGTCAGAGAACAGTAACTGTCACTGCTTTCCTCTTACCCAAATCCTGCGTGGCCGGCAATGGCACTTTGCAGCTGGAAGGAAACAAAGAGCCATTACTTTCAGTGCATGCTCCTGATCAGGTTATATATTGATAGTTTGTGCTAGGAAGAAGGGTTTATGAGTGCCTCTGGCAACTGGTGGTTTGAGCTGTGCACCTATAAATTCCAAGTTGGCAATATCAAACAAAAATTATTCTCTGGCTATAGCCTGGGGTAACAGAGAGTGGGAAAAGCCAAGCTCCACTGCTAATCCATAACCACAGAAATTACCTCCATTCCAAAACAAACACTACATAAATTTTTTAAAGCTGGTCAACACAAAATATATAATAAAATGTCAGTAGTGTAATTCAAACCAACCTTAGAAATTGTGATATATTGCATTTGGTCTTTTCTACAGTTCTTTATCAGAGTTAACTAAGAACAAATGTCGACAACCATTTTTTGAAGCTCATTCTGCCTAATGAATATTATCACCAAACCATTCAACTTTGATGACAATATTTGTTGAATTATTACCAGACAACACCTACACCCTAATGAAAATATACTAATTGTAAATAATTTTTTCTCATTTAAAATGTCATAAACATTTGTGAAACGCAATATAATTATTCTGTTGTTCACAATGCTGCAGCTGAGAGAAGACTCTAATGTTTGAGATTTGGCAGCAGTTGCATTTGAAAAGTGATAAACCCATTATGTGTTTGGAATATATCCCCCCATCTGTTGACAAAGTAAAATTATAAAAAAAATTGGACTGAAATAAAATGTTTTTAATAACCAGTTTTCTTTCCCCCAACAATAAAATAAACACAATTTAACAAATAAAACGTACAACAGTTTACACAAGACAATTTTTACAGTTTCATGGGAGGTTTTGAAATTTTCTCTGTGGATTTTCTCAGGTATTTCAGGCAGGTGTTTGTGTTATCTGTAAGGCTCACTTGCTATAATGAATTTCATTTTGTGGAACCCTACTTAACTCACCCTGCTTAGTTAAATTATTTAGCAAATTAATTCTACTTTAACTCTTTGCTGCATCTGTGCTCTATAGCTGAGGAACAGAAATTGCAATACTGTCAGAGCTGTATGATTCATAAGCCAATTGAGTTTAAAAGGCAGTTACAAAATACAGAAAATACATGGTATTTTCAGATTTCTCATTAGGGCATGTTGTTGTATTTTCATTTTTGTCCTTTGATAAGCATCCTGTCCTTAGATCAGGAACATGGAACATGCTGAGGATTCCTTTCCTCTTCTCCCTTCCTCTGCCCAGATCATAGGTCTGGCTGCAAATTTCTGCTGTGGCCACTGAACTCCCCAATGTGTTAAAACCTTCACTTAGTTGTGAATTATCAGAAATTGCACAAGCTAAGGACATATCTCTGGGTCTAAGCATGGTTCTCAAACACCCAGGAATTTTTCTGATTATTACTGGTATCCAGGAGCCACTTCTTCACCTGATCTCCAGACCTTATTTTTGCTTGTTCATCTTTTACAGAGGGCTACTGAACTCTCTGAATACCTTCAACAGGATTTTGGTGAATTTAGCACTTATTCTGCAGCCCTCATCTTGTGGTTTGAATTTGCTGGATCCCATGTAAGGGATTCTTTGTTACAGGCACCTTTGGTTCAAATCAGGATACAGTAAAATGCAAGTCCACTTATTAATTTACAACATGCAAGCAGGAATCACAGTTTGGGACCACAGGAGACAGAAAATCATGCTGCAATGTTGCGAAGATCCAACCAGAAAACCCCATCACCCTCTATTTACCTGACTTGAAGTAGATACTTGATGTATTACTTTGTACAGAGCCGGTGGCTCAGGTTGCCTTTCCCTGGGACAACCCATTCTCAGCAGGCCATGCCAGGTTTTTTAGCTCCTCCCACTCCTGAGGTCCTTTGTATTTCTCCTCTCTTTCACTTTCCCCCTTTCTACGCATTATGTACTTCAGCACTGTTCTGGGTATGGCTGTAACACAGCTCTGAGAGATGATCGTTGGGCAGTGTGACTAAGCTTTAATATATCCAAAGAACACATCTAATCAAGAATGAAGACAGTGGGGCACAAAAAAAGAGGGAGAAGGTATCTCTTTCTACTTCCTGATTCACTTTACCTGACAGTTAAGAGAAGAAGCCACACCTGCAGGGCAGGGAGAGGCCAAATTTGTCAGGATCAAATGTAAAGGAGGGACTGGATGATCAACACTGGTTTATAATGCATTAACTTCTATAGATATGAGGTATTTCCTTCTGAGCCAGTCACCCCAGGCTGTATTTGCTACAGGGGGAGAGAAATAAGTATGTATTATCACAGAAAGATTTCTCTCATTAGGCTTCTTTGACATGTAAGTCTCAACAGTTCAAATGGCTCTCTCTCCACAAGTGCCTGCTCACATATTTCCATTTGCAATAACAGTAGCCTTTGGTGGCCTGTACAGATTTGGATATCTGATTGTGGATAACTGAAGCATTGGGTGAAAAATATCTGGATTTAGTGGATGCCTTTCCATGCAGAGCAGGTCTCAGCTTATGGACTTAAAACCCACCTGTGTGTTGGTAAGCAGCTCAAAAACATGAACTCACCTCAGTGAGAATCAGTTCATCTGGGGACAAACTAGGCAAGAATCAACAAGCTTTGAGTTTCAGTCTTCAGGAGGTGTTTTTACAAGATGGTGCACTTCAAATGCTAATGGTTATATGATTTAATTCAGGGGGGTCACACAAGACTTTTATTAGAAATTCAGACTTCAGCCTAGTTGTCTTCTCTGCTGGAAGACACAGAGAAAACTATGATAAATTAAGTGTCAACTGTGATATACAGATAAATGTTGCCATGAAGTGTGTTCCTCTGGAATTTAACCAGGCTTATAAGCCAGTGTAGCACTGTAAACTAGATTTAGTAGTGGTAAAGTCAATTCAAAATGTCTCTCTTTTGTATCTAAATACCTGTCAGTCTTCTTTTGCATAAGATCCATGTGATAATTTTTTGAAACATACAAAACAAGTTTAAATTTTCAAGAACATTTTCTTACAACTATTTTGTAAGTCAGTGTAATTTTCTACCATAAATAGCACTGAGCTTAAGTGTCTTGTGTAATAAGTGTCTTGAGTCCCTTTAGCCTTCACATTCTCAGTTACCCATTGATTTTTAGTGTAGTGGATAGATAAGGAAAAGTGAACTTGTTTGTGAAATCAAGGAATGCATCTGGTCTTTCCTTAATTCAGGTATGGTCTTTCTGAGAAGCATTTAGGCTAACATTACGAAGTGTCACTTTCTACTTATCAGCTGGAACCGGCATGAAGGTGGCCTCTCCAGATCCACTTCACAGTTACAGTGACTGGTTTCTGAAAATAGAGAGTTCAATCAGGTGATTCACTCAGGCTGTTATGACAGCTGAATTCTTATTTTCTTCCCTGATTTCACAGCAGTCTCCCTAGATAAGGCTTTGAAGGACAGAGCTAATAGGGTGCTTGTCAGCAACATGGCTTCACTTGTTAGGAAGCTGGGGGCACTTGTGTTACTCAGATGTTGGTGGTGCTGCTCCCTATTTCTTTCATCTGGATATTCCTACTTCAGGGAACAGAATGTTGAACAGCAGTGATTTGTATGATTTCTTCAGGCCAACTTGATGCCTTTCCTTTGAGAAAAGGGCAATACAGTGCTTTTATCAAAGCCTTGGAACATCATGCCAAAGGATGAGTCATCCATTCTTATCCCATGAGAAAATAGGATTGTTGAAGCACCTTGCTATGTGCTTGCAGTTCTCCATGTTTGTTTTCTGTCTCTTATGACCCGGTTGCTGCTCAGCTCATGCACTGTTGGCACATCTAGCATTACCAGGAAAAGTCTCTTGAAAATCCGAAATATATAAACTATCCACCTGCTGCCTGACAATCCTAGTTTGCTGACTTAAGAGTTTGGTCCTCTTAATTGTCCATCACCCTGAAAATAATTTTAAAAAATCCTAGAATAAAGCTTCATGAAAATTTTGCAGTATTTGGTAATCCCTGCACTTCTATGATAAAAACAGTAAGATTGCACAGAGGTTTTCTAGGCAATTGCTAATCATTAAGGTAGATTTACTAATCTTACAATTTTTGAGTGAACTGGGCTAAAAAGTGGCCTACATTTGTGCCATGTAAGCTTACCTGTTTAATAAAATATTTTTATGGAAGCACATCTTTGCAGCTGTGGGTGTATAACTAAAAAAAATACAGACCGTCATCTGGAGTATTTCAATAATACATGTGGCTTGCTGCATCTAGAAAACTTACTCAAATAGAAAAAGAATTTTACAGGTTTTATTTTTGTTTCTGAAGTTTGGGTTACGTATTAGGTACAATTAGATATAGTCTCTCTAGTAACAGCTATTTTGAACAATAATAATCTTAGGATGAAGCATAGCTTGTTTCTGTTTTGCTGAATTATATAATAAATATATTATAAAAATAAGATTGCACAAAATGTGCAAATACAAAGAAAGGTAGAATTTCAAATGAGCTTGAGGTTGAAAGTTGTTTCACCAAAAATGTGGTTTTGAGCTAAAATTGGCTGTTGTCACTGGTTGAATACTGTCAGAGAATACAGAACAGTGAGAATCCTGTGTTTGATACATTTTGCACATTTAGATGTAGTTTATGCATACCAACTTAGACCTAAGTGATTGAAGAATCCTCTTCAAAGCACACAAATGGTTAAGTGGTAGTGTCTGTACATAAAGAGAAGCTATTTGTATAAAATCCCCCTTAAGTACCAGAGTCTTCTCAGAAATTACATGTATAAATTACTTTTTCTTTTATAAAGTTTTTCCATGCTTAGAGAAGATCTACTTTATCACAGAAAATAATACTTACTATACTTATTATCAGACTATGTTGAACTCATTATTTAGAATTGTATGAGATGCATTTCAAAATCCAAGTTTTTCATAAAATCTCCTCTGTCCAAATGTCAAAAGGCATTGAGATCAATATTAGACTGAAAAATTTAAGGTAAAGTATTCTAAAGTTCACTGAGAAGAGAGCGTTAGACAAGAGTGACCACAGTACCTCCTAAACCAATCTTGCAAATGAGTTACTCTGGACTGCAAAAGGATTGTATGCATTTGCTAATTATTGTCTGTGGCCAGCTGTGTGTCACTCTGGACAAGCCCAGAACATATGCAAAAGCTCTGCAGTCAGTATACATCGTCACTGGCACTTAGAACACTCATTAACCTGGAAGATATATTCTGGTTTTTGGAATAAAAATTCTTCTGTCTAAAATGTTGCTGTATATTCATTTGTTGTGACATTTATACGATTGCCTTTTATATCTTCATGGTTTTCTCCCCAGTAATATATTTTCCAGTCAATCACTATGTACCTTCCTGAGAGTGTTATTAAAGAGCTAGGCTGGCTACCTGCCTGTAAATCCATGAAAGCTGTTTTGTATCATTTACTGCAATGCACAGTTGAAATGCCAGCCTGCACCAGAGCACACATAACTACCTTGGTCCAACAAGGTCCAGCTGCAAATGAAGGTTTAGGTGGACTGTAGGTGTTGTGCTTCTCTTGTCCCTGTCAACTCCAGGAAGTGTCCAGTGCACAAGGAACACACTTTTTAATATGAAGTGTTCCCATCATGTGCTCAAAATTGCTGTTCTCTTTCTGCCTTGAGTGAGAACATGGTTCCCTCAGGGGAGGGGTTTGAAACCCAGACTCTTCTTTCCCTACCTTCTCATGCTATTGGCTTGACAAGTATGGGATTAATAACCAGATAAAACTGAAGGAGCAGAGAGGGTGTCAGTGGTAATGTGATTTAACTCAGGACCCTCTTGCCTCACCCCCTGTGCACAGGGGCCATTGGTGCCACACCCAGGCAGGAAGCAGCTGGTGCCCCTCACACATCAAGCAGCAGAATTGTGTGATGGCTTCAGACAGCCCAGCCCAGCCAGGATTACACCTCTGTGGCTTCCAGGTTCCACCTCCTGGGCAGCACAGGTGCAGCCAAGCACCTCGCCTGGCCTGTGGCACTGCTGCTCCCGGGGATGTGCAATGTGCTTCCACCAAAACTTGGGGTGTGGAGGCCAAGACAGCAGGGGGACTCCTCCTCATTTTGACCTAGTAACTGAGCATGTTTGGGATGCAAACATGAAACCTGGAAATTGAGCATGTTTGGGATGCAAACATGTCCTTGTAACATGTTTGTCATTGTTTTCAGGAATTCCAGCCCATCTGATATAAAAAACATTTTCATTAATCAGTCAAGCTAACTCGCATCCATTGACCAATTATCCACACCAGGGAAAGATGTAAGTGCTTCAACTCCAGGACAAACTGAGCCCATTCTGCCCACTGGTTGATGGCATTTTGGTCCTCTGAAATAAGCTGAGGACTCTTTGTAGAAAGTCCTCTAGCTTGGGATGTTACACAAGGCAAATAAATTACCTGAGGAATTTTAAAGGTGGAACTATATTATTCTAGAAGTTCCCAGTGAAAATACTGTATGTGTCAACTATCCCTCCATGAAAAACATAAATTAAATAATAGGGACTATTTAACTTCTGTGTGCTTGAGATTAAATCTTCAGCATATGTAAAATGTCTCAAGGCAGTGTATTCTGTAATTTCCCTCAAAGAGTTTAAAGGGTATGGATGGGGTATCTTTCGAGTTATTGATTTTTGCCTTTAAAAAGAAAAAGATTAAAACTACAAAATCCTGGCCGATATATTAAAAGGGAAAATGAATCAAATGATGACAGTCTTCATTGTGACATTATCCTATAGAAAATAGTGGTTCACAAGTAATTTATAGATAAATTAAAATAATGAGATTATTTACTATCACAATAATTTGTGAAAGATAGACTTGATAGTTTTGATGAGTTTTCAAATGTGTAAAAAGAATAGCAATAATTTAATGAAAGACATCTAACTAATATTGAGTACTCTTTTGATGAAGAATTAAGAGTCATTTCCATCTCAGTAACTTGAAAAGTAGTTGTTTCCAGTGTCCAAAATTTGGTTGTTCACCATGGATGGACTATAAACCAAGTCAGCTGTTTGGCAGATTTTCATCTATGTAAATCCTTATGTAAACTAATAATATGGCCACAGCTTATAAACTTTATAAGAAAGCAAACACCAGACTTGTTTTGCTTATCAGCTTCAGATATTGAAACTTAACTATAGATGTTGCAAAATTAATCACTAGTCTAGGGAGTCTATAAACTGTACTGTATTGCATAGGCATATAAATGTCCAGTACTATTTTGCTGCTTTAAATACTAGCTTTTGTCCATGCATTTTTGGAGTTTGGAAGTAACACACACACACCCCCACACGCCCAACACACTCACACACACCCCAAAGCCTAAATAAAACCAGTTTGCAGTAAAGCCCTTGAAAATTGTAAGCATAAACTCCAGCTTTAAGGATCCAAATGAAATATTCATATGCACTAAACATCTTGTATCAGGAGGTGGTTTTCTTGATGTTGTCATAAGTCAGCCCTTCGCTCCTTGTGTCTGCTTCAAATACTTTTATCCCTGGCAGCACGAGGCTTGCTTCATCCTGCTTGCTTGTCAGCAGGGCTGATGCACTGCATTATAAAAAACATTCTCCACAACTCCTGCTCGCAGGCAGCATTTTTAGCTCTACACACACAACCTGCAAGGTTCTCTATCAACAAAATCATTATTTATCCAAAGCTTTCCTAGTAAATTGAGCCTAACTAGTCTTTCCTTGGGGTAAATAAGCAGAAGCCTCTCTTTTATTATTGCTCATGTAGAGAAAGCAGAATTCTCCTCAACAGTGGTAGGATCTAGATGAGGAATACACCTCGCAGCTCTTGCATCACTTGTCCTGGATTGCAATGACTTGTAGTCCAGTGCTTAACCAAGGATGAACTGGCAGAAAGGCAGCCAGTAGCTGTGCCTTATCTACATCGTAGGCATATTTTAGTTGCACAGTTGTATCCTTAAAGCTGCACCTCCCTTAGCTGAGAGACTCGTTGCATTTAACTGGTTTGGCCAAAGCTGCTTCATGTTCCACAAGCAGCTCTCAGACACTCCCTGGGATCAGTAGCTCAGATTTCTAGAGAGAAAAAAGGCAAGATTTACTGTGTGACAGAAATGGGCAGCTGAAGCATTGGAAAGACTTGTGACATTTACTGGAGATCTGTATATATTGTCTGTTTACTATAAGAGACCCTGAAATAGATGGGTGTATGCTAATGTAATTAACACAAATCAACAAATAAAACAAAGGAATTGAAATATCTTGGAACAATTATTATTATTATTATTAGTAGTAGTAACATTAAACTATTATTATTATTATCTTTTTTATGAGTCTGACTTGTTTGGGTACCCTTACCTATGAATGCAATACAGTGAGAGTAAATTTTTATTCTTGTAAACCCATGGCAAATTTCTCGTGTAAAGGTTTGCATGGGCACAAAAGCTTCCAATTTGTGACTAGATTGTATTTAACACCATGCTGAGAGACTTAATGAAAACAACAGTATTAATTAAAAAAATAGCAATATCCATTTTTTTTTTAATTGCAATGGTGCATTTTAAAACAATTTGTTGAATAAAATACAAAATTAGGGGTGACACTTGTATAATGATGGAATAGAGGTTGTGACATATCAATAAACTGTCTCACAGGACACTATTAACATACCAATCCTCTCCTCTCCCATATCTCCTACAGCTTCAAAACAATCAAGTGAGGTCATTATACTTTCAAAAGCTGATTGATATAAATAGATAACTGCTAAAATGTATACTGTATTCTAATAAGGTTCTCAAATATTGGCTTTTGTTCATTTTGATGATTATTTAAAGAACAATCCTTCTAAATTTAAAGGAAATTACTAGGGCAACAAATTGAAGTGTTGGTTGCTATTCTGCTATTGAGAGTTAGAAAACTTCTGGGAGTTTTTACTTCTGGGAGGAGAATATTTCATTTACCATTGCTACCTTAAATTAGACATCCGACATATAGATATACATGTATGTCCCCACTTACTTGCTGTAATCTTTGTAGGGTACTCAGCAGTTCCAAAAGGTAACTTATCCCTTCTGTTTTGTTATGCTGTGCAAGCAGTGTAGATCTCTAACTTTCAATGCCCAAAATAAGATTAAATTTATTCCATGTTATCAGTTATTGAGAGATACCCAAAATTTCTCTCATCAGACCTTTGCTCTCTGTGAGATCTGTTACATACGATTATTTCCTGCTCACAAGGATCCTTAGTATGCCTTAAAGGCTTAGATTTTTTGTTCTTCTTTTTTACTTCTGCTGACCAAAGTAACTTTAGTGGCTTCTCTCATGACAATCAAGAGACTTGCAGAGGTCACTCTGTAACCTGTGAGGTTTTTTTTCCCGAGACCCCAGGAAAAACAACCACCCAGAATTGCATACCTTTGGCATGTAATTAGCACATAAGTAAGAATTTCTGAAAAATAATTGTTCATAACGATAATGGGAATGCTGTTAAAAAAGTTGCATTGGAATGAAAAATAATCACTGAATTCTTTGCATATTTTATTTTTCTTTTTGATTTCCAACTCACACACATCTGGCATATTTTACATCTTTGCAATAAAACATGGTTACAATAGCTTAAGGAATTTATATATCCAAAATATTTCACCATGATCTCAAGATGAAATGAACTTGTCTTCCAGATGTTCAATAGTCTCCCAATTCTAAGCTACAAACTCAAGATATTGCTTACAGACAGGTGATGAATAACTTAATCATTACGTTGATCCCCATGATTTCCGGACCTTATAAATACAAACAACAATGAAGAAGGAAATTCAGGGCTAAACTTACTAATACAAGGTGGATAACAAATAAGTAATCACATCAATAAATAATGATATGTTCCTGGTGCAAAGTGCCAATACAAAGAATCCATTATCTTTTTAAATAAATGACTGCAAGTGAGTGTAAATTCTGAGAAAATTACATTCCTGTTACATGCCTCATAGCCCTACCGACACAATATGTACATCTATGACAATACAGTCACCAAATATACAAAGAAGAAACATGAATTAAAGTGTATATACCCCTGGGTGTGTAATTTGATCAGTACAATGTGCAGAAAATTATTCTGATAGTTATTGTTACAGTATTGTAAAAGATGAAGTGCCTTAGTCTGAGTGGCTTCAGGTGAGATTTTCAGAAGAACTGAAAAGAACAACCTCAGTCACCTCTGAAATGAAGCTAAGGCTGTCAAATCAACTAAGCTCCTCAGATTAAAAATAAGGGGAAAAAAAATCAGTGGGGGCTCTCTTGCCCATGATTTATATGCCAAATGTTAATAATCCAGAAGTATAGCACTTTGTCTGTATTGGGAATTATTAAGCATTACAAAGCATTAAATTGAACTTCCCTCTTTGCTCCCTTTCTGTCTAGTCTTTAAATTTTAAAGGGAGGAAATTAATTTCTATTGTATAAAGTATAAATATGGCAAATGATGGCTTTTTATCCAAATGCTTTGTGAGCAGAACTCCACTTAAGAGGGGTAAACTTTAGATTCAAAAAGTGAAAAATGTGTTGGTGAAAATGTCAGAATTACTGTTTGCTCCCAAATTCAACCCTTTAACACAAGCTGTACCCTTAGGCAGATCTCCAGTCTGATTTGTGTGAATGCACCTGTTCCTTCAAGACATCAGGTTTAAAGTACATGCAAGTTGTAACTCCACAATAAAATTAAGAAACAGTTTTGTTCTTTATACAAGGTTTTACTTTTACAAAAGTATCCCTTTAAAGTTAAGATGTGCATCTGATGTACAAAGTATCAAACATATTTTTTTTAATCTCAGCTTGAAAAGAGGCTGGAGATGGGATGCATGTTAGGTTCAAAGCCTAAACATTGAAATAACTGGACACAAGGTTCCCCAGAATTTTCAAAAGTCTCTTGTGGCGCATCCTACTACCTTTTCTCAATAAACAAAGATATATGAAATAATTACCAAAACATTTCCTAATTCATATAATTTACATGATACAAGCTTGCTTTTCAGCAGCTGGTGTTCAGTTGTGAAAAAACACACAAAGTAAAATGGTTGCTGACTACAATGTACAGCTATTGCTGGGTGTAATGGAATGTACAACGGAGGTCAATGCAGACGTGGTTTTCCACCAGAGACTACACCTTTCTTTGCAGCACTTGTGCTCTCAGCTTTACCTGGGCTTTCAGTTCTTCACTGCACTTCAGTATCTGTTCTGATGTTCATAATGCCACCGGTTAAAATCTATATTAAAAGCTACGATGCTGCCAGAAGCCATGCCAGTAATCAGAGTTCTGAAAAAGATATCAAAGATGCTGATGTTAATTCTCTTTTGCCTCATTGAGCTATGGTTTTTCATAGACAGAAAAAAGCTAAAAGAGCAAGGCACTTTTTGCAACGCTGTCTGAAGTTCTTAAGCTTGGCTGAAAATCAGAAATGTATCTCAAACTTCTGCAATTGGTTCTAAGGCATTTAATAGGCACTACTGCACTCTGATCCAATCTGACTATTTCTTTGTTTTTAAGTTAATGCAGTTTTAGTCATATTTTGCTAGCTGTCTGGCTTACTATTTTCAATGAAATAAGACCTCACCTTAATGTTAAGTGCTTGCATGATGAGATTCAATTATCAGAGTAAGTGTTGAATCAGATAAATGAACAGGAAAACAACTGAATAATTGTTTCTTACACATCCTGTTAATGACTCCATACCATATACTCAAAGTTCATGGAGATGTATTCTTTCTCTAAATTTAGTATTTACATACAAATATGAATGACAAATTCACCTCTGATCATGAGACAGATCCATAGCTCTTATGCCAGCATCACAGCCAGGGTAAATATAGAGCTGCTTGAAGTCACAGGCCTGCCATACTTCCACTACACCATTGTCTCCTCCTGTCACCAGGTTCTGCCCATCACTGCTCAGGAGGATTGCCTTCAGAAGAAAACAAAAAATCCCAAGCACACAGTTAGCTTTTATAGAAATGGATAAATATTTTAAACACTGAATTGACTTAAAAGCATTCCTTATGTTCTGCCCACTTTAAATTTGAAGCAAAATGCTTCCTCTCCTCTTTCTCCCAGTCCAAAAATAAACCCACATATGTTGTATCATCAAATTTTAAAAGCAATTGTGTGGCATCAAACATGACTGATAACAAAAAAGCTCCTTGACCAAATCTGCCAATACTTGAGTTCAGCACATTTCTACATACCAGAATTTGTTCTACAATACTCAGTGCTATCACTACAATCTAAACAGAGCAGCGATATGCATTCCTAATGCTGCTTCAAGTGCTTGTGACAGAGCAGAGCCCTGAAGGCATGAATTCATGTCTTGGCTAATAAATGAAGAATGAGGACTTTCTGAGCATTTTGTTTCAAAGACAAATTTTCCACGGAAATTTAATTCCAAACAAAAATTCTGGGAATATTGTGGGCTCATAAACTATTTTTTCTTATTTATTCTAGAAAAGCTTAAGTGCATTTTGATATTTGGATATGGTGATGAAAGGATATGCGTTTGAATGGCTTAACCAGCAGGCAGCAAATTTATATATATGACTTCCTCTAAACCATACAGCAAATAAATTCAATTTATTTTAATAAAGAAAGACAACACACAAGAAATGTTTGTTTGCATTTAGATTTACCCTGGTTGAATCATTGATCTCCATCTGAGCTAAGAGTTTGCCATTAATGCTGAAATTGCTGAACCGTCCTCTTTCATAGTAGATGATGCAGTGACCTTCACTAGATACTGAAATTAAGCGAGGGTACAGGCAGTTTTCTGTTCCTTCCAGGGCTCTCAGCAAGTCTCCAGTAATTGTGTGTACTAGGCAAGGACCTTCTGTATATGAAAACATAATATATCATAAATTGGCTGTTTATACAAACTATATGGTCTGTGCACAAAAATGATGCATAATACACTTTTATATCACATTAGTGCTGCATAGATATAAGAAGCTGCAATGTTAACTTAAAGAATTTAACAAATACAACAGAAAAGGAAATGCAAGAGCTAGCATGTTAAGAAAATAAATACAATATGCCCAGAAGTATATTATTTACATAGGGTGGTAGGAGTTTTCCTTGATCTGTCTTCTAAAAAACACTTTCCTCTTCCCAAGCATTCAGAAGCTTCACTCTTAGTGATTTTCTCCAAGAACATGAACTTTCTTTAGCCTGCCCATTCACATTAAACAGATGTGGCCCTATCAGTGACTAGTGGGAGCAATTCCCATAGGGCATGTAATCATATTACTGCATATTTCTCCTATAGACAATGGCAGTTCCTGTAGATCCTCTCTCCCAATAAACATTTGTTATGCGTAGATTTTAGTCCTGATTTGTTTCAGCAATGGGAGTCATGTGAAAGCCAAGAGTCACAATGATACTTGGACTATAAGAGATTTCAGATCATACTGTAACTCCATTTGCTCCAGAGAGATTTTAATATGAGATTGTGATGTCTTTTTATTACACTCATGAAAGAAACAAACAGCTATGAAATCTACAATGTAAGACGCAAATCTACATTTTAAGATGCAAAACTAAGTTATTTACATTTCAAGAACAATGAGAAAAGTTTGTTTTGAGAGTGAGATCTGTATTCCTCCTAAGAAAAAGGGTCTCCCCTCTGATAAATGTAATGAGTCACAGGAAATTCTAAATGTTTTCTTTTATGAATCACAGGATAATCCTGGACTGCACATTAATCTCTTCCTTATACAACTGGTTCATGACCCTGAAAGTAAATTCATATTGGCAGACTCAGCCATCTCATGTTAAGTCCTTCTAACTTATTTGAAATTCACACAGCAGCTGGGTTTGCCCAGGTAGAATGAATCAGCATCAGCACATTTATCTGTGAACCCTCTGATACAGGCTTTTATCTGTGTTTGCATAACATCTTATGCAGAGGAACACCAAGTTTGGCTGCATCCATGGGATTTCACTGCAATGGAAATAATTTATTTTCTCAAATAGTTGAGTTTCATCTTTGGAAATACTGAAGTACCAGAATATTACAAAAAGTGATGCCTTCACCTTTAGAAAAATTACCTTGTTAGATTTTTCAAAAGAAAATACCTTCGTAGCTGAATAGTCATGGGCACAAAAAGGCACATCTGATTTAGGATGCCACTGTAAGGACATACAGATTGTTTTTTGGGTTTGTTGGGTAAGAATGTGGAAACATCAACCTGATTAATAAGATTTTCCACAGAGGAACCCTAAATGTGCTGTTTTCCTGCTTCAGTAGGTTCTCAAGTGCTACATGGGTCATCACAGTGCCACAGCCAGTTCCACAGGAGCAGCTGCCCACCAGGAAGCACAGGCTGAGCTCAGACTGGATGGCAGGAAAATGCAATACTGCCATGAGATGCGATCTAAGAAGCTGAAAAGGGACTGAAACTATCAGATCAGAAGAAAAAGCTTTTAAAAAGGCATATCTTGGAAAACTGAAATTTAAAAAAATATTTTATCTCTGCACTTTTATATGTTCTAAAGTTTCAAAAGGAAGAACACGAGAAGACTACTTTAAGAGACAGACTGGGCCTCCATTTCTCTTGATCAATTATAAACATATTCTGAATTTGATTTTGAAATCTTTAGTTCTCTGTAAAAATGTGAGTTACCAAAGCAGCAAATAGGTAATGGATCAGTAGATAACTGAGTAAAGATTCAATCTCTATTAAGAAGAGGCAATTTGAAAAAAGATAGTTGGAAAGGGTGGACTATTATGGCAGCCAGAGTGTATGAAGCTGTCTTAAAGGGTAAGAAATAGCAGTGTATCAAGAAAAAAGATTTAGCTCCAGCATCACTGTACATTCTTTTCACAAATGTCTTGACTTTGCCTATGACTGTTATGTAGTGTGCCATTACAAGAGTTAATGACCCATTAGGGTTTCCTGTTAAAAATGGTTTTACTCAAAAGTTTCACACTCAGCTTTAAAAATAAATGTTGAGCTCCAAGACAATATAAAAAGCAATAACCCAGGAGCTCAGCTGTGAGCAAAACCTGGCAGAGCAAGCATCACATTCTTCTTACCCTCAGAAGCAGCAAACTCAAAAATGAGTACAAAGATATCCATGGGGATGACTAAAACAGGCATCACTATAGAAAGAGATAACAAGTCATTGGATGTGGATGCAAGAGTAGAGTGGAAATGAGATTGGAAAACATATGAGGAAAAAGAAAAAATGAGGGTGATACAAAGAAAGAAAATAAGAATGGAAATGAAATAAGAATGGAAATGAGTTGATGAAACACAAAAGAAACTAAGAGAAAAGGGGGAGAGGAGGGAGAGTCAAATAGGAAAGGAAAAGAGAAAAAGACATGCAGTCTGACAAGTTAAGAAGCTGAAGGAAAGAGGGCAGTGGGGGAAGAAAAGTGGACATGGAATTAAGGAGAAGTACGAGAAGGTGGGCAGAAGCAGTGAAATGGAATAAAATAAGGAGAAACAGTAAGGAAGGATGAAGCAAACATTCATTGAGGCTGGTGCTTTATTTGCGTTGATTACCAGTTATACAGGATATTGCTGCAGGCTTGGAAAAGTATTTTGAACACTTATGTTAGCAATTGTTGGGTGCTCCGGATTCCATAGACAAATAACAAGGAGAACCTGCAACTTCTCATTTTTTAGAAAACATCACAAAAAACCCTACTGGACAGAATGCTGCACCCAGTTCCAAAGCAAACTGATCCTGCTTCCTTGGAAAGTGAGGTCAGTCCTACAAATTAAGATCTCAATTAAGATCAAGGTGGAGAATTTTGAGCTGGCCCTCCCTGAAATACATGTCTGTATCAACAGATTTCTTCAAAATCACCAGATGTCATTAGAATTATTGTATACATTTTTACAAAATACACTTCCAGATTTGGGCAGAATAGCTGCATAAACTGATGGTTGGAAGGAATGATCAATTTAATTTGTGTCTAAACTTGTGAGTGCAGATAGTAAATAACAATATTCAGAGAAAAGCGCTACAGATTCTCCCAGAATTGCAACGTCTTAGTAATAATTAAAGCGTATGTGTACTGAAAGAAGTCTGAGAAATACCACTAAGAGTCTAAAAATGTTAAGACTTAAATCATAAAAATGTTTCTGACCTTTAGCACCACTGATAACAAGTCCCAGCTCTGCACAGACCGACACACAGACAACTTCATGGTCATGACCAGTTAGAACAGCGCGAGGAGCTGGATAATCACCTGTTACAAAAAAATTAGTAAGTGAGAATAAAAAGAAAAAGAAAACAAGGGAATGCCAAATCAGACATGTTTTATCAACAAAACAACTTTGCTGTAATTTGCTTGAAATTATTAAGCATGACAGAGTGCAGTGTGATTAAATATCTCTTACTTAGGATACCGAGCAAAATATATTCAGATATCATAAAGCTTCAAAACTGCAACTTACCAATGCATTAATGAATTAATTAAAAGAACACAAAGTGTGCTGCTATTGAAAGCAGCTGTAATGTAAAGGCCTGCTACTGAACATATATGTCTCCAGACTTAAGCTATGAACCTAAAGAACTTAGGATGTTCCTTTAATAATGATCCTAATTTGTTTCGTGAAACTGTGGGTAGGAAAAGGAGAGAAGAACAACACTGTACTAGAAAAAACTACTGCTGCATAGGTAATATTGATTCAGAGACACATGGAATGGTCACAAATTAAAATATGCCTAAAGATAGTTATTGTTACACATAATTATATATTTATTTATTTATAGATATTATAAATATATATTCAGGACTGAAATATATTTTATTTTGGTTTTGAACAAGTGGGCATTTATAGAGTATTTACATGACAAACAGGAACATTTCTATTCTTTCTAATAAGAACAGATGCTGATAACCTAATTGGTTAGTATTTGATATTGCTGTGTCAGGCTAAGAAAGGAAATTGGCAAAAAAAGAATTAGCAACTTGCTAGATAACACAGAGTTCACATCATTATACTTGCATTGTATACAAATGAAATACAGGAAACTGGGATACTCAAAAGGACCGGAGCTCTGCAAGTGTAGTTCACATACTAAAAGAAATTACCTAGGGAAGTAAAGATAAATTACTGTAACATTAATTCTGTATAAAGTAATAAAATGGTTAATCCACACTTTTCTCACAAGAATTGGAAGCAAAAATCTCATTAATACCAGTCACCTTTAATACCAGTGTTGGACTGGAAGTCTTACCTGGTTTTGCTGGGATGAGTGGTACAGTTCGTAAAGATAACTATATTAAAACAGCCTCCATTTACTTTTTTCACCATAGTTTTCATAATTGTACAATGTTTTGATTTAAACCAGTTTTATATGCAACTGACTATGGACAGCATGGATGGCACAGAAGGTGGGTCAATAAGAAATCTTTATTTTTTTTTCTGTAAAGAGGTATGTACTATGAGCTACATATAAGGATTTTGGAAACCAGGGTTTGGAAAATCAGTTTGGAAATCAGCTTTCAGTTAGGAAACAATTCAGTTTTGGACCCAATAGTACAGAGTGTGCCAATCTAACAGGTTATTCCAATGTACAGACACATTAAAAATTTTTTAACCTCTACTGCAAACAGCTACCTCAATAAGTCCTAGTTTCCCAAAATTTAATCTATATTGCAAGAAAATAATCTTTTTAGTCTGGAAACTGAAGATGTGAACTGAAAACTGAGATTTACTGCTAGGGAAGGATGAATGTCAGAAATAACAGAAAGATTATTTGTGTAACTCATCAAAGACATTTTGATTTTTATGATTTCCCTATCAACATTGCTTTGAGCACTCCATCTCCTTTCAAGGGTTTCTTTTCTCCAAGTGCATAACATAAAAACAAACAAACAAAAAAAGGGGGGCAATTAATTAAGTTCAAAATTCTCCACTTTTTTTTCCTTCTGTATGTCCTCCTGGAAAAAAGAGGATTATGCTCAATGGCCATCATGGCTCAAGCTATGATTATAGAGGTGTCATCAGATGCATCAAACTGGATGACTGAAATTATTAAATGGCTAAAATTTTTGAAGGAAAAGAAATAATGCAATCTTCAAAAGGATATTTTCCTCAGTGTTTCCTAGGAAAGTTCTATAATATCAAGGAACTGTAAAAATCCAGAATAGACTAAAAAAGCATATTTCATTGACTCCTTGATTTATAAAGGAAAATGCTTATAGGAAACAACTTCCCTGAAACATAGATCTATGAGTCTTATTTTGTCCTGTTTTTCAGTAAATACAAATTAATAATGGAATAACAATATTAGGAGTAACTGTCCAGCAGTAATTGAAAATGGGATTTTTTTTCCCTTCAGGCTCAAAGAAAAAATTATTCACTGATACTTTCTACAGAAAAAGCTGTGGCATGAACCCCAGTCATATTACATTTTATTGCAAAGGAAAGAAGCTGTGAACTCCAGGAATCATTCAAAATCTAGGAAAATATTCTGTCACTGTCACATCACCACTGATAGATGCAGCCAGAGGTCAAAGGCTGCAGCTCTAAGGGAATTGCAGGTGAAAATATCCTACCTAAGAACTGAGATACCATCACTGTAAAATCCCTGTGATTTCCCCAAAGGTGCACCTTTGAACTGAATTACTAGAGGGCAGAAGGAAAAAAAAATGTGCTGTATTTCCAAACAAGTAAGTTTTTCTAGAAAGTCTAAAATAACATGCATATTTCCTTCTTGCTGAAAAATATAATGCTTAATATTATTGTAAGGTTCTTTGGGAACAGATGGTGCTCCTGCATAACAAAGAAAAAAAGAAGAGGGAAAGAAAGACAAAAGACTGTTACTTTTTCTCTCATATTGTCCTTTTCCAAGAATTGTGTACAGATTTCTATGGGGACACATCTAGGAGGCTTCTGTATAAAGAAACATGAGAGCACATGGCAAATTTTAGCTTCCATTTCATCTCTCACTTTGACAAAAGCAAGTACAAGGCTATACCTGAATTACTAGCTGAAACAGAATTTACTTTGTTATTTGCTTTACTGCCAGGACTTTTCAGGGGTGCTGATCAGAAAACAAAATTTTAGAATATACAATGGCTTTCATGGATGTAAAAATGTATGAGCCTTCTCAAATTTTTACTGTCAGAAAAAAACATCTTAGAGTTTAATTAAAAGATAATACTACAACCAATAAATATGAATATCTCAAAACAGAAAACGGTCAATAACAGTGCCCACAACATGAGAGAGCAATGAGTGTAAAAGAAAGACTGCTGACAGGAAAATATTAGTATATTCAAAATATTCCCAGCTCTGGGAAGGAGAGCTGGTTTATTTGCTGAGGAGTATTGTATAAAGCTACAAACAGTTCACCCAGGTGAGAGGGCTTTCAGGTACCTTGCACTAATCCAGAAGGTAAAATACAGTGGAGCACAGGAGATTATGGATTTGTAGCATCTCTTATCTCTTTCACTAAATTGCTTTGGAATCTTGGGCAAGTTGTAGAACCACCCTGCACTGTATAATTCCCATGAAGCATGCTGTGTAGCATGGACACTGACATGTGTTGATAAAATACTAGAGATAACTGCATTATCTCAGGTAGATTATTGGCTCTTTCCCCTTTACATAGCAGCCTTAGAAGAGAGATGCCTTTGGCAACCAGAGCAGAGATGGTACCAGTAAAAATATGAACCAATTTTCAAAGAGCTTCTGCTCTGGCAGTGCTAAGATACTCAAAATTTTGTTATTTCAAAAATTAATACTAAACTCTATAAACTTACAAGTACCATAATAACTCCTTAAACAAACAAAGCAGATAGCACATGTGTCCATGTGCCAGTGCAGGGCCTTCAGCCAGCCACCCAGTCCTCTTGGTGCAGACCCCACTAGTGACTATTTTTAAACTGCTGCCATTTCAGGGCTAAGCTAGGGTGTATTAAAATGTGATAGTGAAAGGGATATGATAAAATAATAAAAGGGATATAAAACAACAAGTGAAAGTTCTGAGCTCAGAATAACTACTTTTCAAGACACAAACCTGCAGAACTCTTAATGTTTGCAACTTCAAATTGTTTCAAAATTATGTTATGTAAAAGGAACACATAAAGATATACTTCTTGACTGTGGTGGTTTGACAGGAAATGTGTTTTCTGGGATGCTGTGATCAGGCCAATTGGTGCTCAGATTTTAATACTGGCACCTAATGTGGCCATTGGGACATTGGGTCCACCTCTGAGAACACGGGGTTAAAGCAGGGCTCTCCCCTGGGAGGCTCTCTTGGGTTCTGGTCAGTGAAAGGTTCAGAGCTCCCCTGCCCGGCTGCGGGCTGGGCGGGGCAGGGGCAGCCATGGGGCCGGGTGAGGTAGGCCCAGGGGCAGCCATGGGGCCGGGTGAGGTAGGCCCAGGGGCAGCCATGGGGCCGGGTGAGGTAGGCCCAGGGGCAGCCATGCGGCCGGGTGAGGTAGGCCCAGGGGCAGCCATGGGGCCGGGTGAGGTAGGCCCAGGGGCAGCCATGGGGCCGGGTGAGGTAGGCCGGGCCCTGGACAGAAGGGAGGGGAAGGCCCCTGCAGGATGGAAGGGTGGAGGAGGAGCACTGAGAGGCATCGGGCAGCCACCCCCCCCAGGAGAGACAGAGAGAGAGCCTGTGCCTGTGCTTGTGCCACCTTGAAATTTAATAGTGGCTGGCCAAGAAGGAGAAGGGGGGGGGTGGTGAGAAGGGGCAGCCGTGGGAGTTCTGGACAGACAGAGCCTCAGATTTTTAACCTTTTTCTTGGATGATGGAAACCTTACAAATGCTAATCCTCCTGGAGCTGAATGAGAAGAGAGGTAGAGATGAGATAAGAGGAAATGGGCCACGAGAGAAATAGAGAAGAACTCAGGTGGAAGAGCTGGTGGAGTAGCTTATGCTGGACTCCTTTTGTGTAGCCATGGACAGAGCCATGTTCCTTGTGATACAGAGGGGGAGGCAATGCCCCAGGACCAAAAGGGTTCAGTGTGGGTACCCCTCAGCCCCAGGGGGTGAAAAATATGGGGGGGGACAGATGTCCCAAAGTTGAGACTGTGCCTTTTTGGAGTGGGGCAAAGCATCCTTAAAAGTCGACCCTAGAAGCAGCTCTGGTCCGCGTTCAGTGGTGAGAGCGCTGGACATGACAGGAAGAGGTCACCATTGGCACAAGAAGGACTCCTCCTCTTGATGAACTGAGGATTGAGTATTCTGAAGGGTGGTGCCGGACCGAGATGCCAGACCAATGATTTGGGGGATGTATTGTATTTGGAATTTGGTGGGGAGGAGGAGGAGATGTATTTGTGAAGTTTTCATTTTCCTTGTGTTTCTTTTTTTTTTCCTCCCTTTCCCTTGTAGTTTAGTTAATAATTTTTTTTTCCTAAGTGGGAGCCTGCTTTGCTTATTCCTGGTCACATCTCACAGCAGAAACCAGGGAGAGGGTATTCTCATGGGGGCACTGGCATTGTGCCACTGTTAAACCATGACAATGACAGACACAGAAAAATGTATATTGACTTGACAAAGATATTTTATGATAAAGTTTACCTTTCAGATATATACTGAACACACTCACTGGGACAGGATGAATTCTTAACACCTGTGATGATTATGTTATAAGGCTAAACAAGCCCATCTTATGGCTGATAGAGCATTTTTCAACGGTCAGTGCAGTTGCTGTTAGAAAAAGTGGGGTTAACTCCCACACCTCTTGTGACCATCCTCTTGGAAGCTACAATAGGTAATGAGAAATGTCAAGTCCCAAGATCAATGAAATTTCAGGCTCTAGGGAAAAAACAGGAATAGCATTGATCCTTTTAAAGAACACCAGTCAGAGGGTGAATGTAATATATTGCATGGAGAGGCTCAAGAGGATAAGCGGCCCGGTCCAACATACTTACCTGACAAAAAAATTCAATCAGCCTTTAGCACAAGCTGCCTACCCTTCCTTTCTTTCATGCCAGAGTCTGATTCCAATTAAAGTGTGCAAATTAATTTTTATCACTTCCAAATTACTTTCTGAATTTGTGTCTGTTTCAGATGAAAGCATCTGTCCCTCACTTTTCTGCAATTCTATCATCCACTTTGGTATATCTGTTCAAAGACTCTGAGATACTTCTCATTTTCAAAGTCTCTTGTTTGAAAGAGACATTCAATAAAGTAATCATAAAATATAAAAATATACAGTTGCCATGTGAGAAAAAAATTTGTATACAAATTAGCACTCAGCTAAAACAAATCCCTGTATATCATAAGAGAAGAAAAATCAAAACACAAATTATCAAACTCCATCACAATAATTTTTCTATTCAGTCTCTGAGAACTGCAAAGATTTACATTTCCCATATCACTTCAAACTAATAAAGTAAGCAAACAATGTCCTTTGCATGTGCCATGTCTTACTAAGAGAAAACAGATACCTTTCATTGCTCTTGCAACTGCAGCAGATTTATACAATCTGCTCATCAACTTAATAAGGTACAGATTCAGATTAGCTATTTCAGATGGGCAATTTTGGCTCAGAAAGTAGATATCTGACCCTGGCAAGAGGACTAAGCTTCATTCGGTTCAGTGTTTTTCCAGTAGGTGGTATTTAAGTAAGCAGGAATAAAGAAAGAAAGGGAAGTTCAAACATACATAAACCCTGCATTCAGCTGCCCTTCAGCCTACAGGAAATCATGCCACATCTCTTACTTTCCAGGAGCATTCCCAAACATCAGCCTCTGGTCTAGTCTTAACAGGACCTCCAACATCACCACTGTTGGAGCTTAGCAATGGCATGCCACGAGACCAATGTTGAACTAGAGAAAGTACAAACGGGGACAAGATTTGCCCTGCGTGCTGCTGTTGAAGGTATGTAGCACATCACTCCTGATCTCTTGATTTATTTCTGTATCCAATCATCATGACATGTAACATGCATTAATTTAAGCATAGAAAAGAATTTTGCTTTCTACCAAATCTAGAGGTTCTCAGGGCCCCATCCTATGACAACTTATAGCTGATAGTCAGCACATGCCTGTGAACATGGGAATGAGGGCTTTAATTCCCCCAGTCTCTAGAGGTTAAGAATGTAGCCTCCTACTTCCTGGACAAGCACTCTAACCTGGAGATTTCCTTCAAGTGTTTTCAGAAAGCTACTGTATGGAAAGCATTGCATTTAAAACCTGGTAAAACTTCACTCTTCTCAGAGTGATTGTGAGAGGTGGCAAGAAATTGTACCAAGTGCAAATTAAACCAGAAACTAATTTGACACTTACTGTAGAATAAAAAAGATAACTTGATAAGTGTATTGATTGGAAAAATTATTTTAAAATTATAAAATGAAGTTTACCATGCTCTCATAGGCAAACTTTCAACTACTGAGCTAGATCAATCACTTGCATCTTTTCTCAATTCTCCTCTTTTAACAAGAGCTGGTTCTGTATTTCCCACAGACCCAATTGAAGTGACCCACTGAACATACATTATTCAGCAGAAGGTTCTACAGAAGTCTGACAGGTTATGTTGACATACTTGTTGTTTAGTAAAGATTACATCTACCTCATGGATTCTGTAATAGGAATTTTAGCCGAATCTGTAAGAAATTTGATCTGACAATCTTTAGCCTGAGAGTATTTCACAATAAATTGTGATTTGTATGTTTTTGAGTGAAATAGTATCTATATTTTTCTATACAAATGTCAAACCACACAAACTGTTTAGGACTGTAGGTTGGCTTTTTCTCCCCTTTAAGATTTTCTGAAAAAACAAAACATCCATTGGTAACTGGATGTATTGTACCTAAAATTGAAAATTAACTGTCTTTCAGCTTAGATAATTATAAAGTCAAACATCTAACCCAGGTAATTACTATACCTGACATTTTTCGTTGAGTTCTCCACCTTTTTATATCCTCTGGTATAAAGCACCTTATCTGTATCTCCAGATGACAGCTTTTAAAAAAACCAATATACCTTCTTTTCCCTCTGAAAATATCATCTACATCTTTCTGGAAATTAATTCTAAAGATGTTAATTAATTGGATTTGATCTACATTGATCATATCATTTTCATTTTTCCTACAAGGAAACCTTCTAACAGCTCTACTATATACTACTAATCTACTATAGAAGAGTAGATTAGGAAGTATTTCTTTATTACTTTGGTGGCTTTTACTATGTAAAACTTCAAACATATTTTCATAAGGATTGTTGAGAATGCTTCACTCTTGGAAATTAGTTTAAAGGGAATCAGTCATATGACAGTCATCATGTCTGCTCATGGTAGCAAGCAGAAACTACTAGTCATTACTTCAGCAGAAACATTTAGTAATTTCAGAAGTTTTTAAAGGTCATTTTTTTAAAGGCCCTTTGTTTTTGTGATCTATCCCCATTATTGTATGTTCATGAAAAGTCAAAGTATCTGTTAATAATGGTATGTTTTCAACACATGTAGTTCTGGTTATAGTACAGTACTAGTGTATAATTAGCATGTCCATGGTAGCTTCAATCCAATGAATAGAGATAGAAATAATAGAAATGCCATCACTCTTCCTCAGCATGAGTCTTCAACATGTCTTCAACATGAATATTAAAAAATCTTATCAATATATTTCAAAGCTACCACAGTGGTCTTGGGTACTTAATCTCCCTGAGTTCTGTTACCTGTGCCTGTAAGATTTCATTTGACTGGACGTAGCTATCTGCAGCACAGTCTCCTATTAATCTGACCATAAGGCCATTTCTTCAGCAAAACAGTGCCTTATCCACTCAGAGGCAGAGAGCAAGTCATACAAGTAATTTTTGTTTTCATTTATTTCCGTCAGCCAGGTCATATCCTTCCTTTCATAAAATTCAAGACCTTCAAAGCAGACAATTCCAAAGTTATACAGCTAAGATATTAAATCTGAGACTCAAAAAGTACCACTTTTGAGCATTCAGATATGTAAGTGATGACAGAATAATACCAGAACTAAAATAATTCTAACTGGAAAAGAATTGAAGCAGTTTGTATCAGCCAGAAAGGAGATGCTAATTGCAAGGCTGTCCAAGCCCTTTACAATAAAGGGAGGTAAGGGGAAAGTCTTACATTTTTTTTCTTTAATGAGAGTACAAAGCTCTTCTTATTTTTCTCTTGTCATAGAAATGACTAATACTTTATATGAATCACACAGGCATTCAAAGAAGAAAAATGGCATCTACCTAAACAAACTGCTAAGATGTGAAAATCCTTGTCAGACTGAATTTATCCATATTGGAGAATTACATACTAAAAAAGTCATGGAATATAGACAAAAATTACAGAAATTTGTTATTGGAACACAATTTTCTTCTTTCCCCTCTATTTTCTCTGTTATAAAAGCAAATAAAAACTCATGAGAAAGCAAGGCTTTTATGTCTCCCTTTTACCCTGCTTACAGACAAAAGGAAAAAAAAATCAAAATTCAATAAAAAGTTTCTTGCTGCAAAATTAACAAAATATTTACTTTGAAACACATAAAACTCTTTTCTACCAGCCATTCAGTTGAAGAAATACTTTCACTTAGATGTCTGTAACTGACAGTGCTGCCTACAGTCGGTATTGAATCAGAGATCAGAACTGATAGTGACAGATTCTCACATTTTTATCCAAAAACAAAACCCTTCTGTTGAAAATTATCACTAGAAATCAGAAGCTTCTTTAAGTGAAGTGGATTTAATGTTGTATAAAACAGTTCTAGTATATGGATAAAAGCTGCTCTTTAGCTGCAGCCATATCTCTGGCTTGGGTGATGGGATCTTTAAATTCATGGTGCAATTTGTGTCCTTTTGCATAAATTAATATTATTATTGTGTCCCACTGACTCTGCAAAGCACTGATAGTTAGTCCCATGAAATGTAATGAAATGTAAACTTTTCCTGACATTTTATCTTCTATTTTTATTCAGTCAGATTGCTCCCCCAAACTATAGAAAGACCTTTCTCAAGAGAGTCTCATTTAATTCCATGGCATGTGAGACATTCTTTTTTTGAAAAAGCAAGCAGCTGATATAGCATGCTGTAGCACAAAAGGAGTAAGTTAAAATGCCAAAAAATATTTCCAGGGAAAGAGAAGTCAAAATATAGTGATATATGTCCTGTCACTTAAAGGCCACAACCATCTTGTTCTGGTTTATGATGACATGATGCTATAAGTGATAAAGGCAATTACAAACTTAGGAACTATACTCCCATCCTATTATCTCTTAACATGTAGAGAGCGTTTAAACATTTTTTGGCAAGCAATCAATGCACTGCTTAGCATGTGGTGCTCTTCTTATACGAACTTTCAACCTGTAAGCAAAGTTACTGATTTTTGGTAATAACTTCTGAAGCTGAAAGAAGGAATGTTAAAACAAAGAGGTGTGACAGAAGACCTCTGGGAGAGGTGTTATTTAAAGGACACTTACTGCTGTTTGGATTGTCACCTATGATATGATGCCGGCCGCTCCAGTACCAAAGCAGCAATGTAGCATCGCGAGACCCAGACACGATGTAGCAATCGCCCCCGATGTAGGACTCCGACCTGGCCAGGCAAGTCACGACATCCCAGTGGCCAAATACAATCTGAGTTAATTTTCCTGGTGGGAATTCAAAGTCATACAAATTCAGTTATCTAAGGTACTAGCAGCATTTAGAAATCATTAACTATATAATTAATATTCAGTTCAAATGCAACTTTTGTTTCATGTCCCATAATTAAAGTTCACTGAATGCTGCAAGAAGATTAAAAAAAATCACAAAGATTAAACTTTTTTTTCCACTTTTCTTTTCAGTCTTGTTGAAAGCTGTCCTCTGTGGCAATCCATAGTCTAACCCTTATCTCTAAAAATCAAGGCAGCGCTGTAGTCACTGAATATTAAGTGGAGTTATAGCTCCATCAGTATTTAAGCAATGGCATTAGAACAGTATTTATGAATTTCATGAGTGATATGCATAAGACTGTACATGAACTCTTCCATAATTGTGCTACATTATCACGTTAAAAATGTGTATTTGTTCTATGTTAATGTCAAACTAAGGTTTACTATGATTATCACCTCCTCCTTTCTATTATTACAATTAGTTTTTAGCAATATACTTAGTGACATTAGGCAAAGTAATCAGACAAAGGAACAAAATATTGGTTCCTGTAGCAGGATATTCAACCTAATTCCTTACTACATGAAATAAGTAGAGCTAGAAATAATAGATCCATAAAAATATTGTAACAAAAATTTGGTTGATTCTTTTGACATGATAAATTTCCTGAAGATAATTATGGTACTGTATTCCATTTCCTTTTACATCCCCTATCTTCCATTTAAAAAAAAACTTAACGTTATCATGCTGAAACAGTAATGAAGGGTTTTACAAACTGCCCTTTACCATTTATTGACATGTAAGCACAAGTATTAGATATGGTTCTATTAAGACAATAGTCTTTGTCCACTTTGTGACCCAGGAAGAACCAGAGAGCTGTATTTGAGGTCACCTGTTTCTGTGGAATAAACTCGAAAGCTCTTGTCCCAGAAACCACAGATAAGAATGTAGCGATTATCTGCCGTGACCACGAAGCAATGTGCGTTGATCTGGATGCTCTGATCCACAAGGTCTGTGATCTGACGTTTGTTCACACCAGAGTTATTGGCTGTAACGAAATGCAAAACACATTTTACATGTAAGCCATTCCAGCACCTTCCTGTCATCCATTTACAGGAGAAAATGAATACATTTAACTTTCAATGAACTGTGAATTTGTTGTTGAGTAAGCATTTTGAATATGAACATTTAGAGCTGTCTATATGGGTGTCAGAAATACAAAATTATTGTGAGATTTCTAGCTCGCCTTTGAATAAGAGATAAGATTTTACAGAAGATGACAATTTCTTATAAGTTGCCTGATGCACTGCATAATATGTGGTAATAATTTTAGTGCTCTGCTGAAGTAGTCTCTCAAAACAATCTGAACCAAGGGAAAGTGGCAATATGAAATCAATACTAACAATACTGCAGAGAGCCAGTTCTTACTGGTTGGTATCTCTTTCACAAAAAACAGCTTGTATTGTGTGGCCTTGACAACCCCACACCTTCAGATGCTTAACCAGATTAACGACATAAAGATTCAACCGATGAATGAGGGGAGACCTTATTGTGGTCTTCATCATCCTCACAAGGGGAAGTGGAGGAGCAGGTACTGATTTCTACTCTTGTGATCAGGGACAGAACTCAAGGAAAAGGTGTGAAGCTCAGTAAGGGGATGTTTGCACTGGATATCAGGAAAATGTTTTTTATCCAGAGGGTGGCTGGGCCCTAGAACTGGCTCTTCAGGGAAGTGGTCACAGAACCAGCCTGAGAGAGTTCAAGAAAAGTTTGGACAATGCTTTTAGGACATGGTGTGACTCTTGTGTGAGGTCCTGCACAGAGCCAGGCGTTGGACTTGATGCTCCTGATGGGTTCCTTCCAACTCAGCTTATTTTATGATTCCATGACTCTATCAAACCTAATGTGATTTTCCAGTACAGGAAAAGTAAGTGTTGTCATCTGGTTCTCTAGCAGGGACCCAGGCCAAGGACAGTACTTTAAAAAGAGGTAATGACACTTAGAAATTCCCCCAGACTGAGGGAAAAGGAATGGTTCACGCAGAATCCCACCAACCCAACTGCCAAATGGAGCTGGTTAGAAGGATACTAGTGACTGGGAACCCACAGCTAATGTGCTCTGTCCTCCCTGTGACACAGCAGACAAGATATGGCAACACCATAAAAGTGTGCTCCATCTCAGTATTAACTTTCTGAAAGTTGAATATATAATCTAAGTTAATTTTATCCATCCAGTCCCACTGGAGAAGACAACATTTTTTCTCATGACAAGTCATCTCACACTGGAGTAGCTGTCTAAGTGCTAGACAATTCCAGAGGAGTTTGTCTTTCTACAGTAGATATGGAGGGAATCTTGACAACTAACTTCAGTTACCCAAAGCCAGGGAGGTAAAAATCACTCTGAGAAATATGTTTCTCGTAACATAGGAACACAACCTAATGCAGACAATAATCTGATTTTTCCCTATTTTTTGCTATTCTACTTCATGTGCTCACAACTACATGAATAAGAGATTCAGCCAAAAAAACCCCACTCCATTCTATTTTAAAATTGCTCATGGAAGTTAATATCATGATTGCATACATTCTAAGAACACATATTTAAATTACCAGACCCTCTATGTCCATTAGCTGAAAGATGATGAATAGCAAATTACTCAAATTTCCAGAACAGATGGACACAAAAGTTGTGCCTTAGCTTGTGAGAGAAAAACTAAAGAGGAAGCCACTGTCATTATATGAGATCAAATGAAGCACACAGAAGAAAAAGCTAACTCTCTTGAGGTACTTCTATATAAATCTTTTTAACATGAATATTGTGAATATTGACACAGAAAAAATGGAACTTTATATCTGGCTATGTTTAAATTAATTTTTTTTCTCAACAATGCTACAATGCTACAATTCTTGTCCCTAAGAACCTTTCCTATCCCCAATTTCTGTTTCAAATTTCTGAACTCTCTCCCCTCTACAAATCAAATAAGTTCAATAATGAAAATTTATGATCATTAGGACGTCCTGCAATCCAACAATTTTAGCAGATTCTATTTCTCAAATAATTCACTTTCTCAAAAAAATCTGGATTTTAAAAAATACTATCAATTAAAAAGCCAGACTTTTCATTATTAAATTAGTATTGTTGACTAAATCCAAATCATAAAGTGAATGAAAATAAATGGATCTGCATCTGCACTGATAAACATAGTGCTGGCTGTAAAAAAATATATGCTATCTCCACAGGACCCTCAAGTTTTATTTTACTAATGTGACCTGATAAGAGAACAAAATTATTGATATGGGTCGACAATTAACTGACTTAATTGGTTGTTTCTTAAATACCAGTTGCTGGTGATGTTAATAACAAATAGCATTCATGTAATTCATTCAACATCAACAGCTAATGCTTTTTAATTCTTCAGGACTGACAAGAATAAATACTTTCCTATTTTCTCTGTTAAATGAAGCATAATATACAAATATAGATTAATCAATAATTCCTGAAATTGCCAATTTCAAATATATTGCTACATTTTCATCTTGACATACCAATCAATGGATCCATTTCAATTGGAAGATGATGGGCTTGATCCAAAGAGTATCCTGGGGCTCCCCGAAGGCCTACACATGAAAGGAAGAATAAAGCACATAGAAACATTTTGACATGATTTTTCTAGGTTTAAAAGTCCATTATTGGATTATTATATATTTTTAGAAAGTAGGTTTTTACTATTTGCTTTATTAATGTCTTAAGATTTCTTTCTCTGTGCTTCACAAATATGCATTTGTTAATTCTTTCTTTATGTAAAAGTAACTATAAATGTAGAAGCATCAACTTCATCACAACTTTTGCAGCCACACACATTCATTAAATAACTCATTTAAAATAGTATAAGAGATTTTTATTTTTACTTTTGAGCAGAGATCTGAGCACAGAAAATAAAGTTAATTAGATTAAACATTTTTATGAGCTTCTTGCATATGGAGGCCTGTACATGACAGAAACTTGGACCTTTTCATGGATTTATCTAAAAGTTTTAGATGTAAAAGTGTAGGGTACAGTAAATGTGCCACAATATTCCTGTTCATTCTATTCTAAGCAGTCCTTAAGATGTTCAAATGTGCATCAGGGGCTGCAAATTTAGTTTTATCTTGTCATGCACAGATAGCATTGCTTTGGCTCTTCTGAGCACCTTCCCTGGTATTTAAATCAAATAGTCATTACTGAAAACACCTTTTTTGTCACGAACTGCTACCTTGCACAAGAATACCCTCTATAACAGGACATACAGATTTCTGAAGAATAAAGTCCATTTTCTACTACTGCAATAGACAACTGGAAGAGGTAAAAGAAAAGCTCTTCCGTTTTCAGAAAGACATAGCTCTGAGAAATTCCTCCCTTCTTTCTGTCTCTTCTTTCAAAGCCCAAGCAGTTTGGGACAGATATTTACTGGTATTAACTAAGATTCCTCCACTTCTATTATGAGATGTCTCTGTAAATGCCTCCTGATGTTTGTTAATTCCAAAGCTCTACATACATTTTACAACAAGTGGTCTGTGCATACATTTCTGTAGATAAACTTATTCTTTATATTAGAGTAATGCTTTATTAAAATAATATTATGGCAATAGTAGGAAATTGATACCCTGTCCTGGATTAGCCTCCTGCAAAATAAGCAACATTGTCAAGCAGGATGTAAAAGTTAAGAAAATCATTACAATCAGGTTTGATTCTCTAAGCAGTTTTATTTTCCTCTCTTTCTATTATAATATATTTAGAAAGTATTCCTTTTTTTTTTTTTTTAGTTTAGATCAGAGGTTTACAAATGGTGTGAAATTGAATTTAGGGTTAGTTCATGCCTTGAATTCTGAATTTTTGCAACATGACATGTTTTACAAGAGTATAGAGGAAAACTTAAAAACCTTACCGTCATATGCATCATGAAGACCAACAAAGCTTCAGCTAAACTAAACTAAAGGACTTCAAATGACAGTTTTTAAGGAAGCACTTGAACTCTAGCATACTGCAATATTAATGAGATTAATTCCTTCACAATGAAGTACAGGTAGGAATTTTGGGTTCTCTTGACTCAAAAATCTGGTTGAGAAAGGGCTACTCCAGAACCAAATAAACTTCCTCAAATAGAGGAGACATGAATGGTGATGGGTATAGAGTATTTGGACAGAATCCCTGAAAAGTCAAAGGAAAATAATTAGGAATTAGCCAATCAATGTTAGTCAAAGGTGTGTTAAAACAACACAGGACAGTTTCTGCACCTCCAAATAATTCCTGACACTGGAATCTTCCATTGAGGACATTGTCACTAAATACTTTTAAAAAATGCTGGGGTTTTTTTCCCCTCTAGATTTTTACCTTTTGTTTAAAAGAAAAGGGAAAAAATTTTGTTACACGTAATGTAGTTGCACCTGATGGTGTATTATAAATGTTCCCAGATATTGCAGCACAAGGGCTATCACTGCAGGAAACTACCTGAGAAAATGAAACCTGCTTGTTCCCTCATGTACCTCATGGCACCACCACCTATTTAGCAATGCTTGGAACAGCCTTAGCACCTGCATGTCCAGGTGACATGGACAGTCCTAATGACAATATGGAGAGGTGAGCAGATGGGCTGGAAGGGAATTTTGGGATGACCCTGTTGGATGGGCTTTTGTGAGGGAATGAGGGAACTTCTCCTCAGAATAGTTCAGTGTCCAGCTGCTTAGACTTGCTTAGGGTCCCAGATAATCCAACAGCGACCCAGGGGAAGGCTTATGACAAGATCCTGAAATCTCTCTCAAGCAGCAGATAGGGATATACACTCTCTAGCATGTCAGTATGTATTCCTGAAACCTGGGACATATTAATATTTGCTGTGTTGAGAGGAACAGCAGTCTCCTGAAAAGCATTGTATCAAAAACTGATCCTGAAGTAACCACAAATTGATTGGCTGCCATGGTGATGTGCTGCTGTTAAGGAGAGTGTTTCTAGGAATGACACCAGAGAAAACAGAAGCTGTGATTATTTGACACAAACCAGAAGAAACAGTAAATCTTGGTGCACAGGCAGGTGAGTGAGCAAAATTGCACTCAAAATTAAAGCTGCATTGTTAAGGTCTCCAAATTTGAATGAAGCGTGCCTGCGAGGACCCACCTACTGTGTTGTGCCACCGATTGACTGCAAACAGCCTGCTGCAAGTGACTGTCACCACGGCAGGGATGGTCAGGTGGGGCAGCGTGTTGGCTGCCACGTGTGTGACAGGGGAATTGGATGGGAACTTCAGCACCATGATGACATCCTGCTGCATCTGATCTTTAAACATGAGGGGGCTCTGTGGAAGGAAACACTGTTGAGTAGAAAGGAGAAGAGAGCAGAAGAAAACAGAAGGGATAACACAATTAGTGAGGAGGTCTGAGGGAAAACGAGGTTAAAAAAGAGCAGGTAAGCATGTGCACATACAGGGAAAACAACACTACCTGTGCATCTACTCTAGTAATGGAGGAGAGCAAGATCACAAGCTATTATTGGAACATTACACGAGGATAAATAGAGAATAGGTATGGTAAGGGTTATCATTATAGGGTACAAAATGACCATTAGCATTAATTAGCATACAGTAAAATGTAAAATTATTCAGTAGTTAATATTCATAGAGATATGTCTTAATGAGTTAATCAATTAACACATAAATATTAATTCTCTAAACTACAACAGTTGAAAAATAAATTTTAATAGTGAATCAAAAACGCACAGATATTTTTCTTAATGAATTCCTCATATGAAATACCACATTTCCAAACACAATTTAATTCTAAGTAAAGCATATGCTTATTAAAGAGTCTGTAACCTAATAAGGTTATAATAACCTAAGCCTGTTCCATAATTCTGCAAATGACACAACTGTTTGTACATGGGCAAGGATAGCTATTGAGTACTGGTTTTAAGGAGTTTTTTCCCAGCCACTGTTATAATAAAATGAACTATTTCTAAAAGGTCAAATATTCCTTTCTGCTTATCACCTTGAATTATTAAAAATATATTATCCGTATCTTAAGAATGTAGAATAAATATTATCTAACTTTGACTTGCACACATTTAAAATAATACAACAACCACTTTCAGATCAATTTCCACTTTCACAGTGTACAGCTACATAGAGAGATTTCCTAATAGATAGATAAAATGATTGAAACTACTGCATGTATTACTGTTGATTTGCAAAGCTTAAAAAAACCTAGCTCTAAGGATTTCATCAAAGGCACTCGGGGCACAGAAATCTGTCTTGCTCAGTCTGGCTATTTCATATGATTCTTTGTAAGAAGGATAGAGAAGAATGTGATGGAAATGAATTTTGGAGTTTGAATTAAAACTCAAAATATACATTTCATTCTCCTGGGGGAATGGGTGGGAGGATTCCAGCACGATTTGAACTCCAATACTTCATTTTTGTCAAGCAGACATTGTTCATAAATCAGCCCCTAACCATGCATCCTTTAAAACAACACAACAAACTCACTCTAAGGAAAGCCTGCAGACATTCCCACCACTTGCAGAAACAAGAATGCAAATATGTATTTATCAAGTTCATATTTTTTAAGATGGGGCCTTCTTATATCATATTAGTAAGGAAAATCCAGGATTGTCTGAAGCTAAAGCCAGTCACACCTTCACCTTGCTCTGCTAGATCCCTGTGATTTGTTGCTACCCAAAGCAAGTATGGCTGCATGGGCAATGGGGGGCATCAAAAGTGTTGCTTAAATGAGTACTTTATGACCTACAAGGGACCCTAAGGTTCAAAGGGAATGCATTCCCAGCCAGCAGTCATGTCTCACCAGGTGCATGGCAGAGCTCCGAGGTGGATGGGGCTCAATGAGCAACTGCGATGGCGTCTGTCCAAAGTTCTGTATCTGCGCCTCCATGGCCTGCGGGCAGAGGAGAGGGACTGTCAGGAGCAATATGCATCAAGGAGAGAGGTCAACACACTGTGTGACAATGCAGGCATATCCCAAGTCAGCCATGAAAAAAGTCCAGAAAATTCACCCGGTGCTCTCCTCCCAGGCTGCAGACTCATCCAAGTGTTAGTATTTTGTAGACAAGCTTTGCTTCTCCTTTCAAGCATGCTTCAGTTAACCAACTAACCATTCTCATCTCCAGTAACTGGCGTTATATGTGAAAATGTTAACCTGTGAGGACATGCAGTTCAGGTCTTGAGAGAGCTTTTGGGGTTTTTGCACTAAAAAGAACATATATACCTTAATAAAGTCCTTTGTAAGGAGGAAAGTATGAGGATCTCTAATAAAATAAGCCTCTGGAATCTTAAATGGGGGGAAAGAAAAGAAAACTGAGAAATAAATTTTATGTATTAAATATAATAATAAAAAAGTAGTATTTCAACAACATTAGTAGATGAAAACAAAAAAAAAAAGCCAGAAATTAACCTTATCAGGCACAGTAAGACAATTTATAGAAATTTTTCCAATTTGCATACATTCACTGAATATTTATTTTATCCTTAATTTTATTGCATTTTTTCATGGGCTTTCAGGCTTCACGGGTTAGAAATTAAAACTTTGCAATTTAAACACATTCTTTAGGACAAGTCTAATTTCAGAATAAATCTTGACTAATTTATAGGTAATAGAATACAGAACATGTACTGAAATACTTCTGCTACTCAAAGAGTTCATTCAAACAAAACTATATCTAAGATAAGTTCTTAAAAACTTTGACAAAAGATTGTTACTGGTAGAAACAATACTGTTAGAGAATACTCCTTATTTTTCAGACACGTATTATTTTATTTGACCTTGTAAAATTGAGACTAAAGCATTCATAGAAAACTAAACTGTCAGATTTTGAAATGCACAGTGCATTATCTACCTATATATATACTGTAACCTGAACTACTGACCCTTAATATTTTTCTTGTGATCTTTATGAATTTTTCATTGGCTACAGAGAATTAACATGAAAACCCACCAAAACCATTGTATCTTGGTAAATTTTGTTATTTCCTTTAGACATAAAACAGTGAGAAGCACCATAAATACTTCAGGATACAGAGGAATCCTTTTAATGTACATATTTTGTCATTCCTACAAGCCAACCTGTGCTTTCCTCCACTTCACAACATAAATGTAAAAACAGATGTCAGAGAGAGATTTCCTAGCAGGTCACTGATGTCCACCACTCTTAATGCCCTGGACTGACAGGTATATAATGGAATACCACAAACAAATGTTTGCTGAAAAAGAAACTTAATGCAAGGTCCAGTCAAGCAGCTGAAGGACTTTGGATTGTAGCCCCAGCATATTTGATGCTGTAATTATATCGGTACAGGTGATTTCTTGTTTGTTGACTAATTCAGAGTGAACTTCAGCCTCCAAGGCACAGACTGTTTCTTGGGAACTTGTCAGCATCTCAGGTTTTATTAACATCATTTAATGGTGAATTAATTCAAAATCACAGATGACTTTCATACAAAACCAACACATTTGTGTGGGCATATGTGTATACGTGTGTATATGTCCATAGAGCAGCTATCCATATGTACCATACAAGCTGTACCTCTTTACACAATGTGTAAATACCTTCATTAATGCAGACATTTTTTACACGGGAATACAAAATTCATTTCAAGTCACATAAAAATAGTATTTTCTATTGCATTCAGTACTTCAGAACTGATTTACCAGAAGGGAAAGGAATCATACTTGTTTGTGAATTTCATTTTCAAAATTACAAATACTAATATTAACAATATCAGTACATATCAGTGTTATATATACTCCCACATATATCTGTTGATATTTTCAGAAAATTAATTTCCATTTTTTCAGGTTTTTTTTTCAAATAATTATCAAGGTTAATTTAATTCTAATTTTTGAAAGAATTCTGTGTTGAAATAGGAGTGTGAATTGTATTTGGCAGCAATAATGAAAAAAACCCAGATCATCTTCTTCTACCCTTTAGAGTGATCCCTTAAATGATACTTATGTTCTCTCACAGGAGCACTGAAATGAATTATTAATTTTTTTTCAATGCAGTCCAGTTCTAATTTACACATTTACTTTCATGTTGTCCGGTCTTGGCAAATTCTGATTGCTTGTCTGTAAATTCCACACAAATATAAATATTGCTGGCTTTCCCTCTCAGTTCAAGTAGATTTATGGAGGCAATAGAGAAGGAGACAGAGAAGCAGAATACAATAACAAACTCACATGAATTTTTCAGATTATGAGGAATGGACACTCAAAATATAATTATCAAAAGCAGCTGTTATTTTACAGCTGAAAATGTGCTGGTAAATGCACACATACTCTATGATCCTATAATTTTAAAACATTTTAGTTAATGTCGAGTCCTTTTGTAACCAGAACAAATACAGAACCAAGACCTTGATATTCAGGGAATATTGAATATTTTTGCTGGCTTGCATTTACAAGACAACTGCCTGTCCTCTACCCCATGGATAGTAATGTTATCCTTTTCAGTCAAAATACCATTTGTAAAACTGGCACCTCTTAGAAGCATTAAAGAAACGGAACAATGCTGATTAAAAAATACCCATAACACCCAGCTCCTGCACCGCTACTGCACTGTAGTCTGCACAACACCACTGCTGTGCACAGCTACAGCTGGTACTGCTCTCTGGAGCTCACAGTACTCACAAAGGACAGAAAAACCTCATCAAAACATAACACAGAAGATAAACATAAGCACATAGAGATAAAGTGACTGGCCCAAGGGTATTCCTAACGCTGCCTCCTATCAGATAACTTGACACAAAATGAAAAGCAGGTACAAAACAGATCTGTGAAGTATAATGTAATACATTGATTTGTTTACAAGAGAACTCTGGCTATCTAAAGCTAATCTGAAAACTGGTAAGTGTACACCACAGTTTTTCTTGAGCTGTAAATCATCAAACTTTAGATTTATTTAGTGTTCTTAAACATTTCATTCTAATCAATCTATTCCTTTTCTCCCATCAGATCTTGAGTATTGTGTGCAAAGTGCAGCACCACTCCCCAGGATACACATTCTAGTCAATTTAATACAAATTTTAATAAAATCAAGTTTATTCTCATTTCACCTTCAAATGGCCTTCATGCAGAAACAATATAAGCTTGGAATTCAGTGGCTGCCAGATTTAAAGCTTTCAGAACAGCAAAATGGCAATTATATTAGTTTTCTCTTCCTCAATAAGGTGTTGCAGAAAAGCTATTTAGTGAGCTGATTTGAGAATCCCTACTGTTTTTAATACACATAAAATGAGATTTGTACTCCAGACACTTCAGGGAGTATCTATTAGGATATGATCATGTATTCAGAAAAATAAAATGGCTCTTAGCATATTATTTGATAATAGTAGGTCAGAATGAGGAAAAAAAATCTGCAAACTTGCTGGCAATTCCAAGTTTAAAATTAGTCAATCTCACACAAGCTAATTTATACACTCAAACAAAACGTGACTTCATAGGATTTAATAATGATCATTTAAAAGTAATATAGGTACAGATCTCATATATTTGCATACATTTTGGTCAATAAATCAATATATCAGATAACCAAATCTTATGAATAGTACAATGATCAAGATCCTCAATGTTTTTTGCTCAAAGTAATTTACTGGTTTCCAATTTTTATGCTTAAGGGTAGACTGTACATTCACAAGGACACTGGGATGCTGCCCTGCACCTTGGAGGGTAAGGCCTTAGTGTCAGTTTCCCATGGAATGAAAAGTTCAATACATGTGCTTTGCTCATTATTCAGTCTACTGAAGTATTGGGGTTTAATTCTAACTGAAATAAACACAAGCATGTTACTAAATAATCCACGCACTCAGTTTCTTTAGGGGTAAGAATTACTTCTAGTGGTCAAAGGCAATGCCTCTACCAGGAAGAAGTGAAACAACAGAAACAGAGACGCACAGTGAAAGAGTTATGAAGAGGGAGAGGGAGAGGGAGAGGAGAGGAGATTCTTTCCAGTTAAAAGGGACTTACAATGATCACTCTGATCAACACCTGACTGCTGACCAAAAGCTAAAGCATGTTATTAAGGGCACTGTCCAAAAGCCTCTTAAGCACTTACAGGCTCAGGGCATCATCCATGCCTCTGGGAAGCCTGTTCCAGTAGTCGATCAATCTCCCAGTAAGGAAATGCTTCCTATTGTCCAGCCCATACTTTCCCACATGCAGCTTTGAACTATTCACATGTTCTATCACTGTATCCCAAGGAGAAGAAGCCATGTTCCTCTTGAGGAAGCCCTGCTGAATACATGTCCACAGCAGGGTTTTCCCAGGCGGGCTCCACTGGGGGCTGCATATCCCAACAGTGAAGTGAGCTCTGCCAGCTGCACTTATGGAACACTCAGCTTCTGTGGTTTGGGAGAAAATTCACACACTCCAAAGCTGCTCTGCAGCTTGAATGAAAGCATGGCAAATAGGGGTGGTTGGCATATTCATTTCAGAAGCACAGTCCTAATCTAAATGCAAATGCTAGAACTGACTCATGTGAGAAATTACGGTTTTGTTTGCTTGCTGACACACCTCTGCAAAAAGGGTAAGCCATTAAGTAGCTTATTTTTAACATTCTTTTTCTCTAAAAAGGTTCTTAGGAAATGCAGATAAAATCACCAAGGAAGATATTAACAGTCTGTTTCATTTGTAAAATCCCCTTTGCTGAGAGAGATGCTTGGTGATTTGCCTAACACAAGAAACCTAAAAGCATGAGCACTTTTACTCTAAATCATGAAGGGAAGAAAGAAATTCCTGAAAATCAGACTGCACTGCAGATAGACAATATTTTTATTCTTGTGTGAAGTACTCTTTTTTTATTAATCTTCACTGATTACCACAGTGATCAGTAAGATTTCTAAAATTTTTATCTTTCTGTTTTTTATTGGTTTTTATTTTTTTAACATGTTCAGGCTTCTTACTACTAATTCCCATAATCCTGATGTGTTTTATTTCTTGTTATCACACTGAAATTTTTCTATAATCCATTTTCCCCTGTGCATGGGGACTGAGTCCAATGAAAAGTGAAAATCTGAGGCATTAGAGAAATATGCACCACAGCAATAGTCATCCAACACTGCAGTTCCTGAAAGTTTATTTCATTTTTGCATCCAAGTAAACATAGGAATCCTTTATGTACTCTCCCTCCTGTGCAGCCAGCACACTCAGCAGCCCCCAAGCACTGTCTTCTTCAGAGCAAATAAGATTGACAGCCCTTTGGTGGGTAACATAAACAGCTTGAAGTGCTTTTGTTTTGTACGAGTGGTGTGAGATATTGCTTTTTTCTTTGCATCTACAGATGTTAAGCAGCACTAGTATCTTCAGGATTTTTGATAAGTTGATTAAGAGTATTGAATTCCATTTTATTACTGTATGTTTGGAGGAAAGAAGTGCTGTAGTTTAAACACAAGCAATGACTCAACTGCTCTGGAGGCTTCAATACAGTCAGTTATTTAATCAGGATACTCAAGGGACTGAAAGATGGGCACTGGAATGGATTTTCTCCACAGGTCACTACTTTATTAATTTAACAATGGAGAAGGGGTATCCTTAAGCTCATTCACCTCACAGGAGGTATCTCGCTGGATCCTGTGTGCAATTAAATGGCTCCCTAGCAGAACACAAGCAGAACTCAAAACTGACCTTCAGCTTCCCCCCAGAGCTCTCCATCCCTGAACTTCTTCTTCATTCTCCTGTGAAAGGAGAGAGTGCTATGAAAGGAATGAGAATGTGAAAGGTAAGATCTCCTATTCTCTTTACAGGCATGAGTCACATCAGTGATCTTGTCCATCTCAGGGAGTGCTGCCTACTACCTCTCACATTTACCTCATGAAGCTACTAATTGTGACACCCAGTTCTCCCCTCTTTCACCTCTATTTTATCTCCCTCTCATCCTTGGCCCTGGTACTCCAATATGACTCTCATGACAAAAAAAATATTTTAAAGACTGCCAGCTTAAGCAAGCATTTGGTTAATGGACTGCAAGTGGGAAATAAATTCAATACATCTCACAAACAAAAACAGAGCAGATGAAGCAAAAATACCATAAAGATAAATATCCTGTTTAGCTAAAAGTGTTCTTTACTCTTTCATGCATTCCCTTACTACTAAAGTTCACACTTGCCTGAGTACAAATGCTTCCATTCCCCTGAAAATTGTGGAGAACTTCCTTAGGCTGAAAAGGGCTGATATCAAGGAATTAAGTGCTCCCCTCCCTTTCTATACTATACCAGAAAGAAAAGAAAAATCCTATAATTTTGTCCCTTCCAACTCTGCCCAGAACAAAGGAATTTAGCACTGATATAACAAAATTCTCCCATTATATTACACTAAAACCTAAAAAATATCTGTTCTACTCTCAAGCAAAAAGATTTGACCCCAAATTCCTCTAACAAGGTCTGAGTTGTTATTGGGGCTTCTCAGGCCACACTGCTCATTTCATCACATTCTTTTGCAGCTCTGATAACTTTTTAAAATGTGGGTCTTGTTCCCAGTCCATGACAAACAATTCCACTGCCTTTTCTTCTATGCTGTTTGCCTGTATACAAAATGCCTCCTACAAATAGGAAGCATCCCTCTGCTCATAGAGTTCATGCTATGCAAAACCCTAAATATATCCCAGAAGTGAAGAAAGTAATATATTTCTTTATAATTTTCTTTACAAATACATTCAAGATTTTTTTTTCTTCTTTTTTGTATAGTCTATCCTAGACTTGAGTATTTCAGCTGGAATGTACCTACAACAATCATCTTGTCCAACTGCCTGACCACTTCAGGGCTGACCAAAAGATAAAGAGTGTTGTTAAGGGCATCATACAAATGCCTCTTAAACACGGAGAGGCTTCAGGCATCGGCCACCTCTCTAGGAAGTCTGTTCCAGTGGCTGACCACACACTCAGAAAACAAAAACTTCCTAATGTTAAGTATAGACTTCCCCTGGCACAGCTTTGAACCATTTTCATGTGTCCCTGAACATCAGAGGGAAAAGCTCAGCATCTCCCTCTCCACTCCCTTCTCAGGTACCTTTAGAAAGTAACGAGGTCATCCACCCCATAAAAAAACATTTTATTATTCTCATTTCATGCCATTATTGTCTTCAGTTGAACCATTGTATTTCTTATGTTCATGTTTGCAATTATTTCTGTCCCATATAGATTGGTAACATTTACTGAAACTCTTGTGTTCATTGAAGTCATGCCAAATGAAATCATTGCTCTGTCATCATTCTTTCAAATCTGTATTAAGTTTGTAAAACAAAATGTTGCTTTCTTTGATCATTAAGTCACTGAGCACAAAGATTAAAAAATGTTTTACTGCTAAATTAATTCCTACAAGATATAATAGCATGATTCAATAATTCATCAAATATGTAACTTAATGACATATAGTTAAGGTTTTGAAACCTATTAGACAATCAGGATTTTTTATTTTTAGATACTGAAAATTGTCCTTAAATCATTTCACAATAAACACCTAATGAGCAACCTCAGAAACAAGGATTCCTCTCAATTTGAAAAGCAATTTCATCTTTTCCAAAGACATTCATTCATTTCTTTTAAAATAAAAAAAAAATTGCTGTTGTTTTCGCATTATAAATATTTAAGGTGACTGTCTGAGATAATTTCTTATCATCTAAACTCTACCTATATAAGGAAACACTTCCATATCCTCTTCATTATTCAGACACCAACCCTGATGGTCAGATTCAAAAAGGTAAATGGGCAAAAGGTCTATGTGATTTGTTGGGTGAGAGACCAATCTAGATGATCTTTCCCATCTAGTGTTTAGGCCTATGGAACAAACTTCTCTTTGGCATCTTGATTCTGCAATGCAAATTACTAAAATGTACACCTGCAACATGGAATTTCCCTTTTGATACTACTCCTTTGTGTTACTCCTTTATAGGATGGTAATCAAAGCATTTCAACATACAAAATTGCAGATGTGTCCTAGTTTGTATTTGCAAACCAAACCAAACCAAACCAGATGCATTTCCTCAATGTGCCTCCCATTGTATAACTCCTGTTACTAAGAAAAAGTTCTTACTCTTAGGCCTTAGCAAGATCTGGCTCTGAACATCATGTTCAGAGTGAACATGATCAATTCATCTGCCCAAACTCTCCTTGAGTTTGCAGTGCTGGTTTAAAGTTTCAGGAAACTCAGGCTCTTGTTACTTATACTCCTTTAGAAGCTATTCTTGCTGGCATCTGTCTTTTTCTTTTAAAAAAATTCTACCATTACAGTCTTAGCTTTTACATATTTCTTGTCATTCCTACTCAGAAGTCTTTGCTTTTAAGCCAAGTGTTTCCATTATGTCATCCTTTAACTAATTTATTTTTCTCTTTTGCATATGAAATACAAGCCAGGATGATGAAATCTTAATTCATATTTTTAGATCTTTGGGATCTGGGTCTGTTGGGTTTTATTTTTTTAAACAGAGGAAACTCATGAAACACACATTGCTTTTTAAAAAGGCTCCAAGGATTCTAAGTGCACTACCTACACTAATGGTTATTTCTAAAGCAAAGATAAATTTGTTACATTTTCGTGAGTAAGAAATAAAATGTCTTCTGAATTTTTAAATACAGATTCTCTTCTCACTGGAACCACTATCGATTTTCAAATGCTACAAAAGATAAAGTAAAAGAATAAATAAAATAAAAAAAAGATAACTCTAATTATCATCCTCTGGTTGGCAGTCACTAAAATTTACAGGCATTTAAAAAAAATACAAAACCACTGCTTCTATCTTGGATGATACAATTGTTTCCTCATGTGAAAGGCAGTGTTACAGCAAGAAAGACTGAAGTTCCAGCTGTTCCAGGCTAAAAATTGCCAGTAGTACTTTTCAATACACCATCAACTGCATTTAAAAGTCTGTTAAATTTTACAAGTCAAAAGTACGCAAAATAAAGTCTCTGTTTTTGTTTAGAGATGACTAACTAGATTATCCTATGCAATATCTCAATTAATTCACTAGTTAAAAAATAAGTTCCACAGGTCAAGACTAAAAAAATCGCATGAAGTTTTGGGAAGGCCACAAATATAATTTCTCTCCATTAACCACACCAAGAGCTGTCTGTTCCTATGGTAATTCCCTCATTTCTACAAGGCTCCCAATGACTGCCTTTCTAACCCATTCTCTTCCTCCTTCTCCTCCTGAACAAAAGCTCCAAATGTCTATTCTATTATTTTCCTCTCTTTATTGTTCACTTGTCTTATCCTACTCCCTCCCTCAAGAAGACAGGAGTTCTGTAAATACCCACCTTCCCACGCAATTCCATTTCTTTCCTTCATCCCTCATTATAATTTCTTTTCAGACAGAGAAAATATATTCTCACCCTGACCTGTCCAGTTAAACTCTATGCCACATGCAAGGCTTGAATCTGGACAAAAACTTGATACTGCTCTTGGTTCTAGTATTTAAAAATAATTTAAAAATTATTAAAATTTTAAACCCACACATCACTGATGCATGATCATTTATACTGACCAGAATGATGAGCTGAAAGCAGAACCTAGTTATTCTGTGGAAATGAAGATGGTGGTATTACACATTCATAGTCCTAAAGTAATAAAGCTCCAGATCCTATGCAGGAGTAAAGAAGCTACAAAAAGAGAGGAGGCACTTGTGAAAAATTTCTTGTTATTTTCCTCTCCACTGTGGCAGAGGAAAGAAACTTCTACTGTTCATGAAGTTCTCCTGGGGAAAAATACATGAAGCAAATTGCAGTCTGGACAAAACAGCAAAACTGAGCATCTTTGTCCGTATTCCACAGCCTGGTCTGGAAAGAAGAAGCAGTCAGCCTAACCTCCACTCACAGCTTTCAACAGGCCAATGCAGCAAGTGAAAAAAAACCATGGTATTTTTAAGGAAATGCTGGGATTGAATAATTCTGAAGGCTCCCTGACTTTCAAGATGGATGTCTATTTCATGAGCCATGAATGGTCACAGAAGCAGACAGAGCTTGGCTTGCTGCTTCCCGCACAGCTGCCAGAAAAAAAGGAAAAGCTAACCAGGATGAGAATAAAATACAAGCACCCTAGACTTGTTAAATCCTTGGGGAGTAATTGGGATTGAAGCCAAGGAAGTAGTATTGGGCTATTTCCCATGGTTTTCAGAGATGCTTATGTCACCCAAATAGGGCACTGCCTCTTACACACTGCAAAATTTTACTCTGTACAGACAGAAGAGAAAATTGTTTTGTGACCTCATCAGGTTTAATTCTATTTATTATTTCTCCTCATCTTTTATTTTGTTTAAGACACTGTATGTTTTTAATAGTCATTTTGAGGAGCACAGAGTCCTTTAAGCATAGGCATCCTATTCATAGAGGCAACAGTAATACCAGTAGGAGTTTTTACTGAAACTTTGAAACTTCATCAATTTTTTCTAATTAATTTTTTTTTGTGACTAGGAGTTTTCACAGTGCATGCTTACAGATGATTTAAACTGTACTTTTTATTTTAACAGCTAAATTGTGAGCCTCCAAAAATTAACAATTAAACCTTTAAAAATAAACAATAAATGCATGTAAAGTTTCTGCAATGACAGCCTAGTTTGGGAGGGAATGATTTTTTAAACAAAACTACATCAATAATTCCACCTCTTCCACGATTTTTCTGTCCATCAACTGAATTTATCCTTTTTTTAAGAAAAAGTCCCAAGTTTTTTCCTTACTCTTCCATTTTAGTTACATTTCCCTCCTCTATACTCTCCTCCTTTTGTTCTAGGAAATACATATGTTTGCATTTTATTCTGTAAAAATACTACACATTTTGTGTCACCTCCAGACAAATTTGGCAATATAAGAAATAAATAAAGAACTGCAAGTATTTAGGACAATATTTAATTTTTGTGACTTGGAGTCAATTACATGCAACTGGTTTTGGTTGCAGGAGCTGTAGCAAACCATGCTTGCTGTATAGCATTCTATACATGGTAAATGCTCAGGACACCTACTGACCACAAATTTTAAACCTATTGACTTTGGTCTACTTAAATCACCAAAGCATCAACTACTCACACAGGGTCTTAAACAATGAAGGGCTCCAAAGACCTGGCTGTCTGGTAAAATTTTCATCCATAATGAATCAATTAAAAAACCAAATTCTACAATAATTTTTCAGAAATTAAAAATTTTTAAATATATTCCTGAATTAAAACAGAAAAAATCACAGTAACATAGAATGGGAATTAATGTAGTCAAGGGAGGCACAGATTAATGCAGTTACTTACAGCACAGTTGTTTTCCTGTTATGCTTGAAGCTATCACCATAACAAAACATAACAAAATAAAAGATTCAGGTGAAAAAAGCCACAATTTTTCCATCTTCCCACATTGTACATTCTTCCTAAAAATCCATTTTCACAGGGCTTGCTCATTCTAGTTTAAGATGATCCATTTAATGAGGTGTCTACAATATATCTTATGAGATGTGTACACTCAAATTACAGCCTATAGACCTCTGGAAATTTCTGCAATGATGTCTAAACTTTCCCATCTGAATTTGACCCTGTAAGTGCTAATTAATCTGGCACCAGACCTAAAAATATTCCTATATACATTGGCATTAGCAACTCTCCATATTCCTGCCTTTCTGCCGCACATCTCCTTTGACTCTTATTTTCTGTCAAGCTCTTGAAATTCTGTCCCTAAGTCAATCTTCTACTCTCATCACTAGGATGCTCTTCCCTCAACTTTCTGAGATCTTTTTAGTAAACCCACATAGAAAATAACACACCAAGAGGAAGTTCAACCAAAACTTGAAAGAAAGGGGCTCTCTTAGCAGTTGTTCATACCCTGCAGCAATTTTGCTAGTAGCTGAAAAGAATTCAGATAATCATAAGCAAGTAGTCCTTTGATCTGCTGAGTCACTTGACATCTTTTATGTAGAAGTAAATAAATGAAGGTATAAGTTTAAGTCTAGAGAATATAATTGTTGTGGAAAATAGATGTTATTAATACTTCAAATAATTAGTGACCTTTGCTGCCAGAAGAATGACTTACACATGTTTCAGTGTAGAACATACACATCATATTTATTTCTACTTATTTTTACAATTAAGAACTTCCCCTTCAGGAAAACACAAAAGAAAATGAGGAAAAACAGGGAAGTAAAGAGCAGAACAGGCCTTCTGAAAGCTGGGCTGTAATAAAAGAGGAAAGGGTACTTAATCATCAAAGAATGCATTTTAGCTGTGATGTTTTTTCTTCTGGTTTATTATTGAAATAAAACATGATGACTGAAGACATTTTTAATGCTTGGAAAGCAGAACAGGCTCAGAAAACCACAGTATCTAGTATGTGTATTTTATACTTGTTTTATAAACATATAACTTTAGAAAATTAAAAATGTGACTGTGTTCTACTTCTGCTTTGACAAAAAGAAATCTCAAACCTCTTGAATAAAATCTTTTCTTGTTAATGAAATAAAACAAAGTAAGGAATGTGGCAATATAACATTAGTGGCTTCATTTTTCATCTGAACAGAAAGTAAAGGCAGGCTTATTTCTTTGCTCTCAGCTCAGTCTTTCTATCACAAATCATCTGTCTTGTTCCCACCTTAAGAAGGTGCACTGAGATTTTGAAAGCCCATACTCTTTACTACAAATTGTGCTTATGATGAGGCTCCAGCCATCTGCCAGCCTTCAATTTATCCACTGCTGGACATAAGATCCATTTCAGAGAACAGGCAAACCTTCAAAACTCACATCTAAAAAAGGACGGATGGGGAATAGGTAAAAGGTACATACTGAAAGGTGTCGTGTATAGTATTCATCAGGTTTCAGTGTATATTAGAATTTCGGTTTTGGAACAAGTTATACTGTTACATTCAAAATAAATGTTCTCAGTTATTTGTAGGTTTTAGTTTATAAAGAAATAATTTTGTTTGGATTATTTCCCAGAACACATTCCTCAAAACTTCACTTTGTTCTTGACATAAATTGAAAACAATAATATAGATATACTGTATACAGGCTTCAAAATGGCATTAAAGAGGCACATTATCAATATGTTTAAAACATTTAGAAAGCTCAGCTTTGCATCTTTCTAAGTGAATGACTAGATACTTAGACTGAGTAATATCTGTTCCAATAAACTACTCTGTGGGAAATGTTTTGAATAATGGTTAATTTATGCTGAGGTAATGACAGCATAATACAACTGAAATCTGTGCTAATAGGAAAAAAAGAAGCCCCTTCCAGCTATTTCTGTTACAATTGGCTGCAGTTATTTTCACATCTCTCTCCCCTGCATAAAATATTACTTCAAGTGTATGTGAAAATGCTTGTTGCTAATTTTAAAAATCAATAATTGGTACCTGTCATCCATATGGAGAAAAACAAAAAAAAAAACCCAGACAATAAAGAAGAAATTTTCATGCACAAGACCTATATTTTATATATTTCTGCAATAAAAGAGAGCAATTGTGGTTAATGTTCTTTCCATAGCAGCAAAACATTAAGCTCAGTTTGGGTAAGACTCCAGGGTTTCAAATGCACATGGAATTTTAAATGTAGATGAGAATGGGCAAAACAGTTTATTCCAAATAATACTTCAGGTAGGCTGAAGTATTAGAAGGTATTTTTCTGGAATATGGGTTATTTACAAACTCACTGCAATATAGATGAATGAATGACATGAAATATGTAATAAATAGGCTGATTCAAGTCTCATCAGCTTAATAAGTTACCATCAGCTCTTCCATTTGAATGCTCGGTGTAAAGCTGGTGGTGCTCTTTGAGTGGCAGTGCTTAGCTCTGCCTGGATAAACAGCATTTTAATCACAAGTACAATAAAAAATAAACAAATCCCAAACTTTCTAATGGGCAATTTTGGACAAAAACCCCACCTGTATGCCACAAACAATTGCCCCTTGTTTTAATTTAAGAGAATGTGCCTTTTCTTGATTCTGGAAAGGTTCTGAATTCCCATAAACATGTAACAGCATGATCCAGGAATGGTCATGAATTCAGATCATCACAGATTCTTTGAAATACTGGCTATCATCTGTAATACATTCATTAACAGGAGATATCATGATCAATCATTGATCTAACTGTGGATAATTGTTTTAAGCAATGATGGAATGACATTTTAAAATTGGAATCCTATGGATCCGAATATGATTTTTGACTTCTTGTCATAAATGGCTTGTGTTACTTAGGGTAGGTCCTCCCAAAAAGTAATTTCGTAGTCAAATTGGATGCATAATTAAAATGTTTTGGTGATTCTGAGAAAAACACCTTCTGAAAGCCCTTTTCTCTGAACAACAAACATATGGAAGTGCACACATTAATATCCAAGTAGAAGCCTACACATTGGGCAATTACTATATAGTAACTGACCTCATGCAATTTATATGAATTCCTTATTGGATATTCTGATTTTATAGAATCTGTCTTTTCTTATATTCTGTGTCTTCTTCAGGAATCTTTACCTACAGAAATAAATATCATACCCTCAAAAAGTCCCTGTGTTTTGCTTCTTGATCTACAGGGAGTTATCATAACAAAGTGACAGCAAATTAAAACTCTCCCCTTTCCATTTAGAGAAGGGTACAGAGCTCAGAAACTCACCAGAAAGACATACAAATTATTATATTACATCCATATATGTTCCCATTTAAAAAATCCATTAATATTCTGTTTACAATCCCTTAATGCAATAAAACACACAGGCCAAATACTGTACAAAATAGTCAAGTTTTTTTTTTCCCCAAACCAGTATAAATTTGTAAAAAAATCCTTGTTCTGTGTGTCGAGGAAAAACATTATTTGGGATAAAGAAGAAGTAGATTTCTTGACAAAAATCAATAGAATGCGATACACATTTCTGAGAGACTAGAGCTCTTAGCATACAGGAAAATAATTTCTACTTTGAGTATAGCTTTTACTTGAATTCCTTAACTTAACTTTGAAAAAAGCAGATTGATACAAATGCAGCTTCCAACTAATTTCACCACTATCCATATTCATGCTTAAACAGGACTGCTCCTAGTAAGGAAGCAAAGACCATTCCTTGTATGGAGGCAATTAAATACAAGTGAACATATAAGTGGCCAGTGCTGTGGGTACAATTCAATCAGGCAGATCCATAGGGGTGGTTTTAATATTCTTGTCACATCAAAGAAACAGCTCCCAGAAGAAAAAGATCTTAACAAGTTAAAAATGAAATCAGAATAAATATGAATAACTGAGAGAAAAGAAGAACAAGCGCTTGGTGGCAAGGGCTGGCGTTACCTTGGAAGTGTTATATAGTGCTATTAGAATAGTGTGTTAATTTTTTCCTCATAAATTTGCCAGGTTCAGCCACCAGGGAAGGGCTAGCACTCCAGCTCCCTTTGTTAAAGATATATCTATCTTGCTGAGTCTTGACAGCCCTATCATGTCAGCCCTCTGTAGTAGCAAAAAGTGTTTCAGCAAGAAGAGGGGGAAAAAAAAGAAAGGAGGAAAAAAAAAGTGAAAACTGATGTGATCTACTCTGCTTCCTGTGGGCATATTTCACTATAGCAGATCCAGAGGGATGCTTTGTTATTCCTGTCAGATCAAAGAAAGAGATAACAGAAGAAAATATAAGAGGAAAAATATAACCCAGAAATGAGGGTAGCTGAAAGCACTGCAAGACTACCACATCATTATGACTTTTCAAATTATTTAAATATGCTAAATATCAAGTCATCACCAAAGAAATAAATATTGCATAGGCCATATGCTCTGTTAGCTGCCAGAAAAACTATCCTACTAGGATTCGTTTATGGGCACAGCAACTGCCTGTCAAACACTGGCAATTTTAATCATTTTTCAATTTGCTGTGTGCGTTGCAAGTTTGCTCAGGTATCTTGACAGGTGCTCGGGAAAAATATCTGAGCCCACCAGATTCACACTGCCTTGCTTTACTACGTCCTTGCAATAATTCCTGCTGGACTGGGGAGATGAAAGCATATGGTGAAGATGCAACAGTCACGGGAAAGTCACTGTACTGCACTGCCAAGTTGGATTTGCAGCTCAACACAAGTATGATACAAAGTTATCCTTAAGTCCAAAGCAAACCAAAAGCTGAAAAAACTTTTCAAAATATTTCTAATCACAAACAAGGTGAAAGTGTAAAAAAAGGAAATAAACAGAGATCTGGCTACGATTTAAAAAAAAAACCCAAAACAATTTAAAACCCCCAAATAGTACCTTTCTGCAAGTTAGATGTATTTTCAGTACTACATGTGATTAGCCTTTTATGCACTAAGCTGTCCACTTAACTATTTTTTGTTTCATCTACAAGGCATTAAATTAATGTAGTAATGAATAAAAATAATTTTGTCTCATCTATTGCATTTTCTAATGACCAGTATGGCTGTGTTGTTTCCTTTCTGCCACAACACTGTGTTATCCAAGTTCCTAACTTGAAGTCAATAGATTTTTGAGTGCCCTCATTTCCAGGTGTTTGGGGAAGAAAGGAGCTCCTAAAATCTACAGATATTCTGGGAGAAACCAGAGGAGGAACTATATTTTACCAAAGAAGTGGAGCCACAACATCAAAGCACCATAAATAAACCGTATTTCCTATATTGTTCTTTATATATTAGCATTCTCAGCATCAATTCCCTGAAGTCAGCCAAGTCTGTCTAGTGGAAAAGGATTTGGATTATGATGTAAACTAACAGTAAAGACAATTCCAAATAACATCTAATGTCCAATATAACTACTGTTTACATATTAAAAAGAGATACAGGCTTTGTACCAGGGATGTTCTGTCATGTTTCTCCACAGGAGAAGACTGTCATGGTAAAGTTCATTATCAATTACTGCCTTACAAGTACAAGATGAGTTAAGCTGTCATAATTTTCTCTGCCAGAAATCCTGTGCTGTCAAAGAATGTCAATTTTTAATCTGACAAAAGGAAGAAAATTATCTGTTATTCTGACCTCTAATTTTTTGACATTTTAATGCTGTAATTGCTGTGGTTAGTGCTGCAACCATTATTCCACCTGTCAAGTAAGAATGAATCAATATCCTTAAGCTGTTCAAGTTTAAGCTTCCACCTCACTGCTTTTACTTTAAAAAAGGTTGAAGTGAAAAAAAAAAGAAGAAGGATTTTGGGCCTGGAAAATGTTTATTTTATTTTATTTTGTTACACATTTTTTTCCTCCTCATTACAATATGAAAGTAATTTTTCAATATGAGTAAGAGAGTATTATAGCAGATAGAACTGGAGAATTTACAATTTTTAATGATAAAAGATTGAAACCACGAAATTCAATTTTATACTTTTATTCCATGGTGCATGTAAATCAGGACTTTCCTGTTGCCCTTGTAACAACTTGAGGTAAATTATCATGACCAATTATTTTTTGCGGTATCAGAAATGATGAAGTTGTTTGAAAAAGTCAAATTGATTATGTTGAAACGAAACCAGTTTATTTTACCCATCCAGTGCAGACCTTAAGTTGCCAAAGAGGTATGTGGTATTCCAGGGTATTCCAGGGGCAGATGTATGTGATTTCATAGATTGAAGTAATCTAAAGCTTAACTATCCCAGTATTATGGTTTCTGTCAGTAGGAATTTTCTATATGGAAACTGAAGAAAGAAAATCAGATGAAAAATCTGCTATTTAATAGATCTGCAAAGAACAATAACACAGGATGGCCATTTTTCCAATGCTAAACAGTAGAGATTTCTTGGAGAGCTCCCAAAGCTGATGAGAAAGATGTAAGGAATGGCAGGGATCAGTTGTTCCACTGCTGAATATTTTTGTGTAGATAGATGACTACAGAAGTAACTTTAATATTTTTCACAGAAGGCTAAGAGCATATTTTTTAGTGGTTAAGTGAGGTGCTCAAGTAAAGGGTGAAAGGGCCAAGGTACAGCATAAACAGGTCACAGGGCTGTGACCACCCTTTCCACCTTTTGAAATTACATCTTTCAATCAGCTCAGACTAAATGGGAGAGTATTTTTTATTTGGAGACTTATTTCACTGAATAGATTCACCTGGGACTCAGTTCAATATGAAATTAGTTATGGCCGCAGTTACTGCCATACTTGAGCCCACTGGCCTGATAATGGCTGCTGCCAATAAGGTTGTATTGATTGGCTTATTTTACAGCCATGTATTGAGAACATTCACCATCATCTGTGACACAGGACCACAATATTTTAGTTTATTTACAAAATAAACATGAAGAGAATTTGAATACTAAGAGATGTACCTTCCTGGATAACTACAGGGTGCAATTAATTCTAAATTGCAGTGTTTCTAAATTAAAATGCTAGATACCACCACTTGCCACTGTAAAATATGATAAACAATTTTTATCACTATTTGAAAGGTGCTGGTGTTCTTATCTTTAATTCCTGTATTTACAAGGGGTCTTCAGAGGCTTTTAAAATATCTTTTTGCTTTTAATTTATTTTCTGGAATATTTACCAAAAGTCAGAATAAATTCAAACAAACCCAAACAAGCACAAATAGAACAACAGCAAAAAAGCAAAAACCTCATAATATATATTGTCAACAGAAACATGACCATCAAATACATGGTCCTCTAGATCATCAAGATATCAAATGCTTTATTACTGGCAGAAGAATGTGCACTAGTTTCATAAACAGATCCCAGGAAAACAGAAAGCAGGTCTAAATCCATCTATATTTAAACATGCACTGTAAATTCTGATTAAAAATAATTTAAAGTATTTTTTAATTTTCGTATGACAAACCAAAAATCAACAATCCTGAGATCTTGGAAGTAAAAGCATACTATTTTTAAATGGATGCTTACAACTTTATTATCTATGCACAACAAAAATAAGGAGGATTTACTTTTTCTGGTAATTTTTCCTTCTCATTGCTATCAATGAAATTTATGTACAAATCTAACTTACTGCAATGAAGATTAAATTGTGCTTTTAGAAATTTACAGTGTAAATTGCCTAAGAAGATGTCTACATGTTATTGACTTAAAGGGCATGGGTTAGATGTACAAGTGAGTGAACAAAAATGTCTCCATGAATTTTCTTAAATTTCTGATGACAAGATATGCAAGCAAGTAGAGCCCCAGGAGAGCTGAAGAGTCTCATCATGTCATAAGATGTTAGATAAGGTGCACAAACAGACAGATAGACCTCAATCCTACAAGCTGCCCTGTGGGAGTAGACCCTAAAAGTCAAGACATAGGAGTCTGCCCATGCAGATCAGGGCCCTAAGCCATGCAAATCCCTTGTATTCATGGTGCTGGACACCTGCTTTATACTTTAAAAAACATTGCTTCTTGTTATCTCTAGAAGAGCCTGACTCTTCTCATGCTCAAAGTTTTAAATCCAGAAAATTATTATACAGATGTCAACATTAAATATTTGAGGCAGGGGGAGTCAAAGCAATTGTGGCCAGTCTTAAAACTGGAATAATAAAATATTAGTTGTTTAGAAAATCTAAGCTTTACAGTGCATGTAGTGAAAATCCAGTTCTAGGAAGCCTGGGGTCTAAATGGTGTTTTAGTTCTGCTCCTAAAAAATCACCAAATGTAACAGAATGCAGCAATGCACTAGTCAAAAAAAAAAAAAAAACAACCAACCAACCAAAAAGAAAAAAATCCCAAAACCCTAAATCAAACCAAAACACAAAAAAACCCAAATCAAACAAAAAAACAAAAAAAAAAAAAAAAAAAACCATGACAAAACTCAGTAGTTAGCTGAATGAATGCTTTCTGGAATCTACTTCTTTCTGAAATCTGTAGATTTCTGTCTGCAAGATTGGAAACAAACAAACAAACAAAATCCCATTGCCTGGCAATGTACATTATTCCTGTTTTGCATACAGCAGATGGCAGCTATCTGGGGGAATGGAAGATTGTGTGTAGAGCTTCATCACAGCAGTACTCATCTAGCAGCTGTTGCTTCCTCACACTTTCCACCAAATTTCAATTGTTTTAGCCAACAAATGAATGTTGCTAGAAAATCATCATGCAAATTAATAGGTACTAGAAAACCATCATTAAAATTATTAGTCTTATTGAAAAAAGTCACTGGAAGGAAATGTAGCAGGATATCTAGAACTATTTTCTTTTAAAATTTACTGATTAATTTAAAACACTCACTTGTATATATTGCAAAAGTATATATATTTAATTCATACGCATATATTCATAAGTACTTGAATACACAACAAATAAAAAGCATTTTCTATTTTGATAACAGTTTGATTATACTTCATTTGATTGAAAATAATTTAAAGATTTGCTGCAGTCACTCCAGAAAATACATTCTTTCTCAGACACATTTTCTGACATCATCACACATCATCTGCCTGTAAAGGTTAGATTTTTGTTCTGTATGACTACTATGCAGGTTTTTTTCCAGTTTTTCAGTTCTACTAAGTGAACTTGATACAAGTAAATTATAAAATGTAGCAGACACTCTATTAAAGAATATACATTGCAATGTAATTTCCTACACCATAACTGAATATTAAATCTATTAGGTTCATTTGTTTCATTGCTAGTTTATTCATACTTGCTTCTGAAATCACCTGGGGCCTAAGTTCTGAATCAAGTCAAACACATCCATTTTGTTCAGCAATGAAAGATGGAAAAAGTACCATTTCTTGTGAGATGACAGCAGATTTTAGCATGAAATGACAGTAAACACCTACCTCCCTGAGGACAGGATCAGTGATACTGTCCAGGTTCACAGAGCCTTCATATGTTAGGTAGTGGAAAACGTTGAGTGCACGCACGGCTTCTGGTCCTCGTTGCTTGTAGCCAAATATAAGGTCAATCCACTGATGAAGTTGACATGATACAAACTCACTTTCCAGGGCCTGCAAGTGAAATTCAGGATTAGGAAATAACTGAGAAAACATAGCAGGCATCACTACATTTTCTCTTCAGACTTATTTGATATATTTGAAATCTTTCAAACATTAAAAAAAATTAACTTATTCTATTGAGAGAAACATGAAAAAGATAGTATCTTTCTCCTTTACCTTTATATCATGCTAATTTTCTTCTCAGCTACTGAGTTTCTCCCAGCTGCAAGTATTTTAATAATTTCTGGGCTTTTCAATTAGGCTAGTTAATTTGTCAAAAAAAAAAAAAAAAAAAAGATGGAAATGGGAGAGAGAATTCAAAAAAGCAGTCTTCCAGCTAATTTTCAAACTAGTTATAATTAGTCTTAAATCTAAAATGGAAATTCCTCCATTGTTTTTATCACATTGCCACTACTCAACACGAACATTTCCCAGCTAGGACAGACCTTCATGTCTTTCTGAAGAAATTTCAGATTTTACAAGCTGATAAACTTTGGGAAAATATTATTCATTTTTTTCATTTACATTAAAAGGAAGTTGCTTCAGAACTAATCATCGGGTGCTGTAGTAGCATGCCATGCCCTGTTTATTGGTGGCAGCCCCCTTCTCACCCCACAAGCAGGACTAGCCTCAGACAAGGCAAACCATGCCTGGGTCATCATGTAACCATTCCTCAGAGATTTTCCCTGTAATGCTCCTCATGGAAGAAGAACTCTCTGTGCTTTTGTGGAAAACTGGACACTTTCCTGTCAAAACCAGTGACTATTATCTCTGATGAAAATGGATGGGAAGGCTCAGGCTTAAGAGCTGACATGTAGCTCAGTATTCAAGGGCTTAAGTTCAGCATACCACAAAAAGCCATAAAGAAATCTTGCAGGTAACCATACAAAATTTTGTTGTTTCCTTTTCAAAATCAGAAGCCATCATATGCATAATGCAATATTATTAAAATAGCATTAACATTGCTGAATACTAAATAATATTGAACGAATACTATTTAGTTTCAAATCATGCTTCCCAAAAAATAATTTTAAAATGCCGTGTCCTTAATTATATTGTACTGTGCGTGTACAAAATGATAGTCAGCAACTACATCATTCCATATAATATTTTCCATAGGACATTTACATCATTTAGAGTGCAAGGTACTAGCATGCAAGGATAAAATTAAGTATGCCACAGCAGCAACCAATAAAGAATTTCCTTACTTTTAAATGCTCAATTGTTAATGTTCCTTTTGTATGTAATAAAGATTTTTAAGAATTTAAAATTTAATCTAGCATCCACCTCAAATCCATTTGCAGCAATCAGCCTAAAAGTTCTCTTGAGCACCTGAATTCTGCATATTTATATTTTCTTTTGATCTCTATATATTTATTATATTTTATTTGTTTATCAAAATGTAATTAACAAAAAAATTAGGTATTTCTTTGGTCAAAAATAGCATTTTTTTCCTAGAATATTAAGAGCATTTCAGGAAAGCAGCAGAACTTTTGATTACTCAAAGATCAGACAATATGTTTGAAAAAAATCGATGCTTGGTTTAAATGACCATATTTCACACACTTTTCTCATCTAATATCCTCTCACTGGTGTTAGAATCACAAAAATGTGGAACCATTGGACAGTTTGAGTTAGAAGGGACCTTAAAAGGTCATTTAGTTCAGCCCCACTGCAATGAACAGGGACATCTTCAATTAATTCAGATTTCTTAGAGCCTTGTCCTGTCTGACCTTGAATACTCCCAGAGATGAGACATTCACCACATCTCTGGGCAACTTGTTCCAGTGTTTCATCATCCTATAAACTATAAAAAAATTCTTCCTTATATCTTGCCTGATGTATTTTCTTTTAATTTAATGACATTACCCATTGCTGTATCTCAACAAGTTCTGCTAAAAGTTTGTCCCCAGCTTTCTCATTTAAGTTTAAGACTGTTTAAGTACTGGAAGACCACAATAAGGTCTCCCCAGAGTCTTCTCAAGGCTGGACAATCCCAGCTGTCTCAGCCTGTCTTCATAGGAGAGATAATCCAGCCCCTGGTCCTCTTTGTGACCTTCCTGTGGACCCACTCTAACATGTCCATGTCCTTCCTGAGGACCCCAGAGCTGGATACAGCACTTCAGGTCGGGTCCCTCCAGAGCAGAGCAGAGCAGAAGGGCAGAAACAACTCCCTCGACCTGCTGCTCATGTTGCTTTTAATGCAGTCCAGGATGAGGTTGGCTTTCCAACCTGCAAAGAGACTTTATTGGCTCATGTCCAGTCTCTCATCCACCAGCATCCCCATGTCATTTTGGCAGGGCTGCTCTCCATCTGTTGTCCCCCAGACTGTGTGGATACTAGGGGTTGCTCTGACCCAGACACACCACCTTGTACTTGGTCTTGTTGAACCTCATAGATTCCCATGGGCTGCTTCCTTTACTTGTTCTGGTCCCTCTGGACAATATCCCAGCCCTCAGGGTGTGCCAACCACACCACTCATCTTGGTACCATCTGCAAATCTGCTGAGGGTGCACTCGATCCTACTGTCTATGTCACCGTTGAAGATATTAAATGGTACTGGTCCCAGGGCAGACCACCACTTGTCACTGATGTCACCAAGCTGATGCAACTGTCCAATCAATTCCTTGTCTACTGAACAGTCCACCCATCAAATCCATCTCTCATCTGTTTAGAGAGAAGGATGTTGCAAGGGACCATGTTAAAAGCAAGTCCAGACAGATGAAACCTGCAACCCTTCCCTTGTCCACTGATGCCGTCACTCCATCATGGAAAGCCACTTGGTTGGTCAGGAAGGACTTTCCCTTGGGGAAGTTGTGTAGGCTGTCCCGAATCACCTTCCTGCCCTCCATTATGTCAGCACAGATTCTAGGAGGATCTATTCTATGGCCTTCCCAGGCAAGGGGTCAGTAGTTCCCAGGGCCCTTCTTTCTACCCTTTTTAAAAATGGGACCAATGTTGTCCTTTTTCCAATCACCAGGGACTTCTGACTGCCATGACATTTCATGGAGAGTGGCTTGACAACTAGGTCATTCCCTCAGGACCCTGGGATACAATTCATCAGGTGCCATAGATGCATGCTCAGGTTCCTCAGGGGACCACCAACTAGATTTTCTCTTAAAGTGGGAGGGACTTTGCTTCCCAAGTCCCCATTTTGCAGTCTAGTCACTTGAGAGGTGTGGGAAGAGAGATTGCCATTGAAGAGTCAAGTAAAAAGTACCCTGAGTACCTTGTTCATTGTGACCAATTTATCAGTCTTGCTCATGAGGGGTACTGCACCTTTTTTGACCTTTCAAGTTAAAAGACTTAAGAGAGTTAAACATATATGTTTGATTTCCCTAAGGCAATTTCCACTTGCATGACCAGCCCTTATACAGCACCTTTTCATTCTAGAGGTCTTACTGACCCTGGCAGGTTTGGAGAACTTATATTTCACATGGATTAATAGTTATTTAATAATTTATTAAGTTATCTACATTTTAACAGATGCATATCATGTATTTGTCTCCAATTATTTAAAGATTTATTGTACTATGTTTACAGGTATAATGGTCCTTAATTCCTTGGGGAAGAACCTTAGTTTCTTGAAGAAACTTTGAGGAAATATAATTATTTTGAACTATATATTTCAGAAGAGTGGAAGCTGCATAGTTTGGTACAGAATTTAGGGAAAGGACAAGAGTAGAAGGTGGAGAGAGGAGCCTGAACTGTGAAGAAGAAGGGCTCTTCATGGGCCTTAGCACTGCTCAGCCTCCAGCTGCAGGATGAAATGGGTGCTGTGTGATGTTCATGGCCTCCCAGCCAGGACATCCTGTGGGGTATGGCACCAGGCATGAAAAACAGGAAAGGTGCCCTCAAGGAAGGGCCACCAAAATGCTACAAAGTCTCACCCTGCCCTCAGTGGGTCAAGGCTTTATAATCTGGATTTATTTTAGTCCGGGGAAAGCTTTTTGTATCAGGTCTGACCTGGTTTCTTCCAAGTACTTCTGCAACGCTACTCATGCGATACTTGCAGAATCCTCTCCCTAATTTGCTCTAATGCACAGGCTACTCCAACTCCATGTAAGTGCCTCCTGAAAATTTATGAGCTGTTCACTGTCAACGGTACATCGTTTGGTTTCTCAAGAATATGCAATGCTCTGTAGGGAATAGGGTGAGGGAATTTTCTGTATAAAACATAATTTGTAGGTACAGTAGGAAAAAAATACAGAAAAAGACAACAATAATATCTTTAAAATAGGCTGGTGATGGCCATAAAAATCAGCATTTTGGATTTAAATTATTTTGAGGGTTTAATTTTATGAATATTTTTAATATGAGCTATAGAAACATTAAAAATAATAATTATTACTTATATAATTATGTAATATCTATATAATTTGTAATATGGTTTTTAAAGATTCTTAAAGAGAAATAAGCCAACATCCACCTTGTTATCTATCATAACTAACATGTACAAAAACCAGAGTTTTATTCAAGCACTCCCAAAATGGACTTGTTTGAAAAATTATTTGGGCTTAATTTTCAAATAGCAACATTCAAGGGTTTTTTTTGTGAGTTTTCCTTTAAGAAAGGTATTTAACATGTTATTGTTTCCAGTGGAGTGACTTTTATTGTTAGTAGGTAAATTGCAAGCATTATTATACATCTAGTATACACATATTTTGTGGGTTTTTTGTGTTACAGGCAAGCGTACGCACATATGTTCCAAAATCTGACCTGTAGCTGTTGTAAAATAGAAAGAGGTATTAGTAGGTTGGTTTTAAAACTAAATAAAGTGATTTAAAAACTAAATAAAGTTATTTTAAACCAAATTACTTCTTACTATAGCTCTTCTCTGACCTTTATGAATGCTACACACTTTCCCCTATGCTCATTGTAATTTGATATTAAAGATATTTTTCACTGGCATGTCAGTAGGAGGCAGTGGTTTTTATTGTAATACAGACTATATGCTGTGTAAAACATCAGAAGTTCTGGATTTATAAAATATCTATCCAGGTATTTTTTGTCACCAGAGAAGTGGAAAACCCTGATGCTGCCACTTGTCTGGACCATGGTTGCACCTTCTCTTTCTGCAGTTCCTGCCTTGCCCTCCATATCCATATGCTGTCTGTCTCTCCAAAAAGCTTTCTATCTTGCTATTAAATTATATGTAATATATTTAAAGATATTTTCTTATAATTACTCTGAGATAGTTTGATTTTACAGATCTGCTCAAAAACAGATCATCAGCCATTTCAGCCTGTGAGGTGGGTTTCTCCTCTCCCCTCATATCCATGGTCCTCTGCAGCAATTGCAGATTCTCTCCACCAAGTACTTTTCTTCCTCAGTTACTACTCCTTGCACTCATCAAAGTGAAATCCTTGACTTTCCTCATCAAGTATTTCAGGCAATACTGCTATCTGAGATTAGTTATGTTCTTTTAAGCAAAGTAATATTTTAATAGAAGTGACGAAGTACACTATACATATTTGGGTTATTCAGGGATGTCTGCAGAGAAACAGATCCTTTACGTAAGCATCTTCATGATATAAGTAAGATTCTTCAGCAGTATAGCAAGTTTAAAAAAAAATCACTGCTAAAAGTAATTAAAAAATCTGAAGTAGATGGAGACCCCTTTTGCCTCAATAAGTTTTACTTGCATAACCTTGGCAATACACAAAAGAAAACAAAGTGACTTTTGAGGAAGTAATATCAAGTCTTATCTACTGTTTATCTGGTAGAAAAGAAATATCAATTGCTGCTGAATCACAATTCAAGGAAGAGGAAAAGATCTTCCTGATTTTCATAGCACAGAGATTTCACACTAGATATTTCTAATGAGAATTCAAGAAGCTTTTTAATTATGAAATACTATGCATGCTTCTGAATAGCCAGGGAATGGTACAAAAATGCAATTGGCAGCAGAAGAGTGCAAATAAATCATTTCAGAGAAAGAAAGAAAATTCAATCTTAGTAACAGTTATGTAATAGGAACAAAATATGTATAACAAAAACAAGACATGGTTTAGTCTTTCAAAAACATAATTTATCATGAATACATTTTTCTCAGCACTGCAATTTGTAATTTAATATGTGCATAAGCCATAATTAAAATATCATTATAATTAACTTTGAATTACACAATCTTGCATCTTTTGTTTCAAAACTAAAGAATGCTTATTATAAAAGCTGTGCTTCAGTGTTTCACAGTGGTGTTCCCTGCCTTGATTTAACATGCTTGACTTACTGACTGAGTCTGTTCTATTTCTGGCTCTCGGACTGCTCTGAGTCTGTGGGGACTGAGAGGCTGAGTAGGACTACAGATGCACATCTGTGGAAGGTTCTATGCGTGGATTTTTTTCTCCCTGGTAAACTGGGAGATTATGATTGATGAGCCCAGCATTAGGGTAATGTTATCAGGGACACTTTCTGCCTCTGTCCTTTGTACCGTTGCTGAGGTCAGACCATAATCATGTTAGCATTGAACATAGTGCTTTATTAATGTTTCATGAGTAACTCCATCGTAATCAGTCTAGCTTTGGAAGGATAAATAAAGCTGCTACAACAATCCCTGATGTATAAATCGAATGTTGAAGGTACTGTAATAGGGCTTGAAAGTAACTTGACTGTCTTTTCCAGGCTTTTTAATAAGTCTAATTTTCACAAGTTTAAAGGAATCTCTTTTGAGGGAAAACCATTTCCACTTCCCCGTTTAGTCTGAAGTGTAAAACAACCACCTGAACAATCTAATGATACAATAAAAAATCCTAGCCTGCTATTTATTAATTTGCATAGAATTTTAGTAAAGCTCACTAACCAATTGGTTAAATTGTGCTGATTTATTTCACTGTGCCTCTGTGATGTTTCCTAGGCTATTCTGTTTTTTCTTTGGTAAGTATCAGGATGACATGATGGCATTCTTGCTGTTATTTAAAGAAAATGCTTACATTCATAAATGTGCAAGTAGTATATAAGGATTTTTATTTACTCCCACATAAAATTACACATAATATATGCCTGCAGAAAGCACCAAAAAAAAAAAAAAAGAACAAAAGAAAACAGCATCAGCTAGGGAAAAAAGATCCCACTGTAATGTTATGCACTCCACATAGGATTCTTCCCACTGCAATGAAATTACTACCGCTGATTTTAATAGATAAGGGATCAGGAAAACTCTTACTTGAAACATTCCTTAGTTTTCTGTAAAAATATTCTCTACTTGCATTGCTAAGTTGCTCTAGAAATCCCAGGCTTGCACAAGCTTGCTGTGTTTTACACATCACACCCAGGCTATTTTTTTCTGCAAGAAAAAAATGTAACAGCCAAAGCCTGGCCTGGGGATGACCTATCTGAATAATACATCTGCTGGCCAGTTCAAATAATGGAATCAGACATTAGGTAGTGAATGTCAAACTTTCCAATCCCTTTTGTATTTGTTCCTTTGACTAGTTTCATTGCAGAGACAAAAAAAATGGGGTACTGGCAGTTTGTTGTGTGTGTTAATAAAACCCTACATGAGGAAGTTTTTCTAAAAATTATAACACATTCAAATTACTACATTTTAAAACTGTAATTCTATTACTTCTTACTATACATACTATCTGCATTTTCATGAAAAGGATTATCCTTCTTTAGCTACTTGCTCTTCATAATAAGCTTTGTAAAATATTATGCATATATCATGCTCTTTAAACTCCCAAAGTTATTCACTTTGCTTTTATCCTCTGAACTCCATCCAAATGTGAATGCTTCTGTTTTCTAGTCACCCAGAAGTGAATCCAATATTCCAGGTGCAGTCTCAAAAGGACCATAGATAGGTACAACTGTTTACATCCTCTGTGATGTAATGATTCTCCATAGATGGCATCAAAATACACTTATTTCTGGTGGATATAGAATTACAGAATTTTATCTAATCTAATTGCTGTTCATTGTCACCCCTACCTTGCTACTGCTCTATTTTTGGTACTGTTTTTGTTCCCAGACTTCTGCTTCTTATTATCTTCTATTCTTTTCTCCCAAGGTGATTTTCAGTCTATGTTCTGCATCTAATTCAAATAAATCTATGCCTCTTTCTCCTGTTTTGTAGGCAGTTCCTAACTTTATTATCATTTTCAAGGTTTCTGACTGCTCATTTGAAGACAGCATGTATCTGTGTAGAGACGAATTTTAGCTCCTGATCATGCTCTTGCTAAAAAAGTAGATGATGGGGTGAATAAAGGCCATGCAGAAACTGCCTCCTGGCAATACTGTACAAGAATGGCATAATGCTCACATCTTTGAGGAAAGGGCTGGAAAACAGTAGAGGGAGGGTCTGATACAAATGGGTGATAATTAGTGATTTTAGAAACTGCAAAGTACTCAATTATTTGAAGCCTGTAATTATGATACTACTCTAGTCTTAACATCAGTTTGTCTGTCTCCTGGCAGTCTGAGCATACTTACACACATGTGGAATCACTCATTATCTCACTATCAAGTCCTATAGCCCTAAGGAGGCTTAAATGCTATACCCTAAATTTATGTAACCAGCTGTTTTCTTCAACAGCACAAAAATTTTATGTGGAGAGCTGCTATGCTACTTTCCAAAAAGCAGGAATTGCACAAAGGAAATTAAATAAAATAAAGCTTAAGCTTTTTTTCCAGGTGATCTCCTATCACATAGTACCTTCTATCCTCCTAGTAATAATTCCAATATTGTGGAAAGAAAATATTAATGAAGTACAATTTAATATAAAAGGAAGATTCTTAAAAAATTTAAGAATGGGAGTCCTTACTATGCATCTCTCATTATATCCCCCAATAGGTGGCAGCTTGCTTCTCTGTTTTCACCAAGGAATCACACTTTGGTTCTTTCAGATGTCAAAACTAAACCTCTAGGTCAACTTCAGTGTGCTTACACCTGGGCTCAGTTTGGGTTTACCCACAACTACAACCCAAAAAGGGCTCTGTGCAGCGACACAGGCACTCCAGAGACACCAGCCTGTGACTGCACATCCCACACTTGGGAATTCTAATGGACTCCAGCAATCCTTTCAGTACACCTCCCTCTAGTAAAATTGCACTTGAATTTATTTTCAGCAGCTGAGACAATTATTTGTTTTTAATAATAATTTTCCAATATATCTGTTATTAGAGAAATTGGCCAAGAAAGGTTCTTCAGCTTCTTCCTGTCAATGACAGACTAATCTGTCAATGACAGAATACATTTCTCCTGGTTTGTGTAGTACATTTCATAAATCTCAAGTGATGAGGTTGCCATCACTTCCTTTGGAGACTGATGTACATATGTCAAACCACTTATTCTTCTAAATGGAGGACACTTCTAAATCATCTACATCTAGGAATAGGTTTTGTTTTATAATATTCTTCTATTCTTCTGAACTTAATAGAGCTATTTTTTCTATCAACTTCCAAAGAACAATTTTCTTTACATAGACAGTTCTTAATATTAAGTTACCAAACTGATCAGGAAAAAACCCCAAACAATTCAACACATTGATAGATTTGCAATGCTACCACAAAAGCACTACTGGGAATAATGCATAAACTGAACAGTTCTGCAACCCTATGGAAACCCACAGCTTACTGAAATCACAGTCCTGACTCTTTAAGAAAGACAAGCAACATGCATTTTACGGAAGAACTATTTCCAGAATAATACGATAAATTGAAGTATTGCTGGCCAAAGCGCCTGAATATACCCTGCTGTTCCTAAAAACTACTAAAGGCATACACATGCATTAACTTTATCAATAATAAAATGTCTATCAAAATTAAAGAAAAAATATACACCAGAAATGTTCTACTGCTTAAATTCTGGAGGGCACATGATGATATACATCAGAGTAGTTATTTTGCAGAATTTCTTCAAAGACTGCAGTTGTTTGCTTATGTTCACATTTCTACATTTCCAGTTCATCTTGATGAACAGGTAGTGCACATCTTTAGGTGAATAAAAACTACAAGATGGCTTGCAAGATATCAGCATTTATAATATTCTTTTATTTTTTGATGTAGAAGATGGTGAGGAGGAGCAGACATAAAATTTTCAGGCTATCTTGTATTGCCAGGCTCATGCACGTCTGATGCTTTTTCATGAGAGAGTAAATAACTGAATTTAACTTTCCATAATTTGGGCACATGGAAGGAAAATCTACTATAAAATAAAGGGTTCTGTCAAGCAAGACAGAATGCAAATTCTTTGCTTTTTTATTTTATTTCTCTAAATCTATTTCTAAAGAGATGAAAAACAGAACTAGGTTAGCTGACTAAAATACAGAACCCCTTAGACTAAATTAAAGTACAGCTTACCATCCTGTTGATACGGACAAAGTCTTCAGGTTTCTTGGCCCAGGGAGGGAGATCAACGTCATTCACAACAATTTCATCTTCCCTGACTCCTAGATTGTAGCCATTACTGTTGACAAACATCTCAGGTAGGTAGTAAAATTCTGGAATTAACTCCTAGCAGGGAGAAAACACACAATGAGACTTCACATTTAACAGAGATGCTAAATTGTACTCTGAGAATCAGGCTCTCTTGTACTACATATTAAAGCATACCTGGGGTTTTTTATGTTCTGTGCACCTTTTAAAAGAAATTTTATATCCTGCTTTCTTTGACTTACAGTCAAATGTATTCCACATAATGAAATATTCAGACTTTGTTTTTCCCATATCTGTTTTTATGAAAAGCACAACTTTAGACAAGGCAGTGCATATGAGTAAAGGAGACTTCTTCAGAATAATAGCTACAAGAAAATTTATGCTAAGCCTTCAATATGAAAATATATTGGATTTTTAAATTACTATTTCACAAAAATATGTAAAAAGGGGAAAATTTGCAGATAGGACAGTGTCTTGATTTTCCTTCCTTTAATTCTTTAATTGCATAAGAAAAGGTGGTAAGTTGATTACCATTATAATGAAAAATAATACATGGTGAAGATATTTTTCTACTGTAAGAAAAATTCAAGAATAGACAGAGGGAAAAATATCAGCACAACAAATGCCCTTCAGACAGATATTAAAAAGTGAAAGATCAATAACTGCAACATATAATAAACAATAGGTAACTTGGAGTGTGAAGTTTTCCCAATTTCCAGAATAGCTAAACAGGAATCCATTTTGACATAATGAATATTGCTGTTTGCTCCTGTTATTTTAGCATTAAGTATTGAACTGCAGTAAAACAAAAAAGCTTTAAAGCTCACTATCTCTTATCTAATATCCAGATATGGATTAAATTCACCAAATTACATTGTTAAAAGCATTATGGCATTCAGCTGGGTAACATGATAAAAACTGATGACACAGCACCTGAAATCTGAGTCTCTTTGTGGTCCTTTCAAAAGCTGCAGATATGAGAAGCAAAAAAACCCCACTGCAGACACAAACTTATCTAATTAAATCTGATCTGCAACTCCACAGAGAATAGAGCAGTTAAAGCAACCTTTCAAATTTATAAAGTAATTTTTAAAAAAGTGTATTCGTTACAATTTTAAGTATGTTTAGGAAGGCAATTTAATTACTTCTTTACATCATAATATACTAATATAGGTTAGACTAAAATGCAAATCCAATCAGTATCTAACTTCTATAAAATATTAGCCAAGTAGACATGCCTGAACCTGAATAACTCATCATGAAACAAGCTACAATTCCAAACAGAAAAGAAAGAATTAAATTATTAGATGTAGTACATAATAAAACAGCAGCCAGAGCAAAGCCAAAATGAGAGAAATCCTGAATATCCTATAATGTTAAAAGAAGAAAGATTCATTTAATGCCTATCTTAAGTTTTATTATAGACACCTCTAATTTATTCAGAGTATTTCTTAAAAGCACTCTTCCCCCATTCCCCCAAAACATGAATCACTAAATCTCAGGTTCCAAAGAAAGCCCTTTGGTTTTCTCTAATGGAGCCCAAAATAGAAATAATTGTCCTCAGAGCTGGAGAAAACTATACAGAAATCTTTCAGGACTTCAACAAATCACTAACCCAGGACTCACAACCCAACATATACTACCACAAAAATCACTGACAAACTAAGTGCATTGCCTTAAAAAAAGGGAAAAATTCATAAGGACCTCAGAAATATCAAAAAGTCAAAATTATTCTTAAAGCAAATATTCAAATGAAGCAGAATTTATTAAGGAAAAAGCAAAGTTTGTTTCTACCTTGTATAAAAGCCTTGAAGCACATAGCACTGGTTGCAAATACTATTAATTTTTATTCAATGTGGTGGCATACTAACCTTCAGTGTCACAGCAACCAAGTCCTTCAATTCCATTAAAGAAAAGTTATTTGTTAAATTTCCTTTTTCAGTTTTAAATGTCATAGCATGTAACTGTGGACTTTTACATCTACACATACCTGAAAGATTTGCGCTACCCAGAGACACATCTATTGTTTAACTGAATTCTACTAACCTTTTGGCTGTGGGGGTATCTTGAAACAAAGGGATTTAAGTCACTGAGTATTTTTAAAGGTATTTCTATTTAGTAAGTTTATCTTTGCTGCTCTTTGCTTTCAGGGTAATTTAATGTTCCCTTGTCTGGAATAGCAGAAAACATAAATAGAAATAGAATAAACAAAAGTATGTGATTAACTTTCTTTATAAGATTTATTGTGTTGTGTATGTTTAGTTTGAGCTGTCTTATTCCTGTGCTCTGGAAGTTAACCAGTGCCAGACTTCTGAATCCTCTTCAAATAACACTCTCCCTAGAATCCTAATCGTTTCAGTTACACATCTCCTGGTAGGTTGTTTTGTTGGGTTTTTTTTCAGTCAAAATAAAAATACCTAAACATGGTATTTAAAAAGGATTAACTAACCCACTCTGTTATAGTCTCAGCATTCTCTTCAATGTTATTTTTAGTGCAGACTACAATTACAGTGCTTATTTGAGTGCTATTTAGCATGAATTGAAATTTTTCTTGAAATGTGAGCCATGTTGCATGTGACCTTTCCCAGATACTTGCATATTTCCCATACTTTGTATTAACCATTCAGTTTTCTTTTATAGCATTTGATGCTCCTCTTGTAATTTTGCCATCTCCACTGCTTACTAGACTAAGAAACTACAGCGCTTAAAAATAGCTCAGATAAATATATCCCCTTCTCATTTCTAGAGGGTGAATTAGTATATACTAAAACACAGGCCCAGTATGAAACCCTGGGGCACCCTGTATGTATGAACTTCCGATTCATGTATTTAGCTACTTAGATGCATAGAAAATACAACCAAGCTAGAGATGGTTGATAAAAAATTTGGGTTTTATGTGTACATTCTTTATTCTGCTGTAAGAAATTGAAGAAGCTGTCTCTTCTATCTCATGCCAAAGGCAGGCAGTGGCTGGGCATAGAAGGGCAAATATCCTCTTCCCCAGGGCCACTGAGCATGTTTCACTAAGAGAAGTATAAACTGGGAGAGGCAGAGAGTGGAAGGATTAGCAAGGACAGTGAGGCAGAAAGGATGGAGCCCAGGAGCTTTCTGGGAAAAGAAACAGACAGCAGTGAACCTCAGAGGAGACGACAAGATGACAACTGGGGCCCAGAGAGAATCATGTTAACTAAGAAGCCACTGAAAGTTGCAAGAATGTACAAAAGAATGCAGGAAAATATAACACTAGCAAGGACTATTTTCAAAACCTATTAACATTTTCTCATCTAGAGTTTGTTTTTAATTTGTTTCACAAATGGTCATGTGCCAGTTCATATTCTAATAAAGATTATGACTTGAGAGAGGCACTCTTTTGGTGCTTTTTCTGTTATGGACAGGAAACAATACCTCAAAAAATAGCAGTTTCAGGGTGCTATTCAGAGAGGTGACTGTGTCCATTCCTCCATTCCAGATGAGGTTCAGCTATGACAGCTATCCTGCAAGATATCTGTCTACCCTGTTGTCCCAGAATTTGAGTGAGAGCAATTCCACAATTCTTCCATCAACTGGTCTCCAGTGTTCTTTATCTGGGGAGTTTTACCTAGTAACTGCCCCAAATCCTTCATTATGCAATCTAAGCAAATCTTCCCTCATCCTAGCTATCATCCATCCCAGATACTGAGAATAAATTACTGTTTTGTCTTTGCATTGTTTATTGCATGTTTGAAAAGCATTATTTACCAGATTTACAGCCTTCAAGCTCCTAAAAGTCTAAATTAAGGATAATGATGTATTGCTCCATTGTTTTTGTTACAGAAATGCAAAATATTCCTCTAACCTTCCTAAATAAGCTAGCAGATTTATTGCTAAACAGTCCATAACTTAATTTACTTCTTTATATACTTTGGACATATCATATTTTGTCACATGTTCATCACACAGAAGCCAAAATAAATGTTTTTGTCAACCTCTGTAGTCTTTACATTGGGGATGGAGATCACATACTTTTCTGACAGCATCTGCTATTTTTCATTCACTTCAGAGCAGAGTGTAATTTGTCATACAACACAGCTTTTTACAAATCACCAGTTTCATACTTCAGAAGTGTCATTGTTAAATTCACCCTGAAGATAGGGACAAGGAGACTCAAAAATTAGCAGGGGGAAAATGTATCTCATAGATAGTATTTACGTCAAGGGATAGGACACAGAGGACCTTCTGTCTCCAAATCTGCTTTCTGCTTGACAGACAAAATAGTTGATAAGAGGTTTCTCAAAAATCCTATTGCACCTTCAGTGGTACTAGTGGTAAAAGGCAAATGTAAAGCCAGATCTGTGCAAAGAAATGCTAGTTTGAAGCTACCATGACTTTGAGAAATTTAGGTCTCAAGCCACAAATGTTCATGAAAGATAAATCTCAAAATATTTTTTTCCTACAATACACACATTGTGTCAACCAGTGCAAATCAAGACATGAAGGAAAATATCAAAACAAACAAACCCATAAAACAGCTTCCTGACAAGTTACATCATCTAGCAGGCATAAAATGAGGGAATGTAAAGAAAAAACGCACAGAAAACCCAACTTTTAAAAGTCTGGAATTTTTTAAATATTCACAGACCAATTACGCATTTTAAACGCATATGTTATTGCATGCAACTCAGCTGACCTATAATTTTGCATTAAATGTTCTTAAATGTTTGCAGTAAATGTTCTTGGCTTCATTGCTCTTGCCAAACGACATTGAAATTTCTAAATAAATCTTTCTGAATACATTACCTGTCATGGGTAATTTCTTACCACAAGAAATATCTAGAGTTCAAAGAGTTAATAAAAATAGGGATTTTGTGATCTAAACCTATTTGCAGTAATTTCTGTCTAGTTGTCCTTGACATTTCATCAGCTGGTAACCTCCTCTGCTCCCCTTTCATTCACACTTCTAATAAGACAGGTTAGCTTTCCATCATTTAATAGTCAGCTGCCTTTCAAACCGCCCAAGAAGCTTGGCTCTTCTCACATGAAGAACAATGCAGTAAAGCTATTGAAGGGTGTATAAAAAAAAGCAAAATTAATATTATAACAGACATTTCTTGTCTGTAAATGTGATCTCTTGTTTATTTTAATAGCTATACTAAAACCCCAAGGTATAGTTAACAGTATTATATGCCTTGTGTTTTCATATAAGAAAACATCCCCCAAATGCATTTTCTAATTTACAAGCCTGTGACAAATCCAAACTGCTGAGAAATTAAACTTTAAAAACATGTCTTCAGGTGATAGAGAACCGCTATTAACACTATTATAATTGTACACCACTTGCATCAAATCTGACATTTCTGTTTAATATGTTTTGCTAAGGGTATACCATTTTATGGCCTCCCAATGAAATCAAATTCAACCCAGACGTTTTCACTTTTCTAGTATAATTCACTTCAAGGTTTTAAAGTTTCCATTTCTTTTTCTTTCTTTCTTTTCCTCCCAAAAGGTTGATCCCCTGGCATCCATTAATTCCACAAGAGTCTAGTACTGGGTCAATGAGTCAGTCATGAGTTCCTCCATTTCACACGAAGGCACTTCACTGACATTTTGTCAGAGCTACCTTTCTAACTTCTAAACAGAATATTCAAAAAGTAATATAACAAGTTTGAGAGGTATTAGGAAAGATTAGCATCTGAACAGGAGGTTCTGGGGAAGTCAATGTTACAAAAAACTGGAGGGGGGAGGGGGAGGGGGGGTTAGAAAGGAAAAAATGTGCAAGCTGACTGGCCAAGTTATGGTCATTTCCGGGTGACTTGCTTCCTCAAAGGTCACCCCGTGAACGTTCATTCTTCCTCCAGCTTGTACTGATTATCTCGAGAGAAGGTCGATGTTGATAAAGGGAGACACAATAAAATAAACTGTGTTATCCAGGCTCTCCCTTGTGTGTTACCACTCTAACACAGCACATACTGTATTAATTCTGTTTCATTCACTGTAGGTGAATGAGTTTCTTGAAAATGAACCAAAACAACCTGAGAGTAAGGAACAACATGGTCTAAGTAAATATCTAATCCTTTATTGAGCAATAATCTATCATACACTTCATTTTTCAAAGGTGGTCTACTTTTTGCCACAATTTGAGATGCCAGAATTACAGCTTGTTTTCAGGCTGATTAAGCTACTGCCACAGCCCTATTTTCATTAGCTCAGTGTGAAATAATTCAGTCCCAGAAGAGATTACACATATTTAAAGGGGAAAGGGAAGGAGGGAAAAGAAAGGGAGAAACAGAGAGAGAATGCCAGGGAGGAAATGAGCATGGGAGGAAAGGAGCTGGACAGACAGAAATGTAGCTTCCTAAAGAGACACAAATTCTTTTGCAAATTTCAGGTATTTGGTTTTTAAATTTTAATGCCAAATTCTGTGAAAGTGGTTTGGATATTTTTTCAGTATTTTTTCAGACAACATTGAGGCTGTAAAAGAACAGTTGTGGAAAGCATCTGCAGTACTTAAAAATCTCAGTTCATTAGTTAAAATTGACCTACTTCAGCACTTACTGAAGCACTTGAAAATAATGTACCTTATAGTCCTCTTTCTTAAACAGTAACTGATGTAAAAAACCCTCCAGATTTTGCTTTCCAAAAAAACCCTTTTTTATTTTTAATTAGACCTTGTTAGTAAAGAGTGAAGATATTTCATATAATTATTTAATACAGTGCGTGAGAGCAAAAATTGTGGCCATCTTACAACACACAGCAATGAAGAATTTCAGATTAATTCGTTTCACATGTTGTTTTAAAATTATTTCATAACCTGTGCCACAATAATTAATGAGATTAGTAAGATCAGAGATAAATGCACTTAAAGCAGCTCAGATGAATTTCAAATGTACAATAAGGAATACATGAATAATGAACACTTGCTAGTCTTAAGAGTTTTCAAAGTTTGCTACTTTGATGTATTACCTCTATTCTATGCACTAAATATTTACCATAAAGACTTAAAAATTCTTTAGGATGGTGATAGAATTTACAGCATGTATATCATAAGGAAATCCACACTGCCAAGCCTTTCCCCCCGTGTATAGCTAGACGCGGAGCCAGAAGAAGCTACACAAGTGTACAGAACACTTTAACAGAGAGCATGCCTCCAGATTCTGTACTCACATACAACATGTACACATCTTCTCTTTTGCACATTCTCTCCCTTCTAACAGGACTGCTGGATAAATACTAGAAGTTGCCAGACAGCTGACCACTAGTTTTTGAATGAGTCACACTCTCAGAGCTGAACCTTTTCTGTTGTGCAAGACAGTGGATGCTGCTCTTAGGAGAGTGACAAAAATGGCTAGAAATTTTGAGGGGGTTTCTTGGTAGTTCCCCAAACCTCACTGCTTTTCAAGTCCCTGAAAACTTGATTCAAGTGTTTGAAAAGCCTGCAAGGCATTCTAAGCGGCAGCACAACTAATCTGAAAAAATTAGGTATTTGTAGTATTAATAATAGTCCATTTCCCAATCATTTTGCAGAATGAACTTCAAAGCCTTAGGGAAAAGTTGGCCCTGATGTAATGGCATTGAGAAATGAAGTTCATTAAGATCTTAAGGAACAAACAACAGCAACAATTATCTGCTATACTCATTCTTGATTGATTGCTAAGAAGCACAGACTCTGCAAATCAATGGGCCTTGCCAGTGCTTTGCCAGTCTACTTTGAAAAAAAAAAGGTTTACAAATAAGGAGTTTGCTACTTCCCTTTGTGGGGATATTCAAACTCAGAGAATACTCAACTTCACCCTAACTTTTCATACTCTCTTGCTTAAATAAGCATTCTTGCACTCTGATTCCTTTCCTCTGACGTTCCTTCCCTCTTTGTTCCTTGAGAAATAATTCTCCGTTTCATATGTTTGCATATTTCATAGCATTTATGTGTCTCCACTTTAGATATTAATTACCCCATACATACACGCATTTTTCTACCTGTATCCACCTCCTAAAACACATTTTTTGTTCTTATGGCTAGCTCCAGCTTAGGTATATCTTACACTTGATGGTTTCCAGCAAAGAAAGCACTAAGCATTTGCTTTATCCAACAAGAATTCATACTAAAAACTGGACAAGAAAAAAGAGAAAAACAATAACATATGCTCTCTGAGAACATAATGGCTCTGAATGAATGACTAATCACACTGTTTCAGGTGAAAATTATATTTAATGAGATATTCTAGTTGTTATACCCTAAGGATAAACCTTTGGTATCATGATAAACTTTATGCCATCCTGTTGATCTTAGTTTCCTTCTTAAACTGAAGACAAAAGAGGAATGCATTGACATATTTTGCTTGGGCTATTGAAGTACATCTCAGTAGATTTATTCCAGTAGTGGCTTTGCATTACTATACAATAAATTATTTTGGTAGTTCAATATATCGAATACTGGTATTAAATATCCCCTAATTTCTACAGATTTGTTTTGTTAGATAATTTATGAATGTTTTCTATTTGTTTTAGCATTTCTTAAAGATTCAGCTCATTTTTGAATATCCTTTTATTCATCTATTTTCATCTTGAACTGAATTAATTAAAAATAAATCAATTCAATGTTATTTTCTAAACCCACCTTTCCTGCATCTTCATTAATTAACAAACCCCTATTTTAAACAGCAGCTTTAATCCCTAATGTATCCCTGAATGGACAGGTCAGGGATTATCTGGAGAAAACATTTATTGACTAACATACCTCATCTGTTACTCCCATATTAGATTTTCTGTAATGACTTAGCTCCAAGTAGTATTTCTCTTTCTAATGGCATAACAGAAATGTGTATATATGTATTAATCTGATTAAGGGCTCTAAAGTAGACTGCCAAATGTATTCTGGAACACCTTGTTTTACAGGCTTTCCCCTAGGGCAATTCTGACCCTTAATTTTTACTATTTTACCTGCTGTCCCCAATTCCCTTTCTTACATTCAGTGGCATTAAAGAATATAGCTACTTCATTTCTTCACCTTTGCCTTCCTTTTCTGAAGGTATCTGGTTCTGAGCATCTTTTTAATATTTGTTTTATTTTGATAAGTTGGGGTTTCTTAATACAAATACGTTTTGCAATACAGCTGTTATCCGTCCTTAATTCCTTCATCCTTGCAATGGCTAGCAACAGCAGTTTAATTTATCCCACTTGGTTCACAAGACTCTAGTATTTTCAGACAAACATTTCAGCTAATTGTTTGACTGATAACTCATTTGGTTGCTAGTTTAAGAACAATCCTTTCACTAATTATATACCCCACTTGAATACCATCTCTCCGTCTGTCCACAGATATTCCTTTATCTTTTGCAATGCCTTGATGTATTTAGCTGCCCTCCTCCTGTGTACCAAAGCCAGACAAGAAGATTACAGTCACTTCCAACTGTCTTGCCTTGTTTCTCAGTTTAAGGCTCTTATCCTTTGTTTGAGCCCCACTCCTAGGAAGTCACTCCCCCAGATACTCTAGTGGAATTACAGGAAAAACAGATTTCATTGAAAAGTAAAAATCAAAATGTCAGCACTCTGAAGATATATCAGATATAGTAGATATTACCTCAAATTGCTTCCAAATTTGGAAATCTCCTGTTTTTCTTACAAGGGTAAGAGCGATGGTACTTAAAAATCTATTGAGTTCCAGACAAGCATGAATAAACATAAAATGGTTTGTAGGAGATTCAGGCTGATTTCTTTAAAAAGCATTTTTTTCCCATATGTTAAAACGACCGTACAATTTGCAATTAGTTATTCTAACTAGCAGCTGAATGACAACAACGTGATTTGTCTGTTCTGAGACTGTTGGAATACTTACGCAAACAAGAGCTCCGGAATAAAAAGAAATCAACAAATATACATATTTTTAAATTTTTTTTTCTTTGCCAAGACAAATAAATAAAAAAAATTAAAATATAAATAAAAATATAATGGCAATATGACCATTTCCTAGTATGAGTGGTAGTATATAATAGAAGAGAAATATATTCACTGTAAAAAATGTGGGGTTTTTTTTAAAGACCAATTTTTATAGTGAAGCCTTTACCTACTTTATTACTAGAAAATGAGAATCAAGAAGGGACCATATTATTCAAAATATTTCTAGATTTTTGTTTCCTTTTGATAAGGTCCCATGTCTATGAACAATAACCCTTTGTATTTAACGAGGTAAATACAAAGGTAAGGAATAACAGCAGTAAAATCACCCTGCTTTCTGGCTGTTTCTGTATATAGTGTAGAAGTTGTTTTAATCTAATGTGTATTGTTGCATAATATCCCCAGGCACATTCAAGTAAAAGCTAAAGCTGTACAGAAAAGCCAACATTTTAAATGGGTCTTGTCATTAATGCTTTATTAATTGCCTCAGGCAATGCAAACCCAGAGCTAGGCAAGCTATAACAATATGACACTTTAAGGTCAAATCCAATTCCTGCTGTGTTTTATGGAGTGGGCCAAATATTGAGTTAACAGCAGGAAAGAACAATTTATTGAGCTTTTCTCCATCTCCTGATTATCTGATCTAAATTAGATCAGTTAGGTTGTTTTTCTCTTAAAAAAATCCCATCTTTTGTCCACTCAACTTCAAAGAATCTTTGATTGTTTGTGTTAGAACAATAAACTTTATCAACATCTATTTATTTATGCTATACCTCGTGTGCTGAATATAAAGAAATGAGATATATAAAAATATAAAATATAACACAACACCTTCTTTATGTTTACATAAACAAAAATGCCATAATGAAATTGCATATTTATCCATTTATTTAATATATATGTTACCTTCACATCTGAGGTATCTCTTTGGCTGTTCCTCCAGGACCTGGCCACTGAAGAGAAGGTTCGATCTGGGTGGTCAAACTTGCCATCATTTGCATTTAGAAAGAATGTTGTAAAGGGCTCCTGTAGTTAATGAAATTATGACAGATTAAGAAAACAGTACAAAGACTCATGCAGCAGGTTTCTGTCAAAATCCAAAAGCCTATTGCAGATCAAAATACTTCATAAATGCAGAATTAAAGAAAAACATGGCACCTTATAGTTATATGTACACATGGGTTTCTGCACTGAACATCTGAGTGTATTTCTTGGCAGTAACACATTTTGCACAAACAAATCCTGAGTTCTATACCGTAAGACTAATTACCCATCAGACATTTGTAGCCTAGTTCCAGTTCACAATGACTGCCTCCTTTACTGCAACCACTACAAACACATTCTGTGTTATTTATATAACTAGGCTTTGTATACTCCTTGCATGTTGGTATGTCAAAATCTTTAAAAAATCCCATCTCTAAATCTTTCTTGTGTTTTCATTTAATTGAAAAGAGCTCAGTATGTTCCACTTTGCCTCAAGGTGACACGAATGGCTCTAAGGTTGTTAAGAGGCAGACTGTGGTCCCAGGATATGCAGCTTTATCATTATTTTGGGGCAGAGGCACAGAGATTAAATATTTAGAGTCTTTACTTTCACTAGTTCTATCTGAAACCATATCCCATTTTATACTAAATGGAAACCAGCTTTTGGGGAGGAAGAGCTCAGGTATTAGACAGTCTGGATGACCCATTTTTTATGTCACTACATTCCTCTGCAGGCAAGGGGTTAACAGTGGACCAAATCCTTAATTTGACAGTAGAACCTGAATACAGAGATCATTGGCAGAAACCCGGATTTTCACCACTACTCCATTAGCCCTCTTATTCAACCAATAGTTGGCAGTATGCCTACAGGGATGGATGTTCATTCCTTCTTTTTCCAAGTCTCATGGGGAATGTTTTTAAGAAAGTCCTTCTGATTAATTCGTACTCAAACTTATTTCATTGCATATCCTGATCATCTGGAAATTTTGGTAATCAAAGCAGCTCATAATCACCAGATCACAATTTTTATTACAGTATTACTCATCTATTATTTGAATTTTATTCTAAACATTCTCTGTTTCCTTCTACAAAATTTTTGAACAAGTCAGGGAACTCCTCCATTAATAAAGAATATTTGAAGGAATTATGCCACGTTATACACATTGTGGGAAAATTACCTCAGATGAAAAACATATGAAGAAATGTATGTTTACATGGTCCTTAAGAGAAATTAAAATAAGGAAAACGTGGATGCAAATATAGTGAAAATATACAAAAAAAGGAAAATAAAAGATGGAATTCTGACTCCCAAAGACTGTTGTTTCTCCACCCTTATTCCACATATTTTCCCAGTTAATTTTTTCTATCATGCACAGCAGTCAACACAGGCTACTTTTGTACAAAGAAGAAAAAACTCTAATCAATTTTTTTCCTCTTAAAACATGGGAAATTAGTTTTTAATAGACACATTCAAAAGAATAATATCTTATAAATATTTTTCTTCTGAGGATTTATTCTAATCAGAGAATACTAATCTGTGTTAAATAATTAATTAAAATAATATAATTAAATACAAAATCATCACAATATAATTTCTTGTTAGAGGACCCTAAATCTCATTGCACAATGGCTTTATTTGCACTTGTGAATTTTGAAAGACTGTGTGGTATGGAAGAGTTTCATAATTTAAATAGAATATCAAAATTTAACAGTGGCTCAACTTGGTGAGTAGTATAAACTACCACAATGAACTGAAATATTGACAGAAAACAAGTCTTCATCTATCCAGATTTTTCAGTGCTCCATAAAGTGAATTCAATGTAAAATATAAATGAAAATGTGTAAGATTCCGACCCAGAAGTACAAAAAGGAAAACAATATATACAGAAATTGGATTATATTAATTTATTATTTAAAAATATGTTAATATTTAAATTTTATTAAATTTAAATTTTTCAATATTAGAATTATTTTGCTTTTAAATTCATTCCTTCTCCCAATTATCTGTATATATTTGCAATAGGAATTATGCTATTTTCTAGCTTGCACTGACTGAAAAACATCATATGTTCTTGATCTGAGCACAAATAATTCTGTCTTCTAACAGCTCCTACCCATCACTCTTTTCTTTATAAGATATATGTGATTTTTGTGAATATTATTGTGGAGCAGACTGTGGATCATTGCAGAGGTTCTGAAATCAGAAGCAGCTGATGGATTTAAAAGAAGCAGAAACCAGAAAAAAATGATGTAATTAAAATAAATTATGTAAAAATATTAATCCAAACTTGCATGACAACATTATTTTAAGCATCTGAGACAAATACACAAAAGCAATAAAATTCATAATCAAGGATTAAACTTTTAGTAGCTGAGCACTACAGGGTGCCCTATTATGCTATCCTGCTGTGGCCTGTTGTGCCTATCTTTTTGGATTTTTAATCCTTAGCAGAAATTCAGAGCTTTCACTTCCTTTATCTCAGACCTCTAACATATTTTAAGGTAATTTTTATTCTCTAGGAAGTCAAGTGCTTATACAAATATAACTCATATCTGTATTCTATATACTAATTTAAATACTGTTATGATACCAATTACTGTCATTTCATGTAAAGGTTTTGTTGCTGTGAAAGCTATAAAGCAGCACAATGTTTTCATTAATACTCCATCTCACTCATTCTTAATATTCTGAATAAAATTCACACCTTGTTCACTGCCAACAAGGAGAGAAATTCGTGGGGGACTTGATTACACTGAACACAAGCTTGAGCTGTGAGGACAACAAATTTTTCCATTCAATAGCACTTCTCTCCCACCCTTCCCTTTTAGCCGTACACAGACTCATTTGAATAATTTATGGTGGAAGTAGAGGAGGGAGGAGGAAGGGATGTGGTCATTCTAAGACAACCTATGTCACACAGAAATGTCCTTACAGCCATTTGTAAGAGGAGAGAGAGAGAGTATGTAATGGTTTGTCAGAGTGACACATACCTTTTGCCAGATGTATTTGTGATTGTCCTGCTAAAATCTGACAAAAAGAAGAGCCAAATTCACTACTGTTTACCATATGGCATGAAGTCCTCCTCATCTTTGAATCTCACTAAAAACTGGTTTTAACTTAATCTAATCTAACTCATAATAAATACAGAATTTATTCTGCCTTGTACAAATATGCACTCATTGCAACAGCAACTGGAAGACAATTATTCTCTACAAACATCTTGACTACCACTTTAGAGAATCATGCTCTCAAACACTGGTCACTGTTTCCATGAAAATGCAACTGATTTACACATATAACTTCTTCAGTAGCAATTATTGAGAACATCCAATTTTACCATAACTCTATCCTATTTCTTATAAAAATCTGAAGCCAATGCTGATATTCACATTCTACATGATTCAAGGCAGAATTCCTTCTTCTATTTTACTTTTTCCTTCTGTCTATTTTTCAGGTCAAGTCACTGGAATATAAGGCATTGTGAAGTGGCATTCATAGTTTAAACTATTCCATCTTCTGCAACTTAAATATTCACTGTTCCAGATGAAATGCACATGAAGAAAATGAGTCTTCAGGTGGTAAGGTCACTTAATGAAAAACTATGAATATTCAATTTCATTTCCACAAAAACACATAAAACAGAATATGTATTACTGGTAAAACAAAGGCAGAGATATAAAAATTAACTACACAGGACAGAACTGAGGCTAAGACATACAGCATCTTTTAAAAAACTAGCCTGAAACATGTACTGGATTTGTGTGGCAAAGTTTTGGTAGTGGGGGAGACTACAGGGGTGGCTTCTATGAGAAGCTTTTTCTATATCCAATAGTGCCAATGCCAGCTGGCTCCAAGGTGGATCTGCAGCTGACCAAGGCTAAGCCTGTGAATTATAGCACAGTGCCTTTATGATAACAGACTTAAGAAGGCCCAGGGAAAAACTGCACAAGAACACTAGAGAGAGCAATGGGAATATGTGAGAGGAACAGCCCTGCAGACAACTAAGTCAGTGCAGGAGGAAGGCCAGGAGGTGCTCTGGCTCCAGAACAGAGATTCCCTCCAGCCCATGGTGAGGCAGCTGTGCCCCTACAGACCATGGAGGTCCAGAGGGGAGTACAGCTCTTCCTGCAGCCCCTGGAGGAATCCATGCCACAGTAGGGGGATGCCTGAGGAAGGTCATGAGCCCCTGGAAGCCTGTGCTGGAGTAGGCTCCTGGCAGGGCCCCATGTGCTTCCATGGAGAGTGGAGCCCATGTAGGAGCAGGTTTGTTGGCAGAACTTGTAAGCCCACGGAGCACCCACAGTTGCATGTTGTGGTGTGATGTAACAGCCTGTCTCAGTTATCCCAGTTCTTTCCCCAGGTGTGCCAATACCCTCTCCCTTCCCCTCCCCTTGCCTCCTGTTGAGAGCTGTCTGTCAATCTTGGCATTCCAGAAAGAGCATTGTGTGACTGGCAAAGTTCAAAAGATGCCTCTCAGCCCTGGGGACATTGGGCCATCCAGGTGCCATTTGTCCTCTGAGACTTCCCCCCACCCCTTACCTGGTTGGTGGGATCCCTACCCCTTCCCTCCCCCTCTCCCTGGGGTTAAAAGACACTGCAACCACGCGGTTCTTGGTTCTGTTGGAGCTGTTGCTGGATTCAGAGGCCTGTGGGCCAGGAATAAAACTCTGGATCAAAACCCTCCATCAGAACCAGCTCCTTTCCTTCACCTCGCCTTGAGGCCTCTCCACCAGAGGTAAACCTGAGCTCCTGCATGCCTGGAGCATTGTCCCAAGTGCCCAGCTGCAATATCCAGCCAGCCAAAGGTGTCTCTGAGGTGAAACCACCACAGCTGCTGCCCTTGGTCAAGCAGCAAGGCCCAGACCAGCCCAGGCACGTTCCATCCGGCTATTTTGGTATTTAATTCCAACAGTTGCAGTCTGTTCCTGAGGAACTGCACCCTGTGGGAGGGACCCACGCTGGAGCAGCTCATGAAGAGTTGCAGCCTGTGGGAAGGACTCACTTTAGAGAAGTTCATGAAGGACTGTCTCACATGGGAGGGACCCCACATTGGAGCAGGGGAAGAGTGTGGAATCTTCTGAGGAGATAGGAGTGGCAGAGACAAGTGTGATGAACTGAGCACAGCCCCCATTCCCATTCCCCTGTGTCAGTGGGGAGAGGAGAGAGAGAATTTAGGAGTTATGTCCTAACCCTCCCCAGAGAAGGGAGGGGTTGGGAGGAAGGTGGTTTTAAGATTTGACTTTATTTTATCATTATCCTAGTCTCATTTGATTGGTAATAATTCAAATTAATTTCCCAGGCTGAGTCTGTTTTGCCCATGATGGTAACTGGTAAGGGATCTCTCCCAGCCCTTATCTCAACCCCTGAGTCTCTCCTTATTTTTTCTATCTCCTGCCCAGCTGAAGAGGGGAGTAATAGAGCAGTTGTGGTGGGTACCTGACATCTAGGCAGAGCCAACCCACCACAATACATCAGATAAGGAAAGCAACTGAGGGAAATATAAGGCAGTAGGGAACAGATTATCACAGAATTGACTCAAAAATATGGTATTAAAAGCAAGGCTTTGAAGACGACTGACAGAAACCAGATTGCATCTGTCAAAGCTGAAAAGTAAGACTTAAAATAATTTTTAAGGTTTTGTGGCAATTACACAATTCTCTCTCTCTCTCTCTATATATATATATATACTTCAGAGTGGCTGAAACTTCCTTACCCACAGCAAATACTTCTTCCTACAACACTAAGGTCTAGGCAGGCAGTTTGTCCCCTTGGATCCCCATTACTACATACTGTTTTGTTTTTCTTCATCTAAACTCTCATTTCCAATTTACTTTTTTTCATATCTTTTTCATTTGTTTCCTTGCTTTTTTCCATTTCTTTTGCTTTTCCTCTTCTCTTCTTTGATTTACACAGTCTTCTCCCATGGTTTTAGTTTGTACTCTCATCCTTCACTCTCAGTTTGTTGTCACTTTCTACCAAAAGCTCTACAGTAACACATCTTTTCCCATCACTCTCCTCCAGTCTTTCAAAATACTGAAAGCATTTTTCTTTGTGAATCTCTGCATCTCTTAATGTCACCTTTCTCTTTCTGGACTAGACTTTAATTTACCTTTTCTTACAGAGTCTTCTTCAAAGCTCTACCTCAAGAAATTCATGAGCAAGAAATACTAGTTTAACTTGCAGAAATCTGATCTAGTCTTATCTATAAATTTCACTGGCACAATCTTCTCCCTTAGGATATTTCATCCTTTATTTTGTAACCAAAATAACTCTCTATAGATCACTATGACTTTGTAATCTTCATTGCCATAATCTTTTCCTCTATACACACTTATTTTCAAATATCTATTTAGGCTTTCCATTTGCTGCCTTATCTAGTCTTATCATATTATTATATCTTTTTCCTTTTCTGGATTTGTCTTCTTTTACTTCTGTTGTCTACTTCCATTACAGATTGCTTTTCTTTGCTGGTGAATCATATTTAAATAATCTTTAAAATACCTGTGTAGGGGTGTCCCTGTATTTAAGTTATCTGTGGTTTTCACCTTTTCATTGGCAACCTCTTCTTTGGGTGTCAGTGGTTTCCACTTCTGTGTTCTATCCTCACGTATATTGTTTGCTCTAACAAATGTAATTTGTAATTGTAGGTCTATATTGCAAGGCCATCAAGACAAAGACTGTTCTCTTGCTCTTTAGGTGAGAACAAAGAGAGAGCAAGAGCATCAACAGTATTACATAAAGGACAGTAGTAAAAATGACATTGAATTAACCTAATACAGGAAAAGAATACTCCTTAGTGTGTTGTACATTCAGCCTGTAACCAGAATTTCACCGCTGAGAATTTGCTGACTAGCAAGAGGGGATCTTTTGCTGTACAGCAGCCAAAATTAATAGAGAAACATCCAAATAAAACTACTGGTTTTAATCTACTTTAAGGCAACAAAGTGTACCATAAAATGTATTCAGTAGATGAATAATTTAGCAGCATTTAAAAGGAATACAGCGGTCACCCAACACAGGAGTGTAATCAACACTTAGTTTCCCATGGTTTAAGAAGAATATCCTGAACTCACAGACACATGAATTCCCTTCTGAGCAGAAAAAAAATGAACATGTCTAAGGGAAGCTGAGATGAGTGAAAACTCAATATCAAGCTTTGTGTGGCTCTCTTTTGCTTTGTTGTATGCAAAATATGCTTAGAATACACCTTATGCAACAGATTTTTATTGGCAGAGTGTACTTTAACTTAAGTAATTACACAGTCACCCAATTTTTCATTAATTCAGGTTTCCCTGTGAAACCTTCAGTGTCACATCAATACTCTTTATTCTGTAAATAATTGTAATAACACATACACTGAATTCAGATTCATTCTATCTTTGAAGTTTGGTCCCCTTCCTTAGATCTGGTTTTGGTCATAGAAGCGTGAGGTTTTCAGTACTGACATAAGAGTTTGAAGTTAGAATCCAATTTCTACATTTCTGAAAACTGTAGAGATGTTCATTAATTTAGAAGCATAGTTCATTTGCATAAAATATTATTCAATGTTGCTTTAATATAAAATTGGTTATATAATTCCCCTCTCGATGTGACAGTTTAATGTTCTTACAAAAGGCTTTTTTTTTCAATGTTGCATGGATCTGTCCCTAGCTGAAAATAATAAATGAATATGAGCAGTATCAGATTTCTGCCTTGAGATATTTTTTGGGGGTGGATTTCATTTTAGATGCATTTTTCTCATTGTATACATCCTAATACCATCACAATTTTATGTTTAAATTCATTTTGGATTGTTTGGGTAAGAAGGAACCCCTGTTCACTACAAATGAGTATATAAAGAATATCAAGAGAATTTCTGAGATTTTAAGGTAGGGAAGAACAGTGAGATTTTAATAGAAAGGTGCTTTCATTAAAAAAAACAACAAAACAGTGGTGACAGAAGAGATGCTGCAAATAAAGATCTCCATGAAAACCAGGATCCAGAAATACTTACAATACGAACAAGCCAAGCCAAGGTAGAAGTAGATGTAGAGTAGTGGGTGTTATAATGATAAGGTGGAGTCTGATCATCTTCCCATGTCTCATACCGTTCTGCATAGAAGACAGCTCTCTTTGGGTTCAAAGCACCAATAGGCTGTAAAGTGATAAGAGGTCAAATATATTATCAGCTGTCTGATATGGCATAAGTTAATTCTGCATAAAGATTTACTGCACAGGAGACTCTGCAACCAAACACATTCCATGCTGTAGTAATCCCTGAGATTGCTATAAGCTTAGAATTTATTTTCAAAGGCTTTCTGTACTAAAAGTCTTATGAGTTTCTTTATTTTAACTGACAAATATAAGTGATCCACATCTGCAAACTTTCAGGACCTTCTTGAAGTATAAGTTGTTTCCCAATTAGTTCAGTAACATTCTTCTGGAAATAGACTTCTAAAACTGCATTTAAAATGCATTGAGGCCAAACTAATATTTCTGTGGCTGTCATTCACCATAATCACACAGCTAATGAAAACTGACTTTTGCTCGCACAGGATACTTTGTAATGCGCAGTTCATGATGAAAAGATTTCACGTGGAACTGCTGATGGTGTCTGGTGATACTAAGCAGAAATACTTAAAAACCATGCATAGTCCTCAGGACTGGGTGTACTTTCTGACTGAACAAAGACACGTTTTATTGAACAAAGCAAACAAGGTTTGTACTTGAAAACAATAGAATGTGGAAATTATTCACAAATTCAAAGTCCATTCTGAGCGAATTTAAAGGACAATATATATAAATTACGTGAAAAACAAAAGAGATGTAAGGCAGTAGTAGGAATTATTGGTTTTGATATGGCTACTTGAGGAATACAAGCTTTTTATGATTTTTCAACCCACTTTATCTCAGAAGCTTTAGCAAAAAGTATTTGTTACTGTATGATGCAAAAGTTACTTCGATAAAGAAAATACAGGTTTTAGCTTTTACAGTAAAATTGACCAAACACTGAGTTTAATACTTAGAGGAGAGCACATTACCACACCAAATAATTGTTTAAACTTATTTTAGTTTGAAATATTACTTGATTTGCATTAATCAAAGTTTAATTAGAATTGATCTTATTAAGGGTATTAAAAATATATATATATAGGCAAGGGGTTCGACCAAATGCTAACAGTATTTTCACATTTTATTGCACTGCACAATTTTCTACTGAATTAAAATCCAAAGTAATTTGGAAAGGAAGTATCAGTACAAGGTCAAATCTCTGTGTTTCACTACACTAGATATGTAACTAAAAAATGTAAAGCTGCAAGTATTTTATTCTTTCAGCACTGGTATTTTTTTGAGATGGCTGCTTAAAAGGCTGACATAGAACATGATATTTTCTGATTTAGAGCTTGTTTTGAAATAGCAGTCTTTGGTGAACCTTTACATTTTAAAACATTATGATTTCAGTATTTTTCACATTAAGCACTCTGGATGCTTAATACTTTGCTGTGTCATGGAGATGTTTATAGTTTTCTCATATGTGTAAAATGATTGAGTAATCCCAATGGATTGGTGTTATCTGGTGCAGACTGCACTGAAAGACCTCACAAAACATTCTTGAAAGAGAAGTATGAGCCATTCCCTAACACTTTTCAGGCTCGTTTCTCAAATACTGGCAATTGCAAAAAATAAATATTTGCATTTTTGTTATACTTGGTTTTGTTAGACATCCTGCCAGTGTCAGGAAACACACTGGTAGTATTATAGCCTTTAAGTTATCATTACATAGAAATGGTTGTTCAACAGCTCCTTGAAAGAGACATTCTTTTCCCATTGGACTGACAAACTGTGCAGATATATGTGCACTTTGCTAAATTATATCAGGCTTTGGGTTGCTTTGGGGACTGGATGGAACCTGCTGACACCACCCTCATTAAGGTACTGTGCATCCACTTCTCTGACAGAAAAAATTCCAGTCCCAACTGCACATTTCAAGAGCTAAAGCAGTAATTCACACTGTAGTCTGTTGAAATGAAATGTCCACCCCCTCTGAGAAGGGAACACAAAATAGCAGACAAATTGGTGAGATTGTATTTGGTAATGGAGAAACACCCTGAGAATATCTCTTCCCTCCACTACAAAGATGCATCTTATCCTATGCTGCAGTGAATTCTGAGGCTATGGAAGACAGAGACGTCATCTGTCACCATATTATTGTACATATAGGTTTGAAGGCACAGTGGAGAATAATATGATGATTAACACAAGATTGAAAATATAGAAAACTCCTGGCCTTTCAAAACACAGTTGATGCTGATTAGAAGTCTTCCATCAAATAATTGATCTGTTTTCATTATTCACTGTAAATTGACTTAAGTAACAAGGCCTGTGAGGTATAACTGATGCTTAAAATAATTATGAGGTATTTTATTTTATAGACTAGCGAAATTTTAATGGTGGTTTAATCAGTACCTTTAAATAACATTTTTAATATAATATTGTTGTATTTAATAAAAAAGTTATTTCTCTCAACAATTTGACAATAATTTTTAAAGTCATAAAATGCTAATGCAAACATATCATCATGTTTTCTAGGTTGTTCAATGAGAGGGGTGTTACTTCAATTTAAAAGATAAAAGGTATAATGATGTAAGATCAGGCATTTCCATTTTCATATTAAAATGGCTGTACAAGTACCTAAAATAATCTACCTTCAGAACATATATGATTAATTGTACTAAATGATAAACCTGAAAATCTGTATTCTGGATTACCATCATACAATATTCTTTTCAGAGTCATTACCTTTTTTTCCCCCTTTCAATTACTTTAGAAAAATCCTGAAATGCACAAAACATCATCTGAATAAAATGGAGTCTTTAAGTGAAATACCAATGAGAGTCATTTCTGTTTTTGCATGACACTGCAATTTTCATGCGAAAATCTCTGGGAAGATTAATTTTTGGGATCCTTTCCTGAGAGAGAGGGAGGGAGGGAGGGAGGAAGAGCTTGTCTTCAGCTATTAAGTCTCACCTCAACTTCTCAGGACAGATCCTGGATTGGACGAACTAGTGATCTCTCTGACAGCCTGGGATTTGGAAGACATGGGTTAATTTCTGTCATTCCACAAGCCTTTATAGTGTCCATGAGGAGACTGCTTAGGTTTGTCTCTAGTTTGCAATAGGAAGGTGAGCTGGAAGTCCCTGAGCTGCCCTAGAAGAGGTAGGGTGCAAACACAGCCCTGTTTATGTGGAGATGACAACTGGGATCCCAGAAGTGGCACAAGTGTCTGAATGCAGCACTGTCTGGGGAGGAGAGCTGGAGCTGCCCGTGCTTACACAACTCTGCAGCTTCTACTTCAGCCTTACATAAGTTATCTCTGGCCTGTGGTGAAGAAATACAAGAAACACCTGATCTCCCTTCTCTGTGCAGTCGTGGGGACACTGATGTGAACCACCTCTCCACACATTAATGTAAAGGACAGCTCTCCAGACTCAGGAAACCATGCACGTTGAAAATGCTAATGGAAAGTGCTCAATCTCTCTTTCTTTCTTCTGTATACCAAAAGACCAGGCACTTTCTGAAAGAAAATACTCTCCATAAATAAAATAGCAGGGAGTAAATTCTGCAAGGTCTGCCCCTGGCTTCTTTAGTGTTATTTTAACATCCATGTGGGGAAATGCTGTTAACCAGGGTAATGGTATGAGTTCATCCTTCAGTAAAGACAAAGATATTTGTGTAAACACCTTAAATCTCAGTTGTATAAACTAGCAGCTAAACCAATTTTACTCTGATGAGGCACAGGTCCTATTAGATAACAAGTTCTACAGTCATAGTAGTCTCTCATGTTTCTTGTGAAATGTGTAGGATATATGGAATTTAGGTCACTTTTCATAGCTTTACTATACCATTCTCAGCCCAGAAGGTCAAATACCTCAGTTTTAATCTAATATCATGGCTATAAAATGCAGTTAAATTTTATTTATGCATCAATCCCTGTAACTTTACATAATGGAAGAAAATAATATTATTTCCATTTGACTGAGATTCTGTTGGTGTGTGCACTGATTAAAATGACTTGCCCAAACAATACAAAGGCAAAGCTCAATCCATATACTCTCTCAGTCCATATCTTAACCATAAGACAAAGACAGAAGCTGAATTTGAATAAAATAAATTGTTCTGAACATTATTTAAAAAGTTCTTTTCATAATGTTTTATAAAATGCTTTTTCCAAACACATCTTTTGTCTTTTTATTGCAAAATTCTCTGTAAGGACTCATATTAAATAGAATTAACTTCCCACATAATGGTGTCATAAGATATTCTTTACTCCAAACAAACAGAACAGGTCACTCTATGACAATGCCTATTCAGCCACTTCACTTTTGATGTACTAAAACTTGCTGTTTCAGTTTATTTTATGTTTCTTTCTTCCATTTAAAAATAAGGCAAGTCTTTACTGTAACATTAAAAACATACTACTACATCTTTCTTTTTTTACCAGGCTAATCTCTTTAGATATCTGGCCTTTGAACAAGTCAATATATATTGTCAATACACCTTTTATCTACTGTTTACATCCACTGGATGTGTTATGCTAGTTCATGTAATATCTATTTGTTTGCCAAATAGAACTATATTCTCTCATGAGAGCAGAACTGAATGTAGCATCCCATTTATCTAGCCACTCAAATATTCTGCTTAACTTGACTGTAATTCATGACTCAGCTACCTTATCTGTTGGAGTTTTTTTGTTTGTTTTGGTTTGGGTTTTGGGGGTTTTTTGTTTTGTTTTGCTTTGGTTTTTTTTTTTTTTTTTTTGTTAGGGTTTTTTTTTTTTGGTTGGTTTTTTTTTTTTTTTTTTTGTTTTGTTTTGGTTTGGTTTTTTTTGTTTGGTTTTTTTTTTGTGAGGTACTGCACAAAATTGTAGCCTGGTATGAAAGTATATTGAACCTGGCTTTATTTGGCTCCAGCTGGAAACTGACTGAGCTTTTCCTGACTGCGTGCTGTTTATTAAAAAACACCCACTGAAAGACAACCTATAAATAGGATGTCTTAGGATGATACTTTAAACTTAAAAATAAATTGCAATTGCATCCAAATTAGTAAACAGGTTTTTCTTCAGCATCCTAATATGAAAAGCAGATATCAACAATATCAAATATAAGAGCATTCACAGATTCATAGTACCAGAGTTTCACTCAGTAAATGAACTGTTTATTTGAGAAAAACACATGTTTAATTGTGTGGCTTTAATTGTGTGTAGTTTTTCTGCTGATGGAAGAGTTGTATATGATAAAGAGAGAAGTTTAATTTTACAGAAAATTATTTCATTTTTCCAACTAAGAGCTCTTAATAAGCCCATAAACTCCATTCCACAGCATATACATTTTTGGAAGGATTAAGTGTGGTTGCCTTGAAATATTCACACTTGGATGTGTTCATTTGCATTATTACATTTAGAAGCCTTGGGGCTTTATCACTTCCTTTTTTTGAAATGGCACAGTAATAAGGAAAAGTGGTTATGCTTATCACCACCCATCAGTCAAACACCTTCTATATTAACAAAACATAATTTTTTCCACTCAATGAATGGGTGTGTGATGTTTCATACACATGTCAATATTAGTATTACTTTGCCTGGTGAAGAAATCATTTTCTTTAACAGGATGTATGACTGGAAGTAAATGAGGAGAAATTCCCGTTTACACTTTAATGAGCAGGGACAATGCAGCATGTCAAAACCATGCATTCACTATAATTTAGGAGTAAAAGTCATACAATTTTATACAAACAAACCATACCACATTTTAAGTGACTTGAACCTCACAAAAAATCACTTTTTAGTAAGAGCTGTGTACATGTTTCCTGGACTAATGTTTAATATCCTAAGTATTCCTTAAAGGAAATCTCAACAAAGAAGAAAATAAGCAGATCACCTGATGGTTTGATACAGAAAAGATAATTTATGTATCTATGACAGCCTCTTTCATTAGCTTTTGATCCTGTCAAACAATAAATATAACCTTTAACCTTGTATATGTAATGAATAAAACTTGAACCTACACTGTCTAATCAAATGAGAGGTCCAATATATCCCACTGCTCTGGCACATTCCATGCCCATGAGCCCTGGTTTTAAATCTAAAACTGTATGTAAAAAGAAAAAAGCCAAAAAGCTTTTAGAACAGAAATTCCAAACACGCAAAAGAAATAGGACGGAGGAATTTTCAGACTAATATTTAAACATAATTGTTCTGAGAGAACAAGTAACATCTGGATGTAAAAATACCACAATAAGGAGTGCCACATAAAACCAGAATGAAATGGAATGGAAGGAAAGGACAAGCTACATGTTCAAGATGGCTTTGCATGAATGTAAATATTTAAGTTTGGACTAAATGCAAAAGCCCATGTTTTACTCCATTACTGACATCCTAAGCAAGACAAACACTCCTAATTTCATCTCCAAAAATCATATGAATTGCATTTGATATGTATGTTCACTAGCAGTTGTGATATCACAAAGGTGTTGTATTATATTTTATACAGAAAGCCTGGAAGCCAAACATTAAAAAATTTGAAAAATGTGTAGTTAATTATCAGAACTGTCACTGGAGTATTGTATAAACTTTGAGCAAGAATATACAAAATATTTTTTAAAAGCTAGATTTAGCACCTACATTTAACTACAGAAACCATTTTAAATCAAGAAAACAAAGCATGGTAGGTGACTTCTCTTTAAATTTCATTGCTTGTGTGGGCTTTTACCATATATGCAATATTGTTAAAATTCTAAATAATTGCCATAGATTTTTTGAGGACTATTAATTGCTAAATAGCAAGGACGGAAGCTTTGTGAAACTAAGAAGGGCAAAATTTACAGGGAGACAGAAGGTCAAGAACTGACGAAGGAGATTTTATCCATCAACAGTTTAGCTGGAGGTTCTGATCTGCCATCAAATCTGCAGGAACATGTCTCCATTGCAGGGCAAAATCTGACAGAAGGGAATTGCTCCTCATGGAAAGGATACTGAGTGGGCCTGCCCCAGAGGTCTGGCTGAGGCTTGCTAGCACAATCGCTTTCAATATTTACAATAAATTACGAACTCCTGCTTTTAAGCACCAGGCTACTCAGGATTCACTTCCATGAGAAAAAAAAAAAAAAAAAAATGAAGGGACTCACAGATACAGAACAATATTGAAAATGAAAGCAGAATTGAGAAGGTAATACCTCAGAGACATTCGAATTTTAAAGATTTTTACAGATAATGCAAAAATTGAAACAGGACGCAAGTAATGCTGAACAACTCAAAACAAGCATTCCATACTAAACAGCCACTGCATTTTAAAATAAATCATTAACCTACTTTTCCTTTTAAAACCATGGTGAAATGAAATCTATCAGATATTTTCATAATGAACACTGCAAAAAATTGACAATTACAATCCTTTTATCCTGAAGTATTCCACAACACTTTACAGATTTCACATGTGTTTTCTCATACATCCATGGGATAAATGGGGCCCAGATACTGCCAGAAAGGAAAGGTCATTTTCATTGACTAGTTCTGTGTAGGCTTTTCAGTGGTCAAAACCTTAGCTGTTCCAGAGGAAACCACTGATAGCTTTTGGTAAGTTTTAAATTAGCAAGAAAATGTGCACATTGCATGGATTCTTGTTGAAAAATAAATAGTCATGGACTTGATTTTACATTTCCTTTTGAGAAGAGTACTAATAACAGCACAGTGATATTTAATAAGCTATACATGCACTAATTCCATAATGAGTCTTTACTAACTCATGAGGAAAACACATCTATTCAGCTATCACACTACTTCCTCTAGCAATTACATATTTTAGTAGATTGCTATAAAAATTTGGATTGAACCAAACTAAATACCTAGAGAAGGACTCATGAGGCACTGTCTAATCTTGTTGCACTTCACCACATCCAGTGCTATTAATACATCCAGAAAGTGAGTTTGAGAGATTTTGAAAAGTGTAAGCACCTTAATGAAAGGTTTATCTTTCTGAACAACTCTAAACCAGCACTACTTTTATACATGCTAGGGAACAAGCCAGTGTAAAATGATCACAGGTCTTTTTTTAAGTCATGTCTGTGGATCTTTTATTGTTCTTGGCACAGATTTCAATGGTGTTACAGAACTGAAAAACACATTTGTGAAACATACCTATAATACTGTGAAAGGTCAGAAGTTTTACATAACCTAACGGAAGTATCAAGCTATTTATTTCCTTTTGAGGCATACTGTGAATGAACTGTAAATTCTGGGTTTATTTGCTTATTTATTTTTTTATTTGTCTAAGAAAATAAAAGGAGTGTAAGCTTAAGTGTCTCTATCCACTATTATGAATTCAAGTCCTACTCAAATTATTTTGGACATCTTACAAAAGCAGGCTTCCAGGAATGGTTACAACACATCTGGAGGTACTGCAAGCACACTCTTTCCAGCAGAGATGAAACTGTCAAATGTCCAGGGCAGGATGTCTCCATTGCTCCCCAGGATGTGTGCTTGCAGGGAGAGGAGGAAAGAAATCCAGACTTAAAGCATAAACCCCAGAAACACTCATGTCTGCCCAGCAGCAGAATGGAATGCAGGGTCTGCAGCACAGGACTGCAGAGCAGGCCTTGGGGGTCATTTTCTCCTCTCCAGCCTCACTCCTAAAGGCAATGAGTGACAGCTTCCTGTGGTTTTGAGCCTCACTCAATTTGTACAAGCAACTTCTCCCTCTTGGCTGAGGAGCTGTGGTAAGGATGCAACAAAGCTGACACACCAGACAACAGAAACCTCACACTGGGGATGCTGCAGGACTATGCATTATCTTGCCACCTTCACTGGCAAGAGAGTGCATACATTTTCTTAATTGATAGTAAACAGGAATGATACTTTCCACAGCTCGGTTTCGAGGCTCTTTTTTTATTGTATTTTAGCTGGCCAAAAGTAGAGCCTCTCCATATGTTTCTGCTATGCTTGGCCAGGACAGACCTTCTCTGCAGTCTGTTAACACAACCAGAGTACCAGAGCTGGGTATTGATCACAATTGGTGCCATTAGAGAAAAAAAAAACGCTAGAAATTTTTTTTTTATTGTAAAACATTAAGTGCCCAAATCAGCTTGGACAGAAAAAACCCCAACAAATAACAACAAGGATCAGATACTGCAGGATCTAAAATACAAAATACCCCTTTACTAACTATTAAATCAAAAGAAGATGCTGATACTATATTACTATTCTAGACACTGCAAAATAAAGTGAAATATAGTCCAAACATTTTACTTCCAAAGGATCAGTTTTTATAAACTAAGAGGCATAATTAGTGAGATCAAGTGATATGATGCACTCCTGTTCCATAAGTCAGAAGGTAACGAGGAGTTGCAGATTTGGAACTAGATAAGTCAGGGACATGGAAGCAGCATAATATAGAGATTCAGTATAAAATAGTTCTAAAATAGAAACGTCTATTTCAGGCTTTTATGAGTTTACGATAAAGACCTTACTTAACCAGACTATAAATATAAAACAAAATGTCTTTCTAAAAGGACTGGATTACTGTTCTTTAACAAGAATGAAGCATACCTTTGATAGATCTCTGAAGTTGCCTGGAAGGGTCAGATCTAACTCTTCAGATTCATAGTTTGTTAAAACCCATGGAAATACAGGGTATTGATTCAGATCATTGTATGTTCGTCCTATCGAAAAAGAAAGTTTTAACAATTAGGAAATAGTGTCCACTTGTCCAGCTAGAAAAAAATGTAGTGGTTACATTTCTTGCATCGCATGTTCCCAGTTCCCACCACTTTGATAGAACCAGGTCTAAATCTTCCAGACAAAAGTAGCCATTTAGGTGCACTTATCGTGAACCAGAAGTCAACACAAACTGAAATAATATAAAAAGTACAGTATCTTTTAAGATCAACTAAAATGCACCATATGCCAATAAAGAATTTCTTTTTTATTTCCATTAAAATATTTTTATATCATGAATATAGAAATTCAAAAGAACTTGACTATTATTTCCTAGAAAGTTCATGAAGTATCATAGTTGGCAAAGATAAAATGAGACTCCAAACAGCAAGGCGGTAAATTTGAGGTTTGCAAATCTAGGTCTATCCTAGATAGTCCATGCTAATCTATCATTCCCTATGGTTCTTCACTGAAGAAATGGTGAGATTCCATGGCAACTGTGGAATCAAAGTGATGAAATTCATGTTTGCTGTAACACTATTTTTAATCACTTTTAAAATTAAAAAACAGTTCTCTCATGTAAAAGACAGAGCTGACTACCCCAGGCCACTCTTTTCAATCATGAAAGAAACACTGCTGTCATCCCAGCAGCTCAAATGTGCAAAAAACCATGTATAGATACCATTTCAAAAGAACAATCTTCAACTGCAATTAACTAAAAATTATGAATTCATCACAAAGAAAAGCATGTTAGGAAAGGCTGTTATTTTTTGTATTCTCTAGTATTTAGCAGAATCTAACATGTCAGTGATAAGACAAATGAAATTTCTTAGTACAGAGCTGTCCATCCTAATGCTATAGTGAGAACCACACAATATGCAACATAAGACTTAAAAACCAAAATCAGGTCATAAATATATGTGTGTGTGTATTTATATAATATAATTAGCAGACTGAAATAATCCAGGTTAACAATTCCCAGTCCTGCAGCAGATTTACAGCCCTGTCTCACTAACTGCTTCCTTCCAGATTCTGGACAGATTCCTGGGGTACAACACCCGGCACAGGAAAACACAGGCTTCCTTGTTCTGAGTAGCAGTTGCAATTCTCCACAAAAAATCAGTTCTGCTTTAATGAAACTTTCACTGCTCTACAAACACCTTATTTTTTCAAGAGAAGCTGATGAACAAAAAGCATGTTTTTATTTCGTACATAGTTTCACTGAATACAGGAGAAGTGCATATTCTTAATAATTGTGTGTCCTCATTTTTACACTCTGAAAACATAGATGTTCACAAGAATGCAAAAAAAAAAAATTAAGGTGCAAATACCACTTTGTCAAGCAAGCAATTCCAGTACTGTGCACTGCATACACAAATAAAGATGGATGGAAACAAAATTACTTCTTCTTTATATCAACAATGAATGAATGAATGAATGAATGAATGAATGAATGAATGAATGCCAAACAATTCTTGGACAGAACAAGAATGTGTCAAACAACTATATCAAGAAGTATACGAGAATGTATCCTTGTAAGGAAGGAAAAGGAAAGGTATGCTCTGCTAGAATATTTATTCTTTTAGACTTTTGGGAGGGGGCTCTATATGCTTTGAAGGAAGACAGGAAGACAAATCTGCCTAATTTTCTACATCCTTCAAATCAGAATATAATTTTCTTCTTTGGCAAGGGTTTATTTGCATATGACTTGTAAAGTTTCTTAAGATTATTCAATTTAGGGTGCTTTAAAATAAGGCCTCTATAAAACTATTGCTTCATACAATAAATGTTTTTCTCACCATCAAAATCTTTAATTCAGTTAGCAGAAGAGTGTGCAAAAGCTTTCACAATAGAAAGACATTTGTGCTTATGCAGAGAGCAGACTAAAAGAACTTTGAGATCCAGGAAGAGAATGACTGAGAGGACTGCAGTCTATTACAAAGCAAAGCATAAGCAAAAATGAAGACTCTTTAGAATCAAAATTTGTATGGAAAAGAGCTCACAGTAATAAAAATCTTCAATTGTAACCGTTTTAGAGAAGTATTTAAAATTGAGAACATCCTTTTGCAAAATTTTGAAAGGAAATGTAGGGTCATACAAAATTATGTTTTATTTTGAAATTGAGATTTTTTCATATTGTGATTTCATTTAATTTTGATACTTACTTCATTAATTTCATATCAATTCAATGTCAATATTCAGTCAACAAGATTTTGACTCTTTGTTCCCATTCCATGTGGGAAAATCATGGGAAAAAGGAAAAGGAAAAAGCAATCCTGAGCCTTCCTGGCTCTTTTGCTGAGGGGTTACTCATGGTATAGACACATGAAGAAACTATCATGTGACATTAGCTCCATGTCAGAACACTGCAGTAACTCCTCTTTTTTACCTCACAGTGAGAAATTATTGCAGCTTCTCTCTCAGCTTAGGTAGGATAAGTTGCAAATAATGAAGCTTTCAAGATTATGTATTTGGTAAATATAAGACTTGTGAAAAAACTTAAAATATTCTCTTCTCTCCTTCTTCAATTTTTATAAAACATGTTTTATTTATGAAGATAGTAACTACTAAGAATATCTCTTAATTTGTTTAATAAAAATGTTAGTGATTTATTTTTTTCAACTCAACAATTTCCTCCTTCATATCAACAAATAAAACTGACTCGAGAAGATGAACCTAATTTAAATTGTGAAAGGAGACCAAACCTACAAGGTAAGACCACACATCTGTACTTATCTGAGCGGAGGACAGTGATCTAGGCCTATAATGGGATTACAAATCCCTAATTCTAAACATGCATAAATATTAGTGGCTTCACTTTATTAGAAATGCTGTCTTGATCTGTTCTGGCTTCACAATTGATTATTTTCAGAGAAAAGTCAGCAGATGAATAAACTTAGCCATCTCATCAATTGTCTGCTGCTTCCAACAAGAATTGTTTGGTCCTTTCTTTAGCTAAATAAATATAGAGCATAAACCTGTATGACTATTGGCAGTCCCTACACCTTTTCAGAGCCTTCAGATTTCCCCTCAAGTAGGCTTACAGAGATTAATATTAAAGGCTGAATATTAAATATCGCAAGGCCTGTGACACTAATCTACTTGAACAATAAAAATGAGGCATAGTAAATGAGATCTCAGAAATACTGGATATGTTTCTTCATTAAAAAAAAAAAACTTTTTAATTAAACCATCCAATTTAATGTTTTCATATGGCACTTTAGTTTCTAAGGTAAAGCGAGCTAGAGACAGCTGACAAAGAAATTATAACTGCAATTCCTTGGTGAAAATGTTAATGACAGCAAAATATTGTTTAATTAGATGATTGCAGCATCTGGATTAACACTCTTTAAGAGCGATGTTCCTGTGCTTGTCTGCTTCTTCACACTTTACAGACATTTTGTCATCTCTAGGTCATTAGGAAAGAATTTTTAATGATTTTTCTAGAAGTAAGTAGTTCGAGTTACATCTAATTAGATGACAATAATAAGCCCAACACATGCAGTAGCTAAATATATACATAATTAACCAGTGAGGGCTTGTACATCACAGAGTAAAAAAGTGGAAAATGCTAAACAGGCAAAAAAAAAAAAAAAAAAGGTGAGGGGGAAGAAGTTCATCTGAATTTATTACCTAATTGAGGATGTCATTTTTTTTTCCATAAACCTTTAAAAATAATCCTTTTCCACTAGAAGAAATTACTCACAAAAATTATGGATGCAATTATTCTTCATTTCTTTTAAAAGCAGTGACATGTAGGATTTAAAAGAATTAAAATTCCAATAAATACAAATGCAAGCACACATTTAATGCACTGCAATTTGAAATCAAACAGCAGAAATTAGATAAATACTGAGAAATGGATTTGAAATCTAGATTTCTAGCTAAAACAGTGAGCACTGCAATAATATTAAAAACAACTTCTTGTTCTCACTCCTTCTGATACCTTTTGGTGTAGTGGGATTACTTTTAAGCACTCTTTTTAGTAATCTTTTAATTGAGAATAGCAAAAATTACTTGTTTCCTATATCACCCAGAGGATTCAGTTGACATTTATGCTGGTCCCATACAGAGAGGACAATTAGTATAATCACAGCAAAAACAAAAGGATCCCTGAGAATGAAGCAGGTAGAGGGAGAAGGGGGGAGGTGACCAGGAAGGCTTATGTCTCCAGAGCCAGGACAAAAACCAGGGCCATGGAGAGTATAACACTGAGACTGATTGATAAGTAGCAGAGCGCAGTGTTTACCTTTGGGAGGAAAGCCCAGAGCTGTAAACATAATGAAATATGCTTGAGCCAAAAAAGAGGGCAAGAAAGAGGGGAAGAGCTTGGAAACAGAAGAGGGAGGTGGGAAAATAGCTGCCTAGGGGGCCAGAGAAACAGGTTGAAACAAGGCTTTAGAATTTTGAAGATGGAGAGAGATTTTGAACTGAAATTGCAGCGAGACATCAGGCCAGTGCAAGTGCCAGTAATCACACATAGGATTGGATAGGAAATGATCTAGAAAGAGAGATCTTTGAGAGCTGAAGCAGAAAGTTATTAAGCATATAAGATCTGTGAGCACACATCACAGTAGAAACAATTAATCTAAACATGAAGCATGGCAATGTTTCTAGGGGGTGAAAGGATGACATAAGAACTAAAGAAAATGTCATAGAATGATGATTTTTTTCAAGAGCATACTTCAAATATTAAGGACCTATAGAACAGCCATGCTACTCAGGACAGACATACCAGAAAACCAGGGAGAGATTCAAGAAGAGATTAATGTATTTATTTCAATGGTTCCGTTGTACAGACACCAACCAGTCTGTGTAATTAACAGTACTAATAAATAGGCAAAGGACTTCTTGTGGGAGAGGACCTGGCTGCATGATGTCACAATGGGAGAAATAAGCTGGTGTCAGAACCCTCACTTCTGAACATCACTCTTCTTCTTGTGTAACTTCAGAGGAGGATAACAAAGAAACATGGGTGCTTTCTTACTCTTTTGTAGAGGGCTAGAGACTAATTAAGCACTATTGGAAGAAAAAAAGGAAGCTACAAAGAATGGGCAAAAGATGTGCTAAACCACTTTATTAGTGGATCTCTATTTGGATGAGAAAACAGTGAAGTGACCTTACTTATCCCCCACTTACCAGCAGATAATCCACAATTCTTAAGTGTCAAACCTCCACGTTTCTGACTAAGCTACAGCTCAGATTTGCTGAATAAGCCAGTAGGAGCTTAATGGCAACATGAATTAAAAAAAAAGAGGATGGATATATTTCTCAATAGCTGAAAACAATAATACCATTAGAGAATAAGATGCTGCTTAAATAAACAGTTATATACTAAAACTAGGTCATTACATTAACAATTACTGGCAGAGAAGTTGTAACTTATAAGGAGATATTTCTTATGGAATCTCATTACAAAAGAGTATAATTAGGACTGTAATTGGAAATTGGATTTCCAAGAAGAAGGAAAAGAAAATACATCTTTACTTAGGAAAGGAGGTCACAAGTATATTCAGTACTCAATTTTTGTCTACAAAGTAGAAAATCCTGTATTTTCTTCTGACTGTTGAAGGTCCTGTCTACAGTACATTTAAGATTTTGTGTCTGTTTAATACAGGTGTACTTGGGCAGTTATCAAAACCAGGGCAACAAGTAGTAGAGATTCTTCGCTTCCAGGACTGTATCTCTGGTAGAGTTATTTATTTTGTTAGTGCTTTATCAGAAAACACTTATTTGTTAGTGCTTTATCAGAAAACACTTATTTGTTGTAAGTGAAATATTTTTGAGGAACACCTTTCAAAAAGACTTACAGAAATGCAGGCAAAGCTGTTAATGCAGTGGTGTAACTCAGACTGCCTCACAGCCCCCAACCCTGCAGTTTCCCAGATCTCAGGCCCTGGTGGTACAAGGCCATGCAATGGTGGAGCCAGGATCAGCTTGGGGATGTGAGAACTTCTAGACTTTCTAACACATATTTCTTCTTCGAAACTTTCTCCCCAGTGACCAGACTTTGAGCGAATGTGCACTCTATTGTGGGTGGGTTTCTGCCTTGCCATGAACTTTATGAGGAGATTCTTAGCAAATATCCCCAAGTACTTCATGAGTTTTTGGAACTGAGCTTTCTAGATGAAGTGCAGACTTCATTAAAACTAAAAAACCTGGTTGATCTTCCAAAAAATAACTTGAGGGGATTTTTTACTTCTGTCAAAAAGTTGGAAAACTTTGGGTTTTGTTCCAAACTAGAATAAAGACCTTATTGTCATGTATAGAATTGCCTGTTGGGTTTCAGTCAGCTTTTATTCTCTGGTGTTATTTTCAGAAAAGGTTTTGTGTGTGTCATTGGCAAGTTCGGCTACCAAGGATAAATTTTCTTCTAATTTTTTTAAAATCACATACTGCTGAAAGATTTTATGAGATGATAGACAATGATGTGAAATGAGCAAGGCATCCTATGCAATTAACCTATGCAATCATGAGATTACATGAACAAATGAGAGTTATCTGTAAGAGACTGATACCAATAAATCTGCTAGAAATCAAATGCCTTGAGTCAGAGAGAGAGATTTCTAGGGATAGTGACCAAACAATTTTTTTCAAATAGGACAGAAATTCATGGACACACACCAAAAATAACAAATAGTCAGTAATCCTTCAAACCTTGGCCATAGCAGGTGGAACATGGAATGCTAATATCAAGCCATCCTGTTATAAGGCAGATGAGTGACACTAAATGACCTTAAGAGAATCCTGTCTCATGCAATCACCCCAAGTGTTCGGCTATAAAACTTGCCCAGTAGTACTAGTACCAAAAAACAAGTCAAAAAATATTTTTGTTGAGACTTTTGAGATACTCTGAGGGAATCTGCTCAGGCTGAATCTTGTTAATTGAGATATTTTAGTGTGTTACTGCAATTTCTAATTGACTTCAGACATAACGCTGTCTTCCAGGTTTGAATGCTTTGGTGAGGTACCTACAAAATAATGACCTTAGAATTTTAAACTGATTAAAATTAAAAAAAAAAAAAAGTAAAAATGGCTTATCTCTTGTCTACTCTCATTCAAAGAGCTTAAATTCGATGCTCACAGAAGAAATGAGTACACAAAAAGGAAATTACCAGCAAAGGACAGTTCTGTTGGTAATGTATTGGACAAGGACTGAGGGGACTTAGGCTAACTTCCCAGTTCTCCCGTAAATCCTCCCAGTTCAGGTGAGGCAGCCAGGGAGCCAGCAAGGGTCTGCCTGCATTTCCTACTCACTAGAAGGGCAGCGGATGCGTGAGAGGCACGGAGCAGCTGGAGACAGGCCAGTGTCCAGAAGCAGGATAGAGGCATTCTGGCACTGCACCAGAGGCAATAAACACTCAGCAGGGCTCCTTCCTCCAGCAGAGATCTGCGGGACCGCAGCTAAAATGCTTGGGAACCAAGCTGGTGACTTGCACTGGACTTCACCATATGGACTTTCCAGCCCTGATCTCCAGTAGTTTCAGGGATTCTGCTTTTTGCTCCACTGCTCAAGGTAAACATGCCCTCAGATTTCCAACTGTTCAGTGGTAACACTTGTGTATCACACTGGGATAAGTTGATGACACATTTATTAACGTCCGTAAGACTCGATGCATGGACCATGACTACCATCTAAGCACAGAGGCCAAAGCCTGAGGGTTCAAAGCAAGCGAGTTTGACAGCTCCTGAATTCTGCCACTGCCCTACTGGGAAGAGTGCAGTGACTGTCCCCAGACTGGTCAGCATAACAAGTGCTACCTTTGGGTTTCACACTTACATGTGTCTTGTGTCTGGCCTGAGGATAACCTCAAGCATAAAAGTCAGGACCAAGTAAAGATGAGAGTTGTAACACTGGAGTACAAAGTGATGCCTGGTGGAATTTAATTTGGGTTTCAAATTAAAGCTCACTGAAGTGAAATGTCTGTATGAGGCTCTCCACAGGCAGGTTCATAAGCAGCATGTGTGCTACAGGCAGGAATCATAATAGTAGACAACCTCCTGGAAATCTCTGTATATGGTGTAGAAAACTGCTGCTTTTTACATTTAAAATTAACACTGGAGTTAACACATAGAAAAAGGAAAGGTGAAAGGAGTAAATATCTTCCTGAATGTTTAATTAATGACAATTGCCAGAAAAGCTCTTCTTTTGCCAATAACAAATGGATGTCTATGGCAGTTATTTCTCATTTTAAATACCTAATCTGATATTATATTTCATCTCAAAGAACTAAATGAGAAAAGATGCTGTAATCTAATCACACCACAATCCAGGTGACATCTGTACTAGGCAGAATACTGTTGTTATTCTGCTGTCTAGTTGCTGTTGCTGAGAATGATGAAGTAGCGAAATTACATTTTCCCATTATTATTTCCAGACACTCTCTGGCAATGGTTTGTTGACTCTAATAAAGCTTCAGACAAAGCTGTCAGCAGAGGAAATGGCAGAAGGGGAGCAAGGAACAGCCTTCACAGCAATACATGAATCTAAAGTCTCCATGATAGGTTGTGCATTTTCTGATAAAATGTAATGTGTGTGTGTTTCAGAATATATCACAAAACTGCAGCCGAATTCTAGTGGGATGAATGTATTCTATCGAGTCACGTTGCTTAAGATTTTGACAAACATAAACATATTACAAGGGATTAAAGAGGCAGAAGCCTTACCTGCTATAGTATTGAGGAACATCAAGTATTCAAAGTTGGATATCTCCCGTCTCTGCCAGCGCTGAGTCATGTTGGAGGATTTATAAAGTTGTCGGGGTGTGGCCAGAGAGATTCTCCTAGGAAATGCATTTAAAGAATGATTTTTTAAGAGTCTCATTAAATGTTAAGATGTAGGGCAACATTTTTAGTGTGATTGGTTTCAGATTGTCTCAGAAGCTTTTTTATTTCATTTAATGAAGTCAAGAAGACACTATTACCCTTATTTCAGAAATGTCTAAAATTAGGAGCTATGTTTTATTTTATCTCTACTACAGCATTGCAATAAATCAGAATATTATATTTTGTGGTTTATTTTATTCTGAATCTGGTTAAAAGACAGGGATTAAAAGAAACTGCAGACCTCCTGGTGCCAGGCTTGTCCAGAAGGAATAAAAGAGGAATACCATGTCCCTGTTTCAAAAGGATATATTGAGATAAATTCATTAATGTTAGTGAGTGATAGATTAAAGTGACATACACTTCCATCACACAGGTTGACTGTATTTATTACACAATTTGTGCACCTCCTGTATGGTCAACTACCAATGATTCTTTCCTAAATCCCAGTGAGCCTGAAGATTTCTATTTATAGCCTGGTTTCTGAAAGAAACAAATTTTACTCAGTTATCTGCTCACATGTTCATCTGCCTGTCTCTTCATAATGACTTCTAAATTGCATTTCATTCAAATTTGGAAGAGGAGCAGGAGTGTCTATGATCCTCATTTTCCACATATTTTTTGAAACTTACACGGCTGGATAAAGGAGAAACTACTTGCCAAGGAAGAAAAAAGCAGAAACTCTTCTATATTCAACTCTTCTATATTCAATTTGACAACATCACAATAAACAAATACCACGCAGCAAGTCTTAAATTAACCATTGTATATACTGTCCCTGGTTGGTAAAACATAGGAGACTAGAGTCAGTCTAGACTAATGCATTAAAGAAAAAAATCTGCAACGGGCAGAAGCAGTCTCATTGTTCAAAACTCATTTCTAGAGAAAATACTTCTTGCCTTAAAAAAGGAGAAAGACAAGGAAATCTTTGTAAAGAAAATAAATTCATCTCCTCAGATACCTTTTTAAGAAGAAATTTAGATCTTAGAAATGTGTAAAAATAGAGAAATGTTTATACCTGTTAAGAACATCAACAATAAAAAAGACAATTCCTAACAAGTAGTCTGAATTCAATGAATTTGAAGAATGTATGTGGTAATATTTACACAGCTTATCAAGACTAAATAGGGACACCCAATGCTTCAGCTTTCAGTTGCACCCTGGGCACACTATGTGTTATTTTTAGACTCTGGAAGCTGAGTATCTTCTTAAAACTTAGTAATATACAAGGTGTCAAACTGCGCAGTGTTTACAAAAATGTGAACCACCTACTTCTAAAGATACATGCACATACTTCTGGAGATGCATTAAAGTCTATTTCCAGAGAAAGGATGCATGAGTATTGGCATGTGACTGGAGTGTATCAAAGTAATTACAATTATTTGTCTAAATTGCCAGTGTGTAAGTTGTCAACATCTGCCATATTTCAGCTTCCAAAACTGGGCATACAAAAATGACCATGCAAGGGTATTTACCCAAATAGCAGTGTGTTAGGTCTTGCCAGCTTGGCTAGCCTTATTTTACGGTAGACTATAGGATACCAAACATAAATGCACTTTACTAGTACACATGAGGCAATGCAAAATATTTTAAAGTTGTTTCTATAATGCTTATGAAACAATTTATCTAAAGAAATATCCAAATGCAATCATACTTAATATTGCATTTCATATAATAACAACTAATTTTACAGTACAACTCTCAAAGACATGTGTTTTCCTGTAAATTCTGAATAATGCTACATGCAAATTAATAAACATAGAAAATAAAAATACTAAATAGATCATTAAATTTACAAAGCGTTTATGTCACAGACTTTCTGTTCCTCCCATGACAAAACAACATTTATGTATCAGCTTAGTAGCTGCTTTCAGACTTTTCACAATCTCCTAGGGAGTCTCAAAAATCTATAAACTGTCAAGTGCTGGACTTTGCATTTGAATGCCTGATTTGAGTGAACTCTACAGAAAATCAAAATATACTAAAAACATCCTTATTTACTCCTTATCTACCGTGTTTGAAAGATTCACATTTTTTCAATGGAGACTGGAAGAAATTATGCACAATAAATTGGTTCCACACCTGCTTGTTTCAGCTAACACAGGAAGACCCACTGTTTTCTGTTTTGCTAAAACCACCCAACTTTGATCAAACTATTTCTTTCTTCAATATGCCATCACCAATATGAAGATGCACAAATGAACGTGCTTCCTTTGCTTATAGAGAACCACAAAATATCTACTCAAAATGAGAACTGCAGAAGACTCTGATGTACAACAGAATGATCCAATTTTTCAATTTTTATACATTTAAATTTATTTAGAAAACAATTCAGGCCATATTGGTGAAGGAAGGGATGTTATATATTCCATATGTGGAATATGACACACCCCCTTTCACAGTCACTTTTAATTTAGTTAGATACAATGCAATCTCATACAAAAAATATTTAAGTATCTTGCACCTGCATGATGTCATGTATTGTGTAGCTCCTGTTCAGAGAAAAAAAAAATAAAGACTTGGGAAAGTAATTTCCCAAGGAAAGGCAAAAAACTCATCAACATTCATTTTAATCAAAGTTCTAAGAAGGGTTTTATACTTTGATGGCATAAAATCTTAGTTTTTATACCTCTCTCCCTTCACAAAACTCAACCTCTGCAACCAGCTGTATTGAGATCTGGAGATCCATCACCAAGCTGCTGACACGGCAGAACTGAGCTGATGTTGAATATAGTTACTTTAACAGCCAAAATACATTTTTTTTTTCAGAAAAAAAAAAATTTAATTTCTTGGTTTTATTAACTGAAGCCATTGTTTTCTCTAATGCTTTAATAGCCCACAGAATTTCAGGGGAAGGTGTCAGTATCTTTAGGGGCAAAAATACTGTATCTTTTACCAATTCTTTGATCTCAGTATGCTAGGAAACCATTGGGCAGCTCACAGCTGGTTTCTGAGCTGTGATGTTGCCCTCAATAAAAAGACATCAGTAATGTGTGTGTCCCTTCTAACACCTCAGGGGTTAGAATCATAAAAAGTAGTCTGATAATACCATGCTAAAAAAGTGGATGTTGTTCTACCTATGTAGAATCATATGGAGTGGCAGAAGTTAAAAGACACAGCATTGTTTGCCCAGTTGTATCATTTGGCAAGGTCATAAGGAAACTACAATCAATGCAACATGTTTCAGAAACAGTGAAAATGCATTTATCAAAGACAGACTAATTTGATTACTAAATCAGACTGAAGTCTTCAACATGTGACTTATTTTAAGGATGTAATTACTTCTTTGTAACATTAAGGACAGGCTTGAACTCTGTTGAATCAAAGCATTAAACAAGCTGTTTCGAAAGGCAGCAGAGGCAAACTGAAGACTTGCTCTGAATAGCAGGTCTGTAGAGTCTTTGGAAGTCATAATGGTTCACCTGCTTCTAATCCTTTGAGCTATTAGATCGTAAATATTTCTATTTACTTCTATTTCCTTTCACCTTTCATAATTCCAGAATTTCACCAGGAAAACAGAAATACACTTAAAAGCCATGTACTGCATTAAAAGTAATTTACTTCTTCGGAATGTTTCCATCATGAGTGCAAGCCTTTATGATGTAATTAATTAAACTGTATTTACTATTAAACTGTAATTAACTCTAGGTGACATTTATCAGAGTAGTATCAGAGAGGAAATATTACTTGCAGAAATAGAACTAAAGAACTTAAGCAAAACAATCATAAAGATCTTCTTTTGTTAAGATATTTTAAGGTACAACTTAATCTGGAAAACTCTGATGAGAAAAAAAAAGGATAATGTTTTACTCAGTATAGCAGCTCCTTTTGGTTACTCAGTATAGTTTCACCTTATTTTAGTTATGTAAATAAGCATAATTTTATAAATTAGCATTCCAGAGCCAACATATTCACAGGAAGGAAAACTATTTTCTATCAACTAAAGATTAACTACAGAGCAGTTATAGAGCCAGATTTCCCCTCAGTTATTCCACTGCAATCCTACTGAAGACAATAAGGGTATGCAGACAGGGGAAAAAAGAAAAAGAACTATGATTATGGAGTTTTTATTATGCATAAATCATACACTGATTACACAAAAAAAAAAAAAAAAAAACAGAAAGAAAGAAAAATAACTTCACTACCATATGCCAGATATATTCTGAAGGCTAGCAAGCCATTTTCGATTCAATTTGAACTTTAATCAAAAAGGTATGGAAATAAGTGCATATTATATTGAAGCTGAAACTTTTCTAAATAATTATATATCAACAAACTTTTTCAGACAATTATTCACTGAATAATGCACAAAGGATATGAATTTCAAAAGTAAAAAATGTCACTGTAAATATGAAATTCTGATTGAGAAATTTGCATTTTGTTTGTGCTAGAACATGTGGCCATTTCTATTTCAGAAAAGAATGCTATTACTTTCCATTTAGAGACAGCATTTCCTTTAACTTTAGTATATGGAAGAACAATGCAAATATTAACAAGATGCGCCTTCCAAATAAATGCCCCAACTTCGCCTTGATCTCACTGAAAACTTGAGAAATTTGGCAGTTTGCCTAAAGACTTCAGCACATTCAGGAGATCAAGCCTTAGGTATCCTGAGACTCTTGGGCTCATGACAGGGAATGATGTTCATCTGGGAATGAAACAGTTCTCCAATTCTACAAATGCTTTGACACTTCAGAGTATTTCCACATTTTGCGCTGGGATAAAACAAGGACAATGAGAAGTTTTAGTTTGTAGGAAATGACTTAGAGACACATCCCAGACACTACACTGATGATTAAGTCATTGGCTTTTTGGCCAAATCAAGCCAAATGGGGGTCTGAGCCCAAAGCACCATATTTTGTAAATATCATGCTGTTTCCTTGCTCCCTCATACTTCTTTATTTCTGTCTCATTTTGACCAGAAGTTAATGCTGAACTGAAAAACAAACAAAAAATGTCCCCACTCTAACAGTGAAATACACATGAAGATCATCTCACTTCTCCCTGAAACAGGAACACTTTTATAATATATAAGATCTGACAATTTGCAGCCTTATTTCTGGCCATAGGCTGATTTGATGTTGATGTTGATGCAGGAATAAAAACTGTAGTTGTCCATAGTATGTGAAAATCTCTAAAACTCAACCTTTATTGTTCTTTCAAAAATATATATGCTCCTCAGTTTTGGAAAGGAAAGAAGAAAATGCACTATACTAATGAAAGGAAGAAATTTGAAAATTGCAAAATAGCCACTATGCTGATAAGAAATGAAGTAAAATCCCACACATTCATATATATATAAAATAATTTACATTCAGCAAACACAAAAACTAGTCAAGTTCAGTTTCACATCCTGCATAAAAATCACAGCAAGGATGAAAATTTGATTATACATTTTTAAAACCAGAGATAAGGTTTGAAGAGATAAGGTGTAAGTATTTTCAATGGAAGGTGCTTATTTCCTGTAATTGAAAAGGAAAACATCTAATTATCTAATTTACTTCTTTTACTTTTTTATCTCTTACTTCTTTTACTTCTATTCCATATACTAACAGGCCATATAGTAAGTAAAGTGTAATGTTTCTCATACTAACCTTAAGAAAAAGAAAATCTAGAGTTGACAGGAATAATGTTTTAGCACTGATATTTAAAAAATACCAACTCTATAATACAACAAACACAAAATATAAAAACTATGTTAATTAAATTACCTGGCTTGTGGCAAACCATAGCTGGTTCCTACTCCAACACGTGGTAAGCTGTACACAACTTTTTTCACTGTTGCTTGGTCAGGAAAATTAAACATAACAGAAGCTAAATGAAGAAAGGAAAATATGTACCAGTAAAACATTTGCAGCAGTCTGTTTCTTCACCTGCATGTAGTTTTAAAATGCTCAGGTTTTTATTTGGGGAGAGAAGTCAGTTCCACTTTTATCCTCCTGGGGATCCAAGGTACAACAGAAATTCCTGACATTTTTCACACCTATGTATAATTAGCTGGTTAACATTTTAGCATTAAGTCTCCCATTTTGCAGAAGACCTGAGTGTTGCTTACTTCAGAGGAACAACACTTTACTATTAACCCATAAAATCTCTTATCAGGCTGAGAAGCTGTTCATTAGCTGGCATGGCATTTGCTCTTCTAACTAGTGTCTTAAAACAGCCAGGAATAAGGAATTGTTCAATTCCTTCTCCAGCTGAAATCAAAATTTACATCAGAGATCCTGAAGGTAAAAGACCACTACACACCTCACCAGCCAGTGAACTGTGATTCAGAGTAGCAAATACAGAAAACCGAGTAGATCCATTTATTGCTCTGGTACTTTTTAACTTTAATTCCTTTTATAATTAGGGAAAGAAATATCCTTTTATATGTTCCACTAAAATGTTTACAGACAATTGAGGAGAAGGGTGAGACAATTGAAAAAGCAAATTTCCTATCCAACATCAAAAGAACTTACCAATTGCAATGATCTGGTTCTGTAAATAAATCTCACTGCTGGACAGGAAGCAGTGAGATTGATTTTAATAAAATTTGCACTGAGCACATATGAGAGGAAGCATTATAGAACGGACATAAGCACTTTATCAAAGGAAGCGCAGAATTTTCCTTTTAAGAGAAATAAAACACAAAATAACCACTAGCACAATTTTATGCAACAAATATAAATTTTGACCTACTTCTGTTTGCCATAAACACTTCCAAAGCTGTGTTCTGGAGAAGATAACGTCTTGAAAAAACAGCTCGAATCTCGCTGAACATCCATTTTCCATGAAGGCCTTCAGTATAGGCAAGGACCTGTAAAGAAAGTCAAGGTGAGAGTTATTAGCAGGGATTTGTTGATAAAATATTATGTAAGAACAGAGGAAATTTTACCCACCAATCAAGTTCATTGTGTCCCATTAACACTTAAAACCAGTGACTTAAAATGAACTTAAATGTTTTTAAGAAATGCAAAAAAAGGAGTACCTGCTGTTAGAAGAATATCAGTAATTACTGTAACCTGATACTCCTAAGATCTATTTCTCATATGTCTCATCAAATTAATTTCCTCAAAAGCGCCAAAACCTCAAACTCTACAAACAAGTACATGGAAACAGACACACTTGAAATTATGCTTATCTTCTTCCAACAGTGTGCATGACACAGTTGTCAGTTATCTATCAGATACCAGATTTACTTCTGAGGCTGCCTTGTGCAAAGAACAACCAAAGAACATCCACTTCAGGGTCATGAATTACAAGTCCTTCGATTCTATTAATAAGTATGAAAATTAGCAAAACCAGTATGTCACCATAATAATTTTTCTGAAGTTAGGTACATAAGATATTCCAAACCATGGACAAAATTTAACAGTTTTAATTTTGCATTTTAAACTTAATGTGAAAATATTTTAAAATAAAATAGTTTAAAATTAGCACTGCTTTTCCTGTTTTAAATTTTCTCAACTAAGTGCATTAATATAAGACTAGATATTAATATCAAATAATATTTTGTCACTTTTCTTTCAGTGTTTTGGATGTTCAAAAAATAGACAAAAATAGACAAAAATAGACAAAAAAGACACAATTTAATTATATGTTATTTTTATTAACTTGTATCATGCACTGTAGAACAATTCTTTTCCAATCATTTTCATCAGCTGGCAGGCTGCCTTCAGCCCTGCACCTCTGCTCAGGTGGGCTCTGCTATGGCACTCCTAGGAGGAGTCACTTGTTTGGGATGGGGATCCTCACCACACCCATCTGCATTTCCCAGTCTCTGCAGAGACCTGGGCTGCAGGCACTGAGAGAATTGCAGCCTCAGTGAAACAAAGAAATATCGTGAACACCTTCCCTAAAGGAACGTTTCAGACTGAAGAGACTGAATTTCTCTGCTCTCCATCAGGTACACAAAAGCTGTCATACACCAGCTCTCAGAGCTTTACTCACTCATCTGAGGTCTTTACTTTCCCTAATCATGACCTCCCCCAGCTTCTGAACAGGAAAATGTTAGGGAGACCATATGCTGCTGCTGTCAGTGATCCTTCATGCTTGAGGAAATGGGAATTGTATTTCTTCAATCTTTTCACTGACGCAGCTTCAAGTTAGTAACACGTCTCAATATATGAAAAAGCTAATTTCAGTTTGTGAACTTGGTGTACAGCCTTTTTCTCATAACCACAATGAGTCTATTTCAGAGAGGATGTTAATAACAGAAACAACAAAAAAGTGATTCAGTGCATGGAAAGGCATTCAGAGTTAGCTCTGTCCTCGATAGAGACCAGTTAGAAGAACACAGCGTTCCCCCTGTACTGTTTACATGAGGGTAAGTTACAGACAGAACTCTTAGACCAACATCGCAGCTGATGACACTGTTTCATTCACCTCGGCTTTCCACACCAGTTAAACACATCTTGGAAGAAGGGAAGGAGCTTGATTCTTTGGAGGTCACCCAGACATGTGCAAAAGACTATGGACCCCCTCTATTCAGTCACAGGTCAGCTGTGGAATGCTACCTCATACACTAAACTGTTGCAATGGTTAAAAATCTGCACCTTATTTTTCCTTTGAACTCTGATAAATCTTGTGACACTTTTGTCTGTGAGCTTTCTAGTATCAGGTAACTTTTCCTTGTGTTGGTAATTACAGACTGGATCCACTTACTGCTTAGCCTTCTCTTTGATAAGCTAAATAAACAAAGTTTTCCTTGATTTTCTTTCATTGAGATCAGATGCTAGGATTACACTGGTATGATGTATGTGAAATTCAGGTGGATAAGAACAATAACTGAAGATTGAAGCACTCTCCTTCTTTGAATGTATTCTGCTGCTATCTGATACATAATTTTTGAAAATATGCAGGTTTTTAAATTAAAGAGAAGAAAGTCTGACGAAACCACTCACATTTAAAAAGCTAAAATATGAGAACAGTCTCTCAGAGGGAGGAGTTTGACATATATGTAGATGCAACCAGATCTACAGCAGCCAGCAAATTTGCCAAAAAATTAGCTCCTTGACAAAGCATCATACATCAGGAAACCACTTTTTGTATCAAAAATGTTTCTAGTTGTTTTTTTTTTTTTTTGTAAAGAGAAATATTTCTATTAACTATATTCTATATATTAACATAGAGGATTCACAATAATACATTTATGATGTATTGATATATACCACAACATAGTTATTATAAGTCAACACTAAAAGTACACTGTATATCAATCATGCACTGCTTGGCTTTTACTTCCTCCTCTTTTTTAATTAAGTATAAAGCAATTGCAACTACACAGAGATACATTCAACCCACTATTAAATGAATGACACATGATAGCACTCCAGTAAAACAGTAGAATGGAATAGGAAATCAAAGGAAATAAAGGAGTCTGTAATTCAATTAATGCCCTCAATTACACTCTTCTTAACTGTCTATTAGTCCTACAAATATCAGATTATCTTGCCATTATCAAATTATCTGAATTATTTCAGTATTTCTGTTGTAACGTTTTCCTGTCCAAGATATACTACCCATTTTTGCCATTCTCCATAACATTGATCTTACACCATTTTCTTGTGATGCATTAAACCTCCCATTATTAGATATCTACAATTTACAGCAGATATTACTGACATTGTAGCAGGATTATTTCTTATTGCTGTTATATCAGCCAATTCAAAGTAATTTTATTTCTCTGAATTTGAACCCTTGTAAAGGCTTATATACCTTTTTCTTTCTTCCAGAATGATTTTTAGCTTTGCATTTTCTCATAGGACATGAATGAAATCCTATCTATTTTACATATTTTACATACTTTATGTATTATATCTTTGAGTATTCATAAAAACATTGTTCATAAAACCATTTCGCTATGCTAATACACAGAAATTATGTCACTAAGTTATCTGAAAATAAAATTTCCATGAGTTCCAAGACTTGGTTGTTTATACTTAAAGTCAGTACTCCTTATTTTGATAGTTTTATGAGTTTTCCTCCTAAAAACATTCGTTAAGGCTTCCTGCCTAGGAATGTTTTAATAGTTGAAAAATCATGAGTAAGCCCACCATTCTAGATACATCTTAGATAAGCTGTTTTTATTAAAATAAAAACAACCAGCCAATATCCACATTTGAACCAAGCACACTTTTCAAGTTTAGTATCAGCTGCAGCTGTTTGGAGTAAAACTCATTTCTCCTTGTAAAACCTTTTCCCTTAGGAATTTGTGTATGTTTTAAAGATACCAATTCGCTAGAATTGATTGCAGCAAGATTGAAGCTCTCACCTAACAACGGAATGAGAAGTCTCTAAAACTCAAGATTCTCTTCTATGGAAATACATCTGTTGGTGACTCTTATTTAGATTAGGTTAGTAAAGCAGCCTGGGATGCAGATGGAAAAATTCTAGAGAAGAGAAACAGAACCATTACCCAAGTGCTTTCCTATTTGGATCAGATATGAAGGCTCCATTATTTTAATTTTATTTCTGATGTAATCAAGATCTTTTTTTCCCATTCAATTAAGAGTCAATGCATTTTTAATCATAAACATTATTCAGCAGATATTCAATTATTGATAATGAATTGTTAATTAACAGCTGGAATTCTGCACTAACCAGAAGACCTGAAATACTAGTGTCCATTTTGCTTGAATCCCTGGTATATTGTCTCCACAGAAGGAACACTTAAGTACTGAGGCTCATTTTTGCTGCTTTATACTGTTTCTTGGTATCTCATATCACCAGACACAGCATGCAAAAGGATATTCTGGCCCTTTTCTTCTGATTATCTTTTCTGGAACTGAAGTAATCACAAAATCAGATGCTATAAAGAAATCAAGGAAAACAGCCTGTACAATGCTATTTATTCTCAGTCACTAACTTTTAGTAAGAAGGATCACTTTTGCTATCTGTTGCAAAGAATTTTTACATATTTCCTTCTTTTAAAATAGCTCTTTGGGTTAATTCATTAATGACTATGTATATGAATTGAATCCACTGTTTTCAGTGAAAGTTCATCATTTGTCTTTTGAAACCACATTACTAATTCAGGATATTTAAATTCTAACCTGATTTCTCAATGAAAGTGTTGATTGATACTTGTAACGTTTTTCAAGCTTTGTTTATAAATGCATCTATCATTAACATGTAATATATTTGTCTTTTTGTGGGTTTGTTTGATGAGCAGTGAAAAAAACATGAAAAAACTTCTCCTAATATCTAGTTGGAATTTCCCTTGTCTTAGCTTAAGGACATTTCCTCTGGTCCTCTTCCTGCAGGCATGGTAGAAAAGACTGACCCACACCTCACTGCACCCTCCTTTCAGGGAATTGAAGAGAGTGGTGAAGTGCCCCCTGAGCCTCCTTTTCTCCAGGCTAAACACCCCCAGCTCCCTCAGCTGTTTCCCACAGGAAATGTTTTCTAGTCCTTTCACAAGCCCTGGTGCCCTTCTCTGAGCACACTCCATGGTGGAGAAAACATGGAGAACTTCCCACAGAAACAAATTACAGTGTTTGGTCATTTCATCAGAGTGCCATCTATAGCCAGCCACAGAAGTGTGGTTATGTACCTGGCCCATGTACAAAATAGGCACTTAGAAAATAGCTTGGCATCACTGTATGCTTTTAGAGGTCAGAAATGCATGGAATTGATTACCGAAAATCATTCCGTCCTGTCAGAGGTTTGGATTTCCCTTTTTCAAATGTTGTCTGGCATTGCAATTTGCAGCAAGGAAAATGTGAATTTCTGAATGCAGGTCCTCTTGGGTTAAGACAAATGGCTCCTATGAACACACAGCAAACTTTCTTCTCCAGAACAATTTAACAAGACAGAGTTAACCATAGGTATATGGCAGACTGCATGATTGCTTCATGTACTCTAAATACAGATTGAGATGACAGATATTGATGGCATGGAATTCCACTCCAAGGGTTTATGAAATACCACATTGAGTAAGCATTTTATAATTTCAAAATGTCTGATGAATTACTGAGTATGATCAACTTTTAGATTTAGCAGGAAAAATAAGTGTACACTACAACAAGGGATATATCATGTCAAGATAGATAAGTGTAAAAAGAAGTTATATTTATTAAGAAAATTCAAAATCAGGTAAGTTCAAATAATGAAATGCCTCGTATTTTGCTTTTCTAAAACGGGAATCAGAGAATGCAAATAGAAAGGACAATTCAAATGACTTTAATATCCTAGTGTTTCATTGACTTCTTACTAGCTTTTTGTACACTTAGATTACTTTAGGAATAACTTTTTGGCCTCAATTCCCATAATCATATTAAATACTTCTAAAATTTCACCAAAATACTGTTATCATTTTTTCTTTGCACATTGTGGTCCAGTAAAATGTTCTCACTTTCTCTCTACATCAAGTTCTCTTTTCCTCTTCTTTATAGCATGCTTCTGTGTAAAATGTTTCTTTATTTGTAAGCCTTAAAAGCTTTCCTCCAAGTAGCTCTTGTAATGTTATGCTGTACAGGATGAGCCGAGTATTATGTGCCATTATAATTTTTCAACTCAGATCAGTTTTAAAATCTTTTCTAGGACTTTTTTTAAAAATAAATATTGGCACTCCTGTTTCATTTTTCTCCTCCTCTTCAGGGATCTAAAAAATGCAGATATTATTTTTGTGGTTTTGGACTTTATTTCCTTGCCAAATATTCTCAGCTTATACTTCTACTTCCAATGTTTTTTTAAGCTTTCAAGAGGCCCCTTGTCTCGAAACATGAGGTTCTGTTCATCCAAACCTTTTCTAAATTTGATTTCTCTGGTCAGCATACCCACTTTGTTATCCATTAAAACAATGCCCACTCAGCTTAAAGCAACAGATACTCTTATTCCCACATTCATTTGCAATCATCTGAAAAATTATTTGAAGTTGGTCCACTTGAAGGCCATTTTCCTCTTTTCATAAGCAAAATGGCTTTGCACATTATGATTTTGTGTTTTAGGCAAGGAACGGAAAGGATATTGGGATTTTTTAAGGAGTAGTTCCAACAAAGTAATTAGAGCAAAAAACCAAACCCTAGTCCAATATTTATGTATTCTAAATGGACCATTTCTAATACTGCATTTGTGCAACACCACTGCATAGTTTTAAATATAAGTGCAAACAAAATTCTGAATAATAATTATTTTATCATTAATTTTGATCTCTGTGCCTTTGCAGTTTTCTTTCTGTGCAAAATAAAAACAGATTGTCAATTTAGGCAACTCCTGAAATGCCAGCTGTAGACTGACATTCTTGGGAAGAACGGCATCAGGAAGAGGTAGAAGATTTAGATATTATTGCCTTAGAAAAGGTAGGCAGAGGCCTTTTTTAGGCTCTACTTTCAAACATATTCAGCAATTATTGCTTTAAGCAGAGGCTTCACTGATTTAAGAATTTTAAAACCACGAATAAAGCCGATGGTACTAGCTGGGACCATCACCATCATGTGGAGAAGTAGAAGGCAATTATATTCTAGTGCCACATAAAGCCATATAGAGCACAGCCCAACTCCAAACACAGAGGCTGAAGAAACAAATAATGGGGCAAAATCTCACAAGTAGTTCTGGTAGCCACAGGATTGAAGCAGATTGTGTTACCTCACAAAGCTTAAAATGACTTTTTGTGTTGACTTTGGCAACAATGGGATGTCAAACTCAAATCTAGTGAGAAATGTTAACAGAACTATGTTTCCATTCTCACTCTACATTTCGTGCTCAAAGATAATCCAGACTGGGGAGTGGTGATCTCAGACTCAAATTGCTCTAAGCAATCCTGCCCCAGCAGTGAAATGCAATCAAATCAATTCAATTAGAACCACACAAATTACAGTTTAGTGGGCATGCCAAAAAAGACATAAAATTGCTGTGATCTGAGCAAAACCAGACTTTTTTTTAAGGAATAAAAACAGAGAGCTTCTTTTTCTCTTATATGGTCCATTCTCCTCAACAAAAGTAAGGCAACTGAAAGAAAGGACTTTTAATACCTAAAAATTCAGGGGGAACACAGTGTTACGAAATGCTTGTAAGTTGAAACCAAAGCAGGATATTTATTCAATAAATAGTTCTTTGACAAAAAATGCAGCTTTATTAAACTTGTATTATTGGTGTATTTCACAGAATTTGTAAGAGCTTTAGCTGAGAAAAGATGCAGCAGAAGCAAAAAACCCATAGAAATAGCTTGAGGAATAAAGGATGTATGGTATCCCTAAACACATGATGTGTTCTTTCCCAAGAATAAAGCCATCATAAAATTCTCTGCCTGTTTTGATTCATTGTTTATTTTCCCCAGAACTTGCATATATTTATTGAAAAGTGTAATGCAATAAAAAAATGCATAAATACTCAAATGTACCATTTCACAAATTCTTAACATTATAACAACCGAAGGCATTATAACTGGTCTTAGGAAACATGCAAATGTTGGGTTTTGTTAAACATTACCCACATCCTACCAAATGAAGGTAGAAAGACAGTTGCATATCCCTCTTTTTATAGACATGAACTTAATGTCATACAGGAGATATGTGGAAGCATCTTGTATTTTAACAGCTTCACATCTGATTTATTCAGTCTAGAATGCACATGATTTAAGATCTATAAAAGTCAATAGAATACAATTTTTTTCTACTACTGGGCTTAATTTTTTTATGTTCCTAATATCTCTTCCTATATAAGACTGATCAAAAGCCAATAATATTTTGTTTTCCACTTCATATACAAAAGCTTTTTCATTAGTCCCAATATCTAGGAATATAATTGGAGCACATTCTACTCCTGAAATTTTAGCAAGAGATTTAAGATTAATTTTTATATGCAAAAAAGAAATATATTACTTTTTCAGTGATATATATTGTACATCTACAACATCCTCATCATCCCCAAAATTTCTGCAATACAGTTTGTAACAGTCAAGCAGAATTCTCAAGAAATTCAAAATTCTACAACTCAAAGAATCACAGAATCAGTCAGGTTGGAAGGGACCATAGTGGGTCTGGTCCAGCCTGGGTCATCCCAAAGCACATGGCCCCCACGATTGTATCTGGACACAGCTGTGCCATAAAGGGTTGGGTATGGAGTACCAGTGACTCCTGGAAATCAGTTTGCTTGGAGTCTGAATTTAGAGTAGATTCAGGGCTACTTTATGTTATGTCAACTTCTAAGGCCCCCAAAGTACAATTATGCAGCCTGTGAATAATGGTGAACGTACATCAAAGTATCTTCCTCATCATAATATACTGCAATACCAACTGATCCTTTATTTATCCAACTAAAAAGTGCTTAAGATGAGTTTGTTTTGCACTTCTGGAAAAGACAAGAAATTATAGCACTGGGAAAAACCTAATCCATAGCAAACAAAATTCTGCTGTACTTTTCATTATTATATACAGAATGTTAACTAATATTACTAAGTCTATGCAAGGAAAGAATAGCAAAGTTTCTTCTGAGAATTTTAACTTGGAGTGTTTGCAAACTGCCTGCAGTTACTCAATACTAATTCAATTAGTTTACACTTTATACTTATTTTGCTTTACTATTACAGAAGAAGTATTTATGTATTCCGTACTTGCTTTAGAGAACATATTTTTATCGGATACCATAACTAAGCACTGGTAAAGAACTCCACAGAATACATAAAAACTAAAATATTGACGTGCTTCAAATGTAAGCTGTGTATATAAACTCCATAAATGATTTTTATATTTATTTCAATAATTGGAGCCAGATTTACACTTTAATTTTGTATGTGCATTCTGTATATTCTATGTCTCCTTTCCCATACCTAACCATCAACTTTTTTAATTTCAACAATTTAAATGTCAAATTTATAGATAATTAAAATATTTGGTGGGATCTAATACTACACAAAAAATCGTCATGAAAACTAGGAAGAATATTAAAAATAACTACTCAGCTGGCTACTAAAAGTGGATTCTGGGGAACACATTTAGCCTTCAAACGTCTGCACAAAGCAGATCTGATATACAGTTCCCTCCTCTTTGGATTTCTAGCCAAGTGGAATGCAAACCTGCATGTCATAAATTTGGGCATACTCACAGGCTTTCCTGTGGTGAACTCCAGGTTCCCAGTATGAAATTACTGCAACACCTGTCAGCATGTAGAGGTGCTTTGTATGAATGTGCCTCAGTTTTTATCCACTAGAAGCTGCTCCGACACAGAAGGTATTTAAATTTTATGGACTTCTGGGTACTATGCAACTATGAAAAAGTGAGCCAATCACAGTCAAATTAATTGAGGCTATATGAGGATCTCATATAGCCTCAATTAATTGCTTCTTAACTTTTATAAAAATAATAAAATGAGATTCAACTCAAGCTTCAGAAAGAGATTAGATATTTCCATTTTTTTAATTGGTTACAACTGCCAACTATTGAAATTTTCCTATTGAACTAGATTCTTCCCTTTTTTTTTCTTTCCTGTGGGCAACAGGCTAATAACTTTAGAAGAAAATAAACACTATCAACTCGTATAGACAGAATACTGCCTGTATTGTGATTGGTTCTATTTCTACTGCCATTAAGTCTGGATTTAATGCATATCACATTTCTTTTAAAGAATACAAGGACCCTATGAAATAATCTATCTTTAATAGACTCAATGTCCCAAGATGCATCCTTTCCTTGCAACTGAGTATGCCAAATGCCACTGTTTGAAGCAGAAGCTGAGAGTACTGACATTGTCCAGGAAGTGATCTCAGCATCTCACCAATTTGCTTCATTTTCACTGAAAGCCAAGGATGTCAGATATAAAGAGAAATTAAAAAAAAAAAAATAGAGTCCAGGGAAGGGTGAATTCAAAGCCAGGAAAATTAGTCATGTAAAAAAGTGTCTTAGCTCTCGAACATGAAATGCTGTCTGATGTAAATTAATATATTGGAAAATACACAGTGATCCTCAGTTTTAACATACTATTATGAATTTCCTTCTTCTTGGAGTTTTTTAATATGTATATACATTTGTAAGAGAAAAAGAAAATGGTACAGAAGGATTGTAACAGTTTAATTAAATGAAGCAAGCATTTTAATTTAACAGTTCAGAAGTTTACAGTCACCTTCTAATCCCCTCACTGTGCAAAAAAAAAGTCTGAAAATTGTTATTCTAACTGTTATATGACTCTTTTTGCCTGTTACACATAAAACAAATCATACAACCACCACAAAAAAAACTCAGACAGTGGACACAAAGCCAGCTATAGAAGGACCATCATTTTCTCAGTCAGAGAATCTACAATGAAATATTTTCTTTTCTTTATTTACATTAAAGGGAATTAATGATGAAACCAAGCTAAAATAAGTCCCCACTCAACTCTGTAGTATAATGATGAGTTACTCTTAGAGAGAACTCTTAGAGAGCAGTCTTAGAGAGAAAATCCAACACATGCCATTTGACTGTTGCAAAATAATCCCCACTCCGCTTTGACTTCTTTCTATGAACTGTAATACAAGGTCCAATAGACAGCCTCAGATGCATCTCAGGTCCAGTACATGCTTTTCAAACTTAATCAAGGGAATATATAAATGTATATAAAAAGATGAAAGTGTCTTTGCCTTTATATGTACTGAAGAAAAAAAAAAAAACCTAGGGGGAAAAAAGTGAGATCTTTCATAGGGGAAGGTTAAGTCTGATGCTAATGCTTATTTAAAATGGTGACAGTCTGAAGTAGTGAAGCCTTGCTGGGCTGCTTTAATTTCTCCCTGGAATAGCTCTCTCCCAACCTTCGGCAGCACATCAAAGTCTCTGGAGCTCAATTAAAATTGGATTATATTGAAATGCTCTATCTATGGAACTGTGTGCTCACTAACACTTTTCTTTCAGTAATACTCCAGATGACAGTTGCCCATCCCAATTTAAACAGTTGTCATAGAGACCATGAACTAAAGCAGCAGTAACTAACAATACAAAGGAAAGGTAAGTTGTAGGATTTCTGTGAATGAAGGGCTTGGTTTGCAACCACAGTGCTCACACTGCAAGCAGCTAAATGCAAAAAAACCCATAAAGGCTGTAATGCTCTCCTCATTCCTAAGGAGAAGGGCAAAGTAAGCAAAATAGTAAATATGTTCCTTTTTTCCCCCAGTAGCTAGTAGTGTTTTACATTCCAGCATGTTGTAGCTGCCTAAAATATCCAGAATTAAATAACACACCTAAGAAAAACAGCAGATAACCCTGGAGTCAAGCTACAGCCACTAATTCAGAAATTAAAGGCATCAAATTGCATTTTATAACTGCAGTAGAAAAAAACCGCAAGGTATTATCTTTTTATATTCAAAAATTTTATAGAAGATTCTTAAATTATACATGATGTACAAATCCTTTGTCTTTATGATAAAAATCCAAACTGAAAATCTGATAAAAATCTGTAGGAAATTCATAGTTTGAACCCATCTGGCTAACACTGTGACATCCAATATGTGTAATGCTTTCAGATCATTACTGGTTTTAACTGTTTCATAATCTAACCATGTAGATTTTTGATGTACTGCACCAAAGCCTGACAATACCATTGGAAAACTCTAGCAGCTTCCAAAACTCCCAAAATAACATAAACAGCTTATGTTTCTGGCAGCACCAGACAGCAATGTATTTAACAGCATAGATTGCTGGTAATGATACTATTTTCTCATGTAGATGGCATGTTTCTGGCACTATAAACCCCTTAACCTTTCTTGTAATTGGCTTATTGAGAGTCCCAAGGTTGTTTTTTGTGCCATTGGGCTGATCACCATGGAAATGAACACTTATTGCTCTTTCACTCTAGTGCTCTATTTTTCTTCCAAGCCCTCCACAAGCATTCTCCTGCTCTCCCGGGAAGGCAGCGTTAGGATTTTGAAGCAGCAACAAGGCAGAGTGCAAAGAGCGCAGGCCAAAGGGGAAGAAAACAAAAATGTGTCAGAAAATCTAAAAACCGCACAGATCAGAATTTGTCAAAACAAGGCCTTGGTTTAAACCAACAAGAAGGGCCCCCACAGCTTGGGCCTTGACAAAGCATGGCCTTTTTATTTTTTTTTCCCCCACTTTATTTTTTTCTTTTTTTTTTTTTTTTTTTTTATTTTTAGCCCAGCTGTAGAAAACACCATCTAATGAACCTGTCTGGGGCTGCTGTCCCCATCCTGTCAGGCATGTCAGGAGATGACAAGCACTGGGGACAGGCCGCCGCCAGTCACAGACAGGCCTGCCAGCTGGAGAGTTCAGCCCCAATCTAATCATGCCACCAGAAAATAACTTTCACGCTTGCAGCCTGACAGGATGGGCTCAAGGAAAAAGAAAAAGGGGGAAAAATATTAAAAGAAAGAAAAAACAAAATAGGATCAAAACAATGCTTTTTGTTTTAATTACAAACCTATTTTGGCACAGGGAAGGGGATTGAGTGCAGGGAACACTTTTTAAAGCTGCTAGCACTGCTTGCTGGTTTCCTTTAGTGGAACTGTTTCTGTCTTTTAACACAAAGATCAACACAGACATTAGCCCCAGCAGTTACAAAAAAAAGCAAAAATGAGATGGTATTTGTGGCACCTGGATATGTTTTTGCTACATTTATTCACTCTTTTCCAACATGAATATAGACATAAATCTATCGGCAACCATTGGTGGAGCTATATTTAAGGAAATGTGTAAATTATGGAATGTGTTTTTATTATTTCAAAACAGCTGGGCTCATTGAACATTATATCTCTTCATAGCCATCACTCCAGGGTTTGTATTTTCATTTGGGCAAAAACTGACAAAGTACAAATGGTAAGACTATTTGTTCTCCTGAAATGGGAATGAATATTCATAAATAAGAATAAAAATTTAAACAAAAGTATTAGAGCCCTTGGCCTCAACACAGTTGGTTCTCTCCTATTTGCCCACAGACTGTGAATAAACAAAAAAGAAAACCTCAAACATGTATCTTCAAAAGGGCTATAATGAACAGGCAGTAGTGTACTGGTAGGCATCCTATCTTTCTCATTCAAAAATTGCCAACACAGATTTCTGCTCCAGAAATTTAATAATCAAAAATTGCTAACATAGATCTCTGCTCCAGAAGTCTAATAATCAGTAAATCCATCATAAGAGAGGATGAAAATTATTAGTTAAATAACTTGAAAAAGTACTTCCCCCAAAAGGCATGAAAAAATTATTAGGTCTAGACACAAATTTACTTCAAAAATAAACATCAGCTAAAATGAAAATGCAAAGTATTAAGTACATGTATCCTACCTACTCCTAAATGTAAATCATAGTATATTTATCTTTTGGTCTATGTGTCTTAGTGTATGTATATCTTAGTAAACAATTTGCATTATTTGAAAGTGAACTAGAATGGAAAATGAGTGATTCATGTAGTACTTAGTAATTATTTTAGGAAGAAATTATGAATGAGCATAGGTCCATTTAATCCCTGTAAAATAATAAAAAATGAAGATTTGTTATTACATCCTGCCATTCATTCACTCTCTGCTGACATTATAGATGTCAGAAAGTCTGTTTAAAAGCTTGCTATCTCTATTCATCTTTGTTTCTGGCATGAAATACAGACTATAATAATCTTGTCAAGCCTACATTTAGACACTAATTCATGACCCTCTGCTACAATTTAGAGAAAATTCATACATAACTCTTTTAAGACAAACTATGACCCCAGACAGAAGGGTAATATCTAGATTCAGCTGCCAAATATATGCTGACTGAAGGCACAGCCACCCTGAGGTTCCTCTGTGAATGAGACGACCAAATCAGTAAGATTCATTAACTTTTTTTTTAACCTGAGCACTAATAAGACTTTTTTTTTTCCATTTTGAGGTATTAGGTATGCAACTAGGCATCACCTTACATTCCTGGAAAAAAAAAAGAAAAAGGAGCCATCTCTTTCACAATTTAAAGACTACAGCTAAAGCTGATACAAAGAAAAAAGAAGGTGATGCCAGATGCAGATGCCACTGACAATGCCTGGGAGAAGTGGTGATTCTCAGCCTTCCAGCAAAGTCTAAAACACCCCATTAGGGACTCAACCTGCAAAAAAAAAATCTGCTATGTATCCTCCTGCAAACTCATGCAGGAGGATACATAGCAGAGCTGACCATTATTCATAATCGATCTGCAGACTTGAGAGAAAAAAGTCAAACAGAAGAGGGTTGCTATATACACACAAATGGAAATATCTCCTGTGACCAGTCTCAATATAAATGCACTTCTGCAAGAACATAGGTATAAATGTAAATATAATTGAACCTAAAATTCCCTATCTATCTTAAAAAATCTGAAAAGTGTGACAGCAAAAGCAAGTGCTGCCAGGAAAACTGTTAGTATTTTGATACATAGCTACCTAGACAGGAAAAATCCTTCAGAAGGCAGGAAATAACATGTTCAGGACTTTTTTTCCTTAGAAATTTATATTTTTATTAATTCGTAAAAGAGAATGGAGAAAAATATGCCTATTATTAGAGAAAGAATGGTAAGCCATTCTGGATATGATGATAGTAAACTAGCTGCACAGATCTGCCTGTGAAAGGCATAGATTGACATGAAGGGAAATGACACTGATTGATTTCCTATCTCCTGTATTTGGTATATTTTGGTATATGACTAGTTACAGATTGATGTTATATCTTATCTTTATTCACATACACAGGGACTAAAGAAACACAGTCAACTCTTGTTGATTTGGGATGGCAAAATATCATCTAATTTCTCACACCAGTTGGGCCATGAAGTGCTGCAGAAAAGCACATCCATACGAAATGCCAGAAATTTCTGCTAGACAGAATGAAATTATTAAAACTAATTTTCTCTGAAAATCAGCATACGTTTGTTAATAATTAAAGGTACTGAATAAATTTTAAACCATCCAACTGAAAAAAAAAAATGTTCTATTTTAAAACAATATAAACAAATAAACAAAAAAACCCCTGCTGATTTGAAAGAGCATTCCTACAGATTTTTTTCTCATAGACAGCATCTTTCTTAAAACCACCATGTACCATTTAATCATTAGCTTATACACTGCTGCTTTATGGTGGTATTATTTAATTTATTTCATTCATGTTGAAGCAGAGAGTTCTGGCCTCTTGACCCCAATTTTCACTTAAAGAAACAAATTTCTTTTTCGCAAACTAACTCAATTTTTCTCCTGTCAACCTTTAGCCTTACTTTAAAATATTAACCTTTTTTCTATCATTATAAGCATCCAACATTCTTCTATCCAAAGTTAATGTTAATCACCATATCTTATGATAATGTTATATTCACTCCTAGCTATCTCTGTCAAGCACACAAAAGTAATTTAAATCTATATACCCTCTTTGAATGTAGTTGTAGTAGAGCATTTTTATACATGCCAAAACCACACAATCCACCTGAAAAAGCATTATTTCCTCTATGTATTTCTAATTTTTCCACTCCCTACTCTCAAATGTTAGCTAAAAAATGTGTTTCTCCTTTGAAGGTAGAGCAGGAAGCTAAGACAAGGCTGAGGACACATTTCCAAAATGTAGAGTGATGTAACAATTCTACAATCACTTGCCTTCCTCTTCTGCCAAAAATCATTAGGAAAAATGAAGATATAGCAGAATTACAGAGAGGAAGCCTGCGCTGGAAGAATTTTTTTCCTACATTTATTTTTATGCAATTCCACCAAATTAATGGAATGAGCTGTGTCAGCATTGCTGACAGAGCAATCCATTTTACACAAATTACTAGAAATAATTTTAAAATTTAACACTACAGAAAATACATGAGAATTTTTTATACTGTCATTCCAGAAGCAGTATCTAAGTAAGACACATTAGATATTATAAATATTAATGCTGCTTTTTTATTTGCTTTCAAAAATGCTGAGTGCTCTTAACAGCTGTTACCTTTGGAAGTTTGAAGTAGAATCTGGAAGTACTTCAGAAAGTCTAAACTTGCTTTGACACACAGGTGCCCACTATGAGGAACCTGAAGAGTGACCTTACTTGCTTGTTCCATGAAAGAAAATTTCCCCTATGTATAAGGAACCGCTGAGAAGAAAAGCCTTTTTGCTTCAGGAGGACAAATAATACATGTACTTCTCCTGCTTGGTATTAGCCAATTATCCTTAAGTGCCCATGGTATGATTCATTTAAAAGACTCTGAAACATAAACAAAACAAGGCCACAATAATTTGTGAAACGCCTCAGTGAATGGAATCAGTTACCTTCCCTTTGGCCATTCCAACCTTCCAATGCAATTGTAAAATATTGACATAAGTCCCCTGCATCATTACCTCATAGCATATTTACCATGGAGAATAAGGAAATCAAGCTGTATTTTTTAAAAAAATCTAGTGAGAGCATTATTCTTGGAAGAGCTTTTTAAAAATCAATCGGTTGTTATTGGAACAGCTTTCACTGCCAGCAGGAAAACTTTGGGTATTTTTAATATTTATGAAAAACTATAAATTTTTCACAATGGACAATGTCAACTAGTTCTATAAAAACCCAAACACTTCAAATACTTTTTGCTATTTATAGTGGAATGAATCCACAAAAATGACTTTTCAAACTTATTGTTAAAAATTTAGAATATGGGAAGAGTCTGTCTGATCCTGCTGAGATCTTTATTTATGAGTCTGAGCAAAATACTCCTAAAACTTTTCCAATTTTGTTGAAGCAAACAGTGAATAACACCAGGAAGTAATATTTTCCCACCTCAGTACAAACAAACTAAATAGACCCCAACTGGAGAGTAAAACAACCCAAAATATATTTTACTTGAAAACACCACTTTTTTTAAAGAAGAAAAACCTGCTTATGGGCAATTACTGTCCCAGATGTGTCGGGATCTGACAATAATGAGCTCCTTTGTCCACTAGAGGGCAAGGAGTGGGAAATTAAAATATTGACCTGAAACATTATATATCTCAACAAATACTTCAAATAAAACTCCTGGTAGTACAAGTAATAACATAATAGTAGCACAATTCAAGTTAGATGGAACTTGCATTCTTTAACTGTCTGAATTTTCTTCAATGATAAATGACCCTGTTCAATGAGGATAGTAGTACATTCATGCCTCCAGAACTCACTAACATCCAAGAGTTTTCATGGACATTGAACTGCAAAAGGTTTGCTGATAATTCCAGAGCTGCTTGATTTTATAAGACTGCATCTTATCCAAAACCCACTGAAGTTGCTCCATATCCTTCCACTGATTTCAGCAGCTCTGGATTAAATGAGACTCTGATTGAAGAAACATAATTAAAAAGTGAAGGGGAGCAGCACTAAACTAAATGAAACAGGGAGAGAGAAAGTGAATAAATCCCTCTCTTCAAATGATTAAGCAATAAAAGAAATTGACTAAAGACAACCATAATATTCTGATCTTTTACAGTATCGCTGCATTCTGTTAATACAAAGGTGTATTTCTGAAAAGGGTTGATGCTGTACAATGAAGGCATCACTATGTCTTGTCAGAACATCCCTCTGGTTCCCTGCACAGGGGAATTCCCTGGGCAATTAATCTTCTGTTTAGTATGAACACATCAGTTCAGATACTTGTCCAAAACTTTCTATAAAGACAGTGGGTTCCACCCTGCTTAGTTCAGCCCATGTATGAACAATTTGTGAATAAAAGAATGAGATTTCTTTTATAATGATGAGTCAAGCAAACTCATCTAAGAATTTCATTGTCAAACTGGATTCTTTCCTGGTTGCATAAAGTCCCCAGTGACTGTAAGCCACCTGAGGCGTATGCTACATGTTGACATGGTAAAATTGAGGTGTACACGATTTTCACAACACTGGTAGGTGAAACAGTAGAGAGAAAAAATATGCAAATTTGTTTTTGTTTACATTTTGCCTGCAAAGCTAAATACAATTCTTCTGGCTTCGTTTAAATACAGAATCATGAAGAATTCTGCTGTGCTCTTTTGAGCATTGCTCGTCATAGCAAATTAAATTCTCTGGAGGCCAAATGCTCTCACTCTCTACCTCCTTCTCCTTTATAACACACAGGCTCAATAAAGTCAAACATTACACCAAGCAGTGATGGGACAAGAAGAACACAACTAGATTCCCACTTTATCCATGATTCTTGGTCAGTTTTCCAGGAGTTTTTTGCAAGACATTACACTGCTGAATACTGGAACAGAATAGGCCAAGCTAAGTGAAAATCAGGGCATGGACCAACTGAATCCTCTTCCTCAGGACAAGAGAGATGGGAGCTAGCAGCAGAATCTTTGCATCCTCCTATAGAGCCACAAATTTACTATGTACTTTGGGAAAAGACCTCACTGATGTTAAGCTGTCTAGCCACTGCCACTGTAGTCTAATTACATTAGTTCAATACATACTTAGTTTTAAATTTAAAATATAAGATAAAAGACTGAAATTGATATCTCCAGTCAGATATATTATGCAGTCTGAATTTGTATTAGCAACAATTCCATTGAACATAAATAGGAAAATTCACAAGGGTTATTTTATCACTGATCATCTATTGATAATTATTTATTGATAATAGCAGTCATTTTAGACTTTTCTATATAGCAACTGTACTATACACTAAAATACACAAAAGTAAAATACACAAAAAGGAATGTGATCTGACCTATCAAGCACAGAAATGTCTTCTGCATGTGGGATGACCCAGTTTCCAAGTTACATTGTTCAATCAGGTTATTACAAGAGATACTGTGCTAGGTCTATGCTTAAGATCCTGCACATTAAGGAAAAAATCTTTGTAATGAACCAGAATAGTTCTATGCTCCTGTGAGGCTCCTTAAAGCATCATTTAATTCCTGGGCAGCACAACATTCACACTGCTGAAACAACCTTCTCATGTTTTTGTGCTAATATACCAAAGCATAACGCTGACCAAAACTGCTATCTACACTTTTCACACACATATTTATCAATGATAGATAAATGTACTACAGTTCAGTGCAGTCCCCTCCCAACCTAACCCATTACACAAAAGGTAGCAGAAAAAATCCTCCTCCCACAGTATCTCAGCTCCAGACTCTGCCAGTGAGTAGGCCTGTGTTGTTGACCTTAGCTATTCTATTTGAAATCCTGTATATGCCCTTTACTGTATGGGAATAATTCAGTCTAAGAAACACACAACTTTATGAAATCAAAAGACATTTTTATTTCTAGAAACAGCAATCAATCGAGCCATATTTCCCCCCCCTCCTTTTTTCTTTCTTATCAAACTGAAGGTTTTCCTCTGTCTCTCTTACACCAAAAAGGTCCCTAACAGACAGCAGATGAGAAATTAATTTATTTCCTTTTCTTTTGGTGTTAAAACTTTGAAATAATTTTAATCAGTGAAGAAAAATAAAACAAATAACAACTGCTTACTTCAATTCACTATTCTTAAATAAACACAGAAAAGAAAATTAAGGAAGCTCAATACTTTGGTCTTTGAAGGCTTAAACCCCAGAATCCATAATCAGAATATAAATAGCTATGTGCTCTTAATTATTCAGGTCTCTGAAATTCCTTTTTAAAATTAAAATGTACCTAGAGATAATGTTATTAACTGGTGAAAATATTCCCTATCTATAAAATATTATAGTGGCTTTTAAAACTGTAGTTTTATATCAAGATTTTGAAAAGCAAATGGCATGTTTTAAAAACTGTATTCTGCTGCTACAGAATCAGTTATATTCTGCTGCTAAAATCAGCTGCTACATGGAGAATGTATAGAAAATAAGGATGGTAATTGAAATTATTGACCCAGTGATAGCTCTCTGAGTAAGCAAATCTTGACTTCAACAGGAATTATACTTGAGTTAACACTGCAGGGTTGGACTGCCCAATTGCCAAATGACTTTCTGTTTCTTCACCTTGTATATTAAAACCTGTAAAACCTCGATGCCTTGACATAATTTTATGCTGTCACTAATGTCACAGGACACCCCAGCTTGCCTTTGTGCTCAGAAGAAGCCCCTCTGCTGACATCTATTATGTACAGTCTGCTTCCATTTGCAACTGTGCAATGCAAACAATGTGTAGGGAATGACCTGTTCAGTTCCACACCATCGACAGATAAAACTGCTGAGCTCAGAAGCACAATTAAAAGCAGTAGCTGTGATAAAAAAAAGAACATCCCACCAGTTTACTGCTCTGATCACAGGAAGACTCCAGGAGTAATAGCCGTTGTGTGTTTATGGAAGCAGGGAGGTGACTAAAAAGTGCCCTGTCAGTTTTCAGCTCTGTCTTGCCAGCTGCATTAAAATGCAGCCCTGAGCAATTTTTTTTTTTTTTTTTTTTTGTCTGGAATTTCAGGAGCAGAGAGTACAAAAGAGCTGATGAGCAATGAATGCTTCACCCTTCCTCAATTAATCTTGTCTCTCTACCTTTGCTTTTGCTTTCCCTCTACATGAAGGTAATAATGACACCCTCATCCATTATCCTTTTATCCCTGTTATTCTCGTGAAATTGCTTAATAATATGTTACAGATTCGTCTTCACTCACATAATTCTTCCTGTCATTTGCAGTATATCATCCTGCAAACATACAGCCCACTTTCACTGGCCGTTCTTTGAAGATTATTGTCAGTGACATCTTCAGGATGCGTTTGGAATCTGGAGCATCATTTCCGTTGCGATGGGGAATTACACTGACTTATCTGTCATTGCCAAAAGCACAACAAGCAATTCAGTGTTAATGCAAAGGTAACACAGGTTTTTATCATGCCGCCAGAACAAGAGCTCTTGTAAATTTATGCTAATATGGCCCTTTTATAGTTTAATAACCTCCTCCCCTACTGGAAAAAGGGGCACATGCACACACACGAGCACACACATAAGCACACTAGCACCCATACGCGCCGGTAGTTCAATAATCTGTGTCACAGTGTGGTAGGTAATTTGTAGCTGATCCTCTTGTAATTATTTATTTTAAATCTTTTTATGAATGCTAATCTTATATAGTACAGTGAATCTCCAGTTTTGTTAGATACATAGAAGTTATAAGAGGCAACTGAACAGCTCCTATTTCTAACAGCGGGTTTCAACCATGAATGCTTCCCATGACACAAATTCTCTATTTCTCAACAAAATTATAACAAATCAGTTTTTTTTATTGTCGGGGGTGTGGGGGGGGGGTTTCCCTTTCTTTTCTATTATTTTCTGTAAGGCCATGGCTGCTGATTCCATTTGCTTTCCTCATCAAGAAATCCACTACTACAAACGAGTCCTTCTCCCTGATCCAGGGTGGCATTCCAGAGGGACCCTGGCGATCCTGCCTGCATGCCAAATCTGACAACACATGACAAGCCGGTCGGCGTGCAGTAATTTGACTAATTATACCGGATTAGAGCATATTAATGCAAGCTGTTTTCTCCAGAGTTAATGACCTGCTGACTGGGTTCTGTAAGGCCCCACTAGGTCTGCAGACAGCTAAAAAACAAAACCCTGCTTTCTAAGCCCTCGTCATTTCGCATCAGCAAATGAGTATATCAAACTACTGAGCAGCAAAATTCAAGCGACATTTTGTGTGCTACAAACCAATGCAGCTTTCCCTAACTTTCCACCTCAAGGGTTTCTTTGATATAAAATTAAAATCTACTTTTTTTCTCATTTGTTGCCTTCCTGCAATGCAGAGTCCAGAAACTGAGGAGAATATTTTTTTCCCCCTAGATATCTCCCCAGTTTTTATCAATGAGGACATGGTAGAGAAGAATAACTTATGATCACTATAATACTGCTATGTGATTTCATTACTGTTTCATCATTATATTTTTAACAAATAATTCAGCATTATAAACAACTTTATGAAGTGATGCTCTCAAATGAAATGTGTTTTTCAGGAGCTTACAACCCTTGAGATAATTACTTCGACTTTGTTTTTTTAATTTACTTTTTTCCTAGCTGAATGACTTTTTCATAAATAGATTGACTGTTGTTTTAAATTATTTTAAATGCATTAAAAATATTTTCCAAATTCAAATTAAACTATTTAAAAATAATTTTATTTTAAACTTTGTCTTGTTTTAAAAAGAGGTTGTTAAGAACACAATAATTTTGACAATATGAATTAATCAGGCTGAAATTGAAGATTTTCCCCCCTAAGAGCCATGTATCCATGGCTTACCTTTAGCAATATGATGAGGGCTTTGCATGTATCAGTGAGTATACAATGTAGGTTCTCATACTCCAAAATACAGAATCATGGTTTTCATTTAATGACTTTAATGTGTGTGTGTGTATATATATATATATATATATATGAATTATCTTATGCAAACATTTAAATTATCCATTAAGGATTCTAAAATAAATTCACATGTGGAGCTCTTCATGTGCACAGACTCTTGTATTCATATTTAGAATTTGGAATATTTCAATACTCCAGTGAATACTGAAAATATGCACATTTAGCAGAAGCAACAGTTACTCTTTTTCTTTTCTTCTTTTTCTAATGCTGTTTTATTTTATTTTTTTAACACATGTGTGAGTTACTTTCTGGAATAACTAGCAATATACAATCAAACTCCTGGTACACTTTTCTCAAAATACATGCAAAAGTGGTCAACTGAATTGCAGCTCAGATTCACATCGTTCCAAAATAAATGTATTGCAGATGCAAAACATGAGAAATACGTTTATTATGGGGGAAACAGTATAAGAGTTTCTGCTAGCACTAGACCATCTTATCATTTTAACTGTACATACACATTTGTATCCTATGTCTCAGAAAGGACTAATGACCTATATCCAGTACATAAGATACTCAGGGAACCAAATCCTGTGCTTAGGCCCACATGTGTATCTAGTGTAACCCAAATGGAATTTAAAATTAGTTTACCATAAATGAGATCAGAAACATACTCATTTAAACCACAAGGCCTTTGAGTCAAATTAAGCTTCATACAGTCCACTATCAAATTAGTTATGCTTTGCATTTGTAAGCCAGAAGAAAATTGAGCTATTTGTGACCTGTGCTTGCAGAAAGCATTCTTTCTTTTTGGTGAGTAAAAAGAGGGTCTGAAAAACATTAGTTGTGCTGTAAAAGTCCTAGAGGACTAGTTCAATCGGGAAATTGGTAATGGACTATAGACCTTAACTTTAATTTACTGGCCTACATGCAATAGTCGAACCAAATCCTGGTTTTGCCTTTAATTACCTTTAGAAAGACCTCTACTTTGCCATCACCCCAAAGAGCCTGAGAATTGTCACCCTTGGACTGCTCTTCAATAATCTATGGAAAATGAGATGTCCACTGCAACCTGAAATGCAATTATCAAATGCTCACAGCAAAAGGGCACCACACCCTGGCATTCTTGTTGGCACTCTCGGCAGAGGACCGGAGAGTGAATGAGTACGAAGGCTACTAAGCTGTCACCCTTAAGGGGGATCCTTTAGGTCATGGGTGAAGCATATCAGGAGGGCAGTGTGGGAAAGGCAGGACTGTTACTGCTCATGCATAAATAAAGGACTTCGGTCTTCAGGGCTGTCAATCCAGCATCTTTCAATAGAACTAAATTCGTTATACACAAAAAGTGTAGATAGCCCTTCTAAAAGGAATAAAGCTGGCTTCTGACACTGCTCTGGTTAACTATCTAATTAACTAACTAACTAACTAACTAATGAAATAACTTTTACAGTAAAACTAGGTTTAGTAGCCAGTTTTATACATTAGAAGTAAGAAGGAAAAACAGAACAAATGAGGTATTTGGTGAGTTTGTTACAAGAAAAATAACTTCATATTTCAATATAGATAGATATGATAGACATTATGTTTTGTGCCAACACAGAAACAGACAAAAATTTAATTTTTAAAATGAGGAAAACATTTTTATAACACTAATAGCAGTTAAAATGTACACACCAATACAGGAAATCTCAAAGTTTAGATTAGAAGCCCTTAAAGCTTCATTGCTTTTTTGAATTTATGGAATGCAGACTTATTGTAAAGGAAGAAATATTTAATTCTTGACTTTATGTAAGTTGTAAATCTGTTTATCTAAAATTCCAACCTGACAGACATTTTTAGGCTTTGCTTGAACAGCCTGATTACCATTCACATCTTCAGATCTCTGTGACACTGGCATGAAATGGTGACTGGGTGATCTCCTAGAAACTTACATGGATGCATAAATCATGCTGTTGTCTTTTCTCTTACACCTATATAAATCCTGGTGGAGAGGGTTGAAGGTTTGTGATATTAAGGCCTTCTCTGCTAACTTCCCAAGAGTTTAAAGGTTGTACCTTCTTTACATAAAAGTGTTCATATGTAAATTTGTAAAACACCCTACTGAAGTAATGAAATTAATAAATTTTTTTTCCTATCATTGTGTTTTCTGGAAGATAAATAGGAACAAACAACTGTAATGTTCACCAATCATAAACCCATTTTTCCTTCAACCTGTGAATTCTGTCATTGCAGCTTTGAAATCTTTTCCTTTTCCCTGCAGACCACTTATGCTCCAAAGCATATAAGAAAAACTATAATAAAAGGATGTACCGGGAAGCCAAACAGAACTTTTACTCAGCAGAGATGAAGGTGTTCACTAGTTTCATTTTGAAGAATGAATAAAGCACTTTAAGCCTGTCAAGCACAAAATATCAGACTATAAAATAGGTTTCATATTAATGCAATTATTTCATAACCACTATAATTCTTCATTTGAGTTTGTTAAAATTTTGTAAAGAACATCTTTTCAGGCAGGATGCTAAAATTATTAAATTAAGTACCATTTTGAAGATAACCAAGTTAAGAAAACAATAAACTGGTATGTGCTGAACAAATACACATAATGGTCAGTCAGGAAGACAACATATAAATTAGTGATGGAAGCTTTCTTTAATATTAAACTATCTTTTGACATTCTATTTTACCTAGGCATTACATACAGCACTTGGAATAAATGTTTCTACATTCAAGTGACTAGGCTCTCCTTGAACTAAAGAAACCAAGAAATAAAGAACCAAAATCTGTGGCATTTGAAATCTCATATTATCCTGATCCTCTTGGCTATCCAGAGCTCAGAACAGCCCAAATATCTCCAAACAAGCTTTTATCATACAATTCACATTGACTTAATTCATGATACTAATTTATGCAAAAGCCTTAAGAGATGGGGTGACAAAAAACCAAAAAAACCAAAGCTAAGCAAAATACATGCCCACACCCTATTTGCTACTATTTGAACTCTCTTATTCCAAAATAGGCAGTGGTTTTAAGGAAACAAAATCACCACAGGAGGCATACATTATGAAAAAAATTGTATAGTCAGGAATTTTATTTGATCAGTCACTGTGCCCACTGCAATCCAAACTGAAAATACTTTCCCATTTTGATAGAGATTGACAGAACAACTTTTAAATTATTTCTTGTTACTTTCATCAGACACATCATATTAATAGTTCACTGAGAGCTGAGCATTTTAAAAATGTATTTATGGGTGTCCAAAACCCTATAGTCAGATATTCCTGTCTAAATGCAAGCAAAGATCTGACTGACTACAAAAGCAGACTACATTAAATGCAATCACCATTTATTATGCAGATTGCTGTTGAAGGTAAATTCTCAACAAATGAAATTCAAGAGACAGGTGAAAATGTTTAAAAAATTATCTTGTAAGGGGCATTTCCTAAAATTTAAATCCAATGAACAATAATCTATGTAGAGATTTTGATCTGGCTTAAGTATTATCTAATAACGATGGTGCTAAATAAAAATTACTAGAAGGCTATAGCATCTGCAAGACAACAAAAAAGGCTTGCAGCACAGACTCCATGAAACATTTAGCTGGTATTTTCCACACACTGATCTAGTGAAAAGGGGTAAGCTGTAAAAATGTGCTTCTGAGAGTTTCAAACCATATTGTACAGAAGTCACATCAAATTAATACTGAGGACCATTTAGAGCTTTTATTCTGAAAAGCTTTTGAAAAGGGATTAAACTATGAAAACTCGCATGATACTAAAGTACCTATTAATGGGTTTAGGGGGGGAGGAACAATGAAAGTGTTATTTTTAGATAAATCGTTACTTTGTATGTAGCAGCACAAAGCATTTGCTAAAGAGACACTGCAACAGTTTTCCAGCAATATCCCACACGTCTAAACACTGATTAGCAGGAGAATTTTGCTTGTCATTAAGAACAATCTTGTACAGAAAAGAGAGTCTTATGGCTTTCTCTTTAATTTTTGACAATTTTTATAAATAATTCATTAGGAAAATGTAATCGTAGTTAAAAATTGCATAAGTAAAACGGCACCATTTTTAGATGACTCGTTATTGTAGAAAATGCAATTGAATGTTTTAGTTCTGTATACGCACATCTGATTATCCAAAGCCTGGTAACTACTGATATAAAAAAAAAGTTCGCACCGTATCATATACTTAACACGCAAAAAAAAAAAAATGTTTTCAAAAAATAACAGGAAACAGCATGAATAGTGAGAACAAGGAACTGGGGTAGTTGTCATCTCATCAAAAATAATGAATGCTCAAGAGATTTCTAACTTCATCTCTTCCCAGCCATTTGTCCGATAACAATAGACTACCAGGAGAGAAAAGACTAGACGCAGAATGTGCTCTTCTTCCTCGGCTCTAGCTAGCACCTGTAACCCCAAACAGCTATGTACCAGCTGAAATCCACATGACGACAGCCCCAAAAGACAACTGGAAATGTTGTTCCTAGCCTGCTGTGCCTTCATTCAGCGGCGGGATGCACCACATGGTGGATGACAGCTTTGTGTCTGCCCCATCTTGCAGCCTCCCCTCCTCCCTCGACACACAGTCGTGCACACACAAAACAGTCTTATGGCTAATGATGCAAACATGAAGTGTAAAGTCTCCTTAATTTGACCCTTGTTAAACTCCTAATTGGATTGAGGCGGTCTCAGAGTGGAAAGCAACCCTGGATTATTCAAGAAAGCTTTTACAAAATGAAGACCAAATTACAAAAGGCTTCCACTCTGGCTGCAGGACACCACAAAGAACAGGCAATGAATTGCAGCTGTCACTTAAGTTAAAAATCTAATCAATTGCCTTTTTTTTTTAAACAGGTAACTTTTTGAACAGTTTCTTCATTGTGATACTCTTCAGAGTGTGCTTGACCCAAATTTAATAAGCTGCTATTAAAGCAGAAGAGCAGCTGTAGAGCAAACACTGTAGAATGATACCGTGCATTCAGGCTCTTAATGATTTTAAAATGACTACAACCATTGCTTCATTCAAGAGGAACAAAGCTCAGGGCTCTTTGCTCAACAATGTCTTAACACAAACTGTCTGAACAGACAGCATTCATTTGTCCTTCATGAACCCAAAAGGTCAGCTGCATTGCTGAGAACATCTCAACAGTTTAATTGTGTTTCTCCTGTAGGAAGACTGAGAGGAGAAACTTGGGGATTCCTTGTGTATGAAAACTAGCCTTTCTTTCCTTTTTTTTTTTCCCTCCTTCCAAGGAAATATACAGCTTAAGCACGGAGACAAGGGGTGCATGATATGCAGACAGGTGTAAAACATGAAGTAATTATAGAAGCTCAAATTAGTTCCTAGGCCTGAGGCAAAAAAGAGAACAGTGCCTTGACAAAAGGGAATAGCAAATAAGGATAGCAAACAAAAAATGGCTTGAATGTGTAAATTAGCAAGAAAAATGAGACAGAAAAGCAGCTTTACTCTACTATTATTCACCACATGAGAACAGAGCAGCTGAACATGATCAAGAGGGCTTTGGAGGAGAGAGGCAGGCATCAACACCGAAACGAAGCCAAAGAGTGGCAGCTCCGCACTTTCTAGTCAGTCACTCATTATATGGTGAAGTGCTCTTGAGAAGTGCCTCTTATACTTGACCTATCATATTACTTCTTCTGTAAACACATAATCCCTGCTTGTTAGGTGGTGTCAACACTAGCATTCATTCACTGTGGTAGTCCTTTTGTGTATAGACACTTTAGAAGTGCTGCCAAAACCAAAGAATTGACACCATAATAAAACAATTTGAATTTCAACCAGGTAAACAGATCCTATGAGCTTCTGGGAGATGTACTGTGCAGAGCACTACATCCAGTGTCCCTTATTTGAGACAAAGCTGCTTTCTTATCACAAAACCATTTTTGTGTGTGTGTCCTTTTAGCCAGATTAACAACCACCTAATGATTACCATTAATAAAGGAGCAGGTTTAATAACTGGAATTACAGCCACTGCATCTTATTTCCTTCACATAGTAAAAAAAAAACCAAAAACAACCAAAAACAAAACCAAAAACCCCCACCAGAGTTGGCATACTTTTATTGTGAACCAGCTAAGCAGAAAACCTGAAACAACAAATAGTATTTGTGCAGAACTGACCACTTCCTGAATGCAAAGTATTATTTTGCTTAAGCTCACACACAGCCAATAAAACTAGTCAGCTTTTATTATTAAGGTCACACAAAAATCATAAAATCTGTCAGTTTTTATGCCACAATTTCATCCCCTTTAAATTCCAGTTGTATTTCATACAGAAATTTTACACTTCAGTCTTTGTGGGGACTTACATCTGATTATTGTAATTAGATATTTAGACCTTCTACTCAAAGCTTATACCTCTTGTTGTTGAAGAGAGAAAATTCATTCTTAAGAACACTTCCTTTAAACAAGAAGTATAAATAATTGATTCTGTGCTTCTGGGTTGAGGAATTCTAGGTAGACTATCAGACTAGCATTTATGAAGAGCTCTGAACAGTTTTGCAGTCTGTAGGACTAAAAAGACGAATCAATCTTTCACTGAACACTTGAAAAAATATGAGCAAACTTTCTGCCATACCATCAAGTATCAATGAAACACTACACTAGAAGGGTAGTATTTGGCTGAAATAGCAATTTTTACAAATGAGTCCAGAAAAGGACAAAAGGAAGACTAAGATACATTAGTGCTCCACCTCTCAAATCTGAAGACAGACAGTAGCACTGTGTGCATCAAAAGCAGTGAGAAAGCGCCATTATAGGCTTGATGTTGCAACAAGGTGACATGATGCATTATTGCAGCCACGTCTAAAAAAATAACATATTATCATGTACACCAATGCCATTATCTTCCTGCCCTTGACTGCCAAGACTTTTTATTGGGTTGGAGATTTAGCCTATGCTCTTATATACATGTAAATTTTGCAGCTAAATGTATTGTATCCATGCACTGGACTGTGCATTCCTGGGAAACCTTGACACCATTCATGTTTGATTCAGGTATTTTGCTGCTTGGTCCCTTTTGAGGACCCTTTGGTCCTCAACTCTTCCACCTGGGAAGAGGCAAAGTGAAATATTCCCTCCTGTACTAGCCACTGCATCTTGTTCAAACACCTCTGATTAAATTCTCAGCAGCCTCAGAAGGAACATCAAATGTAAATCTAATTCTCACACCTTCTACCTTTGTCCTTCAGCTGGTGCTTCTCCCAGTCCTAACCCATAAACAGAACTTCTTTCCTATGTCACTGTCTGGTTAGAAATGCCATTTTATACCGACTTTTAAAAAAAGCAGATATACCAGCCACCTATATGACGAAGTAGCCATCTCTATTTATTAGGATCTTTCTATCTTAGGATCTTTTTATCTTTTCCACTGTCTCCTTTCTATTTACTTTCACAATTTCTTGCATTTGCCAAAATTAGATAGTAAAATGAGGCCAGAATAACATAATTTTTATTTCTCTAAGGCAACTTAGAAATGTGTATCACTCTATAAATATTAAACAAGACCAGTGACAAATAACATAGACCTGTGAATGCAGCTCTCACAAGTTTCATGTATAGTAACATCTATTAAAGAACATACAGCACCATGCAAAAGAAGCAAGTTCAGCACTTTGTACATATACAAAGGTCTTGTTCAGTCCTTCTCATTAGGACTTGATCTAGAAGGTAAAGAAATACCAGCCAACGTGCCAATATAATTATCTACACTTCTAAAGGTTTGCCATGAACTTCATAACATGTGTTCCCTCAAAACTTTTGGATTCTCTGTTGTCCCCCTCTTCTCAGATATATTGTTTCCCACACAGAAAAAGTTTTCCTTTACTGTATAGACTTCACAAGCCTCTGGACAGGTTAACCTTTAGGTCAGTGAAGGATGATGAAGAGACTGCTGTCACTGTCTGGGGCTCTGAGAGCACCTCTTGGAAAACTACCTTATTTGCTTTCACAAAACAATGACTTCTGTCCACAAAAGCAGCAACTACATTGAGGCTGGCTCAGTTCAAGCGCAGCCAAGAGTAATTCTGGAGCATGTTGACATTTTACAGCATATTCACATCAGAGTTATCACATGGACCAACTGTGATTGGGTGTACTGGTAGATACTCCTTAAAGCTGGGATTTCTGCTTAGCATGGTATTTATGCGAAGAAAGCCCTACAGTTTCTACTTTATTTCAAACTTCTTTAAGCAAAGAACTACTTCTTCCTCTCTAATTTGTCCTCTGTCCTGACTCCCCACTTTGGAGTTTTATATTGGTTTTTTAGTCCAGTCCCTTCAATGAAACAAATTTTACTATAAATTTTTACATTCATTTTGTCTGAGAAGTTTTTATGTCTTTCACTTCAAATTCGTTCTTCAATCTCTTTGTCCTGATCTTCAGCTCATTCACTTTTTTTCCTAACCAAAGCACAGATGGTTTTTTGCTTGTCTTCTTGTTTGTGGTTTATTTCTTCTATTTCACAGAATTGCATAAACTTCACTAAAGTGGTATAAAAGTTGACGGTTTAATGGAATCACTGTAATTTTGACTGAACAACATCTATATTACCACAGGGTCAGTGTTAGGTTGGAGTTCAAATTCCTTATGCATTTAGTAAACTCAAACAGGCCAGCATTACAAACAGTCCAGCACATCCACCGTGTGACTGAACAGCACATAGTAAATAGGGCAAACATTCATTTCTCAGCGATTTTTCAGAATTTCTAGAAAACAGACAGTCCAACTAGGCAGCCAGACTCCACAAATCTAGGCAGCCAGACCCCGGGGAGACTACCAGGGAAAGTGGAAGGTAAGGCTTACCAGGAAAAAGTCTGCTGCTAACACTGGTGAGATTAACAATTTAAAGCCTAAAAAAGCACCTCAGCTTCTTGTGTCTAATTTTTGCCAGTTATCACTGCAGGTAGAAATGAGTACTACTTTACTACTATTTCCTAAATACTCATATGAAAAACTATTTTCATGTACCCATACCTAATAAGCATATCATATTCACTAGCCATAGAATGGCATAGCATGAAGAATTCTAGAATTGAGGTGACCTAAATAGTAATTTCTGTCACAAAATTCAGGTAATGCAGCAGAAAAATGGAAATAAAATTAATGCTGCTTACAGAAGAAAGCAAAATAGTACAGAGAATGAAACGACAGCTGCAATTCCCAGTTTTTAGAAGGCCACACTCTGCTCTGAAACAAACTCTTCCAGAGACCATCTTAGACATGAGTTCCTGCATTGGAAGTTTGGTCAGTGCAAAAGAGTGACTGACATGTAAGCTTCACTGACCCAACTACATCTGATGTAATTAGTGTCATCATTTTAGCTAGTGCTTGACTTGAACCATAAGTCTTAAATATTTTATTAAATGTTTAAAATTATATAGAACAGGTGTACTCTGACTTAATGTGAGAAGATTACTCAGAAGCAACACCACACTTGAAAACTGTAATATTTGAATAGCATAAACCCATAATTCCAGTTAACTAGTCTTGAAATTTGTGACAATCTTTCTCCAAGGAAAACAACTGATCATTTTCAGGCATTGTTTTTCTAATATACCAGTCATTGTACTTTATCACAGTCCTTTAACAAAGAATACACCTTAAAAAGCCTTACAAAACACACAAAATCCTTGTTTTCATCTGTGACATGTATCCTATCTAAGGATTTTAATTATAAGTATGTGATGACAATTTAGCAGGCCTCTTGTAATATCTGGCATGGTAACCAGACTTTATGCGCTTCCCCAAAAATCAAACTCTATCATAATTGTATCATCAGAGAGGCCAAACACAGGTCAGATTTTATACCACTATAAAAAAAAATAAGCATGCAACAATTGTTCTCAGAACCTTTGTATATGTGCAAAAGAGAAAGTTCAGAACAAAGCATAAAGACCAGAACCAAATTCTGCTTATTTAGAACAAGTGGAATGTAACTGCTACTTTATGATACATTTGTTCTCAGCAAACCAGCCAGTTTCCAAATTGTGTGTTTCAACACATATATTATATACACATAGTCACACCCATGATATACAAACAGCACTTTCACCTTCTGATGATTATTATCTTGGGTACATAACACTGCAATCCACACAAATTCAGAAAAAAAAAAAAATTAAACCATCATCAGACCTTCTGACACTTTTACCTTCATGGTTATCAAGATCAAAATTAGATGGAAACTCTATTTTGTTTCCTTTCCCAGTGATTCAAAATCCTACTGATTTTGAAAACTGCTACCAATACTATAAACTGCACTAATAAAACAGGTTACAGCACAGGTAAACCTCAGATCTGCCAGTGACCACACCCTCTTGCCTAACATGACAGCTAAGGTGTGTTATCTTACACTATTCACTCCTCAGAACCAGAGAAGAACTTCTCACCCTCAGAGCTGCTAATGTTGTCTTGAGACACCCCAGTTTTTTTCACAAAACAGATTAAAACAATTCATTCTCAATAACACTATTTTTTCTACTTGTGCAGCCAGTAAGAAGGATGTGAACTGTATTTTCTAGTCAGTTGTTTTCCCACCTAACAAAATGCTTTTTATTACATGTATACCAAAACAAGTATTTATACCTTCTCCTATTCCTACAAGCAGTATTTCAACTTTTAACATCTCCCTTTTTTGAAAGAAAGAAAGAAAATTTTGTTGAAGTACTGAAAAAAAAAAAAGCAAAAGTCTTTCAAATCTGGATACAAAGTTGGGGGTGAAAATAGAAGAAACTGATATAACTGAAGACAAATATAACTAAAGACTATTATTACTGAACACTGATGCCAAGATACTTATAAAAATATCCAGCCTCCTTGGATAGCTGTGAATTGGGTACATGAAGTGACAAACCTTGAAGCTTCTGTGCACACCATTCCTCTGTGATTTCAGAGGAATGTAAGCATCTTGGAAAAAAGGTTTTTAGAATCATCCTGGTAAAAAAAAAAAGTATGAATATTTCTTGTATAGTGTATGAGTCCCACTAATATCAGTGGATTTACTTGCCTGAGAGCCTGGTAAGTCAAGATAAATTAGGGGGAGAATGATAGATCTAAGGTTAAATAAAGGTTGACACCCAGGCTTCAGTAATGGATTTTTGTTGTTGTTGCTTTATGAAATCTGCAAAGCTACAAGGTATTTTCTTCCAACTTTTAAATCCATCTTTCCAAAAAATATCCCCACCTATCAAAACTCAGATTGCATAATAACATCTGCTTTGCTAAAAGGTATGAAGGGAACCCAACCTTAGAGAAACTGTGCCATTTAAGAGCAGTACATCTAAGTGTGTTACTGCAAGTCTGGAAAGAGTAAATGACTAAACAGGAGCCATAAAAAAGCCAATATCCCTAAAGTTACAGATCCCATTTATAATTTCAATCTGACTCTATATTTTTAAACAGATGTAGCCAGCCAATATCTTTGTAATTAGTCTGTGGTACTCTGAATAGCAAATTTTCTCTGATGGACTCAATACCACATGCTCCCATACATGTCTAAAGTGGAGGGCACAATATACCATTTTATAGAACTCTCAGGAATCAGACAGGAGCAGAATAAATCACTCTGTGAACAAGCTGTGTACCAGGCTTCATTAGTTATAATTACCCCCAAAATATGCTCAGCAGAATGCACACGTGTCATCTGGGAGTGACACACAATAGAGTGGGCAACTTATAAACTCCTCCAAGCACAGAAAGAGTCCATAAAACAACTGGCTTGTGCATTTGGATTCATGTGATAACACCTCCTATTGCATAAGCCACCAGATGACACAGATGGGGCAAATCCAAACAAGGAACATTTCTTTTGTATAGGCATTGGACTTCATTTGATGCCTGTTCAACCAACAAGCTGAGAAAGCTGAGGATGAATCACTAGATCTTTGTCTTTTTCATTTCCCAGATTGTGCTACACTTGCTAAAAATAATAAAATGTATAGTTTTAAATACTTTGAACATAATGACTTACAGAAAAGAAACACAGTGCAGCAAAACAAGACAGGATGTTAAATTTAAAATACTTAGACAAAAACAAACACTTGTCTCCAAACTTCAAGACAAAATATTTCTACTATAATATTAACCACCATCTCCCTTTCACACATCATATTACCAAAAGAGGTAAGTGCTGACTGAAGGTCTTTGAAAACTCCCATATCAACAATCAAATCCATTATTTTCTGGAGAAAGTAATATTAATTAATATTATGTTCATTAATCAGATTATCTTTCCTTTAATGACTACCACTGAACCAAACACATTGTAATTATTGCAACATTGATCTCAACTTTCTCTGTAAATTTGTACATTTTTTTCTTCCTCCCATACTTTCTGCAAATCATAGTAAGTTTTTTTGTCTGGGACACTCCTCCTATTCTCTTTCCATCCATATAGGATAATGCTCCTGGTCATCTCATTAAAAGTCTTTCCACATCTTTTCTGTAGTTTTCTATTATTGCCCACTGCTGTGGAGATGTGTTCCTGAAAATACTGGCGTAAGTACTTGTTTACTGCAATAAAAATAGGCTCTAGCTCAAAGGGAAACTGATATCCATATGAAGTTCACTGTACAGACAGATTAAATGGCAAATATTCTAGTTAAACATGCTCATATATGTCAGCATTTTAATATAAACATGGAAATATATATTGCTTGGATGTTACATGTGTAGGATAGTGCATGTGTACATATACTGACATGACTGTGCCTATGCCTATTCACTTTTGTATTCAAGTGTATAAACACATGGAAATAGACTCACAGAAAAACATGGACAGATGTATGTGCACACACTCAAAAAGTACCCTACACCTTTGGGTGGCATATTCAGCGCTTGTACTGCGTTACATTTCTGGCTTGCTGTAAAGAACTATGTAAAATCTCCACATCTCTTAGCTACTTTCAAGACAACTCAGGAAGGAACTCCAAACCTCTGACTGTAGAATATATTTAAATTAGCAATATTAACCACGTGACACTGAGTTCTGTGAAACCACTCCTACCCACAAAATAGATACCCAGTAATTTTTACAGAGTGGAATCTAGCTAAGTTCACAGACTTAGAGTTGTAACATGAGCTGCCACAGAGAGAGCTGAGTATATCCACAATATCTAAGATCAATTAAGGTCTATTACAAATAGCATCCATTAACCTGTAATCTGTCAGATCTGTGCATCAGTAACACTGTGTGGATGTAAGCAAGGACAGAATTTGTCCCACTTGGCCCCATTTCTGTGTAGTGCAACTGAGAGGTCAGCTTCAGCATTCATGCATTCAATGCCGGCAAACTCCATAGAGTGCTCACAGACACAGAGGCAGCAATTTCCTATTTTTAAAAGATCAGAGAAGCAAAAACGATTTGTGAATATGAGTGCTATGGTATTATTTGAAGTCACTGCCTTCTTATAATTTTTCCCCTTTTTAAAGAAACAGATATTGAAACTATCCCAGCTAATAATTTCATTCTGACACTTGAGTTTAAAAGGTTAAGTTACTATCTGAAGAAAGGTAATCTGACTGCCTTTCATAGCAGCCTGCAAGCTCTGCAATCTGCATAGAGAGGGGCATTTGTCATCATTAGCTGAGCAGTGACAGCTGGCACCTAGGGTGTCCCAGATTTAAGAAGTGGCGAAGGCACTCTTTTGCCTTAAGTTGCCATCAAGTATAGCATGTTTCATAAGGAGCAATATTTTCTTATTATTATAGAGCATGAAATAACAGCAGTGAATGCATCTGTATTTTTTTCATCACAGAGAACTGGCTGATATACCATTAGCAGTTGCCTTTAGACAGCAAGACACCAGGTTTATTCTGTGAGCAAATATCCAATTCATGTCACTTGAAAATAACTACAATTGGCTTAAAATTAGGGCAGTATATTTTCTTTCAGAGATATTTCAGACTGATTGATTTGTAGATTTTATTCATGGACATGACAAATAGTGAATAAAACACAGTTTTTAACTACAGGTATAGTAATGTCACTCCAAGCTAGGAGTGCCTAATTGCTTAAAACAGACAGGTTATTAGATATAGGGAAAAAAATAGTCCTACACTGGCATACAAGCTAATGCAGTACATTAATGCTCTGAAAGAATACCTGATGGAGCACTATTTTAATAGCAGCTTTAGAAACTTAAAGTATATTCTCATAGTGTATTTAATAACTAAATTTGATTAAATATATTTTTTCAAAACAGTTCCACAAAATTTTGCAAATGTATTCATATTTAAGTGTGTATTTAATAAATGGAATGGGTTAGAAGTCTATGAAAAAAGTTGTTTTCATACCACCATCAATACTTCAATCTATGAAAGGTTGAATAAATGGTTTATAAACATTAAGAGATCCTGACTTGGTTGTTTTTACAAAAACAAAATACAAAACTAAAAATTAATATACCTTGACATGAAACAAACAAAAAAACAAACCCTAGCAAAACAACCAGCTAACACAAACCAAATAAAATTTAAAAAGCAAAGACAAAAAAACCTCATTTCTCCACAGTCTCTCAAGTTTGGAAACATAATCCATAATGCTAGATGTTGCATTATTATGTAAAATAGTTTTTCACAAATAAAACTAATTTTTGTGTTAATGTAAAATCTATGCAAATACATGCAGTCATTTATCAGGGAAGCTGACAAGCATTCCATATTGGAGAGGGAAAATGAAACTGCCTCAAGAATAGAGGCAATTAATTATTTCTGTATTTTCTCTTCCTCTGTCTTGAGGCACAGAAGTTATCCATCCAGTTAAAACAGCAAATGAAATAAAGAGATTTTTTTTTTATTTAAACACATATGGCTTTTGCCTGCAATACTGATCACCACAAGGTCTACAGATGCCCGTGGCTAAATTGTACACTGGCAGATGCACACAAGGGAAAACTGTGTTAATGCAGCGTGGTGAACAAAACAAATGAAGAACTGAATTTTGGGGGGTGGGGATAGAGAGGACTTTTTTACCATGTTGAGATACAGTTTGCCTACAAAGGGTGGATTAGGTTAGCCATAGATTTAGCCTAAAAAGTTTCTTTTCATCCCCTATGTCAAAAATCTGAATATACATACAGAAGAAAACATTCATGTAGATGCTTGCAGTTTTCTAAAGTACAGATTATAAATAATGGGCTTGCAAAGATAAATGGTTATATTATTTCATCTTTACAATTAAGGACTAATAATACATAATGAATGTACTCACAGAATATAATGAGAAAATTGTTGTCCAACATACTTGCTGTCATTTTTTACCTCTTTAAAGAAGCAATGCCTTGAAGTGTAGGTGAAAATGGCAAGCATTACGGCACAGCCTAGCATATGCCATATACTCGTCTGTGCTTCAGAGGGCTAGTAAGAATTCCGCACTTAATAATTGTTCCTTTTGATAAAGTTATTTAAAAAAAAAAAAAAGTGAAAATTGAACCCAGTTTATTCCTGGAAATAATTTGCAGAGGAAAACAAGAAATAGAATTGGTAAAATATTTACTGAAAATAAGATAGAACCATGTTGATCACAGTAATTTCTCCCTCAGTAGGCCTGTACGGATTGCATTACCCCATTAAAATCAGTATTGATCTTAAAAAAAGAAGTAAAAACCCCACAACTTTTCCCCCGAAAGTTTCCCTTAATTTTACAAAATAATTATTTTGTATCAAGTAAACCAGTAAGTAAATAAGATTCATAAACATGAAGTCATAAAGGTATCTCCTTTGCCTCACCTAAAACTAAGAAGTCTTAAGAGACAGCACTGTCACTACCCTAACAGCTACACTGTAAATTTTTATCTTCTTTTCAACGGCACTAATATATTGTAAATGATAACTTTTTAAAAGGCAAAATCTATTTCAACTATCAAGAAAAATTGATAGTAATATTCGTTTCAGATAAACAGATATTTCCACAAGGTAATATTTCTCTTTCAATAGTTTGATTGGGTATTTATGAAACTACAAGACTACATGTTATTTCTATAGCCTTTCTCATTTCAGGGACATCAGCACTATGCCACACAGGATCTACTTCTTTATATTCTGTCCTAGAGCTGGCCTAAAAGCTGGAAGGGAAAAGTAGGAAGGACAGTAGGTGATGTAGGTTAAATTTTCAAATTCAAGTAAGAAGGCAACTGGAGTGATTTGCTACCCTTAATAGGAGGCTCAGATTTCCCCTAGATAAAATATTGTGTTCTACAATGACAATGTTCCACCAGTAAAAAAAAATAAAAGTACAGAGTGGTGGTGGGAATATATTTTAAAGGCCAAAAGATCTAAGTATCATATTTTTCCTGAGAAGATCTCACCTCTTCTTCCTTAAATAATAAGTTGGTTGACATGTTTCTATTACAGTTATAGTTAGGATATTTTTAGGAACAATAAGTATTCTTAGTGAGTAGATTGCTTTTATTTAAGACTGCTAAAATACTATGTAGCTTTACGGAGGTCAGAAATAGTTCTGAATATGTGAAAGTAGATGAAAAAACAGAGATTCTGAAAGCATAATCTTTCATCTGTTTCTCTGAATAACCTCACCCTCCTCAGAAGGGCTTTAGAGTGTACTGGGGGGAGGGGGGCAGGGGGCATTTTTGTGAGATTATGTTGTTAAAATATGGACAAAACAAGAAGATACTTTAACACTATGGCTAAAGCACAATGAAATTAATAGGGAAGTGCTGCTTGACAGAAGTGTAGATATTTGAGCCAAAAATATATTTCCTCACCAACACATGCATTTGATGCATTATGTGTTTTAGAGGCTCACTGTATCTCATCCTCTTCAAATGTTAACCTCCAAGTGTTCTGGCCCTGATCCTACCCATGATGTCACTGGTGCTTGTAGGCTCACAGAGAAGTGCATGGGCAGTTATTTGCAGGATCAGGGCCTTCATAAGGTTCAACGAAACGTATTAATCACTTACAACCAACTCACTCAACTCCTCCCTTCACTGTTATTTGGAAAGAAAATATTGGAGAGCTATACACTACATTAAAACTAGAAGTCTGCATTGAAATATGTTAGGTATGTCCATCCATAGCTAAATCAAGATGAAATGAGTTACACAGGTAATTTACGATACTTGTGTAATTGCAAAGAGAGAGGGCAAATTTCCTTTTGAGTTGGAGGGACATAAGATGCCCAAAGTGTTTGCAGCATGAAAATTAGTAATAAATACATAATATGATCAAATGTATACCAAAAATGGTGCTTACTTATAACTTCCTATGGCCAATATTCAAATGTCTTCTGCTAATTCATTGCCAATAAGCAACGTCTTCTGCTAATTTCAGTATCTTCAGCAGCTACTGATGGGTTGATGTAGTTTAGTTTGATAGTCAGTATGAAACCAGCTTACAGAAAAACACCAGCCACAAAATTAAGCCTGTTGAAGACATACCACCCTCCCATTTTGACTGGGCGAATAAGATGCTGAGTTGCCCCTAAGACATAGCATATTGTGTGATGCCATAATTTATATAACGATGTATTTCAAACGCTCCCATTCTTCAATTTCAACTTACATTTTCTAACACTCCAGTCCTCTCTTGTATTCCAGGGCTGAAGTTACTGAGGGGAAAGATTAGTTTAGACATGAAGTCTTCAGAAGCTGCTCATCCAACACATACAGCTTTATCTTCAAGGGCAACGTTCAATATTTTCAGCCATTTAATCATATACAGCAATAGGAAGTAAATGAGAGTTCTGCAGTGTTGGATGGCCCACTACAGATGCAATAGATTAAAAGGCACTAATCCCCACTGATTCCACACTCTTCTAGCAGTTCAGCAAAAAAAAGAACATCCTCCAAGCTAGAGATCTTAAAAAAAAACCGAAACAAACCCAATGTTGGACTACTTAAATAAAATGCTGTACTATAAGGAATGTCTGGATTTGGAGAAGCTGACGGATAAGTGAACCAAATGAATAATTCAATGCATTTTTTTTCCTGCTTACATGTTTCTTCAGTTCCAGCCAAAATCACAGTTGTGCAAGCTCCGTGTTTACTTTTGAGACACAACATTTTAGAGAAAATAAATCAATTACTGTTTTTTCCCTTAACAGATTGCAGATTAGAGGAATTTAAAGCATTAACAGTTCATCTGTATGACCTAGAATGACCAAACCCAACAGTAATGCAAATTCTCTTCATGTTTTTCTTTAATTTCTAATAGAAAGCAAACACATACACATAAAGTTTAACACTAATGAATGCCAATTGTGTACTGTAAAAGGGACTATGTCATAATTTCTAAAAAAAAAAATTTAAAACATTTGCAAAGAAATGTTCACAACAGAGGAAAAATGCTTGTGTACCAAAAGATGCAGAACTTGATACCCACAGGTCTTAGCAATGAAGTGTATAAATTTATTAAAATTGGAAGATTGCAAACATTATAGTAACTTACATCTGAACTTTTCATTTGTTCCTAAATTTGAAAGCGGAGGCAAAAAGTAAACTACAAAATAAGAATACAGAAAATTGAAGGTACCGTCAACTTCTATCACACACACAAAAAAGATGCTGCCTATTTTATAAAATGTGACACATATAGCAAACCCAGCACAAATATCTGTCTTTAGTTTTCTTACTTGAAAAAAAAAAAGTGAATTTATTGTTGCTGGCAGGATGATATGGATGAAATAACCAGGAAGAACTGAGGGGGGGAAGGGGAGAAAGAGGAGCCAAGAAATCAGATACATTCAATGAGCCTTCAAACTTACTTCAGCAGTAGGGATAAATAATTTAATCAACTCAGCTTCATTCTTTTTCTTCCTACGTCCCTAGTGCAATTGGCAGATATTAAAAAATAAAACTTTAAAATTCATGAGCAGTTGTGTGTGGAAGAACTATCACTATATAATAAGAAATATAAAGTGATATCCATGCAAGCCCTTTGTGTAGATATGCATCTGCAAGTGCATTTTAACTCACGCTTTTCACCATATGAAAAAGAAATTATTGGTTAAATTTATATGCATGGCAACTTTTTTTTTCTTTTTTTTTTTTTTTCCTAAATTGCAATTTGGGGTTGGGGGCAAATACAGATTTTAAACAACATTTGGCTTTTTAGCTAACATGAGCACTATAGGCAATGTAGTTTGAAAGATTTGATATAACAAGCAGAGTTCAACAAATATTGTTATAGTTCCCCCTAATTAAGGGAAATATCTGGAAAACAGCAGTTTGGTAAAAGTCACCAATATCATATGGCACCATTATCAGGACAAATGATCAATCATCATTTTAATGAGGTGACTTTAATCCCGATTTTCCAAAACAACTTAATACTCAATAAACTCAGTAGAAATAAAATTCATTGCTGAAAAGGTGTTCCATTTGTAGTTTACCAAGGATACATTAATAACTACAGAGAAAAATTAACTGAAGTGATCAGAGCTTTGAAAAATATCTATATTTTTATATCATATATAGTCATACAGATAATAATTTTCGACGTCTAAACCAAACTGACTTCTTGTCATGGTAAACGATTGAGTCACTTCACCAGTCACATTTCAGTGGTGTCTGTGATGCCTAAAAATACAAATTTATAAACTATTAAATGTTTGGTGTGTGAAATGAAATGATGGAGTGGAGTTGATAGTGACCTTCAGTGTTAAACGTCACCTAATCAAGCCTAAATCTAATATTTCTCATAGCAATCGAAATACAATGAATACGTATAACCTTGCATTACTTGGTATCATAGCTTAATCTTAGCACTACACATTGAAAACTCTTATTTAGTATCTAAGATGTAATTTTTGCTTAAATTAATTTTGCCACGTCATGAATGTTATGACTTCTGACAGCTTAAAGGTACGACCTTTCCACTTTTGCCTTTGGCAGCTGGAATTGCCAAGCTAAAACCCAGGGGGCAAAAACAAGCAAAACCTGGCCCGGAACATCCCCACCGCTAACATGCAGCTCTGAGGCTCCTGCATCCCTGGGAAGTTGAGGGGTACCCCCACCGCAGGAAAGGGCTGTTCCCTCGGCGGAAAGGGAAGAAGGGACAACCTTTTGTCCGCCTGCTGTAACTTTCGGTTTTACCCGGCGCTGCTCTGTGACCCTGTGGGAAAGGGGCTCTTTGACATTTCCATCCCAAAGAAGCCGCCCCCGACACGGCAGCGCCGGCGGTGTCGAGCCGGACGGCTCCGGGAGCAGCGGCTGCCGCCCGGGGCGGGAACCGGGGCCGGACTGGGGCCGCCGCGGGCCTTCCCCCGCACCAGTCGGTCCCAGGGACACGTCTGCCGGAGTTGGTCCCGACTTGAGCGCTTTTCCTTCCTGTGTACAGTCCAGCCGTGCCCTGCTGCGGCCAAGGCCGCCCCGGTTCTGAGGGCACGGCGCGACCGGCATCGCCCCCGGGCCCGAGGGGCGGGCTGGGTCGTGCCGGGCCCCATCCTGGGGCAGCGGGGCGGGATGTGCCGGGCCCGAGAGGTGCCTCCCCTTCCCCGCCCGCCGCCGGGGCCGGTGGCGGTGCCGCCGAGCCGCCACTGCGTGCGCCGGCCCCCGCGGAAGGGGAAAGAGGGAAAAGGGAAGAGGGAAGAGGGCCGACCTTCGCCCCCGCCGCCGAGCAGGTTGCCCGCGCAGCCGGGGGCAGCCGCCGGTAGGAGCGGCGGGGAGGCGCCCGCCCGTGCCCTCGGAGCTAGCCCGAACTCCTGGAAGCGCCTGCTCCGGGAAGGCTGGGGCGGCCGGCCCCCGAGCTCGTAGCGCCGCGGCCGCGCACGCCACCGCCCCGCAGGGGAGGAGAGAGGGAGGGAGAGAGGGAGGCGGCAGCCCCGGGCCGGCGCAGGGACGGCGGCAGCGCTCCTCGGCGGCGGCTCGGCAGGCACCGGGACCGGGAGCTCTGCGCCGCTGCCGCCGCCGGTCCCAGCGCGGCCGGGGGGAGGCACGCGTGTCCCGGCCGGGAAACTGAGCGGAAGAGGGAGAAAGCCCGGGAGGAGACTGCCTCCTCTCCGCCCCAAAGAGCCAGAAAGTGATCTCCCTTCTCCCGGCTGCGGCCGAGAAGAGGTAAGCTGCTTCGAGACGACCGGTCACCTGCAGTTTTTCAGCGACAGCACCAGCCCTGCTCAATTCATGAGCAGGAAAGGATTCCGGTCGGCTTCCTCCTCGGGAGCGGCACGGGAACACCCATACAACCGCTAGACCGAGGGAGCCAAGCGCGCGGTCACAAATCCTCCGCTATGTGCAATAAAGTTGGTCGCATTCGTACGCTGAATAAATGTCGTGAAATGTTCTTTGTGGTATGACTTCTCCTCAGCGACTGATATGCCCGTGACAGTCACTTTAGGAAAAGTTAATGGGTCAGTAGTTTAAAGATTCCAAGCCATCAAAAGCTTTGGTGTGGTTTTTTGGGGGTTTTTTTTTCCATATATATATATATATATATAAAATTTAGGGCTCTCTTGAAGTGAAGCTCAGTAAATGCTGTGAAGCAGAAGAGCTTACCACTCCAGCTTATTTGCAAATAAATGTCCCGATTACCAACACTTAAAGTACCGAAGGCGAAATTTGCTAATTACACATCACACAGGCGAAACCCCAAACTGTCAGACAAGCAAGCCAGCATGTTTGCAGTCGCTAGCGTGCCTCCCGTGTGCACATTTACTAAGCGCAGCTTGCTAGCACAGCTCGCTGTACGATAAATCCTCCAGGTTTGAAATTAATAGGTACTTATAGTGCGTCTCGAAAAGCAGCCGAACATCCACTCCTCACAACATATCGGAGAGCAATACAGAATATAAAAACGACGCTAAGAATTGGCAAAGGAGATTTACCGTCTCTATCTGCTACTTGATTTTTGGAAGGGACGTGAAAAAGACCTGACAGATATGTTTAGCGATTGATTCTCCCTTCATAAGGTACAAATACAAAAAGCAAGTCAGAGACAATGCCGAAATGCATTAAACCTCAAAATCGATTAGAGCCCGTCAGAAGATCCTTTAAAACAATACAAATCGTGGACTTCTGAGCAATATTTTATTCCAAAGAACACTAAATTTGCCGTGAATCCGCTGCCTTGTTCACTGGCCGGTTCACGAGAGAAAAAAAAATTCCAAACCTACTTCTCGCTTGCAGTTACAGATAACTATCAGGAGGAAAAGGACAGCGTGATGTGACGCCGAGTGGGGGTTAATGAATTTACGCCTGTGCTCCTGCCTGAGCGAGCCCGGTCTGTAGCTCCCTAGTTGATGGATGCCCATTAATACACCTGCATTCACGTCCCGGCCATGAGGAGGCACGCAGGGATTCAGTACGGAGCGGCACAGTTTTGCCAAGTCCTCTCGAAACGTCAATACCCTTCAAGTTACACCCAAAGGAGAGCGATTTCTCTTGATTTCCGAGTGTACAGAGGACCGGGGCGGCTTTCTAGCCGGTAACCTTCTACCTTTCTATATGTGCCTGCGTGTGCGTGTGTGTGTGCGTGTGGCTGTGTATACATATCTATCTCCTAGAGAGGGATTAATTAGCCGGGTTCGAGCTGAAAGAGGCTGCAGTGACGAGCCCAGTGGCGATTGGCCGCCCGCCTGCCTGGCCCTGCCTTTATAATTTCCACACGAGTGCATCTGGGCTCTTATACAAACCAACAGCCAGCTTCTTCTGACATACACACACGGCACTTTTTTCCACCATCTGATTAACCGCCCTGCATACACACGGTGATTACTACGGGAAAACATAAATAAATACGAAGAGGTTTTATTATTTTGACTACTGGAACCCTCGCTGTGTCTCAGTGCAACTTTTGTTTTTTCTTGCTGCTGGGAAAGGTGCTGCTCTCGATGCTTTCCTCTCACTCACGGACCCTTTAAAAAAAGGGGAAGGAAAAATATCGCCCCCTCCAGTCCCCCGCCCGCTCCCCCTCCCTTCACCCCCCCGCCACACACACTTCAAGACGGCTGATCTAAAAAAGCAGGAAGAGAGCATCTGAGGAGCAGCAGCCCCGGCGCATTTTGAAAAACATTTGTTACATTTCAGAGTGCGGCAGCCTGTTTCTCCTCTGAAGTTGGCTCCAGCCATAGCAGCCGCATTGGATCCCACAGCCTATTGCGAGACTCCGGTATACAATCCGGATCTCTGCCCCAACATGATCGCGGCCCAGGCCAAGCTGGTGTATCATTTGAATAAATACTACAATGAGAAATGCCAAGCCAGGAAAGCTGCAATCGCCAAAACGATCCGAGAAGTCTGCAAAGTGGTGTCGGACGTGCTGAAGGAGGTGGAGGTGCAGGAGCCTCGCTTCATCAGTTCCTTGAACGAGATGGACAATCGCTACGAGGGGCTGGAAGTCATCTCCCCCACGGAGTTTGAAGTCGTGCTGTATCTGAACCAAATGGGGGTTTTCAACTTCGTGGACGACGGCTCCTTGCCGGGCTGCGCTGTGTTAAAGTTAAGCGACGGGCGCAAGAGGAGCATGTCCCTCTGGGTGGAGTTCATCACGGCGTCTGGCTACCTCTCCGCTCGCAAAATCCGGTCCAGATTCCAGACTCTGGTGGCTCAAGCCGTGGATAAGTGCAGTTACAGAGACGTGGTAAAGATGGTGGCGGACACCAGCGAGGTGAAGCTGAGGATCAGGGATCGGTACGTCGTGCAGATCACTCCAGCGTTCAAGTGCACGGGGATCTGGCCGCGGAGTGCTGCGCACTGGCCGCTTCCCCACATCCCCTGGCCGGGACCCAACCGGGTGGCGGAGGTCAAGGCGGAAGGCTTCAACCTCTTGTCCAAGGAGTGCCACTCTCTGGCCGGCAAGCAGAGCTCGGCCGAGAGCGATGCCTGGGTGCTGCAGTTCGCGGAAGCTGAGAACAGACTGCAGATGGGCGGCTGCAGGAAGAAATGCCTCTCCATCCTCAAAACCTTACGGGACCGTCACCTGGAGCTGCCGGGCCAGCCCCTGAATAATTATCACATGAAGACTCTGGTTTCCTACGAATGCGAAAAGCATCCCCGCGAATCGGACTGGGACGAGTCGTGCCTGGGGGACCGGCTCAACGGGATTTTACTGCAGCTCATCTCGTGCCTCCAGTGCCGGAGGTGCCCGCACTACTTCTTGCCCAACTTAGACCTCTTTCAGGGCAAACCTCACTCGGCCCTGGAAAACGCGGCCAAACAAACGTGGCGACTGGCTAGGGAAATACTTACCAACCCGAAAAGTTTGGAGAAACTTTAGAGAGTAACTATAAAAGCGGCCTGACCGATAAATCTGCTAATTTCCCGATGAAGTTTAAGATGCCTGTTTGAAAAGTCATATATTTCCACTTGACAATGCAAATAATATTCTCTTTTAAAAAGGAATATAGCTTAGGCTCCTCACAAAGAAAAGCAAACGAGAACAGCAAGCATCATTCCTCTTCGTCACAGTTTTGCAGTTCCCCGTGGGGGAAAAACAAAAAGAAAGAAAAAAAAAAAAAAAGAAAGAAAAAAAATGAAAGTGTGTTACCTGGAAAGGAAAATTTGCCGTAATTTGATTGTGACCATTCTGCCTAAAAACGGTACCAACGGATTATAACAAAACCCGGTATTTTTATGTAAACCTTCTGTGAGTAAAAGCTATTTGGATATGCCACCTGAACAAACCCTAATGTACCTTTTAATTTGTATCAAATATTGTGATCTCACATTGTCTTTGAAATTGTGGATGTTGGTGTTTTGTGATTTGGTGAACAGAAGTTAAATTGCCATTTTGGATACTTCAAGGACATTTTCTGCTAAAAAGAAGATACCATTTTAAAAGGTAGATTTTATCACGGTACTTTTGTTAATTGTCTTTTGAAGTGTCTGAACTTAACAAGTTTACATTTCTCGTTTCATATATATTGCTTGTTCTATTTCTAACATTCCATAAATATACTTGAAATGTTATTTAAATATATTCAAAAGAAATTTGGATTCTGCTTATATAATAACGCTTGAATATTGGAATTATATATTTGAAAATGCACTTGAAATACACTGGATAATTACTTTTTGTGATTTAGATTTTAATTTCTGTTGCTGATTTATTTAATTACAAGCTAATAAATGAAGTAAAATGCATATGGGTAAGCGTTTCAATATCGGATCAAGTTTTTCACTTGAAAAACAAGAGGCAGCTATGTTTTGCGGATTTTTCCTTTCTGTGGATAGTTGTTTAAGTCTTGTAAAGCAGAAAACTTAAGGGCAGAGTCCTGACTTTGCATTTGGAATAGTTTTGTAGAATAGGGAAATATTTGTTGTACAAGCATATTGGAATTTAACTCCAGATCACCATCAGCAGCTGTCAGACACCAGCGTACTTATTAATACAGTTACACTTTTTCAGCCGTCAGGAAAGAAGTCTGTTTTGAAGGGTTTATTGTACGGTGCTGTTGTGTTTCTGCTGGCTTTTGAACAAAGCCGAGGAAACACAACGTATCTATGAAGCAATGTTTTTAGCAAGCAGCGATCCTGACACAACTAGCAATTTGGTGCAGGTACTAATAAAGCAGAAAATAAAATTCATAGGTGAGAGCCAGCACCAATAAAGTGAACAACAATATTACTTCTGACCTACAAATCCGTTACGAATGTGATAAGATTGCCAGCTCCACTCCCAGCAATCAAGCCCCTCAGCTCCCAGGGCAGTCAGAGGGAATAACATGTGCGTGCTTACAAAACTGCACGCAATCCAAAGCCGCCCGTCTGTATCACACTGCCTGGTCCTTCTCAGGGTGCATTTCTTTAAAATGGCTTTTAAATCAAAACGCAAATTAACAGCGCGGATTTTGACAAGGATCCTAATAGTCAACAAGTGCTGAAAGAGGCCGATCTCCTGAGTGACACCCACTAGCAGCTATTTCCAGTGGGTGCACTTTACCGAAACTGTTATACCCAGAGATTCTGACAGAAACTTTTTACCCCGGCACTGCGAAGAAAGTTCCGAGTTTGACAAATTATTCACCGAAGAGAAATCACTTCATTGCAAACATATTCAGACGAGGAGTTTTCTTGGAAATTATTTATAATATTTCTGCATTAAAAAACCCCAACCCCAAGGTCTTTGTAAAAGTACCTCTCCTATTTCCTCTCTTCCAACATTTTCCAGAGCAATAGCAAAGGAATAAAGCAAGAGCGATAAGAATAAAAAGACATGCAGACGAGCGGAGCGCCCTGTTAGACACGTCCCTTCCGTCTGCCCCCTCCTCCCCCGCGTGGCATCCCCCGCGCCGTTCCCGCGGGGAGAAAGCCACGCAAAGGTTTCGGCTCAACTCACGCACCCCTCCCTGCTCTGTTGCGGCTGGGCTGGAGGTTTTCACGGAAGGGAGGGGGAAGTGGGGCGGCGCTGGGGAATTGGTAGTAGTAAATGACTTCAGAAAAAAACAGAGCTTTCCCAGGAACCAAGTCCTCGGTACATGTCTATTCCCCCCCCCCCCCCCCTTTTCTTTTCTCCCCCAGAAAACAAGCATTAACTTTCATTTCAGCAGTTACAAAGTGTTTACAAAATGCGCCGTATTTTCTTACGTAGAAACTAAGGTTTTTGAAATAACGGGATTCTCCGAGAACCTCGGAAGGCGTAAAACCCTCCGCTGTGTCTCGGGAAGGCTGCGGGCTAGGACTGCTGCTCCCTCCAGGGATTTCAGAGCAATTGGCTTAACTACTAAATCTGACCACGTTCATACAAAGGCACCGCGAGAAAGGCTGCTGGAAAACGCGTACGCTGCCGTAATAGAGGATTTAACATCATTAATACATTGCGCTTTTTTTTTTTTTTTTTTTTTTTTAATGCAGCGAAAGGCGGCAGACGGGAGCGGAGTTTGGAATGAGGGGGCGGCCCCGGCGCACGTGTGCCGGGATCGGGGACAGGAACCGAGACCGCGCCGCCCGCCCGCCCGCACGCCGCACTCACCTTGGGGTCGATCTTCTTGAAGGCCGAGTCATCCTCATCCACCTCGAAGTAGATCTCTGTGGTGGTGATGGAGAGCGTCCCCTTGGCCACCACCACGGGGGCGATGAGCTGTGCCGGCGTGCTGAGGACCACGGGGCCTGCAAGGCAAGGGCAGCGGCGTCAGGTTGGAGGCGCCCGGCCGGCCCATCCCCGGTGGCCCTTCCCTCCGCCGAGCCAGCGCCCGGCGAGCCCCCTCGTAAACCCAGTTTGTAAACGCCGTGTTCATTCCCCTCCTGCCCGCGGCCAGCGCTTTGAACTCCGCGGCCGGGGCACAAGCGAGTTTGTGAGCTCCGGGGTTGCGAGATAAATCACAGCAGCGAAATTCAGAGGGGTTAGGGTGAAAAATAGCTGCCTTTTAGAAGAAGGTCCCCTCTCTTTTCATGCCCTTTTGCTCCTCGTTAACGCTATCACTGTTTATGTGCGATAGCGGCGGCTCGTTCCACACCGCTTCGATCTGGCAGCCCGGGGTCCCCGCGGCGGCCGGGCCGGGCCGGGGGCGCAGCGCAGGGCAGCCCGCAGCCCCTGCCCGCCACACTGACCCTGCGAGCCCTGGGGGCATTATTTTTAAGTCTGGATCCAGACCTCAACTCGGACAAGTAAATCCAAATACCAAGGGGTTTTGTTTAATTGTTTGGGTTTTGGTTTTTTTCCCCCTTTTTTTTTTTTTTTTTTTTTGTCACCTATTTCAATACCCCATGCGCATAAAGGCTAGCATTGTTAAATACATTTACGGCACGATAAATTTTGTTTCAACTCGCTGCCGCTTATCCTTTTAAAATTACTACAACAATACTTCGCTCAAATATATTCCTTAACGAGACGCTTTGACGGGCATTGAAAAGATGGGATGGGGAAAACCTATTGTAAAAGGCAGCCTTCTCCACACAAATTTTTAGATTTTAACTCAGGAAAACAAAAATCAAAACAACCCTTCTTTAATCCAAAAGACAAGAAGATCGCTGTTTCACCATCTCATCTTCAATATCAATGCCATCTTCTGTTAAAGCGGACAGTGGCCGTGCTTAGGAAGCTCACTTGCTTCGAAGAAAACATTATGTATTAAATATTCTTCTAGATTTAATTATCCCACGAAAGCCTGTGGGATAATTTATATATACATACATAAACACACAGAGCCACATACGTGTACAAACACGCATCTGACACATAAATAATAAAACTCCAGTATTGAGAAGGTGGGTACGTCACCTGACTGATGCGCCTTTTAGAAACTGGCCAACTGACCATCTCAGGAGGTACTAAACAGGGTTTGACTGTTACACGCAGCTAAAAAATGTCCCTTGCAATAAGGGGACCCGTGCTCAGAGGGCAGAGAGTCGTGAGCCTCCCGCTGCCTTTCCCGGCCGCTCACCCCTCCAGCAGCGCCGTGCGAGCGCTGGGGCGGCCGAGCCGAGCCCGGGGCTGCGGCTCGCACCGGGGCCAGCGCCTCGGATGCGCCCTCTCCTCCTCCCCCAGCACTGCCCGCACACTTCACTACCAGCTCTCGCAGGCAGCACTTCAAATTACTCACTTAGCCCAAATTACTCCTGTATCGGCGCATCTAACTGTCATGTTGTTAATGCTTTACTTTACTGTAACACCCAATTTGAGCCCTTATTGCTCAATATTTTGTCATTTACGCTGCAAAATAAATAAAGAGGAAGGCAGGAATTGGTGTGCGTACAGGAGGAAGCTAAAACGCACAGTTTCAGTGACAGCTTTCAGCAGCCCAGCGTGGCGGACGGGATAATATTGATACAAACTCTATTTTCTTTCATTTTATTGTTTTCCATCTCCTAATAAACCGAGGTAGCCTCTTGACCCCAGTCAGCTGATCGGAATCACATGCGCCGGGCTTGCCTTGCTGCTCTCCCAGTCTCGCCTCCATCTTCTCTCCCTCCCTTGGCGGTGGGAAAGGAGCCGATCCGAGCCGGGGAAGCCCGGCTGGAGGCTCCAAAGGGCAGGGTGATCGATCCGAAACGCCGCTTTAAAGCCTCATCAATCTTCATCTAGGTTGCTCAAGTAATTACGCCCGATTCTCTTGTACGATTACAAGTGGATTTGGGTTTCTATTCCCCAGGCCCCCTTTCTTTGTGTTTACAGAAGGGGGGTCTGGGCAGCCGGCGGTTCCCTGCCTTGCAGAAGCACTTGCCCTCTCAAGCAGAGCGCCCTACCCCTCCTCTGTCCCTGCTCGGGCACACTTGGCCCGGCGCAGGGTGATGGGCTCCCGGGCCTTTGTGCCGGGAGAAAAGCGCCTTGGAAAGACGCGTCCTGGAAACGACCCGATATTCTATCACTTTAAGGAGGCGTTTGTGGGCTTTGCTGAATCCCAGAAGGAAGAACATCAATTTAATCCAATTACCTCTTTTTCCCTGGTGTTGTGTGGCTAAAATAAAAATAAAGCCACTGCTATTTAATGGCCAAAAGGCCAAACCCTATAATCTGCCATTCAGGCGGAGACAATGGTGCGCCCCGGTGAGCGGGTGATGTGCCCTGGCGGACTGGAGCAGGGGGCAGAGCTGCAAAAGCAGGGGTGAATGTGGAGGGAAAGGGAACAGTCACTTCTTAGCCCGTTTCTGAAGGCAGGGGAAATCGGGGATTTCTGCCTTTCTATTCCTCCCGAGAAAAGGCTCCGAGTTCCCTCCCAGACTGGTACCTTGGCATCTGCCCTGCATTCTACTCAAATGACACCCTAGATTTGTTGCAAGGTTAACATGTCAGAGATATCACAATGCGACAAGGAATAAGCATTATCGTACTTTCCAGATGAGAAAAGGTTTTCCTGTGCTTTTTTGTTTAGGGAAAAAAAAACGAAAACAGAAACAAAAAAAATCCCCACAAAAACAAACGAACAAAGAAAAATCCCCATAAAAACATAAAGCAAAATAAATAGCAGATACATTATGGGATTTCAGGAAAGGTGACGTTCAAACTAAGTTTAAAAATATCTTTACAGACTTTTTCTTTTCTTAAAGCACAAAATGAAAAAAAAAAAATCGGTATTAGCAGTGTTTCATTTTTACACTTGTCCTTTGGAAATCTCCAATTACAACTTGCAATTCCATAGCATGTTTAAGGAGCACTGAGTCTTTTTGTTGTAGCCTTCAGGGAGCAAGCCAGCCACTGAGAGAATACGAAATTAATCCACTACAGCTATAGAGAGAGAGGATTATGTTTTAATCCCCTTTGGGACAGTCTCTGGATTTTAAGGATCCGATATTAAAATGTTTACATAGAGCATAATCAAAATAGCACAGATTTTTCCATATGGCACAGAGCTATCGGGAAGCTCTGGATCTCCTTCCCGAACCCAATTGATAATCTAATGAAACAAAAGCTGAGCACACCTGAGCCAAGAGCCGCGGGACGGGCTCATTCGCATTCGGGAAGGATAACGAGCTTCGGCTCCAGCCTCCGCCCGGCCCCTCGGCGGTGGCGAGCTGCGCTTTTCCAGGGGATGTAAATATTCATTTCCATCGCGGCTGCGGCCCCGGAGAAGGCCGGGGCCAGGGCCGTGCTGCCCGGGGCAGAGGCAGCCGCAGCAGCAGCGGCACCGGGGGATGCTGCCGGGCGCTCCCCGCGCAGCGCAGGGACCGCAGGCGGCACCGAGGGCGCTTCCCTCCCCGCTCCGGGGGAAGCCAACCTGTGGCTGCCTCGCTTCGCCCAACAGGCTGGCGTTTGTGGAGGGAACCCGTGTCTAGGGCGCTTGTCAGCTCTTGGGACTCTAAGCAAAAGCATCTCTCTTTAAGGATCTTTTCGTTGCCCCTACCGAACCTCTCCGGAGCTATCGGGGCGACCGCAACAGAAAGGCAGCGACCTACCAGAGAAGTTCTGGCCTTAAAACGAGAGCAGAAATCACTTCAGACACACAGGTCTAGCAATCTGTTCAAATGGTGATTTTTCCCTGTTGCCTGATCCCTGTGGTCAGCCCATGTGATTTACATTTCTAAAATAAACTCTACCACACATCTACCTTTTAAAATAATATTTTCTTTCCAAACGTAAATAATTGTGAAATTAGAAGGTCCCAGTGAATAAAAGCAGAATGTAACTTCCCTGCTCCCCTGCGGAATTTTTGTTAAACAGAGACTTCATTCCCTGTTCTTGTAACTTAGCTCTTGTATATTTCAAGTAAAGCTAATCAAGGCAAGTGAAAAGTTCCATTAGGTTTTTAAAAGGTTATCTGCTGATGGAATATCAGTAAAATTACACCTTTTAAGGAAAGCTGCTAAAGAGTGGTAGTTTGAACTTATTGTTTCAAATATTTTCATTTTCATAAACTGTCATTTTTAGCTGTAAGAGCTAAACACATGTTACATTCATGAGCCTGAAAATTACACTGGAGGTATATCTGCTAAGAAGATTGGGCACAATTACTCCTAAGGAGGGTAAGGAATATGCTTTTATATGCTGAATTACGAAAAAAGACATTTACCTGCTGCAGGCCTAGAAGTCTAACTTTTAAAATAAAATTTTGGTGATTACCCATAAACAAAAATGTATTAGCTGGGACAAGTACTTTGAAAACATATCCAATCAGCTCAACCAATTTAATTTTACAACCTACTGGTAATTACTCTGAAAAAAAACAGGTGAATGTTGGCATACTTCATTTTTAACTGATACTGGTTTAAAAGAAAAAACATAGATCTTTTTACATGTACATATATTCAACATAGATTAACTGAAACCAATACTTTTACTAAGTAAAATAGTTTGCATAAATGACATTTTGTAATTTGATATGACACTTAAACAAGAATTTTAGATAATAAGAATAATAACTAAAAATCACTCACAAGACACCTGAAATAAGACAACAGAAATTTCCTCAGCACTTTAACTGTAAAGCCAGGTGTATCTGGCACTGAGTTGTATTTGAAATGTATAGAAATCCTTACACTTAAAAAACCCAGATGTAACACATGCACAAGCACACAAAAACTTCAGTTACTTGAAATGAAAGTCACATATCATGGAAGTAGAAAGAGGTATAGGTACCAGAATCCTTTGGGAAAAGTTCTTTAGTCTGAAAAATATTTCAACCAATTAACATCTAATGTAACACATGCAGTGCCAAATAAATAACAAGTAAACAAGATAAAATTCCTAAACAATTCACAGAATTTAGTCTATTTCTGTTCCCATTGTCATCCTAAATTTGATTCAAACTACCCTCTAAAAAGATTTCTGCAGTAAATATATTGCACTTACATGAGGATGGCTGCCCCCAATTTGTTCTCCACTATAGCAAATACTTGAAGGCAGTAACTTCACTCAAGCCAAGGCCCTTATAAGAATATACATATACAGCTCCCTTTACTCATTACATTCAACAGTTTCAGTAAAGATAATTTGCACAACTTTTTAAATGCAAAAACCAGAATCTAAGTCTAAATATGACTATAACCTTGGTTTTCTCTTCCACCACTGAATAATATCCCAAATTATTTTCTCCTGTTTTCAGAGGTATACAAGCTTATTTTGTTGGCTTTTTACCCCTGCAGAATCATATGTTTCATATTGTGAGAGAGGGCTTGACTTTTTTTGTTTGTTTAAATGTCATAGCCAGTGTGGATAGGTCCTGATATTCAAGATTTTCTCCACTTTTCCCCCCTTTCCTCCATAAAGCATGCAACACTACTACTACTAACATCAAAGATCAACTTAAATGGTCTTTTTCAACAGCAATGACTAAACAATTACAGCATATCAATTCTCTTAAGTGGTTGCCATAACAGCAAGCAAATGTATTTGATTAAAAAGAAAATGTAAATAAAAACAATCTTGCATATTATAACTGTGAATAAAGTAGTAAGAAAGAATTACATAGTTTTGATGAGATTGTGAAAATAGTTAAATATAGTGCTGCTTGAGAAGAAAAAAAGTAATTTTATCTCAAACATATACATTTGAATTAAGTGACATATACACCTTCACGGGTAAATTATTATTATTTTAATTCTTTTTTAATTTTAAGACCTTCCGAGTCTCATTAAAAGAAAAATATTAAATAGTACTTTTTCCCGAGGGAAAACATGCCTCCCAATATTTCTAGGAATAACAACTTCTTTATTTTGTTCCAAGGGTGATAGGAAGCAACCACTTAATAGAACAGATAGAAAAAATGCAAAGACAAACTCAACATGAAACCAAAGTCAGTCTTACTGAACCACTGAAGGTCCTGCGGAACAATTAGCTGTGTGTCTAACAGCCCAAAGTAACAGAAACACAACATTTACTCCCTTTTGCAGGTAAAGTCAAATTTACTCTGTGGCACACATGAGAATGTGCTGAGGTTCCCAACAGCTTACATGGCTTTAGAGTTTTTCCAGGACGTGTCCAAGTGCCAACCTGCCAGATGATCAGGTATTCATCAGAGTCAAGACTCCCCCTAATTATTTACACCTGGCCAGAAATGTAAATATTTGGGATAGGGACCTCACTACTGCAATGCACACATTTGCCACTTCAAAATTAGATTCATACAATGTGGTCTGCCTGAAGCTATACCTTGGAAGAACTGAGTAAATTAAGATGGTTTAGAAACTTAAGAACTTGATTGTTAAGCAGTGCATCCAGATGTGAGTATTCTACACTGAGGCAGTAGGACCTGCACTAGCTCCCTCCTCATTCTTAGGTAAAACTTAAGATACTTTTTCAACCTAGAAAACCTTAAGTGATGCTGAACACACTCACATAAGTAACAAATTTTTCCCTTTGGGAGGGTCACTATAGCTAGCTATTTAATCAAAATGCAACAGAAAGAAATACACCCTAGAAAAACATATTTAATGTTCAAAAGAATAACATGTTTAATGTTCATTTAAAGAAGAAAGGAGAAAGAGGAGAGAGAAGCCTGCTATAATGGTATACCACTGAAACAGGAACTCGAGTTAACAACTCCGGAACACAAGGGATCAAATCCCAGATGCCAGTCTGAGCAAACCAGACCTGACAGGTATCTTATACAGTCCAGTTTGTGTACCTTTTCATGCCCATAGGGCTCAATTGATTAGAAATTTAAGGAAATAAGCCCTTGAGCTTTTATTCCTTCCAGTCTCCATTATGGAAAAGCTCTTCAGATAAACTGTAAGTCTTGTATTTCTTGAGACCAGAGTGAACAGAAATATTATGTTCAGATAGCTCATGATATTTTAAAGTTCACTCATATAGATAGTAACTCCTATATCTGTATGGGAATGAAGACATAAGTTGTTGGATCAACATATAACTTGAGAGGTATGTTTGGAAAAATCACTTGAGATGCAGCAGTTGTTAACTTCAAAATTTTCTGAAAATATGAGTATCTTTAAGCCATACCAGAGCCAACTCTAGTGCAACTGTGTCTACTAGTTGGCTGCATGTATTGCATCCCCACAGTTAGGGTAATTCAGAAGACTCTTTCAACAAATATCCTCTGGTACCTATTGAAAGGAGAAGTGATGTGGCAGGCTCTGTCATTCAGCCTTTTTTCCTTAACAACCTAATTCCATTGCTGGAATTTTATTGCTTCTCAGGTCTTTACTCTTGTTTAAAAGTTTGTACAAGATGGCTTCCAGGTTCAGAAATTACAAAGATAGAGACTAACAGAGGGTGCTTACATAAACTTGTTTCTTTAGAAAGCTGAGCTAAAAGCATGGAAGGAGGCCTCCTCTGGTAAAATTTCTGGTTAATTAAACCAAGACTAACCAAAATGTCATCTTGACTGATCTAATCGGCTTCAGAGGAAAAAAAAGAAAGGCAAAAAAAGTCCTGTCCAAAGGTTAATGAAAATGCTTAGTTTAAACATAGATACTGTCAATACAGTTCTGAATACATTCCTTTAACTAATCTATGGTGAGTCTGGGTCAGTCCCAATATGTTCCTATGAAGAATAAATAGACTTTTGCATGGGAACCAATTGCATAGTGAAGATGAAATAAGATGCAAAATGGTGGCGTTTCCTTGTGTCTGGGCCTGTCTCTCTGCGGGCCCCTATATATCAGGTAGTTCATCAGCTTGACCTTTGATGAATTAAGCAGTTCCATCCAGGGTGCGGCACATCAGGAAAAGGGAGAAGCTACAGACCTGTGAAGTCATAGGCTCCACTGTAGTCTAATTTTGCAGCCTTAGAAATTTCAAAAAAAGAGTTTTGCAATGTATGGAAAAACAAATTAAATAGACTGTTATCAGTGGACAGTAACAAAATGTGAAGCACTCTCAGAGTCACTCATAAATACAATCCAACAGAGTTTGAACTGATTTAATTTTAAAGCTTGGAAAGCAGGAAATCTGGTTGTCATTTTAAAAGCTGAAGGTGCTCAGTCTTTGAGTTGCTGTACTAAGGTACAAAGAGAAGAGTTCTTCAAAGCTGTGCTTAGGGAGCACTATCACATGTGACTGACAACCACCTTATAAAATATTAAGATATTTTGGATAGTAATATGGAAAAAATGATTAGAATAAACACTGAGCTGTCTAAAAATAGTATGCTATAGAAACTGTGGGCCTTTTTCTTTTTCAGTGTGAAAGCCAACTCCATATCAAAAGTATAATTGTTTTCAGTTTATGCCTGAACCTATACTTCAAATTAAACTCATACAAATATGTTTTTCTTTTTTATACTTAGACTTGAGGATCAAAATCTGAATACATAAAAAAACAGAAACTACAAAAATCTGGCTGACTTAAATTTCCATGTTTGGAAGTAAAAGGCTTGTGTGGTTACGTATCTATCAGAGAATAGGAAACAGAATCACTCTTCTTCCACATTCCTGTCACTTTTCCAGACAAACAACTGCCCCAATGAAATTCCTATCTTGAATGCTAATTTGCAATAATAATGAAGTTTGAAAGGAAAAAAAAAATCTACTTAGTAGTGCATGCTGAATTCAGTGAAGAGTTTCCATTGGAAAGCTTAAAAAACTAGGAGAAATATTAAGACTTTTTTGTATTTTCTATTGAAACTTTTATATTTGTTACTTAACTGACTTATTTGTGTGTGCATATACATGTTTTCTTAAAGAAAAAAAGCATAACGTATGGCAAAGCTTAAGCCACCTCCAGACAGAGAGAAAAAAAAAAGAAAGTGAGAGTGTAAGAGAGAGAAGAGAGATAAAATGGGAAGGAAAGAAAGAAAGAAGGAAGGAAGAAAGCAAGCAAGCTAATAATGACTACCTCTGGTTCTGGAAGTATCAGAAGTACAAGCTGTTAGAGGCTAAGAGAGAATTATTAGGAAGCACCACTGTGTACTTGCTACAGTCCTTACTGGGTTTCCCTTATGGTTGTTGCTTTCTGCCCTCTGGGCCACTCCAGACCATCAGAGTCACTGGTGCGTAGATGGCAACTGCTGCAGGACAGAATGTGATGGACAACAGGGCTCTCCCAGCCCCACGGGAGAGGACACAGCAGGGCAGGAGGAGAAGAGTTGGAGAGGGAAGATGAGATCACCCTTGGAACCACTGTTGTGCTTTGTTCTCCAGGAGGGAGAAGGATGGAGATGATTCCTTTCTGCTACTCCTAAATGTCCTGAGTAGGCTGTGGTCACTGCTGGAGACAATATCAATGCTATTTGGTCTTTCTTTCAATCCATTACTCCAACAGCAGATAATGCAACAAAAATTTCTCTGGTTGGCCTCAAATACATTATTTTTATATGCCTGAAAAATCTAATAATTTGAAAATCTGCCTTCTCAGTAGAGGCTCAAGTTTATGTTGTGTTTTTTTTTCATTAAGAAAATCGACTATTTGTCTACCTGCTTAGTCTGTTAAAAAAAAAACAATAGAAATAATAGTACATATATTATTAAAATTTTGAGAATGGCAACAGAAGAAAACTCAAGAAAATATGGTCTTCTTTTACACCTTAGGAATAAGTAAGATAAAGTTTCAAACAGCTTTGCTTACTGGAGATTGTCTTCACTGGTCAACTCTTGTAAAGAAAATTCCTTGTCAGACTTTGGCCAAATGAAGTGTTACTGTAACTCAGAATGTTTGTGCATAAATTTTAAATGTGTACTATACATCTGAAGATGAGTGAAAATATATGTTTTCCATAAAAAAAAATACTTATTTTGCAATTTTTTTGTGGCTTTAGGTGCAGTTCCTTGATGTGTTAGTGGTTTTATTGCTTCATCTGGTCCTATGCAAGACTTCAACATAATTTCAGAAATGTAAATGAGCTGTTTGTTAAAACCTGGAATAGAAAATTTCCCCATGGGCTAAATAATTTATATTTTTTAATTTTTCTTTTTGTACTCCTATACAACTTTAATTGTAACTCTATGTAGTACAACTTTTAGCACTATTCCAATTCCCTCTAATGACATCATCTAAAATGTTTTCATTTGGAAATTGGTCAAAATTATGATAATTTCTGTTAATTTGTCTGAAAAGAGACAAAAGGCTTATATTGCATAGGCCACAAAACAGATGTTGATAATGTTTGTCTGGACTTCAAACAGATGACCTGGAAGTGAAAGGTCTTATATCTCATTAATAATAATACAAGCTGTCAAATCCCCCTGACCTAGTGTGTTCCTTAGCACAGGGCAGTAAGTCAATGCACTCAGCACACTCCCAAGAAGTCTGAAGAGAAGGTTTTTCACATTTAGTCCTCAGGCCAGGATGGACTCACTACTCATGCTGGCTCAGATGGAAGATCTGCTCTCATTTATCAGTAATAGCGCTGCTTTCTAGAAATATTTCTACTCTGAAGTTCAAAGTTGCTAAAAGTTATGGCAGTGCTGGGATGCTGCATCCGTATCAAAATTCCTGGCCTATTTGTACTGGGGGGAGGCTTCTTCCACCTCAAGGCAGATGTCAAAGGAGAAGGGAAGATTCTGTATTGAGGGCTATGATACAGTAAGACTAAAATTCATTAAAGGCAGTTAGTGGCTTTCCTTGTGTTTATTTGGATGACTTGCTCAATCTGCTCATATAATGGAGCAAATAACATGTATTTATTCTTGCAAGAGTGTTGTGAGGCTGTAATTCACTGTGGCTGATGAGGAAGTCAGCTTCTGAGTTGATTGAGCCCACGCAAGTAACCAGATGCCTGCCAAAGCCCTTTGTCTTCTTAAAATAACTCAAAGCATCATATCCTCCTATTTTTATTTCCTTTCTTTCTTTCTAGAAAATACTCTTTTAGAGAGTAGCAAAAGATTCCATCAAGGATCCCTTGCTTGGCTGGGGTATGTTTGCTGCTGTCAACAGCTCTATGACAAAATAGATTAAATGTGCTCCAGTTAAGAACATGTATCTTTCAAAAACGTCAAGGCTAAATTCTGCTCTCAAATGCACACAAACAAGTCTCAGCAAGTGAAATGCACCTTCAGAACAAAGAGAAGAGAACATCTTCCTAAAATATAGAATTCATAAAACCTGAGTAGATCAACATTTATTTTTTTAATGACCTATTTTAATGCAAGATCAGTGCTCTAAAATAAACAACCCAGCAACCCAACCCAAACAACAAACTTTGTTAAAAGAAAACTGCATATCTACTAGATCTACTACCTTATATCCTTGTAAAAATGCAAGCTTATAATGTTAGAACACACCCACAGATTTTTCATTTTGAAACAATCATCTACTAAGCAGGAGATAAACTGTTAGCAAATTTAAACTCTTAGGATCTTAAGGGAAAATGTAAGTATTTAAGAGCCCTACTGCAGCATTAGGAAATATAAATGGAAAAGGACAAGAGTTAGTAATATCAAGTCGCTACAATGGATTTGATTGTATTACCCAGAGATTCACAATATATTAGGAAACTGTTAAAATTGACTGGGCTATCTCAATCATTAGTTCTAACAGAGATGTGACTTGCCTCTTGAAGTGAACAGTCTGGGAAGAAAAGGAGCTAAAACTGAAACAGAAACATGTAAAATATTTTAATACAAAAAAGCTAAAACAAGAACAACGTCTTTCGCTAACTCATACTGCATGACAGTTTCAATACTGCTTTTGTTAAAAATTGTGATGCAAACTTATAAGTCATAATCCTAAGACCATAATAACATGGAATCAGATTTTCATATTTTATTAAAATGTTACTTAATATAATGAAATCTGACTAACTGCAATTGCAACATATGGAATACTGAGATTATATAATAAAAATATTCAGACTATAATTATTTAAAAATTCTCCATACCATATGCAATTTATCAAAGCGAACTTTACATTGATTTGTGCCACATGGTTGATGAAAAACTATAAAGAGTTTCTGGAACAAAAGGTATGTACAGATAACTTTGTATGAACAATCTCAATCTGTTTCAAACTTCCCCTTTTTTCAGTTTTAAGTTCACAAATCAAAATATTGTATCATTTATATCCTCTTAGTTAAAAATTTTCTAAAACCCAAGGCCTCATCTGTTTAAAATGTGCCTTAGTTTCATGGAATAAACAATGCTAAATTGTTTTAGTTAAATGTAGACAATCTTAAATCAATTGAAACCTGGTTTATAAAGATTTTGTTTAATTCCTATCTCTTACTGAGACAATCCAAATCGTTGTAAATCAGGTTTGAATTGATTTAAGCTTTAAAGTTAAATTGGAGGCATATCTGAATATAGAAATTCCTATGTGTCATTTCACTGTGAGCAGTAACTAGATATAAATGATGCTGTGGTATGCCATAACCAGATAGATCTCAAAGATTTCCAGATCATGTATACTAAATGTACATAACTCTTTAGAATTAGACAAGAACAGACAGTGTGGCTTTATTGGGACCTGCTCTTCAGAGCCGTCAGAGATTGTTCAGACCTTCTTAGGCCAAACCCACACCTCCTTTGCCTACTGCTTTTCTTGATTTCAGTTATTCAACTCAAGTTTCAGAGCCATGTTCTATATACTAAAAACTGGGAAAAACAGTGATATCATTGTATGGAAAATCCTGCAAAATCAGCAGCTAAAGAGAGGGTGTCATGGGATTCGTGGGGTTTTTTTACCAATGTAAAATTTACAGAAGACATGTATGATACTGTGTGTGTTCATTAACTCTCACCATCAGCTCCAAAGATGAGTGAGAGCTGAGTAGCAAAGGCTGCAGTTAATCTAATGGTAAAACTGAGATAGTGGAGTGTGGGCTCTTTTTGAGAAGCTCACAGGTTTCGGTACCATATGGCACCATTATCACATCACCTCACCACACTTGGAAGCAGTTTGCTTGCTCTGTTAGCATTGATAGGGAACACAAGGGCATCCGGTCAATATTTCAAAAGTTTTGGGTTTTTTTTCACTTTCTATTATTTCTGCTTTTGCAATGCTGACAATATCTCCCAGTTTTACAAGCAGTAAAAGCAAAGGACTAGAATGACTGTGCCATGTCCTGAGGGAGCAGGAGTTGCCATCCAGCAGAAATCTTGAGTAAAAGGATAAATTGCACATTAATTCTTAAGGACACATTGAAATACTAGTTTTTTGCAGAGGGAGGTAGCTAGAGGAATTGTATCAGTGTGTTTGAACAAAATGTCAGTGTTGTGGCATAGAGAAAACTTCATTTCTGACTGAGATTTTCCAGACTGGGTAAGAATTTTTCATGCCCATTTTGCAGTTTTTTATCAGTATTTCAATTAAATGCATATTTCAGCCTCTAAACAGCCTTTTAAACTACTACGTGCATATTTAGTTGGAAACAGTTTTCTTAGATATAAGAACTTAGCCAAAGCAGTACTGAGTTTTCTTCTGAAAGAGAAAGGGACATTGATCAAATTATCCCACTATGGTCCTGCTTGATGCACTATTTTATTGACTTTAGACAACAGTGTCTCAGCAGCAGTTAGCTGCAGATTGAGAAAGCAAGTAGAGTGACATATTAACTGTAATAATCATATACTGATGCTTGCTCCCAAGTAAAAGCATCTATTTCTCCCTCTCTGCTCTGCTTTAGTTCTAAAGTATGAGACTAACTTCCACATAGGTGGTTGTTGGGGTTTTTTTGCCTTTTCATTTTTTTGTGGGATTTTTGTTTGTTTTGCTTTGATTTTATTTTTATTTTTTTAATCATCTACTTATGATCTTATCTTTGCTACAGATATTTACTATGGCATCAGAAGAAAGTGCAGGAACAAAGATAGCTATTTCAGAAATTCGGTTATGCAGAAAAAATCATGACATCACAAAATTCTCCTTTAGCGGAGTAGTTTAATAAAGATACTCCTAAGTAAATTAAACTAAAAAACTTCATACCACATTTAATATTTCTCAGTTTTATCCCATCTGAGACGAGAGTGCATTTTCATCTTTCAACATGTCCTTTTTTCCAGACTACTTCCCAGGGAAGGTAGTATCACCTCTAAGACAAAGCTGTAACAGAACCTGCTAGAAGACAGATGAACAGATCTCACTGCACTCCTTCACGCAGGAAAGGACCAGAAGGGCTCTCTCGTGCGTATTTACAGAGGGTTCATTCCCAGCTCATATGCTAACTCCCAAAGTTCATAGCTTGGTCACAGCTTCATTCTCTCTTAGTCCTTGCTTAAAACAGGCAACTTTTTCTCTCGCTGTGACAGATGGGTTGAGATACTGCAGATCCCCCTTAACTCCATCACTGAGAGAACTGGGTGCCAGCAGGAGGGCAGGTGTCTCTGCACAAGCTGCGTGGCACTTGGGATCAGGCACAAGCACACTCTGACTCACAAAACCCTGACTTGTGGAATGAGTCCATTTACACTTTAACAGACAAAAAAAAAAAGAAAAAAAGAAAAAAAAGAGAGGCTTCACATTGGTATTTACAGACTTTTCAACAAGTGACCCTCACTAATAAAAGCACTTCAGGTGTTGCTATTTCTCACATCTCTGCTCAAAGACTGTGAAATGGGCAAATGATTTGTACTCACTGCCCATACCTCAAGGAAGTAGAGAGGAAGCAATAAAACCTGAAATGCAAAGAATTTGTTCATATTGCAATTGTATGCTTAGCTGTGAATATTAAGACATTAACCACAAAAGTTAAGAACTAGCAACTTTTTGATTCTTGTCTTAGTTCTAATGAAAAGTATAATTACCTGCAAGGTTATCAATCTCTTTTTCTTGGAGCAGGCTAACAGCATCATCATCTCCTTCCAGCATAAGCTCTGTTTCTGCATTCTGATTTACCACAGCTTGACTTCGGAAAGTTTTCTTTGACTTCACTACATCCTCTTCAGTGCCTAAAAAAAAGTTACAAACGTTGTGAATTTACCTGAATAATATTTTAAATATAAAACAATGACAGTCAAGTAGTAAAAACATTACAGTATAAATCATCTTTATCAAAAAGAAAAGAAGGAACGTTTTCTAAAACTTTACCGAGGTTTACAAAATATGCAGGTCTATTCTGTCTTCTGTCCTGTCCCGAATAAAATACAAACTTTTCCACAAAGACTCTCCTGGTTTTAATAATTGCTATTTACTTTGTGTTCAATGTTGTTCCATTAGTTTTCCACCTGCAACAAATTCAGCAGGAATTTCTTTTGGGTTCCTGGTGCCCTGACTTTGACTGACCTGAGAGCACAAGCCACCTACTCTAAATAAAGAAGCTGCTTTCAGGAATCAAAATCTCTCAGGATTTTTGTCTTTTCAGATAGGAGGGACAGGGTGGTGAAGCAGGAGTTAGTTTATCTCTGATACACAGTAACAGCAAGGTAGGCTATGCCGAGATTCAGAAAAGATTGAAAAAAAGGACAAGCATGGTGAGGGAACTTTGGTGCACATCTGTGTGTGTGTTTTTAAGCAACACAATAAAAATGGCAGTACGTGGATATGTGCCAATTACCTAAAGGTTTTCATGGATAATATTCATTTTTCTTGACTACAGTTGGCTTTTTCTATTCAGCCTGATGGTTCCTTATGGCAGGAGATTTAACTTATTGAATTTTGGGAATATCTTATTGGAACTTGCCCGATTTTATTCTTATGATGCAAAAAATAAATCCTAGTGTGGTCAAATGACAGAATCATAATTAGGTTTTATATCATAAATACCTTTCATGTTACTGTTGTGACCTCCACATAGTATTTCTTAGCTTGGAAGAGGTCATAAGTTTTATTTTCAGTACTATGGACTCACAGTAGCCTCAGACAAGAAAGATTTCTATTTTTTTTCTTAAGCAGAAAACCCTGCATCTTCACCTTGGACTATACAAGACCTGGGCATCTCCACTGCTGTCAATCAAGAAATAAACCCTCTAAACTATCTCTCTTTTTTTGTAGGATAATCTGGAAATTTGCCTCCTATTAAGCTACAGAATGAGTGCGAAAATAGGCAAAACTATGCACATGTGGATTTTGTTTGTCTTCCACAATGCCTGAATTTAAACAGGATGAAAACTATGATGGCAGATGTAAAATGCTGAGGTAAAATCCACTAAGACTCATGGCCCCCTATTAATACAGGGCAACTAAGAGGAATACAGAAGCAGACAGGTTAGTGAAGACAGATACATGGAATGGAATTGATGTATCAGGCAGTTTTGTTATTGCAAGCAGTTGGGACGACACTATGATTTTACCTCCTACTCTTATAATTAATTACAGTCTTTTAATTAGTTTGTGCACAGGAGAGTCACACCACATAAATAAAAATGCTGGAGGCATATCTTTGAGGGAGTGTTTACTCTGTTTGAAGATTACTGCTAACATGCCACTTCATCACAAGCTGAGAAAACTCATGTTTTATGTACCCTAACATTAAGGTTTTGGATACTATTGTTATTAACTCGATTGCTGGTTCTGAAACTACATTCTGAAACTCTGAAAAGGTGAAGATAAACAAGTAATCAAAACCTATTTTGTTCACCAAGCTCAAAATTAGGGACTTGTTTGCTGTTATCTCCATTAGGACCATTCTGATAGCGATTAAGATGGCGCTGCTGTATTTTAAATATGCTGTGTTTTGCTGTGTTCACTTACTAGGCTATGATTATTACCTCACTTGTTTTTTTAAGGTTTTTACTTAATTCAACTAACTATAACTATTTGCCCAATTTAAAACTTGTTCAATTAACTAATTGCTGGAAAAGTTTTCAGTATTAGCACAAGTTTTGGAATTTTTTTTTTGTTTGTTTGGTTTGTATTTATTTTTTTCTTCCTTATTCATAAAAAGAAGTAAGAATGGTCAGAGTTAGGAAAAAACCACAAAAAAGTAATGTGCTGTCACAGATTTTCAGTTGCATTACATCAGAATTGTTCTGCATATTAAATCCATAGGTCAGGATCTTGGTATACTTCTGTTTACAGTGAAGGAGTTGAGCATCATTTGCCACAAGTAATAATTCCTGTTGTGACACCAGAGGAGACTGGGCCCGAGATGAACTAACGTGGTGGAGGAAGAAAGCACCGAAACACTGTTTCCTTCCTTTTTGGTAGCTCTAATCAGTTTTATGTAAGATTCTGAGCTTTATAAAATGAGATAATCAAATTAACTGATTGAAAAGCACTAATCTGGAGTAAGAGTCAATAATTACTTCAGAAACTGATTTATGACAATTCTATAAAATTATTTATGCATGAAAATATATTTTTTAAATTACCAGGAAGAAAGTCCCAAGCTCCAAATCATTACTAACATTGAAACTACATCCAAAGAACTTGAAATTAGGGTATTTTAAATTCTTTGTGATGAGTGTACCAGATTACAGAAATATTGCCACACACAGGTATAAAAAACATGGTAGAGTAGAAGGCATTAAATTAGTTTGGCAAATTTGGAGCTTAGCAGCCAGACAAATATATATAAAATCCATTCTGGATTATAATATTAAAAATACATTTGTTGCTATGAAGTATAATAGATAGTCCTTCTTTGTCCTGATGGAAAAACCCCTCTGGTTTGGCTGTTGTTAAAATTTATCACTCTGTTGAGTGCACCTTAGTTTTGCTGTGCTGTACTGTACCAAGCATCTATCTAAATGAAAGTGTACAGGACCTGGAGTTGCCCTTCAATCACTATATCCTTTATGAATTAGAGTTCCATTTATCAAAATTACAGCAAGAAGAGTAAGGTCTCACAGGGCTGTCTCATTACAAGGCTTGTAAACACTGTCCTTACAAAGAAATGGTTTAACACCTAACAAATCAAAAACTGATTGGGAATAGAATTTATTTGAGATCATCTATCTTCAGAAGACGTGCTGTACTGAGTGCACTTCGTGGCCTTTCTAGCCATTCATCAAGAAATTAACAAGCTAATACCACAGACCACCAGATCTCCTTGGATCCTGAAATGTGAAATATGTTCAAAACAGATCTGTCACAGATGTTCTATTTTTATATTTCAAGACAACTTCAAAAAGGTTTTAAAACAAGAGAAACTCTCCAAATAAGAAAAAGAAGAAAAACAACTTGTCTCCTTAAATCCAGACAACAAACTGAATAAAAAATTATATGACATAAAATGATGTCTATTATTGTTAACAGTGATATAAAAAGAAGAAATGAATAAATAAATAATTGATATTTCGGTGTGTTGGAAAAAAATCAAAACTAAATTTTTTTTTTCAAAGCTTCAGAAAAATTACTATGAAATTAAATCTATGGCCGGACATTTAATTTCAAAATTTTTAGTACGCAAGGACCCTGTGTTTTAAAGGCACAAAATGAAATTGTACTAAGTCTAATTAGAATATGTTTCAAATCCATTAAAAAAAGAAACCATAAAACAAAACTAGATGTCATTTCAAGAAAGCAATGTTGTGACACTGGAGGGCACAGAACTAGAATTGGCAGATGCTATCAGCTCTTGTCCTTATTAAGTTCCTTCTTAAGGGATATTTTAAGGGATAGACTTAAGGGATAGACTGGGATTTGGAAAGGAGCCTTGAAGCAAGCAGTTAAGTATTTCTTAAAACTACATTTTGCAAAGATTTTGGAGGCAATAAGTCACTCAGATTGCCCTGAAGTCCAGCTGGATTTGCTGACTTACTTTCTTGAAACTTAAAGGCTCTGTCTTAAATGTATTTCAAAAGAATGTATGCACAGGACTAGATAAGCTGTTAAAAAATCCTTCTTTCATTACACTTGATTATTTTTATAAATGTGCATGTTACAAACTGTCTTTCTGCAGCATTTTCAGGATAACTGAAAACAGGTCACCTTTAAAAGAAATTAAAGAAACCAACCAAAATTCCTCTACAAAACCCCAATATTCGTGGGAAGGTGTGCAATTTTTATGTCTAAAAGATTGTATGAGCTGCACAGTAAACTTGTTCAACATTGCCAAGAATGTAATAATCTCTTCTAGTAGCGTCTTTTCCTTAAACAGAACTTATTAAGCAGTCAAAAAGAACCAAACACAAAACTAAAACCACAACCAAAACAACAACAAAAACAACAAAAAACCAAACAAAAGCCACCAAAAACGAACCACAAAAACCATTACCACAACCCCTCAAAATACATTTCCCTAATAATTTCCCTAATAAGAACAGGAGAATCTAATGTTAATTTTCAGCTATAGCCACTAGAAGTATTTAATATAGGCAATGCTTTATGAAACAGGGGTGAGCTAGGTGAGTGTTTTCATTATGTTATTTGAATTTTTGAGTCTCCATTTTCAACTAAATCGATGAATTCCCTGCTGGATTCTGTAGGTCACAATAGGTTCTAGGGATGCAATCTACAGTTCAAAGACACTGTAAGGGTCCAGATCCAAAAAACCTGTCCCTAAATAAAATTTTAAAATTAGCAGTACAAACACAGAATATTATTGATTTATTTTATGTTTATGCACTTATTTCATAAAGAATTAAACTAATTACTCTGATTTAGTTGGACACAGTGAGGGGGTTTCTAGCTCTCTCCTCTATTCATTTACTATATATCCAAATATAGTGTTTTATACTTTTTTCTTTCTGCATTTAGTAAAAAATGAGGTTAAAAAATGTAGTTATTGCTAAGAAAAGTTTGCTTGGTAATACTGTGGCCAACAAAAGGAGACTACTGCTTCTTATAAAGTTGTTTCCATAGTTTACTTCAACGAATTACCGATAAGGCAATTTATGTAGTGAGTGCTCTTTGATCTTTGAAGAGAGATGGCAGAATGGAAAGTTAACCTCATTTTAATGTTACCTAAATATACTGACAGGAAATTCTAATGTTTCCAAACATCTGGAAATCTGCTTCATGGGATGGTGTTCTTCTTTTCTATAAGAAACCTTTTTCATATACTGTCTTTTACAGTTTTATGTGGCTTCTAAAGGAGCATTTGACATAAGTAAAGTCTGTTCTCTTTACAGTAAAATGCTGCATTTAATTAAAAACTCTCTTTTATAGTGGCTAAAGTAGAGTTTCTGCAAAGCTTACCTCTCCTCAGAAAGTTTTAAGGGTAAACTTGCTTTTTACTCCTTACAGATCTTACAGTATGCACTGCCCTGTAGAACACTGACTTTCTTGCTGAATTTTCGTCATATAAGGTAGTTTCCACTGATTTGTTAAATAAAGGAATTCAGAATTAGCTCCTCACAGGAGGCTACCTGACAGTTCATGATGTGAACCATGAAATTGTATCACAGGTGAAATATAATTTATCAACAGAGTTTGGAAGAGCAAAGCATTTTTTTGAGAGATATTTTTTCTTTATTTCACAAACTAACTTCTACAGGAAGAACCAAGCTTATTTATGGACAAAATTAAAATGTACTACTATTATCTACATTTTTTGTTCATTCAACACTCACAATAGTTGAAAATACTTAGAAAAAGAAAAGATTTGCTAGATAATCTGTCTTCCTGCTTTGTGTATTCTAACATACATAAAGCTTTCATTGCTAATCTTCAGTAACTTGATTAGGCACTGGTACCCTCGCAGCGGTCACAGTTATGGAGAGCAGCTGCCTGGGAGTCTGTAAAGTGACCTCTACGAAACCCAGCGAGATTAAATCATCGACATGGTGACCACTCTATCTCAGCCTGGTATCTTTCTGCAGGACTCGGGAGCCAGCCATCCTCGGGCTGTGCTCGCTCCCTGGGAAACGCGCCCCACCTATCCCTGGGTCGGCTCAAGGGACCCAACTTTTGGCTTTGCGCAGCAGCCCAGTGCTGGCACATCACAGCCAACCCCAACAAGCTGTCCCCACCTGAGCCTGCTGGGGTTGTTATTTAAATTGCAATGTGTTTCTGCAATGGGCAGCTTTGACTGGCATATAATTTAGTTTCCCCAGAGAATCAGAGAAGTGACTGTTGATAAAGGAAGGCTGGTTTAAATAGATTTAATAAAAACCAGAGAAAGCTAAATCACATTTTCATTATTAGGGATCTTTAAAGAAATGAGGAAGAAAAACTATGAAAATTCATATAAATTAAAATTTGCATATATTTGTATTGGAAATTACTTCCACGAAAAGTAAAACCAAATAGCATTTTTGTTTTCTATAATGGATAAGTACCTGAAAATTTAATCATAGACATTCCATCAATTTTTCTCTAATTTGTATATCTAACATCTGACCAAATGATCTTCTTCATATAAGTAATTTATAAATAAATACTTAACTGCTTTATATTTTTTCCTTTTCATATTCTCAGATGCTTTGCACTGTAAAACGAGACTGACACAGACTATGCCAACGAGGAGATTGAGAATACAGGCAAGGCCAAAGCAAACATGTTTCTCAGATGAGGCTGAGGGATTTAAAAAAAAAAATACTTGCAGTCAAAGTGTTTTATATTAATAAAAAGGGTCCCTCATAAAAATAAAAGTTGAAGTACCATGTTAGGCACTTTTTTTTTTTTTTGTTCCCAGACACAAAAACTGAGATTCAGAGTGGTCGTGAAATTTATTTTTAGCAGTTGTCAAGATTGTCTTTATACATATTTGAGATTTCAGGATTTCTGAGCGCATGAGAGGGATCCTGCACTGATTCAGCCCTGACCATAAACAGCCAGTGGATGACAGAGTCAGATGTTCCCAGTCCAGCAAATATTCCAATGCATTTCAGGCTACTGAAAGGCAGCTCCCATTCTGACTGGAACCAGAGGAAGCCCCTCAAATGGGAACTAGCAACAGTCAAATGTTTATATTTGGATTAAGATGTAGTTTGCCACTGTAATGCATACACAGAGGAATGGATTCATATTTCATGACTGACAACCTTTACAAATCCCTGATAGTTTGAAGGGCAGCATTTTGGCACATACTGTAGTTTGATAAATTACAGAAAGAAACCAAATTCTTCTGTGGATAATTTCAACAGGCAAAGATGATAAACAAGAAAAATAATTAAGAGCAATAAAATTTTCCTAGGTGTGTTTCTAGCTATTTAAAAAAGTACAGTAATAGCTGAGAGGAAAATATCTACATCACACCAACAGTTATTGCTCAGTGGAAAGGACATCAAGGACACTTGCAAGTAAGAGAATTGGATCAATATTAACGCGATTTTCATTTCATGCTTCCCCAACTCCAGTAAGCTGACAATATACTCTGATTATGTGAACTGCCTCTGAGTAACATAGAAAAGGTTATTAGAGCAAGAGGTGGAAATGGAATGCACTTTTTATATTGACAGGTCTGCTAATAGAGTGTACTGATTTTCAAAGGCATGCAATGTGTTTTCACAATTTGGTTTTGACAGCAAAAAAGAATTTCATTTATTCTTGATTCAAGATATTCACATGTAAGCAAAGGTTCCTTAAGACAGGCCACTGAAGAGGGAAACCAAACTATTCAAATAGGAAAATTTAATTAATAAGGCAAGAAAGAAAAGGTGATTGAATTTCAAAATGTATGACATGGTAATGAAACAATGGAATAAATTTGCTAAACAAGCCACTCTATGCTTTTGACATAGCATCTGATAAAACCTTTTTAAGATGACATAAAAGTGAAAAACATGCCTATGCCACGTCTTAATGTTGAGGCCTGGATTATGTCTGGAAAGTTTTAGATTAGTTCCTAAGCAACATTCCCCAGGAAAAAACATGTTCTGACTATCTGCTTGCAGACCTTAAAGCCAGGATCAATGTTGTCAGACTTCTAAACTGGCACACTCCATACTGAGGAACTGCACCCACATATGCTGGCCTTAATTTTGCTTCCTGTTCACAAAACCAAAAAAAAATTCTAATTGAAAAGGCTAACAATGATAAAACCTTGGAAATAAATGAAATACTCTTTGAAAATACAAACGCTTGACAATGCAGTGACATAGAAGAGATGGCATGGCATTTCATGAAATTCCATGAAAAGACAGTGGCAACCCTCTCTATGACAGGGATTTGGAACTACATTAAGATCCCTTTTTACTCAAGCCACTCTATTATTCTATATAATGTGATCTTACCTCCCAAACTACTTCTACTCCAACATTTCTAAGCCTTACTTATTATTTAAAAATTAGTGTCTCCAAACCATGTGGCTGGTCCAAACCTGAATATTTTTAAAAGAAAAAGCATATTAAACATCTGCAAGTTTTTAATTCTCCTTTTCTGTGGCCATGAGTGATTATGTCTTTGCTAGAAGGCAATTTTGCCCCTCATCACTTAAGCTTTTGCTCTCAAATCCAAAAAAGATTGGCTCTTTGGAAACAGCCACTGTACAGAGACATAATAGGACAGCAAAAATGAAAAAAATCTCTAGTGCAGGCAAGGAATGTGTAGGAAGTAAGTTTAAAATTTTTTATACTAGCTATCATAATTCTTGCAGGTATGCAACTGTTTCAATTTCTATCAAAACTACTTATTTACAGAAGAAAGCTTCAACAGCTCATGATCAGTGCTTTGAGAGACCCATTTGCCAACATATCTGAAATTACATTATCTTTCTGGAATGGTAGCCTTTTCAATAAAAGACTTTTCAAGTGAAACTCATCTGAGGCATACAGAAAAACCATCTTATACAGTCTTTACACAGACAAAATCTCCGAAACATGATGTAATGTCACATAAAAATGTTTCCTTAAAGGATTGTCAATGCTATATATAAATAATAAATTTTTCAATATAAAAATGTCATTAGAACATCTAGATTTACTTTCTAGATTCCCACTGGTTCAGTGGGCTGCACTGTGGCTATTATGTGTTCAAATGCATGTTTTTCCTCATGTAGACCACCACATCTCCAGAACTGGTTTACATATTTTCACCCAGCAGCTAAAGTAGCTGGTGGGAAGAATTGCTTCTATTTCAGCCTAGATCAATGCCTATAGTAACACCAGACAAAAGGCAGCACCCACAGGATATGCACATTTGTGAGGCTTCATTGTGCCTCTAACACTGTGATATTTGTGTTTAAATCTTAGAGCTGCTAAGGGACTACACTCTAGTAGCAGCAGACAGCCCTTATGTTTGGGCCAGGCTGCTGTAAACACATAAATTCCTCCAAGCTGTAAATAATCTAGCAATAGTAGTTATATATTAAAGTTATCCATCCAGATAGCAATATTAATCAAATTAAAATCAAAGCTTTGCAATTTTCTTGGTTTTGAACCAGATTTTACTGCATACTTTCAAAAAAAGTATTTCTTGCTAATTTATTTTTTTTTTTAGCAAAAATAGCTGCAGTTATAGAACATCTTTGTTGCATGCAGACCGGCAGATGAAGAGTGAAAGAGTAATGGTACACAAGACAAGAGATTCTGAGAGTCTATCATTAAAACAACTCAATGAGATAATTGAAGTGGGTGAACAGCAATCACTGCCCCAGGTAGAAGGCCTAAGTGTGTATTAAGAAGAGCTAACCCACAAAAATCTAAGCAGCAGTCAGCAGTAAAAAAAAAGGAGAGCAGTATTTTATTTCACTTTCCATTAAGCTGCCATGTGGGGTCTGTGACATCTTTCATTCTGCTTCACAAATATTACAAGAGAGCACAAATCTTGCATGCAACTGAAGGGATATTTGCAAAATTTCTATGCTTATGTTAAATGTGCAAGCACTATAACATTATCTTCCATTTAGATGAGAACTGAGATGATATTTAGACAATGTGATCAGCTTTTTAAGGGCAAAGGGTTGAATGATTTGTGCTATTCGGCAAAAAGGACACCAATAAAAGACTTTTTGAGTATTATGCATAGTTCTTTCAGCTGTGAAAGTGTATCTATTGAAGATGATGTTCAAGGTATTATGCAAACACACCAGGAGATGTACTCTTTAGGCACACTGTAAGGATAAGAAAAACATCATGTCATTATGTAATGAGCGTGATACAAAAAAGAAACTTAAACTGGAAACACATAATATGCTGGCTGATAGAATTCTTAACAAGGGGTTTTCCTTATCATGCTGGTTAGTACTGTATTTGAGAACTTTTTCCATGAAATGCATTTGGTTTTCTTTTACCATCCTCATCCCTGCCTGTAACTTGCACCATGCTGAAACTCACAAGAAAATCCAGTTTATCTCATTACACTGGTACTTTTTGTGTGTATTTCTAAACCAACACTATAAAATAATGAAATACACAAAATAAGTGGTATTGAAGAATTCACTCTACTTGTAAGGATATGGAATAGCCATTGCATATATAGCTAAATCTTCATTTCTTGTGTACAAATCTTACTCTATACATAAAATGTCTACAAGAATTTTCATGTGATATAATAGAAATCGATTTTATGTGATAAACGTTAAGTAGTGCAATGTAAAAAGATGAGTAAAAGCACTTGGTCATCTTAAAATATCTACTGTCTCTGAAAATTAATTCCCTTATTTTCAAAATCTATACATACCAGTTTCCTTTTCTTTGGGAAAGACAAGGAATCACCTATATTGAAGAGATTCCTAGACTCTTCTTATATTTGTTTAACCCTTGCAGGTAGCCCAGAGGCTCACAAAAACCTGAGCCCAGTGCCTAAAAGCCTCTCACCTCTCTCACTGACCATCAGAAAGAGTGGGACAGAAAAGTCTTTTTAGATCTACAGTGTGATCTCCTAATTATCCTTATGCAGAGGGTGCAGCACTGCTGAAATAATGCCCCTCCATTCCACTCACGTGCTTGACATGCTGTCCTTGCCAAGTCTTCAGAAAACACTAATGATACATATTCCCACTTACATACAAAGTGGAGAATGGGATCCTGCAGTGAAGACATTGAGAATAAGAAGAGTGGAGTAAACTTAGGAAAGGAGTATTTTATGTTTTTAACTATTGCCAAAGGAGATTTTTAAAGTGCTTTTACTCCTTAATAGAGAGTTTTAAAGCACAAAATATAGGAAACTAGAAAAACACATGTTAAAATCTGAGTCCCAAGACCTACATTCACCTAGCTTTGAAGGACTCTGAAGGACTATTATTAGACTTTCACTGACACAATGTTCTTCTGAAAAGTTTCTATGAGATTCACTGAATATTCATGGGTCAAGAATTTATATTTCTTTGTCAAACAGATATAGAAATGAATAAATAGAACACATACAATGTTCACATGAGCTTGAAAAGATTTCTCATCATAGCAATTTACTGGGTTTGGTAAATAATTTACTTTCATTTTGCAGAACAGATATATTGTGTTCTTTGTACATGAAAATTTGACTGTGGAAGGGAGAAAAGTGCAGCTAGAATTCCAAGAATGACAATGGTTCCAATTTTTAGATCTTAGGAATAGTTTTGCAAGCCAATTTCATGGCTTCAAGAACATTCTGGGGTCATATATTTTCACATGAAGAAAGAGGTAGTTATGTTAACTGCTGGTAAAAAGCCAGCAAGTTCTGCAGTAGAATCTATTAGCTCAGACCAATAACAGCAGCTAAAACCCAGGTCATGCTGGATAACCTAAAAATCTCAGAGGAAAGGCATTTGGAACCAAACACAGAGGTTTAGAGGGAAAAAGTTTTCATATCCTATTTAGCTCTATGAAAAACTTGAATTAGAGTCAAAAGACAGCTTCTGACACTCAAGAGTTAAGAAAATAATTACAAAAAATTGACTGTTTAATAAATCTGTACTTACAACTGATAGTAAAGCTGCCATAAAAATTCCTATGAATATGCTAGAAACAACATACAACAGGCAGAAGATATTTAGAGACTGCAAGTACTGATAGAATGCAATTGCAACTCATTTCTATGACCTAGTCATGGAGCAGAAGCTCAGACACTGAGTGCTCAGTAAAATTCAGCACATCAGTCTTCAGTACTCCACCCAAGCAAATTCCTTTACCATTTACCTCTTGAAGGTGCCTTTCATTACATTACAGTGGGTTTTAAGAAAAAGAATCACCATAATGGTAGATATATTTATGGTATCTATTTAACGAGAACATATTTATGATTGGGGGGAGTGGGGTGGGAAATGTTATAAAGAAGATCAAGTCAAATCTAGTATTTGAGATTTAATTATTCTCACTACTAAGATTTTATTTTGCAGATCCTTCAGCTAGTACCCAGTGTAAGGTTTTTCATAAAATTTCTTTAGACAAAACTGTATCTTGCAATTACCATATAAAATACTAAGAGCACAAAACTATAATGTAATATTTTCCCTAAAATCCTGTGAGGATGAAATATTTGGGAGTTTATTTGGTGAAGCAGTGGATGGCACTGTTGGGCCACAATTATAAGGCTAGAGATGAAAATCTTAAATTGCTGTGCTTAAAAAAACCCATTTTTGTGACTTGTTTAGGCACACAATTCAGATATAAACTCATTCAGAGTACACTGGAGATTTCACAATCAATGTGGAAGCTAGTTCGTGTACTGAATAGAAGTTTTGTAATAGGAGAAGTATTATTTTAGGTGCTTCAACTGAAGCAGAAATGTTTACATGCTTGTTTCACATGGCAGCATGATCCCATTTAGGACTTACTTGGCACATGGAAGAATTGTTATGGGTTAATTTAATGACTGTATACATATTCTTAAAATGCTCACCAGTGAACATCAAGTATGCGTATTTTACCACCCACAAAGTCGATTCTATTTCTTAAAACTGCTCACAATTAATGGTCATCTTGTCTTTACTTACTGACTAAAATTGTGTGAATGAATGGGGTGGTTGAACAAGGTTTCTTTTTAGAAAAGGGCTTTTGTTCTTCAGTTACTCTAATGTATTGTTACTTGAGGCAGTACTTAAATAAATATCAGTTTGGGGAATTATCTTAGATAGGGGTCACCCTGTATTTCCCCAGAACTACATATTTTATGAAATTGTAGTAGTGTATGTGACTAATTTTTAGGTAGTGCATTAACTGAGGGGGGAGAAAAAAGACAATCAAAAATATTGTCTTGGCTTATGCAGCTACAATAAACTCAATTTCAGAAACAATAACTATTATACTGAACATGAGAAAATTGACATTAGAAGCATTAAAGATGAGGCAGAGAGTTCCCTCAGCAAGTTTGCACATGACAAGAAACTGGGAGGAGTGACTGGTCTGCCAGGGGCCTCAGCAGGCTGGTGAAATGGGATAACAGGAGCCTCATGAAGCTCAACAAGAACTAAGTCCTGCATTAGGGGAGGAATAAGCCCAGGCTCCAGTACCTGCTGGGAGCACACAGCTGGAAAGAAGCTCTGAAAAATGGAGCTGGGGGTGCTGAGGGACACCAGCTTGAACATGAGCTATCAATGTGTCCTTGCAGCAATGGGAAATGATCCTGGGCTGCAGTAGGCAAAATATTGCCAATAGGTTGGGGAAGGTAATCCTCCTCCTCTGCTGAGCCTAGGTGAGGCCACACCTGGACTTCTGCATCCAGTTCTGGTCTCCACAGTATAAGAGAGACGTAGATCTTCTTTTATATTTACTTTTACTATTAAACTGATCCAGATATTCTGTAGATATTCTTTGTTTCTCTTGAGGAGGGAAGACTCAAGGGGGCCACAAAGTTGTGTATAAATACTTCTTGGTTTTCAGTACTTCCAAGGATGGAAACCACATAACTTCTCTGGACAACTTATCCATTGTTTGACCACCATGACAGTAAAAAATACTTTGTTCCTGTTACTGGAAACCAACAGACGTCTAGATCAGTTTAGAAGTAAAAGAAAATATGAAAAAAACCAACAAAACTCAACTTTGTTTTGATCTATAAAATTCAACAAAGCTGAAAAAAAAGCTGTTCATACAGATATAGTATAAGGAAGCAATATTTCATAGACAAAACTAGAAGCATAATTTGATCTTTAATCTCTTACATGGTACATATGTAATGCTTTCACTGCTATATACCTAGGAAAATAACTGAGTTTTATGCATCTAGTTGGCCTGCTAGCAAAACTCTGATAAGTAATGATTCACTATCAGTTGACTTCAACTTGCTATCATTTTTGAACCAGTTACTGAAAAAAATACAGGTTTTCTTATGGCTGGTTCTGAAACCAGTGTTGTTGAAACTATTCTGGAAATACACTAGGCATTTTCAATATGCACAGAAAAGTGATAAGGTAAAGGTTAATGAAGAACCTTATGATCTTGAGAAACTTATGATCTTGAGAAAAAGTAATATAACTCTTTTAGATATATATGATTTATGCAGTAACTTTGACAGAGAGTCTTGAATTTATTGCAAAAAATGGTAGGATTTTCACCAACAAAAGACACCTTTATGTCTTTAGCAATGCCCATTAGTATCAACAATCTAATATATCAAAGAGTAGAACCTGAAATGCAGAATGAAAATGAAGACTAGCTTTTAGGTGCACATTCAGACTTCCTAGAATAGGGCACTTGATTTTACAGCAAAGCTTCTGAACAAAGATGATGAAAATGAGCATCTCTGGTTCATGGGATATTCTGATTTCTTGATATGTCTCATTACTTGAAAATGCCAGGTAAGTTTCTAAGACACTAGCTTAGCTTTCTAGAACAGCATTTTGCATATAGCTTCTTGCCAGTTTCTCTGGACACTCTTCCCTCTACCTTGCTCTAACACTGCCTGCAGAAGGCAGGGAGCCCAGCAGCTCATGAGATGGAACTCAGGAGCTATGGAAATCAACTGCTTTGGACTTCTCAGCACTGTGGGGTTGCTCTAGAGCTAGCATTTCTGAAATTTCATCCTGGGGTATTTCTCTAACATTGAGGACCCATACAAAATTGAATCTTCCTTTAGGGTCCCTGGGACAGCCAGATGTCCCATTCTGAATACAGTCCCTTGTTTGAGTTCCTGTGGATTTCAGACCCTCAGTTTCATAGCAGGAACACACACAGCCTTGCTTCTAGGGTAGCTCTTGCTTGTTAAATAATCTGGTCCTTCCTGCCATTCTTTGAAGGTCCCTCAAAATTCATCTGCTGTCATGAAAACAGATTTCAGATCTCAACATTCCCAATTGCCAAACCTGATGCTTTTTAATTGTGTTTGTGTAATAAAAATGTATTTCTAGTGATCAGTAAACATTGTATTTGGTGAAACTTAGAGCACTAATGACAAGACCCAGAAGGAGCCAGAGTCGTCTTCGGCTAGAACTGCCCTTGAAATAAGGTTGCTAATTACATATTCAAACACATATGCAAGTTCAAAAGCCATATGTGGCTATATTGCACATATATCTGTGGCTTTATTTCAAAACTTAAGCATTATGAAGGCATTTTTATTTTTTGTTTTCTTTTTCATTCTAAGCATTTAGAATCTGTCATGCTAATCAGCTTAACAGGTTAAATATTCTTGAGCACATACCCTAGATATATTTGACCAGCTTACACATGTATGTTTAGAATGTGGGCATCGAGTTCATTCCCATTTACTTTAATGTTGATTAGAAAATGTAGCCTTTCTTGTACTCTCTCTATGTATAAATTATTTGTGGACCTGTAAAGGCTGATGGACCAAATTTTAATAAAGGAACTGGTCTAGGTTGACCTTTGTGGACCAGTATTCTACCTCACTGGTAGGTGGTACAGTAGTGTCTCCTTTATGCTAATCTCCAATGGCTGTAAATTGTTAAGTTGATTAACTAGAAGAGACAGTTCTTTCACCACCTGTGCAGAATCTCTGTGAATTGGATCATATCTGCATATTTCACATATCCATCACAGTTAAATCTGGGGAAGAAAAGTAGGGTGTATACTCATTTATACAATCTTTTCTTTTTTCTTTCTTTTAATTTACAATTTGCTTATTTACACTGAAATTCCATCTAAACTTAGAATAAGAATTGTTTAAGTTATTGATGTTATAAAATTAAAACTCTACTAAAAGTTCCAGGTAATTCAAATTCCATTTTAGCTTGCACTTTTACACTGCAGTAAGTAGCATCTCTTCAGCTACACAAAAGAGAGAAATGAAACTATATTTTGATTCGAGTAAGAATTTAACTAAAACAAAAGGGCACTGCAGATACAATGTTGAACTAATTGTGCTTGTATTTTACATTTGGGCATGAAAGTAACTTTAACAGATTACAAACAAATCTAATGCCTAATATTAAAGTCTTAGAAATGGTGGAGACTAATCCAAAAGGAAAAATTCTCTAGTCAATCTCCTGTAAACGCTGCTATGACTGAGATGCAAAGAGTCTCAAGGGACAGCTAAGTATCTAGCCATATCTAGCCATATCTAGCCATAGGAATCTGCTGCAATTTTTCACACTGTTTTAAATAGGCATAGAAATATGTTATGATTTCTAATTGCAATATTTCTTACTTGTCAGGTAATTTGAAAATATATTCATATGTAGACATATGCCCACACACATACATATATGTGTGCATAATATATCTTATGAAAAATGGAAATCCAAACATGCATACAAGAGCTGACTAACCAACTGTAGTTAAGTTGAAACTTCATTGTGACAAATTTTTGGAGAAAATATTGTTTCCCAATAGTACAACACTGAATGTTTCCTACGGGAAGAAGACACTATCGTCTAAAATTAACACTTCTCTTTTTAGGCCTTCTAAAACAAAACATATAGATCATAAACATAGTTTTAATTTCCAATACTCCTTCCTTACTTACTGCAAATATAATATAATTACCGTATCCATACATCCAACATCAAATATTATTTAATACTAGAGTAGCTGTAAAGTACTGTTTTATCCATCAAGGTCATATCTTGATGGCTGCACAAGCTCAGATAAATCAGGTGTTAAGCAGGCACATCTCCAAGGAATCTGATAATTCTCTCATCTGCAATCCTCAGCATATCTTATTATTTACTGCCAAAGAAATGACTGATTAATTTTGTCATCTTTGCTCTGTGATTTTTGCTCAGCTGAAGCTGGCTGCCCTCTTCTGCAATGCCTGATCAGACCTATTTAAGTTGATGCCTTTGATCGCAGACACTGAGGAGCTTGCTGACTTAGGCTTTGACTAAACATTCCTCCACTGCAATATTTATGCACAGAATCCTAAATGATAATGGACAGTCATTGTAGATAACAAAAACTTGTAAGATGTTTCCACTATTTTTCTGATGCTCAAGGCAGCTCTACTTGTACTAGAGGTATCAGTCAAGATGAAAAATTGAAACAAAAGCCCAACAAATTTTCCTATGATGAATACTTTATTTGTCACAAGCGAAGTATCTGAGGTCAGGAAATAAAATCTGTTATTGGAAAACTATGTAGTCTGATTTTTTTTAAAAATGCTTTAAATTCTTTCTGTAGCGCGATGTCATACTCGGTTTTGGAAGCTAGGGGCATTTTACTATCAAACTGTTCCAAACAAAATTATCAAAACAAAACCAATAAAAAACCAACTACAATGAAAGTTAAGCCCTATGGAAAAAAAAAAAAATCTGCCTCTAGCTCTTTATTAATCACATTCCAGCACCAGAGGCTAGAAGTACATCAAACTGCACCAAATCCTTTTCACATGACAACCTCATAAATTATTAAACTCATTAGTAACACCAAGAGGCATAAAAATAACATCAGTGTTAAGGATGTTTTCTTACAGAGAAAGGTCAGCTAAAAGTTTCAGTATTAAAATCCAAAGACTTAAGCCTCTGAAAAGCAAATACATCTAGATAGAATCCATGAATATTTTAATGCATGCTGATTTTAAATTCCCTGTTAATTTTAATACATATATGAAAAGCTAGAAATATTTTTAATTTCTGAAAACTTCACTCTATTGTTAATTTTTATGTAACCACTAAGTTTGATGTGCACCACCTGTGTATAAACCTGAGTTTTAATTTTCTTGTATGGTGAATGCACCAACAGGTGTTATAGAAATTTAAAGTCCAAGGTTTTAGTGACTATTTGCCTTTCAAAAGCAACACAGCAATCAGCACAGTTTTGTACCCGACTCTCATAAAATCTCTATCCTGATGTTTTGGAAGAACATGGAGAAAATAACCCTTTGTGAAATATGAAATACCATATACAAGTGGGGGAAATGTCTTCTTTAATTGAGCTTAAGGAAAGTTTATGACTTGAAGTGCTGGACATGATAGTCTTCACTTTTAAGTAAGGATTAAGTTACACCTCCAAGTATAACTGCACACACAGATATTAATTCATATGTCTAACCTTCTTTGGATCCCAGCTATTTGCCTTATACAACTGCAAAGTTGGTGAAAAGTGTAGGTCATATACAGAGTTAGCTTAATATCTATCATATTCAGAACTTTTGGCAACCTTAGCCTTTGGCTAAACATGAGATGAAAGGTTCAACTTGCTTTGGGAATGGTTACTTCAATTTTTTACTCCTAAATGCTAAAGAATCATAGCATTTTCTTTTCAGCACTAAAACAAAACAAAACAAACCAGAAAACCATCACAATACTCTTTAAAATCTCCTGTCTTTGATATGCTAGAGAGGTATCCCAGCTTAAACCCAAGAAATAAATTTGCTTTAGATTTTTGGAGTACTCAGACTTCTGCTGTACAGAAGTCACAAACATATGAAACTTCTACATGTTATAGAGGAATTTGTAAGCATGTTCTCAATCCTCTTTTATACTCCAGCCACATCTCCATGAAAATCAAACATTATGTAATTCTTCAGTTTCTAAAACTGAAGCTTCTATGTATTCAGTTCACTATTGAATCACAAGTTATCCTTAAAAGATATTATTGTTAACAAGTTCTAATGCATTTCATGATTTGCAGAAAAAATTTCTTCTGGCTGAAATTTGCATGCCAGAATAAAATTTCTGGTATTTTTTAATTCCTCATTCAGAAAATGTCTCCAATGGAACTATTATGATGCATTAGTTTGACGACCTATTTCATTCAGTCACTCCAGAGAGACATGTTCAGTTGCTTTTATCAGCCTCTCAAAATTAGTGTCTGGGAATGCTAGAGAAGTATAATGTGAATCCCTTGAGGATCAGGGAATTTAACAGCTCACAAGCTCAAGTCTTCTGGTTCATTAAAGTGCAAGAATTGAAAGAATTCCTTTTCTAAGAATATGTTGTCCTAGGAATTCTCAGCACTGTCCTTGAGAAAGAAGGGACATGATTCTGAGGAATCCATGGACATCAAGAAAGCATCATGAGCTATGTTTTAAGCTGAGGTAATACTGACCATATTCCACAGCAGCTTTTAGGAGAGCATCAGCATGAGTAGACCCAAAAGCATTGCGAACAAATCTCCTCCGTCGGCGCAAATCATCCTCCCAGTAATCCAAGCGCCAGAAGTCATGCAGTTGGCTGGAAAATAAAGAACACACGCATCAGCACCTACCACAGCTTGAACTGTATTTACATACATTATAGTATAATTTCACTGCTGCTTTCCCATTTCTGGAATACAATCTTGTAAAAACATGTATTACTAAAACTTACAATATTCCAGCGTTTCTTTACATGCATTTATGTATTATAAACCCCAGCACTGCCTGTCTCAAAGTGTTCTGCCTGCTGCTAAAAACATTAATCACACTGAACCCATTAACAAATGCAGCATCAAATTACAAGTATTAATGGCACCGCTTGCTTTCTTTTACAGTGTTTTTAACAAGGCTTGTAAATCATAGAATGGACCTCAGTGCAAATAGTTTGCAATTTAATGACTATGGTCCCTTAGCAGACCGAACTTAAAAGTATAAAATATTGCCCACTTGAATTTTGTGGAACTATGATTAAACTAATGTGCTGAAATATTCATTGAAATAATTCCCCACTGCCCCCAGCAACCTGAGAAAATTGCAATTTTATTCATTATTAATAACACTGAATTAGAACAGCAAAAAAGTTCCACCATGTGGTAATTGTCTTGGTAAATTATTATTCCAGCACTAACAGAGTACTAGGATGATTTTATAGCTCCCAGCTAATACAAGCCATTAACAACCATGGCCATCTTAGTGTAACATTGCCTTTTTACATTCAAAAGAATATTAAACTCCTGTAGAATTATATAAGCCATTGTTAATCTATATTAAAGTCAAAAAGTACACATATATAATCATCTGGTATTCAGCTTTGGTTCTAAAGAGCTGACCAGCTCCACTTTCAAACAACTTCTTGACCTTATCAACACAAATCTCCCACATCTTGTTTATAAGCTATTTGGGCAAAGCTGCATTCTAAGCCAACATTTTAAAAGCTTTTTGGATCACTAGGAAGAATGCAAAATATTTGTGGATGCATCCTTATTATCAAACTCATAATTGAACACACTATACATTTAAAATTATTCTGCAGGCCATGACCTTGTGGACGCTAACTAGGGAACCACTGCTCTAAACCAGTCATTTTCAATCCATCTGTAGTGCCCTGGACATGTGTGATCATAAGACAAAGAGAAAAAAGAAAAAAAAAAAGAAGAGGGGAAAAAAGTTGTGGCCCCGTCTACTTCAGCCTTCAATTTCAGCTGCATCAAACAACCTGGGGGGGGGACGAGAAAGAAGGGGGGGGGAAAACTTGAGTTCATAATATAATTCTATGCAAGAGAAAATTATACTTGAGTAGAGAAAATACAGAATGCCTGGAATAAGGTTTGGCATCCAAATTGCAAACCTATCAGCTTCCTGCAAAACTAAAATGATAATAATCTTGTTTTTCTTTGTTGGATTTTTCTAGTTATTTCTTCAGCCACTATTTTCTATATTGCCTTCATTTTGACCAGCTATGTGCTGGTAGCCATTTCCAGAGGAAAAGTAGAAATATGCTAATGTAGGACAGACATTTTCATTCTTTACAGTCCACTTAAGCACTTTTTTTTAATGCTTTCATTAGTTATTGTCCAACTTTACTAACTGCTGTCATGACACCTGGATCAGAAACAGAGGGCAGGGCACCATGGGGAGTGGATCTAGCATCCTACCTTCTAGCCACTAACAAATTTTCAGAAGCAGCACACTGTAATTTTTAGTCAATGCTGCTGTTTTTTGCACTCTGAATGGCATTTTCACAACATGCTTCTTAAGTCTGTGTGAAGGTCCTACTTTTATGGCTGCCTTGCAGAACATGCATTTTACTTTTTACAAGCAGCGAGGAGGCAACTTCAGTGGTTTTTTGAAAGGCAAGAAACCTTCCTTTTATAATTCCATTTCAGAGTAAGTAATGACAGGACAGAAGTAAAAATATTAATGAAAACCTTTTAAAAAAAGATCTCTGAAATTATTTGTATTGGCAGCAATAAGAAAACCACTAATGTTGATAAGAATGATCTACATAATAATAAAATACTTAATGAGATTAAGAAATATTCATATTCAGCCTAAAAACTATGTTTTTAATTTGCTCTGTGTTTAATCTGGTAATTCATTACTTTGATTAATTAGTCTGAAGATTACTGTACATTCTCAATTTAACCAGATTTTAAAGTCACTATTTTAATGAAGTGTTAAGTAAGAAAGCAATGAAATTTTCAGAAGATTAAGTTTTTTGGATCTATTTTACAGATCCAAAAAAACCATTACAAGTTCACCAGGGACTGAAGCTTGAAATATGTAATAATGGTGCAAAATTAAAATTTTTGAGAAAAAAGACCAGAAACATCATTTCTATTCACAAACTATATGACTTTTAAAAACAGAACTGAAGTTTCTTGTTACCGTTTTCTACAATGTCTATCCTACAATGTTACTACTTGCTTCCAGGTCCTGGAAGTTGGTATCTCAACCCTAAAGAAAAGGTTTCTGAATCTTAACTAGTTGATTGAAGATTGATTTTTGACTCAGAGCAACATCATCAACAAAAAGACAAGATACCTTTCCTACACTGTTGTTAGAAAGAAAGCAGAAACTTCAAAAGATGATGGATGTATACTTACGGAAAGCTTTGAATGATTGAGCTTCATCACTTGAATAACAGGCAGAAAAAAATGTGTGATTTTCCTTAAATGTTTTATTCTTACATCTCTAGGTTGGATTAAAAATACTACTAAAGTAGAATACTGTGGCACCAGTTTCAGCCTAAAATTTAGAATTTAACCTGCTTTAAGTCAAGCATTATGGACTGAATCAGTGTTAAATTGCCTAGCCCACAGATTACAGTACTTTAGACATATTCTAATCCTGCGGATATCACTCAGACTTTAAGATTTTTGAGGAATTTAGGTAGCTGTTAGGTAGTTCTAAATAATGGCTGTAAATGAAGTAGAACTGTATTTTCAAATGATGTACCAGGCACAAGTCAGTCCTAGAAGAGAGCATATCTGCAAATCGCCCATAACTCTTTCTGCTACAATGCTTTTTTTAAAGTGACTTGACTAAATCAAGTAATTTTAGTAATTTATTTTTTGTGACAAGGACAATATTTCAATAGGCTTTACTTTTCCTTATAATGCATATTATTAATAATCCTTATTTCCACAGCCAACTAGATTACATGTAATTTCTCATTCCTCCATATTTTATACCAGTCAAGTGACATTTTGAATCAGGCTTGTTTAAATGAAGAAGTGCATATTAAGCACAATATAATGAACATTTTTTAAGAACTAAAAGTTTATAGCATCATATATGAGATATTTCTAAAGAATTTTAAGAAAATAGAAATACATATCTATATCCTTCCAACTGAACAGCTATTTTAAATGTATACTAAAACACAGGACCCAAAGAACTCCACATGATGAGTTTAACTGTCAGAGATAATTTCCTTACAAACTACAGTATAATCCAATATAATCCAATATAAACCTTTCTCATCATAATGAGAACTGGCATGAATCTAGTAATACTACAAGGCTACTAACAATGAAAAAAAATATTTTTAATGGTATGGTGTTGCAACTTAATCCCAAATTTCTGATGTGCAGTACTTCATACAGTTAATACAGACAAAGAAAATACATGTTTTAATGGAACAAGCCCTATTGTACTACATACTGAAGGATTACAAATTTTGTTTCAATGTCACTGTCATCACTGGTACTCATTTGACAGCTTGATGTGCATGCTCTCCTACTTCAAATACACTTTTCTTGGCCAGCATGGGATGGAAAGGCAAACTGGTGTTATGCTGCCCTGGGTAGCCATGATGGACTTTGATAAGTTGGAGCAAACAGCTTTGAAGTCTCTCAAATAGAGAGCAGGTTGCTCTAAAACTCAGATCTGCCCAGAATTCTTCATTATATTCTTTACTGCCATACCACACACATTTTCCATGTGGGAACAAAGATTATTGAGACAGACTAAAGTGTTTCAGATAGCTCAATTATCCTCTCAGAGGAGAAATGGTGACGTGCTTTGCCAGAAAAACAATTAAGAGGAATGTCAAGTCAGCTTGCATAGCAAAGTCCTCCCTGCCTTTTCACATCTCCATAGCTTGAACATTTAAAATACAACTCTTGAAAAGATTTTCTGTTAATTCCTATGGCCATAGCTGCAATGAAGAGCATGGGAAGGGTTTTTCCTTGGACTGATGAATACTAGCTGTCCTAAACTGTAGGTCTTTGTCCATCCTGTGTGCATTCAGCATCTGTGACAACAGCTGCATGGCTGTGAAACCCAGTCCCTGTTTGGGAACAAGATGCAGTTTGCTACATGTCACCTACAGCTACACAACTAGTGACAAAAATGAATTCTGGAAAGTAGCAGTACACATAAAAGATCCTCAGACTGCAGCCCCAAGGATGGGCTGCCAGATGGAAGAAATTAAGTTTGAATATATTAATGAAGAGGAACAAGCCTGCAGACATGGGGGAAGGGGGAAAAGTTGTTTTGAAAGAGAGGTGGGTCACAGAATTGGAAGGATCTCTGAGAATCCTTAGTCTTTGTAATACTGGGAAAATACTAGAAAAGACAAGGAATTTATGATCTATAATTTCAACAATTAGTCCTGGTTGCTTTTATGGGACATATTTTGAAAAAGAAAAATTATTCTTTTCACAGTGTGGAATTATGACTGTGTTTTGAGAAATAAGGAAAAAAAGTATATTTGGAAAGCATAAAGAATTCCCCTAATGAAGAAGAAAAACAGAAAGTGAATGATATTTAAAAAAAAGGTAAGTAAAAGAAAACTTGAAATACAAAAAATACAAAAACACTTCTGCAATGTTTTTAATGGTAAAAGCCAACATTTAAACCTATTTGCCAGATGATACAAGAGCAGATGTCTTCTGTTACAACAAAGGAGCAAATAAGGTTCCGAAATGGTGTTGCAATAGATTACAGTAACTGTAAATAATATTCAACCCTGAAAATACTAATACAGGAAATAAAGATGTAATGAACCTGAGAAACACCTAATGTCATGAAAATTGGAAAAGATGGTAAAAAAGGGGAAGGGTTTCCACTTGGACTTTGAAACACAGATAAAATAAAGCATAAAGAAACTCAAACTAACAGCAAACACTACTACTGATCATCAGAATAGGAGCAGAGGAGTCACCTCTGAAAAGCAAAAAGAGAACTGCTAACAGTTTCTCTCCTCTGATCATGTTACTAATGGTCTTGCATTAATAATGAAGGACAAAGCTGAGACAACAGAGAATGAAATGAAAGAGAGAAAAAACTATCAGAAGATGACTAATGATTAAAGATGCACCAAATTTATGGAGAAGAATTTCTAAGAACTGTTTTAAAGGGTAACACCCTTTTCAGAAAGGAGGAAGTGATTTATGGGGCTTTTATTTTCTTCTTAAGGCACTGGAAAAAGGAGTATTTAGTACACATTCTTAATGAAGATTTCCAACTCCTGAAACTTCTGTGTCTTAATTTCAGTGAGGAAACTGAGGACACATCAAAAGCTGAAAACAAAAATCTCTCAATTTGAATTATTCTTCAGATAGATAAGATGTTAGAAAGGAGAGTCATGTCAGTAGATGTGAAAGGGAGGCTGTGACAATAGAGATGTTAATTTTAGCTATGGTACTACTTAAACCACAAACTTCTCAGTGGTTTAAATAGTACCATAGCTGAAATTAACTATGTAAAAGTCAGTAAAATCCCAGGATAATGGATTTTAGTCTATTGCATAGTCTGAAGGAAAAAACTCATAATGAATACACAAATAAATGAGGATTAACAGTTTACTGATTGCCTAGATTTTTTATAAAGCCTTAGTTCTTCCGAATGAGTTGTTCACATTGGAATGGCTGCAATATTATTAAGTAGTAGTAAACTTCTACCAAGAAGAAGCAGTTGTAGGGAAATAAGACTAACCATGCATAAAGTTATAAATGGGGAAAAAATAGAGAGAAAAAAGCTACATACTTTTAAAAATAACAATAGAAGTGGCAATAATTCAAATCTCTACAAAGTAAAACTAATGATAAGTAGAATTTTTTAAATTATTGAATTAACATAAAATATAAATTTAAAATAATGAGAGATATTTGGCAAATCTATCTAAGTACTAATGGGCAATAGTAGCACACTACATGTAGGACAGCTAAATGAAACAATACAGTTTTCTAAAGTTATATACTAGGTTCTTTTTAGTGACTCCAATGGCATTGAATGAAGAACTGAAGGACCTTACAAAGCAGATACATAAATTGTCAGTGTTTGACTCACCAGAATCACAAAGGGCTTTTTAGAAACAAAATATGAGTAACAACAATGCAATTGCACCAGACTCTAGAGATAATAAATTTTAAACTTAGAAACACTAAAATGAAATAAAATTTAGGGTTAGAATTAGGACATAAAAGATCATATTTGAAAAAAAAAGGAAAAGAAAGTGGTTGAAACAATACTCTGGTTTAACTCAGATTTCTGGTTTAACTCAGATTTCTGGTTTGGAGCCTTAATTTTGTTTCAGAATGTGGTTTGCTGCCACTCCAACAAAGAGGAAACAAAACATCCAAGCCCAAAAAGCCATTTTATAGTTTTAGATAAAGGAAAATTTGGGTAAAATTCCCTTTTGGAAAATACCTTGAAAGAATTGTTTAGGACACTTTTATTTTTACTGTATATTTTGTTATGTCATGCTATCTCAGTACAATGGGCACTTAGTAAGATTTCACAAGTACTGCCATGATGCCTCAGTACAACAAAATCCAAGATGGAATGAATTGGGAGTCATCTCTGTATTTCTTAACTGGCTGCAAAAAAGAGACAGACAGAATGGCTTAGACTAGGAGCATTATTATAAGGGGCTAAAATTAAGTAAAATGCATTCCATGATAAGGGTGCATGATAATTCTCTTATTCAAAATGTAGAAATATCTCCAAATTTAATTGACGCAAAACTTGGTATAGAAAATGATCATTGAATTTCAAGCAAAAAAATTGTTTTATGTTTTGACTAGTATGCTATAACATCACATCTGAAACAGGCACTATGACATTAAGATACAGTCTTGCTTTTAGGAAATACAGTATGAAAATAAAAACATTTGAAAACTTTTATTAATTTAGAAAAATGAAATAGGAAAAAATAATGCATTTTCACAGGAATTTATGCCATCATAACTTTTTCCCAGAAGATTTAATCAAAAGAATGTTTTCTAATTTAAATGGGTTTAAGAATGAAATTTTCATTTAATTCTTCTTTATTTTTTTACAGGCATGTTACCTACTGTAAGCAAAATTATTTTCCTTGTTAAACACATCATCTGTAAAACTAAAAGGAAAATAAAAGTGGGTACCATCCATCTACAAAAACAGGAGACTTCATGAAATAATACAACTTTTTGTCAAAATTGTCTGGAAAGTAATGTGTGATTTTACAGCTATAATCCATAAGAAATCAGATAAATATCTCAGAAAATAACTTCTTTTTCTTGATTTAACAAAGTGAAATGTTGCTTTAATAAATTAAAACAAAAGAAGAAGTTTTAGGACAACTATTATTTTGCTATAGAGATGCTGTTTTTCAAACAATGTTAACTTTAATAGATACAGTTCTTAGGATATTTGAGATATTTCTTATGATATCTAAGATATTTACAGAATTAAGTATGGGATTTTTTTCAATTGTAGTTTATCCTCTGAGCTTCAAACATTAAATATTCTTCCAGTAGTGATTCTGTAGAATGGATTAATCTGATAATGCTGTTACCTACTTCTGTTCAGCTTTTCAGCCAAGACCATCAAAGTGCATTTAATTAGGAAGAATGGTGACTCAATTCTGCCTATGCAAGGTGAACAGTGGTTGCACAAAAACCAGATAAACTGGTGTTGTGACCACTGGAAAGTAAGAGAACTCCTTCTTGTAGTTAAGTATTGCCCCTTACTGTCTGACTCCTTTTTTGCATAGAAATTAATTAAAAAAAAACCCAAATCTCAACTTCCTCCCAAAATACCCCTTCCCTGTCTGGGATCTTTTAGTATTATTTGCTTGGTTCAGCTGTAGCACTGAAAAGGGAAGACTGAGAGAACAATTTATTCAAATCTCACCTTCTTCCTTTGCCTTCTGCATGAGCACTAACTATGCTACTTATGTAGATGATAGGATATTTTATTCTTGGTGTAATGAATACAGCTAGGTTCTTTTGGTTGTTTTTTCTACCTTTTCTGGAGAGAAATTGAGAAAAATCCTAAAACACAATGATCTCTTTTCCCATTGAATTCTGAATGACAGTAACACCACTTCACTAAGAAACTCCAGTAAACAAAGCTGGAGATTATTTTTAATGTCACTCCCATACAGCCTACATTAACACAATGCAGAAGTCCTGAGATTTTGCAAATGTTCTAATGAAGCAGTGACTTTTTACAAGAAAAACAGGTTACTCTGTGTTTTAAGATTTTATGTATCCTATTTAACACATATCTAAGGACAGTAGGGTCTTAGCTTATAAAAAAAAATTCTGAGTCTTTATGACTTGTCTGCAATTCTAGAAGAGTTAATTAGTACCTAAAATTTTGTACAGTTACAATTATTGTGCTCGGACAAATGAAAAATAGTCCCCAGATTTCCAAGTGTGCATCCCAAGTAAAAGAGCTTGCTGAAGCTCTGGAAAACTTGGGTGCCTCATTGTCTTACTTAAAGGTCAAACACTAAAGGCTCAGACTTGTAAGTAGGGATAACATATGTGACTGCTGATGAGGATGCTGTCCCAGCTGTCTGCTCCATTCCAGATGCACAGATTAAGGTGTCTGAATCTCTTGTGATGGAACTACTGAAGAACCTACTGAGCACACAAATTACAGCCCAGTTTCTAGACAAACCAGCAATGACTTGTCAAAAAGTCTAGAGCTGCACTTTTAACAGAAACAACATGGTTGAGATAGACAGCTAGGACTTGTTATCTCATTAGTTACTCCTGTTTGTAAGTCATGGCATGGAATATGGAATCCAGGAATAGAAAGTTTGTCTCTCAAAGTCTTTAATCAGAAAAAAAGAGAAAATGCTTTCTCTAAATGTTTTAAAAGTGTTATTCTAAAACTAGGAGACACAGCTTTATTTTATATATATATATTATTTCTTAAAAACCCATAATGAATTACTGTTTCAGACCTTTTTAAATTATTCAAGCTGCAACTGTTTAAAGACAGCTAACTTATTAACCTGGCATTGAGATGAAATAATTAGCTTCCTTGAGGCCTAACAACAAACAGCAACAGTAATCAAAATCTAATAAATAAATAATAAAGTTTTACCTAGGCAATTGTTTTAATTTCCATCATGCAGAGCTGTTTATTAAAATGCAAGTCTAAAAATACACTATTTTAAAAGAGTAATTATTTTCTGCAAAATGCCAATTCAAGCTTGGTAATTGGAAGTACTTGAATTCAAAATTTATAGAAGCCTGAGGTTTTACATCCCCTGCAAGTTTTTTGGTACAGATTTATTTTTCCCCTATCATCCAGAAGTACAACATAAGTTAAGAAAAAGCACATACCTGTCTTTACCTTAAGAACTAAAACAAAAACACGACAGCCCAATCAGTGGATACGCCTTTTCTGGTGTATAAACAATTATTCCTACCCCCAAATATAGCTTGTATTGATGATATAAACATTTGCCAAGAGTCCTGGCTATGAATGCTATAGAATTTTTAATAGGGTCCTTGTTTATAATACTATCAAATAAATACTGAAGTAATCTTAACTTTGATCTTTTTTGTTCTGGGAATTTTTGCGAGAGCTAAAAAGCCAGCTTGGCAAGTAAATCAAAACTTTTCTATTTATACTTTACTTTTGACAGTCAAGAGGTTCTTCAGAAGTATAGAAATAGTCTTCTATAAAACATCCCAAAATATATCAGCATGACCTAATGATGTATTTTGGGCTCTGAAAATATTATACGAGAAGAAGCAGACGTGAAATTGGGAAAAAAAAAAGAAAAAAAAGATGACACCAAGTTATAACTTTGTTTTCAGTCTTGAAATAAATTGCTATATTTGAGGGTTCTGAAAATTAAGTAGGGTATACTCCAAAGAATTTTTGCATACAAAGTATTTAGCAATCTATTACTCTGGATATACTTTTTAATGTTTTCCTTCCTTTTATCTATTTAATCACATGATTCTGTGTGACAATCATGAGATACAGATAGATACAGATGCTTTTTCCCTTGTCTGTAGCACAAATCTGTGACATGACCATGTGTTGTATCTTCTGCATTTTTCATGCATATTTACAGTTCAGTTGCTGTTGTATAGTAAGTATGACTCCCTATAAGGATATGCTTTACAAATATATTACAAAATGTGTATTTGACTGTATTTGGGTCTATGTTTTTAAATGAATACTAAAATTAAAGAAAAATCATCAGCGGCAGTTCAATAAATTTATACAATCCTCCTCCATTTTTCTGTGTAGAATGACCATAAGGAATTACAATCCTCAACCTTGCAAATTAAGCAGATTTTATACTTTACATGTTCATTGCAGGTTGTTGGTTTGGAGGTTTTTTTTGAGACTTCATTATCACAGAGTTTGTATGGGAGATGGAAAATGAGAAAGGAGTTCAATCCCATCTATTATTACAGCTGAAGGGAAAGATTCAGTTCTGAATTAGACAACCGGTGGAGGAAGAAATCATATGCCTGGATGGAGAGAAGGATGTTCTTCTCTCCCTTCAGAGCATGGGTAGCCAAATTTCCTGATCCAAGAAAGCAAAAGCTGAAAACTTCACAGAATTGTGAAATGCAAACTATAAGTCAAGAAATGGTAAAACTCTAAGATTAGTTCAAAAGTGGGAGGATGAGGAAAAAAATGGAGCTGGATGCAGTCTGTACCTGGGTTTGAATGTAATTTGGTGATGGAATTTTTTGGTTTACTTTCTCTGAGCTCTAAATGTGGATAATCATGAATATTTTGTGCCAAAGCTCTGATGACACATGCCCTTGGAAAGAGTGGATTTTGAAGAGCTGAAATGTCACATATGGCTTAAGAACCACGGCACAAGTCATTCACCCTCAGAGATTCTCCAAATTCTAATGACCAACTTGGGCAAAAATACAGCTTACTCTCTTTGTTCTTCAACACTTTCATTCTTTTTTAACCTCTTGATTCATTTAACTGCTCCGGATCTCCCCTGTGTAGTTCAATGGACATTTTGTCATAAGATGCTGAGAAGCTGATGATCACCTTATCTTTCAAAACTGCTTGTTCTACAGGGACCAAATCGCCTGTGACCTCATAGAATTTGTTTTTCTTTCTTGCAATCTGGAAGACACAGTTCAATTACTGGGAAGTTAATACTAGCAATTAACAGTTGTAATTTAATGGAAGATTAAGGTTGTCAAATTATGCCAAATGATAGCTGAGTTGAGTTTCTTTTATCTAACTTAAGTTGTCAACATTATTGACATTCAACTAATCAACCCAGGCCCATTCCTCAGGCAATGGAGAGAACTAGTTTCACCTTGGGAAAAGTTGGGTGATAGGATGGGAATCCTAGTGTTCTTGTATCAAGTAATCAAGGTCTCAACAGTACAGAAAGTGAAAACCTTGGTTTCTCAAGAAAAAACCTGCCATCTAAAACCTGCGTGAATTGTCAAGGGAAAGATCATGTCAAAGAACTCACATGACTGTGAAATCCAAGAGCCAGGATTCAGAGAATCTAGAATTATAGACTATATGGGTCCCGTTAAATGAGAGAAATAGAGAATGTGGTCAACTGACTTGTCCCAGTCTTGTATTAATTCAAGTAAAAGTAACATGGAGGTATCTTTTCATGATCTGATTAACCTGATAAAGGGAATTGTGAAAGAAAAAATAGGCAAAAGCTACAGAAATCATCTTATCTGTATAAATTAATAAAAAAAATATTAAAAATACCACTTTTGAAGAATGGGCTTACATTTCAATGCTATAAAATGGAAATGGAGAATCAGAAGGTCACCATTCAAAACCCCCAGATTCAGATTGCAAATGCCTTATTTGAATTGATACCAAATCATGAACATAAATAATAGAAATTCAGGACACAAAAGTTATATAAATTCAAGCAATAAAAAAAAGGCTGACACTTAAAAAAAATCAGACTATATTATTAAAGCAATTGAGAAAGTCTAACAGTTAAACACTTAAAAACCAGAGTACTCTTTATGATGTATAATTAAAAATAGAATATCAAGACTATTATTTTTGAGAGACTAAATCTCTGGAGTAGTAAATAAATATTTTTATTGAAATACAATTTTTTAGACCCAATTATAAAAAGAAGTATGAGTCTGTTAAGTGTATGTTTATCCAAAATCCCATTAAAGTCAACAACATATTTAAAGTTAGATGTTTCAGGACCTATTCTAGGGGCTTAATTACACCAAAATATGAAAAGATGTTCTATGCTGATACTAGAATATCAATGAGCTTTTCTCTACCACAGATTGAAAAGTGATTGGCAAAGATATATATATAAATTGTTGTTTATTACATTAAAATGGGAGTTTAGTTGAAGTTATTTTATTAACATTTTTATTTTCTTTTTTAAGAAGCAAACAACCTAACACAAAAGACAAACAGTGAAAAGCTTCCAAGATTCCTGGTAAGAAATTGATTGAATTGACACTACTGTGAAGAGCTGCTAAATCACTCTGAAAGATTATTAATCTTTTTTACAGGAAATAAATGTAGAGTTTATTCTCATGTCCTGCCTTAAAGGACTTTTAATTAAATTCATAAGTCTTGTACAGTTTGAGAATAGCTTTTGCCTAGTATATCAGACTTCATTTAAGAAACCAAAGCAACCTATGACCAGGTTGGTTAGTACACATGACATGACTCTGTATTGCTCAATAGCTATGCTATTTCTTTTCTAATGTATAAGTGAACCAGCAAAAGGCTCTTTGTCCTACCAATAGAAGACAAAATAGTTCAGTTCTTTCCTCTATACTGTTCTGTTGATGGATACTTACAGAACATGTCCTTCCATGAGTCTTTCTTTTTGCAAACTATCTAAATTAAGTTGCTTTAGTCATACTCATATTATCATTGATTTGAAGCATCCTTGTCTTTCTGTAGATTTTCTGCAGTTAGTGATGTGGGTCCAAATGGCACACACAAACTAAGGTATAAAATATATCAGATCTACTATTTTTCTAACAGCAATATCCTTCCATGGAGCAATAAAGCTGAATTATGGACCAACACCTCTTTCTAGTTTAACATTTAATCTGCCTAAAGTTTCTTGTGTGGTTTTGGGGCGGGGGGGGGGGAAGGAAAGGCACACACAAAAATGTGCTCCTGTTCACAGCAAGTAAGGATTGTCCTTCAATGTATATAATGTATCTTATCCCAAGAAAAATATACATAATACTTCCTTTATTTAGCTTCAAGGGAGACCTTTGGAAAATGACACTCTACCATGACATCTATGTAAAATGCAATGAAAATACTCTAGCTTTCCCCTCCACCACACTTACAACTGTGTTATGAATTAATTCCTGAGAGGAACCCAAACAGGCTGTATAGCTCAACAGATTTATAATGAAAAAAACCACCATTAACAACAACTCCAGCGTGCCTCTGACTGTAGGGATTTAGCAAGCAGCAAGAAGGCAGTATGATTCGGAATTGATGCCCTATCAATAATCATATAACTTGTCAAAATTCATTGACTTGACAGAGTGTTGGTGCTTTCTGACTGGCCTTTAACCAGCAGCAGGAGCACTGGTTCTTGCACCACAAAACCCACTTTGCTGATAACATAAATATCTGCATAGGCCTCAGCACGGTAGAAAAGAAGCACATTAAAAATCTCATATTCAAGGAAACATGAAGTCCAGTACTGACTCACAGTAATATACCCTTCTGAAAGCTCTTTTGCTTATAATCCTTAGTGTTTTCACTACAAATGTTTATAAATGTTTAAAAAAACTGTTTAGTGAACATCTCCTGCCTGCAACAGGCCTTTGAAATTAAGCAGGAAGAAAGAAGTCAGGTAAGCTCATTGGTCTTTCTGATATCAAATACTTTCCTGGTGTGAGATCAAAATTTTTGAAAAACAAAAACAAACAAACAAATAAAACCCCTGTGTTCTACCTTTGCTCCACTGGCAAAGGTAGACTACTGGCAGTATACAAAAAAAAAAAAAAGTGTAATACAATCTTAATACTTCTAGAGCACCAGCAGGCCTTAGGAGTATAAGGAAATTTGCAGAAAGACAAAGAGGAATCTCTCCTTGCTTTGAGAAGCCTTACTTGCTGGATTAATTTTTTGCCCAAGAGTGCTCAAGGTGTACACATGAGGGGAGAATCATGTCCACTATCCCTTATTTTCAAGTAACATTTGCAAGCAAAGTACTTTTTAATTTGCACATTGTGTATCAAAAAAAAAAAAGAAAGGAACCTCCATTCATCACTTTTAATTACATGTAAAACCTAAATCCCAACATCCTAAGGCATGAGGATGCCATTCACTACATAACATTATGCCTTCAATGATCTGGTAATACTCTCAAAGGCTGTGACAACAAATCAAAATTATTTTTTACAGGCTTTGCCAATAAAGTGTCCTCTCTGAAACATACACACAAATAATATTTGTGCTTAGACCATTACAGCTGACTATTTGAGAGGAAACATAATCATACAAGAAAAGCTATGGTGAATAGAGCATGCTTCCCCCAGGAATCACCAAAGTTTTGGGGAATGGAACACTGTCAGCCTTTTCTGACAATGCTAGCTCATTTTAATCTAGTAAAACATTAATTGGAATGGGGAATGAAAGGGCTATGACCCTAGAATTACAATCTGGCTCAGACACAGGCTCATCTCTTACAAAATTGTTCCAATTGTTTATGTTTTTCCCTTTTTGAAAATATTGAATCAGTGAGGAAAGTTTAGTCATTCCTGGTTGGCTTCCTTTTGGCAATAAAGCCACAACCTGGCTGGCACATTACAGTTGCAGGAAGGAGGGTGGGTGGGAATGAGACAAAAACAAGTTCACATATGTATCATTCTCCTCTCTCTGACTATTACACAACATAAAACAGCTCCATCTGGAAGGATTAACAGAGACCTGCTCCAGAATAAGCTACAGCCTTTGAGGGCAGCCTCCAGGAAGGAGAAAAAGGCCATTTTGGAGCCTTGCAGCTAAAGAACAGAGACCTAACTGAGAAGGATTATGATAGCAATGTTTAATATTATAAATGGCACCAAGATGGTGAGTTGACAACAAGGACTCACTATTTCTCATAAGAAGACACCTAGAGAGAGCATAGAGTCATCAAGTAACAAGTTCAAAACAAACAGTGGCGCACTTTGTGTGAATTTCTCACACGACATACCCGACAGTATGGGTACAGGGTACTCAATGCTATGTGATATTGTGGTCAGCCAAAGTTTAAATGAGTGCTTAAAAGGATAAGACATTTCCTTTCACAGATGGGGAAAAAGCCACCAGAAGTTATTAAACTCAGAGGTTCTATCACCTCTGGCTCAGGAAGTCCCTGAGTTACAATTTGCTGAAAGCTGGCAGGATATGCCAGGGGGGGTATCATGGTAAAGTCACCTGGGGAAATACTAAACTCCTCCCCAGGTCTCCACTGCTGGCAGCTGACAAATATTGGAGTAGCAGACTTGTAATACCATTCTTGGAGTTTGCTTTTATTATAGTTTTTTACTGTTATTTTGGGGCTGATTGCCCACTGCCATTAAATAGCTCCACATCAACTAGGTTTGAGTGAATTGACTCAAGCCCAGGTTAGCAGCAGTACAAATTAACTTGTGCCATTGCTCAGCTAACGAGCACAGGACAGAACATTTTCAGCAGGAGGATTTAGGCTCTGTAATTATTCTTTAGCAGAAGGTTTCAACAAAGGATAAGGCATGCTTACACATACTACAAAATTCAGAGGTCTTGAAATATAAACTAGCTCCTAATATAAAACGCCGTTAGCTTATGAGATTTTAATTTTTTCCAATGTCATCTAGTTCTTACATTCACAGCCAAGTATTAATAATAAAAGTATTATGCTGTAACATTTGAATAAGTTGACTATTTTATAATCTTCACATTTATTCCCTTTGACTAAGTGCAGTGAATACAACTGTATGCTGTTAAGTAGGGGAATTTGATATACACATGAAAAAAATTCGCACGGTTTCATCAATATTATGGTATTTTGCTAGTATAAAAGAGAAATCAATCTACCTGCACTTTAAATGATATAATATGGAATACAACATTTCTTTTACATATTTTTTGATAAAAAAATACCCCTTTTTGGTTGCTATTCTTTAAATGAAGATATGAATAAAATTACAAAGCAGCTGTGTCATCAGTACACTTTCTATGAAACATAAAATATAAGAAAATTTTGGAAGGACTGTCTTTAACAACAAAATTCCATGGGATTAGACTGCAATGAAAATGTTACAAGTAAAATACCTTCAGAATTTGAAAAGTGACTTCTTTAGTATGTAACTGAAAATTGTGAAACAAAAAGAAATGTGAAGTTAAACAAAAGGAAAAAATTAGTATGCTTAAGGCAGCAGTTGATCCATTTAAAAACCACTACTTTATCTGTTCTCTTTTCCTTTGCAAAATCCAATAAACTGCCATTATATTCCTTTTAAATGGTTCCATTACAAGGATTCTATAACAACAGACTAATCTCTTGATAATTATAATAAATGCCTGTAATCAAAGCAGGAACCACTTAAAATAAGGAGAAAGGCTGTTTTCCATCAAACTCATTGTAGTTCTGTGACCTCTGGAGCATTAAGCTACATCATACACTGCCACCTCTAACTGCAACACAGCTTTCCTACCAATCTTGCTCAAATAAAAATAAGGAGGACGCAAGATCAATGGAAATGTGCATTGACACATGGTAAGAGTTCTTACTTTCCAGCTCTGAGCCTTGTAGAACATAAAAACCTCAATTTGCAAGATTCCAAAGGCTCAAAGCTGGCAGGATTCAGCCAGAAGCTCTTTCATGGGCTTCCCTTCAGGAGGGAAAGGGGGAAGGACCAGACTGGTATTTTAAAAGATCATGCTAAGGCAATGTGAGCTGTATATCACTGCTAATGCTTAAGAAAGTATTACTTTTCAGAAAGAAAAGACATTTTATCACAAAACTTGATATTGTATTCACATGAACAAACAATGTTTTCCAGAGATCATTTAAGAAACTGAAGGCTGATAAAATTACGGGAAATGACTATATATGATCAGAATGGCTTTCATCTGCATTTTGTTAGACCCAGCATTGATTTCACTTTTCAGCTGTGAACAGCAAGAGGCCAGCTGTGGCCAAGGGAGAGAGCAAGCAATGAACCAGGGTCACAGTAGAGGCTGAGTTGTCAGAAAATTTAACACTTTTAATGACTAAATCTCGGCAAAAAAATCTTCGAGTTACAACCACTTGAAAATTATATCCAGCGGGTCCCACAAACTGTCAGAGAATAGAGGATTTAATTTATGACAAAGTAAAACCTTTGAACTCTAGTTATGTGAATAAACAGCATTATAAGGGGAAAACAAACAAAGCAAGGAAAATATAAAATACACTGCCTTCAAGGCAGAAACAACTACATTTTACTTCCTATTCCCAGATGTGTTAAGGGGAAATTTATGACAGCATACTGAAAAGCAAGATTCCCATTGTGAAACCCTTCACATTTATTTAACTAAGCACAATCATTGAAAATGACCTTTATCCAAACCCTTCACAGCTGTCTTAAAATGATCTAAAACTATTGCCAGATTTTCTTTAACTAACATTAGTTAACAAAAAGTCATTACCCCAGGGACATATTACACTACTGGCAAGTAAACACAAATCCATTTTAAACAACACGGTACAAAGTTTTAATGAAATATTGATAACAAATTGAAAACTCCCCATTAAAAAGGTGCCAAACAATACAAATCATCTTAGTTTTCTGCTCTAGCAATAAATATTATTTCCCTATTTCTGATAGCATATTTATCACCTATTAGAGACACAAATAAAGAGAAATATGGCTACTGCTTAAAAAATCTTACATTTAAAACTAATATTAAATGAGGTATCAAAATTATTTTTAAATGAAACTGTTCTAGCAGCATATAGTGAAAAAAATATCATCATCTGGTTTTCAAAGACAGCACATCCAGAGTGTACATTACTCTATAAAATTAAAGGGCTACTGACAATAAATTCATATGGCAGTTTTCATTGCAGTGCACTAATAATTTAACAGTGCATTAATAACATTTGGTTCCAAGACTTAAAAAGCACTGTGTCAAACAATGAACACCTTAATACTTGTCTTTTTTTTTTTTAATGAATACTAAGCATTAGGATTAAAAGATTGTTACAGGAGCTGGCCTCCTGCAGGTCCAGGTCAACTGACAAGGATTAGGCAAAAAAAAAAAATTTAAAAATTAATCATACTTGTGGATTCAGAACAGAACAGCTTAGTTTTTAAAATAACAGTATAGAGCCACATTTAATGTGGGTGCATACAGTGGGAAGGGAAGGAGAGGACTGTATTAAAGGGCTGGTTAGTTCAGTAAATCATGGCTTTAAGATAAAGATGATTACAGTGGTTCCTTGGTGTGAGAGGAGAAGGGTACAGGAGGTTCATTTCACCACCAAGTAATTATGCTGACCCAGAGTGTTACCATTTATCATGGCTGAAAGATGACACTCACTGTTAGCCAAGGGAAACTGCTAGTCAAATGCTTCCATCTAGATCAATACACACCACATTTTTCTACAGCCAAAAGTAATTATACAACAGCAAACTTCACAATCAATACCCACTCGAGCTAACTTATATTCTGCTGTACGGACATGAAGGTGTAGCACTGTTAGCTCCTACTGAAAGCTATTGCATGTGACCCAAATTAAAGGGTTTCCCTCTGCCATTACAAAGGATTTTGCTATTTTCTGAGAAAATCTGTATCCTGTTTTCTCTGTCATTAAAAACAAAGAACATCCATGCAGCTTTTAAGGATCTGCAGCTGAAACTGATGTTCATGTTATCATTTCATAAAGTCTCAGTTAACACAAAATAAAAAAGAAAATCAGTCAATTAAAGAAAAATCAATCTTCCTAACCATTGAAAGCTGAAATAGTTTCTGAGGCATTAGTTTCTCAAAGCTGCAGTTGAAAACCTGACCTTTGTGAACTCAAGATATCAGAAAAGGGAGAAACATATATACCTGAAGTATTAAATCAATGTCATTTTCAGTATTACACACATAAACACATATTCATATTTGTTTACACACAGATGCCCACATAGCATTACCATCAAGCCAGCTAGGACACAAAATTTGGCTTTAAGAGTTTAGATTTTGTTTCAAAATATATCTAAATGTCAGTTTTGACAACTGCCTTCGAAAAGGCAGAGCTTAGTCTTATAAACCAATCTAACCCATCAAGAAAGGTTAGAGGGAAGAAAAAAATCACTACTTCAGTAAAAAAAAAAAATTGACATCCAATTTTCAAGCTGATTTATCAGTGGAAAGATAAAATTGATAGTTTGCCATTACTGGCTAGCAGGCTGTCTAAGAAAGCTGTTACAAAGCCTTTCATTTTGATTTAGCCACATGGATCAATACAAACCTATACTGTTTCAATTTTACAAATATTGATTTTCTGATATAACCTCTGCAGGAGAACATTCATCACCTGCCATACTAAAAAATATTGAAATTTATTTTGTAAACTTTGATTCTCAGCAAAATATACCACTCTACTGAGTGAAGTGGAATCTATTTTTCCAGATAACAGCTAATCACTGCTAAAATGTGTTTTGAGTAATATCCTTTTGCCTTTCCATTTCAGAGTCTGACTAACACTGTCAATCCTTTAACTGGATTCATACCAAAGATCATAAAATTTCCCTTTGTTTTCTCATCAAGTGTTTTGAGATTCCTAGCAGTTCTAATGGCCAGAACAAAATAGAACTTCAAGTTTAAATATTCACTATTTTGCTTCCCAAAGCTAAAAACTCACAATGCTTCAGGAGGATGATTTCTTTTCTTAAGATACCAAAGTAAAAACAAATTCTCTAAGTAGAAACAGCTATTTAATGAAACAAAGATCTTTTGTCTCTATTTACACAACAATACTATTTTCACAGGCTGTTCTAATCTGCATAATGTGTTAAGAGCAGTATTATTCCTCAGCATTCAAAACATACTATTTTTTTGTGTTATTTGCTCATGTATAGGTATAGATTTTTATGGCAGCTCATTCAAACTGATATAAATACTGAATTCATTTTGAAAAATATTTAACATTGTAGAGACAATTCTAATTATACAGCTTTTCTTGTTCCAAAGTATTTCATCGAAAGTGTCTATATCAAAAGTAACTATTCAATTAAGAAAAAAAAATTCAAAGTTTGAACCAATTACTTACTTTTTTATCCCCTTTTTTCCTGATCCTGAAAAGCCCTCTTATGAGCTGTTTAAGACATTTCTGAGTGCCACATTGCTGGCACTGGTAGATACAGATACACTAACCAGCCAGGGCAGCAATACTGGGAAGACACTGAACAGGTTTTAAGAGGAAATACCCCATGGATAAAAGTGTAAGATAATTTTCTCAGCAGTATATGAGAAATAAATGAGAAAAACCATAATACTATGTTGGAAGGATACAGTCCAGGGACAAGATTTAGGCAAGAACTAATGGAACTAATGAATGTGCACTTGCTAACTAAATTAGCAAGTGCACATTAAGAACTTGTGCTGGTAACACAATGAAATTTAGATTGCTGCTTACTAAACAGAACTCTGAAAAATTCCTAAATTATTAAGTTAGAAATTAAGCAAATGCCTGAAAAGCAATATTTTCATCATGTAAAGAAGAAAAGAAATTCTGAACTTTCTTTGTAAATTTAATGTCATGAAAACAGGGTAGAATTTCTTTGTAGACTTAAGACTCAATATGTATAGTGTGTACACTGATGTAATACAAGATATTATTATCTTTAGCATTTCAATATTAAACTTGTCTTCCCACATGTACCTGAAATCAAAAAATACCAGACATCAAAATACCTGAATTAAAAAAAAAAAAATAAAAAAAAGAAAATTAGTATCACAAAAATACTATAAGACACAGAGGTGAGAGAGAAAGCCACAGAAAAGGAATCAGAATCATTCAATTGAATACAGAAGAACCTTGCTAGTCAAATCAGATGTGTCCTTTCATCCTGTTCCAAAAATGCCAGAAACAGTTCTTAAGAGCAATGGTAATGGCTTATGCAGCTAAAATGGGATCTGTATGAGCCACAAATCTTGTTATGTTGATGCTGGTTCAGATGAGGATAACCTAACCATCAAAACAGTGAACACAGTCAATCTGAGGCATAGAAAAACCTAAAGAGCTACACAACTAGAGCATGTTTAAAATTAAAGCAAAACAGTACTAAATATTTAAGACCATTCTCTTAATAGAAAGGCTGTTTATTAAGCTCTACTTTTAGTGCTTTTTCTTCCATCATCAGATTTCAAATCACTGTGTTAGCAGCGCACCATGATTCACGTGTTACAGATGGGGAAAACAAGGTGGATAGATAAAGACTGATATGATTTATTCAGCGTTGAGATGTCACCCTCACTGGCACCACCAAGAATATATCTTCAATATTTAGGGCGTAAAGTGACTGCTTTCATAGCTGAAGTAAGATCCTTGCTCTCCCATATGAACTGTTCTGTGAATTCTGGAGGGGAGAATAGGTGGAATGGTTGGTATGTCTTGGTTGGAAGTACCAAGCCCTGGTTTGTTTTTGACATTCAGTAAATCCCATAAATGTGTATATTTTCAACAAATATTTAAAATGCTACAAGAAATTTGAATAACTGTAATTGTAATCTCCATATGTTATTCAGTTTTTTTAAAAAACTGCACTTTCAAAATAGAATTATGTTTATAATAACAAAAATGTATCTTCATTCAAAATAGTATTTAATAATATCTATCCTAACAGGGAAAGACATGAAAGTAAACAGTTTTTAAATTTTTTTTAGTGAAAAAGTAAGGCTTTCTTAGTCTCTTTTTTTTTTGTTGTTGTTGTTCTTTGTATGTTTTTTTTTTTTTTTTTTTATTTTTGAGGGGGTTTATTTTGAAGTTTGGTTTTTATTTAATGAATAAACAAAAAAAACCAAAGAGGTAAAATATCTTCTTGACATTTGGGCTGCCATCATCTAATAAGAGCAACAAATAAGTTTAAAAATACAGCATTTATAGTGAATGTGGTTAAAGAACCTTTCTTTTATTAAGGCTTTTCTGTATCTAACAGTATTCAATATAATAAGAAAATGACCTTCTAAAAAGTAATGATAGTGATTATCCGTATAATGGCTGTAGCATGCAAATATACATCAGCCATGTAAAGGAACAAAAATCAGGCAGCAACTTTGCAATGCTTAAGGGCTTCATGTTTTACAGCACCAGAATTAATGGAAAAGTTAATGTAGCATTGAATAACAGTGAGCTGCTCAGCTGCTGCTACTGCTGCAGAACATTTAGATCATGGAAATAACGCATCATTTTTTTCACTCTTATTGCTTTCCTGACCCACAGATAAACAACTCTCACCCACCCTCAAAATCAGATGCAAATTATTTCTGCATTACCCAGGAATGTTTAAGAAATATGCCTAAACATATAATTTGTCACTTAAAGCAGTACACAGAAACAGAATTTTGCATTACTTCTACCTCTTAATTCTAGATTTCAATACATGAAACAACCAGATAAAATAGTCATTTTACATCCCCGTTTTTTTCCCATATATTAGGGAGCACAAACTATGCATGCACTCAGTAAAGCATAATTTGAAAACTTTTCAGTGACCCAAACCTACAGGAAAATTTTTGGAAGGTAAGAAACACCTAGGTACTCTAAATAGAGACACTTAATGGGCTCAAAATTGAGTTGCACAGACAATTATATTTAGGCAAAAACTGAGGAAGAGTCCATAGACCTCACAACCATAATCCCATAAACCATGTTCCCCCTTCTTTATTACTGAATGTTTTACAAAGAAAAAGACAGAAAGTTGCTATGTAAAGACAGAGAAAACTTGGAATATACCATCAATCTTTCCCTCCTTCAGACAAAGACCCAAAGGCTCTTCTTATCTTGATTCAAATGTAAAATGTGAAGACATAGAAGAATTTTGATTTTCTATTATGGCAACTAGTCCTTCCTAGAATTCCCAAAAATTCTTCCAGTTCATAAAGGAATTCAAAATTTAATGTTTCTCCATTGATGTTGGATTAGTAATTTTTTTTTAATTTTGTTGCTGATTGCCTTTTCTTGCCATCAGAGGGAGAACAAAGTGATTAGTGGTGAACACAGCTATCGAAAGTGAGAAGATTCATCCCTTTCTTTTCTGTTCTCAAAATAGTGAAAAATGTGATACTATATTGTAATTTAGCTCAAAAGGTAATACAAATGCTTGGCTGATACTTTATAGTTTCACTATTGATTGCAGACATGATAATAAAAGTTGGGGAGGAAGGACCATTGCTTACAAAGGTTTTCTATTTTCTGTCAGATCAAAACCCAGAGGACTACAAAGTGACTCTTCAGTCACACCTGAAGCTATTTCTCAGTCAGACAGTACTTGTTAGGTAGTATGAAAACCTTCCTTTCCCTACCTTGCTTCATCTGTTGTCCAAGTACCTGCAACTTCTGGAGCAGATATAATCATAAGTTATATATACACCAATTATATCATTCCCTGACCTACTTTTATGCTTCTCTAATGTTGGTGATGATATTAACTATGAATTTCTAACAGGGTTGAAAGAGTACCAGTAGCAGCTATGTATCCTACTTTTACAACTATTAATGTGGATGAATATAGAGATAAACCAATAAAAATTTCTGCCAATGGAGAGCCAGTGGAGAACCTAAGATGTCACTGGCCCAGGAACTCAAATATTTACTAAGAGATACCTCAAAACTTGCCTGTGATTTAATATGTCATAAATGTTATTGAAACCATAAATGACACAGAGATCTATAGATGTTTACTTGTTATGGAATGTCCATCAGGGCTTTTTAATTTTTACAACTGAGATTTTGCCTACAGATTTTATGTCTTTTTGAAAACAGTAGCATTACAACTTTACTGTGAGGAGTCTGAAAAATTTAACAAAAAGAAAAAAGGTAAATACATTTTTGTAATCCTAATAGACAACAAGTTTTTAGAAGTACATTTTTTTCATTTTAGTTTACTCAAATTGATCATTTGTAGATTACTTTTAAAGAACAGGAATCCTCTAAATAAATATTGCATTGAGAATGCCACCCTTAGAAATTTGTCAGTGTAACTGAAATAAAAGAGCTATACTTTCAAAATAGGGTATTCCTAAGAAAAGGTCTCTGTTTAAAATTTAGTGGTGTCCAGCAGAATCTTTTGAAAGTCCCTGCTGAGTTGGTGATCACTCACTTTAACAGCTTAGGAAAAGGTTATCAAATGATACAGTTGTACAGGGGGTACCATAGATAAAGCCCAACACTGACCTGTAGATTCAGATTGTGCAACAAACATACTAAAAAATTTATGCACATGGCCTACACTGGATCACCACTCAGAAAGGAGAATGAATGAATACCCCATGGAGGCCAGGTACATCAATTTTTTTATGGTGTGTGTTTCAGAAGAAACATGTCTGCTTCCTTCTAGGGAAGATAATATATTCCTCACCAAGCAAGAAGAATAACATAAACAGTATCATCTGTCAAAAATCCCAGTCAAAAACTAAGCCCCAGCATACTGATAAGCTAAAGGACAATTTACTCTAAAGAAAAACAAAATTTCTATGTAAAAAAAAATTCCTTTTTAAAAAGACAGTTTATAACACCTTATTTGTTAAAATGTAACAGACCATGCATTTTTCCTTGATAACATTTCCAGAGAAATTGGCCATTCCACACAAATTTCCAATTGGGTTTTTTTCAAAATTTGAATACCAAGACTGTTAGAAATGAAAGGTAGTGCATACTGGGGGAACGATTAAACAGTTTGTCTATCTGGGTGCTCTAAAAGTATACTTAACTGAGATTTTTTACCAACTCATCATGATGCTCTCACATGAAAGGACTATTAATAAAGGAACGGTTTTTTTTCTTATTCAGACTTGTCTGGCATTTGGCCAAAAAAATATCTGGTAGCTTTTTATTTTCTCTCATTCTTCTCAGTAGTTCTTAATTTAAATTAAATAATAAAGGATAGTAGATTCTGTTTTAGTTTGGGAGATACATATTAAAACTAGCTTCTGGCTGCTCTTCTTTTTCAACAGGTTTCACTCAATTTTCATAATTTTTAGCTCAGCAGTTCAGCATGAAACTCTACCACTGAAAATACTGTCTGAAGTTCACTAAATAAATTTCCTCTACTATTAAGCTGTCATCAATTTTGAAAACCTCACATTTTATTCAAGACTGTAGAAGAGCTTAGGGTATTATTCAGTGTAAAAGATTATTATGTGTTTAAAAATAATACAATGTTACCTAACAGAAATTGGAAACTTTAATGTCTAGATATTAAAGAAATGAAAGTGAACACTTTTTAATACCAAAACAACATTCCACTCACCATGAGGCAAATATATCATACTTTACTTTCCTCCATGTTTTCACATAGCACAAGATATATTATGCATAGAAATTATTGCACTCTTATGGCAAAGTATCCCAAAGGCTTCAGTAGTTTTTATAAATTGAGCCTAAGAGACATCAAATTTAACTTCCTCTTTATGTACATTTTTATTGCTTCCTACCATAAGTGCAAACATAGGCTCCAGTAAATCATCTAAAGAAATCTATTTCACATGAATATTTCCTAGATTCAGATTGTGACTGTAACAAAACCAAAAGCATCCCTGCTCAATAAATATAATTTGATATCAGGAGAAAAGTGGAAAAAAACAACAATGGGAATCTGAAAAATTAGGACACTCTAAGAAATAATTTAAATATTAGTGCTTTGGCACAGTGTATACAGACTATTTTTCAAAACAATGGTTGGCATTCTCAAGTTAAACACAGAATCTATGTAGTTTATGAATCTTTTGGTGGATTTTGTAATAATCTAGATAATTGGATAATCTGCTACATTATTGGGTTTTAAAATGGTTCAGTACTATTGAATGTTTAAGAAATACTTATGGCATAAGACAGTATATTATTGAAGCTGAAACAATCATTGGACTCTGTTTTATTCATCTTCATCTGTTTTATTGAACTATCTGCAGGGAGCTTTATGGGCGTACGATCATGTCAAGGTCACAGGATTAAGTGAGCAGTGATGACAGTAAACAAGACTTTTCTGTATATTTTAAAGGGTCTTACTGAGTTACTTAAAATGCCATAAACATAAATAGTCCCCTATCTCTACAACACATCCATGACAGATGACTTCAAAATATAACACTCCTGAGCAATGGAGCTTTACAACCTAACCAACAGTCCATATTATTGACAACAGTTACCAATATACTGGGGAGCCCAAATACTGGGAGAAGCTTGCAATTTGTCACCTTCAGATATATTATATCTGTAAGTGTACAAGAAACAGATCTACAACATACATTAAAACTCTGTGTGAACAGAAATTACTGCTGAAAAAAACAGAGCTTACAGATTATGTAAAAATATAGTCATAAAGAAAAAGTATATGCATAATGACAGATGTATCAAATCTGCATAAACTTTCTAAAACCAGATAATAAAACCAAGCTTACACAGTACTTTCAATATCAACTTGAATGATGTAATTAGTCTTTAGAATTATACTGTGCATTACCTTGTCTGTTTTATCGACAAGGAATGCAGTATAATCATGCACAGCAATCTCCTTCAAGTCATGTAACCACTATGACTGACATCTTGTTTCTGAATCAAAGTAAATCTGTGTAAACTTAATTTTTCACTGTTTTAAAAAGTTAAAATTAATCAATTAAAAACCCTCAAAAAACAACCAAACCAACTAATCAACAAAAATAAAAATCCACAAAAAAACCCCAATCAAAAGTGATCAATTGAAACAGAGACATACGCTAGGAATATTTTTCAGAAATCAGAAATGTGAGCTGTCTAAGGATGAGCTGTCTTCACAGCTTAGCATCTCTGAATATACAGACTGGGCTAACAAAAAGCATACAGAAACACCAAACTCAAGGAAACCTGCAAAACTATATTAAGGTAAGAGGGAAGGGACAAGACTCTGGTTCTGGTCTCTGTGTCCAAGTAACCACACTCCTCCTGTACACCTGAAGACAGGACTTCCTTCTTACATGGCACTGGGAGCAGCAATTCCATATGCACTTGCCTCTTGCTCTCCTGTAGCAGTACTGCAAGATAGGGCTCCAAGAATTGGCTTAGGAAAGCTCTAAAATATTTTGAATGAGGAAGGTATTGTACCAGAGAGAAGTAAAAATGGAGCAAAAAAAATCATCACGAGGGTTGATTTTTTTTCCCTACTGTAGAAAAAAAGGAGAAAAATAAACCCAACAACAGAGCAGACAAGAGAAACAGATCAGTATATTACGTATATTAGGTGATTGCACATTATTGTGAGGAAAAAGGTACTAAGAAGACAAGAGCTAGGTTTAAAATCACATATAATTAGTCTAATTTTAAGCAAAGAAAATTATCTAATAATGTACATGCAATTCAACTGTAAATCTCTCAAAGACATGGATCAGGTTTCCTGAGGTGTTTGCAGAATTGCAATTTGCATCCCACAATGAAAGGGCGATGCAAAGGATGTGATTGGGATGTACCACACTACACCTGCCTTGGTGCCTGGAGATGATTTAAACCTCAGTTGCTTTCAAACTTTCTTCTCAATTTCTGAAATTATTTGAAAATATTATCATTGGACATAAATACCTTTCAAATAAAAAAGTACAGGACATTAAGCTTTTGAGACAAAGAGAATCAAAATTGTTCCACTGGGTTTTCATCTCTGGTTAAACCTTGCATTTCTAATGTCTACAAGAAGAAATGTTGGATAAGTCTACCAAAACATTACAGGTTTTTCTCTTAGGAAAAGAAAAAAATCTACAGCTTGGCATTCATCTTCTCTGATATATTTGAAGCATCGCATAGAAAAGAACCCTGGATTGTAATGGCACCTAAAAAAGACTTAAAAATAGGGTCTTACCCATTTTATGTCAGAAAATAAAGAATATGTCAAAGAATTTTCATTTCTGAGAAAATACAGTCTTCTTAGAAGCATAAAATTTTCTTATTCAGAATCTTCAGATCTATGACTTTTGTTCTTTTTTTTATTCTTTGCTTTCTAGTCTTTTATATGGGGAAGATGGAAAATCCACTGCTATATTGCCCAGGTAATACTAGGTAGACTTGTGAGGAAAAGTGAGCAAAGTGGTATCTAGCAATGAGAAATTCTTCCCTCATGTATTCTACTGAGTTTCTACTTCTTTCTCAGTTTGAGGCAGGAAAAGAAGAAGAGCAAGTGCTAGCAACATTGTCTAATATCAGCAACTGTTAGTCCAGTCTGCTGAGAACCACTGCAGAGTTTGTTTCTGCTGCAGGAACTAGGAGGAAATCATGAAGGCAGAAGGTACTTTGAAGTCCTATCAAGACATGGAAAATTCAAAATCAAGACTGACTGAATGTGAGATTCCTCGGGAAACCCTGAGTTGAAAATTCAAGAAGTCTGAGTATTAGATGGATCCATCAGGTCTCCTTGTCCTATCTTGCTGTTTCTTAATTGTTCAGTTATAGTTGAAGGTTACAGGGCTGGATGGACCACAGGTCTGAACCTTTATGGCTGTTCTTGTGACTGGCTTCCCTGGAAGCTGAGTGGCTGCATGTGCATGCACATGGTAAATCCATGGCCAGATTTAAGGAGGAGCAGAAGTCACCCTCAGCCTGCTAATGGTGGCCTTTCTCCTGGTATACCTATAGTCCTACAATAAATACATAAATGGCAAATTGACTGTATGAAATTTGGATCTGTATTCCAATTACTGTTCCAGTTAAAGAAAATATTGGCATCTAAAGATCTGTTTTCCCAAAGTCTTAAATAAAGAAAAAAATTTACAAAGCTTCCCTTTTTTTTTTTTTTTAGGGGAACCCCAAATTTAGGCAGAAAAAAGCAGGAAAAAAATCCTCTTAATGCAGAAGTCATAAGGTGAAAGTGCAGAAGACTTCCTTCTTTATAATGAAAATAAATGTACTGTACTTCCTAGAGAAAAACAAGTCACTCCGTAGAGTTGAACAAGTCTTTCTTGAGCACCACTTGTTTCTCAACATCTGAAAACACTGCCTCTTTCCAAAAATAATATTTTCTTATGAGGTTTCTTGCAGCTGTGGGAACAAATCCGTAGAACAGTGCCACAGTTCAAAGCAACAACTTGCACAAATACAGAACTGAACAAATCCCACACACACAAGTTGTTCAGTTGCTTGTATAGACCATCTCTGGTAATACAACACTCCTTTCTTGGCAGGTATCTCTCTATACTGTAAGTATCACCCTACACCTAGTATTAGAAAAGGATATAGAATTCTTATATCCCCCTTTTTCCATCATGCTTGTCAAAATTCCCAGTTCCATTAGTAAGAGCTCCTTCAAAGTCTTTGCCTTCCACCGCAGTTGTAAGCAGTTAGGGAGGGAGGAAGAAAGAGGGTATGCAATGGGTGGAGAAGCCACACAGTTGAAAGCATAGTAAGAAAGTTAAAAAGTGGATTGAAATGTAGAGTACTACAATAGAGTGATCAGATGAACAAAATCATCTCACTCATGTTTAAATCCTACTATAAATGGATAACTAATACTGGACTGAAAATATGTTGCTGACACATTCGCTGATCTCAAGGTCTCTCAAATACTGCATTAAATTAATAACAACAGAAGATAGGAAAGCCTTTTCTTAATGTTTTGTTGTGATGAATTAATTTCAGAACTAAATATTTGGAACTAGTAAAAGGATAGCTGAAGAACAAGCTAAAAAGTGTGCAGTTTAATCTGACCAATTTTGAAGAATATATTCTGCCAAAAAAAAAAATTCCACCAATTTGAGAAACAGAAAATTCATAGTTTTTACAGAGTATGTGTAAAAAATGCAAAACTTTAAGAGACCTTTCAAGAAAGGGCGCGTCAAACATGCTTCTGGAACCAGTAGACAGGATCTGGTCCTACATCTTTTCCACTGCTAAAACCCCCTTTGTAATTTATGCCTAGCAGTTAAAATGAGCCAGAAATGAATGAATAGCTAAACCAAATTAATCTGATTAGCAGTAGGGGTTAGAATAGGTTCTATGCCTTTCTGAATTTCCTAAGACAGCATTGTATAGTGATGGAATCAGAGAATGCCAAAGGATGGCTGTAAGGGAAACAGCGTTCTAAATTCCTGTGATCTGGTCTCCCTCGCTGTAAGCTGGAACATTTGCTTTAGAAACAGTGTTTTTCCAGAATCAACTTATTTAACTGCCAACCCCCATAGGCTTGGGAAAGGGAGTTCTCTTTCCGTTCTCATCCCTCTGGGCCCCCAGCAGAACCCAATCTCTTCAGAAGTTCACACTACAGAGAGAGACAAAACTAGCTGACTAGCAAGAAACTTTTTATTTCCAGCCTGTCTCCCCAGACGAATTTGGTCTTCACCACAGAATGAGTTTGACAGCTCTGCCCTCCACCATGAATGATTAATTTGTTATGGGTGTCTAGTTTAACCAAAGATGGATTTGAACAGAAAAAGCCCTTGTGTACTTACTGTTTGGTACAGCTGCTTTAATGTAGGTGGAACCTCCTTCCTTAAATCACAGAAAGCAAGAGAACCAAGTCTCATTTTTAAATGTCATTTTTCTCATTATAGTAGTCCTCCTGTGAATACCAAAACTGATCATATGCAAATATCTATGACAAGTATTTCATATTTAGATTTTGAAGGCTAATTGGAATTCTGAACTCCTTTTATTGCTCTAAATTGCTTTAAATTTATACAAACTGTAAGGTAGAAATATTTATATTCAGTATACTTGAATAAAAGTTTTGAAAAGTTGAGGTATCTGATAAAACCAAGAAGCTGAAGTAAGACAGTAAGAGCTTATGGGCCAAAACACAGACATTCATATGGTTGATGAGAAATTTGAACTGTGGGTACAGACAAGTTTTACAAAACTTTTTTTTTTAAAATATGTGTATGGGGAGAGACACAGATGGGGAGGGAGAGAAGCACCATATGAAGCTGACAGAGAAGGCAGAAGGAAGCATATGTTGTGACACGAAAACTATAACCCTGAAAAAAGCTGAGGGTAAGTGCTGGCTTAAAGAAGCTAGGAATGCTAAGCTATGAAACACCCTGTCTGATTCTTCCTGATGTTGCAGATTCCCTCTGAACAAGTGACAATGCATCAAAGAAATAACTAGCTCATCAATTTCTCATCTGAATGGGAAAAACCTGCAGAATTTTAATTTTGATATAATGTTGAAAATAAAAAAAGGGGAAAAAAACGAGTATGTCTAGGGTAAGCTATTACAAAGATATGTAAAAGTATCAAATTGCCCAAAGGAAATGGAATCAGTTTTGTTGAAGGGCACAAACAGGATTTATAACAAACTAATAGGATTTATTTTGAAATCTATTATGCTTTGTCTGAGATATGTAGATGAAAATGAGATGACTGAGTAAATTTTCATTTGTTATAAAGGATTTGATGCTCACACTTGGCAGAAACTGAGAAAAAGAACTTTGGGTTTCACTTTAAGATATAAAGGCAAAACATTTATGAAGGAGAAAAGAGGCTAACATTGACAAGCAATAAAAATGAAAGTTTTTTCTTAAACTGTTATTTGCCATTTTTAGTCAGAAGAAGATGAAAGAGTAAAGAGATTCTTGGACCATTCAAACTACTGATTGATTAACATACAGACAGGAATTTGTTATACAAATCTTTTATTCAAGTTGTGGAGTACTAGCCTATAATTAATATTACCTTCATAAATTAATAGCTAATTAGGAAGCTAACTGAAATGCAAGTCACCTATTAATTTAGGATATTTTTAGTTAAGCTATCTATATATAACTATAACTTAGAATTCAAAGTCTCATATGGTATTTTGTTGGCTCATACCATTCAACTTCATTCTTGTTTCTTCAGACATTTTGGGAAGATTTTAAGATAATATATTTAAAATTCATAATTTACAAATACTATAAAATGTAGAATACCTCAAAACATAAGACCTCTTGCTTTTCCTCTCATTACTAACCTTCTGTGGTTCTTAATAGTCTCTTTGTTTCTTAATGAACAGAGAGTAAGCTTTGTGGCACCTACAGATTAAATAGTAAATGCTGGTTGCTGCTTTCTGCAAAGACAATATGCAAAGACACAAAACCTGGGGAGGCTTACAAGCTCATTGTGTTGAACTGCAAACACAAGGAAAAATTTTCTCTGCAGTTGGGTCATATTTGATGAAATGAAACCGTTATTATTTGCAATGTGAGCATCTCTGTTAAAGAACTTGAAAATTGTTTGTTTGTCTTGAGAAGAGATAAACAAAAACACACAGGCAAGATAGGACAAGAGGAAATGGCCTCAAGTTACGCCAGGAGAAGTTTTGATTGAATATTGGGAAAATTTAATCACCAAAAGCGTTGTGAAGCATTGGAACAAATTGCCTGGGAGGCGGTTGATTCACCATCCCTGGCGTTGTTTAAAAGACATGTGGATACAGCATTTAGGAACACGATTTATTGGTGGATTTGGTAGTGTTAGGTTAATGGTTGGTTCCAATGATCTTAGAGATTCTTTTCAATTGAAATGATCATATGATTCTATACATATTTGTACTTTTTGCTGCATTGGTAGCTGCTCTGTGCAGATAGAGAGCTGAAGCTTTGAAGAATCACACTCATGTCTGCACAAATATTTTCCTATCTTATCCATTTTGGATGCCAAAAGGCATTCCTATTACCCAAGTATTCATTGCAAAGAAGTGATGGCCTGTCTTTCACCCTGCTCCACCTGAGTCAGAGAAGGATCTCCCTAACTTCACTACTTCAGTGAAGGGTCTCCAGGGCTCAAGTTGAACAGGAGATGAGCGTTGTGTCTTCAGAACTGAGAACACTTTTCCCAATGGAAGTTTTAAAATCACAATAGAAGTGCAGAGGTCTAGTGTGATAATGTGGTTTTTGTGTATTTTTAAAGTAACTCTGTATTCCTGTCAGGCTGTATCTCTCAAGGCACAGAGAAGCATGAGTTTATAAAGAGACTGTTAATGCTGTTAGCTCCTTGTCAGGAACTAAAAACAGAGATGAGCCCTGTTGTGCTTTGTGCCAGCCAAGACATGAGGTGTATATGGTTTTGGAAGCTATCTTGACCTCCATCATATAAAAAGTATTGGAGTATCTAATTAACAGCATTTTTTGCATTCTGTGGCTGAGAAGTTTTATGAGACTCCTCTCCATTTTCCGCCCTTAAAGCCTTTCAGACCTGCCCACTGGGCGACATTGGTCCCTAAGAAGGCTCAGAGGTTCTTCCACTGGGCATCTCACACTCCCTGCTGCCATCCCAGTCTTCCCCATGCACAGCCCACTAGTCCCACAACTGAAAGTGCCCTTGTGTGCTGAATCACAAAGCTACCATGGCACACATGGCCAAACTTGCAGTGCAAGGCCATTTCCCAACTGGATCCCACAAATGGGGAACCCCACTTGGAGACCTTGTACTGTCACCATGTGCCCTTTCTCCAGGTTGAGCCGCTGCCTGTGGCTAAAACACAACCAAGCCAAACACCACAACTAGCACTGCAAGCATCGAAAATGGAAAGCAGCTCTGCCAGTAACTGAGAAGTAGACAACACTGGACAAGTTGTATTCTTTGGTTTAATGTGAGAAATTTCATGGGTTTGTCAGAGGTGTCAAGCTACTTTATGGCCCATTAGAAACTATCATGGACTCAAGGGAAGAAAAAGCTGCAGCAATGGACTGTTGCCATTTAGAAAGCTATAAATAGTCCAGGAGATAAAAGCTGTTTGGCCCTAAGAAGACAGAGTCTCCTAGAAAAGGTAGTCACCAGGATCTTATTTAAGTCAGCAAAGTGTCTGCAGCCATTCACAAAGTTGAGCAACAACATTATTAAAAAATTGCTATTAATTATTCAAAGACCTTAAAAGGAGTGAAAATTGCATTTATTTTCAGCATGTTCAAGTCTCCAGACACAAAGCTTTAAGCCTCAACTAGAGATAACATGAGCATCCCTTATGGACTAAGCCTTGTCTTGAATTAACCATATGACAATTTTCTACTTGCCATTTTTGTAATTTCCCTCAGAATGTCTCTGGTGTTAGACATCAGAGTTTCTGTAAGACTGAATTTCCACAATTTCTACCATCTTAAAAAAATAAATACATTTCTATCATCATCTGGGAGAGAGTAATTTCTTTAGAAGAAACAGGGATACTGAACATGAAAAAATTCATTTTTGTTTTGAACATGGTATAACTGCAAGAACCAACTGGATAGAATTACAAAAAGAATGAAGAGTATATGTGCTATTTATTAAACCTTATTGCTGACACATCAAATTTATTACTTGGAAACTTTTCTAATAGGCTTAAACCCTAACTATGTAGTCAACATAAATGCAAATATGTTTTGTCAAAGAATATTTATCTAGAAAATAGTTTTTGTGTTATCCATCTCAACTATGTTTTTCCTGAAAAGGTTTATCAGAGCTAAAATGGATCTTTCTGTTCTTCACTGCATGATTAAAAACAGATAATCAAATTTTACAGCTTGATTTTCTATTAAATTCTATTTATCTGGGAGCAGGACTTCCTTGATTTCTTTTGAATCGTTTCACTCTGAATAAATAATCAAGTATTTGTGGCTAGAGTGCACAAACAAGAGAGAGAATTGGCAGACTCGACTTTCACAGACAGGGCACTCACATGACAGACCCAGGTTCAAGACCTTGCTATGAATGGAGGAAAAGAGCAATTTCAGCTCAAATCTTTCACATGTGGGTCAGCACTTTAGCCACTGGCTATTTTTGTGATTCTGAGAAGCAAGGCTCTTCTCTTTGGCATGATGTAAGAAAACATTTAATTTCACTGCTATCTTGAATGGAATGAACTTTTAAAACTGTGTACTCAACACAGCTCTAAATAAACCTCAAATACTGTATCAGTATATATATATATATATATAAGAATATATATAGAAGAAATTATATATTTTAGATATTTTTAAATGAAATTTTTAACAGGAATACCTGCTTAATTGAGCTGCACTTTGTTCAGCTTTGCATATGCTACATTTAAGTAAATTTAAACCCCTAATAAAGTCGTATTTCAGTTATACCATGCCTGCTTCTCTCAAACTTGGCAAGTAACATTTAAAGCTGCACAGCTTCTACGTTTGCAGCTTACCTGTGAGAAACAGCTCCCCAGGCACCGTGTTTGTTCGTTAGTATGTTGAGTATCTTCTGTTTCAGCTGGTTGGCCGTGACATGGTCTCGATGCTTAGCAGCACTGATGAGGTGATCACACATCTTCTCCTCCTCTCTCCGGTCAGCAGCGTACTGAGCGCACTGCGACTGGCAATGAGAGAACATCCACCTCATTAAAGACAGGCTACTTGTGATCGCCCTAAAATTATTATTTGTTTACCTCTCTGATTATGAAAATAACTCATTAAAGTGTTTTTTAGAAGTATAGGACATGCCATTTGTCCTAGTTTCATCCAGGACAGGGTTAATTTTTTTTACAGTAGAGGGGGAAGTAAGCATGTCCAAACTCTAGTGTCATTTGATACCATCTCATGTCACTTGCCAGGGGCAGGAGTAAGGGAGATTCTCGCTCTGGCCTGAGAGAAAGTGTGGCAGGCTAAAAGGTCCAGTATTTTTTTACTTACTGTGTAAACCATTTCTTTGTCTTATATCTTTTGTTATTAATATAATTGCTGTTACTGCTCTTATTCTTATCTCATTGCCGTTTCCAGTAAATTGTTCTTATCTCAACTTGTGATTTTCACCTCCTGTGCCTCCACTTCTCAACACCACCATGGAAGGGGTGGGGAAGCGATCAAACAGTGTCTGGTTTAGGAGAGTCTAGGTGATGACACTGAATTTTTCTGCAGTAATATTTCTTGATCATGACACCATTCAATTGAAATGTCCTGTCATATATTATCCACAAACAAGCACTCTGTTAGAACATGTAAAAACTGAAATACCAAGGGCAAAGACAACAGAATTCAAATTAAAAACATTAAGCAATACATGTGGGTGTCTGTATATATGTGGCCATGGAGACACCTTAAAAGTTATCCTTTTGTAAATGTTTCATGCGTTCTCAGGTATAAAATACACCTCTAACGTACAGAGGATAATATAAAAGAAAAAATTATGTACTGGTTTTGATTTTTAAATTATATTAACACCTACAATTTTTTACATATTGATATTTTATTGCTACAGATGCTAAACAAAAAAAAAAAGTATATTTTCTCTCTCATACCACAACATGCAAAATTTTGATAACATACTACCAATTCTAAAAACCCTAATGGATAAAAATATCACTAATCTTTTAAACTGAAAAAATCTAATAATTCCGTCATGTGTCCTTTGAGAGAAAACTACCTCTAAAATAAATGCTGTGGTTCTTGACCTTCACATGAATTTCTTTCTAAATTGCTAGAATTCTAGAGTGCATTTTTGGTTTGATAAATTGTTTCTTTACATATAAGGATAATCTTTTTTCCATTTCTTTACTCAAAATCATGCTAAGTTCAAACTCAATTTCTTCTCCTCATAAAAATTCTTTTGAAATGTCTAAAGAAAGGGAAAGCAGCCAGAGTAATCAAAATAAATCCACTAAAAGTATAGTTTTCTTAGTATAAATTACGAAGGCTAGAATACTCTCAGAATAGCTAATTTAAAAAATACCCTTTATGGCACATTTTTTGCCCTTCAGTTTCTGTGCACCATTTCAGAACATTTAGCCAACACTCAATGCTGTAATAGTGCTCAATAGAAACCAATTTTCTAGTATTCAAAAGAGTAATTAAAATTAAGTTAACCTTATACTTTATATTTTATTCTTAATATTTCTGCACACTGCCTTTTTAGTACAGATCACATTAGCATTCAGTATGATTATAACAGTGTTCTTTCTATTGTGTTTACAGACATCATTTCAAGTAATCTATCTGGGAAAGAACAATGGTTACACTAATTCATAAAGGGTTAATTCATTTTCCAATTTATCTTCTTGTACAGGGAGGCACCAATTAGTACAATGATCTGCCTTAGTAATGAGGTTAATATTTCACCAGCTCATTGGACAGTAAAATTAAATTTTCATTTTTCTTCCTGAACAATTACAAAGGTTAACAAAATGAAAGTTAACTGTGAAATACCCATTCTGGGAGGAATTTTCCTGGCTGTGACTACAACTGGAGCCACAGAATAAAATTTAGATTCTGGTCCGTGGTCTATGCGGGAGACACAGTAACTTGGTGCAGCTTGGAACAAATAATTTCACTCATAATGATCCAATTAAAGTTTAAAGGACAGAAATAAAATAAAATAGTCATGCACTTCTCTAGATGAGAGCACTGATTAACATGCACTAAACCCCAGAAGGTATACCTATACAGTTTATTAAAACAAAATGACAGATATACAATCATGTAGCAGAAAACTACCAGAAATCTCTGTCCCTACTGCTTTCAAGTAGTATGAATAATAAAATATTCAGTTACATTCCCACCATTATTAAAGACAGTAAATAAAGCATTCTTTCAGACTCTAACCATCACCTTATTTAAGTACTTGTGAATTTCACATTAAAACAGTCTACATTTTACAATTTTCTTTTATGATTTGCAGATTTAAACTTACTCGCCTAAAATGTGTACCTCAGTCTTTTCCTACAACAAATGTAATGGGAATTTTCATATATGAGAAACGTGTTGGTTTCTTTACCAGGCAATAAGACAGACTTCAGGCTACTCCTTTAGGGAATTTAGTTAATATTCTAAATCCTATTTGCTAACAGAAGCTGGAAGTTAATTGAATATTCTCATTCTGTCTGGAGTTCTGACAGATCTTATACCTCAATGTATTCTTCAAAGAGCAGATAACTCAATCTTCCATTGTCATCTTAGGTTACTGCATGATGCTCTGATAGATATCAAATGTTATTTATTGTTGAGGCAATATGAAACTTCACTCTGACATACACTTAATTGTAAATGCAATTTTATCTATGTTCAAAATATCCCGTATAAGCTTGGTAATAAAGTTGTTGCAATCCCACATGACAAGTGTCTGCTCTCTGATCTGACAAAATGAAGTAAAGGTTATGTGTATTCAAAATGACAACAGATATCTCTGTGTCTCACAGATCTCAGCTAGGTCAAGGAGCACAAAAACTAGTACATCAAAGTGCACATTTAAGAGAGCTGTTTCAAGGAGATAAAAACCTCATCAAAACTAATATTCCGGCATCTTATTTCTAGCCACCAGGTGCTTCTTGACATTTTCTGACTGATTAATAAATTGATATAGCTATTTATTATCATCAATACTAAGTCTGTCAATCTCAATCCTAAAGCTAGGTCATTTGAGCAGTAAAAGATGTGAAAATATAGGACTGCACATATATACCTACATCTACACAAATGTATGCAAACACAAGACAGGTTCAGAAACTATAAAAATCAGTGATGAAATGCATGAAACACCATAAAAACCTACACCATATTTGATAAAATAATGAAAAAATAAAGTATTACATTTACTCCATTACTTTTGCATTACTTTTTTTTAATAGGAACAAAATTAATCCTGTATAAATGATTGGAAACCTATGAAACTGAAGACATTTTAAAAACAGGGGATTTAAAATTTGGATCACCTTCAAGCAACATAATTTAAATTTTATACTGCACCACTCATTGATGAAAAAGCAACCAAGTGTTGATTCCTTTTCAGAACAAGAATTATAGACATTTAAGGGTTATGGGAGTCAGCTTCTCTGTTACATCTTCCAATACTCAATCTTACTGTTGATAATGATTCCTAACTGCCAAAAAAGATATGCAGTATTGTATTTCACTATATAAAAAGCAAGTGTTCTAAAGTGCTCCAAAATTCAAAATGTTTGAAGAAAATAACCTTAAAATATTAAATCTGTTCAGCAAAACATTTCTATTTCTTATTTTTTTTATGACATACCTTAAGTCTATAATTGCTTTACTTTTTTACTGAACTCATACATACTGTTGTAAATAATCAACAAAAATAATTAATAAGATGTTTTCCATTACTATTTTGAATGAATCAGAAAAGTTCTTTGTAAACAAAAGGGTCCACCATATCAGATTAGACATTCTGATTAAGGCATTTCTTCAAGCTGTAAATGCTTTTATGAATTTCAGTGACAAGATGAGAAATTAAACCCATTCCTTGTGCTTGACATTTACCAAAGCTTTTAAAAACCAGTTTTGAAATGCTTTCAATGTAAATTTCTTCCTTGGAAGAAAAAAATAAAATCTTTATTGCAGGGAGTTACAGTCTAGGCGTCAACTGAGTGAAAACAGAGAATCAGCACTGCGCCAGCTCCCAGGCGTACCTCAAACTCAGCGTGCTTGTGGACATCTTCAGCTCTTTGTCGGTTCAAAATAAATTCTGCTTCATTTGCGACACGCACTATATGGTCTTTCATTGCATGGCACAATAATCTGAAATAAGAAAAATCAGAATCAGTCTTTTTATTTGATGTATTTCAAATAAACTATTTCAGCAGATTTACTTACAATGGAAAAAATCAATGAAACTTCTGTGATTAAATTTTGTGATTAGTTGAAATAAAAAAATAATTTTATCTAAATTTTCTGCATTGTGAAAGCACAAAGAAACCACATTAAATGGAAAAAAAAAGTTTTCCATTTATTATTGAAGGCAAAAGTTCTTTATGGAAGAATATATTTGGAGTATATTTTTAACAGCAGTCTCAATATGAATACTGCACTGTCATTTAAAAAAATGTAGAAAATTGCTTAAACTCTTATTTGTACCATTAAAAACATTAAATAGAGGTATTTCAATTTCAGTCTTAAAAAGTCATTATTGAAGATTTAAAATTCTATTAAAATTGAAAAGTAATATCAATATCTCTCACATATTTCTTCAAACACTACCATGAAAAGTACCTCACTTTTCCATGTTTTCAAAATATCAGAAACAGAAGGAAAAAACAGATTAAGAGTGGATTGAGATTGACGATGCCAGGCAGCCACATTAATTTAGACTTTCCTAAAGACTCCTAAATACCACAGGGTGCATAACAAAATTGCATAAACAACACTGGGTTGAAAATGCCCTTGTGTTTTTGGGCAGCAATAATGGAACCAACTGCTTTCTTGTCCCTTTAATCCATATCTAGGGTTGGCCATTGCATTAAAAATTACTCTGCTCTTCTAATTGGCAGAGAGGAAATCTCTTTCAGGATGCAATGATCTGACAGGTCTGTTTAGGATCAGGAAAAACCATTTCTTTTTCTGTGGAACTGGAACATGGTCTGGGATTTTCCATCTTGCAGCATCAGGGAAAGAATTTCAAAGTTTCTTATATTAAGGCTGTGAAATCTCTAGTAAATTCAACCCTTATTTGGTGTTTCGTGTTAGAAGTAAAATTCATTATTATTAGAAATCAAAGTCATGATTACTAGACCTTAAAACTGTAAGATGGAAAGATCTGAACTCTTTTCTTGCTTCCATTGTTCTACTGTGTGTGAAGAAAGGAAAAATCACTAACCCTGAGCTACCATTTAATATGTGTACATGGCAAGGGAAACCATAAATATTTGGGCCTCTGTTTTAGAGATAAAGATAAAAAAACTTGGATCAAGATTTCATAGTGGATATTCATGTCTTTAATAACCCTTTTTATTATATCTAACCCTTTGCTATTTTTAAAGCAAAAAGTTTTTTGCCAATTAGAAGCTGAAAGATCAAAGTTGCCTACCCTGAAGTTTTCAAAATTTAGCCTCATTTTTTAATCTACCCTGCTGGAAGATAAGTTTCAGTATTTTATTACTGCTAAGTGTTCATATTTTTAGTGTTAAGATGTAAGTGTAGGACTGTCTTCAGATGTGGATTAGGAATGAACATTAGTGGATGTCAGGAAGATGGGGACAGATCCTTCCTTGTGCCCAGCAGCAAGACAAGGGGCAGTGGGCACAAAGTGGATCACAGGAAGCTCGAGCTGAATATGAGGAAAAATGTTTTTACTTTGTGGGTGACATAGCACTGCAACAGGGTGCCCAAAAAGGTTGTGGAGTCAGTCTCCTGTCCTGGAGAAATTCAAAAGTTGTCTGGACACAATCCTGTGCAATCTGGGATATGTCAGTATTATTTCAACTGTGTCTTGCCAGTTACTTCATGCACTCTTACATATCTCTCACTGATTGTGACTTGTTCAAGAAAAAGATGAAAAAACTGTTTGTATGATCATTAACAAAATTAGGATTATCACAAAAGCGAGGCCATAGCCTCTTAGAAGTGTATCATCAATTAAATAATATGGTATCAATGTGTGGTAATAAGGGACATACTGTGGTTCACAGCAGAACTGTGGTAGAACTTCAAAGACTAAGTAAACAATGTTTTTCCATCTAGAAGACCATTAATAATCATGCTAGTCCTAAAATCCCTTGACAGAAAGACTTTGAAAAAAGAAAGGGTGAAAATCCAAGCAGTCATTTAAAAATCTTGTGTGCCTACAAAATAAGCCTTGACCTGGATGTTTTGATTTGCAAGTGCAAGAATGCAGGGCTGAACACAGAAGCATAATAAATTAAAGCAGTTAAATATGTCATCACTGAGAGGCAGCAACTACAAAGTTGCAGAAGCAATGTCTTAGAAAGGTTTTTGCAAAGGTACATGTTTCTGTGCTTGCACTACTTGATAAAGAAAACTTACTTTTTGGATATTAAAAACTCTATTAAAAAATAATTCCTGCTATTGGTTTTTAGTTTTAACTGAAAGCTACTATGTATTCTCAACATTCCTACTAAGTAAAAAATGGTAAAACTCTTTACTGGATTATAGCAGAGCCAGCTAACCCTGAATCTCAGATCCATATAGACATAGCATTACTCAGTATACTATCTTAACTGGTTTATACCTGATGAGCAAGCATGATAATGTTGTCATCCTTTGAATACTAACCAATTTATCTGTATCCTGAATAATTCAATCACATTCATGGCATAAGATTACTAAAAGAAGAAGAAACCTCCAACTTTTTGGCTTGAGAAAAAGTGCCTACAAGTTCTTTTTGTTTCTCGAGGGAAATAAAAGCAAAATTACTCAGAAAGAATCCCAAATTAGGAGAAATCTTACCCTCAGTAGTAACAAAGAATTCCAGTACATTAAAAAAATTTAAAATCTCCCTTCCCACACTAAGAGAAAAGAACAAGGATCTCTAGGTCAGCAAATTCACTCCTTCATAGCAACAGGCAACCACATAGTTTAAAATCTTTCATAAACTGCCTTTAGCTTATGAAAGGCATTTTCATTAAATCTAGTTCTTGAAATGTGTTTTCATTATATGAAAATGTGATTGAGTTACTTGCCTCCCACACAGCTTTGGAAATTTCTCTGCAGCTTAAAACCCTTTTCCTCTCCAATCCAAATGTATTCTTCAGCAGTCTTAACTGTCTCGTTTTACACAAACCTTGCCCTTAGGTTTACACAATCCTTCCTTCTGATGATCTTCTGGTAGTCTATGTATTACAATTCCTAAGTAAACCAGATCTCTGATATTTCTTGGATGGCAAAACAGTAGATAAATTTTACTAATATCATAATTTGATTTTGCCTTTTCTGCAAATGCATATCCAAAACTGTCAGCAGCATTCTAGACAAATTCTAGTCACTATTTACATAGTAACATTAATGCTACATTATTTCAATGGAAATACCCTTTCTGATACAATACTGTAATTGTTTTTCCTTATTCTGTGATTTTGCACAAGAAAATTTCAGTGACAGATTGGTCTTTTACCTCCTCAGATATTTCCAAAAGATGCATATATTTTCAAGAATATGAACACCAGGTACTGTTACATATATAAATATAGTACATTATACTGTATAACATTTATATTAATACAGGTTGAAACCCACCCAGTATAACCTGATGGATATTTCTGTCATCTGTCCAGCCAGGTTTCCCATCCACCGTTTTTCACAGAGCATTCTCTTTCTGGGGAAAAGTCTATTATCTGTATCTTTCCCTGACCATCATCCTGTACTTGAGTGACCATCCCACTCAGAAGCACATTGAGGCATAAGAATGGATGTAAAATTGCTATGCAAAGGGGTGATCTAAAATTTGAGAGCTTTCCAATTTTCACTCTCCTTTAGAAAAAATCCTGTGTTCTTTAGTGAGATCTCCTTATCATGGTGATTGAGTTATACCCACAGTTCTCATTAATGATTCTAAATCCTCCCATCCATCACCCTCAACAGACCTAGAAGCTACATTAACGTTGAGACAGTGAGGAATCAGGCCTTCTGGTCATACTTATACATTTCTACATAAGTAGCACTTCCAAAGGGCTAAGGATTCACCACAGGCTTGCTGTGCTTTTTATTCTCACTTGCAGCAATTCATGATTTACCAAAAAAAAAAGGAAAAAAAAAAAAAAAAAAAAAAAGCCTTGAGTAAAAAAAGTAAAACATTGACCTTGTGTGACCATTTCTTCAGTTGCACCATTGGAACTCCTACCAGTATTGAAGACAACTGTGCTTGCTGGATGCGCTGATCTGAACCAAGGACTGATGACAAGCAAAAAGTCTTATCTCCTCTTTGTGTGGCAATCCTTACTGCATAAGGTAGAGACTAAACACAACCTAACTTAAGGTTTCTCTTCACCCAGACAAGCTTGGTTTATACTAATGCCTACAAATTTACAAACCACAGTTAAAGTTCCTTTACTAGGAAACAGGTTTGACTTGGTTTTAGACTAAATCAAAAGAATTTCAGTAGGAAATCCACCAAAAAGCAGTCCAAAATCACTTGTGCCTCAAATCCTTCTACAGAGAAATGATCTTTCTGTTCAGACAACTGTGGAGTTTTCAGCTGAAGATATGGGAGAAAAACTCTAATAAAATAAGCTGGTACTTCATAATAAGCATGGCAAGGCTTAAGTATCTGCAGGAATAAATGGTGGGGTCTCCTTAACCTAAAAATTGAAAAATTTCAGATTTATGGGCAAGACCAGACTGAGAGCAAGTTTCAGGACATGACTATTCATAAATATGAATTATTTGTCAATACTGTTTGGGAGTAGGTAAGAAATTATTTTAAATCCATCTATGTAGCTTTCTAGAATTCTGTCCTCAGCAAAGTTACTTTAGAATTTCAGAGTGCTTACAGGTTCAAGGAAGTTGTGAAAAATATGTTCAACCAATCAGAAGCCCCTGTTTTACAGATAATAGAATTTTAAAATTATTGGATTGTGAAATACCACATTCCATGAAGTCATTCAGATAAATAGCCAGTGCCTGGGAGAACTTTCTTAGAATTTTGGAAATAGAGATAGAGATAAGACTATACACAAACTGTATTAGAAACCTGTAAAAAATATAAAATGCTTGCAACACATTTAACTGTGGATTGAGGGGGTTATTTGTACACCTATTAGAACTGAAGGATAAAAATTCTTGTCTCATTAGCCTAACCTGGCTTTTTTATCCTGCAGTCATTGGCTCCTAATAATAATCTCACAGAGAGAGAGAGAAAGAGAGAGCACTCATAGCTTTTATGCTGCTAGACAAAAGAATTGAGCTTACATTATCCAGCCTTTCCTTTATTTGAAACAAACTAAAAAACCCAGATCATTCCCAAACAGCAATTTTCAAAAAAGATTACCAAATGAACATTTGTTATAATTTAGCTAAGGTCTTGCTTCCTCTATTCATTCCTGAAGTTCTGCCAACTCACATGTCCAGGGAAACAGATGTTTCTCTGACTTACTTTCATCATATGCCCGTAGCTTTATTTAAAACAAAAAACAAAACCAAAAAACACAGCCTGGAAATGTGCCATGTTTTTATCAAACAGTTGTTTTGACAATTATTACTCTTAATGGCATTCATAAGAAGTGAAACCTATCATTGCACTGGGTATCTGCAATAGGATAGTTCATAAACTAGTCTAACTTGAAGAGTTTGAAGTTCCACAAGATGCAGTACTGCTATGAATCTTTGAAAGCAAATTCCTATAAACTTTGCAAAGTAATGTCTAACACAGAGGTCTCATTTCTTGCAAGACAGAAATGATGAAGAATATCCTAGGGAAAAGTTTGAAATTATAGCATACAAACACTGGCTATTCAACTACAACATAAGCACACTGACAAGAAAAATTTCATGGAGGGTAACTATAATTGTTTCAGAAATGTCTCAGAAGCTGTAACAGATTCAATAAAACTCAGAGATGACTACAAAGAATTTGTTCCACTCCCATAAAGACTTGCTATTTTGCAGAAGAATTTTCTAAATCAAGAGGAATCTGTCTCTTTGTAATAATGACTACCCAGTAAACATGCATGACCAGCAGTTGCAACTGAGATGGCCTTTATGTCAGGATCAGCCTCCACTTTCAGATATGACCTGACCAAGCAATTCTAGAAGGGGAAAGGATACCTCAAAACCTCTAATAGATCTAAGAACTGTAGGTGTACTGACCCCACAAGCACAGAGATGGTTACCATAACAATGTACACTTTGTCTAACACAAACTACTTGTCTGGAGCCAGGACAAGGACAGCTGTAGTAAGGAATACAAGATTATGAACAAGCACATCTAAACAAGGGACACAAGCTCACACTTTAGCTGGAGTAGAAATACAGACATTCAGTGCTCACTTTTACAGAAGTATCTATGACAGGGATCCTCTACTAAAGGAAGATGATATCTAGGATAAATTTCCATAAAACAGCCAGTTAATAAAGGATTCCTCCAATCAAAAGTTACACTTGGTGAAGATGATAATAAAGCAGTAGGATTTGGTTATATCTGTCAAAGACAGAATAATCAAACACCTTTGCTCTTATTTATGGTTTCTAAGCTACTGCTTCCCCAGTATTAATTTCTGACTGTATTTGCATATATTGGATTTTGCACATCAGACTAGAATCCTTTGCATGTGGTAGCCCTGAAATTTATATGGTCCGATGTCCCAATATCTTGCCTTCTTGGATGATTCATGTCAGGTCCCCATTCTGTCCTGTAATCAAGATCATAATCAAAACAGAAACAAGGAACAGCATCCATTTTGGACCCTATTACTAAATCAGTTCTTTGAGAGCTATTAAGAGACCCAAAATGCAGATGCACATCATAAATCAAATATGGCAAGTGGCACTATAGATATATCTTTTAACATATACCTGAACATTTAGGTATTGCAGGGAGTGAATAATGGCTGTGAACTAATTTACCACAAACCAAACATATCAGAATTGCCAAATGGCAACAGAGGATGTCCAAAAGAAAATTTGATGTAGATAGCCCATAATTCCAGTTGAGGTAACAAGGAAAGAATATAAGTCTTTATGAGCCTCCTCCCAGGACTGAATTAATAATTCATCAAAATGTAAAGAAACACTGATTTCCAGACTATATAAACACCTTGTTCTTTTTTTTCAAAATATTTCAACAAAACAAGGTTTAAAAGAAAATGGCTTCTTGTGAATTTTAAGTATGCTCAGAGGTCCATGTAGGTGGATATGCTAAAATGTATATTTTCATGGCTAAAGGTAGAAAGCACACTTAGGTACAGAGATGGAATTACAGGAACAAAGTTTACAATTTTAAATCTGAGATTAAATATAGGCTCACGTTGCCTTAAATTTATATTAGAATTAGACTTCCTCTATTTAAAATGAAGAAATTATGTAAAAAGTAAAGGAAAATATTTAAATGAAAGGAAAAATATTATCTCTTTAAAGAGGTGAGTGTTGAGAAAGCACAATGGGGGAAGGAAATGGATGATGAGGATAGTAATTCAGCTCTGAAAGATGAACAGATCATGACCTATAAAATCCATCTCTTAGGTAGGATAAGTCCCTGAGATACTCTGCTTGTCAAAAATGTTAAGCTAAGGTACAACCAATTAACCACAAACTTTGGACCCTGTTTAAGTAGTAAGTCTTTTATCTATTTAGTTGTCCATCACTTCAGAATGTAGAGTTCTACCTGGTGCATGAATATTGTGGGACCTTTCCAGTGTCAAGATAAATGATGTTCATTGCTACTCCTGTGACCACAAATCTGACTGTTTTGTCTTTTTTTAATCACAGAAAGCAAAGAGGTTGGCCATGGATGGTTTACCTTTTGTAAATCCATGTTGATCGTTCTCAATTACCTTCTCTTTCAGGCAGCCAGAATTTGTTTTAAAGGGACTTACTACATGGTCTTCCAAGGGCCAGAAAAAAAGGTTACAAGCTTTTCCCTGGATTTTGAGGACTATTTTAAAGATGGGTGTAACATATGCCTTTCTCCAGTGCCTGTAACCTGCCCCAATTTCCTTGACTTCTTGGATCAGTGATCAGCCTTGCAAAGACTTTCACAACCATCAGATGTACCCCTCAGGTATCATGGGCTTGTATGACACAAGCTGTCTCAAGGAATTCTTGACTCAGACCTTATCCACTGTTGGTAGATGTTGGTCCTTTAACTCTTTCACTAAAGGCAGAGCCTTGATAAAATTTAGTGAAGATGGAGGCAAAATAAGGCATTGAGCATCTCAGTCATATCTGTGACTAAATCATCCACCCCATTCAACAACAAGACATTTCCCTACTAGGTCAGGCTACTAATGAAGCTCTTGTTATGCTTGATATCTCTTCCAAGTTTGATTTCCAGCTGACTGCTGGCCTTCCTGACAATATTTCTTATGTGCTCACGCTTCTAAATTCCTCCTTTCCAGACAGCTTCTAGTTTCACCTCCTGTGTACTCTCCTTTTGCATCAGAGCTCTATAATAATTTCTTTTTCTGGCTGAACCACTCTCTTGCTACATGTACATTTTTCCTGTTCCTGCACTTGGATAGTGCTGTACTTAAAAGTCTGACACCTTTTAGAACTACCTTGAAGGAACACATTTGCCTCCCATGGGATCTGACTGATCTGTTTCCTGAATAGACTAAAATTTGCACTCATTCTGCTACTCTCAATCCTCACTTCCCTCAGGGCCTTGAACACCACTGTTTCATGGCAAGTACAGCCAAAGGTGCCATTAATTAATCACATTCAAAAATAATTCTTGCCTACTGGTGTCATTAATTAATCACATTCAAAAATAATTCTTGCCTACTGGTAAATAACAGATCCTGCTGTGTGTCAGTCTTAGCTGTCTCATCATATTTCAAGAAGTCATCCCCAGCAGTCTTCAGTAATTGTCTTTCCTGCATGCATCCCACCTTGTTGCACTTCCAGAGATTGTCAGGAAGGTTAAAGGCCCTCATGGGCAACTAGGGTTTGTGATCCAGATACTTCAAGGTGTTTAGAGAATGCTTCTTCTTTTCCCTCACTCTGAATGAGTGGCCTGTGACACCACTGTGACTCTTCTCTCATCATGTCCTGCATGCTATCAACCAGACTATCTTCCATCCCACTGAGGAACTTAAAAAAATCTGAACTGCTTCTTCACAGAGAAGGCAACATTCCCTCCTTGCTTTCTCTGGCTACCTTTTCCTAGGAAACTGTCTATTGCAGCACTTCTGTCTTGCAGTGCAGGCTGTCCCACCAAATCTTAGTCATTCCTTCCAACGATGTCATAGTTTTGTGATTGCATGTGGAGTAATGTCTACTCCAGGTTGCCCAAGATGTATGCATTTGTATACATATTTACTTGAGGTGGGTGCTCTTATCTCTCTTTTTTGTCAGTGAGCAGCCATTTTCTCTTGACCTCATCCATCACTACTTCACTTAAATGTGGGCCATTGTCTCCCTCACATATCATTCCTAAAGGAGTCTTTTCATGTCTCCTTTCACAGCCAACATTGCAGATACATCCAGCTCTAAAATTATGAAGCCTGCTTATGTGTACACCCCAATGTAAATCTGAAATCCTAATTAAGCTGCTGTCAGTGAAGCTCTTGACATGTGCGATACCCTCAACATCACAGATTCATAGCAGGGGACTGATTACATAGAAGCATAAAGTTCAAGATCATAACCAGGATGTCACTAAATCTTTCAGGTGTATTACATACCTTGAAAGAATTAATTTAAATCTGTAGTCAGATCTCTTGTTACACTAAAAGCTGTTACAGCAGTCCTATTTTCAGAAACCCGTATCAGTGTTTCTATATTGAACTCTAAAACTACATGTTATTCTGATCTTCCTGAAAAAACATTATGTATACCAAAAAACCCCAGAAACAGTGTAAATCAACCAATTTAAAATGAAAATGCAGCTTGTTAAAGTAACAGGAATATAGTTGTAATTATTTAAACTACACCTATACTGAAATATTTTGTTTAAGAACATTTCTAATCCATTCAAAAATCCTAAAGGCACTTAAATTATTTCAAGAAGAAATAACAAGAGTTAGGTACTCAGAAAATCACGTTATAGCATACATATGTTAAAATAAAGATGTCTAGTTGAAGATATTAAAACTGCATTACATTTAAATATTTTCATCCGTATTCAAAGGAAAAATCTTTCTCAAAACTTTTGATTTATTTCCCAGGTATCTCAAAATCTTACCCAGAAAGTCCTTCAAAATATTCTTAGACTTCATTTTGCTTTTAATAATTTAAAATTCAATCATTATTGCACAGTGATTATATGCAATTTTACATCCCATTAACCCTGCTTTGTTTTAATTATAAAGATCCTTTGTTAGATTCCTTTAAATGATCCAGTTTATAATTTCAGGTTATCCTAGGGAGCACTTTAATTCAGCTGCACATTCATCAACTGTTTATGTCCTGTTAATTGTTGACAACTGCACAATTGCATTCTCTAGCTATGATTGATGAATTGCATTCACAAGTTTAGCTATTAAGCAGAATAAATATTTATAACAATTTTCAGTTAAAGGATTGTTATCTTTTTCCCCAAAAGGGTAAATTAAAAACAAACAGGCTGATTTCAAAGACGAGCATTTCAGTAACACACACACATACTTATTCTAAAACTACTTTCTGAGAAAAGTATAGGGAGGAACATGTGCCCAAGGGCAGTTTGATTAGACATTCCTATGACTGGATTTAAGAAATGGTCCTTATATGATTCTTATTTTTGAAAAGTCATTGTTAGAGGGGATTAGAAGGTCCACTGGTATCTTAAAATCTGACTGCTAAAAATATGTAGACATAGGATTTGCTCAGAATGTTCATTTTATCAATAGTGAGCATAATAATATCTGATCTCAATATCCTGGCTGAGAAAATAGCAAAGGTCCAAATGGTATTGCATATTACTATCTAAGAACATACGCTAACTATAATTATTTAGTCTGTTGCCAGGTACAATTTCTTGTACAATGCACAGTACATGACCTGCTCAGGTGAGCCCTATTATGGTGTAAAACCTCATATTAGCCTTTCATAGAAAGAAGAATTTCCAGTGGAGGGACTTATGTTTCCTACTGCTATACAGCACTATAACTTCACTGCGCACAGGGAATCCAGAAGAATTTGGACCAGTCAAACTCTGGGTAGTAACACACTTTTTTTTTTTTTCTTTTTAATGCTTATACTCCTATATTTCTATACTCTGATGTTTTCTAAATTTAATTTCAAATAAAGGCATGATTTAACCACCAAAATATCAGCTAGACAAAAAATACCATACAATAAAGAGAAGACTTGATACTTCACTTTAATAACTAGATATCATCAGTGAAAAAAAGAAATCACACATAAAATGACAAGATCTCTTCAACAGGTGTATTGCTATTTCTTTTTTTTAGCTGCACATAACAAAATGCATAGATTCAAATGGATTTAATGTATTGGCTAATACAAATCAGACATTGCCTAAGTGGTTTTCTTTGTCTTGGGTACTCTCTTACCAGAAGGGCCAGAAAGTCTCCCTTTGCTTCCCAGCTTGGTGGCTGGAAGTAGTGAGAAACAATGCACAGAGTACAATACATAGAATTAAAATTACTTGAGGATTGATTAAAAAATTTCATAAAAAATTTCAAAATCAAGGAAGCTCATATAAATGCACTGTCATGTGGGGTTTGCAGGACTCAAATTGTCTGTAAATTCTAGATAAAATAATAATGAAATTATAGGACAGAGAAGTATGTCTGTAAAATGAATGCTGTGCTCCTAAAACAGATGGAGAAGCAGATGGTTTTACAGATTGGGCTCCCTGGACTCTCTGGGTAAAACAACCTTGCTGCTCTGGAGAATGGTGGTTGAATTCTCAAATAACCCTAAACTTATACATGGTCCAAGGGAATTCTATTTCCTTCTGTCAATAAACAAAAGTTTCAAAATTTACACACTTATAAATTAAATATTTACTATATAAAGTATCTATACAATAAATCTCTTAATTAACATGGCCTTTTCACAATCTTTTTGGAACAGATGGTGAGGAAGTGTATCACCCAATGGAATAAATGCAAAATTACTACTTGTTCAAAAGCTTTAAAATTCATTACCTTCCTTCATTGATGAGCTCAATAAATGCAAGTCCTGCATTCTTCTGAATAGAATTTTGCCATTCCTAAGAAGATAAAACATAACATGATCAAAACCCAAGGATTTTAAACCACATTTTTGAAGCTGACCCTGGTGACTTCCTAAGGAGATTGAATTTGGGCAGAACTTCTTAATTCCCCCCAACACTCCCCCCCTTAAAAGAATGATCTGATCATTTAAAAAACTGTAATTCATTCAGATTTTCAAATAAATTTTGGATGGTCGTGTCTTCTTTTTCACCCTTAAGCAAGCTTTAGTTTCCTTGTCTAGAGAATAAGAAAACACATCTTGTTTCTTCAGTTCATGCAGTCGCCCAATGAACATTAGTGCAACAAAGTACCTTCTTCATATGGCTTCACTGCTACACCTTGCACATTTTATTATAAAGGACAGGCAATAATCTGTATAAAATCCACCCTCATGGAGTTCAATTTTTGCTTCTTTCTGATTATAAGTGAAAACAAAACCAGTCTATGATAACAAACTATTTTTTTAAATTGATTTACTGTTACCATGGATTTCCAAGATGAAATTTCAAAGTAATCTAAACCACTTAACTGATATTAAATTTAACAGGATTTTACTTCATATACCACTAAGTTAAAGAGAAGTTTCAAAATGCATCACAAATAGCTTTTGTCATACAACCCACTGCTTCTATCACATCAAGAATTCTGATACTTGAGATGAAAAAGAGTTGATCTCTCTCTGACAAGTAAAGATTACTTTGTTTTGTGATAATTCCTTAAAAAAATTCTTTAAAAGCAATAATAATTTCCTCTGCATCACAATGAAAAACAAAACAAAGTACATTAGCTGGATTACAGAGAGAGTTCCTAGACTAAGACTACATGTTGTCAATGGGTAGATGGTTAGTTACAGAACTATTCCTTTAATAGATTAATTTACATTTATTTTTTTTCCAAGAGTAAAAATTCAGGCAGAAATTCACAATTCTTGTTCCATAATATGAGTGAAAAAAGATGGTTTTCCATAGATAAAGGAAATTTTCTCAAAGAAGAGCTGTGAAATCTAGTCACTAATCAGCAAAGTTCTTCTTACTAATTATACAAATTTACAGATATGACCAAGTCATGCATCTTAAAAAAATCCCAACAACAACAATCTAATACTCATGATTGGTTTTATAAAAGACAAGCTACTAAAATACCCAAATAAATGAACATTCTCTTGACCCGTGGCTGAGCAGGTAACTCCTGGTTAGGGAAGACAGTATCAGCACCCAAGCCTGTAGCTTGTGAGCTAGAAAACTATTGTAACAAGTCCTTTCTTCAGTGATGCTTATTTTGTTATTTTTCATATCTAGTAACTGAAGCTAATGATATCACTTAAATCATCTGTGTAGAGTAGAAAATCACTCTGAGAAGCTAAGAATGAAAGAATTCAATTACCTAAACACAGGCACCTTGAGACATTTTAGGAAACAAAAGGCCTGGGTTAGAGATAGTATTCAAAGTGTAGCATTTTTTTTATCAGAGCCTTTTACTGTACACTATACAAACCACTATCAGCATTTCTTTTGAGATTCTTTTCTGCACCACAGCTGATATGACTTTGCAGTCAGGAAAGAAGTTGACAAGAGAGAAGAGAAAGGAATAAATGTTTCCTAAGACAGGTCGAAGAAAGTATGCTAATTAAATTTTTAAAAGGTAACAGAGGGTCTTCCTGTGTCTGAAAAAGCCCAAGAGATTCTTGCAAGTATTTGCCAGATCTTCCAGCTCAGTCTCCGATTCTGCAGGACATCCAAAATGGCTAACTGGATTTTATGGGAAATATCTTAAATTGCCTAAAAAGTCACTAAGAAGATACCTATGTGGAAGTAACAAAACACTTCTTATATCTCCATAGGTGGAAAAACTGATTGATTTATATGAAGTAATTATTCATGATAAAAATGTTTCATACTTGCTGAACTATCTACCCAAAACTAGTGAAAAACATAATGATGCAGAACCTAGAAAGAAATTAGGATTCATGGTTCATGCATTGTTTCACTACAAAGTAGCTATGACAAGATTTATTTAAGACTCTCAACCCCCCATTAATCCACAAATAATCATTAGGGCCACAATTTTATTTCACATTTAAGCATAATTTAACAAACAGATTCACTATCCAGAGGCATTACCTATATATGTGAAGAGGGACCTGGTTTTCTTTTCTTCCATTTTGTTTTTAAAAGATGCATTGAAAATATTTTTCAATGCCTGCATTACAGTTGCCTTTGCAATGGCCATTCATGTTATCGTATGTACTTTAAGAACTGGATTGAGATGTGGAGCAATTTTGTTTATATTCTCTTGGATTCCAGAGGAATCTTTCTCAACCCCAAAATGCAAGAAGCTGAAAAACAAACACCAAATGAAATGGATGCAGGGACAGTAGTTGGAAGATTTACGCTACAGCAAAGTGGAACCACAGCATAGTCATTTGGTTATTAGCAGCTAAGTGCTTGAATGACTACACTACATCTCACGTGGTTTTAGTGTATCATGAATCTTCTGAGCCTTAGAGCAAGAGCTTGAAGCCTTTTCTGTGCCTCAAAAATGATGGTAGCAATTAGGTGCTGAAATAACAGAAGCCTTTGACAAAATCATGTATGAGACAGCTACTTCTATGCAGGACTGCATGGATCTCTCTTCCCTTGGGTCTCCTGCTTGGTAGGGCTGTGGGGATGACTCAACAAGGTGGAGTGTAGAAGACTCAGGGCTGCCTAACACTGACAGTGTTCAAGAATGATGACACCATTTCTTTGTACTAAAAACAGAACAAAAATTTAGATTTTAACTTTATTGATAAATAAATTTAAAAATTGTCTTCATGCATAATTACCAAACATCATGACTTTAGACATTCAGTTCAATTACTTCCAGTATAACTTTGTTATAAACAATTTATATTATGCAAAATTCTATTAAATTCTATTAATAAAAAATGTACTCATTTATTAGGATAATGGAAATTGCCACATTCCTTAACTTCTTCTCCTAATCTATTCTGTCATTGCTTGAACAGTGTCAATGCATAAAGAATGTCTCAGTACCATCTCCTTGAAAGAAAGTTCAGGCTGAAAGCTGTTATGAAACTGTTCATGCAGAGGACAGGAGATGAATGCCACAGTACAGATATTGCTTGAAATTCAGGGGTTTTTTTTATAAAACACGATGCACATTCATTTACTCTCTGATATCATTACAATTTTTACTTTTGAGTGTATTTTCCAAGTTCTATTTCTTTAAAATTCTTGAATCTCTAGTACACATAAAAAAAAAAAAAAAGAAAGAAAAAAAAAGGACAAAAACAGTCCAGGCATCTTAAATTGATAATGGAAAAATTGCATTGGAAAAAAGTAGTGGAGGGGTCAAAAAGGAAAAAATAGACTCGGCATGTTAAGAACTTCTTCTTAGTTTATATTATATTTCTTTCCAAATAATGCTTTGCTTACAATTTTTAAATTTTTATTCATGATGTCTAGAACATGTCTTTAAAAAATCTTGTGATAATGTAGTATAGTTATTAAAAAAGGAATTTTGATTCTCAGAGTTCTCTCACCCTTTCCACTTTCTGCAAGGAAGTTTAAATTTGTATCAAAAATTTCAAGTTTCTCAAAGGAGTGCAGTTACTGAAATGGAGAGATACCTGGTGTAGTAATCATCCTACAATTCTCCTTGAACTACAGGTGCTACTGTGTCAATCAATTCTATCTTCATTGGACTTCTCTCTTCTCCATGCCTTAAATATATCTGAGGTTAATTTGTTTTTGTCATACTGAACATTCAGTGAATTTTCTAATGTAAGACTGATAACTCAGTTGACACCTCAATTCTTTGATCACTGCAGTGTAGTTAAAACTTATTGAGACAGACGGAATTCTAATATATCAACTTCCTTCTTCCTAGACCCTTGAATATATTTGGTGGAAAATCTTGTATGGAGCTGAACTGGTGCTAGCTTTCACCTGGAGAATGAAATGGAAACTATAAATATGTGTTTGCAATTCACAACATGCATGTAACTTAGCTCGGGTTTGAACTCCATGATGTGGAGTTACCTCCCAAAATCACCAATAACTTTCTTTACTTCATTTAGGAGGAAATATTCAAAAGAAATGTTACATGATGTACAAAATGTTTTGTGGTTTTTATATGGCAGAAAATTGTGTCCATAAAAGCAGGCAAAAGCAGGCAAAAGCAGGCAAAAACAGGAAAACTGATTTCAAGACACAGTCTCATAAATTTTTGAGATGATTATACTGTTTTTAAGACCATAGATTTGTCCCCTCCAGTCCTAGAAGAATTTACCTAAAAATATTGGAGTCTGAAAACCTTGCATTATTGTTTGGAATGAGAATCAGATCTAAGAATTCCAGTAACACTGTATACTTCTCTCATACTCACATATATACTGCTGATAAAGGATAAAAAAAAAGTATTTTTGGTCTACTATTTCAATAAATTTGGGATCAATTTTAGGCTTTTGTAATTGGTCATCCATTTTAAAAGTGGCTATTTACCACAATAAGCAAGTTGCAGAATGACTGACAACATCCTTCTGGATGGAAAATCTGCAAGCATTGGAATGCTCTTGGCCTCTGGCCAAATCCCAGAAAGGAAAAGAATGCAAAACTTTCATAACACTATTTATGCAAATGTGAATTTAATAAAACAATGGTAATAGAAAGTTTTAGATTGCAGTTTCACCAGACTACAGCCTCATTTTCCCTCTATTCTATTGACTTTAAATAATATGTTAAATTTTTTCTTTCTTGGTAGCACACAGACCCCATTGCCCTTCTGATCATCTGTGGTAATTGGCCAGTTTATCTTGAAAATGGTATCAACATTCCCAGAGGAACATTTCATTGGTATTTTGGATGAAAAAAAAAAAACGACCCAAAAACTACAATTGCAAAACCATTTACATTATTCAAACAACAATTGAGAAATGGCCAAATTTATTCAGAAAAGTAACCTTCATCATCTTATAGAAATTTGCATATCTTCTAATACAGACAGAAGAGATGTACTACAGGATACACATATCTCCACAACTTCTAGAGCCTACCTCCCGACTGGAAATTTTTTTTCATTAAGGGACGCTAAAATTATTAGTAACAACATGTATGCTATGTATGGCAATTTATCCTAAACACCAGTCCACTTTTTACTCAACCACTCTTTGATTTTAGAGACAGATAATTAATTTGAACTAATTCTTCCCAAAATAAATGAAAATCAATCAATCAATCAATCTTTGGATGTGCAGAAAAGTGTTCCTCATATTGTCTCCATTATAGTGAACCCCCTGAAAGCTATGGTATATTTATTATTTATGATGAGTTCCAGTAATGAGCTTAGTATCCTTTCTCAACCCTTCAAGAACTACCAACTCACTCTGACTTTCTAGGTATTTCCTCCAAGTCTCAGATCCTTCTCAATTGTGTGTGCAGATTTATAGAGACCTCAGGGGAAGACAACTTGCCACATTAAATACAGAGAGGCTGATTCTTACAATTTCCTTATTCTTGCCATGAATCCAGAAGTTGTTCAGATGAGCATCTCACTTGTGTGTATTCTTTAATATTTTTTGACAAAAGTACTCTAACAAGGACAGGCAAAAGAAAGGGCCTGAAGTCCCTTGATAACTCTGATATAATATAAAAAAGAAAACATCCTGCTTATTACTAAAAGCAAAACACAGAATTCATTTTCTAAATGTATGGGAATCTGTAAGGACACCTCACAGAATGATGAAGAAAGTAAAATCACTCAACAAGTAGGAAAGAATATACTAATGGTTTCCATTTGAAAGTTAGATTATCAGAAGCAGATGATCAAGAGATGAAGACAGATTGGGCTGGAAAACATTCCACGCATGGACAATGCAAGAAAATTCTGATAACTATAATCTTTTGGAAAATAGTTTTCCAGATCATTCACCAGAATTCCTTAAATAAGGTAAGAAATGCCAAGGGTGGGGGAAGGGGGGAAGTCTAAAAAATAGCCACAAAACACCATCTCCTCAGAAAACCACTTAATTTTAGAGAAAAAAACAACAAACATATAAAGGGAAATTTTTTTTTTGTTTCTCCTGCACCTTGTACTGGGGTTCATTAAGGAAATTACACTAAGTGTGTATAACAACCTATTTGTGTATAGGCCATGTGGTGGAATATGAAGAGCCCAAAATCAACATTAGAACCTAAGTATGTGTTTAAGCTGTACCATATTTGATACTGCATAAGGAAACAGAAGAAATATCCCCTCCCTCTTGATAGACCTTTATGTAGTCCAAAGAGGATGAGAATATTATAGAAAGTACTCGCTTCACCTACAAAAATTGTGATTATTGAACTTAAATTTGACACTGTGGTAAAATATGAAGATACAAAGCCTCATTTTGGAGCAACATTGCTGAATATTTCATATACATTTCTAGTGCCTTGTCCAGCATATGAAAATCTGTGTGTTTTTTTCATCTATTTTAACTTCTTGTTCTTGTTCTAACTTCTCCCATCAAATGCCAAAATTCCTTTCTTGTATCTTGACTCTTACAGAAGCAGCCTGTGTTTCCTAGAGTGCCAGCCATCGATCTGCAACCTGCTATAAGCTGTTGGTATCATGGCTACCTTAGAAGCATAATCAGTTAAAAATAACTTTTTTACTCAGAGTTAATTTTTAGTTTGATGTAGCTGTTTCCACCATTGCATATTCTGATGAAAGGGATCAGCAGCAATATGGAGCTAGACATGGAGAAGTTACAATACATCTGCAAGTGTGATATTGGCCAGAGAGAATCCTAAACTGACCACTAAAACTGTAGCCTAAGAGTGTGTTTCCGTTAGATGCAGAGATCTGAATTTACAGCTTGCTGCCATGAAAACACAAGTTGTGTTTTCTCTTTTCTCCTCTGTGCCCCCAATTTTTCAATCCTGACTCTTTTTCTTTAAGTAGCTCTGGTGGCTTTTGAACAAGGCTCTTAGCTAAAGAGCCACTAAACCAGGGAACAAATGTCTGAGCAGTTTTCATATGTGTTTGTGAGTTAGTCTGGCAAATATCACCACTGGTACGAAAGTGGGGTTAGCAGAGAAGAAGCTGCAGGATGGAAGTAGTGTAGGATATAGAGGACTTTGTTAGGATAAATGTTTTAAAGATATGCTGGAAAAAAAGGATTATTGAAACAATAAGTTTCTGTATGTTTGCACATGTGTTTCTATGCATCATTCCCCTCTATAAAACCAAATTTTAATTCAGACTTTTTCAGTCATATTATATGCAGATTTGTCTCCTATTTGCAATAGTTTGAGAACAGAGACAGTGGATAATGCCACAGAATAAATGCAAAAACACAAGCAAAGGTAAAACACCCAACTTGTTTTGTGATCAAGAAAAGAGAGATTAAAAAATTATATCCTCATAGGAATTTGCTTAACCAACCCTAATTTCATCATTGAAGTTATATCAAACTTAATTTCCTAAGTAGATTAAGTGACAGGTTTTTTTTTTTCCCTTAGATTTAAGGGAAGCAGTTATTATTTAACTTATCTTCAGCCTTTCCTATTGTGGTTGGTGTCAAAAAGACAATAGCAAGCACCTGTGTAACTGTTCTACTATCACAGTTATTCTGAAAGGGCAATCACTTATTTAACAAAAATTATAGACTATGAGAACTCTAGGAATACCTCTGGAAGGAGATCAAGAACTACAATTAAAGTTGAATCTAATACTGGCAACAAGAGTAAACAGACAAGAAATATTACAAAAAAAGGAAAATCTATAATGAAAAGTAAAAGGTTTTTGCACAGCAGAGCTGTGGAGGACAATTCCTCCTTAAACTCTTATAGAAAGCCTTGAATACAGTATGTTTGGTGTCACAAGTTGTGCATTGTGCTTCTACTATATGAATTGTACATTTCAAGGCATCTTCTGGTCAGCTGCAGGGAACAGAAAAAGGGTTTTTTTCTGTTTTTATTTTGGTTTTTTAAATTTTATTTTTCCTTGGTTTCTGTGTTGATCAATTGCCAGTTACTGAAGAGCTATCCCATACTTTGAGGCAGAATGTCCATCTAGATGTGCTGGTGTCTTCTGAAATCCCTGCAGTTCCTGGTTGATGGGTCTTTATTCTCAGAGATAAAACAACCATCAAATTTCCTCTCTGAGGATTCCCTTTGAATTTACACCAGCCAGGCACATCTTTGGGGTATTTTTTGTTCATTTGTTTTTACACCTCTCCTTGGAGTGTGATTAATTTCTTGATATTGTTCCAAATTTTTTCTGCCACTTAGGACAATGCAGCATTTGCCCTCATAATAATTATATTTTCAAACAGATTGAGTAACAAGATGTCTTAAGTAATAAAGCAGTATTTTCTTTTTAGGAAAATTAATTTCCCTTGTAAATAGGTAAGATACAGAAAAATACAAGTGGCGTGAGATAAAACTCCTCTGGGACACAACTACTCAATTTTTTCAGAAGCTGTCTCCCCAAAGAGAAGAATCTGCAAAGGATCTGGAAGCAATTAGAAACTATTGTAGTGTTTTGGTTAGGGAAAAAAAAAAGAAAAAAGAATATGAAAAAAAGTAATTGAAATCTAAATCTGATGTAAGAAGGAACTACACTGCAAAAATTGATGCATTTTTCTAATACTGCATGGTTTATTGAAGAAATCTGCCATTCCAACAGCAACACAGCTGTGACATGCTCAACTAGGCTGAGGGAACAAAGACCAGCTAATCAAGCACAGATATTGTCAAACATAACACATTTTCATCCATTTTATGTAGAAATAGACTAAATCCAAATAAAAAGGCATATCATAGGAAAAGTGAAAATCATTATATGTTTATTATCAATTATTTAGAAAAATTTTTTCAAGTGCTCGGAGGTGTGATTATGGTTTATATAAATAAAGAGAATAAAGCTTCAATTTAACCTAAATTTTAATCTAGTGCAGGAGGTGTTACTAGGAAAAAGATATAATACAAGTTTTATCTTCCAGTATAAGAAAGATTCTGAAAACACAGACTAGTGCTTTTTGTTCTTTCCCAAACCTACAAATGAAGTACCATCCATATAGGAGTTCCTTTAAAACTTAAAATGTATTTTTCACAGAAACTCCAAATTCCTTTGGGGGAAAGGCTTGATTGCATATTCCTCAGAGCCTAAAAGGCTGCCCATATGAACTGAATTATCCATGACATGTACCTTCAGACATTTGTAATGTGATATTTCATGTAAATTTAGACCATACCTTGGATGTGAGCCGCTGGCAATGTTGATTTTATTCAGGAGCTCAGATAAGAAAAAAAATTCTGACATCCTTGCTAATCTGTAGTCGTTAACATGGAATTTCCAACATAAAAAGCATAAAAGCATCTAATTTGCTGTAGCAAATGAAAGGAAAACAAACTTTGCACTTCCCTTTCCTTTTCAATGTCTAAAGTTACTCTGTTCTGTGCAAACAAAATTGTACTTTTCAAAGGTTTTTATTATCGCCATCTATCTTTTGAGTGACACTTTTCAAACTTCCCCACATAATCTGTAAAATGTCATTCAATTTGAATATGAAGGACTTACCCATGTTAGAAAGAAAAGCCCTATTTACACTGGGATTATTAAAAACCCACAAACTATATACTTGATGAAGTCTTTCTAGTTCACATTGCTTAATTTATCATAAGGAAAAACGGGTAGCGCTTCTTCTTCTCTATATAGATAAGTTATCCTCACTTGCTGTGGACAACATCTCCTATGATCCTAAGTTCTGCTAACATTAGGCTGGATTATGATATTTGGCTGTCATTTTCTTCTAACCATTTTATGTATTACTATTTTCATAGCATTTATCTCATGTTTTCTTCCGACAGACAGTTTTAAAATGTAAATTAAAAAAAAACAAATACAAACTTCCCTGTAGAAGAATAGAAGTACAGAGTGTTTTGTTTGCACCTATAGGATAAACCACTATATTCTGTGGAAATGCTACTGTTCAGAAGAATATTCCAGAGGTCAGAAAGGTGAGGGGAGGAGGCTGCAATTTGCACTACTACAGCCCCCTGTTGACAGTTCCTGTAGAAACAATTACCATGACTTCCCCAACAAATACTACAGCATTAACTCCTGAAGTACTTCTTAATAAATGGACATCCAAAGATAAAATCCTCCTTATTTAGAAGACAAGGAAACAACCCTGAAGTATCAGATGGGGTATAAAAATGAAAAGCTTGCAATTTCCTCAAGTAATTAGGTAGATGGAAAAGAGTTCTTCCAAGCAAACACTGAAGAAAATAAATAAACATTTGAAGCTTCAAAATTATTAGGCGCTTCCCATTAGTCCAGGTATAAAGTGAACCTTATTTTTAAAATACTTTGAAATAAAACCCAGCATATATAGGAGTCATAAAAATAACAAATTGATTTTTGCTGCATTTGTTACGTAGCTTTACTGAGATGTCTAAAGAAAGAGCAGTGCAGAAAGAGCTTAAATTTCTCTCTCTTCCTTTCAATCAATATTTGAGGCAAAGTTTCATCTCTAGGGCCCTTAATGGCAGGAATTCCTGGAGCCAGCAAATGAGTAATGTTAAACCTATGATTAGATGATGAGGCCATCAAAGACACTAGACCCTAATGCTACATTCCACTTTATTCCTGAGAACTGCAGTAAAACCAAAGGCTAGGGAAGAAAGGACTGTAAGTTATTCTTTCCCTTGAAAAAATGTTTCAAGAGCTGCTAAAAATAAAAGAAAAAAGTTGTATGACATGAACATTGAGCTCAAAAGCTTTAATGGATCTTTTGGAATTTTCTTGGAACCCAAGACTTCACCATTAGGTAACAAATTTTTCAAGTGCCCTGCTAGAGAAGGTTTGAAGTTGAAATCCCACCGAGGATTCCTGCCAGGGATGTATTTTTCTTTTATGTTTCCCTAACTGATATCCCTCTAAAAGAGGAAGAAAAGAAAGGAAGAGGAAAAAAAATACAAAGGAAAACAAGATTTAATGATTTCCTTATGACACAAGCTTGAAGAAATGCAACCTACAGACAGGCAAGGTAAGTTGGAATACTTGCCCCCAAATCTACTTGTAAATGTTTATTATTTTCAGATAAATTTCCCAAAAGTAGATTTTCATTTCAATTGTCCCTAGAAATGCCTTTGTTTACAGTTTATTTTTGGTATATGCTGTCAATATGAAGTCGTGAATGCTTAAGAAAAGCTACAATATTCTTTGATAATTATATAATAAGTTAACCTGGGCATTTTATATACAAACTTATTTTGAGTTGAACTGGTATTATAGTTTTATGAGGAATGTTGAACGAAATGAAATGTTGTTAGAAGTTTTTAGAGAAGTATAAAAACTTACAGAGTTATTTGGATCTGTTGGGAAATTCTAATTTTCTTACATTCTACAAAGTGAACAAAGTTCTAAAGTGTTTGCTGATTACTTCTTACTGGCACTTTAAATTAAAAGGGTATATACACAATATTAGCCATTAACATTTCTAGCAAAACAAATAATATGGAAAGTGAGATATAAATAATCCAAATAGTATGAGAAACTGGTTTAGCTTTCAATATTTTATTTTTGAAAGCATTTCACAACATTAATTAATTTGGATTTCTGAGGAACTCATTACTGCTGTGTTAAAACCCCAATAATCAATGACAGAATTTTTATATAGAAATGTTCTGCTTCTGCCAGTTCTTGAGGACTACTTAATTCATGTTCCTCTGCTTTTTATATAGTGACACCTATGTAAAATATTCAATGTTATGCTATGTATATCAAAAGTAATAAAGTCAGCACAAAGTAATGTTTTAAAAAAATCACTAATTAAAAGAGAAGTTCCAACATAAAATTATGACCACAGTATCCTACTTACATATTCTAAATAAGAACAGGCTTGCAGGAGAGCTCATACACAGAGAAAATGCATAATGTACATCCATACCTTTTTAGAACATAAATGCAAATATACCTTGTATACCCTGTGAATATAGAAAAACTACAGAATTCATCTCTAAAAAAAAAAAAAATCTACAATTTATGTATTACCAGAAGAAATTAACTTGTTTTTTTTTTTTTGTAATGAAATGGAAGAATGAAACAAACTGCCAGATACAATTCATTGGCTGACAGTGATTACACAAGGAAATGAATCCAATCAAAACCAGAGAATATCTTACCTGTGAACAAAGCAGCATAACCAGTTCAACCACTGAAGTACTTGACTTCATACAAACAAGACCTGCAATAAACAGTCAAAAATTAGTTTAAAAGATGGTGGTATTTTGATATTATCGCTCCATCATTCCAAAAATCCATAAAATATATAAATGTATATTTTTTATAACTCAGAATAAAAGAAGTTTCAAGCACAATTAACTGAGACTTTCAGTTTCAAGAATACTTAAATGTTCATAAAAATCACCTGGAATAATCTAGACCAGTTCAGGACAGAATGTCTTCTAATTATTTTTGGCATTTAGCATAGTTATTTAAATAAATAAATAAATAAATATTGGGATAATCTGAAGCAATTTAATGTATGATAAACATAAGTTAACAGCTTTTGAATAATAAATAATGTATACCCATAAGAATAAACTGATCCGTTAATAACAGGTAAAGAATATAGCCTCTGCTTAGACATTATTTTAATTTTTATCTGGTAATTGATTATGCTGTAATTGAAAGCTTGAGTATTAACGAATAAGGCGTTCATGAGAAATCATATTTTTATTAACATCAAATCCCATAATTTTTAGGGCATGTTTCTTAGAACAAACCTTGGATTATGTAGTCTAACTGTTACTCATTGTTCTGTATTTCATGTAAATAATAAATATCTAGTAACATTGTCGCTATTGCAAATACTGGTTTGTAGCTTTGGAAATGTAAATTTACTGTCTGAGAGAAGGATGCCATATCTAAGTATTTTAAAGATGAATTGTAAGGACATTTGCAGGAAATTTCATTTCTACTGTTAATTTTGCATGTGCTAGCTTCTGGTATCTAAAACCATATAGACATTGATATGATGCTTTAGGGCATGGAAACACATTGACTATGTTATAAAAATGATAAATTTACAAATAAGCTTAAAAGTAAGGGCTAAATAGGTGGCTGGAAGGCAAGCTGATGTGATTTAAGAAGGTTTTTACAAACAGTGATTAGAGACAAAAGCACTCCTACACGATAGCATGTATATTTGTTTGGGGTAGTGGATAAATACCCTTTTGTGCCCATTTTGCTAACAACCCCATCCTTATTGTACAGTAACACAGAACAAGATGTAAGAAGCCACTAGGCTTCCATTCTATCAGATATAGGGGCAGTTAAGGAAATAAGAGGCAGATGTGCAAAGCTCATTTAGGGAGACAATTGCTGTAATTGATCAGCTATTCCCATGCTCAAGTGCTAGAGGATCAGAAAGATTAATGAGATACTTATCACCTGCAGGCTACTTCCACTGTTTGGAAGCTGACAAAGAAAATCCAAACAGAAGACTGAACTCTACGGTTAAGCCAATGCAGGTAGGACAGACACATCAAATATTTCATCATAGATTGTTGTCTGGTTTTTTCTGAACTCACCTCTTATTCTGTAAAATTAAAACAAACCAACCAAATAAACAAACCAAAATAAAACCTCTTTCTGTCACACACATCTTTCAAAGTCAGACCTCAGGTGTACTAAAACATGACTAAGGCAAAAAAAACTCTTGGAAACCTATCCCCATGCTACAATCTTCTAAATTTGTACATGTTTACTTCTGATTTTACATCAAAAGAACAAATGTATCCAGAATAAGCACCATACACAGTTATGAAAAAGAAACCAACTAAATTACATAAAAGTGATTATGCATCAGCAGTAATATCTTTGTATCTTCACCAGGTTTTCAAAAAGAAATCTTGACATAAAATATATACTTTGAAGAGACACACATAATGAATATTTTCTGGCTTAATTGATTAAATTAGAAGTTCTTAAATTTCAAATACAGTTGGGCATTCTTATGCTACCTGTGCAGCTCCAAACAATATCAAAAAATTTTGGACCGTGGCTAAAGTGGCCCAAAGCTAGAATAAATACTCATGATAATCATCCAGATAACAAGAATGATCTAGTCCTAATAACACAAAGCTACAGACATGAAAAAACATTATTCCGTTTGAAAGAGTCATAATTGCTTAGATCAAGATTATCTATTTACAATAAGAATATTTATACCCTCTAACTTTTTAATAACATGATAATGATATAGGTCTAAGTGGTCATCTGACCTCAAACTGATGTCCCTTCACTATTCCTCTGGACATTACTTGATAATTTTTATATATCACATCTAATCAACTGCAAGCTTGGATTTAGCATTCCAGCACTGGAAAGGAGATTCAAACTGATTTTGTGAAATTCAGAAAAAGAAAAGGATACAGAACTGACATCTGGTTAGCACATCAGCAGGCCCCTTATTTACCAGCTCTTTAATTGCCTGCTGATGAAATAACCCATTGGTAACAGTCATTAACACCTCTCATAACCACTAGTATTAAAAGAGGCTAGTTTCCAGGTCCAAAAGAAACAAATAATTATCTTAGAGACTGTAGCACTTTTTTCATATGAAAATACAGTGAGAGATAGGAAAGCCTCATTAAAGAAGGTTACGGTGTCAACAATGCTTGTCTCAGTCTACTGAAGAAATTAAGTGTGCAGCTCTCTACTTATGAATAAGCAGAAGTTGGAGTGGCCCAGACAGAAAATGGGGAATCCTGCATACCTTGATGGTCAGTAAGAAGGAAATGGAAACAGAAATACTTTCTGTTCACCTTTAAGTACTCATATAATACATTCCTTGAAGTAAAACAGAATATAGAAATGCAAAACATTAATAGCAGGGCCACCATTTTGTTTTATAAATTTCTTACATATCAGCCCCCTAATCCTACTTCAGAGACTCCTTTCACTCAAAACATGAGGGAAAGTGTGTGCCCTCCATTATATGCTCCATTTCCTCCATCCTAGCTGCCAAGGGCTCTATTGTGCTTCTTCCTATTTTCGCTTCTTCCTGATTGAGCAGTTAAGATTTGAAATAAATAACGATTTTTTTTTCTATTACACAAAACACAATTCATCTTCAAAATCTACTGTCAGAGTTGTCGTGCAGTCAATAGTAGAGAGTGATAAAAAAAGATCAGACCTAATGGAGGACAGATCTATTTCTGCCTATTAGGAAAAACTGTCAGAATGCAATCTCTGGTTGCATTATGAAGATCCCACATCATCAAAAGCTGCAGGAGCAAGTTTAGGAAGAACCCCAATCCCTTTCCTATTTAACCTTTCCTTCATAGACCAGAAAAAAAAGATAATCTTATTACTTTTTCAGTTTCTAGATTTGTACCCTCCTCTCTTCTAGGAGTCGAAATTGTGTGAATTGACTCATTTCTTTTGGCATAGCACAGGAACAAAAAAAATTTCCCTCAGTGTACAGTCTATATCCTGACATATAAAAATTAAAAGAGGGGTAGAAAAGTTTTCCTCCTATTTTTCAGACAGTACTGAAGACATAAGCTGGTTGAGGTCTCTTCATAAAACTAAAAATAGGATTTGTAGTATGAATCAGAATAAATATCAATTTTCCAATTGATTTTCTAAGCTTCAAAGTGCTAAAAACTGCATTTTTTTCTTCCTCTTTACCATTTTGCAGGATTTGACAGGAGTTTTCAGTGTGTGCAAAATTTTATTAGTTTTAACATAATGAGGAAAAAAAAAGATAACAAGCTTGGAAAAATAATAGCATCTCTGATTGAAAAGAGCACACAAATCTATTTTCAGTTCTCTTCCCCCTCCTCAACTCTAATGAGAAAAAGTATTTGCCACTCAAACTAAAACTGTTGCCTGCATTCTTTAGCAGCAGATAAGTTCTTCCTATACCATCTGTATCAAATGCCATTAAGGAAGCTAATGTAATTACTAAAATACAAGTGGGTATTTCCTGCATACAGCAAGGTTGAAAAGGTCACTGTTGAACTGAATGGAGTGTGTGCTTTTTACATTTGCTGTTCTTCAGTAGTTTTCTTCATGGTCTATTCTCAGTCCATTAAATATAGCCATCAAAATTCAGCAATTTGATGGCAACAATGACCACATATATGGATGCAAAAACTGGAAGCATCAAGTGCATGACCTTGGCTAATCTGGAATAAATGATGTATGCCTGGCAATTATCTTGAAATGCTATGGTTTACTTGACTTCTTTTTCAGTGTTCTTCTGTTGGCCCAAAGATATGCTAATTATTCCTTTTCACTATGACTTATTAATGTCTAAAAAAAGATTAATTTCAACTATACTGTTTTAGTCATGCCTGTGGCATTAATGAAGTCATGGGTTCAAAACTTCCAAGTCACCATGCTGAACTAGTCAGTGTGAATTTACATTTTGAAGAAATATAATGTAGGCTGATAAAATCAATTTTTAAAAAAAAATCCTCATGAAATAAGATCATGGTTTTGAACTTCTTTTTATTATTATTAATACAATGTGTGTATGAGTCTAACTGAATACCACGACAATTTCATCTGGTATTTATCAAGGTTTGCCTGCATTTTCTTTCAATGATTTTACTTTGTGTCAACTTAAACCCTTATTGGAACTGGAATCAATTGTAATACTAGAAAAAACAAAATGTAAATCTTTTTATAGCTCATGTTCAACTTTGAAAAAAAATGCAATTAACAAAACTTTAGAGCTTTTAGAAATCTTTCACTCAGTTATAGCTTCTGCTTATCTGAAAAATCTCAGGTATGGCTAGGTAAAATGTTTGAGAAAGTTGAATCCATTTAACTCAGTTCAGAGAAAAATTGGTCTTTATTACTCTTCTACAGCATGTCATCAAAACTATAGGAGCTTTGTATAGTACAAGACACTTACGGAAAATACACACATGCTATTAAATCCATTATTCTAGTAATGTGAAAAATGAGTAAATTGTACCTAGAAACAAGCAAGAAGACCTAAAATTACACAGAAAAAAAAATAGAGAAAACATTGTAATTCTTTGTAACTTTTTTTTTTTGGTAAGGTAAGCTTTTTTCTACTTCCTACTGATATAGTCTTCCATGTACCTTAAACAAAACTGTACTGTTTCAAATTCTTTCAAAATGTTCATAACAATTATGGGTAATTCCTACTGTGATATCTCTTTCCATAATCCTCAGTGATTTCTATGCCATGAGACAGAGTAGGAATTTTCTATCGGTAATTACCACTCACAAATTAGGTTTTCATTTTTTTCTCTTCTACTTTGTTCAGCATTTGTTAGGAAGGGCACAACAAAGTTTCAAGGACATTTCTCCCTGCACACAGAAACTAAAGCATGTTTTGGCTGTGAAACTACTAGGACAAAAGTTATGGTGATGTTTTGGTTGGAAATGTGAGTTTTCCTTACATTTTATTTGCTCATTCTAAACCTCTTTCTTCAGCAAATTCTGGCACGTGATTTCTTGAAATATATTTCTAAATGCAATTTATAATAAAGAAATAAAAGGACTCCTTTTTTGACCAAAAAAGTTATTATTTGGATAATTTAAATCTACATTATTCCCTCTCTTCCATATGCTGTCACTCAGAGAAAATTAGATTCAAATTAATGTTTTTCTTGAATTATCAAGTTCCTGGGGAGTTCCCTAAAGACCTGAAAGGAGAGAGTATGGAGAGAAAATAGAAGATTGGTGAAAAATTTGGAAGTAAATGCTAAGTATGCAAAACTTAAATTGAAACACCAGATGTTCTTATTCCAAACCAAGCAATTATTGGGGAGGCAGGGGGAAGCTATGTATTAAACAAATGCAAAGCTTTGCAAGATTACACTCAAAATTGATTTTAGAACCATACATATGTCACATATTTTGTAGGCATTTAAATTACACTAATGGTCCTTATGAAAAGCAAAGGCTGGGAAATATTCAGGATTTGGAAAAAGTCTGCAGATGGAAATCACAGCCATGTTGCAAAATAATTATAACTTTGCTTTTACTAGATGAAAGAAAACACTATTCCAAAGACACAACTCACAAAAATAACAAAGTCAGGGCTATGGATTTAACAATTCCTTCAGCAGCCTTGACTGACATTATCGCCAACTCTAGGGACCATGAAGGATGGCTGTATTAGTACTCCAGACATTCTTTGTACGGGCAAATCTCCTTTACAGAACAGAAGAGTGATACAGAAAAATGCCGTGAATGTGAATTTGACTCTGTGTTTTTTAGTTGATCAAAGCAGTTACAATTCTTAAAGGATTTTTTGGTTATGGTGAAAGATACTGCATATTACAAGCAATTGTCTTTTTATCTGGTACTGGAAATCTAGGAAAGGTATCATCCAGGTTATCAAATGGAATACCCTTAAAATTTTATCATAAATCTTTAGAATGGACATCTTAGGAGAAACACCTCAAATAAACAGTGATAGGTCAACAAAATCCCCCAGATTTTAACCTGTCCCAACACAACTTAAATGGGTCAGCCCTTTTAGTCAGATCTGTAAAACAAAACAGACCTTAATATTGGGGCAATATTTAAAAGAGTAAGAATGGTATGTAACAGTTTCTTGAATAATTTTATTAAAGTAAGAAAACCTAAACTTCTTCAACATTGCAGTTACTAAAAAGGAATCTAAATATGGACTGGAAAACATCCAGATGGAATCACAGAATGGCAAAAACCCCTGAGAGTGTACCCACAGAGAGGGGATTTATTACAGCACATAGATGATTTAGTTTTTAAAATTACAGACTTTTGTCCAGTAATCCCAAGAGCTGCAATGATATTGACAAAACTGATGCTAGTGCCACACTACTCTGAAGAGTCCAGCCTTATGCTAACCTGTGGATTTTCGGACAATTTTCATTTAGTGTAATGGGATGCACAAATTCTCATTCATCAAGTGAAAAGGAGACCACTTAATCTATAAAATAAAATCCACTACCCTGTTCAGTTTAATATACTGCAGAAGATTTTCAAAACTGATTCCGTTTTTCATTTAACGTCTGTGGTAAATTTTTATTTGTCCAATGCTCCATTGGAATTTACTTAATATATGCATTTGTATGTCATTCTCTTAAAACAGTTTCTTCAGACAGAACTCTTTCTAAATATCTTCCAAATATTTTCAAGTATTGTGGGATAGTGAAATAATTTGGTTATCCAAATTATTATCCAACTTCTATAACACAACAGATCTAAAATTTACATCAATCTATCATGCATCAATTGAGAAATTGTTCTAATCAGCATTAACAAAAAAAAGAGACAAAAATATTCTTTTTATATAAAATAATTCAACACAAATATTAATTATGAGAAAACAATTCCCTATTAAGTTAAGCTTTTTTTTTTTTAATGGTATGACACATATTTACTAGGATTTTTTTGTAAATTTAATGTATTTCCTCCTCTTCTAGACTACAGGTAAAAATACCCAAATCAATGATCACACTGCACTGCAGTTGATCTAACTAAAATATCTCCAATCTTGAAAAGGTCTGTAAAGTGGAATTATTGCTTTTCTGTCAAAATGTACTTCATTTTCAGGTAGACTTGAGTAAGTTATAAACTTTTTTTTTCAGCAGAAGCCTGGAAAATACCAATAATTACAGGTTCCAGAAAATCCCAAACACTTATTCATCTAGAAAAAATCTCAATGAAAAGCATTCCAGATTTTTCCTCCAAAACCAAATCGACCACTGTGAAAATTCAAATATTATCCTAAAAGTCTTCTAATTTCCCTCTTCATACTAAGATATTATTCAAATAAGTGGCTCACAATTGTCAATAGATTTCTAACTTAGCTGCTGTCAGGGACATTTCATTTCAATAGAAGAAGTAAGAAAAGCATTTATTGATAAAGACATTTAAAAATTAATTTAAAATGTGACAATTTAAAATATTTTTGAAGTTTTGTCATGTATTTTTTTGTATTTTCTTGGCATTCCTTTCCCAAGAGAGTTGCAAATTTTGTAATTAAATTTGTAGAAAAATTACTAAATGGAAACAAGTGATACCAAAGAAGTTGACATATATTTAATACATGGAAAAAAGAGGTGGTCTTATTGAAATGAAGAAACATCTACCTCTCCTTTCTCTTTTTTCCTCAGTCTTTCACCTCCTCCCAAATCTGAGTTAGAGGAAATACATTTTGCAAGTATTACTTCAGTAATAAATTATTTTCAAACTATACAAGAAGAAATAGATATTCATTTCACTCACTAACACAAGTAAATGTTTATATTTTATACTTTTACTACAACAATGGTGCTTTCTGCTCATCTCAAGAACCTTTTCCAAGTCTTTCTAAGGTTGTCAAAAGGGACATCCTGGAAAAGATACATCATAGGTATGATCCCAAATAACAGCCTCTAGAATATCAGGATTTCCCTGGAAAGGTGTTACTCAATGCTGTATTTTCCTTAGGTATGAAGCTTTATTTTTACTCCTAAAGTTTATCAACTTTTTCTCTGCTTCAGTCTATAACTTATTCCTATTTGATGCCCTATTTTATGAGCTTATTCCTTTTTGCTTCTCTCCTCTTACAATAAACACAGGAATTAATTTTTACTTTCTTCTTCCTATTATTTTCTACTAGCTCCTTGTTACATTCTTTCCTATTATTAGGGGGACATGACAAAACTGAAATATGTCCCTGGTGAATGACAAAAAAGGATGGTGAGAAAAGGTTAAGCTGCCCAGCAATAAAACCTCTTACTCCTACTGATCCTCCTTACTTTCTTATATTTCTTCTCTTTAGCAATATTGGGGTCACACTGAGTGAACCAGCACAGCTAAAAATAGGGAGTATAAGAAAACCTCAGAGCTCATGCAGCTTCCTAAATTTCTAAGGTGACCAAGATGACCCTTATTTTAAGTAGATGTGATCTCCTGAGTAGGAAAACCAATTTTTGTGTAAATATAAATGTTTCCTGAGAATTTGATAACAAGAAAAGGAAAATAAAAATCTCCAAGCTGAACTTTGCTGACCTTAGTTGGCTGCCATCAGATCTCGCTTCTGTCCTGAAGCCCTACTGACAAAAGATAATCATTCTGAAACAGTGTCTCTCAAAACACAAAAAACCCTCTGCAGTCATAGATCTCTTGAAATAACTTGTATTTCTTGTGTTTCAGTTTTCTTTATTTACTTGACAGTAACATTGTTATGGGCTCTCTCTAGACCTGCTTTGACATCACTTTGCCATCTTAATTTGACATATCACAACTGTCTCTGTTGTCTGACAAGTTCTTTCAGCATGAGGTTTTCTCATTGCAAGAAAATCTCCACAGACAAGAAGTATAAAAAGACTGAATCATAAAATTCCACACACCATCAGACAAAAAATACGATATAAGAGAATAGATGTTTAGCAGATCTCAGGATCTTTTTTGAAGGAGGTAAAATTTAACATAAAGTTGCACTGAACACAGTAAAGATATTGTACCTTACTTGCAAAAATAATCCCAGGTATGTAGGGAATCTGTTAATATCTAGGTAAATCAAGCTAGAGGGTTCATTATTGTTTATACTATAATTAACTTTTTTTTTTCCAATCAAAAAATGATCTATAAACTTAAAATTCAAGTGCAGTGGTTTTTCAAATAATTGAGTCTATAGTTTTTGTGCAAGATTCTTTTTTTAAACCTTGAAGGCAAGGAAACAAGTAAATCCATATCTAAAAGAATGAACTGGAGAAGTGCCTTTAAATCATCAGGACCAATAAGGAAACTTTGTAAATTTGGTCACTAATTAAAAGTTTCAGCCTGGGTCATAGAACAGGTGATAAGTAGACAGAAGGTTAAGAATATAAATGGAAAAACTGTGACCAGCCCTAAATGAGAATAATTTTATAAAGAACCTGGTCATAGAACACAGACTACATGGAAAAGAATTATTTTACTATGTCTCATGAGAAATACATCTTTCAGGGCATCTGATACAGAGATGTTATTTGCACCCTATAGATTGTCAGAGTTAGGTAGTTCTCTGGAAAACACTGCTGGTGTAATAAAGTAGATTGATTCCATTTTTAAGCCTTCAGAGGACAAGGGCTGGGGCAAATACCAGCCTAACTGTTTCAAGTCCAAAATCAGGCAGAGTCCCCTGCTGAGTTCTGAATGATGAATTAAGTGGAATAAGAACCAAAGAACCTCTGCCTGTGGAGAGCTTCAGTCACAGCATGAACATCCTGTAGATACTGAATACCATTTTGGCATACCACCTCGTTTTTCTTTGGACCTGGACAGTAGAGGAGAAAATAATAAGGGGGGAAAAGGTGGCTGTTCTGAAAAAAAAAATGTTGTACAACTTAGTCCAATGTTACCATTCAGCACTCCTGTATAGCTGATATGATGAGTCCACCTACAGGCTGTATTACAGCAGTGCCTGCACATGTTAAGAACTTTCTCCAGAATATTTTAAAAATTATTTTCTTGAAATAACTATAATAGGTCTCTTGCTAGAGAGACCTTTTTTAGTAGGTTAGTAGGAAAATTCACTAGAAAAAATATTTCCCAGTAAAGCTGGAAGTTAAAGGAAGAAGAGAGACAGAACTGGATTACAAAAAAGATGGACTATCAAGGAGGGTAATAGGGAGACAGGACATCAGGGAGGGTATTTTTATAGAATTCTAAGGCAAAAAGACCAGTCCTTTCTAGGCCTTTTGGCTTCCAAATGGACTACAGGCTACCAGCTTGAAAAAGAAATTTATGAGAAAGTGGCTAATACTGCTGAAGTAAATGGGACCCAGGGATCACAAACAATTATCTCCTTTTCTTACTCTTTAAAGGCTACAATATTTTGTGCATTTCATTATGTGCTTTAAAAAAATTGTAATTGGTGCTCTTCACTTCCTAATAATAAAGTGTTATGGTAAGTAACACTGTATCATAAGTGTTATGATAGCACTTTAAACAGTAATTTAGTAACTTCAAACATCTAGTGGCCTCTATATTTTCAAGGATAACTTTCAGAGTTTCCTTCCATTAAACCTGACTGTATATTGTTACCAGCTTTTGCTTTCCTGAAGGTACATATTTACTAATTTTTTACATCTGCACTCTCCTAACTAAATGTTACAATTAGTCTTACAATTTCAGTATTTTTTTTCCCTCCATTGTCAAAGCAACAGAAGAACCCCAATTTCCGTCTAATGGGAATTTTTTACATTTTGGAATGTAAAGACATCTTGATTATTAATCAATGTAATAATGATAATCTAATGAATGACATAAAATCTGAGTGCCAACAACAATTTCTACCCTTAAGTTACACTGGGACCACACAAGTCAGAGACTGAGGAGAGGGCATGAGCAGTTAACCTCTGTTCCACAGTCTAATACATCTTAGTAAGTGTCCAACTCATTAGACAGGGATAGAGTGGCTCATATGTGTAATTAATTATTGGCAGGTTTACTTTCAAAAAGGTGCCAGATGCTATGCATTTCCTAGTTGCTATCTGGATCTCTGATCTATAATGTTTCCTGCCATGTTAAACATCTGCTCAGAACATAGTTCTGCACACAGGAACTTCAGTAAATCAAGAGTTAAATCAAAATTGAATGAATGTGTATCCTCTTTCTGGTGTTTGCAATGATATCCCTTTAAAGATGTCATAAAGGAATATTATGTGAAGAAAAATGTTCTGTAACTTGTGTTGGGGTCATTATAGTTTGAAGATTTCAATGTGGGTAAATAATAGAGACGACTGTGGCATCTGCACTTCAGCTGTCTGAATTGGCATCTGTCTTGTCAATAGTAACCTACTTCTAAAGAAACTTCGTAAGTTGCAAAACTTTGAACCTTGACTCTCTGGAGTAAGTGTAAATAAATAGGCAAATTTGAATATACACTTAGTCCTTCAGCATTTCTTTGTTCCTACCGAAAAGGAACAAAGTTTTCTTCTGGAAAACTGGTGTTGTTTTCTGTCTTCATGTGTGCCTGACTTATTGATATTTTTTAGTAAAACCCATGATCAGTCCCAAAATGTGGGCAGAAACATGAGCACACTGTGGAGCCTTTCAGTCAGATACTAGGAACTAATAAAACCAACCCTAGACAGAGAACTTCTTAAAACAATTTTATGACATGCCTATAATTGCACATCAGTTTGAAATTCATGAACTTTCTCTTCTTCCTGCTTATGAATGGGTTAAAATATGTGCAAGTAGCTTTTCAAGCAGCAGCAGTATTTTAAATTCTATCTGTTGGAGGATTTCATGCCCTGTTTCGAAATGACCTATGGTTTTCTTCATGGTAAAAAGCTAACCTTGTAAATTGCTTACAGAAATTCTTAAAGCTAAAAAGAAAAACACAAACTTTAACTTACTGAAGAAAAGCATTATCTATAAATCATTATTATTCCAACCTCATTATCTAATAAGGGGGTTAATTTCAGACAGTAGTGCAATTTTTTCTGGGATCTTTCTGCAAATCTTCATAGTGAAGACAAAAAGTAATATGTGAATAGGAATCCTACTACCACAAATTCAGAAAAACTGTCTTACAGAGGATTGGGTCAGGAAATTCACTGGATTTAACTGCACTGTGTTAAACATGCAGTATCACCTCTTCCTAGATAGAGAAGGTGGTACACTTAGTCACTTTGGGCACAAGGAAAGGAAGGAGTGGCATGTGGCAGAGCAAAAAAGTACATTATGAACTTAGCTTTGAAAATCAACTTAGAGTTCCTGACCCAGTACAACCAAATAATGCATAAGATTCCTCATCCTTACTGAGCAGAGTGATCATGTCCAGTGAGACACCTATTGCAAATGACACTGGCCTGACCCCTCCACTGAAAGTTTTAACAATCCCCTTGATGTCCAGCAGGGATTCCCTGATGTCTAATAAGGCTGAGTTCCTACTGCTCCCACAGTCCTGCTTTATCAATTGTTTTCCTGCTCCTTATGCTGCAATGCCCACACTATTGTATCAACAGAGTGTATTATACAGTATATTACAAATGAATCAGCTGTGATTATTTTGAGTTATTACTCAGTTTTCTGTTCCTTTACTAAACAATCATGGCATACCTCAAATAATAGTGCAGAGAAAATATTGAGGGTGAGTAAGAAACACCCTAACCCAAGACAGGGGATATTTTTATAAGCAGATGTTTATATTTGGGAATATTGTGTAAAAATAACATCTTTTAAGCAACCTCTGTTAAACTGGCCAACACATTGCAAAGTTATCAAGAAACTAAAAGGCTGATCCTCCTCACTCAGTACAATCACAACAATCACATAAGTTTCATGTTCTCAAAAAAATAAGATTAAAGTACATATATACAGCTATACAGTCATATAATTGCAAGAGATCTCTGAAATCTGAGACACAGCTAGAGCTGGCATGAGCTTACATGAGGCTTCCCTGAAAAGACAAATTCATTATGCAGAGAAAATGTCTCATAGTAAAATGACCTTCAAGGTAATGATTAAAGAACTTCTACAAAAAATGGAAATCAATTTATATATATATATATATATGTACACTCATGATCACACATATAAAAAAATCAGAAGAAAGGCTTATTTCATTAAGTGGCATAAGCATTTACCATCTTTGATGCCTCAAGGGAAAATGACATATTCTTGACTGCATCTACAGTTAAGATGCAATCAACTGCAGAGCAGGGAAAAAGCATACTGATTTTTTTACTGATTTCTGCAGGTGGCTAGCTGACATTGAAGTACACCTGTCTATCACCATGTGAACAAATGCAGTCATGATGATGTTAAAGCAAATTAAGGTTAATGCAGACTATTATTCCTTCCATGATGTGGCACAGAGAAAATGGTGATTCACATGCTCAAAAGTCACAAAGAAGTTCCAAAAGCATCCAGCAAATACATGACATTTTTCCTCTTGAGAAGTTGGATTGATGACTACATTTAGAAAAAAGTTTTGAAATAGTTATAATGACTACGAGTAGCATCAATTGCAATAATTGAGGGTAAGTGCTATTATAGTTTTCCAATCATATTTACCCTCCTCAGGCATTCTCTTGATGGAAACTCTAAAGCTTCCTGTAGTATTTAACTTCTTTTTATGTCTTTTTGATACATTGAACATATCAAGCTCCTAACCTAGTACTTCATACCTCTGCAGTGTGTGCATCATTCTTGAAGTGCTGACTATGGAACAAGATAGTGGGAGTTTAACCAAATTTATGCATAGAAATGAAATCACTCATTTGTTTTTCCAAGGCACTGGACAAGTCTTTGCTGCCTCAGCAATGAGCCAAGGGAGCCAAACATCCCAATTATTTTGGCAATCCCTCCATTTGCCTAGGATCCTTAGGATGGGTATAAGTCTGTTCTTTGCTCCTAGAAGTTGGACTCAGCATCTGGCTATGTTGAAATCTGGCTTTTTCTTGAGTTTTGGTTAGTCCAGAAAGGGATTCAATATATCTCTCCAATGCAATGCCTTTGTTTCTCATTTTGTATATCTTCACCTTAGCACTTAGTTTTGCCAGGAACAATTCAACACTATAAAAAAGACTGTTAATAAAAATAGCAAAAGGAGACAAAATATTGGATTATAGAAATTTCAGCACCATAAATAGCTTAAAACTTTATTTACTAGCTGTTAATTTGAGTTAATAAAATTTTTAAAATCATAAAATTATTTATTTATTCCTTTCCCCTCTTACTTGCTAATATTAATTAAATTATTTATTTTGTTCAAAATGTTGGCTACATGCTGTCCTACATACTGGTAGGGCAATTACCTTATTTTTAGTTAGCTGGAAGAAAGCATGCCTGGACATACAAATGAAAATGTTTTGAATGTGGCAGAGTGAGATAAAAGAATGAGAGAATAAAATGTACAGGGAAAAAAGTTCTGCAAGAACAAGCATTTTTCTGCTTTGCAGCATCTGTGGTCCTGAACACAGTAATACAAAGGTCCTGAAAAGTTTCTAAGAGAAACTCAAGGGGCATGTTAAGCTCCAAAAAAGTAAATCTTCCCCAGAAAGTATAAGGGATTTCCAGATTATCATAGTATCTAAAGGAAAATGGTTGTCCTGCTTTTCCCAATAAAACATTCAGTATTATTCAAGAAAATGAGAAACTAATTGTGCCAGTATTGGTAGATGCCACAGTGATGTCACACTTGGGGTCTTGGGGAGCTTTTAGAATAGTGTCATTTAGCACCCAAGTTCTATCTGTGGTTTCCAAAGGAATGTTTTGGGCAATTTTTCAATTGTTTCAAGAAACCTCCTGTCAAACATGATACAAAGCTAGTCCATCACCACCTCTACTGAATATTTTCATAGAGCCATGTGGTGAGTTAATGAGGAAAAACAGATCCTGCTTCTATCAGCGCAAAAACATTCTCTCTGTCATCTGACTTTAATTGTGCCTGTATCAGAAAGATATCAAATGCACAGCAAGGAATTCATCAGAGATCCTTTGGAGAAGGGCTACCTGGATGACCTTCTACCCAGCTAGTGACACTGCAAAGTAAAAGCATCAGTGAAGTTTCTTTGGTACCTCACTCAAGAGAAGGGAAAGCATTCTATGTGACTGTGTTTCAATCGTGGATCTATTCTTACAGTTCCAGACACTCCAAGAATAGCTGTAGTGGAAATACTTTTAGCCATCTGTGCTTGACAAAAAGAGGATATAGCTTTTCTTTCAGCCGCAGATCAGATTACACTTGCCTGTAACATTTTCACCTAAAAGCTAGAATGTTGTCATGCACTTTACATGGAGGGAATTTGCAGACCATATGGAAACTAGTTAGCGAAAACATATCTGTGCAAGTGTTAAATGGAACTCCACAATGAGCTCTGCTAAGCTCAAATATGTGGCCTACACGTATTGCATGTTTGTTTCCAATTAGATTCTGTACAGACGATTTTAACCTTTGCAACTTCTGTTCTTGGAGGCATTGGAAGAACCTCAGTTGACGAACCACAGCAGTGTTGGGCTGGTTCTGGTATACTCTGTTTGAAGCTGTTTGCATTCAAATGCAAAAAGGCCCCTTTTAACCCATCACTGACAATATTTTCTACTCATAAAATATTCTGAGAAGTTGATAAAACATTTGAAATTCAATGCAGTGTAAGATACCTTTGAAGAAAGAATTGGTTTTAGAGATAGGAGCAAATAACTATTTCAGTATAACTATTTCAGTAATTAGTAATTTAGTAATTTTAGTAGAGCAAATAGACGAGGAATTTTACCAATAAATATATTGTGCAATATCAGATTACTACCTGATGGGTTCCTCTGTTACCAGTCACATTTAGGAATTTACCAGAGCAAGAGAAATTAATAATTTCAAGTATTAGTGGCCAAAGTTTTTGGTCTAGACTGAGCCATTGCAGCCTGTTCATTTCAACTCCACTCAAAAGTTAAGAAGGCCCTAAGACATTAAGCATAATTTACTCAAACAATAGATCAACCAGTCTCCCATGGGACAGAATGATGATAAAGCCTGATGGAAAAGGATATGACTTCAAGATTTTTCACCAAAGGTTTGAGGCAGCTGCACTACAACAAAAAGGTGAAATCATAACTAACCCGTATTCACATTTCCAAAAATATATTGACAACAGCTATCATAAAGCATCAGATATTCAGGAAAATTTGTATGATTAACCTGTTTTAGAAGTTTTAAAATTAATTTTGCTTTCCGCTTCCTTTTGTTTTGTGCTCTTCAGTATGCAGTCAGCTACAAGTCTGTGTACATTCTTACCAAATCTGAAAATCATTTAGCATTTCTTACAAGCACGCACTAGAAAGAGCCTCAGGAAAAAGCACACGGCGTCAAGGATGTCTTACAGTACTCTGATTTTACCAAAATGTGATAGGGGAGAAACTTCATACCATAAGGAGGTTTTGAAAAAGAGTGAAGAAGGAAAGGTTATCTTAAACTTGAAAGTACATCCTTCATGGAACACAACACATATATTTACGGTGATCAATTTAAAAAACAGACAAGTGCCTTAAGACTTAAAGTTTATTTGCTCCTTTTTGATTCTTATAACTAAAACCTTTACATCTAAAGTAACAAAATAAACCACTGCATATAAAAGTGTCAAGTTAATTACTACTTGCAGTAAAAAAAAAACAAAAAAAACAAAAAAAACCCCACCAAATTTCTATTATCAAAGCCCCACAGGAATTGTATGCACTCTTATATCCTGAATAACACCCCTAAATCCCTCTTTCTTTGAGTCATTACCCGGATAGCACTTTCAAATACTTCAAGATTACCCCTGGCTTTCAGTAAGGAATGACAGAAAACTTCTCAAAATAAATCAGGTATCAGAATAAGAGAGAATTTGGAATTCTCTTTCAAAGGCATCTTTACGAGGCAAGAATTCAGTTTAGTTGAGAAAATGGAGGCAATTAAGAGATAAAAGATCAGAAGTACACAATGACTATAAAAGCAATTCTGAATCCGCTGTTAAGAAGAAAAAAAGCCCAAGTATTTCAGAGGTGGAAAAGAAAAATTCAAGTCTCACAATGTAAAAATCTATATGGTGTGCTTAAATGTTTTTACTTCCCAGATTTCTATTTCAATATCTTGGGAAGAAAGGACTGGTTTTTAGAAATCAGGAATGAGAGACTGATTGAAGAGAAGGTGAGATATAAAATTAAAGAAAAATGATGTAGCGGACATTGCTTGTTTTGGAATTCAGTATTTGGTTTGTGACCAATGTTTTCTGATTTCGAATTGGGTGGCTAAGTCATAGATAGGGAGCAAAATAGGGGCAAAATATGAAATGACACTCCAAGCAGTTATCAGAAAAATGCTATATGCCGAAAACAATTCAACAAAACTTTTCTCTATGGATAAATAGTGAGATTAAATATGGCTGTATAGTTGTGAGATTCCTGTGACCTCTAGCATTTCAGTCTTTGTCATATCCTGGGAACTGTTATAGCCTTGTTCATGCTACAGATCTGACAAAAATACAAAAGCAGAACGACATCAATGAAGAATTTTTAAAATCAGTTAAAGAACTCAGGAGAACTAAGACAATTTTAGTGATAGTTTATAAAAGCTATTCTGCAATTAATCAATTGCCAAATGGAAAAGGATAATACTGCTACAAATTTTGCGACCAATTTCACTGAAATAAGAGACTTAAGAATGTAGCCCATAAATTATCTTAGTCATCGTAATGTGAATCTCAGACCATTAATTTAGGTGTCATTAAGTGAGAAGTGCAACTTAATCACAAGCTATAAAATTAACAATAAACAATACCTGAAGCTTCTGAGTACTCTAAGCTACTACTATACCATTCCTCGGTATTATTCAACAATAATATTATTAAACAATAAGAAGATGAAAGAAAAGAAGGTTGTAGAAAATTTCAGTTACAAGATGTAAATATTTCTGGTAACAAGAGCCACCACTGTGAGATGTAATCATGGAATTACCATAGGAAAAACTGTACACGAACATTTAGGTAAAACACATGTATAATAGAAGGGGGTTTGGAATTTAAACACAAAGCTGGTTTTTTTCTGTGTAGATCTTTCCATACTATAAGCCTTGTCAGAATGAGACTTTTTCCTCTCAATTAACAGCAATACTGTGTGTCAGAAGAATCCTGAAAGGAAAAAGTTTACTTGGCTGAATATATTTGTCTGAATACATGACCTGTGCATGTAGATGCAAATTCCCCCTTCACTATTTTAGCTGCACTAGTACTGATTCATTACTTTCTTCATGAGCTTGTCATATTTGCATGCTCTCTATAACTTCTACATTAATCCCTGCCTCATTTGTGAAGCAAATTTTCTAACTATGAAGTGGTGAAGATAGCACATAAACCCCATAAAAATCCTTGAAAGTGGTCAAGGATACTTTTCTTTAAAATTTAGCAGGTTTTTTTCCCCCTCTTTATGTGCCTTTGTGAATTGACCTGCCTGAAGAAAAAACAGCCCTACCAAATACAGATACAATGTTGGAGCATGGTCTTCTTTTTACTTTCTTCTGTGGGAGTAGTTTACACTTTTTAATTACATGTTCACTACTTTCTCAAAGTCAGGCTGAAGCACTGAATTAATCTGAAGACAGAAAGGCGAACTATGGAGATTATTTTGTGAGGATGTATCATTACACAGCATCTCAGGGGAATAAAAGGATATAAAAGCTATCACTTTTAACTTGAAATGAAATTACCTGCAAAGAACTGAAATCACAATGTATTAAGAACTGATTAATTATTTTGTAAAAAATAGTTATATGAAGTCTAGTGAAAATAAAAAATTGTTCATATCAAATGAATAATAGTTAAAATAATATAATCTCATGACAGAACAGTACCTTCAATCAACAGCTCTTGTCCATGGCTACCCAATAATGTTCGAGATAGGAAAGGGGCAAAATCAACAAAAATTTCTCGCAGGAGAGGGGCCACCTTTTCTAAAGCTCTTTCAAGCTTTGCAGTGATACTGTGAAAAAAAAAAGAGACCATGATTGTAAGAAAACTTCACAATAGAAGCTAAATTATGTCAAATCACACCTGTTTTAAAAGTTTCTGTAAGCTTGTTTAGAAAAGAGGATGATCATAATTTGATCAAACTTTACAGTTTTTAAATGGCTTTAAGTAAATGGAAATGTCATGTCAGAGTAAGCAGTATGTCAGCCTCATAAATTCCACAGTATTTGCAGAGTACTCCAGAACAAGTAAAATTGTTATTATCCTTTTCAAATACAAGTCTGGTTTTTTCCTCTCCAGTTTAGCACAAACCTTCGTTTGTTCAGGAGGGGTTGAGTGTCTTCTTCCACCGCCTAGTGCTCCAATTATAAACTTCTTACTTTCCAATATGTACTACCATTATTGAATAAAGAAAATAAACCAGCCAACTGAAAAAATACTTTAATGAAGTTTTAGTGTCTGGCATAATTTAAACAAGGTAGACCCTTCAGTTGAAAAACTCAGACTTTTCAGAGAAGTGTTATTTTAGCATACACATCCTTGGTACCCAAAAATTACATACACTGTAGCACACATATAACTACAGTAATGCACATTAAATGAGTTATTTTATTTTAGAAAAATTTGGGAAGAGAAATTATAATTAATATTAAAAGATAGAACTTGTGTACCTCATGTTTTCAGCTGAATCCTCTGGCATTGGAGCAACAGTTTGGACAGCTGGCAGATTTTTGCTGGTAGCACCATTCACAAAGCTGGATGACGAAGAGGAAGAAGAAGATCCTGAGTCTACTGCACCTGTCCCCCAAAAAACACAAACCTTAATTCAGTCTTATGAAACAAAACTTTTAAAATAGTCCTTGTATTATTAATCTACTTCTAAGTAGGGAAATAATGTTATTTATTCTAAAATAGTGAAAACCTTTCTATGTGGTTATCAAAAAATCAAAACCTTAACTTTATTGGTATTAAAATAATAAGCATGAAATCTATTGAAAATCAGGCAAAATAAATCCTTACCTCATTTCCACTATTCCCAAACTGTATTCCAAAGTTGAAAATAATTTTACATCATACTGTAAAGCAAGATCTTTCCAAAATAAAGGTGTAGTTAATATGAGCTTGAGTAGAGAATAAAATTTTAAATATTTCTTAAAATATATTTATATATGCATTTTTATCTGCCCAGTTGCAACTACAGGCAGAAACTAAAATAGAAATTAAAAAATGACAGGGAAGATAGAAAATATACATCACTTCAGTAAGAAATGGGGGAAATTGGTGTCTGAGGAGTATTTAGACTCTAATTACAATTTTTCTGTTTCCTTCCTTGAGTCAAGGAGAATTGTAAGATCTCAAAAATAAGGACAGTGGGGGTATCATTTCAATGGGTTGTGAACAGCTGCCCAGAAAAAAAAAAAACCAAAAAACTGTGCACACAGAGCATACATTTATACTTTAAGTGATCTGGGTCAGAGCTAAGGGCTAAACTTAGACTCTGAATGCCAATCTATCATGTTTGCTGGAAACAGTGCTGTGAGCTCAGCCTCTCTGAAGCAAACCAGCAAGGGCTCAGAGAGGCCATGAACAGTGAGAGTGCTGTGATAAATGCTGTCCCTGTTCTGCACAGTCCTTCTGCAACACACCACTGCAAGAGAGGTAGCTACAAACAGTCTTGGACTTGGAGTTCAAAGCCTGAGGGACTGCAATGCTACCAGAGGCTGGCAGGCAACAAGATTTATCCTAGTTAGCAATGAAGGCTGAAGAACCCCAGTTTAGAGATCAATGACATTATCCTGGCCATTTCCAAAAATTATAATTGTTAACTCCTGTTTCTGGTCAGTTTTAGCAGTAGGTACATCAATGTCCTTTGCATTACACATGATAATATTTTTCAGTTTCCTGCAGAGATCTACAAAGCATTAATGGTTTCTTAACTGCTCAAACAGCCAGCCAGCAGTGAAGTAGAAGTTGAATGCTGGTAAGTGTGAAAAATACTCTGGCAGCAGGAATGATTTTTTTTTTTTAATTTTACTTTAGCTATTTTTTATTGATAAAAGAAGGTAAAGATTGGAATTATGACTAGATAATTTAAGAATATTTAAATTCAAAACACTATCAAAATGCAAGCAGGATTTACTGGGCTTGCTGACACTAGCTGGTGAGGTTCAGGATTTAGATTAGGAACTGATTTAGGAAGTTTTTTTAATAATAGGATTGGGAGATGGATTGTGGTTTACACTGTGTGATCTGACTTGAATTAAATATAAATTCAAAATTTACCCAAACACACTGAGAAACACAAAAGTATAAGGTAGGCTATCTCTCTCAACATAGTAATCACAGCAACTTAATTGAGAATAAGGTATCTTAAGAAAGATTAAGCCTTCACATATATGTATATATATGTCTCTATGTGTGCATTTGTGTACTTATTCACTTGTTTAATTCCTATATACATATTTTTATGGTTTATTCCCTTTTCCTTCCAAAATGAAATTTTCTTCATGAAGCTTGTTTAAAAATGCAGTTGCTAAGTTGTTCAACCAACTAGGCTTCCAGAAGATCAAACAGATCTAGAACCATTGTATTAACATGGAAGTAAGAATCAGGATACGAATTATAGAAATCCATTCTAAGAAACTATAAAGCCAGTTTCTTTCATAAAAAGATGAAGGAGGAAAACTTATTTCCACAAAGATGAATTCACAGCACTAAAGGACTTTAGTAACATACATCTCATTAAGTCATGACATGACATAGACTGTTACAGTGATGGCAGATGGAATGTAAACACCAACTATAACCCATGAATAACTGAAAAAAACAACTTTCACATAAGTCCAGCACAGAATATACCTTATGGATTGTGCTACCCATCACATAGATATAACTATTTCTATATGTATTTCTAGAGTACCTGTGACATACTGTAAAAACAACTGTAAATAGGTTTGGGGGGACATCTAGTGTTTCTAAGAAATTGCATTCTGTTTCCTTTCTATCATAGAAAAAATTTTAAAAATGGTGCTATTCAATTAAATTCTATGCACTACTTTAAAATAATTAATAACATAGATATTTAATAGATTAGAAGTATATAAAGTAGAAAGTTTTTAGATAGTCTATATGTCTCAAAAACTGACATCCATGAGTCACTGTTTTGACTATCATAGGTGTAGTTTAATTAAAAATGGCAAAATGAGCATTTTAATCTAACATTTCTTTAAATATTTTCAATGGAATACTACTTCTTTAAACTGTCATTAATATGTTTAGCATTTCTAAAATGTTGATATAAAACTTAAATCTTAAAAAATTTGAATCTTCATATAATGCTTTTCTACAGAATTCAGTACATATATAGTTCTAATTAAACCTCACACTTGCTGAAATTCCATTAAATCAGTACTTTTCATTTAATCAAGCTAATCCATAGATTAGGATCAAAAACAATTTCATGAATAAAAAAAAAGAAACAGTAAGATCTGTCAGAAAAAGGAGCCTTTAATCCAGACATGTACCATGGCATCTGCAATACTGCTCTCTACTAAGAACAGTATTAGGGAAAGAACTGATTTTTAAAATGCAATTACTTACAAACAAGGGCTACCACATCCCAGCCAAAATAGTTCAGATATTTTAATGAGTAAGAAGACTGAAAAGCTTACTACTATTCAGTATCATTTGGAAAACAAGGTTTCCAGTGCAAGATATTTTTTTGCACGACATAAGAATACCTAAAAGGAAATCTGTTCAAGATTAACAGACTTGGCTACACAAATGGACTGTTGAGAGAAGTAATAACATTATTCAGAGTATTCATTCCTCCCACCTGCCTAAGAAAAGTTAGATTTTAGGCTCTTTTTTTTTTTATCCTTAACAAAATCAAAGTTCTATTACCAGGTATTAAAGGTAATATGCAAAAGGAAAGAACAAAAAATTGAGCTCATATTACTCCATAAAGCAGAAGGATGCCAAAAGCATCCCCTTCTGTTTCCTGCAACCCTAGAGAGATTTTCACGTTCTCAGCCCTTGACTAAAGTTGTGATATCCTTGAAGAGAGCTCTTCTCTCAAGTGCTTTTACTTTTTTTAGAAAGAGAAAATACTATAGCCAGATACTTCAAAGGAGTTTAAGTTAAATATCCATTGCTCTCAGTAAGGATTCCTTTCTCAATGGAAACCAGTCTCCACTGTCAACAGGCTCCTTCATGATAGAGAATCCCATTACTAGTATTAAAAATAATTTTAAAAGGAGGTCTAGTCCTCCTTCTATAGGTCACAAGAAACAACTACTGATAAGGCATGAAATCAGTTAAATTAAGTTATTTCTTACTAAAAAACTTTCCAAAAAGAGCATAATTTTCACTGAAAAATACTAATTGTCCAAAATATTCACCCTCTACAATCTACAATATGCTTGTTAAGTAGCTACTTGCCTCTACTTTCTTTGATACATAAGGAGGGATTAATTGGTAAGTATCATATAAACATCCTCAACTGCAGAGCACTAGAAAAGTTAGCTCATTTCAATTCTAAACAACACTTATAAACCAATATTGAGACTATTTATGAACTTATTTAAGGCTGTGTAAGTCCACTGTGCTCTATCAAAGATTATAAATACAGACCAAGAAAAACCACTGTCTCTAATAAAGGCCAAGGATTAATCTTTCCAGGTTTAATTTTGGAACTACAACAACAGCAACACGAAGATGATTAAAAAACAAAACACCACGAGAGGTAACAAAGACAAAATGAGGGTCACAAGAATATTTAAGGACAATACCTGTTGTATTAATCATACTTTTTGGTGTAGCTCCTGTTGCAGCAAATATATTAGGTGTACTACCCGGTGGCAGCCCACTCCCAGCTGTGGCAGCTCCAACAGTGGTAACAGCCAGACTACCTGGAGGGGGTTTCTTCACTGGTACAACCACACTCCTGTGGAAAAAGAAACAACAGATTACTAAATTTGCACAACGGAACCAGGAAGAGTTTTTGATTGTGATGGGTTTAGGCTGTTGTATGATGCAGTTGCTGAGAAATACATAATATTGTAAATTTTCTTAAACTTCCTGAAATAGGGTAAAACTCTGTTAACAGGCCCTAAAACCATACTCCTATCCTTATTCTGCAGCTTCATGTGACTCTGAAGAACCTAATTTATCTTCCAACACCCACAAAATGGAAAGACTCCACCATCTCAACATGTTGAGAACACTGCTATCAACAGTGTAACACTGCAATGTGTTCTAGATTTGCAAAGATAATGTTAGCTGTCAGAAATTATGCCAGCAGGCTAGAAGTCTATATGCATGCAGTCATAAAGACTGTGAGTTTGTTGATCCTAATGAAGTTACCTAAGATAACAATTTTTTTGCCTTTCAGCTGCACATTTGAATACAGTAGGTTATTCCTCCGCACCATGAATATATTGGTCTTTCACAGAGATGAGTAAGAAACAACTTTAGATTCAGCCTTCTTTCATCTTAATCTAAATCAATAGCACATGATGTACATTGAACAGCAACAATGCAACACAATAAATACTTGCTTTCACAGTATTGATATTGCTGAGGTTTAAAAAGCAGTCTAGAGAGTTTGAAGCTTTTAAGAAGAGAACAGGGCTTCCATACAGAAAATCCAACATGTAAGCAGGCAACATTGCACTCAAACAAACACTTTTTAACCTAATTTGAAATCACACTTAGGGGTTTTTTAAGTGTGAAGACCGAAAGACATGCTCTTTGGACACAATATTTTTTCAAACACTGGGAACCTCTTATAGTGGAAGTAATTATATTTACATTATTCTTTTTAATATTTCCATTTATCTATAAAATCCCTTTCTCCTTAAATGTCTGTTTCAGTGGTAAACCTGAGTGAAAAACAAACCTGAAACAAATCATATTCGTATAATATTGAACAATATATTTTCATCATGGTGTACATTTTCTGTTGAAGCAGGTACACTCTTCTTTAAAATTAATCATTGTGGAAAAAAAAAAGAGCAAGTAAAGGCAATTATTTAGGGTGATGAGGCCACTTTTTATTCAAGAAATTCCTTCAGTAACTGCTTTGTTACACTTACGTGTAAATATGATGGCATATAATGAATCATAGGGTGTGGCATAAGGTTTTAGGGTAATGTACTTTTTTCCTATATGTCTAAATCCTCCATCTCCCTGGATTTTAAGGACTGGTGGTGACAGTGTACAAAACATTTTTTCCCTCTCTCTCTTTAGAGGGATAGCAGTTGAAGTCTCTGCATTCTGAACAGCAGCCTACCCCCTGCCCTGAAGCATGTACTGTTAGAGAGGTAAGTCTAGGCATTTCCATGGGTTTTTGTCTCAGTCCATTTACACTAGGAGATGAGTTTGAACAGAGCAATAGCTATTGATTAAGATAAGTGACCCTAAAATAATTGCTTTTGTCTGTAGTTAATAATCTTGCAATCACTGCTTACATTAAGTGTTTACATAGCAGCAGCTACAGCTGAACAAAGCTGGGTCTACAGGGGTTAGATAAATCTGCTCCATAACACCATGAAATTTCCTAAAGCTACCCCCAATCTACATACAAAGATCTCTATTTCAATTAATACCTCAATCAAATATTTGGATTTGGGTTATAATGGTGAATAAGTACTCAAAAGCAAAGTCCTTGTAATGTCATAAAAACAGAAGGAGAAATTAGCTTGTTTCTTAGGTGGGAGTGTTTTCCAATTACATTAATTTCAAAAGGAAACCACTGTCATTACCCTCTACCTTTGTAGAGAATTGCAATAGAAAGGGTGAATGAAGAATGAATGGGAGTATTTTTATGCTGGAGCACAAGAAGGAAAGACACAGGAGGAAAAGGTGTCTTAGACTGGCCTATTCTAATGGCACATGGATCATCAGGTCACCTAGACCACAGGCCAATATGTTGCTTCCCAAGATGACCTTGCAGACAGAAACTGTGAAGAGTGATGACTCAAAGAGCTTGGGAAGGACAGAGAGGCTGTAGGCAGGTCCATAAAGGTAAAAAAGGCATGTACAGAACCTGGAAAGAGTGGCCAACTTATGAATAACACAGGAGATGTGAGACTTGACAGCTGTCATCCCACACTCTCAATGCCATTGGAGCAGACCCTGGACCTCTTTTCTGGATGCAAACAAGGAAGAATCCCTGACTGCTGAACAGACTCCTTAGACACACACTCATTCCAGGGTTCCCAAATGTAAGACAGTGGGAGTGAAAGACATGTATTTTATTTCAAGAAAAACAATTTCCCCCTCATATAAAGTCTGGTATTAGTATCTGCTAAATTGGCAATACTATCTCTGTGGAAGTATTTCCTCTTTTCCTGCTATTTTTCTAAAGATGAAGCTAAATTCAAGGTCTTCCTCCTCATATTTAAACAGTTCAGTGGTCTTTCAGAGTGTCCAAAAGACCATCTAACTTTCCATAGCAAAGATCACACATGTCAGCTTTACTTCCCAGATGTAATAGGATCAGTTTGATTTGGAAGAGACCCATAATATGTGTAGTTTAGAACTGAAATACAGTTTCTGTAGCAAGGACAATCCTTCCCATATCCCACAGATATAATGCTCTATCCATAGTTGGCATTGTTTTGTGTATCTAAATCACCACATTTGGATAGGTCAGGTTCCATTAAATAACAAATTATCAAGAAATACCAATAGAAACCTCTCTACCATAAGAACAGGGAAAATCAGTGAGATGACATCACCCCAGACTGAAAGAAAATGCAGCTTTCTGACATGCCATACATGGTGACCTTGTCAAAATGTCTCATTCTTACTGATAAAACAAAATACAGTGAGTGAATACAGAATGACATTTAGATGAAGCAGACAGAAAAACTGTATGAACAACACAATAGAATGGTCAAAAATGTGCAAAACAATAAGAGGGACAGCAGAACAAGAAAGGTGAAAGAGAATGACTGCCCTTCAAGTAAATAAACTCTTCTTTTAACCAATCTATCCAACAGCATATACAGGCAAATTAAAAAAAAAAAAAAACACAGACTTATGAAAGAAGTATTATACTTGAGCATCATAAGATTTCAGGAATGAATTTACTGTGATAGATGCTTTACATGTATCTGTCAGGCACTTAGGTTTTTCTTTCATGAAGGAACAGAAATTTACGGACTAGAAAAAAAGATTATATGCACTTCTGTATTTCATTTTAGGCTTTGCTTTTTAAGACATATTTCAGACTCCCTAAATATTCCAAACTGGCCCACAGTTGTCTGAATCACATCATCGTGGTCTCAAATGATTCCCAATTATGTAGTCAGCAAAGACTTAGTAGTAATTGTCTGTAGCAACTGATTTTTATTTCTGTGTTCCTTGGGTGGTTTTCAATCCTAAATATACCTGTGGCTCCTAATCACTGTTCCTGTACTCTGAGTGTCCTTTACCAATTTTAAACCTGAGCCTGAAGTCATCATAATTCATATCATGCTTAAGATGAGTATTGTTGATTCAGCCCACATACTGCTTATGCATTACTGGTTCATTAAATAACCTCAGCAAATAGCTACAGGATTCTTCTGGGGTTTCGAAATTTGCATGAAATAACTAGATAGAAAATAATACCATTAATGCATTGAAATGCAAAAAGAGAAAATGGAAATTAAAAAAAACCCACTGCTTTCTCAAATTGACTTTACTTAAATATTGAGCTACACAGTGCTGGTGACACACGAATTATGCAGCTCTATATTTTCTCTTTCTCTGCAATTCACATTCTGTATCTCTTCTCCATTTTAAAATTTAAAGGCTTTCCAACTTAATCACTGTGGTCAACGTAAAGGTCAGAGATAAGCCTTCAATAGTGGATGTCTTGAGCTACCTATCTGAGCAGCAGCAATTAAATTAGAATCACTTTACTCTCCTGTGGGATATGTGAAACCTCTTAAGGCTGAATTAATATTCTTGCTCCTCCTCTCCTCCCCCACAGTAGCAGAAAGCAGGAGGATTTTTCAAGTATTCTTCAAAAGGCAGCACAGACTTCAGGCAAGTTTTTCATAGAATTGCTGTGTCAAACAGAAACTTCATAGGTTTCAGAAGAAATCACATTAGAAAGTGGGTGGCAATTTGTCTGCTATATTACACGCTACCTTGTTCCTACAGCTAGATTAACTTAATCTCTGAAAAGAAAGCTTAATATTCCTTCTCTAAAATTTATTTATATTGGCCATATCTCTGTACTTATCTAGTCCTCTATGAAACATTTATATTGTTGTTTACATTCTGTTATTTCCAATTTCACCCCCAGACTCTGATCTGAGCCTGCAATGTTACTATGTACTAACAATTCATTCTGAATCCTACTTAAAAAAACCCATCAATTAGGCTGACTGCATTAAGATAAGATACATCTGATACCAAGAAGGAAAGGTTTAACTCAGAGTAAAGAGCCATGGAGAAAAAAAAGGGATTAAAAAATTGTGAGGTTTACACATGAATTTTAGAAGACATATGGAAGGTTCACAGAAGGATGGAATTGTTGGGACTGATGCAAATGAAATATTAGTGCTGAATATCCATGTATTATGGATTATTTCAATCATTTGATTCCACACATGCACCAAAACTTCCAAATCTCAAAGTACATGAAATGATCCTAATCTATTAAACAAAAATTGCTTGTTTCTAACTAGAAGAAAGTAAATAATCTCAGGTGAGGTTTTAGGACAATGCCATTAAGATCATTGATTCTTAGTCTCGGATCAAGCAGCGGAGTAAGTATTTATTCACAAAGAAATTCCATCCTTTGCATCCAGGATAAATTACTTGAAGCATCTAAAGCGATCTAAAATACTGACAGGAAACAAGGAAAACACTAAAAGATAAAAAAAGCTAATTATCAGGAAAGATTAGTGGTCTTGGCTAAACAGAGAAATGGGAAATACTGGAAGTTTAATAAGTTTGAAGCAAGTGAATAAAATCTAAGTGAACATGGTATGTATTAAATGTCAGGAACATCATCAAATATAGAAAAAAACCTCAAAGAAACAATCAATATGAGGTATAAATGAATATGAGTGAGGAACCGAATCCTGTATAAATAGTGAAAAAAAGGGGAAAAAAAAAGAAAGGCTAAAAAGCTACAATCAGTCCTGCAAAAGAAGGCAGATAGGCATAAACAGCAAGACAAAAATGCAGTTCAATTTTCATCTATATAGCTAGTGAATTATATCAGAGAGTAGGGAGATGCTGGTTTCTCCTCATCAACTTCAGGGCAGATATACCTACAGTTCCATGTATATGAATATGAAAAGGCTCACAGTACACAGGTGATAAGAAGTGTTTTGAAAGAGCTACCTGTGTATAGATTGCTACATGATAGATATGGGAAATATGAATACAACTCGGTGAAAATAAATTGAGGGTTAATATACCCAATTTTGGTTGACTTGAACCTATTCATAAATTTAGGATGACTTTTTTTCCTAAACAAACAGCTGATGTGGCAATAAGATTTCCCTTTCTCTTTTATTATATTTACTAAATGAGTGACTAAGGCACTCTCTAGGAACACAGACAATGCAACTTCAGCCCTCTTCCCTAACAGGATCTGAAACCCTACCTCATTCTCTGGAGTGTATTTTTACTGCTACCTTAGAAAAATATATTCTAGAGAAGCTGTCAAATATTTTATTTGGACCAGTCTCCATTGCACAAAGATAATGAAAATTACCTTGAGTGAACTGGAACCAGATGAGTCCTTTAATTCCCACACTACTGATTAGCTTTTTCATTCATCTGTTCACACACTATTGTGACACCCAAAGTAATGGGGAATGCAGTGCCTAAGAACAGACAGCACCTGTACCTGTCCCTTCTTGATTCATGGGAAAGCTGCTCTATTTTTCTTCAATTATTTGTAATTAACTTTAAAAAGTAACCATTTTTGTTGGAAGAAGACTAAAAGGTATTTATCCATGACAAATTTTTAATAAGATTTCAGGAAAATCAAATCTATTTTTCAGCAATCATCATTTGGAGACTCTAATGACTAACAGGAATATGGCCTCCTATTTAAATGACTTAGTAGACCACTGCATACTAATGATCTCCCAAAGGTGGGACATCATACAACAGACAGACATTGCACCTCTCTATTTGAACCTTCAGTGCATCTTCTCTCACAGTTATCTTTTCCCATTCTATCAGTTAATTATAACATTTAAAAAAAGGAAAAAAAGAAAAACCCACCCCACCACTGTATTCTAGCAAAGCACATAGATTCTCTTAATAATCCTTCTAAAAGTAGCATACCTACATAAAATTATTCATATTTTTGAAGACCGCCTGTCTCTGTAATAATGGGAAGGACATATATGAGACCTGACTAGATCTCACAAGTTGTCCACCTTTTCTAGAACTGACCCCAAGGTCCTTCTGTCAGGGAAGTAAACAAAAAAAACCTGCAAAAATAAAAACTAAAGTACTTCAAAGATGTGTTCTCCAAAATATTCTCAAATATGTTCCTAAAGATTTCACCAAGTATGTAAACTAAGAAAAGCCATAATTTTCCAATTTGTGAAATTATAATGTATTAAAAGGGAATCACATCTTTAACAGCAGCAAAAAAACCCTGACCTTTGTATTTCTAGGAACTCAAGATTTTCTGCTTATACAAGCATTCTTCTCATTGAAATAATTCTAAAACCAGGAAATATATGTCAATTGTCTCAGTTTGAAAAAATAATAAATGAGAGACAAAGCCACAAGCCTCTCAACTTCAATAATAGCACCCATGTGAGAAATTTCTACTAGAAAAAAGTAGAGAGTGAAGTGTAAGCTTCAAAATGCAATACTGAGTAGAATCACAAACAAATTCAAAAACCATAATGATCTAGGTTGCATCTAGTGGGACCAATGCAAATTGACCAAAAAAAAAAGAAACAAGAAATCCCCAAACCCTAAAAATCAATAAAAGGGACTGAATTTTGTCAGACAGAAGATAAGAAGGCAAAAAGGAATTATTGGTGAGTTATGCTCCATTAGTCACAAATCTAGGTGAAATCACCCTTTGTGTTTGCTTCTAAAAATGTCAACCTGGATGCCATTTTCAAGAAATTCAGTCTGACGTTAAAAGACATGTCATAACTTTGAGGATCCAGGCTCTAGTGTCCCAGAAATCTGTTTATATAGCTCATAATGTAATTACAGCTACCTTAAGACAGATGAGGCAGAAGGCAGCAATATATTGAAAACTAATTGAAAAATGCAGTTGTCCAGAAGCACTTGTGGGGAAGAGGTCTCTGAAAAGCTGCTCAAAGCTTCAGAGTTTGAAGTGAAATTTTTGATGTTGTCACTCTCAATCTATTGAAGAGCTGACAGACAATCAAACCCGTCTGGCTGCCTGGCAGCTCATTTTGCTGGCAGGTGGCAAACAATTAGACACACCAATTTGTGCCTCCTGATGACATTAAAGCATGAAACTAAGTTGTATGCAGGGCCTAGTGATTTGTGTGAAAGCATTTCAAAAATAATACTCTTTGCCGTGGCAACTCATTTCAGACTGCCACGTCCCATTACGGCTTTGAGTGGTGAAGACGACAGACTTGAGTTACGTGCGGCGCAAGGCCGCTTCTGTTCAATCCGTCATCAGCGCCCCCCGAGACCTCAATCCCCTCCTTTCATCAATATCACCTCATCATTTACATTTGATAGCACTTGAACTGCTGCATACATTAGCTACACAGAGCTCCCATTTGATAAAACATGCTGGGCACTTTTTCTGCTTTTATGTTTCATTTACGACTGCGCAAATTCCACGGGAGAATATGCAGTAACCTCATACAAAATTACTCTTACGGACACATTATCAATGTACAATTAAAAGAACATGCAAAGTAAAACACATCATATTAAATGCTAAAATATAGTTCTCAATTTCAATTCTATTTACAGTTTACTTTACGTGGTGTTTACCTTCATCCATGGTCATAATTAAAGAAAATTACCTCAACTATTATTTTGCTAGGCACTCAGACATCCAAAGGCAAAAAAAATAAAGACCAACCAAAAAAAAAATTGCTTCAGGAGGACTAAGAATATCTTCAGATTAATGTGAAAAACACATTCTTCTAACCTAGATTTGGTTATAAATATGGAATCACTGTGCTTGTTTTATAAAACCTGAAACAAATAGAACCTGACAAAACAATACACTCCATTGCTCATGGTTCTCCCCAGGGACAATAAAGATGACCAATAGACACACTTCTCAGTGAAGTACCAAAAGCTGCATAAACTACAGCAACACAAGATCCTACAGAAATAGGGTTTACAGGCATAGTTTTAGCTTAAAAAAACCACCCAAACATTTTATCTTACTTTATTGTTATTTTATATTTGTAAACACAATTTCATTTACATGAGCAAGTATGTAAGGACAATCCTACTGTAATTTCTTTTCAGTTTTTCAATAGTTATTGGGAATAGTTTATACAGGAAATAAAATGTTCAGAAATCACCACTAGGTAAAATTCATGCTGCTTTGTCAATTAATACTTAAATTTGTTCAGTTATTACTTCAATATACTATTCAAAGTTTTTTCCCCCTAACCCTTGTTTTATCCCCAATGAAAAGTTACAGGGTCAGGATCTGAATCTGCTCCACATTCATAATTTCCATCGCCATCCATATTTGCCTCCAAAGATTGTCACAATGGTCAAGTAAGTACTCTGGCAATATGAAAAATCTGCACAGAGGAAATACCTGCTTGAACAATGGGCATCATTCAATAATGCAGCCATGGAGTAGAACTAGTCAGTTGAGGTCTAAGTTGATGGGCTAAGAACATTTGCATTTTTATCAAGACGGTCACAGTTCAAAAATATTTGTTTAGTTAGATAAAAGAATGTAACACTTCCCAATCTGCTGGACTTTCCTGAACTTGTCATTTTTCCCTTCATAATTGTTGGTTATACTAAAAATCATCATCTACCTCACTCATCAAAATCAGACAGCAGGGTCATTTATTTAAGACAAAAAAACCCACAAAAAATGATGTAAAAGTGAATTCTTTTGCCTAAACTTCACCCATTAACACTTTTTTTTTCCTCTGAAGAAGTGAATGATTCCAAAGGATGAATGTACAATGGACGCTACCAAGATACAACATGGCGGTGCACTTTTTACAGGAAATCATCAAATTTGGTTGGCAGGGTAACAGGTCAGGGAAAAAACAAACCACTAAACTCATTAGCTGCTAAACTTATTAAGTACAAAATATCTATCAAAACTTATAAGCTCTAGACATGAGGCACCTCTTAATAATTCCATAATTCTATATTATCTACTACTACTAATGATGTTCAAAAGGTACAAGCAGTCACATTGTTGCAAGAACAATTAAATGGAGGCGCTTGCATTAAATAAAGGTTACGGCCAACCGACTGCAGGCCCTTGGAGTTTTAAATGCTTTCTTATAGAGCTATAATTTAAAAATGCACACTAAAATTCATGTCTTCAATCACCTTTATGTCAAGTTCCCCCTAACAATGACAAAAACAACTCATAAGATGATATGCTGCTTTTTCATTTAGGTGTCTTGCATTTTGTGAATCAACCACTGCTCTCTGAATGAAATATTTTTCTTATTAACCCAGGTAGAAATTCAGATAAAGTAACATTTTTTCTGTTTACAGTTAAGGTGTGGTTATTTCTACATGTAGCATGATGTTTTATAGTGCTTAATGTACAAGCATGAATTCTGGAATATTTTCGGAGAGGAAAAGGAAAAAAACTTAACAATATAGGAAGAAAAAAATATTTTTCACTTCATATTGAAATCAATCTAAAAAAAATATGCAGATTGATGAACTAAAAAAAAAAGTCTTAATGAAAAAGCTCTTAAATGAGCTTTCTCTAGACAAGTCTTATGACCTAAAATATTATTTAAGACCTAAAATGTTAGAAAGGGATATATTCATTGCTTCTAAAGAATATTTCACTTTTCCTGTCTTGATAAAATCATCTTTCTTACAACAGACATTAACTGATTGTTAATCAAATTATTTCAGAAAAGCAGTATTTATATATAGAGACAAGACATCAGATTTTTTTATGGACCTTATAATGGAAAAGTACTTCACTTTTTTCTAAAATTCTGACATATCTTCTTGCACTTTGCTGTTTATGTTATGTTGAAAACACTGAATATTATCTTTCTTAAGACTTAGTGAAGATATTTATTATATTTCGCAACTTTTCTGTAAACATATGATTTTTTCCTCATAAATCACAATATAACTCTTTTCTGCCTTATTTTTTTTATTTCCTTCAGTGTTTTACTTGCCTGAAATTTACCTGTACCTGCCTGATAAACTTATATACTTTTAAGTTTTCAAGACATGTCTTAAATTGTCTTTAAGCCTTGATTCAATTTTTAACATTTTAAAAATATTTTTATGAAGAAACGGAATCGATCTAAAATGCAACCACATAAACACTCACAAGACTTAGGTCTCAACTCAAAATAGATGGGACTACACTTCTGGAAGGATGCTGAGAATTCCACAAGAGCACAATCTCTATGTTCAGGATAATTGAGAGGGACTGGACATTTAAAGGCAAGTATATTAATGAGAAAACAGGAAGATACAGCCCAAGAAAAAACAATAACAACAAAGGACTCTTTGTGGAAACGTTTGTGAATTTAGTTTTAAGCACTAACTTCTGAACTTTAACAGCTTCTGTTGTTTAAAGACCTAAAAGGAAACTGGTTTCCACCATGACCAAGCAAACAATTTGCCATGGTCAAAGCATTTCAGTACCAGAAAACAGTTCAATGATGGATCCAATTAAGATTTAAGCCTTTGAAAGAATATTCTACTGAATTTCTGTGCAATCTGTTCTGTATCAGCAAATATTGCCCCTCCTCCTCCTCCTCACTAAAATAGCGTCTTAAAGAAAAAAAAGATTTTATTGCACATATATTTCTTTGCAAGAGGCTTGTTTTCCAAGTACTTAATAGAGTTTTATTCACTGCTAACAGAGAAGAACAAGGTGAATTACTTTTGTCTATACTGTGTGGTCTGTTGGTAATGCAGAAAGGGAGACATAGTCCTGTTGTTTTTAATATAATACCAACCAATAGTAGAATAACCTTCTTGAAGAAATAAAAGCCCTTCAAACTTCTGAATTACATCAATATAAAACAATGAGCCCAACCATATACCTGTCAAATGAGTGAAACTGCATGGGAAGTATAGCCTGAGCTTCTCTCTTCAGTGCAGGGTCTGGGTAAGGGATCGGATCTGGGCCACATTCTGCAATTTCAACAGGGGCTGCCACAAGACTTTTCAGTATTTCTTTGACATTGATTCCTTTACTTTGGCTGATACTGGATATTGATGATGCAGGTTTCAGAATCTCACTGGGGCTTTCTGTTAAGCTCTCCTGAGATTTCTTCACTTCTGAAGACAAAGTAGACAACAGCTCACTCATAGCATCAGGACCTGTGCTGGTCTCCAAGTCTGTCCCATTCAAAATATTGGGCATCTGTTCATCTCCAATCCCAGAATCTGTATGAGGAATAGAACTTTCCAGCTGAATATCTTCAACCGGTGTTGGTGTTTCTTTGTCTTTGATATTTTCTGGAAACACAGTTGGTGTCTCTGCAGAGAAATAGAGATTATGAACAAAATTTAGTTTGATATTTTCCCATAAAATATGATCATAAGGTTTTATATGACAGAAACGTGTTAGGCCACAAATAATGGTATTTTAAACCTTAAAAACTCATTATACATACAAAACATTTTACCTCCAGCAGCTGTTTGGCATATAGACAGACTTGGAAGAGGAAGCCCAAAATCACATTATACAAACTCAGTGACATTTAGAAACTACAGGCCACTACTCACACAGTAATCAAACAGCAAAATACTGCCAGCAAAAACAACACTAAAAATTATAAGCTATCAACTGCAGAACTGTATGATCCTTGAGCTTACTAGAAAGGAAAATTGCAATCATTTATGCTTTTGGATTACTGTAAAATTTACTTTTATATTGCTGTCATCAAATCCTAAGTCTGCATTCAAAAGAAAACTGCTAGACCACTTTTTGCTTTGTGTTTTGTTTAAAATATGTATTACACACATTGCTACACAGATATCATTGCACTGAATACAGATTAATTTATACATGAAGGAAAACAACAAAAGTTATTATTGATTTTTTAGATTCCTCTTCTTTTCCCACAAAAGGTAAAATTATGTCATTCAGGAACAATACTGAACAAAATAAATACAGCTTCATAGAGAAAGGCAAGTGAAATCTGTTGACTTTGGAACATTTCCAGATTGAAAAGGATTCTACAGCATCTTGTAACCGAGAAGACCATACCTCTATTAATTACTTCAGTGAAACAGACACAAAATCTTTATTAAATAAGAATAATTTGCTATGCTTAGACAAAAGTCAGCTAGAGTTGTGAGTAACTTGTTTCCTAATTTTGGTTAGAGAAGGACAAATTGGGCTATTTTTATTGACAAAACGTTTTCCTAGTTTATTTTAAAACTACATTTTCATTAAATTACTTGTCCTGATTACAAAATTTAGCTGTCGTATGTATGAAATAAGAACACTTTCTTAATGGCTCTGATACAGTGCTTTAGCTATTATGGGTAATATTTTATGGTGTATTTAAATGAAGCTCTTTTACCAAAAAATGTGCATCAAAAATGTAACTTTAATAACAATCTCATATCTCACTATCGATTTTTTGTTACAGTCAGGTAAAAAATACCTATTTAGCATATGAGCATAAGTGTGAGTACATACATGTATAAATAAAAAAAATCTGTAAGAGACTATTTTTGTGTTTGAACTAATGGTCATGTAAACATCTTCATATGTACAAGTAATAAGAAAGAAGAGAAGAGGCTTTTAAAAAGATGAAGCAGAATCACCCATTATAAAGGAGCATTGTTTTCTTCTTTTAACAGCCATAAACACTGAAGCCACTTCCTTCTTTTTCTCTTAAGTGCCTTAAATGCATCTTATCAAATAGATATGAGCTCTTCTTTGTGAAGCAGGAAGTAGAAACTGGATTTATGAGCTGCATCAAATGCATTTAGCATCTGCCAGGTCAGGAAGCAAAAAGATCCGTATCTACTTAGTACTGCCTATATTTGGCACAGAGAGACATCTGATCCACAGAATGATGCTAATGAATTTTCTGCTTGTCTCTTTAAACTCCATCCATACAAAGATAACACTTCTCAACTGAAGGGAAGATTAGTACTGGACAGCCAGTAAAGCAGGTTGTTGCCCATGAAATGTATGGTGAATAAAATGGCATAAGGCTCCATTATTATGCAAATTAAAGGAGGGCACTGAAAAGAGACTATGGTCCACTACATGGTGAAGTTAGGTTACATCCAACCTCAATTTCCATTAAATGCCGAACAGAAAACCTGGTAGAAATACAGTTGTGGAGAGCCAACTACCTCGAGTAAACCAGAAGACTAATTTTTAACACATTAAAATCTGTTGTAACTGACTCAGCCAATTTTGAAAGAAATATCCATGATATTACTGGTCTAGTAGTAGGCATTTTTGCCAAGCACATGACTGAAGAAAACCATACAAGGTTTCTCTTTTTAAGAGATAGGGAAAAAATTATCAGGACAACTGCAAACCTTTAACAAAAAGCAGGATTTCAGGATTTATTTTGGAGTAAAGAATAGTAATGGAATGCAGTGAGACAAATTTAAAAAATGCCTTTCAAAAATGAGCTTTTTTAATACTTATTGTTCAGAGAAAGTAGGGATCAATATAGTAAATTCAGTAATGCTGGGGCTGTCACAACACGTTGTAATTTAGTCATGAGACCCTGGAAATAATTAGAATGTGGGAAAAGAAACTGGCTAAGAAGGAGCCATCCATTACTTTCAAAAGAAAAGAAAAGCCCATAGCACTGATAAAAACTACCATGGGAGCTATTTTGTTTAAATATTTTGAATAAAGGTTTCAGGTAAAAACATTGTGGCTAAATTTGCTGATGACAAAATTGCAAGGTACAACTGATGGTCACAGAAGCACGATTGTAAGAAGGCATTATGGCAGAACTGCAAATTACATTTAATAGTGAAAAGCTTTGTATCTAGTGAACATCACAGAGCTTCCCATTATAACTGGAATTCATCTTTGGTAAATGACTGAAAAGAAGGATTTGTATACATCTATTAGTGGGTAATTATTTAGTTGTCAATACAATAATCTCACAGAAAAGGCAAATGTAGCTCCAAACTTTTTTGAATATTTTGCAACAGCTACGCATTAACAGCATTAGAGGAGGCTCTGGAAGGATTCATTATGGAATACAGGTACGCCTTCATATTTGAGAAATGTGGAAGTGCCACTATGGAGGTACTTAGCAATCTGCTGTTGCAGAACAGAATTTGGCTGACATATTTTGGCCAAACTAATACTGAGAAGTTATACAACAGTTATCACAAGCTGTAGATGAAAATTAAAAAAAAAAAGAAAAAGAAAAAAAAGGATTGCAGGGTTGGCAGGTGAAAACCAGTGCAAACTCACCAAGAATAATTTTTAATTTGGCAAGTGACAGTCATCAATATATAATTAAGGTTATGGAGAAGCTTTCCAATCAGCACAGCAAGTTAAAAAAAAAAAAAACAGGACTAATCTTGAGATGCTATAAATAGGACTGTACTTAATTAATACTTGCAAGTCAGCAGGTGACTTGTAAACCTTTGTTCCCAAATGAAAATAAAATGATGGGAGGCCTGCGTCATTTGATGCTAAAAATGGAAGCAAAATTGTATTTGTGGACATAAAATTTCAGTATGACACACTATAAAGTACATAACACTAATTGAAAGGATTTAGGGCAAAAACATCAAAGGAAGTTATTCTAAATTCAGGCAATTGTATGGATACTTGAATTACATAAAAATCAGATTTTTATCTTTACTTTTTTTGCTGTGTGTATCTTCAATACCTAATACAAATATGCTACACTAAGCCAATTCAGCTCAGTCTGATTTATCATTATGAATAACAATATCTAGAAACTACTAGGTGGAGTGCATTAACTCTTATTTTTAAAACATCACACAACCTAAATAAATAAGGGTTTAAAAGGTTCAATTTACATTTTGTGCCTTAACAAAAAATAAATTAAGAACTGATAAGACTTCTTAACTACTTTTCAGGTAAGAATCTTAGCAAATTAGGATGTGTGAAATCCACACAAATATGTGTGAAAAGATATATTATAAGACCTTCTTGATCAGCATTATTATTATTATTACTAGTATTACTTTAGGTGAATGGTAAACTTAGCATAGGTCACAAAACCCAACCAGTTTTAGTTATAAAACTGGATATGTTTAAGTTCTGTTCCATATTTTTTACACCATGTCTTAGCACTTCTGTTGCCTTCTGAATGCAGAAAGAAGTACTGATTCATAAAGTGATTTAGAAAAATCTTAAACCAGAAACACCTATTATTTTATAAAAATCCTAAATATTTAAAGCAACTTAGCAAAATGGTAAACATGAACAGAAGCAAAGCCATGACTGATTCCATCTCTCCAGGTTCTAACACTGTGACAGTAAGACACTAAATTTTCAGCAAACCTCATCAGTTTTCTGCAGCACAAGGCCATGTCAGTAGACAAAGCAGAATCATTACTAGATCTAGTGATCCTAACCCTGTCAGAAACAGGCAGTTGGAAGCCAGATGCCTCCTTCTTACTGTTTTTCATTCTAACTAATGAGTTCATCTACTACATTATGGGAAAAATATGGGCCTAAGTTAACTAAATGACATATTGTAGATCTGGTGACCTCATCCGTCACGCTCCTTCCCTAAAATATCTTGTTTGCTTGTGATTTATGAAGTGTATTGTAATTGTTTTAACCTACTGAGTTACCTAAATAGCTCTTGCGCTGCCTCCATATGGCTAAAAAATACAACCCACACTCCCCTTATTTATTAACCTAATAATGAGCTGTTTCATATGTAAGGTAAATACACACAGTTTTGTCATTATAAAAAAATGATGATACAAATCATACTTTTAATATTTACTTTTAAAAGATGGAAAAAATGAAGTGTATTTTCCTGTGATCTTCTTGTCTCTTTCATAGCGTTAAACCTTCCTACTAGATAAAAATGTGCTGACATTTTTCAAAAGTAAGATGAATGAAAATGATTTTTTTAGTTGCTTACAATATGGCTGAAAAAATATTAGGAAGCAATACTATCCCAAATAATTGTCAAATTTCTGCTGCAAACAATAGAGAAACATTTGGCAGTGGAAGGGTTTGGTCAATATTGATATAGGACTTGCTACCACCTTTTTCTGCATTTGCACTGAAAAAATTTATGAGTTATTTTCTGCATAGCTATCTTAAAGCGCTGGTTATAACCTTAATAGTTGCCTTTTATAAACCCTTGGAAGTTTTCTACAAACTTCCAGAAACAGCACCCTACAAGCTGAAAATGCTTTCATTCCAAGAAGGCAGTGATAGTACAGCTTCCTCTGTAGGTGGAAGAGTCAACTAATCAATTCCTAAACTCAAGGCCATAAAGACAGAGTGGAAAAATTCTTCCTTGCAACATCACTCAACTTATTTTCATGTGTAAGAAGCAGCATGATTAAACTGAGATGAGAAACTAAATATGGGAACAGAACCAAAGAGTAATAAGGTACATTGAGAGAAGTAAGCAAGAATGAGCTTGCAATAGAAATGTCCCTGGAGGTTAAGGCACAACAGTAAGAATTCCACTAAAAGAAGCATTAAGTTTCCAAGCTGCTCTCTATCTGCTATTCAGGACCTTCTTTTCTCTTGGCATTTCTATTTCCCTGTGAAAGTTTTAAGTTTTTATCACAGTAAAAATTCCCTTTATAGTGACCTTGATCATGGCCCAACCATGTAGAATCTATACGGCCTAGAATTTTGGCAACTTGGCTGGTATTAATCTTCACGTAGCTATGCATTAATAGGCAAATTTGGTCATGTCCCACTAAAAGACTTCATGGAGTTTTGTTATTTCTGAGGCAAAGTAACATGAACCACACTCAGAGTAGAACCCATTTGCTGTTCTAAAATATTTTTAAACAAGTTGCTTTTAAATTTTATTATTAAAATGTGAGGGAAGAGCCTGGCTTAGGGATACAATTTTCCATTCTTTCACTATCAGTCTTTTATCTACAAAAACATTTGATAAACTCAGCCTGAATTTAGCCTGCATCTGTATTTAGCCAACGTATTTATCCAAGTTTCTGAAATTCCTGCCAGACCAAACACTGTCCCTTTCCTTCCACAAGGACAGCAATGCAGCAGTGCAGATTCAGCTGTCTAACAGCATGCTGCAACATGTGCACACGAAGAGGTGGAAGCAGAGCACATGCCATGGCAGCCTCTGGCTGGCAAGAGGAAAAGCCACAAGTAGGATACCTCAGGGCTCTGATATGTGTGCCTGAGGGCAGAAGGAAGCCAGCTGAAAATGAGGGGACTGAGGAAAGTCAGATAGGAAATACTCTGGGGTGGATTGGCAATTGGAAGGGCATAGATTTTGGTACAGGAAATTTAAGACAGAGGGATGGGAGTTTTCCTTTTAGCCAGAGTGGATTTGTGAGGAGAAGGGATGTAGCTGTCAACCAGGAAAAGCAGAGAGGCACTGAAATGGGAGAGGAACAGAGCCGGAGAAACTTAGGGTGGGGAAAGCAAGATTAGGAAGTGATTGAAGAGAACAGTTATCATCAGCCTCTGTTCACAGCTGGATGTGCATAAGTGCACATCTTCTCTTTTTGTTCTCTGGAAATTTCTTCTAAGTGCTCAAATTCCTCATAAGTCTCATTTGTTTCTTTCCCTGCAGTCATTAAAGCAGGCCATAGCTACCTTGACCACAGAAAGGACACTGAAAGAGCCATTTATGACAGACACAACCTCTTGATCTGTTTAGGCAGTCTTTAATCAAGGTCTTAATTCTTCTTTACTACTCAAGGGTCTTTCACTCAGTGTTTGATGGATAAGACATCAGTCTGATTGATTACCTGGCTGGCAAACAAAAAGTCTTAAGCCAAAACATTACCAAGATATTAACTAAAAGATATGAAGAAGATACAATAAAAATAAGAAAATGAGAAGTTGTAAGAGAAATGTTAGCTTTAGAGTAAACCAGGTATTTACATTTTGAAACAAAACCCAAATGGAAATTAGGAACAATATGGTAATATACTTTTATTCCTAGGTGAATTTCTCTAGTTTTTTCAGTTTATATTTTTAGTAATTTATTTTTTATTGTGCAAACTCAAACCCAAAAAATTAAAAAATAAATTATTTTAGAGGTACTTATGATAATATCTGTATTTCTGATGTATGCTGAGAAAGATGGCGGTTTTGTAATTAGACATTTCTTACAAATGAAAATTTAAAAAAATCTCTCTGGTTACAGCATCCAGCAACAAAAATTAACAGTGGAGCACAGAGAATGTTCCATCTAGACAAGGAAACATATTAAAACATTTTGGTTTAAGCACTACATTTTAAAAAACTGAAAGTTTTTTAAAAAAACTTTTATAACATCTGTAATTTGTACAAACAAATGAAAATAAAATAATTCCTATTAAAACTGCTTCATGCATACATAATTACTGATCAATTAATAATAAAATACATGTGCAAACATCTCCTTAAGTAGCTGGTAAAGGGCAATAAATAATAGATTAATATGTATTCATTACTATATCTCATGATCTTCAAATGCATGTCTTTTCAGATGCAGTTGGAATAAGGAGCATGTTTCATCAGAAGAGCAGTATGATTATTTTAAGCAGAAGGCAGAAATTCAATATAATCGGAATTTTATGGGAATCATGATTATCACCCATGCTCCTTATAGCATTCTCCTTTCTTGAAAGGAGATATACAACTATATTTTGAGTGGGATGGAGACATGAGTTTTGTCAGGACTTCCTGAGGCAAAGAATATTTTCACAGGCAGTGGAAATTTGTCCTTTAGTCCACTTTGTATACTTAGGCTGTTATCCTCATGCAAAATAGTTTGAAAATAGTCTGGAAATCTCTATGCTACTACATTAGAAATACAAACAGTGTAATTCCCAGAGTACTATATACCTAGGGGACCTGAAAAACTGGATACTTTACTTGTCTTCAAAGAGAAAACTGTTTCTGCAACATTTTAATATAGTTCATTCTGTCAAGAAAAAATAATCAATATCTTCCAGTCCATCTGCACCACATATCTTTAAGAATTCTATTAATTTACAGTGCTTTGGGAAAAATACAGGCAGTGATAGCAAGCAAGTGGAAAAGTCAATCAATTTTTGATAGAAGTTTCTGATAACCTATATACTGATTTGCTTCACAAATATATATATATATATAAACTAAGTTGCATTGTTGCCATACCTTCATTTCTGAAACACTTATGAATAATGCAAATGGAAACATCAATTTTGAACTGAAAATATCTACTCATTACTTTGTTAATTTTAACTGTGTTCTCAGTAATTTACAGGAGGCCGGCTGAAGTGTAAAAAGAAAAAAAAAAAAAAGATTCATATTTTCTACTGTTGGAGATGTGGAAACACTGTTGAAACAAATAGTCCAATAAGCCTTTGAGGAAGGACTACTTCAATAGCAACCAGAAGTGGAAGAACTCATTTCAAGTGATCCTGACCCTTATAGCTAAATCTACTTGAAATTGGTAGCTATAATTTGAAAAGGTTACTCAGCTTTACATGGTAAGGCTTATTAGCTGTTGTTAACAGAATATACCACACTCTATTCCTTCTCTTATTCTGATGGAAAGGTGTTTCTCTCTCAAAATATGTACTGATTACCCTCTGCCTGGTAAGAGAAAAGGCTGCTCCTAGTTTTTGTGTCTCTAGTTCCACATCTTCCAGACATAACACATAACACAGAACAAAATTGGTTCATACCAATTTTAGGAAAATATCCTTATCTAAGTGGAGAAATAAACAGAAAACAAACCAATATTTTCTAAGCTATTCCAATTGCTCCCATTTCAGAAACGAAAATTTTGGCATTTTGTGCTAAGCTCAAAAGGGTAGCTCTTGCTAACCAGTAAATGGACATTAATGGTGTCTTGAATAACACAGCTGTATCTATGAACACATATGTAATTATAGATGCGGATGGGGATATTACTAAGACACATAATGTCATTATTTGATTCGGTGCCTGACGTCAAAGAATTTGATTCCAGCTTTTGTCATAAACCAGTGTTTGTGTCTGGAGTTCAGTTATGCTATGTCACAGGAGTCAGGATTGATCTGACCAAGACACATCAGCTGTGACAGCTGTGAATGAAGAAAGATTGGCATTTCTAGTGACCAGTAGATCTCAAAGCAGGTCAGATGAACTGTACCCTAAACATGCCCTAACCTCTCTTCAGCTATTTTTAAGGGAGATGAAGATGACTAGATGAAATATTGATTCACTACTAATATTTTCCAGAAGTAGAACTATGCATGACTGATGATTTTAAGACAAAACCCTGAAAATCCAGTACAGAGGTTTTGGACAATCATTTTTAATGTTATTCTCATCTTTACTAAATCTCCCTATTTAATTAAAATAATTAATTTTAAATTTAATTAATTCTTTGGTATTTTGAACAGGAACAAGCAAGTCTGCAGTATTTACTTTTGTAGGACTGTGTTTTTCAGACAACCTTCAGATTCAAGAGAAAAGTTCTAATCTGCCATTTCCCTTGAGACTCTGGTAATGAATTACTTCAAAGTGTTAAGTTTTATGTGACCTAAATTGAAGAGAGAGAACTTTCTCTTAATTTTGCAAGACCTGCTTTGTCTGACTACACACTGACTAATTTAAAAGTACTGAAGACCCTTTAAAGTTATTTGAAAAAAGGAGGAGAAACATAAGCACTTACAACAAACTTATGATGAGAGTAAATCTAGAGATACAGATATATTTTCCTCTCCCCGTGGATCAGGTCACAAGGAAAAATAAATACAGAGGTATAGAATGTTAAAAAGAAATAAATATTTTTATTGTTAAATGGTAGTCATGGACACTACTGTAATGGTTTTTCCTTTCTGGGTGTGACCTTTTTCCTTCAAACATCCTAAGATAACACCTAGCTTATGAGCAATATCTGAATAATAGTAAAAGAAACATTATTTTGCCTTCTACAAACATTTTAAGTAAGGGTAGAATATATTTCCCTGCAAAATATATTTTAAGGTCTTTTATTTCAATATTACCATTTATTTATATCCAGTAATATCAGTAAAGAAGGCAAAGTTAAATATTTTTTATGATGATAATGGAAGAGTTTCATATCAAATAAAATGATGTTAAAATTCTTGTAACTCAAACTTGACAGCAGCTGTAGTTTCTCATAGGAAGCATTTGCTGATCACATACTGTAATGAACTTGAGACAAGTAGGGTCTCACACAGATTGAAGTAGATTTTAACTAAAGATTGCCCCGCACAATGGAAAAAATAAAAAAAAGTAAGAATTTCACTAAGAACAAAATAATTATATTAAATACTGGTAATATACCTAATTCTATCTTACCCTTTCCCTGTAAGTTTCCTGGTCAGATAATTAGATTCTTCTAAAAATGGAGAAATGGTTTTCTTTTAAGGAGTCAATTCCTCTTCCTGAATTAAAGAGCTCTTTTCTTGTACAGTTCTAACAATTATGATACTACTTGCTTGATAAACAAAGAAAAAATTCTTTATGTCCATCTAGTGTCATATGGAATGAATAAAATAAGTCTTCACTTCCAGGTAACAACCAAATTTCTATTAATTTTCAATAAGTAGGACATGGCTTTAATTATGTGTTGTTAATTTTAAAAGCTTCATTAAATCACTTTTTATTAAGTAAAAATAGCTTAAAATTTAAAATCATATTAAAAAATGAAATTTTCTGCCAAAGTCTGAAAGCAACTCAGGTCCCCGAAAAAAACCCAATTGGCTTACCCACTGGAATGAAAGATTCTTTTGAAATGACAAATATGTTTTGACTTCTGGCCTTTACTGACAGCATTTGCAATTTTTTTTTCATTTAATTTTTATTGATGTTCAAAACTGAGGAACTCTGTTCAAAATATAAAAAGTGGAATTGTTTTTCCTCCAATGGGTAAAGCTGTAAAGAGTATGAGACTGAGATGTCAGACAGTAAAAACCCTTAAGGATCTGATGATATCAACAAATAAAATAATTAACCACAGATAACATTTCCTTTACTGAATTATTTATTTCAAAAGCCAAACCACTTTACTTTCTAACCTGCTCAAACTTTTAATGTAGCTCTATTCAACTATTTCAAAACTATTTCAAAACCATATTACTTGAACTCAAAGTAAAGCAAATACAATAGATAATAATATTAATATAAAGAAATGAAAAATATTTTCTTCTTTGTATGGCAGACAATAATATTAATCAAAATCACAAACCCTGGCTTACACACAGTTAAAAATTAAAGCAATTTATAATATTGCATACACAGAGCAAATTTATACATACATACACACATCAAAACTCAAGAAATGCCAGATTAACATAGTAATAGTCTAAGTTGATGTAATAAGTATTTTAACAGAATACTCCAAGAACAGCATATGACAAGCATAAGTCACCTTATTACTGAAGTAGGATGCTAACTATTCTGTTCTTTATAAACTGTGTGCATTCTAAATAACTTATGCCTTTTAAAAATCAGTCTTTTTACTCAGTGAGATCTTACAAAATTATACCAAGGACATTTTAATCAAATTAATTTTTTAAAAATTATTTTACATTCTGTGTTTACAACACATTGCATGCAAATAATTGTGGAAATGTACAAGTAAACTTGGCTAAAGTTAAATTCAGGTAACCCTCTCTTTTTCAAGAAATGACAAAAACACCCATGTTCCTACCTTAAAGAGTATCTATTAAAACATACAAACAAGCAAAACAAAACAAATCAGGCCCAAAACATATAATAGTTGCTTTGGTAGAAAAATTGGTTTCCTTCAAGAGAAACACAGCACGGCACATTAAGTAACAGGCATAAATAATTCACATACAGTATCAGAGGTTTACATACCATCAGGAGGGCAAGAAAAAAAGCGAGAAAGGAAGGCAAAAGAACAGGAAAAGATACAGGGAAAGGGAATACTACAAAACTACTTTATACTTCATTTGGTATGCAATTTTTTCAAAACAGGCCTGATTTTATTTTCATGGGCCTAATATTGTAGCAGAATAACCATAAACCAAAAGCATTTAAATTTTCCTATATTCATTCCCTTCTCCTGACTGTTTTTTTGGCTTTTTTAATTGTTTCATTTTATTTTATAATAATTAAAGATAATAAATTGTAGTGAAAGTGGGAGAGATATTTTTTAGAAAAATGTAGGCAGGAAGTTAAAGTTTTAAAGGTATCATCAGGTCTGATCTCCATGTAACCTGAGGCGTATACTTATTTATCAACAGTAACATCACATTTAGTTCTTGAAGTGCATTACATTAAATAAGAACACCCAAACAGGTTAGGAGATGATGTTAATATTACCTTTGTAAAATGAGTGGGCAAAGCTCTGCTCAGGAATTAACTTGGCAAGGAATCCATGGTTCAAACTTGGGTGAGGGATAGATGGTATGACCACAACTGTGGAGAAAATCATGGAATCAAATGTGAGCCAGCTAGTATTCATGTGTGGCCTGGTCCACTGTGGATCCATGACAGATATCCTATCTCATTGAAACATGCAAATATGGTATTACCAAAATAAGCAAAAAAAAAAAAAAAAAAAGGCATTTCTAAAAGAAAAAAAAATCCAATTTCCATATCAAGAGATAGGAAACAGCATACCTATTATTTGGGCACTTCAAGAGCAACATTTATAGGGAAAAAAAGACACAGATAGATAGATAGATAGATATATACAAGCAAATAGGCAAGACAATAATGGATGAAAGTAGCAGTTTCTTAGTTCAGAACCATAACATTAAATCAGGAAGGCAAAAAGAATTATGATTTCTTTTAACTGACTACATTTATGTAGTATTTTTCAAATGGGAAACCTACAAGCACATTGACTTCAGAAAATTACATAAACTTAGCAAATTAAAACAGCATGATGAATCACAAAATAATGACTAAACGTGAATATAACACAAATTGGAAGAAAATTTCTATGAAGAATAAAAATTAGCAACTCCATAAATTAAGAAAGCAGTTATAGATCAATACAAGAACAAAAACATAAACAAAAAATCTTGTGGACAAATGCAGCTCTGTTTACAACTCTTTTAACACAGAAGGTACAGTTAAAATCAATCCAATCAGACCTGAAAAAAAATATTGGACTGAAGCAAAATATTGGAAACAGAGTGGGGTAAGGTTGGCATCCCTTAATTCTAACAGGTTCTGAGACCTAACAGACTCCCTCCTTTCGGGCTGAAGAACGCATGCCAGTCAAACCACTACTAAAACAAATAACAAACAGTTCAGTCACAGAAGGCAATAGCAATATTTTCTTTTTATTATATTGGTATCATAGGCTTTTAAATGCAGGTACCAATACAGGACTCCAAGAAAGTACTCAGTCCTCCACTAATACCACTTCACAAACCTCCTCACTCAAACAAAGGGAGCTCATGAGGGCAAGCAGCTGTATTCTCTGTTTATTCATTTTGTGGTATAAACATATCTGTTCTTCTTAACACATAACAGATTCAGGAAGATTTTTGGTGAACTACCTTGTACTTTACAATTTTAACTCTAGCAGGAATCCTGTTTTTTTTAAATTATTTTCAAGTTAAAGAAAAATAAAAACATTAAAGAAAAATACAAGTGAAAATTAGTAATACCTTATAAGCAAGTACAGAGAATACCTGAAATATGCCAATGTATTTTAAAAGCCCAAATTTTTATACTGAAAGAAAGTAGTAGGTAATTTGCTATTAGGATCTTAAGCTACTCACTAAAAAAACTTTGTAGTAAAATAATTACAGTTCTAAAAAAAAACCCAACAAAACAAAATCACATAACACTTGAAGAAAACAAATTTACCTGTACTAGTTGGTGAATTTATTTCTTGTCTGATATTTCTACCTGCCTGGCTCCCAGACCTCGCAGTTTCTCGCTGTGGTTCCAGGATGTCGCGGTACTTGGAGACCATCAGGACAGAGATGAAGTAAACCACAGCCAAAGCTAGGAACTGAGCTTGCTTACTGTCATCCTGTGCAAGGGAAAAAGAATCACATCTAGAATATTGAATGTTTTCATGGATTTTTTCTATGAAAACATCACAAGTCTTACTAGTTAATACCTTTCTGAAATGCTGCTTCTCCCAGCATAGCAGGAAATGGATAATGCAGAAGGCTGAGTGGGTACACACAGGGCACATAATAAGTACCAAATTTTGGAGATAATTCGGCAACTACACAAATCTTGGGATCTGTGGAGTTAATGGACTTTTCAAAACAGAGGCCTGACTCTACTCTGACAGTGCTTTAAAGGCTTCCTGGCAGCAAGGACAACTGTCTACTGCTGCCCCAAGGATGAGATTGTGACAGCCCCTGACAGAAGGAGGTAAGGGGTACAATTGCTGAGAGGGAAATATAAACTCACTGATGATTCTCTAGCTGACGCTGGATGCGTAAGCAGGCATAACAGCTTCTGGTAACACATAAAAGCAGGGAGAATGTACCCCTGTTTTTCTTCCAGAAATAGCTTGTACATTCTGATTTCCCCTTCCACAGGAGATGTCAGCAGGAATCCTAGGTTTCCAGGACTGATTTAAGTGAAAGCCAGGACCACGGACCACTATAACTTTACTGTCTTCTTTTCTTCTCATCCCACATAATCGGCTGTTCAAGGGAAACTGCCATCTATGGCTTAGATATTACCCTGATTGAGATTAAATTGCTCTAATTCAACTAAATGTCTTTTATTATTATCATGTAAAACTTAACATGATAAAATTAAAACTTAAACATAATGATGTACTTGCAGGTATACAGTAATAATTCCTATTGCACTACATTCAAAATAAAGTATATTATGGTGCAGCTTTGTGCTAAAATCCATTGCAGAAAAATCTGAAAAGCATTTTTATATATGTTTACATACACAAATGTGTTCAGCAGAAGTGAGAATTGTGTTTACAAAATGATTTGCTGCATTTCTGTAACATATATACTAAGTCATCTTTCTACCCTGGTTGGACCAATAGTTGACACCTTCAGTAATACAATTTTAATCAACATATGTTGTAACTGATTTATCTTGGCTGTGTTTATTTGGCTAGTATAAGATTAAGGCTGAGTGTTAAACACAGTTAAATACAAATCTCATATACCTTAACCAACATAATTTTTAAGTGCAGAAGGTGGCCGGTAGTTACAATGTCAAAAGCAGAGTTTGCAGATAATATAGGAAGTGCCACACATGAAGAATATTTTTAATTCGGGTACAATCAAAATCTCTTTCAAAACATAAGTGATGATTTTGCAGAAGAAAGAATTACAGCACACATTACTCACCACATCACGGAAAACAACTGCTCGTAGACGATTAATATCAACATCCTGAAGAAGCCTATCAGGGTCTTTTATGGGAGAAAGATTTCCAGGGACATTTTCAAGGGGAGTCTAAAAATAAAAAGTAGTGAGATTTTTTGGTCCCCTCAAAATATCAAAGCATTTCTGTTAGAATCTTAATTTGACATAATTTTTTAGCTATTATATCAATCTTAGATGATATTCCACATAATACTCAGATAAGGGCTCTAGAAATAATGTGATGCTTTGAATTATTGTCTTATTGTCTTAATTTAAATTCTTACATATTTCCAGTAGCTTGGAACAACTGTATCTCTAGACAGAGTTAAGATAATAATTTTCACACAGAAGTTTGTTTCAGATTACAGTTGAGTCATAACAGAATAAAAAATTATTTCTAATATGCCTGTTATGTTTGAAAATGCTGAACAGAAATAAAAAAAAATGTTAATTTTACTGAGACTTATTACAGGTTATTGATAATAAAACTGCTAATATTCAAAAAAGATAGAATAGCATGCTTCCTTTAAAAATTAAAATGTATTCAATGTGAGGCCTGAATACCTGAAAGTCTCCTTAAAGGGATTTTCCTTGAATTGAAAGTGACAATATTGAAAAAGGTAATGTCTTTGTGAAATTTTATGAAATGAAATTATGAAAGGAGCTAACTTTGTAAAGGCTATTTGAAAAAGTTTTAGAGAAGAAAAAAACCCTGATTTAGTAATGAAAATATAATAGCAAGAAAGAAGGGATCCTTTACATCATGCAATGTCTTGTATTTTAGTCATGGGCTCTACCAAGTTATTTCAGATTTTAATTTCTGTATCCCCAAAGTCTTAAAGCTGTCAACAAGTTAAAAAAAAATGAAGGATGAAAAAGCAAAGTGGTAACTGAATATACAATAAAATTCACTTCTAAAAGCAGACAGTATACTGATGCCTAATATGCATTCAAAGGTCTGTTGAAGCTATTGGAACTCAGATATTTCACCAACAGAGATGCAATTGCAGGATTTCATCAAAAGTGGAGAGTACCCTGATGGAATAGAAAAAAATCTATGCAGGTATATATGACAGAGGTGAGTAAGGGAACTTGCTCTTTCAAGTAGGCCAAGCAAGAGTGTAGAAGCTGGTTAGAATTGCTACAGTCATACTCCTGCATCAAGGTTTGCATCTTTCAAATAAGCCTCCTCACACACATTTACCATAAACCAGCTAACAGGAAAAACCTAAGCTTTTGCCAAATATTTGAGAAGGCAGTTACAATTATTTTCTGATCCTAAAAAAAACCCAGTGTTTCAGGCTTGTCATCATTGCTGTTTGTTACTTAATGATCAGTTACCTTGGTTGCTGCTGATGCTGTTACACCCTGAAGAGCATCTTGTGTTTTACCGCCAATTAATGACGTCTTGTTTACTCTCTCTCTTTGCCTTTGCCGGCATTCTAAGCAGTTCCTCACAGCCACACAACAAACTAAAAGAAGAAAGGAAAATGCAACAAATTGGAATACTTTTTCAATTTTATATTTAGAACACCAATTAGCACTCATTACTAGCAGGCAGTAATTTAAAATTTGATTAAAAAATTGAGAATAACTCACAAATTTGATACCAGGAACAGTAAAATTATCAGTATCACAATAAGTAGTATGTATAACAGTAAACAATGAAGACAAATGCCATGCTGTTGCAAAATATATTGAGATCTACAGAGTCTGCACAAGTATCCCAACTCTTTTTATTTTACATAGCCCATAGAGCCCTACAAATCCATAGAGACTTTCAAAAGAAAAACTGCAATATGGAGGCAGCAAAGCAGCTTTGAGAAAAAAAAAAATCTGTTTACTGACTTAAATTTAATATTTTTACTCTCCCTGAATATATGGAACTTGAAATACATAAGGAAGAATATTTTCAAACATGTCTTTCTTATGACTAAATTGAATTGGCCTTAAAAACATATCAGGTCAATAAATAACAAATGGGATTTTTACTTTATCACATCAAGCTCTTCCTACAAGGTCCTTTGCTGCACATGTCACTATTTGATCCATCGCAACTCATTGATCTGTAAGTAACTATTTAATACATCCTGTCTGTTGACTTACCAAGCCTTAGGCACTGTCGCATTAGACCTCCAGAAGACATGTTTTTTTCAGCTTCAATCTCACTAAAATTTAGAGAACTGGCAAATACCAGTACATCAACCATTGCCATCAGACGGCTGAGAAACGTTACTGCTGTCTCTGCAGACATTCCTTGTGTCACTTCAATATTTTCCAATTCAGTCTTTAAAAGGAGATAATTGAATTAAACAGTTTGAACACAACTAAATATAAAGACAGCACATACACATAGAAATCTAAATTGTTATGCTTAATGGCAGGTAGATTGAAAAGTTATTTTAAAATTTCCTACTGATACTATTAACATAAGCTGTGAGTGAAATTCAAAGTAAGGCAGCATGAAGAGTGAGAAAATTATTTACATTTACATGCTGTAGTAGATGAGAAAAATCTAATATAATTGAGAAAGTTATTAGCAATTAGATAAAGACAAAGTAAGGGCAGATAATAAAACAATGCATGGTGTAAAAGGGTGCAACATATTCTTACTTTCTTCCATAGGCTACAGAAACAGGTAACAGATTAAAGGAATTACTCTGTGTATAGCTTTTACTTTTTTATTTTCTTTCATATAAACAAATGTGAGGAGTGGAGTGGGAAAAAACATACAGTTTTGCACTCTGCCTCCATGAATTGATTTTCCCTGCAATGTTTACAGCATATAGAATCCTGACAGAGTCCAATTCTTCAATTTATATTTGCTACCTCACAACAACAACAGAGGGAAAGTAAAAAGGGACAAGTGACATGGTGTGCAGCTCATATGTCCCAGAAAGTTGCTGTTTCTTTCCTAACATTGGACTCTCCTTAGTGGGAATCAGCAGAAAATTTCTGAATGAGTTCAATACTTCTGAAAACCAATTTTTTTTTCTTCAAAAAAGACACTTAGATGTCCAGAGTCATGTTTTCAAATGCCTTCAGGTATTTAACAGTGCAGATAAGTGAGGAAACAGCTTAATCCAAAACAAAAAATATCTGTTTAAACACTTTTGCCCCTGGAGATAGGCAAATTGAAAATAGGAATGTGTGATACTTGTTTGCATCCAGAATTATATGCCTAAATACTATTTAAAAATTTGTTTAAAGGTAGTTGATTCTTACTGATTGTCAACAAGCTTTCCAGTTGCAAGACTTTCTGAGCACACAGTTTAGTCCCTTTAAAAAGTACGTTTATTGTGCTTCTCTAATTTTATTAATTTGCTTAGAAGCATTTATTTAAAAAATATATATATTTGGTGCTCTTAAGGTAATTTTCTTCTAAAGGAAATAAAAAATCCAAAAAGCAAAAAAATTGTTTATTTCCATATTCCTAAAATGTTATTAGCTGCATTCATGCTTTACTTTGAAGAATATTTTTACATCCAAAATTATAAGAGTGAAAAGCATGCCAAACAGCATTAAGGAAACAATTTTTTTGAAAGATGAAAGATACAAAGTGGCATGTGTCACCATAATGATAGATAGCCCTTCATTTAATTTCTCTTAAGGATGTAGCATGTTGGTCACATGAGTGATTTGGGAAGGGCTGTCATCTGTCTGAACTGCCCAAAAATATTAGAAAAATAGTAAAATGACAACTCTCAGAAGAAAGATTTTCACCCTATCTCCTATCTTCTTTGGCCAGGGCTCCCCTGTTTAGTTTGTGCTGTGTATCTCCTACCTTTTGGAAAAATAGGTTGCTGGGATTTTTATAACAGACTGGAAGATGATTTTTTGAAAGCACTCACCCAAAGAAAATATCTTTGCAAAAATCTAAAGCCATAACAGTCTGCTAGAAAAACTCATATGTGGTTATGGAAGCTTGAACTTTGAACTCATGCTTGAAATAACATCAGGCTCACTTGCAGCCAGTTGACTGCCTGATGTTGATTTTTATCAAGTTTCAACTGTATTGTGCCAATCATGGTCTTAAACCTCTCAGAATATCTATTGCTTTTTTATTTTTGCAAGTTATGTAGTAAATTCACTTAATATAAGACTTTAGTGCATTTTAGCAAGATTATAGCAAACTTTGAATTAAAAAGAATGCTTTGGTTTTGTTTTTAGAAATCTCCCTAAAATTCTGCTACATGGAAGAAAAAAAAAGACTGAAAGTTTTTTTTACACCAAACTTACCATCATTTCTACCTGTTAAATACAGCACATTGGTATTGTATACTGTCTAAAATATATTCCATTATTGATCAAGCTGCCTTCTAGTATCACCAATATTTTAGATAGAGGTATCCCTAAAACTCATTGAAAAGTGAACATATCACTATTCCATAACTACTCAGCATAATTTAAGAGCAGTACAAAGTCTCCTATACAATGAACACGTTCAGGACATAAAGAGTTTCTCTACTGACAGCTGCATTTATAACTTCAATTAGCTCACAGGCCTGACTACAGTCAGCCCAGGAGCTAACAGCAAGCACCAATATTGACAATGCATTAGGTTTTTAAGGGAAATATGGTAGGAAAAGTTAATTAATCCACCTAATATTCACATTCCACTGTATGTTATAGGAAAATAATAGTAAGAATAATATTAGTAAAAGAAAGTCATAATATCAAATGATCAAAAATAAGATATTTTTGAAAATGCAAAAAACTGAAACTTACAGCAGCAGTACTAACCTTAGAACCCTGGACATGCAACAGACAAAACAGACAACAGATCACAACAATAAAAGAAAAAGAAAATTATTTAAGTTAACTAAAAAATGCAAGGTAAATTGAAACAAATTAGTATCTTGCAATTATACATTTGTTTAATTTATATTTAAAACAGCAAAACATTTAAGCTCAGCATGAACATTTGAAAGTAAAGACTTGTCAAAGATAGCTATGCACAAGGAAATCTTTAAATCTTGTATTATTATAGAGTTCATGTAAACACCTATTCTTCCAAAGCAATTTTATGAAGCAAGGCAAAGCAATGTAATGTTTTAACTAATTATATAGATATGAGCATTATACAACAAGCCATTCAACTGAAATGTAGTAAAGTAGTTAATCCTTTTATGAGGAGGCAAATATGTTTGAAATGCTTTGAAAAAACAAACATGAATTACAACAAGCAATGCTCTGGTTCTTCATGCATAATGCTCTTCCCTTGAATACACTACAAGATAGGTCATTATAATATTACATTTGGGTGTGATTTCTTCAACCTAAACCAGTGTCTAAGACACTCAGACTGAGTTGCCCTTCAAATTTCATTATTCACAATCAAATGTGTGTTAAATTTTTATGGTTTAGTTTTAGGTAGAACTTCTCTCTCTATCATCATAGTGGTCTAGTGTCTCAGTCCCTCTGCGAGCCTCTCAGGAACCCTGGGCCAGTCCCGAGTCGGCAGACACTGGGGGGCAGCCCCGACACGGCCGACAGTGGGGAGACACTGTCTGTGTGTGCCCCGAGGGTGCTGAGGGCACCTGGGCTGACAGCGGGGAGACACTGTCTGTGTGTGCCCCGAGGGTGCTGAGGGCACCTGGGCTGGGGGGAGACACTCTCTGTGCCCCGAGGGTGCTGAGGGCACCTGGGCTGGCAGGGAGACACTGTCTGTGTGTGTGCCCCGAGGGTGCTGAGGGCACCTGGGCTGACAGCAGGGAGACACTCTCTGTGTGTGCCCCGAGGGTACTGAGGGCACCTGGGCTGGCAGGGAGACACTCTCTGTGCCCCGAGGGTACTGAGGGCACCTGGGCTGGTCGCCTTTGCAGCACAAGAGACACCAGAGACATCGGTAGAAGAGAAAGGGCCGACTCTTAGCAGGGGTTAATCCAAGGTTTTATTCTAGGAGTCCCGAAGGATCTCCTGCACCTCAGGGGCCTCCTGTCGAGAGCCCCGGGAGATGTGCCAAGGTCACATTTAAAGGGAGGTGGAAACCAAAAGTAGATAACGTTTTACCAACCAATGAGTGACCCTAAGGGATGGATGCTGGGGGATAGACATATAGGACAGCGTATGGGGCAAGGCTTGGGGGGCTGACTCCCAGCCTCTGGCTAATCACTCGACGACCTGGACCGAAGCTTCTGGATGGAGAGGATGGGATGCTGAGTGACTGACAGAGAGCCAGGGTGGGGGTTTGGGGATGATCTCATCCTGCGAGAGGGATAACACAGGTAAAGGGATGAGGGGCACAGTTTGGAATAAACCATTTGGGAAAAATATGGGGATACAAAACAAAACTACTTCAAAGTATTACAAAGTATAAAAGCACACTACAACAGTCTAGGAACTAAGTCTTAAGTTTTCACTGGTTCTGTTTTAAAAATAGAAAGAAACTTCAGATTCTGTCAGTTATCATTGCTATAATTTAGACAGTGGAAAAGTCTAATCTAACAAAAAGCAAAACAAACTGAACTGAACAGCTTTCTTCCCTCTTGGGGCAGAAAATACAATGATCAACCAGTTTTTTTAAATGTGTCTTCATCTTTTTGTTGTTGGATGCAGCTGGAGAATTAACTTGTGGCTATTATCTCTTAATTACTATCTGACAATTTTCGCATCAGTTTTACCACTTTTGATTCTCAGAATTGTTGTAGACCACAAAGCACCCGTGGAACCACACAAGCCCTGAACGTGATAACAGTAACACTGTACTCAGGTTGTACATCTCAGCTTTTAATCCACAGACCTAAGGAGGCCGTCATTAAATGTTTAATGGAGTTTTGTGGACAGTTCATATAACACCAGCAGCCCTCAGATCACAATTTGAGAGCTGATATTTTGAATTCTGCAAGTAAGAAGCTGAATACAGACTTCTTAGAATAAGTAGAAAAACAAACTGATTGCAAGGGGTCTGGAAATTTGTTCTAAATTGTCATATAATTGTCTATAATTGTCAAATATTTAAACTCCTCAAATTTCTTTTGCCTTGCTTAATGTCCCCAAGTCCTTGTCACAGCTGTTATCCTTGTAGCAGGCAGTGATTCCTTCCAGTTGCTAGCTTGTACAAAAAATGTTTTATCTGTAAACCAGCTTCTATTAACAGAAAGCATATTCTGCAAACCTTTTCCCTTACACATCCTGTTTTTCACACTTCCACAACATCTTAATAATGTCTACCTTATGGTTGCAGTTATTTTTAGAAAGCCTCGAAGACATCCCCAACAGAAAAGAGAAAATAAAAAGAAATAGTATTTGGTATTTTATAACCTTCCCATAATTGTACAAGAGTTATCTAATATTCCCAATTTAATATCCAAGATGTCAGAATTAAAAAGTAGAAGACACTCCAGATTATATTGTAAAAAAAAAAAACCTGCTCATATTTCTTGTTAATATTTTCTTAAGTTTCAAATAGTTTCATATATACAACTGGCAACACTTTAAAAACACCAGCATTTGAAGTAAGTCCATGTACAGACCCTGGGATAGTGGTACTATAGAACCGCTAATTCAACTGAAATTGAGTGAAATATTAAAAATTGTGGGAATAGATTATTGTAAATTAGAGTAAACTTTGCCCCATATGTCATAAAAATATATAACCTTCTCTGCATTCCTGAGTTACCCCCCACAGATTTTTGAGTGCTTTGTTTACACCAAAGATGCATTTTTTCTTTTATTCTTTTTTTAAAATCTATATTTAAAGTTTTCTATTCAGATCATCCTAGTCTAGATTAAAAAATAAAATCAAACAAATAAAAATCCAAAACCACACAAAAAAGAAAACAAAAAGAAACCCCACAAGATAAAAGGCAGATTTCTTTTACAGGCACTCCATATTGAAGAAATTCTATAGCTAAGAGTGCACATTCTACAGCAGGCAAGGAATCATGCAATATTCTTCCACCCAGCCCAGAAGAATTGCCATTTCACTCCAAATCTGAACCATGCAAAAGAAAAAAAAGTCTTTTTGAAATGGGGAGTTTTTCAAGCATTCATCTTTTTAAGGAAACTGTGACAGTACAACTTTTTTTAGCAATGGAGGGAACACAATACAGAATCTGTTGAACAAAAGAAAAAAAAACCAAACAAAAACTAAAACTGCAATTGCTTTAGTATTCTGAATGTCATTTTGCTAAATTTATCCTTGGCTCTTTTCTTCAAATACACTTAATTAATTCAAGGATCTAATATTCAGCATCTGTTCTACTAATGAGAAATAGGTAAACTGCTTTATAAATACAGAGGCAATGGGATACATGTAAGAGCAGTTAATTCTGTAGCAGATTGTTGAGAAGAGTGTTGTCCAGCAGAATTTAGGAATGCTTCAGAATGAGTGGCCCAGATTTGCCAGAACTCCGACTGATTCACTGAAATAAAGGAACTGTGCACAGGCAGGACTGTGAGACAGTTGAAAAAGGAACAATGTGCTTCTGTCTTTCTCCATTAGAAAACAAGATATCTCATAAAAAGAGAATGGATTGAGCTCCAGGTTAACAATCATTCCAGCCAGACCCTACAAGGATCTGGTAGATGTCTACATCAGAGATATTTTAACAATTTGCTTCTGTTGAGTAGATCTCCATTGGATAGAAATCTAGGCCACATGTAAGTACCTCAAGTGAATACTGAGATTTTACCCTAATCTCTTCATGAATTCCATTCCTGTTTGAATCATCCTAAAGTTAAAGGGTGGAATGACCTTTACTGTCTGTTCTATAGTCTTTTTGCTTTCATGTTTCATTATTCCAAAACAAAAAGTAAGTTAATTTTTTGTAAGTGGATGTAAATACATGATCTATGCCACAAATAAAATATACTAAGAGGAAATAAGTAAGAACTACTACTTTAAAATTTCAATATGAGCCCCAAAAGACCATCAGTGGGAATGTCAGAGCCTCACCATTCATGAAAGTGAAGAAGGAAGAAATTAAAAATGAGCTCACACTTGTTGATAAATTGAATACATGTATTCTACAGGATCTACAAAATGTGATCCAGAAAAGCTCTGCAGAACAGAGATATGGAGTTTCAGAGACCCAACAAGAAGAAGATGGCGTGGATTCAAACAGGCACACCAGGAGATATGACTCAATCCTACAAAGACATACAGGATATGGAGCGAATAAAGACATGATTAACCACTCTTTTCATAGTATAAACAGTAAAGCACATAGTGACTTTATGCATTTAAGCAGGCTTAAGAAAAACAAAGACAAGAAGTGCTTCGAAGGTTATATAATTGCTTTGTCAGGCTCAATGCCATAGGATATTATGGAAGCTAAAAGCGTAAGTAGCTTCAAAAAAGATTAGATAAAGTCTAGAAGGATGAATTCCTCCGTGGTTATTAAATATGACAGCTCAAACACCCTCTCTAGTTGTTAAAATCCTAAATGCTGAACAGAGTGTTATTAGAGCAATCAATAGGCTTGCTCGTACTTCTGCATTTTGATGTAAGCTGCAAACAGCCACTGTTGGTGGCAGAATCCTAAAGCAGACAGGCCCTTGGGCTGACCCAGTGAGGCAGCTTATGAAGCCTGTGAACAGCCTTATGTAGCCTCTTCCTTTTGGAAGAGAAGTGCAACGCAGCTTGAGTGGACTTCTATTACCACGACCAGTTTCAATTACAGAACTACAGACTGAAAGAATGGTTGGGTTTGGGAGGGATTCAGGAGGTACTACACAAAATTTGAACTGTGTACCTTGTGGATAGAAAGTTATTCATTAATGTAATTAATTACAACACAGTAGATTCCACATGGAAATCAAGAAATATTTTTCCATGGTGAGGCTGACTGAGCACTGACACAAACTGCTCAGGGAGGTGATGGAGTCTCCATCCTCAGAGATGGTGAAAAGCTGTCCCAACACAGTCCTGGACAACTGGCTGTAGATGGCCCTGCTTGAGCATGGGTGCTGGATCAGGTGGCCTCCTGCATCCCCTTTCCAGCCTCAGCCCTTCTGTAATTCTGTGGGTCTTTGAGTCAGTGAAGGAGAAAGCTTACAGGTCCTTTCCCCCTTTAAAAGTTACTCTGGCAGAGAGTGGCCAGTAGCAGGCCTGCTCTAAGTGTTTTTATGCAGTGGAGATGTCATATCAATCTTCCAGTTTCAAACCTCTTTTCTCTTCCCATTAGCAGCTTCTGGAAGGAGGAGGGTGAGACAGCCTTTTGTAACTGATTGCTTTCAGTGGCCTACTTTGCCCTTTCAAGGCTGAGAAGAAATATATTCTGAACCAGCAATCCATCCGCTTCTCCTCAGCAGTTCAAGGATGCACAAGCATTAGAAGTCTGAGAATCAGTATGAAACTTCTTTTCATTCATCAGATTATGGATACTCACAAGTGGTCTGATGCCCAGCTGGGCATCTGCTCCCTTTGAAACTGTGATTCACAGCAAGATTGAGGGAGAGCACCTGCTCTAAGGAGGGAGGATGGGCTGCACTCTTCCTATCTGTCACAGTGATGAATAGATCCACCTTCCTGTTAATCTTTATGGATGGGCAATGAGGAACAGGAATGCAGTTGAACAGGCAGGAAGAAACCTTTTTTTTTAAATTCCACACAGTAGGATGCATTCAATTTGAAGCAGAAACTAAACTAAGTGAATGACTTTATTTCACTATTTATTTTTATTTTATTGTCCTAGACAGATGGTAAAATTAAATATTTAAGTAATCACACAGTCTCCATATAGTGGAGAAATGTGTGCATAATAACCAAATTTGAAAATGTAGTCTTTTGTATCAGTGCATGAAAATCACTGCTACTGATCAAGGCAGTATTGACGCACTACATTTTAAGAAATGGATGTGTAACGATTCAAGCTGTGTCAGGTAACCATCCAAAATAAATAGATGGAAATTTCAAACTTCAAAATTATAATTTCTTAGAATGGTTCTGCAGTATCATATACCAGGACAAGAATTAAAACCCACAAAGGGCATTCAATGGAACTGCAGCCTAATAAACGTTGTGCCTTTTTTATATTTTTTATATAAAAGACATCAAAACACTATCATTTTCAAATGATGCCTAAAATGTTTGCTTTAAAAATATATCCCCCAATATATTTAAAGAATATTCTTTAAGAATGATAATGTAGCCTGATTTCAAGACTGCTTAGGTGTATACTCGCTCATACTTGTCAATATTTACATTGAAGCACTTCCAAAATCAAGACCTTAATGTTATTTTTTTGACTACAAACAATAATTGTGTCCTTTCACTTTTGCTTATAGCAAATATTTTCCAGTTAACACAGTGAAAATAGTAAAGAGACATCATTAAAAAATTGTATAAATTGCATGTCTGAAAATTACATTAATATTTAGCAAATTGCCAGCCCATGGATTCACACCAATCAAACAAAATCCGCAAAAAAAAAAAAAAAAAAAAAAAAAAAAAAGGTTTTTAAATTAGAAGTAAAAGTAAAGAGAAAAGTAATCTCAATTGCTGAATGGCTAGGAAAAAAATATTTGATCTTTTACTGCAAACCACATTTGCAGTCTCCAGTGTCTATTACCTACATTACTTCAGAGGAGTCTCTTTGTCCTTTCTAGGCCTCATTGTCTCCCCTTTCAAAGACCTATATTAACTACAAATAATTTTTACAGGATGGTCTAGATGACATTTAGTATGCAAGAAATAGTCACAGATATTAAAGGCACAGACAAGGCATCCCATTCAAATAACACAATTACTCTTGTCAATAATGCAAAATTTATAAATATTTCTCCCTTTCTAGTGATGATACTCTGCCTGAGCTTTAATCTGCTAAGAACTTACAACTCTGGGCAGATAAAAATATCCGTTATTTTTAATACAAGATTAAAAAAAACCATGGGGGGGAAGGACGTAATGAAGGAAGAAGTAAACAGAGTAGACAGGGGATGACATCTGGTCTCATTTGGCATACAAACTAATAGTGGTCATGCAAAAAAGGTTTATGAATATCAATGAGTAGACATCATAAAGCATGCTGTTTTGTTACAGGAATCATTATCTTAATGGTCATCCCTTTAAATGGAATATTAAATAACTATGAAATATTTTTCTTACTGATCTGATAAAATAAGCATTTCAAATGCAAAATGTTATAAACATTCTGTATATCAAAGCGTAACAGTTTGATTATAAATTTAAATTTTTTGAAGGAATTAGCAGAAAGGGGACAAGAGCCCCTAAAGAAGAAGAGTCAGTTGAAAATAGTAGTTTGCATTATTAACAACAATTTCTAATATGACCACTAGGTGGGAATATTGTACTTACAGTTGGGGATGTGGCTGCTGACAGCAATGGTAAAATTCCTCCACAAGCAATAATAATATTGTCTACCATCTGGGAAATGAGGTGTATTGTGTTGTGTACAAAAATAATATTTTCATTGCTATTGACAAAGTCCATCACTGACTTCGTGGAGTGACTGCAAGGACAGAAGAAAAGAAGGATTAAAAACAAACAATTTAAAAAAAATTTAGATAAATATATTCTTTGCAACCATACTGTGAATGTTCCTTTGATAAAAAGGAAAAATTTTGTCTACAAAAGTTTGCATGTAAATTGTCTAAAAATATCAACAAGGCTAGTCTAATGAACAAATTGATTGCTACCTCTTTCTGCACAGGATTACATTCAAATACTGAGCTGAGAACAACATCCTCTAACCTTTTATTCCCATCAACCAGTACTTCACTTCACAGGCAGTTCTGCTGAAGGCAGAACTGGAGTGGAGCTGTTTCTGCAGCCTGAAAGCAACTATTTAATATTGATTTCACCATGCTGCAGCAGTGCCATTTGAAGCACCCTTGATAACATCTAATGATAACAACTGCTACTGTTTTAAAGGAGAAACTCAATAACATGGCCAGACTTGATTCAGTATTAACTTTGCTAACTGATAATAAGCCTAGCATTAATAATAGCTCCACAAACCACAGATGCTTGTGAGATTAGTTGAAATCTCAACGACTTCTAATTGGCGAGCAACTGTCCCATGAAACAGTCACTCCCCAAAAATATATAACCCCTGTGTGAAAATATTGATGAATACTCTAAGTATGGTCTTTCCGCAAAGCAACATCTGTTGTCAGCCAGCAAACAAAAATTAAAGGCATCAACTGAAAATATACTATCTGAACTTTAACCATCAAGCATTATCTGAATACATCCCACATACTTGGCCAAAAGCAAAATATTAAAATTGTCTATTTTCAAGTGAGTATCACAGAATGGTTCAACAAACTGGAAATGTAATGTAGTCTAAATTTCTCCTTTGGCAAAACTATGCTCAAGTTTTGTGAAAATTAACTATTCTGTAGTGGAAATTAGAGTAAATTGTCTCCTTATATTATAGTTACAGACTACCTCTATTAACATGTACAAAATGTACAAAAACACTAGGAAACCACATTGCTGTCATGAAATATTAGATGATCACCAAGACTAAACTCAGCCAGTAGCTGGTATGCAAAAGAAAATCTGTCAATAGGGTGTTTCCTTAGAAAATGTTACAGGAAAGGTTTTATTTATACACCTTGCAGGTAGAGTAGGAAGATGGCCACTAGCAGAAGTCATCCTGTCTGGAACAGGGGCAGTAGATTCTGATGCTAAACATAAGCTGGAAGAGCAGCTCAGTTAGTTCAGGTATTTAGGATTTATACAACTCCTCAAGAAAACAGGAATTACTACCTGTAAAATTGAGCTGTTCCAGGCTGGGAAGGAGTAAAAAGAGAAGGTAGAAGACACAGAGAGGCACTGCAGCTAACACCAACTCGTTCTCCTCACCATCCCAGTAACATCCCCTCTCCTACATGCCTAATTTTTCCTAATTGATGGCAACACACATCAGGAGTTAAAGAAGAAACAAGAACCCACCTTCTCCAAACATGTACATCTGTTTCTAGTGCAAAAAGCAAGTCTGTCAGGAGCCGCTGGTGCATGGGAGACCATTTGAACTCTGGAATACGAAACATAGTTGTGCGTGGACCTGGACTAAACTGCCGTCGCTGCTCTTCCGTCATCGGCATTCCTCGAAATCCCAAATCAACACGTAAATCCCGGTCTTGCTGGGTGACGGATCGACCCTGTATTGCCTACATCAACAAGAGGTTCAAAAGTGATGCTAACTGTACGCAGTGTGTTTTTGAATGCAATACAGAATCTGAGAAAGGACAAGACAAAACAATGTGGCCACAAACCACAGGAGACATTGGTGATCCAAGGCAGGCAGTATCCTTCAGTAAATGAGCTGCTCCAGGTCAAATCAGTCAGTGCTGGTGAGGGGTGTGGCTGGCCCCCTTTTCAGCTACTCACCAAGCTTTTACTCTCAGATTCTTCACTTGAAGTCTTACAGAAAAGACCAAATGTAGCCCATCCAAGGCCAGCAACAAGACTTTGTTTATATGTAACAATTATATTTTGAGCTAATAAACGTGGACAAACTACATAGTGGTGGCTTCAAAGAATGTATATTTTTGGACAGCTCCTCATTTTTGAAAACCAGTTTATTTATCTGGTCTTTTTAGAAGATCATTAGAGAATTACATCTAGTCTCTCAAATCCCATTTTGCCAATTTAAAAACATATGAGAACTTTACAAAACAATTATGTTAGCAATGTAAAAATGGGCACAGCACTGGAGTTGAGATGAAAAGCTTCTTGTTTATTTAGTCGATCTTGATCTCCTATAGCCAGTGTTATGAGAGTAGAAGATGTTTCCTTTATATAATTTGATCTCTTAGGACTAAAATTTTTACAGTTGCTTGCATTTTTTATGTTTTTCTTAGGGTTATCTTTAAATGATTTTTATTCCTTAGACTTATCTAAGACTTTAATTTTTCACATGAATTTCTGCATAGTGCTTTCAATTGTATTTTCCTTTTTTTTTTCCTAGTTAGAAACATAGGAAAGAATTTGATATATTCATGATATCTATATGAATTCAATATTTAATCTATTATTAATAAAGGCATTAACTCTTAGGAGTAAGCAGTAGTTCCCATCTCTGTCACACAATTTGCTTGCTTTCTTTTAGTCCATTTGAATAAAAGATAGTTACTTCTTACTGATAAGGCAGGGAGATGATTGTAGACCTGTTTTTAGAGACTTTGAGGTAGCAACTCCAGTCAAATACATTCTCCTTCAGGTACAACTGCAGGTAACCCTCATGCCAGCAGCAACAATGGTATAATAACTTCAACATAACAGAGGAGCTTTTATCTAGCCAATAATACTGTATCTGCAAGAAGGGGCTTTGATGTGCATTGCCACTGCATAAATAAGCATGAAACATGTAAGTATCTCCACTTAGGTAGCTGGTCTTTAAATAATTTTCAGTGGTCTCAAAGAGATAAGATCTAATGAGGCAGTTACCACACCTACAGCAATCAAAACTCCAACCAGCAGCTCCACTGTATACATGCTAAAATAAAATTTCTCATTATTTAAGAAAACAATTATTTTCAATTTTTTAATTTAATAATTACTTCAATAATTTTTTTACAGTTTACTCCATTTTAAGAAAAAGTATTTAACCATGGATAGCTTAGAGTTCATAGCACACAAAGAAGAGATTTGAAGATTAATTTCTGCTAGTTGCTCAGTTGATAATTCTTCTTAAGAATATTATTTCAAAGAGAGATTAATGCCCACATATTTAAACCAATTCATTGTAATTTTTCATTGATTTTAGTAGGAAATAACTAGTTATTTAACTAGTATATGCAATATATATTTTCTATACAGTCATGAAAGATTTCACGTTATGGTATTTTCAAAGAAAATGGGCCTGGAAGGTGTATATTTTTCATATAATTAAAGACATATACTTCAAATATCTCTCAGATCTCATACTATTAATCTCCCCCTCAGCAATGAGCAGTGATTACATTAGACACATACATGGGTACTTGAAATTTACCTGGGTCGTAGTAGTTGTCTGGATCTTCCGTATCTCCTTCCCTGCCTCCTTACCATCATCAGATCTTTCTGTATCTGATATTATACTTCCTGCATCAACATTAGGTACAGTTTTGCTACCAGAAGACTCTGTCTCAAGAGTTGTGGCAGTCATTTCAGCATATTCTAATCCTTTAGATGATGAAGACAATTCCCTCTCAGAAATGCTATTCATTCCATCTGAAGTGGTGTGAATCTTGAACTCTTTGTCCTCTATTATACTTGAAGCACAAGTTATATCTACACTACCTGTCATATGTGCAAGCAATCCCAAATCATCATTTACACCAAGATGCATCTGTGTCTCTTGCACATTTGGAATGGCAATGTGATTACTTGAAAGTTCAGGAAGGAGTTTCTCCTCCTGACTAGGTATTTTATCAAAGAGAAATGAGGTATTGTTAGTAGAAGGTTCATCTTTCTCATCAGCCAGAGTTATTAATGGACCATTATCTTTTTCCTCATTCTTCTTAATAATACCCACACTTCCATGAACATTGTTTTGGAGCTTCTCAACAGCTGCACTATATACATTATCTAGAAGAGATTCCACTTCTACCAGTGCACCATTTTCTCCAGTTCCCAGTGTCTCTGGTGACAAATCCATATCATCAAGTTTTACTTCAGTAGCTTCTACTTTTTCAGCTTTTATATCAACTAGAAGGTCATGAACTTCCACATGCACTCCTCCTCCTCCAGGTCTCTCAGCAGTTCCAAGCACATCATCTGACACCTTTGTAGCCATGAGCAAGTCCCTCGTATCTGTATTGACAGGGTAATCTGTTTCACTTTCTGGGCTTTGACTTTGTGAAAGATCTTCTATCTCTCGAATTTCCATTCCACCTTTTGCTCCTGTTGTCTGAGAGGAAAGACCTGAGATGGTGCTCACATTCCCCTTCTTCCCCTTTTTTATGTTTTCTTCCTCTTGCCTTTGATACTCTTCATACATTTTTGCTAGATATTCCTTGTGAGCTTCATATGTTACCTTAAAAAGAAAAGAACATTTATATTATGTGGATAAATATACGTTAGATTAATGGGACAAAATGTAGCAAGATTTTTAGGAACATATTTAGTACTGCTTACTAAGTGTTTGACAAGAAAAAAAGCTACCTTGACATGAGTATTGAGAGCCACCAGATGGCACTAAATCCCTTTACAGCTTATATTGCTGTATTGCTACAGCCTTTGGGGGTTATCAGTATTTAAAAAAAAACATCTATGAGCTGTTTCTTACCTTGGAATGGGCTATAGAAAGAGTATCCACCCACACTCTCCAGCCTCCCCATTCATATTTTATTGCATGGTACAAGAGAATACGGAAAATGTTGTAAACCATCTCTGTGATCTTCTGCTCTTCAGAGTTCTTAGGATTAATGTATCCCAGAGAAAACATCCAGTCCTGCCACACTGAACACTGAAGTAAACATCTAAAGTGAAATAATTAGTTCAAAATATATCCAAACAAAGCTTCTTTATTTTAACATTACAATGATTAAGATAGGAGGAACATCATCTCTTAACATCAATCCAATGTTAAGAATAAACTTAAAAATACTTCGGTATGAAAAAATAATTAAAATATACTACAGAGAAGAATCCAGTATTAGTTACTGAACTAAGAAATGTTACCACAAATGTATTAAATTTATTTTAAATATATTTAATGTACTACAGACTCTAAAACTCTACACAGAATATAACAAATAGCTATTACCCAGAAATTAATGAGGAGAAAATACTATTTGCATGGACATACCTTCTGTTTTCACGGCTATTACTAAAGAGTTTTATCATATCAGATAGGAACAATCGTCGAACTTCCATCAGCTCTGCACTTGGCGTGGAGTTTTTTAACAGTGTTGCCACCACCTTAAGAATCACTTTGAAAGAATAAAGTAGTTATGTAAAGCACTTTACCAATGTTTAAAAAAAGAAATAATTGCTAACAGCCATTAATGTAAGAGGTAACTGCAACTCATATGTATCTAAGATACATGAATTAATTGTTCTCACTTTCTGAACCAACATTTCAAAAAACCTCCAGGTGACACATTTATCAAACAAACACAATATATTGTCCTTACTTGGATTCTGAATTTTCACTGTCGAATCTGGCTCTGGATGTGGTTTATGAACAACTTGGGTGCATACTTGTTCTGTCAAAATCTAAAACAGAACATTAACTTTCTTTTACCATTTTTAATCAAACACTACAAGTATTTCTTTGTTCATTTTAAAATTTGTTAAGAACATTTAACATGGCCACATGCAACATGATACTAAAAAATTAGGTAAAATATTTTAAATCTTGAAAACCAAAATAAAGCAATTCTTCTATGCAGGGATAAAGATTTTCATGGTTGCACTGTAGCTGGTTAGCTAAACTTTGACTTTGTTACCTAAATATACAATAACAGTATTTTAAAGATATTATATTCATATTTCTCATATTTTTATACATTCACACATCAAATATCTTTCACAAGCTACACACATCAACAATTATTCTCATATGTTTCATCAAAACCAAACCAAATCATTCTTAAAACTGGGTTTGGTTTCCTCCAGCTAGCAAAGAGTAAGAGTCAGAGTTAGCATTCTGTAGGTATAATCCTGGGGCTTCACATAATGGGGAAGACAGAAAATTCTCCTGTTGCTTGAATTGTACCTGACAACCTAATTAATCTGTATTGAGGCAACATCACAAACCTTTCACACTGGGATACCTGTCACTGGATGTGTATATGCAACTTTATTTTTAAGAACAAGCTAAAAATTCAATGATATCCACACAGAAAGGCTAAAAATTCAATGACATCAACATAAAATTCTCAGTAAAGAGAATTAGTAAAGAGATTTAGAAAAGCTACATTCAAGTAAATGTATTTCAAAATTGAGTAATTTCACTAGCAATATTTATTCTAAAGAAGAACTTTAGCTCTCTCATTAAAAAATAATCAAACTAATGTCAGTCATAAACACAGAATCTTAGAATAGGTCTTTATATATTGATATTTAAAACAGAATGCAAATATGCCCTTACTTTATATGAGAGAATTATGGAAAATATCTGTTCCTTAGCATCAGTTTCTTAGCAAATCTGCAGTACTTAGACCACTTAACCCCTTTTTTCTCCTTTCCTCTGACTATTTTTTCAAATGTGAATGTCTGTGGATGATGAACTCCATGAGGACTTTGATTTTGTCAATGAGTTATGCATTTTTTCTGAGAATACCAATCATAGAAGCTTTCAGAAAACTGAATGCAGGAACTAGACTCAGGCTCTAGTGGCCAAACCATAAAAGGCAATGTACAATAAAAAGAACTTGGATCTAAGTCTCTGGCAAATAGACGACGTTTAGGTTTTTACAATCATAGGAGAATAATTTTCCACATCCTGAAAACCAAGCACTCCTGTAGTTTCTTTTTTCTTCTCTGGAACCTACCTTGAGCATCTAGTCATTAAATCTATTTGTGACTAAAAAAAGCACTAAAAACCTTTTTAGTGCATAAGATTTTCAGAAATTGTAAGAAATTCTGTTTTAAGTCACCATTTTAGCAATAATTGAAGATGAAACATGAGCTTGATGTGTGCAGGCATGAAGACATGGGTTTCAACCAACATGATGTTCTCGATATTTTGCTTTTACAAAATTGCTCATCATCAAAACTGAAGCCTCTACCAGAACCTGGTAGAACAGCTGAATGCTTTGGGGTCATTCTTATTTACCTCAAGCAGTATCAGCAATATAAAAGTAGCTTTGTTAGTTATCATTTGGCATGGTTAAAAAAGAAAAAAAAACACAGCACTCTTCAAAATTTTGTAAATGTAAAATGAATGACACGAAAAAGAAGAAAGAAAAGAGAGGCATCTCTGACTTAAGCATTTTCCATTTCAACACTCTCCAAACAATGGGGAAGTATGAGCAATTGGAGGTCTGCAGTATCTGTTGTGGTTTTGGTTTTTGTTTGGGTTTTTTTGGTTTTTGCTTTTTTTTTTGGTGAAAAGTGATGAACATCCTAAGGAACAGGATCTCTTCTATCAGAAGTGGAAAGTTTTATAGAACCTATGTAAAAATTAGGACATTGTTAATAAAAATATCTAAAACATGGCAAAATACATTGTGAACCAAGAAGAACTTTCTCAAAATTTTTAAAGTTTTTCTCAAAAGTCTTGAGAATCAGGATATTCTAGAGCGCAGATATTTTAAGTCATGCTTTTTACAGCAGAAACAACAATCTTTACATTTAAAAATTTGTACCTCATAAAGCGTGTTGTATGTTGTAACTGTCACTGTGTTTGTGTGCAGCATCAACCTTTCTCCCAGAAGTGTGAAAAGACTGTGAGTATGCATGATTTCAACCTTTCTCCTGTAAGAGAAAATAAAGGCATTAGGCACATGTCAAGCATAATGAGCATTTAAAAAAAATGCACGATAAAACCCAAAAGCCAAATATTTTGATGCTGTACTAAAAGGCTCCCAAGCTTGTTATTTTATATATATTTAAGATATTTCCCACAATTAATGCAATTGTACAAATATACAAATGTCCTCAGAAAACAATGTTGTATTTAGGATGGGCTTTTGTATTGAAAAAAAAATCACACCATTCTCAAAGTCAACTACTATTATCTTACTCTGGGTAAGAAAGTTCAAAATGTGCACAGGCTGGTTAAAATGCTATCACTGAAGAACACAACTTTTGTCACATCACAAGAACTAAGGACAATCCAGCTTAATATTTTCCAATATTTATCACAGAATTGGTTAGGTTGGAAGCAACCACAGTGGGTGATCTGGGCCAGCCCCCCTCAGATTGCTCAAGCAATCTGTATCTGTTAATACTAATATACATATATATATATATATATGGATTTTTCAGTACCACTTTTCTTCTTTATATATCATTCTCTCATGAAAGCAGAATAATTAAATCCTGGAATAACACATTACAATACACTGAAAAGTTATGAAATTCTACATGATTGAAGTGTATTTCACAAACTACTCAAATCTTTAAAAAGTGGAGAAGGAAGCAGCTCACATCAATGAACTCCCCTAGTCCCTAAATCCCACCATTTTAAAATAGGATACAACATCATAAATAGAGTACTCCTCATACTTTGCATCATTAAATTTACCTACTACTATAATAGATATGAAATAAAAATGATTTTTCAAAATAAATAATAATCTATATTATAGCAGCAGAAAATTTTAAATAGGATAAAGTTTCTAAAAATGATATGCATTCAAAAGCTAAGAAAATGTGTTTTCATGATTATCAGTGAAAATAATACAAACTATATAGGTTCATTAAAGAACTTTTGAAATAAATAGATTATTTCATAATTTTCAAAGTAAGTGCCAAAAAAGAATGGTAAAACTTTATAACAGTGTGTACTTTTGTATGCACAGAAGGGATTTCATGAATTAATTATGAGAAAACCTACACGTGTTCAACCTTTTAAGGTAGGATTTAGCAGATAGAAGTAGAAATCCATTAGGAGATTTACATGTGTGGGTAAAACCCAAAAGTAAACAAGGGACTATTATTTCAAGTGGTGGCATAGAAAGAATCAAATATGGCAGAGGAGGAAAAAACCAGGATTTTTTCAACTGCTAAGGTTTGACAAAGTAGTGTCTCATCACAGATCACAAAGAAAAATCAGTTAAGTTATTCAGGCTCTCATGTAACGCATTACTGGTCATTTCTGAGAATCAATCACTTCTACTCCATAGCTTCATCTGTGATACATGTATATATGAACTACATCAACAGTAATTGGCTTTGTACCTATACATTTGTTAGTAATATTGTATTGCTTTAGATTTCACAAATCACATAACATCTCTATGTGATTCTGCTTCAGTGTATTACAATGCAGTACCTGTTTCCTGTGCTGTGAAACAGGAATATAAGTACTTTGTAATTTTTGTGGTTGACTTCCATTTTATAAAGTCACATCTAGGCACACATATGTGTATGAACAAAAAGGCATAAGCACCAGATGTAAAACATGAAATGGAAGGGCATTTTTACTTGCTAAAATCTACATAAAATATGCACATTTGCAGATGTTCAGAGGTCTAAAAATTAAAAAAAAACATTGAAAGTTACACAGAGTATTCAAGGGGATTTCAATCACTCCAATTACATGAAAAATAAAGTTAATTTTTGCTAAGTACATATGTTCACTCAACAATGGAAATTGCATTGATATATCCATAATTGCAAGTAGATTTTAAATTAAAATTTGAGCTTCTGAAAATTCTCTTTTCTTATCTTGTAACCACAGAATCATAGAATATGCTGAGTTAGGAGGGCCCCACAAGGATCACCGTATCCAACAACTGGCCCTGCACAGCACCATCCCCAAGAATCACACAGTGCCTGAGAGCATTGTCCAAACATTTCTTGAACTCGTCAGGCTGTGACCACTTCCCTGGGGAGCCTGTTCCAGTGCCCAGCCACCCTCTGAGTGAGAAACTCTTTCCTGATATCCAACCTAAACCTCCCCTGATTCAGCTTCATGCTGTTTCCTTGAGTCCTATCACTGGTCACCACAGAGAAGAGATCAGTGCCTGTCTCTGCTCTTCCCCTCATGAGGAGGTTGTAACTGCAGTGAGGTCTCCCCTCAGTCTCCTCCAGGCTGAACACACAAAGTGACCTCATCCACTCCTCATGCAGCTTCCCCTCCAGGCCCTTCACCATCCTTGTTGCCCTCCTTTGGTCACTCCCTAACAGCTTAATGTCTTGTTTATATTGTGGCACCCAGAACTGCCCCCAGCACTCGAGGTCAGTCGGGCAGCCCCAGCTTAGAGCAGAGTGGGAAAATCCCCTCCCTTGCCTGGCTGGCCATGCTGTGCTTGATGCACCCAGGACATCGGTTGCTAATTGATTTTCTGGATAAATATTTTAAACAACTGTACTTATCTAGATACAACCAGGCTTCTGACAAATCAAACGTTCATCTGGTGTGTCATACTTAATCCAACTTGTATCAATGTGAATGACTTTTACTAAGAATGTTTGAAAAGTCCTTGGAGATTCTTGAGTGGACTATCAATTCGGTTTATTAATTCCCAGAACAGTATTTGACTTGCTGGATCTCAAAGGAAAAATCTCACTTAGAAGCATATTCTCAGCTAACTGTCTCTCAATTATCAATTATACAGTCATACTTTATTGATCTTACTGAGAGAAAAGCATTTCTAGCAATACCACACTCTGGCTGGACTCCTACCTCCTTTCCTTTCAAATGAGGCTTACATGATGAAGTCTCTTGTGAAGCATGTGGATCATTTTTATAATACACAGCCTCCCACTAAAATGCCATTTTGGGCTAATCCCAGCAGGGATCTTAACACCACATGTAGAAGGGGAAAAATGAGCAACAGCAGGCTACGCAGCACTGCAAGATTGTTAGTGCCTTCTTGACACTATAATATGGAAGATCAGACTAAGTAAACCCATTTCATGACATCAGGTCTTTTTAAATGGGAATATTTCGTGCTGCCACATTTTCTCAGTGAGTATTTCTTGCACAGAGATATGTCCTTACCACCTTTTTTAAACACCACTTGCTTGATGTATCTGCTTTTCCTTCTGAAATATTCCCATGTCAATAAAATGTTCTATTTCATTTTTCCCATCCTTCTAAAACTATTTTTAGAAATGCTGCCCTGAAAATTTTATTGCAATGACACTGATGATTCCAGAAGCAAATTTTAGATCACACTCATGTGTTTCCTGTTAACTTTAGCTGAACATGCAATATATAGTTATAGGAGGTATTTCTGGAAAATGTTTCTCCCTTGTTTTAAGACTTGACTTTCAGCATATCTTATAACTGAAAGACAACCAATGTATTGTTTCAAACATCATAGTAATAGCTAGTTAACTGGAAAAAAAAATCTGATTTATAAAGCTAACAATGTGCAAATTATTAATCAGAAAACCCAATAAAATTTGAAGTTATTTCTAAAGATTGACAAAGAATATACAGTAATCATGACAAAAAGACAAGAAGAATTGTGAACTTAAATACACCACTACAAAAAATTTAAAATTACACTTACTTATGACCCAAATGTTTAAGAAAATATCCAAGGACCTTCAAAGCTTGCACCCATATGCTTTCACTTTTGGAAGCCAATAACTTATAAATTACTCTAAAACAGAGAAACAAATTAAAGCTCAAACATCACATATATCAATTCTATCACTAAACATCACACATATGGCTTGTATTTCACTGAGCAAGAATATTTATTAAGAAATAAATAAATAAAACCAACAATTTACACAAAATAGGATATACTGAAAGAATCAAGTGCAGCATAACAGTTTGATAGAGAATTATTGAGGTTGGGGACATAGTGCAGTTTGGTTCAATGTTTTATAACAGAAAGTAACATCTTATCCTATACTTCTCTCTTGGAACAACCAAGTAGAAGACAGTCTAAGCAGTGGAAGCTTAGGACAAGAAAAGCAGCCTGGAACACATTAGGTCATATCCTGGAGTACCTGGATGCTAGTGAAAATCTCCTTTCATTACACCCTCTGTTTTTAAATGCTGGACAAAAAAAATGTGCCCTCAAATACTGGCTAATCCAATTATTAAATTTTTAATTAATATGGTAGGTTTAAGCACAAATTATGCAGTCTTTCAGAAAGGAAACCAGCCTTGATCTGAAGTCACCAAGAGACAGAAAACATTACCCTTGCCCTGTACTTTTCTTAACAACTTTTTGAATTTATATTTTAGTTTCCCATTAGAATAAGCTTGGCTTCAGTTTTTAGTCATTCTTTCTAGTCTTTTTCCACTAAAGAGTGCTTTTTCAGACAATATCTTTCTCTTTTGAAATTACTTCTGCTATTACCAAATGAACCCTGGGGCTTTTGTCCTCTGACATCCAAGGCAAATGAACCCCTAATTTTATGTAAGGCTTTGGGGTGTTTTGTTTTGTTCTTTAAGCTCTTAAAAGTTGTAATTTTGTGTATTCTCGCCACACTTCTACAACGCAGACTTTCAAACAAAGACTGCACCATCAAACACTTTTAATACCACAAATGTTACATAAAGATGTCTCCAGTCTTCCAGATCAGACTTAGCCTTCTTCGAAAAATGACAGGAACAGAATTCTGGTTGAATACAAACTATAGGCAGAAAGCAAAGTCCTAACCATAAGTCTTCCCTTCAATGAGCATTGTTGTTCAAACAGTTTTAAGTACATATCTTTGTACAAAGATCTTAGCATTTAGGCAAAATGGAGCTTGAATCTATCAAGTAGTAGATAGTATGGGGCTTTTTCCCTTTTACAAGCCCCTTGCATTTCCTAAAGTATTCTCAGAACAGAAAAAAACCCCAACATAGTAAATATCAATTTATTAACGTGGAAATTATTAGTCCCTGAAAAGAATTATACTACCAAATTAGGCATAAACTCCCCCAAAAATAACACTTTTTTGGGAATTATCAGTTATTAAATTTACAGACAAACAGATAAACACATTAATTCCACTTTTTTTCAGACAGAATTTGAGAGGCTAGGGCATGATTTCTTGTTTTCCTCTTGTTCTCCCCAGATAACATTTAATATACAATGAAAGAATAATTAAAATTATTCTGAGACCAATACATGGCTATTTGATGCATCTTGTTAATTACACATTCTATTTGATTGAGAAGCAAGTAAAACAGTACAGTTACTTTGAAATATCATAATGATAATCTTAAATGGAAATCCTTTTTTCCTCCAACATATTGAAATCCCTATTTTTTTTAAAAAATAAAGCTCAAGTTAATGAAACTGAAGTTTAAAAGATCAGCTAGTGTGATATTTATGTGAAAAGGAAGCCAACTGGAGAGTCATGATACTGGAAGTACACTTAAGGTACTTTCTCACTTGACTGTCTTACCGTATCCCATTTCTCTGATCAAAGGCAGGAATCATGGATGCTGGATGTTCGGACATTAGTGCCACTAGCAGCTGCAGCACATCATGAATATTTTCATCCTGTATGACAAGCACCAATGTTATTCTACAAACTAACCTCAACAACAAGCTTCCCACAGAGCTGATACAATTAGTCACAATAAAAGGTAGGTAATTAGAGAAATGTACCTCATGCATTGTTAATAAGTAATTTAATATGCTCTGCAGTTCATCTTCTTTCACTCCTCGATCCTAAGGGGGAAAAAAAGGGCTGTTGTTCAGAGAAACTACATTCCTCATGTTTGGATAAGCAAACCTTGGACCCAGTCAAGTAATTTTACAGCTTTTTTATTTGAACCTAAAAGACCACATTTTCTCTATCATTTTACTGCTTTTCTTTATCATATTGGCAGTTCAAAACAGTATGAGGTCAGATTCCTTTAGTGTGGGCCCTCAGATACTACAGACTATTACTGTTGCTCCTACACTTTGTGAGACAGAACAGAAAATACTGGTGTTCAGTCTAATCTCAAATAGCAGATTATCCCTCAAAGAATAACAGAAAGAGTCCTACAACATTTGTACCAGTGGTAGAACCAGCAAGAAGGATAAAGCAATTATTAGCTTGACAACTTCAATTATATTTTTCATTTGACCATTTTATTTAAAAATTTTAAAATATGACAATTAATTAAAATATATATATTAGACATTTAATAAAATATACATGGCAGAGTTTTGTGAGGTTAATAAGAAATTTTGTATGGATTTACTACTTCTCTGTTGATTAGAAGGATGTGCATGAACATTAAATTAACCAGAAAAAGACACAATACTGGACAGGTAGTAACGATTTTCTACTATGAAAGATACTATTACAAGTATATAACAGATGTCAATGCTTTCATTCTGGAACAGACCATTTTACCTTCAATATAAGTTGTTTCAAGAACAGAAGCATAAACGCCCTTAATGATATGATTTCTTTCTGGGAGGGCCGAGGACCATCTGGAAGAAACAAAATATAGCACTTTAAAATATAAACTAATTCCTTTAATCACTGCAGCTTCTTAAGGAAATCACAGTTCCTACAACAGATTTAGTACTCTACTCTTATATAAAGTTCATATTTGCAAATGATATCATTTATAACCTTTCAGAATCACATTTTTCAACACAATATATTTAAGTATAAGTGATGCTCCATTTGGAAAAAAAAGAAATCCATATAATGTTTTACTTAGTTTTTTAAAAGAAACAGGAAGATGAAAGATAGTAATAAGGTGATAGTAATAGACAGCAATAAGTGATAGACAACTTGGAATGACTAAACCACTATGTTAAATATGATCTGAATGAAAACCAACAGAGAAAGGATTTATGAAATACCAGGGGTAGCCATTACCTGTAGCAGAAACTAAAGCCATTTAACCAAAGAGAAACTACTATCTAAAGCAAATATTCAATTTAAACAAGGAAAAAACCAATAATCCATAATACTTTAAACAACTGTGCTTGATGAAGCACGTTATGAAAACAGAAATATCTAAAAAAGCCAGACATTGAACTATAGCAATTTGAAACTATTTCTATTGTATTTGTCACTCTCCTTTTTCATAAATATTGAAGTTGAACTGCAAATTCTTTTGTTAAGTTCCTGCTTCTCAGGCAATCCAGGGCATAGACAGTCTTAAATTTTGTACAGTAAAAATAAATGCAACTTAAATTATTCTTCCATCATCCATTTCACTTTACAATGATAAAACAGATCAAAGTTAAAAAAAAAGTCTATGTCCCATTATTATTTCCAATCCAGATGAATACAACTTTTTAATGAAGATTCTCTAATTGTCTTTGGTGGTGCTTTTTGAAGTGAAGCCACTGCTTTACACACAGTAATTCAAGTTTGACAAGGGAAAACCTTAAGGGAAAGTATATTTGTTTCACTAGGAGGAAGAAAAAGAATGGCTCATACACTCAAGTTTTCTTCCCTGTTCAGGAGTAGAAAGAGGAGAACTGTGTACTCTTCAGAAAAAAAGCAAATAAATCTCAAAAAGCAAATAAACCTCAAAAAGCAAATAAATCTCTGGTTGTCCCACTCCACTCACAGTTTGTAAGAACACTAAGGGTATTGTAGTAAAAAAGTTTACCAGCTAGGCTTTAAACATGTAAGACTAGTCCATATTAATAGTGGCATCATAAAACATCTCATTTCCACTGTAGAAACAGAAGTAATTCGATTTTTTTTATACTAGATGCAATTATATTAAATATTGCATGAATTTTTAGCAATGGTGTGCTTGTTTTCAACAAGCCATTTTTATTTAATAAATATATAAATATGATATTTTTATATAATTTAGCTATTTTCCCCCCTAATTTAAATGTGGATTCAATTTCCCTAACTGCATCACAGAAGTTTCTTTCTTTGTACCCTCTTCCCTCTTACATCTTATTGGGAATCAATATCAGACAATATCTGAAAACCAGGACTAAAACAAAAGCATTGGCATTTTGTCTTTTCTATAAGAAAAATCTCTGTCATTTCTGAAAGACTGTAATTATAGAAACAGAATACAGACAATGGAGAGGTCTGCAAAACATTTCTATAACAGAAATTGGAAGGACATGTCAAGAAGACGATATCCCAATGTAACTGGGAACCTCTTCAAAGACACACAAATTTTATTCTACTTCTTCATGTGCCCACTCATTTCCCTGAAGACGTGTGACAACCTTGAAAAGGGTTCTTCAACATGCAAAGGAGACCAAAGGAGTTGTTGCTTGCAGTCTATATGCCAAGCAGGTAAAGTGTAATTTTCCCTTCTCTAGTACTATTTATTCCTTGCATTTTAGTTGGGTCAGGAAGCTTCACTGCTCTAGAATCAGAAAACAGGGACAGCTGCTACCAAAAAGACTTTATTAGTTTCAAAAATTAGTTTCAAAAACTGGCAAGGAAAAACAAGACAGGCTGGAGAAACTGGAGGCTATGTAATCACCAGACAGCTACAAGGAATACAGCAATATGATGTAATGATCATCTGACACAGACTGAAGAGAATTAATTAAATAGGAAGTTCTAAAGCTACCTAAAGCAGTTTTTTCCCCTATAATTTTTATGTCATCACAGTTTTGTACTTCATTACTAATTAAATTACTTCATTCCTAGTTGAAGATTTATTTAAAAAAATATATTATTGACCAAACAATAGTGTATTTTATACTATAATTTAAAAAAAGTATACATTAGCCACACATATACCCAGGCAAAGAAAGATAAGCAGATCTTGTTTTTAACTCAATCATTGCAAAGTAGTTCTTTACTGTCTATTAATCTTTGTGCCCATCACTGCATATAGAAAATTCAGTGTCACCATCACTCAGACACTGATAGTCAGCACTGCTAAAGACTAAAACCAATCTCAAATTAGATCAATGTGAAGATAATCCTTTCAAGATCTGGCACAGCAACCATAAATCCCTAATACAAAATAATCACATTCTTTTTAATTGGCAAAGAGAAAGGATGCCTCCCTTATCCCACACGAGGATGAGTCATTAAAGCATTTCCTGCTTTTAGATTTCTTTATGTATGTATTTTTCACAGAGCCCATCATTTGCGTCAGATTTTTAAAATACACACTCATAATAAGAGTTAGCCTGCTTTACCCTGACAAAAATAAATGAAAAAGTTATAATTTTATGCAATTCATCCCTGCAGCACAGAGAAATTATAGGGGCATAAACCAGAAGTAAATAAGAGGAAATAAGTAAACACATTCACAGAGTTAAGTACAATCAGTACTGCTGTAAAAAAAACAAACAAAAAAACAAGAAAAAAAACCAAAACCACCCAAACTGATTGGAAGCTTTGAATAATAATAATGATTTCTAATTCTGTCTTTGGAAATAAAATTGTGTTATCAGTTCTACCAACAGACAAACATGACATTCTTCCACCTGTTTTGATTTTTTTGTAAAAAAGAATGATTTGTAAAAAGATCTTTTGTAAAAAGAATGATTTTTCTACTCCTTAAATTAATAAAGCATGATACAGATAGCAGAATCTGATCTCCACACACATATAAATAACATCACATGCTATGTGGATCACAGAAAACCTGATTTTCTCTCTGCTGTAAATCTAACAAGAGCTGAGTTCCACTCTAACCCAGCTCTTAAAATAACTCTGGAGCTTGTCTATCTTCAAAGAGAAAAACTACAGTTACTTTATTGTCATAATAATTTTTTGTAATTCCCCCTTCCACAGCTCATGTTCAAAAACATTGGATGTGAAAAACATTCTTGAAAACTATTTAGCATGACATAACTTGTACTTTAACCACCATGCACTCTCAATAAGGATGGATTCATGATACTCATAAAGGTAGCACTTATTGAGATTTTGAAGTAGCACTTATTGAGTCTGAAGAACACAGGAAACACCAGTAGAGAGAGAAATGCTTGGCCACTCAGTTCATGAACTAAACCACACAGTTAAGTTGGGAACTTAAATGCACATTTCTCTCATACAACACAGGCTCCCCAGGAGAGACGTCACAGCACCAAGCCTGCCTGACTTCAAAAGTTGGGACAATATCCTCAGGCACACAGAGTTGCTCTTGGGGTGTCCTGTAGAGGGCCAGCAATTGGACTTGATGATCCTGATGGGTCCCTTTGAACTCAACATAAAAGCAAATAATTACAGAAAGAAGCTATACATTTTAAATAATTTTCTCTCCATTGCCTGCTTTGTTGGCTGTTTAGATACTGCAGTGGCTGGGAGATCCTATTATCCCTATTCTGTATGATTTAACAAAACATTAAAGGTGTGCACGTGGCAAATCAACATAACAGCTGTAACCATAGTCTAATGGTAAAAAAAAAAAAATAAAGTTTAGATTTTTTATTTGGAAATTAGATTGATGGTTTAGGTTCTTTGTAAAAAAATTTGAAACAAATAACACCAGAAGAAAAGTGTAACTCATGATTTTAAACAGACAACTTGTCTCTACTATGTGGATTTACATGAAAAATGTAAAGCTACTAATTACAGACCAAGTTGATACTATTACACACTGAAACAGTGTTTCCAAAACCTCCAAACAAAATGGAAATACAAATATGAAATCAGTATGCTGAATCTAAGAAGAAATGCCAGTGTGAAACAGGAATCCAATAATAAAAGATACAAAACCAAATTTAAAATGGGTATCTGAAACTTTTAAAAAATATTAAAATTAATTAAAAAACCCCCATTTATAGCTCCCAATTTAGAAGCTAATTACTAGGAGAAGCAAAAGAAAAACTTTAACTTTTTTAAAAGAAAACAGCATTTGCCAAATGGGAACCTAAAATATTGAGCTCCTTTGGCTTTAAAGTAAGTGCTACTAAACTGTCAGTGCAGAAGACTCACCTACTTTGTGTTTTATTAAGGCATAGGAAGGCAATAAAACCCTGAAGCAGAGTAACTGTCAGCAAGTAATAGCAAATCAAAGTAATTATTAACTAATATTAAAAATTGTTTCAATATCTCCACATAAAAATGACATGCCTAGAAGACAAGAAAACATCACACTACTAAAATGTCTGCATGAATAAGCTTACTTCCTAATATGACAGCAAATTATTTGAAGGCACTTTGGCACATGCAGTTAAATTTTAGATATTGGCATGATTTCCAGTAAAGTCTTCTCCAAATCTGAAAAGCCTCATGTCAAGTCAGCCTAGAATTTCAGCTGCAATTTACTCACATGATGACATTTTTCTGTTTCATACATTAAATTAATGTTTATAGAAAATGGGTCCTATTCTTCCATCTGGAGATTTCAAATGCTGCTTAGAATGCAGCAACTTTAAATTTCACATAACTGTATTTTTACACTGCAACTCTCTTATTTTAACAAAATTTTTTATACATTACTCTACAGTTCAACAAATTATAAACTTTCTGGCTGCAGGTAGGCTAATAAAAATTAACATGAATCCAAAATCCTGGAAGAGTTACCTTTTTTGAACTATTGGGATTGGTGGAGTTATGAGATGCTGAAAACAGAGGTGAAAAATGAAAAGCCTTAAGCATAATAACTACAGCTACTTCTAGGACTGCATTCTATGACTATAAGCTGTCTGAATCAACTAGACCTGCACTTAATGTAAAAAAACTATTTAGTAAAGAAAAGTATTGTAATATCCAATGATTAAACATTTTAAAGTATTTTCACAAATTTTATCAATTGCTAGCAACTAATGTGGACATTCTGAAACATCTTTTATGAAATGAAGTTAATATAAAATGAAATTTAGGAACCCATCACCTCAGCAACTATATTTTTCACAGTCATTTGCTTGCAAATCATCACAGTTATTACAGCTCTATTAGTCAGTAGCAGAAGTTATCTGTGAAATAATACCAAAAAGTCTCAGTGCTGATTTACATGGAGAAAACTCCATGGCTGTGCTGGGTTTGCTAAGTCACTGATCCTGCTCTCTGACAGGCTGACATTCTTCAAGGCATCACAAGAAAAGCCACTTTTACAGACAGAAAAGAAACTACTACTTTGTAGTTGTATCAATTACACAGGGTCTTCTGCAGGGAAGGAGGAAGAGGATAAGGAACAAGGAAGAAAGAAGATATTAAACTTGCAAAAAGTCAAGTTTATCTAGGAATCTAACTAAAGACAAAATGAGAAATTTCAGATATAGTGGATCATAATGTGTTTTCTGAAAATATGCATGGCCTTAGTTTATATAACACCTTCCCAACTACTGCATGAAGGCCTTAGAAATTTGGATTTTTGTTGTCAAACTGCTACACCAGGCACCCACTAATTTACACTGCCTGATTACTTTTCAGGGACTGACCTGGTTGCCTTCCAGGTAAAATAAGAATTTTGTCTGCAACTGACACAAATGAGAGGAGAATGTACTATACTCAGAATGAAAGAAAAGGTAGGGATGTAAATCACAGCCATATCTATGCTTAATTTAGATTTAACTGATTCACATCTCATTCCTAATTTTGTATCCTTGTGTACCTCATGCCTTCTGTTCAGATTTTCATGAATACATTATATATTTTTTGAAGCTATGCAACTGGCATTACACATACAAATACTCAAAAAATACAGCTAACTGCAAAAATACAGCTAACTGACAGATCTGGGCAAGATAAAAACAATCCATGGCTCCTACAGAAAGAAATGTCACTGACTCCACAAAAGAGCAAACCTAGCCAGAGGGAAGCAGTCTGCAATACATTTTCAAAGTGTTGTTAGGTAGTAGTATCATGACACAGAAGCTCAGGAATTATTTTAATTTAAACCAATATAGTAGAAAAAAAAAATAATCTCAACCATAACAAGTAGACTGTATTATCAGACTTCCATTCTCAAGCTAGTTGAGGAATTTTCCATGTCTCTACCTAGCTATAAATATGGTTGACACCTGAAAACCTCACCTCACCACAACATCTGGGTATTAACCATCACAAAGTAAATAAGCTGATTATCTGAGTTTTAAACATCCCAATTCCTCACTGATCTCAGACACAGTAATTTGTTCAATGGTAACAGTGCAGCAACAATGCTCTGTGCAGCAGAGCATTGTAAACCTCGACAGAGAAGACCTCTCAAAGTATGAATCCTGATTAAGCCACTCCCAGGATAGGATTTGGCTCACCCTAATTTCAGACATCAGAGATGTAGCTCCCACACCAGACCAGCTTCTAACCTCCCACCGAGGTTAGTGGAGATCCAATCAATAGAGGCAACACAGTCTAGGAAGCAAACTGCATTTCAAACAAAGCATTCCTCAAGTGCCTGTCAATTAGAAGTAAGATACAGCTTCCTAAACATACCAGTGTAAGTTGTCGCACCATAAAGTGTGCAAAATATCTACCCAAAACAAGCAGATTTGGTGTTGGATACACAGGAAACCTGCATCCTTATGAGAGGCAGGTGAGATGCCCCACCAAGACTACAATGATACTAGAAACCTGTATTAAAGCAACTGACTCCTACATTCCACTGTGCATTATCAGCAGACATCTAGCTCAGAAGGAGACATCTTCACTGCAGGCACCAAAAAAAGAAGGTAATTCTATTTTGGCATCAGGAATCCAGAATCAGCGTAAGTGGATAATATAATTTACCACTGACAAAGATTTCAAGCTAATTAAGTAACCAACCTAGGTAATTTTCATTAACTAGGATTTCAAACCTTTCATTTAAATGAACAGAAAACTGTGAGTTTCATTAAGTATTTTTAAATAAATTTTAATACTCTTTTGAAGACTACTCTTCATCTAATATTATACTATGCAAGAACTATAAATGTCACCCAAGATCCTACAGCAGCTCTTTCTGTGACCTTCAACACCTTCATTGCCTATTAGGACACCTAATCTAGGAACAGAATTGTTACTTCCAGTTTTGTTTATTAAAAAAAAATTGAGGGAAACCTCTATTCATACAGCTCAGTTGCAAAAAGAATTATCCAATAACTAATGTGTTAGATATGTCACACTCTTGAATTTTTGGGTATGTGACAGTATTAAGAACATTTCCCAATTCAATTTCTCAGCATGACATTTATAGTTACACAATAAAATAATTAATAAATTCTCATTTATCAAGTATTTTTTAAGAGACTTTCAGGCAAATCCTTCCTCCTTTACACAAGTAGATAACTAAATGTAATGGCATTACAGCCAAAACGTATAGGATTAGAATGATTTGCTCTGCTTAATACACATCTGTAACATGCAGCATTCAAGCAGTATTCATTATTACATTTTGTTGGTTCTGTCATTCAGTACCTCCTGTGCTAAGCTAACTGCATCACTTTAAGCAAAATTAAATAAATCTCCATTTTATAAGGAGAAAAAAATATTATTGAACTGGAAATACAGTTTCAGAGACCTCTGCAGTGAGAACTAGAAGTTTCCACTCTGTTTTCAAGGTCACTTAACACTACTAATCACTCAAACCACACAAAGATTTCTTTGGCATATGAAATATATGTAATATTTTGTCTTTATTACAGAAGAAGAAAAATCAATCTTTTTTTATATTTCCTAAAGTATGCCCACATAAGTATATGCTACGTGACTGGAGAGCAGAGTTGGAATCTTCTGGGAATACATGTAAACATAAATTATCAGCATGAGTTTATGATACACCAAAAAGTATTTCCATTGTCCTTCTGCTGATGGCTATCAACTATTGCCATTTATTCATCTCCTTGTCTACAGATCCAAGGAGCTTTCAGATATTCACATCACAAACATTCCTACAGGAGAAATGTTTATATTTTCTTCCTCGTGTGTGGCACTTACCCAGCCCTTTGGGAGTGATGCCACTGCTGTCAGCAGGGTTGACCACCCAGTAGTAGTATTTCAGCGTGTGCATGAGCTGCAGCACTGTGCCCACTCGGCGGATGGTGTTATAGATTGTGGCAGTCCCAATGAATTCAGCTGACAGGTAGGTGTACAAAGATAGCTGCACCTGGGGAATGAAATAGTTACCCGCAGAAATGTAAGCTCTGCATTAGCAACTCTAAATTGTAGGGGTCTTTGTAGAATAGACCTTAGATATGATACAAAAAACTGAAAAACTAATTACAGCTCAGCTTAGAGTAGAGGCTGCACTGATTTAAGTTAAGATAAACATATTGGCTTGCTTTCTATTCTGACTTTTTATACAAAAAGTATATATTTTTAGTTTTTAGGACAACGCCACTTTTCACTTTGGTTTACATATCTCTACTATGATTACTTAGGAAAACAATTCATTATTACCAGAGAGGAACGATAACATGCTAGAGATTTTATCAAACTAGAATATATAGTTTGAAATAAAATAAGAGCTTACATTAACGTGTAACAAAACACATTTTTACTGCAATTAAAACCACAAAATTTAATGCTTAATCTGTAGAAAAACAATGTAATGCAATCACTGAAAAAGGGACTGGGTTTCTTGAAACAGTCTTTTCATAGAATCAGACAGAATCTTAGGCAATAATTTAACTGCTTTTATGAAAGTATAAAAGACATTGGAGTATATAGTTAAGTTTTTGTACAGACTTCATGATCTAAGATCATTGCTATACTTACAAAACAAATCCAAAAGAGAAAAACCAAAAACCTAAGTAGAATATTATAAAAGAATACAGGTATTTAATTTTGTTGTAGGAGAGTCTTAGCATTATGCCAGTGTACCATTACCTTTGCAGGGGTATGTATCCAGATAGCAGGATTGAAAAGGATGTGATCACATAATTGCTTCAGTAGAGGTGCTCCATGAGACAATCCATCCAAATATTTCGCAAATGACAAAAATTGTTCCAGAACTGCTCTGGTTATATGAACTCTAGATGACTGGGGGAAAATAATCAGAAAGAAAAAAGATAAAGAGAAAAAAATCTTCTTTTAAAATATAATTACAGCAGAACTATGAAGCAGTATTTTCACCTAGCTCATCATTACTACATACCTTCAGCTTGCATGTTTTAATGCGATTGAATATGAAGGTAGTTTATACTTTATAACAATATCAATGGTCTTTCTAATGGCTATATTTAACAGGCTAAAATATCCATCAATAACTTTGTTTTTTGGTATTTTGCTTAGTTTGGTTTCTTTTAATTTTATTAGAATCCAGTCAGGATCCTACATTTTACAGCACAATTCTTCAGAAGTTCATCTGAAGTCCTCACCTCCTCTTAAACTAGTGTCTTACTGAAATTTGGTGTCTCAGTGTGTGAACACACATTATTAGGAGACTTGCTTTTGTTTCTTAAACTTAAGTAGGTATTTGAAGGAGTTGGGCTCATAGTTTCCTCAAATTTCAGGATTCTTTCATTTTCATAGCATATGCCATGAAATCACTGTTGAGACCTGCTCCTATGTAGTAACATGGTCTGAGGACTTTGACAAACTTTTTTGTATACTAAATTAACATGAATAATAATAATAATATGAATAAATAGTAAAAAACTCTAAAGATTTTTCTCCTTGCCTTCACCACAAAATGTCAAGCACTGGAACAGGCTGCTCAGGGAAGCAGTGGAGTCACCAGCCCAGATGTGTTGATGTGGCACTGAGGGACAAGGTTTTGTGGTGGACTTGGCAGTGCTGTGTTAATAGCTGGACTCTATTTTAAAGGTCTTCTCTAACCTAAATGATTCTGTGATTCTATTTTTCAATTATTTTTAATGTTGCAAGTACAGTCTGGGAATATAGAGATTTATTATTTTTAGAAGTGAAGTCTACTATCAGTAATACAAGTTCAGCCTACATGCTGAATTTCCTTTGGCTTGTACATGAAAATTCACAATAAATAATCTGCAACTAATAAGAACAAAAATGCTGTTTGGAAGTTCAAGTGAAAAAGAAAAAGCTCTCTCTCTTCTCTGAAGAATTTGATTACATGCAAATAAACAACAGATACAAGAGATAATTAAAAAATAATAAAATTGAAACTAGGAAAGGATGTTTTCCCACCATGTGTGCCAACTGAATATAAGCATATATTGAAAAAAGAGAACAAATCCTTTCAAAAAACTGCAGCTAAGTAAATATAATGTAAAAAAAACCACCCAGAAAGCAACATATGTTTTAATAATTATGCTGTGATCAATAGAAATCTTTTAAATACTCACATGCCCAAGTCTAATGAACATAGCAGGTGTTAATTAGAAGAGCATGGAAACTTTTTTTTTAAAAAATCATGTTGAACATTCTAAATCAATGTATTCCATGTGTATAAACCATAATGCTCTATTCAAGGGAAAGCCCTCCATGAAGGCTCACCAGTCTGCCTGTGTGTAACTCACCAAACCAAAGCTAACAGCTTTGTAAGTTCCTTCTTGTTATGGCACAAGAAAATGTAACCTTGGAAAAAAACCAGCACCTTAGGCTAGTTCTTTGCAATTGTAAATCACACTTGCTTAGCAGTGAAAAACAGAAGCACAGAAAAACTGCTTTTAGGTATTAAGTGAAGGTATTTCCCTAGCACAACGAAAAAAGGGAACAGAATGAGAGAAACTACTTATCATTCTTCAAAATTCAGAACATTTTTGAAAGGTGATATTATGATTCTTATCTTCTGCTTAAAAGATTGCTATGCTGACCTCATGGTAATAAAAGTCCAGTAGTAGACATGCAAGAATGTCAGAGCCATGAGCTTCAATCATGGGATCGTCACTATTTTAGTATAGCTGACAGTAGTTTGCTCTCAGATTATTTAGATTATTAAACCCCAGTAATAGGGTGTCAAGAGGCAGGGAGGCAGATGGTGCTCCTCAGACAACTGAACTGAACCTCAGGTTTGAGATAATGGCTCATCATGCCTAAAAACAAGCAAGTACTGGGAATGCCCCTTGCAGGGAATGCCCCACCAATTTCTTTCAGAAATTAGATTTTGTTACAGTTTTTCTTCTTCAAAACACAGGACAACTATTTTGACAATTTCAGAATTTTCACAGAAGATTAATTTAACTTTTATTAACCTACATACACACACACAAAAACCCTCAGTCATGACATTTCTGCTTTGTAAAAACTAGAAACACGAGAACTTTCCTAAGCAAGTTTGGGGGGACAGAAAATGCAGAAATGTAAATACTTTAAAGTGATTCCAAAACAGATCTAAAGTCAAAACATAAATAAGAGAACAGAACCTCCTGGAGAAAATTGGTTCTTTGAATACTGGTGTAGAAGAGAATGAGGAAGATGAAGAATCTCCCGTTGACAACCTATAAAATATTTTTAATTTGCAATGTATGTCACAAATATATTTTATTCCACCAGACATTAGAGCCAGGTGATTGAAAGTACCACAATGGCAGTAGAAATACTAAGAAAAAAGACAAAAATCCTCCAAACATACCTTTTCAAGGAGATAGCCAATTACTAGAAAGCCTTTTCCACCAAGCATTTGTTCTTGCATGGCTACTGAACTCTTAAGAAGCTCAACCAAGAAAGCCAATAGGGTAGCACTGCATGTAAAGAACAAGATTTTTTTCAGATTAAAAATGTTGCTTTCTCAATAATCCTCAGCTATTAAGTGAATAGAAATAGGCTTTAGGTGGTGAACAATTCCTTAAAAGAACACAAATCTTATTTTTACCATTGGAAAATTTCTCCAGTGATTTTTCACATATTATAACGATAGGAGTGGGACTCCAGAGGCTACAAGGAAATCACCCAACAGTCCATCCCAGCAGTATCTTTAAGTGAAGTGTTCAGAAAGTACAGGGAGGGAAGTGTTCAGAAAAGGTAACAGTATAGAAACATAAGAGATATGAAAGACTTCAGGGGATGAAATTGGCAAGAAAGTGAAACTATATTATAAAATCCAGCAGTGGAAACACATGACAGATCAATCCACCACAGAGAAAATAAATCATAATGGACTCTTGGTTGATGAGAATAAAACAAAAATACACTTATCTGTATCTGAAAAATCAAGAAGAAAGGGAGAAAGTAAAAAAGAAAAGTGACAGGAGGGAAGTATTTAAAATTACTTTTCAAATATCTCAAAAAGGTAGATGACAAAATGTATTGTAGTGCCTATACAATGCATATATAAAATCATTATGTCTTTTCTAAAAATTAAATAGCTGTACAGACAAGTGTCTGCACCCATGAAAAGTTCTCACACAGGTAGTAGGCACAGGCAAGAGTGAAAACTGTGGGTTTTGCAGGTATGAAAAAGGGACTTAAAGAAAATATCCAACCTGCATTTGATACATTTCAACTTTACTTACAGTATCTAGTCATCTAAATGTTCCCTTGCTCTTCAAATGGAATCTTTTACTTTGAAATAAATGTTGAGTTTGGTTAAGCCATGCCAGCACCAAAAAAATAATTGAAGTGCTGAGGAAGACAAGATTTATTCTGTTGTTGAGTAAGGCTGCCATGCAAAAGAACAGAGAGTAGCCAATGTACATGCTGGGAACATGAAATAGTGCCCTGTCTTTCTTCACTGTTGAATGGTCATAATAATCCATCTAAAAATCACATACAGACTGCTCCACAGAGTGTCAGCAATAAAAGAACACAGATAATACCCATTTAAAGTACTCCAAAGCTTTTATCAAAACAGCCTTTCAAGCTGTCACATCAACTTCAAACCAGATTATGTGCATCAATTTTTTCTTACCCCAACCAAAAGTTTCTACTGTATTCTACTGTCATCTAAAATAAGAATGTAATGATTTTTACATGAAAACCCATAAGCAGCTCACATTAAATGTTGAAGATTTTAATTTAAATTTTTTTAAAAATTAAAGAGGTGAAAGAAAATTCCATTTAGATAGGTCATGCTTACCACCATCCTCTAGGAGTAACCTTCTGACTTACGACAACAAGCCATTATGGATAAAGTCAAACAGCATACACCTTTGCAGAATTATAATTCAAATTACAATAGCAAATACTGTTAATAGTATATTGAAGTGTTAAAAAATATTCTTAAAATGGATTTTAAAGACTTTTGTACCATATACAGCCTTAAGATAATTTTCTAGTCTCAGAAGTACTTTGTCAAGTGCCTTTAAATTCATATCACAGTTTACTTGTTCATTCTATAAATTTAGATGCAAACTCATGGGCTAGTTATTTTTATTTCATATCAATACAATCTCTAGACAACTGTTAGAAATTCTGATAGACTCTGAATGTAAGTTGTAAGACACACTGACACCACAACAATAAAGATTTTTCCCTCTTGCTCTATTTAAGCACACATAAACTACAAGTCAACTCAGAAATCATAAGTGACCAGTTCGTACCTAACCATGACACAGACACAGAAATAGACAAGCTGATTCTGTGTAAGAAAGACTGACTCAAAAAAAGTGTAGTGATTCAGATGTAGTCAGTGCCCAAATATAACTTTTTAGATATTAACCATCTTTATGCTGGCTACAGCTGGAGTAATTAATCCTGCCTGCCCATATTACGTCTGCACTGAGCTACCTTAGCTGCTACTGCAGAGTGATGCCAGTGACTCTCGTTTCAGAAAAATGTATTAATTTAGGCAATGCCTTTGTGAATGAGCTATGCTTTCACTTAATTACAAAATGGCTTTTACCATCTATTGATCCAGACACATAAAGATACCTCAATCAGCCCTGCAGAGTCAGCTCAAGTCTGCAGGCAGTAACTCTAACTTCTAATCCTTCTGCATTATCCAAGATTGCCACCATAAATAATAGAGTTGACTGCAGTATATAGTAATTCAAATCTTGGGATAGCACACATGAATGCATCATTACACCTTCAAGCACATTAAAAAAATCCAAGTACCAGAAAATGCAGCAGTTACAGAAAACCATCTGTCAGGCACATAGAGGTGCAATGAAGTTTGAGATGAATATTGTACAGAACCACATTATTGATAAAAATTAACAAAATAATTGAATATAACTAGCAGTTTGCCCACATTATTATGCAGGAAATTAAGTAAGTAAAAGATATGTAATATTTTAACTCATAGAAGAACTATAAAATCAAAATGGAAGTTTTTAAAATTCTCACTGCATGTACAGTACTGACAGTATTACTACCTGAAGATGATCAGAGATAGGCAGAAAACAGACTACATGTTGTCTGTGTGGCTGGGGCCTGTGTTTGGGGGTTTTTTTTGGGGAAGGGGGTGGAGAATTGTATGTTATCTATGGCTTGGCTTTTGTTTTGTGGACTTTTTCCCTCAGAGAGGTAGCTTAGACTTAGGTGAAATTTCCTTTTTGGAGGAGGAGAGGGGAATGAAAGTGCACTAAGAAACAGCTGCTGCACACAACAATGGTTCCACATGTAATGTTTTTCTCCTTCCATATTATGCCAGAGAGCATCTGATCTGGTTGAATTCTCAGATAAACTTTCCCAGCCTCTTCAAAACTTCTTTTCCCCCACATTTTCAGACTGACCTCAAGAAATGTGATCTAGATATAAAAAATCCATACTGAAGTAATGTATTTTTCTCCTCAATATTGCATTCTAAGAATTTAATCTGCCTAATTTAGAGGACTCTATCCAGAACTTTCAACAACTTTTAGGATATCCAATTTATTTTTTCACCTTGGCAGCTGAACACAAATTAAACCTGAAAATTTGAAATATGAAAATATTTATCAGCAGAAACAGGTTGCCAAAATCACTCTTTTAAAAAGGTTGTTGTTGACAGAGGGAAAATAATATTAATGAGAAGATTAAGTTGAACAATTTTTCAAACAGGATTTAACAAACTTACCAGCAACTAACATGCATCAGATTGCGTCACAGTAATTGACATTACACATTGAACTTGCAAAATTCTGTGCACTGGCACACAAAATTTCTCTCCATTCTTTCCTACTTTTAACACCCCTAGATATAAAGGGCACTTCAGCCCATTCCTACATCTCTTCTATATCATGCCCTTCCTAGAACACATCAGTTTGTCTGCAGTGGAGCCAAGATACAGATAGAAAGTGAAACTATATATGTCAACCAACACTAAATCAGAGAACTATGATAATTACTGAAAATACAACTAATTTCTAGAGAAAAAATCCAGTAGTTTTCCATTATTAAGAAGCAGGAGAAAAAAAAAAGGTGATAGACCAAAGCATGATGATGCAGTACCTCCAGTGGCTACTGTTTAGATACTGTTTAGAAGTACCTTAGGTGTCAGGAATTTGCACCCTTAGGATAAAAGTGAAATTTGCCTTGTTTTTTTGTTGCTGCAGTTCTTTTATTTTATTTTTAAACCACTACACAGATCATTTTCTCTAGACTCCTCATTCCCATGATAATCTCTGTCACATTTGCCCTAATATAAGTTTCATCTTGGATCATGTATTACAAAGTTATCTGTACAAATTACCTTTACAAAAGGCACCTTTAACTAAAGGTAGGCATGTTGCTTTGGAGATCTAAGTATGATTATTAATTACAGACAATTTAACTTGAAGAGTCTATATAAAAGAGAATAATACATGTATTTGTTTTGTCTGATTCTCTTTGGGAAAGAATCCTTTATAAAGATAAAAATCTTTTATTTGTATTTTCAGCTTCTCCAAAGTAATACAAAAAAATTGTATTAACAACTCCATCACAGGTAATTAGTATGATAACTATTGAAAATTAATCATAGTGTAAACAGATAAAGTAGTATATTAAGGAAGATCATACAGCAAAAAATAATGTTTCCATGAGCTACAGCTATGGCAGCTCTTTAAAGTGCTTCCTTAACTTCCAATTTAATTTTTTTTTTCTTTCTGTAAGCTTGTTGAAGAGGAAGGCAAAGGGATTTTTTCTTATGCCTTTTCAATTGTTTTCTGATAACATGTGGTAAAGCTAATAAGACAACTAATCAGGTTTTATTCAAAAACATGAGTCAGCTGAATAGGTCTTGTGTGAGAGAACTAGAGAAGCAAGTCACCTCTGCTTACAGGCAAAACATTTTGTGACACAGACTCCAGTAGTAAATTAGCCACCCTCGATAGTCCCTGGATCTTCTGGAGTATGCAGAGGTACAGCAGTTCAGGAGTTTACAACAGATTTCTACTATGTGTTGCAGAGGTTGGATTTTCATTATAAACCCGTGTCCAGGCAGACTGATTTGGCAAATCACATTCCGGCTGTCACAGTTTGGGAAAACTCAAGCAACTGATTTTATCTGAGCACAGCTAGGTCACACTAGGGATGTAGAATTTTAGGAGCAATATCCAGCACTCTTCCCTTCAAAACAGAGAGGGAGAGAGTTGCCAGCACTCAACAGTGCAAATTCTGAATTTTACAGTGAAGGCAGCAATGGACTGGGATCTTGGCTTTCCACGAGAGGCTCAAAGGCAAATGGAAAAACCTCAGGAAGGATTACTTCCAGACCTACTCTCAAATTTAAATACCTGAGCCAGCTGTGACAAGAAAATTATTGAAAGACAGGATGAGAGGACAGGTTAGGAAGGTAGGATACCACATGGCATTCATCTTGTTTGCTGTCATGATCTTTAAGATAAATTCAATTAAACTAAAGAGATTGAGAAAATTATTGGAAACTTACAGATTTTTCATATTAAACTAATAAATAAAATCAATACATCAAACTAATTCCTGTCAAGCTGGGTTGTTTCTGTAGAAATCAATAGGAACCCTGACTATTTCTTATCAAACTATAAATCTTAAAAAGTAGATCTACTTAAAAAGTAGATACTGTTATACCTATCTTACTTATGAAATATAGATAATTTTGATAATTCTTTTATGTATGTTTAGATGGTGAGGTTTTAGGTTTTGCTAATAAAACCCTTCTAATATTAAAAAAAATTAAAAAAAATCAAATAATTGAAAACCCTGAGCTTTTTAAACGGAGTTTGATATTTGCAGGAGAGAAAGAGGTGAGAAGGATTCAGAAAAGCAGTAGAACTGGGAAAGCTCTCTGTTGCTGTTACAGTGTCATATCTGTATACACACAGGTCTAACTCAGCATCAGATACATAAGGAGAGACAATAATCTAATAAATAAGAGGGAACAAGGAAAGGACTCATTAAATGCACTGCTTCACTTATTCCACTCCTCAAATGATCCTTTTCATGTATAGCATTCATTCCCCATTAGCTCCTTTCTTTGATCCCAAAAATATTTTCTTCTTTTATTTGCCTACTTCCTTTTTCACTTCCAGTATTATTTTTCTTGATACTTATATCCTATTAAATAACATATGAGAAAATAATGCACAGACACCAAAACCTATAAACACATAAATAACGTCTCATTAAGCAGCCATTTGCTTAAACTTTTTTCAATATGTTCTTGAGTTAGAATCACATCGTCTTGCATTATGCATTTGTACAACCATATAGCACAATGCATTACAGATCTCTTTTTAGAATATAATCTAATTATAGAAGACATTCATTGACTTATTAAAGAACAAATTTTTTTCTACTTACAGTTCAACTAACTCCAGAAATGTTCTGTACATTTTCAATTGAACATTATGAATGTTCTCACTCACTGGGTAGACCACACACTTGGGAAGAATTAGTCTTTATCTCAACTTCTAAAACTTACACTAAGTTAGTTCTTCATTTTTAAACAGATCTAGTTATTGCTTTGTCATCTATTACAGATTCAGCTCCTTAATGAATTTAACATACATTTTATTCCTATGTGGAGATACATACACACCTAACCTTCCTTAAACTAGAATACAGCATTTCAGTCTTCTGCTTTGCCAGTAAATAAAAACATAGTGATTTTTTTTCCAAGCTTATTTCAAACCAAGCATTTATTTTTTTTTATTTCCCTTACTTTACAATGCTTCAATGCAAAGTACATCCTGCAAAAGAGACTTAAAAAAATAAATATTCCACAGTAACCAATACACAACCAATACACCTTTTCCAAAATTGTTGGCAATTTTAGTATTAGTTATTGTTTTTTTTCAGTTAAATATTTTTAACTGAACTATCTAATGCAATAAGAAACATCCAGAATAATTAATAGAAGAATATTATAAGCAGGAAAATAAGCCACGTGCTCAGCATTATGCACCTGTTTTGTCACCTAATCCAAATAGAAAAGCCAGTTTATTTTGTCCCTAAACATTGTTTTCTAGCAAGCTTTAGTTACAAACAATCCTCCAGGGAAACACCATACCAGCTGTTCAGCATTATCCTTTCAGATTTGTTACCCTCAAAGATTTAGGCCAACCATTTTTCTGGAGAAGTTTAGCTATCCTGTGCTGCAGGAGAGGTGCCTGCTGTAACAAGCACGGGGCAAGAGATCTTGTAAAAATAACCATAGCTGAGTTGATTTTGAGAAAAGAGTCACCATGGCAGGAGATATTTCAAAGATGTGCAGATGTGGTATTTAGGGATGTGGCTGAGTGGTGGACTTTGCAGTCCTAGGTTAATGGGACTTAAAAAGACTAAAACAGTTTTTTTCAATATCTGTTTTTAACATCTGTGAAGACTTTTTAACTTAGAGGCGTCTTCCATAGTACCAGAAGAGAAACTTCATGGGTTCCAGCTTAAAATTGTCTTGTTATGTCCCCAGTCACTATTGCAATTGTAATATGGTCACAAAATGCCTGATCATAGCTCTATGACTTTCTGACCACATATTAAATAATTTTTGAATGCTATGAAGTATGAATTCAAATGACACAGACTTTAAGAAGGTAAACAACCTTGCATTTAAGGAAAAGCATATTGAGTTCTTTTAGAAGTTGGGTGAACTGTTGTAAAACTATTCTTAAAGACTCTAGAGTGATTTGAATTCATTACTTAATCATATCAGTTTTGTACAGTAAACTAATTTTTTTTAAATTATATTTTTTTAAAAGAAACAAGGGTAAAATGTAGAAAAAAATTAGAGAGCATGCCTACAAAAAAAAAAAAAAAAAGAAAACATTTTGTAAGCTTAATTTTGTTTCAGTCTTGGTTGAAAGAAGCTTACCAAACTGTTGTTTCCACCTGACTGTCGTGCAGCTGTCGATTGTCTAGCTGGGCAAAGAGAGGAAAAAGAACCTGGATCCCTCCAATGGAATGAATGGCGCTGTGAATGGAGTGGGTTACAATAGCTTTCACATCCTAAAGACATAAAATAAAGGAAAAGCTACAATTAATCTCAATTTTAAAGGACAGTAAAAAATATAATTCTGCAGCACTTTAACACCAAATTGGGTGCAGACTTTTAAAAATTTTGTTTCAATACTTATACTTCGATTATAATGACTAAACTTAAAGGAAAACATTAAACAGAAAATTTTCAGTAACATGGCAAACTGTGCCTTCTATTATGAAGCCTGTATTTCTTATGGAATATTTTTTCCTTGCTTTAGAAAGGGAGCAAAGAAAGAACAGTTCAAGTGAAAGTTATATTAAAAGCTGACAGAGCACAAAAGAACAATCTCTGTACACTAGTAGACAAATCCTCTGTGTGATGTTCAGCCAAGAGTAATCACAGAACATCAGCTTAGCAGCACCAACCTGAAGCATGAGAGCATGGGGGGAGTGTACAAAAATTGAAGGATTCTCCTTTGGTGAGGATTCAAGGCATAGCTGAGCATCGGTGGCCTTTGCATTATAGGTAAAAGCGATGCTACTGGCGAGTTTCCCATCATACAGCACTTGTTTATGGTGCTCAGCCAGATGAATGTCACTCTCGGATTTAAATTTGAATGTGCTCTGAAAAAGACCCAAAAGTTTTACGAAGTAATTAATTTAGACAAATTCCTTGCCACAAAATATGCAAAAACTACATTGGACTTGAGAGAGAATAAATAAACCACTAAACTTCACTTGCATATACCAGTAGCCTAATGCTACTGAACAATGAGATAGATTTGTTTCTATTTAGTCTACACCATATCAACATGTCAAACACATTATTTGGTATTTTACATATTATCTCTCTTTTCGGCATCAATGTTTACAAGCTTCAGAAGTAACTATCTTAAAAAAACACACACTAACCATAAATATGTTAAAATAAAATTAAAGCAAAAAACACGCTAAAAATAAAGACCAAATTAAATGTGCTGCATTTTAGTTCATATAAGCTCACTCAAATTAGAATATAAAACGCTATACTATGTTGATTAGAGGAATAGTTATTTTTGAACAACATTAAAAACCATGCTTCATTAACAGTCAGGAGTATACACAAATGAGCCACATAAAATAAAATCCAAAATAAATCATAAATGCCACATTTTACATTAATTTTTTGCAAATTCAGAGCTTTTCTAAAGAAGACTGAAAATGAACATATCATGATTCATATCTGATCTAAAATTAAGTTTTTTGGCAACACTGAAAAATCAACAAAGCACAAGAAGATAGATTTCTGTCTTTCTGCAAAGCACTGTAAGATTTACTTGGCATATAACAATTGTATATAACAATCATTTAACAGTGGCAAAAAGACAATTAGTAGCAACAGAGTACAGTTCTGTACTGATACAAAGAAAGCAAATTTATTAGAAATGACCACCATTTTATTACAAATGATGAAACAAATATATATATATGTATGCATATATACATAAGTATATAAAATGTTCCTGCTAAAATATTTTCTGAGTCTAAAAATAATTTATTTCTGAGATTATACATGAATCATTTCCCTTGCTTTCATTGCACATAGTGATCACAATTCTCTTTATCCCTTTGGTCCTACCTAATATCTCCTTTCTCCCACAGCCTCCTCTTTCTCTGAAGCTATTGGGAGTATCAGCACTGGGGTTTTTGTTATCCATGCCAGAATTAAAACAGGCAACTTATAAGCTATTGGCTTCTCTTTCCAAACAAATCAGAGGTTGATAGTATTGATGTAACCCCATAAACCCCATCCAGAATTTTCAGAGCTCTCAGGGCTGCTGGAAACCCTGAAAAAATTTATTTTGATTACAGCAAAAGAGTGGGAAAGCCCACCCGCTCAAGTGACCTACACAGCAATAAAAGGTCTGCTGACTAACACTCCTTTGTATGTGGGCCAGAAGCTGAGCAGACTGGCCACCTGACTGGAGCTGCTGGAGAGCTCTTGGAGCACATTTGTCTCAACCTTGCACTGTCCCAGCCTTGGTGATGTCTGGGAGAAGGGAGGCTGCAATGCTGAAAAGGTACCAGACACAGGCACCATAACAGAAACCACAACCAGGAAGGGCAAATGCATGTAAATGGCAAATGCATGTAGACGGCAAATCTGTGGTTCAGTCTGCAGTTGGCAATGAAGAATAATATCTTCAGCTGCACTAGGAAGGATGCTGCCAGTAGGTGGAGGAAGGTGTTGCTTCCCTTCTACTTAGCAGTGGTGAGGCCACACCTGGAGTTCTGGGCTCCCACAGGGAACCAAGCACTTACTGGAGAGAATGCAATGAATGGCCACTAAACATGGAGGGAGTGAAGCATCTCTCATATGACAAGAGGCTGAGAGAGTTCAGACTCTTCAAACTGCAGAAAAGAAGCAGCGGAGGGGATCTCATATATAAATAACAGAAGGGAGGTTTAAAAGAAGACAGAGTCAGACTCTTCTCAGTGGTGCCCAGTGGTATGACACAAGCCAATGGGCAAAACTGGAACAAAAAGGCTCCCTCTGAATATCAGAAAACACTTTTTCATGGAGAAGCTGCCCAGCAAGGTGATAGAGTCTCTGTCTTGGTATTTGTTAAAAAACTGCCAGGAGATTGTCCCAGGCAACTGGATCTAGGCGACCTTTTTTGAGCAGGGAGGACCAGAGGACCTCCAGGTTCCAGTTGCTTCCTACATCTTCAGCCTCTCTGTGAGCTGTATTTGGGTTAAGAGTCTGTTTTGGAGGGAAACTCCCAGTGGTCCCCACTTATTACTCTGTTCAAACTGCAAAGCTCTTCAGAACCAAAGAGACTTCTTTCAGGCTGAAACTCAAATATCCTTCAATTGGTGATATTCATTCAGCCCAAAGGATCAGACTACAACCAATCCAAAGTAAAAACACCAATGTAACACACTGTGAGTATTCAGCCCTCAGCACTAAATGATTTAATCTAGAAATGTGTTCCTGTTGTGCTACACTACTAACTGAAGTAGAAATTCCCAAGGAAGGAGTATTATGCTTAGAACTTGAAAGCTGGCTCTCTGTTGATATGGCTGCCTAGATCTCACTTATCAGGAAATGACTGCTACAGATTACAGATTTGTCCTGTGGAAGGTAACATTTCACCTCAGAGGGCATTTTAACTATACATAGAAATCTTTGTGACTTTCTGCAGAGGAAAAACAATTCAGTGATTTCACTGATTTCCAAAGACATCTACATCATGCTTGTTTATATTTTAATGTTTTACCACATGAAAACACTTATTACCCTGAAAATCTTCCATGCCTCTCAGCTTTTTCAGATTCCAAAGCTCATATATTGAGTTTTTCATAACTTGGCTGTTTAAATAAGTCAAGGTGTTTCAACACAAATTCTTACCATTTCACTACCATGAAAAACTTGCAGTGTTCTAAACCAGTTAAGTTAAATCAATTTTATACACAAATTTTGACATTATTCTTCCTCTTCATTGGCAGTGTTTAATATGCTGCAAGAATTTGAGATCACTATTTGAAAGTCAGACACAAATAAGTTATGAATCAACATAATACTGCCTCACACTTTTTGAAGAAAAAAACCCAAGAATTAAAGGAATATTCTGCCATCAAAACCTAACAAAAGTGATCATAAATTGGAAATTCTGGTCTCCTAACCTAAAAGATTATTGTAACAGAATATAAAGAGAGGCTAAAAATTCTGATATATGATACTACTTTATTAACTAGCATTGATCCACAGGGAGAGAAAAGAAATTCAGTATATGCGCATACTGTACTGGGGACTTAGGAAAATACATCCACAGGATGGTGTAGAGGCTCTTGTGCATATGCAACTCTGAGGTCTGGCACAAGCAGTGTGAGGGCATCAAGAGAGAAAGAGCGAGCCATGGATTTAAAAAATTCTATATAAGGTAAAAATACATATACAGGATCCATGTAAAATATGTTTGTGGCTCCTACAGGAATAGGAAGTAACAGAGAGAGATAAGAATTACTCCAGCACTGTATTCTCCAGTAAAATAATCTGTGCTTGATCAGGAACTGCTTGAATACCAGCAGCTCTCCCACTTCCTTTAGCAGCAAGACTGTAACTTTTTTTATTTACTATTCACTACATATTGCCCTTGTAGGTTCAGCAATTGTGCATAAAATATTTTCTTGTACTATATAATTGGTTTAAGCAAATCTGAATTTTTGGTGCTGTTTTGTGTCTGTGTTCACGAATTACTGTATTCTTACTCCAACCTAATGTGACAAAAAGATTGTTATTGCAGCACTGATCAAAACCAAACTCAGAAGCAACATATGGAATGATCTGATAACTTGCTTTGAAATGCCTATGGGAGGGTTAGGAGGAGTGGCACAGATTTGACAGGGCTATTAGAACAGGGCTTTGAGAAACATCCTTTTATAAATAGCAGAGATGCATCTGATACCAGTGTTTGCTTCCTCTCACATTACCTCCCCTGCCCCTCCATTCTGTTTATCAGCCCCTCGGGATCCCAGCACAGGCAGGCTCTCCTCTCCTTGCTGCCTGGGAACAAGGATGGGCAGCAGGGAAAGAACAGTGAGAGCAAGGATGATGCTCTCATTTCCTTTTTCTTTCTTCAATCTCCAACAACTGAAAGGGTCCACAGAGTATGCAAAAGTCCTGTTCAGCAATGGCAAGGCTCAAAATGAACGTGCTTTATTAAAGATAAAACCTGGGTATGCAAATATTGAATCGTAATATGTTTCTACTAAATATAGTTTCAAATTCCAAGATATATTATGGATTAACTTGGGAAGATTTAATGGGGAAGAGACAAATCATATAGTTCTATTGCCAGCGTATTTCCTCTCTTCCCCTTAAACATGTGATTATGAGCAATTTCTTTGCAATAGTTACTAAGTGTCAGTTTCTCATTATTGCTTCTCACACAATGTAAGCTTTTCTTTTTTAAAGAAAGCCTTTTGCTACAAGTGAAAATGTAGTATTTCAAACTAAAACATCTATTTGCTTAACAAATAAATTTTTATATTAGGGCATGCTGGTTATAACCAAATGCACTCATAAGAACATGCTGAGCAAGATCAGCATGGAAGGACTATGAACTGTTTCTGTGTTACTATACTCTGTAGAAGAATGTCATGTAAATAATATGAACATTATATATAAATATACAACTGTTTGATACACATAATAAGTAAGACTTATTTTAATGACTTCTCTAGTCAATCCCAAGACCTGTTGCTTCTATCTGCACCACAGAACAGGAGAGGGACAAGGTGCAACAAATTCATTTTTATCTGTAGATCAAGCTCTCACTTTTCTTGAACTTTGTGGCTTTGCTGTCATCCACAACATTGTTTACTCTGTATATTAACAGATATGTGCAAACTCTCCTGTATGCATGTAGATTATGCAGATTTCTCTGTTTTCCAGAGGTTTTAATGGCAGTCATGGTAGACTAGGGGCATTATGAATGATTGTGAGGACAGCTGAATGAGAGGCAAAATCATAGTCCCCTCTCATGAGCAAAGTAGGTAGAGGGAGGAATGGTCGCTTCCCCTAAAAAATCAGGTTCTCATATATAATGGACTAAAGTATGAATTTAAATCAAAGGAACTGCCATATACTGTGTTAGAAAGGAAAAAAGATGTGTATGAAGATATTTTCAAAAAAAAATCTCAACTATTTTGAATAATCCTTCTTTGGCAGAAAAGTTTGGCACAACTGGAGTTTACAATTCATCTGGGGTCTTTTTAGGAAGAAAAAATTATTTTCCCCATTCACTAAGAGTACTAACAATTAGAATGAACAGGAAATGTAGTGAACTACTTAAGAAAAGTTTCTGAAAGGCCAGTTTCATCAGCAAGTTGAGTAAGAGCAAGATTATCTCTAATATTCAGGAAAACAAGCTATGTGTCAATTGAGGCTCCCTTACACTATTAAATCCCATCTGAAGTATTCTGAACTGGTGGACCTTTGCACCAGCACAGAATCTGAAAGGATTTACAGAAATAACCTTAAATGAGACGTGAAACAGGCAGGCTTTGAGTGAAAGCTACAGTTGGTGCCCTGAAATCTCTAAACTACAAGACATGGTTCCTTATCTGGTTGTGAGTAGATCTTGTGTTGGAAAAGGGTCAAAAAAGTCTTCTGTTTTCTTATTTTTGGGGGGAATAAGAAAGTCAAAGAAATAAATGTTATTTCCAGGGTACTGCTGGGGGAGCCTGCTCTTTTTAACTGGTGTTAAATAGTAAAATATACATACAGATTTTTAGACAAGGAAGAAAATTCCTTCAGAGAGCAAGGGGGCATTAACTGCTCTGTGTACATAACCCAAATCCAAAACCATGACACAATGAAAGAAGAATTTCCCCAAAATATTAAATATAGATGACTTTTTTTAAAAAAAATCACCAAGAAGCTACATGTGTGCAGAAAGGTAGTTTAGGGAAGCCTATGAATCAAGCAGGGCAATTTGACAACTGTAATAAGGTTAGAGCAGTAACTATTGAAAATGTCATTTAGCATGAAAGCTCATATCCTTATCAATCCCTTCAACAATCAGAAAATATTACATATTAATTTGCACTTCTTGAAACACATGAAAGATTTATTCCTGTTTGATATCACTCCAGTATGTTTCTGCACACTGGAATCCTTTATGAATTTAATAAATTCATAAAGGTTCCTACATTTGTTATTAAGTATAAGACTACATTAATTTCTTTTGTATGACCAAAAAATATTTGCAGAAATATTTGCCTATACAAAATACTGTATAAAGTTTGGAATAAAATACTCTTTGTTTGCACAGCTGATGGACTTTTCACAACTGACTTAATATTTTTAGTTTCAAGGCAGATTTTACTGTCATAAACTATGGGCAATAGACTACTACTTCTCCAAGTAATCCTGATATGCATGCACTTATTCACCCCACACAGATACATACCTGTGGTGGTTTGACAGGAAATATGTTTTCTGGGATGCTGTGGTCAGGCCAATTGGTGCTCAGATTTTAATACTGGCACCTAATGTGGCCATTGGGACATTGGATCCGCCCCTGAGCACACGGGGTTAAAGCAGGGCTCTCCCCTGGGAGGCTCTCTTGGGTTCTGGTCAGTGAAGGGTTCAGAGCTCCCCTGCCCGGCTGTGGGCTGTGCGGGGCAGGGGCAGCCATGCGGCCCGGTGAGGTAGGCCCAGGGGCAGCCATGGGGCCGGGTGAGGTAGGCCCAGGGGCAGCCATGGGGCCGGGTGAGGTAGGCCCAGGGGCAGCCATGGGGCCGGGTGAGGTAGGCCCAGGGGCAGCCATGGGGCCGGGTGAGGTAGGCCCAGGGGCAGCCATGGGGCCGGGTGAGGTAGGCCCAGGGGCAGCCATGGGGCCGGGTGAGGTAGGCCCAGGGGCAGCCATGGGGCCGGGTGAGGTAGGCCCAGGGGCAGCCATGGGGCCAGGTGAGGTAGGCTGGGCCCTGGACAGAAGGGAGGGGAAGGCCCCTGCAGGATGGAAGGGTGGAGGAGCACTGAGAGGCATCGGGCAGCCCCCCCAGGAGACACAGAGAGAGAGCCTGTGCCTGTGCTACCTTGAAATTTAATAGTGGCTGGCCAAGAAGGAGAAGTGGGGGTGCGAGAAGGTGCCCAGCTGGGCAGCCGTGGGAGTTCTGGACAGACAGAGCCTCAGATTTTTAACCCTTTTCTTGGATGATGGAAACCTTACAAATGCTAATCCTCCTGGAGATGAATGAGAAGAGAGATAGAGATAAGAGGAAATGGGCCACGAGAGAAATAGAGAAGAACTCAAGTGGAAGAGATGATGGAGTAGCTTATGCTGGACTCTTTTTGTGTAGCCATGGACAGAGCCATGTTTCCTTGTGATACAGAGACTGCATTCTAGCGGGAGGCAATGCCTCAGGACCAAGAGGGTTCGGTGTGGGTACCCCTCGGCCCCAGGGGGTGAAAAATATGGGGGGGACAGATGTCCCAAAGTTGAGACTGTGCCTTTTTGCAGTGGGACAAAGCATCCTTAAAAGTCGACCCTAGAAGCAGCTCTGGTCCGCGTTCAGTGGTGAGAGCACTGGACATGAGAGGAAGAGGTCACCATTGGCACAAGAAGGACTCCTTCTCCTCTTGATGGACTGAGGATTGAGTATTCTGAAGGGTGGTGCCGGACCGAGAGTCGATGATTTGGGGGATGTATTGTATTGGGAATTTGGTGGAGAGGAGGAGGAGATGTATTTGTGAAGTTTTCATTTTCCTTGTGTTTCTTTTTTTTTTTTCCCCTAAGTGGGAGTCTGCTTTCCTTATTCCTGGTCGCATCTCACAGCAGAAACCGGGGAGAGGGTATTCTCATGGGGGCACTGGCATTGTGCCAGTGTCAAACCATGACAATACCATAAAAGATATTTCCATCTGCCTCTGTCATTCAAATGCTAGCTGTAATCAAATGATGAAGAGTATGCATTTTCTACACACAAAATTAATACTATTATAATCTAAATGTTGATTTTTACTTACCATATTTAAAAGTTTTTATCTTCAGAGTATATGATATATATTGAAAAACTGAAAGACTACTTTGGATGAAACCACAAATTTCAAAAATTAGAAAAAAGAAAAGTTGGGAATACCTGATAGTATAAACTGAAATTCATTATTGTTTACCTAGGGTTAGATTAATTTTCAAGTATTATCTACAAAGGCGTTTTTGCAGATTTCTGTGAAGTATCTGTGTTGTTTTTCTTGATGAAATAATACAATACAAAATCATTCCAAGACATATATCTGACCAGAGATCTAAGTTTATGTATGCATCATTAATTTGTCCAGTCTTCCCCTCAATGTCAGAGACAAAGCATGACTAAAAAAAAAAGCTCAACTTTTACCTTAACAGGACTGCGTGAAACCATGCATTTGAACAAAATTGTTTTATTATGCCTTGTTGAATGTTAATCTGCTTTAACTCAGGATTTTAAACACAAACAGTAGAGAAGAAAGTTATTTCTCTGCTACTCAGTGCACCAAATACAAAATTTCTCTAATCTGATTATGACTCAAAGTAATTAATTTCCCATACAAACATATTTCAGTTATGCTTTAAACAAAACTTTCATCTTTCAAAAAGATGGTAGAAAATTAGGGTTAGTTAGGATACTTGAAAAAGTAGTCTTATGTTGCTGAAAACAAATCACATTAAAAAAATCTACATGATTCTAGAAGGAATATTCACATGCTTCACATATCTTCCAACTCTATCTCTCAATCATTTTATTTTTCCAGTTTTATGCTTTTAAAATCGGGTATTACCTTATATCCAGGTCCTAACTGATGTATTGCAAAAATCTGTGCTGGGTTGAGTGCTTCAGTGAATACATACACTGCTCCAAGCTGGCCACAGAACACTCTATTTGCATCAGCAGTCTCCGAAGATCCAAGAAAACATTTATCATAGCTCTGTAGCAGAAAGAGGCAGTTAATAAAGAAATAATATTAATGCACAGCTACTAAAGCCACAGATAAAAGGAGACTGGAACTAAAAAGATAAACTGACCATTATCAATCCTTTATTACTACCCTGTGGTTAATAACTTAATTTTGAATACTGTAGCATTAACTGCTTTAGAGGTCCTTATGACTGGCTGCTAGGATTTGTTTTCTATTAATTGGTCAACATACAAGAGAGAAAATGAGAATAGTACATTCAAGTACAAAATAATCCCCGCTATTGCCTTCTAGGAACGTGACACACTTGAACTTCCTCTGAGTAATTGTACTCAGAGCTCCTACTGCTAATACACAAGAACACATGCTGGAATACCTTCTTCTTTCGCTGCAGTGCCAATAGAGCTAAACACCTCTAGAAGGCAAAAAGGAAACAAATAGAGATTTTCTAATTTGCAGGTGTTGCATATTTTCCCTCTCTGATCACAGCCTATAATGATTTGGTTTGACCTTAAATCCTCTTCTGCCTTATTCTATACACACAAGGGTTGTTATTTTCCATTCTTTCTTCCAAAAACTATCCCTCCCTTCTGCTCTTAACTATCCCTGCCTTTCTGTCTGTCCACATCATATTATTTCAGATTAGGAGTGATTTTTTTTGTGGCTATTTTGCAAAGATTTGGTGAAGTTTTCAGGTGCTTCCAAAAAACCTGTCTAGAATAAAGACCTGAGAAACCAGAAAACATGATGCAGCAAAAAAAGGACAACAGAAAGAAGCTCAAGGATCTTTGAAAGTTATTTTCTCAGCTTCCTTGAGTCATTGGTGTTTTATTGAAGAGGAACAAGGGTCTGACATCACTTTTGAGCTGAGCAAATAGAACCTGCATTAGGAAACTTGCTTTTTCATCTGGCTTAACTGCTGAGTTTTACCTTGAGGAAAACTTTTGTCAGTTTAGAGAACGAAATCAAATATGGTGAACTGTTACAGCAACTGGTCTAGGAAGATAGGCTGTTAACAAGGAAAAGGGGACTCAGGTGTAAGGACAGACAAAGATCTGGAGCTCAGCTTTAAGAACAGGTGAGGGAAGAAGTATCCAGGGTTTTGTCTACCATTATCCTCCTTTGATTTACCTCTTTTAATTTTTTTTCCCCTTGGAATTTCTATTCTTTTAAGCAATTTTGAGAAAATTTTAAAACTTCTGGCAAAACCTCTACATGAAAATTGATTCACAAAGTCATATCCAGGATGTACAGTGCAAAAGATGAGTTAAACAGATTCCTTTGACTCCTGGTAAACCTAATGGCAAAATTTTATAAAAATTTTCAGTTACTTTGCTCAAGTCCTGCTTAGCCTTGAAGGCTTTCATGACACTGTGCCATTACTGTCAGAAAGTGTTACATCAATTAATGTTGAGCAATTGCCCTTTTCAATGGTTATTTGAGGAACTTGTCAGAGCTACTGATGCCACCTTTTTCCTAGTTGATACTTAAATATTCTGAGACTACATTCCTGCCCATTATAAGGGTATTTTCCTGGATTCCTCTAGTGACCAACATTAGAGGAATAGTTGTTGTACAATAGTGTACAACAACTATTGTAGCTCTAAACAGATTCTGAGTTCTAATTATAGTTAAGATCTAGGCTTGTTAGCCTCTAGTAATTTCCTTTTCTGTCTTTTTTTCGTTCTTCCCAGTTTACACTTTCCCATTTCTGGCACTTCAATTTTGAGTAGGTGTTTCCATTATTTTTAATTGGAGGGGAGGGCTAACTCCTGATTTCCTGTAATTTTATCCATTTCTGTTCCAGGTGCCAAGCAATCTGTAAGCATGAGTTATACCTTTCCATGCATGTCACTTCACCTTTTTGCCATAATCTCAAGCTATATTCACCCCTTGGAATATAAGCTCAATGAGTCCTTTATCACTAGCCATGGTATGTTGTATAGGACATGAAAACAATAAATATTGGCACTGATATGATTTTATATTTCATTAAATAGTAGTAATGAATTCAGAGCCAAAAATGGCTCTATAAAAACAAAGAATCAGCAGCATTCAAAATAGAAACAGCTAATACAAAAATGTTTATAATGTCTTCCCCTTTTTCCTCCAAAGTTGTATCTTCCCTCTAACATTTGGGTGAAGCATACTGCAAATATTTAATACATGGAGGCTCAATAAAATGAAAACATATCTCTTAATTCAACATATATTTGTGAAGAATGCAGATCTGAACCTGTAATGAGTACATCATGTAACATCCTATATCTGCCTGGCCACATTACAGAAATAGTTAAGAACCCAGTAAATTCATGGCCTTGTATAAATAAGAATAAATTTTAAGAAATACAAGAAAAAATAATTTAAAACAAATTAATAGATAAGCTTTTTTTAGAGTTTCACTGTTTTTTCCCCCTCTATCTTTACTTCCATATCTCCCAGGCTACAAATGAAAATGGTAGACTGAAGATTTCTACAGTTCTTGCTTGGATACAAGAGGTAAATTTCAGATACTGAAAAAGCCCTCACAAAAACATTAGAGAATGGTAATGCAAAATCAGTCAGGGAAAAAAATAAAATAAATTTGCAATATCTGCCAAGACAAAACTTATGCTTAAAAATTATATTAAATTCAGTTCCTAAATGTTAAACTCAATAATGTAAATGTAATGAATGTTTTACTAGTCTAAAAATATGTTTAATCATAATACTTATTGTTCAGTGGTAGATTTGACACAGTGAGCAAATGAAAAATCTTGTCATCAGTACATTTAGCAATTTTAACACTCCATCTTGATTATATTACAATATTCATCCATAAAAAAGACTGAACAGTCAGATGCACTTAGTCAATATGCAGCTCCTGACCCCTTCTGTTTTCAGAACTTGTACTGTTAAATCTATCAGTGTAAACTACATAAATACTTATGCTCAACATGGGATATAAAGAAAGAAAAATTATTTCCTGATTTACGTAGTGTTTTCTTTTCCTCCAACACCATTATGGTAAAGTATTATACTGACATCTTCCAGGACACTAAAACTATATCCAAGTGTAAGGGTATGAAGGTAGATGTTAACAAATGAGCTGGATAATTGCTCAAGACTTTTCAAGGGAATACTTCTAACAATTCAAAGAAAATTCTAATATAGTTAAAACAAGAGCTTCTCTTCCTAGGTAATGCAAAATAGTAAGAAGCCTACGTACACACTCCTCTATTTTTCCTTTATGTATTTTACACAATTGCATTCACACAGCTTTCCTGAATTTCTTGATCTTTTTATTCTACTTCCTACTATTAACAGAACAGATTTTTGTTATTAAAAAATAGATAGCTAATGATAACTAGTGTCTTTCATAGCTTAGACTATTATCCAGTGGACAAAATAAAAACCTTAGCACATATTTAAGACTTAAATAATCTAAATCTTGGCAAACCAATTTCACCTTAAGAAAAAACAGTACTTTTGCATGAGAAAGTAGAAAATAATTCAGTGAAGAAAATAGAAGTAGAAGAAGCAGCTCCTCCTGCTAAGCATTTGTCATTAAGGATTACTGATCCCCACACCATATAACCAATAATCCAGACCAGATCCTCTGAGACCTCAGCTGGCTTTTCAGTCATCCCATTGCACCTATCATGGAAATTTTTATCTTACTGAGGAGAAACCATGCTCTGCAAAAACTGAAAGGCTAGCCTTTTCTTGCAAGTCAAAATGCTACCAAAAACCCCAAAAGAATGGAAATCAGAAACTTTGGAAGGCAGAGCTCTCCTACTTTAATTAACATGTAATATTTAAGCTCTCCCTTTCAAATCCTATTTTGCCTCTAGAATTTAGCAAAAGACAGTTCGTTTCCCTAAGGCTTCTTTATCCCTTACAGTAGTCAGAAAGAAATGAGAACTATATTATAAATAAAAAATAACAAAAGCGTAGTAAGTTGATGAACCAAGAACTTCTGAAATTCTATCACAGATTTAGCTGAAGGCAAAGCACAAGAAAATAATTTTGTCTGCCTTCCACAGCCAGAACTTTGAGCCAGAAAGAGCAATATTTGCCGCTTCATTAGGTCCAGGCTCTCAAACTTTCCAAAGTAAAAGGTACAGAAAGAGAGAACATGTATACACAAACTCAAAAAGTCAATAATATTACATTTTAATAAGCAGATGAATAAGAAGGAATAAAAGAGACACTTAAAAAAGAAAATCTGCAAATATCTCGAGGGAAAAAAAAGGTAACACTTTTTTTTCTTTTTGAATTAACCTTAACACGAAAAGTGATGAGAAAGGAAAACCAATAAAATCTTACATCATTCGTGTTAACATGCCAGGCCATGTCACCATAGGATACCAGCTGACCGTTCACGTAACAGCGTATTTCACTGTTTCTCCACCGGTTGTAGATGTGTACAATGCTTATCATGTACCACTGGAAAGACATGAACAGTCAGTACACAGGGGCTATAGATTTTTTGCTATAAAACAAACTTAATGAATGTCATAAAGAAAGGGTGACCAATCTCATAAATTTACACAAAAAGATGAATCCTTGCAAACACGTAAAATTAAAATTCAAGTCATTGAGACTTCAAGTCCAGTCAAGAGATCTGTGCCTAAATGTAATGATGTACCTACCTGCTTTCTTTTATGGGATTAGAGGCAAAAATGCACACATACAATTTAATTTCAACAGTGCAATTTAATTTCAACACTGTTTTGTAAAAAAACACAGCTGAATTTTGACAGAAAATCCAGAGCTATGTGCTCTTACCTTAACAAATTCATATCACACAACCTCTGTCTTTGCATGACAGCAAAAATTTCTGTCTACCAGAAATTATTAAATAAACAGAAAAAAATCCCAGTAGCAAATTTTACAGCCCAGGTTAAGACATCATCCTGATTGTTTGCTTTGATATTTTTCCTCTCTTCTTTACCATTCCACCAATTTTTGGACAACTGTCATATCATTAAAAATGCATTAAATAGTCAAACAGAGAAGGCACTGTAATTTAGTGCTTCCACTTACTACTATGGTGATCTTTCCCATAATTTGTTTAATTGGAATCATGATGTCCGTGACAAATACATTCAAGAAGAACTCTGGAGTCTTCTTGCTTGGAGACGTTTGTAACATAACCAGACAAAATCCAAAGCAACTTGATCTAAGAGTCCCTTCTGCAAGCAGGGGGAGAAACCAGATGGTCTCAACACATCCCCTTCCAACCTAATTGGCTCCATGAAAATGTCACCTTGTCTTAAAAATAGCCTTTTGTATTCCAATAATTTGGAATAATAATTGATATTTTCATCATCATCCATTTCTTTGTGTCTTTTTCAATTATTATATTTTGATTTCCATGTTCAGATAAGTCCCTTTTCTCCAAAGTGGAGAACTTCTGCAACCCTTGGGGCTTGTTGACTCTCTTCCTGAGGGAATAAGTAGACAGAGAGCTTACTAATATAAAAATCTGTCTCTCTGTCGGAGAAAATAAAAGTAGATGCTTTCACATGTTGATTTTAAAATTAGACAAAGCACAAAGTTACAAACAAAACAGCATGCAGCAAAACACATTTTGACAATAAGCATTACAGTAGTCGTCAAATTGAGCTGTATTTTCTCACAAGTGTATAATAGCTATAGAAATGAGAACACATATTTTTACACATCTGTTTCCAGGTATTAAAAAATATTTTTTTCATTTTTCCCTCCTTTAAACATACAACTAACAGAAGGTAGAAAAATGACGCTGATCATACAACAATACTTTTGAGTATCTCATTTCTTGGGTTTCCAAGCAAATAGATTTATTGGGCAATGTTGGAATAAAGAAGTACTGCTCCAGCTTTGGCTTCTGAAATCATGTATGGAAATTTTTTTTTTCAAAGAACCATGAAAAAAGTAATTTTTGTGATTCACTGTCATCCTCAAATAAAACCCCCCAAAAAACATAACTCTTTTGTGTCTGTGATTTTTCTTTCAAAAGGCTTTAAAACCATTTCTGAAAACATACCAATTCAGATTCAACTTTGACTTCCTGAAAAACTCAGTTTTACTTACAGTGGTCTGTACATTGCTATTTGTCTGTGCTTGGGTACTTATAAAGAACTTTTAAGCAGTCTATTGTGCTTTGTAATTAATGGGAGTTTTTGCTCCTAGTTTTTTGCAAATTTCTGTATTTAGGCAATTTCTCTAGCACTAGCAAACACTTTTTTTAAGAAGGAAAGGCAGCACTTTGCTACCACACAATGAACCAAACCAAGTTCTATGATCTCACACACAATTTTTCTTGAACTTTTCATTGAAAAAAAATCCTTTGTCCCCCCTAATATTGAAAGTCAGCAGTACAAATTTCCTTCACATTCATCCTGCAGTTTTCTTCCCCATATTATTTTCTCCTCCCTCTGCTGTATCCAACAGCTTCTTTAGGGAGTACTAAAAGACCCTTCACTATGCATTTTTTGTTTACTGCTGAAACCTGTCAAGCTTAGTCACCAACTGCTCTCACCAAGTCATATTCCTATTCCATAGGACAGCACAATCAGAGAGATGAGGCATCACACACTAAGTATTTCCAGGATGTGGAACTTATTTCTGTCTCTGCTACAGTCAGTAAATATGTTCACAGTTAGAAACACGCACACAAGAAAGCTATTTGCTCCTGACTATGCTGCTTTCCTGTTCCAGTTTTACAAGAATTGATGCTCAGGCTGAAACTCAAGGAAGCAAAACCACTGAGGTTACCTACACAAAAATGTCAATTTGGAGTCCCAAAAAAGCAGTATAGACATTTTAAACATAACATCACCAAAGCTAGTTTAGCTCTGTTGAGACATCAGGCTATTATACCACACCCACATTTTCTATTTGGATATATGATAACTAAATTTCTCCACATATTTTTATAAATACTTGCTTTTACAATATTATAAAATACACCAATTGAGACCTAAAGTTATACATTAATATTACATATTGTACTGTGAATAGTGTCATATGACACAGCAGGAAGATCTTCACGTGAACAGAGCAACTCTGATCTGCCTACATAAAGCTTTTAACCAGATAAATTGAATTTGTTACTTTACTTTGATTCACCAAAATTTTTTTAAAACCTTCAAACCACATTATTCAGGAGTTTATTGAGGATGATGATTCTGACAAAATTTATTGTTGAAATGTGTGTGTCTGTAAGCAAATGTCTAGGGAATGGTACATCTGATGGCAAAATATCACATTTCTCAAATTAATTGCTTTATAAATGACTAGACATTTTTTAATGTGCAGCTACGCATTCAAATCTTGTACAGAGAAAAAAATGTCATATCTAAACAACAAGAAGAAAATCAATTTGCATGTAAAACAGGATAAATTTTGACTTTTTAGGGCCAGGAATTATATTTGACAGGTTTTATTTCCTCCACTATGTATTATGTACTTTAACAAAGGCATGTGAACACAAGTTAATGATGAAAAAACATATATTAAACAACTCAAAAATATATTCCAGAATATTTATTTAAAATACTTTCTAAAGCTAACATATGACTCAAAGTGTATGGAGCATGAACTTTGGGATATGTAAAGATAACATGGGAGTTATATTTTATGTACTTCAGCAGATCAGCAGACTTTGATTCGAAACTGGTATTCATATAATGAGATACACAGGTACCAGTATTTCCGAATTTGTCATTTTGAGTAGCAACAGCAAAAGCTAAATTTTTCCAGAGTTGGCACAAAGAAAACTAGTCATTTGTATTAAAAATTACCAAAAGCATATCTTGGTAAGATAGACTACTTCCTCATCAACCAGTAAAGATCAGCTAGATCCCAAGAGGCTATTAACAATACCATAATACAAAAGTTAACAATTACATTTGTCATTAGACTCAGATGATACTTTAAATGAAAATTGAACTGTCATCAAAATACTTTTCTGGCTCTAAAATTGGAAAAATGTGAAAAACAGAATTGATTCACTCCAGTAGATTCAGCAGATATATGTTTATAAGGCTTTATACAAACCCAAGTGATATGCTAGAGAGAGACATTACTTTGTTTTAAGAAAACCACAAGTGACCTCAAAGCTGCATGACAAAATTAGAATTGGTGATTTTGAACCACAAATACACACCAAGAGAAATAGTGGAACATTAAGTTGATGTGTGAACAAAGGCATTCCCTCCCTAAGAGATTGGTTTCTCAAAAAAAAAAAAATCAAGCACTGAGATTCAATATACAAATTCTAAACCCATAAAAAATAGAAATGGGCTTCATGGCAAAATACACACAAGACTGATATCAGTGACAAACACATAATGCTTGCTGTACAGAAAAGTCAATGCTTCAGTCAACTAACTGCAACACTGAAGGCCACAAAATCATCATTCCCCTAGGACTACTAGGCATAGAGTAGAAATAAACACTAAAATGATCTAGAGGTGCAATCAAGATTTACTACTAAAAATGAGAAATCCTAAAACAGCACTGAAATGGAAGAAAGTTCAGAGCATTATATCATACAGCATCAGATAATGAAACTCTAGCATTGCCAGCAAAATTTTTCAAGACCTTGGCAACAGTTACCAAGTACAGAATTTTCAGAAACAGAATGAAGATATTTAAGTAATTAAATGTAGCCATTCTACAAATACTCACAATTCATCTCTATCTGAAGCCAATTAAACAGTAGTTTTGAAAAACATGCTGATTTTATAGAAGTGTTACACTATAAATTATTACATTTCTCTTGAATTGATTCTGAACTGTAACTTTGCGTGAACACAAGAGCATGTACTTATAAAGGAGGAACTATGATTAACACTACAGCACTAAGGGGATTTTAGCCCTCCTCCCAGAAGCACATTGTCAGCACACCTTCAGTGCTACTCTGCTGTAAACACCACTTTGCTTACCTTGCGTGGCTGAAAGTCATACTTCACACAGTGCTGGAAACCTTTGCCCTTTGACTTCAAGGATGTCACTATCAAGCAGTTGCCGACAAAATGAGCAGAATACCCAACACCTTTGCTAGTGCGGAAACTGAAAAGAAAGAATTAGGAATTAAGCTGGCAAAAGGGGAATTACTTTATAGTAAAAAGGTCCAAATACTACTTTAAACTGCCATGAAAAAGAAAATAAATTTGTACCCAGAATGGTGAATCTAATTTTCTTCCACCATTCTTTTTGGAGAGCTACTCAGCTTCAGCACTTAATTGATTCCTAGCTACATTTTAAAAATCAGTACTTTTTTTTTCCTAGAATACAAGATAGTAAATATTATGTCTATCACATTTCACCCTCAGTTTCTTAATTAATCATCATTTAAAATAATGCATCTGATTAAAGTTGTGAAAAAATATCCATTACAGAAAAATTGTGAGATGCCTTGCAGTTTTGGGGGGTTCAGAGAACGATGCAGCTGATATGACATACAAATTTGGATTCAAGATAATTATCATGCACAAGAATTATTTTTCAAGACATTAATAAATTATGCTAATGATATACAAACTTTTAATTTTCTGAGTTGTGGATTTATTTTCATTTGGATAAAGGACTGAAATTTTAAGTAAGTTTAACAAGGATTTCCAAGCTTTCTTGTGACAAATATCATAAAGACAGATAAAGCAGAATGCTCATACATTTCATATTTGAAATCAAAAGCATTTTAAAGAGAAATTCTAGACTTCTTAAAAAAACACTTTGCAAAGGTAACTGGTGAAAGGTGATGAATGACATTATGGCAAGTCCATATCAACACCTATGCTGCTTAATCACTTCTGAAAAGCTAAGTACAATGAAGAGCAGTTTGCTTTCAATAATATGGAGCACACTGTATACAACTTCTAGAATTTTCTTTAATAAATAACCAATGGCTGAAATACAAGGTCTAGATGGTGAATTTCATCTGTGAATTCTGAAATGAAGCTTTGCAAATATAAGAAAAAAATCTACTAATTTTGAGTATTGGTACCAAGTCCTGTAGCTTACTAATTAATACTTTCTCATTCTCTTTATGTAGCTAACTTATAAAATAATTTTATGTTATTGCAATAATAATGTTTTAAATGGTTTCTTTGTTGAAATATTTTCTTCAAACACTATTACTAGTTTTTTCCTAGGAATTTTAAGACATGAAAGGTACATGCAAACACTAAGTTCAAATTTCATCTTCCTTTATAGCCGCTGAAATAGTATATTTTTAGTCTACCCTACTACATATATACAATCTTCATTTTAACACAGAAAAATTTTCATATTTGTGAAACTTATTACATCTTCAGAAACTTACAGCTAAGTCAATAAGTGTGCATTATTTAAGGAGAGAATCAGATTGTTCTCTTTGCTCATTGTCAAAAAATAGTTAATAAACCATGATCTTATCAGAAAAAATAAACTTTAAAACATAGGTATTGTGATTGTACCCTGAGGTGATCACAGCTTAGACACTCATCTCCTATGAGGGCATTTGTAAAGGAGGTAAAAAAAAGAGACATGCAAATTCTCAAATTCTAGAAAGCCACTTTTGTTGTAATGACTTAGGATACCTTTTTAAAAACTACTAAAGGATACTTTTAAAATTTTTTAAAAACAAAGTAAACAGAACTGGTGTAATAACACCTATAGATGATTTTCCTGCACCCTAATGAATCCTTGCACAGAAGTTCCTACTTCCAGTCTTGAAGTACATATAGTATTTTTTTTTTTTCCACAATTCAGGCTGTGTCTTCCTCATTCATTCACCTGCTTCTCTATATTGTACCCAGTTTTCTCTCCCCTCAAGCTGCTGTGCTGAAAAGGAGCATTATTCCCTGCCACTGTCTTTGATAAGGGCTTACACAGAACTCTCTTTGCAGAAAAGAAGAAAGCGCTTCCTTAATAAACGTAAAATGTCCTCTCTAAATAAACCTAAGACATAACCTAAGAATGAAGAGAAATATTACATGCTGTCCATTACCACTGACCTCAAAATTGAACACTTGATAACACTGCCATTCCTTTGCATCTTTTGAAGGCTATTTTTAACCTGGATCATGCCAATGATCCAGTTTCTACAATGACCCCATAGGCATCTCTACCCCTCAACAAAAGGAGCAGTGAACAGATTCGTGGAAGAATATCACTATACACACATAAATCTGAATAACCCAAATACACAACCTGCACAACCACAGCACTGAATTTAGTGCAATAAAATGAAGGTTAAAAAACTCGAAATACAGCTCTTACAATAAGAGCAACTGAATGTGCTGTGAGATGGTTTGAGACTTTGATTTATGTCCTTAGGGCCTTATGCCATTCAAAGAACTTTTCAGCAGGTAACTGCAACTCTCACAATGCCAGATGTGTTTCTCTGCAATGTCATCTCTAAAATGGTCTAAAATAGTTTCATTTAACAGAATTGCATTCTGAAGGATAATAAAATAATACAGAAATTCACTACATTCCGACAGTGTTATATTATTTGATTAGAGATGTCAAATATAATAGTTTCTCTTAAATTACCAACAGCCAACCACTGTAAATATCAACGTTTTTACATGATAAAATATTATTACCATTGTATAAAATGCATCTTAATACTTTGAACAAGAGCTAGAAAGCATTTTGAAATAAAGAGTATCTCTTGAAGAAATGGCTACATCTTTCAAATTTTCTCCCTTTCCTATCCTTATTGGTTACTGGGCTGATTTTATCTCCATTATGGACAAATCAGACTGTTCCTGACATTTTAAACACTGACTAGTCCTTAAGTGTGTAACTTCCTGGAGTTCACCACATGAACAATGAAATAATGAAAAAATTGCTCATTTTTTAGCAGGGCTCTTTGCCTTGGAATAGAATGAATGATTTTATAAACATGAAACTTAGCCAAGATTTTACTTTTTTCCTCCAAATTAATTAGATTTCTAATACAAGAGTAGTTAAGAAACTGTGTACTCAAATATGTTCTGTTTACCTCAACATTATACTATAAAATTTTAATCTTGACATATTCTTTCTTGCCAAAGGTAATGTAGGTTAGGACTGGGCTATAGAGTACTCCAAAGTTCTCTTACCAATTACCTACATGTGCAGAACTTGCTACATCCAAAGATGGCATGCATGGAGACAACAAGAGCAGTACCATCAACAGCCATATGGTTTTATGAGCTTTAAATAACCTTACATAGCAGCTGAAACATAATTTTGTTACGGTTTGTTCATATAACCTTTACAATCATGTGTCACTTCAGCCAGTTTCTCAAAGCAGCTACTGAATGTTATTACACTTCCATAGCAAGAGAGCACTCTTCCTTCCACCAGTGGAACTGTTTAGGGATTCCAGTTTCTTTAGCTTAGGATTTTATGAGCAATTTAACATGTAATCATAGTACCAATATTGAGAAGATATTAATTATTCTTGCATGAAACGTGTGTGTGAAATTTGCTTTCTACTAACTTTGGAATTCCATTACAGGCTTTTGCAACTGTTCTGCATTATCTGTACTTCCATAACCTCTAGAGAAGATCTGAAAATACAGTTTGATTTTAGAATGGTTTTTATTTTTTCTCTCCTCTATGTCTCTACATCTATAAAACTAAAACGTAGGACATGGTTTCAGAAGTTTTAGCCATTCTTCCATTTAATTCTTATAGAAGCACTTGGACTTTCTATGGACAAAAAAACAATTATGACATACCAGCCTCAGTTCATCTTCTAATTCTTTTACAGAACCTGATACATAATCTGAAAGAAAACACTTCTTAAAAAAATATAAAAATAAAAGAACACCAAAAAAAACCCTTGAGAAATCAATCAGCATCTGGATTGATCATATCTAATTCAAGGCCTTACTTAATAATTATATCACCCATCTCTTTTTTTAGCAGGAACAAGTAAAGTGATTTAGGGGATGGAGACTTCCCAGTTGAGCATGCTTAAGTTGAGTATGCTTAAGGTGAGCCGTAAATATCTAAATTTGTAGGGTCTTTATGACAAAGAATCTACACCTTATTTTTAAAGAAACATTTCTAACAATCTTTAAAAGTATGATAAGGATTACTATTATTATTATTATTACTTTTTTTACTATGTCTTATAATTGTGATAGTGACCAGAGTACTATGTATCTAAAAGCCTGAATTTTCTTATTTTGCAGTCTACTCACTGGATCTCAAATTAAAAAAAGAAAAAAACCATTCATTATAAAATCTGTTTTCCAAGGGACAGTTCACTCCCAAGTGTTTTCTGAATAGTACCAGTTTTTCCCATGGTCTCTTAAAAGAAGTAGCAAGTCTGAACTGTAAATGACATTCCAATAATGCTTTTGTCAAGATTTCAGGAAGGGATCACATCGCATTTATCATGATCTCTGTTTGTTCAGACTATCCTTAAGAAGACCACATTAGCTCTTTCAGGTAGAGCAATGCAAATGGATTTTATGGTCAGCTGGTAACCTACAAAACTCCTTAACATCCTGCTGTAATTCCTGCTTTCTAACATATGGCTATTCATTCCATAAGCATGGCATTATGGAATGCCATTACCCACTGCTAGGTACATGACATTGGTTTGCTTATACTAAAATTCTGCTACAGAATTCTGAACCTTACCCTTTGAATTTGACTGCTCTGCTTTGTTGTTATTTATTGTTCATGCAAATGTCAGACTTCTAATTTTCTTCCAGGATTGTCACACTCAGTTTATAATTGGTAAGATAGCTACAATACTGTTCCAATATGCAAGTATTAATACTCTGTCAGCAGCTGCCCAACACCATCTTCAGATATATTTGAAATTACTTTTTTTTAATTAAAAAAAACCTGGCATACAGTTCTTGAAGCAGTTTTTCTGCTTGAACAGTTCTTCTGTTATTAGCATGCCCCTAATAACAGAACAGTGGCAAATTTCCCTCACACCTGGCAAAAGGGAAGGCATTTCTTTGCTTCCCTTCTCAGTTTTTAAGAATCAGTTTTCACATAATGGTTGATGTGATGTAACTGCTGTCTCACACCACAAAGGCACTGCACTCCCTTAAAGACTTGAGTTATTTATACAACACATTTTTCACCTAGTTAAACTGAAAAGTATATTACATGACCAAAAAGCATGTTGAAAGAAAATAGTATTGGTTTGGTATCTTCCTCTTGGTGGTGGTTGTGTGTGACACAAGCTTTCATGTGGCAAAATTTGAAACCTGTGTAAAGTTTAGATGGATATTCCTCCTATTATGAATTATTAATTAGAGCTTGGCTTAATCTACTATAGAAACATAATAATAATAATTTGCATTGCTCCTGTCATGGCAAAGTCTGCAGGGTTACATCTTAGCCCCTGTGTTTCTCAACATTTTCATAAATGACTTGGATGCAGGACTGGAAGGGATAAAAGCATGTTTGCAGATGGTAGAAAACTGGGAGGAGCTGTTGACCCATTTGAAGGGAAGGAGGCCCTGCAGAGAGAAACTGAAAAATAAGAGGACTGGGAAATTACCAATCATATGAAGTTCAAGAAAGGCAATTGTGGGATTCTGCACCTGGGATGAGGAAACCCTGAATGGACAAACAGACTGGGGAATGTGATGCTGGAAAGCAGTGTCTTGGAAAGGGCCCTGGGGGTCCTGGTTGGTTGCAAATCAAATTTGAGTCAGCAGTGCCCTGGCAGCCAGGAAGTCCAGTTGTGTCTTGAAGCGCATCAGGCACAGCATGGCCATCCAGGCAAGGGACGGGATTGTCCCACTCTGCTCTGAGCTGGGGTGGCCTCACCTTGAGTGCTGGGGGCAGTTTAAGCCACTAAAATATTAGAAATATGTTAAACTATGGGAGAGTGCGTGAAGGAGGGCCATAAGAATGGTGAAGAGCCTGGAGGGGAAGCTGTATGAGAAGTGGCTGAGGTCACCACAGTTGGTCTGTTCAGCCTGGAGGAGAGCTCATTGCAGTTACAACTTCCTTGTGAGAAGGAAGAAGGGGCAGGCACTGATCTAAATTCTCTGTGACAGGACCAGTGACAGGACCCAAGGGAATTGCCTGAAGTTGTGTTGGGGAAGGTTTATGTTGGATATTTGGAAAAGGATTATCACCCAGGGGGTTGTTGGGCTCTGGAGCAGGCTCCCCAGGGAAGTGGTCACAGCACCAAGCCTGACCAACTGCAAGAAGTGTTTGGACAATACTCTCAGGCACATGGTGTGATGGGGATGGTCCTGGGCAGGGCTGAGTTGGACTCAATGCTCCTGATCGGTCCCTTCCAACTCGACAGATTCTGTGATTTCCTTCTGAGATCAGTATATATTCAGTTTCTTTTATACACATTATATTCACATAAAATTTTCACATTTTTGGGGAACCAGTCATCAGTTAACCATTTTTATATTCATAGATCTACTTTCTATTATCTTTAGCTAATGTGCAAACTGTGCACTCTGAGTTTAATAGATTTATTTTGTAGTACTGACATCACCTGAGAATCTTTACCACCAAACAAAAATTATGACATTTTCCATTTAAAGCTCTAAGAATTAATATATTTTAGAATTCCTAAAGAAATCCCAACACTAGATTTTATGGTTTATCTACAAGGCACATGTCTTGAATCCATGGATTTCTGAATCACAAAGCGAAAAGGACAGATGGTTTTCTAAGAGTTTGTATACAGTGAGCAGTCATTAAAATCTTCAGATATTTGGCAGGGGTGGGGGGAAAGCACGTCAGGGACTAAAAAATAAGAAAGATTAACAGTTGTTAGGAAGTCAGAACAAACCATAACTGCAGCATTATAAGCTACTTACCAATAGAGATAGGGTTTATCCTTATCTACATTGATATTGTTTAGTGGATCCATACGAAACCAGGTATTAAGAGTAAACCCATTTTGATAAGGCCACTTAGCAATAGGAGGCAATGCAATTGCCTGGACAGAGGAAAGAAAAAAAAGGCAACAAATAATTAGTTTTTTGAGAAATACTGTTAAAAGTATGCCTTCCCAAAACTCTGTGTCATTCTAGATCTCTAGATATGCTTTAACTTTCAAAGATGATTTATAGAAAAAACCCTTTAAATAGTGCTTTTGAATTAATGCATTATTTTCTATCTATTTTAAAATAATTTAAATTACATAAATTCTATCAATAGAGGACAGAAAATTAAATTTGTGAATGGGTATTATTAAGAGAACAAAAAGAAAAATTACTTCTTCAGAAATTAAACTATAAATTCAGCTTCTAACAATTATTAATCTCACCGTTAAACTTAAAAATAAAATCATATTAATCAAAACATCATAAAATAGAGATTCATTATTAAAACTAAAACTACACATTTCAAAGAACACCTTTGGGATATGGCTTCTGCCTCCTGAGAGACAGTTTCCTGCCTGAAGCAGAAGAGCTACTTGATGACAAATGGGAACAACACCTGGTAGTAGTACTACCACCAAGCACAAAGTGTCCTCCAACTGGAGTGACTAACATGCCACCTGCACAGACTGGTAGAGATGCAATACAGTATTGAGAAGAGCCCTGCAGCTGGGAAAATGAAGCAGCTCTCAGCAGCATATCTGTAGACTCTTGGCTCCTTCATACTGCCACTGAAGTCCTGGATCCACAAGGAGCTCACACTTAAATTTAGAGAGAGCCAACCTGAAATCTATAATGCTGATTAAAAGTTATGCTGTTTCTCTGTCTAATGTCAACCTTGTGCATCACTCCTGAAAACAAACTCAGTGCTAGTGAACTAGGTCCTGTCCAGTCTTTCTTCTAAAGAAGTGCTTTGTTTTTTGGATCATTTTTTATAAATTTCTGCCCATGGTCCACTTCAGAGGATGTATCCCCTCCAGAATTTCATAGTGTAATCCAACATGCACTAATAAACAAGTGTAAAATTGAAACTTATATTTCTTGATTTCCAGGTGTGTGGTTCATCATAAGTAGTATGTGAAACAAGATCCTGGAAGAATCAAAGTAAAGAGACTCTGCATTTCAATCAAGAATTCCTGTTATAGATGCACATCTTTGGATAGGAAGGAATATTTAAAATTCTTCTCCTGCAAAACCTTTTTTGAACCTCTGATAAAAAATTAAATTTAAGAGAGAAATTTCATCAGGGTTTGCCTCTGAAGCCCAGAAATGTCAAAGCAGTATCACTGTAGACATTCATATTCTGCAACACCTGTCTTGCTGGTGGATGTACTTGTAAGAAATGTTAACTGTGGTTTAAATTTAGCAGGAGATAATGAAACTTTCCCTTTCAAAACTTAGTAATTAATTCTTTACACAATCTGCCCTATGCATTTTGCTGACACATCTGTTTATAAGGCTGGATATCAAACAAGATCAAAGACGTAATCCAGCAAAAAATAACCCAGGTGTAAAACAGTGATTATCAGCCAGTTCACTTTCCTGATGCAATCTGCCACTCTGATAAGTCTGTTCACGAGGAATGGATGTAGCAATTTGTGCTTAAAGAAAATGATCAGTGCTATTGATGAATGAAATGCAGGTACAGCAGCCTTCATGCACTGGCATGAGAAAATAGGAATCTCAAGATTATTTTCTGTTAGAAGATTCCACTTTCTACCTGAGCATATACCTACCATTCTGCACCAGAATGGAACCATACCTCAGATTTCTATTCCCTAGTATTAACCATTTGCATTTACTCTCTCAATAATCTATAAATCTGTAGACAATACTTTAATTTATTGTAGAGGAGTTTTTTTTTTTGAAAGTATGTGCAGTGAATGGAAGAGAGAATATCTACTTGGGAAGGTTTGGAAAGGAATACAATTTCACCATTCTAAGTTATCTCCACTGAGTTGATGGAAAGGAAACAGTTGATGGAATTCAGACAAAATAAAACCTTTATAATAAATTTATGACTAGGCAGGCACTGTAAACTGTGATGATGTGGACAAGTTAATTTCTTGATTTTTCTCAACTCTCTCCTTTCTATAATATTGATTACATTATTCTAATAAAATAACACTGTTCTTTGGAATTTTCAGGTTTCTCTTTCTCATTAACTTCCCCAGACCAAAATCTGCTGCTTGATATTCTATCCTCACAAGTGCAACTTCTCAACAACACAGCTGCCTTGTAAGTCTGTGGAAGGCAATGTCTACACTACTCAAACATGTATTTCCACTCTCATTTCTTTTTCAAGAACTTCTGAAACCAAAAGAAGGGAAATGCAAACGAGGAGTTTATTTGTTTATTTATTCCTGAAATTGTAGAATTTTGGTTGAAAACTTACTGCAGCACTACAGCCTGGGAAGTTGAAAAAGGTATCAGGCCCATGTCTCTGTGGCATCTGATTAAGGACTGATAATAATTTAACTGCATGTCTTGGCTGTGAAAAGAAGAAAATTGCACAAAAGTCAATACAACCATTTTTGTACTCTCTAGGCTACAAAGGAAAGTGGACAGTTTTCAAATAACAGAGCAAATTAACTTTAAAATAGTTAGCAAAAATACTTCTTGAACATATGTTCAGTCAACATGAGAAAACAAATTCAAGTTTATATGTCCCAGGAGACAGTTTATGTTAACTTCAGGCTCTAATGGAATGACACTTAATGCTTTATCTGATCACAGCTTACCCAGATTCCATTTTCCCCTCGAAGCATGCTGAACAAAAGCTTCAACTCCTTGACAGTGATGCTGTAGCTGGCAAGAACCCCCAACATATCAACTAGGAGATCTTCAAAGGAAAATAAAGTTATTCTGAACTCTGAACTTCATTGCTTTGATAAACACAAAAAAAGCTGAAAAATTAATACCTTTAAAAGTAAGTGTATTCACACATTCTAAAAATCCAACTTACTTGTATTGAATATTTTACAAAGTATTTCATGTTAAATTTTGCATCATACTTTGAAAAAGGTATTAAATTTATAGAACATTAATTCTTCCCATTTCACAACATGCATCACACATTATAAACTTGTCTTTCCTGCTGTATGTTTTTTTTGATGAGTTCCTTCCTTCTTCTGAAGTTAACATTTTTCAAAAAATTTTGACCCAAAAATTGCTTTACAATAACCTTAACCCAGAATTTTATAATATAATTTGTGTCATTTCCCCATTTTTGCTACAGTGATGCTTCTGATCTTTACTGTAATAAAAGGCCAGGGTAAAACAAAAGAAAATTAACACCTCCCTCTGGCCCCTGCAAAAAAAAAAACCCAAACCAACAAAAAAACCCACAAAACCAATCAAACAAAAACCCAGCAATCGAACCAAACAATAGCAAAACAACAAAAAAACATAAGGAAAACAAACAATCAGAAATCATAGGAAGAAAAAAATTAAAGAGCTTAATAAAAAGAAGGGATCAAAATTGTTAACAGGATTATGGAACACAGCTTTCATTACAATATCTCAAAACCCATAAGCTTTAACAGTAAGAACATTAAACAGAGTCTTCCTTTCAGAGATTATCAGGTTTAAAATTACTTATTTAAAACCCCAGAATTCCATTTTAAGAATTTGTTCGCTTGTGGGATATTGAACCTTTTCTTATACTCCACACTTTTTTTCAGGAATAAAATGGACATATAAGAATTAGGACTTCCTCAAGTGGGAGGTAAAGCAATTTGCTCATATTCACAGATGAGGCACAAGAATTTAATTCAAAGATCAAGCAGTGAAGTCCAGTTTTCAAAACAAAAGAGCTATGACACAACAGAATCAGCATTGACACATTTTTCCCAGCTGTTCAACAATCACAGAATTCCCCCGCCCCTCTCCTGCCTCCCTGCTAAAACTTGTGGAAGACACAACTTTCTACAGATAAGTTTACATTTTGTTGCAGGACTGCATGTTATCCTTGTTCATTAGGGAAAGGATGACTCTTACAGGTGCTGACAAAGAATAGTTTTAAGGAGAAACAATTCTTTCCAAAGACATTTCACATTCATATTTTGTTTTAAAACAAATTTTCTCTTTGCAAATTCATATATATGTGGTTTTGAGCAAAAGCACTAATTTTATTTAGCTTTTTCCACAATGATACTAGCCTCTGATCTTTATCAAGCAAAAGGCATGTGTGAAGAATGAAATATCATTTAATTTACAGAAGACATAGTAAACTGTTTGGTGAGTGAAATTGCCTATCAGGAAAGGCAAAAGAAAAGCATTGCAATTTAGCAGACATTTTCACTGTAAATTCTGAATACACCCCTAATCTCCAAGTATAGATTCCCCCCCACCCCCTCATTTGTTTTATCTTCCCTTTAAAAACACTGCCATATACATTTGTGACAGAATTAGGGAAAACAAAATACACCTAAGAAAAAGAAATGCCTTTTCTTTCATGGTGGTGGATTCTATGACTCAGCTCCCCTAGTACCTGCCCCTTTCACAGCGGCATCCAGCCTGCAATGTAAAGCTGGCACATCCTGTACATGATCAGAAACTGGGAACAGTCACAGTGAGCACTCAGAAAAGGAAATAAGCACAAGTGAATACTAATCTTTGGCTGACAATTTCCCAATTCCTATTTTGTAGTTTCAGCTTTCTTTTCAGATCAAGGGACTGCAAATTTTGCTTCCCTTACAAAGAAAAAATGTTGTGTAGAAGCCAAGTTTTCTGAAGTTTTCTGGTGAAAATCAGAACACCATTAAAAAAAGAGGAAAAAAGTGCAAATTAATACAGTCAAACACAGAAATGATTGCAAGTTTTAAAATCACTGAATTTGTGCTGCTCTGTGTCACTGTTATAGCCCTGTACTACCTTATGGCACAGAAAAATTCTTATTTCTACTGAAGATGTGGATAACCTACAGGCATTAGAAATACATATTTATAAGTAATGAATTAAACATTGATGGAGAGAAACAAACATAAGCTCCCTAATTATGTAACTCTGGGTAAAACAATAACCTGGAATATAGAAGCCCAGTAGATAACAAGCAAAGATAAAGCAAACAACATCTGTGGAAGCTGAAGCACTTAAGGCTATTTAAAGGTTCTTTTTTCAATATAAAGACTTAAAAATAATTATTACATAACTTTATTCATACTTATTAGAAATCTCATAAAAGAGTCAATCCCATCTGGTTTATAAACCCTAGTAATCCACTCATCTATAAATGGACAAAGGTCAGAAAGCATACTACAACTGGATTTTTTATTGTCTACTTTTTTTTTATATTAAATAAGATTACATATATAACTGGAATCCATTATCTCATTTCAGAAACAAGATTGTATATAATAATATTAAGTCCAGAAGGAGAAAACAGGCAGCTTCCCATTTTCAATGTATTTCTATTTTCTATTAATGGCACCTTCTGAATACTTTCATACTAAGCAGTTTTCATAGGATTTACAAATTAACCAGTAACCTTGAAGGAATGCTTAACTCAGTCACTTAGTATGAAAATACAATAGGAAAATGCCTGCCTGTCTTTCAAGTAACAATGCACATATATCAAAATGAAGGGTCTGGCATTAACTTTGGAAGACATATTAAATAGCATTCGAAAGAAAACTTCAGGAAACTACCCTCATGTCTCCTTAACCTCTTAATATTACATGGCCATGAAATTGTGAATTTTAACTCTTGTTAGTGTTGTAAATAAATTTTCACAGGTCATAATAGACAATGTGATAATTTTGCAATTTTTCTTACAGAATAGGTTGAAAGAGGAAAGCTTGTTAGCAACCCATTAATGACAGAGCTGTCAAAAACCAACGTTGTTGCTTGGAAACTATGAACTGTTTCAGTGCTTAAGAATTCAGTCCCAGCAGTTTTAGAACAATTACCTACATCATCACAACATAACTGTGAGAAAAATATGGAACTTAGGTGAGACATATCTACTGTCTATGAATTCAGGCTGCTCTCTCATCCATCGTTCAGACCTCTCAGATGGAACCTCAGACACACTATCCCAAAGAGTCCCTCAGAGCAGGTGATGTGCTTCACTACTCATTACCTGGAAACAGAACTTCAAAACCCCAGTCCCTCAAGGAAGATCCTGTGCAAGTGTTAAAAAAAAAAAAACCAAAACACCAATCATCTACGAAAATATTTTCTCCTAAACTATTGATAAAGTTGCTGACCATTCTCTATTAGTATAACAGATTGTCAGAGTATAAAGATTTTTTTTGAAAGGTGATGCCTCTGGAAAGCAAAACTGAGCTCATTTGCATTGCCATTGAGACTTTCAAAATGATTAAGCTTTTATTCCTCACCACACAATCTGTAAAATTGCATTAAGTTAGATATTTAAAGTACTCAGAACCTCATGAATCTGAGAGTCTCCATCTAAGCAGACAGAAAAATTCTTCTCATTGCAAAAGTTTGGGTACATGTTTATTTGCTGGTGTCTTACTATCATAAAATCAGAGAAGAGTGGCTTCAGACTTAGACTGGTCCTGAAAGTGAGCTATCAGAATATAAAACAGACATTATTGCCTGTCTTGTCTATTTAAACCCTATCTAGGTCTAATCAAAATGTTTCACAAAGGAACAAGAGAGACAACCTAAAAACAAACAAGCAACTCCCAGAGAAGCAAATTACAAAAAAAAAACCCAAAAAAGCCTGTACCATTTACAGATGATAAAAGCCAATTTCAAAACATTGGGCTGACAGAGTATTAGCAACTGTTTTGGGAAAAAAGTGGTAGCAGTAAAAATTAACACGGGTCTTGTTCAAACCATCCTCCCCCCTTAATGCTAAAAATCATTTTAACTCAAAATTTCTTACTTTACTCCCTGGCTTTGGGAAGCTCACAGAAATATTTGAGGCAAAAAAAATCTACAATTATGACCTCAACATCTGCATTAGGAAACAAAGATACTGCTTTAGTTGTTACTGATTCTGTCTAATATCAAAATAGTTATTACATGACCTTTTTTGTTACTTCTGACTTATTACCAATATTATTACCCCTTATAAAAGGAGACTAAAGTGCTTACAGAAATCAAGAGATAAAAAAAAAATGATCAATTTGCTTACTTCCATGTCTTTTTCAAAAAAAACTCCTCAAAAATCATCTATTTACAGTTATGAGAGAAAAACCCTAGGAAGCATGATTCTGTTCAATTCCTGCTCATCATACATAGATGAATACTCAGATAATTTGAAACACACTGCAAAGCTAAAATGTCATCAGAATTCCAATTTTCAGTTTTGATTTTCAGTTAAATATGAACTCCCTTTATCCATGTAAGCATACCAAAGAACAAGCTTACTGGTTTTTTTTTGTGCAGAAGGTCTCTTTCTGAACCACTGTGTGACCACTCAGAAAAAAGATTATTGAGGTAGAAGATCCATTAGGTTGGTTTTGTTTTTTTTTATTTACTACCCCTGGCTTATATTAATGTCTGTAAATTCAAAGAGTTTTTTTAATTCCCAAATGCTCCTAAAAGCCAGATCACATACTCTTGATTTCTGACATCTACAATTAATTAGGCAGTTAAAAAAAAAACAACTCTCTAATGGAGGCACTATTACAGTCTTGTATGCCCCATATACAAGTACCACTCACAGGAGCTTAAATTGGATAAATTTAGTTGGTGGGATTACTCATGTAAGAAAATTATTTCCATGAGTAAAACCCTGAAAAATTTTAATATATAAATTTTTGTTCTCATCATATAATGTGTTATATTTTACATGGAATAAAAGAGTATGTTTACCCTTACACTATTCTGACATACCATACTTACAAATGCTGTAAAACAAAACATATTTGGTGAAAACCATCATTTATGAATCTATTGGTCTGTTTTACTTCAGTCTGAATTTCACTGTACACTATTCAGCATAACACATGATTTTAGCATTTAGAAATACATTTCTAAACAAGATGTTGATTATGACTTGTTTTGAAAAACAGAATGTAGCTTTTCCAAATACTTAATATTACAAACACATTTATACTGAAACAAAAAGAAAAAAAGGACAAAGAATAAATCATTCCTATCCAGTTTTCATCCTACTGTAATAATCTTCTTGCTTCTTGTCTGCAATCCTTGCTAGTTTACTGTTCCAAAAACCTGTATATGTGTCAGGAATCAGATCATCAACTAAAATATTAGAATTATGGAAGGCAAACCTCTGGCATTTTTCAAAAATGCCTCACAATGTCAGGCATTTGAGACAGCCTCACAATCCTACCATCAGTCACAAATTATATAAGAATTAAGAACTTTGCTTTCACACTGTATTGAAATAAAATGCCTAAGCTCCCTCAGGGAAGATAAATAGTAATCATATCAATCTCTTCAGGTGCCATATTTAAATGTGATGAGCAAACCTGTTCTGTATCCAAGTAATCAGGATTATAATGTGTACCCTGCTATGGAGAGGATGTAGTGTGGAGCACCATAAACTCCTTCAAACATACTATGAAAACCTTAACTGGGCAATGACTTCATCACTTATTTTCAGCAAACAAATAAAGCATGCTATTTTTTTAACGCTGCAAAACATTATAGAATGTTAAAACCCACAAATGTAAAAAATTAAAATATAAGGATCACAGGAATGCATTATGGAATGATTGCTTAATATAATCCGTATGTCCAGCATTCAAACCTGTAGATAATATCTGTTATGCTGTCATATGAAGTTATGTTTAAAATGGATCTAGCAATTCTGGCATCACAATTAAAAATGACCAATGTATAGAAAAACTAAAATATTGCCTTGTAGTTAAAAAGTCTAAAACATTGTTTTTAATTCTTTAAATTGTTTTTATCACTAAGATAACAATATCTTCTCAAACGAATCAACAACCAGTTATTTTACACCACGTCTCTACAGAGGTTTCAAACTAAGAAGATATTTCTGTAGTTTTCCTGAAATTAATAAAAAAGTACTTCTGACTCAACAGCAGTACTAATGAAAACATCACTAAGTATAAATCAAAACATCCCATACCCTTCCATAATCACAAAACATTGGCAGGTCAAGAATGCAATAATTATTTTATCAGTTGGCAATTTATACCTGCAATCATGTCGTCCACAGTACTCATCTTCAGCAGTACCTGTTCAATTAAGCCAACTTCCGTGCTAGTCTGTAAATTACGGACACTTTTACGTAGAATTGCAGTGAACATACTCCAGATTTCTGCTTGGCACGTCACATCACAGTGCTCCAAAAGCTCTGACATGCATGTGATGCTCTCTGCATCCTGGATTATAAAGTTCATCTCTAGATCAAATTCGCCACCAACCAGCTAAAAAAGAAAACAAGAACACTATTACAATGTGAAATACGTAGTTTAGTGTCTCTCATACCTTCATTGTGACCAATACAGAATATGTATTTTACATGGTTAGAGAAGTAACTTTGATAAGAGAAACTAATAGCTATGCTTTTTATATTTGAAGCATTCCTTCTTGTGAAGTAATTGATAAGGTAGCCTGGCCCAGACAGATGTAGTGCAGAACCTAAAAAGCTCAGGAAGAAATTGAGGCTTTTCCACCATTCTCTGAAATTTGCCTACTCAAAAATAAAAAGACACTAAAATTAACTCAGCTTTTTCTCCTGACATAAGCCAACATTTGCCCTTAGTTATGCATTTAGAAGACCTTATTGCCTTTTCCATTATCCCACCCAGTCATGCTTGGAAAAAGAACAACTCATCTGCTCTGGAGTAAGACATAGAAAATTTATATTATTATACCACACATCACTCATTGTGGGGTCAAGGAAACCTGCTGGCTGGTGCAAGGGAGAGATTGCACCAGGAAAGGATCAAGCACTCAGATAAGAAGTGAGTTAACAGCAGTTCTGATGAAATGACAGCCTGACTCCTATTTATCCAGGTACTGGCAAAACTCTTTCCAAAGTCCTAAGCTCCAATTAAACACAACAACAACCAGGTGTGTATTAGGAGGGAGAGAAAAGCAAACCAGTAGAAGAGATAGTCAAGACCAAATATATCTTCAGGAATGGAATTCAACAATTTTGATCAGTCATTTGTGTAACTTAAAAAAGCTGAATTCAAGAAAATCTACTAAACCAAATATAAAATTTAGTTTAAAAAAAAACAAATGCCATTTTAATGGCATAAAAATCTTTCAGCTCTGAAGGAAACACAGTCTGACTCTCATGAATCCTACTTTATCCTAATAACTTTGAAGAATTTTGAAAATACCAGTGTGAAATTTCACAGAATCATGGAATCACAGAAAGGCTTATGTTGGAAGAGACCTTTAAGATCATCTTGTTCACATTGCCATGGGCAGGAACATTCCACTTGACCAGGTTACTTAAAGTCCCATCCAACCTTGGCCAGTCTCTCTGGGAAACCTGTTCCAGTGCTTCACCACTCTCACAGTAAGAATTTCTTCCTAATATCTAATCTAGACCTTCTCTCCTTTAGTTTAAGGCCTTCCCCCTCTCAACCCAATACATGCCCTTGTAAAAACTCCCTGTCCAGCTCTCTTTTAGGCTCCCTTTGAGTGCTATAAGGTCTCCCTGGAGCCTTCTCTTCTTCAGGCTGAACAAGCCAAGTCTCTCAGCCTGTCAGTAACACTGATTTTAGTAACTGTAAATATATTACACAAAATAATGGAATAAATTAATATTAAAATAACTTTAGAATTTTGTTCTATTTGTTTAATGGAGTTATATAATTAAAATTTCAATAAAAAGCTTAAATGAAAGATATTCAAAGAATTAGCTCTTATAAGCGCATAATTTCAACAGTCAATTTTAATAGAAGGCAATTCTATGGCCTATTTAAAAGCAGTTTTTATTGACTTGAAATTAAACTCTAAAAAATAAGCAAGTTGAAATACTATGCAAACTTTTTTTGATGGCTAAACCTATCCAAATATTCAAAGGCTTCTTTCATAACCCATCTTCAGACAATTAATACAATACATTTAGCTTCCACCCTAATTCATACTTTGCATTCACTTTCAAATTACTTTTTCCTCTATCAATTAATTGCTAATAATAATTATAATTTTGTAACATAAAAGATTCTAATATGCTAAATATATAAACTGACTACCTCATTAGTTCTCCTGAGACATTTAATTACATTCAAATAAAAACTATTATCCTAATTATAATTAGTACTTTAATTTAAAACTTGTGACTGCATATCATATATTTGCATATTTGGTAAACACATGATGTGTACCAAAGGAAGGCAAAAAAATTCAAGATTAGTAGCACACTATTTCTATGTTCATTCTTTAGAATTATGAAATTGTTTCATAGAGGTTTTTACTCTCTTTTCAAGAAACCCAGGCAGAGTTGTTATTTCTGAAAACAGCAGCAACTTGTGCATACTTCATCAGCAATCTGCATTATTGTGTTTTCAGACTTCTCTTCACCAGTATGAGCCTTTTTGAGATTATGTCAAAAACACTCAGAAGTAAAACAGCCACCTGTAGAAGACATTCAATTGAACTCTCTTAGATTAATATTCTGAGATGAAATTAAACACCTCCTGGAAGTATCTACTTTCCTCCATTTCTTTCCATGCAGGAAATCTAGGATGAAAAATTGTATCTGCTGAGAGTTCATCACTGGATTCTTTCAAAGTCCATGTGGTCACAGATCAGGACAACCGGCCTTGGCTGGCCTGGCTTTTGCAAGAGGGTTGGATCAGAGAACCTCCAGACTTCTGTTTCAACCTCAACAACTCTGTGATAATATTTAGACAGGCTACCTTCAGACTAGATATGCTACCCATCATTTGGTTTTGATAAGTTTGACTTAAAAAAAAGGAAAAAATTAAGTTATGCCTCATTGGAATGAAGAGGTACAATGCAGACTGATTCCCTTTCCTCAAACAGTATTAATAGTAAAATTCTAATTAATTTAAATTAATAAACTAATATAGAATCAGTAAAACAGATGGAAATAATTCACTACAGACTAAAATAATTCAAACCATATTTGCTTTCTAATGTAATCAATATACTAATGTGTAACACTTAAGAGACTGAAACAAAGCCCCTGTATCAGTCTAAGGTGATAGGATATTTCTCTACTAATAAAACCAAGATGTCTCATCTATAAAACATCTAAGAGAATCTGCATCAAAAAACACACTCAAGGCTCATAAAATTGGTTCTATAGAGAATCTTCTCCTGGGCTACAGACTTTCCAGCAGGTGCTACAATTATTTCACTTGTACAATTGGCCACAAAAAAATTCTAGCCCATCAGGGTTACTCCAAGAAAACATTAAAATGTTCCTATTTAGCCTTAACTTCAGTCTAAGCATACTTCAGACAGAAAAAATTATCATAATTATCATTAAAATCAACTTCCTTAGTAAAGGAAACAAATTAATGAACTAATTGACAATGATAGCAAAAATTTAGGATGGTAGGGGAAGGTGAATTCTTTAAAGTAGTCATCCTAAATTCATCATTAATTTCTTGATAAAGAGAAGTCTAAGATGACAAGTAAAAGCTAAACAAAAGTGAACCAAGCATACAGAAATAAATGAACATGATTGATTTGTGTTCAAGAAATAAAGCAGGCATCCTCTGCCTGTGCACAAGGTGCACAATCAAATGGAATTCAGCCAATAAAAGTAGTAGAACATTAACTACAAAAAGGTATCCTCTAACAACATTCTGCAGGTGGATTTCCCAAGGAGGACAGTAGGTAAATAGGAATACCCAGTCTCCACCACAACAGGGGGAGGTAACCAGGGGAAAAGCACAGTGGCAATGAGCTGGTAACATGCTGACACTAATGAAAGACCAACTTTGCTGAGGAGCCAGAAATCATTAAATGCAGTTAAAAACCAACTGCTGAGAGCTGTGAAGATTCTTCTGATATCAACTGTCCAGGAAGCAATGCTTAAAAACTCAAAATTAGTGAATGCAAAGTAATTCAAAATTATTATAGTTTTCCTCATGTGTATAACGACAGGCTCCAAAGTCTGATATTATCATCCAGAAAAGAGATCTTGGAGCTCATGAGGATGCTGCTTCAAAAAACTATGCCAAATTAAAAACTGCCAACAAACAACAAAATATTCATAATAAATTTGCTGCTTTCTAAGTTGGGCAAAACTGCGGATGCAACACAATATACCAAAATGTTAAATCATACTTCCAAAAAGTAACTTATTTTTAATATAGCTCTTGTAATAGACTTCTGTAATAAGACAAATTTCAGCTGGAGTACAAGATGAACACTTTAATAGAAATCCTCACAGAAGCCAGTATACCATACCATAAATCAGTGCTCTTTCCATATCATACATCTCAAATAGAATCTATTTTTATGTCAAACACTAAGTCTTTGCATTCTTCAAGGAAATATTTAATATTTAGTAAAGACCATGCTTTCACTGTGATTAAGTATCCTGAAGTATTGCTTGTACTTTCTCATATTCTGCATCTTTCACAGCACAGCTATAAAAAACGAATCACCAGTCTAATGGTCAGATAATGGTTACAGGTGTGTTGACTGTGGTCAACAAACAACTCCTCCCAAAGTGGTGCTGAACTGCCAGCAATAAGCAAAGTAGACTGGATTCCCCATGCTGAGATTGCCTATAACAACAGGTTGACACTCCTTGCAAATTTCTCCAAGAACTGCATTTGAGAATAGCTGCATTTGAGTTCCTTAACCTACACCACCATTCTCAAATGCAGCTGCTCTGCTCAGAATTTCCATTTTTCTGAGTGTTATGGCCATTCCTCAGTAAGTTCCTACCACTCATCATGCTATGCAATAAAAGTGTTTCTTCCTAAATTGCCACATCTCTGCAGAACTTAGGCTGGTTTTTTACACGCTTTTGATCTAGAACAGAGAATAAATACTCCCCCAAACACAAGAAGTTGTCTACATATCTCAGATAGTATATTCATACCAGTTCTTGAAATGCAATAAAATACGTGCTGCTGAACATCTACAATTAAATTGTTGACTTCCGAAAATTGGAATTTTTTATATCAGATTCTCCAAATCAAGTTTGGAAGAATGCATTGAAATTAAAAGTGAGTAGAATATTTCAGCTGAATTTGACCTGGAAGAATCACCTAGTCCAAGTGTCTGACCATTCCAGGGCTGTCTGAAAGTTCAAGTATGTTGATAAAAGCATTATCCAAAGGCTTCTTAAATGCTGACAGGCCTGGGGCATCAAACACATTTCAGAAAGCCTGTTCCAGTGTTTGACCACCTTCTTCACAAAGAAGTGCTTCCTAACATTCAATTAAAATTTCCCCTGGTGCAGCTTTGAACCATTCCCATGCATCCTGGCACTGGATACCAGGGAGAAGAGCTCAAAACTTCCCTCTCCACTTCCTTTCCTCAGGAAGCTGTAGACAGCGACGATTAAAGACAGTATATTAGAGCTATATAAACCAAAGTCTTCAAGCATTTACATCTCTAAGTTTGCTGTTCATTGTTGTCAAAGAAGCATTTTCTAGCTTCCTCCAAGTTGGAGTCCTGTCTGCATTTATTTAAACAAAAATCAAGAATATGAATTCCAATACTAGAGAGGCAGTGCCACTGAAAAATTAAAGTACCACAATAATATAATTACCAAAGTGCTAACCACATCCAGGCCTAATCTCCACCAAGTCACTCCTACATTCTGTCTCCTAATTAAGTAATATCACATTTGCTCTCCTTTTTCTGAAGGCAAAAATAAATGAAGGCATAACAGTCCACATAACAACCTCATCAGTTTTAAACTGAAGCATTTTAAGTTCACGTATATACATATACAACCAGAATTAAAAAAATATATCTTTCCTGTAGCTATATAGGAGGTAAACAGTTTGGAAACAAAATTATTAATTCTCTTCCTGTCCCCTAATGCTTATCTCTCATTTTAGACATTACAAAACAGCTGACACAGCATATGGCACAAGTTTCCACAGGAAAAGAGCTGAGAATAACCTACTCAAATGAGATTGAAAATCTCTTAAAATCCCAAATCAATTAGTTCTTTTGAAGAGAAAATTAGTAAACATTTAACTCTTGATAACTAAAGCCATCATATAACATGGAAGGATAATTTCTGTCAAAACTGGAGCATCTTTTCTACAAAACAACACTGAACTGATTTCATAATCACCAGTGAGAATTCCAAATATGTGGAATCAGACTGCTACTGTTTCTTATATAAAGACAGGCAACAGTATAAGCATTAAAACACAGTTTTCTGATAAAAGCAGTAGGGGACTCGAGTGGCAGAAAAAACAGGTTACTCTTTTATGGTCATTAACTAAAACCTTAAACTTCTAAACAATTAATTCACATTTTTAGGAAGATTCTTCTTCAACTGCATGAAAGAAGATTTCTTTAGGCAAAACCATTTAGAATGCTAAATGGAATAAATTAAATTGTTCAGTGACAGAAATGTGTGCTGATCATATGCATTTGTTAACCTAAATATATCAATATAACTACAGAGAAAATCACAGCTAAAAAAACTTAAGAAGGTATGTTTCATAACCGGTACACATTCTTTATTTATTTTTAAATTAAAAAAGGTAGTCCTTAGAGATTTGAATTATAGCTCTGTGTATCTGGGCTAATTTTCACAATTCTCTTTACCATCACTGGAAAGTAAAAGATGCTTAAGGGAAGTGATTATCTCAGTGGTTTTAGCTGCAACATCAGAATGAAATAAATCTTTTTCAGAGAATGTAGTAATTTTTACTGACTATAAAAGGACAACTAGTTCAGACAGGCACTTCTAAAGTTATGTCAGAGAAATCTTAAGCAATGTGCTCACAATATGGTTTATAACCAAATGACAGCACTAAAAGACTGATTCTCATGTGAATCATTACAACAGGATATAATTCTGCACATTAACATACCATTTTAAATGAGCTTTCCTTCATTTAACTTCAAAACCATTTTTATTCTGAATAATATATTCCACTATATCGGTAATTTGTCACTAAGGGAATGCTACCTAACAAGTTTATTGACAATTTTAAAGCAATCTGAGAAATTAATTTAAATATTATTTTTTGTACTTGCTGAGACAATATGAATGAAGTAAAATGGTGAGCTTTTAAGGCTTACATGAATTGTAAGTGCTTGTTATTATGCAAGCTTATCTTTATTTTCTTACATTTTCCCTTGAGGGAGGAGGAGGACACTTCTGCAGGCAGATCAGCTCCAGTGGTTGATCAATTGCATATATGTATGATTTACTGAGACAACTATCAATTACACTGGGATAGATCACAAGGCTGTATAACATCCTTGACAATGTCAGACCTTCTCTAAGTATTGCGGAGGCTTAAAGAGAAAAAAGACAAAAAAAACCCCAAACCACAAAGCAAAAACAGAAAATGGGCTACTTGCCACAAATTTCTTAAGCTGTTTTTTACCTACTGAAAAAAAACACTGTTTTGGGGTAGGACAGGAATTAGTCTGATGAAGTTCAAATATCAGCCTTCATAAAAGCTTCTCTAGCACAAAAATCAGATTCCTTGAAATAAAAAGTCCTGCTCTGGAAGGAATGCAAAAAAAAGTTTTGAAGCGTGACACAGGACAAATCTTATCCACTTAGAAGAATTTATAAAGTAATCCAACCATGTCTGACAGAAATGAAGACAGATAAAAGTATTTTACGTAAAAGTACCTAATCCAAAACACAAACCTAAAAGTCCTCCTCATGGTCTATTGTTCCTGTGCCACTAGAAGGAGACACTGTTCCTATCTATTATTTTGATCTCCACAGAACCATTTTTGGCCAAAGCAGAATATGAGCTTTTACTTTAAGATGTTGAACCTGAAAAATTAAAGACTAGGAAACAAAAATTGCAGGTTTATTTTCAGTGAAGTAAAATTAAAACCATTCTCAAACTTGCAGCTAATTTGCTTTCAGTTTATCTAGTTCAGTTTCTCTTATAAATTACTTCTGATCTTGACTTATTAACAAAAGAGATCAGCTAATTAGATAAGGGACTTTTTCACATCAAAAAAGGGAACTGAGAATTTATTTTAATAAATAAAAGATACTGATAATTTATTTTAATAAATAAAACCAAACAACTTAGGTTTGCCACATGGCTAAAAGCAAAAATTCAAAATTGATTTTTATGGACTATAAAGAAGTTGATAAATGAGCACAGCCTAAAGAGTATGAAAAATAGTATCACTAAACAGATATTACCACATTACCAGTTCATTTTGCTTTTAATACTTCATAGCCCATTCTTGCCTGTCTTCCTTCACTTTCAATTATAACTTTAAGATCAAGGTACAGATGCTAGTACAGTTTAAGCTCATGCTTCTAATTGCCTGTTTTCAATAACCAGGTGTATTTTAAAAACAAGTTACTTGGTGGTGGTTTGGAATCATGGCTTTTTTGGTGGGCTTTTTTTTGTTGTTGTTTTTTGGGGTTTTTTTGGGGTTGTTTTTTCTTTGTTTCCAAGCCAGAAGAGAAGTAAAATAAATGGAAATAACTGAGAGTTACAAAAATCACAAATGAAATGTACTCTGAAAAGATAAATTTTTTTTGCAACTACTTTTGTAGCCTCTTCTACTAATATGTCTATGTATTTGCCCTGCTGAAACTTGAACAGCCAAATCTAATAGGTCAGCAGCATTCCTTATTTATTTTTCAATAGTCAGAAACTATATGCAGCTTTTTGGGGTGTTTTAGGTAGTTTGAATGATATATTATCTCTGTAAAGTAAATCTTGCTGAGATTTAACATAGTAATCAGAGAACATCAACAAAAAATTGAAATTTTAAGAAACATTAAGCTGTCAACAATTACACATTGATTTAAATCTAATTTGTATTGCACAGCAAGCACTATCACACATTATGTTTGTGCAAGCAGCAATGACTGTTTTTAAATGGAGACAGCTGGAAAAACCCTCAATGCATGCACACCTGTTTCCCAAACTTCACATACAGGAGCAATGTATTTGCAATAAATACTAATAGAAAATTGTTGTCAACAGAATTTTCCAGTAACTCGGAACGATTGTTTTTTAAATTTCTTTGTTTATTTTATTCATTTTTTATTATTCAAACATACTTGTCAAAGCAATTTCTCTTTTGTGTGTTAACTTACAGATGCACTCTGTGACTAGAACAAATTGCAACAACACAGTTAATAGAATTTTAGTCTTGGAAAATGATGGGGTTTATTTTAGAATAGTCAGTGGGATTGTTCTCTGGTACATCAAGGATACATAACAATTAAAGAAGAAAAACATGACAAAGAATGTTGATATGTGAGGATCACGGTGTATGTCCTACCTACACACTTTGGCTAGGAACAAAAAATAGCCACACACCATCAGGACAAAGCCCACTAGCCCCAAGTACTAGCCCACTATCTTCTTCTAGGCAGCCATCATATATTCCCCCTTAGTCTGTAAACCCAAAACAGTCTGCAGGCTCTCTTCTTTCCCATGGGGTACAATCAGGAAGGCAAAGTGGTTGCTCTCAGAGGGCATTAGCTGTTTTTCCTCACTATTCAGGACCTCTCTCATGTGCCACTTACCTTGCTAAATACCACTTGACCTTGCCTTTTTTTGCTTGCTTTTTTTTATATCACTGCACTGTTTGGTAAGAAAATGAATTACTTAAATTTCTACATTAAGATTAAGCTATCTATTACCTATTTGAATTCCTAAAATGAACTAATGAATTTTGAGAGTGTCCTATTCTCATGTCCACCTTTTTCTTAAGTTTTGGTTTTCTTTAGGGTCTTTCACTGCTTTTATTTTGAGATTTTCATTTCCCTCTTGTCACACAACACTCAACAACTCTTAAAAGCCCAGAAACTATAAGTCATGAGTATGCAATATTTAAAACCAAAACAATTCCAATGAACTTAGTTATGACAGTGCCATTTTCCAACTGATACCTATAGATGTACACTAAAGATTAATGGCAGAGGGATAGCCCAGGCAATTCACAATGCCAAGTATAAAATGATCTCAAAGAACACTGAAGTGAGCTGTGCACAGCACTGGTCTTAACTTCGTTTTGCTGATAAGCAGGAGCTTAATGGGAAGGTCCTTAATTCTCAACATCCTGCTGCTTGCTTACATCGATAATTTTGAGATATGTAGTCATATTTTCGGTTGGTGTCAGCGTTCTGAAATGCTGAAATTTCCAGTGGCAATTTTCATCACCAGCTAGAGAAGCTCTACATTCAATTTCAATGTGCTCATTCTCATCAATCTTTCATTTTTAATTAACTAGTTACCACGCAGTCCTCTGCTCCAAAAAGTTAACATGGGAGAAAACAACCCAGTGTTTGGCACAGTGAAAAGCCCTCACTCACTTCTAAACAGTGACTCTCTAGTGACTTTAATGATTACAGAACTAATACTGGGCATGTGCTATAGCTCCATTTAATTCTCTGCATACAACATAACTAGGTTAAAGCCAACAGTAAATGTAGAAGTGCTAAGCAGACTTTTTCCTTTTAAAAAGATACGTAGATTGCAGGACATAATAACAAAACAATATCTATTATAGAGTTAGACTGATTTATGGAGCTTGAGCAAATACTTCCCCATAGAATCTAGCTAATTCTTGAAAGACTGAAATGCTCATTGACTATATTTTATAAATAAGTGAAATCAAATGTAAAAAGAAACATGATATTACCTTAAATCTTACTTTGTTCCCATTTTCCATATAAATTTTAACTTATAACTAGCAAAACCCTTCCAAACCTAATAAATTATTACAAAAAGCAATAATTTCTCAGAAAATGCCAGCATTTGCAACTGCACAACGTTGTCTAGTGGGTGAAAAAATACTGAACACATATACATGACTTTAAGATGTCAGGGCTGGAAAAATCAATAGCCACATAATTTCTGTTGCTTTTCAGTTTTGGTAGCCTGAAGTTTGTTAAATTTTGAAGCACAGACATTCTTTAAGGTTCTGTATTTCTTTAAGAAAATCAATACAAGTTACACTATTTGTAACATTTTTCTCTTCCTCAAAAGTGCAAAAGATGAAAGACAGGAATTGTAATTTAAAACCTCCTAAAATTTTTCTAATCCAATTTATTTTTTTCAAGTCCTTACAAGAACCTGCCCTTGGATCATAGGAGCAATTTCAGATACCACGATTTGTAAGGCTGGGGTTTTTTAACCAGATTTGTCAATATTTATCCCCTTTGCTTCTCTAAATACTCTCAAATAGTGTAAGAATTTTTTTCTAGTTTGTGACTGGACTCCCACAGGGTTTTAGCTGTCATTAATGATTTAAGATATTTTTTGGTGCCATGATAAAACACAAAACCTCAATTGCTAAAGGAGGCACCACACAGATTATAATGAATTCTTTTACAAACATTTAAGTGCATCCTAATTGCCTTCCCTCAAGCTTCTTGATTTATTATGCAGCTCCTCATCCAATAAAATGTTTTCTTTAATTTATAGATAACACAGTTAAGAACAAAGGCCAGAATTATACAGCCATATAGGAGGTGCAACTCTAATGACAAAGGATTCTTTTAGAGGAGGAAACTGAAAAGCAAATAAAGTGTAAGAAACACATTAATTCGTGGCCAGAGTTTCCCTTATGTAAGAAGCTTGTTGGATCTTCATTACACAAAGTATCTCAGCACTTGAAAATCAGTGACAAGAGGCCAAGTATCTACAAAAAGTGTAACAGTATAGGCTGGGCATATACTGAATTTTCTCTATTATAGTATATCAACCTCCCATTATTTGTGACACAGCAATCTCTTGCTCCAGAAATAACATCACTGTTTCAATAGGCCAACAGATTTTCTTCCAATAATTTCCCTGATTACTTTCTGAACCCTCAAATTCTTGGAGCCTTCACAGCCCATAGTAAGGAGTCCTACATCTCCCCCATGATTTGTGTAAAAATATCTTGTTATACATCTGCCATAGGTGTATTTAATTTCAGCCCTCTGCTACTTGCATTTTGAAAAGCATAAATCAGGTGTTTTCTATCACATTCTTCCCTTTATTTACTTATATTTCAAATACACTTGGTCAGCTCTTTTCCAAGCGGAACAATCCTACTTTGTTCAGTCACTTCTCATCTGAAATCTGTATTTAATCACACTTTTTACCCTTCATATTTTTTGCTAGTTTTAATATATTCTTTTGAGACTGGAAATCACCAGAACTTCATACAACATTCAAAATACAGACATATCAATAATTCATAGAGTTTCAAAATATTACTGATTTTTCCTCATTAATGCTTCCTTATATTTAATTTACTTTTCTGATTGTGGAAAATGTTTTGGTTCTTAGTAGCAAAGCTAATATCACTGTGAGACCATTTACAATAATACCTATCAGAGTGTACAGTTAATATAGGTTCACAAATGTGAAATGAAGTCAGAACTTCTATTACTCCCTACGAGACAAGGAGAAAATAGACTTTATACAAGTACCTACACAAAATAAATGCAGTTACATAAGCACCATACTTCTCTGCAAAAAAACCCAAAACCTTCCCTTTCATGATTCCCATCATAAGCTCCATTTATAAATAATTGCTAAACAAAATTTCAACTGAAAGGATATGAAAGGATAGTTCTACTGATAAAGAATTAGGAAAATAAACTCTCCTCACTCAAAAAGGAAAATGTATCCTCTCATCAGCACATTAGCTCTTAGCTGATTCACTTAAAAAAAAATCAACCAAGTGCTTACAAAATTATGGTGAACAGGCAACAATCTTTTTTTCAGCAAAATACTCCATCACACCTTAACATTTCTTCCATGTTTTGATACTAGTCCTATTCATCATTCACTCAACTAATGAAGCTTGGAGGAAACACTTCAGGATACACTTTTGTCTTCTCTCTAAGACTCAGACCCAGATTTTGAAAACAATATAACTGTGGACTGAGTTTCAAAACTGCCATCTGCAAATCTAATTACAGAGCTCCACCTGTACTAAGAATTCCTTTCAAGGCATCATGTAACTGAGTAAAACTGAAATCATATATCATTTGGTTTGATTACAAGATAACTACAGATGACGTGTCAATAATTACACGGTTAGGTCTTACGTAGTGGAGGAAATTCAAGTATTCTTAATTGCATTAAAAGAGAAATTCATACTGTGCTTAGTTAAAAAAATCCTCAAAAATTGCCAAACTACAAAAAAATTTATGACAATTTTCTCAGTACATAATTAAGATTTACCTCTACTCATCAGATGCAAATATCAAGCTATTAGTAAGAATAATTTAAAAAAATAGCAAGAGGGCCCTTTAAGAAAAGAGGGTTTTAATCACATTAGAACATGTTTTCAATCACAGTCCTTCTATGTAGCCATGTTTTATTAATGAAGACTTTGGTTCTAAAATAATCAGTTGTCATTTGAAGTAATTATGTTTGGTGATGCCTAAAATATTCTTCAATCACATTTTAGAAAAGAAATTAGAACACAAAGGACTTAATATACCTAACTTATTAAAAAATGCAAAAAAACCCTCCAAAAAACCAGCATTCCAGTCACACAAAAATGAGAAAGTAGGAAAAAAAAAAATCAAACCAGATTAGAAGTCCTTCACATGAGACACCAGTAAAAATTCATACTCAACTGTTTTTGTATCTTCTCAGAAGAACTCAAACATATTTTTATTTTAGGGAAAAGTATAAAATACTAAGCAGTAAATAAAAGGAAAGAACTTCTAAACAAAGTCTTCTCAAATGGCTGAATTCAGTTATTTTCAACTTCTTACATAATTTAGAAAGAATAATAAAACACAAGAAGGAATTATAGTTACAGTTCACCCTTTAAAAATATCCAATGCCATAAATCCAGCAGAATCTATCAAAAAGACTTTTCAGATCTCATTTAAAACACTCAAATTGAAATACGCATATATGAATGTTAAAGAGCAACAAAGATACATGAGAAAGGTATTATTATTTTGCTATTCTGTGTTTTTACCTTATAAAATGCATTATTTTATTTCAACAAATTTTTAACATCAAATTATGTTATTTATAACTAATTAATAAAGCAAAGAAATTTTAATTTACATTAGAATTTTTACAAACATATCCAGAGGCCTATGTCTTCATAATGATTAACAGGGAGAGCGTGTTTTTCTCCTTTTGTCTGGTGTAAAACAGAATCAGCACTTAATTTAGGTGAATATGTTACTTCAGAGGAAATGGAACAGTTATATAAATTGGAAAAGCAGAGCTATTTAAATAATCATAATCCATAAAAGCTCTTTCATAAGTGAGTTCTTCAGAAACAGTTATCAACTGGCAAAATAGAAAATATATTCCTGTGCTCTTTAATCAAATATATAATAATCAGAAGCAGCATGCCAATTCATCCTGTGTGTAAACAGATGAGAACAACTTTGGAGGGACATAGTCAGTACAATGACTGCAAAATCTTGATCAAAAGTTCAGGCATTTCTCCTTCCAATACTTCTCCCAACTTTTATTACATGGCAAATCTAATGATATTCTTAACTTACTGAATACTGGGAATAATCATAATTGTGTTCTTCAAATAAACTACACTTTCAGTTGTTTCAGCTAACAAAATAACTATTTACTTCATTAGGTCTTCCTGGGAAACTTTTATTTAAGATCTAGTTGGGGTGTACCTCCTCAAAAAATGCCACATTTAAATCCTCTCCATAGGAGAAGTTACAGAAATACGTGAAAGAGGAGAAAAACCTCTTTTTTCCAACCACAGCACTACCGGGACTTTGAATGCCAGATTGTTTTTCTACTTTTGTATCTTTTAAACAAAAGATAGCTTTGATCTGATTCTGATGGTCTATGAAATTTACCAATTATTCTTCATTTCTGTATTTCCTATACATTTTTGGTTTCCTAGGCAGCAGGAAAATCCGTCAAAAAAAATGTATCTAGTCATAGCTAACTAAATAGTATTAAAGCACATGAAAATTTGCAAAACCAAATTGTGACTGCTCTAAACAACCAGAAGACAATTGAAAGCTCAATCATAAAGTGGGCATCACTCCTAAAGAAAAACAGGTCATTGTCTAACTTTTTTGTTACAAGGTTATTACACCTACTCCAAACCAAAATGTTTGCAAATGAAGTATGGCAGCATCAAAAACATTTATCACTTGAAATCACCTGAATCTGTATCAATTTGTCCTCCAAGAAGGGTTAGTGAAAATTCTGGTGTCAAATTTGACTTTAAGTTAACCTTAAGCAGCACATATCATTCCCACCTCAGTCCTACAGAGATGAGGGTTCACTTCTGAATGCTTCTCCTATGGAGTTCTGTGTGGAAAGAATCATCCACCGAGGTACTGTCACACAATTTACAAATGCCTCTTCTGTGTTGAAAATTATTCTCTAGTACTGTAAATAATACCATTTTCAATACCAGTGAAAATACTGATGCAATTTTTAGCATCAGTAGACACTTCCCCCTTCCCTTTGCTGATGACTCAGATCCACATTTTGCTAACATACTGCAGGTTTGATTGACACTAAGAAATTTAAATTTGATTTTTCCCTCATTAATAAAGATGCTTTTTTACCAGCCTTTCCCAGCCTAACCTGATTGTTGATCCACGTTAAATAGTTACTGCAACACGAGAGCATCTTGACACGTGCACAATTTCCCTCCCAAGGTTTTGGTAGCAGTGGCCATGCTGAAGGAGGCTGTGCCAGCCCTCAGTCCAGCCACAGACAGCCATGTGCAACACAGGGAGAACTCATGAGGTGGGAGAGAGGGATAAATACTTCCTTGTCCACTTTCACTCTGATTGAAGGTCCATGTCAACCGCTCCATTTATGCTCAGAGGTGGAAAAAAAAACCCAAAAAACCAAAAACCTAAGTTATCCAAACTATCTTTAACAATATATGACAACACAGCGAGTACGCAAAAGCAAATCAAGTTGGTATGAAGTACCCTAATATTAAAATTCCCATAACCCTTTCCCTCTCAGCTCAAGATATTTAAAATATCTTTCAGAAGACCAAAAGGTAATTTCCATAAAGCTCTCTCATCTAATTAATTTCTTGATATTCCTGACCAAATCACATTTATAACATAGTTTTCAAAAGACATTATGTAGATCCTTTAAGATATTTCATTGTTAATTATTTTCAAATTGCATCAATTTCTTCAGAAAGATTAACTTACAGGATTCTTAAAAAACATCAGAATGTATTGTATAAAGAGGATTTATCATACTCAGCCTTAATAGTGATAGTCTTACTAGCAGTATAAAAACACTGTAATATAAATATTTAAATTTTTGACTACATGCATTTAATGCATAATTAAATATCCCAAGTAATATTTGAAGCTTTTCTCAGATTATTTGTAGAATAGTATTTTTAAAATTCTGCAAATTGTAACAAGATGATTTTTTCCCAATTTTTCTTTTATGATGCCTATCTTTTTAAAACAATTGTCTTAATATTTATGAGATACCACAGTTCCCTTTAAGCATATATACTTAATAATCTGGCTTTGAAAATTAATAATTCTTTATTAAACCCACTAAGAAAGTTATTTAATCAACAACATAAAACCTATTTTCCCTGAAATAAATAACGCAAATTTTATCTCAAACCATAAAAGCTAGGAACATAAATACATGAAGACTGACTGTCAGTGTGAATTAGCTGAATGAGTATTTTCTATTTCAAAAGGTGTACCACCAGCTGCAGTACAGGTGTTTCATGCTTAGTAAATTTTCTAATAATTAATGAACTGCCATGTAATGAAGTATGTGTTCCTGTTTCACAAACTTAATTTCCTTTTATTACAAGGTCACCCAACTAGTTGACCAAGGGAAGCCAGTCAATGTGGCTTTTTTTTATTTTAACAAAGCTTTTGGTACCATCTCTTAGAGTCCCCTTCTGGACTAAATGTCCAGGACATGGCTAGACAAGTCCATAATATGCTGGATGAGCAATTGAATGATAGGTTGGGCTCAAAGGTTTGTAGTTAATCAGGTTACATCAGGCTGGTGCCCAGCCATTAGTGGGGTTCTCTGGGGCTCAATGTTAGGGTCAGTGCTCTGCCACATTTTTATAAATGATCTTGATGCAGGAATAGAATGTACAGTAAGTAACTTTAGTGATGATATTAAATTAGGTGGAGTTAGAAACTCCCTTGTGGGTAGAGAGGCCTTAAAGAGAGATATAGACAGACTAGAGAGTTGGCAATGAACAACAGCATGAAATGTCTGAGAGCAAGTACTGGATTCTCCACCTGAGATGGGTGTAACCCTGATTATATGTACAAACTGGGGGCTGAGAGGCTGGAGAACTGCCCTTCAAAAGGAACTCAAGGTTGATGGCAAGTTGAAGTCAACAGAGTGCTTTGGCCACCAAAAGGGCGGCATGGTCATCCATCAGGCACAGCATCGCCAGCCAGGAAAGGGAGGGGATTGTCCTGCTCTGTGCTGGGGCTGCCTCACCTCAAGAATGCAGCTTTGGGCACCACAACATAAGGACATCAAACTATTTGAGTGCGTCCAGTGGAGGGCAACAAAGACCGTGAAAGGTCTTGAGGGCAAAGACCTGAGGAGTGGCTGTGGTCATTTGGTTTGTTCAGCTTGGAGGACAGAAGGACACCTTCCTCAAGGCAGGCAGCCGAGCAGAGAGAGCTGATCTTCCTCTGTGGTGACCAGTGATAGCACATGAGGAAATAGAATGAAGCTGCATCAGGGGAAGCTCAGAGTGGACATCAGCAAAAGCTGTTTAAGTCTTTTCACAGTCTGAGCACTTAAACGTACTTCATATATTAAATGCTATTTATTCTTTCATGCAGCACAAAAGCATTTATTGTTACATCAATAGCAACCAGAATTACAAGACAATAAAATCATGCTTAATTAAATAAATATTAAAATATCCAAGCTTAAAAGTTGCTGTGAAGACAATGAAAATATGCTAGCATTTAGAAAAAGCATTTTAAGATCTATGGGGTCACAACCAAACTAGACTTAGCATTCACAATATGTGAAAACATGAACAAATCATGTGACAAAAGACATGACTGATCAAATACCTTATCTATCACATTTTATAACAAAAGCCACTATGGTGAGATGCTTACAGTTTCACACACGAGTCTTAGGTCACTGGATTATCACAAGGTATTTTCCCTTGTTTTTAATTTGAAATTGTCAAATCTGGAAACAAAACTAAAAAGTAATTTCCCCCCTCTCAAAGGGCAAAAATCAACAACAACTCAGGAAGCTTCAAATTACAGAAAGCAGAATATTCCACATAGTTACTAAGTAAAGCTGTTAAGATGCCTTTGCAAAAGTACTGTCCAGATATTAGCAAAGAAAGAAATCCAAGAAAGAAGTCTTGTGAAAGACAAGATCCAATCTGAGAAAATTCTGAAAGTACATGTTCAAAGTTGAACATGCTGACAAACCTTGGTACTGTTCTACTAGAAGTATAAGCTACATGAAGCTCTCAGCTCTTCATTAAACAGTGATTTATAATATGCAGGAATGACCTTAACTGCAGATACTAAACACACATTTATTTTCTTTCCACGAATACTTATTTCCTGAAGATGTCTAGAATTCATCACATCGAAAATGGGAATATAGTCAACACTTGGTAACTGAAGATGGTATACAAAAGGGAGGCATATTTCCAAGTTCAGGCACAGGAAAAGATACTAGGAAATTTATGGAAGTACACACAGCCTCCTCAAGGTGTTTAATGGGTAGGAAAAATTGTGTAATTCATGCAGGCTTATCCATCTGATTCCTAAGGATTTTGACTACTGCTATAAACAAATATTTGATAAACACATGACACTTGTAACTATCCTCTTCTCACTATTTGCTAAACAAAGACAGTTTCTTCAGCTACAGAAGTTTAATGTAACACAATCCAAATAAGCAGTTAAAGTCACTAGTTGGATGAACCAGATTCAAAGAGCAAGGTAGGAACACAGCCAAGGTTTGAGCTGAATGTTGGGTAGTGAGAAAAGCTTGGCTGCACCAAGCAAATGGGGAAAAAAAAATAAAAGTTGGCCGGATGAAGGTCAGAGAACCAGGTGCTTCAGCAAATATTCAGAGTGCACAATTCTGCCTCTGTCTCAAACATATCTACAGAATGGGAATCTCAGAAAGGCTTTTCAGAAGCCACAGCTGCTGAAGCCCCAGGTATCTCTCAAATCCATATGTACCAGACTGTCTGAAAACAAAGGAAATACAGGTTGGCCAAATTAAATTGTCTACAGTGACTCAGCTAGAAAAAAATCAGTCACTACATAGTGTTTAGGATACCAACTCTGCAACATTTTTCAAAGTCCTTAGAAATAATTAGTTAAACATCTGACATTAAACATGCATTGGGGTTTTATTTTGCAAGCTATAAAGGATGTCTGGGATCCATCTGTTATTTTCTCAGATTTCCTGAAGTTTTGTTTTGCTTTTTATTTTGATGGGCTTTTTTTAACTGCTACTGTGTTTAATAATGTGATTACATATTCTAACATTATGCATTAGGGCTACCAGTCTCTGGTTAAAATGGAAGAGGACAAAAAAAGCAAATTCCTCCTTGTTTTTTTCTGAAATCCCCTGCTGTGATACAAACTTCACAATTTCCTAAAAACAGATCAGAAGCTGGTAATTAGGAGTGACATCTGTGTTAAGAGTTCTCTTTATATTGCAGAAAAGATGCAGCAACCCTGGCTGGTGCTGGGAAGAAGTTTTAACAGGGTGGGAAGAGACTAAGAAACTTCTTCCTTAGTAAACAAGAGGTCCCATGAGCAAAATACATACCGTCAAAATCATTAGTGACCACAAAACAACAGATGATATTTCAAACCTTTAAACTGACTCCCACACATGAAAACACATAACACTTTCTGTATCAACTTGTCACTTGCAATTACTCTCCTTATGCTGAAAAAAATGACTACAAACCTATCCTAAAATAACCATCAGATTCAGGATTTCAGTTTCAGGCTCTACCACCTGAAAAAAACTAGGAGATTTGAAGCACTAAACTATTTAGAAAAAATTATTCACAGAAATGTTATTGAACATTGGAACAGGGATGTAGTTGAGTCCCCACCTTTAGAGGTATTTAAAGGACTTGTGAAGGACATGGCTTAGTGGTGAACTTGGCTGGGTAATGTTTGGACTCAATAATCTTAGAGGTATTTTCCAATCTAAACGATTCTATGATTCTATACTTAGAGACATCCTAAACAGTCATATAGAGAGCTAAAATACCTCCAGTTTAATGACCCCAAACTTTAAAAAAATAAACTCAACACACCACCATCCCACTCCCACTCCAATTTCACAAGGTGAAACCAAAATTTTTCCAAGAGTTCAAGTAAAATTCTTAATAAATAGAGAAATATACTTCCCCAAACTCTTGGATTTCATCACATACCTCCTGTAGGTAAGAGACTGTGAGTGAAATTACCACTGCAGTGTTTATACACAAAAGTAAAACCATCTCCTACTGCTGATGGGAAGATTTCAAAGAAAGGAGGAGCACAGAAAACATTTACAAAATAAAGCTTCAATTAAACAAATACACTCCAGATTTTACTTTTAATTTGTTAATATTCTTCTGATAATTTATTTAATTGAAATTAGCTTGACCAAGACAAGCAGAAAGTTCCCGAAGGAAGCCTAACATAAGATTCTTAATACCACCACACTGATTTTGAGCTATTTTAGTGCTAGCTCCATGGAAACAAAGACATAATTGTTCATTCAAAAGGCTGCTAAAATTTCCATTACAAAATAGGTTTATAAAAGGCCTTTACTTTGTGTTTTCAGTATGAGAGGGAGACGAGAAACTAGGTTACTTTCCGTATTTTAACGCAAGCTTCAGAGACTGGTGTACAGATTCAACCAAAGCTACCACTACATTAAAAAAATCAATTCTGATGAAGCTTATTGGTGCAATTAACAAGTCCAGTTATACCCAGTTATCTTTTAAATTTTTAGGCTATTTGGTGTCAATAATCACCCTGAAGAAACACTCAAATAGAAACATATATCAGAATACATTTGATTCACTTTATTTGATCACAAATTTGGCAATTAAATTTTTTAACTATAAGATGGCTTTACAAAATCGGTAGAAATTATTAATAATTAGGGGATTTTTCTGCAATGTTTGTAAGAAAAAAACATTAAAGCTTTCTTACTGATGAAACTTTATCTAAATATATAACTAATGCCCCTCCATATCAAGAGCACTCATTCAAGCACTTCTTGTTACATGTCTTCCACCTTGAAATATTAAGATAATGTTCTTTTAATCCCATTATTTTGATTTGACATTGAAGAGGTTTCTGACTAGAAAGACAGGTGATTAAAAAGACTACCCACAGTAAAAAATGGTTTCCTCTGATTCCTGCATACAGAAGGGGGAATACCATGGCACTTATCATACAAAATTGCTCACTGAGGTCATGGCTTTATCAGATGGAAGACCACAAGCAAAAAATACCTTATGTCACAATATGGTCCATAAATATCCACAATTGTAGGAAACATAAGACTTAAGTTCTACTACTCTACAACAAAGACATTAAGAACAAAAGCAGAGACAGCGAGTAAAAGTTTATATAGCCAGACGCACACACCTAAAAAAAGCAATTCGTGTAATGTGATGTTTACTTCCACGTGAGAGCTTGATTTCAAACATACTCAGTCCTCCACTTACATGATGGTTACACTGTAATGCTCAGAAAATTCCTGTTCAAATGGGATTCTGGACCCTGGGTTAAGGACCTGATGCAAATACAATTATTTCACCAATAAATATCTGTGATACTGAAAAAAAGACAATGGAGAAGAATGTTTGCATCCCCTAAGCCACTTCCTTGTAAAATGCTAGCCTGCTCTTCTCTGAATGGTGTTCCAAGATCCAAGAGCTGTCAGAATATTATTTTGATGTTGTATTCAATCTTAAACAAATTATAAATTTCTTCCAAAAAGAAACATGGGATTGCCTATGCTTAGATCTGGAAAAGACCTTATAAACAGAACAAAAATCTTTATTTAAAAATGTGCAACAAGAAAACATAGATATTTTACTAACTCCTGGGTAAATTAGTGCAGTGATTTTCATTCTATTAAAAATGTACATATTTTTCATTTGCCCATGCAGATTTTAGCTTTGTTCTTCTGATGTTTTTTCTAAATTAACAGGACTTTTATTGTATAAAATCTTACCACAAAGAAGTCCCTGCACACTTCAGATCAAGTCACACCTCATCTCTTTTGATAAGTTCATTTGACTGAGCTCTATGTCATTTGCTGCAAGATGTTCTCTCACAGATATAAAACAAATTACTTTTGAAGGCAAGTAGGCAGGAGAAAAAAAAAGAAAAAGAAACTTTACTTATACCAGGGAATAAAACTAAAATTAAAATAAAGTTTAAAATGTGCAATATATGTATTGTTAGAGATAGAGTTACATGTGCATACATTTTAAAATTATTGATAAAAAAAAAATCAGAAAATAGAAGGAGTTGAAAAAGAAAGGAAGAGTTGGGAGAAACTTAACTACTTATTTTTAGAAATTTATTATTCTTTTAACAACAAATAAACCTAAACAAATGCATATTGAAAAAACTTTTTCTCCTAAGCAGCACTTGAGCTACCTTCCAAGAAAATAAATATGGAAAAATCCCTCACACTTTTTTGTTCAAGTCTTTAGAAAAACAATTGCATCCCAGAGTTCCTCACTCATCTCAGCCCAGCAAATACAAAGGCTTAATTCCATCTAATTTTGCCAAATTGTTAATTGTCAAGTACTTTTTTTCATGTTGTCTTAACAAAGATATAAAGGAGATCCTCTTTTTATTCTCTACTACCCTTCCTCGTACTTAAAAATGTCCTTATCTTCTTCCTTCCAAATTCACTGTTCTTTCTTCTTCACATTACCCTCCCATTTTTCTTTAATTATGCCAGTTCTTTTTGTTCTGTGAATACAGCTAAATGATAGTATTTAAAATTTGTTTATAAACGCAAATAGAATGTTTTAACTTTAAGTTCTATTATTTTCTGAATGAACCGTAAAATAGCTTTCTTTTCGCATTCACTTGTTGAACTACAGGAAGTTTTTCCTAAAGATGCACCAGAAGAAGAATCACTGAAATTACTCTAACCATTGAGCAGAGCTAATATATGTAAAAGCACTGTATAAAAACATGCACAGAAACACAAGTAAGAAATAAGGAGGTTTATGTGGACTGTCCTATATATTAATGCTAGATTTTACCCATATATTGGTTTCTAAGTGCTCCTTCATTAGCTATCTCTTGTTCATGAACTTACTTTTTATTCCCAATACAAAAGAAATCCTCAGGCTCTTATCTGAAAGATGGTTATATTTAGGCTCTTCCTTCATCACATAGGTTTTTTAAATTATTGTTAATTTTGCCTTTTTATAAATAAATAAATTTAGATCAGTCAAAATCTTGCTTCTGGTCTACCATGTCTATATCAATATATAATTCTCAAGATTTACCACAAAATAATTATTAGAATTTTGAATGAAAACACAATACATGCCTTTCAGTCCATCACTTAAAGTTTTCTAGTTCAGAAATTCAGGAACTAAAGGAAGTGTTTCTACTTTACAGGAAGCTCTTTTTCCTATATATTCACTTCAAGCTCTCCAAGTTTTGGTATGGAAAGGTGGGAGTAGACGTGAGCTGCCCTGGCCTGGTCACTGCCATTTCCAGCCAGCCCCCAAACTGCTGTGTCTAACCCCAGACAGGCACCCCCTGATGAGGATGCTGAGCCTCTGCCCTGCTGTCTGTACGCCCGAGGCAGCAGCCCCAGGGGCAGTGCACACCCACAGGCTCTTGGGGTGAGGAACATCCCACTCCAGCAGGGGTGTGCGTCCCCCAGGGACAGCAGCTGCGGGTGAGTCCCACCAGAGCGGCAGCACCCCAAGCCACTGCCACTGAGGAAAAGCCTGAAGAAGCCCTGTGTGGCAGGGGGAAACTATAAATAAGCAAAGAGTTGCAGGAAAAAAATTAGCAAGTGAAGCACAATGGAGGACGTAGCTGAGAGGCAAGAAACGTCAGATGGGTACTGCAAAGCAAATGGCCCTGACTGTGCTTCCCAGTGCCTGCTGGAGGAGCTGGGGTGAACCCACAACCACGCACAGGGACAATAAGGCAAGCTGGGGCCAGAGGGAGGAGAGGCATTCCACTTGCCTGGGGCAGATGGAAGAAAGTGCTAAGTGTTTGATTATTTAGTTCTCCCCAACACCCAAATTGGTGACAGAAGGTTGGGTTACCTGGCAATTAATTAAGTTAAAAAAACCCAAATAAAGACAGTTTTGCTTACAACACCTTATTAGACAAGGAGAGCAATGCTGTTTACCCAGGCCTCTGTAAGGAAAAAACCCACCAGATCAGAAGGTGCAACATACAAGGGTACGAGGGGTTTGGGTACTAGGGTACTAAGGCTTTGACTTGTTAACTATAAGGAAAATTGGATTAGCAATGGAGAAAAGAGATGCCTTTAAATCTCAGCATAACCCATTTTCATACTAACTGTAAATCAGTATGCAGTAACAGATTTGAAGGTGTAGTTGATTAATGGGACAAGGACTTGAGCCAATCCCTCTATGCAAGCTGGCTCACCTCACCTCAAATACTTTTCTGCATTAGAGATATAATACTTGGAGAAAAAAGGAAATCAAGTAAAGGTACAAAAAGAGAACGCTATCTGAAGCTAATATACAAGCTAAGGAAAAGAGGTAGAAAAAATACTATGACTATTCGTAGAGAAACATCCAGAGAACCAGAACTGAGATGGTTAATTTTTGTCTTCAAAAATTAGAGAAAAACCCATAATCTTGTCTAAAACCACTTTCAGTATGATAACATAACAGTTCTATTTTATTTAGAGAAATGTCATATAAAAGTAAATAGTTTTTTCAATGAAAGACATTTTAAATTGCTGATGGCAGAAACTGCTGGCAAAAGGATTTAACTATTGAGCCTGGTTTCTTGGGTTTATTTAAGTAGCTAATGGTAGATTTTTCAGACACAAAACCAGTCTGTGCTATTATAATGATGTCTGCCTTATTCGTCAAGTATTTGCTAGGAATTTGTAAATTAGAGTATAGTAAAGCTGTATGCACACAATATAGAACTGCAAAGCACACTCAGCAATGCATACACAGATCCTAGATACTAAGTGACTTCAGCTGAAGGGCATAAATATTTGTTGTTTTAGCATTCCCTCTATTTTCTCCAAAGTAGACTTTAAAAATCTCATGGTAAAACCTATAAAGTAGAATATTCATGTTCTCAGTTTATTTACTCACTTTTACCAATGGCAGTTCTCAGATCTGTGTTTGTAATTACATTCAGCACTTCCACCTGCTTCCACTGTCAGTTGCCCTTACATTACGCTTATTAAGCATTAACAAAAGACCCTCTAGTATCCCACAGGCTTTTGTGTCTCATTGCTCTGTGCCTGTTCCAAATGACCTTGCTGTAATGCAACCAGAGGTACACAATGTGCCTTTTGCCCAGGCCCAGCTGGCTTCCTTTTGACTCTCTTCTCTGTGCACACACAATGCTGAAAAAATGAAAATTTTTATGCACTCAAGAAATTTTCATAGGTAAGAAAACTATTTACATAGAGACTGTCATGCATTACTAAACAAAATTATTACAAATATTTCCTTTGTAATAACTTTTAACAGATCTGGAAAGAGAAATACTTCAAGGATGAAAGAATTTTTAATGTCAAACCATCAATCATTTTGATTCTGCAATGAAAATGTATTACTGTAGCTTTGTATTAGAAATATTATTTTCCAAATATTTGCATTAAACAGATTTTGAGTCAACTCTGAATTTCATTTAACTTCAGTACATTTTCTGTATTGAAAAAGTAATAATAGTACTGTCGTTTTTGAGATTCCAAATATACTGGAAAAAGCTTTTGCTTAGCCTACCATGCTAGTGAGGAACCAGGCATTTATTCAAAGAAATTGCCTAAAGAAAGAGGATTCCCTCAAAGAAGAACACACTTCATAAGGTATTCAAGATTTTGTCCTTTTCTTCTATAAAAACTATCCATCCGGCAACCGTGCACATGAACATTTCTGAAGCTATATTCTTACAGTAGTACCTTAAGAAGTCCCTGCACCAATAAAATGTTTACTGTTCCACACAGACCATGGAATAGGAGTGCAAATTTCATCAATCAGGACTCGTTCATCCAAGTCTTTTGGAAGGTCTACGCAAATGCTCATAAACACTTGTGAAACACAAGTGGATTGAAAAATACATATAGAGATGATCTTTCATTTTTAGTATTCCAAATAAAAGAAAAAAGAAAAGAGAGAGAGAGAATTGGAAAAGGCAGCTCCATGAGTAGGCAAGATCATCCAACCAAAGCATGACAGTGGTGAAGGCATTAGGCAATGACTGGCCACTGGTAGTTAACCCCATTTGTTTTCACATTCTAGTATGCATGACCAGCCCTTTTCTCATGTTTCTGGCATACCACACAGTGGCAAAACTATTTAGGCCTAAAGATTTTTTGCTAGACTTAGTGACGTGCCTGGAAAATATGTAAGACACAAGGAAAACAAAAAAAATCTGTAACAAACCAAAAGAGGTCCAACCCTATTTTTTTTTTTTTAATTTTACAGTGTTTTTATTTCTCTCTAGCAATACATGTAACACTATAGAAGCATTCACTGATACCTAAAGGAATAAGAAACAAAAAAAAAAAAATTGAAAAATTTGAAAGCAACAAGGTTTACGCTACTCTTTAAGCTATCTAAGTGTGAAATCCCTTGGCATTCTGATGCAATTCCCTTAAGGCATCTGACCTCAGTTAACATTAAAAAAAAACCACAAAGAGCAACTACCACATGTTAAAATTCCTTGGAAAAAAAAAATAACTTCCATCTTTATAAATAAAATACATTCATAACCTTTAAGGCTGTGTTCCAAAAAGAAGTATCTTTAAAGATACTTAATAAAATGTAATAATTCATGGAAATCTTACAGTTCTAACTAGCTATTGGATTTTGGAAGACCGGTAAATTAAGTTATGACACCTAAAAATTCACTGGAGAGCAAAAGTAAATAACTTGGAAAACCTACTGTGTTGTGAGCACTTACACCCATTGTAAGACAGTAAAACAGCAAGAGCTACTACAGTCCCAGATTCCCCCAGCAACAAGGAATTGTAACTGAAAATTAAGTGCATAGAAAGGCAAACCTGAAAGTAAAAAGCAGTGATACCAGGGCCACAGGCCAACGTGAAACACAAATTACAAAGCAAGTATCAAACAATCACCATTACTGAAAGCATAACAAAAAAAAGCCCCTCAAATCCTACCCATCCTCTCCCCCCCCAAAACTGAAGCACATCAGTCTTTAAAGTCTCTTTTCCAACACATGTATTGAGGTCCCAAGTCAGCACATCCTTGGTTCTAGGAGACTGATCTTACTCCTGTCAAAAATAAGAGAAAAAGTGGCAGGGGAGAGTAAATCACATTTTTAAAACTTCAATCAGACTGCCCTTTCAGATAGGTATCAGTAAGGATAGGCAAAGTTCTTTATTTCTACCTATAATGAATGTAATTAGCCTTTATCTTATAGATGAGGCCTTTACCACAAAACCTCCATGATAATCAAATACATGCTGAGATTTTGTTGTTTAGTTGTTGAGTTTGTGGTTTTGTTTTTTTTTTTTTGTTAAACTACATGAGAACAAAATTCTTTTAAAATCCTAAAATATAGTTTAGACTAAAGGACAGACTTCAAGCCTCCCTATGAAGTGTTCTGCAAGCCAGACATCAATAGCATACTTTGAAAAGAAGTCAGTACTGCTTTTACAGTACTGGGAAGAAAATAACAGTACTCTAAAAAAACCAGAAGGGGCTAATAAGAATAAAAGTCCAGTTGTATTAATAGCAGCGTGCCAGGCAGACAAGCAATGAACAAGGGGGTTCATCACCAACTGATTTCTTATTAAACTGAGTTTACATTCAAAGAGAAAAATCAAAATAAGATCACTAAATGGACATAAAATAGTGTAAAATATGACCAGAATAAATGGAACAAATTTGGACAAAACAGTGAAGTTTTAAGAATGTGCTTTTAACACCTCAGAGACAAGTTTACAAAGGTGTCTTGGGTTAAGAAAGGAAATAGAAAGATATTTAATTAAAACAATTTTAACAATGTTAAAGAGCAAAAGAGAAAAAGAATTTAAAAAAAGAAAAATACAAGAGCATAAATTTTCAAACAAGATAGAAGTAAAAAGAACAGGGAGACAAATTTTACCCTCTTTAATATAAAAAATATTTACTAAACGAAAAAAATAGTTAAATGCCTAAGAAGTGAAAAGGAAATCTGTGATTCTCCAGAAATTTAAAAGAAGAACTTGGAAAAGATAAACAGAAAAAACTCTGAACAGTATCCAGGCACACCAACAAAAAAGAAATTGTTTAAGAATGGGACTGTTAGGCAAAGTCAACTGGGATATCACTCAAACCTGGACGGACACATCTTCCAGAAGAGAAGAAATATGGAAGAACTTTGAGGTCTCACAGGTATGACAGCTGGAACTTCAGCGCAGCCTAAATCTGCTCCTAATTTAAATATCTATGTCAGCTGTCTATGTAAGTACTCCTTCCCCACAGCAAAAATCTTGGTAAGCTAGATGGCAAAATCCAGAGAACCATTCAGTTCATCACATATAGATTTGTATATTATGAAGATACACAGAATGGATTACAGGGACAGCAGAGACAGTGTCACCCAGAAAACTGGTCTTCACTAAACTTTAGCAATTTTTCAGACACTAGGCTATGACTTAAGGACTTCAGTGAGAATGCAAATTGTTCTTTTTCAAAGCATCTCTTCAAGGTTTGTTAGGACTCCTGGATTTGGGGGTGTTTGAGGGACTGAGTTGTTTTTATATTTGTTTTACAGCTGCATTATCCCAGATTAATACCACCAAAAGCCAAAAAAATTAAAACAAAATAATACCTCAATGACTTGGTTAAAAAACATTTAAGCTAGAAGCAGGGTAATTTAATAGCAGTTTTACTTCTGAGCTGCTAAAAGCAGCATAGTTACAAGTTACACCTATTTTGTTGGTTCATTATTAAAAATTCAAAGGTATATCAAAGAATCACAAAATGCTTAAGGTTGAAAGTCAGGCTAGGACCCCTGCTAGATTGGTTGGCCAGGATCATGTCCAGACACCTTCTGACTATCCATCAGGTGAGAGACTCCACCACCTCTCTGAAGCACCTGTGCCAGTAGTCTGTCACTCTCAAAATTAAAAAAATAAACCACATTTTTTAATGTTCAGGAGAAACTTCCTGTGTTCCAGATAATGCCTATTGCCTCTCTGGACCTGTCACTGAGAACTGCTGAAAAAAGACTTTCTGCATCCTCTATACATTCTCTAATCAGGTATTTACATACATTGATAAGACCGCTCCTCAGGCTTCTCCAGGCTGAAAGATACCAGCTATGTCAGATTTTAGTCATAGGAAAGAGATTCTAGTTCCTTCACAATTTTAGTGGTCCCTTATTAGGCTCTCTCCAGTTATGTCCAATTCTCTTCTGTACTGGGGTGTCCAGCACCAGACACAGAACTCAAGGTGTGACCCTCACCTGTACTGAATAATGGAAAAGGATCAACAGCCTCAACGTGCTGCCAGTAATTTACTTAATGCAGCTCAGGGTAGCATTTGCCTTCTTTGCTGCAAGGTCACATTGCTGGCTCACGTTCAACTTGGTGCTCACCAGAAGCCTCAGGGCCTTTTTGAAAAGCTGATTTCCATTTGATTTCCCCCTGCAATGTGCTGGTGTATGTGGTTGGTCTTCCACAGGTGCATTATTTTGCAGTTCCCCTTGTTGAACACCATCAAGTTCCTGTCAGCTCACTTCAGCTGATCGATAGCAGCATGACCTTCTGGGGTATCAGCCACTCCTTCCAGCTGGTGTCATCCTCAAACTTGCTAAGGGCACACTCTGTCCCTTACCAAGATCATTAATAAAGATGCTGGACTGGACCCAGTATTGACCCTTGGGGTACATTGCTGGTAACTGGCCTTATGATAGACTGCAAGCCACTGATCTCCATTCTATGGGACAGCCATTCAGCTGGGTTTCAAGCCACCTCACTATGCTCACAGGAATGCTATCAACAGCACTCCCATGAGGATCTTGCAGGAGACAGTGTTGAATACCTCAGTCAAGTTCAGATATCAGATATAGGCCATATCCACTGCTCTTCCCTCACCTACTGATTTAGAACATCACAGAATATCACTGGGTAGGACAAGCATGACTTCCCCTTGGTCAAACCATGCTGATGGCTCCTGATGACTTTCTCAACCTTCATGTGCCTGGAAATGGTTTCCAGGATTAGCTGCTTCATCGCCCTCCCAGGGACTGAGGTGAAGCTCTAGACCCACAGATCCTTCTTGCCATTCTTGAAGATCAGAGGAAAATATATGACAATTCTTTGTCTTATTCATATAAAACCTAAGCACAAGATCCAGTGTCTAAACATGCAAAGTAAAAATTAAACATAAAGCCTCTTATGTTTGAGATAAAAGGAACAGCCACAAAACCAGTAACAAAATAAAATGGATATTGCTGAAAGGGACTAGTTACTGGTATATTACACATTCAGGTTTTCTTATCCAAAATGATTTTGTGGAGAATTCTTGCCATATGTTGAAGTAAAAGTGTCATAAACAATGAATTTTTGAAGTAATTTTAAAAACCAAAAAGGTTGTCAGCTACTCTGCTCATTTTTTAGATTACTATAGCACTCTACTTGTTTTACTATGGTGTAATATAAAGGAAGATCAACTTCGGCTAGTATAATTGTCTCTCAAAAGCTCTTCTAATTACATGAAAGATTGCAACTATAACCATTTATTGTTACATGTTGAGAAAAAACAATGCCAATATGAATGCTTGACTTAATACTGAATATTGCCTCTTTCCAAACATGCACAAAAAGACCTGCAGTAATCTTCACAATCTAGGCTTCTAATCATTTTCCAGGACTTTGAAAAAATCTTCTGATGTCAACTTCAGTGTCAAGATACTGCACCCAAATACTTTTAAGAATGCCCCACCACTTTATTCCTCAAACCAAGTGGTAAACACATTTCTATATAACTGTGAGAGCTTTACACGAAGTTCCTCCGAGAGCAGGCATGCTACAATGAAAACCTCAAGAAAGGTGCTCAGGATAGAAGCAGGACAGAGGTAATATGACTGCAAGATACTGACAATGATGGAATCATAGAATGGTTTGGGTTGGAGGGGACCTTAAAGACCAGCTAGCCTCTAAGTGTTCCAATACCCTGCCATGGCAGGGACACCTTCCACTAGACCAGGCTGCTCAAAGCCCCATCCAGCCTGGCCTTGAACACTTCCAAGGATGGTGCAACTCTATGGGTAACCTGTAGCAGGTACCAGTGTCTCATCACCCTAACTGTAAAAATTTTCTTTCTAATATCTAATCTAAAACCTACCCTCTTTAAGAAGAGTTGTCCTATCACTGCTCACCTTTGTAAAAAGTTCCTCTCCAGCTCTCTTTCAGACCCCTTTATGGACTGGAAGGCTGCTCCAGTTCTTCCTGAGCCTTTTCTCATCCAGGCTGAACAACCTCAACTCTCAGCCTGTTTTCAGAGAAGAGCCTTCCAGCCCTCTGATCATCATTATGACCCTTTTCTGGATCCACTCCAACATCTTACAATGGCTTAAATCATTCAAATGAATCTTTAATAAAGGTGGCCATGTGACCACCATGAGACAGTTGAAGAATGCACTGCCATTGAAACAAAGTCTTATCAGCTTCTTCTCTTCTAGCCATAAATTTCTATATGCTATCATGCTGGATGAATTTTCTAGTGCATCAAGTGATAGCAAAACTCTTTATGCTGACTGCCACAACAAAATCAAAAATTTCTGAACAGCAAGAAAGCATCAGATTGACTTTAGTTATTGTCAAATTTCATAATTTGTCAACACATACACACAAAAATTCTCAATTCTTATTGTGATCAATGTTCACTTCCAATTTTATTTGGCTTTGGTTTTCATCACATTAGCTTTGATATCAAGATTTATCAACTTCTCTCACCAGATTTGGCTCATTTCTCAGTTTAGGTCAACCCTCTGCAGCAACATTTCCATTGCCCACTCATACAACTTAGTTATGCTATGACAGGGGTCAGCAGATGGCACTATTACACATTTTTTAATACTATGCTTTTTATTGTAAATCTTTCTTGAACAGAAACCTTTGCTGTTTTGATTTGTGTGCATGTGCAAGTGCACACACAAAAGATAAATTTCAGTAGAGCAACTCTAGCATTGTACTCATGGTGTTCAGGCTGCAGCTTATGAAAAAAATGTGCCTAATAACATCTAATAATTACCACTATTTCAAGGTTACAGTCTGTTAAACACAAAGTATGGCTGACATGCACCTAAACTCAAACCACGTTTTCTCTCTAGTAAGAACTGGACATGAAAGCCATAATAATTATTACCATAATGAAACAAAGTCACATAAACACACTGGAGCATTAGACTTCCATTTCCTCTATAAAGCAGAATGTCTAGCAGACTCCAACATATGTACTAGAGAACAGAATGAAAGATAAATATTGCTTACATTCTCTTGCAATCATGCAACCCACCCCTTCCTTTCTATAAATTAACAGAGTATTTATAATATCATTGCTTAGACTGGGATTGTTTCATCTTTTTCCCTAGATTAAATTGAAGAAGCAGTACTGAACAAACCAAAAAAAAAATTACCCTGGGAAAGATTTCTAATCTCAAAGAAGAAAGAAAAGACTGAAGACATGCATGGCAAAAGCCTAATTTTTTTTTAAAAAGCAACATGTCAAGCATTCAAACTGCCTTTTGCACATGCATCATTTTCTAGAAGCTTACTCAGCTAAAACCTTACCCATATATGTCATTCAAACTGAACAGACAGCCTTTCTTCTTTAGCTATATATTTCATCCTTGTTTACTATATTCATTCTGACCTTGAAATTCCTGCCTAGCCAACTATTCTGAATGAATTCAGCTCTTTCATCCTGTTAGTTTACTCTAAAGTGCATGCAATCTAGAGAAAGCAGACATAATTTCTATTTAAGCAAAAGCCATTAATGGTGTAAACTAGTCAAATACTATGTAAACAGAAATATAGGAATGTATTTTCTTGCTATTAATGTAGTACATTTTCCTGAAACAAAGCCACAGAGAAGTTGTTTGCACAAAGTAGAGTATTGAAAAATTCACCAGACTAGAATTCTTCCCATCTCTGCTCACACAGCCCTACTCTACTTCAAATAGCTTCATGCTTGTTCAGTATTCTGCAATTCCCATGATGTTAGCTGGAGGAATCATCTCTCCCCTTCATCTAAGTGACACCAATACTCAAAGGGAATTCAGAGTGACAAAAAGGATTAAGTTACCGCTTCAGAACTTGCCTCAATTCCAGAAACAGTCAGAGGTCTGGGGTTGTTGGAATGACAATGCTTTAGTAGAGAAGCACACAGATTACAGGATAATACTGATGTTGAAGCACATGGTAATGTCTAGAAAAACACCAGAACAAGGGGTGATTGCTGATCAGTGGAGACCACAGCAAAATGCTGGTAATAGAGCAACCTAGTTCTCTGAGCTGACTCTGCTGTTCCACTTTCCCTATCCTCTCCAGCTTTCATTCCTACTCCAATCACTGAGAAGGAACTTGCAGCAGCACTGCAGGAACCCATTCAAAGGCTTCAAGATTGTCATTTGTTTATTCCAACTTGAATAAATACTGAAATATTTACACAATCTCTTTTGGCCAAAATACCTACTTTTAGTTCCAAATTCCTGAAAACCCTAGTTACAACAAAGTCTGTACCCATTATTTGAACTAGACTTGCCTTTTTGGGTTTTAATTTGAAACAAAACACAAAGGTTAAAATTGAGCTATCACAATATACAAGAATTTAATGACTTTCAAGAGTAAAATAAAAGTGATAAATTTGCTTATTTCACCTAATGTTTTCAGCAGTTACTCTTCTTAGACTGTTTAGTAATTTCACTTGCTTTTCTTCATCTAACTAATCTAACTCTTCAATTTAAGTCTTCAAACAACTGTGATAGTTGGACTCCCAAACGAGGCTACAGTAGGACAGTATAGCCTACAAAAAAAGTAATCAAACTGACAAGTTCAAGTTCCTATTGTGGTTAGTGTGGGAAGACACCATAATTTTCAAGTTCAGTAAGATGTATCTAGAGTAAATATTTTTCCATTAAATATTTATAGAATTGTCCGTGCTATTGAAGATTCCATGACTGAATGAAAACTATAATTTTTAGCTACTTAAATAATACATTTGAACTACAATTTTAAGAAAGCTCTCTGAAAGAAGGGGAAAAAGCAACATCTCGAGGTAAAAGACAGAATGGATATGTTTGGTTTTTTACATATCCTTTTTAAATTGCTTTTATCATTTCCTCATGAAATTAGACTAAAAAATAGGTTCTCATAGCCAGGCATGGTACAAATCCCAAAGTGAGATGCTTATTTGGCAATAAACATGGAATTTATGGCATGACAATCCAAAAGAACAAAAAGCTCAAACCAACTGCATCAATGGTTGTTTTTGGTTGGTGGGTCAAGTGATGAACCAATGACTCAACAATTAATCTGAAAGACAAAGCATGATTTAAATTCTAGCTTGTCTTCTTAAACTATAGTTCCAATTTTGTAATACAGAAAAGAATATTTTCTTTTTCTAAAAGAAGCTTCCCATCCTCCTATTCTTAATGTTACAGTAAAGGAAGTTTGATGGATACAGAGCGCACTTATCCCCAGAAGTTACAATCTCAAATACAGCATTGTTTGCTCTCTAAGAAAACAGTATTTGCCAATGCAGCTACAGTTTAGGAAAGGACAGGGATGGTTTACTCCCACCCAATGGCAATCACCAATGTTAGGAGTTTCCAACGCAAAGTCAGTAGAAAAGTACTTCTCAAGTTTCCTTTGGTAAGTAGGAGAAAGCACAAACACACACAGCACAAACACCTAATTAACAAAGATTGCAGCCAGTGAATTTCTCTTTATTAAAAAAACAAAAAAAAAACCTTATCTGAAATATAAAAGCAAAACTAATTGTTGAGTAATTTCTCTATAGAAAACACTACAAAAACGCTACCTCTAATGTGAAGTGTAGGGAGATGATTAGTACAATTTACCTTCTCCTCCACAAGGTGTAGATTTTGCTAGATTAAAATGAGTGTACTTTATATATATATTAAGACGTCCTTTTCTTTCTGCTAACAACACTGTTGGACTACACTAAAGTTTCCATCCCACATGTCTTGTAGAGCCCCAGTGCCTTGCTGGGTCTTCCTCCTTTTTCCTTTCTCCCCAGACACCTAGTATATGTCCTTGCAGGAAGAAAGAGGACAGGAGACAAAGCAGCAGCTTATACTTGCTTGCAAAAACAGCAACATTTCCAAGAAGATCTACAGATGCTGTGCCCTGAAGGATCATTACCAAGATTTCCAGCAGAGTAAGATTCTCTGTATATAAAACAGCGCAGTAATTGCTCAAGAGCCAGAGAAAAACCAAACACCAACAAATTTTTTGTTGTTTTTTCTTGTTACTTGTTACAACAACTGTCTCCTTTCTATTACTGTAAAATAAGTGTTTGTATTTGTATGCTTAACAAATATTTTTCTTTTATCACAACAGTTAGAGAAGGAACTCAAACCAGCAACATTATGAATACACTAGAAAAATTGTCCCTACCTTTAGAGAGCCTGGCCTAAATTTCAGCAAGCAGGCAAAGAGACAATGTCCTGTATCTGTAAGTCATTCAAGACCAAACAAAGAAAATAACATCTATCTAAGTAAGTTCAATTCCTCACGTCTAAAACTGCTTAAATAATTGAGAAATTTATTCTTTAATAGTAAACATTCATTAGAACTAAATTTTAAATTACATTTGAAATTATCACAAACTGTAAACCCACTGTAGTAATGCATAGTCTAATTAAGGCATCTAAGAAATAAATTTAGCTAAACAGGCCAGTCATTGCTTAAGTATCAAAGTCTGCTTGCTGAAGGGCTAAGCCATTACTCAACAAAGAAATCTCAAATAGACTTATAGTTTATTTCTTATTAAAGTTTAGTAGTACTTTTGTCATTATCAGTTCATTCAATTGCTGAAACAGCCTAACATAAAACCCAAAGAAAAAAACCCAACCCCACATTCCTTTTTAATCTCTATGAATATAAGTGAAAAGGCAGACCTACAAGTTCTAATGTCATGAAGAACCAGAAACTCGGTTAATTGAGTCTCAAACCGCCTGCACTATTTCAGCAGCTGTTTTAAATGTAAAGATTTTGAGGAACAGTAATTAGAACACCTGAAATTACACATATTTACCAACAAAAGCAGCTCGAAAATTCTAGGCTTTGATGCTCACTGACAGAAAGGCAGCTTCAAGCTCAGAATGAGGCTTTATTTAGGGGTATATTAGAACATCTTAATGGCAAAGAACACTGAGCTTCCCTTCATTAAACATAACTGAAAAAGCACAGAAGTAAAAGATACAGTGATAGCCAAAACACAATAAATTTAATACAGTTCTGATCCTCTGAAAATACATACCTAGACCTTTAATAAATTACTTAGAATTAAGATTATGACCTAATTTAAGAAAATTCTTTATCAAACTCCCAAAGGCTTGGATACTTACTGTACCCCTGCCCCTCACCCAAAAAAAAAGTCCCCCTCAATTTGAAATTTTAGGAAAGTATACCACTAAATGGTTATAGTCAAATTAGGTCTGATTTCTGAAGTAACATAATTAAAGAAGCATCTACATTTTTTTTTATTTCAAAGCCCTCAACATTCAGGAAAAACAACAAAAAAAAAAGCAGCAGGAACATTAGAAATCCCTTGGTTTCTGTCTAGGGTTGCAGCCTTCCTCAGTGCTGACAACTAATCATAAGCACTGATTTGATTTTATATGCAAGAAGAATTTCACTATGGCCTTTTCCAAATCTCTTGTGAGAAAAGGCAAGAATATTAGGTAAGGTTCTAAAAAATAGGCCCTGAAAAAAACCATGGATTCTGATGTAAATCCAAGAAACAGGGTTTACCAGTAGGACTACTGGAGAATGGTGAAGTTTGTTACACTTTTTACTCTTAAACAAAAGAAACAGTGATTTTTTTTTTCCCTCCATAGACACTATCAGCCTCCTCTTAGGTCTGCATCTAATAATACAAAAGTTTAAATACAAACAAGACATTTAAGAAATAAAATTTCATGTTAAAATATTTAATGCAAAAAAGCATTATTTTCTTAATAAGGTAAGTTTTCTGTTTTGAAAATCTGCCATTATGATTGTTGAAACTATAACTTTATTTGACCTAGAAATATTTGCTGTCTATTTTTGAAGTGAAAAAGTTAATCTGAACCCCTCTTACTGAAAGCCATTTTAAACATTTAAAATTACTATTTTATTATGTATATAATGAATGTATAGTAATTTCATAGTATATGTTTAAATAGTCAGGCTTTTGACAAAAAAAATTAACAAGTCACAGGAGTGCATTCTAACAATAGGGGAGGAACAAAGAGGCCACTTTTGATGCTTGCTATAAGTATGACAGTTTGTAAAGACATGAAAGCTTTGACAAACCAAAAGCTTAGGACCATCAATCTAATGTGACAAGATATACTTAAAAAAAAATACAACAAGAAAAAAAAACCGAACTAACTAACAAAAAACCCCCCAAACTTCTAAGACTTTTTTTTTAACTTAATCCGACTGTATCACGGAAAGTCTGACTAACTCTATGGAAAAGGATTGTGACTGCTTTCAACTAATGCAGACATTCCTGACTCTTCTGGAATTATTCCAGCAGTCTCACAACAAAATTATTCCATATCTGGTGTCCACCAAATACCCAACCACTGCTCTGGGAAAATGCTGATTAGAAACGTACTCTTGTTTTGTTGCATTTCTGGCAGCATCATCTCAGTATGAGAAAGTGATTCCCAATTCACAAACTGAAAAATATCTACTTTGCCCTATGTAACTCTTTGTAAGTCACTGCAGACCTCCTTTATGTGGACTGGTTTCTCTCAAGCACATATAGCCTATGGAAAAAAAAACCTTTGGATAGATGCACACACAAATTTCCAAAGCAAATTCTACAACTGCTATTAAATCAAAACAAAGTAGATATAAATATTTAAGATTAGGGATCAGGACAGTGCTTTCAAGCATGATTACCTTCAAACTTCCCTTTCCTTTTCTACCATGACTGAAGGATTTTATTTTTGCAAATACCATTTTCAGTGAAGCAGAGTATTCTTTTTAATAGTCCACAGCAGAACATTAATGACAGAATGAACTACATTCAAAACACTGCGTTTTGAATACTGTGTATACTACATTCAAAACACTCCGTTTTGAATACTGAATATTTAATACTATGTTTCTTATGAAGGATTTAATTAAGAAAAGCTGTTTCATAGCATTCAAGAATTTCAGGATCACAGAGATCTAGATGTTATGTAATATCCTTATAAAAACAGAAATGCTGGAACAACAATGGAACAGAGCTCTACTGTAACCAGACTGAAATTTCCATGGAAAAGAAATCTGCTAATCAGTATGTACTAGTTCTGTATACAAAATAGGGATTAACCTATTTTCCCCCATGTACCATCTGGATGCTAGGCAAATGAAAAAAGTCTATTTTCACCTGCTACAAAATCTAGACACTTAATCATATTGTGCTAAGATCTGCATTAAATATGCATATTCATACCCCATTGCATTAAAACTCAGAGCTATTCCTACATGTTCCATGTTCCCAGATACTGACTTGAAAGCCCTGCTTTGCTCATGAGATGAGCATTACAAGAGGTAAAACCTTACAAAATACATTAATTGTTTTTATTGCTGAAACAAATACAGCGACAAAAGAATCAAAGAATGGCCTATACTAGCTTACAGCTTTTTTTAAAACATGTTCAGATTTCAGCAAACATGAAGCTTCACAAGGTAAATGGCCCAAATCAAAATGCGCATTTTAAGAGAGTATGAACTCTTACATCTTTAAAAATAATCACCAAAGACTTCTGCTAGTTTCATAGAATAATTTATGTTGATCTGCAAATGCCAGCAGGGAATCTAAAAGCAGTACCCTATTTTAGAACAAGCACTGCCACAAAAAAAAAAAAAAGCTGTTCTTTTGAAACAGTTTGATACTTAGTATTTCTTTTTCACCTCTCCTCCATGTAAGACACAATAACCACTAAATTGCCTCCCTTTCAAAATTAATAGTTATCATAAATGAGCTTTACTGTCAATGTAGAGCTGATATCCATAAAAGACATTGCCCTTATCTGTGCTAAAATCTTTGAGGTCCACTAAAAGACCATGTGAACCATTATGACATCTTTTGTGTTGAATTTGGAATTAAAGAATTTTCCCAGCAGGACTAAGGCTTTATTTACTGTCCATTTTATACAAGAAAAGCAAAAATGCAACTGGTACAGAAAAGTGAAATCTCTCTCTGCTGACCATGATTGGAAAGATACTCCTTCAGAAGGTGATTTGAACTTTCCATGTTAGACAGGTGATAAATATCTCCACAATCTTACCAGTAATTGTACAGAAATAATTTTTTAACAGAAAAAATGCCTATTACAATTGGCAAGTTTATGAAGCATGGAGCTGCTACCAGTTAAAGGCTTTCAACTAGAATAAAACTGTTCTAAGCTGCTGTGTTTATCAGACTGCTGTTGTGCTTAATGCCTATGTTATGGCACAGATCCTAGATGTGTCTCCTGAGCAGTATCCATTAAACAATATTATGCTTCATTTTCACATCCTCATTAAGTGAGGTGGTATAACAAGTTAGAAATGATGAAATCCTTTAGTAAGACAGCTCTGCATCCACATCCACATGGCACTGATAAATGATCAGCTGTAATAAGTCAGGCATGTGATCCATATGAAAGATATGTAAATAGCCATGCAGCTCCATACAGGAAGCTGCAGTCCAGCAAGACATGAACATGTGTGCAAAAGAATAATCAAAAGGTCTAAATTGGAGGGAAAAAAAAAACCAACTTGATTGAATGCACCTTATCCTGCATCTCTTCTGAGCATTCTCTGATGACAAGCAGCAATTGAGCATACAGATGATAGAAAAGACAAACTTCCTTGACAGAAGTATCCCGTGCTCAGAGGAAATGTCTCCAAACAAAAGATGCAGAGGCAAACAGTTTATCCGTCAAATAATATAGTAAAAGTGCGTTAAACAGTGCTTATCCACTCTTTCTCCCATAAAGGGAAAAATCATATTCATCTAGGAAAAAGACTCACATGGTAACAACTTTATTAATAGCATTTATCAACGTTGCCTGGGAGTAGTCTGAAAATAGTGCTGGCAAATAAATGGATGACTAGCATGAAATCATGGAAATCTGATCCCATGCTGCAAGACCAGGACTGAGAGAACAGACAACTCTCAGTTGGCCCTGACCTCGTAAAGGATCTGCTGCTCCAGCTGGATCCCTACACATCTATGGGGCCTGATGGGATTCACCAAAGAACCTTCAAAGAGCTCAGCAATGCCACTGCAAAGCCTCTCTTGATGACTTGTGATGTTCTTGGGAGAGTTCCCAGCTGACCTGCTTGCCAAACCCAATTTCTTTCTACAACAGGGTAACCCATCTCCTTGATCTTGGAAAGCCAGTAGATGTTACCTTTCTGGACTACAGCAAAGCTTTTGATACTCTTTTTCTCAGAGTATCCCTCTAGACAAAGCATCCACATTCAGCTGGATAGCTGTTACATGATCAGTGAGCAACCAGCCCACAAGTCAGGCACAAAGTTTTAGTGATGGGGTGACATCAGGCTGACGACTGGTCACTAGTGGGGTTCTGCATGATTCCATCATCACCCCTGTTCTCTGCAACATCTTTATTCATGGCTTGGACACAGGACCTGGAGTTTGCCAACAACATTGCATTGGGGAGAGCTGTCAAATCCCTAGCAGGCAGAGAGGTGCTGCAAAGAGAGCTTGAGAAATTAGAGAAAAGGGCTATGACAAACCAGATGAGGTTTGAGAAGGAAAACTGTCAGAATCTACACCTGGAATGGCAAAACCCCGCCTGTGTTTACAGACTGGAGAATGAGTAGCTGGAGAGCAGCCCTGTCTAAAGGGACCTGGGGGTCCCCTTGATGACAAGTTGAATGTAAGTCATTGTGCCCTGGCAGCCAGGAGGTCCAGGCATGTCCTGGGTGCATCAGGCACAGCATTGCCAGCTGGGCAAGGGAGGGGATTGTCCCACTCTGCTCTGAGCTGGGGTGGCCTCACCTCAAGTGCTGGGGGCAGTTTTGGGCACCAAAATTTTAAAAAGACATTGAGCTATTGGAGAGCATCCAAAGGAGGGCCATGAGGATGGTGACGGGTCCGGAGGGAAAGCTGTATGATGAGTGGCTGAGGTCACCTGGTCTCTTCAGCCTGGAGGAGACTGGGGAGACCTCATGGCATGGTGGTCTTCAACATCCTCATGAGGGGAACTGGAGGGGCAGACACTGATCTCTTCCCTATTGAAACTGGTGACAGTACTCAAGGAAACAGCATGAAACTGAAACAAGGCAGCTTTAGGTGGGATATCAAGAAAAAGCTTTTCACTCAGATAGTGGTTGGGCACTGGAACTGGCTCCCCAAGGAAGTGGTCACAGCACCAAGCCTGACAGAGTTCAAGAAGTGTTTGGACAATGCTCTCAGACACATGGTGTGATTATTGGGGTGTTCTGTGCAGGACCAGGAATTGGACTCAACGACCCTGATGGTTCCCTTCCAACTCAGAAATACATTCTGTATTTCTGTTTTCCCATATTTCCAGTGAGGAACCCTAAAAAGAGAAGTAAGGAAGAAATAAGAGATTTAGCTGAGTAACAGCATCTATGAAAAAACCTGAGGAGGTGGTTCTTAAGTGCAAACTGGGATGACTACGATGATACAGAACTTTCTTACCATTGATTTCACTGCATTGCTACACTTTTATGCAACAATACTGCATAAGCATGCAGAGTACCCCCTTCACTGGGTATCCCCCTTTCAATTCCAAATGATGCTCCTATACTTCCCACTGTAGGATCTGCAGCCTGCCCAGTATAAAATAGCTGACACTCAATCTGTCCTTAGCAAATGAAAAATAGTCCTGATCTCTAAATACTGGTTTCTTCTGGAGCAAAGTAAAGGTGAAGTTTAAAAGACTGGAAAAACCATATTCAAGAACAATTAACATGAAAACTGTTGGTTGCTAGCAAGAACAGCTACACTAATGATTTGTATTACACACATGGTTTCTAATTTAAAAAGAGTCAGAATAGGTACAAAAATAGCAGATACACATGCTGAACACAACAAAGGTAGTGAACAATATATTTGAATGTGTATATATACATACTTCCATGGAAAATTAGTCACATGCTACTTAATGATGTGTCATAAATATACAACCACTTAACACTGATAGTAGAAGTGTTGCACCATAGTATGTTGTGGTACATGATGAAAGTCATGGCTAGTAAGCTTTAAGTTGTAGATGATTTACTGATACTACACCACTGCTTGCTAAACCACTCATACAGACATGCCCTGACTGCTCAGGTATCCATAATATGAAATGTGAACCCTAGAGCAAGATGGGGTGACTTAGTGCAAATATTAAAAGTTAATGCAATTTTTTATCAATGGCATTCTTATGTGAACACTATAAATAATCTGCCTTTTATTAAATCAGGATAATGAGTCTTCTGTAAAAACATCTACAGAAATTAGGAAATACACATCTCTTGTGCTTGCATGCCCCTGCAGAAAACTCTTCAAGTATTTTGTAACACTGATACATTTAACCTAACGTAAGCCAACATAGTCCAAGAAAACAGCTAATTTTATAATTCCAAAAATAAATGTTCTTTTAGAACTAAACACTAAACTTCAGACTATTTTGGGTGACTGGATAATATTTTAACACTTTATGCTCCTAATACATCTAATATGGCCTTGTCTTTAGATCAATGACACACCAGATGAAGAAGTCACACAACAGCAAACAACAAAACACAGAATCATCAAGGTTGGAAGGGACCTTTCATGTAGTCCAAATGTCAGCACAGCACCTCATAAACATTCCTCAGCCATATTCACAAGTGCCATACAATCCACAATTTAATATAGGAAAAAGGTACAGAAATTAAATGAAACATTAACTAGAGTAAATTTCTGGTCTGTTTAGCAGATTAAGTTCATTTCAGAACATCATATTAGTTATCTAGAAATAAGGGGCTAAACAGCCTAATTTGGGCTGCAGGCAAGACATGTCTGAAGGTTGTTTTTTTTTGGGGGGGGGGTGTTTGTTTATGCTTTGTTACTTAGTCAGATCTCTCAAGCAGTTTTTTAAGAATCCAGGAAAAATACTATTTTATGTCCATCAATAAATGGATCATTATGTCATAGAAACTCAGGGCTGTCCCTGCTCTGGTATAAATTGTCCATGGACTTCAGCCACTGAGGGATATTACTTCTTTAGACAGGCCCCAACTGCCTCAGGTGTACACATACTTGACCATAAACAGTAATACTAAAGGCAAAATTTAGCTTTGTTGTATTTAGCAACACTGAAATGCTTGAGAGATGCACATCTCAAAATACATAAAATCCACTTTAGATCTAGACATGGTTTCACTTGATTTCAAAGATGTTTTCAATTTGCATACTGATGTGCACTGTATTATCTAGACTCTTCAAAATTCAAAAAAGAGTGCAGATAAAATAATCAGTCATTTCCTTTACTGAGTAATATAGTGCAATTCTAAATGCTTCAGTCCTAAGAATAAGTAACAAGCTTATTAAATGCCTTTAAGTAAATTTCTACAAACAAATAAGTAATGTAGAAGCATTTAGATTGTGAAAGACATTTAAGATCACCCAGTTCATGTGTTAACCCAGTACTGTCAAGTCTACCACCAACCTATATCCCTCAGTGCCACATCTATGTATCTTTTACATACCTCCAAGGACAGAGAATCAACCATTTCACTCAGCAGCATGTTTCAATGCTTGACAATCTTTTCTGTAAGGATTTTTTTCCTACTATTCAGTCTAAACCTCCATTGGTGAAACTTAAGGATGCTTCTTCTCAATCCTATCACTTGCTACCTGGAGAGACTAATCCCTCCTTTCAGGTAGTTGCAGAGAATTCCTTTCCTGAGCCTCCTTTTCTCCAGGTTAAACACTCCCAGCTCCCTCAGCCACTTGTCATAGGCATTGCACTCCAGACCCTTCCCCAGCTCTGTTTCCGTTCCCTGGACATGCTCCAGCACCTCAACATCCTTCTTGTAGTGAGGGGCCCAGAACTGAATGCAGAACTTGAGGTGTGGCCTCACCAGTGCTGAGTACAGGGGCACAATCACTGCCCTGCTCCTGCCAGCCACACTTCTCCTGATACAAGCCAGGATGACATTGGCCAAGAACTTGGGCTGCTCACATCCTGCTGCTGTTTTCCAGCACCCCCAGGTCCTTTTCCACCAGGCAGCTTCCCAGACACTGCCCCCAGCCTGTAGTGCTGCATGGGGTTGTTTTGTCCTGAGTGCAAGACACTGCCCTTCTCCTTGTTGAACCTCACACAACTGGTCCCTCTGCAGAACCTTTCTGCCCTCCAGAAGATCAATGCTCCCACCCAGCTTGGCCTCACCTGCTAACTGACTGAGGGTGTGTCACTGCACATGTCACAGCTGAGACAGCCACCATACAGTTTCAGAAGGCTTTAAGCATTTGCCCATACAGAGTAACACCTTACCTCATCAGACGGCTTCAAGCACCTGCCCATACAGTACAACACCATGTCACTTCAGAAGGCCACAAGAATCTGTTCTTTCTTGCTCTTCAGCCCAGCCTTTTATACCCCTCATGTTAATGCACTGCACCTGTGTGCGCTTTCCTGATTGGTCAGTGCACCTCAGCACGTCATGGCTCATTACCTCCAATGCTGCTCACCTGCCCTGCACAGCTGTAGCCCATTGGGGATCAGGCTCGGCCACAGCTCTGCTCCCAATTACCACAACCTGTGTATCTACAAGGGTGCATTAAGCCCCCTAGTTCAGGTCCTTGATAAAGACATTAAACAGGGCTGGTCCCAGTATTGAGCCCTGGGGAACACCACTAGTGTCTGGTCACCAGCAGGACGTAACTCCATTCTCCAGCACCCTCTGGCCATTCAGTCAGTTTTTTACCCAGCAAATAGTGCACTTGTCCAAGCCATAATCAGCCAGCTTCTCCAGGATAATGCTGCGAGAAACAGTTTGAAAAGCTTTACTGAAGTCTAGGTAGACAACATTCACAGCTTCTCCCTTATCCAGTAAGTGGGTCACCCTGTTACAGAAAGAGATTAGCTTGGCCAAGCAAGACATGTCTTTCACAAACTCCTGCTGGCTGAGCCTGATGCCCTGCTTGCCCTAAACGTGCTGTGTGATGGTACTCAACATGATCTGTTCCATGACCTTCCTTGACACTGAGGTCAGGTTGACAGGCCTGTAGTTCCCTGGATCCTCCTTCTGACCATTCTGTTAAATGGACGTCCCATTTGCTAACCTCCGTTCAACTGGGACCTGCCCAGTTAGCCACAGCTGCTGGTAAGTGATGGAAAGTAGCTCTGTGAGCACTTCTGCCAGCTCCCTCAGTAGCTTTGAGATGGATTCTATTCAGTTCCATAGATTTACACGTGTCTTGAGTGCTGTAGCAGGTTGTGGACCATTTCCTCTTGGATCATTCATTCTGTTCCCCATCATCCAGGGGTCTGAGTACCCTGAGAACAACTGGCCTTACTATTAAAGGCTGAGTCAAAGATGGCATTAAGTACCTTAACCTCTTCCTCATCCTTTGCCACTATCCAAGAAAGCATGGAGATTGTCCTAAGATCTCTTTTTCTTATTAACATATTTATGAATGCACCACGGTAATTAAGTCGAATTTTCCAAAACCAATCAGGAAGTACAAGAAGTCATCTTCTGCTAACACAGGAGTTTGTCTCAGAAGTAGGAAAGAATCATGAAGGGTTTTCAGTCAATGCTGAAATCCTAAATGGCTGAAAAAAGGAAAATTCAGTCTATACTTTAGTATTACTATTTAGAGTATCTCAAATTCAGATAATGAAGTTGATCTATCTAAGCACATGATAACTTGCCCTTGCCTAGCTACACAAAACCAGAATATGCTGGGGCACATTCTTCAAGGCCTAGAAAGCAAATGCTATAAGCATATAATGTCTGACTTTGACCTTCCATTGCTCCTTTCTCACAATATTACACTAAAAGTTAAAGATTTATTATTTACCTTAGTGCTGTTCTAGGTTTCTTTGTCTTTTTTTTTTTTTAAGAAGATTGCCTACAATTTTATTAAAGTTGTAGCCAATAATTGCTTAAAGTTGCAGACAATCATTTTTGAAGCATAACAATGAAGCCTTTCCCTCACTGTATTGCAGCCAGATTTCTAGAAGAGTCAGGTCAAGATGAATGAATGTCATCCAAATCAAGGATCATCAAAAATCTCTGCAGTTTTCACACAAGGCATGTCTCTAGCTTAATCTTATTTAACACCAAACTGTTTCTTAGCAAGCCCCAAACAATCCCAACCTCAGATATTGTCTCCAAAACTAATGAGCCATGGCACAGAACAGCTTCCTTCTTTGGTTCAGGGGCAGCTCTCCTAGTCAGAGTTCTTATTTAGGATAATAATGTTTCATAAACCAGTTTGGTTATCCTGCTCTATTTAAATTAGTTTAGAGGGGAAGGGGAATAATACTTATAAATAGACTAAATTTATGTATTAGATTGACTTTAAAATGAGTACAGCTTCAAGCCATTTTTCCTGCTCCACAGCAAAAGTTGGAAGCAAACGTCTATTTCTAGAAGGCCATTATAGCTCCCCTTCAGCTTCTTAAATCTGACAAAAGGGGCTGAAGAATTAAAGAAGTACTATGAATGCTGGAACTGTAGTGCTATAGTGGGAGAACAGGATTAGCATGCTAACAGGAAAGCAAACAGAACACTTCCCACCTACACAGAGCTGTATGACAAAAAAAAATATCAGAGGTAATGTCAGATCACCAGTGTCAGCAGGAGTAGAAGAGAACTGCACATTAATACCACATAGGAGTAGACATATCAAAGATATTACTTCTGTCTTCCCTCTTACCTCTCCCTCATGAGAGGAATTTAATTAGAGGTTTAATTAAAGCCTGAGGCCAGAATAAAGGTTTTCATATCGAAAGAGTTGATAAAAGCTGCCATACAAGGTCAGACAAAAACACATCTATCTAAAAAATACCTGTTTATTAACAAGCTATCAAAAGATACCATGGAAAAAATATAAGCGTAGGGTAAGTATATACATTGCTTGGCCTAATTTCCTCTCCAGAACCTTCAGTATTGTCTTGAAACTTCTTGAGCTAGTGGGTATATATTTGTATGTGATGGCTTCTGCTGCAAAAGCCCATAGCAAATTGTCTCAGAACTTAACTACACATGATGTTGAAAAGCATCTTGAATTTTGAATACTTTTACTTGTTAGATTAACATAACTCCTACTTAAATGCAATAGCAAATCTGTTCAATTCTGTATCATTATTTCAGCAGAACTCTACCCTACTGGCATGCTGTTCTGATCTTTTCCTTTCAAACACATTTGTAGTTATTCCTTAACTTCCCTTTCTGCAACTGAGGATTGAACTAACATTTTCATTATTTTCAAGGTTTCCTTCTCTATGTAGTAACAATCAGCTGAAGGACATTAGATCTTTCAGTAGTGTTAGGATTATTCCCTCTCTATATACATACTAATTTATATTGAACTGCATTATATCAGTTGGATTTTTTTTACTTATCCTGAATTATTCTGTAGTATCGGCAAACTTTGACATCTCATTATTCATTCTTCTAAATAATTCATGAATACATTAAGAGCACAGGCCTCAGTTCAGATCCTTATGGGATTCCATTGATGACCTCCCTTCAGTATGAAATCAGGGCACTTATTTTTGTTCTTTTCATTGTACATCTCAAGCAATCTTTACACGTGTAAGAATTTCTCATTACATCATGGTACCTTAAATTCTTTTAAGAGCCTCTGGTGGAAAATCTAGCCAAAAACATTGGATAATATTAAATGTTCATATACACAGTTTTCTTCAGAAAATGCTGCTCCTTAAAATATGTTGAAATGTTTTCAGTGTTCAGCCACATGGTCTCTTACTTTGAAGAGTGATTTCTTGCTGCTTGACCTGAAACTCCATTGATATCCTCAGAACCATATTCACTATAATATACTATAAATGCATTTCTTCATATTTGAACTCCTTAGAAAGACTGGAGAAGATTACTAGCTACTTACTAGATACTATCACTAGATACTTACTAGTTGCTGCTAATGGCACGACATGTACAGTTCCTGCAAGGGCCAGCAGACTGTGACCGAGCAAGCAGCACACCAGGTGAAGGCTATAGAAAGAATGGTCTCGTGCTGCTGAGCACACTGCTGACTCACTCAGGCAGCAAGGAACAGAATGCTGCACTGCAAATCCCAGCTGACTCATGCAGCCCGACAGCCGCTGGGTCCCCAGTAACACATATTCACCTTTAATGGAATCACCCCGAAACGCTGCACATCTTGAACGTGGGAACAACAAAGACCTCAAGATAACAGTTTAGGTCAAGGAATTTCTTTATTTGTTTATTTTTAAGGTAATAGTTCTAATGAGGGAGTCTGCTCTGATAATGTTATTTATCCCTGGGAGAAAACGCACACACCGCACACCTGTCACATTGCTGGAAGGTCAACCCACGCTACGTGCCAAGCAGCTGTCCACAAGACAGGAGGGTGATGCAAGAAATTGTTCCCTCAAAAGTCAGACAACAGCTATGGAAATCAGGTCTACAATTTTGTTTGCATGCTTGCTTCCCAACAATTAAACTTCTACATGTTGTAGGACATGTCCTACTTTATTTAGAAAAAACCCCCAAGAACAGACACCAATCTCCCCAAATGAAACTACACATTCCCTAGACAAAAATTAAATGAAGCAGACTAGGTTAATATACAGGTCAATGTGGGCTGGGAAAAAAAAAGTCTTTAACATTCTCTCTTTTTCTCTGCTTCCTAAGATACTCATTAAGTAACAGATGTTGCACTCATTTATCAGCAAGTGGAAACAACAAACTGATGATTTTATCTGTCACTAGTTACCATAGAGGAGGACATTAGAGGCACTGTTTGGAGTATTTCCAATCTGATTTTGTGACATCATACTGCATTGAGTAGACTGCAGGCAACACTGAAACACCAGACTGTTGTTGAAGAATTACCAAGTCTAGTACCACATTAGCCGGGGTCTGTATTAGATTCATAAAGCTTTTCAAAGTTTTTATTTAATCAAACTCTGACTCAAAAAAAAAAAAAAAAAAAGCCAGCATTAGATCTCTTTAGAACAAGAAGTAGAACATCATGTATGAGAGCTGTATTTTTAAAATTATTATTTAAAAATCACTTTACATATTCTAACATCAAAGTTAAAAAGGGATCAAACAGAATCTGATACTTCTCAGGACTTGGAACATGAATCTCCTTGGACAACAACCCTCAGAATATGCACATGAAAACGAACATTTTGGTTTTAGGCACCTTTTACCAGTCACTGTATTGAGTACTTGAACACAGTTGGTTTACTATTTATAAATTTCCATATAAATTTTAATACAACTTCATGAACTGTAAATTGCAACACTCATAAATATATAAATTATATGCTTTCCTAACATAAATTCTTATAAATAATTGTTCTTCACGGCTAGTCAAATAAGATCATGCCTTCCTCATAAATACCAATACCCAGAGTGACCCTGGGCAAACCATATCGCCTGAAGTACGTAAAATTAAGTCTCAACCAGATTTCCAACTGCAGTTTTATAGAGACATGTCTGATTCTTTCAGCTTCATACCATTACAATAACAATAAATATGTTCTCTCACAGAAATTCTTAGATGCAATTGTGATGTTCTGAAGCATCATAATCTTTGAAAATTTAGAAGATCTAGATAATCAAACTTTTACGTTCATCAAAACAAAGCTATTACACTGATGCAGAACTGCTTTGGCACAGTTCCTCAGGACTTTTTTCATTTACCTTTCTAATTGTATACCACCCATACCTGTTCTATCTTTTAGTCAAAAAACCCTTATTCCCTCTTTAGATTTTCATTGTCACTTTTATTACTTATTAGCTAGTTGATGAGAAGAAGGTTATGGTAAATAAAATCTGAAAAGAAAGGAGTACAGCAAAAGAGTGTTCTTTCTCTAGCTGCTGAATATATGTCAATAATCCCCACAGCCTCCAATTACAGGTTCATCTCATTCCTAACAGAAAATCTTTAATAATCTTATCAGTAAATTAAAATCTTTCTTTAAACACCTTATTCCCAAGCAAATCTAATTTCACATTTAATTTACAGTCATTCATGTCCAGTGAAGAAGCAAGAACTTTTTTGTGGCTACTTTATCTTTACAATGTAACTTTAGAAATTAGACAATCCTCCGAGTAGTAAGTGACATAGAGTAAGATTTGAGATATTTTGACTATTTTTCCTGGTCTTTATAAATTATTTAAGCAGTCCTTGGTGCATTCTAGTGGTATCACAAACAAAATGACAAACCTTCCCTGCCCTGATGCCCCCACAACCCTCCCAGTCCCCTCCAAAAATCTTTTTACTTTTTGGTGTTCAACATGTTATCTAAGATCCCAATTTGTTCAGTCCAAAAACCTGTTCATCAGTGGCCAGATCTAGTTCTTCCTCATCTTAATAATTTTAAAATTTATGGAGTACATTTTCTAAAATCTAGCAGGATAGCAATTTTTGTTTTCAATTTTTTTTAAGCTGAAAAAAGTTTCTTCAGTTATCACTATGTAAATAAAGCCCTGCAGCTCATCTGGCTGCAGTGGCACAAGGTGGCCATGTGCTGTACAACTGCATATCAAAACAACTGATACATGGCTGAAGAAAAATTAAAAAAAAGATGATGGACAAAGTAGGACATAACAGTGATGCTGTAACAGAAATAAAATGTGATCATCCAGTGTTACAAGTTCTTCATGCTCCACTGCTGTAACTGTGGTTGGATTTTGATCCTGGCTGACTGCTCCTTAGGAACAGCCAAAGGCAATGCTTCCACCTTTGCTGACAGAGATAAGGTATGTACCCTGCAGGTGGCACATAACCTTTTTCTTCCCCTATATGAAAGTATCACAGAAATAGCAAAAAAAGCAATTCAGACTCTGATGATAATGCAAGTTTACAACAAACCTAGGAGTTAGAAAGAATAAAAAAGACAGTCCTCCTTGCTTCTAAACTCTTTGTGAGGAGATGCATTGACTCAATCAGTGGATAAAGTCCAGGAACAAGTTTCTGAAGTTAATGTCACAAGCTTCTTTATCCTATACATGTGGGATTGTACAAAACTCTTGAAGAACGAACATCCCAGTTTATTTGTTCTTTAAAGTGGTTCTTAAACTCCAGTCAAAAGTATTTCTTGAGAAAAGCCTTGAGAAATATTTCTGAAATGTTTGAAAAGTAAATGGACAAGTGGGACATTTAAAATAAAATACTAGGTCAACAACTCAAATTTCTTAACTGGCAACTAACTGAGCCTGTACAAGCATAGCTTTCAGCATCTATGTTGAGCATACCTTGCTAAAATGCAAACATTAAGACTATAAATTGAAGTAAAAACACCATTAGGGCTTTCATACACTTACTTTTAGGGAATCAAATCCCTGGAAAACAAAGCTTACTTTTTAAAAAAACACTGAATAAGAATAATTGAAGCTAAGTCTGTGACCTTTACAGATTTATCAGTCCTTTAATTATGTTACTGAGGCTTTTGAAGGTATACAATTACACTGTATAAATGAAGCATGTGTAATTTAAATTACTTCTGTAAAACAAACATTCTTAACCCCATTTTATTCTGCCAGGACATGCAGAGGTAAACTCCAGCTAATCTCTAAAAAATTAAATCAGGAAATCTTATTAAACTACTAAGAAGATAACCATTAAAAGTATAAGCATTGTTCCTCAAATCTATGCAAATCAGCCAAAGCACAAAAACTGTATTTTCCTTCAACCATTTTTAGATGTGTATAAGAGACTATAGATACATTTTTTACATAATTAACAGTTCAACCTTCAGAGAAGTTGGATGTTAAGGCAAATTATGGAATTTCCAAACACATTAAAACCACACTTCCAAATGATGAGATACATATATATCAAGCACATATATCAATCTAGCTTTCTGAGAACCCCTCCACTATTTCTTTTGTCCCATGAATCTATACTTATGATCGATACTTACGATACCATAAATAATATGGGTTACATGACAAGTAAAGGAATCCTAAAATAAAACAATTAGTTATGCAAAGATCCACACATAAAACTATAATCTGTATGTTGCAGAATAATGTATTTAGTTCCACAATGTTAAATAACTTGCAACTACATTGCTTTCAAAAGTATCACTCTTCACAGACAGATGTTAGTTTTCAAGCTGCAAATACCAAGTAGAAGATTAAGACATATCAGCTTTGAAATACAATAAGCTACCTCCTGGTTAAATGATGTTATTTCCTGGATTAGGGACAATTTCATTTTTCATCATGATATTATGGCAGTGGGTCTTGATGTGTGCACAGTGGGGTCAAACAGGCAAATGTTCTCAGGGGGATTGCTATGGGTAGCCCATGCAGGGCTTCAGGAAGAATGGAAAGGGTGACACCGGAAGTGCACTGAGAATTTGAGAGAGTGAAGGGAAGTACCTAGAGCCAAACCTGATTAGTTATGAAAAAAACACAAGAGCTTCCTTCGTTGCAGTTGCATACTGGACAACAACGGAAGAACTCACAGCATGATTCCAGTTTAAGTGGTTCACTGATCTAAGGAAAGGAAATGCAAGTAGCCTGGAATATCTTCCACAAATAGCCACATTCTACCTCTATTCCTCTGTTATTTTTCAGAATTGCATGCACAAAATGAAACTGTAAATGAAGGATATTAAAAGAGTGTCAAGATCATATCCTCAGACCAAATAAACTGTTCAAGATAGTATTTTTTTCAGTCAAAATCAAAGCTTAGTGTTTAACTGCCCCTTCCTTAGTAATCTCCATTTCTCCTCTTTCCTCCTCCCACTCCTCAATTTTAGGACTATCTTTATTTTTATTCTTTGTTATTCATGTGGTTTATATAATTTCTTGCATATCTTCCACGTTTCCAAGCATATTAATCTTTCCTTTTGATGAAATGATGCCTCTTGAATCTCCTGTATTCCAAATCCTTTCTTTGCACTGTCACTCAAATGTCACCTTATTTCTCTCTGCTCTCTTTTTCCTCTCTTCCAACCACTTCTACCAAAATAGATGATTTTTTTTACCCATCAGTTGCTCATTCATACTTCACACAATGCCTTTTTCCCAAACCTTCAATAGCAATGTTATTAGAATATTTTTATGAAGAGATAGGAACATCAGGGTCTTTTAAATATTTATCATAACAGAAGGATTTGGCACATTATTCCTGACAATCTTTAAATGTGGCCAAGGCAAATCTCACCCTAGTGATACACCATAAAGCACTTTCAATGGGCAACATCTAAAAAGCAGACACCTTATACTGCCAATAGAGTTTTATGTCAGAAAATGAATCAATCCATCTCAGAACTGAATTACTCATGACATTCTCCTTTAATGACAGACTGAAGCTTTAGGTCAGACAACTGCCTCAGCAGTCAGCTGGAGATGAAGACCTCAACACCTAACTTTTGCAAAGCAATTTCAGAGTAGTAACTCATGCACACCTGCTAAAAAAACTTGATTGTAAACCCCTCACTGATTTAAATAACTACACATATAGTGATATGCTGTAAAAATCTGGTGCATGTAAACTTACTTTTAGACCAAATTTACACATAAATAAGACATCCCAAGTGACTTAAGGTAAAGAAACAAAAAATTCTCTACCTGCAAAAGACAATTTTGGATATGCTATGAAGAAACAGCTAAACTTAAAAAGACATCAGTAAGAAAATGTTATTTGGCAGCATCTTTGCAAAAAACATTTTTGCATCAGGAACTAGAATTTACAAATTAAGCAAGCAGAGACAGAAGCTACAACACAAGCTAAGCATTATATTTCTAAAGGAGGCAAAAAGATAATGACTTATCCTATTTAATGGAAAGCAGAATATGTTATCTGAACTAGTAGCAAATACCACAAAACCTGTGCTCAAAAAACCAGTTTATAAGATAATAAGTTTAAAAGTGATATACACATTAAAACCAAAAATCTTTAGGAGGTGCGGAACCACTGTTTCAGAGGCACCTGGGTATCTAATTGATACTATTGGTATGTGTAACTTGCTTTGAAACACTGATCTCATTAATTTTTCAAATTTCCAATCAATATGTTGCAAAATACTAAAATATTGAGCATATGAATCTTAGATATTTTTAAAAATTCATAAAACAAGCAATATTTTAAAAACTTGTTATATTTTATATATTTGAATGAAACTCAGTTGTCATCCAAATCCAGTTTGATGCACATCTCAGCTGTCTAGTAAAGGAAATTTTAAAAAATTGCACACTTTTGATATGCATTTTGAAAATACTCATTGAATCAATGATAAAACCCCATAGCTTATATGGAATGGAAAATAACTTTTCAATTATTGAGCAGAAGTAAATGATAAATTAAAAGATTACACTTCTGGATGTAATTTAAAGTTTGACTAAAATTGAGTACTCAATTTCATTAAATCACTACAGTGCAGGAAACAGCAAAGCAAAGGCCACATTACCAATCAACTTTAACAGTCACATTAATTCTAACTTACATGTTAGAATTAATGTTAGAAAAACTCTAAAACAGGGAAAGAAATAGAAAAGGTAGCCAGCATAGAGCACTGAGTGTGAGCACAGCTTCTCCTACATGCAGAGGTTGACTGCTTCCAGCAAACAGTAATGTTGCCCTCCAGTGTTCAACACTTTCTTTTAGGAATCACTCCTAATTAATATCTCCATCAGTCTCCTTAGATATGCTCAATTATAACATCACTGAAGCAGAGAACAAAATACAAGCTGCAGACTACGTATTCAGCGCACAACAGACAAACAATTAAAGACAAGGATTTAAAACTTCTTGTTGTTTAAAAACAGAGTGTTTTTTCCTATAAAACTACCATAAGAATGCATCACATATCCTACTTTTTTATGGCTTTTGGTACTCACAAGTTATTTTATAAAGCTTTGCAAGTTACAGCTTTGACAACACTTAAACTTACAAATCCATTACTCCTGCTCAAATCCATTACTCCTGCTCAAAAGCCATTACTCAGATTCACACACAGCAAATGACAGTTTTTTAAAAGATGCAAGAACAGATTATTACTTATATCTTTTTAAAAGCACTATGACTACTAAGGATAATGTAATAAAGGAAACTGACTTCCAGTTGATACAGTCTTGAGTCTCTAAGGAAGGATATCACTGTTAGTAACTCTAGGCTTGAGATCTTACGAAAATAAGAAAAGATTACTTTTTGCCAAAAGAGAATTATTTTGCAATAAAAGCTTTATTATTTAAGCAAAGCTAAAAAAAAAAACCCAAAAACAAGCAACCAAGAAGAAGCCCACCCACTCAAAAAATACTGCACGTGGGTCAGAAAATAAACCAAGAATAAACCCACTGATTTTAACTAGGCAACTAGTTTAACTAGGTAACAAGGAAGAGTACCCAGGAGACAGATGCACAATGCAAAATATGCACAATGCCTAAAGAGGCAAAATAATGAACTTGACATTTCACTGATTTTATTCTAAACAGAGTCTGAAATCATATATATTCATAGATTTTCTGTTAGAAAATTAAATATATGTTGTATCAAGTATAACAAAATTGCTCCACCCAACCAGTATAATTTGCATAGCCAATCAAAAAAAAGACTATAATAGAAAAGTCTGGGTTAAAAAAATCCAAAACTGTTGTAAAGCTCTAAGAAGAACAACAAAGTTCAAATCCCAGATTTGATTTGAATATGTCAGTACCACTAACTATACCACAAGAAGAGAGGCAATGTGGACTATGCAACAAAGGACCTCAGATTAACTGAAAATTAATCACTACTTGATTAGGAAAATATGTGCATCACCAATTTGAGAGATCTAATTTAGTTCCTAAATAAATGACTAATCTCTTGTGACAAGGGAAATGGAAAAACAAGCTTTTCTAAGGTCAGCTGAAAGAAAGATTCTGACTCAGGCATTTCCCATCTATGTAAGAGTCCTTCTCCATTCTCTTCCCTTCTTTGAAAGGCTACAAAGTGCATCTATAGAAATGACAGCCTCAGATGTGGTACGTATTACATTTCCTAATCATCACTAACTCCCCAACTTCATTTTATCTTCCCCTGATGACACATTTCAAGCTATCAGAGTCTCAGTATAAGGTCTGTCAGAGAATCCATGATGTGGTGCTTGATATGCTTCAAACTACATAATCTCACAAGCTGGTAGCGGGTGTATGACTCAGCTCCAGGAAAAGATGAGCTACTCCACAGTATCTTTAATTACTCTTTCCACAGCCCTTCAGCAGAGTGCTTTGATCACAGGACAAGAGACACCACCTTCTCTTTTACAGGATGGTAGTTTTGTTTTTTACTTTGCTTCATTTAGGTTTTGCTGAAATATAGAAAACTATGGTATTCGCCCATTCTGTCACATGGTGCAATCTAAATACATCTTATTTGGTGACATCATTGTGAGCACTGATCAGTTAATACCTATGTTAACACACTGCTTAGTAGCAGGATTAGTCTAAAAGTGTGAAAAACAGAGTAACTTTTCAGTGATTCATAGAAGCAGTATAGGCTTTTACAAACAATTAAACCAACAGGATTGAAAAAAGTGCCCCAAATTAGGAGAAGCTAAACTTGTGAAGACTTATACAATCATCTGACCAGATCTACATGCAAACTAAAGACACTGAAAAATGGCCACATTTTGCCTACACTAAAGGTTGAACCATTAAAACCTGGCAATTTGACATACCTAGGCCAAAAAAAAGCCATATCTCTCCTTCATCAGAGAAAATTACTTCACAAAAAAACCCAACAAACTCAGCAAATTAAGGAGCTGCTATGAGAAATACTAGAGCTTTAACAAATGCCAATCTTCTTTTGAGTTCTCCTGCCAGGAAGCAACGGAATATGAAAAAAATAGCAGAATCTTGAGATGTTGTATAAAAAAACAAGAAACAATATGATAATAGCTTTGTGATTCCAAGTGTCTTTATAACATAGTCATAGAAAAGAATAGGCAATCTGACTTTTAAAGTATTTTAACATTTTAGAATTAAAAAATAAACCTATTGTGAAGTGCTAATTGAGTATATAGATCCTTATGCCCTGTACAAGGCCAAGAAAGGAGTTTTATCTTACTTTCTAATAGTGATCACTACACAGACATCAGAAAAAGAATTCCACTTAAATAAAAACTTCTGATAAATTACAGAAGTTCAGTAACATCGGATAAACAATGTCATGGCAACAAAGTTACAGGTAGCTAAATCCAGCCAAAAGAATTAATGTAGCACCACTACTAGATTCTGGGATGTCACTGCAGCACCAGCCTCATCTACCTGTAAGCAACCAATGTCATTTACATCAGGCTTGTGCAAGTCTTCCAATTCAATTTTAGTAATGGCCTTTGCAAATTTCCGCAGTATTCTCTTTCCACTGGAAAAAAAAAAGAACAGTCATAAAATTTAGTTCTAGTAAAATACTCTCTCTTGGATTCCAACATCATTATTGCAATCATTTGTGACAAAGAGATCTATCCATTGTCAGCAAGGCTGCAAGGCTCAGTAAGGGAGAAGGAAAAAAGTAACCAAACGGATAAGGATTTGTTCCATGTATCACACACTTAAGCAGGAAGTAGGGGGAGGGAATCACAACACACAGGACCAAACAGTATGTTTTAAAAACTCAGGGATTTAAAACTCGGGGATTATGACTTCAATCTGTTCCAGAAAGCTCATGAATAAGAAACCCAAAACCCAAATAGTAGTTAAGACTGTAAGGTATAATTCTAGAAAACACTTTTCACTCCAGTTAAGAACTGAAATGCTGGATGTAAAACATTTTTCAATTTACCACTGCTATTGTTTTTCTGTTTATATATTAAGTAGTCTACTAAAAGAACTAACCAAATCAGGACTCCTTGGCTAGAAGGAGGCATCTAAGGAAAAGAAAATGAGAGACCCTTAAATAATGGGTGGTACAGTCGAAAAATCAATAGCTCTAGAGACTTAAGAGCTAAGGCATATCACATTAAAGTGAAGAAGGTAGGTTTTAAAATAAAAGCTACACAAGCACATTTGTAATTCCTTCCCAGTAAAAACATACTAAACATATTTTATACAGGTTAATATTTATGTATATTCTAAAGCAGCAAAAAAAAAATTAAATGAAGGAAGGAAGAAGAAATGCATCTACCAATGCCTGTACAAAGGTGACCAATGAAACATCTCAGAGCCATGTTTTGCTAGTGTCTAGAGCAGCAGTAGAAAAGGTCTATTACAAGCTTTCCCTGCTCTGTAACTCTTACCAATGCACCCACCCTTGACAGATAGTGCAGGGGGCTAGATGGTTCTTTAGTGCAGTTTGGCATAAACAATGAGTTCTAAGCCAATATTTTTTAATGAAAAAAAATCAGGATTGTCAGGCAAAAGGAAATGCTCACAGTCTTGAAATAATAAAATAAGATCTGCAGTGAAAAGAAGCACTCTGTTGAGGATTTAACAGGTGTACTGACAGACTTGAGCAACTCAGTTTTCCAGAGCACATACAAACTTCATTTGGTAAAGGCAGCAGCAATTTCCTACCATTTATTTTCTTGTAGCGGACTCTAATGCGTGGATTTAAATGCATAGCAAAGCACACTCACACACAATGCACCCACCAACAGAACCTTACGTCAGACAGGAGTCTCAGTCAGAACTTCCTGATGAAGACTGCAGAAGGCCACCACGCACATGCGTGTGATGAGAGGCAAAAGACAAAAAACTGAAACCATGACATGGCATTCTACCTGAACATGAGGAAGAAATTCTTTAATGTGAGGGTGGCAGAGGACTGGAACAGGCTGCATGGAGAGCCTATGGAGTCTCCTTCCTTGGAGGTATTCAAGAGCCATCTGGACACAATCCTGAGTAACATGATCAAGGGGACCCTCCCAGAGCTGGGGGACTGGATGAGTTCACCTCCAGTAGTGTCTTCCAACATTAACCATTCCATGATATAAATTGATGTGTTGAGTCTGGCTGAAACAAAGTTAATTTTTCCCTTAGTAGCCCTCATAGTGCTGTACTCTGTAGCTACAAAGGTGTTGATAATAAGTGTTTTGGCTACTGCTGGGCAGAGCTGGCACAGCATCAAGGTTATCTCTCCAGCATTGTCCCCTCTCACCACCCTAACAACCAGTGGGCTGGGGAAAGGCAAGATCTTGGGAGGGGGCACAGTCAGGACAGCTGACCCAAACTGTCTGAAGGGATATTCCCTACCATATGACAACAGTTCAGCAGTAAAAACTACAAGAAAGGAGGAGGGGAACCTTTGTTATAATTATGCTGGCCTTCCAGAATCACTGTTACACGTGCTGCTCCCAGGAAGTGGAAGGACATTGCCTGCTGATGGGAAGGAGAGAATAAATGTTCTATTTTCCTTTTATTCCACATGCAGCCTTTTTTTTATTAAGCTGCCCTCATCTTCATATCACAATGTTAACTTGGAGTGTCCAAATTATATTTTAGATTAATAAAATAAAAGATACACTCCAGGAGTAGTCACAAAAGTCAAGCTGAGGAACTCCAGATCTTCAACAATAAACTATGTTATAGTTGCTAACAGGACTAGGCTAAAATTAATCTCAAGTAACTTCCTCTGAAATGCATACTATGGGGACACTGAATCCCTGGTACCAGCACTGATAGCTAATATGGGATCTTTTTCTGACAGAGGTTATCTGAAAAACAAGACAACTCTCTTCCAAAGAAGCAACCAAAGCCTAGCCATAGCTAAGTATCAACAAAAACTTGTACGATCCTGACATATCCTGCACTTTCCCACTAATACTATCATATCACTGGGTTTCCAATGGCTCATCTGCATTAGCCAAAGCACTAAATTAATTCAGTAGGATTTAAAAAAAAATAAAATTAATTCAGCAAAATATCTTGGATCTTATTATGCTGGAAGTTTCATAGAAGGAAATCTGAATTTTCCTACTTGACAGCCATATACTAAGATATTCAAAAGAGCAACTTTTTGTAAGTCTTAATTATTTATTTTTAAGTCTGTAAGGTACAAACAAGAGTTTGTTCCAAGTGAAATAGCAACCCTTGTGCAGTATTATATGACTTCACTGGAAGTGTCTTTTGTTATTGTAAACCTGCTTTCTCAAAAAAGCATTGTTATAGAGTATACACACAGCTTGATAGAAATGATAAAAAACCTCCAGGTGGCAACCTTTTGATGTCCAATAAGGAAAATTTTACAACTTTGAACAGAATCCATTTTCATGGCTTTCTATGTAGTCTTGACACAACAGAACACCATTTTGCTATCTTCTAGACAAATACAGCTGCATCTTTAAAAACACGTGGTAAGTTCAACACCTTAGTTTATCCCAGCAAGAAGGTAGTTTCCTCAGATCCAGAATACAGCTGAATGTCTCTGCCAGGCAGTGAATAAAACAGAAATAAATTAAACTCATCTGGGGAGAAATTCAGTCATGATCCTCACTGTGATGAGTGATCTGATCTCCCATTCTTACTGGAGAAAAAGCCAGCATAAGAGTAACCTACCATTAAAGCCAGGAATTCTTCCAGTGAAGACAGCAGTTCTATGAAAAGGTGAAACAAAAAATGGATTGACAACAATCTACTGACTGTCAAGTTCAGATCCCATGGAGGTACAACCTATTTGAAAATGTAAGGAACTGACTATCCTGGCACAGAAGGATTGTGGAGAAAGAGAGCACACAGGAGATCAAGGAAGAGCTCATGTTGGAAAGGTTCAACACAGCCAACCTAAGAAGCACCTCAATCTGTTGACAACTATCACCCATGAGCACAACTCATGCTTGAATCTGCAACCCATGCAACTCTTCCCAGATTTTGAACAAGTTTAGGAAAGAAAGGTACCTAGCACATAAACTCCACTTCACAAGAAATATAAGGCTCAGAGGAGAGCCTCCATCTTCTGACTGAGCAGGTATTTCAGAAATACAACAGATTTAAAAATCCTAGCTAATAGGCTCACCTGACTGAAACAACAATAACACACTTCCCCACAGAGTGCTACACAGCATCACAAGCATTCCTCTCCTTCACTTCATACTTAAACTACACTTAAACCTCAATCACCCAGGAGTTAGGAAAAATGCAAAAGAGATCATTAAATAAGGACCTTGAGCAGACTGACTGCATGCTCCACTTGAGCCCCCAACAAAACACTGATTCCAGAGAAACAGATTTTCAAGAGGGACCTGAAGGACAGACTGCAGCTTCTATTTATATCCTCTAAGCAAATTAAATACCCACTGTTTATGTGCCAGAGAGCGCTCATAAACATGGAATGGTTTGAATTGGAAGATACCTTAAAAGATTATCAAGTTCAACCCCTGTGTGCCATAAGCAGGGACATCTTCCACTAGACTAGGCTGCTCAAAGGTCCACCCAACCTGGTGTGGAACTCTTTCAGTGATGTGGCATCCACAGGTTCTCTGGGCAACCTGTTTCAGTACCTCATCAGCACCACATTAAAGACTTTCTGCATAATATCTAATTAAATCATTGCTCCTTGTCCTACCACTATATGCCCTTGTAAGAAGTCACTCTCCAGCTCTCTTGTAAGTCCCATTCAGTGTCAGGAAGGTTGTAGTAAGATCCTCCTGGAGCCTTCTCTTTTTCAGGCTGAACAAACCCAGCTCTCTCAGCTTGCCCTCACAGGAGAGGTGCTCCAGCCCCCTGATCATCTTCATGTCCCTCCTGTGGTCTTGCTCCAACAGGTTGCCATCCTCCTTAATGTAGAGGCCCCAGTACTTCAGGAGGGGTCTCATGAGAGTAGAGGGGGAAGAATCACATCCCTTGACCTGCTGGCCACACTCCTTGTAATGTAGCCCAGGATATGGTTGTTCTGGACTGCAAGAGCACTTTGCTGGGTCATATCAAGCTTCTTGTCCAACACCTCCAAATCCTCTTCCTCCTTTAAAGGCCAATCACAAAGCCGTATGAAAAGAAAACTTCAACAGACCACAACCAGAGCTGAGACTTCCTGATACCCTCTTAGTAAGCCATTGTACTAATAATTGGAAATTTTGGTTCAGAGAATGTTAACTTAAAAGTAGTTTAAAAAATAATTACTTGATTTCCAGTCAAGTGAGATTGTTTCATTACATGTTTCCATTTGTGATTTTGAAGTTGTTTGTCATTATTACTTTATGTATTTTATATGTATTTTATGTATTATATATTAATATGTATTTTAAGGAAATTAAAACAAAAAACAAAGAACAAAATCAGCCCAAAATCCTGAAACTGATTTTTCACTATTCTATATGACAATTAGTTTACTAAAATTAATGTAAGCACATCAAAGATTTTCATGAAAGAATATTTTCCTGAAATACTCCAGCCAGAAGAAATACTTAATGTTGCCAATATTGCTGAGATTATTTGAAAAATATGGTTTTTATTTTAAGGGATGCAGAGTTAGAAATATTTTAATATTTTTTATTTGAAATCCATTAAGAAAAAAATCCAACCAAACAATTATCCCCAAATCCTAGAACAGATACAGCTTTGATGCTCATGAAAATGTAAGTACAGGAAAAATGTAATGTTTACTCATGATAAAAGACTATGGTAGTCTTACTTTCATTCAATAGGCAATGATACTGACTTTGAAGAATGATTTAAAATTAGAATTTTGAGGAAAAAAAAATCATTTTAACTACTGATAAAGTCTCATAGTGAAGCTATGGAAACTGAAATGAATGGGCCTACAAAAAAAAAAAGACTGAAAGCTTGCATCAGATACTTAGTTTCTGTTTCCTTTGCTAATATCTCCCCCATATTCCACAAAGTCATTGAAATGCATCTTCAATACTTGTTTTCCATGACAATCCAATTTTTACTTAATTTGAAAGCAAAACTATAAACCACTGCTTGAAATACTTATGAAAAGGATTATACTGACTATTACTATTGAAGATCAAAAGGAGATTTTAAAAATGCTATCTTATTTAAACAGTAAAGATGGGATGGGACTTAAAAAGTCAATTGTTTCAAATTTCCATTCTAAAGAAAATTAAGTCCAACTAGGTGAAGAATGATAAAGAAATCACTGGCCAGTAAATGCCTAGAACAACAGTGCCTTGCTAAAGAGATATGTCCCATTTTTTATCCAGTTTTATCTTATTTGGGACAGATATGTAGCTTTTTTAGTTACTTTTTGACTGTAAGCAGTTCGATAAAGCCCCTCCTCTCAAAGAAGCAGATTTTCTTCACCTGTAAGTAATGTGCCAGCCGACCAAGAACCACTTGTTGAGAACAAGAGATCCAATAATGCCACATTTTTTAAAAACAAGCAACCTCTTCACATTCTTGAAATTAAATCGAAATCTTTTTAAATATGTGAACAAAACCCAAAGAAAACCCAGTATTAATACGTATGCTGTTTAATACCTGAAGGTATTAAATTAGATCACGTGTTCCATCATGCCCTCCACCTGAGCCTACAGCTGAATACATGCTTCCTCAGTTTTGACCACCAATAATAAGAGGCCTTCCATTTTAAATTGTGAGCATGATTTACCATTCTGTAATTGATCCAAGGCTATTTTTAAAAATCATTTTAACCAACTCATAGTTTATCTCTTAAGACTTCAGAATCCTGTGATTCAAAACTGGGTAATAACATCTACATTAATACTTTATTCATATCAAAGAAGTGCCTCCAAATACTTATATTTACATTTATAATTTCCTGATACTCACTAGGCATTCCATTTTTTCATTTTTGACATGATTTTTTAAAATAGAAAATACAATCCAACTAAACAGTGTGTGTGTGCCATTCAATGGTGGTTTGCAATTAAATGTGCCAGACATCTGTGAAAGTCTTAACTGGTCCTTTACAAGCAGAAAGGAATGGCTGTGCAACTTTAAAAGCACACAGAATTAAACAATGTTAATCTCACCTACACAAAGAAAATCTTATGTAAGCATCCATGGTATAACTCCCAAATACAGATAAAGACAATCAAATGTTTCCGGGTAGAACACACACATATATACTAGACTCTGGCAGTCAACCAAAACACTAAATCCTATTTGACAGTGATAAGAAGGAAGGCATTCAAACACGACCCTGATCTTTTCTTCCATGAAAAAAGAAAAATCTTCCAGCCTCCCTCTTTAAAATAGAAATCACCCAGTAATTATGCCATAGCAGTGTAATGCTTAACTTTAAATTAGTTGGGTGCATTTTGAATATATCCAGAACTGACAAACTTACAAAATTCCCATCCATTCGTTTGTTAAATTTAAATTGTAACTTACCAGTCTACCACCATAATAAATAAATGACAGTTTTCTGTTGTACAAGCCAGTTTTAAATAGCAGTAGCTGTCTGATAAGGCTTGAAAAAGAAAACATTTAATTTCCTCTTTAACTCACTTAATTATAATATTACAAGTCAGGGTAAAACATGTCTAAAACCCACTATGAACTTGTCACAATGAGAACAGATATAGTCTTCTTTCTGTTCAGCTAGGGCTTTAAAAGCACAATGTAGCTATAGGATACAAATCCTACAAGATGCAAGTTCTGAGCTTTCTGTGTGAAAGCTGGGCTTGTGTTTCCAGCAGATGTGTTAAACAAGGGGCGCTAGTTAGAAAGGAAATAATCCCAAAATGTGTAAATAAAAGCTACAGAGCATCAAATGTAAGAACTTTGATCCATATCACACGGAGTGCAATGTGGAATTAGTGATCAAAAAAATTTTACACAAATTGTTTACTGGTATCACTGCCCTCCAAGAAGTTTTTTAATACTTCACATGCATGAAGAGGGACATTCAGCAATCTTCACAAGAGAGCTGATTAATCTCTGTCAAACAAGACTTTCCAGTCTTTACTAGAGAGTCCTGTGCCACTGCCAGTTCTCATACCTATCAGGTTCTATTGGGGTATTGCAAATGGCAATGCTCGTAGGACAGCCACTAGGCATAGCTAAGCCTTATTCATCACTCAAATGTATCAATCACCTTTTTTGATTATACCTCACCACTGCAAATGTCAACGCAATTAGGAAAGTCCACATTTCAAAAGCTGAAAAGCAGCTGTTTGTTGAAATAGAGACAAATTAATAGTAGTGTATAACTATCAATCCCTGCATGGAGGCCTAATTCTGCTTACAACTACAAATAAAAGTATTTACAGGTTTACTGTATCTCCTTACACCTGGTGGCCACCAAGCCACTCTATCACTGTCCTCCTTGGCTGGACAGGGGGACAAACAAAAGGCTCATGGGTCAATATAAAAGCAAGAATAGAGATCACTCAGCAATTACTGTCATGGGAAAAACAGGCATGACTTAAGGAAACATATTTACTAAAAATCAATAATAAGACAATTATAAATAAAATCAAACTTTAAAATGCCGTTCCTCCATCCCTCTTCCTTTTTTCCAAGCTCAACTTTGCTCCCAAATTCTTCCCTCCTTCCTCTAAATTATGAAGAGGGTCAAGGAATAGGTGCTGCCATTTGTCTGTTTCACATTGTCTCCATCACTTCTTTCTTCTGGTTCTCCTCCCACACTCCAACACAGTGTCTCTCCCACGGGACACATTCCTCCATGATCTTCTCCAACATGGGTCCCTTCCACAAGCTACCGTTCTTACACAAACTGCTCCAGCATGGGTCCCTTCCATAGGGTGCAGTCCTTCAGGAATAGATTGCTCCAGCATGGGTCCTCCATGAGGCCACAAGCTCTGCCAGAAAACCTGCCCCAGCACAGGCTCTCCATGGGACCACTCCCTCCTCTGGGCAACCCTCTGCTTCCTGGTCCTCCACAGGCTGCAGGTGGGTCCCCCACAGACCTCCATGGGCTGCAGAGGAACAGCTGCCACATCATGGTCTACACGACAGACTGCAGGGGAATCTCTGCTCCATCAACTGGGGCACCTCCTCCCTCTATTTGCTCACTGACCTTGCTGCGCACTGGGCTGTTCCCCTCACATGTCCTCACTCCTCTCTCCAGCTGCAATCACTCCTCTGCAGTAACTTCATTTTAAATCTGTTCCCCACAGTCACTGCCACTACTGCTGATGGGTCTGGCATGGAACTGGCTGGCACCGGCTCTCTCAGACACAGGAGAAGCTTCCAGCAGGTTCTCACAGAAACCACCCCTGCAGCCCCCCCACTACCAAAGCCTGGACACATAAACCCACTACATCCTCTGAGACCAGGATTATACCACTCCAATCCCCAACCTCCACACCTTCAAAGCTGAGCATTATCCCAGACATTATCCTCATGAAGCATCATAATACAGTTTTTTATATGACATTCTACTTTCCAAAGATCCATTTTATTACTTAAAGTATTTTTCTTCTACAGCTTATTTTGATGCTTCTACAACAAAAGACTTCAGGCAAGTCTTTGTTTTCAGTCACAGTACAAACCTATTGACCTGGAATGGTTATTCTTAACTTAAAAATATACAAGAAGAAAAAAACCATTGAAAAATAATGAAAAATATTACAAGAGAAACAGAAGACAAACTATTAAGCTGGAAGCTACTTACCATATAGCAGTACCAAAATGCATTAACAATTACTTCTACATGCCCTTTTCTCAATAACTCTCTTGGCTGTATTAATTTTTAATAATGCTCAAGTAGCCTTTCATTATAGTGTTTTAAAGATCTCATTTTCCTACACTAAGTATAGACTATTTAGTTGGATTTCCATTTTCTAAATAAATAGAAATGCCAAAGAGTTTTATTTAAATTAGGATTGCTTTTAGACCACAAGTCTCCCTATCTCCCAGGCAATCTTCAGGATTTCTTAAAGGAATTTTAAATCAAAATTCATCTTGGCTGTACTGTCAGCTGCAGCTGTACCATGTCTTGCTTGTAGTACGAAGTATGTGGTCCCCTCAACCATTCATGCTCTACAGAATGCATACATAAGAGCATTTTTAAACCTGTGATTGTTCAAAACCTTATACAACAAACATACATGGCCATTTCAGAAGTACTGCTTAAGCAAAAACAACCCAATGCTCACGCTTAAAAATGTTGCTTTATGATCTTCTTACTAAGGAAGGCCTAAAATCTACTATAACTCCACAAGGAGCACATGAGAGAGGAATTTTGGAGTAATAATTTACACAAGGTGTTCCCAAGATTCTTCTGACCTCCAGAAAGGATTTAGATTGCAATGGCACTTCAAGACTTTTACTGCTTCTTCTGCACTTCTGGGTAATACCAGATTTTTGGTACAAGATGCATTTAGGATTGATCTTGGCCAGACTAAAATACAAAATATGTGCTGCTTTTTTTTGCAGAGTGAAGTAACTTCTGGCTAAAACAGAGCTCTGCTAACTTAAAGCAAGTTGAAAAGACAGTTCCTGCATGAGGGAAAGTCCATTGCAAGTACTTGCAACCATCCTAACTTCAGAGGACAGGCCAGGACCACAAACCAAAGCTACGACAAATGATCCAAGAGCTTAAATCTGGACTACAACAGGTATTCTCTATTTATACTCTGAAACTTCTTAACTGCACTTAGTTTTAAGAGAAGGATTTCTTACTTAAAAATTTCAACACAAAGCACTTTGAAACCCACATGCTGGCTTAGACTCTGGTATTAACAGATGGTGAAAATTTCCTCAGACACCTCAAAAATTAATAAAACATCATGTAACAAGTCATTTCAAGGTCTCTGTAAATCTAGGCGGACACTGAAAGATAACCTGTTGTACTCAGGATTTTCCCATCATGCTGTTTTTATTTTTTAATATAAAGCTTCCTTTTAATGCTACCATTTCTCAATAGCTAAACTTAATCTAAACAACTAATAATTTGGATAAATTTTATACATTTCTGTTTTTTTTTTTTTTTTTTTACGACTCACCTGGGAATATATCAGCTTCAACAGCCTAAAAGTTATCAGCCTCACTCAGCTGAAACTTCTGCTTCCTCCCTTTCCCATTCTTCTTGATTGTGCTGAGGTACAGTAAAGGCTCTTCATACATTATAAACATATTTGCATTCATTTGAGCGGTTGGGTTACTGAAAAAGTGGAAGTTTAAACTACAACTTCAAGTGACAAAACAGATTACAGACTTGAAAACTACTTTTTTAACTGAGACAGCAACTGAGTATATCCAAATTTATTCTTAAATAGAATTTAATCATATTTTATTGAGGAAAAAATTGCAAACAAACACAAACTATTTTATTATAGTTCATTTTTCCTTGTTACAGAATCATCACAGAACCACAGAACAGTTTGGGTTTGAGGAGACCTTGAAGATCATCAAAATCCAATTCCCCTACCATGGGCAGGGACATCATCCCGTAGACCTGGTTTCTCAAAGTACGACCCAACCTGGCCTTGAAAGTATAAAAACCCCTTAGACTAATAATAAGGGAAATCATCACAATTGTGAGCACTGGGAATAACCTGCTTCTGGGCTTTAGAAAATACCTGCAATTATCAACTTCACTGATCCATTTTAAAGAATGCATCAGCTCCTATTCAGTGAGCACTATGTTTAAAATGTCAAATACTGTACTGTATCAACTATGAAAGACTGACTACCTCTCAGTGACTAAGCCTACACATTGTTCTAGTTACAATGTGTTTATTACTGTACATGATAAGTTACTTTGAATAAATGGTTTTGTGTTCATGGAACATGAACTATAAAAATTTTGTTACACAATCATCTTTGTTTCATATATTACAGTTTCTAAGTTGCATACAGTTATATGCATGTGAAATGCCATTGAATATTTAATATATAAATCTTAGACTACATATAAAGTCATCAATCTATTATTTTCAACAAACCCAATGCAGAATTTCAACAGCCTTAGCTCTATACTGAATTTTGTATTTTTAATTTTCCTTCTAACATGAAGCACCTATTGCTTTGAAAACAACGCTAACAGTTCTAGTTTAATTTCATTTCATGTTAATTTTTTGAATAAGGTAGTATTTATAGTATATGTAGAGAGCCACAAAGTTTCATTAACCAAGTATTATGCCATTAACTTTGTACTTTCTCAGCAAAATATTAAATGTACCTACATTTTATATTTCTGAAATCCAAGAAATAAGCTTACGTACAACCATAACTTTGATTTGCAGAACCAACAGACAGACTTGGGTTTGTGTTTCATCCAAGACTATCTATTAGCAAGCAGACATGGATGACAAGCAAACACTCACTGCTGTGGCTCACCAAGGTCTGTTTTCTTTCTTGGCTGCACGTGGTGCTAATTTTCCTTTGCTGAGTTAGGCGTTGGTACATTGGATTATTTGTGGTAGATATTTCAGCTCATACTGTGAGATGAGGAAGAGGATTGCTATAATTAAAAGGCTTCCCAAACTCCACCTCCCATTTTTTCTTATCTGCACAAGGAGAATAAAGATTTAAATGTGTGAATGATTAAGGGATTGGAACATCTGACATACAAAGGAAGGCTGAAGAGAGCTGGGATTATTTAGCCTTAAGAAGAGAAGGTCTAAGAGATCTTATAAATGTATATTTTTAGGGGGGGATAGGGTGGGCAGAGTGTAGACACAAGGGAGCCAGACCCTTCTCAGTGGTAGGACCCCAGGACACCATGATACAGTTTCGTTTCCAATGGACAGAATTCACTTCACCCTTGGACAGTAGACTCAACACTAACAGGGTCCTCTTGTAAGTCTACTTCTGCATTCACAAAGTGCTCTCTAAGGTATTAAATGATGCAATGAGGACTGCAACATTTCCATGAGAAACAGAGTTGATAAGAAAGTCTTTCACATCACTGAATAAGCTATGTAAAACAAAACAAACAAAAGATGGACTTCTGCAGGTTCTTTGAAGATATGTATGCCATAGCTGAACATACAGAACCAGCAGCAGCAAAGATTTTCAGAACCCCAGAGACTAAAATATGAGGCAAGGGCTCCACAAGTCTCTTGAAGGGAAACGTAAGAATGAAACAACTCCCATATCATGAGGATATTGCTTAGAGCACCTTACCCAATCCAATGCAGCCTTACACCAACATTTCCATCAAGTTTCAGCTATTCCAGAGATGCATATTAACAGCCAAGAAGCCATCAGTCACAGATATGACTCATAAATACTGCACACACCTTGCCATTTACAAAAACAGGTAATTTATTTCACTGGAACAACAGAAGGAAAAGAGGGGGCGCTGAGCTTTTATTGGAGCTCTCAAACTCACAAGAAAATGGCAAAAGCCACCAGCCTTGAAAGTGTAACACAACACTTAGGTTCTTTACCTTCTTCCTTTTTTCATAAATTAACATAGCCAAAAATGCAGCTTTCAGAGGGCCCCTCATTAAGTTTCATTATTGACATAAAAATTATGATTTGAAGAGGGATGAAGCTGATTTTTTTCCCTATAAAATAGGCTTTCTTCTCTTTTCAGGCAAAACCTTTTTACCCATTCTCTCAACATTCCAATTCTTGCAATTAAACATGTTTGCTCCCATTATGAGTATGCGATGCAACTGGAGCTGACATACCTCTGTAGCTCCGTATTGATGTGTTTGTCCTATTGGAAGGGGCAGACAGCTTTCCTGTTCTTCCAGCTATAAAAAACGTTTTTAACATTAACAGTGACATAGGGAGATTTTTTGCCCCCAATTAAATCAAGATTTTTTTTTTTTTTAATGCAGTAAGCCATACATATTGTTTAAGATTAAGGGTAAACTGACTGGTCAGGCATGAGCAATACAAAAAAAGCCTGGCTTCAGCTGGGTCATTACTATCTTGAACATGGCTACTATTCTGTATTTAATGAAAGCAGATTTTAATTTTTCTTTAAGTTTGTAGCAGGAATCTGTTGCAACAGGTTTCTATGGGATCCTTTCTCAACCAAAAGACAGGTTTTCAAATTCATATTTGTTTTTATATTCAAACTATTTTCTTTTTATGAAACAAAATTTAAAAAAAGACAAACCTGCTATGGTGGCTCTTAAAGCAGGTAAGCAAAATTCAATAAAAGTTGGAAAACTTTGCATAATTTAGTATTTGTCACAGAATATGAAGACTTATAAAGCAAAAAAAGAAGTGAGATCGCATAAAACTGATTACAATGCCTCACTAGAATAGAAGAATCTGCTCAAAGAATGATTATTTCCATCCTTCTGTCTACACTGTCCCAGTACTACAAAAGCCGTGAGGTAACAAAAAGCATGATATGAATAACAACTTCACTCCTAAGTGAATATTTTGCCATATCTCACTTCCAGCTAATTCCAAAACTTAATACTTATTCTGCATAGTTAAGGAAGGCTTTCAACTGTTAAACAAAAGGGCAGTGAATGAAACATCATTCTGCAAAGACAGATGCCAAGCATTTGTAAGCTGTTGAACAGCATTAGCAACACTCGCATTTATACAAGCTTTCAGTGAATTGTCACATTAGAACAATTTCAGTGATGCAACCCAATTTTAAAGCAAAGCAGGGTAGTAACATTATAGAGTTGCATTAAAATAAATTAATTGACATTGCTGGTGTAAACCTCAGTAACACCAAAACTACTTAGACTTATTTACCAAAGGTTATTATTTTCCATCTATGTCAAAAGTACAAAAAAATGCTAAATTGTAAAAATTACTGGAATGCAATTTTAGCAATCAGTAGACTGATCAGAAGTCGAGGTGCTTCTCTACTGGAAATAATAAATAATCTTCCTCTTAGATATTAATGTCATTAACAATCTCCTTAAACTGAATTTATGAAATTATAGTTCAAATAGCTGAAATCCCTATTAATCCTATAGTTGAAGTGGATGTTGCTATCGTTAAGGAAAGAATATGAGACTCTCCACAAACAAAATATTTTTAAATTTTTTCATTATCTTTATGCTGATGATCATGTATCATATCATTTTAGGACATCTACACCAAACTCTTGCAAGACAGATGTGGGAGGTAGGTCATCAAATTCAAAACTGATGTTTCAAGGGATCTGCTGCCTCTGATTATAAAAGCAAGTTCTAAATTTGATTCAGAATTAAAGAAAGCTTAAAGGTTCTGTCTGTGCAAGAATTAGTAAAGCTCCACAATGGGGTGTTTCTATAAAAACAAATAGTAATTAATGATCAAATTTCACAAAAAAATAAATGGAACTTCATCAGAGTAAAGAGACACTCGTGCAGTGACCCTCTGGCCATCAGGCACATTGAATATATAATGAGGTAGCTGATGCTGTTCTGTGTAAAGGACAATAAAACACTGTACACTAATGGAAGAGCAACACAAATTAATCTGAAATAGATTTACTGAGACAGGCCAAAATACAAAACGGAAAAAGTGCAGAACCAAATAATGAACTGGTAAGACTAAGAGGCTGATTTAAAATAGCTTAGATAGCTTATTAAGTTAACATTCTGTTAGTACTGTACACAACATTTATCAGAAAATATTCTGTTTTGCTACTAACCCAATCACAGATTTCATTCCACTTTGACTAAATTCAATACAGTGCAGAAGGGGAACAAACACTTTGAAAGGAATTCAGAGATGATTATGCAGGTTTTGGGTGTTAGTTTTTTGTTGGTTTTTTTAAAGATGCAATATAGAAAGTGTTTCATATATTTGAGATGTATGAGTGAACACACTGAAAAGCCCTAACATGAAAGAAAAAACTGCACCACAGCCTCTTAGACCTCAGCCTTGCCACAGCCCCAACTTCTACCCCTTGGAGTGCTCATCTGAAAGCAGGTACAGGGGAAAATATGGAGGGCAGAGAGAACGACCAGTGTATAACTGAATACACAGATAAATGCTTAGTCTTGTAAAACACATGGCTTAAATGGGGAATCAGGTCACAATTTCATAAAAATAGCATCTTGATAGAGAAAGGTGCTAACCCTTTGCTTGGTGCAAAGGGATAAAACACAGGTAGGGTCTCAGGAGGGAGAAGGGGGAAAGGCCAAGGATTGCAGGTGTTTTTTCAATACAAGTCTCACAACTTTATTATTTCAGTGTGACAAAAATAAAAAAGCCTCTAGGTATTCACCTCCCTTATAATCCATGAATTGAATCCTGTAAAGACAAGTGAGAAGTAAAATCAAGATGTAAAGCTAAGAAGAAAACAGCTATTCAGAATTAAGCAATAAGGAACATTCAGTTACATGCCAACATGACAGATTTTTAAAAGTTATCACCTATAGAAATATATCAACCCATCATACAAGAACTACAGCAGATTCCAAGCCACCTGCTGAGACACCATTAGTGCTTTATGACTGATAGAAGGATTGAAAAAAACTTTTCAGCCATAAACACCTACTCTCAAAGATGAGATAAAAAAGCCCCCAAAAATCAGTTATAATAAAATAATTAAATGAGCATTCAGTCATTCAAAGATTTTCTGTAATCAAAACTAAGTTTTTCACAGAAGCATTAAATAATGACAAGAGCTACAGTACTCTAAAAGTAGCTGCCCATGGAATGTTATGACAAACTCTCACATCAGATACTCTCTTTTAATACAGCTCTGGTAGCTTGTACAGCAATGCCCAAACAGAGATTAGTTGGATAGATGAGCAGGATACCAACAGGCCAGTGGGACAGACAGTAACTTGGACAAGGACTGCCACCTTCAGTTAAGTATAACCTAAACCAAAATTCACACAAAAAGCAAACAAACAAAACCACCAAAAAAATCCCAACTTGGAAATTTCCCTAAACTTAACTTTTTTGACTAGTACCATCTATCAGCAGAGAATTACACTCAAAATGAGAAAGCTTACACCAAGAAATGGAATAAGATTCTCAAGCCTGCAAAGCTAGTTCCACAAGAAAAACAAAAGTCATATGACAGAGGCTACAGCTCAGGAGGCCCACACTTTCTCAGACTACAACAGTGTCCAATGAACAAAAGTGTTTCTTCCTCCCCACCTTTAAGTAGAACTGTGCCATGGGACAGTGCAGCAACCAAAACTATAAATGGATTTAAAGAACTCAGATACCAAAGCTAGCTATAGCATAAGAAAACCCTTAACCAATCTCTGAAGAAAAGAAGTACCAAAGGAAAAAGAACCAAAAAACAAAAACATCTCTTACACAGGCCTCCCTTTACATTTTTCCTTATGACCACTACTACAGAAAGCCTGCAGGGAGAGAAGGATCTCTCACGTAATTCAACCCATTTGCTCTGAAACTGCAAATGCCACTCCTACGAGTACACAATGTGACAGAGCACTAAAAAACGGCTTACCTCTTGTGATGGGTGACTAACACTGAAGTAGGATGGAACAGCCAAGAAAACAAGAAGAGCTAGGCAGAAGTGTGGGCTGCAGTCAACAAGAACAGAAAAAGACTTTTTGAACTAAGCCTGGTGTTTGACCTACTTCTTACAAGCACTCTCTAGCCTGACAAAACCCATATAAAAGCTTTCCAGATTGCACAAGGAGAACCCTGGTCAGCTACACCTGTATCAGATTGAAATCTGTTCACATCTGCATCACATCATCTGCTCAAGATGCACAGGCAAAATGAGCAGCTTGTTTCAGCACCAGTCACAACTTTTTAGTATCATTCAGCTTCCTGTTCACCTTGCTTACTGTATACTGCCATATAATCAGCACTACAAAACCCAAAATCACAGATGCTAGGAAATTCAAACTGGAACAGAGAAAGGTTCCTAAAAGCTAAGGAACAATGCAACTCATATAGTTACGTTTGATCAAAGATGGCCAAACAAGAGTCAGTTCAAAATGTACACCGAAGAAAAAATTCCCAAGACCACTAAAACACTGGAAAAGCAGAGAATTGAGAAAGCAAATCAGTAAAATAATAGAAGACCAATCAAGGTATATTAAAGAAAACTAATTAAAGCCATATGTGGAAACTTTGCTGTAGGAAATAAGAAAAAAAAAGTAGACAAAGTAGAAGAATAGGTAGACAGACTGACCCACTTCCACTTTAACATCACATTTTCTGGAGCGCACGGTACAGAATTTTGTTTTAAGCATCAGTCTAACAGCAATGTGAACATCTCCCATGCAATAACAACATCCTTGAGAGCACCCTAAGAAAACTAACAGAGTTGTTCAAAGGGGCCTCCTGCACAATAGAAGCACAGAACTGGTATCAAAATATCCCCAAAGAGAAATCCCTTACAGGAATTAGAGGATTACACATTTTTTATGGAAAGCCCTTTCTAGTTTGGTGCTTTGCAGTACACAAGGGTCAGTGAACACACATCTCAGAGAGAGCATGCTCAGCCTGTGAATTCATATTAAACCCATGGACCAAAACCAAAATAAGCACCATCACAGAAGAATGCATGTGATACAATGAGACATTCCCTCCTACTTCCAGAAATGTAAAAATAATACAATATTATATAAAATCATTCTAAAAACCCTTTCAGCTCATAGATTCTTAAGATCTTCTGACCTTCACATCACTAACACCATCAGGTCTTTCTAAGGACAACTGAGTCCTTTATAGGCATTGGCATATAAAGGGCTGAACCCTCTCTCCACTGTCTTTCATGAGAGTGTTAAACAATGAAAAATAACACAAGCCATACTAGATATTCTACAAAGTGACACTCTGCTGAACAAGCTGACCAGTTTAACAGAACTTTGAACACAGCAGGTTCTGAGGAAACACTAAGAAAAGCATCAAGAGAAACAACTAATCTCACAAACATGGAGGAATGCTCAAGAACAAACTACTGTCTGATCTGACACTTAAAATTTGGCAAAGCTGAAAATACAACAATATATTGGACCACAAATATTTTCTACACTGTAAAAAATACACTTCCTCACCTCACAGATACAATAAATCACTACGTACATCAGTATCAGAAGGTACTACATGAGTTAAGTCCAAAATCCAGCACTAGAGATTACAGTGTGGGCCATCAAAACAAACATGCAAAGGTAAAAACTCTTCAAGAGAAACCCTAAAAGCCCAGCTTCACAAGAAAGAAGGGTGACGACCTCCAAGACAAGGGCACACACCAGAAAAAAGTTTTGTCTCGGACATTTACTGCTGCTTCGATGCAGATGCAGGAAGAGTAAACAGATTTATTAAGCTTTACACAAAAGACAGCAATAAACTCTGATAAGAAAATTTAAAAGGCATCTCCATCTTTAACTTCTGATTCTCTCTGATAATAAAACATCTCAGCTATGCAAAATTCTTACACTAAAAAGCTATTACCAAATGGCTTATAGCAACCCAATATGGCATAATGTAAGTTACATTTCTCTGAGAGACTTAACATATCAACTGATGTATCAAAACAAGATCATCGTTCATTCATTATCACACCTGCATCAAAAGTCATTCAGGAGTAGTACAGGTAAAGACTGAAAAAAACCAAAACAAGAAAACTACCAAACCAAATAGTTCTCTCTACCCCCAGCTACCCACTGAAGAATGCTTCTAAAACAGAAAAATGCATCTTATTTTAAGTTGCTACTAAAATCCTTAATACGGAATGAGATGATGTTTAGTAGTTTAGGAATATGCCATCAGTTTTACTTTATATCTGCTATATTCACTGCTTGTTCCACATGTGAGTAAATTAAGTTTAAAATATAAAAACCTAATTTTGAAGCATTTACTGCCCTGAGGAAAAAAAATTATAGACACAATACAGCCTCTCTCTGCTTTGGGAATAGTGACTGTTGTATATTAGAGTCCATCTGTTAAGTAATGACTGATCCAGGATGCAACGCTGCTGCAGCAGACTCACAAGCAGTTTCACATTCATATACATCTCCCAGGGCTGAGAGAACTGTTAAACACTCTTGTGTTTATTTTAAAATATAAACATTGTTTTCAGCAACAGGAACTGATTAGTAGGTCTATCTTACATGCAAGCAATGGATGTCCTCCACAGAGATACCAAACCATACTCTTAGCCTCTCCATCAAAGACAAGGCAATGTTAATCCAGTTGCTGGTGCACTAACAGCCAGAATTAAAATGAGCTTAAATATCAGTAAGAATGAAAGAAGAAAGAAAACTAGAAAAGGATGAAACATCTTTGTATCTGTCATGATCTACACAAAGCCAGTTACTAAAATAACAGCATGTCATTAACTTATTTTGAGTGCTACATTTAAAGAAATGGGTAATAAACCAATGAAGTTATGATGACTTGTACCATACTTGTACCACACATACAAAGAACAAAAATAAAAATTACAAGTCACATTTCAAGCTGTCAAGCAAACAGCTTGTAGAGATGAATGGGAAATATACCAGATCACTGTTTTGACATATTCACAAAACTATCAGTTTTAACCCTGTGTGTTCAGATTTGCTTTAATATTAAAATGATCTGACCAAATTACGTCCTTCCCTGCATGCTGCAGCTTTTCCATTCAGTCTGTGCTAGGTCAAATGCAAATAACTGGCAGACAGAAGAATGCACCTTCCTAAAGTGTTTGAAACAAAATATATTCTTTACATGACTTTGTACAAAATGATTGGAGATCAGGAGCATTAAACTCATTTGAAACAAAGGCAGTTTCAATTAACTACCATTCAGTTTTGAGCAGTCATTTTTCTATCCTATTTTATGTGCAAAATTTGAGGGTATTTCATTGACTGAACTGTTTCAAAAGCTTTGCTGCAGCAAATCTTGCATTCAGGAACAGCACCAAATTGCACATAATTGAAAGTGATTCATTTTTAGATGCACTCGCTTGGCTTCTGTAGGTTCCTCAGGCTTTGGTGTAGGTAGCGCAAAAACATTAAGTCATACAGTCCTGCAGTAACTCTTTCACTCCATGAAGTGAGCAGCTGACTAAGGAGCTACATTTTAGCATTTTCTCCTTGTTTCAGCTATTTACCTCTGTACAATAGTATTTTGCAATGCACAGACCTTGGACCAAAGTAACAACAACACTTACTTTTGCAAACAAGAATGTGTCTTAGGAACAGAGCAGGTTATTAAGACTTGGGCAACCCAATACGATACTGCAATACAACTAACTCTTTATTACAAATACTAAAGCGTATTAAATCCTTGCAAAAATCTCCCTTCTCCCCCTTCCTCCACATAAATTACTAGCTCTGATCTAACAGAGCTAACTAACCCTTCACATGTTTCAGCCACCAAGAAAAGATACCAGCTCAGGCTGGGGTTTTTTAATGCTTTTCAATTAAAACCAGATACTACATTCATGCCACTCTTCGTCTCAAGAGGAAGCTACTAGGTTAAAGGGCAGCGTCCATAACACGAAATTGCAAATTACTTAATCTCCTTATTTTTCTCGCTGTAAATTGCACACACTACACTTCTGCAGGAGGCGGCTGGGACGAGGCACTGGGAAGGGGAAGAGTGGCCTGTCTGTTCTAGGTAGGGTCCTGCCTGGAGTTTAGGGAGCGCTGAGGGGGCTTCTGTCACACGCACGACGGACGAGGCGATGAGGAGGTCGCGGGATTAACGAGGAGTTTGGGAAGGAAGGATGGCTGGAGAAGGGCCGTACGTGTAGGAGGGACACGGGGGCTGGGAGGATGCGGTCCCTGCCGGGTGGCACAGGGGCGGAGGGGCGCAGGGGCAGCTCCGGCAGGAGGTGGGCTGCGCGGGCCGGTGCCCGCCGGGGCGTCACCGGGGCGGGGTGCCCGGCCGCTTACCAGGTTCAGCACCGTCTCCACGATGTCCCGGTTGCTGACCTCCCCAACCTGGATGAGTCCGATGAGGACGGCGAATTTCATCCGGATATTGCGGATCGGCACCGACGGGTTAATCATCCCCGCGGGGAGCACCACGGACCCGGAGCCCGACGCCCTCAGCTCCCCCATCACCGCGACGCTGCTGCTGCCGCCGCCTCCGCCGCCGCCGCCTCCACCGCCGGCCCCGACGGAGATAAGTCCCGCGGGCTGCGGGTCCGGCCCCGACACCGGCTTCTCGCTCGCCATTTACCCCCCGCCGTTACCGGCACCTGCCGCCGCCGCCTCCCCGCCCGGCCGGGCCGAGCCGCGCATCCACCGCAGTCGCACCCGGCGGGGCCGCAGGGAGCCGGCCCGAGGCGCCGGCACCGTCCCAGGAGCCGCTCCCCCGCTCCGCTATAATGAGGGATTATTATGGGCGCCGATGCCCCGTTAGCCGAGGACTGCCCGGCCGGGGCCGCCTCCCTGCCGCGGGGCCAGGGGCGCGGGCGGCGCCGAGCGCGGTGCGGCCCGGCGGGGGCGAGCGGCGCGCGGGGCGTGCGGCGGCGCGAGCGATGCCGCTGCCGCTGTTGTTGTGGAGCCGAACCCGCCGCCGCTCACGCCGCCATGTTGCCGCCCCCTGCCTGCGGTAGCCGCCAGGGCGCCTGCGCCGAGCCCGTCGGGGGAGTGGCCGCGCCGGGCCCCCCCAGCCGGCCGGGGCACAGGTGAGCAGGTGCGCGGGGCCGCCGCGCCGCCGCCTCCCCCCGAGCACCGCGGGCCGCCGCCCTCCGCTCGGGGAGGTCTCGCAGGGCCGTCCGAAGGGACAGGGTGGAGCCCCCCGTGCGCCCGCCTGGCCGCGCCCCGCGCCCCAGAGCGCCCCCTGCGGGAGGGGCGGGTGACGCCGCCGCTGCCGGTGACGGGAGGTGCCGCCCCTCGCCGCCCCCAGGCCCTCGGGCGCTGTTCTTGCTTGGTGGTGGTGTCAGGTACAATGATGTCCAGTCAACATCAGCTTTCCTATGCCCCTTGATTCAGTAATGCTCATGGCAATGAGCATTTTAATCAAGTCTCTCCAGTACTAGAGAAACAGCAGTACCTCCGATGCTTTGAGGATATTCAAATTATTTTAATTGTTGTTGTATGCGTTGAATAAAGTTGTATGTATTTGCTGTATGTGTCTTGGAGTTAATCCATACCTGTTAAAAAAATATGTTCTTGGCTTTATATTGATGCTCATCACAAAGTTGGATTTTGCAACAAAGCTTGCCCTGTGGTCGTAGAATACCATTCACCCTGACTCCTCTGTAGCCCCAAACTTGGGGGTTTGGCTGGATTGCTGGTCCTCCTTATATGCAGCTCTAGGTAATAAACTGTAAAAACACGATGAATCAGCAGAACTGGATCTAGAACTCCTAGATTACAGCAGCTGCTGTAAGCTCCACCAAAAGAATGAGGATGCCTCAGCTCTGTACTAAGATGCATTTGCTCTGTGTACATGGAGATACAGTATGATACATTTACTTTTTTACCAAAGTCTATAGGTGCTTGTCAGTGTGTATAGCCTGGATACATAGACATGACTAAAACAGAGGTTAGCTGTGAAACACAGAACCAAAATTATTTCAGAAGGCTGGAAAAGAAGTGAAGAAAACCCAAAAGGTCATTAATGAAAGATAAGAAAGCACAAATTTTCTTGGGAGAAATTCCTTTACAATTTGCACCAGCCACAAGCAGTCATGTATGATTCATAATAAAGGTGTACTTTCGTTTTTTATATTCATGGAGGTGCCAAAGGTTCCATTCTCATCAGCAGCAGAACTAGCAAAGCTGAATACACACTCACTAAACTCCTTTCAGGAATACATGACCTCTTTTGCAAAACTTAAGCCTAGAACACTGTAACAGTCACTTAAAATTGCAACGCATTCAGGAGCTAACCCACAGCAGTCAGTTGTCTTGATTATTCTCCCATCTACAATATCTGTATGGTGAGACATGTTGCTATAAATAGTACTGTTGGTTGAAACTTCATGTTGGCTGATGGGTTGACTGGTTTTCTTGTTCCGATTCATCTCATAGTTACTGCCTGTCCTTGCCAAATGGGTAGGAAGCTGTTATAATTGCTTTCCTACTGGTAGGTATATTAAATTTGATCTCTATTGACTTACTGATTTTCACAAATCCCAAAATAACTTCAAAGCGTTGAGATCCATTGTTAAATTTGCTTAAAATTTGCCAGGGACTTTTTCATGTTCATGGTGGAATGGATGAACTAATACCACATAACCGCATAAACTTTTTTTTTTTTACAAAAAAACCAAGATAACAAAATATAATTTGATACATTTTATTTTCCATTCCTCACTTCATGCTACTCTTCATGGAAGACTCCATCATTTGCCTGTGTACCTAATTCCTGAACACAACTGTTCCATATACAATTGTTAATGCATTCCTCCACACTGAATTTCTGATAAAATTGCAATCATGAGATTCTTTAAAAGTGGTTAACATTTGCACTGCTGAAATCACATAATACACTATATGTAGTATTAGGGAAAAAAAAAACATTAGAAGAAAGTTAATTCCCAACAATATATTTAATAGCAGAGACTTCCTTTAGTTCTTAAACTCATATTTGGTTTTACAAATATATTTTTCAAAATCATGCTCTCTTTATTTTTATAAGCTGAAACGTTGTTAAGAAGTAGCTGTCTTCTCTAATCAACAGTGTTTGTTTTTGATAAGCAAACTTTCATTGAGGTGAGCCATTCATCAACTCATGTGAACATTATTGTAGCACTGGCATTCTGAAAGAAAAACAAATTTGAAACATTAATCTCAGCCCTTTAGTAATTGCAGCTCTGGTGTTCATTTGCTGCCATTCTAGCACCTCATCAGACTGAAAATTAAAGTAAGAGTACGTACACAACAAATGCTATAGAACAGGATTCATATATTTTCTTTAAAAATATTGTTTGTCTCATCTTCTTGATATTGACATTTTCATTCCAAAGACTGTGAATTTCCCAGTGAGAATTTAGTTCATGAGATGTTTAGTTGGATCTCAGTCCAGCAAGGTGTTCTGCATTAGCAAATCATAGAATTTGCATAATTGTAGCCATTTTTAGGTCAGCATGCAAGATCAGTCATTGACACAGGTGACACTAGGTGTGGCAGGGATAAAAGGATGCTATGAGTTCCTTCATCCTTCACAAAAACAGGATGATGACAGGATCTGATCCTTTCTCTTCCTGTACCTTTGACAACACTTGCTCCCCACTGAAATCAGAGAAAGCAATCCCTTTGCTTCCAGGGCATACTTTTCCCTCAGCTCTAATAGTCGACAGGAAGGAATTTTTTTTTTTTTCTGTGATATTCTTTAGGTTTTCTCAGATTCCATTCTCCATAAATGCCAGAAGGTGGTCTCAAATATAATGTCAAAAACAAAGAAAAATACCTTTATCTATGCTCCAATGTTTGCCACAAGCAGATGGGGAAGAAAATGAAACTGACAAATAAAGTTTAAAGTTTTAGCTCAATTTTTATTTCAGTCTTAAAATAAATTCTAGCAATACTACTTCATTTTTGGGGTAAAAAGATTATGTAATCATTCAACTGTGAAAGCTTGACAGAACATGCTTTAGAAGACAGACTCTTGGCTACAAAACATGGAACTATTTCAGTAAATAGGGGCTGCTCTGCTCAAGCATATATTTACACTGACTCTTAGAAAAAAAGTGGGTTTTTAAATAATGAAATTATATAGATCAGAACTGAACCATGTTTGAAAGAAGAAGAGAATTTTCATTTGTCTGCCACTGTGGCATCAAAATGATGCTTGCTTTACCGTGTCCACATGAGGACTCCTGTTGTGTTTAATTAGATTATTCTCATGAGTAAGGATAATGTGATTTGTTCCTGTGCCAGGATCAGGAAGTGCTATTAGCCCCTTTCTCTTGAAAACCAGGATTTCTTGTAAGTTAAAAAAAACCCAAAACCCTGGCAAATATAAACAGAAAGGCCATCACAGCATCTAAATTTTCCCTGCTATGCATATGGGTGGCACCAAATAGAATCATGGAGTGGTTTGAGTTTGAAGGGGCCTTAAAGATAATTTACTTCCAAGCCCCTGCCATGGACAGGGATACCATACACTACACCAGATTTCTCAGGACACCACACAGCCTGGCCTTGAACATTTCCAGGGATGGGGCATCCACAATTTCTCTTGGCAACCCATTTCAGTGTCTCACCACCCTCACAGTGGACTTTTTTCCTAACATCTAACGTTAACCTACCCTGTTTCAGGTTAAAGCCATTCCCCCTTGTCCTGTGATTAGATTCCTTCTTGTATTAGCCCTCTCTGGCTTTCCTATAGACCCCCTTAAGGTTCTGGAAAACGCTATAAGGTCTCCCCAGAGCTGTCTTTTCTCCAGGTTGAATGACCCCAGCTCTCTCAGCCTGTTGTTGTAGGAGAGGTGCTCCAGTCATTTGATCACCATCATGGCCCTCCTCTGGTCTTGATCCAACAGGTCCATGTCCTTCTTGTGTTTGGGGCACCAGTGATGGACGCAGTACTGCAGATGTGATCTCACCCGAGCAGAGTGGAGGTGGAGAATCCTCTCCCTTGACCGGCTGGCCAAGCAGCTTTGGACACAGCCCAGGGTATGTTTGGCTTTCTGGGCTGCAAGCGCGTGTTGCTGGCTCATGTGCAATCTCTCCTCCACTAGCACCCCCAAGCCTCTCTACTCAGGGCTGTCCTCAATCCATTCTCTGCTGAGCCCATATTTGTGCTTGGGATTGCCCTGAGTCAGGTGCAAGACCTTGCACTTGGTCTTGTTGAACTCCATCTGGATGGCACAGGCCAACCTGTCATGCCTGCCAAGGTCCCTCTGGATGGCTTCCCATCCCACAAGCATGTCAATTGCACCACACAGTTCAGACGTGTTTCATTCACTGCTTTTAACTTCCACATGACAGGGTGTATTAAAGCAGAAGTAAAGAAAAACTGGTAAGGTTTTTTGCCACTCTGACTGTAAATAATTTCTATAATTTCTACATGCTTTTTATACAATTTCCTATTTTATTCTTGAAAGAGAGCAATATTAAAAAAATACCTTTTATGTATTTCTTGAGGCAAGTTTTCAGACCTTCCAAATGAGATTCTCTACATTTCCATCACAATGAAGCAGATGGAGATGGTATGATTTCAAGGAGATATTTTGCTTTTATTGTAATGGATGCTCCAAATAATTCAGTAGAAATTTTGAAAAATATAGTTATTTTCTATAAGAAATTCATATTAATCTATATTAATCTCTCTAATTTTTACACTTAGAGTACTAAAAATAGAATAGAAATGATATTTGTTCTGATGGTTATAAATTCTACTGAGAAGAATTCATTAAACATAAGCTTTTAGTGTAAAAAGACATAATAGTCTGAGAAGTAGTTGAACAGTAACCAGATCTACATAAAACAGAACTTTTACTTTTAAATGAAGATATGTATTCATATCTATTCAACTTTTCTCTTTTTTTTGTTAATTGCTTTTATTGAGGTATAATCATAGTAAAATGTGCAGACACGTAAATAGCAGGACTTGTATGTTTTATTACAGAAAACACACAGGACAATTTGTTGCAGTAACGCATAGCTTAGCTTCTTGGTCTTGAAAGGGTTTATTGTGTTCACAAATCATGCTTTAAAACCATGAGTTTGAGCTGCTTATTCCATTAGGACATTTTATTCTCATATTTCTTATACTTTGCGAGCGCAACCATGACAGCCTTTTTAGTAGTGAAATTAATACAATAATTTTTAGTATTGATGTTATTATTAGAATAATTATTATGAAGGTCAATCACTAATATTGACCCCTTTGCTGGTTGACCATAACTGATTTTTCATATCATTGATATTGATGGGTAGACTCCTTGGTCTGTAGATGCGTCAATCTATGTTGTTTGCCCTTGCATAATGGGAATGTAATAACATGAGGGCCCATAAAGATCTACTTTCAGGACAACAGTTAGGATCTTAAGAAAAGCCCTACTGGTCTTCTCTCCTCCCCTTATATTCTCCTCTTTGTCAAGCACTCTTTTTTTCATGCAGCACACCATGCTGCCAGCTAACTTTAGGGTTATCCTTCGTTGATCATCACTGTGGCCAAATCCCAGAGAAATCAGTCGATTCTGCCAATGTTAGTCCAAGACACTTTTTACAACTGGATTTCTATGAGCTTTTTTTAGCATTATATAGTTAAAAAAAAAATCCAAACTCTAATTAGGGTTGAAAATATGTGAATTATTGTTACTTCTGACATGCTTCTTTTAGTATGTATCTAGACAATAACGGATAATGGAAATTAACTTTTGGTGGAAACACTGCCATAATGCAATGAACTAATTGTTGCTATGAAGCATATATTTGTTGAAGAAAAAGACCTAATTCATCAACAAATTATGTTTATTTTATGTGCTCTGCATGCTTTCACTTTAGCTACTTGAAACCAAATAAATGCTTAGAGAGAAAGGATGTTGTTCACACACTTTGTCTCTGTGCTGGAGTATGAACAACAATAGGAGACAAAAAGGATTCCAAGCTCTTGTGTCTTATTAGAAGCGCATTTCCAACCACATGCCATTAAATTCTACCTTTAAGGACTTAACATTTATAATACACCAAGGAGGAGAGTTGAACAGAATGGTTAAAATTAATACAGTAGTTTATTTCAACAAAGTATATGCAATTGATGGCCAAATTTCATTATCAGGGAGCACTGAACAATTTATTGATATATCATTGATATTATCAGCAGGAACCTGATAATGTTCCTGAGTATTATTTTACATTATGTCACACTCTACTCAGCATTTGTCAGGATGCAGCCAGAGTCCCACTCTAGGCACCACAATTCAAGAAAGATATGGACAGACTGAAAAGGGTCCAAACCAGGGCTGCAAAGGTGGTCACAGGCTGGAGAACACACCCCACAAGGAAAGGCGGAAGGACTTAGATATTTTCTCTGTAGAGAAGAGGATGCTCAGGGGAGACCTCATCACAGTATTCCAGTACTTAAAGAGCATCTACAATGAAGACAGAGACTCCTTGACAAGGAGTCCTGTGGAGAAGACAAGTGGCAGTGGATACAAGTTTTACTGGGAAAATTGACATAAGAATTTTTTTTTTTTCATTGAGAGCACTCATTAGTTGGACCAACATCCCCAGGGATGTGGTAGAATCCCCATCACTAGAGGTTTTCAAGATGCAATCAGTCAGGGTGCTAGATAATCTTATCTAGGCTCTCTTTCCCACAAAAGGCAGGATCAGATCATCTGTGGATGTCCTATCCAACCTGAGCTGTTCTATGATTTAATGATTCCATTATTATCTTCCTGGTTTATGTATTTTGCTACTATATCTGTAACTCTGGAAATAGTTTAGTAAAAAAAATGAAAAAAACCACCTAGTAAACATGTTATATTCCTGCAAAGCAACTGATTTTTGAGAGGTTTTTTGTGTGAAAATGCATGCAGGATTTGTCCAAAGGAATTTGTTTAGTTTTTCATTTGCTTTCACTAAAATGAAAAGAAGATGTTATTCAGGATAGTTCTTTTGTTTTCTGACATTACTGCCAAAAAAAAAAAAAACCCAAAAAATGCCACCACAAAAAAAGAAAGCCATCTATCACCTAGGATAGAAAGAGCTATGGATCACTTCTTCCTTGATTTCCAAACATTATTTATTTTACCTTGCTTTCACATTACCTGTTTGCGTATTTTATTGATAATGGCTTAATGATTTTCAGCTATGACTGTAAAAGAAGGGACGTGTTACCTGGGAAAAGGATGCATTTCTGGATGTTTACAGTTTCACCAAGAAAGTAAGTCAAAATTATTACCCTGTCATCAGAATCCCAATAGGGCTTAGTCATGATCTTGCGTTAATTTTTCAGCATCTTTACCGAGGTAGTGCTTAAAGCTGTGCTGGCTACTACAGCTGAGACCCTGCAGTACTGTGAAGAGGGGAAAGATTATTTTTCATGTCTTGTAAATTACAACTTTTAAAGAAAAAAATGTCAGTGTTGTTTGCTTTTATTGCTGCAACATGACATTGTTAACTCTTACTCAGCTTGTGATCCTCTGTTGCCCCTGAATCATGTTCAGCAAAAGTACAAACAAGCTGGATGAGGCACATCCTGTATTTGTGCAATTTAGTATGTCTACTAAAAGTAATGCCCCACATTTGTGTCTGTTCAATAACATCCTGTTTTTCTCAGACCATTCCTACTGTTTGTCAAGATAATTCTGAATTCTAATCTTGTCCTCCAATGTACACAGTTACTTCCAGCTTAGTATTGTTTGCAGATTTAATAAGCACACACTGCATTCCATCATCCAGATCATTAATGACATTATTATATGGTATCAAATCTTGGTCAACCCTGCAGAAGCCCACATGGCACCATTTTCCATGTGGACAGTGAGACATCAATATCTATTCTTCATGATAGTGAACAGTATTTACAGGCTTATTATAACTGTATAATAAAAATTACATACAGACCATGATTCTAAGTATTGTTTTCAAAATACATTCTAAAAGATTTCTAGAATCTGAACTGACAATGAGGTACATGACAGAGATTTAGGCTGTCAGGGTCCTTGGAAGCTGACCTGTTCTAAATCTCCCTTCCCTGACCTCTCCAATACTCAACACTGTGAGTAACTTAGATTGCTGAAGAACTCTTATCCAATCAAGTTTTGTATATCTTCAGAGACGAAGTTTCTCTGGAAATCTTCTTTCAGTGTTAGGCCATACTCATGGTGACTTTTTTCTCCTTGTAATTATCAGTAATTTGTTCTCCTGCAATTTTTGTTGATTGCCTCTCCTATATTCACTGTGTATATCCAAGCAGCCTGGCTCCGTCTACTCTGTCTTCACCTACCGCATTGTTGAAGACAGCAATTAGCTGTCACCCAGCCTTCTTTTATTACAAATGAATAAGCCCAGTGCTCTCAAGCTCTATTTGTTTGTCCTGTGTTCTCATTTCCTAACTATCTTGATGACTCTGATGGACTCTGCCAGTTTTTCAATGTGTTTTTTATACTGCAGATACCCAAACTTGACACAACTCTCCAAATGTAGTCTTGCAAATGCCAGGGAGAGGAGAATAAGCACTTCAACTAACCTGCTGGTTATGTCCTTACTAATGCAACCCTATTTGTGTTTAAGCTTGCATTGCTGCAGAACTGCACTGCTTTTTTACACTCATCCTCCTCAACCTACGTTCCTTTCTACAAATCTTCATTCTAGATAGTCAGCCTGTGCCATTACAACATTATCTCCCAGATGCAGGATTTTGCATTTGCCTTTGCTGAATTTCATGAGATGATGCCAGGTTCCTGAGCACATTCCCCCTTTCTAGTAATTTAGTTGGCTGAGCTGGGGAATCTAGCTGGCTCAGTCCAAGGTCAGCTCCCTCATTGTAAGAGTTATAGTAAAGCAAGGCAGAAATGAGGGCATGCCCCTCCATTCCCCTGGGAACTGCTTTCTAGCAGAGGGTGTATTGCTGTGCCCTGCCTGTGCTACATTGCTGTTGTGTAGCATCTACATTTGTAGATGTACACCTTGCACCTTTTTAATCCGGACCCTAGCCCAGAATGTCTGGTTTGACTTTGGGCCTAACTAACAGGGCATTCAGCCTGCCTTGTGAGAGCAGACTTTTGAGCTACACCTGTTCACTCTGTCCAGACCTGATCCTGATCCAGATTTAATGACTCAGCCTTCTGGATCCTTGTTAGTGAGGTCTGCCTCTGCCTGCCTTGGTACCAGTTAGTTTTCCTTTGTTGGGCAGCAGGCTTCTGCTGCTTCCTGCTCTACCTGTCAGCAAGTGTCCCTGCCTCTTGAGGTGACTCCAGATGGAAAACTTATCAACTGATCCTCTTGGTGACATCATTCACAAAACTGAAAGGGAACTCTATCCTATCATTCTAGTCTTTAGTAAAGACAGCAGTAATATCAATGTGAAGGCCCTGAGAAAATCCTCCCTCCTGGATTGCTGTGCTCAGGGTCAGCTTAGGAATAGTGCAGTGGAGGGCTGTTCCCCTTCCTTTGGGATCCTTGGACAGAGTGGTCCCTGACTGCTCTGAAGCAAGGCCTCAGAAAAGCCTGACTCCCTTCTCTTGAGAGCTACTCACAGCTCCCACCTGAGAGCTGCTACACTGTTTGGCTCCCACAAATGCAGTGGGAGCTACACCTCCCACTGCATTGCAGCCATACCTGTGCCTGATCATGAGCCCAGTTCAGATTCTAGAAATTTGGACCCTGGTCTGTGTGCTGTATTCCTGGCTTGACCTGTTCCTCTTTGCTACAGACCTGCTTTGTGATCACTGCACAATGTCTGAGGCTGCATACCACAGCCAGACCATGATTGCATCATTTAGATACTGCTGGACTGGGCTCTTACTGTCCAGGCTCCTGTCTTGCTGCCTGTGCTCTGCTCCTAGCGCCCCCCTACTTGTGGAACAGTGAACTTTCACTGGTTCCTTACAATCAGCCCAGGTATCCGCCCATCCTTCAGGATTGCCACAACTGCCAGGTGGACTTTGAGGTGCTGAGCACAGCCAGCTCTGCATGCACTTCGTAGTCAATCCATCCAGTACCTCTGTTTCCTCTCTACAAAGCTACTATGGGAGATTATGCCAAAAGCTTTTCTAAAATGAAGTTAAACAGCATTCAGTGTTTTCCCCTTACCCCCAGAAGGCAATCAGATTAGTCAGACATGTCTTATTTTGAAAAAGCACACTGACTGTTCCTAAACATGTTGATCTCCTTCATGTACCAGAAATTATTTCCAGTAGGAGTTGTTCTGCAGTTTTCCTGGGGACTGGTGTGATGCTGACTAGCCTATTGTTCCTATAATCTTCTTTCTCAACCTTCCTGAAGATTATTGTGATATTTGCATTTTTCCCTGATCATCAAGACCAAAGATTGTATAGAACAGCCCTGTAGTGAGAGTAGCCAGCTCCCTCAGCAGTCCTGAATGCATATGGATCCCCTGCTTGTTTAAGTAATCATCAGCTCACTCTTCCTCTAGCATGAGTAGTACTTGACTGCCACAAACTCTGCAACTGGAAGGGACCAGGGATTGGGAGCACACATTTCCAATAAAAACTGAGACAAAGAAACCACTGAGTACTTCAGCATTTTCTATATCCTTTGTCACTTTGCCTTCAAGTTATTCAGCAATGAGTCCACATATTACTTACTCTTGCTTTTCTTTTACCTTTAAGAGCTCTTTTCACCCTTCAGGTCCTTTGCCAATTTGAATCCCAACTGAGCTTTTCCTTTCTTCCCTGCAGCAGTGTCTCTGTAATCCGCTGCTATGGCTTGTCCTCATTCTAGTTACTCTGTCTTTACTTCCACCTTCTGTACATTTGCTATTTTGTATTTGAGATCAATCAGAAGTTCCCCATTAACTCAGACTGACATTTTACTGAATCTGCTTAAGTTCTAGAACACCATAATGGACACCTTCCATTTTAAGGAAGATGTTTTTGAAGATCAGTCAGCTTTCCTGGTCTCTTTTTGTTCTTCAGGGCAGCCTCTGATGAAATCCTGTCAAGCAAATCCCTGAACAGGTCAAAATCTGCTTTGAGATCAAAGGTCTTTATGTTCATTGATTCTCTCAGGATCTTGAATTCCCATCAGCACATGGTCACTACAGGCCCAAGTTACCATTGATATTTATGTCACCAATCAGTTTTTTGTTACTTGTTTGTAGAAGACTTATCAGATTACCTTTGCAGCTAATCTCATGTATCCCCTATGTTGAAAGACTGTTCTCTTGGATTCAAGAAAACCCCTGGACTGCTCACACACCACCATGCTACCCTTGCAGCAGATCTTGGAGTGATTAAAGCCTGCCCTCCTCCCAGCCCCTGCCAAAAACCTGGCCCTGCAATCATGTGGCTTCTTTCTCAAGTCCTATTCTTATTGACACAGTATATAAAAGATGTTTATTAAAGCTTCTCTATAATCTTGTTGCATGGCCTGTTGTTCTTGTTTACCTGTGACAAATGTCCTTCAGTTCCACGTGAACAGAAATAGAAAGAGCTTTCTTTCTTTTGATGAAAGTTGTGTGTTTCCAGCCACCACACACTCATATGTAGCTTCTGGATGACCTTCATTAAGAACTTGTAGAGTTCCTCCCATTCACTCTCTCCAACATTGTGCAGTCTTGGCAACTTCACCTGGTAGCTCAATAATTTGAGCAGAGGACACCTTATAGAGTTGAGAACACCATCACTTCCAGTGGAGTCTTGGAAGCAGCAGGCACTCTCTGCAGCTGAGACCTAGATGATAAAGACCCCTCCAGGAGCATCTGTCATCTCTGTCAAGACTTCTGCACCAGGAGCATTCAGTGTGGCTCCTGCTGGGGACCATGTGGTGTGGAATGCCAACATCATCACTGTGCTGACTCTTGCAGACCTGTGCTGTCTGAGAAAAGGACTGCAAGCTCCTTTGTTTTTTTCATTAGGGTGAGCTGCTTCACTGGCTGCAGAGTTTCTGTTTCCATGTAGTTTGGGGTGTTCCTGGTCAGTGGCACTCCCTGGGAGTTGGTTAAACAAGAAGCTCAGCACAACCCTGTTTCCCTCCCACACACAATAGATTACCTGCTTAGCAGGCAACTTATAATATTGTTTTTTGGCTGCTGGCCACAATATCTTCACTGTATGAATGATAAATCATTCTTTGGAAAGTACTCCTACATACAGGTGAAGGGAGAAAACCCATAACTTCAGGGTGTCCATAGAACAGGTGTTTTATAGGAAGAAATTCTGAAAACTTCTTCAGCTGATACATCCCCAACAGAAGTTATTGATTGGGTTTGGTTGGTATTATCAATCTGTAGACAGTCTTCCTAGGACAACAATAAAGAAGAGAGAGAGAGAGAGAAAGGGGGTGGGAGATTGTTCATGAGTACTGAGCTTCACTGAAGCTACTTACAGACTTTTGTAGGGTGACAAATTTGTCTTCACTTTCACATTTATGCATAATTTTTGTGATAAAAGTATATAATACATTTTCCAGAAATCTTTTGATAAATGCACAAGTTTTTTCATGTGGGAAAAACCATGAATAACCTTTATTTACCAGGATACCTGTTGAAACAGGGAAAGTCCCCAGGAAAACCATTTCTTACAAAATGTGCCTCATAAGAGCTGTAAAAGTTATTGCAAAGATTTTCTAATGTATCATTTGAAAATTAGTAGGTGATCAAGCAATTATATTGCCATAACATGTAGGCACAAGGGAGCAGCTATAATTGCATAGGAAAACTTTGGCATTTCTGGGCTCTAAGATTGTTCATTCTACACCTTTTTTATTTTCACTGAGTAAATAGAAGTTATTTTTCAGAATGCATTAATACAACACATTTTATGTAGAGGTTCATCAACTTCCATTTCTTTTAATTTTTTTTCTTACATTGAAATAACTTGAATCTCCCTGTTTATAGTAATATGATGTAGTATAGCATCAGACTATTTTCTCTACAGGTTATACAGACCTGCTGAGTAATAACTAAATCACAGTGTTTGAACAGCGGTTATGTTATATTTGATCAGAGCTTTCAGTCTCACTGTGCCATGTACACATTGCATCCCAAAGGTTTGCATGTTTAAAAAAAAAAAGGCTCATCAAGACTCACAGCTTTGACTTATTTCCTTGGATACCCATTGTGTTTTTATTAACCTCTGCACAGTTCAATTACTTGCTGTTTCCAACTTCAGGCAGACACATCAATGCTATATTTAATTTCTTCATAGTTAGCTTGCAAGGTGTATGGGTTTGATGTAGATGTGAGGGAAGCAGGACAATCTTAACTTTAATTTCAGTGTTGGGTATAGATAAAGTCTGCATAGATAATTTCTTCTTTCATTGAGTTCTTCTCCACTATTTAACAGAAGGGCCCAAAAGATCTTACTACAGTACCATATTTTTGCTTTCATTTCTTTTTTAATCTTTAAAGATTCTTCATATTTTCCTACTCATAACAGTTTTCTTTGCACCCACTGTTATCTGTGAGAGCTGTTTTCCTGATAAGTGGGATGGGCTGGCTAACCTGTAACTTTATATTTTATGCAGAGGCAAGCAAAATTATAAGATATCTTCCTCATATCTTCTTTTTTTCCCAAAATGTTGACTCTTTTTTTTTTTTTTAAGATGCTTTAAATGGCTAGATACTCTCTGTTCCCGACTTACTACAGAGTATTGTCCTTGCTTATATTCTGGGTGGTTCATTTGAAGTTATTCTTAACCTCTTAAAGTTAAGCTCAGCTTAACCTCTACCTAAGCATTTCTTTTCAGTGATGCTTTGTTCAGTTTGTGAATGGTTTGTGTTATTGATTGGACTTTCATTCTTTTATTTGAAGACAAAGATAGAGGCATCACCTTATAAATTTCTGGTTAAATGTTTCTTTATAAAAACTGATAAAATCCTATTTTGACTTGCTGGTGATCAAAGACACTCTGATTAATATTTCTGTTTGCTCTACCTTCTGCTCTCAGATAGATGCCCTTCCACAATATAATTTTGTTTCAGCATCCATTTGCATTCTCAGCACAAATACTGCGTGGAGGGAGAGATACTACTATCTAGTTTTCTTTCTTTCCCCTGTGTTTTCATAGAAATGGTCTGGTTGACTGGCCAGACTTTGTGTTATTCTCTGTCTGCTATTAAGCCTAGTGATTACAGCAGTGTGGTTTGGCTTATCTGTGGGCTCTGTCTCTTTGTAGAGAAAAGATGTCTCCTAAAATAGTCTGCCTTGGAAGATATATATGAGGTACTCCTTTTTCTCTGGTTTTCTTTGAGGCAACTACCCCTGCAAATATTTTTCTCCAGCAGTGGCAAATGTTCTCATATCCTGGGTGAGGAACAGCCTAGAGCTGACTGATGAAACAGTGAATAAAAGGGTGTGATTGAGTAAGAACTTAAATCAGGACTGCACATTAAGCATCTCCATAAGTTTGCCCTGAAGTTCTCTTCAGCAGCTTTAGGGATCTGCCTTCATTGGGAGCTTTCTTATCTTTCAACTGGAAAGTCAATTTCTTTTGGTTAATGACTTTCCATCAATTTTGCACTTCTTTCTTCTTAAAGGTCCAACTGTCTCACTATAATTTCATTCCAGCATGGTGGCTGGGACAGTATCCTTGAAACTGACAACCAGGAGTTCAAAACCTCTCAGATTAAGAGATTACACATACTGTTAAGTAGATTACTGGGGGAAAACTGAGTAGTGCCAACACAACTGTCTGCATAGGATGTAAAAAACAGTTTCTACTGTATCCTCTTTGGTGTCTGATGTAAAATGATCTCAATCTTAACTATTAGTGACGGATGCAGTCATCAGTGTTCCACCTCATATATTCAATCCAATTAGGTGTTTAGATGCTGCTATCTCATGTATTGTAGAGCTCTATAACCTTTAATATGAAGTTTAAATGTGCAGCAGCTGATGCTGAAATGTTGGCCTCAGAATCAGAGAATGATCCCTGCTTCACTTATTAAAATAGATAAAATATAAAAATAAAATAGATACAACTCCTGTACAGTATCCTGTAGGGAGTATAAATAACCTCTGTTCCTTAAGAAAAGCACAGCTGAAAATATTATTCCATCTCAGAAAATAGGAACTTTACAAATTTAGGAGTCCCAGCTACTTATTACTCCAGATAATCCAAATATTGCAGCTTTTAAAAAAATTTTCTTTGGAAATAATTTTCATTATGTGATTTTTCAACACAAAATTAGTATTTCTGTCTTCTCTTTTAATCTTTTAGACTTGTCCTCTGCTTTCTAACTGTCCCATCCTTACACTGTAGAATTAAAACAATTTTTATTGGCATTGGTGTGGATGCTCTACACCAAGAGCTAGAGCACTACCTTTCACTCTGTAATAGGTCAAGGTTTATTTATCACAGTTGCTTAAGGAAACAAATTTCTATTTGTGCTTCTCATGCTACACACTGAGCTCCTGGTTTAGTAGATTCTCAGTATGCTTTCTGTTTTTCACTTTTTCTTGAAGATGTCTTTAATTATGCGTTATTTAGTAGAAAATAAAATAATTCCTGAGCTCATATTGTCTCCTTATATACAGGTTTCTTTGAAAGTGTTCAACTTAGGCTCTCCACTGAACTTACTCTCAAATTAATGTGTCTCCTTTTAAATTTTTTTCTTAGACCTCATTCTTAAGCCAATGCACAGATTTGCATTCTGGATGTGTTTATGCCAATTTTTTTATTCCTGGAGAGGTCTGGAATAGGCCAACAATTACATTTCCACTGAAATGTTTTCAACATCTTCAGAAAAGTGGGTACCTTCAAAGAATCTGACTGGATTTCAAACGGCAAACGGACATAACTCATTTTAATAATCAAGAATATCTAGAATATGTGCCAATTTCTATGGACTGAATTCACAAATTTCTGCTGTTGAGTTCAATCTGTAGTGTGATACCATATTGTGCTATTGTGTAATACTTTACTTAGATACAAAAAGCTTGAATAGGTAGCTCTTTCTGTTGATATTGCAGTAGGCTTCCTATTTATCTCCACAAATAAGGCACTTCTGTGTAACTCACCAAGTTTCTACCACGTAAAAAAAAAGAAAGAATGCTGTTGGTATTATTGTAGCTAAGCTTCTCAAGCATGTGCTCTGTCTCAACAAATTTGGATTCCTGACAATGAGGTGTCTATTACTGAGCAAAATGGGAAGCTCATAAAGTTGTCATGCCTTTTACTAGTTTATTAAGAAAGAATTACATTTCTCATACCTGGAATACAGATACACAAGAAAATGGAATCTTTGTAAATCCTGCATCCCACAGAGCTGGTTACTGTAAGGTGAGCAATTACTTGCCTTTCCAAGCATTACTAGGCATATCTTAATAGATTCCATTCTCTGCATAGCTATCAGAAACAAATTTAAGGAAAGATTTTCAAGTATTGCCTATGTTTGAGACAATTATTTGCGATAATGATTTATGTGATTTAGTTGTCTAGGCAAAACACAATTGAGGAAAGAACTTAAAGAAAAACATAAAAATCCATCACATGTAATAATTTTCACCAGACTGTGAAGTCTTCTCTGCCATCAAAGTACTAAAAAATTCTTCCTGGAATAAAAATAACTCTATTCATTTTCAACTTCTGTTTGGCTTGTACATATTTATTCCTGTGAATTATTTTTTCAGATTTATGACTCTAGTTTATCCCATCATCCAAATGTTAATGTGATTTTCACTAATGTGTCTCATTTTGTGGCTTTTATACACATTGTAACAAAGAAACTTCACATATTTTACTGATGTTTGCTGTATTTATAAAAATAGTAATTTTCTAAATATTATTCTGAAACACTCAAATCTGCAAGTGGCTACATTATATTTTACTATTCACCCATTTTTTCTTCTTGTTTTCAGTGTTCATAGCATCTGATTATAGTTTTTGTTCTTTGCCCAGATTTTAAGATAGCTAGGAAAAGATGATTTTTAAAAAATTTATTTGAATAAATTAGATGTAATAGAAGCCCAATTTAAAATGCAGTTTCATAGTACTTCAAAACAACTAATACAGTTTTTAAACATTTATTTTTAGTCAAACTGTAAAACAAATTATGCACTGATACAATGAGACAAGTAGTCTGGTGGGAAAAGATTTGTTATCATATTTCTGATGCCTGCTGTGAGAATACCACCCTTAATGAATTCAAAAGAAAACGGAAGTGGAAAGGCTTCCTTACAGGTCTGAGAATTTCTACTATATTATCACTGTTCTTTTCTTATATTAAAATGGAAGGTATAAAGGAAAATTAAAACATATGGACCCATGATTTTTAGATTTTATGTTGAAAATGATGCAATAAAGCATCCATACAACCTCATCCTAATGGGAACTGAGTGGTTGTGCTGTGCAACTTGTCACCTAAATATTTTTGTTTATTGCTAGTATTGATGCTGCAACTCCTTGTAATATAAAAGACTACACATGTGATAGCTGAATAAAAACCTTTTCTTCTTTTGTAACCCATATTTAAAAAGCAAATAAAATCTGATAAAAATGTCAAAAGAGCATCCGTCTGCTCTTATCTCTCCCCAACCTTTACCTCTCTTTCATTAAAAGCTAGATTCTTAATTCATTAATGTTTTCATTTAAATAAGTCACCACTGAAATCAAAGTCATAACATGCATTGCTGAAGATAAGGAACTGGTCAAAGAGGTCTTCTACAGTAATCTGATAATATGAATGAAATTCAGTGTTAAAGTATCTTGAGGTGTTTGCAGTGTAAATATTAAACATTGATCACCTGCTGATTTAATTTATGAGCATACACATATTCCAAGACATTGCCTTGAACTTAGGCACCACACTGACACAAAAAAGAAAAGCAGTATTGAAAAGTCATTAACATTTCTATGAGTGACACTAGAATGGAAATTCTTGGGCCAGATCATTTATGAAAGCAAGAAAATTCCTTCATCAACAGCTGCAGCACAAGGAGCAATACAAAATTTCACCCCTTCACTTTACAAACTCCAGAAATATATCTCGCTTCCTTTTCTATGTTGATATTATCGTGATAATTTTTGACAAAGTGGAGAATCTGTGGGTGACACTGGCTGATTTCTTTTCATCTGGTACTATACTGAATAAGTAATGAATGCATTTATTTAGTGAATCATTAAGCTACTTCAGCACATCTAGCAGAGTGTAAACGTTTCAGTGACAAAACCAGCAAGCTAGGAATTGCTTATAAAGAAAACTCAACATACTTGAAATATTTATTCATGAACTAAGACTTTTTTAAAAAGTACTTGTTATTTATTTCACCAAGAATTAATATTAATTTCATCCAAACAAATTCTTCATAATATTAGATTTAGAAAAAAAAATTGCAGAAATGAATGATGAATTTCCCTCAAAGTGAAAATAGAAAAACAAGAAAATTAGTTAAGTCAAAATTCTCACCCAAAAGATATGAGTCTTCAAGTATTTTCCCATAACTATGTATTTGGAGCATACCTGGGCATGCTTATATCTTTGGTTCTAACTTCCTGCATCTGTATTTGAAAATCACTTACCACTAGCTATAATAAGCTTCTCACAAGTTTATTATCTGTACATAAGAGGTATAAAAAAACAATCAGAAAACATTAGTGATGTGTCTTTTTTTCTTAATAGAGCTTGAAATATTGTACACATAAAAACTTCCAGGGTTACCTTGTGTACACAAAAGAGATGGGATCTGTCTGATCTGATGTTAGCTATCTAAATCTTGTTAAGTCTGGCACGCATCTATTTGGCTGGTAGTGCTGTCTGAAATAAGTCCTGGCTTTACTGTATGCTCTACCTTCCACACTGTACACTGGGACATCTGTTTGTGGGCCACTCATGACTGTTTTTAAGCTGAAACTGCTTTTGAAATCAACATTCATCAAATGATGAATTGTCTCAAAGCCACTTACCCTCATGCTGTTTCTGTAGTCAGCAAGAACACCCAGAAGATTATTTGTTGGTTCTGTGTTGCAGTTATGTCTTGTTTATTGCAGATGTGTACCACGGGTTGTGAAACTGTCCAAGGGTGCTGGCATTCAGCTGAGTGGGCCTCTCAGCTTAGTCTGAGTGAGAGGTGAATATTTCTGACTCTTTTTAGCTGGTCTTCCCTTCCTTTTTATTCTACATTCCCGATCCTGTAATTAGATTGTTCAAATTGTTATGATTACATTTTTATACAGTTAAATTTTAGATGCCTGAATAAAATTAGATCACTCTCAGTATAAGTTTCTGAGAACAGCTGTCTAAGAGCCCCATCTCTATTACATAGTTAGATGTCTTCTTATGATGATGTATGAGTAGTAAACAAAGTTGCCTCCCTTCAATTTCCAGTTACTGTGTGCACAGTTGGGAAATGTTAATTACTGGGCCTTAGTTTGTGCTTTTGTCTTTGTGCCTAGAAGTCGGAGTTTAAGGAGGAGAGGAAATAACAGTAGCAGAAAAGAATTGATCCTTAGGCATCTTGGCCCATCAAATTCTGGGAAATAACAGGAATACTTCAAGGATGTAGAGGGTGGTAGCTTTATCATTTTTGAATGGCCACAGACATTGGAGCAGGGAGGCTCCTGATGACTGAAGAAAAGCAAATGGACTGTACTCAAAAGTTGAAAGAGGCACAATACAGTGAACTTCATTCTATTCCCTAAGAAAATCATTAAACAATCTGCTTGAAAGCCACTTCTGGGTGCACAGAGAAAAACGAAGTAATTCATAGCAGGCAGCATGGATTTGCTGTGGGCAAATCCCTGAACAACTTGCTCTGAATTCACTGTTGACTCTGCTTTGAACAGAAGGTTGGACTTAAGACCTCCCAGGATCACTGCCAGTCTGAATGATTCTTTGTCTCAATGACAGGGACTGGATTTCAGCTCTGGGGGTGATAAATGGAAATAGTAACTTTCAGCTGAGGAATTACAATTCTTACACTGTCTGTTCCTATCTGCATGGACAAAATGAGGAAGTATTTTAGAAATTCAGGAGACGTATGTATACAATATTTTTTCCTTAGTTTGATATTTACAAAGCTTTAAGTAATGTCAGTTTAGTGACTGTTTTCAAATAAATACTTTGTTACAGTCATACTTTAGGAAGACAATCCAGTGCAGAATTACACTTCATGTTGACTAACTTCTGTGTACTTTTCTTTGAATGTTTTAAAGCTACTTCAAGGAAGTTTTCAAAATTTCCACTTAGAAATTAAATTACCTACAGAATAACATTTACTAAGAGTAAGGCAAAGGTCAAAAGTTTTGAAAGATAATGTTACAATTGTATGGTAGCTTTTATTGATGACAATTATGCTCTAGTTGTTGTGTTTACACTGTGCAATTTTATTTTTCTTCCCATGTGAATTCATTTTCATAAGAAAATAATAACTCAGATAGTAAATACATCTCAACATCTATTTATGCAATAAGAAGTTTTTATAATCTCCACATTATAGTTTGGATCTTGTTCACAGTTTACTGAACTGCTGAAAATAAATTTTAAGAAGTCATCTTAAGGGCTTGCCTTTTCCTAAATGTCCGAATGCTGTCTAGTTAAGCAATTAAATCTGTATTTGGGTAACTGTGATTGAAAATCATTAAAGCTACCTTCATATGTCTGGAAATGGAACCTCTGAGACTTGGATATTGACCATCTTTTTCTATGCACATTCAAGTGAGAAAAATAAGATTTTGTTGAGTGTGGAATATGCAAACTTACTTCACAGAATCAAAGAATGTCTGAGTTTGGAAGGAACCTCTGGAAATAATATGGTCCAACCCCTCTGCCCAAGCCAGGCCACTTAGAACTGATTTCCCAGGATCATGTTCAAAAATCTCTTGAATATCTCCAAAGAGGGGGATTCTACAACCTCCTTAGACAGCCTGTGCCAGTACTCCATCACTCTCACAGTGTTTTATATTCAGAGAAATGTCCTGTGTTTATTTTTGCCCATTGCCTCTGATCTTGTCACTGGGCAGCACCATATAGGGCCTGGTTCCACTTTTTTTTTACTCCATCCCTTCATGCAACTATGTACATTAATAAAATTCCCTCCTGAGCCTTTTATTTTCCTGGCTGAACAGTGCTAGTTATCTCAGCCTTTCCTCTTTTCAGTTGGTTCAGTCCCTTAGTTATCCTTGTGGTCCTTTGCTGGAGTCTCCCCATTATGATCATATTTCTGCCATACTGAGGAGCCCAGAATGAGACACAGCACTCCAGGTGTGGCCTCACCAGTGCTAAGGAGCAGGAAAGGACCACTTGCCTCAACCTGATGGCAACAATTCTTTCAATGCAGCCCAGGATACCATTCCCATTTGCCACAAGGGCGCATTGCTAGCTCATGTCCAGCTTGGTGTCTGCCTGGATCCCTGGGACCTTTAATGCTACTTTTCTGCCAGGTGATCTCCAGCTTGTACTGGTGCCTATGATTCTTCCTCCTGGGATTCCTGCAGGTCTTTGTGCTTCTCACTGATGAGCAACATGAGGTCGCTGTCAGCCCATCTCTCCAGCCTTTTGGTGTGGCTCTGGATGGCAGCACAAGCCTCCAATGCCTCAGCAACTTCTCCCAACTCTGTGTCATGTGTCTCACTGAGGGTACACTGTGCCACATCATCCAGGTCATGAATTGTCAAGGATGCTTAGATGCCTCAGGATGAGTTGATCTGTTCACTGAAGATGCCTATTTCTGTTCATTAGCTATGGAGAGCATCTGCTCTTACTAACTCTGACTTAGGCATCTAAATTAGTTAGCTGGGTTGCTAAAACTAGAACAGATTACTCTGACCTGAAGCAGATAGTCTGGATTTTAGAGAAGTAAAGCATTCTGACCTCTCCATGACTGCACACATTCAACAACTCTAAATACTCAGGTTAAGAGAACCATGTCTGATATAATGACCTCATTTCCTATAGCACATGCTTCTTAGTACCTTTTGAAATTACTCACAACGAAACCTGCACTACCCTTTTAAATGATCTATTCATCATGTATTTGCTCTCACTCTTTGATTTATTTGTTCCCACTGTTCAGTCATGTTCATTTTATGAAGGTTTCGTGTTTCACCATGCCAGGACGTTGTGGAACAACTTCAGCTACTTCAGCTATGCCCTGTATTTACACTTTTCTGTGTTTTTTGAGTGTGGTTACATTTTTGCTTCTCCACTACTTCCTGAGAAATTTGACAAAAAAATCAAACAAAATTATATAATCCTTTTTTTTTTTTTGTATATCCTGTCTGTATTCAGTGTCAAGAATACTGCTCATGCCAAGTTAAGGTTTCCAGTTAAGGTCTTGCACCCTTCCAGAGTGTAGCAAAATCAAAGCTGGTAGGTAACCAGAGAAATGCATCTGAGAAACAGGGAAATGCAAATTTAAGTTTTTCTTCCAATTAATGCAAAAAAACCCCTAAAAAACAAAACAAAACAAAACAAACAAAAAAACCACAAACTAAAAAACCTACAGTGTGTGAATTTTTTAGTTTTTGCAGGTAATATAGAGAATTGACAGAATAGTTAAAGGAGGATCTCAAATATCCTGATTTCACTTCTCCATTTTATGCCTTGCCTACTGTTCTCACTAATACCTTTTGAGCTCAAAAACAGCCATGTGCCTCCACCACTACAAGTTTAAGATTCCATCAAGGATTCTTTCCACCTAATGTTAGACTTAACTGAATTATCTAGGCAAGAAGCCAAGTGTTTGCACATCTATTTCTAATCCACACAGAATGAAATACCCACTGAAGTTCTGGGTCACCCTTTGCAAATATCTGTCTTTGTTGGATACAGAGGCATTTTAGTGCCTATACACCACCATGCACTTAGAATTTCAGCTAAAAATCTAAATATAGGTGAGATGAATAAGGTCTTACTTCTGAAATGAGGTAGACTGGATCATAGGACTGCAGGATGGAAAACCATGTTAGCACTTCCTGCATTAGTTTCCCAGGAGGAAAAAGAGAGAGGGTAATTTTTATATATAGATATAGATATATTTAAAATAAGATTAATTAAAGTTTTTGTACATATTATATACTTTTTTCTGCTGTTGTGGATAGTTAAACACACTGCAACATACTTTTTAGGCTCCACCTATACAATCTTTCTATGGTTCCTTAGAATGCAATGGAAATAAACATCAAGGTATAAATTACATGGAGGATGGACTTCCTGAGAGGTTACAGGGAGAAAGCAGTGGTCCTAATTCTCCAAATATTAATTTGAATTTTGTGTTAGTTAAACTAACTTTAAATGGATGACAGGTGATCTTCTAGTCGTCATCCTTTCTACCATCCTCAGTATTTTGTCATACAGAGGGGCAGGGTGCACCTAATTCACATCAAGTTGCAGCATGTTCACCCATGACAGATGGTGTGTGTTTATTTCACCAATTGATCTTGGTTAGTCTGCTACTTGGTTTTACAACGAAATGGAGTGGGTCAGGTAGAATGCTTGGGAGGGGGTTACACACTCAGGAGGTTGTGGTGGTTTGACAGGAAATGTGTTTTTTGGGATGCTGTGTTTTTGGCCAATGGATATTCAGACTTTAATATTGGCATTTAATCTGGCCATTGGGACATGGACACGCCTCTGAGAACACGGGGTTAAAAGCAGAGCTCTGCCCTGGGAGGGCCCTCTTGGGTTTCCGGCGGGAAAGAGTTCGGGTCTCTCCCCCGGCCCAGCTGCTGGCTGGGCAGGGGGAGGGGAAAGCCATGTGGCCGAGAGAGGGAGGCCTGAGCCCCGGGGTGGAAGAGTGGAAGAGAGAAAGAGAGAGAGAGAGAGAGACACCGGGAGCCATCGGGCAGCCCCCCCTGAGAGACAGAGAGAGAGAGAGAAAGAGCCGCTGCCTGGGACTGTGACCTTGAAGCTTGATAAACATGGGCCTGTGCCGGCAGCACGGCTGGGATGGAGAACGGGGGGGGGGGGGGGGGGGGGGGGGGGGGGGTTCAGCCGGCTGCTTGTAGGAGCTTTTAACCCCTTTTTGGAGAATGGGAACTTTACAGAACATTGACCTTTCCTAGAAGATAGAGTGGAAGATGAGGAAGGAAATGGGCCAGTGTGAGAGAGGTCTGGGCGAGTGAGAGATAGTAGAAGAATAGAGAAGAATCCTAGTGGGAAGAGATGATGGAGTAGCTTTTGCTGGACTCTTTTTGTATAGCCATGGACAGAACCATGTTCCTTGTGATACAGAGACTGCATTCTAGGGGGAGGCAATGGCCTCAGAACCAAGAGGGTTCAGTGTTGATGCCCCTCGGCCCCAGGGGGTGAAAAAATATGGGGGGAACAGGTGTCCCAAAGGAGAGATTGTGGGGACAGGTGTCCCAAAGGAGAGACTGTGCCTTTTTGGATCGGGACAGAGCATCCTTAAAAGACAACCCTAGAAGCAGTTCTGGTCCGTGTTCAGTGGTGAGAGCACTGGACATGAAAAGGAAGAAGTCACCACGGCAGATGTTCTCTGGGCGGTGCCACGAGTGACACGGAAACACACGAGGCTTCGACTGTGTTTCCAGGGGAAGCCCATGGCACAAGAAGGACTCCTCTCCTCTTGATGAACTGAGGATTGGTTGTCTAAAAGGTGCTGCTGGACCGAGAGTTGGTGATTTGAGGATCAAATGTATTGTGTTGAAATTTGGTGGGGGGAGGAGGAAATGCATTTGTGAAGTTTTCATTTTCCCAGTGTGTATGTTTCATTTTATCTGTACTTGTAGAGTAGTTAATAAAGTTCTAGTTCTTTTTTTTTTTTTTCCCTAAGTAAGAGCCTGCTTTGCTTATTCCTGGTCACATCTCACAGCAGAAACCAGGGAGAAGGTATTTTCATGGGGGCACTGGCATTGTGCCAGTGTTAAACCATGACAGAGGTAAACACTGGGGACTGCTGAGTGTTACAAGGAAAATCAGGAAAGAAAGAGTTACGGGAAGGAGATGCGCACCATAAGGTCAGCAAGAAAGAGCAATATGAAGAACAGAACAATAGTTGCACCTCTTGCCTCACACGGCCAGTAACATAAAATATTAAAGGTGACTGAATCTAAAATAATTCCTTGATAGTTCCTGTGATTAATAGTTGTCTGCAGTCTTTTTATTTACCTTGCCATGCCTATGAAACTCCACCTTTTTAATAAACGTGATTCTTGTAAGACCAAAAGGGTTAATCTAACAAGAAAATAGTTTAAGAACATTTTCTTTTTTACTTTTATGAATCACAGTTGAGACATAGTTGAAGATAAACTCAAGTAAGTAAAATTTATACACTTGTCATTTGGGAATTACAGTTTATGGTAATACATCAAAAAAAGGTAAGCTTGCTCACTCTTTATTTGCACTATACTCCTGCCAAAGAGGATGTAGGTGCCTAGAATGACAAATCACTTAGGGATAGTGTTTGCTTACTTGTTCCTGATAATCAAGAAAAACTTGTTACTGTGAAAGCAGAATGCTAAAACCGAAGAACAATTGTAAAAAAAAATCTTTCATTTTCTTACCAAACTTTATTGGCATAGATCACAAATTCTGTCAAACATTTAAGCCTGATGAACTGAAGCATGTCATGTATGGGGTTGCCTTTGCTGGTGACTCACCAGCAAGGAATATCCTTGAACAGCCCAGCATTCCCTGAGGACTTCAGAAGGACAGACCTTCTTCATCTACCATTATACTCTGAAGGGCCAGAAATGCTGAGAAAGGATGGCAAAAAATGTCCATGATGTCCATTACGGGGTAGGGATTGTCTGTACATGGCAAGGTGGCCTCTGGGAGAGTTCACAAGTGGTGTTTATCTGGCAAGAGAAGGACTGTCTAAAGAGTCATCTCCATGCCAAGAATTGTGAGGGCTGAAGGAGGTTGACAGCAGGATCTTCTTGTTAAGGAGTGTGGCAGCAGAGGTATCAGCACAATAACCAGGAACAGTAAAAAACCCAATTCAAAATGTAAAAAAAAAATAAAATTAACCTCCCAATATTTATTATTCTGTGAGATTTCATCTGGGCTTAAAACAGCATTGATAATTCAAAGATGTTTTAGTTACTCCTGAGCAGGGTTTACACAACACCAAGGCATTTTCTCCTTCTCTCCCCACTTGACCAACTGAGGGTGCAAGAGGAGGTAGGAAGGGACATAGATGGGACAGCTGACCCCAGCTGACCTAAGGGACAATTCAGGCCATGTGGTGACACCATTAACACCAAAAAGTGGGAGAAGAAGCAGGAAGGGGGATGTTTAAACTTATGATATTAATCTACCCAATTCACTGTTAAGTGTGATGGGGCCCTGCTTTCCTAGGCTGAACACCTGCCTGCCCATGGGACATGGTGACTGAATTCCCTGTTTTGCTTGGTTTGTCTGATTTTCCTAATTGCTTTAATCTCCACTGATGGGATTTCTCACTTTAACCCTTCTAGTTCTCTCCCCCACCACACTGAAAGGAGTCAGTAAATGTGTGGTCCTTAATGTCTGGCTGGGGCTAAATCATGAAAAATGCTTAAGAAAGCAAGAGATTTTCAGTTGCAGCAGAACTCCCAAACCATAGCAACTTTCATGCTTTAATATATCCTGTTGCAAAATGTATACACAGGAAAGACAGTACAAGGCAATGCTTGGATCTGGATGCAACAAGAGGTCAAGGTATTTAGAATTGTGTTTCAGTTTCACTTATTTAGGTTAAGCTCAATTCATATCCTTGATCTTCATGCACTGTTATTCTATAGTTGATATAAATATGTCAAATTTTATTGATTAGTTCAATGAATTATAAAAAAAGAGGGCAAATAGTGCTACTGCTTCATTTTGTGTTTATTTGGTATTGAAATAGAAAGACTCAGAACTATTTTCATTTGGTACACTTGATGTGTTTGTGTTTTAAATGTTACCAGTGACACCAATTAGAGATACATCCTGTCATATTAGGCACTGTGCGAACATTACTTCCTAGAATAAATGGTTTTTATTTGCAAGAGGAAATTCTACTATTCTTTATAGTTGCAGTCTTGAACATAAAGAGCAGATCTTAGGCACATTGGGAGTTTTGTGTGACATGAGAACTGATTTGGCTTTCAAGACCTAGAAATGTAAAATAAACCTGGAACCATTTGTGTTTCATTTGAAAAAAACCCCAAAAACAAAACCAAAGAAACATAAAAACCCCAAACAAAGAAAAAGCTTTCTGAAATGTAAAGCACCTTTTTAACAATAAAACACTGATCTATTTTTTTTGGTAGATGAACAGGTACAGAGATCTTACCTACTCCCTTTAGATTTTCTTGCATGTAAAACTTGGTGTTTGACTTGTTTACTGGCTGTCAAGACAACACAGACAAATAATTTTCAATTTATACCTTATGTTACCTCTAATTCCTAAACATCCTGCAAATGTTGATACCACCCTCCATTTATATGACTCTTCATTTTCCCAGCGAAATTTTAGAGTACTGAAGGTAATATCCTTGCCTAATTTGATCCTTGCAGTTTTCAATGTACAAGATTATTTTTGTTTATATCCCTCATAATTTATATATAGAAACAGCCTGTGAAATTCCTTCCTAGAGGTTACTCACAGTTTCAGAGTCTGAAATCAGAGATTGACCTGAGTAGGAGAATAGAGAATAGAATAGAATAGAATAGAATAGAATAGAATAGAATAGAATAGAATAGAATAGAATAGAATGTTCCAGCTGGAAGGAACCTGCAATGATCATCCAGTCCAACTGCCTGACTACTCCAGGGCTGACCACAAGTTAAAGCATATTGTTAAATGCATTTTCTAAATGTCTCCTCACCCCTCACAGGCTTGGAGCATCAAGCACTTCACTAGGAAGACTGTTCCAGTGTGTCACTACCCTTCAGAACTAATGGTTTCTAATTTCAAATCTGACCCTGCCCAAATAGCCTTGAACCATTCCCATGCATTCTAGCAGTAAGTACCAGAGAGAAGAGATCATAAACTCCCTCTCTGCTTCCTCTCCTCAGGAAGCTGTATAGAGTACCAAGGTTCAGATTCCTTTTTCTGAACTAGACAAGCCCAAAGTACTTTTCTACTTCCCATAAGACATTCCTTCCAGCCTTTTCCCCATCTTTGATGCCCTCCTCTGGACACACGTAAGGACCTTCACACCCTTTTTAATTTTTGGGGCCAAGAACTATACCCAGTGCTTAAGGTGAGGCTGCCTCACTGCTAAACACATCATGATTATCACTTCTTTTGTCTTCCTGGTGATGCTGTGTTTGACACACCCCAGCAACCATTGTTTCCAGACTTTGAATAACAACCAATTTGCTCTTATAGAAATGAATATTGAGGCAAAAACATTAGTTACCAGGAAAAATATTATGAATGTCTAATGCCAGAAAAATGTTCTCTCATTTCTTTATGAACATTGTCACTGAATTAGACAGTTCATTTTAGATTATTTTAGGTTAAATTTTATGTGCAACTTCTCTAGAAATCCCCATATAACTCTTGTGCTCCTGAATAGCTAGTCAGAGGAGTCTAAGCAGAGGAAAATCTGACCTCAGTCAGTACTTTCTGTACAAAGCAATATGCCGGTGAATATAGCCATAGTACATTCCAGCATCTTCTTACCTCTGTTTTATAAACAGGTGTATTTAGAGCAGCTTCATTATTTCCTAATTATACTTACTTCCCCCCTTTTCTTTCCTCATTAAAAACTGAGTAGTCAGCATCTCGGCAATATCATCATCACTAATTTTCTTCCTCTTCATTTTTTAATTAGACTCTTTTGTTTTAGTCGGTTTTTTTTTTTTTTCCCTCTGCATACAAAAGTAATCCTCTTATTTTTATATCCTTTGCCTAACAATATTTCTGTTAATAATTATTTGTTCAGCATGAATATCGTGGTCAGGAAAAATAAGGTTTAATTTTTCTTGATTTTGTGCATACAGAAACCAAGAGCCAAGTTAAAAGAAAAAAGCAGATCCATTTTAGTCCAAACTTTCAGCAAAGCAAGTCTGCTTTAATCCTAAATACTCTTAGTAACTTGTTCTTCATGAGCCTCTTTGGTTTTTAAGAGACGTTCAGGAAAAAGAGTGACTCTAGAAATACTGAGGATGAAAGACCCAATATTCAGATGATTCTGGCAGTTTACTAAATGTTGTGTCATGGCTTTGAGGGAGGCAAAGCCCTTCTGTGCCTCTGTTACAGCAACCAGGAAGATTATTGTCAGCAGATTTGCTCTGGCTCGCTCACAGCCCTGGTGGCAGGGTGCCCAAAGAACCCTAGGTGTAGTTTCCAGATCCAAATGAATTAAGTCTGGTATGTCTCTCTGAAGTGATTTTACATGCGCAAAGAATGTCCCAAAGCTATATTATATCCACGCTAGTTGTTGTAGATAAGTAATAAAATTGCTGTCATATACTTTTGGTATTGTACAGTACGCACAGTACTGTAACTTTCAGAAGCCTCAGTAAAGATGAGGAACTCAGAATAGCAGGTACTCTTCAAAATACAAATCATCATCCAATTCCTATTCCTTAAAAATCATATGCATTCAGGTAAGCACAAAGCCCCATATATTTCTCACATAAGGCTTCTACTAAATGTTTTAGATAAAACCATACTCCATGTGTCTCTTGACCAATTTATTCATTTTATTTTGAGCAATTTTTGCAATTTTTTTCCAATTTTTTCTGTCCTTCCTCCTGGTTTCCTAATGCATTTTGTTAAATAGCTTTTCTGCTGATCTCAAGGTTATTTCCTACTCTAGTTCTCTTTCTGTTCACATTCTTTTGGTATATTTCTTTGTTCTTCTTCAGTGTCTTCTGCTGCTGCCTAGCCATTTCCACATACTAAGGTGCATGGAAACATATTAATTCAATTTTCCTGCAAATTATGCTTTGCATATCTCTATGTATCTCTGAAATATTCTCCAAACACCTCCCCCTGATGACAGTATGTAGTTATGCAGGTCTCCTCCAAACCATTCCTGCTCTTAATAATGAAGTGTTTCTCTGTAGCAATATGCTGCTTCAAAGATCCTCTTTCTGTGCTGGCCATCCCAGCAGATCAGGTATTTACTCCCAATGATTGCCATTACACTCAACCCCCTCAGCAATGTAATGTTCCCTCACTGGTTTGTGCTTTCCCCATGTCTCCCAAGTGCCTTCTAAAGAGGAAATGGGTATGTGCTTTAAAGGTCATGCAAAGTTTAGTTTTGGTATTATCAATAGAAAGCCTGCTTTCCTGTCCAAAATATCCAATGAGCAGTCTTTTTCATTTTTACTCTCATTCTTTCGGACACTGGGTCTTTACTGCTTCTCTTTATCACTGTATTCAGGACCGAAGCTAAATGTCTTTCATTTGGGCTCCTCCTTCTGGAGACATATAGCTCTTTTTGTTTTGCCCATACTCATTTCTTGCATCAACAGCTAATCTTAAAAGCCTTCTAGAGAAAAGGAGAAAGACTGCAACAGGCAAAAGCATTTTTAAAGCTTAGATTTATTTTCTAATCTTCCAAATCACATGCATTTCACGTCTCTAGCAGCTCTGCCGGAATGTTAGACATTCATCAGGGCTGCTGACATTACTCAATAGTCCTTCCTTTCCTTTAGCATCCTCTTTTCATCCAGTCATGTGCTTTTTCCTGCTTTCTCTTTCACTGATCTTACAATGAGCAACCATGGGGAAGTGACACACGGATGAACAGCAACGACAGACAAAGGCAGAGAACACGAGTGCCTCCGGTAGCAGGGCTTTGCCTTTCAATCCTACAATATAGGCAAGCCAGCTCTTAAAAACAAATGCACGGCCCAATATCATATACTCATAGGTACTCATGTGAACCCCCTACAGCAGCTGCAGGTATCCTATTGCAATTCTTGCCACTCTGGTACTGCTCAAGCCTGCCTGATGCATTGAGGCCTTCCCTAAACCAGTCACAGTTCTTCTGTCCTATGCTACTGTCTACTGCAACTAAATTAGCTTCTCTCACCCTTCCTTCCCCTCTCCATCTCCTGCATGATCCAGGCTCATCTTTCTATATTCCTCCTCTTTTTTTACAATAAAAGTTGAAATTCTGAAGGCCATAGCAGCATTTATTTTTCTGGAATGTGCAGATTTAGTGTGCCTAAATTTCCACTCTTATCATTTGCCAGGCTAAGAGAGCAGGTAATTAATAATCTTCATTTTTGAGGAAGTACAGAGATGAAACTGCAGAACTCAGCAATTCCACACAACCTCCATCTTTAGTCATATGTTCTAATTTTCTTTCCTTTCCCAGTGCCACCCATATTTCACCCCACAGATTCTGGTAATGCCTCCTGTGAAAAGACATACTTCAAATACAGTAGTGTCCTCTGCCTCTATTACTGATGTGGAGGATGAGTCACTGTACAAACATTATAAGATTAGCATCCTGTCCTCTAACAGCCTACACTGTGAAAGTCAATATGGTGGCCATTATCCAGATTGTGTGAGTGGTGCCAGGAAAAAAACAATCAGTCTCCTGCCAGAGCTCTGTGTTGCAGCTTTATTACACTTATCCTTTCTCCTGAAAGCCATAAATATGACATGCTGCTTAAATAATTTTTTCTAAAGAAAGTTCAGGATGAATAATATGGTGGTGTTGTTCTGCACCTGTATTCTTAAGTTGGGGATTTTTCTATTTAAACAAATATAAATAAATAATGAACCATCAGGAAATATTAATTCATAATTCAAATTCAGATGGACAACACTGAGAAACTGAGCACTGCATGTTTATACACACTTACCTGGTTTTTACCAAAGTGAATCTTCATTGACACTTCTTCTCATGTCAGTAAATCTCATAGATAAACACCTAAGAATAAACACCTCTTAGATGTTTGCTGGTTTTTATTCTTTATTGAATATTCTTTATTATCATAAACACTTTATTGTTTATGATAATAATGTACTTCCTAATAAATTGATGATACATTTAGCTTCTTAAATCAGTCTGATCTTCAGAAGGCTTTGATTAATGAAATACTGGAAAACCTTTCTCTGCTAACTTTTTTATGTAGCAATTTTAAAATCAGGACATATAGAGGGATGAAAGAAGATATTTTAAGGAATGACATAGAATTTTATATGATCATCCTTTTCAGAACACGAAGTCATTTTTTCACTATTTTTCTTCCTGAGGGTATAGATATTTGATGCTCCCTCTTATTGAAATACATTCATAAAGCTAAACCTTTTTATTTCTTTTTTATTTAGAAATGAGAAAAAAACAGTTCAAAGTCCTACAGACCTAGATTCTTGTTTCTTATGTTTCTGGGACTACACTTATTTTTATACAAATAATTCTTATTGGGTAAGAGTGAAATTATTTGCAAGAGGTAATGCCTTTAGAAGCTGAAGTGTGTCATCAACTTACGGAACTGGATTTTTAAGACTTTGTCCAAACAGATTGTTTTCACATCTAGTATTTTATCTCATAGAATACCAGTTTTTATGTACACAAATAATTTACACTTCCTTTTGATAAGCTGAACACCTGCAGTCTGCAAGTAAAGAGGATTTTCCTAGCTCTGAATAATTTGAGTTATATTTCTTGTTTCCAGTGTAATTTTTCTATTTTTGTGTGTAAATACAAGAACTGTGTGCAATATTCTGCTTTGTTAATGTTGTATAATCAAGGAAAATGTAATCTCTCTCTTCTCAAATATTCCTCTGCATTTACATTAATGAGGGATGCTGGAATATTCTTAGCTGCTTGTCCACTGTGACTCTCCCTTTTCTGATCTGTTGCTTTTTGGTATATTGATCTCATTCAACAGCTTTGTCAAAAATGTTTTTCCTTAGAAGGGTGCTCTTTATTAAGTAATATGAGAATGACTTTTCATCACTATTTACCAATCTTAGTTGCAAATAATAATTTGAAAGTTATATCTATGACATTATATGATACATTCACATTCATTTCTGAAAGCACAGAATTGCACCTTATATTTAGTAATGTCTGCACAGGTTGAAGCCAATTCTGAATTTGAGACCTCAGTTTGATAGTTTAAGGAGTTAATGCTGTTGGCTTAAAACATTTTTACATCCTGTGTGGCTGTATTGTCCAACCCTGTGCAGGAACATGCTGCTCGTTTCGTTGTGTCCATTGCAGAAGTGAATTAATATGGGCCTAAGATTACTCAACCCATTTTTTAAATGCATGACCATGACTAAAGGAGGTAGCAAGAACTTAACCTGACCTTCCTATCAAAGTTTTTTTTTTTTTTAATTGTGGAATCACCAATTTCTTTAACAAATGAAATATTGATATTTCATGCTTAAATAAACCCCAAAAACCTGTTATGAATATTTAAATTATTTTCCAGCAAATGTGGTACCACCACATAAAAGGCATGCAAGGGTAGCTAATATCAACCCTTTTAGTTTCAAAGAGATCTCAGAGAAATCCTTAATGCTTAAAAGGCTCATTGTATGTTGTGAGACATAATAACAAATGAGATTGTGTAAATTGGACTGCCAAAGCATTTTCAACCATGTGAATAAGGAATGGATTTTTATCTTAAACATAATGTCTTTCTTGGGTGCTAGAATATATTTTCTCTCTTCACTGAGCACAGGAAAATATATATTTAAAGGGTTAATAAGTAAAAAGAGAAGGCTAAATAACAAAATTATGCATTGTTAACTACTTTATGTTCCAAATAATGTGTTAATTGTTTCCTAGCAACAAAGATAAAGAAAAAGATAAAGGTATTTGAAATGAGATAGAATGATGTCTTCTGTAATTTGCAACTATTCAGCTTCTTAGAAAATTGAGACCATGAATGCCTACTTCATTTGTCTGCACTTGATTACTGAAGTATTAGACATAATTTAGAGTTGTCTTTTATTATATTTGAATCTTAAATATGATATATTCAAATGATCTGTGAAGTTAAACTGCAACAGAGAGCCTCAATGGAAGTGGTATGGAAGTAGCCTCTTTTCCTAAAACTATCATAAAATTTTTGGTGGAAGTTATTTTTAGATATTATATGCATATAAAAATTATAATACACAAAAGGTATTATATCAAATTTAAAGTTTTTTAACTGACTTAGAATGTCTCAAATGCAACATGTAAGTGAATACTTGCAAGTTTTCTTTCATTTGAAGCAAACTAGAGGCTTGCAAGAAACAGAATCTCCAGATGGGCTTTTATATATATGACCTTGGTAAAGCTAGGCTTTATTGTGAGCAGAAATTCTGCTCTATTTCCTCTGGCAGAACTGTGTTAATATTACCATTTTATGTTTCATAGCATCATAGTACTTAAATCTGAGAAAGAAAAATTTCCAGAAGTGAAGCAAGGGCATAAGGATAATTCTGCTACTAGAGTTTAGAGAGTACTGTCCTTTCTTCCTGCTGACTAAAGGTATTGTAGACTATGGTCTCATTCCCTGAACACAGTTTACTATAAAATGTATCTGCATTTTCATCAAGTTTTCCTTTGCGTCCATCTTAAATCAAGCACAATAATTACTTCATACTCCAAATTTTCTGTAGTATGTCCTGCTATTTACACAGGCTCCTAGTCAAAATGTCACAGATCATTAAATTCTCCTTGTCATTAACATTTTAGTGTCTAAATTGTGCACATCTTTGACATGGGGGCCACACTCAACTAAATTCCCAAAATTCAAGGCGGTATGCATTGCTCCTTACTCCCTTGAATATGCTTCTAATTTATTTCTTCTGCTACTGTTTACCAAGATATTGTGGCATATTTTTTTATATTACCAATATATCTGTAAGGACAGGGTAGAAACTTCTTATTTGGAAGTCTCAGGAATTCTCAACACTGGCACTGTATCAAAGACTAGTCAGTCTGAAAATACACTATGTTCATGATAAAATGGAGGATCAGGGAGATGATACAGACTCACTAACATAGGAGGATAACTGAAACAGAAAAAAGCATTGTCAGCCAATGCTTTGCTTTCATGCTTTGTCTAGACTCAAAGTCCCATGCAGTAGACTCAAACAGACTAATACTGACTGTATCTGAATGATAAAACCCCATGACATAATAATTACATTCTTGTGATATCCATGAGAGGCATTTGCCAATGATGTGCCATATAAGGAAAGCTTGGAATCAGGCTTTTTTTAGCCAACTGTTTCATATCTGGCTATGTGACTGTGTAGAGAATGGCAGACTGCATTACCATGATAAACCTTGTGTAAATAGAAAAGCCCTGAACTATACTTTTTAACATACCAAATTTCAGAGAAATGTGAGACTGAAGGAAAAGTAATTATCTGTGGAGGAGTTTCATTGAGTTGATGAAACCAAATGGCTTTTGTTCTGTGCTTATTTGTTATCTTGTTGTTCAGAAAGGTAAAATTTTCACATAAAATACTTTGATTACTCTAATGCAGAGGTTTTATGTATGTTTGTTTCTGAATAAATGCAGTGCTTTTGTTTATATATACAGCATAGTCTGCTGTTTATACTCACATAGACTGAGTTTTCTACCTCAAAAGTTCTCTAGTTTTCAGCGGTATAGCAAAACACTATCCTCCTGTGGTGGACTGTTTTGACATAGTAGGATGCATTCCATTTTCTTGTGTACACACCATTTGAATTCTAAGATTGCAGAAGAATGAATGCTTTCATTTTTGTCTGTCATCTTGTTTTGAATCTCCAAATCAACATGTGTACAACAGTAGGCCAAGAATGGTCTCAAGCATCTAATGTATCAAAAGGTTGTGGTGGTTTTGGGGATTTAGAAAAGATAGCAAGCAGTTCCAGCTTGTACACAGCATCTGTAAATTTTCATAAGTTTGTTGTATCGCAATTCAGAATGTGAAGGACATGGTTAGACCGGAACACTTGTCAAGGCACTTTCTCCTTTGAACAGCACAGGGAAGAGAATAACATGATTCTCACAGAGAAGGCAGTAGAATAAACACAAAAAGGGGGACATTAATTTCACTGAATTTAGCCGCTCCAAAGCCCCCCTTTTTTGAAGATAATAAAACACACCAGAAAAACATATGGGAAAAAGAGGTGATAAAGAGAAACAATTTAGCTCATCCTAAAAAAAAGTCAATGAAGGTAAGAGTTAAATGCTTTTTTCCAGGAACACAGAGGGAGATAAGGTGATGAGTTTAATCAGCCAAAAAAAGGAGAGAATAATCTGTTTATGATTATTTGAACACAGTTTTGACCTCTGGGGAAGAAAGATCTAGAGGTGTGAAGCCTTCATATCCTTCCTGATAGATCAGAGAAAATAATTTGTTGTTTGGAAGCATTCAAGTTCATGGTGCAATTTAACAAAGATTTATTTTTGTACTGAAACAAAAAAGTTGGCAGAGAATGCAAGCCACTATGAATTTTAAGGAGGAAATTCCAGTGTATGAAGTTTAAGGAGGAAATCCCCAGAGAAATACTTTTTTTTTTTTTTTTTTTTTTTTTTTTTTTTTTTTTTTTTTTTGCGGGGTTGGGAGGGGAGCTCATGATTTCATTAGTATACAGTGTCATTGGGTGGAACTTACTTCATTTAATGATCAAAGTAATTTGTTGGTCAAAGTGCTGCAGCATGATGCAGAAAAAACCCAACAAATCCTATAAATTCCAAAAGAATTTTGCTTTTATTATTTCATTCATTTCTCTTCTTTGCTTTTAAGAAAGTCATTCATGCAAAAATAAATGGCTTAGCCTAAATATCAGAGGATGAGGGATGACAATTGAATTAAAACCAGTGCAACTCAAGGGAGACAGAGTGAGATCTGGCTGAGAAGTAGAAACAAATCATAAGTCATCTACAGAGTTAGGAAAAATATTCATTTTATTTGAAGCATATATAATTCTGCAGGAAATCTTTAAGACACTGAGCAGTCTATTTATGTGAATACTATTGAAAAAAGTAGCGATACAGAAAACAGACATTCTGTGGTGTTTGAAAAATTGATATTTTCTAGTATGTTTTCTACAGACTGAACAAGAATGAGGATTAGAACTTAATCAGGTTGTAGTATATAGCAAACGAATTCATATTCCAACACTGAACAGGTATCTGCACAGGGCTTTGTAAACTGAAGCACTGTAAGTTATAATTGATGGATATTGGTTTTAATTCAGAAATTTTTGGTTAAGGTTAATAGATATTTGTTTCCATACCATTCCACCTCCATTTTTTTAAATGCAAATCATAGTTACAGGGTCAGAGAACTTTTACCAGTAATAAATGAGAAGACAGTTGTGGTGGTTTTGGCTAGAATTGAGTTAATTTTCTTCACAGTGACTGATATAAAATTGTGGTTTGGATTTGTGCTGAACACAGGGTTGATAACACAGAGATGTTTTTGTTATTGCTGAGCAGGGCAAGCACAGAGCCAAGGCCTTTTCTGCTTCTTGTACTGCCACACTGGTGAGGATGCTGGAGGTGCTTGGAGGCTGGGAGGAGACACAGCCAGGACAGGTGACCCCACCTGACCAAAGGGAGATTCCAGAACCTGGGGGGAAAAGGTGGAAGCAGAGGATGTTTGGAGCAGTGGCTTTTGTCTTCCCAAGTCACTGTTACGCATGATGGGGATCTGATCTCCTGGAGATGGCTGAACACCTGCCTGCCCACAGGGAGCAGTGAATGAGCAGTGAATTTGTTTTGCTTGCCTGCATTCAGATTTTTCACTTTCCCAGTTAAACTGTCTGTATTTGAATCTATGAGTTCTCCAGCTTTTACCCTCCTGAATCCCACTCCCATGCCACTGAGTCAGTGGCTGTGTGGGGCTTGGCTGCTGGCTGGGCTTAAACCCTGACAAGAGTGAATATATCCTGCCTATACATTGCTTCCACTTTTTAGAATGCTCTGGTGCCAAAACTTTTCTTCTTCTTTAAGAAATCTCTTATGTGAGAATGTGACTGGATATAGTGCATATCTCTTGAGTGTGTTAGTCCTCTAAAGTACTGAACAGCATGCATTAATTAAATGTTTTTGATTGACTATGAATCATCATCTCCTAAGGGTGAGCTTGATATACTTGGGATTAAACTTCTCCAAGTGATCCTCTGAAGAGAAATAAGGAATAACTTGAAAAGATTATGTACTTCATGTACAAAGTCTTGGAGCAACCTATTTGAAAAACCACACTCAAAAGTCTGTTTCAAGTTTTGCAGGCAATCTAATGCATTAAAGTACTTGGAAAGAACATTATAGTAGTATGGAATTTCACACCATTCACAGTTCATGGATTGTGACAACTTAGAGTTGAGTCATTCAATGGGTAGAAAAACATTCTAACAGAGGGTGGTACAAAAAAAATCATAATCTGAAATGCTGGAAAAGTTGTTCTTTTCATCTTTCTCAGCTGTAGCTCATCCTGTTTTAAAAATATCTCAGGTAAAGCAGATAAGCTTTGAAAGATTTCAAATTATTTTGTTTCAAGAAAAAAAATAGAGTGGAAGTTTTACTTTCACATTTGTAGTGTTTATTTTTCAGTAATCAAATTGATGACCCTTTTTGCATATAAGATTACAATCTATGTAATTTGTACACATAATATCTATGCATACTAATATCCATTGGTATTTCCATATGGAGTTTGAAAAAGATAGGTGTTACAGGAATATATATCATAGTTTTCTTCTTAAGTCTCCAGATATTAAAATCTTGTTGAGCATAAAGTGGTGAAGGTCTGTCAAAGCAATCCTACAAGTATTCTCAATTGGAAAAGTCCATTTTAAATATTTTCAAATCTATTCATTCAACTAATTCCTTTCTCAATTCAAACAAGGCTCCTTATTTCCACCTTTCTCCAGGAAGGGAAAGCAAAATACCAGACTTCTTATGGTAGGAGTCAGTTTCTGATTTATTTTTTTTTCCTTTCCAGTCAGCTTTCATAATTGCTCCTTAAACTAGCTAGGCTTCACAGCTGTGGTGCCTCTTCTCAGTGGGTGGCCCTTTTATTCCTTTTGAGTCCTGGTGGGGAGCCTATACAATCACAGCAGGCACTACATACAACTCTATTTCTGAAGTGGTAGCAATATGGTGAAACTGTATATTAACTTTCACACAACCTTTTTAATTTATGAATTAAAATTATTTTAACTCTTTACAAAAAATTCTAAAAATTTATGTGACATTAAAATTGCTCCTTACTTTATGCCTATTAAAGAGGAGCACAGTTTGTGAAATCATGAAAACAAGGTCTGAATGATATTTCAGGAGACTCTTTCAGATTCGTTCCAGCTACACCAAATCATAAGTTATAGCAATTTCTCAGAGTAACACTTCTGAACATTTGTGATTTTTATTTTTTTCTCTAAGAATTTATGTCCAGATTTGTAATCAAATCAAAATATATGAAATGATACTTACCTACATTCAAATTTATCCACATTATTACTTTCATAAGTGTATTCGTCATAATGGATTAGCACAAAAAGTTACTGTCTTCTTACTATATAATATTGACTCTACTCTCTCTTGGCAAAAGTTGCCTCTGCACAATGAGAATTGAAATAAAAGTAGTACGTGGATCCTAGTTGCTTCCTTCAGTCAACTTCTTATCCCTGAAAAGGCTAAAACAGTATGGATTCGTGGAGCAGCTTCAAAACAGCTTGAGATGATGTGGAAATAGGAAACACAAAATAATTTATTATGACATTGATTGTGCATTGCATGTCCACATAGAAAAAAATGTATAACCAATGTCAGTGTATACAGGTATTTGCACACACCTTGTATGTGTTTGCATGAAACTTGTTCCTCCACTCTGAGCTGTTTTGACAACAGAAAGGACAGTTGCTAATGTCAACAACTTACTTGGCACTGACAGCTCTTTGAACTGGTAGAATGTCAATGAGCTTCTATACATAGTCACCTCTGTCAGTCAATTGGAAACCTGGTCTATAAAAGATCCATAAAATTTTTTTTCTTGGGAAACATGTGTAGACTTGTCAAGATTTAAGAAAATGTATTTACCAAATGTAAGTAGTGTCAGCTGCAGTACGTCAATAGTTATGAATCCATAAAATTTTAGGAAAAAAATTGTACTTGTAATTGACTATGATCTCTCAAACTTATGTACTTGAATGAATTATTCTACCTTATGGAATGTCCTTAATTTCCAAGAAATAGTTACATCAATATTGTATTCTTTCCCATGTAAGAATATCAGGTAAAATAGTGGTTTCAGCACAATAAAAACAAGTGACTGCACCAGGATCTGAGCTGTATCTGAGCTTCATTACTATTGCCTTTAAGCCTTCTTCAAAACTAGCTTCTGTAAAATGAGTGTGCCCTCACTACTGATGCAGTCTAGATAGGTAATCTGTGCTTCTCCCAAGACTAATTCTTTCCCTTGTTTGATCTACTTGATAGCTCTATGGCTTTCCTTTCTGTGTCAAGAGTCTGAGAAGTGGAACAATATGCATGTGGCATGAAGTATAACAAAAATGCATCTTGTGTTTTGCCCTGAAGGTCACCAGCCCATCCTTGCATGGTCATCGCAGTGGCGGGATCTTGTCATTGGCAAGACACAAGCCAATGCAAGACACAAGATGCATTCCAGTGAAGAGTGGCTCTTTTTTTCCCCATGAAGATAATATTGGGGAAAAAAGTCTCTGAGTTGGGATAACATCAAGACTATGTGTTTGACCTTGTTTGTGTGTCCACTGGCTCATATATACAGGGTTGCTGTTGCCAGCCTGTTACTTAGGAGACAGTTTTCTGTACTGCAGACCAGCAGCCACCTCTGTTTGAGACTTGATGACTGCATTCCCCAGTATATTGTGCTGCAGTTCAGTAACACCTGAACCCAGAGGATGCAAAGCTGTGGACCTCATACTGCTCACATACTTTTACATCAGCTTCTATGCTCTGCACAAATATTTTAAATATTCACAACTCTCTACGGCTGCATCCCCTTTTGGCATTCCACAATTTTCTAAATACAAATCTCCTTTACTCTTTTTTTTCAATTTTTTTTCAAGCCCTGTCCCTCAAATACTGATGGAAAATTGGATTGTAGGGAAAGGAGAAAAAATTTTAAAAAGGTGAATATCGAATCCTAAATAAATCATATCAAGTTATGACCAAGGCTAAATTTTTGACTTGGGCTCTACATAACATAACTTGAATTCAAGGCAGCTCTGCAGCCAGCATGTAAACTTACATTTTTCTGTGGTTAACATGTGAAAGACATCAGTCATATTAATTTGGCCTAGCACCAGCTGAGTGCTATGTTTAAAATAACCTAGCTCATTCAATGTTTAAAACAGGAACATTTTATTTTGTTTGCCTCCCTTTGCTGTGAGGCAAGAGGTGAACTTTTTCTTTGTTTTTATTCATTCCATTTATTCATAAGGTATTTCATTCCTGAGCAAAAGACTCTCAGTTAAGCTATTAAACAATCAGACTACAGATATATTTGCAATATAAGAAAATAGCATTTCGAAAATCCCATAATTTTTGTCTTTAAAATGTACAGGATTTTTTTACAAAGCTGTTCATTGGTTTAATTGGTTCCACTTCAATTTTTCTCAAATTTTATTTGCTTAACTCATACCACTGAAGAAAGATTTTTGCAGTGTAGGGTAGAAAGTTTGGTGAATTTGGTACATCTATTGACAGTATTCTTAATTATACTTTGTGTCTTTGAGCAATAACAAAGATTCATATATATTATTTGCCTAAATTTGCAGTTTGAATTTATATGAGTGATTAACTGCTTTAAAACAGCTATTTCCTTGGCACACATTTCCAGCATTAATCCAAATTTATGCCTTTTAGACAATGACAATTTTTTCTGGGTGCCCTGTGGGCATCTCATAACATTGTCAGGGAAGAGATCAGATTCTTATAAATTCCTTTATGCATTAAATCCTCTAAGTCCTCAAGGACCTTCTAAAGGGTAGAAAGCTTACTGTGCATGAATTCCCCTTTAACAACAGAGACCACTGATTTCTTACAGATTAATTATTTCTGATGTTAGTTAGTATGGATTCTTCAGTGTAATATCTAAATCAGCTTTTTCTGACTAAAAGGTAAGTGTATCACAACTTGTCAAAAACAGCTGCAGCACTGGGGAATATGAATTACTCTGCTGTGCCCTGACTCAGTGAAAGGTAATGGAGGGGAGGATATCTCACAAGTGCAACATGAGAGACTGGCTGAATGTGTCCCTGGTAAATGAAATGGCAAGACCCATAGGACTGCACTGTGCTCTCAGTCTGGGTTGAGCAGCATCTGTCTCGTCTTCTGATGGAGGACTCCACCTACATGATACTCTGGCAGACCTAGTACTGATTATGTAGCAGGATGGTTGGCCCAATATTTGAATGAAAACTTAGAGGGTGTTATGCAGGCTGACCATCCACATTGTTGCAGATGGGCTGGGAAACACTTCAAGGTGAGTGAGTCCTTTGTACAGAGGTAACATCCCAATGCCCAGCTTCAAGGCTGTGGTAAATGTGGCTGCTAGGGAAACAGCTGAGATCCCTTATCAGCTCTGGTGTCACTGACAAACTGTCACTCCTAGAAAGCACACAGAAGAGAGCACTGCTGTATCTGAAGAGTGGCCTTGAGTGACTGGGTTAGTTCATACACACACGTATTGGAGGCATGTTGTAGGCAGCAACTGGTGCAGGTAAAAACATGAGGTAATCCCTGCATGGTTACTGGACTGGCACAGTATTGTCTGCCTGGAAACACCCCTGGCTGCAGCCTTCAGGACAGGGACACCTGTGCCTCTCTGCATGGTTCCCATGCTATCCCTGACCAGCTCCAAGGGACAAAATTGCCTAGGACAGCCTGTGGACTAGGTATTAAAATCCAATGCTGATTTGCTATTGGAATCATTCTTGCTTTAGAATTAAATAAACTACTACAAGTATTTTTTCTTTTTATGTAATTCTTGTCAACTTTCATTCTTCATTTTCAATTAAAATAATTATTTTTGTTTGCAGAGGAAACAGATGATAAAATGATGTTTAACCAGCTAAGGGTGAGGCACTGAGTTTTTTATTTTGAGACAAAAGGCACTCAGGTAATAATATTGTTCCAGTTTATTTTCTTTTAAATCAGGTGTCCAATTGCTTATTCTGCTGTGTCATGTTGGTAGCAATAACATTCCTAAGGCGACCACTTATTGGGAGTGCCAGTGAACAGCAGTTCATTGAACAAACCACAGTTCTATTGGTGACTAGCATGACATACCTGTCAGAGACAGCTTTGTTTTAGAGAAACTGACCCATGATGCAAGCAAAAATGGTGTATCAAAACAGATTATTATTATTTAAAAGACAAGCTAATCTAGAATTAAATATATACATAATTTACTAAAGCTATTACTACTGTCAAAGATTAATAATGCAATAATGTGAGAATTAAATCAAGGTAATAATTGAAATTGAATCAATAAATCAATTGCATCAAATTATATAGTACAAAATTATTACAACTAGTTAAATTTAATCATGAAGTCAGCAGCAGAAAGAAGCCTTTGGTTTTTTTTCTTTACTTCTGCCTTAGTAGTTGAAGAAGAAGATGTTTTCTTTCATTTGAGTCGTAACTAGTGCTCCATTTTTAAAATGAGCACTGATAAAATGTTCTGATGGAAGATTAACCAAGAAAGGCTGTGAACTAGGTTTTACCAGTTTTACAGAAGTATAGAGATGCAAGTGACTCTTTTACCACTCACTACTGCCAGTTAGAACTCATAGCTGCTAAAGAAACCATTTTAATTCTTCTGCTCGATTTCCTCCATACATAAAAATAGAAAATTTAAGAAACTTAAAATTCATTGAATGCTTTGGAATACTGCTGCTTGGTTTCTTTGAGAAGATAGTCAATAATGACAGATTTTGTAACTTGAGCTTTTAGTGTTGTATAAATATTCTTTTCCATCCATACATTTGCAGTGGCATGGAAAAGCCCTGACCACACATAAAGAGAGCAAAATAACACCTCTCCCAAAATAAAGCAGGCAGCTACTTGATTTTCCTTGTCTCTCTGCTTTATATGAATATCTATTACAAATATATTATTTATTACGACCAATCTTCTATGCAGTGGTGGACTAAATGTAGCAAACTCTATCTTCCACCCCTCTTCCTTTGGACTCATCAAGATAAGAAAAGATTACCTCTCTACTATGTGGTCTTAACTGTTCTATAAAACATGTTCCACATTATTAAGGAATTTTCTATGTGACTTTGGGATTAGGTAGAATGTTTATCAACTTTATATATGGTCTGGCCCAAGTCCCAAAGGGAGTAATCTTTGGCTTTATGACAATTAAAGTTACACTCAAGAATTACCAATAACCTACTAAATCCTTTATTAGAACATTGTGATAATATGCATGGGAACCATAATAGAAAAACTGGAACCATCTTCAATCTGCTCCATCAACTGTGGTTCCATTCTCACAGGAATTACTGGTAATTGTCAACATCCAGTTAATGATTAATCCAATGATTCAATTGCTTAGTTACTTTCATTCATCAGGCAATAATATCATGGAAGTTAAAACATGGCTTTATTCAAGACAAAAATGTATGTATTGCTCCATTTAATCTAACCACATACAGCTGTGTTTGCATCTCTGTATGGTGGTCTCCCACTTTCTGTAGAGCAAACCTGTCTATGCTGTGATCAAAGATGGACTTCTCTGACTGACATAGCAATAAAACTCTGCCCTTGTGCCAGTCCTAAGGTGAGCTATGTAACAGAGCTTTCTATTGTAAGGATGTAAATCAGCAGCAGATATGAAATGCCTACAAGTGAAACATAACAATAAAATGATAAAATGTTGTAGTAAAACATAACAATACAATGATAAAACTTTGTAGTAGCACACAGATTTCCTCAGTTTGCTACTGTCTGTTCAGGCCTCCAGGGCTTAATACATGCGTAAACCTTGTAAACAGGAAAGAGCCATTAATTTGAATGAATTCAGGCATGAACTTAGGGGGTAGAATTGCATCTCCACAGGGTACTCATTCTTTTTTTTGTTGTCTGTGAATCACCATGATGTGCACAGAATAAGATCAGCCTCTTACAATGCCCACCTCTCCCGGTTAAGCCCTGCACAGTGCTCAGTCTGCAGTGGTGCGAGGCAGGGCGTGCGGCTGGGGATGGGCTGGGGCTGTTGTGCAGTTGCTCCATTTCTGTTTCCAGAAGCTCGTGTCCTCTCCTGCCTGTATGCCCTGGGCATGGCCCACTGCCCAAGACCATTTAATTGCATGGGTTAGGATATGAATTGCCAACTGCCACGTTTGGCACAGGAAAAGAGCAATTTTGAGCTTACTGCAAAAGAACTGTGACAGTGTGTGGTTGCTTTCAGAGGTAATGTAGAAAGCTTGGGTTATAATGTAGCTGGCATTCCCTGCATACTGTGCAAATACTGAACTAGATTTTCAAATATTTAATACTGGCAGCTACAGAAAAAACATTCTAGATGTGTCCTTCAGAAAAAGGGGAAAACAATGAAAAATGAGTACCACATAAACGTGTATTTCAAATCTCATAGAAAACCATTCTCCTCATTACAGAATTAGCAACAACAGTTTTCCAGGAATTCTTTCAAAAATTTCTTCTGAGGGCTGCAAGCAATTGTGATTTACTGTGTTAAGTTCCAACTTGTCCGTGGTTCCCCTTGGAGCAGCAGCCTCTCTACTTGTGCTCTGAATGATTTTGGATAGGCCTAGGAAACCACCATAGAATGAAAGTAACAGCTCAACCCAAGAACACAGTGCCTTATTCTCATACTTATGCACAGACACACACACAGGTGGCCAAATACTAATAACAAGAGACTTTAAAAAAAGAAAATTATGAGGTTTTTTTCATCACATTATTTTGTGGAAGTAGCAATTAGACAAGAAAATAAAATGTGTAATATTTATCAAAACGGTTACATAAGTCTTAAATTAAAAAATTCCTCACTACTGTCTGGAGTTGCTATTTTTTAATGGAGTACATTCAATTTTATTGAAATATCTTTTTCTGAGGAATTACTTCATCAGCTTTCAGATTTCTGGGGTTAACTCATAGAAAACAGTTGACAATAAACACTGTCAGGTTGGATTCTTAAACTAAGTTGAGTAATTCTAATGAGATTTCAAACATATTTCACAAAACAGAAGGAGCATAACTAAATAAACATTATACATAAGATTTATGATATGATTGCATCTTGACTAGTGTGTATCCTCCTGCCTTAGTGACACAAAACAAGACACATTTTAAAGGACACAGCAACTTCTCCTTTTCCCATTCAATGGATTTCCTTCCCAGACTGCCAATATTTCATTAATTTTTCTCTAAATGGATGAAGCTGCTGTGTTTTATCTCTTTGCCTCAACATGCTGTACTGACTTTTATGCTGTCATTCTGAACACTAAATGAAATGCACAATACTTGCAAAATTTCTAATGGTGGCTTTCCTTTCATGGGGAATTGACAAATGTTTATACTATTTTATTGGTGCGTAGAGAATATAGTCTGTTTGACTAAAATTTCAATAGCAAGCCACAAAACAGACTATAATTCAGTCAGGAAAAATAAACCCTGACTACTCAATTTTGAATTTGGGTACACATTGTGGAATTTAGGCTTTTTTCCTTCATATCAACAAAGCTTTAGTGGTTTGTTTCCACTTAGTGTGTATTGGGTCATTTCTGACTTGTATTTCTATTTGATGGTCAAATTTTTTTTATCCTATCTGTATTTATTTTGTATTTGTTTTGTTTTTATAAAGTGTTTCCAATGAGGACATACTTTATAAAAAATGCTTTTAATGCCTACAATTACTTCAATCAGTGTTTAAATAACTTGAAGCAAAATAAGCTCAAAATAAAATGGAAAAACTAAATTCAAATTTCTAAATTGCAACACAGAAAAGAAAGTGATTACGTTCCAGATGAAGTAGAAAATGCTCAAGTGAAAAGGAATACTGTAAATGAATTTAATCACTAGGAGGCTCAGTGAGGAAGTTGTTTGTGATTTTGGTTAAAGACATATCCTATTTTTCACTGGCCTGGGGTTCTGCTTTGCACATGTGGTTATGCAGACTGGAAAAATCCTACTGCTATTCTACAAAAGAGGATAACTGTGCCTTCACTGCCACAGGGAAGACCCAAACCCCAGTTAATTCATATTAATTAAGAATTTATTAATCATAGTATTGGCTATAGTGTAGTTGTTATTAGTAATAACTTAATTTTAATAGGAAGAAGAGGCATATATACACACACACACATATCTGGCAATCTTTTAGGAAACCTTGCAGTGAGGATGTCAGGTATGACAATTGCTTTGGGTCCTTTTGAAAAAGAAAGCATGACCTTTCTTGGAGCACTTTGATGTGCCAAGCCACAGGGGCAGGTGGAGTTGAAGGTGATCAGAACTTGGACTGAATTTAAGCTATTTAAAAAAAGGGTTTGGACACTTGATCATGGCTTTTGAAGAAAATAGAGGAGAAATACAATGTGGTCATTGCTGAGGTAGAATTCCTGCCCACATATGCAGTATGCAGCAGAACAGTGCAATCAGGCTTTCAGAGGATTTGGGTGCTGTGACACAATCCAGTGCTAATATTAAATGGCAGGGATTTTTGAGCTGTGTCATAGCTCTTTGTGTTCACGTTTCTTTTAAATTACTATTTCTGCCAAAAACAAAAACCTTTTGCTATTTTGAAGTTGTATTTTGAAGTTGTTGCTTTAGTTCACTTGTCAACTGCAGTGGGAATCTGTGGGATAAACCCTTGGAAAAAGATAAATATATACATAGATGGAGATATATATATATATATATGTGTGTGTGTGTATATACATATATATATATGTGTGTGTGTGTGTGTGTGTATATATACATATATATGTATATAAAAATATAAAATCCTTAAAATTCCACAAAGTGATTCTCTCTTGGATGTATAGATACATGCCCATCTATAAAATTGCTGTTGCTTTTGTCAAAGACTGCCAGCAAATTCCAGCAAAGTTCTCAAATTTGTTTACTAAAGCAAAGCACCCTCCTCCCCCTAACAGACTGAGATCATTCATCAAATGCTGATTCCCTACAAAATATTTTCTTGCTTCATATTTCAACTCACACTAAAGCGATTGATGCAGTTGTAAATTCTGTAAATGACTAAAAATTACTGAAATTGGGAAAACTATTAAAATACTGAAAATCAAACCCTGTGTTTTCAGGCTTCTGATCCTGCTAGAAAAATCACATCACCAAAAATTAGCCATTTGAACTAAGTATCTTGGCACATCCCTCCTTGCTCATCTACAACATAATGAAGTTGTTTCCTGTGAAGAGGAAGAGAAAAACATTGTATCTAGGAAGATAAATAGTGCAAGTATGGGAAATCTAACAACTAACTTTCTTCAGCAAATCTTCATAAGAAGGGTTCTAGTGACACTGTAAAAGAAAACAGAGATTAAAACAGAACAAGAAGCAAAATAAAAAATGTCTGTAACATGCAAGTACTGGGTACCCAGAGAGCCATATGTCTGCCAGTTCTCTGGGGATTAAAAAAATGAGAGGAAAATGAAGCAACTGAAGACATTTTTACTGGATGACTTCCACCATATCTGGTGCATGTTTTATTATCACCAGTGTAGCTGAGGAATTCCTATTTCTCTGACAAAAGGAGCAACACTAAATGATTTTGTTACAGATTTCCAAGGTTGCATTGCTAAATCAATTGTGAGAAGTCAACCCTGACAGAAGAATGCTCAGCTTCATAATAGAGCTAAAGAACTTGGTTTATATGAAGGCAAAAGTTTAATTGGCTGATGCTGAAAATGCCAACATTTTTATACTGAATCTGCAGCAGTTTTGATGCTTTTTTTGGTTTGTTTTTGTTTCCTGCCTGGATCACCATCAGTCGGAATGATAGTTTTTGGAAATAGACATGGATCTGATTGCAAAGGAGAACATCTTTGCCTGGGAACCTTGTATAAGGATTATCTTGTGCAGGAGTGTAACAGTAGCACTGTTATCCTTTAGATGTGTTAATCAATCATGCTTTGGGAAGACCAGGAGGGGAACTAGTTGTCACTTGATCCTAAGGCACATATGAAATTAATTCCATTTTTTGGATAACCTTTTTTGCACAAATGAACAGCCTTTATTTTCCCATAGAGTTTCTGACTATAAGAATCTAAGTAGATAAAGCATCTGCAATTCTATGGGAAAGAGGTTGTATCTACACCTTGCATCCAATGTTCAAGAGCCAATGTATCAATGAAAAACTGTGATCCGGGTAAGCAACACACAAAAAGCACCCCCAAAGTGCCCCCAAACATTCCCAGAACTTTGCTTGTGATTCAAGATGCAAACAGCCATGGAATGGTCAGACCATTTGGGGTACTAATGTAGTGGGTTCTTCCCCTCATAGAGAACAAAATGTAGTGGGTTCTTCCCCTCATATAGAAGTTCTTGTAACTAAGTTGGAGAGTATATTTAAAAACTGTGTGTTTTCACAAGAAAAGGGGGAATGAATCATCCTTAGCTTAAGCATCTAAAAGTTAGAAAATCTACATGACTTAGGCTCCTTTTATTATTAATGGCAAGGGAAAAAACCATCCTGAAATCAGAATTCACAAAAGGGCACATAAATCCCTATTTGGTAGTGTCTATCTTTGTCTCTTGATCATAAAGTATCGTACAGGGATTAGTTCAGGCTTGATAGCTCACTTGCAGACATCTTGATGATATAGCTCTCCCACAACTTTTGTAGTATATTATTGGTGAAAGGAAAACAGTTTTATGCTTTAGTTACACTGCTAGCCATCTCTTCTACATACAGCTAATTTTACTCCTTTTGATGCTTTTCCTTCCTAAATTTTATTTTAGTTTTATTTTATGGACATTTTAAATTCTGAACACTTTCTCAGAATTCTCCATTACTACTGCTGATAACTTGTGTATGTCTTCTTGAAAGTGTCTGTCTGGTTTGTGTGCTAGAGAAATTCCTCTAGTCAATTACCATATCCATCAAAGATAGTAATATTTCCAATATTTTACTTGCTTTTTTGCATTTCTCTAAGAAACTATGGGAATATATCTGATTCTTATTCATCTATGCAGCTTTAGAAATAATATAGCATCAATCAGATTTGAAAACTGAGTTAAAGTTGGTAATTTTATTTTTCTGTGTGGTCATTAAGTATTTAATATTTCCTTTTTGTCCTGTAGGGGATAAATTTAAGAAAAATTACTTCCCCTCTAAATGGTCTCACTTCTGCCAAGTGCCCCAAGTAAGACTTTCCTGTGATAGATTATGCTTGGTTCCATGGAGCTTCTGCCTGCTCTGTTTGGAGGTGACAATTAGGCTTGTCCAGAGGTTTTGGCTTTTGATAAGGACCCGTAGTAATAAATTTCAAAATAGCTCATTTGCATTTAAGGTCTTATGTTTGTGTTGAAAAGCTGAGAGTGGTACACTATTTTATCAAAATATTTAAATTGAAGTATGAGCATATATTTCTTTAATTTGCTTTAGGTGCAAAGAAAAACAAGGAATTGATAATGAATGACAAAAATTATCTTTAGCATTATCAAGTGCTTCACATCTATTAGGTTATATATGCTATTTACATTTCATCATGTACTTTACCTGGTTTACAGGTACTGACTGTCCTTCAAAATATTCTTGCTATATGCATCTTATAATCCATTTATAGGTCTGGTTTTGAGAATGATAAATCTATTTTTGCTAAACACTAGTGTTCTGAAACAATGAATAATGAAAAAAAATCAGTAGCATTTCAACACTTCTAAATGCAATATAATTTTTATTAATATTATCTGTTCTCATTAGCTTTTTTGTGACTGGAGAAGGAAATTTTTCTGTGTTCATATGAAAGCTCACATAAAAAAATCTGTTGTCAAAGTAAACTTAATTAAAAATCAGAAAATGTTTTGGGATTGTTCCTTCAGGTGAAAAAGATATAACATCCAATAACCCATATGAAAAACTACAGAAATATAAACCTACAATATTAAAACTCAAAGTCTTAGAATTATAGTCAAAGTCTCCAAATATTCCATGAGAGAAGCTTCCTCCCATAAAAATCAAAATAACTATAAATGATAATGGTAATCCCTTTGGTTTATGGAAACTTTTATGGAACAACTAATGTAATGATCCCAGAGTCAGCCACCATTTCACCACACTTCACATCATCTACCAAGATATAAATAGTATTGAAAAAATTGTCTCATTTGAAAACCTGTCAGAGGGAGGCCTTCTTCTGAATTAGGCATCTATGCCATACAAAAAAGCAGGAGGGAAGCTCCCCTCTTCACACCCTTTCTTCTAGCCCTGCTTCCATGCCCTGCCAACAGAGAGAGCTTCAGGAAGAGTCTCCTCTCTGTCCTGTGAGCCTGGCTGCTAGGTTAGGGACAATGGTACAAGACAGAGCAATTTAGACACAGAGAATTCAGTATCCATATTAGAAAGCAATTCACCAGAGACACACAGAGTCCAGGGGTCCCAGGGGTACCAGATTCACAGATAGCTTGTCCTGCTGTGTTGCAATCTAACCAGGCAGGGCTGTTGTCTCTCCAGTTTCCATTTATTTGTTCTATGGACAGAACAGAGAACTCTTCCCAGACAGCCACCAGACAACAGGGACAGAACAACTACTGCAGACAAAAATGAGAAAGAAAATGAATAAGCAAAGGGTTCATGTGGGATGTTTTTCCAAAGCATTCACTTTGAAAATTCCTCACTAAGTATGTTCTTTTAAAAGGTGTTTTTGTACCAAAATAGAATGCATTATCCAGTGAGTCTCCATGGTAACTTTGTTTCTTATTAAATGGAAGATGAAAAAAGCCTAATTAACTCATATGGCCTTGTATTTGTTAAAGCATTCTGCTATACCTTTAGTGACTCTGTCTGCTGTATATTGAAAGATATTGTTTTTCTTTGGCTGCTTTTCTTTTTAAAGAGTTAAAGGTTTTTCCTATTAAATGTAGATCATTGTGCAAACAGCAAGTGGTATATCAAGGGAGAAAATGATGCCTTTCTGCCTCTTGTTCCTTTCTTGACTTTCAGATGGAGTGCTACCTTACCTTGGTGCTGCAGGAATAGTCATTATGCTCCTCATTCTTTTCATAAAAATCTAAATGATAGGCTTCCAACAATCATATCTGGTGCTACTCAAGTGCAGTCCTTTAGACAATTAGCTTAACCCCTTTACCCAGGGAAATAAATTAAAATAAATAACTTTATCCAAGCCTTTCAAAAGCATTCTAGATTAAAATTGATGAAAATACAATACATTACAAATCAATAAAATAAAATAAAATAAAGAACTTTCTAAAGGAAAAAGGGCAAACAAATCTATGGGCCTGGGTGCAATTCACACTGTGGCCTTTTTACTTTTGTCATAGTCACAAAAAAAGCATCCATTGTACTTGGAGGTAACACAAGACTGGGAAATACTATGGAGGCAGAATACCAGAACTAATACATTTTTAAAATATCCAAATAATCTTCAAAGACCTTCTACTTCTATGTGGTTTAGTGTATCAAAAGAAAAAAAGTCACTTGAGAATGAGCCTTGAGTTTCCTTTTTTTATATTTTACACACACAGATTGAGTTTTTATGAGCCTGTGCCTTGGCTATCCTGGTGCAGTTCAAAGATTTTAAAGAAGGTCTTCAGCAGCAAAGTTGGACTTGGTGATATCAAAGATCATTTCCAATTTTATCAATCCTATGATTCTCTGACTGCTGCTATATGGCCCTTGGGAACACTTAGCCCAGTCTTGATGGGGAAAAGCATCATTACCAGTGAGATGTGGGGAAGGAAGAGGAAAGCTTTCAAACTAAGGACACCCAAAAGGAGTTATTCAAACTACAGACATACATGAAAATGCCTCCCCTCACCATAGACATCCAAGGAACTACTATTTATTGGAGGCCCATTCCTAAGCCAGCAATGGAGAACAACAGGTAGCAGAATGATCATCATCCAGGGCATGGTGGGCATCCCTCACCTGTTGGGATGCAAACCTGGCAGGTGGTTGCTGAAGAGCTCTTGTGCATCACCTGAAATAGGGCTACCATTGTTCCCTGGTATTCTTCCTGGTTCCCTGGAAGCTGGCTCAAGTAAATCAAGTAAATAGGAATAAAATCTTTCGAGGCATTGATTCCAAGTAGTGGACAATGATCTCAATACAAATGTAAGCCTCTTTTTATCCTTTACACCTGGGCAATTTTCTTAGGTATGCTAGCTCCAGAAGGCAGCTATTCTTTATATATACCTTTTTTGTATGCTCATTTATGTTTTCAAATGGCACAGTGCTTAGACTCTATGCCTGGAGTGTGGCATGACAACAGGTATACAGTTGTGTGGAAGCTTTTGGAAATGCACAATAAAGAAGCTTTTGGAGAGGTACTCACAGAATGATAGGAAGCAAATCTGGTCCATTCTTGCCATTGCATACAGCAATCATTTATCAGAACCATGGCTAAGTTTTGTTTTAGAGAAAACTTGTCCCAGGAATAAGCCGACATCTGTGCAACCAGGAGACCAGTGTGCTGCAGAGCAGGATTGGTGTGGGTGCTGAGGCAAAATGGAAGGCAGCTCCCTTATGGAGGAAGGAAAGCAGGACTGAGAGAGCATATGAAATAAAGACAAACTAGGGTATGGCCTAAGATCTGGAATGGCCTTGCCAAAGGTAACCCAAGTCCTGCAGGATAACAGGTATTCCTTAAGGCTCCCCATATGATATGTAACATAAAGATAGCTGTTAAAGCCAGAAGACATTATATGAGCTTGAAATTATTGAGAAAGGTCAGGCTTAGCCTTTTTTATTGGCATATCCCTTGGGAACAATCTAGCAGAAGGTAGCACAGAAAAAGTGCTTCCCCATTGGACACAGCTCTCCCCAAACTCAACAGCAACAAAGAATTATAGTTGCTGGCTTTTAGATGTGTGTGAAGAGCTGTAGCCATGTGCAAGGCAGCAGTAGCTCAGAGAAAGGTGTGGAGAATCACTGGCAAACTGCTCGAGATATGTGACATGGTTACTGGAATTTGTGAGCTGTGATTTTAGATGGAGCCTAAGCTCTTTAGAGAGAGCCTCAGCAGTGCAGGATGGAGAACAAGGCACTGAGCATCTAGGGTTTGTTTTTTAGAGAAGTTTTCCCATCCCTTGTGGTGGACCTGGATAGGAAGACGCCCTCCTTAAAAAACACATCCTTAGAAAATCCATAACTACAGCTGCCACAGAACCTGGTCACTTGCAGCTCCACAAGCCTTGCTTGAGTTTCAGCTTTCTGACAGCACCGTGGTTTCAAAGTTCCCTCATTCTAAATTCTGTGCATGAGAACATCCAAAATGTCACATCAGTCATTGAAGAAGTGAACATAACATTAGCATTATAAATCTCTGATTGTCTACGGCTCAGCATAATTTCTGAAACTAGCAATGTAGCAGAGAAGATGCCTGACAGAGCAGTAAATAAGGAAATGTTCACCAGCTGCAGTGGCAAGAACCATCTGAGTTTCAGTGGGCCAAAGAAGGAGCTGGAAAGCTATTAAGGAACTGAATTAGCTTCTCACTTATGTGTCATCATTTAAAAAGTCTTGTTTCCAGTAAGCTCCACCAATTTGAGAAACACTGTATCAGAGCATTCACTTCCCTCCAGCTCTTGGAAAATCTGTTCAACTCCTTTGCCCTTCTGAACTAACCCATTCTGTATCCATTTAAAATTGTAAATACAGAATATGGCTCAGATCAGCCATGACTCTATGAAGGGTCATGTTACAATAACTGTTCCTGTCATAGATTTTTATAATGTTACAATTGTTCAGGGTCTTTTTTCTTTTTTTTTTTTTTCCAATAGAAGTAGTATATATATTTTCTGTGCAAAAATGGTAATAATCCCACCAACAGCAAATGATATCATATTCTAGTGCAATATAGAGAAAGAAAAAGATTAGTAAAACAATTGTAGGTTGGTGTCTAACAACCTCATCCTAGCAGACTTCAGCTTTTTGCAAATCTTTGTTATCTCCTCCAAGCCACTCCAGGTACCTCAAGACTACAAGGGAACTCTTGGGTCACCAGCATCCACAGGATCATATCCTATCATATATGTATCAATTTACCTTTTTCTATAACTGAGAAGCTGAAAAAACCTGGAAGGTGTTCTCTCTTAAGCATCAAACCTGTTCAGCACTTCACTGTGCTGTTTGAAAATAATCTGATCTTGAAAATAATCTGATCTGCAGTTAATGTATCCATGGTTCATTGTTAATGTATCCATGGTTCATTCATACCTGTGCCAAAGTGGCTCTTTAGCATAAATAGATCTGAATCTCCCTTGATCTTCTCTGCTTTAGATATTTATAGACAGCAATGACACCCCCACTCAGTTTTCCTCCTGCTTGTCTAAGCAAGCCACACATCTCTATCTTTGCTAATAAAATGTGGTTTGCATTCTCTAGGAAAATCTGGTTAATCTTCCTTGAGTTTAGCTTTACTGAGTTCACAGGTAACCAGAAGTATATGATCTAGCTGATAGGACCTGCAGAGAAGCATACTATTAATGTCTCTCTCTCTCTCTCTGTAGGAAGCGATATACTCTAGATTTCATTTTTTAACCTCCTCATACTATTGGACATATTTCTTGTTTGTCATTCTCTTCCCTGAAATCCACCTGCACTTTCCAAGTATATACTCCAAGCTTACAAATTTCAAATTTCAAATTTACAAATAATTTCTCAGAGCTGTCCCTGTCAACATGGCACTGCACCTTGTGCATTAATCTACCATCACATTCAGTTTGGCTGCATTTTATCCTGATCTTGCTCTATATAACTAATTTCTGACTTAGCTCACCAGCAAATTTTTATATACTGTGGGGTTTTGTATCATTATTTCTATTTTTGTCTTGAAAGTGCTCCTCAGAGCTAATAGTGTTTTTCAGCCTTAACATTTTTTTTATCAGTGTTGATCACTGTTACTTTTTCACAATGGGCGTCATTTTGCCATGCAAGCACTCTTACTGGTTTCATAAAAAACACAGTGGAGTAAACTATCACTTACAGAGAAAGGATCTGCATTTCACTTAAAATGTAAAAATCCAATGTACATCTAGTTTACAGGCTAAGTAAGAAGTTATCAAATACCTGGAGGATTATTCCTTTTGTTATGCACTTCTGTTAATAAATCACTCTTTACATGACTCTTTCATCAGAAAGAATTGATTCTTCTCTATAAATATATATGTAGGAAAAAAAATAAAATCTCTGAGACTGCTTCCCCTTAAGCTGAATATTTCAAGAAGTATTATTGAACAAGGCACAGAAAAAAGACAGAGGATTTATGATGTGTGTAAATGTGTTAGAAGCTGATGTGAATTCATTTAACCTGAGGCCTCTAACAATAATATAGTTGAAATAATTTCAATTATTATCATTCTTATTGGAGAGAGTAAAATACTTTTTTCATTAAAATCTGTGGCTTGCTAAATGAACTAAGGCATCTAAAAAAAATGGCATTAGAATGAATATGCCATCCACTATAAGGAGATACAACATAAGATTCTATTTACATCTTTTTTTCAGGGTCAAATCCTCCTATACATGACCTTATTATATGTTTCAGGGATTGACAGAGTTTGTAGAAATATGCAGTAGTGTATGTTGTAAGCATTTAATGCTTCTGTGTTTGCTTGAAAAGAAAGATGGTGGTACACACAATTTTCAGGGCAGGCATTCCTGTATTTTTTTTACTTACCTGGCTTTGCCATCAGAGCAATCCTTTGTTCTGGCTGCTGCTTGAACTTGTGCTCTCCTGTACAATGCAGGTGCCTGAAAGCTATTTCCTTTGATGGTGGGTTTGTTGCTTTTTACTGAACATTTAGTGTGGCTGCCTTGCTCCTTGAGGGCCAGGAGTGGAGGGGCACTCCCAGGGCCATCCCGAGGGGCAGCAGGGCTCTGCCACACTAATGAACTGTCCAGCAAGGGCCAGGCAGCCTGAGCAGTAGGCAGGTCTTGGGTCAAGTCCAGAGCTCTGACTGTGGGTCAGAGTCCAAATTTGGTCCAGCAGGTATGTACAAGGTGCAAGCGTGGCTGTAACTGGGGAGTGGCTCTGGACGTACCTGGTGGGCAAGGCTCATCTTAAACCAACTCCTGGACTAGGAGGAGGACTCTTTGCTGGAGTATCTTAGCAGATCTGCTCAGGAGGAGCCTCCACTGAGGCTTTTTTCAGCAGAGATTCTGCCAGCAGCTCTCTCCAAGGCTGGGTACCCACACATTATTTAAGTTGTCCCTAAGCCCAAGCAGAGAAATTCCCAGCAGTGGGACAGTGTGCTCAGACACCTGACATTCAGAATCACTGTATATATTGACTACCATGGGGGAAATAATATTGTTGAGCAGGAAAAAAAGTGTCCCCAGATGGCAAATAAAGCAGAGGTACAGTTCTTTTGTTTTCCTTGACTTCTTGTTCTGTTCTCAAACATGTATGATAATCTCACTTGGCTCTCCTACTGCTACTGTTTTCAAGTGGCTGCAGTTATAAGTAGCTAACCTGCTGAGACATAGTCTATTTAATACCTGGAGCTGTCTTAGGGACCAGACATCCCTACAGAATGCAAACAATTGGCAGTGGGCAAATGCATCCAGAAAAAATAAGGTTCTATTCAAACTTTCAGCAGGTGAGAAAGAGTGATGAGGGATTTTTATGTACAGAAAATAGTAATCCCTGAAATTGTGTCCAGAGTTTGTGTAAATTTTGTGAATTTTGAAAAAGATTCTTCTGATTGCTCAGTACTTTTGTTAATTGTGTTCCTCATAAAATAGGAGAATAGACAAGCAAATCTTGAGATTTATATTCTTTGGGAATAGGCTAACATAAGAAAACATGAAAAGGAAAAATAAGAAAAGAAAATAAGCATCTTGTACCTGAAGTGTCTGACTTTTCTTTTGAAGTTGCCTGCCCATAACTGTGAATATTTGAAAAATTTTGCTTCCACTTTGAGATCACTTTTCTTGCTCACTTTGAATGCCAGAACTCCTCTTCCTCAGGATTCTTCTTATTAATTACTAATTCTTTGAGAATTTCCTCAACTAAGAAGGATGATGGGGAGAGATAGAATAGACTAGCTTCCTTCCTGGGCCAAATTTCCAGTTAAAGTCAGGACAGAAATGTCTGTACATAAATTCTTGCAATTAAAACATGCATTTGTTAATAAGTCATTCTTTTCAGTGTTTGATTCCAGTGAAAATTTTGTTCCATTGTACTGTGGAGATCAGAATTGCTTCTTTCAACATTTCAAAAACTCCAAATGAAACTCCAATTATCATCAGATCAATTTAAAAGCAATGATGCTTTAAAGATTTTAATTCCTTTGTTGTTGTTGTTGTTGTTGTTGTTGTTGTTGTTGTTGTTGTTGTTGTTTCCTGATTGCTAAACTTTCCAGATAAATTTGAACATGTATTCAAAACTTTCTCTGTATCTATGAAACACTGAAGCTTTCAATTTTTTAAAGGAAAGCCTGGATTACAGAGAGTCCAGGTGATTTCGGAAGTCTTGACTGTAAGAAAAACTTTGCAAATACAGAGGCACAAAGAAGTCAGTCTTCAGTTCCACTCCCAAAGACACTATCAGCCCTAGAGATGTCACAAACTGATTCAAAAGAAGCAAAATAAGATAGAAGAGAAGCTTTTCTTTTTAAATAAAAAACCAAAGTATTCAGAAGGAAAATCTGCCACCTGTTAACATATTTAGGCCTAATTATGTTCTTAAAACCCATTGACTCCAACAGTACTCCTCAAGAACTTGTATTTATGCCCCTTATGACTTACTCTGAACTGGAATCTGTCTCTCAGGTCCAGGTCACCTAACCTTAGACACCAGACTGAAGATAGCTGCTGTGGACTCTCTCCATTGCTCAATAAAAAGTGATAACAGATGTTACACACATTTGTGGAAAATCCTTGTATTTGTGTATAATATATATGCAGTCTTGTGATCTCATATGTATTTTGTGGTAATTTTGAGATGTCATTACAATCACTAACCACAGTACTGTCCTTTTCTGCATGATTTCTAGGCATGACTTCACTGAACTGAGGAAGGAGCAGCTTTGTTTGGTGTGGGTTATGGGAGGCAAACACTGGTGGAAGGAGAAGTTGGTAAAGGCAACCCAACATATACAGGCTCAGGCAGTGCAACCACAGGACTAAATTCTTTATAGTAGGAGGCCCTAGGTGGCAATTGAATGACTTCTTCCTATTTGAAACAGGTCCTTTTACTGGTGTGGTAGAGGAAAGGCAAAGAATTTCTGCATACCTAGGTATGCACTGAGTAACATCAATTTTGTACACAGAGTGGTGAAATCTTGTCAGACACTGTTGCAAGTACCTGAAAGAAAGAGAGCCCTGAAAGAGAACCAATTTAGAAATACATTGAGAATTTCTGTGAGCGTCTGAAAGAGTTCACAGGTTCTCATCCCCTGAAATACACCAAGCCCATATTTAGTTCTCTCAGGTCTGAGTGCCTTATAGTGTCAGAATTTCCAGACACCTTCCAGTGGTGGCGGATTATCATATGAATATGGTTTTGGCTTATAGTTCATTGTTATGCTCATCATATGAACACATATATATATTTAATCTTTTTTTTTTTTTTAATTATGTAAGTATCTGTTCAAAGGGAAAACACTGCCTGCTGAAATGTGTGCAAAAACTGTCTGTGAGACTATACATGATGCAGGAAAAGAAGTTTTAAAGTTGAGCAATCTATAACAGGACATTAAATTTCAAAATAAAATATTGAATAATTCACATATTTTCAGATTTCTTGAAAAATGGATCTAAAAAGCACTTGAGACTGTATGAGATTTTCAAATTTTAAAAGCTGTATAATTTAACATTAGTATCAAAGGTTCTTAGACCATACCTCCATCAGGTAGAAATATGTGCCAGGTCAAGATTTCCATCACTGTGAGTTGTGCAAGTTTTGAGAAAAAAAGAAAAAAAAAGAATTCAAAATATTGTACAGATGAGAGAGAAATATGATGCTTATAAAATTCAGACACAAGAGAATCTTCTTGAGCAAAAAAATTGGTTTCAAGAAAATTGTGAAGTATATTCTGAGGATTAGAAGTAATATATGGCATTCAAGGACTCTATGGGAACTGGAATAGACATCTCTAAAATATTGCTAAAAAGAAATACTCTTTTGAATTGTGCAATGGAAGAAGATTTTAACTTCCCACATACAAATTGGTGAACAGAGACAATAAAAGTGAATTACATGGTCAAGGTATTCATAGAAATGTTGGCTCAAAGATTTATTCACATAAATATTACATGAGTAAGAAATGGTGTAGGTTAAGGCTATGTTTCTAAAGTACATGAGAATATAAGGACTGACTTTAGAGTACAATCTTGGACTGAATAACATATGTTGCCTTTGCTCTATGTAAATTTATGTAGGAATAAAATTAGCTTTTCATCTAAGTTTTTCAGTCTCACAGGAACAAACAAGCTTTGAAGGCCTAAATGGTACAGATGGGATCTCTAATATGCTGTTGGTTTGGACTTAAAGTTGCAAAAAGTCTTCAGAATATTACATCTCAAGTAAAGAAGAAAGGTGAGGGTTCTGGTTCTAACAGTCTCAAGTGCTGCCTCTGAAAAAGCATGAGGAATAATCAGGAACAGGAAAGGAGACAAAACAAGTCAGCAAACATCTTACAGCTCAGAAAGGAGGCAGTTCAGACTTGCCCCAGGTCCAACAAGGTTAGGTTTTACATTCAAAGTTAGAATAAACAGAGTTAATTTTTTTCAAGTTATTTAAATGAAAAGAGCAGAGTGGCAGCTCCTGGAAGCTTGATAGCAGCACATATACTTTTGTATTATTATCTTTATAATGGCAAATGCTTAGTGTGCGCTTGTAAAAATGATATTGAGGGAGATGGACTTCCTGTTTGACCCAGTATATTTTTTGCTGTGTTTCTAAGAAGGAAAACAAGAGGGGGAAATCCTAAATAATAACCATGGTATTGAGGTTCAAAAAGATTTAGTTGTTCCTTCCTGCCATCTTCCTTAGATGTTTCAGTTAAATAAGAATCATGCTATAGATTAAGCAAGTGAATGCAGTGGAAATAATGGGGATGTGTACAAAATAATAATAATAAAAAAATTACCTAAAGCAGAGTAGAAATCTGATTTATGAAACACAATATGCTCCTGTCAGAAAATCACCATCACAAAATCTGGAAAAATTGTTGTGCAAAATCACAAATCTTGATACAAAATTTTAAAATTTACTGTTGGTGCTGTCTGGTGCTTTATGATTGGAAAATTACCTATTTCAAAACAGGAAGCTGTGAAGCAACATCAGATGCAGTAGACTGATTTCAGTTGTAAGCAAAGCTTTACAATAAATTTGAAGATATGTTAATAACCCTGAAATAAATGTTATAAGAACATAACATGTTTTGCATGACAGATAGCAGCAAAATAACACAATGTCTCTCTAAAATAGAAAATTGTTTTTTTAGACAAGGAACTAATGTATCTGACATTCACTATGGTGCTATGGTGGCATTTGAGACAGTAATGCCAGAGAAGAGAGAGAAAGGAAAGTTTAAAGAAGGATGAGGAGGCTGGTTGTGTCAAAAGTGGAATCATTAATCTAGGGAATTATCCCCACCAATGTTCCTGAAGGATAGATTCTGGTCTTTTCTGTCAGTTTATGAATGATACAGGCAGAAATCACAGATGTCTACCAGTTAAACATGGGAATATAACAGTTTGGGCATTAAAAAAAAGAAAATTGTAGATTTTTGCTAAGTACATTCAGTCTGAAAATTCAAGAGAAGCTTGTAAATATAAATGTAGTGATGTTCTGTGTCGCAGACATCTTTTATGAAAAATCCTTTCCTTAGGATTTTTCATTTTTCCTTAGGATTTTTCTCAGGATCCTCCTGAGAAGCTGAGAGGCCTCAGGAACAAAATGTAAACAATGGTTATCTGCTGCTGTGGAATGCAACAGGTGGATCTGTGATTGGTCTCATAGAGTTGTTTCTAATTAATGGCCAATCACAGTCAGCTGGCTTGGACTCTCTGAGACAGAAGCTTTTGTTATCATTCCTTCCTATTCTATTCTTAGCTAGCCTTCTGATGAAATCCTTTCTTCTATTCTTTTAGTATAATTTTAATGTAATATATATCATAAAATAATAAATCAAGCCTTCTGAAACATGGAGTCAGATCCTTGTCTCTTCCCTCAACCTGAGACCCCTGTGAACACCGTCACAGTTCTGCACAACCATTTATTAAAAACAGGGAAGAAGATTGATTTAAGTAAGAGAAAGATGAGTTTTCAAAAACCTGTTACATAATGTGATCATCTGCAGTAGCGAACTGTTGTCCTTGGTGACTGAAGAGTTCCTTCCCAGCCTCATGTTCCTAGGCAAAAAGCTAAAAATCAATACAGATCCTAGGGATGTCGTGATAGTCTGATGCTCACTCAAAGAATCTTTCAAACCAGTTAAAAAAAAAAAACAGAAATCCTTCCAAAGATTGCAAATTGCCTTACTTTTAGGGTAATTTTTTGTAATTAATTGCAAGGAGCTGCCATTCCTTGGAGTGAAATCCCCCTGAGAGGCCCTGGCTGCAGGCAGCTGCCCTGCTTCTCATTCTAATACACAGATCTGAACCTTAGCCAAGACAAATTTCTGTCAAGCATCCTCAAAGTTCAAGTGTTCACCATTGCTTTGGTAGCTGCTCTACCAGAGAATCCATTGGTATAGAAGTATATAAAGTATATATCTAAAAAGAAGTTTATCTAGAATAATTGCAATTTATTTTTTGGTCCAGGCTAGTCATTTAGCTTCAGGAAGGGCAGAAAGCTTTTTAAGAGAAGCTGTGAGCCAAGACTCACAGGCAGGAAAGGCAGATCCTCACCAGCGAGGCCATCTGGGGATAGCCAAGGGCAGCACCAGCCCAAGGCATTGGGAATGAAGATGGAACATGGCTGGGCCATCATGGGTCAGAGTCTGGATCCATGTGAGCCCCAGCAGACAGGTGTGAGGCAGTGCAGCTGTGGTAGGGAAAAAGTACCAGAGTCTCCCAGGAAAGCAGCTCCAAGAGCTCCAAGGTAGGGAAGCATAACTTAGTGGGGAAGTCTCAAAAACTGGCCTCTCTGGGCACGTGTCCTGGATTGCCAAGCAAATTTTATTCTATTTGCCATCTATATGGCAGTTGTCTTCTGTTAAGTGGGCAGTTTTCCTTATCTCTTCCACAACCAATCCTCCCTCTACGGAGGCATCTGCTGATAACAGGCTATTGAATGTCACTGCATGACTGATAAGAACTACTGCATCCCATTATGAGATGCTCCGCCCAGAGGGAGGAGCCAAGCATTCCTACCCAGGTATAATCTTGAGCTCTGGAACACCGGAATGGCTTTCTCCACTGGGTTTCCCAGAGGAACAGCAGCTGCCTCTTCTTCCAGTGGACCTTCAGAGGAAGAATACACCCTTCTCCAGGATTACTGCTCCAACAGAACCACACCCGACATTCCAGGAAGTCTGCAGCCACAATTCCAATTGGACTGCTACCAACACCCTGAACAACAGGGTGTCAGGTTGTGTTCTGACTCTGTCAGTGTTTAGTTTACTGTATTGTTTATTCCATCTTTTTATTTTCTTCCCTAATAAAAATCTAATATTCCTGCTCCTGCCTGAGAGCCCCCCCTTAATTTCAAATTTATAACAATTTGGAGGGAGGGGGTTTACATTTTTCAATTCCAGGGGAGGCTCCTGCCTTCCTTAGCAGACACTTGTCTTTCCAAACCAAGACAGCACACAAATATGATCTTCAATTCCCTAATCAAAATGAGAAATACTCTATTTTGAAGTTCCTAATAATTAAAAAAATACTTGGCAATTTGGTAAAAAATGCATATTCCTTTTTATTTTAGGGGGGCAAAAGGTAACCCTTTTGTGCACCATGGGTAAGGTACACCAAATATAAGTCATTGACCAAGTACATTTTGTTTCTTCCCTGCTCTACAAGAAAGGGAGCTGTATTTCTCCAGATACAAATGGGAAATATCATTCATGGTCTGATAATGGTGTTGAAGTTAGAGCATTTACAAACTTAGGAGAGGATTTCATTATTTGCCATGGGGATTGTATTCCTCTACTTTTCAAGTTTTCAAAAGTAATTGGATTATTAACTTTAAACTTTAAAAAACTAAATTACCGTGGAACAGTAAAGCTACCTGAAAAGCCTGATGGATAATAACTCCTGAAAGTTGTTAATGACTGAGATTAGACAGTGGGGATAGAAACTTACACAGCAGCAACAAAGGGTTTCAGTCTCACATGTTCTACAACTGCAGTATTATTCTCTAGATGATTGACCAGTGCACTTACACAAATCATGGGCATATACTTGTATTAGCATATTCTTTTTCTTATCAAGTCACTATTTTCCTGCTGTGTGAGATGTTTGCTCCCTATCAGCGGTGTCAGGAGACAGCTCCCTCTCCTGGAATATGCTAACTGTTCTTGAGGTTGAAATAAAGATGAAGTTCTGCCTGGAAACTGTCCTAGTTTTGAGGAGATCCCAAATAGCTTGCTAAGCTGCTTTCCATAATACAGCTAAATATTTGTCCAAGTATAATTACCCCTCTACAAACACCGTCCTTTGTATTTTTTATAAAAAGAAACATTACAGGCTTTCTGTACCTGTCATAAAAGAGCAGAAATAGCACATTCCCAGCATTTTTCCTCAACAGATCTCTTTGGAGATTATCACACACTGTCTTGGAGCAGTTTAAATACACTGAACCCCATAATCCATGCTTTCCTGTGCATAATGCTTCCTTAGGTAACAGTAGATTGGGTTCAGAGCACTCAGTGCTGAAGAACTCTATTTGGGGTTCTGTGTGCTGAACTGGACATTGTTTTTTTCAAGCTTGCATTAAGACATTGCGCAGTGGTTTAAATTTTCTTGCTCAGGAGGGCTTCAAGAAGGTCAAGGATTGAGCTATGATGGGGTGATTATTTGAAAAATAGTGATGTACCTGTAGCCTTCTTTGAAGATTTTCATTCATATCCTACAAAGCTTCTTCATTTTTTACCCTTTATGGTAGCTCTTTAATAGGCAGAGACCCATCAGTCTTAGTCTATGTTTTTTAATGATAAAAAGAAATACCATAGAAATTTGATAAAGAAACTGGGATTTCTGTTAAAACATATTTTCCAAATAGTCCAACTTCTTATGTGATGTAAGCTGCAAAAGCAAGACAATATTTTCATATCCTGTTTTCAGAGAAAGAGGAAATTGAGAAGTTGATGAATGGAAAAGCTTTAGGTCGACTCATGGCTTTCCTTTCTTAGTATAGCCATTAAATTAAAATATTCCTCATTATATTTTTCTATCAAAAATGCTATTTTATATTTATCTGAGCTGCTACAACTTTTAAATTTGTTTTATATAACAGATATATACATCTGCTGTCAGACTGGTCAGCACTATTTTTTATTTTACTCATGTAATTCTTTGGACTTGGATTTCCTCTTGACAAAGAAATGAGGCTTAGTGCTAAAGACTTCTGGCAAGGCTTCCTCATTGATTTAAAACACTGAATTGGATTTCTAGTTCTGGCTCACATTGAGGTTAAGTCAGTTTTGCAGTGGTTTGCAGATAGCTGGCATTGTAACAGGAATGAGGAAATGGTGGCAATTCCAAAGAACCTGGGTTTCTCAGTTCATCACCAGCCTTCAGAGCCTCCAAAAGTAACACATTTCTCCACAAATTTGTGGAGGAACACATTTCTCCACGTCTCCACATCAGTCTCTGCTTGTGTCTTTCATTTACATTTTTTGACATTTTGTTCTGACTCGCTTGTCGCAATGTCATAAATCGATTCTTGTTAACTTGTTGAGGATTCCAGGCTCCAATGAGGGAATAAAATAATGGAGTTTTTATGTATTTGGTCAAAGGCAGTTAAGTTAAAAGAATTTAAGTAGAATAAAGTTTCTTAAGTTTGCAATTATTATAGAGCCCAAGGGGTATTTTAGCAAAATGCAGCTAATGAACATGACGTAATAGCAATCCCTAATCTGTAGCATTGTGGACTTCAGAAAAGAAAAATCCAGATTCCTGACTAGAAATTGTTTCAAGCCTCACTGCTGTACATTTCAACATGCAGCACTATACTGGAACTAATCCAATAAAAACTCTGAGAGTTCACCTTCATCCTCCTTTACCCTCAAGGATTTGTCTTTTGGCAGAATCTACTGTGTTCTCATGCTGTTTTGCCACAGTTGTTCACTTCGCTCAGATCCTTTGCTAAACTGGAAAGTGTTTCCCCTTCAGAACTGCAAAAATATTTGTTAAAATTCCACTCAGACATGCTGATTGAAAACACTTTATTTCGCTGTTTACCTTGCAGTACTCGGCCTTCAGTTTTTCACTTACATTAGAGAATTACTCTGGGTTTATTCCACCTTCTAAATGTGTGCACTCTGAAGAGACCCACATTGCAGAAGCCATGAGTCTTGGTAGTGCATTCAACTCTCTTCATGTATCACAAACAAGCCCATCTGCACCCTTGGCACGAGCTTACTAAAGGATGAAAAACTTGCTCTTGTCCCCAGGATGATTCTGTATCATCAACCTTTCATGCTCTAAGGCTGCATTAGCTTTATTCGGTTCTCTCCTGTCACATTGCAGTAATTCCTGCTGAGAAAATCTCCTGGGCAGGTTCTGGGGTCCAGAGGTAGGTCCTCCAGAGAGAAAGAAAATTTATTCCACAGTATCTCTAAAGGCACTGCTAAGCCATCCCAACTCCAGGCTAGTAACACTCATACTGTTGAAAAGAAAGGAAGGGAGATGCAGAACCTTCCTGCTGAGACATCAGGATAAACACTGGAGAAGGCTTTTAGGATCTTAGAAATTGTGAAAACTTCTGGAACAGAAGTACTATTTCCTTCCTTCCTTCCTTCCTTCCTTCCTTCCTTCCTTCCTTCCTTCCTTCCTTCCTTCCTTCCTTCCCATAGAACAAGGTAAAAAAGGTGAAAAATTAAAAAAAAAAACCATAAAAGTTAAACAAATGGTCTTGGTGGGAGGACAGGAAGCCAGCAGAGGCAGATGGACAATACTGCTCGAGTTGATGAATTGTGTGTCCTCATGTAAAGGAGAGGACAGTAATGATGAGGGAAAATTCTCAATTAATGAGTTCCCAGTTAAATATGGCACTGAAAAATAAAATTTTGTGTGGGAAATATAAAAAGCCCAGAAATAAGAAGAGGAAAACCACATGTTTTAAACTCGCATATTCTGCTATAAATATGCAAAAAAAAAACTTAATGGGAGGAAGATAATTAAAGACACAGTAACAAATAAGCAGAAACTATATGGCAAATAGCACATAAAATGTAGTGTATTTGCTAATATGGAAATAGTCTAATCAAATAAAAAATTTCAATGCTTCAGGAAATGTTGAAACCCTCCTAGATGTTTGAAATTTTCATTTTAAATAGGAAACATCTAGTACTATGCAATTAGGATGACAACGATTTTATGTGACCTGGTCAGAGCAATCATCAAATTGAAAGGCCAAGAAACAGAAGAAGAGCAGGGGAGGTTTGCAGTCTCTTGTTGAAAAGGTACATGTCACAACAGAGGTAGATGCTGAGACTAAATTTTTTAGACATCACTGGCTGATCTGTAGAGCAACAAGTCAGGGCATGCAGGAAGGGATGCAGCTTGTGGCTTGCCCTTCCACAGCACATAATATTTTTTTACTAAAAATCTCTTTTTACAGTACTTAGATCCAGGATTTTTGTAGTCCTGGTGAGCTCCCTGTCACCCCATCTTCTACCTTGCTATTTAATGTCCAAAAGAAGACCACATAAGCATGACAGGATGGGATTTCTCATTTAAAAAGAAGATACAGGGGAGACCCACAGGGTAAAATGTGTTTACATGATGTACAAAATGCATTAAACAGACAACATAACACAGGATATTCACAGAAAATTCATATTACTTAAGATGTTAGAAAGACCCAGAAAACACTCAAGGCAGAAATAAGATGGCAACCTAAAAGAGTTCTGATAACAAAAAAGTAACAGACTACACAATTTCCTTTGTCAAGAACTCACCAAGTACTGTTACAGAAATAACTCACATGAATTAAAAGGAACATTCTAACGTGATTAAATACAGGAAGCCAGAGCAGTAATAAATGCTTTCACAGTACAGGGAAAAACTGAGTTGCCATTCCCCATTGGAAACAGAGATCCCCACAGAAACTGTTCAGTGTATTCACAGATGATCTGTAAACAAGAGAAAATAATTAGGTGACAGTTTGCTGATATTAGTAAGTTTTTAAAACACACGTCAAGAGGAGAATTGACTAACAAAGGTTGCAGAAAAGGCTAAAGATAATGAATCACAGTGTGATAAAATGCTAAATAAAATCCAATAAAAAGAAGCAAAAAATTATACTCCTATCTCAATGCTTAGTAGCATTGAAAAAGAAATAGAATGTTATTAGAAAAATACTGGGGGGAAAGTAGAAAATAAAAACATAGCCATCCTGCTGTGTAGGTTTATTGCATTCAGCACTTTCCATTCCACTTGTAATTCTTCTACTCTGCTAAGAGATGATTTGGTAAAATTGGAAAATATGTCAGGTACTGTGTCCCTTGGGGTCCGTATTGTGATGAGTATTATCTAACATCTTCACTAGGGCCCTGGATAGTGGGATTGAATGTACTCTCAGCAAGTTTTTCAATGACACCAAGCTGAGTGGTGCGGCTGGCAGGTCCTCTGGAGCATGGGGTGCCATTCAGAGGGATTAAGTTCAGCAAGGCCAAGTGCAAAGTCCTACGCTTGGTTAGGGGCAATCCTAAATATGGATATAGGCTGGGCAATGAGTGAGAGCAGAAGAAATTCTTTACTGTGAGGGCAGTGAGGCACTGAAACAGCTTTCCCTAAGAAAGTGTGGATACTTCGTCCCTGGAAGTGTTCAAGGCTGGGGCTTTGTGCAAATTGGTCTAGTGGGAGGTGTCCCTGCCCATGGCCCGGAGGGGGGTTGAACTTGATCATCCTTAAAAGTATCTTGGAATCCAAATGATTCCATAATTTTGTGGCTCTATGATACATGTTAAGTGAGTAGCTAGCTATATTAAGAAAGAAAAGCAGTGAGTCAACCTAATACATTTCTATTCATCAGCTGCTCAATTTCCTCTGTCTCTGAAAACAGGATATGAAAATATTCTCTGGCTTTTACAGCTTACGTCACATCACATCACTTGATGTCAGACCTAGGAAACAGGCCCAGGCTAGTTATATTTACTAGTACAAATGTGGCCTAGATTGGATCTGGAACATATTGGGCTGTTTTACCTTAACTTGCACTATATAGTCTTGGTACTATCAAAAGCTTACAAGATAAGATGCCAAGGAACTTTTTTTTTTTAATCGATTTTTCATTTTTGAGACATCATAAAAATACTGCTTCACATTTACATTATCCTGATATTTTTCTTGAGGTTTTTAGCAGAAATGTATGATATGGGAGGGGAGAGGGGAAAGACATCCTAAGATTTCTGTGGAAAATTGGGAAAGAGCTCCATGAAAATTAATTCCTTCATATAGAGGCATTACTGTCACACAAAAGAAGAAGAAATCAGCTCAGCTGTAAGCATGTCCTTGTCCTGGAAAAGTTCCAGTCCTTGCAAGAAACTCACGATTTACCCATAACTCTTGGACATAATTAAATTCTTAAGTCAATATGGGTTTATCCACTGTCTTTAAGTCTTCAAGGTATATGCTCAAAATATTAAAGTAATTTTCTCAATTTTTTACTAGTGCTAGTTTCTCTGTCACATTTTCCATCTGACACTAATTATCCTGTCCCAATTAGACTCTTTGCTTTTTGTTTTAAAATTTTAGGAGTAACCCTGCCCTAGCCTCTTTCTGAGAGGTGGGCAGGATAAAGAGTATTCTTCTGGAGCTATTGTCTAAATTTAGTATGAATTCACATTTTCTATTGCCCATTTTACAGACACACCTTTAAATTCTGAAGTAACTGAAAGTGTGCACAGGTTCATCCATTTTTTATAGTAGGTGTGAAATTGACATTATTTTCACTGTAATAAAACATACTTAGTATTTTTGAAAATAAAACCATGCAATTACTACTTTGGTATTTATAAGTTTTTATATGGGTTTGGTTGCAAACTTGCAATAATTGAGCTCATATGCAGAAAATAGAATTACAATGACTGCTTGCACAAAGCAATAGAGAAGAAATTTGCATCAGAGATGTTCCTGAAGCCATTCTGGAACTATTTTTATATGCATACTACTTTAAATATTGTTTTCTGTAGCAACTAAGTAATTGAAAGAAGTTAAGAACAATATCACACACTCCACCACAGAAAGTGCAAACACATAATGTGAAATATTTGCCAGTATTGCAGAATATATACCTCAGCTCAGAAGTTATTTTAGCATCTACAAAATTATTGATTACTAAAACAAACAAAAAAAAACTTGAGAGTACATAAATGGTACAATTGTATTAATGATTTGGAAGAAATTTATCAATGCTATTTTCCCCATTGTCTCCTACATTTATGTAAACTTTTTCTTTTACAACCAAACTAATGTTCTGTAGTAACATTATCCTTCATAGTTGAGAAAACCATTTGAAAATGGGATAATGGATGCATTAACTAAGACCTTAGATTTGTACCTGGCCTAAGTACTGAGGTACTACCTGCTTTTCTTTCCTTGACACCCATACAGGAGGACAGTGATATTGTAAGACAATAGTAGCTAAATTCATCTTCCAGTTGTTGATCCAAAGTCATTCCACTGCTGACCTCCCAAGGCTATAGTAAACAAAATCACACAATCCCACTCAAACACTTAAGCCCTTCATACAAGCTGGCAAGTCTTCAGTGGAGTTGTAGCTTGGTAACAGGCACTAGATACTGGCTTGCAGTGCTTTTGTTCTGTCTGCCATTTCGGATGAGTGAGTGTGTACAAATGTCAAAAGAAATAAAAACATGGTCACTTTTAAGAGTGCTGATGTTGTCTCATACCCTTTATATTGCTTAAAGTACCTCTCATTGTTTACCTTTCTCAGAAGAATATTTTTCCCATTTAATATTCACATTTAAAGAGCACATGGCCCCTTGACACATTCCTCCAACCCCCAAAGTTTTTACATTCCACAATTAATCTTAATGCCAGGAAAAAGCCCATTTGATCAGTAAAAGATAAGGTAAAACCCCATGGGCCTATTCCCACCTGTGAGCTATACCAGAGATCAGCGGTGACTCATGCTTCCAATCTCAGATATGTGTCTGCTACCCTGCTGAGACAGTCTGGGGACTTAGCAGAGCAAGCTTGGAAATCCTGACTAAAACCACCAAGCTCTGGTATTTGGTTAGAAGCTTACCTGCCTCTGATATCTGTCATCGTACATGCCACAATTCTTTTTATGAAAAGGAAATCAGTTTTATTGTGGAGGAAAGCCTCCTGCCCAGGTAGACTTTAGTGTCCATTTAGCCTCCACCTCTGTCCATGTTGCCTAATCCCCTTTTTGGGATCTCCCATCCCAGAAGTGTCCAACACTGCTGAACTTAGATGTCATTGTGCAGTTCAGTTGCAAGAGAACTCTACTAAACTTTCATGCTCTGGATAGCCTGTATAATATATGTTTATATTATCAACTATCACAGATGTTATTGAGAGATTCTGAGCATTTAATTTCATCTGAGACTGAGGCCACTGTTTAATATTCTTTTGGTTTAGGCTAATAACAATAACTGTTTTAGTTTGCACATCTACTGAGGAGCACAATTACTAATCCAGTTCACACTGGAGTAATTGGAAATCTATTCATCAACTTCGGAAAGAGTTAAATCAGATCAAAAATGAAGACCAGTAATAGACAAGGACAACATTCCATTCTTAAATTGATATTCTGTTGTTAGAGATGCTGTTTCTGAACATCGTTCTTCTCACCTGTAGACTGCTACCTTTCATTATAAGATCCAGGCTCTAAGATATAGTTCAATAAACTTGTTTGAGGGAATTGGAAGATATTTTACGAAAAAATTTTGAGATGCTGTTTTATCTTTTATTTTTCAGTATTGATATGCTAATTCCTATAATGAAATATCATGACATCTTTATAGTTCATATAACTGGCACAACTAAAAATACTTCAAAAATTAAGTACAGCTATATAAACTAAATGTGCTATTACAATCACTGCTATTAAAATAAGATGGCTTTTTAAAACTGAATAATTTTGTGTTTTTCAAATTTAGCTATCTCATTTCTCTGAAATGTTTACTGCCAAATAACTACTTTGCTTCCTGCACTTAAGATATTTTGCTGTGCTGAAATATTGGCTTACTTGTGCTGCACAAGTCAACAAGTTGTGTATGTGTGTATGTCATCTGTGTTGTTATCAATTATCACAGTTTTAGCCTGACTAATGTGCTAGCAAAAAATACATGAACCCCTGGATCGTTGTTTTAATGAATTAGTGGAATTTATGTAAATTAAATTTCTAATCTTGGTTCTAAAATACAGTTTTCTGACTAGATCAATATCACATCCCGGTGGCAATTAATCATGTGCAGAATTTATCCCTTAAAGGAGAAATATAATCCTTTTGTATCCAGTGGAAAATAGACTCTTTGGGACAGGATTTGGAGTCTGACCAAGCTGCACATGGTGCAGGAGGAATTGTTTACTAGCGTTGATAAGACACTCTTCTTAGGCTTTCTTAACACATGCATATAGGGCAAAGTTTAGAATGCCTGGATGTCTTAATGCAAATTTCTAATTATTCAAATGTCCATCTTTACCAATAACTACCTTGAAATAAGTACTTTTTCCTAAAACATTAAAATATTACTAAATTCTGATAGGGTTATTTTGTTTTCTACTTTGAAATCCATACATTTGCTAACTTTGGCTTTACCCTGCAGTTTAAAAAATTTTATTTTTCTGTCAGCAACACGCTGAATTTGAAAAGGTCCATAGGGTAATAGAAAATGTATAGTGGTGATAAGCAGTAATTTCACAGTTAACTGATCATGATGTTGCAAGATGCAGTGCACCCGCCTAATCTTTCCTTAATCTTTCAATCTTTCTCTCTCTCTCTCTTTTTTTTTTTTTTTTTTTTTTTTTAGCCTAATTAGTATTGCTTGGTAGTTTTATACAAAGTAATGAACCAAAGAAGTAACGCGGCAGTGAAAGTGCCTGGCTGAGATTTCCAGCTGTGGTCATGAACTTGGTCTAGTCAGGGGGATAAGAGGATGTGCTCTTCTAAGCTGGATCCAACACATCCCCAGCACCTTATGTGTCAGGTCTTGACATGCAGGGAGATCACTTACTTTAAATTCTCACAGGGAAGTTTAAGGTAAAATGTTTTATTTCACTATTGTAATTGCCCAGGACTATGCATTGTGACAGACACCGCAGCAGAGCTCACCAAAGGTTACTTGTTACATTTCTGTAACATTGATCTTTGCATTCATCTGTATTTATCTCAAATCTCAGAACGACCTAAACTGAATCTTCATATGTCTTCATTTTTTACAAGTTAAAATAAGTGTGATTTCATTTCTGAAAGCAAATTAATTGGTGCTAAATAAAATTTCTGAATGTGGTAGCATCTTTGACAGCAAGACATGGGGAAGGATGCCTCAGAAAATGCCTAGTAAAGATTGACTGTAAACAATTGAAATGAGTGCAACTGTCACAGATGTATTTATTAAGCTTTAGATCGCACCAATTCAAAAGGCTGGGGAAATGTTATGTACTTTCTCTTATAATAAGGAAAAGGAAAAAAAGGAAAACGTGGCCAAGGAAGCACAGAGAAGGTCAGAACCTACTGACCTTCCTTTCAAGTCTATGTTTAGCTGAATGTTCTACAAACTGCCCATCAGCTCCTTAACTTCTAAAATGATCTTTGCAAAGACCTTTATAGACAACATTCTCAGTTCTATGCTAAAGTGCCAAACCAAACCTCTACCTGAGTAGTTTTATAACATCAGGGTTTCCTTGATAGAGCTGATTTTTGATACTTTTATTCAAACCATCATTATCTTTTTCTCTGGGTAGATTTTTGGTTAGTTTCACTTTTCTTAATCTCAAAAGTATACCATTCCTTTTCTGTATCTGCTTCAGGAACATAAACCCTTTATAAAGGTATAATCTCACTGTGAAAAACAACTTTATTTTACACAAAAAAAAAACCCCTGATCTTAACTACACCATCCCATTAATACTTTCTCTTTGCCTATAATACTGTGAATGAAATGGAACTAATTGATTATAGTAAGGTGGATGAGTATTAAAGCTCGAGAAGAAGTAAGCTAGAGATATCAGCAGTGTCTTAGTGTTTTGCCTAATCTGTGGTAATCTTGGAATAGAAAGCCCCCTCTCTGGCTCAGGGCACAACCTGGGCCTGGATTTTCCTCTAATCACCTCGGTGAGGTGTCTACCAAAATGTTAATACCATCCACATATTAAACAAAGAAACGTTTTCCATTTGCCGTCCCCAAATGGAGTTTTGAAACAATTTTATTATCTAGTAAATTATTGAAAACTGTTTTGTTTCACTTCCATTAAGTAAGAAGCCATGAAATGGACTGTTCTGCAAATAAACCTCTGTATTGCATTGTACAGGTTGCATTAATTAGGAATTTAAATACTTTTGGAGATTTACACTGTTCTCACTAATTGTATTTCTATTTGGCCAAGTGCATGTAGGAGCAGAATCTACATAGAACTTTCAGGATAAGATATGTGGTGAAGTTCTGAGAGTGAGATAACCCAGATGTTATTATTTCTGTTGCATTGCACACAAACAAGGTTTTAACTCAAATAGGCATGGGCCCGACCTAAGACTTGAAATGGAGTTCATTTTTCCTAAGACAGGCATCAGGAACGTCTGCCCTGTCTATGATATGTTCTCTTTCCAGACTGTGGAAAGAAGCAGAGGCCCTCTAAGGGATGCTCATTTTCCAATAAAGTATTTCTGGAGCAGACTGACTGATTGGACTGTTGGGGTTGTCTATCTGCTTGTGCTTGATATGAAGGGCAGTTATCTCAGGAAACCAACCTGCGCACATGGTGAGCAATCATGGCAACTGAATGTTAGGTCTCATGACATTTTAGATTCTGTAGGATAAACAAGGTGTCTATGTGGATATGACAGATATGGCACAGCATTTTCAAATATTGATCTTTTTAAGTTCCTTTCTTTAAAAAGTATACTTTCATACTTCAGTGACTTCTGAAGAGGGTCTTAACAGAGGTTAGAAGCCAGACTGATATGCATGTTTGGAGACCAGTTCAAACATAACAACCTAATACGGTGGATGTGAGGAATCAGCTTGGTTAAATATGGCTTGGGGAAGTAGCAGACATCATGACTGCAGAGTCACCACTCATACCCTCTTGTCCTCAAGCTGCTGTTCTCTGTGCAAGTGAAAAAAACATTGCTACATTCATCTTACTGGCATTTGCAGAAGAGGTAGATGGAGAATGTGTCAAGTCGGAGAACGTGTCAGCATCTTTGATGCTGATGAACCAGCAAGAAGGAAAATTACACGTAGTAAGATTCCTTCTGAAGTTACAAACTTCTCAAAACCCAAAAAAAAAAAAAAAATTGAAGTTGGGAATCTGGGAGTCTGATAAAATACCCTTAAGTGACCAGAAAATTTTGCTTTTCCATTTTTTTTATCACTGTTAGTGATGGCACAGCTTCATGGTTCTATTCCCAGAATTCATGTGGAACAGAAAAGCTGTATTTTCTGGGAAACCAATCCTGACTATCACAGACAAATCTAGTAAAGTAAATGCTGCTATTCAGGGGCAACTAAAAGCATCATGAGGCTCAGTAACCAGTGACTGAAGCCTTTGTCACATATCAGACTAAAATTATTGCAAAATATCATTAGATAAGAATAAAATTTTACATTCATACAGCACAGTTATTAATGCAAGCAACAGGTGGAGAATATCACTATTTAGCAAACAGAAACTGACAGCTGGGACCAAATCTTGCAGAGGACTGAGTTGCATAGAGATTACACAGTACAATGCTTTGCAATATTGTGGCAGACGGGTCTGTGGTCTGTGCCCATTTGCCTCATGGGAAGAATTTTGTACCTTGATATGGGAAACCAAAATAAACTCTCACACCTTGTTCTGGCATGGAGTAAGGCCTGGGTGTCAAGGATCAGTGCAGAGCATTTTGACATTTAGGAAGTGCTCAGTAAGTTAAATTATTCCAGGTGGCCTTGTACTTGGTGCACATGGCCAGAATATCTGACATGTGAGCTATAAACCCAATGCCTCTGAAAAATACATTGGATCTGATGTGTTCCCATCCCAAAGTGCAGTCCAACATTTTCTGCTGTTACACAGGTCCAGCGTTCCCCACTGAGCACTCGTGCTCCTCTTGCTGGAGGGCTGTACTGTTCCTGGAGAGCAGGAGCAGCACACTGCTAGACATCTGGAACAAACATCAGTTTCTTGAACCACTCACAGATGAGATTTCTGGGTTGAAAAAAAAGCCATGTCTGAGAAAATATTCATATATATTTTAATCTTTCTTCTAGTGTGAGGTAGAGATTACTGGGCTGTTAAGAGTTCATTTTAGAAATTCAAGGCACAAAAGGAAAGAAGCAGAAGAAAACTCTTGATTCCCCAGCTGGGAATAAGGACATTCACCCAGGCAGGAACTGTGTGAGACAGTCACCAACTGTTTCAATATATTGCTCAAAGGTGTATGAGTTTGGGTTTTTTTGTTTTTTTTTTCTAGTCATAAAAAGCACACTGTTCTAAGGCAGATAACTGTCCTTTTTCAGCTGACTGTATTTGTTCTCTCTGTTTCTGATTATAGAATTATTGATTTATTTTCCCCCGGGCAATGTTGAAACTTGAACAGAAGGGGAAAAGGATTCCTGCACTCATTCTAAGCTATAAGTATCTTCCTAGGTCACTGGGGATGAGAAACCAAAGTTTAAACTCCTCAATCTGACAAGGGAACAGAAACAGGCTCCCACCTCCTGCCAATCAAGAGCTCAGGTGTTGGAAGCAACAAGGCCGAGATGCTCAGGTGGCACTTGAACATACCTTAAAATAAGTGAGCAATGGTAGCTACACAGTCAGTAGAGAGCTGTTGGAGGAAGCTCCAAGGGAAGACATGCTGTCCTCATGGGGAGTCCCCCACTGGTGAGGACCAGAGAGCTTAAGTGCAGGTGGCTGGGTCAAAGCAGATGCAGGGTTTTCTTCCCCTTCTGAGCCCACTTCTTCCCTGTGTGACCTTATGATCACAAATCTCGGGCAGAACACTTTGCTTTCCCCTACTTCCTGTCTCTGGCCTCCTTGACTGTTATTCTGTCCAATCACCCCCTTCCCTACTCCCAATCTAACTTCCTTCCCTAGGGGTTAGTTAAATGTGTCTCCTTACTGAATGAACGCCTCTTAAGCCTCCACCTCAGAGTCTTTGATACCAGGCTGGTGTCCAGACACTTGAAAGTTAGATATGGGAGCACCTAATTAGCAAGTGGTCAGACAGCTTCACAGCATCTATTTATAGGTGTCTCTTGGTAATAATTGTCTCTTGGTAATAATGAGTGACAAGCTTGATGTTTCAGAGGGGAGTAATTCTGCAGAGTAATGCCTGCAGAGCAAGCTGTTAGAAATCAAACAGAAAATATGTCCACAATGGGGTGGAGATTTGAAGACTGTAAAGTAGGATTATGTGGGATCAAAATTCTCATTTAGATGCTTCATCTTTTCTGTGATTATAGCCCACACTGAAGGACTTACCGGTCTTATGGGATGCATCCACTGTGGATCAAGTGGTGATAATGCAAATGTTTATGATTGCATGTAAGATGCTTCTGACACATAACATCTGGTTTATTTTCTGTATATGGGCATTCAGGTACTTTAAAACACTTAGGTTCATTTGATTAAAAATGAGTGAAGCTAGAGACAGAACTCAATAGTCTTACTCTATGAAAAAGCCTTTTGAATCTTCTATACCTTAAAGTTCAATAAAGCATCTAAGAGAAAACAAGAAATCGTCCCAATTTGTAATTGGTTTGTCTTTAGGATAGTGGTATGCTCTCCTCTCCTCCATGGCTGAATTTTTTTTTTCAAATTAATGCCTTTATTTCACAGATAAAATTTCCCTACCATTCCCTATCCTCCCTTTAAACTCTGAGGAGGGACACAGATGCCCTGAAGGGTGATTCATTAGTTTCTGAAATAATTTTCCGAGATTTCTGAAATTAATGTCTCTGTGGAGTTGTCACTTCCTCTTCATGACTGTGGAGAAGATCTGTACAATTAATACAGGCTACACACCAAGCCTTTGTGTGACCCAACTTGGGTGCAATTAAACTTGCCCTATACTTTATTCCCTTTTCCTCTTTTTAATACTTCCCTTTTTCATTTCACATCCAATGTTCTCCCTGGGTCTATTCTGCCTTCATTTTACATACAATGTATTCCATATATTTTAAACCCATTTTAAATCAATAAGAACTGATGGCATTCAGCAAAGTTAGCCTGAAGTCAATGAAATTGACTGTGTGAGTCAATCTGAGCACAAGCAACACTGTTTGTCAAAGAAGGTTCTTTACTTATTTGCCCAGCTCAAACAAGCTAGCAAGTGCAAATCAGCATCTTTTCAGGATTGATTTTATGCCTCAAACTGGTAATATTTACATGTCTCAATTTTCTCATGAAAATGACTTCTTGTATAAGAAGGTTATCTCTCACTGTTCCTTAAATGTACAACAAAAACATGCAAACAAAAAGAACAAAATGAAGAATATTTTAAAAAACCAAACCGTGGAGTTCAGGCCAAGTGTGTTATCTAAGTGCCACTATACTTCTTATGTTAATCAGTTTTCTTCTGCTTCTTTAGCCAAAGAAAAAAAAAAAGACACAGGGCAGAACAATTTCCCATATTTAGTCAGTTTGTGCCCATATAAAAAACTCATCCCCTCTTGTCCTTTTTGGCTATTAGAAAGAGGTTGCTATGATGTGAGACAGTAAAGTCTGTTCATCTTATAAAAGCCTTTTTGTTGTTGGTTGTGTTTAGCACACCACTGGGTTCCCAGCCATGGTCAGTCCAGTCCAGACCACTATTGCCTTTGTCATCCCCTCTACTCACAATATGAACCCCAGTGACTGAAGTGGAAAATGTGCCATTGCAACTTACAAGTTATCACGGCAGGTCATTGCTCGTGGCAGCTGAGAAAGGCTTTTTTTGTCAGTCATATAATTGTAGTCCATCCTTTACTAGTGTGTGACGTAAGGGAATGCCTGTGGATCTCAGCCTGACCACTAAAGAGCCTGACAGAAAACTGACAGCAGGATCTGTGGGATGCCATGGAGAGGCTGGCTAGCTAGGAGGTGCTGTGACCTTACATGTTGATTTTGCTAAGAAGCTCTCATTTCCCACCCTGGATACTACATCAGTCCTCAAGGTCTGGGTGCTAGCAGGCCTTGAACAAAGAACAGCTGTCTGGGATGTAGTCAGGAAATGCTCAGTAGTGCTCAACCTTTAAAGAGGTAATTAATACCATCCCATTACCATTAGAATGCCAGCTTTTCAGTTACTAATACTACTCTGGCCTGTTCCCTAACATGCCTAAAATAGGGAAATATATCAGAAGAAGAAAGCCTTTCTGCCTTTTCCCCAGCCAGAAAACAAAGGACCATGATGTCAGACAGTCACAAAACCCAGATATTCATGAATAACCTGCTTTCTTTGTAATAGAATTCAGACTGATCATGAATATAGGAGAAAACTGAGTTTGTGTTGAGGGGAAAACCAGATATTTGCAAACAAAAATGGGATGGGAGAAGCATTTCCCCAGTATTGGCTCTTAATTAAACACCTAACCAACACTCACTTTTTGCATTTCAAAACCTTTGAGAAGATCAGACCTGATTATCTCAGGTGATGTTTTCCCATGGGCTCAATTCTTGAAGAGCAGAGAAAAGCATGGAAAGAACATATCAATAGAAGTTTGCACAAGAGCTTCCCAGATTATACAAGAAGGCCCTTTAAATTCTGAAATAAATAGACACAAAAACTTCATAGATGGACAGTTATGTGATAAAAATTGTTAAACCAGATATTTTTGCAGCATGCCTTTCAATACAAAGAGTTTTATCATAAGAAAAACCCTCTTTTTTGGTAGTCATTCATGCTATATTATATAGATGACAATGGAGTTTGGCCCTACTTGCAAAACAATCAAGACAGACAGTGAAAAGCTTAAACAAAATTTGGGGTAACTCTAGAAATCTGCAAACAGAGTCACAGGAAAAGAGAAAAAGAGACACTGCCATAACAGCTGTCATGGGGAAACAGTAATTGATGTTTTGTGTAATGGAACACAAACCTCATACTAAGTAATAAGTACTCAGTCATCATGCCACTAATTACTCAAACTTCATTATAAAGAACACCAGGGCCACAATTAAATATTGTATATTACTCCTCATTCTAATTACATAGCTCTTTTAGTTGCACTGTAAAAGCAAGACATTATTTAATTATTTTCATTTAATGCATTTTAAAACAATATTTAAAACCTCATACAACACCATAGGGATTTCAACTAATCATTAATATCCCTATTCATGTGTACAGTAGCAGTTCTGTAGCCACGTAAAGCTGGCATTCATTTCAACTTCATTTATAAAAATCAAACTTGGAAACCCACAGGCTTAAAAGGTCCTGACTCTGGCTGCCAGAGCCTTAATGTGGTTTCACAGATGTAAGTCAGCCTTAATTATATCCCTAGAGTGTAAAATATCAGGTGTAAATCCTGGCCTCTTCTCTCACGAGTTTTCAGAAAAAGTACATTCCTCAGAGAATTCCGCTGGGACACTGCAGCTGCTACACTGGTCACTGAGACTGCCCCTGGGGAAGGCAGAGACCGTGGGCGTGACAGGCCCCATTGCTACAGATTTGAATGTTTTATTGGCTACTGAGTGCAAAGGACACTGATGAGACAGACAAGTGAGAGGCTGATGCAGCTGATATTGCTGTTGCTCAGTCTTCTGAAGTGCTCAGAAACTTCATGGTGTTTGTGGTCCTTGAGAGCACACCAGGGGATTCCCAGGCTGTTCTTCCCAACAAGGTGAATGGATTCATAAATGAGATCACATTTATCAGGGCATCAGAGATAAGCCCTGTGGATTCAGGGGCCCAAGTGTCTAAGATGAGAGGACAAAAATTTGATGGCCTATTTTAGCCTCCTTTTTCTTTTTGATGGAACTGGAGATTCAGGAAAAGCTGCTAATATGACTGTGTCTTATCTGAGTGAGAAAGATTCAGAAGAACTTCAATTTTGGAGAGTTTTAGGAAATTTTACTGCAGTTGTAACATGACAGCAAATATTTTTTCAGCTATCCCAAACACTGTGGTCTACAGAAAATACAAGACTATCTTGACATTTAGAGACGGCAAGTCTAGTCTAAAAGAAGTAGACTGTGTATTTAATCAAACAAAGGTTATTTAATGGTGTCATCTTTTTTAGACTACTTGCTTTCATTAGCTATGACCATATGGAGCTCACAGATGGCAAATAAAACAGTGACGTCCTGTTCAAATAAGAAGGAGGCAAGAACAGTAAATAAGATGCTGGCAAAATCAAGATGAATGATGCATGTGATATATATGTCATAGAGTACCCAAAATGTCATGTAACAGTTGAGTCTGGAGTGGTTTTCTGTCTGAACATCAGGAGCTTTTAGACTGACATGAGAAAATAACCTTAGAGATTATTATTAGGGAAAGGAGAATAACTATTTAAATCCTTGGAAATGTGAAAACTAAGGCTTCTCGCCACTCATCAGCTCTATTTCCTCTTTTGTTCTTCCATGCTGGGCTCCCTCTTTTCTTCCTTGCCTGAGGGTACTGTCATGGTCACTTTCTCTGATTCTTTTTCTTTCATCTCTTGCAAGGGACAGTATTTCATTTGCATTCACTTTTGCATCCAGCTTGACAAGGAGACTTTTTGTGAGCAGTAACACCAAATTGTTTCAGTTTAAGCCCAGAGATACTGTACCCACTGAAGGACTGGCTGTACACTAACTGGGAGAACGTTTTGAGGACCACAAAGCCAAAGTACAATTCTTGCTCACTAAACTTGGATTTAGATATTTACCTTTGTCTCCAAAGTTCTACAAAACCTGGTTATTGCCTCATGCATGTGAAGTTGGGGCAAATCACCACAGCATTTTAGGGCACTCTGGTGGTGGGCCAGAGTGGAAATGCCACAGGCAGTGAATAGATTCAGCTCACAACTTCCACCAGCTGACAGGTATTTCTGCTGTTCACCACTTCCACATTGAGGCCCCTGATCTTCATTTCTTCTAAAGCAAAGGCAAGCAGAGGAACTCAAAATGGAATTACTTACTGACATGGGTGGTTCCAATTCACCCCTTTGGACAGTAATAGACTGTAAGTGACTCCACAACACAAAAAAAAAAATTTCCCTGCGTAGGTGGCAGCAAACAGCACTTCTGCAAGGATCCAGCTGCTACTGCCTTGTACCCAAAATGTGTCTGAATATAAAAAACAGCTGGCAATCAGAAGGCTCACTACACCAACCTCTGACCTGAACAAGCAATATAAACAGCCCCTAAGTCAGGTGAGCCTTTGACTGATTGATGGTGAAGCTTTATTCAGAAGAAGAATTTACACACAGACCTTACATAATCAATATGGGACATTTTTGAGCATAAGTCCTATGAAGAGTGGCTGATGGAGCTGGAAATTTTTGGCCTGGAGAAGAGGAAGCTCAGGGGAGACCTTATCGCTCTCTACAATTACACAAAAGAAGGTTGCAGTAAGATGGGGATTGACCAAGAAATACCACAGGAGAAATGGCCTGAAGTTGAGCCAGGTGGGGTTCATGTTGGATATTAGGAAAAATTTCTTCCCTGAAATCATAGATATGACACTTTGCAATATGGTATAGTGGGCATGGTGGAAGTCAGTTTCAGGTTTGACTTGATAATCTTGGAAGTGTTTTCCAACTTTAATGACTCCGTAATTCTATTCTATGATTGAGCTGCTGACTCAGACCCCTGAGGAGATGACAGATATTTTGGGAAGTTAACAGAGATGAAGTTACTCTTGCTCAGAATAGGTCAGTTTCATCTATTTTCCTCTTTTAACTCAGACAACTGCAGCTTAGCCTAACTTGAAGCAAACCAGGCAGACCTAGACACAAGAGCATTTTGTTTGTTCTTTTACTTTAATACAAAATTTTAAAATACTGAAAAAAAAAGAGCTCAAGAAAGTTATTCATCTCAATTTTCCAACTGGATGACAATAACACTTGGTCACTGTTTGGCTGCTTCTTTCTGAGGTGAGAACAGAGGATTGAAAATATTTACTTCAGGCAGGTAAGGATAATGAGAGCTAATATTTTAAAGGACACACTCAGAAAGAGTGACAGAAGACTAGGGAACAATTCTACATTTCTAGAAACAAGAGAAAAATGTTACTCTTTTTGTGCTGATTTGTGTGAATTAAACTGTTGTACGATTTTGGTTGTTTTCCTGTTTTACCTAGACAGCAGTCTTTTACATGGGGATCACTTTCTGGTTTTCTCTTAGTGCAGCATTGTCCACTCTAAAAATGCTGGGCTGATATGTCCATAGGCATTCTAACAATACATGCAACTGGAATGGTGCTTTCAACTTTAGGATTCATTCTGATAGGAATATTGGGTGGACAGAATTAGTAAAATAAGCATGAATACTGTAGAAATGCAAATGTGCTATATTTAACTAAAGGTGTCTAGCAATTTCGGAGTATTCTGTCAGACAAGTGAAAGGTTTACATTTTTTAAGAAATTATTAAAAGCAAACAGGGCTTAGCCAAGGGGATCAAAACTGAGATGCCAGGAATATTTCTTTTCACCATAGCCCACTAATTCTCTTCAAGCTGGAATTATGCAAGATTTTTTTGGCATTCTTTAAGATATTCAGTGTTCAAATAAATTCTCCATTCAAAAGCATGAGCATGCACAATGGTGGGATACATTAACATTATGCCAATTAATACTCACTCAGAAACTGGGTATGGTCTGAATTAAGAAAAGATCAGTTAGAGAAAAAATCATACATGGAGAGATGTGGCATTAGCAATTACAAGCCAGATCCAGAAAAGCATTTAACTGGACTTTATATCCAAAGTCCAAAATCAAAGCCTCAAATTCTCTCACTCATAAACTGCTTTACACCAAAAGTCTCTAAATGCCAGTAGTTCTTCACTTCAAATCTGAAAATTGCCTTAATTGTCCCCTCTTTATGTATGTACAGGTCTACCTGGTCCTAATAGATTCTTCATTCCTTGCAATCCCTCCTGGGACCTTGAAACTTGTTGGAGACACATAGTGTAGGTGTGGCAATGGATGTACTCGCAGCATGTATAGTGTTCTGACCAAAATAAAATAATCATAAAATAATTTAGGTTGGAAAAGACCTTTAAGATCATCATTGCCAACTGTTAACATAGCACTGCCAAGTCCACCACTTAACCATATTCCTAACCACCACATCTGCATATCTCTAAACACCTCACCAAGGTACATAAACACTCCACCACCTCTCTGGGTAGCCTGCTCCAACGCTTGACAACAATTTCAGCAAATGAAGTCTTCCTTATATTCAAGCCAACCCTCTTCTGGAACAATCTGGAGTAATTTCCTCTTTTCTTATCACTTGTAACCTGGGAAAAGCTGATTTCCTTTAATCTTATAGGTTTTATAGTTCCCTAGCTAGTTTGTTTCTTAAATGCCGAAGTTTTTTCCTTTAACGCTTTATAATTTAAACACTCCTTTAATAAAATAAAAAAAGACACCTTTAAATATTGACAGACTTGCATATTTTTGAAGAGGATGGGTCTATATGCCAGAATTAACCCAACTAAGCAGAAAGACTCACCTCTGGTAAATCTTATAAGTTGAAATAATTTTTAAAGTTATACCCAGTCCTTAGTCTTACACTGTCTGCACTCTATTTACAATCTTGCAACAGATCTTGATTCTAAGTGAACAACTCTTACTATGATTAGTACTTTTGAATATTTATGTGTTATGTTTGTTAATGATTGAAATTATTTGAATTTCACTTCATCCATTTAACTTAAATATTTTATAGACACATTCATGTCCAAAAAAGTTCATTTTAGAAGGCCACAGTGCTAGTTAATTGTAAAAGCAATCCCAATTCATTGTGACACCTGTAAATATGTTGCAGATGCAGGCTCTGCAGTACCAAAGAGCTATTGGTACTAGCTTTATTTTCTAATAAATCCGTTCAGATAAATTGCTTTACTGCTCTTCCAAAACTCTTCCAAAATTCCTCAAAATTAACTATTTTTCAAGCATTCTTACAGACATTAACAAAGGGTATTTTAATATGGTATTTCATTAGTGGTACATCATTTCACCAGTACTTGGAGGAAAAAAAATTCCAAACCAAAACAGATCCAAAAAACCCAAACAACCAAAGAAAACTTTATCAGCCTACATTATTTATTTATTTAAATGCGCTTTCAAACATTAATAAGAGCCAATCTTCTGATTATTCAATGGATGCTTAAGCATACACCTCATGTCTATAAACCTTATGTGTGATTCACAGCTAAGTTCAGACTTAAATAAATGGAGCTTTTGCAGAAGTAATTAGAAATAACTCCCGACCTCTGTGTTTTTGCAAATTTCCTTCCTCAGAAATGTTTCAGGAAGTGTATTGTCTCAGGGTCCTCCTGTTTGAACAAGTAAGTTACTTCAAGAAAAACAGAATGATCTGGGAAAACTTTCATATATGAAGAAACATCCCCTCTGCAGGCCTAATCAACACCCACCGATGTTGGTGGAGAAAGCTCCCTTTGATTTGAATGGAAACTGGTTTGAAACCTTTAATTGGGTATATATCTTAATCAGAACAAAAAGCTGTTCTGTGAGGTCTCTTGATTGAGCAGATATTATTGCCCATAAATGGATAGCCCTTGCCTCGTTTGCTCAAATACTGCTTCTTTTTTTCATACATTAATCACACCACAATGAAATAGAAATCAATCCTGATCAAGAGAGTTCACTAATGTCTGAGTTTTAATGAGAGGCTTTTTGGGTCAAAAGGCCACTGCATCTTTTCTAACAAGGCATAAAACCCAGCTTCCAACAGCCTTCAGGAAAGACTTTTTATTCTGAGATTAGTTCCAGAAAGATTTATGCTTTTTACTTTTCCATCAGTCCTACATGACTGCAGCCAATGTACTAATGAGAAATAAGATTAATAAGGACAATAGGGTGACATTTAACTTCTTGAAAATATTTGAAATCACCTATAGGTGTGATGACTGGTTAGAAATCAGAGAACAACAGCAATAGCAGAAATTGAGTAGAAACATTGAATAATAATAATAATAATAATAATAATAATAATAATCTGAATTTAATCCATTAGTATAAACAGGAGTACGGTTCTAAGAATTTATCCCAGGCTTCTTGACAAAAATGTGGGATTTCAGCTTATGAATCCATTTTAGCCTGTAGCGTGGTCTTTGGTTTGTAGAATTTACAATATGCCAGGGAAAAAGGTAGAAGCAGCTTATTCTGGAAGGGTAATCATAATTTATATTAAGTCTGGAAAGATTTTATGTAGGTGTGCTGCAAGATACTTTGTGTACCAGTGCTAACATGGTGGCTAAGTTTTTTACCCTGCAGGCAGAGGACAGGAGTTCCTGAGTCTGATATCCATCCATGGCTAGAGTGAACAGCCATCATTAGGGGATTGTCAGTGACACAAACCCATTTTTCATGCAATGTATATTTGTCCCTGAAATTTTTTTAATGATTGAGCCCTCACAAGGTGCATGAGCTGAGGAGGAGGATTTGGACAGTGAGTACCACACGTCACACATCACCTATGTGCCTAGTTCAGTGTGGTGAGGAACACACTAGGTTCCCACCTTAATGTGCCTCCCTGTCTCTGAGTTGCAAATGAATTGCTGGGGGGATAAGAGCTTTCCTTTTCACCTTCCACAGTCTATGACTCTGTTGTAGCAAGGGTTTCTGCTCCCCAGAAGATAGCTAAATAGTATGCAATTAAAGGTGGGTTTTTTCCTTCCTTTACAATGGTGCATGGGATTCTTCACAAGAGAAAACCTATTGTGCCTTGAAACTAAGAGAAGCTACGAAAAGTCACCTGTGGGAGTGTCCTCAGGCTTGAGACAGAGCTTGAAGGTAGATAGACCAGCCAGCTGCAGTGGAAGACTTGGGAAGACTTGGGAAGACTTGGGAAGACTTCCCCAGAAACACATCAGAAATTAGTGGAGCAGAAGTCTTATCCCCAGAAGTTGCTTGGTTGGCCTACATCAGGAGCCCTTACTGCCTCAAACCAAACACCTCACCAAATAACCATACCAAAAAACACCATGAACACCCAGGAACTTCTGCTGCCTTATCTTCTGCCAGGCCTCCATTATGACACTCATCAGAACAAAGCATTTTACTGCAGTTTCAGATATTCTTAGCTGACATGTGCTGGCAGTTGTACTAGACAGACCCAACCAGTGTGTTATTTTGCTGTTAACTATTTATAACAGTGCTTCTCCAACTTTGCTGTCAGTTTTGCTCTACACTTTATTGGAGGCATTTTACTGATTTCTCAGGTTAGATTTATGTATAAACTGTATGCATGGAATCCTTAGAGGGTTAACATGTACATAGGTCTGCCCAGTGGATTGAAGAACAATTTTAACACCTGCAATCCTGTTGCCCAAAAGGTTTTCATGGTTAGTCCTGGTTATATCCCAAGAGTTACACTCAGACTCTGCTCAGGGTAGGTACCAGCAGGTGTTGTGCCTTGCATGACCAGTTGCACTTGCAAAAAATCTGCAGATTATACTGAATTATGCTAAAGCCATGCTACTCGTCTCCAGAGTTGGGGAGACATTGATGTGCATCCACCTGCAAACACATGTCTATGTAAACACTGTGAGCAGCTCCCAAGTGTGAAATGGGAAATGGATTTAATGCTGCAGGTAATAACGCTGTGCTGCATTTCCCATAAGGTTTGCTGGGGAGGCAGGGTTGAAGGTGAGCAGGAAGGTGCAATTTTTCTTTTCAGCTGGAGGCTCAATGGCCTCACCATGCTGGAGAGCCCCTGTAAGACAAGCAAATGTTTCTTGCTTAAGGCCAGGCCCTGGCTTTGCCCCAGGCTGTTGCTTAGAAATTGAAAGTGTTATAGTATATGAGTTAATAGAGAAGAAAAAAGGCAAATTAATAATGAAGTAGACTGAACTTTACCAGCACTTCTGCTCTATTCCTCTCTCAGAGGATTAAAGAGATGGTACTGAGACGGTTTGTTAAACAAATCTGTTCAGCTTCTGACCTTCACCGCTGCTGAACAATTTTCTTCTTCCATAACCATCTCTCTCCTTTGCAGGAGAGAAATAAAAAATGTGTGCAGTAAGTTATAGAACAGGGTGCACTGTTTGGCTAAGACATGTGCTCTTTGTGACACGGGTGACCCTGGAGCATATGATACAGGACAAACATAGCTGCAGGGCAGCTTACAGCTAGTCCTGCCTTAGTCACCATCAGCAGGAGAAATGTTGGAATGCCTTCCAAGGCACTCTTTGGACTGAAATAGCTTCATATCTAAGAGTCACTTTGAATTTTCCTTTTTTCATTGTAGACTTTGGTTGATGTACCAAAGTGTAGTACTATATTAAAAGAATGTTTCTGCCTGTTTTCCTCCATGCTCTCTCCTCCCTCCCCTCTCCACCAGCTATTCTCTTTTCCATTCCCAGCTCTGGGTTGTTGCAGTACTAGTATATACTTTAAAAAAGCTAGGAGTTGGCTCCTAGATCTGATCTTTTCCATTATTGGAATGTTTAAAGTCACTGTCAACTGCAACAGAAGGGTAGGGAAGGAGGTTATCTTATGACCCTTTTGTGCAGCCTAAGATAATAAATTCAAAACCTGTAGATAAAAGCTCCCATAAAGGATTACACAAAGAATAAAAAAGCCTGGGAATCCTAAATGAATAACCACACAGGACAAAATGTGAATGTGAAGGAAAATATCTGATGAAACCCTAGCTTTGCCAGCATTTACTTTCTCTAGGAATGACAACTTTTTTTTTCTGAATTGAGTGTAAAACCAATTCATTATAAGCATTGAAAATAAATACACAGATTTTAAAGAGCCCCAAATCTGAATGCTTTGCAGATAAATTTTGCAATCATTTCCAGACCACAATAAGCAGAAAAAAAAGTTTTATTTGATGTACAAAAGCATGTATCCATCCCTGCACCTCCATTAACACAACTTGTTAGTTTGTATGTGTCTGTATTCTGAGCCACAGGAGCCAGAAATACCCAAGTCCCTTTTTTGGGTTAACTATCTCCTCTTCTCCAAGCTCCTTCTGTTACAATAAATGCATCCTAGCCAACATATCATAGTGTATTCTAGCCAACGATAACTCATTAACACTTAGAAAACCACCTACATATAGTTTTTCCTAAATTTAAAATATTGACTCTTTTTAGCTTTTCCATTGCCTGTTTCTACCACCCTTCAAAACGTCCTCAGTGCTTGCTGGTGAATCATAGAAGTTCCAGCCCTAACTGGTGCTTATATGCTTAAATTCACACTTTAACTTGTCCATAAATGGGAAGTCTCAGATATGTGTGGTTTTGGTATAGGGAATCTCATGGATGCCTACATAATATTATAGCACATTGCACAACAAAAAAGATTCCCAAGGTATATGTGTACAAAACAGCTCTCTTCTTTTATGGAACAAGTTTTATCTGGGATGTTCTCAGTGCTAGTCTGTGTGTTAGGCAGATGTAAAAAAAAATGTTTGTTTCCCAACATCAGACTATTCCAGAGGCCACTGAGAGTGTGTCTTTTTAATAAAATAATTCCATTTAAGGGTACAAAATACCAGGTCTGAGATGCTGCCTTCACATGATGTACAGAACTGACTTAGTGCAAATTCACTCTACCAGTTGAATTTCCTGTAAAATTTTTGAAGGGTTAACTTTGCCCCATAGTACACCAGGTATCTGTCTTCATGCAGCTGACACAGAGCCAGCTGAACAGTGCACAGTGTGTTCTGGTTAATCAAAAGGAAATGCAGTTGTGTTCTCACACAGTGCTTTCATATTTATATCGCAAGTAGATCTAGAGCAAGCTGCTATTAAAGGACACACCATCAAGCAGGTAATTGGAAGTGACATTCAAAAAATTGGATATTTTTTCTCAGAAGCCTGGAGAAGGGAGGGTCTGTCAAAAGTTGGGTCTGTTTCTTCTGAGGAAGAAGCTGTTTTTCTCATCCTGAGGACTGATTGGTACACATTGATATTTCAGCACTCCTGGTAGAATTCCCAACCATTTCCCCAAACTGCCACTGAAGCCAGATTTGGTCACAGCTCTGGGAGCACTACAATAGGATGGACAGCCCCAAAAAAGTGGGCTACAAAGAAGTTTTTTAGTGAATAACAAGTTAGTTGGATAAAAATAAGTAGATATTTTCACAATTAAAAACTATGGAATAATAAAGGATTACAGGTAGAGTTTTAAAATCCTGATGGTCTTTAAATAGTTAAATATTTCAGTCTAAACATAAATAATATAACAATTATTTTCAAAATGAATACATTTACCACTTCTGTAGATATCTTGAAATTAGTACTTTTTTTATAGCTTTAGGCACTTTTAAGCAAATCCATTCTACATTACATCAAACAAACTTTGACTCTCTTCTCCATTATCTAAATAAAATGAACACCCAATCGAACCTGAAGTGGCATCTTTGATGGATCCTTCACAAAGACGTGTGTTTTTTTGTCCCTGATGTGGGAATAGTGCAGGGAGGATGCCAGTGGAGGAGGATGTTGATATTGATGCAATTTTAGCAATTGTGTTTGTAACTGAAGGCTGAATCCAAGCAGTCTCAAAGGGAATCAAATGCACCAGAATAAATCAGTGAAATTCAGATGTGTGAAGTGCCTTTGAAATGGAAATGGATTGAGTCATTGTAACATCAGGACATTATTTATTTTACTGAATGTACAGATTATATATATATATATATATATATTTGGATTTTGATTTGATGATTCTTATGGCTCTCCTCCAACATGAGATATTGTGAGATATTCAATGATTCTATGACATGAATTTTTAGTTACTTGTTAGCCAGTGTTAATGATTGCAATGGAACAATTGTATTATTGACTGGCATGCTCTTCTAGAGTTTTAGCTGAAATTTCTTTTGTACTTCTTTAATAGCAGTCTGCTTTATTAAGACTTTGCAGTGAGTTTAATTTGTGTTAGTTGATTAACAGTGTTGTTAAGGAGGATCAATAATGTGTTTGAAGTATAATTTGTGTAAGTCTGTTTAATTTTGTGAAAGGTTTGCAAAAGGCTTGGTACAGCTTGAACTCCATTCATGATGTTTCAGGTATGGCAGTTTTAATGGACTTGCTCTACACTGATTTTTTGAATGAACTCCAATAATGCTTTTGTTTGCTCCCTTTTTCTTCTTTTTTTTCCACAGAAAAATATATAAAACTTAACATTTGTGGGAGATGTGATAATGATGGTGATATGTCACCATTTCTTGTTTCCTCACTGCTGTCTGAATGTTCCTTCATGAGTGAAATACATTTTTTCTCAGTATTTTTTGCCTTGTTTCTGCCCCAGAATGTTTTTACTTACACATTTTAAATCCTTCTCTTGAATTCAGGGAAAAAAATCCCTACATGAAACCTCCCCCTTTTCCAGTTCTGATCTTTTCTTCACTTACTTTATACATAGGCATTTGCTACAAAGAAATTAGGAAATATAGATAGGTAAAAAAAGAACAAGGAGATAACCTTTAGACAACAAAGCCAAAATACTTACATTTGTGCCATGACACCAAGCATTGTGGAAAGTGCGAAAGCTGTTTCTTTGATAGAAACAGCTTCAGCATCAATGAAATCACAGCAGCTTGCTGTGGCTTACGTCTACTCCTCTAGTCTCAGAGTGATATCCCAGTTTTTTAAGGAAACAGAAATGCTATATATATTTGGATCTTGTTCTAAAGGCCTCTTGAAGACTGGAAAGATACCTTTAGCTTCCAAGGACTGTGAACTGTCTTAGTGCTCAGTTTTTCTTACCGAATCCACACTTGGAATTTCAGTGCAAGTCTCCCACAGTTTTGCCAGCAGCCTTGATCGGCATAAAAGTCTCAAATGAAAGAAACTGAAATGAAGAACTGGAAAAATTGATGCGCTAATAGTAAAAGATAAAATAATTACACTTCTTCTAGAGAATTTCAGCACTGCAAGAGTATTTGAGTTTTCGGCAAGAAAGCTTCCAGATGGATATGAATTTTTTAAAAAATTGAACTTAAACCAAAAATATTAGGGGACCACAATCCCAAGATGCAGATGTATTCACTAATGCTAAATCCTACACAGAAGAATTATAATTGGTTGTTAACAAAAGCAAATATTTTACTGTCAGTTACACATTAATGATACTATATGAAAAGCCCATACTAGCTAGATATTTCCAAACTGCATTCTGAAGCAAGGACTCTTAAACTTGTTCTAAAGTCTCTAACTTTGTTAAATAATAGCCTCAGTTTCTCTGGACTGAGAAAAAAGAGTGGCTAATTACCAAAGGTCAAATTAAAGGTTACTGGGATGAATGATGTCTTTAAGCGCTGTCTGCTATCTGATATTTTATGCCTGTAAAAGCTTAATGCTTCTCCATGAAAAATGAAGAACAGTCTGAACTTTTGAAGTAACATGTACTCCATTGCTTACAATACAAACCTTTTGTCTTGGATTTGTCTGTGACAGTAGTCATGAGAACATTAGGATCAGGCAACTTGCTTCCTATAAGTCCTTTAGTAGGTGTAAAACCCTCCAACAGTTCAAACCCAAAAAATCCAAAGTCAATTCTCTTTCAAGATCTTTAAAGGTTCTTGAAGTCATTGCAGGTAAAAAAAATAGCCTGACTGTGAAAAGATCCATTTCATATGGCATTTCTTTTGTTTCTCATAAACAAGGTTCTTCAAACAACATGCTACACATTTAATGATAGCAGATGAAAGATGTGGTATTCAGCTAGTTTTATCCTCTGTAATCCAAGGGGAAAAAGGTCCACTCTGTGTTCATCTAGGGCAGAGACAGAACATGCTTTGGTTATAAGGTTTACAGGGCTCCCATACTTTGCATTAAAATCTAACTTAATTTAAGTTTCCTTGTGTTTTGTCTACTAAACTTCAAATCCATTTAGCTGCAGCACCATGAGTTAAAAAAAAAGAATAAAAAAGAGCCAAGAAATGATCCCTGATTTGAGACCATCTCATACATTTAGATGACCTTGGGTAAAATCTGATTCCACTGAAGCCAGTAAATTTATTAATTGTGAAACAGGGCACACTTTTATCTTCAGTGTCTTCACCTCTGTATAATAAAGACTTATTCCACCTGTCATTGAAAGATAAAAATATGTCAAATTCAAGCAAAGGAAAGAAGCTTTATCCTCTCCTGCTGACAATACTTTGCTGCTGTCTCTTCTCTTAACCAAATACAGCTTCCACAACAGCTTCTTTGTATTTATTGACATACATATGAATATTTTAGCATATACCTCTTCATTTTCTATTTCGTTTTAATATGATAACCTCTGCCATTGTCATGCTATCACTACCTTCATTCCAGATACTGAAACTGATTTATTATTCTTCATTCCTGAGTACAGTCTATGTCCTTTCCTTCTGTCTTTAGGATGTCGGAAACAATCACCGTCGTCTTTATCACTTACTACCCATAACTCCCGGACCCATCTCTGTAGTTAGTGGAAGGGAGTGGGATGATTTCCCATGACTGAACTCTCTCCAACCATCACCGTACATAAAGGCTATATATATATATATATATATATATATATATATATATATGTTACAATGTATAGTACAAGTCTGATAGGTGGATTATGAGGCTGTTACTCTGTTATGGATTTCTGACAGCAAGACACCAAGTTCCAGCTGTGTAAGGCAACTGGAATATTCCACTTAGCTCTAGTTGTTATAAATTTTTCACTTTCTTCCACAAGCTTGACAATTTTATTTTGAGAGCTGTTTACAGTCCCCAAAGTAAAAAAAGAGATTATTTTACTGGATACGTTCACATAATTTTATTATTATGTACTCTCTCCAATTACTTTCCTGTTATGACATACTGAAGAGTAATAAGCATGAAAATAGTGTTTTTATATTGCTATTTTCCGTTGATTAATTTGTGCGGACATAAATACCAGATTAATAATAATAAGGATATGACATTTCACAGTATTATGTTATTCTGTATATAAAAAGACCCTGTGCTGTCCTAGTTAAAAATAATTCAGAATTTCTGGCCTTTATTGTCACATGATTTTCCAGAGCTTATCAGACATAACATTTTAGCCTTAAATGTCTTCAGTGCTCTGCTTTCAGTAACTTTTGTTAGTGAGTGAAGATTCAACCCTCTGTGACAGAGGTTTCATCCCTTGTCAGCTGGGCATCCAGCAAGCTGAACGGGATGCCCGCAATTTTCTGGGAGTACTGGGAGCAGGCCAAGAGGCTTCCTTCCCTCTTGCACATGCTTTTACAGCATCCAGTGTACAGCTTGTTTGTACACCAGAAAGTGACTTTTCTAACTCCTTTTTGTAGGTATTATCAATATTATTTAATGAAGTACTTTTTGGGGGAGTAATGATTTAGATGCCATGGGTCTCAGCACATGAAGAACAGAAAATACTGATTCCCTGAAAATTAAGACAGCTTATATTAACTAATAGCAAAAAATACCTCAGCTGGTTTTCACACCAAGTCTTCAGAAGATGTCTCACACATTCCTTCTCAACATCATTTTCAGCTGCCCATCCCTGTGAGAATATGAGACTGTTAAAGCTGATTTTCTTACACATGATCTCTCACCCAATTTTTAAGTGTCAACAAAGGCAAATAAGACACTGTAGTAATACTGAAGAGCTTAGTTTCTCGGTCTTGTTTTCAACCTGTTACCTGACAGTTTCCTTTAGTGCTGCATGGCTCTATTACTGTGAGAAATAGAGAATAATCAGTCTTTATTTGCCATTTCTACATAATTTTAAAAACATATATTTTATACTAGTATTTTATATTGGTAGTTTCATTATGTTCTTTTGAGATATTATGTCCCACCTCAGTCTTCTCTTTTCCATTTTGGAAATCTATTTTGCTTTACACCCATTGCAGCCATGTAGTCATCCAAGTCTCCTTTACTTGAATTTTTTCTCGTTCTCCTGCATTATCACAGAGACAGACTTGTAGATTTATCCATCTGTTTTAAATGGCAGTGATCAGTAATTCCAAGTCATTAGAGTAACTGATGATCACTATCACCTGCTAGTCTGAAAAAGTCTGAAGAAAGCAACTTATCCCCTGTATTTGTTACTTTGTATTAATGCCATCAGAGTCAGGACAGCAGCTGTGGTATATAGCTGTGGTATACAGCTGTGTGGTATATAGCTGTGTGGTAGGACAGCAGCTGTGAGTCTGGGTGCCCGCTTCAGGCTCTCCAAAGCAGAGGTAAAGGTTCAGGGACAGAAAAAACAGAAACACAGGAAGTCCACATCTCTTTAGGCATCACATTTCTCCCATAGATTCCCCTATCTGTGGTGTCCAGAGATCCAGACAGGGGTGGAGCAGAACCATAGGAATACTGCTGTATGTAAAGGCCTGAAAACACTCAGCTAACCTATGTGTGGAAGTGGCTGATATCCACTGTGTGCCTCTGGACTGGGGCTCCTCTCAGAATAGGAATATAGGGTGGGATGCACTCTGCATAGAGGACATACTTATTAAGAAGTTAAGGAGAATAAAAAAACCTATCTGTCGTGATGCATCCTGTGCTGAACATATAGAGTTATATTCATGACGGTTGTTGGTAATTGATAACCTTGCTCTTCCAAAGTTGTTATCCAAGATTCCCATTTTGTGGTTCCATAGTGTTCTGACACTTCTTTCTTGACTGGGAAATCCAAAGTCCTGCTTCAACACTGCATCTTCCTGTGATAGAAAACTCCATTGCTGGGAGGAACCACACTGTTGAAGTAGAAAAACAATCAGCTCTTCACAGTTTGTGACGGTAGCCCTGTGTACAGAAAGGATTTTTAGTCCATTGGAGTTAATATCATGCTTTCAGCCAGATATGGTGCTGTCACAGTGGGTTCTAACCTAGATTGTTGAGGGATGGATGCATCCTTCCAGCACCCATTCAAAGAAATGGTGCTCCAGCTGGATCTGCTCTAATGCAAGAGAGCATCAACAGGTCCAAGATAAGGATACTCTGGGCTGCTGATCAGGTGAAAGCCTGAGAAACTGTGCCATCTGTAAAATCCTGAGCTGCAAGAAGCAGAGGCTCAATTCACACCCAGATGACCTATTTACCACCCTCCTTTACCCCCCATTCCAATCTTTGCTACCACTGCATGTCAGGTTAGGAACAAGAGCTGTAGGAATACTGAAGTCCCGCACTGCTGATAGCACCGTACTCCACACAGGGAGCAGGGTAGGCAGTGAGCAAGCTGCAGGGTGGATGTGCCAGGGCTGGTATAAAGGTGCTTTTTGGGCTGCAGTGTGAGCACAGCTGGGTGTGCTGACACACAGTGAATCCAGCTGGTAAAATCTCAGCACTTGCCTACAAAAATAATGGCAGTGCAGATATGGGGACTTCTGTGGGAGCTGGACCAAGACCATGGTTTTTGTAAGTGTAAACTGAAGCTTTTAAAAATAGTAACAGATAATGTTTTAAGAGCATTAATAAGTAATGGAGTGGCTCACTTAACAGGAAAACTATCATTATAAATGGTAGGAAAACAAATTAAGGCACTTAGTTTTGCTCCAAATTAAATCATGGCTTTTGCTTCAAATTAAACCATGTGCATAAAATTAAATGTGTGCGCAAGATGCTGCTGAAAGACTGGACATTGATGCTTAAATCAATTCACATACTGTATTTTCAGGTGCAATTCAGTACAACTGAACCACTGCAGAGAATTTCATGGACTCCATTAGCCTGTCAGCAAGGGATCAGAAAGTCATCTGTGTAAATTGCTGTAAGGCAGTGCTAGTGGCAGTCAGGCCCCAAGAATGTAACTGAGATTTAAATCCTACCTGTGATAATAATGTCCATGGATTTTTGTGGGCTGTTGAGGGGACAAGAAGTCCAGACTAATAAGAGATTTATTTTTTTTATCTTTGCCTTATCTACTTAATAATTTTTCAAGCCTCGTGTTTATTGAAGTGCAGGTCAAAATGAAACAAATATTTAAAAGCAAAAAATATGACTCAATGGGGTTAGAAGGCAATAGAGGCTTATTTTATTATCCCCCTCTGAAAAATAAAAGCAAATTTAAGAACAAGTGAGAGCAACATTAGGCAATGACTGAGATAATGATATATAGCATCCTCTCAGCACTTGTCTTTTGTGCAAGTGTGCTGTGTGCTTCAGCTTGAAGGCAGAAGAAGCAGCTTTCATTCACCCCTCCTACACCGTGTGGGACTGTCAAACGACAGCCCTTGAAAGTAATCATTATTATGACATAACAAATGGAGGATTTGGAGAGAAAAAAGGAAAGCAGCCATTAACAACTTATTCAAGTTGCTATTTCTGCTGTTTTCATTTTTGCGTTGCTTTCATTATGACAAATCTAAAAATTATTGAAATAAAAAATTACTTGAAGTGCAAGTTTTAGACCAAACAATATGTTTTTGACTGCACTCTTTCCCTACATGCTGAAAAATAAAAATCAAGAGGTGTAAATGCCTAAGATGAAAAAGCACAGCTTTTACACTTTCTATAACTCTGATTATCAAATGCCCACATTTAATATACATACCCTTTATTTAATGGCAGGCTGGATGCTTAAAAAAAAATTAGTTTAGTTTGAAATCAGGAAATGGAAACTGTCCTGTTTTATTAGGGAAAAAGTGAAAGTTTTTATTTAAAAGAAATTTTGCAACAATCAGTTTTTGTTAAAAATCTAAAAGCTAATTGTATTTTTCATGCAACTAAGGAATGACAAGTAGAACTAAGATTCCTTGTAACATGAATTTAATATCTCCTTATATTAAAAGATTGCTTTAAACTTAAGTTTTTGGATCTTACAAGATGTCTCCTGGAAAACCCTGACTTGGACTGCAGACATGTTAGGTCATTGGGACCAATTCTTAAAGCTCACAGGAAGTAGTCAAGAAGTGGGTAGAATAAATTGCTATTTAATATGAGAAAGAGGGTAAGAATTTATCCCCCACTGGAGATTTTTCTATAAATATCTTATTTTACCCTTGGACTTCCCACTGTTTTTACCATCCCTAAAGCCTCTATTTCACAATTGATACTTAGTAAAGCTCTTGACCATGCTTAGGTTTTAAATACTTGCTTAACAGCTGCTAGCAACACTGGAACCTAAATGTACATGCAAGTGTTTTCCTGTAAAGGTTGCTTCTTGTCTCTTGCCCTAAAACTCTACAGAACAAAGACTCAGTGACAGAAATTTTGCTTACACTCTCCTCAGCATGTGAACTGTTATTTTATCTCCCTTCAAGTGTACATACATATATGTTAATAATAAAATATTAGAGTACATCCAATATGGACATGATGCTATAGTTCTCAAATTCCCATGATCCTAGCAACACATCCCTGATTAAAGAAGTTTACATCACCTGAGCTGCAGACAAAGTGTCTTTATTCCCACACAAGTCCATCTGAGCCAAGTATAGGACCCTAGAGGTGGGTGTCTCTGATTTAGATCAACAGTGGCAAAAGCAGCTTAAGCAAATTTATAAACTTCAGGCTTCCTCTGGACTTAACCTTTCTCTGGGCCTTCTTGTTGTGTATGTGAGGTTTTGGCTTTTATATGGCTGCACTAAATATAGTTAAGCTGGAACTCTGCATAGTTTCTAAAATTTTATTTTCTGTATGAAATAGACCTTTCTGGATGATTTCCTGAAGAAAATGACAGTCCATAGGAAACAGAACAAAAACCTTAATCCTGGTATATTGGTGTGATTTGCTAACCTAACATTCTTTTACTTGCATTTCACTATTTCAAAAAAATTATAATAGGGAGAGATTTTTGGTTTCTATCTAAAAAGTCTAAACACTAAAAAGAAAAATATATTTAGAATTCACTTTTCTCTTTATCTGCACTGTGAGTACTGAATTAACTTTAAGACATGCTTACCTTTCCTTAAGTTTGCCTTAAAGATATTTCAATTTACCTATAGTTCTATCTTATTATTAACCTCATCTTTACTGAAAAATTATTTCCTCTATCAAAAGGGAAATTTTTAAACAAAATTATGCATTTGCCACATATTGTGAAGGTGGACAGAGATTTAATTCTGGATGGGTAAGGAGTGAGTTCTGTAATTTAACATTATTTTTAATTTACATAACAATGGTGTAGGACCTCAGATTCCTACCTGCTTAACAAAGAACAAAGAGTGCTGTCTTCTGCTTCAAAGACCTTATAGTTTAGGGTGAGGGTGTCACCTCCTGTTCTGCTCAACAGATAACCAGAAACTGGGACAGGTCTTTAATTTTTCGTCCTGAGAGAAGAGCATTAGCAGTAAAAAGTTTTGAAACAGTTTAAACCATGGATTAAAACCAAGGCAAGGACATTGGATAGTAAATTCAACCCTCTGGCCTGATGAATTTTCCTGCTTAAGGTTACTCTTAAATTTCTATTTATAGATTATAAAGGAACTCTCCACAAACAAGGGGTCCATAATAGCACCTCCATTCCTCAGAAACCCTGAGGTGTCCTGCTAATACTGCATGAGCTTTATCTCTGTGTTAACTTTGTCAACAACTTCCACTGATTATTTATTCATTAATTCATTCTTTCCTCTGTTTTCTTTTAAGACATAACTCTCTGTGTGACAATTGGTGACAGACTGAGAGGCAGAAAGTCTTCCCTTTTTCCCTGTAAGAGGCACAATGGAATGAATAGATGAGTTTCCACTGTTGAGCCTTTATGCCTCATGTCACATCTATGAAGTTAAGTACTCAAGGTCAGAGGGTCTGCTTCCATGTAGGCAGATGTAATTCCATTAATTTCATATCATCAGCCACATTTGCATTTTGGTTCTGAGAATATCCCTGATAACGCTGAGTAGATGAAATGCCAATTGAGATGTGGACAGCCATCATCAGGAAGCTGACTCGATATTACTCATTTTATGAAGGCAATCGAACTCAAATATAAACTTCCAGGCATCTTGAGATAATCTGCTGCATTTGAAACAGCAAGTAGGAAATCAAAGAAAGGCTGAAAATCTCTGCTTTCCAGGCAGAGATGAGGATCCATCACCCTGCAGGTGAGGAGGTGGGAGCTGATATTCTCAGCAAGGCAGGTAGAGCCTGTACTGACACCATCCAGGGCTGTCCCACTTCTCCTGAGCCAGGAGTGCAGAACAGGTCTGTAAGAGCAGCCAGCATCATACACAGAGCAGCATTCACCCTGAAAATCTGTGGTGATGAGACAAGTCTGAGGTGAAGTGAGAAATCCATGCAGAAGCTCAGAATCAGAGTAAATATCAGTGAGGCACAAGATGGAGCACACTTAAGGCTGCAAAGCAGCTGAAGTTCACCTCAGGTGGGGACCAAGAACAAAAACTTCAGCTACAAAGCAGCTCCCAAAAGAAGGAGGAGAGCCTCCTCTGAGGCTCTTACAGCTCTTGCTGTACAGCACCATTCATAGGTGACCTGGCCTTGAGCATGGCCATCCAAATGCCTAGGAGGGAGGGACTGTGCTCCAAACCTTTAATGTCCCCATCATGTTGGGCTGCAGGATACCAAATAAATAGATTTGTACAGTCTTGGACCCTTGGATGCAAATGAGCATCCTGATTCTGTACTGACTCCACTCTGGGGCAAGACCTAGGTGTGGTTCAACTCCTTTCCTTGAAGAGTTATGCCTGGACTCTCCAAAAATGGGCACCAGCTCACTGGTGAACTATGCAGTGCAGATGAAATGACTAGATGTTATCCAATTCTTCTTCTTTTTTTTTTTTAGTCAGCCTTATATTTGGGAGGAAAAAAAGGACAAAAATAGGCAAATACAACAGCATTGAAACATGCAGTTATGATAAATTTCACTTGAATTTGCTGTTTTGATCACAGTGAAAACAGCAATAAGGATCGGGATGTCAAAGCAGCTCATTATTACATTTTCTAAAATCTCCTACATGCATTTTCCAAATTTCTTAATTTCAGACACTAAATAGAAGCAAAGACACAACAGGCTGGCTTGGCAATGTTATCAAGGTAAAAGTGATCCCTTTCTACTTGTTGAGTAGTCACACAGGTTGACAATAGTGAATCAATGTCCCTTCTTTCTTTCACATTTACAGTATCCTAGCTGCCGTGTTTTAAGGTATTCCAAGTTCCTGTCAGACAGAATGGAACATGTGCTGAACCAATGGCAACTTGCAGGCTCCTGATGGAGGCGTTGGCAGAATGGCATATGTGGGTTATGCCCAGGTGCTCAGGCACTTGCATCCTGCTCATCTGCACACTCCCTTCTCTATTGCAGAGTGTTTCAACCAGTGTATTTTGTTATAGCAGGGAATACCATGCGAATATCCATGTGAACTGTCTGGTGCCACCTGGCATTGTGGCTATACAGTGGTCCAGTGGTCCATATCCTCTTTGGTTTCTGAGTATGGATGTTGCCAGAGGAGAAACAGTGAGATGTTCTAATATCTTGTCCTTCCCATCTTTCCAGACTTACTTTGGCTGTTCTGGATTGGTGCTCACCTCACAAGGGTGGACTTTTGCCTTCAACAGGTTCGAACCCATTTGAATGTCCCTAAGAAAAGTTCCCATGGAGGCTAATACCTGCTTCATTCATTTTACAGCTCCTTCAGGGAAAGTAATTTCTCACACTCTCTCAGCAAGGCTGGATGAGAGCACTCCTAGCTAAGGACAGCTTTGGCCAGATGGATTTCAGACACACTGAAGCAGAAAACGTTGAGCACTAGTGGAAGCTCTGAGAAGTAATCAAGCTTACTGACATCAGGCATGAACTATCCAGATACCTTCTCCATCTCCTCACTCCTCTTATTTTGCTGTAGTCCCTGTCTTGTTTTTTTAATCTGTCAAACATCCAAGAATGAATCATTCTACTCTAAATTTAATACCTAGGGTTTTATTGTTTTTAATTTGGTGAGGGGATTTTTTTCCAGGTTTTAGTTTGGCAGTAAAATGGAAAATGTAATTATTCTTACGTCCTTAATCCTTATGGCTTTGTTGCACATATAGGATGGTGAATGAGCAAGGTAGTCAGAAGACAAAAAATTAATAGTGTCAAGTATTCAATAGGTTTTACATGCACTGTTCTTTTGGAAGCAAAGTTTGCCAGGACAGTGGATGAAATTTAGTTTGTATTAGCAAACTTGCTTTTGCTTGGACAATGAAATTCCTAGGTCAGAGAGAAGCAGAAAAGAATTCAAAGCACTGGTTCTGATATAGAAGATTGTAGAGCTCAAATATTTTATAGAATATCCACTAAAGACTAGAAAGCCATGAGAAGTCATCAGGATTTCATATTCTTACCTTCCATGGAGTTTGGGCAAAGTTGTCCCTTCTTGTCTTATTGTGCTTTTGAAGGGAAACACAAAAAGATCTCTGCTGATGTTAGATCTTATTGTCTGTTGTTTTCATTGACCAGACTTCCCTCCTATAAAGACACACTAATTTAGCTGAACAATATCTATTTTCATTATTTCAATGGGCAGGCATTAACGAATTTCACCTCTCTTAGCGGTGGAGTGAGGCTGCCCCACGTCAGTGGGAGCACACTCTCACATCCTTGAATACCTGTTTTCCAACAGGCAACAGACCCCAGGGCAGACAGACAGTAAATCTATCAGACCCAACACAATCTTTTTGACTTATTTCTGTCTTTGCTGCTTTTAAAGCAGCCAACAGTGTTGGAGTCTCTGAGACATAAACTATTGAACTAAGGTAAAGAGGAAAGCCCCGTGCCTGAGCACCTCAGGTTCCTTTTGTCCTTCCTTACTCACTCAAAGCACACAGATCCTTCTTCATCCGATGAGGGCAGCAAAACCACTTCTTTGTCAGTGACACACAGGGCCAGCCTAAAAGTGTGAGGTGCAGAGGCTGGCTAACAGGTAAAGGAAGAGCATCAAGTTATTATGGAGAGTCCAGGACCGGATGGGTAGAATTAATACATCTGTTTCAATACATAGACTAATGGACATTTTCCCTGGATAAAGACTGTGAGATAATGATAATTTAAATATGTGTGCCTTATGCAGCATGAGTCACAGACTCTGAATGAGCTAGACTTTGACCTTCAGGACTGCAGAATTTGGTTCTGGACTATTCATAAATTTTTGTTAAAGGTTTGTTCTTTTAACTTTCTGTGCATACTGGTTCAAAAATGGAAGTGTTTAAGGGCCAGTTTAAATGTAAGAGAGTAGTGCCAGTGCTAACCATGAGACTTTATCTGTCATCCACACATGAGTGGTCTGCTGGAGCAGACAGAAAATGTTCAGCTTCTTGTAAGATCAAGTGTTATGACAGTGTGTGGCTCCCAGTGAGTTGTAAGTTTAATCGCTCTGCAAAATATTTCTCTTCTGGTACAAATTTCAGGACAGATATTGATTTCACATCTTTCAAAAGCTTTTCCTCCTGCAATTATGACTGTACTTTCTTGTTCATCTGAACATAACATGAAATAGATATTGCCAGAACAAAGATAAGTAGATATAGGATATCCTTATTACTTTGTCAATTAATTCCCATGTATTATTATGCGGAAAATGTATTTTATAATAAATACAAAAAATTGATCTGTACATGCAGGCTGTAGACAAGACACTGTCTTGTCTACAAGTGATTGTTCCTCAGGAAGTGAACACACTGGGATAATTTTTTTCTTCAGTAACACTTCCTTTTGAGGTCTCTGGCATTGTAATCCCTTCCTTTATACATTTTAGGGATTAAGATTTCTTTTCCAGAATAATGGATTTTAAATAACTTAATGACTATATTATAAATAGCACATATTATAAATTACTTATATTATAAATAAGAATACATAGTCCTTGTGAACACTGAGAATATAAATCAGATGGCTCTTGCTGTTTTCAGTATCAGAAAAAAATCCACAATTGAATTACAGCCTTATGTTTGACCATGGACCATGAAATTAGTGGGTAATAGCAATGTACTGAAACTCCTACTCTTTAAAAAGGGATCAGGACTAGAAATTATCAAAAAAGTGGTTTTATGAAACTGCTCATGTGCAGCCTGAGTCATTGCTGTGCCACATGGAAGAGAAACAGGTGAAAAGTTGAATTTACATTTGGTGGCAGCTCATTATTAGCTACTGTAAAGAGTAAAGACATATGGTCCTTAAACAGTAAATAACAACACAAAAATCTACTGGGGAGCCTCCTATTGCACTTTCATTTTTTTAATGGTGACTTTTATGAGTATGTTATTGACTGTTACTGCTCTGGCCTTTTGACAGGAAGTACCTGCAGAGAGGCGTGAGGTTAATTTAAAAGGTGTAAGCCTCAGATAATGCCTGACCTCCAGGACAGCACTCCAGATGTACATAAGGACAACCCCCTACAGGAATATCCTCCTCACTGTATCTTGCACCACCCCTTGTATGCACTCCACTGCGCAACAGCCCGACAGCCGGCACTGAGTCACAAGGCAGCCACTGATGCCAAAGCCCTAAGTCCAAAGGAATGGGCAGCTGGGGCCAACCCCCTGCTGGAGAAGGCTGTCCAGCAGTCAGATGTGAGGCATATGAAGCCTTTGGGCCAGCAGGACCACTGAAACATGGTGTTCATTTTGTGTTTCACTGCTGTGTATTAAAACAGAAGATCACGAGATCCTGGTCAGAGAGGAGTGGGACTTGTATTCCCTTCTGCAACTCTCCTGGTTGCATGGCTCCACCAAAGCTGAGGTACACAGAAAACATAATAGGGATTAGAGAAAGGACATAACATAGGGATTAGAGAAAGAGGACTAAATTTAATGAAGCCCTAAAATTCAGTGCACATAAATCTAAGCCAAATTCTAAAACGCATCTGGAGAGGACAGAATTGAAATACAAATGTTAAAAATGCTACTATGGTATTTGAAGCTTCTGCTGCTCTTTTTGTCAATGTCTTTGAAAGCACTTTCAGAGTGGTGATTTTTGATGTCTTGCAGGGGAAATTTTCCTCCTATATTAAGCCTGAGTAGACTGAGGCTCTGAGAAGTGATTTGTCCAAGTTTGAACATGCAGGGGTAGAGAGCAAAAACAACTCTACAAGCTGGAGCTCTCCACTGAGAGAGGGCTAGAAAGTGGGAGGGGGCACAGGCAGGACAGCTGACCTGTAATGAGGAAAAGGATATTCCATGGTGTTCTGCTCAGCGATAAAAGTTCAGGGAAAGGAGGAGGAAGAGGATTGTCCATGGTTGTGGCATTAGCCTTCTGAGGAACCATTAGAGGTGATGAAGCCCTGCTTTATTGTGACTTTATTTATTAATTTATTGTGACTTTATTTATTAAGTGACTGGGCAGCTGCCTGCTGAGAGGAAATAGTGAATAAATTATTTCTTTGTTTTGCTTTTGGGGATAGCTTTTGCTTCCCTATATCTTAATGCATGAGCCTCCTCACCTTTCTGTGATTATCTCCTGCCAGGGAGGAGAGTGAGTGTCTGTGGGGGTATGTGTCTGTAGGCCAGTGACAATCCACCATGAGTTCTCAGGTCTGGTCTGTGCATTCAGTGCTAGGCTTCTGCTCCCAGAGCTAGACTCAGCCAACCTCCAGTCAGCACCTGAGATTTCAGACTTAGAAAAAAACTTATTTTCAAAAAAGTCTATATTAAGAGAAGCCAGCATTTTACTAAATGAACAAAGAAGCACTGTTCAAAAACTCAGCTGAAGTTAATTGATCTCAACTATCTAAATGGAATAATCAACCCATCAAACCCATCAATCACTCTAATCAACAGTATCAAGACCTTCTGGTAGAAGGTGTCCATAGAGGAACTTGAGCATAACCAAATATTCTCTGAACCAATCAGGGAGTATCATACAGGCATGATTTGTGCACTTGGAGCAAAGTGGTATTTCTTTGTTTTATTATTTTCTTTAAAGTACAGATAAATAATAATTTAAAAAAATACAAAATGAAGCAGTGTTACAGATCTAGTTTTCACCTGAAAACACATAATAACACTGAAGCAAAAACCCAAAGTAGGCTGTCAGTCTCATTACTTTGTCAAGAGAAAGGCAGAACAAGTGTGTTTGACATTAACTGCTTCCTTGAAATTCATCTAATTCTTGTAAGACATGTGCATAATTCAGTTTTAGATTAGAATGTTGAAGGGACATCTTTAACCTAAAAAAGCAAAAACGGTCCCCTTATGACACAAAATTAGACACAAAATATTATATTAATCTTATTTTCTTCATGTCATTAAGAGTACATTTGGTTTAATTATTTTTCCTATGTGAATATATCTTTCAAAACTCACTGTAGGGTAATAGGTGGAACAAAGAAAATCAGTCAATTCCTTTCTCCCCATCAAATTTTATTGCAACAATAAAATCCATAAACATTGCAGGATGACTGTCAGATAGAGGCAAAATTGCATTTTAACTGGTTTTGATTCACTGTGTTTCAGTCTGACAGTGCTTGAACTTGGTTATTATTCTTGGACAGAAGTAGTTCTCATTTTAAGACAAATTATATGAAAACAACTTCTATTTAAAGTATTGCAGCACCTTTTAAACAAATGAGGTCATTATAAAGCATTACATCACATATTATATAAAGGTTAAATGTATAAAATGGCTAATAAATTACAAAGGTAGCAAAAGATAATTGTAATGGTAACCTATTCCATTTAGGAATAGAATATCAGAATCATGAGTTTTTCTCTGTATCAATAGGTGTATACTTTTTATACATGCACGTATAATTAAAGGCAATTTTGCATGGTAACAAAGTAAAGCCAGCCAAATAAGTATTACCTTACTCTGTATGACCTTTGACTCAGTGAAACAGTTGCTTTTTCTACAGATTTTCGGAAGCGCTTTTGATACTGACTTCTCTGGCTCTTCTATTTTGTCTGATACACATATTGTCACACTGACCTGAAAATGGCTTGAACAAAGGTTTCTGCTGTGTTTTTTATCCCATGGTTTATGTCCTCATCAAAGCAGAATGCTCTCCCCAGTTCCTTAGGGACTGAGAATACTTTCCAAATCCCAGTAACCACTGTGACTGCATCCAGAAATGGCAGTGAGGTGGCAGGTCCTCCACACTGTGCACAGGGAAGAGGTTTTGCTAGAGGAAGATGATGAAGGCTTAGATATAGGAGTACCTCTAAACTAACAATAAAGAAATCCAGAAAGGAGAGCTGTGAACTAATCCCTTCTTGAAAGTTAGGTCAAGTACATCATTGTGCACCTCTGGAGAGGTCTTCCCTTTGGCTGGGATTTATAGCCTTGTTTGACATACGGATCAGCCTGATTCCCCTGTGAGAAAAATCTACATTTTGAACGTGAGAACCTAAGTCTGTTTGCTATTTTAGGATAGAGGGGAGGCCAACCTGCTTGGAATGAGAAGTACCTTCTCCAAAATTTTAACTGGCCATAATAAAGCACTATGTCACTCTGCTTTATCTTTGAAAGTGGGAGAAACCTTACCAGAGCTGCAGAAGAACTTCTCATTTCCGGTGCAAGAATAGCAAAAGATGAAAATTCTCTAGTCATGTAATAATGATAGAAATGACAATGGGGAAGGTGGCACAATCTATGTAATATGTGGTGAACTTTCTCAGATGGCTGCCTCACACGCCTGTGTAATTTAGATGTCTTTGGAGACATATAATGAGGCAAGTATGATTCCTCATCTACTTTTGCAAGTTTATTGCTAGTGAAGCTTTAGTGACTTTGACTGAGAAAAATGAGAGGATAATTGAGTTCAGGGTCCCTGCTTTGAAGACTTAACAATCTAATTTAGGACCAGGGCAAAAAACCAAAACAAAACCCAATTAGAGAGGAAAGGAAGACAAACTCCCTCAGGTTATGCTCATGCCTATACTGGATAGGATATGTGTCTCTAAATAGAACTCTAAATCACCAGTTTATTAACATCATGAAAAATAGGAAGAAAAAGATTTCCCTTTACTGTGCGCCATTAGAGCACAAATACCTAAGTTTTGCATCAACACCTTAGCTGATTTTCTGTTCATGTGTGATAAAATTACTAAGTTGATATTTTTGGAGACATGCAAAAACAACAGTGATTGATACTCCTTTTCTACCAAACTAAAGAGCTTATTATTGTATTTGTCTTCTGTAGATGACTGTGCACCACTTTCTCTCAGAGTCAGATTCCTCCTCCTGCCCTCACAGAAATGTACATCTGAGATCTCATGCACCCCATGTCTTAGCAGCTGCCACTGATGATTGTGTCTCTAATAGCACTGTGGCTTTCTACTATTTGTACTGCTCTACTGAGTTGCACTTGAAAATGGATATTAAGGTAAAACCTCTTCATTGATATGTATTTTCCTCTTAATCTCACATTACATACTGGCTAAAGTAAAATCTAATGCATTGCACAGGCAGTATAGAGCTTACAAGGAGAAAATTAATTCAGTTTCTGCCTTTTAGAGCTTGTTCGTTTGCTTGTAATCACAGACATTTTTTTTTTTCCTTTTAAGATTCAATTCTCCCACTTTAGCTCAAAGCCTTTACAATTTAATTCCTGAATGTGATACTAAAGTTTAATCTTTGAGGATGTTGAAATGTATTTCCTGCAAAATGTCATGGTCATAATGCAGGAAACATATCCTGAAACAACAGACAGCTGCTGGAGTTTTGTGATTTCAGTTATGTTTGGCTTTAATGTCAAGAGTAAGCCTGTTTTGCTTTGCTTTGTTTTCTTCCTTTCTTCGATGGCAACATTCCAGCACTTCAAAGTCAATAGATTTCTTGCTGTAAACTCTACCATGTATCAGGTTCATCTTCTGGAAGACAAGCAAGAGAGGGTCAGAGGTAACAATTGTTGTAGTAAAAGACATTTCCCGTCATCCTTTGTATCATACACATGAATGCTCTTTCAACAGCTGAAGCTGTTGATATACTTTATCCAGAGCTTTGCTCACTCTACAATATTTCTTATAGTAATGAAAAAGGAATCTGCTGAACCAAAGAAAAAAAGAAATCCTATCAAAAGGTTGGCATTTCACTAGCAGATTTTTCAGCCAGCTGAATGCTAGTGCTCTGGTTTATACACATTGAAACTAATTTCTCTTTGCATCTGGTATTTTTCCCCACAAAATGCATTTCACAGAATTCATTTGTTCTTTATTTCTCTCTCTCTCTCTTTCCCTCTGTCCAAATCAGGGCTTCAAATTGTTGAAGGGGGAAGAGCAGAGAAGGAAGTAGGGTTAACATTCATTTGAATGTTTTTTGCTTAAACCTAGATTTTAGTATTTAAATATACTTATAGCCAAAATATTCCAGTATTCAATTATTCATCTCTGAGATTAGGGCAGCTCTGAACTTGTTCTATGCACTTTTTATAGTATGATGCTGTCAGCTTCCAGAGATAGGAATTTATTTATCCCAGGACACACAGACTGATCAGACTGATCACTGTCTTTCCATTAATATTGGATAAGACCTAGATTCTTCCCTAGCTCAAGTGGGACTTTTTTTTTTTTTTTTGGTCAGCTCTGAAAAATGCAGATGAAAAGAGTGAAATACCTGGAAAGAGCAGTTCTACCTATGTTAGATCTTAATTGCTCTCTTCAGGTGTCTCATTTTCACCACAGATCACTGATCATAAAAAGCATCTCATTTAAGCCCAGAGCCCAAGATATTTTAAGATGTACATTGGGAACTATAGTATAAGTCCAACAGGGAGGTGTTTTAAACTGTTTCACACAAAGGGTCTTTTTGATTTACTCAGAAGATGAAAGAAATCATAGATATTCTTACAGAGAAGAGGTTTCATAGTTGGTAGTGGCTATGGAAGGTGAAGAAGATGACTAAACTGGGATGATCACTTGTAGAAGATATGCCAGGCATGTATGAATGTATGGGAGTGACAATGAATGTGTTACATCCCCAACCCCTAAAGGTTGTGAATGACATGTGCAGTTAAGTGGTCCAGGGAAAGGATGACAGATGTGTGAATGGAAATGAACTCTTGGGGAGGCTAAGGTTTGCAAGAAGTTCAGGATACATTTCTACATGGGGAGTCACTTGTGACTTGGCCATTGTCCTAAACACATAGATATGCTCATGTGGAACAGACTAGAAACCAGACCATCTCCAAAGGTTTTGCTTATGTCTCTCTCCTGTGGCTGTACAAACAAATAAAGTGAGAGGACAAGATCCAGATAATCCTTTGGTGCAAGAAATGAAAAATACATTAACTGGAAGTGCTTAAATTCTGAAGATCAATCCAAAGATATCTTCCTAGCCACATGAGGCACCTGAAACTTTCCTTGAGTCAAAGGTGATATTTATAAGACCAAATTTTGATCTATGCTTTTATCATTAATAGGATGAATGAACACTTTCAGAAAATGTTTCTTTTCATTCTTACTTACAAGATAGGTGAGATGAATCACCTGTCACAGAAAGGCTTATGTAATTGATTAACAACACAGTGTAGGATGACCAGCAATCAATATCAGCATATCAATATATTGATTTACATTGTAGACATCCAAAATGTAAGGCAAGATAAATCCAGCCTAAGGTGTCTAGAAGCCAGTCAGCACATGTCTAACACAATCCCTACCTTTCTAGAGTCATTGACCCATGTGTGCATTTCCTACAGTCACCAACACTAGATTTTGCATTTGGGATGAAGTAAGACCAGGAAGAAGTGGAAAGTGAGAGAGGAGTGGCTGGAAAGCAGCCCTACAGACAAGAATCTGGGGTTGCAGATTGGCAGCAGGCTCAGTATGGGTCAGATGAGTACCCTGGCATCCAGGAGGGAAAACTGCATCCTGAGGTGTGTCAAACATGTAGACACGGAGCATAGGGACATGGTTTAGTGGTGGACTTGTCAGAGCTGGGTTTACAGTTAGATTTGATGATTTTAAAGGTCTTTTCCTACCTTCAATGATTCCATGAGTCTAAACACAGCATACCCAGCCAGTTGAATCCCACTGTATTTAGTGTTGGTGCAGTCTCCCCTGCAGCACTGAACACAGTTCTGTGTTGCACAATTTAAGAAAGGTGTGAAGGTCCTTGAATGTGTCCAGAGAGAGAAACAAAGCTGGTGAAAGGGCTGGAAGGAATGTCCTGTAGGGAGAAGCTAAGAACTCCAGGTTTGTCTAGTCTGGAGGAAAAGGAGGTTGAGGGGCAAACCCAGTTCTCTCTGCAGTTCCCTGAGGAGGGGCTGTGAAGAGGGAGGGGTTGAGCTCTTCTCCCTGGTATCTAGTAATGGGATACATGGGAGTGGTTCAAAGCTGTGCCAGAGAAGGTTTAGACATGATATTTGGAAGCATTATTTTACCAAGAGGGTAGTGAGACACTGGAACAGACTTCCTAGCGAGGTGGCTGGTGCCCCAAGCCTGTCAGTGATTAAGAGGCATTTGGACAATGCCCTTAACAACATGCTTTAACTTGTGCTCAGCCCTGAAGTGGTCAGGCAGTTGGACTGGATGATCACTGCATGTCTCTTACAACTAAAATATTCCATTCTATTCTATTCTATTCTATTCTATTCTATTCTATGCAGGTTCCATTTTTTGGCAACCTTTCTTCAAAGTCTTCCAAAGAGGCCAGTTTCCTAATTTGCTGTCAGCCCATACTTTTCATGGAGACAGCCCCTCAGTGGTGCTGAACTTTGGCCACCTCCTTGCACATTTAGTACCCAGCAACATCAAATCTGTTAAAGGTCTCCAGTACTTCATATAGTTATAAGTACATGCAATGAATATTGTTACTGCTGCTCAGTTAAACAAGAGACTGCATATGCTTGAATGAAGAATTATTCAAATGACATTAAAAATGTAACTGAAACTCTCTATCAGGGGTCTTTATTTCAATGCATTTAAATCATCAAACACCAAAGCAAAAATCAGTAATGACAGCTGTTATTCTTTTTTACACCATTCAAGTATTCGAGCACATTAAAATCAACGTACCAGAGTTTTGGTTGAACTGATGAGGTTTGAAATACTCTTGGGTTTCTAATGTGAAGTATCATCAGACAATAGCAATAATGACATATAAGTGTTCCTCCCTATCTGGCAACTCTGAAGGAAAGTACTTTACTGATGATAATCTGAAAGAGACTGCATCCTTCTGCCTCTGCTTCAGATTTTTAAAGCTGGATATTAATTAATAAAATTACATCCTAGAAAAAGAAACTGTTTCAAACAGAAGACTACTGACACTTTTCAAATTCATCTTGAAAAGCATTGCTGTAATGGCTTCTGTTTCTGTTTTTTAAAGAGTGGTGTACAATTTTTAGGATCCCAAAAGCTCAAGGTGACCTGAAATGGGCAATGACAACTGCTCAGAAGGATCCATTTCTGAAATGTACTGTGTACAGTTCTAGCATTCTCAACATAAGAACGACATGGAACTATTGAAGCAAGTCCAGAGGACGGTCACAAAGTTGATAAGAGGCCTGGGGTACCTCTTGTATGAAGACTGACTGGGGAATTTGGGGCTGTTCTACCTGGAGAAGAGGAGATTGTATGGAGACCTCACAGCAACCTTCCAGTATCTGAAGGGGGCCTACAGGAAACCTGGCAAGGAACTTTTCATAAAACACTAGAGAGAGGATGAGGAGCAATGGGTAAAAAGTGAGAAAGGGGAAATATAGATTAGATATTAGGACAAAATTCTTTACTGTAGTATGCTGAGACAGTGGAACAGGTTGTTCAGGAAGACTGTGGATGCCCCAGCCCTGGCAGTGTCCAAGGCCAGTCTGGATAAGGCCATGAGAGACCTTGGTGAGTGGGAGGTGTCCCTGCCCAATGCAGTAGGGAGGACACTTGGACTGGATGATCTTTAAAGTCCTTTCCAACCTCTAACATCCCATGATTCTCTGAAATTCTTCTAAATTCTTCTAAACATGTATCATCTAGATTTTGTTTATACCTATAAATTTAATAAAAATCCAATGACTTTCCTAGCAAAACATCGAACATCCTCATCTATTAAAGCAGACCAAGAAATCCAGCAATGGCTGATGACCCAGAAATATATGAAAACAGGTATCAGCCTCTTTACACCTGGGCTACCTTGTTCTGCACAGTCAGTAAGACTTGCACCCTGAGCTACCTGCAGGTTCAAGCTGTCCTTGTTTCAGCAGGAAGGGATATGGCCAAGACCCCACTATTATTCAGCACCACTTCACATCATTGCCTGGGGTGAGGGAAAAGGAGGTCTTGCTTCTGGAAAGAATGGTGCTGCTTCTGGTCAAACAAAGGGAAACCGTCCACTATTGCTTCAAGCTCGGTGAGCATTTTGCATATAAATCACGCTCTCTTTTGTACACTTTTGTCATTAATATTGTTGCTAATACCGTTCATTTTCTTATCATTGCTGTTTCCAGTAAATTGCTCTTATCTCAACCCATGATCTTTGCCTTTTCTGCTTTCAGTCATAGGGGGTAAAGGGATAGAGCAGCAGCTCAGGTTCACTAAACTGATGAAAGCCATTCCTAAACCACAGCATAAGCCAGAATGTAACCTCAGGCTCACCCGCAACTCGGTCCATGTGCCACTTGGGACTGGTCAACTGCAGCCAAATACAGCTGGCAACTTGTCAGGGATGAATGTGATCACAGACTGAGCTGAATTTACCATGGTCCAGTAGTCTGGAAGATATCCACACCTCACTTTTTTGGACTGCATTTGTCCATCCTATAACAGATGCTTCCTTGGAGAGGTTTGAAGCTGAAATCCAGCACTGTGTAACCACAGTGTCTTTTCCAGTAGCCTAAATGCAATCCCATTTGAATTCTGCCTACAAGCCCCTGCTGCTCTCCAGATGGCTGTGCCACAGCCCTTCCAGGAGACAATATGAGTCTTTTTTGTCTGCCTGATATTGTCATTGCAGATGGGCAGAAGGGCTTGGTGGAGGTTACAGGGAGTCGGATGTGGTAAATTGGTTCAGGATTAGACTTTAAACAGGGCTCTTTTGAAATGGTCTCCAGTTGGACAATGCCACAACTTGAGCTAAAAACCCTTTGAGAGGTGAGCAGTTGGTGAGCAGTCAGTACACATTTAAGGTGACTTTGAGCCCACATTCAATTAACAGGAAGCTGAAAACATGGGGCAGGGTGTGCTTAATCCCATTCCAGTTTGCTATGCTGCAAGAGCAGTGTAGTCTCCTTCTGGGTCACCTGAAAACCACCACACTGACTTTTGTGAAGATCTGAAGACTGTTCCTAATTTTTATGTATCACATGGTGATTCCTGTCTCCACTGAAGTTCACTAAAACCTCCTCAGATTTACCAGTGCTAAAGTTAACTCTTTGCCAACTGTTAAGACTAATCACAGAATCAGAGAATGAACTAGATTGGAAAAGACCTTTGAGATTACCAAGTCTGACCTATGACCTAACACCTCCTCATCAACTAAACCATGGCAGTGTGTGCCACATCCAGTCTTTTTCTAGTGTGCTGTTCACTGAATATTTCTGAATATTATAGTGTCCCAGCTGCTGGAGTGTGATCATGATCTACTCTGCAGCTGCAACATTCAGTGCTTGGCAGTTCCTTCAGCAAGATCAAACTTTGCAGGAAGGCTGAGTCCTTCTTTCCAAATTGTCCCAAGTTGTGACTGCTTTGTCACATGCAGGGAGACCTGAACTTAGTCTGTCTGTAACAAACTAAGAATCAAAGAATCAAAGGCACTGGGAGTAGGATAAAAGACCCTTAATTTCAAATTGTAAAGCAGATAGGGTCAGGGTGTGGTATTTCCTAGGGCTTATCTGTCCTCCTCAGCATTAAAGACTGTCTCAGGCACAATGTTGGGCTAATAATGTACCATGTGAACTTACTGCAATCACCTCCAGGAGCTCAGGGAGCCGTGTACTGTCCCTCATTAGGCAATAGAGGCATGTTTCAGTGCAGTGGTAATTCCCAACAAATCTACCATCTTCTCCTACATGACCAAAATCTCCCGTACACTATTCTGAGATCTATTTTCTTTAGAGCTCAGAACTGAAAATATGTCTTTCAGAGGATGGTTGCAACGTTTTTGTTTGGCTTATTTTCTTAACATTTAAGGCTCCTCTGTTACTGTCCACCTTCACTGCAGAATTTTAATCAAGATGGAGGTCAGAAGACAGCAGGGGAGCAAAAGCCAGCCTTGCAAGCAAAATAAAGTTTTCAGCTGGAGGTAGACATGTTGAGAGTGTCCCTGGTTTCAAACATCATTCACACGGTGTAGGTGGGCACCCTCAGCTTCCTTCCTGGTGAGATACTGCAGCTCATCACACTAAAATGATCACTTGGGTCAGCAAAGAGCTGTTGGACAGAGATAAAATGTGTCACTGGCCACAGACCCAGCATTTGGGAAAATGTTTCACTCTAAATTCTGTGCTGAAATGTAACACTTTGATTTAACCAGCTTTAGGTGTTCCATTAAATCTGAGATAGCACCCTATAAAGAGCCGAACAGATCTTTGTGCCTCCTGTTTCTCTTGTAAACATCTCTTCTGTTTGTTGGTTTCCTTGTCCTAATTAACAGGGATTTGTCACAGTGGTAACTTCCTAGTCTATCTTCTCATTAACCACTCCAGCAAAACACCACAGCACCTAAGAGTTCCCTGCTGAACTGCAAATTATTGCCACTCCTCTATTTCAGCAATTACAGGCTCTTTTTTAAAAAGCATGAAAACTGCTCACAGCCATTTTGGAGGATTCCTACACTCTTTGCAAAGAGTCCTTATACCTTTCCACCTCCATCTCTTGAGACAGGCGGCTCTCATCTCAGCATTTATGTGCCTTAAACTCCTTCTGTGTGTCAAAACCACTTCCTAGACTCTGAACCACATTTTTACAACATGCTTTGTGTCAAATCCACATACATTCTCTTCTGAAAAAAACACTTGTTCTAGGCCTATTATGAAACAGAGGGTCTGCCTGGGGAAGCAACCTGTCAGTACATCTTGTGTGTCAGACACAGCAATGTGCCTACACATGGTCAGGGTACTCTGGGAACAGGTAGGATGTGACCCAGTGGTCTCTCTGTGCCTCCCATCTACCTTTGCACTGGTGCCACCTGGCTGGCAGGGGACCATGAATTGTTTCATGGTAAGGCCTTAAAACATCTGTTCCAATGGGAGGTGCGGCTCACACAGCTATAGTTCACGTAACTTCAAAGCAAGTTGCTGCAGAGAGACAGATCTAGGGAAAATGCAGGGGGATTCAGGCCAGCAGTATGGTCTAAATAGCACCAGATAATAAATTATAATGTAGATGTAACCAAGGCTCCAGCAAGGAGTAATGGGAGAAGAACTCTGTGCAGGGGCATCAGCTGGAAGTAAATGAACACAAAATCCTGCTGCTGCTGCCCCAGGGACCAGATACAAAGGTCAGGATTGCACTTTTCCCTTCCTTGCCCCATCCACCATGGAGCCAGTACTGGAGTCCATATGGGAAAGAATTGACATGTACAGATGGATGAATGCCAGAAAGTAGTGATGGTGGGTATCAGGGACAAAGGTTTCCAATTGCAAGCATTGCAGCTCTAGCTTGGCTGTTCTCCCCACATAATCAGTATGTCTTGCATATAACTCATATTTCACTTCTGAAATCCTTATACTCTACTGGCAATCACAACATTTTTCTTATATCCCTATTTACTTTCATATTTTCTGCTATTTCTGCACCCGTTTCTTCAAACAGGTTCCCGCTAGCAGCTATTGCTGCTGCATTATCTGGGTAGTAAACAGGTGGATTTAACTCTAGATTCCCTCCCTTCAGCAACCAAAATGCCGATGGCTGGGCTTTACCACTGGAACTGAAGTGGGCTCCAGAGAATTTGCTTTCAAAGAGTTCTGTGTTTCTCTGTTCGGTTTTGAAATAGGCTGTTCCCAGAAGAGGAGAGAGAGCACTGCTCTCCACTCCAGAAAGCTCCTGGAGAAGGTTGTGTTTAAAACTGAATTTTTTAAAAGGTAATTTTCAAAACAATCACCAAGAGAGGAAACCCTTTTCCTTATTGTAAAAATTTGCAAATTGAAACAAATCACAAATAGACTGCCCAGGTGGAGTCCAATAACCAGACTCTTCTGGAAACAATTTCCAGTCCCTAATTACTGCTTACAAAAGGTTTATGTTGTTTCAGTGTTTGTCTCTATAAAAAATAAAACTTGATAAACAGAAAATATGCAAATTAGATTCAAGATAATGCTAGTGACATTATAAATATTATAAATCCCTAGGGAATATCTAGTTTAAATGACAAATTCACACATATACACAAATTTAACAGGATCAGTCAACATTTGTGACAATAAATTGAGCATGTAGCTGTCTCAGCAGCAAGGACCTTTGGCAACATCCACATCATGAACAAAGAATGTAAATTCAGACCTGTCAATGCAGAACTTGACTATAGAAGAGAAGGAATTGTGAAAGGTGCCACGGGTAGGTAGCAATGAGTGGATCTGAGAGGCTCAAATTGTTAATGCATTTCAGTATTCCTTGTTATATTTCTGCATTTCCAAATTACCTGGCATTTCATTAACTATCAGTCCAAACCTCTCCAAGGAGGCCGCTCACATCAGCCTGAGTTTTGCAGAAAATTTTGTTTAAAGCCCCTAAATAAAACCATGGCAAGTGTTTTAGCAACCCCATTCTGTGGACCCATGACTACACTATATGGAATGAGACCAGGGGTATGAGATTCCACAAGGCCAAGTGCCACATCCTGCCCTTGGGTCACAGCAACCCCAGGCAGTGCTACAGACTGAGGGCAGTGTCTGGAAAGCTGCCCAGTGGAAAAGGACCTGGGAATGCTGGTCAGTGGCAGCTGAACATGAGCCAGCTGTGCCCAGGTGGCCAAGAAGGCCAATGGCATCCTGGCATGTGTCAGCAGTAGTGTGGCCAGCAGGACCAGGGCAGTGATTGTCCCCTGTACTCAGCACTGGTGAGGCCTCACCTTGAATCCTGTGTTCAGTTCTGGGCCCCTCACTACAAGAAGGACATTGAGGGGCTGGAGTGTGTCCAGAGAAGGGCAACAGCTGGGAAAGAATTTGGAGTGCAAGACTGATGAGGAGCTGAGGGTGTTTAGCCTGGAGAAAAGGAGGCTCTGGGGAGACTTTATCATCCTACAACTGCCTAAAAGGGGGTGCAGCCAGGCCATCTCTTTTGCCAGGTCATCTCTTCTGCCAGGCAACAAGTGACAGGATGAGAGGACGTAGGGTTAAGCTATGCCACGAGAGGTTTAGACTGGACATTCTTCACAGAAAGGGCAATTAGACATTGGAACGGATTGCCCAGGGAGGTGGTGGGGTCACCATCCCTGCAGACATCTAAGAAAACGTTGGATGTGGCACTCAGTGCCATGGTTTACTTGACATGGTGGTGTTCAGTCACAGGTTGGACTTGATGATCTCAGAGGTCATTTCCAACCTAACTGATTCCATGTTTCTGCGACTTGAAATACATTCCTAGAAGGTGCAGTGTCCTTGCCACTCTGAAGAAAAGATGCATCCAGTCTATAATCCTTGCAGTGGCTATACTGGGAAGTGTGGAGAAGGAAAATGTCTGTTTCACATGCAGAGGGGTCAAGCATCAGGTTTGTAGATGCAAGGGAGGCATAGCTGTGGAGGAGGTACCTGGACACACATTAAAACTTGACACTTGCCATCCCAAGGAGGCTAGAAGGCTATTGGTCTATAAGTGAGAATACCTGTAAATGGATACTGTATTTTTTAATTGCATGAGAAAGCTCAGGCTCTCTGTTCAAGTTAACAGATAAAAAACTCTGTAACTGAAAACAGGATTATTTGGTGTGGTCACTATTTAGAGGGAAAGAAAAATCCTGAAAAATGCAGAGACCAAAAGTCATCAGAACTGAGAAAAATTGTGGCATCAAGTGTGAACCCATGAGCAACTCAGTGTCTCTGAGCCCCAAAGGGTAAACCCAGGTACCAGAGGGACACCCCACCACTCTTCAGGATCTTTCTGTATTGGTCCAACAGACATATTTCCGATTGGTATAGAAGACATCAACTTACTACTGCCAGATGTCACTTCTCAAGCACAGGGGGACACTGCCCCCCATGAAGAGTTGTATCAGTGCACTTTAAGTGAAAGTTATGCAGTGCTGACTGCTGGACCCAAAATTTTGGGAATCGTATGTTTAGGAATCCAGATGCCAGAGAAGGGCCAGGGAGTGGGAGGAGAAGCAATATGTTTTTACAAAGTCCTTTAGAAGTGTAAGACAAGTTAGATCTTTTTCATTCCATTTTTTCTTTAAAACATAGAATTTCAGAAACAAACTCACCATTGCAGTTGACTAGAGGCTTGGTTCTCATTAACTCCTCCTTTATCTTCCCAGTCATAATCAAACATAAGAACTTTGGCTCAAGAACCTGTCAGCTACAGGCTCCAAAGTATTTGATCAATATCACAACATGCTTGCTCTGTTTGCATGCAAAAACATCTGCTATTCCTCACTACTGGAGACTGAATGCTTGGTTAGATCCTACACTGAGCTTGTTGTCCTCCTAGCAGTGTTAAAGTTTATTTTTAGAGGTCTTTTTAATTGAAATTGGTCATTAATCCATTTTTAGTGGTTAAAGAAGATCATAAAATGGATGATTGAAGAACACGTAGAAAAATAAACAGCAATAACTACAGAGGAAGAGAAGAAAACTCATTGGCCAAGGCAGTACAGCAGGTTTATTTTTTTACCTGCACTACTAGTTAAAAGGCAAGGGAACCATTATATGTTTAGCATTATAATTGGAACTATAGCTCTTGAAAGGGGTGATTATGCCATGTTTCTATAGTGAAACCCTTGGTAAACTGGAATGCTGGAAGCATTATTCCCTGCAGCAGTGGTGTTATCTTTCAGGAAACAGAGTTTCTTACCTAATTTTACTGTGTTAATAGATATGGATTAATTTCTAAAAAAAGCAACAGAATAAATTAGAAAAACAAAACCTTACCTTATTTTGGAGATAGTCATGAACTTGATGCAAATCTCTGTCTTATCATAATCAGCTTTTTCCAATGAGTACTGAAGAGGATTACTTGAAGACGCAGACTTGACCCAAGCTCTCCACTTTATTTTTTCTTCTTATGAATCTGCATGTTCTCACTCCTGGATATATGCCCAACTTAAACAGGAAAGAAGGAGAGTTCCCAATGTTTTGGTAATATTTTTCTTCCAGGACAAAACAACCCTGAGTTTAGGGTTCCCTCCTCTGAAGGAAATAGGTCTAGAAGCCATATGTCTCATTTCTCAAGAATGCTTAATAATCATTAGGCTCTAATGTAGGGGAAATCTGGATAAGGTAGGAATGAGACAGGTTTTATGTAAGTCGTGCTGCATCAGCATCATGCTCACACTGTTGAAAGTCAGTGAGAAGGCAAAAGCCCAGGCCCCCTTCTGCCAAATCAGTTCCTGTTTGTGCACAGAATGACCACAATATAGTCCCACTCTGATTCATGAAAAAAACAAAAAAAAAAAAACAACCCAAACCTGAGGTCAAGAGGTAGTTTTAAACTAAATCACAGGGTGTAATTCATCTGGCAAAACACAGATGTCTACACCTGAGTTTCTCTATTGAGCTACTTGTTTTAAGTGATGAGAGAAACAGATACTAAAGCATGACATTTCTTAAAAGTAGAGGCCTAAAGGAAATCAAATTACTTCTGCCTAAAATTTCCAGTTTTTTTCTGCTTGTTGTAAAAACCGTTGGCTTGACAAACTCAGGTATAGGCTATGATGGGATGAATCTAACCTGATGTCACAGAGGCATTTGTTCTTCTTCCCTGAGATAGGTGTCACAGGAAATGGAGAAGAAAGAGCTACCAACATATACTTCCCCTGGCATTTCCTACTGTCTGCTTGAGGTATACTAATCCTGGTGTATCCATGAAAAAAAAAAAATCCTCATCTGTTTGGTATGGATCATGAGAATAATCAACCTCATGAAAATCATCACAGTGATCTCCTTTTTAGATAATTCAGAGAAGGCTGTGTAAATCCTAGCACTCCCTGGGGTCTGTGATCAGCTCCATATGCAGTATAATTGCACAGATTCCAGATAACCCCACTCATCACCTGGGGGTGTAATGTAGTTTAAATGATGCACATTTCTTACTCTTACAACGAGTTAGACATACTGATCTTCCCAGAGGGAACACTTCAGTGGGTATGTATCATGAGTTGTGATGTCACTGATAACTTTTCTAATTGTACAGACTGAAATAGATTGATAAAATAAAAGATTTGTGGATATTATTGTTTTTTTTCCCAGCTCTTACACCTATAATTTCCATCTGCTGTGCAGAAAGAAAATTTGTTTTCTTCTGAGTACGTCAGGCTGTTAAATGTATGTTGCTTATGATCTTGAACATAAAAAGCACATTTATCATCAGTAAAATTAACAATGTGCCACCAGCCCTCTTCTGTGAGAGCAGCTTGACCAAAAGCCTTTGTTCTACTGAAACTGATTTGGGTTTTTTAGGGAGAGAGACTTTTGCATTTGGCTTAGCTAGTTTGCCCTGGTTTGCCCCGCATAATTGCATTATACTGAGCTTGGTTACCACCTCACAAAAAGTGCCAGGTTTAAGTGCTGCAGGATGATAATTTTGAGAACTGCTATGGTTTATGTACTGGAATGGAGGCCAGGGTGCAGTAGTGGAATTCAGATCTAACGGAGATTTTGAATCTTGACTCTCTTGAGGCCATTGATATAACTGGTTGGTTTCTGTAGGGCCAGAATTGTAGGAAGAGCTTTGCATTTGGTCCTCTATTGAGATAACATAACTGGGAGTAGTAAGTGGATTATAAAGCACAGCTCTGGGCTCCTGGGATAATTCACAGAGATTGGAAGAGGCCTTCCTCTAGGAGTCCTGTCCTTCTTCCAATGGAAGAAGAGTGCTTTGAAGGCTGTTCTTAGCATGCAAATCTCATTTTCCATAGCAGTCAGGAAACAATAATGCCAAAAACTCCCAGCAAAAACAACAAGATGCTCACAATACATAGCTTGCAGTTATTATTTTTCATTTACATCTTGGAACTACAGAAAAGAGCACTCATTGATGTTAGTACTCTTTTTCCTGTTCATTGAGCTACAGAAGAGAATCTCTGATACTTGAAAAACTATTAAGGTCATATTAGATCCAATTAGACATTAAAATTCACAGAAGAAGTAGAAAACAGAATTTGGCCACACAGAAAGTAAGGAAAAGTAGGGAAAACTTGGTTATTTTTCTTTATCAGGGTAGCTCAAAACTCCTGGAGCTATAGTAGGGACATGTCCTTTCTTCCTCACTCTGGGGAGCTGAGATGAAAAGAAGGGAGGGCAGTGCTCTGCTCTTACTCCTTCAGGACACATCTGGACCAGACAACACATCCCAGCCTGTCTGAACCAGAACCAAAGAGGACATTTCTTAGCACTTGATTTGCTCTTCAGCAGCTCTGTTTTGTAAAACTGGCTCCTGGCTCAGAGTTGCTTCTTGCTCAGAGAGCACACGAGTTTTTGCTGTATCAAATGTATGTGTGTGGTAGGGCATGCCTGAGATAGTTTTCATCCCTTTCAGATCTCTATCTTTTAATGATGCAGCTGGAACTGCTGCTCTGCCTTAAACCAGGTTGCCTGAGCTGGAACACACCGTGGCACAGGCACAGAGTAGCTAGGGATTCAGAGAAAATAGCAAAAGACTGCCATGGACATCTGATGTTATCAGTGCCAATAAAATTGCACCTCTAACTTCCTTCCATATCTAGAATATGTTGCTAAAGCTGCAGGTTAACTCCAGCAAAACATGAACTAAAACTCCACATATCTGCAGTTGAGAATATAACAAAACTGATAGCATATTCCACCAACCAGGAAACTAATTCCAGTCTCTTGTTGTCACAAGTAATTCAGGTGCACCAGCAGACTCCATCCTTTGGGTGGTTGGAACTCATTTAAAATTATATGCTTCCCATTCTTCCTCATTAGCCTTGCTGGATGGCTCTTTCAGGACTTCACTGTGTCAGCAAATAAAACCTTTCTTCCCATATCCAATTTTAATGTATTCCTTGGGCAGTCTGTGTCTTTTGGGGCTTGCAACAGCACTTCTTTCAGATTAAATAACTCCACTTTCACTCTGATGTATTTATAAAAATCAATGGCATCACCTCTCTATCACCTTTGTTTTGTTAAACTATCTGAGCATTAAATTTTCCCACAAAATATACTCTCTACTCCTCTGATTGCCAAAACAGGTCTTCCCTGCATCTGCTTCAGGCTGAATTCTTCTTTCTTGAGCCAGTCTACAAAGATTTCAAAGGTTAGATCTACAAAGGGAATTGGGAACTTTCAGGTGCTTTATTCCATTAATGGAATTCATAGTGCTGAATTTGGTGTTAAAATGATTTTTGTGTTGGATGTGAAAGGTTGAATGCCTAAAAATGAGCACTGGAGTTGTGGGATATATAGATATACCAAGACAAAGTGTCAAAAGGGGAATTTATGATATTTTATCCATAAAGTAAGATTAAGACGCCTACTTTTACACTGAATGTACACAATTTTTGCTGTCTCTTTCCTGGTTTAGTAAGTACATCTGTTAATCTTGCTTTGAAAGAGTTTGAGTGAAAAACTTGCTTTTGCTTTAATATCCCAGACCACTGACTGAAAGCTTTGAAGCAATGGCCTGTTAGTGACCAACTTTGCTGACTCTGCCATTTGCCTTTACACCTTTGCCAGCCATCTGGATTGTTTTGACTGACCAGCGAAATAAAAACCTCACAAGCACTTTTGTGGCATATTTCACTTTCAGTAGATCATGAAAGAATCTGTTAACTGCAGGAGACTAAGACAGACATGAACATTGCAGCAGTCAGAAGCTGTGTGAGGTGAAACCCACCCTGCATAAATCTTTGCCAAAAGGCCCCTGCTAAGACACCCATCACTGGTGGACAAATCCCCTGGTCTATCAGAAGAAACTTTGCTGTCTGACACTTGCAGACATGTTGCTTTAATAGTCCTGCTGTATATCTCACTGCTTTTGCATGCTATCGACAACTGTGTTTAATTCCACCCTTCTTTATTGAAGGGTGGAATTAAACACAGTTGAAGACAGACATAATGCTAAATTAAACATAGTTAAAAAAAAAAAAGGAAAAAAAGTCTTTAAAACAATTTAGAACAGTGTACTGGCTGAAATAACAATGGTTTTATGTGTACTTCCAGGAAGCTCCTAAAGGCACTTTTCCAATGTGTGCTTTATGAAAAAAGAGAAAGAAAGCCACCACACACAAGATGACTTAGAGACTAAATTAAATATTTGATCTTCTCCCATTCTGTTTCTTGGGAGGTCTGACCCGTATGGTTGGTTGGTGTCCCCAGGACTGGAAATCACGTCTTCAAATCTTTGGCCAGACTGCAGAGGTATAAGTGTGTCACCCTACTTCCTTCTCCAAATGTTCTAGCAAAAAAAAGCAGTGTTATTTAGCTTCAGATGTTGCAGAGGGTCCGATGAAAAAGAGAGAACTCCCTAAGTGCATTGTTTTTTGTATTGTCCTCACTATTATTTGGCACCTTTGCCCTTCTCTTTCTCTCAGGTACCATCAGACAGAGAAGAGAGTTCTGTGGGGAAAAACTCTCTAGTCTTCTGAGCTGTGATCTAGCTCAACTCAGTCTGGGATCCAATTCCAATTATCCAGGTGAGGCAACAGACAAAAATATGGACATCTTGATAGAACAAGGGGTAATGATTTTAAACAGAAAGAGTGTAGATTTAGATTTGACATAAGAAATAATTTATAATGGGGCTGGTGAAATACTCTAGAATAGGTTGTCCAGAAAAGTTGTGGGTATCTCAGCCTTGGGAGAGCTCAAGGCCAGGTTTGATGTGACTTTGAGCAACTTAAATAGTGAAAGATGTCCCTGTTCATGGCAGTTGGTTTGGACTAGAATACCTTTAAAGGTTCCTTCCAATATTATATTAACATTTCATTTTTAAATTCCCATTTTCCATTCAAATGTAGCCATTGTGTGAATACACTCCTATCAGAATGATAGCACCCTATTGCACAATATATTTGAAATTTTTACTAAAAATATACCTTAGGTGAATAGTAGTAACTCATAATTTACTCTATTTCTTATCACAAAATGATTACCATTTTATAATTGATTTTTTTCCCCAGGTTCATCACAAGTGTGGCTCCATCTTCTTCTTTTGGACAAATATTTCTGTACAGTCTATACCAAATGAGACCTCATTAGAGGTCTTTTGGGGTAATGTCAGGGTATCTGCCTGGGCTGGTTTCTAGCCATGTTGGAAATTATCTGAATGTACAGATTTCATTTAAGTATAAAGGGCTACCCACAAAAAACATCTTAGAGAACTCATCAGAATTCAACTGCCTCTCTAAAGTGCACAAAATGCTCAGTGTTCTAAATACAGAAAGTATAAGAAATGTATAAATGTTTTCTCTCTTCTTTTCCTCAGATACCAAGCCATGCCACTATTTGGAACACTGCAACAGGTTCTGCTATCAGCCAGGACTGTCATGCTGTAACCAACATATCATTTTATTCATCTTTGAGTGACAAGAGCACAGGCCTGATGCAGGGAAGAGAAGACAAAATCTCCCACCTTTCCTCTCTGGCACAAGCTGTTCAGAGTTCACATCCAACATAGATCAAAACTCCCTCTTTATTGCTTGTCCCCAGAAACAAATGTATAAACAGGGTGTATGTGGACTACCCCTTTCAAGGCTTCCTCACACATCTATCAAAATTAGATCAGGACAATGAGATGTAAAACAAACCTTAAAAACACCTTCCCCTCACTCCTTCCTGATCTGTACATCATCTCCTGCAGCATTGCAAGGAGATGCAAAATGGGAGTTGGCGGTCAGTTCATCACATGTTTCAGTTCCTCCTTAGGGAAAGTATTCCTTCCCCTGCTCCAGCATGGGGTCCCTCCCATGGGAGACAGCCCTCCAGGAACTTCTCCAAAGTGAGTCCTTCCCATGGGCTTCAGTTCTGCATGAGCTGCTCCAGCATGGGGCCCTTCACAGGGTGCAGTTCCTCAGGAGCAGACTGCTACAGTGGGGTAACAAGTCCTGCCAGAAGACCCACACTAGGGTAGGTTCCTCTCTCCATGGGTCCACAGGTCTTTTCCAGGACCTGGGCTTCTCTCATGCCTGGTCGGATAGTTGTTCCAGCATGGAGTTTTACTATGGGCTGCAGGCTGGATATCTGGTCCTGTGGGGAAGATGTTTTCAAAATTTGGTTTACTTCTCATTATCTTGCTCTAATTGAATTTGTTAACAATCAAAATCAATTTCCCTAAATTCCTTGTTTTGCCCATAATGGTATTTGGTGAGTGATCTCTTCTGGTCTTTTCCCCAACTCATGAGACTTTTGGTGTATTTTCTGTGCCCTGCCCAGTTGTGGTGGAGAGTGAGAGAGCAGCTTTGGTGAGTGCCTGCCATCCAGCCAGGGTCAGCCCACCACATAGAGCAAGGGAGGAATTGGTCATGCTATGAGATCCAGGGATTTTTTGGAAATCCCCCTGCAGAAATGTAAGAAGTATAGTTTAACTAAAATCATTATTGTAACTGTTCATCTTAGCTGTTTTTAAGGAGTGTGTCTGTGGATTAGTATCTTCTATTAAGAACCAAACTCTCAATTCACATGCAAGTACTGTTCTTCCATTAAATCACATTTTTGTGGTTGTTTGTTCTTAATTGCTAACAGTAGCATGACTTAGATGTCTGTTTCTTTTCCAGAGTGAGACTGGCTGCAGTTAACCATAACTTTTAAAAGCAGAGAACAGCCAGCACCTGTACTTACAGTGGAGACCACTGTTAGCAGAAAGGCAGACATGGAACATGATTTGTTTTAAGGAACAGAAAGGCCTATCATTTTACAGAAGTGGCAAGTTCCCTCTCTTACATCAAGTTAGTAATTTTAGAAATAATTTTAGGAGCATATAGTTCATGAGAATCCTGGAGGGAGGAAGAAATTTAATAAGAAAACACAAGAGCATCACTATGAAGTGGTAAAAAGAGGTGTTAAAAATTGCCTAGCAACATAGTGTTTTAAAGTATATTCATAGAACACATGAAGCAAGAATTTTCAGTGCAAAAGAAGACTCTTTGTTCTTAACAAGTACTTCTGCATAGCTTTTCTGATGCACAGTATCACTTTTGTTAGTGGTGTAGCTATATAAAGTTCCAGCTGTGTATGGACCTGTGCATAACAGTTTCAGGAACTCAAAAGTTTAGCAGAATTTTAGGAAAGGAAAGCAGCCTCACACCAGTATTTCTGATAAGGTAATAAATTAATTACTTTCCATACATTCAGAATAATTCTTTACTATTTCCTACAAATAACTCCTGCAGAAAAAAAATGCTGAACTCCTTTTGCAGTGATGGTATTCTGCAATGGCAGAATGTAACTGAAGCAAGAAAATTTGTATGGAAAGGAAACAGCTGATATAAGATCAATAGATATTACTGGGAAAAACCAAACTAAAGGCAGGTTTTTGGCCACACCACTTTTCTTTGAGTCTGAAATCTGAAAGAATTTCAGCTCTTTAAACTTTTACTCCCTATTGTACTGCAGAAAGAAATAAATTAGGTTAAATTGCATGGGAAAAGAGAAACCATGGGTCCCACCACATTGCCTTGAGAGTGAGATAAAAACACTGTGTATTGTTATATATAAACCACTGATCATTCTTGAAAGGCTGTGATGTCACAAATTTTTGGAGGCCTGGAAGAAAGTAAACTTCACTATGCTCTTCAAGAAGGGCAAGAAGGGACAGTTTGGGAAACTGCCTGGCTGGACAGCCTCACTTCATCCTCTGGGAAGATGATGGAGCAAATAATTCTGAAAGCCATTTCCAAACACAAAGTACAAAAAGGTGACTGGGAGAGGTCAGCATGGATTTGCAAAAGGAGAATGATAGTTGGTAAATTTCATACTTTCTGGCATGAGAAAACTGGGTTGGATGTTTTTTACCTTGATTTTCATAAGGCTTTTGATGGAGTTTCTCAGCACATCCTCATTGAAGAGCTGATGAAGGGGAATTACATGGACAGAAAGGTGGGCTGAAAGTTGGCTGAGCTGCTGGGCTCAGAGGGCTGTGATCAGCTGCACAAAGTCTGCTTGGAGTTCAGTCACTCATGGAGGATCTCAAGTGTTAACTACATCCACTACACATTAACAAATTCTTTGACCTGAAATAATGGGACACTCTTAGGAAGTTTTGGAAGGATGCAAAATTGAGAGCAGTGGCTAATACACCAGAAGCTTGTGCTAGCCTTCAGCAAGACCTTAACATTCTAGAGAAACAGGCCAACAGGAATCTCATCAAGTTCAGCAAAAAAAAAATTCAAGTCCTGTTGCAGCAGACCTCGCATTTGAGATAGAAATGAGCTGAGACACACTTGTTTGTCAGCATGAGAAGGTTCCAAGTTTATTCTCTTTCACAACTCAGCCATCCTGACTCCAACTACTCACTGACTCCAGCTACAGCCAACTCAACTGTAGGCTTCCCTTGCAGACTCTGACTGCAGACCCAGACTGACTTTTCAGCAAATCCTTCACAGAAGCAATTCCCTCTCCCATTTAGCCCATCCACCAGTCCTTCTGAACCATGCCTACAGTTCCCCTTCCACAGAATCCTCCCCTGACTATCCAACCCACACTTGTATCACACTCATCCTCATTGGATACAGCTGGGCCTCGTCAGGGGTGAGGTTACTTGTAATTCCTTCTCCTAGGAAGTCCTGCCCCTGCAAGGGGAGCAATAAGCCTGTGCACCAGTACCCACTGGTTGCTGAACCACTGGAGACCAGCTTTGCAGGAAAGGATTCAGTGGCTCTACTGGACAAAAATGCAATGCTCTGTTGCAGGAAAGGTCAAGCCTCCTCTCACATTGCATTGCTAGCTGGCCAAGGGAGGTGATTCCTCACCTCTACTCAGCACTGTCAAAGACATATCTGCATTGCTGTGTCCAGTTCTGGGCTCTACAGAACAAGAGCAAGATGGATTTACTAGAGGGAGCCCAATGAAGGGCCATTAACATGATTGAGGGACTGGAGAGTCTGACAAGCAATAGAGGCTGAAATTGCTGGTATAGTTCAGCCTGGAGAAAAGAATGTAAAGGAGAAAGGTCTTAAGATATGTTTTGGCTGTAATAATTGTAATTAATTGTAAGGAAAAGAGATTATAAGAGTATAGACATTTTCTGCTTCTTCCTTTGTGCTGCTGGGTGAAGGGAACATTTGATTTCAGGTATGAAGTTTTTTTTCAAGTTTCAGCTAACCTGCCCAGTTATGAAACAATTTTATTTTTCTCTGCATTTGTCCAGGTTGCAGTAAACATCCTCCAGAAAAGTCTCTATGAAGTATGTAATACTGGTTGTTTCTACCATGAAACACTATGTAGTCCTTGTGAAATCAAGACAATTTCAGCTTTGTGTCTGAAATTTGAGGATGCATACTCTTTTTCAACTTCCAGAAATGTCAATGTCATAGGCCATTATCTAGAATTCCATGAAAGTGACTTCTTATTGAAGTGGACAGTAGCCTGACTTTCAGTGGTTTTCCTCACATGCTCAGGAGAGGTATATGTTTACACACACACTGAGTCAAGTCTTCTGGTGGCAACAGATTGGGTGTAATAGCTTTTTTAATCCATCAGCTGAAACCATACAGATGACAATATTAACTAGGCAGTGCTTCCATCTCCCTTCCCATCTCATATGTATGTCAAACCATACAGTCTTCCCAGTGCTTCCTTGGGTCACTTCCTTGTTTTTCCTTTGCTTCATGTTGTAATTATTTGCCTGCTATCATTCTGTAATACCATTAGCATTATGCAGTATAATGCAGTTGCAGAATATTGATGGCACTCTGAGTCAACCCAGCAATTACTGTGGAAAGGCCCAGAAAGACTACTGTACATTATAAAAGCATTAAAGTGTGAGCACTATGCGATAATGATGGAATTATCCTTATTTACTTCCTGCCGCTTTCTGAATGTCACACACAAATTGAATACTAGATAATCATATTCCTACCTGGTCATTTTCCACCTCTAGACTCTATATAATGTCATAAACAACTGTATCCTTTTACTGTAGCAGTTGTATGAGGTCTACTAACAAAAGCTTGCATAAAAAATTAAACATGTTAATATAGCAGAATAATTTCCTGTTTTCTTTTTTTCTTTCTTCACTTTTTGATGAGCTATATCTATATTCAAGCTCTAATTCATGCATTGGAAGAGAATTCAAATTCTGACCTAGTGGGATCATTGTTAGACTAGACTTTTTTTTTTTTTTGATCATTTGTAATGAAATAGTTGAAGTCAACAGAATATGAATTGCCTAGCACAGTGTGCATATTCACAGCACACTGAAGAACATAAGAACAGAATAAATGGCTGTCTGTGTCAGACCATGGTTCTATCCAGCTCCCTGTTCTCCGTCTCCATTGAGAGATGACAGGAGATGCTGTTTCAACATTGCAGACAAGCCCCACCATTTTCGTCTGTCTCTTCTCCTTGTACTCCTCACAAACCCAGCTGGCATGTCAGACACTATATATTAGAAAGAGTATGACTTTCTAAATATTAGAGCTATATGACTTCTGCCTGTAGTATCTCTTTATGGACCCATTGTGTATGAGTTGTCTAATACTTTTCTGAACCTGCTGATATCATCTGCATCCACAAACTCTTATGCTGTAATTTGCAGAGGCTCACTACGCTCTGGAGAGAGTCACTTTCTCTCAGATGTTTTAAATCAAGCTCCTACTGGTTTAAAAATTTGTCTGTAATTCAAAGTTTGCACAGTTTGGTGAATAAGAGTTCTAAATGATCTTGTCCACTGGTTTCATGGCTTTACAAACCTTGGTCATATGCCATCCAGATTTCTCATCTCCACAGATGAAGAGATTGAGATTTCCCCCCCTGGCTTTTTTTGTTTCTGCTTGTAAGTCATGTCCCTCTTGGGCTCTCCTGAATTTCTGAAACTAGAAAATGTCTTGTCCATCTTTTAATTTTGTGCAAGTGTCACTGCAAAAACTTTTGAAACCAGAGAAATCCCCCTGTCAATCTCTACCCCTCAGAAAGAGGAACACTAGGGTGAGTATGTACATGGGCTGTTATTACCTTGCACCACAAGATCTGAGCATCAATTGCTTCATTTTGTTTGTTTAGCAATTGCTAGTATTTACCTCCTTTGCTTGTGTTTGAATAGGTTGTCTGAGTATTTTGGCAGTGATTTATTTTTTTAGGCAGCTGCTCCTTTTGTGTTAAGGTTTTCAGTGATGGTTTTTTCTCCTGGCTATGGTACTGTGGGTTGGATGTAGACCTGCCAAACTTATACTATTCCCACTAAGACAAAAATAACTGCTGGCTTGAGGGAGAAATTGAGGTAATTTCAACAGATCTCAAGCACATTATTATTTCTGCATTTTATAGTGTTAGTTTCCTTTATTCTGCTTATTATTCCAGCTGCTGATTCCATTTTGCCTCGTTGTTTTTATTTGTAAAGCTCGGTCAATTTTCAAGTATAGAAGCTCTTTATAATTTTTCACTCTAATTATTAATTAATTAGTTCACCATTATTTCTTTCCAATGTTTTTTACATTCTCTTCCTGATCTGTAAATAGGATAATTTGAGTTGTTCTTTCAACAGATTACTTGGACATATGGTTCCTGATATGCATTGCTGAAAATGGGCACATATAGGTATTTTTACATCTCATTTCTCTGGAACTGGTGTGATGGGAGTGCTGAAGAGGTCATGATATGCCAAATGCTACCAGAATTATCTGATTTTTAGTTCACATTAATTTTATAATCTGGATTGGTTTTGCTTTCAAATATTGCTTATGAACCCTGATAAAGCACAGCAAACTGAGGACTGAGGAAAGACCTGGTTTCAGCACCACTGTTTATATAAGAGTTGGCTAATTCTGTCCTTCTTGTCTGGTTTCTACCAGAAAACCTTTTGATTTTAATTGGTTCCAAGAACTGAGTAGAGAAAGTGATGTAGTTGAAAAAAAACTGAACAAAGATTTTCTCCTTAGATTTAACAGAAATTTACAGCTAATGTATCCCTTGTGACCTTGCATGAATTAGAAAGTGAAGAGGAGATCTAAGTGACAGAGATAGAAAGTTATAATATCTGTAGTAAAGAAGAAAGGAGAACAAGCTAAATCTATGTTAGCCAGGAAGTTCTACTAAGAGAACCTCTTCATATCTAAAAAATAAAAATCACTGCACAGGTGGCTGCTGGCTCACTATCTCCTATCCAGCACTGGCAGGGTAAGGGACTACAAAAATTTTATTGGATAACTTTGTACATTATTTTTTATGATTTGCAAACTAAAGCCTTTTACGTGACTGTTTAGAGAACACAACTGTGTTCTCTAAATATTTTACAGTTTGGTAAAACATTCCTGTCTCAAATCAAATGCTCTCAAGTTTTCCAACTGAACCTGGCCTTTGATTCCCAAAAGCTTAAAGATTCAAACAGCATCTAATCATGTGGAGGGGATCTGCTCTTTCTCTGGAACAAGAAATCATTATTAGCTTTTTTCACATAGTTTTGTAAAAAATCTTGAGATTGTTTGACTCAGTCTGTTCTGAAGATGCAGAAAATGTTTGTTTTATCAACCAGAGATAAAAGTAATGTTTAGGTGATGGTGCAGTGAGTTCTTGTAAGACAAATCTAATCATGAGCCTGAAGGGACTGGTTCATTTGCAAATATTTCAAATCAAACTGCAGCATTCAGTCTGCATACAAATCCCCATGGAATTTTTATGATTTCTAAAGCCATTGTTTTGAGAAAGTGAAACAAAACCAGAGTGTCCAGACTGGATAAAATCTGGGAGTATGGTTATCTATGCAATCTGTAATCTGTATATGCTTAGATGTGCCTGACACAGTTCTACAGTTCCACACAACCAGGGTTCAAGGCAATGGCAGACTACCTATGTCCTGATTAGTAATAAATCCCACTCTCTTAAACCCATATTTGCTCTTAGATCATATAATGTTAGGTTTTTTTTACAAAGGGCCCAAGGTTAATTTGTCCACTGGAAAGTAGCTCTATGATGAGGCCACAAGGGCAGGTGATTGTTTACAGTTGGGTCAGACCTGGTGTGTCCAGCCATGGAAAGAAACATATCAATTTATGGCCATCCCATGTTAATGCAGGTTTCCTCTATACTCTATAACACTAACTGTGTAAGATGATTTAGGGCTCAAAAGTACGCTTGCAGCCTGGGCTTTTCATAAAGTAGAGATACATGAAGTATTGTATCTTCTTTGTTAGGCAGAACTAGGTGATGAATGGAAGGCCCTATTTTGTGCTATCAAATCTTTAATGGCTTCTAAGTCTATTCCCATCAACTGTAGCTGTCAAATCAGTCGTTCAAACTCTCATGGTGTCACAAGCATAATAAATATTAACTGCTTTTTCAGAGCAATTTTGTTATGTTGTGCTCTTCAGCAGAGGAGCCTTCCTTAATATAGTAAGTAATGCATGGGCAGTATGGGTAGAAATGTTGTGGCACTTGATAAGGATTAATGTGTTTGTTTATTATGTTGGAAATTATCTTCTCCTGAGCCCTTTTAATGTTCTTGTCCTGAAAAATCTTTTCAAGGTTCATCTGTAATGATTTAAAAGTTACATCTCTGAATCTGAACACATCACCCTAGATACTCTGTGTACAAAGAAACAGGCCCTCAAGAGGGTGATGCTTAGGACACACATTTTAGCACAGATTTGCACTCTTTCTGTCACCACCTTAGGGAGAGAACCCCAAACCAGGTGTGATGTGCACATCATCGTTGACTTTTCATGAAAATTGCCCACAGCCAGCTTTGGCCCGGCCTTTTCTAGGTCTTTCATGGTGGCCCATAAATTATGCTCTGATGGGTGGGATTCAACTCAAAGCAGCTAAAATAATCAGGGGCTTGTTTTGCCATGTGATTGTGTTGTGTGACAATACTGAGGTCCAGGGTGGCTGAGCAACATCAGGACGTGAGGCCTGCCATGTTGTGGTTCTAGGATGACCTTGGGTGCAGTAGGCCATGCTGCCTGTTCAGGCAGGATCACCCTGCTGAAAACACTTGCTGTTCGTCATCAGGCCCTCAAAGGCAGGTATCCAATGTAGATAATCTGGATTTCAGAATCTGGGAGTAAAATGGGAGCTGACAGTGCACATTTGAAACCTGGGATGAGTTGTGTCACCTCCATGGGTATTTGTTTCTCTACCAACTGTAAAGCCATACCAGGAAAAGTACACAGACTTTGACTTGTGGTTTCCTAAGCTAAAGCAGATTAATTTCTCCATAGACACTAGAGACACTGTTTGTCTTCTGTCCCCTTGGGTTCATTGTGTAGTGGTGCTAAACAGGAAGGGGTCAGGTGGAGAGGAAATAGTGGGGGACTGGCTCATGTCTGTGCTGCTGAGTGGGGGATACATTACAGCAAGCCTCCCTCTCATGGAAAGAGATGGTTTAAGCAGCTCAAATCAGCAACAGGAACTGAGCACAACAGATGGTCAGTGTCTGACATCACCCTTTCACATAACCCTCTTTTCAATGCAGCAGTGTACACCTAACCCAGGCAATGTGTTGGTGCATGCAGAATTGTAATCCTTACAAGACACAGTGGTGGAAAGGGCTTTCTCTGGAAACCCCTGGGGAAGAGGAGGTGATGCATTCCTCCCAGCTGGATGCAGCACTCTCATAAACAGTGGAGGATACTTCTACTTCTGAATGCTGTCCAAATTCATGTCTTCCAGAGCATACCATAACCACCAGCCAGTGGTTATCACCGGGGAATTTTACACGGAGGACTTTTCAACCTGTTCTTGCAGGATAGATTTTTCCTGAGGGAAAACAGGCAAAATTAACTCTGTCTCTCACATACTGTCAAGCTATTTTATAAAAATGTCCTGTCTGGCTGTTGTTGTCCACTGTTATTAGATATGCAGTGCAGGCATTTTAATCTTGATGGCAGCTTACCAGCTGTCTGAAAACTGCACCCCTAACCTTGTTTTGCAAAACATTGCTGTAGGTCCATTTTGGTATCAAAATCAGCCTTTTTTTCTGTTACCAAGGTGTAGCCCAAACAATTTATCTAGCAAGATTATAGCACACTGGTATGTCACCATCATATTTTCTGGAAAAATCCCTTTGCCAGGATTTCTTCTCCTAGGAAGCTGAGAAGCCTCAGAGAAAAAGAAAAATAATATTATCTCATTTGCTTCTCCTGTGTTTTGCTGCTTTGGAATGTGGTTTGGAGATTGATTATCCAACATGTGAATTGTTTTTACTTAATGACCAATCACTGTCAGGCTGTGTCAGACTCTGAGGAGTCAGTCACGGGTTTTTAGTTAGTATCTTGTTAAGCCTTCTCTAAGTATCCTTTCTCTATTCTTTAGTATAGTTTAGTATAGTATTCTTTAATGTAATATAATATCATGAAATAATAAATTAGCCCTCTAAGAACATGGAGTCAGATTCATCAATTCCTCCTCCATCTGGGGAACTCAGAAAATACCACACCCATGTCCATGACAAAGCTCTGCCATTTCTCCATGTCTAAAACCTAGGCTGTGGTGCTTCTGACTCCCCTTGATACACTGATCAAAGCAACATTTCAGACTGCTTCTGGCTCGCAATTTGATTGTTCATGTTTCACCTTGATTCACCCTCTTTTGGAGGAATACACTTTTCTTTTTTTTGTGGGACTGTGCATATTGTTCCACCCTTCCAACTGAGTTAGCACAATCTTGAATAGACAACATGTCTATCAATCACAGCTGTCTCTGAGGACTGCTTTAAGTGGTGTTTCAGTGAAGCTGTTAGATGAGTATACATGGTGATCTGTCCTCCAGCAAGGCCTGCCCATTTTCTCCTCTGCCTGAACAGTCATTTATTTTAGGAGAAAGAAAAAGAAAGGGTATGAGTTTGCATGAGAGACTCTTGGGTTGTTAAACACCTGGGGAATAAAAAATATGTTCTGAGGTTGTTGAGTGAGGTTCAACCTTTTCCCTCTGTCCCTCTCCCCATGATCTTATGCAATTCAGAGTGATTGATTTGGGGAGTCACAGTGTGAGTCACCAATTCTTTTCTCTGGTTATAAGAAGAATCCATTTACCTAAAGCAGGGGTTTAGACATCACAGTGGAAACCAGGTGCTTTCAAGTTAGGTCTTACAGTGCCCTAAGTAGATTTTTGTTTATAAAAGTCCAATTTGTTACCCAGAGTACAACAAACCAACAATTACACATTTGAGAAAGGCATTGATTACTTATTTCAGAGTTGGGCAGTCTGGGTGCCGGTTGGTATTCCACAAACCAAGCGCAGCAACTACCAAAACTTTTTGCTATTTATTAATTTTAGCAAACAAAGAATTATTGTTCATTGGCTACAAGCTACCTAGTTCTCTTATTAATTAGTATTCTATCTTCTGTTTGTTAATGATTCTCTTGATTCTCATGCTAATTGGTCTGCATAATCAGAAATTCTCTTCTTTTGAGTTGTTAAGTTCCTTGGGTGGTCAGTGATGTGCCTTGATGGAATTATCTTTTATCTTCTGGGGGATGATTTCAGCACAACTGCTGAGAGGGCTTTGTTAGTTTCTTCCTTATCTTGGGAGTTCTGCCAAATGTCCTTGTGGTCCATAAATTCTGTATTCTTTGTGCAGACTGTCAGTGAGCATCCTTCTTCCCAAGGTTTTTTAACCTCCCCCTAGGTCTGAGAGAATTGTCAAGCCCTAAACAAAATCCCAAGGTAATTCTACCATCAGTAATTTGTTTTTATAACACCTGGACATCACTTCAAGCTTGTTATCAGCTCTCTGTTTCATGGATTGTATCTCTCTTCTTGTTGATTAGTATACAAAGATGAAACATCAAGGATTCTTTCTTAAGAAAATTTTATATATTCCACATTTTTGCTCAGGGTTTGAATGACATATTTTCCTAGCAATTTCATTCATATTGTGACCAATTTTGAATCTGCCAGTGCCAAAAAATAGAAAGCTTCTGTATAGATAATGTGTGATATAACCAGTTATGAAATACCACTGCTGAGTGTTATCTTCTTACAAGGAATAATTTGGAGTCCTGGCTCTTAAACCAAATAATTTGCCAAGTTTTCCCCAGCTCTTCTTATATCTGGCAAAGTGAGCGCATTACTGCACATCAGTCTCATGTAGCTCTGGCTGTGGAAGAGAGCATATGTAGATTAGGGGACTGGGAAGCACCTGTGGTGATAGTAGTGTGGCTGAATCGCCATGCAAATATTCCCTCACCCTCAAATGTTTCAAGTGAACATACAAATGCTGCAAATACAGCAACTCCAATATCATGAGGAGTGGAGGATATAGTGTTATACAGTTGGAATAAGAGCTTTCCTGAGCATTTACTAATTTGCAAGTTTAGAAGTATAGAAATTCAGTATATTCTAACTTGAGAAATTTTAAAATGCAAATTAGAGGAAAATAGAAATGCCAGCAAAGAATAATTTGGGAACTAGTACCCGATCCACAGTATCTACTCCTTTTTAGCCACAATTTTTAAACAATTAAATAGACAACTAATTTAGGACCAGAACCTCTCTGTCCTGATGGATATGTTCAAACAGCATACATCACATTCTTATTGCATATATCTAACCATATCAAACCCCTTTAATTAATGTCTGTTTATACTCTATAGATCTGGATTTCATAAGAAGGATTCAGCAGCCTACCATTACTTTTGCTTTTTGAGACAAGTGAATTTTATGCAGCCACACAAAATCAATTCATCTGAAGGCAGAAATGCATACATGGTTGTCCTGGCCTATTTCACTCATCTCTTCTGTCAGCTCAGGGAATGTTAATGATTTAAATAAAAACTGTTTGTCACAAATTATGTAAGATATTATTTTCCTCACATACAGACTTCTTTTACCAGTGAATAGTGTGAGTGGTGTATTGTCCACCATTTAGCACTTCCTCCTAGCATGTTACATGACTCAAGTGACAACATAGGACCTGCCCAGTCTGTAAATACAGCACCAGTGCCTCCTGCTCTCAGCCACATGAGTTAAACCAGATCCTATTTTTGTTGCACTTATGCACCTTTGGAATTTCTCCATTGCCAGCATTGTGCCCTGATAAGCAAAAATTGTAAAGATTGAATCTGATCTTGCACAGACTTACTGTTTTTAAAAAAGTAGTAGCCCAGCTCATGTGCTTAACCATGTAAGTGATTCTCTGAAAACTTTCTAACTGTAATCAAGGGTACTCTGTCCCACAGTCCTAGAAAGAGGCAAATAAGGATTTCAAAAGTCCTGTATTGGCCAGGTTTACAGATATAATACATACCAGGACAGCTTTATTGTCTCTCAAAAGAAAAGAATTAACCTAGTAACCTCTAGATGGCTGACGTTTTAAAGCAGACCTCAACGGTCTGTCACAAAACTATTTATGCGAAAGACTGGCGCATTTTCTGAACAGAAGGTCCTGACAAAACTGATTGCTCACTTTTTTGTTAACAGAAAATGGTCATCATCTCTAGGATTTCTAAACAGTTTAACAAATCTGTTTAACTGATGACTTTTTAGTTGCAGATATTAGTGACTTTTTAATTGCAGATATTAGTAATGTATGAATCTCAACACTTTCCCTCTATTCATTTCAGAAGGGGTTCTATACATGAAGATGGGAAGGCAATGAAAAGATTTATTTACTCTAGGCTGGACAGACCAGCTCCTCTAACTCTCTTTTACAGGTACAAATGTAAAAAAACTAAACAAAAGAAAAAAAACAGCTAAAAATTTAAACAACCTGACAGCTAATCTCATCAAAAGAGAAAAGGAAAGAAAATAATTGAAAGAAAATTCATCAATTTGTGCATACTGATCAAAAAGAAAGATGTAGGATGGCATCTTTAATAAATTAAAACAGCTTTTAAGCTTTTCTCAAATATTGTGACAATGGGAGTTTTTCAGACTCTGCTAGTAATATACTGCATAAAGACAAAGAACAATCAGAGTCTTCTCCTGTCCTGGTTAGAGCCAAGACCTGCTCTTACACACATGAAGTTCAAATCATTTATACCTCTTTTCTAGAGCCTGCACTTCCAATGAAACTGTATCTGGTATCATTTTTCCTTAGATAACTTAAGTTCTATTTCTTACATCCTCCATGTTGTTATTTTCAGCCTTATTTTCAAATCTGAAATCTCAGTGCCTTACATCACCATCCTTACTAGTATACAATTGAAATAACTCTTTGAACATGACATTAAAAGTAAGAAATGTTCCTGTGATGGTCCCCTGTGATATACAGGAATCATATAATATGCATAAAAAGAAGGAAAAACTCAAGGAAGCTCTTCAGAAGATTATATTTCCTCCTCTCATACAGAGTGTGCTTCTTTTTTAATCCATGGAGATTGTGATTCAGGAATAATTTTTAGGTATCTTCCTTTCACATAAAGTGCTTTTTCTACTGTCTTACCAAAACTTTCAGATGGTGAACCAAAAGTTGCATTCCCAAATGGGAATCTGCTAGGCTGACTGATTGAAGTAACTATCCAGTGTGGGTTCATCTGTGGGAGGTCTAATGTCTCTGCTGGATGGATGGACCTGAGGGCATGAGGTCACACTGGTGAACTAGAATTGGCAATTCCTAGGAAAGTGCTAGCATTCTCTTCGAGTAAATGCCATTTTGACCATATTGAAATTATCACAGTAATCAAACTTTCCAGACCAGCTGGATCCTTGCAACTACACTAAGTTCTGCTTCCATTCCTACAGCTTCACTAAACCCACAAAATTTGGCCCACATTAAAACTGGATAGATCTCTAGGCTACTAAAATATGGTTATCCAGTTATTGATGTGGGTGTGGTTCTCCCTCTGGAAAACACTATTCAGTACCAGAACAAAAAGTACTGTAAATAGCTTTTGGACTTCGAGAGAAAGGAAGTTGGTTTATTTTTTATGTAATACTTTAGTTACATTTTCATTTAAATCCACATTTTAAAACTATTGTTTTAAATCCAAAACCAGACCAGGTGGTGGATGCCAATGCTCTTTCCATCACAGCAAGACATGATATAATATTCTTTCTAGATTTACCTGCCCTTCTGTTTGTCATTCAATGCTCCTGTTGCCATGGATGTCAAGGGAAGTTTTCCCATCCAATTCATCTGTGACATTTGGAAATTGTCCAACAATGAACTGCCTAGAAAACTGTTTCATACTAGGAAGACATCATTTGTTCTTTCTTGCTTGTCTGAGAACTGTTTCTGTTGCTCTTCTCTCAGGATGGATGGGACAGGGTTTCAGGATTTTTGAGCAAGGAAATTATGCCTTATCTTAGGATAACTCTTCTAAGAGGTGTTTTATCTGTAGTAGAAGGGGGTTCACATCTAATCTGAACTGTTTCAGTGTCATCCTACAATTTAAAGTTAAAATGGTACTTCCTGTCTTCATAACATTCCGTTCTTTCAGGTTATTCAGTACTGTCACTGCTTCCTCATCATTTCCCAGTGGGTTTGCCCTCAAGATGAGCATAACAAGTTGAAGTACTCCTTGAGTTCTGTGTTGGGATCTTCTGTAATTAGTGGGTCAAAGGTGACCCTGTAACTTACAAACCACAGCCATGTGAAAGGTTTATTTCAGAGCGGAAAGATGAAAAGAGTAAGGCAGACAGTGGCTGGAATTCTGTTTTAAGCAATTCTGAAGCATGGAGAGAAAGCTTCCTCTGTACTGGTAAGTGAAAGAGGGTCAGAAAATGAGCTTCAGTGCTGAAACCCATCAATATCAATGTTACTTAATTATTAACATGGTCCTTGATCTCTTTTGGACTGTTCAGATGAGCTCTCATCAATTCCAATGCCTGTAAAATAATCAGGCTTACTTCCTTTCACCTGTACTGGTATACGTGAAACTCCTTCCATCATTGTTAAAGTACAGCAAATCAAATTACATTTTTTTTTCCTTCTTAAGTATTGAGAAGATCTTGGTTCTCCTGGATAAGGGTTGGCTGACATGAGAAATTAGTGGGAATTCCTTAGTTTTGGTAAAATAGATCTTGATTTCTCTTAAGAAAGTTCTGCCTTCAAGAGATTTTTTTTGTTTGGTTGGTTGTGGGTTATTTTTTTAATTGGCATATTATGAGGCAGATGTATGTATGCATTGACTTGCTCCATGTTCCATGAAATATAGATTGATGTGTAGCAGGAGGCTTTCCTGCTTTCTGGTAATACTTGCATGACAATTAGTCCTTAGAAGAATACATTTTTCTCCTTAAAATATTCACCCATGTTTATAAATCATGTTCTTTGTAATCATCTATATTCATCTACATCTGGAAAGATTAAACACAGAATATTCTTTTAAAGTCATAGTGGGAATTTTATTTGCCAAAATGTCCATCAGCTATGCTTTGTAAAATTCTAATAAAAATAGTGTTGCCTGTAAAAAGGGGTGGCTTTGAAATATTTCTGATAAATTCTGTGTTATTTTGATAGATTTATACATTTGTGATCTTCCTAATTATGTATTTACTACAATTTTTCAGGTTGTATTTAAGCTGATTAACCTAAACCAGCAGTACAGAATAATAGAGCCTTGCCTCTACAAATATAGCAGAATTAATAACAATCCTTTCCTTTATTCAGCTAGTCCATCTTGATGAGAATTGCCTGAAGGCTGGAGTTCTTCATGTTCATTAAGTGCTGAAACCCCTTCTGATATGGAAGGAATCCTAATCTAGTGAAGATTATTTACTGTGCTGGGTCTCTGAGAACACATGGGATGGACACATGAATGTAAACTGCCTTCAAGCAAGCCTAGGATGGCTTATGGTGATAAAGTGAAGTCTTAGAGAAGGAGGATCTACACTGGTGTAAAAAGGAAAATATTTGTCCTCTTCTCTACTAAGTATGGTTCACTATATTTAACACACAGGCCTAGTATGTTAAATAAACATAGATGTTCACACGACTACCTTACTTACATAGACATCCAATGGGAGAAAGGGAACTCTTGTGTCATCATTCAATTGATCTTTTTCAGATATTACCATCAATTTTGAAAAAGTTTTGGATCTATGTGTCAAAAGGCTTGTTCCCCAAACACAATGGAGCACACTGGAACAATGACAGGCAGAGGAGCCTCAGTAACCTGAACAGAGAAAATGAAGCACCCAGATCTGGCTCATTCCAGGACTGTCTCAAAGCATCAGCCAGATTTTCCAGACATGGCACTAATCAGTGGGATAATAGGAGGTGCTTTCTCTATCACCTTTATACACTGAGGAGGGTTACTCCCTGCAAGGATCTGGGAGACACTGTGGGGTGCAAGGGAAAACTATCTTGCATTTGTACAAACTTTTGTATGATGGATACTTAGGGAAGAACAGTGGGGAAAGAAAGGGATCAGCATGGTTTGGGGAGGTATGAGAGTGGTACAATAGAATGAATAAGGAAATAAATGTGTAGGTCATGTGTATAGAGGTTGCTGACTGGTACACTTGCCCTGTCACAAGTACAAATTTTGTCTGATCACAACTATATGTCCTGTTTTCTCATTTAACTCCATCTCTAACTATTTCTTCTGGTCCACATGCATGTGTGTATGGAGGTCTGAGTGCCAGGAACTGAAAGAGGGACAAAAAGTCACATATGGGGGCCAAATTCCTGTGATGTCAGCAGTGGGGGAGGACAGGGTGCACATTGTGTGTGTGGGTGTGAATGTCAGTGTGTGTAGGCACTAGGGAACAGCAGTGGAGACTTGCCTGAGAGTACAAGAAGAGTGCTGATAGCTAAATACTGAGGCAATCAGAAGTGTACAGGAGAGTCAAAGTGGAATGGAATAATCTGAGGTCCTTGCTTCTGGAGTCACCATGATCTGGATGTTTGCTGAGGGAAAAAGATCAGGGCAGTGGTGCTTTTTGTGTTGCATGGGTTTTATGGTTTCTGTCCCTGCTGATTTATGTGGCTTCCCATGAATTTAAGCACATGTATTGAGTTCACATACAAAGACTTTCTTCTGGCTGGATGGTGGGACATGGAGCTGCAGCAGCCTTGCCTCTATCAAGCTGCTGGGTTTGGCATCTCCTAGCACCCTAGAAGTGCTGGTTGTGTCCCTTGACCAGAGAGGGTCTAACTCACCATTTCACACTAAGTCATCTATGAAACAAATGTCTATATGTGGTCAGAGAAATCCCTTTCTGAGAACCTGAATGAATATCAGCAAGTGCATGGTGCTGCCTAAGTATTGATGACAATTCCCCTTTGCTACCTCTCACATAACCGAATGGAGAAACTGCCTGAACAGTCTGAAAGCATCCCACAATGTGCAAGCACATCTCTTCTGAAATCAGCAGCCCAAGCTCTGCTTTGGCAGAGAGTGTCTGGGGAGAGATTGCTGCTGTAATCCACAGGCTGGGCACAGAGGTTGTGTAACGTGCTGTTCTCAAATCCAGTGAGCAGTACTTTTGAATTAAAGAAAAGTGAAGGCTTAAAAAGGCTTCCAGGCTGAAGTGCCATTTCCACATGCACAAACAGTTCTCACACAGCGAGATGTATTTGTACCTTTTTATGCAAAATGCCGTGAAAAATTAACAAGGGCAGAGTATGTGCAGTCCCTGGGATCCCTTCCAGCATGTGTGCTTTATTATTTCCATAGGCCAAAACACATTGCCTTTCTGATCTAAGCCTTACTGATTTTGCTTCAGGCTGTTAATTCTCAAGTCCCCTGAACATTGGAAGATTCTGGCCATTACATCACACAAATGGAACCCATTTATTTTTAAAACCGTGGGGCTGAATGCTGGGCTCCCCCACAATAAATTTGTGATACTCTTCTAAAGTGAGAGGGCTGAGTCTGGTTTATATTATTATAAATGGAAATAGAAACTATTGCACAGGTTTCAGTTTACAGAATGTGTGATTTCCACATCAGTTTTCTATTAATTCCTATTTTCCCAGACATATGATGAACCAATAATTAGAGTACAGAATTATCAAGAAAAGATTACTGTTGTCAGCTGATCACATAGAGACACTCCTATTACAGTGAGCAAGAAAAAGTATTCTAAAAAATACTTTTCTCTGCAATCTAGGGTATTCATAAAAAATACCCTAGATTGCAGAGAAAGGGAAAGTGTTTTGAAGAGGGATTGTTTGGTGGGTTGTTCTTGGAAAAATGCTCTATATTAAAAGTAAGCAATTTATAACATGTATTTTCCTTCTTGAACACTAAATATGTGTCATATAATGGAAAATTTACAGCAAAATTAATTTGTATCCTGACCTTTCACTTTTAGATTTTCTCTTCTGCTTGAAGAGCACAGTCTCAGGAAACTATTCACAGTCTCAGGATCACTGTATGAATATATAAAATTCTTAAAATCCCTGATATTACAGGCCTTTTCTCTATTTTTTTTTTCATGAATAACTCATGAGTCTGTCTATACCTTTGCCTTGTAAACAAAAAAATCTATTAAATATACACTACCAAAAAGAAGAAATCTAGAATTTGTAATGTTCATTAGTTTAACAGTTAAGAGAATAGGTCAGGGAAAAAAGGTTTGTCAGATAAGAATTTTAACAGCACTGATGAGAAAAAGTCAAATGAATAAGAAGTGCATTTTATTACAGCACTCTACTGAGCTAATTTTGAACAGGATGTGCACCATGATGTATTTAAAAACTGACTTTGCCTTGGATCTTTGTGTTATTCAGACTGATCATGTCCTTCTTTACCCTAGCACAGCCATCTCCTTGTCTTACTCTGAAAAATTCCTCCTCTGTGTTAGGAGGATATTTTTCAAGATATCAGGAAGTGTCCTATACGTGAAGAATAGCCTATGCTTAAATGTTTCTGGAAATTATTTGCTACCATACCATATTTGGTTACCTAGAAAACATACCTTTCCATCTAGCTTAATTTCTTCCCTCCACCCTGTTCTTTGTTTTACTTTCAAGCACAAAGGTCATGCCAAAAGGATATTCTTAAATTGACAATAATTTGATTTTATTGCAGGCAGAGGACATGGCCATTTTTTTGCATACGTCAGTATATGGTACAAATACTACATGTGGCACTCTGTTTCTCCTACAGTTTCTTCCAGGCAGCAGGACATGAATTCCATTTCCTGGCTTTTCTGACATTCTCTGTCTGAGCAGTAATGCAGAGAAGCAAAGAAACAGAAAGCAGTCCTGTAATTTGAATATGCAGATAGCTAATGATATCACAAATTGTCCAGATATTTTGAGACCTAAGAAGTCTATTGCCTAAATTTTTGAACATAAGCAGGCAGTTTCTGAAAGCTAATTGGTATACAAGTGCATGTTGTTCATATGATTTCATTAAATTTGTCACAAGTAAATTGAGATAGAAAATACCTGTTTAGGCAAGTACATTTCAATTTAAATCTTGTTTGCTGATGCCTATGGGAATTATGAAAGTGAAGGGCTACAACAGCATAATGAAATGCAGGACGTAAATGGTGGCATCAAAGCAAAACATTCTGGAACCTTCAAATTGGTTTCAGATGCATGTCCAGCTCTGCAAGTGCTTTGTAACTCATTCTCAAGAGAGAATGTCAAGCTTTTGGACTCACAGATAATGACATGACAGCCTATAACCCTTCTGAAATATTCTGCCCTTTCATTAAAAGGGAACTCCTGAAGGTGGAGAAGAATACAGGAAGAAAGACAAATGGGAGGTGAAGAAAGATGTCATATGAAAGAGAATCAAATTTCTTTCTTTGATTTTAGGAAGTGTCACACTTCATATTTCTGATTATTCTGTGTTCAAAGAGCTCAGTGGCGTTTGTACCACTGGAAACATTTTTCTTTTAATAATAAAATTAAAAGCAGAAGAAAGCCAAAAATATAAACTGGGGTAGATGTCCCTTATTTTCCTGACTCCTCTCCTTTCTTCTGGACTTCATTCTAGTCCACTAAATAGTCCACTAAATTTCAACCACAGAATAAAGCAGGTGGTCAGTAAGTGTTGTTTGGTTATTTTCTTTCTTTAGAAAATTGGTACTGGGGGTCAAATTATAGAGCTTTCTGTTCCCATCTGCTCTGCAACTGGAGTTTCATCTAAGAAGAAGGGAGAAAAGCATTGTTCCAGTAATAGTTCAGATGGATATCAACAGAATAATTGCAGCCCATTGTGGCTTTTCTTTGTTTAATACACACATTTAGATCTCTGTGTAGAAGAGACCTCCCAAGATGTGAGTGTTTCCTTTTCTAAATGTGCAATACATCACAACTCTTTTGAGATATCTGCATCTCTGGAAGTGCAGGGAGATTTGTGAATGTCTTTGAGCACACTGGACAGTAAGGCATGAGCAGTAGTCAAAAAAAAAAGGACATTAGGAAGTTTGTAGATGAAGCCTGTATTTAACTGTGAGGATCTAATCTTTTCAGGCTCTTTCTGTAGACCAGAGGAAGATTTCTCCCAGGGACAATTTAGAGTGGGAACCCAACTCATTTTTCTGTGAGCAGCCTCCTGAAGCAGCCCCAGGCAACCACAAAAGGCCAAGTCAGAGAAGAGCTGCATCCTGTGGCTGCTTTTTCTTGTGGGATTCAGCTTGTTCCTGTGTGGGCAGGTCCCCATCCCTCTGCTGCACTGAAAGGGACTATCAAAGAGCTGCATGTTATAATTTTCTCTGTCAGTAGAACTGTAATCTATTTATCACTTCTTCAAATATAACATAATTTGTTAATTTAAAACACAGTCTTTAAGAGGATTACACATTAATTTTACTATATAATGCAGGAATTTTGAAAAATTAAATGTACTTTCAAACCTTCCTTTATGCCCTGTTTTGAATGATGACAAGGATTTCATTCTAATTCCTTTTCTAGGACCAATCCACTTATGTTTTGAATTATCAGTACCAAAAAACCTTGTTGTGTGAAGACTAAGTTCAAATTAATACAGTTCTCTTTCCTTTTCCACATGAGACATGGAGTTATTAAATTTCCTGTATTCATTTTCAAACTGTTTGAGTTTGGGGTTTTTTCCCCCACTGTTATGATCAATCAGAAGGTAGGCTGCATTTAACCAGAGTACAGACTGCTGTGATGGCAAGGATGACAGTGACAAATGATGAGCTGCATTTTGGCCATGTCTGAACTTGGCAGTTATCCCTGTTGAACTGTGAGCCTGACAGCTGCCTGGGCCTGGGGAGGTGAGAACCCCTCAACTTAGTAATGTGGCACTTCAGATTTGATTAGTTCTGCAATGTTAGTGTTTGGTTATGCCCATTTCTGGCTGACTGATCTAAAGAAATCACATTTTCCCTTGGTCTGCAACTGTCTCATCTGTTTGTTGGTAACTCCTGCTGTCAGCTACTGTTTCCTCAGAGCCCTTCATGAAATCATTCCTATCAAAATGAGGACACTTTATCAAATCTGAACTACTTGAATCAACCACCTCAATTGGACAGAGATGACTCAGAGGGTCCTCATGTGCACAACATTTCAGCAGATCTCAGTGAGCAGAGGACTCCAGAGGAAAAGCAGTGGTGGTAATTTCTTCAGCCAGCAGAGACAAAATGTGTTTCTTATCTCATTCTGTGTTTGTATACAAGCAAGCCCATGCAGGTGCCCCCCAGAGCCCTAGGAGAAGACTACACTTAGGAAAGAAGAGTTTCAATTTCCAGGTTGACCATGTTCTATCTTCAAAGGATCTGAGGCAAAGGGCTGGAGTTTCACTGTGCCTTTAGCTCTAGATCTAATACATATATTTAGACCATAAGCGGCTTGAAAAGACAGGATTTGTCAGCTTGTTCACTTGCGGCAGCCTGGGCAGCAATAAGGCATGAGTTGCATGTTTCTTCCAAGGTGGCTGGAATATCTAGCGCATCTAATAGTGCTGCTATTTGCCTTGAGGTGGTTTTTTTTGTTGTTGTAGTTGTTGTTGGTTTTGTTGGGTATTTTTTTGTTTTTTAAGTTTGCTTCTAAAGGAATAAGTCAAACAGCTCTTATGCCCTGTAGAAATGTGGCTGACATTTCTCAGTTTCAAGCAAACTGGATTCATTTAACCTTATTACTGGAGTCTCTTTAATTTATAGGGTATGACTTGGAGCATATTTAGGTTTGTGGGTCATGTTATGTCACACAGAGAGGAATATTTAGAAAGTGCTATTAAAGAGATTTGATTTTCTGGTTAGCCACACTCCCTGACTGAATAAAATCCAACCAACAGCCTCCCATGTCTCTATTCCTAGAAAAAACCCTGTTTGAAACATAGTCTGGAATAATAACATACTGAATTACTTTCATAATTTCAATTTGATGGAATAAACCTGCAGAGTTTTTGGTATTCCTACAAAGAATGAGCAAACAAATGTGCATTTAAAGAAGGACATTTCTAAGCTGAGACTTGGTGTAAAATTATGCTTAATGCTTAGCTTATCATAAAGTACAGTATTGCCAATCAAATTAAAAGAGAGACGAAGTTAAGAACAACTGATATTGAATCAATTAGTAAAACTTTCATATTTTAAATGGTCACGTCCATAAAAATTATTGTAGTACTGACAACCTGGAAAATGAATTGGTAACTGTGATAGGTACATTTATTATTAGCATGATCTTGTGAAAAAAATTTAAGAACCAGCTTCTTTTCATTCTATCAGTAGTGAATGTTCTAGGTAACATAATGAAGCAATGAAATAAAGGCCAGGCATTCTGATCATGACTACAAAGTCATTTAGCACCTGTGAGATGCTGAAATGTTGCTGAGCAATCAACAGAGAAGCTGCCCAAATCTGAGGGCTTTTTACTTATATTTGAAGGGCTTTTCATGTAAATATTCCCTTGTGAGCACTGAGGTATTGGTGGGATAAAAATTAGAATGGCATAGACCCTTGTAGATACTGCATATAACCAGGGCAAGACTTTGGATAGCTGTGTTTGAGTGACTGCTCAGCCTTACCTGGCCTCTGCAAGCAGCTGAAGTGATTGATTGGTTCCTGTAAGGTCCTGCAAGGCCCAGGGTGCCTCCTGTTCCACTTCTGGCTATGAGCATTTGCATGTGTGCATGAGTGGACAGGCACACAGCACTGACCAAAGCCCCAGCAGGATCCAGAAACACAGGTGGGAGCAGCCACGCTCTGTGAGAAACCATGTGGGTGTCTGGGCAGAACACACAGAAAAATTTGCAGCCTTCACTTCTAGTGTCCTTGCTGGCTTTTACCAGATGCAACACGCAAAAACAGCCCTGGGAGAAAACTAAACTGGCAATTTACAAGTGCCATAGCAAGATGCTTTAGAGCCATGGCCTGGCCTGTCCATTTGTGCTTCAGAAGCACCATGGGGTTGGCTGTATGATCAGCCATAAGAGGAGGACAAAGGGTGTCTCTACAGAATTTGCCTTCAGCTGGACTAATCTAAGAAGAGAGTCAGGGTCAGACTGTAAACTTGTATCTAGATCTTGCACTTCCTAAGAAAACATGTTAGCCAGAAGTGTGTGATGCGAAGGGTAAAAGCCCTAGGACCAGGATTATTGCCTTCTGTGGTTACATTTTGCAAGGACGCGAGAAAGACAAAAAGGAATTTGCATTCTAGAGTGGAGAAACTTCCACAGATTTCCACAAACAATTAGTAAAAAGAATCACTAGGAATGTACTGTGGAACAGACTATGGTATTTGACCATTTCATTAATTAATTTAATTTGTTTTTGAGGGGAGAGATCTAAGTAGCTTTTGTATTTCTTGGGTAGATCTATGATTGTGAGTAGACAAGAAACATTGTAATTTGTTTCTGTATCACGTAAGCTGGAATGTCTATATCTTTTATCTACTATATCCACTTCCAAGGTCAAGGTTACATTCCCAACCTTAGACTTTCAGACTTGATTATCTACAAGGACCAGTGTAGCCACATAATGGGGCAGTGGAGTTTTATAGCTTGTGTACAAGCTATAAAGTAAGAGGGAGATCTAAAAGGGAGATCAGTCAGACCAAACGACCTAATTATTGGTTTTTACCAAAAAAGAAAGTCATGAAAATTAGTCTGCAGTTGTTACAGTTCTGAAAAAACTCACCCATGACTCGTCCAAACCACACATGACTGCTCAAGCTGGTTGAAAGCAAGCAAAGTAACTCTGTGAGATTTGAACTTCCCCATTCAATTCAGCAAGGTTTTACTCAGCCACCCTTGACCATCTAAATTTTGGTGTGAACTGGTCCACTCTTTAGACTACTAAACAAACAATAAAAAGCAAAGGCAGAGGACAGTAGATGCAGGGGCAAGAGAGAAGCTACAATTCCTTTCAGCCAAGCCAAGACCTCATGGTAACAAAAGTCAAACTCAAGCACAGTAGGTCCAGAGAGTATATGCACCCATAACTTAAACAGCTGCCCCATGGAATTTACTTCCCATGGTTCTAAGTGGAAACACCCACTTGTAAAAAGACAGTATTAAATGCAAGATCTGAAGTATGCTGCTCTGTAACATTTGCCTTTGTAATTTCATATCTCTCATTTAACTGCTAATGTTCACATTTTCCTGGATTTGCAGCATACTCTGATCTTACCAGCAGAAAGTTCAACATTGATCCTTGATCCTTCCATGACCTTCCAGTGCCAGATTGGACAAACCACTTATTTTCTCTATGATTCAATTCCATTTATGAAAAATTCTCCTTATGAAAAATGAAGATAATATTATTTCCATGATTCGCAAGCCATGTTGAGGCTAAATGAAAGAATGGTAGCACATACAGTAATAAAATATGAAGGAAATTGCTTAGTTTAAGGATACTGGGAATAATATCACTTTTTGATTAAGGAAGAACTTACAGCAAAAAATACATAATGCAATTTTACCTCTAAGAATTTATGAATTTCTTGCTTCAAACAAGACTTAATGGATTTCTGTGAGATAAAACATCACTAATCCCAATTAAATCTTCACAATTGCTACTGATTCTAGGCAAGCACTCTAAAATCTTACTTATATAAAAAACATTCATCTCAAAAGCCATTATTTTGTGAGAAACATCTCAAAGCTGTTTTATTTCTAGCAGAAAAATACATTACTAAACTCTCATTTTGAGTGAACTGCATCTAACATATTAGAAGAGTGGTAATGCCAGAGTGGGAAGTGCTTTGTGACAAAAAAAAAAAGGCTTCCAGTACATCTCAATTATAACCAGTCTGCCACTTTTGAATCTCTTACTTTGAATTGCTGGTAAGGAGGGCGTATGTTTAATAAATAGACATCACACAAGCATATATAATAAATGTTTAAATGCACACTTATCCCAGAGATATAGAGATCAGGGTTTTTTAGTCAGATCATTCTAAAAGTTGATTCAAGTGACTGTTAGTCAGTCACCATCTATTTTTAGGTAAGATCAAGAGGCATATTGTCCAAAATGATCATATTAATCTGCTAACAGGAATACAGAAATGGAATACCAGATCATATCATCTTTTCTTCTCATATTTTGTCTCTAGCACTGATGAATTTTATCTTAAAAATTAACAAACAATACAATAGTCTCCTTCCCCAAAAGTTTGTCAAGTCTTCACTTGGTAATGTTTGCTGTATCTCTTCTCCTCTCTCAAATACATAGCATGCGTTTTTGTACCTGTATATGAAAAGAAAAACTGCTTTGTTTCAACTGTCATTATTCTTGTAGTTTATATTCACTTCTAATTATTTTTTTTATATTTAAATCTTGCTAAATATCCAACATGGTTTTGTAATGAAAATGAGTTTCCTATGAAATATGCTGACTATACAACATATAATTTTTTTTTAATCAGCAATATTGTGGCCTGCAGGAGCAGGGCAGTGATTGTGCCCCTGTACTCAGCACTGGTGAGGCCACACCTTGAGTCCTCTGTTCAGTTTTGGACCCCTCACTACAAGAAGGACATTGAGGTGCTGGAGTGTGTCCAGAGAAGGGCAACAGAGTTGGGGAAGGGTCTGGAGGTCTGACAGAAAATCAATTTCATTTTGATTGAATTCAGGTATATTTTACTATTCTCCTTTGTTTCTTTACCAGGCTTAATTTCTACCAAATTCAGTCTCATCACTTTTTCAGGCCATTTAATATGTGGTAGTAATAGTGCTTCAAAATCCAGATTCCAGCTTATGTCTCATAATCTGTTTGGTTTTTTATCTAAGACATTTGTTGCATGTTACTGTAGACACAGTTGTGTCACAACAGATATTGTTGCCTTACTCCTCTACAACTTTTTGTATAATGAATATGCCATTTTCAATTTAAAAAAATTAAATTATACTATCAGATCACAGAACTTTCTGGCAATTCAGACAAATATTCATATAAATGTGTGTAGTATTTACTCTGAAGATTGGCAATAGGTTGGCTAAATTTAGAGTAACCTGGGGCCCTGAGCTGAGACAAATGAGAGCAAACATTTGTCCTGTATCAAGGGATAAAATATTAAGTCCAAAGAAGCTTCCTAATACCTAACTGTGTATATAACTGTCTCCTAATAATGCCTAGATTTCACTCAGTCTGAAATCTGGGGAAGAAAGCTTTGATGAATATGTATAGCTGTGATTTCTTCTTTCTTTGCTTTTTTCATATGGTAATTTACATCAAGTGAATTCAGTCACAACCTTTCCAGTCTGGCTTCTTTTTAGTCCCAGTGCTTGAGCATCTGTGTTGGATATTTTGTTAAAAGAGAGCATTAACTGTTTTTTTTGGTGAGTTTTTTTTTTTTTCTGACAATCACAAGTAATGGGAGAATTGGCATCCTGGTGAGTTCACCCAGAGGAGTAGCTTGGGATATGCAGGATCAAGGGTGCTTTCCTGGCCCACAGGTGTGCACACCAAAGTATGGCACCACTGTCAGACAGCTTTGTTTAAAATCCCTCCCAGTTTGGGAAGTAACATAATTTCTTCAGGACATTTATTTCCAGTTTGTAGCTCCACCAATAGCAGTGTTGTTTTCTACCTCTGTTGTCTGAGGGGTGACTGAAGAGGAGAGGGTATGAATCTCCCCTGCCTACAGTGACAAGAGTGAGTGCCTTTGGAAGCTTCATGGTTCAGCACCTCTCAGACAGCATTTCAGTTTCTACTCAGATTTTTGACACACCAATATGGACTCTTAAAACTCATCATTTTGCTCTCATTATCATTGAGAGAAACATAGAGCTCTATTCAGTTGCCTGAGTGTCATTTGAAATGTCCTCTGGCTGCCATTCTGCCAGTCTGGGGATGTCTGCTATTGGTTCAGATGTTTTTTTTCTGAGAGCTAGACAGAAAATAATAGGAAATGTAACTCAGTGCTTTTTTTCCTTCCCCATGGGCTTCAGCCTCCCTTTCAGCATGATGGCTGCTACATCTCTGAGAGCAAATCCTGATGCCACCCAGGCTGTGTCTGGGGCTCCTGGCAGTGACACACTCAAGACAAGTTGTCCACATTTGCTCCTCAGACCTGCTGGGTCTGCCACTCAAAACTGGATCCAGCAGTAAATAACTCTTTTCTAGGAAACAAGAAATAATATTACTGAAGCAGAGACCAGAACATAGCACTAACCTTCTTAATAGCATGATTTACCTGCTTAGGTTCAGTTTGTTCTGTCTCTTCCTTGTTTGCCCACTGTCCTCTGTATGGAATGGCATAGCATTTTCTCACACTGTTCTCACATCCTTTTGATTTTTTCTCTTATGCATCTCCCTCTGTATAAATGTTTTCAACAGTGTAATCATGCTTGGCAGTCCTCAGACAATTTAGTTCTAGTTGGAGCTCTGCATGCTTCAAGTAGCCTAGTCTGTATTCGAAGCACAATTGTCTGAAGAGAGCAGAAACAATTTCCTTCCCCTTGCTCAGTATTGACATTCACATTATTATTTTTATACTTTATGGGTGGATAGTGTCCTTAGTATCAGAGCTGCATCGTATAAAACATGGCACAAATAGAATCAGAAAGTAGATTCTCTATTCCATATAGATCTCTATACCAAATTATTTAGAGATGAAATATGTAAGAACAGGAGTTCTACTCCTTTCACTTTATGTATGGAGAATGGATAAAAAATAGAAATATCCAGATACCTACAGAACAAAAGCTTGTGGGACTATCAAAAGTGACTCACAAGGAATTTGGGAATATCTGTTTTCTGAACATGACCTAGTTCTCTGCCAAGAGAGTGATCTCATCAAACCTGTTATATATCTCTGCTCCACTTCCCTTGAGGTCAAGAAGTTGTTTTCTTTTCATTCAGTTTCTGCCTGCAGAAACTGACTATACTGCTATTCCAATCAGCTGTGAATAATACTGCATATACAAACGCATCCTCTGGAATGCTAACATTTCTCTTGTTCAGATGACTTTTATTTTTCTGAGTCAATGTACAAGTAGATACCATTTGCAGGAACTGACAGCACAGGAAAGTAATAGCATGACCATAGTAGTATGGTACTCTATCCAAAAATGTAAGTTTTGTTCAAAAATCCTAATGATAGAGTTGCTACTCTTTTGGAGCTGTACCCAGAGCTGTGATGTAATTTTCTTTAACGTGCTTACCAGTAGACCTAGCTGGTTTCAGCCTTTGCAAAGGTAGCTATGAGCCAGATAGCCAAAACCTTCTGCCTGGGAAGGTACTGGAGCAAATTCCTAAACATCTGATTATAAGCACTTGAAGGATACTACAGTAATAAAAGCAGAACAATGTGGATTTGTCAAGAGCAGTCACATCTCTCTAGTTCCATTTCTCAGTAGGGTACCAATGCCTAGTGGATAGGGTAGGAATAGAAGATATGATACATACATCTTGACTTTAGTAAAGCTTGTGGCACAGTCCCTACATTTTCATATACAAATATGGAAAATATGGTTGAAGTGGTTTTTTCAAGGATTTGCTTTCAAAAAATGGAAAGTTCTGACAAATCGTGAGGCCCTGCAAAAGTCCCTCTCCTCTAATATTCAATATAAAACTTGAATATTTTGGTGATTAAATGGGTAGCCCCATGAAGTCTGCAGATGACAATACTGAGAAGTAGAGCATGCACTTCAATGGTCAGAAGTAGAACTGAGAATGAATTTTATAAATTAGAGCATTAGTCTTGAATCAATGTATGAAATTTAATAAGACCAAACTAAAAGCTCCTCAGGTATAAAAGAAAAATTAAAATCACAAATGCGAAATGAGATAAAAAAATAATTTACTGTTCAGCTAACAACACTGCAAGCAAGGCTCAGGGGGGTGGTTGCATGAAATGAGTCAGTGTTGAGATGCTGTCACAAGAGAAACAAGTCTCATTCTAAAATGTCATTTTAGACTGTCACAAGACTTACTGATAGCTAAATATTAGCACACAAGTAATTATTAATATACTTCATAGCTATTACACTCCTTGGAACAAATGCTAGAGATTTGATGACAACATCATATTCCATTTTGAAAACCAGCATTAGAAAATCTGTGGATAATCTGGAAGGGAACCCCAATTGATGAACAAAAAAAGTAGTGTAAAAATTTGCAGTAAAAGTTGAAGAAAATGTCCATTCCAAAAAAGAGAGGACTGAGACAGGACAGTATAATCATGTTAAGAAATTTGAGACTGTTTGAACAGTAATCAACTGTTCTCAACTGGAGTGATCAAAAAGCAAGAGGAATTCAGACTAATTTATAATGAGATATTTAAATTAGACACTGTAAATGCTTTTTTGATGTCAAGGTAATTGAACACTTTATCTAATTTAATTCTTTAATTTAATTATCTCTGAAGGTTATGGCATTCCTGGAACTGGAGATTTTGAAGAACAGGTCCATTTAAAGAAGTGTACATCAGGAGTAGCTCAGAAACTGTTAGATCTTATTTCAGAGCTAGGAAAGGCAGTCAGTGACCTTCTGAGGTATCCTTCTATCTTTTGTTTCAATGGAGGATTAAAGGAGTTATGATGGATCCATGGGTGGTGTCCATGGGTGGTGACTGTACTCTGCTTGCTGTCTCTCTCTCTCTCTCTCTTCTCTTTTCTGTTTCTTTCTATCTTATTACCTCACTTTCTTTGTTAAATAAATTCCAAATTGTTGACTTCTGCATATTGTGTCCTTTGCACCTTAATTCAGGCAGAAGCATCTCTCACTGGTCTTACCTTAACAGACATATGCAGCTGTAATTTCATCACCCAACCAAAAATTTAAAAAAGATCAGACACCACCAGGAGAAATGTGCAGCACCTTTGCCAGCATCTATGATCCATCTCCCTAATGTTTTATTTTGGATCAGTTTGCAGCATTTCCAACTGCACATCCTGATTCCAAGTCTCTGATGCTTAGTCACCTGCACCTTTCAAGGACCACTGGTTCACTGATTTAAGCCAACTCCCATCTGTTCCTGCTTCACTGGTCGCTCCCTTGAGTGGTTTGCCCAAGCACAGTAGTTCAATTTATTCAGATATAAGTGTAAGGAGATATAGAAGCCACAACACATATATTTTAATCCAGTGGCTTAGTGTAAACATTTATCACGCATTCTCTCTTTCTCTAGTGAAACGTGAACTCAATTACATTTGAACTCCTGTTGAACTTCTGAAGTCTCAATTTTGAGGCAAAATTGAGACAGCTTGTACTTAGCTGGCTATGGAGGAATGAACAATACTTTGTCATTCAACCCTGACAATTTTTCTGTAGTTCAGAGCCATGTTTCTGAGTATTTTGAATAATAAATACAATGAGAGTATTTCCTGAAGCTACTCACTTAAGTAGTGGCCCAGCTATGGCAGAAATGAAAACTCTATTCAAAGTCTCTCATCTTGAAATAAAAAAAAAAAGAAAAATCCTGAAGGGGAAAAAAATTGGCAGTGAGTCAGGGATGGGAGAAGATTTACTGCTCCCATTTGTAAAAGATGCCCTCATTAAGCTGAAGCAGAGTGAGCACTGAAGACATGCCCTTTGGGAATGGGGCATTAAAGAGAGCTAACTTTGAAAAGGAAAATCAGGGTACATTCTGTTGGTATGAATAAATGTCTTTCTGATTATGGAGATTTTAACAAATACACTGTAGCATAGATGAAAGGTACTTATATGTTTGAAAGATCATTCTTAGAGATTGAGATTTATAGGCTATTGAAATCTTTCATGTTTCCTTAAAAATACATCCTTTTAGAGAAATCTACTGTGCTTCTAAACTCTTTCCTCAGAACCCCTTAGACCATCTCCGAGGTCAATGAATAGATGAAATTTTACTGATGTATCAGGAGAGTTATCCCCTAACCAATGTTACTGAATATTTTTATCCTGTGCTTCACTTTGGTCAATAAGTAGCATTCCCAGTGCTCTACAGGGCACCTCATCCCAGGATTAAGCTCCCCCAAAATGTATTTTTGCTTCTCTCATTTGATTTTTAACTTCAGGGATAAAATATACACACCTGCACATTGCAGAGACGTTCTGACACACCTTTTTGTATCTTCTCTGACAGACATCATCAGTATCGTCTCATACCTTTCAGTTAATGATTTGGTTGTTAAAAGTTTCAGAATTCCTACTTTAAGGAGGATTTGTCTTTATCTGTCTTGGCTAACACAGGCTGGGCCAGCTCAAAGTTGCTATACATCCTATTGGATAGGGGACAAATCTATAATGATGTGCAATGTGGTGTGTGATTTATATTTCCCTGCATGTATTCACAGTTGCATAAACCCTAGTTTATACAATCTATAAAAATATAAAGGGCTTATTGAGTAAGAAAGTTCACCAAATTATTTTGCTGTGCAAATACATGTTAAAAGATCTGGACAGCTCCTTTGTACTGTAAGGAATTAAATCAGAACAGAAAACAGAGTTTTTAAAACTCAGTTGTAATATTTGTTTTAAATAGGCAAGTAATCATCACGTAATTCAACACAATATTTAAACATTGTCTTAATTCAATTGAAAGTTACCTACAGACTCAATATATGAAGGCTATAAACATCTAGCAGAAGACTATTCCTCATCACAGGTGTTCATGGGTAGATGAATGCCTTTTATTTCAGCTAAAATTTCAAAATTTGATGTGATTAAGTATGAAAATAATTGTGAAATGCATTGAGTGTGAATATAGAAATTTTAAAACTATAAAAAACCATAATCACTGCAATAAAAATATGAAACACCATCTATTAAATTTTTTCTCCGATGGCTAAGATATTTCAAATGTCTTTCTATGCTTCCCAGTGAGATTCCCAGTGCTTTTCTGCTTTATTAACATTCCCAAATCACTTCCCCAAGTCAATAGGAGTAAAAATACTTAAAACAATCCTGAAGTAAATAGAAAAAGTAAGGTACATCAGGTTTTTCTGGATAAATGGTAGGACTGGTTATCCAGGGTTAGAGTACAAATTCAGGTAATCAAGGCAAGAATTGTTGGGAGTGAAATGGAAGTTTTATTCTGTTTAAATATCAGTGTCTACTCAATTTCACTAACAATAAGATACTCATTATTCCAGTTGCATTTTCCGGATGATGATTGGAAAGAAATTACATTAGGGGTAATACTTATTGATAATCTCCAGATTCCAACTGTGACAGCAGTTTAACAAAAATGCTTCAAAATCACGTATATTTGAAAACTGAGTCCTTTGCTGTTGTTTACTGCCTATCAATTGTCTTGTTGCTGAACCTTCTTCATTTGGGGTTTCAAGAGAACCCATTTTAGTAAAAACAGTAAAAAACAGAAAAAAACCTCTGCAAAATGTCTTTACAGATCTAAGGGGGAAAAAACCACAAGAAAAGAAGTTGTGGAGGCAATTTTGAGAGCTACAAATTGTCACCCTGTTTACTCTTTACTTGTCTTTTCACCTACCAATATCTGACTGTGACCTTACCCAAATACATGCTCTCCCTAACAAACGCTGCACATCTGGTGGAAGGTGTTCCTGCCCATGGCAAGGGGATTGGGATTGGAGGATCATTAAGGTCTGGTCCCTTCCTACTCAAACCATTCTGTAATTGTATTATCTCCTTGTGCGCTATGTCTATACAATGAAATATCATATTATCTGAAGGTACTAATTATAGAAAGGATACCTACTGCAGGTATAATAAACATTTGAGTCAAGATTTGGGAGAGCTTATCTTGACATTTGAGGTTACCATTGCACAGACATATAGCTGTAGGTCTTACTAAGCATCTTTCACGACAGACACCCTAAAAGAGAAACAAAGAAAGGAGGTTGTTTTCTTGAAAGCTTAAGAACTATTAAATGATCACCTTACTTTCCCAACTTGCTTTAACATGCAAAGATGTCAAGCTAGAGACTTCTCTGAAGGTGAGAATAGGTAACCGCAATTACTTGCAGGCTAAAATCAAGGAAAAGCTGTGGTGGCAGTGTCTGCTGAGAATGGATATCCCAAGCCCCCAAAGGATACTTTGGTTACTGCAGCATTATGTGAAAGGGGTCCCACCATTTTATCCTCCTTCACTTTCTCCCAAAGAAATTGAATGTGTTTTAGAGAGCGTGGTCATGTCCAGGCATACTTGCTGTGATCTGAGAACCCTGGTCACTGGTTCCTCTGGACATGGAATGAGACAAACTCAGCTATTTTCTGGATCCTGGTTGGGAACCATCATCTCCGCTGGGAGGAAACTGCGGCCATACGTACCTGGCATCCATCAAGGGAGCTGCACTACCCAGACAGAGCAGCCTGGCCCTTCATCATGGATTTCAGCCCATCAAATGAAAAGCTATAGCATTTTGGCATTGAGGTTGATGTCGTGCCTGGCACCTGGCTGTTGAGCTGCTGCCTTCAGCTGGTATCCTCAAATATTCTTAATCCAGGTTATTTAGCCTTTGCTCATTGTGTTAAACTACAGAACACAAAACTGGGATTCTTGTTTTGGCAATTGAAAACAAAACCTCTCCCTGGCATGCAACAGATAAAAAAAGAAAGGTCTGGATTCAAAAAGCATTAATAATATCAAATGCCCAATGTGATTGACTTTTAAGTTGCACAGAAATTAGATGCAGAGAATTTTCTTCAGTATTCACTAGGCATTTGATAAAATAAATCAGAGCATATCAGATTTCCTTATTCTGTATAACTGGAGTCATAACCTTAGCTAACTGGATTTTCTCTACTTTTCAAGCCTGACTGTGGAAAAAATGTGTGAAAATTGATTAGGTTAGAAAAACTGGCATTAAATAAATAATTGATAGAAATAAACTGAGTAAGAAAGGAAACAGCTTAGATACTTTCTCTGTTGGGTAGAAAAATGAGAAACATTTAATATCAATTCATAAAAGCAATTATCTTTACAAATATATAAAATTATTACTTTCAGAAGAGCACATGGTCACATTACAAACACTTCGGAAACTGTAAAATCCATCACTAAGGCAGATTCTGTTTTAGGAAATTCAGACATTCTTTTAATATGTAATTAATAGCTGGCAAAAAGTTCTTATTCCTTCACAATTGAAAATAATTTATTAAGCTGCATTTAATAATTTATCCATGAAAATTAGTGATTATATTTATTTCTACCAAACCTAAGGTTGGGGGTTTTTTGGTGAAGTGAAAAGACTGATTCAGTCTTAGGATTTTGCCTAAGTAAAATTATCATCTCATTAAAACAGAAGAGTCTGATTGCTCAAATGGGGATTAGAGCAGATATGTAGGAACAGATATACAATGACATTGTGGCATCAAGCTGCTATTGATATCAGATTAAGTGAACACTGCAAATAAATCTGGAACAGTATAGGTCACTTTAGCTAAGTTAGCAAAAAGTCTAAGTTATGCTAACAACCCAGCAGAAGTGCTAAAAAAATCAAGCAGTCAAATTTTAAAAAGCCACAAAAGCAGACGATAACTCATTCAAGTCCTGTCAGCTTCGACTCAATTAATTGGAAAATCTCCTGGACACTAACAGAAAGTGTATCCGTTCCTAACATAGGTGCTGCAGCAAAATGACATTTGGGAGCTGCTAAACAAGAAAATTGCTATTCCTGCCATTGAAATATGCATGAGACCTTGTGTATACAAAAGGTCTTGTTAACCAGTGGGAAACCAGTGCCACTGCTTAACTAAAAGTTTTATATCAACAATCTTGTTTCACAAAGGAAATGATTATGAAAAATTACAACCTTCAACATAAATTGCAATAAGAAGACAAACTGGCTGTTTGACTGGCAAGAGTATAAAAGAATTAGTGTAGTCTAAAAAAATTCTATCTCAAAATCTGCAGTTTTTATCTGTTAGACCATTAAGAATGTATGGCCTATATAAACTTGTTTTCTTATACTTTTTTCAGACAAACTTACCTTTTTTTTTCTGTTGTGAAATAGATATATTTCTTTCTAAACTTCTATTTAGAAGAGTAAAATATCAAGTTTATTTTTGCTTTTACAGAAGCATCCCAACATGGTATTCAGATCACCAGCAGTAGGTATATGCTACAGGTGTAATATTTGCTTATTTTCATAGGAGTCCAAGCTCTAGCAGCAATGAAGAGCAGGGAATTTCAGAGTGACTGCTACTGTTCCTAGGGCGGAGAGACATAGGGTTGCCTGTTGGAAACTTTAGTGTCTGTCTTGTAAGAGCAGCAAGAAAGGGTAAATTAATGCTTGCTGAAGGCAATGGGAGTTCTGTCTTCATCTTCTTGAGAGCAGTTAGGAAGTTACAATGATCTCCAGAAGAAGAGATCTGCTTTGAAACCTCTAAAACTTCCCAGTAAGGAGTGTGGCAACTGTATTTATAACTACTGGCAAGAATTTTGTTGATACCATGATAAGGTATTTCATATGGACAGTATAATTTACTAATGAAGGATGCATCTCCGTGCATGTGGAGCAACCACACCCTAATGATGGAAAGGACTGGAGAAAGTATCCAGGATCAACCACTGCAGAAAAACAGAGAATTCCTTCTGGAAATACCAGTTTCCAGACACTGGAATTACTCTGAGAAATCCCAGCACAGACATAGCCTGCTTGTACCAAGATGTGAGAGTTGGGTCAGGGTACTGGTGCTGTCTGAGTGTGGAATGTTTCTCTGAAGAAGAGGAAAGACCTGCAGCACCCCTGCACGGCTATAGTTCAGATATTCCTGCTGATGCAGGCATTCACCCACCACTGGTTCATGAATATTGTCAGAAAGGTTTCTTGGAAGTTGACTCGGGGTGCTACCCCAGTTTTACTGTTGTATCCATTGTTGCACTCTCATGGCTCCCAACTCCCTCAGGAATATTCTCGAGGGAAGTCACAAGACAATCCTGAGGAACTTAAAACTTCTAAGTGCTGTGTCAGGCACTTTGTGGTGAATTTACAACTTCTCTGTCTTGCTCATCGGTGTATTTGTGCACAAAAAAATTGCTAGGAAGGTTGGAGGTGTCATCTTTCAGCCATTTGTAAGAGATTTGTAAGACTATCTTAGTCCCAGAAAAATTTGCAGTAAAGGTCTAATATTGACACTCAGGTGGCTTAGTCCACAGGTTTGCTGCAAAATCTGAGTACTCCATTTCATGTGAAAGTCTGATACCACCTCTGTGACCATGGAGAAAAAGTACCAAGTACATTGGACAAAGTGTACAGAGAAAGGAGTTTTATTTGATAGTGTAGTGGCTTGAACCATTTCTACAAGAGGGAAAATAAGGATCCCTGACTCTCAAGAAGTCTTTCTGTATTTTATTTGCATGACTTTTAATGCCAAATGCAGATATATTTTTGACAGCAAAGACAAGAATCAAGCCTCAGCCCAGTGGTCCAGACAGTAGATATGACAGGTATGGTGTCACATTCCTAACCAGCAAAATCATATTTGAATCACATTGCTGAAGTGATAAAAACATGCATATCTGTATGCTTCAATCTGAAAATGGAGTTGAGCTTGCTTTCTAGAGGAGAGGTCTGTAAGCCAGCCTATTTCATAAAATTTATGCCTCTTTCTCATGCCAAAAGAAGATGGTATAGAAGCTGGTAGGGAGTTTAATTTTTGTGGAGTAGTAGGTAGCCCTTGAAAAGCTGTCACAGCTATAGAACTGGTGATGTCAGAAATTTATGCAGTAGTCACAACACAGAGATTAGGACAAGGATTCTCTGGGGTGTGGATGACTAGAAGGCAGAGTGGGAAAAAGAGGCTGACAAAAATAAAGATAGAGAATGGTCATAGGTTTATGGATAAGTACAGTGGAGGAAAGAAACTAGAAGGCTGAAAATAGCCATGCAGGAAATCTGCTTTTAGGGTGTGAAACCCAAGCCAATAGACTTAGATGTTATGAACAAAGGGATTGAGGCTGAGAAGGGGGTATGCAGAAGGCAGGACTGAGGTGTATCTGAACAGAAGTGACCACACAGGTGTGAGAAAGGCAGATACAGCTGCGCGCATTCCTCTCCAGAGCTGGGAGTGGAGCTCAAGGCTCCTGGCATTGGCAGCTCCTCCAGTGCTATCTGGTTTCTCAGTGGGAAACTCTGCCACCCTGTATTCTGCTTATCCCCATAAAAATGAACCCCTGCTACTGCCATCAGCTGCTCCCTGGGCTGGAGGGGTGGAACTCTCTGCAATGATTCCTAAAGCTTTATCCTGCAGGATGCTGGTTCTCTGAATATCATTACTCTGGGCTTTGGAAGTGAAACACAAGCAGCACCGATGTTGGTGTTGTTTTTGCGTTGAATACTTGAGTATGGAATTTTAATTATCTCTTTTTTTCCTTTGGTGTGCAATAAATATCATATGGATGTAATTACTGTCTATAGAGTTAATAATTGCTTTGCACATCCAAGAAAGTCAATTTACTCAAGAAAAGGTCAGAAAACAGACTGTAGTATTACTCCTTCTGCCTTCTGACTTCGAACAGAAAACATTCTAAGTTTTCTGTAGATCTCATTAAGCTTCTAAATTCAAATCTACATTTTAAAAAGATGAATTTTCACAGGCAAGGCTCTGAACTTTTTAATTAACCTGCACACACACACACAGAGAAGAGGATAGCAATATTTACCAAAATCAATGTGATAACAGTCCAATCTATATTTCTATTATAAAGCTGCTTCCCTACACTAGAGACAAATAAATCTCTGCTGACCAATTTTTCCATCTAAATTCTACATGGGGGAAAAATTCTTCTTTTTCTCTTAACAATAAATAACAACAGTTTTTAGTCCCAACAAGTCAACTTGCAAATGAAGACAACCCTTATTGACTTGTACTGATGGCTGTCTTTCTGGAACTAGGCAATAATAATGTGAAAAAAACAAAAAAACCCAAAAAACAGCAAGAAAAACCCAAAACAAAACAAACAAAGAAACGAACAAACAAAAAAACACCATAAAAATCAACCAAGCAAACAGAAAAAAACCCAAAAAACGAACAACCAAGATAAAGCCATACCTCAGTAACTTTACAGGGCAGAATCTGTGTGGATACAGTATTTTGGGACTTAAGGCCACTCATAGAGCTGCCAGATTAACAAGTCAGATGACTGCTATTTTGACATGGGGAAATTGCTTTGTTGCGCACAGGGATACTGTTTTTCTTTATTTGCTTAACAAGATTTCTCTCTTTTATTTTGACATGGGGATACTGCTTTATTCCCAGCTCCTGCCCAGCTCCCGCTTTGCCATGCCTTGCACTTCCCAGGCTCCCAGTGCTCAGAGCCACCAGCCAAGCTGTCAGGCTGCCCATGCACTTTTAAGTGCTGCAGGGAGCCACCTGGCCAGGAGCAAAATGCCAAGGAGAGGGAAAGACAAATCAGCAGCCTAAGTGAGGGAAATGGTGGAGCCAGCTTTTTGAAAGGGGTCTTCTGCTCACTGTCCTCAACCAAAACACTGTAACTTTTGTCACACATAAAATCACTTTCTTCAACAACTCAAACCCTGGCAGCCAAAGCACTCATGACACTTTCTCCATGGCCATTGTGATGATACAGAATCATTTAAATTGAAAAAGACCTCCAAGATCATCAAGTATGTCCTTTACCTGATCTCCACCCTGTCAACTACACCATAGCACTAAGTGCCATGTCCAGTCCTTTCTTGAAAATATCCAGGGAGGCTAAAGCAAACGAGAACAGGTGGACATAGCTACAGCATGAAGCTTTTGATAGATAAGACAGAAAGGTAGGATAGATATTTAGATAGAAATATAACATATTTTCTCTCTTCGTAAAACCTCAGGGATGTCACTAGGGGGGAGTAGGACGAGACCAGCCCAGTGGAGTGGGGGTGACTCCACCTGTGGCGCTCCTGTGGCACAGACTTGGCCTTGCTGATATGCACTGTTAGACATACACAGCTCTGTGCCTCCTGCCACATCCGCCATGGATGTCATTTGTCACCATCATATTTTCTGGAAAATTCCCTTCACCAGGATTTCTCTCCTGGGAAGCTAAGAAGCTTCAGAGAAAAAGGAAAACAATGATTATCTGATTCACTTCTCTGTGTTTTGCTGCTTTCGAATGTGGTTGCGGATTGTTTATCCAACATGTGAATTGTTTTTAATTAATGGCCAATCACAGCCAGCTGCATCAGGGCTCTGGAGAGAGTCACGAGTTTTTCATTAGTATCTTTTAGCCTTCTGTCTGTATCCTTTCTATATTCTTTAGTATAGTTTAGTATAGCATTCTTTAATATAATCTAAATCATAAAATAATAAATTAGCCTTCTAAGAACATGGGGTCAGATTCATCTTTCCTTCCTGCCATGGGGGACCCAGAAAATACCACAGGCATTGGCCTCCCCTCTCAGCCACAGTCTTGGAGAACATTTTACCAACTCTCCCCTGCCCCTGGACAGGTACAATCCATAGCACAAGCCATACAAAATGGGAGTCAAAAGGGTCAAGGGGGGAAGGCTGCAAAACCCTAGCTATTTTCCCATCTGTAGAAAATTTATATTTTCCTAATAACTTCACTTCTGGGAATGTTCTGAGCCTCAGCTTGACCTTGGCGTCTGAGCTATTAGCCAGCAGCCAAACAGCTTTGCTGCTTTAGTCAGCTTTAGAGGCACTCAGGGAGGGAAACCTAATCACCCTTAGGAAGAGCAGAAATTCGGCTGAAGATTTGGAAATGCCAATATTAGCCTTAGAGGCCTAAAGAGCTATGGGGAGATGATGCTCAATTGCTATCATTTCCTCTTAATAACAAATACTGCTGCAGATTCACCCAATGGTCACATGGAATGGCTGTTACTGCAACGAGCACACTCACAAGCTCCAAGGGAGCTGTGGATTGCCAGTGACTTTATAAAGGCATTTCTAATAATCAGAGCCCAGTTTTCAAAGTTAGAGGAAAGAAAATATCCATGTAATGGTAGCATATGGTTGTTCATGAAGATAAAATTCTTCAGTTTATTTTGAAATCTATCTCATGGACATCATAACATGCACTTTCCTTGCCATAATGGCGTACCATGAAATTATTTTAGTTTTTTGTGGAGGATTAGGTTAAAGACCTGCCCTCTATGGAACTTAAGTTATATTATTATGATGATGTTAACTTTGATAACAAATTAGATATAAAATTAAATAGCAGAGTTTGCAATGGAAAACAAATCAGGTTTAATTACACTTCAATTCCTTAGTGTCAGAACAGCAAAGTAATAAGGCATTTACGGTTTAGCCAAGGGAATTCACATTTCATGATAAAACAGCAGCTTTATCTCTTCTTATTGCTTGGTTCTTTAGAGTTTGAATCCCATTGCTAGTGAACTTGAATCTATCTTTGGATCTTCAATACATATTTGACGTAAATAACCTATGTAACAGTGAAGAAGTTCTGTGGGATATTGTACAGTACAATCAAAAGGCTCTGTTTCTTCCTGGAAATGTAATGTGGCATGGAAATGGCAACACACTTTGGAACAGATTCCAAGTGGCTTAGAAAATCATACCATATGAGTTCATATTTGCATCTCAACTGAATATTAATAAATTTAAGTGTCCACTCTGATTCCTCTGTGATTGTTCCAGCCCTATATACTCTTCATCAAGACCTAGTTGTAAAATCAACGGTGCATTTATAATTTATCAGAGCACTGAGCGAACTAGATTTCCCTGTCCCAAGAAATGCAGAGTGCCTTCATTCCATTGCTTCAGTGGCAGTTGTGGGAATTCAGTTCATAGCTGTGTCTTGTTCTTAATGCAATCTACTTGAGTTTGTGTTGTTGTTTGCTTTACAAGAATAAGATAAGCTTCTAAATTCTCATTCAAACACAGAAGAATGATAATTTTTGCTAATATCCCTGCTAATAGGAATGCTGAAATAGCAGAACCTAATACAAAGTCAGACAGTCACACTTTCATAAATCATTCATGTAGTAAGCAGCTGGTGGTGCAAAAGTAATAGCACCCTCACTGCTACACAGCTGATAAAAACATTTTGTCTTCTATGCTGAATTTCACTCCACCCCTCATATACTCAGATATCTACTCACAGTGAAAAAGGCAAAGAGAAATAGAACAGCTCTGGAACATACGGTTAAAAGTCAACAGTTAATTAATTCCTATTCTCTAATAACTTCTATGGGAATACAAAGCCTGAGTTGATGTGTTTGGTCAAAAAGCACTTTACAGGGTGAGACAGGATGGGGGTGGCATGACCCGTCAGGAGCTCTTGCCATTCATACTGTTCATGCAAGCACAGTGACTCTCAGGTGACAGATGCTCACTGTCTCCTCTGCAGCTCCTGGGGAATCTGCACCATCTAGACTTTATGAGCATCACAGAGCCAACACATCTGCATTCTCAGGGTGAGCATAAGACCCAGTGAACTCCAGCATCAGCAGCAAGAATTTGAAGATAAATTTCTGGGGTCCCATGCTGCTACAGAGCATGAAGTACGTGTTCAGAATCTATGCAGAAGGTGGGATAAGGAGGCGACCGTCCTCAGCTCTCCTTTCTGTGCTTTCTTCCCAGTGGCAGAGCCTTGGCAAAATAGCATGTTTGCAAAGACAGGGAACAGGGAATTACCCATGGAATACATCAGCCAGAAAAAGAAATATTATAAGTGTGTGTAAGTACCAGAAATACATAAACAGCAAATTATTTGTTAAATGAAACAAGATAGCAGCAAATTTTGTCTCTCTGGTTTGTTGTACATCTCCAGAAAGCCCTAGCAAGACAGTGTTAAAATCCATTCTTCCTTGTTTGTTTGAAATTATTCTTAATTTCATTTAAACATAGATTTTTGTGTGGAACAATATGCTACTCTCAGGACATGAAAGTCCCAGGTACAAAGATTGACCAGAAGGAACTTAATAAGGAAACTGGGAGTTACTGAAGCAAATATTGCTGATTCAGATGTCTTTTACACTTCCTCAGGGACCTGACCCTTTTATGAAAATTAAAGGGGTTTTGCCTGTGTGAAAAACACTGACATGCAGAAAGGCAGTGAATAGATGACCCAAAGCTGTAGCCACCATCCCTTCTAATTGTGGCTGTGTATCAAATGCAAGGAAAATGCACGCAATCTGATTGTGCTGTGGTCAGTGAAAAATCACTGTAAGCCAGCAGGCAAGAGTAATAAGTGCCCCCTTCCTCCTTCCCAGGCTGGGTTTGCTTTCTTCCTGTGGTCTTGCTTTCAGAAACTGCTGATTAAGAAAGCCCCCAAAATATCAGGACCCGAGTGGAGAGGGGGAAGACAGGGAGGGAAAAGAACAGATGATATTTATGATTAAAAATCTCAATCACTCTAGCATAAATGATGAACTTAAGATCATTGGCAATAGAAATAGTTGACTTAACAGATGGTAGGCAGCTCCTATAAGAGGAAACCATTTTGAGCATGAGCTTAATTGAATGGTTCTGATCTGTATAAATTAACATGTTTTAAATCTGTGCATATATTCAGCTTGACTTTCAGAATAATCTTTAGAGATTTTAAGATCCTCTAAGTGAAAAAATTATTGTCAGAAATCAATTCCAAATGTTCAGATGCTTATAGGTAAGAAAAAATGAATGCCCTATTAGCTATCTTCAGAAAGCAAATATTTGGTAATGCAAGCTGTAGTCTGCTCCTGGTGCTCATGATCTTAAGAGTGTTTCTTATGGAAATTCTCTTAAGTAATTCCTAGGGATAAATATCTGCTATTTTATTAGATAAATAATTTGAATTTACAGTAATTTCCCCATTTGACAATCTTGCAGTAAGAATTAATAATTAAAAAAATTGAGCAAGAAATACAGCAACACTTTAAATTTTCACAATACCATTAATTGCTGCATGTGTGAGAGGACATCAGCTCAACAGAAGAAATTTTTATGAACACCCAAATAATTCTTAACACCAGTGTGTGCCTCAGTACAATTGCTCATGGGAGCTGTAAAGTAGTGCTGCACATTACACTGACATTTGCAACAGAAGTATGAGCAGTGAGTTTCCATGTATTATGGGGCAAATGGTGGCTATTTCTGTGAGATAAAGGGCACTGAATTCAGTACAGGTAGAAGAGCAGGAATGAGATGTTTTGACTAGAAATATCTAAATGATAGAACAGTGCAAATCTACTTAATTCAAGTTTACAAGAAGTTTAGAGGGTAGGGTTGGTACAATGGTGAGGCCTATTCTCCACTGCTTTACCCTTTGTACAAACATGCCTGCTGGCTTACAGTGATTTTTCACTGACCACAGCACAATCAGATTGTGTGCATTTTCCTTGCATTTGATACACAGAATTTTGTACAAAATTTTGGCTGAAAAACTCCATGGAAATAAATACACAGCGCAAAAGCAGAGTGAAACTATCTGCCAAAATCTCTGTCAACGAGTTTTGTCATTTCAGCACATCATCCCCTAAATCAGGACACAGATCAAGTAAATTTGAAAAATACTTGTCTACTAAGTTTGTGCCCTGTCCTGGCCCTCTGCATATCTGTGAACCTTTTCATGGAGTACATTTCCGACTGCTCTGATGTCTATTTCTGCTGCTAAAACCTCACAAATAGACATTTTTCTATCATTTTTGCCAAGGTCAAAATGGTTTGGGCTAGATATTACAGAAGAGGAAAAGTGGCCTTCTGCCTGCCTGTATTTTGGCATCAAAGAACCTTTTTATTTATGAAAATACTCTCTTATTTCAAGGTAAGTCATATTAATTGCAGATGATGGTCCAAATTCCCTGCTGGCCTAAGGCATTCCAGTTCCATCAGCTTCAAGGCACTTGCGTGCCCATCAGTCATGCATTTCTATTGTGAGTTAGTGACAGTATTGATCTACAGCAAATGCTTAACTCTGCAGTAGCTGCCTCTGTAGCTTGTTCAGCTCTGTAGCCACCTTATTTCAGCAGCACTCTGGTTTCTTTGAAATGTAACTTTACGTTTGTAAAATCAAATTGTAAGCAAATTTGTCAAACAAATTGCAAATTCATGGAAAGACTCCAGGCCCCTCACAAAGGACTAAATACTTATTTCATGTGGATCTCCACTAAAACTGAATCAGTTACTGTTCCCAGTTGTAGGAGGGATCCGCAGTGGAGAGTGTGAATAGCACAAGAGCAGAGTAGGTAGTTGTGGCCTGACCCTCTATGAGGCAGGTATGAAATTACCTTTCTTTTTCTTTAGAGCAAGAACAATGAAAGATATCTAAAGACTACAATGGATTAAAAGTCAGATTTATAGAGTGAAAAAAACCCAAAACAAAGGTAAGATAGATGTTGCTTCCTACCATGCCCTTCCAAGAGGCATCTTTTAATTTGGCTTTCTAGTCTAATGATTTTCAGCAACTTTCTGGGCTACCCTAAATCCCCAGGAAAGTGCTACTGTAAGTCCCCAGGAGAGGCAGAGGCCTTGCTTTTGACCTGTATTCTGCTCTACAAACCAGTCCTTTGTTCCTCATGGGAGCCCATGTGTTGTGCCACTGCAGCCATCCCTTGCTGAGAGTATCTCTAGCTCCTCTGCTGCCCCACGCAGCACTCTGGGAGCTGCTCCTAGCCAAGCCCATCCACCTGCTCATGGGAAAGGCTAGACCAGTCCCTCTTCCTTGGGGAACCAGCTACTGAACCCTCTGTCCTGTACTCAGGGTGATATAAAGAGTCCTCCTACCTCCTCATTGCCTAGTTACACCTCCTAGCAAGACATAATAGATGGAATATTTACAGTAAACTGTGCCCAAAGCAGTTCTGCCATCTGTCACAGTTGTGCATAATGAGTTCTTCATACTTCCACAGATTTATGCATTCAACAATCTCCCCATAACTGCAGATAATAAATGTGGACACCTGCCATTCCACTGATGGCTGTATCAGTCCCAGTTAATAGATGGGTAAAGCAGGGTATGAAGCTATTAAAGGTAGATTTTTACCTCACCTAATGACAGCTATCTAAATATAAGGCATCTTGTCTATTCTGCTAAGATAGGTTCTGTCTTTATCCTACAGAAAGAGACAGGCACCTCCAGAGGGCCTTATTTATCACACATTTGCTGGACTCCAACCTTTGGAATTAACTGTCCTCTGGAAATTCCTGTCTGTATTCATTGACTGCACAAGGAGGCTTGATAACCAGACCTGCAACAAAACAGCTTCCTTTTAGATGTCTAAAATTAGGTGAGATGATTTCATACAAGAGTTGCCATTAGGGATTTAAGTAGTGAGCTGAACCAACTCCACAGTTCTGGCCTTGAAGGGCAAGCAGTATGGCCACACCACCTTACCTGAAGGGAACATGGGAAGAGGCAGATCCCAGCCTCAGGGATGAAATTACATGTCTTGTGAGGAGTTCACACTTTTAGCATAGCTGCTGACAGCTGGTTACAAAATCTAGTCTTTGGAAATTGGCATCTTCTTGGTGGGGAGTGGGAATAAAATTTAAGGGAACAAATTAAAGAAGCAAAGTTAACAGGTACCGTAGAGCATAGAAAAGAAGAGCATACCATAGAAGCACAGCAAAGGTTTCTGAGAACATTAAATGATGTTGAAAGTCATTGAAAGCTTTTCATCTTGATATGAGATTGGTCTTGTAGATAGGACAGGTGGTTAATAGAGCTGTTCAGGTTAGTCCTTACACCTGCCTGCTTGGAGAGACGCACAATTCAGCTGAGCTAATGCCAGACTAAAACTTGGAAGATTTGGTTTCCAGCTCTGTCAGTGACCTAAAAACAATTGCCACAGCCAGATCCTTTTTCATGCTTCACTCTCCTGATTCATTGAGTGAGGGTAGTTATTCTGTAAGATTTCTTTATAAAATAGTTCTGGTTGACTAAATGGAAAATCTCACTTCCAGAGGTAAAGGTTTTTGTTTACATGTCTAATGCCATCTTTTGAACTCACTTGACAAAAAAAAAAAAACAAAAAAAAACAACTAAAACCCAACTGGTAACTAAGCTGCACCAGGAGTTCAGACACAGAGCTCATGGCTTTTGCAATATGAAATAGCCTTGTGCATCCAAGATTCACACAGGGCGGGAGGCTATGGCAGAGAACTGTGCCCACTGGAACTGCAGATGGAGACCAGCTGCTGCATCTGAGAGCACCTCAGATAGCCATAGGACTCTGCTAAAGGTCATTGAACCAGACTCTAAGTTCAAGAGTATAAAGCTGAATCCTATCCTTAGTGGGTGGCAATTTTATGAGACAATATCATATAGTCACAACCTGGCCTCCTTGTGTCTCCTCAGAGTGTCAAGAAGATTGCAACATTTTCTTTATAAATGAATCAAAAGTGCAAATTGCACAGACAATCACTGAAGTTTTAAAAAGTTCTGAAAATCTTCCAAGACTCACCAGGAGATGGAGAAAGTTGGATGAAATTTCTGTTAGAAATATACTTTTTTCTAATTTAATCAAAAAAATGGTAAAATCGCCCTCATGCTTTAAAATCTGTTTAAGTAAAGTTTTTTATGGCAATGAGTATTGTTTTTATCTATTGTTGAGATGGAGTAGGTGGTTGTCTTGTTAGCATGAGTGAAGCATTTATGGTACTAAGCCTTATAAAAAATTTTTAATAAGGAATTTTTGCAGTTTTTAAACTTTAGGCAAATGAGAGAATCACTATAGAATATAAGATTGTTTCAATTACTGTTAATATATTTAGATTCTTTAAAATACATGGTGAAATTGCCTCTCAAGCCACAAAATTCAAAATGTGGAGAGCCTGGCTGTGTTAAGGAATTTAGAATCTTCTGAGGTATTAAATGAAAACTAAAGTTTGGCCTGAAATAGAATTAATTTGATCAAAGTGGCTATCAGAACAATTATTGTCCATTGACTCCTATACAGAAGTCCCAGAAAAACATGGTGGGATCCACTACAGTGCTAACCTCTCTTAATACCTCTGCACCTGGCAGAGAATGCTCTAGATGTGATGGGGAAACAAATGTAGGGAAAAAAATTGTGAAAGATGGTTGACTTTGAATGGGATTTTTAGCGATACATGAAACTTGAGGGTTTGGCCACCTACCTCTGCTTTCCAAAGGATGGGCCACACAACCCACTTTAGCTGTCTAGATCATCTAGAGGTTTGTAAAGAGATACTGTCCCTGAAAACTATCCCTGCATACATCATAGGGATAGTGAAAAACCCCTGGAGAGATCAGAAAGAAGGCTTCTCACCATCTCTGTAACTTTGGTTTCTGTTCCAGGCTAAAAATATTTTGCCTTTCCACACAGCTTCTCAAGCAGGCTGTACTCCTGTCTTTTTAAGGCTGCCTGATAACTGTGCCTATGACAGTTTTTATGATAGACCAATGACTTTAAAGGAGTGCCCCAGGAAAGGGCAACCTGGGTTTCCAATCTCCTTCAGAAGACGAGGGCTGAGATCCATATTCCCAGAGGTTGCCCCATAGAGCACATTACAGACCCTTCCGGTGGGGTGCAGTGAGAGGGAAAGAAGAGTATTTTCCTGGCAGGCCTCAGCTTGGCATGCAAGATGCACTTGTTTAAAAGAAAAACAGTGAAGGAAGAGCATAACTGCAAGATTTCTGTTCAAATAACAGGCCCTGTGTTTCTGCTCCCTCACCCCTGGATGATTGCTCCAGCTGAAAGCCTGTTGTGCATAACTGGTGCAGTGCCAGCAGCTTCTCTGAGGTTCCAAGTTAGCATGGACAGAGCGTAGCTCCAGTGCTGGGAAGCTCTCAGGTTAGCCACAAGGTGCCTATTGATTTTGAGCTGACAGGCATTACACAGGGCTGCGCTGCTGTCAAGGCAGAGATGCGTAAACTGCATTTAAATGCAGTGGCAACCAGGGCTGTAAGATGTGCACCTAATTCTTTGTCATCAGAACTTGGCATCTTAGAAATCTTTTAACACCACCATTTAATTTAATAGGAAAAAAAAGTAATTATAAAAGAGATCTTTCTAGATCTAGTGCAGGTAAACGAGCAGAAACAGACAGTCGTGCAGTTTACTGCCTGGCAGGAAGAGAGCACACTGCAAACACTGTTAGCAAATATGGAACAAAATGAGGTATGAAGGAGCATATCAATGAAGTCAAAGCAGCATCACTGAACACTATTAATTAATCACTCCAGTATTAATGACTCTTATTGGGAAAAAAAAAGTCACATTCTTAGAGTTCTCCAAGGAAACAAAATCACAGCAAACATCACAGAGCCACAGGGGCACTATATACATTAGATAAGGTGATGCAGATATTATCAGTCTCACACAGGTACCACAGTCATGCTGATACACTGATCACAGGATGAAGAAAATCTGACTAGGTGGGATCCAAGTTCAGACAGTATCATTCACTCAAGCCAGTCATCATAATGCAAATCTGCCACAAAGTCTACCTAAAATACATGGTAATGTATTTTTTTAAATTTAAATGCTATCAATTTGTTAGAAACTTGGAAATAGGAGGCTAGTTTTTCAGCAAAACATCAGCAAATGACACAAAGTACAGAAAGTATGTATTAGATCCTTTAGGACAAAAAATGCTGTTGTGCAGTGCATAGAAGCTGCCTTTGTTCAATGTGTGGAAGTGTTACTACATTTATCATTGGCTCCATTTCTTTCCCTGTTGTCAGCAGCAACTACATCTGTCTTAGCAGCTCAGGATATTATTAGGTAAACTATTAACATCCTCAGAGGTTGTAGGCTACCAGGGCATCAATATATCTGTCACTTTTCAAAATCATCAATTACATGTAGAGAACTGACTCTTCTCAGCATCACAGCAGGGAACTTGACAGCAGCTGCTCAGTGCTGGCAGCACAGTTCCCATTGCACAAGTCACTCCAGGTCACCAGTGGGGACAACTCACTCCAACTCAGTGGGGCAACTCACCTTTCCCAGCCACCAGAGCTGCTGTGCAAAAGTTCTCCCTAACTCTGCCTCCATGTAACCCCAATGAAGCAGTGATATTGCCCAGGGTCTCATGTTTGCTCCAAGGGGTAAAATATAATGGAGCAACTGGTGCTAAAAAGGTGCAGGCAGGCAGGACTGTGGGCCCACCACAGCTCAGATGCAGCCAATGTGGCACCAGGCATCCTCAGTACAAAGCTCCTGACCACTCACTCAGGAGCAGCATCCTCACAACAACAGCCCCATACCTCAGACATGTTAGAAATGCCTAAGGACGTTTGTCTTAGCACCTTCAGCACTAAAGAAACTAAAGGGACAATTTGCAGTCCATCCTCAGGAACCTGCTGAGGGCACTGCACTACACACAGCAAGGGTCATCCTCATCCTGCTAGGTCTTTGTGTTTGGCTGCTGCGGGCTACCTGCAGCTCCCTGCAGCTTTGCAGCCCCCCAGCACCATAGTCAGGTCTCTGGAAAAGGAGCTGGGGCTTGGCTATGGAGGCCATCATGCAGATGACTGTGCTGAGCAAATCACTGCTACAGAGGGGCTGCAGGGTGTAGGTGGTATGGAGAGAGAGCTCCCTTTCTTTGGAGAGTCTGCCACTGCAGAAAATGTTTTGTGACAAGCACCTTGTCTGCAAGGGCTGGCTGATCTGCTTGCTTTCAGAAGGCTGTTGGGGTGTCTCTGGAGGCATATGCACAAGGATAGTAGCAAACAGCACACATATTGCCCCTTAAGGCAGTTTCCTTGCCAGGGAAGATCATTACAGACAGCATTTACTGCTCTTGGTAAGCCCAGCAAATGACATCTATTAAAAGTTTAGATTTTCAAAGGACTACTGCAGTGCTAAATAGTTTCTGTAAACATACATCATGCAGCTGGTGAAGGAAAGGATATTGCAATATTTTCCAAAGCTAGAAAAGGCTCAAAGTACGGATATACTTGATAAGAAAATCTTTGCTTTCTTTTCAGTCCGGCTGACTCCATAATGCTTATTGGATTCTACCATGGGGATATTACAGGAGAATAAGAAGCAACTTCAATGACTTGATTGGTTTTTGTACAAACACATTTTTTCAAAACCTAATCTGGCTTCTCACACTTGACTAGTAGAGACAGTGTTGCCAAAGATGTTATGACCTTTATTGTTAAACATGATGATACTAAATAAGCAATAAGAATAAAATGCATATATAGGAAGGCAAATTGAGACCTGGTATTATCCCACTGAATCTTACATATTTATAGGAAAATATGAATTTGCACTCACATGCAAACACCAGCAATGAGGTGAAAGTTTCAATGGTTCTCTGTTGTGCAGTAAAGAGGCTGTCATGGACAAGATGAGATTCTCTAAATTACTGGACTGTCTATGATGATGGCTGCAAAACTGAAATTTAGTTTCCAATTTTTTTTCTTTTGTCACTGGACCTAATTCTGTTCTCAGCTGTGATGGTGTAAAACAGTATTATTGGAGCCATATTGGAGCATAAATCTAGCAGAAATAAAAAGGATGAGGCTTCTTGCTTCCAAAAAGTACATGTTATCACTATATACTAGAATGAAGAAAAACAGTAGATATAAGAAGATAAATTTAAAATTCATTTACATATTTGAACATTATTAATTGCTATATTCAGTATAAAATACTGAAAATATAATTATGCTTCCTGAACACTAAGACCAAAAGATATTTCAGCTGTCTATGACAACCAGGACAGAGAGCCCACTTATAAAAATTACCTTACTATCTTGTACCTTTTCCATAGCAAGACATTTATATTGTTGAAATACACACAGCAGGCATGCATTAATTAGTCAGTTGATTGTTATTAATACTGATAGACTGGTTGCTGAGCTAGATTAGGACACATTCTTATCAGCAGGAACTGCTCTAAAAAAAACATAAAGTAGGAACTGTAAACTATCACCTGATTTAATCTTCAACGGGGTGCTTAAAATTAGAGACATCCCAGAAACCTCTGTTTATCAGGGTCAACCTAGTCCAACATCCTTTAGATTCTTTCCTTGTGCTAATCTATAGTTCTGAAATCAATCCATATGTACTCCAGTAAAATGTTGTACATTTAATAATTAATTTTTTAAAAATTTAAATATGGTCAAATTTTAAATGAGAACTTAGAGAATTTAACTTTTTTAAATTCAAGGAAGTGCACATTTTTATAGTCACCTCATATCCCTTACATTTTTAGGTGTGTTCTTCCCTAGTCCTTTCCCACAAATCAGTTCAAAGCCTTTTCAGAATCCTCTTCTAACAGTTGCATTAGTACAGGCCAAGTAAAACTTTGGTTATATCAGCATTATCATGAAATCATGATCTGTCAGCAAAAGGCTCTCCCTGGGTAGGCACATGCTCAGATTGTCTTAACCACTTTCACTAATGAAATTGTGGGTTTATAGTTTCTTTTGCATAGTAAAAAGACGATTTGGGTATTAATAAGAGATTTCACAGGACAAATAGCACACTTGTCTTGGTTTCCAGAGGCAGAGGAACACAATATGCTGAGGGTGAAAAACTATACAGTGATTTCATATGGGCACTTTTTCAAACTCAGAAGCTGATGAAAACTGACTGCTCCAAATCTCCTCAGATCTGGTCTTTTAGACTTCTATTGTCAAGTATACCCCAGAGTGAAATGTTCTGTAATTGAACATAAGGCAGATTGCCTCCACCAAAAAAACAAATCTAAGTAACATGGTCCTGAAATTATCTGACATGGATAGATCCATGCTCATAACTTTTAGACGCCAACAGTTGTATAAAATCTACCAAGTGAATAGTGATATGTAAATACAACCTTTCTCAACCTCTTGAACTAAAGTCAACTTTAAATATTGTGATGTCTTTAGAAAATGGACGGTTACAACCACATTTACATTCTTTCTTTGAGATGCTACACCACCAGGGAATATGTTATCATTCAAAACCTCCCCATTTTCAATGACTGCCTGCAAACACCCCGAAGGAGTGCTGGTATAATCATGCATTCAGAAGGGTGTACAACTGCAATACATAGAGATAAAAAGTCTTCCTTGTCTCAGCACATATTACAAGTGTCAAATGATGTTGCTGTATTTAATTGTTCTATGTTTGACAATAGGATCCATTTTCCTAGTCAGTTTGGTTAATTTGCTTAAAGATGATTTGGAATATTCTCTGTCCTGCTGCAAAGCATCGTAGAGTACATTAGCCTTTTGCACCTATTTTAATGACTTCCTTGCTGGCCTCAGCTTTTCCTTAGATGCTACCTAGAATTACTCTACTGTCCACAGCTAAATAAAAGAGGACTACAAGCTTATAGGACTCTCACTGTAATAATGTGGGACTGTCTTCCATCATCAATGCTGTAAGATTCCCCTACAGTCAATAGGTCTCAGACAGAGAGAGTAGATGTGAGCAAAAACTGAGAAGAGAGGTACAAACTGAGTTGTCAGGGCAGCTCTCCCTCATTTGCCAATCTAGAGGGACAAATAATGACATTTACAGTCCTGCATATGGCATTGTGCTATTTTTGTATTGATATACTATAATGTGCAACCCACCTGAAAAGGTTATTATGGTGTCTAATCAGTGGGCTAAATGTGTGATAACTTCCAGGATCTCTTGTGCTGGGGATGGGTGTATTTTAAAGTGACTCATACAGACATGCTAAAACATGTCAGGTCTGTATCAAAACAGAAGCAGACATTCTTTCAGAGAATGAGGGAGACATCTGTATTGGTGCTACCTGTCTCCATTTATGTGCTTGATGTTTTGGTTTTTTTTTTCGTTTGAGTGCATGAATTTAAATCTGGAGCATCTCTTAGGAGGAGCATTTCCTTTGCTCAAACAGAAGTTATTGAACTCACTACAAGGATAAATGGGTGAAATTAAAGGGCCTCTGATATATATAAGATGAGAATAGTGCTTCTAATGGTCCCTTCTGGGCTTAAACTTTATGAATCTATGTTTCATTTCCTGCTTGCTCAGTGATAGAGATAAGATATCTCCAGGGCAAATACCAAGAGTCCTTCAGAGAACAGTGGGTAGGCTATTAATCTCAAAGTGCCTACCTGCCTGGTTCAGGCTTAGGTTAACAAGCTTATTGTCCCACTTCTATAGCTTGAGATCAGAGGACACTTATCTGTTTTAAAACCTTTCTAGAGAGGAGAAGTGGAGAGCAAAGAGACCTGGGGGAAAGCAATGCAGGGGGAAAAAGAAACCAGAGGAAGGCAACACAGGGCGGCTGTAAGACAGTAACTGAAAGAGATCATTCAAAACATCATCAAAAGCCTAACCAAACATAATGTAATAAAGCCTAGAAAATAAACTAAGGTGTGTGTAATCCTCAGTGCAAGTTTAATTATGTTCCCCACTTAGATAAAGTATCAGAAGAAGAATACTCAACTGTGCTCTAGAAGGTTGTTTGGGATCACAAACAAATAATGCATTTAGAAGGGTGTACAACTGCAATACCTAGAGATAAAAACTGCTGCTGGCAGCTTTGAAAGGATAATTGCCTCCCGAGACCAAACCCACTCAGATCAGTCAGAAACCAGAAACCAGCACCAGCAAAAGAGACTTTGGAACAGTCAGAACAGGAGTGACTGAACTGCAGAGTTTTGGTGAGGACCCAGAGAGCCAGTGTGACCCAAGGCAATCTGTACTTGAGACAGTCAAAGGCTGCCACTGAATGGCTGATCAACATGTTCAGAGCCTTCCTAACCTGTTCCCTGTCAATATAACTCACAATGCTTTGCAACCCACTTGGTATTACGGCTTAGCAGCACACCTTCTGCTATTTCCAGATGTTGTGCCCATTTGAAATTATTAAGACATTTGCTACCACAGCTAAGGGATAAACATGGAAATCAGGAGGCAAGGTTCAGTCTTCTGCATCTTTGCCAGAAGAGTGTCCATGATGTGGTGTGATGTATGCTACCAAGACCATGGCTCCTCATAAATAGAAACATACTTGTAATACTCAATTTAAATATTAAAGATCTATAGAGTGCCCAAGGTGAGTAGACTAGCTAGCAGACATACTGAGCATACTTCATTGGTGCAACATGCATAAATTATAAATCTTGCCCTAGACTCTGTCTTGTTGTAGTTGCTGATCAAATCCACTGGTCTCAGGACATGTTATTTTTTCTATCTCCTGTATGACTGGTTAAGCTACCATCAGCTTTTTCTCACAGTAACAACATATTTTAACAGAAACCATCCCTTACCTTCATATTTGGGTCTCACAGTCCCCTGGGTGATCTTTCCAGGCAGTACCGTGTCTTCCTGATTTGTTTTTGCTTCTTATGAGTTTGTGTCTCTTCCAATGAAGAATTGCACAGATCCTATGTTACCTTAACATCATCAGTGACCAGTTCTGTTATTAATTTTGTGTCTCTCCATTATTCTACCAATTTATTTCACCCAGAGCCATTCCACATCACCACCCCTTCTCTTGTTCCTTAGGATATAGCAAGGAGATTTAGCCTCAAAATACAACCTCAACAGCCTTCACATGCTCATGGCAGTTTCTTTCCTCATGGTATTCAGGAGCCCTGATCCCTTAAAAGGTTATAAGGTAGGGAATAGCTGCATTTTTTCAGCAATAAAACTTTTAATAGTATTTGCAGGGATGCCTGCCATGCTGGGTTATACTCATATGTCAGAAGCTCTGTTATGATAGCAGGCTGTGGATATTTCAGTTCAAAGGTTGCAATATCCTGCCAAAATAAAGAGAGATAAACTTACATTATATATGGAGTGTATTAGAACAATCTATCTGTAAAAGGGAATGGAGGCAGAGAGGACATTATATAAGTTCTGTCTATATGAACTTTGATTTAACCCTTGGCAGCACTGTGCAAGAGCCAGGGACTGTCTGGAGGAGGCAATGAGGCCAGCTGGGGCAGCTGCTTGGCTCCTTGCTTCTGTTCAGCTTTGTGTCATTCCTTCCACAGTCCCATCCTTTGAGTTCCAGTTATGTCCCTACAAAAGGCTGATGCTAATAATCTGCTTAAATGGCAACACTAAAAAAAGCACAGCAGATGCCTATCCTGTGCTATCCACTAGATTAAGGGCTCCTTTGCTGTTGCCTAGGACATACTGATGGTCTCAAGAGTGGCAGTGGGAAGTTTAGAAATGCCATTATGGGGGCCAGTATCAGATCTGTCAAACCTTCTGGCCACAAAAAAAAGTATCAAGTTTTGATTTTTTTTTTTGTCAGCGCACCAAGCATTTCCACAGATGATTCATTTGTATGAGTAGTGTGAGCCAAAATTAAGTTCAAACTCTGCACTTATACCAATAAAGAGTGTAGGAGGTTGTGGATTTTTTAGGAACCTGACTAAGTGATGTCTTATGTAGTTTGAAGATGATGCATTTATAAGTGCTTAAAGTAGCTCTTATTTCTTTTAGCTACAACCTATCCCTAAATCACCACTCTCCCCTGAGGTGTTCAGCCCTGTACCAGCTTCTTCCAGTGCAAATGTCAACTGTTACACTCAGTGAGTGAGGGAAATGAGACAGAACCATGTTACTTATATAATCAGTCGTCACTTACAGATATCGAATATTGTATTTTATACCTCTCCATAATCCCACACATGCATGCAAGGAAAAAAATGTGAATCATTTGGAATAATTGCAGTATGAAAGCAAATTTTCATGAGTCTGCAAATAACTAACTAGGAAGAGGTGGATTTAAAGCATTAAAATATTCGCTTTCAATTGTCAAATCAGTTCTAAATGTATCTTCCAAGCCGCCAAGTGACTAAGAAAACATTACTGTTGGTGCAGGATTAGTCACTGTGTTGGGATGTGTTTCTGCACATGCCTTATGGATAGATTTCTGTGGGTTGAGATAAACTGCATGTTTCTGACATGCTCGTCAGCATGAAAATGTGGAAGTGAGTGAATGTATTTGGGTCTTCCTGTGTCTTTACCCAAAGGGCTTGGGATTAATCTCTGAAGCTGTTTTTGTCATGGTGTAACGACATTATCTACATTGCTATGGCTTAATGAGTGAACTTTAATTTACTTATGCCTGCTTTGGCCCATAGCCAATGACTTTCAGAGAACAGGACACCTGACAGTGGAAGGCTGTCTGTGAAGTTCACAATCTCAGCCATGTTTTTGCCTTTACCTCGGGAACCTGATCCCTTTACATTACCTAATGACTCCAAAGCATTAATGCAAGAGCTATCTTTCTGTATGAAAGGACTCATGGCACAAAATTTGCCAGGCCATCCTTTATCACAGTAAAATCTGTCGTTATTTTATCAGCTTTTCTGTGATGCATTCCTTCAGGGCAAAGTATGTCTCTATTTAAAATGGAGAAGAGGGCCCATCATGCTTCCAAGGTGTCCAGCAAGAACTGCCCAACTGGACCCACGTGCCAGAATTTTGCAGTGTGTCTGTCTTCCAGACAAGATGCTTTCACTGCCAAATCTCCCCAATCTGGTCTCGAACACAGCTGTGTTCCTCCATTATGGCTTTTGTGCAATGCTCAGTACATCTTCCCAACAGGAGCTGGAGTTCAGCAACTTTAACACTCCAACAGAGGCGACTGTGAGTGTTTGCTGCATCTTGCTTATATGGACATCAAAGCATTTAAAAGACTCTACACAGTTCACCTCACTCACACTTGTAATGCTAGTTTACTCTGAACTCCAACCACATAAGAGTAGTTCCATATTTCCTCAATGATTATCAACACAAACATGATAGATGAGAGTATCAGCTTTGTTTCCCCAAATTCCACTGTTGCAAATTCAGTCTGGGGTTCCACAGTGAGTGTTACTTTTTTCATTTCATACAGCAGAAAGAGTAGCACAAATACCTTAGGACTCTGCTAGGATCTGAGTTATCTGGCCAGATTTAGTGTCTTCACCTAGACTGTCAAGGACTCTTTTGTTTTTGCAGCAGCACTGATGGGTCCCTAGGAATGCAGTGTGGGACTTGCACTGACACTTCTTAAGCAAGAATGTACTCCAGCTTCCATTCAAATAAACTGTGTTGCCTCAGACAGACTAACACCACAGAGGTGCTTTCCTCTTCAACATAATCAGGTGTAATCAGGAATACATATAGAAAGCTGATATGCTAAGTACCAGTATGGGCTGGTATTATTTCTCATGGTCAAGTAATCCACTAAATTATTTACTCAAAGTTACATGTAACCTCTGAAAGAGAATTTCCATTTTCTAGGCTCTCAATATGGCATTTTTATCACATGATACCTCCACTAGGTTACAAAGAGATTGTGCCTTCTCATGTTACTGTTTTTGGTTTTCAAGTAAAATGTCTTGGCAACTCAGTTGCATTTTTCAATGCCAGAATAATACTGAAATGAAAGAACCCAGTTTGATTAGATTAATGTGGGGAAGAAGTACTCTTCTTGAGCACTTGAGCACTGAGAGTTTGATGTGATCAGCCTATTAATTTGGAAAAAAGAATCATAACTAAAAAAAAATTCTATTGAAGTATCATATTCTGTACCCATAAATCAAAATATTTGCTTTTTTTCTGCTGAAAAAAAAGCAGGTATGCTTTTTTCTTGCAACTTACACTTCTTCAGTGTCTTAAGCATAGAAATATTTTACTAAATCTAATATCTAACATTTACTGTTTAATGGATTTAACACCAAAACGCTGACACATGGATCCTCAAGTGCTTTCCAAAATTATCTTGATGTGCAAGAGAGGGACACTGCTGCACCCATCACAAGACAGTTAAATATGGACTATGAATTGGAGTTATTGGTCTCCCAGACTAAGCCACATAATTGAGCTAAAGAGACTTTTTTGTTATTTGTGCTGTGGATGATAATTTAGCCTAAAGTTCTAAGTGAAACTGATGATCTTTGCACAGCCTTCTATGGCTTCAGCCTATCGTTATTTTATTACAAAGCACCACATTCTGTCTCTGTGGAATCCAAAATGCCTGTTCTTCAGATAAGAGCTGGACCACGGTACATCAGAATACAATGCAATGTTGTCACAAGTGCTATTTCAAAGCCCTGAGGGTGTTGTAATGCAGATTTCTTTTTCACTGGACATGTTAGCACTTTTCAGACATAAAATGTTCTTTCTGTACTCCTTTAGTTTGGGCACCATCAGCCTACCTCCAAGCTATTAGCAGTGAACTTTAGCATTCCTGCCGGGAGGAATATTAGAGGCTAGTGATATCAAAGGCAGTTCACAGCACTGACTCAGGTCCTGAGTGTTTTATAACATAAGCTTGCAAGCTTGCAAATGGAAGTCTGGAGGTTTCAGCACAGAGAAGAATCTATGAAAATTTTCTTATGTAATGTGCATACAAAGTTTTGCTTCTAAAAACCTTTTTTTTTTTTCAGCTGTGCAAATTGTCCTTAGACCTTTATGCCACACACAGACTGCATAGAGAGAGTCCAAATCATGTACATGCTAGTTGTGTACTTTTGAGCCCAATAAATGTGAGCAAATATGGGGCTACTGCACTTCAAAGATTAAATATTTCACTTTATTTTTGCTATTGCTGTTGAAAATTAAGATCAAAGCAATACAGCTACCTCAAGGGCAACTAATGAGATAAAAGTTAGTTGTTTGCTAGTGTGCTCATTATTTGTCCTGTTCAGTGTGCCTTGATCCAAGCACCATTCCTCCAGTCCTGCCCTGGGCACTGTTCTCCAACACATTTCTGTTATTGTCAGATTATTTTGAATGTTCGCTTGGTATGAAAAGCCATTATTTCATGCATCCATCCTACCTTTTCAAGTACATCACAATTGGCCTGAACACTGACAAAGTAAGCAGGCAAGAAGTGGCAGGCAGACTGAAAATGCTGAAGGGAAAGAGAAAAGTCCTGAGAGAATGGGTTTAAAACAGTCTGTTAACCCAGATATTGCTTCTTTCCAACTCTCTAGTGGCTGGCTCACATAGAAATTTCATTTTCTATTATAGAAGATCAACTAAAAAGAACTTCTTAATAAAAAAATGAAAGTTTTATATCTGCAAGCTTGTGGAGAATTACACAATTAAAAATAACCTGACACAATCTAGATGAGAAAACACAAAAACACACCACTGAATAGGGTCAGAATTTTAATGAAAGAGAAAACATCATCAGCCTCCAAAAATGCTGCTGCCTCCTGTCCTAAATCCTTGAGTGTTTGGTACATGTTTTTCTCTACCAATCTTCCTGTCTTTGTCTAGTTTTTCTAACATATTTTCCTCCTTCCACATTTGTACATTATGATCAAAACAACAATCTTGCCATTCCCAAAACCAAAAGAGAGGTTCACTGAGTGAGCCAGCTGTAATATAGGAAAGATTAATTGTGAGTGCAGGGTTTAGAGGTGATAAGGGCACATCACTCATGTCAGCAGTAAGGCAGATTTATAGCTCTGAACAGGAGTAAGAGCTGCTTGCTTTAGGTAAAGAGTTGCTCTCGACCTCCTTTATTAAATCAATAGCAGTAGAGGAGGACATCAAAAGATGGCCCTGAGTCCCTGCTTGCAAATCCTACAAGGGTCACATTCACCCCAGTGAACGGTTCATCACTCTGTGGTGAGTAGAGGCCCTCTGTACCATTTCAGGCTTGCCTGACCTAGAACAGGTCACCCATGTGGATGCTGCATAACAACAGAACCCCAGAGAAGAGTTAAACCACGGTAATTGGAATGGAACTTTGTCATAAGTAACACAGAAACTGCTCTGGGGTCTGGGATATAAGTATTACTGCATGTATTTTTTTCTCAGCCCTAGGTTCAGAAATAACCTAAATGTCCTGTTGCAGCCCATCAAAAGGAACCTGAGGCTTTTGTTGCCTGCACTGAGATGGAAATGTGGGTGTTTGTGAGAATGAAGATCCTTCTGGGATCATTAGAACTGTGCAGAATGGAGTGAGCCAGATCTCATTCTGGCTTATCAATACTGGCTTTTGGAATTAGCCCTTGCACTGAAGTAGTTGCCTACTTTACCTGAGCACTGATTCCTAGAGACCGGCTTGGGGTGGTCCAAAACAAAAAACAGATGCAAAAGAGGAATTTTCAGGTGTGAAGAATTTGCCTGGTCCCATCATTATTTATCAGAGTACCTGTATCAGCATGACCCCTTTGTAGAACTTTACTAGAGTGCCTCATTACATTGATTTACAAACCCAAGAAACAAAATTGTATAACAAAGCAGTGATAGACATCAGAGTTTGTCCTATTCTCTTTCTAGTTTTGATCTAAAAATGTGAAACAATTTGCTCATTTCCAGCACTGGAACAGGTGCCATTTTTGTACAAAGTGGCTGCAACTCTAGAGGCAGTGCACACCTGTGCCATCTCAGGATGACATGGACAGGGGGGAAGGCAGAAACAGTCTAATAGGTTTATTGGGAAATCTTCTGCAGGACTTAGCATAAATAAAAAAAAATCACAGTGACTGTTTCTTCATCCAAAAAGCTCTTGAGTGGAGCTAACTGATGAGATTGAAATAGTCAAAATAAGTCTAAGACAGTTTTCAAAAGCTAGATGAGATAAACAAGTACTGCCTGATGAAGGATTGGGCAGCAACTGAGGAAGCAGAAGGAAAGATCAGGTTGACACAATGTTTCCAGCTAATTGCACAGATCATGGCTTGTTTTATTTATAAGGGGAGACTCTCAGGTCCAAGTTAGGATGAGAGTTATGACATGTAAATCATTCACTGCTATCCACAGCTGTGCATATGTAACATCTTATTTTTACTGTGACAACAATTTTTTCCATTCATTTAACAAAAACCAGAAAACAAACATAAAAAATACAAAAAACTAGGCTTACACTTACAGCTTATCTTCCATTGATTTTACCTTTTTTTCTGGCAACGGAGAATTTAATGGTGGGGAAAACATCAACCTGTCTTGACCAGGCCTCTTAATTATTCTAAGACAAAATCATTAAATTTCTTTATGTGGTCTCTGTTTGGAGAGTCTTGGAAATTAATTCCCAATCTTTCACAAGAAAGAAAATGAACACTGGAAAACATACTTCTTGTGTCTGTAGTAGGCCCCCAGAATATGATTCTATTGAGTAACACCCAGAAAGATTTTACCAAAGTCACACCATTCTTAAAGCAGCACTTCACAATGTCTCTTGGTATCTATGTGTAGTTACCCAGGACTTTATGAGCAAATGCCACAAGAAAACTTATTATTACACAGTTGCATTTTGACTGTGACTGTCAAAACTGTTGCCACTGGGAATTTGGCAAACACAGCAAAAATGTGTTTGAGAACTATGAGGATATGTCTAAATGAGTACATGCAGAGAGATTTGAGCTAACTTTGACTGTGCTCAGAGCTGGTCATGGAGTGCTGTGCTGTGCCTGAGCTAACACATCCTGCTGAAAAGGCAAATTATGTCTTTGTAGGCTGGACATGGGACTGTGCAAACATGCTTTCTGAACATTCAGGCCAGTATTATCCTGTACAAACTGTGCTAGGGCTGTGAGCTCCCCCATGCAGATGTGCCCATGGGTGCTGAATCTGGAATTTCAAAACACTGGTAAATGGAGGTGATGGCTTCTGTGCATGAGAAATCCAGCCCATGGATTCTTAGTGGATCTTTTAGTATCACCCTATGGATTATCAGTACTTCGATACCTTCCCCTTATTTTCACCCTTTTTTAGTACATTTCTGCTATTTGTCTCCAAGACAACTTGAATTATTTTTAGCTTCATTACAGCAGGAGCTGTCTGGTCAATCATCATTATCTCTGCATACTTGGGTTGTAGGCACTTGTTACTGGCAATTGATGTCCCTACTGGACAACAATATGCCAACATTTAGTTCTTTATGAAATATATTTAATATCTACATTGGCATCAGAGGAAATAGAGTGCCTCATCCCATAACCTCTTATGAAGTCATCCAAGCTGTTTTCACTGTGCATTTATTTAAACCTTGGACATCTGTCACACAAAGTAAATGACTTATAAAAAGCCAATGAAATTTTCTTTGTTCTGCTATGTGTTACGTTACAGGCTGTGCACATGGGTGCACATAGATGCCACTGGAATTGCTGGTAGTGAACACCCAGTGGGGTTAGTGGTAATTATCCATGACCTCATACATCCTTTCACACTGCCAAAGAAGGGCACACAGCAAAGCTATTCTTCACAGTGAGAGCCATCATTGCAGTGTGCTTGCAAGCAAATTGTTTGGATTATAGAATAATCCCTCTGAATGTACATTGCCTTAAGAACATTTTTAAAGCTACTTTTCTTGCCAGAGATGACTGTTGTTGTCATTCTCCCATGTATTCTTCTGTCTGCTAAGTGATACTGCCAGCAAAAAAACTAATCATCAGGCCTCTACTATAATATATGTCAAAATATATTTGACATTGTCATTGGCATTATCTCTTCTGACAACAGCAAAATGAGGCTAGTGAGTTTATGTCAATAGCAAGGAACCTTTGGTACCATCTCTTTCTATACATAGCTGGCTGACAGAGCAACTCACCACCTGAGAAAAAGCTATTTCATATTTGCCAACTAATTATGCCATGTCATCAGCCCAAATGGCAGCAAACTATGCTTCTGGTTCTGCAGGGAGGGTTCCCTACTCCAGAGCAAACTGTGTTGGGAAGAAAAGCTGTTAATAGTGGTCTCAATGTACCTCTAACATGTACTTCTAACATCCCCTCAACAGAGAAATTATAACTCTTCCATCATAACTTACTCCTCCCAATATAATATCACATTTCTACTTCTGTTCCTCACTGTGAGTTAGTCAACCTGTGTCAGAAAATTGAATTTGGCACTGGATTTTAGCAAGGATGGAAAACAAAACTTTTTGAAGTCTTGAAATCTGATTCTTTTTTGTGATGCTGAATGAAACTGAGCCAATAAAAGCCATAAACAAGTGCACAAAAAAATAGGAAAAGCAAAAGAGAGTTTTTCAAGAGTAGCAAATTGTCTGGAGTCAGAGTATTCACCTGAGGTGGGAAAGATCCCTTTCTACTGCAATCTCTTAGATTTCTACTGCAATCTCTAAAATTGCTATTTTAGAGCCAGTTATGCTGTTGATTAGGGGCTCTTGGCTGTGTTGGTTGCTTCTGAAGGCCCTGATGCATTTGTCTGCCTAAATCACTGTATAGTCCCTAAGCAGGAAGTAAAAAGTATTTTATTGCATTCATGCTCCATGTTCCTCTTTTTCTTAATTTAGTCTTCATTGCCTTCCAGTAGTAAATTATTCTGCACTGAGTAAAGTCACTCTCAGTCTTATGGGACACAAGATGGTTCCTCAGAGCCACCTCCTTTGGTGTAGGACAAAGGCTGTATTCCCTTCCTAATAGCTGCTCCTTTTCCCATTTCTGTGTTTTCCCTCTACCCTCTCCCTGCACACAAATGTTCAGTGCTTCAGTGTCACAGGTCATCAGCACCCCTGCCCTATGCCAAGTAGAGTATGATGCTGGTGGCAGGACTAGGGATTTCTTCTTGCTCACCCCATGGAGTTATTGTTAGGTATCTGATATCAATACGTGCTATTTCTCCTTTTTTCCATTGGAAATGTGTGATTTCATATACATGAGATTTCATCTAGGCTGGATACTTCTTCCTTGTTTTCTTTGTTAACCCTAAAACCAGTTTACCTAGTCCTCAGGACTGCATTTCTCCAACTAACCACTGGTGATTTGTTTACAGCAGGTTACTTCCATGCCTGTAATCCTTCACTCTCTGTCCCTCTAGCCAAAGGCTCCTGCTACTGTACCATTCCTTTACATCATATCATTTTTCTAGGGTCAAAAATATTTTGTTCTGCATAAAATAACAGCTTCCTAAATAGTATCCATGTAAAAATTATGGTGATACCAGATGATTCTAAAAAGCTAAGCAAAAGTAAAACATATTAGACAGTAGCCACGTGTTCATTAGGACGCTGCTGGCAACAGCTGAAGCAAGTTAAAGCAAAGCTGCAGGCAGCCCAGGACAAAGCCAGCCAAACCCTGACAAGTCTGGGGGCCTCGTGCAGTCAGAGTGCAGCTCCTGGTGTGTTGCTGGCAATGGAAATTCACATCTGTTGAGTTACAGGACTGCTCTTAGGACACTGCTCAGGACTCTGCCTTTCAGTCATCTTAAAGAGTAAAAACTCTTACAAATTTCACCAGAGTGCATAAAACTGATTTAAAACTTCCAGCAGTGTTTAAGATCAGGAAAGACTTGTGACTTGTGGCTTGCGACCTCGGCAGTCGCAGCATTGTAGGTTCCCACCAGGCCGGCCCTGGAGCAAGGTGGGCCCTGCCCTCCCCTGCTGCAGCCAAGCTCCACTGTAGGAAAAGTCAAATGATAGCTATGTCTTGATACTGCAGCAATTCCTCCAAAAGCCTACAGGATCTGGATGCAAATTTCTAATGAGGATGCTTTGTAGAACAGTCTCAGTGATGTTGTTCAGTGTTAGCACCAATTTGTGGCTTATTTTTGCAGCAACTGTGGATAGAAGAGGGATTAAATAGATTTTACCTTCAAATGTAATTTGATTTGTTACTATATATGAAAAACCTATTTCTTTTTCACTGTATGTATATACTTATATTTTTATTTTTCAGGAATACCTGCAACTGGCATATGCTTTTTGCTATGGAAGTCAGATGGTTTTTATCTGTCTTATCTTTTTCAATGAGAAAATACAAAATCAAGTTGAAACAGCAGGGGAAGTAGTATATATATGCACAAAGCAACATGCAGTCATGCCTCCTCCAGGCTGGAACTGTCGTCACTTACAATAAAGCCAACAGACTGCCTGTGCAAAATATGCCAATAACCCATCTTTCTCTTCAAGTCATACAGAGCTTTGCATGAGGTGTGATCCAAGGGAAGTACTGGTTTTGGGAGAGAGCCAATATCTGAGAATATTTTCCTCTCCATCTGATGTGAAAGTGCCTCAGTATGGTGCTGCAAACTCTCATGGTTCTGGCTGACAGCTAGTCCAGATGTCTGAGGTCACACGTAGCACCACACCACCAACTGCATCTCAAAGACACACGTGAAAGCCAGCACTTTACATACATCAGAAGTCTGTAAGGCTGAAAAAATATTCTCTGTGTGACACAAGGTGGTTTGGTGTGAAGTAGTTTAAAAGCCTTCCCAAACATATGTGTTTGCTTTGCTCTGAGGCACCAAGTCCACTTCGACCACCACAGAAATCAGATCTAAGTTTGAAGAGTTGAAAAAAATTCTTTTTTTTTTTCCTTCTGTGTCTGAAATAGCTAGTTTTAAAGTCTTTCATCTGCAGATTTTTTTACATCATGGAAGCTTGAGGGGCTGCTAACACGGACAATGGAGCAGAGAAGTACTCTAGAGCAGCTGTGAGTAGTGGAGAAACTGGACCATATCAGAGCTGCTGCTGCTGCTGTGGCCTTTTCTCCCCAAACTGTCCCACTTACGTACTGGTTGGTGATCTGTCGTGCCCTTAAAGCCGTGGAAAAGAAAATTCTCAATCTAAAGCTTTTTTTTTTTTTTTGCAAAGAGACCATGTTTGTCATAATGCATTTTCAGCATTTATATGGAAAAAGAAGATAACATAGAAGGCATCATTCTTGAGTTATATCACCAGTTGCAGATAAGGTGAATGTCTGCTAGCATATTACTGTTTACCTTGGGAAGATTCTGTTGTTACTGATATCAAAGCAGACTTCTGTCTGTCAAAAGCATCACTTTTTGTAGTACCAGTTAGGCCTTTCAAGTGCTTGTGGAATTAAACACTTGTTGTCCTGCCTTTTTGTCCTGCCAGACTGATTTGGGGAGCACAGGAATACAAGAAAATCCATCAAGTTTTGGGAATTAGGATGAGGAGTAGTGTGCTAATATTGAGGCCTTTCTGCTCACTGCAGGTGAGAATTCATGAGCCTGGGCAGGAGAAGAAACGAAGAACTGGAATAGTGCACAGGGCCATGTAGATCAATGCAGCTCCTCAAACACATTTTCAGCACCAGGCTGAGCCCTCCTCTATTCTCCATGACTGCCCTTCAGAAATATCATTCCTTTATGTCACCATGCACTGGGCACCCACTCCCCACTGCCCTTACATCACTCCCATGCCTTGCCCTCTGTGGATCCTCCAGCACTGCTCAGCTCACATCAGGGCTCAGATCCAGCAGGCAACAGTGCCCTGCAACTCCTGGATGAGAGTTCCAGAAGCAGCTTTGTATCTTTTCGTGTGCATGGAGGTCCTTCTCTGGTTACTCTTTTGTTTCTGTAGAAAAGCTCAGTTGTAGTTTGGATCTCTCAGTGACTAAGCCTGCTCCTGGTCCCTCACCCACTCATTATACATTTGGCATCATTAGTTGCACTGGTGCTAACCACTCTGGGGCTCTGGAGGAGCTGGGCAGCTGTGGTCACTTGCATAATGCATGATGTGCCTCCAGCAGCATTGTACTCCTTTGCTCTCTCACAACAATAGAAAGGATTTCTGGGTTTAATTTTTTCCTTCTTCTCCTCTCTTCACCTGGTCTTACTAGTCTCTCTGGGGGTCAGCATTACTAGGCATGGCTCCCTCAAAGCACATACTCCCACATTCCTCACCCATTGCTGTTTGCTCTACTGCCAGTGCCTGGGGCTATCCTGAGGACTAGTTCTCTGACAGAGTGTCTAATGCAGTTCTCTGCATTTCCTTCTCATTTCAAAAAATAAACCCTGCTGGCTGCTATCTTTGTCCAGGTGTACCACAACTGTTTTTCACTATTTTCATGTTAAACAAACTCTTTTTAGAGACTGACTTTTAAGCAAGAACGTTAACAAAGAAGGTTTTAATTTATTTTTTTAGCACCTGTGGTTCTGCTGCTGCCTGTGGCCACCTCTGGGGCTGCCCTCTCTCCAAGCCCAGGACCCAAGGCAGCTGGCTGCCATGGTCAGTGGGGCTATCTTTAGCTTTCAAAAAGACCACTCCTGCTGCTCTTGCACTGCCAGGGACAGTTTTCTCTGTTGTTACAACTGTTCAGCTTTCAAAGGTTATTTTTAGGATGCTAACCTTTGAGATGAACTTTCACACTTAATCTCACCAGGTACTTACATGACTGTTGGGAATAATCAGGTCTATGAAATTTTGAAGTGAACCTCATTGATCTCTCAGCTTCATTTCACAGCTACATCTCTCTTGCCTGTATGCATATGTCTGTGTATACACATCCAGAGGTGGGAAGGTGTTGGTGGGTCAAGATGTCCTTGAACATCTGAAAGTCAATTACTTTATTGTATCAAAGCCAGCACAGTTGACCTAAGTCCTGTCAAGCCAATGAAAATTACTGAAGGTAAATGAATGAACTGAGGATATGAAAGTTAAAATGGGTTGTGACAAAACTCAAGCTAGTCTCACAATTGAGTAGCTCTACTGGCTTCAGACACTCTCAAATTTATATTTTTATGAATTCAAAGCAGATGAAAAACATAACTAAAATATTGATAAAAAATTATTCAATCTTGTGCCATTGGAAGATAATTTTAAAATTCCTTTGTTGTTCACAGACAGAAGCTCTGGTTCTCATTGCTACAGTGAAAGACTTTATTGTGCTATCTGACACTATAATTACATTTAAGAAGGGTATAGCATTCCGAACCTCACAATATGTTTTTCTGTACAAATGGCTCTCTGAATTCCATTTAAGGTTAGAATCACTCAACAAATACTGTGCAAGCTCTGCAACAGTTTTGAGAGAACAACTCCAAATGTCAATAATAAAGTAATTTATTTTTTATATACTGTATTTTTAATTCCATAGGTATCTATTTCTTGTTGCAGCATTTCCAGTGATATCCAGAACTAAGCATGCTTTTGACATTCTACCTTATCAGGTCTGTACAATATGTTGATTAAGGATACAAAAATGTCCATAGCATATTCTTTCTTAAATTCTCTTTTTTTATTTAATTGTGTTCCCATGCTTCTTTTTCATTTATTCTTGTAGCCTGCAGCTGATGTCAAACTTCATTCCTATTGCCACTAACTACTTTTGTTAGTCAATTCACATTTCTACAGAGCGTGTTTGTGTAATATAAACAGTAAAGACAATGTGAAAAATAAGAAGAATGGAGAAATAAATGAACACAAAGAAATAAAATTGCATTCATTCTGCTCTGCCATGGTGTTGTTAATTCACAAATACTTAGGCATTCCCCTTTTTTATGGAAATGTTTATAAAATCTCTAAAGTTCAGAAATCTAATATAAAATGCTTTTGTCAATTTGTATATTTGTTATCTCCCTCTTTGCAAGTTTTCTTTGTTCAGTCTGTAAACAGAAAGAGTATTCAGTGAAAGAAAAACAATCAAATCCAGCATAATGTTAGGAATACAAATGTGGAATATCTCTGTGTTGCTGCTGCATACAATTGTTGATGATAAATTAATTCTGAGATAAAGTGTAGTTTCACAGTTTGAGACCACTGTAAGGATTCTGCATTCCCACATTCTCCCTTTTATTCCCATCAGCAATCACAAAGCTGTTCAGTGCATGAGATCCAGTGGTAGACCCATGACACAGAGGGTCATATTTTGGTAGGACTGGTGGTGAACATGATCAAGGAACTGAACAGAACTGATGGACTCATGTCTGCGTGGTGTGGGGCAGGTATGATTAAGTATAGGGGTGATGGAAACCAGGGTCCCATTCCAGTGGTAACATAAGCTTCATGCCTTTGCATAAGCTACTTGTAAAACCTTGCCCTGAATAAAAAGAGGTTAGGCCCATATTACAATCTGAGCAGTGCTCTGATTAATTTCTGAGCAACCATTTGGGCATCTAGTGAGGTCACAGTGTTGATTACATTCTTTTTCTTTTTTCAAGTCAAAAGTCTACCCACATCTATTCTAACTGAGTTTACTACTATGCCCATTACACAGAGCTTACAAGGCTGTAAGTATCACCCAGCTTTGCCCCTTTTCTTTTGTGACAGCAAAAGTGCACATGAGCCTATTTGGTGTCACTGATTCTTTACAAATTCCCTTTATCCTTCCTCTAAAACCTTTTGTCTTATTTAGATATTCCAGTTCAAGGATCATGCAGCTATTTTATCAAAATGCATTATTTGTCTAGTGTGATTTGTTGACAGTAAGTTTAGGCTTCACCATCTCCTCTTACCAAGATTTTGCTAGGCTTTGAAATTGTTATTCAGTGAAATGAAGTGGTAAATCTGTCCTCATCCATGGTGTTCAGACCACTGACTGGAACATTTTTGACTGACATTATTAAAAAGAAATATAACTCCAATCTCTTTTATTTTCAGTTTTCTGTGTCTTCAGTGATGTATGAAATTTCTTTTAGGTTATTACAAATCTTTATCAATTTTTTTTCTTCACTTGTCATAGTAACACAGACCTTGTACTGTGATTTTCACTAGTGAAAGAGCTTGACTTGAAGTTCGAAGGGGCAGAAATCTTTGCCTGGAAAAACTATGTATTATCTGCAGTGGGACTTTACCTTCTTGGTCACACCGAAGTCAAAAGGGTGGGTTACAGTGGAAATTTGATTTTGAATTCTTCAAGATGACATGCCAGCTGTTGTACTCTGACTTTTGTGGAGCTACGCTTACCTAAAGTTTTTCCATGTTTTTTGAACACATGGTCTTTACTCTTCTTTAAGATGTTGCAGAAGCACATTAACCTTAGAAAAGCCTAAACCAGCTGTTCTTAGCTGGGCAAGAGGAATGACATCCTTCCTCTAACTAAGAAATATTCTGAGAAATGGGAAAAATGGAGTAGGCATTTGTAACTGCTTTCAGGAAAGGAAACAGAGGCTTGATATTGTCAATTTTTAGATGCAGTTCTTTAAGTCACATTCCTTTTTTTCCTTTTTACTCAGCCACTTCTTCCAAGATCTGTGTGACTGGTACTGGCCATGGAAAATAGAGTTTCACCTGAGCTGGACATGGCATCTAACTAGTGGTCCAGAAGATTGCCAAATCCTGTGATTGCCAAATCCTGTGATTGCCAACTGATTATGCTGATATAAAAAGCAAATGTTTTTCATTGCATGAATTTAAGAAAAGTGAGGATGCAGTCAAAGAGTTTATTTACTTCTCTCTATGAAGACAATGTAGAGATGAATATTACCCATGACAGAATTTGTTGAACACTCTTTAGTGGAGTATTGAACTAGTCATTCTTCTTTCCCTTATATTTACAGTCAATAAATGTACATTTAATTGTGTGCTGCTGAAGGTCACTTTAAAATGTAAAATGTTCTTTTCCTTCCCCATTCACTTCTTTATGGCATACCTGTCAGGATTTTTATGAACTGGAGATTTTTTCTTAAGTATTACTCTACATATTAACTTACATATTTAATGAAGAAAAAATATGCATGAGCAAGTTACCATTTTCAAGCAGAACTTTGCATCCTAGGTTCAGCAGATGCTATGAAAAATAAACGACAATACCTGTCAGGTAGTCTGAAAAGTTACCATGACGGGGATAAAAAGCATTACAGCTACATCTCCCAGGAGGAGCCATGACAGTGAAAGCAGCTGAACTCTGAACTGCACCAGAAACCCCAAGAAAAACACCCAAGAAAACCCCAGTGGTACACAGTTCAGTAGAATCAAAGTGTTTCAAAGAACCTTCTGGTCATTTTTATGAAAGTATCTTTTAAATTCTGTATTATTTTACACTATTTTACTATTTTTATTTTAGTCTATTTCATAAGGTCTTTTCAGTTCTAGTTCAGAACAAGAAAAGATGTTAAGCCACCAGTGTTTCACAAGCATATATGTTTCAGCTGTCATTCAGTTTTGCCCTCCATAATTCAGGTCCTTTATTAATGGCCATAACTAAGAAAATCCTGCCATTTTAAGCATGGCTTATGGCACTAGTTCGACATACACATGACATATATATATTTGAGATAGTGGGCACATTGTCACAGTCATATTGGAGAAAGATATTTGATTCACTTGCTTACACTGAAGTATTTTAGATGCCCTAGGGTTTCTGGAAGACATCCATCACAACACAGAACCCAATGAGAGACTGATGATCACCTGGAAGAGTTGCTAGAGGCTGGTGCAGATGCCTAGAGGCATCTCAAAAGAACATGACATTGATGAGAGGTTACCTCTTGACAACAGAGCTGGGTTCATGGGACTTGTAACACCTAGTTTTAGACTTCCTGTGGTAAGAGTACAGTCTCACTAGATGCCCTAAAGCACCATTAGGATACCTAAACATAAGTTTATAATGGCTCTTCAGATGCCTTGTGGAAAATGAGACATCTTCCTGGGACTTTCAGGCTTGACAAAGGCTCTATTGGACGTCCATGTTCCTCCACAGGAACTAAAGGTTATGCAGGTTGCTTTGGAGCAGAAAAAATTATTAAAGCAGAGGCATTAGGAAGCTTAATTCCACCTCTTGTGCAGCAGAGAAGAAAAAGACTTCACGAAAGGCTTATTTCTAGATTTGAAAGCTGAGAAACAATTTGAGATGGCTTCAGGGAACTCATCTGGTCTCCAGCTGCTTATCCCAAAGGCTTATTTTTCCTATGATGAATAAGTGGTTTACTTTGCTCACTAAATGACCAGCCAAGGTATTGGCCAAAGCATTTTTAATATGAAAGTACAACAAAGCTTGTTGGCAAGGTTCATTCTACTACTTACTAGTTGCTTAAAGCACACACAGAGAAATTGGACTAAGATCTAAAATCCATCAAGGTAGAACTAAATTTAACCTAAAATTATCTATGTGGAGGCTAGGGATGGAAAAAGCATAAGGATAGGACAGGTAAGGATAAAAAGTTCAGCATGGACCCTCCTGCCAAATTTAGCCTCAGACTTTGTCAAAGGTTTAGGCCTAAAGGTTTCAACTGCACTTTAACTTAGCAGCACTTAATTAGCAACTTAACTTAAAAAAATTAACAAAAAATTTATAGAATTTACTATAAGCACAACAGTGCTTATACAAGCTCATTTATAGGTCCAACTGACTTAGGAATCTAATGTACTTGAGAATCTAAGACAGCAAATTTCATAGTGCATTTGCTATAGCACATTCGCACACACACATACACCTTAAGGAGTGTGTACAAGGTCTATATCTGTGAAAAATTCCCCTTGAATTCAGGGAAGCTGGATACCTTCACATCTTCTCAACAGGCAAAGAGCTGAGCCTGGAGGAGTGGGGGTTTCAGTCCAGGATCCATCATTGTCATTTGGAAATTCTTCAAGATATGGCAAACTTGAGAGTTCCCTGGCTCTGAGGCCCCACTCAGAGTAGGATTACTGGTCACAGCCTGTTGTGGTCAAGAAAAGCTCAAAAGGCCTCACTTAGGACCTATTTATAGAGCTGCAAGAGTGTTGGCTTTAGTCATTGTAATTTTCCATCCTTGCCATACCTCAGATCAGTAACTTCCTGTGAAAGTTCAAACCAATATTGTTCTACTGAAGTTGTTGTTCAGTCAAGAAACAAGTTTCCAAGGCTGTTTGTAAAAAATAAAACCCCTGTGCTCCTTGGACAGCTTAAATTTCTTGGAGAAGACAGTGTTTCTAATTAAGCTCAAGAGGAGCTTAACCCAGGCGCTCTTTACCATGGCCAAGGCTTAATGAGCATTTCTGAGATCACAGTGCAGCCCAGCGTGGGGCTGGATGCATCACCATGTAAGCACACTGTCAGATCTACTTGTAATCTTTACATGTCCTGTCTGACTCTGGCATTTGAAACCACATCTACGTGAGGACAACCATATCAAGCCCTGAGGCTCTGAGGATGGTTGGCCATTACCTTAATATAGGTGCTTCGCATCACATCAGGTTGACTGCATCCCACACTGAATTACTGTCTGGCTGAGCCCACCTGCCTGTCTTGTGAGGTTGTGTGGAAGCAAAAAGGAATGTAAACTTGGGGTAGAGGTAAATTCATTGAGTCCTCTTAAGACTTTTCTTTTTACTTCTACTTCTTTCCTCTTTTGATATGTAACAGAGAAGGAAAAACTTATGAGGTCTTATCCTTCAATTTGTGTTCAGGTTATGAGTCAGGCACTTAATAAAATGAAGATAAACAAATCAGGAAAAGTCATGTATAATAAGAAAAAGGAGCAAGGAGGTGGGGCGTAATTAAGGTTTAAGCTCTGGCGCTTACGGAACAAGTAATATAATAAAATTCAAGTCTTCTACATTTTGCGATTTTATTTCCTCCTTAACTGATTGTTTCTGATTGTCATTGGAAAAAAAAAAAAGCAGATTAATTGTACAAAAAATATCTTCAAGTGAAAATTCATAGTGTACTTTGTCCTGGTGATGTGTGTGACACTCATTTTGTACAGATTTAAATATGAATGCCAAATTTAAAGTCTAGGAGTCCTGAAGGCTATTCATCTCACAACCCATGTCCAAAATACTTCAATATGTATCTTTGATATTTGGAGAGGTGTCATTATGACAAGCAGTCAACACGACATATCAGCCCATTCTGCCTACTGCATAAATACTACCCAAGGTATAAAATAGTGTAAGATCAAGTATTCCAGGTCCATAACCTGGAGCATTCAAATTAACCTAGAGGCATTGTAGAAAAATTAAAAACTACATGGAATTTCATATTTTATTATCCTAACTACCAGCAGTATGTCCTTAGACATTCTATCTCTTGGCTAATAAATAACCTCAGGAAATAATATTTATTTACATTGTTTTGCAAAGAAAAACATTCTAAAAGTTTATGTGGGATAATTCTGAATATGAAGGAATGCATGAATAAACTTCTAATAAGGGCACTGACATTTTCCCCTTGGGGTGAAAGAAATCTATCTACTAGTATTTCATACCTCATAATTGTGTCATTAAGATGCCATATAAAATGGGAAAATGGATAATTAAATGGATGAGAAAACAAGCTAGAAAACCTTTTTTCTTCTATTTTTTTTTTCTGCTAGTGGATAAATGCCCTATTGCATTGTAGCATGGAGCCTTGGGGAGAAAAACAACAAAAACAACAATAACAATGAAAAAAAGAGATAGATGGAAAGGCAGACCCACTCCAAGAAATTCTACCTATTATTGAACACACAAGAGATCAGGATGATAAATTTCTATCACTGTATCTTACCTTGAAAGTAAACAGTCTACAATATAAGTAACATGTGAAGTATAACAGACAACACAAGAATATCACAAGCAAAAAGTCTTTGGAGAATATCCTTAGGTAACAAATGAGAGTATAGGCAAAAAGTACTTGGTGACTATCTATGAGCATAGTCTATGAAGGTTTTAAAAACTTTGCTAAAAATGTCCCAAATTCTAAAATTTTCTTGTTTCTGATATGCTACTACCCTGCAATGGGACAATGCATGTGGAATGATGCCATAAGTTTTTAGCTTTTATATTTTTCAGATCTCATACTGCATTAGTGTATAACTCTGAACTCCATATAAAGTGTTAGTAAGCTTTCTTCACATTTTGGTCAGAAAAACAATCCTTCCACGCCTGAGAACCAAGGTCACCATCATAGCCTTAGGCCTCAAAAAGTATAAACAAAAGTGAATTCGGGGAAGTAAACTGTGGGAATGTGACTTCATCACCTGAAGCTGTAATAGGACAATTAACCTCTGATATGCAAATAGACCAAACTCTGCAAGGCTTTTGCACTGCTCAAGGTGCAGTGAAAGGCCCTGTTGAAGGCCTTTAATAAATACCTATTTTATTATTTTAAATTTGACTAGCCTCTGTTCTAGGTAGCCACTCCAGGAATCAGTAGGAGATACATCCACAAAGTTTTTGCCAATGAGTGTTTGAAAGTGACTGTGAATGGGCTAAATAAGTACAAAGCATAAAACAATGGGTTTGACTAGTGCAACCCTCAATCTAAAGTAGGTTGCAGTGAAATAATTTCCATGTTAGAAACTATCTCTCCCCACCACCCACACTCAATATATTACAACGATCAGACAAAATGCTGCCACATATTTTCTTGTTACTTTCCATCTATTGATTTTAACATTAGGGGGAAGACTTTGGGGAATATTACTATACTTCATGATTATGATGTGGGTAGTGAGTTTGTCACTTTTTCAATAATGTGCTGCTTTGTTCTCAGAATGTTCATGAAGCAAAAGAGCAAGTTGTCTCCAGGAGTACAGTGCAAGCTTTAGAATGTCTGCTCTTTCTTTTATCCTCCTGATTTCCTCAAAGTACAGAAGGGGGTTCTAGATTAGATATTCAGAAGAAATTCTGTATGGTGGGGGTAACAAGGTACTGGAACAAGTTGCCCAGAGAAGCTGGGGATGCCCCATCCCTAGAAGTATTAAAGGCCATGGTGGTTAGGGCTTTGAACAACTTGGTCAAGTAGCAGGTGTCCTGTCCTTACCAGAGGTTTGAGACTATGTAATCTTTAAGGTACCTTCCAACCTAACCCATTCTATGCCTCTGTGATTTTAGCAAAGGAGGCATTCTTACATATTGCCATTTTTTAAGTAGACCTGTAGCTATAATTCATTACTTTAATTTTATTTTCCCATTTATTTTCAAGCCCATAAGCCTGAAGGTTCTCATCACGCTGTCCTTCATCCCCACAAAATGTTTCTGAAGAACTAAAAATTAGCATGAATATTCATGAGAGTTTAATAGTTTATCACCCTTGCTTGAAGATATACTATGTATAGCATCTTTCTCAGAGTGGAAAGACAGAGTTAATTACTGTTCCCTGCTTTCTCTATCAGCCATTACCTCTGCTGCTGACAGGTAGTTTCTTCTGGAGTGACTTATGACTTGGTTCTCACTGTGACTCCTTGAGGATAAAGACCTTTGGACTCCTGACTGTAGCAGGTTTCACTGAAGTACCCTTTTGAAACAAATGCTTCATGTCAGACACTGAGGAGAGTCAGGACCTTTCTCCATCTTCGAGTTTCATTACCCTCCAATACTTCCTTAACTGGTTATGCACCACTTTGAGCATGCCTGTGGTTCCCAAACTCAAGGCAATATTTGTACAAATAATTTCCTACTTCATGAGTCAGTGGAGCCTCAAGAGTTACTCAGCTGCCCAAATGCAGGCTCCTAGTCAATAATGCCAAACTATTGAATGTTGTGGCTGGATTTCCATTCACTCTGATGGGAGCTTAGATGCATGGCTTACAAGTAGACACCTACATTGCATTGAATCTAGAACTAAACACCATTCTTTGTACAGTGTCTCCCTAAATGCATAAGGATCTTGGATGAGCTCAGTCATGTTGCAAGGCAGCAGGTATATATCCATGGCAATTGTCCTGTTGAACATTCTACTAGTCTTATCTGTTCAAGGGTTCTGAAGAAGAGTGGCATTCATTTAACCTTGCTTCAGTTTAGGGCTTGATTCACCTCTAATAAAAAAAATTTAGGTGACCATTGTTGTAGTGAACCTGAGATATATCACTAACACTTGAAGATAAAATCTAACACCTGTATGCAGAGTTCCTTCTCTACAGCCTCTGGAAACCAGGAGGGATTCTCTGACATATCTCAAATACCCCTAAGCAGCTAGATCACATCTTTCTCCTTAGCTGGCTACCAGTGCTTCTATGGAGTAACATGGAAATCACTGGGAGATTCAGAATCCCAGAACCATTGAACCACAGAATGGCTGAGTTTGAAAAGCACCTCTGGAGGTCATCTAGTCCGGAACCATTCAGGTCCTTTTCCAAAAAACTGCTTTCCAGCCAAATGACACACAGTGTATATCATTTGGGATTTTCTCTCCTCAGGTGCAGAACTTTGCACTCCACCTTGTTGAACTTCATGTAATTTCTGTCCACCTATTTCTCCAGCCTGTTCAAGATCCCTCTGGATGTGAGTCTGACTATCTGGAATATCAGCCACTGCTCCTAGTTTTGTGTCATCAGGCTGTCATAATTTCTGAGGCTACACTCTGCCTCATCACCCAGGTCATTAATGAAGGTTTTAAGAAGAACTGGGCCCAGTATTGACCAGTGGGGCACATTGTTCATTACTGGCCTCCAAACAGACCCTTTGTCACTGATCATCACACTTAAACAGTCATTCAAGGATGAGAGGAAATGTTCCCTGAGGTGGTCAGTCTCTATGCTCAGATCATGGAAGGAAAATAGAATGACAGAAAAACAAAAGACAAAAATTAGAGTAAATAGCTACAACATGGCTTAGGACAGACAAGCAAATTCCATGTCTGTGTCCACAAATATGCTGCCATGTGAGTGTATATTTCTTCAAGACCATCAGTGACTGGTTTAGTACAATGGCAAACATTTAATTGGAGGCCAGATAATAAATCAATAAGTCATGGTTCCCCTGATTTTACCACTATAATTTTTCAGTTTTCTCTCAGATTGAAATCTCTATCTCGGGTACTTTCTGTCATTTTTCTGGAGTGGATCCTATGTTACTATATTGTGCTTTTTTTCTGAACTCTTCAAGAAATTATTTTTCCATTCACACAAGTGTGCTGAAGTCCTTATAAAGTATCATCTGGTTGTTTCATTAGTCCTGTTTATTTTCCCTTCCAGCTCTTACCTCACTGTATAATTAGCCCACAAGATACTGTGCTACTTAATGCTCCTTTTTCAAGTAGTATTTAGTTAGCTTTTTTCCTACATGATAGCACAATCACATGGATTGTGAGTCTTTAGAGTGTGAATACATTTTAAAGAATAAAGTTTAATGATATGCAGTAAGAAGCGTGCATGACTCAAATCCACATAATCTGCTGGCTTTCCCTACTTAGATTTTTCTGTTTGTTCAAAAATAAAACCAAGCCTGCCTGGTAAATCTGCTTATAAACACTCCTGCACTGCACTGTGGCATGCTTTGATGGTCTCATTCACCTCCATGTTAAAGCAGACTGAAGCAGCATAATGGGAAATCAGGCCTGCTAGTTATCATACAGCTTCTGTAATTTGTTAGTATTGTTTTTTTTCAAAATAAGAATTTGGCATTTGGGAGAATGAGAATCTGGCACTCCAGCACCAGGCAACAGTTCTGAAGAGATTGCAGGCAGCCTGCAACATCCTTGGCTGGTGCAAATTGATCTTGCCCCATGAGAGGCTATGAAGGTGATTTGTTTCAGATGAAGTTTATGAAATATATTTCTGATCTGTCCACAGCACCCAAGAGCACAAAACATTAGTCCTCTTTCTCTTGTAGGTATATCAGGTATGTAATAAGCAGTGTCTAAGAAAAACAAATTGCTTGCCATATGTAGATTTACAGTCCCAAGCAGTAGGATTAGTGTCATGAAGACAGCAAACTGGATTTTTTCCCCATGGGTATCTGCTGTTAATTCTGTCTTGAACATCCTTTTTTACCTTTATGACTGCCAAATATAAACTGTGCTCATCTTTTCTCTTAGTGATTTTCTGCATAGTTTGCTTCTGAGATGTTAAACTCTATTTTATTCTTTATTCTATTCAACTTGCAAATTCTCCTGTGGGGAAAAAAATTAAGACATAGGAAGTCTCAAGGGTGACAGAGCACTGGAAGAGATTTCTCAGAAGGGTTGTTGGAGTATCCTTCTCTGGAGATATTCAAACCCTGCCCAGATGCCATTCTGCATGGTGAACCTGCTGTAGTAGGAAGTTGGATTAGATGATCTCCAGTGATTCATTCCAACCCTAATTAGTCAATGACTCTGTAATACTTTGAAAATTAGGGGTCCAGAGTACTGTATGCCACCACAAGGGGTGGCATAGGAATGGGGATCTCTCTTCAAAATTTCCTTGAAAATACATTAGTCTCAAGATAAAGCAAGATGATGGGTGGGGAGAGGGATGTAGTACAACCCCAAACACTCACACATGGGCATTTTTTACTAAATTAGACACATTCACTGTAAAGTCACAGCACTAAGATTCTAATTTGCTGACTCAGGAAAACATGCCATCCATCAAACCCATGTAAATCAATATTCCTTGATACTTCTGGGTATTATAGGTTCTGTCCTGATAAAAGGAGGAGAATATATCACTGCCTAGGATTTCTTAGCAGGATCTGCTGATGACCGCACATGACAACAGGGAAGAATTTTACTATGCATGGAACTAAGTAAATCGAGTGCAATGAAGACTGAGCTGGGCAAACCAAATAGAAAAACTGTTCCAGAAATCTGCCTACCAGACAACCAGCGCATTACCTTTGGGGAGAGGAAATTAAATCTTCTGATTACAGTTGCATTTCATTTGATCCTATCTCCTTTCCAGAGTGTTTGTAAGTCTTTCTTTTCTGTTTCGCAAGATTTCACTTCCCTTCCTGGAAGGAAACAAAATCTTGTGATTTCAATGGGGATCAATTGGGCAAGCTTTGGTCCATGTCCCTGCACTTCATGGCATCCCGTGCCTTTTGATGGCTATCACTTTGGTGATTTTTTTTTTCCAGATTCCATGCCATGTCACTCATATCTTCCCCTCAAAGTTCTGTCTTCCTCCATGATTTTTTCCCCTGCTTTTGCAGCATCTGTGAGCTTAGCTTTGGCCTGTTTTGGCTCTTTGCAGTGCACCGTATATAATCTTGGTCCATTTTCTGGTAGCCACTAAATTTCCCAATTTTCTTTTTTTCTTTCTTCAATTGCATTTCTTGTGATCGTATCTCCATTTCAGAGTGTTTGTAAGTCCTTCTTTTCTGTTTCTCAAGATTTCATTTCCTTTCCCAAAGGAGGCATCAAAAAAGAGATGCTTTGCAAGCAGTGACTTCCAGCTCAACTTGCAGCTTTAGCAGAGGCTGGGGTGCCCCAGTCTCACATGTTCCACACTGGACTGGGCTGAATCCCACCTTGTTCAAGTCTCTGGTTTGTTTTGCTCTTCTGCTAGGACAAAGTACAACGGGCAGAAAAAAGCTGTTGAGTTGAGAGGCTCTGCACTCTCAAAGGCCACCATCTCAGTGAAACTGGCTGGCCCCCCTCATTCCTTTTCCTCTGTGATTGCGGCCCCATCTTCTCCTTTGGTGGAATGTGTTCTGGTGCAGCACAACATGGTTTGAAGTACGGCTCTATTCTGAAGAGTAACTATCCAAAAATGTCACCTACTAACTCATCAGATTTGTCACTTTAATGTGTTCAGAAGCAGATCTGTTCCCTTTAATGGCAAAAGTAAGCTTTTACTACATTTTGCCTATGATAACTCTATGAAGCCAATACAGCTGAAGTATTGGAGTAGATTTAATTTCTTCACAGCTGTGCAAAAACAATTTATCAACATTCAGTCTTGGAACCAATTGCCAATTCTAATTTTGAATTTCTAATTACAATCTCAGATCCACAAAGTCACCAAAGGAAGTAGATGAATGATTTTCAGGGTAAAATTTATTTACAGACAATGATCTCAATGAAGTAATAATTTGAAAGATGTTAGTTATGATAAAGTAGTAAAATGGATCCTAGCTTTCCAGAATTAAATTGGATCTACAAGGCTGTTGTCTGTCATAATTTTTTATCAGTAGAACATGGGGAAGATATTCAGGTATAGGATGGAGTACTATCATAGCACTTCACACTTCTCCTAATTTTCTTTTCCAGAAAATTGAAACAGTGTTGTACAGTGCCGGAGTGTTGAGAAACTTCAGTCCTTTCCATAAATATAAAAAGAAAAACCTCTTTGTGAAGGCCAGAGTTTGTGACTAGCAAACAAATGGTCTAATTGACAATTCTTGGCCCACTAATGCTTTCCTAGTCCTGGCAAGGTTGTATTTTGCTGTAAAACAGAAGTCTGGGTAAAATTGTATTTGCACTGGGGAGCAATCCTTCTTCTAGCATGCACTATGGTTTTCCTTTCTCCATTTAAAATTTTTCCTGGTGCTAAACTGTGATTTCCTTTGAATAATATCTGCAGATGAAGATATGAACATTGCAAAGTAACTTAATGTTATAAAAAAAAATCCTAGGTTCCAAAAGTCCCCTTTATTTTTATCTTATATTTTACAATCCAATATTATTTAAATGTCACTTTTACTAAAGTGTCAACCAAGTGATACTGTAAACAAGGGATTTCCAAGTCCTTTTTTATGCTGCTTTTTTTCTGTTTGTCATTTTTACAGTAAGAAAATTATTCTCTATATGAAAGCTGCATATGGAAAATGGTCTTAATTTTCTAAATGGAGTTCATTTCCCCTGCTTAGAAATGGGAGTCTGCTCTGAGATTTTGGAGCTTTAAGCAACAACAGAGGTATAACCCCAATGTCACAATTAAAGCAATCTTCTGTGCTTGTAGAATATAAAAGTGAGTGATTCATAATCCCTTTCATTTTGTCGAAAGCAGTGGGAAGTGCTGTTCAGTGTGCATCAGAAATCAAGGAACTAAGGAAAGAGGCAAAGAATGTGAGAGACTGGTTAGGTTTGGGCATCTCCTAAGTCTTCCAGCAGGTTGAAGCAGAGTCCGGTGGACAAGGGGTGTCTATCCAGCTAAATCTGATGGTGATGGACTATATTCTTATCCAGCACAGGCTGTGATTTATTAGGGGTGACAGAATTTTTACAACCTGATGTTTGTATGTCCATTACTTGAACTAAATGAGCGAGGAAAATAATGCCGCTCTGTTTAGAGATATTACAAAATAAAAATAAGCAAACCTTGAAAAAACATATCTCCCTCCTTGTCCACATAAACCAAGTTTCTTCTAGATTTCTAGACAGAGGTCTTGACATATTATGGTTGACTGGGAAGACCTTCCAGGACATACAAATTAAACCCTTTATTGTTTTTTTTTGCTAATTATGTGACTTCGGTGTTTATGAGATAAAATGTAGCAATAAATTTCAAACCAATCTTGCAACTTGTGACTGAAAATGGCTCAGCCCTACCAGTGAAAGGGGCAGGTGCCTCACTCTATGCTGTCCTGGAAATTTTGGGTTTCTGTGGGGTTTTTTGTGGGTTTAACAATTTGTGTGGGCTATAAGCTGTGTGAGCTGTCTTGAGTACTTTTCTAGAATTCTCTCAAGTCAATGACTTTGCAATACACAAGTTCAGAACAGTCAAAAGGGACAATAAGCAACATCAACTAAAAAGAAATGTTCCAGCTCTCTAACTATTTCAAAGCCCTGTCCCCTTGGCAGTACGATAATTTCATGCAGGATTTTTGACACTGGTATAAGGACTGTGATAGTGTTTACAGACACACAAGGGAGGCAGTCTTCAAAACTACTCAACAAAAGTCCAATTAAATTTCTTGACAGCTGTTAACCCATCTCAAAACAATCTTGAATATACTTTTCATTCTTCAGGGAATAAACCAACATAATGATGGAGGAAATGTAGCAATGTATTTGTTTTCCAGGTCATGTTTTAAACTGCAAGTGACAAAACCAGGCAACAGTGTTCCATGAATTGTTGAGAGTATGGTGTTTATGGCAGATGACAATGAAGAAAGAGTACAAGCTCCATTTCCCACAGACTTGGCTGGTCCTGCAAGGTTAAATATAATTTTTTTTTTCATTCATCAACATCCAGAAGTAGTCAGAAATTGAATCTCACAATAGATTTCTTTGAGATCCAAAAGTTTTAGGCACCCTCAAGTGCAACACTAAGAAAATAATCACAAGAAGAAACTCTGCCAGAAATAAAAGGCTAAGGGAAGTAATTCTGTTAGAATGGAGATGCTTATATTTACTGGCTTAATTGAATATACCCTGATTAGAGTAAATAATGCAAAATCATTAATTTCTAGCAATTCTAATGGAACCTTTGCACATTCAAAAAACTTACATCGTGTTCCATCTCTCTCTATGCTATTTCCTTTGCCAGCTATCTCTTTATCAGCACCAGACCACATAAACAATTTTTAATATCACAACCAAAGGCTGTAGGGTGAGAGCTGGATGGTGTAGGTGAGTGCATCATTTTCACAGAGGTGAAAAGACCAAAGAAAATATTTCTATTTTTAGCGTGGATCATATTCTGAAATGTTTGGCTGCATCTTTCATTCTCATGGCCCAACAGTGGCTCTAGTTCTTTATTTAGAAGCAAAAGAAGAAATCTATCCTTACAATTTTCTTTGCCATGAGGTTTTCTTGTCCTGCTCATAAGCCCCTCCTCCAGCTGCTCCAACTGAGGCAGAGAGGGCAGCTGAGAGTTCATCAGGGCTGTGCAAAGATGTACTCCCTTTCTATTGCTAATCCAGGAGGCAGGTATATCCTTTCAGTTTCAGATACAGAAAGGCTACCAAAGCCAGAAATTAATCCAATAACCAGGCCATACTCAATTACCTTCTTCTGAAACAGCCCCGCCCTATGCAAAGCAGCAGCCAACTCATGGGGGAAGCTGCGAGTATTAGGGGCACTCTGGATGTGTTGTCTTCTGTGACTGCCAGGAGATGAATTAAGGGTTGGGGATGCAGTTCTCCACTTTTTATTTTTATTTGGAAAAGCTCTTGTGCAGAAAAATAGCTTGAGAATACATTAAATAAAGCAACCACTGTGACGAAGTAAACATAAGGAAGACAGCTTGATTGCAAGGTAAGTTTTATGTGGTCTTTTTTCAATGTGATTTTTTTTTAAAAACAGTAAAATTTAAAGCATAGGAAACTGTATTTTTCTTGGTTGTCTTTAAGTAAAGTATATGTGTGTGTGTGTATGTGTGTATATATATATATATATATATATATATATATATATATATATATATATATATATATATGTAAAAATACGAGCCATGAGTATTTTCCAGTGATGCTTCCATCTTATTCTAGAACTCCATTTCTGTCCCTGAAAAAGCTGAAAGGAGTCATACACATTTGAATATTGGCCTCTCTATGGTGGTTCTCAATACAGATACAAATTAGTGTCAATGGTGATGATGTTTTTTTCATATAGACACCTGCCCACTAGAAACTGGAATGAAGCCAGCAGATAGTACTCATGACATCCAACCACTCCAGTGCTGGGCAGTATTCAAGTCAGTGGCATAAAACAAAAAGCTTATCCACCCATTACAAATCACCCAAAACAAGCAATCTCCCTGAATATACATATAATTCTTCAACATTGATTAAAATAGCTTCATTAAAAAATGTACTCAAGGGCCCTGGAATTTTAGCCTCTGATGCTTTTTACGTAGGCCAAAGAACACTCGTTCTACAGGATTGAAGGAGGATTAATCAGCAAATTGGCTGCAACTTCCTTCACAAACAGTATGTTGATTTTTAACTACCGTATTTTAATAGTATCTCTGAGCCTGAAACTTGATTTTGTGGCATTCAGCATGTGACTCATGTTCTCTTATAACTTTGAATTATGCATTTTATCTTGCCTTCCAATTTTAGTTTTCACCCCTAAAGATCTCAGTCAGTCCTTAACAAAACCAACCAGCATGATTCTAAGGTTTTTTTTAGTTGTCTTAATTCCTTATTATTCATGAGGACTCAGAGACCCGAGTCCAGCCCCAGGCTGAGTACTTGTGCCTACCTGAGCACCTCTCATAGTTTCACCATCTGTCTTAAAGTTTCTCTTTTTCTCTCCAGAATTGCTTCCCTTTTGAGATTTCAGGAGCCTTGCTTTGGTCACTGAGTGGAATGGATGTCTTTTTTGAATGCTTATCCACCAGGAAATCTATCTGCTACTCTATCTGGAAATCTATCTGCTACTACACTGCCTCTTTGCGTGGCCACACCAGTGCATAAACAGCGCTTATGACCTAGGTTGGGAAAGACCTTTCTGAATGTGACTTTCTGGCAGATAAATTGCTCCACTATTTTTATTTCCCTGATTTACTCCCCCTTCGTGCTATTTGTAGGACTACAGGACAGCTCAGTTTGCAAGGGAATTTTTATTTCTAATGCAACCTCCTGCCCCATGCAGGGTTAGCTTTCTTTTTGCAAGGTCTGAAGTGTCTGTCTCCATCCTCACTGTAGGTGCTGTTGCGTGCCCCAAAGCTGTGTCCTCACCAGTCTGAGCTGTCCAGCTCCCTTCTCAGCTTCTCCTCACAGCATAACTTCTCTTCCTCCTCCCACTCTAGTGGCCTCAACTGAACTCCCTCCAGTTTATCAATGTTTGTCTTGAACTGGGGAGACAAAAATGGATCCAGTAGCCTAAATGTAGTATAACAAATGCTGAGCCGAGGGAGTAATCACTTCCTTTGCTCTGCTGGCTGTTTCTATTCATAAAGTCTGGGATATTGCTACTGCCAGATCCACTGCTGGCTCATACCCAGCTCACCATCTACCAAACCTACAGCAGAGCTGCCCCACAGCAGAGCCAATCCATACCCATAGTTCTCCCTGCCTAGGGGCAGAACTTCATTCTCCTTATCAAATTTCAAGAGGTTGTTGTTGGCTGTTCCTCTGGGCTGCTGAGGTCCCTCTGAACACAGCCCTGCCCTCAAGCATGTTGGCTGCACCCACATTTGTAGGTGTCAGCTGCAAAACTTCCACAGTTTCTCTAGGCAGTCTCTTCTCTCTTCTCATGACCTCCTTCTTCTAGATCCTATTTTTTTTTTATCTTATCTGCTTACTAAAAACAAGGTAAATTGCAGCCTGCTCTGCTGTTTGAGCTGGCAAGCAGAAGTCTCCCCGGTTTAATCCAGATCACACTCCTTACAAACTTTCTCATTCATAATATCCAGCTACATGGACTTGGAGAATGTAAATTTCCTCGCTGCTGCAACAAGGTATTTTTCTAACAGCAGCATAAAACCTTAATCAAAGCCTACAGTGTACTTTTGCAATGCATCAGTAAGACCAAATGCCAGCTCTTTCTGTGCTAGCTGATTAGGCTAATCTCAGGAAAACCAGCTAGTGAGCTGTGCTAGAAGAGTATTTCCAAACTGGATTCCATTCTCTGATATGCAAATAGTTCTTTAAAACTTTCAAAATGTTACTTTTATTTTAATGAGCAAATTTTTTCTCTTGTCATATGCAGGCTTTTGTACTCTTTATAAACATACATTTTAAACATTGGTATTTCTCATATCAGTGGGGTTCACAGATTCTGAAAATTTTAAAGGAAGAGTTGGTCATCCTATATTTGCTTTATTTTTCTGGTTTATCATGCTAATTAAAGGATCATTAATTTCAAACACATTAATATATGCAAAGTTCCCTGCAAATACAAAACTCAAAGCTCAGTTACTGTTCCACATTTTGCTGTTCCCCAGCATAAAAAATAGGGTAGGGGTCACTTTGTTCTAAAAATATACAGAGTGTATTTTACAGCTCAAATATATGTCAGCAAGTATTTATGGATCAAAATAGGGTAACACCAAATAGATGATACTAAAAATGTCAGCGAAAACATTAGAATGGAAATACACCACCTATTTGTTTGTCAGCCAAGTAACAAACCTGAACTAATGCTTTTCCTTTGCCAGCCTTTCCTGGGTTTTTTTTTCAAGCTTGTGTAGCATTAAAGAGAAAATCATGCATTCTGTGTGCCTATAAATATTCACATACCCCATTTCCCTCAGCTGCTCTTTTGTCCCCTGACTGAAATATATGGATGTTCACCTGAAAAGCAAATGCCTGGCTGTCATTATTCATGTCTGAATGCCAGCTCCAGAGCAAGGAGAAGCCAAGGCTCTTGAAATAAGCAGCCTCCAGGGGAAGCTTCAAATAGTATCCAGGAACTGTGCCTCTGACAGTGGCCTCTTGATGCCAAGGCTGTTCCCCTCCAGAGGGCCCCAGCTGAAGAGGTAGATCAGTGTTGTCAGGCTCAGGATTTGTCTTTGTCCTTTCTTCAGACCTCATTTGTTAGTTTCATTGGCATTGTCCAAACCAAAACTACAAAGATAATAATATCAACCAAAGGATACTAAGTATAGCAGTGAAAACATTATCTTGAAATACAAATCCTATTTATTTGCCAGTCCCACTCAGAATGAGGTCTGTTGCCTTCTTAATGACTCGACATTACACATGCTTTGAGATCCCTGGGACAATCAAATTATTGGATGCCATCTCCCAATGTTGCCCAGAGAAAAAGGAACTGCAGGCTGATTCTTTTAGATGAGTGCATCTTACTTGAGTATATTTACCTTCTCAAGCCTTCATTTGCTACCTCAGATTGGAATAAGTCAGCATTATTTGCCCTAGGTGTCTGTAGGACTCCCAGACAAATATACCAGCTAGAGGCAGGCTGGGAAATGAGTTGACAGTGCCCATCTTCTTTCTGAACATGGCTTTGCCATAGTTATTCAGTGCTGCATGTTGGCTGTGCCACCTGCCAAGCATGTGTTTGATGACAATAATCCTCTGTGCCTTACTTTTTTTCAGAACAAACACTGAAATCCATCAAACACCTTTATTTCTCTATGCAAGGGTTTGATTCATTTGTGCATTGCTAAAGCATATATCTCGAGTGGTAAGCACACAATTTGCACCAAAACTGAACTCACCTAAAGTAAGGTGAAGATCCTCAGATGCTGTCCTGATTGATATTACATCAGTACATGTACAAATGAATAGTTTTAAATATTTGAATTAGCTTTTGTATAGAAACAGCCCCATGTAAAGAAGGAAGAGATCTCAAGCTCCTAGCACCTCAGAACAGTTCATACGTCCACTGGATTTTCTTGCTGTGAGTAGTTAGCTCTAGTTTTGCTGTAGAGAAAAAAGTGTGATTGGCATGAGAAAACTTATTTTGGATGGCAAAAGAAACACCCATAAGATCTGAGACAGTCCCATCAAGTGCAAATATACAGCAACAAAGAACCCTGTTTTTCAGTCTGCTGTGTTTTTCAAATAAAAAATGCACCATGTTTATCAGATCCATTTCCATTTTCAGCATGAATTTTTGCCCCCAGTTTATTCTGTAGGTCTTCAATTTTTCTAAAGCAGTTCACTGCAAATTCTTTTTCTGCCAGAGAAAGAGAAGATGGAGAGAAAAGGACACGCCAAGGATGCCACACTGCTCTTTGCACTGACAAATTCTCTCTCTACACTGCCTGCAACAAGCAATATAACCAGTAATGGCTTCAGTAATCACAATGCCTGTGTTACATTGTACCCTGGCCTCTCTCTAGCAAAATCATTTATTGCCCTGGAAAATCAGCCTAAAGATCAAGATTTTTCAGTACCTCACAGAAAAAGTATTAGGTGCAATTTCTGTGGCTCTCTTAAAGACATTTGCAGGAACATGCTTGAGAAATTATTGTCACTGAATGATTAAAATTATGTTTTCAGCATAAGGTCACATAAGATGTGAAAACTACTGACTTTCTGTTTTGTAATTCATAATGGCAATTCTTAGGATCTTCCAGTATCTTCTGTCTCCAATACTGAGGAGCCTGATCACAAAAAATATTGACGTTAACTGAAAAAGAGAAGGTAGAGAAGGTGTTTTCCAGTTTTACAAATGTGAGTTTGTCTTGCAGACAAACAGACGTAATTCTTACTGTCATGCACTGAGGAGAAGAGGGCAGAAGAGGGAACAGAAGAGGGTGGAAGTCACCTCAGCACTTCAAATATTAAATATCCAGTATAAACTAAGCTCTGAGAGAGCAAGAGAGAGGTTTTCCAAGCAAAGGACATCACGCTTTAAGATAGATGGCTGGGGCACGCTGCCCGCCAAAGACACCTCTCCCCACTGGTCCTGTCAGGAGCTGAGCCAGCCTGAACAAACAGCATTTTGACAGCTGAAGCCTGAAGTCTTCCCTTTAGTACTGCCTCTTCCAAGGTGACTGTGGGAGTACCTACCCATTGGGCTGTCTCCTTGTGCAAACCTAGGTCAGTTCTCTGGGCAGTTTATTTCCAAAAAATGAAACAGTAACTGCGTCACAACTGGCCATTGTGTTCCATCCTTAAATCAAAACTATTTTGCTAATCAAGATATGACTTACAATTTCACAGAAGAAACTACTGTTCTTGAACATAAACAACATAACTATATCTATTATCTAGCATTTTGGACCAATTTGCTCTGCAGTCTCCTCTGGGCAAACCTACAATCTGCCTTCATTTTTAGGGCATAGACTGTGCTAGCCAGAAGAGAAGACCAGTACTGAAACTGCAAACATAAGTCACAGATCTCTGTTCCCACACAAAAAGGTTTCTTCAGTAGAGTCAAAATACTGTCGATTTATTTGCAATAGCTTTTCTCTATCTCACACCATGAGTCCCAAAGGAAGACAAGGAGTCATGCTGCTCTGCTTACTCATGCAGAGGAAACTAAAATCTCTTATGAAATAATAAATGCTCTAAGAATGACCTATTGCTAGTCTAATCACTCCAAATCTTGATCTTAAGTAGCAAAAATGCCTGTGCTGCTCAGTGACAAAATCCAATACTGAAGCCACGTGTGGATGAGGAATAGAGATGCTTTAATGCATCTTGTTTTCCCTTCTGTTCCAAAGTCATGGTTGCAGAGCCTGGTTTCTGCATTAGTAAGAGGGAATGTGTAATAGCAGTGAATCCAGGGGGAGGGACAGCTGCTGTTAAGGGTCTGCAGGACACATTATCCCTGTTTCAGGGAGCAGTACCTCAGGTAGGTCTAGTTGTGTCCCATGGACTGAATGGGACAACTGGCTAGAACACACTAAAGGCTCTCCTGAACCACATAATTTTGTTTACTTCAAACAAGAGCAGTCCACCTGTTTCAGAGACTGCTCCATGAGCCAGAGCAAGGTAACAGGAACAACTGGTCTGCACTAAAGTACTGACCTAGATACACCAGGCATTGTTTTCACAAACAATGAAAACAATTTTGCTGGCAAAAAAAAAACACTGCATGACTGAAGATCTGACTGTCTGTGGCTTAATCTATAGTACTGAGATTAGGTTTTCAAAGCTACCTAACAAACAGGCAACTCATTAAAAGGAAAAAAGGAACTATTTCTTAGGCAGCAATACACCATATTTCTAAACACCACCCTCTTTATTGGCATCTTTTATCAGGATAATGTACATATAAGTTTCCATTTACACACTCTGAGCTGGTATAGTGTATTTAGCAAGAACTTTACAATTCCATATTTCATAAACTCTGTGAAGTCTATACCATTCTCAACCAAGAAAAATGTCCAGGAAGGAATCAAGGTGCCTAAACCTTTCCCTGGTGAACCAGAACCCTGTTCATAAGCACATTTCATTCCAGTAAAACATAATTGACCTCACACACTGAATGCCTTCTCCTTGCCAGTCTTATCTTCACTAATCAGGTATTTGTGTGAGCTAGAATCTGCTTTGTGAAATACTTAAATAATCATGAAAGGAATGTGGCCCAACTGTGAGAAAACTTTAATTCTCTCTTCCCCTCCCCAAAATGCAGGTGCCCATAACAACACGATTCAAAACTTTTAACATATCTTTCCTTTGACCTCTTGTGCTCTTTAGCTCTTGTTGGTACATAACCAATTCCCTGTGTCACAATATACATGAATGATCTCCATGCTCTTCATAGCACTAGGTTATAAGAAGCAGACAATGAGCCTTTTTGGATATCTGAGGTCTGGGTCAAATAGAAGATATGTGTACTTGAAAATAATGCTCTGCAAGGCTTCTGCCAGGACTTCTGGTTCTTGGGGTAGAACCCAGAGCTGAGATTTGGCCTCAAAAGGGCAGTTATGGACAGACATGCTACCTTCAGTAGAAGTCATCTAAGATTCATCCTTCGGAGGCACTAAGCACAATGAAATGTCTCAAACCCAATCCCTCAACAGAGTTTAATTGAGGCAAGGCTGGAGGAATATACACCTCCATATTCACATCCATACGTGCCTATGCACACACACGTATGCATCTATCTATGTATGCATGCAGTCTGGACCCACAGCACAGTGTCCTGCTCACTAGAGAGAAGCCTACAGTCAGTTTTGCAAAGATACAGACAGTCCCTTCTTTGCAGAAGCAGAGTTGGAAGTGCTAACATGGTGATGAAGAAAGTAGGAAGCCAAGGTAAATTTCTTCTTCAGCTTGTGTGGTTACAGAACACCTTCTGGTACTTCTTCCATGTCTGTAAGGAAGAAAGTTAATCTGGATATGGTCAGTTTCCATGCCTTTCCTTGATGTGATTGTTCTATGCAGGAAAACTCTTAAGACTGGGAAAAATCAGAGACCATGTGCACTTCAGAAAATGTGGTAGTCAGGGCACTCACATGTAAAACAGAAAAGTCAGGCTCTAATATGAATATCCAGAGTCCCTTCTGGGGTTTTATCCATGTAAATAAACAGTTGGTAACAAGTATGCCATGCCTTTCAGAACGTACCACCATTATGGAAGAAGACTGATCCCTGTTCCCTGTCCTGGCTTGCATTTTTGCCCCTACAGGTAGGGCACAATGCCCTTGCCATGGCTTACAGACACACAAAGGGCTCTACTAGAGTTCAGGTAGAGCCAAACTTGCTGAATGCAAGCCCTGGTGGCCCAGGTCACCTCAGAGGCTGTGTCAGCTGTCACTGTGCAGAGGAGGACCCCCTTCATCAGCTGTATGTTTGAAAGTAAACTCTTGAGGCTTCTGGGGAAAATAAACAGCTGGATGCTGAGTTCCAACTTAGCAGTAACATTTAGCCTTTCACTGGAGCATAACTTTGGGCACTTGAGAAAATTTTATCACTAAAACTCAGGCCTTTCAGCTGCTTCAGCAAGCTGGGCACCATGGGGAGGCAAAGGAGAAGTACTCTCTTGTACCAGATTATATGCAGCCTGCATTCAAAGTTCTTAAATACTGTTTTGTTCCCAAAGTCTTTGAAAATGAATCTGGGCAGGAAGTAAGCATCATGAGACTTTTACAAACACCAATGAGGAACTTCTCAACTGTGCCTTGATCTTATTTTACACAATGATGCCCTATTCAAGACCCAACCTAAATTCTGATGAGTCAAATCCCCAGCAGGAAGGTCAAAAAAAAAATTACCCCAAGCTTTGATCATCAGCCATGGTCTTCTGGAAAATACAGATGCAGCTCAAACAAGGTCTTGATGTTTCCAATCTAGTGACACATAAGCACATCTGGATATGGGGACAACAGCTGCCGCATGAAATCTGCCTGACTGGTTACTTGGACAGAATAAAAGCATGATGTTGGTGATGCAATAAAATGCTCCAAATCCAAAATTGAGTGTAGAGTCATGTGGGTGATTCTTTGCTCTCTGCCCTACCTTCAGACTTTCTGGCAGTAAAGCTCCTTGGAAAGCTTAATCTCACCCTTTCTCTGTCAGAGAGAATGGGATGCTCTTCAAAATGCTGCAGTACTGAATTTTCAGAGAGGGCAATCCCTGCATGGCTTAGGAATAGTTACACTTTATATCACACCACAGAGCAACCCAATGACAAGCTTCATAAATTGCTCAGGGGAAAGGAGTTCAGTGGCACCAAGCACATATAAAAGTATGTGTGAAATCTTGAATCTTTGTAAAATGCAGATACTGAACACATGAACCATTACCCAAATTTTTCACCCTATTGATCTCAGAGCTATACTTGAATCTGGCAGAGGTATCACCTGGAATGGCATCCTTTAGGGTTTCTGTAGTACTCTGTTACTGATTGACCAGCTTGGAAAACTTCATAACTGGAAGGGTCAAGGCCTGAACTGGTAGAACATATTTGACTTCAGCTCCAGGCACTGCTTGCAGCCAATCAAATTCCTAACTGTTTTATGAGAAAAAGTACATGTGCATTTTGCTCCTTTAAAAGGGAGCAAAGTCTTTAAATTCTATTTAAAAGGGAAGAGTAAAAAAGAGGGGGCTTCAGACCATAGCATTATCCTTTCTCTTCCCTTAAAACCACAGTCAGGTTGAAGCATGGTGAGAATTACCACACATTCTGCAGGAGCATAAACCTAATTTCAGGGCCATTAGTGATAACTGGGCAGAAGAGGCCACTTACACATGGTGGTCCTCCACAAGTAAGGAATAAGACTATTACAGCAGTCTTGTGCAAAAAAGACAAGTCGTAAAAAGTTGTAAAAACTACAGAAAAGAGACAAATATGTCCCCACTGCAGATATCCACAGCTAGTCAGTGATGTCCACACTAGGAAAATTGAGGCATGAATCCCTGGGGAAAGCTGGAAAAATAAATAAATTACTCTGTACATTCATATGAGCCTAGAAATGGATAAACAACAGACTTACAAGGCCTCTCCCTCTGCTATACCCTGCTTTGTACTTCCATGCCTGTACCTTGTGACATTAGCACAGGTGGCTGACTCTCATACTTTTGTGTAATCCACTGATATCAAAGATAAATGTGCATATGTATACATTTTATTGTGATTAGGGCCTACATTGAAATTATTTTAATATTTCCATGACAGTTTAATTACAGAAAATGACCACTGAATCTGCAGTTTCTGTAGAAAGGCTAAAGTAAGGGCTGGGTAGCAAGATACATTTTACATACTCTAAAGAGCTTTTCTGCAGTCTCTATTTATCTTTTCCAGTGTAATTTCTCTCATCTTTCTCAGTAAAGCTAATCTAAATAACCATAAAACCAGATTAAACCTTTTATATAGACACTCTTTATTCAGAAAGAAACAAGGTTAAATTCAATTTAATTTAAATCACTTCTAAAATCCAAAGGAAAGCAAATTATAGTGACTGAAAGTTTCATTTTGCATAATAGTTTCCACTGGTTTGGGAGATTAATGTAACTTCAATAATCAATTTCAAAATCACTATTTTTAATTTGGATCGTTTTCCCTCAGCATCAAAATGTAAGGAGGCTCTAAATGGCAGCTATTTGTTAAAGTTCATAAGCCCTTTAGAAAGGATTAGGAATACTCTTAAAGAAATAGAAAAGAGCCAACTTCAGTTAGCAGAGAGCCACAAGATGAAGTCTAGCAGTTCTCCATCAGCCATTAATACCATCCAGTATCATCATGCACCCTGAGCTTCACCAGCAACCTGCTGACACTATGCACTGTCAAGTGATAACAGAGTGCTGGAAAACATCATTTTTAAAGCAGCATGATCACAGTGAATTTGGACGACCCAATTCTGTAGGGCTTGAAAAGGCCAGTTTTCTGAGCTGCACTCTAAACACCTCCTGTCTCATAGGTCACAGATTAGACTCCAATAAAAGCTCGGGTTTTAGAATAGCTTTTGTGTTCCAAAAATGTTGTCACAGACATGGGATTGAACTGTTAATTTGGCAGGATATTGTTCCTTTCACTAGCACTGTGACATATGGGGGTGGAGGAGGAGAAGAGATGGGAGTGAAAGGTGGTTGTTTTGCAACCCAACTCAGCTTGCTTTCTCTTTTTCAACATAGTCATCCATTGCAATCCCTGACTGAATAAGCTTGGCAAGCTCAGGGGCCAGATGTCAAAGTCCGGCTTTGACTGTAACTCTCCAACACTGGCATTTGGCTGTGCCATTGCCTTATACATGGGCAGTCCATTACTTATTTTTAAAAGAGTAAAGCTATTCAATTTGCATCATTAGGTCTCTGCATTCAATTCAATTATTTACAAAATAGCCATTTTTTCGCCACATAAAATTCCAAGTGGCCAAGTAACTCTATTCCTCTTTTTAATACTAGGAGACAGATCAAGCATTATCTAGATAATTGGCATCTTCCTTAGTAATCTAAAATCACTAATCTTGTTATTATATCCAAATACCTCAATCTGCAAGGAATTTGGAGACCTCACCCTGGGCTGCTTTTGTTCTTGTACTGTGGATGCCTGTAAACAGTAACGAGGTGTCACAGTAACTTGTGCACGAATAGGGTCAGGCTCAGAGACGGTATATATCAAAGCTAATTAGAAAACAAAATCCTGGAGGATGTGAAAGCATTTCTCTGAAGTGCTGCTCTATTTGACAGCTGCAGAAGTCTACCAGCTATTGCTACCTCCTGTGGGGAGTCTCAGTTTTCTTATACAAACTCTTCAGCATGAAGAGGGGCAGATCAGCTGGGCCCATAATAAAGAGGTTTGAAGTTGGATTATTTTTGTGGAAAGAGCAATCTAGGCATTTGAGATGGATGTATCTATGGAGCTATATATTGCTGCCCAGTGATGGGGGAGGGATGTGTGACATGTGTCATCATTTATAAGGGAAAAATGAAAGATATTAGTTGGAGAAAACAATGCCATTATTGTCAAGAAGAATGAATATTGCAAGGGAAAAAAATGCAACTGAAAGAAAATGTTATAGTATTGTTTTTAAATATTTATTTCTATGAACTAAAACTACTGTTCCTTTTTATTGACTAAGGTGCTTCACATTAATATTGGAAACATCTATATGGAATTTACTACATTTTAATTGTTTCTTGCCCGGCCTGGGATATTAATGTTGGGATTACTTTTGAAAGAGCACTACTGTTGGAGATAGATGCAAAGTTCAGCAAGTTCTATGACTCTACAAGTTTGAATTAAAACAAGCAATGGAGGAAGTATGCTGCTATCATGACAGCTCTAGATTACTACTTTTAGTAGTTGATGTGATCAGTGTACTTGAAACTTTGTCTTTGGTCAGTGTCCTGGAACTCCTCCTTTCCTTCAGCAGCAAATCACTAAGAGAGGAAAAGTTTGGAGACTTGGCTCCATGGACTTAGATTTAGGATTTTAATAATATCATTAAGTAATGTGTTTCACCTGTTGGACATGTTTAGATTCTGCATTCAGGCCACTCCTTTTATTGTTTAACTGTTACTGGCTGAGTTGGGCATAAATGGTGCTTAATAGATAAAATTTTCTGATTGTTTTAAGCTGGGTATGATTCTTCTCCTGGCATTTTGTCCCATTGAATTTAGTTGTAAAGTATTTGTACCCACTAAAACTGCATTGTATTGGGCTTGTGTGGCAAGGTTCAGCTACAGGGGGCTTTCTGTGGGAAGGTGCCAAGAAGTTTCCCCATGTCCAAGAAAGGCAATGCCAGCTGGCTCCAAGACAGACCCATTGCTGCTCAAGTCTGAGCCTTACTGCCCTGGCAGTAATACTTCTGGGGTAACAGATTTTAGAAGGGAAAAAAAAAAAAAAAAAAACCACTTGCAAAACATCAGCTGCAGCCAGAAAAAGGAGTGAGAGGAACAGCCCTACAGGCACCAAGGTCAGTGAAGGAGGAGAGGGAAGAGGTGCTCCAGGCACAGGAGCTGAGATTCTCCTGCAGCCCCTGGAGGCCTGCAGGGGAGCTGAGATCCACCCACAGCCCTTGGAGGAGCCCACCCAGAAGCAGGTGGTTGCCTGAATGAGGCTGTGACCCCATGAGAAGTCTACACTAGAGGAGGCTCCTGGAAGGACCCATGGCTCTGGGGAGAGAGGAGCCCAGGTTGGAGTAGGTTTACTGGCAGAACCTGGTATATTTTTCATTAACCAACTTGGATTTGATCGGAAAGAAGTGATTTCTCCACATCATTCCTGTTTTGCTTGTGACAGTGATTGCTGAGTGACCTCCTCCTGCCCTTGACCCACGAGCCTTTTGTTTTATGTTCTCTTCCCTGCCCAGGTGGGAAGGGTGACAGTGACAGAGTGTTTTTGGTGGGCACCTCATATCCAGTCAGGGTTAACCCACCTCACCAAGTTACTGCAGTTGTTCAATAGACTCATTTATCTCAATGATTTAAGATATTTGAAGGTCAGAGGATCTCACAGCGACTCTCAAGGATCTTGTTTCTGTAATAACTAATCTGGCTATGGTTCTTTCAAATTTCTAGAATTGGCAGCAATTTCCTAAACCTGTTCCAGAGCCTATCAGAGCTTTCTTTCCAGGTCAACAAGAGGCTGTTCTGCTTTCCAAGACAAGAAGAGGCAAAACCATGATGCCTGATCATACTGGCAGCTTTGCTTTAGTCCATACAAAATATCAGCTACTTCACTGTATTAAGCTGGAATCACTGAATGTTTTTTTCTGATCTAACTTTTCAGGGAGCCTATGGCTACCACACAATGTTTGCCACTTGATGCCCAGAACTGGAATATTTTTGTAAGAGAGGCAGAGGCTGTAGAGGCAGCAATTGGAGGGAGAAAAAAAAGAAAAAAAAAAAAAAAGAAAGGAAGCTTTCTTATGGCAGACAGTTGACAACAATAAGCAGATGTTTTTCATATGTAAAAAAAAAATTTCTCTCTTGTCTTTCTTCCTGTGGTCACTCCCAGTGGAAACCACTTGAAAGTTGTAGAATAAAGACAACATCATAGCAGTGATACCAAGAGAGATAGTGAGGAATTTTGTTTTGTTTTGTTTTTTTCTTGCTGTCCCAGTGTGAATAAATGAGACACACTGAAGTACCCTATGGCAAAACTCACTCTAGGTTTCCTCTATGGGAAATGTGGTAAGAAAAGGATAATGAGGTTACATTTGTTGTCAGTGATGACCTACCCCATGGGAAATGTGCCTTTTCTTCAGCACTATTTTTGCTCCACACTATAGCTACTCAGGTACCCATGTGTGAAAACTCAGATCAAAAATATGAGTTAAAAATCCAGGTTCCTGTATGACATCTAGGAAAGATAATCAGTTTAAAAAAAGGAGTCACAGAAGTCATCACATTGTATGAAGTACACCTAGTTCAACCAGAAGAAAATACAGAAACAGAGTTCCAAAAATCTTGTCCTTCTTTGCATTTTTAACTTGCTCACTTAGGAGAATTGTTTTTACAGCCTAAAATCATTGTGAAAACTGTGCTTTCTTTTAAAATATGGTTGCAGTGTCATATGAGCCATAAGACTGCCTTGGCATATAAGACAAGGCAGCATTGTTCACCTCTTGTACAGAAGGAAATACAGACTCTGATCACCAAGAGAGTAGCTTAAGTCCTCTGCATCCTAGGAATGTTCAAATTCCCCATTCCAGGAAAGAACCCAAACCCTGGAAGAGCAGCACTTTCTACATTTACTTTTGAAACAAGGAAAATAACAGTTGGAAACAAGACATTTTTTCATCCAGCCTTCTGCAGCTTCAGGCAGGGTGAAGAATCTCCAGTGTGAGATGGGATGTAACAGAGTTCCTTGAGGCAAAGAATGACTGGGTCTCTGGCTCCATGAGTGGCTATCAGCATCTAAAGTGGTATATAAAAGGCATTGAGTTGCACATCTGTTATCCAGTTGATTGTGTTTTGGTTCTTCAGAAGAATATTTACAGTATCACACGTTCAGGAATATGTTTTGCAGACAGAGAGAATAAAGGCACTCTCCTGCAGCACTTGCTTCAATTTCTGGCATCTGGAGATGGACAAGTGTTTTGACTTCACCCTTTTTATTTTCTTGCAGGCTAGCTTCAGACACTGACCTGCCCAGAGTGAGGATTTGAGTCCCAGGCGCTACTGGGGGTATGCACAGGCTGTATTACACATTTCAACTTCCATTCTGGTACCAAGACATCCACTCTGCCTTTTCTCTCCTACACCTTCTCTTTTCACTAGAAGTTGTCACATGATTTCTTATATTACACATCATTTACAAAAGCACTTCTTAATTTTCTGTATTAACAGGCTAATTTAATGAGTCAACCTAGAAAAAACTACCTGAACACATAGTACAAAAAGTATAGGACATGAGGAAAATATGTAGAGAGATTGTAGAAAGCTAGTTCAACCACTATGATCATTATTCAATATGGTGTTGGTGAAACACTGAAGAAGCCACCACAACTATCTAGAGTAAAAATTAGAGACCTTCATGAAACCCTTCACCATGTGTGTATACCAGGAGGATATCTGCTGATGGCTACTGAAGAGAAGTTGTAGCTCTCCTTGAAATCAGCTGGGTATGTTTCATTCAAATGAGTATGTGAAGTTATCTAGAACATTCTGCTCCTCAGCTTAGCCATCATTACAAGGTTTTATGATACAGTTTCCTTGACAAAGCAGTAAGTTATCTTCCACTTTGGACAGAAACCACAAGGAGCACCTTACCACCTTGTTATTAGGCAGATTATTGCTCTCCAAATACCACCCCATGGTACTGTGACCAAGCCCAGAAAATGTGCTCACACCAGCTGGGAGTGTGTAGGTCGGCACTCTCTCCTTGTCACAGGAAAGAAACATGAACCTTTTTTTTCCAACCTCGCTGTAGGTGATGGCACCTACGTCCTGCTGGCTGAAGTCACACAACATTAGCCATAAAAGGACGATTAATGGCTCCAGCACCAATTATTTAATAAAAGACCAAATGTACTTGGGTCATCAATATAGGTACCCTCAGTGATGGTACTGAGGGCATCCCAAGTGCTGTCAGAATAGCTGCACTATCCACAGCTTCTGGATTGAAACTATCCACAGCTTCTGTGACTGGTTTTGTCACAGCAAGAGAGGAAAAGCAAGTGGCCAGTCCTTGCATCCTTGCTCATGCTACTGCCTCTACATTAGCCCCACACAGCTCACAGCTGGATTGGTGACCTCTACCAACCTGGCCCAGCAGGGTGGCCATGCCAGGCTGCTGCTGTGGGCCATAAGTACAGTTGACTTGTTCTGGCCTCGATGAAAAAGAGTTAGAAGAGTGAGTAAGAGCAAGTACTGAAGATTAACAGCTGCCAGCTAGTTAGAATGCATTTTATTTGAACAAAGCTGTTTGTTTATAATGAAAAAGGCCTTAAAAAAGAACAGATAAAGCAGTACGAACAAAAATGTGAGGTCTGAGGTTTCAATCCAATCCTCTCCAAAACAGCCACCTAGACCCCCTAGTAATTCCTCTCTTCACACAACTCCCACCTAGTCTTATGCTAGATGTGAAGCAGTAGCTAAGAGTGGCTTCCTGGACCTAGGCCAGAAGTCGAGCTTAGGGCTGCTAAAGCCACCACGTACATCACATGTTCTCTAGAGCTCTCTGGACTTTCTCCTGGCCACTTAATTCTTAGGTCCAGAGCCAAAGGAAGTCTGCAGGCAGAGGCTGTTGATAGCTTTCTATCAGAAACAGTCTTTAACACACTGTACAGCTAAAGGCCCAATGTGCACATGAAGGCAGGAGAGGATGAGGGTGTAAGGGCTGGAGAGATCGCAAGGGTACCTTTGGACACCTCTGTGTGGGCAGGGAATACTGGGTTGGACCCATGCACACAGTACAGATGAGATCATAATGATGAGCAGCATTTGTGCTCCAGATGACAACCTCCAAACATGGAACATCTTGCAAGCAGATGAGGACTGGGTATGAAATCCATCTCTGCTCCAATGGGACAACATGTATGTACCTTCAGAGATTTGTACTTTAAATCTGAAGCTTTAAAAAGCAGAAAAACTTTAAGTAGTTTCCTATTTAAAAGACAGATAGGCAGAATTAAAGTTCCTGCCCAATGAAGAGGGGTGAGAAAAGTTTACTTGGGCCATATGAACTTATAAACTCATCAAAGAAGGTAAAATATGAATGACTACTCATCAATATGCAAACTATTATTTAATTCAGCTGTCAAACTGAAATATGTCTTTGAAGTCTAATCATGTATAAAGCATTTTGTGCCTTTGTGTATGTATATATAGAGATGTACAAATAAAATATTTAGAAATTTTATATATGTTCATATATATTATATGAATGAAGAATATTTTGTCCTCCTGTTCAGTTTCCCATTATTATAAGTTCAAGGTAATCAGATTGTTGCTTAAAAACACATAAGACCACGTCTCAAATAGAGAACATCATATTTTTTTCTTGATCTGAATGAAGTGCTATTCAAAAACCCTAAATCAAATTTTAATTTAGTCTACTTTATTACTTGGGATAAAACATACCTCCAACATTCTTGTGTTACAAATATGTGGTGGGCAATCTGGTTCCTCTGCAATATGAACACTACAAATGATAATTGAGATATCAGTAAAAATACAGTAGTTCCTTTTGACATAGTGGAGGAAATTAAGTTTCTTCCAACATGAGCTTCGAATAGGAATCACAAGTAAAGGAAACTGAAATTGCATTTCAAACTACATTTTGTCTTTTAAACTTGTGTGGTGCAGAGAAGAATATTGATCTTATTTTAAGGCTCCTCTTTCAGCACTTTACAATAAACATCTTAAAACATTTTGTACTTTATCTTTTTCTTACAAAAGAACCCAAAACAACCCAAAGGTCATTGATGGAATGAGTAACAATGGGATTCATTAACATTACTAAGAGTTTTTTGAAGATTCACAAGACATCCAATGCTTTCAATCTGTGTGCAGTAACTCTACACCTACATACTACATACTACAATTATGCCAACATGTCAATGAGAAACATGAGGCTATTGCACAAAGTGTAATTGAAGAACAATCCAAGAAGACAGAAATTATTCCAGAAAAGAAAAGGCCCCCTGAGGAGCTTGCTCAAACCCTGAATGAGCATGCTCTTCTCTGAGGGTATGTTTTCCAAACATAGTGAAGGAGGAAGCCTTTAGCCAAATGCAGTGAAGGGGGAATCAGCTTCATTATGAGACCCTGAGACTGGAGCAGTACCAGAGCCTCTTTTTACAGCAGCACAGGCACAGCACCCATCCCTAAGGAATGCAGTGCATTTACACATTTCTTCAGGATTACAGTCATACAAATACTGCTGTCCTTTTGCCTGGTCCTATGAGTTTCACAGAAACATTTGTGTTTCCAGTAGCCTTCTGAGGCAGCAGGGACCTATTGTACCACACTACTGCTTTAACAACTTCCCTCCAGTCAGGTCTGATCATAGCTCAGAACAGTTTGGGAATCAGAAAGGGTCTTCATCCTAAAACATTGTGTGTCCCAAGAGCTACCTATTATGAAAACATGCAAATATGAAATGATCAGCAAGGAAGCAGGATTATTATCACAATCCATAGCTATTTAAAAGTCAGAGTAAACAAGGCTGAGGTTGAAATATGCTAATTATGTTTATCTATGGACCTTGATGACTAAGAAGAAAATAGATTAAAGTAAATGGAACTTCTCTGCTGACTCAGCAATGTCTTCTTTCTTGTTATTCTGACCCTCCTGCTGGTCTTTTCCCCAGTCAGAAATCCCTTTTCTGGGATAGTGTCCCTATTCACATCTCCACGGACTCTTCATATTTCAGAGAGTCTTAGCAATCCAGTCAATCTGCTTAGACAAATCTTTGCTGGCAGGTGTTTGCATAAGCAAGAAGTCAAAGAGAATATACTTTGATCCATCATTGATCAGACAATGCTTTCCAAGGGTCAGAATCCTTGTTCAACTACAATCTTCAAAATTAAGTGGTCTCCTTGCCTATCAGACTTCCTTGACCAGACCCCTTGAGAAGAAGTACAGTAACATTCCATACTAAAAATTGTCTAAAACTACAAAAAGTTTAGGAGTACATGCCTAGTTCTTTAGCTTTATGTGAGGAGTGACTTTTACCTATTCCTAATCACAGTTATTCCTCCCTCTCCCCCCCTCCACCATTTCCCCCACATTTTTAGTAACTCAATATTTTCTAGAAGATACACCTTCCATAGGTTCTGTATTTAGCACTTCCTGCAGCAACCATCCATGTCATCTAAGCCAATTGGAAGCCTATATTATTCTCAGATATACAAGTAATCAACACCATGGGGATGACCCCAAAAAGGCAAATCCACTCCATCATGGAACAAGTTGGATCTTGAAGAGATTCTAGTAATATTTTTCCAACCCTGAAATAAAAAATGCCCCAAGCCCTCTTGCCAGGGCACTTCATATTTCAAAATTAGCTGCACTTCAACAGCTTGAACCTGTAACTCAAAGATCACTAACCTACTTCCTCTGCCCTTCTGCAGGAAATTAATAAAAAGATGTCTTCCAGTATCTTACATATGTATGATTTTCCAGTGGCTCAAAAAAGATTTACTCCACAACACCTACTAAAATAAGGTTTCATTCCTCAGTTGAGACTCTTCTTGCCAGATGATAGCTCAGACTGACATTTTTTTAATGGCTCAATATGTAGGCATATCTGAAAACTATGGGTTTAGTGCCAACAATAGATTGACTTTTAATGAGAATAGCATTTACCAACGTCCCAGTAATTCACTTATCACATACTGTCATTAATGTACCAATAATTGTAAATTGCTTCTGCCTACAGAAGCTCTGCTCACAAGGTCCTGTGAAGTCAGCATCTTAGCCTTTATGTACACTGTAACATCTTGCTTGGCTAGTGAATGTACTGTGTCATTTATTTTTACTGCCTCATTTGTACATGGTTCCCATTTCTTTCAGAAGCTATATTCTGCTTTCCATGACCAAGCTATCCATCTTTATAAAGAGATAAGAATCCTTTTAAAGGATGAGTGCCTAATTCTGCACTTTATTGAGGCTGAAATACAGGCTGCCACACCATATTCTAAAAAGCAAACAGAAGAACAAATTGAAGAGCCAAAAGATTTCAGAAGAGCTGTTTGACAGATAAAACAACCCTCTGTATCAGAACCACTGGGATTATTAAAGGTGCACGTGGTTTCATTTCCCCATGCACAGTTAGAAACTCCTTTCCTGAACTGCACACAATGTAGAACACTCAAGAGCTCCTCATCTTCTCGGGACAGCGCTCAGGTGCGACAACAATTAATCAAAAACAGAAAGAGGGAAAATTGTCACTACACAGTTCATGAGAAACACTGCACAAATATAATTTCACTGTTTAAATTATGCCAGGAAAGAGAAGAATGTAAAACCTTCTGAAGAGTCACAGATAAACATGCTTGCCATGTATTGCATCAATCAGGAATGAAGCCGGAATTTTTCTAGAACTGAAGCTTAAAGACAAAGCCTTGGGAAGAGAAGGCAAATATGTTATACTGCAGCAGTTTCAACTGAACTTTCTATGCATGTTGCTGATATTTTTTAGAGCTTCTTTACAGAATTAACTTTATGAACTAATTAGCAACAATAGTAATGCAGAGATGACTAATCACAAGATAAAAATTCTATACATGTGCAAGTGATAGTTGCATAAAATTCTCCATAAACAACCAAGTACCTCTATGCTCTTTCATCAAAGAGGAATAATACAAAATTTAAATAATCAAAGTGTATTTTCCATATCATATTTTCTCATAGAATGTTGCATCCATAGCCTGGAAGCAAGCAGTAGGTAGAGTTAAATTACCATTTATTTTAGATGGCCTTGCTTGGCCTCAATCTAGGTTTGTAGGGAAAAACTAGAGGAGAAAATATAACCATTACAGAGGAATTATAGTAATTTGCAAATGAAAAAGTCGGTCAAATCTGCTGCATAAATTATTCATAATGAATTGTTAATTCAGATTTGTATTGGATAGATTTGAAAACACTGAAATTGAGATCAGAATTCCTGTAAAGGTGAAATTACTTCAGCGTGTTACTGAGAATAGCTGTAGTATTTTACTTTGTGAAATATCGAGTTGACATTTATTTATTCATTAGGGTTACCTGCATTACGGAACAATCCATCCATCGAGAAGTCTCTAAGGACAAAATGACACAAACAGGATGTGCATTGCATTAATGGCTAGCATTTAAGAGAGGGTGTCAGAGAGAACCTGACTAAAAATATCCACTAGTACTAGAAAATCACACTCCAGGCTCGAGCTTCCCCAGTAATAGGTTGCAGGGCAGTTTGGCAGGCACAGAAGCAGAATGCAAGATGCATCTCTCTTTAGGACTGACTCATCCTTTCTGCTGGCACAATCTGTTTTCCCCAGCATGCAAACATTTAATCCAGCCCCCTGGGGATGTTTATGCTGATAAATAAGTGGGCTCTGTTTCGACCTCACTAACAAGCTGTCTCTCTTTCACATCCGCTTTAAGTAGCATGGTTAGCAGAAGCCTGTTGGGTCTATCTGCCCAGATGTGTGCTCCTACTTAGAAGTGCAGCTGGGGAAGAGACAAGGAGGTCTCCACCAGCATCCCCTCTGCACCCTCCTGTGCCCACCCCACAATGAAGACGTGTCAGGGAGGAGACCCAGGCCAAGCCTTTTGGGTGCCTGCTCAGAGCAGTCTCTGCAGCACAACCACCTGGGCAAGGACTGGGCACAAGAGCCCTGCAGCAGCACCCTACCACAGGAACTCATCCTCCAACAGCATTTTTCTGGATCTTTTCAGGGAAGCATGAACTTGGATAAGATGTGCTTTTTATTGGAAATCTATCTTATTTTTCCTAATTTATTTTTGGCACCTGCCTTGGTCTAACAGACATGTAAGGGGTAATTTTCCTTCTCTTGAGACAGATTTGTCCTTGACATAACTGCACTGATTGGAACAGTCACATGAGGGATGGATCTGGCCAATTATCTTTTCAATTTGGGTAAACATTACTTAGCTGCTTTAGCATAAATTGCTCAGATAGTCAATAGACACAGCAGACATGTAGAAGTTAAGGCACACCCATTGCATAGCTCCACTGGACACGGCTGAGGATATGGGCTATGATGTGGGCAAGACTACACAAGTCCCACAACTTGAAAATGCATAGTGTGTCTCTCTCAGCAAAGGACTGTTCCTGGCTTTGATCACATATATGCCTTACAGAACCCTTTTAAAATGCTCACGAGTCCCACTCTTGTTTCTTCCAGTACTATTGGTTCAAAAGAGAAATACCTTTAGTACTTAATAGTGTACAGGATTACACAGCATTAGAAAGATGACCTTTTTATTCTTCTCCGCAAGTTACATGGAGTGCTTGTAAAACATGCTGAGCGTTGCTCTCTGGGCTGCTGAGTGGCAGAGAAATTATAGCAGCTGAAAGGAAAAGGTGCAGGTTAGGTAACTATTTTAAGAGATTTTTTTTCAGTCTTTTCTAGTAGCTGCTGACATTTTATTTATTGTACATTTGGAAAAAGTGGTCTGTCAAAAATTCTTCACTTCATGCATCAATTGAGGGGAGAGATTCTGCTGGAGAAACATGCTTAACTTTGTAAATATTAGAACCTTGCATAATATTTTTGCATAGCCTCACTTACTACTCCACCTACCATCCACACTGAACTCTGCTTTAGAAATGCCACCTGACCTTGACTCCCCTGGGCACATGAGGCTTGGGTCAGAGTGGTTGCCCTGCCTGGATTTGGATGGTGTCTGGGTGTCTCCAAAAGAATAGCACCTCTACAAAAGGATGACCCTCCTGGCGACCCTGGGATCACTGCTGAATACCTTTCTCTCTCTTTTGCTGCAGCAACCACCATCAACTTGTTGTTTTTTTTTTTTTAAAGCCCACTCTGTTAGAACTGAAAACTGCAGAAACACATGAGGGTAAAGGCAAACTATCCACTGATGTGTCTACAAGGTTCAAACCCATGTAAACCATGGCTAGATTGCAAGAGACAGGAAAACCTGTGGCTAAAAGAACTGAAATCAGTACAGAAAACTCCTGCTTGTCTTGCCCCTTCACATCTTCCACAACTTCCCAGGACATATTATTTCTCAAGACTTCCATCTGAACATGAGTGGCCTTTTTATTTCTCTCCTACTTCATTAATTAGAGTTCAACCCTTAGAAAAGCAGTTTCTTGGCTGATTTGGTGACTTCATTTCCTAAGTTATCACGAAGAACAAGTTACTGGCTGCCAAGATTTGAAGTTTTGTTCCAGAATGGAGGTTAAAAGATAAACAGAGAAGTGATGGGGGCAGACTTACAAACAACTAAATGGTCTTTAACTCATGGGAACAGTTGGGGAACAGTTGTTTGATGTGGATGCAGGCAGACGTGCACTGAATAGTCACAACTAGATTACCCTCTCAGCAGAAAGAAACAGCACTATCAGCATCTTACCTTCCTCAGGTCCTTACTCTGCAAGACATTGCTGGTTTATAACTTCTGCCTGCTAAAACTGCTCTGTCCATTTGAGCCTCCCAGCCATTTTAATTGAAGTCCAACATTATGTTACCAAAGAGGATGCAAGGGTTACATTGAACCTTGGTCTCCTCTCACCTCACAGAGCGTTCTCATCCTTGTGGACAATAGAGAAGAGGGAAGGTAACAATACTCCCTCCTGAGAATTTTTCCTTCTCATCATCTTCTTTCTTGCTTAAAATCTCACATAAGTTGTCACAAGATAACTGCACTTTTCAATGAATATATGCCTTGAAAATAATTCCTAACAATTACTCCTGTTAGAATCATCCTGGACTGAAATAATAAGATAACTTCTTGTTGGAAAATGAAGAACCCCACACTCTGTCCTTGTAGCAACCTCCAAGAATTCACTCTTCTCCCTGACTTCCCAATGGCTTTTCACTATTTGTTCTCCTTTATGAATAGAGAGCTGCTGCTCCAGCAGCCCAGAGAAGATACTATACTAACAATTTTGACAGAAAAGGTGAAAGGGAAAGAGGGTCAGTGGCAGGGCTTTGTGAAGACTCAGGGGTGACAGAACACTGTAGCAAGGTGGTCCATGCTATAATCTGAGTTCTGTGTCAGCTTGTGGAGCACATCCTACAGGCACAGATAAGTGGGACAGTAGGTCATGGGACCAGTGATGGTTAAAACTTTCCACAATTCCTCCTGCTCCAGGACTAGCATTATAATCACACAGGATAAGCTCCTACATACTATGTCTCATTCTCTTACTTACATTTAGAAAGTTTGTTCCTAATTTCAGCACTCTCATGACTGACCCAGTGTCCCAGTTAGCACGGCTTTCAAAGCATGCACTTTGGGCACCAAAGCTCTCAGGATGGCTCACGGTTCACAGGCCCCTCTGTTACCACCAGAAAATTTTAGAAACTACAAATGGACACACACTTTTTGTTCAGCTGCTGCAGGTTTGCTGCAGTATGTTTGCATCAGAACAAAATTGAAATAGCAGCCAAAAAAGCAGATCAGGAGATTGCTGTCTGCACCAGCCCTATCCAGTCCAGGACCTTGTGAGGGAATGTATGTTTATTCCATCACTAAATAGGATGAGTAAAATTGGGGGGAAAAGAATCCCTGTTGGCCTTTCAGAGCTCTCACAAAATTGACTAAGGATGCTATTTTATTCTGTCAAATGTAGTTGGCACCATAATTTTATTTGCATTTGATTCACAGGCACAATAAAGTGGAAGATATAACACCAGGCAGAAGCAAGTGTTATGTGACAGGAGTATTAATCTCACAAAACTAACGCCTGCTCCAAGTGACTGGGGCAAGAAATAAGTCTCAGTAGCACTTTGGTGTCACAAACTTATTACAAACTACATCACATAATTCCATAAAGAGCTGTTCAAATACTTATTTGAATTATAAAATTATGTAATATTTTCAAGATAAATACATTCTTAGCTGATGCCAAGTTTATTTCCTAATATTTCTCTTTCTGTATTGGATCCAGTATTCCTAACCTAACAAATCCTTCTCAGTCAGATATAATATTTCATGTGTCAGTAAATTTAATTATTACCAATGAATGGTCATTAATTATCCATGAGCTATATTTGAAACTTAGATGTTGTTCTTATTCAAATTGCAATCTGTTGGTCACACAAACATGTGCAAATGCAGTCTGATTTGATTTGCTAACCAAGGAAGAACCCACAATTTCATTAAGAAACAGCTGAGGAAGGGAAGCTTTCTTCATTAATAAAAACAATTAGTGAGTTGCCCAGCTGTGTTAAAAAGCAGCAAGCAACTTTTAGGCTGGCACCCTGGCTGTCTAATAATCCAGTGCTAATTGGGATACACTAGGCACGTTGTACAGCTTCTGGTTCTTATTTATACTGATCTCCATTCAAAAGGAAATTTATTTCAAATGTTTTCTTTAAAATACAATAAAAGCTTTATTTACTATGAAACATCAACTGGTGAAACCCTTGATATAGGAATATTTGAGAGGACACTGAGTAAGGATTGCCAAGTAAGAGTGCAGCCTTTTGCTGCCAGTGGGGTTGTCACAAAAACAGGGGGAGGAGACTGTAATTCCTTCTTCACCATCCAGACTCTCAAAACAAACTAGGTGAGAAAATACAGGCATTTTTCAGAGAAAGGAACAGTAAGTCAAACTCAGGAGTCTGACCCTGCAGTAGCTGGGGATCTTCAGGGAAGCATTATGGCTTGCTAAGGACCTCTGCCTCTTTTCTCCTACCTTGAAGACAGTGCACTATCCGCAAAAAAAATATTGATGATGAAAGCTCATCAATACAGTAAAATTCCCCTCTCAGTAGCTGCTTTTTATATTCTCTGAGTTTCTCACCTTAGAAAAAGCAAACAAAAATGTATGTAAAAACAACAACAAAACCCCTCAAAAAGAAACAACCAAAACAAACAAAAAAGCAAGAGTAAATTAAGAGAAAAACAGAAAACAAGAACCACAGAAAAACACACGCATTCCCAAGTCCCACGTTATACACTTAGTCCTACCTACTAAAAATTACCGTGTTTAACACAGCCATGTGTGTAGCCCAGTTGTTTCTTTTCATCCTCAGAAGACTCCTCCATGCAGATCATTTGGACTGGAGTCAGCTGTTAGTGAGAGGCAATCAGGTTCCCTGGTGACCTATCTGCAAACTCAGTGCCCAGATTGGTTTGCTACCCTCTGCCTAACCTCAGCTATTTGCTCCAGTCTGCACCCTCAGAGCATGTCCAACAGGCACCAGGAAAACCAGGGACATCCCAGAATTTCACAATCATAGAATGGTTTGGATTGGAGGGGATCTTAAAGATTGATTAGTTCCAACCCCCTGCCATGGGCAAGGATTTCTTTCACTAAAGCAGGTTTTTCAAAGTCACATCCAACCTGGCCTTAAGCACTTCCAGGGATGGGGCATCCACAGCTTTTCTGGGCAACCTGTTCCACTGCTTCATGACCCTCACAGTAGAGATTTTTTCCTTATATCTAATCTAAACCAACCTTTCCTCAGTTTAAAGCCACTACTTGACTTGAAACTATTGCATAACCTGACTTGCAGCCATCTGAGTTATTTGCTCGACTTTGGATTTCAACCCTAGTTGAGTAATTTCGCCTTTCATTCATCTTTGAGAAATTTAAGTGTGAAGATTTAGATTCCTAGAGGTTCTTAGGTGATGGATAGAGCAGACAATTTCCAGGGGGGTGTTCAGAAATATGTCCTTTCCTGACTTACCTCCTACCTATGGAGACATCTGTATTCTTCTGTGCTGCTCCATCCTAATGAACAAGATCACACAGCATGTCAGGAAAAGAGGTGTCCACAGGTCAGGGTGTTTCCTTGCAGCAGCACAAACACAGTACAACTTAGACTAAGAAAATTAACTCAAACTGAGTTAACTCAAACTGAGTAGAAAAGAATAAAAAGAAGCCATTATGTCAATTCTGATGTAATTTTCCACCTCTAACTGATAAATTATTGGGCATGCTCAATGAGACGCCACCTCTCTCACCTTTATTGTGAGGCATACTTTTGACTGGCAAATGAACCAACCTGGGACAAAGAAAATTACTCTTTGTTTAGTGAAATCACTTTTGCCAAGCCACACAAGAAGGCAAACTACTTGAAGGAAAACCATTTGTCATAGGCAAATATATCAGAATGTAAATATTATATAAAGAATGTAAATATCCCTTGAAGGTGCCCCATAAATAGAATGATAGCAAAATTAGTTTATTTGCTCAGGTTCTACATGTATAATATGGTAGTCATCAATCTGTACAGGTAAAATGCAAGGAAAAAGTAATGCAATCAATCAAATATGAAGCTTTCCTGCAAATGAAAGGAAAATTGCTTTTTAGATGATATTCAGTAAAGCACAACTTCATGACCATTGACTTTTTATCAGCTTGGACACAGGCAAAGCCCACCAATCATGGAGAATTTCCCTGTTTCTAGTGGAATTTTTTAAAGATTTATTATTTTGCTGATTTCTGACCATGGTGTTTTAGTGTATGGTTTCTTTTTGAGGTTTTTTTTGGTTTTTTTTGTTTTTTTTTTTTTGCTTAATGACTACATTTAAGCATGCAGATGTGCAAATACACTCAACAATTGTGAATTCCTACCAAGGTCAGACTTCACTAGTAAAAACATTTAATTTATTGTCTTTTTTTGTTTTATAAAATAAAGTGTGTTTTACCACAATTGGTGAAATACATGGTTTGAAATGAAAACTCTAAAGGGCTATCTCTGACCTTCACAGATTTAGGTCAAATCCAGCTATGAAAGTTAGCAACTTACACATCTCAAGAAAAAAAAGTAGATCTAACAAAAATTAAACTAAAGGCTTCTATTTCACAGCCCTCATATGGCAAATTGCATTACACTGCAGGAGCACACCCTCAAAAGGCAAACATGGTGGGGAAAAACTGATGTAATCATGTACAGTGAAGAAGCCTTTATGAGTTAACTCCATTATAATACAGTTTCCTCAATATAATTGCTCAGGCACATCCTTAACACATTATGAAAGATGGTACTTTTCCTATTTTTCCATGTTATAAATGCCACAAACCATTCCTGATCCACCCAAACAGCCCTGTTGGGCACATGGCCTATTGGTTTGCACTGGAAGACATGGTGAATTGCTTGTGGGGCTGCAGCTGAGAAAGCCTAATTCCTTCTCCCACTCAGAGGACGGGTGTGAAGGAGGCAAATGGGACAATGTCCTTCTCCACTCTTTGAGCTCAGTTACCATGTCCAGGGACATGTCCATTGCTCCTCAAAATTCCTGGCCTTTGTCATTGCTCATTGCATGTGCCAAATAATACCATCTGGTGGTCCATATTGTCTTCACTGCAATGTGGCAGGACCAGGGACAATGCCTCTGGCTATGTTGGGCAAAGGGTTCTCAGAAGGGGTCTTCTGACCTGGGTATGTGACACTGTCCTTGCTGCAGAATGGAGGAAGCTTTATCCCATTCTGGCAGCAGCAACTGGTCTTACCCAATGTCACTGGGTAAGATTCAGGCCATCTCAGGTGTACAGGGTTCTGCTAAATGACACCCAGTCTCATTTGGGGGTATTTTTTATTAAAACTACAGACAAACCTCAAATTGTCTATGAATCTCAAAATACAGCAGGAGAAGTAGTAGAGCTCAGGATGCAACCTCTACCCTCTACCCCTTGTCCTTCTTCTCTGTGACAGCTCAGTGGGCTCAGCTCAAGGAAGAGGGATGCAGTCTTCTATGCTTTCACAATGACAGGCTGCTGGGAGCTGGGAGCTGGGTGGCGGAGGATCCAACCATCAGTCTGGAAGGTGCCTGCCAGTGACTTCCCCCAGGGCTAGCTGATAGGGGAGGTTTGGCATGCCCCTGTAGTGCTGTCTTTTCTGCCCACTCAGCCCAACCATTAAGTGAAAATTTTCTTCTACAGCATGGCTATACCTTTCCTAGATTGATGGAGTCTTGATCTCAGTGAGGGGCTCCAGACTGAGCCACAGTGGAAATATAATAAAAGACTCCACAACAGGCTTTGTGTGCTTCTGACAGCTTCTTCTTTGGAAAACGAGCCTGCGAAATGCCTGTAGAACTCAGGGAGTGACTAGAGGTTGTATTTCTCTTAGTAAGTATAAGAAAATGAAACTCTGTTGCACTATTCCATTGTTTCTGGAAGATGTCAAGAGCTAGCACATAGGATAGCACAATAACATGCCACTAAAATTAAAGCATAGCTGGAAAAAGCAGGTGTTTGTTCATATTCTGGGGGTACTTTCTATAGTACCAGAAAAATGACAGGTTTATGGTGTTTATGTAATAGGTTTACCAATGTATTACCTTTTATTTTACTATGTATTTCAGTAAGTCAATAGTAAAAGAGGAGAATCATGAGTATCTACTGATTTTGTGGTTGAAGGACATCAATCATTTATAATTTTGAAATGCTTTTTTCATTCAAACTAATTGGAGCTCAAACCATTGCAATAAGAAGCTGGCATCTTTTCACTGAGGCACTGTTATAATTCTGTTATATTGCAATGTGTGTTACAAAATGAAATGTTAAAATTGCATTTACACAGACCAGTAGATAAAGTATTTACCAAAAATCTACCTGGCAAAGAGGCCAAGATTTGTTTAAAACAGTGCCTGGAGAGATACAACAAACACAAAATGTATCTTCTGCCCACCTTCAATGCTCTGCTTCAGTTTAATTAATTTTCTTCACCTTCTCATGTAAAACTTCGTGTCTGTGAAAATACCGTCAGCCTTAGAGAATTAAATTGTCTACCTGCTGCAGTACAATGGATTGAAGAGATCAGGTCTTTGTCTTCTCTCTGCTGCCCTGTGACTGCAATTCAGTAAATCACAGAGTCTCAGTCACAGTACCGTGGGGTGGGAGGAATGTCTCAAGCACAGACATCATGTCATAGCACAGCACAGATAGCACAGCGTAGCACAGAGAGGGTAGCATGGCATAAATACATAGCATGGCATAGAACAGGACAGGTCAGGAAGCACCAGGCAGGCATGACAATAATTTTTCCTGCCGTGCTGTGTAAACTGGGCCAACCACAGGCTTGTCCTATCTATAAATACCAGCTTTGCTTTTACTAGTGCAGCTGATACCAGCCCAGGCTTGCAGGCATCCACAACTCAATACTGAGTTACACTGTCAAAATTGAAGACACTGACTATTGGCTTAAGGTTCCTGTCAATCTCAGCCCTGGTAGCAGTGTATTTCCCTGGGCTGATGTCTGGGAGAACATCCAACACCCAGGACAAGTTCACCCCCAAGTATCACTTTGGAGAACAACAAAAATAAAAAGGATCTTTCTGTGCTTTGTTCCCTCCTTCAACAATTTGAAAAACCTGGAACTTGACAAGTGTAAACAGCAATGCTTGGTGAAGAAGGATCTGTATGCCAGCTGCTGATTTCTCTTTTTTCTTTGTTCTAATACAGCAGAGCAGGTCCAACACTTACAGGCCTTTCTGCAGAGGGTGTGAGTCAAAATGAGACTTATGGTGCTTGAAGCTGCCTCATGACTTCTCTGAAGAGCTTGTATCATCACAAGTGATAGATCAAGCCAGATTTCTCACCACTTGTAACTATGATGTCTTTAAGTAATACTCTAATTGCTTTTACAATAGGCCTTACATGATCTGCTCTCCCTTCCCCAAATTCTCAGGTGTCACAAATAAGTCTTGCCCTTACACAGCAGATGGGGAAACACAGCAGCTCTCTGAGGAGGAGGCCCGAATCACAGCCTGAGCTACTTCACATTTGTATGAAGATCTTTGCTGGGGAAGTGCACAGCATTTATCTTACTTATCTTAGAGCTCTGCCAAGCACTTCACTGCCACATGCTGCTGAATTTATCAGGGCTGCGGCAGGATGCAATTGAGATGCACTGCCCCCACACATGCTCACAGCCTGACTTGTACAGGGAGGAGAAGAAATAGATAAGGCAGGATGCTTCATCTTCTCATGAGTTCAAATCTAGATCTGCAAAAGAGAGGAGTCTGGGAGCACATACTAGATAACAGGCAGAAGGTCTGACGGGTGCACGTCTTCTCAGCCAGCAAACATAGGCAGTACAAGCCTTATGGAGAAAAGTATCAATTAATTTAGGAAATTGCATACAGAAGGTGCATGAAAAACCCGCTTCTAAAAATCTCTCCAGCCAAAGAGCTCCTCAGGCTGCCTGCAGAGTTGTGGTTTGCTCAATACAGGAACACCTTTCTTTTCCTCCCCCACACAGTAACACTTTTCTTCTTTTCTTTACAACTTGCAGTGTAGATGAATATCCACCCCTAGCTTAAACAAGCCCTAGGGTGACACACCTCTGAAGAAGCACCCTGCTTTTACACATGCTCTGCTTTTACATTCCCTTCTGGACAGACAATATTAGCTACTTCTAGACACAAGATGCTGGGCTACACAAATCTTTCACTCTCTGCCCTGACCTTGGAATGAGTTCCAGCTCATTGTGATGCAGGATAGTCATACAATTTCCATGATGCCACTTGATCTCTAGATTGGCAGTCCTTCTCTAAAATTCTCTCTGTAGATGTCCAGCATCTGCTCCTCAAGTGGCATCCACTTGCACATGACTGACATTGACACCCATGCCAGTCCATGGCCCTGGGAGGCATTTTTGGCTCAGGCTCAGCCGTGTGATCCAGCTGGATCTGCAATCCTTGCCGCTTTGCATCATTGTCTCTGCCAGCCAAGAGGCTCCAGAGCAGCACCTTCCCTATTGTATTGAGACTTTCATTAAAGCATGATCAAAAGTACTTACTCCATTATTTATTGCCCTCTTCCTCCTTCTTTCTATCAAGATACAAGTGATGGCAACATAAGAATAAACTGCCTCCTGTCACTTTAGTATGCCTCAAGGAATTTAATACCTCTTAGGAATTTCACTGCTATGACACATGGAAAACAGGCAGATAAAAGGCCCAGGTACCCTTCTCTCATGCAGGTTTAGGGAAGTTTTCCAGAGAACATGAGAAAATGAGAAAAAATAATGCTCAGGAGAAACCTAGTTGTTCTCTATAGCTACCTGAAAGGAGGTGCTAGTGAGGTGGGGTTTAGTCTTCCTCTCCAAGGTAACAAGTGAAAAGACAAGAGGGAACAGCCTTAAGTTGCACCAAGCAAGGTTTAGATTGCATATTAGCAAAAATTTCTTCACCAAAAGGACGGTCATACATTGGAAGAGGCCATCCAGGGAAATGGTAAAATTGTCATCCCTGGAGATATTTAAAAGACATGCAGGTGTGTCACTGAGGGACATGCTTCTTTGGAGACTGGGCAGTGCTGAGTTAACAGTTGGACTCAATGACCTTAGAGGGCTTTTCCCAAATGACGGTTCTGTGATCCTATAAATATTTAGCAAATATATAGAGCTACACCAGGTGAGAACTTGCCATTCTTTCTGTTTCTTTCTTAAAAATACCAAGTAAATCTAATTTCAAATGCTTGGAAAGTACAGGAACATAAATACACTGGACACATTAGTCTCATGGATAAGGTCTCATACACACTGTGTGAGGTTCTGGTTCAAGATCTAATATATCAGGAGTATTCAGCTGGTTGCACATAAAACACTTTTTTTAATCATACAATTTTATACAACATTAAGGATTCAGCTTACATCTTCTGTAACAGTAATTAAGAAGGAACCACAGATATGTGTTTCAGATATTAATTTCTCTGAGATAGGAATAATGAAATGTAATACACAAGTTATGCTCTTCTCTAACAGAAACATGTTCAGCCAAAATTAGTTGTGTTTAAAAATATCTAAGGCTTTAGAACTAAATTTAGCTTTATTGTTATTCATTATCCTCTAGCTTTATCTGCTAATTGTTAAGCCTCTACTTGGTAACACAACTGTCCAATGGCATGCAAATTTTTTCCATGTACTTTTAGTTTTTATGTTGTATATATATATATATCACTTGCAGGAGTTATTGCAGAGAAAGAGATTTGGATTCCTATAGCTTACCTTGGCTTGTTGGCTCTGTAGCTCAAAACACACATTTTTGTAGTATTGCTTCTCTTCAGAAGTGTACAAGCCATTGAGTTAAAATATGACTGATACAATTTGTCTTTGCAGGGTAAGATAGAGATTTTTATCATAAATAGCAGAAATTGAGAGATACATGTATTCCAACCTGCAGTTAGACAGAGTTTCTTGCAGGGTGCAGCTTAACCCACAGTACAATCTTCATTACTTCTAATTTATTTGGTGACTTGCAGTGAGATCTGTATCACCAGTGAAACCAAACCAGGCCCATTTCCAAACAGTGGCATATCTGTCACACATCTTGACCCTCCTTTGAGTGGAAATCACCAGTTTGAAAAATGGGAGGGAATTTTCCATTAAGAGTAAACTGCCAAGGATGTGAGATGATGTATTTTTTCCTTGGGTTCCTAGGCAGTCTTGTCCCATAGAGCTCTCCTGGAAGTACTTGCTAGAAGGTTTAAAATCCTGTCTCCTCTGGACTACAGTGGAGTAGCATAAATTGCTGTGAGAGCAAAACAAAAATGAAACAAGCAAAACAAACAAAAAAATCCACACACACCAAAAATAAGTGTATATGGTAGGCATGAAGAAACCCAATGCTAAATATGCACAATGGACATGCTACAAAAAGAATAGCTGTATATCAGCATTCAGAGAATATTTCCCTTAAACAGTGTGAGAAAACTCTTACTGACCTAAGAGCAGCAAACTAGAAACATAAGAATTGCCTGTAAAACAAGAGCCTAACTTCTCACAATTAAAGATTCTTTAGTACAGTAACATTCAAAACAGAAGGGTTTTACTTGACCTTTGGGGGGTTTGCTTCAAATGCTGTTATTTTCCATCAGTTAATCACTGGAAATAATAAGACTTCTCTTGTTTGAAAACAACTGAAGAAGCTCTGCAGTTGGTATGCTCCACTAAGGCAGTCATGAGGAGAAAAACATGCCATCATTTCCTTCCCTCTGGCAATCCCTGGCTGTTTCCAACCACCAGTCCTAACATATTTACAATTTACTTGCCTTATATATAAATTAATTAGACCTTTGTCTCAGTATCTTGTATTTTTAGTTTCCCTAATCTGATTACTGTACCTACTTATGTTCTGAGGAATCTGTAATTAATCAAATTATCCATCTAGCCTGATTACTAGTGGTAACTGCCCCTAGAGATTGATTAATGCATTCTCAAATTATTCAGGAAGGCTCTTGAAAGAGCCAACAAAATTTACCCTTCTTGCAACCACAAAGTGCCTTATGAGGCCCACAGTTGCCTGAGGGTTTAATATAATCAATAATCCATAAAGATAATTGTTCCCACATGATTGGTGAACAACCTCAAGCTGAGTGCATAAGGTCTAACACTGCAATTGATGTTTTTGTTGGGTTTCTACACTTAATACAATTTCCCTTCAACAAGCCAACTCATCCCTTCTGTTGGACAGTGAATATAGACTTAACCTTTTCTCCAAGGTATTTCACATTAAGGAAAAACATATGCCCTCTTTTTAGTTAAAAACCTGAGGTTTAGAAAAACTTGTATTTTAATTGCTAAGATATCATACCTAATAACATTCATACTTTACAAGTGTATATCAGCTTCCATCTCATTTGTTTTCGAAATGCTGATGAACACAGTTATTTAGAACAACATAGATATGTCCATTCCAGCTCTTATTAATCTTATAAGACTGCAAGGCTCTTAAGTACCTTAGCTAAAATCCTTCTTCTTTATATCATTGCTGACTGCACATGGTGATAATTCCTGAATCTATTTCTGATATAGAGAGATCCTCAGAGACTCAGAGATATGGAGAGGGTCAGTCAAACTAGACTGTGGGTGTTTTTCTGGAAGGAATGAGGTTTATAAGCAAGCAGAAAAAAGTATATTAACCCAATATTCCATTATTAACAATAAACAGGAAGCATTACCAAACTATTAGAAAAGTACCAAACCCTTTCAATACATATATATGAAGGGAAGGGAAGGGAAGGGAAGGGAAGGGAAGGGAAGGGAAGGGAAGGGAAAAGAGAAAATAACCTTTCAAGAAGTGTGGTTGTGTCTTTTGGAAGAATAAAAGTCTGATGCTTCCTTTCATTCCTGTAGCATCTTTCTCACCTACACTTTTGTGTCTTCATCTGTGTTCTTGAGATCTGCAGATCATTGCTGTGCTTTTGAAAATGCTTCATCATATTTAGGAGAAAAAGTTTTCCTCAACTTTACAAAACTTAGGTGATATCACAATCCCAGAGCTATTCAAGAATTTCTTTCTTTTTTATTTTTCTATTTTTGCTCCCTCTTTACTTTTCCCCACAGATCTCTAAGACTTTCTTCTCAATCCTACTTTGTTGCAGTACCTTCTATATTTTGCAATGCTAATGGTCAGATCTGTAAAAACAGCAGCACCCTGTTGGTTTCCTTGCTCGTGGTCTTTGGAGGTCTCCACAGCCTAACCAGAAGGAAAATGAAATATATATGAACCTACTAGCCAGTTCAAAAATGCTTCATAACCAGTGATGAAGGTGCCTGCCAGAGAAAAAGCATTGTCCTTCAGGCTCTGAAATACTCAAGTGTCCTTAAAGACCATAGGTGGAGGAATACATCAGCTTCCAGCAGCAACAGCAGAGCTGTACCCATCTCTGGACTGCAAATCATTGATCTAACATGGGAAAAAAGAAAAGTTTGTCTCCTTGTTCAGTTACAAATCACGAATCAGGAGTAGTGTGAAGCTCCTTCTTGATAAGGCGGCATCTCTTTGTGGTCATAGAGTTTCCTATGATCACAAACTCCAAACTCACATACTCTTTTGCTACCATTTTAGCTTCACCCTTTATTATCATCAGCCATTAAAATGTCTTGGAGAGGTCTGTGTCTTCTTATTTTTTCCCATAGTATGCAGAGCAAACATTTGATGATGTAAATGAGTGAACAACAGCAGATGTTTTGATAATCTGTGGGTGTCCTCTGTGGCAAGAAGAAAAAAGAAATACCTATTGAGACATTTTACCAGGGATGACACCAATTTTCCCAGGCTTTGAATTCTTGCTGCCATCAGTCCTTATAGTGCCATCTAGATATGGAAGAGATTTTAGGCTTTGTAAATATAATGGGGGAATCCACAGAACCAGAGATAAGGATTGAACAAATTTAGGCCAAAAATCTGAGTCTCAGTATTCCCCAGCACTGTCATTTTTTTTTTTTTAGCCCAATGACCTCAGGGACATTGTTTAGATGGGCTGACTGCCTACTGGATGAAATATAGCCCTTTTTGTTTGTTTTCAACCTCTTGTACTGTCTCTGTTGAATTCCTCTATACTTGTGTTGGAAGAGACAGTGAATATATCAACCACTATCACCTTCACATCACTAATGATGTTTCATGCCTCTGTTTTGTCCCCTCCTGTAGAGGCTTGCATCCCAGTGCTGAAGAGACCTGGTTTACTTCGTTTGTTCTCCTTTGGAAGCTATTCAATACTGTGATCATTTTTGTTGCCCTTCACAGAATGTTTTTCAGCTTTAACATTTCCTTTTGAAAATGAAGCTAGCTGTGTTTTATGCAACACTTAAGATGTGAGTAAACCATAAATTAACGAAATGGCTTTATAACATTTTCTCTTATTGTTCTCTATTTTCTTCTAATGATCCTTAACATTTACATCTGCTACTGAGCATCAAGAATTACATTTTCATAGAAATATTTATTGTAACCTCAAGATCTTACTCTTGAGAGGTAATAGTCAGATAAAAGGCCATCATTTTGTATGCAAAATTAGGATTTTTCCATCAGTGCATTTCTTTCATAATTCTACACTGAATTTCACCTGTCATTTTATTCTCTGGTCACTCAGTCTCATACATTCTTTCTGTCAGTCTTCACATTCAATCCTCACCTTTGTTGTTAGTCCTGCTATGAATAATTTTATATCAGCACCCTTTTGTCTTGGCATTGTTCAAACCTTCCTCCAGGTGGTTCATGAATATGTTGAACAGCCCATGTGCCCATTCAGACCTCAGTAGGAATCCACTGATGACTTTCCTCCACCACCCTCATGCCTCCAGCTATTTACTCAAACTTTCCATTCAAACAATTAATCTGCAATAAAAGGACTGTCTTCTTATTCCATGACACAATTTTCTTAAATGTTTGAGTTCGGGGTTTGGGGTTTTTTTGTGAGAGAATCTGTTGAATATCTTTCAAGATTCAAATGGATTCTGTTGATCAGACCATCATGTCCACAATCCCAGTGTGTTCCCTAAGGAACATCAGCAGATTCATAAGGCAAAAACCTCTCCTTACCAAGGCTATATCAGTGATTCTGAAGTAGATGGGACTTACCCAAAGGGATATCCAATAGGAACCCAGATAGGAACCCAGTGGCTAAGTTAACTATAACTTAGTGATCCTCCACTCTAGTGTTTTATGAATCCAGTCAACTGTGATCAGATGTCAGCTTTTGACAAAAGAAAATCCCCCAAACCACCTGCTTTTTTCTTCTCTACTGTATAAAGCTCATTTGTATACTGGAAATTAATAGTCCTTAGACCATTACTTTTGGGCTATGAGTTGGGCTATGACATATATCCTAAACATTGCTACTGCCAAATACAAAAAGAAGTTGGGGCTCTTTTTCTTGTAGAAATCTGTACATTCATACATCACTGCTACTCAAGCTCAAAGCCCTCTAATAAAGCCCATCTAATAAAAAAAAGCAATTGTGAAATTTGGATATTTTTAAGAAAACTTCGCATTATTCTACATATAGCTGCTCTATCACATGCTCAATACTGAACCAGCAGATGTGACACAAAAACTCCTTGAGCAGGTTTCACAACTTGTTAAAAACAATACCTAAGGAAGACACATTAGTACTAAGCAGCTGTGTTCTGAAAATTGGTCTTAATTTAAGTAATCAACAAGGCATTTACTGTTATAGCATGCACCTGTGTTTGCATAGTTCTATTCACCCATATTTGCTTTATTCTTAGAGATAAAATCTGTTAGTTAGGGGGAAACAGGTGTGCTGGTGCATGGACTGCAGCTCACCAGGACCAGCCAGGTGAGAAGGGGGAGATCAGATATTGTAATATGTTAGGGCTGATGGACTACGAGGACCTGTTATTCACTCACAATTCCACCAACTAATCTGCTTTAAACTCTTCCTCAAAAGTAAAGGATCATTAGAATCTCACAGAAAATTCAGGCTTCTCAAAAAACAGAAATTCAGTTTGGGAGCTCCAAAAAGCTCTGAGATGCTCAGAGTGCTGTATTTCAATTGTGGTGTTCAGATTTATTTTGTTTCATATCAATATTTGAATAGCAATGAAATAAGCATATGTAACATGTATTATTGGCACAAAAATAAATGCCAAAAATGTCTCTGAAGCAAAATATCTGACTTCTTCACATTAAATATTTGTGAAAAACTCCAACACTTTCTTATAAAATGTTCTTATATTGGCAGAACCTTTCCTTTTCCTAGGAAGATAATTCCATTAAAAAAACCAAAGTGAATTTATTATCTGATTACCTAAGCTGTCTGTACTCAGTATCTGAGCACCTCAAAAGCATTTTTTTTTCCTGAGTTCTTTTTCCTACCTGTGACAGGCACTTTTCTTCCTGGACTTTTATTATTGGCATTTTCCATGGGGAAGGATAACTATATCAGGAATGCTCAAGCTCTTAAGAAAGGAGACAACAAACTTCCTGCAGGAGTCTAACTGTAGAAAACTTTGGCTGAAAAGACCAGTAAGTCATTTAGGGTCATTTTTTGGTGAAAGACAGACATTTGGGAGCCAGTTTACATCCCATACACCAAGACACTTCGCAGCCTACCCATTTATTCCAGGTGCTCCAATATTAATTACTGAAGGTCTATAACCAGAGAGGGTCTATTCCAGAAGTGCTGGCAAGTACCAATGACTCCATTAGTGTATGGAAGAGCTGCAACTTAGAGTACACTGAATGTGGAGCCCAGAGCTGTCCCTACACTCCAGTAAAATGTCCCCCTATCCCTGGTGAAAAAGGGCTCAATTTTTGTATTGCTGCTGGACTAGAAGGCAGATAACATGGAAAACACGGAATCAAACCTAGACTCACATTAACATTTAGGACAGCAGTAATTTCTGTTGCATGGAAGAGAAGCTCTTTGTGAAACTTAACTGTGAAACTAAAATCTCCAACCAACATTGTGACCTTTGGGTTCTAATAGTTTGAGGAGATTTAAATATGACATGTGGCATTTTTTTTAACTTTGAGGTTTAATACTAATCAAAATTTTGCAGTATGTTTAATAAGCAAGATTTTACAGATTTTACAGGGTTTTTTAAAAAAAAACTTTGCTTGAAAATAAAATATTCCACATTTAGTGTTCTTTGAACACTACAATAAGGACTGTAGAATTTCTTCATAATGGATTGCTACATGTGGTGTATGTGACTTATTTTTTAAGGCTGTAGTTTATGATTACCATACAATTCCTCACACCTCTATGGTTTTCCTGTATATTCTTAAAGGCTATATCACTTTATTTGGTGGGACTTCTGCATTTCAATATGCACCCAGGAAGATCAGTGACTCAAGACTATGCAGTGTGTAAACTTAAAAAGGGTGGACAAGGAATCCCCCTGGGCTTCCCCTGTCACTAGCATGTCTCAGGAGCCATCCCAGGAAATGTTCTTTTCTGCTGACCACCTATATAGACTCAAACATCACTTTTAGGAGACAGTCCTCATAAAGCTGTTGTGTGATATGTAATTCCGTGGAGATAAGAGGGAAGTTTTTAAGAGTTTCTATGATTTTTTTTATTATAAATTTAGACCCAAATCAGAGGAAGAAACTCTCCCACTGGAGTGTTCTTCAATCATGAAGATAAGAGATAGGGGAAGCTTCAGGCTTTCCAGAACTTGCTGCTCTGAAGGGTGTCAGAGCTCTGGCTTTTCAAAAATGCCGCAGCTCCTTAAGGCAGCTATTATTTTTTTCAACACCACATTTGAAACATATTCTACCTTCCTGCCAGTAACATATTCACTGGAAACAAAGCAGGAGGGACTGTTCCTGGAAAGGCTTAATTTATGACAGCTTACAGCTGTCACCTCATAGTTTTCTGAATGCAAAGGTTTTTTTCCCTGGAAAGCAGTGTCAGGTATTCCTGAGAGAGCACAGAACTGGCCTTGAGGAGACCTGGAATGACATTGTTAGAAAATGCAGCTGTAAGACAGGCACAGTGCCTGGCTTGGTGACCAGGTAAGGACAGCTCCCCTGGGAGCAGAGAGGTGCTGGGGCTGCTGGGCTGGGCAGGTCCCCCAAAAAGTCAGCTGAGAAAAACAGGAGCCCCTGCCTTGCTCTGCTTGCTGCCTGTCCTCTCTCAATTCCCTGCCCTCCCCAGGGAAAAGCACATAACTGGGGAAGTACAGAACCTTGCTCAACTCACTGCTGTCTCTTCCCTGTCCTGGGGCAGGCCTGAGAGCACCTGGCAGAGATGCTAAATGAGGCTGACTCCACAGATGCTGCTGGGGAAGGCAGCCTGAAGCACACACCATAGAGCAGCCTCCAAAACACCTTGTGAGCAGGGGACAGTGAGAGCTCAGTCATCACCTCTCAGGTTCTCTAGCTGGTCAGAGTGACCCTGAGATGCGTCAGAAAGTCTTTTCCCAGCCCAGCAGTCGAAGAAGGAGTCAGAGCTCTTCATTTCCTGGTCTCAAGGTTGTTTATTGTATCTTATCTATAAAATTTTTTCTCCTGGCCTGCTGAGGTCCACTCAGCAGGACAGTCAGAGGCACTCTGCCTGCCCCTGGGGCAGTGTTATCTTTTATACTAAGATACTTTTATACTACTATATATCTTTTGTACAATATTTACAATTACTGTCCAATACCTATCACCTATGTTAGACAGTGAGCTTCTACTGTAAACCAATCTAAAAGTGCCAACATCACAGCAGAAGATGGAGACCAAGAAGAAGAAGGAGAAAGGCTGGACATGCCGATTCCTCCATCTTGCCCCCTGAATCCCCATGCTAAAAACCCCAAAAAATCTATTTTTCACCCTATGATAAATTCACTATCATTCTACTTAAATTTTTTGGCTTGTAATTCTTCATATAAGGTTAATTGTTTTTTCCAAGGGCTAAATCAAAGGCTCAGGGGCCTTGGGCTCTGTGCCAAGGTCTCTGAGCCCCCCCAGGCAGGGGCTCGAGTCCTCCAGGGTAGCCAGAGGAACTTCCTGGGTTCCCATAATTACCCAAATAAAATACTGGTTTAATCCACTGTTCTTACTTGCAGTCAACTGTGTTTAATTATGAAAATAAACAAATAGGTGTTATTCCTAAGATTAGCTCTAGGATATTCTTATACAGGCAGAAATTTAGAAGTAAAATGTTTGCATGCAATTAGAACTATTTGTTCTGCTCTGGCTGTCTAAACCAGTCATTCACAATGTATCTGAGCTGCCAAGGAGCAGCAGGATAGAAACATCAATTGATCAAGAGATGGATTTAATAGTCATTGAGAGTGAGATTCTCCTAGAAAATATGTACTTGGGGCTTAGAACATCAGCTGAACGTCAGGTCTCATCTCACATCCTCCCGTTGAAGCTGGTAGAAGGATGGATTTCCAAATTGTTATGTCCCCCTGCAGATTGCCAGTGCTGAGAGAAGTGGTGACATCAGAAGTGCTGAGCCTGCCTCACAGGCCTCAGCTGCTGCCCAGACATCAACAGACATCAAGAGATGGACAACCTCAAGGAGAAGGGGGTAGGCTTGCAGCTTTCGCAGCCCTCTGGCAAACACGGACACAGTACTAGAAATGTTGCTATCATGAAAACACACAAAGCCAAAAGTGAATATGCTCTTCAGTCATCTGTAGAGAATTGGTGATATATAAATACTACTACAATAGCATTATAGATGCAACTAGTTAGTATGGACTTTAATTTCAACAGACATTGTGTGACCTCCTCAAGCACAGTTATTTCAGGCAGTAAAAAAGTCTGTCTCCCTGAAAGATGAGGACAAATTCCCATTGTTTTCAGCCCCTTTGGTCAGAAGCCCCTTCCCTTCCCTTCCCTTCCCTTCCCTTCCCTTCCCTTCCCTTCCCTTCCCTTCCCTTCCCTTCCCTTGGCTCAAAATATTAATTCACTGCATTCATTTTCTGTTTTTTTTCTTTGGAATGCACCCAAGTGACCTGCATATCCCAAGGGCTACCTGGAGTTTCTGTTTCCTGAACATGCACTGATGGAAAGTGTCTGTAGCTGTCTCCTCAGCATCCTGCAGTTATTCTGCCCTTTACCTGCTATAACTACATACCAGCCCCAACAGCACTTTGCAATAAATAAAGAGGTAATAATGTGGGAGAACTAAATTCCTTATGGCTGAATGCTGATACAATTAATGTGCTAAAAAATTCACATCTAATCCTGTTTATTAAGTCTGATCATTTATATATTATGTTTACATTTAACAGACCTGGTTACTGTATAAGGTACATTCTTTACATTCTTTATTTGTGTTCAGAATTTACATTCTTTATTTGTGTTCACTTTTATTTGCAAGTATGTTTCCTGTTGATTCAGGAAATTCTCAAATGATACTGAAGGAAAAATAAAAAAGCACATTCAGTTGATTTGCAGAGCACGTCATTCAGTAATAGTACAATGCATCATAGCATCTGGCACCAAATAGTTCAGTGGCCTTGTATTTGCATAGAAAACTTTTATTCACTGTGTAATGCTGCTACACATGCAGCAGAGAGAAATCTGAAAATCAAGGATTGAAGGTTAAGGAAGAATAAAGAGAATATTAAACATCATATTGAGCTCCACTGTAAAGGAAAATGTCAAAGGACAAAAAAGGAGAAAAATCATTAAGAACAGTGTCTGTTCCTGTGACTATCTGTTGCATATTCTTGAGGATCAGGAAGATCAGATGGAAGGAAGATTCACGGCCATGTGAAAAGGAGAATATTTTGAATGGATGAAGAGCTTCATAAGGAGTAAGTCTCCTCTTCTACTTGAAAATTTCTGTTAAAAATAAGTTTAATAAACTTAAATACTATATACAAGGAAGTAGGTAGGAATGGAAGGGGATTTTTCCTCTCTTAATGTTAATTTGCCTGCAAGAAAATTCTACCTGGCCCTGCCTTCCGTGATCTACTGCTATTGTTTTATCCTTGGATGAGATGTATGCTAAATGTCTAAAATCAAAGCAGCAGAAAATAATCTAAAAAATCTATAGAGAAATAGCAGAACAGAAAAATTACAAGCTTGATGGCTACTACCCTGCAGTTTCACTGTGCACCATTTGATACATTTCCCTGCACCACCTTATTGCTTTTTTTTTAAGGCCTGTCCTTGCAATTTACAATCCACAAGGCTGCTGAGCTCTGTGGAAACGTTAATTTGCCACCTCTTCAAGGCACAGGCTTTGTCTTTACTCCTGGAGGCACACAGGATGCTATGAGCACTATACAAATATTATCTGAGATAATGTAATGGCAACTCCTCCACAAAAGATGTGTTTGGGTGAATTTAGAGTTCTCCAAATGTCTTCCATCACAGTGGACAAACAAGTAACACATTAAACAACCAGTTCTCAGCCCACAAAGGACCAGCCTTAAGGGATTACCCAGTACCATCACATTTCTCACTGACACCAAACACTAACAACATCTCCAGCATGCACACACATTTGATTCAACGATGTTACACTCAGTCTCAGTGCACACATCAAACAGCTGAAAAGGACCAGCTAGTCATCGACACATAAATGAGCCCTGCAACATCAGCTGGGGTAACTGAACGCCTAATTCTGGTGGTACTTCCAAAGTGATAAAAAACTAAATAGTGGAAGAGTTGTATAGACTAAAATAAAGCTCACAGACAAGAAACATCAAGATTCTTTATGGAATTCATTGAATTAAATTAATCATATTGAACTACAAAAAGCAAGGAGCTCACTGAGCTCCATCCATGCCTGAGGCCAAGTAGGGGAAAATAAGACTGAGACTAAACCAATTTATTTTCAGTCAGGTCTAAATTTTTGAACAACAACTGCACCACAGTTGATGTTCTGGGCTTACAATTACTATCACTAAAATGAACATTATCAATCCAAAGACTTAGTGCCACACGAAATGGAAGGAAAATATCCTTCACATAAATTATGTCTCTCCCAAAATATTCAAGTGTTTGTGCTTTAGTCTCATTTTAAGGGCTTTTTTCTGGTACTTTGATGGTGTAAAATAGGTCAAGAAAAACCTCTAAATTAGGAAAACACCAGACAAAGATCTTTGAGGGTCCTCTTATACCTTCTCCCATGCCCCTCAGCCCACGGCTCCCAGAGGACGTCCCTGCTTAGGAATATACTTGGGGCGTTTGGACATTCTCTTAGGAATATACTGAAATCTCAGGATTTCACTGTGGCCTCAGGTGTCTGTCACCTCCCAGGGAGCAGACACACGGGGTGCAGCAGCATCCACCCTGTCCCCACATGCACATCCATGGCCAGAGCTGCACAAAGCCATTTTCATCTTCTATATGTTTTTCCCTACACAGCCACATAAGTCTGTAGTAACTCCATTACTGCAGCAAAAGGGCAGAGGCATAAAACTGAGAGTGAATGAGGTCAGATGAGTACAGTTCTCAGCTAACATGTGAAATGCACACTTGGTTTCATATCATTGATTTGATCCACCACTTTGCAGTTACCAATCAAATGGCTGTTTAGGAGCCTGACATCCAGAACCAATATTTTAAATCAGGAAAAAAAGACCATCCAATCACATTAAGGAAATGGAGAACATGAACTGAAATTTAATATCTAATTACATTATCCATATATCCAGTATGCAGTCAGATTATAAAAATCTTGAATGACTGAAATTTGGTTTGCAGGAGAAGAATCCTAGACTCTGCTTACTCCCCAGCTAGGGAATGAGAGTCTTCATGCAGAAAGAAAGGAGTCACACCATATTTGCACTCACATAATGAAGCTGGATTCTGAAGAAAAAAAAAAAAAATTAGTATGGGCACTAGATCTTCCAACGTTTCAGAGAGGAACAAAAGTATGGAGTTTAAAGAAAAAAGGTAAAACATTGGACAAGATTCAACCCATCCTCTTCTGATTCTCAAATTGTGAATTGCAGTACACAAATTTGGAATCTGACTCTCAGCAAGGACATCTAGATTTGATCTATCCCTTGTAAAAACGATAAAACTGAACCAGAGAGAATCTCTCTGTGTGAGCCTGTCCTAGAGACACTCAATAGGAAAATTACTATGAAAAACCTCCCACCCTTTTGTGGAGCTTAAGGAGGCCATTCAGAGCAATACAAAACACCTCTTGTCAGAGTGCAGGTGTCCCAGCTAGGGAGCGGCACCTGCATGCACAGGGCTCTGAGCAAAGCAAAAAGAGCAAAGGGAGATGAGCACTCCACACCCTCACCACATCCTGACAGGCAGAGCATGCACCTTCCAGGAGTCTGAGATCCTGACCCCACACTGTGCTGCCTGCTGGATTTGATGGAATGTATGTGAGAGAGGTGCAATGAAGCACAAGACTTTTAGGGCATTTGGATGGTGGGGAGAGGGGAGAGATTCTTGTTGTGGCAACCACTCTTCTGGGCAGCCAAAGAGGAGTCTTCACAAGCCAGAAATATCTGGAGCAAAGGACTGCAGCCCCAAAGCCTCAAAGTTAGGGCATTCAGGTAGGAGAAGGGAGTTCTGGTTTCTTCCCCTGGCCTTTATCTGATAAAGATCTCATGTAACATGTGTAAGCAGTCCAGGGACTTTTGTTGATCATTGTCTTAATTGGCTGAAGTGCAAGGAAACTGTTCTATGTATTGATTTTCTAATCAAATTAATGTCTGGTATTTACCCTCCATATGTTTATTCCTCTGTTGTGCAAGGCTCTTTAATGTCCCACGGGGTTTGTGTCCAAGTTAAAAGTTTATTGTCCTGTGCCTCCTCTGAATATGCACAGAATGCATCAGCTCTCATGCCCATTAACAACCAACTGAAGGGGAGAATTTATTTATCTTTTTAATCAATGAAGCTGCTGATAAAGAATTAGCCTTGCATTTAGGGAAATCCGTTTCATTATGAATTACACTGCTTCAGATTTCCTCCCTCACCACATAGCCTGATTTATTCTTGCCTTGGTTTCACACTAAAAATCCTGGGGATGATGAAGTCAGAAGTTTTAGGCTGGAGACAGCAGTGATGAGACCACTGAAGTCTCTCTACCATACACAGCACTGTGCAGGATGCCTGTCCTGAGAAGCTGGGTTCTGCTCTCCCTGACTCCAATGGCTTCTTCACCAGATACTCCATTTATTTGTCCTGGGAAGTGAGTCCTGAGCAAGGGGAAGAAAACATTATACACATTTCAGAAGCATCTCATAATGCAACAGAGGAAAATCTTGTTACAGTGCACTCCAAGCAGCCTATTCAAGGTAATCACATTTATATTTTTTAAATGAGGCAGCATTCACAAAAAGTCAGCTTTGGAGCCATGACATAAACAAGCCAGGACATAGTCCAGAAGCAACAAAATAGTTTATGACACTTCCTGTTCTCAGCGTCCTCCTTTCTACTTCCTAATGAACTTTAATAAGAGGATGTACCAACATTTATGTACAGCAATCTCCAGGCTGGCCACTTCATATAACTGCCTTTCTCAATAAAGGAAACACCATGCAAGGTGGAAAATTAAAGATGAATGCCAAACTTCTTTCTCTGTAATTTAGTTAATTATACCCCAAAAGAGCATCTGCAGTAGGCTTTTAAAGGTTTATTGTTTTGACGAAGATATTTTTTGTAAAATAGATGTAAATTTGCTTTTTTTGTTTATCCATTATTTATTTAGTTACTCCATAGTAAAAGATAGCAGATATAAAAGAAACTGGACCTGAGTCAGTTAGAGGTTTTGGAGAAACAGCTGCAGAACTGGTGGTGAGGTTTCAGAATAGGAAACAACCTAAACTAAGGGAACAATGCAAGGGTATTACTTTCACTCAAGGATTGAGGCAAAATACACCTAAAGAAAAGAGTTTGACTTACTTTCACTTGAAAAACATCAAAATCTGGTGCCAACAATGCTCTCTTTATTTCAGAAATACAGCTTCTAGTATTGATTAAATACAAGCATAAGTTAACACATGCTTTTAACCATGAAAATAAATACATCTCAGCAAAGTAATTAAGTCACTCTTATATGGCTTCTTGAATAAGGTTGAAATTCTGAACTTCATTCTGCAAAGTGCTTTGGGGCAAAATTTTGAAAATTAAACTGAAAGTGCCAATACACTGCCATCACATTTTAATGAATTTGTACAGAGATAAGCAAAGAACAGTGGATTCAGAATTTTCTGGCACATCATTGCTGAGAACAAAAACTACTATATTTTAAGAAAAACAATGCATTTCAAGAAAGCTGTCCTGGCAAGAAGGAGATTATATCAGAACCTGGAACTTACCTTGTGCCACAGCATGAATTTAACAAAGCCTGTTACAATCAAACTGAAACGAGAAAGTCAGAATTACTTCCCTATAGCAACAATGATCAGCTCTGAAGAAAGATGAAAGTTATTGTGGAAGCAGCATGATGTCATTGTAATTGGATCTATAAGCTGCAAATACCTACACAACCCCACTACTCACAAAAAAAAAAAACAAACCAACAAAAAAGCCCCACCCAAAAAACCCCAAAACAAATCAAAAAAACATGCATACAAGCAAAAACAACAACAACAAAAAAGCAAAACAAACCAACACCCACATAAGACTTAAAATGAAGGAGAAATTTCTAGAGTGACAGATATGTTGTTTTAGATGCCTACCTATTTTCTATAGTATTTTACATATCAAAACAATTTTCTTTCTAACCTTCAAGCTCTGATTTGTCTTTCATTTTGATGTGGCTTTCAAAAAAGACAAGGCATTGTAGTCAGACCACAGTATGAGGTCTGTAATATGCTCTGATGGGCAAAGCATTTCTGCTGTCTTGGTCTCACAGTAATTTATTAATGGATGGGCTGATAATGCTTATTATGTGCCTGAGATAACCTCAAAAGACCAAGCAAATACAGCCAGACTTAAATACTCTCTGTTCTTGTGAAGGTTTCTTAGCAAGAAATTGGATTTTCAATGCAAAATATATCACATTTTTGAAGAAAGAAACAACCAGACCTCTGAGAGGGTACTAGATGTAGAAGGTGTTTGGGAAATAAGCAAAAGCACACCTCATGTCTTCAAAACAAATTAATTCATCAAAAGGCAGAAAAATCTCATTGAAACACAGCATTCTGTATCTTTTATTTCTGATCCACATGAGGGTAGGGAATAGTAGTTTTCTAGTATTACATTATCTTGTAAGAGTTATTGAGAAAAATACAGTCATATCATCCAGACTATAAAGATGAGGTGATCCTCTTTTATTTCCCTTGTTAGCATTTAGTCATGTACTTCAAAAGAATTTCTGAAAACACAGGTTTTCCTAGTACCATTGCACCTTAAATGCACAGCTATGTTTCATATTGAACCATTTATTTATTTGAACCCAAATGCATGATTTTGAATTAAATTAGTCTTGGGGGCTTACCCCTCTGCCAACTGCTATTTGTCCTGCAGAAAAACAACTCCCTGAAGAAATTGAAATAACTCATGGTTCTTGAGGGCTGTGGGACAATTACTATGCCATCCAAGGTCTCAAAATTGCAGTAAGTGGGTTATATAGCCTTGGCTTCCTCATTCCATATGGCTGCAGCTGAAATAAGATGCTTAGGTGGGTTGTAAAGTGACATAGTTTGAATACACATAATTGTATCTTAAGCTCAGCTACAAGCCCTGGGCCTCTGCTGGCTCAATAAGGGATCAGACATGGGTCAATTAAATTCTGTGAACATTTTATTATCTGGGAGCTGAAAGTCTTTAGCTGAGATTAGACAGCTACGGATCTTCACAGATTATAAACACTGCTCTGATGCACTGCTGCTGCTTGATGCAAAGAATATCATCTCACATCACAGATAAAACTGAAAGGAAAATAAGGTGAAAAGGTAATTTCAGGAGACACTAAAACACAGCATTGATTCTGTGCTTTACACATGGGAGCCATGTAAATAGGGCTACTTTTGTAAAAGCTACATCAGCAATTAAGTGAGAACATGGATGAAACCAGCAGCTTTTCTACCATAAAATATTTCTGTTGACAGACTGCAAAAGCTATTTCACTGGAAAAGGTATTCCCACAAAACTCCTGTCCAGCTCTTTTCAACTTTTCCCACTTTATTTGGGATCACCAAAATGAAAGAATTAATGTAAGACAAAGAAGATGGGTTTTTGCTATGTGTTACTGCATTTTTGTCTTAAACTGGACTGACTTGCCCAGCTTGTTCTGAAACCCCACCATGCTTTTTGGGAGAAGGTACCATGGGGGCCAGCAGTTGCAATGAATTTTTATGCTACTCTTCCCATCATTACCTTTCAGTTTTTGAATGCTTTGTGTTATCCCCATGGGACAGATTACTATATAGACTGGGAAGTCCCAGACCATAAGATACTTGGGGCTTTTCTGTTTTCACACTTTCCTCTCCTTTTCCTTCCTAATCATGGTATAATCCCTAAAGTGATTATTAATTTATCTTTATTTTAAGATACTCTTAATTTGATTATTCTCATTATTCTTGCAATACTTATTACTTTCTTCCCCCTTTAAAGTATTTTTAGAAAGGATTTTTAATGCAAGACGAACTTTGCAAATGCAAATTTTAGCAAAAAATTAATGCAAATCAAGATTTATTATTCAAAAATAGATTAGGAGTTTATTCATTTTTTAGAAACAAGTATCCTATCCACTTCACAAGAACAGTTCTTGGATCTTGGACTGTATTCTGAGGCATTTACAATTCAATCTTGACTAAAGATACAAGAACCAAATACAAGAACCAAATATCAGTAAAATGGGCAAGGGGGAAACATTTTTTTTTCCCCCAGGCAACACCCATGTGACTGTAGCACCACTGGTGCCATCTATTATGCTGAACACATTAATAGAGTGCCTTTATTAACAAATATGATTCCAAACTGCAGATTAACTCTATTTTCTGGAGCACACAATATCTGCTATTCTTAATTGTGATATCACTCACAGAGCCTTAACAGGTACTTTTTCCCAGTTTCCTAAAAAAAAAATACTCTGTTTAATGTAATGTGGTCTAAATGCAACCACACCAAATAATGGGACAATATGTAAGAGATTTACAAAAAAAACCCAAAAAACAAAACAAAACAAAAAAAAAAAAAAAAAAAAAAAAAAAAAACAAGGCAGAAATTTTAAAATATAAATTCATTTAAGTACTTAAGAAGCTCTAAGGAAAAGGTGCCCCTGAAAGGGTGTTGCCCGGTCCATCACAGATAAGCCTTAGTCCAATGGTGTATTGTATTGTAACAGCTATCATCTCATTTTCTGTGGATACATCACAAGATTTACTGAAAATGCACTGAAAAGGGTGCATACAGCAATGATAGTGGAGATTACTGTTTCACAAAAAATATAAGGTTAGAGATGGTTCAAAGGCCAAACCACTTTGAGTCTGTATTTTCCAATTTGGAATTCTCAAGGTAGACATTCCAGATTGCATGGGAGCATACAGACAAAAGTGGCCAGGTTTCCAGTGGCACAAAACATCCCAATTAACACAGGAGCGTATGTGTTCATCTCTGTGAAAATTAGAATTCATGCTTTGCCCTGAGGCTAGACACCTACTTTGGGGTAGCCAAAATCTCTGAGTTATTTTTTTAGTTCAAGGTAGTTCACAAAATTAATACAAAACATTGAATCACCAAAAGGTTTTACTAGACTCATATCTGGTTATCTGATTTCTTGAAATAATTGCAGGTAATGGAAGCAATCAGGAAGTTGGAAAGACTTTTGTAAGATGTATTGGGTTTATGTGGCCAGGTTTTGGTAGCAAAGGGGAGTACAGGGACCTGCAGACCCGTGGAGAGAGGAGCACACACTGGAGCAGGTTTCCTGGTAGGACCTGTGACCCCTTGGGGGACCCATGCTGAAGCAGGCTGTGCCTGAAGGACTGCATGCATGGAAGAGTGACCCATGTTGCAGCAGTTCACAGAGAACTGTTGACTGTGGGATGGACTCCCATTGGAGAAGTTCTAGGAGAACTATTTCCTGTGGGAGAAACCCCATGCAGAGACAGGAAAAATGTGTAATGAACTGACCTTAACCACCATTACCCTTCTCCTTGCACCGCTGAGGGGGAGAAGGTAAAGCTGGGGAGGCAAGGGTAGGGAAATTTGCTTTTGAGATTTATTTTATTTTTCATTATCCCGCTCTGGTTTTGTTGGTAAGATATTCACTTTGTATCTCTTAAAAGTCGAGCCTCTTTTGCCTGTGATGGTATTTGATGAGTGATCTCTCCCAGTCCTTATCTCAGCTCATGAACCCTTTGTTATATTGTCTCTCCCCTGTCCAGGTGTGGAGGGGAGTGATAAAGTGGCTTTGATGGATGCCTGGCATTCAGCCAGGGTCAACCCACTATATACTGGAAGGTACTAAATAAAAATAAACCACAGTTTATTTTTCTAATAACATTAGAAACCATGATTTCTAATAGAGTAATGCCTCAGAGCCAGATACTTCTCTTTGTTGGACACATCTGTGCAAAAAACAGGGAGAGACTAACAAGCAGAATGAGGACTGTAGATGCCTGCATTGCTTTATCTCCACTCATAACACAATAGGCAAACAATATCCAGTGAAATCAAGTGGTATCCAGCTGCTACAAAGATTCGTGGGTCTTCGTGAAGAGTAATTGACTTTGGAATTCACTGCTGCAAAGTACCTCTGAGAATCTCCACTTCTGAGCAGAAAGAGGAGCAGGAAGTTTGCTCACACACTAGACATTCACTCATTGCCTCTGCTTAAACATTACACTGTTCTCAGCAGCTCAAATTTAGTTTCTTACGAAGGCATATTTGGGAGAAGTTCTCTTTGGGCAGCTGTTCTTGCATGGACAATGCACCAGTTAGTCTCTTTCTGCCTTCCAATGATATCCTCAAAGGATCCAATATTCCCAGATGCACTCCAGGCTATAAGAGATGAGTCCTCGGTTTCACGTTGTGAAAATGTCACTTTCAAAGATCTGACATTTTGCTGACATTATCTCACATATTTTGAGTAAAAAAAAAAAAAAGGCAAAAAGGAAACCACAGAAGAATCATTCTCATGTCTTTGAACTACCATTTGGGCCAAGACATGGTCTGGCAGACACACTTTGCTGCAGAGTGGCAGTGTGAGTACAATCCAGTTGGTACCATCAGTCCTGGAGCTCATTTCCTGGCCTCCCAGCACCGTGAGATGTGCCACATCTTTTATCCTCAGTTAGACAGTGGGTATGCATCTGTTTTATTTATCAGTGTAGATGTAATCAATGAGACCAGTAAATTATGAGGACCAAAAAAGTATCTGAGGTTTGCAAGAGAGCATCAGGACCTACACAGACAAATCAAATGCAAAATAAAAGTCACCCTAGCTGTGAATCCTCATGTTTCAGGGCAGCATTTAGCAAAATTCCTGTGATTAGACAGAAACTACCACATACACAAGTTTATAAAATAGGTAATTGTGATTTTGTTTCCCATATTGCTCAGTATAAATCTTCCCATCCCACTATCTGGATGGAATCTGAAAACTTCTGTGATTCTAATATTGGCATCTGGTCATGTTTCTGTTCAGCTAACATACCTCTTAACACACGATGGTCAAATAATTCTGCTACTACTGTTCTCTTTGAAGTTTATGAATGTAAAGCATTAACCTATTTCCTGCACAAGATACTATATGATCAAATTAAAATATGTAAATTGCACACAAGAGCTTCCTGTGGTGCATGAATTTTCTGTTAAGAAGTGCTTTCCAAATGAAATAAGTGTTCTTAACTCCCCTTAGTATGAGTAGAAGACATCAAGCATTTCAGGATTAGACTTGAGCCCCTCAGTCCTTGCTTGTCTCCTGGCAAAATATATCATCTGGCCTAAATACCAAAAGTTCATCTTGCCAAACACCACATGATCCTCCTCCTGCAACTGAAACACATTGACAGAGAATTGTTGGATCAAAGGTAAGCATCTGAGACTATGATCTAATGTGACTTAGTTGACTACATTCTCTTAATCAGCCTTGAAGGGAATAGAGAGCTCTACAGACCAATTAATTGAAATCTAATGGCTCGAACTGGTTTTCCATCAATTCCCTGTAGGACTTCCACAGGGACTTATCAGATACTAACAACTACAATAGATGTTTACCATTAAGTGAGGTGAATCCCACAGCAGTTTACATGATTCAATAACTTCATCAGTTGGACTTGACTGTGTTGCAAGTAAGTTCTGCATGGTCCTCACCATAAAAGGAATTTTCAGTTTGGTACTGTTGTTGCAGGGATGCTTGTGCACACAAAAGCACATAATATTTTTCCAACCTTACCACCCAACTTGGTAAAAAAACATTATTTCTGAAAAAAACCTCACTTTGGCCTTTTTTAGACTGTCATCAGACACCAAAACTACCCTCATTACATCAGCATTTCTTCATGTGGGAATTAGCCAGCAGCACAGAGGCCAAGCAATGGCATAAATGAGCTGAGAGTGTTGGATGGCAGCTGAGACTCTTATCCCAGGACAACGGCTTTCCTCTGCCTGCATCCCAGGTCTTGAAGATTGCCACAGCTGTGGGGCTCAGTACCTGCTGCCACCTTGGCTTGATGCTGTACCAGAGTAAGCTCTGGCTGCTCACACCCTCACAGACACCTGGAGCCACTTCTTTCCTTTGCTTCCCTCTTCTTCTCCACGGTAATTCCCTTATCAAAACTTGCTGATGGGCACAGATGGAGGAGAGGGGACCACATCCTGCAGGAGTATCTCCTCACTGCACACAGGAATGAGTTAGAAAGGGAGCATGAGTAGGAACTTGGTGAAGTTTCCCTACAGGAAGGGAAAGAAAAGGAATAGGAAGGAAAAAAGATGGGACACCAGTTCCCATATCCAAGTCCTCAAGTACAATTCACAAACACTTTTGGGAGCAAAACTTTATCTCTTCATCCTTTTCCTCTGTTGGCTTGGGTGCTCCTGTAGAACACAGGAGATAAAGGTGTTAAACTGCTGATGCTGAGGAAGGAGTGAGATCTCCTACTTCATGGGCACCTCCTGGTATTTTCCTACTGCACTCAAGCATTGAGCCTGCAATTGTGTATGAAAGGGAAGTAACCAAAACTGCAATTAATGAGAAATCAAATCTTTGTGCATACACTATATGTGTTTGGAAAACTATGTTTGATTTCAGGATCCTGGAGTTTGCAGGCAAAAGGATTCTCATTTTCTGGGCCATCAGTGGGCTAAGGCATCAACTAACCATAGATTGCTCAGACCAGAGGAAATTTTATCGTAAAGGGAAATTTTCAAAGGATGGCTCAGGTACCTCAGAGTTCAGTGACATCTAGATAGGTGGGTTTAGATTGAAACCTTTGCGCTTTGGGAAATTTCAGACATATAATTTTTCCCTTAGGGTCAAATCCCTTTGTGCAATTTTCATATTACTTGAAACAGAGACTAACTTGCAGATGAAGTAACATAATATTTAAAATTAACATGGGGAACATTGTACTAGAAGGACATAGAATCTGAGTAAAGGTAGAGTGAGAAAAGAAGCTGAGCAAAAAGATTTAAGAAGAGAAAGGCAGAATTAGGATGGAGTGGAAGAAAATGAGAAGAATCATAATTAAAAATAAACTCCAGCCACTTCCCATGTTGAAAGCTCACAGCAAGTAAGCTGATTGGCATCTTAAAATTCTTCCAGGGTATTACAGAAACAGCATTTGAAGTTACCATCATGTGTTTTATGTGCTTCATAATCACTTTTGTTAATAGGAAGATGTAAGATTTCATCTATACTAAGCTTTAGTACTTTACCACTGAAGTCTAATTAGTAAATCATGGAAGGAAAGGAAAGCAAGCTGATGCTTTGCTCAACAAGCTTCTATGTACAGTCAGGATTAAATGTCAGATAAAGCCTCTGCTTTATTAATTTTCACTTTACTCTGAAACAAAATATATGAACCATGCAATTATTTCAAAACCCTACCAGCATTAAACTCTCCCCATCTCTTACTTCTTCCTCATCACACTTTCACCCCCAGCAGTTGAGAACAGTCTCTCCTGCTAACCTGCAATAAACTCTGCTTATAGCTGCCTTCAAAAGGAGGTCCACAGAAACTTAAAAATAAATGAGACAAGACTAAGATTAATAAAATAGGCAAGGATAATTGTTCATTTTTTTATGACCCAAATTCAATCCATTAAGGGAAGTGTATAAGACTCCCTTCTAGTTAAATTGACTGAAACATTCTGCAGCAACAGAGAATAATAAAGCACAATTAAAAGTGAAAGTGACCTGGAGCTTTAAATACCCGAGAACCATGGTAATGGAACAAGAAGGCCATTTAAAGGTCAGCAGCTTATAAACAATGTCCTCAGAGCAATTTCTCAAGAAGAAAATAATTTCAGATGGGCCTACTGAGTAATTTATAAAAAAGAAGGCTTCTTCCATCCTGAGGGAAGCCAAGCAAAATTAAATGCCCACTATGAAGCTCTGGCAGCCATTGTTTCAGGTCCTACATTCAAGAGGAGCTATTCCAGCTGGCCTTCAGTGGGATCATATGGCAGGGTAAGTCTCACAATGCCATGCTTACAGAGCCATGCATTTCCCAAAACACTTGTTCCTTTGGAGATGACATCTGGGCTGCAGTCCATGAGCTCTGCCTGCACAGCTGGCAGGGGTTACATGAGCACCTGCACTGCTGCAGAGAAAGAGGCAAAAGAAAACACTGACACAGTTCTCTGTGGGCAGTGTGGGAAGCTGTGTCCATCAATCCCTTTGATTCTCTGGCATATTTTCTGTGGCCTCTCATGCAGACACGCCTCCCAGCACATCCTTGGGTCTTGCACCTGCTGCCAACCTTCACGAGGAGTGAGCATCCTGGCACAACTGTGGAAGTCTCCAGCTCTTCCTTGCCAAGATGATTTGTCCTGCATGCCCTGGACTTTGGAAATTTTCCCCCATGAGGGAAAGTACAGAAATAATTCTAGAAACCTAATATAATTCCTCATATTTATAGGGATCCTGTAAGCTCAAAAGGAAAAAGCAAAATCCTTCTTCTCTTGGAGCCTTTCTTCATTTTTCAGACTTGAAGGTAGAACCCCATTCTAGCAGGGTCTGTACACCAGAGCTGGAAATATAGATTATACCTAAAAAATATTAATTGAGTGTGTAGGAAAATAGGACTATTCATATAATCATCCATTACAAATCTGTCAAAAATATAGAGCTAGAAAATTATTTTTCATCCAGGCAGACATATTGGGTACAGCAGTCCAACAACAGCAACAGCTGTGTTGTGTCTGCACCTACAGCAAAAACTACTAGGAAGGACTTGCAGAATCCAACAAGTTATTCTGCATCACCTAAATCCATATCCAGGGGAAAAATTAGTGCTCTTACACATTTATTTAGCCTGTGTTCTATCTCAGTCATCAGGAAACACACCTCATAGCCCAGTGTCCAGAGGAAAAGTCAAGGAGATACTAGGCACAAGGTATTATCACATATGGGGTTTTGTGTTCCATGCAGCTTCATCAAAACTGACATAAACCAGTAATTTCAAAAATCACCTAATGACAGAGAAGAACTATACTTAGGCTTTTGGTGAATTCTTTGCAGATGTGTCTTAATTCAAGAGCATAATCGTAATGCTATCCTACATGGCACAGGTTTCACCGACTACTTATGGGCATTTAATATTTCATTAGTTCTTTTTCTGAATGCCTTTCTTCTGCTGTGCTCATTCTGTACTTTTTTCTCCATCTGCCCTCTTCCCTCCTGCACAAAAGTTCACTGAATATTTTGCTCCCTGTTCCATTCATGGTCTCTTTTATCCAAGCAACACATCAACTGAATGACTTAAAGCTTGTTCCTCCTGTGTTCAGGTTAGTTAAAAAAATAGCTGGAAGACATCAGCCACTTTGCTGTAACTGTGTCTTGTATGTAAAGTAACATGAAACATCACATTGCATAGTGCTATTTCAAGAAAAATAGTCTCTCTCCTCTGCTTTTTCTGCGGGTGCAGCTCATTTACAGCAGGCTGGCCATGTGCCCACTATGCACAGACAGTGCATGCAGAGTCATAGGAACAGCTGATCAAACACAATCAAGATAAATTCAACCCAGTACATTTTCCATTGTCTATAAAAGAAATTTGGTTTTATAGATTTTATCTGCATCTCTCTTCTGAGCCATAGGTGTAAAAATAAGGCAGGAAACTGGACAGATTTTCTTCCCTCAAGACTGTAAAATCACTCAATAAACCTCTTCCAATAATAAAAGCCTTAAAATGATGGTTGAAAGCCTGGCTCCACTGGAGTCAATAGTAAAACTCCCATTCACATCAGGAGCAAGCGACTTCTGCACTAATGAAAGCCCTTTAACGGTACCGGCTATGCTACAAAATATAGCATATAATAACTCCATATAATAACTCGCTATAAAACACACATGCTTTTCTCCAGATAAGGTCTCACATTTTTTTACTAATAATAAATTTTTAAAAATACTTATTTCTTCCATCAATAAAAGACAGTCAATACATAAATACCTATTAACACGGAGCAGCAGTTTATAAAAAGGGCTTCTGAAGACCGCATGGAAATGAAGCTGCAGGCTGAATGTTATATAGGCCAAATGGAATGGTCAAGGCTGTTTCAAGTCTCTACTGGAAGCTGGTATTTCTAGTACCAAAGTAAATGTTAAAAGCATTATTGGCCAAGATGGACTCACCCTGACATCTGGCAAATTTGTACAAAACTAGGAGGAATTTGTAGTCTTCATTTGTGTCTAACATTTTGATTTAGACTAACCAAAGCATACATACCAGAGCACCCAGACAGAAAAAACAAATTCCGGTATATTGCCTGCAAAATGCCAGCAGAAAAGGATTTTAGAGAGAGAAATTCACATTGTCAGCTGTCAGTTCACAGCGTGGATAAATCTTGGCATGTAATTGCAGCATTAGTCATGCTGGCTAACAAAGGCACCACAGAGCAGGTGGGGGACCAAGAGTGGAGAGCAGAGAGGTCATCAGCTGTCTGAGGCACCAGCTTTCCCCAGCAGACTCCGGCACGTGCTCAGCCAGCAGGATGAGGAGCCCAGGCTGGAGTGCTGTGCTTGCTGACGCCCTCTCTGTGCCCCACCACTGGCTTGTCCAGGGCTGCTCCCCTCACAGGCAGCTGTGCAGGGGCTCAGGTCCTCCTGCACCACTTGTCCAGCACAGAAGGGAAAAAAGTGAGACATCACTTTGAAGCTGTAACTTTGTCAGTGCTCCCCTGGGCTTGGAACAGGATGGAAGAGGAACAAAGGAAAAAAGCTTTTCCAAAACAGCCACAGATTGGAGATGGGCTGCTTCTGAATTCAGGCTTTGGGTTAACAACTGTGTGCCACTACAAAGGTGGGATGAAACTCACTTCTCCACACTCAGAAAACTCTTTTGAAGAAACAGCCCTACATAGTTTTGGGTTTTTTTCAGTAAGTCAGTAACTAAGTGAGGACTTGAATCTGGAAATATAGTCCTCATAATGATTCCATCCATTTGTGGTTTTTAAAGAGTATCAGGGGAAGAATAATTCTGGTAGTGGCATCTCTTACATTGTCATTGTTTGCACCTGTGGTGATCAGAACTGCAAATACAGAACTATGGGCATAACCCATGAAGTGATGTGCTAGATTTGCCATTACCTGAAGTAATTAAATAAAGTGTGGAAATCTTTAAAAAACATATTCTAGCCCAATCAGAACACAAGTCTGTGCCATGGGCCTGCATTGTACAGGTGAAGGATATTATGACAACAGCTCTTGGAGATATTTAAAGTCATGAGTATTTGAATCTGCTTTGCCAGGGTGGTTTGGATTTCTTTTCATTCCATAATTTTGGGGCCTTTCAGCATTCATATTTGTCAGCTTGCAGAGTAACATTAAAAACAAAGGTACCAAGCCCAGCCTTTCAGGATATAAATAGATTAATAGTTCCCAGGGGGAAAGGTATCTGAAGGACCCAGGCTGATTCTGATCCATTCCAGAAGGATGACATTATACAAAGCCTTCCCCAAATCCCAGGGCATGGCATATGAAATTTCAGATTTGTTCAGGGCATTTGAAATGGAAAAGGTATTGGCCACTTACAGGCACTCAAAACACATAACCTAGGGGAGTAAAAAGTTCAGAAGTGTTTTATAAGGAGCTAAAGGCACCTGAGGAGAACAGCTGTTTTAAAATAAAGAATAAAGGCAAGAAGACTGAAGAGGCTGTTTCTTTCAAATCTTGGAGAGAGCTGATATTGACAAAGAAAGTGCTTCTACAGGCCTAAGTGGAGCAACCAGCATTACATGAAACACAACAAACCTTCAATATTGCTTGGGTCTCCTCTTGTCACTGAGCACACCCTGTGCATAGGAGGAGCCATACCAATTTGTCCATCTCAAATTGCAAATTCCAGCTGGAAGCAAGGACCTATTTTTTATTTAATTTCTGTCTAGTTCACCAAGATCATATTGTTATAAAGAGGGAGAGGTTCTCCAGAGCTACAAAGAAACACCTGCTGATCCTGCAGAGGTAGATATCACAGGCCACTCTGCTGGCACATCATGTCAGAATAGGATGATAGGCCTGCAGAATCTCAGTCTTGCAATGACGTGTGCCAGGGATTCACATGGAATCCACACAAATCCTGCAAAACTGTAACATGACTCCCAAACAGGTTCTTTCCTTTTCTTTAATACCTAGCACAGTAGAGCTCCTGAGACACTTACAGACAGTGTTACAACAGAATTCAGTAGGACACACAAAGTAATGTGAGGTAATTGACATGATTAATCAATAATATTTTATCCCAAATTCTTAAGCTTTTTGTCAGATTTTTGATTCTACTAGCATGCTAATGAACAGCTGGTCTCTCAAATCATCCCCAGGCAACATACTGGAGCTTCCCTGCCTGTGGACAGGGAGAAGGAGTTTGGGAAGGTCATTATTGCAAAGTGTAACATGCACAAAGAGCAGCCTGAAATTTTGGGCTTGATTACTCATGTCAGACCCCTTTGGAGTCCCATAAAGAGCACATAAAATCTGACATTTCTGGGATGATGTAGAGGGAGAAGAAAAGCAGGAGTGAGGAGAGAGTAAAAAGGAGGGGCTGAGAAAGCCATTTTCCATGGTAATGTGATTAAGAAGAGCAGGAGAAGAGCTGTGCTCCCAAGGGTTTGGAGAAAAAGAGGTTCGACTACCATGAATGAAGAGACATCACTGGATGTCCCATGTTTTGGACTGAAAAGCAAAGAAGCAGGTAAGAAGAGGATTCAGACCAAAGAGGAAAGTAGCATCTGTGAAAGAAAGACTAGGGGAGGCTGGGGAAGTGGAGGTGGGCAAAAGCAAGAAGGAAATGGTATTTTTTTTCTTGGCAATCAGTGAATCCTTCTTACAGTTTACAGACAATATTGCCTTCCCTTGGAACAGCTGGTACATTCTCTGGAGGCTGATAACTTTTCAGCAGTGAGGTGCCCTGTGTGCCAGAGCAGTTTGGTGCACAAACAAGCAGTGGATTTGTTCACATATTTCCCTAATCCATTGACAAAAACCAGTATGGTTGCAGCAAAACTGCTCCCCTACACACCTTGCCTGGAAGAGGAGTCTCACAGTAACCCACCAGTGGTGTGTGGGGTGCTTTGGGGCACAGACCAGCAGGCTGGAAGGGGAACCACATCTCTGCTGCCCATGGATTCGTGAGATCCAGGAGTGCCAATTTCTGTGTGTGCAGGTAAAACATCTGCCTTGAACACATCTGGCATTTAAATGAAATTGCTTGTAGTGTCTCTGGAGGCAGTTCTGCATTTGTCCACCCCTTTACCATAACCCGAACATAGACCCTATAATTCCCCAGCACTTTGACAAAAACATCTTGTTTCCTCCTCTGAAGGATGCAACAGTATAATTAATAGTAAGAGCTACTCCACAACTGTATGCATTCTCTCATGTTCTCAGCCAAGCAAATCTTTCACTTTGTCGGGTAATTTCTTTTTAATGCAGTGCTTGCTATTATTTCTTGATAGTGATAAAAGACCTGAAGCAAAATTCTTCTCACAGAATTCAAGAGGAAAAATAAAAAACTTTGTTGGTGAAGGGAGCATATTTAATGCATGCAGAAAGTGTTAATTAAAAATCCTTAAAGCTGACATTATAGCCCTAAAAATCACTAATATTTTGAGTCTTAAATGTCTCAGTTATCATCACAGAACATGTCTGCCATGGCACCCATTTATTTGGCCCGAGGCATCACTATAAAATTAAAAATGAGCACTTGGAGCTGGTAAGCTTTGATCTAATTGAGTATGTGGTAGGATCAATCATAATATGCCCATGATTTGCTGATCTCATTCCTCTCTCCTGGCAAGGGTTTGTCAACAGATACTAATGTACTCTGATAACCTACAGGTGTTTTACAAAGTAAGCTGATTTTTGCAACTTATTTTTGTGTGTGACCTTAACAACCCATACCACACCCCCTCAAAAAAAGCAACACTTCACTTGAAATTTCCATATGAACTAAGGGGCAGAGGAAGCTTTCCAGCTGTTATAACTCAGTAGGTATGACATTTACCTCTCTGTGTTTTATTGCAGCTGGCTTAGTGCACACCAAACTGTGCAAAGCTGAAAATCAATTAATTTTGGAAAAAATTTCTTTTTATACATTCTCTTCATGGATCAAATTTCTCATCTGTTCAGGGAATTCTTTTGGCATGAAGAGGTAAAAATGATGAATATTAAATCACTCTAATCTTAAAGAGAGTAGTGCTTACCCAAGTTTCAGTGAAATAAGCTGTGTATACACATCTACCTAGATATATACATTTTATATACATATAAAGACATGATTGATGTATAGGGTTTTTGTTAATTTATAGACAGAGATTCTAAATAAAATAAATATTTTTTTTATCCTTTGAGATGTCAGATAGAAAAAAAATTACTTCTGCAAATGAGAAGTGGCATCAGTCATCAGAGGAAGGAGTGTATAGAATCTGAAACAGCAAAGCAATTGAACATGAAAAGTTTGGCATAAAAAAGAAGGGTGAGTAATTTAAACCCACTCAGGAACAGGTGTGACTTGTTCATAAACCAGTTAGGAAAAAAAATTGTTCAATTACTCCTCTCTGGTAAATAACAAATTACCATAGTAACTCCAGTTTCAAACAACATATGCATATATTTTGTTACAGAAAAGCTTGAGTCAAAACTGCATTTTAGTATCATACCATGACGTCTTTCTTAACTGCAAGATCAGAATTCTATGAACTTTCAGCTCCTTATTTACATACACTCCCTCATCCATGACCTGAAAAGACCACTTTAAGGTTGACAGTATTGCTCAATCCATGCTTAAAATATATTCTGCCTATTTGGTGAGACTGTTACATTGAGCCAATTCAGCCAATAGCTTTTATGATAGGGAGAGTAGCTGTCATTTTGGGGGTGGATTCCCAATGATTTTTTAAAATCAGATGTATTTTTTCAGCAATTACAAATTATCTGAGGCATATGCTTATATGCAAGTATATATTCAATTTTATCATTATATATCTATGTGGTGGTGGTGGCTATAAATTTGTAGGTATTTTCATTTGCAAGGTGGCAGGTTTTCAATTAATTTAACAGAGTGGCAATACAGAATACAAACCTTTGTGTAGAGCTACACAGCCCAGATGGAACAGGAGAGTCCCAAACCCCACTGCTCCTCAGCCTTTGCAGTGCAGCAACATACACTCACTCAGCGACAAATCCTGGTCCAGACTTTGCAGAAGTTCATTGGGAACAATCCATTTGCAGCGTGCAACAGTCACCTGGTTAGTGATTAGTCTTTCTTTAGAAGCAATTTAAAGGCAGCCAGCATCAGTGCCTCCAGAGCTGGACTAGAAAACAAATAAATAAGGATTATGCAGTCTCAATTGGGTAACATCATTTTAACATCCTGAATCTTTAAAATATGTATGATTTGGATCCTGCACCCTGAAGAGTCACTGGGTTTGTGCAGACTCATACTGAGGGGCGTCTCACCTGTTCAGATTAACCTGTCCAGGCTAAAAGTAGTCTCCAACTGGTCTTCCAACTTGGAGAGGTGATCAGAATCTACTGTTGTTGACAGTTTTCCCTTTTGTAATCAGCAACAAATCAGACTTTACTTAATGTTCCCATAGCCATCTGTTGCCTCTATGATGGCAATTTCAGTCAGGATCCTTCTATCTTATTTATGTTTATACAATTCAGATGGCCAAAAATATCAGAATGGGCAGCAGCATAACAAACACCTACACTTTCAATTTGAAAATTGTCTTTGATTAATTTCTGATTTTATAAAAATATGCCAGAAGATTGGCCCAATAAAGATAAGACATGTATGCTGTTGTAAGCTCTGTACCCCATCCTATTTTTTTCTAAACAATAAAGGAAGAAGATGAAGTAGAAAATACAGGCACTTAGTCCTTAGCCACTCTCATCTCATAGTTCATTGGAAATCATTTTTGCATGAAGAGATGCTCTGAACTAAACCACTCAATCATCAATAGATGCAGTGAAACAAATCTCTTCTCATTCCATTGGAAATATGCAAACAGTAATATATCTCTTGCCTGAAGAATAATCCCCTGTTCATAGCATGGTAATTTGTCTCACTGAATTATCTTGCTTCATTCTAGAAGATTTTAAATGAAAGGGGAAGAAAAAGGGAAGGAAGGGGGGACAGAAGGAGGGAAAAAACAACAGCAAACCTCTCATCAACAGCACAGACACAATTAAAAGTTCACCTGTGTCCAGTGACTCAAAACAATAGAATTGCAAAACTTTCTTGCAGATCACTCTGTGTGGGCTGCATCTATAGCAGAATTTTAGTCTGCAGCAGGTGTTTTGGAAGCCTCCCAGCTGTCCCCACCTGCAGTACCTCGGGTGGCGTTATGGAGATGAGCGGAGTCACTGTGTGCAAGCCGTGCCCCTCCCAGTGGAGCTAAGCCGTCAGCTGCCCTTCAGGGAAGCACCCAAAGCACAGCAGCAACTCTTAGGTGCTCAGTCCCAGCAGGAAGGTTAGAGCTAGGTCAGGGAAGGCCTCTTGAAATGCAGATAAACACTCAGCCCACAGCCTCAGCTCCTTCACTTTTCAGATCCATTCCTCTTGGGTTGCACCACTTACTTATGCAGATACAGGTTCTGCCAGAGATCTTTGCTTCAAAAGACTTTCTTGCATGGAGTGATTATGTCAGGTGGATTTTATTGATATCTTTGGCTTCATTACCTCCTCCCACCTTTTCATCTTTGTATTCAGGTAAGAAATGTAATTCTGCGCAGGTATAAAGTTATCATATCCTCACCATAAACTAAGTGACACGATAACTTGTCTTGTCAGATAGTTTTACAGTGCTATGCATCAGCTGAAAGGCTGAGAATGAAGCGAATAGTCCAAGGTTTTTATATCTCCCCTAAAGCCATAAGGAGATGTAAGTACTGATATGAAATGACACTACATTTTGTTTCGGAAAATTTTGCAAAGTTGTTTTAGCCCAAGATGGCAGCTATTATGTAAGCAGCAACAGCATCTTCTCTTTTAAAGTCTTCATTTTCTCCTTTTTCATGAGGAACAAAAGTACTTTGAGATCAGTTAGCTCTCCCTTTAGATAATGAGAACAGAGCAAAGTGTTTAAATCAGCACATGAAACTTCCTGAGAAAAAGATATAGGAGCTTGTCTTAAAACAGCCCCTCCCAACACCAGATAGATGCCTGAAGCTTGCAGAGATGGAGTAAAAATACAGTACTAACAGCTGGAAATGGGACAAAGCTGAAGGTAAAGAATCCTTCCTTGCAGCATTTCTTTTTTAGCTTTGAATTTTCAACTTTGAAATTTGTGATCTTTGTTGAAATGACTGTCACACAGCCACAAAGCACCCCTTCTGTCCAGGGCAGTCGTCCCTTCTGTCCAGGGCAGTTGTCCCTTGGGCCCCAACTTCCTGTATCTCCCATGGGCAGAACAGCAGCAGTGCAAAGCTACTTCTTGCCCTCACCTCAAAGCAACATCTAGTCTGCATGGGTACCCCAACACAGCTGCTCTATGAAGCACTCAGGATTATCACTAGCCATGTTAGTGTTAGAGACATGCAGATGGAAGTGAAAAGAGTAATGGAGCTGCTTGCTCTTCCTTGCCTCATTTTTCTGGTCATTCTTGAATGCTCCTTAGTCGAGAAGTTCTTCAGTTTTATTATAGCCAGTGCTTCACTGCAATCCATGAAGAACTTTTCTCATGATTCCTTATAGTAGGTAGCTGCTGAGTTATGTTGCTCAGGAAAGAGGAAAATCAAAACCACTTCAAGCTCCATAAATTTTTCTTGAAAACTGAATGATGAGACAGATCAAGGAGAAGTGCTGCCTCAGATACTGTTTCTCAACTTTTTAAAGCTGAAAATCACCATGTCTTTGCAAAACATCACTCCTTTTCATTAACAGCCAAATGGAATTTAACCTAAGCTTTCAATAGTCATTTAGTAATACTGGTTTTCCACATCCATACTGATTCTATTTTTTCCACATTTGCACTTATTTGGCTGTGTAGAGATGTGTGCATTTTGAGAAAGTTTTTTAATGGATTTGATCTTTGGACCAAGTTTTGATGTCTTCTGGACCTCTGAATCTTGGGGGCAGCAGGTTGTTAAACTCCTCTGAGTGCAGCTACAATCTTCTGTTGGAGACTGATCTTTATTCTCCTCTGAGACTATAAACAGTCAGGCTGCTGTAGGTTTTATGCTCACAACTACTTTCTTTAACCTTAGCTGAGAAGAGAAATCACCATTACCTCAAAAAAACTACACTCTCATTTCTTTCCTTTGTTCCAAACATTAGCTGCATTTTTAAACCCTTTCATTACAGTGACAGTAGCCTCCTTGATAAAGCTCCATGTGGAAGGGGTCCCACAAGGTCAACTCTGTCAGTTTGGCTTTCCTGACTTGATTTTCCTTTCTTCATCTATGTCAAAGAACGGCTTTTACAGTCACAACTTATTTTGTTCTCTAGCTTCCTACAGAGTGTGAAATTTCACCTAAAGGATCTCATGTCTGAGTCCCAACACTTTTCAAAAAATAACAGGAATTTCAAAACTACACATGGATTTTTCCAGTTACACTGCCACATTATTAATCAAAATTCGAATGGAAATTTTTGTCTTGCCCCAACAGCTGTAGAACAGCGCAAGTTTTCTCATCCTCAGCATTTCAAGAGCATTTATGGAATTCCATGTCGTCAGCCACCCTTAGAAAAAAACAGACATAACCTAAATAACAGCTGTCCAGACATCTTAAATTCTGACTTTACTTCATTGATTCTATTTTGCTAGTACAATAAAATGGCACTGTGTAATTTTACTCTTTTCTTCATTCATAATTGCCCTTTTGATTTCTAAAATAATTCTTCTCACTGACTGCAATGTGAGCTGCATTCAGTTTGCTAAGTTATCTAAATCTGAGCAAATATTATAAAGCTCAAGCAGTTCCTCTGAGGGACAGAATGTTCTCATTTCTTCAGTTACTCACATTTGAATATAAACACATTTGCACTTTTCCTTCTTTCTTATAATTGTAAACTTTAGGATTAGCATGGCTGTTTAAAATAAGATATATTTGAGTGAACAAGTCTTTCTGAACTTAATTTTCTTCACTGAAGATTACTCTTTTTTGCTTGTTCCAGCCTTCATTCAGATATTTTAAGATGTTCTTGCTCATTTAGGTCCAATTTGTCACAGAGGTCCTAGCCTAATTAAACACTAGAATGATTGAAAACATCCTTCAAAGGGAAGTGTTTTTCACTAAACTCAGCAGAAATCTCCCCATTACATGCAGGGTCACTGAGTTGGGTCTCCAGCCCACTACCAGTCAAGCAGAACTATTCTCTTTGAGGCTTCTGCTTGCAGCTCCGCCCTAAGGTCTGCACCAAGGCTGGCTGTGCCAGAGTTGGCCATGAGGAAGGATCTGATGGGGTTCCAATGCCAGCCTGGGATGGATTTCCAGATTTTGCAGGCCAGGAAGCCTCACACATAAAAATATAGGAATGTAAAGGTTTTGGCCAATATTTAGAACTTGATTTTTAGCCCTTGAGTTTGGATATTTCTACCTTTGGTTTAGAATGGACATGGTGATGCTTTCCAGCTCCAGCAGGGCATTGCTGAGCAAGGACACTGCAGGCTGGAGAAATAGGAGAGCAGAGAGCACTGTCCCCCAGGCTCACAGCGATACCCCCTGGCACCCAAGGACACAGGCACACCTTCTCCATGGATACTGCCCCACAATCTGTTTTACACTGCTCTGGAGGAGCAAAAGCTCCTGTCTTTGAGCCCTGTTTTCTGTTTTTATATTCACACAGAGATGTGTGTGTGCTTTTATAATAGAGATTAATTACAGAAATGTGGCAAGCTTTGATGGCAAAAAGTAACTGTAAAAGAAAAAGTACAAATATAGAAGCCCTTCAAAAGCACACAATATGAAGAAGGACACTGTCAATTCAATGGCTGGAAATAAAGAAATACAGACATTTTATTTAAGCAGTGTGGTATTTAATGTCACAAACTGAAGGGAAATCCAACAGCAGAATTAATAAGATGTAGCAAGTGTATTAAGGACATAGGTTTATGTACATAGCACACTTCTAAGTAGGAAAGATGTATCTATGTACATTTGAATCTGACTGCATGCATAAAAAGAATGTTTATTTTTTTTCAGCCAAGAGCATAGTTCTGAAATACTCTTAATGAATCATTTATAGCAAATTGGTCATAAAAACATCATACTTGAGGTCTAGCCTCAAGTAGAGAGTGTTTTTCTCAAGACTTGGAATGCTGTGTGGCAGCCATGCCTGGCCTGAACAGAGGCATCCTTTTCTTTCTGTTTAATGAATTGGGCTGCCCTGCTCTTTATGCAGAGCAAGTACAGCCAGTCTGAGGCACATTTAAGTAAAACCATTCCAGCATTTCATTTGCCTCAGATGAAAGAAAGTCAGGCCAGCCCTCAGTGTCTTAGTGGGGTTTGTGGCTGTATATCCTTTTTCAGTTCCCCAAAAGTTATGTTCTCATTAAAATGTCACCTTACAATAATGCTCCAATGTAGTGGCTTCTCCTTCATTAGCTGTTGAACTAAAGCTAGTAATGGAAAAACAGATTACCCTGAATTTATGATGGGCTAATTCCATTCCTTCTAGCCATGAAGATAAATCACCCTTTGTTTACAACTGAAAGACCGGTAATTTTTAGCAGAATGAAGAATAGATGGGAAAATACAGTTTTAACTCTTGGCACAGATGGTTCTGAGGCCCCAAAGCAATAATGTGGTCAACAAATAAAACATAAAATCAAGCTCTGGTAAAGACCAATGAGCAGCACTTTCAAATTGCACTTATTTTAGTCCGTTGAATATCCCACCATTTACCTCTGAAAATGGGATTTGACCCATGAGGGGTTCTCTGCTGCAAGGATATTGTTAAACAAAAAGTGAAATCCAAATCAATCAAACAAAAAACTTAGGAGAGATAGTAGTAGAAATTACTATAAATCAGGAGTTAACTAAAAGTTACCAGATCACAAAGTCACAAAGAAAATTTCCACAGATCATCTTTGGGGCAAACAGTAATTCTATTATTGCTATTTTTAATACTGCTTTAAAGAACATATAGAAAAAGGCAATTAATAAGAGTGTTATGCAATGTCCCTTACTGAGTTAGGATAGCACAGGAAAAGGTTCCATCTTCATAGGCATAGGTATAGGAAGGAAAGAGGGATTCATTATCATGTCTTAGACAATTGTGAACACAGATTTGTAAGAATAAGCAACAAGATTGTATGCAAAGAAAAAAACCCTGAAAATATGTTTAAAGCTTTTCCTAAAGGCTTTTTTATGTACCTCTAATTCTGTAGAAAGTAGATGAGAAATATGTAAAAATTATCAGGTTCTAAAGTAACAGTTTTATTTCTTCTGCAGATTAGTTTCTATAGGTATACAAATCTAATTACCTATACATTTGTTTTTCTTTTTATTTTCCAGCATCACTGATTTATCTGCTCTATTTTTACCAACTGGTAAAAGATTAGATATGAAGTCAAAAGGGAAAAAAAAGGGGGGGGGGGGGAATCTGTTGTGACAGAAGTTCATTTTAGCTCATCAGGTAAATACCATATCAGGCTCACATAAGGGATAGTATTTTCATTTAACTGGTTCAAAGAAAGCAATCCTAAAAACCTGTTAATGGTCCTTTGTTTTCCAAGTAAAAGAATGCAATAGCTGAAATATAAATTTAACTATTAAGGTGGAAAACTTTTTTTCTTTCTGTCTGCTTAAAAATAAAGGCAAACCAGAAATTAATGCTTTTAATATTTTCTCTTTTTTCCCCATCTCACTTGCTGTTTGGGTTCTGACTTGGACTATGAGATTCTTATACAGGATTTATTGCCTTGTTTGAGAAGACATCAGAAGAATAAGTGAATACACTGATAAAAGCTATGGCTAATGTAAGACACAGTCTTATTTAGAATACCCACATAAATTAGTTAATTTTAAAAACATCTTGCAAACATCTTCCTCTTTGCTTCAAAAACCTAAGAATCCCATTCTTACTCTGCAGGAGATGCCAAATGTTTTTGTGCTTACTACATTCAGAAACAGATTTAGTTTTGCCCAGAAAGCAAAGTTTATCAGAGAGATATTTGGTTTATGTCTACAAACTCTCTTCTTCCAAACTGCAAAACAACTGATATCTGCATTTTATTTGATAAAGTATCCCTGGAGGAGTCTGTCAGTAATCTACAGCTGAGACACTGGGAAAATATCTTTCTTCTTCAACCATTTGGTTCTTTCACTTATTTAAAGCCTAACTCCTTCTGGGTATTTTGCTCTTTAAATGTACACTGAGATCTTTCCTTGTACATGGTTTAAGGAGATAATCGCTGTTGTCAGCTGTGCCATTTTTTATTTGACTCACAGATAATTTGTGTTTTTCTTGAAGTTCCTCAACTCTTTGGCTGAAGCAATTAAATAAGAGTTTGAGGGAGCCAGGTCTTGTGCTTGAGAGGAAGAAATGTTTAAAAACTTGAACATTCAAACAAATCTGAAGAACCCAATATTTCTAAAATAGTATGATTTTAAATCCTCTCATGATTCCATAGTGCTCACTATTATCAAAAATGCTGCACTATTAAACATAAATGATAATAAAAATGTTTGCTAAAAATGATCCTTCATTAGCAAACAATATAGCTACTGATTCAACAATGAAATTTAAGCAAAAACTAACAGCCTATGTGCCCACACAAATGTCTTATTTCTCTGGCTTCAATTTTCCTTCCATGAGAAAATCTTGGCTCTCATTGCCTTCCATTTCTTTATGCTGACAGTTGTGTGGGTCTGTCTTTATAAATGATTATAACAGCTCTCATCCATCAGTCACTATACAATTTTAATTTAATAAAGCTGATTTTTGCTAATATGTATTAAATATGCTCTGAAGGTGTTTTCCAATCTCCTCTCCCACAAATTTGGAAGAAAAATGTTTTCTGACTTACCAGCCTATTTCAAGATCTGCCTCTTATGTTTTTTTGTTTCCCTCAGTGTGTTTGCACCCTTTGAAATTTCTCTGCAGATCACTCATTAGAAAATTCCTTTAGATAAGCCAGTTCTGATGCTGAGGTTCCCTGCCCTGCCAAGCAACCAGTTCAGATTGTTACATCTAATGGCAGCTGTAGCTTGGTCTCTCCAAGTGTATGTGCCTGAGTGCCACTCCAAATGCACCCAAAGCTCCCTCCTTCAGCCCTCTCACACAGATTTTCTCAGTGATTTTGAAGCTTTAATTTCCTCCAGCCTGTAATGAAGGGGTCTTCAAGAGCACTTAAAATTGTTGGGCAGGCTGCAAAGGACACACATCTGATTTCTGAAAGTTTTCTTTCACCAGCAGACATTCTCCTTCTTCCCTTCTGAGGAATCTTCAGCTCCTAATCAGGGCAACTTGAACCTGAACTTGTGCTTGGCACAAACTTAGAAATATGTCTGTCAACTGCTGAGATCTAGCCTTGTAGTCCAAACACCTTTTCTAGTGACAATGCAAAGGTTTTTCCCTGAAGATTTCAGTTAATGCTGCATCAGGATATTGCAAATCCATATGTTAAAACTGCTTGTAACTTAAAGCTTTCACTGAAGGAGGAGTCTTCTTCCTGAAGAAAAAACATGAATCATTAAAACCAGTTTCAAATTACTGAGTGACACAACACACACAATAGAAGCAGCAGAAAGCAGGGACAGGAACATTATTAAGATCATGACAAAAGGGAAAATTAGAATGAAGACTTTAAAAATACTAATTAACTTTTAAAAATGTAAATTTTCAACATACTTGGAGGTTTCGAACTTGGTGTTTAAGGAACTCATTACTGATCCTGAGGTCATTTGTTCCAGCATCCTGGTGCTGCAGTACTAGGGATTATGCAAAAAGATTGAAAAAACAACTTAAAGCACAGAGCAAATGTGGCAAACAGAGAGAAGCAGGTAGGCAGTATTTAACCAGCTGTAAGGCTGAGCACAGCTGTGCTCCCCATCCCTATCAAAGCACCCCAAGTGCTTTGGCTGGCCCAGCAGGGAGGGGCAGGGCTGGCCTCTGCAGCTCCATAAAGGAGATCTTCCTTGTCACAGGGTTATCCATGTCCACCTGCTCCTGGTGCCACTGATCACTCTTAGCTGGTGAGCTGATCACTCACAACCAGCAGCCCCAGCTGGCACAATCAGCATCCTAAAATCTTTACTTTCTCATATCTTTCCACATGGATGTTTTTCCTCTTAAATACACCAACTACTTCTGTTCTTATCTTAACAATCCTACTTCTGCCAGTAAATTTGTCTCTATTATCTCCATACAGACTTTCTCACATCTCTTTCAGACTTGCCTGTGTGGAGGTTATACAGCTGTGCTGCATCAGAGCTGAGTCTTGGCTCCAAATACATGGTCAGAGAGACCCTGGGTGGCAGGAGAGAGCTTGCAACTGGGTCTGCAGAAAGGGGGGTGGTTAAAACCAACCATAATAAATTCCTAAACACATCAGTATAAGTTTCTGTCATCATAATGTATCCACAGACACACACACACACCAAAAATAAAGTTCCCTCTGAGTAATAAATATCTTACTCCTGTAAGCTAACTAGTTAAAGAGGATTTTACAAGACAAGCAACCTATGGCTAGGACAAGCCACCTGATTTTTCACACTGAAGCAGTTTATAAAACACTCATCCAGCATCCCTAGGCACTCATAATTCCTAACCTACTTAGAGCTTTAGGGGCACAACATCTGGAAGACCAGACTTAAAATGACAGAAAAGCTTTGAAGGTCATGCAGAATAATTTACCTAAGCTTTGAGTATTTGATAGATGAGAGGGCTGTTACTCATTGGAAATGTTAGGAGGCATTACAAGAACTAGTGAGAAACAGAAATTTATAGGTTCATAAATTTTAATGCCAGAAGAATCATCTAATCTGACCTGCATACCATAGGCAATGAAATTCCACCAAGTAATTGCCACGTGAAGCTCATCAATTTGGGGCTAAAGTAGCACTTATCTCCTCATAGTAACAATTATCATAGAGCATGAGGTAACTACTTTGTAAAAAAAAAGAGAAAGAAGAGAAGGAAATTTTCTAGTGCAATTCTATCCACCCCCTTTTTCTCTACCTGCCATGTCTGGTGGAAGCTTTCAGGAAGTTGTACTGCAGTTAAGATTACAGAGGATAAATGAGAAGTACCTATGCAGTTTGCACATGACATTACACTCCTTTAGTATCTAGAAACTGCAGAGAAGAGGGTAATAAATTATATTTATGCAGCAAACAAGAAATGAGGAGCTAAAATAAACACAGAAAAACCTAAAGGTGACACAAAGCATTTATGTATAAGAAAAAATATTCTTGGTAAATGGAATGTAATAACAAAGCTGCAGCATACATTTACTTTCAATAGCTTTGCACATTAGAAAATGATGATCATGAACAAAATTATAACAATAACCTAGGATATGTGGAGCTTCCTTCTGAAAGGAAGTTATGGAAAACAGTAAAAGCACATCCTTGGCAGAAGAGATTACAGGCTGGGTAGGTAGTGTGACCTATGCCAGAGCAGGAACAGTCGAATAAGAGCAGAAGTTGAGCATAAAAGAAAGGAAATTGGTAGGTAAGGGGGGAGCTAAGGAAATGTTACTTCACATGGATTTGTCTTGCAAGTGGCTGAGTGACACTTCACACCTGCTCACATCAAGAGCTTCTCCAGAGCTTCCCCTTACACTGCAACTCCCATCATTTTACACACAGCCTCTGCAGTGTCCCATCATTGCCCCATAGTGCTCCCAGGAGTTTGTTCCCCATGTTCCCACAGCACAGCACCAGTCCTGCCCATCTATCCCTTCCCCTCCTGCCTCTCAGGGCTCACTGCCTGGGCCAGAGACAGGACCACAGTCACACTGACTGCCCATGCTGGGGTCACGCTGAGAAACAGAACTGAGGCATGACCAAATCCTCTGCTCTTTTCACTTAGAAGCAGAATGAATGAAGTCAGTGTTCTCTAATCCGCCCCTGATTATTAAATATTTTTTAAGACTTCATAGTCTTTGAGGCCTCTGCCTTAATTGATTAAAAAGGGACAAAGAGGGAGAAGAGGTAGAGGAAAACAGTGAGATAAAACAATTTTATTGACTTTATTTCTCATGAAATCAGACTAAGAAAAAATAAATGTGTAATGTACTCATTAGGGGAAAGCAGAGAAAAAAGCATGCCATCATCATAGGACTAAATACTGACAGGCAGGCTTAATACTTCTAGAAATAAGTATACAAGTCCCTTTTAACTGAGTCATCAGGATGTCAAACATCTAATCAGAATTATTAGGGGACCTCAGTAGTATTCATTATTTTTGTTTTAATTATATGTGGGAGGTTGAAAAATCAAATCTACACATTTTGATCAGAAAGGTCTTTGTGTCTGTTTCATGAAGGAGGAACATATTTCTAGGTGTTTCGCAAGAAGAACAATATACAATTACCAGTACAAAGGATGATACAAAATGTACCCATCTAGCAAGTGAATATCTAAATTAAGACTTGAGATTAATAAATGTATAAATAGATTAATTATATAAATGCACTTGCAAAAGCAACTTCTATCAGAACTAAATGATTATCAGACAAATATGCATGTAATTTCTATTTCAAGTTCCCTATTTCCTTTAACTAAAAATATCATAGAATCTCTTAGCATACATACTTACATAAGTGTTTAGGTAAATAACATTTCTATTAATATAACAAATGTTTCTATAAATGCAACTGCATCCTGATGAAGAATAATTATTTTTCTATTTTCTTGGATCTCTGAGCAATAGATACTTAAATAAACGTGAGACAGCATCATTCTAATAAATGACTGTAGGACATGCAGCCAGAAAGATGTAAAGGAGGCAGATCATTTATTATTTATCATTGTCACTGCTACAGCTTGTTTGAAAAAAAATAATGCTTAAGAGCCACCTGGGACATGGGAGAGAGTTTGTCCACCTAACTTGGGGGAATTTGACTACTGGTAGAAGGATCAGGACCTATGTCAATGATAAACCATCAACAAGCCTTCCAGTGATCTCCTATCTGGGTGTAAAAGGACACCCAACCTGCCTATGGAGCTGTTTTCAGAGCAGTATTTTATACCTTAAGTTTTTCTTCTAGAAGCAGGTTTTGGATAAGTGCTGCTTTCTTCATAGGGAAATTGTCAATAGGGAACTTCTTCCCTGTCCAGTTTTCCCTGTTTTTCAGTGTCCCAACAGGAGTGAAAACTCCCATCCACCTAATGCTGAACTTCAGCCACTTTAGTTTTATATGTTGCACTGGAGTTGCTCGCTTTCACATTCTGATACATTCATTGGAGAGAAGCACTTTAGTGATTTCTTGACCCATTTTAGGCATCAACTTGAAGTTTGATACAATAAGTTTAAAATAAATATGTCTCTCAGGGCTGATTCTAGTTGGTTGTTTCTTGTTTGGCTTTTTCCCCCTTGGAGGAGGTACAGGCTGGCTTACAGCACTTGGTTACTCTAATTTTAGGCATTGAATGTAAGGTCTAAATCACTTTTGCCCAAACAGTACCAGTATGCTCTGAACTGAGGTCCATAAACTTTTGATTGCACTCAGACATTTCTAGAGGAAAAGGCACATTTTATAGATGTATTTATTGCAGTGAGCTGCAGTATGTGGAAGCTGTCCTGCTCCAGGCAGAGGGAAGAGGCGACCTGAGGACACACAACACGCCAGTGGCTGCAGGTATGGTATGCATGATTCCAATTACACCTGACACTGAACCTGATGCCTTGATGGAATAACTACTGAAGGTTTCAGGAAGCTGCCAAGATTCATGCATATGCATCAGGAACCCTATTGAAATATGCGAGAGCAGCAGCTGACTTCAGTCCAAGTCATTGAGTGACAATGACAATTTTTTTCCAGTGTTCCATGTGTAGAAAAAATAATTAATCCTGCCCACTAATCATTGTCTTAAAAACAAATAGCTATATTTTAGCTATACCTTGTTTTGTACACCTTACTTCTAAAATTCCTTTGCATTACACATGTGTAGAGACAAAAGTCTGCTACTGAATTTTCTGTTGAGATTCGCAACCAAACTAAAATGGATTAGGGTTAGCAATATTAGAGAGAAAGCAGGCTGTGATGGAGATAGAAGCAGCTTGGAAGAACTGAAAGGCTTTCCCACTGGCTTGTGAAGAGATGTGCATCACCTTGAGAGATGGCTCACCTGTGAGCTGAAGGGAGCACAGCTCAAAGCCAGTGGTGTGCAAGGCAGCTGTAAAGTCTACTGTTATTTCCCCTCCCTGTACTTGTCCTAAATAGACCACATGATTTCTTAGCCCTGCATTTCAGACTGGTAAGCTCATTTTCCTCGGAGGTAGAAGTTTTCTTGGTAGACTGGCAGCTTCAAAGGAGATCCTTCAAAGATGCTGCTGAAGGTAAGGTGCTGGTGGAGTCCCAGATGTATTCCGTGAGGAAGCACCTAGCCCCCAGCTAGGAGCACCAGCAGAGCACCTGCTCTGCTCTCCTGAGGTGCCAGCTCAGAGGGTGGTCAGGCCAGGAGGGTAGAGCATGCCATGGGCAGGGTGGCAGGGCTGCCCTTGGAGGCAGCAGGGAGTGTGAGGACAGCTGAGGCCATGACAGTAACCTCCCTACCTCCACCACACCCACAGCCACCAGGAGAGGAGCAACGCTCAGGTTATGTACATGGCCTTGTATTTTCCTGCAGTTAACTGAGAAAGCCCAGGTTCTATTTTGCTGCCTACTGCACATATATAGGAGTGCAAAGACGGCTGTGGGTGGAAGATCTTCAATCATATCTGTATGATGAAAGCAAAGATGTGAATTCTGAGATCAAGATAAATATAAACATATTTATATTTATAACCTGACTGATACTTTCTATTCACAGCTCTGGCTTTGTGCTTACTTTTCATGACCAGAGCAAGGTGTGGGTACAGCGGGGAGCAAGTGGCTGACAGATAACAATTCTCTGATTTCTTAATTCTGTTCGCCAGCCTCCTCCCTCCCTCCCACAGTGCTCCTGCAAAACGTTCTTTTTTTACCACTAGATGGTAGTATCAGGTAGAGACTTGGGGTTTTTTATTTTTTCCCCTCTCTTTCTCACTCCCCTTTGTTTACTGTCTGTAGATTAGTTTCAAGACTCCGGGTCTAGTAAAGGGTTTATTGTTTTCTCTGAATGATCAAATGATTATGCACATACTAAAGATTTGAAACGTTTTCAAAATGACCATTTTCTTCCTTCCTACACCCCTGCTGCCCACACACCCTTGCTGAATCCAGTGTGTGGAGCTTATCAGAGGCAGCAACCATGACGGTCAGAAACAAGCCTCACTTGCCTCCAAAATCCCTCTGAAGGCCTTCCTATGTACTATTAATTACACTCAGAGTTTTCAGTAATTGCTTCTTTATGGGTAGTAAGGGGCACAAGCAGCTGTTTTGTGGCCTCCAAAGCAGCCCTGTGCTCTCTCTCAGTCTGCCTTGCCTTTCTTTCCCCACTTCCCAGGCTTGGGCGGGAAGAAATATTCCCAGCCCTGGCAGCTATTGCAGAGGGATTGCCTGCCATCTGGCTGGGACAAGGACAGAGCCAGGCAAGGAGGCAGCTATGTTTCCTGACACTGTCCACCTTGGAAAATTTTTAGGAACTGTGTTACTTCCCTATGACTCCAAATCATCTGTTTTGATTTTTTATATAGGATACATTTCTGCTCTGCAGATGCAGGCAACAATTATTAAAACATTGTCTTAAATTTGGCATCTTAGTGATGCCAAACCATCACTAAGAGTTCATCAGTGTGCTGTGTACCAAAGCTGTTTTGCACTACCATATTAGAAAGAAGAGAAAATACAATCAGTGCAGTTGTCATTTGATCATATCAAATATTATCCTTGGCTACTGATAAAGCACCAGAAAAGCATCACTTTGCAAGTGCTTGATGACTAAAATCTGGATGTTAAGTCTGCATTCCCTCTATAGAAATTTATTATAGATGGACGAATACAAATCAAGGACCGTACATAATAAGTACTTTATATACCCTCCCTGTCCCTCTGGTACATGCTCTTGCACAGTTCACTGCGTTTATGTGACCCCAAGGAGGACCCTTATGTTAAAGGCCAGGTCAATTTACTGAGAGGTATATTTACTGTTTAAATGGAAGGCACCAAACTACAATAATGATAACTGAAGGAAGAGCCATCCTTTCATTTAGTGAGAAATAAGCCTTTTATGATTTTCTCCATAAGCCTATCTCTCAAGTATCTATTTCTGCACAGATAAAAGTGCCTATTTAGCAGACTGTTCAAGACCAAGTTCTGAAGGGTATTTTCATCCTTTTTATGTAAAGCGCAAACCAAAATAACACCCAAGAAAAACAAAACAGAAAACACATATTCCTACATCTATTAGTATTAGTCTGGATTAAAGCTTCCATTTTCCCTACCTTTGCTTTTGTAAGGTAATATAGACATACATCTTTCCTCTTTCATACTGACTTCTTTCTGCCTCTCCTCCCTTTCTGCCACAGCAGAGGAACACTTGAAAAAATAATTAAAACTAAGAAGCAGATCCTCAGGTGCTGAACATCAAAATTGCTCCAATGAACTCGAGTTATACAAATTTTTATTAGTTGCAAAATTGGCCCCACTGGATTTTAATTGCAGTTCAACATCTGATGTACCTTTCGATAGCAAAAGTAGGCAGTCCTAAGCAACCCTTTAATTTTCACTGGAGAAAGGTTTAACATTCAGTAAAGCATTTCTCAGCTAGAATTTCTCCTTTCAATTCATAAGTACATGCATGATCTGCTCTGTAACTTCAATACTTCATATTCATTTCCAGGTACCTGGTCCAATTATAGAATGTTCATAGAAATGACTGCATTAATAAAGAAAACCTCTATCAGAAGAGAAATATGTTCTTATAGTTAAATAATTTGTGCTGGCATCAGGCATTTTGGGCCACATTCCTGCTCTCTTCACTTGCAACAAGCCACCTGGAAATTGTTCCTCCAGCCTGACCAAGGGCACTTAGCAAAGTCTCCAAACTGAGAAGGTTGTGGCTCTCCAGTGTTCTCTGTGCTCACATGAGGTATCTCCTTTTGCTCATGAAAGACAGTGTGGAGCTCCAGCAGTGACAGGTCAAAAAACTTGGTTAAATACCTAAAGTTAGGCGTGGCAATTACTATTCACAAATGTTTTAAGCCAACACTGCAGTCCCACTCTTTCCCTGCCTCCTGGCAGTCCTCAGCACCCGTTCCTCCCCTTCTCACATCCTGGCAAGCAGCCAGGATTTGCCTGATGAAGAGAACTATAGGCAGGTTTGGACCAAAACTGAGGTTGAAAAAAACAAGGATTCTCACCACTCAGACCTTCTGTCCATCCTCCCTACCACATGGGCATGTATTTGTCTTACCATGCAAACACATGGAATAGATCACAGACAGGACACAGAGGATGAGAGCTGTGGTGAGGTGTGCCTGCTTATGGACTCCCATGGGGCTTTTCTCACTCAAAGCAGGGAGATCTCATCCATACTCCTTACTGGGATGAGTCTCCCGAGCCATGGCCAGACAGTGTTAGATGACAGTGGCAAAAACTAGCTGCGGTGACCTAGCCTGAGCCTGTTCAGTTTATTAGTGTAGACAGAGAACTGTGAGAGAGGGAGAAATATTTCCTAATGGTGCATCAGTGCTGGGTTCATGAAATGGAGACAGGAATACCTAATTCACCTAAAAATATGCTGTCTTGTCTAATTAGCTTTGTGCAGCCTCTAATACATGAGGGTACCATTGGACAATAAAGTAAAACATCCACAAAAAAGTAAAACATTTTCACAAATGGCTCTGAGGCTTTTCTTTGAGCCAAGATATTGTGTTTAACTCGGTTCAGTAGAAACTTGGTTTCATAACAACACTGTATTTTACAATTGAGTTTGTAGTTTTAGCCTCATCTGTCCCTGTGGTGTTGAACTCCCAGGTTGGACTCTCTCTACATGGATACAGCACTGGTTCTCCTCTCATTGCCAGCCCCACCACTGCGATGAGCCTGCTGTCTTACCCACCCAGGACAGCGTGACACTACAGGCAATTCAACCTCCAAACCCCACCAGGCAGAGTAACAGTGCAGAAACGTGCAGATTTTGTGCTCAGCTAGGAAAATATCAAATGTTAAATTGTTTCTGAATCCATGTGTTTGAGAACACTTTGTTCCAAGGTGCATGTTGATATTTTCACTTCTTGTCCCGAAGAAGATGGAAATTCTAATTTTTGTTCAGCTGTCGCTGCAGCTTCTGGCTCCTACTATAATAAAAGCAAACCAATTACAATAAAGTAAAAACAGGTTTTAACAAACCATTCCATAGATGCCTCATACAACATTCTCAATATTACAAAATTAAGCTTTATTTTTCCAGACCACAGAAGATTTCCTCACATAAAATGGCTAGTTCCGGCTACTTCCAACTAATTATGTTACATTTTGTGTGTGCCATGTATTTTTTCTTTGCCTAATTCATGACAGGACTTCCAATGTGTAGCATATAGTACATTCTGCTCTCAGCTACTCTGGTGCAACCACATTGATTTCAGGAGCTGTGCTGAGCTCTGAATTCTGCTCCCACAACAGCATGTTTGCCCACTCTGCAGTCAGACTTGCTCTCTGTTGCACTCGTTTGGGACACAATTTCAAGAATTAGTCAAGAGGCTTGGAAAGAGCTGTCGTGGTTGTTCAACAATAGCTTGCTCCTGACAATAGCAATAACTAATCTGGGCTTTTCACTCTTGCTGACATTGTGATCACTTCTGAGTCTGCTTTTGTTGTTTTGGGGTTTTTTCTTTACAAGAGGGAGAGCTGTGGAAAGCAAAGAACATTTTTAAAAATAAATTTCAGGAGAAGTTATTATACCATGCTGTGTTATTGCACATGGTGCTTCAAAATTGGCAGCTAGGCTATGTCTTGGGATCAGGTTGTGCTGTGCTGTTTCCTAACGATTTTGCAATATAGCAAGCACTGCCTAAAGGATAATGGAGATTGTGAATGAGTGTGTTCTTGAGAGGAGAAACTCTTTATTTCACATGGCATAAGAGAAGGTGTACTTCCTAAGAGGCTAGACTGGCTATAGCTTTGTGATTCACAAAATTGACCCAGCTTTAAGTTAGAGACTAGGGCCATCCCATTTTGGATATCAGCAGGGGAAGAAGATACTTCAGTGGAAGAATCAGACTACCCTGAAACTATTAGTGAAACTTTGTCCCAGTTCCAAACAAATATTGTTTGCTCTGGTGCACAAGTTGATGTCTGTCCACTGCTGGAACAGGATAAACCACAAGAGTGCAGGTAAGTGTAAAATCAGTTTGGAACTGACCAGTGAACTGCTGGAAGTTTGCAATGAGATATTATCATGGGGGGGATCATGCTGAATGGGATAAGGTATATAACTTAAAGTTAGTGAAATTAAACTTTTTGCTTGTCATGGATATGGCTAGGATTTTCCCTGAGGAAGGAGGAGCCAAAAATGTTAGAGGCAAAAGATATTTCACCTTGTGTCTGCAAGGTATGTAGTTTTCATTGATACCTAAGTGGGAAGCAAAGGCAAAACATATAATGCCAGGGTATTGAGGAAGCCTGGCATCTATAGGGTGGGACAAATAGGAACTAATTTTCATCTTGACATCATTATTATCAGTGAGTTATTAGAGTCAATAGCTATTCTGGAGGACTGACTTTGGCTTTAAATGTCTTAGAACAAGAAGTTTGGGTTAAATGCAAAGCAGTGGAGAGCACATTTAGTGGGTTAAATGGAGTAAGCATTTACATAGCAGACATTAACTAAACGAGCATTTGGATACCACTGTGACGGATATCATCCAGACTGTAGAACTCTGCAATAGAACTGCAGGGGTAAATTTAAGCACTTTTATAAGAAAGTATTCTTGTAAAGAGAATCACAGGGTTTTTTAACCAGTCACACACATAGAAAACTGTGGCATTCAATACTGAGACAGGTTCAGAGGTAGCACAGAGGAGATCACATCCTCCTCCAAAACCAATATTCCAACAGCTTGAAAATGGGGAGAGAAACTCAGAAAAGTATGCAATATATCATTGGTTAAGTGGAATGGGAGTCCTAATACATTAATTTAAAAAAGGAAAAAACAAAAAGATATATTCCGTGTGTTCTGTTTTCTAATGTATTGGTGAGTTGTTTTGTAAACACTTTGTAAATATACCTGTACTGCATGAATGCTATGAAAGCACAGGGAAAGAGCTAGTATTATCACAGGATGGGAAGGGAAGGCTGCTCTTATTATTTGAAGAAAAAAGTATATTTTCTGATTTTCAGGTTTCAGCCTTGCCTTTTGTCCTGATCTTTAGATGTAGAAGGGACTGTCATAATCAATTTCATTCAACATCTTTATCTGAGAGTTGTATGAGGCATCCCATGCGAAGTCTTGATAAGTTTTATGTTTTGAGATTTAGTGTTTACATTCTCATACTCTTTATCTTATTTGTTTATTTAATTATAGCTTCAAAATCATTACTGCAGAGATGAATACATAATCAAGAGTGGATGAGACCTATAAGTAAGGAGATATAAGCATCTGAAAAATATTCATGTGCCAGTAATGGATGTTATACTCTCTTTCAGATCTGTTACTGCTTGTGGAAAAATTATTGTGAAGACTTGGACTTCTTGCTTTGAGATATTCAAATTAATCTGTTTGCTCTGAGCTCAATAGAGTCTCCAGAGCTGATGATTGAGGCATTATTTCAGGAATTATCTTCTGTGATCAGAAAAAAGGAGACTAATCCTAAATGAATAATGGGGGAATTGATAGTGGCAGAAGGTCCCTCCCACACCCCACCTTTCTCCAGACTTCTCAGTTTTTCTGCTGGCACAGGTTTTCCTTAGTGGATGCATAATGACTTATGCCTCATTTTTTCTTTCAGATCTTGACTATTCCCAGAATATTTAAATCAGAACATTTTAAGCCTAATATTAGCCAAGCAAGAAATGCCAGACCTCTGGAACCCCCTCCCAGGGAGCAGTCAAAATGAGGAAGACTGGCTATAGCTACTGCCTGAAAAATTTGGCACTTATCACCATTGCACATTATCTTAGCTGACATGCTCTTAGAACCTCGTCAGTGGTTTTACAGCAAAGACATAAACCCCAGCAATGACTGATGTATCCACTCTCTGAAATCAATTATATAAAAAATCCTACTCAGGCTATGAAAATAATTCTGTAATCATGGTAAAGATTGCAAAAGTCTGCTTAGGATACAGGTAAGATTGAATGTTTAGGGGTTTTTTTCTCTCTCTGCCTATCATTTTGAACATATGAGATCAGAAGGATGTAGCTGGAAGTAGGAGACAGAAAATTAATTTTGAAAAATCACTATATACTCTCTGTTCTTAACTGAAACTAAGCACACTCCAGAAGTATTCTGTTTCTTGTAGAAGTAAATGTATTGGACAAAGCCCAGAAAATTTTTCCCAAATACATTTGTATTTGCATTGTATGGGCTTAAAGGTAGTAATAAATAGGATAGATGTCTTAATGAATTGTGGATGTATTTCAAGTCCATGTGTTCCCCTGCCTGGCCCTAGTGTCATTCCCAGATCTGTCCCTATGTAAGTCTTCCATTTATTTAAAGTCATCTATTATATCAGCTTTTTTATTATGTCTGAGTCTCATTGATTGCAGCTGATCCACGATAGCTCTACTCAGAACCTGGGATTCCTCCTTGAGATCATCTCCTTGTCTGTGTTAAATTACACTTCTGACAAGTGGATGGGGGAGACAAAGCCTATGTGCTGTGAGTGCTGAGTAGGGCACGTTGCAAAAACCCAAACTGTGAATTCTAAGCCCACACTAGAGCATTTGTATTCCACAGGCTTGAACTGCAGACAGTGCTCAACTGCAATTCTGGTGCACTTTCCTGGATAAATTCCTCACGTGCCAGTAAGTCATATTTAAACTGTCATACCAGGGGTAAGCTGTGTCTAGTTTGTGGTTCAAATGGTAAATAGAGTTTTCTCTCTAAAACCCTCCTGAAATCAAGGAATTGGATTAGAAAAAAAACGGAACAGAACAAAAAAGGAACAGAATGTAAGTTCAGGAAGTCTCAAAAACAGCAGTGGTGACCTGTTTGCACCACGGCCAGGTACATGCTGGCCATGAAGAGTAAAAACTTGCTGATGATCTTTAGTAGTAAAACCTGAATAAAGTAGCTGATTGTGGATGCACCTAGGTGTAATCATGTCCAGAAAGAGGAGGAGAGGAAGGGCATCTTTCTGAACCTGAACACAGAGATAGCCCATTTTGCTGTCATCCAAGCCACTCACCCAGAGACAGCACTCGAGCACTTCTACCGATGGGGCCAGTCTTGCTCACAGAGATATCCTCACTAGCTCCAATTACCATCAAATCTGACCTGCTGGATTATCAGTGAACCTTTTTATTTCTTGCATGAAGCTGGTAATAGAAATTTTAATGATCATCAAGATTATTTGCAATACATGAAAGATATAAAGATTATCAGGTATATGGAGTACAATTAGGATTATCAGAAAAAAAGAATAAAATAGCAACTGACGTGGTTAAGCTCTTAAAAGTTCCTGATTTGCTTAACTAATAAATTATTTGCAAAAAGAAAAATATTTAGCAAGAGAAGCTACAGATAAAACCTGAAATTAAAAAGTTGAAAAAATATTAAAAGGGTATTTCCAATGTAAGAGATGGCCATAGTATCCAAGGAAAGTAGAATGTGGTGATGTAGGAAATGTCCACAGCACGTGAAGAGATCACAGAAGACCATGTAAGAAAAGTTTCAGTGCAGGAAAGGGCAGCGAGGCCACAGCACAGGGAGGTCAGGCCTGCATACATGAAAGCTGATAAATGGTAATTCAGTTTAAGGGCTGTACACCACATGTTTGATTAACTGGGACATGAAGAGAAGCAAGGAGAAAAGTAAGGTCAAAGGTGAATGAAATCTTGGGGCATGTCTGAGACTATCTTTTATTGTCTTTTGATATGAGAGAGCAGTGGATTATGATTGCCTTTAGGAAGGAGGGAGGTTGAGAACTGAAAGTCTCACTGAATTAAGACTTCCATGAAGGAGGCAGAGGGAACAGACCAAGGAAAACATGTAATGTTTTAAATTCTTCACTAGCAACTCCAGAAGGAGATATGACACAAAAGGGTTTTAGTTTGATAATGTCACATTGGAAGGCTGTAGGAATAAAACTTATATCTCTGAATGGTATGAGGATGTCATAACCACAAAATCGTTCTTCTTCTGCTATATTCCACAGTTTCATCACCAAAAACTACCATGAATAATTCAGGAAGCACTTTGACACTGGTCTCATTAATAAGACATATAATCAAGGAGATGTTTAAATAATGCTGTAGAAAAGGCAGAAGAACTCAATAAATATCTAATGTCTTAAGAAGTCAAAGAAGCACTTCCCAGCCCATCCCTAGTAAAGAAGAATGTTTAACTGAGTGCCTCTGAGGTGGGGACATTACAGAACAAATGGGTTAGGTTAATTTTTAATAAATATCAAATTACTAAGGAAATTTGGGAAGACCAAAGAGTGCTAATGTTAAGTCAATGTTCAAAAAAGGATAGTGGATTGGCTGATAAGGCTTTCAGCAGGGAGTCAGCCTGGGTCCAATAATACAAAAACTAGTGAAAGATTGAATCTATAGCAAGAGATAGGAAAATAATTTTAGGGTGTTAAAACAGCCTCGTCAAACTAATCTCTTTTTTGTACTACAAATTTGTTTGATAAAGGATGTGTGGCAGATGTTTGTAAGGTATTTGCCATAGAATCACATGACAATCTGATTAAACAAGTAGTTCTGAGAGCTAACAGAACCTGGCTTTCTAGGGAATTGTGTCTGTCTTGGTTAATTGACTGTTCAACAATATTACACTTAGATTTTCTGTTTACTCTGCATATATCAACACAGGGCTATTATTTCTTGCTGCAGGGTATTTCAAAATGACAAACATTCTGTCATCTGTAACTACAGAAACTACCGAATGGATTCAGAAATTATTGAGAGTGATATTTGAACTCTAGTAATATTTTCCTACACATATCTACTTTTATGAAACATATTTATCTTTAAGATATTTATCTTTCAGCATATGTGCTTGAAAATTGCAAACAACCTCAAAAAATATTGCAGGGGATGGGGTGAAAGCAAAAATAGGCACCTTGCTTCCATGGAAGTAAGAGTACCATGAGCTCTGCAAAATCCTAATAACAGTTGGAAACTGACAGATTTCAGAAAGCAGTGATCAATAAAAAAATTGCAAACTAATAACAATATTTCAAAAGAAACCTCTCAGATGTGAGCATTAGAAAATAGCCAACTATTTTACATGTTGAAAGAACAGTAGCAAGCATAGGGAAGTCATGGAAGACATTTATAAGGTGAACCATTAAAAATACATTTTAAGAAAACCAAGCTCAAGGTCCAAGAGCTTGGAACAAGAAAGCAAACAGTAGCATGGAACTGAGAATTGTACCTTGGAAAGCAAATAACTTCAAAAAGGGTTTAGAAAAGACTATGAAGAAGGGTAGGGGGATCATTCTATTATGGGTAATACCAGAAGAAAAGGGTTTTATATCTACACAAGGAAGGACCAACAAGCTTTTAAACTAGAGACACCTAACAGCCTACAGCATATGTCTGTGTTTATACTGGGCTCCCTAAGTGCTTGTCTTAGGAAAGAAGAAGCTTCAGAAGTCACCAAAAGCTCCTGAAATCTAAAATTTTTTATTTTCTCCTAGCAACATTGTTCCAAAGAAATCCTGTTCTTTGACATGAATTGCCAGGCTCTAGCCATGGCCGTACTCTTTGGCTGTTTTAACTGCAAGGAAGCATAGCCAAGGGCAAGGTCTCCAACTCAGGAGTTACCTAAACCCTGGACCCAAACTGCTTCGGGAATTGCTCCAGCCTTTTAACTGGGGGCATATGGGGCCATGTCTTTGCATTTTGGTTTTTTCTCAGTGACTCAGAAGTCACCGTGGTGAGCTCTGTGGACAACTCCGTGTAAGGAGATTCTGTGCAGTAATTTACCCTCCCAGAAGCACTGTACCCATACTGCAAACAGCTGTCACAGCTTTTTCCTTGAAAGGCCAGTCAGACACCATGGAACAGGGTTCTCTTAAGCCTTTGATGATGTATCTTCTGACGTGCCCTGAACAGCTCCCATGCTGACTGGGTCCCTGAATCACCTGCAGCATCCTTACCACTCCCACTTTTCTCCACGCCAATGCACAATGAAAGCCAGGGTGTAGTGAGACTCTTCACCCCAAACTCTTGTAGAATGCAAAATGTGGAAGGTTTAGCCCAGAGAGGCAAAGTTTACCTCAAAGCATCCTAATTTCCAAGAGCTTTATCAAGAAACGTGGGATTTTTCCAATTTAAGTCCAAGAAAAAAATGTCACATGTTGCAATTGCCTAAATAATGAATTAATGCACAACATTACATGCTACATATTCCTCATCATGGCAGAAATCTCTGTGTATTTCTGTATCATGCATCTTCTGGAACCTAGAGTTCATTCGTATAATCTTTCACAGATCTTATTTCCAATCCTCAAATAAGTACAAACTTCCATCCACCTTTTTGTGCTTGCATCTTCGTAGCTAATGGAATCCTGAGACATCATCTAATCAATATTCACTTATTTAATATATTCACAAGCGTAGAGTGCCATAAAAATGGAAGATTTTTTCTTTTATCCATTTAATATAATTTACTATCTGTGTATAATGTATGTTTTAAAGCACCATAATCTTAAATCTGATTATTCAGCAGACGAATGAAAGGCATATATACATGCCAGAACTATGTCTCTGACAATTTCAATTTTTCAGCAGTTTTCATTGCAATGTGAGTGTTGTTCAGATGAAGGTTGAATAAAAGGGCTTTTTCGCCTTCTCATCTTCTTTCCATCTAGAAAATATGTCACAAGTTTTTCTTTAGAAATATTATCTCATATTTGAGAATATCATACTTCAGCTGAAAAATAAAAAACTTTGAAAAACAACATCTGATAAATGGAATATCATCCTTTACATGACTAAATAAATAATTCTAGCACAGCATTTTAGCAAATGTTAGCATATCTGTCACCTTTCATCTATCCTATGATCATCAGTCACATTATCAGCAAACTTTATGGCCCTCTAGTCCTTTAGCATAAAATGTAATTATAGTATCCATTATTAGGCATCTGATAATATGAATGGGTTTAGGGGGATAACTGTCAAAATATCTCTCAGAATTTATAGTTGTGGGTAAAAATTTCTGTCTTTTTGATTTTCCACAACTTCTTTGAAATCAGAGAAAATCCTCTGTGTATTTGAGAACCCAGAATTTGCTTGTATTCTGTTTATGCATGGCACTACTGGTGTGGCTTTCCCAAATCTTAGGAATCACTAAAATCACCAGAACACTAAGTTACTAACGTATTCCAGATTAATGGGATTTACTGAAAGAAAAAATATTGCTATATAAAAAACATCAGATTTCCTCATGTTATGGCAAATGTGACATGAGGAAATCTCATCATCCTATTTATTCTATATACAAGGTTTCAAATTCATCCCACCTGTTTAATTAACAGGAGTTGGAAAATTCACTCGTAACTGTAGCTTCTTAGCTGATTACAGAGGCTTTTGGATAAAACTTGACACAAGCAAAATTCACTGGAATACAATGGCATATCCACTCTTATTTGTTAAATATTGCCTTAAGTTACCTAAATGCATGCCAAAATAGAATGCCAGATCTATGCATAACTCTAGTCTGTAGCACATGTCAAGATATGTTTTCTAAGCCATTTGATTCCCAAGCTCAGCATCTCTATTCAATTCCCTTTAGCTTCTAGCATCAACAGTGCTAAGAATCATTATTGCTTATGCTTTGTAAGTGTACTACACATTCACAGTAATGTTTTATTTGACATTCTCAGCAATATATCTGAAGGTAATAGGAGTTTCCTGACTGACAGAAATGGTCTTTGAGTTCAGTTCTAAACCAATAAAAAAATTCTTGCAACAATCATTCTGAAATTTCTGATGTCTTCCCCCACTTTTTTCAGTAGAACCGAGTCCCAGATCAATAAAAAATGTCAGGAATGTTCTAGTCAGTCCCTTATAATTTTTCAGTCACTCCTGTAACATAAAAATACAGCACTGAAAACAGTTTTACCAGCCAAGAAAGTTGTATACTTGAACTGCATTTCAATTTTGTTTTAGGTTACAAATATATTACAAATTTATTGAATTAATATCCAATTTAGGTAAATTGGGTGCCTCATAGAATAAGGGCATAAGTGCACAGCCAGAGGAAACAAAGGGTCAGCATAATCACAGACCAGGCAGTGTTTATAATGAAAAATAAAAGCCTACATGTTGGAGAAATAACAGGATTTACTTAATTTCATATTCTAATGTTGCAGGACTTTCCCTTCCTGACACCTTTGAATTCAAATAATGCATATAAAAGTGTTATCAAGATGTGTGATGACACATCCTACTTTTCTACCAAGTAATTTTCTTACCAGATTGGGTTTTTATTTGTGAATTCCTGTCTTTGACAGCTGTGTACAGCAGACTTCTGGGTGACTTGGAGCCATGGTTCCAGTGAATATAATGAGCTCTGCTCATGTACCCAGAGGGTTTGCCCTCATGCTTTCAGTGGGGTTGGCATAAAAACGAGCAGCCACTTCTTAAAGACCTTTGGAGGCTGAACAAAGAGTTCTGTTTTTGAAAATCTGTAAGCAGCTGTGGTACTGACAGAAAAGTTTATTTACTCGTGAAGAGGTGAATAAAGAGCAGAGAGGAGGACAACAGTGTAAGAGTAAAAAAAACTTACAGGCCTTTAAAGGAAAGATGTAAAACTTTAAAAAGACCAAGACAGGTCCAGAAGGAGATAACTCCTGTTCTTGGCTAACTTACCTGGACTGGGACAATTTTGGAGGCTCTCCAGGGTGCAGTTGACTCAAAATAGAACTGGGATGCTTAGAGCTAAATTGCCTCTCTTAAATATTAGTCACCATAGTCTGGTGAGTAGCACTGGTTCCCACTGACCTCACCCACTGACCAATAGCAAGGTCAATATAATTTATTTTTTATTGCTTACAAACATCATCAGATCAAGAACTGAGGTTCAGTTCTACTGAAATCTGGCATGAAAAGCCTGTTCCTTTCATGTAGGTAAGCCTTCTCTATCTGTCCAAACAAAACTACTGCCAAGAATACATGTTGGTGAAAACCTCAAAGGGCTGCAATCAGAGAAAAGTTCTGGCAAAAACAGCAAACAGAATGAGTGGGAAGGAAGGAAGTGGCGGAAGGGAGTGGTGGAAGTGGCGGAAAGAAGGAGGGAAGGAGGGAAGGAGGGAAGGAGGGAAGGAGGGAAGGAGGGAAGGAAGGAAGGAAGGAAGGAAGGAAGGAAGGAAGGAAGGAAGGAAGGAAGGAAGGAAGGAAGGAAGGAAGGAAGGAAGGAAGGAAGGAAGGAAGGAAGGAAGGAAGGAAGGAAGGAAGGAAGGAAGGAAGGAAGGAAGGAAGGAAGGAAGGAAGGACTACTCATCTAAGCAAGTATTTGCAGAATCAGCATGATCAGGAACTGAAGTTTTATTTCTAACTTCTTCAAGTACAAATAGATGACCTGAATTTACTAAATCAGAAAACCTACACATGCATATATTCATAGTATAGGGACCTTAATTGGATATCTTTTAGGGGTTTGGGGTTTTTTTTAGCGTAATATCAAATAATTAAATGAAAAATGGTGAAATTAAAATATGTCTTCTGTATGTTTGTTTAGTTTTCAAAGGAAGGCCAGGATTTTAAAATTTTATATAGACATTATATTTGCTAGGACTGGGTTTTGGGTTTTATTTTTATATTCATGTACTGTGTTTCCTTTGCTTTTTCTTTCAGTTAGTTTTGAAGGGGTTTGATGAAAATGGGCTGCCTCAGGGGACAGCCTTCCAGAATTTTATGTTTTTTTTACTTTTATTTCTAAAAAATATTTTTCCTTATGCAACCATGCAAGGGAATAATTAACTCTGTGTACTGTAGCTGACCTGCAAGTGCCTGCAAGCCTTAGTTAAAACAACAAAAAAAAGGATCCATATTGCAGGAGGTGTTGTACAAATACAAAGTAAAAACATTAATTTTGCCTGGCAGATTTCATGTATTAATTAAGAAGAAGATTCATATATATTCATTCATTCTGTTTTTCCTGCATGGAAGATGAAGCACCTCACAGGAAGGCCAAACACGTTATCTTCATTTGTAATAGAAAAAAATTTACATGGATAGTCAATGAATCTGAGCAATATTGTGTAGCAGGTCAGTGGTGAAACTGTGACTAGAGCCAGGGCTGGACTGAGCTCTGTATGATCCTCCATTTCTTTTAGCTCCTGAGATGTATCAGGTCTGAGTGCTTTATCTTTAATGTGCCCCATGCCCCAAGATTTTCTTTTCCATATTCACCTCAGTGATCTGAATAATTTCTTGTACTGCGCTGAAAATTCTGGAGCTGGCTCCTGTGCACTAAGGGGGTTTGGAAAACACTGGCATCTCCCCGAAGCAGTGCTGTGACTCCCAAGGGCCGATGTCCACTCCTCTGGATCCCAGCATAAGCCACACCCACAGAAGGGAAAGCAGAGAAGGTTTCCTTGGTTCGGAACAACCAGCAAGGAAGGACAAGCCTGAAGGGCCCACAGGCCAATTTACCAGCCAAGGGTTAAAGATGGGCCTATGGTTAGGGTTTATCAGCTAGAAATCCCTGAGCTTTAGGCACACTGCAGCTGCAAAAGGCATCCCAAGGGAAACAGAAAACTGTCACAACATGGCTGCCTCCACAGCTTTTTCCTTGGGACCATCCCTAACCCCAGGATGATTTACCTGCCTGGGGTAAGGGTCAGGGTTATGCCTAGGGTATAGGTTTTCTAAACCAGAAAGCCCTGAGCTCCAGGCACCCTGCTGCCGCAAAAGGCATCCCAGGAGAAGCGCAAAAGTGCCACAACATGGCTGCCTCCACAGCTTTTTCCTTGGGACCATCCCTAACCCTAGGCTGATTTGCCTGCCTAGGGTTACGCCTAGGGTTAGGGTTTTTGAAACCAGAAAGCCCTGAGCTCCAGGCACCCTGCTGCCGCAAAAGGCATCCCAGGAGAAGCGCAAAAGTGCCACAACATGGCTGCCTCCACAGCTTTTTCCTTGGGACCATCCCTAACCCTAGGCTGATTTGCCTGCCTAGGGTTACGCCTAGGGTTAGGGTTTTTGAAACCAGAAAGCCCTGAGCTCCAGGCACCCTGCTGCCGCAAAAGGCATCCCAGGAGAAGCGCAAAAGTGCCACAACATGGCTGCCTCCACAGCTTTTTCCTTGGGACCATCCCTAACCCTAGGCTGATTTGCCTGCCTAGGGTTACGCCTAGGGTTAGGGTTTTTGAAACCAGAAAGCCCTGAGCTCCAGGCACCCTGCTGCCGCAAAAGGCATCCCAGGAGAAGCGCAAAAGTGCCACAACATGGCTGCCTCCACAGCTTTTTCCTTGGGACCATCCCTAACCCTAGGCTGATTTGCCTGCCTAGGGTTACGCCTAGGGTTAGGGTTTTTGAAACCAGAAAGCCCTGAGCTCCAGGCACCCTGCTGCCGCAAAAGGCATCCCAGGAGAAGCGCAAAAGTGCCACAACATGGCTGCCTCCACAGCTTTTTCCTTGGGACCATCCCTAACCCTAGGCTGATTTGCCTGCCTAGGGTTAGGGTTAGGGTTCGGGTTTTTGAAACCAGAAAGCCCTGAGCTCCAGGCACCCTGCTGCCGCAAAAGGCATCCCAGGAGAAGCGCAAAAGTGCCACAACATGGCTGCCTCCACAGCTTTTTCCTTGGGACCATCCCTAACCCTAGGCTGATTTGCCTGCCTAGGGTTACGCCTAGGGTTACGCCTAGGGTTAGGGTTTTTGAAACCAGAAAGCCCTGAGCTCCAGGCACCCTGCTGCCGCAAAAGGCATCCCAGGAGAAGCGCAAAAGTGCCACAACATGGCTGCCTCCACAGCTTTTTCCTTGGGACCATCCCTAACCCTAGGCTGATTTGCCTGCCTAGGGTTACGCCTAGGGTTAGGGTTTTTGAAACCAGAAAGCCCTGAGCTCCAGGCACCCTGCTGCCGCAAAAGGCATCCCAGGAGAAGCGCAAAAGTGCCACAACATGGCTGCCTCCACAGCTTTTTCCTTGGGACCATCCCTAACCCTAGGCTGATTTGCCTGCCTAGGGTTACGCCTAGGGTTAGGGTTTTTGAAACCAGAAAGCCCTGAGCTCCAGGCACCCTGCTGCCGCAAAAGGCATCCCAGGAGAAGCGCAAAAGTGCCACAACATGGCTGCCTCCACAGCTTTTTCCTTGGGACCATCCCTAACCCTAGGCTGATTTGCCTGCCTAGGGTTACGCCTAGGGTTAGGGTTTTTGAAACCAGAAAGCCCTGAGCTCCAGGCACCCTGCTGCCGCAAAAGGCATCCCAGGAGAAGCGCAAAAGTGCCACAACATGGCTGCCTCCACAGCTTTTTCCTTGGGACCATCCCTAACCCTAGGCTGATTTGCCTGCCTAGGGTTACGCCTAGGGTTAGGGTTTTTGAAACCAGAAAGCCCTGAGCTCCAGGCACCCTGCTGCCGCAAAAGGCATCCCAGGAGAAGCGCAAAAGTGCCACAACATGGCTGCCTCCACAGCTTTTTCCTTGGGACCATCCCTAACCCTAGGCTGATTTGCCTGCCTAGGGTTACGCCTAGGGTTAGGGTTTTTGAAACCAGAAAGCCCTGAGCTCCAGGCACCCTGCTGCCGCAAAAGGCATCCCAGGAGAAGCGCAAAAGTGCCACAACATGGCTGCCTCCACAGCTTTTTCCTTGGGACCATCCCTAACCCTAGGCTGATTTGCCTGCCTAGGGTTACGCCTAGGGTTAGGGTTTTTGAAACCAGAAAGCCCTGAGCTCCAGGCACCCTGCTGCCGCAAAAGGCATCCCAGGAGAAGCGCAAAAGTGCCACAACATGGCTGCCTCCACAGCTTTTTCCTTGGGACCATCCCTAACCCTAGGCTGATTTGCCTGCCTAGGGTTACGCCTAGGGTTAGGGTTTTTGAAACCAGAAAGCCCTGAGCTCCAGGCACCCTGCTGCCGCAAAAGGCATCCCAGGAGAAGCGCAAAAGTGCCACAACATGGCTGCCTCCACAGCTTTTTCCTTGGGACCATCCCTAACCCTAGGCTGATTTGCCTGCCTAGGGTTACGCCTAGGGTTAGGGTTTTTGAAACCAGAAAGCCCTGAGCTCCAGGCACCCTGCTGCCGCAAAAGGCATCCCAGGAGAAGCGCAAAAGTGCCACAACATGGCTGCCTCCACAGCTTTTTCCTTGGGACCATCCCTAACCCTAGGCTGATTTGCCTGCCTAGGGTTACGCCTAGGGTTAGGGTTTTTGAAACCAGAAAGCCCTGAGCTCCAGGCACCCTGCTGCCGCAAAAGGCATCCCAGGAGAAGCGCAAAAGTGCCACAACATGGCTGCCTCCACAGCTTTTTCCTTGGGACCATCCCTAACCCTAGGCTGATTTGCCTGCCTAGGGTTACGCCTAGGGTTAGGGTTTTTGAAACCAGAAAGCCCTGAGCTCCAGGCACCCTGCTGCCGCAAAAGGCATCCCAGGAGAAGCGCAAAAGTGCCACAACATGGCTGCCTCCACAGCTTTTTCCTTGGGACCATCCCGAACCCTAGGCTGATTTGCCTGCCTAGGGTTACGCCTAGGGTTAGGGTTTTTGAAACCAGAAAGCCCTGAGCTCCAGGCACCCTGCTGCCGCAAAAGGCATCCCAGGAGAAGCGCAAAAGTGCCACAACATGGCTGCCTCCACAGCTTTTTCCTTGGGACCATCCCTAACCCTAGGCTGATTTGCCTGCCTAGGGTTACGCCTAGGGTTAGGGTTTTTGAAACCAGAAAGCCCTGAGCTCCAGGCACCCTGCTGCCGCAAAAGGCATCCCAGGAGAAGCGCAAAAGTGCCACAACATGGCTGCCTCCACAGCTTTTTCCTTGGGACCATCCCTAACCCTAGGCTGATTTGCCTGCCTAGGGTTACGCCTAGGGTTAGGGTTTTTGAAACCAGAAAGCCCTGAGCTCCAGGCACCCTGCTGCCGCAAAAGGCATCCCAGGAGAAGCGCAAAAGTGCCACAACATGGCTGCCTCCACAGCTTTTTCCTTGGGACCATCCCTAACCCTAGGCTGATTTGCCTGCCTAGGGTTACGCCTAGGGTTAGGGTTTTTGAAACCAGAAAGCCCTGAGCTCCAGGCACCCTGCTGCCGCAAAAGGCATCCCAGGAGAAGCGCAAAAGTGCCACAACATGGCTGCCTCCACAGCTTTTTCCTTGGGACCATCCCTAACCCTAGGCTGATTTGCCTGCCTAGGGTTAGGGTTAGGGTTCGGGTTTTTGAAACCAGAAAGCCCTGAGCTCCAGGCACCCTGCTGCCGCAAAAGGCATCCCAGGAGAAGCGCAAAAGTGCCACAACATGGCTGCCTCCACAGCTTTTTCCTTGGGACCATCCCTAACCCTAGGCTGATTTGCCTGCCTAGGGTTACGCCTAGGGTTACGCCTAGGGTTAGGGTTTTTGAAACCAGAAAGCCCTGAGCTCCAGGCACCCTGCTGCCGCAAAAGGCATCCCAGGAGAAGCGCAAAAGTGCCACAACATGGCTGCCTCCACAGCTTTTTCCTTGGGACCATCCCTAACCCTAGGCTGATTTGCCTGCCTAGGGTTACGCCTAGGGTTAGGGTTTTTGAAACCAGAAAGCCCTGAGCTCCAGGCACCCTGCTGCCGCAAAAGGCATCCCAGGAGAAGCGCAAAAGTGCCACAACATGGCTGCCTCCACAGCTTTTTCCTTGGGACCATCCCTAACCCTAGGCTGATTTGCCTGCCTAGGGTTACGCCTAGGGTTAGGGTTTTTGAAACCAGAAAGCCCTGAGCTCCAGGCACCCTGCTGCCGCAAAAGGCATCCCAGGAGAAGCGCAAAAGTGCCACAACATGGCTGCCTCCACAGCTTTTTCCTTGGGACCATCCCTAACCCTAGGCTGATTTGCCTGCCTAGGGTTACGCCTAGGGTTAGGGTTTTTGAAACCAGAAAGCCCTGAGCTCCAGGCACCCTGCTGCCGCAAAAGGCATCCCAGGAGAAGCGCAAAAGTGCCACAACATGGCTGCCTCCACAGCTTTTTCCTTGGGACCATCCCTAACCCTAGGCTGATTTGCCTGCCTAGGGTTACGCCTAGGGTTAGGGTTTTTGAAACCAGAAAGCCCTGAGCTCCAGGCACCCTGCTGCCGCAAAAGGCATCCCAGGAGAAGCGCAAAAGTGCCACAACATGGCTGCCTCCACAGCTTTTTCCTTGGGACCATCCCTAACCCTAGGCTGATTTGCCTGCCTAGGGTTACGCCTAGGGTTAGGGTTTTTGAAACCAGAAAGCCCTGAGCTCCAGGCACCCTGCTGCCGCAAAAGGCATCCCAGGAGAAGCGCAAAAGTGCCACAACATGGCTGCCTCCACAGCTTTTTCCTTGGGACCATCCCTAACCCTAGGCTGATTTGCCTGCCTAGGGTTACGCCTAGGGTTAGGGTTTTTGAAACCAGAAAGCCCTGAGCTCCAGGCACCCTGCTGCCGCAAAAGGCATCCCAGGAGAAGCGCAAAAGTGCCACAACATGGCTGCCTCCACAGCTTTTTCCTTGGGACCATCCCGAACCCTAGGCTGATTTGCCTGCCTAGGGTTACGCCTAGGGTTAGGGTTTTTGAAACCAGAAAGCCCTGAGCTCCAGGCACCCTGCTGCCGCAAAAGGCATCCCAGGAGAAGCGCAAAAGTGCCACAACATGGCTGCCTCCACAGCTTTTTCCTTGGGACCATCCCTAACCCTAGGCTGATTTGCCTGCCTAGGGTTACGCCTAGGGTTAGGGTTTTTGAAACCAGAAAGCCCTGAGCTCCAGGCACCCTGCTGCCGCAAAAGGCATCCCAGGAGAAGCGCAAAAGTGCCACAACATGGCTGCCTCCACAGCTTTTTCCTTGGGACCATCCCTAACCCTAGGCTGATTTGCCTGCCTAGGGTTAGGGTTAGGGTTCGGGTTTTTGAAACCAGAAAGCCCTGAGCTCCAGGCACCCTGCTGCCGCAAAAGGCATCCCAGGAGAAGCGCAAAAGTGCCACAACATGGCTGCCTCCACAGCTTTTTCCTTGGGACCATCCCTAACCCTAGGCTGATTTGCCTGCCTAGGGTTACGCCTAGGGTTAGGGTTTTTGAAACCAGAAAGCCCTGAGCTCCAGGCACCCTGCTGCCGCAAAAGGCATCCCAGGAGAAGCGCAAAAGTGCCACAACATGGCTGCCTCCACAGCTTTTTCCTTGGGACCATCCCTAACCCTAGGCTGATTTGCCTGCCTAGGGTTACGCCTAGGGTTCGGGTTTTTGAAACCAGAAAGCCCTGAGCTCCAGGCACCCTGCTGCCGCAAAAGGCATCCCAGGAGAAGCGCAAAAGTGCCACAACATGGCTGCCTCCACAGCTTTTTCCTTGGGACCATCCCTAACCCTAGGCTGATTTGCCTGCCTAGGGTTACGCCTAGGGTTAGGGTTTTTGAAACCAGAAAGCCCTGAGCTCCAGGCACCCTGCTGCCGCAAAAGGCATCCCAGGAGAAGCGCAAAAGTGCCACAACATGGCTGCCTCCACAGCTTTTTCCTTGGGACCATCCCTAACCCTAGGCTGATTTGCCTGCCTAGGGTTACGCCTAGGGTTAGGGTTTTTGAAACCAGAAAGCCCTGAGCTCCAGGCACCCTGCTGCCGCAAAAGGCATCCCAGGAGAAGCGCAAAAGTGCCACAACATGGCTGCCTCCACAGCTTTTTCCTTGGGACCATCCCTAACCCTAGGCTGATTTGCCTGCCTAGGGTTACGCCTAGGGTTAGGGTTTTTGAAACCAGAAAGCCCTGAGCTCCAGGCACCCTGCTGCCGCAAAAGGCATCCCAGGAGAAGCGCAAAAGTGCCACAACATGGCTGCCTCCACAGCTTTTTCCTTGGGACCATCCCTAACCCTAGGCTGATTTGCCTGCCTAGGGTTACGCCTAGGGTTAGGGTTTTTGAAACCAGAAAGCCCTGAGCTCCAGGCACCCTGCTGCCGCAAAAGGCATCCCAGGAGAAGCGCAAAAGTGCCACAACATGGCTGCCTCCACAGCTTTTTCCTTGGGACCATCCCTAACCCTAGGCTGATTTGCCTGCCTAGGGTTACGCCTAGGGTTAGGGTTTTTGAAACCAGAAAGCCCTGAGCTCCAGGCACCCTGCTGCCGCAAAAGGCATCCAGGAGAAGCGCAAAAGTGCCACAACATGGCTGCCTCCACAGCTTTTTCCTTGGGACCATCCCTAACCTAGGCTGATTTGCCTGCCTAGGGTTACGCCTAGGGTTAGGGTTTTTGAAACCAGAAAGCCCTGAGCTCCAGGCACCCTGCTGCCGCAAAAGGCATCCCAGGAGAAGCGCAAAAGTGCCACAACATGGCTGCCTCCACAGCTTTTTCCTTGGGACCATCCCTAACCCTAGGCTGATTTGCCTGCCTAGGGTTACGCCTAGGGTTAGGGTTTTTGAAACCAGAAAGCCCTGAGCTCCAGGCACCCTGCTGCCGCAAAAGGCATCCCAGGAGAAGCGCAAAAGTGCCACAACATGGCTGCCTCCACAGCTTTTTCCTTGGGACCATCCCTAACCCTAGGCTGATTTGCCTGCCTAGGGTTACGCCTAGGGTTAGGGTTTTTGAAACCAGAAAGCCCTGAGCTCCAGGCACCCTGCTGCCGCAAAAGGCATCCCAGGAGAAGCGCAAAAGTGCCACAACATGGCTGCCTCCACAGCTTTTTCCTTGGGACCATCCCTAACCCTAGGCTGATTTGCCTGCCTAGGGTTAGGGTAGGGTTACGCCTAGGGTTAGGGTTTTGAAACCAGAAAGCCCTGAGCTCCAGGCACCCTGCTGCCGCAAAAGGCATCCCAGGAGAAGCGCAAAAGTGCCACAACATGGCTGCCTCCACAGCTTTTTCCTTGGGACCATCCCTAACCCTAGGCTGATTTGCCTGCCTAGGGTTACGCCTAGGGTTAGGGTTTTTGAAACCAGAAAGCCCTGAGCTCCAGGCACCCTGCTGCCGCAAAAGGCATCCCAGGAGAAGCGCAAAAGTGCCACAACATGGCTGCCTCCACAGCTTTTTCCTTGGGACCATCCCTAACCCTAGGCTGATTTGCCTGCCTAGGGTTACGCCTAGGGTTAGGGTTTTTGAACCAGAAAGCCCTGAGCTCCAGGCACCCTGCTGCCGCAAAAGGCATCCCAGGAGAAGCGCAAAAGTGCCACAACATGGCTGCCTCCACAGCTTTTTCCTTGGGACCATCCCTAACCCTAGGCTGATTTGCCTGCCTAGGGGTTACGCCTAGGGTTAGGGTTTTTGAAACCAGAAAGCCCTGAGCTCCAGGCACCCTGCTGCCGCAAAAGGCATCCCAGGAGAAGCGCAAAAGTGCCACAACATGGCTGCCTCCACAGCTTTTTCCTTGGGACCATCCCTAACCCTAGGCTGATTTGCCTGCCTAGGGTTACGCCTAGGGTTAGGGTTTTTGAAACCAGAAAGCCCTGAGCTCCAGGCACCCTGCTGCCGCAAAAGGCATCCCAGGAGAAGCGCAAAAGTGCCACAACATGGCTGCCTCCACAGCTTTTTCCTTGGGACCATCCCTAACCCTAGGCTGATTTGCCTGCCTAGGGTTACGCCTAGGGTTAGGGTTTTTGAAACCAGAAAGCCCTGAGCTCCAGGCACCCTGCTGCCGCAAAAGGCATCCCAGGAGAAGCGCAAAAGTGCCACAACATGGCTGCCTCCACAGCTTTTTCCTTGGGACCATCCCTAACCCTAGGCTGATTTGCCTGCCTAGGGTTACGCCTAGGGTTAGGGTTTTTGAAACCAGAAAGCCCTGAGCTCCAGGCACCCTGCTGCCGCAAAAGGCATCCCAGGAGAAGCGCAAAAGTGCCACAACATGGCTGCCTCCACAGCTTTTTCCTTGGGACCATCCCTAACCCTAGGCTGATTTGCCTGCCTAGGGTTACGCCTAGGGTTAGGGTTTTTGAAACCAGAAAGCCCTGAGCTCCAGGCACCCTGCTGCCGCAAAAGGCATCCCAGGAGAAGCGCAAAAGTGCCACAACATGGCTGCCTCCACAGCTTTTTCCTTGGGACCATCCCTAACCCTAGGCTGATTTGCCTGCCTAGGGTTACGCCTAGGGTTAGGGTTTTTGAAACCAGAAAGCCCTGAGCTCCAGGCACCCTGCTGCCGCAAAAGGCATCCCAGGAGAAGCGCAAAAGTGCCACAACATGGCTGCCTCCACAGCTTTTTCCTTGGGACCATCCCTAACCCTAGGCTGATTTGCCTGCCTAGGGTTACGCTAGGGTTCGGGTTTTTGAAACCAGAAAGCCCTGAGCTCCAGGCACCCTGCTGCCGCAAAAGGCATCCAGGAGAAGCGCAAAAGTGCCACAACATGGCTGCCTCCACAGCTTTTTCCTTGGGACCATCCCTAACCCTAGGCTGATTTGCCTGCCTAGGGTTACGCCTAGGGTTCGGGTTTTTGAAACCAGAAAGCCCTGAGCTCCAGGCACCCTGCTGCCGCAAAAGGCATCCCAGGAGAAGCGCAAAAGTGCCACAACATGGCTGCCTCCACAGCTTTTTCCTTGGGACCATCCCTAACCCTAGGCTGATTTGCCTGCCTAGGGTTACGCCTAGGGTTAGGGTTTTTGAAACCAGAAAGCCCTGAGCTCCAGGCACCCTGCTGCCGCAAAAGGCATCCCAGGAGAAGCGCAAAAGTGCCACAACATGGCTGCCTCCACAGCTTTTTCCTTGGGACCATCCCTAACCCTAGGCTGATTTGCCTGCCTAGGGTTACGCCTAGGGTTAGGGTTTTTGAAACCAGAAAGCCCTGAGCTCCAGGCACCCTGCTGCCGCAAAAGGCATCCCAGGAGAAGCGCAAAAGTGCCACAACATGGCTGCCTCCACAGCTTTTTCCTTGGGACCATCCCTAACCCTAGGCTGATTTGCCTGCCTAGGGTTACGCCTAGGGTTAGGGTTTTTGAAACCAGAAAGCCCTGAGCTCCAGGCACCCTGCTGCCGCAAAAGGCATCCCAGGAGAAGCGCAAAAGTGCCACAACATGGCTGCCTCCACAGCTTTTTCCTTGGGGACCATCCCTAACCCTAGGCTGATTTGCCTGCCTAGGGTTACGCCTAGGGTTCGGGTTTTTGAAACCAGAAAGCCCTGAGCTCCAGGCACCCTGCTGCCGCAAAAGGCATCCCAGGAGAAGCGCAAAAGTGCCACAACATGGCTGCCTCCACAGCTTTTTCCTTGGGACCATCCCTAACCCTAGGCTGATTTGCCTGCCTAGGGTTACGCCTAGGGTTAGGGTTTTTGAAACCAGAAAGCCCTGAGCTCCAGGCACCCTGCTGCCGCAAAAGGCATCCCAGGAGAAGCGCAAAAGTGCCACAACATGGCTGCCTCCACAGCTTTTTCCTTGGGACCATCCCTAACCCTAGGCTGATTTGCCTGCCTAGGGTTACGCCTAGGGTTAGGGTTTTTGAAACCAGAAAGCCCTGAGCTCCAGGCACCCTGCTGCCGCAAAAGGCATCCCAGGAGAAGCGCAAAAGTGCCACAACATGGCTGCCTCCACAGCTTTTTCCTTGGGACCATCCCTAACCCTAGGCTGATTTGCCTGCCTAGGGTTACGCCTAGGGTTAGGGTTTTTGAAACCAGAAAGCCCTGAGCTCCAGGCACCCTGCTGCCGCAAAAGGCATCCCAGGAGAAGCGCAAAAGTGCCACAACATGGCTGCCTCCACAGCTTTTTCCTTGGGACCATCCCTAACCCTAGGCTGATTTGCCTGCCTAGGGTTACGCCTAGGGTTAGGGTTTTTGAAACCAGAAAGCCCTGAGCTCCAGGCACCCTGCTGCCGCAAAAGGCATCCCAGGAGAAGCGCAAAAGTGCCACAACATGGCTGCCTCCACAGCTTTTTCCTTGGGACCATCCCTAACCCTAGGCTGATTTGCCTGCCTAGGGTTACGCCTAGGGTTAGGGTTTTTGAAACCAGAAAGCCCTGAGCTCCAGGCACCCTGCTGCCGCAAAAGGCATCCCAGGAGAAGCGCAAAAGTGCCACAACATGGCTGCCTCCACAGCTTTTTCCTTGGGACCATCCCTAACCCTAGGCTGATTTGCCTGCCTAGGGTTACGCCTAGGGTTAGGGTTTTTGAAACCAGAAAGCCCTGAGCTCCAGGCACCCTGCTGCCGCAAAAGGCATCCCAGGAGAAGCGCAAAAGTGCCACAACATGGCTGCCTCCACAGCTTTTTCCTTGGGACCATCCCTAACCCTAGGCTGATTTGCCTGCCTAGGGTTAGCGCCTAGGGTTAGGGTTTTTGAAACCAGAAAGCCCTGAGCTCCAGGCACCCTGCTGCCGCAAAAGGCATCCCAGGAGAAGCGCAAAAGTGCCACAACATGGCTGCCTCCACAGCTTTTTCCTTGGGACCATCCCTAACCCTAGGCTGATTTGCCTGCCTAGGGTTACGCCTAGGGTTAGGGTTTTTGAAACCAGAAAGCCCTGAGCTCCAGGCACCCTGCTGCCGCAAAAGGCATCCCAGGAGAAGCGCAAAAGTGCCACAACATGGCTGCCTCCACAGCTTTTTCCTTGGGACCATCCCTAACCCTAGGCTGATTTGCCTGCCTAGGGTTACGCCTAGGGTTACGCCTAGGGTTAGGGTTTTTGAAACCAGAAAGCCCTGAGCTCCAGGCACCCTGCTGCCGCAAAAGGCATCCCAGGAGAAGCGCAAAAGTGCCACAACATGGCTGCCTCCACAGCTTTTTCCTTGGGACCATCCCTAACCCTAGGCTGATTTGCCTGCCTAGGGTTACGCCTAGGGTTAGGGTTTTTGAAACCAGAAAGCCCTGAGCTCCAGGCACCCTGCTGCCGCAAAAGGCATCCCAGGAGAAGCGCAAAAGTGCCACAACATGGCTGCCTCCACAGCTTTTTCCTTGGGACCATCCCTAACCCTAGGCTGATTTGCCTGCCTAGGGTTACGCCTAGGGTTAGGGTTTTTGAAACCAGAAAGCCCTGAGCTCCAGGCACCCTGCTGCCGCAAAAGGCATCCCAGGAGAAGCGCAAAAGTGCCACAACATGGCTGCCTCCACAGCTTTTTCCTTGGGACCATCCCTAACCCTAGGCTGATTTGCCTGCCTAGGGTTACGCCTAGGGTTAGGGTTTTTGAAACCAGAAAGCCCTGAGCTCCAGGCACCCTGCTGCCGCAAAAGGCATCCCAGGAGAAGCGCAAAAGTGCCACAACATGGCTGCCTCCACAGCTTTTTCCTTGGGACCATCCCTAACCCTAGGCTGATTTGCCTGCCTAGGGTTACGCCTAGGGTTAGGGTTTTTGAAACCAGAAAGCCCTGAGCTCCAGGCACCCTGCTGCCGCAAAAGGCATCCCAGGAGAAGCGCAAAAGTGCCACAACATGGCTGCCTCCACAGCTTTTTCCTTGGGACCATCCCTAACCCTAGGCTGATTTGCCTGCCTAGGGTTACGCCTAGGGTTAGGGTTTTTGAAACCAGAAAGCCCTGAGCTCCAGGCACCCTGCTGCCGCAAAAGGCATCCCAGGAGAAGCGCAAAAGTGCCACAACATGGCTGCCTCCACAGCTTTTTCCTTGGGACCATCCCTAACCCTAGGCTGATTTGCCTGCCTAGGGTTACGCCTAGGGTTAGGGTTTTTGAAACCAGAAAGCCCTGAGCTCCAGGCACCCTGCTGCCGCAAAAGGCATCCCAGGAGAAGCGCAAAAGTGCCACAACATGGCTGCCTCCACAGCTTTTTCCTTGGGACCATCCCTAACCCTAGGCTGATTTGCCTGCCTAGGGTTACGCCTAGGGTTAGGGTTTTTGAAACCAGAAAGCCCTGAGCTCCAGGCACCCTGCTGCCGCAAAAGGCATCCCAGGAGAAGCGCAAAAGTGCCACAACATGGCTGCCTCCACAGCTTTTTCCTTGGGACCATCCCTAACCCTAGGCTGATTTGCCTGCCTAGGGTTACGCCTAGGGTTAGGGTTTTTGAAACCAGAAAGCCCTGAGCTCCAGGCACCCTGCTGCCGCAAAAGGCATCCCAGGAGAAGCGCAAAAGTGCCACAACATGGCTGCCTCCACAGCTTTTTCCTTGGGACCATCCCTAACCCTAGGCTGATTTGCCTGCCTAGGGTTACGCCTAGGGTTAGGGTTTTTGAAACCAGAAAGCCCTGAGCTCCAGGCACCCTGCTGCCGCAAAAGGCATCCCAGGAGAAGCGCAAAAGTGCCACAACATGGCTGCCTCCACAGCTTTTTCCTTGGGACCATCCCTAACCCTAGGCTGATTTGCCTGCCTAGGGTTACGCCTAGGGTTAGGGTTTTTGAAACCAGAAAGCCCTGAGCTCCAGGCACCCTGCTGCCGCAAAAGGCATCCCAGGAGAAGCGCAAAAGTGCCACAACATGGCTGCCTCCACAGCTTTTTCCTTGGGACCATCCCTAACCCTAGGCTGATTTGCCTGCCTAGGGTTACGCCTAGGGTTAGGGTTTTTGAAACCAGAAAGCCCTGAGCTCCAGGCACCCTGCTGCCGCAAAAGGCATCCCAGGAGAAGCGCAAAAGTGCCACAACATGGCTGCCTCCACAGCTTTTTCCTTGGGACCATCCCTAACCCTAGGCTGATTTGCCTGCCTAGGGTTACGCCTAGGGTTAGGGTTTTTGAAACCAGAAAGCCCTGAGCTCCAGGCACCCTGCTGCCGCAAAAGGCATCCCAGGAGAAGCGCAAAAGTGCCACAACATGGCTGCCTCCACAGCTTTTTCCTTGGGACCATCCCTAACCCTAGGCTGATTTGCCTGCCTAGGGTTACGCCTAGGGTTAGGGTTTTTGAAACCAGAAAGCCCTGAGCTCCAGGCACCCTGCTGCCGCAAAAGGCATCCCAGGAGAAGCGCAAAAGTGCCACAACATGGCTGCCTCCACAGCTTTTTCCTTGGGACCATCCCTAACCCTAGGCTGATTTGCCTGCCTAGGGTTACGCCTAGGGTTAGGGTTTTTGAAACCAGAAAGCCCTGAGCTCCAGGCACCCTGCTGCCGCAAAAGGCATCCCAGGAGAAGCGCAAAAGTGCCACAACATGGCTGCCTCCACAGCTTTTTCCTTGGGACCATCCCTAACCCTAGGCTGATTTGCCTGCCTAGGGTTACGCCTAGGGTTAGGGTTTTTGAAACCAGAAAGCCCTGAGCTCCAGGCACCCTGCTGCCGCAAAAGGCATCCCAGGAGAAGCGCAAAAGTGCCACAACATGGCTGCCTCCACAGCTTTTTCCTTGGGACCATCCCTAACCCTAGGCTGATTTGCCTGCCTAGGGTTACGCCTAGGGTTAGGGTTTTTGAAACCAGAAAGCCCTGAGCTCCAGGCACCCTGCTGCCGCAAAAGGCATCCCAGGAGAAGCGCAAAAGTGCCACAACATGGCTGCCTCCACAGCTTTTTCCTTGGGACCATCCCTAACCCTAGGCTGATTTGCCTGCCTAGGGTTACGCCTAGGGTTAGGGTTTTTGAAACCAGAAAGCCCTGAGCTCCAGGCACCCTGCTGCCGCAAAAGGCATCCCAGGAGAAGCGCAAAAGTGCCACAACATGGCTGCCTCCACAGCTTTTTCCTTGGGACCATCCCTAACCCTAGGCTGATTTGCCTGCCTAGGGTTACGCCTAGGGTTAGGGTTTTTGAAACCAGAAAGCCCTGAGCTCCAGGCACCCTGCTGCCGCAAAAGGCATCCCAGGAGAAGCGCAAAAGTGCCACAACATGGCTGCCTCCACAGCTTTTTCCTTGGGACCATCCCTAACCCTAGGCTGATTTGCCTGCCTAGGGTTACGCCTAGGGTTAGGGTTTTTGAAACCAGAAAGCCCTGAGCTCCAGGCACCCTGCTGCCGCAAAAGGCATCCCAGGAGAAGCGCAAAAGTGCCACAACATGGCTGCCTCCACAGCTTTTTCCTTGGGACCATCCCTAACCCTAGGCTGATTTGCCTGCCTAGGGTTACGCCTAGGGTTAGGGTTTTTGAAACCAGAAAGCCCTGAGCTCCAGGCACCCTGCTGCCGCAAAAGGCATCCCAGGAGAAGCGCAAAAGTGCCACAACATGGCTGCCTCCACAGCTTTTTCCTTGGGACCATCCCTAACCCTAGGCTGATTTGCCTGCCTAGGGTTACGCCTAGGGTTAGGGTTTTTGAAACCAGAAAGCCCTGAGCTCCAGGCACCCTGCTGCCGCAAAAGGCATCCCAGGAGAAGCGCAAAAGTGCCACAACATGGCTGCCTCCACAGCTTTTTCCTTGGGACCATCCCTAACCCTAGGCTGATTTGCCTGCCTAGGGTTACGCCTAGGGTTAGGGTTTTTGAAACCAGAAAGCCCTGAGCTCCAGGCACCCTGCTGCCGCAAAAGGCATCCCAGGAGAAGCGCAAAAGTGCCACAACATGGCTGCCTCCACAGCTTTTTCCTTGGGACCATCCCTAACCCTAGGCTGATTTGCCTGCCTAGGGTTACGCCTAGGGTTAGGGTTTTTGAAACCAGAAAGCCCTGAGCTCCAGGCACCCTGCTGCCGCAAAAGGCATCCCAGGAGAAGCGCAAAAGTGCCACAACATGGCTGCCTCCACAGCTTTTTCCTTGGGACCATCCCTAACCCTAGGCTGATTTGCCTGCCTAGGGTTACGCCTAGGGTTAGGGTTTTTGAAACCAGAAAGCCCTGAGCTCCAGGCACCCTGCTGCCGCAAAAGGCATCCCAGGAGAAGCGCAAAAGTGCCACAACATGGCTGCCTCCACAGCTTTTTCCTTGGGACCATCCCTAACCCTAGGCTGATTTGCCTGCCTAGGGTTACGCCTAGGGTTAGGGTTTTTGAAACCAGAAAGCCCTGAGCTCCAGGCACCCTGCTGCCGCAAAAGGCATCCCAGGAGAAGCGCAAAAGTGCCACAACATGGCTGCCTCCACAGCTTTTTCCTTGGGACCATCCCTAACCCTAGGCTGATTTGCCTGCCTAGGGTTACGCCTAGGGTTAGGGTTTTTGAAACCAGAAAGCCCTGAGCTCCAGGCACCCTGCTGCCGCAAAAGGCATCCCAGGAGAAGCGCAAAAGTGCCACAACATGGCTGCCTCCACAGCTTTTTCCTTGGGACCATCCCTAACCCTAGGCTGATTTGCCTGCCTAGGGTTACGCCTAGGGTTAGGGTTTTTGAAACCAGAAAGCCCTGAGCTCCAGGCACCCTGCTGCCGCAAAAGGCATCCCAGGAGAAGCGCAAAAGTGCCACAACATGGCTGCCTCCACAGCTTTTTCCTTGGGACCATCCCTAACCCTAGGCTGATTTGCCTGCCTAGGGTTACGCCTAGGGTTAGGGTTTTCGAAACCAGAAAGCCCTGAGCTCCAGGCACCCTGCTGCCGCAAAAGGCATCCCAGGAGAAGCGCAAAAGTGCCACAACATGGCTGCCTCCACAGCTTTTTCCTTGGGACCATCCCTAACCCTAGGCTGATTTGCCTGCCTAGGGTTACGCCTAGGGTTAGGGTTTTTGAAACCAGAAAGCCCTGAGCTCCAGGCACCCTGCTGCCGCAAAAGGCATCCCAGGAGAAGCGCAAAAGTGCCACAACATGGCTGCCTCCACAGCTTTTTCCTTGGGACCATCCCTAACCCTAGGCTGATTTGCCTGCCTAGGGTTACGCCTAGGGTTAGGGTTTTTGAAACCAGAAAGCCCTGAGCTCCAGGCACCCTGCTGCCGCAAAAGGCATCCCAGGAGAAGCGCAAAAGTGCCACAACATGGCTGCCTCCACAGCTTTTTCCTTGGGACCATCCCTAACCCTAGGCTGATTTGCCTGCCTAGGGTTACGCCTAGGGTTAGGGTTTTTGAAACCAGAAAGCCCTGAGCTCCAGGCACCCTGCTGCCGCAAAAGGCATCCCAGGAGAAGCGCAAAAGTGCCACAACATGGCTGCCTCCACAGCTTTTTCCTTGGGACCATCCCTAACCCTAGGCTGATTTGCCTGCCTAGGGTTACGCCTAGGGTTAGGGTTTTCGAAACCAGAAAGCCCTGAGCTCCAGGCACCCTGCTGCCGCAAAAGGCATCCCAGGAGAAGCGCAAAAGTGCCACAACATGGCTGCCTCCACAGCTTTTTCCTTGGGACCATCCCTAACCCTAGGCTGATTTGCCTGCCTAGGGTTACGCCTAGGGTTAGGGTTTTTGAAACCAGAAAGCCCTGAGCTCCAGGCACCCTGCTGCCGCAAAAGGCATCCCAGGAGAAGCGCAAAAGTGCCACAACATGGCTGCCTCCACAGCTTTTTCCTTGGGACCATCCCTAACCCTAGGCTGATTTGCCTGCCTAGGGTTACGCCTAGGGTTAGGGTTTTTGAAACCAGAAAGCCCTGAGCTCCAGGCACCCTGCTGCCGCAAAAGGCATCCCAGGAGAAGCGCAAAAGTGCCACAACATGGCTGCCTCCACAGCTTTTTCCTTGGGACCATCCCTAACCCTAGGCTGATTTGCCTGCCTAGGGTTACGCCTAGGGTTAGGGTTTTTGAAACCAGAAAGCCCTGAGCTCCAGGCACCCTGCTGCCGCAAAAGGCATCCCAGGAGAAGCGCAAAAGTGCCACAACATGGCTGCCTCCACAGCTTTTTCCTTGGGACCATCCCTAACCCTAGGCTGATTTGCCTGCCTAGGGTAGGGTGGGTACGCCTAGGGTTAGGGTTTTTGAAACCAGAAAGCCCTGAGCTCCAGGCACCCTGCTGCCGCAAAAGGCATCCCAGGAGAAGCGCAAAAGTGCCACAACATGGCTGCCTCCACAGCTTTTTCCTTGGGACCATCCCTAACCCTAGGCTGATTTGCCTGCCTAGGGTTACGCCTAGGGTTAGGGTTTTTGAAACCAGAAAGCCCTGAGCTCCAGGCACCCTGCTGCCGCAAAAGGCATCCCAGGAGAAGCGCAAAAGTGCCACAACATGGCTGCCTCCACAGCTTTTTCCTTGGGACCATCCCTAACCCTAGGCTGATTTGCCTGCCTAGGGTTACGCCTAGGGTTAGGGTTTTTGAAACCAGAAAGCCCTGAGCTCCAGGCACCCTGCTGCCGCAAAAGGCATCCCAGGAGAAGCGCAAAAGTGCCACAACATGGCTGCCTCCACAGCTTTTTCCTTGGGACCATCCCTAACCCTAGGCTGATTTGCCTGCCTAGGGTTACGCCTAGGGTTAGGGTTTTTGAAACCAGAAAGCCCTGAGCTCCAGGCACCCTGCTGCCGCAAAAGGCATCCCAGGAGAAGCGCAAAAGTGCCACAACATGGCTGCCTCCACAGCTTTTTCCTTGGGACCATCCCTAACCCTAGGCTGATTTGCCTGCCTAGGGTTACGCCTAGGGTTAGGGTTTTTGAAACCAGAAAGCCCTGAGCTCCAGGCACCCTGCTGCCGCAAAAGGCATCCCAGGAGAAGCGCAAAAGTGCCACAACATGGCTGCCTCCACAGCTTTTTCCTTGGGACCATCCCTAACCCTAGGCTGATTTGCCTGCCTAGGGTTACGCCTAGGGTTAGGGTTTTTGAAACCAGAAAGCCCTGAGCTCCAGGCACCCTGCTGCCGCAAAAGGCATCCCAGGAGAAGCGCAAAAGTGCCACAACATGGCTGCCTCCACAGCTTTTTCCTTGGGACCATCCCTAACCCTAGGCTGATTTGCCTGCCTAGGGTTACGCCTAGGGTTAGGGTTTTTGAAACCAGAAAGCCCTGAGCTCCAGGCACCCTGCTGCCGCAAAAGGCATCCCAGGAGAAGCGCAAAAGTGCCACAACATGGCTGCCTCCACAGCTTTTTCCTTGGGACCATCCCTAACCCTAGGCTGATTTGCCTGCCTAGGGTTACGCCTAGGGTTAGGGTTTTTGAAACCAGAAAGCCCTGAGCTCCAGGCACCCTGCTGCCGCAAAAGGCATCCCAGGAGAAGCGCAAAAGTGCCACAACATGGCTGCCTCCACAGCTTTTTCCTTGGGACCATCCCTAACCCTAGGCTGATTTGCCTGCCTAGGGTTACGCCTAGGGTTAGGGTTTTTGAAACCAGAAAGCCCTGAGCTCCAGGCACCCTGCTGCCGCAAAAGGCATCCCAGGAGAAGCGCAAAAGTGCCACAACATGGCTGCCTCCACAGCTTTTTCCTTGGGACCATCCCTAACCCTAGGCTGATTTGCCTGCCTAGGGTTACGCCTAGGGTTAGGGTTTTTGAAACCAGAAAGCCCTGAGCTCCAGGCACCCTGCTGCCGCAAAAGGCATCCCAGGAGAAGCGCAAAAGTGCCACAACATGGCTGCCTCCACAGCTTTTTCCTTGGGACCATCCCTAACCCTAGGCTGATTTGCCTGCCTAGGGTTACGCCTAGGGTTAGGGTTTTTGAAACCAGAAAGCCCTGAGCTCCAGGCACCCTGCTGCCGCAAAAGGCATCCCAGGAGAAGCGCAAAAGTGCCACAACATGGCTGCCTCCACAGCTTTTTCCTTGGGACCATCCCTAACCCTAGGCTGATTTGCCTGCCTAGGGTTACGCCTAGGGTTAGGGTTTTTGAAACCAGAAAGCCCTGAGCTCCAGGCACCCTGCTGCCGCAAAAGGCATCCCAGGAGAAGCGCAAAAGTGCCACAACATGGCTGCCTCCACAGCTTTTTCCTTGGGACCATCCCTAACCCTAGGCTGATTTGCCTGCCTAGGGTTACGCCTAGGGTTAGGGTTTTTGAAACCAGAAAGCCCTGAGCTCCAGGCACCCTGCTGCCGCAAAAGGCATCCCAGGAGAAGCGCAAAAGTGCCACAACATGGCTGCCTCCACAGCTTTTTCCTTGGGACCATCCCTAACCCTAGGCTGATTTGCCTGCCTAGGGTTACGCCTAGGGTTAGGGTTTTTGAAACCAGAAAGCCCTGAGCTCCAGGCACCCTGCTGCCGCAAAAGGCATCCCAGGAGAAGCGCAAAAGTGCCACAACATGGCTGCCTCCACAGCTTTTTCCTTGGGACCATCCCTAACCCTAGGCTGATTTGCCTGCCTAGGGTTACGCCTAGGGTTAGGGTTTTTGAAACCAGAAAGCCCTGAGCTCCAGGCACCCTGCTGCCGCAAAAGGCATCCCAGGAGAAGCGCAAAAGTGCCACAACATGGCTGCCTCCACAGCTTTTTCCTTGGGACCATCCCTAACCCTAGGCTGATTTGCCTGCCTAGGGTTACGCCTAGGGTTAGGGTTTTTGAAACCAGAAAGCCCTGAGCTCCAGGCACCCTGCTGCCGCAAAAGGCATCCCAGGAGAAGCGCAAAAGTGCCACAACATGGCTGCCTCCACAGCTTTTTCCTTGGGACCATCCCTAACCCTAGGCTGATTTGCCTGCCTAGGGTTACGCCTAGGGTTAGGGTTTTTGAAACCAGAAAGCCCTGAGCTCCAGGCACCCTGCTGCCGCAAAAGGCATCCCAGGAGAAGCGCAAAAGTGCCACAACATGGCTGCCTCCACAGCTTTTTCCTTGGGACCATCCCTAACCCTAGGCTGATTTGCCTGCCTAGGGTTACGCCTAGGGTTAGGGTTTTTGAAACCAGAAAGCCCTGAGCTCCAGGCACCCTGCTGCCGCAAAAGGCATCCCAGGAGAAGCGCAAAAGTGCCACAACATGGCTGCCTCCACAGCTTTTTCCTTGGGACCATCCCTAACCCTAGGCTGATTTGCCTGCCTAGGGTTACGCCTAGGGTTAGGGTTTTTGAAACCAGAAAGCCCTGAGCTCCAGGCACCCTGCTGCCGCAAAAGGCATCCCAGGAGAAGCGCAAAAGTGCCACAACATGGCTGCCTCCACAGCTTTTTCCTTGGGACCATCCCTAACCCTAGGCTGATTTGCCTGCCTAGGGTTACGCCTAGGGTTAGGGTTTTTGAAACCAGAAAGCCCTGAGCTCCAGGCACCCTGCTGCCGCAAAAGGCATCCCAGGAGAAGCGCAAAAGTGCCACAACATGGCTGCCTCCACAGCTTTTTCCTTGGGACCATCCCTAACCCTAGGCTGATTTGCCTGCCTAGGGTTACGCCTAGGGTTAGGGTTTTTGAAACCAGAAAGCCCTGAGCTCCAGGCACCCTGCTGCCGCAAAAGGCATCCCAGGAGAAGCGCAAAAGTGCCACAACATGGCTGCCTCCACAGCTTTTTCCTTGGGACCATCCCTAACCCTAGGCTGATTTGCCTGCCTAGGGTTACGCCTAGGGTTAGGGTTTTTGAAACCAGAAAGCCCTGAGCTCCAGGCACCCTGCTGCCGCAAAAGGCATCCCAGGAGAAGCGCAAAAGTGCCACAACATGGCTGCCTCCACAGCTTTTTCCTTGGGACCATCCCTAACCCTAGGCTGATTTGCCTGCCTAGGGTTACGCCTAGGGTTAGGGTTTTTGAAACCAGAAAGCCCTGAGCTCCAGGCACCCTGCTGCCGCAAAAGGCATCCCAGGAGAAGCGCAAAAGTGCCACAACATGGCTGCCTCCACAGCTTTTTCCTTGGGACCATCCCTAACCCTAGGCTGATTTGCCTGCCTAGGGTTACGCCTAGGGTTAGGGTTTTTGAAACCAGAAAGCCCTGAGCTCCAGGCACCCTGCTGCCGCAAAAGGCATCCCAGGAGAAGCGCAAAAGTGCCACAACATGGCTGCCTCCACAGCTTTTTCCTTGGGACCATCCCTAACCCTAGGCTGATTTGCCTGCCTAGGGTTACGCCTAGGGTTAGGGTTTTTGAAACCAGAAAGCCCTGAGCTCCAGGCACCCTGCTGCCGCAAAAGGCATCCCAGGAGAAGCGCAAAAGTGCCACAACATGGCTGCCTCCACAGCTTTTTCCTTGGGACCATCCCTAACCCTAGGCTGATTTGCCTGCCTAGGGTTACGCCTAGGGTTAGGGTTTTTGAAACCAGAAAGCCCTGAGCTCCAGGCACCCTGCTGCCGCAAAAGGCATCCCAGGAGAAGCGCAAAAGTGCCACAACATGGCTGCCTCCACAGCTTTTTCCTTGGGACCATCCCTAACCCTAGGCTGATTTGCCTGCCTAGGGTTACGCCTAGGGTTAGGGTTTTTGAAACCAGAAAGCCCTGAGCTCCAGGCACCCTGCTGCCGCAAAAGGCATCCCAGGAGAAGCGCAAAAGTGCCACAACATGGCTGCCTCCACAGCTTTTTCCTTGGGACCATCCCTAACCCTAGGCTGATTTGCCTGCCTAGGGTTACGCCTAGGGTTAGGGTTTTTGAAACCAGAAAGCCCTGAGCTCCAGGCACCCTGCTGCCGCAAAAGGCATCCCAGGAGAAGCGCAAAAGTGCCACAACATGGCTGCCTCCACAGCTTTTTCCTTGGGACCATCCCTAACCCTAGGCTGATTTGCCTGCCTAGGGTTACGCCTAGGGTTAGGGTTTTTGAAACCAGAAAGCCCTGAGCTCCAGGCACCCTGCTGCCGCAAAAGGCATCCCAGGAGAAGCGCAAAAGTGCCACAACATGGCTGCCTCCACAGCTTTTTCCTTGGGACCATCCCTAACCCTAGGCTGATTTGCCTGCCTAGGGTTACGCCTAGGGTTAGGGTTTTTGAAACCAGAAAGCCCTGAGCTCCAGGCACCCTGCTGCCGCAAAAGGCATCCCAGGAGAAGCGCAAAAGTGCCACAACATGGCTGCCTCCACAGCTTTTTCCTTGGGACCATCCCTAACCCTAGGCTGATTTGCCTGCCTAGGGTTACGCCTAGGGTTAGGGTTTTTGAAACCAGAAAGCCCTGAGCTCCAGGCACCCTGCTGCCGCAAAAGGCATCCCAGGAGAAGCGCAAAAGTGCCACAACATGGCTGCCTCCACAGCTTTTTCCTTGGGACCATCCCTAACCCTAGGCTGATTTGCCTGCCTAGGGTTACGCCTAGGGTTAGGGTTTTTGAAACCAGAAAGCCCTGAGCTCCAGGCACCCTGCTGCCGCAAAAGGCATCCCAGGAGAAGCGCAAAAGTGCCACAACATGGCTGCCTCCACAGCTTTTTCCTTGGGACCATCCCTAACCCTAGGCTGATTTGCCTGCCTAGGGTTACGCCTAGGGTTAGGGTTTTTGAAACCAGAAAGCCCTGAGCTCCAGGCACCCTGCTGCCGCAAAAGGCATCCCAGGAGAAGCGCAAAAGTGCCACAACATGGCTGCCTCCACAGCTTTTTCCTTGGGACCATCCCTAACCCTAGGCTGATTTGCCTGCCTAGGGTTACGCCTAGGGTTAGGGTTTTTGAAACCAGAAAGCCCTGAGCTCCAGGCACCCTGCTGCCGCAAAAGGCATCCCAGGAGAAGCGCAAAAGTGCCACAACATGGCTGCCTCCACAGCTTTTTCCTTGGGACCATCCCTAACCCTAGGCTGATTTGCCTGCCTAGGGTTACGCCTAGGGTTAGGGTTTTTGAAACCAGAAAGCCCTGAGCTCCAGGCACCCTGCTGCCGCAAAAGGCATCCCAGGAGAAGCGCAAAAGTGCCACAACATGGCTGCCTCCACAGCTTTTTCCTTGGGACCATCCCTAACCCTAGGCTGATTTGCCTGCCTAGGGTTACGCCTAGGGTTAGGGTTTTTGAAACCAGAAAGCCCTGAGCTCCAGGCACCCTGCTGCCGCAAAAGGCATCCCAGGAGAAGCGCAAAAGTGCCACAACATGGCTGCCTCCACAGCTTTTTCCTTGGGACCATCCCTAACCCTAGGCTGATTTGCCTGCCTAGGGTTACGCCTAGGGTTAGGGTTTTTGAAACCAGAAAGCCCTGAGCTCCAGGCACCCTGCTGCCGCAAAAGGCATCCCAGGAGAAGCGCAAAAGTGCCACAACATGGCTGCCTCCACAGCTTTTTCCTTGGGACCATCCCTAACCCTAGGCTGATTTGCCTGCCTAGGGTTACGCCTAGGGTTAGGGTTTTTGAAACCAGAAAGCCCTGAGCTCCAGGCACCCTGCTGCCGCAAAAGGCATCCCAGGAGAAGCGCAAAAGTGCCACAACATGGCTGCCTCCACAGCTTTTTCCTTGGGACCATCCCTAACCCTAGGCTGATTTGCCTGCCTAGGGTTACGCCTAGGGTTAGGGTTTTTGAAACCAGAAAGCCCTGAGCTCCAGGCACCCTGCTGCCGCAAAAGGCATCCCAGGAGAAGCGCAAAAGTGCCACAACATGGCTGCCTCCACAGCTTTTTCCTTGGGACCATCCCTAACCCTAGGCTGATTTGCCTGCCTAGGGTTACGCCTAGGGTTAGGGTTTTTGAAACCAGAAAGCCCTGAGCTCCAGGCACCCTGCTGCCGCAAAAGGCATCCCAGGAGAAGCGCAAAAGTGCCACAACATGGCTGCCTCCACAGCTTTTTCCTTGGGACCATCCCTAACCCTAGGCTGATTTGCCTGCCTAGGGTTACGCCTAGGGTTAGGGTTTTTGAAACCAGAAAGCCCTGAGCTCCAGGCACCCTGCTGCCGCAAAAGGCATCCCAGGAGAAGCGCAAAAGTGCCACAACATGGCTGCCTCCACAGCTTTTTCCTTGGGACCATCCCTAACCCTAGGCTGATTTGCCTGCCTAGGGTTACGCCTAGGGTTAGGGTTTTTGAAACCAGAAAGCCCTGAGCTCCAGGCACCCTGCTGCCACAAAAGGCATCCCAGGAGAAGCGCAAAAGTGCCACAACATGGCTGCCTCCACAGCTTTTTCCTTGGGACCATCCCTAACCCTAGGCTGATTTGCCTGCCTAGGGTTACGCCTAGGGTTAGGGTTTTTGAAACCAGAAAGCCCTGAGCTCCAGGCACCCTGCTGCCGCAAAAGGCATCCCAGGAGAAGCGCAAAAGTGCCACAACATGGCTGCCTCCACAGCTTTTTCCTTGGGACCATCCCTAACCCTAGGCTGATTTGCCTGCCTAGGGTTACGCCTAGGGTTAGGGTTTTTGAAACCAGAAAGCCCTGAGCTCCAGGCACCCTGCTGCCGCAAAAGGCATCCCAGGAGAAGCGCAAAAGTGCCACAACATGGCTGCCTCCACAGCTTTTTCCTTGGGACCATCCCTAACCCTAGGCTGATTTGCCTGCCTAGGGTTACGCCTAGGGTTAGGGTTTTTGAAACCAGAAAGCCCTGAGCTCCAGGCACCCTGCTGCCGCAAAAGGCATCCCAGGAGAAGCGCAAAAGTGCCACAACATGGCTGCCTCCACAGCTTTTTCCTTGGGACCATCCCTAACCCTAGGCTGATTTGCCTGCCTAGGGTTACGCCTAGGGTTAGGGTTTTTGAAACCAGAAAGCCCTGAGCTCCAGGCACCCTGCTGCCGCAAAAGGCATCCCAGGAGAAGCGCAAAAGTGCCACAACATGGCTGCCTCCACAGCTTTTTCCTTGGGACCATCCCTAACCCTAGGCTGATTTGCCTGCCTAGGGTTACGCCTAGGGTTAGGGTTTTTGAAACCAGAAAGCCCTGAGCTCCAGGCACCCTGCTGCCGCAAAAGGCATCCCAGGAGAAGCGCAAAAGTGCCACAACATGGCTGCCTCCACAGCTTTTTCCTTGGGACCATCCCTAACCCTAGGCTGATTTGCCTGCCTAGGGTTACGCCTAGGGTTAGGGTTTTTGAAACCAGAAAGCCCTGAGCTCCAGGCACCCTGCTGCCGCAAAAGGCATCCCAGGAGAAGCGCAAAAGTGCCACAACATGGCTGCCTCCACAGCTTTTTCCTTGGGACCATCCCTAACCCTAGGCTGATTTGCCTGCCTAGGGTTACGCCTAGGGTTAGGGTTTTTGAAACCAGAAAGCCCTGAGCTCCAGGCACCCTGCTGCCGCAAAAGGCATCCCAGGAGAAGCGCAAAAGTGCCACAACATGGCTGCCTCCACAGCTTTTTCCTTGGGACCATCCCTAACCCTAGGCTGATTTGCCTGCCTAGGGTTACGCCTAGGGTTAGGGTTTTTGAAACCAGAAAGCCCTGAGCTCCAGGCACCCTGCTGCCGCAAAAGGCATCCCAGGAGAAGCGCAAAAGTGCCACAACATGGCTGCCTCCACAGCTTTTTCCTTGGGACCATCCCTAACCCTAGGCTGATTTGCCTGCCTAGGGTTACGCCTAGGGTTAGGGTTTTTGAAACCAGAAAGCCCTGAGCTCCAGGCACCCTGCTGCCGCAAAAGGCATCCCAGGAGAAGCGCAAAAGTGCCACAACATGGCTGCCTCCACAGCTTTTTCCTTGGGACCATCCCTAACCCTAGGCTGATTTGCCTGCCTAGGGTTACGCCTAGGGTTAGGGTTTTTGAAACCAGAAAGCCCTGAGCTCCAGGCACCCTGCTGCCGCAAAAGGCATCCCAGGAGAAGCGCAAAAGTGCCACAACATGGCTGCCTCCACAGCTTTTTCCTTGGGACCATCCCTAACCCTAGGCTGATTTGCCTGCCTAGGGTTACGCCTAGGGTTAGGGTTTTTGAAACCAGAAAGCCCTGAGCTCCAGGCACCCTGCTGCCGCAAAAGGCATCCCAGGAGAAGCGCAAAAGTGCCACAACATGGCTGCCTCCACAGCTTTTTCCTTGGGACCATCCCTAACCCTAGGCTGATTTGCCTGCCTAGGGTTACGCCTAGGGTTAGGGTTTTTGAAACCAGAAAGCCCTGAGCTCCAGGCACCCTGCTGCCGCAAAAGGCATCCCAGGAGAAGCGCAAAAGTGCCACAACATGGCTGCCTCCACAGCTTTTTCCTTGGGACCATCCCTAACCCTAGGCTGATTTGCCTGCCTAGGGTTACGCCTAGGGTTAGGGTTTTTGAAACCAGAAAGCCCTGAGCTCCAGGCACCCTGCTGCCGCAAAAGGCATCCCAGGAGAAGCGCAAAAGTGCCACAACATGGCTGCCTCCACAGCTTTTTCCTTGGGACCATCCCTAACCCTAGGCTGATTTGCCTGCCTAGGGTTACGCCTAGGGTTAGGGTTTTTGAAACCAGAAAGCCCTGAGCTCCAGGCACCCTGCTGCCGCAAAAGGCATCCCAGGAGAAGCGCAAAAGTGCCACAACATGGCTGCCTCCACAGCTTTTTCCTTGGGACCATCCCTAACCCTAGGCTGATTTGCCTGCCTAGGGTTACGCCTAGGGTTAGGGTTTTTGAAACCAGAAAGCCCTGAGCTCCAGGCACCCTGCTGCCGCAAAAGGCATCCCAGGAGAAGCGCAAAAGTGCCACAACATGGCTGCCTCCACAGCTTTTTCCTTGGGACCATCCCTAACCCTAGGCTGATTTGCCTGCCTAGGGTTACGCCTAGGGTTAGGGTTTTTGAAACCAGAAAGCCCTGAGCTCCAGGCACCCTGCTGCCGCAAAAGGCATCCCAGGAGAAGCGCAAAAGTGCCACAACATGGCTGCCTCCACAGCTTTTTCCTTGGGACCATCCCTAACCCTAGGCTGATTTGCCTGCCTAGGGTTACGCCTAGGGTTAGGGTTTTTGAAACCAGAAAGCCCTGAGCTCCAGGCACCCTGCTGCCGCAAAAGGCATCCCAGGAGAAGCGCAAAAGTGCCACAACATGGCTGCCTCCACAGCTTTTTCCTTGGGACCATCCCTAACCCTAGGCTGATTTGCCTGCCTAGGGTTACGCCTAGGGTTAGGGTTTTTGAAACCAGAAAGCCCTGAGCTCCAGGCACCCTGCTGCCGCAAAAGGCATCCCAGGAGAAGCGCAAAAGTGCCACAACATGGCTGCCTCCACAGCTTTTTCCTTGGGACCATCCCTAACCCTAGGCTGATTTGCCTGCCTAGGGTTACGCCTAGGGTTAGGGTTTTTGAAACCAGAAAGCCCTGCAGGCACCCTGCTGCCGCAAAAGGCATCCCAGGAGAAGCGCAAAAGTGCCACAACATGGCTGCCTCCACAGCTTTTTCCTTGGGACCATCCCTAACCCTAGGCTGATTTGCCTGCCTAGGGTTACGCCTAGGGTTAGGGTTTTTGAAACCAGAAAGCCCTGAGCTCCAGGCACCCTGCTGCCGCAAAAGGCATCCCAGGAGAAGCGCAAAAGTGCCACAACATGGCTGCCTCCACAGCTTTTTCCTTGGGACCATCCCTAACCCTAGGCTGATTTGCCTGCCTAGGGTTACGCCTAGGGTTAGGGTTTTTGAAACCAGAAAGCCCTGAGCTCCAGGCACCCTGCTGCCGCAAAAGGCATCCCAGGAGAAGCGCAAAAGTGCCACAACATGGCTGCCTCCACAGCTTTTTCCTTGGGACCATCCCTAACCCTAGGCTGATTTGCCTGCCTAGGGTTACGCCTAGGGTTAGGGTTTTTGAAACCAGAAAGCCCTGAGCTCCAGGCACCCTGCTGCCGCAAAAGGCATCCCAGGAGAAGCGCAAAAGTGCCACAACATGGCTGCCTCCACAGCTTTTTCCTTGGGACCATCCCTAACCCTAGGCTGATTTGCCTGCCTAGGGTTACGCCTAGGGTTAGGGTTTTTGAAACCAGAAAGCCCTGAGCTCCAGGCACCCTGCTGCCGCAAAAGGCATCCCAGGAGAAGCGCAAAAGTGCCACAACATGGCTGCCTCCACAGCTTTTTCCTTGGGACCATCCCTAACCCTAGGCTGATTTGCCTGCCTAGGGTTACGCCTAGGGTTAGGGTTTTTGAAACCAGAAAGCCCTGAGCTCCAGGCACCCTGCTGCCGCAAAAGGCATCCCAGGAGAAGCGCAAAAGTGCCACAACATGGCTGCCTCCACAGCTTTTTCCTTGGGACCATCCCTAACCCTAGGCTGATTTGCCTGCCTAGGGTTACGCCTAGGGTTAGGGTTTTTGAAACCAGAAAGCCCTGAGCTCCAGGCACCCTGCTGCCGCAAAAGGCATCCCAGGAGAAGCGCAAAAGTGCCACAACATGGCTGCCTCCACAGCTTTTTCCTTGGGACCATCCCTAACCCTAGGCTGATTTGCCTGCCTAGGGTTACGCCTAGGGTTAGGGTTTTTGAAACCAGAAAGCCCTGAGCTCCAGGCACCCTGCTGCCGCAAAAGGCATCCCAGGAGAAGCGCAAAAGTGCCACAACATGGCTGCCTCCACAGCTTTTTCCTTGGGACCATCCCTAACCCTAGGCTGATTTGCCTGCCTAGGGTTACGCCTAGGGTTAGGGTTTTTGAAACCAGAAAGCCCTGAGCTCCAGGCACCCTGCTGCCGCAAAAGGCATCCCAGGAGAAGCGCAAAAGTGCCACAACATGGCTGCCTCCACAGCTTTTTCCTTGGGACCATCCCTAACCCTAGGCTGATTTGCCTGCCTAGGGTTACGCCTAGGGTTAGGGTTTTTGAAACCAGAAAGCCCTGAGCTCCAGGCACCCTGCTGCCGCAAAAGGCATCCCAGGAGAAGCGCAAAAGTGCCACAACATGGCTGCCTCCACAGCTTTTTCCTTGGGACCATCCCTAACCCTAGGCTGATTTGCCTGCCTAGGGTTACGCCTAGGGTTAGGGTTTTTGAAACCAGAAAGCCCTGAGCTCCAGGCACCCTGCTGCCGCAAAAGGCATCCCAGGAGAAGCGCAAAAGTGCCACAACATGGCTGCCTCCACAGCTTTTTCCTTGGGACCATCCCTAACCCTAGGCTGATTTGCCTGCCTAGGGTTACGCCTAGGGTTAGGGTTTTTGAAACCAGAAAGCCCTGAGCTCCAGGCACCCTGCTGCCGCAAAAGGCATCCCAGGAGAAGCGCAAAAGTGCCACAACATGGCTGCCTCCACAGCTTTTTCCTTGGGACCATCCCTAACCCTAGGCTGATTTGCCTGCCTAGGGTTACGCCTAGGGTTAGGGTTTTTGAAACCAGAAAGCCCTGAGCTCCAGGCACCCTGCTGCCGCAAAAGGCATCCCAGGAGAAGCGCAAAAGTGCCACAACATGGCTGCCTCCACAGCTTTTTCCTTGGGACCATCCCTAACCCTAGGCTGATTTGCCTGCCTAGGGTTACGCCTAGGGTTAGGGTTTTTGAAACCAGAAAGCCCTGAGCTCCAGGCACCCTGCTGCCGCAAAAGGCATCCCAGGAGAAGCGCAAAAGTGCCACAACATGGCTGCCTCCACAGCTTTTTCCTTGGGACCATCCCTAACCCTAGGCTGATTTGCCTGCCTAGGGTTACGCCTAGGGTTAGGGTTTTTGAAACCAGAAAGCCCTGAGCTCCAGGCACCCTGCTGCCGCAAAAGGCATCCCAGGAGAAGCGCAAAAGTGCCACAACATGGCTGCCTCCACAGCTTTTTCCTTGGGACCATCCCTAACCCTAGGCTGATTTGCCTGCCTAGGGTTACGCCTAGGGTTAGGGTTTTTGAAACCAGAAAGCCCTGAGCTCCAGGCACCCTGCTGCCGCAAAAGGCATCCCAGGAGAAGCGCAAAAGTGCCACAACATGGCTGCCTCCACAGCTTTTTCCTTGGGACCATCCCTAACCCTAGGCTGATTTGCCTGCCTAGGGTTACGCCTAGGGTTAGGGTTTTTGAAACCAGAAAGCCCTGAGCTCCAGGCACCCTGCTGCCGCAAAAGGCATCCCAGGAGAAGCGCAAAAGTGCCACAACATGGCTGCCTCCACAGCTTTTTCCTTGGGACCATCCCTAACCCTAGGCTGATTTGCCTGCCTAGGGTTACGCCTAGGGTTAGGGTTTTTGAAACCAGAAAGCCCTGAGCTCCAGGCACCCTGCTGCCGCAAAAGGCATCCCAGGAGAAGCGCAAAAGTGCCACAACATGGCTGCCTCCACAGCTTTTTCCTTGGGACCATCCCTAACCCTAGGCTGATTTGCCTGCCTAGGGTTACGCCTAGGGTTAGGGTTTTTGAAACCAGAAAGCCCTGAGCTCCAGGCACCCTGCTGCCGCAAAAGGCATCCCAGGAGAAGCGCAAAAGTGCCACAACATGGCTGCCTCCACAGCTTTTTCCTTGGGACCATCCCTAACCCTAGGCTGATTTGCCTGCCTAGGGTTACGCCTAGGGTTAGGGTTTTTGAAACCAGAAAGCCCTGAGCTCCAGGCACCCTGCTGCCGCAAAAGGCATCCCAGGAGAAGCGCAAAAGTGCCACAACATGGCTGCCTCCACAGCTTTTTCCTTGGGACCATCCCTAACCCTAGGCTGATTTGCCTGCCTAGGGTTACGCCTAGGGTTAGGGTTTTTGAAACCAGAAAGCCCTGAGCTCCAGGCACCCTGCTGCCGCAAAAGGCATCCCAGGAGAAGCGCAAAAGTGCCACAACATGGCTGCCTCCACAGCTTTTTCCTTGGGACCATCCCTAACCCTAGGCTGATTTGCCTGCCTAGGGTTACGCCTAGGGTTAGGGTTTTTGAAACCAGAAAGCCCTGAGCTCCAGGCACCCTGCTGCCGCAAAAGGCATCCCAGGAGAAGCGCAAAAGTGCCACAACATGGCTGCCTCCACAGCTTTTTCCTTGGGACCATCCCTAACCCTAGGCTGATTTGCCTGCCTAGGGTTACGCCTAGGGTTAGGGTTTTTGAAACCAGAAAGCCCTGAGCTCCAGGCACCCTGCTGCCGCAAAAGGCATCCCAGGAGAAGCGCAAAAGTGCCACAACATGGCTGCCTCCACAGCTTTTTCCTTGGGACCATCCCTAACCCTAGGCTGATTTGCCTGCCTAGGGTAGGGTTACGCCTAGGGTTAGGGTTTTTGAAACCAGAAAGCCCTGAGCTCCAGGCACCCTGCTGCCGCAAAAGGCATCCCAGGAGAAGCGCAAAAGTGCCACAACATGGCTGCCTCCACAGCTTTTTCCTTGGGACCATCCCTAACCCTAGGCTGATTTGCCTGCCTAGGGTTACGCCTAGGGTTAGGGTTTTTGAAACCAGAAAGCCCTGAGCTCCAGGCACCCTGCTGCCGCAAAAGGCATCCCAGGAGAAGCGCAAAAGTGCCACAACATGGCTGCCTCCACAGCTTTTTCCTTGGGACCATCCCTAACCCTAGGCTGATTTGCCTGCCTAGGGTTACGCCTAGGGTTAGGGTTTTTGAAACCAGAAAGCCCTGAGCTCCAGGCACCCTGCTGCCGCAAAAGGCATCCCAGGAGAAGCGCAAAAGTGCCACAACATGGCTGCCTCCACAGCTTTTTCCTTGGGACCATCCCTAACCCTAGGCTGATTTGCCTGCCTAGGGTTACGCCTAGGGTTAGGGTTTTTGAAACCAGAAAGCCCTGAGCTCCAGGCACCCTGCTGCCGCAAAAGGCATCCCAGGAGAAGCGCAAAAGTGCCACAACATGGCTGCCTCCACAGCTTTTTCCTTGGGACCATCCCTAACCCTAGGCTGATTTGCCTGCCTAGGGTTACGCCTAGGGTTAGGGTTTTTGAAACCAGAAAGCCCTGAGCTCCAGGCACCCTGCTGCCGCAAAAGGCATCCCAGGAGAAGCGCAAAAGTGCCACAACATGGCTGCCTCCACAGCTTTTTCCTTGGGACCATCCCTAACCCTAGGCTGATTTGCCTGCCTAGGGTTACGCCTAGGGTTAGGGTTTTTGAAACCAGAAAGCCCTGAGCTCCAGGCACCCTGCTGCCGCAAAAGGCATCCCAGGAGAAGCGCAAAAGTGCCACAACATGGCTGCCTCCACAGCTTTTTCCTTGGGACCATCCCTAACCCTAGGCTGATTTGCCTGCCTAGGGTTACGCCTAGGGTTAGGGTTTTTGAAACCAGAAAGCCCTGAGCTCCAGGCACCCTGCTGCCGCAAAAGGCATCCCAGGAGAAGCGCAAAAGTGCCACAACATGGCTGCCTCCACAGCTTTTTCCTTGGGACCATCCCTAACCCTAGGCTGATTTGCCTGCCTAGGGTTACGCCTAGGGTTAGGGTTTTTGAAACCAGAAAGCCCTGAGCTCCAGGCACCCTGCTGCCGCAAAAGGCATCCCAGGAGAAGCGCAAAAGTGCCACAACATGGCTGCCTCCACAGCTTTTTCCTTGGGACCATCCCTAACCCTAGGCTGATTTGCCTGCCTAGGGTTACGCCTAGGGTTAGGGTTTTTGAAACCAGAAAGCCCTGAGCTCCAGGCACCCTGCTGCCGCAAAAGGCATCCCAGGAGAAGCGCAAAAGTGCCACAACATGGCTGCCTCCACAGCTTTTTCCTTGGGACCATCCCTAACCCTAGGCTGATTTGCCTGCCTAGGGTTACGCCTAGGGTTAGGGTTTTTGAAACCAGAAAGCCCTGAGCTCCAGGCACCCTGCTGCCGCAAAAGGCATCCCAGGAGAAGCGCAAAAGTGCCACAACATGGCTGCCTCCACAGCTTTTTCCTTGGGACCATCCCTAACCCTAGGCTGATTTGCCTGCCTAGGGTTACGCCTAGGGTTAGGGTTTTTGAAACCAGAAAGCCCTGAGCTCCAGGCACCCTGCTGCCGCAAAAGGCATCCCAGGAGAAGCGCAAAAGTGCCACAACATGGCTGCCTCCACAGCTTTTTCCTTGGGACCATCCCTAACCCTAGGCTGATTTGCCTGCCTAGGGTTACGCCTAGGGTTAGGGTTTTTGAAACCAGAAAGCCCTGAGCTCCAGGCACCCTGCTGCCGCAAAAGGCATCCCAGGAGAAGCGCAAAAGTGCCACAACATGGCTGCCTCCACAGCTTTTTCCTTGGGACCATCCCTAACCCTAGGCTGATTTGCCTGCCTAGGGTTACGCCTAGGGTTAGGGTTTTTGAAACCAGAAAGCCCTGAGCTCCAGGCACCCTGCTGCCGCAAAAGGCATCCCAGGAGAAGCGCAAAAGTGCCACAACATGGCTGCCTCCACAGCTTTTTCCTTGGGACCATCCCTAACCCTAGGCTGATTTGCCTGCCTAGGGTTACGCCTAGGGTTAGGGTTTTTGAAACCAGAAAGCCCTGAGCTCCAGGCACCCTGCTGCCGCAAAAGGCATCCCAGGAGAAGCGCAAAAGTGCCACAACATGGCTGCCTCCACAGCTTTTTCCTTGGGACCATCCCTAACCCTAGGCTGATTTGCCTGCCTAGGGTTACGCCTAGGGTTAGGGTTTTTGAAACCAGAAAGCCCTGAGCTCCAGGCACCCTGCTGCCGCAAAAGGCATCCCAGGAGAAGCGCAAAAGTGCCACAACATGGCTGCCTCCACAGCTTTTTCCTTGGGACCATCCCTAACCCTAGGCTGATTTGCCTGCCTAGGGTTACGCCTAGGGTTAGGGTTTTTGAAACCAGAAAGCCCTGAGCTCCAGGCACCCTGCTGCCGCAAAAGGCATCCCAGGAGAAGCGCAAAAGTGCCACAACATGGCTGCCTCCACAGCTTTTTCCTTGGGACCATCCCTAACCCTAGGCTGATTTGCCTGCCTAGGGTTACGCCTAGGGTTAGGGTTTTTGAAACCAGAAAGCCCTGAGCTCCAGGCACCCTGCTGCCGCAAAAGGCATCCCAGGAGAAGCGCAAAAGTGCCACAACATGGCTGCCTCCACAGCTTTTTCCTTGGGACCATCCCTAACCCTAGGCTGATTTGCCTGCCTAGGGTTACGCCTAGGGTTAGGGTTTTTGAAACCAGAAAGCCCTGAGCTCCAGGCACCCTGCTGCCGCAAAAGGCATCCCAGGAGAAGCGCAAAAGTGCCACAACATGGCTGCCTCCACAGCTTTTTCCTTGGGACCATCCCTAACCCTAGGCTGATTTGCCTGCCTAGGGTTACGCCTAGGGTTAGGGTTTTTGAAACCAGAAAGCCCTGAGCTCCAGGCACCCTGCTGCCGCAAAAGGCATCCCAGGAGAAGCGCAAAAGTGCCACAACATGGCTGCCTCCACAGCTTTTTCCTTGGGACCATCCCTAACCCTAGGCTGATTTGCCTGCCTAGGGTTACGCCTAGGGTTAGGGTTTTTGAAACCAGAAAGCCCTGAGCTCCAGGCACCCTGCTGCCGCAAAAGGCATCCCAGGAGAAGCGCAAAAGTGCCACAACATGGCTGCCTCCACAGCTTTTTCCTTGGGACCATCCCTAACCCTAGGCTGATTTGCCTGCCTAGGGTTACGCCTAGGGTTAGGGTTTTTGAAACCAGAAAGCCCTGAGCTCCAGGCACCCTGCTGCCGCAAAAGGCATCCCAGGAGAAGCGCAAAAGTGCCACAACATGGCTGCCTCCACAGCTTTTTCCTTGGGACCATCCCTAACCCTAGGCTGATTTGCCTGCCTAGGGTTACGCCTAGGGTTAGGGTTTTTGAAACCAGAAAGCCCTGAGCTCCAGGCACCCTGCTGCCGCAAAAGGCATCCCAGGAGAAGCGCAAAAGTGCCACAACATGGCTGCCTCCACAGCTTTTTCCTTGGGACCATCCCTAACCCTAGGCTGATTTGCCTGCCTAGGGTTACGCCTAGGGTTAGGGTTTTTGAAACCAGAAAGCCCTGAGCTCCAGGCACCCTGCTGCCGCAAAAGGCATCCCAGGAGAAGCGCAAAAGTGCCACAACATGGCTGCCTCCACAGCTTTTTCCTTGGGACCATCCCTAACCCTAGGCTGATTTGCCTGCCTAGGGTTACGCCTAGGGTTAGGGTTTTTGAAACCAGAAAGCCCTGAGCTCCAGGCACCCTGCTGCCGCAAAAGGCATCCCAGGAGAAGCGCAAAAGTGCCACAACATGGCTGCCTCCACAGCTTTTTCCTTGGGACCATCCCTAACCCTAGGCTGATTTGCCTGCCTAGGGTTACGCCTAGGGTTAGGGTTTTTGAAACCAGAAAGCCCTGAGCTCCAGGCACCCTGCTGCCGCAAAAGGCATCCCAGGAGAAGCGCAAAAGTGCCACAACATGGCTGCCTCCACAGCTTTTTCCTTGGGACCATCCCTAACCCTAGGCTGATTTGCCTGCCTAGGGTTACGCCTAGGGTTAGGGTTTTCGAAACCAGAAAGCCCTGAGCTCCAGGCACCCTGCTGCCGCAAAAGGCATCCCAGGAGAAGCGCAAAAGTGCCACAACATGGCTGCCTCCACAGCTTTTTCCTTGGGACCATCCCTAACCCTAGGCTGATTTGCCTGCCTAGGGTTACGCCTAGGGTTAGGGTTTTCGAAACCAGAAAGCCCTGAGCTCCAGGCACCCTGCTGCCGCAAAAGGCATCCCAGGAGAAGCGCAAAAGTGCCACAACATGGCTGCCTCCACAGCTTTTTCCTTGGGACCATCCCTAACCCTAGGCTGATTTGCCTGCCTAGGGTTACGCCTAGGGTTAGGGTTTTTCGAAACCAGAAAGCCCTGAGCTCCAGGCACCCTGCTGCCGCAAAAGGCATCCCAGGAGAAGCGCAAAAGTGCCACAACATGGCTGCCTCCACAGCTTTTTCCTTGGGACCATCCCTAACCCTAGGCTGATTTGCCTGCCTAGGGTTACGCCTAGGGTTAGGGTTTTCGAAACCAGAAAGCCCTGAGCTCCAGGCACCCTGCTGCCGCAAAAGGCATCCCAGGAGAAGCGCAAAAGTGCCACAACATGGCTGCCTCCACAGCTTTTTCCTTGGGACCATCCCTAACCCTAGGCTGATTTGCCTGCCTAGGGTTACGCCTAGGGTTAGGGTTTTCGAAACCAGAAAGCCCTGAGCTCCAGGCACCCTGCTGCCGCAAAAGGCATCCCAGGAGAAGCGCAAAAGTGCCACAACATGGCTGCCTCCACAGCTTTTTCCTTGGGACCATCCCTAACCCTAGGCTGATTTGCCTGCCTAGGGTTACGCCTAGGGTTAGGGTTTTTCGAAACCAGAAAGCCCTGAGCTCCAGGCACCCTGCTGCCGCAAAAGGCATCCCAGGAGAAGCGCAAAAGTGCCACAACATGGCTGCCTCCACAGCTTTTTCCTTGGGACCATCCCTAACCCTAGGCTGATTTGCCTGCCTAGGGTTACGCCTAGGGTTAGGGTTTTCGAAACCAGAAAGCCCTGAGCTCCAGGCACCCTGCTGCCGCAAAAGGCATCCCAGGAGAAGCGCAAAAGTGCCACAACATGGCTGCCTCCACAGCTTTTTCCTTGGGACCATCCCTAACCCTAGGCTGATTTGCCTGCCTAGGGTTACGCCTAGGGTTAGGGTTTTTGAAACCAGAAAGCCCTGAGCTCCAGGCACCCTGCTGCCGCAAAAGGCATCCCAGGAGAAGCGCAAAAGTGCCACAACATGGCTGCCTCCACAGCTTTTTCCTTGGGACCATCCCTAACCCTAGGCTGATTTGCCTGCCTAGGGTTACGCCTAGGGTTAGGGTTTTTGAAACCAGAAAGCCCTGAGCTCCAGGCACCCTGCTGCCGCAAAAGGCATCCCAGGAGAAGCGCAAAAGTGCCACAACATGGCTGCCTCCACAGCTTTTTCCTTGGGACCATCCCTAACCCTAGGCTGATTTGCCTGCCTAGGGTTACGCCTAGGGTTAGGGTTTTTGAAACCAGAAAGCCCTGAGCTCCAGGCACCCTGCTGCCGCAAAAGGCATCCCAGGAGAAGCGCAAAAGTGCCACAACATGGCTGCCTCCACAGCTTTTTCCTTGGGACCATCCCTAACCCTAGGCTGATTTGCCTGCCTAGGGTTACGCCTAGGGTTAGGGTTTTTGAAACCAGAAAGCCCTGAGCTCCAGGCACCCTGCTGCCGCAAAAGGCATCCCAGGAGAAGCGCAAAAGTGCCACAACATGGCTGCCTCCACAGCTTTTTCCTTGGGACCATCCCTAACCCTAGGCTGATTTGCCTGCCTAGGGTTACGCCTAGGGTTAGGGTTTTTGAAACCAGAAAGCCCTGAGCTCCAGGCACCCTGCTGCCGCAAAAGGCATCCCAGGAGAAGCGCAAAAGTGCCACAACATGGCTGCCTCCACAGCTTTTTCCTTGGGACCATCCCTAACCCTAGGCTGATTTGCCTGCCTAGGGTTACGCCTAGGGTTAGGGTTTTTGAAACCAGAAAGCCCTGAGCTCCAGGCACCCTGCTGCCGCAAAAGGCATCCCAGGAGAAGCGCAAAAGTGCCACAACATGGCTGCCTCCACAGCTTTTTCCTTGGGACCATCCCTAACCCTAGGCTGATTTGCCTGCCTAGGGTTACGCCTAGGGTTAGGGTTTTTGAAACCAGAAAGCCCTGAGCTCCAGGCACCCTGCTGCCGCAAAAGGCATCCCAGGAGAAGCGCAAAAGTGCCACAACATGGCTGCCTCCACAGCTTTTTCCTTGGGACCATCCCTAACCCTAGGCTGATTTGCCTGCCTAGGGTTACGCCTAGGGTTAGGGTTTTTGAAACCAGAAAGCCCTGAGCTCCAGGCACCCTGCTGCCGCAAAAGGCATCCCAGGAGAAGCGCAAAAGTGCCACAACATGGCTGCCTCCACAGCTTTTTCCTTGGGACCATCCCTAACCCTAGGCTGATTTGCCTGCCTAGGGTTACGCCTAGGGTTAGGGTTTTTGAAACCAGAAAGCCCTGAGCTCCAGGCACCCTGCTGCCGCAAAAGGCATCCCAGGAGAAGCGCAAAAGTGCCACAACATGGCTGCCTCCACAGCTTTTTCCTTGGGACCATCCCTAACCCTAGGCTGATTTGCCTGCCTAGGGTTACGCCTAGGGTTAGGGTTTTTGAAACCAGAAAGCCCTGAGCTCCAGGCACCCTGCTGCCGCAAAAGGCATCCCAGGAGAAGCGCAAAAGTGCCACAACATGGCTGCCTCCACAGCTTTTTCCTTGGGACCATCCCTAACCCTAGGCTGATTTGCCTGCCTAGGGTTACGCCTAGGGTTAGGGTTTTTGAAACCAGAAAGCCCTGAGCTCCAGGCACCCTGCTGCCGCAAAAGGCATCCCAGGAGAAGCGCAAAAGTGCCACAACATGGCTGCCTCCACAGCTTTTTCCTTGGGACCATCCCTAACCCTAGGCTGATTTGCCTGCCTAGGGTTACGCCTAGGGTTAGGGTTTTTGAAACCAGAAAGCCCTGAGCTCCAGGCACCCTGCTGCCGCAAAAGGCATCCCAGGAGAAGCGCAAAAGTGCCACAACATGGCTGCCTCCACAGCTTTTTCCTTGGGACCATCCCTAACCCTAGGCTGATTTGCCTGCCTAGGGTTACGCCTAGGGTTAGGGTTTTTGAAACCAGAAAGCCCTGAGCTCCAGGCACCCTGCTGCCGCAAAAGGCATCCCAGGAGAAGCGCAAAAGTGCCACAACATGGCTGCCTCCACAGCTTTTTCCTTGGGACCATCCCTAACCCTAGGCTGATTTGCCTGCCTAGGGTTACGCCTAGGGTTAGGGTTTTTGAAACCAGAAAGCCCTGAGCTCCAGGCACCCTGCTGCCGCAAAAGGCATCCCAGGAGAAGCGCAAAAGTGCCACAACATGGCTGCCTCCACAGCTTTTTCCTTGGGACCATCCCTAACCCTAGGCTGATTTGCCTGCCTAGGGTTACGCCTAGGGTTAGGGTTTTTGAAACCAGAAAGCCCTGAGCTCCAGGCACCCTGCTGCCGCAAAAGGCATCCCAGGAGAAGCGCAAAAGTGCCACAACATGGCTGCCTCCACAGCTTTTTCCTTGGGACCATCCCTAACCCTAGGCTGATTTGCCTGCCTAGGGTTACGCCTAGGGTTAGGGTTTTTGAAACCAGAAAGCCCTGAGCTCCAGGCACCCTGCTGCCGCAAAAGGCATCCCAGGAGAAGCGCAAAAGTGCCACAACATGGCTGCCTCCACAGCTTTTTCCTTGGGACCATCCCTAACCCTAGGCTGATTTGCCTGCCTAGGGTTACGCCTAGGGTTAGGGTTTTTGAAACCAGAAAGCCCTGAGCTCCAGGCACCCTGCTGCCGCAAAAGGCATCCCAGGAGAAGCGCAAAAGTGCCACAACATGGCTGCCTCCACAGCTTTTTCCTTGGGACCATCCCTAACCCTAGGCTGATTTGCCTGCCTAGGGTTACGCCTAGGGTTAGGGTTTTTGAAACCAGAAAGCCCTGAGCTCCAGGCACCCTGCTGCCGCAAAAGGCATCCCAGGAGAAGCGCAAAAGTGCCACAACATGGCTGCCTCCACAGCTTTTTCCTTGGGACCATCCCTAACCCTAGGCTGATTTGCCTGCCTAGGGTTACGCCTAGGGTTAGGGTTTTTGAAACCAGAAAGCCCTGAGCTCCAGGCACCCTGCTGCCGCAAAAGGCATCCCAGGAGAAGCGCAAAAGTGCCACAACATGGCTGCCTCCACAGCTTTTTCCTTGGGACCATCCCTAACCCTAGGCTGATTTGCCTGCCTAGGGTTACGCCTAGGGTTAGGGTTTTTGAAACCAGAAAGCCCTGAGCTCCAGGCACCCTGCTGCCGCAAAAGGCATCCCAGGAGAAGCGCAAAAGTGCCACAACATGGCTGCCTCCACAGCTTTTTCCTTGGGACCATCCCTAACCCTAGGCTGATTTGCCTGCCTAGGGTTACGCCTAGGGTTAGGGTTTTTGAAACCAGAAAGCCCTGAGCTCCAGGCACCCTGCTGCCGCAAAAGGCATCCCAGGAGAAGCGCAAAAGTGCCACAACATGGCTGCCTCCACAGCTTTTTCCTTGGGACCATCCCTAACCCTAGGCTGATTTGCCTGCCTAGGGTTACGCCTAGGGTTAGGGTTTTTGAAACCAGAAAGCCCTGAGCTCCAGGCACCCTGCTGCCGCAAAAGGCATCCCAGGAGAAGCGCAAAAGTGCCACAACATGGCTGCCTCCACAGCTTTTTCCTTGGGACCATCCCTAACCCTAGGCTGATTTGCCTGCCTAGGGTTACGCCTAGGGTTAGGGTTTTTGAAACCAGAAAGCCCTGAGCTCCAGGCACCCTGCTGCCGCAAAAGGCATCCCAGGAGAAGCGCAAAAGTGCCACAACATGGCTGCCTCCACAGCTTTTTCCTTGGGACCATCCCTAACCCTAGGCTGATTTGCCTGCCTAGGGTTACGCCTCTAGGGTTAGGGTTTTTGAAACCAGAAAGCCCTGAGCTCCAGGCACCCTGCTGCCGCAAAAGGCATCCCAGGAGAAGCGCAAAAGTGCCACAACATGGCTGCCTCCACAGCTTTTTCCTTGGGACCATCCCTAACCCTAGGCTGATTTGCCTGCCTAGGGTTACGCCTAGGGTTAGGGTTTTTGAAACCAGAAAGCCCTGAGCTCCAGGCACCCTGCTGCCGCAAAAGGCATCCCAGGAGAAGCGCAAAAGTGCCACAACATGGCTGCCTCCACAGCTTTTTCCTTGGGACCATCCCTAACCCTAGGCTGATTTGCCTGCCTAGGGTTACGCCTAGGGTTAGGGTTTTTGAAACCAGAAAGCCCTGAGCTCCAGGCACCCTGCTGCCGCAAAAGGCATCCCAGGAGAAGCGCAAAAGTGCCACAACATGGCTGCCTCCACAGCTTTTTCCTTGGGACCATCCCTAACCCTAGGCTGATTTGCCTGCCTAGGGTTACGCCTAGGGTTAGGGTTTTTGAAACCAGAAAGCCCTGAGCTCCAGGCACCCTGCTGCCGCAAAAGGCATCCCAGGAGAAGCGCAAAAGTGCCACAACGTGGCTGCCTCCACAGCTTTTTCCTTGGGACCATCCCTAACCCTAGGCTGATTTGCCTGCCTAGGGTTACGCCTAGGGTTAGGGTTTTTGAAACCAGAAAGCCCTGAGCTCCAGGCACCCTGCTGCCGCAAAAGGCATCCCAGGAGAAGCGCAAAAGTGCCACAACGTGGCTGCCTCCACAGCTTTTTCCTTGGGACCATCCCTAACCCTAGGCTGATTTGCCTGCCTAGGGTTACGCCTAGGGTTAGGGTTTTTGAAACCAGAAAGCCCTGAGCTCCAGGCACCCTGCTGCCGCAAAAGGCATCCCAGGAGAAGCGCAAAAGTGCCACAACATGGCTGCCTCCACAGCTTTTTCCTTGGGACCATCCCTAACCCTAGGCTGATTTGCCTGCCTAGGGTTACGCCTAGGGTTAGGGTTTTTGAAACCAGAAAGCCCTGAGCTCCAGGCACCCTGCTGCCGCAAAAGGCATCCCAGGAGAAGCGCAAAAGTGCCACAACATGGCTGCCTCCACAGCTTTTTCCTTGGGACCATCCCTAACCCTAGGCTGATTTGCCTGCCTAGGGTTACGCCTAGGGTTAGGGTTTTTGAAACCAGAAAGCCCTGAGCTCCAGGCACCCTGCTGCCGCAAAAGGCATCCCAGGAGAAGCGCAAAAGTGCCACAACATGGCTGCCTCCACAGCTTTTTCCTTGGGACCATCCCTAACCCTAGGCTGATTTGCCTGCCTAGGGTTACGCCTAGGGTTAGGGTTTTTGAAACCAGAAAGCCCTGAGCTCCAGGCACCCTGCTGCCGCAAAAGGCATCCCAGGAGAAGCGCAAAAGTGCCACAACATGGCTGCCTCCACAGCTTTTTCCTTGGGACCATCCCTAACCCTAGGCTGATTTGCCTGCCTAGGGTTACGCCTAGGGTTAGGGTTTTTGAAACCAGAAAGCCCTGAGCTCCAGGCACCCTGCTGCCGCAAAAGGCATCCCAGGAGAAGCGCAAAAGTGCCACAACATGGCTGCCTCCACAGCTTTTTCCTTGGGACCATCCCTAACCCTAGGCTGATTTGCCTGCCTAGGGTTACGCCTAGGGTTAGGGTTTTTGAAACCAGAAAGCCCTGAGCTCCAGGCACCCTGCTGCCGCAAAAGGCATCCCAGGAGAAGCGCAAAAGTGCCACAACATGGCTGCCTCCACAGCTTTTTCCTTGGGACCATCCCTAACCCTAGGCTGATTTGCCTGCCTAGGGTTACGCCTAGGGTTAGGGTTTTTGAAACCAGAAAGCCCTGAGCTCCAGGCACCCTGCTGCCGCAAAAGGCATCCCAGGAGAAGCGCAAAAGTGCCACAACATGGCTGCCTCCACAGCTTTTTCCTTGGGACCATCCCTAACCCTAGGCTGATTTGCCTGCCTAGGGTTACGCCTAGGGTTAGGGTTTTTGAAACCAGAAAGCCCTGAGCTCCAGGCACCCTGCTGCCGCAAAAGGCATCCCAGGAGAAGCGCAAAAGTGCCACAACATGGCTGCCTCCACAGCTTTTTCCTTGGGACCATCCCTAACCCTAGGCTGATTTGCCTGCCTAGGGTTACGCCTAGGGTTAGGGTTTTTGAAACCAGAAAGCCCTGAGCTCCAGGCACCCTGCTGCCGCAAAAGGCATCCCAGGAGAAGCGCAAAAGTGCCACAACATGGCTGCCTCCACAGCTTTTTCCTTGGGACCATCCCTAACCCTAGGCTGATTTGCCTGCCTAGGGTTACGCCTAGGGTTAGGGTTTTTGAAACCAGAAAGCCCTGAGCTCCAGGCACCCTGCTGCCGCAAAAGGCATCCCAGGAGAAGCGCAAAAGTGCCACAACATGGCTGCCTCCACAGCTTTTTCCTTGGGACCATCCCTAACCCTAGGCTGATTTGCCTGCCTAGGGTTACGCCTAGGGTTAGGGTTTTTGAAACCAGAAAGCCCTGAGCTCCAGGCACCCTGCTGCCGCAAAAGGCATCCCAGGAGAAGCGCAAAAGTGCCACAACATGGCTGCCTCCACAGCTTTTTCCTTGGGACCATCCCTAACCCTAGGCTGATTTGCCTGCCTAGGGTTACGCCTAGGGTTAGGGTTTTTGAAACCAGAAAGCCCTGAGCTCCAGGCACCCTGCTGCCGCAAAAGGCATCCCAGGAGAAGCGCAAAAGTGCCACAACATGGCTGCCTCCACAGCTTTTTCCTTGGGACCATCCCTAACCCTAGGCTGATTTGCCTGCCTAGGGTTACGCCTAGGGTTAGGGTTTTTGAAACCAGAAAGCCCTGAGCTCCAGGCACCCTGCTGCCGCAAAAGGCATCCCAGGAGAAGCGCAAAAGTGCCACAACATGGCTGCCTCCACAGCTTTTTCCTTGGGACCATCCCTAACCCTAGGCTGATTTGCCTGCCTAGGGTTACGCCTAGGGTTAGGGTTTTTGAAACCAGAAAGCCCTGAGCTCCAGGCACCCTGCTGCCGCAAAAGGCATCCCAGGAGAAGCGCAAAAGTGCCACAACATGGCTGCCTCCACAGCTTTTTCCTTGGGACCATCCCTAACCCTAGGCTGATTTGCCTGCCTAGGGTTACGCCTAGGGTTAGGGTTTTTGAAACCAGAAAGCCCTGAGCTCCAGGCACCCTGCTGCCGCAAAAGGCATCCCAGGAGAAGCGCAAAAGTGCCACAACATGGCTGCCTCCACAGCTTTTTCCTTGGGACCATCCCTAACCCTAGGCTGATTTGCCTGCCTAGGGTTACGCCTAGGGTTAGGGTTTTTGAAACCAGAAAGCCCTGAGCTCCAGGCACCCTGCTGCCGCAAAAGGCATCCCAGGAGAAGCGCAAAAGTGCCACAACATGGCTGCCTCCACAGCTTTTTCCTTGGGACCATCCCTAACCCTAGGCTGATTTGCCTGCCTAGGGTTACGCCTAGGGTTAGGGTTTTTGAAACCAGAAAGCCCTGAGCTCCAGGCACCCTGCTGCCGCAAAAGGCATCCCAGGAGAAGCGCAAAAGTGCCACAACATGGCTGCCTCCACAGCTTTTTCCTTGGGACCATCCCTAACCCTAGGCTGATTTGCCTGCCTAGGGTTACGCCTAGGGTTAGGGTTTTTGAAACCAGAAAGCCCTGAGCTCCAGGCACCCTGCTGCCGCAAAAGGCATCCCAGGAGAAGCGCAAAAGTGCCACAACATGGCTGCCTCCACAGCTTTTTCCTTGGGACCATCCCTAACCCTAGGCTGATTTGCCTGCCTAGGGTTACGCCTAGGGTTAGGGTTTTTGAAACCAGAAAGCCCTGAGCTCCAGGCACCCTGCTGCCGCAAAAGGCATCCCAGGAGAAGCGCAAAAGTGCCACAACATGGCTGCCTCCACAGCTTTTTCCTTGGGACCATCCCTAACCCTAGGCTGATTTGCCTGCCTAGGGTTACGCCTAGGGTTAGGGTTTTTGAAACCAGAAAGCCCTGAGCTCCAGGCACCCTGCTGCCGCAAAAGGCATCCCAGGAGAAGCGCAAAAGTGCCACAACATGGCTGCCTCCACAGCTTTTTCCTTGGGACCATCCCTAACCCTAGGCTGATTTGCCTGCCTAGGGTTACGCCTAGGGTTAGGGTTTTTGAAACCAGAAAGCCCTGAGCTCCAGGCACCCTGCTGCCGCAAAAGGCATCCCAGGAGAAGCGCAAAAGTGCCACAACATGGCTGCCTCCACAGCTTTTTCCTTGGGACCATCCCTAACCCTAGGCTGATTTGCCTGCCTAGGGTTACGCCTAGGGTTAGGGTTTTTGAAACCAGAAAGCCCTGAGCTCCAGGCACCCTGCTGCCGCAAAAGGCATCCCAGGAGAAGCGCAAAAGTGCCACAACATGGCTGCCTCCACAGCTTTTTCCTTGGGACCATCCCTAACCCTAGGCTGATTTGCCTGCCTAGGGTTACGCCTAGGGTTAGGGTTTTTGAAACCAGAAAGCCCTGAGCTCCAGGCACCCTGCTGCCGCAAAAGGCATCCCAGGAGAAGCGCAAAAGTGCCACAACATGGCTGCCTCCACAGCTTTTTCCTTGGGACCATCCCTAACCCTAGGCTGATTTGCCTGCCTAGGGGGTTAGGTACGCCTAGGGTTAGGGTTTTTGAAACCAGAAAGCCCTGAGCTCCAGGCACCCTGCTGCCGCAAAAGGCATCCCAGGAGAAGCGCAAAAGTGCCACAACATGGCTGCCTCCACAGCTTTTTCCTTGGGACCATCCCTAACCCTAGGCTGATTTGCCTGCCTAGGGTTACGCCTAGGGTTAGGGTTTTTGAAACCAGAAAGCCCTGAGCTCCAGGCACCCTGCTGCCGCAAAAGGCATCCCAGGAGAAGCGCAAAAGTGCCACAACATGGCTGCCTCCACAGCTTTTTCCTTGGGACCATCCCTAACCCTAGGCTGATTTGCCTGCCTAGGGTTACGCCTAGGGTTAGGGTTTTTGAAACCAGAAAGCCCTGAGCTCCAGGCACCCTGCTGCCGCAAAAGGCATCCCAGGAGAAGCGCAAAAGTGCCACAACATGGCTGCCTCCACAGCTTTTTCCTTGGGACCATCCCTAACCCTAGGCTGATTTGCCTGCCTAGGGTTACGCCTAGGGTTAGGGTTTTTGAAACCAGAAAGCCCTGAGCTCCAGGCACCCTGCTGCCGCAAAAGGCATCCCAGGAGAAGCGCAAAAGTGCCACAACATGGCTGCCTCCACAGCTTTTTCCTTGGGACCATCCCTAACCCTAGGCTGATTTGCTTGCCTAGGGTTAGGGTAGGGTTACGCCTAGGGTTAGGGTTTTTGAAACCAGAAAGCCCTGAGCTCCAGGCACCCTGCTGCCGCAAAAGGCATCCCAGGAGAAGCGCAAAAGTGCCACAACATGGCTGCCTCCACAGCTTTTTCCTTGGGACCATCCCTAACCCTAGGCTGATTTGCCTGCCTAGGGTTACGCCTAGGGTTAGGGTTTTTGAAACCAGAAAGCCCTGAGCTCCAGGCACCCTGCTGCCGCAAAAGGCATCCCAGGAGAAGCGCAAAAGTGCCACAACATGGCTGCCTCCACAGCTTTTTCCTTGGGACCATCCCTAACCCTAGGCTGATTTGCCTGCCTAGGGTTACGCCTAGGGTTAGGGTTTTTGAAACCAGAAAGCCCTGAGCTCCAGGCACCCTGCTGCCGCAAAAGGCATCCCAGGAGAAGCGCAAAAGTGCCACAACATGGCTGCCTCCACAGCTTTTTCCTTGGGACCATCCCTAACCCTAGGCTGATTTGCCTGCCTAGGGTTACGCCTAGGGTTAGGGTTTTTGAAACCAGAAAGCCCTGAGCTCCAGGCACCCTGCTGCCGCAAAAGGCATCCCAGGAGAAGCGCAAAAGTGCCACAACATGGCTGCCTCCACAGCTTTTTCCTTGGGACCATCCCTAACCCTAGGCTGATTTGCCTAGGCTAGGTAGGGTTACGCCTAGGGTTAGGGTTTTTGAAACCAGAAAGCCCTGAGCTCCAGGCACCCTGCTGCCGCAAAAGGCATCCCAGGAGAAGCGCAAAAGTGCCACAACATGGCTGCCTCCACAGCTTTTTCCTTGGGACCATCCCTAACCCTAGGCTGATTTGCCTGCCTAGGGTTACGCCTAGGGTTAGGGTTTTTGAAACCAGAAAGCCCTGAGCTCCAGGCACCCTGCTGCCGCAAAAGGCATCCCAGGAGAAGCGCAAAAGTGCCACAACATGGCTGCCTCCACAGCTTTTTCCTTGGGACCATCCCTAACCCTAGGCTGATTTGCCTGCCTAGGGTTACGCCTAGGGTTAGGGTTTTTGAAACCAGAAAGCCCTGAGCTCCAGGCACCCTGCTGCCGCAAAAGGCATCCCAGGAGAAGCGCAAAAGTGCCACAACATGGCTGCCTCCACAGCTTTTTCCTTGGGACCATCCCTAACCCTAGGCTGATTTGCCTGCCTAGGGTTACGCCTAGGGTTAGGGTTTTTGAAACCAGAAAGCCCTGAGCTCCAGGCACCCTGCTGCCGCAAAAGGCATCCCAGGAGAAGCGCAAAAGTGCCACAACATGGCTGCCTCCACAGCTTTTTCCTTGGGACCATCCCTAACCCTAGGCTGATTTGCCTGCCTAGGGTTACGCCTAGGGTTAGGGTTTTTGAAACCAGAAAGCCCTGAGCTCCAGGCACCCTGCTGCCGCAAAAGGCATCCCAGGAGAAGCGCAAAAGTGCCACAACATGGCTGCCTCCACAGCTTTTTCCTTGGGACCATCCCTAACCCTAGGCTGATTTGCCTGCCTAGGGTTACGCCTAGGGTTAGGGTTTTTGAAACCAGAAAGCCCTGAGCTCCAGGCACCCTGCTGCCGCAAAAGGCATCCCAGGAGAAGCGCAAAAGTGCCACAACATGGCTGCCTCCACAGCTTTTTCCTTGGGACCATCCCTAACCCTAGGCTGATTTGCCTGCCTAGGGTTACGCCTAGGGTTAGGGTTTTTGAAACCAGAAAGCCCTGAGCTCCAGGCACCCTGCTGCCGCAAAAGGCATCCCAGGAGAAGCGCAAAAGTGCCACAACATGGCTGCCTCCACAGCTTTTTCCTTGGGACCATCCCTAACCCTAGGCTGATTTGCCTGCCTAGGGTTACGCCTAGGGTTAGGGTTTTTGAAACCAGAAAGCCCTGAGCTCCAGGCACCCTGCTGCCGCAAAAGGCATCCCAGGAGAAGCGCAAAAGTGCCACAACATGGCTGCCTCCACAGCTTTTTCCTTGGGACCATCCCTAACCCTAGGCTGATTTGCCTGCCTAGGGTTACGCCTAGGGTTAGGGTTTTTGAAACCAGAAAGCCCTGAGCTCCAGGCACCCTGCTGCCGCAAAAGGCATCCCAGGAGAAGCGCAAAAGTGCCACAACATGGCTGCCTCCACAGCTTTTTCCTTGGGACCATCCCTAACCCTAGGCTGATTTGCCTGCCTAGGGTTACGCCTAGGGTTAGGGTTTTTGAAACCAGAAAGCCCTGAGCTCCAGGCACCCTGCTGCCGCAAAAGGCATCCCAGGAGAAGCGCAAAAGTGCCACAACATGGCTGCCTCCACAGCTTTTTCCTTGGGACCATCCCTAACCCTAGGCTGATTTGCCTGCCTAGGGTTACGCCTAGGGTTAGGGTTTTTGAAACCAGAAAGCCCTGAGCTCCAGGCACCCTGCTGCCGCAAAAGGCATCCCAGGAGAAGCGCAAAAGTGCCACAACATGGCTGCCTCCACAGCTTTTTCCTTGGGACCATCCCTAACCCTAGGCTGATTTGCCTGCCTAGGGTTACGCCTAGGGTTAGGGTTTTTGAAACCAGAAAGCCCTGAGCTCCAGGCACCCTGCTGCCGCAAAAGGCATCCCAGGAGAAGCGCAAAAGTGCCACAACATGGCTGCCTCCACAGCTTTTTCCTTGGGACCATCCCTAACCCTAGGCTGATTTGCCTGCCTAGGTAGGGTTAGGTTACGCCTAGGGTTAGGGTTTTTGAAACCAGAAAGCCCTGAGCTCCAGGCACCCTGCTGCCGCAAAAGGCATCCCAGGAGAAGCGCAAAAGTGCCACAACATGGCTGCCTCCACAGCTTTTTCCTTGGGACCATCCCTAACCCTAGGCTGATTTGCCTGCCTAGGGTTACGCCTAGGGTTAGGGTTTTTGAAACCAGAAAGCCCTGAGCTCCAGGCACCCTGCTGCCGCAAAAGGCATCCCAGGAGAAGCGCAAAAGTGCCACAACATGGCTGCCTCCACAGCTTTTTCCTTGGGACCATCCCTAACCCTAGGCTGATTTGCCTGCCTAGGGTTACGCCTAGGGTTAGGGTTTTTGAAACCAGAAAGCCCTGAGCTCCAGGCACCCTGCTGCCGCAAAAGGCATCCCAGGAGAAGCGCAAAAGTGCCACAACATGGCTGCCTCCACAGCTTTTTCCTTGGGACCATCCCTAACCCTAGGCTGATTTGCCTGCCTAGGGTTACGCCTAGGGTTAGGGTTTTTGAAACCAGAAAGCCCTGAGCTCCAGGCACCCTGCTGCCGCAAAAGGCATCCCAGGAGAAGCGCAAAAGTGCCACAACATGGCTGCCTCCACAGCTTTTTCCTTGGGACCATCCCTAACCCTAGGCTGATTTGCCTGCCTAGGGTTACGCCTAGGGTTAGGGTTTTTGAAACCAGAAAGCCCTGAGCTCCAGGCACCCTGCTGCCGCAAAAGGCATCCCAGGAGAAGCGCAAAAGTGCCACAACATGGCTGCCTCCACAGCTTTTTCCTTGGGACCATCCCTAACCCTAGGCTGATTTGCCTGCCTAGGGTTACGCCTAGGGTTAGGGTTTTTGAAACCAGAAAGCCCTGAGCTCCAGGCACCCTGCTGCCGCAAAAGGCATCCCAGGAGAAGCGCAAAAGTGCCACAACGTGGCTGCCTCCACAGCTTTTTCCTTGGGACCATCCCTAACCCTAGGCTGATTTGCCTGCCTAGGGTTACGCCTAGGGTTAGGGTTTTTGAAACCAGAAAGCCCTGAGCTCCAGGCACCCTGCTGCCGCAAAAGGCATCCCAGGAGAAGCGCAAAAGTGCCACAACATGGCTGCCTCCACAGCTTTTTCCTTGGGACCATCCCTAACCCTAGGCTGATTTGCCTGCCTAGGGTTACGCCTAGGGTTAGGGTTTTTGAAACCAGAAAGCCCTGAGCTCCAGGCACCCTGCTGCCGCAAAAGGCATCCCAGGAGAAGCGCAAAAGTGCCACAACATGGCTGCCTCCACAGCTTTTTCCTTGGGACCATCCCTAACCCTAGGCTGATTTGCTGCCTAGGGTTACGCCTAGGGTTAGGGTTTTTGAAACCAGAAAGCCCTGAGCTCCAGGCACCCTGCTGCCGCAAAAGGCATCCCAGGAGAAGCGCAAAAGTGCCACAACATGGCTGCCTCCACAGCTTTTTCCTTGGGACCATCCCTAACCCTAGGCTGATTTGCCTGCCTAGGGTTACGCCTAGGGTTAGGGTTTTTGAAACCAGAAAGCCCTGAGCTCCAGGCACCCTGCTGCCGCAAAAGGCATCCCAGGAGAAGCGCAAAAGTGCCACAACATGGCTGCCTCCACAGCTTTTTCCTTGGGACCATCCCTAACCCTAGGCTGATTTGCCTGCCTAGGGTTACGCCTAGGGTTAGGGTTTTTGAAACCAGAAAGCCCTGAGCTCCAGGCACCCTGCTGCCGCAAAAGGCATCCCAGGAGAAGCGCAAAAGTGCCACAACATGGCTGCCTCCACAGCTTTTTCCTTGGGACCATCCCTAACCCTAGGCTGATTTGCCTGCCTAGGGTTACGCCTAGGGTTAGGGTTTTTGAAACCAGAAAGCCCTGAGCTCCAGGCACCCTGCTGCCGCAAAAGGCATCCCAGGAGAAGCGCAAAAGTGCCACAACATGGCTGCCTCCACAGCTTTTTCCTTGGGACCATCCCTAACCCTAGGCTGATTTGCCTGCCTAGGGTTACGCCTAGGGTTAGGGTTTTTGAAACCAGAAAGCCCTGAGCTCCAGGCACCCTGCTGCCGCAAAAGGCATCCCAGGAGAAGCGCAAAAGTGCCACAACATGGCTGCCTCCACAGCTTTTTCCTTGGGACCATCCCTAACCCTAGGCTGATTTGCCTGCCTAGGTAGGGTTAGGTTAGCCTAGGGTTAGGGTTTTTGAAACCAGAAAGCCCTGAGCTCCAGGCACCCTGCTGCCGCAAAAGGCATCCCAGGAGAAGCGCAAAAGTGCCACAACATGGCTGCCTCCACAGCTTTTTCCTTGGGACCATCCCTAACCCTAGGCTGATTTGCCTGCCTAGGGTTACGCCTAGGGTTAGGGTTTTTGAAACCAGAAAGCCCTGAGCTCCAGGCACCCTGCTGCCGCAAAAGGCATCCCAGGAGAAGCGCAAAAGTGCCACAACATGGCTGCCTCCACAGCTTTTTCCTTGGGACCATCCCTAACCCTAGGCTGATTTGCCTGCCTAGGGTTACGCCTAGGGTTAGGGTTTTTGAAACCAGAAAGCCCTGAGCTCCAGGCACCCTGCTGCCGCAAAAGGCATCCCAGGAGAAGCGCAAAAGTGCCACAACATGGCTGCCTCCACAGCTTTTTCCTTGGGACCATCCCTAACCCTAGGCTGATTTGCCTGCCTAGGGTTACGCCTAGGGTTAGGGTTTTTGAAACCAGAAAGCCCTGAGCTCCAGGCACCCTGCTGCCGCAAAAGGCATCCCAGGAGAAGCGCAAAAGTGCCACAACATGGCTGCCTCCACAGCTTTTTCCTTGGGACCATCCCTAACCCTAGGCTGATTTGCCTGCCTAGGGTTACGCCTAGGGTTAGGGTTTTTGAAACCAGAAAGCCCTGAGCTCCAGGCACCCTGCTGCCGCAAAAGGCATCCCAGGAGAAGCGCAAAAGTGCCACAACATGGCTGCCTCCACAGCTTTTTCCTTGGGACCATCCCTAACCCTAGGCTGATTTGCCTGCCTAGGGTTACGCCTAGGGTTAGGGTTTTTGAAACCAGAAAGCCCTGAGCTCCAGGCACCCTGCTGCCGCAAAAGGCATCCCAGGAGAAGCGCAAAAGTGCACAACATGGCTGCCTCCACAGCTTTTTCCTTGGGACCATCCCTAACCCTAGGCTGATTTGCCTGCCTAGGGTTACACCTAGGGTTAGGGTTTTTGAAACCAGAAAGCCCTGAGCTCCAGGCACCCTGCTGCCGCAAAGGCATCCCAGGAGAAGCGCAAAAGTGCCACAACATGGCTGCCTCCACAGCTTTTTCCTTGGGACCATCCCTAACCCTAGGCTGATTTGCCTGCCTAGGGTTACGCCTAGGGTTAGGGTTTTTGAAACCAGAAAGCCCTGAGCTCCAGGCACCCTGCTGCCGCAAAAGGCATCCCAGGAGAAGCGCAAAAGTGCCACAACATGGCTGCCTCCACAGCTTTTTCCTTGGGACCATCCCTAACCCTAGGCTGATTTGCCTGCCTAGGGTTAGGGTTAGGTTACGCCTAGGGTTAGGGTTTTTGAAACCAGAAAGCCCTGAGCTCCAGGCACCCTGCTGCCGCAAAAGGCATCCCAGGAGAAGCGCAAAAGTGCCACAACATGGCTGCCTCCACAGCTTTTTCCTTGGGACCATCCCTAACCCTAGGCTGATTTGCCTGCCTAGGGTTACGCCTAGGGTTAGGGTTTTTGAAACCAGAAAGCCCTGAGCTCCAGGCACCCTGCTGCCGCAAAAGGCATCCCAGGAGAAGCGCAAAAGTGCCACAACATGGCTGCCTCCACAGCTTTTTCCTTGGGACCATCCCTAACCCTAGGCTGATTTGCCTGCCTAGGGTTACGCCTAGGGTTAGGGTTTTTGAAACCAGAAAGCCCTGAGCTCCAGGCACCCTGCTGCCGCAAAAGGCATCCCAGGAGAAGCGCAAAAGTGCCACAACATGGCTGCCTCCACAGCTTTTTCCTTGGGACCATCCCTAACCCTAGGCTGATTTGCCTGCCTAGGGGTTACGCCTAGGGTTAGGGTTTTTGAAACCAGAAAGCCCTGAGCTCCAGGCACCCTGCTGCCGCAAAAGGCATCCCAGGAGAAGCGCAAAAGTGCCACAACATGGCTGCCTCCACAGCTTTTTCCTTGGGACCATCCCTAACCCTAGGCTGATTTGCCTGCCTAGGGTTACGCCTAGGGTTAGGGTTTTTGAAACCAGAAAGCCCTGAGCTCCAGGCACCCTGCTGCCGCAAAAGGCATCCCAGGAGAAGCGCAAAAGTGCCACAACATGGCTGCCTCCACAGCTTTTTCCTTGGGACCATCCCTAACCCTAGGCTGATTTGCCTGCCTAGGGTTACGCCTAGGGTTAGGGTTTTTGAAACCAGAAAGCCCTGAGCTCCAGGCACCCTGCTGCCGCAAAAGGCATCCCAGGAGAAGCGCAAAAGTGCCACAACATGGCTGCCTCCACAGCTTTTTCCTTGGGACCATCCCTAACCCTAGGCTGATTTGCCTGCCTAGGGTTACGCCTAGGGTTAGGGTTTTTGAAACCAGAAAGCCCTGAGCTCCAGGCACCCTGCTGCCGCAAAAGGCATCCCAGGAGAAGCGCAAAAGTGCCACAACATGGCTGCCTCCACAGCTTTTTCCTTGGGACCATCCCTAACCCTAGGCTGATTTGCCTGCCTAGGGTTACGCCTAGGGTTAGGGTTTTTGAAACCAGAAAGCCCTGAGCTCCAGGCACCCTGCTGCCGCAAAAGGCATCCCAGGAGAAGCGCAAAAGTGCCACAACATGGCTGCCTCCACAGCTTTTTCCTTGGGACCATCCCTAACCCTAGGCTGATTTGCCTGCCTAGGGTTACGCCTAGGGTTAGGGTTTTTGAAACCAGAAAGCCCTGAGCTCCAGGCACCCTGCTGCCGCAAAAGGCATCCCAGGAGAAGCGCAAAAGTGCCACAACATGGCTGCCTCCACAGCTTTTTCCTTGGGACCATCCCTAACCCTAGGCTGATTTGCCTGCCTAGGGTTACGCCTAGGGTTAGGGTTTTTGAAACCAGAAAGCCCTGAGCTCCAGGCACCCTGCTGCCGCAAAAGGCATCCCAGGAGAAGCGCAAAAGTGCCACAACATGGCTGCCTCCACAGCTTTTTCCTTGGGACCATCCCTAACCCTAGGCTGATTTGCCTGCCTAGGGTTACGCCTAGGGTTAGGGTTTTTGAAACCAGAAAGCCCTGAGCTCCAGGCACCCTGCTGCCGCAAAAGGCATCCCAGGAGAAGCGCAAAAGTGCCACAACATGGCTGCCTCCACAGCTTTTTCCTTGGGACCATCCCTAACCCTAGGCTGATTTGCCTGCCTAGGGTTACGCCTAGGGTTAGGGTTTTTGAAACCAGAAAGCCCTGAGCTCCAGGCACCCTGCTGCCGCAAAAGGCATCCCAGGAGAAGCGCAAAAGTGCCACAACATGGCTGCCTCCACAGCTTTTTCCTTGGGACCATCCCTAACCCTAGGCTGATTTGCCTGCCTAGGGTTACGCCTAGGGTTAGGGTTTTTGAAACCAGAAAGCCCTGAGCTCCAGGCACCCTGCTGCCGCAAAAGGCATCCCAGGAGAAGCGCAAAAGTGCCACAACATGGCTGCCTCCACAGCTTTTTCCTTGGGACCATCCCTAACCCTAGGCTGATTTGCCTGCCTAGGGTTACGCCTAGGGTTAGGGTTTTTGAAACCAGAAAGCCCTGAGCTCCAGGCACCCTGCTGCCGCAAAAGGCATCCCAGGAGAAGCGCAAAAGTGCCACAACATGGCTGCCTCCACAGCTTTTTCCTTGGGACCATCCCTAACCCTAGGCTGATTTGCCTGCCTAGGGTTACGCCTAGGGTTAGGGTTTTTGAAACCAGAAAGCCCTGAGCTCCAGGCACCCTGCTGCCGCAAAAGGCATCCCAGGAGAAGCGCAAAAGTGCCACAACATGGCTGCCTCCACAGCTTTTTCCTTGGGACCATCCCTAACCCTAGGCTGATTTGCCTGCCTAGGGTTACGCCTAGGGTTAGGGTTTTTGAAACCAGAAAGCCCTGAGCTCCAGGCACCCTGCTGCCGCAAAAGGCATCCCAGGAGAAGCGCAAAAGTGCCACAACATGGCTGCCTCCACAGCTTTTTCCTTGGGACCATCCCTAACCCTAGGCTGATTTGCCTGCCTAGGGTTACGCCTAGGGTTAGGGTTTTTGAAACCAGAAAGCCCTGAGCTCCAGGCACCCTGCTGCCGCAAAAGGCATCCCAGGAGAAGCGCAAAAGTGCCACAACATGGCTGCCTCCACAGCTTTTTCCTTGGGACCATCCCTAACCCTAGGCTGATTTGCCTGCCTAGGGTTACGCCTAGGGTTAGGGTTTTTGAAACCAGAAAGCCCTGAGCTCCAGGCACCCTGCTGCCGCAAAAGGCATCCCAGGAGAAGCGCAAAAGTGCCACAACATGGCTGCCTCCACAGCTTTTTCCTTGGGACCATCCCTAACCCTAGGCTGATTTGCCTGCCTAGGGTTACGCCTAGGGTTAGGGTTTTTGAAACCAGAAAGCCCTGAGCTCCAGGCACCCTGCTGCCGCAAAAGGCATCCCAGGAGAAGCGCAAAAGTGCCACAACATGGCTGCCTCCACAGCTTTTTCCTTGGGACCATCCCTAACCCTAGGCTGATTTGCCTGCCTAGGGTTACGCCTAGGGTTAGGGTTTTTGAAACCAGAAAGCCCTGAGCTCCAGGCACCCTGCTGCCGCAAAAGGCATCCCAGGAGAAGCGCAAAAGTGCCACAACATGGCTGCCTCCACAGCTTTTTCCTTGGGACCATCCCTAACCCTAGGCTGATTTGCCTGCCTAGGGTTACGCCTAGGGTTAGGGTTTTTGAAACCAGAAAGCCCTGAGCTCCAGGCACCCTGCTGCCGCAAAAGGCATCCCAGGAGAAGCGCAAAAGTGCCACAACATGGCTGCCTCCACAGCTTTTTCCTTGGGACCATCCCTAACCCTAGGCTGATTTGCCTGCCTAGGGTTACGCCTAGGGTTAGGGTTTTTGAAACCAGAAAGCCCTGAGCTCCAGGCACCCTGCTGCCGCAAAAGGCATCCCAGGAGAAGCGCAAAAGTGCCACAACATGGCTGCCTCCACAGCTTTTTCCTTGGGACCATCCCTAACCCTAGGCTGATTTGCCTGCCTAGGGTTACGCCTAGGGTTAGGGTTTTTGAAACCAGAAAGCCCTGAGCTCCAGGCACCCTGCTGCCGCAAAAGGCATCCCAGGAGAAGCGCAAAAGTGCCACAACATGGCTGCCTCCACAGCTTTTTCCTTGGGACCATCCCTAACCCTAGGCTGATTTGCCTGCCTAGGGTTACGCCTAGGGTTAGGGTTTTTGAAACCAGAAAGCCCTGAGCTCCAGGCACCCTGCTGCCGCAAAAGGCATCCCAGGAGAAGCGCAAAAGTGCCACAACATGGCTGCCTCCACAGCTTTTTCCTTGGGACCATCCCTAACCCTAGGCTGATTTGCCTGCCTAGGGTTACGCCTAGGGTTAGGGTTTTTGAAACCAGAAAGCCCTGAGCTCCAGGCACCCTGCTGCCGCAAAAGGCATCCCAGGAGAAGCGCAAAAGTGCCACAACATGGCTGCCTCCACAGCTTTTTCCTTGGGACCATCCCTAACCCTAGGCTGATTTGCCTGCCTAGGGTTAGGGTTAGGGTTATGCCTAGGGTTAGGGTTTTTGAAACCAGAAAGCCCTGAGCTCCAGGCACCCTGCTGCCGCAAAAGGCATCCCAGGAGAAGCGCAAAAGTGCCACAACATGGCTGCCTCCACAGCTTTTTCCTTGGGACCATCCCTAACCCTAGGCTGATTTGCCTGCCTAGGGTTACGCCTAGGGTTAGGGTTTTTGAAACCAGAAAGCCCTGAG